>NC_139412.1:380000-5380000 GCF_905368555.1 Meleagris gallopavo | reverse complement strand
CAGCTGTTTGCTAGTGAGAGATAGTAAGCGAAGCTTCTCACTCTTTCCTCTATAGCAAAAGAGACACAAACCCTTTAGAAAAAAAGAAATCAGTTGTGAAACTTTCTTTCCACCTTGTACATTCCATGCAACAGAAGCTTGTGTCAGGTCTCTGCTGGCCCCATGGATGGGGAAGCAGCTGGCTGCACACCAGCAGGTTGCCAGCTGGTCACAGTGGAATAACGAGGTCATCCAACGCACACACAGTCTGTTTCCTTGCATGTCTCCCGTAACATTTATGTATTTTTTATGCTTCCAAACATTTAGAACAATAATTTTAAACATTTAGTTTCAACAAACTCTTGTCCAGTTGTTGAGTTGTTGTTTTTTTTTTTTTTTTTCAGGAGGAGACATTCTGGGATGTGCTTGCTTATATTTCCAAAGGATAGCTTTGACTATATTAGCAAACATAGGCTATGTGTCTTGTAAGGTGCAGGAATAGCATTTAATATATGAAAGAAGTATCCAAGTTATTCTAGAAACTTGTAGTAATTTCCAAAACCTGTGAGAAAGCCAAATAACCTTAGTGGTGTAATAAAAGTGAGAAGAAAATGCACTTTCAGATCTAATATATTCTCTCGACTGATGGCCAGTGCCCTCAGAAAATCCAGGGTAAATTGAGCAGCAATCTTTGGCATCAGGAAAAGCTGTCCTTCTTCTTACTTTGCTTACTGAATGGAGACTGAATTGTTGAACATTATGATTTCAGCAGCCATTTACTTGTCAGAGGTCTTTCAGAAGAGGAGTTGGAGGAAGTCTGACCACTGGAATGTGTTTTTTTGGAAAGGGTATGATCAGCATCTCCCACAGATACCTGCAGTATTCAGCCAGAAGAACTGGAAGAGAAACCTTCAAACTGTATGCTCCTTGGAGAGTTCTGGCATGTGTTTTTGTTAGTTTGAAGCTTACTGTGACCTCCCAGAGAGTACAGGGAGGCAGTGTACAGGGGACCTGGGTTAGGGTTAGTGTTAGGCTTTTCTTTTTTTCTGTTTTATGCAGCATATCTCTGGCTAAAAAAACGTGTTGTTCTGGTTCATGTCTGGAGATTCAAAATCTTTCTGGGATTTGTGTGTTAAGGAATGGGTACCAGCCCAGGCTCCACTCTCTGGTACAGAGAGGGATGATTGTGGAGCACACATCGAGTTCTGTCGCCAGGGGGGTGAGCAGGGTGGGCGTTCCTGGGCTGGCTGTGAGTAACTGTTAGGGAATCAAACACCAACTGTGAGTAATAGGAGTGAGGTTTTTGCAGATTACCACTCTTGCCTTCCAAAGTAATGAACCCTGTCAAATGGTGTCAGCGTTTGGAGGGAGCTAATTTCTTTTAGCAGCACACAGGATTGTGCCTAGATCTCAGCTCAGGGCAGGCATCTGGGGAAGCAGGCAACACAACCTTCCTCTAGAAACTTTGACAATTGCACAGTTAAAAATAGGTATGATTGGTTAGTTATCTTATAGTAATGTGTATCACTTGAGTAAATTTTGGTGGATGTCCATGTCCAAATCACGGCTTTCCTGACAGGCTAGATATTAGGAAAAACAACTGCTCAGAAAGAATTGTGATGCAGTGGCACAGGCTGCCCAGGGAGTGGTGGGGTCACCATCACCAGGGGTGTTCCTGAGCTGATGGGATGTGGCACCAGGGGACACGGCTGTGGGCAAGGTGGGGTGGGTTGGGGTTAGACTAGATGATCTCAGAACCCTTTCCGACTATAATGGTTCTATGATTCCTGGTTCCGCACTTGTACTCTTTTTCCCAGACTGAAACTCCATTTGGAGTTCTCCTCTGAGGTGCTGGGGCAGCTGTTCATTTCCTTGCTTAAAGTGACAGAAAACATCCAAAAAGACCGCAGTGGAATATAATCTCGAGTCTTCTGACACTTCAGAAAAAACTCCTCCAGCATCCAGCCAGATGTCAATAACTACAGAGAAGTCTCTGGAAAGGGAGTAGAGAGCCTAAGGGGAGGAACACAACTGTTGTTCCTGGGAAAGTTCACTCCAGTGTGAAAGCTTATGTTTAAATCAATTCCAAACATGTTTTTGAAGAGTAATTTGCACCCCAGTGATTTGGGAAGAGGTTCAGTGTTTGGTACCTAATAAAGATAGCTGGCACTGGTAAGGATGTTATTTTAATTATAACAACATGGTGATGGCATTTTCAGGAAAGGATCCCACAGAGTTCTGACTGCAGACGTTTCTCTACTCGCAGCATTTAAACAGCTGCCAAAGGGTTTCCACTAATAGGTTATTTGGATACAGTGTTTGTAGGCTTATGCTGCGCTATCACTGCCTCACAGCCCTTTTTTCACTTTCCTGACTTTCTTGGAAAGATGAGCCAAATAGATTTGGCTGGAGCCAGTGCCTCAGATTAGAAGGCAAGAAGGCAAGCAGCGAGAAGCAGTGGTATTGCAGAGAGTGAGGTGAGAAACACAGCCCTCAATATCACCAGCCGCTGTAATCCCCCTCCGTATGCAGAGAGCATTTGCAGGACAGCTTTTGGTGTCTGCTCATGAGAGCCGGCTGCTGCAGTAAAGCCCTCCTGACGTCTGTAATGTGACCGTACCCAGGGACTGAGAAACTGGCTCCCATTCCCGTGTGAGAGCTAACTGCCCATCATTTTTGGAAATCTAGACACTTATGACTTGCTGTCATTCATTGTGCTGGTGTAACTAATTGCCCATGACCTTGCTGACACTTAAAGCAGCTGAGATCTTGCTCAGGGGATCAGTGCTGGGGCTCAGCATTCCTCTGTGCTGAATGGTGCACAGTGCGAGCAGGCCTCGTCTCACACCTGTTGTGCACACAGGGAAGAATCCTGCTCTCAGAGCGGGGATCAGGCCCAGCTACTTGTGCTTGCAAAATCACTTCTGAGGACGTGCAGCTCTCATCGTGCTTCTACAGCGCAGCCTGCAGAAGGGACGAACTCAGGGAATACCTGGGGCTTGTCAGAGCTTGCAGCGATCATTGGCTCCGTTCAGCTATGCATTCGCATTGCTCAGAAGATTTTGCAAATGTATTACTATCCCCGCCAGATTGTAGTGCTGTGTTATCTATATTAGTCTCTAACCAACAGATCTATATGTGAAAAAAAAAAAACCTGAAAATAACTCTGTGTAAATCATCATCAATTCTTTTATTATTCATTAAAATAACATTAATCATAAACCTCTTTGGTATTCATGTGGTTGTAATATGTAGTTCCAAAGGAATTATGGATTAAAGGGGACTTAAGCTCAGAACACTCGGTTCTCTATGAACATGCTGTGTTCATTATGTTAGATTTAGTGTGAACTATTTTCTTCAGTATTATTAAAAGGGAGTAATGGTTGAATTGCGCATTTATTTGAAAGTGATTAAAGTAAAATTTTCACCTTGAATAAAACAGCAGCAACATATTAACAATTTTTATCATGCCCACAAAAGAAATCTCTTCTCAAAAGATTGGAAATAATCCTCTGAAATCTACCTGCAGCTGATTATGTTAACCCATGAGAAATACGTTTCCACCTCTACAGATTGTTGCTTTTTTTAAGGCTTCGTACTGTTGAGGCTGTTAATATCTCTGCTGTTCATGTGCACCTAGGGGTAGCGTTAGCATCACTGCACATTCACTCTTCTGTTTCTGACTTCTGGAAGCCCTGCATTAATATTCTAAGACTCATTACTGATGTAAAAACTAACTGGTTTATTGAACATTGCATGTCTGGCCTCATGTCTGCATAGTGCTAATTAAAAATCCTAAACTTCTTTACCAGCAGGAAGCCATGTAAGATGTGGTGTGGATTTTTTAGAGGATCTCTTTCAATCTCTGTGTATATAAACCAGAGGGCACTTTTCAGGCAGTCTTGCAAGCTTAGAGGTATTATTTACACAAATAACTCTGTGTGAGTATATAAGGTTGGATTCTGCCCATCCTCATTTTTGTCACCACAGACTAGTCAGATGAGCTGCAGACATGAGAGACTTGATGGGGAATTAATTAATCTGAGGAATTCTGAAGGGACTTGTTACAATGGACCTTGTTCTTGCCCCTGAACCTACCATGCAACTGGTGCCATTTACTTCCTGAATACTCACCTTATCTGAAGGGCAGACAGTCCTCCAGATGCCTGGAGGTTGGCTCATATTTCACCACCAAGCTTTTCCTGTTTGAATGGAGATTTACATTAAGACTTTTAGGAGACAGCATATAGGGCCATATTTTATCAGGCAGTGGATTTCTTTTCCTTTTGTATTAGCAAAGTGTGTGTAATCCTAATTAAGAAATAAGTTAATCCTAATGTCAACTGGCATAAATCCTGTGAGGAGGAGTGTTTGAATTTATAAAGTACTGGGATGTATTTGCTTGCCTTTGATCTACCTTGTTGTCCTCATTGCTATGCAACCTAAGCTAAGGTCAAGAGAAGAGTTGGTTGGCCGCCCTGGCAAACCCATGGCCTCAATTCAGCAGATCAGCTTTGGCAACTGACTAATTCAGAAATAGGAAGAAACTGCATGAAGTCAGTATTAATTCCAATTAAAGTTCCAAATGGTCTAAACGAAAATGGCTTTAGAGGAAGGGAGTGATGCAAGGCATAGCTCTGAAGATTTTTTTTTTTTTTTTTTTGAAGGACATTTTGAGAAGGGAGCTGGCAGAACAATATGTGGAACCACTTCCCATGAGGGCCTGGGGCAGGGATGGGGATCAGCCGTAGGGGAAAGCTGGAGAGGAAAGGAGGAAAACAAACTCCTTTGCCTATTCCTACACAGAGCATTGAGCATGGCTTCTGTAAATATGCTTTTATGTAGAGTAAAGATGCCTGAGTAAGGAGAGATATAACACTAAATACCTTCAAATAGTGCCTTCTTTAGTCTGTGGGGAACCTTTATCTGCAGCAGTCACAGCTCTCCTGCTAGAAATCAACCCCTTTATCTCTTTCTGAATGAAGCGTGATGCAGAGGGGATAGAAGAGTTTCTGCCGGCTCATGTGGCACACATCATTGTGTTTCTGAACCTCGCTCAGTTATTAATAATGAATTAGTTTTCACAGCACAGATATAAGGAGAAGTGGTTAGTAGTGTCATTTTTGGGTTTAAAAACAGAATCAGTGAGAGGTGAAGAGAGCTGGTCAGGATTGTACTGCACCAGAAATTGGAAACAGAATGGAGGTGTGCTCAGTGCTACGCCAATACCCTGACTGGTTTAAGAACTCCACATTTCCTTTGTTACTAG
The DNA here is from genome assembly GCF_905368555.1 of Meleagris gallopavo. NCBI lineage: Eukaryota > Metazoa > Chordata > Aves > Galliformes > Phasianidae > Meleagris > Meleagris gallopavo. The sequence continues at coordinate 5,374,752 of NC_139412.1, read as the reverse complement.
TTTGTCCTGAATAGTTTTTCTTTTCGTCCTGTTTCTTTCCCCTTTATTTCCCTCCTGTCAGTGTAGTATAGAGGTCTATGTAAGCACAGCTTCGTATTTTACCAAAAAAAATCGAAAGGCCTCAGGACACACTGTATTTGTGACATATGAGGCCATTTTGCAAGACAAAACTCATATTGCTGTTACTGAAAATAGTAAGAAAAAACATAACCATGCACTGCAGCAGTCCATACTGCTGAGACAGGCACATCTGCCCTTTTCTCTCTTAACTGTTCTTTTGTTTCCGTCTTTCCTTCTCTCCTTTGGATCACACACCAGTCACAAGCTATTTTTTGCTTTCTGCATCAGAGAAAGAAAATAAATGAAGAGATGGGATTTTTGACTGCAGGTTGATGACTGCCTCTAGACTGATGGCAGCCAAAGGGAGCATCTACGCGCTGAGGGTCTGGAGGTGCTGATGCTTGTGTAAGGTATCTGGATCAAGGAGCAGTGGTCTAACACTAACTTTTCTCCATGGAGGTAGAAGGATTGGTGACACTGATTTTCAGCTGAATGAGCTCTTTTCATAGCAGTCTAACAGACAGTCTTGAAGCAATCATCAAATCCAAACAGCTAGAGCTGTTGTAATATTTGCAGACCACGAGCAGACACCACACCATTCTCTTGTTCTGAGAGGGATCTTTAGTTGCTGTGTTCTGTTGCAGGATTCTAATTGTATGTTTCCATCACCCACTCCTATGTATCATAGAAAATTGCTGAGATACCTTTGACCTTCAGCCAGAATAAATTGGAGTAACGTTCAGACTGCTCAACAGCATCCTAAACAGAGCTGCAGAACTGAGCTGTGAGATGTGAGTGTCTGAACCTACACTGAAGTGTACCCCAATTTGTGCCCTGAGGAGCATTACTGCTCTGGGAGGTTCGGGATGGGGTTTCTCTTGAAGTAACTAAAGAGAAAGGCTTGCCCGCTATCATCTGCACAGCTTTCTGCTTTCTCCTAACACTGCCACCTTTCATGTGCTCCTCACTGTTACCAGGAGCAGAGGTGTTTAAAACCAAAGTGAGGAACTCTCTCTCCTTTCAGTTTCTAACCAGTGTGCTGTATCAGTGCTCTGATTAACAGGAAATGGAAAAAATAGACTGAGACAGCTGTTAGAGCCAGAGAATCCCAAAACGTTAAGGAAAAGCTTCCTCAATGAAGGATTTTTACTGGGCAGAGTGCGAATTTGCCATAGGGAAAAGTAAATCCTGTGAGGAAATGGGCTGTAAGGGGGAAGAAGGGGAGAGCCAGATCCCAGTCCGCAGTCCCACCTGGGCTGCAGTTCCATAACTACTTCGCATCTCTGAGCTCAATGGCACGAGAGAGAGGCCAGTGTCTAACATGGAAAGGTCTGTAATGAGTGAACATATTTGTCTTAAATCGCCATAGGCTCCTGATTTTACATTTCATTTCCAAATACAGTTATCCAATTTTCAGTTTAGGCCCTCTGAAGTTCAGAAAAATAAAAGTAAACTGCAGAGGAGGGAAGAAAAATACCTAAAAAATTGCTAAAGTGATGCACAAAGAGAGAGAGAGAAAATGACCTTTAGTTGGGCATCCAACAGTGCAAAGAAATTCTAAAGTAGTTTACTTTGAAGTACATTTCAGTCAGAGGGATTTTCTAGCAGTAAAATTGTGCACTTAGCAGGGATTGCATATAATTTCCGCTCTACGCCAGTATAAAGCTTCAAACATAATGTTTGGTTTTTTTCTGTTCGGCGCCAATAACTAAAGCCCTTGGTCATTAATAATGAGTCATTCCTCACCTGCACTCTTTGAACTACATTTGTCATCTACTTACTAGCCTTTAAAAGAGCTTAGCCTGACTCTTCTTCGTGCCTTCTCTCTCAGTTTCTGAGTTATGTTCTCTAAAAGCAACACCTTAGAAGTTGACATTTACCTAGGACAAAGTGCTTTATGCCAGAAATGCTTTCAGATTGCATTTGTCTTAATTTTTTTTGTGTTAGTATCATCATAGAATCATAGAATCATAGAATGGCTTGGGTTGGAAGGGACCCCAAGGATCATCAAGTTCCAATCCCCTGCCTCAGGCAGGGCCACCAACCTCCAGATCTGGTACTAGACCAGGCTGCCCAGGGCCCCATCCAACCTGGCCTTGAGCACCTCCTGAGAGGGGGCATCCACAAACTCTCTGGGCAGCCTGTTCCAGCACCTCACCACTCTCTGTAAAGAGCTTCCCCCTGACATCCAATCAAAATCTTCCCTTCTTGAGCATAAAATCTTTATCTGTCCTGTCACTGTTTTCCCTTGTGAAAAGTTGATTCCCCTCCTTTTTATAATCCCCTTTCAAATACTGAGAGGCTGCAATTATATACCATTATATCTTACTATGTTGTTTATTTTAATCTTCCAGGAAAAATATCAGGTCAGCAATGGCAGGGGTTGGGGCTAGTGGGGAGATGGGTTGGGATGATGGTTCCAGCATCAGAACCTTCTGCCAGGTCTGAGGTGGAGTAACTCACCTAAAAGGCAGACAAACTGTCAGAGCAGCTCTTTCGACACGAATGTATTTTGCCAGAAAATCTATAGTTGGCACCTATAAAATGCTCCACTTCAATATCCAGATGAGGCAGCCAGGCAGAGCTCGTAGCATCCAGTCAGTGACAAGGAGGAAACCCACCCCCCTTCTCTGCACATGGCATCCAGCAATTTGAACACACATCAGCGATGACTCTTGGGTGTTGCTTAGTTGAGAATGTGGGAAAAGGGGAAGCAAAAGTTCTTCTGCCTCCTACCCTTCTTCAACATATAAGATATGTCTGAAGAGCAGGCATGGAGCAACAAGGTTGGCTTCTGCATTTTTCACACATCTATAGGAACTGTCATATCAGAATCCAGCTGGGCAATTCAATCTGCTCTTGTGTCCTCAAAACCAGCAGCTTTCTGTTCTAGCCTGCACCTGTGCATTCCGTGCAAGAAGAGATATTCCTAGCTAGAAACTTTATATATGGTTAACATGCATTCTGTTGCTATGCATACTGTTTTATGTTTCAGTGTGGGAAATACTTTCTATTTTAACAATGACAAAATCCCGTGTTCCATTCATGCAGCTGTCACAGTAACTGTGAGCAATGCTAATGAGGGAGAAGCAAGCCCTGCTCCCTCCAGAATCACTGCAAGTTTGTCAGTGACCTCCATGTCGGGAAGAGCTGGCCCTTGTAGAGAATTCAAAAATAAAACAAAGCAGGAGAAAACATATTTTCTTAAGTGAGTTGTCTTTTTGTAGTTTCCTTCAGCGCCTGAAGTGCCGTTAGTAGAAAGGTTACTAACCTGTGACAGATGAAAGTTAAAAGAACACAGTTAGAAGGCAAAGTAGAAGGTAGTTACGAACATATGGTTGATATAATTATTTTTAGAAATGAAATATGAAAATGTTGGAAATCGGCGACCGGTGCAAACTAATGTACCATAAATTGGAAAAGCTTCATAATCAAATATTTATGGCTCTCTTTGCAGTGTTTGAAAAATTAAATTATTAAAAGCAAATATTGCAGCAAATAGGTTCCCATCCATCTCAATAAAAGTTACATTTCACTATCACTGTCACATTATTACTTTTTTGCTTTCAGTCTTTTAAGATTGAAGAGAACAGTAACAAACTCCGGTAACAAATCAAAGCTTTTCAATGTAATTTACTTGGTGAGTAATTTCTAATTGATTCAGACTGATGGGTCTGCACAGTTTGATGTATTGCTGAAACGAGAGATACTTTGGACGAAGTGAATTTATAAGCACCTCTTCTCCAAAGAAAAATGGCTGCTATATTTCATTTTGTCATTTTTAGCTGCTGTGATGTTCTTGTGTACCTATCTGCATGGACTCTCCTGAGAAAAGAAAAATCCCAAGCAGTGTGTGCACCTGTCAGAGGCTCCCCAAGCACAGGGCAGAGCCCTCCAGCACTGCGCTATAGCACAAGGAGACGGCACGGTGCATATTTACCCTATCCCAGCAACCTGGTGGGAGCATCGGGCTCCTTCCTTCTCTTTCTTTTTTGAAAGTGTAGTTGCCTAGCAACATAATTTAGTCACCTGCAGGTCAGGGTTCAGATCTTGTTAATGTCATTGTGAATTAGAGGAAGGAAATGACTTTGGGGGTTTTACAGCTTCGTTGTGACATTGCTGTTAACCAAGAGGTTTGTGTTCTGTTTTGTAGAAAACCTTCTGTGACTGCTTGTTTTTCATGGAATTATTTCCATACGTACTCTGCAGTATTTCTAAAGCAAAGAGGGGAAAGGGGAATATGATAAAGACGTTACACGATACGTACATTGTAGTCGCTGAAGGTCAGAAGCAGTGCTTTGTGCCCAATAACAAGTTGCTTTATTTTAGGGCAAATTAAACTCCAAACTTCGGAAAGAATTGTTCCAATGTCAGCCCTGTTCTGTCCCCTTGTCTTTCCCCACAGCGCATTCCAGAAGAGCAGTGGCATGTTCCCCCTCCACGCACTGCCACTTTATTTCCCACAGCAGAAGTCCCTGAGGGCTGCTGCCTCAGGAGACCTGCCTAAATTTAGCAACTACAGCATCCATCTTGAACTGTTCCTCCATGCACTTGCAGCCCCTTGGATGCCATCTTATTCTCTCTGCTTCAGAGCAATATCTGCAGTCCCCCTCAGCTCCTTGCTCAGGTCACACCACGAGGTTTCCCAAATCCCTTCTTTAATTTACTGGGGAGGATCTGAGCCATCCGAACTGATGCAGTTCCAAGAGCTGGGAGACTTGCAGGGCCATGAAAACTGGGAGAGCTATGTGCTTCCCAACCTGCCCAGAGCCCCAGGGTGCTGCACATCCATCAGGTCTGCTCAGCTCAGCAGCAGAACCAGGGGATGGGGCCATGCTGCAAGGCAGGGATCTGCAGGGCTTGGAAAGCAAATGTGATTTGTGAACGCTCCGAGTGTGAAGGAAAGGCTTTGCCATTTTGATAGAAATATTTGTGTAGAGCTGTCAGAAGGGTTTTTCCACTCTGTTGGCCTAACCAGATGAAATAAAAGCGTGTATACATCCATGTATGCATACGCATGTACCTGGTGTGTATGTTATCAATATGGGTGAAGATCCCAATCTGATCCAAACTTGAATAATTGGATCCAAATCAAATATTTAATTTCAGTTTCAGGATGATGAGCACTTTTGTGGACCAGCTGATTTAGTGCTTGATCTAGCAGACAGCAACCCTGCCCATGGCAGAGGGTTGGAACTGGATGATCCTTGAGCTCCCTTCCAACACAAGCTACTCCATGATTCTATGATTCTATTACATTTTCAAAGTTCCTCAAGTCATAAATAGACATGTTACCAAAAGATAAAAAGCCATGTTTTCCATAGAAAATATCAAAGTTGAACATTTTTCATGTGATGGAAACATTTCTTCATTGTTTAGAGTGGAAAAAGTTTTATTAAATTCAATCTGAATTCTTCTAAAATAGCACTTCTCAAAATTTACATTCAACAACTTTTTTTTTTTTTTTTCCAGCTGATTTTTGCATTTGATTTCCTGATCAAAACTGCCTGCGCTGCTCTTGTCTCTGTGGCTTGAAGCACTGTGCTAATGGCTTTGTCCTGCTGAGGCTTTCACATCCACGTTGTTCCACATGTGCTTTGTGCATCAATTGTAACTGTGCGAGAAGCTGCACTTGTGTTCCCTGCTCACAAACACTTGTAATCCCAGGATCATTTGCATGGGTGATTTGTGGCCTGGAGTTCATTAATCTTTCACTGTGACTGTTCATTATTTGTGCTGTGTGAGTGGTCAGCTAAGACATATGGGACCAGACTGCCAGCTGCTGAAAATCAGCGTGGCTCCACTGATGGATAGAGACAGACTGGTTGCTGTCTGTGACAGATTGGATCCTGGAGAAGAGGGGCTTCCTGCTTTTTTGTCAGGCTTTGAAGCCGACTACTGGGGAAGAAGCACTGCTAGCTTTTTTAATTTATAGGCTTCTACACAGGTGAAACCACCTGTGAAACAAGCTGCCTGCTGATAGCTGGCTTGCATACACATGCGGAATCTTGAAAAAAAAATAAAGGAAGTACAAACTACTGCAAACGGGTGTTTGAAAACAGAAGTTAAACAGGCAATCAATAAGTACTAAAACTAAAACTTACTTAGCAATGTTTTTTCACTTTTGTTCAGATAACTCCCCAGATGCAACATCAGTTGTTTCTTCCTGGCTGGCTCAGCCCAGATGCAGAGCTTATCCTCATCCCCACCCTCTGCAGAAGCAGTGGTGGTTGTCTTAGCATATGAAACCCAAATAGCATTACTCATAGGATCATGGAATCATTAAGGTTGGAGAAGACCTCTAAGATCATCCAATCCAATCATCAGCCCACCCCCACCATGCCCATAACCCTCAGTGTCACCTTCCCACAGTTCTTGAACACCCCACCACTCCCTGGGCAGCCTGTATCCATAAATAAGTATTATTATTATTTACAAGGATTGATAAAAAAAGGTATCAAGGATTCAGGATAAAGCTTTTAAAAACTGATGCTGGCAAAGTCCCAGTGCTATACTGCCAGCTTGGAGTGAGCATCACATGAGGGAGGCCAAGGCAAAGGGGAGCCTTCCCAACTTCTCCATGTTTTTATTCAAAATTGGGTGGGTGTGAGCAACAGTGTAAGCAAAAATGTCTTCTGGGTCCACCTTCATGTAAATTAACTTGAGAAATGTGTTGCCTAACGGAGGGCCTCTCATAAAGGAGACACAGATGAGACATAAATCACTCATGCAACAGGGCATCTCCCATCAGGGGTGTTAATTGAGACTAATGTTGCACTGGGTATCTTGTGAGGTAGCAGAACGGCAATTAAAACTGAGAGGAGAGGGAATACTTCCTCCTTTCTTTTTTTGGGTAGCGCTGGCGTTCTGACTTTAGTCTGATAACTGGATTTCTCACTGTTACCTGCATGGTGCCAATCTCCAGCAGCGCCTTTAATGTATGACTGACACTAATGAACAGAAGACCACCCTTAACCTATGAAAGGGGTCATAAATTTAGACTGCTGTGGAGGTGGAAGATTTGTATTGTTATTGATTTTTCTCCATCCCTCTCTGCCTCTTCCCCTAACATTTGACAGGGAGATTACAGCCGATAACAATGCTTCGCATTTATGGGAGGTGAAACTTTGAAACTTTTCTGAAACTTTAAATCCACGGATCTGAAAATACTTTCTAAATATTGACTTTCACAACTGTTTGCTGGTTAAGCGTAAGGCTGCGGAAAAGGGAAGTTACACAGTTGGCCAGATGATACGTGGAAAATCAGTAGCAGAGCTCAAACAGAAGCCAGCAGTCTCTCCCGCAGCAGTCTGTTCCTTCTCCAGACACCACACACTGCTGTCCAGCCTGTTTTGGAACAGTAAGGTGCCCGGCTAAGAGTCAGTACTTCCAGGGTGTCAAACAAAAGCAAAGTCAAGTGATGCACACAACTGGAGTTGTGGTAGCTGGAGAAGTAAATAAGAAACAAAACAAAACAAAAACAAACAAAACAAAACATCACACTGAACAGCTGGGTTTTGTTTTTTAATAGTGCACTTTCACATTTCCCAGCCACTAGAACTCTGGTTGTTCAAATTAAAGGACTTGAGTACAAACTTAAAAAAGGTTTCATATTTTTTTCACTCTCTCATGTCTTTCTTGGAAATATTCAAGCCCAGCAAGCACTGAGTCCCGTGTCTGCTGTGCGTACTGTTGGTGGCCAGGTATGGGTTTTGCGTGTGACAGTGTGTGATTTGCTATGTGTTCCCGGGACTCCAGGGTACCTGGAGTTAATGAAACCACATAAAGAATAAATAGTTAAAAACAAAGTTCTCTGTAGGCAAAGTTTCTTTTATTATTCTTAGTAAAGTTTGGAAAAGACGTACCTGTTGTTTTGTTTTGTGTTCTCCTTAAAAATAGAACCAACGGGGCTTGAAAGGAGGTGAATCTGTAGAGCTGTCAGCAGAATCTATAAAAGAAACTCTCTGGGAATCCCATCCACCTCTCCACTTGCAGACAGAGATACATGGAAAATAACACATCAAAACTACATTTCTTAAATATTTTATATGTAACGTCCGATGTTCCAGCCTTCACAGGAATGCCAGATAGCTGTACTTCCCTTAGTGTTTTATATATGATACTTTAAAAACATCAGAAATAATTTTATGCCTCGTATGTACTACCAATAGCAAACTGTTTTGCAATCAGCTGTTGTATATGCTTTCTTAAAGGTATAGGCAATGTAAAGGTGGAAGTCCTCTCTCCCAGAGCATACAGTCTGTAGCTTATATGGGGCAGTGCTCTTCTTGGGTATGTTTAGTGCTGTGATATGTGCCAGTGGCAAAATTACAATCAGTTCTCAGATTGCTCTGTGATTTACAAGAGTGATTGACCAAAAAATATCCTCAGCCTTCGGGAGGCACAGCAGATTAGAAATTAATTTGGTATAAGGTTAATGACTTGGTGAAAATGCAAATGTCACCTAAGAAGTCTGGCATTGTGCCTCTGCTGTAATTGTAGTTCCACAGTGATTGTACATGTGAAGGGATGAAGTTAAATACAAGTTTGAAATGCTGGATTCCTTATTCAAGAAGAGCTGTATAATAGAAAAGTGTATAACTGTCTTTTAGCTAATTTACCAGTGTCAATCTAGATCAAATCTTTTTATATTTCTTAATTAACTGTAAGGTTGCATTATGCAAGCACAGTTTGATGCATATATTTGTGTGTGATTGGCAGAGAGATCAACCATGTCCTGATTAAATGAACACGAGCATACAAACTCAAAGAACAAGCTGTTTGCCCAGCAAAGCAGCATAACTCTTGCAAACAGAAAGTCACTTCTTCATCTTTACTTAGAAAATCTTGTTTTCTTAGTGTCTTTCCTCACTAGGAGCCCTGAAAACTTGGGTCTTTAAAGCTCAATGAACACTCCTATACCTATGTGGAGTGTCTTGGTTCCACTTACTGACACAGACACCTGCAAGGCGAGGCTATTGAGGTCTGTCTTTCTCAGTTCAAAAAAAAAAAGCAGAATAACTATTGCTTTTTTTACTCGGTTAATAGAGCAAAAGTTCTGCTTTAGAGCAAACCTTGATTTTCTTATTTTGATTATTTGAGTTAATGTAATGCTTCTGAGAGATGCTGAAAAGACAGCAGTGTAGCTTGAAGTGCATTATCTATCTCATAGCCAATAAAACTCAATTAAAGTTTTAATTTGCCTTGGTCGTGACATGAACACAATGTGCGCTAGTGTATTTGTGAACGTGATTCTGAAATGCAATTCCTTCCTGAAGAAGGCACAGTGTGCAGTTTCTAAGCTTCCCTCCCAATAGACAGGCCAGGGATAAGAGCAGGAGCTGCTAGCTGTGTCCCGAGCCCTGGCCTGACCTGTGTCCCCTCTGGGTGACTCAGAGCAACCTCAAGAGACAGAAAAAACACTACAGGGCAGCTCAGGTGGCAGTTCTCCCTGTGCTCTGCTTAGAGCACAGTAATACTTGGAGCAAGGAAGGACTGGCAGCAGCTTTCAGCCACTGAAGGCTTTTATAAAATCCAAGAGATTAAACTGCAAAAGAACTGAATGAAACAAGAAGTGTTAAAAAAGGTGCAAAGAGTTTCCTGCCAAGCACCTTTAATCATACCATACTGTCTTTTCTCACCAAAACTATTTTTATATAGTCTCTAACACTGTGGGTCGTGAGTCTGGAGTCTGTCTGGGTATTTCTGTGGACAGACATCACAGCTCCACGTGGCAGAAGAAGACAGAACATGACTAACCTTGAAATAGCATCAAACAGGATTTCTGCAAAAAGTGTTTTTGTTCTGTCCAGATTTGCAACAGAAGATGATCACTGCTGTCTGGAACTGGTTTGCTGTGGATAAATTGAAGAGACGAGTGCAGTATTTTGTGCTGACTTTGGCTGGGTTTTCTACCTGGGTTTCTTTGTGTCTGTCTTGCATGTATGCCCTCATGTCCCTTTGGAGGAGGGCTTGCAGGAGCAGGCAGGAAGCAGGTGAAGGATCAACATCTGCTGAGCTCTTTGAATCTGCTCTCTGAGTTTCCCAGAGAGGTGATGAGGGATCAAAAGTGATAATGGAAAAGCATTCACAGGGAGACTTTTTTTTGAAACGGATTGCTTGGTTAGAGCAATTTCTTTCTTTTTGTACTAACATCCAGCTACTGAACTGAAATTTAAATGTACTTGGTCTATGCAGATCGTTGCAAGTGCAGAGCCCAGATGACCTGGTCCAGTCCCAGCCATTCCTTGCTTTGTCTTTTCTCACCCTGTTCAGAGCAGGAATGCTTCCATAAATGAGTACATCCTTGCCAGCCTGCTTTATAGATTTAAGAATACAGCATCCAAAAGCTTTAAGACACTATTGCTCTTTCTGAAAGGAAAGCTTCTGTCATGGTTCTCTCCAAGGAAAATACTTTCTCTAACCTGGCTCTTCTTTAACCCTCATAATCACAAGTTAAAATTAAATGTCAGTGTTATTCACATGGGAAAAATAAGGCAATTTATTTACATGCCTATAGCAGAACAGCATGTCACAAAAGGTGGCTAACCAGAGAAGGGCAATTCATATCTCTGGAAGGATAGGGTGTTTATCTAAACATTAAAGTTTTAAAAAATGGCATTCCCCTTTACCCACAGCTTTGAGAAGGTAGAGCGTTTCACGCTTAAGTCAGTTTCCCAGCTGGCTGGCAGTGTGTTAAGGATGGCTGAATGCTGGAGAGCATAGCATGGTGGCTTTTCCCCTCCTAATCATACCGCATGGCAGGCACGAAGTGTAAATGTAATTCTGGGGTTTTTAAATCAACAGAGCAGCAACAACGGGAGCTGCAATTTCACCTGAAGCTTGGAGAAAGACCAGCAGTATGCTGTATTCAGCTTATCACCTTTTAAAAAAATTGCTGCTGCAAAAGCCTAAAAGTAACACAGCCAAATGTGGTCACTGCCTTTTGGTGTGTCCCTAAGGAACAAGGGATCTTATTCCTTTGTTTATTTGTTTTTTTAAGTAACAGACCCCCTACAATGAAATCTTTAATTACTGTGATCATAGAATCATAGAATGGTTTGGGTTGGAAGAGACCTCAAAGATCATCTTGTTCCAATTCCCCTGTATTGGGCAGGGTTGCCAGCCAGTAGATGAAGCACCAGCTCAGGCTGCCCAACCTGGCCTTGAACACCTCCAGGGATGGGGCACCCGTAGCTCTCTGCCAGCACCTCACCACTCTGTCAAGTAAAAAACTTCCCCTGATCTCAAGTATCTGTATAGAAGAGGTTGGACTTCTCATGGGACCAAGAGAAGGTGACTTGAGGAGGAAAAACAGCTGAGTTTGGCTCTTCTTCTCTCTCATTGGGTCTTTTTTTGGTTTTTTTTTTTTCGCAGCAGTTCCAATGGTTTCTTTGGCTGTACAGACTTTGGGGGAATTCTTGCCTGTGGTATCAGAGGGAAGCACATCCAAGCCTTTGGAAATCTCCCTTCTCGTTCCTTTTCCCCTATACTTCGAAATCTGCCCTTCAAGAGCAGTATCTTTCTAACATGTACGTGGGCTGGGGGTGAATAGAAGGACAAAGAAACACTTTTCAGAAATGTGTCTCCTTTGAAGTAGCCATAGAATTAATTGGAAGAAAGAAAATTATCTTTCAGTTCAGGATCTTTACCAGGTGAGGCTGAATTCGTCAAACAGCATCCTTGCGTTTGCTGAGAGCTGCCAGTATTCTCTCAGTGCATGGAAAGGACAGGAATTTTTCTTTTCATACATCATTTACAATTAGCTGCAGTGACTCCACAAAGTCAGTACAACTCCATAACACAAAGCAGAAAAAAGGAAAACAGGATGTTCTGTTGGTGTTTTTTAAACAGAGGTTCTGTTTAGGCAGGGTTGGGATGTACTGGGATGGAAACAAAGGGCCAAAACTGATGTTTTTTTTTCACTTTCTTATATTTTGATGCCTGGCTTTTGTATCCATCAGTGCTGTTTATTTACTGAAGAATGCCTCATTTGAAGAAAGCAACGTATTTTAATATTTACCAGTGTAAAACCCATTTCTAAAGCAGTGGTATGGAACTTACAGCCGTTTTCACACAAACCATTTGCCAGAACTTGAAAGAGAATTGTTCTTGAATAAACAGCCATTTGGCATAGACTTGTGTTTCCTATGATCTAGGGAGAGGAAATTTGCAGTGAGAGGTGAAGCACAGCTTCAGACCTTTTGTGCGCAGACTGAGCACTGCAGCTTTCTTCATACACACCCTCTCACATGCAAGAGACACATTTTCCTCTAGCAGCCAGCCTCCAAACACAATCATTCCTGCAGTTCACAAATGACTTTGTGAACAGGCTGAAAGCCAACTTTCCCTCCCGTCCTTGCTATTTATTTGCTGGAGTGATGACAGGTCCCGCCAGTTACAGAGTAAAATTGTAGTTTTTCCCTCCAGATGAGACTACATTCATAAGTACAGTTCCCTGCTGTGTCAAAGGGCTCCTGCTCCTGTCCCAAATGTCTCTGTTATCCCCACTGACTGTGCCTCTTCCGGAAGGCAGATGAGATACTCTCATTCCACAAGTGCCTTGAACTTGATTTAGAAACACATGCTTCATGATAAAGAGATATCTGTGAGCAGAGCTTTCTCCCCACAGCTGAAGCAATAGGCCAAGCAGATATGCAGAGTTTTGTGAAGGACCACTCACAGAGACTGAGCAAGGGAGAGATAAGAGGTATCGTGTACGGGAGAGAATAAAAGGAGAATGAGGCAGGCAAAACTCTATATGCAACAGAGTGGAGAAGGGTTTAGAAAAAATCCTTTGTGCTTGTTAAGATTTTTATAAATCCCAGTCTGCTTGAACATGGGCTTGTTCTTCAGAGAGCAAAAGGGCTGGCAGAGAAAGAAGTGGTTAGAAAATTGCCTTCGTACATTAACTCCTAGAAAGAAAGAAATTTACTTGTAATGGTTTGTTTTTGAAGTTCTTCTTACAGGTCTTATCAACTACAGCTATGTTTACAAGACAGTGGAAAATGGAAGTTTGTTGTTTTCTTCTGTACTACGTAACTCTGAGGTTCATTGTCAAGTGCCAACGAAGAGTTTAAAGAGCATTTATCCATCTATCATGAGCATGACAGATCTTGTTGCTATTCTATTATCCACCTGATATTCCTCTCTTAGAAAAGCTGAGTCTCTTTTAAGAGAGCGTGGCTTTCTTTTTCTTTCTGCAACTGAATGAGATGGAGCCATATCACCCCATGCAGCAGATCACAAACTGGAGCACTCCTCATTTTCCTACCTTTGCCCTTGGAACACTCCTATTTCACTGCTACGTTGTCATAGAAGTAGTAATTGAGATTTCGTGTGATGGTCACATATCAGCCTATTAAGTATCTGATATTAATGATCATTGTAAAAGTCAGTCTGGCTCTGGTGGTCAAGTGATGCTAAGCTCTCTGTGATATGCTGAATTTTCTATTCTGAATATCAAAAAAACTTAAGGCTCTCTGCCTTAAAACCTTAACATTACACATGGCTAATCTTGGAACAAGCTGCTCAGGCAACCTCATCAGTGTAGTCTTCCAGATTTTCTGATTTCATCTTTGTTAAAGCTTTGTTTCCACAGCCCATCACTTTAAGCCATCAGCATGTAGTATATATAAGCTTCCTGCATATCAAAAAGGATATGCAGAGAGATAAATTGCCAAGGAAGGATGTGTTCAAGGGGCAGACTTAAAAAGGCAGTTAGATAGTAGAAGGGCACACTAAGAGAAAAAATGATCAGAGGAATTACAAACTGACACATGTTTTGGAATTCTCAGTCTTTAAAATCTGCCCCAAGCTCCCTAATTATGGAACAGGTCCACAAGGAAAACTGTAACCTATTTTCCTTTGTTCAACTCTTTCTGGTTGGAAGGATTTATTAAGCCAATGTCAATATTCTTCCCATCAATTTTGGAATGTCTGACTCTTTGTTGAAACAAGCTATTAGCAGCAATAAAAAGACACAGGACTAGAATAATTTGTCCAGAGTTCTCTTGTGTGAAATACTCGCTATAGTGTGAAGAAGCCAGTAAGTAATATTACACTCACAGCTTATTTTGGCTCACAGGTGGCAGCAAAATCAATTAACTACTTCTATCCATAGGAATTTATTGACTTCCACCCATTTTAGAAAGAAATACGACTCTCACTTGGTGAAGTTACAAAATGCTTGTCTGACGCCGTGCAGTTCTGTGACGTGCTGCAGGACATTCCTTTCCCTGATGGTCAGCCTGGCTCTATGGCACAGTACTTCATCTGGTCATCTCTTCCATAAGGCAGAAGCTCCACCAGTATTGAAACACTGACACAAATCAGCTGCTGATCTGGCATTCTCACTGGAAGCTTCTCAAACTACTGGTTGGCGGTGCTACTTACCTCTAATTACTTCTTGAGGAAACTCCTGTCAGCAGAATTTTCAGTGACTCGTGTGAATCTCATAATGCTGTGAACAGTGGGAAAGTGTGTTTTTGCAGATAAGGCACCCCACACTGCTCATTTAAGTCAGTACGGTCCCCTCACTGTGAACCTGGCATCGTACCAAAGGAGGATATGGGAGAAAGAGGCCGAGCTATTACAGCAAGTAGATCAGTGCACATAAATTTAGGCAATCATTTAATGGGTACTCAGCTAAACAAGCTGTCCCTCACCTTTTGTTCCTTTATAGATGTTTATGTTACTAATTAAGCTGTGGGTTTAGGTCTGCAAAGTAATGAGACTCTTCCACCTGCTGATGTCAAAATATCTGACTGTTTGCTGATACGTAGCATAAAGGCAGGTAGGAGAGCTAGCTGTGATAATTGGCTTGTTGCCTGCAAAAGTTATTTCAGGGTGAATGCTGAAGAGCTTGGACTGGCCAAGAAATGTAGAAAGAAAGGTTGGTTTTTCCAGAGGTGGCTGATCAGAATGCTTTCCTGAGAAGTCTCAGCATTTTGGTTGTGTTCCACACTCTAGGTGTAGTACGTACTAAGCCTACATCTGGGTTTTCATAAGGGAGCAGATTGTGTGTGCCTCTCTTGTATAGCCTAATTAAAATAACTTGCATACATATGTCAGTGTTCCCACTGAGTCGTATGGTATTTAGTTAACTGGTTTTCATTTTGTTGAATGTAGGCTGGGATGGGTTTGCGTTTCTAAGCTTTTGTTGCTGACAAAGTTTTAATTGAATATATAATAGATGTTGTGTTTAGATAATTATATGAACCCTGTGTCAGTGAAAAGCTGAAATCTAACATGCTCTGGTGTTTCTCTGTTTAGATATTTATGTCAGAGTGTTTCGAATATCTGGAACGATATCTGGGGCTACACTTTTTGATTCTGTTCTACACTTGAGAGGGAGACCTCTAAGGGACAGCACAGATTTACTGAGATGTTTAGGCAATACCATGCATTGCTCTTTCCCTTTTCTGCTCCTTCAGGATTCGATCCTGAAGCAAAGCCATCTTTACAGTGCAGATGATCACCGAGCTATCCTTGATGAGCTGTAAGGTGCTGGCAATGATATTTTCTAAGGTTAAGCCCATTAACCTAGATCTGCTGGCCAAATTCCAGTCTTTGTGTTTAACTCCTTATCTGAGTTCCTCTGGTAGTTTCAGTTATCATGATCTTCACCCTCTTTCATCTCTGCAGCTGCCATGCGGCATTTTCTTGCTTACTTCAGCACAAGTTGCATATTACCCAGCTCCGGTTTTACTTCAGCAACTAAGCATTGCGTTTTGCAAAAACACATCGGTGCTAAAAGATGTTCGTGATATCTTAAACATATGTTAAGTAAAAATCTGGATCAACACATAAAAATGAGATAATATATTTCCTTTTCTGAAAAGATATCGTAGCTTTTTGCTAACTACTAAATCCATTCAGGAACTACTGTATCAAAACTATCTGCAATGAATGGGCCATTAACAAAGAAGCAGGTTATTAAAGGACTATGTAATAAAAAGGATTAAATGTCCTTGTGTAAGAAGGATTTCAGCAATGGGATAATATGGCCTGTATCTACTGTTAAAAAGTAGATAAAATATCATAGCCAAAACGGAGGTGATGTGATAAAAAGGTGACTACTCAATGACTTCATGTCTAAAAGGAAGTAATGAGAGTGCAGAAATCAATATCATAATACAGATAGGTTAGCATGGGTTCAAGCAATAGGTGATGCAGCTTTTGAATAGATCACCTGGTTCAAATCCAAATTACAAAGCAAATTCCGCTTTGACATAAATCATATATTTAACCCCATCAACTTCAGTTATTAGAATTTGGCCCTGCTTCCATGATGACTTTAATTCATTATTGCACACGAGTAAAGAATTGATAATGAATACTCTTCTGATTTTATCTATTTTTATAATCACACGCAGATTACAGGCCTCCTGAGTATTTTCTCATATTCCCTTTCCAAAGAGCTTATTCTCAGACAGAGGGAACTATTTTTCAGTTGTTAGCTTTTACAGTCTGATATCTACTTAGTGGCTCATGAAAAGTGAATGTGAGCCTACTGGATGGCTGTACAGATGGGAAGCTTGCCTGGACTCTTATGATAGTTATTGCTACTTTGAGCTGCTTGAAGGGGGGAATGGTCTGCATCTGGAATCTCTACAGCACTTTTGCTAAAGTTTCTCTCATCACTCAGATTTTGGGTTGTGCCTAGAGACAGAAGTTTGAGTTTTCCTTGAAGTTCACCCAAAGTAGTACCAAAAAGTTGGTTTTCCTACTGAGCTCCTGATTCAGACTAAAGCTGAGTGTTCAATAGGAATTCTGTCGTTAAAGAGCTGTGCTAAGTAGGGACATATTCATAACTGAATTTCAAGATCTAAGAGGGAAGAATAAAGAACAGGAGGGAATAGAGAAGAGAAAAACGTATTATGTCCATGATTGTAGCCAAGATCCACAGTAGCTTGAATTGTACCATAGCAGTGGTCTATTGGCTAGCTACTTAGAACATTGAAACTGAAGCATCGTCTCATCCTTTATAAACTCTTCACCATGAGATCTATGCAGAAAAGATTTGCATTGCTGATGTCCGTTAGGCAGATAGAAAAGACAGTCTGAATTTAGTTCGGCCTCAAAATGACTTTGAAACCTGATCTAATTACTGCATTGTTTCCCAAATAATGCATTCTTCTAGCTTGTAGAAATGGGCTGCAGCAAAGCTGCCACGCAAACATAATGCAGGAAAGAGACCTTAATCAATATTTCAATCAGCCACCTGTGGGTGACTGAGAATTGCTAGTTAGGGGATCTCACTGGTAAATAAAACGCTACTTGTTTTCTTTCTTTGAGCGAAGAGCTGTCAGAAAGTTTACTTCCTTGGGAATTTCTTTGTTTATATAAGCAATAGCATTCTTCAGGAAAAAAAAAAAAAATCAGTGAATTCAGTCATGGCTTTTAAAAATGCAGAATCCTGTTAATTTCGACTGCTAAAGGGAATGTTAGATGTTTATGTATCAGATCTGAGCTGGTATTAAATGAGTACAGCCCCATCAATTATCATGGGGCTGCACTGAGTAATACACACCATGTGACAATCACACCCACACTTTTGCAGGGAAGATTATTTGCGTATTTTTATTCTTTTGTTGTTCAGAAATTCTCATCTGAAGAAAACACAAAGCTGTATCTTCTTGGCACTGACACTGCTATGACCCCATCGATTGAATGAAACTTGCTCTGGTCTGATTGTAGAATCTGTTCAGTGATGTATATGGTATCACCACTGAAAGCCCATCATCTGCCGAATATCACGTAGTGATAACTGGGAGCCTGCTTTTTTTTCCTTATGCCTCCCACCTTCACATAATGCCATATGGTAGCTGTTGCAGTGGCTGACCTTCCATGGCTATGAGTGTGCCTTCACACCACCCTCATTTATTAAATCACTCTTTTTTCATCTCTGGGACTTAGTTGCACACCAAACTTAATAGGATCATTTACTACTGTAGATATCTTCCTAGAAGAAGCTTGTCCTTTTAAAGCTGCTAAAAAATAATGACAACAGGCTACAGTTTGTTCCCCAAGGCACCCATAGAGCAGGTGCAGTGGGGTTAGAGCTGCCTGCAGACAGTGCTGCCTGCGCCAGGGATCTTGGCGGTCATGGGCTGCTGGCTGTGCCCACGCACAACAGTCTCAGCACATGTAAACCGATCTTATTTCCATCATTTTCCATAAATTTTTGCAAATTTTGCAAAAAGGTGTGGCTCAGACCTGTAACTAAATGGTCTTAATGGCTTGGGAAGAGTTAAGGACAACCCAATAGGTTGAATATCAGGAAAAACTCCTTCTCCAGAAGAGTGGTCAGGCAGTGGCACAGGCTGCCCAGGAGGGTCATGGAGTTACTCAGTGTGCTTCTGGATATTGAGTGAAAGAAGTGCCATTCGTGTGCTAGAAAGGATGAGTGGGTAAGAGGGAGTAGAAGATAAATTTGTTTGTTCTGTGTTTCCACTAAGACAAATGTCTGAAAAGAGGAGGAATCAAAGTCTATTTGCTCTAAGACAGCTAATAGACACTAGAAACTCTCCAGCTACCCTTTGCCCTCCACTATATGAGTTTTGCCTTTATGAGTTTATTTAAATGCCAGTATAATACAAAAGCAAAGCTTTAATTTCTTCTGGCTACGTGGTGTCTAAAGCTTTCTTTGCAGGTTCTCTGTGCTCTTTGTAACTGGTAGAGATGCCATCCTTCACATCCCAGATTGGAGCTAGTAAAATGAACCTGAACTGACATAAGGGAGTGTATCAGCAACGAAAAAGTCCCGAATCCCTGGGTTTCAGGTTGTCAAATCCCTGAAGCTCCATCAGGGATCTAAGCAGCACAGTAAAGTTCATACATACTGTATGTACACTGGGATGTTTCTCTTCTATTTCATGTGGGGTTTCCACTTTTGCCCAATGACATGCTTATATGATATATAATCCTCCTTTATTCTTCCTTTGTACTAAATACACAAAACAAGTAGAATAGTATGAACAAAACTAATCATCTAGTCATTTTACTGCATCATATGCACAAGACAGCTGATATATTCTAAGATGTAGAACAAAGAGAAGGGAGGAGGAGAAAGAGATCGCTTCTGAAACTCTGATTTCTCCAATGATCTGTCAACATTTTTTTTCTTAAAAGAAGCTGGATATCAGTGCCTGTCATGTCCACTAAATTTTGCCAGGGAAAAAGGCAGTGCTGATCCTTTGATTTGAAATTAAGTAGATATGTAAGGCTTTAGTTTTAAAATAACAAGGTTTTTCACTGGTAAAGAAATCTTGTTTCCTCTGTTCCTGCTCTCTGACAGTTGGTTGGCAGAGAAGGGAGGAATAATAAGTTTTAATTATATCTCCCCAAACAAGCAGATTTGAAAGCAATGCAGGGATTACATGAGAATAAAATCCCTTCAAGCATTAACTGTCGCTGGTAAAAGGATGTTAGATATAATCCTATAAGGTTAGATGTCCAGACATCCTGGTTTAACCAGGACAGTCTAATTTTTAATTTAACGTTCTGTCATCCTGATTATTTTCTTCGAGAGGCTCATGTGTCATGTTTGCCTTTGTGCCATACTCAAGAGTGGCACAATCATGAAAATAACACTTTAAATCATCATGCAGCTTTTCTCCTCCAATTTCATCAACCAGCATCATATGTCAAAATGCATTGAACATCACAAGCCAGGAGCATAGGAATTGTATTATCTTCTGCATTAAAAAGGAATAGATAAGCAAGAGAACAAAGGAAACGTAATAAAGAACAGTGGGGAAAAAAAAGCTCCAGATCTATACATGCTATTTTTTCCTTTATGAGCAAAGATGCCCGTGACAATACACAATACACTTGTCACTCGCTTGTTATGTAGAGCTTGAACTAAACCAGTTCCAAAAAGCTTCAGGTGCTGTCCCCTTCAGACACTTCTTGGTTGGCAGGAAAACAGTAAGCAAATGCCAGTGGAATAGTTACAAAGATGGGAAGATTTTTTTTCATTCCACCCATGAGCTTTCAAACTCCCTCAGACAACAGATGGGTGATCCAAATTGGGTCTAATAAAGCACAGATAGATATTTTTTCTGAGGCTAGAAGAAGTTTGATCAGACTTATCAGAGTGTTTATTGTGCTCTTGCAATTTTTGGTTTTAGGCTGGAAGCAGAAAAATCTGCAGAAATACAGTGAAGTTTCCAGTTGAAACGAGGGCAGTATTGTGAATCACATGAGAGAAGTGGATCCTTTGTGATTTCTAGGCAGAACAGGTTCAGAAAAGCATCTGAACTCCTCCAGGATTTTCTGATCATCCAAGCCTGAGGCTTTGCTTTTCTCATCCCCCCATCCCCTCTCAGAGTCTCATTGTGAAAGCCACCCAGCGCTCTCTTTGTCCAGCTCCACTGTCAGGCAAGAATATTCATTACCTCTGAGAAGATGCCAGAATGAGATGAGATCTTAAAAATACCATAGCCAAAAGGTAACACACAGAGTTTTAATAAGCATCTGATTAAACCAACTGGTTGTTTTCCTTTCAAGCCAGATTTCCTTTCATAAAGCGTTTAAGTCTCTTGAATGCATTGCTCTTACACCCACATACTCATCATCACTTTGCTTAAGTCAGGACTTATGTCTGTGATTCATTTAGAATTTCCCAGGTGTTCAGAGGCGGTGGGCACAGAGCTGGCATCTCAGACAGCCTGGAGGATTTCTTGAAGTTCTAACTGCTGTACAACTCACTCTCCCCTTGGGGTAGACAGTGGTAAGTTTAATAGTTGTCTCCTTGGATGAATAGGACGTGTCATCCTCTGACTTGGGCCAGATGCTGTGCACCAGGGTCTGGTGGCTGTAACATCCGGGCTGCCTTGCAAATGCACAAGCACAGGGTAATGTGCTGGAGTACAGCGAAACATGTTAGTCACACTGAGGGAAGGTCCTGTGGGAGCTCTCTCAGTGAAAGAAAATACTGCTGCGAGAATTAAAGATGATGTGTGAACAGAGCCTTGCCACTGAGAACTGAAGAAGCCCTTTCTTAAGCAAAGAACATTCCTGAGTTACTTCTAAGGAGTGAGCAGTCAGTGACACTTGGATGCTGTTGATCCTCAAGAGTTCATCCATCTTTGGTCCAGAAGCAAAGCGGTGAGATGGCCGTGTCAGTAATGCAGTGCAGCTGTGTCCTCACTACACACACCTGAGAAATTCCAGCAGGTGCTAACTGCTGTCCTGCACCCGTGCCATGGTACATGTACAGCAGTCAATGCAGTAATGGGAGGAGCTTTCTCATCTCAGCACAGCCACCTGGAAGCAGTTCAGGAGAGGGAGAGGCCACTTACTTGTAGCAGAGGGATAGCAGCAAAGACCTAGTCTGAGATGGACACAGGTGGGACAGGGCAGAGGGATGGCCAGGCTATTTCCATTGTGTTACGTGTTCTTGCAAACACGTAGAAGTGGTAAAAAATCCAGGATGGAGGGACAGTTTCTCTACTGTCCACCTCCAAACATGTCATTAAGTGGATAAATAGTGTTGAAGTCCATTAATCTCTGTTTTTCTCTCCTTATTCTGTATTCTGGCAATCTCGTGATGGTTGGATTTTACTGTCAATTTTTATCATTTTTATTTTGCATCAAAGAATGAAAGAAAAAAACCATTCTGCTCTGTCTGAGCAGATGAGTTCATGGGTAAATGAGCAAAACCAGACCACTGAAATCTTAGTGCTCTGAAGCTTGATGGGAGCTGAAATGACAAGGGACAGACTTCCGATAGGGCAGGGCACCCTCCACCACCAACTACTAATCTTTTAATTAGAGGATATAACTCAAGATGCTTCGGATCAGATTGTGATCTAAGATATACCTGTTTAAATCTGCTATCAATCTTTCTTTCTGCATCTGAATTAATTAATGTCGTGTGGGCTGTGTTTCTGTGGCTTGAGAGTGGGCTTCTTTGGATCCAATTTATTTCACTGGATCAGGCAATTTAGTTCTCTTTGAAGTTTTCATTGTGATTTATATTTGGATGTGCCTCTACATAACTGAGAATTGAAAATGAGTATTTATGACTTTTTATTATTATTATGTCTGTGTGATTAAATGCTTGTCTGTAACAGCAGGTTGTAACCCAGGAGATCTTTTCCAGTCCTGCAGCGAAGGCAGCAGGATTGCAGGCCATGCAGTGTGACATGGTTACAGAGCCCCAAGCACGGTGACATAGAAGGGGGATGAGTTTTAAAGACAGCTTTGAGTGAGGTTTGCTGCCAGCTACTAATGGCAGCACTAGCAGCCTTGCTGCCGGTGATCCAGCCATAGCACAAGGCTGTGGGCTGGCTTCACAGTGGATGACTCCTCTGTGTTCCCTACTCCTTGCCAACAGAGACAGAGTCCTGGGGCAGAGTTAATGAGGACAGTTTTGCAAACCTTTAACTACGAAAGGTACTACGCAGAAAACCAAACACACCTCTCCCAGCCTCAGGCTGGACTCAGGCATGATAGTTTGTATAACCACCAGCAGCTGTTCCTTTGCTGGCTGGGGCTCAATCTTCATTGAAGGTAATGGAGGGAGAAAGATTAAGTAATGCTGCAGACTCAGCTGCATTTACTTTTTCCCCCTGTGGCATAGCCACTTTGCCACTTGTTAAATGAATAGCCTCTGCTGATTCCTTTCCCCTTCTGTGCAGTATGAAAGCAAGACAAACTTGGACTTGGCTCTTCACCCCACAGCAAAACAGTCTAACTTCTTTACAGCCAACAAATTAAGCAAGGCAGTTAGATCTAGCCACAGATTTGCCTGTTTTACCAGCTTGCTGAATTTTGGGTTGTGAGAGCATTCGAAGTTTTTCACCTGCAGAAGAAAGGCAGGCTTCTCTGCCCTAGCTCAGTGTGACCATCTCCAAACACTCAATTAATACTTTCTAAATAGTACACCAGACCTGGCAGCATGTCTCCAGCACACAGTGAACTGCAGCTATCACCAGGCCTGGATACCACTCAGATAAGGCTCTGTGTGCTGGGTTTGAAGTGCTAAAGGAAAAGTTATGTGGAATGTAAGGAGTGCTTGGGAACTCACCTAAACATTCACATTCCCACTTTCTTCTACTTGGTTGCCATCCTCCTTGTAACCACTGTCAGCCCAGCACTGTGCCCAAGGGCATGGCGAGCACTGGCAGCATCACATTATTCTCCACAAGTGGAGCAAATGTTTGCTGTGCCCCCTGTGTTAGCTAGAAGGTGTCAGGTCATCGCTTTAACAGACATCAGCAACATTATTTAGGAAAAGCCCACAGTACATTTTGTTATGTACAAAGAGAACTTGGTACAACGTTCCTCATGACAAACCTTTGGCTAGAGCAATGAAAATGTTCTGGCAATAGCTAAAAGGAACAGTGCACTTTGGGTAGGATGCTTTCTGGCTACTTTGTCAAGGTGAAGCTCTCTCTGAGCGGCTGGCCAGTGTAAGCCTCATTTAATCCCTCACACATATATCATTATCCCTTCAATCTCCAAATCCCTCTGAAGTGGGCCTATAGACCCTTTCTCTCATCTCAAACAATCCTTTGCGATTCCTGTCCTGACACTCATGCCCAAGTTCATCCGCCAGCATCTGAACAAACCAGTGAAGTTCTGACACTACTGAAATCAGTTGTTTCTTGCCTCCCTTGAGCATTTTACCTCCATGTGTTTGTAGGCTTTCCAAAGCTTTTGTATTACAGACAGAAGTAGCCACTTCTCTTTCTCCCCATATGGGATTTTGTATCTTTAGTCATCAGGCTGTTACATACGCTCATATGATACTTCAAAAAAAATTTGTTTTACCTTGGTGTATCTCCTTTAACTCTAGAAGCTATTGCTGATTTACTGCAAAGAAAGGTAAATCAGATCTGTAGGTCATGAGTAATGTAGCATAAGGACTTTATCTTCCACTCACCTAGAGAACATAGTGCTATTTGGGTGCTAAGTAATGACTGCAATAAAAAATTGCACTGATTCATCTGCTGAGGTGTCCCAAGGAAGGGAATTCCACTAGAGAGGCATGGAGGATTGAAAACCAGGGCACTTGTAGCCCAGCAAGACTTGGGATGAATAACTGGTACTGTAGAAGGTCACAGCAGAAGCATAAAGAACACGCTGTGGAAAACAGTCATTCTCTTCCATAAATAAAATAGTGTTGTGATCTTAAAGAAGCAGGACTTGGAAACAAGTAGACAGTGTAAATAAGTAAGTAGCAAGGGGAATGTGAGAATATCAATCAAGAAATTAAGCCGACAGCATAAATAAGCAGGCAGCCATAGCCTGGGGGGTTGATGGGAGAACACAAAGTCAAGCAAAGATGTCAGTGGAATAGTCAAGAGGAAAGAGAATCAGTGCTATGAAGATAAATGGTGCAGTGGATGAAAAGAGTTTCACCTCAAATACTAAATCTGTGATAAGCAGGGTTGGACAACAACCAAATGGATACGAGTAAAGCATAGGTCACAGTCAAAGAGACAGCATAGGATCCTTGCCACTGATAAAACTACACTGGCCTCACAGTGATTTTGTATTTAAGTCACTGGTTTTATACCTCTAAATTTTTTAAATACCACAGACTATATAGACTGTAAATGTGCCTAGAGAGGAATCCATTACGGTTATAAAACTGTCAGTTATTCTTTACATTTCTAAAATCCTCTACTTTGGAAACCCATAAATAAACTGTAGGAGGGCCTTTTTGAAGCAGGCAGCTGGAATTTTTGTTTTGTTTTTTAAGCTGTATCATTAGGAAATACTTTTCTTTTGCAATTAATAGTCCTTGTGAGATGTATTTGAATACTTAAGAAGGGCGGGAGGGTCAGAGGCATATGTGGTGAGCTTGGTTTTGTCATTTGGTGCCTCTGCTTCTACTAAAATGAACCATCCGACTCTCAAACTAGTTCTATTTGGCCTATTGAGCTTACCTTAATGCTTTTTCATTAATAAAAGCCGAAGAATATATCACCAATGACAAATTAGGAAGTGTTTGAAGAGGTGTTCTCTGTTCACAAGAAAGCATATGTGTGAGAGGACATTTTGGCACAAAAGTTATACACACAGTCAGAGAAAAAGAAAATGAGCTCTCATCTTTCTAACAAAGGAAAAGTGGCTTAAAAAAAAAAAAAAAAAAAAAGGGAAAAATTGCTGGATAACAAAAACCAGGATATGGCAGGCCAGACCAGCAGAGTGTGCCAGGGCCGTTGAATGCAGTGAGCATGACTAGGCATTTATTCTGATCACAGAATCATAGAATGGCTTGGGTTGGAAGGGACCCCAGGGATCATCAAGTTCCAATCCCCTGCCACAGGCAGGGCCACCAGCCTGCAGACATTCCTCTTACATCACCAAAGTGCAGCTTCATGGTTGGTTTGATCGTGGGCACCCTTGGAAGAAGCCCCTTAATCTTTCTCCAGAACTGGGCTTCAATTTTTCCGCTCCAGATCCACAAACTGTTCACAGCTACACTCAGAGGCTCTAAAGAATGGGAGAATTATGTGATTTATTTCCATTTGCCTCTTAAAATACATTGTTTTCCTACATTTTCTTTGGGGAAAATCTTGATTAGGCTTAGTTTGAGCCTAAGAAATTTCATGACCTTTCCGGGCCAGGCCCCGGGGTTCTCTTGTTCAGAATACAAAGCTGGCTAATAGGTTGTGAGGGCATTCGTTATATCTTTAGTTCTTGGAGGAGCTGTGTGTTTTGGAGGGTGGATGCCTTTAATCAGTGCTCTAGAGGCTCACTGCTCCAAGGCCAGCAATCTGCTTGCTCTGTTTACTACTTTGGGTTTTGGTTTTGGCGTGTATGCGTTTGTTTGTTTTCCTGAAGAAAACAAAATGAAATGATCACATTATGTGACAGTATGTCTAGTCTTTCAAATCAGCTCCAGTACAGTGGTTAAGGGTCTTGTTATCTCTTTCTTTTCGTGTGGTCTTCATCTCATCAATTTATTTGGCCTGGTTAGAAAATCTTCTACTCTTCTAGTTTGAATTTAGTTTTCATTCTCCAGAGAGCATATCTCGGTGCTTTGAGGACGCTGTCTGCTAGCCTGTGCAATACAACTTTATATTTTTGGCTGCTTCGTGCAAACTGCATCCCCGAATACAGACACAAAACAACGCAGGAGATGGAATATGACATAAATTACAGAAAACACGCGCTCAGATATAACGTTTGGAAGGAATATGTATAAGTAATCAATCACAAAGCTCAGGGGTAAGCTCTCTGGGACACAGCCTTTTCTGTACTCAGAGCTGCGTTCACATAACAGCAAAGCCCTTGGCCACTGTGGAATTTCTAGGCATTACTACAATTCAAATAATAATAAGAAGAAATAAGGTGTTTAATTCATTGCAATTCCAAACAAACTCTGCAGAGAATTCTGTAACAGCAGAAGATAAACAACATAAAAGGAAAGGCACTGTATGCTTGATTCAGCTCACAGCTGTGATAAAAGCTATTACCAATTTAGAATGACTTATCAAAGAGCAGTATCAGGTGTATCAATAAGTAATTGGTAAAGAAAAACAGCACTATTTATTAATTAGCACCTATCACTTCTGAACAGAAATCTTTGTTTGTTGAAATGGCAGCCCTAGGGCCTGGCCAAATCCCATGTTTCATCCTGTACAGCTTTTAGATACTACTTATTACATAAGTGACATTTTTAGATATACAAGGGGATTTTTTTCAGTACCAATCCCAGCTTTTTCCTATTTTCTATTCTTTTCTACCACATGTGACGGAACGTGCAGGTTCTCCTTCCATATGGCTTCCTGCTGAACTATTTGAACGGGGATTCCTGAGAGGAACTCTCTCCAGTCGGCAGGGCTGTGGTGGGCCAGGCTCTGCTGTGTGGATGCTGGAGCAGTGCTTGGGGTCAGGTCTGTGCAGGATGGAGTACGTAGGTCCAATGCTTTGTGTCAAGTCATTGGTTTTCCAAAGAGACTAGCAAACATCTTTCCAGTTTCATTCAGCAAAATGATGCTTCTATGTATCCAGTCAAACTGAGATCTCTAAAAAAATTTAAACGAGCACTTTGTTAAGGCTCCTTCTCATTACAGTCCAGTCATTGTAAGATATGGGCTTTTTTTAATAAAAATACAGTCAATTCTCCTTTACTCTTGCCAGCAAACAAAGATTGACTGTTTTTGATGTACATTTCAATTTACAGTGCTTTTTGAAGCCATGAGGGAAATATGTAGTCCTAACCACTTAGCTGAAAGTCGTTGTTATGTCAATACAAAATCATTATGATAAAAAAAAATCCTGTCGGCTCCGAGCTTAAAAATCTAGAAATAATTTAATACGTATTTTATACAAATTCATAGCTTACCTCAGTTGGAAATGGTATTATGGTTATCTCCATTATCATTACTGCAAACTTATGATCATAATCATGGCACCCCTGCAGAAGAACTCTGAAGGGCTCTGCCATTGCAGTGATGGCAGGGCAGTTTCTGTGGGAAGGATAGAAGAGAATATGGGAAGATATGAAGGTAAGGGGTCTAGTTGACATCTTGTGAGTTGGCTGGGATTGGGTCAGTCTGCGTGTCTGGCATTTCCACCACCATCTGGAACACACTGACTCTCTGACAAAGCAGGGGACATGGTGCAGTGTGTGTTGGAAGGGACCTCTGGAAATCCCTGGGCGATTTCCCCAGGGACCTGCTCAAATCCCTGCTAGCTAAACAGGTAGTTCAGTGCCCTCTTCAGCCACAATGGAGTATCTCTTGGAGCTCAGCTCTCACAGCCTTGTTGGGCACTTGTCACAGTGTTGGATGGTGAAAACGTATAATAATGTTTTCACCATATATAATCCGAATTTCTCAGCTCATGTTCACTGTCCCTTGGTCTTTAGAGCACCTATAACAGCCCAGCTAAGACTGGATGCACCCTCCCATTGAGTACCTGAAGGCAGCAGCAAGATCGTCTCACTCTTCCCTTCTTAGGTCTGACCACAGCAGTGCTGTCAGCCCCAAGCCTCACGCTTCTGGGGGTGGAGAGCCCATGGCCATTTCTGTCTGGAGATTTCTGGCAGGGTGCCTGATCCGAAACGAGAGTTCAAACAGGGTATGGTGATGATGTATGATGTGTGACAGGACAGTGTGCAGTTTTCAGGCTGACTGACTCAGGTGATGTGGGAGGAGAGTAATGATGAGCTGCCAGTTAAAGAATGTAGCAGGAGATTTCTTGTATCTTTGAAAGGTGGGCAGATGGGTTTTACTTTCCAGTAAGGAAAGGCTGAAGCAGAAAGCTAAGAGAACAAAATCCCCTGCATTGCTGAGCTCCAGGTGAAGCAGAAAACAGGTCCTTTTTGTAATGAGCTCTTCAAAGAGATTAGGGAATTGTGAAGGCAGCATCTATCTCTCTCTAGATTGAGCTCCACAAGTGACAAATGCTTTTGCTATGAGAGCAAGCCTCTGACCTTTTCCTTCCCATATCTCCTGCCTCCGCTCTCTGCCTGCTCATTAACAGCACTTAGGTATTAACCTCAGGGTAATCCAAGAGAAATGCACAGAGGAAGTCTCCTTTCTTAAATACTCTGTTCCAGGCTAAATGAGTGGAGCAGATATCCTATTCCTCCACCCAAGAGACCCATGTTTTGGAGCTGACAAGTATAATCCTTCTGAAAACATTGATGTGAGTATACCAGCAAGATTTTGGTTGACCCAGTAATGTCTGTTAGACATTACATCCGTAGCTTCACATGTGGTATCAAGAGAAAATAAAGGACTTCACGCTGTCTCTTTTCTTCTTTGCCATGCCCAGGCATATGTTTAAAACTTAAGACGGATATGACACAGTGCAGAGAGAGGGCTTGAAGGGGAAGGTGCTGGCAGGAGCCTGCTGACATCTCTGATGCTCCCTGACACTCCTGGACACTGGTTCCTCACTGCGGCTGTTGCCGGCACAGCTGCTGCTTGTTCAGCCGCTGTCAACACCCCGTGCTGCCTTTGGAGCCTGTAGGAAAGAGAGAGCTGTATCTTTCTGGTAGCTGTGCTTAAATACAGATTGGAGACAGGACTGGGTCCCAAAATATAGCACCTTCCTTTTTGGGAATGGCTTGGTTTGGGGCAACATTTTATCTGCCTCTAAAACAGAATTTTACCTGATATTTCTAATATCATTCCTCAGTATTTCTAATATTCAGTAATTCTATTTTAGTTCAGACCTCCATATGTAATTGGCATGTTAGGGAGCTGAGTTACAGAGCTAGGAGCCAGCTGCCTTCTCTGGAGGCTGTCAAGGTATGCTAGCGTGTGGCCCGAGTGAGCCAGCACCTGGCACACGGCTGCACTGCCTCCAGACATGCTGATATGACTTGCAAAAGCCTCTGGATGTTAGTTCCCATTCGTTTTACAAGGCTTTTCAATAAATGATCAAGTACTGTTCTCTACTCTCCAGTAATTTGATATGCATCTTAAGGCGGTATTATTTGTCATGAGCTACCATTCTCACTTTGTGCAGAAACAAAGGCCAAAGAGACCAAAGAGACATGTGGCCATTTTCTCTCCTTCTCTACTTAAAAAGAAAAAGAAAATGGGAAAAAATCGTTCTATTCTGTAGCTTTTGTACATTCTGCGGCCAGCTTCCATTGCAATTTTGCCAGGTTCCATAAGGAGGGTTACTGCAGGTCACTAATAGGTGGTTTCTAAGAAACAGCTGGGTTGCTGAAGAATTGTCCCTGTTTGATTCAATAGGTGACGTTTTTCTCTGTACTAATAAAGACGGAGGCTTTTAAACAAGACGGAAAGCAAGCTTTTGTCATTAGAGCTGATTGCACTTCTGGAAGAGATTGTCTGATAAATTCCCGTTCAGGTGACCCCCTGTGAACTATGATTTGAGAGAAGAAATATGCAAAAACATGCGTCAGACTGACCTAGCTGTAGATGTCCCTGTACATTGGAGGGAACTTGGACTAAATGAACTTTAAGAGTTCCTCTCAACTCAAACCTGTCTGTGATTCTGTGTTTCCAATGTATTCCTTACTCGTTTGCATTTACCATTTTTCTCCAGACTTTTGTAGCAAGGCAAACAGAAACACTAGTGACTTATTTGATCAAATATGACTAAGCAATAGACAATCATTTAGCTCATTCATTTGTCATCCTATAGATTACATTTTTAAAAAATCATAATTATTTGTTAAGCAAACTGAGATCGTCTCAAACTGCTAACGTTCCATGGATAAATTGATTTTGTACTCTCTATAATGATTTCCCACCCTTTCCCTCTTTAAATTTCTTTCTGGCTTCAAATGGAAAAGATGTGTTCTGCCTCCCATCAGATGAACTTCGATAGTGCTGACACAACAGTTCACACATGCTGGCTGCATGCAAAAGAGGGCTCTAAATAAACTCTCGGGGAGGCTGATCCTTATTTCTCAGGGCAACATGAGGATGGCCAAAAGAACAAAACACAAATGTTACACTTCTGAAATCAACCTGAAGGAGACACAGAGTGATCTTGTGCCTGTTAGAATTTATGTTTCTAGTAATTCTGTTAAATCACCCAAGCAAGAGAAGCCCAACATCCAAGCTCAGGAAAGTGCTTCAGAAGCGCTATGCTATCAGTGCATTCCAGCTCTACCTAATCCCTCTCATCATTTTTCACATGAACAGTCTCACTGACTTCAGTTGGTCTTCTCCCAGGTTTGATTTCAGGAGGAGCATCTAAGTGTGCCTATCAAAGCACCTCCATTTGCAACTCAGCACTTCGTCCCACATGGCTGCTTTAAACAGGTACAGCCCTGTCCTTCATGCTAAAGTCTACAAAGCGTAGCCCAGAGTAAGAATGGAAATGGAAAGAGCCTCTCATTATGCCAGGAGTGGTTAGGAATAAAAGGTGCAGTAGGAATGTGTGGTGGAGATCATTATCGCTTATCTCTAACTGCCAAACACTCTCAGCTGTCTGTCCCATTGAGCCTCTCCATTGAAAGTATCATTATTGCTTGCTGTCCATCTGAGATCAAACCAGTCCATCCATCCAACTTCTCTCTCTACGTTTATTTTGTCTTGAAAGTAAAGCAAAATCATCCCTCTGCAGTATATTGCCATCAATAAATTGCCTGCATCTTGCATTAGCCAAAACAATCATTTGACAGTTAGGGAAGGTGATTATTACTTAGTGTCTCTTTACTCGCTACTACATTCCTCCAAACTCAGCTGCATGCATTAAATTAAATGGGGAAAAATAACAACTGTAAGAAGAAAGAAGATCTCATGTCATAAGAAGATGAATTTGAGGAGTTTAACTTCCTACAGGGAGCTATGCAGCAAAAAAAAACCATTCTAGCTGCTTGCTACACTGTTAAACTGCACATTTTTGCAGGTACCTGGTTTTACATTATGCCACCGTGCCATCAGGAGCGTGATGCTGTAGCTGGCAGAAGCGACATCAGCACTGGGAGATAAGAGATCCGACTTCCTTAAAGGTCTGTTCTTGTCAGATCCACCAACGCAATCTTGGTTTTGCATGCAATGCAATTTGGTTTCGCAGTGCAAGGAGTGGTTTGTAGGAATTAAAAATCATAGCTGAGCTTGCTTCGTTCTGCATTGGAGTACAAAGGTCTCAGCTTTCCTTGTGCGGAAGTGGCTCTTTAGCTGTAGTCCCTCTGCGGTGGTCTCTTAATTGTTCCTTGAATTTTCTCAAGGGCTTGACGAGATGCTTCACACTCAGCTATTAATGCACAACACTCTCGCTGCCACTGCGCACCGGTACCTGATGAAACATTTCCACTGACTACACAGTTTAGTTTCCAACCTAAATGCATCTGCTCAAAGCAAACAGAAGTGACAGTTCCTCCTTTAAAAGCCCATCAGCAGAATCAAGAACGAGCCTGAAGGTGGCCTCATTAGAAGCAAATGGTAAGTGCTATCGAGGCACAAATAGCGATTAAAACACAGCACGGAATGCAACAAAATTATGATGATAGCTTTTTTCTCTCCCATGAATGGTAAGGAGAGGACATGTCCCAGCTCTGACATCAGAGCTCCTTGATCACTCCATCACACATCAGAAAACTCCTTGATCAGCCCTGTGATTGGTACAACAGTGTTCAATTGTCGTTTCTGTGAATGTTTTCTTGTTAATTTTTGTTTTACCATATGGAAGAGTCAGGGACAGCATTTACTGCGTAGATGCTCTGAGGTTAGGCACACTCGTGCAAATGAGTTCCAGAGCAGTTGGTCACTTTGCTATGGATAAACCTAAAGGTCGTTGTTCAGACCTTCATTCCTTTCCAGCAGCCTTCCTGGCGGCTTCCTTCCCCAGCTGCCTGTGCTGGCAATGACTCAGCAGAACACGTGGAGGAATTTGGCCTTGTACCTACCCCTGTAAGGCTGTAATTTTGTTGTTGTTGTTCTTTTGTACCTGAAGCATTCTGGAAAAATGCTGATATCTTGGCAAATATCTGGACATCTTTACTGTTAAGAGAGCAGTGATTAATGTGCTTTTTTGTTCTCTCTGATTAAATTAAAACATGTATTCTAACATGTCTTGGAGACATTTATAATTGTCCTTGTGTAGCCCAGCTTATCAGGACACAGTAGCAGGTGTTGTCAGCTCCGCCAGCCAGGATTTTCAATCCTGCATGCCAGCCTCTCTGCTGAAGGCCAAGGCCCAGATGCCGCAGCCCTTTGCTCACACTAAGCAGCATTTCTACCAGCAGCCCCATTGCCCAGAAGGAGGCTCGGTGGTTCCTGAGGACCATGGCACAGCCCCGGGTGGGCCGGGCAGCAGTGCTGGACGTGCCGTCTCACAAAGGTCTCTTTGCATTAACCCGCCTGACTGCACTGCGGATTGGGAAAGGTGGCTTTTTAGATTTCTCCAGATCTGAGAGTACTTGAAACAAACTTTAGTGACTTTATCTTAAATACAGCTTTTTGCTGGTTTATCTCAAAGTGTGTTGCAGTGGAGGGCAGCAGCAGCGATGACGTGGGAAGAGAGCACTGTTTCTGTGAAGAGCCCATTCTGTGCCCGGTGAAGAGCCCACTCTCTCCTCTCAGTGTAAACCCCAGGAGAAGTGTCCCTTCCATTCACCCCTCTTGTCAGAGGGATACTTGAATGTAGGAGCTTAAGTAGGCTGTCATCACTGAGGTGGCTGCCTCCACGGTGCGCCCTGACCCTTGCTGCCATGCTTCCAATTCAGGCAACTTAGTCCTCATGGCTGATTTGGTAGCCACTCTTTATCCAGAGCTCGGATTAGCTTTGTGCTAAGGAGATGATTTAGCTGCTTCTCTTTCTCTGGTGAATCTTAGGCAAGTGGTGCAATGTCACTGTTATTAGTCCCTTTCTGGCTAATGTGACAGGAGAACCTTCTCCTCCAAAGAAACCCTTACAGACCTGGAGGTCATCATTTGACTAGAAAAAAGTTGAAATAGGTTTCCTTTGTACTTTTGCCACCTTTATACAAAGAATAAAGAAAAAGCTGATTGAGAGCATTTACAGAATTGCAGTAGTTGTACACAAAGGATTGTGTTTTCCCATTTCTGCCATTTTGTCATTATTTTCCTTTAAGGAAGGTTAGGTCCATGGAGGTGTCAACATGTGCTGGTTGAATGCTTGAAAGAATGAGTATCAAAAGGAAAGTTTAAAAGGCAAGACAGTGTTTGCAATGATGCATTCAGCAGCTGAAAAGAGGAAGGTGTCTCTGTGATACTGTTCTGTTGCTACAATTGCTTCTCAGTTTTTTTTCTGCGTAGAAAAAAGAACTATCCATCCCTAAATGCAACAGTTTTGAGTGTTTCTGCAATTGTTCATTTGTGTCACTTAAGTTTCTTTTGACCACCAGTGCTGGAGTCACACTCATTCATCATATGTGTTTCAGGGATGTCAATCCATTGCTGTTCTGAAATGCCCAAAGATAGGGATCTGGTAGCAGCCTCAGTTAAGGCATTCATCAAAGAGCATCACAGAAATGGTGTGTCTGATCACAATAACGGACGCTCAGGGTTGCCATTGATTTAGAAGGAGATATGCAACAGGCAACTGAGATTTTTATCAAAGCTCTTCTGGGCAGTGAGTTAACATGGCAGTTGCAGTAAGATAAAACACGGTAGGATCTTTGAAAAGGAGTCTGTTATAATTTTACAGTTCTATAGGGTGCGTTGTCCAAGAATTCAAAGCTCCTCATTATGTTTCCTTGTGCTATTGTGAGGCAGGTAAATATGATTAGATCCATTACTATTAGATTGGCAAAACAAAACACAGAACCGATACAGTTCCTCCGCCGTGCCATGCATACTACTGGTGGCGACCCAGTGTTCTTCTGTTGTGCGAGCCCAGCAAGGCGGCTGCAGGATACCTGATCAGCCCTTTGTGCAGTTCTCCAGTCTCAAGTGCAGCTGTTTTTCTAGCGCCGTCTGTTCCCACTCTCTCAGAGACTCAGCCCTGTAGTGATTATTTTACATATTTCACTTGATGTATCTGAAAGCGGAGTTCATTAAGCAGTCCTTGAAAAATCCCTACCGCAGCTCAGCTCCTTTGTTAGCGTCCATGTGCTGTCAGTGCTTTCATCAGCCCCCACACACACCTGAAGTTTTACCACCACTGCAATCAGTAATCTGCGCTTTGCTCCCACCTGGTGCACTCGTGGCTCACACCATCCCTTCTAGCCACTCTTCATGTCCTAGATTCTTATAGCCCTGATGTTCTTGTGTGCCTACCGCAGCTTCTTTTGATTACTGAGCAGCAGCAGCTGTCCTCCTGGGAGCCCACATGCATGCAGGTACAGGCCAGAACTTCCTCTGAGCAGAGTATTTTTATTAAAAATTACTCCCATAGGCTGATTGTTATTATTACTCTTTTTAATCCTGTCATTACCTCCCTCAGGCCAGTCAAACTGAGAAGAGACAAACTTTAATCTGCAATTGTTTTTACACTTGCTTGTGTTTCACACCTACTGGGAGGTGCTAGGCTCCTGTGTCACTCTCCCAGTGTGCTGCTTCATTACGTTCCTGAGATTCTTTTTGCAGTCGATTTTCTCCTTTTAAAGTCAGCCTGTGCTCTAAAGAGAAAAACAACTCTTGCTTCATCCTGCCCTCCTTGTATTGTTGCTCTGTCTTAGTCACGCATGGACTGTGCATGGTCTGGGCCCTTCCAGAGGTATGGCTTGGGATGGAAGCAGGACAGATCTGTCTTGCTTTAAAGCCAGCCCTGATGAGATTTGGCTTTCTCTGGGATAAGGCCAACTGCATTATTTTACATTTGAGTTCATTCCAGCTCTTAGATCTTGTCTAATCTGCAGACACAGGGAGCTCAGCACAGTAGGGAGTAGTGGTTGTCCTTCCAAGGGAGCCTCGGCCATTGCTACTCAGTGCCAGCCAAGGACAATGTCCGGACCTGCAGCTGTAGCTCTAGAATACAGTCCAGAAACTGGTGAAGTATAAATGCAAACTGAATTTGGACTTGTGCATAACAGCAGGCTTTCAACTCAACCCTACAGTTTGCTTACCTGGAGCATAGATGCATAACTCTGGCAATAGGAGTGTACATGTGAGCATAAGTGCACTGTGCCCAGGCCTTTGGGACTGTAGGCCAATGGGCTCTTCACTTCGTGCTCTGTCTCAGAGGACAGAGAAGGGAAAAACACAGTATGTCAACATTTTAGCTTGTAATTAAAACTACTAGCACTGTTAGTGGTTTTATCCTTCAGAGCTTATACTACTCGTCTTCTTATTTACTCAGTTAGTGGCTCCATGGTAGGTCACACTTGCTGCTATGTTCCTAATGGCATCCAAAAGTCCTGGCATCCAGCAAAGCATCCCCTTTCTTCTTGTTTCCTCTTGCCACGGCATCCTACTAACACAGGCATCTTGTCTTGCCCTGTCATCCCAAAAACTTTTTGCTCAAACCTTCCCAACCTCTCCTTTCTCAGCCCTTCCTCTTACAACAGCTCCTGTAAGAACCCCATTCTGTCCTGTGCTTCATTTTGTAATCCCTTACTCTGGTCTCAGATATTCTGTTACGGGTCTTGCTGCTTCATTGTTTAATTGAGCAATAATTTGGATTTTTAATAGTACTCACCTGAAAACAGTATTATTGATTAATCTCTCACATGGACCTGGTTAGGTATTTTCTGAGAGGGGAAAAAAAAGCATTTCTTCTGCTCTTTTTTTCTGACTTTTGGCTTTTGTGGCAGCACAATATTTGACTCTCTGCTACTTGTCTTGCTCTGAAACAGTTTATCAAATCTCCTTCAACAATTACTGTCTGTTCCTCTATTATTCACTTTCACTAGCTTGATTCTTTCCTATCAATCAGAGTTCCTTTCCCTCTCCAGCCTGCATTCTGCCAGCATAAAAGTCTCCTGCCTTGAAGTGCAATTCAGGGTAAATGCAGACTTTTAACCCTTCCCATGAGTGCCCAGTCCTCTATACTTAATACAGCAATTAATTTCCTATCTCCTTGGTTCAATTTCATCTGTTCAAGCTTTCCATCATCTGCTCACTCTTTCTCTCCATTTTCTAAGACAATACAGTAGCCTTCTGCAGTTTTTGCTCACAACCCCAGTGATGTTCCATTGGCATTTCTGTGGATGTTATAGGTTTTTAGGGCTAAAGCAAACCCTATTGCGTTACTGTAGCTTCTCTCTGATTTCTCTCTGAATGAGTCTCTGTCAAATAACTCACTGCACTATGAGTATCTCCTGAATCTGTGTAATTGGTTTCAAGTTAGACTGTGGGGAGGCTGCTTTGCTCCTGAAAATGAGAGTTGTCTGTTCCTTTCGACCATGGAATTGGATTCTGCCTCTTGTGCTCCTGCAGCCCACTGTGTTCTTGTTTCTTCTGCCTCAGAGTCTCTTCACTCTCCTCCCTTCACTCTGTTCCTGCAGTGCCAGCAGCACCAGCTACATTCACCTTCATGTGTTTACCTTGTAAAGGTTCTCAGAAAAATAGGTTTTCATAAGTAGGACAGAAAACTCTGGTTTTATCATAATCATTAATAAAAGCAATTAATTTGGTCTATGCAGTACAAAATTCAAAGACCTTTGGTAGGTCATGCTTAGAAGTACATGGCTTTTGTATTAGTGAAGTGATAAAATTCAAAGGGAAATGAGAAATGTGGAAAAAAATTACTAGTATTTTACTGGATTATTAAAGGAAATATGTTGTCAGAGTTCTGCTTTTATAGAATCATAGAATGGCTTGAGTTGGAAGGGATCTCAAAGATCATTTACATCCAACCCCCTGCCATCAGCAGGGTTGCCAACTTTTCCTTAATGCTATTTCATCTCTCTTTTGGTTTTGTCCATGACAAAAGTAATGTTTTGTTGAAAAGCACTACGTTTATTTAAGATATAATCATTCTTGCAGCAGCTTTGCCACCACTCTGTGTGTAGCAACATAAAACTAGTGTGAGCCCATGAGAGATGATTCCAACACTCTAAACATTGGTGTCCACCCATATTGCTTATAGGGAGGGAACTGGAAAGGGAGTAATTTATTTGTGCTTCTTATCAATTAGAATCAAAGCTGCTTAGTTGGCTGAGCTGTGCTTCTTCTGAACCCTCTTTCTGGGTTTCTGTCATGCTTCTCTAGTCTTTACAAAGTTACATTTCCATAAAAAAAACATTTTCATTCTTCCTGCTTATTTTTGTTAACTAAGTCTTCTTAATGATGCTTTTTTGGATTCAAAAACTCTTCATCTAGGTCAGCATTTTTAGAATGCCAGTTTCCCAGTTGTTAGATTGCTACGCCTAAAATTCTTAATTTTAAACAATAAAAGTCTTGGAACAGTTCTTGCTTTTCTAGTTTCTTTCCTTCTGAGAGATGAATTTTTCCTCTCATCACAGTCTCCATCCCAGCTTCAACTCATTTATCAATTTATAAGTCTCGCTTCTTCCAGAATAGTTTTTCAGATACGTATTTTTAGATGAGCTGTTCCATCTTTCCAAAATGATCACTTCAACCTCAGCAACTGGAGCTCAGACATACAATATTTAAATTATTATTTATAGTACAGGAACATGTGGAGACTTTCATTAAAGATAAGGCATTAGGCATGTGCCTTGATGAGTAAATGCACAATGAATGATGGTGCCTTTACTGCGATCAGTTTGTTCTTGAGATGCAGTGGACTTGCTGGGAGAATTTATAAAGATGTGTCACCGAGGAACACAGTAGGATCACTCAGATTTGGGTACTGTCTCTCTGTCTTGTCAGTTAGCCAGCCCTGCCTTCCCCCACAGTCCATCTCAGTGTGGTCAGATAGCAGGATGGCATCAAACAGAGGGACAAGGGGCTGAGTACTAAAAAAGCATGACCACTTGAGAGAGAAGCCAGGTGAGCACAGGTGGGTGCATTTGCTTCCACCATGCAGTAAAGGGATCCCCAGAGCAGTACCGTGGTGCTATAGCTCTAGGGCATGACAAGGAAATACCATCTTGAGATAACAGATTACATATACAAACATGACCAGACAACTCCTGATGCCAGGGTTTTTTCCAGTCATTGCTAGAGATCCTTTTTCTCTAGTGTGTCCCTAATTTTTTTGATTCCTCAGCTAGTACCAACTTCAGATCTGTTGGGCTTAAATAGTCCAGTGCATTTCTGTACTGAAAGAAACCTTTCTACTTGGATCACCATTTATAGCTCCACTTTTCTTCACTAAGTGGTGTAAATTAGTTCTCTGTGACTTAATGGATTCACTCCCTCCCCCTTGACAACAGTGATAAAAGATCTGACCCCTTTCTGAGCATTTGTAAAACCAAACATACAGAATCTAATTTGTTTACAGCCAAGCTTTTAATTGCTTTACCATCACAATGCAGAACTGAGTGCTTTAGCAATCTTGGGCATTGATCGACTGATTTATAACAAGGGACTTGACCTGAGAGTTATCACCCTTAGATGTAATAATACTTTGGAGATGACCAGGACATTCATGCTGACTTCTGTGGGCCAAGTTTTTGGTGCACAGATTTTAAATCCTGCTGTGATTGCTGCTAAAAGTCGCAATAAAATATTCTTCCAAGTTGCATTTCTTATCAGAACTGAACATTATAACAGAGAAACAAAAGTTAAGAGTAGCGGCCACTGTTTCCTCTGCTCCCAGAGGGAATCAGGCCGTTTTCCCTCATCTAAGAGGGTGGAGGAAGCCCCTTGCATGTTTGTAGGTTGGTTTTGGGTTTGGTATTTGACTGCTTAGCATTAGATTTGTAAAGCAAAACCAATACTTATGTGCAGAACATTTGCTGTCTCAAAGTGTGTCTAATTAATTAAGGGCTCTTTGCCCTGGACCATAGATCATGAAGCTTTCTATAGCCTTTCAGAGGAAGCAATGTTTTAGCCGTCTGTGCTGATTAGTATCAAGTCAGAATAATTCTTTTTTCCCTGTGTTTTACTCATAAATAAAAAAGAAAAGGAAGAAATATTCTTGATGGTATTTTTGCAATTTGACTTTGCCATCAGAATAGAACAGCACACATACAGCACTTGTCGTGCCTAAAACTTACATTTTGAAAGTTCTTTGAAGATGTAAATTACAGATCTTTCATATGAAAAGTTAATGAAGGACTCTAAACAAAATAAAATAGAAATGATGACATGAAAGAGCCTTCTTATGGCTTCAATGGCAAGATAAACAGTTTAATATTCCACATACCGCATTAAAAATAACAGCTGGGCTCTATGGAGATGAATCCCCTAACTCAACCACATTGACTTTCACAGTAGCTGAGGACAGTTAAGGGAAGTGATGACTCTCCCTTAATTGCCACCTCTTTTTGGCCCCCAGAAACTGAAAGCAGACAACACCTGCTAAGTTTTAGCAGACTCCAGAAGTGCACTAACAAACACAGCAGTAAAGTGCCATTACCACCACCACTTGAGTAGCATCCAAAGTGATAGACACATACGGTATTGACAGCCTAGAATTTTAATGAGCAATAGCTGTTTCAGGCCGTATTGATTGTCCCTTTTTTCCTCTTCTTCCGATTCAGACAAGAGGAAACACGAACCAGCATTTCATTAGAGGACTTTGTCCAGTGATTCATATTTCATGAACACTTGTGAGCGAGCATGTCCTCTAAAATAACCAATTAATTCAGCCATGTTAGGACTGAGGCTGAAAGCTGAAAACTACACCATTACATTTACAGAAGCCCAGATAGGCATAAGGTTCAAAACAGCCTCCCATATAAAACGTTCCCAGACAACACTTTGATCCACATCCCTTGGTTCACGTCACTTTCTCCTTCTCGTCTTCCCGACAGCTGCTCCTGTGTATTCAGCTCTAAGTGACTATTGCACTGTGCTCTTGGCAGCTCAGGATGTTTAAAGATCCAATGCCCTTTTCTCCGTGCATGTATTTTGGTGGTGTTGCTTTTGACAGCATCACGGACTCAAATCTACAGTGACCATGAGAATAGGGGAAGGAGTAGCCTGCAATAATGATTTGCAAATTGTGTTAATTTCATAGTGGGACCCTGCTTTTTGATAGGATTTAATGCGTAATGAGCTCCTGAGACGTTATTTTTGCTTCAAAGCTTTGCTGAGTACTAGATCCTATTAAATTCTTGCAGTGAACACACCAAAAAAATACTTTGAGCTAATTTTAATAATTTTTAATTGAAGGAGTATTTTTATTCCAATTTGAATATTCAAGCTGTTTAAAAGTTAACACATTCTCAAAGTATTCATCAGTCTTTTCCTCCCATAATATCTTTTTTTAGGCAGCCTGTGCCTTTTTTTTTTTTCATTTGGCTTCTTTTGTCCTGGATTTGTTTGTCAGACCAACTGGAAACAAATTTAAAGTTTTTATTATTTTATTTATTTATCTTAAATTGCCTGCATGCTGCAGTTTAATTTCCATTCTTTTTATTGCTGTTTTATAGTCTATCATTACAGTTTGTTTGTTTCCTTTTTCCGCTTTG
Source organism: Meleagris gallopavo (assembly GCF_905368555.1). Lineage (NCBI taxonomy): Eukaryota > Metazoa > Chordata > Aves > Galliformes > Phasianidae > Meleagris > Meleagris gallopavo. Next base: position 5,333,837 of record NC_139412.1, on the reverse strand, counting down.
TGACAACAGAAACAAAATCTAAATTTTTCCACTGGCCCTTTCTTGGGTCATAGCAGGAGTTAGATTTGTGCATGAGTGTCATGCTCTGTAACATATGTATTTTGTTACTTGTAGTTCTGCTACATTACATTAAATCTTATGGACCCCAGCAGAGACTGGCATCCCAGGTTGCATGACAGCTAGCAGGAGACCAAACAACACCATAATCTACATACATAAGCAGGAAGAGTGTTTTTCTGACATGCTGCAGGAAGGCAATATATCATAGAATCATAGAATCATCACAGAATTATGAAATGGTTGGGTTGGAAGGGGCCTTAAAGCCCACCCAGTTCCAACCCCTGCCATGGATGGCTGACCCCCACCAACTCAGGGTGTCCAGGGCCCATCCAACCTGGCTTGGGCACCTCCAGGGATGGGGCACCCACAGCTGTCTGGCAGCAGCGCCAGGGCCTCACTGCCTTCTGAGTAAAGAATTTTCCCCCAACATCTAACCTAAATTCCCCCCCTTTTAGTTCAAACCATTACTCTTTGTCCTATCACAATCTGCCCGTGTAAAAAGTCTGATATGCATCCACATAGACACAGAGAAATCCAATGAACTGTTTCAAGACTTCCTAAAGATCTGGGATTGGTTCCCATAGCCACAAGAGTGTTTCTCTGTGTGATTTATCCTCTCAAACTTATTCCTGTGCTTCAAAATCACGTGGAAAGCTGGAGGACAGTGGGAAGTCATATGACAAATGAAACACAGCTGTGTCATTTGTTTCATATACAACTCTGTCTCCTTTTAAGCATGGTATCAACTCAGAAATTGATGTTAAAGTGACAGCTGTGCTGAAGGTAAGCCTTGACTAAACAAATTCTGTGCCTGAAGTCCTCTTGCCTGGTGGCTTCTCAAGATACACAGGGAGTGAAGAGGTCCTGAGTCCCACATGAACCTCCAGCAGGGTTTGGGGCTAGCAGAGGTGAGTGCTGGTGAGGCTGCATGCGTGATCCCAGCCTGCCCATCATTTCCTTGCACGGTGCAGCTGGCCCAGGTGTTTTTTTCTGGTAAATGAAAGTGACCCTAATGAGTCCGTCAAACTTTCTCTCTCCGTATCCATATTAATTTTTAGGAATCAGAGACAGATGGTTAAGAGCTTTGAGACGTTTGGGGTGACCTTGGAGAGACTGTAACTACAATGCAAAATTGCAAATGGCAAATGCAGTAAGCAGATTAAGAGTCTGGCACTCTGGCAAATCTCAAGACCTACTCTTATGTTGCTATTTTCCCCCTATGGCAAACTTACAGATTCCAGAATGACTTCGCTATGGCAGTGACTTGAAAATTATAGTGAGTGAGTGTTCCCTTTTAAATAATGGATTATGAGGCAAAGATTAATTTTTGCTCAATTTTCACACTAATTCAGTGCCTTGCTGCCAGCGGAAGCACAAAGAAGGACATGAATTCACAGTGGCTTTCATTTCTTTCAAAGTCTCATCATGTATTATAAGAGGGGACTGTTTGCAATAAAGTCCCATCATTCACATCTGGCTGCCTACCTAACCACAGGACTTTGACGTCTCTGGAACATCATTTGGTTAATGTCATCAGTGCAGATAGTCAAACCACTTCTCAATTTGCTTGACGCCTGTCTAAGGGAAACCAGTCCTCTTCTGCTACAGACAGAAGGTCATATACCAATAATCCCTAAGACAGCCAACGTAGAAGCTGCCAGGCACTGCTTATTTTCAGGCCAATTGAAAAAGGGTGGGGGAAGGGGGGGGAAGAAAGAGAAGGAAAGAGAGAAAGACAGACAGACAGCTGGGAAGAGGTGAAACCAGAAATGCTATGTCCCAGAGGCATTTATCAGCCCAAATGAAATGGAAATAGTGAAAGGGAAACACTGCTTTGCTTTTCTCAAAATTGTATTTCCAGTTGAATGAGTCAAAAAAGAAAATATCCTTTCCTTTTCCCATGATTTTGAGAGATCTGTTTGCTAAGGCTGCAAGCTTAGTCAGGGGCACAAGGAGTATTTATTTTCAGTGTATGCTGGTAATTTATGAGGTTTCTATAAGTGCAGACTCTATGGAAGCAAGATCGAGCCATGAAATAAAAAGCATTTTATTCAAATATCCCAGCCTATTAATTCTTTTTAATTCTTCACAGAGAAAGAGATGAGTGAGGATACACACAAGGTTTACTGAATTTTATGAGGGAAGAAATCCAGAAAAGTAGCAAATGCAGGTATATTTTAAAAATAGAAAAGGGGAAAGATAAGTGAATTTTATTAGGGTGGAAATGTAATTGAATTTTTATTTTCCTATTTTGCCATCAAAGATGTCAGAAAGAAGTTTACTGTTCTGGGAAAGAGGCTTGCATTGCTAACTAGCCTGCATAAAGTGTCTTCACCTTCTTGTGCACTAGGGTGTGACTGATGGGATGTAAATGCAACTCTTATCTATGACACATGAATGGGTGGAGTGGAGGCTTAGAGCCTTGAGCAAGTAATAAGATGCCACAATTGCTTTCACTGAGAATTAGCATCCCACCAGGAGCAGAAATGGGGCAAATATATTGTTCTTTGAGAGCAATATTAGGTACCAATTCCACAATACACCCATCAGTGTGCATGGCTGTGTTGTCTTAATGCCTTGCCTTGGCCTCCTAGAGCCACCAGGAAGATGGAGCAATTGGTTGGAGGCCTTCACCACAGCAAGCTCTTCCTGTTCCCTCACTCTGGAAAAATGCAGATTGTCTAAGGAATAACACCCTTCTTGGTGTAGACAGCCCCTGCACTGCCTTCTCCCACCCTCTCCCTCCCAGGCTTTGTAATATCTAAGTATATTTAATATTCCCTGCTAGTTTCTAGGGTTTCTGTCAGCTTTTTTCCTTTAATTGCAAGTCCATATGCTTTTGGACAGTAGGGGACCAGGGTGCAAATAAATCCCATGGCCCTCATAGCTGAGCTGTTTTCCTGATAAGCCCCAGAGTGTCAGAGTAGCTGGCGACTGCAGTTCACCACTCAGCTCACTGGGCAACATCTAAAATGTGTTTCTTGGAATTAAACTCATTTGGACTCTGTAGTAGAGGCAAATTGAATGAAACGAGGAGAAGTTCCACAGTGATGGCTGTAAATGGAAGTATAAGCCTTCTCCTGTCTTGGCATCTCCTTGACCTTGTATGTCTGCCTCTGCTACTCATCTCTGCAGGGGTGAGCTGTGATCCCCAGTGCCCACGTGAGCGCAGCTCTGCCAGAAGGCATATGAAAGCTGCTGGTGAGCGGCAGAGGAGCAGCGCTGCTCCTGAGTGTCACTTGGCTGGATGACACAGAGCACTTCACTAGGCAGGAATAGTTTGGAAGTCTGTGATGAGAGCATGGGACAGAGGGATGTAAGGGAAGAGTGGCTCTGGAGTTCCTAGTCCAGTGGTGCCTGCGGGGGGGCTGTGAGCAAGGCTGTGATGGCGAGATGAGATGGGCCGCGTCACGTAGTGCAGGAGGGCACCGGTTTTAAGGCAGTTGCTGATGCTTTGGTGTCTTTTTTTGGAATGCTTTGGAGGTGGCATATGACCTTCTGCATGAGAGATCTGATGCCTGAGGAATCTCCAGCTATAATATTGGCTATCAGTCCCTATTCTCATGTACAGAACTGTTACAAAGCCAAGAAAAGCCTTAGAGAAAGCTGGGTTTTCTACAAAGCAATTCCCATTGTTATGTTCACTAAGATTTTTGGATCCCTAAGGTATACAAGGGAGTGTCTGAGTTGTAAGTATCAAAAGAAATTAATTATTCTATATTCTAATTAAGACTTTTTAATTAGCTGAATAATTGGAAATTTTCTTGCACTCCAGTGCAGCTTTTCACTTAACCAGATCATCGAAAACTTTAAGGCTATTTACCTGAGTAAAAGAAATTTCTAGCACCAACATTTCTTTTACCGTAATAAAAAGTGGTAAATAACAGCTCTACTGTAGCTGCAAGAAAGGCAGTTCACTTTAAAAGAAGTCTGTCAAGACAAACTTGTCCCTCAAAATGTATGTTTTGTAAAAGCCTTCAGAAAATGTTGGGTCGAACTGTTTAGTGTTATTGCGAGGAAATCAATATTTCCCTGCAGTCTTTGCAACCCCTGAATTGTAGCATGTTGTTTGTGCAGAAGAAGCTGAAAGTGAAACTGTCTGAAAATGAGAGTGAGGAAAACTGGCCTGCTTCTATAATTTCAGCAGAAAGCACCTCAGGTAAACAAAATGGCACACTTGTGCAACCAGCAATGAAGAATTCTCCCTATTTGAATGGCTGAAGTGAGACAAGTGGAGAGAGGTTGGTAGGATGTTTTTTTTCTTTTTTTCTCTTTTTCTTTTTTACCTTTTGACTTTACTTTCAGTCTTTGTCCCTCTTCCTTCCTTCCCTTACTCTTAGGCTTGTGCTTGATATTACTATGCCTTCCAGTAAAGGCATGCCAGTTCACCATTCATTTCAACACAGAAATTATTGAATTACCTGCAGTGGCCCATTCACAAGTGGAAAAGAGGAAAAGCTTTTCTTATTGCTTAGAAAAGCCAGCAAAGTGCATCAAACAGAAGCAGGAGCCATACTACCTGTAGGGTAGGAGACCATCCTATTCCATGGAAACCATACTGTTGGATGGGACCAACATGATGCATTCAGGACCCACACGTTGGAAAATGTATCGTCAACACTCCTGTGTCTGCCTGATCCCTGATGGGAGCTCTACCACATGATGTGGCTGTGGGTCAACAGCTGTGCAATATTAGGGCTGGCCAGGTGACACCAGGTGGAACAGAGTTTGTGGTCTGACTCTCAAACACTTTGGCTGTAGATGGCTATTTTAAGCTTCTGAGTGTGATTTCAGAACACAGCCCCGTTGGTTTGGGGAGCTTGGCTGGGACTATGTTAAGAAAATAAAAAGCAATCTAGTAGACTTCTTGTTCTCTGATATGCTGGCATGGATGCAGTAGCTTCAGAATGTCATATGTTCACTTGCTCATCAGACAGAAGAAAAGGTTGAGCCAGGTTGTAGGAGCAGGAGGGCAGAGAACCACGAGAAAGAAAATTCTGTGCTTCCTGCCAAAGAGACTGCTCTTTTGTGTTCTTTATGATTAGACTGAAATATCTTCATAAGAATTTTTTTCTTCTGCTCTGGAAATAATTCTGATTTATTTTAAGCCTTCTGTAAAAACAAGTCTCACAGCACTGCCTGGCTGACAGAAGGCCATGTGCACATGCAGTGGTGTGTGTGGTTCCAAAGGTGCTGCCTGCCTTCTTTAGTTGACACCACAGTCAATTACTGTGTTTTCAGTTATATATAAAATGCAATGATGGAGTTTTCAGGTTTTATAGCACCACAAATCCTAGGGTTCTTCAGTGTACAGCAGCATTGCTGCCACAGTGTAGCATAGAGTATTCCCATGCAGACCTGCAGGGGAACCGGTGTTTCCAGATCCTGATTTGGACTGTGTGACTGGGGGTGTTTTCCTTTGAAACTGAACAATGACTGAGAATGTAATAATAGTTCATGGACACCACAGCCCTTGCGGGAAGCCAGATTTCTGAACACACCACACTCAGCATTAGTGTTTGGCCATGTTAATGCACATATAAATGCTTAAGCATAGTGTAGTGCAGGGACAGCACTCTCCAGTTTTGTGAAGTAGAAGAGATTTCACCAAGCCATTTTTATTCTGCTCAGTGCTGGGGTGTCTGCTCGCATCATCAGACTGCATTTTACTTGTGGCAGATTGGTGGTAACCCAGCAGTCAAGTCCGTGAGAGTGAGCCTATGAGAGCCTGAGCAATGCAGGAACAGAAATCAAATCATTGCCACATAGAGTGAACAAGAGCACTTGAATTCTGGGACTTGAATAAGCAAGTAAGTGACAAAAATAAACAGAAGTTGTCAGCTAACCTGGATATATTGGCTGCAGTACAAAGTGGAGAAGTAGCGACCTGATGAATGGGATTGGGTTATTTGGGATGATCCCATTTCACCTAGTCCATGGCCTCAAAATTAGTTTCCTTTGCATAACAAGCTTCCGTACAAGTAAGGGAGATGCCATCATGGTAGAGAATACTGTTTGTTCAGGGAGGTGGGGACCAGCATAAAAGAGACCACTGAAAAAGTCACTGCTGAAATGGAATTGGTTGACACCCAAGCCTTAGATTTTGATATCAAATTGGGATCTTTAATAGGGATATTTGCATGAAACTGAATTGTATACCAACGTATTGGTCTAACTGCTCAGGTAGATCAATTCAGATGAAAATACTGTGGCTAGAGCTGGATGCCCACTGATTGGGTTCCATGTGCTGTGGAGCTCCAAGAGGCTGAGGTCCTGTTGGTAATGACCTAGGACTGAGAATTGCAGTGCTAGAGATTGAATACAGTGGTGTGACCTGTGAACTCTGCTCAGATCAGGGGGCTGGGAATAGAAGGACATGATGGAAGGGATCTAGAAAGAAAAGGAACTAGAAATAAATCTAGCCAAAGCAACTCCTACCATTAATTATCCCTTTTTCTAATCAGTGTCCTAAGGGCAAACAAACCCAAAGCTCTTGAGGATGAAAGGGACATTTGCCACCCTGCAGCCTATAGGAGTCTGCCTGTGAGAAGGCAGAGGAGTTTTCTCTGAAATGGATGATTCTTGGAAGTGGCATTTGAAGCAGACGTGAAAAAGGGTTTGGAACTGGAGAGCCTGGGAAAAGATAGAGCTAGGTGGAATATAAAATCCATTAGTGTCTTAATGCATAAATTGGCAGAACTGCACAATGAAAAACAACATACTAAGAGACCAAACTCATTAGATTCTGGTGCCTCGGTGACTGTTGAAATTACTGTTTTGCAAGAGTGTGGGTGCCTGTGAGGTACATGATACAGGCAAAGGTATAGGGTGTGTATCAGCTCTGCTCTATACCTGCTCCCACTACAAATTGCTTACTGCAGAGTGAGATTGATTTTTGTTTTATTCAGCATCATGTGCAGAAAAAAAAAAAAAGAAAAAAAAAAAGAGTAGTTTTTGATTACCTATTCCTTAAACAAAAGAGATTATTTTAGATCTAGCTGACTGGAAGGATAGTACAGAAATCTAAGGACTCATGACTGTCTTACTTGAACAAAGATTCCCATAATTGTTCCAGAAGTAGTCAGAAGAACTCAGGATGAGGGTGAGTTACCTTTTTGTAAGTATAAGCTTGAGATAAGTTGGAGCACGGAAAGATTAATGCCTTTTCTTTAATAACAGGGCTTGATCCAAGACTACAGAAATGATGTAAGTACCCAGGCGTAGCCCAGAACAGATTGTTGTCCACTATTAATAGCCTGGTAGATCAAGGAGTGCCAGTGCAATGACCCAGTGTGTGTAATTCCCCTGAGTGGCTAGTATTAAAGGGAGATAGAAAGATGCATCTGACTATGGATTTCAGAGCATTAAATGCTCTAACTCCACAAACATCGCCTCTTCTTGTTAAAATGCCAGAAATTATGGCTGCAGCAGTACAAGGAGCTAAGTGGTTTTCAGTCATAGATCTAGCAAATACATTTTTTTTCAGCCCCCTAGCAGAGCCTTGGTAAAAGCATTGGTAAAAGCTTGGTTTTTACATTTCAGGAAAAACAAAACTGTTTCACATGAGTTCCTCAAGGATTCACAAGGTCCTGTGATCTTTCATATTCACATCATCCAATATGGGAGAAATTAGCCCACATTTACAAGAAACATGTATCGTCATACATGGATCACACCCAAATTTGTGGGATTCTGAGAAACAACTGTTTCAGCAGACAGGAATTTCTGGCTGCAATCCAACAGGAAGGATTGAAAGTCAACAGACAAAAAGTTCAATTAGTACAACAAGAGGTAAAATATTTAGAAGCAATTTAGGCATTGAGGCCAAATTCCTGATAAACAGAGTATGGAATTAATTCAAATGTTACCCAGCCCCACCGCTCAGTCTAGCTAAGAGCACTGTAAGACCCATTTAATTGTATGCAGGATTTTATTTTGATGTTCACTGAAGTGAGTCGTCCTCCAGCTAAGCTTTTGAAGAAAGCTCGGCAAAGGGAGCAGGGCACAGAAAGGCAGGCAGAGCAGCTGAGCTGAATGCAGCCCAAGGTGCAGTTGGGGAAGGAATCTCTGCACCCAGGAAAATGTGTGGTTTACCCCTGTTGGCCAGGAAGGAAGTACCAATTCGGCACCAAAGAGATATGGTATTGGCTATTGTTTGATCATCTCAAATCTTAGTAATACCACAACTTTTTGTCAAAGGGAATGAGCAAATTTCTAGTAAGAAAAGCTGGAGCAAATAGAAGTGAAAGATTTCATTTCACTGAACAAGCTCCATGCCTTGCTAGGTATAAAGCCAGAACTATGTGTAGCATAATGCCCACAAACCTCAGCACAGGGAGAACCTGGCTTCTAAAGAAAGCTTTAAGGAAGATAACACAGCTGAATGGCAAAAATGTGGTGTTCCCATCTGAATGGCTCTACAAATGAGTGCGGCCATTCATTACTATATTCATTTTAAGGCAACAACATGAAGGGAGATGTGACTCAGAGTCTGTGGTTAAGCACTTCCATGCCAAATGAATAGCAGTTGAAAGGTCTCACAGATTAATGGATAAAGGAATTTGACAGAAAACTGCAGAAGAGTACTTAACAAATAGCTGAGGAATTAAGGAAAAATGTCCATAGAATAGATAAGAGATAGAAGATGGTAAATAACCAATGAAGAATGGCAAGCAGGGAGTCAAGTAGTGTATCATGAGTTTCCAGGAAAGAAGCACAACTTGGGCTCTAAATGGGGTGGATCTGGCACTTGCACAGATAAAGTCATTCCTGTTATTTATTAGTTCCAGTAAGTTCTGACAATGTGAGGTGGTGTCATCAATCTTAGCCAAAGCTTTGGAGAGCAGAAAAAAAAATAATCCACAGGAAAAGTTATGTTAATTTTTCAGTAGCTTAAAGGAGTGCATTAACGATTTCTGTTTTGCCTGCTCAGTAATGGCAAGGTCTGCATGTAGCATTGTGTTGCCTGTGTTTTGCAGAAGGGAGAACAACAGCAGAGCTATCGGGGAAGCTGCCTGAGTTAGGCACATCCATCTCCATGCTGGAGACATCCCACTGTCCCAACAGGCCAGCATGCAGTGAGAGTGCTGTAGACCAGCACTATCATTCTTGTCACCTCTAAGCATGCAACGATCACCTTCCCACCAAATCCCTTCCTCCCATCTGCCTTTTTCTGGGTAGTAAGAAACCATCCCTCGGTGCAGCCTGAACCTCTCTCTGCTTTCTTCATCTTTGGCCCTTCCCAGCCTGTGTAAGTAATCCACTGGTTTCAGACAGGGAAACTGGCTCATTGTGGCAGAGGGTCTCTAACTCATGACATTTTCTCTTACAGAGGCTAGTTTCTTCTGCCACGAACTAGAATCTCCCAGGAAAAAGCAAGCTAAAAAAGTCTTTCAGCAGCCTTTTCTGTTTTGCCCTCCTGGTGCAGGTTGAAAGTAAGAAGAAAAGGGGAAAAAGATTTTAAAAAGAAATAAAATAAAATAAAAAAAAAAAAAGAAAGTTTTCAAAAGAAAGACTTTTCCAGTGTCCAAACAATCAGTCGGACAATAGGCGGTAATGATTCCACCTCTGTGCCCTCCTGCTGGATGGGGATTTCAAAACCTGTTTCTGCCAGAGGTGGTGAAAGACCTGAGTGATCCTTCTGGGCTCTGAACACGGAGCCTTGGTGATGAGCTCAAAAGCTTGTTGCTCACGTTACAAACAAAGACTTAGCAGAGGGCAGAGGTAAAGCCAACTGGGACCCGGCCTTCTAATCAGGCCCACGCTGTGAGCTCATGGTATTAATCCGGAGCCGACGACATCAGGGCAGGAGGCCGGCATGACCCCGAGCCCGTCCGACGGTGGCTCACACTACCCAATGCCGTGTGTTCCACTTAATAAACTCCATTGATATATTTAATAAAGACACCACACACTTCCACAGTTTCATGTGTGACCTCTCAGTGGTTGCTACCAAAAACACAAAGCGAGGGAGTCAAGGATCATTAGCTGACGAGGCAAAACTGCCCCTTCCTTGCTCTTCTTTTTTCTTCTGAATATCAACTGCGTGGGAGGCAGTGATTGTCTGTAATCCTCTCTGTCACCATTATAGAAAGTATGGCTTTCTGTGAGAGCTGGGGAAAAAATCACAACGTAATTCCCCACAGCCTTCAGTCGCCTCATGACCACGCTCCTATCCTGCCCTACCCTGTGCTGATGGGCTCCTGAGAGCCCACAGGGGCAGAGTGCTGCATCGCCCCGTTGCCACCTCTTTCCAATGGGCATCTGTCCACATCAGTGGCTGCAGGAGAGCCATCAGCAATCCCGGAGCACCTCTTTGAGTTCCCCTGTCTGTGCTGCCAGGAAATTTAAGCTTCCATCAGAAAGGGTAGGGTTTGTACCTCTGTATATTTTCACTATGCAGGCTAATGAAAACCTTGTCAGAAAAATGTCTGCTTTAAAACAAACAGATAGCTGGGTTTGTTCAGTAGGTTTTCTGTTGAGTTTTGGGCTTTCTGGATTTTTTTATTTTTATTTTTTATTATTATTATTATTTGGTTCGAGTTTTTTTGGTTGTTGTTTGTTGGAGTTGTTTCGGTGGTTTTGGTGTTTCTTTTTCACATTAGAAATAGTGTCAAACAAGACTTCTGATTGATTCGTCTGTTTTTCTTTTCTGCCTAGCTTTCAACACTCTCAAAGTCATCTAATTGTTCAGGATATACTGAGTACTTCTGCACTTACAGAAATCAAGCTCAGATGGAGCTCCCTTGAAAGCAAGGCATTGGGAAGCCAAGATGAGTTTTCAGAAAGTAAGCCGTTTTCATTTTTTGGTTTCTCAAGGACTCTTTCAAAGGACTCTTTCAAGCAGATGGCTGTGAGATCCACAGAATGGAAACCCGCAGTTCTAATGGGGATGGATAAGTGTGTATAGAGGGGGTTATTTGTTTGGGGCTTTTTTAGTTAAATAATCTCTTTGTTTGACAGCTATTTGTTCTATTTATGCAGCTAAAATGCCAGTGCATTTTTGTGGACTCTTCAACAGAGAGCTGAGGAAATCACGACACTAATTTTCTAAGCTTCCTAGCAGCTCTTAAATGTAGGCAAAAGAGCAATTTCCAACTTTAAAATACAGAGGCAAACAAAAGAATAAAAGCACTCACAGATCCGTTAAGTTCAGAAAGCCCCTGGAAGCTCGAAGCAGCTATGGCTGTGTTCCCATGGCATTCAGAGTGGGTGCTTGGGCCTGTGCTCAAGACCAAACCCTCCTCAGCTGCCCTATCGATCTGTCATGAAAACAGGTCTGCACTAAGCTTCCGTGCAGCCTGGATTGTCCATCAGCCTGTGCAGATGGACAGACTGGCTGTGCCCAGGCAGTAGGAGTACACATCTGAGAGGCTCTGCACTCTCATACATGTGAGAATCAATGACCACAGTCTGGTAGAGCACATGGACATCATCCTTGAGCATGGGCATTCCCAAGGCACTTAGCTCTGAGCCTGGCCAGCCAAGATATGACACAACCACACCCCCAGCTCCCAGCACAGCACAGCCTTTGTACTCTGGTAAGTGGAAACAAAACTAGAAACCAGCAGATAAACAGCAAAAGGAAAACTAGAGAGAATGTGGGCCCCTTACTAAGTGAGGGAGGGGTTCTGGTAACGGGGGATGCTGAGAAGGCAGAGATACTGAATGCCTTCTTTACTTCCGTCTTCAGTGAAAAGGCTCTCCCGCAGGAATCCCACACCCTGGAGGTTAGTGAGAGGGTCTGGGGAATGGGAGACTTCCCTTTAGTCAGGAAAGAGGACGTGCGTGAGCGCCTAGGCAGTACTAAGGTCCACAAGTCCATGGGACCTGATGGGGTGCATCCACGTGTGCTGAAGGAGCTGGCGGAGGTCATTGCCGAACCGCTCTCCATCATTTTTGAGAGGTCTTGGATAACAGGGGAGGTCCCTGAAGACTGGAGGATAGCCAATGTCACTCCGGTCTTCAAAAAGGGCAAGAAGGAAGATCCAAGTAATTATAGGCCTGTCAGCCTCACCTCTGTCCCTGGAAAGGTGATGGAACACCTTGTGCTGGATACCATCTCCAGACAACTGGGAGAAAAGGAGGTTATCAGGAGTAGTCAGCATGGGTTCACCAAGGGGAGGTCGTGCTCGAACAACCTGGTGGCCTTCTATGATGCTGTCACATGCTGGGTGGATGGGGGAAGAGCAGTAGATGTAGTCTTTTTGATTTTAGAAAGGCGTTTGATACTGTCTCCCACGACATCCTTATAACAAAGCTGAGGAAGTGTGGGATAGACGAGTGGACAGTGAGGTGGGTTGAAAACTGGCTGACTGGCAGAGCGCAGAGGGTCGTCGTTGGTGGTGCAGAGTCTGGCTGGAGACCTGTAACCAGTGGTGTCCCCCAGGGGTCTGTGCTGGGTCCGGTCTTGTTCAACATCTTCATCAATGACCTTGATGAGGGGATAGTGGCCACCCTCAGCAAGTTTGCTGATGATACGAAGTTGGGAGGATTGGCTGACACGCCTGAAGGCTGTGCTGCCATTCAGCGAGACCTGGACAGGCTGGAGAGCTGGGCAGTAAGAAACCAGATGAGGTTCAACAAAAGCAAGTGTAGGGTCTTACACCTAGGGAGGAATAATTGCATGCACCAATACAGGCTGGGGGATGAGCTGCTGGAGAGGAGCTCTGCAGAGAGGGACCTGGGCGTCCTGGTGGACGACAGGTTGGCCATGAGCCAGCAGTGTGCCCTCGTGGCCAAAAAGGCCAATGGCATTCTGGGGTGCATTAAGAAGAGCGTGTCCAGCAGGTGGAGGGAGGTGATCCTCCCCCTCTACTCTGCCCTGGTAAGGCCTCATCTGGAGTACTGTGTCCAGTTCTGGGCTCCCCAGTACAAAAAAGACAGAGATCTCTTGGAAAGAGTCCAGCGGAGGGCCACAAAGATGGTGAAGGGCCTGGAGCATCTCCCCTATGAAGAAAGGCTAAGTGAACTGGGTCTGTTTAGCCTTGAGAAAAGACGACTGAGAGGGGACCTGATCCAGGTTTATAAATATCCGAGGTGTAGCGGCCACAGTGGTGAGGCCAGTCTCTTTTCAGTGGTACGTGGAGACAGGACGAGGGGAAACGGACATAAGCTGCAGCATAGGAAGTTTCGCACGAATGTGCGTAAGAACTTCTTCACGGTGAGGTGACGGAGCACTGGAACAGGCTGCCCAGGGAGGTTGTGGAGTCTCCTTCTCTGGAGATATTCAAGTCTCGCCTGGACGCCTACCTGTGCGACCTGGTGTAGGGAACCTGCTTTGGCAGGGGGGTTGGTCTCGATGATCTCTGGAGGTCCCTTCCAACCTCTACAATTCTGTGATTCTGTGATTCTGTGAAACTGTTATCTAGTGCACACCATCTGGACTCAGCAAAATGCTTTGTTGCATTAGAAAAACCTACCAGTCTTGCATCCCCAAGATGGGAAACTGAGTCTTAGCACAGGGGTGGTCCTGCTTGTTGGGTAGCCCCAGGCATTCTCCAGGGCCTTGCATCTCTGGGGAAGTGCACACACGCACACACACACACACACACACACACACACAAACACACACACACAGTCACCCCCTCCATGTCTGTGTTTGCATGGATTTGCTGTATGGTTGTCCCACACATTCTCCTTGCTAGCCCGTCATAACCATTACTAAAATATGCTTATCTCGTATATGCAAATAGCAGGATATTTATAAGGTTCTTTGAAATTTCCATAATTGTGCTGTAAAAAAAATCTCTTTGCTTATCTCGCAAAGTGTTGTAGCCACAATGTTACTTTTATTGAAATCCAAAAATCACTCAGCAAAATAAGAATAGTTAAAAACCAACAGATTTTTATATTTTTGAAATGGAAAGAAAAGAAAGAGCAAAACAGGCTTTATTATTTTAAATTAGAAAGTTTAATGCTCACCAAAAAGGATATAAGCTGTAAATGTGTTTTAGCAGTTCCCAGAGAAAAAGGAAGAGGCTTTAATAATAACACTGTGTGCTCCTATATCATTTTCATTAGAAAAATCTCAGAGCACTTTCTGCTTATTAAAGAATGGAATGCCTCAGAATACTCTTGGGATATACTATAGAAAAGTGAAGTAACAAATATAAATCCACATTATGCTCCATCCTGTGACTACCTGGAACTTCCTACATACAGCTCCCTGCTGTGGTTTGGGATGACAGGTCAACCCGGCTGTGGCTGCAGCTGTCTTCAGGCAGCAAATGCAATGCAAGGGTCTCATATATGGGCACTTGGTGCATGCTGAGCCAACACCTGGAAGGTATTTCATAGAATCATGGAATTCTTAAAGTTGGAATAGACCTCTAAGATCAAGTCCAACCATCATCCCATGCTCACCATGTCCACTGACCGTGTCCCTCCATGCCACATCTGCCCTTTGCTTGAAATTTCTCAAGGGGATGAGAAGGAGCCTTGAGCAGAGGTAGGCCAAGCAGCACACCATGTTCGGGTTGACTCCTGTCACCTCATGTCTTGCCCTTGGGGACCATGTGAAGAGCTCTGAGGAGATCCCTCAGTCTGCTCTGGGAAGCCCTGGCGTCACACACGTGGGTTGCTCAGCAGATATGAGAGCATCCCCCATGCGTCTTGAGCATAGTCTAGAGAGGACAGGAAAAAAAAGATCTTATCCTAAATTTAGCTGGAGTCATAAAATGTACACTGAAATAACAAAAGGAGGAAGAGAGGATGTAATGGTAGAGGATATTCCTGGGGCTGATGAAGAAAATAATGTCAAAAAATCTCTGGTGTTTAATTTCAGAAAATACAATAGGCTGAGTGAGTGCCCAGAAGAGGAACAGCGTGTTAACATATCTTAGATAAACAGGAGCCAAACTGTTAGCCTGACAGAAAAATGAGAAAACCCATCAATGCAATGGGGGAAAATAATAAATTAAAAAACAGATGGTTCAAAGATGTGATTGCATCTTCAGCTTCAGCAAGAGGAAAGAAGGGGAATACATACGTAATGCACGCAGGCCAAGAACACAAAAGCTGGAAAAATATGAACAGAAAAGCCAGACTCGTCATAGCGAAGTTAATTAATATAGCAGGACTTCAAGTTATTTTAGGTCTCCGTGGTAGGGACCAGAATTCCAAGACTCATTCTACATTGATATGAGAAGTTTCCTATTTCATCCATGCTCAGAAAAGAGACTTCTTCCTTTATGTGCTGGAGAGTGATTCAAGGCAGATGGGAATTATTCTGAGCTTGGAGAAAACAAAGAAGCACAAATTAATGGATTACTGGCAGAAAGGCAGTTAAAGCGCTTTGCCAAGGCACATTTCAGCTCTACACTTACTGTGCATACATTTTTTTTTCTGTAATTCTGTTTAGATCAAAAGTACATGACCAAACAAAGATACACGTCTACGCTGTGGGAGTGGGCATTAAAACAAACGAACAAGCAAGCAATATAAAAACAAAGGAAAAAAAACAAGTTTGAAATGACTGGTAAGGTGATTTACAATCAGTACATGAAAAATAGAACAACTCCAGCTAATCCCAGAAGTTCCGTTTGGGTTTATACACATCTGTACTCCGTCATGCATGCACACATCTATACATTACTGTTCCATATGCATACATTCTGTATAGTGCTGTCAGTTGCATGGGATCCTTACAACCCCAGGGAACTCAGCCAGGATCCTTGTTCTATCAGAATGAGAAGTTTTGCCTTTGGGTTCAAAAGTGGCAGGGTTTAACTCGATTCTTTTGCATCATGAAAGCCTAAAACCTGGAGCTCAGCTTCCTCTGTCAGTGACCCTGTGAGACATCTGCAAATGGTTTAACTATGCAAATTAATTATGCACAAATGATACAAGATATGATACCAATATTTTTTTCGGTCTTAGGTGGGCAAGATGATGGAGGCAGAAGTCTAAGCTGTACTTGTGTTTGTATGCTGTTGACTCTTTTGTAACTCATAAGACCTCAGTTTTATATCCCTTGGGAACAGAGCCCTGCTGTGCTTGGGGATTAGAAACATGAGACGAGGAGGTTCAGTTGTTATGTGACTTTCAACTGCTTCCTTATCTTCCTGACACTTTTTTTCCCCTTGTGTAAAATTAGAATAATGACATTTCTTCATATGACAGCAGCTTAATGCATTTATGCCTGAAATACTTAGGTGAAAGGTGCTATAGATTTCAGAGATTATTGTTTATTATCATAACTGTTATTACTGCTGTTTCTAAGAGTTTCACTCTCACATATATAAGGGCAAAATATTATGAGCATTTTGCCTTATTTTGAATTTAACACCAATTTTATTTCAAATTAATTCCTTTGAATAGAATTATTCCTGAATTGCATCAACAGGGGACCAGCTGCTGACCCCAAGTGTTTAAGAACTACAGATAATCATGGATGAAAAGAGGCAAAAATACATTTTATCTAAGAAGTATCTACTGTTGTGATAGAGACTGAAATTAAAGTATAATCCAGAGAGAGAGAGAGAGAGAGAGAGGGAGAGAGTATTCTTTAATTAAAATCAGCTACCTCAAAAGATGGATATTCTCAGGAGTGAAATTTGCACTGTGCTGAAGGCTTCCCACTTAAACCCTTGATGATGCAGGGAAAAAGAATTCTCAAGGAGAAATATTGGCATTAGCTGATAGCCACTTGCCACTGCACAATACAGCAAAATTTGCAGAGGAAAAATATGTGGACAATAGAACGGAAACACGAACAAAATAGGAAGCTATCTGAAACACAAAGCCGTGATTATCCAGCAACAAATGAATAGTTTGGCAAAGAAAGAGACATAAGATAGGAACTCAGAGATAGAGAAAGAAAAATTAAACCCAAAGCAGTAGAGATCAATGAAAACAATCAGCACTTTCTGCCAGGAGATATGTTAAAAAGGCTGAAACCAAAGTTTCAGATAACGTGTCCAAAATGATCCATCGCCCCAACCACCATCTCCATAGCAATTAATGTCCTAGGCAAAGACAGAGTACGACTGAAGCAGCGGAGGTTGTGTGGACCCCAGTGGCAGGCAGCAGGTGAAAGGCACAACAGCCATTTGGGTAGTTTGGGGCTCACAGTGTAATGGCCTCACCTTTGGAGATGGACTGCTTCTGGCAAGGCAGGAACCACAGCGCATGCCCTGAGGGAGTGCTTCTGAGGAGCGTTTCATAGTGAGTCCTCTTCTGTTCCCATTTTAGCTACCATCACAGATGGCTTCCTGCAATACAAAGAAGGCTTCTGGCAAGGCAGTTTGCTGCATAACGTTTGAATTGGATGTGATGGAAGTATGACCTTACAGAAACTCCCTTTCACCAGCATTTATTTCTTTGTGCTCAGCAGCTACTTTGCACTGACACTGCCTTCCTCACACTGTACGCACACACGAATCTCTCTTGCACGAATTTTACCTAACAGTTGTCTGCAACCAGGTGGTCTTTGTGCAAAGTGGTAATGCTGCAGTGAAGAAAAATATATCCTTTTTTTTTTTTTTTTTTATATTCTCTGGAAGAGTGATTCATTGCTGTGGAGGGATCAGAGCTCTCTAGCTATGTCTGGGAGGAGAAGCAGAGCACCCTCCCTCTGCTGAGAGCACCCTAGTGCTAGAAAGGATGCACACATCTCCACTGACTGTAAATTCTCTGCATTTGTGCTGTATGTGATGCATTTATTCATTTATTTATTTTCAGAAACAGCCTAAATCTTAATTGTTTGTATAATATTAACCACACGATATCGCAGCCAGATAGGATGGGACATGTAGCAGGGGACTTCTTAATGTACCAGATTCAAAACCATGTATACATCTTGGCTGAGTCCCAGATCCCAAAGAGTCACTGTGGATTCAGGATGAGTTTCAGTTCAAGCAGAGCAATTGGTTGGCCAGTCATGGGAGTACATTGTGCAGGTACTCCTTCCCCCAGACCTTTGAAGGTATTACAATATCCATAATAATTCAAGTGTCAAAATATCTTAATCAAGCTTGGTATTAGTTACTAGTGTTCTCCTGAAAGGAAAAAACAATTTGAGGCAGTAAAAGAGCAAGGCCCTCTTGGCGATATTTCTTACAGTACAAATTGGTGGATCAGTATATGAGCTGAGTTTCAAGTCTCAAAGTTACAGCTTCTCATAGCAGCTCTTATCACTCCTCATTCGCCCAGTTTGCACAGATGCCACGGTCCTGTGGAGCACCCTTGGGCACACAAGATGGCTGTTTCGTGGGAGAAGACAAGTTCTGAAAGTCCAGCGATGGTGGAACATGCTGGCGAGCAGTATTCACATGTTAACAGATTTCCACTCAAACTGGCAAACAGGAATGTCTATGTTAGAAATGCTGTGTGAAAGCCAAGGCAACAAAAGTCAAAATGTGCATATGATAATATGTGGTACACACAGTATATGTCACAATGTTTACCATCACTTCAAAACATGCACCCACCCACAGTTCTTCACTAGCGGCATCCTGGAACTTCTCCAATTGGGATTAGCTATATGCAGCAAAAGTCAATTAAAATCAGCCATTATTGTACAGATCATGAGATCCATAGTGCAAGATACTGTACTCATCCCAGATGCTCATTAGTAAAAGTGTGCTGCAAACAAGTCCCGGACAATTGCACGGGTTTTGTGTACTTTTCTGATTGCCTTATTTGCTCAGTTAACATATAACATTTTCAAATGGGTTGGATTAAAATTTTTAGCAAATAGCAAACTCCCCAGAAACACATTCTGTTGCAATTTGGAACTGTTGTAAATGTAGGTCAGAGTCAGTAAGTAGGTTTAGCTAATGAAAACGGAAAGGGAGAGACATGTTTGGGGAAAAGGGAATTGTGTCCACCCAGCTTGCTGGACAAAGACCTGTTAGCACCAGCTCACCTGTTAGTACCAACTTCTTTTACTAAGGGGCCAGCTGCCATACAAAACATGGTGACTCAGCTCTGCATCGTACTTGTCCTACATTTTTAGCGTTTCTTTAACCACCTGCTAAAAGCTTGGTGCACTTAGTTGGGTTCCTTCCATATCTTGCAAAGCTCTTCCATGTAGTTAAGAAAATGTGATTTGCCAAGGAGGTAAGCTGTGTAATCTCGTGTACAAGAGTCACTCAGTCGTACAACTCCAACAGTTCTGTTCGTGCCACACTTTTATTTAAAATAGTATTCACTGGCTCAGTTCAGAGAAACCTGCACGAATGTCCTTGAGCAGAGATCATTCTCCTGGGAGTGTGTAGGCTGTAGCTCCTGTAGGGAGAGCTGATCACAAACAAGTATCTCAGCTCCCAGGTAAGGGCTCACCAGAATTACAGACCTGCTGTGAACTGAGCCCTTGGAAGGGCACAAACACGCTTCTGTTGAATAAAGCGTTAAGTCAACATGAAACAAACATATATATTGGAAAAAGATTTCCCAAGCTGTGCATGGACATACACATTTCTAAGGCTGTTTTATAAAGTAAAAAATCTGTAAGAAGTACTATTTTATTCGTAATTAGCAGGAATAAGTTGCTTGCTTTAGTGCTGTTGCCAGCAGCAATAGAAACGTACTCTTTGTTTTTCTTCTTACACTGCCTTTTCACGTTCAGTTGCAAGGTGAGATTAGTATCTGCAAACCTGATGCAATTTGTGCTGTTGTCACTTCACAAACTTCATCAAATCTACTCCAAGTAATGTATTATAACTATACTGATGATCAGAACTGAATCTGAGGTGCACAAAGACTGGCTTCAATCGCCACTGTGCTTCCGACCGGATCAGAACATGAACACGACTGCTGGCATCTGTTGTCAGAGGAGCTCCAACACCGTTTTGCAGACAGATGTGGACAGTAAAAATTAAAACACTGCTTGTTTCGTATACATACCAGATTTCTGATGGTTTTGAGACTCATCTCAATCTCTGTTGTATTTGTTCCCATTCGATTGTTTCAGTAGTACCCCTTTAAAAGAAGCTTCCCTACTTTAAAGCCAAGTGCAGTCCTCCCCATTGTGATGGATTCCTTCTTTTTCTTTCCTAATTGGAGCCATTTCATCAGATCGAATTTTGACAAAGATAGTAATTGTCATCCAATTTTAAGGCAATGACAAGATCAATATGAATTCTCCAATGACAAGTATTATTACTGGCCAAGCACAAAGAAACAAAGAAAATGAAAAATCTATGTTCTGGGGATCAAAACAGTTTGAGGCACATGCTTGCCTTTATCCACGTGTGCGTGAATCCTGTTGACAACAATAGACATTGTGCATGTGGATGGATGGGTTAGAACAGATGGCCTTTGCCAGTGAAATAGCAAACGAAAGGCAGCACCCAGTGCGTTAGTGCATCACAGTTTCGATAATGTGGGAGTCAATTAACTTACCAAATAGGCTTGTGGGGAAAATTACCCACAGCCCCATCTCAGAGAATTCTGCTTCTCCTTAACATTTTGTTCTCCTTCTGTTTCCTGAGCACCAGGAATAAATACTCAAGAAAATCTGAGTTCTTTAAGGTAAATATATTCAATCTACTTATTTTTATGTAGGCAGGATTGCTTGATTATTTTTATAACACTGTTTAAGTGAGATGATCTGATTAGTTAATGGCCCAGAAAGTTCAGATAGCATTCAACTAAGGATCTAAAATGTGTTGCAGCATCTTTAGACATTTCCCCCACAATTGTGGGGTAGATCCTCCATTTGTGTGTGACTGTTGCCAGATACTGTCATTAAACGTCAGTTGGTTTACCCTGGAACAAGAAATTTCTCCAAGGCGTTTGACCCTCAGCGTTCAGCTCTTGTTCCACATTTTCTGCTCAGTGTGCATTCAAGTTACCTCTATACACACATTCATTTTGCCAGGAAACCAGACCTTCTGCTTTCCCACCCCCAGAATGCTCAAAGGAAATAGACACTTTCTTTTCTTTTGCAGTATTTATATTCAAAATACAATTTAACTGGGGAAAGGGATTTTGGCAAAATAATACATGATTGTCGTACTAATTGGCAGCTGCAATGATAACAACCATGACAAGTTTTAGCTCTGTCCACTTCAATCCAGCCAAGTCATTAAAGGTTTCTAAGCAGAGGATTGTGTTATGAAGCCTCATACACACTGGTAGCTACATCAGCATCCCTGGGTTGCTAAACACATTTTTACCACCCAAATTCAGGTTTAGAGGGATTTTGATCCATGGAGGAAGGTCTCAGCCAAGCACTGAAAAGATGCTCGTTAGCCTCCAAAATATAAATAAAATATTTACAAAGAGAATAATTGACTTTTGATGTTTACTTCAGGCTATGGTTAAGCAGGCAGTGTCTGTGCTGAGCAATGCAGTGACCACCTGCCACAAATGCTGTGATATTTGACAGATCCCTTTCTGCCAAGAACTATAATTCCCATTTAAATCTAAATGGAGGAGCCATGAATGCAGATTTCCCATCACAAAGACGCTGATGTTAATCCCCGGTACAGAAAAATAAGAAAAGCCAGAACGTTTTATTGGATTTTATATGGAAGATAATTAAACAGTATTTCTTCTTTACTTGTTATACAGCATCCCATCAACTTTCCTGAAATTTGTTTATAAAAGAAAGCAGAAAGTTTCATTACATTTATATGTAAAAGAAAATTAGCATTTTGTATGTATGGGCTCACATTAGAATAACAAAAAGGCAGGTAAACAAAAATGACCAAAAAATGAGACCAATAAATGGAAAAAAAAAAAGAAAAAGAAAAAAGTAAGGCAGGCACAATGCTGTTCTCTATGTACAGCTTTATATTCCAAGCATGCTAACAGAATGAATGTTTATGTGCATACATACATATCATATATATTCAAATACCGAGCAGTTCTGAAAAGCTAAGCTCCCAGAAGTTAGGAAATGCAGGAATTGCATGTGCTTGCACACCCCTCATTTGGCCTTCTTGCTTGTGTACACGGACGGGTGCTATTTTTTTCACACACGCATCGCACAAAATGGTGCAGTGTAGGCAGAAAATTGGCTGGCAGCATGATGTAATCTCCGCGAGCTGCTTTGCAGAAGCCTGTTTCTTTCTGCCCACAAGCCAGTTTGGTATTTTGGATGTACCCAAGGAAGTTCTCTAGCATGTTTCCCAGCAGGTGGGTGCTGCCAATCTGAGTCTGCGAGCGACTGTGTCTAAGTGTGCATTTAGAGCGCGTATTAATAGGGGAAAGGGGGTGGGGGGAGCTGTATCCAAGGTTGCATCCTCGGCATTTAAAAATGTTTCAGTTCAGGCTGTGCTGCCATTTACTGCATTATGTGATGTGTGTGGATTTTCCAAACAAAAGATGTTTATGAGGAGAGTATATTTTAAGATCCCTTTCATGACTGCACAGACCCCTCTCCAAGCAGATGGCCTGACAGTTGCAAGAAAACTATTCAGAAGCCAAAAGTGGCATTTATAATTCCTTTTAAAAGGCAGTTTGTTCCCCAGACACATGTACAGGGTAAGGAAGTATAACTTCATCTGCAGCAGCACCTTAACCTGCTCCCTGATGTGTACCTGCTCTGCAGCATAAGCTGAGGGCTCCAGGCACATCCTCCATCAGCGCAGCTTGGCAGTGCCATGCTGCATGTCCCATCCACGTCCTCTGAGCTGCGTTCAGCAGTGGTTGATGCAAAGAAGGCCATAAAATTCAGACTCCACTCACTGCTATCTCAGAGCAATACTCGAGGTCCAACAGTTTGTCTTTTATGCTCAAAATCAGCTGTATCCACAGAGAAGATGTTTACTTTGCATCTACAAGTGCATAGAAACAAGTAGGATTAGTGAAGAACTTTCCAAGGACATGGATAAATTTAATTTCATTCTCATTCACAGCCTTGACTGTTACCTAGCTGTAATTGAAGTTTATAGGGGAAAATAGCCAGTTGAGAACAAAATGCCTAACCCTGAGCCACTTGACCATTATTACATTTATGTTTTCTGGAAGGAATCTATTGGCAGTGACTTCATCCAGATGCATTTACTGACTTCTTTAATTGCCTTCTACTGCTTCTCCTGCTCAAAGGAAGAGAGTGCTCCCATATCATACACATGATAAATAAATAATGCCATTCCTCTGGAGAGAAAAATACCATCTCTAACTAATCTAAGCACAAGGACAGGGACTCACCATCCTTAGAGTTTGAAGGGAATGTTTGTTTTTGCTTTTCCTTAACCCAGGTAACTGAGGCTTATTGTTTGTAGCATCTAAGACATTCGGAAATATTTCTGAAACATTTGCCTATTATCCTTCAGCAATGAGTTGCAGAGTTGGTTATACACTGCACGAACTGTTTGCAGAATTTTTCATTCACCTTTCGGTGCATATTTGTTCTTGAGAGAAAACAGAATAAATAGCCCCTTCTCTCTGCTTCTGTTATATCATCTTTTACTCCTGTGCTTTGCAAACTAAACAATGCTAGTCTTTTTAATCACCTTTTAAATGGAAGCTTCTTTCCTCATGTGTTTAATCATTTTTGCTGCACTTTTTTTACAGCAGAGGTACCTGTATATGAACATATTCACCTCCGGAGCAATCAATAAGTCTACAAAAAACAGGTTTTAAGGCTTAGCAGAGATTTGCGCTTTGTTCCCAAAACGATTCCTGTTCATTTCATTTTAAATTCACTTTAAGAAATGGAGTCCCCCAGTGCAGGTGCTGAGCTGTGTGTACGGATGTGCAAGTGAACAAGCAAAGAGCAGGACAAGGAGGGCAGGGCTCCTGCAGCTGGCACTCAGCAGTGGGTCCCCAGGCCAGCCCTAATGGGCTGCAGAAGGGAAAGCAGAGTCTGGGCTGGTCAAGGTGAATGTAGGTTAGACAAGGTCCAACCAACAGTGTTTTGGGTTGGATTCTCATCATCTACTCTTAGCCTTCTGAAATTGCTCTTCCAGTTCAAAGTTTTTCCTTAATGTCTCCTGTGGTCAAGAGAGGAGGTGGTTCATCCCACCATAAAAGAGGGGTCTGTGGTAGGAGGGATGTCCTGAAAGTAGACTGTAGATTGAAAGTAGATTCTGCCATGGCAGAAGATTGTTTAGTGATGATCAAGGTGATTACCTTTAAGGGTAGGAGTGCTGCGTAACTTAAAAAAATCATAAGTACTTCCTCACAGATCCCATTCCTTGGGCCAGTTAAGTCTTTAGTATTGATTGATCTTGGTATGAAAACCAAAGAGCTTTTTGGTTCTGGAAGCTCTTGCAGACTCAAGCTTTCTTTCAGCGGTGGCTGCAAAGAGTAAGTATGGCCACTGCAAACACAGACCCATTGCAAAGCATGCTACAGCAGTTATAACATTTATAATGGTGATATGTGGTTATTAAATAGTATATTCAAAATATTCAATATGCAATATTCAAAATGGGGTTTAGGATTGAGGAGAGGGAAGGCTGTTTCTTCCCCTCATCTAGTTATAGCTTATCTCTCTAAAGCTCTGTAAAAAAAGGCACCAGACTTTCCTTTCAGTCTTAAAATTGAATCAAATATATCTTGCCCTTGGAAAGTTCTTTGTTAATCCTGTTTGTATTTTTTAAATGCTATGCAAACATTTTCATTGTGGATTAATGTACTGTTTCAAAGCAATCAAGGTTGAGATTTTAAGATTGTCACTAATTCAAAGTAAGAAACTTCTGCTCCTATTCCAGTCCTTTTGGAAACCATTTCATTCAGTGCCCTTTCTGAAGCTTTGCACTAGAGCACTAAATGAATACTATAAAAGGCCATATTAAAGAGGATTGTGTATAGTTGACCAAAGTTCATACCAGAGACTAGTTTTAGATAATGTCTTACATTGAAAATGTGATTCCTCAATTATACCTCCTATTGCCAAAATGAAATTACTTTGAATGCTTGGTCTAGTAGGCTTATTTCTTTGAATACAATAGTAAGTGGTCAAATTCCTCCTCACAGTAAAACATATCTGATTTTAAAAAATGAAGTATATCGAGAGAGAAATGTGAAAAGCAAAGTCAGTCACAGCAGCCTTCCAATCAGCAAAAGGACAGTGTGCACAAAGACTCTACCCATGTGAGTAGCTGCAGTAATTTCAGGACATTCTGAATGCTTCCAGCAGGAACGTCTGAACCGCCTCATGTTCTGCCAGCTGATTCAGGGCACTGCAAATAGGGGTCAATGGGCCAAAGTGAGTATGCAGAAGCTCTTAAACACATTCATGCCGTTCACAGATATTAATCAAAGTGATTTGCAAACACATCTCCTTAGAAAAATGTAGCATCTTTGAAATCACAGTCATAAAAAATAATGATACAATTAGGGGTCCAGTACTACATTTGGAGTGACTGCAGCAATTTATATTTATTACATTTTTAAGTGTTTTCTTGTCTGCTTTCCCAAGTCATAACGTACATCTGATTTATTTGGCGAATAGGAGTGATTTATGGTCCTTTCCTGTTTCTTTTTTCTATCTCATGATCTGTGCAGTTGGTTTAGTTGTGGCTTCGCAGTGCATGGGATGTGGCCCTGTGCCTCTTTGAGGTCCACCCTTGTTGCACAGCTCTGGCTGGCAGTGCTGGCAGGTTGTCCTCGGCGTTTATTGAGCTGAGATCCTACTGCTGCCGAATACACACGCAACCTCAAGGCTACCTACTGTGGTGTTTCTAAACAGTCTGCTCGTCTAATTCCAGGATTACAGTGCTTAAAGGCACGTAAGAATGATGAACATGTGGAAAGGATCTTATGTCCTTACATCCACAGGGAGTTTTGTGCCTCTGTCCTGTTGGCATTAGTCATGTAAACCTCTTGTTCGTCTACCTTGGGAAGAGTGATTTGCTCAGCTTTTGGTGTTTTCAGCTGTTTTTGATGTGCTAACTGAACTAACTCAGTGATTGCTTATGTGTACGAGAATTAATTATAAATTTTGACTGCATAAAGCAGTCTTGTGGACTCAAGCTTCATTAGTAATCTGATCAGTCAGCCACTGCAATGCTAACTGACATCATTGGCGCTGCAGATATCATAGCCAGAAGGCAGTGGACATTTGTGTGGAACACAGGAGGCAGAGTCTCACCAGCTCCTTGCACTGAATTCATAATATCTCCCTCGTACCAGGGTAGCATGTGATGAGAGGACAGAGCACAAGGCTAGGCATTGTGTGCCCTGCTGAAACCTTGGTATATGATAAAGAATAAGTCGCTTTACTTCACTGGGAAAAACAAACTACTTGGACTGCAGTGGTCTCTTGCTGGGCATAGAGTTGCACCTTGAGACTCCTGTTTCCTCACTTTCTTCATAGCCATAGTAAAATGTTCCAAGAGCTACTGTTGAAAAGTATAACACAAGAGTGAAGTGGTTATTTTCTTCTTTTAACCACCCTCTTCCTTACTTTATGTGTAAAATAATTAAAATTATTCTTAAGAATACACAAAGCATTTTGAGACCCTGACCCACCACCTGCAGGAATCTCATTGTTTGCTGGAAAAGAATCATTTTCGTTTGAAAAAAAAACAAAACAAAAAACGCTAAAGAGTACAAAGATACATTTATTTGCTGTCTGCATTAGTAAGAAAGATTAGACAGGCTGTAATCTTGGTCACTCTGACTTCTACAATTATGGAAAATTACGAAGATTGATGTTAGTTGCAATTTATCTTATTGCACAAATTTGCACAGGATGAATCTTCTCTTTTGAAATACATATTTTGCTAAAGCTAGCTCAGATATGAAGAGATTTCTATTTCTTTCTTTTCCCCATCAGATTGATAATAGACTGTGTAAGAAAGTGCTGAAGAACACAAAAAGAAAAAGTTGGAGCGATTTGAATTGTCATGGCAATATCCTGGATTTTTCAAGAAGTTTGGTTCTGTTTAGCTAGTCACTTTAATTTTCCTTCGCTAACTTGTCTCCATTCTCTGCCATAATGATAATTCTTTATATGACTGTCAGCCCTTTGCATTGTGACAGCTTAAATTAATGTTTTGATATTTCTCCCTTTGTAAGAATACAACAAAGAAGACAACTGCCAAGGATAGGACAGAAACTGTATGAATGTAAAACAGACATTGTGCACCAATAAAGCCAGAAGGAATAATTTTCATTTTATTGCCTTGTTAATAAGCTTTTGCAACAACTAATCCTGAGGACAGGGTTCTATAGGCTAGCACGGCCCTTCTGCTTCATCTGGATTGCAGTAAACTTCTTACTGCAGACCCTGGACTCTTCTGGGAATACTTTAGGCCATTTAGGTCAGGAGGTTTAATACCCAAAGCAAGCTGATTCAGCCTCTACTGCTACACCAACCATACATGTAAGCTTTGGTGGATTAGCTTGTTTTACAATCATAATCACAATGGCACTCGTTCGCAGCTAAAATCTTTTGCAAACTAATGTATGTTCATCTCATTTTTACATACCACTGCTCCAAAAGTTAAGAGGATCAATACTACGAATTCCAAAAGGAAGATGCAGGAGGACTTGGAAGGATTTGTTTTTTGCACTTAAAAAAGGAATGGTGGAAAGGAATTCCTTAAGATGTTGTTGAGGTTTACACCAGTTCTCATCAAAAGTTCAAGGCCTTCGGCATCATCATTCCTGTTCTTAACTTATGCTTCAAATACCTCGACCCCATCTGACATTGCCTTAAATTAAACTTGACTTCAATGAGGATGGCGTTTTTTCAATATTCTTTAAAAAATCCTTTTAAAAATATCTGAGATATTCAGATGCAGTTTAATGTTTTATTACAGCTGAGGATTTCATTCTCTCATTTTTATCATTTTCTAGTTTTTCCTTTCACGCATTCCTTCAGGACCTGGCCTCACCTGAGACATACAGAATTTAAATGAAAGTAGAGCAGAAAAAAAAAAAAATCAATTAATCCATTCTTTGTGGCAGAAGCCACCAGATGATGCTGTTACACTTACAGCTTCTTAGCATGTGAGCAAGATTTCAGTTTTTGAAGGAATGCTGCATTATTATTATTTTAGTTTTACAGCAATCCTCTGAGAGATACTAGTAGCAGAGTGTGTTTTTTACTTTGTTCTCCGTACTGCGATGTAGTTCTTGGGACAATATAAAGAAGGCTCTAAAGAAAGTGCAGTTTGGATCGCAAACCGTGCTTCTGACCTGGGCATCCCCCTCTCTCAAAGAGTGCTGGTCCCAAAGAGCTTCAAACATTAGATCAGAGATGTGCAACATGCTATTTATCTTAATGGACCACGAGTGCTGAAAGCTAGAGATGAAAAATTTAATATCAGATTTGTCAAATATTTCACTGCTGATAGGATCATTTTAGCAGAAATGACCAATGACAGTGCTTATCCATCAAATTGAAGGTTTCATATAAAAAATAAATAATACAGGAGCACTGGGCATTTTGTGGATGATTCATTTATGCATTTTAATTAAAAATCTTGATTGTTTAAATGCAAATGAAGCAAATGCAGAAATGCCATTGCATTGCATAGGCATGCTTAGAATCGCAGCAGCAGCTGAGGATTGGTTCAATCAGATATAACAGTAACAGGGCCCTGAGTGAAACGTGAGGAACCTCTGCTTCCTCTGCTTCTACCGGCAGGAACAACCCCCACAGCAGCTATCTGAAGAAAATGAGAGCTTGTGCCTCAGACAAAGTGCTACTGGACAGTGATCTGTTAAAGTAGAAAGTTCTACTGAAGGGCACGTGTCAATGTTAAAACATCTCCAGATCTGAACAAGGCAGCATTAAACTCTTCAGCATTTGTAAGAGGAAAGAAGTGGCATACACATACCTGAGTTATATTTGCCCTTGAATTTCTAGGCTTGACTGCCATTTTATGCAAAATAAACTCTATTTACTTTTTATAGATTACATAAGAAAGAATGAGCTGGCACGTGCAGAAATCAGGCAAGCATGTTACAGAGCTAATGCACCCCAGGTTTGCTAAGACAATTAAGCAATCAAATCAAGGTCACAGCTGAGTCGGACTCTATAGATCAATGAGATTGAATGGCCAAAATTAATATACCAGGAAATTAAATCAAAAGAATAAGGTTGAGACTAAAGTTGGTTTTTGGTATTGGACTAGGGGGAATCTATGTGGAAGCTGTTTTCCTTTCAGGGAATTTTGAAGCCAGTTTTCAGCTCAGAGATACACACCTGGCCAACAAGTATACAAGTACTGTAAGGGTGTTTGTGTCCATCAGGTGCTGGTCATTCCCAAGTGACACCCGCTAAAGCAAAGACTGATCCTGACCTGTTTCATTTAGGGAAGTCTAATGGTATAATAACCATTGTGATGCCAGCAGCTCTACTTCATTATTCCTTTCCTTAAATCTCTCTATTAGAACAAGTTATTAGCTTGCTGCTCTGATTTTCCTCTTCTAAAAGAGTAAAGCCTTCCATAGAAGTGACACAGATGACAGCCAAATCAAGCAATAACAGCTTTGGGGGAAAAAATAATAAATCCTGAAGAATCTCCCTAATTACGTGCAAAATATGCAGAGTTTGGTGTTTACTTTTAGGGACCTGCATGTAGTGCTGTTTCTCCATTATAGAGTGCAAATATGCAAGTGTATGTATGAGATAAGGCAGTATCACCCTGGTATAATGAAAAGGAAATGAAAGAGTTCAAAATGCTTTATTTTGGGGGATCCTTTATTGTGGTGTTGACAGCAACTGTAGTGTTTCAGGTTGCTTGCAACTTACAGCTCCTGTTGAAGGTCTCTGAGGCAGTAGCACAGCTGTTAACAAATCTCTTACCTCTTTCCCCATTAATTGAACAGTCACGAGAGTGAAAAGCCTTACATCCTGGAGCTGTCCATGTTGGCAGGAAATGGTGCTGTTTCCCATCAAGGTCTTCAGTTCTTCACAGGTCTTGCTCATGGTGATTAAGACCAGCTCTTCATGTGGATGCTGCTGGAAGAGCGTGGGGCCATGTGGCCACCAGGATGAGCACTCATCATTATGCATTATCTGCTAGTCTAATTGTGGGTTGCTTGTCAAAAAGAGAGATAGGAGGTCAGGTTGTAAGTATTTAAGTTTGCTTTCTTCCTTCCTTTACTCCTTTGGCAGGACGGAAGCCCTGAACAAGGCACGTGGAGCCTCTCCTTCCCTCTCTGCATGCTTCATCAGCAGAAATTAATTACCAGTTCTCCAGGTCACACCAGCCATCTGCCCCATCAGCACTGGCCAAGACGCAATGGAAGGGCATGTATGAGCTTTGGGATTTTAACTGGATCTGGAAGAGGAAGGAAAAAAAAGGAATTTTTTTGCTGGTTGGCTTGAGTATGACCATGGGTTTGTAGAGCCAGAAGGCTGATTGCTGACCATGCATGCTGCAGCTCAGTGCAGAGTGTGCCAACGGCTGCAACTTATGTGACGACTGTCACCCAGCACAAGGAGAGAGCTGCTGAGCCAGGCCTTCTGTTTGGCAAAGCCTGACAACGCCACTGAATTAAAGACATAATTGGGGTTTTGGCAAAATTGCAGCACAGCTGCCCAAGGTCATCTCCAGTGAAAGTAGCTGAGGAGGTTTACACAGAAGATGTTAATTGGATTTTCGTTTTCTCTTTAGAAAGGTTCAGAGCTATCGGATCTCACCACACTACATGCTGCATGAATATGTCCAATGATATTGTGAGCTGTGTTCAATCTTAACGGCTTTCCATCTCCGTAACAACGGTATTAGCATTAATATTGTGCCCAGGGCTCTGAGTGTGGGTACTAATGGAGCTCAATCAGCTCTAGAAGAACAAAGGATCTCTTTTATATCGCACCCTGTGACAGTCAGAGGATTGGATTAGCAACATGTCAATCCTTTGTTTTGCAGCTTTTTTTGATGCTTTCTGAAATACTTTGGATAGTATGTAGAATTGTTTTATCTGAAAAATTAATACAGAACAATAAGTGAAAGCTATGTGCTATTCCCTCCTGACCTGATTATTGTAGATTATTTAACTAAGTAGCCAGCATACTCCCTAATTTAAGTAAGTGCTGAATTCCTACAACAAAAAACGCTATCTTTTCTCATAAGCCCAAGAAAGAGCAAGCTCAATTGCCAATTATGCTTCTTCCATGAAATCTCTTCTATCCCCTTCAGGATAGGTTTGGGTAAAAATATAATTGCAGCGGATAAGGAAGCTTAAGAATAGACGTAAGTGAAAAAACGTTATGTGTTGGCATCTGATTGATCCATTTGAAAGGAAGAGAAGGAGAATTTGATGAGATGGTAAGGAGCTCATAGTTTGTTTCGAAGGAACCCAGCATTTTTAACCTGTACAGGGTGCTGAGCTATAATTAAGAACGGCAAGTCAGTGAAAAATCTATTTAAACTCCTGACAGCTTCTCCAGATTAGCATTTTTGACATCTGCATTCACTCTGGCAAATCACTAATGTGATTTTTTTCAAATTTATATTTTTATTAGCTTCCTGCATATAATAACAAAGTGAAAATGATGTTACAGTCTGGACAGGTCTTTAACTCAAAAGCTCAGTACTTGCAATGTGCTTAATTAGCTGCCTGATTATTGTTTTATTCTGAAGGAAATTTTGTAAATGTGCTTTCATCTATAAAGCATATTTAAAATGAAAGCAATTGTTTTATTCTGTTAGTTGGGGAGAACTATGGCAAGCCCTGGATTACAAAGCACTATGATTAATTGATGTCAAGATACTCATCTATGCCTTTTTCTTTTTTTTTTTTTTTTTTTTTTTTTTTTTGGAGGTGGCTGAATCACTGAATAATAAAACAAATATTTGAGTGAACTTTGAGTTACGTAAGTCTTTCCCTTTAATAATTATTGTGCAAGGAAAGAGTAAGACTTAGGCCTTGTAACTTGGGTAGAGGTATAGTAGTCTGAAGCACGTCAGCAGTCTTCCTCACACAGTGAAGAACTTGCAGAAACATTTAAGTTAGTTGCACTGTGAACGCGTTGGTTTAATTTGATAGCAAAGAAATACCATCATTAACTAGAACGCTTTCAGATTACTGTTTGTGTTGCATAATTCAACATTTGCCAAAGTTCAGGAAAGATACGCACTAAATAGAAATTATTACTTTGATAATGCTGCTACATTTCTTCTTATTATTTTTAATATGGCTTTTTAATTTGGGTAATGAGTATATATCACTAATCATTTTGAAAGCCTATTACCAACACCAACCAATCCATCAACTTGAGTTAATAATTTGCTTTATTATAAAAATTGGAACTGGACACAGCTGTGGAGGACTGAAGGAAAGAAAAATTATGCCTCCTTAGCAGATAACCTATTTTCCTCTGCTCATGCAGTGCCCCTTGTTCTGCTGGGACTTGTTTCCCCACTGCTGGAATTCCATCGGTAGCCATTAAGCTCCTGCTTGAGACACTTTCCACTGCAGGGCATTTGGAAATTAAATGTTCAAGGAATTAGACAAAGACGGTCGTCGCCTGTACTTAATTTTCCTGTGTATTATTAGTAGCTGCCTCTGCACTGCTAATGCCCTTCTCCCACTGTGTAGGCAAGAGCTGGCAAGGTCATTTATTTTTGAACGTGTTTACTGGAAAAATGCAGTTGCATCTGAATGATTGTTTTGGGAAAAATAAAAATCTTTGGATGAGTCATAAGTGAAGAAAAAAAGGTCATTGGAGAAGATTTCAGTAAGAAAAGAAATTGATAAAGAATATGGAAATGCATTCTAATTAGAATGAAAAGTTTGAAGACTGCACCCTGTAGTGAAATTAGTGTCTGCAGCAGACAATGCTCCTCATTAACAAACCGGGACCTCACTTTTATTACACTTAAACCGAGATTCTTCACTATGTCCTACCACTTAAAAATATGCATCAGTGACCACGACGCTCGCGACTGTGGTTATTCTTAACCCTCTCTAGTCATGAGCAGATAAAAACTTGGAAAAAAGCATGAGTTGAAGGAGAGATGCCACAGAGATATGGAGCGTATTGTACTGAAGTTGAATCTTCCTTTGAATGGTGGAAGAATAATAAGGACCCTGCCTACTGAATCATGCTAAACTGCAGCATTTATTTATTTTTAGTACAGTTTCATCTAGTGACAATGCAGTCATTATAGCCTTTTGTTGTTAAGGTGTGTGTATATTTCTGTTTGAAAACCGTAGCATAAAAATGCATGAACAGTAAAGCTTTTAAAGCCAGACTTTTCCAGACAGTCACGATTCCAGTTCCTTCCAAGTTCTGGTATCTTCTCATGACTTTGGGTCACTGCATGGGAAGGAGAGAAAACAAAGCAAAAAAAAAAAAAAAACAAAACTGAAATGGATAAACTTTCTGAGTAATAGGAATGAGAAGTTTTTTTGCTTTTTTTTAATAACATCTTACTTTGAAATTAGTTCTTGTCTGTATTTGAGAAGAGTCATGGTCCCTTTCTTCTCTGCAGCCTCTACACCCCATATTGCCCTTCCCTCCCCTGTTGCTACCAGCCTACGGGATGAGTCCACCTTAAAAAGGGCAACATAGCCCTGGAAGTAGAAAGCTGCTCAATGCAGGCAGCCCAGGTGAATGCAAAACTAAATACAGCTCAAATCTGACACGTTCTAGGTCAATGAAATACTTTTTCAGGCTTCCCAGGGGAAAATCTCACCAAAAATCAACTACTTGCAGATGGAGTTGAAAGAAAAATAAATACGGATTTCCACTTTGCAATGGAAAAGGATTTTCCTGCAGTATGTTGAGCAGCACATCATCGCTGCGTGCAGCCCATGGGAAGCAGAGCCGCGGCTGCAGCAGATGAAGCACAAAGCAGTGCCAGCTGCAGTGGTCCCTGCTGGGCCATGGCCATAGAGCCTTTGGGCAGGGCTGTCCTGCAGGCAGGTTCCCCTCCACCTATGTTTTCATCACCAGCAGCCTGCAGTGAGCATCAGGTGTCTCTGGCAGAGAGAAAACCGAAAACCTGACTTGCATAGCAAGAGAAGCAGCTTCTATTTACTCCTTCAGCCCTTACGAAAGCAAAGGGGGGTGAGGGTGTAGATAAAGGTAATAAACAACTCCAAGCTCTGGTAGCATCTGAAACAATTGTGCTGTTTATGGTTTCTTTTGGCTACAAGTAACTCTGTGTCTGTTCAATAGCCAGTGGTGCCTTCCTACTTGATAGGACCAAATCCCAGCACGGAGCCATCGCCACAGGCAGCAGGATGACAAACAGGAGGCACAACAGGTACAAGGCAGAAATCCGTCTTAAATTCACTCGACTTGTCTGCTGTTTTATGGGCCTTGTTGTCACCACTCGCACACTTGTATTCCACTGGTGTCGGTACAGCAACTTCACTGAAGTCCTCCTGTGTAAGAGCACTTCAGGCCCTCCAGACACAGAAGAGAAAGGCTTTTCATGCCATGGCAAAGCCTGACTTTGCACACGCACAACCCCCAGCCTCACAGCTCGTGGCTCTATTCTTGCTGCACTGCACCATTGAGCTTTGGGGTGGATGTTTTTAACTGGGTGGTTATTTTTGCTCTCTACCTGATCTGCACCGACTGCTGGGTGCAGGCTGGAGCAGAGGTGTGTGGGGATGCCTCGTGCCATAAGGATGGAGCTGGAGAGCTGCAGCTAATTGCAGTCCAAAATCATAACTTTAGACAACTCTAATGTTTGCAGCTGGAAAGACTTAAAAGCTATTTGCTTCTAATCTCCCTCTGACAATCAATGAATTGAACAGTAAATGTTATTAGACTAATTTACTGTTCATCAAGAGTAAGAAATGAATAGAATAATTTACTATTCATACATCCAACTGTGTGACGTGCGTACAGATCAGTTTGAAAGAAAAAGCAACATTAGGGTTCCAGTTCTCCTCCCATACCTTTTTTTATTCTAATTTATTTCCATTCTCAACTGTGAAGCTGCTCTGGCTTTGCCTCAGTGGCAGAATGACCACATCTGTTTGGGAGCACATCTGTGTTGGAGCGTAGGACAATGTGCAACCCACTATTTCCTTGGGATTTCCCTGGGGGGAAGCAGTCAGAAACCCACTCCCAATGTGCCCACAGCCACAGCTCCACAGTTCTTGAACACCTCCAGGTGATTCCACCACCTCTCTTGGCAGCCTGTGCCAACACCTCACTTCTCCTTCAATTAAGAAATTTATCCTAACAACAAACCTGGTGCATCTTGAGCATCTTATGTTCTGCTAGGGTAAGCCCAGTAGAGCACACAAGGAGGCAATTGGATAAATTGCCCTTTCTGGACCAAAACTGGGGCAGTGTTAGACAGTTAGAGATGCTAAAGTACTGCATTTCTTACAGAATCAGGCTAAATTCAAATGTGGAAAAAATAGAGCAGTGTTATCTTTAATCAAATGATCTCTGAATGCAAATTTTAGATATTAAGGTGAGAATACCAGTCCCTTTCTGGATGCCACAGACCCGAACACAAAGAAAGTGCGTGGAAAACCATATAACATGGCTGGAGCTGAGGTTGTCAGTAGGATTCATGTTGCCTGCTGTGTGGATGCTGTTGTTCTCAGTGATAGTCTGGTGAGTCAAAAACCTGGAATTCCTGGCTCTAGTAATTCCTGGCAGCCCCAGTGGCCTCATCTCCCAACCCAGCACAATACCAGTGTCCCATCTACTACTACTGTCTTTCTACAGTCTCTTTTTCTTTTTGGTTGCACCAAAAAGAAGCAGCTTTTCAGTTCAGAGGAAATAGCTGGTTAGTGCACATGGACAACTTCTCGCTTCAGCTATATGGGCTTTCCAGCACCTCAAGAGATCCCACAGCTTTTGTTTTGATAAACAAGATGCCATCCACCATCTGCCATCTCCCATTGCCTCTGTCAGGAAGAACAGTTTGGAGAATTCTTCCAACTGGAAGAGTCTCAGCTGTCTCTGCACTTCAACACTATCCTTTCACGTAATCTTCAAAGATATGTCCACAAGCTTTGAAATGTTAGCATGGAAAAACAAATAAGAAAAAGAAAAAAAAAAAAAAAGGAGATCTGACCTTGAAGATTTAGGATTGATTTTGCTTTTAAAACTAGGAAAAATAAATATCAGCAACAAAGCAGAAAATAGAATTTTAACTTTTTTATGAGTCACAAGCTGCATCGTTTTTCCCAGGGCCCGGCAGGCTTGCTTTTTCCTTTTCACACAACAGCACCAGGCAGAGATCCCACCAACCAAAAGCATCTTCAGATCTCCTAAGCTCTTTTCAGAGCATCTCCTTTCATGCACGTGAGATATAAGGAGAGCTCAGGAAGATCCTCCGATGAAAGCCTTCCTCCCAAATTGTCGCCTTTGAAGAAGATCCCTAGTGCCAGTGAAGCCCCACTGGAATTTGCCCTTTCCCGTGATTCACAATGGGGATGTGATGCAATTTCTGAGCCACGCTCCCTCTGGAACATACCACACAGTGTCTGGGCTCAAGTAGGGCCGTGCATCTTGCAGAACCGTCCACATGGCTGACCCTCACGTCGATAATTTGCAGTGAACCAGGTGGGATTACATGCAGTATAGTTGTAGCTGGTGGCAGCACAGCCAGTAGGAGAGCACCGTTACTGCTTCAGGATTAGCAAGAAATGGCCAAGGGCTGGATGCAATCATGTAAATAGCTCATGGAGGGGGGGAGACGTGAGGATTATGATTACCTGGTGCTGCAGAGGGGAGAAAAGATGCTCATGCCCACAGGGGAGAGCGCTCGTTGCCAGCAGGGATATGGGGTCAGTGCAACTCCTGCCCTGCATGGCAGAATGTTGGACTGCAGGGCTGGCTGAGCTGCAGCCAGCTCACATTGCTGTGCGAGGCAATGTTTAAAAAATAGAATCAACACATCAAACGATGTGTCATGTAAGTTTTCCATGTCAAGGAAAATAGCCTGAGGCCTTTCTTCCCACATTTGCCACTGCAACAGCCAGACAACCTGGCCCCAAAATTTATTCTGGTCTTTAATCAGGAAAAATCCCTGTGATCGCTGAGGTTGGGCTTCACAGTTTTGGAAAGAGATGATATGGTTCGCTAGAAGGAAGGCTCTTGCCCACTGCTTTTGAGGTCTGTGGTCACTGTGAGAGTTGCGCTCATCGTGCACCACCTGCTGAAAAAGTGAAAATGCTCTCATTTGCCCCAGTCATCTCTGTGCAGTAAACATCCAGCCTAGCAGCTTCAGAGCCATTACTCATGCTATGTTGCCCTCTGTATACACAAAAGCAGATGCTATCCAGCACCCAGATGACCCCAAGTTCTGCTTTCATCCTGCACTAGTTTTATTTTTTTCTCCATACTCTTCATGCTGAGGTTAACTTTCCCCAGGATTTTGTTGCCCCAAGAACAAAATTGGCCCTCCACAAACCATGCACAATGAGGCTGTGCAGGATGCGTGCTCACTCTTATTCTTGATTTTTGTTCCCTAATTTAGAAGACAATTACAATTTCCAAGTTCCAGAGCAAGATTGCCCCTCCATGCATATAATCCTTTGCACCTCAAGTAGCCATTGCACAGATTTCCTTTGATTCGGACCACAGTGAGAGATTGGTTTTGCCTTTAGGAGAGGGCAGAAGCACAGGGTGCCAACTCAAGGTGAAGGACTATCACAGGGCTCTCAGCATTCTGAGCCATTTGGGGCTCTTGCAAGGTCACAACCTTGCAGGAAAGATAAACCCAGTTATGATCTTGGGTTTAAAACCCAAACCCTAAACAGACTTTAAGGCCAATGCACAATTTCTCTAGCAGGCAATATGGTTTTCTTGTATACATAATAAGCCTCAGTCATCGGGATCGCCGTGAGCTGCCACAATGCACACTCTCCCGTGGTGCAGCCCTGGTCGCTCTCACTGATGTGTGCTATTTCTGAACTAAAGCATAAGGTTTATCATCCCTGCTGTTCTACCCTGCAAGCAGGAGTAAAAAAGGTCGATTACTGTGTTCAGGCAGCATCAAATTACTGTAAAACAAGTGAGATACTGCGGCGATATATGGTGAATCTCGGCATCTTCACTTCTTTCAGGCTTGCATTATAAATGGGTCACAAACTGTTGCTTTCATAATAGAAAGACGAGCGATCAACTCACTCATCCCTTCCAAATTAATATTCAGTGAGAATTTGCAAATGAAACTGTTTCATACCTGGGCATGCCATGGTGCACCTGGAGTGCTTTGTCTGAGCAATGTAATGGGGAGTTCGGTGTCATAAAGCAATTTACAGGCTGTCCTAGGGCTTCTTCTGATAAAAACGATGACAGCATGCACAGCTAGGTAGAAGATAAGTGTTACAATGAAGTCTGGGCTGGACAAAGGAGAGAAATTAGGCACTTTTAATCAGGTTTTTTGTCTCCCAATCATCTACATGTCACCCAAACCTGGCCACACATAGTCACCGAGGTCAGGCTGCCGTTCTTCCACTGCTCACACCACGCTCCAGGTTCAGCTAGGTGGTGCTGCCTCTGTCAGCACTGACCAATATCAGCACCAATATCTGCCCTTCTGTCAGAGGAGACATACACCTTTATCTTCTCAAGCTGAAGGAGAGCCACTCAATAGATCTGCATCTGTAGCCTGCAACACTCATCCGTCTGTTGAAATGTGTATACCTGACGGTGTCGGAGGCCACAGATACAGCACTCAGCTGCAGCTGATTGCGGTGGTGCTGGGAGATGCTGTTGGAGCAGCTCCATGAGTGTCCCCAACCCTGACCTGTGCACATCGCAGCTGATGGAGATGCCTCAAGCAGGAGCTCACGTCTGGCAGAGCCCGGTGGCAAATTGGAAGAGCTCTTCCCAGAGTGAGAAAGAAGCTAATTTCTTACTAATTATTTGCCAAACAGCATGTAATTAAATAGTGCAGAACTGTCGACAATGCACCTTTGGGTCTTTAGGCCATATTTTTTCTGTTCGTGGCACGCTCCTCCAGCGCTTCAAGGCTACTGCATGCTGCAGAGCAGCAGAGGAGCAGAGTGATAATTGAACAATTAACAAGTGATGTCATAAAACATTGTACTTAAAATAAAATGCGTAATTAAAATAACTGAAGCACAAAAAAAGATGCAACGGCATACAGAAAAAGCACACACACTAAAAAAAAAATCCTTGAGAATAAGTAAGTCCCATGTAGGAACTAAAATATGCCGTTTAAAGGGAAAAAAATAGCACCAGGGTGGTTAAGGAAAGACATGGAGTAAACTAGCAAGCAACGATGATTTGCCAAAAACTATAATAATGTTGCAAAAGAAGTATTCTCTGTAGTTAACAAGTTTGGGCCATAAAACAGTCCTTCGGTGGCTCCCTGTGTCATTATTTGCTACCAAGATGCTGTGCTGATGGGCTCCTCGGGATCCAGCGTTAGATCAGTAAGCAGGAAAGCAGAGGTCCCCCCAGATTTCCTGCCTGGAGAGCTGTTAGGATCTGTGCTAGTTCTTTAAAGAGCAGAGCTGCGTACAGTGCTGCACTCAAAATGACCCCGTTAGGAATATAATCTGCTACAAATGAGATGTTTGGAGGGGAAAAAAAAAACAGGAAAGCCAAAAGAAAAGAGAAAAAAAAAAAAAAAACTGCCTGCTTGACTTCATCTCATCCTAACAAACGTGGTCTGTGAAAAGCCCATATCCTGCTTTTGGGAAGGCCAGAGAGGGATTTAAGCAGCACCACCTCCCCAAGGCTGGGCTCAGGCTGCTGCTGCCCAGCAGGTGCCCGGCTGCAGTGCCTGTGCGCCTGTTCATTCGCAGCATGCACAGCCCTTTACTCCTGTTTCTCTGCTTTCCTTCAGCATGTTATTTCTTAAACTCTAGACACTAGCAGAGATTTTAAAGCATGAGGCAGACGTGCTTTCCAAGAATAATTGCTCTCTGGCTGCTGCACAGGAGCTCTGCTCATGCATTTCTGGGAGATACTTGCAGTCTGCTAACTACTCTGGAAGCCTCCTCAGCCTTTGCTGCCTGCAAATGGCATTATTAGTCACTAATAGCCTCGGCTCACCATGTTGTCTCTTGGTTAGTTAGCAGCTATTCTGCAAGTCAGAGGCAGAGAAAGAAGCACATATGTTTAAGCAGGAGCCAACTTCTGATCTGTTAAAAAAAAACCTGGAAGGTTTCCTTAGAGCAATCCCACCATTAGGGAAGCGATGAGTAAGGAATGTTTCAGCACGGGGTGGGATGTCCACACCACCTCCCACTGAGCAGCTGCTGCTCTGGGGTTTGGTTCCTGAAAGGAGGCACACAGAGGATTCTCTGCTGCTTGCAGCTGGCACTGGCCATGGAGCAGGAGGAGAACTGGTTCCATTGCAGAAGGAGGTGGGGAACACAATGTGGTGCCAGGACCCAAAAATCTGTGGCATAGCATTTCCAGACCTAAAGGGTTGCTCTACTCAGAGCACTTAAATGACAAATATAACCTACATCTCATTAAAAGTCAAGGGGTCTTAATAACAAGATCTTTGCTGCTGTGTTGTTCTTTTTTAAAGGTTAGGGATTGGGTTTGTTTTGTTTTGTTTCATTAAGGTTACTTGCTCACCTGCTCATTCCTTTCTGGATATTGTAGGATTCTATTATTTACTGTTCAAGCAATTCCAAGAACTGCTCTACTGACATTTCATGGTATTTAGTATTGACCAAACACTACATGATAAATCTTTATAATACTCCAGAGAGATCATCAAGGGAGTAGTTACAAATATATATATTGCAGCATGTTGTGTTCTGGGTTAAATGAAATATAAAATCGCATCCCCAGCCTGGGTACTAATGGCCCCATCAGTATTCCATCACACTCCAGCTGTAAGTATGGCAGTTGCCATTAAGACATCACCATTTGTCTACTGCTGCTGATCGTATCTGATGGATCTTCCCCTCAGTATGTGGGGAAGGAAACAGGAACTGTGGTAACATTTGTGTCTTATCCCATCCACTGCTTGAATGAGGCACAGCTGTATGGACAGAAGGATGGACAACCATCGCAGGCAGAGGCTGCACACTGCCATCCTCAGTGCTTTGTTCTCTGCTCCAGGAGATGGAGTATTTCCAAAGCTTCCAGAAAGTTCTGGATTAATTTCAAGTTTTGGGTAATTTATAGGCAAGCTGATTTCACCATCATTAGCTTTTATACATTCAAACAAGGTTTAATTTTGTTTGGAAGATGCAGACGTGTGTACAGCTAGATAATGCCCTGTTTATTTTACTGACTAATTCATCACTTAAAGTGCAGGACTATAGGTTGGGAGACCAAGACTTATGCAGACTCCCGTACCCCTAAATCAAGCCAATAAAAGTTAAATTCACACTGTTTGCAAGCACTTTATGCAGATGGAAAATGTCACCTTGTCTGAAATACTTTATGGCATGATGCAGAAGCAAAAAGAAATCCCACAGTGAGAGATTAAAAAGCTTCACTAATGCTTAGCTGGGAGGCACGCAGTTCTGCACTACCTCCTTGCCGTGCGGTGGGGAGGCTTCCCCGGGAAGCAGCGTCCCCTCGAGCAATGCTCTGTGCAAAAACCCACCGCAGCATCACCAGCCCTGGCTTCCTTCCCCCTAAGAAGATGAAGGGCTGCTCAGCCCAGGTGGTACATGCTGTGCCTGGGGTGAGGGGCTGCCCACATGGCTGCAATGGGAGCTGGCAGGGTGGATCTGTGGGGTGCCCCTAGCCCTCATGCCATGACATCACCAACTCCACGCTGTCTTCTGCTATCCAAGACATTCCCATAATCACGTCTCTCATTGCCACATCTCTACATTTCTCAAACACCTCCAGAGATGGTGACCCAACCACCTCCCCAGGCAGCCTGTGACAGTGCCTCACCACTCCTTCAGAGAAGTTTTTCTTAACATCCAACCTGGCCCTTCCCTGGCACAACTTGAAGCGATTACCCTGCACTCACAAAGGCTGAGCACAGCACAGCAGCAGGAGCTGGGCTCCTTCCTGCTGCAAATCTCGCGAAGTTCCTTGCCATGGTTTCACCAAAAGGCAAAGGGCTGCTGTGCTCCCCGTGCTCTGGCGGCTCTGCCAACTGCAGGCGGAACATTAAATGATCTGAAAGCATTTTTACAGTGGGGAAGTAGAGACTCTGCAAACAGCTAATGGGTGTATTTCAATTCCCTATTAATTGCATATTTATTACTTGGCTGCTGCAAGGAAACGTCATGTTACGTTGATTAAAGCTTTGCAAGCTGTACAGTAAATATTTTAAACAAAAAAGGTTTTGATCTCGGTTGCTGTAGGGAAGGGTGGGGGGAAGCTGCCATTAGAGTTGCTATAATTAGTAGGCTCCATTACAGACAGTGATTCCCACAGGCTCTGCAACATGCTTCGCGTGTGTGTGTCTGCATGGATTTAGATGGAATAGTGTTTTATATATCCGTATTTATATAAATGATATATTTATATATATATATATATATATATAAAGTGTGTGTAAGGAGAAAAGGAGAAAGTCTATGCACACATCTTGCCAACAGGATGAAAGACTGAAAAGGCAGAAGAGACAGAGGGATATGCATGCACGGATGGGAAGGCTGGGGGTAGGTGAGCAGCCCTCCAGCCCCGGCTGCCCACGTCGCACATGTCTCATTAATTAAGCCATTGCCTTTGTTTCTAAGCGCCGAGGCTCTGCACATATGCTTGTGATCTCCCTCGCTTCCCAGTGTCAGCCCGGAGCTGCACATGCAGGCAGATCGCACTGGGCAGGCCCCAGTGTTACAGGACATGGGATAGGTGGCCATGGCAGAAATGCCGAGCTTTCCCTCCTGGCCATCTGCCTGATGCTGTCAGCACATCACAACCTCAGCGATACAGAGAAAAGCCAGTCTGTGTTGCTGACAGGCTGCATCAGCTTCATCACTCCCATTTGGCCCCTTCTTACCTCCTGCACAAGAGGCTGCAAAACCCAGAAATGATGTGATGGTGGGTCTCCACTGCACGACATGGCGCACAGAGGACCTGTCCTGTGCTCAGCCTGCAGTGCTGAACTCTGACAGCACAGGACCTCTCCTCACCCCTGCTCTGCCAACTTTTCCCTTCTCAACATCTGACATGAATTGGAGGAGGCATCAATCGTGCCCGACCCATTGTTGGTGGGTACTGCAATGGGACAGGATGAGCAGCAGCCCCCGAATACAGGTGTGGGAGGTACAGAGCTGTCTGTGTTTGAGCCAGTCTTTAGCTTTTAGATTGAGGTAGGGAGGGCTTGGCCACGTGATGCAGGCCTTCTACTACGTGGTAATTTACTTTATTGTGTAGAATAATCATGGTGTTCTGTATTCCCATGTTGTTTTCCCAGAGTTCATAGCTACTACAGGCAGACCAATGGGTAATTTTCGGGAGAAAAATTTCTTGTTGTCAAGTCTTAGGAGTTTATTAAGCTGCAGTGTTTGGCTTGGCTCATTTCCTACAGCAGCTCCCTCTTGGAGCTGTGCGATTGCAAGGGATGCAGCAGTTATTAACAGTAAAACAAGTTTCAGCCTCTTATGATTGTGCATGAGGGCTCAAAAGTGGGAACCTTCAAAGGCACAAAACCAGAAATTATTCAGAATTTATTTTTTCTACAAGGTTCTTGAAAGCCAATTTAAAATTCAAGGGACCTTATGTCTGATTTTCGAAACAAACGTTGGCAGTGCTAGGACTAAATGAGCCGTATTTACATCTCACTGATTTCTGTGAATGAAAGGGTGGCAGCGGGGCGGGGGGACACGACTGCATTTGGCAAGTCCCAGTGCAGAGAAAAGAAATTAAATAAACAAAGCGGGAGCAGAGTATTTCAAAAAGAATCAAACAGCATGGACCATTAATGTTTCAAGAGATAGGAGCTGTATGTGAGCCAACCATCCCCAAGATATTTATTCCCTATCTTTAAAATAGAGAACTGCATTAGAACAGGTAGAATGTTTCAAAGCAGGGAAAAAATTTAAGGGCACTCACTACCCTTTAAAGAAGACTTCAAAAACCGTCTCCAGCATTGAGCTGAATAAGTTGGAGAGATTTGTAGGTTATAGCGAGGGAGAGTGATGGCAATACGTATGGAACAAGATGGTTACTGCAGTAAACAAACCTCCCCCAAACCAGCAGTGGGTGCATCAGCTCAGGAACAAATGGCTCCTCATCAAGAAATATGTATTAGAGGCAAGAAATGGGTAAACACCTGCTTTAAGCCTTTGTTAGGGGAAGTTGAACGCCAACTAACTAGCCTTGGCCACTAGGCTGGCGAGGAAGAACGTAGCTAGATACTCACTCCTTCGTAGACTGAGATGTAGCCTTGAGGAAGCTAACCCCTCAAGGCTTTGAAATTAGAAATGATGAAAAGGGAGAAGTTTT
Organism: Meleagris gallopavo; assembly: GCF_905368555.1. Classification (NCBI taxonomy): domain Eukaryota; kingdom Metazoa; phylum Chordata; class Aves; order Galliformes; family Phasianidae; genus Meleagris; species Meleagris gallopavo. The sequence continues at coordinate 5,289,634 of NC_139412.1, read as the reverse complement.
CATTACAAAGGAGGACAGCGCAGCACAGCTATAGAGGCAGAGCTTCAAACAGTGCTGCTTTAAATCTGCAACAAAGCCAGCTACTGCTCGGGAAGAAAGCGAATCCACGCTTCTATTCATCCTGCACCATCAAGGGCAACACGCAGCTCGGCTTTCTGTGCGTCCCGGCCGGTTTGTAAGAACGAACTATTTTATCTCAAGGAAAGAGACATTATCATTAATTGACTTGCATAGTGCTTTTCACTAATAGCTGGGTGCTGTAAAACAGAGATACTGTAATCATGCCAAGAGTTTGAAAATTAGCAAAGATTGCTGGGCTTCCCCCCCCCGGTGATTGCTCCATCTGGTGAGGGGTAGGCAGGCAGTGGCCCAGGGTTTCCCCAGTGCTCCCAGCATCACCCTGTGCACTCCTGGAGCTGCATCTCAGTGAGCATCCAGCCCAGCTGGGTGCCCTTGGCCAGCAGCAAGGCTGGACCAGGGTGTCTACATCAGCCCAGTGTGGCTCAACAGAGCTGCTTGCACCTGGTGCGCAGTCAGGGACACCTTCCCTATCCTCCCTGAAGGCTAACGTGTTCCCAGATAGCAGGAAAGGTGCTTAATATAATATAAGATCAGGTCCAGGACACTCCATTACCGAGGAGATACTTAACTAATGTTCTGCTTGTAGCAGGAGGTCACAGGAGATTTATCTGAAGAGATGCACATAGAAAGAATTAGCAGACAAGCCATTTCACAACCTCTAATACCCTCACCTTCTTAGTTGCTCAGCTGAAATGCCTTAAGGGATGCGTTTTACAGGAGCTCAAAAATGAACTGGAAACTGCTTAGATCACACAACTTATGCATTTTAAATAGCAGTGTAAAATCCCATGCTTTACAAAAGCACACTGTTGTACCAAGTGTGCAGACATGCTTTGAGCAGTGGTGCTGGGAAAGTTGCAGGGAGTACAACAGAAATAAAACACATACAGCCAAACAAATCTGTGACTTACTAAAGTTTATGATTAAAATTTAAGGATTGTTCAAGTTTTATTCCCCGTAGCTGCTGTTCCCCGGACAAGAAGACAGAGAGAGACTGACCTTGAATAATTAAGCCAGCCCGTGGCACCAGATCAATTGCTGGTATTGGCAGAACTCCACAATCAGGCATTTTGAAATGCAAGTGTCAAAGTGCATGTAACTATGGGGCTTTTGGTGTAAAGCAGCCAATATGAAGGAGGAGAGGTGAAGAGTGAGAGAAAATGGATTGTGGAGTTTTCAGCACTCACGGGGGAGGAATGGGAAAAGTTTCTATTTCCTCATTTTAACAGCGCATAACTCGCAGGCGACAGAGACCCGGTGTGTGCTTGGCTGCTGTAACCTTGCAGGAGTCATCCAGAGCAGGCAGAATCTCTCCTGAGTGACTTAAATCCATCACCAGCTCTGGAGCAGACTCTGAACAAGTACCAGTCAGCAGTTTAATTGAAAATAAACTTTGTAAATCCAGGGAAACATCTCTGATCAACATCAATTACTGAACAAAACCCGGAGTGCTGGAAGGTGGCATTTGCAGACATGGTAGACATTTATCTGCTCTTCCTCAGATCAGATAGCAGTAAGTGACTCACCAGAATGGAAAGTAGTGAATTTTATAGCACTGAAGGAATCCTTCGTGTTAATATCAGCCAAGAAAGACTTGGTATTAATTTCGGGAGCCAGGGAAATTCTTGCTTAAATCACTTCCCAATCCTTTGACCTATAACCATACACAGGTAAAAAAAAGCACTGGGAAGACAAGCTAATCACTGCATTCCCTGTGCAACAGTGCTAGAAGATGGCCTTGATATTGGCATTATTCCTGGACCTTTCTGCTAGATTCTTCTATCCAAAATTTTAGATATTTTGGTTGTTTTTTTCATAGAAAGGGCAAGGGACAGAGAGCATTTGCACGTATGAAGGCCATGAGGTCCCACACACTCCTGCCTGGTGGCTTTCTCCGGCCTCGAGGAAGGTGGAAAGATGTTGGCACAGTGTTACGATGCACTGAGGACTTCTCTGTTCCCTCTGGCAGGTCAGCTACTGCCGAAGAGGAAAACAGCAGATCCACAAAGGAAGAAATAAGGCACAGTGATTTCACTGCCAGCCCCACAGCTTTTGTGGGAAGTTTTGTGGTGCCTGATAGTTTCCAGAAATCTCCATCTCCTGGAGTTCTGAGATAAGACAACACCAACTTCCCTAGCTTTAGTTTTAGAGCTCATAACAAGTTGTAATTTCCAGTTCTCTCAAGTATATCTTAAGGCTTCAAATTCCAGGAGGAAATCAAAAGCAACCCAAATATATTAAAAGAAGAAGAACATTGATTCTTAAACCAAATCATTATCTAACAGACTTAACTTTTGATCAGTATACTGGGGTGGCAATTTTGCAGTGCTCCAAAGACCTGGATTAACCTAAAACATGGGCCACTGAGGAAAGGTTGATGGCGGGCAGCCACTGACCAAGAGGGCCAAAGAAAAAGGAGAAGGATGTCTTCCTCATGTTTTCCCAACCCATGAGCACCCTTCCATGGCAGGGTTCCTCCCTGCACTCACTCCAGTGTGAATGTAAAGGAAGGCAGGATGCAGCCAGGAGAGTGAGGAGGAGAGATGGAAGAGTTTCTGCGACTTAGGGGCTGGTTGCTGCGCCATCTCTGTGCTACTGTAGCTCTCACTAATGCTGGCACATTACAGGCCTTTCACTGCCTTTGTTCTTCTCTTTCCATTTCATGGGCTTTTGGTACATGCAGCTTCTGTGAGGGAGTGAAAGGGAATCAGCAGCCCCGGCTCCCCTTCTCAGTGGAAATGCTTTGAAACTTTCAAAGAACCCAACTCTCTCCCCACATCCCTGCGTTAATATGCACCGACTCTGCTCCTGATGTACTCCATTGTAAATGATGTATGAAATGAAATCTCCTCGCTCGCCTAATGCAGAGAAGAAAGGCTCTGTAGGCAACACTACAACATTCCCGTCTGGAGAAAAAGGCAGCAAACCTCAGACTCCCTGTGAGCGATCTATTTTTTTTAAGTTGTTGCTCTTCCATGTTAGTGCTTCTCCCTTTTTTTCTTTTTTTTCAAGAGTGGGGATTTGAATTCGGATTTCACAGAGAAGCACAAACCACTTAAATGCATTTCTAAGCCCTTCACAGTGATTGTGCAACTGTCCCCATCCCCTCACCAGAGGGAATAGCAGTGGTAAACTCATTAGCCCCACGGACAAACAGCAGAGGAAAACAACGGCTGCAGCCCTGCAGGAGGGAGCAAGCTGGGTGCGTGGGGAAGCAGCGGGGGAAGTCAGCCTTGATCTGGATTTGAGACCTCCTTCCAGCTTTATACGAAGGTCTTTCAAAACTAGAACATGTCAGCAGACTCCAAAGGGACGATGGATCAGAGTGGGCCAGGAGCTGCAGTGGGAGCAGCGCCTGAAGGTCGGCAGCACACGGCAGTAATGCTCCACGGATCTCTCCTGGTGCCTGCAGCAGATGATGGATTAGCAGAGGGCAAAGGAAAAGTCACTGGAAGGGAAAACGGAGAAGGTGACTGAGATTGCCATTGCAGAAGGCAAAAAGAAAGTATCTGCTGTGGAAAATAGCCCAGTGGAGCCCTCAGTGTGGGTTTCTGCAGGATAGATAAGCCTTGGAAACTCATGGGCTTGGTGAGACCATATGCTTTGATGGGCTTTGTGACTTCCTTGGAATAAAGCACTGCACTCAGACACAGACAGCCTTGATAGCCTTAGCATCCGGGTCTGAAGGAGCCCTATCCTTTGTGTTGGCAGCACTCCAGCGCTGTGCCAATGGCTGGCTGTGCCTCAGCTCCTGCACACGGCTGTCACAGCGCTGCTGCCGTGAGCACAAAACTCTGCTTAGAGCTTATAAACCATTAGTAAACTTCTGGGGATGATGTCTTTATAGCTGACAGATGAGCCACCTTGATGGATTATTAGACACCATTAGCCATCCTTGCTAGACTTTATGTTACTAATGAGTTTTAGGGGCTTTGCTTTCATTTTTCTTCTCCCTTTTGTTTGTTCTGAGCAGCAACTTGCAGAATGACAAAACAAAATGCTTCAAGGCAGCAGCTGGAGCTTGAAATTAATAATAAAAAGTAGTCGAGCTGATGTTTGGCTGCGGAGTCATGCTAGCAAATGCGTGTATTTCACACGGCCGTGGTACTCACATACACTGATTTGCTGTCAGGGAAGTGAAGAAGGGTCCCAGGGCTACAAACAGTCCAACAACTCAACAAAAAGTTTCCCTGTACACCACTAAAACCAATGACATATTTTAACAACATCACAGCAGCAAGGTCCCACCTGGCCTGGCTCTGTACTGACCTCTCCTTCTGCATTCGTTCTCATCCCACAAGGCAACGTGTGTCCTTTCTCCCCAAGCGCCAGCAGCCTGTGAAGCCCACAGTTATTGAAGTACCAGAGCCCTGTTGATACACCTGTAATGAGGCTGCCTTTTTTACACATGGAAAGGTAAAATCTGCATGCATAATTCTTGTCCGGAAGTCTTAAAAAAAAAAGATTTCAGAAAGCCTTAAAGCCCCAAAGCAAAGAATGGGTAACCAGTTCTGGCATGAGTTCAGATACTCCTGACCTCCTTACTCCCCATTGTTCGCCAAGTTAACAGGAAAAATACTCATGTTTATCTGAGAATGTCACCATTATTTCATAAAGCTGCTTTATTTCCCTTTCTCTTTTCTGTACTGGAAAAATTCCCTAACATAAACTGAACATTTACTGCAGGCAGATTTTCTCCTCATTGTTCAAGGATAAGATGTGAATGGGAACGGCAGGAGGCCAGCTATTCTCTAGACATGTAAAGTGAAAACGATATTTTGAAGAAGATCAAAACCAGTAGCAAGTATTCAACCACTTCCATTATGTGTCTTCATATTATTTGGGCCACAGAGAGGTGACAGCAACACAGCACATCAACACTTGTGAACAAAATGAGACACAGGTTTTTAATCAAGCTCTGCTCAGGAAACACAAACCAGTGGAAAGTAGAGCAAATAACACAAGCAATTCACAAGCAGGTTTATTTGAACTGCGATTAATAATAAAAAACATAACAATAGTGATAATACTTTGCATTCACAGACTTTGTCTTATGCTGTAGTATTTTTGAAGCAGTGCAAGAAAAAAACTACGCTTCCCCTCCTGGGACTTTGACAGAGATGAATCTTCCAACTACACAGCAAGGGTGCTTCTAGCTGGGTGGCACTGGGGATAAATGAGCACCTCTCCTCTGCCAGACGTTTTGCAACTCATCAAAACAAGAGCACCCAGGAGTTAAATGTATGGGAGAACACATACAGCTGTTCCGACCATACAAATTCTTTCTTCTTTCAGGGTGCAAAGGTATTCATGACATACTCATCCCTCCTCACACTTCATACCCCAGGTGGTAGCTCAGATACAATAACACAGCTGGAATGAGCATTTTGGAAGGCTGTTCTTCCTCAAAAGTTTCCAGGAGATTCCTGGCAGCACCAAACAAACCAAGATTGAGGCATAGATCAGCATCTAAAGGTATTGCAGCAAAAGGACAGACCCAAAGCTTCAGAGACTTTTCATGTCACACTGAAGTATGCTGCCTTGGAGACCAAGGACCACCATTTTAAGCTCACGAAATTCATGCAGACAAAGCTGAGAGGTACCACACTCGAGCAGACCATGCTCCCTGCCCACAGGTCACCACCATCATCTGCAGAGGGATTTCACCTCCCCAGAAAGAAAGAGCTGGTACAGAGCATCCCTCACTGCCCACAGGTACCCGTGTTAGTGCTGTCCTAGCACATGTGGACATCAGCCTTCCCCACCTACATCAGTCACCCCTGCCCACATCAGCCATCCCCACTTCCATCAGACATCCTGCATGCTGGCAGCTCTGCCGCTAACCTCATGTCAGGCATGTCAAGTCAGATCGAGCCCAGAGGGCACCATCCAATTATAAAGAAAACCTCAGAGAGGGTTTAGAGTTGGAGAGGGGCAAACAACAGCTTTACATGCAATTGCTCATCCAAGCCCGTAAACTCTGCAAACCCTGTTCCATAATAGTCATCCTAATAATAATCATTAATCAGTTATTTAGTCTTTCACATGAAAGGCTATGAGTTTTCGATTGTTGTTTTGTTGTTGGGTTGTTTTTGTTTTTTTGTTTTTTGTTTTTTTTTTGAGCTAGTATAAATCAACCTTATAGGCAAAAGAATAAATACAGGGAGACAGCTGTACAGATCACACTGTCACACCAATCACTGCTTAAAAGCACACACTGTAAATAGCAGACAAAATTCACCCCCAGTGGAATGCCATTGACTGTACGGGCTGGAACTATAGCAGGGATAAATTGGCCTATCAAAAATACATAAAAATTTAGAAACAGAATTCCGTGACGTGGGGGAGCAATTTATCATTTAAGATGACATTATCACTAGCAAAGCCATTAAATATTATGGGTTCCACTGAGATTCCTAAGGGGGAGGCGATGGCTGTGTGGGGCAGGAGGGGATTGGCTCCCAGAGCTGCAGTGGGACCTCACTGGGTCCTGAGCCCTGCATAGCACCAGTGCCATCAGTTCCTCAGTTTCTTTTCTCACATACGGAGCTGAACTGATGTGTCCTCAACCTACCTGTCTATGTAGCAGCATCCCCCACTCCACCAGGACCAGCCCTGTCTGCTTTCCATCTGCAGCAGCTGCAGCCTGTAGGATGAGCCTTGGAGGGAGGGATGGAGACTTTTTCCATGCCTCTCATGGTGTTACCACGATCTCAGGCCTTTAGAAAGCCATCAGGCTGCTTCACAGACCGCTCATCACCAGTAGGAGCCAAATGTGCAGCGTTGTCTTAACAGCTGAGTACAGTATTTAGCTGCAGTAGGAGTCATTCAGTTCAATTCACAGGCTCGTCGGGGAGCATCGCCGAGACATTGTGTATCACAGTGTGGATTTAATGACAATAATTGTGTTTGCATGGAGAAGGGCTGAGGAATTCTGCTGCAGTCTGGAAGTGGCCAAGTCTGGCAGCAATGTCCAAGGAGCTGTTGGCGCACCTCGCATCCTGCTGGTGCTCACAGGCAGTGCAGCAGACAAGGGTGGGAAAACACGGTTGAGCTGGTGGAATAAAATAATGAGCAATTGTTTTCTCTTGAGGAAAAAAAGAAGAAAGAAAAAAAAAAAAAAGGAAAAAAAAAACCACCTTGCTAATTTCCCTTACCAGGTTTTGATTATTACAGATCCAGGGAAAGGCAGTGTCAGTCACAAAACATGTGTGGGAAGCAATTTTATTGGAGATATCAATATAAGAAACTAGAAGGAGTTTTCCCAGTGTGCTTCCACACTTATTTTGAAAGGCTCTATTCATTACACTCACAATAGCTGCTGATCATATTCTTCCATTCTCTTATGAGGCACCCATGGAAGTAACACATAAGGCACGCCAGCTCCAGGCTGCACACCGCTGCGTTTCGGTCCGGTAGCTTTGAGATTTCACTCTCATTACTTCTTAAATTTACTAAGGGCAGCAGGTACACAGGTACACAAATGGAAGCACTGCCCCTGCGAGGCCTCAGCAAAGATATCTGATGGCAGCACTGGGTGAGATACCCCATCCTCGACTCCTGCCCTGCTGCCAATGGCTGCCGCCAGCCCAGTTCAGCAGAGCAGGCACAGAGTAGAGCTGGGGGGTCCCTCCACATTTAATGCAATTGAGGTGTCAGAATGCATTAGTTAGGTGATGTGAAAGAACAACAACTGCATCTTCATTTCTAATTGCAAACTGGATGGCAAAGTTGGAGAGGAATTTTTTCTACCTTGTATAGAATGTTATAAAACTGATACTTTTTTTTTTCTCCCCCAGGGATATAAAAACAGGATGCCAACAGTAGCACCAAGATGAGAATTATATGTCCCATGACAGCTTATGCTGCTGAAAAATTCACCCACATTTTATAGCAGGAGTTGCTAGCAAACCCACCGTGTATGCCTGCTTGTTGCACTCCTCCTAATGAATGCTTTTACCACCAGTACTGCACCTAATCCCTTCCTCTTAAGCCAATTTTTTTTCTTTTTTTTTAGCAACTCTACAATGACAAATAGCTAGTTTGGGCTTTTATCTATCTCTTGTTCAAAAATCCCAAAGCATTTTCCATGCATCAAGTAGGCCCTGTAGGCACAAGGTTTCTATCCTATGTGACTGAAGGATACACCAAAGTAAAAAAAAAATCCTTGGTGCAACCTAAATAATGTTATATGTGAACAAGCAGCTACCCTGGCAAGAGAATAGGCCTCCTTCCCAGCACTTGTCAAACCCACCAGAGACATTTTGCTTTGAAATAAAGCCACGCAGAAAGTATTATTTGTTTTTACATCATTCCTCTTCCCTCCTGACCACACTTTATTCCTGAAAAAGCCAAAATATTCCAGAAACAACCAATTTCTGGGGAGAAATATAGAGGGTTCAGTTTTCTTTTGGGAAAGATCACATCACAAATACATCTCCCTCCAGCACACTCTTCACCCACCACGATACACCCCTGTGCTGCCTTCCCCGAGCACCTAAAATGAAGCACACATTCAGCACGTGGCCCACGTTGTGTTTTAATAAAACTTGCAGAACAACACTACAACGTAAAACATGAACGTGTTATTTCTTTCGTAATCAGATCCTTCCTTTCCAAAACAAAGTATATACAACGGCGTCTGCACAGTCAACAACTGCAACCCGTGTGCATCCAGAGATGCTTTGAAATGTTCGTGAAACATTTCCATGCCCAATGGATTATGCTGCTAATCAAATTTGACGTATGTCTAGCCTGAATACCTGGGTCTTACTCGCAGCTGGAAACATATCTGGCTCATATTCAAACCAGCTTGATCAAGGGGTGGTCTTTAGATTAAAGACTGAGTAAAGCATTTTTCCAAATTTTGATTACTGTGGTAATCTGTGATACTGTGGGCACCAGGAAACTAAAATATGTTGGGAAAATCTGTGCATCCACACCAGGTGAAGGCAGTGTAAACGCCATCACAGACCATTTCAGGCTTTGGGATAAGCACTGGCCTGTGGGCTAAATTACAGACTCAGACAGTGAATTTTGATGAATTCAGCCAGTATGAAAAAAAGAGGCCATATGGCAGCTGAATCTCTGTAACGGAGATTTTCCCAACATCAGAAAGGCCCCATCTACTTCACGCCCACCCATTAGATATTTATAGCCATTGATAAGACTCCATCAGTCATCTCTTCTTCAGGCTGATCAGTCCCAAGTGTCTCAGCCTTTCCTCATCAGAGAGATTCTCCAGGCCACAAATCACCTTTGTGACCCTTTGCTGGATTGTCAGAAGTTCCCTGTCTTTCTTGAACTGGGGAGCCCAGAACTGGACATGGTACTCCAGATATGGCCTCACCAGTAGTAGAGGAGTAGAGAGGTAGGATCATCTCCCTCGACCTGCTGGTCAAACTCTTCTCAAGGCACCACAAGATACCATTGCCTACAAGGGGACACTGCTGGCTCATGGCCAACCTGTTGGCTGCCGGGACACCCCGGTCCTTCTCTGCAGAGCTCCTCTCCAGCAGGTCATCCCTTAACCTGTACCAGTGCGTGCAGTTTTTCTTCCCAAGGCACAGGACTCTCCACTTGCCCCTGTTGAACCTCATACGGCCCGACTCTCCAGGCTGATTTTCCTTTCTCAAATAAATATATATGTATAGGAATACACATACAAATCCATACACAACCATACATACGCATCCATATCCCTGTGCACACACTGATCCACCTAGCCACAAAAGAAAGGTTTTTTTGGATACTGACTCTGCATTTACTGTCCCAGGGGTATAGCACCTATTCTTTTTAGCATTACCCATGTAATGTAAGATATAAAATTCTCGATAGATGTTCTGAGTTTGTATTTAATAGACCTGGAGGCTCCGAGTGCCTTTTCACAGATTGCGTTCCAGCTGTCTGCCGATATTTGAATGTGCAGGTCTTGGTCCCATGCTGAGCAAACAGGCAGCCTCCCACGCATTTTGTGTACCAGGAGTAATTTATGAGTCTATCTATAAAGGAAATAACAGTGCGTTAAGAAGGGGTTATGTAAAGCTCTGAGATTGAGAAGTCGCTCAGTTAACTCAGTACAACTTCCCAACATCAGTGTTATGTTTCAGCTGATTTACAAATACAGGAGGCCTTCATCTTGTGATTCATATTCCTTCTGAAGCAGATAGAGGGGGGGGAAAAAAGCTATAATAACTGTGTCTACATAAATCTCACATCACTGAGAGGCTCCTACCCTGAAACCTCATATTCATTAACCATCTTTTGCAAATAAGAGTATCTGAATCGAACTGCAAGTCCCAAGGCAGCGTGGGATATTCTGGTACCAACCAAACAGAGGAAAAATAAAATAAGAGGCATTGGCCATTTATTTTCAATCTCACACCATGGGGATTTCTCCACAATAGTCACTTAATGCAGATTCCGTGGGTAATGTATTGGAATCCACAAAATGAAAGCACACATTCAGGCGTCCTTGAGTTTGGGCAGAAGTGCTCTAGACTGATCAATGGACAGACGTGGCTGCTTGCAGCACTTCTTTTTCCCCTTAGTGTGAGGAAAGCAGCCTGCAACAGTTATGAAGACCCCATAGGCAACCCATTTCTGCCCCCCTTTGCATGCCCAGCTAGCAGCTAACAGGACCTGAAACCCCAAACCTTCCCTAACTTCAGGGCAGGTCACATTCAGCAGCCTGAAACCAGATCTCAATTGGAAAGAAAGCACAAAATGCAAAAGTGGCAATCCACTCAGCTTCACAAGTTCAGCATTCTTTATTTGATGCCTCCTAGAACATGAATATTTAAAGTGGGAAATGACCTGTAACCAGAAGAAAGTTATCAAAATCCATATGACTCACCTCTCCTGCCAGAGGGCAAGCTGAGCTAGCTGCCCGGCTCAGCTCAGAGGATACCAGGGCAGAGACTTCAGCCTTTTTTCTCAGGAGCTAGCACCCCAGCTGTCCCCTTCCTGGCACAGTACTACAAATCTGACTACAAACAGGATGAGTACTGTGAGCCTGCAGCTACTTTTGGATAAGGGAGAAAGAGGAAGCAAACAAACAGTGTAACGGACGGAGGTCCCCTGCCCCAGGCTGGTGCTCTGGCACGTCCCAGAAACGCTGCCTAAAAAGAGTCAGCAGAAAACTCAGCAGACAGCCAGGACACATGGCCAGTGATTGCAGCTTCACAGTGATGGGAAGGCTGACCTGAGCTATTGGAGGGAAGATTTTATTCCAGATTTTACTCCAGCTGAAACCAGAGCGTGGGCATAGGACAGCATCACCAGCCTCACGGGAACAGCCAGTCTCAGGCAAATGCATCTGCATGAATTGGGCTCATCTGGAAATCAGAGGGAATAATATTTTCCTACTTCACAGGCCCATTGCAGGAGATATTCATTAGCACTCGGGAGGCAATCAGATCACCACCATGATGAGCACCATAAAAAGCTGCTGGTGCAATGTGTCACTGTGAGCCAGCCAGCCTGAGCTGAGCCCTGCCCTCCTGCCACCTGTAGCAGAAAGAGAAGATAGCCCGAGTCTAAAAGCCAAGGAGGTGCCTGCCATGTTCTCTGGTATTCTGGCCACTGGGACTCTAGCTTTGCCAACTGTTAGCACCTAATGTTGCAACCAGCACATTGCAGCTTGTGTGATTCCTGGCATTTCACTTCAAAAGATACCACATTCCTAAAAAAAGCATTTCTTTTTGCCACAGAAGCTTCGCACACACAAGGATTCACACCCGTTTTTCATCAGTGTGTTGAAAGCCAAAAAAAAAAAAAAAAAAATGTTGATGAAGAAGAAGACGAGGAGAAAGCAGCCAGCCAGCAGCACTGGAAAACTCCCCAGGGAGCTTGGGGCTGGCTGGTGGCACAGCAGTATGATGGTATTATTTGCTTTGGAGACAGGTTTATAGGGGTTGGAACCTCCATCTGGCCAAGAGGAGGAAGAGTTGAGACAGCCACCACCAACTGAGGGCTCCACAGAACCTTCCCTTGGGGAGCTGAGCACGGTGCAGTGTTGGGATGCTGCTGCCAACCCTAGAGACAGGAGCACAGCGAGCTGCAGGGTGCTCTCCAGGAAAGAAGCACCTCCAGGTGTGCCTGCAGCCCAGAAACCCAAACCCCATCTTTGCACAAGCCCCAGCACCTTGCCCTTCTCCATGCCCTGATGGAAATCAGGAGGGTGGTTTCTGGGTACAGCCTGATACCGGGCCAACCTGTGAGCTGGAAATCAAAGAGAACCAGAAGTAGATTCATTATAGGCTAATTAATCCAGCAAAAGGCTTCTGGACAAAGGTTGATGACATTCACTTCAGGATAATTTTGAAATAAATATGAGGATTCACTAAAGAAAAAAACAGCAGAGAAAAGATTATTTTGAAGCATAAATATAGCTCATATCTAGACCCCCTCCTCCACATATCAATTAATGAGGCAAATCATCCATCTGAATCAAAGATGTGGGAGAAAAACACAGTTATCTATTTGAACTACAAAAAAAAAAATTAAAGGATTTAAAATGAAACATATAATTAGCCTGTAGGACTCTGCTGTAGGTTACTGAGGCAAAAATAAATAAATAAATAAAATAAAAAAGCTTACTAACTTTGAAAGGAGGACAAGACAGCTACAGGAACAGTTCTGCTGCTCGGTGGAGGGAGAAGAACTCATCTTCAGGGACAGGCAGGGCAGCCAGAGCCCAGCCCTGGCGATGAGCTTTGTGAGCCATCAGCAACAAAACCTTTTGTGCGTCGGGTCCTATGATGCTGCTATCATCTGGTGATGGTAATGGCTGAAGCTCCATCCAGGAGGCCAGCCCCCTGATATCAGGCAATCAGCAGATAGCATCAACACAATGCCCGACATATGAGGGGTTTCATTCACTTGTGTTTGCGCTCTTCTGATTGAAGGCAGGCACTAAACGTGGTGATTTTCATCAGACCCCGGTGCTGCAGGACACATAGCTGATGAACACCAGCTGGCAGCGGGAGGACGTGTTCCCACCAATTAGCTGTATGATGATGCTCTGCAATCTCCTCTGAAGCATCTGGCACGGGCCACTGGCAGAGCCGGCCCTGCGATGAATCGTCGCTCTGAGCCGCTGCGGCAACCCTCACGTTATTAAAGTTTAGATTGAAATGAGGAGTTCAATGTCAAATCCACACACCCAGCCAAAGACTCAGCAGATGCTGCATATATAAACACATACAAGGGTTAATGTCGCTCTGGACAAGGCTGGAGCTAGCTTTCATGGATAAATCACAACGACAGCCCTTAGCAGGCAGCATTTTTCAGAGATTAGCACTTGCCTAAACATGAAATACCTATGGGTCGCATCTGAAAATCCTTCTTTATCATTACTACTTGTTTGCAAAGGCAGTATCTGCTACAGACCCCAGGCAGGGCACGCACCACTTGTCTTCCACCAGGACTTGGAGACACTCCTAACCTGCAGCATGTTTGCATCGCTGCTCTTTGCATCGCTGCAGAGCCGAGTGCAAAACGCCATTGTGGGGAACTGGGGTTGGTGCCTGCTGAAAAATGCCCTGAGATGGGCGGGTCTGAGCATAAACTGGTCACTCCCAAAGAAACGGCCACTGGGCATTGCCATAGGGACAGCAGAGCTGCCACCAGCTCAATTAAAAATGTCCAAGTCACTCGATCACAACCTAAATAAGATCACTTCAACTAAGATCCTTGCTTCCCTTCAGAGAAGATTTAAGCTTTTTCTCTCTTCCTCTGCAATCTGGCTCTCTTTTGAAGTTAAAAGAAAGGAAGGTTTGGGGGCTTTTTTATTTAAGAAGAAAAAAAAACCTTCTCCTCTTTGAAAATATTTTTCTTAGACAATTGCTGTCTCGAGTTTTAACAAATACTCACTAATTTGTACCTTGTTCAAAAGCCAAACAGAAACTTTGAAATCTTTTTTGCCTAGTGAATGTTACTCTGCCTTTCTTTGTCTTAGTGGCAGAAGGCAGAGCCTTAAAGAAATCAAACTACCAGCTCCCTTCCAGATTTCCACAATTTGTTATATAATTTCTTAAAAGGAGCCATAAGGCCACTTAGAGAGAGAAAAAAAAAAAAAAAAACTTTCAAGGGAAGAAAGAAAATAGGTTTTTCACCCATCTTCTTGCAGATGAAGTAAATGAGACTTAAAAAGGCGTTTCATTTGAAATATTGTATTCGAACACAAGAAAAAAAGCCGACAAGGTGTCCCTGCTTGGAACTTCATTCTGAGGGAGCAGGCGGAGAAAGGAAAAGACTTTCTTCAAGGACAAAGAGAGGAAGTTTTGAAAATGATGAGCTCAATCTAAAACATCTTTTTTTTTTTTTTTTTTTTTTTCCTTTTTCTAGAGAAGAGGCGTGGGGCTCTGCTTTCCCAAGGAGGAGGATTTGGGATCTGTGTTTGAGGCGCAGTAGGTGCAGGAGAGGGGCGGGCACCCACCTCAGCCTTATAATCATGGGAAGGCTGTAATTACAGCACTGTTATAAGAGCCAGGTACTCAGGGCTGCTCCGCGTTGCTCCAGCAACAAGAAGCTGGCAGCCGAGAGGCCGGAGAGAAAAACCCTGACACCACCTTGCAGCCTGCAGCAAAGCGGGTGGCCAAAAAATGGGGAGCGGGGAGCATCAACCCCTCAGTGCTGCTGTATCTGGGCTTTGCAGTGGCTGCCTCACCCCATTGAGTTCAGGGACTGATCACTGTCTGCTCCAAAGAGGCTGACCAGCCCCACTGCTTTACTATGGGTATGAGTTGGTCCAGCAGACAGACGGACACATGAACCCTCTCCTCCATCTCCCACCACACACACACATCCACACACACCAGCATGCTCCCTTCATACATATGCATACACATGAGGGAAGCATAATGAAAGCATCCAGCCCGTCCTTCCCCAGAGGGAGCAGATCCTCCCGCAGCTCTCTTGATGGAGCTCCCAAACCCGTCTGTTTCAGCCTCCTCCTCGTGGTGGGCTGACGGCATCTCATCCCTGCATCCAAACCCATCCCAGCTCCTTACTGCTGGAGGTGAGCCCCATAGCATCACCCAAGCTCCAGGACTGACTGGAAAGTTAACGGCTGCTCTGGAGAAGATGAACAGATTTACACCAGGCATTGGAGCTGAGCAGGGGTGAAAAGGACAGAACAGCCCGAAAACCAATCTCAGATTTGTTATTTATCCATTTCTGAGCACTGGTATATGTTGTGGTGATTGTGTTTGCACATCACTAATCAGCTAAAGAGTTTGCATGGAGCCCAGGAAGGATGGTAAATTAACCTGGTATTCTGGCACCAGGGACATTTTGTGCTGAAAAGATGTGTTTGGTGGCAGACTCGCAGGCTCCCTCCTGGATTGCACATTTGCATCCAGGATGTTTTCTCTCCAAGAGAAAGCAGCTGAAAACAAAACCAAACAGCCAAGCAAACTTTCCAACAAAAAATAAATGGAGCTTGAGCATCAAAACATAGTTGTACATTGCTGCTGTTTGCTCATAAAAAAAAAAAAAGAAGAAGAAGAAAGGAAAAAAAAAAAAAAGCCAAAGCCTTCAATAGCAGATTTTCAGGTCTTTTCAACTCAGAACATCATTTCATGTAGAAGTTTCCTTCAATTTTTAAAATGCTTTCAGGTGAAAATCAAACCGAAATTAACCTGAATGACATTTTCCTTCTTGTATTTCCCTTTTCATCAAGAAATCCCCCATGAGAGCTCTCCCCCCACCCCAATTCCCAGCTCTCCAGGGGCTGCTGCCCTGCAGTTCTGCTCCAGGACACAGAACCACCACCATGGAGCTCCCATGCCCCACTCCTGCCAGCACCGTGCTGCCTGAACTCAGCTGCTGCTACACACGTTGCAGTGCAAGCAGCATCGACGCCAACCCACCTCTGCCTTTCTAAGCACATTTCTATTTGCCTCCAGTGCTGAAGAAGATGGACTGCATTTTTGCCAGCAAGTTCATCTTGGTCATCTTTCTTCAAGCTGCATCTTCCTGTTGAAGACATCAAGCTGAGGAGCAGGAACACGTGCATCTGGTCCAACCCTTTCATGAATAACTCAGTAATGTGATGGAAAAAAAAAAAAAGAAAGAACGAAAAAAAAGCCCTGCTCTGCATTCGTACAGCTTTGCCACGATGCCATTAAAATAAAGATAATGGCTCTGAGTGAGTTGGTATCGCGTTAGGGAGCAGCTTCAGCTACAGCTTGCCTCATTAGCAGCCACCCTGCCCCTCGTGCAGTCATTAAGGTGCACTGCAGAGCCATGCACTTGTGAAACTGACAGGGGTGGGCTGAGCTTTTGGGGCAGAAGCAGAGGTTCCCTGCCCCATGCTGCCCACACCTCGGTGCTCCAGGCAGGAGCATTTCCCTCTACCCCTTTCCACAGCTAATTGCCCGAGCTGCTTCCCAGGGGAGCAGAAAAGATCATTATCACTTTAAAAATGAGATTGCAGAGAAGACACGCTGCTGGTCCCAAGCAACAGTTTAATTCCCAGGGCTAGAGTGGCCCTTTCCTGCCAGGTTGCGATTCCAGACCTCGGCAAGCAGTATGCAGAGCCCTACTGCTTCCTGCAGCAGAAGGGATAACATACCAGTGGTGTTAATAATCCTCTGGAAAAGGGGAAGGAAGCTCTGGGAATAGCCTCCATTACTGTTTCAGCACTTCTGGAGGGGGTTTGCTAGAGGGTTTTGTTGCAGGGTGCTGCGTGCTATCACCCCTTAGCATACCATACCCCATGGAGCCATACGCTGAGAAATACCTCTGGGCATGGCAAGCCTCTCCAGCCCCATTTCCACACCTCACCCCATACTGGGGGACAGGTACATGGCCACGTCCCTGATCCCTTCTTCACCACGATGCACCACCGCTTTCCATGCCAGCAGCTGCTGCAGCCCGTGAGCCCCTACGGCTTGTTTGGTTTGAAGCTGTTATGTTTGTTTTCTTCCCCTGTTAACTTTCAAGTACAAATGTGCAAGCTGGGGAAAGTGTTCCTAATGCCCCATATGTTTCCCCTTAGGAGCAGACAGTTCTTTCCCGTGCTTTAGACTTTTAAGATGTTTCTGCCTCGTTTTTCCTGTTGGTTGCTGCAGAGGTCTGAGCTGGGTGCAGGGAGCAGCGTTCGAGCATCCTTTGCAGGGCATGGAGTAAAGCCACCCTGAGAAGAGCAGTGGGATAGGAGAGCTGGAACCTCTTCCCAGCAACTCTGGCAAAATGCTTTGAAGCTAAATATGGAAAGAGAAAGGAAAGGGATGTCCCGTTTCCTCCCCTGGCACATACGTGTGCACATACTCCTGCAGACTTCTCCTTTTCCTGGTATATCAAATGGCCGCGTCTTTTTGAAGTTACCATGGCAGTGAGAGCAGAGCAACAGCACAACTCGCAGAGGAGGAGAGAGTGAGGAGAGAGCGCGGGTGGCAGCACGGGGAGGGCAGCACGGGGCTGCCGGGATCCTCTGATGTCTGCACTGCACGGTGTGGGAAAGGCTTTCCCACCAGAGAAATTAAAATAAGCAAATAAATATCCAGCCATGAGAGGGCAGAGCAAAAGTAAAGAAGAGAGAGATCTAAGAGCAGATCTGGGAAAAGGACAAAGGAGGAAGCGAAGCAGAGACAGAAATTCAACTAATTATAGAACAAGGGGTGTACAGAGAGAGAAACAGAAGAAGGTGAAAGAGGACTTGGCATCAAAATCTACAATGAGACCAGTTCCAGGAAACAGTGAGTTTTGAAGGCAAAATGCACAAAATTGCCAGTGACAGGCTCAGCTGGCGCCAGCGGGAGCCCCACTGCCTGCAACCACCTCGATCCACAGACACTGGGAAACCGGTGCGGGAGGAGAGGAGGGACAGCTGTGTCCTGGCTGCAAATCTCCACACAGCTCCATGCTGTTTGCTCTCCATGCCACAGCAGCGCCAGCTCTCGGTTCAGAGTTCCAGGCTTGGTATGTGGGTGCGTAGCTCATCCTTCCCTCCACACCCCAACAACACAAGTCTGGGCACTCCTTTAAGGCCAACAAACCCACAAGAAGGAGGTGACCTGCCTCAGAAAGAGATCCTTTGTACAACTGTTGGAAAGCCCTGCTGAGTTGTCTTTCAGCCAAGATTAGATATCTTTCAGTGAGGATCTAATCTACCCCAGCAACAGGGACCTGACTTCTCCCTCATGGGCTACTCCATGGATTTCATTGCCAGAAAGTCATTCAGAGCATCCTATTTTTCTCTGCATGAGTCTGTACTCCCAGTAGAGCCATGCTAAATAATTCTTTTTTGTTCTGGAAGTTTGAAATCTTCATATGTCACTTTGGCTTTGTACCTTACATAAAGCGGTTGACATTTCTGCATTCCCAGGCTTACCTGGAGGGTGCTAAGCAGAAGACCAAGAGACTGGAAAACTTTGCAAAGCAAAAAATCTTACGGAACAGGAATGTAGGATGAAAACAGCATCCCACGCGTATTTAAATACCAGCATCCAGAGTGAGCAGGATTATGATTGCCTGGCCTGAAACAAATGGTTCCACTTCTGCTGCCGCTAATACCATTAAATAACCAAGAGACCGAATGCTGCTGATTATAAAATGGCACAGAGTGCGACTGACGAACATTTGCAAACGTTAATCAACTTTACAGAAATGTTAGCTTTCAGACCAAAAAAAAAACCCTGACAGCATCCCTGCTAAGTTCCGCAGGGTGAGGCTCTGCATACCGGAGCTGTCCCTTTGCATTAAGCTTCATCCCTGCTCACTGGGCATGCATGCAGCACAGTGCACCCTTAATGCCTTCCAATTAAACGACAAGCAAAGCAACCCATTGGTGCTCCTGATGTAAACGTCTCGATATTTTTCATATTTATGATATCTAATTACATTTACTCCTGATAGTGATGTAATGTTTAGGTGCTGAAGATTGAGGAGACCGCTCTAATGTTAATATATTTACATTATTAAAAAGTAATACATTACATAGGCAGACTGCTGCATAGGGCTGCATTTCTAGATGAGCTCTCAAGGCAAATCCATTATCTTCTCCCTCCTCCTGTCCCCTGTTCAGATTCTGATAAGTAGGACTGACTGGCAGTGGTTAAAGTGACTGCAGCTGGTATCGTGGTGCCAAAAGGGAAAAGGTATCTTATACATGCATGAAATTAAATAGGCCCAGGGGTCTCAAAGGACCGCACTGCATTACCAGGCTAGGAATTCAAGACATTAGCTTGGAAGATCAGCATTGCAAAAATGGTACAAAAAAAACCCCTCAAGGGGAATAGCAAAAGGTGGACTCCCCTGTGCAGCTCTATCAGAGGTGCTTCCTGTGAAAGTCCATTAGCTGGAAGGGAAGGCTCTGCCTGCCCCTCAGCTCAGGCTACTTCTTCCCCTCTAGTCAGAAAACTGCATGTCTGATGATCACCAACGTGTGCTGCAGAGTCCATTATTCTCTTCAGATGAGGAGAAACAGTGTATTTATAGGAGAGAATGAGTTGTTCCGTTCCCTGTGGACTACCTTCCGTGAGGCCATGTGCCCTATGGGACTGCATCTCTTCCCATTCTTCCAAATCTTCATGAGTTCACCAGAGGAGCTAAGATCCAGGCTGGTGCTTCATGCATTTTACAGAGGCACCTCAAAGTAGCTTTCTCAAAGCTAAAATGTGTTATTCAGGATTACATGTCGAGTCAACTCAGGGAGGATGTCAAATGCAAGGAAGAACTGGGGGGACAAGAGGCAGAAGCTGTGGTTAGCCTTCCACTGGGGGATACGTGCAAGCTGAGCAGGTGCTGAGCATCTCCATCTTCCGCTGAGATCAATGAGAACTGAGAGGGATCTGCACTTCCTGTATAAATGCAACATCTCAAATGCTGGCTTCACATCAAAAAGCCCTGAAGAGTCCCCCTTTCACAGGAAAAGGAAGTCACAAAATGCAAGAGGATTCAAAGATGTCCAGCACTATCAGCTCTGAAGGATGTACTGAGAGATCAGCCCACTTGGGTTTTGCTTATAAATTCCTGATAAATGGTAAACAGGGGGTTTAACAAACAGTAACTGGCAGTGATGTGGCTGCAGCAGTCTCAGTGCTTGAGTGGTTGACACCACAAAAAGACAATTCTGGGGCACATGAATCCTGCTGATAAACACTGGACAATAACAGCTGCAGAATCCTTCCCAAATACAGTTCACAAATCAGCCACAACCTACTAATAAGCTACAGTCAATAACCCATTAGAAATCTGCTGTGTGAGTCACAGACACTAGAAAAGACATCCAACATCAGTCAGCACGTTCACTTGTGTTTAGACCTTGGACAAATGAATGGGAAGATGAGGAATATGAGCAAGTGGACCTCAAGCAGGTGGGCCTCCAGCACCAGCTTCGGCATGTGTTTCCCTTAAATACAACACATTCACATCTTTCAAAAGGAAAATACATGAAACTAGGTCTTCCTGGCTTTGGATGTAATTTCTGTCTCCTTAGAGTGATGTGTGCTTACACCGAGGTATAGGAAATGACTCGAGTCAGTCATAGCAGTGGGGTGTTTGCAAGTCAGAACTGATCTGCATTGACGGAGAAGTTGTAAGGCAGCTTCTGTGATTTCTTCCCAAACTAAGCCTGGCACAAAGGAGGATTTTCAACCTCTCCTTTTAATGAGCACGGAGCTATAAGGACAATTACACTGAATGAAATAAAATTAATTAACGCACACATTTGGGGACTAAAAATGGTTATTATCTAATATGTATGAATTTGACCTAGCTTAAAATTAATGACAGAGCCAGAATACACACAGCATTCAGGTTATATAAAACTGAGGTAAATACGATGCAAAGAGAGATGCTGTTGATCCCTGTAATATCCGTGCAGTGAGAACTAGGAGTGGATGAAAGCATGTTCTGTACATGATTTTCATAGAAATTTGCTTCGCTTGAGCTTGTACTTTACATGTGTTTTAACAACTGAACTTACTGGCAGCACTGAGCTTGGCAAAGTGATTATTAGGTAATATTTCTATGAATATTTTCTTGAGCTGAAATTCTATTTTGGAAGAAGACTAGCACAGTGCAGCACTTCACTTTCCGGGATGCCAATAGCACTTATGTAATTGATTGAGTTTGTGGTTGCCTGCATCCTGGCATTTCAGCCAGCACGCCTGCTTTAAATGCTTGATCAGGATTTTTATTCCTGGAAGATTCTTTCAAGGAGAGGCATGCATCCTACTGGAGAAGAGAAGCACATCATGTGGCCTACTGATACAATTAAACTGACCAATGCGCTTAAAACTCAGCATCAAGAAATGTGCAATTAATTAATCACTTGCATACAGTCAACAGGCCACAATGCACTCATCCAAGTTATCTAGCAAGAAATAACTGAATTATGAGGAAATTTGAGAAAATAGTAATTTTGTGTGTGTGTGTGTGTGTGTGTGTGTGTGTACTACAGCAAGGGAAAGTTTATTAAATAACTCAGACCAAATTACTTTGGCAATTCCATGTACGGCAGAACAATTTGGGTGTATAAAAACTTCTTGGATGATGTTAAAGGGCAATTCTATCCAGATAGTGGCTGTGAAATCGCATTTGGCATCTCAGGAACTCCAGCTCTGCATGCTCCTCTTATTAGAAAAATGTACAAGAGTGTAGTATTACGAGTTGTTCCAAAAAACAAGCTTAATGGAAGTAAGGCATCACACCGCGGTCTGCCTGTGCTCTGTGATAGTAGGAAGAAAAGCCCCTTTGCAGACTGGAGTCACCAACAATCCACGTTTGAAACACTTAGGCCTACACTTGGATAACGCAATCAAAAAAAAAAAAAAAAACAACCCACTCAAGAATGTGAAAAATATAGAAATAAAACCTCATATTGATGATTTTTTTAGGACAAAAGATGCGTGTGAATCACAGCCAAGACAAGGATGCTTTCAGCAGCGATGCGCAAGGCGGGCATTCCAGCGCTTTCCCCTTCTCACAGAAGTGGGGGAGGGAAGAGAATTGGATGCACATGGTTCAACAGGATTTGGACCAGGAAGTCTGAAATTTGGCATGGCTCACAAATCCAGCAGTCTCCTGCATATACAAATCCAAATAAACTCAATTTGAAAGGAGCAAAATAGAATTTCCCCAATTTACTCATGCATGTCTGTAAGAGGAGACCCTGGGCCACCTGGGCAGCAGAGGAAGGGCACAACACAGAGCTCACCTCCCCTCCTGGTATCAGCAGATGCAGTTGCTAAGAACTCCCAGCACAGCAGGTTTCCCAGGGACGGTGATGCCGAGGGCGGGCGACGGACCGTGAGCGCCTTGCTCCCCACGCATGGGTTCCAGTGCTGTGCTGCACCACTGGGATTTATCTGCCAGGGAGGAGAGGCTCTCTGCAAACCCTAAATGCTCCTGGGAGGTGGGTCAGAGCATGGGGGTGAAGTTAAGGAGAAAGCGCTTCCTCGAGGCTGGCAAGGGTTGAGGGATCTCTAGGGACCCAAGAGTTGTCCTTCAGCATCAGTGGATAAGCAATAAAGAAAGGATGAAGATGTGCAATTTCTCAATCACAGAGCCAAGGATAAAAGTTCTCTGAAATAAGCCATAGGTTTATAAATGTAACCCCATCTTTCTACAGCAAAATCCCCTATATATAACTCCCATGTAATTCCTTATTCACTTTTATAATCCCATCTTTCTTCTGGGAAGATATCCTTCACTCCAGCTGCCCCCAGATTCACTCTGGGATATAGGCTTGATTCATTCCTGAGAGAAGAAGACTGCTCCCACTCCTCCCAGCTGCTACAAAGCAGCCCCTTGACCCTGCAGAGAAAAGACCCTTTCCTAGTCATGTCATTAGCATTCCCTACTACCTGCATGCCATTTTTCTTTTTCCTTTTCACTCTATAATTTTTTTTCTTCTTTTTTTTTTTAACTTCTGCAGTGAATTCTGCTTCAACACCCACATGTCTGCTATTGAAGCCAATCAGCAGGATTGACTCAGGTAAGTTCTTTTATTAGGTACTGATTTCTTTGTGTCTGATGTCTTTATCCAGACTCCTTTGAAAATTCCATTTTGGCTGAGCATATTGAAGGAAATGCCTCTCTCACTCTCTTTCATTAGCAATTTTAGGGCAGCACTGGCAGGTTTTTTCACTCCTCTCTCTTGAACTCAAGAAAAAAAAGCCACAGTGGCTTTATCTCTTTTCACTATCTCCTAAGGATGTCCTGCCAACACTCTCCCACCTCCAAAATCGGACAGAAAATGTAGGCTTTTGGTAGGCTGATGGGCTGAGATTTGGAAGCAACAGCATTTCAAGACACTGGTTTTTCTCATCTCCTCAGACTGGAATTAGTTCTGCCACCAACATTTTGCCCACGGCCCCCAACCCCAGGAGTGCTCACAGTGCATCTCTCTCTCACAGATTATTATGCTCCAATGAGGATGTTCCTAGCAGAGCTCTAACGTGTCTGGCACAAATTCATGTTATATCTAGGTTTTGACATTGGGCCTGCTCCTATAGAAGTCAATGTCAAAATTCCCTGTGACTATTTGAGCATGAGGATCAGGCCTGTTCCTCTGATTTATGCAAGTTATTTTTATATGATAGTCAATTGGATGCAGTATTATAAAGTCTGGAATTAATCTCCATTTTAACACTTTATTTTTAAAAAAAAAAAAAAAAACAGGAAAAAAATCTGAAATTAACATTCTCCTTAACCTTTATTTTTATCAAGTGCACTAAATCAACTGAAGAATAATTGCTCTGAGGACTATGCCAAATGAGTGCACATTTAGTTTACATATTCCCTAATGTAATATGAATTGATGAACTTTCTGAGATACACATGATATAAACGATCATGATGTGCCATTCTTAATTTCGTTCAATTGTCTCTGCAAAAACACTTTGCTCTCGAGATGAAAAGTGCGTTACACACACACCGGCCCCACAGGAGAAAAGAAACTCCCTTGTAAATATTTGCCCTTTTGGCAAAAAAAAAAAAAAAAAAAAAAAAGTATTCTAAACATAAAGGTGAAAGCCATGCTGTATTGAGACTTGCTGGGACCCAGATGACAGCACAGGGCATGGAGTGAGCAGACCAGAGACCAAACATGCTCATCTCCAGGAAAAAAGCTGAGCCCACTCCCCATGAACATCCCACCACAGCCCCAGCCAGCAACTCAGACCTATCTCAGAGCTCATGCGTGAGCAGCCCAGGAGAGCAGTACCTCCATGAGAGTGAAGACCTCACAGAGAACTCTCTGCTTCTCCAACTGACCACCCCCAGTGACTCTTTGCAGCATTGATTCACTACAGCATGCAGTTACCAGATGTTTTTCATTCCCTGTGAGTCTCCCAACCTTGTCTGACCTTGAGCACATCTTTGGTCCTCAGTTTGCCATCTGTTAACTGGGGCATAATAATGTGTTATAGGTTTTAAAGCCAAGTAGGATAAGAGATCATCTGAGTTGGAGCGTTGCATCATAGGGGCCACTGGACTTCCCTGAATTCTCTTTTTTTTTTTTTTTTAATCAAAGCAAACCTCTTTGAAAATGTACCCTGCTTTGATTTGCTCATAGCTAGACTCTGAGGATCCAAAGGAAATGCGGTAAGTGGTGCCAATGTTAATTACTGTCACAGATAGATATGTCTATGTTCAGCTTCCTTCATGGACTCCTGCACTTAATCTGCTGAACAGAAGAGCCCAACAAAAAGGTTTGTTCCTTACACAGAGACTTACATATCACGATCAAATCACACCTTACTTTTCCCTTTAGGATACTGAATTATAATAGCAACACATTATAACAGTAATATTTATTAAACGTTCCAGTCCCTGCTTTCAACCATATGCTTCTCCCCCAAGTCTTGCCAAACCCCACTCAGTGGATTGTGCACCAAGGCAGGGATGCCAGCACTGAGCTCACTCTTCCCATTCCCTCTCCTCTGTGCACATCCTAACGGCTCCCCATCAGAAAAGGGGGTGAGTCTCCATTAACCTTGAGAGGCGCTCCTGCAGTGCCAATAATAATGCTGATGGTTATCACAGAGCTTGCTGCCTAGGGAGAAACTTTTCTTCCCTGACACCTGTGAGTAATCTGGAGCCATTAGCCATCTCACTCCAATACTAATGACACTCCCTTCAGTCATTATCACTTTATTTTTTTGTAAAACCCTACAGTAAAGCTGAATCTAACAGGTCATTAAAACTCCAAAGAAGCTCTGACTGACTTGATCCCAGTTGTTCCTTATGTCTGACAAGATTTTCCCTATTGAGCATTTGACTTGCATTTTATGTTGCCTCATTAAACTGTGCTAGACTTTAATCAAGGTCAAATGGGGGCAAATTTGTTTTTCCACAATCCAAACAGCTTTTGCCAGGGTGCTGCTCTGCACCTTGCAGTGCTTCATGAGCTCTCCCAGCGGATGTAGCCCTGCAAAATTCCATATCGTGCCCCACACAGGCATGATCTCCACCCCATGGAGCCCAGGGTAGAACTAGGACCCATGGTTGTTTACACTGCACTAAATTCTCATTCAAATCCTTCCCCAGTGTCTCTGAAGTGAAATGCCCAGACAACGAGATCAGTGAAGAAAGAACGCTGTATCACAGCATGAATAAAACATGTTCTAATTTTATCAACACCTAGAAACCCAGTCTTTAAAAACCTGATGTATTTTTTTTCTTTTAAAAGGTATATGATGAACAGCCGATTACATTTTTGATGTCTTTTAATGATCATAATTAACTATGATCTATCATTGTAATTTCATCACTAAATCACGGTAGATCACCATAACACTCATGATAAATCATGCTCTTTGCACAACTTTTCCTGAGGATGAACCAGAAAATGAAGTTAGAGGACTTCAGAACCTCTCTGCTCCATCAGCAGAATACTGAGTGGCAAGAGCGTCCTGAAGGCGCAGACACGACGTGCTATGGAGTGGAAGCCCTTGAGTTCACAGGCTTGCTTGACTCATGTCAAGAGCTGTGCCTTCCTTCTGGCCTTCATTTCCTGCATCTTATGAAATCCATTCTTGGTCACCATTCTGTGTATTTTCCTTCCTGAGAGCCAGGGATCTACGTTTACAGGGAACTGGTAGCTAAGAAAAACAGTTCTTCACGCCATTCTCTCTGCAAACTTTCATTTTAAGTAAAACAGAGTTTTTAAATAATATAAATAACTGCACACCCACACCAGCCATGATTAAAGCCAATGTCCTCACCACTGAAGGTCAGTTAAGACCCCTTGGCAACACCATAGTAATCAACATACTAAATTAGTCTGCAAGAAAGATCAGGATGGGGCAATACATCCTCTTGGAGGCTATTAGGGCCCTATATCAATTCTGATATCTCATCATACATTGCTTAAGGGCAAAAATCTGATTGTGCTAGCAAGATGGATTTGCTTCAGATGAATTCAGGTCTGAGGATCTACGTGGACTTTCCCTGACTTTGCTCTGTAATCTCAGTTCTGTTAAACACTGTTCCAGAGTGTTAGACACCACAGATGGCTGCCTACCCAAGAAACGTGAAGAGAGCTCATGGGACTATAAAAAGCAAAAATCTTACACAAGTTTCTCAGCCCAAAAGTTGAGGCAATAAGCGCTGAAGTATCCTGTTGACTGCCCAAGCACCCTCTGGAGTAAAAAAAAATATGTTATGCAAGACAGCAACATTTACTTTTCCATGTAGTTCTGTGTGAGCGGGTTCACCAGTCATCACTTTCAGCAGCCTGTATAAAAGATGTAAAATATTCACCAACACACAAATGAAGAAACTGAGTTTCACCATTGTGAAATGGTGTTTGTTTCACTAGCAGGGCTTTATCCACTAGGCATCGTTTCCTTGTAAAGACCACAAAGAGAAGAGATGAAGGTCCCTTGAGAAGACAGTAAAGACAGCAAATTCCCCTCATCACAGCCCAAATGAGAAGTACTGTAAAGGTGATACATCACAGCTAGATTCCCCAATCTCCTGTGAGCTAGCAGAGGGCTGCCATCACTCTTGGTCTCCTTTCTCACATTCATTTTAATCATGTCTCTGTCATTTGCAGGATCGGGTACAGCACACTCAGCTCGACCTGCCTTTGGCTCTGTGTCAAGGGTGTCATATTATCCATCTGTGTTACAATGGTAATGCTTGATAGCCAGGAAGGTCATTTCATCTCTAATAATTCCCCCCAAAGGGGATATGAAGGTAGAATGATTACTGAGTCATACACCTTCTTGCAGAATACCTCATCCTCTTTGTTGCTAGATTATTTAAATGATAAATGGAAATTGGCCAAGAGAAAATCACTTGGAAATGAATTGTGGTCACGAGCCATAGGAAACACATTAGGTTTCCAGAAAGACAAAATAAAAACCATCAAAGTTTAGTCTCCTTCCTTGACTCAGTCTAAAAACACCTGTTTAAGATACTTAACCTTGCCACCTGTTGTTAGGTGGACACTGGTTCTGCTGAGGGCCATCACTGCACAAGTGGCCCAAGAAACTGTAAGAATCTGTCAAAACCTGAGGCTGGTACACTGATGATCTAGAAAGAGATCACATACACATCTCGGTGTATGAGCCAGAGGCACTGACGTGCCAGTGTTTGATTGTGCCAGGCAAAGAGGAAGCAGCGATGCTCAAAAAAAACCTGGGAGCTGAGATCTGAGCTCCTTCCAACACAGGATGACAATACCGTAATTCAAAAAAAAAAAAAAAAATTATAATTTTTTCTTCACACTGTCACCTGAAGTTTTGCTTTTGTTACTGCCTTTGTTCACTTTCTTTGAAATACAACTAACTGCCTCTCACAGTCATCTCCGCACGGTCGGCTGGGAGATGTGAGCAGGAGAGTGGGGAGCTGAGGAGCAATGGGCACAATGAGGTTCATCTCCTAACGTGCCACTGCCCAAACCAGGAGCTGTGGACTGCCCTGCCCAGCTTTGCAAAGCTGTCTACCTCAGATTTCAAAATGAGGATTGTAATATTACCACTGTGGCTCTACAATGCTTAATTAACATTTGGGAAGATATCTCATGATGTACGCACTGTCAAAACGCCAATGCCTTTGCCACGTTGCTTACAAGATAAGAAAATGACAGCAGGTAGACTGTGGTCGTGCTGGGCCAGCCTGTGCTGCACGGATCGGCCCTCACCAGTACCGTGTACACGCTCACCTGTCTGTTCATGCCCATCCGCTGTCTCTTGGCTAATGTTTAAATCATAAGCTCTTTAATGCGGAGGCATTTCGTACTCAGGATCAGTGCAGTGCCTAGCAGTGTGGGATCCTGGTTGGTGGCTAAACCTCAGAGGCATTGCAGGAGGACAAATATTAACAATGTAAACGGTTGCTCTAATCTGTGGTGTGGGTTTAGTTTGTGGGCATGTACTGCAACCCACCTGCCTTCCCCCTCTCTGTGTTTCTTCTTTATTGACAGCTTAATCATCTTCATGCTGCTGCTTATCTGGGAGGGTTTTGTGTGGATTGCATTCACTTTCTTCCACTGTGACAATATCTACGCTAATAATTAACCACCTGGTGGACATCGTTACAAGTCACAATAAATGTTTTCTGTATCAGAGAATAATCATGATGCTGCCGATTGACCCTCGGGTTTTTCACAGCTTTTTTTTATTCCTTTTTTTCCTTCTAGTGTTAGGACTCTGTTGGCCGTCTCACTGCAAATGCAAACAGATGTTTCACATCTCATGACTCAGTGACCCATTCCACACACCTAAAACAATAAAGCTTCAAGCACTGATGTTTTTATCAAATGAAAAGTCCATCTACTCCTTTTGGCCCAGTACAAGAGATGAAAAAATAAAGGTTAGCCTGGGGGAAGTTAGCCTCCAAAACCACCGAATCCTTGGAGACTACCAACAATATTAGGAATTACTGCTCAAAGCAAAGCTGAGTTGGCATGGAGACCACCATGAGCCAGGTCTTTGAAAGATCAGCTCCTATTCAACACATATATTAAGTCCTATATTAAGCACCTACCGAACCCCAGGGAAAAAAAAAAAAAATGTAATCACAAAATTATTTCTTAGTGGACTTTTTAGTTTTTCATAAGTCAAGAAAGGGAGTCATAAATAGAAAGGGCAAAAATCATCATGGAGAAACATTTACCTCAGTCTCTCTGGATGCCATTAATCACCTTTTCTGTAGAGCCTTGTACAAAAGCCATTAAAATTTAAGATAGGAGAAATCACATCTATTCCTACAGCTACAGCTATTGCTGCTGCTACTATGCTTAATTAAGGTCTGAGAGCAGTTAAACATTTAAATACGATGGGGCTTAGAGGTGAGCTGCCAAATGGAGAAAGCAAACACTGGCAAATGGGATCGGGGAGAGGGGCTCAAGCAGAAGAGGGGATTGGGATGCACTGCAGGGGCTCCTCCTAACAGGGGAAACCAAAGCTGGACTCTGGCTCAAGCAGTCAATACAGACACAGACACACATACTGATTCTGTAAAGGTTTTTCTGCTCGGGTGCCCCAAGGCATGTCTCAGCGGAGATGGTGTTTGCAAGAGCCACCTAGCATGGGGAAGTGAGGAGGTGTCGAACAAAACTGTGGAGATCCTTCCCTCGGGAAAAGCCCCGGGCCAAGTGCTGAACAAAATGAGGAATAAGAGCAATTGTCTCCAAATTTTCAGGTCTAGGAAGCCGGATCTGGCGGAGCTGTGAGAGCTAAGGGTGTTGTGCAGCCACAAAGGCACAGCTGTCTCGATGGAGCCCTCGCTCAGACACGGTGCTGAGCATTATCCAGGAAGTTAGTGTCGCATTGTATAATCCACATTTGCTTTATGATGACACAGTGTCTTCCCTGCTGGATCTTTTACCTTTCAAGCAGTAAGACAATAAACTACAGTCCCTGACAAGAAATGTTTTCACTGCCATTGTTTTAGAAACACATGTTTTCTCATTCACTATCAGCGATGCCTAAATCAAAAGAGGTGACTTTCACAATAAATCAGATAAGAGCAGCTCAGAACTGATACCTGCCAACTAGTTTTCTCCCTTAATGGTACTCCAGAGGCAGGGATGCCTTCTCCCAAAGCAATCCAGAGGCTGGGTGTGATGTG
The DNA here is from genome assembly GCF_905368555.1 of Meleagris gallopavo. Lineage (NCBI taxonomy): Eukaryota > Metazoa > Chordata > Aves > Galliformes > Phasianidae > Meleagris > Meleagris gallopavo. The sequence goes on along the minus strand of NC_139412.1, from coordinate 5,259,517 downwards.
GACAGGACAGACTGTAGCACCGCGGTACTCCCCAGCCTGGTGGGTGCTCAGCATCTTGCACACCGTGAATTCATTGCTGGGGCTTTGATGCTCACAATTAAGGAGTGAGGATTCCTTCCCTTTCCCTGAGAACAGTGGCACTACCCTGGGGTGCGCAGGGTGAAGAAGATAGAAGTGACCACCGGAATCATCATCCTCAGGTGTCTGAGCAGATGCTTGCCCAGCTGTGCACAGGTTGTCTCGGCAGCTGTGAGCCTGAACTGCACACCTGCACACTGCATCCACAGCAACACTGCAACATCCCTCTGCTCAGCTGCTGTGACGTTTCCGGGAGCATGAAAGAAGGGTAAATGGAGGAGCTGCGTGCTGCCACGCTTCGTCTCCATCTGCTGCAGCTGCAAAGCACCACGCCACAGCAAGGCACTCCTGAGGGTGCCTGAGAGAAGCAGGTGGGTGGTGATCAGAGGGATTTCTCCTCTTGCCACAGGTGAATCTTTTCCCATGCTAAAAGGATGTTTCTTACATGCAGGCAGACAACTTATTCTTTCCACTATATAGATCTGTCACTTCCCCTGTGCACAGTAGATCTGGCTTTCCCTTGGAAGCTGTGTGTTTGTTCAGACACCTCAGTCCCAGGGACTGATGCTTCCATTTTTCCCCATTTCTGCATACCCAGGAGCTCAGCAAGAAATACCAGGAGCTCAGGCACTTTCCTTACGGCCCCTGTGCTCCTGCTGGAAGCGTTCCTGACCTCTTGTGATTGTCCCCTTCTCTCACTGTGCTGCTGGATGTGCAGGCAGCCTACCCAGACACCAGCTTCCACTCTGAGCCTCTACAGCCTCTTCTCTGGAGCATGTCTGAATTTTAAAAGTTCTTTATAATGTCTCCTTGCATTTTGTATTCAGCTGCATAACTGGAGCTGTTGTCTGCGTTCTCATTGTCTCAGGCCTCCATTAGCATAATGTCTTCCCTGATCTTGAGAAATTAAAGCTCATGGCAAACACAGCTGCCAAAATCAGCATCTTGCCTGAGCATGCCACCACTCTGTACAGCCTCCCCATAGCCCTGATCCCCACTGCACCAAATGTAGCATGTACATTTCCTGCACGTGTTCTCCATACAACTCCCAATCCAATCTGTTTCTCGCTGCCACCAGCACACTCAGTCTAAATTGGTACTCAATTCTTTTAGCCCAATGCTATCCCATTTCACAGAAAACACTTTCTTACTTTCTTCCACTGCCCCGCACTATTAGAGAGATTCTTTGCAAGTATTCATTTTGTTTTTCTTCCCAAACTGTTCATTAATATGCTAGTTTCTGCTAACAAAAAAATAAGCATTCATTAGACTTCATTAGTTGTGTTGCAAACAGCATCTAAAAAGCTGCCTAACACATCCAGATCTCTACTTTTCCATCTCATTGTCTGCATTTGTGATTCTCTCAAGTTAAAAGTTTGGGAAGGTGGGGACAATCTTTCTGTATAACAACCAGGACTTGTTCATCACAGCCCACTCCTGCAACCTCAGCTGATGCTGCAGCAGTAGCAGGGAAATGGCTCTTTCCAGGAACTCTCCCACCTCCCTCTTCCGCCTTCCCACTGACAGCCCCCATCACTCCCTCTCTGCTCATCTCCTGAAACATAGGAACATCTCATACAGATGGAAATCAAAATATATGAAAATAGGATGAGGGGGGACAAGGCTCATGCTTTGTCTAGTCCAGCACACTTCCACTGGCACCAGCTGTTCCAGACAAGAATATTAAAATCCCATGATGAACAGCCTCAGGATTCAAACTCCTGCAACAGGAACATTTAGCTGTAATCCCTAATAGTTACAGATCATTCTGTGTCTTAAGGCAGGAAGTTTTATACGTCTGTGTTAAGTTATTATCATTCGGGAAAAGGATATCTCGTTAACATACCCAGATGTGGGAAGCACAGCAAGACTCGCTGCTCCCCACATCATCATTTATTGCAAGGGGAAGGACGAGGGTCTGTATTGCTCCTGCTGTGCAGTGATGGAGCAGAGAGGGCGAAACCCCATCTCCAGAGGAAAGACACAAACACTCACCTGCCACACAAAGTGGCATCCTGATTACACCTTTCAGCACAACATTCACACTTGAAAGGTGTCCCAGATCACATCTCCTAACCCACGCAACACCACTGTCTGCCATAGGAGACAATAACCACCTCAAATTTCCCTCAGTTTTTGCCAAACCCAAACATTCACCATCCTGTCCAATTGCACTGCATGGGAAGGGCAGCTGGCAGCAGAGTAAGAATGCAGTGCCAGTGAGAGCTGGCTCCTCTCATCTGTCTCATCATGCTCTGCTGGTGGTCACCCCATGGGCTACAGCCATGCTGCCTTGGCCAGGGAGCCCTGCTGTAACTCTGAGCCCTGCTGAGCTTCCAGGTTGCTACAAACTCAAGCCGATGTGTTATGGAGCTCATTAGAAAAAAAAGGCTTTGCACAGCTCTAATTTTCATTTCAACGTTTTCTTTACACCTCCAGGCTCACTAGAAAGCTGTACCATCATAGACTTTAATTTGTTTACAGAAACAAAACAAAAAAAAAATCAAAATTAAACATATGAATTCAATTGCTGAAAACACCCTGTTACTAAGGGTTCAAATGTAATGACACCATCATTTAGAATAGCCTCATGTGGGTGTGTGCCTACTGAGAGATGCAAGAAGAAAATAAGCTACATTAAAATACAATTCCTCCAGCAGTTCTGAGGCACAATCAAAACCTTACAATAGGGATTTTTCAGAAGACAGGATTCTACCTCAATAATATCTATAGATTTGATAGTCCCAAATGGCTCGTGTGGAATTTTTGTTCTGATCTACGGATAGAAATAATCTTTGTGTATACCTGTGTGCATATTGCCCTAACCACCAGAATAGCTGAGTCCCTGAAATTGCATTCAAGTCCTTCAAGACCAAGAATCACAAAACCATGGCACACAGTCTGTACGAAACTGGAAATTCGAGGCAGAGATTAAGACATGTGGCTCATACCACCCATGTGCAAGATCCCTGTTTAGCTTTGTTGGCAGGCTGCTCCCCGCAGGTCCCCTCCCAGGACAAAGATGCTCTGCTGAGAGCTTCCTTGTTTAGGTGCTGGGATGCGCTCTGAAGTGTCACTGCTGCAGGAATAACAGGAAGACAGCTGGCGTAATGTACAGGAGCCCTCAAAGTGCTTTTGGCAAAGCTTCTCACCAAAGGGCTTTAAAGAGACTTAGGAGTCGTGGCAAAAGAGAAAAGATATTCTCTTGAAATAACAACTGCTCAGTAGAGGTAAAACTAAAAAAGAAGATAAATGGTCAGTACTCACAGCGGAGGAGGTTATCTACAGGGATCTGCTCCGCTCAGTGCTGCCCAGTGTATTTGTATTTGAAATGGAAACGAGGGTGAACAGCTACCTGGCAAAGTTTGTTAATAATTTAAGATCTGACTGGGAAGAGCTGCAGAAGGACCTCATGGTGATGAATGACTGAGCAGTAAAAAAGCAGGCAATGCTCCATGCTGATGGATGCCGTGGGGAAATAAAGCCTCACCGCGCACACACCGCAGGGGCTGTTGTAACCAAGCTGTCTGTGCTCAGGAATGGAACTGGAGCTACTGGTGATGTTCCCTGAAAACATCAGTGCTGTGCTCATCAGCAACTGAAAAAGCAAATCAAATGCTAGGAATGATGAAAGAAGAAAATTAAATGGAGAATGGTGTTACCAAGAGCACCACTGAGCACTTGGAATTGGAAGCTATATGCCAATTTAGCCAGTCTGTAATGGGAGGCAATGACCTCCACTGCATCACCCAGCAGATCCCAGTCAGTCTGCCCCAGTCACAGCTGCACTGATGGTACATTTACAAGTGGAGACGTATGAATTAGTAAGATTACACTATGAAAACAACACCTAAGTACCCAGCACATCAGAACCTTCTGTCTGATCCAGCCAGAGCTGCCGTGATGCTCTGTTGCTGAGAAGAGGCTGGAAGACCCCGATAGCGTTCTCAGAGAATCTCCATGCAGCTCTCAATCAGATCTGCCCGCAGTGGCTCAGCTCACCAGCGCACATGACTCATTCCCAGAACGATAGGAAGCATGAAACAGAAAAACATCCATAAAGGATTAGATCACAATCCCAGTGACAGCACTGATGATTACTAAGTGGGGGGAGAAAAAGGGTTCGTGTTAAAGGATTTTCCTAAGATGAGTAATGTGTGGCATGTGCAACTCTTTGAAGACTAAGGCCCTGGCGAAAGACGCTCTTGCTCAGAAAATGACAACTTTCGGCCTGCATTATACGGTACAGCGATGCGGCCATCTGGATTTTGCCTTCAATCATTTTCATTGATTCAGAGGCATTTAAAAACGCTTAAGTTACTACATTGGATTTAAATTTCAGATCAATGCTGTCTTTGCAGAGCTGCTCGGCACTGAAACACAGCTGAGCACAGCCCAGCAGTGAGGGCCGTGCCCAAGCACGTGGGTGCTGGCAGTCAGCAGCAGCTTCCTCTTGGAGCCCAGCATGTTCGTACTGCTTGCATCCTCCAAAGGTCTCAGATGTCCTGGATGGCACAAGACCTCTGTACATTATATTTTTTCTACATGTAACATCAAAGATGGTTCCAATTGTTGTTGTCTTGGCAACTTATTAACTGGAGTCAGAGAGTCTCGGGGTTCCTTGGCTGGGTCTGTGCGTGCTTTGCATCCACTCCCCATTCACCTTGGTGCCCTGAGGTCATACACTCAATACTGTGGTTGTTTTCCATATCACCTGATTTACTGCACATCGCAGGATCAGTCTGGTCTTGAGTGCTCCTCTTCTCATCCCAGAATCTCTGAATAGGGCAAGTCCCAGCTTTACAGGGCACACCAGAAAGCTAGCAGGTGTGATGCTTGGAGCTATTCTTTTGTGCTCATAGCCAGCCCCGGGCTCTTGCTAAATTATCCACTTCTTGCAGCAAAGGTGAGCTCCTCCATCAGCCCCCTGGCACATCACCCCACCTGGCCTTCCAGCCTGGGAGCTTCCTTACTCCACCCCGTGCCAAACCCTGGGGACACATTCAGCTGAGACTTCTTGTTGAGCCTCACTCCTTCTCCTCTGCTCCTGTCCACTGCTTTGCAGGAAGTCCCTGCAGAAGGGATATTAGCTCAGTTCCCTGGTGCCTCTTTTCCAATGCTTGTGCAGGGAATGATGCTAATTACTATGTTATATCCTGCAGCTTGAAAGGAATTCACAATGAAACTGACAGAATTGGACTGAGCGCTGCCTAAGAAAGTGAAACTTGACTGCCAGTAGGGCTGTGAAGACACTACAGGACACAATTGAGCCAAATGCACCCGCCTCAGTAGGTCTTGTGCCCCATAGGAAAAGAAATGAAGATTTAGTTGTAAGCTGTAGCCTTACACTGGTAGCAAGAAATACAGCTCCGCCTGGCTGTAAGGGGCTGTTGAGGCTGAACCATAAAGACTTCTGCTAAATTACACATGGACAGGTCTCAGCCGGGATTATATCTTTCCTTCTGTATTTTGTACAAAAGAGAGACTCTTTTACAAAGCTGGAATAGGAAGAAACGCTTCTTCCTTTCAAGCAGCACACAGTCACTAAAGCTTTGTTGTTCCCTTAAATACCCAACATCAAAAATTTTGAAATCAGAGGTATTATCATTTCCCAAAGCTTTCAGGGCTGTTCTACAGGGGTAAATTGCTGGTTGAAGCACAGAAAGCCAGCAAACCTCAAATCCATTTTAGGAGATTCTTCTTCTTTTTCTGCAGCTTCAAAATGTGCATTTAGGGATTAGTATCCAAGGCACCTATCATGACAGTCTTTAAACAGGATCAATAGAAGGAGAAATGCATAATCGATGCATCGATGAGAACAACTTGACCTTTCTACAGAAACTGGGGGGACAAGAAAACATTCAAAGAAAGTTCTTATAAGATTTCATTGAAAAAAAAATCTCAGATTTGCAGAAAGTTCTCAACTCTATGTAGGTCGGGATGGGAGAGCAGACTTCAAACAGTTGCATATGCAAAAGGCCTCTGGCCAGGTTCTGGTCCAACCCTGCCACACAGCCCATGTCCCTGCTTATTCACATGGCAGCCCAGGGTGAAAATGCAAGATCAAGTAAGGAGGTGAGGGGAAAGAAATCTCCTGCTGCGGATGCAAAGAGCTATCCTCAGGCACACCAAGCCCCTCACCAGCATGGCGGGCTGAGGGCAGGCTCACAGGAGCCTGGGCTGCTCCATCCTCTGGAGAGGTGGCACAGGAACCGCCTGCACCTCCGAGGAGGAGGAAAGTGCAGGAGCACGGCAAAACCCTGCCCCAGCAGTGCTGGAGCTGCTATAGCAGCAGAAAGGCAGGGCTGACCCTGATGATTCGAGACGGCATGCTATCACTGCGGTGCCCAGGGCATCGGCAGAATAACTCCGTGGGTGAAGTACACAGCTAATTAATTCCCCACGTACTGTGCTGCTGAGCAGCCGCCATTGCAGCCAGAAATTAGTTCAAGAGGGGATATGATCGAGTAGTCAGGAGTGCGCTCATCCTTTGCAACCCCCAGCCACCCATCAGCGCAGCAACACAAACCCTAATGAGAATTAATGACAAGCCACCGACCAGAGAAGCTCACCTGGGCTGGATGACAGTTTGCACACCAGGACCCGGACTTTTCCTTAGCTGAGAGAGCAGGCTTCTGCTCTGTGTTCTGATTCTCCAGGGGAAACCTACACAGGGATGAGGCCAGAGGTATGGTGCTCTTTATGACAACAGGTGGGCGCCTGCGTAGGGCAGCTCACATCTACCTGGGTGCAGTCAGGGCTCAGCAGCAGTCTGAAAAGCGTTCCAGGAGGCCTAACTGCAGCAGCAATCAGAGAGAGGAACTGTATAATCTTTCCCTATGGGTGATTTTGCAAGAAATGATATAATTACTGCTTTCAAGATTAGCATAAAAGTACCATAAAACCATGCCAAACTGAGCTCAGGACTTAAAAACATTTGGAAACCTTTGATACAGACAAGAAGTGGGATGGGCTCATATCTGCTGTGTTTGGAGGGGACTCAGTGACAGGGGATCAATTTTTTATGCTGTGCAGATTTCCTGGATGGTACCAAATATATCATTTATCTCCATCTCCAAAATGGGAATAACCGTTAATTTAAAGCAGCACTAGAAGCTGCTGAGCACTGCCCACTACAACAGGGTGTCTGGATGCCATTATAATGAAGACCTGAGCATTTCTAAATGTTTTCAGTGTGGGACTGGTATGACATGCTCAGACTTTGAAAATTCCTGACAAATTTGGTGAAATATGAGGTTCTACCTTGCACTGACAGCGTATTTGATTTACAGTCTATTCTAGATTTATAAATAGATATTATAAAGTACATATTTATGCATATATACACACATGCACGCACACTTTTTCTTTAAAGCATTTCTGTTACATTTCTTCTTTTAGTGTAATTGCTTTCCTGTGCAAATTCAAACCCAGAAACAGATATTTTAAAGCGAGGAAATTATGACCAACAATATAAACACGTCTCAGCATACCCTGACTGACAACATGAGCTTCATTTTCATGCTTTATAACACCACCTGAATCACTAAATATATTTCTGTTCTTGTAAGACAGCATTCCACATAATTTTTATTTGTGAATAAAAGGCAGAAAGATGCACGCACACTACTGGAATCGAGAATAAATTATTCCAGGAGAGTCCATTACTCTAGGAAGCAGCCTGAATACCAAGCCCGGGACATAAATACAGGCTGAAACTAACGCACATTTGCAGCACTCAGGTATCCAGGTTACCCCTGCTGAACCCCAGTGCAATCTTTCCATTGCTGCCTGCAGTGGGTCCAGCATTGAGGGACAGGTTTTGCTGCCACGTGCTGAGCAGTAGCATCACAGCTGGGTCTCACCCACCAACAGCACTTTAGAGAGGCATCTTTGATCAATCATTCAATCATTCTGCTTTTCCATTACAGTTTTACCCAAGCGTGGGCTCTCACTGAGCCCTATCCAAGGGTCACTGCAGCTCTACCACCCACATGTGTGATCTCCTGGCTGGACCACAGCAGCACAGACCACAGCTCTGGCTGTGCTGCCAAGTCTGCCTCCAATTCTTCCCAAACTTTAAGGTGACCACATTGCTTGTGCCTGACCCAAAGGCTCCTTCCAGCTCCAGCATTCTGGGGACACTCCCCATCATCTATTCCTGCTGGGAGCACCTGGTTTGCATGAGCATCAGACACTAAATGGATGATGTACCCAAGAAGTGCCCCACAATGTTGATTAACGACAATGATGTATGGAGTCACATCCTCATTGTTCCTCCTGCATTGTAATCCCCAGTCACGTCTTACTGCACATTAGAACAAACCTGTCTGACCCTCACATACTGCACTCAAAGGTGAATGTGGAGTGATTTCAGTTTGGTGTCAGCCCTGCTCCAGCCATGATACTGAAGGTCAACAAGGCTACTTGTACAAGAGTGTTGCCTGGGTTTAAAGTACCTAAGTCCTGTTGTCTGAGGTACTTGCAATCATTTATTTCAAATGCTGTTCTGAGGACTACATAAATAATCATAGCAACCATGTCTACCCACCATTAATGCATTTTTCACTCCAGTCTCCCCATCAGCAAAGGATACCTTCAGGGTATCCTCATATTTCTAAATATTCCAGAAACTGCAGATGATTTACTCTCACAGCACTAATGTAGTTCAATCCATTCTCATTTTCTATTCATGACAGCAGTAGTTTGCTAAAGAACATCGGCTCCTATCAGTTCATATCATTCATGACAACTTTACAGTATCTGATATAATTTCTAATTTTTGTGCCTCGAATGGCAATGCGCGTCCCAGCAGCTGCGTGTTCCAGGGAAGCGCGAAGGCACAGCCTGCATCCTGCCACCAGATGGTACTCCATATGGACACAGCCAAAGAGGACATACTGGTGCTGCATCACCAGTGGCAATCCGGGCCCTTCCCCCTCACCACATTCCCTCTAAATCATGTTCATGGTGTTGGGAATCATATAGCTCAAGTTCTCTGTCCATTTCTAAGTGCTACACAGGCTTCAAATGTGGTGAAGGCCACTTCACTTGGTGTGTTTTAACATTTCAAGAAGTTGCAGGGGAGTAGGGCAACCATATTTGTGTGCGCTCTCCCAAGCTGGTTTTCTGAATTTGTGCCATTTCCGCTTCGTCTGCAATCTCCCGAGCAGCATCAGTATAGTTATAAACTCCATGTGGAGATAGATGGCATTTCTCCAGGGACACAAGTGTCCCAGTATGGTTTGGAGGCCACAGACTGGCTGCCATTTGGATGGTGAAGAAAACCAAAGCCCTGCCTGCTGCAGGCCAAAGAAATCCCAGCCTTGCACCTTCTGTGAGCATAAAAGAGGGAATCTCAGGGTACTAGCAAGATCCCAGTTTCTGTAATTACTTATTGACTTAAACGTCTCCACTCATACCTTCAGGTGGAATATCTGTCGGCATTCTGGAGCAGTCATCCAAACAGAACGATTGGACTGTCACCAAGGAGGTTATTTTTCAGTGAAGTAACATACCTATCCCTGCACGAGCTATGGATCTCACAAGCCTTCCACTGGAAGGTACTCAGCATGTGGAGGTGAGTAACAGGCACTGGATTCATTTTTACTCTGTTAGAGAGACCGAGACTTTTGCACCTGGGTTTCTTACAGACCTTGTGCTAAAAAAGCACATTCCACATCCTTCTTCCTCTGACAGCACTGAACTCAAAGGAATATCAACCTTGTATGTGTCAGAGTACATGGCTGGAGGCTGGACTCAGAACAGGGACACGTCTACTTTTTTGCTGCATGAGGAAACGGAGCATCTTCTGAAGCATCCACACAGAGCAATGCCCATTAATAATAAATGTGCATAGATAAGCTTTTCTTTAAAGCAAATACCAGCGGTCACCAGCACAGAGATCACTGCAGGAGGTGAGCTACTGCCTCTAACCGTCGGTAGCGCAAACGTGCCTGAATGAGCACTCACTGCTGAGAAACCAAGCTGTTGGAAATGCTGCTGAGACTTCAGTGCTGTGTCTGAAATCCCACCGGGCACCCAAAAGCCCATTGGTTTGGGACAGGTCCCCCACAAAAAGCAGCTCCCGGCCGTGGCACTGCGGTCCTGAGATGCCCCCTGCCTGCACAGCGAGCCATCCTGTGTTACATCCCCTTTGATCTTTTCCAAAATGTAAGGCTAAACAAGAACAGACTGTTTTCCTTAAATGCAGGGGGGGGAGGAGAGAGGAAAAGGAGGAAAGAAATTGGCCTGCTAGGTTCATCTCAACCACACTAAAAAGTCCTTTTAACTTCTCTTAATGAGGACTACTTTTTCCAGATACTACCTAATTACTGCAAATTGCTTCATCTTTTAATTGTTACTGCAAGGCAACTAAACATTGTTATGTTGATTGCTCAAGAGTGGATTGTTAATGGCTTTAATCATTTGATAATCCAGTAATACAATCAATGTGACTCTGCACCTTGTAGGAATAATTTTTGGGTCCACATGCTAGGAAACATATATTGCCTCACCATATGTCAGCCTCTGCGGGCCAGATTCTGCCACTTTTATTCAAATGTAGCTGTATTCCTGCACAAAGCAGATCCCACAGCTTCCCAGGGGAACACCCAAGCAGCAGGGACTCATTGCACATGGGGTTGGCCAAATTGGGTAGGCAAAGAGGAAGCCTATGAATTTTGGCTTCACACTGCAGATGGGTGATCTATCATTGTAGGAGAGGAGATCAGTTTGCATTTGAGCAACTGTCACCACAGCTAGTCTCTTGCTACAGCATTGAGAATTATCCCACAGAGCAAGTTTTGTATAGAGAGCCCCACAGCTCTGGAGCTGACAAGCACATATATGGTGCCAAATGCCTGAGCAGGAAAGAAAGGAGGTGGCAGGGGCTGATGCTGGTGGCTGGCAAGGGAGGAGACCACCTTCCAGGGATGTGTGCCTGCAAAGATCAGCCATCATGTGGGACAGAGCCACTGACAGCAAGGCAGAGTTAGGTGGAAGCTGTGTCTTTCACCTTAATGCCTCTGCTCTCATTATTGGTCAGGACCAATACAGCCAGATCTAGTGCATCCCTCATGCAAAAGCTGAGATCCATGTTGTATTCTGTAGGGAATCCCAGAAAACTAAAATCAGACAGCTTTTACATGATGTAAAAATAACAGCGTTTGGCTCATTAATAGCATTTAGCTCTTAGTGGATCTCTATCCACTTTGGCTTTTATTCCCTTTGTTATTTTGCGGGTAGAAACTGTTGCTTTTCTGAAGTCCGACAGCCCTGAAGGAGCCAGGCTGGCACAGCCAACTCGTTTGGGCACTCAGCCATCTCCAGTAGGCCAGGAGTCCTACTGACCACTTGTCTGTGGGGAAAGCACAGAGCCAACCCATGCAGCCGCCGCTTCCAGGGACAAGGCCTTCCCCTGCACAGGCACCAGAACCTGTCACTGTGGGACCGGGCTCTGTGACACAGAGAGAAGAGGACAGGAGGCCGCGTGCACGTCCAGAGAGATGCCGAGCAGATGAGACAAGTGTGCAGCAGGAGGAGGGGACACGTGGGAAATGCCAGCAGAAGCCAGGAGGAGATCTGTCTGGAGGTGGTGGGACGAGGTGCTTCTGCCCAGGGGACCAGATGCTTTGGCTAAGTCACAGCCAGGTATGCAGCTTGAGGCCAGCTCCATCATTCACCATCAACGCAGGACAGACCAGCGTGTGTGGGACAGACCATCCCTGCCAGCTCCTCATGCAACTGGAAACCATTCTCACTGGGGACCACAAGGTCCCCAAAATGCAACTCTTAGGCATAAAAGCATCTCAGGAGGGTGAACTCCTCTGGAGCTGCTCACAGAGAGCAGAGGAAGAATATCACCTGACAGGCTCAGTCACACAGTGTCAGGTCTGACAGACAGCGAGGAGACTAATAAACTAAAGAGTTGCTTTGATTTAGTCTTTCAGGAAACTGAGACAATTAAGAGGCTTGTATAATTCAATAACAGTTAGCAGGAAAAGGAGCTGTCATAGGCAAAAGGCGGCACACAGAGAACTGGTGCAGCCACACTCACCCATGGGGACACAGACCAGTGTGGCACGAGAGGCTCCACACTTCAGGGCTGGGGGAGGGCAATGGGGTGCTGTGGTGATCATAGATGAGCTGCCATTTGCTTTCAGCAGCTGATAAATTGAAAAGGCATGTAACGCATGCAGCAAGGGTACCCACCAATAAATTAAAAAGATGATGTTGAATGTCAGACAAAGCTTGCCAGAGACATTTATCCCCAGCATTTCTAGAACACCCTCAGATCAATGGGGTTCATTTTTATTAAAGCTTGATTTTCCCTTATGTTGAGAAGGCTTTCCATCAGCGGCTGAGGGACTGGCTGACATTTGTTAGCCAGGAAGACACATGTTGGTCAGGACCAAGGCGAAGGGTCCCTTCCAGTGAGCACCAGCCCTAGGGGCTTCTCTCACCATCGAGAACATAGCAGAATTCAGTGCTGGCAAACAGCAGTAGTGTGAAACACACAGCCTGGGTCTGGCCGCCAGAAGCATGCAAACGAATTAGTGAGATATTTTTTCTCCATCACCTCTCCTTTTTCTTAGAAGCAAATTCTCTCACTGACAGGGTGAGGAAAAGCTGTTAAATATAAGCTTTTTTAGAGGGGCAGAGTGTCTGCTTGAGAAGCGAGACTACAGAGGTGCTGGAACAGCCAGAGGAGGGGCAAGAAGCTGCCACCCACCCAGGTGGAGGCGTCACACTTCGAGTTATCCCCTGACTCCAGGAGTCAGGCTGAGCACCCGGAGCAGACTTGGCACAGCCTCTGCAAGCTGCCCCTGCATGCACAGGATAGGATACCATGGGCAGGGCCAGGCAGAACGTGAGGTGTTCCTAGATTTTTTTTTTTTTTTAAATGCAAAAGAAAGCCCTTTGTTAGCTCTCCAGCTTCGTGTTGGTGACTGATCCGAGTCAGCAGGACTCTGAGCAAGCCATGTGCTGATACACCTCCCTGGGGCAGGACCAGAGAGCTGCTGCACACAACCACAATTACACTAGTCAGAGCCCCCAGCCTGCCCAGGGCGACGGGTGGGAAAACTCTGGGGAAGGGGAGGACTCATTACTGGATCCAGGCCTTGGAGGGTTTTTTTATCTGATATGATGTTTTAACTTCAATTTTGTTGTTTTTTTTTTTTTTCTTGTTCTTTTTTTTTTTTTTTTTTAATAAGTTCTGCCCACTGCTATTGGCAGCTCATCTACAGACAAGAGCTCAGAGACCATCGTGTCAGATACCATATCTATCACTGGGCAGATCCTCAGGCAGATGGCTGGAGCTACACAGATCATCATTTTTATTAATCAAAACATCATGTGGCTCTTTACATTGCGTAAATAAGATGAAATACAAGAACAAAGATGCGCAGCTGATTAAAAATAGATGTGTGCATACCTCAACAATTCAGAGCCCAGAGTGGATAGAAATGTTAAGTGGGGTCCTACTGAGTGCCCTGCAAGGTCAATACAATTCAATAGTTTTATTAACAACTTGGAGACTGGACCAGGAGTATGCTAATCAAATCTGAACATTTTACCAAGATGGGAGGGTGGCAAATAATGCACAGGACAGGAATAAAATACAATACGAGCTTGATAAATTAAAGAAGTGGCCTGCAATCAATACAAAGAGATTCAGCAGGACAAATGCGGAAGATTAACACATAGGAAGGAATAAACAAAAGGACAGAGGCTGTATGGAGATATCTGGCCAAACAGCTATACAACAGAGTGGTCTGGGGGGATGATCGATTGAACAGAAGTCAATACCACCAGGCTGCTGCAGTCCAGCAAGGTAATTATTCCACTCTTCACAGCGCTCATCAGGCTGCTGTTTGGAGCAGCGTGCCCAGATCTGGGCATCGCATTGTAACAAAGACAGACAAGCTGGAGAGAGTTCAAAGAACAACAAAAAATGCCAAAAAGATTTGAAAAACGAAATCTTTGTGTACATGTGAAAAATGAACCGCAAGTGCGAGATCTGACGCTGCTTTTGTTCAGTTTCATTCCCAGGGGCCTGATGAGGCTGGAAGAGCTGCAGCCCGAGAAATGAGGTTGGTCAGAGGGGACTGAGTGCTGGCTAGAGAATGTGCTGCTGGGGAGATGTGCTAAACAACAGGAGGCTACAGGTAGACAAAAGGGATGCAACAGATATACAGGGATTAATGAGGGCTCATTTTGCCCTTGGTGAAACTGCTGCATAGGGCTGAAGCTCCAGCAGAGAAAACTTCAGGAAAATTTGACTCTGTAGTGTCACTGAAAATGCAGGCAATGAAAAGCAATAAGAAACCAGAACCTTCTTCTTGCTTGTGAGCTGTGATCAACCAAAGACAGATAAAGGGAAAAAAAAGAGCACCCAGAGAAGTCTGTAAAATCACTCCCAGTGGAAATGCACTACCTGCTACACCAGAAACAAACTCCCTTACACTCACCCACTGCAGGCCCCCTCCCCATGGAGGAGCAGCACATCCCATGCTGCAGGAAGCACCAGGCACCCAGGATCTCCTCAAATAAACTCAGAACTGAGACCCAGCCACCTCACTACAGAAATAGCGCTGTTTTTACAGCTCCCCCTGTAATCACACCTTGCCTACAATTAAAGCAGAAAGGAGTTCTCCAGCCTTTGGTGGTGGTTCAGAGCCGACAGAAATCAAAGCTCCCTTGTTGCAGCAGGAGGAAGGAGCTGCAGGAACTCCCTCTGCCCCAGAGAGCTCTCCCAGCACCCAGAGCTGGAGGAAGGAAGAGGTTGGAGAGGGGCCAGAGCACCGCTCAGCGCTCCAGCATGGAGACAGAGGTCTGTAACTCTGCAGCACAGTGTGCAGGCTCCTGCCAAAAGCCCAAATGCACCATCTGCCAAATTAATATTCCTATTTTTAATATTTCTTTTAAAGGGAAGCATTAAGGGGTGAAAGGAAAGAAAAACAGAACACCACCACACTGATTCGGTTTCTCTCTGTAAGAAATCACACCAGACATCAGGGCTGCTTCTTTGCTGTCCTTCTGTGATCAATCCTTTCCAGAGGTACAGGGCTGCTGGGTCGAATGTGGGGAAATGCACCACTGCACACCATGCTGCTGCTGCCACTGCCACTTAGCAAGGAGGCTGGGGAAGATGAATCAACATGGCTCACGTCTTCGTGAGGAGCTCCTTCCTCACCCTGTTTCCAAACTGGAAGCAGCCTCTGCTGCCTTGCTTCTCTCTGAAGGTGTGTTGAAGGGCAACAAGGATTTGCTTCCTAAAAATAAAAGGGAAAAGGAGTGAAAGCAGAGGAGATAGGGAAAATTCCCCCCGACAAACAGCAATGAAGTGCGTGGGCAGTGCTTTGGGAAGGAGACAGCCTGTGGAGCGGGCAGCAGCGGTTGATGCTGAATTAGCAGGGGGATGAGATCAGGAGGCATATGCTGTGATCTGCAGCCATGGCTCAGGGACTGCTGCTGGCAGATGAGCTGGGGCAGGGCTCCTTGGCCCTCAGCCAGCTGCGGGGTCCCCTTCCAAGAGTGGCACCTCCTGAGGCTCGCCCCAGCAGCTCCTGGGCTGAACAGCAGCCACAGCTGCTGATGCTAATGGAATTAAACATTAATATGCTAAACAGAACGAAGAGTGAGAGAGGGGCTTGGATTTCTCTAGGTAGCAGACATGTCTGAGGTTAATGCCTGCCAATTCTTATTTGCTCCATGATGTCAAAATCCATGTCCTTATTAGCCTCCCCAGAGGCTAGTGGCCCATTAGTCCTGTCCTGGTCCTCACTAGCACTTAGAGCTCTCAAAGAGCTCCACTCCTCCTGGCCTGGCTCTCACTTGGTGTCCCCACCAGGGTTCTGTGCACCAGCCCACCTTCCTGAGTTGTTTGCAGGGGGTGAGGAAGCAGGCTTCAAGCAGAGTGCTCAGGGAATGCAGGTTTTACCTCTGCCACCCCGGTCTGGCTGTGAGTGGGGTCACCTCACCACACTTAACACTACAAATAGGGATGTGCTGTCAACAGACTGTGTAGCACTCTGATAGTGAGACCTGTAGCATTATCCCCACCTTGCAGATGGGGAAACTGAGGTGTGAAGGACAGGCAGGGTGCCAAGAAGTGGGGCTGGACCAAGGTCAGCCAGCAAGTAGGGAACGTAGCTTTTCTGCAGCGTTCCTATTTTCTGGCTTTAAATTAATCCTAATATAAGATTAAAAGAGTGGAGAGTGCCTTCTTCACCTCCTCCCAAGAGGGCAGTTACTCACTTTTGTAGTTTTCTTACATTTACATACCAGGCCACAGCAGTGAAATAAATTTTCTCCTCCTGCAACCACCAGAGTAACTGGTCCAGGCTCAGTTTGGAGCCACATGCTCAGCACAGATAACTTCCCAAAGAAAGATTGCTCCAGATGCCAGGATGTAGACAGGACATTTCCATCAGACTGCATCTGCTGCTTCTGGGGTAAATATTTCCCCAGAATTTCCCCTTTTCGCAGGCAGGTTCCTTCCATTTATTTCTATTCCCAGACTTCAGATTTAGCAGAGCACTGAAGCAGGTACTTACCTTTAATCAAGCACATTAGTCGCCCCATTGAAGTCAATGGGACTTCTCAGGTACTTAAGGCAAGGAATGTGCTCCGAGTGTGCTGCTAAGCCAAGGGAAGTGGTGGTTGATGAAGACAGAGAAAAAGCAGTCAACAAATGAACCATAACCATCTGCAAATGACTCCCAACTGGCCAGACTCCCTTGTATCTCCTTACACTGCTTTGCTTGCAGAAGGATTTTTCATTATGAATACAGAGCTCCTGCTGCTGCTCCTGCCTGCGAATGGTGCTTAGTGGTGCCAGCCTTGGGTATGCCACAGGGCCAAATCCTGCTGCTCACTGCTGGGGCACAGCCAGCTGGGGAGCAACCCCAGAGCCCGTGCAGAATGGGGAAAGCAGTGTTGGAAACACTGCTGCCAAAACTCCTGCCCAAACCTGCAGATAATGGTCTCCAGGTACTTGCTCCAGAGCAAACACCATGCAGTGCTGCATCCCACAGCATTATCCCGTGTTTGCTCACGGCTGGAAGAGCTGTAGCCCGTGAGAAGGCCCACTAAGAAACTCTCCCACTAAGCTTTTTTCTGAAAACCCTCCCCCATCCACCTTCTGTGCTTTGTTCAGTAGATTCCTCCATATGTGATAAAAGCAAGTCAATAATTTGGGACCAAAGCGTGGTTCGTTGGATTCGAAAGGCAGAATGTAGTCATTAACCTAAGTTACAAGTGGTGGTTTGGAAACTGCTGTAGGAAGATGGCTGTGGACATCCAATATTGCAGCTCTGCAGCAGGAGGCGAGCTGGCCCAGCACCATCACTGCACCTCGCTCAGCTACCTGTAACCCTCAGAAATTGCACCTGCTGTATGGCTCTTCCTAAAAGCTCAAAATGCATGTTTTACAAATAAGCCCTTAAAAATTCACCATTTTCTGTCAGCAAAATACTATAAAATATTCACAGCATTTGAAATGGATTGAATGCAAAACAATTTTTTCTTTTTCCAAATGATAAGTTGCAGAAGACGTTACCCCCAGCTCCAGTCCTGAGGGGCAGAGCTGTTTGCAGGAGCTTGTGTGTGCTCTCTATTGCTTTTTAAAGACATTATAGGTGGCAGATTGATTTTTATTAATTATTTCTATTGCAGCAACACCTAAGGCTGATCTGATGTTGCTCTTATACTGTGTAGGAGTAGTAAATAATGAGATTATCATGTTGTGTACTGTTTCTGAAAGTGCCTTATTTGGGACTTGTATCATTTGTTGCAGTGTACCCTGTAGACAGTATTTATTGGAACAACACAAGAAGAATCCATAATATTCATCTGGCTGTTACCACCTCCGCAAGAAGATTTTGATGGCAGCTCACGAAGGCACTTGAACATGTTTCAGAGTCCAGCCCATAAGGAGCACATGTGATGACCACCATGGACAGGAGATCTCTGATGGGCACCAAATCATCCATCTCTGCTCCCAGGGTGCAGGGATGGTGTGAGCAGAGGTGGCTGCCCCAGGTGATGACTCCAGACACATCACACAGATAGGAAACAGTGGGCCCTGCATCAACTCCCACTGCTTCAGCCAGATACTTACCTTTACTATCACAGATTTGTATGTGCCCAATAAAAGACTGGTATCTGCTCAAGAATAGGATGCACTATACATGAAAGGAGACAAGTGCTGACAGGGAGAATGCAGCTTACTATTTAAATCCCACTTAAAAAAAAAAAAATGTCTTTTTTAATAAAATTTCCTTAGAAGAGTCTCTCTTGTGTACACAAAGCCATGGGGAAATTTCCCAATGGGTACAGAGGAGATTACAAGATACAGCTTAGGCTGGAACATCAGGGGGTGGATGCTTTGAACTCAAGGGGTTTCTGAAAGCACGGGGGAAATTCTTCCAGAGTCAGAGTATTTCATAGTGTTTTAATAAGGGACAAATTACTCTTTTTTTTTTTCCTGCCCTCTGCAGATCTGCCCAAAGAATCATAAACAGTCTTCCTCCTTCAAATCCTTCTCTGGTGAGAGAGATAACAATACACCCCCAATAGTCTAACACCACCAGTAGATCTCAAAGCACTTGATAAAGTCGCACAGGTTTCATGAGAGCTATTTTTCAGGGGCAGAGAGAGGTGAAGTTACTTCACTAAAGAGCTAACCTAAGTAGCTGAATCAAAAAAGACCTTATTATAGTAACACAAAAGCGTCGTTTGAGATACTACGATTTGACATCATCCCAAAAAAATATAATGCTTTAGGGCATGACTCCATAGCCATTAACGTTTGTGTAAGGCTTTCCATTGACATCGGTGGAAGCTGGGTCTGCCTTTTAAAAGCTATCCGTTCATCCACTCAGACAAGCTTTTTTTTCATTCCCATTTGCAGCTGATGTTCTGCAGCCTGTTTTCTGGAAAGCGACAACTTTTCCATTTTCACATAGAGCAATGTTATTTCCATGGTATGCCAGTCTGCTTGGGATGTCATGGCGTGGCTCACAGCAAACACTAACGTGACATGACAGGCAGATGCAACTCTCTGAGCTCAGCCTCAGCAGGACAAGCTGGGGAAGAAGTTTAAAGCAGGCTTTTCTGAGGAGTGTGATGGAGAGGGAGAGAAGGAGGGGAGCACTCAATCCACAATTTCTCCTTGTGGACGGTGAGACCCCATGTCACAGCCCAGCATCTCTGTGGGCAAAGCACTGCAAAGGTGCTGACAACACTGAGAGCCAATTGGGTGGCAAGGACATGACTGGCCAGCTGCAGCCACCAGTGTCCCCAACTGGGTGACGCATTTCTCTGCCTGACCTCCCAGCTTGCAGTCACACTGCTGAGTTGTGTGAGAGAGCTTGGTTTTGCCTCTCAAAGCACCCAGGAGACATCCTTTAACAGAAGGACAAAAGGAATAAATCATGTAGCTACCCAGACTGTAATGCCTTGGAGCGAAGCCAAGACACTAAGGCACAACACGCGAGTACAGGAAGAAGGAAACGTCCCACGTCTGATGGCACAGAGTGGCTCGAGGATGTCCGAGAGGCAGAGCCCATCTCCAGGTCAGGCTGAGCCCCAGAGAGCTGGAGAGCTCTGGCAAGGAGCTGATGTAGCAAAGTGCAGCAGCCACACTTCCCGGCTCCAACCCTTCCTTGTCCTCCTGTAGGTACTTCCCTGCTTCCCTGAGACAGGAAAACTCCCAGCAGAAGCAAACGCTGCATCAGGAATTTAACAGCACCATGCAACCTCGGGCTAGCACCTGTTTCATAAGGTGTTGTATTCCAGCCACAGCTCTGATGCCATCACTCGTTGGATGGGGTGAGTATTTATGATGAACCCAGAGCCTGCATTAATTCATTTACTGTGATCCATCAACTGGAAGACATCCCCTTAGCTTCAACAGGGTATTGGCTCGAGCCCACATACATCAAACTATATCTGCAACATCCAAGCTGTCCCCATCTGTTACCCTGACTGTGAAGTTTACAGATGAGAAGCAGGAAAAAGTTATAAAATGCAGTGTGCAAGCCCTGATCTTGTGCAGCCATACAACATACACAACTTAATTTCTCACAGCGTGCAATCTCAGATGTCCTGGTGGACAAGCAATGACGCAGAGATGTCAGCACACATGCCAGGATTTTGGTGCATATTGCTCAGCCACCTGCGGAGTGCAAGCACAATTAAGGTCAGCTCACATCTCGCCAGGCCCCAAACGGGCACTTTCCAGGAGCTTCAAGCAGATTGAGACAATTAATAACAGTCGTTATTAATGCCCACTAACAGCCACTCCGCAGCCATCGAAGGAAACCGCAGAAGCTGGAGGAGCGCTCAGCTCTGCCCGGCGAGGCAGCCTTGCTGTCTGCAGCAAAGAAGGGCTGTATCACTCTGCAGCCCACAGCCTCCTCTCACCCCTCCAGCCTGACCTGGAGCACGGCCTCCAAACCTCCCATTGCAGAAGCTGCCTCGGTGAGATGCACGACTCCACTTGGCTCCACGAAGAGCCTCCAAAGAGGTGCGATGGCTTACAGATCTCATCCCAGAGGCAGCTCGGGGCATTTTGAGCCCCAGCTGCACGGGAACCAGAAATGCAGAGCTCCAAGCAGAGATGGTGTTGGGAGAACAATGAGCAGCAGCGCAGGGAAGCGGCACAGCACTCTCAGCACAGAAATTACTCCAGGCACAAAGAAAACACCAACAAAGATCACAATTGACAAAAAGAGGCAGAAATTTCACAGCAAAAGAGAAGAATAGACACTTTAAAAGCTGCTTTCTTTTCACTCCACAGCTCTGTACATGGACAGTCAAGCACCAAAAACATTAGGACTCAGGGCGCATCGCGGGTCACCAGGATTTCCTCATTTATTGCTTATTTCTTACATAAACTCACTACAAACACAGGACTCCTCTTCCTCTTTGTATTGTTTGGAAACAGTGAGACTGAATAGGATCTTTCCTTTCTCTCTTCTCTTCCTCTTAAGGGCTGCAGTAATGAGCTGAGGATACAGTTCACTTCTCTGAGAGGAGGCTATTAGAGCTGCTGCTAAACACCTACATCAGACAGGCTGCAAAGCAGCGGCTCAGTCCTCTCCTCCTCTGGGAAGTCGCAGCTCAGCTCTACGAGGGCAGGAGGCACTGGTGGAGGGATTAACTCCTAGACGTACTTTGCATGGGAAGCCCTCACTGCAGGGCAGGCAGAGGGGTCCCGGGGCAGGTAGATCGGTAGGAGCACACTGCCAGCTCTCCAGTGTGGAAAGAGGCAGCGGTGGGGACTCCTGGGCAGATGTTGGCAGCTGCCTAAGGGAACAACTCCCAGCCCTGAGCAATTTAGGTTTGGGAAGCATCTGTCACCAGGAGACGCTGAGATCAGTCACCCCCAAGCCTGCTGTGACCCTAAAGTGATTATCGCCTTAAAGTAGGTTAGTGTGCTAATAAATTAATTGAGCAGCAGGGTAGCCAGTTGTCTGAGGAGAGAAGGATTAAATTACCTCTCTGATAAATTCGGAACAGGATGTCCTGAGGGGAAGGGAAGAGCTGAACCTGAAGGAGTCCCACAGGAAACCCAAAGAATAGACTGGAGGTGAAGCCCTGCTCAGCCCGGTGCCTGGCCTTGGTCAGGAGCATCCCAGCAGGATGTAGAATGTCTTCACCCCAGGCAGGAGGAGCACCAGCTGCAGCCGGAGGCCAGGCAGCACCACCACCACCTAGCAAATCAATCGCACTGGCAGCAACAGATAGCAAAGGGGATGCCGACTCACAGCTCGAGCTGCCACAAATCCAAGGGCTGTCACCAAACTATCAGCAGGATGAGATAAATGTTCCAGGAGTTCTTCTTCCCCTCCTCCCCCGAGCAGGCGGTGATTACTAAGGACATTTCCATGAGCGGTGTATGATCTTTATTTTTTTTCATGCACAATGACCTTTAGAAGTACTGGCTAAGCTATTTGCATTGCCTAGCCCGGAGTTTCAACAGACAGCAGGAAGACGAGCATTAACCTTAATGGCTAAATCACTTCATGCCACTCCGAAGATCGAACACTCCCATGAGTAGGCGAAGGGCCGCTTCCATTTCATTATTACATATTTAAACAGCAACAAGCGCCTATCGAGGCTCAAAGCTCCAGGTCTGCCATTGCTCCCTTGGTTTTTTTGGAGGGTGAACACCCAGCCCATGGTGTAAGCAGCACCTCGAGCTGGCCTGGTGACCCCATAGCACCCTGCGGTACTCACCGAGAGTTCGCATCGCCCTGGGATCTCACAGTTGTTTATTTCGGAGAAAAAGAATTCTGTAATGTCTAAGTTATACTTATACCCACAGTAAAAAGGCAGCATGAAGAGCGTGGAAATAAAATCACAGCACCTTCCGCACACTGCTTATGTGGAAAAACCTGCTTTGGAGTGAGGTTATTTGTACATTCATAAACATGAAGCCCAAAAGGAGTAAGCGCTGCTGAAATGAATTCCTAGAAAAATGCGGCGCTCATGGCAAAATGTTTTTTGTTATTCAGCCAGCTCTGATAATTAAAACTACACACAGCCAAGGTCAAAAAATGGCCCTCTTCCAACGGGTATTTACTTCCATGGGAGGGTTTGCACTGATCCTGCGATTTCCCCACATAAGAACTCTTCATGTTCCCTCCAGCAGGCACACAGCCACCTCTGCCCATGCAGCTGTTCCAGCAGCTCACAGCTCTGCCGGGCAAATCATTTCAGATGGAACGAGAATGAATACCACTGTAACCCAAGTGCTCAAACCCACAACGGTACTGCTGAATCCTCTCCCGCTTTGTCAGCTTTCAAAGCTGGTCCTTGCAGAGCCACGGCCAGTCCCTTAATTTGGTTTCAGGAAACTGTCATGAAGCCTCTGCTCAGAGGTGCTTTGCAGCCCTCCCAAGAACCAGGCATATGCTGCTCCGACAACCAGGTGCAACGGAGCAGCACCTCTATCTCCATCCATCTTTGCATTCAAAGAGAGCGTGCTGCCTGCCCACGTGCAAAGCAGCGCTTCTCACCCAGCTCCTTGCTGCTCCCACCCACCTGCCTCAGCCAGGGCTATTTCTATCTCAGTGAGACTCAGGCTGCACAATCCCACGGCAAGTGGGATTTTTTCTGTCCCAGCCCAAGTGCAATATGTTTGCAGACATGAAGCCACAAAGCAACCAGATGTGGGGCATCAGGGAGCCAGGAGCCCACAAGTGTCCCACGGAGGGCATGGGATGTGGGTGCCACAGCCAGCTGCCACAGGAAGGTCTGACGGGAACATCTGTCAAACCCTCGTACTACAAACTACTGGAGAGGAAGCATGTGATGGTATTATTGGAGCTGGCATTGTGCTGCTGAGCAGCGCTATTCTTCATGTCCCTTTGTTATCTGAGAGAGACTTTTGTGTCAGAATTTGCCTATTGCTTGTAATTCCGTGCAGGTCAGTGAAGTGCCCTATTTAAAAAAAAAATGTCATCCGTTAGATTCCTCCATTCTCATTTTTCTTGATGTGCAATGCTGTCTAAATCAGTTTAAGATCAGGCCTGTACATCATCTCTGGAAATGAGTACAAATACCTCTTATTCCAAGTCAAATTAAATAATCAGGAAATATAGAGGCCACTCGCATATGTAATACAAAGAGATGCACAGCCTGGAGCTTCCTGCAGTGCCCACACCGCATCCATCCCAGCACAGCAGCACTGAGGGACGGCACCACCCCCATGCCCATAGCACACCTAGCTCAGAGCTGTGGGGTCAGCAGCAAGCAGCCACTCTCCTGCCCTGTACTGCCTGCATTCCCCACAGCCCTAGCTGGGATCACTCAAGTCCGAGGCAGCGACTGAGGGAAGTGGACTTGAGCATGGGACTTGAGTAGCAGCTTTTATGAGCTTTACACAAAAAAATTATGCCTTTATAAAAGCCTAACAGCAGGTAGGCATAAGGCCATGAGAAACAGGGAGGTGGTAATGGTCTTTTGAAAGTAATTCCTTTCAACCATAAAACCAAGACTTGATGAAAATGATAAGCCATGGGATGTGGCTGCCTGATAGTGTATTAACATAAATGCTTCAAGAGGCAGCCGCAGCGGCCTCGCCAGCAGTGGGAATGGGAAGCAGCAGCCCCAGCAGGCAGTGCTGAGCTGCACAGAGAGCCCGCTGCATAAGGGCAGTGGTAATTGATTGTTGGACTGGGATCTGGCCTGCCTGCGTGCAGGGGCAGAGCAGCAAAAGGGTGTGGGAACTAAAACGTCTTCATGGCCCAACCCAGCTCATGCCAGCCCATGCCACCCCATCCCATACCACTCCATCCCATGACATCCCATGACACTCTTCCCCATTACACCCCGTCCCATACCACCCCATCCCATGACACTCCATTCCACGGCACCCCATGAGTCCCCATTCCACAACAAACACCCCATCCCATGACATTCCACCCCACTCATTCCAGACACAACACCCCACTGCTCAGCGCTTGCCATACAGAAGTGAGGATTTTGTTTCCACCTCATCTGCCATCTTTGCACTTTCTTCCTCACTTCTCCCAGGGAAAGAAGCTAGATATCCCTGCAGAACAGGCTCTCGGGAGATGTGTTCCCAAATTCCCCCAGAGAGCTGCTCCCCCACTTCCCTCCTAGCCCATGGCACTACTGAGCTGCACCTGCCCCCTGCCCTTAATGGACTGATGGTTACAAACCCAACTTCTGATAAATGATTTTGCAGAATTCAAATGTCCCCTTACAAAACTAATATTCCAGTTCACTGGTGTCCCTGCTAGGAGGATGCAATTTGGCTGCACAGTCTATTATGTTCCAGAACGTGAAAGGTCAGGCTTAAATGGGATTTTTCATTGTAAAAGTCACCTACATGAATGACACACAGTACCACCAAAAGGCATTTGTAAAGCGGAATCCGGGATTACAGATGCACCATTTACTCCTGTTTATCCCCCAAACAGAAAACTGGAAAATGGTTGCCTTTCCCGAGCATTCAGCTTAAGAAATTTCCTGGAGCTTTGCTGCCCTTTGGTGAAGTTGGGATCCATTCTAGTGGGCATGAAGTGGGCTGTCACCCAAGGGCTGTGAGCATAGGGGATGATGATGAGCTGCCTTGATGTGTTGGTGTCTGGGTGCCAGGCACGACCCATCTCTCCCCCAGGACTCAGCCCCATCTCTCTCCATCCTCTCTCAGATTTCTCTCCATGCTTCTGATTTTTACTACCAGGATAAAAGACGTTTGAATGCAGCCTCCTCCTAGGAGTGAGGAAAAAAGGATCAAGATGTGAGAGTCAGGCTGAGAGGGGAAAGGTTTTGGGGACAAAAGAGAACAGAGCTTCTTTGCACTTTCAGGATCACGCATCCTGTTCTGGCTTACTGCAGAAGATCCAGAAGAAAGGGAGAGCCCTTTCAGCAGGGAAAGGCACAGAAAGGTTCAGCACAGAGAGCAGCGGGAGAGAGAGCAGCACCATTATCTGACAGAAGTAGAAATAAGACTGGGGGAAAGAATGACTTAAAAATAAAAGGAACATTAAAACAAACGTTTCTAGGAGCATACATGTGTGTGTTTCTTTCCACGAGGAGGGCATTCGGAGGAATAAGCAGGGTTAAAGAGCCTCATTCATCTTCCCCTTACAACTGTGCTGACTCAGAACCTGGTCAAACAAGTTTAATCTTTTTAGCGGCAACAAAGAGAAGTGGAAGGAGGGTGGAAAGAAGCGAGCCTGGATGGACAGAGAGGCAGAAAAGGAAAAAGCACAGAAAGAAAAACTTCCCTTCTATGGCTTTCAATTATTCTTTCCACCACGGAAATCTGGTTTGATGGGCTAAGAGGAAAAGACAATGCTATCGGAGATGTGAGGGCATCTGTCCTCTGGGTGAGTGCTGTCCTGGGGCCCTGTGGGGATACCCCACTCTGCAGCCCCAGAGCCAGAGCACACTGCTAGCTGACAGCCCATGCACCCCCTGAAATGGAAACCTGAGTTACCCTTAAATCCCTTAGGCTGGGCCAGAAAAATATCAGGGTGGGGTAAAATATCTACCTTTCTCCTTTTTGGAGACAACAGTGTGAGGATTCTGCCTTGTTTCAAAGGAAGACATTCATTAGTGGCACTGCTCTGTAAAATGCCCATCACCCATGAGGGAGAGAATAGTTTAAAAAAATCAGCCACACCATACAAAATAATCCTACACTGGCTGGAAGATGAGGCCTTTTTCATCCTTAATTTCTGTAATTCCCAGTCATGCTGAGTATGATGCATCCTCATTTATAATGTAAGAGTTAAGGTTGGGGCAACAATTATTTTCAGGATCCTATAATCTCAACTGTAAAATTTCACCCCAGGCTGAAAATGAAAGAGCAAATCCTTCACTTTGGCATGAGCTGTATAAGACACAAAGCAGTTCCACTGCTAGCGAGTTACGCAAATATAAATGCACATTAGATTCCCCACTTAACGTTTTTTTTCTGATCTTGAGCCAAAAATAAGATCTGAACTGAAATATGAATTTTTCATCTCATGTTTCTGATCCAAAACGTAAAAGCAGACTTCCGAGGCTGCAAGCATCCACCTGTCCTCACCCACCTCCCCGCCCTGGGGTTGGAGCACTGAGCACATACCCTGCAGCCACTGCGTTGCAGCACTGCCAGCTCCCAAACAGCTCGTTCCCATCCTGTTCACAGCCCTACCTGCCAGCGAGTTCCGGAAATTCAAGGAAAAATCCAGCCTGAATAAAGCAATATTAGCAAATGCTGCAAAACACAGAGGTCTGCTCGACAACAGCGATGTGCACAAACGCAGACTCCCAGCTTAGTGGCTGATGTGCAAAGCAGCACCTGCACCCACCAGGCCTGGTGCAGAGCTCTGCAGTTCCCCTGCTCTGCTGCAAGGCTGAGAGGAGGCGTTTTGATGGGAATGTTCATGCTCTGTCCTGTCTCCTCCCTGGTCAGGCCACAACAGAGCCTTTTGGGTCAGAAAGGGGATGTTCTGACACGACCCTGATTTGCAAACGCAGCCATGTGAGCCCTGCGAAGCACGGCATGCACCAAAACCGTGAGAACCATCAGCAGTGGGAGCTGGCCCTGTGGCTCCAATCAAGCTCCCACCTGGGGCCTGATCCTGTTCCTGTTTGCAGCACTGGGAGCGACAGTACTGTGGGGTGAGCTATGAGCCCTGCAGCCAGACCCTGCCCTGCTCCTGGCCCCGTGCAGCATCACCGCTCCACACAGGGTGCTGGCAGGGGGCACCTATTCTGCATCCCCCGCAGAGATGCTCCAGTAGGAGCCTCAGTGCATGGATGATGGGAGGCACTCCATAGGGAAATTCCCAGCGGTGCTTTCTGCCCTCTGCTCCTTCCATTCAGTTCGATTTACTTTTTCTTCTTCTGCAAGGCAGAGCTCTGTGCCCTCCCGGCCAGACACTGTACAGCACACAGATACAGAGAGGAGCCTGAGGAGGCCACAGGACTGAAGCACTTCTTTCGACCGTAAAACTCGGCGGAGTTATGAGAGGCTTGGGAAGCATTAATTACCGTTATTGTTGTTCCAGCCATTAAAAGGAGGAATGGTCCCTGCTCTGGAGAGGTCTGCGCTACTCTGATTTGGGAAGGCATCCCAGGCCTGCCCTTACGGCACTGCTTAAAATTCATCTCATGTTGAACCACTACCCTAATTTGGGCCACAGTAAGCAAGAGCTTAAGTGATTTTTTTTCTTCCTCCAAGCAGAGCCAGGGAGGAAGAACAACAAAAGGGGATTTTCCCTTTCAAACCACCATGCTGTTCCAACAGCCACAGTCGGGCTGTGCCTGCAGCATGGTGCACAGGGAGACCGCAGGGAGCAGGGGTCCTGCAGCAGCTCCATGAGTCTTGGGCTGGAAAGAGAGGGAAGCACTGATTGTAAACCTGACTGCGGTATTTACACAAGGCTGAGAGATGACAGAATTATATAATTTGCTTGGTACAGATTTGCTGCTCAATTTTGCAAAATGTAGCGTGTGATGCAGATTGCTATGAGTGTTTGTTTTTAAATACCAGATTAAATGGGCACATAAAATTACCGTAGCCTTGAGCTGATCCATTGCTCTATGACATTTAACGTTGGGTTGCATCAGTCATGCCGTGTTGCGTTGCATCACATAATGTAATGTGACATGACTGATGAATCCAGACCTCCTGCTTCACCACCAGGGAAGCCTCACCAGCCCAAGAGCCATCGCCCGGACCGCTGGCGCAGCTGGTGCTGCCGCGCTGCACCACCTCCTGGGCTCCCATGCAGAGCCCTGCAGCGTGCACATACACGAGGGAGGGTCCACCAGGGTTATCAGAGCCTAAATATGCCATAATAATATGGTGTAGTTTTCGATTCCCTCTCCTGACTCTGAGCATGGTGACTACACAGTGCCTTGTGCACCCATGGGTGGATTCAGGTTGGGATGCTTCCCATCCCATCTGGGAGCTATGGGCTGCCCAAGATGGTCCTGCACCTCACAGAGCTGTAGGAGGAGAAGCTGCACAGCTGAATGCAGAAATCTTAATGCTTTCAGATCCACTACTCCTGCAAAAGCCCCCCAGGGCCTGGCTGCAGGGTGCAATTCCTCCAGTGCACATCGCAAAGTGCTCTGCATCCCAGCCCTGCCAGGCAGCTCAGAGGTCAGAATGGCTGCAGGCTGGCAGAGGGCTGCACATCCTAAGTGGGCTGATGAGATGGGGATGGAAATCCACGCTAAGCTGCGGGGAAGCAAAATGGATTGGAGAGAGCATTAGCTAAATCTCCCACTGAAAGGAGCAAGGGGGTTTCTGTGCTGCAGGTTCTGCCTTTGAAGCAGGGGAGATAATGCTCCTCTTTAGGCTGGGGACCTTGTGCTGGAGGAGAAGGGATGTGCACAGCTGCAGCATGTGGAGGTGCACAACATGCTCCCAGTCCTATAAATGCTCTGAGAAGGAAACAAAGCAGCTGATGGCAAATCACAGCTTTTTTCCCAACTACTCGAAGTGCAGAGGGACGGTGAGACATGTGGTGCACCTATGGGCATGGCCATTCAGCAGCTCTTCACCCCATGAGAGGGGACCACTGTGTGCCTCACCACACCTGCATACACCTCACAGTGGGCACAGCCTGGAAATCAGATCAAGGAAATGATCTGGGCTAAAAACAATCCAGATATAATTCTTTAAACTGCTGGAGAGGCAATCAAAATTGCAATATTTATGGATTTGCATGCAGTAGCTAAACAAAGATTGTGGTGTTTAAACGAGAAAGAGAAGGAAGTGTTCCCAGCAGGGCCAAAGCACCAGTCCCACAAGTCATGGAGCTGAGTTACCGGCTAAGAGCAGCACCCAGTTGGTGCCGGATCCCCGCTTGGCACAGAGGCAGTTAACACAGGGAAACTGGAACGAATAAAGGCAGCCAAA
The DNA here is from genome assembly GCF_905368555.1 of Meleagris gallopavo. Classification (NCBI taxonomy): domain Eukaryota; kingdom Metazoa; phylum Chordata; class Aves; order Galliformes; family Phasianidae; genus Meleagris; species Meleagris gallopavo. The sequence continues at coordinate 5,230,029 of NC_139412.1, read as the reverse complement.
TTGGCATTGACTACTTGGAACACGCTATCCCCGGCAGAGCCTACAGAGAGCCTTCCAGAGAATGGCGAGTCGCAGGCGTCCCAGGGACATTCCCTAAGCCAGTACTAAAAAAACATGATTTATTCATCTGCTACCGCTCGGATATTTTTTACAACTGATTATCCCCTATCTGTGCCACTCTGGCTGAGTGCCCCGCAGCCCACTCCCAGCACCGCATTGCTACACCCGATGGGCATCGTGTTGCATCCGCTGGGTGCTCGCTGTCCGTGGCACAGCACATAAAGTCCCCTTGAGACCCACGGGATTTAGGCACCAAAATGCTGTGGGGTTCAGGAGCTTCAGCCCCACTGAGCCCTGTTATGAGGGCTGGGATGCGGGAGCAGAGCAGCTGTCATATGCGTAGAAATGATCCATAGAACAAGCAAACGGAAGCAGGAAATTTCACAAAGCCCAACATGGGGTTAAGCTTTGGAATTTCTTGTGCAGGATTCTGCAGATGATAACAATTTTCTTGAGTCCAAGAGAAGAAAGGAAGTGAGCAGAAGGCTGTTCCCACATGGGCTGAGGCTGCCCACCCTGCCCCAGCCCCACCACAATGTCCGGGGGTGGACAGTGCTTGGGGAGTCCTGGGGTGGCTTCGCCTCCTACGCTGTTCCCAAGGTTGGGCCAGAGGCCCCTCCCTGGAACTGTGGAGCAGGCTGGGTGGACCTTTGCTCTGACCCGTTATGACTGCTCTTAAATCCTTAAAACAGCTTAGTTTAAATGTCAGTGAAAGATCACAGAGTAAGAGCACATCCATACTCGGCTATCACGGTTCAGCTGACAGGAGGTAATTTGTTATGCTGCTGTAACCTGATCCTATCTCCGCCATGTCCTCCGATGCTAACACAAGTCCTCAAAAAGGGGCACGGGCAGTTCAGACATGAGGGTGTTGGAAAATTCTGCTCACACTGCCAGCGACCTCCCCTAAAGCACAAACTCCCTCCTAACCACGTCCTGTTGGCAGCGGTGGGGTTGACCATCCCTCCCCAACCCTCCATGACTTGTGTGCCACGCAATGACTCATCAAGAGCACCTGCAGGTTTCTGCAGAACTGGTAGGTGGCTGCTCAGCCACAAGGGGCTGGACACGGCTCTGCTTATCCCTTCTTTATGACTCTCTGGACAGCGTAAGTAAAATCCATTTCAAAAGTCTGAAACCAATGAATTTTCCCCGTGGATCTTTACGAAGTTATTTAGCTCAAGTGCCTTCGTAATTGTGATAGATTGAGACAATTCGTACTGGCTGGAGAGTGGGCAGCATGAGAAAGCAGGCATAATGTGGACGTTGGCTGAAGCCCCTGTAATGGATATTCTTTGCTCTGGGTGCATTCAGCAGGGCAAGGCAGCCCTGTCCCTCCCGGGCTGGCAGTGGCACAGCCCTGGGAGCGAGCTGGTGCAGTGTGGACTGGGGATGCCATCCCCTCTGCAGGGCTTGACATGGCTCAGAGGCGGAGTCCAGCCTCCCAAATCCAAGATGGAAAACTAGCAGCACTAGGAAAAAGAAGTACTTAAAACAACCCAGCTCCTGAGAACCAGCCAGCAGGAGCAGCAAGGGACTTGCTAAGGCATAAGCTACAGTAAGCTATGATGCTAAAAGGAAAAAGAATTAAATGTATAATTTTACACAGCACTTAAAAAAAAATCTATTTTCATTTTCAAAGATTGGATTTCCTCCTTGTCCTTCTCCCAGATCGTTTTCTCTGCGCTCGTCCTTACCCTGGTGATTTCTCATTGCACTTCCAGCAAGTGTGAATGGTGTGCTGCTTTGCAAACTCTGTTCCCCCTAGACTTAGATTATTATTCGCTATTGATTCATTGCATCCAACCACAAAGATGCATGTTGCAAAATATCCAGGAGCAGTACAAGAAAAACAATCCAAAATACCATTAAAAATGTAAAGAGCCAGTCATCCAGATAGGAGACAAGAGATGAGCAATGGCAGGCTCACCAGGCTCGGGCCTCAACTCCCAGCTCCCTCTGACAAACCCTATGGAGTTGGATGCAAAAAAAGACAAAAACAAGCTGTCTAATCCTGGCATTATTCACCAGCTTCGCACAGCAGCAGCCCTGGTAGGAAGGAGGAGGCAGTGGCAGAGCAATCAGAAGGGGACACGGTGGCATGCTGCTGCCGTTTCATTCACTGTGGGCATCCATCCCATGCAACCCACACTCCATGGCTGCCCAAAGCAGCGGACGATGTAAGTTCCTCCCAGGTGACTGCATTTCCCACCTCCTTCCCCATGCTGCTCCCTGCACGGCTGCTCCTCCTCTTAGCCTAGGCACACACAGAATGAAGGAGAACGGAAGGGGAAAAATATATTGCTCGCTGTATTCTCCAAGCAGAGAAAGCTATGCACACAGAGCACACAAATCATCTAATTCAGGGCTTTGTTTGCAGGAATTTAATATTCATAATGCACCTATTTTTATTTAATGCTACCCATGAATATAACTGAATAATTGCAGCTGATTAAAGACAAAAAAAGAAAAGAAATGTTAACACTGAGACAAACAAACACTGGCTGTGTGGTAAATAGAAACACTCAAGGATTTAATTCCCCAAATAAAGGAAGGGAGGGGGTACTGCAAGTCGGGAGCTCCTGCCACTGCATGCTTCAGAATTGTCAGCAGCTAGTGTTTCTGGTTGTAGTTTCCTGCAAATAATTTACAGTGCTAATGTAGTTTCTGCTGTACAAACGGTTGTAGTGCCAGTGTAATACTGGAAGCTTTTCTTTTCCTATGAAATGCAAAACTGAATTCATGCCTTCCCTCCCACATGGGCATCGCTGCCTCATGTGCTTCCACTGAGCTCATGTTCAGTTCTTCCCAGCAGGATAGGAGCTCTGCAATGGGGCAAGGGCAAAGCCCTGCAGGGGAAAGCAGCACCGGGGAAGATTCCTCTCCCCACCTTCCATGCCTTTGTCTCCACCATTGTGCCATTGGCACTTTGGTTCCCAGTAGCGGAGGTGCGCGGTGCAGCCCTCATCCTGCACCAGGAGCATCCTAGGGTCCTGCTTCACTGTGCCACTGAAATAAAGGCCTCCTCATCAGGCAGAAATCTTAAAAAAAAATAAAAATAATAATAATAAAAAAAAAAGCAATTGATTTTCAGAAGAGCTATTCACCTGCTAACTGTCCTCGAGACACTCCTGGTCAGATTTTCCACCAAATTTAACACCCTTTATGTCATACTGGAAATACAGGCTCTAAGAGCGTAAGGCATTTATTGTTAAGGTTTATTTTATTATACAATATTACAGCCATTCGAGATAGATTGTATCCCCTGGCAGTTTCAGGGAAGTTTTTTCCTTGTATTCATTAGAAGGAAAATAAAGTGCTTGCAAAAACTGGGAAATCCCCAATTCCAGTTAAATTGAGAGTGTTTCAGGGACTTCACCTTCGAGAAGGCAGCAAGTTAATTTACATTCTGACCTAGATTTCTAACCCAAATGTATTTGCCTGAATGTGAAATGACATTTCATTTGCTCAGGGGTTCTATTTATTTATTTAATAATCGGGGGAAAGGAGGGGAAAGATCCTACCAAAAGAATTGGGAAGAAAAGAGTGTAATTCTCTGGTCACGCATAAGTAAGGGATGAGCAGTCCCTGGGAGGTCACTGTGCCTCTGAAAATCTGCCCCACGTGCTTTGCACGTCCAAAAGCAGTGCCGAGCCCAAGAATAACTTCAAGAGGTACATTTGCCCAGTGGGACCTCAGGCCATGGTCACCTCTGTGCCAGTACCAGTTCATGTGGCATCAGGAGCTAAGCTAACAATGGAAGAGCCCAAAGATATTTGGGATCATACAAGACACTTTCCAATGTTTCTGGAAAGCTGGTGTCCCAAACGACATGAAATTAAGACTTACACATGGAAGAAAAATACTATCTCCATCTCTGGGAGAATCCATGAAATAACTCTTCCACCAAGGAGCAGTCTGGAACATCAAACTCTGGAAGCTTCCAAGTTTCCTCCCCAGCAAAATTCCACCCTGCTAGCTCAGCAGTCCGGCTCTGAAGAGGACCAACAGCTGCTGATTTGCAGGACAGAGAGCACGGGCAGCAGATCGGCAGAGAGGAGATTCCTGCTGGCCCCATGGGCACCTCCACTTCTCCTCCTGAACTCAACAGCCTTCTAAATAAGGGCACTGCATCACCCATAGAAATATCTCACCAAGGACAGTGTTTCACATCATGTTTGTATCCTAGCTTCATGCAATCCTTCCCTGCACCCCTTCTCTCCATAAATTTCTGATGGCATCTCAGTGTACTGGATGGCTCTGGAGGAATAAGGGCAGCTGCAGATCTGTGCCAGGCAGTGGCAGGACCCTCCATAAAGCCCTTTGCATCTCACCACCTAACAGATTCTATGAAAGACACATAAGGAGGAAGAAAGAGCCTTAATGGTGCACCACAGAGCTAATCATCATAGTGAGAAGCCTTTGTGCATTGTGAAGTGCAGGTCAAAGCAGCTCAGCTCGAGTGCAGTCAACAACCCCTTGTTCTGACACAAACAGATGCTCATCACAGAGAGAAAGATGAAAGGAAAAAGCTGGAGAAAATGACATAATCACAGAGTAGCACCTTTGAATATGAGTGTGCTAAGATAAAACTTGCCCCTGCCCTCCATCCACTTACCAGCAGGTCTCTGGAATAGTTATGCCTAGTACATGACAAGAATTCAGTCATTAGCTCCATATTTGCTGGCAGCCAATGCCTGACCTGCTGAATTCATCTGGCTAAGAGGTTTATTTTCCTCTACTTTAGTCCTGACAGTCTCATCTTTCAAAAGGCACACACTTCTCTTTCCTAGAAGAAGCTTAACATGGTCTGTCTGAGGACGTGAGGAGCTCAGAAAGATTTCTAAGGCAAATGCCTGAAGTACACCTCGACTCCTCCAGTTGGGGACCCACACGTGGCCACCAACATCAACATTTAAGACCCATCACACACTTCAGTGACCATGGGGTGTCCTGTAGTGAACATGGGACTATTCCCGTCCTTGCAGCCTTCCTTATAGCTTTCCTCGGAGGTGTCCCCAGTGCTCACTTGGCTGCTGTCACCAAAGCTGTGCTGTGTCCCTGCACACGTGCTTGGAGCCTGGCCAGGAGGGCCTTGTCCCTCTCACCAGCTCACTATCACCCCTAGGTTTCATGCTTCAGGTGCCAGGCAGACCTCGCTACCTCGCTCTTTAGCCCCAGTAATTAAGATTGTTTTGACTCTGGATATCCACAGCTCAGTCCCCACATATGATTCATCTGAACTCTGGGTGGATAATGAGGAGCTCCCTTTGTTCCTTGGCCCTTTGTGTCCCTGCCTGACGCTCCCAACCACCTGCCTCCCTCCCGGCCTTTTGAAGAGGGATTCTCTGATCCCTTTGTTGCTTTCCTCATCCCAAGCTGCCCACACAACAGTGAGGCACATTTGGATCTCCAAAATAAGCCAACAAAGAGGCAGGAAGGCATGGGCAATACCAGCCGGTGGGCACCCAGCTATGGTGGGCACTGAGCTAAGACAAGTCTCTCCAAAACAGCGCACTGAAATAACAAACCATCCATTCAAGTCTGCAGACTGTGAATATTGCTAAGGGAATAAATTGCCCCCAGCTACCTTAAGCCCTCCTGGCCCCAGCCCACTAACTTGTTTATGCCTGCAGGTCACAGGCTCATTCATTGTGTCTCACCTGATGCATCCAGAAATACCAACCCCCCCGCAGGCTAAGATCTCACAGCCAAATTAACTATGTTAATCAGCAGCACACAGTTCTCCCACCAAGCTGGGCACAGGGCTGCTGCTCACTGCTGTGCTCCTGCCCAGGTGCAGCTGCCTTCACAACATGTCCCCTTCCCACTGCAGAATGCCTGCATATGCTGGAGGACATAACTGCTGCTGGGAAGCTTTGCACTACAAGGAGCACTTGCATATACAAAAAGGCTTATAAAAAGCTGTGGTATGAGGAAGCTACTTATTGCTGTAGCTTCAACCAAGTATGACATGGACGGGTTCCACAGCACAGATCTGGTAAGACCTGACAGCATAAGGTTATTTTTCACCTAAGTTATTTTTTTAGATCCCTCTGGTCCTTCCTTTACACCGCATGGGAAGTTCACTGCACTCTGAGGAGCCCTGGAGCCTGCAGAATGCTTTGAAGGGGAGTGCAAGAGAAGGGCAGGATGCTCAGCAAAGATGAGCACCCACCCAGACACCAGCAGTGGCTGTTCCGAGGGCTGCGTGCAAGTGGTATGGGGTGCAGGAAGGGCTGCAGACAGCAGGAGAGACCTGCAGGGGGTTGCAGCTCATCCCTGGCCATGGTCAGGGCAGGCACTGATGGCCTTGGTTCCAGGAAAATGGGACTAGGGCTTTTGCAGACACTTCCCACATGACACATCTGCAGTGGTGGGAATCTGCCTGCGGAAATTCCCCCGTGTCAGCAAGGCTGCAAGCAGAGCAAGGCTTACCCTCAGCCAAGCCCTCCACTGAACAGATCCTTATTTTTCCCATTCCCACACTGCTCTCACATCGTTATCCCAGTGCCTCGTTAAGCAGCCGGCATTTGCCAGCGTGCTAACCCCATTCAAACCAGCAAGCTGCTGCACAAAGAAACAAGAGCAGCATCCAGCCCCCCCTTTCAGCGTCCACCCAGACGCTTGGCTCTGCCTGATCAAAGCCTCCCAAGGAGCTGCTCACAGCGCGGACGGTAGAGACAGCTTATCTGGGAGGCCCGATGCAACAACCAACACACACGGCTTTAGCCCAGTTTCCTCAGGAAATGAGGCTGGTTGAGTCACAACTATTAGTCACAGTGCCTAATAGATGCAGAGCCCTTTGGCTGATTTCAGAGAAAACTGACAAAAGGGGAGTCCCTGAGGCACCGAGTCCTGGGTGATTTTGCAGCCAGCAGCACCCAGCTGTAGGTGTGGGAACCAGACAGTACCCACTGACTTTGAACCTCTGAGATTCACCTCAAATAGGTGACACTGGGATGGGACACGTCCCATGGAGGGGCGGCCAGCAGGAGCAGCCAGATGTCAGCTCGCTCTGCTGCAGCCCACAGTTTGCTGATTTATGTTTAAAACACAGACAATTTAATTACATGGGAGCTGATGCCGCTTAATGCATAAAGGCACTGAAATGCCAGGCCTCATTGGGTTGCCATGTAAATCACCATGGTTAACAGGGGAAGTGGGCGCACAAAATAGCATGGGCTGAGCATGCATCACCCAAAGCCCTGCTGCTGCAGCGCTGGTGTGTTTCACAGGGATGAGCCGGGCTGGGGGGACAGCCATGTGTTTGGGGATTATGCCCCAACTCAAGCGGACGAAGCAGAGGGCAGAGCTGGAGTTCAGCAAGCATCCTGCTAGGAAAACAGCATGAGGCCTGCTGAGCTCCAGGTGGGGTGGGCATGGAGCAGAGGGTACTGTCCCACATCGCCCTGCCTATCCCCAGCTTGCTCCGTGGGTGCTGGGGCAGGCAGCTAGCAGACTAATTAACCCCTTCTCTCAACGAGTCTTTCCTGTCATGTGTCCCTGAGCGTGGGATGACATGGGGACCAGAGCAGTGACTGTTCTCACAAGGTTCTGGATGCGTGGACTTGGGGGATTTCACAGGAAACATTAGCACTGTCAGAGGTCACCCATTCCTGTGAGAGCTCTGCAGCTCCAACGAGCAGCCCTCGCGAGCCAATTAGCAACAAATGTGACAGATCTGGATGTTATTTATTTAGCATTTAGCAAACAAAACCAGATTTCAGCTGTCTACACAGGACGCAAAGGCTGGCAAGGTCCTCCTAGTCTGCCTGCATCATGCTCACAGGGTGTCCCTGCAGAGGTGCAGATGGTGACGGGAAGGAGTGAAGGACACACCCCACAGTTACCACCATCACGTTCCCAGCCCATTCTCACGCATACAAGATTATAGAACAGTAAATGGAAGCTAAGAAAAGGAAACCCTTTTTCCCCCAAAATGCATGGTACAGCCTTATTACCACCCGGTGTGGTAGCCAAGGGCATGAGGTGTTTCAAAAGAAGACAGAAGTATAAACAGGGAGCAGATCTGGCTATGAAGCATCCCCATGCTTTCTGCTGCTGGATAGTGGAAGCTTTGCCTTGGGACAGCTCACGGGGCATGTGCCTTATTTTTCAGAGTTGTCCTCAGCATTTGCTGCTGGCTGGTGTTGAAAGAAGAGCAGAGGGCTGAGCCTTGAACTGTGCTGACCCAGCAAGGCCATGATTGCATTCTCCTCACACATGGGGAGAGTGCAAAGAAGCAAGCTGAAACTCAACAGTGCCCTGGGAGGAGCCTTCAAGCAAGGCTGGCTGCATGCTGTGAGACAGGTTTGCCAATAAGTGGGGATTTAGATGCAGGTATCAGCCTCCACTGGGCACGGGGTTTTTTCTCTAATTAGTAACATGTGCAACAAGTCAGCCAATCCTTGAAGATTCCTTGCTCAGCTCTGGCACTGCAGCAGAGCCTGGGGGTGAAATTCCCAACATGTGTCACTGCTGGCAATGTTGAGCATCGAGGGCTCAAAGCTGAAACCTGTCTTGGCAAACAGCACGAGCCCCTCGCTGACAGCCCAGGTGGGCACCTCTCCTTGTAGCACAGTGGGGAAAGCCTGCTGGAAGCACAGGTCAGACCATTCTCCTGCATGTCTAAGGGAAAGGAAAATGCGAAATCCCCTTTGCCACCAAAATAAACCCAACGTGCTGCTGCTTTGTCCATACGGCAGCACATGGTGCGGCTGGATTAATCACTGCCACTCACTGGTGTGGTTCACACACACATCAGCCCAGCAGGAATAGTACCAAGCTTTGTCATCGCAGAAGTACTTTTCAAATATACACAGAGCAAACCTAACTTCAAAGATCCTGAAAGAGAAACTTCTTTCACATGATATCCCAGGCTCAGCCTCCACAGAGCACAAACAGAAGGGATGAATGATGCTGGAAACAACAAAGAGAAGTAAATTGTCTCCTCTGGATGAACTCAAGCTTAAAAACTAAAAAAGGAACTTGTCTTTCTTTTGTCTCCACTGAAAATCCACCTCCTGCCCGGACAATACACCACTGTTTGGGAGGCCAGAGGCAGCCAGGGAGTTGGGCTGCAGCTCTATTGACAGCCCCAATGGCCAGGGAAACAACGCAAACCGAGCATTCGCTTTGATCGGCTCATTCAGATCTCCATCATATTAATGTGATATGTTAATTAATAGTAATAGCTCGCATCTCTGAGGTGCTCATTATTTATCCATCCCAAGACAGCTCTGCCAGCGCTCACTCACAGCCCTGAGAAGCGAGGTGAGCAAGGGGCTTGTCTCTCCTTCCCAGGGGATGAAGCAGGGATGTGAGGCCCAGAGACAACAGGGAGTTCACGGGGCTGGGACAGGCTTGGCATATCCCGCACAAACCCCATGAGATGCCCACCTCCTCTGGCTCACACAGATGTGAACACAGATGCTGAGCAGACAAAGCAGGCGGGGTTTCAAATACTCATTGCAAGCCTCTTCATCACAGCGTGATGAGTGTGACACAGCCTCACCCAGAGGGACCACACTCCCTCCGTTCATCACACTGGGGCAGGGGACATGGGCAGCACTTCAGAAAGCAGTGGTGAGCTGCAGGAACGTGGCACAGCACCCAGCAGCCGTGTGTCACTTAAGGAGAGGCATCCCCAGCCATTATATAAATTGCTGATTTTCCATTTAACAAGTTAGCATTAATATTTATTGCAGCATGTTCACAATTGTAAAGATCTTCATTTAAAATGTTTTGTGCCTCACACCCTGTCAGCAGGGAAAGCACTATAAGGCAGAAAGCAGGCTTGCAGGCTCTAATGCAAAGTGATGGCTCCAACTTCAGAAGGGAAGCCTATTTCCAGCAGGAACATCTGCTCTCAGTGTGGTAACCCAGTACCTCATCGCAAAGGCTGGGAGCAGATGGAACAAGAAAGTTTCTCCTGCTCTTACTGCAGAGCTGTGGCAAGAGAGGTTCACCACCTCAGCAGATTGCTTGCTGGGCGGTGCAGGCATCCCAGCCTAGATCTCCACAGTGTTTTATGCTCTCGTTGCAAAGCAAGCAGGGAGGAAAATGTGCTTTAATTGTTTTGTGCAGCAAGAGCAAACCCAATTTAGCTCCTGTGCCAGAAGACATGCTGCTGGTGGTGACGCAGGTTTCCATCTCTCAGAATCGCAGCTTGTCTGCTGCAAAGAGGTTTGCTTGGTCTGAGTCACAGACATCAGGCAGCAGAGAAGTGCAAGTCGGGGAAGGCAGGAGAGGAGCCCGGGTGAGCGGAACCGGGCAAGGGGAAGGTGAGAGCACTGTGAAGCGAAATAAAAATGAAGGTGGAAAAGTGAGAAGAACTTAATGCTAAGATCTGTTAAACCTCCCTCTTGCAAAGCCTTCTGCAGGTACTTAACTTTGCAGACTGTGAGTAATCCAATTAAAGTTGTTAAATCCCACAGAGGCTTAAATTCAGGGGAATTAATGATAGTGCGCAAAGTTAAGCGCATGCTTACTGGGTGGAACAGTGAGAAAAAGACTCTTCTGGAGAGAGAGCTCCATGACTTGGAACTTTTAGAAGTGGAAAAAAAAAAAAAAACCCACCATCAAATGTCTCAAGAAATAATCTTTCTCTGGCTTGGAAGAAGCGTTTGATGTGACCTAAAAGTCTCCTCCATCTCTGACTTCTATTAGTCCATGACAAGACTTAAAAGGTCATCTAGTCCACCCCTTTGCTAATGCAGGATTATTCCCAACAGCACACTGCCTGTTACTTTGTCCAGTCCAGTTTTAAATGAAAAGCCTTGCAAAATTTCCTCTTACCAAAGGACCATTATCCCTCCAATTCTAATGTGTTTCCTTTTGTCAATAGTTCTGTCAGTATAATGAAATCCTTACTGTGCTAAATTGCTAAAAAAGATCTAAAAGTCGAATCTTCTTCTAATATGACATGAAAGTGCTAGTATAAAAATAGGATTGTATTAGCGATTCTCCACTGTATTGTATTAACATCCTATTTCACTTAAGAGAGGCAGGACTGAATTATCTGCGGATTCTTCCAGCCACTACTTTTACAAAGCTGTGTATTTGGGGTTCAGAGCTGCATGACTTCCCATTACAGCGATACAATAAAATTTGATGAGGCATGCAAAACACTGAGGCAGGAGTTCAGGGCATGTGCCAAGCTGGGAGCCAGACCCCTTCTGCCTTGCACTCAGGCAGGCACGACCTGGTCCTTGAAGCTCCCAGGATGCTTGGCCTGGGATGCATGGAGAAATGCAGTATGTGTGATTTGTGCCCCTGGGTGATGGGCAGCCCATGGCATCTGTGGCCCTGGGTGGTGGATACTCTGTCGTTAAGCCATTGTATGGGAAGGTAGTGCTTCTGTCACAAGTGTCTGCGATCTCATCCAGGCTATTTCTCCACTTCATCCCTCTTGTTTTCCATCAGAAAAGGGACTAATCGTCCTTTGTTTGTCACAGGGTGTGTCCCTCCTGTCTGTCAAAGCCCTGATTTAGGGCAGATGCAGCACCTGTGCACAAAGGGCAGCACAGCTGGCTCCTTGCAGGCGTCAGGGCCCCAACTGAAAGCGCAAAGCCCACCCCGTGCCTTTCATCCTTCCTTTGTGCCGCTGCATTCCTCCCCCCTCCGCCCCGCTCCCCCTCCCCCGGCAGGACAGAAGGTTGGGGGGCACCGCGCAGGTAGAGCCCCAGGGGTGCCAAACAGGATGGACCGGTCTGAGAAAAGCGAGACTTAAAAGCTCCTTTGTGGAAGAGCTGTGTGGAGGCTGGATGGGAAGCGGGGCTCCGTTTTTGCCGTTCCCAGCCAGGTGAGCAAGCGTTTAAACGAGGGACTGCACAGCCCTGCCCCACCGCAATTGACACGAGTTTAATGCAATTTGCATTATATCGTAATAGAACCCAGCGCTAACGCAGTACCTTTTCTATTTTTTTTTTTTCCTTTTAAAAATCAAGTCGGGATTCTTTGAAGGTCCCCGAGCTCCACTGAAGCCATAGCATCACATTTACCAGGAATCCAGAATAAAAACCAAACAGTTTCATCTTGTTTCAGCCCTGTTCTCGTCGCCATTCCCAGCATGTTCTGCCGCCGTGCCCTCCCTGGGATTTACAGGGGCTTATTTTCCCAACACATGCTCCCTCGTTGCCATTCTTTTTCTTTCCCTTTTTTCTTTTTTCTTTTTTTTTTCTTTTTTCCCCTGCATAGCAGAAAGCTATTGAGCAGAAAGCCAGTGGGAAGCCACAGCTATTGTATCTCAGGTTTAGTTCCTTATCTGCTGAGGGGTCCTTTTGTGATTGTGTGAAGAAGGACGTGCAGACAGAGCCTTTTATCACCAGCACGGCATCTCCAGCATGAAAGGAGAGGCAGCGGGAATGCAGATGTGACGTTCGAGTATAAAAATCCACCATATGGTAAAGATTACTTCAGCTACGGTCTGGTCAAGATGTTGACACTTTGGTTATGAAAAGCAATATGTATCTCTCTCTTGGTGGTTTCTGTTCAAATTAAATGTTTTGTATCAGGCAGAGAACTAATAACGAGCCAGGTTTTCCCTTGACAGAGAAGTAGTAACAAATACGGAGTAATGTGAAAGCTGACTTGAAAATTACTATTCCCAAAGATGCAATAAATGTAGAGATAAGATTTGCTTAGAGGCCTTGAATGAGATAAATGCTAAAGGTGCTGCTGGTGGGAAGAGAATCCAAGGGGAACAGGCAAAAGCAGAAAAGTAGCACTCTGAAGACACAGGTTGACCTGCCAACATTGCTGCTAACGGGCACCGCTCTGTCCCCAGCAAACACCCCACCACGCCGGCCTATTGCTGCCACATGGCCCGAGCCTTCGCCTCGCAAAAAACAGCCTCCAACCAATTACATTCCAAAGGCACAGCCTAAAATAAACTTTGTGCATGAAATATTTAAAGCCCCCAAGCCTCTCCCGGAGGCTGAGCCCTGCAGCGGGCTTCCCACCTCCCCGCTCCCGCATGGCACCGGGCTGCACGCACCCTGCGCTGCTTAATGCAAGTTAACAGCGGTTGCAATGACTTATTTAAAAGCAGATCAAGAAACATCTCGGATCTCTTTGGAGACTTCAAAAGCAGCTGAATGCTACCGGTATCCTCCGATAAAGACACAGTTTTGCTGTGCTGCCTACCTCCAGGGACCAGGTGGAGGGATGGTGCGGATGGATGGAGCCCGCTGCCCCCCGACTCATCAGGAGCCACAAACACGACAGAGAGGTCTCCTGAGCAAGATGAGCCTTGGGGAGATCATCCACAGCTGTACCAAAGACCTTCAGCTGGGATTGAGAGCAGATGTCAGCCCTGCCTCAGTGCCAAACACAGCCAGGAGGGGCCAAGGCTGGAATGTCCTCCATCAACAGGTGACATCCCCAATGGGAGCCAAAGCTCCATGGCCAAAATCCCCACCCCGGGCTGTTGTTGATAGGAGATTTGATATTGATTCACTGAGGCCCAGATTTCATCCTGTGATTTAAATCTAACTCCTCCAAAGAGAATAAGATCAATTTTACAGAGAATCAAATAGATAAAGAACAGCCTTTGAGCCTCTGCAGAACAGGCAGAGAGGAGACTTTAAAAAAAAAAAAAAAAAAATTCTTTCCTTATCTGGAAAGTAAAAAAAAGGAAAAAGGATAGAAAGAAACCTGGAGAATGTTGTTTGCTCATTTTTTCCTTTTCCAGTCAAAACAACTCCGCCTCTGTCTGCTCTCTGCATGGGCACCAAGGGAGCAGAGCAGCAGAGGGCTTCTCTGCATTGCTCAGAGCGATGCCAGGGGATCCCTCTGCCACCTTTTGCCCCAGAACTCAGCCCCCAGCCCCCACACGGGGCAGTCTCCATGCAGAGCCCTCAACGCTGCACTCACAGAGCAGTGTTACCGTGTTTGCACAGCCTGGCACAGGTGAAAGCTGGAGAAGTGCACTGGCATTACAGCACCAGCGGGTTTGGTGAGAGAGCAGCCGCAGCAGGGAAAGGCAGGGGTTTGGGGTGGAAAGGGGAAATCATGGCATTGTGCTTCTCTCACTGCCCCAGGCACCTTCACTCACCCTGTTGAGCCCTGCTCACATTCAGAAGTCTAGAGACTATGAGGACTGCTCTGAAAGTAACACCTCCTATTTTATTACGTTGGCGTACAACATCAGAAGTGTCTCTTCATGGTATGGCTATAGAAGTTGAATCTTCCCAGTGATACCTCATTCCATTTTGTTGCCATGTGACAGATGGCAGCAGAGGGACAGTCTGACAAAGTGGGGTCAGACATGGAAGTGTGGATGAAGCAAAGGTGTGGAACTGAATTCTTCCATGCAAAGGAAATGGTGCCCACTGACATTCAATGCTTGCTGAATGTTTATAGAGACCAAACAGTGGGATGTCAGCACAGTGAAATTTGGACTGCCTGGGCAGCATTTTCCTAGCAACAAGACCATCATAGCAGCTGTGAAAGAAATGATCACCTCTGCTGGTGCAAATTTTTATGAGTGCGGCATTCAGGCTCTCGTTCATTGCTGGTGAAAACATATAGCTCATGGTGGTGACTATGCTGAAAAGCAGTGTTTTGTAACTGAGAATTTGCTCTATCAAATAGTGTCATTGTGCCCTTTGGATCTGTTGTAGTTTCTATGAAAATAGGAGGTATTACTTTTGGAGCAACCTGCTTATTTTTCTTGGGAAAAAAATCTAAGCTCAGTTCATGATGGGGTGAATATTGTTCACCAGCTGTCTCCATTTATTTTTTTATTCAGGATTTTCCACAACACTGCAGCACAGCCACATGCACACAGCTTCCCAGTGATGCTGCCCACACCCTGCCAGCTCTCTAATGTGTGCCTTAATGCCCAGCACTCGTCCCCAAAGAGCCTCCTTTCCCGCTCCAGCCCTTCCCCACCACCTGTGAGAGGGCAGGGAGCTGCTGACAGGTGAGCTCCATAATTGTGCACCTGCTGATGTTTGTTCTCCAGTGGCTCTTTAGGGACCACAGGTTGCATCATCTTCAAAGGACAACAAAACAAAAAAGAAACAAATGCAAGTTAAACAAGTGGATGGGTCCCTGGGGCTGACAGCAAAAGTTATACTCCAGTTCAGCCCAGGGTGAGCAGCATCACACTTCCTACACAGGACTGAGATCCAGCCCACGGAGCCGCAGGGATGGGGTGACCGAGGGAATGCCAGCTCCCCATCCACATCCTGCTGCAGTGGGCACAGCTGCACAGCTGCTCGCACTTCCTGCAATGCCCTGTGTTTGTAGAGCCACGCTTCAAACAAATACATATATTCTTGCTCTGTGCTTTCAGAGCTTTGATCCCTCCAATTTATTTGTTCTTGTCTTTGTGGGCTTAATAGTCAAAGTGTATGATAATTCATTGCTTGTTAATCCAATTTGGCTCTCCTTAGATATTCCAGTTGAACATCAAATGTAAAATAATGTCTAGAAGAAACAGAAATGAGATCTGTGTCTGTGAACTGGCTCTGAACCTCAGCCACGAGGGCCACCAGCTCTGCGCACTGATTTATTCCCTCTCCCATCTCACGGTCCCTGTGACCAAATCCCTGCAGCTCTGCTCCTCCATTGCAGGGTGCACAGCACCCATAAGGGACACATTCCCCCAGACCAGCACCAGTGTTAAGAAAAATCTCTTTGTTTCCCCCTCTGCAGAGGGTTCTAAATCACTTCTTCCCTCCCACTCTCTACCTCAGCCCTTTCCTGGCACTGTTATTTATACAAACTTGGGCACAGGCGCTGTCGGCTGCTGTATCAGCAGAAGAGATGCAGCAGGTCTCAGAGGTGTGCCAGGGGGGACAGAGGAGAGGGACAGCCAGCCAGGGAGCACGGTGGGGACATGTCACTGTGCTGACATCTCAGAGCCCCCAGCGTGCTGCAAGCAGCAGCGTGGCAGCCGGTGCGGAGAGCTGCCCTCCATCAGGGGCTGATTAAATCACAGCCGCACCCGGTGCCCAGAGGGCCCTGCAGGTTGTGCCAGCGAGCAGGGAGTGCTTTGAGGGAGCATCCCCAGCCTTTGTCACTGCTCGAGGGCAGCTCCCCAGCGCTGTGCACCCAGGAAAATTGGCTCCTGTATCCAAAGTAAGCCCAGGGATGCTACGGTGCCACATCCCATTGCAGGAGCCTTCCTCCACCTCATCCAACAGCCTGGAGAGAGCAGGGTTTGAAGCCACAGACACCCCCTCTACAGCCTGCTTTTGTCAGCTTACCACCTCCTCTCACTCACCCACCTGCCAGGCGGCTCGTTGACGAGGTGCAGCCAGCACCAGGTGCTGCAGGCAAGCTTTGGTGGCTGCAGCTGTACAAGCTGTAAGCTCCCTATCTCTTCCAAACCAAAGCTGGGCAGACACATCCACCTTTAACCTATTTGTTATGGTGTGGTTTAACACGTCCCAGGTTCCCACCTGTGCATGCAGCAGCCCCACTTACAAGCAAGGCTCTTCCTCCCATCCCACTGCAACCTCCATGTCTCCTTGGCCGAGCCTTTAAGTGAGCAGAAGAGGGCACTCACCCCAGTTACCCGCAGAGCGCTCCGATGCTCCTGGAAGAGCGCTCTATTAATAGACCATTAATTCAGAGCAAGCGGATGCTCCTCACCATCTCCCCAGGGCTTCCAAAGTGCCCTCCTGAAAATCTAGGGAAATAAGCTCTTCTCTCTTGTGTCTCAATGGAAGAAAAAAAAGTGTGGGTTGTCAGTGGTTTTCTTATCAGTTCGTGCCCCTGAGTGCTCTGCCACAACTTGGAGCTGCGAGGGGCTCAGGGCCTGTCTGCCCCAGGGGACAATGCCTCTTGGGGGCCAGGACAGCCCATGGACGTCAAAGGCAAACAGAACTGGGAGAGGTGCGTGGGGAAGGGGCTGTGGTGGCACCACTGAGCCCCTATGGGTGTCTGAGCTCCTTCTGGCTTTTGTAAACCCAGCACCTTCAGCCCATCAAAGCAAACCCACTTAGGCACGTTTGTAACCAAACACTTACTTTCCATTTTATTCAATAATTGCTTTAATACTAAAATGCATTAGATGCTCAAAGCAGAGAAAAGAAAGTCACATTTAGGTGGAAAACAAAGTTCTCATCAGATGAAAAAAACCCATGTGGCAGGTACACCATTTTGAAACAGAATCGTAATAATTTAATAAAGCTGTTTTATCATCTTCATAAAATAGACAGAATGGTGAATTTTTTTTTTTTTTCCATTTTGTTCTTTACAATGATTCAATCACTGTGAAAATGTACATAACATACATATCAGCATATACAACAAATTATTCTTCGTATCATCAGCAACGGAGACACCACGATGAGACGTACCGCACTGAGTCCCACCGCCGCGCGGTGCCGTGCTGCTCCTCCTGCTGCGGGACGCGCCGCCTGCAGCTCATACCTGTCACGTTGGAATAGTGCAAGGAGGCGATGCTTGCTGAAAAGCAGTTTGCATTAGGTCAGCTCTTTGTGTTTAAAGATTATATCCCAGCGTAGATCAGCTGAACATCAGCTGATGGCGATTGAGGATCCATCCCAGCTTGCAGTGCTTGCAGTGGAGGCAGCTGGGCTTCTCCCCAAGGTAACCACAGCTCCCGGATGGGGTAAAGGATCACCTATAGCTGCGAAAGCAGCAGTAGCAACAGGATCATCCATGCTCCCCAACGACAGACAAATGTGTTTCCGTTCATAATTTTTTTTTCCCATGAATAATTTCAACATATTCATCAGACAGTGTGTTCTTTACAAAAGGAACTTGTTTCCTATTTGGAAAAAAGAAACCAAAAAAACAAAACCAACATACAAAAAAAAAAAAAAAAAGAAAAAGGAATTCACTTTTGCATGAGGTGTGATCCACAGGCCACCTCCAGCTTCACAACAAACAGGGAACAATGCACCAAGCACTCAGCGATGGTTTTCTCAGCCACCAAAGGCCCCCAGTCCCTGCTGCCCATCCGCACGGCCGCGTGCCCTCGCGGTGAAGGGACACTCAGCTGGCAGAGGGTGGCACACAGGGACATCGCACGGGCTGCTCCAGACCAGGTCCTCGTCATGCTCGGTACAGAATCAGCCACAGCAGCTGCTGCCCTGTTTCTCCAGGGGAGCAGAGCAAGGCTGCCTGAAGGAAACCAACAGATCCAAGCTTGCTTTCCTAAACCAAATCTGAGGACAGCTTTAAGTTACTAAAGAAGCATTAACTGGGTCTGGAGCCCCTCCTCCCCCCACCCAAAAAAAAAAAATCACCCACCCTGCAGCCTTTATGTTTTTGCATGGCCAGTTTTGATGCAACTATTACAAAACTAAGATATGCTGTGATTTGCCCAGGAGCCCTGAATTCATCTCAAGTGACAGGGAGGGATGGTGACAGAAGTGCCCAACATCCAATGGAGGAAGGGAAGGTGGAGTGGAGGCCCTCATCCCACACAGCAAGGACATGGCAGGGAAGGGCCCCTCGCTCAGCGTCCCCAGCTGTGGCACGGGTCAGCCCAGGCAAAACTGTTGTTTAAACGATTTTCTTGGAGGCATAAGGGCTTACTGACCTCTTGAATGCCCCCTTTTAATACAGAATTATTTCGCATCCCTTCTCGGCTGTGCTTTTATTCAGAGTGGCAAGGAATGTTTCCTCTGGGTAAATTAGAGAAATGTTTCTGGGTTGTTTTTTTTTTTCCCTTTCTTCCTTTTCAGTTAGCATCTATTTTTCATCCAAAATCACCAGGCTGGTGGTGGCAGCTCCGCAGGCAGAGGGCAAGTCTCAGCACAAATTAACAGCCAGCACTTTTCGGGTGCTGGAGGCGGGTGGTGGGGGTGATGGGTGCCTGGGGCAGAGGGGGCCATGCTCTCATCCCTGTGGCTGTGATGGGGCCCAGGGCACCGGTCCCATCCTGCTCCAGATGGAGGTTGCGGGGTCTGTCCGTGATGGGGGGACGATGTCCAAAGGCATGGGATGGTTTCTGCAGAGGGGACAGATGTGTATCGAGCAGGCGCTTTCGCTCAGCAAAATAATACATGGATTTTCCTCAAAGAAAGCCCAGCAGAGCTGACAAAAACAGGTAATGTCAGAATAAACCCAGCTTAACGTTTACAGAAAACCCAGTTGCTTTAACAGCCCCAAGCCAGCCCGTTTCTTCTGTTGCTTGTTTTATAAAGATACACACATTTGGAAAGAAACAAAAACAAAAAAAACAAATGACAGCAGTACAGTACGCAGGCAGGAAACAACGCAGGAACAGAAATAACATATCTCTTAACAAAAGGCTCAAACTCCAGAAGAGAGAGGAAAATCCCTGGTTCACGTTTAGGAGGGGTACATGACACTACATTAATGCACAGGATTTGATCTGAATGAGGTAGTAATAACACCAGAGGGAAGCATCACAAATTTCGTTAGAGGACCTTGTTTGGTTGGTTCCTTCCAAACACCTGGCCCTAGCAAGTGGCACGGGGAATACACTGACTGCCGACCTGTCTCAGAATGGCTACAACTTCAGGCAGTCAGTTCACCCTGAAGAAACAAATTACTTGAGCTTATTTTATGTTGAGGACAATAATGACTGGAGCTTGTTTTCCTGTTGACGTTTTTAATTCAAATAAATCAAAGTAACAAATATTTTATCATGAAATGTATACCTAGAAAGACTATTTCTCTAGAAACTGCTAATTTCAACTTGCTGGTACAGCAAACATTGGCAAGAACTATATATTTTCCCTCCCAAAATCAATTTTAAATTCTATGAAACATTATTTAGGGTAGGAAAATCTGACAAGTGAAGGGTTAATAAAAATGCTACACTAACTGAAATCCTCCTACCGTACTCATACCTCACTGAGGAATTATCACTGAAAGAGAGCAGAGAGCTGTGAAACTCTTTCTGTCTCTCCCCTCTACAAAATGGCTATTAAAGTAGCTCAATTTTTAAATCAATTTTATATGAGTAAATTTGTACCCACACAAAAAAAAGTCCTTAATTATGAGAAAAAATAATGAATCGCTTTAATTTTTTCTCCATTAAGAAGGCACATTAATTGAATTAGTAGTGTTGTTATATATCACCTGTCTGCCCCTAAATTAACATCGCTGTTGCTCACTCCATGCTTATTCATGATGCAGGGATAAAAAGAAATCGGAACAGTCTAAAATCCATGCCATGATGACATACATACACACACACACTTAGCATAATCATGGCTGGGAAACGCTGACTGGGAAGTGTGTGTCTAATTGAGAAGGTAATTTAGATCTCCTAAATAATTCCATCACTTTGACTTTGAAATGACTCGAGACAGGGCATGTCTAAATCCAGGAGCTGAAAAAAAAAAGAAACTTCTGGAAAAAAAAACCACCTTTCCATGCATTGACTTGAAGTTACGCTAAGGAAGTGGATAAAGGGAAAAACTTCGGCACAGTGCATATGGCGGTTGCAATTCAGGCAGAATTTTCCCCAAGATGCCTTCTAATAACATCCTGCCCTGAGAGCAGGTGGAGGCTGCAGATGGTGGGGACTGGAAATAGCACTTGTCCCACTCGGTCTGGAACTCCCCAAGGGTTTGGTAAGATGGTGGTGATTGTTTGTTTTAAACTTGAAAGCCTTCTGCCATCACTAGACGGACAGTAATTTGCGATATCAAATACAATAATAGTACAGATAAGCATGTGACAGCAAAAGGATTCATAAACGCAGGGGTGTCCACAGCAAAATAGCAACATCTTCAGACAGAAACAACCTTGCGTGGGGCGAATATTAAAACTCACTCAGATGTAATTTGAAAGAAATGGCCATTGCTTTGCCTACAAAAAGGTGTCTGTAGAGGGAATTTGGAATTCGATTCTTGAGCATTACAGAGATTTACATTGGTTTTGAGGTACAAAAATATATAAAGCCAAGAGACAAGACACCTGGCTCTGCTGCTGCCTCTTGGCAAAAGGAAAACGCGCTATTTGCCCACAGAACACCCCTGTAGCCTGCTGAAACAAGTGGGATTGTCACATTAACAACAGCTTCATTTATAAACAATACATTTAGGGAAAGCTTTTAAATACAGCGATCTGTGAACCATTGGTAAGCGATAAAAACGACCCGCTGGGCCCCTTGGGCGGCCGGGCGCTGCTCAGAGGACGATGTCCCTCAGTCTCCTGCCTGCCGGCGAGTCCTTCTCCCTGCGGTCCTGCAGCAGCGGGTTGCCCTCCTGCAGGCTGCCCTCGCTGTCCGCCCCCCTGGGCTCGGCCTCCGCGGGCCGTGCAGGGCCAGTGTTCGCCGGGGGCCGGCCGGCGGGGCAGGGCAGGCCGCCGTAGGCTGCGGGGCCCTTCAGGTGCAGGGGCGAGGTGACGGGGCTGGCGGCCTCGCAGCCATTGCCCGCCTCGCGCACGGTGCCGCTCACCTTGGGGCTGCCGGCGGCCGGCTCCACCGTTCTTTTGCCTTTGGGGTTGCTGGGCCGTTCCTCGGCCGGCGGCTCGCCGCCCTCCTTGCCGAAAGTGGCGAAGGTCCTTTTGGCACTACAGTCTGCATAAGGCTCCGCGTCCACCGCCGTCGCTTCTATGGAGAGGGCGATGACGTTCCTGCCGTGCTCAGGGGACTTGGCGCGGCTGGGAACGGCGCTGCGGGGCATCCAGCACCGGTCCGAGTGGCCCAGGATGCGGCATTCTTCCCTGCAATGAAATCCTTCGCTCTGATCTGCATGGAGAAAATACAAGGCCATGTGAAGAGGGCGAGCGCTGCCCAACCCCTCCTGCCCCAATGCTGCATCAAACGGCCGTCAGCTTTACAGCAGCGTGGGGAAGGGGGATTTTTACAGCCATTTCTCCACTGCTCTAAAGACCGGAGTACAATTTCCAACAGGTTGTGTGTCATCTTTAGTGGCTGGCAAGTCTGCTCATGGCAGTGAGGTTGGAACAAGATGATCTCTAAGGTCCCCTCCAACCAGAGCCGCCTTATGATCTGCTGCTGCTGCCAGACCTGAGACATGGGGGAAACGAGTAACAGCAGCAGACAAATGAGGACGGGGTTGTGCCACGTGTCGGGCTGCATGCCGTCAGCAGGTCGTGCTTTTAGCAGCCGGCGCTAAGGCCCACCATGCTCTGAGCACTGTCTGTCGTGACATTTAAGGTTGGCCTGGAGGGGGAAGCGAGCAGAGAGAACAGAGTGTTTTCTTTCTCCTGTGTGTTTGTGTGTTTCAACTTTTTGCTCAACTCCACTGGCCTCCCACACAACACAGCCTTTATAAATCTCCAAGGCTGCCCACTCCACTGAAGATTAAATATGTCATTCCAGCACTGGGTCTTTATTCATATGAGAGTAATAAAGATCTGTTCTCTCAACTTAGGGCTGTCCCAACCCTACTTTACAGGGCTGAAATATGGAACAGTATTTCACACTTTCCAAGGACCTCTCCTGTCCCACTCTGAGCGCAGCCACAAGCGGCTCTCAGCAGCAGGAGGTGCCCCACGGTGCCCCATTGCTGTCCCCAAAGCACTGTCCCATCCCCGCCGCCCTGGGAGGTGCTGTCCCCACTGCAGGTGGACAAATCGAGACCTAGAGAAGCAGACGGGCTCAACCAAGTGCAACACTGGAAATCAAATCCAGGAGTCTCGACTTCCCGAGCCTTTGCTGAGCACCAGACCGTGGCTGCCACCAAACATCGTGGACTCCTGGCTGCTTTTCAATCTCAGCTTACGACTCCAGCTTCCTTTCATTCGATAAGAACTTGTAATTGCAGATAGCCCTCATTTCACAGGCAAAGATGCAGCTCCTTCCTGCTATAATCTATATACCCGTAAAGCAGCAAAGCAGTGTTGAAGAATTAATGCTATTAACAACACGAGAATGCACCCAGTCGGTGTCGGTGTGATAGATCAAGCCCTACGAAGGTGCAGACTCAGCCTTGGTCTGCTTCCTGTCTGTCTGAAACAGTTCATTTTGATGCTTTGTACATCTGTGTGCATAACCTCAGCTCCTCAGACACATTGGTATTTCCACCACATTCTAGCACTAGGGCGGCTGATAAAAATTCTCAGCACATAACACAATGCACCAAAATATGAGCAGCTTAACACTTACAGAGAATAAACGAGTAAAAGGCAGACTTCAAAAAAAGGGATTTTTTTTTTTTTTAAGGGAGAAGAAGCCAATTAATTGGAAAGCTGTGAGTAAAACATTAGCTCTTTCTCACCATCAGAGCAGCTACCCGGTGGTGCGAGGCGCGGCGTGAGGTGGCTGTGTAGGAGGTCTGGGTTTCGGCAGCCTCCTTTACAGCAGCTTTAGAGAAAGGTGCTCTGAGCCTTACATGCAGAACAACCTGCACTAAGATCTGAAAGCTGATGCTCTTACAGCTTGATTCTGTTGCTTTCAAGTACTTGAGCAAAATAAAAAAGGAGAAAAATTGCCCAGAAAATGTTGCTGTCTGCCTATTTATCCACAGCTTAACTTCAAAAGGGTGCTAGAGGCACACAAAGTTGTGTAGTCTGGCTGAAGACTTGGTAGTGGCTGGAGGGGGTACAGAAATATCTTGGGTTCTCATCCCAGGGAGATGTGATTTACTATGCTGTGTGACCTTGGGTGCAGTGTTGCAGCACACACCGTGTCAGCCCCTCTGCTACTATAAAGCATCGGACCGGGG
Organism: Meleagris gallopavo; assembly: GCF_905368555.1. NCBI lineage: Eukaryota > Metazoa > Chordata > Aves > Galliformes > Phasianidae > Meleagris > Meleagris gallopavo. The sequence goes on along the minus strand of NC_139412.1, from coordinate 5,206,369 downwards.
TGCACTGGGGCTGCCTGCTCCAGCACAGGACCATGTGGGGTGAGCCCCCTACATCACCACAGCAAAGGCAAAGCTCACCCCAAGTGGGTTTGGTTTGCCTTGAGCTACTTACTGCAAACTGCTATACGGTACAGTTAAAAACAAAGCAAGGGCTTCACCAGTTAGTCCCTGGAGTGGCACAGTGGTGATGGGTTGATGGTTGGACTGGATGGTCTTAGTGGTTTATTCCAACCTTAACAATTCTATGATTACTGTAGTTCAAGTAGATATTCCTCAAATGCAACAAAAGGACCTGAGCTTTAGGAGCGGTTTTACTAAAGCTTGCTGGTACAGTGCCTATCTGCTTGGACACCACCATGCCTGTCTGCAAGCAACAGTTAGAGTGCAGGCAGGAGAAGGGATGAAAACCCATTGCGTTGGGTTACACCATTTCAACCTTTAATTTTAGAGTGGGAATGCAAACAACTATGAAAGATGCCAGATGAAGGGACACAAGTCACCACCTATCCACAGACCTGAAAACAACAAGTAGCTCCACATTCAGTCTCCCTGCTCCTACCCCCACCATGTCTCAGCTCTCTTCTGTTGAGACCACATCCAGGAGCCAGAAGTTGTCCTGCTCCCAGCGACAGCACAAGTGTGAGCCCTTAGCTGGCAGCAGACCCCAGGCACTCGCGCAAGGCACTGAGCAGCAGCTCCTTCTCTTTGGCAGAATGAGGATCTTCACCAATCACTATTTCCTTGTTAACCACATAGATCATATAAAATACCATTTTAACACCATAAGCATGCCCTGTTGATACATATAAGCACCACACGGCTCCTTTGCTATCACAGTTCAGAGGCAGCTGAACTGCAGCATCCATCTCCAGCCAAGCACCTGAGAACAAGAGCTGCTGCCCCAGGCACTGCAGGCACAAAGCCTCCGGGCACAGCTCCTCACTGCCCTTTGCAGCCAGGTCTGACTCACCCAGCCACAACGGCACCCAGGACAGCCATTCACATTCACGGGTTCTTTATTGCACTATTCTGTCTTTTTCTTCTTTAACAATCGGAAATAGGATGACAGGAAATTCTTTTACAGCTCTAGACCTGCCCTAGTCAATAGGACTGTTATTGTCGGCACTAAAAAATGTTCTTAATGCAAGGAGCAAAGCCCAGGTACTAACCCCCACATCACATACCACATGATGAATGGCAGGCAGCCAGACCTGGCAGCTTCCCACATCCGCCAGACATAGGGGTGGCACAGGGCTGAGCAATATTGCCCGCAGGACCCAGCAGGAGCAAAAAAGGGGGCAGCTCAGGGCTCCGGCACTGTTTGCTTGAGAGTGTCCTGAGCAGGACTGGGCTTTCTAAGCAGCTGAGCACACCACAGACACGCTGGGAGGATGGTCGGATACCTGCATTGTGCACGGGCTATTGGGGGAGATGTTGAACACCATGCCCAATTGCCATCGGTGTGTTTATGGGAGCTGCAGGTTCCCCAGCGGCAGGGCAGGCAGTGCCCACCTCAGCACCTCCTGCCTTCATCCAGCACAAACCCACAAGCTCAAGTCACAGCAGCTCACGGCGTGGTGCTTTTAAATTGATTCCCCAGGTGCAAAACATCCCAGCAGACGCCTTTCCAGAAAGTGAGCAGTTATCCTTGGCAGAAGAATATGTGTCACTGCTAAACATAAGCTCTAACACAGCAAATATGAAATAAAATAAAACCAACAGCCACCTCTGGAATTAATACACTCCTTGACAAGTACAGCAAAACCCATGTTGAGCTCCGGATTTCAAACCTCCTCAGCCCGTACCTCGGGGGAGCAGCAGAGATGGAACGATGTGCTGCGGCCAGCCTGGTGCTGCAGGTGGGTCAGAGCTGGGCAGGGGCTGCAGAAGGAGCAGTGGCAGTGCTGACCCCCATGGCTCTTCTCTGTACAGCCCAGAGGACACGGGGACAGAGGGAAGCGCCGTGCATGGAGCGGCACAGCCTCCAGCTCCGCCCAGCACGGGGCCCTCTGCAGTTCAAAGGAAGGGTTAATGGACATCCTGCACCTGCAAGTGCTTTCAGTCTCCTATTCAAAGTCTCCAGTACCTGAACTCGGTTCTGCGGCAGCGCAACATGAAACCGGTTTGAAAGGAGCCCATTCAACTCTCAGAGCAATTGAATTATCTGCAGAGGAATCTCAGTGCTGGCCAAAGAGACAAAGTTAAATCGCACCGAGGTGCAAGTGCCTGGGAATGTAATATTCCTGATAAATGGCCAGATGACATGTGCTGTTATACAATCTAAGGTGCAATTTGGGCGATGACAATAGTCCCTGGAGTTTCCATTTTCAAACAGACGCTCAGTTCAATCCAATCCATGTCAGAGCAGGTTTGCAGGGGTGAGTAAGTGGAGCTCATTTGTGCTATTACATGGAGAGCAAGGAAAAACAGTCGAGGAGTCACTTGAAAATGAAAAGTAAGAAAGAACAGATAGCAGAAGCAGGACCTGCATGCACTGTGCTGGGCTCAGGGTGGGGAGGATGATGGGGAGCCCCACATGGGTAGCGTGGCCCCAAACTCAAAACCCAAAATTGGGTGTGAGGAGGTGGCAGTGGTGTTCCTGGGCTGCCCTGGCCGTGACCAGCAGCATCCTGCCATAGATGCACAGCTTTATCTTTGTGTTGTGGTGTGTCTCTAGCAGCCGTATGGTCGTACTGTAATCACGGTGACACTGCTCCTGGGTACAGCAAACAGCACGATCATTAAAAAATTCATTTCAAAATCTTCCTGGAAGCTAATAAATTTTACAGCAGTTTCAATCTTTTCTCATTGCAACAAAGAAAAGCTTAGTTCCAGACAAATTAAAAGTAAATTGATTGCCTTAGGGGAATCTATTCAAATATCACTTTTCCATGTTAGAAATCTCTTCCTGAAATAAGAAGAGAAGAGCCAGGGAGAGTGAGCATGGGAACTCTGTGGAAAAGCAAATCATTAAATCTCAGTGCACAAAACTAGGGGAGGAAAAAAAAAACAGCTTAAAATAAAATGCAAATGTCTCACTGGGGTGCAGGCCTAACATTTGTGACGGAATTTATGAATAATAAATATGAATAAATAGTAAACATGAAGGGATCAAACATTGCTGCTGATGTTTACTCATGGTTAGCCATCTTTCACGGACAATGCGCAACTGCATTATTTAACACCCATCACTCAGTTACTTTGGGGTTTCTTTCCAACTCCAGCACCTTCTTTTCTCTGCCAGGCACTGTGCAAGCCCTGTGCACAGCTCGCTGCCTCTCTTGGGAAACTGCATGCTGCAGGAAAACCCAAATTTTGCAACTGCCCTGCCCTGCATGGCCATGTGAGGATGGTTGGCCCTGCCACTAATAAGCTCAAGCAAAATGCAAGCGATCTCCAGCCAGGCTTCATCATTTGCTTGTAAATTAAGACTCTGCACCTCTCCCTTATCTCCTGTAATAGCATAATATCACGAAACAAGAGGTGGGGAATAGTGTATTACATTTTTGACCTATGGGCTTTTATGAAGCCTTCTTCACCCTGCTTAATCAAAAGCCTCCAGTCTATGCACAAATGTAATCCTGTTGCAGCTTCTCTTGTACAATGCTCAGAGGATACTAATAAATATGGACAGTGACAAATGCTCTTTACTGCAACAAGGAGCATTTCTTTTCCTATCTTTTGCCATTATTTGGGATTTACGTGAGCTAAAAAATGTTGCATTTTTAATCCTGGATTGTCTATTCGAGCACTGGAGGTCAGCGGTGCTTGGACAAAGCTAATGCCATGCGGAATTATCTTAATGAAACAAGGGATAGGAATTAGTTTAATTCATTATGCAACTGATGAGGACCCACACTGGAATGGGACTCATGAGCAGCATCTCTGTAATGGCCAAATGGGATGCAACGGGGATCCCTCCCTCCTACTGCGGGTGGACGCAGCTCCAAGAAGCAAACGTTTTCTCCCCAGACCAACTCCTGGGCTGGCTGGAGCCTTCTGGATGTGTGCAGTGCCATGAAGAAGTGCTACAGAAGGAGCTGGGTTCTGGGCACACAGTGCAGTACAACAGAGCCAAGCCCTCAAGGTGTGAGCCAGGATGCAAGTCAGCACTGGACAGCCCCCTCTACCCAGGAAAATTAATTACCATTCAGAGAAACAGCAAAACACACCATTTAAACTCCAATTAATCCTTTTCTGGGGACTTGAGTGATCCACAGAGCTGCTTGTGGCCCTGGAGCAGCAGGATTTTACCTCTGAAACTCTGCTACCTGCACATCAGCTCGGGCACTCACTGCAGGGCTCATTAACGTCCTCATCGAGCTAACAGGCTGCACATAAGACTGGAGCAAGCAGGATCCTCAGAGAGGGAGGCACTCCAGCATCCGACAGACCTTTTCCATCTCTAACCATTATGGCTCTGTAATTCATATGCACAACTCCCATTAATGCTAATGGAAGTTACTGTACTGCGTGCACCGACTGAAGAATACAACCCTTTGACTTCATTACTGGAATTCAATTTCATTAACACTGGATACAGAGGGATTGTCCTAAATACTCTCTTTCTTATATTTTTTTCATGTTAATGCAACCATTTGAGTATATTATACCCTGCAGAGATGGAAACATTTCTAGTCTGTTTAAACACATTTCCTACAATTGGGAGCAAAACTTTGTCTCCATTTATGCCTTTGACACCAGCTGCCTTCCATTTAATGGGACTTTAGTTGCTAGAGCAAATTAATCCAAAGGTTACTTTTCTGTGCTATTGTCAAATCTGAAGCAGCCAAATTCAAACAGACTGTGTTGCGGTAATGCAATACCAGCCACGCATCCAAATTCAAATGGCAACAATGGATCAAATTACTACAGCATCCCATTCAAAATTAGGTGTCGTTCAGAAAATTGCTACTTGACGATCCTGACGAAAATCCAGCCAAAGAGACATTACAGCTGGGGGCGATAGGAAGCAATGCCCAGCCACCTGTACCTGCCGCAGAGTGGGCCAGCACACATCGGCACGGCTCCATTGGCCTGGGGGACACCCGTGTCCCATCCCACACCCCACGTGCCTGCTCCCTCCATCCGCACACGTCTCGCTTCCTTCAGAGGCATCTGCTCTTTCCACGGAGCAAGCGAGAAATGAAGGAGCTGAGTTATAAACCCTGATACATAATTTACTCCCATTATCAAGATTAAACACATCTTTGCATGCTTAGCATAAAACAACTGCCTTTCCCCAGATTTCTCAAGGACACGCATAAACTTCATTATTATCTAAATAATCAAAAGAGGATTTCAATAGAATATTTAACTGTCTGCCTACTGGAAACTCACAGCCTTAATCTAACACTGATCCTCCGTTGTCCTTCATGTAAATATTGTTGGGACGTCAGCCAAAGCCTAGGGAAGTGAGCTTCATCTTGGTGGATGGGAATCTCTCGTGTCAGATACAGTCAGCCTGACTAATGAGACCTACAGCTTGCCAAAACCTACAGCCTTGCTGTCTGTTCCAGCTGTTGAATGCACTCAGAAACCCAGTGGCACCAGCCCAGCAGTCTACAGATCCCAATCAACTATCAATAGCTTAAGTGTAAGTGATTGTGTATGAAGTATGAGCCAAATGTGTTTCCTTTTGCAGTTTTAGGACCTCCAGTATTGTTATTGCACCAGTAACGCTTGCATGGAATTAATCATATACGTACCCACAAGGCAAAACATTATGAGAAGCTCTTTGTACTTTGTAAAAGTACGCAGCTCTAAGGAGTGGAGGGGAGCTGGAAGGCTTCCCAGCAAGTTGGGGCGTTCCCCACTGTTGAGCAAGTAAGGGAATTTATTTTTTTTAAACCAAAAGCGTTGGTTCCTGGCCACTTCTCATCATGACTTTGACCTCTCGCTCTTCCACGCTGGAGCTCAGCATTATCCCCTCCCTGGTGTTTAACTATTTGTTTTTTCTGACCAGCAAGCAGCTTTTCCGTGCTGCTGGATCCTTTGTCTGAGTACAGGGACAGCCCATGACTGGATGCTGCACGAGGTTTGTGGATGCACCAGAAAATCCCAAAGGTGACCAATGGCAACCAGGAGGGCCCCGGGGGTGGTTCTACAAAAGCAACTCTAAATGGTCCAGCATCCGGCAGTGCCCACAAATGTGCATCTAAAACTATCATAAGGTCAACAGCCAAATCCAAAACCTCCTTACAAGTCTGGGGAAATTACGCTGCCTGCAAGCCATGACCAAGCTCAATTTCTAGCAACGCAGGTGGGCTCCTGCTCCATCAGCCCCACATCCGTGTGGGTGATAGTGAAAACAAACCTGGTTTGCCTTGAGCTGTGAACTGGGGAGGCAGTTGAACTGCAGGAATGGAAAATAATGGTATTTTCATCACCTGTGTATGTATTCCAAGGAAAGCAGCTGGCTCCACGGTGTGTTTGCTGCATAACACAAGAGCTTTGTGCTGCACGCACATGTCCCAGCACTGCTCTTATGCTGGAACTACATATTTTAATATTTCCTCCTTTCTTTCCTGACTTGAATTTGGGAGAATAAACATCCTCCCTGTTGAGCTCCCCCTCTCCCACTGACAGGTGGCTGGGACAACTAAAGGTGATGTGGTGGGCTGAGGCTGAGCTGGCCCTGCTCTGTTCTTGGAATGCTCTCCCTTCCCTCTGCCTGCACCCACATCTCAAGCACACCGGCAAACTTTGAGTGCTCCAGACTGAGTGGGGCTGGGCATCACTAGGCAATCCAGAAACAGGGTGAGCTTCTGGCTCTTGTTCTGCCCCTGCAGCCTCAAGGGAACTGATCTCACAACATTCCATGCTCCCAGGTATACCTACTGTGCTGCATCCACTCCTGGCCCCAGCGTGTAGGGCTGTCAGCAGAACCACACCGCAGCACAGTTACTCCCAGTGACGATGTGACACAGAGCCCAGATGAAGTTTCAAAACCAAAGTGGTTTTCAATACTGACGGGTGGAAAAAAAACGTCACAACTCTCTTAGTCTGAGCAGGTTTTATCTGGAAATACCAAAAGCTAGTAAATGTACGGCCCCGCAAAGTCACTTCTACTGAGCCACTTCACTGACCAAACCTTTTAACTGTCACTGGGAAATAAAGAACGATAGGTACAAGCCCCAACTGTCGCTCCCTGATTAGTGTACTCCCCATCACATCCTCCTGCAAAAGAACAAAGCAAGGCTGAAATGACGGCGGTAATTGGGAGCGTTTAGACAGAGTGAGTGAAAGGCGAGGAGTCCAGCTCCTCACCTCTGAGCTCACCACGGGGCTGCAACAGCTCGGTGTCGGCATAGAGCTGCAGTTCGGTAGATCTGATCCCAGTTTGTCCCTCCGCAGTGGGAATGGGGCTGCTCTTCCCTCCGAGCACAACGGGAGAGTGAGTTGCAGGCACGCTGTAGTCCTGCAGTCATTCTGCTGGAGCCTCCCTACCGGGACCCACCCTCGTGTTTGCTCGCTGTCTGCAGCACGCAGATGTAATGCCGCCTCGCTGCCGCTGCGTGCTCTGCTCGCTTCTAAAACACTTACACATGCAGCATGCATTAGAATTAAAAAACCATTAAACCTCGGAAAGGAAAAACTTTGACAGGATGCGTAATATACTAAGTATAATTAATTAAATTGGATGAGACACTGGGGGACGAGAGAAGAGTGGATGGAGACTGTTCTTGGAAAAGGGATGGTAATGCTCTAATGCTCACCATGTGCCATTAAGTAAGGAGAAGCCTTAGTAGAGGCGGGGACGGGCAACGGGAGCTTCAGGAGATGGCAGCAGCCAGTTGGGCACCTTGGATGTATAGCAAAGAAGTGAAGTGGCCAATGAGAGCTCTAACGGAGATAACAAAGACAGAAAAGGCATCCGAGAGAGAGAGAAGAGCAGAAGTGGCACCGAGGTCACCAAGAAGCAGCACAGCACTAGTGCTAGCTTCCCCCTATGAGCTCCTTCATGTCTGAGGGTGGGTGACAGCCCCATCCTCACTCAGTGCCATCTCACCATCAGCTTGGGCACAGGGGTAGCGACTTCTCCTGGGGGAGCACCTGGTTCTCCTCTTCTCCAATTCTTTGTACTTTCTGGCCCAGTTCCCCCAGACAGCTTAGCATGCTGCCACATCCCCTCTGAGGTGAAGTGGAAAGGAGCAATCCAAGCTGGGGACAGAGAGGGAGCATCAAAGCGAGCCCCAGCTGACACAGCAGGCACAAGGCGTTGAGACAGCCGCAGTCTGGCTGTTCAGCAGGACAAAGTTTTAACAGGCTTAACAACAGCATCAGCACTGATCATTAGGCAATTACACCTGCTGAAAGTTGACAATGCACCAGGTCCAAATGAATTATCTCCCCAAATCCTGCAGGCAGGAGCACGGAAAAGAGAGAAGTCGTTGTCAACAGCCTCTGATAGCTCACCAAGTGCAGAAGCAGTAACTAAAAACTAAAGGGCTGCTCATTTACTTGCTGCTTGGAGAGATAAAAGGGAAAGTCTGGGAAATGAAGTCTTAAAAAAACACTCTCATCATTTAGGGAGTGGTGGGAGGGAAGGTCCTGGAAATACTGATACAGCCAGGATTGCTCAGCTGTCAGCATGTGTTTGGAAAAGGAAGGCAGATCTTGGCTGGGGGAATTTGCTCCTGAGTCAGCCCCAGTGAGGTTTCTTGCTCAGCCCTGCACATTGCAGCTCCACGAGCTGTCCTCCTGGAAGATGTGCTAGGACTCCTCCATGGACCCACACAACTGGATCTACATGGATCACGGGGACTGCACGCCCTGCTCTGGGATGGCAGCTTTGTCACAGCGCCTGTCTCAAGCACAGCCCTTCACTTTGAGTGACGAGGCACGCTTTTAGGAAAAACATGCAAATGTGATTTAAAGACTCTAAGTGATACAGAATATATCACATCTCTTGGGAGCCTGTTCTGGGGGGTAATTATTCTAATTCCTAAAATCACGCGTCTCATTTGCAGCTAGAATTTTCTGAGGCAAACCTCCACCCTCCAGCAGTGGGTGTGCCATATTTGCTAAATTAGAGAGCAGCAAACACCCCCTCCCCTCTTTGGCTTACAGCTGAGATGACCAATGTCTCAAGCAATGAGCAATGTCTCAGAGCATCTCCCTGAGGCTGCCATCTCTCTCGGATCCTAATTCGAGCCCACCAGCACCAGCTTAAAGCATCCCACTGGATTTAGCAGGCTTTGAGTCAGCTCCTAAAGCTCCATTTGAAATAGGAACCAAATGTATGTGTTTGAAGAGTAGAAATCCATGCCTACAGCTCTCTCCAGAAGTTTCTGTGACCACTGCAGATGCAGAAGGGCCCCAGAAAGCAAGGGGACATTTCTGCACAGACAAAGCACCTCCTCTTCTTGTGACTGCTGGAGCTCAGTGAGCTCTGCAAAGCACTTCTGTGTGGAGCTTAGAGTGAATTAATTGGGCATATCTACCAAGCAACAAAGGAGGAAGGCTGACGAGGCAGAGGTCAGGTGATGAGGGAATTGCAGGTGGAATTGTTCATTTTAATTACACATCTTCATTAACGTGAGGTTCCTGGATCCTACTGTGATGACTACTTCATCTAAATATTTGCATGAGTGATGTGTGCGTGAGTGAATACACTTCCACAAAGGACACGTGGCTGAAGAGTGGAACAGACACAGAGTTTTCTTTGAATTTTACAGGGATATTTCCACCACAAAATCATTTCCTAGGATAACAACACTGTAAATGTAAGATAAACATTTTTATAAGGCACAAAAGTGCACAGGAAAAGAACGGCTCGAGGAGGAAATAAGTGATGAGTGAGGTAAAACACGGGTTGTACTCGAGCTGTTTGTGTCTCCCTGGCACTCGAATGAGTTTGATACAAGCATCACGATTACCTGTTCTACTGACAGCCCTGAAAGGAAACAAAAGTTTGGAACAAGCCAAACACATTCAATCTCCTTGAATAATTTAGGCTGCTGAGTTATCATGTGTTTCATGGACTGTCATCAAGAGAAGCTGTATTGCAGAGGAAAGGTCTGTAAATCAATGCATCTGAGGGACCAAAACTCGTCAGAGAGTGGCTGCAAAAGCACTGCACGTCAGAACAGATGCAGAGCATGGAAATGAAGCGGCGAGTGTCACAGGGCAGCTGCAGCCCTGCGCTGCCTGGATGGCTGCAACAGAATGGCAAGGACGGGCAGACAGGGGCATCAGCAAGACATGGCTTCTGAAACATGCTGCTGAAAAGCAATGTCAGCAGCACAAATAGCTGGTAAACTCGCAGTGAAAAACAGGAAACAAATGGAAGTGCAGCATAAATATACCTAGTGGCCCACCTGGGTGTGCCACACACTCCCCAGAGCTATTTATATATTCCACTAATGTACCTACTGCTTCCAATAACACTTCTGGCTCTGACCTTTCCTGATTTACTGCTCTGCATGCTTTGGCTTCAGATTCCCAAATTCCCAAACTGTCAATGCCCCTTGTAGCATCTCTCTGAGCCGTACCAAATGCAGAACCGGGCTGGCATGCCCTGGAGAGCCAGGCAGGACATATCAGAGGAAAAGGACAGATTTTTAAGACATTTAAGAAGGTGCCTTAATATACAAAGCACAGACCTTTTATGTGCTGCAGCCAACAAGTACGATTTGCAGTAGGACTCATGAATCTTTAGAGAAGTCTGTACGTCTTTAATGAAGGTGACATTTCCAAAGCAGCCAGAAGAACCAAGTGCCAGACCTATTTTGGTCTGCGATCAGTGCAGACACCTACTCCATTAGGCTTCTCACAAAAACTCCAACCAGTGCTCCTCACCCTCCTTCGTCTACCACTTTTAACAGTGCAAGAACAATACCTGCTCTCTTCATCATGCACTCAGCAGAGCAAAGCCCACTCCCTCAGATGGGCCGGGGCTGCTTGCTGTGATCCCCAGCACCCTGCCAAAGGAGCTGCCTCCATCCATCCCAGCCCTCCTGGCTGCAGGCAGCCTCCTGAGACGTCCCCACATGGGTGCCAGGGACGTTTTGTGGCTTCCAGTTCCCAGTGCTTCCGTAAGATGCAAGGTAGCATCTGTGGTGAAATCTCACAAAATGATCCAAGATAGTTTTCTCCAGCTGGGACTGATTGAATATAGCCTGGGCACCGGATGATGTGGGAAATCATTCGTAGCCGAGCACAAATTGCATGCATAGAGGTAATTACTGCAGCACAAGGTTGGTAGCACCACTACCCACATGACAGTATATCTCAGCAATTTTCATTTCCTATCGCTTCAATTCAGACGGGGCTTTTTTTCATCTTTTTTTTTGGTTCAATTTTCTCCTTTTTCTACAGGGACCCACTTTAACCCAGGATATCCTCCAGGATAAAGCCCTGCCTTCGCTACAGCCAGCCTTTCCACACACTCCAGTTTTCTCCTATTGACAACCCCAGCGCTGGGGCTCAACCTGCCCTGACCTGACTTCTCCTCCACACTCCGAGCACGACCACCTCTGCCCGAACGTGAAGTGACACAGCAGTGGCAGTCGGTCACCCGCTGCTGTGTGCTAGCACTCGGAGCCATCCACAGGCACCGGTAATGAAACACAATGTGCAAGCAGCTAATGAAGCTGGTTACAAAGCCAGTGATTCTCCACACTTGAAAGAGGGTGAAAATAAGGAAAATGGAACAAAAATAAAGACTTCTACTGAAAAAATAGAAACACTAACAGAATTGATGGTGGGAGCAGGGACGTTTATCATCGCTATTACGGATACTCAGCAAAAATAGGGCCACATAATGCTCACTGTGATTACATACATTGTGGCTCTTATACACCAACAATATATTTGCTACAAAGGACTTCTGTTGTAGACGCAGATACAAAAGAGAAGGCAATGCAGCACCAGCCAGGGCCTGGCCGGGCTCCGTTCCCAGCACACTGCACATCTGCAGCAAAGAAAAGCTGCAAAACTTTTTAATAATTCTGTGACCTATTTAAAAAATATCTACTCACTTACATTCATCTATGCTGTATAAGAAATAAAATATAGCACTGAAGAGCTTTGAGTGGCAGCACTTCCCTTAAGACGGATAAAAGCTGCAAGTTCTCTTGGCTGTTTGGTGCCAATTATTACCGAGTTTTGACTTATACATTATTACATAGATCACTTAGTAAAACAACCTGCATACAAACCCTGTGCTATGCCTCCCTTCAGTCGTAATCTGCTGGCAGCAGAGCACTTCAGACACTCACCATGTACACCTCCTGCCAGAAAACAGTGGGCCCCTTCGCTAAGGCACTCTGTACATGATGCTGTTGTAAATAAGTGGTCCAAATGAAGAGAGGACTGTGACTTCTCCTTATGGCACATATAAAGTTATTTGCAGTGATTCTGCCAGTAGTGGGGGAAAGAATAGCTACCCAGCTCATCCCAAAGGGAGCCAGCAGTGTGGTGGCCCCAAACCTCACACCTCAGTTCCTCATCCCCTGGCCAACGTGTGGGGACAGCTTGAGGGCGCTGCTGGAAAAGCCTACAGCCTTGTGGGGGAAGGAGTGGGGACATCCTCACCATCTGTGAGCCCAAATGGGGGGGCAAGGAACGGCGCTCTGCCCACGTCACCCCTTCCTGTTGTGATACACCAGGAGTTATTTAATTTGATAGCAATTGCTTGCGACCTGTAACGATCCGCGCTAACGCGATGCCGTGTACCGACAGCCTGCGGAGGCCGAGGGTCAGCGCACTGTTTGCAGTGATTATTCCTTTAATAAAGGGCCCTGTATTTTCCAGCGGCAGCAAAATTGATGCAGGTTGCCATGGTAAGCACACACTTTCCCATTTACTAGAATAATAGACAGCTCTGTATAATTCACTGATTTCAGATGATTTCTCACCCAAAGAGCAAGTCGCTGGAGTTACATAAGTCACCTGTTGTTTAGTCAATCTGGCAATTTTAATTAGAATAAATTTTTATGATTCCTCTTTGCAACACTTAGAGCTGCTCTGCCACCAGAATGTGGAGATGTCTGTAAATTATACAGACTCCAATCACATCTTTTTTGCTGTTTTAATTACAGTAACATTACGGCATTAATCATGTAAGCCTCTGTTAAACAAGTAACAGCCATCCTCCATCATAATTAAAAAGAAAGGCCAAGCAAACAGGAGCTTTGGATTTCACCATATTTTCTCTGAATGTCGTGTTTTAACTTAAGAATTTCACAAACAGTAGTTCTATTTGGCTGTAATTAGTGTTGTGAGGGAAACACCAAAAGGTTAATAAGAGATGGTTAGTTTGTAATGCAAGTTTCCCGGTGCCAGCCCCAGCAGTTCAGTCTGTTTTCAGAGTCATTAACAATGTAGATTGATTACAGGAGGAGATGGGGAAGTGCTCACTTGCTGCGTTAGCATAAGGTTGGTTTTCATTCATATACCTTCCTCACTGTTAAATGTGATGGCCATTCCCTCGACCATTACTAACCATAACTGCTGTGAGTCAGAAGGAGTTAATGATTTCCTTAGAAGTCACTGCCAAAGGAAAAAAAAAAAAAAAAAAGCCTACAGGAGCTTTTTTTGGCTTGTTTATAGGGGAAAAGGAAGCTGCAAGCTTCACTGACTTGTTTATTTATCTTAAAATATTTGAATATCTAAGTATTGTGTGGTGGTTTTGGAATAGAATGCGCCGGGAGAGTCAGAGAAGCAGGTTAGCACTGCCTCGTCCTTCAGCTGAACCCTTGGTCCAGACCTGAGTTTTGGAGTGCTTAACACAACCAAGCGCCCACAAAGTTGAAACTATCAGAAGCATCAGTCCTTCATATCTCCTACAAATTGTTCTCCAGTCACCCAGCAAAAATATGAGTGAGCAATAACTAAATAGGACAAAATCTCATTAAAAAAGACAAAAAAAACCAAGAAACACTCCAACTTCCTGGATTGATTGTTCATCCATTACAAACCTACACAACAGGGCGCAGATCCAAGTTTTAATTTTCTTCTCTAAGTTGCCAAAATGTTCACATCTGCTGAGTATTTGCTGTGCTTACACAGAAAGGACTCAAGCATCTAAAGGTTATAACTTGTGTGACCCTGGCTGAGAAACTGCAGCGATGGAGGCGTTGCAAGAATCATCTTTAAAGGAATGAACCTAAAAGCTGAAGAAAGAGTGCCAGGAGCGTAGGATATAAGATAACATTTCCTATGTGAACAAAGGAGGTTGCACATCTGTTTGCTATTTAGTTCTGTTGCTGTACAAAGGGGATTGTCTTTCATTTGTTTCCATGGACATGACTTCAGTGTCAGCCCTGCCCCACCACCAATGTCCAGAGAGGACTCCTCTATGCCACACTCAGACAAACTGAAAATCTACGGAGCTATGGGCCTAGAGAAGAAGCAATACATGGAGCCATTGTGCCTGCCACGCATTCAATGCACAGGTTAAATCCCTTGAGTGACAGCTGCCCTGCACAACCACAGAACAGTGTGGGCTGCAAGGGACCTTACAACGTGGTGGTAGAGGCAGTGGAGCCCATCGGTGGACCAATCCAAGCCAATGCCCGGCTCCCAAGGATCAGCAACCACCAGTTGCCCCAGCTCCTCTGCTTTTGCAAGGCTTTTGCCAAAGCAGACTGAGATGCTCAACAGGCAATCACTGAAAAGCATAGGGCTCGTAAGACAATCATCTCCTTTTGTTATCCTAAAGCCCAGCTTACCACTTTCCATAAAAATCCTTCTCAGGGGTTTCAAAGTATTTTGAAAAGCTGACTGCTCCTTCCATGCTGGCCATTGTAGGAGCACCACGGAGCTTACTTAGTCTGTTACACTGAAGATCTATGCAATAATACAGAAATCAGAAATGCTGTAATAACAGGCGTTGTCCTGTAAAGAAAGCTTACAGCGTTTATCCATCTTAAGGGATGTGCTGTCACTCACATAGGAATGGTATACTGCACGTCTTGTGCTGCGTATATGAATATAAGGAAATAGGTATGTTATAAATTTTTATAAACTTCCAGAGGAAAGCAGCCCTACTCTCAACTGCCAAAGCCCTAAAATAGGTCACCTGGGTCTTCATCTTCATAGAGCTCTTTTGCCTTCTGCAGAATAAAAGGGAGTTGACGGTGGAATGATTGCTGGAAATTAATTTCAAAATCAGCAGTTTCTAATAACTGTGTTTGCCTACAGTTAATACCATTAGCCATGTTCTCAGTTCACGGCTGAAATGCACCAGATACTATGGAGATGAGCATGAGAACCAATTGGAATATTCTAGATAAAACCTGATCCACTAAATGACAATGTATCTGAATAATTAGGGATGAAACCAGCATGAAAAGTTTCAGTGAATATCAAGTGCCCAGCTCTCCTTTACATTCAAGCCTACTTCAATACTATGCGATAGCATAAAGAAGACTTAACATAAGCATTAAATATAACCCATTTCTACTCAAAGAACCCTTCATCTTGCTGGAGTTTATCAGACCCAGACACAATTAAACTACCTTTGTGAGCAAAGTTACTCAAATGTGTAAATGTATGCAGGATCAGGTCTTTACTTTGACATTTCATGCCAACCTTTACTGCTGATCTGGCACCAGAAGAATGAAAGTGATGCTTTTAGAAGCAATTCTCTGAAGAGACACATTACCGACATAAAGCATTGCTTAAAAACCCCCAAACTTTGATTTTAAAGCTTTTCTCTTTTCTTATGGCTGTGGTGACTACTTCTAACACTGCCTTTTTATGATTAGTGTGTGTGTTTATCATTTCTGCATTTTCCCTTGGATTCTATTTTTATCTTAAGCAGTGAATCGCTGCTTCACTGGGTCAATGATTTTCACAATTAATGATAAAAATACTGGCCAAGAATGGGAATTAAGATAAGTTTGAAATCTGTTGCTTGTAACGTTATAAACACACATTTGAAACAGCTCCTTTCTGATTTGTACACTGGCAAGAGCATCTATGACTTATAGAGCACAAGCATGGTTCTGGCTCAAGGCAAGGTGAAAAAGGCGGTAGAAAAGATTTAAGCAGATCTATGTGACTGTACACTTCCACACAAAGAAAACAAGCCAAACTTGCACAAACGAAATGTTTGGAAGAGGGCAAAGGCATTAAAAAAAAAAGTCCCAGTATGAGCAAAACCAAGGGAGGAATAACTACCTGAATCACAAAACAGACTATCTAGCCTCAAAGATGCTAATTCAGGTCCTGAGGGATCTAATCAACCTCTTTGTTGAAGTAAAGATAAAACTTTTTGACAGCAAATGCTTTCTGATAAAATGGAATTTTCAATTACCCTGTGAAACATCTGGTCCGTGCTGCCACTTACGGGAAAAGCACCACGATGCTCTGTGGTGCTGGAGAATGTTGCATACTGAGATTTCCCCACATCACTGGCAGGAACAGGCAGCAGGAGCTTCAAACCCAGACTCCCACGTCCCCCACCTCTGCCCACGGAGGCACCGTTATCACCACGCAGCAATTCCTGCACCGGGACTCGCTGAGTCCTCCTGGATTGGCCTTGGAGGAAATCCAGTACGTACTGCTGTGAAATTGGCCAAGATACAAAGGGCACCCCAGAATTTCTCCACACGCTCCAGCAGCCTTCTCCAGCCAACATGAAACCTCGCTGACATCCAGCAGACGCTTCCAAATCTTTTCATACAAATCTATTGCAAAGTTCAGCTGAGGGTAACGTTACAAAAAAGTGTGTATAAACACCTCCACAAATAAACAAACAATTAACCAACAGCCAAGCAATTGTGGAAGGTGGAGCAGCGCCCAGTGCCCACATTCCTGAATGTCCCATTTGGTATCAATTAGCAGGGGAAGGAAAACAATCCCGAGCAATAATGAACTCCAAATTGGGTACATATTAGAGCAATTAAAGCAATCTTTTCAACTGATGAATTTATAATCAATAATTAAGATCCTGAGGTAAAGAGGGACTGGGCACAAGTCCTACTTCCAAACCAGGCGATGTGGCTGAGCTCCAGGCGCTATTTCTGATGACCTGCTGCTGCCCACTTAAGCTCGGCACCCTTTACACGACAGATTGCCATTTTTCTGGAAATCTAGGTCATTTCCAAAAGGAAGAGAAAGGGTTCCTGCCAGAGAGACTGGCATGGAGGCAGTGAAGCCCCCTCCAGCCCAGTGGTAGTGGGAAACCAGTTGTGTCTGAACATTATTGGCTTATCAATAATAATGTACAAAACCAACCTTCATTTTTTCCCCACTCAACTCCATAACTCTTGTAAGACCAGGTTTCAAACCCACGGTTCTAGAGACTGATTTTAAGAACACTAAAGGAGTTTTCACTCATTCCTACTGCTTTCTGCAGGAAATCCAGCACCTCAGTAAACGAAAACTGCCCAGACCCCCGACGCCAGCATGCAGAGACCGTCCTCATTAACAGACTTCAGATCAAGATGTCACTGAGTTGCAAGGATTCGTGCCAGCCAGTGTCCAGCCTCAGCAGAACCATCATTACCCACAGAGCAGATAAAAAGATTCCCAGATTATCTGAATGAAGCCTGAAAGTTCCCCCCTGATGACTGACTTGTGGTGTTATGAGCAGAGGTCCAAGCCCAGGGCATCTCAGTGGGCTGCCAGGCAGGGGATGCTTAGGACCAGGAAAACCCTGACATGTCTCTTTTGGGTTATAGACAGGCATCCCTCAGTATGCTCAGGGAGGCAGGCAGCCCACATCCTGGTGATCCTGCCTTGGATACTGAGCACCTCCTTCTCGCCCCTGCATTGCTGACCTGAAATTGGGTAAAAATTATCATGCCGAAACCATCACTTTCATTATGTGGGAACCTCTGTTATCACCGCTGTCTGAGTGCCTTGATTTTCCTGATTATTTTATACAGTCCCTGCTTGACAAATCAGCTTAGAAAATATTCTCTTTAACCTTTTCTTCAGCTGCTGTGCCAGTGACTGCTCACCTCCCTGCCTGCAAGTCCAGCCAGATGGTAATGCAGAGCCGATGCTTTGGGGCTGTCCCTGCAGCCATGCAGTTATGAGACTGGGGAGCGGGATGGACACCTGGTTTGCTTTTGGAAGTCTCCTTCTGGAAACCCCCCTTGTTCTTTTGTGGGTGTTTTACATGCAATAGGGATTTCTTGCTGCAATAGATTGGACCAAATTTACTTCCTTTGTAACTTCTCAAATGAGCTCTGCGTCCAACTCCTTTTTAAATTCTCTGCATTGTTACCTGGTGTGCAACAGAGACAGCCCATAGACTTATCAGAAATGTAATCTCTGTAAAACCCTATCTGCAGTCCATTGAGATTGTTTTTTTTTTTGCTAAAGAAATGTGACAAAAAATTAACAGATGTTGTTCAGACTATTGGGCAGGACAAGAATCAATTATGAACATTTTTTGCTTCTACAGTCATCCCTTACTGCAAACGCGTCTTAGGAAACCCTCTCCTGATCGAAATGAAAAAGCATTTCTTTGTAATAGAAGAATAATAAATGATAGCTATCAGCCTGCATTCTCTGACACAGCACTGGTCCTCGGAGAATTAAACTGCCACCGTACAGTTATATAAATGTTTAATTTTTTTCATCTTTGGCCACAGCAGGGATGTCTGGAAATACATTATCACTGCGGATGCCATCCCTCTCCAATTAGCGTGGCTGGCAATGTGGAATGGGTAGGTGACCTCTGTGTTCCTCTGCTCGCAGAGTCTTACAGGGTTAACTACGGCCATTTAACAGACTCTATCGAGAATTAATACAGCGATCAGCTTCACTCCGGAAAAAAAAAAATAAAACATTCCATGGCGCAGATGGCAAGAACTCTCTCTCCCCCATTTGACTCTTTTATGACAGCAAAACAAAGGCTTTTAATGATGTTTACCATGAATTGAATTAAACAGCTGAAGACCAGTTCATAATCACAGCATTTTGTTTTCATATCCTTAAGTCTTTTAGCAGTGGGGCTTCCATTTGAGCCTCAGCTACAGCTTATCTCAAGATATAGCCAAGCGCCCTGAGGCTTCCCTGTGCTGGAGCACCAAACCGCATTCATACTTCTTAATTGAAAAAGACAGGATGTTTGCATAGGATGTTTGCATCAGTAAGACATTAAAAGCGACATTCATGTCCAAGTACAAATGACAGCTTGGGCTCAGCTGAACTCCTCTGACTCTTTTCCTCTAGCTAACACCAGGGTTGAGATCAGGGCTTCATGTTCCAACTGCGCACGTGGGGACGCACAACAGCTGAGACCACGATGCACATTTTGGGGAAGAGATGCAAATCCCTCACCCACCAGGGCTGGTCTCTGCTGCGATGGATGTCTAGCAGCACTGATCTCTTGGAGGAGCCATTTTGGGGAGCAGGAAGGAGCTGCCCTCTGTCTGCAAGCACAAGCCCAGGCTGGAAGCTGGTAATTCCCACTCTCATCCCATCTCACGCGCTGTCACCCGGCTGCTCGGGGTGAAATATGGGATAATCCCACCCGCTGGCTTACCTGACAGGCACGGCGTGAAGATTAATTCCTATCTAGCAAAGTCGTACAGCCTTATCCCTAACCCATGCTAAGGCATATAGGGTCACGGCAGTGCTCACCTGGTTCGGGGCCCTGCGAACCCATGGAGGGCACGCTGGTGTTGAGCACGTCGTTGACAGCCGTGTCGCAGTAGAGGCCGCGCTGCACGTCGTGCTCGCTGTCAGTCTGGTCGCTCTCCTCATGGCCACTGTCCTTCAGGCTGTTTCCCTCCAGATCCTTGAACGTGGAGCTGCTGGGGGAGACATGGCAGTGAGCTGGGCCAGCCACCATCGGCCTGCATCCCAATTGCAGGCTGCTCGCGTGTGTGGCGGGCCGCCGCCAGGATGCACACACATCCAATGAGCTGTTTCCACAATTAGGCTTCCTCGTATTGTGCTACCTCAAATTAAAGATAAAAGGATCTCAACTTTAATTTTCTAGGTTATAGGCCAAGTCCTAATCGCTTAAAGGTTTAAAATAAAAGCTTTCCAGGAAGCGCGAATTTCTTCTCATTCTCTTTCCTATTTTTAACAATAAGTCTGTGGATCTGGGTCCAAGTTCACAGGGACTTCAGGGGATCTGGCAGCAACCCAGCTCCCTGACATCCCCTGCAGTCAAAGATGCCAAGGTCGATACAGGAGGGACACCGGGGCTGAGCTGGTCCCAAATTCCTCATGTCCCCCCATCCTGGCGGTTGGCCCAGTGGGGCAGGAAGCTGCTATCCAAGCAAAGGAAGACCTGCATCCTGGGTTGGATGTGATGTGAGTGCATGGAGCACATCATCACAGACAGGAGAGCAGTGGTGGCTCTGGGGTGTCCGACACCAGCATGTCACCAGGACAGGATGGAGTGACTGCAACATCATGTCCCCTTCCCATCAGCACAGAGTTTTGAGTGGTTGATCTGCACATAGGTGTCCTTGGCATTGTGGGAAGCCAGAAGCAAAGGCACTGGCTTGTGGAACAGCAGCACTACAAGCACAGAGCCCTGGCATGGACACACAGACAGGGCATGGTGCATGTGAACCAAGTGACCCAGCTCCTGGCAGCAGTCTGGGCCCAGCTTTCCTCCAGGAGCCTCTGAGAGCTAGGAGCTGTCAGTCTGGGCCCACAGACAGCAGATGATCCTCCTGCCACTCCCTAAACCCTTAGACAGCTGGCTACTGCAAGACAGGATCATCTCAAGATACATGGGATGGAACTTTCTGGGAGTGTGGGCACGGGCTGGAATGAACAGAAAGCAAAGGCAGATGCCAGGAGGAAGAAAGAAAGTGTTTGCCAAAGGAGGGCTGCCAGAAAAGCACCTGAGAAGGGCCTGGTGCACAAAGCAAAGCCCCACTGGCTCCTTCCCCCAGGGCTACTTGTACCCATGGGAGATCTGGCTGTACTGAACTTGCTCACTGGCAGATCTGGGCTGAAATGTCGGCGTGAGGAGCGGCCTGTGCTTCAAAGCACTGAGGACCTGCAGATTTTCATTACTTAGTGAAGCCCTTTTGCGTCTCCACGGAAACCAAGCAGACCACCTACCAACTGGTGCTTTGCAAAGCACACGAGGGGGGAGCTCTGAAATACATATAAATTGGTAAACCTTCAAACATCACCTTTTAAATAAAGATGTCCCTGTTGAAGCCACTGACTTTGATTCCAGGCAACATCAAAGAATTTTAAGTTAAGAAAGCACTACATATCTACAGTTCATTTGTGTGTGCCTTATGTGAGTGAAAGAGGCAGGCAGACAACACAGGAAAAGTACAAATAGATTAATTAAAGTGCTGGATTGGAGGAGATTCACTCACCAGAGATAGAAGAGCTACAACATCTTCATAAAGGCAAGGGATGAAAATGATGCCACAGTATGCTACAGAAAATATTTTTGTTCTTAGATGTCTGCACAGCGTCGCTGGCACCCGCTGTACTTAAGATACAAGACAAAGGTAGAAAGCGAGGGGAAATGCTGTCCTACACGGCGCTGCTGTTCACAACGTGCAGCAATCTGCATTACAACGCATTTATCTCCCTGCAGTGAAGCAGACCATAATGCAGCAGCCACACAACACGGTTCCGTGGCTGACACTTCTCCAAAGGATGTGCAGATCTGGGAGAAGCGGCGGCAGCAGCATTTCCCAAACAATACTGGAGCAAACCCCGCTGTGGCAGGAGGGAGCACTGCTTGCCTTTATGTTAGGTGTGAACGAGAAAAGATTAATAGATTTGCTTTTTTTCAGGGTGTCTGTGGACTGCCTTGCAAAGAGCAACACGGCGCAGGCAAGCCACCTCTCACAATCACATTAGCATCGTTAAACATCACACATAATACAGGCAAATATCCCTGCCCCTCGCTAGCTGAACCCAAGTTGCTCATACAAAGTGCTTGCAGCTCCCATAGTCCTTATATTTTTAAGATGTAAACAAATGGGATCACAGCCAGGAAGATAATTAGATTTTTTTTTACTGCTCAGAGCTGTCCTGAAGATGATACAACCCGGGTAAAGTCAGTGGGGTTAAACTGGGACAGCACAGGCATGAGTCCATTGGTGACATCTTTGCCACCGGTGGGCTCTCTAAGGACACCGACAAGGCAGGGTTGTATGCAAATGGTTAAATTCACCCAAGGGAAATTGCTAGGTTGTAACTGAACTGATGATTTGCTTTTTACCCCTGAAAGGAAAATCCTAGCAAAATGCTGCTTTGCCTTGGTATTCAGACTAAAACAGTGAGCATGCACAAACCCAATTACCTGCCCCCAAACGAGATTTTTTTCCCCCCCACCTCACATAATAAGGAAAACTCACCATCCAAAACTATCATTTTGTTCTTGTGCATTCAAATAGAATAAAATCCATGAATTTTAAAGTTGTCAGGGTAACGGCACTCTACCTAACTTGCTTTAACTTCCCAGTGTGTAGGAACCAAACAGAAGAAAAAAGACTTTCCTTTGTTGCAAACCAAGAGCAATGGGACTTAATAGGCAGTAAATACTGTTTTTAAAATCAAATGATAACTCTGAAAACGTTTTGCATATTAAAAAAAGCAAGTAGCATATAACGCAGTGAGAAAGAACATTAAATAATCAGGATTTGGCTGGGCACACCAAAGCGCTTTCAAACCAGCCTACGTACCTTTTTATTAAATGAGCTCTGCTGTTCACGTAGTTGGAGTCAAAGGAGTAATTTTCAGTCTGGAAGGAGGAAAAGAAAAGGGAGAAGTTACAGGCTGCTTTCTGCTGGAGATGGTGTTGGGCTCGATGTTCCTTAGAGTCCCTTCCAATTGGGGATATCCAGTGTCTCTCTGAAGCAGGCCAGGACATTGCCTGGCACCACAACCTCTGCCCACTTCAGTGGGACCAGCACCTTGCATGTCCCCCCCCGAGCCACAGATACCCCAGTGCAACCCAAATCCCGACCCATACAGCAGCAGATGATGACTCCAAGCCCTACACCAAGAACCAGGCTGGCTGGTGACCATGGAACAATTTGTAGAGAAGAAAAATGTGCCCATGCTCTGTTACAAAACTAATTGCTTTTAATTCCCTGATGGACTCGGTTCTGTGTGTGTCAATTTGACTGAAAGTTCAAAAGGTATTTTTCTTATTAGTGTATAATTAACATGT
Organism: Meleagris gallopavo; assembly: GCF_905368555.1. Classification (NCBI taxonomy): domain Eukaryota; kingdom Metazoa; phylum Chordata; class Aves; order Galliformes; family Phasianidae; genus Meleagris; species Meleagris gallopavo. The sequence goes on along the minus strand of NC_139412.1, from coordinate 5,183,289 downwards.
TAAAATATTTATTACATGGATATGTAAATGCCAGCAAGGTAATCCCCTGCCAGAGAATTTAATGCAGGCACTTTTCTTTGTTTCAAATCATTTCACTCAGAGACATTGGCTCTGTTATTAATAAAAAGGCAGACAATGGGTGGCATGGTTAAAAGTTGGAAGGGAGTGAAAGAGTGAAAGAAAAGTCTATGGATTTGTCATTTGCAGGCAAAGCCCACTGACAAACACCACAGCTGAAATGCTGTCTTTTAACCTGAGATTACAGAACCTGGGCTCCCAGTTTTCACAGCTGGGATGGAACAAAACATAGGTTGAAAAAAAAAGCCAGAACAGCAGGATGCTACCAGCCATAAGACCGCAGAGCCACAAGCATGGGATATGGTAGGAGATGTGGTGGGACAAGGTGACAAACATGGTGGAACATGGTGGGAGAAGTGGTGGGACATGGTGGGAGTCATGGTAGGAGCCACGTGTTGGGATGCTGCTATGGCATGGTGGGATCGTGGCTGGAAGGTAGCAAGAGCCCGAGGCAGCCCCGCAGCTGCTTTCCCTCCAAAGAGCCACCTGGGGATGCTATGGCCTGTTTTTATGGCAATTATGAACATGGTAAAAATAAATGCATGCATCTTTAATGTCTCAATAAATAAAGGAAAGCAGAGGCTGCTGCTAACGTAATCACAACGGCAGGATGCAGGGAGCGGGGCTGCTGCAGCAGAGTCAAAAGTGAAATCCAATCGTACCCCGGCTGAGGTTATACTGCTGTACTGAGATAATAAAGCAAAGGCAGCCTTGGTTAAGTGTGACCTTTTCTGAAATACAGCACAATATCTAATTTACCAAACAGGAGCCTCCCAGAGAGAAACATGCAAGGATCTGCGAGCCGGGGGAGTTGGCCTAGCACTCAGCACAGCTCAGTTATTACTTTCACATAGTAATTACTGCTGTAGAGTCACGCAGGAGATTTACTGCACAAACTACTGGTCCCTGCAGTTCTTGCATCCTTGTTCCTGCAGCACAACTTTGATTGTTAAAGCGCTCTGTGTCTCTGCAGGAAGCATACACATGTATTTTTAAAACACGCAGCAGCAAAGATTTAAGCACTGCAGAACATTTCTGATCCTGCATCTGCCCATCAGTCCCAGTGCTGCCAACTTGGGGATCTCCAGCAGTGATGGAGGGTGGGAGGCAGCCATGGGAAAGCAGAGAGGAAAATGCATGCCCATGCGTTGCAGAGCTTTAATGCACTGGCGGCACATGGACCAAGCACTGGATTCCAGTGGAGCTTCCAGGGCCACCTGTGGGTAATGCTCAACTTGGTACCACCAAAACACCACCCAAACATCACCAAAACCCCACCAAAACCCACTGAAACACCTCCACGTGGTTCTACCAGGCTGCCAGCCCAGCTTCTACCTCGGCCCAACTCCAGCCCTCACGACAGATCTGACCAACAACCCTGGGAGCTTTGTCATTGATTTCTGACAACAACAAAAAAGACAAAACCCTGAACCAAGCAAAACCACTGCCTGATGAACAGGTCCTTACGAATTAGTTTGGTTGGCTAAAATAACACCTTTCCTATGCAGATTCTCTGCATCACCCACTCACTGCTCAAGATGCTCCGCACCGCCACAGTCATGAAGATGCAATGCCAGAGATGCGACGTTCCCCCCTCCACTTCCTAGGGGAGCTTTCATCATGCTCAGGAGCTGTCCCCAGGCTTTAACTCTAGCTGTCCCCAGGCTTTAAATCCAGCACATCACTAAAAGAAGCACTACTCATGCAAATCCCTTCCAGATCTCCGGCAGGACAAGGAGCAATATGGCAACAGGGACTGCAGCCAGGTGTGCTCCAGGTGGTTTTTGAGGTAGCTGGGTAGTTATGGGATTATCTGTCAAAGTGATCTCCATGCAGACTATGGGATAAAACCGGGAGAATAAAACGGGAATGAGATTTTTCATGGCGTTTGCATTATTCAATCAAAGCTTATTTCATTTAAATCTAGTTCATCCTGCAAAGTGCAATCATTTACAAACAGAGGCAAAACGACTGGGAAGGAGAACGTCTACAACATGTCAACATTTTAATTGGAAAAGGATACGCTCCCTCTCTTAATGAGGCCCCAAGAACAAAGTCAAAGCACAAAAAAGAGGGACAAGGTAAGGCTTGTTGTGCCGATGAAACAGCATGCTCTTCATAACTCACAGCATCAAGAGTCCAGCCCAGATTTTCTTCATTATTTTGGTAAAAGCAAACAAGCTGACACTCTCTTAATGATCAGATCAGTAAAAATCAAAGGAGAAAGGAAGGGTCCTCAGCCTGAGTCAAGGGCCACCCCCAGTGCTGCCCACTCTCACCTCCTGCTCAGCTCAGCGTGAAGGATGCTCAGCGCTCATCAGAATGGACCCCACACTGTGTGAATACGCCATATACTAAGGTATGAGGGGGCACTGAGCAGCATCTACATGGCGCCTGTGCTCTCTGGTGTCAGACCATGTTACTGCTTTGCCCTTAGTGGGCAGGCGTGCTTGGGGCCGTGGGGAGTGCCCGGCTCCAATTCGGAAAGTGCTTCTAACCGCTGCCTTAGCAACACAAATATAAATACGGCATCAGACACGCTCAGAATCAAGCAATCAGCTGGGACATTTTAAAATTCTTTTTTGTTTGTTTCCCCTTCAGCTGTTGTTGAAGGCATTTTTGTTAAAGAAGATGCAGAGCTTCAATGCAACTCTTCCAGACCCGGACATTGGGACCCAAAAGGGGCTGCAGGACGAAGCTTTACAACGGGGTAATCAGAGCTGCGTTACGCTGCTGTCCCTCCGCACCTCAATAATTCAGGGCCTGTTGTTCCTGGGTTTTAGCCGCGATGCGGAAAACATACAAATGAGCATCTCTAAAGGGGCGGCTGTGTGCCCTGCCCAGCACCCAGCTCCAGGCTGTCACATCGCTCCCTGTACACTAGGAATGCATGGATGCCCCAAATCCTTCCTGACCCGCAGGAAGGGGCACCCGTCCCCCCACACCCCTGACCCACTGCATCTCCGCTTCTCACTTCGGGGTGAAAACATTTCCATCTTTCTACAAATTATTGCCAACCTGCTGCAACCTCCTGCCAAAGCGTGTAGGAACCCTTCAGAAAATCGGCTTCACAAAAATGACACATTTAGCGCCACTTTTTCAGAGTTGTCCCTTGAGCCTTTTTTTTTTCCCTACGTGCCTTGTTAATAAAGCTTGCATGTCACCCTTTATTACCAGGAAACAAAGTGGACCTTTCTCCCAGGCTGCAACGTGCATCTCTTGTTTGGGGTTTGAGCAAATCCTCCCAAAATACACTACCAGGACGCACGTGGCCACCAGGAACACAGGTCTGCTGACCAATCATCATGCTGTGGGCACATTCAGGACCAGAGGAATGTCAAATTGCTCAAAAAAACACACACAGTCTTCCCATGGGAAAAACAGGGCAGGTCGTGCTGCTTCTCCTTTTGCTCTTCAGTCCTGCTCCAAGCAAGGCAATCAATATGTAATAAAACTGCTGCTCCCCACTTGAAAATCTCACCAATGCTTAATTCTTACAGCCTACAATATATTGTGGGTAATATAGAATATGTGTAAATTGCATGAGAACACTCAAGCTGCACTTCTGAAACGTGGATAATTTTAAAGGAGGGAATGGGTCAAATGAAGTCCCGCTCAGCCATGGCTGGAAGTCATTATCAGTAAGCAAGCTGCTTATTGTCCCATGGGAAATAAGTAAGTGGGCTGATTCTCTTTCCTGCAGGGAACAGGCACAACCCGAAGCACAGCCTCATAGCCACCACCAGTAGAAGTGCTGCAAACAACCAGCCCCAACCAACCATCTAACCCAAAACAAACCACATCAACAAACCAGCCCCAAGTAATCAACTTGTCCCAAACAACCAACCAGCCTCAAACAATCAGCCCCAAGTAACCACCCCTAAACAAGCAACCCCAAACAATCAGCCCCAAACAAACAACTGACACCAAACCACTGGCTCTAAACAGCCAACCAACCCCAAACAAGCAGCCTCAATCAAAAAACCAGCCTTAACCAACCAACCCCAACCAACCAGCCCCAACCAGCCAGCCTCAAACCACGAGTCCCAAACAAACAATTGACCCCAAACAACTGACCCCAAACAACCAGCCCCAAATGAAGAACCAGGCCCAAACAACCAATCCCAATCATTCCCAAAAAACTGGCTCCAAAAAAACAGCCCAAACAACCAGCCCCAAACAACTGACCCCAAATGTGAACACTTTTGGTTATTGTTAAGGGATATTTAAGAGGAGACACCTGGGGAAGCCTGAAAAAGTGATAAGGATCTGACCTCTGGCATCTCCCAGTGAAGGCATTTTCCTATATCTTGACTTACTGCTAAAGTAAGAGATTGCAAACTGTAAACTAGCAACACAGCGTCTCTGAAAAAGTAAGTGCATTTAGCATCTGATATTGATGTTTTATAATTAGATATAATACAGCAGATCATTTTCCTGCCCTTGATCAATGAAACCATGGTTGGTTTTTTGGGTTGGGCTTTTTTGCAGACACTCTGATTGCTGCCTAAACCAAATGGAGTGGTGCCTTGCTCAGTTCAGCAGGAACAAGCAGAGACAGGGATGTGCAAACACAGCAGCTATTTAGATTTACTATCCCTGAAATATAAACAGAATATTTATTTCTGACCTTTTAAGTACTAATTCCAAATTTAATGAGGCACAATGAACGTTCCTCAGAGCCAGACTCCATGGCTGCTTAACACCACCAACCCTCTAATTATTATTGCAGCTTAAATAAAGGGCATTTGGTTCTGATGGACGTTATTAAACGCTGAAGGGACTGAGTCCAGCCTCCATTTTCTCCAGATAAAATAAAAAGCATTGCAGAAAAATCACTGGGAGAGTTCAGCCTCTAGCATCACCCCGCTCATCAGAAATGAGCAAAAGTATCAAAACGGATTGCATTACGGCGCTGCCATACCCACTAATCCGCTCTGAACTCCTGTCCCCTCCCAAATAAGTACGGGCTTTCTCATTTTGGTCAGAAAATGGATCGAAGGCAGGAGGAAAGGAGCTGCAGTGATGTGATTTTGAAAAAGGGTATAGGATTAGAAACCCAGATTGAATCCTGAGAGCGGCGACACACAATGAAGCCATAATTACACTCCTGAAAGCCGCAAATAATATTACCCGTTTGAATTTGTCAACATATCAGAAATCTACAGCATCGTTATGGAGAGCAAAAAGGCAATAACAAAACCCCTTCCATTCACATGGCACATCCAGCATCAAAGCTCTCCAGCAGCCACCACGCAGCCAGGAGCTGCCATGGGCAGCCGCCACGCAGCAGCACCGCAGAACCCAAAGAAAAGCATTGAACCTACAGTGGGCATATCTGTAGGGGAGGGCAAACTAATAGCCTGCAGCAGGCTGCCAGCAGCCCCTGCCTGCAGAATGCCTTTTGGGGAGGAGATCCCCCAAAAGCAAGGATTGGGGTCAATGCCCCCCATGGGCACTCTGCTGCAAGCTGGTACCCTGCAGGGGCACGGTGACCCATACACCTCCCAGCAGGCCTTTCCCATCACCTGTGTCTGCAACTTGCAGCTGTGTCATGGATCTATGGATGCAGCTTCCAGCGAGGGCTGCACCCCTCTTTAAGTAGTGCAAGAAACAATCTGGATCTAATCAGCAGCCCTGGGGTAATGGGGCATGACTTACAGATTTGTTAAAAAACCTTTCAGAACTGTCCTTTGCCTGCCTCCTTCTATTAGGAATGAAAACAAATATAACAGAAGAACCTTTTTTCAAATGTTCCCATTGCCAGAGCTAAATAAAACTGCTTGTCATTCACCCTCTGGAGTGGCAGGTCAGAGCGGTACCTTTCACAGGGAACAGAAGAAATCACAGATTTGTCACCGCAGAAGGAAAACCAAAAAAAAAAATCTCTGCAGCCGAGTTAAAAATACGGAAAGCGTCAGCGCAGCGCAGCAGCACGGGGACACGGAGGCAAACCTGCTGCTCCAAGGGCTGTCTGTGACAGCATCGCCATCCCCGTGCCACTCTGGGCCCACGTCACCCATCTCCCATCCGTCCCAGCTGTGGGGGAACCCGCCCCATGTGAGGAACCAGCTGGTAAACACAGCCCGTGCGTTATTACAAAGATGCCAAAACCTTACTAGTTCGTGTTCCTTCCAGTTAATGTACCATAGCCGAGGATGAATTGCTATTACAAGGAACTAAAAATAAAAATGTTTCAGAGGCCGTAATTGGCTTGTCTTGTTGGGCTTTTTAAGGAGCCAAAGTACCAGTTCCAGGCTATTAGCCCTAAGGTTGTAGAAGAATAGTGTAAAATATTTCTTCATTAAAACTATACCTTCTCCATAGAGGTGTTTTTCTTAGGGATTTTTTTTCCCTTTCCTCCTTCATTTTTTTTTTTTTTTATTCTTTTCTTTTTAAAAGATGTGTGTTATCAAATAAGCTTTAGTTAAAAGAGGGCTTTGAAAGCCCAGGGGTGATAAAAATAGACAAGGCTCTTTGCAGCTGGAGAACCAGCCAGAGCCTTCAGCCATGGATTCAGGTCATTTTCCTACAAAGTTTACATAATGTTCCTGAGTCACATCTGTCAGCTTGGGCCATTTCTAATAACTGGCATCAAATCCTCCAGGAAAGGAGTGAGTGTGGGATGGGGACATTCACTGGCATGGGATGGGCACTGCTAGCATGGGATGGAGACTGCCACCAGCCTGGGATGAGGATTGGTGGCATGGGATGGGCATGCTGGCATGAGATGGGAACTGCTGGTATAGGATGGGGAGAACCACCAGCACGGAATGGCAACCGCTGGTATGGAATGAGGACTTCCACTGGGATAGGATGGGAACTGCTGGCATGGGATGGGAATTGGTGGCACGGTGACTGCAAGCCCCAAGGGTGGCCAGTGACCACCAGCTACCTGTGCCTGCTGTCTCCCAGCACCTGTATTTGCAGCTGGTGGCACTGCTAATTATAACCACAGCCTGAGAAACAACAGGAATGCAGAGTGCTGCCTCCCTTCCTGGCAGCTCCCTCCCACACCGCGGGATGTCACAGTCGCACGATCATCCCCAAATGTGTCATGCAGGGGATGCCCCTGGGATGGGAATGACTTCTTCCCCCTCCACCTTTTGAGGCTCTTCAGTCCTATTCTATTATTAACAGCATTGGCTGCTCCGATCACCCGGTATCAGCACTGACAAATCCAAAATCATTTATTCAGCAAACACTTGTTTTGAAAGAAACAGATGCTGTGCCTGAGCGAGGAGCGGGAGATCTGGCACCAGTCAGCCATCCCGATGAGGCACGAGCAAAACAGCAATAACTCACAGACATTTCAAATGGTTTCAAACCCAGCATTCAGCCCTGCCACTTAGAGCCTGCCCCGACGGCCGCTGGGTCACAGCACACCGCGCTGCCCTCTCCACCCACAAAAGCATTCATCTGCACAGAATTAAAGCAATAACAACAACAGCAGCAGTAACGAGGCTGACCAACGTGCCGTCAGCTCAGCAGAGGGATTACCAGGAACCCTCGAGCCCCCTGGTTTTGGCACTTTCCCTTCCAAAGTGCCAGATGTTTACAGCTTTGGTCTTGCGAATTGAAGGCTGCTGCTGGAAGAATACATCTGCTAGGTACAATTGCTATTTTTTGATAGTGTCTAGGCAATACCTTGTTAAAAAGGGCAAAACAACAGTTATTAATTACCCTAATTAACCCAATTCATAAGACACATTTGTGTAGCTGTCATGACAACTGCTTTGACTAACTTGCCAAGAATAGCTTAGCTGTCCATTCAAATAAATCCCTGATAATTACTAGTCTAGTTTACTGGGCTTCTGTGATAATAATAATTAGTGCTACCGTACAAAAGGTCGCACTGAACAGTTTATGAATGATGCATTTCACACGGGGCTTACACGGCTCACCCAGCACCCAGAAGCGCGGCCGCGGGTCCGCGTGGCGTGGGCAGCACCGGGGGGCAAAGCCACCACCATCACAGGGAGCTGACGCAGAGGACAGCTGTCGGCACGGCGGAAATCTACGAAATCACCCCATTTAGAATATATTCTGATTAAAAGCCACATATGGTCCTCATTGTCCACTCATTGTTACCTATCGCTACAGACATCTGCACGTCAACAGGGTCTTAATCTTTAAATATGCGCTGCTCCAGCAGGCTCCTCCCACCTGAACTCGGCACTGCTCCTACTGACGGAGCGACACTGTCACTCCAGGACGAGCATCACATCACCCTGCCCCACGCAGCAGGTCGTGGCTGCGGGCAGCAAGGCCGGGCAGGCGCTTCCGACATCACCGTGGTGTGAAAAGCAAAGAGGCAGAAGTGACACTTCGGTTCGCAGCAAAGCTGTTCCCCCAGCAGCTCCAAATTCAGCGTGGGTTTCATCGCGTTAACCCCGGAGTCGGCACACAGGAAGCCACGGTCTCCCATCTGCCTTTGGGGGAGGATGCGCTTCAGGTCCCTGAGGGGTTTGGATCCAGGCTGGCCACATTCATCACTCACAGCAAAACAAGGGCTGGGAAACAAGGGGCTTTGTCAGAGCATCATAGGGAAGGTGCAGAAACCTGATGCCGAACAGCAGCTTCCCCAAGCGGAGGCTGCAGCTTGGTTCAATATGTTAGTGCCTAATGAAGGCTTCCCCCATGTTCTGCAGGGTATCATCATTCTCCTCCTAATGAGCATGTGTTAATGGCATACTAATGCTGACAACAACCAAGTACGGAGAACAAGAGAGGAACAGGTTGGAAATTAGGAAAAACTCCTCCAAAAGAGTGGTCAGATTCTGGCACAGGCTGCTTCAGGTGTGCTGGGGTCACTGTCCCTGGAGGTGTTCCAGAACCATGGAGATGTGGCACTGAAGGACGTGGTTATGGGCATGGTGCAGGTGGGTAGATGGTTGGATCAGACGATTGGGTCAGATGATCTCAGAGGTCTTTTCTGACCTTCATGATTCCATGACTCTACAATAGGTTCCAAAACTCTTCCCGTTTCAAACACAGAGCTTCACCCTAAGGCAGCCAAAATGCCTTATTTCTCCCCAAACCAGGGACACCTGCACAGCAAGGGGCAGGACCAGAGAACTGCATGCAGACTGTAGGAAGAGCATCTCCCAGGGTACGCAGGTCTACGTGCTGTGTCTGTGCCAGCAGCCACATGGAACTGATTACCAAATGCCACCAGCAGTGGGTCCACGGCAGAGCACCCAGCTGTAAATCTGATCCCGGAAGCTGGGCAGGGAGTCGGCATGCTGGGTTCATGCAACTTCAATGGATGGAAAACAACACACACTCCGGGTGCTTCTCCAGTTTTGTCTTCTTCATTTGTGTTCCTTTGGAAGAGCAATGTCCGTGCTGCAGCACCAGCCTGGTTATTTTCCAGCAGACCGCCCAGCGCACCTGAGCGCATGCACAGCTCCTACATCATCCGGGCACGGGGCCCCCGGGCCCCATACATCACTGCAGAGCACAGACAGCTCCCAAAATACATCCATCTGCGCACATGGAGCGCCGCAGGAAGAGACAGAGAATTCTGCAGTCGTTACACTCCCGTGTGCCCACACCAGCGCTACGTTCAGACTGGCAGATCGATAATCGATGCCGCAATCAATAGCAGGGAATTTAGCTACATTATAAAAACAGTAAAATCAGCCAATAGTGAGAAATGACTATTGAGTCCTGTGTTTTCTGTACTCACTTAGTCTAATAATGGTGAATGATATTTTCCAAGTGCATTATTCAGCAATAAAAACACAGAATTATTTGATCTCCTTCTAACCTTTATGATTCTAAGCACTCCTTTTGACCCAGATTGAATGAGGCAACATCTGCAGAGCCTTTCACAAAATTGTACTCTGCGTGCACTATTGTAGGTCCGCCGCCAAAGATAAACGTTATTATTTTAAAACCATCATCGCACTAATAGATGAGCGCGCACGCTGCATTAGCACAGCCTGCAGATCTCTCGTGTTGGTGAGAAAATGCCAGAGGGTTTTTGCTTAATGGAATTTTACATACCTGACTTAGTATGGGTTAATGCAATCCACCAACACAGGAATTTTAAAACCTGCCCTGTGGCATACACCTGCCGTTACAAAAGATGGTGTAATCCGACAAGCTCACATCCCCGTGAGAGCGGCGTGGCATTCACCTCCAAGTCTCCAACGGGACGCAGAGACAAAGAGCTCATCCACACGGCCACAGAGCACTGCTGGGGTCACCCCAGTGTGCCCAGCATCGCCACCAGGGCACTGACCACTGCTCCAGCTGGCACAGTCATCGTCAGGAAGCCACACTGGGACACCACAGCGATGATCCCACAGCCTCTTCTCCATCAAACCTCCCACTGGTGCAATGCACATTGCCCAAACAGAAACATCCCAAAACACATCTGGGGCTACCAATGGGCTCGGTGTCACTTTGCTGAATGCTGGGATGCTTCTGGGGATAGTGAGAGAGACCCAAGGATGAGGTCTGTGCTCTGTGCCACACACACACTCGCTGCCTATGCCAAGCACACTCTAATTTAAATTATAATTACTCTTATAGGTACACAGATTACAACTATTTATGCTACAAATAAGACCATCCTGTATTTTAATTAACAGAAAATGATTGGAACTCAACTATTGCCTCTGCTGGGAACAATATCTGATCATTTATTTAAGCGAGGCTGTGCACAGCCCCATATACAACCTGGCCGGGCAGCAGGAGCGGGCACAGCTGCTGGCACTGTTATGTATTTATATTTACATATGTATCTATGTATAAAACTCAGAGGGCAACAGCAATAACCCCAGGAAAAGGCAGCTGGGAGAAAGGAAGGGCCAGAGGATGAAAAAAGCACTTTTGTAACTGGGATGCTCCACTGTATTCAAAACACTCCACCCAAAGCGATGCTGAAAATGTGACAGACCGGGGACCAGGACAGGTTGTGCAATTTTTTGTGTCACAATCAGGGGCAAAGGGAATCGTAAAGCCTACGACAGTTCAGAGCAGCATCACCTGCCCTGCAGTGAAGCAGGGGAGTTCTCAGCAACTTTCTATCCTTCAGCTCTCGAAGGGCAAAGCAGAGAGTGCTGGAGTGAATTCCCAAACAGCAGGACATTGGTCGGCCATAGTACAAATCAGAAAGATAACAACCCTACAGCACTAGGTCAGAAAGGGATGGCAACACTGCAAGGTGATCCTCTGGAGACAAAGCCCATCTCAGCTCCATCCTCAACCCATCAGACTCCCAGCTGAAAGCAGGAAAAGGGGTCAGAAGAGCACCTGGCTGAGGGCTTCTGATCCCAAACACCTGGGAAGGCTTCAGGAGAAAAACATGGCCCTGTGTAAGGTTACCCAAGGAGACATGCACTTGGCCCTAAATATTCCTTTGCATGCAGGTGCTTTATGCAAAACAAATTACAGAAGGAAGCCACAGGGTTTGTGTTGTTCAATACAACAAGAGCTAATTTGGAAATTACTATACAAAAGGCTATAAATAGTGTGCAAGACCATCCGTTGGATATAATTTTTAAAAAGCTTACAGTAAGTCTTTACTAATTTAAGGGAAAAGCCTTACCTACCATGTGTAAATACACTCATGGGAGGTTTATTTTATAGACTTGACAAGTAAGAATTATGCATCAAATCCAAAATTCCTAACAGCAAAGCAAGATGCTGTACTTTTGGTAAAAGCAAACCATAAAATTCCAACAGAGTATGAAAATAAATTATATACATCTCATTATATAGAATCATACAATAGCCCAAATTGGAAGGGACTCGTAAGGATCATCAAGTCCAAGCTCTGGCTCCACACAGGACCAACCAAAAATCAAACCATACGACTGTGCATATAATTATTAACATAACTGTATACAATATATGGCCCTATACGCTTCATGTACTTATATAAATACACATAAATTCATATACTTCTATAAATACATTGGACCGAGACAATCTTTAAGGTCCTTTCCAACTCAAGCCATTCTTGATAGTCTTGATAGTCTATTCTTGATAGTCTATAGCAAGCACAAGGTGCACTATATATTACATATAATGTATAGTCATTAGGATGCCACATATAACTATACAATCATTTCCATCACCAGCACTCTACAAGCATCAGAGAAGAGGTGGATGTCTTCCCCACACAGCTGCCAGCATCATATCACACCCTGACCCACATTTCCCCACGGATCCCAGCAGCAAATGGTGCCCCATGGAACTGGCGCAGGAGCTGTCCGGTGCTGAACCCTACACCGCCAAACCCAACGCCTGGCAAAGAGCAGGAGTGATGGGCGAGAGCCACTGCACACCATCAATGAGAGCTGGAGCACTTATCTCCGTCGCAAGGCATTCAAATGAACTTTTCAAATCAGACAGCTCGAAGCAACCACATTACAAGATGTACAATTGGTTCATCTGACCTCAGAACAGAACAGACCTCAGAAGGGAACAGACCATTGCTCACATCCATAATGCTGTCCCTCAGTGCCAGGGGAGCATCTAGTGACACAGTGCCGCACAGAAACAACCCCACCAAGACAGGCATTGTGCTCACAGTCCCACAACTTCTCCCACCCCGATACCTCCCTACTGCCACCTCCAGCTTTGGGCGCCCACAGGCACAAAGCACAAGTGCCACCAGCCACCCAGCACCAACCACAAGGTTCTGCAGAGCCATCCTGCGGCTTCTCGGTGGAACCCATGCAGCACCTGGCCACCTCCAGCAGCAGAGAGGGGCAGCTGAGCTGGCAGCCCGCGGAGCAGCCAGGCTGCCATTAGCTGCCAGACAGAGATGCTCACGCACGAGAAGACGGCAGTGCTAATTAGAGATGTGACCCGTGCCTGCACATCTCAGTGCAGCGCAGAGAGAAAAAAGTGCTGAGTTACAGTGACCTCCCAAGGAGAAAACAAGACTGGCAACGCTTTCTGCGAAGGCACTCTTCCGACTAGTTGAACATCATTGCTGATAATGCTTTAATTATTATCTCTACTTAAAATAAGCCTTATTTCAACAGTCTGGCATGTCTCAGTGCTGCAAACTTTCTCCGGCTTGGAAATTATCTCCTCTTTTTCCTGCTCTATACACAGTATTACTGAGAAGCAAGCCAAATCCCTTCCAATTATGTATCATGACGTTTCCCTAGTGTTACAGTAAAGCAAGGCCCTTCACTCCTAAATGGCACGGTTTATAACAAATTGTCTGTTATACCAGACAGAAACTGATTTCCTCAAACCGAGCATATTAAAGTGAGTACATTCATTCTGGTTGTAACACACAAAATGTGATTATAACAGACACATTTGGGGCTTTTTAAGGCTAGCGGAGAAGAGGAGGATAAGCTGGAGGGGAAGAAAGAATTGACAAGTAGAGAAATGACAGAGAAAGAGGAACAGCCACGCTCATTTCCTTCCTTACAAAACAAAAACCTTTGTATGTTGTAGAAATGTGCTTTCGTTAACACCGCGAGATAGCCAGAGCAGAAAGTGCCTGCGCTGCCTGAAATGAAAATTGCTCCATTGTGTTTAGAAAACCATTTCCTATGGCGAGTGGAGTGCTTTCCAGGTAGTAAAAAGCCTATCTGAAACCACCGGGGCCTTATCCCACAACTGTTGCTCGCTCCAATAATCCCTGCTGCTATGAGGAGCCCAAGTGAAATCAGTGTGAGTGAGGATTATGCTAGAGCGTAGCAAGGTAGGGACTATGGCAGGATGACCACAAATGCAGCTGTTCTCTATCTTACCCCTGGTACTGGGGTGCCCCCGGCCATTGACCTTAAGGGGTCAATGACTGCTCTGTGGTGACTTGCTCCATTGGGGTGGCATTGGGTCGGTGTGATCCAGGCCAGGGGAGATGTCCCACCCTTGGGGTGCATTTCCCAAAACCATGTCCCCCAGAACAACATGGTGTGCCTGACGGCTGCAGGAACACAGGTAGGTAGCCATTGCACATTTCAAGCCAAAATTTGGGCATGCAAGTGTTACCCAAGGGTGGCTGCTCTGCATGCAAACTGTGTTCCAGTGATCCTAAAACACTCTGCATTCAGACTAGTTTCCACATTGCCCCAGTGCATCGTGCATTTTTATCATGGAAGCTGCCTAATGGTTTCAACTACTTTAGGTTCCTCATCTCCTGGTACAAAGTCCAACAGTCTACATGCACCATCTGACCATGCGCCCGCTGGAACACTTGGTGCCACCACCACACCATGCACTCATGGAAGCTCAGGGAAGCAATCCCATTAGCACCAGCACAACCGCGGCTCCACGCATCCCAGTCCTGAGGCTGTTGGAGCCAATGAGCCTTGCACTGCAGCCCAGCAGCACGGCACCACTTAGTGCTCCCGCTCAGAGGCAACAGCTCACCACCAACACGAACATCATATGCTAAGTGACACTGCAGCAACATGTTTACCTCCGTGCTTTATCTCTCATCAAGCAGCGTGTTGCCTTCCATCGACACGGGAGGAGAAGTGACTCCGAGGTGGAGCATCAGTGCTATCTCCGTGACACTGACACCTATTAAAGGCTCCCGGGGGATGCGGCAGCAGCTTCGTCACTGCAGGCACCACCAGGCGGCCCCGCCACATGCTCCCAATGTGCTGAGGGGAGAGCTCATCACTCCAGGAACACCACGTTCGGGATGGGTTTGTTATTGCTCCATCAGCCTCACCTGGAGGTGTACTGACAGCAATCTGCACAGGGGTATAATTACAGCCCATAGCAACCACTGGCAAAATGACAGATAGCAGTTGGTACAGGCAGCAGTACTCTGTGTAAGGAGCAGGATTTGGGCGGTGGGTTCGCAGGAAGGGGCTGGAGGAGGGCACATGATTGGGGTGCACTTGAGCAGAGCGTGGAGAAGCTAGGAAGCCTCTGCAGAGAGCACCTGGCATGGGGTGACACACAACCTGACATGAGGGTGATGCACAACAACCTGACTTGGGGGTGATGCACAACAACTTGAGATGCTAAAGATGAACAGCATGACATGGGGGCAATGTACAGTCTGACACAGGGATGATGCATAGGCTGAGATAAGGAAGATGCACAGCGCAACGTGGTGATGCACAATAACCTGGCATGGGGGTGGTAACACAATGGTCACATCTCCATTCGGTGCTGTGTTCTGCAGACACCGTGTGTGGCAGACAGGAGGTGGCTACGGTCACTGCTGGCTCCTGACACTGCTCCAGCATCAGGCAGCCACCTCATACTCGGGGGCACCTGGGCTTTAGGAGTGGGCTGCACCCAGCAACACAAATGGGATAAGTGCCCTCGTAAGATCTGGAAACACACTGTGGGGGCTCTCTTCCAAAACATGAAAATAAAAAACATTCCTATCCCAAAACAAACATCCAAGCAGCATCCAGTTGGGATTTCTCTGACCCTGCCCTTCTGTACTGCAGCATCCCCAGTGAGAAAGCCCATGGACCCACGGGAGGCATCTCCACACTCATCCATGGCCGGGGGAACGCCTCTGGGCATGACGGTGCCTCATGAGGGCACCCAGCAGGAGGGAGCCAGGCTCTGAGCAGGGAAGGGAGCCTCCCACTGCCTGCTCACAGGGCTGCTGACACTCCAGGGCAGCATAGTGCTTCTCACCAGAAACAAATTCATTTCTGCAGGCCATGTATCAGCACTTAGCAATGTATCCTGTCTCGCAAGGTCTGGGGAGAAGGAAGGGCAAAGCTCTGTGACTTGCATCCACAAGCACTGGTTCTATGCTCAGGAGCTAAAATACCAGGGGTCGGGGTGTGCCTCATCACTACATAGAATCATTAAGGTTGGAAAAACCACTAAGATCATCTAGTTCAACGCCAACCCACCCCCACCATACCCATAAACACATCCCTCAGCGCCACATCTCTGTGGTTCTGGAACACTTCCAGGGAAAGGGACTTCACCACCTCCCTGGCAGCCTGTCCTACTGCATCACCGCTCCTTCTGATAAATCATACAAGATTGGGTCCACCAGTACCAAGCATTTCCAGCAGTCCTGCTGTTTCACAGCAGGCCAGGCTCTGTTCTCCACAGCACAAGTCTGAATCTGAAGCAGCTCCACAGTCTCCAGGAGCATCACTTTGCATTTACACCAGCACCGCAAGCGCAGAACAACACTAACCATAAATATTTTAGGTGCTTTTTCAGCTTTGTTATTCCGTTCAAAGCAGGAAACATGACAAACCTTTGATTGTTTTGCTTAATACTAAACAATAATTCAAAGAGAGACAAACAAGCAACATTAAATGATGCCTGTGATGTACGGGAAAGCCAATGAATTAGGAGAACCTGATGAGGACAGTGTGGAGCGCAGCAGCACCTTCACTTGGTGCCACCCGTTGGCAGCACACCATTGTGTGCTGCATCCCCAGTGGGATGTGGGATAAGCAATAGCCCCAAAAAGGCTTTAAGGACCTCGTAAAAACTCATGTCAATCCAACAAGCACCTCTTCCTTTAAGTCAACGCACTCAAATTCCATCTGCAAAGCACACAGAGCCATGCCATGCCACGCCAGCATCCCCCAACTGGGCACTGCTGCTGGTGGGAGAAACACTCACCTATGAACACCTGCCACGACCACGCAGAACCCACAAGAAGCGGTTCAACACTGCCTACCTCTCCCAATAGAGACGGAAGTGAGCGCCCGGCCAAGCGCCTGCTCTCTGCCCATCACCCATCGCAAAGCAACATTGAAGCACTGGCTCAGCCCGGCAGCACGGTGCCATCGGTGGTACCCAGGCAGGACTCACCTCGGGCAGTGGCATCCCGTTGATGATGAGGTCAGGCTGCTGGGGGCTCTGCCCCGTGAAGGTGTGGTGGTAGATGTGGTTGGAGCCGGCGTTGCGGCTGTTCTGGCTCTCCACGTTGAGGAAGGTGCTGTCGGAGCGGCGGCAGCCCAGAGGCAGAGTCTGCTGGTGGTAGTCGAAGTAGTTGAGGGATGAGGTGAGGGAGGAACAGCTCACAACGTTCATTTTATCCGTCTCCTCCACGTCGCGTGGAACCAGGCGGATATCGTTCTTGCTGATTTTCTTCTTCTTGCTTGATTTCTTCTGATGCCCGTAGGAGTACTCTGCAATTCTGGGGGAGGGAAGAAAAAGGAAGAGCTGAGAGCATCCCGAACTCTGCCCCTAAAAGGAGCACTTGGAGAGCTGACGGGCTCAGCCCCATCTCCGTGCAGGATTCAGTCACGCGCATTACGTCACGTTCGGGCTCTTGTGGCACAGAACAGTCTGGAACTGATTTTCCTGCGTATAACGTATTCGGGTCAGACATGAAAAGCAACGGGGAAATGCCCCTGCTTTTCTTCTAGTGATTCTTACTGCTGATACTTAGTGACTGGGAGTAAAGTCCAGCCTGCAGAAGAGAAAAATGGAGATGTTAAAATCCATGAGCTGAAGAGGGTATCTGCATTCATTTCCATGTGTAATAAGGATTTTAAAAGTGATTTAATTTGGTCCCGGTAATGAAAATTCAAAATGAATAGTGGATTTTTTCCCAGTTCATTTTCCATAGCAGTAAATAAAGCAGACCCAGAAGCAGCCCTGGTTGGCAAGCTCTATTTCTCGCACTCCAAAGGCCGTTTGTTTATTAGCACTCTATCCAAAGCGCTCGTATTTTGGCTATCTCCTGGCACTACCTGATCACTGCAATCTCTCCTCCAGCCGTGCCGTATCCCTCACTCGTCCCCTGACACACACACACATCCTCCTGCTGGGAAAGGCTTTCGTCTTCTGGAAATCAGAGAACTACAACTGTGTTTCGCAAAAAGAAATGATCCTTCCTGGCCTTTTTTTTTTTTTTTTTAACTGCAAGCTTGCTTTTCTCTGCCTTTCTTCCCCTATTTTGCTTCCCACCTGCCAAAAGAATCAGCTGATGAAGTGTCTTGTTGCCTTCTTCATAACACCGTGGGGAGGGAAAGAAGTTACCGTAAAGCAGCACTAAGAACATAAGGAACACCACTGCACCTTGTGCTAACTATGCAGGCTGAGCTGGGAGGGCTGGGGCTGCTCCCTCCAACACAGCCCCACAGGAGCACGCACAGCTCTGGGCAGCTCAGCACTTCCCAGGGCACACCGCAGCTTGTACCGCTGCACACCTGAAAGCCAGGAGTTGCCTCTTCTGCTTAATATGCATTACAAAAAAAAAAACAACAAACAACAACCACCAAACACAACAGCTGCAGCCAAAATAATAGGATGAACGAATAATATAGTTTATCTGGAAAGGCAAATATTGGGAAGATACTCTTGTTCCAGAAAGCTAATTGCCTGAGCATGAAAATGCCACCGAGCCGAAGAGCTCTCTCGTATAACCTTATGTGTCCCATGAATTCACATGTTTTATGAAGCCTCTCTGCCAGATGTTGCGAGGAACCTCAGAAATGAAGCACTGGAAGCCCAAGTGCAGGCACAGCACGGCGTTCCCGGTGACCACAGGCAGGGCCGGGGCGATCCAGTGCCCCTCTCCCTCTGCAGCTGACTCCTGCTGATCAGATGCACACGGATAGCAGCCCGCGCCTTCCCCTGAGCAGAGCAATAAATCAGAGCAAGGCAGGGATTTCTGTTGTGCCAACAATCTATACGCCGCCGAGTCGCCTAACAACGCTTGATGAAGCTTTAATTGTTTTGTTTACCTCAATGTTTAAGTTTGGCAATGCGAGATCCCGATTTATTTCCCGCAGGCATTCATTTTGTTGTCCTTTCTCTATTGACCAATTATTTAATTAAACTGCACTTCATTAATCCCTAAGCCATCACTGCAAACCCAGCGCCCATACACACTCGTGAAGCTGCAAGGGGCACCACGACGTGATTTTTATACGTTCGGATCCCATTCGTGTTTAATGGGCCGAGCTGGCAAGAAATCTGCTATATTAGCTCCCCATAACACAGCACAGAGCCAGTTTTATTTGCAGATGATTTTTTCGCCCATCGTGCAAAAAGCCTTATAAATACAATTCATGTTGTGAAAGCGGGGTGTAAAAATCAAACTCTCGAGCATTATTTCTGCATAAATAAAACTTTAAGGACCGCACATCCCCCTTCCCCCCCCCCACCGAATGGCCACAGGCGATGCCAGGTTTCAAAGGTAGAGCAAAATTAATTTCCATTCCTCCCATCTGAAATGACTCACTGCTGAAGGAATGGAGAAGTCATGGCTATTTCACTAGTAACAGGATTAAACCATTTATGAGGCATTGCAGCTGCTCTTTTATGGCATCTGATTGATATTCATGTGTGGTTAGCGTTTGTCTACTAACTTGTGTAACACTGAGAATAGTAAAAGAGAGACAATAATCGCGGGGCTGTTACATATTCAGGGGCTCGGTTCCACATCTTCCCCTTTCAGCAGGCGCTGACCTGCCCTCCTGCATTTCGGACCGTGCGCCCACATTCAGCCCGGGCAAAAGAATGCAGCGCTGCAAAAATAATTGCGAGAGCCCAGCTCACAGCCACTGTGTCCCCATCGCTTCCATCCGCCTGTGGGGATGGGAAGCTTTGGGGAGCATTGTCGTCCGTGGCTGAGCCGCATCCACACCACGGGCACACAATGGTTCTTGGAGAGAAGGAAGGGCCCACGGTCCCCGCTACTGTGGGCACCACCAGGATGCCACTCTGTGGTCCCACGGCACGTAGGTAGGGTGGTGGATCTGTCCCCAAGGCACTTCTGTACAGAGCAGAACCCAACGCCTGCTGCAACAGATTGGCAAATGAAGAATGATAGCAGCCCGCACCTCGGCGTGGGGCTCGCTTCTTCCCCCTGAGAAGTGCTCTAAAGCTCCTAAGGACATCTCACAGACCTGCAGCTCGCTGCTGCTGCTAAAGCAAAAACCCCAGGCATACGACAGCAAAAGGAAAAATAACTGTGCTCACAGAAATCAAAGCAGCCCCTGGCCGGTACACAGAAATAAAGATGTTCTTTACCTGCAGTTATAGGTCCTGATTTCCTTGTTATCCCTTTTGCACTTTACGGCCACGAAGATCATAGTGACAAAAAGAATGGCTGCAATAGACCCCAGGGCAATAATGAAAATCAGGGAGAGGTTTACAGATCCTATGGACTCCTGGGCATCCAGGGCTGGGGACAGGTATATCAAAATCAAGGCAGAGGCCGACAGGGATGTTTTTCCATGGTCGTGAGCCACCACGATCAGCTCGTAGGCTGTCTTGGCATTCTCCCCAAAGGCTCTGGTGGTCCTTATCTCTCCATTGACCTGGTCTATCTCAAAAAATCCTCTGTCTCCTTCCACCATTTCGTAGGAAAGCCTGCCATTTTCACCCTCGTCATAGTCATCTGCTTTGACCACTGTCACCAGGTAGCCAACCCCTGCGTTCCGGGGGATGTACACCTCCGCGGTCCCATTGACCAACGGTGGGGCCGTGATCACCGGGGTGTTGTCGTTGACGTCCAGGACAATCACCCTGACAGTGGCATTGCTCTGAAGAGACGGATTGCCCCCATCTTTCGCCAAGACTTTGAACTCAAAGGCCTTGGTCTGTTCATGATTGAAGGACCTCAAAGCATAGATATCTCCAGAGTTGGGGTTGATGGAGACATAGGTGAAGACAGGCATGTCCCTGACTTGGGAGGGCACGATCTGGTAGGAGACGCTGCCATTGAGGCCCAGGTCAGGGTCCCTTGCTGAAACTGAGAGGAGGTAGGCCCCCGGGGTGTTGTTCTCCTGCACGATGACCTGGTAGTAGGGCTTGGAAAAGTGAGGGTGGTTGTCATTCTCGTCGGTGATCTTGACAGTGAAAGACTTGGTAGCCTGCAAGGAGGGGACACCATTGTCCTTGGCCTGGATGGTGAGGTTGTACTGGTCCCTTTGCTCACGGTCCAGCCGCCCATCCACCAGGATGGTGGAGAAGCTCTCATACTCCTGCAGCCGGAAGGGTACGTTGCCCAGCAGCTTGCACTGCACACGTCCATTGGCCCCTGAGTCACGGTCCGAGACCCGCACCAAGGCGATGACGTACCCCGGAGGGGCGTTCTCGCTCACCTCCACCAGCTCACTGTTGACGGAGAGAAGGTTGATGAGGGGAGGGTTGTCGTTGGCGTCCTGCACGCTGATGGTCACTTTGCAGTGGGCAGGGATGGAGTTAGGTCCCAAGTCCTTGGCCTGCACATCCAGCTCATATACATGTCCCTCCTCATAGTCGATGGCACCACTGACTGTGATGAGGCCGCTCTGAGGGTCAATCTGGAAGAGCTCTCGAGCCCGGTCAGAGACATAGCTGTGGAAAGAGTAGAGCACCTGCCCATTGGTGCCCTCATCCGGGTCAGAGGCGTTGAGGCGGATGACTGGTGTGCCTGGTGGGGCATTTTCAGGCACGCTGACAGTATAGGCTGGCTCCTCGAAGAGAGGGTTGTTGTCATTGGAGTCGATGACGCGGATGCTCAGCTCTACAGTGCCAAAGTTGGGCGGGTCACCGCCATCCAGCGCCGTGATCACGTAACTGTAGTGGGACTGGGTCTCGCGGTCCAGGCTCTTCTCCACCACCAGCTCAGCAAAGCGAGAGCCATCTCCCCTTGTCTTGGTCTCCAGCCCAAAGAGGTCGTTGGGGGTGATCTGATAGCTCTGTACTCCAAAGCTGCCCGAGTCTGGGTCATAGGCACTCTCCAGTGGGACGCGGGTGCCGGGGCTGGCGGTCTCTGAGATCTCCAGCTCGATCTGGTCAGTGGGGAAGCTGGGCGCGTTGTCGTTGAGGTCCTTGATCTCCAGCTTGATCACGCAGATCTCCATGGAGCTGGACATCACCTCCAGAGAGATGACGCACTTGGGGCTCTGCCGGCACAGTAAGTCCCGGTCGATCTTCTGCTTGGTGACCAGCAGCCCAGACCCGGGGTTGATGTCCACCAGGTGGGGGGCCGAGTTGGAGACCACTCGGAAGGCGGTGGGTTGCCGGGGGTCTATCACGAAGCCGGCGTCCCGCGCGTCCTTGGCGACGTTGGCGATAACGGTGCCGGCCCGCTGCTCCTCCTCCACCGAGTACTTGAGGTTGACGAGGGCGCCGGCGCCGGCCCAAAGCAAGGCGGCCCCCAACAGCGCCGGGAGAGCCCCCATCGCCGCACCCGCCCCCGACGGCCGCCGCGTCGCGCCCCGACGGCCGCTCGCCTCAGGGGCCGCCCGCTCGCATGCGGGCAGCGCCCGGCGGAGCGCCCCGGCGGCGGCGGGCGGGAGCGGGCACCGGAGCCGCGGTCCCCTCGCGTCCACGCCAACGCCGCCCGCTCAGCAGCTCGGAGCCGGCGGTGCAGAGGATGGGTCGGGCATGGCGAGTGGGAGCGGGAAGTGGAGCCGGTGCTGAGCCGCGCCGCGCCGAGCCGAGCCGAGCCGAGCTGAGCCTGAACCCGCTCCCGCCGGCGCTCGCTGCGGCGGCCGCACGCCACTGCCCGCAGTCCGGAGCGCCGGCGGGCGGCGCGGGGGCGGGCGGCGCGGGGGCGGGAAACGGAGCGGCGCGTCCAATGGGCGCGAGGGGGTGGGGCGGGCGCGGCGCTATTCCACCAATGGGAGCGCGCCGAGCCGTGCTGCCGACCGGGGGGCGGGGCCGAGGCGGGGCCTGCGGAGCGGCGCGGTCGGGAGCGGAGCGGAGCGGGGTGCGCCGTGTCGGGAGCCGCCGAGTGCCGGAGTCCGCCCGGTGCCCCTCAACTGTGAGCGCTTTAGGGCGCGACGGCACCGTGGGAAGCGGCGCTGCTGGGGTTTTCCCTGCGGCTCCCGCGCGGGCAGCACGCCCAACTCGCTGTTAATTATCTTTAATTCCCTGGGAAAGGCGGAGAGCTGCTGCTGGGTGCTGCCTTTTCACTTAGAAAAACGAACTTTTAAACGCGATTCACTGCTCCGTACCTCGGGTCGCCGAGCGGACGCGGGGGCGCACGGCACCGTGATTACGTAGCGCGGGGAAGCGGCCGTGCCCCGAGTGCTGGGCGGTCTGTGCCCCCCCACGGCCGCGGTAGCGGCGCGGCACCCGGCTCTGGTAGGCGCGGCTGCGGAGCTTTTAGCTGCGAACTTTCAGCCAAGCGGAATCTCGGAGGATTTAAAATACAACGATAATAAAAATTAAAAAAGGGCCGGGCTCTGGCGCTTCTCTGCGGCAAACCGCCCCGGGAACCCGCGGGTCGATGGCGGCCGGGCGGCGCCGGGGCGGGCTGAGGGACGGGGCGCGGGGCCGGCGGGGCGGCGGGGGGAGCGGCCTCGGCCCCCGGGGCTGCGCGGAGCGGGCGCGCCGTCGGGGCCCGTGTGGCTTTGCAGGCACAATGGCGCCACCTTGCGGGCGGCGCGGGCACGGCAGCATCCCGGGCACCGCGCCGGGGATAGCAGCCCGGGACAGCAAAGCATCATCTCCCGGGATACCCTTCTGGGGACAACATCCATGAGGATATTCCTCTGGGGACACCATTCCTACGAGCACCTCTCCCAGCGACACTCACGCTGGGGACACCATCGTGGGGACATCCCACCTCGGATGGCCACGGACGCGGGTGACGTTCGTGCTCCCGGCCCGTGTCCTACCGGACTCCTGCACCTGAATCCGCTCCTCGCCCCGCCCGGGAGGAGGAGACGCGGCAGGTGGGGACGGAGAGGGTGGGGACACCTCTGCTGCCGAGCTCCTGTCGTCTCTTCCTCGGAAAAATTGATTCTGATGGCTTGAACTGTGCCACGCGGATTGGAAAGCCGGCTGAAGGCTCATAAACAAAGGGTAATTAGAAACAGGGGGAGGTGTTGATGGGGTACTGCAGGGATCCAGGTTAGGTCTGCTCTCATTTAATACCCTCATTAATGACCTGGAAAGAGGGAGTAAACTGCGCATTAATGAATTTGGCAGATGATGCTATGCTGGGAGGTGCTGCGAGCTCCAGCAAGCGTGGAAAATTAACACGAAAGGGCCCAGCGAGATTGGAAACGTGGGCAGGAAACAACAAAAGGAGGTGGGTGCTGAGCACTCGGTGATGCCCAGGGATGGAGGGGCACAGCTGGGGGGGGAAGAGGATGCTGAGATCCCCCAAGTGAAGTGGGTGTGGAGCTGTCTCTGGCAACAGGTTGTAGGGAATGATCAAAGGCACAGACTGACCGAGTTCAGAAGGAAGATTCAAAGGTTCAAATATATATTGCTTGGGTAAGAGCTGTATGTCAGGAGGCAAACAGAGCTTTACAGATGTGGTTGGTGTAAACAGAGAGGGAAGGAAGGAATTATTTAACACGGAACAAGGGGCATCGCCGGGGGGGATGATGGGAAATGAAGAAATGGAGGTGGAATGTCACAGGGGAAAAAATCCCCTCTGCTGACGGAATTATGAGGCTGTGACATTCCCCGGAGGGAGAAAGTTGTGCAGTGGAGATAAGTAAAGCAGAGGGAATCAGGTGAGCACAAGGAGATGTGAGGAGGAGCAGGGGCTGGGCAGGGACCCACCTCCTTTTCCAGCTCTTTTTCTGCTGAAATATTTCCTTCTTAAGTCTGAGAGCTTTATTTATTGCGTGCGTGTCTTTCTGCTGCTGCGATAAAGGAAATTGCTGATGTGATGGAGGCACCAAGCAGGCAGGCAAAGGCTCTGAGATCTGAAAAAATTCCCCTCCTTTTGGCAGTGAAGAAGGGCAGGGTGTGGGTGCAGCGATGGGCTCATGTCTGGGCTACTGCCTGACCCCACTCCACATCCCCTGCCCTGCAGGAGGGCCGGGTGCTGTCACCAACATGGATTAATGGCCATGATATCAGCACAGATGGATGGCCGGGGTGAGGAGAAAACATCGCGTCCCAGGGAACTCAAGCAGGCACATTAATAAAGATGCCACACGTTGGCTTGGAAATCTGAACGCTTCACTCCGCTCCTTGCAACTCAATGAGCAACACCCAAAGCCCAGCACTCGCACCACGCTGTGACCACGGAGGGGACAGCTGACACAGAGCTGCCTGCCCCATCCACTCCCACTGCCCCCCCTTGGCCAGACCCCGTGCAAAGAGCCTCCCATGCACAGGTCGAGGCTGAGCCCCAGGCTGCCGGCGGGGAGCTGGAGCCATCCCTGCTGGCACCTCGCACCGAAGGTGGTGCTGCTGCTCCTGCCCACACTGTACAATAAGGAAAGCTGTAATTAAAGCACACAGCGCAGCTC
This sequence comes from Meleagris gallopavo, assembly GCF_905368555.1. NCBI lineage: Eukaryota > Metazoa > Chordata > Aves > Galliformes > Phasianidae > Meleagris > Meleagris gallopavo. Next base: position 5,158,114 of record NC_139412.1, on the reverse strand, counting down.
ACAGCCCTTTGTTTGAGAGCTAATGCGAATGACACCTTCCCAGCCCAGTGCCCGTTGCTGTCTCTCTTATAGCCATCAGAAGTCAATCTTGGGAGTTTGAGCCATGGGTATTTGAAGCCGTGGTGTCAGCTGCCAGCTGGGGGGTTAAAACTTCCATGGGTGGAGGGATGAGGCCACGTGTGAGGAGAGGCTGTGGGGAGACCCTGCACACAAAATGCTCCACAACGTCAAAATTCATTTGAAACATCAAAGAGAAACTTTATCTGTTTAATTTTTTTCAGAGCTGTCCTTTTAATTCCACAGGTAACGTTTGTGAAGTGTTGTTTTTCTCCTTTCTGGCACTTTTCCTTTCAGCTGCTCAGAGAAGGAAAATAAATGATGTAGGTTTATTTTTTTTCTTTCTTTGCTTATCCAGTGCTGCAAAACTTGAAAGCTTTTCAACGCATCCGGGTGTCAGCGTTACGGTGTAGGTCTGTGCTTTTTTTCCCCTAGCAATGTTTCTAATATCACAGCCGACGAGCAAAACTGCAGCAGAGAGAGATGAAATGGAGAAATGGGAAAACTCAGAGCAAAGCTCCTCAGCCATTGAGCCACCAGAGCTGCAGGGAGAGGTGACAGTGCCAAAGGGCCCTGGCACTGCTCTGGGGGGATTCGATCTGCTCCCATCGCTCAATAGTTTAATTCGCTTCCACCGATGCAGCATCTTTTATCAAAGATTACATAATGCTGAATAATCACGAAGCGCATCATGCAGAGCCAGACAGGCAGCTCTAATCTGATTTAGAGCCTATATTAAAAAAGCGGCAGGTGCAGGGTTGAGATCTGCATTGGGGTCGGCCCAGGGGAAGAGCACCGGATCCCTCCCAGGTGCACAGCCTGCAGCGTGGGGTAGTGCTGGGGTGCAGAGAGGGTCTGGGGGGGGACGCGGCACAGCTGGGGGCCCTGGGGCAGTGCAGTGCTCAGGCAAAAGGACACAGAGTGTGCCCCAGAGCCGCTTCCATTTGGGAAGGTGAAGGCAGTTTCAGCACAAAGAGCTGGACTCAGAGTGGGGCTGAGCAGTGCCACCAGGATGCTTGGCCATCCATCACTCCCACATCCCTCCTGCCCCCCAACATCGCGGCATGGCAGCACACCTGTGGGAAGCGTGTGCTCTGGCTGGATATCTCCCCTGCAATCAATTGCAGCCTATAAACCCATCAACTAGGATAACCTCGTGATCAAATGGCCAACAGAGAAAAGTGCTTAATATTATCCACTCCAGATAATGAGCTGCATTTCCAGCGCAGGCCCCAAACACACATCACCGCGCACTAAATGCCATGCAATTGCCTGAACAACAAGTTAAGCAAAGATTAAAAGCACGGAGACGAGAGGGAGGGGAGCAAAGCGAGCACAATGACATTGCAATTGGTGCCATCAGCACACAGTGGAGCACTGCTATGCAGCCCAGCCATGAGCTGGACCCAAGAGCCAGGGAACAGAGCCCCCCAGAGAAGGGCAGTGATGTGCAGAATGTGCTCAGCGCGGTGCTTCACTCTGCACTGCTCTGTGGCTGGTGCACAGAGGGTAGCACTCTGCACAGCAGCTCCAGCAGGAGCCTCAAAATTGTAAATAGGGTGAAATCCCTTATTCTGCATTTTTTCTTGACTCCCCTCTTTGTCCCAGCGCACTCCATAGTCTGCTGCTGACCCTGTGGGATGGGAAATAGATTATGCTGCTCCTTTCCTCCAACCAAAATTAGATACCTGGCACTGGTGGAGTGCTGACAGCTCCCAAATGTTCTCTTGCTTTTACCTGGAGACGGTCCCAGCAACGGGCAGGAGGCAGCACTGCTGGGACAGTGCCACTGCAGCACCCACAGCCAAGGGGTGGCTGTAGGGACACACTGTGTCCCCAGCTCTGGCGCAGCAGTGCCACCAGCACCAGCCCTACCCCTCCGAGCAGGACACAGCCGGGAGCTGGCGGTGGCACTTAAGACCATCCGACCCTTGGAGAACAAGGGGAAGAAGTTGGCTGTCAGCAGTCAGCTGCAAACATCGCCGTCTGCTGATGCCAACGTACCCTCCGATGTGAGGCTGAGGATGGAAGGGAGTCCAGCTGGGCCACAAGATATATCGTTTGGATCGGGCTGAGAATTACTTACGCAGTGTTTTTATTAACCATAATGGATAGCTCTGCCCGGTAAAATGAGTAATCATCTTGTTTGAGGGTCTGCTCCTATGTCACACAGCGTAATTGCCAATGCTGCAAACTTTCCTCACTGGTCTGCTGGCCAAAATGCTTTGTGAGGAAGAGATGCCCAGGACAAAAGAGCACAAATCAGATAGAAAGAGCCTTTTTTTCTTCTCTTGAACAGAACAGGAGGTACTGCAGCAGGCAGCGTCCTGCATCCCACAGCCCATAACTGCACTCACAGCACCCGAGCTCCTCATCCAGCCCGGCCTCTTCCCAGGGACAGTGTTCTGCTGAGGTAAATGGGCCCTGGCTAATGGAAGGAAATAGAGGAAAAAGTAATTTACATCATGGCTGTATTTATTCTGTAGTCTGCTATTTTGTGATCATCTATAATTTTAATCTATTAACAGTAGGGGCTGCATCTGTTCTCTGGGTTTGTCTTGTTTATAGGTGATGCAATCGCCTATAGGGAATCATTCAGGGGCATTCGTGGAAATGGAGTGTTTCCCCTAAAAACGAGGGGGGAGGCACACAGGGAGATGTGGCATCACACAGAGGAGCTGCGTTTAAACACTCGGGAGCAGCAGTGTGCCACGTGGGTGCCACTTACACAAGGACAGGGCACCACAGCAATCACTGCTGCCCCACTCAGAGAGCAGAGAGATGCGGGGGACGGAGCAGAAATCCTCCTTCACCCCAGTGCACCGTGTGAATACCACACAGAAAGGGAAAAGCAGCATATAGCCTCGCTGCTCCTGCCCTGCGCCAAAGCCAGCAGAACGCTGCTGTCCCCCAGGGGGACAATTCCTGCCTGGGTGTGTAGAAGCGCGATGCTCTGGCTCGGATCTGGCAGCGCCTATCTGCAGAAATCACAGCCACCAGCAGCTCTGCCTGCAGGGTTGGCTGCTGCCAGCACGAATGTATGGAGATTGTCATGGCTTAGGGCACAAACCTGAGCTCCAGCAGCCGCCAGAACTATTTTAGGTATTCTGCGTATTTGCAGCAAACGGTTCGTGGGATACGTTTCGCCCTCTTTCTGTTCGTTAATAAAGTTCAAGCATACTTTGATTTTTCCTTCCTATTTGCACGGTATCTGAGATTGTGGAGGGATGCTTTAATGGGGCTGTTTTGGCACAGGGACTCTCAGCAGCCAGGGACATTACTCGTCCCCGCTGCGGCCCCAGCGCTCGGCGGGATGGAAACTGGCAGGGCGTCAGGCTCCAAGACCTCCTCTTTCTGCAGGCTTTTCTGCAAGCAGGCTTTTCTCCAGATGCAGAAGCGCTTGCTGAGAGCAATTTAAAAGGGTTTGCAAACACCAGCATGGTTCTTATTGAAACAAATATCCACCAATCTGCGCTGTGCTCAGAGAGCATGAGCTCCAAGAAAAAAATAATCCCATCTCGGCAGCTGCTCGGGATGCGGTGCCATGGCACCGGGCAGCATGGCCACGTCCCCCACTGCGGGGCCAGGAGGACTGTGGGTGCTCCCCACCTTGGCCAGGACAGCCGCAGACCGCACGGCCCAGACCTGCTGTGACACTGGGCTATTTCACATACGTCGCACAGGCACGGTTATTTCAGGAGCCGCACGGTGATGGATAGCTCGATGCAAGGAAAGGCCATTACACACTATAAAAAGCTGCAGTCTTCCTGCTCGCTCTGTGCTCTGTGACAAACCATCTGCTTTGCCCGCACCTCCCTTTGTTTATCCTGCTCAGCTCAGCCGAAATTAAAATTGACAAAAGCAATTTCTCCCGATCAGGTCGGAGCGATAAGGAGAACTGCTGCCATGCGCTGCACTGCCATAGAAACCCGCGCTGCGTCCTCCTCCTGGGGAGCCAGGTGCCCGGCTGCAGGGTGCCCTGGAATGCCCAATGGGGTCAGCAGGGTGCTTGTGCTGTGAGCAGCCCTGTTTCCACACCCCATATCCCCACCGAGCTGGGGCATGGGGAGTGGCACCTTCATCTCCCCGCCTCCAATCCCAGCACACATTAACAGCACAAGACCTCTTTTCTCCAAGATGCAGGAGCAGCTGCTTGAGTCTCTGCTGAATTAAGCTAAGGACAGGTTTTGCATTTTGAAGAGAGAGCTTTGGGGTCTGTTTCTGTTTTTTCTTTGTATGTATATAAATATATATATATATATATTAGAATAAAGACATCAGAAAAACATCAAGCTGTGAGACATGCCATTTTCCCTGTGCTGGGTATAACTCAGGAATAGCCTAATAAAACTGCAATACTCGTGCCTGCCAAATTCCCCAGTGGGCTGAGTAAAGGCTGGAGAAATTCCACCCAGAAGGTAATTGCTTTTTGTTCCTAAAATTATTAGAATTGCAAGAGGGCCCTGCAGCAGAAGCCCCTTGACTGGCACACGTGGATTCTGCTGCTTGCTCCCTTGTATTAGCTCAATTTCAATGCCATGGGCTGCAGGGCTGGTGTTTGTGGGCAGTGCAACAAAGTGAGGGGGCATGCAGTGCTCACTGATGGCAGTAGTGTTGGGTAAGGAAGCCAGTGAGCGCTCCAGGTGGGCACAGGAACCCACCTACACAGACTGCATTTCCTCCAGATATCCCCAGCTTCATCATAGACTTTCAGAACAACGTAAAACTTCCATAACTGAGGTGAAACATGATCAAAAGCAAATCATAAAGCTTGGAAATGACCTCTGAGATCATCTAGTTCAACCCCAACCAACCCCCACCATGTCCGTAGCCATATCCCACAGTGTATCTCCACAGTTCTGGAACACCTCCCGGGACAGTGACCCCACCACCTCCCAGAGCAGCTGTGCCAGTGCATCACAGCTCTTTCTGAGAAGAAATTTTTCACAACATCCAACCTAAGCCTCCTCTGGAGCAACATGAGGCCATTCCATCTCGTTCTATCACTGTTATCTGGGAGAAGAGGCCGACCCCTGTCTCACTACAACCTCCTTTCAGGTGTTGTAGAGAACAATAAGCTCTCCCCTGAGCCTCCTCTTCTCCTGTCTGAACAACCCCACTTCCCTCAGCTGCTCCCCACCAGACTGATGCTCCAGACCCCTCACATTGCCCATCTCTGCACACAACCCACAGCACCTCGATGTCTTTCTCATAGTGAGGGGCCCAACACTGAGCACAGCACTGAGGTGTGGCATCAGCAGAGCTGAGTATGGGGGGAACGACCACCTCCCGCTCCTACTGGCCACACTATTGCTGATATAAGCCATTGGTCTTCTTGGCCTCCTGGACACACTGCTGGCTCACATTCAGCCATCTGTCAGCTAACACCTCCAATTCCTTTTCCTCCTGTCCAAGCCATGGGCTGCCAGCTTCTCCAGGAAAATACCACTGGAGATATTCAAAGGCCTTACTAAAGTTTATGCAGACTACATCCACAGCACCGATCCCCAGACAGAATTCAGCCTCTCCCTATCATACCTCATGGGAGCCCCGCCGCCCTGCAGGTAGAGCAGGGCATCTCAACCCTGGGAAGGGGACATAGTCACTAATGAGCAGTGATCGATCACCGTGCCCAGCTCTATCGCGTTACACATCACAGAGCAGATAACACGGATAAGCCCCTTCACGGCGAGTAGGAACCAGAGTGATGACACAGAGACATTGATCGAGCTCCTCTGGATTTGCACAGGATATGTTACATCAGAATCTGGATCTGCTCCTGGGTTTGCCCAGGATCAGTGAGATTAGATCTGGATCAATTCCGGGCTTAGCAGGGCTGAGCAAGATTACAGCACGGCTCAGCCTCCACATTGATCGCACAATTTGTCACTCCCACGCCCAGCAGGGAAGTCCCAAGTGCAGCTGATGGAGGGGAGATGTCAGCCCCGCTGCTCACACTGCTGTTGTTGGACACGTCACTTGCATGGTGCGGCGCTGCTGTCTGTGATAACGCAGTCAGAATGCAGCAGCGTATCCTTCCCCACATGTAAATGGAAACAGAAATGTACATATATTTTGCATTATTTGTGCAGTTGGAGGGGAGGACTCATCTGGCTCCCCGACTGCCTGCAGCCAACATGGTGACACAAAGCACATGGGAAAGTCCCAGTCACCGGGTGGGATAGTCAGAGGGATCTCGGTGCCACTGCCAGCCTCCAGTGGGACCAATAGCACAAGAGCTGTTTGTAAATTGGGGGAGAAGAGCATCCAGGAGCCTGCACACAGAATTGGGAGTGATGCTCAATGCCACTCACTCAATGTCTGCTGGAGCTGGCCAACACAATGTGACATTTTTGTGTCTGTACAGGGACATGGCTTCATCTAGACCTCGCTGAGTTTCCCTGAGATTTTGGAGGGTTTGATGATAATAGCCAGTTGCTTTGGTGTATCATTATTGCTGCCTGAAAGCATCCGGGGAACACAGGACACTGTGAACCTTCCAGCAGCCGCGGGGCTCACAGCGCTGCACAGGGCAGAGCTCTGCTGCTGTCTGAATCCCACTCCTCCTCAGGGAGTTGCGAGCAGGAACCTCTGCAATATTGCAACTGTATCAGCACAGGCAGAGATGACCAAATTAATGAAATATCGCTGCTCAAAGGTGGAGCAGGGCAGGATATTGCCCTGACAATATCCTAGGCAGCTAGAAGAATGCAGCCATGTATCCCAGCCTTGCACCTCTGTCTTCTTGCTTCCAGCAGATACATCACTGGGGCACACCAGTAAGAAACCAATGGACACTGATGGGGGGGCACAAGGGCAGTGGGTCTGGGGGGGGAGCACCCCCAGAGCCCTTCACCCCAGCTTCTGAGCAAGGCCCAGGGCTGGGTGCCTCCTGCCCAGCACCCCAGCAGCCCCCAAGGAGCTCAGCACAGGTTTCTGCAAACAGCCTCGGAGCACGATTCCCTCCCCCTCAACTCATCCCCATAAATATGTTTCTGTTAATGCAATTTGCTCTCACATCGAGCAGCGTCAAACGCAGCAGCTGCCAAGCAAATATGAAAGATATAAAACAAGCTCCTTGGTGGCAGTTGGGAGAGGAGGCTCCGTGCCTGCGAGCACCTGCACATTGCAGAGGGCAAGCAATTCCCCCAGCCCACGGGACACAGATGAGGCACACTCACGACTGGGAGCAAACAACGCAGGGACAAAGGGCTAAATCACATTTGTACAACCTCCTCCTCCGTATTTCTCTGCATTATTTCAGAGAAAATGTGTTCTTTTCCAGGCTTCATTCTTTCTGTTTTCTACAAGGTTCTTGCTGGTGGAAAAGCTAAGTCAGACCCTGCCAACCAGCTAAGCAGCACGAAGCCATGCTCCAGGTCTGATCCCAACTAGCAGAGTCACCCCAATCCCTGCAGTGGCATAGACCAGACCAAGAGCAGCACAGACCCGAGCTCAACAGAGCTGACAGCTGTAACAGACTGAAAGCTCAGAGCCAAGCACTCGTGGCTTTGAAATGCAGATCCAGATTCAAACTGGGAGACTTTGGGAAACAGCAGAGCTTGGTGCTGGCCAGAGATCAGACGTGCTTGTGATCATATTTAATAGCATCACCACTTGGGGCTTCCTAAGCACTCCCAAGCAGCCCACAAATGTCCCACACCACCACACTTCAGGAGCAGCAGTCCTTTCCCCAGCAAAGTCAATTCTTGGCTGCACAGGGAGGGGCTTGGGGTGGCCGTGGGGCAGCCCCACATGTGGCTGAACACAAGCTGGAGACATCAGGGGGGCGTGGGGACACTGCTCTCCACAGAACGGAGGAGATGGGAGCAGACACCAGAGTGCTGATGTGCATCTCTATTGGAAAATCTGCCCCTGCAGAGCTCAATTGATTTTTTTAAATTAATCTATTTACAGCAGTTTGAGTTGAGCTAGCTTTAGGTGCTGTTTAAGCTGCTTTCCCAGTGCCTCACGTTCAGCATTTGCATGGTGGGATTAAGGCAGATGGGGAACTGAGAAAGCGAGAGGAGTGCCTCTGGGTGCTGCTGGCTCATGGCTACATGTCCAGCAAAGGGCTGAGCCTTGGCAGTGCCATCCCCATCCTGATGCTTAAGTGTTATCACACATCCATGGGGGAGCAGCAAGGAGCCCCACAGCTTTGGGGTGCAGCATGAGGGGATCCTGCAGGAACCCAGCAGCCTCCCTCAGAGGTCCTTCATGCTCTGGAAAAAGCATAGTGGGGAGCATTTCTTCTCTCTGTCATTAACCTGACATAATGTCTCTCCTGCTGGCAGCTTTCAAGCTCAGCAGGTTTGTTATAAAATTCATTACCAGATATTGCAATCACAGTCACCTTTATTGGGCTCTGCATTTACAATAATTAGGCCAATAAACACTGATTTATAAAAATGACAAACAGGAACTCCCAGTAAGCAAGAAAAATGTGCTTTCTTTAGGGAGGACAAAAGCACACACACAGAACCTGATCCCTGCAGCTGACTTCTCCTAGGAATGCCCACGCACTGGCCAAGGGGCACAAACCCAAACCCCAGTGTTCAGGCTTCACACAGCTTGCAGCCAGTCCACCTCATCCACAGACATCAGAGCCCCCTCCATTTTCAATCTTTTCTCTGCTTTCCTCTCAGTCACCTCTCACCAACCTTTGGATCTTGCTGTCCCATGTACCCAAACCTCCCAACCCATGATAACAACCCATGATAACTGAGCCAAGTGCCCCCACAGCCCCCACCTCACTCTCTATATACTCTCAGCAGGGGCAGCTGAACCACGTTGGCTCCAGTGACACCAGCTCTGCTGGTGAGAGCAGCTGGTGCTGGGAGCAGCCAGAGCTGCATGGGCATGCTACAGGAAAGGAGCAGGCTGGTTGTACCCTCCAGCTCAGCTGCGCAGGGCCCCATCCAGCCTGGCCTTGAGCACCTGCAGGGCTGGAGCACCCACACTCGCTGGGCGTCCTGTGCTAGTGCCTCACTGCCCTCTCAGTAAAGAATTTCTTCCTGACTGAGAGATGCCCACAGTACGAGAGGCAGCCAGCGTTATCATCCTCTTGTGCACGCATCTGGCAGCAGCTCCGCAACATTGCTTTGGATCTTAACAACCCTTCCAGCCTTAAAATATCTTTAATAATATGGCTTTCTGTGTGACATCAACACTCACGTAGCTTTCAATTACATTTTAGCACTCCTGGTGGGAAGTAGCTCCTTACTGGGAGAAGTGACTTACAATGGCTGGGGATTACGATGTTGGTCTTTGCATCCCAGATGTTCAGAGCCTGGTGAAGAATGCCACTTGCATTTGTCCTGTAGGCATGGTGAGCCTCATGTTTCTGAAGAACTGTTGAACATCTAGTAGAACAGAGACATGAAATTGTCATAGAACCATAGAATGGCTTGGGTTGGAGGGACCTTGAAGATCATTGAGCACCAAGCCCTGTGCTGTGGGCAGGGTTGCCACACACTAGATTAGGCTGCCCAGAGCCCCATCCACACAGTTATTTATCAAGATGAAACCAGTGTTTGGATGAAGTTCTTTCCTTCTGTTAATAACTTTTGTTGATGAGGGAGCCGACGTGGTGCCGAGACCTGGGGTTTTCATGGGGTGAGTGAAGAGAAGCACGTGCTGATGGCAATCACTGAGTGGTTCCTTTGGAATGACCACCGTGATCTCATCTGCGCCATCCCTCAGTGAGGGCTATCAGCTCCCAGCATCCGCTGCAGCAGAGAGCAACACGCATGAAGCCCAAATTCCCGGGTGGTTTTGTCACGATGATTAAGTTCCTTAACTTGAATCAAGTGTGTCTCCAGAGTTTTCTACCACGCTGTGAACTTAAGATAAACAATAAATGATGAATAGGCCAATTATCGAAACCTCTCTCCAACAGGGCCCTGTGTGGCAGGTTGATAAGAGGAGATACGCGGCCTCTCATCTGCCCAAAGTTGCAGAAAATGGGTTCGTTTGAAGCAGAAGGGGCTCGGAGCAATCAGCCCCGTGGCTAACGAGCTGTGTTAGCGGCACAGGAGAGCCAACACTACCCAGTGCAAGAGGCACAGCCCTGTGGGGAGATCCCCAGCAGCCCCTGGTGGTGGTGGCTGGGGGGCACGAGGTTTCCCAAGGCTGCATCCCATGGTGAGCACCACGAGCATCCCTGTCCCGTGGGGAACACTGTGATTTACGTACTGCCTGTGGAATTGCCCAATTAATTCACTATCCACATTAATATTATGGCTCATTTTTAACTTTACTGTCTCCATCGTTCCAGTTTAGTGCTGCTCCGAGATGCTGCCACTGACCTTAATGGGTTTTTCATTAGAACAAAGAGCACCCCATTAATCACGGTTCGTTTTTGGATGGAGGCTGCTGGCCGAGCTGCTCTGCTCTGGGGAGCTGCTCTGCTGCTCTCAGCGGTTCAGGGCCGCTTTTATTCCTGCTTCTCACACTCCTGTGCTGGCTGGGAGGAATTTCTTGGTATGGCATTTCCAGAAACAGGGATTTCACGCAGCACTCAAGCTGCACAGCAGTGTGAGAGATTGTTTGCTGGGCAAACCGAAGCAAGAAGTGCAGAAAGGAGAGGAGGCAATGAGCCTCTTATTGTCCTGTACAGAAATCAAATGCCTTTTAATCATTCCAAATGTTCTTCTGGGTATCAATTAGCCACACATTAATATCAGCACTGCTTCTATTCCTCAGTTTGCATCAGATTAAATTCTCCCCCATCATACAGACTGGCACTCATTAGCTTTGAAGAAAATTAGCAGTTGTTCCCTCTTCATTGGCGCCGATGGGAGATTTACATCAGAGCTGCTCTCTTTTAGAAACCCTAATTGTCATCTTACAGCCATTGAATATTTTTCCCCAAAAAGACGTTTTGCTGCCACCAAACCCGGAATGTGGGGCTGGGCAGCACTACAGCTCCCTATGGAGAATGGAGCCCCATCCCTCTGCCTGCTCCTCATGTGTGATGATATTTATTGAGTTTTATTAACTTCCAGCCCTGGGAGGTTCTCACCTCTTCAAGTTAATTCAGCCATCTGACTCCTGCCGGAGTTCTGCTGATTGTCATTAAAAAACTTGACATTTACCTTACAACAGTAATAAAATAATAATGCCTAATTTGGTTTATGTGTGGTATTTGCAGTGTTTCCTGCGCCTGGAGTGGGGGATATTGTGAAGATGGCTGCGATGCGGATCAATTATGTCTGGTTAACAGCACTGCTGTAATTCTTTCCTGTAATCATAACCGCCTTTCAGTAGAGCAGCTCCAAAGTTTTTCTCTGAAGCAGTAATTTTGACAGGGAAGGAAAAAAACAAAAAATGATTTCAGTCCAAAACAGTTCCTTCAGTTTTCAGAACAAAAGCTTCAGAGGTGAAACTTCCCTGTGAAAGGCAACGTGTGGAAGTAGAGCTGCGGTGGCTGCACATATTTGCTGCACTCAGGTTTCCAAAATATTTCAGATGTTTTCAAAGGCTGACTGCAATTGCTGCCCAAAAAAAATGATTTTCCCCCCCCCGAATAACGTGCTGTCTCCCACTTGTCAGTACCAGCCTCTCATATTAGACACCCGCATACAGGGCTGGCAGCAGCTGAAGAGCCAGCACCGGTCCTGGCATCACCAGTGCTGCCATTTCTTCCTCTGCTTCTCACCAGAGAAAAAGTAAATGTGGGTTTTTGACGTGGGTTTTCTTCCTTTCAATACAGTTTTAATTAGTGCATCCCGCACTTGGGGTTTTTATTAGCACAGACAGCTTGGGAAAAAAGGAATGTGCCAGCTCCTCCGCACCGGGAGCCACTGTCCTGCTCAGAGCACAGACTTTGTACCGCAGTCCTGAAAGCCCTCCTCAAAACGGGTTCATTTCCATGAAGAGATGGGACGATTTCCACAAATGGAAATTGTTTTTAAGTACAAAAAAACATTTAGTCAGGAAATTCCAGGCTGGGCTGAACTGCGGGGCGATGGAGGAGCCGCACAAAGCGAGCGTGGGGTGCCAGGGCCCTCCATGGGGAGAGCTCGGATTCCTGTGGTGCTGGCAGGATGCGCACACATCTGCATGCACACACGCATCTGTGCACACACATGCAAATACATACACAGGGCTGCGGGCACAGACACTTGCACACACATGGATGCGTGCCCATGGGCACACCTGCACTGCTGTCGTGCCCACATCCACATCCCCACTGCCCCCAGGAGCCTGAAGAGCCCTGGCACAGCCTGGGCACATCCAGAGATGGTGCAGGGGGAGAAGCAGAGGGCAGAGGCAGTGCTTGAAGGACAAGCCCGGATGCCCCAGCTGGGACCTCATAAGAGGCCCGATGGGCACCGTGCAGTGGAGCTGAGCGTGGGCTCCTCTCCAAACTCATGGGAATCATCCCCAGCCTGCGAGCTGCCGACGTCCCCTCTCGCCCACCAGTGTTCCTGTCCCAGCCCCGGGGCAGGCGGGCTGCGGGGAACGCTGGCTGCAGCCGTCATCGGAGCCGCAGGAAGCCAGCCTTACTGCATGTGCAGCCCAGAGCCTGCGTAACTCCACCTCGAGCACTCGTCCTCGCACACAGGGAGCAGCCAGCACCGAGATCATGGGAGGGACGTCGCAGCACGGCCCCGAGGACTGCCGCTTTCTGGATGTGAGTTTGCCGTGTGCCTCCAGTGTGCTCGTGTCCTCGTCCCTCCGGGAGCGATGGCAGACCTCTGGATATTGTCCTTTTGTGCTTATCTAGGCAGAAGCATCCAAGACCCGTAAGAAGACCTGCACCAGGTACAAGGTCTGCGGGCTGCTCTTCAGCGTGCTGCTCATTGCTCTCATCCTCGTACTCTTTGGTGTCAAACACCTGTGGAACCCAGCATCCAGACAAGTAAGTGCAGCCCTCGGGGCAGCGTTTCGGAGTGCTGCGCTCCCCCACCTCCTTGCTTAAATTGAACTGTGCCCTGAAATCCAGGCAAGTTTGCAAAATGTATTTGCTTACACCACAAGGATTTGTGGGGACTTTTACAAAGCCTTTTATTATTCATAACTAGCTTTTACTTCATACAGGCTGGCTTTTTTCTCTGTCACCACATTCCTCTCCTAACTGACAATTAAAGGGTACGGAGCTGCACCACGAAGAGTTAAAGTTACTCTCTTTCACGGGCAGCAAATTTCATGACAAGTAAGAAAATATTTTCCATTTCATTTCAATTATCTTGCCAGAAACCGGTGGAAAAGTCATTATGCCACCGCATAAAGAGGAGAGAAAGCCAGGACGCAGTGCTGATTGATTGTCATGGATTGTATTTCTTACTTTAATGTGTCTGCAATGTGAGGGGATGGTGAGACGGATTAGCTTTTGGAGAGGGAGCTCCTGCTAACTGGATTGAGATCCTCCATTCCCTGCTCCCTCTGTGTGCAGTACTCAGCTGGGAGGCCCTGCGTGCACCGTGCTGGGGTTTGATTCCCTACTCCTGACAGCCCCAAAATTCCCATGCACATCCCCTTTCCTACAGTGAGCTCCCCTCGTTCCTCACCAACCCGCGGACCCTCAGGCGCCAGAAGCTTTGTCTTCTTATCAGCACATAGAAATAAATACCGCAAATAGAAGCAATAAAAGCCATATGTGCAGTCGGGCTCTTGCCAAGACGTTTATAAAGTCTCCACTGTTCCTCGAGAAGCACGGTGTGAGCCAGCGGGGTGGTGCTGACCCTGGGATGGGCTCTGACTCAGTTCGGACATCAAGGGAACGGCAAGAGGTCAGGTACAGGAAAATCCCAGCGTTGGCCAAAGGCAGCGTGGATAAAACAAGTGGAGATGGGGCTGCTGGTAGCAAGTGACCAAGGGGAGAGACCACCCAGAGCTCACACGTGGGTATTCACCCTTTTAAAGTCATTTTAAGTCGTTTATGTCAATGCAAATGACTTAAAAATGACCAAGAAAAATGACACTTTTGCTTCGCCGATGCTATCTTGGCAAGGAAGGAGATGTTGGGGAAAGTCCTGCTTCCAGCACCAAAACACCATCCCTGGGCTCTTGCAGCCCCACCAGCAGTGTAGGAGAACCTGGAGAATGTCAGCACTGAAAGCCCTTCTGCACCAGCCCTGGTGCCCGCAGCATGGCAGCATCGCCCAGCACCGCCAGCACAAGCAGGAGCCATCAGCAAGGGGCTCACCACGGACATGCAAGGGGATGTTTTTCAAGGGCTGGCAAGCAAGAATTATTTTTAGCCCTATAAAACATCTCTCTGAGCAGCACAGGACAAGCCAAGCCCAAATGGGTTATTTGGCCACAGTGCTGGCATGAATAAGTCTTTGTAAATGGAGAGGAACTTGAAAGTAAGGTACCACTGAGGATCGTACCCTCCTATAGCTGATTTACGGCCCCGTGCACACGCTGTCAGTCAGAGCAGGCAGCCTTCTAGCCACCTTAGGCTCTGCACTACTTTTTCCATATCATAAAGTCTATTGACATATATATATATCTTTATAAAAGCCTCCTGCTGACTAACAGGAGACGCCAGCGACTGCCAAGGAGCACATCATTCTTCACATTTTTACCAGGGGCAAAGGTATCCGGTAGTTACTGCACTGCTCAGCCAGCTCCAGCACCACAACATCCTCCTGAAGTTGCAAAATGGGGGATGCTGACCTGGAAAACCCTGAGAAAGATTTTGCACAAGCCCTTTGCTTCTGCTCGTTGCTATTTGATTGGGGAAAAGAGACTCTGCACAGCTCTCACTGTGCCAGCAGGATCACTTCTGCGCTTCAAACAGCATCTGCCACTACTCATCCTTTAAGGGCCTGGCGTCCGCAGAGCCGGGAGGGCTGCCAGGCTCGCTGTGCAGGGAAGAGAGGGCTGCTCCCCGGCTCCCTGCGGGGATGAACACACCAGGGAGCAGGCTGTGACACCCCGCAGCTCCTCAGCAGCTCTTCAGCAGCCCTCAAGGAGGGCTTTGATCTGCAGGCGATCCCAAACCTCCTCAAGGCAGGAAGAGGCACTTCTCAGGGAAAGCAGAAGGCACAGAGATGGAGCCAGCGAGCTGGGGACGGGGGATGGCAAAGTCCCTTAGTCAGGGCTTCAGTCCAGCCTGGAACATAAATATAGGATGTTAGGAAAAAAAATCTTCTCAGAAAGAATGGGGAGGTATTGGCACAGGCTGCCCAGAGAGGTGGTGGGGTCACTGTCCTTGGAGGTGTTCCAGAGCGATGCATTGAGTGATGTGGTTTAGTGGGCATGGTGGTGGTGGTGGGATTGATGGTTGGACTGCATGATCTTAGTGGTCTTTTTCAACCTTAATGATTCTATCATAAATGGGTGTGGGATGAGGATCTTCTAGCCCATGTTCACCTGCTGCTATTCAGGTTCTCCATTACCCCAAAGCCAAGCACGTGCCTTCATCCTGCCCTTTTTCCCTGGGAGCTGCCTCTCCTTGCAGGGGTACAAGAAAGACTAGAAAGGCAGTGGGGGCTCAGCCAGTGTGGTTTTGTCCCTTTCAGGTCTATGACATGGAGCACACCTTCTTCAGCCACGGCGAGAAGAAGAAAATTGTGATGGAGATCGACCCGCTGACCAGGACGGAGACCTTCAGGAGTGGGAATGGCACTGAGGAGATCCTGGAGATCCACGACTTCAAGAATGTGAGTGAGCAGGGTTTATGGGGGAAGCTCTGCCCAGACCCCATCTCCTTGATGGGAGTTGTGGGGATGCTCTGTGGGAGTGCCCTGGCACCCCAATGGAATGGGACCCAGCGGGTGCTTAAAATGCAACATGTGCTTCCCAGTGCAGCTGCAATAGGAACAAGAGGATCCCTTAGGATGCTGCGGTGTTGCCGGAGCACGCTCCAGGATGGTTTTGTTCTGCATCAGAGAGAGCAATCCCCATGTGCAGACCACCTGGGCGTACTCTCAAAGGAGAGGAGATGTGTGCCTACGTAAGCTTTAATAGTGGCAAGGTTCAGTTCCAGCAAAATACATTTTAAAAGCGAGACCTAGTTATTGGATTTACCCCTGCAAAGGAATGCAATCATCATAAATCTACCCAAACCCAGTACATTTGTCTGCCTGGAGAGCATTAAAACCTTGTGACAATGTTGTAGGCTCTCTCTGAAACCTAATTAAAATTTGTAGGGAAATACCTTGTGCAGTGACATATGGCAAAATTTTCAGCTAATAGCCTAGCAGGAACTGAGGGCTGAATGTTCATATAACCATAACGGTCAAATACTCTTCTGCATATTTTTATTTATGGTAACTGGAGCTCGTGATAGTCATATGGATAAGGGGAGCAAAGTGGAATTTTATGACTACCTGCCTTAAAATATTTGTAAAAAGCCCAATTCTCCCAAACCATAAAATGCAACATCCCTTAGGAGAACCTGTTAGTACATCTTAGCACTGCTGCTGAGCAGAGTTTGCACAAAAACATCAACAGGAAAAATATGACTAAGCTCTGA
Organism: Meleagris gallopavo; assembly: GCF_905368555.1. NCBI lineage: Eukaryota > Metazoa > Chordata > Aves > Galliformes > Phasianidae > Meleagris > Meleagris gallopavo. The sequence continues at coordinate 5,141,625 of NC_139412.1, read as the reverse complement.
TCCAGCTGTACTCCCTGTAGGATGCTGTTATTTATCCTTCTGCTATGCCGTGACTGCTTTCTTGCTCTTTGTTTTGATGCTGTAGGGAATAACTGGCATCTTCTTTGTGGGACTTCAAAAGTGCTTCATCAAAACTCAGACCAAAGTCATACCTGAGACTACGGAGGCCAAGATCCCTGAGCTGGAGGTACGTGGGCAAAGCAGCACCCGAATCTGCGGGGCACCCAGTGCTCCCATTGCTCCAGGCTGCGATAGAGAAATAAGGAGTTGTGATCGCTTCGTGAAATGATCTTATTGCAGAGGATTGCTTCTGAAAACAACAAGTTGAAAGAGACGGGATTAGGCAGCCGACAGACAAAAACCTCTCAGCACAATACCGGAGATCAAGAACAATAATCCTGTTGTAGTCAAAAGGTCGCAAGGCAGCACAGGATTAGCAAACACCAAAAAGTCAATCAAATTGCTTTCTCCAAGAACTGAGCCTCCCGTTCTAGAGCAGAATGAGGCAGAAGTAATGAATTTAAAAAAGCAGCCGCATTTACAAAATGCGATTTGGGAAAGCGCTCTGCCACTTGCATGCAGCCTGGCCAAGCACTGCCATCAAGGCATCCTGCACAAAGAAATGGTGTGCCAGCGTGGCCACAGCCTCCACAAGCCTCCCTTTTGCAGATGTGCCTTTAAATCTCACCTACCACGTCTTGCTTGAACAAGGTGCATGCTTGATGTGCAGCATGGAAATAGTGCTACCTCCATCTCTCTGCTCTAGCAGGGGACGCGCTGGCTCTGTGCCACTGGTGGGGCACTGAGGGAAGCAGCCGTGCCCCATCCCCAAGCCTGCTCACTTGCAGGATGAGGGTCAGTTCAATCTCCCTTCCCCGGAAGCCATCGCAAATTAAGTGCCAGCAGAACATGTGTTTGGAATAAAGCACAGGCAAGAAACATTTCCCTGAATCATGACCCAAATTCTAAGACACAGATTCTTTGATTATGCCATAAGAAGCTAATAGATCTTTTCTGCTACCACCATAAAACGGATGTGACTTTTCAGTCTTTAGCAGAACATTGCCCCAGGTAGAGAGCTGAAATGTAAAACCCAGGGAGATAAATGTAGATTTAAGATCTACCATTTCTTCTGGGGAGCCTGGTTGCTTTTGGAGAAATTGGGAAACACATTCGGTACCTTCAGCAGCAATCTCTGCTCTCCTCTTTCCCCTGGTTCTCTGTAGTTTGGAGGGGGAAGCACAAAAGGAGGCAAAAAGCACATGAACTGGGGAAAATCCCTCCCGGAGCCCCAGCACTGCCAGGCCGCCTTCCCAACGGGACAGCTTTTAGCAAAATGCTGAAAACAACTCAAAATCGGTCAGGTGTTGCTGGCTCTTGAGTAAGACTTCCTGAAGCCATATGGAAAAATTCTATAAAAGAAAAACGCAGCTCCAGACACCTTCTGGAGAGAAAAAGCCATTTGCCAGCTTGCTCTATGGGCCACCATCAGCACCATCCACCGCGCCGCCTTGGCAGACAGCACAGCACAGACCCATCCAATAATCTTTATATATCTCCCCCCTAAGTGCCTGCCAAAACACACCATGGAATAATGCAATGGCAGAGACATGTGGTATAAATTACAGAACACGGCCGTGCAAAGAATTTCTGCGAGGAATAAATTAAAGTGTTCGATCACAAAATCAGGAGCAGAAGGAGAGAGAAATTAAGTAGTAAGAGCAAAGCAGAGAGGAGATGTTTTAATCTTTGGTTTTAAATGAGCTAGGGAGCTCCAGAAGGCTGGTCCAGATGGTGGGGACTGCAAAGGAGAAGGCTTCTGCAGGGTGGTGGAGGGAGGGAGGGGAAAGCAGGGTGATGCTGGTCAGGTGTGCAACTGCTGAGACCCGAATCCAGGGTCTGAGGCAGACAAATTTAGGTGCTTGAAGTGGAGATGTGCATTAGGGTAAGGAGGAGAAGAGGGGTGCTGAGCTGGGGTGAGGGTGCCTCACCATGCTACTCTCAAATCTGACTCTTCTTCAGGGTGAAGAAATCACCACCACCTACTTTGAGCAGTCCATGGTCTGGGTGCCTGGAGAAAAACCCATTCAGAACAAGGAGTTCCTGAAGAGCTCCAAGATTTTTAACATTTGTAGAAACGTGACCATCTACTGGATCCACCCATCCCCAATAGCAGGTACAAGGAGCCATCTCCTCCCCCAGATATCTACGGGGTGACTGCTGGGAGCAGCCCTGCCGTCTCCCCCGTCTCCTCTGCTACTATCCCACTCCTGCTGCCCTGCTGTCTCAGACATGAGTTCAGTGCTTGCCACAACCAAGAGGAAATATGCCAGTGTAACAGTGTGGGCCGACAGTTCTCTCTGCAAAGCGTTAGTCTCCACCGGCTCCCCACTGCTCTGCATTTTGTAAAGTGTCCTCCCCCCTCGTAATAAGCCAGAAAACCCCTTTGTACCTGCAAGGAAGCCAGCACTGCTGGAAACTGGGACGCCTAAATTCTCATCACCACATGAACATCAGAGCAGGAGCAGCCATCCGCCTCTCAATCACACAACGGGGCTGCCACCTCCAGCTGCTCGCCACACGTTCCTCTCAGAGGTTGTGGCCTCTGAGATCTGCTGGTATAATTACCCACTCTCCCGAACCCATTTCTATCAGAATGAGCTTGTTTAAAACCTCAACCAACACACCTCCCTCCTCAGCGGCTGAGGAGGCACGATGTCTTGTCTCATGCAGTACCAAGAGACTCGTGGCCACCAGCACCCTGCTGCGGTCCCCATCTGCCATCTCCTTCCTGTGTCCCCCATCTCCTCTGTCAGTCTCCATTTGTGATAAAATTTCAGCAAAGGAAATCAGTGTCACAATGGGTCTGGCCTAAACCACAAGCAGATGCTGTAGCAGGGCCAGAAGTGCCCATAAGAGCACGCAGGTTGGACGTTAGGAGAAGTTTCTTCTCGGAAAGAGCAGTGATGCACTGGCACAGGCTGCCCAAGGAGTGGTGGGGTCACTGGAGGTGTTCCAAAGCCACAGGGATGTGGCACTGAGGGATGTGGTTATGGACATGGTGAGGGTGGGTTGGGGTTGGACTGGATGATCTTAGAGGTTTTTCTCAACTGTAACGATTCTATCCTTCCAAACAACCAGCAGATACTGTAGCAGGGTTGAAAGTGCCCCAGATGACATTGCCTCAGAGGGTCCAAGCTGGGGATCTATAAATACGGGTTCTTCCCACAGCTCCGGAGCTGGCTGGCTTGGAAAGAACAGAAGAAGAAGACACCGGGCTGATCACGGATGACCAGAGCTGGCTGGATGGGGACAATGAGCGTGGGATGGAGGCTGCCCTACCAGGACCCAAGCGCCGGACACGGCAGCTGACAGAAGAGGACCTGCCTGTCAACGACTATGTGAGTGTGGGGAAGCACGCGCTGGGGTGCCCAGCAGCACCCAGGCCGCACTGACAACTGACTCTCTCCCACAGACAGAGAACGGGCTGGAGTTCCACCCACTGTGGGATGAGCGGGGCTACTGCTGTGCACAGTGCCGCCGTGCCAACCGCTACTGCCGGCGGGTCTGCGAGCCGCTGCTGGGCTACTACCCCTACCCATACTGCTACCAGGGCGGCAGGGTGATCTGCCGTATCATCATGCCCTGCAACTGGTGGATCGCACGCATGCTGGGCCGGGTGTAAGCCCTGTGCGCACCCACTGAGCCCCCAGGTAGAGGCCTGCAGGCCGTGGGACCCCCAAACAGGCTGCGGATCCCGAGTGTGGCTCCGAGGCTGGGCCAGGCTGGCGTCATCGCCCCACTGAGCGGCGAGAGGCAAGCAATAAATGTCCTATATGAGCGATTGCAAAGAAAATGGAAAGTCGTTTCGTCTCAGCCTGTGATGCTTAATGGGTCTGAGGAGTGATCTAATTGCTCGGCTGCTTCCTCGTGAGCAGCCATAACTCAGGTGCAAGGAGTCGCCTTGTTGGGAATGTGCTGGGGTCCCCAGTGTGCTCCTGGCAGAGCCAGCACTTGTTAACAATACACAGCACCCCTCAGCTCTGGTACCCTTGGGGAGTCTCCGGTGACAGCTGTGACAGCTCCAGGTGCCCCTAGCATGTTGCAGGGTGACAGGACTCCCTTCACAAAGAGCCCAAGTGGAAGCCAGCAGAAAAATGGGCAACCAAAGCTGGAGGAAATTGAGGTGCAAATGGCCGAGTGCCATCAGCTGTCCCCCAGCCAGGAAACAGGAAAAGCCTGCGATGCAGGAGACAAAAAATAGTCTTCAGACTGCTGCTACACTAAGGAGGACACTCAACCTTCACAGCCAAAATCTCAGATTTTCTCTCTTTTGATTTCACCCACAAGAACAGCTGTTCCAGCAAAGGAGGATGCACATCAGCAAGCAGCAGGTGCTGAGCACTCATCACAGGCACTGCTGCAGCCCTCAGGCTCCACATCCCCAGGTGCAGTGTGTCCCCAGCGCTGTGTCCCGCAGGCACCCTGTCCCAATCCCCATGTTCAGCTCCCAGCAGGGCCTGGCCAGCAGCCTGCTGTTTAGCCAGCCCCAGGCAAACACACAGCTTAGGAGTGAATGTTTCCTTCCCTCCCTGCATCAGCAAAGTGGCGATTAGGCTTAGACAAATAACAGGAAAACATCCTCAGGTCCTTTGGCAGCTCAGCTCCCCAAAGCCCCTCTCCTTTTCAGCCAAAACATGCCTGAGGATTCAAAAGACTCTCAAAGCGCAGAGCTGACCCATGGGCTAGCCGCATGCATCCCCTGCAGCAATGCAGAGGCTCACGGCCCGCTGTTCCAGCCTCCTGAGCTTCAGCTCTTCTGGGAGCCAAAGGCTCTCAAGCAGCTCTGACACCCCACAGGCATCACTGACCAAAGCCCTCCCCATGTCACCCAAGGAACACACACTGCTCATTGGAAGCCATCCCCAGGGCAGGGCACCAAGCTCCCTGTGAGACTGCTGACTGTAGAAATGTGTGGCACAGAGACGTGCTGAGCTGCTCAGCCATGCGTGCATAGGGTGCGGCAGGGCTCCCTGCACAGCCATCTCTGGGGACAGCAGGCAGCCCTGGGGACAGCCAGGCATTTCTGACGAGTCCCCCCACAAGCAGAGATGTCTCTATCAGAGGCTTTTCCACAGGCACCTGCACTAGCAAAGCAGTGTTTTGTATGCAAGCCCACGGCTGCATGCACAGCCAGACAGGTAAAAAGCCAGCAGGGTAAAGCCTGTCCAGCCTGGCACCAAAGCTAATCAAACAGGGATAATTCCATGCCTCCCTGCATTTGCATGGCTTTACCAATAAGAAAGGTGTATCCAAACACAGCCCTGCTTCTCACGTGTTGTTGCTTGGTCTCCATCCATCAGTTCCACTCTCTCTGCAGCTGCTCCCATGCTCTGACGCACTCTGCCTCGCCTTCCAAACCCACGAGGCTCTCAACAGCCAGCCAGGGGCTGACACCAGCTTGATTTATTCAGTGAGGTCAAAAGAGATGCAAGCACTTCAGGCTGTTTCTCTCCAGCTTCCTCCATCAGCAGCGAAGCTGCCCCACACCTGACCTGTCCCACAGGGTGCTGGGGCAGCTTGCCCACACAGGAGAAGCATGATGACAAAGAACTGCCACTCACACCCACACCTTCACTCCACCACCCCACAGCCCTCACAGGTTTGATGACTGCGAACTGAAAACATTCCTACTTCCAATGGGAGCTTTCCTGCACCACCTTAAACCACCACGCTCCGGGCAGCAGTGCCTAGCACTGAGAAAGCACAAGGAAGAGCAGCTCTGAGCACACACAAAGCTTCCATCCACATCTCCCGGCTCCAGTGATGCTGCAGCACACTGTGCTCTGAGCACAGGACAGCACAGGATGCACGCACTTTGCACAAGGGCTGAACTCCGGCCTCTGCATTCCTCCAGCAGCTCCTGGGCTGAGATGCTTCAGGCCTTTTGTTTCAGCACAGTTGCACAACGTTTTTTATGAAGAAAATTCAATTACAAAAGTTATTTGTAAGCATAAGGGCACCGGTGAGTATTTGAGAAACATGAGCTGCAGAGGCCCAGTGGTCACCAGCTGGCCTGGGGTCAGCACATTACTTTGCAGCTGGGTTGCTGCTGCTGTTCGCAGGGACTTGAGAAGAATTTCCAGGGGATTAATAGAAAAGCCAGGGCAGTTTTGTAGAGTAAAATATCTTAATATTTATTGTGTCTCAGGACAAAAGAGTTCTACTCAATACACAAAACGAGTTAAAGCAGCATGTAATACTGACGATCAAGTCACAGCTGACTCGGTGCAAGGACACCTACACCAAGGTAAAGGCACCAGGACCTACATCACCAAACCCTGCTACAGCTTAGAAAGAATCGCTACAGCCCGTACTTTAAAAAGTACAACTATAAAAAAGTATATAAAATCCAGCATGAGGACGAGAGCTTGGCAACTAGCCGAGACCTTGCTGAGCAAAGAGCTTCAGCAAGCAGGCACTGCTTGAACGGGACAACAGCCCCATCTGAAGAAGAAACGTGGCCAGCGATTGAGCCTGAACAGAGAGGGGGATGCTAAAGGGGCTGAGAACAGAGGTTGGAGATGAGAGAAAGCACTGCTTTCCCGAGGGAGGCACTTAGTGAGAACAGCTTCTGCTCAGGAGCAGGGCAGCCAACAAGGGCTGCAATGAACGGTGGCAGCGGCTGCTCCGGCGCAGCCGAGAGAAGAGCCCAGCACCCGCAGGAGTGCAGCTACTGCAACCACCTCAGCTACACTAATTATCCCACCCAGTGGTACAGTAGAGTAGTGTTAGGACAAGTCCCCAAGCGCAGCAGAACAGCTGTTGCACTCGTTTCGATGAGCTATCTGAGGAGAGGATCAGTCAATTCAAAGCAAGGCTTCATGAAGCAGCGTCCGGAGGAAAACTGCAGGTGGTGTGGTCTTCCCCCACACAGCGAGCAGGAGGAATGCCTGCCATTCAGAAGACACCATTAACAAACACAGCATTTAGAGGCCCACAGTTATACACCATGGAGGAGGATGCAGCGGACAGGGCTTAGCAGATGCCCTCCTGCACGGCTCAGCAGCATGCTGCAGGAGGCAATGGCAGCAGCCCCAGACAGTCCAGAGGTGGAGGCCCAAGGTTAATGGACAGCATCACAGGCAGCACCAGCAAGACCATGGGGACCTGCATGCTCTGTTTTTGATAAAAATGAAATAGCTTCCCCTCGCTTCCACCCCCTCCATCACCATGGAAGTACACACACTGCCCACACTGTGGTTTAGGAGTTACAAACAGCCCTGAAAGCCCAGCCTAGCACAGCCAAGGCTTATGTCAGCAGATAGACGTACCTTAGTCAAACCCACTGTGCACTGAGGGGGCTACACCATCTCATACTGGTTGTTCGTGATGTACTGGGACAGACAGCAGGCGAGGATGATGCCAACCAACTGAACAAAAGAGGAAAGACACAATAGAGGTGGCCCAAAATAAGACATGGTGTTCTAGTGGGAAAACCTAACCAACTGCTCCATTCATCATCAGGCACTCACATCTCAGTTTTATAACATGCAAAGACAGGGGGATTTACAAACCACAGCACAGGCTGCTACATCCCACTTCAGAGTAAGGGGGAGAGACTGAAGGAGAGAGTGCTGGTAGGTATCCACCAAGATAGCTCCTCGCAAGTGATGCTCCACATTCTACCCTCTTACATATTGCTTTATGAGGCATCTACTGTTATACAGTAGCTTCAGAAATTACACATTTCAGGAGATTTCAGGAGCATCACAGCCAATTGCACAAACACCAGAGAACAACCATCTCTTGGCTGCAAGGGCAGTGGGGAATCAAGGTTGTTGTTTCACATCAGCAACACATGCAGAACACGCTGCTGTTATCACAACGTGACCTTCCAGCCCCACACAGACACTTAGAGCTGGATCCTGCAGGAGTTTGACCTACAGAAGCCAAGTTAGAGGCACATTTACATGATTAGTCCCTGCTGGCTGTACAACACAGCAAAGACTTGCTGAATGAGTGATAAAAACCAGGAAATGGCTTCAATTCCCCAGCCCAGCGTTAGCCAAGCTAATTGCAGGGCCGGAGCCAGGGGAAGCAGGCAGCTCACAGTCTGCGTGTCAGTCACGTCTCAGTCGCCCCATGCGGAGCACAGCTCAGCTCACATCAGCGTGGGAGGAGAGCGGAGATCAGCCCCGGCTCCTGGCCTCTCTCAGCCACAGCTGAAGGCTCCTCATAGCACAGACTGCAGCCATATCCCCCGCTGGCTCCAGTCTCACCCATGTTATTCAGTTTTCATTACAGGACAGGCAGGGTGACACGCTCATGTCTTGGCGAGGTTGCACACCTTCCTCTCCCCACACCGGTGCTGTTATCTGCTGGTCCTGTGCCTCCAAGGTCTCACCGTGGCTTCAGGACCACGTAAAGGGCAAACTCACTTCCCTCCCAACTGAAAGCCTGCCAACCTCACTCAGCATCCAGAGTTGGGCGAGTTTTCCAAACCCAGACAAATAAAGGCCGGCTATGCATCCTGCAGCCCCTGCTGTAACACATCAGATCTGGATTTCCCAAGCGCTCACCCCCATTGTGCACAGCTCCTCGGGAAACCCAGACCATGGCATTCACTGTGCACAAAGCCCAATTTAGCTAGGAACTCAGGAGCAGAGGCCTCTCGTTTCCTGCTGGGATAAAGCCTGTCAGATTACAGGACACTAAGCACATTGTTGCATGAAGCCCGTGCAGGAAGTGTCCTACAGGATAAAGTAAACTGGAGGCTGAGGAGCTGGAGGGGGAGGAAGCAATCGCAGGTTGCGGTGGTGTGCAGAGTGTGAGATCTCTCATCAAAGTCAACAGCACAGGGGATGCTACACAGGTGCTCCCAGGACCCAGCCACACCAGAATGAGCCCAAAACAGTTAAAAGGGAAGACAAGGTAGGAAAAGGAAGGGCACTGATTGGGGCCTTGCCAACAGCAAATGCGGGGATTTACCCAGAGCAATACAGGCTCTGTTCAGCTGCTTTGGTTTTTCTCAAAGTCAGTTGTATAAAGGAGCTCTTCCCTAATTACCTGGGCTCTGAGAGACAAAGCTGGTGCTGCAGCCTTGGGTTTAAGAGACCAGAGGTTGCACAGCGGTGAGATTAAACACCGATTAGCTGCAGAGGAGCTGTTCCTCTCTGGCTGAGAAAGGCTGTGCCTTTTGTACACAGACAAACTGCACAGAAATTGAATGCCTCTGGAGAGACCCTGGGTTCACTCTGCACTGCTCCTGTTCCCAGTAGCAAGTGAAATTTACCTGGAAGCATGCGATGCCAAAGGAGATGCCAGCCACAACACTCATTTTTGACTCCATTGTTGATGTTACCAGGAAAAAGCAACCCTGCAGGAGAGGAAGAGTGAGCACGTGGGTCTAGGACTTTCTGTTCCCCCCCATCACAAACCTGCCTTTCCATGGAATCCTGGTTCAGGAAAAAGAGTGCTCCGGCTCACTGCACGACTGTCACCCTCCTGCTTGGCCTTGGCCAAACCACACAGCACCAGTGCTGCACCAATCGGTGGCCAGCCCAGCGTTATCAAAGGCAGCACTGCCCCTGGCTTTCCCTTAATGTGAGCACTGGGTTAAACAAAGTGACTCATCTGATGAGCATCCTCTGCATAACCCCTGCACACATCACCAGTGATCCCTGCACCATGAAGTCACCTGTGCTCACCAGACAAGCACAAGGACTTTGCACAGCAGCTGACAGACGTCAGCACTACGGAACGAACTTGACCAGGAAATTACGTTCTTATTCTCTTGTTCTCAGAAATGCACAGGCCTAGGTGCAAACACTGGGGTCAGGCTGATCCCTGACCTTCAGGGAAGGATTAGGAGGGACTGCAGGTGGGAGGAGAGGCTCCTTCCTGCCTATCCTTCCCCTACATCCAACCCAGAGCAATCCCTGAGCCACAAAGTGCGTGCATTTAGGAAGAAGTTCTCCTTTCAAGTGAAGACCAAACCCTTCCCTATCCAACCAGCTCTTTCTTCCCCACCTGCAGAACTTCCAGGGAATTTTATGAGTGTAACTTACATCCACAAACACTTTCTGCTTGGCTTTGCTTAGGTCCCTCAGATCCTCCACCGAACAGCCATCCTGGCTCTTGCAGCAGCTCTGAGGGATTCCCTTCTGGGTGAAGTATTCGGTCTTCTCCCAGTCTGAGTAGTTCTGTACCCCACAGCAGTGCAGCTGTCAGGAGAAGCAAGGATGATCATGTTAGGATCCCAGTACCCCAGCCCTACAAGCATTCCTGCAACAGCTCCTGGCCCCTCAACACTCCATATCCCAGCATCTATCTAGGAAGCCCTTCAACTCCTACTCAGCACCTCTTCCCTGAAAAGGCTTTTCTCCCCAACCTAGCATAAGCATCCTTATGATCTTCACTCACCAGGATGCCCTAAATGCAGCAACAGAGACTGTCTGTGCTCCACACATAACTCGAGACCCTCCTCACCAGCCCTAACTTGGACCAGATGCTTTCCATGTGTGGCTGCTTGTCCTTCCTGCAAGGCAGCAGCAGGAGGGCTCTGAGTGCTCCTCCTACCATCCTGTTGTGCAAGAAGACATCGAATGCAGCGATGGAGGGGAACACCCAACCAAGAACACCCAGGGGCTGGGCAGATGCACCTGGATGCCCCTACCCTCCATGATCCAACAAGGCAGAGAGGGACACTCACAGTTCTCTGGATGGTGTCGACCGCCTCGCTGTGATGATCCACCGTCCCATTGTAGTTCTTCAAGGCCAGATTGAGGTTGCTCTCAAAGTTTGTCTTTATCTGCAAGAGACAAGTCTCGGCAGCCGTGTGAGGAGGACATTGTGGTGCTGTCCCCATGCACGCTTTGGGACCTCAGCCCCACATTAGTCACCACTTGGTGATGGCAAGAATGACTCTGGTCATGCCCTGCAGGCATTCCCCGCTGACCCAGGCAATTACACACACTATTTCAAGGCAGGAGGTGTCTCTGTGGTGCTTGGAGCATGCGTGCAGTAACACAATCCTACACCTTGCCAGCTCTCCCGATTAGCAAGTTGCTCCACAGCAGAGAAACCATCCCAGGAGCCTTACTTACAGAAAACAGAAAGAAAGAACATTTATATACAGGTTTCAGAAAATATATTATTCTGTGATTCTATAGCAGGACAAGGGGAAATTGTTTTAAGTTGAGGGAGGGTTTAGGTTGGATGTCAGGGGAAGTTCTTTACTATGAGAATGGTGAGGTGCTGGAACAGGCTGCCCAGAGAGGTTGTGGATGCCCATCCCTAGAAGTGTTCAAAGCCAGGCTGGATGGGGCCTTGGGTAGCATTAAATGGAGAGGTTGGTGGCCCTGCATGTGGCAGGGAGGAGATTCATGATCCCTGAGGTCCCTTCCAACCCTGGCCATTCTGTGATTCTAGCAGACAGAGATGCCCAGGGTTGGTCAGCGGGTCAGCTCCCTGCACACACGACACTTGCTGTCCCCAGCAAACTGAGCCTTTATGGGTCCTTACCAGGACCAAGCTGCTCCTCTGGCCCCCTCCAGCCCGCCTAACACTGCCCCAGCAGCACCTCCAGCCCTCCAAGTGGATGAGACCAGTCCACAGGGATCCAACCCACGAGCCCCCACTGCTCGTGGACGCACTCACCTCATGCCTGAAAACAAACCCAACGACAGCAGCCACTAGCACGATGAGGAAGATGAGGGACAGCAGCATGGCGTACTGCAGGCAGGAGACAAGAGTGGGATGGATCGGGTGCCCCAACGGGAACCGCTCCCCTCCTGCCCCTCGGGGCGGCACCTACCAGCTTCAGCATCCACGTGCTGCCGCGGCAGGTGGCGAAGCAGCCGAAGGTGCCCAGCAGCACCACGACGACGCCGGCGCCCATCAGGACGAAGGGCACATTGGTGGCTTTCTCGTCCAGCAGCGAGAAGTAGACGGCCAGGCTCACCCTGCCCCACACGCCCACGGCCAGAAGCACGATGCCAGATACCTGAGGAGAGGGAGAAAGCCGCCCTGTCGCGATAGGGCAGCGCGGCCGCGACACGCCCGCGGGGCTCGGGCAGGGCGAAGACTCGCGGGCTCGGCCCGGCGCTCACCCAGAAGACGAAGGTGTAGGTGAGGAGCACGCTTTTCAGGCAGGTGATCACCGGCTTCGTCTGCAGCCGCCGCGACGGAGAAGCCATGGCCGGACCGGGCCGAGCTGCGTCCTGCCGAGCTCCGGCGAGCCGAGCCGAGCCGAGCCGAGCCGAGCACCGCCCCGTCGGGGAGGCCCCGGCCCGCCCCGCGCCGCCGGGTATTGCCGAAAACTTCCGAAGTTTCCCGAATGTTTACGGAAATGGCCGAGCGTGCCCGAAGGCGCTCCGGCGGCGGCGCCTCGCGTCCCCGCGGTGCGTGCGGCTGCTCCACGTCCTCGCCCCCCGCCGCTCCACCCCACGCGCGGGCGGTGCAGGCTGTGGGGCGGCCCCAGGGCTGCAGCACCCTGTGAACACTGCAGGGGGCAGAAGCAGGAGAGAGCTCCTCCCGCCCTGCTGGGCTCTATAGGGTGGGCTTTGCCCCGTCCTCTCTCGCTGCTCCCGGTGCCCAGGCGGTGCACGTGCCCACGGGGAGAGCTGCCGGGAGGCGGGATCTCTCCAGCTCGGCACAGCTGTGTTATTAATTAGCACGCTTACCAGCCTGGCCGCCACATAATTAGCACATTCAGTCAGCCCAGTGCCCTGTGCCAGCTCCTGTACCTGCCTGCCAGGCTTTCCCCTCTGCACCCTGCATCAGAGCACAGCCCCATCTCGCCCCGCAGTGCCAGGCACCAGATCCCAGCCTTTGCCATTCATTCCTTCTGCCTCACAGAGGCTGAGCCACAGCTGGAAAATAGACCCCAGCTGGAACGGATTGCCTTGGGTCTGGTTTCAAACCCCACAGCGTGCAGTGAGGTTTCCTCATTTCTCAGCCCGGCTAGCCCTGCCCCGCTGGAAAAAAGGGCCATGATCGCTGCGGTTTGTCCTTGGAGCTCCTGTTCCAGGAGTTTGGAGCTGGTGGTGGGAGCTCCTCCGCTCCTCCTTGCTTGAAGATTGATTCTTGGCTCCGTCGCTTGCGAGGAAACATCTGAAAAGCTTTTAGAGCCTTGGGAAAGCAGAAGGTACTCTGAAAAGTAAGGAATCCTTAGGATTTATTATTTTTGACAATCTTGTTGTTTGGGGCCTGACTCATGCCTTTTGAATGTTTGGGACAGGCAGCGGAGGGGAGAAGTCGGTTTACTCAGCAGAGGCAGCACAGCCAAGCAGGAGCACGAGCCGGAGAGCAGCGACGGAGGGAGCTGAGGTCTGCTCCCAGCCCGGCTCCATCCCGCAGGGGCTCCGGCAGCCCCCCGTCCAGCACAGTGGGGCTGTCTGGCCCTGGCATGGCGCAGGAGGCAGCACCCGTCCTGCTGGTGTTCCTCACCAGGCTGGTGTCAGCCACGTGGCATGAAGGTGAGCACCGTGGTGGCACCGGCATGTGGGGCAATGTGTGTGAGGGACGGGAGGGGAGGAGGTGAGTGATGGGAGTAAGAAGTCCCTGCATGGTAGGGCTGGGAGAGCATTGCTACACCATGGGGTATGGGGGGGGGACACTGCCAAGGGGCTGGGAAGCACCCAGAGATGAGCAAACAGCTGACCTCATTATCACAGACTCATTTATGGGAACGGAACTTTTTTCCTGACTCCCTGCTGCTGCTGGAGCTGTTGGCCAGCAGATGTTGACCTGGATGAAGCATTCTGACCCCAACCAGGTCACGTCCAACCCCAGTGCATGCTCGCACCCTGCCCCAGCTGGGCTGGAATCCAGCTCTGGCTCAACCTCAGAAAAAAGCCCTTGTGCTGCTCTTTGCAGGGGAATTCTCCCTTCCCTGTTCCTTCTCCCTCCCTTTATTGTGCTACCTGGTACTGCTGCCTCCAGTGATGCTCCTGCCCATCTGAGATGGTCAGGGCAGTACCTGCCATGCAAAGGGAACATCTTCAAATAAATGGCACGTCTGCAAAGTAGCAGCACTGCCTTGCATTGCTTTACCCCTCTGGCCAGGCAGCTGCTTGCTGTGGGGAGCCACACAGAACCACGGTGTGCAAGCCCCATGATCAGCTCCTCTGGGGCTGCTGTACTGCATTGGCGCCAGCCAGCATGGGAAGGGCAGCAGGATAAAAGACTTTGTGGGAACAAGTGGGTGACTTAATGAGTTTGTGGGAAGGGATGGGGAGCTGCACTGTAGTGAAGTTCTTGCTGGAAAGATGTGTAATAAAGTTTCCTCCACGTGATGACATAGGAGCTGCTGGTTGAATCGGTTTCAGCTTACACTCCCCCTTCCCAAAAGCAGGGGTGGGGGGAAGGGGCAATGGGTGCTACCAGGAGCTGCCCATTTGGACAGATCAAAAATGAGCAGAGTGCAGTGAGGTGCGGTCCTGCAGCAATGGAGGAGGTGAGGAGGGGGCAGCGCCGGGGAGGACATCAGGAAAGGGGCGGAAACGTGAGCTCAGTGCTGGGGAATGCCGCGGCCGGACGGCTTACTGCGAGGCCCAGGGGGCTGCAAGGCTCAGCGCCAGCTCTCCTTGCATGCAGGCCTTCTTCCCCAGCCCCCACAACCTTCCTTCTGTCCCACTGGTCACTTCATCATTGGGGTGTTGGAGTTGGTGTGTTGGTCAGAGGGCTGATGCAAGGCCCTCACTGAGCTGTCCCTGTCTGCTGGCCAGAAATCACTGTCTGCAGCAGGGATGGCATGGGGCCAGCAGCACCAGGCAAGCTCCTCCAGCAACTTCATCCTTCACTCCAGCGTAGTGCCATGCTTCTCATCCCTTGTGCTGGGACAGGCAGGAGGGAGGTTTCCTTCCTTCCCTCCTGACCACCAAAAGGCCAGGGGTCTCTGCTAGGCCAGCACCCACTTCCTGCAGTAACCACGTCTGTCCCTGGGGCTGTTTAGTCTGCGGCTGGTGCCAGTCTGCAGGCTCACTGTCTGCCCTGCTTAACCCTTCTGCATCAAGCCTGGAAGTGCTAGGACAGCAGGACGAAGCCTGCCAAGAGGTGGGATCTCTCTCTAGGGAATTATGGGATAGTTCGGGACCGGACTGTGCTGCTGCATGAGGCAGTCTCATCACTTAGGTGCAGCCATGAAACGTCACACAGTGCCCTCATCTCACTCCTGTGCAGGGTCTGGCTACTATACTGCTGAGAGCCACACCAATGAAGTATATGTGGAAGAAGCACCCCCTGAGCCTGCCCTGGATTACCGCCGAGGTAACAGCACCTCAAGCCTGTCCCTCAGATCCCTGAGGAAACCAAGACCTGGCCAAGCTATACATACCCCTCACCTCTCTTCTCTCTGCAGTGCCCCAGTGGTGTGCCACGCTGAACATTTACCGTGGAGAGGCAACCTGCTACTCGCCCCGGGGAGGCAACTACCGCAGCAGCCTGGGGACACGCTGCGAGCTGAGCTGTGCCCGTGGCTACCGACTGGTGGGCCGCAGTGCTGTGCAGTGCTTACCCAGCCGCCACTGGTCTGGCATGGCGTACTGCCGACGTGAGTGCATCCCATTCAACGGGCTTGTTGGCCTCCCTGTGGGCACTGCCAGCCCTGGGTCTCTGCCTGCTGGCACAACCAGGCAGCCAGTCCAGCCACTTCCCTCCCCTCTTTGTTCTCTCTGGCCTAGAGATCAGATGCCACGTGCTGCCAGCGGTGCTGCGGGGCTCATATGTGTGCTCAGCTGGGGTGCAGATGGATTCCCGCTGTGACTACACCTGCCTGCCCGGCTACCAGCTGGAGGGTGACCGAAGCCGCACATGCATGGAAGATGGGCGCTGGAGTGGGAGCGAGCCAATCTGTGTAGGTAAATTCTCACCCTACTGTCCTTCCAGGCTGTTTGTGATCCGTACTGCTGGAAAGGTACTCTCCATCCTCTCTGTGCCTGCAGATGCCACTCCCAGTGCCTGACCAAGTGCTGGTGCCTTGCACCTTTGTGCTCAAGAACCATAGGCCCTGCTGCTCCCCAACGTGCTGTTAGCCACAAAGCTCAGGCTGATGGAAGGTGCAGCACTCCATGAGCAAGGCTGAGCCTGGTCACTTGATGCTAACATTATATCAGGCTTTGCTTGCTCCAGTGCCAGGCTGTGCTCAGCAGCTGTGGGATCACTGGGCACCTGGCGTACTCTTTTGCCCATTGTCCTACTCTCATGGCACAGCCCCAGCTGTTTCCCAAACTTATTCCTCCTTCCTGTGGGTAGATGTTGAGCCTCCCAAGATCCGCTGCCCCGAGTCCCGTGAGAGGATAGCAGAGCCAGGCAAGCTGACTGCTACGGTATATTGGGATCCACCTCGTGTGAAGGACTCTGCTGATGGCATCATCAAGAGGTGAGCACAGAGGCAGTGCTATTACCACCAGCCAAGGCTGGGGGCTGCACTAGGTGCCATCTGAATGCCTCTCCTGGGGAATCTAACAGAGAACCCATCTATTGAGTGCAGAGTGACATTGCGGGGTCCAGAGCCCGGGTCTGAGTTTCCTGAAGGAGAGCATGTGATCCGCTATACAGCCTATGACCAGGCATACAACCGAGCCAGCTGCAAGTTCAGGATTCGTGTTCAAGGTGAAGCGACTTCCCTCAGGCTGTAGGCTCCCCACTCTGCCCACCAGGGCTGGGCCTCAGCCCTTCCACCCCTAACCTGATCTCACCTGGCCTCCTTGTTCACAGTGAGACGCTGTCCTGTTCTGAAGCCTCCGCAGCATGGCTACCTGTCTTGCACCTCTGATGGCAACAACTACGGTGCCACATGCGAGTATCTGTGCGATGGGGGCTACGAGCGCCAGGGTACCTCCCTGCGGGTCTGCCAGTCCACCCAGCAATGGACAGGCTCCCACCCCCTCTGTGCACGTAAGTGGTACAGGGCAAGGCAGGGAATCTACCTGCAGAGATGCCCAAAGCTTAAGGAAGTTTCTGCCTGGAAGACTGGGGAAGGAGTGCAAAGCGGCATCTCTTCTTGTGCTCACACACTCTCTTGTTGCCTCAGCCATGCAGATCAACACTGCTGTGAACTCAGCAGCCAGCCTGCTGGATCAGTTCTACGAGAAACGCCGGCTCCTTGTCATCTCAGCACCCGACCCTGCTAACCGCTACTACAAGATGCAGATCTCCATGCTGCAGGTGAGCCAACATGCTATTTCCTCCTCCTTGCACCCCCATCAGCACATTCTCACCACCGCATCCCCTCCTCTACAGCAAGCCACCTGCGGGCTGGATCTGCGTCATGTTACCATCATTGAGCTGGTGGGGCAGCCCCCACATGAAGTGGGTCGCATCCGGGAGCACCAGTTGTCTGTTGGCATCATAGAAGAGCTCAGGTACCAGGGGATGGGATGCATGACTTTTCAAGCATGAGCAGCTGAAGGGAGCCATCCAAAGAGCCAGGGCAGGTGTCCCTGTGAGAACAGGGACATAGGGGGAACCCTGGGGACTGGTAAGACATAAGGTTTGGTGCCAGGCTCATAAGCAAGAGTCTGCCTCTTAAGTCTTCTCCTTTCTGCTGTACTGAGGCTAAGGATGCCCTCAGCCTGTCCTCAGTGCCTGGAGTCCAAACACAGAGGCGCTAGGCCCTTCTGGCAGCTTACAGCCTTGAGGAAGTGGAAGCCACCACCTTCAGGAGGGCCTGACGATAGCTGTGTAGGGTGGGAATGCTCAGCCCCAAGCCAGGGACCCACAGTCCTGACCAGCAGCTCCCTTCTGCACCCCCAGGCAGTTCCTGCACCTCACCCGCTCCCACTTCAACGTGGTGCTCCTGGACAAAGCAGGCACTGACCGTGAGCGCTACATCTTGCCCACCAGCCCTGATGAGCTCTTTGATTTCATCGACACCTACCTGCTGAGTGAGCAGGAGGCAGTTCAGCGGGCACAACACGGGGACCCCTGTGATTGAGGCAGCGTGGGGAGACCCCTGCCACATGCCTTGGAGGACGGACAGCTTCCTTTCTGCTTTTCTAGTCGCCCACCGTAGAGGAGGACTAGGGTCCCAAGGACTTCCAGGAGGAAGGGAGCCACTCTCAGGCTGCTCTGGCACAGGGAGGGGAGCAGGAACAAGGGCCATGTACTAGCAGTCACTGCACAACAGCCAGGAGCACCCTCTGGCCACAGTCCTGACTCAGCCTGGACCACAACACGAGATGCTGGATTTTCTCTGTTCAAACCCCAGGGCAGGAGGGAGAAGAGGAGCCCAACAGGAGGAGAGACCACAGCCAAATGAGTGCCCCACATCCTATGAAAGCTCCCAGAGCAGAAAAAGGATGGGAGAGCAGGCAGGGTGACATTACAGATGCCTCTTTTGCAGCAGCTTCACCCTCACTGTGGCCGTCCTCACATCATACACAACTTAAACCCATGCTGTCCCTGCCTGGGCTCAGCCCTGCTGGCCAGGCACTGATGCCAGGCTCCTGCCAGAGCCAGCAAAAGCCTTCAGTAGAAGCAAATGGCCCCATGCTCAGCGAAGACACCATTACAGAGGCTTATAATCTACTTGCTTCTCCTTACACCCAACATTGTGGCACCCTTCCTGGGAATTGTTTTGGCAGTAGAATATTACTTCAAAATTAATAAATTTGTAGAAAAAGTCAGTTCAGCATGGCCCCCACCAGTGTTCCCCATAACCCAACAGCTGGGGTATGATCTGGTCCGTTCTCTGCCTCTGGGTCCTAGAGCAAGCACCATCCTTAGGTAGGAGGGTGGAAAAGACAATAAGGGAGCAGGTTACGAAACACAGAGGGTGGGAACAAGAAAACTGGAGGGGAAAAAAGAAACCTAACCACATTTCAAAGCATTGTGCCTGTGGGGAAAGAAGGGAGGTCCCACAAGGGCTCAAGTTCAGCTTTACATTTGGTCCAAATTTTGTTTTCCTAAAACAAAAGGAAAACCCTTTAAGAGAAGCTAGGCCAAGAAGACTTTCTGCCTAAGCCTGTTTAGAGAAGGGTCATGTTTATTAAAATATAGGCAAAAAAAAATAATTAAGTTTGGCACTCATCTGGCCATGCGGCGAGTGCAGCTCCAGAGCAGCTGTGCCAGTCCCAGGGTGAGCCCTGGTGTCTGTTCTGCTGCCTAGGGCCTCAGCTTGGCCATGGTGGAGCGGAGCTGGAGCGTCCCCTCTGCCCATGAGCCTGGGTACTGCCGCATCTTCTGCCACAGGTTCAGCTCCTCACCCGTGGAGTCCATCCAGTCCACGGCCTGCCCGTTGCTCATGCCTTGGAGAAAAGAGATGGGCGCAAGTTACAGCCTGTCTCTGCACTGGAGCAGCACCTCTGCAGCAGAGAGGCGGCTCCAGGCAAAAGCACTTGCCCAGGGGTTTGGGAGCCACATGGGGCCTCTCCCACCACAACAGCAGCCTTCCTCAGCCCCTCACCCCCAGAGCTCCTCACCATTGCCCACACCCAGGCGAACACCTCCAAGGAAGTCATTGCTGGACAGAGGCTCTCGGTCCCAGACAGTCAGCTCCAGGCAGATGTGCTGCAGGTCCTCAGGGTTGATGCCATTATAGACAAAGGTATGGTTGTAATGAGGATTCAGGGTCTTCTTCACCACGGGCGTCTTCCTCTTGGAGGCCTTGTTTTTATGTGGCAGGAGATAGCTGGGGGAAGCATTCTCACTGGAGTTAGCAATACACATGCAGCTAACTTCTCCCTTGGAAGCCAAGGCAGCTTGATCTGATGTCTGCCTTGGATCCCACCTCCCCCCACTGGGCCTGAGAAGATGGGACATGATGGTTTGGAAGGAACTGGGTGTCTTCACCTCCTGAAAAGCAGCCCAGGGGGCTGCAAGTAGTCTGCACACAGGAAACACCAAGGACCAATTGCCCTCACACCAGCACTGTCTGAGTCACAGCTGCTTGGTGACCTCTGTGAAGATGACTTGAGGCCAGCTCCTTGAGCAGCCAGTCCTGGCTCCCAGCTCTGAGCCTGGGAGAAGGGCCAGGCCTGCAGAAAGAGAACAGCCACCTCCCCAGCTCAGGGGACCCCTCTGCACAGTCTCCAATCATGAGCAACGGGCCACAGCCCTCCTGGTCCCTGAGCAGCTCCTCTCAGCTGGCCAAAACCCAGTGTGTTTGTTACCAAGAATTCATCACTACTAAGAGAGGAGCAGACAGATGGGCAGGGGGTACAAATGCAACATACTTCCCTCCCCCAGATCTCCACTCTGGTTCAGGATGTGCTCTAGGCTGCAGGCAGGGAACATAAATTTTTCACTTGCATCCCCCTCAAATACCTTCACTCACCCCTTCACAAAGCTGTCTGATGTGCCCCCTGATTTGGCAGCTGTGAGGTTCTTGGCTTCTTTGATCCAGACCTGGAGCTCACCACCTTCTCCTGCTTTGCCTGAGAAAATCCAGAAGAAAACATGACAAGATTTAATCAATTTTCACTACTGGGAATTTCCAGCATGGCTGTAGAGGGCACTACATAACCCCAGCCTACATAGAGCTGTTGGAGCTCCAGCACTCACCCTTTCTGCCATTTCCAGCCCCGGGGTGCTTGGAAGATGGGATGTACTTCATGGAGACCACCAGCTCCCCTTTATACTGGGGGAGGCCAGCAGCATCCACCCCAGTCTGCAAAGAGGCAATGGCTGGTTTAGTGCAGCACTGCTGGGGCAGCCAGAGCAGACACAGTGACAGCTGGGTCAACATGCAGCCACTCCCCACACTTGGCCCAAAGGTCTGGTTTCTGCCTGAGATAGCTCAGCCAGCACAACTGCCCACAGAAGCTTCTTTGGAATGGTACTTTGCCTTAACCACATTTCTTAGGAAATTCTGTTTAGCTCAGCACCTGCAGGCTTGGGCCCCAAGCAATGCAAAAGGCTGAGTCTGCAGCAGGAGCTCGTAGAGAGAACCAGACTCCCAAATAAATCCACAACAGAAGCATCTGCTGTTGCCATCCAGCTGCACAACATCCTCTCACTGCACTGTTCTGCAGCCCACGACAGGATGTCAAGTCCAATTTCCCCTATTTGTTTCCCTGAAGTTGGCTCCCATTCTTGCTTATTGGGGGAGGGAGACTGGAAGAGCTGCAGTCTTGGAGTAATCGAGCACACAGAAAGAGAATACCTGACTGGGCAGGGACACGTCCCACTGCATCACATAGGGGATACGCTGAGAAAAAGGGAAGCTACCCAATCTAGGCACAGGACTTATTCGGGCACAAGACTTGCAGCAGCTCCATCAAGACCCCTGTGCCCCATGCAGGCAGAGGCAGCGGGTCAGTACCTTGCCGTGCAGCAGCAGGAACTCCTCCAGCTGGCTGCTGAAGTTCCAGGAATCCATGGGGATCTCCGCCTCCCCCAGGAATGTGTTGCGGCCAAAGCGATCGTGGTGCCAGACCGAGAACTGCAGTGTCCTCGCGAGCAGGAGGGATTTATTAATCTCATACTAACAAGAGAGGCAGGGAAAAGATTGGTAAGCCAGCAGACTGCTGAGCTCAATGCTGCTGGGAGCATGTGCTGTGCAGGTGGAACCAACCTCAGAGTGCACCCAGGGCTCACGGCACACAGCCACCCCACTCCTTCCCACCACAAGGGAAGCGGTGCCAGCCTGGTGAGCCTCAGGTGGTTGGAGCACAAGAGCTCAACAAACTGACACACTGAGGCTCCTGTGGCAAACTGAGCCACAGGAGCCTGGAAACCAGAGTGCACTTTCCAGTTCCCCACTTCCCTCCCATCACAGGGGATGGTGCAGCAGGACTCAGAACAGAGACCAGCGCTCTCCACTGTCCTGTGCCAGCCGCAGCAGGGACAGCAGCATGAAAGGCAGTGCAGAGTGCTCCTACTGCTAGGGCCAGCCCTGCCTTATCTCTGCCTGCACAGCCCTGCTGCCCTGCAGCCCATACAGCCCTGGCGCTAAGGAGCTTTCTCCAAGGGAAATAAGCAACCTCAGTTCAGCAGAAGGGGGTGGCATAAGATACAGGAACACGGGCTGCGTGGCATACAGGGATGTGACAACAGTGATAGCAGAGCAGTGACCCAGCCTGGAGCTGTTTTATTCCAGCTTTCAGGGCAAAGTATCTAAATGTGCATCCAGCTCAGGGTTTGGAGCCCATTTCCCCAGGCAGGGAGGGGAAGGCAGAACCCAGCAGGGCAGCTCAGCTCGTTGTGCTGCAGCCTCAGGCAGAGGGAAGCTGGCTGTCCTGGCCCATCCCTGCTCACCTTCAGTAGCTCGTTGTACAGCGGGTTTACGGTGTTGCGCTTGATGGTTGTCTTGCGCTTCCCTTGCCGGGATTTGTCAGGGAGGAGGTAAGTCTTCACATACCTGAACGGAGGAACAGGCTCAAGCCCCCATGGACAACTCCAGACCTCCCACTCTACCAAGACCCCTGCTTACAGCTCCCACCTCTCTCGATGCCACCAACCTGTCCCTCCCTACTTTCTGCCACCATTTCCCTCCCAGCACTCACGGGTTGGAGCGCTTCTTGGTCTCGTCCCCGTAGGCCAGCTGCCGGCACTCCTTCACATGGATGAACAATGTCTGTGTCTTCTGCTCGTAGCTCAGGGAGAAGGAGATTCCTCCAGTGACTGCGATGTTCCCGAAATCACCAGCCTCGCTGTAGATGCTGACCATGCTCCCCAGTGTGCTCTGCAAAGCACGGCCGGGCTGAGCTGGGCAGTGTCACCATCCAGGTGGTCCTCAGCAAGGCTGTTCCCAATCCCTCTTAAGCCAGCCCTGCCTGGCTTGGGATGGTCACCAGGTGCCCCCATTAACACACAGGCTCACTTGACAACAGCTTGGCCTCTGGTTTTTAATCCCATTCCAAGGGATGAAGCTGCCATCCCATCATGGCCCTTCTCCATGATTTTTGTAGCACGGCTAAGCCTCAGGACTCACCGAGGAGGTGCCACTACGCATGCTGACCCGCGCCACCCGCTGTCGATGGATCTCCACCAGGTTGTCAATGTCCTCCTCCTCCTCATCCTGCAATCAGAGAGAAACAGCTCACATGGGGAGTGTGGGGAAGCACAGACACAGCCAGCTCCAGCACCACCAAAGGTCTCACCAGCTCTGTGGCGAGGCCGGGCACTGACTTGCTCCTGTCTCCCATAGAGCTGCTTTCACCCACAAATTCCTCTGGGCGCAGGTCGATCACTGACTTGGTGTAGTCTGCACAGGAGTTTGTGGGATTAGCAGAGCACTGCTGCTCCATCACAGCACAGCAAGGACCAGCTGCATGCCAGGAAGCCCAACCTCTCACCTGCGGGTCTCACCACCCTCCGGGGGTTCTTCTTGAAGATGGCTTCATGATCATTCACCAACGTGCTGCTTCGGCTGCCTGTGGGAGTCTCCTAGGGAAGAGAAGCCCCATTCAGAGCAGAGCAGACGGGACTCCAAGTACCCAGCCCCAGCTGGGCAGCAGAACGCACCCGTCCGTTGGTGACAGAAAGCACATTTTTGGAGGGCAGAGGGAGTGTCAGGCTGGCTGCCACGGGTCCTGCTGGTCCAGCAATCTGCTTTCCCTCTTTGATAGTGGTGGCTTTATCCAGAGAGTTCCTTCTGCAGAGGATACAGAAAAAGCTCTGTCTCAGACCAGCACTTCAGCCAAAAGCAGCAGGGCCAGGAAACCAGGCTTTAGCTGGGAGCTGTTGCTGCTGTGAGCTCCAAGGAGCCACATGAGCAAGCCTGGAGCAGAGGACCTGCCTGCCCAGCCTGAGGTTTCAGCCTGGAGAGGAGAGCCAGCATCTCCCTCATTAGAACCATGGCAGCAAACAGATGCAACCAGCCTCTGGCAGAAGCCCTCGCTCTCTGCCAGGCCAGCACTGCAATGACAATGTGCCTCAGTCTTCCCTACCTGCCCCCCCCAGTACCAGGAGCAGGTCTGTAGCCATCCAGGCTCATGTTTTCCATGGACTCTGTGTCACTTTTGCCTTCCCGAGGGTCAGAGGCATCAGGAAACAAACTGCAGACAAACAAAACCACAAGCATGTCCTGCTTGGCAAGGAGGCCAGCAGTCAGAGCAGGACGGCAGCCTCTCTCCCATCTACTGCACCCAAATGGGCTATCGGTGACTCCCTCTCCAAACAAGGTTCCTCCTCACCTGAGCACTTTCTGGGGCTCCTGGGGGCTCTTCTGCCGGGCTGCAGAGGAGCCCTTGGGGTCACCAAGCTGTGCTTTCTGCAGGAGTGTCTGTCCCACTGTCTCCCTTTTGCTCGCTGAAAGCAGAGAGGACTCAGGAGGGGCACAGTCCAGCTGGAAAGCTCACAGCAGAGCCCAGGGAAAGCTGAAGCACCCCGGAGGGTCACAACCACCTCACTCCAGGCTGCAGAAGGAGACATGGCTCCAGCACCTCCTGACCTACCCTACCTGCAGACCTGTGCCGCAGAGACAGGCGCACCATGTCACTGCCCAGCCTGTTAGCAAAGCGGTTGACCCTCTGGTCGTAGAACCAGTCCCCTGTTGTCTTCTTCAGCTCCCTGTGGGGCAGAGGGGCAGTGAGAAACCATTCCCTTTAGCTGCCCATGGTACTGCAAGCCAGGTCAAGAGGAGCATAGACAGAAGTGGCTGAGCAGAGACTGCCCTGGACAGACAATGGGTTAATGTCAATATGGAATAAGAGGAGGGCTTTGCAGGACAGGTGAGGCCAAGGAGAGGAAAGAAACCTGGGCTGCGTGAAACACAGGCTGAAGTCACATAATGGGGAGACAGGAGCAGGGTGGGTACAAAGGACACCCCAGAGCAGGGCATGGCCCTGCTCTTCATCACCCAACCAGGAGCACTCACCTTGACAGCGGCCCCCAGGCTGAGAACCTAGGGCTGGACCACAAGGCTGGCTGTGGGGCATTGGGCTGGGGTGAGCAGAAGGAGAAAGGGGACAGAGGAGCACACAGAAGACCCATGCCGCTCATCCCCAAGCCCCGTGTACTCACGCCTCCTTGCTGCAGACTTTGCAGCGCCAGGAGCTGTTGGGGCCGTAGGAGCGGCAGTCCCGGCACACCAAGTGGTTGCAGCCCCGGCAGGTGTTGGCCTTGGGGCTGATGCGGCCCAAGCTCTGCTGGCAGCGGGCACAGGTCCGCTCGCTGTAGCGCTGGCTGCTCCGCTTGGCTCCTTTGCGCCGGATCTCCAGCAGTTCATTCTTCAGGCGCCTGCATGGAGCCCAACAGTGGGAGTGGTCAGAGCCTGAGTACCAAGTAGAGCTCCCGGCCGGCCTCAGCCTCTGAGCAAACCCCAACCACACCTGATTCTCCTCTCCTCTGCTTTACGGAGCTCCTCATCGCGCTGCAGGACCTGCAGGATCAAATCCTTCTCGACATCCGACAGGAAGGACAGATCCACAGCCTCCGACATCACCCTGACCCCCAGCAGCCGGATGCGTCTGTACTGGAGGCAAGCAAAGCCCATGGCGGGGTTACAGCTCTGCACCGCTCCCTGCTCAGACCCATGCAGGGCTCACTGCCATCCCCACACCACACTGCGGTCCCCAGGACAGCTCAGAGCCTCATCCTGTGCCTCCAACACGCACTGCATTCTGCTCAGCACGGCTACACTCCCATTCCTACTCCCAGCCTCCTGTCAGCCCTGCACAAGGTACAGCTCTCTGTGTTTTTCCAGCAACCAGCCAGGCACCTGTATCAGCTGGGTTGTGAAAGCACAGGGACGGTGGCTGCAGAAGTGGGAGCTGGCCCCAAAGATGGCAACCTCCAGCCCCATCCAGACAGCAGGCAGAAGTGAGCTCCCCCAGGCTCGCAGCCCGTATGTAGGGCAGAGCAGGGCAGGGCACCTCGTGCTCCCAGCTCACCTCCCAGCGCCACAGGCCGGCGGCACCGGTTCTGCTGGTCTGCAGGCAGCCGGCACCACCCGGCACCGGGACGGCTGTGCCGTGCAGCCCGCGGCCCTTCGGCCAAGGGACTTCGGCTGCTTTCCTGGGCTTCCGCAGCGGAAAACCTCCGCTCCTGACCTCGCCGAGGAGGGCCCTTCCTGTCTGCGGAGCCGCCGCACCGCTGCTGCAGCCGCGGGGCCGCTGCCAGGGCACGGGGAAGGGGTCAGCGGGAGGAGGGCTCCCAGGGATCTACAGCCTTCGTACGGGAGGGAATTCAGGGGCGTGAGCGCGGAGCAAGAGGACTCGGTGCCGACGCAGACAGCGCTGTCACACTGTCAATACAGCTGCCCGGCTCGTGCACAGAGCTGCGCGACTCCCCGCCCGCCGCCGCCTCCCCGGGACGCGCACCGTCCGGTTCCGCTGGCCAACCCCGTGTTTGCGTTTCCAGTGGGTCCGAGTGCCTTCACGGCACTACCTGGGAAAGCCACGGAGTCGAGGTAGAGCCATGACAACTGCCGCGCACGGCCGAACAAATCGGAGGGGTGCGAGCTCGGAACTGCCAGACACACGGACACGGGCGCAGTTCCACCGCCCGCACAGCGCAGTACGGCACGGCCGGAGCCCCCCATGCCATGCCATACCTACCGGGGCCCGCTCCCAAGTCCCGGACGTCCAGACCCGTAGCTGCGATCCCCCCCTCGGTCGCAGCGCAAACCCTCCGCCCCGATACCTGCAGCGACTCCGACTCCGCGCGTCCCAAAGGCTCCGCGCCCGACGCACCTGCGCGGCCCCGCCCGGCCCCATGGGGCGGCCCCACGGCCAGGAGCGGACTCGCGGTTCGCTTTCGCCGGCCACGGCCTCGCTCCGTTCCCTCCTACCGCCTCCTCAGCCCTCGCGGCGGCACGCCCCGGTTCTATTGACACACGGATTTATGAGGCCGTCCGCAAACAGCCGCCCCGGCCCCGGACGCAGCCGTGCCCGGAGCTCCGGGGTGCCCTCCGCAGCCCTATCGGGGTAAGCGGCTCCTCCCTGAGAGCACACAGGAGCTGCCACGGAGCCCATCGGCGCCTGCACTGCTGGGAACCGACGGGCAGGCTCCAGGAGAGAGGATGAAGAATGTTGCTTTGCTCTTTTCTACGTTGCTCAGCCCGTCCCAGTCCGTGGTACCGTGCCTCCTCTGAGCTGTCAGTTATGATTGCATTTTCACTAGACACCGGCTAGGGAGATGGGAAACACCTTTATTTCTGGGAGGGAAAGAAAAAAAAAAAAAGGGAAGAGGAATGAATGAAGCAGAACAGATCTGCTTTCAGCATTAAAAGAAAAAAAAAGAAAAAACAAAACAAACAAAACAAACAAACAAAAAAAAAAACACAACAAAAACCCACCTAATAGAGCATGCACCTGACACACCAAAACAAAGCCCAGCACAAACGCTGAGGTTTATTTGGCCCTGCAGCTCTTCCATGTGAAAATGGGGTTGAAAGTGCCAGCACACATCCAAGGCAGTGCGATGTCCCTGCACTGGGCGGCAGTAGGCAGAGCTGGGGTGGGACTATGGGCATCCTCAGCCCCATCCTCTGCCATCACATGGTCCCTGTGCAGCTCAGCTGAGCACAGCTCTCCTTGCACAGCAGCCCTGGGCAAGGTGCAGGGATGGCAGGGGCCCGGCTTGCTGCTGGACACTGCTGCCACCTGGGACCACGGGATGTAAACCACATCCAGATGGCAAAATTCAGACCTGGAGCCATGCTGGGGCCCCGTGGCCAGCTAGGCAGGCGGCGTTGGGCGGCATTCAAGGTCCAGCACAACGTGATGCACATGGGGTGCGTAGGATTTCACTGCCTCAATGTGCAGGATGCTGGTCTGCCATGGCTGGCTGTGCAGCTCAGTCAGCAGCTCCCGGATCCGTGCAGCAGCTGCTTCAGCCCAGCTCCGCCACTCAGGCCTGACTCTGGCTGTCAGCTCTTCCCGCCCACTGCTCTCCGTCTCCTCGGAGCCCCGGTGTTCTTCATCCTCCTGCTGAGAGCTGGATTCCTCTGGGAGTCTCTGCTCATCCTTCAGAACAGGAGGCACGGGGCGAGCCTCTACATTGTGGTGGATGTGCAGAACCCCTCCCGTGCCCTTCTTCAGGACGCGGCAGGCCACGGGCCAGCCCTCCTCAGAGCTGGGGATCAGTCCCAGGTTCACCCGGTCAGCCACATCCCTCAGCTGCAGCTGGGAGGAGTAGAAGGATGGTGAACGGGGCCCACAGAAGGGCAGAGCCCCACGCCCGGGGTGCTGCCCACCTGCCTGCTGTCCCCAGCGTGGATCTGGCAGCGGTCCTGCACACCGTTCAGTGCCAGGTTCCTCCTCAGGGCCTCCAAGGCGTGTGGGTTCCACTCACAGGCATGGGCAAAGGCAGCAGCCGCGTGAACCAGGTATGGTAGTGTGAAGTACCCAATCCCTGGGGACAGAGGAGGTAGCAGAAAAGAGGGCACAGGGCAGGTACCCCCTGTGGTCTGTTCTCCTCCCCAGAGGCAGCTTAGGATGTGGGTAACCACCCTTAGCTCTATGCATCTGTTCTGCTTGGGGTAGAACTACCCAGGTATTGGGGAAATGCCTGCAAAATGGACTTCCATTTCTCTCTCATCCCATAAAACCAAAATTCATCTTCAAAAATGTTTACAGAGAAACTTATTTTATGGTCTGTCTTTACCTGTTAATTCTGCTATCCTGTTCTGCTCCCAGCCTATGTGGAAGTGTCAAGTCTGGTGTTTGTTTTAATTGATCAAGAGCAACTCTGTGAGTGCCGTTTTCTTTCTGTAGCACAAATAGGAAATGCTGATTTTCCTACATACAGAACAGAGCTCTCCACACACAGAAGCCTGATGCCATGTCCCCAGGCATTCATAGCAAAGGAGAAGACAGACCAGCTGTTTGCTTCAGTTAGCAATAGCTGGTTACAGAAGCACATCACACCCAATATACTCAGAACATTTTCAGAAACAACCTCCAGGTTCAAAAAGAGGACAAATCTTCCCACTGGATGCAGACGGTTCCTGTGAGCAGCACTAATTACAGAATAGTGCTCTGCAGAGCCTGAGCACAAGGTTGTCCCAAGCATCCAATGTGGTCCCAGGAGGGACAGCAGTGCTGATGACTTCCAGATGGGGCAGAAACTCTAAGACAGGTCCCAGACCATTTTTCCAACCCATTTCATTCCTCATGCAGAGTTAATACTGTTCCGCATCCATCTGGATGCCATCAGCACCTGCATCACTGCTCTCTACCTGCCCTGCAGAACTCTTCCACCACCCCCAAGGGCTATTACCTGCATAGAGATCCACCAGCACCTCCCCAGAGCACTGCATCGAGGCCACTCGCAGCTTCTCCGTGATATTACCCGGGGAGAACATACATTTTGTCACATCGAACGTGTACCTGGGAGACACCACCACTAAGAGCAGCTCCCTCTCCCAGCTTCAATGCCACGCTCCACATCACCGCTCCTCCTACCGAATGCCATTGTCCACATGTTCCACCCAGCTGTTGTGGCCCAGCAGCAGGGTGACACTGGGGGAGCGCATCTTGTCTGGCAACACCCGTCCTCGCTTGGCCAGGCGCTGTGCACCCAAAGCCGAGGCGACCGTCTCCCAGAGCACAGGGCCTGCAATGCAGCCATGCTGGGAGCACTGGGAGATGCCAGCAGCACCCCCATAGCAGCTCTGTGGGCAGCTCCACTCTGCTCACCCAGCTTCGCCCACAGCGCAGCACTGAAGCTGTCCTCACTCAGCAGAACCAAGTCTCCATGCCGCTGCCAGGTGCGGGGCACATCGCACTCCAGCTCTTCTGACCAGCTCTCTCCCAGTTTCAGCAGCAGCCGGCGCAGCTCACAGCGCAGCTTTTGGGCAGGCGGCTGCACGCTGGCGGCCTTTGAGGGGACAGGGTCCTGCGGGAGGGACACGGTGTGTGAGGCCACCAGCCTGAACCTGTGCTTGGGAGGCAATGCAGGGCTGTGCCCACCTGGATCCAGAGCAGCCGGCAGGACGGCCCCTGCAGCTCGTTGTCCTGCAGCCACTGCTCCGCTGCCTTCCCCTCCAGCACAGGCAGAGCCACGCTGCCCCCTGGCACCTTCTGCAGCCGGTACCGGATATCCAAGAGCTGGGCCTCTTCCAAACGCTGCCTGCAGGGCCAGGGCCGCCTTACGCATTCCTTCCCCCCCTGTAGCCTCCCCAGTCCCGCTGCAGCCAGAGCACAGTGTGGGGACACCTCAGGGAACCTCGGCTCCCTCCCAGCTCACCTCAAGTGCTGGGCAAAACGCGGCTCCGTGACCAGCGCGGGGATGGTGCCACCCCCAGAAGCCATTGCAGGGGACGAAGAGACACGGATGGCCAACAGGAACGTGGCACCTGCGTGTGGGATGTGGGAGTGCTGAGCTCGGAGGGGGCACAAGGGAGATGGGGCTGCGTGGGCATGGGGGTCATTCAGGGACAGGGGATTCAAGGGGAGGGAGCACCGAGGGATGGGGGGGCTCAGAATTGGGGGACGTTAAGGGATGGGGGGCGCCAATGGATGTGGCACCCAGGGGTGGAGGGCACCAAGGCACAGCGGACCCGGCGGATGATGTCTCAAGGCCCGGCCCTGCCCCGCACCGCACAGCCGCGACCCGGAGCCGCCCGGCAGCCCCGGGAAGATCTCGCTCCAGGCCGCTCCCGCACTCACATCCTCCAGCCCTACCGCACGAGCCGCCGTTTCCCTCCGGAACGTTTTCCGCTCGCGCTCCGCCGCCGCCACGTTCGGTGAGGGCGGAAGTGGGGGGGGACGCGGTGCCGCGCGGGACCGGAAGCGGCGCGCGGCGACCGGAAGCCGCGGGCAGCATGGCGGGGCTGTCGGTGCGCGACCCGGCCGTGGACCGCTCCCTGCGCTCGGTTTTCGGTGAGGGCCGCGCGGCGGGGGGCGGCAGCGGGCCGGGCTGCCCGAGTTGCGGCTCTGCGGCTTCCCGCCCTCCGCGCCGCGGGCTGAGCGCCGCCGTCTCTCTCCCGCAGTGGGGAACATCCCGTACGAGGCCACGGAGGAGCAGCTGAAGGACATTTTCTCCGAGGTCGGACCCGTGGTCAGCTTCAGGTGAGAGCGGTTCGGTCGTCCCCTCTGCTCCCCCTCCGTGCGCGGCGGAGCGGCCCTCAAACGGGCACAGGGGCGCGAGGCCTGGGCCCGCGTGGGGCCGGCAGCGCTGCCGTGTGCTGGGGGTGCGTGAGGGCCGTGCTCTGTGTTGAGAGCTGGGGATAGAGCCCGAGCATTGCGGCGTGAACGTGGGCGTGCTGTATCCACGGCCGGACCAGCTGCCTCGCTGCATCCTAACTGTGCTCTGTTGAGAGCCATGGGTGCAGAACAGGAGCACCGAGGAGTTCTGTGGGAATGTTTACTCACTCCCAGCTGCAGGCTGCCTTCAATGGTGATGGCTCTCCTCTTGCTGTGCAGGTTGGTGTATGACAGGGAGACAGGAAAACCAAAGGGATATGGCTTCTGTGAGTACCAGGACCAGGAGACGGCCCTCAGTGCCATGCGGAACCTGAACGGACGGGAGTTCAGTGGGAGGGCACTCCGTGTTGACAATGCAGCCAGTGAGAAGAACAAGGAGGAGCTGAAGAGTGAGTCTGAATTCTGTGCCAGAGAACACTGATGCTGTACTGGGCCTGGCCTTCTTGGCATTGCAGTACGTACCTGGCTGGCAGTGCTGGCCTGCTCCAAGTGACCCAGCAAACAGCTTTGCAGAGGGGATGTGGGCTGAGCTGGCTGTTTTCTTCTTCCAAATCTCCTTGCTTTTGCTGCCTCCCATTAATAGCATGGCATTACCCTTCTTATGAGCAGCCACTTCTAAACACCAGCTCACACTGCCTTCTGAGGTTGCGGCTTATATCTCAAACTCTGTTGCAGGCTTGGGCACAGGTGCTCCTATCATAGAGTCACCCTATGGGGACCCTGTCAATCCTGAGGATGCGCCTGAGTCCATCAGCCGTGCAGTGGCCAGTCTGCCACCTGAGCAGATGTTTGAACTGATGAAGCAGATGAAGGTGAGTGAAGAAGGGAGTTATGTTCCCTGCTCTGTGCATGAGCACCTTCTACCACAACTGCCTGTGCCCTGGTAGCCCAATATCATGCCTTGCTAGAGTGCTGATCTCTATGTGTATTCTCAGTTGTGTGTCCAGAACAGCCCTCAGGAAGCCAGGAACATGCTGCTGCAGAACCCACAGCTGGCTTATGCCCTGCTACAGGCCCAGGTGGTAATGAGGATCGTCGATCCGGAGATTGCACTGGTTTGTCCCTCTGTCTTGATTGGGGCTAGTAGGATGTTGGCAGCAACCTGTTGTGAAGTGGAGAGTGGAAGATAACTCCTTTCTCCTTCTTCTGCTTCTAGAAAATCCTGCATCGTCAGACCAGCGTTCCTCCTCTGATCCCAGGAAACCAGCAGGCTGTGCCAGGACCAGGACCTGGGCCAGGGCCTAATGCCCAGATGAACCCACAGAATACTCCATCATCCCAGCCACAACCCATAGTAAGAGCCATTGGGGCACATGTACCATGTTGGGGAGCGGTGGCATTACCAGCCCAGGTTTCCCAGCTGGGCTGACAGGCTTTGCTGAGGCCTGGTTTCTTTTCTGGACAGGGTGGCATGCATGTAAATGGCGCTCCCCCTCTGATGCAGCCACCTATGCAGGGAGGAGTGCCAGCCCCAGGACAGATGGCAGCCGCTGTGCAGGGCCCTGGCCCTGGCCCCATGGCTCCAGGAGGTGAGTGTGTGGGTTTTGACTGAGCGGTGTCCAGGCCCTGGGCATGTGGGTCCTGCAGACAGCCCCACTGTATCTTCCCATAACCATAGGGCTGGGCCTCATGAGGACACTTGTACTCCATGCAGTGGTTGTGACTGCTGTCAGTGGCAGTTCAGAAAGTTGGCTTATCTCCATGGGCAACCAACAGCAAGAAAATAAATCTCCAGATGTTGCCCCAGGAGCTGGGAGAGGGTAGTTATTTGGGTCCAAAGGAGTGAGTTGATTGCATAGGAACAACAACAAATGTGTCTTATCTCTGCTGTTTCCCCATCAGGTGGATTGCAGCCGCAGGTCGGCATGCCTGGAGGAGGGCCTGTGCCATTGGAGCGCGGACAAGGTACATCAGAGGTTAAGTTTATGCCACGTATCATGTGAACCTTGCTCCAGCAGGGGCCCAGGCTACAGGTTCTGAACAATGTTGCACAGCGAGAGCTTCTGCTTGCTATGTGCAGCCTTGTTGCTGCTGCATCTGGAGACGTGGCAGCTCCTATAGCACTGGGCCATGCCTGAGTTTGTTCGCTTAGGTGCAAGGCTGTGGTAACAGCTCTCCTGCGTCCAGGATTCCAGCCTAGGAACGAGTTTGCTTCCAGCTTGTTCTACACTGTTTTGTGCAGATGCATCCTGGAAGCCAGGAGAGCTGCCATTTCACTGGGCAGGATGTGCCTGTGTTTTCTATCTCTCTATGAGCCCGTGTCTGTCCCTATGCTTGTGCGGGCAGGCAGAGCTTGCTCTTCTCCAGTCCCTGCCCTGCTTCATTGCTGCCTGGATGCTGGGAAGCAGCTATACTGCTGCAGTGTCTGCCTGTGTTTCCCTGTGCTTTCTGTGCCGTGCCCAGCAGAGGGAGCTGGGTCTTTGCTTTTGCTTGTGATAGTGAGTACGAGGCTTGGCAGGGAGTTCTGCAACGGGCAGTTGCTTGGCCCTCACTCCCTCTGCAGGCACGGTCTGTACAGCCCAGCCCTGGAGCTGGATTCCTTGCCATTCAGCACTGAGTGGCTGCCCCGTGCTTAGGGCAACCAAAGTGAGGCATTCCTGTTCTTCCAGTAGTAAGACAAGCAGGGCTCTGACATCTCCGTCGCCTAGATTTGTATCTCAGGTCTTGTGTCAGCAGAGTGGCAAACCTGTTCTGAATTCCTCCAGTCTTAAGTGTCTTAAAGGCAGCTGATTGTCATTATTCTCAGAGTGAACACCATCGTCCCAAGAACAATCCTGCAGTTCTTGGCAGTTTCACTGATACCCAAAAGGTTTTGAAGAGCAGACAGAAAACCAGTGCTGGGGAGTGCCCAAGGCAGCTGCAGGCAGGGGCAGGAGCTGACTTGTTGTGGGCCGCCAATTTCTGCCAATTCTCTTGGCAGAACTTCCTGTGGCAAGGTTCACTCCACTCCCTGCGTGTTCACAAAGTGAGAAAAGAAAGGGCTGTGCCCAGCCTGGCGCTTTGTGCCAAGCTGCCTTCTATACCTGTGGTGGCAGATGTGCTGTTGGTGGAAGTTGCTGATACAGCCAGACTGGCAGCAGGCAGCATCTTCTCAACAGGTGTCCTGGGGGATGCCAGGGAGCAGAGGTGATTCTACAGGCCAAGACAGCACCATCCCCAGGGCTGCGTGCATGTGTGCATACACTATTTACGTGTCTGCTCTTCTCCCTCTTTTCCTGCTGCTTGCCCAGGGACCCTGCAGCTCTCGCCCGTGGGACCTGCCAGGCCTGCGTCTATCGAACGCGTTCAAGGTATCGCGGCGCTTGCCTGCTCCAGGCTGTCTTGGAGCTCGTTGTGCAGTTTGTGGAGAGCAGCTGTCACCACACTGTGCTCAGGGCTGGGGACTGGCATCACTCCGTGTAGCCTGGCAGGGTTAGGAGGATGCAGGCGTTCCTCTGGGGGCAGGAGAAGAGAACAAGATAATGCCGTGCAGATTGTCGCCAGTGGAAATGAGTGCCTGTTTGCAGAGGGTCTTCAGTTAGGATCCAGCCCATTTCCCTGACAGGAGCTTTCCAGGTCTTGCTTTGCACCTGGTCTCACATTGGCCCATGCTCTTAGGATTGCCAACGGGCACCCACACTCTGAGCACCTGATGTTGTAAGAAGCCTGAGATAGAACCAGAGGGGGAAAGAGAATGATGTAGTGAGCATCCAGGGAAGGGGCTTCTGTGCTCTTTGGCCTTATCCAAGGGACTGCTCCCCCAGCAATCAGCACAGCCCACTTGCCTGTGTCGGGAAGCAGAGAGGCAGTGTATGTCCCAGCCCTGAGGGGGCTGGGGGACAGTCTCAGCGCAGCACTGGTTGTGCAGGTCCTCACAAGTTCTTGTATGTCTCCCTGGCAGTGCCCATGCCAGACCCGAGGGCCCCTATGCAGCGTGGACCTCTACCTGCTAGTGGCCCGCCGCCCCGAGGCCTTTTGGGAGATGCCCCGAATGACCCTCGTGGAGGGACCCTGCTCTCAGTCACTGGAGATGTGGAGCCCAGGTGAGGGGAGAGGGAAGGAGAGGAGCCCCTTGCACTGTTCCCTGCCCAGGGGTGATCTCACTAAGGACAGGGATGGCACGAGCCTTCCGGGAGTCACTGCTGCCTGGTTGGAGGCCTGTGTGCTGCCAGCCATGGGGACCTGTCCCCTTCTCCAGGGATGGGGCATCCCCAGGGTGCTATCAGCAGCCCTGTGACATGGGACTGACAGCATTCATCCCTGTGCAAGCCTTGCCAGCGGCCGGCTTTGGGGGCAATCCCAACGCTCTGCCCAGACTGTGCCAAGCCAGTGTCTGATTTACACTCTCTCGCTTTTTCTCCTCCTCCTGCTTTGCTCTCCTCATCTCTCTGCATCAGAGGTTACCTTGGGCCACCCCACCAAGGAGCCCCTATGCATCATATGCCTGGCCACGATAGTCGTGGCCCCCCTCATGAGATGAGGGGTGGACCCATGGGAGAACCCCGACCACTGATGGGAGAGCCGCGGGGGCCCTTGATGGATGCTCGAGGTGAGAGAGGGGGCATGAAATAACGGGTGGCTTAAAGCATGCAGACAGAGGGTCAGAGTGGAGCTCGCTGCCTCAACTCAAGACTTAAAAGGGGGGCTGGGCAGTGAAATGAACCTAAGGCATGAGGAACAGTCCCAAAGGGTAAGGGGCTTCTTCCAGGCATGTCTCCTTTTCCCCAGCCCTACATCTTCCTGGCATTTGCCAGCTTCCCAGCAGAGAAGGCAGTGGGCTCACTCCCGTAACCCCATGGCACTACTCCCTTCTACAGCTTGCCTTGTCATTCCTCTGCAGTTGGAAGAGATCCCCGAGGGCTGGAGCCGCGAGGATTGGAGCCACGAGGGCTGGAGCCCCGGGTGATGGAAGCGCGGGGCCTGGAGCCAAGGGGCATGGAGCCACGGGTCCTGGAGCCACGAGTGCTTGAAGCCAGGGCCATGGAGGCCAGGGTCATGGAGTCCCGAGGCCTGGAGCCTCGAGGGCCTGGTCCCAACCCACGTGGTCCAATGCCAGGTGGCATACAGGGTCCCGGACCACTTAATATGGGAGCCAGCGGTCCACAGGGGCCCCGCCAGGTACAGCTCTGTGTGGCTGACTGCACTGATGGTGTCTTGTGGGCAGAGCTGGGTGAGGGATATGCATGTGACTGCTGGAGGTGGAAGACCTCCTGCAAAGTAGTGTATCCTGGAAGTACAAAGCCTGCTTTATGTTCCCGTGTCTGTATGGCTGAGTCCAGGAACCCCTCAGTCCTTATCCCCTCTCTTGTACCCATAGGTTCCTAACATGCCAGGGGCTGGCATGCAAGGAGGTGGCATTCCTGGGGCAGGGGTCCAGGGAGCTGGTCAGCCTGGAGGCTTTAGTCCTGGACAGAGCCAGGTCACCCCCCAGGATCATGAGAAGGTGAGTGGACAGGTGGGAAGGGGTTAGACAATGGGAGTAGTGCTTTCTGTGTGCCTTACCGTGGCACAAGACAACCATGCTTCAGAGAACTTGTTTTCTTTTCTGTTGCATTTGAAGCAGGAGGTTATTCTACCCTGCTCTGCTCAGAGCTTGGGCAGCTCCGTGGTCCTGCTGCAGAGGAAACTTAATCCATCCAGCACCTTTTTCTTGGCTGTGGTAACCCATGGCTATGCTGGCAGAGAGCAATTCTGACTCTCCCTTCTCTCCTCAGGCGGCCCTGATCATGCAGGTTCTGCAGCTGACAGCAGACCAGATCGCCATGCTGCCCCCAGAGCAACGGCAAAGCATCCTTATTCTAAAGGAGCAAATCCAGAAATCCACAGGGGCACCCTGACAGGTGATGTCCTTAAGCCTGTACTTGCTCCCCTGCAGTGAATCAGAGTGCTGTTCAGTGCAGGTTGGCCCTGCTTTTCTTCTCTATGCTCACTTCCTTCCCCTTCTCACAGGCCTGGCAGGTGTGTGTTGGGTAGAGAAGGTGCTCCATGGCAGCCAATTCCTGTTGTTTGAGTTGATGCTGCGTTTAGGGAGAGGTTTCTCCTTGCCACCCAAGGTTTTCCCTCCCAATTCATTCCTTTTTCTGTGTGTATATTTTATGATGTTTGAAATAAAATGGGAGGAGGATTTGAGTAAAGCTGTGTCTCAGATTGCCTTGTATGGTCCCTCATAGGCAGGAGGACTGCTGGGAACAGCCTGGCCTATCTCTGTCCTAGGCTGAATCTCTCAGGTTCTTCACCATCTTCCCAGCAATACAGGGGCAGGAGCAACAGCTGGGATTTCTTGTTTACTAGGGATGCAGTAGAAAGCACCTTGGGGTGATGAGCTGAGCAGGAGCAGCACATGGAAGGAGGCACTCACATGCAGGAAGCTGAAATTGTCACCTGGGGAGACAGATGGGCTGTCAGGCTTGGGCAGCAAGTGTTGGGGCTGAGGACACTCTGGGGGACCGTTAAGCTCCATGGGTACTGTTTTAGCACCTTTCAGCTGGAATGTGCTGGCTACCAAACAGGGTGAGCAGGCTGCCCAGGGAAGGTGTCTGGCCGGTGACAGCAGCTCGTAGGCCAGGAGACAGTGGGTGCCCTATGGTGCAGGTCAGCCTGGCTGTGCCCTCCTCTAGGGCATGACAGGGAGCTCAGCTTTCTATCCCTGATGACAAGAGCAGAAGGGCTCTGTATCCAGTTGCTGTATCGCTTACCACACCTGCCTGCCCTGGGAGGGTGTTTTTCTCCTCCTCTGCACATATGCTTGAGCAGAATTTGTTATCTTTGCACTTGAAGTTTGCCTGTGTGCTGGTTTGTGCCTGGTGGTTGGTGCAAACTTGGCTCTTTGGTGCCTGTGAGCCTCTGTGGAGGGAGAAGGCTGGCAGACAGCCAGCCTCACCATCGTACACTTCACCCCCGAGGGTTTATTGCCTTTTTATTGCAGCCCAGTAAGGGGGGCAAACAGTGGGCTTCCTTCACACCTGCACAGATTGAGACACCACCCATGGCTTTTATTGCAAGGAAAAACAAGTTTAACGTACTGTTTTATGGAGAGGGACATTTAAACCTATAGGGGTGTGTTTGGCCCTTGGTGCCCTGGTGCCATGTCTGACCCCATTATCTTGCCCAGCCTGCTGGGTTCCCCTTGCCTCCTGCTGGTCTGCACCTGCGTGCTGCTCTGGTCCGTCCCGATGCATGTCTCATGGGGGGCTCGTTTCCCCTCACAGGGACCCTTTGTAGGGTCAAGGAGGCAGAGTCTGTGAACCCAGAGTTTCTCCTTATGAAGGATGATCTCGCTGTCTTGCCTGGTTCTCATGCACATGCTTTTCAGCTGATGCTCATTCCATGCAGAGTTGCTTCAAAAAGAGAAGTGAGAGCAGCAGGCTGGTTGCTCTCTGCTGCCCGTGGTCCCATCCTGGCTCCCGCTTAGAAGTTCTCCTTGTTGAAGTAGAATTTGACTTTTCTGGGGTCCAAGCTGGAGTGCTGGTGACAAGATCTCTGCAAGACCTTTGCCAATGCCTCCGGACCACACAGGAACACACCAACCACCGACCTGCATGCAGCGAGGGGCTGTGGGTGTTGGGGACCAGGGGATGCCTCCTGGTATCGACACCCCAAGGCCCCCATATCTCACCTGGGGTGGGCTGTGGCCAGCGCTGAGAATTCAGTGTCCCACCTGGGCCTCCCAAATATGGTTTTTTGCCTCAGACCTGTCACTGTGTCCGTGACTGTGTCAAAGTTGAGTGCTGCGTTGTTGGCCTGGGCAGAGCAGAGAGAATGAGGACCACGGCCACCACCAGCCCCCTGCAGCCGTGCCCAGCCACAGCCAACTCACAATGCTGGTGTCCCAGCCGGTGAGGAAGAGCCGGTAGGTGAGGAAGTCTGCCTTGCCAGACTCAGCCATCTTTTGCTCCAGTGAGGCAAGCAGGTCATTGAACCAGGCGAAGGCACCCGTGTCTCGGCAGAGCCAGTAGAAGTAGATCTGGGATGCGGTGGCATGGGGAAGAAGTGTTACTCGAGTTGGAGCAGGGGAAAGATGTGATATCAAGCATGGGGAAGCCAAGTGCTTCTGAACATGGAGAAACCCATAGTATGGGATCAGCTGGTCCCATGGGGCTCTCAGTACCTTCTTGGTCTTGAGAGTCTGGTCATTCTGCTGGAACCTGTACCAGATGGACTTCAGGATAGAGGCAAAGGGGGTAACACCGATGCCTGCTCCCACCAGCATGGCCACCTCATACAGGAACACATCTTCGCTGGCCGTGCCAAAGGGGCCATCCACTTCGATCCTGGCCAAGGGAGGGCCTGGGTAAGAAGCATGGTCTCCTCAACCCCTGAGGGGCTCCACTGGGGTTCTCCCCAGGCTACCTGGGAGTTTCCAGCTTCTGCTGCTGGAAGGTGTCAATGATGCGCTCGGTCCAGTCCCCAGCCGCCCGGATGTGGATGGAGAAGAAGTCCTCCTCAGGTGCTGAGGTGAGGGTAAAGGGGTGCCACTCCAGCAGGGACACAGCGGGGCAGTTGACAAAGATGTACTGCCCCACTTCCATGCGGAAGCCCTTCTTCTGCATCTGCAGCTCCAGCACATTAGCGGGGTGCATGACCACCTGTGAGGCCGGCAGCAGGGTTCAGTGCCCCACATGGCCCTGCTGCCTGTGTAGGAGCTACAGCAGCAGCCCCTGCCCTCCTCCATCACAGAATGACGAAGGTTAGAAAAGACCTTCAAGATCATCCAGTCCAACCATCCACCTATCACCAATAGATCTCACTAAACCAACCATGCAACCACCTCACCACCTACCTTGGTGACGACCACCTTCTGCTGTGCACGCCAGATGCGCAGGATCCTCTCAAAGATGTAGAGGATGATGGGAGCCAGAACCCACTTCCAGGACTGTGGGGTGGAGAGGAGCAAGGGGTTGGAGCCTCCCAGGCCATCTGCTCCTCCTAATAGAGTATGCAAAGGCCTGGATTCCTGCAGCCCCACTCCCATCCCTACCTCTGCGGGGATGCTGCCGAACTCAGGCTCCTTGCAGCACTCCTGCCTGCACTCCTTGGGTTTGTGCACCAGGAACTCAGCACAGCGCTGTGGGTGCACCTCCTTCATGCTCTCCTCCGTTTGTCCACGCACCAACCCGCTGCAGGGAGGCAGGTTAAGCATGGGGCCCCCTCCCACCGAGGACTGCATCCAGATCATCCTGGAGCAGATGCAGCCACCAAAGTGGCAATTTGTGGCCATTGCCCCTTGTTCTGCTGCTCTGAGAGCCTGCAGGAGGAGCCTTACGCGACACCGTGGATGACGAGGCCGATGAAGTAGATGATGAAGAGGTGGTGTGTGTACCAAAAGACCTCAAAGTAGTTCCTGCGGATGAACTCAGTGGAGGATGTGACCATGAGGATGAGCGCCAGAGTGATGATGACCCCGGTCAGCCCTGGGATGGTGGTGAAGGCCACGTACTCAACGGTCTGCAGAGGTGGCAGGAGGATGGGGTCAGGGTGGGCACAGGGCAAGGGGTTGGCAGCAGTGGACCTGCGCTCACCGTCTGATTGGAATGGATGGGGTTCAGCCACTTGTTGCTGTTCTGTAGGTGCATCTTGGAAAGAACAGCATGCAGGCTGTCATCGTTGGCCTGCTGGCTGTAGTTGTAGCGCTCCAGGTTGAAGAGATGGGCAATGGTGTGCACGGCTGTGCAGGGGAACAGGCGGTCACCTGCTGTCACCCCACAGGGCTCAGGGGGGACAGGAGGTGAGCAGCAGAGTGCTACCTGTGAACAGGGCCAGCGCATAGGCCACCAACTTGTGGAACGTAAGGTTGTGGTCAAGCTGCTTGCGCAGCGTCCTCCTGCAGCACTGCAAGGAGAGGTGGCAGGGTTGGGATTGGGATGGAAGCAGGGATGGGGACTGACATTCTTTGGGACTGCCCATGGGCACTCACCGAGCAGCTCCCGCGCAAGAAGGAGAGCAGATTGCGGCAGACGGGCAGCAAGATCAGCATGCTGTTGAAGTTGAGGCACTTGGCCGATGCCCGGGCCCACGCCAAGGCAGACTGGGGAGATGGAGACAGGGATGGGTGATTATTGCTGTGCCAGGGACAAGGTGCAGTTGCCTGCAGGCTGAGTGCCCCAGGATGGGATGGGGCCAAGCAACGCTGAGCAGGGACCAAGCGATCTGGGCTGGGGCTGTGGGATGGGTATTGGTATGAAGTGATGCTGCGATGGGAACAGAGACCAAGGCAGGGATTAGGATTGAGCAGAGGTGAACTGGAAGAGGATGGGACAAGGAATGGCTCTGGGGTGCTGCAGCCACTGCCTTGCCGCAGCCCAGCCAGGAGGGCTCCAGGGCAGACAGGGTGCTGCTGGGAGCACCTTACCCCGAGGATGGCCCTGGTGTAGAAGTACCGCTCGTCCTGGTCGAAGAACAGAAAGTAGTATGTGAAGAGGAAGATGTTGATGCCCAGCCAGGCCGCCTGCAGGGGAACCAAGGATTGTGAGGAACTCCAGCCCCAGGACCTCTCACCCTGCAGCACATGGCTGCAGGTATGGATAGAGGGCATCAGCGCAGTGCATCCCATTCCAGTCCCTTACTTCTGAGGCATCACAGGTGAGATGGGACATGGGAATAAGGGTGGGAAGGAGTGTTGCAAAATAACTGTCCTGTCACTGCCATCTTTCTGCATGTACAAGAAATGAGGAAAGGAAGATAAAGGAAATATCTGCTGCTGAGAAAGGGAAGGGCATGGGGCAGATACCGAGCCGGAAAGGTCTGGGAGGAGGAAATGCTGCAGGGATGCAGCTGCCATCCTCACCATGCAGCCAGCCCTGCAGCACAGCCCTGCTCCCCTGCACTGCTCTGCACTGCACTGGAGCTGCATTGTTTTGCATCTTTTGCAGAGCTCCCAAAATCACTCTGCCCTGAGTTCTATTTTTCTTTAACAATTTTAAATATGCAAATATCCCAATTTCCTGCACCCATCCCCACCTCCCCCGTTTCCTGGATGTTGCAGCCTGCTGCTGTTGCAGCAGTGCTGGGGGTGCTGCAGCTCCTCCGCCACCGAGCAGCTCCGTGAGAGGAGAAAAC
Source organism: Meleagris gallopavo (assembly GCF_905368555.1). Taxonomy (NCBI): domain Eukaryota; kingdom Metazoa; phylum Chordata; class Aves; order Galliformes; family Phasianidae; genus Meleagris; species Meleagris gallopavo. Next base: position 5,099,551 of record NC_139412.1, on the reverse strand, counting down.
CCGAGTGGGAGCCTCCCTGCCCACAGCAGCAGAGCGGAGCAGCAGCAGTTTCAAGTTTTGCACTCTCCATCCATTGGCTTTGGATGCCGCAGGGAGGGATGCACTGCTTCTCTACCTCACTGTGAGCGACGGGGGATTTTGGACGTTTGGGTTGTGAGGGGGAAGAGGCAGAAAAGACAGAAATAACCCCTGAGCACTGGGACCCACCTTTCCTTTCAGCCTAGGAGTCTTTACATGAGATCCGCAGCCACCACCCGGAGCTGTGCCCATCGCTCATACGGTGGAGTTCTTTGTTTCTCCGTGGACGGCAGAGCCAGGACAGCTCCCATTTTCCCCCCAGCCCCTCCAGTCCCCCAGCAGCCTGAGCCCCACGCACTCACAAGGACGGCGGCCGAGAACCAGTGGTTGACCAGCCAGTTGCCCATTCTGCGATGTCTCCGTCCACCAGCAGCGAATGCAACTCGCTGCCGCCCGCCCCGCGTTTTATGGAGGCAGCAGCCCCAGGAGCGGCCCCGGCCCTGGGAACGGCGCTGCGGGGACTTTCCCCCACGGTGTCTTGGAGGAAATGCTGCACGATTACAAAGACTCCTTCCAGGAACGCCGTCTGAGCCCGGAATCGCGGGCCCGACGGCAGGGCGAGGTGCCGGGGAGCCTTGTGAGGGGTCCCACGGGGTCTCAGTGGAGGTGGCACAGCAGAGAGGGGGACGTGCGGGCACTGCCTGCTTCTCCCCTCCCCTGTAGCATTTGGAGACAGAGCGTGCTTTTTTTTAGGCAGGAACTTCCTGGTGATAGGGAATTGGAGAGGGCTCTGCTTAGCAAACACGACCGCCCCTGGCCTCCCCTGATGCCTTTTCACGAGAAAAACTGCAGAAGATGGAAGGCATCCCAGAGCACAGCAGTGCCACTGTGCTGGTGCCAGGAGCCAGCCAGAGCTCAGCACGCCAGGGCAGCATGTTTCAGCTGTGCACCCAGTGATGCTGAGCACCCTCAGCAGTGACAGCCCTATAAATGGCTGCTGGGGGATCACACTGCAGCAGGATCATGAGCACTGCGACGTCCAGCACCACAGCACCCACACATCATGCCAGCATGGCAGCTGGCACCTGGTGGCCAGAGAACAGGTTGGGCAGGATCACGCTGCGTCACAACTGGGGTCGCTGCCGGCTGACAGCCAGAGCTGTGCTGGTGGAGCAGCAGGAAGAGGCCCACAGCCTCCCTGCCCATTATCAGCTCCATCACGGGACAAGTGCAAGCCTGAGCAGCTGGGAGAGATCAGGCTGTGCTGCTGAGCCTGCACTGCAGCCCCAGCTCAGGGACACAGCTTGGTCCCCTGCCCAGGTGGATGTCGCAGGGAGTTAGGCACTGCTTCTCTACCTCACTGTGAGCAATTGGGGATTTTGGACATTTGGGTTGTGAGGGAGAAGAGGCAGACAAGGCAGAAATAACCCCTGGGCATTGGGGCCCGCCTTTCCTTAAGCCTGGGAGAGATTGGGCTGTGCTGCTGAGCCTGCACTGCAGTCCCCAGCTCAGGGACATAACTTGGTCCCCTGCCCAGGTGCAGTACGAGTGAAGTTTACGTGGGCAGCGTGCACGCGTGCTGTTTGGCCCCATCCTGGCAGTCCCCACCCATGTGAGTCACTGCTGCCTGCCAGCACCCAGATGCAGAGCCACAGCAAAGTTTCTTTACTGCTCAAAACAGACCCGGAGCAGCATCTCTGGGGTCACAGCAGAGTGGGGACAAAGCTCCCAATGCTGTATGCCCCACTGGGGTCTGCACACCCCATAGGTCCTTTGTGTGTGTGTGCCGGGCAGTTGGCATGCTCTGTCCCCTGACACCATGGGGCCGTACCGGTGCTCAGTACAGGGCACCAGCACCATGGAGCCCTCAGCATGGCTCATGCCACCACAGCTCCTTGTCCATATTCCCAGGCTGTGCTTCAGACGATGCTGTGCCTCACACCAGGTTCATGGGGTGCCTCCAGGAGCTCTGCACTGTCCAGGGACCGCCGGCAGCAGACACAGTGCAGGAAATCAGCAACGTTGTGTCGGAAGAGCTGGCGGCACGGATGCAGGTACTGGAAGAAGAGGAGCATGAAGTAGATGGCCAGGCAGTAGCCGAGCAGCAGCTGCACCACCAGCAGCAATGTACAGATGTTCTCATAGACATCAGTCTTGAAGAAGTACCAGAGAATGACCAGCGCCGTGTTCTCCAGCAGCCGGGCCACATAGTACACAGCCAAGCGGCCCCAGTTCTGTGACTTGTCAATGAGGTCCCGGTCGGCCAACTTGAGCTGCACAGCCGACCAGCAGAACATGTTGATGCTGGCGTAGAGCAGGGTGAAGGCAAACAGCACCACCACCGTGCCCACCCGGCTGAAGTTCTTCTCGATGTTGTCGGGCAGCCGCGTGCCACTGCGCCAGAACTGCACCCAGGGCTGGAAGAAGACCACCAGCAGGTTGGCCAAGGCAATGGGGATGATCCAGTGCTTGAAGACGGTGCTGAAGAGCACCAGGACAGCCACACGAGTGGAGATCTCCAGGCTGCGCCACAGCACGATGCAGAGGAAGGCCAGAGGCCGCAGCTGCACCTTGTAGTCATCGTACTTGACCTGGATGGCCAGGACATTGCAGACAAGCGCCCCATAGGTGACCGACACCAGGCAGATGCCCATGAGGATGGCTGTGGGAGGAGAGGTCAGGGGGTCAGATAATACTGGGAGCAGCACAGGGATTTCCTCACTCTGCTAATCAATCTCTTCCTCTTTTCCCAGCTGGGTTTGTACCTGGGTGTGAAGCAGCAAGAAATGCTGCCCCTTTGCATAGGAACAGTGTTTATGTGGGCAGGGCACCATGTGGTTACATGGCTCCATAGAGCAAGCAAACACCTGAGCTGGAATCATCTCGGTCCCAGCCAGCTCTTCCCAACCTTCTACAGCTTTACAGTGGGCTGGAAAGCATGGGCAAAGCAAACCAGGGGATGGGCAGGTGCCTAAATTTTATGGGTTGTACTCTAAGTTCAGGGAGGGCAAGGGGTGGCAGGGCCAGATGGGGCATATCAGTAGAGTCCCATCTGGATACCACACCACTGTGTGCAGTTGAGGACACTCTCCCATACCCTCAAAATACCACCATGTCCTGATGTTCCACCAAACCCCCGAGGTTCCACCACATCCCTGAGATGCCACCATGCCCCGCACATCCATAGCAGAGCTTTTGTGCCCAGCACACAGCCCATCCCTTACCTCGTGCAATGGGGACATACTTCTCCAAGATGCTGATGTAGAGCTGCAGGGTGAGCTGCGGGGTGGAGCCCAGGAAGGCCTGAATGACGGCCATGCGTTTGAAGGCGTTGCGGTGGGTGACCAGCCGGCGCACCGAGTGGCCCACCTCCTGCTCCAGCTCCACTTCATAGCCCTTGCGCAGCCGCCGCTTGCGCGTGATGGTGACGTAGGGCTCCTCTTCCTGCCCCGACCAGCAGTACACCACCAGGGCCTCCACGCACCTGTGGGCACACGGCCACTGTCACCCCAATGCGCCTCGATCCACTCCAGAGCTTGGGTCCAGCACGGGGCCAGCAGCAAGGATGGTGCAGCGCAGCTGGTATAAGCTCCATTGGCAGCTAAAGGAAGGGTGTAAGCATCCCAGGCTCTGTTTTCCCACTGTTGAGCACCCCATAACAGCATGAGAAATGTTCTGCTGTTGTGTTTGATCTCAAAAACCTTCTACACTTCCTCCTCAGTTGGAACAGCAGGAAGCAGAGAGTGGGGTGGAAGCCGATGTCTGATGGAGCAGATAACACGGCTTCCTGAGCGCGTCCCCTCAGCACCCTGCAGCTCCAGAGAGGGCGTCCTCCTCCACTGCCTCCTGCTGCCTCCTGATATCACTCAGCACAGCAGTTTTCATCCAGCCCCTCCATTCCCGTCAGCTTCTCCAGCCCTGCTGGCCTCACTGTCCCACCAGCGGCGCACACGGACCAGGCACAGCCATGGTTCCCTGTGGGCTGGGCTTGCTCGAGGGCCAGCAGGAGGTAATTGTCTGTGAGCACTGATGGGGAAAACAACCACTGCTTTGCTTCAAACCCAAATGGAATGAGGGTTTGGGAACTGATTCTTTTGCCAGATCAGTGCTCACGGCCTATTCCAAACTAATGGGAAAATGATTTCATCCCAGCACCTGGCTCCAAAGGCAATCAATGTGCACAGTGCCCCACCAGCCTTCCCCAGCAGGCTGAGCTCGCTCTGCAGCCCCAGAGCTGGCACAGCATCTCCCAGCAGCTCAGCACGGCCCTTGCAAGCACCGAGCCCCATCCCAGCAGCTGCTGGTGGCAGTTCTCAGTGCAATGGGCCAGCCACTGTAATCCAGCATGATCCGATGGGGCAATGCTGCAGTGCTGGTGCTTCCTAGCATAGCTGCCCTCTGGGCCAGGCGCTGGGTGAGCTGTGGGACCGGCACGACATTCCCCCCATGCACAGCAATGACAGCAGCCAGGGAGGCACGGCAGCATTCCCCAGGAGTGAGAACAGCACCTCTTCGGCTTGTGCAACATCCACCTTCATCCTCCTGTCCCTACTGGGGTGTGGCAGCCCCCAGTCCCACCCTTTGCAGCCCAACATCCCTAGACCCCAGACCCCTTCAGCCACTCCAGCATGGATTTGCATCTCAGCCCCCAACAATGCAATGGTAAAACCCACAGCGAGAGGAATGCTGACTCCACAAAGCAGCCGCGTGAAGAGCACATTTGGCAGCAGGCACGCAACAGGCTGAGAGAGCCCGGGGGGGTCCTGCAGGCAGCGGGGAGGGGAGCGGAGCGCGCAGGGGCTGGGCTGCGGAAAGCGCTGCTGACAGAGGTGCGCGGCGCTCCTGTCCGGCCCTGCCGGAGAGCCGAACCGAACCGAGTCGTGCCGTGCAGAGCCGTGCCCGGGTGCCCGCCGCGCTCACCTGATGATGGGCCCCAGTTGCAGCAGGTGCATGAGCAGGACGAGCGGTCGGTCGCGGCTGAGGTCGCGATGCACGAAGATGAGGGTGAGCTGCACCAGGACGGAGGGGCAGAGCACGAAGAAGATGGTGAGCGCCAGCCAGAAGCGGTCGTCGGAGTGGCTGTAGGAGAAGCAGAGGACGGCGGCCGCCGCGCTCTCCCCGCAGAACAGCGCCGTCGAGAAGACGATGCCGAGTGGCAGCTTCGCCCTCGACGGAGCGGCGGCGGGCGGCTGCCCCTCTCCCGGGCCGTCCATCGCGGCCCCGGCGCCGCTCAGCCCCGCCGCGCCGCCATCCCGAGCTGCAGGGGAGAGAGGAGCGCTGCGGGAGGGGAGCGGGGCGCTGCGGAGCGCCGAACCCCGCACGGCGCCCCGACGGGCGGCAGCTGCCTCCGCGCCGTGCCCCGATCGCCGTGGGGGGGGGGGGGCGGGCCGCGCCGGCTGCGCTCCGGCCCGCCCCGACGAGGAGTGGGAGGGACACTCTCGGGTAGCGGACCCTCCTCCTGGGGACCCCCCGTTACGCTGCCGGGTACACCTTTGAGAATCCACTCCCTCCCCTCCCCCCCCGCAGCCCCATCCTCACCAGCCCTATGTGTGCTCTGAGTATCTTGGCTCTCTCCCGACCAGACCCACCCCCCTCCACCAAGGCCCCGGGATGCAGCAGCATGGGGGGTCCCCAAAGGCAGAGGTGCCAGGAAGGAGGGCAGCCCTGCCCCACAGCCGGAGGCACCCCACGGGTGGCTGGGAGGGACCGTACGTGGGTTGGTTATGATGGAGGAGATGTGGCTCCTGCAAGCATCCAAGTGGGAGGCGGTGAAGTCCACGGATAGCAGGGTGCTGCTCAGAGGGATGGGGAAGTGTAAGGCTGGCTGGATTACCTGATATCGGTGGTCATAGAGCAGCCAATGCTGGGCCGGCGCTCTGCCCGCCCCCCCGTGTACCATGGTGTGAGCAGAGACAGCCACTGGTGCTTGCTGGCTCCCCAGCCATGCACTGCCTGCCAGATTACTCAATCTGGGCACACGGCGGCTGGCTGGGACAGACATGACGAGGCACGGAGCGCTTGAGGTCGGCCAGTTCTCCCAACTTCAGAAAGACCAGGAAGCCTCTGGTGGCTTGTAAAAGGCACTGGGTATCCATCCCTCAGCAGGGATGCAGTGTCCATCGCCTGTCCTAATCCTAACCCCCTTCATAGCACACCCCAAAGCATGAAACCCCACAGACCCCACGAGTGAGATCTGCTCCCGTTCTAGAGACAAGAGCACTGCCAGGGTTATTGGGTGATGGTGCAGCGCAGCACTGCCAACTGCGCCCACACCTCAGTGTTTGCAGCAGGAGCGATGCGCAATTGAAATCATTTATGCAACCTCCATTTATCCAAATTAAAAGCATCCCCCAGGAGCTGGCAGGTCACCAAGCCCTTGGCTGAGCAATGCCTGGGCCCAGAGTCATCATATTTTTAATTTTGTCTTCCCCTGTTTCGCGATGAAATATTTAAGAGCAATTGTTTAAGAAGACAGGAATGCCAATCCTCTGTCTGGTAGACCGGCACCGTCAGAGGAACGGATGGACAAAGCCTCACGGTGCTCCCCACACCAATCATTATCCCATTCTCTGACCCAGATGTGGGGAGGCAGAGGGGTGTTTGCTGCTGCACACTGTGAGTCACCCCGTGAGCTGCACTACCTGCGGAGCTCAGTGCTGTAAACAGACCATAAAAGTGATGCGTGTCTGCAGAGTCAGAGGGCGACCTGCTGCTGCCTCTCCCAGTGCCCGCATTAATGCCTCTGCAACCCTGGGACTGGGCCACTGGGGTGCTGCAGCCACACCCTGCCCTTACCCACTGCAACTGCCTCTCCCAACACCCAGGAGCGCCCGAGGCAATGTCCCCAAGTCCTAGAAAATGTCACTTTCCTCTTTCCAGTGCCTTCTCCAAGAGAACAACCTGACCTCATTATGTTCTTAATCCTGGATTTCATTATTTTATTAATCCCGCAGTGTGCTGTGAATGCAGGGACGGAGCGACAGTGCCCACCTGCTGTGTGAAATTTGGGGTTGTGCAGCTGCTCCCTGCACATGGCTGAGGGAGGGCACTTGTGCAGCAGCCAGGCTATAGATAGCGGTGGGAGCAGCCTCCTGCGGGGCTCCAGCACTGAAAATAGGCACAGCTCCCTGACATACGCCTGCCCAGCAGCTCTGCTCCTCTAAAAGGAGAGCAGGAAGAAGCTGGGGCTGTCAGGGAACAGTGTGCAGGAGCCCTTAAAGAGCCCACCCAGATGCAGGAGAGCTGCTCACATGCTCCCAGTGTGGTTTCTCTCCTTTCCTCTCTGCCATCGCACTAGGACCCTGGGACACACTGCTTCCCAAGCTGGGACACGCCAAGCTGCTGGATTCCCAAATATAGCCCTGAGCACAGCAGCAGGACAGCTGCTCCCCACCGCTGCCCTTCCGGATCACCAACCTCAGTAGTGCTCCTCAGTTTGTGCAAAGGAACAAACCCCCATCCAGTGCTGCACAGAGCATCGGGTACGTGGCTCCCAGCAGCCCCACGTGCTCAGTGCAGCTCCCCAGCATCTCCCAGCCACGTGCTGCAAGAAGGAGCAGCGGCCTGTGTGTGCTCCCTGCTCTCACAGTGGCCAGAGCCAGCAGCTGGTGGGGCTTGGAGGAGTTTCGGAGCCAGGAACTTTTTACTTAGTTTGGAAATAGCTTTGCAAATGACTTGCTTTCCCATCTTAAATTGTTTGGATTCTGCAGTGCGTTCTCAATAATTCAGCTGTATTTTTTTTTCTGCCCCATCAGTCTGTGGAATAGTTTCTGGTTGAGGAAACTTTTTTTTTTTTCCATTTGCTTTGCAGATTCATGCAACCGCTTTTGCTGCTTTTTTTCCTCCCACAGCCTTACTCTCCTGCAGGGAGAAAACTGGGGTCTGGTCTGCCCCAGGTCTGACTGCAGCCCAGGGCACTGCATGGAGCTGAGCAGGCACAGGCACAGCCTCACTGCAGACCAGAGAGAGCACTGCTTCAACAAGAAAGTGGAGCTGCCTGCTTTGGATACTTGCACATTTTGAAAACACGGCCCTCCAGCTGCAGTCCCACCAGGTGATGCTGAAACAGAAAACCAGGACTTAAAGCTCCTTCTAACTGAGTGATTCCCCTGGTCCCAGCAGGCACGTGGTGCATGGCAGGCAGGAAGAGATGCTCTGTGCTCAACTCTTTTCCCCCACACCCACAGCCCTGAGCAGAACCACAGTGGGACACGGGCAGCACGGGGCACTGCCCATCTACATGCCCAGCTCTGTGCGTGGTGCAGGAGCGAGCTGTCGGCTTCTCCTTGCAGAAGAAACAAGAAAACTGAGCAGAGCAGCCAGTGTTCAGCAGTTTGCCATGCCCCAGCCTGTTTGGGGCAGACTTTTGTTTGCTCAGTGCAAAAGGGCGCTTATCTCCCTGCTCTGAAGGCAGCCTCCCCGCTTCCGCGTTCGCCGTGGGGCTCAGCTGTGCCATCTGGGGGGGGAGGGGGGGGCAGAGAGTGCTCCACAAAAATGGCCTCCCAGCCCAAAATAGCCACCGGCTCACCACGCTGTGTTAGCAAACGTCACACCGTCCTGGCTCACCGACAACAGGTTTCCTGGCGTGGGTAGCAATTACCTGCAGCTGCAGCCGGGCTGCGGGGCGCTGGGGGTGTAATTAGCTGCTGGGATTTGCAAGCCCGTGTGATCGGGTTTAGTGTCAGCCAGCAGAGCTGTGCCGGGATTTAAAGGGACGATGCAGGCCTTTGCATGTGAGCCTGCTGCTGTAAGAGGGTTGCTGCCGTCGGCCGATGGGCTCGCAGCATAGCATGTCTCTCTTCTGAGCTGCATGTCACTGCCCTGCATGGTGGGTGTGCCTTCGGGGCAGGCTCTAGGTGATGTGGTCCCCAGCAGAGCAGGACAGCTTGCAGGCATTGCTGCTGGCACCCTGGGGTCCTGGCTCTTATTTCCTTATTACAGCCACCCTAGCTCTGTGCTCTTATCAGCGCTGCCCAGTGCTTTCCCTGCAAGCTGTCACTTGCTGCATGCCGGCATCCCCAGTAGTCGCTGCTGCTCTCCCATGCTGCACCTCCCCAGGGTCCCAGCATTGTCCCAGTGTGCCCGCAGTCACTCGGTGCATACTCACAGGATCCATGAAGCAGTGACAGCACAGCCCGTGTTCCTTCCACACTTCTCCGTGGTCTCTGTGGTGTCACCTCCTTCCCTTGCTTGCTGCTCTCCAATGGGCAGAAATAGCCCCACGCCACGTGCTGCCCTCCAGGCAGTGATCCCAGAGGCCGCACAGCCCCAGCACCTCGTGCACAGCTTGCCCTCGGGGACCCCGCTGTCACCGCTGCCACTGCTCTCAGCGAGGTGTCTGGCCCAGCACAGTGCCAGCTCTGGGTCCAGTAACAGCCCCAGTGAGGAACATCTCCCGCTCTCCACCAAGATAAGAAATTCTGCCTTAGAGTTTCTCACCTGGCAACAGTCACCAAGGAAACTCGGACGGCTCCCAAGGGTCCCCTGTTGGCACTGCGGAGGGGTGTCCCTGTGCTGTAGGACGTGCAGGGAGAGGGGACACGTGTGTCCCTGGGCCGCCTGCTGCGGGCACCCTGCCAGCCCTGTAACCTGAGCCACTGCCACACCACGTCCCAGGTGGAGCAGAACGCCCATTGCTCAGGGCTCGGCCCTTTCCCAGCACCCACAGGTTTCACTGGGCTCTGGGGTGCATTTTGGAGGTTTTCCTGGCCGTGTGTACATCAGGAGAGGTGGCCTCCAAGCTGCCTTGGGTGAATGGAGGTTGCCACCTCCAATGTGTCCATGTGATATGGGCACAGCTCCTTCTGCAAAGGGCTTCCCCATGTCGTGCTCTTGCAGGGGCCTCTGATACTGGAGGGATCATCAACGCAGTCACAGCACCCCCAGGCTGAGGAACAGCAGGGGACAGGGGCACAGCCACTGCTGGCCCTGGGAAGTGGGTCAGGGCTGCAACCATGCATGTAGGAGGAGGTGATGAGCACACATGCGAGGCAGTGAGGGTGTGGATGTCAGGAAGCAGGCTGCTTGCTGGCAGCCAGAAATGAGATTCTACTGCTCATTTAATCGGTGTTTGTGACAGCGCTGGGTGCCACCTGCTCACCTCAGCCAGGCTGAGGTGCTGCCAGAGAGATGGAGCATGCAGGCACACCATTGCCCTGAATACTGCTGTTGGCTGTGCCTGGCCACAGTGTGACTACGGAAACTTCCTCTGTCAATCATTAACCCTGTGAGCTGTCTGCCCACATGGGCCATTGACCTGAGGCCAGGCATTGCCCCACCCTCATGCCTCAATGTGTTGTGCCCCACTGCAGGGTTTTCTAGGGAAAGCCATGCTAGTGCCCCAGTGTGTGAGTGCTACGGGATGCTTGGCATCACCTGTGCATTGCCAGCTCACTTTGGTATGGCTGCTGTATGGCTGCTGATGCTGAGAAATGAAGCATGGATCCCACCTGCACCTATACTTCCTGGCATGGCTTTTGGCAGATCTCATGTCCTCATCTCTCTCAATTCCATGTTCTGCACTGAGCTGCTGTGTCTCACACCCCCCTGTGCAGCCTGTCTTTGCCTGCAGAGAACCAGCCATGGCTGTGAGAAGAAATGGGAAACATGAGGAGCCAGATAAGCACTGCAGGGCTGCAGATCAAGGAGCTGAAGCTTGGTCCTCTTCCTCCCCACTGTCACTATTGCCCAGCCCTGTGCCATCCTCACAAAGACTTCATCTGCTTCAGGCAACAAACTCACATGGAGGTGCACAGGCATCCACGGGGCCAGGAGCAGCCATGGGTGTGCAGAGCAGCCTGATACCTCCAGCAGAATATTGGGTGCTTCTCACAGCCCCCCACCTCCCTGCTCCCAGCCAAGCACTGCCCAGCTGTGTGTTGATTCTGCTCTGGAAGCCTCCAAACTATTACGGAGGAGCAGCATGTAGCAGCCTGGGCTGACCTGTGTGGATTAGGGAGGCTGCAGGGAATAAATCATGTAAATCCAGATTAGGTTTAAGCAGGTGCTACGCAAAGGAGATGCAAGGGGAGTGAGTTTGTGGTGGACAGAGTGTGGAGCCAGGCCGGGCTGCTGGGTTTGCGGGTGCCCACAGCACAGCGCAGAGCATGTTCCACCTCTTCTCACACTGCTGGACCTGGCTGCAGGCCGTGCAGGAGCCCGTCAGGTAAATCCATGCTGCTTTCAGCTGCGGGACAACGGGGTGCTGCACTGGGGCTTCCCAGTTTGCAGGGTAAGGGACACAGTGCCATGGAGCTGGGTTTAATACCCTTGGGAGGAGCACTGCAGGTGGGTGATGTTTGCAATGTGGGGGTTTATGGTTCCATCCCAATAGTGTCAATGTGGTGCTGCAACGCTGGAGGTGGAGCTCACTGCCCACGCACGCTCTTGTTTGTGTTTAAGGTGAAAATGACTCATGCTGTTGACATGTAAACCAAAGAGGAAATGCTCAGATGGAGTGTGTTACTGCAGACCAAACATTACTGTTGAGGAACAGGAAAAATCTCTTGGGTCTGGGCAAAAGCTGAGAAGGTCCCTGCTATCTCTGGTTTAGCTACAATGCGGAAAAGCACTAAGAAAAATCATTAACTGCTCCCACATAAGTAACAATGTTTTTGCCCTGTTTGTACCATTGCCCAGCCCCATATGATGGGAAACAGTTGCTGTTAAAGTGCCAGGATGCTCCAGGTGCTGGTGCTGGTAGCTCTGCCCTCTCCCTCTCCCCAGGCACCATCCTGCCACTCTCCTGGCCAAAGTAAAGCTGTTCCCTCGCCCAGAGGCCCCAGAGCTGGCAGCCAGCATTATGGCTGAGGACAGTGGCTCACATGGAGCCCTGATGCTCAGTACTTGGTGTTGCCCCCAGGAAAGTGACCCTGCTCGTCGTGGGGCTGGACAACTCAGGGAAGAGCTCCGTCATCATGGACATCATGAGAGGTGGGGAGGATGGCCTTCTGTGGGGAGGGTCCCACGGGGAGCGTGGTGCTTGCTTGTGCCTAGTGTGCTTGTGGGCTGCAGCAGGTGATGCAATGCCCAGGATCCCAGCAGCAACGCCCCACAAATCCCTCTCGGCTGGGCTGTGCCAGTCATGTTCCATGAAATAAAGAAATCAGCTTGCTGCTCTGGGGAACAGAGTGTTGGCTGTGCCTTGGGGATCCTGCAAGTCAGTGGGGGGACGTGGCCAGGGATCAGGATGTATGCATGGAAGGGCTGCTCTCACACCACAGCCCTCTCCCCACACACAGCTCTGGCCAGCGAGGTGCTGCCTGCAGCACAGCCCGGCCAGACCCGCCTGCGGGTGAACAGGTTTGAGGTGACGCTGGTGGAGCTGCCCGGAGCTCAGCGCTGCCGCAGTGCCTGGCGCAGCCACTACGGTGCAGCCGACGGGCTGCTCTTCGTGCTGGACTCCAGTGACCTGGCACGGATGGAGGAGGCTCGCAAGGCTCTGAGCCGCGTCCTGAGTCACCCCGATGTCTCTGGAAAGCCCCTCTTACTGTAAGGCTGTAGTGTCCGGGGTTGTGGGGAGGAGTGGGAACCCCAGCAGTGATTGGGAGCATATAGTGAGATGGCTCCAGGACTGACCACCTCTCCCTATGCCTCAGCCTGGCCAACAAGCAGGACGTGGCGGCTGCATTGCTGCCCTGTGAGCTGATCGAACGCCTGGCACTGCAGCAGCTCGTCAACGAGAACCACTCACCCTGCCGCATTGTGAGTGCAGGGCTGCCCCGAGCCCACAGCCCCTCCATGTGCATCCAGGGGGGCTGACTGAACCTCTCCACCTCCAGGAGCCATGTGCAGCCGTGGGCCCAGCCCGCAGCACACTGCAAGGACTGCGCTGGCTCCTGCGTGCTGCTGCTGAGCACTCCCTGCAGCTCCCCACTGCCTGCTCCCCATCACCTGACTCCGGACCCAGAGCAGCCCATGGCCGCCCACATGCACGCAGGTGGGTGTGCAGCTCCATGGGTGCCATTCTCCTATCTGCATGGGGTTCATCCTAACCCCAGCTGTGCTCTCACCCCATCAGGGACCCCCTGGCCCAAAGGGAAGATGAATCTTGCAGTGCAGAGAAGATAAAGGAGCCACAGCCCACCCGCCGCCTCCTCTCCCCAAGTCCCCAGGTGAGATTCCCCCAGCCACAGCAGGGAGCAGAAGATGGAGGAGCTCCCATCACCTCTCCTCCTCTTTCCCCTGTCAGAAGGTGAGCACAAACGGCCCCGGGAAGAGGAAAAAGAAGGTAAAGGTGAGGAAGAAGGGCACAGGGCAGCTGAACCCAGCTGAAGAACCAGAGGGAGGAGCAGCAGGAGGGGCTGATGGCCGAGCCAGCACTGCTGGGGGATTGCTGGCCCCCAATAGGGTCGGACAGGAGGAACCTGTGCCTGCTGGGACAGCTGCCCCCCACTCAGGTGAGAGGAGGCTATGGGAGCTGCTGGCACTACCTACTCAGGCACCTCAGGATCCCCAAAGCCACCCCAAGAGGGGCTGTGGGGACCCATACACGTGGTGCTGTGCTGGACCAGCGGTCCCTGGGATCTTCCTTAGCTCTGCTTACAGGTCAGCTGGGGCGCAGAGCAGATGGCATCAGTCTGGATGGGAATGAGGAGAGACATGTCTGATGCACAGAGGTGATGGAGGGCTGCAGACCTGCCAGCAGCAGTCCTCCGAGCTGGGTTGGTGACACCAGCACCCTTGCCCAAAGGTGATGCCTTAAATTTTGTATTTCTCTATCCAGCACAGGGCATGAAAAAGAAAAAGAAGAAAAAAATCAAGAATAAAATCAAATCACAGGAGCCTGTCATGGAGCAGCAGCAGGAGGAGGTCTCAAGTACCTTTGGTTGGTATTTCCCAGGATTGACTTTGCCCAAAAGCATCAAGGGGTCCCATTCTGTTGGCAGCAGGGTTTGAGCTGCTTGGGAGCACTTGGGCACATAGTACCTGGTGAGGGGGCACAGGTACAGGCAGGGCAAAATGCTGGGAAGGTGGGTGCTGTGGTTGCTGCCTTTGGGTAGGATGCAGCCAGGGAGCCCAAGTGCACAGTGCCAGGCTCAGTCTCTGGTTAGTGCCCGATTTCCTTCCTCCCCCAGACCTGTACCGCCGGGCAATGCTGGCTCTGAAGATGCGGCAGGAGCAGAGGAAGCAGCCGTCTGCCATCGCTCCCTGAGCAGGACAGGCGAGTCCTAGGGCATGCATGCTCTTGCAGCTAGTGCAGGGCTCCTGGGCTGTTTGGCCAGGGCTGGCAGTCCTGGGGCAGGAACAGCAGCACTGTTGTCCTCTGCGTGACTTGAAAATCAGGATCTGCAGGAGCAAGCCAGAAGTCCCGTTGTAAAAAGCCTCTTTGGCAGCCGGGTTGCAAACAGCCTGAAAAGGAAACAGACGGCACTTTCTGACCCTGTGTTAGTATTCTGTGTAAGACTTGCCCTGAACCCTGCTGAGTCTGTAGAAGAGAGAGGAAGCTCGGAGCAAATATCCCATGGGAAAAGCCCATTTCTTGAACTGACACAAACCCTGGCGGAGCCGTGTTCGTGGGTCAAGGGCTAACTCGGCCACTCATCCAGCCCCCGCCTGCTGCCTGGACACGCTGAGCTTCCAGCTGGTGAGGTCAGATGGGCAGAGCCATGCCCAGCTCCAGCCTGAGCCAGGGCACAGAGCAGCATCTGCATCCCGACACAACCATCTGCACCTAACACAACCCATCCACAGCTCTCAATTCCTGGACACTGCCTGCCCTGTGCAGGGCAAGAAAAACCACTAAACCCTCAGCTGGGCTAAAAAGGGGAAAAGAACAACTCTGGCTACTCCGCCTCGCTGGTGTGCTGTGAAATTATTAGATTCGATTGCCAGCGCCTACGGTGATGAACTGCAGCAGCTTAAGCCCAGCCTGTGCTTGCAGTGAGCCGGTCCCACTGCCCAGCCGGCCTGGGGACGAGACGAGGGCCGGGTCGGGAGGGCCGGCAGCTCCCCCTGCTGCCCCGGGCGTGCAGGGAAATAAAACAATAAATGCAGTACAACCCTCTTCTATTCTCTTCTTCTTCTTTTTTTTTTTCCTCTTTTTCTTTTTTCTTTTCTTTTTTTCCTTCTCCCCCTTCTGCAGGAAGATGTGCAGCTTTTTGAAAGAAAGAAATCCTCTACTGCTGCCATGTATACCAGAAGCAGGCTGGATGGCAGAGTGCTGGCACAGGCTGCCCAATGGCTGTGCCTCCAAGCTGATGGAGTGCAAGGAGCATTTGGACAATTGGTTGTAGGGTTTGAATTTTGGGTGCTTCTGTGTGGAGATGGGTAGTGACAGCTCAGACGTATCTCAGAACCAGTGTGTCAGTGGCTGCAGAGCAGCTAATCCCACAAGCCAGCAGACAAGTCTGACCTGTGCTAACTGAGGATATAGCTTTTCTCTTCTTTAGAAGCTAAGCAGAAAGAGCTCTATGTTAAAAACACTCTATTTCAGAATTAGATAATACTCAGAAATGAGATCCTGAAAGCCTATTTGATCAACCCACCAACGGATAAATCCAAACGTATTGGTTAAGAGCTGCTCTGTGCCACCAAGTAATGGGCTGGACTGTTCCTGCAGCGCATGAGAAGCAGCTGCTGTAACAGGAGTGCGTAGCAAGGCATGCAGAGAGGTACACAGAGCTTTTTCCATTGCTCTCCTCCTCCTTTTCAAGTTACCGCCCCTGACCAGCTGAATAAATGGCAAAGGAGGGATCCTTTGGAAGGTGTCCTCAATGGCACTGCCTGCTGAAAGGCAAAGGAACAGAGGCTGCCTTTGTCTGAGCTTTGCAACAATCAGTGGTGGTTTGTAATGCACCAGGAGCTGATGAGAAGTTTCAGTGAGTGCTTGTAGGGAAGGAAACATTGAGAACTGATTTGTCCCATGGGTGTGGATAGGGCAGGAGGCCCTCCTATGGTGGGAGGATGTGTGAGAATCACTCCTGCTGTACATCTGTAATTGCATTTTATAAATAAAAACTTAATGGTCTAGTTTTTCCCCTAAGCAAGCCTTTCCAGGGGTGTACAAACAGAACAGCATACAAAGCAGTGGTCTCAGCATCACTTCAATCTTTCACATCCAGAGACCCTCCTTAACTCCAAGCAACAGAATAATGAACCAGAAGATGATCTGTGAGAAAACCTCCCAGACGTTCATTCTGGAGCCTGTTTTACTGTTGCAAAAACAATTCAGAGCAAGTGTGACTGATTGTAGCTAATGAGTTCTTTGCCAGGTGAATGTCAGGGATCCCACCTCACAGGTTACCTGCAGGTGCTGCTTGTTCCCACCAGCATTCTTTTAATGCTCAGCACAGGGCCAGCTATGGCTTTTAGGGTGTGCATGGAGAGAGGACAAGCACTGGGGTTTCTCTGGGGATGGAGGCTGGGAGCTGGTGGAGACCCTGCCTATATAGCTGCCTTCTTTCCAAGCCAGACTTAAAAGTCAAAAATAAGAATATAACTTAAGAAAGAAACTTCTGTTCTAGGGCAGCTGTGCTGATGAAGACTTGACCAGCCCCTGTATGATGGCCTGTCTATTTTTGATTGGATTAATTCCTTGGGATACGGCTACATGTATCACAGACATAGGCAAGGTGTGTGGCTTTTCCTCAAGCTGTTCTGTGGAAGAAAGTGATTTGCTATGTGTATGCACCTAAGTACACACAAATAAGGTGAATGGATGTGAAATGTCAGAATGGATGTTTGGGTGGATAAAAGCCCAGAGTAGGAGGGCTTAGGGCTTGAGATATATATAAAGTAAACTTCCTTCCACTTGGAGTTCTTGCCCTCTGACTGTCATGTGGGCTGGGTGCCAGCCTGCTGTTCTGACTGCTTCTGGCTCAGTCATAAAAAGGAACTGTGGGGAAATGCTACTTCTGTTTTTTTTGTTTTTGTTTTTGTCCCCTCCTTTCCCCTGAGTGAGCCTACCAGGGCCTATTTCCATGAGCTCATTCAGTACATTGAGCTGAGACACGCTGGCATGCAGCATGGGGCAGCCCATCAATCCCTTCCGTGGTTCTCAGTGGCTGTGAGCGGCGCTGTGCCTGGAGCTGACTGACGAACAGCCTGACACAGTGCTGTGTGAGAGCTTCTGCTGTGGTTGTGGATCCTCTGTTGTGTTGCATTAAAGGTGAGAGTTAGCCTGTTTGCTGTCATGTACTCTGCAGCATCGTTAGGGAAGAAAACAGATTTAATTAGATGAGAGTAACTCCCTGAGCTTCTCCTGGTTGTTATGAAAGAGGCTATTAAAAGTTTGCAGGGAAAGGGAAGGTAACAAGGGCTGGAAATCCAGAAAATATGGCAACTTTCTCTTTCTAAGTTAAACGAGCCTTGTTGGAGACACTGCTGCTGGCAGAGGGAGGAAGGAAACAATCAAATTTATTTAATGGGCGTATTTGTTTTGAGGCACAAAGGAGTGTCTAAGAGCCTGAGATGCACAGATTTGTTACACCACGTACCAAATATAATCCATGGTTTTTCCTCTAATAAAAAGCTTTTATTGCTTTTTTTTTTTTTTTAAAAAAAAGGAAATTCTGTTAATTAAAACTAATAGTCTTTCTACTTCATAAATAATCACTGTAAGTCACTGAGTATTTGAATACGTTATTTCAGTCTAACAGGAAAGTGTCTCTTGAGGAAGCCTATCAATGTATTAATTAGAAGGGCTTTAGCTATAGAATACTGCTGGATATGAGATCAAGAGCTAATTTATTAACCAAAATTCTTCATTTTAGACTTCTGCAGCAATCAGGGCTCATGTTTTGTCTGTGGAAGAACTTACACCTTATTAAACTGCATTTGTATTTCAGCACAGATGGGTTTAGCAAGCTGCTAGCACAGATCCTGACCTACAGCCGATGATGTAGATGATTCTTGCTGCCCAACCTGTGCTCTAAGACTTTCCAACCCATCTTCTGTGTGCAGCACAACTGAGGTTTTGGGGCTGATTTTTGCAGGCCTTCAATGTTTTGATTTGTTTACTCTGCCAGGCTTTATAGTTTGCAAGGTACATCTGCTGCACAGGCTTGCAGCACTCTGTGTTCTGGCAGGGAAAGCTGCTGGTGGAGCGATGAACTGATTTAAAATGGACTTTGAAAGAAGGGAGGAGGAAAAAAAAAAAAAAAGCATGTGTAAATCCCCTTGCTCAACTGACACTGCAGGATGCTGCTGCTGAGTCAACTCAGTACAGTTGCAGTACAGACTGAACTGACTGCTTCCTTCCCTTTTTCCAGGAAGGTTGCAGAAATCCCAGCCCGTGGCACCTCTGCTCCCCAAAGCACCCCCTGCCACTCTCCAATTGAACTTTTCATTATGTCTTTCCCAGATGGGAGAGGATCTCAGCAAGTCACAGGGCAGAAAAAAATGGCTTTGAGAGCTGGTAGGTGCTGTGGCGATTGGCAGTGAGTACTCCTGGCTCATGCAAGCAGCTTCCCAAGCTGCAAGTCGACCACAGGGCTGTGCCCTGTTGGTAAATGAGCACCTAAGTGGGTCTGCACGGGTTTGTTAATCTGCAGGCCATCCCAGCGTATTTGCAGCAGTAGCCATCAGGAGGTAGGATGGGCTTTGCAGAGAAGCTGAGCAGTGTTTCTCCACCGACTTCACGCTCCACTGGTATAAAATCCATAACGCAGCCCGAACGCGTGAGGAGCCCATGGCACCTTTTCCTAAGGCGGCTCATCCCCTGCATGGCCGCGCGGTGGCAGAAGAAGCAAAGAACGTTGCAAAGAAACACTGGGAGCAGCAAGGAGGGCTGGCCGCCCCTCGGAGGGTGAGAGGGCAGCTTGCTTAAATGGGAATCCCTTCGGACAGGGGCTGCTGGCACAGGCATTGGATCCCACAGGCTCCTTCATGGCGTGGGAAGGCCTAGCGGGATGTTCTTCCACTGTACGGGGATGGCAGTGCTGAGACAGCAGTTTTGCTGCTCCTGTCACTGGTCCCAAAGGCTGGTGGCTCCCTGGGTGTCACTGATCTGCTCAGCACCCGCTGCGGTGACACCAGAGTGCAACAACCGCTGCTTTCTGCTGGCACTGCCAGGCCTGGAGCTCACTGTGTAATACTGCTGTGTGGGGTGCTGGGCGTGCTCCGTGCTGAGCAGAAGAGCTGGTTAGGTGTTACATTAAGATGTTTAACAATTCCCATTCATTATTTACAGTGTTTTTTTTTTTTTTTTTAATCTGCCTCACATTGTTTTCTTGTTTCCTTTGTTGTGGTTGTGCTTTTGTGTGGAAGGCAACAGCGCAGCTGCACCTGGGATAATGGGAAGGTGCCTCCAGGAGTAAAACAAACAAACAAACAAAAAAACTCGTAAAAACTCCCGAAGTTTGCGCTTAGCAAAATGGGGCTGGTTTTTAGCTCGAGTCAAACCGGCAGGGTGTTGTTATTGCTTTTAAGAGAAAAAGCGGCGTTTTCTCGCTCTGGGGACGCTCAGAGCGCTGCTCTCGGTGCAACGCGCCGGGCTGCGCTCTGCCTGCGGGAAAACGCTTCGGCCTGGGGGCAGCACGGGGCCCGCGCTGCGCACCGCTGGGGCCAGGCGGCACTCCTGCTCGCGGGGCTCCCGCGAGGACGCTGCGAACCGGCGTCAGGACCGCGCGAGGGCAGGCTGGGGGCTCCCTCCTTAGGCCGCGCCGCGGGCCCCGCACTACAGCTCCCAGGCTGCCCCGGGCGCGGCGGGCCCGCCTCTCGGGCGGTGCTGGACAAAGCGGGGAGCGGGGGCGCGGGGGAAGTGCCCGCCAGCCGAGCCGAGCGGCCCGCAGCGCCGGGAGCCCTGCCCGGAGAGCCGGCCGGCCGGCGGGGCCCCGCGGCGGGCATGGTGCGCGGCCGGCGGGACAGCCTGGGGGCCGCGGCGAGGCGGGCGATGCGGCGGTGAGGGCGGCGGGGCCGGGCGCTGCCGCGATGCTCCGCCGCAGCCTGAGCCGCCTGGTGAGTGCGGGGCCGGGGCCGGGCGGGGGGAGCTCGGCGTCTCCGCGTGTTTCGGTCGCGCTTCCCGAGGGGCTCCGAGCGCCGTGCTGCTGGGCGGCCCTCGTCATCCTGGAGCCTCCCCTTCGGGCACTGCTGGCGCTGCGGGGGCTCCAAAAGGCGCTGGCTTTGCTGCAAGAGCAGAAACCTTTTCTTCCTTAGGATTTTTTTTTTAATGAACACCCCCGCCCCGCCAATAATAATAATTAAAAAGTTGATACAGAGGGATTTCCCCGTTGCAGGACGCACACACCAGCCCCGTGCAGCCAGCAGCAGGATGGAGGTACCAGCAGCTGTCAGCACGCTCAGCGCTGCTCTTCTCAGTGATTCTTGTCCCCACGTAACACCTTAAAAACCTCCCCAGTGCCACATAAGCTACTTTGGAGATTTCCCTGTGACCTCATGGCTTGGACTGGACTCTGTAATTACTCACTTTTTCCTGTTCCGCAGCAAGTGTAAAACCAGGGCTTTTGCATCATTTCAGAAGCCTCTGCGTGCTCAGCAGTGTTGCTGATTGCGCAGCAGAGCTGCTGGGGTTCAAATGGCAGCTGCGTGTTACGGGTGCACTGTGTGCCCCTGTTGGCCCCAGGGCGATGCACTCTGCCTTCAGCTGCTGCAAGGGCTGAGAAATGCTGAAGAATGATTTTCGTTGCTGTGTTAACTTCTGTTTTTGAGCAAGCTGTTTATTCCGGGCTTTCAGCATAAGGAACTTTCCTTGTTTTAAGTTGCACTAGGAGTGAAGATGGTTAATCCTACTGTTTTTGTGCTTTTAGGTTGCATTTCTGTTGGAGCCTTTGGCTTGGCCTTGCAACATACGCAGCAACTGTGACTCTGGCTTGATGACCCCCAGGCACGAGTGTAGCAGATGTAATTGCAGTACCCCCAGTTACTGAGGCTCAGCCCTGCCTGGTGCTGCATGCTTCCTACCACTTCCTTGTTGGAGGCTTGCAATGCACATCAAGAGGTGGTTCGAGTACAGAGCACTGGATTTCTGTTAAAAACCGATTTTAGTTGGCTGCTTTGTGTAAGCAAGTGCTGGGGAACTGAGATAACTGTGGGGTCCATGAGTATCATCCATGGTTGGCTCCATTGTCCTCCTGTTAAAAGGAATAGGAGCTTTCTGTTACGCCCTTGGGACAGCAGTTGCTGAATGCTTCTCCCAGCTCTGTGTGTTCCCTGCTTGCTATCAGGCCACTACAGATTGCCCAGCTCAGGCTGGGGCAGATAGCAGCTCCTGCTGCTGCTGCACATCATCGTTGGGCAGCTCGGAGACATGGGGCTGCCCTCAGCCCTATGGCCGTATGGGCTGCACAGGGCTTTGAGGTGCTTGTGCTGTGGCACTGCAGGAAGCTCACTGCAGTGGTGGAAGGCTGGAGACTGTCTTGTGCTGAGGTCCCCGCAAGGCTGCTCTGACAAATGGTGCTGCTGCTTCACCGCCTGGCCTCTGCCAGAGGCTCAGAAATGCCGGACTGTTTTCAGGTGTATTTCACAAGACACAGGCTTGTGCTCCCTGCAGGAACAAATGGGCTCTGAGCTTCGGTTTACACCAGTGAGATCCCTGCTGCTGAAATGAGCATTGCGCCGGGATCGCTGTGGGGAAGCAGGATTGGATTGCCACAATTAATCCACTTTAAGGAGATACTGTCAACTTGAAATATAACTTCAATTCTCTTATGGAAGCGGATTTTGGTATTGGGGGTTTTATTTTTAGTCTCACTCTGTTTGCATCCCTTTTGTGGAAAGGCAGGAACAGCATTCAGAATGTGTGTGGTGAGAGGTTGGGGTCTGCACTCCATCAGCAGCTGCAGCTCCCTCCAGTGTGCTTGGAGGTTGACAGGGCAAGTCCTCATGTTGTGGATTGGAGATAATGTGCTTTTTAACTTAATTACCTTTCTGGGTTCTTCGGAAGTGTGCACGCAGCCATACCTCGGGGCCAAGGCTGTGATACAGCGGCTGTGGCTGGCAGGCAGGGATCTGGATTGCAGCTGCTAGCAGCTCTGCCAGTACAGCGGGGTGAGTGCAGGTTCAGGCTTTGTAAGAACCAACGAACTGACAAAGATAAGTTACTCACAGTCCTGCTGTTTTTTGGGCTTCTTCCTGTTTGCTTTTATTTAAAACTGCATCCCTTGTGTGGTGATGTCAGTAAGCACTGGATGCTGGTGAGCTGTTTGATCTCATAGCATTGACTTGAAGTTGGGGAACATGACATCTCTTCAGTGGGTTTGCATTGCTTCTGCCTTGGCCAAATCAGTTCTGTGATGCCAGTGTCTTCCTGCAGGTCTGCCTTGGTGATGATGTCTCACCTGCTTCCTCCTCACCTTCACTGCTGTCAGTGCCACGTGGATGCCAATAGCCCACAGGTCAGGAAGGCAGCCTGTCCTCTGCATGTCCCTTGTGCAATGCTCTGGGCTCAGCTGCTTGGTGTCTTTCTGGACAGTAACAAGAGCAGACTAGGTTGGCATTGTGCAGTCTCTGTAGCAGGCTGTTACTTGTCATTTGTGTGCTTCGTGCTGCTTTAATGTAGAGGTTTCCCATCTGTGGCTCATTTTATTTAATTATGAAACTGTATGTGTACTGCCACAAAGTGGGGTGACAAAGGACAGGCGTGCAGAGCTGGTTCCTGTGCTACCTGTGGCTGCCAGCTAGTGACCCAAGCAGTTTGGCAGTGCCTCACCGCCTGCTCTCCCAATCCTCCAGAGTGAGATTTGCTTGCTGCTTGTATTAAGCCCATGACAGGGGAGGGCTTTTTCCCTTGTGCAAACGATTGCAAATTTACTTTCAGAATCCCTTCCTGGAGCACCCAGGTGCTGGGTCCCGTCTCTGCAGATGGAAGTTCCCATGCACACAAGCAGTGCCTGGCAAGAAATGTGACGTTTGCTTTGGGCAAGGTGGTTGTACAATGCCCCTTTGTGTTTTGAAGGTCATCTTACATGGTTTGCCCCAAAACCCTGTGCAGAGGAAGACTGGTGTTATAAGGCTTGGGTGGGGGCTGCCTGGGTGCATTCCTTCTGCCCTGCCCCACCAACCTAATGCTTTGATGCTCCCTCCACCTTCCCCAGGGCATAAATCTCTGTGATCAGAGCATTTTGATCCCTTGTGTCACCTAAGCCATAGCTGCCTGGCCTCCCTGTCCTCTGGGGAGGAGCAAAGACAGAAGAAAGGCCTGGGAAAAGGCATGTGTTGACTCTAGAGGTGTGTGCCGGAGGTTGACAGGCAGATCAGATCCTGCCTGAGAAGCCTGGGGCTCCTGCAGCGGGGAGAAGGGGCAGGCAGTGGGTGCTGCTCACTGCCCCTCCTGGGGCCGGTCTAATCTCATACTCCACAGGAAAGCTATCCTCCACAGAGATGCACTCCAATGGCAGAAAGAAAAATAAAATTCCCCATGCAATGTGGTGGACCACAAGGAGGTGAGGAGGGAAGGGACCGCAACAGCAAGATGCCCATGCCTGGCTGGGCAGAGTGCAGGAGCAAGAACTGCACGGGAGTGTGTGTGGTGGAGGGTGCTCATTTACACTCATCGCTAGTTTTTGCAGCAAATGTGTAATACTGTCTATTTTGGGATATGGAACACATCTGTTTTCTTTCATGCTTGCTTTCAAATTTTTTTTTTTTAAACAGTGTGAAACAAACATTAGTGTGTGATTGCAGTTCCTATTCTCATAAGGAGCATAGGTGGGAGGAGGAAGTGTCAAGAACCACTTTTTCCCCAGTCCAGCCATGCTAGCATCTTGAGAGCGAGGCTGCGTGTCAGATACCTTGTGCCTTACTGGCAACTCGAGCATTTTACTCTCCTTAAAGTGACAAAAAAGCCACGGGCAGCACAGGCTGGGTCTGGGCATGCAGCACTGCGGGGTGTCCGTGACTCCGGGTGGCTGTTCTGCTCGGCTGAATCTCATGCTTCAAGAGAGCATGGATTTAAATGAAGCAGCTTTAACTTCTCATGAATAAAAGCATTGTTGCTGGAATTTGTTTTGTACAGTCCTTAGCGTGATAACGCTGTTTGCCACAGTCAGACCAAGTTCTGCTGATAGCAGCTGCAGTGCAGATTATGTGTTACTGCAGAGGAGACAGGATCAGGAAGCTAGAAATAAGGAACAAGAGCAGTGGGGCAGGTGCAGAGCAGCCTCTTGCACGCAGGACAGTGTGGTACTGGGCTGTTGCCTGTTTGTTTTTCCATGGTGCAGACCCCCTGTTTGGTCAAGGAGTGATTCTCCTTTTTCCTGACTGCTGGTCATGATACTTTTTGCTGTTGAATCTGTTGTTCTGTAATACAAGGTGGGACTTTGTTCCATAAGGAATGGTGCTAGGAACGTGCTTGTGAATACCTAGGGAGCAGCCCCGAGTGGCCCTGCCCTTCCCCAAGTGCATGAGCTGCGAGCAGCCTCCTAACCCCAAGAGCACCGTGGGTTTTGGTCTGTGCCTGCCAGCTCCAACATGCTCCTTTGAACAGCCCAGTCTCTTATCAAAGCCCATACCCTGAAAAAAAATCTGTTTCTCAACTGTAACTGTTTTTCTTCAAAGTTGCAGAACATTCTCCTACCCGGAGCTTTTTTTTTCCCAGAAACAGCTCAACCGTTTGGCTAAAAATAAATAAAATCAAACAAAAACCCAGCCTCAGGCAAGTGAAATGTTCATGTGTGCAGCTCAAGTTTGGAGAGGTTTAAAACTGCTGCAAGGAGGAGCTGGAAAGCACTGGTCAGAGTTAAAGCGATGCTGCCAATTAAACCCTCTGTGTTTAGAAACTTCCTCTGAGAATTAGATATGTGCAGGGGTTGCATTTTATTCTTCACTTGAAACCCTTTCTGACTCCAGTTGTATTTTGCTGAGAATAATGATGATCTGCTGCATTGTACGGGCGAAGTTTAGAGTTTGGCTTGTTGCTCAATTGCAACTGCAAGCGTAGCAATTTGCTTTTAACAGTGGAAACTATAAAAGCAAACAGGCCCTCTATTAATAGCAGGGTTTTCGGACTTGTCTTTAATGTAATCCTGTTGCCCTTGGTTTATGCGCTTTTCTTTTTGGTTAAAGCTGCTGCTTTCTGTCTGTAACTGTTTGTATCCTCTCTGCTGGGGAGGTTTTTGAAATTGCTGTCTTGAGGAAAAGCAAAGCTTGCTGAGAAGATAATCAGAGTCTCAACCAGAAGAAACCTTCACTGTGAAACAGGTGTCTGCTCAGACAGTGATGATGTTTTTCAGCCATAGGTGCTGAATTGCTGTGAGCGTTTTTCTGCCAAGGGTCTCACTTGCTAAGGCTCGTGGCTGAGAGCAGCCTGCCTTTGGCAGTTTGTTCCTTGGTGCTGGTGGACTGCATGCAGTTGGAAGACTTTATCCTTTTACAGAGAGGAGGAAGTGCTTGGGGCGTGTTATCTAGGAAGGGTGGGTTTGTGTCTTCCAAGAAACTTGGAATTGCGGTGATGGAGTGTGTTCTTAAGCAACTTGTTTTTCCCAGGAAATATCATGTCAGGGGATTTTCCAAGGGAGTTTCTGTATTTTAATTGTGTTTAGGGAGTGGGTGCCAGTGCTGGGAGCTCTGCCTGTGCCCATCTCCATGCTTGGCTGTTCCTTTCATGGCCTTCTGCTGGAAAGTGCCCACCAGAGTCCCCCACTGAGCCCTGCTCTAGGGCAGTCAGTAGTTGCCAGTGTGCTGGCACAGCTCGAGCTTGCAAAATACATTATGTGAGACCTTGCACTGAAAGCTGCTTCTCCTGGTACTTCATGTCAGAAGAATTTCCGTGATAGCTGAGGTCCACTACTGGGATCAGGTCCACAGGCTGGTTTTTGCCTGGCAGGTTTTGCCAGTGCTGTGGCTCACTGAGAGCACACAAGTTTTGGACTTTACCTGCGTGTTCTCTGCCCAGCCAGTGGACTTGGATCTGGACATCTGGGCTTTGATCTCTGCAAATAATTAAATGTCACCACAGGAAAGCTGGGAGAACTGCAACCTCTGCTCCTCTTATCTCTGATGAGCAGACTGTCTTCTTTGTGCCCCTGTTTTAATAACCAAGAGATTGCAGGGCTGTGGGCACCCCAGCCTTGAGGTTCTGTGCCCACTGAGGCTGAGGGTTATTGCTGGGGCCTTTCACACCGTTGCAGTTGTGTCAGTAGTGAGCGCTGTGTGAGCTGTGCATTGGTGGGACGGGCCTGCTCACCTTCATCTTAACCATGAGGACACCATGCCCATCAGGAGGTGTGTCCTGCTGATGGGAAGGTGAGCAGTAAGTTCACAGTTGGTAATCGTAAGCCACTTCTGGTAGTAATGATATCATAGAACCATTTAGTTTGGAAAAGACCTATGGGATCACCAGGTCTAACCATCACCTAACGCTGCAGTCTGCAACCAAATCACATCCCTGAGTACTACTCTCACCCACCTCCATGAAGAAATTCTTCCTGATAGCCTTTGTGTACCTCCCCGTGCAACTTGAGGCTATTTCCTTGTGTCCTATCAGTTGTCACCTCAGGAAAATCATTGACTGCATCTTAGCTGGTGCTTACAGAGGGCACAAAGGCCTCTCCTCAGGCTGAGCAGCCCCAGTTCTCTCAACTGTACCTCATAACTCTTGTTTTCCAGTCTCATCACCGGCTTTGTTGCTCTTCTCTGAATCCTTCAGCAACAAAAAATCCTTTTTATAGCGAGAGGCCCAAACTAAGCACAGTGCTTGAGGTTGGGCCTCACTGAGGAGGACTGTCTGTGACCAGCTGCTCTAATGCCATTCACAGCGATACTCCATGATATCCTCTCTGTTGCAGTTTTGCTTTCCTGTGGTTCTTTGCACGCTATCTGCAGGATGGCATTACTAACACAGTGCAGCCCAGCTGCTCTCCTTAACCACTGCACTGCAGTTTGCTGAATTATTTTGGCTTTTCTGGCATCTGACCACCAGGTTATTCACTGGCTGTAATCTGTGAATACTGGATCTAGTTAGCTAGTACTTTGGTTTTTGCAGTACGTAAGGCTCCAGGATGTGTGTGGATCTGTTACATGGATTGCAGTCACCAATTTGTGGTTACAAAGTGATGCTTTCCCTGCAATGCTGGTCTGCCTGGCCCTGGTGCAGTGCCTGAGTTTCTCCGTGCTGCATGAGGCTGATGCCTGCTGCAGTTACAGGAAGGTGCTTTGCTTTTGTTTTGTTGCTTTTTGGTTTGCACAGGACAGTTTATCTTGACCTACAGCATCTGTCCTCCTGCTGAGTGGTGGGAGGATGTGGTGAAAGTGGTCCTCAGCTTGTCCATGTGGTGAAAGCCTTGGATGCTGCCTTTACCCCTTTACTTCCAGTGGAGTCCAGTGGGATGCAGGTGTTTGGGAACAGCTTTTGTAACAACAGGAGGAGGATAAAAGACATCACTTACAGCATTGCCTCTGTATTTTCATCCTTTGGGCACATGGTTGGGGTTGTGGCAGACAGGTCCTGTGGATTTCAGATCTTACCTTCAGGGCTGCCAACTCCACCAGACTGTGGCCAGAAAGTTGGCTGGAAATTTTGCTTGAAGATGCTTTGTCACAAATGGAAGGGGAAAACATCAATATGCATTTAAAATCTCCTTTTCACTATCCTGGATGTGAAGTTGCTGCAATAGCAATACATCTGCTTTCAAAATGTTCTGTACTCTCTTGCTTTGTTGTATCTTGTATTGCAGCAGTCATAGGCTGTAAATGAAACTTGCCTTAACCAAGCACTTTATCAAGCAGAAAACACCTCATGATTGCAAATATATGCATTTTTAAAAAATCTTTGTACGTTAAAATTTAGATGCATTAAATATAGATATAAGTGCATTAAATATATTTATAAAGATATGCATTTGCTTGTGGAGTTTCTTTTGGACTTAGCCAAAATCAAAGAAGCTCAGTGCCAATGGCTGGCACAAGGTGCCTCATGGTGGCAGGGAGCTGGTATATGATGGAGCTGGTATATGATGGAGCTGGTATATGATGGAGCTGGTATATGATGGAGCTGGTATATGATGGAGCTGGTACATGATGGGACTGATACATGATGGGACTGGTACAGAGGCAGTGGTCCTGGGCCAGGCTTTTCCTCCTCTCCTTTCACTGCCAGAGATGACACCTGCAGCAAAGCCCCAGTTTGCATGCTACCATTGAGTAGTCCGTTCTGAGAGGTTTAATCAGAGCTGATTTGGGATGAGCTCCTTGGTCCATGCCTGCATGGGATGAGTGCTCTGCGTGTTTTGTTTGGATTTGTGTGGTTTTCCCCCCTGCTTTCACCGGTGCTGTTGCTCGCCACATCGTGTTGTGAGGCAATGAAGAGGTAAGCTGGGGGAGCTGGCCCTGCACAACAGCAGCCACCTTCTTTGCCAGGCTTATGTATGGGTGCTTCCTGCTGAGGAAGCATGGATGCTGCAGAACCAATATACTATACATGGTTTTTTAGCTCATTATACAGTAACTGATGTGTGATTTGAAGGAACTTTGGATGTCTTTTTTGAGCACCTGTTGTATGTCATTGACTACAGTCATTTCTTTTTTCCAAAACTTTGGTCATTTTGAGGTAGAATTTCAACTGAAGCTGATTTACTCTAAAAGCATGCCCACCCTTGACATTCAGCTGTAATTGATAGCATTTGTAGTCAGAGACATTTGTTCTGTTCTCCTTAATGGAAGGTTAATGCGCTTATCTTTGCCATGGCTGTTTGTAAAGGGCTTTTTGGGTTTTTTTTGCTGCAGCTGAAGTCAAGGCTGAGCACCTGGGAGACTATCCTGGTGGGGTATTTGGGGAGCAAATGAGGCTCGGTTTTTATTTTGCTCAAAACTTCAACAAGATTCCAGTTCTGCCTCTTCTGTAGCCTTGAGTGAGCAGTGCTTTGTTGTAGGCTCAGCTGAAATTTGCAGGATTTAAGTGGAGGGCTCTTTGGTGTGGCCCTCATCTTGCTGTTTTAGGGCTGTATCTGGAAGGGTTGGTGATTTCCTGCTGTGTATCTTGAAAGAATTGGTGAGCAGTTGCCTTATCTGGCCTTATCTTCCAGTATCCTGTGTACCAGTTCTAAAATTCTGTGAGGCATTAGCAAAGTGGAAGACAGGCAGTGCTTCCTTAATAGATACAATTTGTTTGAAATATTGTGGGAGACACAGATCTGCATAGCAGGAGCACTCTGTTTTTCTTGCACCGTACAGGATATGTAAAAGCTGACTAAGATGTGCAACAGGCAAGACAAGATGATTTAAAGCATTTCTTAGCTCTTGTGATCCAGGCTATTTTCAGCTGTAATAAAAATTAAGTGCTGCTAGCGTATGGTGAAGCCATGTACTGCTTGTTGCCTGAGTTTCAATTGGCTTAAGGAGGGGAAAAAAAAAATCTCACTGCCAGGAAATTAAATGAGGGAAATACAATCCACTTCATGAGCAGCTCTGCCATCTTTGATGATGATTCCCATGTAATTCCTCCCCGGGGCTGGAACAAAGCACAGCCGTGGGGCTGGGCGGTGATGTAACGTCCTGCGGGGCCGGGCGGCCGGGCTGCATCAGCCTTAGCTGCAGCACTGCTTTCCTGGCTCAGAGTTCTGCATGCTGGGTTTGTTCTCACTCAGTTGAAGGGAATTACTTTTTTTTCCTTTTTTTTTTCTTTCCCCCTCCCTCTTTCCTTCTTCCCAGCTCACCTTTTCTATGATTGCTTGCTCAGTGAGGGCGCATTTGTTGGCCCAACTAATTTTGTGGAGCACCTCATTTTCAGCCCTTTTTGCTGGGTGGCTTCTTCCAAATGAAGTTGAATGGATGGAAGTGGGACTTTTCACTTAACAGATACAATTCCGGTAAGTGCAGGGTGGGAAGATCAAACATGCAGGGAGAGGAAGTCGTGCATATGAAGAAACTTGTCCTGATAGTTGTGGGGACAGAAACACCCTTCTTCCTTTCCCTGTTTATGGAAAGAGGCTTTGGGGTCGAGCAGGATGGGAATGGCTGGGCTACATGTGCCATGAGTCACTGGGACCATATCCCAGCCAGGATGCTGCCCAGTTCTCCTGCACACAGCAATACAGCTCGCACCCTGCTTGCTTCCGTGGCCGTGACGCTGAAATCCCTTGTGCACCAGCATCCCAGCAGGCAGCCTGGCTCAGTCCTCCGCTCCAGAAGGCTTAAGTTCCCACGGATGAGCTGATTTCCCCCTGCTTCCAACCCCTGACGTTGTGCAGCTGGCTGTGCTCTGCCCGCGGGCTGTCGGATCCCGGTGCTGTGGATGGGTAACGTGTGCTGGGCTGGATTGACTGTGCAGCTCTGCTACCCAGCCTGACGGGAACAGGAGCCAAAAGGATTTCCTGAGGATAAACAATTACAGGCCACGTGTTGAGGTTTTCTTTCTTGCCGGGCTAATTGCTCTGCTCCCAGTAGCTGGTCTAGCCGCATGTGCAGCCCAGAGCATAAATCTGGTTGCTGGAGTGACCTGGAGGAGGAGAATACTGCGCATGGGGTCTGGGGCACCTGAAGTTGCTTCTGCCTGGGAGCAAGGGCTGAACCAGGTGATATCTCTATCTCTTCCCCCTCTTCCCCTCCCCATTACTTCCTTGTAAATGTTTCTCTACAGAGAAGCAGGGGCAGGGCTAGAAGACAACAGTGTTAACTTGCTGCGAACAGGAAAAACTTAACTTGGAGAAGCAGGGGCAAACAGGCAGGGTCCCAGCAGCTGGGGCTGAGTGCCTGGCTGCCCAGGGGCTGCTCTCCTGCAGTCAGAGCTGGGGCTGGTTCGGGTGGCTGGGGGAGCATGGGGTCACAGAAATGTCACCAAGCGTCCCATGGCATTTAGATTTTAGTTGTTGTTTCTATAACTGAAGAACTGAGGCTTTGAAAGGACTAGAAAACAACTAGAAAACCAGCAAATTATAGCTGTTTGGACTGATGCAAGCACTGACAATTGCAATCTTTGAGCTTTTTTATTTTTATTTTTATCCAGTTTGCTCTTTCGCTAATTTTTGCCAGAGCAAATCGCTGCCTGTGCTCTGGAGAGCTCTCTGCCTTTCCAAAATAGCTGCCCGCAAGCAGACGTGTGTGCACAGCGTGAGCTGGGAGGGGAGGGGGAGAGGTCTGGAGGAGGGAAGACCTCGCTGTATTTTCTTTGTGACCGCTGTAAAAGCGTTTGGGCTCTTGTTCAAAATCCTTCTTCTGTTCTCAGCTCTGGAGTGTTCCTGCGATACTGAATTTGAGATGCCGGCAGCATGCTGGTTGAACTTTATTTTGGTCTGCCAAAAAAAAAAAAAAAAAAAGAAAAAAAAATGCTGCTGCAATGTGAAGGAGGGTTTTGTAACCCTGGCTCCTGCAAGGCAGAGGGAAGAGCTGAGATCCTGAAAACTTCCAGAGGGCAGTGGTTGTGCTTGAACAGTAGCAGCATACTTTCCACAAAATAGCAGCAATTGAGTAAGGTTTTCCCAGTTGGTAGCTGCTGGCTTTGGTCTGTTAGGCGTTCTGCATCACAACTGATCCTGACTTTCTGCAAATTGCTGCTGAGCTGAAGCTGTAATTACTGCCGATGTGGTGTATGTGCTGGGAAAGTATGGTGCTACATGATTTGTGGACAGGCAAAAAAGCACCCGAAAAGCTCTTAGGCTTTTTCATCCCCATAGTGCTTCATGTCTCTTGGGATGCACAACACAGGACCGCGCCGACCGCCTCCAGCTCTGGTCAGAGCAGGCTTTTTCCATAGCTCAAACTACCAGGTTTGGAGCAAAAGGAAGTAAATTAAAGGACAGCGAGTGACCCATGAAACTGTTGACCAAAGGGC
This sequence comes from Meleagris gallopavo, assembly GCF_905368555.1. Classification (NCBI taxonomy): domain Eukaryota; kingdom Metazoa; phylum Chordata; class Aves; order Galliformes; family Phasianidae; genus Meleagris; species Meleagris gallopavo. Next base: position 5,067,873 of record NC_139412.1, on the reverse strand, counting down.
AGGATGGTGGCTGGTGGCTGTGAGGCTGAGCAGGAGCACAGGCTGCACTGGGGTGCACTGAGAGCCTCACCGGGATCTCCCCAGCTCTGCCAGAAGCCACAGGCATCTCCTTCCTCTGCCACCAGCTGATCTCTTGTATCCCTACCTGCTTCTGTCACCATCCTGGGGGACGTGAGATGACTGTGCTGTCCCGTATTTTCCAGCCCATGCTGGTGAGGGGGCAAGGTGGAGGCCCCTCAGCCAAGAGGATTGGGGCAGGCCTCCAGCCTCATGCTGCTGTAACAGCACACGTGGCTGGGGCCTCTCATTAGTAGAACTAAGGGTCACTGCCTGTGTCTGGCTTCTCTCACTGGCAGATTAATCAAAGCCATAAGTGCTCTATTTCCAGGCTCTTTGGCACAGCTCGCTTCCCCACATGCACGTAGCAGGACCTGTGCCTGCAGGGCTGCCCCCAGTGATGCTCCTGGGGCCAGGCTGTGCTTCTGGCTCCAGGAAAGGGCTGGTTCCTGCAGGGACTTTATCTGGAAAAGAAGAAAGAATGCTTAGGTTTCCTCTCTCCACCCTTCTTACATCTTTCAAGTAGCTCTTTCCCTTGTTTTCCACACCCTCCGTTGCTCCCTGTGCTTTTATCACTGGCTTTATTTGCCAGATCAACTTTTCCAGGAATCTTGGTTGGTTTGGGTTCTGCTCTTCCCAAGCCCATTGTTCTTGCTGAAGGTGACAGTGCCCTATCCATGGGTGCACGCAGCAAGGCCACATGTCCTTGGGGGACCTTCTGTTGCTGCTCTGTGCCTTAGCTTTTGTTGAGACAAGTGTAATTTGGGTAGGGGATGCTCTGCTGGGGACAAGGGATAAGGTTCAGGTGTTGAGCACCCTGCAGCATGGTTATGTGCTGATCATGCTACCCTTGCTCTTGGTGAAGAAGAGCTGTTTGTTGTTTTTTTTTTTTTTCCATGGCATTGGTCCTTTTTTCATCATATTGTCCTTCCATGCCCTTTGTAGGTGCATGTCGCTTGGTGGTCATTGGGATGGGTGGCTCAGAGCCACTACTGTTACTGTTTTCTTAATTTCCATTTTTCATGTGTTTAAATGGCAACTTTCTGCCGTGCTCTGCTCCTGGCCACCCCCCCTGTACATGTGGCAGCCCAGCAGAATGTCACCTTGGTCCCAGTTCCTCTGGCTGCCCTGAGCTTTGCTCAGCTCCCGCTGTTTGTTGCTGGACTATGGGTTCTCAGAGCTGCAAACGCAGGGATATTCCCCTTAGGACAAGGCAGGTTATCAGCTCTCGCAGACACAGTTGGAAGTGCAGTTGATTCAGATCGATGGAGCTCGCTCTTTAGATCGGGAGATCTGCCTAGCATGTGGTCCGTGTGGGTAAGCATAGCCTTAGCTTCTAAATTATTAAGTGTTTTGTCAAAGCGTTGCTTGTACTCACACAGAAGTGACTCAGTGCATAGAGTAATATAAAAATTGGCAAGAAGAATTTCAATTAAAAATATATTGGGTGGGTAACAGTGCTGAGCAGGTGGGGAGGTCGGCGTGCTGCTGCGGCTGCCTGGCAGTTTGAGGGGGCTAGGTGAAATTTGTGGGAGCTTTTTAGAGTTGTACACATGTTGTTCTCCTTGGTTCTGAGAATAAATGAAACAGGACAGGCTGGTTTGGGAGTTGTTATTTTTGTTGGCTTTTTCTTAGTAAATCGTGTCACCTTCTCTACTACTTCTGTGATACGTGGAACAATGCAGGAGTGATTAGACTTTAAACTATTCATGAGATCTAAGCCGAGTAACGTAGTTTAATCTTTCTTCTGCATATATTTAATATAAGCTGTGATTTCATTCAAATGGTTGAGCTTTGTACTTGTACAGTATCATCTCTGGTTTTGGTGGATGGCTTTTTTTAATGCCTGTGGTTTCTGTTAGATCTGTTTCTGTGAGTTATTTGTCTTTACTCTGTGGCTTGAAGATATATTCAGCACACATGAAAGGAATTCCTTTTGATTAGTTTTTGGTTGATGTACTTCTTGCAACCATACTAAATTAAATGTGTTTCTTTTTTCCCCATCTACTTTTTCTGAAAACGAAGGAAGCAGGGAGCACGGATGCTGGTTTCCATAGCTCACTTCTACAGAGCATGAGTTCATCCTTGTTGAACTTGGTCTTTGCCATTAATTTTTACCCAAGTTTGCTAATTTTTACCAAGATGACCACGTGCCAATCTGTTCTGTGCTGCAATAGTTTCCCTGAAATTTGGGAGAGCTGATGAAGGAGTGGGAGGTGCACAGGCAGGAAAGGAGAGAGGTACAAATTTAGGCTAAGAATGTTGGAATTGTTTGGAATGGAAAGCTTAATTCTGCCATCTCTATGTAGTGATTGCTTCAGGTCATAAGTGCTGTTGGTAATTAGCTGCCCTCACCTGGCCCATTGCCATCAAGCAGTAGCTGTTCCCAGCTCATCCCAAAACAACTGATAGCAGAATGCTGAGCCTCAATTGACTTTCATGGTTGTATTGATAGATGGGCTTTTAAAATTTGGACAACGTAAGAAAATAGCACTCATCCCTGATGCCTCCTTTTTGGGGCTGCAGTTTCAGACAGTCAGTCATTCTCTGCTAAGAAAAAAAGCCACTCTAAGAATGGAACACTTGGGTTCTTCTAGAATATTTAAAAGAAATGTGTTTATCTGAGTTGGTCCTTCCTTCTGAGCTACGTGCCTAGGGGGTCTCTGGACCTGCACAGAGCAAATGAGACTGAAATGCACTGCTGCTTAAGCAGAAAAGCCTCCGTTCTCCTGACATTCTATTGACATAACGGGCATTTGTATAGCAGTTAAAATGTGTGCTTATTCTTGTAAAATAAACTTTCTGTGCAGTGAGTTTGTGATGCAAAACTGTCTGCTTCGTTATTTCTGCTTTTATTTTGGATGTAAAATAGCATCCAAAAATAGCATTCAGCTCTTAAAAAGTTCAGTCCTGAGTCCGTGTCCTGAGGGAGGCAGGGAGATGTTCCAGGTGGCCTTGAGGGTTTGGCAGGGGAAAAGCCTGAAGGAAGGTACAGCTTCTACCCATTGTGGGGCCCTGGGGAGAAGCCTGGAGCCTGAAGCTTTGCCTTGAATCACAGAATCGGTAAGCTTGGGAAAGACCACAGAGATCATCTAGTCCAACCATCAACCATCACCACTGCAATGTAGCCACTTGGTTTGGCTGAACGATTCCCTGCTGTTGGTGGGATGGAGAAGTTAATTAAAGAACAACCAAAAGCTGGAAGCTGTTGCTACAAATATTAATTTGTTGGTTTTGTTTTTTTGGTTTTTTTTTTTTTTGAGCTAGAAGCTAAAAGTTCCCTTTTCTCATTGCCCCCTCAGTGTGCTGGGGAGGAGAAGCGGGTCGGTACACGAACTGTGGTGGTCGGGCACCGGCCGGTTTCAGAGGCAGATGCCTACGTGGCACAGAAGTTCTGCGACAACAGGATTGTCTCCTCCAAGGTGAGCTATCTGCTGGGCTGGATGAGAGGAAAGCACCTGCAAGCTGGGGTATTTCCTTGTGGTTTTTAGGCATTCCCTTTTTATGGAAAGGGCAGGCCAGGTATCATACAGCATGTGAGATGACAGCTGTTTAGATCTGTGAAAGGCAGTGGGGATTATTTTATAAATGGACATATCTATATGATTCCCCTGCCTTTTGTTTCATGAGTTTTTCTCTCTTCAAGCAGATCAAAAATAACCATGCTTGTTTTATCCCTTTGGATGAAAGGGGAAACATTCAGACTGTATTAATATAGCTTTTGTTTGTTGTGGAAAACCGTGGTGACACCCGTCTACCTTCTGCTTAGCTTTTTCCATGACATTCATGAAGTTCTTTCAAGAGATTTGAAGCCAATTCAAGTGAAATATCAAACAAGTGGCATCCAATATTGTCAACACAGCTGGATGCATGTTGTGTTGCTTAGGAGCCGTGATGCTGAGCATACTGTTAAGCTTCTACCATGCTCAAGCTGTACAGGCTTTCTTCCTCTCCTTTCTTTATTTATACAGCTTGGATCTTGTTTGTTTGGACCTTATGACTCTGTGCTGCATTTATACTGGGGACGAGTTCGAAGTCTAAATACCTTCGATGTGTGTAGCATTCCCATTGACTTTCCCCTGATGTGCAGGAGGGGTCCTTCAGAGATCACCTTCCCATGCTTTAGTTCTCTCTCTGATAACTGGTTTGTTTTAGCACTAATTCTGTAGTTCTTCTCTGATTTATTTTTGAATATTGTGCCCTTTTTTTTTTTTTTTTCCATTTGCATTTGCTCATGTGGACTCTTCTTACATGAGCAGTGTTTTCTTACTAAATGAACATTGGTCTTGAGACTTGGCTGCTTAATATTCATTGTTTATTCAAAGCAGACTGAAAGATCAGATATTAGACCCATTATTTTCCGTATTGTTCTTAAATTCCACATTTTCTAAGCAAATGATTCAGCTCCATTCTTAAAATGACACCAAAGGGCAGCCTAATAATGGATCTGCATGGGCAAGAAGACGTTTGTTTAAGCAAAACGGCAACTCCAGATTTTCTTTTAATTTGGAAAAAAATCTTTGCAGTGTACGTTATCTTTTCATTAAGTTGTGTCTCCTGAAATGCCCACGTAGAAGCTGTTTGTTGAAACCAATCTCATGGTGTTTATCTTTTTTTGCTCTCCACTGTCTCCAACCGTGTGGTTTGGGTTACTTTGACAAAACAGAAACAGTTGACTAACTTAAAAAACAACAAACAAAGAAGCCCCACCTGACTCCAAAACAATTTCAACTGTTTAATGAAGCGGTGGAGAGGGCCAGAGTTTGTGATGCAGTGCTGGAAGTGGAAGCTGGAGCTCAACCACAGCTGCATTGTGCCCATCGAGGGGGGATGGCTGCAGTGCTTCCTCTACCTGCTGCCGTGGTTTACCTCAACTTAAAGGAGAGAACTCGTGTCCTGTCATGTGCAGATACTTTACTTCCCATTTGCAGCCCGCAGTAAACTCTGTGTCTTGATGTCTTTGTGCTGGCACCTGGAAGCTGCAAGGTGCCCAACAGCCCGTTCCTCTCTCCCCGCAGTACACAGTGTGGAACTTCCTCCCGAAAAATCTCTTTGAGCAGTTTAGGAGAATTGCCAACTTCTACTTCCTCATCATCTTCCTCGTGCAGGTAAGAGCCTTCGTTGCCAAGCTGGGTGTCAGGGGTGTTTCTTTTTACATCCTGATGGTAAGCACAACGTGAGCACCAAGAATTGAGCTGAAACCTGCCTCTTGATGCTCATAAATGCAGTTGTTTTCCTTAAAAGCTATATTGTAATTCTAGTAAGCCATTCAAGGCATAGTAACAATTACAGGTTGGGGGCCTGTCTGAGGCAGTATTCAAATGTCTGCTGAAATTATTTAAAACCACTTCAACTCTTCAGGCATTAAGGTGAGTCAATCAGTAAAGATATGTATGGTTAATGCTGCAGAATTAAGATCTAGGATTGTGGGGGGTTTTTGGCATCATTGTTATTTTTGCTCTATAACAACATGTATTTTCCCAGATAATGTGATGTTCATACATCTCAGTTACAGTCAATTTCAAGGCAGCCAGGGGAGAAGGGCTGTATTCAATAAAATTCAGAAAAATATCATAGCAAGAGCTTTGGGAATATGACGCCCAGGATGCTGTGCTCCACAGACTGAAGAGCAGATTTTATACATGGGTGAACTTGTGCTCTGCTTTGTGCCTTCGCTAAGGGACAAGCTGAGCAAACCTGAATATTTGTTTTCTGTTCTGTCAACCAAAAAGAAAATTGGGCTGTCAGAATGCATTTCTGGGGAAGTATGGAAGGCTCACCACAGTGCATTTATTCACCTTTTAAATCCCATACTCAAGCAGATACCTTATTGTAGGACTGGTGTTGAGGCATCAAAAATCCTCCTCCAGCAAGCTCACAAGTAGCACTGTGAACAGCTTGCATTTAGATGGCATCTCTGGCATTTTGTTGGGTCGGGTTTCAAGGTATCACTCTCCCTAAGTCTCCACGTTTAAAAGACCTCACATTTTTATCCTGAGAGCAACGAGTTATGGTTTATGGCCATTTCAGCAGCTGCTAGAGAAGCAGGGGATCCCAAGGTGACGGTTGTGCACGGCTCCTGGCAGTGCTGCAGGAGGGCAGCTAACCCTGACATCAGCTGTTTGCCATCGCTTGATTTCACTGGCGTTGCTCCCTCGTGTCAGAGGGAATTTGTAACTTGGCTGGCACTGAAGTTGGGATGTCCTGGTGGAGATGGCCTTTTAGTGATGTGGTGTTGTGTTTGGTCTGCTGACCCTCTGGACGTTAAGGACACGGCTTGCTCTTGATTCCACTTGCAGGACTCACCGTAGTTTAGATGCTTGCCTGTTTTAATCACAGATATATGTAGGTGAGAGAAAAGTCTTGCTCTTCCTCCTTGTTTTTACTCTGTGAGCTGTGATTGCCTCCAAAATAAGGAAGCAACTGTCATGTTCTGGTAGAGGGGGAAACCCAAACCCAATGGAACAATAATCCTACAACACTAACACACTTGCTACTCCATAGAATCCCCAGGGGCCCCTGGCACTCATCGTTCTGGGTCTGCTGGATCTTAAAAATTAAAAAAAGCACAACAATTGTAGTCACTTAAAATATCAGTAGTTACAGCGTGGTAAATGGATCTAAAGCTTCAGTTTTTGTGTTTATCTTCAAATTACTGTAAATTATTAGAGTTGTCCCCAGTGCTGCTTTAGGAGCACAGCCTGGCGGTACTTGTTGCCAAGCTGCGAGTTCAGCTCCTGATTGAGAGAGAGGTAGGAAAAGTACACACATTAAACATAAGATGCTAATTAGTGCACTAACAGGGATACAGACAACTGTTTCATTGGCACTTCTGTTGCAATACCCAGGGGAAACTGAGTCAGCTCCTGGAGGAAACAGAGTGCCCAGAGTAAGTGTGGTCAAGGTGTGTTTGTAGAGAGCAAGCTGGCAGCGATCAGCTTATTTAGGAGGTGCTAGGAATGAAAGATGTTCCTTACAATAGATAAAGATGACTTCTGGATTGTGGTCTTCAGTCTTGTAAACAATGAATGTGGAAGTAACTGTTAAGTAACAGAAGGACTTTGTCACTTTTAAGTGGATCCAAATTAAGCTGTTGAAGTCCTAAAATATCTCAAAAATAGCTTCAGAGGAGTTTGCCTTTGGTTTGGCACGCAGCTCCTGCATCCCTCCGCTTCCCACCAGCAGCCAAGGAGGAGCAGCAGTGTTGAGCCATAGCTCTGTATGGAGTGCAGCAACAACCTCCAAATACATCACTGGGTTATTCCAGGGACTTAATTCAATACATGTGTTCATACCTCTATAACACAACATTTGTGTGGACAGAAATCATATTGTTTGTTTAAATACGTGCAGCTGCATGTTGTCCAGTGCAGAAAACTCACGTGGCATAGCAGTGAGAGACTCAGGAAGCCCAGGGCAGATATCCCTCAGCTCTCCCTTGCTCTGCCCACTTCCTGCGAGATAAATTTAGGCTGACTTACCCATGCTTCAAGTGGCCATCTGTAGTGTGCCATCCCCTGTGGAACGTGTCCACGACTCCCATTGCTCCCTTGAGGTTCTCCAAAGTGTAGTTCCTGCAGCCTTCTGTTTGTAAGCTGTGACACTCACTAGGATGAACCAGGAGCTGTGTTCCCGAAGGACTTGCTGTGCTTACAGCAATTGCCCTCACTCTGCTTACCTCATTCCCCTGACCTGGCTGCTGCATGTGCTTTGTGCTGAGTAAAATTGCAGTGTGCAGCATTTCAAAGAGTTAATTTCCACATAGCTTGCTCCCAGTGCTGCGCTTAAGGCGGCCTGAAACAACAAACATACAGATGCTGTTGTTTGTGAGTGTGCTAGGAGAATGCAAACAAACAGAGCACAACAAAGGCCCTTTGTGGGACACAAAGCCTTTCTGCCTGCTTTGCTTCTCTGTCCCTTTCCCTCGAAGCCCTCCGCATCTGCCTCCTGTTCTCTCTCCTCTCCAGGGATGTCAAGTAAACAGCCAAATTCCTGTACCCTGGTTTTGGGGTGTCCCTGGGGAAGCCCTGCGGTCTGCTCTGGTCGCTTTGGTCCCTGCACAGTGTTTGGAGTGATGCTGGGGGTGGTGCTGCTGGGGGTCCCTAAGGCCTGCTGGGTGCAGGCGTTGCCGCCTCTCAACTCTGCTTTAGGGCTGCTGCCCTCCTGCTGCTGAAATTATGCTGGCACTGAGCAGGCACGAGGCACCTGCTTTTGGAGGCCCTCAGCTGTGAGGTGAAAGGCTTTGCGTGCTGTCCCTTGGGAGAGGACACCTCCGTGATGAATTTCATCAGTGGGGAAGCGGTGCAGATCTTCCTGCTCTGATGTGAATCCATCCCAACGATGAACCTGTTCTGCTGTTCTTCCCCTTCAGGCCAAGTCGTGATGCTGTCAAACAAGCAGTGATTTCCTGCAGCTCCAGGGTTTGATTAAAGTTGAGGAGGCTCTCCTGGGCTTTGTTCCTGGGGGGCTCGAGGCCCAGCATAAGCGCTGTGCCCAGCTCAGGGCCTCCGACTACTGACCCTCATGTGCTTTGCTTAAATCATGCTCTGAACTCTGCATCAGAGCCCAAAGGCAAAATGTTCATTTCTGCTTTATTTAGATGTTTGTATTCCATTTCACAATGTATTTCCTTGATAAATAAGGCTGGTTTGTGTCACTTCTAGCATCTCAGTGTCAGTAGTTCAAGAGGACTGGTGCTGCCCTCCTGCTTGCAACTGCTGATGATTTGGGGTTTGGATGTGCCTACTCTTCACTACCAAAGAGGAAAGATGTTTTTTTCTGATTTTCAGTGAGAAATGAGGGCATCTTGCTCTTCACATATGGATGCTGCTTCTGCCCCATCCTCCTTCCCTGCCTTGGTTTTCTCCAAGTGTACCAAGCACCGTTCTGCACCATGGCTAGAGTTCTTGCTTATTCTGCTGCTCGAAGCAGGTTGTCACCAGTCTGCTCTTACTGTCTGCAGGTGATTGTGGACACCCCAACCAGCCCGGTAACCAGCGGCCTTCCGCTCTTCTTCGTGATCACTGTCACAGCCATCAAACAGGTACCAGCAGTAATTGGGAGAGGAAGATAACCTTCCTGTAGGCATGTTCTCGTGCTCTCTGGGATGTCTGGCAGAGTAAATAACCAACATGGGCTGGTAGAGTTTGGGAACCTGTTCTCAGAAGGTCTCTTCAAGAGACTGCATGCTGACTGTGGACGTTGGTGTATCTTGTTTGGCAGTGTAAAACATCCACCTTTGTGTATTGTTGAAAGCAAACTGCGGTGGTTAGTAAAAATAAGCACTGTGGCTGCCTCTCTAGGTCTGACTTTACTTGAGTTTTTCTTCTCTTTTTAGAAATGTTCTTGAACTCTTTGCAGAGTACAGAGATGTGCTCCAGATATAGCCAGTGCTCTGTTGCCTTGTTGGTAAATAGAAGGGACAGTTCAGTTCAAACTCAGCTAGCCTTGAAAATATGTAGTCCTCTTTCTTCCTGTAGTGTTGAAAGACCTCTTTTCTCCTATCACATGCAAATGTGCCACTCTGAATTTCCTCCACAGAAGCACTAAATAATGAGATAAGTTTCTTCTGCAGGGGCCAGAGAGGGAGAGCTAGAGTAAAATATGGATGAATGTTTTATTCTTTTAGTGAAGACTGAAGAGAAGAGACTTGTCCTGCGTTACCATAGGAAAGAGTCACAGAGTGCTAAGCATATTATTCATATTATCAGCCTGTTCTTGCCAACACTGAGAATAATAGAAACATGTTACAGTAATTTAGCTGCTTGTTGCATGCACTGCATATAGATTATTTTTCGTGTGTTATTTTAATCTGTTCTGAATCTGTCAAATATGCATATGAAGTTTTTAAAGTAAATTGATTCAGTCTGAGCTACTCTGGTTGATGTTTAGTCAGGCATGAAGGAGTTCTGAGGACTGTTTAACTTACTCTTTTTTTTTTTTTTTTTCCCCCTCTCTCCTTCTTTCTCCCTCCCAATGCATCTTATTTGATTAGTTTACTGCTCTATTATGGGTTTTGTTGCTTGTATTTGTGTGCAGGGGTACGAAGACTGGTTGAGACACAGAGCTGACAATGAAGTGAACAAGAGTAATGTCTTCATTATTGAAAATGCGAAGCAAGTGCAGAAAGAGAGCGAAAAAATCAAGGTAACCATGAATAGACAATTCAGATGTAGTTATCACCAGATGGGATGCTGGGGTCTCTGATATACTCTGATGCCTGCAGCAGGGATGTACTCTGGTCTCCCCGAGCTGCACAAGGTTTCTCTGACTTTTGCGTGAGCTGCTCTGAGAGTCCTTCCCAGTTAATAAGTGAAGCTTCCTTTGTTTGACTGCTTTTGAGAAGCTGTCTTGCAAAAGCTGTGCCTGTGCTGACAAATGACAGATCTGTCAGTGTTCCGCATTTGTCTGGGACAGGCAGTCCTCTTCTATTTCCAACTCTCCCAAGGACACCAGGAAAGCACACCGGCTTTTGACGTTAATTTATCACCCTGCACTTCAGATTAGTGCAGAGTCTCTGACTTCATCAAGATTCAGCAGAGAACTGAATAATAGTGGTGCTGCGTGGGCAGGCTGCCTTGGCACTGGGTGGGCTCTGATGCTGGGGCACCTGCATAGCAAGGGGCAGGCTGCTGGGGTTCTCAGCAGGCAGAGAGCTGATCCTTCGAGTATTTTGACTTTTGGTCTTGATCTTGAACACCCTGATTCCTCTTTTAGCCAAGGTGATTTCTTCTAGGCTTTGAGAGGAGCTAAATCTGTAAGCATCTAATAATATCAGAGAGGTTTTTTTCATTGAAATGTCTCTCTTCTTGCAGGTTGGAGACATAGTAGAAGTGAAAGCAGATGAGACCTTCCCCTGTGACTTGATATTTTTGGCCTCAAGTAGTACTGATGGGACCTGTTACGTCACTACAGCGAGTCTGGATGGCGAGTCAAATTTCAAGGTGATGGGGATGGATGGGCAGCACGCAACCAAAGCTAGTGCTTGTGCAGAGAGTATGTGTGTGTGTGTGTGTGGTGATTAATTGGAGGATGCTCCTGCAGCACCCGTCCCCACGGCCATGGCTATATTTAACATCTCCTCCCTCCGTCTGTTCATCCAGTGAGTCAGCAGCCAAGTGCTCTGTGGATTGTTTGTTTTCCTTTGTTTTCTTAAACAACCATTTCTGCTGGCACTGTCCCAAATTGATTCCATCTTTATCAGAACAAGTGTCTATAGCTAAACAGTGTCAATAAATTATTATAAGGCTTAGCTGCATTGTTGTCCATCCTAGGCAATGTGTACTGCTTTCCTGCTCCTATTGCGTGTGTTGAGATCTGATGCATACAGGTAAAGCAGCAGCTACAGCTGCTTGAGTTTGTAGTCTCTTTTCGGTACCTGCCAGCACTTCTGTTATTTAATGGACGTATTTTGGTGTGGTTTGGGACTTTCTGAGGCACTGTGTCTTGTTTGATTTGGGGAATTTCTCACCAGTGAGCAGAAAACTCCCGCTCTTTTTCGGTTGGGTTTTTTGATTTGTTTTTTGATTTGATTTTATTTGTGCTTTTCTTTTGTTGCTTTTTGTTTGTTTGCTCTCCTCTTCCCTGAATCAGAAGTGAAATTTGATATTAGCCTTGCTCAGGGTGAATCTCCTCTTTGGTGTGTTTCCTTTCATTATTTTCCTCCCTCTCTCCAAGGAAAAGAAATAATAAAATCACGTTGGTCACAAGACATGAGAATTTGTTCACAGCTGAATAGTTAGGCAGATATTAGCAACTGCAGTAGTAAGAATGGAAGTTACTTTGAAATTTCATGATGCTTTCCAGCACACTCTGAAGTTGGGGAATACCAGTGTTGATCTAACTGTATGGGATTTCCAGCTCGCCTCTTAATTGGTGGCTGTTAATTGGTGCTGATAATTTTTGTGTGAGCTGATGCAGTGTTGATGTACTGAGTGGTTGTACTAGTGAGGAGGAGTACAGCTTTGGAGTGGTGTCAGGCCAAAAGCAGATGTCCATGTTAAATAGGCAACTGCTTGTTAGTGTCAGATCTATTGTATGCAAGAGTTAAATTTTTCAGTCTTGGCTCTTAGAACCTGAGTTTCTAAGCAGAATGCTGTATTTCTATATTAAGCACTGTATTTTTCTTAGTTTGTGGATTCCTGTAGGTGAAGGGGAGCTGTCTCCTGTTTCTTGACAAAATTAAGGTGGAGGCTGAGTTGGAAGGTGCAGGAGGGAATAGAAAAACAAGTGCTGTTTGGGGAAACAGCTAAGATTAGGAACCAGGGTGTGCAGCAGAGCTAGGGTGAGGGAAGCACATGCAGGTACTCACAAAACCTCCTCCACACTGGTAGCAGTTGCCTACCTGTTGGATGTTTCTTAGTGCTTGTTAAGTCATGCATATAGGAAAACACACCTAGGAACTGGAGCGGTTATAAAATGGATTGTGGCAGGGTTCTGTCTTTGCAGCATGAATCTTCAGCTGTATGTTATCTCAAAGAGCATGTGTTTTCTAAATAGGCCGAGGGACTGTGGATGTAAAGATTGTGGGAGTGATTAGGAGGCTGCTTTGAAGCATCATTCAGTAATTGCACAGTGTCCATGGAGACATGAGCAGTGGATGCAAAGCTTGGCACGGGTGCCTGATGTGATATTGGGCATTGTGTGAACAGTTCTGGGCTGCTTCACAGGAGCTGTGATTTATAGCAGAAGTGTGTGTGCTTCCAGTACAAAAATCCAGGCAGGTCACCAGCATTCAGGTGGGTGTTTGTAGCATCACGACTGCGTGCCTCGTGGGAGGAACTGCTACACTGTGCACAATGAGAGGAACACAAATGAGTCGAGGAAGCTCGTTAATAAATTTGTTGATGAAGACGGATTTAAGGCAGCCTGTCGCACAGCCTGCAGTGGTTCAGATGCTCCGACAGCTCCTATAAATAGTGTTTGCAGGCAGTGCCCAGATCCTCGTGCAGTTCCTAGCTAATTGTGAGCGATGGAGCTTCACAGCACCTAAAAATAGCTTTGGGGCTGCCAGCGCTCAGCCTGCTCCCCAGCACTGGGGCTGCCCTCTCCTTACCCCAGGAGCATCCCAGGGATACTGGGTGAGGAGGGACCTGCCTGAGCTGTTCCCAGGGCTGCCACTGAGCTGATCCTCTTGTGTTTCTCCTCCCAGACTCACTACGCAGTGCGGGACACCACCGTGCTCTGCACGGATGAAGCCATAGACTCCCTCACAGCCACGATTGAGTGTGAGCAGCCACAGCCAGACCTCTACAAGTGAGTGTGGGCATCCTCACTGCTCCGGTGAGCTGCCTGTCCTGCAAAGCCTCAGCCTGATCAGTAGAAATAAGTCATAGTTCACTAAAGTGAGTGGTGTACATTCCAAGTAAAATGTGTTGGCTGAAACTGCTTCTAGGATTAGACTGTCTCGGTTGTTAAGCTCTTGGAAAAGGAGGTTTGCTGCTGTGTGTTTTAGTCCTTCATTCAAGTAGGCTGGGAGTGGCAACCAGAGGCACCTGGGCTGGGAGGGCTGTGCATTGACCCTTCCAAAGCCTTCACCTCTCAAGTGCATGAATTTCCATGTTAGTTCCCATCTCCTGATGATGCCCCTTGAGTGCATTTGTAGTACTCTTTTATAATATTATTGTGTTTGTAATACAGGATTCTCACGTATTTTTTAATTACAGATTTGTTGGAAGGATCATCATGTACAGAAGCAACCAAGAGCCTGTAGCCAGGTTAGTCTTGCAGCTCTCACTGCCCCCCTCAAAGATGCTGGGCATCCGAGTAGACATCTACATCACATTTCCATGATCTGGATCCCAGTGCTTCAGCATGCAGGGCCACTACATGTGTGGTGCATGTGAACTGGGGCATTTCCAGTCTCCTTCACTGATTGTCTTGAGCTCTGTTAGCTGAAAAAAGGGAAGCAGCTGAGGGTCACAGGTAGGACGTTCAAAGAGGAATAAAATTACATCTTGTATGGTGGTGCTGCTGATTGACTGTGCTGAAGGCATTTTCAATGCTTTTAAAACAGTTTTTACATAAGTACCAGGACTTGTTAGATCTGAACATTTGGCACTTATCCTTCCAAAACTTCACTGAGAATCCACCATTAAATTTGGAACTTTGAGCACCGAGGATAACTTGCATGAAATGAAATGGAAATAAAAGCATGTAAAAGGAAAAACAGGCAAAGTCACGCAGCATCCAATTTAAAGCTTAAATAAAGTGATCAACTCCTAAAAATCATCGGTTTAATTTTATAATTCATCTCTAGGATTTAAACTGTAAAGAACTTCAAGTGACATTGTATTATAACCTTTTATTTTTAGGTCTTTGGGTCCTGAAAACTTGTTGCTGAAAGGTGCTACCCTCAAAAATACCAAGAAGATCTATGGTGAACAGTTTTTAAAAATTATGATTATGTAAATAGATCAGATGAGCAACTACATTTGTCATTATTTATCATGAAATGTAGGGAGGAAAAGTACTTATCTGCAGGGCTCTGCAGTTGTTTTTGTACGCCAGCTGACTGCAGAGCTATGTTGATTGCAAAATTTGGGGGTGAAATGCGGAAGTGCTGCTTATATCTGCAGTGCTGCCAAGCTGTGCAGGTTGTGTTAATGCACCTAAGCAAGCTGTTCTTTGTGTCTGGGTTACAGAAGCAGGAAGCTGTTTCCAGCTCCTCTGTTAAATGCTTGTGCCAGAGTCACAGGTCTAGACACTGGTAATTTAGGATGAAAGCTGTTAGAGAAGACTGATCTTTTTTCTAATTGTGCACAATCCTTCGGCTGCTGGTCAGTGCTCAGGGATACGTGTAACTAAGGTTACTTAGCAGGCACTGAGCTTTCTGCAGAGCAGCCCCTGGGTAATGCCGATTTCTGGAGCTGGGAATCAAGTTCCATGTAAACACTGATGCCCTTGATGGCTCGGTGAAAGCTGGGTCCCTTATGGGTTGCGAGTCCCTGATGAGTTCTGCTTTAATCCTCTGCAGGAGTGGCGGTCTATACTGGAATGGAAACAAAAATGGCTTTGAACTACCAAGGGAAATCTCAGAAACGCTCTGCTGTGGAAAAGTGAGTACAGCAGGCAAAAACTGGTAAAAGCTGTGGCTTTCTTCATGGGTGATTTGCACAGAAATAATCCCCTAATCTGCCGCCTGTTGTTTCAGATGCTTTCTGATTTTCTGTGCAATCTGGGTGTTTGATTAAGCATATCTTTCAAGTAGCTGCATCATTTAGGAGGTTTTTTCTTAAAATAAAAACATGTAGGGAATATTAAGTTATATGAACTGACCCTGAATATTAGGACTGTCCAAAGCACTTGTTCTGTAATTCCCTTCTGAAAAGTAAGGAAGGCTTGTTCCTGCTTATTTGCATGATTTTTCTATGTGAAAGTAGTTGCAAGAATTTTAAAAATAAACCTATTTTTCAGATCTATCAACGCTTTCTTGATAGTGTACTTGTGCATCCTATTGAGCAAAGCTACTGTGTGCACGACTCTGAAATATGTCTGGCAGAGTAATCCATTTAACGATGAGCCTTGGTACAATGAAAAGACTAAAAAAGAAAGAGAGACGTTCAAGGTAAATGGATTTGTATTTCAGCACCTCCTCCGGCTGTATTTATTCTGACAGTTATATTTAATCTGATCACGTCTGCTGCCAGTCCTGTGATGCCTGCTTGCTCTTTGGAAGCGCTGTCACTTGCTGCAGTCTCTTCTGTTGTTTGTGTTTGTCTCCTGTCTTGATTACTACCTGCTTCTCCTGCTTGTGTGCAGTCAAGCTCTTAGCAAGGCTTGCACTAACTCCGCTCGCACGCTGCCGTCCCCATCAACCTGGGGGCAGGCGAATGCATGCAGGCTGCTGACAGCAGGAGGATAACATCGTTTCCACCGCACAGAGATATTACATAAATGCAGCAGCTGATTTAACCTGGATCCTTATCTGAACTTGAGCAATCTTTCAGCTTTGAGTAGATAAACTTAAATTGAGGCCATGTCAGCCAGGCTCTTAAACTTGCCGAGACGCATGCAGCCAAGCCTGAAAGAGTGAATGCGAGTGGGTGGGAATCAGCTGATGCAGTTGGTTGTTGAGTAGGACTTCGGGGATGTCACAGAATCAGTGCTTGACTGTTCTCAAACCACTTGCTGCAGATACCTGAGATGACAATCAGCTTGTAGCAGTATATTCTGAAAATGAACTTATGTACCTGAATAAAACGTAGATTTGGTCACTTGGAAGCAGCTCTGTGCGCTCTTCTGTTATACTCTCATATATCTGCAAATGGCAAGGAGATTTTCTACATCAGAGGAAAGTGCAGTCTTAACTGTATTCAGTTATTTTCAGAGGGCTTTTTTCTATTTAACATTTAAAGAAATGCTGTCTCCCTGAGTTATGCCTGACAAGCACAGACTGCATCTTCCTCTTGTCTTTCCATTGCAGGTGTTGCGGATGTTCACAGACTTCTTGTCCTTTATGGTCCTCTTCAATTTTATTATCCCAGTTTCCATGTACGTTACAGTAGAGATGCAGAAGTTCTTGGGCTCCTTCTTCATCTCTTGGGACAAAGAGATGTACGATGAAGAAATAAAAGAGGGAGCATTGGTGAACACCTCAGACCTGAACGAGGAGCTCGGACAGGTCAGAACAGGTTCTGTTTGCATCTGCTTTGAAAGACATCCCCGTGTTGGCAGGGGAGCAGCAGTGCAGGAGGAAAGGCAGAAGATTCTGCTGTAACCACCAGCATGCACACCGTTACTGTCCTCTCCTGCTGTGGTGGCTGGTGCTTCTGGTGGTGGTTTCTGTGCATCTGTATGTTTCAGAGCACTGATAGCTGTGAAAACCAACTCATGGGCCACTGCTGCTGGAGTAATGTTCTCCCTGATAACAAGCCTTGGTACGGCAGTCCCTTGCTGTCCCAGCAGTACAAGGCTTCGGCCAGACTGGTGGCACTTTGCATTTAGTGTGATTCTGCTCGCGGCATGAAGTGGGTAAGGTTATAAATAGTGTATGAAGGAGGAGGAACTGGGTCATGCCAATTGTTTCCATACTGGGGAATATCAAGCACAGCACTTAGTGTGTCAGGATGGTTTGCTTTCACCGCTTCAATTAAAAATTAAAAATTCTCTGTCTCTTCAAGTTTTAGCAAACACACCTACCCAGTCATTTCTCTGGGCATGCAGTGATGTGCTGCCATGCTGCTGCTGGCTTTGCTGGAGCAGTTATAGCTTCTCTTTCTGAGTGTGGGATATGTATAGTGCCTCCTGCTTCTTATTTTGCTTTTAAAAATACTGTCAGTTTGGAGTAGCAATTACGTGTGTACATAATATGGCACCAAGGAGGAAATCCCACAGGGGAGGCAACAGACCTTCAGCAGAAGCTGTATGAGCACTGGGAGCCAGAGCAAAGCAGCCAAGAAGTAGAATAGAGGAGAACAAAGGGCCTTGAAGGAAGTTTTAGAAGTCTTTGGGAGCTGCCTCCTGACAGCTGTGCAACGGATGGAAAGATGAAGGATGAGGGAAGTGGTAGAATGCCCAGTGGTGCCCACACAAGGCACCTGCATGCTTAGGAAAGCAGCAAAGAGTTGGCACAGATATATCAAAATGCCCCAGCCTTGCCGTTTTTGGAGGGCTGCTTCCACACATGGCCCTGCTGCAGTGATGGCTGCAGCAGTGCGGTGAGGTGGGCGTCTGCTCTTGTCTGCTCTCTTCTAGGTGGAGTTTGTCTTCACTGACAAAACGGGGACGCTGACGGAGAACAGCATGGAGTTCATTGAGTGCTGTATAGATGGGCACAAGTACAAGGACTGCATTTCGGAGGTTGATGGCTATTCACAGACTGACGGACCCCTAAAATACTATGGCAAAGCGGAAAAGGTGAGAAATCTGTCTTGATGTGCTTTGTTGGTGGCTCCAGGCTAGGGGTCAGTACGTGATCTATTACTGCTGAAGTGTTGTGGGGAGGGCACTGGATTTTTTTTGTTTTGAAATAGATACACACAGCAGGGGTAACCAGCTGCTCAGAGGGGATGGGATGCATGGCACAGAGCTGGTGACGGGCCTTTTCTCCATCCCTAGAGCCGAGAGGAGCTGTTCCTGCGAGCCCTCTGCCTGTGCCACACTGTTCGGATCAAACAAGCAGACCAGGTGGATGGGCTGATAGGACATCCTGAGTGCAAAAACACCTACATCTCCTCTTCCCCAGATGAAATCGCTTTGGTGAAAGGCGCTGAAAAGTAAGAATCTGATGGTGTTGTGTTTTGTTTTGTTTCTTGTAAATCTGCTGGAAATGCAGAGGACCATGTATGGAGCCTCCTGGCACTTTTGCAGTTGTGATGTCCAGCTCCCCAGGTTATGAGAGTGATAATAGCATGTCAGAGCTGGCTCTGCAAGCAGCTGCCCAAGCCTCTAGCTTGTCCTTGTTAACTTCTTACCTCTCCTCAGCAATACAGATCTTGAAATGAGAACTCTGTTAATGTGTAACACACGCCAATGGGTGCTCTCAATATTGTTCTGTCCTCTTGTTTATTGACAGGTATGGTTTCACTTTTCTAGGACTTGAAAATGATTTCATGAAAATCCGAAACCAAAAGAATGAAACTGAAATGTAAGTGCTACAGAGCCTGCTAGGAATATTGCTGCTAGGGGTTGAATGGACTTTGTTCAGCTTCATTTCACACGTGGGTTAATTAAGCTCAATCAATGTGGTGAACCAGGCAAGGTCAAAACTTCGCAGCAAGGGCTGTCAGACCGGTTACCGACCTGCACAGCCCCTGCTCCTTTGTACAGTGAGCAGGCTGAAGAGGGTTGCTATCAGTCCTGGGGAAGCCTTCAGGTCCCTTGAGTGTGTCCTGTTCCTTGCAGTCTCCTTCCTTCCCCAGAACCTTATGGGTAGCAGCTGCGCCTTCAAGCAGGGCACAGCCTAAGCAGTGTGATATGGCTCCCATTGCCCCTCCCAGATGGAAAATAATTTGGTTTTACCCTGTGCTCGCAGTTCCTGTGACATCCACGTGCGTGCAAAAAACTGGGAGTGAATTGCCTAACCCCAGTGCTCCCCTAATGTTTGCCCCCCAAGCAAGTTTCATTTCTCTGGATAGTCAGTGTGGAGCTGTCCTAAAGAGTTATTTTCCTTCTACTGAGCCTAAGCTCAATTTTTTTCCTTTTTAAAGGTATCAGCTTCTCCATACACTGAACTTTGACCCTGTCCGTCGCCGTATGAGTGTCATTGTGAGAACCACCTCAGGTACAGCTAAATGCACAAATATGAAACACACCTTCTTTGTTCATACCCTGAGTGTATGTAATGCCATGAGCTGTAACCCAGAGAATTGAGGCTGCTGGGTTTTCTGAGCTGTCTAGATGCATTAACACATTTTGTCCAGCCTTTTGCAGAAAGCTTGCTCAGGGACAGGTAGTGACGCTCAGAAGTCCAGCCCAATATCAAAGAATCTTTTGTATAGGTGTCAGACCACTTTTGGGTTGCTTCCAGAACCTCCTTCTTTCGTTCTGCCATACTTTTTCCTCTGTATCTTTTGCTGGTATTGAAGCCGATGTCCATTAAGCCTTTCTATGGCTTTTGGATGCTATAAACTATTTATAACTTTGCTTTTAGGAAAGCTGCTTCTCTTCTGTAAAGGAGCAGACTCCTCTGTTTTTCCAAGAGTGCAGCAAGAGGAAATCCAACAAATTAAAGTCCACGTGGACCGCAATGCTATGGTGAGCATGCAGTGGGGATATGGCTGGCTCTGTGCTCAGGAAAGTTGTATGCCAAAAATAGGGACGTGACCTCGCTTTGGAGGGAAGTACTGAAAATCCAAGTCACTCCTTATTGTTTTGAAGCCTGGTTTCTTTCCTTTTTTGTTTCTTTGACTTCCATGTTTATTTGACTTTTGATATACTTATATGGGTTTGATTGCAGTTGTGTCCCAGCATCTCCCGAGCAAGTTAAAAAAAGAGCACTAACAATAGCACACTGTTTGCTCTGGTGGGAGGAATCTTTGTGTCAGTTGTGATGTGCACGTGAAGGTGGAAGAGAAGCCTGTCCTGGGAGGCTGATCTGGCAATGGTAGTGTGGTGGGATGCCCCTTGTTTGGCTCTAGGTGTGGGGGCACTCAGTTGTCCCATCTGGGTGTAGGATCTCCGCTCTGGCCCTGCCCTTGGCTTCTGTCTGCTGTGCTACATGCATGTGTGTGTGCTCTGATGTGAAGAAGTTGCTGTGTGAACACAGATGTTGTCTTCTGACTTAAGCCAACTGTCGTTGTGGTCAGGATCAGTACTGACAAAGTGCTAACGGGAGATGTGCTGATCCTAATGTGGGGAGCTGCACAAAACAGGGTGTAAGGGCAGCTGTCTGCTTCTTTTTCCACCCCTACAAGGATGGCTACCGAACACTTTGTGTGGCATTCAAGGAACTAACTCAAAAGGAGTATGACAGGATTGACCGGCAGCTTAATGAAGCAAAGATGGCTCTGCAGGACAGGGAAGAAAAGATGGCAAAGGTCTTTGAAGACACAGAAGCAGACATGCACTTGATTGGGGCGACTGCTGTAGAAGACAGGTAAACAGACACCAGCACACAGACCAAGCACACTTTCTCCACAATCTTGTGTTGTGGTGAGCCCTTGCTTTCTTGTGTGAGCCGTGGTGAGATTCCTTTTCAGCCTGGGTTGGCATTCCCTTGGTTAGAGAACAGCCTGGGAGCAGTGGGAGGAAAAACTTGGAGCGTCCCTGTGAGAGCTGAGCAGCAGGGCAGGGGCCTGGAGCATCCAGGGCAATTAATTACTCTGTGATACAACCCCTTAAAATAGTGCCTAGCTATGTAAAAATCAGCTACTGTAGGAATTAGGATTTATTAGTGAAACCACAGAAGTACTCACACTTCTACAAAGTGAATGAATGCATGCAGCATCAATTTACATATCAAAACAAATTCAGTTTTGTGTGCTGTTACAGTAAGTGCATGTGTAAATTAACCTCTTATTCTTGACTCTTGGGTCTTGTAGTATAATGCAGTGATTTTTGTCTGCATGTAAAAAATTGGGATTGCTGAGCTCTAATCCTTATTCCTGTGGCAGTAGTCTCTTCAGAATGGGGACAATCAATTAACTTCTCTCTAGCTTACATTCCCTACCTGCAAAATAAGGATTGCTCAGGGGGCTTTGTGGATTAAGAGGCAGTGTTGGCCAAGCCTCTTTACACCCATGGAGTGCTGTATTTCAGAAACATGTTTCTGAGGTTCCTGCCTCAGGCCTGCAGGGAAGGGCTCCACAGCCTTCTCTGAGAGTCTCGTTTATCACAACACTCTTGAGTTGTGCACATAATGTAGAACTGCTCCAGGGTCATCTCGCTTCTGTCCAGTAGCGTGGTGGTGCTTCTGCATGCAGGGCTGTGTGCTAGCTCTTGGTGTGAAGGTGGCCTGGTGGCCAGGACGTGTGCAGTGCTGAGAGTCCATCCACTTTGGTGTCAGCCCAGCTTTGTGACTCCCTGCCTGGTGAACTGCTGGCTTGGGGATTTGGAGCATTGTTGGGATGAGAGAGGCTGGGGAATCGTTGATGTGCCACCACAGTAGTGTGGAGCTGCTCAGAGTCTGCCTTGCATCCAAAGCCAGCCTGAGCAGTGATATATATTTTTTTTCCTCTTTGCACTCAGGCTGCAGGAACAGTCAGCGGAGACGATCGAAGCTCTACATGCTGCTGGTATGAAGGTGTGGGTATTGACAGGGGACAAGATGGAGACTGCCAAGTCCACCTGCTATGCCTGCAGACTCTTCCAGACCAGCACCGAGCTGCTGGAGCTGACAGCCAGGGTGGTGGGTGAGAGCGAGAGGAAGGAGGACCGGCTGCACGAGCTGCTGATGGACTACCACAAAAGGCTGATCCAGGATGTTCCTAAACCCCGGGGTAGCCTGAAGAGGTGAGTGATGAGATCCAAGCCTGTGTCTGTTAGGAAACACGCTGCTTGCTGTCTCCTTTGCATTGCTTCTTTGCCTCATTATCTCTAGCGTTAGCTGGCTTTGAACTTAATTATGCAGCTCCCTTAGTGAAGGACGCGTGGTAAATCCAGGCTTTTTATGTCTAAGCCCCTCAGAAAGGATGAGGGAAAGATTACTACACAAGTAGTTCCTTTTCCACTGAGATGATATAAGCAGCTAGATTGACTTCTTAAAGTAACTGATTTTTTTCTTTCCAAATCTGTTCCTCGTTGTGCCACAGAAGTTGGACATTGAGTCAAGAATACGGCTTGATTATAGACGGCTCAACGCTGTCGCTGATACTCAATCCTTCTCAGGATTCCAGTTCTAGTCATTACAAAAACATATTTCTACAAATCTGCCTGAAGTGTACCGCAGTTCTGTGCTGCCGGATGGCTCCTCTGCAGAAAGCACAGGTATTTCCTTTTTTTTTCTTTCCCCCACTAACTGAAGCATGTCATTAAGTGGTATAATACACCTTTACTCCATAGGATGGACTTGACCTGATCTGTAGGTGGGCTTCAAAACCTGTAGTGAGACAACTTTGCAAATCACATCATATCTGGCTTCTTGTTTTTTGGGGGAGTCAGCTGCCATCACTGGGCAGCAGATGTCAAAGTTGAGCAAAAGGCTTCTGGAGAGATGTTGCAAAGCAGTTTGTTATTCCTCAGGGAGCAGGAAACAATGCGCCTGGCACAGGAATTCACGAACTCAAAATGCAGCAGTCTTGCTAGAACAGTCTGAGTTACAGATTTGCAAGGAAGATGAAGCAGGAAGACTTTTGGGGTAGCAAAAAAAGCCTTCAACAAGTTGTAGTCAACTATTCCTTTCATTAAAGACATTTTTTTGGAAGTAGCTGATAGATGTAACCACTGATTATTTCTGTATAACGGTGTGAGGCTACATTTCCTGCAGTGCTGCTTTAAATAAAGCTTACTCATCTTGATCAGCTAGGACTTCCCCAGGCTATGTATTAGCCTTGTCTGAACTTCAGACCATTATGGAAACACACCAGTCTTTCAATTATGAATATAAAACCTTTCTTATATATGCTTGCAGGAAGCCACAAACCCAAGCCAATTAGGAATAAACAAAACCCATTTGTTCTTTTTTTTTCCTTTCCAACACTGTAGTCCACGATTTCCTCACACCAGCTGATGATAAAGGATGATTAAACAGTGCATTTTTAGCCCTGTTCCAGGGTGTGATTGTCTTCCACACAAAATGCGTGAGAGGCCACATCTGTGTGAGCGAGCAGGGTCTGATGGGGGGAAGGAGAGGCAACTGCTGGGAGTAATTTGTTTCTAAATGCTGTCCTTCAGCCCTGTGAAGCTGGGCCTTGGCTTTTCCTCTGGTTGATGTTGCAAGGGAAGTAGTGAGGGTGTTGATTAATCTGAACTCTTATTTTGCTGCCACAGAGCTAGGTTACTTGTTCAGGAGTATCTGGGGAGTTGCAGAGATCTCTGGAGGTGGAGTATTTTTCAGCGTGGGTTTTTCTGGTTTATTTTCCACTGAACTTTTGGTTTGTGCTGCTATCCTGTTTTAAATCTTTAGATTGTGCGAATGGTGAAGAACACAAAAGGGAGCCCAATAACACTATCAGTAGGGGACGGTGCGAATGATGTTAGTATGATTTTGGAAGCACATGTTGGAATAGGTAAGACCCCCGATACACCCATCTGATACCTGGGGCTTCTGTCAGTCTGTGTTGCTTACGTTCACTGTTGTAGCTGATCACACGTGGCTGAACCAATCCCACTTGACAGATGGGGAAGTCACCTGCTGCGTTCAGAGGGCTTTTGGTCCAGATCAGTGCTTGGGATCATGGTAGGCTGCTGCCCTTTGATAGGCACGTGCTCTTTGTCTTTACCATGTGGTTAACTGCAGATTGCTTCTTACACTTCAGTTCCCGTTGGTGAAACAATGGGGTTTTCTGCTGTCCTCTGTGCAAACAAAGGTTGATTCTATCTTAAATGAAACAGGTAACTTCCTCTGACCTTTGCTTCACTATTAAATCCAGTGCTGAGAGTTTCGGTGGGATTGTACCTACTCATCTCAGCTGAGCTGAAGCTGGCATTTGTCCTTTACCCAAGTATGTGCAGGAGCCTGGCAGCTCTGATTGCAGCTGCAGCGTGTGCATCTTCCTGATGCTGGGCTGTGCTGTGCCTGCCCTGCCCAAATGCCTGATGTCAGGCTGGAAAACTGCTGAATTTCATATCTAAATTTCTGCAGATTGTTGTCAGGGATTGTAGAAGTACTGACAGTTTTTCAAATACCACTGAAGAGGGATGTCCTTTCTTTTCTAACCACTCTCTTTATTTTTGACTGTTGGAAATGGCACGTTAGCCTCTAATGAATAGAATCCTTCACTGTAGTTAATTTGGATGTGGTTTTTGAGTGAACAAAACCGGCTTTCTTGAGCTTTGCTCTGAGGGGGATCTCTTAGGAGGCTGAGCTTCTGCAGTGTAATAACCACACTGCTAGATGTGGGCAGGCCTGGGGGAAACCTTATCTTTTATCAGGTTTATCTGAGATGCTCGTCACCACATGCTCCTACGTAAGAACTCAGCTAGCAAGCTAAGTTCAGCTTAAAAACTCCAGAGGAGTGTCTGATTGTCACAGAGCCAAGGCCACACCAAAATCTTGCAGAGCTTTAGTGTTGCTCTCCCAGTGGCTCCCAGGGTCAGTCCCAGTGGCTGGGTACACAGGGTGACAAGGACATGTCTAAAGTGTAAAAGTCTTACAAAACCACGAAGGAGATACGGCCTTTGTCATGGCCTGAAGCATTCAATTATGTGACCAAATTTCACAAGTAGCATCAGTATAAATTTCAGTCCTTGCCTTGCTTTTGTCTCCAGGTATAAAAGGCAAAGAAGGACGTCAGGCTGCAAGAAACAGTGACTATGCTGTTCCAAAGTTCAAACACTTACGAAAATTGCTACTAGCTCATGGGCATTTATATTATGTGAGAATAGCACACCTTGTACAGTATTTCTTCTATAAGGTAAGGATGTGTGTTCAGCTCATTATTTTTGTTTTCACTGTGGGCTTCTCTGACAATAGAAATAGTGTAAAACAGAGAGATGATGTATAGGATACTCTGTTTTGTTCATCTTGGGGTGGGTGTGTGTCTCCCGTGTGCCTGTTAATTGAAAGCCCTATATATAGCAGAATGTGAGAGCATGATTTTCTTCCCTTGTCTTCTGCTGATGCTAGAAGCTTACTGGAACAGTGTAGAGCTCGGTAGAAAACAGTGTCCTGCTTTATCTGATAGTACAATATCAGAAAATACTATCTGAAAATGGGAAAAATTATTGGATTTAGAGTGAAAAGTCAAGCATTCACTAAACTCACGAATGCTTCCCTGCTAACCTTTCTTTTTTCATTTTTCTAGAACCTTTGCTTCATATTACCACAATTTTTATACCAGTTCTTCTGTGGATTCTCACAGCAGGTAACTTCCAGTAATGTGTCTAAAAAGACTGGATAAAAAGCCAGTTAGACAGCAAGGCTTCCTAGCAGAAGCTTGACTTTTGGTCATCCCTTCCCCTCCTCATCTTTCTTTGGATGACAGTAGGAATTGACCTCCTTGCTCAGAACCATGTTTTTGAGACTTGCAATTAAATACAAATAAATAAATTTACTTTCCCATCCATGACCCATTTTTGTTGCTTAAACATGAATGGAGACCTTCCCAAAGTATCAGGGAGGTGTCATAGCTGGTTTGCCAGCACCTAATTTTGCTACTTATACTCTGGAAAGTCTTTCAAAGACTTCCTGATCTTCTCTCATCTGCTGCATTTCCCTATACTAAAAATGTCTTTCAAAAAGAAGAACAGTTTCTTCTTTTGCAACATCCTTTAGATAAGACACATGATGAGTGTCATCACTTAGTCCAGATGAGCGTCAGAAGGACTGACCTCTGTGACAGGTGGGCTCAGGTGCTTGGAGACAGTAGCTGTGGCATTTGTTTGCTTCTGTTCTTTTCTGTCTGCTTGGTCGTAAAAGCGTAAGAGTTTGTTCTCTGCCTGTCTCAGCAAAACCACTTTTTTATTTAAAAAAAAAAAAGAAAGAAAAACTATAGTTCCTCTTAAAAAAAAAAGTCTTTAGAAAGTCACAAGAGACATCAAGGTATTAATAGAAACAGCAGCACAAGAGCAGCTACAGAAAAGCTGCAGTAACGGCTGTTTTATGACGTTGTTCTGGAGGTCATGCTGGAGCCCAGACAGGCACAGAGCATGACCCACATCTGTGACAAAGGGATGAGTCAATGGGGTGGGTACAGAGACAAGGGCTGGAAACTGCACATCTGTCTCTGGGAAGGCTTTTCAAGTGGAATTTATCTCATTTTACCCTTTCTTTTCAGCCACTGTACGACGCTGCTTACCTTACCATGTACAACATCTGTTTCACATCTCTCCCCATCCTGGCTTACAGCCTCCTGGAGCAGCACATCACCATTGACACGCTGACCTCAGATCCACAGCTGTATATGTAAGTCGCGAGGGGCTGAGTGGGGCCTCAGTACACTTTAAGCTTTGTTGGTGCAGGACACAATCCATTGGGGTGCTTTGAGCCAGTGTACCTGCCCTGTGATAGGGACAGGGTAGCTGTGGAACTGCAGAAAGGCTGTTTATATCCCCAGTGCTTCGTGTTAGAGCTGAGCAGTGTCCTATGTATTGCCTATTTCTGTTTACGCTCTTTACTGGTATCTGGTCCAGCAAATTGTACTTCTGTCTGTGTAAAGAAAAAGCAAACTGCAGATGGAATTCTGCGTCCACAGGTAAAAGCAAGCTGCAAGTCTGGCAAGAGCATTCATTTGTGTTAGCTCTGAGCTGGGCAGTGTGAGCCAAGCACTTCCTGGAGCACGTAATGGATGGAGGGGAGATCTAGCTTTGAGAAGAAAAGAGATCTGTTCGTTTACAGGAAGGTGAATACTGCTGAAGTCCAGCTCAGGCAGGCAGTTCCTCAGCTTGTGTAGGTGGATAAATGCCCCAAAAGCCAAATCCTCATTTCAGAACATGAGAGCTGAGAACTCTGTTCTCATAATTACCTCCACATTGCCATGGATAGCACTGTGTAAGAAGAGATGGTCTTCATCTCTTGTGCTGGCATATTTCTTTCCTTCCTTGGTTGCAACTTGGGGTATTCCTGACCTCCTATGAGACCCCAGATGCTTCCAATTTCCCCCCCCCTTTCCATGCACATACCTGGTGCACTCATTCAGGCAGCAAGTGTCTAAAGGTATTATTTCTGAAGTATCTGTTCAGCTCTATGGTTAAACTTCTGAGCTCCTCCAGTCATGTAACAAAATGCATGTATTTTCAAATACATTTGTAATTGAATCTTGTGCAGCACAGACCAATAATAGCAGGCTCCTGTGCTCTCACCTGCAGGCTGTCTGATCACTGGGGTATGTGAATTGAGGGAAAACAGATTAATTGTGCATTTAGATAACTTCACTTTGAATATTCATGACTTTTCATGTGCTGCTGAATACAGAATGACTGCTGTGCCTCTGCTGTATAAATGCTGAGTTGCTGCAGTGCAGATCTCTCATCTGAGGCACAGTAAAAGCCTGTTTACGATGAGTGCTGCAGGACATAAATGGGAATGCAAAATGATTGCATTGAACAGGTTCTTTGCATTTTCCCTTCTTGCAAAAAATAGCTCTTAGTAAGGAGCACAGACAAATCAGACTGATCCCTAAGTACAGTATGTTAGAGAATTGTCACTGCAGTACAAGGGATTCCCGTAGGGTTTTGCTTTCGAAACTGTATTTACAGAAGCTCAGCACCACGCCTGCTTTCAGAGTGCATCTTGCTGCAGACAGGACAGTTGTAGTTAGGAAGACAAAATGAGAAGAGAGGATTTTTGGTTTTGCTATAAACGTGCTTTCATCCCTCATCAATCCTCAGATTTTAAGGAGGACTGTCTGAAAAGACAGTGATGCAAGGTGCAGGGAGCTGCTGCTGCCTGCAGCCAGATCTCACTCCTGTGCTCAGCCAGGAGCCTCCTGCTAAACCCCCATGCTAAAACCCACGGAGTGATTCAGGGGGTTATTTTCAGCCTATGCAGAAAAAACACCAGGAATGAGATTTGCAGAGCTTTCCCAAAAAAGTTTGTTTGTGGGCTCAACAAAAAGAGGAAGCGTACCACAGATTCACCACATCTCATATGTTTCTTCAGCATAGCCGTGGCTTTGAAATTCAGAAGTTAAGTATGGAAGGGCTGAAGAAGCACAGTAGCTATGGAAAAGGCATGGGGCAGCATTTTGCTAAGCTCAGACAGGGCTGGGATTTTGTCTGCGTCATATACAGAAGGATAAAAAATAATAATCTCTTGAATATCTTCTGATTATATATTTTTTTTAAATGATCAGCAGCCACTCAGAGCAGATGTTGTTTATGTCCTGCGTGCTGGCAGATAGTTGGGTGTTTTACCTCTTTGTTTCCTGCAGCAACGCCCAAATCAAACCCACAGAAACGCAGGGCTTTGCAGCAGGTCCCACGTGACAGTGATTTTCTTGTTCTTGCTTTCTTGGCAGGAAAGTTTCTGACAACGCCATGCTGCAGTGGAGGCCTTTTTTGTACTGGACCTTCCTGGGCGCCTTTGAAGGACTTGTGTTTTTCTTTGGGGTTTATTTTCTTTTTCAAAATTCATCGTTGGAAGATAATGGAAAGGTAACAACACGTCCTCCCCCAAAAAAGAGAAGGCTGTGTGTTTCTTTTGTGCCCTGCCTCTCTTATCTGCCTGACAGCAAATATCTACATGCTTAAGCTGTGCGATGTGTCCGGCGGTGTAGCATTGCTTATGGAGTGATTCTGCAGCAAGTGCTTGAAACGTTTTCCAAATCACCATGGCAACAGTGCAGCAGTGGTTGTGCTCTCTAAGTACAAGAACTGGTCTTACAGCCGATTCATGCTGCCTGGTGCTTTGCCCAGGGCAAGGCATCAATGCAGCCGTACACACAGTGTTCTGTGCTGTCCTGGGACACCTTCTACCAAAGGGAGGTGTTAGCAGGGCTCAGCTGATGGAGACCTTCTTGACACCATCACTCGTGAGCCTTGAAAACACCCCAGCTTTTGTTCTTTTAGGGGACAGCACATGGAGGAAAGCTGAGAATAGCACGTGTTGCATCAGTACCGACGTTCGTGGCCCCAGCTATGTGTAGTCATGCTCTTGTGTCGTAGATGCCATGCCTTTCTGTATTTATAGCCATTCTGGTTGCGTATGAATAGAACATGTAAGCCCCGGTGTGTTCTACAGATGCCTTGAGAGGCCAGGTCTGTGTGGCACTCACATAAGCCCTGTGGTTTTGTCCTGTTTTGTAAACACTTATGCTTGTAAGAACTGCTACCAGCAATTGTTCATAATATCCATGTATGTTTGATTGACTCCTTTTTCGCTCCTATTGACTTTTTTTTTTTTTTTTGCGTTTTTTAAAAACTTTTACATTTCACTTTCTGTTTTAATGTATGCATTCAGATCTTGACAGCCTTTGGTAAGCATCTGTCCCATTCGTTGCCATCATTTGGATTTATATACAGTATCTGCTTTTCTTTGTTGTGCATAGTCACTAGTATCCACAAACCAAATGCATTCTCATACAGAGAATTACCCATTGGTGCATTCTGCAACTGGGACTGGCCCAGCACAATCAGTAGAGGTGCTGCGGTGGTTTTGTGTTACGAGAAAGCAGAAACTGAGTAAATTACCAAGAAATCATGAATTACAGGTGGTCCCAATGACTTGTGTTCTCGATCAACATTGCTGTTAGTAGGAGGTTGTGTCTGTCGCTGTCACAACGCCGGTCACTTGTCTGTGGTAGTGCATGGCACAGGGTTAGTGTAGCCAAGTCCTGAGTAGCAGTCACGCCATTCCTCTGTCCCCTCTGCTCCCTGCTTGCACTGTGTCATCATTCCTTTCTGTTCTTCTCAAGCAAAGTGTGTAGGAGCACACGTGACAACACACTGTGTCTTCCAGGTTTTTGGAAACTGGACCTTTGGGACGATCGTTTTCACTGTGCTGGTGTTCACCGTCACTCTCAAGGTTAGATTCTGCCCTTCTTCTCCAGTCACTTGTTTTTGCAGGTGTTCTTGAATGTGTGCTAAATACCCTGTGTGGTAAATATGTTGAAGATGCTTTTATGAATACCTTTCCTCCCAACACTTCCATCTTCTGTTTGCCATACACGCACGACGTAAGTGGCTTATTGACTGTTGGGTTATTGACCATGCAGAGTGTGCTTATACACAAGTACTTATGTTCTGCTAAATTATTTGCATATTTTTTGCCTTCTTGGTTGCAGTTGACTATATTTCGCTTGGTTTTAAGCTTGAGAATGAGGAGACAATCAACCAAGTATTTGGGTTTGCCCACCTTGTTTCAGCTGCTGCTCTGCACTGTGGGGATCAGAAAAGTACATTTGTCAAACAAACATAGCAAAACTGCTTTGTTTCATGGAGCTTTCCAGAATGGACAGTTTGCATCAGACCTTACAAAAGATGTTTTATGTTTGGTTCAGGACAGCAGGTGGTGGCAGAAGGCAATTGCAATGACTGCAACCTTTACACAGTCCTTCTAGCATCAGAGGTTGCATCAAGTTTATTCTGTTAAAAACTCTCAGCTGCAATTAGAAACTGTTTCCCTGTCGCTAATTTGCCAGTCTGTAGGTATTGAAAATATTTCCCTGGTGTACATATGCAGAGAGGTGGCTGACTGGAAGATTTCAGCCTTACTGTGAAAGGAAACATGGGTACAGTTGAATACGTGCTGCTTCTAATGCCTGTTCTGCCTGGTGTTGTTTTTTTGTTCTACTTACACAGCTAGCTTTAGACACTCGATTCTGGACGTGGATGAACCACTTTGTGATCTGGGGCTCCCTTGCCTTCTATGTGTTTTTCTCGTTCTTTTGGGGAGGAGTCATTTGGCAAGTATCTTTTCCTTCTGTGGTACTTTCTTAGGGGATGCCCATCACCTTCTTTGCGAGGAACGTGACTGCAGCTCCCCTCATTTTGTCTGTCAGAAGATTTATAGAGATGTCAGAGTGTTTGCGACCATGATGAGCACGTGTTGATATTGAGTGTCAGTCACAGCAGATAATAGTGATAGGCAATGAGGATTGGGTTTTTTTACATCATCAGATGGCATATTCTGGTGCTGCCATGGTGGAGAGAAACCTGGTGATACGAAAAGAAGGAACAGAAGAGGAGAAAGAAAAATGGAGCATGTGAGCTATGGCAGCAAGCATTGTATAAGACTGAAAGGTGGATGGGTCAGGGAGGAGGAGGTAGCAGTGGCCTTAGAAACTCGGAAAAGGCAATTTGCTGTTGAGAGAGGTCTTGAAAATTGGCGGTGAAGGTGGGTCAGGGCTTCATAGGAGGGCTGAGACCAGCAGTTCGTAGTGGTTGGCTGGGGAGGAGAAAAAAGCCACAGGGAGGAACAGTAGCTAGGCTGAGAAGTAGGGTGAAGAGTCTGTATGGAGAAGCATTAGAGCAGTCCCGGGAGGCTGCTGACAGCCCTCCAGAATCAGCACAGCTGGGAGCAGGAGATGGATGGGGAGCAGAGCGGGCAGCCTGTGCCTGTCTGTGTTTGGCAGGGAGGCATTAGTGCCAGCACCTTGATCCCAGCCTGACCTAGTTGGGAAACACGTGGGGCTGATGGTATTAACCACAATCTATTTGTATCCTTTCTTTTTCAGGCCTTTCTTGAAACAACAAAGAATGTATTTTGTATTTGCTCATATGCTGACTTCTGTTTCCACGTGGCTGGCAATAATTCTGCTGATCTTTATCAGCCTTTTCCCAGAAATTCTTCTAATAGTTTTTAAAAGTATAAAAGAGAGAAGTCATCAGGTAAGGAACAAGATGAAATATTGCACAGTGTTTTTACAGAGGCCTCTTCTATTAAGCACCAGATGAACTGTGTGCCATTCATGTCTCAAGGATGGCTTTCTAGAGTCTCATGTTGCTCGTTCACGTGCCAGAGATGTCAAGAAGTTCATGTAAAAATACTGCCTAGATCTCTAGCAAAGAGACTCTACGAGTGCCTTTCTTTAGTTGTGTAGACTGGATGGAGAACTGCTGTCTGCACAGTATCCCTTTACCAACCCAATCTGATCCAAACCACTGTGTTGAGTACCGAAACAAGCTGCTTGTTTTTATGTCAGTATACCCAAGACGTTCACTATGGCTGTATCCTGCAGGTGCCAGGGGGAAGCTGGTCAGGGAGGTGCCCACCCCCTAATGACCCAGTCCCCATCCCTTGGGCAGCATCCCCAGGTAGCAGCATCCCTGCAGACCCATCCCCAGGCAGCACCTGCTCCCCCCAGCCATGCCCCTGTCGCTCTGTCCGCTCGCCTCCCTCCTGCACCTCTCCCTGCTGTGGTTCCAGCAAGTTCTGCATTGGGTGCTGCCTGCCAGTGCTGGCCTCCAGGCACTGCATTTCCCTGGGCAGTGGCAGAGCAGGCCCAGCAGTGTGGCTGCAGGGGGTTCTGCTGCTTCTGGCCACGTGCCTCCTCTGTTACTTCTGCTTCTTTTATACGTTTTAATCAAGCTTATCTTTTCTAAATATCCAATGAAATCATAAAGTTTCTTTTTCCCTCATAATCTTTGAAGTACAACTTTGGCACAGTATCAGTGAAGTAAAATATGTATCTGCAAGACCGCAAACACCACCACCTGAACTACTGAATTTGAGAGCAATACAGATGGTAAAACAACTGTAGCTAAATTCTTCCCAGCTCCATGCTATTTCTCCCTTCCTCTTAAGTACAGTTCAGTAGTATCTGAATTGACAGTTTCTAAGTTGGGCAGGATGGGGATGACTTGCTGTCAGCTGCAGCCATAGGGCAGTTTGAGGTCTCTGTCCCAGAAGGGGAATCTGTGGATTACTGAGACCCAGCTAGCTCTTAGAGGCCCATTTTTGCTTCCAGCTCTTATCCAGATCCATTCCCAGTTATAATACTTGCTTTTGAGAGTGCTTTAAATGTGTTAAAAAAGGCTCTTGTGAAATCGTTTTGTAAATCAACAGTAAGTGTCAACTAGAAAAGTCTCTTCGTATGTGCATACTAAAGTAAAGGCAGGCTGAGCCTTATTTAAATGTACATTTCAAGTGAGAGCTTTACAAAATGCCTGGAGCAGATGCCAGCTCTAGATGTCTGTGTCAGCTGTCAGATACCAAGCTCAGCTGCACAGGTAGGGGGTTTTAAATCAAGACCCTTTTTGAGAATCCTAACTGTAACACTGGAAAACAAATACCAGTTTCCCAAGGGGAACCTTCAGTGAAAAGCCAGATCAGTGCACTCATTTGGCTTCATGAGCCCACACCTTGGGAGCTCAGGTCCCCATGGGGAGGAGGGCATGGACCGAAGCCAGGTTGTAGAGCTTGCCCTTAAACTGTAGGGGACTGGGTTTTCTGTATGACAGTGCCAGCTTTGCTCACTCTTAATTAAATTTTCTATGTGGAAATGTTTTGGGGTTTTTTTTGTTGTTGTTGTTGTTGTTGTTGTTTTGTTTGTTTTTGACTGCAAAGCGCATTCTTATTTTCTTTGGTTTCTGCCTTTCTCTGTCTTGTACTGCAATTTTCTGCCTTTTGTGCTGTTGTGAACTAGGTAACGAAGCGCCTTCCTTCCTCAGGAACATCCACTATCTTCATGCTTTCTCAAACTTCCAGCAACCACAGCTTTTCTTGGAGTGAATAAGGTGATTTCCCCTCTGAGCCAGTATGTGCTGCTTACTCTTCTGCTTCCTCCTAATGCATCGCTGCTGAAAAACCTGTGTTTAGATTTGCTCACCTGGCAAGAGCTTGCTTTCTCTCCCACACCTACTGCTTTCATTTAAATCTTTTGCTCAAGTGTTTTGTCTGTCTCCCCCCCTTGGTCCCTTCTGTGGGTGCACACCAGCTGGGCTGAGCTGCTCATGCCCAGCACCTGCAACATGGGTGCAGGTGGTGCTTCCATGCCCAGCGTCCCCAGGGTGCTCAGGGATCCACAGGCAGGCATTGGTCACAAATTTGGGTTTACTCCAGCCCTTCAGATGAGGTACGTTGTGCCTGCTCTTGGAAATCAGTGCTGCCACATCATTTAGGTTGGTTTTAGTGGGCTAGATGCTACTTCCTCCAAGGCATGGAGCGAAGTGGGCTCTGTTTTGTCTTCTGGATGATTTGGCAAACAGCTCGTGCTTGCTTGATCTCAGAGGAGCTTCCCAAGTGCCCTTGTTGCCCTGTACATAACTCTGTTATCACTGCAGCTGTTCTGTATACGAGCAGTAAGCCACAAGTGGCATTCCCTGGCTCGCTGCCCACGGAGGGCTTCCCGCAGGCTGAGCACCTCGAACACATCCCTGCTGTCACTCACTGTTACAAACCCACCGGTTGTGAGGAGATCAAGGCAGGCTCCTTTTTGAAAGCAGCTGTAGTATAAACCTCAAAGCCTAAAGGGAACCATTCGGGAAGCAGTGCCTCTTGCACTGAAAACCCAGCCAGTATGACCACGGTGGTATTTAGGGAGCGTGTGGTGTTACATCCGTGTGGAACGGCGTAGCTGGCTGTAAGAAGCGTGAGTGTGTCTGTTGTTGTTGGACAGCAATAGGGTAACGTGTCACATGTGCTACAAGTGTTTTTGCCTCGCTGTTGCAGAGCAGTAGGAAGGCGCCCAAGTCATTGTCGTCCAGACCTTCTGTCACACCACTTCTTTTAAGAACGTTCTCAGATGAATCTAATGTGTTGTAACAGGTACCCTGCCCTAAGGAGTTGGGGTGGTTTTAAAAGGCATTGATTAACCAAATGTAATCCCCAAATCAATTAAACTGTGGTTCTCGTAATCCTCTTGATTGTTGGTGTGGGGCACCTGTCTGTGATACGGAGATGCAATGCTTGGGATGCATTTTAATTTGAGGACGTGTCCTACTCTTCAGAATCCTTATGTGCACAGATCTGCTCCATCCAAAGCACTTGGCTTTATATAAGCAGATCCTTCAATATAACGAATATTTTGATCTAACATTAACAGCATGAGAAAACAGATTTGGGCTGTAAAAGCACTGATGTACTTGCAGTGGAGTATTCAAGTCTAAGCTATTAAAATGATTCCAGAATTGCATCTGAATAGTATAAAAATCCCATTTTCTATGGTGCATGCTGTTGTGTCAGATAGAAATGAGTACATTTTAATTCATATGAACAGACTGAAACTAAGTGTGTACCTGTCTGTATGTCAGCATAACGTACAGCAGGCATGGCTCTGTGTCTGTATGCAGCTACACACACAGGGAGCATCCAACTATGCCATTCTAAACATCGTAGTAAGCCACCAGCTGTCTTCTTGCTGCAGAGAAATAAAAGTGCCTGACTGAACTCACAGCCTACAGGTGAGATGTGACATGGCTGCGAGCTGCCAGCTGCAAACATCAACACAGGGATTTTCTGTAACCCTTCCCTCTGCACACATGGCTGCCTGCAGAGAGCCCACTTTACAGGGAGGGCAGCAAGCAGCTGCACCGCTACCAAGGTCAGCCTGGATGCTGCTGGGCTCTGTGCTGCCTTCTGCAGCCCGTGCAGAGTCCTTCACCCTCCCATTCAGCTGTGAGTGAGGTTTGGCACTTTTATTGTGGGCTAATCATTCTTCTTCTCCCTTTATTTATTTATTTTCTCCTTTCTAAAATATGCCAAAAGGCTTACTGTGGTTTTGGGAATGTGACAATTGCAATACATGTGCGTTTTCCTTCTGATTTTTGCAGACTGGCATCTTTGATCTGCCTATATTAGTGTCATACAAACGTATAGAGAATGGTTATGTGAAGACTGAAGATGCTCTCACTAATTTGGCAGAAAGATATCCTCTCAGGATACTTTAAAATACTCCATCCAAACAGTGCAATTGTTATCCTGCAGGAAAACGTACCCGTTCTGTTGAG
This sequence comes from Meleagris gallopavo, assembly GCF_905368555.1. Taxonomy (NCBI): domain Eukaryota; kingdom Metazoa; phylum Chordata; class Aves; order Galliformes; family Phasianidae; genus Meleagris; species Meleagris gallopavo. The sequence continues at coordinate 5,031,951 of NC_139412.1, read as the reverse complement.
TATTACCAAGCACTGTAAGCAGCCATGCTGACAAAGCAGTAGCCAGGCACTGGCCACGGTACCTGTTCATCTTTGGTCTTGTTGCTTCCACCCTGAAAAAAAAACCCAAAAAACATAACTCTGCCAAATCAAAAGTCTATGTAATTGGAGACTGAGAAAGCATCTTTTGGAATTCTTCAAAAGCAGCATGATCAGAGTGAGAGCAATGCCTCCCCGCGTCACACGGGGGCTTCCTCCGACCGCTGCAGCTCTGCCCGAGAGCAGCAGGGAGCTGCCGAAGCCTCTTGCTTTGCCTGACCAAAGAAGTAGCACAGACTCTGAGCCCAGGTGCTGGGCATCCTCCTGCAGCTGCTTGCTCCTCCGTGCCGCCGGGCTTTCTCTTGGCAAAAGGCGAAGGAAGGAAACGTGCCGGGACTGCTTGTGGTGAAAGGAAATTTCATGGGGAGGGAAGAGCCTGAATGCTGGGCTGTGCCACGCTTCCACTCCAGCTCTCCTGGCTGCTGTGGCTGTGCTGTGACGTTAGTGCAGTGAGCAGCTGCCGAAATGCTGTGGATTTCTTGTGGCGGTGTGTCCTCAGCCAGCTGCACGGACATGGACAGTGCCAGTGAACTTGTAGGCATCACACTGCATCTTGAGTTATTTGCACTAAGAAAAAAGAAGTCGGTTTTAAAATAAAAAGAATACATGGATTCATTTTACACTTAATTTGGTTTTTAATTGGCATGTTCTTTTTAAATCTACCTTTAGCAAGGACTTCTACCTTTAGGTTGGTGCAGCAGAGATGAGGTGCCTGACCCTCAGACTTCTCAGACATCCATGTGTGGAACAAGCAGCTTTTTCACTCTCTTGATCCCTAAGCAGTCTTGGAGTGCCCTGTGTTCCAGCACCCTGTATGGGAAGGTGCTCTTTGCACTGCCTTCCCTTTGCCCTGCTGGGTACAGCCCACAGCTGGGGGCTGCCATGGAAATACTGTGATGAGCGCTCACTCACCTCTGCCTGCAGCAGATTCTGCTTCGCTTCCATGTGAAGAAGTGATGAATTATAGCCAGATCAATCATTCCCTTCTTCAGATTTTGCTAAAGAATGGACCGATAGTTTTCTGAAGAATCAAGTCCCTTGCTGTCTGGCTGCAGAACTCATGGTTGGTGCTGTGAAAACAGGATGCGGATCAGCTGCAGGCATGTCTGGTGTACGGATACGCAAGGACTGAGCCTGCGTGGGACAGGTCTGCAAGTGGGAGGAGCAGAGGGGTTTGCACAGCCCCTGTGGCTGCCCTGCAGGACATGGACAGGTCTGCTGTATTATTCACTCTGCACCAGCCCAACGCCAGCGCGGTCACCTCGACAGTGACTGCAGCTCCACCCCTTGCTGCATGCAAGTCAGGAGCTGTGCTCCCAGCATGTGTCCCATGGGAAAGCTTTTTTCTTCTTTTTCTTTTTTCTAGCTCGTCTCACGGACCTAGCATTCAACTTGCAGCCCTTGCCCGATTCTCAACTTTTACTGCTAAAACGTGGTGCCTACAGATAAAGTATGCGATGAATACAATGAAGATGCTCTATATGCCAAATCTAACCTTTCTCCTTAAATATACAGTTGCTGACTTGTGTTTACATAACCTTTAAAACACAGGAGCTGAAAAATGCAATTCCTGTGATTCAAAACCATTCCAAGCCCTGGTGGTCCCAAGCCTGACAGCCCTCTTCTCAGTTTGCTTTATCTTGTGTTCTTCTTGGGTCAAATTCTCTTCCTGTGAGATGCAGCTGGAAGCCTTGCTGTTAGGTGAAGGGGAACACGGACGTGTGATGTCCAAATAAAGCCACTGCACCAGGCTGATGGCTGCAGCCTGTGCTGAGATGAAGCCTTCTAGGAACCAAATCTCTATTGTCATTTCCAAATACCTGGTATCAGTCTGGAGCAAATTGTTGCTGCTGCTGTGCATCCAACCTCCAAGACATGCATGCTGAAAAGTAGGTTGGTACTAATGGGAAATGTTATGAATAGCAGCTCCTTTGGAGAAAAGAAGGTTTTCTTGGGCTTGGATCTCCAGCTAGCACACAGGTGTAGCTCCACGGACCAGCGGAGGAACTGACCCTATTTGAGCAGCAAGAGCAGAATGGAAATTTTGGTTGTGGATGTATCATGAAATCAGGGGAAACAGGAAATCCATGCTGGAGTCAGAGAAGGCAAAGGAAGGTGGTGGTACCAGCTGGAGGGCATCACCAGCAGGACGGGGAAGCGGCAGTAATGTGGTGGTAATGCTGTGATCATTATTCATATGCCATAACATGAGCTACGCTGTTATGGTGCTCGTTAGGGAGCTGAAAGGCCAGTACAGGCTTATCGGTGGGAAACTTGAAGGAAAACGGCTGGGGGTCTTCAGATTAATCCACTGAAGTTTAGTCACTGGCTAGTGACACTGAAAGATAAGCAAAGTAATTAAGATTCCCTCTAAAAATGTAATGTGATAATGGAAAAACGTGGTGTAGTCATAGTTCTTTTCAAAAACTAATCCTAATTGTCATGAGAATATTATAAATGACTTGGAATTGCGTACAGGCTTAAAATTGAATTTGTATAAACACTTACTGTTGAAAACCTTACCTAATACTGCACCATTCATCCGATTTCCCAGCTATGGATTTTTTTTAAATACAAACATGCAGTGTATACAAAGTGTAAATTATATACAGGCAATGAGAAGATACATTTTCAGCTTCTTGCAAAAAAAAGACTGCAACCTTACATTTTTTTCACTTTAATGCAATTTTATACATTTATGTTGCTTTATATAAAAGAAACTGAATGTGAATGTTACCTTTTATGAATGCAACTTGCTCTTTTTTCATTACGGAAACTTATGTTTGAAGTAATCAATAAACTTTGGTATGTTGTTCTGATTAATACAGCATTTTGTTTTGTCTCCTCGGCCTCCCTGGCTGTGGTTTACACCATGGGTGGGATGGTGGGTATTTTGAAGGAGGTATGAGATGCTGACATGGGCTGGGCTCATCACAGTGATGCTGTGCTAAGGGACCACTGGTTGGTTCTGTGTTTTGTCAGCACAGTATTGGCAGTGCTGTTGGTAACAGCATGAGGATTTTTTCTTAATGCTCTGCATTGATTCTGTGTTATGGCTACTTGGAACAAATTAACTTTTTTTGTTATTTCTTTCTTTTTTTTTTTTTTTTTTTTTTTTTGGAGATTAAAGATTGGAAATTTGTAAGTGAGGGCTGTTTTGTGGTTCACAGCTAGTGAAGTGCAGGGCAGCTGTTTCCATGGTTGAGACTCCACTAAAATGCTTCCAGCAGGTCTCGTGGTGCTGGTGTGAGGCACAAGAAAAACGCATACTTTTTAGGACACGTGTCTGATTCAAGCTGAAATGTTCGTAATGAAAACTGACAGTCAGTGTGAAAAATTCTGTTTTGGCTGCTTTGATTTCTCCAGCTCCCATGAGCCTCTGCGGGACAGATGGTTGTGCTATTTAAAACAAACTATAACCTTTAAGAAGAAGCTGGTACTATTGGAAACTGGATACACGCATTGAGCCTCTTAATAGCTGACGTGGAATGGTTGTGAAACTTGGCTGGAGGACTGTAGGCGAGTAGTCAGTGTGAGTGTGGTGCTCCACCAAGCTCCGAATTAGCATTTAAAACATCTGTGCACCACTTCACCTTAAAATGGAGATTCAGTACTATAAAGCAGTTTTCAGCAAGAAGAGCCGCTGTGCTGAGGGTTGGGATGCTGACAGGAGGGCTGGCGGTGTGCTTGCACCCATGGTGTGCGCAGTGCCAACCTCTGTTCTGTTCTCTGCTTGGGGTTTGCTGCTAGCACCGTGTCTGCTGGTAACCTGCTGAGCTGGAAAATATGCTGTGGCCTGCAGGAAGGGCGTGTGGGCACCTGTGTGTGTGTGTGTGTTCCGTCCAAAAGCAGGGTTGGAGCAATATAGGCTGGCTTAGGCAGAGAAAGAGATGGGGGGAGAGCACGGGGGAGTTCCTGTACTTTTTCACACTGGTTCAGCAGGTGAAATAAAATCCCAGTCCTGATGGAACAGTGGCATGCTGAGCTGGCATCAGTGTGGCCAGGGTCCTTCCTGGCCGGGTAGGCTCCAGACAACAATTCAGCTGGCTCAGGTTTTCCACTTCCCAGCACCACCCTAAAAATTAAGTCTGTTCTGTCTCCTTTTGTCCATCAGAGTCTGGGTGTGGAGGTGAAAGGCTGGGCTTGAGGCTGGGCTCACACTTGGCAGCTCACGAGGATCTGTTGTGCAGAGAGGAACCTCCAGTTCAGCAGTGGCAGAGCTGATGCTGTGCAGCACAGCAGTGTGCCTGCAGCAGCCGTCCAGGGGCTCGGATTGGGCCAAGCCAGGAAAATACACTGTAGCAATAGGTTTTCCCTGAATTAGAATAAAATATGTGCTGGGAGAAATAGTTGATTCATTTATTCAGAACCATCTCCACAGGAGAACCTGTCACCAGGAGGCACAGCCTTGAGACATGCAGGCTTTGGGCCAACGCTCGCTTCCTTGTCCAGCCCAGCCCTCTGCACAGAGGCAGACACAGAGAGACTTTTGGGGGTCTGTAGGAAGCTGGAAGGGTGCTTGGGGGGCTACAGCACCTCTGCTGTGGAGACAGGCTGAGAGCTGGGGTGGTGTGGCCTGGAGGAGGCTGCAGCACACACCTATGGCCTACCAGTGCCTGCATGAGCCCTGCAGGAACGATGAGGGACTCTGAGGGCACGTGGTGACAGGACAACGGGTGATGGCTTTGAATAGAAAGAGGGGAGATGTATATGAGGTAGAAGGAAGGAATGCTTTGCTCCGAGAGCGGTGAGGCCCATCCCTGGAAGGCCAGGAGGACAACGTGGCCCAATTGGAGGTGTGTGCCCCTGGGGTTGGAAGCAGAGGATCTCTAAGGTCCGTTCAGCCCAAACCGTTGTGTGATTGCGTGATGTGCTCAGAGGGGCCTCACTTTGCGTGAGCTGCTGCAGATGAGAGAAAACAGCCTTTCTCTGATAAGAATACGAGAGGAATGCAGCACAGCTGTCTTTGCATGCTCACAGCCTCACACGTGGCTGTTTTATAGCTGTGTTTTTAACTGCTGTACTCCTGAGCTGGGCTTTTTCGATGAGTAACTGCTCATGAACTCTCTCTCCTTCTTGTACAAAATGCACCTTATGGCCAGACAGAAAATGGTTCAAACCCAGCTGAGTGAGGATCTGCTGTAACAAACAAAGAGTGCTGACTGAGCGGGTGGTTTTTCCTTGGAAAATTCTGTATCAATGCATGGAGGGGCAAAGGCTGCTGAAACATGGTGTTTCCATATTACCATCGTTAGACCTTGGGTCCTAAATTAATAGCCCCAACTGCTGTAGTGTTGGAAAAAGGCTGCTATTATAGTAAGGAGTGTAATTAAAAGGTTGTTTTGGAAAAACAGGAACATCCACTTCTCTGTGCTGGTTTCCTGGGCAGCTCTGGCTGCTGTTGGCAATGAGCTGTCATCGTTTGAACCTCGGCACTGGGATGTGAGAACTGCTGGGTCAGGTGGGCGGTGTGCGCTGGTCAGCTGCGGCCGTGCATGGCTTAGAATCATAGAATCTTAGTCTCACTAAGGTTGGAAAAGACCACCAGCCGTCCATCTAACCACCAGTACTGCCTGCTAACCACATCCTTCAGTGCCACATCTCCACGTTCTGTGAGCACCTCCAGGGATGGTGACCCCACCGCTCCCCAGGCAGCTGTGCCAGTGTCCAACCACTCTCTCAGAACTATTTCCTATCATCCAGCTTGAACCTCCCCTGGTGCAACATGAGGCCATTCACTCTCGTATCGCTGTTACCTGGAGAAGAGGCTGACCCTCATCTCACCACAGCCTACTTCCAGGGAGCTGTAGACAGTGATGAACTCTCCCTGAGTCTCCTCTTTTCCAGGCTGAACAACCCCAATTCCCTCAGCTGCTCCCCACCAGACTGTTGCCCCAGACCCCTCACATTGCCCATCTCTGCACACACCCCACAGCATCTCGATGTCTTTCTCATAGTGAGGAGCCCAACACTGAGCACAGCACTGAGGTGTGGCATCAGCAGAGCTGAGAATGGGGGGACGACCACCTCCTGCTCCTGCTGGCCACACTATTGCTGACACAGTTCTCAGTACCGCTCAAGGAATAAGGAATTTTCTAAAATACTGCAATACTGCTGACTGAGGATGAAAACATGGCGCTCTGGGTTTTTTTGTTTTGTTTTGTTTTCTTTTTTTGAGATGGGAATAAGAGAAGCGGATCAAGTGAAAATCTAATTTTGTAATAGGAAACGCAGAAGGCATGACAATGAGAAGCAATGACCGCGCTCGGTCTGCACGCCCCGGTACATGGGGCCACGGCACTCCCGAGCGAGCAGCCCCTCCACGGTCGAGGGCAACGCAGCACCGCCGCACACCGCCGGGCACAACACGGCGGGGCGGGACGCGGGGAGCAGCGCCGGGCAGGCGGCGGGGGAGGCGGGACGGGCGGCCCTGCGGGGCGGGCGGCCCTGCGGGGCGGGCTCGGGGCGGGCAGGGGAGGCTCCCACTTCCCCAGCCCCGCCTCGGCGGCGGCGGCGCTCGGGCTCGGGGCGGCGGAGCGCGGCCGGCGGCGGAGCGCTGCCGCGGGGCATGGCCCTGGCGCCGGCCCCGGCCGGGCCCCCGCCTGGGGGTACCTCGGCGGGGGAGATGGAGCGCTACTACTGCCTGCTGCGGGCCGCCGCGCTGCTGGAGGACGCCGCCGCCGGTGAGTCCCCGGGGTGCGGGGACGGGGCGCGGGGATCGGTTCCCCGAAGGGCTGCGGGTGCCGGGGGGCGGCGGGGCGCAGCCGCGCGGTGCCGCCCGCTGCCCCGCGGGGTCTGGGCTCGGGGCGCCGCGTGGGCTCCGTGGGGAGCCGGGTCTGTCCCCGCCGCTCGCTCCTCCGCCGGCGGCCCGGGTCTATTTGTGGAGCTGCGCTCACGTTCTTAATGGAGATCGTTTAAACGCGGCTGGGACTATTCCGGGCGGGCACCGAGCGGAGCCCACAGGTGGTAACTTCTCTCGCACGGAAAGTGTGAGTTCAGCAGCGGGATGCGGGCGCAGTGCTGCGGGCGCCGAAGTCCGCCTGTCCGGGAAGGCTCCGGTGGGCTCTGCACAGGCTGATACCGAGGGCTCTGGGCTTTTTAGTTCTGTGGGCCGCATTACTGGTGTTGAGTGGCTTCGTTCTCTTTAAGGAGAGGCTGTGTGAGTCTGTGCTGCTGACATCTTTTTGTTATTGGAATGCGTCGCTCCAAACGAACCTGAAGTGAGGAGGTGGGCTTCGATAAGGAGAAAGGTGACCCCCTTACAGTTTTGCACAGCTGCAACTGAGGAAGGCTCTGTGAAGCCTCAGGACAGTGATGTGCTTTTCCTGAGCTTCCAAAGTAGCAAAGCAGCGGTGCGTGCAGAGCACGTGCAACTGATGTCAGCCTCATGCCCCATCCCTGGGCCTTTGGCACTGCCAGACCCGCATGTCAGGGGATGCCCAAAGCTGCAGGATGTGCTGGGTTGTAGGGCCGTAATGGCAGGGCACAGCCTGACTCGCTGCCCTGGGCTGTAAGCTGCTCTTGTGCCTCAACAATGCGTCCTTTGATGGACAATGATCTGCTCATACACTGCAGCATTGACTTCTTTTTTGTTGTTCTGTTTATCTGCGGGGAGAACGGATTTTTGCAGAGAGGTCTTTAATGACTGGGGAAGGTGGTGGCATTCTGGATGACTCCGTTGCCACTGGAGGTTGCATACCTTGCTGGGAGGTGAAGCCGCTCGTTACTCCTCATTAGCTCACAGCTGGCAGTGTGCTTGGAGCCGTGCCAGGCACAGGAAAGACACACTGACCCAAAAAGGCTTACAGCTCCGTTCCAGTTCCCTTGACCTCTTTACAAAGCGCAGCACAGGGCACGGGAGGATTTGATCAGGAGGGAAGGCCGCAGGTGTGGACTTAGCAAAGCATCCCCTGCTCCTGGGAGCAGCTCTCAGGGGATGCTCTCCTTATAGCACCCTCTGCTCCCATCACACGCTGCCCTATGCCACTCTGCATCTGTGAACGCAATGGGGAAGCATAGAGGTGATCATTGTGACAGAGGATGTCGTTGAATGGCTGTGATTGAAAATACAACAATCCCAGTCCTCCTCGTGCTGATGTTGGTGACGGAGCACCCACAGTGCTTGCACAGGTCTAGTGGCACACGAATGGGGCACAGATGGCATTTTGTAGGAGCAGGGTATTGAGCAGTGGGATCCTGGTGAGCTGCTCTTGCCAGATGACCTCTGTAATATCAGAATGTCTCCCCAAAGGCACAGCTGTATGGCTAGAGCTGCACGGTCTGGACATATGATGTGGGATATACATAGATTCTTAAAATGAGGCATGAAAAAAGATACAAAATTGAATAAAGTTCTCCCAAGTCGTGAGACATTAAATCAGAGGGTTTATTCCCTCCTCACTGATTTTTGAGCCTCATCTGGCGTTGTGCTTTATTTCTTTTTGTACATCAGTACTGGAAACCTGTTGCTTATTTCCAGCACAAGGTGATTTACTCCCTCCCGTATTTGCCATACAGTTAGATGCACACATCTCAAGGATTTTGGAGCTCTTCCTTCCTTCACGGAGCCTTACACACGTGCAGAGCTCATGCCCTGTGGAAGCAGAGTTGTCACCCGACCTGCCCCTGTGCTGCAGGGGATGTGGGACCCTGGCAATGGGGCCAGCAGACGTGGGACGCGCTTCCTCTCCATCAGTCACGTTTGCTACAACTGTGGCTTAACCGTTCATCATTCATGTGCAATGACACAAGTGAAGTGACAGCAGGGCTGTGTGGGAGGGTAGGAACTGAGGTGTGAAACGGTGGGGGAAAGAAGAGCCTTCCAATACACCGCCCTTGCTGGGGAGCTGTGGGGCTGTCCCCGGGGATGGGGTCACGCAGGAGCACTGGGCTGTTCCTATGCTGCCAACCTCTTCCTGCTGCAGGAAAAGCAGTTTGGCTTTGAATACGGGCTTTTGCTCAGTGGGGGAAGGACAGAATTGAGCGTTTTCAATTGAAGGCAATTGTTTTTAGTTTCCCGAAATTGCAGCAGAGTTCCCAGGTTATGCCACTGTGGGAACCTGGCTGTACAGTTTGGTTTCCTTGCTCTGTGGGCTGTGAAAGTGAATACATTGTTCCAGTGACTTCCCTGCACTTAATTCCTGGTTTCTAAGCAGGTGTTCTCAGGCTGGAGGATTTACTGCTATTACACATACGATGAGTTACTTTGTTGGTGCACAAAGCTGGAATTTGGCTTGGAAAAACCAACACTTCTGCTGTATTGGATGCTGATGTGCAGTTATTGATGCATATACCCGCTTCTGTTTGGCTCTGCAGCAGCCTGCTTGGGAAGTCCTTTGTGCTGAAAGTGATGTGTGGTGGAGGCCGATGGCACTGCCTGGGAGGTGATCACTCCTGGCACAGCTTTGGTGCACAGCTGGAAGGCGAGCGTGGAGCTGCTATGTGCAGCACCTGGTGCTGAGCCTGCACAAGGGCAGAGTGACAGAAATGGGGAACAGGAGAGAAGCAAGAGCACACTGGAGCTCATAAGGATTATAAATTTGAGGAGCTAAATTTTCTCAACTCCCACGCTGAGTTTGAATCCACCAGGGTGGGTGTCGAGAAACTTTTATTACATTTCTTGCAATAGATGCAAATTCACGTATGGTTGAGCTGCCTTCTGTCTCTCCCCGTTTTTGCTTAGTTAGGGGTGATGTGAGGAAGCAGGCTGCCTCGTTGGATGTGAGCAGACCCAAGCACCCAGTGCTCAGTTCCCCCATGTTTAGGAGCTGCAGCAATAACAGGAGATAACGTGTAAGCCTGGCTGTAGTTTGATTTACTTTTGGCTGGCCTTTTGTGAGCAGAACTGCTGCGGTTTGCTCACTGTTTGCTCCTGGCTGGAAGAGATCCTCCTCAAGTGGAACTGCTCAGTGACCACAACATAGCATTTTCTTCAATGTTTCCACTCATATCATCATTCTTTATAAATCTGAAGCCTTTCAAAGAGGATTCACTCTTTTTCTGCTCTTCGGTTTCTCAGATGTTGGTAGCTGATCCCAGGTGTGGGATCTGTGCCTGAGCTGCAGCATCCTCTGCAATGGAGCCTTGGGAGGCCCTGGAGGAGAAGCACAGGCACTGGGTCAGGGAGGACCATCTGGTGCCATATCCTACCTCCTACACTCCGCCGGAGTGGGTGCTTGGGGAAAAGCAAAAGAACGAGCTTGCAGTTGGAGCCTTTCCTTAAAAAACTGCCTGCTCTGACAAAGGATAATTTAAGGTGTCCTTGAGCCAGGTGCAGTCAAGGGGCATCCAGCACAGCGATGCACTAACCCTCCTGGGGCTTTCTAATGCTTGTTGAATCCCTGGGTGGATTTGAGGTGCTTGTGCCAGATATTCCTGCCTCTGTTTCCCACCTGCGATGATGCTTCTGGTGTGATCTGTCCCGTCTGCACCCTGCGTTTTGCTCCTGCCAGCTCTGAGCTCTGTGCCACCCCCGTGCTGATGCTAGGCGTGTGTGGCTGCAGTCCTTCCTCTGTCAGACACCTGGAAGCCACGTGGATTGAGAAACCCACGTGGACTGAGGCTTGTTGAGAGGTGCGCAGTGGGTTTGGGTGTGGTGTGGCTGTGGTGGTGAGCGGTCAGCAGCCCATGGCTGCAGGATGGGAACTGTCCCCATGCGGCACTGCGGTGGGTACTGGAGCTCATGGCATTCCAGGTACAGAAGCTTTCTGCCATCAATATTTTAATGGCTCTTTTGTGTCACTTGCCTGGCCCGGGGTATGGTGGAATGATTTGGGACTGCAAGCTGCTGGATGTGCCTGGGCTCAGTGTGCATGGCTCGAGGTGGATCAGAGCTGCGTGGCTGCTGTTAGAAACAACAAGATTACGCATTCAACATAGATCACTTGCAAATGTGACCGCAGCAGGATTTACTCCCAGCTACTGAAGAATTTTGTCTCAGAATCAGGAAGGGGCCTCCAGACCTCAGCTGTCAGTCCTCTGCCCAAACCAGGTCCTGCAAATAAGCCTTTTTGTAAACACAATGGGCCTTATGTTCCGAGCAGCACAATGTTCTATTATCTGCTATATGTTCCTTAACGAAGACATTGTGCTGAACAGCACGAGCAGAACCGGCAGACTCACACTGCTGGCCCACGGCCAGGCTGCTGCGTGCGCCCATGCCTGCCCTGCTGCGCTCAGCCTGGGACAGGTGCAGGCATCAGGCTGGATCCAGGTGTAAGCTTCCATGGGGGGGATGCGCAGGGGATGCAGGGGTGCCTGCTGTCCTTGCAATGCTTGTGCCCTGCAGCCAGCTGCAAGCTCCCAGTGCTGGGAGCACAGTGCTGTTGTGCAGGTTTTGTGCAGGCTCTTCCCACCAGCAGACTGTGCACGGTAGGGCACTTTGTAGACAGGGTGAAAGGATGTTCTTTCTAGTATCTCCCTCCACATTGCTTTTTTATGGCTGGTAGGAAGGGTAGTGATGGGTCTTCTTGTTGTGTACTGGATTGAATCCAGCATTTTTTGAGATTATTGAAGTGGGAAAGCTCAGCAGCTGGTGGCTGGGATGCCCCAAGGACTTGGATCTCCTGCAGCAAGGTGTTCCCTCCACTGCTGTGGCATGAATTTCTTCCCTTGTTCCTAGTGGAACCCCCAGGCTTTTGCAGGTGATTGCATTTCACATGACACTTATCCAGAGTGAGTTTCCTGAGTGCTGGGCTGCAGGCTCGCTCCTTCTGAGTGCTTCTTTACAGCTGTGGAATGGGGTATGGTTATCCAGACTGAATCAGGGCAAATGGCAGGCTGCTGTGTTGGTCCTTCTGCCTGGCCGTAGGGCTATGTTTCCATTCTTTGCCTCAATGAATATTTAATTTTGCAACGCAGAACAACTTCAACAGGAGAAGTGGAGACAGAATTCATTGCATTGCATTGGGTTGAGAGATGGAGTGCTCTGCTCCGAGTGATTTCTGTTCAACTCCAGTGCATGGTAGATAAGGGATGGCTGAATCCTCATATCCCAGCCCAGCTCGTGCTCCAGCAGCTGTCTGGGTGCTCCCAGCAATGCTGGCCACAGACATGAGTTCCCTTGTCAGCCTGGAGGAGTCCTCACTGATGCTGCCCATGTACAGCACCTTTCTGTGGCTGTCATTGTTCTGTGTGGGTCTGCACTACACTTGGGGCTGTGATGGGATGTGCTGTGACACCAGATGCCGGTTGATGACCACAGTTAACCCAGAAAGTCACCAGGGGATATGGAAATAGGTTACAAATGTGCTCATTTGCGCGCTCCCCTGACACCAAATAAATCTTTTTGCTTTGGGTATAGACGTCCAAATGGACAGAAAACAGAGAACAAGTAGATCATGGAGAAGCTCAACGCGATCCTTTACGCCTGTCATTTAATTTGGTTCAGTTTTGTTTCCTAGGCTACGCAGCAACACTCACAGGAAGAGCTATTATTCTTCATTCACAACAAAGCTATCTCCAGGCATATTTTATAGTTGCAAACAATACTTGGCCAATGTTGTAAAATGTAAGGCGCTGTTACATTGGCTTGGCAGATGCGTTAAACAGCTGCTGTCTGCAGATGCTGCGGACCTGCAAAGTTTAGAATAGAAAAGAAAACAATAGTTACAGAAAGCAAAGCACTGGGGAGTTTAATTGAGGCTCTTGGCTGCTGTGTTCTGTGAGTGAGTGAATTTGGACCCAGATAACTGCTGTCCTCTTTCTGAGTGCCATCGCAGTTGCTGTACTGCTATGACAGTGTATTGCTTAGGTGCTCTTTGCTTTCAGTAAGACCCTAAAAGCTGGATATTGTTGATGCCCCACTGCCTTTCACTGCTTTTGTCTCAGAGGTGAATATTTGACAGCAGAGGCTGCTCTTCTGTATAGGACTGCAGCATCCAACTGCTGTGTCATGGACACAGCAACATGCAAATCCCTTGATTTTTCTCCAACATTTCTCTAGGAAGATGCATTTGATGACACATGCAGAGCGAGCACCAGGGGTGAGTTGGCTGAGGAGCAGCTCTAAGAGAATGCCATCAGCCCACTGTGCTCTGACCTCACCAAGGGCAGCTGCTGCTCCTCTGGGCTGCCCTGCCTGCTGGGATGTGAGGGTTTGCAGGGGAGGTGCTCCCCCAGACTTTACTAATTCTCCCTCAATGGAGTTAAATTTTGGGTGTTCAACTTGAGACCACTTGGAAGGACCTGATTTTTCTGTTTGTGGTGAATGCTCCCTTCCAAAAACCTGATCCATTGAAAAGCAAGAAACTCGAATTCATAATGATGCTGTAGGATTCTGGGCCTCCATCTGCGTATTCAAGTCAAGAACGAAGTTTTCTGTGAACCTGGGAGCCAGGCGCTCACTGGAAAGCACAGCTCTCAAAGCATGGAGAGAACTTCATCCAATGCAATTTCACAGTATGCTGAGAACTTGGCCACGTGGCCCGGAGGGTGCTTGGCACCAGCATTTCAAGTTGATAGTTGGGAAAAATTTCTTAGAAAAATTGGTGAGACATTGGCACAGGCTGCCCAGGGGGTGGTGGAGTCACCATTCCTGGAGGTGGTTCCAGGGCAGTGGAGATGTGGCACTGAGGGACGTGGTTATGGGTCTGGTGGGGGTGGGCTGGGGTTGGACTTTTGGGGATCTTGGAGATCTTCTCCAACCTTAACAATTCTAGGATTCTATTTCCCTTCTTTATTACTACAGAATAGCAAACAAAAGCTGTTTATTGTAAGCCTGCAACTGTGTTTGGCTTTAGTGCTGTGCACGTGAGACACACGGGCATTGTGTTGTAGCCCGGTGTCCCAGTGGCTGCATCTTCAGGAGAGCAAACACCAAGTGTGGGCCATGCCACGAGCTTTACCTGAACTGGAAATGTACACATTGCTGCTGAACAGCCCCACACCTTCCAGAAGCAGCCAAGATAAACATGCACTTGGCCTTGGGGCTTCTCTGTGTTCCGAGGCCAGTGCGTTTGTTATTGTATATTCCATGTGTTGGAGCTCATTAACTTATTCATGTGATTCTTATCAGTATGAAAATATTGACATGAACAAGTACAGAAGAAAGTTATCACCACTGCTTTCCCCTGAGTTAGATGAAGCAGTCAGCTGAATGAGCAAGAAATACTTGAAATGTCTTTGCAAAACAAACTTCTTCCTTACCAAAGCTTACTCTAAGGCCTGTTGAAATCAAGAATGAGTGCCAATCCCTCATCAACAGAAAAACTTATTTTGTCTACGTGTGCACGTAACAGAAGGGAACAGGTGGGTGGCATGGAGGGCCAACGGCAGAGTGTGCTTAATGCCCCGTGGGGCTGCCATGCTGCAGCTCAGGGCAGCCAAAGCAGTGCTTGAGAAATCCTTAGGTAAAGTCAAAGTGAGCAGAAAGCTTTTGGGAACAAGTGAAATAAAATAAATATTGATTATGGTGGAACATGCTGAAGTATTGGCCAATGTGATTTAGGACAGCCAACAGAACGCTCCCTGGGACTGGCTCCCTAAAACAATTAATGTTTAAAATGTAATTATCGGAAAGCAAAAGGTCCTTAATGTGTATAGATGTTTCAAAATGTTTCCTTGTGGGAACAAAGATGTTTAATTTTCAGCTCGTGTTCCATTTATAGATAATCCAGAATAATGCCCGTGTGCTCAGTGAGTCTGGTTTCTGTTTGCTTTTCCCAGTGAAAGGTAAAATTATGCATATTGTTCTAATGTGCTTCGCTGCCACTGAAATGGTCACAGTGTGCTAAAATGTGATATTAAAACAGCCTCTCCCATTATTTGATTAAAAAGAGTTCTAATAGTGAACGTAAGAACAACAGCCTTTGCAGTGCAGGTGGCCCCGTGCCAGCTGTAAACAGCCCAGCTGCTTCCAGAAGCTTATTTGCTCCAAGTTAAGAAGTGTGACGGTACGAAAACCCCAACCTTGACTGCAGCGGTCCTGGCTGCTCAGCCTCATGTATATCTGTGGCTGGAAAGCACTGCAATACAGGTAACAATTGGTAACTGCAAAGTATAAAAGTTCCATGAGGAATTCTCTGTTGAGGGAAGAACTCTCAGCATCCCAAGCAGTTCTCCCCAAGCAAGTTTGGTAGAGTAAATTTACTGCAGAGTTGTAGCATTCATCCTGTTAGAGTCAATAGAAAACCATAAATCCTTTGTTACAGACTTTCTTCCCTAGTTTGGGGAAGCTGCATTTGGTGTAAGTCCCACTTTTGTGTTAACACGTTGATAAATGTGTTTGCTTTTGATTTGTTCCTCTCTTTTTGACTGCTGCATTTGTTTTTTTCCTCAGAAACGACAGCACCCATCCGTGCTAAGGACATCAGTGATGAGTTGATGAAGCAGTTTGCTTTTCTTTCTGGTAAGTAGCAGGAGCCTTCCATGTTCTCTCTTCGTGTTGTAATTAAATACTCCAGATGAACTGCTTGGCAAAGTGATACTCCATACGGCATGTTATCTGTCAAGCAGTCTTCATTGCCACTAGAAATGCTGTTAATAAAATATTGAGGTGGCTCAAAAGAATGTATTAGATTTCTGTCTCTGTACAATGCTTGTTCCTTCAAAATGCTCAAAGCTTTGCAAATATTTTGCTTTGAAATGTGTAAGCTCAAGAACAGTGTGCACGGATTTTCCTTGCATTTCTGACTTCTGTCTCACATAAAGTGTGCTCAACAAATAAAGGAAATATCCAGTACCAAGTAGTTTTGCTTCTACCACCTGTGCATGTGCGTTGTGCTTGAAATCAGTGCCAGAATCTGACCTACTTTGGCTGTTCTGGTGATGTAAATAACCTCTGTAATAACGTAGGCTATGGGCTGGTGGGGTGTTTTTTGACCTGGATTGTGCACCTGGATTTTGCTGCTGGCTCTCCCAGAAAACACCCACAGAAGAACTCTTGTCTCCCTTCCAGGTGGCCGAGGGAAGGACAAGGCTTGGATCATCACCTTGCCTGATAACTCTCGCTTCAACGATGTGCCTGAGGATGTTGTAACTAAAGTCTTAACATACCTAACATCAGTCCCGAGGTACGTGGCTGCCTTCTGTCTCTCCTGTGATGGGCAGTGTCAATCTGACCTGGGCCAGGTGCAGTATCTTCAGCTTAATGCTGTGCATGGGCACGAGGGATGTCTTCAGCTCCTAGGGCAGAGGAGAAGGCAAGCAATTAATTGCAAGCTCTTGCGGTGTCCAGGTGTGATATTTTATGTGCCAGTAACTGCAGATAAAAAGTGGACATCATCCTTATTACTTGCCAGCCTGCATGTATCATCAGTTCAGTTTATTAAGTTTCTAATTAGCAACAAGCTTTCTTTTAAGCTTTGACATGTGTCACTGCTTAAATATGCCATTCCTCTCCAGAGTAATATTGTGACGTGTACAAACAGAGAGTCATTACTGTGGAAAAGAGAAATGTAACCAAAGGAAGAGAATAATTACAGGAACAAAGCCATTTGGGGTCCCCATTACACCCGATCACTCAGCAGCATGCTGAAGCTCCATTATGTGCCTGTATCCCAGAGTTAAGCAGCCAGCAATCTGTCCCGACCACATGCAGGGCTCTGTGCTCAGATTAATGGCTCTCCCACTTCTTGCTGCTGAGCCTGACTCAGTTACCTGGAATGCTTAATTTCCTTGAATAATGCCTGTTTTGGCAAATTTCTTCCTTCAGGGAGAGTAGGTTGACAGCAGCTAGATGGGAGCTTTCCATCAGCAGCTGCCTCGGGAGAAGTACTGTCTGTTTTGCCACCTCTGCAGGAATAAAAAGAGCCTCTGGTTTCTCTTTCTTTCTTGATCTACTGTGAAGCTGTGCTCCTCCTGGGTCAGGCTTGCAGAGGGGTCTTTCCCTCCCGTCCTGCTGGGCAGGTTGCCCCCGGCTCT
This sequence comes from Meleagris gallopavo, assembly GCF_905368555.1. Lineage (NCBI taxonomy): Eukaryota > Metazoa > Chordata > Aves > Galliformes > Phasianidae > Meleagris > Meleagris gallopavo. The sequence continues at coordinate 5,015,013 of NC_139412.1, read as the reverse complement.
GTGTGTGTGTGTGTGTGTGTGTGTGTGTGTGTGTGTTTCTCTGCCTGGATCTTTCAGGGCTTTTTATTCCATGTGACTTTAAACACCCTGGCGTTAGCATGATTAGCAGTCTTGCTGTCCCTGTAATAGGTCAAACTCAATCAAGAAACTAATGAGAGCTGAGAGCTTGTTGGTGATTCAACCGTGCTCAGTGTGTTATTTGTAAAACCACTTTAATCATGCTTCTCTAGTCCTCCTACTGCCATCTCAGCCTGCTTCAGTACCTGGCTGTTCTAACAACACTGGAGTCTGAAATGAATGAGCTGTACAGAATGAGCTGTAGATACACAGGCACTTCCCTGCCATGTACCTATGGATGGGTATGGGTTTATCAAAACCACGTGCACCATCCCTTTGTATCCTTTGTAATCAGCAGCAATGGCTATGAGTTGTACTGCTGACACCAGTCTGAGAGAACCACATGGGATGTCAGCTCTGTAGTATTCTAGGCAGCTGAATTTCATGGAGTGCTTCTCCTGGAGGTGACAACTGGAAGCTGTTCTTCACTCAACAAGGTGAGCGTGTTAGTGACAGAGCCACAGGAAGCTGAGTTTTGTATTCAGTTAATTTGATTTTGGGATTCCTGCGACCATAATGCAGGACGTGGTTGTATGAAAGAGCTGTAGAGAAAAACAATAGAGATGATGATACAGAATGATGATACAGAAAGATGAGTAGTGTGTTCCCACATTCCATGCACCCCAGTCAAAATACACATGCTGGGCTGTGTGCTGATGGATGGGCTTTGCTGAATAGCACTGCACATTGGTGTGCTTGAAGGAGAGGCACAGGAGAGTGGGGCAAATCCTGATCTCTGCAGAAAGGAGAACCTAACAGTGATCTTGATGATGCAGCTTTTAGGTATTTAGACTAACTTTGCGTATTTCACTTGCATCATCACATTGAAGTAAAGTGACATATAGCCACAGCTGGTGACACGGAGAGTGAAACCACAGTAATTCGGAGTAGCAGTACCATGCAGTGAGTGCTGGGGTGTGCTCTGATCCACCAGCAGCTTCCCAGCCCATTGAGCAACTTCCCAGCTGCAGACTCGGGGATTCAATTTCAAGTCCTCCCGCAAAAGCTCCCAAGTTTTATTTTTAGTCCGGTGCGTCCTGCAACACATAAAAAATTAAGGGTAAGGGGAAAAGTGACAGGAAGCCTCTGTCTGGTTATCCATCTCCATCATATGCTGCTGGATGCAAACAAAGCTGCCTCTTGCAAGCACTTGTGAGAATGCATTGATTTATTTTTCTTGTCAGTCTGAAAAGTACATCATGGGATTGGGAATCTGATCAACCCGCAAGGTCTGGATTGCAAATAGACATAGGCTTGCTCTGTTTGCCCTAAAATAAATTAAAGATTTCCCACAGTGAATTTCAGGGCTTTTGTACAGCTCAGAATTTGCTTCCTTGTGTATGTAAGGGAACTGATAAAAGTAGATGAGCTTGCTGAGGACTTGCTGCTCACTGAATGTAACCTTGTCTGGACTGAATGATGCACCGGGGCATGCTTTGATGAACTGACATTGTGTTAAGGCTGCCTTTTCAAAATTGCTTGGGTTCTGGGGTTGTTGGTGTTATTTTTTGAAGGGGTTTATTACAGTGACAGCAGTGCTGTGTAAATGCTGTATTTGTCTTAATACTGCTAAGGGCTGGGAAATGCTATCTTGTTGTGCAGAGATCTGCCTTTTAAAGTTGTACACTGGAAAATCAAGCAGTTCTATCCTCATTATCAAAACTAGCCTCACACAAAAGGATCGTTTTGGCCTTCTCCCACCTGCTGCTGTTACCAAACCCTTGCTGAGGATTTCCTGACATAAACGTGCAAAGACTTCTCCATGTTGCCAAAACTAATTTGGCTAAAATAGGCTTTTGGCTGAAAGGTTGAGCCTGATTCCAGATGACAGTGTGTAAGCTTACCTCATACTTTGTTATGTGCCAAGGTTTTGTGTGTGACCTATGTGTAAAACACATATTACTTATTTTCTCTGCTCTTTTCTGATACGCTTCAATGACAATGCATAAATTGCATAAAAGCACACAACCTTTACACTTTGAACTTGACCTCATAGCATGTGTTTGTAGGGATGGTGTACCCTTACCCATGTGTAAACACAACTCCAGTTTGCAGTTGGAGGTACCCTTGGTGTGTGTCTGTACCAGGTATCCTGACAAGGCTGTATTTGTTACAGTCACAGTTCACCTCTGCGCTGGGTCACACTGCAACATGTGGATCCCCAGAGCTCCCCACTTCCTTAGGGGATTTCAAACCAGCATAAAGGATTTTGATGCGCATATAGCGTTGCCCGTTGCAGAGGCAATGCTTCAGCCACGAGATGGACTTCCCAAATTTCTGCTGGAGTTTGCTCTAGGAAATATTTTCAAATGTATTTTGGCAGCATGCTCCATCCGTGGAGGTGTTTGGATGGAGCCCTGGGGAATGTGACCCAGTGTCTGACTGGGTTGAAACTGTGTGACCCCTGAGGTCCCTTCCAACCCAAGCCGTTCTGTGGTTGTCTCACACCTGTGGAAATGTCAGAATAGGTTTTGTTTTCTGTGTTCTTGGGATTGTTTTTTATAGATAGGGGAGAGGGTGGGACAGGCTACAAAGTCATATTCCCTCAAAATGTCATTCATTTACTTTTTTTATTTTTAACCCCGTAGTCAACGTGAGTCGGACACCAAATTTATCCTAATCCTGGATAGAAGATTGGACACGTGGACATCTGTCAAAACGACTCTCCAAAAAATTGCAGTAAGTCCTCTTTAATGGTAATTTCTTTCAAGGTATGAAGTCGCTGTGTCCATTTTGTGCCACTTTCAGAAAGCATTAGGAATTGGGAGCAATGATGCTTGTACTTTCTCTCTTGGTAGCATTTTGCTTTATGGCCCTGTGATTAATTCAGTCATGGCTCTGTGCCTCATTTGAATGCATAAATGAGCTGTTTGAGCATTAAACCAATTCATTTGCTTGTTTTTGTACTTTCCCTTAGTGGTCCAAATGTGTTTTCTGCCACATTCTGTGATTTTGTTGGGTGGAGAATTTGGCTTCATATATATTCTTTCTAGACACTGGTTATTAGTGAGAGTATATTTTACCTAATTTTCAGTGACTGAAAGGGTTTGATTCTTTAAACAGGCTGCACAGCCATTTGTTTGTGGGCTTGGGTGGAAAAACTTTTAAACGTGCACTCCTGCATTCACATTTTGTGCTGCCTGTTCTGAACATAACTCAAAGCAAGTTTTCTGCAACTCACCAACACATTGAGCCATGGGGAACCAGAGCATGGCATTCCTGGTCCAGCTGGACTTGGCCTTAATGACATTTTGCTTGTAGGCATCCAATGGAAGGAAGGATTGCCATTACCTTTCTGCATTGTGCATAAGGTACTGCTGTCAGTATTTGGTTGTATTTTTTTTTTCTCTTCTGAACTTTACAACATGAATTTGCACACATGTCACGAGAGAAAAGACAGCATTTGAAAAATAGAAAATAATTCCTTAAAGCGATCATCAGAATTCAGTTCTGCTGCGGTGTTTGAACCAGTGCGAGTACCAGGAGCTTCCTTTAAGGGTGATGTTGGTGCTTTGCATAGTTTGGAAGTTTCAAGAACGTAAAATCCTGGCTGTCCTAATTTGTAGCTTCAAACAGAAGTGCCATTCATCTCGTGTTTCATCAGGAAATATAATTACTGTGTGACCTCTGAGCACACACCCTATTAGTGTACCTGTGTCCACGCAGAGCAGCAGCTTTGCCTGGGGTGTATCAGGGCTGTGTGTGCAAATACTGCAGCACAGCTGTGTGCAGAGGGCAGTGAGAGACAGGAATCTGCTAAATGCTAAGAGTTGGGAAGCTCGCCTTAAAAAACAGAGGGCCCAGCCCTGGAAGGCCATCTTTGTGACCAGGAGGGGTTCTGCTGGACTTGCCTTTGTGCCAGTAACACAAAAGGTTACGTCCTGATTTACTTGCAGTCAAACTGTAATGCATGCTGCATTTCTGATCCTTGCATAATTCTGGAATAAAGAAGTGCAAATAAGCCGCATTTGAAATACAGTGCCCTATTTTTGCAGCATAGGAATATGCAGCTCTGCAGTCATGCATCTGATCCAGGGTTTTTTTTTTTTATCAGAATACAGATTTTTGTTTAACTCCTTTGTGTATGCCGTTCTGTACTGACTGCACGGGCTCATGCTTGTGCCATTGCTTTGGAAAGCGAGACCCTGCCAGCAGGCTCAAGCCGTAGGTTTTGCTACGGACTGCATTCCTTCGCACACGAAATCCTAATCAACTTCAGAACGCGTGCTTCAGAGAGCAGCAGGGAGGGGAAAAAAAGAGAAAAAAAAAAAAACAAAAAAAAACCAAAGCAGAACGGTGCAAGCTGTGGTGCAATCGCTCAGGCTCGGTCGTGGCGGAAGGCAGCCGGCCCCGTTCCGAGGCTGATTTTTGGCATTCCACCTTAAGTCGAAGCCGGCGCTCGGGAAGCAGGGAGCGGGGCCGCCGCGTCCCTCTGCGGAACCGCCGCAGCGCTGCGGCCGCGGGGCCATGGCCGAGGGGAGCCCCGCGGGGGGCGGCAGGAGGCCCCGGAGGAATGCGGTAAGGCGCTGCGTGCCCGCGGAACGGCCCGGCATCGCGGGGAAAGGCCCCGTGGGGGCGGCTGGATACGCGCCGCACCTGCGACCTTCGCGCGGCTCCGCAGCGATGCGAGTGCCGGCGGGCGGCGGGGCTCCGTCCGCGGTGCGGGTGGCCGGGGGAAACCCGGCACCGAGAGGGCCCGGCCGGGACCTGCTGCTCGGCGCCGGTGCTCGCGGCATCTTCGGGGTTGGCCGTGCAGCCCGCTGGAATCAAGGCGGCACGGCGCTCCGGAGCTGCGTTTTGGTTGTCAGGGAGGCGAGGCTGGAGTTGGCCCTGCTTGGCGTTACTGCTGTGCAGTTGCTACCTTAAGGGACAGAAGAAAGTCGTGAACTTCAGCATCTGCCCAAGGACCGTTAGCTTCGATTCCCTTATTCTGAAACAGAGTCACCGGCAGGCGCTACTTTTGCTTAGGGTCTATTGATCTCCGGCCTCACAGATGGCCCAGTGGACTGCAGGGAATGCGTCCTCAGAAAGCCAGTCTTAACATTATGTAAAACCACACTAAATATATTAAGCTATTCAGTAAGGAGTTAATAACTGCAATGCTTTCAGTGTGTGTCCTTTCCTGTGCTGCATTAACCCAGCTCACCTAAATTGAGTATAGCAGCTCTGTCGTAGTTGAGCGTGCATGTAAGCAGTTGCTGATCTGGGGCCTTAAAGCATACATGTCTGTGTGCTCAGCATGGGGAGTTTCCTGAACGTGTTCTTTGCCATGGAATGCTCGTGAGATGTTGCTGGGTACCTGATAGTTTTTTGTCTTTCCAACGCTGCAGAGGAATACCAAAGGCAAAGAGTTTAGAGGATTCTTTTAGGTGGTTTATTATGCACAAATTCTTTTCAGTGTCATAAGATAAAGCATAAGGCAAATATTAAGGCCCTTTTGTCATTGCTTTCTTGATTATATTATGGGGAACATTTTTTGGTGTGCTTTGTTGGTCTTCCCACCTCCCTATTAACTTCAGTATTATCAGTGCTCAGTTTACAGAGCTCCAGACTTCAGCCCTTAGAAGAATGAGAATTGTAGCAGCGATGGAAATACACGCAGTCCCTTCAGGAAAGTTATCTTCAAGGAATTATTGGTCTGCTTGTCTATCTATATTTTTAACTTTTCATCCTTCCTTTTAAGTCTGCAGGAGGGCACAGGACATGGGTTCATTGGTAGCTGTCTGTCTTTCTGCAGTTATTTTTTTGCTTGCTTTTTTTTTTCCCCCATGCTTGAAATACACAAGGTATCACTTGCAGAACAGGATTTCTTGTTTTCTAACAACTCAGAAATGCTAACCTTGGTCTTATGTGTACAGAATCATCTAAGAAACCCACTAGCACTTTCTAAACTAGAGGGATATCAAATAACCCATCCTAGAAATGCAGCTACCTCTGTCTGAAGTATATCAAAGTGTCAAAAGAAATATAGATGTATATGCATGGAGCGTAAAGTGGTTTCAAGTCAGAATCTACTCTGTAGCAGATATGTCAGGTTATGGTCTTGTGTGTTTTGTAGCACCTGCTGGTATCCTGCAGTCATGGAACCATAGGTGTCCCAAGACACTTATGCTCTTGCACACCTCAGGGCCAGGCAGTGCAGCCAGCAGTATGCAGGGAGCAGGGCTGGTTATAGCAGCACTGCTGGGCCCGGCAGGCAGCCGGCCTGGGGAGGTGGGAGAGGCAGCCAGCTTCTATGGGTAGTGCAGAGCTTGCCAGATACTTTCCAGTGAAATATTCATGCCGTAAATATTCAGTTCATTCAGAACGTTCACAAGTGGTGCCAGTTCTGGTGGTGCTTCCCTCAGTGAGGGCTTTTTGCATCCCAGGCAGGGATTTTTCTCAGCCTCAAAATGAGAAACTGCTCCAGGTTCTTGGAAGCATCCAATAGCTTTCTCTCTGCTAGTATGGGAAGCTCAAGTTCCTGAACCCTGAGCTGAGCAGGGTGTCAGAGGTGGACTTCTTCAGACAGAGCTGTGTCTTGCAGCAGGGCTGGAGGGCCTGTCTTTGGTATTACAGCAGAGCTGATGTTCCTTTTAGAAGTAGTTAAACAGGCAGTGAAGCAGGGTGCTGAACCGGCATCTCCTGCAGCTGCTCAGCCACTCTTCTTTCAACAAGGCCCTGTTTCCAAGCTGGAGGCCTGGTGACTGTGAGACCAAGTTCAGGCCTTTGGCTGTCTCCAAATTTGACAGGAATCAGAGCATCACAAAGTGGTTTGGGTTGGAAGAGACCTTAAAGCCCACCCAGTTCCAACCCTTTACCATGGGCTGGCTGCCCCCCATTAACTCAGAGCCCCATCCAGCCTGAACTTGATGGGACACCCACAGCTTTCTGGGCAGTCTATGTCAGGCCCTCACTGCCCTCTGAGGGAAAGATTTTCTTCCAAACATCAAACCTGAATGAGCACAGATTGCTCAGGTCTCCCATGCTGTACCTATTACTGCTCTCCCAGAGCCAGCAGCCATTTCCTGTGCTCCCCAGGTGCTGAGTGCCACACGCACAGCACCCAAGGCCTGGACCAGCATAAATCTCTTTGATGTTTTATGGTTTGCTCTTTAAGCTAACCCCAAATCTTTGTCCCTGGCACAGTTGTTGTTGACTTCCAAAGGATATGAATTTGGCACTTCATTCACATTCTTTTCTATATTGCTTTTTTTGCTCTCACCTAAAATAGCTGCAGATCAATATATTGAATCTATGTGGCTTATTCAATCCTAAAAGTCACTGTCCATTTCTAACTGGAGTTGTAGGCAAAAGAAACCACAACTTGACCTTTCCTATTGAGTAGTGGTGCAGTTCATGGATATCAGATCTCAACTGTAAAACATGGCTTTTTCAAGCAATGCTAATGCATGTTTATGGGAGCAGTCCTTGTCTTGAAGGCACTGTGCAAAATATCCAAATATATTCAGTACTCTTGGTGTATGCTCTGCTATCACATCTGGCATGTTGGGACTTGGGAAGGAGAGCATGTTGTTCAACAGGGTCTTGCTGTTGGAGAGAGCAGGAGATGGGGAATTGTCTGTATGGTCTTGCTGTCCTTATGTAGTGGGAAGGCTTACCCAGTGCTCTTGATTGCATTTGGATGTTTGTCTCTTCAAGGAAAACTTATTTTCATATTGATGTAGAATTAGAACTCCACTACCACTTAGTGTCTCTTGGGTACCTTTACACCTGGGAGAGCCATAAAGCCTTCGTGTGTACAGCTCTGACAGCTTTAGGGTTCTGAAGTTCAAATGAGGAAGATATAGGGAGGAATGTAACCTGGCCTAGTTTGGATCTCAGATAAAATGATACATCTTCATTAACTCTGTTATTTTCATCATGGGCTTATCCATAATTTAATGATATGACTCCTAGGTTCTTAAAAATTCTTTTTCATTCTCAAGCATCCTTTCCACGGATCTATCTAAAATTGCCCCTGCCAAAAACATATACTTGAAAAAAAGTCACTGGTAGCATAGACAGGAAATTCTGAAATAGTACCACAAATTAAATGTTGCTTGATAATTAGCTGGGGCAAGCAGAGTGTGCTCGGCGTAGATATGGGTGAAGCAAGTTTGGGAATAAATTTTGCACTCATTGCCTTCAAAGTTCCACCCCTTTGTTCCCTTTTAAGACAGAATTTCAATCCCTCATTTATAGTGCTGACTGCAGTACTTAGTTTTAAAATGTACTACCAGCAGCCCTCCAAGGTACATTGGCCAAGCACTTGCTTGTTCAAGAGGGAAGTAGGACTGCACTGTCCTCCTGCAATTGTCCCGTATCTCTAAACCACTTTGTGTCACCCTCCAGTTTTGCGAACACACGGCTGTGAGCCTGCAGAAGCACTGCTGCTAGTGGTGTGATCTGAGTCCAGCAGGCAAGCTCTCAAGCTGGGCCAGCATCAGCAGATGACAATTTATACCTGCGTTAGGAAGTGCATAGTCCAGCCTGTGATGGAATTCAGAAAAGGCTTTTGGGGACAATCAGAAAAAGATCCTCAGGTTTAATGCATACTCATCTTTTCAAGGTGTTTGGGAGCAGTTGGAGCTGCTGCATCCCCAGGTTGAATGTTATCTCTGTTTTCTTGCAGGCGTCATTCCCAGGGAACCTGCACTTGGTGATGGTTCTTCGTCCCACAGGGTTTTTCCAGCGCACCTTCACTGACATTGGATTTCGATTTAGTCAGGAGGACTTTCTACTCAAGTTACCGGTATGAGCGTGCAGAGCTTTGTGCCTTGTGTGTGGTTGTTGGCTGCCTGTGAACCTTGGGATGGGGGTGACGTGAAGGCACTGACGTGAGGAGTAACTGGAGCAATTCTGCCATTACTGCTCTATTTCTACAAAATCTCTCCTGTAGCAGTTTTCTGCTTGCCTGTGCATAGTTTATTCCCTGCAGAACAGCTGATTTTATCAGTCCATTCTCCTCCCTCCAAAAGGATGTATGCATCCACAGTGGATAAAACCATGCTGGAATTTTTTTAATGTCTGAAATGCCAAGAGACATCTAGCAAAGCTTTTGCTGTGGATTCCACCCATAATCACCATTTTCATCTCAGTGTAAACACCATACCAACATCATGTTGCTATTTGTTTCTAAAATAGCAACTGAAATGCTCTTATGTTCTGAAGTCAAACTTTCCAAGGCTTCTATAGCCACCTTGATTAATGGACGTAATAGCTAAGAAAAGAAAAGTACATTTATGGAATCTAAAGTTGGCACAAGGACAAACTCCCAGAAGCAAACTAATATTTTCCTATAGGAATTTTTCAAAAATAGTGCATTTTTCACTCTAAAATGATTGTCAGTTCCGTAGTTTTGAAAATTCATGACTTACAACAGGGAAGACCAGGACGCCCAGAAACTCACATTAAAAAGCCCATGTATTTTGGTGAAGATGGCCAGTGCTTCATGACATATTCCAGTTTTTATATTTTTCCAGGTTACTTGTCATCTCTTGCCAAAACCTACACCTGCTTTCATCTCTGATATCCAGGCACACACTGCAGTATTTCACTGTACTTTATATTTAAGAAGGAAAGCACCTGGAAGATCAGGGATTCCTTAGGATCCCTGGTCAAATCTATAAAAGCTGTGTTAAGCTATAAACATAAGAAAAAAAGCAACATATAGAGAAAACTCAGTTTTTGCATACATAAAAGAGTTCTAGGCTTGATCCATGTATGATTTAGGCGGAAATGATCAACCAGCTGATGGTGTTGCCTTCTTTGCAGGTTGTTATGCTGAGCTCGGTTAGTGACCTGCTGACATATATTGATGAGCAGCAGCTAACCCCAGAGTTTGGAGGCACCTTGGAGTACTGCCACAGCGAGTGGGTCATCTTCAGGACTGTACGTACCGGGGCTCAACACTGGCTGTGGGGAATCTGCTGGGGAAGGCCTGATCCCCAGCTAAACATCTCCTGTAAGGCAGTGAGCAGTGCATAGCTGAGAGTAACCTCTGGAGCAACCACCTTTCCTTGTTAAGGTTTGCGAAGGAGTCAAGTGGAGTTAGGCACTGAATGGATTTATAATGGCAGGTTGAGTTCCCAGCCACCTTTCCAACAAATCAAAACATTAATGAAAGCCTTTGAGACAAATCATTGTGCCCCCAGTCCTGCACCGTTGTCCACACAGACAGATGTGGAGCTCAGTGTGAAAACAAAAGCCTAAGACATCATTGTTGGAGTGGTTCAAGCTATTGCTTCTGCCAGTTTCTTCCCATTTGCATAGATGCACTGCCACCATCGTGCTTTTTAAACTTTTTTGGCTCTTAGTTTTGTTCTTTTGCACAATGTGTTACAGCGACAATGACATAGCTCTCACACTTTGAGATAAAAATGACAAAATAAATGACAAAAATGTTAGGGTAATTTAAGAAAAAGATGAGCTTCTAGAACATATCTGCATGTGTTAGATAAGTGTCCATGTTAAAAGCCTCTCAAAAAATTCCCATGTAAGGTTCTCTTAAAACACTTGCTGAAATTTCCTTGTTAAATACACAGTTTAAAGAAAATACAAATGTATTCAGTTGCATTAAAATTTATTACCCTGATTCCAAAAGCAGAGCCAGAGCTGCAGTGTCACCCACTGCTTTGGCTTGCAAGTCTGGGAATGTCCATGACCAAAAGGACAAAGACTTCTCTTAAGCCCTGCTGTCAGGAGGTGGTTCATGGTGTGGGTCAGCCAGAGGAGAGGTGTGGTAGATGAGGAGTTACAGTAATTTGTGTGATGGATCCCATGGTGGCTTCTTCCATTGACCTTCAATGAATGGTAGGACAGTGCACAAGAACAAGCAGCAGAAAACAAAACACGAGGTGTCTGTGTCCATTACTGCTTCAAGACCTTGTTACGAATTCAAGCTGTGCTAAAAGCCAGCTGGCCATGTCTTGATGACCACTGTTAGCACACAACAGCTCCACCATTAGTGGGCCTCTCAGCCATCTCTCTAAGAGTCGGATGCTGCACTCTCTTGCAGATCTCAGCCTTGGCTTTTAGTGCACTCTTTATGAGCTATAGCAATGTCCTGAATCCCAGTCTGATCTCAATTATTGTCTCCCACCAGGCAATAGAGAATTTTGCACTAACCGTGAAGGAAATTGCACAGATGTTACAATCTTTTGGCACAGAGCTGGCAGAGACTGAGCTCCCAGAAGACATGTATTCCATCGAGCGCATCCTGGCCCTGCGCACTGAGAAGTACTTCCAGCTCAAGGTATGGCTCATCAGGAGCACAGCAAGATGGGATTTCTGGGGTTTGACTGTCTGTTGGTTTGATACCCATTCCTCTATCCCTCCCATGCATCTGTATGTGGTGGCAGACAAAATAGAACACAGCGTGACTGTGTCTGTATGTTAAATTTACATTTGCCACACATTCCAGTAAATTACCGTGCTGGCATCCAGAAAACTGTCTCAGCATTGGCTCTTTACTGGATACAGAAGTTGATGTCTGAAACGTGCTGTTCCTCTGGTCTTTGCTCATCCTTCTGGCAGAAAGGAGGCTGGTGGGTTCCCTCTGCTTCACTCCCAGTGCTGCAGAAAGTTGCACGCAAGGGTTGTCAGTGGGTCTGGAGAGATGATTTGTCCTCAGCTCCCTCCTCCTCTGTGCAGAGCTGCACACTTACTGAGTGCAGCTGCCCCAGGGGTCTGAAGGAAGCTGTGTTTGCTTGAGGGCATTGAAGGTGAAGATTTCTTGTGAGTGTATAGTTCGGAGCATGCCTGACTTGATCCCGCTGAGCCTTCATGTTTCACATAAAACATAAAACTTTTTTCTTTAATATTTTAAGATTTTTTTCAGCTGTTGTGACCGATGAATATTTTTGTAGGATTTAGTGGAAGATGTAGAGCAGACAGCTGCTGCTGTCTTGGCAGCTTTGAAAGATGCTTCTGCATCTTCCTGGGGACAGCATAGGCACATCCCTAGGCCCTCAATTCATAACACTTCCCATGCTAATAGCAGGGCTGTGCAGTTGAAGAATGAGGTCCTTTGCTTTATTCATTCGTGTAAATCAAAGAAGAGTATCTATTCTCATTTATAATCATTTGTTGTCCTTGTGACAGTGATTTCTCAGTTAGAAATACCCCAAATGACATCTGAAGGATGCTGTATCTAGTCATGTCTGAATAGACATGTACACATATACAGCAAGTGTGATTATAGTTAATGCAAGTCCTTTATTTCTTCTTTGGAAATGAACAGGGCTGTAGTACAACAGCAGCTGCATATGTTGATGCATGACTGAATTAGACTTTGTTCTTCAGATTATGTCCAAAGCGTAGGGAGAAAATATGGGTTACCAACTTAGTCCTGCATATAAACAAATCAGCTGTACACACTTTTCTCTGGGGTGAAATACAGAACATTATCTGTTTTCATTTGCATATAAAGCACAGCAGCACTTAGTAGAAGCCATCTGTTGCTTTTAATGCCACATCTATTAATTTAAAATATCAAAAACATTCTCGGGCTTCTGTCTGAAATCAGTTCCATTGCTTTTTTTGTTTTGTTTTGTTCCTTCTAAGACCGTGGAAGATGAAAGCTGATGAGAAACTGTGTGCAGATTGTGAGACGTGGGGTCCCTGTATGTCTCTTGACAACCACAAGATTGGTGCAGCTGATTCCTGCGGCCAAATAATGAGTTGATCAGGATAATTTATGTAGCTGTAGTACTGAACAAAGGCTAGATGCAAACCTGATGAAAAATTGACAGAAATTAATTAAACGGAGCAACTGAGAAATTAACCTCTTTGATATCCTGAATGGGACAAAATCAAGTTAGCACCTGTTAGACAGTTCAGCTACTTTGTCTGACATCTAGTGAAAGGCTTTGCATCAAAAGGAGAATTTAGGGCTCTGGGAATGAGATGTAACAGCGTGGAATAGCAGCCACCTGCGCACTAAAGAATGCTGTGCAATATCACTGAAAAGCATATCCCTAAACAGCAGAAATACCTGAATGAAAGCATGGACTTGTAGATAAATATTTAATACAATTCCTCCTGCTCACAGCTCTGTGGCAGTGCTGTGCATCTTGAATCGTTCCGTGGTCTCATGTTTTCATGCTTGCCAGTTCCCACCCAGTGTGGTGACCAGTCTGTAGTTCAGCCTCTCCCACATGCAGGGGTTAAGGGAGCTAAATGTTGCTGGGAGTCCTTTGCTCTGATGGGTACCAGTGCTCCACTTATGGCAGGGAAACAGAAAAGAGAGCAACACAAAATGCCTCACCCTTAGCTCCCACAGAGTAGCCTGAATCAGAAATGTTTTGCATTGTGCAGGAAGATATTACAGCAGTCACGAAAGAAGGAAAGTTGCTTTTAAGCAATTTAGAAGAGCCTGATGTGGGTGAATGCAGCCAGGACCAGCACCAGAGGCCTGGAGACTGGGACACTGTGAATAGGTGAGTGCACCGTGTTGCTGATTTGCCTGATCTTTGAGTGGAAATGTGGGCTATTTCAGCATGGATGTATCTATCAAAAACTTACAGACAGAAATACCAGCTTTGTTCCATACCCGTTGATTTCCTGGCTGATTTCAGTCAACTTTGACCTACTCTGATATTTTTTCCAGCCTCTGTGATGGGGCTGTGGAACAGATTCACCCCCATGCAGGCTGTCAGGTTTTATTCTGATAAAATGGTGATGGCAACAACTTCTTCACACAGCTACTGTCATCTGCAGTGATGATTTTGTGAAAAGCCTCTCAGATATATGTATCAGTTCATTTCTCCTGAGAGATGAACTGGGGTCCTGAGTAGACTGTCTTTCTAGGACTTGTCCATCTGTTTGTCCATCTGTTTTAATCCTGTGCTTTTTCTGTACTCCAGGCTACTCGGGCAGCTGCGGGAGATGGAGACTGCTTTTGATGGCTTCTGGGAAAAACATCAGTTGAAAATGGAGCAGTATTTACAACTGTGGAAGTTTGAGCAAAGTTTTCAAGAGGTATTAAAAGATGCACTATTTCTGTGTGCAGAAGAAGATTTGGGGAAAGGGGGAGAAGAGAGATTTTTATGCTTTCTGTTTTGAGAGTGTTTAATTTATGCTGCTGCTCCTTAACTCTGACTAGCAGGGCTAACTCACTTGGGAAGTCTGCTGTTCTTCTTCATTCAGAGCTAATTTGGGTATCACTGCCCTGCAGCCACATAGATTTACCTGAGAAGAAGCATCTTTGAACGTAGAAATTAGCTCTTGGAAACTCATTTTATTACTGGATTTAACAGTCGCCTAAAGTGTAATTGATTTTGAACTGAGAATGATTTTCTGTCTGTGCTTTGGATCATTTTGCAGCAGTCTTTTTGTTTGGGTGTGTATGTCTAGGTCAAGAATGCCATTGAATTTTTAATGGGTCAACAAGCAGAACTGCCCGACACTGGAGACAGTGTCTCCCAAGTGAAACAGAGGCTGAAGGACTTGAGTCATTTTGATGGTCTGGCTCAGGTGAGTACATCTATCACAGACAGATGCAGTAGTGAAACGTAAGAGGCACGCTCTCTGCTTGTGGTAGGTGTTTTCTAAAACGGCCTGGTGCAGTTTGTTGGTAAGTAGATGGAGGAAAAGATTGATTTCATGTCTTCGTGCTCTTTGCAGCAACACTGTGATCACACTGAAAACCAGGATATTTAATTATCGTAGTTAAAATAAATTGCTGAGCCACCATGAAAATCCAGAGCAGATAAATGTCTGAACATAGGGGAAGTGTGGGAGTTAATGAGCTGGAAGAAGAATTATTTATATGTTAAGTGCTTTTAGCAGTGCTAATAGACAGAGACTTGTTACCAGGCACATGGAGAGGCAAAAAAATCGCTATCTTTAAGCGTCTGTGATTTGAATGTAACATATGGAGGAGGAAGACTAAGAGATGCAGCAGAAAGAGGAGTGAAGTGAGATGATTCACAGGAGCCCCGCTGAGGATGTGACTTCTGCAAATGGCAGTGCTTAACTAGTGGGCCAGGAGCTATAGAGAAGTCCTTAGGGATTTAGACACAACCCCTAGAGGTTTATTTAAGAACGAGAGCCCTAGTGGGAATGTCTGAGGGTTTTTTTTTTTTTTGGCCTTTTGAAAGGTACTTTATTGAGCGAGGTAGGAAGAACAAATAGCCAGGCATACCGTGCAGCAGGGAAGCAGTCCTGGCAGAAAGCCTGTCCTGGGGAAGATGTAACCACTGCACTCACCAGGAGCTGCGGACAAGCCGGCATGTTCTTTACATCAAGCTCTACTACAGAAAGCCTGACTTGTTTTGCCATAGCTGCTTAAAGTCTCTGTCATGCTTATGAGCGTAGTGTGCCTAAACTGGACATCAGCTGCCTTTTCTTAGACTGCATTTCCTGCAAATGGCAGCAGTGATTGCCAGCAGCCACTCACAGCAGTGCTAGCTTGGTGAGATACCATCATCTTCTTCATCCTTTTGGGTGGCAGAAGTTTTTTTTCCCCAGATGATGGGTGCCATTTTATCCTGCGTAAGCCACCTATTCTGGCTACTCCTAATGGCATTCATCTCTATGTGTACCTGAAATCTGGTAAGAAGAGCAAGTGCATGGTGTTGTATGTCGATATTTTGGCGTTATTTCAGTAAGCATGCAGTCTTTTCTCTTCCTTTCACTGAAGGATCTGATAGGGAAGGCTCAGGTGGTGATACTACATGGACACCAGCTAGCAGCAAATCATCACTACGCACTCAACTTAATCTGCCAGCAATGCAACGAGCTGCGGCACCATTCTGATGTCTTGTCTGACGAGATCAAAAGGAAGCAGATGCGGCTGCAGAAGACTTTGGATCTTCATACTCGCCTTCAGCAGGTAGAGCTTGGAGATACGGTGCTCCTTGAAGCAGGTGGTTGGCCTCTCTACTAGCTGGTAGCATCTACAATTTGCAGCTTTGCTTCAGTGATTTGTGTTAGGCAGGTGTTCCTCCAGAGCCTGGAGAGTGCTTTGACTTGGTTAAGTTAGCAAACAGGTGCTGTGAATAGTCAGTAGAAAAAGGTGGGCATCTCTAGAGAGCAGTTCAGAACACCAGAAGTTAGGTTCTGTTGCTCACACTTTCATGGTGCATCCACATATAAATTAACTTCTGAAGTTTCCATACCCAGTGCAATAGAGGTAATGCTTTCAAATAAACTCTGTGTTTTTTTATTAGCAATTTATTAAGAATGAATGTAAGTGACTTTAAAATAAGATGACAGATTGGTAGATAGGCACAGCTGCTCTGTGTTAGTGTGGAAGTGGAGTCATGTTGCTCCATTGCTCGTTGATATCTTAATCAGCATCCAAAATACATTTGGAGAAATTCATGCTAATTAGACCAGAAGGCACACAACCTTAGCGTGCCTGAGGCTGCTGAGAAAAGCAATGAAGTCTGACCCTGTTCCATTTCACTGTTTAGGACAATTAGGAAACTTTTTTTTCCCCCTGCATTCTTCACTACAACGTTGCATTAACCTGTGGGTTAATATGTCAGCAGCATCCCTGCTGTGGGGCAGAGCCCTCTCCCGGGCTCCTTGCACTCCTGGTTGTGCTAGTGGTCAAAATGCAATAGCTGTTTGGGTTTTCACGAGTACCGATGAGCTCCACGTTGAAAATATGGAGCTGGTAAATGATACTTGTCATGAATACCTTGATTTAGCAGGGACTGTCACTCCGTGTTTCCCCCAGGCCCTGCAGTGTTGTGATGAGGGTGCCTACCTGCTTGCCAACCAGCAGATGGACAAGTGCCAGTCTAAAGAAGGTGCTCAGAAAGCTCTCCAGGACATAGAAAGATTTCTTGAAAGCTCTTCGCCCTACTTAAACTATGATCCCCAGTCCCTACAGTATGATTTTGAGTCAGTCTTAACAGCTGAATTGAAGGTAAGCCAATACCCCAGCTACCCAAGTGAAAAGCAAAATCTGACTTCACTGCAGCATTATCAGCTTTACTATTTTCTGTTTTGGTTCCAAGTGCAAAATAGCAGTAGTTATTTGATCATAGAAGTCTTTTTCACTCTACAGTGCCAGATACAGTCAGTGCAGGTGAAGCTTGAAAATGTTCGAAGCATGTTTGAGAATCGTCAGTCTTGCTTCAAGAAGCTGCTGGATAAGCATGTGCGTCCCGTCCAGTTAGTGGCCCCTCGGCCAGAAAACCCCCCACGATCAAAGTCACCATTATTTTCTCCTAAACATGGTAAAGTATCTTCGTGATTATTTTCAGATAATCATTTTCAGGATGAGTAACACAACTTGAGAAACCAACCTGCACTTATTTTGGATTGCAGAGTTGTATATTGTATGACTTAATGGTCTTCCAATTTTTGTCTAGCTTCCCATTTTTGTTTAAGGAATGGGGTGTGGAAGCCTCACACTGAATACGTGGGCTAGTTGGTTGTGAATCACTCTGTGCTGTTGTGTTGGCTCCTCGTACACTTCCCAGCTATGAGAAGGGCTCCCATGGTTTCCTGGGTGTTTAATATTTTTCTGAACACTATCATGTTGGAGCTACCAAATACCTTAGTGTGTTCTCTGACTTGTAAGAGATGACCACATGGAAAGGAGAAAGATGACTTGGTAAAATGAATGCAAGGTTTTTTTGCACTCCTTGTGCAGGAGCACAGCTCTGGCTGGCTCGGTGGTATTTGCTTGGTATTTGCTTTCACTTGCTGTTCAGTGAAAAAAGTCAGCTGAAAACAGTACCTACTTCCACTTCTGTTTTCCTAGCATCTTACTTGGATGAACTGGTGAATTAGTGATACGGGGGGAAAAAACCATATAGATTTGTTAGCCCATTCCATAGCCTGAAGCCTATTTATATACCTGTTCTGGGTGACAATCTCCTTAATTGTCTTGGGCTAGAACTGACATAAAATTAGGCTGACGTTTGCAAAGGAGCCTAGGTACATGAGGAGCTGAATCTCATGAACATAAGTGACAAGCTGGATGTTCGACCTCCTTTGATTCTTTGAGAATGTCATCCTTAAATCCCAATTGTGGAATAATTAATGCCCATAAAGGTAGCAGTTCTGGTTGAACTGAGGTCGCTGCATGTTCTGCCTTCATTTTGTTAATGAGATGTAGCACAATGTTAACGTTAAATGATATCATTAAAACTTCCATCTTTAGCAGTCCTTTATGTATCAGTATTCAGAAGTACTTTAAAGCAGTGTTGGCATATTTTAAACCAGGGATATGCTGTTATGTGGGAATATTAAATTCCACGAGTGAGTGACTGCATGAAATGATCAGACACCATCGATGTGCTTTGGTACAAATTTGTTTATGATGAATTAGTGTGGATTGGCTGTGGTGAATTGTAGCAGGTGTCATACAAGCAGTAAAAGTGGCTCCAGTTTGGGGAGCTAATAGTGTAAATAAGAAAGCTAGTGGAATGAAGGGGATGAAGCTACTCCATATGCAGTCCAGTGCTGCAAATAAAGCCTGGATTTTCTCATCTCCAGCCAATGCCACGTTGCATGCCCTCTGAGCTTCCATACAAGACCAAAAAAACTCCATCTTTAAACTAAAATACTGCCCATTTTACCAGAGGTTTTTTCAGCTTTCTAGAAGCAGGAAAACGTTAAGGAGAAAGCAGTGGTTTCAGTAGTAGTGGTAAGTGTCTGACCACCTCTGTGGGATGCTGTGAGGCCATCATCCATAGGCCAGGTGTGCTCGTTGCACTGCCTTCATGTGATGTACATTTTTCTAGGAAAGGCACTCCATCACAAAGCACAGGTATCATCCATTAATCATATTCCTGAAAGAAGTGATCAGGCATGTTGAAATGAGCACAGCCAGCAAGAGGGGAAAGACAAAAGGCTCTTCTCTGGATAGATCACGCCGAGAGAGCTTTTTAATAAGGCCTCCATTTGACACCAAACATCAAAATGCTGCCGTCCTGCTGGGGCGATGCACAGTGTCAGAGACACCCGCTGGGCTCTGCTGGGAGTGCTTTGAGGTGTGTGGGTTTGATGGCGTGGATTGAAACCAAACCACCTCTGAGTGCATTGCTTTTGTCCTCTTTTGCTTTTTTTTTCCTTCTTGTTGTGGTCTGAAGACACCCAATTCCTCTTTTAAGTTAGCCCTGGGTTTGAAGCCCTGTCTGATGAGTCACTTTGCTTGTAGTATTTGCTAACTAATCACTCGTTCTTAAAATATATCCCATTTCTCTTCATATTATCTACTCTCTGAACCATTTCTGTCACAATAGATGTACATTATAGAAAGATTATTTTTTTCTATCCAAGGTGTGGATTTTAATTCCAGTTTGAAATTTTCATTTGACCTCTCTCTCCCTGGGAAGAAAACATCAAGAAAAACTCCAAGTTCTCGCAAGGTAACAATTGCTGGCGAAATCTGAATGTGTTTTATAGACTAAGAACCCATCTGAAAATGGGAAAAATTGACTGAATTCAGATTGGGATGTGAAGGAAGTTTTTTTTTTTTTTTTTTTTTTTTAATTTTAAAAATCTTTTTCCTTTCTTACCCCTTTAGTTTATTTGGATTTGCCCAGCATCTGAGTTCTATCTCGGGTTGTTTTGCCAAGTAACAGATATGGTTCTCTTGTGTGTTGTCCCCTGAATTTGCATAACTGTGTGGATGCAGAGTCTTGCAAATAGATGTCAAATATTTTCCCTGTGGGGACCATTCTCTGGTTTCTGCATGAATGAATGTTGTCAGTGCTTCCAGATATTACGTAGCATAATAATTTCTGGGACTTTTTGGCTGCCCAGTAGAAGCTTTGCTCTTCTGAAGTTCAGTGGCACAAAGGATTTCTTAAAAAAGCAGCGTATTTCATCCTTCCCCAAGATTCTGTAGCTCCATTAAGGGCTGGGCTTATCCTGCCTCTGCAGTGACCTCTCTGCAGCTCCTTCAGGTCCATCCCATTTCTTTTCCAGATTGAAGTAATGCACGATTATCAGGAAAAACGGAATTCCTTGCAGTCTTTTATTTCAGACAGTGATGACAACTTAGATATACTGAAAGGGTAAGCTTTCACCCAGTTTACATCACTCTGAATGATGTGTTTCTGGTCAGCCCTTTCACCATCCGTGTACGTCATAGTGCTTGATGTCATCTCTTGCACTTTTGCTATTTTGTCACCCCTGTGTTGGTTGTTAATGAGGTCACACTGTGTTTTGGGCTTGCACAAATTGCCTGTGCTTTTTTTTAATGCAGACATAATATATTTTTTTTTCTTCTTTTTTTCTTTCTTGTAGCCATGTCATAAATGAGCTTATAGAAACTGAGAGAGTGTATGTAGAGGAACTGTTCACTGTTCTGACGGTGAGTGACTTCTTCAGATTGCTCATTACTGCTCCCCGGTGACTTGTACAAAAGAGCACCTGCCACTCTGTGGAACTAAGCAGAAATGTGACAGGACAGGTTTCTACCAAACTGTCAGATCCCCAGCTAGTCATGAATTTTCAAGTTTTCTCCCTTTTTATTTCTAAGTAGGAGGCATCTGCAGGAGCAGTTGGTGTCAGGATGAACTTTTCATCCAGAATGAGGAAGAAGCCTTCTGTTTGTACACACATGCACTGGTAATTAGTTCTATCACTGCTTGTGAAAATGTACAAAGAGCTGGTGTTTTTTAACTGCTCCCTCAGTTCTTTACCTTTTGGAGATGAAAGAAGGTTGTGTTTTATGTTTGGAAGGTTTCTGTCTCAATGCTTTGAGGTTTGTGGATGCATAAAGCGCATTTCTTAATCCAGAAAGCAGACTCTAATTTCTCTGCTGCTATTTTAAACACATGTATTTTGTTCCACAATGCTACTTGCTGATGAATGAAGCAAGTCACTGTTAATTACCTCATCCTGATTATGTTTCTCTGACCCGAGAACAAGCGCCATATAAATCTGTTCAGCTGCAGGTAGTTACACAGAACTGCCTTCCACTGATTGGCTTTTGTTTTGTTAAACTGCACTTGATGTGATAAAGCAGTTGGCAGGTATGTGGGTTTATTGCTGTGTCCAGTCCAGATAGGGGACAGTGGACAGGGCAAGCTAAGTTGTCTGAAAATAACATTTCCACAGAAGAGTGAAGCCTCCTTGCATGGTTAAATAAAAATGACTAATTTTCCAGATACTTATCTTCTGCTGCATCTTTAATCAAATACAGAACGCTTGCTTGGTGGAAGGAATACTGATTTAAACCATAATTAATATAAGAGATTAGTATGAAAAGCCAAAGAAGATATGCCATACATACTAAGTACGTTTTAGCAAACATTTGCTACTTGTATTAAATTGACCTCAGTTTTGTGCAGCACTTAGTGACTGGCAGGAGCTGCCTGAGCTGCTGCCAATAGCTTTTTGCTGTTTTCTTTGCAGAGATGGTCCTGAGTGCTGGCTCTGCCTTTCTACTCTTCTACATTTAGGATATTTACCGTATCTGGTAGCTGGTTTTGTGTTGGTGTAGTAATGTCATTTTCCTGCAGAGAGCTTTGCACTGTTTGCTAATTCCACCCAGCAGTTGGCAGCAAAGGCTTCCTTCTGGGAGGCTGTGATAGCAAGAGGCAGGTGGAGCAATAGGGGACAGACTCCTGAGGCTGCAGGAATTGAGGAGAGCAAGATCTGCTGTTCAGCATGTCTTGTGCAAGAGCAAAAAGCCCATTGATTTTGGTATTTGATCTCAAGCCTTCTCTGCTCTGTAACAAATCACCTTGTACACTCAATCTTGTGACAGCATCTGTAACTGCACGTTCTGTACAAACACGTTTGTCACTCGTGTCCCAGGGTCGTAACAGCAGATGTGTTTAACCCAGACAAGTATTCCTGTGGGATCAGTTGGGCTGTAGTGAGCAGACAGCGACTGCAATTTGCCTTTTGTGATCAGAACGTCTCCACAGCATTCACTCACCCCAGGAAAGCTGTCCCATGCCATTCTCTGCTGGACCACAGCCCCACTTGCCTACGTACTGAAGGCCGATGTGCTAAAATATAGGGATGTAGAAATTTGAAATGAAGTAGATTATACTGGAAGTCTGCTCACATCCCTTTGTCCTCTGCCTTTGGGGAGGTGCCAAGCAAAAGCCTGAAAAACTGAGCAATTAACCCATTTTGCTTCCTGCAGGGCTACAGAGCTGAGATGGACAACCCTGCCATGGTCATCCTTATGCCTCCCGTGCTGAGGAACAGGAAGGATGTCCTCTTTGGAAACATGCCCGAGATATATGACTTCCACAACAAGTATGGTGCTGGCTCTCCTCCCCCTCTTTGCCTCACTGATTTCCTGTAATGATGAAGTACCTTGCTCACAGCTGCGTTTTGTCTCTTCCCCTGTCTCTTGCAGAATATTCCTGCACAGTTTGGAAAGCTGCCTGGGAGCACCCGAGAGAGTGGGATTTTGTTTCCTAGACAGGGTTGGTGATTCATTTTCACGTATGAGACAGACTTTTTAAGGCCAATGTTTCTGCTGTGCTTTGCACTCTTCAACATCTCAGTTGTGTCAGTTGGATGAGGTGCTTCTGATATGTAATTCCAACAGCAAGGGAGGAAATACAACTGTGTGGACAGCAGCAGATGGGGGGAAGCAGCAGTCATGACTGCTTGCTTCAAGGAGCATTCTGCTTCTCAGCAGTGGCTCTTTTACTTGAACTCTGACTTTCAGATGTTATACTTGGAAGCAGAGCTAAAAGCACGTTGCAGTTCAGGTATTCTTTCTGTTTAGCTGCCCAGCAGGCTTGCATATATGTGCCTGACTTGCATTTTGGCTTTCCCTGCAGCGAGAGGATTTCCAGATGTATGAGAAATATTGTCAGAACAAGCCCCGGTCAGAGTCCCTGTGGAGGCAGTGCTCTGAGAGCACCTTCTTCCAGGTGAGGTGTTGATTTCTATCAAGGCAGTGTTGTCCTTGGGCAC
Organism: Meleagris gallopavo; assembly: GCF_905368555.1. Classification (NCBI taxonomy): domain Eukaryota; kingdom Metazoa; phylum Chordata; class Aves; order Galliformes; family Phasianidae; genus Meleagris; species Meleagris gallopavo. The sequence continues at coordinate 4,992,054 of NC_139412.1, read as the reverse complement.
TTATCCTAAACACCATCCTCAGCACTCCACTGTTTTTGCAGTGTATTCTGTTTGCCATTGTGTGAAAGCTGCACAAGAATGGCAGTTGGAGTTGCTTGTATACAAAGAGTTTAAGGCAGATCCATCCATATCATGTGTTTCTATGAAATCTCTTTTGTTATATGAACTATAGGACATTCTTACATGAAATCTATGAAGTCTTCAAACCATATTACTCATGCTGTTAGAATAACTACAGATTGTTAGCACATACCTTACCTAATATGATTTCTGTTTCAGGAGTGCCAAAGAAAATTAGAGCACAAACTTGGGCTGGATTCCTATTTGCTCAAACCAGTGCAGCGCCTGACAAAATACCAGTTGCTTCTGAAGGTATTTCATATGCTGCTTTTGAAATGACACTTGGAGATAGATTTGTTTTCCATTTTATTTTTCAGTTGAAGTTTACCTCTAAATAAAGCCTTAGGTTACGTGTTGCTGAGCTTGGCTCTCCAAAGTGACGTTCAGCAAGGTTGACATTTTTCATACCTGAAGAAGGAATGTGTGCTTTTAACATGTTGTTTTAGTGGGGAGAAGAACTGAATCTGTTCAGAGATGTAAAATGTAAGAAAAATGAACCAGAGATGTCCATAAGGGTATGATGAATGAAAGCACACCATGTTGATTTATCTCTTCTGCTTGGGTTGTTGTAGTCCCCATAATCTTTAATGCATTCATCCTTTTGTCCCCATTCTGATGCAGAGCACTGCTGCCTTTCCCACTTTACAGAGAACTGGGGTGGTGGCTTCTGAAGGCTGTTGAATCTCACCTTCCAGCTTCTTGAATGAGGAATGAGTACACATGAGGCTCTAAGCAGTCAGAGGAGATATGAAATGAGAATAATTTTATATCAGTCATAGTGTTGCCAATTCTGTCTTCTGCTTATTGGCTTGAAGGCGCCAGGATTTATAAAATCTTCCTTCTGTCTGCCAATCTGAAGACAGTCATGCACTGCACACTCATATGAATGCATTTGTGACGTATTAGCAGCTGATGCCAAACCTGAATCATATTTGCCATTTCTTATCAAGCAGGAAAATGCAAAACAAAGAACTCAGGTAAGAGTGATGCCACTCTGTAACCTGATGCTGTCCTCAAGGAAACCCAGAAAAAATGGACAGTGATATTCCACACCTCATATTGACTGGTTTACAGTTAGTGCTTTTTCCATTGGCATATGAAAAAAGAAACTCAGGGAGTGCAGCTTGCTCTTGGACATTGGAAACTTTGGGTGAGCTGGAAAAAAGTTTGCTTTTTTCAATCTGCAAGCACATGCTCTTCCATTTCTATTTTCAGGAGTTATTAAAGTACAGCACAAGCTGTGATGGAGTTCAGGAACTTCAAGAAGCTCTGGTTGCAATGCTGGATTTGCTAAAATCAGTCAATGACTCTATGCATCAGATTTCAATAACAGGATATGACGTGAGTAGATTTCAGTAATTAGAGAACTTGTACAATGCTGGTTGATATATTGGAAGAGGATGGTGTCACAGGATGTAGGAACTAAAAACCACATTAGAACAATGACAAACTGAATGGCATCAGGAAGTTTATAGATGCCAGTCTTCCATTTGATTTCAGGATTTTGGAAGCTATTCCCATCCAAACAATATGTGGAGTTGCGTAGTTCCCACACTTGCCACCTTGTGGTTCCTGGGAGCATTTTTTCAGAATCTACCTTAGTTCTCAAATGATTCACCTTATAACAGAGCTGGGCTGTCATCATATTTCTCATTCAACCTTTAATTAAATACACCCTGAAGTAGGTTTTGATCCTTGCCTGTTGAAGTGGCTGTCCTTATAGGGATTCAGGGAGGGCTGAGCTGCTGGTCGCATTCCTGGCGTTCTTGAAAAATCCTTTTCTTCCCATTCTGCACAACCTCTGTTCAGGCTCAGCTCTCATCTCACTGATGTGGGGGAGCCCTTGATATGATCTTTTCTAGGTGCTGGCAAGTTTTCTTACCCTTCAGTTATTGACTTGTATTCCTTTGCATAGACTAACTGTTGGCTTGTGTCTGAGACCTCTTCTTCTCTCCTGGCACCATGCCGTCACTCCAAAAGATCATCTGATCCTTCCAGGAAGACCTATTCTTAGAGTGACATGCCTTGGAACAGAGCTGGCCCCATTGCCCTTCATTGTTTGCACAGTGCTCCTACATTTTAATTGATGTAATCTTTTTTGTGTGTATTTGTCATACTTTCACCAGGGCGACTTGAGTGAACTGGGAAAAGTATTGATGCAAGGATCTTTCAGTGTTTGGACAGGACACCGAAAAGGCCCAACAAAAATGAAGGATCTTGCCAGGTTCAAGCCAATGCAGAGGCATCTCTTCCTATATGAGAAAGCGTTGGTCTTCTGCAAGAAGCGAGAGGATCATGGAGATGGATATGATAAAACTTCGTCTTACAGTTTTAAGCATTTTCTGAAAGTAAGGATTTTTTCTTTGGGGCCACTGCCATGGGGATTGTAAACTGCTAACTTTGTGAACCCAGAGAGTATATTTTCAGTAGTGCAATGGCTTGGTTTCTGCTATCAAGGACTATAATGCTCCAAATGGAGGTACCACGAAAGGCTGGTTGATGTAGTAACATGTAGTGGATTATGGAGTGGCATCTGCCAGAGAAACAGTGCTTTGGACAAGTCCCAGGGATGGAGAATGTGCCTTCTTCCTTCCTCTAGTCAGCTTTTCAGGACAAAGGGTTGAAAGCATGAAATGGACAGCATGAACTGCTGTCATGTCCAGCTCCTTGGAAGAATCAGGGCTCCTCATGTTCCTGGTCTCCGAGGAGGCACAGCCTCCTGCTGCCCAGCCAGGAGGAGGGGTATCACTCCTCTTCCTCTCCTCTGCTTTTCTCCTTCAGCAGGCTCCAGCTGCAGCTAGCAGCATAATTATCAGGCAAGGAGAATAGCCTCTGGCTAAACAGGAGGGACGTAAACAACTGTCCCAAGGCTATAAATGCCAACTCTTGTCAATAAAAATCCCAAACTGCTTCTCTAAAAGAGACCGTCTGGCTTATTGTGTCTGATGAGCACTTCTAATATGAGCATTTTGTCTCAGTACTCTGCCTTGTTTTTCTTGATAAATAAAAAACAATATAGGTACGTCACAGAATGGAAAAACAAATGGGCAGTTGGAGGCTGAGCCTTTGAGCCCAGATGCTGTGAGTCCCCTGATCTACGTGGGGTCTGGGGAGAGAGATGACACCAGCAGTCAGAAACCTTTCAAGGATGTTACAGTAGATAAGTCTGTTCAGCTCCGGTGCACATTACAAATTGTGTATTAAAAACAAATCCCAGTCCATATGTTTAGCTACTTAAGTGCTTTTCCCAAACAGCAGTTTTCTTTCTGGGGAGCTTGTTTTCCCTGTAGCACTTGTTTTGCCGTATGTGCTTTTGAAAGATCTGAAGAGGCAGCATGGAGAAACCTGCTCAGAGGAGGAAATCTTGTGTTCAAGAGTCCAGACGTTCAGGTCAGTTTTTGTCTAGGAGGGGCTCATTTTCCAGCATTTTGGATTGCTAAGCTGAGAGGTTGTGGTTAGAGAATGCCTGGATGCTGAAGCATTAATACATCCCTGCACGCACGCGTTCTCAGAATTGCTGTCTTGAGGGCAAAACCACATTTCCTGAGCTCAGCATTTGGTTGATTGGTGATAGTATCATGGAATTAATTTTCCTTGCAAGAACGTTTTGCGGGGATTCAGAATTAAAGAAAGCTGTTTCATGGAAGCAGTGTAACTGGACATCTGTAGAAACAGCAAAAACAAAACCCCAAAACTTTCCCCAAACAGGCAGACTTTAAAAACAAAGTAATATTTTAAATGTTATATAAAATAGCCAGTAATAAATATCTCTTCAGCTGATACTCAGTAACTTAAAGCATGCAGGTTCATAACTCATTGCAGTGCAAGGTAGATTATCTGCCTTTTGCCACAGTGGAAGGTGATGCAGATGGATGCCATCCCAAAGCGTTAAGCTCAGCCACCTCCATCTGCATTGCAGCAAACTGCAGCTGAAGGGACAGTAAATCCTGCTTGGAAGGAGGAAGAAGTATTTTAAAATACTCTACCATGAATCAACGTGGCATAAATACACCTATTTGTGGTACCTTCCTTCATGTCTTTATAGTGGATAATCTAAAATTGCAGGTGTCTTGATGCCTGGGCAGTTCTGTAGTGGACACCAAGTGGAATTGCCAATCCAGAGGGGCAGCACAGAACTGGAAATGAGAGTTTGGATGAGTGCTCTGTAGGTTGCCCTTTCAACATCTCAGTGTTGCATTTGCCTACAGTCAGAGTAGAGCCTGATCTCACTTTCCATGGCGTTGTGGCACTATACTGCACAAGCCCGAAGTTTTCTGAGATATAATGCCTTCATAGCAAAGCTGTGCTGCAAATTTTAACCTGTGCATTTTTAAATAGGTGCAATTTTAAATAAAGGAATAGATATGTGTGAGATTGTAGATGTGCAAACGGTCTCTGGCTTTAGTCAGCGATCAATCTCAGTTCTATTCATCAGTGCAGCCTTCCAGACTTTGGTGAAACCTCATTGTGCACAACAATGACAGACAAAGAGGGGCTGGGAAATGCTGCTTGCTATTCAGTGCCCTTTCTTTCTGAGTCTGGAGTTTCTTGCAAGTTCACAAGAGCTCTGCTATTTATACCAGCGAAGAAATGAAGAAAGTTAATTAGCAGCTTGCTTCCTTTCTCCTGAGGCTCTTCATAGTCATTGAAATGGTGTGCCAACCTTTGAGAGAATAAGTAGGAACAGAGAGCTTGACTGGGTGATCCCACCTGTAACTGTTGTAGCCTTGCAGACAAAAACTCTGACTATGCACTTAGTCAGGAAGGATCAGCAATGTTTAACAGATGTTCCTTCTCAGGCTTCATTTGTATTTGTACTGGATTTGCTTATGGCCACCTGTGTGAATAATTAATGATATGATACCATTATTATTAGGTCTGTTTCAAAACATGAAAGTGGAACACTTAACTTTTTGATCATCTGTTAATCAGTGGTGAATCGCTAGCAAAATCTACTTTACGGGGCAGTAATTGCATGTTGTGCTCAGTGGATGGGTCAGAGGCCAAAAGAGTGATCTGAAATTCCCAAAGAGCTAAGGGCTTCCCAGATGGGTTTGAAGTAAATAAAATATAGCACAGCACAAATTAAGTATGTAGGAAGATAATGCGCCGTGCATTTATAAAGCTTCTTATACCTCATCTGAGAAATGTCATGCTGGAAGAGACATAACTTTTCATTTTGTTCCACTGATTCTTGAGTAGAAATTCTCCTGAAGTCTATTAGTGGTTATAAGAAAGCTTTGGTAAATAAGGCAAGCTGATGGAAATCAGGGGGAATAACTCAGATGATGACTTCCAGTTGCTGCTGAAATGAAAACTGATGAAATGTGTTAAAGCTGTTTTCACCCAATTCAGCATGGTGCAAAATATATGGATTCATTTTAAAGGGGAAAGATTTGTAACATGCTTCATTTTTTGGTTCTTTTCTCTTTGCAGATGAATGCAGTTGGAATAACTGAGAACGTGAAGGGGGATCATAGAAAATTTGAAATCTGGTATAGTGGAAGAGAAGAGGTATACGTTGTGCAGGTTTGTAGCTTCAGAGATCTGAATATTTGTAAATAGTGGTATGGAAATGTCTCCTCTTGATCTTCTCAGGTTATAAGGTTATCAGACATTCAGCTTGTATTCTTCTTTCTCTTTGCTCATGTCTCTGTTCACAGAGCTGTCCCAGTGGCTACTCCTCAGTGTCCAGTACAGGGCTGTAAAAGTGGAGACAGAGCTGGTCTTTGGAAACAGAGCCTTTAATTCCAAATGCGGTCTCAAATAGACCAGTAGTTGAAAAAAACATTTTATTGTGCTCAGCAGCTTACATGAACTGAGATGGGAAGTGGGCCTCATGCTTTAATGAACATAAACACATGCTCTACTCCAATTAGATGCTGGAACTGCCCCCAGAGTGAAGGCTTAGCTTCCGTGGTGCTAATTCCAGTAGTAGTTTGACTAGTCTATGGAATAGTAGCCTGTTTTTTTCCTGTTTATTTTCCCCTCTTTTGTAGCGTTTTGAATAGAATTTTATAAGAGTGAAGTATTTGCTTAATGCTGTATTCAGAGCACAGCCTCTTGTGAAAATACTGTTTGTTGACATTTGTTTTTAATTTGCCCTCTGCTAAGCTTCTTCCTCCTTGTCATAATCCAGTAACAAACTTCAACTCAGATGTATGTAGGGTATACATATATTCAGAGGATAACGATAGGACAAGGAGGAATGGTTTTAAACTGAGACGTGGAGGTTCAGGTTAGATGTTAGGAGGAAGTTTTTCACCCAGAGGAGGGTGATGAGGCACTGGAACAGGTTGCCCAAGGAGGCTGTGGATGCCCCATCCCTGCAGGCATTCAAGGCCAGGCTGGATGTGGCTCTGGGCAGCCTGGGCTGCTGGTTGGTGACCTGCACATAGCAGGGGGTTGGTGGAATTAGATGATCATTGTGGCTGTTCCAACCCAGGCCATTCTATTATTCTGTGATAGATTTGGCCCTTTGGGTATTTTGAAAAGAGAATTATTGCATGCTCAGATGTGCTTTTTCCTGTACTCCTTGGGTTGTAGCGATGTCTCCACCATTTCTGCTGTGTTGCCTGGATGTGGTGGGATCGTTAATTTAAAAAGATGAAGAATATTTTAAATTTAACGCTGGCTTTGGATGAAAGGGGATTTCAGATAATTGCAGCATTGAAAAGTAAGATTCTATTCATACAATATAATGGATGATTCATAATTCAAAATTCAGACAATTCTCTCTTCTTTCAGGCCCAAACAGTAGATCTGAAGATGGCATGGTTAAATGAAATAAGAAAAATTTTATTCAAGCAGCAGGAGCTCATAAAAGGTACATTTGACCAATTTGTCTGTGGCATTCACTCTGCTGCAGAACCTTTCCTATTTTCACACTGCTAATCTTCAAATCCACTAATTCTCACCAGAGAATTGATTTTCAGAAAACCCAGTAGCACAATTCTGGAGTGAGGTCTACATTACAGGGAAGTAACATAAGTTAGAGCTGTAAAGGCCGAGTGCTCAAGTAGAAATGAATTACAGAAGTACTTTTTTTCTTTTTTTTCCTATTACCGTGGAGAGTTATTTCACATTTGTTCTCATATGCTTAATTCAACAAGATTCATAGCAGATGCCTTGTTTTAAGCATATTATAGTCCCATAGACTTCAGTGGAATGCTTGCTATTGGATTTGTGCTAACATACCATCTTAATCATAACTAAATCTGCTCTGTGTAATAGTCCCTAGGTCTGGTTGTCTCTAAACAATAATCATTAGAGTTGTTTGAAAGGCCTAGCTTTGAAAATAATGCTTCAAGTGTGACAGCTGCTAAGGAACAAGGATGTAAATCTGATGTCTGACCCACAGTGGAGAAGCAGCAGCCTAGCTCGTGCACTGACCAGCTCCACCTCTCCTCCCAGCTGAGTGATGGGTGAGTCCCTGGGGTGGTTCTGGGTGGGGGGCACCAGCGAGCACTCATCTGACAGCACAACCTGAGCTGCAGTTTTCTTTTTATGTCCACTCAATAATCGAAACTGGGCACTGAGATCCTTCAGAAAAGCATCTATTAATAAGTACCATTATTATTTCTGATCCTGCTTTGCAAACCTACACGGAGTTTAGTTTCATTTCTCACGTACAACTAATATATATATACATATTTAATCTTTCAGAAAGCAGCAGAGAGCCTCCATAAGCTCAGAAGAGAACGACTCGGAGCGCACCAGCCCAGTGCCACTGGACAGCGTGCTCCTGTCACCCCAGAGCAAACCCCACAGAAGTATGGCATCTCCCTTCCTTCGGGGCACTGTGTGGGCACAGGGTTCCCCAGCTGAGCTGCACGCTGTCTTGCAGGCTGGCCAGGAATGTCACAGTCCCTGGAGATCTGTGAGGGGCTGGAGGAGTGGTCGGGTAACCAGTACCTTTCCAACTGCTCAGACACCGAAGAGGAGGAGGGGAACCAGCTGGTTAGTACAGAACTGAAAAAGCACCAAAGCTTGAGGTTTTGATTGTGTTGCTTGTGTTGTAGGCTTCACTGGGTGATAGGCGTAGCTTCTCCATGTCTTCATTTTTCTGCATCTCCATTTGGGGAATGAGGAGATATCAGATGAGTTGTTTCAATTCCTTGAAACCATTTTAATTAAGGTAGCTGTTAGTGCTTTATCATATTCCATGTGGCAGTCAGAAATAACGGCTGTGTGATACTGAATGTAGCTCAAGTAGGTAATTTTTTTCTCTTTCTGCCACAGTCTCCAGGAAAATACAAAGCCCTTGCAGACTGCAAGAGGAGAGGATCAGAGGATCTGCTGGTGAAAAATGGGGATGAAATTCAGCTTTTGCATGAAGATGGTGAGGGACAGTGGTAGGTATTTTAGGATTGCTTTGCCTTATCTCTAAGAGCCTGCACGGCAGTGCCATACTGCTTCACCTGCCTGGTGGTCCACTCCTTGCAGCTTCTGATTAGGTTTCAGTCTATTCCAGAAAGTCAGAGAATTCATTCCGTTTCCAAGTCTAGGGACCTTACACACTGGTTTGGCCTTGAAAAATGTGTTTGGACTTCCCTTGCCTTGGGTATATGAGCTGTGTTACGCTGACATCTCAGCAGCCCCTTGGTAGTGTTCTTGCAGCTCAAATGGGTGGTTTGAGTGAGAGCTCTGTGCCCACTTTATGCCTTCTCCAACTCAGCTGTTGGCTTTATTCCTCTCGGTTTATTAGTAGCAATATTGAGTGATTACAAGACATTTTCTTCCCACAAATGGCTGTAATGAACCAGTGTTAACTGGTTAATAGCTGCAGACCATCTTTCAGTTGTATTTATAGCTGTGGCTTGTGGGGATAGCAATTCACAGCTGGTTCTCTCCTTGTAACTGGGAGCATTGCCTAGGAAATTACTATACCCCATGATCTGCCTATTGAACCATTGGTCTCATTGTCTCAGAGGGCAGCATGCCCTCTTCTGATTTTTGCAGCATTTTGGTCAAGTTTCCTGCCTGTAGTTCCTTTCCAGACTGATTTCTGACTAGCTCTCTTCAGCCAGTCTCTCCTTAATATAAACACACAGACACAGCTGCCCTATGGGGGATTCATGGCCAGCATCTACAGCCCTTGTGCTTCATGGGAAATTCAGTTTGCTGTTAGCAAAAAGAAGATAGAAAGTATTTCAATCGTGCTGCATGCTCACCACCTTTCATAGCAGTTTTAGCCAGTGCCAGGCAGACAGTTCTCAGACCAAATGTATTTGTTAGTTCAGATCTCACTACATGAGCAGGAAAGTAATTGTCCTGGGCTTCGTTGGTAGTCAGTGGAGAGAAACAGGCACTTCTGGAGAGTGATGCAGACCCCAGGCAGGGTTACTCACGCTCTGGAGAGCCTTGTTCCTCTCCATGAGCTATAGAGGAGCCCAAGGCAACTGTGTTCCTGATGAAGGTTTTTTAATTAGTTGCCTAAATTTAGTTGGGTGGAATTCTTAAATGCATGCACAACTCCTATTAAAATGCTCCCCCGATTTGAGCAGACTGTTGGTTGCACTGACTGTCTTGTAAAGTGTGCCCACTGCCAATACGAAACTACTTGTGGGGTGATTTGTTTCTTTTACTAATACTGTTGTTGTTCAAAGGTTGGTGAAAAACCTAAACAGAAGAAAAGAAGGCTGGATCCCTGTCCACAGTCTGCAGATAGTAGTCGGTGATTGTAGATTTCGGAATGCCAAAGTTGCAGGTATCATATAATACACATAACAGAAATATCTCAAAACTCAATCCAGGTCTTTTAAGCCATTTGTACTACACTTGATATACTAAATCTGGCTGCATTTGCCTCTGCAGTTAAAAAAAAAAAAATAATAAAAAAAATTAGCAGCTACTCCAAAAAGCCTGCAAAAGTAGTAAATTAAGCTACTGCTTTTTTGTGGATTTTTTTTTCTTAGCACTTTAAGACACTTCTCTGACTTTAGGCATTAGTAAGTTAAAAGAAACAAAAAAAACCCAACACTTAAACACATAGGTTTCATTGCAAGAGCACTGAGTAGAAGATCTAGGAGAAGAAATGGAGTCTGATCAGGGATTCCCGTGACTGTTTTTGCCTTCTTGCTGCTGTAGCTCAGACCCCATGTGAATAGGATGCACCTAGGCAAAACCTCCTCAAGCTGCACAAGATGCTGTGGCCTGATCCAAAGCACGTGGAAGGAAGGCTTCAGTTCTGCGCTTGGTCAAGCCTTGCTCTTTCACTCACTGCTGATTGCTGCTTGTTAATCCTTCATTAAAATAGTTTATAAACAAATTACCAGGTTTTAGTGAAAGGCTTCTAGTCTTAAAAATCATGTTTCTCATTTTCTAGTTGTAAATGTACATAGATTAAGAAGAATAGCAGATGACACAAGAAGATGCCTTAAGAGCAGCCCTTACCCTCACCATGTATTTGGTATCACCACTCCATGGTTTTTCATTACCATGCTGGAAATGGGGGGCTGGGATTGTGACTGGAACAGCTCAGAACATACAGAGAAAAAAATTCACAAAGGTTTTGTCCATAAAAAATGAAGTCTAGTTATCTCTGGGTCCTGGACCAAAGTCTGTGTGGAGGTTCCTCCAGCCCTGAAAGCACCCTGAAAATAGGATACTGGTTAACTTTGAGTGCTGGCTTGCTTTGTTCAGTGGTCGTAACCTCCAAATCCTAGAGACCTGCAGCTCCATGCTGGTTTACAGTCACTGAGAACAAAGTAAGAAGAATTTCCCGGGACAGAATCACAGAAAGCTGCTGCTGTACATCTTACACTGCTGCTCAGATGTTTGCAGCCGTGTCACCAGAGTCTGGCAGCAGTGCTGAGGCTTAGTTTTCCCTGTTAAGATTGACTTTGCTCATTTTCTCTGTTGCTGATCGTGTATGCAGTCGGTAGGCATGGTTCTAATTTTACACGCACTTCAGGCAACGCTGTAGGATGGTGTAGGATGTTTTCTCTCCATTTCCTGGAGTTATTCAAAGAACTTTTCAGTGGCATGTCCTCACAGCCATCATGCACTCTAAAAACTGATTTTCAGACCACACCTTTGTATTTAACAAAGCTGTTCCTTTTGTGGATAGGTCATTCTATGCTGTGGGTGATTTTACAGCCATTAATTGCTCTGGGATTTGGCCGGGTTTGGGGTCTGTTTTCTGCTTCTTCAGAAGATGGAGCTCTTGCTCCAGCTCTGCAAGAAGTCCTTCCAGCCAGCCTCCCTTGGAGGAAGGACAGGCTGGTCCTGACATAGCAGACACAATTTGCCAGCTGAGGAGTGACGTTCTGTACAGGAGGGCACACTGTAACCCACAGATATTCTCAGCTGCCTCTGGGGTTCTCTGGAGCTGAAAGCATGCAGGGCTGGTTCCTGTGTTAGCGCTTGGCTCCTGGTCCCCACAGTCATTAACAACTTAAAGTTGCAGGAAGCTTTTCTGCCCATTTGAAGTTATCAGATAGGAATTTGGTAGATGTCCCACTACCCTGCCATTGCCAGCTTTGCAAATCCGCTGTCCTGCACGGGGCCTGCCAAGGGAGAGCCTCTGTGCAAAGCAGAATTTGGAACAGCCAAATGAATCCCCAAAATACAGATGCTTTTTTCCTTTACTCCTTCACTGGTTGTGCAGTTAATTTGCCTTATGGATGAGTGGTTACTATTGGCAATGTCATGTAACAGCTGATAAAGAGAGTACTTTGGTCTAAATCTGTATTGCAGAGGTGGGAGGGAAAACCTTATTAAACTTAGTGTAAATCTTGGCCTGGATTTAAGCCAGGAGGCTTTTGGGAAGGAAGATAACTGGCTTGGAGTTCATTTTGAATAACAATTTTTCCCCTGTTGTGCCCCTAGCAATAACTTCTGAAATTAGCCATTGCTTCTTTCTTCTGAATAGATTTGTTTCCTGTGTAAATCTGTGGTGTTTCTCTTCTGTCTGTGCCACAGCAGTAGTTCTGTATTGCAGATGCTAACGCACAGATCTCAAAATGGAAAAAGTTTGGTGAGAACTCTGCTCAGAGAAAGCACTGCTCAGGAAATAGTGGTTGCATGTTGCTCATTTCAGATGGCTTGCTAAAGCATAAACAATTTTTGTATGTATTAAGAAATGTATTAAGAAGGAGCAGTCCCTGTGTAAGATGTGAATCCCTTGGAATGTCAGGAATGTGGGTTAGAATCCAAACTCTTCTTCCACAATAGGCCAGGAAGCAAAATAGCTCTGCAGGTCCCCAAGTTGCTTATACACCAGAGACCACCTACTCCTGTCATACAGAGAACTGGCAGCACCTGTGTCACTGAAGGGAAAACCATGTTACCTCCAGCTGTGCTGCAGCACCCAGCTCAGCAAACTGAGAGCTCAGACAGCAAAGGTGAGGTCCTTGCTGAAACCCAGTGCAGATGTGTGACGTGTTTCATCTCAGTGACATGGTGACAGTGCAGGTGCACGATAGCTCCCCTCTTGTGGAGGCTGAGCTCTTGTTCTGCTCTTCTTTCCTCTCAGCAGTGGTAAACAAATGCAAGCAAAAGGAAACATTTTGCTCACTGTAGAATTTTCACATCAGAGCAAAATGAGGCCAATGCATTTCCAGCCTTTTTCATCTGACCTTTAAAATCTGGGCAGAGAGATGGTTTCTGATTTCGCCTGACTGCATGAAGGTTGTGTGAGGCTGATTTCTTTTAGAGAGAGCATGAAATAGAGGAGAATTGAGCCCAAACCTGAGAAGCACTCAGAGCAGCCATTGGAAGATGCTCCATTCCAGGGCAGATGCTGGCACCCACTTGTTTCAGGGAGGATGCAGGCAGCCACGATGCTCTCACTTTGCGGTGTGATGTAGGTCTGACCAGGTTCCTGCTCCTGTGCTATATGTCAGACATCTTCTAGTTTTGTTCAACATCCCACTTGGCAAATTCTCTTCCAAGCCTTAAGGGGATCCCTGTGTGTGTTTGTGCACGTGTGAGTGCGTGTGTGCTCTTCATGCTAAGCTGCCTCTCACTTGGAGTGCCCAGAGGACAAAGCTCATGCACCCTCTGCTCTGACCAGCCAGGGCAGCGGCCTCTTGGCTGAGTTTGAGGCAGCTCTTTACATAGCACCTTGGGCCACACAATTCTAATTTGCCTGATGAAAGTGCGTGGCTGAATGCTTGAGCTCTTGCAAGCTAGCGTAAGCATGTTAGCTGAAATGTGCAAGTTTTGTGTAAGTTCTGTTTCAAATGCCACTTGTCATTTTGCAGATGTAGCACAGCTGTTTGCACTGTTACTCAGGCACTTTAATGATTGCAGCCACAGGATTTATGTGAGCAGAATTATTATGCAGGGTCCGTTAAAGATAATGTTAATTTTTGCCTTTGAAATATAAAGCAGGGTCTACATTTACAACCAGCAATGCCAGCCAGCCTCATAGAACAACTATTTTGTGCCCATAGAAAGCCATTTTGCAATGACAAAATAAGGACTCTAGAGACGATAACCGCTGGCCATGCTGTGATAATCAAGTGATAGATTACAGAAACGAGTCAAACCCTGTGGTCCTGCCTTAGACAAGGCTCTCACTGAAGCTAATGGGAGTTCAGCTTTCAGGGAGAACCACGGGAGTGTGCTGGTTTTTTCTTTTATGTTTTACAAATGTTACATGATTACAGGGAACAATGTGTTTCTTGGAATAAGATGCTTTAACATTAACATCATTCTTCATTACTTTATAGATGCTGCCCTGTGTAACACGCGAAAGTTTAGTTCCCCTTGAGTTAAGGGTGAACTTGTAGCATCCTGGTTTTGATGCTCTTGGAAGCTTTCAACTACGTGTTACAGAGAAATAGCACAATAGTTGGAGTTTTCCTGTACTATTCATCACATTCACAGAGCTCCACAGCTTCATCTGCACTGAACGGGACTGGTGTCCTAAGCAGCTTCTCATAGTCATAAAGGAAGCCATTCTCTACTCTTTTTTTTCTCCCCACTATGGAAAGTACAGTGTTTCATTATTTTTACCTGCTGTTTTCCATGACATCCATCACGTTTCATCAGAGAAGTACACCTTGTATAGATGCTTGAAATTTCCTCTGCAGGTTGAAGGCTTTATCTACTTATTAGCTGACAACTGTTGAAGCTGATTGCAAATCAAAGAGTTAAGTTTTGGTAAACCAAAAACAAACAAAAACCAACAACAAAGAAGCTGTATGTTGTGCTTAATTGATCTTATGGATGGATTTTTCTTAAAAATCTACTTCAGCTATGTGAGTATAATGTTCTGTAAGAGCATCATCTGGCTGACTCATGTGGAAGATGCAATAATGCTAAAGATCCTTTTTTTGCACTTAGGGTCTGAATCCAGCCCATTGCAGTCAGTCCCATTGATTTCAGTGAGGTTTGGATCAGGTCGAACTGACAACTCAGGGTTGTCGCCAATCACTTTAGGGTCCCACAGTGTCCCAAGGCTGAAACCTGTATCTAGCAAGTGTTGAAGTTTACATTCAATGTATGTACTTTTGGAACACGTGCCATAAATCAAAGTTAAATGTCCATGTTTGCACTAAGGATGTTCATGTGACGAGACTGTACTTTTCAGCATCTATAACGATAATGCATCAGTTGAATTTTCAAGGAAGAAAAGGAATATTGAATTCTCAGTTTAATTTTGTGTTTCTTTGTCTAGTTTTGCTTTTGTAGAACATGGGTACAGGTAGTTTGACTTTTAAGCAGATGTATGCAAAGAGCATCTGACTGTTGAGAACAGGGTTGATAGTATGCATGCCTTACAGGTTGTGCTCTTTCCCGTTGACACAAAACATTTTATACCATGGACTGAAGGGGGACCTTTGTGTTCTGACTGTGATTTGTGAGCCATCAATTCTTAGATACAGTATCAAGCTGTTGAGTTCAAACACACCGAGTGTTTTCAGTGACCACTTTTGTATGAGGAATGGTTGAACTACTCCTTGGTTGTGGCTGCACGAGGATTCCCCTGGGTTGGATGGCCAGTGCTGGGGGCAGCCCCATTCATCCACTGGGGGCTGTGGTGGGGAACACTGCGAGCCTTGGCAAGATCCCAGTGTTCCTCAGCCATTGGGAATCAAACCAGGGAGGTTTTAAGTCACTGATGATTATTTCTATCTGTTTTAAAGCTGGTCACAGTGCGCTCGCTAGGTGGAAAAGCAGGATTCTCTCAAGTTAGTATGGGGGTAATTTATAGTGGTAACAATACTTGTGGAACCAGTACACATTTTGAGGTGCAGCTGTAAATATTTGTCTCAAACATAGCACACATTGCATATGAAATGGTTTTAATCTTTTTTCTGTCTTCCATCGTTTTAAATTTAAGCTTTTATTAATTTATGAGATTGACTAGCTCTGCAACTCTGAATGTACAGTCTGAGATTTTTAACATTTGAAACTTTGCACATGACATGGTCTATTAAGTATGCTGTTGAACTAGGCTCTTCATGTACATGTTATTATAAATTACAGTAGAGAGTTTTCTCTGACTGCAAGTTTAAATGAACTATATTGTATATGTACCTGTAAAAAAAAAATGTGTTAAATCTATATTTAAAGATTAAAAAGTTGTTAAATAAATTCTTATGAGAATATGCAATTCTGTCCAAAGACACCTCTGCTATGGTTCTGAAAAAATTCTGAGTGATGGCTTTATTTCGTTTCTTTGGAACAAATATAGCATTCACACACACGTTTTGATTTTAAAACGAGCAGTGACAGAGGCTGCCATCAGCTTCTGGCTGGATGTGGTGGCAGTGAAATGAGTGAGGCTCAGTGCTTATCCTGAGGTCTGAAATAGCAGCTGCCCCCCAGCACCACTTGCTTTGTGTCCTAATGGGACCATGCAGGCTGTGCCAGGACCACGTCCTCCATGTAGTGCTGTGGGGGAAGGGGATTGTGGTGGGCAGCCATGGGCGTGTGGGGTTTGGGGATGTACCCAAAGCTGGAGCATGCAGGAATGCAGTCACAGGTAATTAGAAAGGCTTTTTATTTCCGTATTGCCACGCTTACACTGGGTTCTCTTCCAAGAGCAGAAATTAGTTCATATAGAAACAATTATCAATACACAGCGATTTCTGAGACGGTTCCTGCGGCCCCCTCCCTCCCCAGTCCCTCCAGCAGCACGTTGGCACAGTTAGGTGAGCCTCGTGGTTTCCCTGATCCACTTCACATACTTGGCGACCTTGGTGTAGATGCCATACTTGCCCGGCTTGGCGCACTCCTCACCCCAGCTGGTCACCCCTGTCAGAAACCAGGTCTCCCCAATGCTGTTGGCGTAGGGCCCGCCGCTGTCCCCCCCACACGTGTCCTTCCCCCCAGCCGTGTAGCCAGCACAGAACATGCTCTGCAGGATGGTGGTGGAGGTGCTCTTCAGGCAGGTCACCCGGTCCACAAAGGGCACAGTGAGCACCTGCAGGATGACGGCGGAGCGGCCGCGGTACAGCATGCTGCCCCAGCCGCTCACCGTGCCCGGCCCGTTGCTCAGCAGGTTGTTGGTGAAGTCCCGGCTGCCGATGCAGATGGGGGTGACGTAGCTGTTGAAGGTGAGCGGCTGGTCCAGCTCCAGAAGAGCGATGTCATTGTGGTGCTTGTTCCTGGTGCGGTTGTAGGTGGGGTAAGGAAGGATTTTAACCACCTGCCGCCACTGCTCTGTGTGGTCGTCCTCCTTCGTGTTGTATTCACCTGTGGAGATAAAGGTGTGGGCTTGGTGACAGCCGTGTCCTGGTGCCATCTCAGTGCTCCCACAGCCCAGTCCCTGCAGCCAGCAGTGTGGCACCAGGCCCATAGCAGCCCAGTCACACATGGCAGCCGTCACCACAGCGCCTCACAAATACAGACTGAGTGATTGCTGCCCAGAGGGTTTTGCCAAAGCGTGTGGCAACGTGTTCTCTGAACTGAGTGCCCTCACAACAATGCTGCCCTAGCACCAAAGGGAAAGGCCTCTAGAATTACAAATCTCTGTTAAAAAACGCTGCTCGTTAGCCACCTGCCCCTCTGCAGACCCACAGCTGGTAGGGCTGTAGGGGTAGCGCTGCCCCATGGGTCCCTGTGCCCAGTTGCAGGGTGCAGATGCCTCTGAGTGCCTGCAGCTGGCTGCTTACCCCCCACCCTGCGTGACAACAGGTGGAGGGAGAGGAACACTGTGGGGCTTGGCTGGGGCATTTGGTGCTGAGCCGAGTCCCTGCCTCACCCACGGCCTGGTGATGCTGAGAGCAGGATGGCTTTTCTCAGCCCTAGAGGTATAGAGCGTGTTTAACCCATGCTGCAGCATTTCCCCGTGCTCTGCTATGATCTCCACAACATCCGATCTCCTCTAAGCAGCATCTGCAGCAGCCCTGGTCGTGTCCTGTGCCCGTGTGCGCCTGCAAGGAGCGACAGGACCCAGTAAAGAGGTGAGGAGGTGCTCCAGGCTGTGCTGTGCTCTGCCCGGCCGAGGTGGGGCTGGTGACTGTGCTGCTGCTCTGATTGCTGTGGGTTTATTTTTTTGCTGCAGTAGCAGTGTGAGTGTCAGCTTTTTTGCAGGCTGCGTTTCCACAGTGTAAATGCAAGAAGTGGAGGAGACTTTGAGAGGGTTTTACTTGTGTGACAGCTGCTTGCTATTGCTGGGGACCCATAAATATGCTTCAGTGATGAAGGCAGAGAGGCAAAGAATTAGGGCTGGGAGTGCTTCTTCCACCTCTGCTATCACTCTGTGGGCCTCCCAGTATGCTATAAACAAAGCTGAACACTTAGCACGAATGGAGGTGAAGGATTCGCATGCTACCCATGCACTGTGCATGGTGTGAGTACAAATCCAGCAGTTCCTGAAGCCCTGCAAAACCATGTTTTGTTCACTTGATTTGCTACCAGCCCCAAATCCTGCCCTGGAAAGAGAGCAGTGCTCAGGGCGGTGTGCAGGCAGTGCATGGGGAGCTGGCTGACAGCAGAGCTGAGCTGGGGAGGGGAGGGAGCTGGCGTGCAGATGCAGTGAACACAAAACATGTCTGGGGGAAACGTGCTTTTCTGGGGGAAAGCATTGCATTGAGAATTGTGTACTTTCTTGTGTTTGTGGGTGCAGTGCTGAGTTTTGTGCCTGAAGGCAGGTAGGGAAATAAAAGAGCTATGTGCAAGCTGCAAGCATCCTGTTGCCTGCACAGGGCAGGGCTTTGGTCCCACAGTACGAGCACCATGGCGCAGCACAGCTCACAGCCAGGGCTCAGCTGTGCTGCTGCAAAAGGTGAAGATGTAGATGGAGTCCTCTTGATAAGCTAATTTCTGTAAATATGAATTCAGTGTTTCAAGGCCCAGGTAGAATCTCATTTTTGTCAGTAATACAAGAAAGTGAGATTCTTCCCCGCCTCCTCTGAACATTGCCTGTAGCTGTTACCAGCTCCATCAGCGTGCTTCCTGCACTGGGTAATCATACTGGAGGGAAACAAGTAATTTGGGGAAGATGACTCTGCCATAGCTGTAAAACATGGCACCGCACTACTTACCAAAGCCCTGTGCTGAATGATCAGCAGGCAGCGTGGAACAGCTGGGTACCAGGAGTGGGGGGGAAACAGCATTTGTCAAGGAGAGATAAATTAGTTTTGTGAAGCTGCAGCACCCCATGCCTTGCAGCCGGGCCCTGCTGCCTCTCTGAGCTCCAACAGAGCCTGCTGGAGGGGCATGCTGCCTTCGGGGTGATCCCCTGCACTGAGCGGCAGTGGCACCTGCAATGCTCACCTGCCACAGCCGTGACGTTGTCCCCTGGCTTCAGGCAGTGCGCTGCTGTCACCACCCATTTCTCATTGATAATGGACCCTCCGCAGAAGCCCAAACCGCTGCTGTCCACCAGGTGAACCTGCGGGAGCAGAAGGAAACAGCAGCTGTGGGGTTTGTGCCAAGAGGGAGGTGCAGAGCGTGGGTTTGGCTGTAGGATGGGTTGTGTTAAATTTCACAGAGCCAGTGCTGCCCCAGCCATGCCAGGAGCTGCTCCCTGCGTGTTCCCGTGCCCCCACCCCTCTTTTCCAGATGGTGCCATGCTGCACTTGCCCCTAGGTGATCCCTGCTCCAGGCTGGGGGTCAGACAGCCCCAGCACAGGGTTCAATTTTTGGATAGTCCTGTGTAGAGCCAGGAGTTGGAGCCAATGACCTTATTGCCAATGACCAACTCAGGGTATTCTATGATAAACTCCACTTTAACGCACTTTCCCAAATGCGCTTCCATACACACCTCGTAAGAGTGCTTTCCAATGACCAGAGAAACAGGAGGTAAGGTGCTAAGTCCCTGTACCATATGAGCATCCGGTGCCCTCCTACTGGCAGGACGCGAGCCAGGACATCCCTTACTCTAAAACTTCTAATTAAATCCATCAGCCGACTCGTTGAGCTGTATTGAAAAGATGGATTTCCTTTCTGTTTCACCCATTTTGTCCCTCCCACGCGGCACGGCATCCTGCCAGGCTTTCTCCTGCCCTCCCTGCAGCCGCTGGAACCGCTCCCGCAGCGGCAGCCCCCGCTCGGCCGTTCCCAGCCGCCAGCCACGGGATGGCAGCACCGCTCGCTGCTCGCAGCCTGGCCCGCTGGCCGATGCTGGCTTTCTAGGGCTCTTTTCTGAACCCTGCAGCCATCCCGGGCCCTGGGGAGCGCACAGCATCCTTCCTGCGTTCTGCCTGACCTCTGCGGGATGGGCACCCTCACCTATCAGGTGACCAAAGGGAGAGCAAAATAATTTGGGAGGATTGTGTCTGGTGAGGTGGAGGTC
This sequence comes from Meleagris gallopavo, assembly GCF_905368555.1. Classification (NCBI taxonomy): domain Eukaryota; kingdom Metazoa; phylum Chordata; class Aves; order Galliformes; family Phasianidae; genus Meleagris; species Meleagris gallopavo. The sequence goes on along the minus strand of NC_139412.1, from coordinate 4,972,235 downwards.
CTTGCGAGCACAGCCAGCCTCAGTGGGCTCATAGTAAGTGACTATGCTTTTGTTGTGGGTGCTGATTTCTTAGGTTTAGATTTCTGGTACTCCTCCTGGCTGACCTGCATGAATGGGCCCTATGGGTCATTGCCACAATCAGCGCTGGTCTGTGCCAGAGCTTGCAAGAGAATAGAATCAGAATATTACTTTGAAAAGAGATTTCCCATCCATTCAGAAAGGCTTCATCAAAAATGGAGCTGTGTAGCCCTTTGCCAAGCATGCTGAAGCCACTCTGACTTTTAGTTGTTTGCCAGGATAGACTCCCAGTCAGAAATTTTGCTGCTGTGGCATAAATCCATCTGCAGAGAGAAGCTGCATTCCTATGAGATGGGAGATCTCATACTAAAGCAGCCTTGGAGGCAGGTTTCGGTGTGATGGAAGGTGAGCATGGATGCAGAGGGAGCTAATGGCAGTGACTGATGGGGGCACACGGGAGCAGCCCATACCTGCCATGGCAGCTGGCCCTTCACGCTGTCGTATCCCCCGACCACACGGGTGTCATTCTTAGTTATCGGCACGATCCTGGCAGGGGCGGCGGCGGTGGTGGTGGTGGTGGTGGTGGTGGTGGTGGTGGTGGTGGTGGTGGTGGGGAGGGGGGGGGGCAGCTCTGTGATGTCGAGCACTTCGTCGTGAGCGTCGTCCTCATCGTGAGCCGTGATGTTCCAGCGCTCAATGGTGTTTTCGGTGCGAGTGACCTTTCCTCTCATCTCCGGAGCTGTGATCCTCCCGCAGGGATATGGCACTGGAGGAGAAGTGGATGAGGTTATGCCTGGCAGTGCAATGACTCGGAGTGTCACAGCAAGGGAAGGAACAGGCGAGGAGATGCGTGTAAATGAAATGATCGGTGCCCAAAGCATCCACACAGACAATATGCAAGAGCAACAAAAGCAGAATGGGTTTTAGATGTGAATTGTGAGCTACTTTTATAAAGAAGGAAGCTTGCAAGACGGAGGGCACGCTGGACAGGGTGGCACAGCTGTGCCTTTATTTAGCAGAGCACAGGGGAGCGTGCCTGGGAGCTGTGTGCTGGGCAGCCCGGCTGTTGGCTGACATTTCTGCAGCTAGTTGCTCCAGAACAATGAATGTCCAGCTGGGAGAGGGCAGGAAATAATATCTGCCGGTTGTACAGATAATCCTGCTTGGCACCAAGGTGAGGAAAACATTAATAAACTCATGCTCGAGTTTAGATTTTCCTGTTAATGAAGACCTCATCTGTGGGCTCATTTCAGCTGAGCTCTTCCCGTTTCGCTCTTATGCAGTGTGTGCTGAATTCCTGCTGATAGTGGCAGTCAAAATAGTAAATAGCATCAGGCTTTGTCTTTGATCGGAAAAGCTTTTGACAGCACTGTGCAAACAAACATTGGTGTAAAATCAGATGTGAGCACGGCCTACAGAGATTTCACATTTGCTTAAAAATGTATAGGAGTAGGGCTCCAGTAAGTGCTCAAAGAGGGAAAGTGCTATCAGGAGGCTGGGTTGGGAATGAAGGCTTCAGAGCCCAAGAAATGTTAAGCTTTTGCAGGAAGAGTAATTACCCAATCTGAAGGATGGTCTTATTGCTAGCAGTAAAACTTTCTGGTCCAAAGAAGGTATCTCCGTTAGCAGAAAGCATAGGAAGTATCTTCAGGAGTTCAACCCATTCCTGTGCAGGCTCCTGCCTGCCAGCCAGGTGGCATATCAGCTACACTCATATGTTGGAAATATGATGGTACCAAATGTTACACTGAGCTTAATTGACAACATTTTTTCTCTAGTCAGTCTCCTCTTTCCTCTGCTCAGTGTGCTTGGCTCAATGAACTTGCTGTGTTGGGTTGGGATTGAACAAGCTGGTGTTGTTTGAGCTGTTGAAACAGCCTGGGAGTGGGGAAAACTCAGGGAATATGATTAACAGGATGAAAGATATTCTGTTGTCCCATAGTAATCCAGGGCATCCCGGGTGGAGGATCAGTAATGAAGTAGTAACTATTGGAAGAAACAGCTCAGCTAGCTCAGGCTGAATGGCTACCTGTATTGCCAAGCATAATAGCTATGTCTCCAGAAAATTACTGATCCATATCTGGAAATATGAGATGTGCTTTTGTGAGCAGTCCTCTGAAACAGGCATTTGCCTTCTGTGTGAAGTTCCGGACATCTGAACTTCTCTCCATGCACCTAAGCTAAAAAAAGGATGCTTAGACAGTGTCTTTCAAGTGCAGCCTCCATCTGCCATTGGGAAAGTGCAGCGTTAGGCTCTTTACATTTGCTAAGCAAGAGAACAAGGTTGGCTTCCAACAGAACATCTAAATTCTCTGAAATTCTTAAACCCAGGAGAAGACCTTGGAAACTTTAACCCAACTCTCTTAGAATGCATTAAGGTTTAACCTTCAGGTTTACAGGACTTTCCATCTTCATGAAGCTTGTAGCCACTGGCACAGGAGCACACAGCCTTCTGTGGTGGGTCATGCCTGCAGAAGTGCTCACAGCCCCCATTTTTTGTAGCACAAGTAGAGTCTGAAAGAAATAAAAAGGAGATGCTGAAAGCTCTTTGACATGGCCCAGTGGGAGCTGTAGGGATCTGGCCTTTGGCCTCAGCCTGTGGCTGCCTACAGCTGTTCCAGACTGCTTGGTGTCCTCTTGCAAATCCCCACCCTATTCATGGTGAGGGAGTGCTGAGCACCTCTTTGGGACAGCACGGTAAGGAAATGGCCATGAGGTCCTACAAGTGCTGCTGAGCCCCAGCAATCCCTGCATACCAATCCCAGTGCAGTCAGAGCCACTCAGCCCTGCGGAGCCATCCGAAATTTGGCAGCTCCAAAGGACTGCTGCAAATATTTGGTTAAGAGCCACGTGATTTCCCCACTATGCTCCCCTCCAACCCTTGTGCTTACGGAAATCCAGCTGTAGCGCAGGTGCCAGCAGAGAGCACCTTGTGCCCTGCAGGTGCCTCAGGAAAGCTTTGTCTTAGGATTACTGCTGGGCTCTGAATTTGAAACTACATGCAAACCACATGCTCTTCCTGACACACCAATAGATCGGTGCAGCCTGGAGTGAAGGACCCATTTCAGTCGGACTGCTTTCAGCATCCGTAGGGCAGCCGTGGCTCAGTGAGCATCCCAGTGCACAGCAGGTGCCTCTTCCCACCCCACCCCTCATTGCCACGGGACCACCATCCCTCAGAGGTGGAAATCCACCCTTTTAATTCTCAGTGAGTTTTCAGATCTCTTCACAGCAGATTAACTCCACTCCCACTTCCTCAAGGACACCTCCCTTCCTGTAGTCATTTTAATGCCATCATTTACTATTTTTACAGAGATCCTTTTCACGCCTCACTTCGGGCGCTATTTTTGTTTCTGTCTCGCTTCCATGAGAAATCTGCAGTGAGACTATTTAAATTTGATGCAGCTTTGAAATGCTCTTTTTAACGTACGCTCCTCTCTTGCCAGAGCAGAAGCACAACTAGAAAGAGAATCTTTTATTAGTGCAGTGAGTCTAGCACATTATGCGAGTCGCACAGCCTCTGATTATATTATAAATATAAGAGCTGAATATCCCTCTTGCTTAAATTATCAGCTGTTTGGTTTTCATAGACTCCTCAAGCCAGCAGGAAAATATTTGCCTTTTGTTTGCCTTTAGAATCAAGGTTGCTGGTGGTAATTAGGATTACTACATTAGCAGGGGGCCATGGTGGGGAGGTTGCCATGGTCCTGCCACACTCAGCATCTGGTGTGAGGAGGGAAAGGAATGAGAGCGCATGGGGTGAGTGAGCCCCATGTAAGAGCATCTTGGTGCTCTGAAGGGGATGGCAGAGGAGGGAGACATCTGCTCCTAAGCCCTAAAGCACATCCCCTCACGGTCCTGCTGCCTGCAGGCTAAATGAACGCATTCATACAGTGTCTTACAGCAAGGTGCAGTGTGTCTGAAACAGCCCTCGATTAGGATGAAAATCGTTATGCCCGCTTTGATCAGATGGGATTTCAAAGAAGGCAGAACAACCACAAGACATGCCCCTTGTACATACCTATCTCGCAGTTTCTGCCTCCGTACCCAGGTGGGCACATGCACTCATAGGAGCTTACTCCATCCTTGCACATGGCTCCATTTTTGCATGGATTGGAGTTACACTGATCTCCATCTTTGAGAGAAGACAGGAGAATTAACAAACATGAGCGTCCACCACTGGCCAAGTGTAAGCCTGCTGTTGAAGACAAGCAGGAGGCTGCATGCCTTCCATATTTGTGATAGAAAACAACCTCAACTGTGGAACACAATTGCACAACAAACAGTGTCAGCACTGGGGGAACATCAGCAGCAGTGCTTAATCCAAAGGCCCAATTATATACATTGTCTCCTACTGGGTTAGTTCTACTTTTTTCATCTCACTTACATGACGTCTCAGCAGGATCTCATGTCCTGGCTTGGTTGCACAGCTGAAGTTCAAAGACTTTTCCCATCGAGAGTGGTTGGCTTTTACTCATCTGAATTTGTTTGAACACTGCTGTCCCTCTCTGTGTGTTGGGTTTGGAGACCTCTTTGAATACTAGGGCTGTGAGCCTACATCATTGGTTCTTTCTAAACATTTCACTACTATTAGCAGGTCTTAATTTTTCTTAATGTGCCAAGGCTTTTATTCACCCAGTTGCCTGCATTTGAGAAACCAAGGAGTAGAAATGCCTGATATTGCAAAGTTGGTGGTCTAGAGCGAAGAGTAAAAAAGCAACATTAAATCACAGGAAAGGGTGCTTTGAAATGCATTCAAAGTGATGCAACAGCAACAAGGAGCAGGCATGTCCTACCAGTAAGCCTGGCCATTAACAATGCCTTGAGGAAGGTGTTAGAATGCAGAAGGCAGCCTGCAAACAAGGACAGAATGGGATTGTGTTGCTTAAGGCGTGATGTTGGGGTTGGCACAGATGGTTTGGATTGGATGGTGATTGCTGCTGCCACCTGGGGAGGGCAAATGGGGTTTGGTAGCTCAGGTGTGAGGAGTGAGATCCTGTAAACAGACCAGTAGGACAGGTCTCTGGATGACAGCGAATAGATGGTGTTCGTTATTTCTGGGGGACTAATTGGTTCCAGTCACAGGGAAATAAAGGCAGTGTTGAATTTCATCAGTTGGTTTTTGTAGTGGAAATGCTAAGTTACAGCCTGAACCAGTGATTGAGCACCTGGTGGGAAGGCAGAGCCAGGAGCTCAGGTGTATGCAGTGCACCTGAGTGACTGGAAGGGATGGAGCCAGGATGCACCCCTTCCCAAACCTCCTCTAAGGGTTGGCAGTGGAGGTGAGGGAATCTAGTTGGAGATCCCTGCGTACCTGAAGCCTTCTGAAGGTAAGCAGCTTCTTTCCTTTATTTCTGTGCACATGGCTGTTGCATTTGAGCAGATCCTCACTTGCTGCAGCCTAGGACCTTGCTGCTGTGCTTTCCATCACATTATGGTTTTTCAAAGGACAGTCCTGCAATGCAGGACTGCATAACTTCCAAATAATCTGAATTATTTAAGACTTTCTAGTGAGATGTTCTGGGTGCTTTGCCAGTCTACAAAGCAGTTCAGTTATCAGAACGTACTTAAAATTTGTTTCAGATGTTTTAGTGGGCATTAAAATCTTTTTGGTAAGGAATCACTGCGGTTTGGGGTTGAAAAGGAGGAAAAAGATGCTGGGGGGGGAGGGGGGGAAGGTAGAGAAGCAAAGCTTTCACTGGTGTGAACTGTAAACAGCTGTGTGCTGTGACTATATTGAGGGTCCATTTATTGTGGCATTTCCAGGGGTTCATACTGAGCCTGTGTGTTGTATATGGAGATCTCTGCTTGAGAACAGAGCATTTACTACTTGGAGGGGTGTTACCTCTTACTGTCTTGCTCTGCTCTGTGCTGCAGCTGAAACCAGAAGGCCAGAAGGTGACCTGGGCTCACTGGATGCAGCAGTCTGTGTGAACTATTATTATTATTTTTTTTTCTGTGAGATTTGTGCTGTTTGTTCCAACAAACCCTGTTTGTATATAGAAGAGGCTAAGTAGTCTTTTTTCCTTGTGTTTCTTATACAAATGGGATGGGCATAGGCTGAGCAACCACAGTGTTCAGGGTGTGTGACTCTGTGATAAAACAGTTCCTAAATGCTGAAAAATATTTCTTTCCATAAGCATCTGCTGGTTATGCACTGAGAGATGAATATTATGCGTGTGGATGTGAAAAAAGCAGCTCTTACCAATGTATATTTTCCAAAATTCCATCTGCAAAGGAAAAAAAAATAATAATTCCCTTGGTTTCTGTTTCCTGGGCTTAAAGGAGTGGCTCTAAAGCTAAAGGCTTGAAGGGAGACTCAGTAGTGCCAGTGTGAGCACCCACCCCCTAATGAGGTGGATTGTGAATGATATCCCAGAGGTGATGGGTGCCACACAACCCCCCTGCTCTTCAGTCCTCCCCGCTCTGTGCTTCACCCCAGCACTCCATACAGGTGAGACCCAGAGGAAGGCTTTTGGCTGTTTTGCAGCAGGGCTACTCACTGTTTTCTCTGTGTTCTCAAACACTTCTCGGGCTTCTTCAAAGCTGCATTTTTCTTCTATGCATTCTCTCTCGAGGTTCCCAGAAATAAACTCTTCCAGCCTGTTTGAATTGCCTCGCCTTGTCCTGCTCAGAACTGTGTTTGCCTCTTTGTTCTCAATAAAGACTGCAATTGGAAAAGAAAGCCAGGCTGCAGAGTGGCCGTGGGGTGGGCAGCAGGGCTCTGCTCTTCCTCAAAACCCTTCTTGTGAGTTTATCATCCCCCATTGCCCCATGGCCAGTGATGTTACAGGAGCATTACTGCCTACTTTAGGTTTCTTTGGTGTCTAATTTAACTGCGGTCCGGTGAACCAAAGCTGGGGAACCTGGAGTCAAAGCAGTTGGTAGGTGAAACTGGCTGATGGCAAGAGGGTGATTAGGAGCACTGAAGTTTAGCAGATGGTATGAATTCCTCCTATCATAGATGCCTGAACTGGAATAAGCTATTAAAGAAGGGAAAACCAAAGGTTTTCTCATGCTGTTGCTTAGAGACATCTTGTTTGAACGTAGAAATTGAAGCAAGGTGATGTGAGAACTGCTAATTCCAGACTGCTGGCCCTAGGTCCAGGTTGCCACCAGCTTTTTAATGTGGCCACCTGGTGATGAGGTCCATCATGGCGCTACCACATGTGCTCTCCCTGCCAGCACTGACCTTTCTCCCCAGGTTGGAGAAAGCATTTCTGTCTCTCTGTGCCAATGCAGTGCTAATTGTTTTTGCAACGATTTTAATCGCTATAAAGCAAGCTTGCACCTTTGCCTTCCTCATGCTTTCAGTTAAAAAGAATTGTTTGGCACTAGATATTGATGGGTAAAGAACTCTGGCTTGGTTTAAACACTGCAGCTTCCATGGGCTGTCTGATCACCTCCCATCTGCAAGACCGGGGCTTATATGTGGTATATGAAAGTCACTGGCAAGTCACTCTCTTCCCTCCAGCTTGTGTCACAACCTCTGGCATGAACCCAAGCTGGGCTGAAAAGGCTGGATTGAGGGAGATGGAGCAGCCTTCATTGGTTTTGTAGCCCTGTTGGGATCTCCTTGAGTTTAGTGCCTGGGGAACCAGACATGGGCACAATAGCATGCCTCTGATTGTGGCTGCATTTCATTAGGTCTGCTCCTTCATTTCTTCATAGTGGAACATGCTAGGCAACTGCCATAATTAACCCATTTAATGGGGAGATCTAATTTTAATGAAAACAACTTCACCTCCATCACACCCATCTTGCCCTTCTTGATGTTTACTAATCCCACGTTCTGCTTTATAGGCAGAACTTGATTTGAACTGAAAGTGGCAGGCTCATGGGGTCACATGCAAGGTGCTTGTCCTGGCTGGAAATGATCCTCCCACCAAGCATATGCTCATGTGTGGCTTAGCAACTTCTAAATCAGTACCTGGAAAAGTGAGGGGATGTTTGGGCTGGGGATGAGACCTGTCCTGCCACCTGAGTATTAAGTTGTCCAGGAAATACACCTGGGTGGATGGTGACTCTGTTCACTTTCCATTGATAAGCAAACACTTTAGAAAAGCACTTTTTTTTTTTTTTTTTTTTCTTCCTTGTTTTACCTGTTACTTGCAATGTTCTAATAAAAGAAGAAAGGCCTTGCACCAGCCAGGTATGCTGGAAGTGAACCAGCCCCTGCTGGAACTGTTGCTGCTACAGATCAATCATGCAGCAGCCTGCATTACTGTGTGATTACCCACATCCATCAACTACTCTATTGTGTCTACAGTTTTGGCTGCACCTTCCAGTCTTTGTTAAATGCATGCTGGGTTTGGCTTTAAACATTTCCCACTGTGGCAAGCCCAATGACTGTTCTATGGATGTAAGTGCTGTATTCCAGGAAAAAGTGATGGCATGCAGAGGCTTTGGATGTTACCAATGACATGTTCCCTGTTTTTCCTTTTGTGTGTGGGTGCGTGTGCTCTAAATGGCTGAATCAAGTTCTGAAAGCTGTACAATTTCAAGAGAAATCCCATTCTTAAAATTAATCCCTGTGAAGCTTTCTGTGTAAAAATCAGCATAAAAGCTGAAAAAACCCAACCAACCAAAAACAAAAAGCAGAGCTTCAAATAGAGGAACTCTGAAATGCTGCAGTCCCACTGATCCCTTGTCTCTCATGAGACAGCACAAGTTGTCCCACTGTGAACTGACAAACGGACCCTCTATGTGTGCCAGTAACCCCCACCCCCAGGAGCAAAGGACTTCCTAGGTATTAAAATGAACCCACCTGCACTTTCGGCACCAAGAAAAGCTTCCAGAAGACAAAAGGAGAGTATGAGGGGGATTTTTGCCATCTTCCTTCCACTGCCCAAACCTAGGAACAAATTGTTCGGGTGGTGGAGTTCGGTCAATAGTTCCAAAGTGCAAGCTCCTGTTTATTTGCTCTGGGTAACCCTTTAATTTAAGGTCCCCAGATGTGCCATTGCTGAGCCTTGGAATGACAATGAGGGTGTTATTTGAGGGGACGGATCCATGCCGAAGAAACGTATTAGGTAGCTGCAGCCTTAGGGGTCATCTGATGCCCTATAGGATATTGCTGCCAGGTTTGGAGGTTGAGCAAGGCACGAGAATACATTAAGCCAGCTTCAGCAACCTTTTCAAAGATTGCCCATTCCTAACCAGATGATGTTCTTTGCCACATAAAATCCATAGTAGCGCTTTCAAAGCCTTCAGCAGAACCCACATTTTGAAAGGGGCCAGCACAGATTCACTTGCAGATCACAGAATCACAGAATTGTAGGGGTTGGAAGGGACCTCTAGAGATCATCGAGTTCAGCTATTGATGACCCTACAAGTGCTGTCACTGGAGCAGGGAGAGCAAGCAGACTTCTGGCTGCAGGTTCACCAATTGCGCCTGCTTCAGACTGACCAAAAATAAGGTTTCCATCCAAAACCTTTAATGTTTAATGGTGTGTTACTTATAACTCTTAAGAAACCATTTCTTCCCTTTTGACTTTCCCTTAACGTGAAGGTGAGGAATTTCTTTGGGGAAAATACTGGATACTGTAAAAAATGAAGCATTCATTTCTGGAAAGGTCAAAACAAGTGCGCTCAAAGCTCTCCCCTCCTCTCTTTCCTTGAGGAGTTGTAGGGAAAGCGAGCTGACATCATTCACCCTACTCTGGAGAGGGCTCGTGGGCTTTATGCCAACAACCTGCTCCTTAAAAACTGCTTCCCAATTACAGCTTGTCCTGTGCACAGCGCAGAGCTGGTGTCCAGCATCACACCCATGCGTGATGAAGGCTAGCAGGCTCTGTCGGCTTGTTAAAACACAAGGGCTGGAAGAGGAGCTGGCAGCTCTCGCTAGTTCCCAGCAAAGCAAGATGGATATTGTGCTGTCGTCAAAGCAAGATGGATATTGTGCTATTGTTGATGCAAGAGAATCCCACGGTGCATTTCACAGCGCCACGAGCGCTCCCAGACAGGCCGGCTGCTTTGATGGGAAGCAGTGTGCTGTGCTGCGTGTGCTGCGTCTCGCAGGCTGGAGAGCTCTCTGTTGCTCTGACAGCAACCCTTGGGTAGTTGTTAAGAGTGTTTGCTCGAGCTTGTGAAACATCAATTCTGTTCAATCAGTCAAAAATGTAAAAATGTTCCTTTGTGCAGCAAATGCAAGGGACATTTATGGTTGCATGGAGTTACTTTTGTATGCAGAAAGGAGCATCAGCTGTAGGTAAATAGGAGATGTTGAATTTGAGTTACAGTTCTGTGAGATCTGTGCTGCCTAGGTAGAAAAAAATCCTATATTTTTTTCCTTGAGTAAACAAAAGGTCCCCAAACCAATAATTCATCTCGTTTCCTCTTGATCCACTTGAAATGATCTTTATTCATCACTGACAGTAGCTTTTATTATCAAATTTCTGTGGCGGATAAATGAGTTTGGATGAGGTAATGTGCTACTGATGTAAATTGAATGCAAAGTGAAGAAGGTAACGATCATCTCTCATTTTCTGTGCATAAGAAATTGCAAATGGGAGAAAATAAATAGAGCTAAAATGCTGAAACAATACATCTCCTATCAATAAAGAAGAGTGTAGAGAATGGCCTGCCATAACAAAGGATAATTGAAATCTCATTACTGCAAATATTTTACTTCAGAACATAGGTCAGTCAAATAATTTTTGGTTTATTGTGCATATTTCACGTGTAATGCTATTTGCAACATTATGGCTAATTAATTTCCACAGAAAATGCCAACATCATTAGACTAAACAAGGCTATTAACACAAATAATTTTTATTGTTTACTACTATTGCTGTCAAATTCTGGAGCACCAAATTGAAAGCTAAGTGTTTATTTCTATTTATTTTGAAACCAAAATCCCCAGAGTTGTGAGCTCTTTGGAGATGAAAGCGTTGTTGTTTAGGTGGATGACATCAATTAAATACCTGATCTGAGTTTGTTTTGATTTGGTGTTCCCTGCTCTCAAATGAAGAGCATTGAAAATGCACAGTCAAGCTGTGCATCTTCCTACAAAGAGGCTTTCTATGAGATATCTCTTCTGGTTTGGGGCTATTTTTGTTTAAGGTGATGTTGCAGCAGGGGAGGTTTGGGTTGGACATTAGGAAAAACTTCTCAGAAAGAGAAAAAGGAGAGAGGCAGGCCTGGAGGTGTTCCACAACTGTGGAGATGTGGCACTGAGGGATGTGGTTATGGGTATGGACTTGGGGATCATAGCACTCTTTTCCAACTCTAATGATTCTATGATTCTGCTCCCAAGTTGTGAGGAGTCAATGGTACTGGTACACTGCTACCTGTTTCTTCTCCTTTTGGGTCTTACTGGCTCGTTAGTTGTAAATCTTTTTACTTTCAATGTCCACGGTTGGAGTGAAAAATGCAAACTCCTCCTTGGAAGGAAGTGTGAACTTCCTGACCTGAAGAACTGCCAACAAAAAATTGGTAGTGCGTTTTTTGGGGCTGGTGTGTTGGGGTGAAGGATGCAGCAGAACAGGGAGTGGCAGCAGCTGGCATGTGCTCGTAACATCATGTTCCCAGCAGGGCCATCACCTTGGGCCTGGAGCTGCTGGTCTTTCAGGGAAGTTCTCCTCTGCAAAGAGAAATGAAGTTTCTGAGAAGTCAGAACAAGAAAGGTATTTCCATTTTAATCTGATTTTTTTTTTTTTTTTTTTTTAAATGTGCTCTGGCTGCACTGATCAATAATGTTAAACAGGCTGATGGCTTGAGGATCTTGTTAAAGGATTGTTCATAATCTCCCTTGTCTCCAAATGCACTATTTTATGTGAAAAATCCTTCTCAAAACCTTAAGCAAATTTCAATTTGCCTTTGCCCTCTAGACAGCTGTGGTAAGTAATCTTTCCTCAACCAACAGCAAACAAGCTATTTCTGAAATAACAGTGAAAGTAATGCTTGGTCTTCATTTTCTCCCCCTCTTTATTTGGTTAGTGTGAAATCTCAGGCCATTCTCTGTGGGAAATTACCCAAACGTGGAGGCAGCACAGCCATCGTGCCCTTTGCAGTGCTGATTATCCCATCACAATGATTAACTTACTAGAGAAAGTAGCAGTGATGGCAGCGTGCAGTCAGTTTGTGCAGGAGCAGGGTTGGCTCTCAGCTCTGAAAGCTTCTCCCCTACTCTCATCCATCTCAGGGCTTGTGGTTCCTGCGCTGGACACTTTTATTTTGCCTTCACGTGGAGGTTCCAATGCTGTGCCAAGGAGCAGACTCCGCTTGCTGAATTCCCTCTGGATGCATCCATCCCAGTTAGCATTTAGGCTCTGTCCCTCCCATTTTATTCGGTTTTTAATTAGACTCCTGCAAAGGAGCACAGAGCAAACTCTGCTTTCATCTGGGAGATCCAGTGGCTGTGAAATATTTACTGGAAGTAAATAACTGTCAGAGAAAAAATAAGTCCCTGACTCTACATGAGCGTAAAAGTGCTTTGAAATAGTCTCATTCAAATAAAAGCTCCTCACGTTGAGTGGCGGTAAGAAACAGCAACACAGGCAAAAAAATTCCCAATGTAGAAAGTAAACAAAATTACTAATTCATGGAGCAGCACGTTTCACAGTAGCAGCTTTAATATCTTTTTCAGTTTGATTTAAAATAGACAAGATTAAAAGGAAATCTGGATTTAGTTTGGTCATCGTCTTTCAGAAAATAAAGTGCAAGCACAGATAGATGTACCGAGCTGCTGACGTTATTTTAAATTTAGAATTCAGCATCTCCACTTCAAACTGGATAAAGCAATGAAACAAAGCTCTGAGAGTAAAGCGGCTCCTGCAGATTTTGATGGGTCAGCTAGATCACCAAATTTGAACATCGTCATACAGAGCAAGAAATAAATTAAAAATAAGCTTGAAAGTTGGCTTGCCACTGTGTCTTGGCATGAGATGACACAATCTTTATAATAGGCCAGGCACATATATAGGGTAGAGGTTTGTCCTGCTGCAGGCTTGCTGACACAAACGTGAGCTCTGGAGATTGCTTTGAAACAGATCTCTGCAAGATGTTTCTCGATCCTCCAGTAAACCCATCACCGCCATCTGCTGATGGTATAAATAGTGTAGTGTCTTGAGAAATGCTCCTGTACCAAGACAGTTTATAGAGAGAGGTTAAGTCCAGCCAGACAATCAGAGGAGCTTGTTTCCCCCTTCTCTTATGGGAGAGAATTCGTCCTGTTTTACTCCAATGTCTTCTATTGGGTGATCGAGGTGCCTCTTGCTTTATTCAGACTTTATTTTGGATAGTTAAAATTAGAGTGAAACAAGTCTCAGCCAGCACAACCGGGCCTACCACAGCCATAGACCTCGCACTTCATATTAAGCTAAAATTACTAACATTAATTATTCTTCCTTTATCCATTTACTCTGTCAGTGCTTGTGACTATGCCTTTGTTTGTTTAATTTGCATTGACCGTTTTCCATCCAATGTTTCTATTTTCTCCTTGTAGCAGGGCATCCTTGTGCCTTATTCACCCTCTCCTCTTCCCTTTCTTTCTACTATCTTTATAATTTGCTTTCTTCCCCTTCAGAATCCAAGAAGTCTGTGGTATTAACATCTAAGGGGAGGATATGCAGAGAAGAGATAAGGATATTTCTAACCTGCGTGTCTCTAACTTATACCACCAGCCAGCTCTTGCATCGTAGGTACTCAGATCAGCTGCACTTGAAGCTTGCCCTATGCTTAAATAATATGATCTCAGACCAACACTTCCAAATGACTGACTTGGAAGAGAATTTGGAAAAAACTAGAAGCCCTCCTCATAATTCTGGAACCTACTGAACAAAGCAGTTAATTTGTTGTTGTAATTCGGAATAAGGGACCACGCAGTCCCTGTTATCTGCTAAAATCAATGCATATGGTGGATGAAGCCACTGGTCTGATTCTACAGTGAGGCACTGCAGATTTTCTTGGGAATGTCAGAAGTGTGTGGTACAATAAACAGTTCACAGTTGAGACTGAATTGGCATTTTTGGCATATCTGACTTACTTGGGTTCTCTCTTCAATCCCAAGACCTAGTGCCCTGTTGTACTTCTCTTGTTAACCATCCATCAATACTGAAGGTTGGGTGTTCTGACTTGCCAGCTCTAAAAAAGCCTACAACTCAATTTCCTGAAGGCTGCGTTAATTTGCACTAATTTAAACTAATACAAAGTAATGTTAAAAAGCAGCACCCCTATCTTACCTTAGCAAAATTCTTTCTTGGTTTGGCTAGCCCTCTTTGCAATTAAGGCCGTATGACTAATTATGAATATATTGTTTGAGCTTAAGCACATTGTAAACTTCATAAATCGAGTGAAATGTCTCACATGCATGGAAACACAACCAGCAAAAAGATGCTATGTCTAGTATGTGAGGCACTCTTTCTAAATTAGGCTCATCTCTTTGAAAAAATGCATGAGTTCCACAGCTCAGGCTTAGATCATAATTTGAAACTGTAGAGGATTATCTTAGAAATCACATAAAGCATCTCCCAAGGGTTTTTGATGGCTGCTTCTTTGCATCAGCTTTTACCTTGAAAGCTAAGTCAAACTCATGGAAACATGAAGAGTTCATGATGTGAAGATTCCTTCTAAAAAGCAGCACAGTTCCTAGTCATGAACGCTGCCTCGACAGGTAAATACTCCGTGTGTTCTTCCTATAAATGAATATGGTCCCAAGCATTTCTCTTTGAGGCTCAAGAATTCCAGCTCAGGTTGCACTGTGCAAGTAATGCAGAGCAGGAACACTGTCTTACTCAAGTTGTCCAGCAATTACCTTGATCTTGTAGATCTAGGGCCAAGTTCTGCCTTCATTTCATGTCAGCAATCTGATTCCAGTTCTCTTCCTGCTTTATAGTTCTGTTCTTCTGCATTTCTGTAAAGCTGCTGTAATACTTTTCAAGTCAGGTTTAATCATAAGTGATCTTTAATCACAAGCAATCCATTTCACGTTAATATAGTGGAAAACTCATATGATGATTTGGGTTTTTAGGGAGATGTGCACTAGTGCAAGATCAGGACATAATACTGCTGTATCAGTACAGGAATAAATAACTACACATGGCTGAGGGCAAGCAGAACTGAACTTCAGGCCTCTCTATTATCTGCTCTGGATTTAAAATACTCCTGGGAGGTGAATCTGAGGAACGAAGCTCAATGCAAGTAAATATTTTTGACCTATGCTCTGGCTGTGGGTAATTTACAACACATTTGAAAATCTGATCTGGGTTATGTCCAATTCACAGAAGTTTATTTCCAAGGCAGTTATTTATAGACTGCTTTCCTGGCTCTTGGGTTTCTTTGGAAGATGTCTCAACATTAGTTCTGCAAGCAATCAGCATAAAATTAAAGCATTCAATTCTAATGGTGAACAGTTTAAGGAAAGTGAAATGTTATCCAACAAATCCTTCATTTCACTTAAAGCTTTGAGTCTTTCAGTATTTATTATTATTAGTGGCATCTCCACTGCAGCAAGTCAGAAGGCTCAGACCCACTGTAAGGAGGAAAACAAAATCCATTTGATTAAAAATGAAGAGCTAACACAGTTTCTAAAGAAGGTTTACTTGTCAAACTACAGCATTTGGGAAAGTGATCAGTACAGTACTTTCACCTTCCATGTAGTACAGCTAGAACAAGTCTTGGTATTTTTTCTTTAAACATCCTTTGGGTGTTGTGGCTTTCTCAACGTGGGTTGAGAGCAATAGTGGTATTTGTCTGAGCAAGTCCACCACACTGCTGCAAAAATTGGGTTCTTCTTCACTGTAGAGGTGAGCTCTGAGAGTGCTCATTCGTCTGCTTTAGCTTCAGTTTTTCATTTGCTTAAACTATGTAGGAAAGGCCTGCTGTAATCTCAGAGGATGATAACTTGATTACCTCCCTGTGCACTGATTGAACTACCTGTACTTTTTCAAAAAAAAAAAAAAGAAGCTTAAAATCTTTAAAAGAACTTTCTACACAGTAATCAATAGTGGTGAAGACATGTAAGTAGTTAGAGAATAGGACTTCAAATTTAATCTACACTGAGTTTTCAGCTGGAAAAGGACCCCCCTGACATTGTGTGCGCATGAAGCTGGCACTGCTTCACCTGGGGATGTGCAGTGACCTCCTGCGAAGAGGGGAATAGTGAGAAATATTCATTTAAAATGTGAGTTCCCAAAGAAAATTAGCTTATGATGGAAAATGGTTCCATTTATAAACTTCTGCAAGGTTCTGTAAAGGTCACTGGATTAACCATAGCTAGAAGGACCACGTTAGCTTGTTTTAATCACTCAGCAGTGAATGTTTAAGATAGGATTCTTATGGGGAAAGTCCTGAAAAAATATGTATTTTTTTTGTATTCCACTAATGCATGCAGGATTCAGTGGAGATAAGAGCTCATGGGGGACATCTGTACCAACGTGCAGCATAGGGAAACTTCTTCACACAGAGGAGCCCACAGAGGGGAAGAAGAGTAGATGGAGACAGTATGATAGTCTGCCTGTATGAGTGCCAGGGTCAGAATATACAGCTTTGTTTTTCTGGAGAACGAATCCATCTCCATGACACTTCTTCCAGGCCAACCCTGTAATAATAAATAAGACCAGCCATGTTGTTGGAGGGTCTCTGCAAAGAAGGGATGATGTTTTCCTGTTATGCATTAAAGCTACTACCCTATTTAACTGAGTTCTTGGTGAAATCATCTAGGAGATGGAGGAATAAACAGGCTTGATACAAGAAGACATTATCCACTAAATGAGGTAGGACTTTCCCACAATGTGTGATTTCATAGATAAGCAAGTATCAAACTAGAGAATGCAGTTTGTCTTCAGCCAAGACACTTGTCTGTGCCATGCATGCTCAACACATGAGTTTGAGTCCTTGTGAGTCTGCGAATTGAGCCTGTAAGAGTATCCCCTCTGCCTTATCTCAGGTAATAAGCATCTTCTAGATGGCCCAGCTGCTCTCTGTCTGCTGCCAGAAGACAATAACTCGCTAACTGAGATCTCAGCTGAAAGGCTTGCTGTAGTTATGCTCCATTGCAGAGATAAGGTGGTACCAAAACTGTTGGTGGCAGAATGAAGGAAAACAAATTATCATGTCTGAAATAAAATGAATTTTAATTAATGTCTCTAATCTGTCTAGTGAATGTTTTAAATGCCATTTCTATCTTCATTGTTGCTCTAAATGGTGACAAACTCATCGGAGGTAAATGAATTGCAGTGTGTGCCACTAAAACAAACCAGAACTCTTTCTCTTTAGCTGTGGAAGGAATGTAAGCTTTCCAGAAGGTAATTTATTCAGAGCCAAATCTGAGTAACATCTTTTTTCCAGCACAGCCTCTATAGAGCCCTAAGCAAGCTGAGCTTGGTGCAGACCTCTGCTTTTCTTGTCTGTAACAGTTTTCCCCTCTGGTTTCCTCTTAAAAACTACAAAATGCGTATCAACAGAAAAGAACAAATCTACATCTTGCCAGTGTGCACACCTTGAGAACTTGTGGGGGATTTTTGGGTCCTTTTTCTTTGTTTGTTGTTGTTACTGTTGTTTTCATCTGAATTTCACATCCTTCAGAGGGAAGGAATAGAGATGTAAGAAAGAAGATAATAGATCATCCATAAATAAGTAGGGGCTAGAATTTAGAGATGAGCTCTTGCCTCAGAGTTAGGGAAGAATTGGGGAATTACTCAGCAGCAGAGGGAATGGGGATCAGGTGGGGGGGGAAAAGTGATCCAAAAAAAGCTTAAAAGAAGAACTTATAAAAGCAACTGGATGGAAAAGTATGCAGTCTGGGACTGGACCATGTAGAGGACACAAATGTATGACCACAAAGCAGAAGGTTTATCAAGGCTTTTGATTTATGCTAATTAAAGGAAGAGCATATTGGGTGGAAAGACCCATTGCCAACTCAAGAAGTGGTCCAAATCCCTCAAGGTGATCTGCAAAATGGAACAGAAGCAAAATGGGAACATCTCTCTTTGATTTTAAAGCTAGCCCCAGAGCCCCTTAGTCCTTTACTTCTGATCTTTCAGTGAAGCTGATTGCATATCTTTGAGGCCTTTGGTCCTCAGCTGTAGAAATAAAAGCTCTGTGAGCTGATTGCTGAATCACCTCTAGGAACAGAAATAGCATTTGGTGTGATCAAAGACTTATTCCAGTGGGGGTCTTTCTATAACATTTCGGAACAGACCTGAATATATGTAAATGTTCTGCAGGATCTGACATACATGATTAATGTTAAGCATATCTCACTGTTGATGCATCCTTTTTAATAAAAGGAAACCTAAAACTAGAAGAAGCCCTTGTGAAAAATAAGCCTGAGCCACTCATAAGCATCACTTCTCTCCATTGTTTTTACCATCTTGCAAATTTGATGCATCCCCATTCTGCCAATGCTTAAATGAATGAATAATCTGTTGGGAACCTCAGCCATTTCTTCCTTTTATATCACCCAGAATGGCATTATTGCCAATCTCTGTAGTCTTCTGTGCTGTAGCTGTTGTGGTACACTTAATAACAGACAGCAGCTAGTGGTTTAAAATAAAAATGAATTTAGCCCTGCATGCTAGATGTGCAGAGGGAATGGACTCTTCTTTCTTGTTGCTTTCTTTTTCTGTCTTTTTATTTTTTTACCTGCTTCAAATAGGGATGCTTTTAAGTGGTTGGTGTTTATGCTTCAAGCAAATGCAAATAAAACAGTGACTAAACTAGATGGATTTTGGGTGTATGCAGAGAATCACAATTTTTTTTTATATTGTCGATGCTATCTGAAAGGAAACTCAAAGAACTAGCCTGAATGTGTTGAAGTATAGAGGAAAAAATTACTTCATTCCTAGCACTGCAGATTAAGGGAAACATAACCGTGTTGAAGAAGTTTGATGTAGTAACTTTGGGTGAGATTACCAGTTGCTGAAGATACTTGGGTTGATACAATACATGCACTTTGA
The DNA here is from genome assembly GCF_905368555.1 of Meleagris gallopavo. NCBI lineage: Eukaryota > Metazoa > Chordata > Aves > Galliformes > Phasianidae > Meleagris > Meleagris gallopavo. Next base: position 4,953,318 of record NC_139412.1, on the reverse strand, counting down.
CTTCTGCAAGGTGCGTGATTTGGTACTGCAGAGCCTTATAGAAAGTGTTGTGGTTCATCAGTTTCCCCTTACCGAAGACGTGCTAAAATAATAGAAGGATGGATTAACGTGCTTTATTCTAAGAAACCCGAGCTATTTGCTTAGATATTAGAATAACAATTCGGTGTTAACCAAGGCAAATTTTAATTTCCTGTACCTGGAATGAAAGGTTGTAAGGGGAACCTTTTCAAAATAGCAGACAAAGCTCTAACAAGATCGTGGAAGTTGAAGAGAAGCTTCCTTGTTGGAAATAATGCAAGTGACTGGTCATTGGAAGTTATGGTCAGGTGCCATTGCTAGAGATTCTTAAAGAGACTTAGAATTGATGTGTTTGTTACTCAGAAATGATGCACTGGGAAGACCTATGGCCCTGGCTGTGCAGTTTGGATGGAAGGTTCAAAACAGCTCTGCTCACCCTGTATGAAGATAGGAGACCCAAAAGTCCTATGGGCTTGCCCACTCCTTTCTGAGTATTTGAAATCTGACAGTCTGGGGGAAGTTGTGTGGCTTCAGTAGCTTTGTGCTGACAGGAGCCCATTTCACCATGGAGGTCTCCATGAAAGGTGATAAAAGCCTCTCTAGGAGTCTGCAGGATCAAAGCTTTAATTTTTTCTTCTTTTTTGTCATTGACTTTGTGCAGAGGGAAGAACAGAGGATGGTTTTAAACCAGGAGCTCTATTTCTTATTCAACATTAAGTCCTAAAAATTAATGGGAATTAATGGCAGTTAGAGCAGGTGAGGGTGAGTAAGGTGCCTCTTCCACTTTATTTAGTAAAGAAACCGAGTTGTTTCCCCTAGGCACTTGTCTTGCAGCTTATGTGACTGCAGATGGCTGCCACTTTGAAAGAAGCCTGTAATTTGAAAGCAACTCTGAATCATCCTGCCTGCCTTTCTTGGCGTAACACTGCTTCACTTCACGTCCCTGTGGAGCTTGGTGTTCACAGGCTTATCCTCTTGACTAGCAATACGAAGGGAGCCATGCATATGGGACTAATGACAGAGGAAGATGAAATCAAATATTACAGTCTACTGCCTCTACAGGAGGCAGCCCATTTAGCAGCTAGCGTTATCTGATGCCCACTGAAACCTCCATTGTTAACTATCAGGGAAAGCACTTACCTCGTACTCATTTCCCTTGAGATCAAAGCCATTATGTATTTAACTGTTGTGGGGTGAAGCTGCATGTTTCTTGGGAATAATACAAATTTGAAGGCTCCTCTCTAACTTGATAGTTTGAAGTGATTGAAAGCGGATTTCTCTCTCTTATGCAAAAAGGTGTTGTACTGCGCTTCCACGAAGAACCACAGAAACCCATCCATAGGCTTTCAGATAGGGTTCCAAACAGACCCACTGCTGTTTCAGCGAGTTAACCATCTCAGGATAGCAGAGCTGGTTGATGAGTTGTGAAGGCAGGGTGCCTGCAGATTTTTTTTCTCCATGTGCTAGTTTCTATTTTCCCTTTGTTCTTTCCCTCTTTGCATCTTGCTCTGCTGATCCTGTTCCTTTCTAGCGTCAGCGGTAGCATGCTGGGTGTTCCCCTCGTGCTGTTTCCAGTGCCAGTGCTGCCCTGTAGTGTGCAGCATGGATGGTACAGCCAGCTCCTTCCCATGGGGCTGGAGGATGTACCTCCCTACAGGTTCAACCACTGGAAAACAGTTCTTTGGTGGGCTGGAGTCGGGCTGTATTCTGTGTGAACACTCTCTCTGGGAAGCCATATACCCAGTTGTGCAAAGAGACTTGAGGGAGTCATCTAGAGTAACCTCTTGGTCAAAGCAGAGGCAGCGTTGAATCTGCAAGTAGCTTTTGTCCAAAACTGGCTAGGAGCTGCTGATGGAGGCCAGAACCCATGTTGCTTCCTGTGCTCTTGGGGCATCTATCTATTTTCCAAACTCCACGTTTCTCCACCCTGGTCTGGCTCTTCTCTGTTAAACTGTCTGGGCACAGAACTCCATGTGTTTCCATGCCAAAAATCATTGAAAGACACTGTCTACACCAAGCTGGCTTCTGTTGCTGCAAATGGGAACTCTGATGGGCACTGGGGAGACCTAAAGAAACCTGGATCAGAATGAGGAGCGCTCTAAAGACTGGGTTGGTTTTGGACTGTCATTTTCCCAGAGTTTTGGAAGCCTGTCTCTTTGGAAGGCTGTCTTTTTAGTCTAACTACAAGGGGAAAAGGCAGTTTCATTGTAGGCTAGATTTTAGCTGATTTAGAAGCAATAAAGCCAGTGGAGTAAGAAAATAGAAGCCTAAACCACCCAAAAGGGTACTGTATAAATTTGCCTGTCAGCTACTGTTAAGCATCAAGGCTAAGTAATTGCCGTACCTACTTCCCCAGATGTGTTTTGACCTCTGGCTTAATTACCTTTCCAAAAATTGCCCATTCCTGAGGATGCTGCTGTATGCCAAATGAACTGCTGCCAATGTGCTTTAAGGAGATTATTTTACAGGAAAAGCATTTTCACAAACAGATGTAATGTTCACTTTTCTTTCTTTCCCGGAGGGCTCTCTATCTATTTTTATTCCTTATATTCTGTTATTATGCAGTGGAACCCAAGGTCCTATTTATTGAGAAATGTTTTTAAAACTTTATTTTTCTATAAATAAATATGTCTGAGATGATTATTCAGGGGCTTGGCTTTTGAGAGGTCTTGCTTAGGTTCAGCTGGAATGCTGACAGACCACTATTCTGCCTTAACAGTGGTCGGTTGAACACAGGAGTTAGTCTTGAAGCTGTTTTCACATTGCAAAATGTCTCATGCAATAAGATTTGCTTTGCTTTCCGCATCTCTCCACACCTCCAGGGTGATTATGAGGGAAACAGATTGTCTTATGTGGGGAGAGCTCTCACGGCTAGCCAGCAAACTGAGCAGTGACTCCACGAAGCCCCACTTATTGTCTGTGCTCCTAATCTGGCTGGCAATAATGGAAGCAAATGGTCTGGGCTGTTGGGCTGCAAAATGAGAGACAACAACCAAGAGGAGGTGATGCTCCTGGCGAAATGGTGCTGATGACTGCTGTTGCTGGCTTGTTTGTGTCTGCAGCTGCTGCAGCCAGTGCCTGGAGGCCCTAGCCCCATCCTGAGCAAACAAGCAGCAATTTCTGTAATGTGTGTGTTGATGTCATAGAATCATAGAATGTCTCGAGTTGGAAGGGACCTCAAGGATCATCAAGTTCCAACCCCCTGCTGCAGGCAAGGTTGCCAACTGCTAGATTAAAGCACCAGGTCAGGCTTCCCAGGACCCCAGTCAACCTGGTTTCAAATGCCTCCTTGGGTAACCTGTTCCAGCACCTCACCACTCTCAGTGAAAAAATTTGCCCCTGACAACTAATCTAAATCTTTTCTTTTTTTTTTTTTAGTTTAAAACCATTCCCTCTTGTCCTATCACTGTTTACTCATATAAAATGTCTATTTCCCTCCCACTTATAATCTCCCTTTAAATACTGGAAGGTGTAATGAAGTTTCCTCACAGCTTTCTCTTCTACAAACTGAACAAGCCCTGCTCCTTCAGCCTGTCTTGATAGGAGAGGTGCTCCAGCCTTCTGATCGTCTTCGTCATTGTGACCTCTGAACCTTATCCAAAAACTTGACATCTTCCTGTGACACGGGCACCAGACTGGGACCCAGTACTCAAGATGGATTCTCACAAGGGGAGAATAGAGAGGAATCACTCTGATGTGTTCTCTCCCCTTGTCCTGCCACTGAAAGGGTCCATCCCTCTCACCTGAGGCGACCTCTTCAGATCTAAAGGATGCAGATTGAGGCTTTCATCACTGCCCCACCAAACAAAATGGTAATAACCACTGTATGTACCTTGCTAAGTGTTGGTCTCTGCTATCCCTTCAGTAGAGAAGGGCGTTATCCTGCTTGCTTGATGGGTAAGCCTCATCTCATGGCAGTTTTGCCAGCAGCTCAACTTACCTGTTAGGAATGACCAAGTGAACGTGACAGCTCTTAGTGTTGCTCATGGACCTCTAGAAGCAATGGTGTGTCTGGCATGACTACTCTGCTCTCTGCTTTCCTCATTAGTGGTGGTCTGGGGCCTGCCAGGGCCACAGTATTGAGATTTGTGGGTTTGCCCAAGTTCATATCCAGGCTGCCAAGAGCTCCTAGGGCACAAGCACTCCCTGCATCAACAAGGGAGGTTTCAGTGTTATCAGGAGACAGCTCTGCACTGTTAACATCTCTGGTGTGCTTTGTTCTGAGAGCTTCGGGTGCCAGTAGAAGCTGTTTGTCTGCTGCCATTGCTGGTTAAACAGGGAACTGATTCCAGTAACTGTGTTAGCAACTGCTGGGGAGGGCCACTCCTGCCTCGACCTACACTTGAAAAAACACATTTATGCATTCAGCAGCAGCATTCAGAGTGGAGAACACAGGCTTCTCAGCGACATAGTCAGTAAATAATGTGTGGCACATGAACTGAGCTAATGGTATTTTTATGTAGGGGAGAGACAGACCAATCATTCATTCACAGTTATTTTTACTGTCTCTTTTATTCTCTCTGATTCAAAAAAAAAGTCAGATTTCAGCACCTTTTCCTCCACTAGAGGAGCTGACTTCAAAACACATCTGCTATTCTCACACTTGAAAGGGAATAATGCCTTGCTCCATCAAATTCTTATGGCAAATGCCTCTCTGCCTCTCATTTCCACACCTCTGATTCTGGTTGCTTACCTCAACCCTTCTAAATGCAAAAATTGTGTAGTGTTGACTGCAAACTAATTCCTTACCTCCACCATGCACCATAGACAAGAAGAGAAGCTGCAAGGTTCATCTCATGTACTTATGTACATCAAGACAATGCAGTCTTAGTTGATGTGGTCCTTGTCCAAACCCCAGGAAAAGGGGAAATTTGATGAATTTAGGGGACAACCACAGCAGATAGATTGATCTCAGGAACAATTCTCTAGGCAAAAATCTCCAGTCCTACTTATACTTCTTCCTGCAGTGGTGAAAATATAAAGCTGCAAGGAGAAGGCTTCCCAAAGGGCTATGATCACAGGTGGTGCAAGTGGTTGAAAACCTGCTGAGTACTTCTGGTCTCACCACAGCTCTTCAGATGTTCAAACACATCTTTACCATCTTCTCTATGTGGAGTATGAAGTGGGAGTGCTGCCACACAGACTCCTAAATCACTTTCAGAAACTTCTGAAAAAACTCAGAGATCCACACGTGTGCCCTGGATTCCCTTAGCCTTTCCCTTCCTTCCCTGTACTAGAGAAATGGATGTAACTCCTTGGACTTATGGACTAGCAAACACCTGGGTGGGGAAGGGTTCAAAGCTGTAGGTAAAAGCTTGGAGATGTATTAGATATCTTGTGAAAAGTGAATCTTTAGATTTTATTTTTATTTTGCATATAGCTATATCAGGGCTGCTGTTGAGATAGGCAGAGGACCTCCCATAACTGCTACTGTAGACCGTGCAAGCTTCATCTTACTGTTGGACTAGATTCAGACTTACAGACATGGCTTTATAGACATGCATATTCAGTGCTTGCAGCATTCCAGGTAATCAGGGATGTTTGATGTTAAGCAGATTCAATGAGGCACAAAAGTATGCATGTTCCAGAGGAGGAAGACTGTGCTGTATCACCTGCAAAAGCTCAACCTTCACAGTGAATATAAGGCAAAAGCTTTCCAGGGCACAGGAAAACAAGTTGGAGCAGATGCCCTCACATCACACTGAGCTCCAGCATGCCTGCTTTGAGCCAGAGACACAGCATCCAGGGTGTCCAAAGGATGAGCAGAGAGGCTTCCTCCATCATATGAATGATTGTATTGACGAGATTGTTTTAGAGATTGTTTTAGAGACCAGGATCATATCTCAATATGAAAATATTTATTAAACCATTGAGGAGTGCTTTTTCCACAAGCCTACTCATAATACTGTATATTGTTCACTGCTTGCTATATACAGACCACTGCAGTGGAAGTTCTCCATACAAAGATAACTAATATATATTTGTTTGAACTCTCCATCATGCAGCTTTCATCTCTTTAGCCTTTCAGTTTTCAAATTTTCATTTTAAAGATGGAGAATCTGTAACATAGGGACAGTTGATGTGATGGGTGCTGGTAAGCAGGCAAAGACAAAGTATAAATGTTTCTTTGAAATAATGCACTCACTAGTAGAGTGAATGAGATGTCTGTGTTGTGTGATGGTAGCTGTCACTGTGTTAGACTTCTTAATTTAGCATTGAAGCCATGCTTTATGGCCAGCTATTCCTTTCCTACTTTGTAATTTGTCATCTACAGCACATTGATTATGCACCTAAAATATTTGCACATCTTCTCAAATGTAATTTGCAGCTGGAAATTTCAGTTGGCAGAACAGTGCCAGCAAAATGCAAATGCAGTACATTCCCTCAGGTTCACTGAGAGATTCTACTGAGTGAGGAGTGGGGTCAGTTTTGGTGGGTATCCATTGGACAGCTTTTTGTTTCTGATCTAAAATGATGAGTTGTATATATCAAGGACTTCCTAAGCAAATAGTCTCACTTTCAGAACTCAGGGTAGTCTACAGATCACAGGGAAGACTGGGATCTGTTGTAGCTCCTAAAGGCAAGGAAGAATTTCTGGTTCAGAGTGTTTTCAGGTCATTATGGTTTTTAATGAATGGTCAGATTGATTCGGGACACTTATAAATGAAAAGATCTATGCAGCCATCCAAGCCTTGAAGTTCAAAATGATCAGGCAACTGAAGTGAATGATAGCCTGACTCACCGGGATGAGTCAGGGCTTGTTCCAGAGGGAAGACTCTGTGTGAAAGACTGGGTACCACCCAAGTGCTGCCATTTCTTCTCAACGAAAACAGCATTAGTAAAGCAGGAAAAAGTTACGAACTTACTCATAATGCTTGTGCAGGTGGGAAGAGTCACACAGATCTATTTCATATTCTTTGCAAATAGCTCTAGAATTCTAGTAATCTGAGTCTGCAACTGCTTATCTCTTCTCTGGAGTCACTTCATACTATTTCACAGCAGTAAATCTACTGAGAATGGTTTTCCTTGCACTTGCACTGGAACTGTGAAATGCTGGAGTGTGTTTGCAAAGAGTGTCTTAGGGCAGTGCTTTCTCCAACACACTGCCAGCTTTCCCAGACCTCAGACTGCACTTCCCATGGTTGTATACCGTGGTTGACAGCCTACAGCAGGATTTGGTGCAATACTATGGTCAATCTTCTGTTGGCCAAGCAGAGAGGTTTGTCTGGAGGAGCTTTGGAAATCCCTAAGAGGTGCACTGTCTAAACAAACAGCACTTTAATTACTGGATGGAGTAAAAAAATAATTAATATAGTCACAACATTTGGAATTCGGTTTGCAGCTACCACAGTTCTCCCCAGTGTCTTTCTGTGGATGACATCCTTTGTTGCCTGAGGAAGAGAGTGAGTGGGATGGCAAACAGAAGGAGAAATGCAATCAAGAGCTGAAAATCCTGGGCCATCAGAACCTGGAACTCAAGATAAATAGTATCACAGTGTTCAGAAAGATTAGTCTTTTGATCCTGTTGTTTCTCAGCTGGTCAGCTCTGGCATCCTCCCATCACAATTGCAATTGAGAAATGACTGGAGAGCTGCTTCTGAGCTCAAATCCTTGCTGCCAGATGTACAATTATCACCACTCAAGTAGCAGAAGAGCCCAGCTTGGAAGCACAGCAGGTTCCAAGTAGCTTGATTTGCTTTTCATAGAGGTTCATTGCATTTTATATCTTACCTCTAACTCTTGACCATGACGACTGACACATCTCACCTCACAAGCTGTGCTGGCTCTGATCTGCCCTACAGCTGTTGCTGCAAATGGCTAAAATATAGCAGAGGCTTTAAAAGCATGTACAAGATTTTGCTTGTAGGCTTGGGGTAAAGTCTCATTTTAATTAGATGTGGTTTTCCTCTCCTAGATCCATGGCTTTCCTTCTTGTCAGCACCTTAATTAGAATGAAAATGGACTAAATATTTTACGCAAATCAGAATTTCAAGAAGCTGCTACAGCAGCATCTCATGTTTAAGTGTGCACAGCACTGTGCACGTCATCATTGAATAATGAATTAATAAATATCTTTGGAGGATTTTTTTAGCCCAGAAAGCATTACACCGTTTTAGCTCCCAGTCAATTGCCCTATTTACTGCAGTTCTTTTTTAGCAACACTATCAGTCCTGGAAGTAGCCTTGTCAATATTTTAGTTGCTTTGGTGTACAAAGCCATAGCATTCAGATGAATTGTAATCCTTAAATTGGCAAGCAAACAGGTTTGCTCAGCTTGCCTGTTCTCTTTCTGGTAGCAGAAACTTGGAAAACCTTCTCAACAGGGTAAGGATGAAGCTGTGTGTCCTTCACAGCTGTGAAGTTCTGTTGGTAATGGTTAAAACTCTCTGTGATGCTGCTGATTTGAAAGGTATAGAGAAATTTTGCCCACAGAAAAAATCCTATCATATGCATATCCAATTATTTCAAAGACAAGGAGAGTTTAATATTTAAATCTCTGCTTTTATCCTCTGCCTGGATGAGAGTTCATCTCCTCTCCATTTTTAAAGCCCACAGACTCAGACCTGCTAGAATGTAAGGCTAACTTGTGATTTGGATGACAAGCATTTGGACTCAGGTTGACCCCCTGTGTAGTTTGTATGGAGAAAGTGCCTCAGCCCACGCTCCTCCTCTGCATCCATATGGTGGAATGAAGGATGCTGGAGGCAAAGGGGTCCTCGGGTGAGGGATGTGGGTGTGTTCCTGGCACTGCCTAATGTCCTCCTGGGCTAAAGAAGAGAGTGAGACACTGAGATGGAGCACCTGCAGCACAGCGCTCACTGTGCAGCCTTCCTTTCCCTCTGATTCTCTGTAGGTCACAGTGCTACTTCGAGAGAAAGAATTTTGCATAGAAGTAGTCCTGAAGATGTGCAGCAGCAGACATCTCATTGACTTGTAGCTTTTGTTGTCCTCATTCTAGAAGCCAAAGCAGGATGGTTGGTCTGAAGCATGGCAGAGCTAGGCAGGGCAGCAGCTGCAGGTGGGATGCCAGCAGCTCAGGAACGAGAGCACTGCAGGCATTTCTGTCCTTGCTGTCTCTCTGTTGCCCCTGCTACAATGGTGCATGAGCTTCCAGCATGACCACTGTCACTCCTTGCAGTCAGATGAGAACCGTGTCCATCCCTAGAGGTACAAATCCCCATGGCTGCTGCTTCTACTGTGAGAGCTCCCACAGGTTTCCTGTTCACATTTGTGGTAAAACACAGAAAGGTTCACATTTGTGTTTTAATTCTTTTCTGTGCCTCCTGCTGCTGTGCAGAAATGTGCATAATGACAGTGATGACACTTTAATGATTGACGAGCGCATAAAGCAAATGGACTGGCAAATAGTTTTCCCAGAAATCTTGTTTTATGATAGTGATATCTGGCGTTACTTCTAATAGAGGAGGTAAAAAGATAAGATGTCTCTGGAATGTGACTTTAAAAAAATGAGTCCTATTAAGCTGCAAGTGAAACAGGATTTGGGTTTAGTGCTCAGGCTGTATGAGATGGAAAGCAGTCAGCAGAGCTCAGGCACATTGGGAAGTAGGGTATCAGGTCACACAATTCTGTAAGATGAAACCAACATTTGTTCAGGCTGTGATTCAACTTGGCTCTAAAGTATGTGTATTAAATCCCATTGACTTCAGTGGGACTATTCATGCCCTTTTAAAGTTACACAAGGACTTAAATATTCTGCCATGTTGAAGCCTCCCATTGAGGCTTAAATTCATTCTTCCGTTTAACTTAAAAATATCCCTATGGCAATATTTAGCTCTAGCTAGGAAAAGCCAGAGAAGAGATGAATTGCACTTCATTGAGACACGCTCAATATTTACATAACTAGTTGCTGTGAGGTGTTTTCTGGTTGAAATTACACATGCCTGATTTATCTAAGGTCTAAGGCTTTTAGTTTTGTTTCTCTTCATTTTTTTTAAACATAGAAAGCAACTATAAACACAGTCTCTGAAGACTAGTCAATCATTTAAATTATGTTATTAGCATCGATTAGCCTGACAGCATGGCACTTCCATTTGAATGTCATTAGAAAGTAAATGACAGCCACAATGGATCACAGGAGGAAAAGAAACATGCTGACAAAGAGAAATGGATGCGGTTCTGAAGGCTTTGGAAAGAATATAAGAAAGAGGCAAACAAATGCAGTAATTCAGGACTAGAGGTGAGAACCAACAGAATGAAACCTCCCTCGGGGAAAAAAGATCACAGAAAAAATGGAGTGAAAACACGAGGCTTATTGAGGCTTTGCATAAACGCATACAAAATAGTTCTTACTGCAGTACATGCTTAGACCTCAGCTGTGCCAGCAGAGCACGTAGGTAGGAACAGTCAGAAATCCTTGAGTTTTGGGATGCCCAGCAGAGCAGGGAGGGCAGGAGGCACAGCAGCCCCATCCCAGGAAGCAGGTTAGCTAACACACACAGCAGGAAAAGCGCAGAAGAGCTACTGAAAAAAAGTTCTTCCCATCCCAGGAAGCCTTGATGTGTGGGAAGGACTTGGTCAAAAGTAGGTCATGATGTAATGCTCTTGTAACACTGAGGAGGACCAAAATAACCCATCCACAATGGACTGGCCCTGGTGAAGAGAGTTTAATGTAAGTTATTGTAAGTTGCGTTTATTGCATGCTGCTGCACACAACCAGCTTGTAGGCTCTGAATAAGTGGTTTAAAATTAACTTTTCAAATTAACTCATGGTAATCTTTATGAGCAGGAGAGGCCTCTATGAGTAGAAGCTGCCTTAGCAGCCAGGCTGGCAGTGCAAAGCAGTGATTAATGTGAGCCTTTGGTGTAACTTCCAGTGCGTGTTATTTGGTGGCTCTCACAACTCACCCACGCGATGCAGTTCAGTAACTCTGTGGTCTGACTTGATGCCAGGTGGAGGACCTTCACATAAATCTTGGGTTAAACTTCCCTGTGCTCCTGCAGGAGGGTGCTGAGCCAGCTGACATGCACGCTACTGCTCTTTTGTTTTCCCTCTCTTGATAGAAAGTCCCTCTTCCCGTTGCTGGGCTGATAGTCACTGAATAATCTCTTCATTGCAGAAGATCTAGCCTATGTAGCCAAATGATTTCTTACAAACAGTTCCTAATACCCGGAATAGCTTTGTGAATACTGCATCACAAAGAACTGCCAGGCTGCATGTCTGCTCAAGCAGGAGTCAAACACAATAAAACCCACAAGAGCTGTCTTTAAGGAAAAAGAAAAGCCTTGACTTTGCAAACCTAACAGTTGTGATTTCAGGTGGTAACGTGTCTGATTCTGTGATGGTGCTACTTGGCACAGATGAAGAGTCATTTGCCAGACTGAATTTCTGGAAACGAACTCAAATAATTCTCCAACTCCAACAGGGTTCGGACATCCAGAATCCTGTGTTTCTGCAGGGACTGATCTGCTGAACTGTTGCCTCTTCAGTTGTTGTTCTTGGTCGTGCAAAGTGATTCAGATGCTAGTAATTTTGTGCCAGAGTGCCTCATAATCGTGCTGTGCAGGAACAGCTGATAGTGCCAGGTGGGGAGCAGGGGCGTGATCAGACCTAAGGAGCCTGTTTGGAAGTTTCAGCCAAGATTTTTTTTGCTTTAATGACCAAGACATAGTGGAAGTGCTGACTCAACCATAACTACAGTCACCATGGCCCTGCTTTGATTCTGAGAGCAGAGAATAGATTGTTGTCAGCAGATGACTGCACGTCTCAATTTTAGGAGCAATTCTCTTGATATGTTAACCTTATTTACACTTGTTTCAATACACTGATGTCTTTCTGAATGTCAAAGGCAGCTCTAGAATTAACAGAATTATCTGTTTCTTTCCATGTCATCCACTGTAATTAAATCACTTCAGCTTTGGAGCAGTGAAAGGGCGATAAAATGTTTTGGTGCTAAACATCACTGTGTTATACTTATTGGGGACAAATCGTCACCTTGCACATATTGGTCTGTATGAAGGCAAGCCCCCAGAAGTCTACAGAGTCATAAGTTTGTCTGTTCAAATCAAGGACACGATGTTGTGCACTATTCAAGGAACTGGTTAACTAGACACGTGTGTTCTTGGGGTATCACTACAGTTGGTTGGGTGGTAGTTGAGGTCGCCAGAGATCAGTGGAGCTGGGCATACGGTGCCTGCACCACATCAGTTCTTTCAGGTCATAGAAGGTTTCAGATCGCCTTTGGAATCTTGGTCCACATTCTCAAAGACCTCGGAGTGCTGCTGTCCAGGCATCTTCCTAAAGCTAAATGAAGCTTTATACATATGCTTACTGAGAGGTGGAGAAGGATAGTGGGGAAGGAGAAGCTTAGTGGCATAAAGGAGGAGGATTAAAGAGAGTGGGAAAATGAAATGGCAGCAACAAACTCATACCAACAACGATACGAGCTCCGTCAACCGACTTCTAATAGTGAATTTCTAGTTGGCCATTTTTATGTAAGAGTTTAAGTATAGATATGGATGGCTAAATATAGGCACTCTGACTTCTATTATGTGAAATCTCAGTTTGAAATTATTCAACGTCTTCCTATTATATTTGTGTAGTCAGTGTTTTATCGTGCTGTGAATCCATCTGAACAAAAATCCTTTCAGAAAATACTTCTTTGCTGTTAGTTGGATAACTCAGGAGAGATCTCCTTTATGAAAAGCAGCCATCAGATACTCTTCAGGAGATGAATGTCTTTACAGACTAATGAGATGAGAGCTAATTGGGATATGAGCTCTCATGTGCTCTCTACAACTTTTTAATTCTGGAAAGTTGGACTAGAAACAGTTTATCTTTTTGTAGCAGCTAAAACCTGGTTGTTAGTAGCCTTGCATAGTTTTTTAGAGGAAACTGCCACATCTGATTTTTTACCTTGAGCTTGCCCAGCAGGATTTGATTTATCCTGATGAAGTGAATGACAAGTTATGGAACATTCACTGTGCAGCCATAACATACTTGAGATTAAACATTGGCTGATGAATGAATCCTTCACTTCTGAGCATAATAATTTACCATTAAAGCCTTAAACTGGCAACAGTCCTACAGCACACAGTCAGTGAAACAGTAAAAAAGAACCCTATAATTGCAACCAGTACCTTTTCAAAACAATACCAGTCTTGTGCCATATATAGGTTGAATTTTCATTGTATTATAATATAGTACATTGTTGTTTGTCCCTCGTAGCACAGACCCTTGGAGCTAAAATCCATTGGAAAAGGTCTTTGAGTGCTATAAATATCTGCGTTGCTTCCTGTTTGTAAATGAAAGCAATGGAAGCTAAATATATGCTGACTCTAGCGCGACAGATCCTGAAAGCAATTCTTATCTGTTTTGATTTTTGCCCAGAATATCTTTCTTGAAGTCCTACTTCTGAGTCGCTGAAGAAAACAACTCTGACATCTCCCCTTCAGCCCTGCTCTGCAGACAGGAGTGGCTGGGTAATGGCACAGAGCTCAGCTCACTGCAAAGAAAAGAATATTAGTCACTTTCCTGCTTTTTGCACCAAATCCAGAACACCATTAAATGCTTAGCTGCTTTAGACTGGCACCACTACAGCGATGTCATCAGAGCTATTTGGTGTTAACTGGCAAGAAACTCCAGCCCTGTAGGATCATTAGCTTGGCCACTGCTCTGGGCTCTTCTGGATGGCGTAGCTCTGTCAGCAGCTGCTTTATTTTTGCCATCTGCACCACCATTCCCAGCTCTAACAGCAGCCTCACTTCTCTCACTTCTCCACAGCTGATGCGTTACATCAGCTTTGCAAAATCCCAAAGCCTCAGAAATTGTGCATGTACACCTGTAGGTTTTTGTTTTTCTGGTGCCCAGGACTGGGAGGTAGGGGTGCAAAAACAGATGGAAGCTGTCAGCCAGCTCAAAGCCAACGAGCCCCAGAAGGTGTTTTATTTATGGAAGCGTTCAGATCAAACAATCACAGAAGATTCTTAATGTCAATTGGAGATGAGGAATTTGGTTCCTACGGCCCAGTTTTGCCTTTTTTCAAACATTTGCCTTAAGCCTGGGGAAGGCTGAGAGGGCAGAGGGGACATCCAAGCTTGTGCTCTCCTACGAGAGTCTGGGCTGAGGGAAGACATCCTTGATGCAGGATGTTAATACGAGGAGGAAGGGGCAAGGCACTCTTCTTCTTTGTAGAAAAAACACAGCAGGGTTAATTTTGAGGTTTCAACAGTGCATGTAAAATGTTCATGTCAGATGCACAAAATATTGTTAAACACGAACGATTTATGATTTAAAATATTACCAGCCTGCTATTTTTAGTGCAGAGGAACCTTTAGTCATTCTACATTTAGATGGCTTATCAGAATTAAATAAATAACAGCAATGGTTACTGCTCAAATTAGGTCTGTCTCGGTTTCCATGGCATCCAATCTGTTATCTCCAATATTCTTGCCAGGATTTGTACTGGGGCTCTGGGACAGCAACATTTCTTATAAGGCTTATAAGGAATTATCCTGTAGCAATTTCAGCTATATAGTTTCTATGAAACCCTGGAATAAATGGATTTATTTAAGAAGAGTTGAGGGTTTTTTTTTCTTTTTTCTTCTTCTTCTTCTTTTTTTTTTTTTTTGAACCATTGCCTATTTTTAGCACTGCTGCCTGCTTTTATGTGGTGCTGCTTTAACTCTTTTGTGGATGCATCACTGTGCTGACTGGTGAACCTGCACAGTGGCTGCGCCTGTTGCACTGTCCTGCGGGAGCAGCAGAGAACTTTGACTCTTTGATGCCATCAGCAGCATGTTGGTAAACCAGAGCTCAGGAACATGGAATAACATGAAGATTTGCTTCTGATTGTTTTGGCACTTTGCAATCTTTTGAAAGCAGCTGCACGAGAGCCTTTCTGCTTGTGCTGCAACATCAAGCATAATCATCCTCAGAGGAAAGACAGTAAAGCTTTATTTGAGCTCAAGAACTTTTGTCTGAGGCCAAGACAGAAGTGCTGCCCCTGCCAAGTTGCTGGGTTCAGTGCAGAGGTAGATGGGTGAAATGCAAAGATCTGTTCTGTGGAAAACCAGGCTTTCCTGAGTGAATTCCTGATTGAATGATTCCCTTTGACCTAGGGCTCTGTGCAACCATGCTTTACAATGCCAGTTATAATTCCGACCTGGAATAAGGGTATGGTGTACACTGCAAGCTGTGCAGCTGCAGAGAGGAGGAAGATACATCTGTGCTGTAAGAGCTGTGTATTTCCCCACAGATCTTCAATTAATATTACTTTCTATGGTGTTTTGTTTTTTTTCTTCCATAGCCATTAGAGTTTTCAAGTGAGGTTTTCATTAATCTTTTGTTTTGTAACTTTACATATGATATAGATCCCGTTTTCTTTTCCCCTTTGCTAAACATTAATTTTCTTTGAGCTTATTTGCATCTTGCTATGAAAAAATTTTGGATCCACAGCATTCAGAAAATCGATGATTCATTGGGTCTCTAATTTCCAGGCAATATTCCTAAACAAAATATTCTGTTACATATCTCTGAGATTTATGGTAAATCATAACCAGTTCTAACCCACAGTCTTACAATATTTTTATAGGAATGAATGGCATAGAAGAGAATAAATGCTTTAACAGTGTGGCTTATTTGTGTGTGTGTGTGTGGCTTGGTTTTTTCCAATTGATCTCAGGAGGACAGTGAGGACCACAGTGAGCAATACTGTATTCAGTGTTTACTTGTATCTCAGTTTTAAGAGGATGATACTAAGGCTGCCCTGCAGATCTTCAGCTGGCAGAAATCGGCATCCTTTCCCCCGGCACCAGTGGAGCAGTGCTGATTTATACGAGCGTAGGGTATACCTCTGGTGCATACAACATTTCTACCATAGCTCACATGCAATTTGATTTACTCTGAATCATGACTGAAATATAGCTGTGTGTTTAAAGTAGGCAAGAAATGATAAAGTACTTACTATTTATAGAATCATAGCTACTTTCAGAGCCAACCGAGCAATTCCCACGTACAATCACAATACAAAGACTTCAATATTTTAGTGCTCTGTCAGCCTGTGGTCGCTATAAATTTGCTGTGGCTGGGCACACATCCCCAGCACAAATCTGTTTGAAAAACCCTTACCTAGGCAACTGCATTAATGCAGAGATGGGCTATCAGTGTTTGCATGCATCAGCTCTTGACCTGCCCTGCAATGAATGCAAAGAGCCTGAGCCAAACCTGGCACCTCACTGTGGGTTCATGGACCTGGCAGGTGAGGAGCAGTCTGCTGAAGCTTTTTACATTACAAGAAGGGTTAATGGTTAACGTGACAATGGCACATGGGCTTTTGAAGAGCTGTAACAGTATTCCTCATTATTCAAACCACGCCGATTAAAATAGTGCAGGTTCTCCTCTCTGCTCTCTGGACAGATTTTATTTCTGGGCTCCGTATTCTAGTGAACAGTTCACTTCTTCTGCCATATTTTCTACTTCATAGTATCCTCACATGAGAATGCTCCATGCCAAGGCTGGAATTTCTTCCTCTTGTACAACTTGTCTGAATTTGGAGAAGATCTGAGATTCAGCTTGCAGCACAGGAAACAGGAATTAGGAAGCTTACTGCCATTAAGATGCATAGCAGTGGGTGTTACCATTCTTAAGTTACTAGAAAGGAAAATAAAAGCCAGTTGTACCACCACCATGTCCATTCTCCCATCTTGCTGTAAACAGTGCTGTTCTGAGTGCCCTCAGCACATTGCTGCTCTGGTTGCACCCAGGCAGTGCTGCCCAAAGCTGGTGCTTGCTGCACTGAAGTGCAAGAGCAATAAAGTTCTCATTCTGCTGACATACGTGGCAAGATTTTTCCATAGAGTAAAAAGTGGTCTGCTCTTCCCCTCCCTGTGCTGCTCTTGTCACATCCCAAGGGATGCAACATATTGAGAGGAAAATAATGCAGAAATTGTATAATATATACTGTGGCTTTGGGTTCCTCTGAGCTGAAAATAAATACTGGTAAGCCATTTCTGAATAAGAAGCAGATGCTTCTGAAGCTCTCAGGAAGCTACAACATGCATTTATACATTTACAGTACCTAGAGGTGTTGGTGGAGCTTGGCCAAGCCAGCCTTAGGCACCGCCACCTGGTACAGGAGGCAGGTTGTTGACATCATGTTGGTGGGTGCTTTTTTCATTTTGAATATTGAGGAGCCCTGGGTATCAGAAAGAGTTAAACCTACCTGATTATTTGTTGATATCAAATCTCACGAGTGGGTTCTGCAGAGTCCAAATGTGCTGGGAGAAATGCTATGAGATAAACTGCATTTTAGATACCAGACCAGAGCATCCCACGCAACAGGGGATTTCATGGTTCCTTGCCACACAGGTAATTTGGAGGCAGCTTTCGTCAGCTGGAAAACAAACAGGACTCCTTTCCTATGGAGAAGATGGAACAAAAAGAGGAGCACAATTTGACTGATGGCCTTCCCCAAGGTAAAGAGCCTGAACGATGGGTGAAGGAAAGCAAAAAGCAAGCTCTGAAAAGATTGCTGTGCTCTGAGGCTGGTCTCTGGCAGGCACAAACTGAGGAAGGCCCATTAGAAGCCTTTTAAAGGCAACTCAGATTCTTTCTGTATTTTCCAGGTTAGTTTCCAGCCCTACAGTCTGTTTTCTGGGATGTTTTTGTTCCATTTAATGAAGAGCTCTTTGGTTCACTCAAGGCAAATAAATGACTGGTTTCTGCCAGACAAACAATTGGTTTCCTCTGGTGCCACAGTTTTTAAATGTGACTGAAGAACAGTCATCCTGTATGAGGGCCATTGGCTCTGTGCCTTGTCTCCAACAGTGATGAAAATCAACTCTGGGGAAGAATATAAGAATAAGCTAGATATGTAATGGTATTTACCTACATCTTTTCCTAGCCTCCACTTATCTGTGGCTCAAGGATTTCCTTAACCAAAGGCTTTTGTTTTAATAGTCCTGATGGAGTTCTTCTCCATGGATTTTTCTAATTGCTTCTTAAATCCTTGCAAGCTTTGAGCATCCACAAATCTGCAGAGCAAGGAGTTCCATAGGTCCACTGTGTGCTGCTGGCAATGGTCTCTCTTTTTGTTGGTTTTGAACTTTCTATCCACAATTTTCATTGGATGTCCTTTGTTTTTTGTACAAAAAGAGAAGGAAGAAGTGTCACATCATCACCAGACAACATGGTAGCCCTGCCTCCATCTGCTTGCAGTCCAGTTTGTTGTCTAGCCGTAAGAAGTACATGAAAGAAATAAAATGTATGAAAAGGGATTTGGAGACCATGACCTCAAATATTGCTGCTCAGGCTGCATCTGCACGCAAGGGAACAAAGCACCTGTGCAGCCACGAGGAGGGAAGGATGCTTCCCCTGCTCCGGGTGTCTTCACTCCACTCTTCCAAACACATTGCTCTTTTCTCTGCCGACAGCAGGCTGCTGATTGTCAATGCCTTTGCTGTTGCAAATATCAATATTGCCGCAGTGTTTGGCACTTTCCAGTTAACGTGCTGGACGCTGGCAGAGAGAAAATTGATGTGTGGATTATATAAACCACCTTCCTGTTTGTGTACTGGAAGTAAAGGTGTTAACTCTTTCTGACTTCATTCACTCTGGTTGAAGGGCACCAAGGGGTTGAACCTGAAATACAGCAAGTCAATAATATAAACTCTTTGAGCTTTGTGAGCTAAGAATAAATACCAGCCACAGTTTGAGTCAAATGAACCTGTGCAGAAAGCACTGGGGAAATGTTTGGTGGTGTTCTGTTGTTGCAGGTCAGTAAAGGCTAGATAATGTTTGGCTTTCATTAGTGATTAAAAAGATTTCCTTGCAAATGTTATGTGATTAACACTGAGCTTTTTGTGTGTACCAAAGGGGTAATGTTTAGAAATGATCATTCTGCATTAACTCAGTAGAAATGTGAATAATGTCTGGAGCCAGAGCAGGTCCTGCTGCTTGAGTCATGGATGGAGTGGCATAACCACGTGACTGCTGAGGGAGGGCAGGTCTGCAGAACACCCTGGGCTGGTGATGCCCTGTGCCCACCAGCACCAGCAGGAGCCCTTCTTCTGCTCAATAAGAGCTGGAGAGGACACAAGGCAGGCAGCCAGAGGCACAGAGGATGCAGGATCCCATCAGATCTCAGGAGGATGTGGTGCGGTGTTACTCCATAATACCAGCAACACACCAGTTATGGATGAGGAGGCAGTGTCATTACATACACCTATTTTTAGGTGCTTAGAACTCAGAAACATTACCGTCTTGGTGGGAATTTATCACAGTTGTTCTCAGCTCGAAGCTGCTATGTAAGACTTGGCAGGCCTCCAGTTAGCTGAGGAACAGCTGCCTGGGATGTTTCCCAACTGTGGTTTTCACCAATTAAGAAGTTTGTTTTCACACAATTTGGAGGATTTTTCCTTTAAAATCTTACCTCACTAACATGCTGCGTGCAGGCAGCACACTGTGCAGCCTCATAACTTTGGTCCTAAAGTATATTTATTCAGAGATCTCAAAGTTCTCCTTGAGGAGCAATCGAGAGATACATTGGATCTATCAACATTTGGTCTATCTAAATCTAATGGATAGCTCTGTAAAAGTAGGAGCTGCACACCTGGAAATAAAAATTGCTTGCCTTCATTTCCAGGACTGCGTGATGAGAGGAAGGTAGCACAGACTGCAAGTGAGGTGCCCCAAAAGACCACACTGTGTCCTGCACCTTCCCCAGCACCTGGCTGGTAGCTCGTGCTGTTCTGCTGGCAGACTGCTGCAGCTGTTCTCCAGTGTCGTGACTTGCAAGGCTCCATCACCTCAAATGCCATTTGTGATGTGCACCATTTTCCCACATATCTGTGAGATGGGCATGGCAGTGGAAGGGAGCTTCCTGTTGGCTGAAAAGGGAGGGATGCAGGGCCTGTTTGTCAGACTTACAGCCAAAGTTTTCCCCTGGGTTGAGTGCACCATTGCTCAGAGAATCTGAAATATTGCTTAGCACTCTGTAGCAACACTATGAGGCAGAAATCTGTCTTGTTTTGCAAGCTTCCTGGACTTGGAAACCTGCATCCTTCTCCAATGAGAACCAGGCAGCAGAGGCATTTAACAGATCATTTCCTTTAAGCATCGTTAAAGCTGGTCTACATCTCTACGGATGTTCTGAAGCAAAACTTGCAGGTGGGCAAGATCTTGTCCAAGGCAAGTCTCTAACTGAGCTGCAAAGCTATAAAGTTGTTTAACACCCTGAATGTGTGTTACCTTGTGTGCTGGTCTCTATCAGTTGTCATTTGTGCAGTATCCACAAATGCTACCTGTGGTCGTGGTTTGATAACAGCTCCATTAAGTGACACAAAACTTCCCACCTCTTCAGCCGGGTGCAGAAAGACTGTGATAGGTTGCAGTTCAAAAATTTGCTCAGGAATGAATATCCTAAATTACAGCTACTGAATTTCCTGGGACCAATGCAGCACGTCTCTTGCTCTTAATCATGACCTGTCTTCCTTTGGCTGTTGTGGTTTCTCCACCTCCCATGAATGAAACCTGAAGGTAAGATCCGTGCGTCTCCCTGCAGCAGAAGTCTGTGGATTACAGCACCACAAAAAGCACAGATATCCCTTTTTCTGCTTGGAGGGTTTCTTTGCAGATGGCTCAGTTTTTATTATCTTTACTCCTGTCCTTCCCCCTTCCCTGTTAGGACTCACTATTTAGGCTATTAGCAATATCAGCATTTTCAATGCAGTTCTGCTAGATATTTTTGTCAGTCTCAAATCAAAACGGTGCCAGATGGAAGCCCCGTGCTCTTCATCGATGATCATTTCCAGCATTCTTCTGTGAGGTCGTATAACATATGTCCACGAGCAATTAAAAATACTGCTTTCTAGTATGAACTGTGTATGCTCAAGGGCACAGAAAAAGTTAAGAAATTAACTGCATTGGGACTGCTCTGTACTTTTCAAACAAACTAATTTCCTAAAGAGAAGTTACTAACATTTAGATTGGTTGCTGATTTGTTGGGGATGGTCTTATTGCTAAAATCACCTGTACTGAGTTAAAGCACTCGTGAAATATACTGCTAAAAGCAGTACCATTATCTTGAAAATCATAATCTCTACTATCAGGAGGTCATTGGGTATTTATTTCCCCATTCCAGACTCACTCAGTTAACATAATTCTCACTGATATTTTTAGGAGTGGACCACTGAGCTCCATGACTTTCCATACTTTAGTAAGGACTTTGGTGTGGGAACCCAGAGTGAAATTTCCAGTGTTGGTGCCTGGGTGCTCAGTTTCCATTAAAAGAATAGGAGCAGAACATCCAAAGCCCCCTGCCAGCTCCGAGGAGGTGTGGGGCCAACTGTCCCCAGGTGCTGCTGTGTTTGCTAGCCATGCTCCTGCTTCAGCACCCACCTTCCCTTGAAGATCTTCTGCATTTTCTTACCTCTGCTTATAGTATCATCTCTATTATTTAAGTGCAATCACTTTGCTTCCCAGTGTGCTTCCCTGTGGAAAGAGTACATATGTTCATGAGGGCTATAAAGAATCCTAATATTTAAGTTACTAAAAGAAACAAGGAATACAAGTAACAGCAATAAATGCCAGGAAAAAATGGCCAAATATCCCTGTTGTTTTGTAGTGAGGGGCTGATTACTTTATGACCCTAAGAAGATAAACAATCTTGTATTTATGCATGTACAGAATGCACTTAGCTATGTTTATTGAGAGCATTTGGCAAAAGGAATCTGATCTTGTTTAAAAACAATATAATCATGCTAATGTAAGTAAAACTATTTCATTTTGCTGTTAGGGCAGGGAAGGGGAGCATGTGGCATCAATTACTGAGGGTTACCTGATGGGTGGTAGCTTGTTCAGGAGAGGTAATTAGGTTGCTTACAAACACACAATGCAAATTTTCAGTCTGCTTTCCTAAGGAAAAAAGTCTTGTTGCCATCCTGCTGTCTTTCTCTGTTGAAGTCTTTGGTCAGCTCGAAGAAAACTGGAGAAAAGAGCAGAGGCAGCAAAATGTTCACTTTCTCCAGGTTTCACGGAAAGCCTAGCTAGGCAGAAAACAGATTCCCATAGAAGGGGCAGCAATGGGAGCTTGAGTCTCCTCAGACAACAAAGTACACAAGTACCTGTGCCTGTTGCCTTGGATCAGCCACCACTGCAATGGATGGTCCTCACCAGAGAAAACCAAGAAACTCTCCCTGGGAAGAATATGAGAATCAGCAGCATGTTTTATCTGTTCCCATGGACACTGCTCATTGGCATGGTCCTCACACCTTTCCTGACGCAACACATGCTGCCACTTGGGAAAGCATAGGGATGTGGGGAGGAGGGAATTGCTTGATTGGGAGTGTTTTTTTTAAACACCCTTGTGCTTTCCTGAGCTGCTTGCTGGCCCCTGAGCTGTGAAGTGCCAGGTCAGGTGCTCTGGGGCTGAGTCAAACACCATGGGAAGGAATTGCAAGAAGACAACAGTGTATTTGGAAACTCCTCTGAGAAGTTGGGAAATGGGATCCTCTGTGGATTATCTGAAAACCAGCTTATTATTGTTAATAATAACTGTTAAACATATTGTATATGCCAAGTGATTAATTTTTACAGCAAACTTGTCCAGAACTTGGGCAAAAGAGCAATTCCGTGGAAACTGTCATAATTGCTAATGGATGCATAACTCCCTCAGACACAGATGTACAAAAAAAGCCTTGCATCTCTGCGACTGGGGTGCCCAAAGGTCAGGTGCAGTGTATGACGGGGAGTTAGCCCATTGAAACCCCATCCTAGTGCTAACTGTGGCATGTCAGATAGAGGAGAAGACACAGGTGACTCTCACCCCCTCTCCTGCACCATCACCTTTTCCTCTCCATGGGGATGTTCTTTCCCTCATGGGTATGACTGGGATTTTCCTGCTGACAGTGGGAATCAGTGCAATGCTATGAGTGTCCCCAGATAGAGGAGCATCCACACCCAGACCTGCTGTGTCCTGTCTCAGAGAAAAGTGAGGTCCCTACCACAGAGGTCTCACTGGCCACTTTGTACATAGGATGGGCCTAATTCTGCAGTACACCAGTGTGGGGCTACTCAAATGAGATGCTGCCAAATGTTGGACAGTAAAACCTAGCTTTGTACTTTGGTTTCCACAATGGCACTACCATCGAGGCAAAATCTTTGCTGCATTCATTTTACCAGAAGAGATCCTATATCTTCAGCTTGATTTGGGGTCGTAAGGACATTTGGGGACTTGCAGAATCATAATAATTAATATTTCATACAACCCAGCCCTTGAAAAGCAGCGAACAAAGAGCACTCTGCACCACGCAGCTGCCAAAGGCAGCATTTCCTTGGGCCCTGGGGCTCTCATGCTCGACAGGCACGAACCTCCCTGGTCCCTAGACAGCATTCTCAGGGCCCAGTTCTGCTGCCCAGCAAACACAAGCCGGCAGTCACAGCTGGCTAATGCACTGCTGGCAAAGGACGAGGAGGGATGAAGAAAGAACAAGAGGCTTTTATGAGAGTTGATCTGTTGCTATTTAATCTATAGTGACAAAGATGTCGCTAATAGAACATGGGAAGTGTGATGAGATGGGCAAGACCTGGGGCCTGAACACTTGTGAGAAATGCAGGCAGTGCTCTTTTGATCTGCTCAACAACTTGTGAGTGCTGGCATTGTGTTTCTAGAGTGGCTTCTGGTACGACATTAGGCAATGTAACATTTTTTTAATTAGAAGTCTAAGACACAGACCTGGCACTACTTTTTCTAGCATCTAATTAGAAGCGTAGGAGACAGAAGATGAGAGAAAAAAAGCAGGGAATTTATAAAATACCAGAATTTTTGGAAGGAACTTTGTTTTCTTTGTGTTTATACAACAGGTTTATACAGCAGGTCTACAGACATCAAGATTTGGTGAAATCATGGCAGTAGGTAACAAGTAATATTAACCTGTATACTGCCCTCCCAGCCACAAATGAAGACAATCAGACCTGTGATTATGGCTGCTGGGAGATGAACCAGAGAGGCTGCTTCATGCACAGGTACAATAGGAACAGCTGTGCAAACACTGCAGGGTTTTGATCCTGCATGACGAATGAGATACAGCAATAACAGATCTCCAAAACCCAGAATTCAGCATCAGAGGCCATTGGGTAATGAAAATGAATCCCAGCCTGATGAGGACCCTTCTGACCTGTACATCACAACACGCTGAACAAGCCTGACCCTCGCAGCCACAGGCAGAGGAACAGCAATTTACATTTCAAATGCAGCTCTCCAGCAAACACCACACAGTGATGAGCTGGCCCAGAAGTGCTCCCATGGAGGACAAGAAGCCAACAAAGCATTGACTGAACCAAGGGACAGCATAGGATGAGGCAATGGCCTCAAGTTATACCAGAGGAAGTTCACATTCGATACTAGGAAAAATTTCTTCTCAGAAAGAGTGGTCAAGTGTGGGCACAGGCTGCCAGGGAGGTGGGGGAGTCACCATCCCTGGAGGTGTTCAGGAACTGTGGAGATGTGGCACTGAGGGACGTGGGTAGTGGGCATGGTGGGGTGTGTTGATGGTTGGGATAGATGATCTTAAAGGTCTTTTCCAATCTTTATGATACTATGATTATTACGTACGTTTGCTAACTTGGTGTGGCTACGTTGCTGTGATCCCAGCTGGGGGGACAGCAGCCCTTTGGGATAAGGCAGCAGTCAGCAATACGCCGTGAAAGACTCACTGCAGAAGGTAAGGGCTCCATTTTGGAAGCACAGCTCAGTGTTTGTAAATAACTTTAGTGTGAGTTCTGTGAAGATTCAATGTTCAGACAGCACAAAACGCTGCAGTCCTCAGCTGCAAGGAGCAAACATTGACTCCCTTCGTTAGGCCTTGTTCAAACGCTGCAGGGTCAATAGAGAGGCTCTGGTGTGGGGGTCTGTGGGCTGTAGTGAGGGCTGAACCACTGCGTGATAGGAAGAGTGATCCTGCAATTAGCTGTGAGCCATGTTCTGAAGTGTCATCACTAGGTTATGCAGAGTAAATAAGCAGTGGTATCACAGTCCCACAGTTGTGAACAGCATGAAGCAGTTTCCTAAGGTGTAATTCATGTGCTTAAAAGATACACCTTCATTTTATGTAAAGAAGCTAGAAAGCTCAGTTTCCTCATCGCTGCTTAAGGTGAAGGCAAGCTAAACAGCCACACCACATAAAATATGGCCATGTCAGATACGGAAAGCATTCCCTTCTCTTTCCATTTATAGCATTGCACATTAATTATAAATACATCTAGGTTGGACCAAAGGCCACATACTCCAACAAACCTGGTTCAGTACATTTAGTGAAGCAGGAGAATTGATGTGATCTTTCCCAATTGTGCAACCAGGTAAAGATGTCCTGACAGCACTTGGAAGCGGCAGTGGTTTTGGGGAAACAAAGAGGCACCAGCCTCTCCTGCTGGACAACAATGAACTACAGAAAAAAAGCCATAAAATGCTTTCTTGGCACAGCAATGCTTTACGTTGCCTCCTGGATGGCTCCAAGAAGAAAGGCTGGGTTGCACATTGTTTTCTCACATTTGTTCACGTGGCTGTTTGGCAATTTCCTACTGTAATATCTTGCTGGTGGCTGCTGCCTTGATTTCTACACTGAGCTTTGTGAATTCCTAGCAGCACAATAATAAAGGCAAGTTTAGAGAGCAAATATTTCTGCCAGAAGTCTCCTGTGTTACCTGGAGATTGGAGTTGCCTATGTGGTATAACAACATTTATAACTCTGGCTAAGTCAGGAAAGGGCAACATCTGAAACCGTGTGTGGGGCACAGCTGAAGAGGTGAAGGTGCTTCATTAGTGGAGGTGCTGAGGAAATGAATCAGAAGCTATTAGAGGAGAGCTCTCAGTTCATCCTTTCTTCAGGAAGAAGTAGCTCTTCTAGATAATCTTAATGGAAATTGTTTTTATAGCAGTGGTTCGATGTCAGGAATAGAAGCTTAATTGTTTCTTGAGCAGCACCACCTTGCACAGCTGACGTCAGTGAATGCAGGTGGATCTGACTTCTTGCTGAAGGAAGAAGGGAGGTTTTATTTCCCTCGATTGCCTCTTCTCAAGTTATTGGCCACTGCTGTTTGCAGTTTAATTATCTTTTAACAGAAGAACAAATATGACAGTGTGTTGTACCGATTAACACGCTAAAAAGATTCTTAAACTGCTTATAG
Source organism: Meleagris gallopavo (assembly GCF_905368555.1). Classification (NCBI taxonomy): domain Eukaryota; kingdom Metazoa; phylum Chordata; class Aves; order Galliformes; family Phasianidae; genus Meleagris; species Meleagris gallopavo. Next base: position 4,927,161 of record NC_139412.1, on the reverse strand, counting down.
TCAAATTTGTTTAAATTTAGGGGGATGAAGTCACTTCTATTGTTGATTTCAATCCGCTTTGCAAGTATGGTACTCAGAACAAAGTGCCTGTCTGTCCTGCACACACAACTTCTTGCTTTTATGGCAACTGCTGCCGCATAATTGGCACATTGACCACTCCAGGTTTTCATGTCAGTCTCTGCGGCTTTGTGGTGCTTGGGCAGCAGAGGGGACGGACAAGGGCAGGTAATGGAGCATCGCCCAGCCGTGCCCTGTGCAAACCGCCTTACGTATCCAAAAAGCTTGGGGTGATTTTATTCGTACGGGAGCGAAGCTATTGCCCCCTGGCAGCGGGCTCCCGGGTGTCGGGGCCAGTCACTAGGTGGCAATGCGGCACGCAGCCACGCGGCGGAGCGGCTCTCCTGCCCGGGGAGGCTGCTGACAGCATCGCATCGCCTCCTCCCTCCGCTCTGGGGAGAGAGGCGATTTCTGAGAACGTGATGCTGCTGTTGAGCCTGAGATCTCTGCTCTAAAAGGAGGTAGGTGGCTTGTGGCTGGACATCAGAAGCGGTGCTCGGAGCCTCGGGCTCTGGCATCAGTTTAGGTTCCAGCAGGAAAACAGAAAAGGGCAGAAATCTGCTGTAGGTTGGATAAGATGCTGTGTGGCACATCTTCGCCTCTCTACCCCAAAGCAAGGCTTCTTCGAGCACAGACCAAGCCTGCTACCCACCCTCTCCAGCTCTCATGGCTCTCTGAGTTATCCCTGTAAAGGCAACATAGAGATATTTGGCTGTCAAGAACATTTTGCTGAAGTTGATAACAGACCAGCAGCAAACCCTTGCATAAACCCATGGTTTGGGAAACCACACTGAAAATACATCTCAGGGTTACATGGTCTGAGCACCTGAGACAGGATCTTTGTGCTGTAGGTGAGTTAGGTGCCTGCAAAGTGTCTATGCTCTGAGTGTGCACTGTTTTGGCAGTTACTGTCAGTTGCTAATAGCAGCATCCAATTTCTACCTTACCCAGTAATCTATTTACTTTAGCTTTTATTATGCGAAGACAATGGTAAGTCACTATGTACATCTGCTTGCATATGGTCAGCGGGTGCAGTTTGGAAACAAGGATTGATCCAGGACCATGAGTTTCTCTTGCAGCAATGCTGTGGCCGTGTACTTCTCAGAAAAGCTTTCACCCCATTCACAGCTGCTTTCTGCGTAGGCCAAGTGGGGCAATGTCACCGAGTTTGTCCCTTGTCTCCCACAGTGACTAACAGAACCTTAACATGAGTTAAGCCATCTGTGGTCACGTCTTGCCCATTGCCTCCCCTCTGTGCCTTCCCCCCATCCCCTCTCTGACTCCCAACCCTCATACTAAGCGGTGTCTTCAGCTCTGTGTGCAAATACACCAAGGACTCCAGGAACACCAACAGCCATAAACACACAGAATCTTTGAAAGGAACTTGGAGATTCTGTAGACTCTCAAGCTGCTTCTGGCAGAGCGTTTCCTGGAATCGGTGATGAAATCACTCATTTTGCTCCACTTTCCAGTTTAATGGTTTAACCTCGTGGTAACAGTATTTAAAAGCTGTTTGTCTCATTAAAGATCTGTTAACTCGTTTCTGAAATTAGAAACTTCTATGATTAATGACTTGCGGTATTTTGCTTTAAAGGAGAGGCTTGCTAATCGTTATTTCTTCCCACCAAAATCACTTCTGAGACTTGTATTATTGCTTTTGTTATGACTTAGCGACAGTGATACTTGGTACTTCAAGGAAAACAATTGGTAATGATGCAGTTTGTGCCTGCAAGAACCGTGTCTGAGGAGCAATTGCAGACTACATGGATGTAATAACAAAACTTGAGGAGAATGGTTTTTGGTGAATTTTCTGGCTTCAGCACAGAGACTTGCTCATTTTAATGGAGACCTGCCAGGCTAAAAGCCTGGAGATCAGAACCTTAGATCTGAATAGGTCACAACCATCCTTACGTGCCTTCTTTAGCCTCTATTAGTGCTTCTGAACTGTGCTGGCATGTAAGTAACGGATGCGCCAACCTTTTTCTTTGTCCACATGCTCACAACTGGAATTGTGAGTCAGAAATAGCAGTTTCTCAAACAATTATTTCCAGGCACACGCAAATAGGGCTGACAGCACTGTGGGTGTTAGCACTTAAAGGGCACCCGAATCGCATCTCTGTTTGCTTTCACAGCACAATTGCTGGAGTGTGGATGCAGGGTTCAAATGGTGGTGAAATCTCAGCTTCTCCCCGAGTCCAAGGGCAATGTGCAAGGGACAAATCTTGTGTTTTATAATATCTCGTAACAACTGAGAGATGCTGTGGTTCCGGTGGTGCTCATCCTGCTTGGCTCACCTCTTATTTTCAGCTGAATTCCAAAGCCTTCACACTGTGCTGGAAGCAGGCAGTGGTGCTGGATGTGAGAGCAGCTCCTGGTGCAGGATGGCTGCTGCAGCCCTGGCCTGTGCCCCGTGGCCAGCACATGCTTGTTGTCTCTGCCAGCTCTCTGCTGAGCCCTGCACCTGCCCGAGCCCCAGGCATCCCTCTCTGGGACCAACAGCCCCAAGAGCATCCCATGGGCAGGATGTCAGCTCACTTGTACAAACCTCAGATGTAAGCAGCCAAGTCCTGCTCAGCAAATGTATCCACCTCCTGCATGAGGCAGGGGTTCTTCTGTTTGAAGAATAAAGGACAAAATCCTGTCAGAGCCTAGATCTCCAAGATCAGTACCTTCTAAGAGGAACATACTTCATTTGCTTCCCCTCTACTCTTTTTCTGCCTTTTGTTTGTTCCCTGTGACATAGCTCCTGGTTTGCCATGAGCCCCCTCTTTGAAGCTCGGTATATCAGGCGACTGCTCTCTGTTTCTGTCTCAGTGGGATTTTGATGCAGTTCTTAATTTGGTTATCTTTAAAATGACAGACTTGGCCCATACAGTCACACTCCACACTTCTCCTCTCCCTTTGTAAAAGAATCCTATGAGCGTACTGAAGCAAGAAGTGCTTACAGAGTGACTCCCTGAGCATAAATAGCTCTCCAGACAGAGCAGCACCTGCCATCTTCGATATGTCTTGTGCTTCCCACAAACCACTCGTGTGCGCTGGGTTTGATCACAGCTATTGTTTGTGCTAAGCCTCCTCCTACTCCTATAATCCTCCCATTTGAATGGATGGGATATTCTGCATATGGGAAGGATTCTGGGGATACGAATCGCAGCCAAGTATTTTGTGGACATGACAATGTGTATGTGTGCATGTTCTGCCAACGGCAGGGACATGGACGTGTTGACAAACATCACGTGTTTGGAAAGAGCCTCGAGTCACATCCTTTGACTCCTATTGCTTCTTCCAAGGACTTGTGTTGCTTTCCCTACGTGGCAGCTCTGGGGCAGTGCATAAATTGGATGGGGGGGGCCAGTGCTGGGCTATTGCCATGGGGCAGGGTTAGTATTTAATAGAGCTGTGCACACGGAGTATCCTGATGGCTCATTAGAAACAAGGAGAGTTGGGTCTTTCCCTTTGTTTTCCCAAGAAAAACCTCAGCAGTGCTATTGATCCTATTAGCTGTACAGAATACATTCAATATGATCTCCTGACTTTGGGAACTGTGTGCAGCCCCTGAACTCTTCTCTCCCTGAGAGCAGGTGAAGATGTCAGTTGTTCCCACACTGAGCCAGCAGCACAGGGCAGTCAGGAGTTACACTTCTTAGTTCTGTTGTTTTTTTCTCTTCAAACCAGTGTAAGTTTCTTCCATAACTTCAGGTTTATGGCATACATTTTCACTTTAAAAAAAGCACTGTACTCTCCAACTCTGAATAAAACTCTGCAATAATATTGTTCTGCCCTCGGATAGTTTTTAGAGGGGTTTGCTTTTTTTGCCTGTAACGCTATTTTTGTTTGCTTTTAGAATATAACACCTATTTCTTTTGAATATATTTTAATCTCCTTCCTTCTTATGAAACCATTAGATGGCAAAAAAAAAAAAGATGTGGTTTTGCTGAGCCTTACAAACAGCTTTAGATGCATAGTTACACATATTTATATGCTTTGCAACAACAAAAAAAACCCCAAACAATTTACTTCTTTAGGATATATATGAAGACTTGAGTTTGCCTGTTGACATGATGTATTCAGATCATTTGGCATTTGCTTAGCAGCCCGCTCAGAGGAGCATGGATTTTATTGAACACGCTGTTTGAGCACACCACTGCTCCTATTGTTGTGTTTTCCTTCCCATGCAGCCAAGGTCATTTTTATATGCCATTGCCTCTTACTGCTGAAAGGGAAGGCATATGCATGGTTTACCCATCCTGATGCTATGTTCTCTGCCATACCCACTGTGGCTTGGGGCGCTTGGGGGAGAGCTTATGCTGGCTGCTATTTAAATCGGCAGCAGATGTGTCCGTACGGGTGTGACGTTCCTCAAGATGTCTCGGGGAGCCTGAAGTTTATAAAGGGCTCCTCTTCTGCCTCCTGCTAATTTTAGACCAGGAGTGTTTACAAACAGAGCAGCATTTGTCTCTGCTTCTGATCCAGAAGGATTTCAGCCCCATCCCCGCTGGCATGTTCCCCATACAAAACAGCAGTAGCTATTTAAAGATGCTGGGGGAGCGTTCAGATTGGAGGCACAGAACGCCAAATCTCGTGGCTGTAAATAATGTATTGGCAGTTATTACAACGCTACCAGAAGGTAGGCAGGATACACGCCAAGGAACAACCTTAGGGGAGAGAAATGAGGAGCTGGGAATTGAGCTCAAAGGCATCTCTTCTTAGGAACGCTCCAAGGCCCCCAGTAACAGCTCTGGAAAAGACCAAAGCAGAACAGCATGGGAAGAAGTGAAATAGAAGCTATGTCTGACAGCTGTCACCAGCATTGATCTGGGGTGCAGTCCTGCTCCAACCAGAGTGCCAGGTGCTGTAGTGTGCCAGTTAGTGCATACACTGCTCCTGGGCCTAATGAACACTGTGCTTCTCCTCGAAGACCAAGCTCTAGCTAGTGGACCACTAACACAGCCAGCCTTTGGGCTGTGGGGATGTCATGGATCGCGCAGACTCAAATCTTAAAAACAAAAGGGAGAAGTCTTTCTCCCCTCCTTTGCTTGAGCTCACCTGTGGCACTGTGCATGTCACTCAGATCACACCTGGTTCACCCATGGGGAAGCCCAGCTGAATCCCTATGAGGATTAGGAGGTAGCCTGAACCCAGAGAAGCCTCAGAGCAGCAAAACTTACTTTATGGCTATACAATTTGAGCACTGCTTGGCACATAAGGATGTGCTTAAAGAAAAAGTCAGGCATGAAAAAGAATGATATCCTATGATATCATTGCATATGCAAGCCTGCAATAATGTTAGAGCTCTCCTTGGCAGGTTTCCTTCCCAATATTGCTGTGTGCTCTTTTCCTGCTGTTACTCTGTTAGCTTTCTTTGTCTGAAACTGTGGTGTAACTCAGGGGTGGCTCAGACCAATCCTGTAATGCTCACCACAGCATTGCCTGCCTGTTATTGAGGTGACTCAAGGTTTCTAACGTCAGCTCTCCCACTGCACTGAGACTTCACATCCACCTGCTCTGTTATCCTGTGAGTTTCACTCTGGATTTCAGATTTCACATGTGGTATCATACACACTTTGGCTCCCAGCCTCTTCTACAAATGCTGCTTTCTCACAGCTCCACAAAGGCTGGGGAAGATCAGTGCCAGTGCCAGGCTGCAGCTTGGCGGAGTCGAACATCAAAGCTCCTGCTCCAGCTCAGCTTCAAAACCTTTCAAGTTTTAAGACTTGACCAAGTAGCAAAAAGAGTTGTAATGGGAAAGCCTCAATGCACAGAATGACAGGCTCTCTGAAGAAGGGCATTTTCCTCTTTACACGGAAGAGGTAGTGAGCAATAGCCAGACTTTGAATTGTGCTTATTACATTCATGAAGGGTGAGGGACTGTCTTTGCCCTTTGCCTTGTGCCATGAATAGCAAAAGAACCGCTCCTGTGACTTTCATCTTTATGCTTCCTATAGCAAACCCTTCATGAGCCTTGGGCAAAAATCTATTCTGACATCAGGGCACCTGGCTGCAGATCGGGTGCTGAAAGCTTCTCCCTTCTCTTCTGCTCCACCTGCAAAAGTTCAGTCTGTGGGTCTGTAACAAAAGCCATTGGGCAATAACTCTAAACTTACTGTGTGCCCCACTGCACTCCCTGGAGAGGAACAGTTTGGCATTATTGTGAGGTCTGAACTTCACCAGCTTTGTGCATGGGTTTGCCTTCTTGCAAACTTACAGGCTACCAGAGGCGAAGGTAAGGAATGCAGCTGTGTATCTCATGGCTACACGTGTCTCTGCTGCAGGTGATGGCTGGTCTCAGGGCTTTCCTACCTCAGCACTAGTCTGAAGAGACTTATATGAAACCTTGCATCTTTAATTTACCTCTGTCAACACAGATCAGTTCAGGGTTAGGAGCTCGATTTGTTTGGCTGTGCTTCTGCCCTATGCCTGAAGCCACACAGTGTTTCAGCCTATGCTGCAGGTGCTGGCTTTGCAGAAAAGCGATAGAAAGCACACAAGGCCCTTGATTGCATTCTTCAGTTGCAGCATTGCCACCTTCATATACCCTTTGTCTTCCTTGTCTCCAGTGTTGTCATTCAGTTCTACCATGCTGGTGATGAATGGTTATTGGATATACAGAAGCTGTATACTGGAGTGTTGCTGCTGGTGCAAAGGAGATGAGATTTCTTAAATAGCTGCAATTCAAAAAACTTCAGGAGCAGAGGGGCAGCCTTAAAAACAGATGATTATCTGCTAGAGGCAATCTGGGTTGCATTTGGAGACAGAAAAAATCAGGAAATCCAGAACTCGAAACAAAGTCTACTGTAAGAATTTAAAAGTTTTGTTAGCTGGGAGAAAAGCCCTGAGTTTTCATATAAAGCCATTAAACCACTACTTTGTGGGGTTTTTGAGAGTTGTAAGAAGAATTTGTTTGGGTTTATTTTGTTTCTACTTAAACATGAAAACTAATATCCCACTCTGTTACTGAAATGCATATCTGCAAACTGTGAACAATCTGCTTAGTAGATGCACTGAGTTGCAAACAGAAAAGACCTTCAAGCTTGGTCTTTTTTAGACTTCCAGACTGGAAGATTTTGATCTCCAGGACTAAAGGCCTCCCATCAGCCTGGTGCTCCATACAGAATTTGCTCTGCATTTCTCCAAGCTTGATCAGCCAGCGGGGTCACTGCACAGCAATGTGGGATGTGCCATTTCCCAGGTGCTGAGCACATTCCTCAGCCTGGGGGAGCCATCCAAAGTGGTGGGGTCGCAGCACAGAATGCTTGATGCCCACTAATTTTAATTGAAAAGATTCATAGTAAATAGGTGAGAGATTCACCATGTGAGTATGATCATTATCCCTCACCACAAGTGTCTGCTTAGGGCTTCTCTGTTTATCAGACTGAATTATTTAGAGAAATTAAACTGCAATCTCCATACTATCCATTAGCTGGAACTCTATTTGCATAGAGCAGTTATGTTTTGGCAAACAAAAAGAGGAATATTCTGCACAGCAAGCTTTCTGCCAAAAAAGAGGTCCTCTGTGTAGAGCATAGGACTGCAAAGGAATAGGAATGGTGAAAAGAAGATAGGAACAAATAGACATCCGTTAGAACAGGGATGTGGCTGCTAGAGAATAGGCTACATTGCCCCAGTGTTTAGTCTACAGTCTACTATTTAGTCTACTCTTGTCTATGAATCCTGTTGGTTCTTTTGGTTAAAACACACTGGCAATGAGGAACTTTGCCCTTGAATTCCAGTTGCAATAGCAGCAGGCCAGGCAGTGGGATTGTGTAATAGATTTATTTGGACCCACTTTAGAGACACTGTTACCATGAAGTGGCAACAAAACTTCAGACAAGCCCACTTAATCATTTACTTCTTTTATGGAAAGCAATAAATGGCTCTGGATGCCAGTATGAATTAAAAACGTCATTTGAAATGAAGTATGTGTATTTGTGAGACCCTATTGTGCCAGGAATCTTAAATTTAAGGCCTAATCCTGCTCTGCCTGAATACAGGGAGAATTTTACTTTAGATTTAACTGGGAACATACCAGAAACCATCACAACAAAGCTAATTTAATCTTGCTAGACTGCTTTAAAGTAAAATTCCCACTATTGGAAGCAGCAGAATCTGGACCTCCTACAACTCAGAGCCTTCAGAAAAGAGACAAATATTACTTAAGAATAAGGCAAAGAACCATGGGAACAAACACCCCTACCACAGCTTTGTGAGGTCCAGAATCCCTCAGGGACAGATGTCTCTAAAGGCATTTTACTAGAGAAGGAAAAGCATCTGTGTGCCTTGAGGATGAGTTTTATGGGCAAATCATTCCATTGTTGGACATGAAAATGGTTCTGTTCTACAAAGGCCCTCAGGATGTACAGATTCAGACTGTAAACGATCCCCAACTTCTGGGAGATAAAAGCTCAGCACAGCTCTGCATGGCACTGCTCTGCTGTGCTGCTTCCATAGAGCAGCCCTGAGCTGGGAGCACTCAGAGAGCCCAAACATGACCTGCTGCTGTGTCCCTCTGCTGAGAAAGCCTCGTGTTTCACTTCACACTTGGAGCTGTGAGACCGTGCTGTGCTTGGGGCAATCGCACTGTCTCTCTGGGTAGGAGAGTTCAGGCACCTTAAAAGGGACTGTGCTTCCACTGTTGGTGCTGCACCGCTGGCTTCTTGCCACTCAGCTGAGTTGACTCCATTACAATCTTAGGAAAAGCATGAAGGATAATTAGAGATATTGAGTGTATTTGGCTTTTAATCAGGCTTCCCCCCCATCAAAGACAGATTTGAATGTAAGCCTTCCCCAGCCACTCAGGTGGGCAGGGAGTGCCTGTGCAGCATTTGCACAGCATGCATCAGACCTCTTTGTATCAAACTTCACAGAACCCTCTTCCTGTGGGTATCTGATTTATTGGGAGGCCCAGAAACAGTTTCAAATTCAGAAACCCAAGGAGTGGTGTTAGTGAGAAATACAATCTCCATGTAAGAGCCATGGATGGGTATGTTTCTGCATCAGCTTAGCTGAGGTAGCAGCTCACTGTATCAGTTCTGTCATCACAGCATCTGCGTGCTTCTCAGCTTCCAGTGTTACAATTCTAAAGCAATGAGGTGATGCTTTTCTCCTACTATAGGTGGGAAAGTGATGTACAGGGATACTAAGCCCAGATTCATGTTTAAATCTTTGTGAGTCAGCTACAGTTTTGCTGCAGACCCAGACCATTTGTCAGACCTCGCATCCAGAGATGCCCACAGCAAAGCGCAAAACTGAGGAAGGAAATCTGAAGACTTTCATATCCCCTCCTCAAATACTCTCTCCACTGGAACATGTGAGCCATCAAGGTAGCTCTAAAAGTAAAGGCTGAGCAAACTGCATCCAAGCTGCAATAAACCTTCGTGCTAACCCCTGTACATTTTTCATGCGTAACACAACCGCTCTCCATCATTTTTGAGAGGTCTTGGACAACAGGGGAGGTCCCTGAAGACTGGAGGATAGCCAATGTCACTCCGGTCTTCAAAAAGGGCAAGAAGGAAGATCCGGGTAATTATAGGCCTGTCAGCCTCACCTCCGTCCCTGGAAAGGTGATGGAACAGCTTGTGCTGGATACCATCTCCAGACAACTGGGAGAAAAGGAGGTTATCAGGAGTAGTCAGCATGGGTTCACCAAGGGGAGGTCGTGCTCGACCAACCTGGTGGCCTTCTATGATGCTGTCACATGCTGGGTGGATGGGGGAAGAGCGGTAGATGTAATCTACCTTGATTTTAGAAAGGCGTTTGATACTGTCTCCCACGACATCCTTATAACAAAGCTGAGGAAGTGTGGGATAGACGAGTGGACAGTGAGGTGGGTTGAGAACTGGCTGACTGGCAGAGCGCAGAGGGTCGTCGTTGGTGGTGCAGAGTCTGGCTGGAGACCTGTAACCAGTGGTGTCCCCCAGGGGTCTGTGCTGGGTCCGGTCTTGTTCAACATCTTCATCAATGACCTTGATGAGGGGATAGTGGCCACCCTCAGCAAGTTTGCTGATGATACGAAGTTGGGAGGATTGGCTGACACGCCTGAAGGCTGTGCTGCCATTCAGCGAGACCTGGACAGGCTGGAGAGCTGGGCAGTAAGAAACCGGATGAGGTTCAACACAAGCAAGTGTAGGGTCTTACACCTAGGGAGGAAGAATTGCATGCACCAATACAGGCTGGGGGATGAGCTGCTGGAGAGGAGCTCTGCAGAGAGGGACCTGGGCGTCCTGGTGGACGACAGATTGGCCATGAGCCAGCAGTGTGCCCTCGTGGCCAAAAAGGCCAATGGCATTCTGGGGTGCATTAAAAAGAGCGTGTCCAGCAGGTCGAGGGAGGTGATCCTCCCCCTCTACTCTGCCCTGGTAAGGCCTCATCTGGAGTACTGTGTCCAGTTCTGGGCTCCCCAGTACAAAAAAGACAGGGATCTCTTGGAAAGAGTCCAGCGGAGGGCCACAAAGATGGTGAAGGGCCTGGAGCATCTCCCCTATGAAGAAAGGCTAAGTAAACTGGGTCTGTTTAGCCTTGAGAAAAGAAGACTGAGAGGGGACCTGATCCAGGTTTATAAATATCTGAGGTGTGGCGGCCATAGTGGTGAGGCCAGTCTCTTTTCAGTGGTACGTGGAGACAGGACGAGGGGAAACGGACATAAGCTGCAGCATAGGAAGTTTCGCACGAATGTGCGTAAGAACTTCTTCACGGTGAGGTGACGGAGCACTGGAACAGGCTGCCCAGGGAGGTTGTGGAGTCTCCTTCTCTGGAGATATTCAAGTCTCGCCTGGACGCCTACCTGTGCGACCTGGTGTAGGGAACCTGCTTTGGCAGGGGGTTGGTCTCGATGATCTCTAGAGGTCCCTTCCAACCCCTACAATTCTGTGATTCTGTGATTCTGTGAACACCATATTTTATTACTGATTTAATTGACACTTCTAAGCCTTGCAGATCAGTGAGGGGAGAAACGAGCTCATTTCAGAGCAGCAGGATGAGCTTGCTCTGCCCACCAGTGGGAATGTTTCCTCCGCTCCTGCTGAGCTGTTACCTCCTTCCAGGGCTTGGTTTCAGTATAAAGGCCACATTTGGTCAGTGTAGTAATTCCTGTAGAATGTAAAGATCACCTGTCAAAGGTGAGAGCTGTTCTTGGAAGGCAGCTGCTTTGCCAGAGCCAAGCACAGCATTTATCAGGGAGGTGCTGGAAAGACCTTGGACCAGAAGTGTGAACTGTGTTACTCCCATCACAGCACCTCTGAAAACCAGGCGCTGAGCAAACTATACCGGAGAGCAGAAATGGCCTTTTTGGAACTCACAAAGCAGTGAGTTCTGACAACACTGCCTCACAGCCTCTCCTTCCAGTTCTACAGTCTCAGGGCCCATTCGTCTGGAGAGAAACAGCCAAGAGAAAGCCCACCTTGAAGCCCTCCCGCTCGGCCTTAGAGGCATTAAAGAAGCATCACAGAAAAGACTCGAGTAAAACAATGCTACGTTGGAAGCATAACATCATCAGAGGGCTCTGGGAGTATCTGCAAAGCAAAGCCAAATCAGCCAGGGCAACTCCTCTGATCCAGAAACAGAGCAGAGGTTGTGCTGCTGCAGACATTGAGGGCTGGAGGTGCGCTGCCCAAGAGCTCCGTTTTGTGCTTCGTGTATGACTAAGGAAAAGTAATCAGCGTAAGCATAAAAGCAGCAGTTTTGCTCCTGCCTCTTCAGCCTCAGCTCCCACAGCCCTGATATCCGTGTTCACATCCCGGCTCTGCCATCGCACCTGGCCCAGCACCACCTGCAGGAGGGGAGGTAGGATCTGCGGGGCTCAGCACTGCCTTCTCCCCGTGCTGCCCTGCGGGATGGCCGCACTGCGCTGCGGGTAGGGCCGGGGGTAGGGATAGGGCCGGCGGTAGGGATAGGGCCGGCACCGTCGTAAGCCGATCTGCTCTCAGCTGTCCACGCTGGAGCGAAGGGAGGGTGAAGGGGAAAGAATTCGGCTCGTCTAAAAATAGCGGCCGCGCAGCCCTATTGGTGCCGCAGCCCGGGCTGGAGACCCCCGCACGGGGCTGCGCTTGCGAAAGGATCGCTTCTCCTGCCGTCGGGGCGGGGTAGGTGGGGAGAGCCCTGCCGTGCCCTCACCGTGCTGCCTCCCCACTGGCCTTGCTCTGCTCTGCCTCCTCTCCCCGTTGGTTTCGCCACGAGCGCTCCGTTAGAGAAGCTGGGGCACTTCAGGCTGCCCTGGGCGTTTCGCGGCTCTCCCTTCCCAGCACTTTATTTCGGGCGCTCCAAGGGGTTGCATCAGATTTCCCCCGGCTGCCCTCCCCGCGGGGCAGAGGGTTCGAGATGTGAAGCCGTGCTCCTTCCCCCGACGGCTGCCCCGCTCCAAGGAAGCTTTCTCCCACTCCGCCGGAGAGAACGGGGCAGGAGAGAGGCCCTTTTTTACGTGGAGTGAGAGGAGCTTCGGCTGCTGTCGGGAGTCCCTTGCTCCTCTCGGAACAGTGAGGAGAACCCCATCCGACAGAGCGGGTCCTCCTTTTCACTCCAGCTCATCCTCTCCCCCGTCCCTCGTCGCCCTCTCCTGGCTTTTCGCTTCCCTTTGAACAGCAACAGGCTGTCGGACTGCGGCCCGGAGCCTCCCCGTGGTGAAATGGGGGTTGAAGGGGGCACCCCAATGGTGGGGGCCGGCTCTGTCACTCCTACCCCCCTGGCGCCGGGACACCGTCCCAGAGCTGAGGGGCAGGAGGGATGCGCCTTGTTCCCCATTCTTCCCCACCGGGGACTCGGGCTGGGAGATGAGGAGAGGGTGCTGGGACCGGGGGTTTGGGGAGGGGCAGCTCCGGCTCCTTGCTATAAACCTGCCGCTTCTTCTGCAGTGCCGAACGCTCGCGTCCTCCTCCTCCCATCCGCGGTTGCAGCTCTGCTGCTCCATCCCATTATTGTTAGGGGAGGATGCGAGCAAAAAACAAAGCCCAACCAAAAAGCCAACACACCCAAGCAAACCACCCAGGCGCTTCCCTCCCCCCCGCTCACACACACACACACACACCCCCTTTCGCTGATCGGTGGCACTCCCAGGACCGGCTGCGCTTCCCTGGCCCTGGGGAGGGGAGGCAGAGGCGGGGGGAGGAGGGGGCCGGGGCCAGGCAGACACATACAGAGAAAATCGCTTTTGTCTCTGGCACGGCGAGCGGCGCAGGGGCTCGGTGCTGCGGCTGCCGGAGCCCCCCGCTCAGCGCCCGCTCCGCTCCCGCAGCACCGCGGCGGCACCGCACTGGGGAGCGGGCAGCTCGCCGCCTCCTCTCTTCCTATTATTATTGTCATTTTTTTTTTTCCCCTCCTCTCGCTCTCTCTCTCTCCACCTCCCTTTCCGTCCGTGTGATTTCTGCCTTTTCGGCGTACAGAGGATCCCCCTCCCCCCCCCCCCTCCTGCACGCACGCTGCCCCCCGCCCGAGGTTTCTCTGGGTCCAGCCGGAATCCGCGAAGCACCCGGGGATTTTCCCACCCAAGCTGGGGTCTATGAGCGGGAAGGTGATCAAGCCCAAAGAAGAGAAAGATGCTTCCAAGGGTAAGGCAGACGCAGCCGCTCCGCTCCCCAGCATGTTCCCCGGCCCGACCGCGGACAGCCCGACCTTACCGCTGGGAGGGGGGCATCGCTCCGGCCCCAAGTCCGTACTTTGGGGTACCCCCCCCCCCCCTCCTCGCTCGTGGCATGGATGAGGGCGCGGTGCGGGGCGCTGAGTGTGTGTGTGGGGGGGGGGGCGGCCCGGCTCAATGCGGCACGAAAGTGCGTGTCCCCCCCCTCCCTATTCCTCCCCGCAAACCGCGCTGGGAGATCGCCATGGAGATGGGGAGGGAGCATGGGCTGCATGCGGACCCCCCTTCCTTTAGCGGGGTGCCCCGTTCCGGGGGGGCACGCACAGGTGGCTCTGCTCGCGCTGCAGCGCTCAGGGCCGTGGGAGCTTTGGGGCAGTGCGTGTGTCCGGGTGGGCACAGCGGGAGCAGTTCTTTCCCCGTGTGTTGGGATGGACGTGAGTGGCGGTGTGGCTGCTGCTGCTGGGACAGCCGGCCGAAGGGCACGCTCTTAGCGTGAGGGAAAACAGCAGTTCCTCACTTCTTTGTTTTATAAAAGGGACTACTCTGCTGTCATTTACTTTCATGCAGTCTGGGCGGCCAAACCCAAACGATCCATCCTTTTAGTTCTTTATTTATTTCATCTTTTAAAAACAAACAACAAACTTCTGAGTTTCTTGATCCTGGAAGTTGGTGCTGAATGCCTCTCGTTTTATGTACTTTTTTTAACCCTATCTTTGTGCTTCAGCTACATCTCGCTCAGATCCTTGGTATTTTCACCAGACTTTTCCATATTTTATTGCATAAAAATAGCAAAGCCCACCATTCAGATGCATTGCGAAAATCTTCCATTTTCCAAATGTTTTTAAATTACTTTCTTTGATGTTGAGTAGCTATTTTTTTTTTTTAATATATTGGCCCTATTCACCAAAATGCCCTTTAAGTAATTTATCACGTAACACAGAACAAAAGATACCTGCATTTCTGAGGATTTATTTTACATGCTTTAGAGCTGCTACAGTCCAGCACACAAAAGATTTGCCATCCTTGCATGAAAACTTGCTCTTTAACTTAGTCTCCTATTCTGTGCTGCGATCACGAGTCGTGCTGACATCTTTGGGTTTGAAATTGCCCGTGTGCAGCCCTTTGACATGTGTGTTTCCAAATGCACAGGCAGTTGTATTTGCTGCTACTGAGGCAGTAAGGAGGGAGACACGCAGGGCTGTGATTCCTGTGATGATGGGAGGTGTGTATGCTGAGAACACTGAGGGAAACTGCTTGCAGGAGATGGATGTGCTCCTTTGGAGGCAGCAAGAAAAACTTTCTCTGTCACCACGGAGTAGAGACTGGCTTGAGATAGCACAGGAGGAATCCCATCTTGCAAGGTGATTTTAATATCTGCTGTGAACACAGGGCTGGGTTTGCACAGTAGGCATCGAGCTTTGTTAGTGAGAGCAGTGTGGGCCTTCCTCCCTTGAGGAGCTTTGGGCTGGGGCTGTGCAATCTGCACAACTCGGGGGGCCACGCTCTGCCCTGAAACAAGGAGCTGCTTTCTGCCAGGTGTTAGTGGCATCTTCTACCACCTGCTTTTGGGTGGGTCTCTGCTGAGGAGCCTGATGGAAGCAGAGCCCTGAGAGGCTGTGAATTTTGGTAGGAAACAGCGCTATGGAGCACGTAGTGACTTCTCACCCTGGATATTTTCAGTGGCATTATATCACACAGAGCCCGTGGTGGCTTCAGCGAGTTGTGCAGTGTGACAGAAGGACCAAAACCTGCTTTTTTAGGGATAGCTCTGGTGGCACTTTTCTCTTAAACCCAAGAGGGGCGGCCAGTTCTCTCTTCAGACATTCTGAGTCCTGCCTGGAAAATCCCATAAGGGCTGATCTGCTCTGGACTTGGCAGCTTTCACAGCTGTCTGTGGATGTTGAAGAGTTAGCTCTCCCAGACTCCATACAGCCTATGGATTGACGTTCTGCAGTCAGGAATGCCCACCTTTCCATGCAAGTTCCTCCCAAGCTGTGGAGCTGCTGTGTGGAGCTGCCCTGGTGCCAGGTGGGGATCTATCCCCAAATCTCCCCCTAAAAGCCTTTGCTTTGCAGTTTGAGAACAGCACATCCAGTGTCCCCACTGTTCTGTTTGGGGATGTATCAGTGTGACCTGTATTGAGTGCAGCTTTGTTAACTTCTTGTTTAGATGAGAAGCACAGGGCAGCAGGAGGATGTAGGGCACTGGCAAGTGAGCTGGGATGCTGCAGTCCTCTTTGGGCTTTGGATCCGGGCCGTAAAGAGCTCGTGCTGCCCAGCGTTGCAGCCAAACTCTTTCCAGAGGCTGTTCTGCAATTTGTGTGGCTCCTCCAAGAAAAGCCAAGGGACGGCAGGGAGGATCTGAAACTAAATCTGAGGAGTGG
Source organism: Meleagris gallopavo (assembly GCF_905368555.1). Lineage (NCBI taxonomy): Eukaryota > Metazoa > Chordata > Aves > Galliformes > Phasianidae > Meleagris > Meleagris gallopavo. The sequence continues at coordinate 4,911,157 of NC_139412.1, read as the reverse complement.
ATTCGTCTGCATTTGGCTTTCTTTTCGCCAATTGGATTATGTGCTATCATCTTCCCCCAGCAGGGCAGACACGGGCAGGTCCCTTCCAGTCACTTCACTGTCACTGTGAGGAAGTTTGGTGGCTCTGCCCAGAAGTCTGATAACCTCAGCCAGAAGCAGTGACAAAATACAGACTATATTTTCTTCTGCAAAAAGCAGAATGGGAGGAGTATTTTCCAAGCTGATAGCTCTAATGTGAGAAGAGCCTATTGAAATAGTGACAGTAAGGGTGAAGACTTTGGAAATAGAGGTACTGTTCTAATTTAGTGACGGGAGAAAACAAAGCACTTAAAGAAATCACCTGGCAGGAAAAATAGAAGTCAGGATTTTGACATATCTATTACTGCTTTTCCTGGCTTTATGGGAACGTAGTATAATGCAGCTTATGATTGAAAGGTCTGTAGAAAAGCTGACAAAAATAAAGAAGCTGATCTCAACAGTTATATTTCTATGGTACTGAATCATGGGAAAGCAACTTACTTGAGGGGCTGAAGAAGAGCAGCACGGAGGCAATGTGTAAGCTGACCACGTCTTGGTCTGAGGCCACAGAATCAAAATTAGCAGCAAGTGCAGAGCGGTGCAGGAAGGGGGAAGGGAGCACAGTGTTGGTGTGCTGGGAGCTCTGGTGGGAGACTTCATCAAAAGTTTGGGTATCAGTGCTTTTGCATCCCAAGCCACAACCACCAACACCAAAAAACTGACAGCTCTTCGCCAGCCACAGTCTGATGTATGAAACTGGAGTCTCTTTGGGTTTGCCCTCTGCATCAGAACTTGTGTTTGTGCTGTAAGCATTTAAAGATGCTGAGGAATGAGGAGTTAAACTCAATGGTTTTTTCTTTGCTTCCCATCATGAAGAAACCTGTGCGTCTCCCGTCTGAAGTCTGAGATTGCAGATCCCCTTTGAATAGATGCCTGCATCGCCCACTGGGAAGTGACAGCCAAAATCTGCAGTGCGACCCACCCCATCCTGGATATTAACGCTGTGGTTACAATAGATACTCAGCTCTTGGCTGAGGTCCTGATCCATTCAAAATTCCCAGTGACACCAGTGGGAGTTCTCAGTGTCTGCCTGTGGCATTGCCTCTGATTAGTGGGTGGTTGTTAATGTGCCCATGCCTGGAATATTTACAGTAACTACCTCCTGTTATGACTCATTATCTTTAACTGATTTTGGTTCCCCAAACTACAGTAACTCTCTGTAAAAGGTATCGTCCTTCCCTCTAAATCCCCAGACAGTGTTCCCTGACATCTGTTGGTAAAATACCAGCAATTAGAAAATGGACACTGCTTTTGAGATGAGGAAGCCAGCATGTTCCTGCCAATGCTTTCTAACTGATTTCAGTGCTAGCTGAAGAAATCCACAGTAAGGCAATGCTTTCAGGCACAAGCCTTGGGGTTTGTGATACTGTCAGTTCTCATACATCTGCCGCTCCATGGCACGCTCTTGTCTGGTCTTAGAGGTAGTAGTAATAGATAGTCATCTTTTTTTTGGCTTCTAGAGGATGATTTAATAACAGTTGCTTCTTGGTGGATATAAAATCCCATCTTCAAAGGCAGAACTCCAAGGCAGATGAAGGCTGGGTGATGCGGAGCCCCACGGGGCGTTACGGGGGGCTGTACAAGGTGGATGGCAGCATCCACAGCAGATGCATACAGATTTGTATGGCTCAGATTTCCGGCTTCTCTGGTCTGTAGCCACCCACAGGATGCTGGAGACTTGTCATTAAATATATTTGTGCCATTTTTACTGTGATTTCCTGCAAGGCATTGGTCCCACCCCTATGCTTTGGGAATTCAGTGCTGTAGTGCAGTCTTGGGTCAAATTAGTGTTAATTTTCTTCTTCTGTTCCTCATTGTGTGTTATTGCTATGGTGTACTGAGGGATGGAGACGGCTCCAGAGCTGTCTGTATGAGCTCTTCCTCAGGAGAAAAGATGTGGCAAATCTTGTTCCTCAGTCTCTTCCTGAAGGCAGCAAGCAGAGACTGTCATAAAATCCTCTGTGCAAACAAAATATCTGTAAATCTGGGAGGAAGACTTTCTTATCCTAAAGAACCCACAGCCAAGTGTTTTCAGACCAGGATCTCCGTGTGGATTAAGATATATTGGAGAGGAATTGCTCCGTTGATTGCCATGAAATTAGAGGTGCATGTGATGTGTACAGCTTGGCTGTGGATATATTTAGGGATTCAGCAATTCCATATCTGTCTGGTGGGACTGAAGCTTCCCCTTTTAGCTGAGCCTGGCTCTAGAGTCTGTGTGCCCCAAGTATTGTTCTTCTTGCATCAGTTAAATCTGTTGTCCTAAAAAGATGCCCTGCTGCTCCCAAACACTCATCTTGGTCAAGCTTTCATGGAAATATTTACGTTAAAAAGACCAAAGTGAAATAATGAAAGGAGTCTGTTGGTTACTTTTTTTTTTTTTTCTTTTCTGTTTTCTTTATTTCTGGTGGTGACACACATGAAGGGCTTCATTGTTGTTTGGTTTCGTGCTCAATATTTGTATTGTTTTGCTGAGAGAAATGAAGCTGAAAATAATTTGAATTGCACCCTCGGGCAGGTAACAATTCAGTTCTTCTCGCAAAGGAGTGTAAAGTGAGACTGCTCTTCTCTTAATTAGTTTCGTGAGAGCGGTGTGCGAGGCAAGGTCAGTGCTAAAGGAGGGAAGGGCTGGCTGAACGCTGCTTGCGTTGTCTGAATAATTAGAGCATCCTCCTGAGGTGGGAGGGAGCAGAGGGACTGAACTGAAGTGGGAAGGGGAGACGCTCCTGAAATAGCACCGGTCTGCGATGCATCATGCGTGCGCTGCTCAAGATCAGCTAAATTCAAACCAGTGGTGGTTCATTAGCTTTGATGCGGCCGTTGTGACTGCTGCTAAAATGAAGGTGTATTTATAGAGATTGCTCCGTGGCCTGAGTAATCTCTGGGTGATTTTCGGCTGAGGCTTGGCGTAACTTTGTCAATTGCTTTAAGAATGAACTGTTTAACCTGTACTTGGTGTTTCTGATCCGTGTGCTTTAAGTTGTTGACTGCTTTAGGACAAATTTGGTTTGGTTTAGCAGGATCAGATCAAACTTGTGCTTCATGTAATGCTCATCTGATGTAGCAGTCTGTGAGCATTTGCTGGCTTTTGTAAAGCAACTGCTTCATTTCCATACATCGTCTGTAGTCACCAACATAGGGAATTCAGTGGCACTGTTGAACTGTCTCCACGTTTGTGTAAGCTGTAACTACCAAGACTGGCAGAGGATATGCTGACTTATATCAGCAGTAGGGACAGCATCCATCGGGTTATCTTTCTAACCTTCCAGCTCCTCAGAACACTGTGCCAGAGGGGTGACTGTGTGCTGGAGTGACCTTGGCTGGGTGGGATCCCGCCTACCTCTGCTGGATGGGGAGAAAAGGAGATAGAAAAGCTTGTGGGCTGAGATGATAAGACAAAGGAGAAGGCTTACCAATGCCTGTCACAGGCAAAAGACTTGGACAGTTAATGCAACTTGTTGCCAATTAAAGTGGAGTTGAATGGTGAGAAACAATGAGGACCCTTCCTGTCATGTCATGTCAACCATGTCACCTGGGACTTCAGCTCCTCAGGTCGTGGTTGCTGGGAACCCTGCAGCTCCACGAGGTTCATCTGGATATTAACCATACACCTAATTTAATTACAGTTCAGGTGTTCCGAGCAATTTCCCCCATGACTGTTTTTGCAAATGGAGGTGGTCAGTAGGTAACAAGCATTGATTTTTTTTTTTTTCCTTCCATTTTTCTATTAATTTTGTATATCGAATCTTCAGAGTTTTTCCTCTTACATTGGGAGGTGACGTTTTGAAAGTATTTCTGACTTCCACTAAGTGAAAGGAAAAAGTGCAGGGCATCTTCTGCATAAAAGAAGAAAGATATAATGGAGAGAAAATGAGAGGGTCAGAAAGGAAATGAGAAGAGGGATAGCAGAGAGCAGCTGTGGGTGCTCTCCATCCTGCTCTGTTCTCAGTCACAGTGCTTTGAAATCATGGGCATATTCTGTTCAGGTTGGACTTCCCCATGTTGTCAGCATGCTGTCAACTTGCTTACGCAGGAAATGTTTTTTCTTTGGATTCTGTGCCAGCTAGAAATTTCCATACAACTGTCTTTCTTTTCTGTTTGGTAGATGTACGCCTTTCTTATGTTGCTCTTGCACTTGCAATATGCTCAAGCTGTGCTCCAGTCCTGCCTTGAGAACGTTAAATTTTTTAATTGTAATTACACACGGTGCTCCAAACTGCTGTCACTTACGCTTTGTTCCTCTGAGTGCTGCAGGAAGATGAGAAGCTCTGATGGAGCCAATTGCTGCTGCAAGCCAACGCCACGTTTATGGGGTGCAGGGCTGGAATACCTGAGCTGTGAAAGTCTCTTTCCCAGTGAAATAAAGCTGTGGTGGTGTCTGGGGGTTGTATTGGTGACAATTACAGCTGCCAGTGTGTCTTATGGGAATCGTAACTTGTAACAGGGTGAGAACGTGGCACAGAGCAGGTGCTCCCCCCGCTGCAGATGTTGAAGCAGCGCTTCTGATCTTAAGCAGGAGAAAAGTCTTTGCCACCCTATGATGCACAGTCAGTGCAGGTTTCATTGCCACGTGCTCTACTTACGTTCGCTTCTCATCTTGCGTACCGGTGACTGAATGTTCAGAGCCTGCCAAAAATAGCTAGCTGTTTTCAAGTGATCGGCCAAGGAGAACTAGAGGGACTTCGCTTTGCTGCTGCTCTTTTCCATTTTTCCTATGACCTCTGTTTGCTTCTTGGAAAAAAAAAAGACACAAAAAAAAAAAAAAGGACTTTTGGAAGTCAGTGAGAGGGGATTAATAAGTGAAATAAGTCCAAGAGAATTAAATAGCAAATCTCTTGTTCACCTAACAGGAAAGCTACAGCAGCAGGAAGACGTGAGCCAGTCCCAGAAGCTCAGATTTCATGGACGAGGTATAACCCATCCCTCCTGTCAGGGGAGGGCAATAAAGCATGAATCTGTTTTTGGCATTTTAATGGCTGAGTATGTTTGTTATTCAGCCTGTTGTACTTCTAGGCTTGTGGTAGTTGGTATCCTTTTCTTTCCTTGGCTGGAGGGGGTTTCTTGCAAAGTAAGGGAGAATAGACCAGCTTTCCAGCTTTGTTTTGTAAGTGTGTCTCAGGGAGGAATCTCTCTCAAACGGTTTCTGTTGCGCTTGGAGTAACAAGCTGGCTAAAATAAAAGGCTTTTCACACAGGATATCAAGTAGTAGGAGGTGGAGAGGAGTAAAGCTTTGTGGATGCTCGTGCAGGAACTCAAATACAAGCAGAACGAAGGGAACAATGTAGAAGATGGGAGGAATGTAAAATTGTACTTTCTTCTCATAGTGCAATGAGATATTCCTGTTTAGGACACTTAAATTACATGGCAGCAGTGAGTGTAGAGGAAAGCAGAATTATGCCAAGATGTGAAAATTGTCCTTTCTGTCTCAGTGCAACTTTTGGAGTTTAAACATTTCTATTTGTTCCCCCAGAGGAAATAAAACTTCTTTGAAGTTGCTCAGGGAAATGACACAGGCTGGAATTATTTTGAGGAAAAGGATCTGAGCTCAGTGTGGGTCTGAGTTCCACCTTCAGCCCGAGAGGCCCTCCAGTCTGAGCTGGGACTGGAGCAGAAGTGCTGAACTGATTTCTTTCTGGTCAATGTTGGGAATAGGTTTTAGAATACAACACTTGATTCAATTTCTTTTGTAAGTCAGCGGTGCAGAGGATAGCAGGGAGATGAAAAGCGAGGCGGGGAGATTTTGTATAGGTGTCTTTTGGATTGGAGGAGTATTGTTTTTATTTCAGTGCACATTGTAGGGTGAAGGATGAACTTACAATTGCTTTGAGATTTGCAGGAAGAATAGGACATGGGGATGAGAACGCAAAGTGTGGTGGAGTGGCAGGAGAAAGCAAATCCCGTGAAACGTTGAATGTAAGAAAATTAGCTTATAAAAGGTTCTGGGGAGAGTGAGGAAGCTGGAAAATGTAATGGAAGAGGGGATATTATGGGCATAATTTATCACTGTTTCCAGGACTGTAATAATAGCCCAGCTATGTTTTTGTGGTTATGGATTTGTGAAGACTGTAAAAGAACAGATGGAAGTAGCCTTGGCAGGGCACGAGCAATTGGAAGGGTTTTGGTGAAGCTGGGGTCAGGGGGGAGATGAGGGCAGCAGTGACGCAGAGATGGAGGTAGAGAGGCACAAGGAGGAAAAGTGCCTTATAATCTGTTGCAGTTCCAGGGCTTTTCATAAAAGGGCAAAAAGTCTTTGTTATCACTGTTAGTAAAACCATTTGCCCTACTGAAACAGCTGTGCATATTGAGCAGATAAATAGCTTTGTATGTAGGGTTAATGCACTTAGTTGGTTGCCTCATTTTTTATCAGAGGGGTGTTTTGCAGAGTGTCAGAAGAGCATCTAGACTGGAAAGTGGCAAGGAGAGGCTGGGCTCCTGGTCCTTACTGACAGAACCAGCTTTACAGATTTAAAACTCAAACTTTCAAAAAATCAAAGCAATAGTTATTTTAAAAAGAAAGAGAGAACCAACTGTGTTGTGTGTAGTGATCCGCTCAGTCAAAGCTTGTGGATCCAAAAAAACCCAATGTCATCTAGTGTGATTTTTCACCTCTTCAGTGTGCGAAAGCGGAATTACCTTTGTGGTGCCTAAAGCTTGTGCCTTATGTGTATCCATTCAAATATCCAACCATGAAGCTTCTTGTTTAAGTGAAGTCTTCAAATCACATTCCTTCTATGGTTGAGAGGTTGACTCTCCATTTACCATTTAAAATAAATCAATAAATCTCACCTGGACCTGCACCAGGTTGAGCCAAGTGCTGACCTATGGAAGCTGGAATGTTTCATCAGTCCCAGCCAGACCTGAGGCTCACAGAAGTGAAATCTGGAAATACTCCTTGCATTTTACAATGGGGAGCTCAGTCACAGAGGATGAGTACATTCACTGGTGTGTTATAGGCAGTGTGTAGCCCAGTGCACACGTCTCCATTGAATTTGCAGTGTTCTCCTGATAGACTTGATCAACAGATGTGATTGCTTGGGATTTGGCTGCCAAATCTTGACTTCACTGATAAAAGCAACTTGAAAGATAACTTCGGCATTTGTGTTTTGTAATGACATAAACAGGGTTATCTTCTGTAGTATTATTGAAGAAAAGGAATCCTGGAGGAGAGTGCTGTCTCTGGAACTCTGAGCAATAACAACAGGCTGTGTTTTTATACCAGGCACGCACGTTTGACAGCCTAAAACACCTGGAAAAAACCAAACCTACTGTCACCCTGTCACGTAAAGTGCTGAGCAGGTCTACTTTTCATTTACCTGAAACCACTTAGCGCTCAGGTTTGGGCCCTATATCAGTGAGCATCATATTTCCTGTCATGTCTCATTCCCACTATCACCAATTCTTATGTTAAATGTATTTCAGAAGGAGCAAGAGACTGCATGAGAGAGATGGAAGGAGTGACAAAAGACTTAGCACACTTCCATCCCACTCATTGAAAACTCTGAGCAAGCTGCTCGTCAAGGTGGGGCCTCCATCCCTGGGAGGAGATTACAGTGCATTACTTCTCTTTTGTAAAACGATTAAAATTGCATCTATCAGTTCCTCAGCAAATTATTACCCGCAGAACAAAATATTAACCCTGTTATTTTACGTGTCCTTTCTTAAAGCCCTGTGGCCTCTTTGCTAGGATCTCTATTGACTGATGATATCTGCACTTTCGCTATGCACAGGGCATGTGTATGAGCTCTGCAGGTGAGAAGTGGAGAGCTGATCTCTGTTTATTTGGGTGACACCTTATGAAGAAGAGCACTTGATCCAGCAGTGTCCTGTCAGGTTAGATTGAAATGCAGTTTGTGCTGCTCAGTAACATCTTGCTGAGTAATATCCTCGGTAGGAGCGTGACATGCTCAGCATTTCATGGTGCTGACCGCTGTGGTGTTGAATGAAGGATGAATATTTCAAATGTGGAGTCTTTCTTTTCTTTTTTTTTTTTTTTTTTTTTCCTTCAGAAAGTGCAGTGCTATTGTGTTGAATTGATGTTGTGCTTTAAAATAAATCTGAAGAGAGCTAGAACAAACTATATGTTTTGTTAAGAGGCTTGATGCTGCGGTGTGGAATTTGTGTGTAGGATAAATTGCTGTGATGGTTCCCATGACCTTAATAGAGAGTGAAGTATGTAAGACAAATAAATCTTGCTCCTGAGACTTGATCTCAGCAGAAAATGGTGAATAAAAGGTAGCAGAAACCTGTATTTAGTTTGTATCTTCAAAGGTGGTCTGGGAGATGTGTAGGAAGAATATGGCAAGAAATCTTGCAAGGTGTGATCCTGGATGGCCTCAGGCAGAGCTGCTGCTTCTTTGCATCTCCGTTAGTTCCATTGTGTAATGGTAGATTGTGCTTTGGGAATTACGGCACCAAAAGCCAATCAGTCTCCTTCATTCTCTGCACGTTTACCTTTTCTTTAGTTATGTTTTACCTTCACTGGAAGCATAAGGTTTGACTCAGAGGTCTTGAAAGATGGTTAACACCTTGATACCTATGGTGGGAATGGAGTCTTTAATAGATGGTGGTGTCAAATTTTGACCCTCCATCTAATACCTCCATGAGTTATGGATCTGTTGGTCCCATGTGCATTTTCTAATTGGCGTTAGATTTACAATATTGCTACGGATGTCTTTCTGTTTTACCACATAGAGAGAATGGCTCATGCTTTATAAATTGAAGCTAATGCTTCTTTGATTAGTATAAGTTTATTACCAGATAAACAGTATCTTTCTATGAAACGTGACTGTGCTTGTAGGCTTAATACCCTGGCTGCCCTGATATGACACATCAGTGGGTTGGCTGCTGATTAGGCCCAGCTAATGCAGCGTCTCAGAGCACCAGGCAGTTGAAAGCTTACAATTAAAGTGTGGGATGAAACCAGATCTGCCTTTGTTTTGAACTTTTAAGTCTCACAGCATCGAAGCAGCCTGCCCTACTCTGCCCAGCATTATTTTCCAAGATGTAATTATTCCTTGCTCACTGACTTGAGTAAATCAATTAAAACTTCACGCGTGTAACAAGGCTTTGATGTAAACTAATTGATCAGGATGTGCAGGCAAATGAGAAAGGTGTGGGACAGATTTTAAAGTAGAAGGCTGAAATGTTACAGAGTGCTTTTTTGAGGTGGTAGCTAAGTTCCCACCTTCTGTACTGATGGGCTGTTTGCTGGGTGCGGTGGTGCTCAATGCCTCTGTGCTTCACTCAGGTTGGTCTCTTTGCAGCTTGTCCTGCAGGAATTGGGTCTTGCTTTGATTCTCTTTCCATCATCTGAAAGAGCTTCAGGGTATGTGTGAAGGGTATCTCAAACTGCAAAGACTTATGGTTACCTACCTTTTTGAGTAGGCTGATATGGTTTGCTAATTCTTTCCTATACCTTGGATACCTCTGGAAATAGATCTTTTTATAGATTTTTTTTTTTTTTTACCCCAGTTTTTCTGCTTCTGTGAGATGCTATCCACAAGTTGAGAAGGGATGACAAACTCGTAAATCCTTTGGGTGCTCTTGGAAGGGCCTCATAAATCATTAGGACCTTCTTCTGATCAGCCAAAAGCACTGGAGAGGAAAGCAAAATGGGGACGGGCATATTGCCAGGAGGAGAGGCAGGAAAATTGGCCTCTGGTGAGGGCCAGCCTTCCAGTTCGTCACTCCATCGCATTTTTAGCGTTATAATTACTTCCCAACCTTGCTCTTCCTTCCCAGGAAAATAACGTTTTTGCTCAAGTTGCATGCAAACTATTGGGAATTGATGAGTTGAGTTGCCTGTGTTCCTGAATTCGGAATGATTGCTGGCTGCGAGCATTTTCCTGCCAGGCCTGGAGAAAGAGCTGATAAAAAGCAGCACTGCCAAATCTTATTTTTAGCTTCTGTCCTGTCGGGATTTTTTTTTTTTTCTTTTTTTTTTTTTCCCCTGCTCTTGGTGTCTGTTTGGGGTTTTTTAGATGTGGAGTGTTCTTGTCAGGGTGTTCAGAACAGCATGGTGCCATGTGATTTTTGTCTGTTACCTGGTGGTCTGGCCTGGCTGGCACCCCACGGCCGATGTATCTGTGCTGTTGATGGGACTGCCACGCTGCTCTTGTTGCAAGACAACTTGTAAAATAAGTGCACCGCCTTGGGCAAAATTAATTTCTTGGTATTGATGTGGTTATCGCATTGCTCTCTTTCAGCTCCTTGCAGATATTGCTGTTGTCGCATTGACTTCATTTTTATTGTCCTGGATGAAGGCACTTGATGCAACTTGGTATCACAGGTGGCAGACAAATGCTCAAGATGGCCTTGGTGGGCACATCCCATGGCTCAGCGTGGCACCAACCGACCCACTGGGATATTTCCACTTGGTTTGGTGCTGTTGTTTGCAGCGTACCCTCTCTGAGAACTCACTTTCCAAGCAAAAGCTCTCTGTAGCACTCTATGCAAGGCGCTATTTATTGAATGTGTCCATGCAACTTTATTTTCTTTGCTTCTTTTCACATTTTTCCACCTGCCTCCTGGTTTTATTCTTGCTCTGGGCAAGGCTTGCCTTCAGATAGATGTGAAATTGATGAAAATCCTGTGCCCAGGGTGCGGACCAAGCTCTCTTGTCTTTGCTTCTGCTGCTATTAATGCCTTCCTCCATCTCTTCCAGCCCCTTCCCTCTTTGTCCTGACAGCTAAATTGGAAACCAACTGCAATTCTGCTCTCGCAGTCTTTTGCCTGAGGTACTAACAATAGGCTAAAACTGACTCAGATCATGATTTTAATCGGTTTGATTTTTGCCATTGGCTTTAGAAAAAAGAGCTATTTTAGTCCTTCCTCATCCTTGATCAGTTTTATTAATCCATCCATGGTTCTAAAAACCTCTAAGACTTTCAGCACAGAAAGGTAAATCTTTGAATGAGGCTTACTCTGAAATGCTGATGCACCGGTGGTACATCACATTATTTGGTTTCCAGTGAGCAACAACTTTCCATGTAGAAAACTGCAAATTTGGAGGGATGTGACGCCTATTGACCACTGTAAGGAAATTTTCATATGAGACTGGAGGCACTTAAATGCCATTTTTTTAAACTTCCAGTTGTTCTAGTTTTGATATGTCTCTTTGGACTGTTAGTCTTTGCTTCTAAGACCAATGGAGGATTGTTGGCGCCTGTAACCACAGAGCTGAGTGACGACACGTGTCAGTGCTGTTTTGCTGGGGGATGAGAGTAGTCAGTTTGTTTTAATTTTTAATGCTTCGATTCTTTGGCAAACACCGGAGGTGTCGAAACGACTCGCTCATGCAAAAAAAAATAAATGATGCATGTGTGCAGGTTGGGTGCCTGAAGGCATTTTCACAGGCGTAACTTCAGGCACACAGCTTCCAGAGCCTGGGATCCTTCCATACACATCTATACAGGGAAAGGACAGACAGCTCTTTCTGTGGGACCCCATAGGCATTCTTCAGCCCATTGCCACCTCCTGCCATCCCAGCTGTAGTTCACTGTTCTCCTGGTTGGATTGGTATAACCAATTAGAGATAATCTGAGTAGTAGAATAGCAGATTGTGAAGAACAAATATACAGATCTGTCTTTCTGTCCTTAGTGTCCAGTTGTGTTCATGTTTTGGTTGCCTCATGCTTGATGGCTTGTCTAGTTTGAAGTGCAGCAGTCTAAGCCTGTATGAGACATTAAAATGACAGATGCAATTTGGGTTAACTTGAAGTCTTATGTCCTTTGTTTCCATGAGGCATATCTGCTTGGCTGAAGTAGCTGCTAACTGCATTTTTGAACAGTTTCTCGCAGAGAAACTATAGCTGTGTGTTCTTTGTATGAAAGCTGAGTTAGTTTCTAGGGGAGATGATCAGTCAGTGACTTACTGAGCTCAGGTTTTGCTGTCTGATGGTGGTTGTGTGGTACAACTTGGATTTTTGTAGGTACAGCAGAACTTTTCAGTATTTTCTGCCTTGTATGAAGGAGATGCTTACTGGAAGGCTTTTCCTTGCAAGTAGATAAATGAAGTTTTCCATGTCTCTCTGGCATAGAAAGTTCTCATTCTTAATATTCTTAATCCAAATTAAAATGCTGCTTCTAGGAAGAGCTGTGGAGACAGCCAGTGGCACACAGGTGGCACAGTGAGATGACTTACTACTCTCTTATCTAAAGCAGTAGTAATAATAATTAAAACCCCTATGAAACTCTATTTAACCTATAAGAAATGACATGTAAAAGAATGCTTATCCCAAACCCTTTGCCTCTGTGTGTTACATGATGGAATGTTTTCCTGCAGTTCTGATTGTTGTCTTCTAAACCATTAAGTCCTTTCTCAGTGTAATACACATAATGTGTGAAAGCTTTTCTTAATTGAAGGGTAGATATTAAATATTTCATATTTTGGGGATTTCTTGTTTGCTTCGTGTGTGTGGGCTCTACCACAGTGCTTTCACTCTTGAAAGTGATCCCCAAAAGGCCAGATTTTCCAGGCTGCTTAGTTAAGTAAATTCTTCTCATTATTAATAATGCTTTCACAACCTGGTGCTTCTCGTTTCAGTGGGAAAAAAAAAGAAAAAAAGATTAAATGGCCACGTGTCCTCAGACTCATAGTGGTGGTTATGCAAGGAAATCTATCTAGATGCCACTCTAACTGTTCATTTTTGTGTGTTTTCCTGCAGCAATGTTGCTATCAAATAGTGGGATAGCGATGGAAGTTCTCAGCAGATGAGGACTGACTGAGCACCAAGCAGGGAGGCAATCTCAGAAGCAAGAAGTCGGAGGAGATTTAATGCCTTTAATGCTGCCATTTGGATGGGCAGCACAGGCTCAGGATTATACGGTTACTTCTCTTGCCATTGACTTTTTTGTCTTCTGAAAACACTTTGGGGGCATCTTTCAAAATAGCATCTCACTATCCCTGAACGTGCCTAGAAGAAGTCAGTTGTTCCAGATTCTTAACAAGAGCTGAAAATGGTTTTTCTGTTGTTGCAGTGACAGAGTGCACGGAAACACCTTTGTGATGGAGCTGCTCAGTGACCACACTGTGTGTGTGGTTATTGGATGTTTCTTGTGTATGTGTGCTGTGCTTCTGACTGTTAGGAGGCAGCAAGGAAAACAGAGGGAATGAGCACAAAGCAAATGCCTGTGCGTTGTTAAATGACAGCAGTGAAACAGAAAATAGAGAAAGACCAAGAGCCAGGAGACAAATAGCACTCACCCTTGATTTCTATTCCTAAGCAACTTTCTTCTTGCAATAAAATGGCCACTTTCATGTTTCGTTGCTTTATAGCACACTGAAGGATGATCATGCTGGGAAAACTCTGCACATGCACAGCCCATGGGATGCCCTCTGAAATACTCCTTGGAAAAGGGAGGGGGAGCAGCTGCAGTGCACGGTGTGATGCCATGTTCATGGCTCCAGCTGTGACTGGGCTGCCTTATCTGCATGGCACAAGCCCTGAGGGGGCTGCTGCATCCCATGGCGTTGCTCTTCATCCAGCTCAAACACAGAGCTCCTGTTCCAACAGGAGCTGGCACTTGCCTGCAGCATTCTGCAGCATTGTGTGGTGCAGTGCTCCCCTAAAGTACCAGGAAAGCAAAGCAGCACAGGTACTGTTTATCTTACTAGAGTGGTGTAAGCTTTTCAGTAGTGCTGCTCTACAGGGTCTCTTCATGTCTGTGGTGCTCTGTGATGAGTGCACTGATGGTTTCCTGTCCTGGATGTTATGTGCTGAGCCTTTAAACACTTAAGAAAATAAAAAGAGGCTTCGTGGCAAGCAGCTCCCATGGTCTGAGACAGGCATCTGGAAGGGGAAGGAAGCGATGCCTTGGAGGAATGTCTCCTGCCATTCAGTTCTTCACAGGTCCCATAGCAGAAGTGATTTAAAATTAATCTGGAGCTAACTCTGCAGGCAGACAGCTGTGCTGTGCACCAGCTTCCAGGTGGATTTGCATACCCCAACTGATCCCAGGACGTTCCCCGGGAATTTCTGAAGGATTTTCACACTGTCTGGCTTCAGACCTCCAGTTGATTGGCTGTTGGGGGTGTGAGTGTCCCTGGTTGTCAGGAGAGCTCAGATTGCCCAGGTCCTGCACCTCACCCTTTCTCTGGACCTAATGGAGGTCCTCAGCTCCTGGAGCACAGCTGAAGATGTTTGTGCCCTTGGTGTCTGAGTGCTTTTGGGATCTGTTCCCGACCCTTTCCTCTTCCTCAGCCCCTTCCTCCTTGCTTCCCTTTCTGCTCCACAGCTCCAACATCAAATCTCTGCCTGCCCTACCCTTCTTTCCTCCACAGGTGCTAACTGTTCTTTCCTTTAGGTTGCCTGATTGAATAATGTAATTAGGTTAATTAAGAGCAATTGTCTCGACCTGCATTTAACTTGGAGTTTGCTCTGTGATATCTGTTGAGAAGATTTTTGTGCCAAAGGCTTGACCAGTGTTTCCCAGTAAATTAGCTAAATGACACAGCCTTTTTCTTTCTGCCCTTAATCCATCATGCAGATCTCCAGTTTGTAGGCATTAATTTATTTGTGTGCAGAACAAGCCCATAACTGACGCAATCCAATGATTTTCATTTAATTTCTTACAATTACGTTGGCTAATTGGAACTTTTAAGAGAGCTTTTAGTTGTTACAGATAGACAGGTGCCTCACTGTTTGTGGACTTGCATTGTAACAACTTCAATCATCAGCCCATGATGGCCATGTGTTAATTACTCCTTTTGTGAGATGAGGCTGGCAAATGAATCTTCATCAAGCAACTGATGAGTACATCTGTGACTTTGTAATTTAAAAGTAAGGTTAATAAGGCCAGGTCCTGGTGGGAATCAACTGGTGGTCTCTACTGTGCAGATAATGAGCCTGGCTTTCCAGTTTACATGCCTCTATTTTTAAAGATTGGCTAAATTAGTAACCAGAAGCAGATACAAAGGATATTATCCACTCTGTGGATATGTGAATTGCATCTGTGTAGAATAACCAAATCACACCTCTTCAGAAATACAGGTGTGTACCTTCTGGAATGAAATGTTAATAATTAAATATCTGTTCCAAGCAGTGCTGGTGTTGCAGGGTACCTTCTGCAACCATCGTGCTGGGCTTTCATCAGACAAATTTGGTTTTTGCTACTGCTCTGTTACAACTCGTAGTTCAATGCAGTGGATTTATTTGGCACCTGAACCGTGCGTTAATCTGTGTGTGCAGCTGTGAGTGGCTGGTGGCTGGGAGGCACCTGTCCAAGCCGTGGAAATCAGCAGTCATTCATACTCTTGTTCTCTTTTCCTTCTTAGAGCTATCAAAATGGTATCTATTTCATAGTGGATCGTGTGTGATTGTGTGTTTTATAGTGAAAAACGAGCCAAAAAATGTATTTCTAGGTGTGAGCACTGTAATGCAGCTGAATTGAAGAGAACAGAACAGACCCCTTCGAGCTTCCAAAGTTGCCTCATCTAGCTTCCCTCCATCTTGGCACTGATACCTGCACCCAGAATCCTTCTTGTACGAGAGGTCACCAGCCCTTACCAAGAAGGCTGTGCTTCGTGGTGAGGTTTGCATTTTAAACCTTTATCTAATTTCTTATGCCTTGCTGGTGATCTCAAAGGCAGTATGGGGATGGTGTTCAGAGATGCTCCCCTTCATCAGGGGGATAGAAAGACTGGCTGGAGCTGAGCCTGAGATGAATGCTTCTACCTTCCTTGCCATCTGTGGCACTTGCTTTAAAATCCAAGAGCTGAAACGGGAGTCAAATGTTTATTTTATTTTTAGAGCAGAAAATCGTATTTTCCTGAAACTTATAGCTTTCCTGTTAATGTAAATTGTAGACACTCACTAACAGCTATAAATACTAAATACTACTCTTGCAGTTACAAGGCAGTATTAGTATATAATTTTAATCAGATTTATTATAGAATGTTGATAAAAATGAGCAGGATTTTAAAATTAATTGCTATCTCTTTACTGTACATTATGCTGTATACACTGTGTTCTAGACTAGATTATGTGTGAATGTTTTTGTGCTCTAAGTGAGAAGTAATCAGGCAGAAGTAGTCTTAAATATAATAAAGCAAAATTGATTCATTAAGTTACATTCATGTTCAGACCCAGGTGTAGACTCAAAATATATCCCAGAGAGAAGATGACTTGTAGAGTGATGGATGGTGGGGGGAACAATTGGGATAGTAGTGCAATGGCTAGGGATGTGAGCTCTTAACAATGTATATAAGAGGAATACTTGTGTATATATATAAAAGAATATTTGTAAACCTATTACATCTAGAAGTAAAACTTTATTTGCCCTGTCACTGCTTATCACTCCAGCTGTTTGCCCTGTTAATGGTTTGTGAGCCTTTTTTGGTAGGGTCCCTATTACCAAAAGATGGGGTTATGTGCTGTAGTGAGTGACCACGTGACTTTGCTATAACATCTTCATGTGAAAGTCTCCAAACTTATAAGATTGATATGTCAGATCAAACAGTATGAACTAATACCTCCTTGCTTGGAGAAATATGCAGGTTTAATAGTTCAGGCAGCTTTTATGTATGCCCGTAACCAATTACAAAGCTTAGCAGGCAGTTCCTCTGCAGATAGAGGACTTAAAGATGAGGTGATGAAACAGTCCTCTGAAGGGAAAATACTTTTGATAAGATCAGTATGTCATTGCAAAGCACTTGAGTGCAGGATGCAGTGCAGACCCCACTTTGCAATGATACTGTCTTTCAAACAGGAGGATGGGGACGTTTAAAATTTTCCAGAAGCCTGTTTGTCGTAATGAATGAATGAGCAGGGGCAAATTGGCTGGCAAATGTTCACCAGTGATGGGCTGAGCAGCTGCTTTTGTTAGGAAGAAGCTGCCTTTCATCATAGCTAACCCAAAATGCAGCAGTCTGGTGTTAATCAGAAGCCTGTGCTTATTTTCATAGGTGCAAAAGTATCTGAACTTATTTACGTAAATAATATGAAATGGAAAATAAATAAATAAATAAATAAAGCCACAAACACTGCAAATACACTGCAAACATGAAGTTTGCCTTCATAGTTGAGTTTATGGCTCCCTTGGTAGTTTGTGCTGTCGAACATTGATTGTAGCAGCAATTCTTACCAGATGCAAGCTGAAGTGTAAGTCCTTAGGCTTATAGCTGTGTGGTGGCAATGAGTTAATTTCAATCCTTGCATCATATTCTGCAACTTTTCCAGAAGGTTCATGATCAGGAATATGTGCTCTTATCCTCTGTGCCTTTATACTTCAGCTGTAGCTCAGCTGAGGAAACACTGAACATGGGTATCTTCCAGGTACATCAGGATCTGGATTCTGAGGGTGGCCATTGTACTGAAGGAAAGTATCTTAGAGAAGGAATCCCTTGCATGTATAACACTCTTTTATAAGTCCTAGCACAGGCCCTAAAGCCATGAGTCTGTGGTGGGCAGTGACTTGGTCATTTTAGCTTCTGTGCTAAAAAGTGCTTCTAACAGCCATTTTTGCTTTAAAAAGAGGAAAAAAAAAAAAAAAAACACCAAAAAGAATCATCAAAGCCAACTTGTTATTTATCTGGAGAGAAACTGCATATATCATTGATGGAATGTGAGCCATCTCTGCACAAGGATGAAGGGAGGCATTCCAGTGAAGACCAAAATGCTTTACTGTGCACATACCCTAACCTTCCTTTTCCTGTTACACAGCTTTCAGCACGTATAACCCACACGTACAACAGGTGTTACTCACTTCCATGTCTGTTAAGAATCAAAGCAGTTTGCACCTTCCTTATGCACATAGCAGGTCTCTCAAGTAGCTGGACAAATAAATAGATTCCTATTGAATGTTCCATGCTCAGAAGAAGTTTAGGGTATAAAATGTTTTTGGTGTCTTGAAAGAGTGCAACAGGGCATTGAATTTTGTTTGGTGGTGGTAATTGTGCAGCATTTGGTAGTCTGATGGGAAGGAATGGCACCGAGCAAGAAGAAGCCATGTTAATTGACTGATTGGCTTTGTTTAATTTCTGTTATAGCAAGAATGCTAAAGTGATGACTCAGTGAGCCATGTGAAGATGTAATCTGGAAATGCCGTGGAGGATAATGGTCCCTTCTAATATAGTTTGATCTGAATATTACACGTAGATTTATGTCATCATTGATTTTCTCTGCAGGGAGAGATACTCATGTCCAAAATATTGCAATTGAAAAGGCGGGGGAAAAAATAAAGCAAGCCATATAGCCTGTGGTGGGCTGATGAGATAAACAAGTGGTGAGATTTGATGTTCAGACGGGCTGTGGCAATTATAAGACAAATGCAGCTGAGCAAAGATGGACTTTTTATAGGAGAGGCTGTGCCTTAGTGCAAAGTGCAGCATTATCGTGATGGCAGGAAATCATGGTGTTATTTTGCTGGGTGGATCCTACCTCAAAAAGTACCCAAGGGATGGCAGTGCAACTACTGAACCTCAGAATAGTTTTCAGTTATTAGACTTCCAAGTATCTGGCAGGTTTCAGTGCCTGCAGAAGCTGCTGTGACGCCGCAGTGTGCAGCGCAAGCTGCTGGGAAGAGACTCTGAAGGAGGAACTGTTTCCACACATGTTGAGGGAAGCTTTCACGCAGCGGTGTGGTCACTTACAAGTGCAAAGAGAACATTTGCACACTGCTGCTGTAGTCTCTGAAGGCAGGAGTGATTCAGAAGCGAATGAGAGCTGGTGAATCAGGCGCTTCGCATAACGACACTGCTGTGGGTGTTGTAAGAAAGTGGAATTTCATTAATAGGACTTGTAAATTTTTCAGAGGAACAAAATTTTAATGGGGCAAGTGGTATCCTTCACAAATGGGCTATGAGGTGGAGAGGAGTTCTTCTCAAGATGTTTTAGGCAGTCTGGGTTCTGCTTCATTTCAGCAGAGGCAGCAGGATTAGCATCTGTAGTAGCCAGCGTGGTAGCGGCACCATCTGTCCTCCTAAACGTGCTTTCCAAAGGAGAAGGCCATGATGTGGTGGGACAGTTTATTAGCTGTACTGGCAGCAGCATCTAAACTGCAGCGCTCTTCCTCTTCTGTGCTTCGCCAGAAGGCCAGGTACATACCTGTACTCGGCCAACAGCAGCCCCACCCTGAGAAGAATGCAAAGAATGCAGCAAAATCAGAGCTGCTGTATCCTTTCTGTGGAAGTTAAAGGTGTCTGCTTTGAATGTTTCCTGTTCTGTTTATTCTGAGCAAGGGAAATTTATGGGAGAGTTAGCATGAGCTTGGCAAGATCCATAAAACATGTGAGACAAACCATGAAGCTGAAGTATTATTGACAATAATGAAGTACAGTCACTGCCACCTGGATCTTTTGACTAAGATCTGTAATGACTGGTTTATTTTTCTTCTATTATTACCATGCTGTACTTGAAAAATACCTTTTCAGAACTGTGGAAGTAGTTTTAATGGCTCTATTATTATAGTCCTGTCTTTATTTACTGTCTGAATAAAGTATTTTTTTTTAAATGCCCAATAAGAATATGTGCTTGCTAAGATAGGTGACTTAGAAATTGAAAAAGTCAGATTTATTTCGCTTCTGTGTGCATTCGAAATTAGACTCAATTTCATGATACTTTTTGCAGTTTGACAAGAAGTAATTGCTGCTAGTGAATGTTTTCAATGTAAGAGTCACAATTGTTCTATGTTTTTGCCAGTCTGTTGCTATTTAAAAAAATTAATGGGAACATCTAATATTGGAGGCAAAAATGGAGATGAAGGGTGATATTTTCTCCTGAGTGTTTTGTGACATGCTTAATGAGGTGATACAGAATGCCTTTATTCTGGTGTTTTCTCTTTTCAATACTATTCAGAAAATCTGCGTGTGTGTGTGTGATGTATAATATATGAAAGCCATAATGAGTGAAGATCACTAATCTCCAGCTTCTGCCCAAGGCATCGTTCACCATGCTATCTGAGCATCTAACAAATCAATTTGCTTGGCGTTCGCTCTATTTGACTTCTCTGCCACATCAAAAACCCACTGAAGTTAATATAGAAGCTCCTATTGATTTCAGCAGCATTTGGATCTCGTTCTGACTTAGTGTTTTCTTTCCTGTTTCTTTCCTCAATCCCAAATTCCCTTGTCTGGAAGGGATCAGATCGTTTCTGATCCCTCGTCTGGAAGGGATCAGTATGGCTGGTGCTCAGTGGGAGGTGAGCTGCACTGCAATGTGTGCCTGCCAAAACCAGCAGCGCTTGGAGGGATCTCCAGCGGAGGAGATCTGCTGATACAGAAGCACCAAGAGTGCCTGAACTGGATTTGCTTAATTCCTTCATTCTCTCTCTCTTGTAACCTGGGAAGACTGTGGCTGGTGAGGCAGTATCTGAGACTCACAGGTCGTGCCTGTATTGAGGCTTATAAATTGAGGTGAGGGCTTTGGGGTGTGATCCTACTGAGAACTGTCATGTGGGGTGTGGTGGGCAGTGGGCACTTTTTTCTTTGTTGAAAGGTGTGTGTCTGCTTGGGACTGTGTTCATTCAGATGAGTGAGCTGGGAGGGTCGCAGCTTTGTTTTGTGGGAGGTGGCTGAGATCCCGGTAGGGCTGGATGCTGTGTTCCTGGAGGAAGCTGTTATTTTCCTGACGTGTGCTGGCTGTGATAGAATGGCTTAGTTTGGAGGGTACCTTAAAGATCACCCGGGCTGTGGGCAGGGTTGCCAGCCACTACATCAGACTGACCAGGATCCCATCCAGCCTGGCCTTGAACATCTCCAGAGATGGAGCATCCATGGCTTCCCTGGGCTGTCTTGTAATCAGATGGAGACCAGAGGGACTCATTTAGTTTTCTACCCTGGAGAGTAATGCTAAGGACAAGGAGAACTTGATCTTGTGCTTGTACTTGTGCTGGCTGCCTCTTAGAAACCAAAAAACTTAAATAAGAGGCCATGCTGCTTGTGGTGTTGGTTCTCCTGGTAGGTCTTTCATGGGCAGATATAAATGCAAAGTAAGCCTTCTAACCAGTATGTATACCTAGCAGCTGCAATGTCTGGGGAGATGAAAGGCTGCTCGCTGGATTTCAAGCCTGAAAATGTTGGATCAAATGAACTGTCAAACTGTTGCTTGTGAGGTCTGGTAGCTGGGAATTTGATAGATGTATCCGTGTATTTTTGCTGCTGATTGCCTCACCTGTGAGTTTATGTTGACTACCATAAATCAGAATCTTTTGTTTATTTGGAAAAATATGCTTGCATCTCACACCATGCTAAGCTTTCTTAAAATGCATAGTTAACAATTCACTTTAATAGTAACAGCAATCAGTAAGTGAATTCTTTTATTGTTGGCCTGAGTTCTTGAGACTTCAAGGCATGTCCTGTTGTGTTTAACAGAATACATTGCCAGTGGCTGGGATCTTCTCATACCATCTCAGCTGCTTTTGGGCAGGGAGCAGAACGTGTTTCTTTTTGCATGGTTCACCTCAATTATTTTGCTTGTATGAGTTCTGTCCTCTATTACCTCAGAAATATGCATGCAAGGAAACCTTTCAGAAATGGTAGTGAAACTGCTTGGGGTTTAGATGGTCCCCAAAAAGCACTGTATGGAGGACAATTACCCCATGGTTAAATATAATCTTTTCATGGCTAATTGCTAATCTAGTTAGGACGTATAGATGAGAAATTCATATTTTCAGATAAACATGTCCCAGTAAAACTGAATAAGTAACACGGCTTCTTTTCAGCACGGCGCCTTCAAGGTCACGTTTGTGTAACAGCCCTCACTCGTGTTCACATTGACTGCAGTTTTCTACTGAACTGTGAAAAATCATGCAAGGAAAATTGGTAAAAAGAACTGCAAGAATGTCCTTTGCCATCTTTGCTGCATTCTAAGGTGTAAAAATTGTGCAGTAGAAATATTTGGGGGGAGAAATTCTGTTAATGTGATAGCTACAATTATTCCATATGCTGCTACATCCATTCCTACTTATTAAATCCATTGATGGCAGATCTGTAACTGGATCTCACAGAAGGTTAATAATTCAGGAGGGTCTCCAACATTAACACTGTGCTCCTTTTATCCTCCATAGAAGCTGAGCTTGTCCTGTCCCTTTGGAGCACCTTGTTCTCCACACCTGGAGGTGCCATGTTGCAGGATATGGGTAGCCTTTTGGTGTAGAAGCTATAGCATTCCTGGAGTAGTATGACATTAACTCGGAGTAGGATAACAGCTCGTTGCTACTGGCTTTGGCTTCGTGGAAGAAGAAAGGCCTTTTGGCTGAGCAGAGCAGCTTTTTGTTGGAGATGGTGTTTCACAATGCAGCAGGTGCTAAGAGTAAGCCTGAGATTCGCTTTATTCCACAACAGTGGGTAGCATAACTGAATTCAGCCAATTAGTGATGATTTCTTGAAAGCTTTTTCACTTATAAAAGCCTAGATGACTTTACTTTCAATGAGATACTGTCAAGTGAATGATTTTACTCGTGGCAAGTACGTATGTGTTGGAAGCCAAATTCTGTTGCTCTGACTTCCTTTTGTGGGAATAGTTTCAGGGTAACTGATGAGACAGCTCAGAGTGAAGACCTAATCAGCACATGATTGTAATCCACATTCTGAACTGAATGCCGACAGTCGCATCTCCTCCAAGGGAATACTGAGGGTGTGCTGCCAGATGTCACAGCAAAAGGGAAATATGAAAACATGTGTTGGGAAACCACAAAGCTGAGATGTTAGCTGAGAACTGAAATATAAATAACTTTGCATGTGGGTTTCTTTGGTGTTTTGTTTTGTTTTGTTGTTTTTTTTTTTTGTTTGTTTGTTTTGGTGGAGGGGTTGGGGGGAAGCTTACATTCCCTGTTTAGGCAGACCATTGATGTTGGTGGCAAACATGATGTTGGTATTTGCCAGTTGCCAGGAAAGTACTGCCTTATGGCTGTGCGTGCATCCCTTATTCTCTTTGCACTTAAACTACCACAGTGACCATAGCTTTTAGATTCCTTAGCTGAGAATGCAACAGTGTAAGATATAGTCCTTGCCTTAAAGGTAAGTTCAAACAGATGAAAGGAAGAGTAAGGGGAGGGAAGACAGAAGACCAAGTGAGCTGTAGCTGATCACAGCACTTAGTGGGATGCAGCAGATCTGTCAGTGGCTGCTAAATATTAAATGTGAAGATAAACAGCTGCCAAGGGAGATGATTAGCTGCTGATTGCTGGGTGCTGTGTGAGGATGGGTTCATGCACCCTCAATCCTCTATCGCTGCCCTGGCACTTGCTGCTGCTGTGGGATGGAGCAGGGTGAGCCTCTGCCCTGACACAGGTCGTAAGGTTGGATGTTCCGTGTCCTCTGGCTCTCCCTCCAGTGTCTTCTCCACTGAACTGCTCTGTCTCAGATGTCTGTTGGGCTGTGGTTGTTAAGCTTTCGCTGTGTTTTATTTGGAGATGAGGTTCAAATGATGCTTTGGTATCAATATCCTTTTAAAATAGGCTGGTTAAGTTTTTATAAAGCATGCAAAACCTCTCAACTTGGAGAGGGGGAAAAAAAGCAACTCACGAGAAAATATTTCAACATAATTTTTTTGTTAACTATGATTAGTATATTGCTTCATTTTGTTCCACTGAGATATCATTAAACTCAGCAGGCTTCCAAAATCTACTTATGTAACCAGCAATCACATATATGTTTTTAATCTCCTTTCATTTTCATAAACCTTTAACAGGAGCAAAACATCTCTGCGGGGAGTTTTTTCAAAGACAACTTGTCATCCCACCTCCACAGCAAATCAGCAGTGTTTTGAGTACCAGCATCTACTCGTCTCTTTGAAAAGTCTGTTCAAACCCAAAATTGAGCAGTGCGCCCAGAGACGGGATTACTCCTGTGTCTGCATTACAGCGTGTGTCTTGGGGCATCAAGGACAGATTTGCTTTCTTTATTTTGTCAAAAACGTAGGCAGGGTAAAGCTGAGGCAGGAAAAGCTTAAATAAAACCGAGTGCTGCCATCGTGACGTCTTTACAGAAAGTGGCAGTGAATTGTGGCCGTGACGTAGGTGTACTTTTATGTTTTGCTAAACACCGAAGCAATGAAAGGCAATAAACCATCAACCAACTTTGAATCGTGTTTAAAAACGTTCCTGGTACACCTTAGGCACCACGCAGACGCGCATTTAATATTAACCAACCTGTCCTGTTTTCTCAGCTTCATTATTAAGCACACTTCATAAGCGGATTAATTGTCCAGCTGCCCAGGTAAAAAGTCGTATAAAACTGAAAGCATTACATTTGTCTGTGGCTCTGAATATTTCATGAGAACTCAAGTCAGTGCCGTACGTGGAACGCACTGCCTGAGGACTTGTATCCAAATGATATTTTTCACCGAGTTTCATACTTCTGTGGAAGAGAATGCTATGAATACCTCATGATTAAGTCACTTTGTATCTTGCCATACAAGACGGCGAGAGTATAAATTATTCAAGTTTAGTGGGTGTTAAGAGACTTCTGCATCAGTTGTGCTCTGAATATAGAAACTGGGAGGCTTATTCAGCAAAGGAGGATTTGAAACGGCTATTGGCAATTTTGAGGAATCTTGTTTTTTAAAAAGAAAGAGGTTGTGACGAGTCAAAAATATAACTGAGTGAGCGCATGGCTTTTAACAAAGAAACTGCTTGCTTGCTGAAGCTCTTTGTTGCCAGTGTTGGAGTCTTAGTGCTGAAGCAGGATTTGGGGTTTCCCTTCAAGTTCATTGAATGCATTTGGATCAAAAGTATTTATAGTTGTTGAATTTCCAATTAGTTAAATTCTGTCGCTTCTCGGTTATCTTCTCACGTCAAAGAGCTGTGCTGGGGGTGAAGGGCTGGCTATGATGTAGAGAAGTCCACAATAGTGTTGAGCAGATTCAGTTTTATTTACTGTCCATGTTTATTACCTGTAAGATGATTTACCATTTTTTCTTGAGATACCTAATGTATTTTTTCCCTTTCCAAGGTATTACTGGATAGCTGTGCGATTGAATCCTGCATGGTACTCCCATCGGCTGGCTCTCATCATCCTTGTTTTCAAGTCTGCTCAGTAATTGTTTGTTGAAGGTGGCTTCCTTCCTTCACACACCCTTTTTTCCATTCATTTAGAAAATAGTATCAAAATACATAAATTTCAATTGCTTCAGGACTTCTCATCATAGTTAGATCTGAGAATTTTAAATGCAAATTGAGGGTACCTATTGTTCAGCACACGAAATGGCTTTGTCCTCTTTGGTACGCAAGTGCTTTATTTGGCACTTCAGTAGAAGGATATTGGATTGGACTGCTTGTTGTAAGACCTAGCATTCAGAAAAGGATATTGCCAGAAGGATATTACATTGTGCTGTTTGCAATAGCTGTATTCCTGTGACATGAACAAACTTCTGAAGCTTCTGTTTTATGGTTTCCAGCATTAGTGGAGTTTCTGTATCAAGTAATGTTTTTTTTGAGCTTGTGCCTCTCTCTGAATTCTTTTCTTCTGCATTATTTTAGTACTACACTTGAAAACCTGCTGCTGAGTCCACAAAGGAATTAAGATTTTATTTTTTAGTGCAAGACTGGCTTCTTTTCTAGGCTGGTCTCCATGGCCACCTTTGTGATTTTGCCATGGAGGATATTTCAGTCTTCTCAAAGCTATGTATCTTACCTACTTGGTTTGCATTTACTCTCTACAGCCTTCTGTGGTTCATTTTCATATGTAGTTGATCTCTTTTCCATGTGCTGAATACACATGTTGCACGTAGCCAAAATAATGGAGCTATGTAAAGAGATCCTGAGTGTGATGAAAATGGATCCTCTTAATTAATCTTACATTGCAATGCTTGTGCTTAAAAATAAAAAGGTCACACCATTTCAGTTACTTGTGTTCCTTCTGACACTGCTAGCTGTAACCATACCTTTTCCTTCATCTATACAGCTTGTCACCCCCTTTCCTGCCATTTATAGCAGGCATCCACCTCCTGTCCTCTTGATTTGTGCTATGAGATGAGAACCTCAATGTGTTTTGTCTTGTCCCTTTGTGCCCACCCTTTTTCCCGGGGGGTTCCCAGCACATTTTCGTGGCAGTTCATAATACTTTTATAAAAGGTTTTTTCCCTTGTCTGTTTTGTGAGCAAATTCCTTGCACGCGTCTGCCTTGCTGCTGGTGATGCAAATCAGTAAAGCCAGATTAAATCTTTTCTAGCATGAAGAATTAATGGGCACCTTTTGTCTTGTTTCTGTCGTATGAGTGCTAGGGTGCCTTCCTTTTTCTTGGGAAGATCGAGGGCCTTTTTGCAGCTTTCCTTGAGTGCCAAGGGTTAAAGCTGAGTATGAATAAAATAGAACTGCTTCAAACAGTGGCCCATGGACATGTGGCTTGACTTATCCCAGTAAGAATCATCAGACCATCAAGGCTGGAAGATGATCTAAGATCATCTAGTGCAACCTTCACCTACCACTAATTATTGCCCACTACACCATGTTCCTCAGTGTCACATCGCCACGGTTCTTGAACACCTCCAGGGATGGTGACTCCACCTCCCTGGGCATCTGTGCCAGTGCCTCACAACTGTCTCTTAGATGAAATTGTTCCCAATATCCAACCCAGACCTCTTCTGGCACAACTTGAGGCTGTTCCCTCTCCTCCTATCACTTCTACACATTTGTAGCTTCAGTACACGTGCAAGTATAGCAGCATATATCTACACGCATTGTATGCATTTCACGGCTCATCTTCTAAGAGTTTGGCACCTACTTACCAGTAGGTTTTAAATTACCTGTCCCATTTATAAAGAATTTACACAGGCAGCCACTCTTGGAAGACTGAGATCCCTTATTTGCTCAAGTGCTCTCTGAACTTCTTTTTTTGCTGAGTGTTTTGTGGTCATTTTCCGTCAAGTCTTTTCTTGCTGCACAGAGGGGCTGTATCTCACTGATATTCTTCCAGATGAACATCTTGATGAGTAAAAGCGAAATGTAGCCGACATCTGCCAGTTCATAAAAAAGCACTGTTTATAAATGAAGATAAGTTATTTGTTGACATGGTAATTTTGCAGTATAATGTATACCGCAGCCTCAAAGAGCTGCCAGCTATCACACATTTAAAAATAGAAAACCAGAGAAAGTATGGACCTGGGAAATGCACCTGAAATCACTTATTTGTCATTGAAAACAATATTAAAATTTATTTTTATTAGGAAGTCCAGAGACTGGAGTAAGGCTACTGAAAAACATCAAAAGGAAGCTGGGTCTTGCTCTTCTATCAGGTTTGACTGGGAAAGCAGCAAAAGAAGCTAAGAGAGCTTTTTCCCTAGTGATTGTACGATGGTATTTAACATGGATTTTTATTTGTATTTTGCCTGTTTATCTTTCAAACGTGCTTTGAATAGATGAATTTTCTGTCTTGCTTCTTTCCCTTCATCTTCCTGACTTCTGTGTGTTGGCCAAACGTGGTTCTCATTTTAAATTCTGTACTGTCTGTTTTTGTGTAAGACACCTGGGATCTGATCCCACACGGAGCAAGTTGTTGTGTTTGTCAGTTTGAGCTTCCCTTAAGATTTACTGATCTACCTCTGCAGAGCAGGAGGTGTTGGACTAAGTTTGAATGGAAAAACCGTGCTTGGATAGAAGGTTTCTATATTTGAATGTGTTCAATACATCCTTCTCTTCAGTATAAGTATTATTATCATTACTATTATTTTTCCTTGGGATATTCAAACCAGCATGGTTTCCATTGCTTTGTCTCCTGAGCGTCTCAGTTTTTGTTTAAGGTTAAACAGCTATTTAAGAGTATCACCCAGAGACCTGCTCCAAAGCTGTCTTTTTGTCAGTCTAACAGAAAATGAGATATCGTTGTGTCACATAACTTCTCAACTTGCATATAGAGTTACTGACACTGTGAATGGCTTCTCATGGTATGTAATGTTCAATGAACTGGCACAATTCAGCGCCTGACTTCACTGTGTGTGCTCCATTCTGCTATGTGCAGTGCTACAGTGGTCCTATCTTTGTCCCGAATGTGGAGAAGTTTTCCTACTGTAAAGCTATTTATCCAAGCAGTTTTTTTCCCACCTCCCCAGCACGGAGCTGGTTGTTGGCAAGGAGCTGGGGCTGCTGAGCACAGTCTCAAGTGCTCTGCAGCCAGAGCTCACTGCTAATGAAATGACCTTTTGATAAGAACTTGGCAAATACATTCGATAACTTAGTTAATAAAAAGATCGAAATTCCCATGTATTGATATTAGAGCATAGTTAATTTTGATGACACCGTATCCGTAAACATGTTAATTATAGAACGCTTGATAGCAGATGATATTTTTTTAGGCTTAATTTAATTACCCGATAATAAACACACATTTTATTTTCACTCATCTGAGTGCAGGTCTCCATAGATAGAAATGGTTTCAGAGTGATGTTACGAGGGATCTAACATCCTCAACCACGTGTTCATAAACCCAGTGAAGTGACGTGTAAGATTTATCTTCACATAAAAACTGAACGGATGGTTGCCTTTTTCATAAGGTCGGTTTTCTTCACTCACATTGAGAAAACAAAGTGTTTGTAGGGATAAAAAAAAAATCATATTTGAAGGTATTCATTGAGTTTTCGTGGTGAATTCTTGGCTTGTATACTGCTGATGGCAGGAGGCTTCCAAACAACCCAGTAAGTAGAATTTGGAGTGAATTGGACATTTGCAATAAATTCTTACTGTGTAATTGAATTAATCTAATTCTGTTACTGAGATGTTTCTTGTGTCTGTGTCTATATATCCTATTACTATTGCACTTCTCTGATATTTATCTGTAGTGGAATTCTGCCCATGTTTTCCTGCAAATAATTGAAAAAGACAGAGGCACATATTTTTTTCTAATTGAATTTCCTGCTTTGTATGACTTAGTTTTATCTCTTTGAAAACACATATGTATTTTTTCCAGAATTCTTGTATCACTGGGCGTAACATTAAGGAAAAACAAGTTGAACCTTTCAGTTTTTAGGAGAGATGAAATAATTTGAAAGGAATAGTAGGAAGCAAATGACATGAAATCGGATAGTTTACTTGTCTACCCTTCCCCTCTCCCGCCCCCCAAAAAAGGAAGAATTTATATAATAATAATAGGACAGAATTATACCACGCTGTGCAAAATCATACCTCCTATTCTACTACCAGAAACTCAGGAGAATTAATTGAATTTGATATTCAGACTCCAGTGCTGAAAACTTTTAAAAGCTCATGTAGTGCTCTCCTGATGTGATTAATTGGTTAGAGAAATAATAGCTTGGCAGTTCTTTTGTACCAGAGCTGCAGCATATTTTCCTCTTCTTTTTTTTTAAATACATTCTTTAACCTCTATAACTTTGCTGAATACTAGGCTTAAAATTGAGAAGGAATATTAGCTTGGTGTTTTATTAGCTACATTAATTTGTATTCTGTTAATGCACTGAAACAGGCCATACAATTGCTATCAACATGCCTGTATTCATCTCTTAATATACTGCAACTTAAATTCTTAGTGGCCTCCAGTAAATCCTGCTCTTCTTTTTCTTCTCGAGACTTTCCAGAGAAACTGTCCTACAGAAAAGCGAAGAGAAACATTTCTGTCCAGTGTTTCTTGATCTGCTGCAGCATATGCAGAATCATAGAATCATTCAGGTTGGAAAAGACCTCTAAGATCATCCAGTCCAACCCCAGCCCCACCCCACTGTTCCCATAGCCATGTCCCTCAGTGCCCCATCCCCGTGTTCTGGAGCACCTCCAGGTGATCCCGTCCCTGGGCACCCTGTGCCAGTTCCCTCACCGCTCTTTCTGAGAAGATTTTTTTCCTAATATCCAACCCGAACCTCCCCTGGTGGAAGTGCTTTCATGCAGCGGCTGGACAGCTGTGGGATGTAGTGGTTTTGATGCAGATATGTGCTGCTTTTAGTCAGGAGCGTTTGGATTTTTGGGACTGCGGGAGCTGGGTGCTGTTCTCACTGCAGACGTAGCTGAATGTCGTGGATAAAATCCTGGCGCTTCTGCGGACAAGTGCCGTTGACTCTAAAACTCTAGGGTTACAGGCAAGGCCTTTATTTGGTCTGGCCTAAAATGTCATGGCTGTCCCTTACAGTGTGCAGCTTCGCTGGTTCCGTGGGAAGGAGAGAGCTGCTGGGAGTAGGGCTGGGACTGCAGCGGTACCCATCGAGCCCTGTTGTGGCTGTCCCTCATCCCTCTGGAGCCGGGCACCCAGTGAGGGGTTCCTGGATGGCTGGAGCAGAGGTGACACTGAATGTCACCATTTTGGCATCCAGAGGGGTGTGAATGCCATCACGGCACCTGTGAGGCTGCTCAGAGCTGCCATCAGACTGCATCAGCTGCTGAGCTTGTGAGCAGGGCTGTCCCAGGGACACCCCCGTTCTCAGGGTCCTTGCCAGCACAAATTTGATATTTGGGCAATGCTACCCAGTAACATGTTCTTGAATCACTGATTTCTGTCCTCTTTAGTTGTGGTCGTTTTTTCATCTCCTTACCATGGCGGCTTCCATGCTCTCAGCCGTCTCATTCATTTCTGCCAGCGAGGCCAACTTGTGTTTTTTCTGTCCCTCCTTATTCATTTCCTGCAGCTTTCCAAGACATGTGGTTGTGACAGGGCCTCCAGCCCACTGACATCTTTCTCTCTTGATTTTATTTGCGGAATCCATCTGCTCCTTTTCCCTCTGTTTGCGTAGATGTTGGTCAGACAGCACTTCCATCTGCTAGGTTTACCTGGGATATTTTTTTAATCCTTTACCTTTTTGCCCCAGACTTCATCCCGCTTCATTCTTTCAAGTGCTGAAGTGCAGCCTGTGTTGGAAAGTCTCATTGGAGCACAGAAGTTAACAACCCTAAAGTCTGCTTATAAGCCAGCAGTCATGTCCTGATAGCCAAGCTCTTACCCATGGCAAGAGAAAGTCCACGTAACAATCAAGACGTGGCTTGATGAATTGGAAGGGACCTCAGAAGTGATCTACTTCCACCCCCTGCTGCTATAATATTGCTACAGTGTGCATTAACTTCCACTTTAATTCATATATGATGCAGTTCACACAAAATATATCACTGTCATTTATTAATATCCAAGTATTAGAATATGATATTTTTTTCAGGCAATACTCAGTGTATTTTTCCTGGGATTTTCTGGACAGATAAATGTGCAGCCTTGAATTTATTTGCTTGTAAATATGTTTTGTGATATGCACAGCAAATATGTCTTGGCTTTCCATGCATTCTGCAAGTCAATACCTTTTACTGGGCAATCCAACATTTTGAAATCCCCCCAGAATATATAAAACTACACTCTTCTGACACAGAATCCCCAAGGCAGTGTGCACGTGGAAATAGAGACTGCCATTTTCTGAGTGTGAATTAGACAAATAAATTGATTGCTATTTCTGGGGTGGAGAGCAAAAGTTGCAAGAGTTTCCCTGGTGGCTTGGCTTCTAGTAGGCGAGGAGGATTGGGTTGCTGTATCAGTGAAGCATGAGCAGCTTCACTTCTGCTTCCACAGCTTGTGCTTGTTCCCTTGAGTGTGGGCTTTGGATGCACCAAACCCATTCGTCTCAGCTTCATGGCAGTTCCAGAATTCAGTTTTCAGTATCCTCCTTGCTGGAGCAATTTGGATGCTCTCAAAGGTGTCCTCTTCCCCATCACACCTGTTCTCAGCAACCTCGCCTCTCAGTATTTGCCACTCCTTTCCCTCTGTTTTTCATTAAGTTGTTAGAGTAGTATGACCATGCTAACTTTGAAGAATATTTTTGGCATTGACAATAGTCCAAAAAAATCTCTTTACAAGCGCACCTGATAGTATCTTGGCTGACAAGGACACAAAGTTATTGAAGCATGAGCTCATTTTTCAAAGCTGCATGACTGGAACTCAAAGTGAAGCCTGGTCAGGGGTTGCCGTGTACAAGGGGGTGGAACTGGGCTCCTTTATGTGCCAGAGAAGCAGAAAGACTTGTCTGCTTTCTCTGATGCTGTTCTTGTCAGACATCTCTGTGAAGAATCAAGATAATACAGTCCTGAAGTTGTGTTAACTCTCCTGTGGAGTAGATGCTAAAAATTAATTGCCTGCTGTGCTGCTCTGCAAGGGCAATGTGCAGAGCTTTGGGTGGAAGTGTGCAAGGCTATGGCTGCACAAATGCCTCTGTCCCTTGTGAAGGTGCACCTTCCTGCAGTTAGTCTGTGACTGCAGTTATTTGGAAGCGAAACCTTGAGAAATGTCTCCTATCAACACACCAAAACTGTGTGTAGCATCTTTTGACAAGCTTCAGTGAATGTCTCATTTAAGAGATGCTGTTGTGTTCAGCTGTGTGCTGCCCTGCAGGTGCAGACTGCATATCCTGCTTTGCAGAGTGGGAAGAATGATGCTATTTTTAATTATTTCTCTGCTCCCTAAGTTCACAGCACTTCTTGGCTTGGAACCCTTTTTGTGCACTTTATTTCAGCCCTGTGAAACATGAAGCAGATGATGTTGGCAAGGGAGTATTCTGCTCTGTCAAGTATTACAGCCTTATTCTGGAAGCAGTGAGTTCTCTTCAGGAGGAGGCTAAAATTAATCCCATCACTATTTCGTCAGATGTCTTCATCTGGAAACTCAAAGCCAATGCAAATTGCAGAGGGGAGGTCACATGAATGTATCAGATTATTATCAGCTATTTATCTTGGGTGATTTCTCAGATCCTCAGAATAATAGAAGGAAAGCGGATAATGGATCCAAACAAAGCCGGGATAGGTTTCTCTTTAATTTTTTGAAGTTGTGTGGACATCATTGTCCCTGTGTTGCTCTGAGCACCTTCTGATGGAGAGCCAAGGGCTGGGTGAGGTAAGGTAGGAGCTGCCACTGGTTCAGGGAAATATTTAAGGATATGTCCAGCCCAGCACACGAGTAGGTTCTTTGAACTCAATTGTACTCTGCACTTGCTTAAAATAGCATAGGGCACAGAGTTTTTTGTTCGAGTGGGGCCTTTGGGACCTCTGTGTGTGTAACTGGGAGCAGGCAGGAGTGCAGCTGTGGCACTTAAACCACTTCAGAGCAAGCTGAAGCTTTCCTGCAACTGGATCTGCTGCTGGCTTTGCTTTCCAAGGGCTAAACTGCTGAGTAAAAGGGCCTGAAGAAGCAACTTGCAGGGAAGAGCTGGACTTTCATGCCCTTGGAATGCTTAGTAAAAGTTAAGTAGTAGATGCTCTTGAAAATCCTTTCAATACTGGAAAAAATGAAAAAATCCTGTCTTACAAAAAGCAAAAAAATGACAGAAGGGCTTTCAGAAGTGGTATATGGCCACAACAACATATAATAAATGTTGGCAACTCTTTTAGGTATGAAGATGTTGAGGGAATTAAGGTACAGGAAGCAAGGAGAGCATGTAGGACAAGAGGTAATGGCCTTAAGTTGAACCTGGGAAAAATCCAGGTTGGGAGCTGGGAAAAAGTTCTTATCAGAAAGAGTGGAATGCACTGGCACAGGCTGCTCTGGGAGGTGGAGGAGTCACCTTTCCTGGAGGTGTTCGAGAGAAGGGTAGTTGTAGCACCAAGGGACATGGCTGTGGGCATGGTGGGCATAGGTTGGTGGTTGGACTAGATATCTTAGAGGCATTTTCCAACCTTAATGGTTCTGTGATTCTATGTCAAGGCCTTGTTAAATATATATATTGTGAAAAGAAGAGCTGTATATGTGTCTATGTGTGTGTACATACATATAGTTTTTTCAAAGAAGAAGTAGTTGCCTGATGGAGTAGTATAAGATGCAGGCAGAACACAGTTAATCAATTTTGGGAAAATCTGCTTTTAATAATCCATAATCTTAAAGAAATGATTATCTGCTACTCTTTGAAAAATAATAGAACATAGTACTTGGAATATTTATGGATGCTAGGAGGTTTTATTTTAGTTTTTATTTAGTTTGCTCAGCCTTGAAAGTCCCTGTTTGTAGAGCTGAGAATGGAAAGAAAAATGTGACCTGGGACTCTGCTCATCCTTAGTAGCATTAGGTCACAGCTAATGCTGTGTACACAGATGTGTGTCTAGAGATGAACATTGTATTGCTTGTATAGATTCTCTTCCCTTGAGATGAATGGTAGAGCCACATTTTTGTCTTGTGTTCTTTGAAGTAAACGTGTATACACAGAAGATTCTGCATGTATTGGAGATGTAAAGGTTGTTGATGGTAGTAAATGAGATGTGTAAAATGCTATGGATTTGATGTTGTCCTTTCCCATTGTATGGGAACTGTTGATCACAGCCTGAACCTCCGATTGACCACCTGAGGCAAGCAATGAGTCAGCCATGGAGCACAGGTGAAGGCAATTCACCTGTGTGATTGGAAGGGATGGAGCCTGGTTCCACCTTTCCTAGACCCATTTAAGTGCTGACTGCTACTGAGGAAGGATCTCTCTCTAGAGATCGCTCCTTATGGAGTTTACTGAGAGCCTACGACACTGGTGAGGATTTCCACTTGTTTTGATTATCTTTCAACCATGATAATCTTACTAAGTCTAACATCTGTAAACCTATTGATTGTACACCCATCCATATGGGAACTTCTCCAAATCTAAGGCTGTTCGTTGTTGTTGGTTGCAAAAAGAACGTAGTATGGATTGAATCCTTTCATCCCTCTGAAATCCTTATCTGTAAAAAGCTAAGTTTCAAATGGAGTAATTATAGGTACTGATGGTAATGGCCTTTGATTAAGTTTGCCTGTTGTTTAGTAAAGTCTTTTTAGCAGCCTTCTGTCTGTTACAGAATACAGAGCTAATAGCAAAATACTTAGGATTACACAAAGCAGGGGTTACCAGCAGGCACGGGTCTGCACTGCCTCCTAACAAACCTAATTTCAAACAAAGCTTTCTGGGAGCACTTGGTCACTACAACTGTCAATCCAAAGTCTTCCTTCAGCCTCCCACGGCATTGGCAGGACAATGCAGACTGCCCACATCCTGATTAGCAGGCCTTGCAGGGAGGATAATCCAGGTTGTTTTTTCAGCAAAGGCCCTGACTTCCCTCCTAAGTTCCTAACAGACATCCTTGTTAGCACTGGGGTTCTGGGGATATCCTGTTTCTCATTGTAGTTGTGGTGTGGTATTGTCTCCATGCTGCCACTGAGCCTGCTGGAGGGGGTAACCAGCAGGCAGGTGACTTCCAGCCCTGTTATCCAGACTTAAAACTTGATGCACCTGTGATTTTAATTGGAGATTAACTTCATTAATACCCCCTGCTAAAAGCTGTTTTAAAGTACTGTCATATCAACCAATTTGAGTAAATTAGTTATGCGCTAATGTATTCATCTGTTATAAATCAGCCTTTATCCCAGTTCTCTACTTTCTGCTTCCTAATCCTCTATTTGCTGAATCAACGGTGTAGTGTTGCTCTGCAGCTGTGTGAAAGAAAATGTGCCATACAACAAAAGTGTGTCAGCAGGTGGTATTGCTGAAACAAGCTTACACCCACTGCTCCACTTCTCTCTCCATGGTAAGCACTGTTCCATGCGATATGATTATTTAATGATATGCTGCTATTAGTTCACCCAGCTAATCTCGTGGCTTGATTCTTGTAGGTCTACTTAAAGAACGTAGCAATAAGATGGGTGTTTATATTATTTTCATCCAGGATTGCTGAAACGCAGTCACCTCTACTTTGAACTGTAATAGCAAGTAGCTGTATGCCGTAAAAATACTGAGCATCGTTGCTCCAGGGAGTTCCAACCACATTGTAAATACTACTTGCTTCTTTGTCTGTAAACAGAAATGAGATACAAATGGGTACGTGAATTGGCCACTGAATGCTTGTTGGTACTCAGGGTAGGAAAAGGCTCGGGTTCCCATCCTATTCACCTGATTGTTTTATAGCTTCAGGAAAGGCTCTGAAAAGATTGTATGAAATCCTTGAAGAATCTGTACAGAATATTCCAGTGCATATTATAGCACATAGGACACCGTGTTGACGAATGTACTGTTATTAAATTGCTGTGGGACTTGCAAATACCACTGCGATCAGGGCTGTAGCTTTTATTAACCCAGAAGAAAAATTTAAATGAACAATATTACCATTAGATGGCATTTCTAAGGCTTATCTTTGATTCTGATTGTGGAACAGTACTATTTTCCTCTTTTAATGATATACTGAAGAAATAAATCTGCGTTCCTTCAAAAAAAAATTCAGTAACTGAGAACAGTTGAGTGCTGCAGTACTGCAGTAGTTCAGCACAAGATGTAAATAAGTTGTGGACTTGGTGATAAACAGGGGCAGCTTTTATTGCTGAGTGGGTCCTTAGCTGTTTGAGGCTCTTTAGGAGTGACTTGTGTCATGCTCGTTGCTCATTTTGTCTTTATTCGCCACTTAGTCTTGCAAAGATATGTATGTATGTGTGATTCAGTGGGCAATGTGCTGAGCAGTGGTGGGTATTTTTTATGGAGGCTCAGGAACCAGAAGAGAGGAGGGAAGAGATGGGGATTTGAAATCTTTCATCTACATTGAGCTATTGTGAATTTAGGATCTAGGGCAGAGTGTTAAGAAGAATAAATCATTAATGAGCCAATAAAGAGTATTAAAAGACAAATTGGCTGAACCTTCCTGGCCTTTTTCATTTCCTTCTATGGAAACAAAGTATAGAGTGCCAGATGATAAATAGCTCCAGTCCAGCCGTTCTTGCAGGATTAGCGTTGCAAAATCTTGAATAATAGAAGCATCCACTCTTTAGCATGTTAACCAAATAAAAGCTTTCTCTAGCGTGCCTGTTTTATGTATGCAGAAGCAGTCTGGAATAAATGTCTGCCTTCAGAGCAGTCTGCTGTGTTAACTCCTGCTTTTCTTCTCTTGTGCTTCCCAAGAAATTGGTGGTGTATTTCAGTAACAGTATCCAGCGTTGGTGGTTGGATGCGTGGACCCTAGGCTGTCTCTGCTACCACCACCCAGAGGGATACTAATGTAGTTCTTAACTGTTAGGACTTCAGGTGCTTAATTAAAAGACAAATCGAATTGATCGTGCTGTTTTAATCTCCAGCGAATTCATTATGAGGTTTCTGTGGAAGTGTAAGGATTGAATGCATCATGTCTTTATTTCATTCATTACATTTGACGTTGGTGGAATTTTGAATGCTGTTCTTTGCCAATGCATAGAACTGGATCAACATGTTGCAATGTCTAGTCCTGTAATCAGACTGTTCAGTTTTCCAGATTAAAGCAGTGTAGAACCTGTAATTAAAAGGAGAAGTTGGTCCAGTGCCCAATGTGGATGTGAAAGGCAGTTTAATAAATGTAAAAGCTCTCATGATTTCCTGGATATTTGGATGGGATTTAACCCTAAAATTTCTTGGGGTTATCAGGTTATGAAAATACCACTGGTTTCCTTACTCTTTCCTATCTGGGAAGAGAATCTGGTGGGTGTTTACCCTTTGCCAAAGAGGTATAGGATTTTGCCAATGTGGAGGTCCATCAGAACCTTTGTAAAAGCTGGAGAGCCCTGTTGGATCTGTGGCTCACAGCTGGTCCACTAGTTTCTGTCTCTAGCATAGGGGAGCAGCTTGTGGAGCTGCAGGCTTCACTCAGAGGCAGGTAAGGTTTTAAATATGGCAAATGTAAATTCTCTGCTGGTCACTCAAGCTTTGTGACTATGGGAAGTTCACGAATACCTTTTTTCTGGAAGATTAAATTTGGATCCATGCTGGCCTGTTTTGTATCTGGGAAAACTGTGGGGAGAAGCACAGCCCATGTTGTAGCTGTCTTCCTTCTCTTCTTCCTCTTCCTTTCAGCCTCCTGTGGCTCCTGTACTATTCTCGGGGGGGTGTTTGAACATATCCCCAAGATGAAGCAGCTTCTTTCTTCCTTTATACCCCAGAAAACTTTTATCACTACCTGCAAGTTCCAGCTTAGGAACGGGGTCTTTCAAACACAGTGAATGAATGTCTATGAATGTCTCTGTGACACAGGAAGTTGTTGGTGAATTACTAATGTTGTGTGTTTGGCTGTATTACTGTTCTGCTTGACTTCATGTAGGTAGGTATCCAATTCCAGGGCCCTTCAGGCAGCTTGGTGGGCAGCTTAAGTAGACATATTCTAGAGCTCAGCAAATGTAGTCAGCAGTTAATTGTGATAAATCAGCATCTTTGGTGTCATGCACCCTTCCAGCAAAGTGCGCTTTGTTTTTCCTTTGCAATTGGTTGGGAGTGCAAAGGAGTGCTGTAGCACTGGTTGGTTATGCTTGTGGAAGATGTGTGCCTCCAAGGTAGATGGCTGCAGGGCTTGTGCCTGGTGGTCTTTGGGATGGAACTTCCTCAGGTGAAGAAAATCTGAAAAGTGTAAATAGGACCAAACATTATGGTAGGAGCTGATCTTTTGTCCTCCAGTGCATATGGCACAAGGGACAGAGGTGCAGCTGTGGGAATGAGTTGAAACTCAGAATAATCTTGAAAGAAAGAAAGGTGGGAGATGGAGGCTGCAATTTGAAACAAAATGTGCTGTTACGTTTCAAATGTTTGTCCCTTCCACTCGCACATCTGAAGGATAAACTGAGCTCAAAGCTTTCATGATGATGATAACAAAAAAATGAGTAATGGTTATCTCAGACATCATGTTGGTTTCTGCTGAATTACTGCTTGTTACTCGTGGGACTTACTAGTGATCGAACATCACTAACTGGTGATAGGATACATGTTTTGTATCTTGTATTTTAGGTCTTAGGACCTCTTGGGCTGCAGGAGTGGACCTGTGTTTGTTTCTCTGTCTGTACCATGTCCCTGGTGCTCTTTGATCTGGCATTTAAAGAAATAAAAGAAAAGCAAACTTCCTCTCGCATATCCCAGAAGTGCAGAAGGCATTTTACAGTGATGCTGTAGTGTAAATCAGAGGCTGAAAAAAGATTTTGTGCTCGCAGTTGTGACTGGCTACAAGGAAGTGCTACTTGGGATTTATGCCACGCGCCTGAAAAAACATGAGACTTGATTGCTTGAGGGAGGCATCAGTGTGAATAGCAGCTTCGTGTCAGTAATCTGGGAAGTTGTAGGTATGTGCCACACCATCACTTGCAGCGTTACCTCTGTTCTGATTTAGAAACCACTCGTGACACTGCTGTTTCATGGAGGCTCTTAGGTGAGTTTGCTGGCTGTCAGTTTTTTCCTTAGAGATGACCCTGTGCTACTACTGTGTGAGGAAGATGCAAGCGTTTTGTTTTAGGAAGTGGGAAAACTGCTGAAGTGAAGGCTGCCTTGGCAGCCTGTCTGTGAGGGCTTAGGGATAAGGTATTCCACATAGCTGAATTACTTCCCTACCTGCTTTTCTGCATTTTCTTGGTGTGAGAAGTTTTCCAGAAGTTACTGTGGTCAGTTGAGTCTTCTCCTGCTGTTAAAATTCACATACGCCTTCCAGTGATTCTGTTTCATCATGAGGAATGCGTTTCTACAGCCTGGTCCTACATGATACTCATGAATTAACTCGGAACAGCATTTCTACATTGTAAGGGAATTTTATCCAAAGAGATGGATGACTTAAAGGAACCAGCTTAGGAAAGATCCAGTTTTCAAACCTTTAATTTCCATGTTCTTTACGCTGAGAGACCACAGAGGCAGGCTGCTAGTACATGGAGAGCCTGGGTTTATAAATCGTTTCTATTTTCTGCTGAAGAACTGGAAGCAAGGAAAGGAGAACTTGTATGATTCTGTATTCAATCTGCTTCATAAATGTATTTAAATGTGAGAAGTGCCTTCAGACCATTTTCTGGTGGTCGGTGGATAATACTGCAGGCTCTGAGGACTTGAGCTGTATGTGGACAGAACTCTGTTTTGCTACTCGAATAAATGGCAGAATGGTTATTTCTAGATGATGAGCTTGACCCAAGAAGGAGAGTGGTTTAACTCTCTTCCCCCACCCTGTTACACTTGTGTTTTTGTGGATGGGGCATGCATTGTGTAAGCTCTCAGCTGAGAAGAGATTTGGCATCGTGCTATTGGAGCACCTTTTGTTCAAAGGATTGCAGTTTGCATAAGCAACGAAAAGAATCTTTCTTCTGTTTGGACAAGATCAGTGCAAACTTCTTGAATTGCCTTCTCCTCAGCCTTCTTAAAACGTTTTTTAAAAAAGAGCTTGTCAAGCTACCAAAGAAGAAAAAACAGCAGGTTAAAAAAAACAAAAACAAAAAAAAACCCACCCAAAATATAAAGAAGTAAAAAATAACTTCAAAAGCTGTGTGTGAAATTTGCAGGCTTTGAGCATCGCTTTTATTATTTATGTGAGTCTTTTTTTTTTTCTTCCCCCTTCTTTCTTCCTCCACTGGATCTGTGGGAAAGAAAGATGGAAACTTAGTTTTGAAGAGTAAATGTTTAATTGTGTTCTCTTTTGAACTCCGCAGAACAGATAGCAAAATAAAACTAAAATAATAAAATAAAGGATTTTCTTTTTTTGGAAGATGTGTCAGCAATTGTCCTTTTCTTGTGGCACGCAGAAGACTCAAGAAATTTCATGAGAAGTCTCCAAGGAAATACTGAGAACTCATAATATTTGAAATCAACTGAGATCAGTTTATTTTTCAGAAGTGTTTTTATGCAGCTTCTTCTATGGGCTGCAGTGAGCCCACGAGTGAGAGTATCCCTACCTTGAGCTCCTATCTGAAATTTACTTTCTGGTGTTCAGTGTGGCAGTTGATGCTCATTGGGTACATGGTGGTCTGCTGCTCATATTGTTTGCAGTTTTGGGGAATCCTCCTCCATGTTCTAGGGAAAGTAATCTGCATGGAGCCAGGGCTGATAGCTGAGCTCTGTGCATTCAGGGTGGAAAGTTCTGACACTTCAGCTGTCTGCTTTCATCCTAAATTAAGAGCTAGGGTTTGGAAGGGACAGAGGTAGAGCTCAGGGTGTAATGGGTGCAGCCATGGAGCAATGTCTGCTTTTCGTGCAGTGCCTATTTCTCATGGTCCTTGGGTGGCAATGTGTTTATGGCATCACCTGAAAGCAAGTTCAGGACACAGCTGTAAGTGGGATGAGATTCCATTGTGTAGAAAACAAATTGAGGTTATTTAAAAGAAAAAAAAAAAAAATAAAAAAAAAATAGAAATAGTCCTGAAATAGAAATGTTTTGTTTCAGTACTTGGGATGAGAAGAAATATTATTTTACACATCAGATGGGAGAAGTCTGTGTGATGTGCTCAGAAGGAAAGGTTTCTGTGCTGTGACAGGTGAGGTGCTGAGAGCAGCTGAAATAATGGCAGCTGGAATGGCTGCTGTTAGTAATGCGCTGATAAGATAAGAAAGAGCAGTGTGATGGTGTGAGTTGATTCACTCCAAAGCATCTTCCAGCTGTCAGAAAATAAATATTCTAATGTATTAAGAAACGGTTTGACTCCATTCTCCCAACAGTGAAATGTGGGTAAGACTTGCCATGCTGAAATCTTGTTTTCTTTCTTGCTGGAAAAGTGGTTGTACGTGGTTGTATTTTATTTTTTCCTGAAAATCTTTTATTTAAAATAAAAGACCTGCAGAATCTCACATGGACATACTGACACTTTCCCTGCTACTTCTGGAAATTGTCCTCTGCTCTGATTCCTGATGGGCATATTCCCTTTAGGTTTCTGGCATAGGGTATAACTTGGAACAGCCTAAGAGCAAACAAACCACTTAATCCTGATGAGCAGAAGAAGGGAACAAGTGTCACCGCATCTACTAAACATGCATGCACTGAAATAGAAGAGACTGTCTGGACTTTTTTTAAAGAAATTCTGTCAAATTCACGAATGTTCTTCGTACTTCATACTCTTGCATTTCTTGCATATTCTCATGTTTGAAAAATGAATTTCAGTGCAGATGCAAACTTTCCTTGAACAGAATGATGAGTGGGGCTACGCTTGCAGGTGTGCGTGCATAGCAGACTGCTATACAAGTCACACGTGTGGCTTGCCTGATGATGCAAAAAAGTGGTAAGCAAAATCGCACTTTGTTTTGTAAGCTGCCGTTCCATCAGTGGCTGAGTTGTCTGTGCCTTACAGTCAGATGTGTCAGCTTCTTCCCCAAATACTCTAAATGGAAGATAAGCTCTATGGAGATGGATTAAAATGCTGTCCTCCTTGTTTCAATTCCAAGGATATCATTGCTCATCCTGTCCTTTTCTATTTTGCCAGGCATCAGATTGTTCAAAAGATGATTTTAATTTATATCAGTTTTGCTGCTGTACTTTGGATACTTCCTGAGTTATATAGTATGTGACAGGGCTTGAAGTGAAACTTTATTCTATAAATATCCTTCCAGTTTTAATAAAGGACAAACTCCGCCGGCGATTTTACTGAAAATTGTTGCTTTCTCTCTTAACCTTCTGTCAACCCGTACGCATACAGCTGAACCATCCTAGTTCTACAAAATAGATGCCAGGAAATATCCCTTGGAAATATCCAAACTACCCAAGGCCAGTTTGGATGGGGCCCTGGGCAGCCTGAGCTGCTGAGAGGTGTCCATGCCCGTGGTGTGGGGATGGAAGGGACCAACTCGCACTGTTCTATGACT
Organism: Meleagris gallopavo; assembly: GCF_905368555.1. Lineage (NCBI taxonomy): Eukaryota > Metazoa > Chordata > Aves > Galliformes > Phasianidae > Meleagris > Meleagris gallopavo. The sequence goes on along the minus strand of NC_139412.1, from coordinate 4,868,690 downwards.
TGTGTGAACTTCCACCCTGGCTAATGTATTTGGACCCAGTTCCACAAATCTGCTGTTACATCAGCAGTTACCTCAGTAGCGAGGGAGCTCCCCTTGAGAGGGAGAAGTGTTCGCAGGTGGAAGAAGCTGCCGGGTTGAGTCCTTACCTTTCATTTCCTATCCCTGTGGTATGTTTTCATAAGAGCAAGATGTTTCTTGGAGCAAAGTGCGAGTGCCCTGTTGTCAGCAATCTTCCAAAAACCATAGTCTGATTGTACTTAACATGGCAAGTTTTCACAGGCTACCAGGAGTAAATATTTGCTGGATTATTTTAATCTTTTCTTAGCAGGCTCCATTTTGCATTCACCCATATTCACGTGCCGTCCCTAAGGCCTTCAGCAGGGGTGCAGTTGTTGGTGTTCTGATGTGCCATGCCCACTCTGGGATGCACAGCTGGCAGGGCAGTGGGGCATCTGATGGCCAAGTCCTTGGTTTAGTCCTTACTGTGCTCTCCATCTGGTCAATCCCAGTTATTCATTGTAGCACACTGTCTCCTTACATGTCCCCTGCACTGCTTGCAACTCGATTCTTGTTTTCTTCCCAAATCCAAAGCATGACTTTCCTCATTCTTCAGCATGTCTACCTTCACCTGCTCCTTTATCTTTGTGAAGCTATTGCTACTTTGTGTTATTTATTGCTAGTTTGCTAAACAGCTGGAGTCATGCTGGACTGTGAAATGATTTCTGTTTTCTTACAGTCACGGTCTATAACGTGTCATCTCTTTCTGAGACTGTTTCACACTCTTGATGAAAGAATTTTTAATATTGTACTTGTCTGCAGTTTTGTTTGGAATACATCTCGAATTCTCATGGACAACATCTACTAAAACTGCACTTATTTGGGCCATGACAAAGTTGTGCTTGAACAGTGTTAACAATGGTAAACTAAGTACGCTGTGGACTACAGTATATATAAACTATCTGGTTGACTTTTTTTCTTCTGTTTATACTGCTGTAGCCTGCTAATATGATAGATGCTGAAGTACTACAGCCACTTGCTTTTCTAGCAGAGCCAGTGAGCAACAGCTGCCCCTTGTTGGACAAGCAAAGAGTGGCATGCAGGATTACAGTACGTGCTTGCATCAGTCAGCAAGGAGAACATAGTGTCTACCACACAATTCTCTGGGTAAAAGCAATTGAGCAGCCAAAAGGTGAAGATGAAGAACACAACAGTTCCCTGACCTACAGGGTAGTGGGTTTTACTGTCTTGGTCTTTATTTAACCTCTGTAAAGAATGATGAGAGAAATTAGTAAGATGCCAAGGACACCCCCTGGCTGCTTTTTGGTCTCTGTACACATGATGGCGGGGCAGGACGTGTCACCAAGTCTGGTTAATCAGCTTATGTGGAGCCTGGAATCTGCCAGCTCTTAGAGCAGCTCCTGGTAAGCCTCCCGCTGCCTGCTTAGGCTGTGTAGAGGTCACTAAAATAGAACTGAGTGATGAATAAGGTGTTACGAGAATACAACAGAAAGGACAAAGACTGGTTCCTGTGGTTGGCCATGCTGGTTTTTGAGTTGCAGCATCAGTGTCCTGTTAGAATTCAGGAGCTCCAAGTCCTTAGGACTGCCTTTCTCTACGTTCAGAGAGTCTGAATCCTTTTTATTCCTGCAAGGAGCTTTGTCTTCTGCCTTTTTGGCTGCTGCAAAGCCATCTGGAGGTGTCAGCTCACACAGGCTGGCTTGCCAAGCCATGTCTCATGCAGAGAGCAGGTAACACCTGCAAAATGTTCTCAGTACAAACCAGCAAATGTTTTGCAGGTGGCACTCACAGTGTTGGTGTTATCCCACGTTGGGCTAAATGATTTGTATCCTGCTACCCCAGGAGCTTGTTTTTCCTGTTTATACAACAGCATTTGCTAACTTCCAGATCTTCTGGGCTTGGCTCCTTGGATTCTTTGGGAGGAGCCTGGCAACAATAGCTCCTGAATGTTTTCCTACAGAAATGAATTCCAAATTGAGCAGGGTTTGATGGAGACCAGAGGTTTTAGACTGTAGAAAGAAATGAGAAACTACCTTGTTCTGTCAGGCTGCAACCAAAGAATGATGCTTGGCCTTCTTCAGTTGACAGTGGATTGCTGAGACTGTGTGATAGCGTCTGTGTGCGTATGGGTGTTTTGAGTGGTTTCATTTCTTAGCTATTTTCAGAGAATCCTAGAATTCCCTACAGTAGAAAGGGACCTTTAAAGGTCACCTAGTCCAACTCCCCGCAATGAACATGAACATGACATGCACAGCTAGATCAGGTTGCAGGGCCTGATCCAGCCTTGCCTGGAAAGTCTCCAGGGATGGGGCATCAACCACATCACTGGGAAACCTGTTCCAGTGCCTCATCACCCTCACTGTAATAGACTTTCTTCCTTTTATCCAACCTAAATCTAGCCTCTTTAAGCTTGAAGCCATTTCACATTGTTCTGTCACAACAGATCAATCAGTCTGTCCCTACTTTCCTGTAGCTCCCCTATAGATACTGAAGGCTGCTCTCCAGTCACCTAGGAGCCTTCTCCAGGCTGAACAGCCCCAGCTCTCTGTCTGTTGTCATAGGAGATGTGTTCCATTCTCCTATACTGAGGACTCTGTTTGGATGTAGTACTCCAGGTGAGGCCTCACCAGTGCAGAGTAGAGAGGCAGGATCACCTCCCTTGCCCTGCTGGCCATGCTTCTGTTGATACAGCCCAGAATATGGTTGGCTTTCTGGGCTGTGAGGGCACATTGCTGGCTCGTGTCCAGCTTCCCATCCACTCTTATACTCGGGTCTTTTTCAGCAGGGCTGCCATTAGTCCCTTCATCCCCCAGCTTGTATCGGTAGTTGAGGGTTACCTTGACTTAGGTGCAAGATCCTGCATTTAGATTTGTTAAACCTCATGAGGTTCACCTGAGCCCACTGCTCAAGCCTGTCTAGGTCTCTCTGGATGGCATTTCATACCTCTGGTGTATCATTGCACCTCACAACTTGGTGTCATCATCAAACTTGCTGGGGGGGCACTCAGCCCCATTGTTGGTATTGCTGATGAAGGAATTAAAGATTATCGGCCCCAGCACTGACCCCCATGGAACACCACTTGTCACCAATCTCCGTGCAGACATTGAGCCATTGACCACCACTCTCTGTACTCAATCCTGCAGCAAGTTCTTCATCCACTGAATAGTTCACTCATCAAATCCATATCTTTCTAGTTAAGAGAGCAGGATATTGTGGGGTACAGCATTTGTGTTATAGTATGGTGTAAGAAACAGATAAAGTGATGCTTTGATTTCTGCAGTAATAGAAAATGTACCTTGTGTTTTGGTTCAATATAGTAGACTTTATAAGTCTCTTGAGACATCAAAGCCTTTCTACTAAATGCAGAATAATGGAAGTTTCATGGAATAAAAACTTTATCTTGCCACTGTGTATGCACCTGCAGAATTATAGCTGGAAAAACAATTGTAAGAAGATATGAAAAATCTTAACCGTAGCACGTAGACAGTGATTCAGATCTGAGTCTCTAATGATCTCATGGAACAACTGTCTCCTGTGCACGTTCACATGTTCTTAGTGGGAGATGAAATTACTCATATTGCTTTCTGAATTTTCATAGTTCTCTGCTTATGAGATAGTATGTGATTTGACTTGTTTTTCTTAACTGATTGTACACCAATATGGTGTCTAGGCTCGATCTTTAGATATCAGAGTTTTGAGTGTAAGACTAAGATTGGAAAGAATTGACATTGACAACGTTTCTGTACATCAGTTGATCCAGGTAAATGACTGCATGTCCTGCTCTTGTAAAGTACTGAATGTTAAGGTAGGCCATGTTCACAATGGCCTCACTTTGATCTCATCCTTAGTTTGATGAAGGACACCTTGTCCCAGGAAGTGGCGTAAGTCACGGAAGGGAAACCCAATCTATTGTTCTTTGCTGTCATACGAAAAAAACCAGAAATCTTTGAAATGTTGCTGTTGATGTCCTGTGTGTTCAAGTCAGTAAGGTTGTTTGATGTGATTTACAGTGAAATCAAAGCTCTCCGTGTCTCTGAATACGTTGTCTGAATTGAACTCCTCCGAGGACTTCAGTGCAGAGCATTCGAACTGCTTTGTTTTGAAGGTGCATGCCAACGTACTCGCATCACCCAGCAGCATGTCAGAGCTACAGCACAGATTGGGCATTTTGAATATTGTGCAACATGTACTTCTAGATGTCCAAGCGCTTGCCTGAGATCCTATCTTATGGTTTGCAGTCTGCATGGAGTTGCAATGAAACAATTGTGTTGAGTAACTGGCGTTGTTTAAATGCATTCAGCCTAGTAATGTCTCCTAGGAGAAGAATGAAGTATTTTAATTATATTTGATACTAGTCCTGCATAGGCACAAGAGCCAACATGATTCATTTCACTTAGTAGTATATTTCTCTCAACTGAATTATGTGTAATTGTGTAGACATGGTCACTTTAAATATTTTATGTATTTTTATAATGTAAGACAGTGCAGCCTGTAGGGCCAGTGAGAAATATTGCTGTATAACTTTTATTCAATTTTATTTCAGCAGATTAATAATTCATTTTAACTGAATTTGAACATCAGAACTCATGGCTAGAGTACAACCTCCTGCAGTAGTTCTCCAGTAGGCAATTCAGATGAGTGAAGGGGACTTCTGAATAGCCTGTAGAGAGAAGCTACGCATGCACTGAGCTGCCAGGGGAGCTTTAGGTTGGATATTAGGAAAAATATCTCTAAAAGAGTGGTGATGCAGTGGCACAACTGCCCAGGGGTCACCATCCCTGAAAGTGTTCAAGTAATGTGGAGATGTGGCACTGAGAATCATGGTTAGTGAGCAGTATTGGCGGTAGGTAGACAGTTGAACTGCATGATTTTAGCAGTCTTTCCTAACCTTAATGATTCTAAGGAGAAACAGTTTGTTTGCTTCTCCAGAGGCAAAGTGTGTTAAGGGTACAAGCTGGCAAGAAGCTTTCTGACAGGGCAGGGTTATGTCTTGTGGAAACTGCAGGCTTGGCAGAACAGTAAGTATTGCAGTGAAGTAAGGAAGGGTTCCTATAGAGATCTGGCTTGTTGTAATCTTACCAGGAGGGTTTACAAGAGAAGCAAAACCTGCAGTTAGTTTAGATCTTATAACTAAATTTTGAATTTTTTTTCTGTGAATTTTAATAGATAATTGTCACGGGAAAAGTTTGCCTGAGAAATATCACCTACTACTCGTGATGCTAGACAGCATATTTTATGAGACATTTGTGTTTTGACAAAGCAAGCTCTGTCATACAATTTGGTTTCACATATTTTTATACCAACACTTAAATGTTGGACTCGAAGTACTCAGCTGTAAGAAAATATATTTATCATCTTCTTATAGTCACATGTTATTCTGTGCTGAAAGAGTTGATTAGAATCCCTTGTAACTCTTCTTGTAACTCTCCCAGGTAATTTTAAATAATACACGTTTTAGGAAGAAAAAGGAATTGCAAGCAGCAGCTCAGGCAGCAGCTTTTCATCTGATCATACTGAAAGCATCTGCACAGCTCTCAGTCAAGCTTGCCAGTGTCTGAAAGTGGCTGTTGGAAGGATCCCACACTTGGATTTAGATACGTTGGCCAACCATGTTGTATAGGTGGCCAAAAGAATGCATTCTACTTTTGGAGGAAACACCTGTCCCTGCTGCCTCCGGTCCTATGCCTCCAATTCCTCTTGGCAGCAAAAAGGGATAGAACAAGCGTGCTCTATTTTCCAAGTATTTTTGGCACTGCAATAATCTATTCTTCCCTTCCAGATGTATCTCCTCATATCGTTTTTCTTACAGCGTGTCCATGAAGTCTGTATGTGCACCTCCCGTGTGAACTCAAGTATTTTCATCCTTGGTCCCAATTCTGGCGGAGGGCAGTGGGCTTTTTGTTAGGATAATGTTAGGGAGATGGAGCCGCTGAGCAAAGCACCAGTGAAGCTGGTTCTGCTGTAGGGTTAGGTAAGGTGCAAACATCATATGAGGGCTGTATTCTTGCATTTTGGGTTTGTGCTGTACTTTTACAAGCTCTATCAAGAGGTTTGTTGCACTACCATTTATTCTGGTCACCTTATGCCAAAGATCTACAGAAGGCATGAATGCAGCCAGAGAAATTAAATGATTGAATAAATACTCATAGGAAGACGTGCTGTCAAGTTTGTGTGGGGCTGTAACTTTCTCCATCACAGAAGCTGATGGCAAAAGTTAAGACTCTAGCTCTCCTTGTCAGGGAAAGACATAGGGCAGATGAGCTTGCTTGCTTCTTTTGTTTCCAAGCCTGAAGTTAAGATCTTACATGCCTTCCCTTTATGTAGGAATGCTGGGAAGAATGTAATTACTGTAAGTGATAGGAATGTTGATTAATGCTGCCTAGGCTGGTAATAACACCTATTTTAAAAGGTGAAAGCTTTTCTGTGTGGATGTTTCTGTGTATTACAGTGGAACACGTAGTCAAGAATTCAGTGTTTTTCTGGTGTGTTGAGTCATCACACAAAACTCCATTTGCCCTTCATTATTCATTTATTTCATTACTTTATTTAACATGACTTGGAAGAAAAGATATCAAAAACCTCAAGTTTTATATTCACAGGTTTTGATAAATAAAGTGATTTTGTGTGTGTGTGTATATATATATATATATATATAAAGATCTCTATTTACTAAGCAGTGAGCATCTGCACAGTGCCAGTGTTGAGCTGGAAATAGAATAGTGACTTCACCAGCTAGTTTTGTAATGGAAAAACTGCAGTTAGCATACATTTTGCAATGCGTGTGGTTGAGAAAGCAGTGTGAACAGCTTTGCAATGACTGAAACATCATAATTATATCAACACGAAGAATGAGCCAGTATTTGGATGAGGAGTCAATTCTCTGTTGCTTTCTTTCTTGAAGTCTCCAGGCCATAAGAATTTAACAATCTGTGAATAAATAACTGCTATTTAGCTCATCAGAGGTGATGTTGCAATTCTTATTGCCTCAGAACTTGCTTAAAGCTTCTGGATTTAATAGGAAAACTGCATCTGCAACTACATAATTGTCTAGATAACTATTATTGCTTGTAATAACATTACTCACAGTTTAATACAGTATAATAGAGTACTTGATTTTGGTGCAGAGCCCTAACACATAAAAGCACCCTCTTCAGTTAAATTCTAGGAGACTGCAAATTTTCAGAAGGTTGGAGGGAGCTATTACATAAGGACAAATATTTACCTAATGTAATCAAACTCCTCTTTTAAGTCAGAACAATGGTGGGAGTGCAGTTACTATGGTTCTGTGTAATTTTGTGCTATATTTGGTTAAGTTTGGCAGGATTAAAGCCACAGCTGATCATCTGATTTTTGAAAGGGAAGAACATGGCAGCTTTGCATTCATGATGTGCCCTCACATGAATGCACAGCCTCCCTCCGCAACTCTGGGCAAGAAAAATGTCCCAAGAACTATCTATCCACCAGGAAGTTTGCAGCACTGCAGAGCTGTGTTGCTGAACTGACTTCTGAAAGATGCTGCCTGCAGAGGGAGTGCAGCCTTCCCTCCCCATGCATCGTGCACTTAATTGAAAAGGATGTGTGTCTCGGATACCATCCTCATCTCCCCAGGACCTCATTTCAGCCCTGCCCGGGGCTGCTGGTCCCTGCCCCAGTGGTGCTGTGGGGAACTCTGCTGTTCTGCCACTGCCCCGTCCAGCTGTGGAGCCTACAGTCATCCTTGATCCGCTGGTGATCTTCCAAAGTGCTCCTTACTTCTAAGCTGATGAAGCTGATAGGTGGAGTATTCTCCAGGTCATTTCCTTGTCCTTGAAGTACTGATGTACTGACCTTAAATGGATAGAGGAGAAGTTCTTATTCCCACAGGCTGTTCTGCAAAATCATGTCAAGTGATGGACAGGGGTAAATTTGACTCTTTTTTTTATTGTTTGTGGCTCTCCTAGTTTTTTTTGTTTGACTTGGGTTTTTTTTGGGGGGGAGGGGAAGGGGGGAGGTGAACACATTCTGCCTATTGCTACAATCTTTGAACATGAGATTGCAATAATTAGAGATAATTAGCACAATCACAGTAAGTCATCCAACAGCTTGAGCCATCTGATGTGACACTATCTTAGAATACTTTGTAAGTAACCTTTCAGAGAGCATTTCGTGCTTCAGCAATGCAAAAAATAGAAGTGCAGGAGTGAAAACAATATCTTTTCTTGACAACAAATGATACATGTTTTTACTTGACTTTTGCTGTTGAGTTTCTTTGTCATTTCCCCTGTGTTCAGTTGTGTTAGAAAGGTACTGAAGCTACTGGTGGTTAGGAGAATGCAGTGTGTGCCCATCTGGGCAGTACCAGTGGAGCAGACAGTATGGTAGTGTTTGTAGAGATGATCACCTGATATGCTAAATACTGCAGCTAGAAGGAAGAAAACAAAGCACTGTGCAAGATGAAGCACCATCTCTTTGAAATATTGGATCTGTAGCATTCCTTGTTAAGAGCAGCATACCTTCATTGTTGCTTATTTTTCTGGAGAGGCTGAGCAGAGGTAATCACAGGGTTGTTGGTCTGGTTTAGTGCTTCTCAAATTGAGGCATGCCTTTAGGAACCATAAATTACTGTATTTTGAGGGATGTAGATCCTGCTTTTCTGTCATTCTTATTATTTGTATTATAAAGAATAAATAAGCTGTTTTAAGTTCCTTTTAGGAAAGGAAATAACGCATATGGAAATTGATGATCCACCAAACTAAACATTGAATCAAGATCCATAGCTACCTTCCAGTAGTGGTAGACTTGGCTTGGTGTTATGCCCCAGAGAAGATACTAACCATTCCTTATAGTAATTCTACATTTTTTTTTTTTATTTGGGGGTAATTGCATGTTTTGTAGATTATTGGCTATAGTTGGAATTAACTCATGAATTGCACTTCAAAGTTGTAAAATGCCATATATAGAATGTATATATCAAGATGTGGATTTATCTGGCAATTCAGATGAGTAACTAGCTCTGAAATCAAGCTCTGAAGATCCAGTGTTGGATGTATGTTTTGAAGACTTCAGCCAGTCTTGACACGTGACTGAACTTTCCCAGTACATTCTGTCCTTCCTGAAGGACATGTGGGCTCTCTTTTTCCGTCTGCCTTCTGTTTCCCCACCATCCATAGTGCTGCCCTCGGTTTATTTTCTGAAGTTGATTCTTCCTTGCCTAGAGTAAAGACTTTACAAAGCATTGGGGCAATGCTATTTACTTTACATTAACAGCAGAATGCTTTGCCTGGTTTGCCACTATTTAGCCTGATGGAAATAAGCTTCTGGCATATAATTACTTATTCTGGTCATTAAATCCCTGTTAATAATGTACTATATTAGATGCCATCTGTCTATTCAGAGATATTCTTGTCTGCTGAGTCAGAAGTCACGATGTCAGATGCAGAGGTTGGTCCATATGTATGTTACAGATGCCCCATCCATGGTCTTGAATTGAGGGCAAGGGAGGACAGCCTACATCTCGTTGCTTCTCTTTTTCTAGAGAAGTTATAGAAAAGCAAGTGGATTCTCAGAATTTCAGGAGATAAAAAGAGCATTTATGAACAGAGTTGGATCATGGTGAAACTCAGCTTGGCATCTAGAGTAATACATACAAGAAAAAAGATGAATATTGTTACAGGTTTTGGAAGACCTTAATTAGAAATGACAGTGGATTTTTCATGAGCTACTTCTTGAGATGGGACATTTCATTCTAAAGTTGATCTTGTAGAAGATAAAAGCTTCGAGCGAGCCCCCTCCATTGGAGCATTGGGAAGGGTGGTCAGTCCCAGGTTCCTGAGCTGACTCTGGCTCACAAGGCACAAACCCAGTTTGTCAGAGGCTACTCAGGAGAAGAGCACATGCTCTCTCCCCCACCTGATCCACACACAAAAAAAAAAAAAAATCCCCCAAACTTGATGAGAAACGTTTGTTTATTTTTTAGGCAAAAAACCAAACCAAAACAAAACAAAAAAACCCACCAACCAATGACAGCTTAAATTACTGGAATGGTTGGATCTGCTTTTCAGCATTGTTAAGATATGAAGGTTTAAAATAGGTGAATGCTGTCCGAATCTCACACCTTTTAGGGACTCTTAACAAAACCTTGAGATGGGGTTGTTTATAAAACATAAACTTTACCCTGGACTCCCTCCAGGACTTTTCAGTGTGATTCTTCCTCCCTGTGGAGAGCAGACTTAAAAGGAAGCACAGCTTTGATGTGAATTCTTCTCAAGTGAAGGTTGGAAACCATTCTGCTCAAACAGCTAAAAGAAATTCACAAAATAACTTCATTCAGTCTCATGAAGTCTTTATGATGATCTCTCATAAATGCCACCTGTTTTGAAGATTTGTATTACAGATTTTGGTGAATTTCTTACTGATTTGTTGTTTACCTTTTGTTCCTTTAAAGATAATATTTGTCTTGATATGTAGAAGATATTATTGGGCCAGCCAGCCAGAACTTCTCCCAAAAATATTGCCTAAAAATATCAAGTGAAAACCAAGAACAAAGCAGACCGAGCAAGCTGAAATGTTTTATTTTACCTATCCATAAAGGATCCATTGGGAGATTTTTATTGAAGGACTTGTGCAATAACTTGTGCAGTAAGTGAAGGAGAATGCATCATTTCCCCTGGAAGACAGGCAAATTGAATAAAAGTTGTATCTCAAAGGTTAGGACAGCCTGGATAGCTCATCAGCTGGATAACCATGTGATAGACCCAGAGGCGACTTCAGAACTGTCATCTCAGCTATTATCAGTGGAACTAGCCAAGGAGTCAGCTGCTATAGTTAGACCAGTGGATCTCACAGCAGGCAGTTCAGTGCAGCCCATCTGTGCTGCCCATCCTCTTCCATGTGTGCCACCCGGGCAGGTGTAAAGGAGAGGAGTCTCCTGTATTGGGTATTACATTCCATAAAGTGCATGGATTTTAATGTGCAAGCAGTTGCTACACTAATGGTCAACCCCTAAAGAAGAAACTTCTGTCTGAGTGATGGAAATGAACGGGATAACAGTTTGGGTATAAATGTCAGGAATTTTGGATGTTTTCTGCTTGTTGTGCTCAGCAATGCTGGTAGGTTCCTTACATAAAGGACAAAGATGAGCAGTGTGCCTTGTTTGCTCATTTTGACCTCAGGTAGTGATGCTGCTGTGTGTCCTCTGAGTCACGGGACCTGGATGTCTGGATGCATGTTCTCAGCCTGCAGTGCACACAAGGTTAAGTGCCCTCTCAGAAACATTTTTGGAGATTTAACCAAGCGTATCAGTGTGCCTCTTGCAGCCAGTGTGTTTGCTTCATGAGTGCCTGGTGTGTGCTGAGGCAGGTCGTGCTTCAGGTGGCAGGTTGTAGCTCACTGATGCATTGTGATTTGTGTCTGGGCTCTGAAAAATTCTGTAGGTCTCTTATCTGGGTGGGTAGGACCCTCTTCTGATGGCATGAATAATTCACCCCAGCCTTTGAGAATGGTTTATTATAATTACAGAAAGAACAAAATAATTTTAAGCATGTTTTCCATTTACAGGAAAAAAATAAGCAACCAGAAAGTAAGGGAAAACATGGTCAGAACCTGAAGTTTTGGTAATAATTTCTCTGTGCTTGAAGTGACAGCTGTTCTGTAAGGAACGTAAATGGCAAAGAGGAGTTTTCACAGATTTGGAGTCTCTGTTCTTAAACTCACTTGTGTGCTGTCCTTCACCTACACATCTCTCCTTTGTCTGTCTGGAAGAAAGAGCTCAAGGGATCCTAAGTAAATGTTGGCAAGGCAGTGCTCATGGTGACTGTGTGTGTCTCCTCTTGAGTGGATAGGGAGTAGGTTGCAACTGCTTTTCCATCACTGGGGCACTGTGTTGGATTTCTTATCTGTGCCTGGTCTTTGGTTTGTAGTGAACTTTAATAAACACTATTTTTATTGCAAGATCTCTTCAGCCACCTCTTAAAATTTGCAGAAACCTTCATAAGGAGTAGTGGAGTAACAGAGGGGAGGGAGGGATAGCTGGTGAGTGAAATCTCTCTTTCTCAGGAGACCAGGTTTAACAAGAAAGCTGGTTCTTTTTGTGGGAGCCTTATGCAGGCTTCTTGGGTAGGTTTCTGCATTCTTGGATTAGTCAGGATAAGCCCCTAGATAATATACAGGAAGAGCAGTGAATTGTGAAACGCAACACTTTTCTGCTGTAGGCCAATTAGTGCTTTGCTTCTGTATTGTTTATGGACAATCAGTTGAACTTGATGGTTAAATATTCTTTCTATGAAACTGCTTGTGTTTGTACACTGCTTTTGTTGTACGTTGGACAGGTCAAATTTAAAATGTGATTTAAAAAAATGGTATCCCTTAAAGAGGACATGGCTCTGTGATCTCCATTCCGCTGTTGCTCGTGTATTTTCATTGTACTGATCTGTTTCATCGCCAGGAAGCCTTTGTCTTTCTGCTCATGACATTGTCTAATCAGTTTTACACCAATACTCTGTCTGCAGATAGCAAGGTTTAAAAATAGACTGGCTCAGCTGTGTAAAGATGAGATACCTGAAATCATCCACGTGGAACAGTGGGATTGCTGTAAGTGATGGGACAGTGCCAGGTTAGCCTGAACTCTGAATTGGGAAACTGTACTCGAGAGCTTTAAATCAAGCAGGGCAAATCAGTCTTAACCCTGTTAGACTTGCTATTCAGAGGCTTAGGATGTAGCTTTCCCCTTCTCACCACGTAGAGATGTCTACTTGGGTACTTTGTGGTCCCTTTCATTGTCTCCTAAAAACCGGCCAACCCTTTTGCTGTCTTAGGGAGGCTTCGGGCATGTTGTTATCCTTCCCTTTTCGTGCTGCTGCAAGAGCTGGATAGGATGACTTGCCTAAGGTCACCCCAAGGAGTCCTGTCAGTACTTGGAATCGAGTATAGGGGTATGAGTCACAAGCCAGTGCTGTCGCCACGCGGCCTCTTCTGGTGTTGGGGTGGCTCATCTCTAGGCAGCTTTCCTTTGGCAGTGAGAAGATGCTTCCTAATGGGTTTGATGTATTTATTTCTGCTGCCTGTCTTTTCAATCTATAGGGCTTCTGTATCTGTGCTGAGTCTTGAGTTGTTAATGAAGTTAAGAAGCAGTGAGTGATTGGGATGTGGCTGGAAATCATTAGCGCTTTTCTCCAACAAAAGCTGGAATGATAATATCGCTTTAAGCTCATTTCCAGGGTATTGTTATGTAAAACAAAGGAAAGAGCTGTTCTGCTAGTGATTTTGGGATGGGGAACATTTGTTTCCATTTTATCTACCAATGGGATAAATCTGGCCCCGGATGTCTAGATTAAAGGCTAATCTTTAGTCCAAGATGTGACCACAAAAACTTTGGATCATGAGAATGTATTTCAAGAGTTTCTTCCATCAGAAAACTTTCTGTTTTTCCTTTTTCTATAAGCAGTGCTCATTTGTGTGGGAAATTTTATAAACATGGCATCTGCTGCCAGAGGATTTGAAAATTGCTGCTATTTGTCCATAGCTGCTTCTTGCAAATTGCACAAATTAATTTCTCTATGCATCTCAATAGCTCTTTGAAGACATTCTAGCTGCTCTGCCTGAACGGCAGCCCTTGTTGTCAGGTGTTCCAAAAAAGGGAGATGTCACACTGTGTGACACGGCTAGTGGTATGGTGGTGATGGGATGATGGCTGGGCTCTTCTCCAACCTTAGTGCTTCTATGATTCTTTGGAAATGTTCTGAAGAAGGGATGAGGCTTGGATTGCTTGGGTGCTGGGAGGGCAGCTCGGAAGCGTTGGGGCACACTTGCTTTGTCCTTAAATCATTCCCTGAGTACCCACTCTTGGCCACATCCAGAGACTGAACTGCGGGGCAGGGAGTTTTTCAGTTAGCCACTGTAGCTGTTCATTAAATTGCCTTTTGTCTGTGACCTCAGAGTTTTTCAGCAGGAAAATCAATAGGAAATTTTTGAACTTCTTGGAAGTCTCTAACGTGGGATGGAATATTCCTTGTAGTTGTGCTTCTGAGTTGTGGGATATCTCTCTGTGGGTAGAACAGCATTAACGTGCCGATGTGCCTGGCAAACAAGAGGGGAAAATTGGAACAGAATCTAAATACATTTGTGTATGTGCTGTTACAGCAGTTTTCCTTAATAAATGCTTCTGGCCAGACTGCAATACCCTATAGCAGATCCTAGCCAGCCGTGGAGTGTCTGTCTGCATGCGGGCTCTTCTGGAGCAGTGCCGACAGAGCCCAGGAGCCCGGGCAGTGCGTGCTGAAGGGCAGCAGCTCCTTGCTGGGATCCACGAGCCGCAGGACTGGAGAGCTGTGAGCAGAGCAGGTGCTATCCAGCCTCCTAAAGCCAGCTGAGCTGCGTGGGGCACGCAAAAAACCAAGAACTTAAAGCTTCTGATAATCCATCCCCTAACCTGGCAGGCAGAGCTGCCTTGCTGCAGAGCAAGGGCAGGCTGCGTTGCTCAAGCTGTAAGTGTGCTTTTCTGTTTCACTTGTTTTATTTTTATTTTTGCCAGAAATGAGGGATTGTGTTTAGAATTTTGTTGTCTGGGCTGCATTTTTGCAGGCTCTTTGTGGTGCCCAAGACTGTAATCTTCACACTGGTGTCTTCTCCACAGCAGCATTTGCTGCTTCTGGGCAGGGATTTGATGCTGAAGAAGATCCTGAACTGAGAGTATTTAAGAGCGGTTCCAGCTTACCCATCTTTCCTTTCCAAATGTTGCCCAAGGACAGCAGTGATGGCATGTGAGTGTGGGTCGGATTGTCTGACGGAGGGCCTCCAGCATTTGGCCAGTGCAGAGACGTGGGCATGTAAAACATCCGTGGGATGGCCAGGCTGCTGCTAGGGGAGCTTGTGCTTCTCCTGCTCTGCAGGTGCCAGGACTCAAGGGAAGTGCAGCTGTATCAGCTGCAGCCTCTGCTTATTGTCACAGGGCAAAGTTACCCTGTTCCTTAGCACCCTTTTTGCTCATTTAAGAAGATTTAATTTGAGGTTGTTATTTGTCAGTTATCTCATGATGCTGTAATGAGAGCTGGGGGCTCGCGTGTTCCTTTTGTAATGTCAGCACCAAGACTTCATGGGATGAGAGAGGTGTCTTGGTGTCCAGATTAAAGATAATTACACTTGTGAAATTCATGAAGTCCTTGAGAAATACCTTTGTCTGAAAGCTTTGCTCTCCCTCCTCTGGCAGTGCATCTCTCAAAGCCTCAGATGTGAGTCGGGTCATTGGTACGGGCACTTGTGGTGTTTCTTTATGTTGGCACGTGCTTCATGCAGTTTTCTGTGGAAATCAATTTTTTTCCCCTTAAAATCAGTTTAGGAAAAGTGAGCTCCATAGGAAGATAAACCTGGGGTCTCCTTAATCGTCATGCTTTCGTGTTGATGCCAGGAGTAGGAGGAAGGTACAACTCAGAGGGTTCTTGGAAATGTGCTCTTCCTTCAGACTGTTCCGAGAATGCTGTAGTACAGAGTTTGCCTTGTGTAATTGAATGAGAGTGAATGCTGCAGCTGGTGCCATTGATATAAATAGAAATAAATATTACCCTTAAATTTATATTAAATACGACTTGTTTATTCTCTTGGAAATAATTTCATCTGCTGCATTTTTTTATTAGGCTGTTAGAGAAGCTGCATGGTAGCCTTGACTTACAAGTCCAAATTCAATAGTGAAGTAATAACATGGTCTCAGAGGGCAGATAATTTTTACCAAATGTATCACCCTAAAGATAAAGAAATATTAATGTATAAATGCCAAGTAGAGAGGCACGAGAACTGCACTGGTCAATTTCTAAGACGCCGCTGAAGAGATAGAATTAAGACATTCCTGGCACAGTAAAATAAACACCAAAGCATCTCAAGATCATCTTACTGAGGAAGGAAGAGGTGCAGCAGGTAGTTCAAAAGCTAAGTTGTTTCTCATTGACAAATAAAAGCCTGGACATAGAAAACATGCAGGAAAAAAAAAAAGAAAACCCAAACCAAAAAAAACAACCCCACCCTCCCCAGACCCCAACAAACAAACCAAGCAAAATCCTATCCTGCTCAACCACCTTTCTCTTCTGAACTAGAAGCGGTGACAAAGCTATTAAGATAAGACATAAGCAGCCAGTAATTCATTCTCTGGAGCAATTGTGGTGAGTCTGAGATAAAAGGGTGAATGGAAGATGATATTTTTGTTGCTTACCTTCCTATCCCCACTGCCTACATCTGTAGATGATGTTGAGCTATTTATCTTCCCTTCATTTTCTGCGCTCGTGTCATTTGCACTAATTACAGGCCTGGGTATCTTTGTACCACTGGTTTCTATTTTCAGTCTGACGTTTGCTCTGTGATACTGCAAAAAGAATGAATGCTGCTACATCAGAAAGAACCTGAAAAAGTCATTTTGGTGACAAAATGAACTGCATAGCTCTACATGTTGAATAGCTCAACTTACAGTGAAGGAAATAGGAAACTCTACTTTTTTTCATCTGATAGACCCTCAGTCGCAATACACTTCTAATACTTCAAATCCAAATATTTTGTGACTTAAACTATTCTCTTAAAGTTCTCATTTTATGGTGCATATGTGCAATTATCTTTGCTAAATGCTATCATTCTCCACTGAATAACGTGCAATTCTTTATCTTCAGTCTCATTTATTAGTTCTTCTGCACCCAGAGTACGTTGTTCTGAAGGTATTTTATTTGACGTAGAGTGCAATTTAGATCCCACTCTATCAAATTAGTTTCAAGAGGGGATTTTCTATTAAAATTACCAAGCAGATTCCCTGCAGTGAGCCATCAGGAGCAGTATGCCGTGAGGAGCTAGAACCAGGCATGCTGGCATGAATATAACTATTGCTTTCTGGTGCCACCCATCTCTGGCACTGAGCTGTAGTGTCAAGAGATGGAGAAGGGAAGGAAGGAGAGAAAATTGCTCAGTGCCATTGTACCTGCTTGCGTGTGTGTAGCTATAAAGCTTATAAAGAACCCATTAAACCGTGGTTATTATGTCTTTCATTGTTTTATATATATTATTTATATATATATATTTTTTTTTACATATGCATGCACTCCTCTGCCCTGCAATTTACTTTTAGAAGAGGTTTTGGGGAAATGCTTGGGCCTTGCTACACGTGGGCAGCATTAGGTGAATGGGTGTTCATTATGCAAAAACAAGGTTGAATATTAGGAAAAACCAGATCTCTGAAAGAGTGATCGGGCACTGGCATAGGCTGCCCAGGGAGTGGTGGGGTCACTGTCCCTCAGGGTGCTCAAGGAATGTGGAGATGTGGCACTGAGAGATGTGGGCAATACTGGTGGTAGGTGGACAACTGGACTAAATATCTCAGAGGTCTTTTTTCAACCTTAGTGATTCTATGGTTCTATGAAGCTCTTTGGATACCCTCATGTCAATAGAGTTAATTCCTTTACCAGTATGATCCTGATGACAGTACTGCTCAGTTTGTTGATTAGTAGGCTTTGAAACCCTTTTGTAGGAAATGCAAGGAGCATCAGCATTTTTCTAGTAGAAAGCCAATCCTTTAATCAGCATCTAGCACTCCTAACTCTGTTTTGAGGGTTATATTTTAACAACCTCCATCAATAACAAAACCAAGCCAAAGCTGCATCCTAGATTACTATAGTAAAAAGATTTGTCTTGGGAATTGACTTAAGGCTGATTTGATTTTAAAAATCCATGCCATACTCTTGTTCTATCTCCACTGCGTTAGCTATATGTCAGTAATGACAAGTGATTTGTTTTTTCTGGGCAGCTGATTTCCACTTCATACAAATGATACTATATTTTATAGCAGCTAATCTTTGTCTCATTCATTTTTAAATGAGTTTCCAAATGTTGTTCTGTGCTGATTGGGTCTAATTTTTAACTTGGCATTGGAACTGTTAATACTGTCAGTTCTTTTTAAGAGAATTTTAATTTTTAATATTGCAGTTATTTTTAACGTGGAGAGATGCAGCAGATCTAATCTTTCACCTATTTATAGGCCTTTTTGGAGGAAGCTTTTTAGCAAACTTTAATTCTTCATTATTTTGACAGAGTTTAAGGAAGCAACACCTGCAAAGCTCCTTAATGCTTTGAGGAAGAGATGATGTCTTCCTTATTTAGCAGGCTGAGGATTCAGTCTCACAGATGAGGACTGATGTCAGTTAGCTATATAAGCAGTCTTCCTGACTTGAACAGTCCAAACACAATGTATGGGAAATTTTGGAACAAAACTTTAGTTCTGGAGCCACTGGTCCTGGGAGCTCTGGTCTACGTTTCTTCGTACACCCAGCGTATTATCCCTGGCCTCACTTTGCTGTAGGGCTGAGTCTAGGTGCTGCTGTGTCCCAAGAAAAGGGGTTACAGAAGCAACCAAGGAAGGAGGAGAGGGGAACAAAAATGTCCTTATATACAAGAGTTGTGCAGTAGAAACAAGGCAGCTCATCTAAAAAGAGGATTGTAAAGGCATTTAAGTTCTCTCTGCAGCCCCTCTGTAAACTGAGTTTGTGATCAGAGGATCTCATATACAGTGCATTGGTTAGATAGGTTTCCAATTGTTCCTTAAGGTAAACCATTGTTTTTAAGCTATATGGTGCTGGATTTCACAAAGCCATATAAGCTTGACCCAGAGCCTTACCCAGCACAGCGTCCTGTTGACATGCAGCCAGTCCTGCCTGTTGTCTGTCTTTGCTCATTTTTGTTCCCATCCCATGAAAAACAGACTATCTTTTATCCTGCTTCACTTTCCCAGGCTCCTGTCGAGCATGCACTCCCAACACGCTTGCTGAAGTCGATCTGCAGTCTGAGCTGCTTTGTCAGAGATTTCTATTCCAAGCTGCTCACGTTGTGGTGCAGATCCCACTGTTTGGAGTTGGAGGTTCAGTGCTGATTGCTTAGAGCCCCCCTCTCCATCTCTCCTCTTCCACATATGTTTTGAGTCTGAACTGTTGCTCCTGGAACGTATTTTTCTCTGGCTCTTTGCAGCAAGGCTTTCATTGTTTCTTTACTGTTTTTAAACAGTTGTGCGTATTTATGGTGGTTTTGCAAATGATGTAAGTACCTGTCAAAGAAATCGCTTCACTGAGCAGCAGACTGCCCACTCATCTTCAGTACACTGAAAGTATGAATAATCATCTCACTTCCAACAACAACGAACAAAAATTGGCAAAGTTTGGAAATGCGTTGAAAGAAGATTGCAGTTGTATCAGTACTTGCTGTACTAAAAAGAAAAATGTGCTGCTCAGAAGCACAGCTCACCCTTGCTCTTGTAACAGTCGTGTTTACAACCTGTTATAGCTTGAAGGATTTGCCGACTGCTTTTTGTAGTTGTTTTTGCTTTGGTTTGCAGCTATTACACTTACAAATTGGTGGTGATGTCACAGAGCTGCTTAAAGTGCTTCTTTCCAAGCTGGTACCATCCTTACAATAAAATTGACATTAAACATTAATGTCTTTGCTTTTCCAATGGGCAGAAAGAGATGTAAGAGTATATTACTTTTTAATTCCTGATTAAGACTTTAAGAGGGTGTCTTGTTCTATTATCTATGCAGATTGGTGGCAATGATGGCGATAAATCAAAAGAGAAGGACTTAAGATAAACCACAGCAATTGACTTGATGTGCAATTGATTCCTCGTGCTCATCAAATCCCTGAGTGCTTTGTAGCTTTTCTTACTGTGACAAGATTACTCTCCTTGATCTATATACTGAGTTATCTGTTTGTTTTTGGTTTGTTTTTTTTTTTTTTTTCCCCTTAAACTGTGTTTGTGCTCAAGACTAACACTGACTGCTTTGAAAATGAAGTTTATAATCACTGGAATATATTTAGGGACCTCTCAATCTGAAGCTGCAGCTTTCTGTTACCTGCCACCGCCAATTATTGCACAAGAACTGGAGCTCCATTTCTTAGCATGAAAAACAACAATAGTATGTTAATTTTTTCGAGTTGATTTTGCAAAATGCAGGTTTGCCCCTGAGGTGGTCCCTGCCTACTTTTGTTACTTGGGCCAGGGTGAGCCTGAACTGGAACAAAATAGGGATGCAAATTTGAATGGTGGAAGGAGCAACGTCAGAGTGATGTTCCGCCTTTGGTTTGTGAGAGGGGAAGTGTGACTGTTTTTAGCACTCATTGCCCTCTTGCACTAGATCATTTTGTAGAATAATGTGAAATGTTTCCCAGTGACAGCAGAACTTAATATTCGCTAATAAGCTAATGACATTGAAAAGAATATATTAAATGCAGAGACACATTTGTCTGCCATTAACATTGCTGGGAACAAAATCAGGCTCATAATTCATAATATGGATTGAAGCCTTCATAATATATAAAGGAGAAAAGAAAAGAGCTGTTAATATATTTCAAGCAAGCGATGCTGATAATACCCAGAGCTAACTCACCATGTCAGTGCTGCACATATTTTATCTTGAGAATAGACTTGGACATGCTTTTGGGTTATCTTATATCAACTGATCCACGTTGGCTGTCAATAATATGAACTCTTAGCCCAGAGCAAATACCAGTTAATGTGATTCAGCTTATGCCTTCTTGTGTCCTGTGCTCCAAGAAGGCACAGTACCAGGAGCTGAGCTTCTGCACAGTTGCTGCTATTCTGCTGATGCTTGGTGATTGAACCCTTGCCCACTGATGGCAAGAACTGATGCTTAGTCTCTGGGGTTGCCTGTCTGTGTTTGGTTGTGCTGAATCCGTGAGAGCTTTGCAGAGCCCTGTCTGCGTGTGAGGCTGGAAAGCTTACATCCATTCCACAGAAGCCTTTATGGGAGGATTTGTTCTAACAATTTCAGTCGTATCTATGTTTCTGATCTTTTCAGATAATGAATATATATTGATCTTCTGAAATCTTGTTCAGTTGGGTGGAGTTGTCCGTAGGATTAAAGATAAACTCATTCAGACAAAAGCTGCGGCACAGCAAGTGAACTGTTCTAACTCCATTATTCATGACTGTATTTTGCGTTATGTTTTTCTCAATTTATCAAAGGCAAAGGAATTTGCTTTGACAAAGCATGACAGAATTGTATGGATTGGAAGAGACTGCTAAAGATAGAGTCCAACTCCTGGATTCTTGAGAATGCCCAGACAGAGTGGGTTATATTATACAGAGGTGCAGCTGGTAACCATCCTTGCTAACAGGGTAAAAAGAACAGAGGGATTTTGATGGATGAAAGAAGAGAGAATACAGGAAGGGGGAAACAAAACAGAGTTGGTGAGATAACGTGGTTACACAGAGTAGTTGGTGCATCTCTTGCATTTTAAGTACATTGAGGAGCCTCTATGTGTGACTTAACTTCATAAACTTTTAATTTAACAAGCAATGGGAGAGTGGAAGTCTGCTTATGTGAATCAGTGGGCTTCAGAGGAGAGAATGAAGAAGAGACTTCTTGAAGAGTGTGTGTGCATATGCATGCAGAAGCTGCACGTGCAACAAGGGAGGTTAGAAACAACTACCGCTTAAGAGGGGTTGCCTTTAGAAGAAGGTAAGTTCTTGCATGAGCAAGAAACTTGTGGATTTCAGTTTTCTTGGGCCTACTGTGCCTTATTAGCCTGAGGAGGAAAGCTCTGTGGAGGAACTGTGTGTCCCAGTGTTATAACCAGTAGTCGAGGGATGCTCTTCTGGCCTGTTCAGCAACCAAAAGAAGTCTGACCCAAAGAACAGCATTGCTAGTGGGACACCCAAAGAAGCCTTCCAAGCCTCTGAATTACGCCTGCTGGTAGTGTGCAGAACACTTCTTTCCAGGCCAAGGAATGCGAGCTCTGCCTCTGCTCAGGCGTTGGTCCAGGTGACTAGCCTCATACTGGTGGAAAGATTATTTCAATCCCGAGTTGCTATTAAAATTAGATTTCCTGTTGCCTTCAATTAAAATAGGATCATGGTTTCAATACCTTTGGAGCACGTGGAGTTAAATTAAATGATTCTGTGAAGGAATCAGGTGGCACTTTCAGTCTGAGATGCCACAGTGGAGGGAGCACAGGTTGCATTTGAACAACCACAGCAATTAAAAAAAAAAAAAAAAAAAGAAACAACAACAAACAAGTCATGAATGCTCAAATAGGTTCTTTCATTTCATTTAAATTGCTTCCTTAAAGTGATTTTAGCATTGAAAGTTATTGGACTGTAAAGAGAGACCAACTGTTTTACTTGACTTCTCGGAAGTAATTACATGCCACATGCTGTGCTTCCATAAAACTGGGTTTGTTTTATGAAGGCGAGGTGGGAAGCTACCAGGTGCAATGTGAAAGTTTAATTGCTGAATATGCAGAAAGTCTACAATGAGCTTTAAAATTTGTTACAAACCAGCTGACTTAAATTTAATAAATTTTAAATAGCAGTTTTACAGAACGAGACAGATTTTCATTTCAGTGCTCTTGATGTGGGACCCAACGGATGTGTGTTTTTTCAGTTTTAAGGACTAGTACACTTATTTCTGTAAAACAATGGGAAGCCTGCCTTGAACGTAAAACAACAGAGAAAATGGGTGATTTTACTGAAGAATGGGATTCTGTTGGTCTTGCTTTGCTTGCACAAGTATTCCCATTGACATCAGTACAACTTCTATCTGTATGAGCATTAAAATTTGGGCCTTTCTGCAGAATCAATCACAGTGTGGCAATTTCATTAGTTTGTTAACAGTTGAAACAGAAGACACGTTGCAGCTGAATTTGGAACCAAACCATATAGCATTAGCTCACCTCCCTGGGGAAACAGTTCTACCCGTGTTTCTATCTTCTGCTCCAACCACAAAGTTCTCAGCTTCTCCCCTCCCGTACGTTTCTTCTTTGTACCTCAGATATGTTAAAAACAGGCTCGCGTCTTCATCTGCACAGAAATGTTATGCAGCAATCAAGAAATTGATTTGTCCCCACAAGAACTTTCTAGCCAATGATGAGAATTATAGGAAGGGCTGTGAAGACAGCAGCAAAGCATAGAAATGAGCCCACTAAGCAGATTGCTTGAATCTCTTTATCTACCACTTTACTACTTTACCCCATCGTTGTCTGTTAATTCTTTCCATTTTGACTTTAAATGGAACTTTAGCATAGAACTGAATACTGCAATGCCATTTACTTTTTGGATTTGCACTTGATCTAAAATAGCACATAAAAAAACAAAATAGATACAAATTTTCTTCTAGATTTAGAGTGTCAGTGTGTCTCACTGAAAAGAGTATATATTTTTAACTCAAACCAAAAATAAAATAAACCCTTTGAAGTGTCTTTATCTCCTTGAAATGAGTTAATTGCTGGAGAAGCACAATTCATAAAGCCAGAACCCATCTGAGATGTAGCACTTTGTCCCAGCCCGGTAGTTCTTGGGTGAGCACAGATCCACAATCCCCGGTTCATCAGCTCATTTCCCTTTTCAGCTTGAAGGAATTTAAATGCCTTTCTCCTGCTTCCCTGGAAAGTATCGAGCTGCTGACCTGTGGAGTCAGTCTGGGCTCAGCTGAAGGTTTAATGATGTAAAGCAGTGTTGGGAAGGTACAGAGAACTGTCCTTGCTTCCCTCGTGGTGCAGGGCAGCTGTGGTGCTTTCCTGGGCAATAAATGCTCGAGTCCAAATCTGCTCAAGTGTAGGCAGGATATTGCTTTGCAGGTGAGTGCTGCAGCCAGCAGCAGATACAGGCACTGCTGACACCAATGCTCTTTCACCAGCTGAGCAGAACTCCTCCTTTTTCCCTGCACGAAGCTAGTTGGCAGTTTTAACCCAAACTGTGGCTTGATAGAAGCACCTTTCTAGACAAACAGTGTGTTAGGCTGACTATTTTTGCTTACTTTTTCTCCATGATGAAGTCTATTCAACCATTAGGAAGGTATATATTACCTAGAGTGTTAAGATTGAGCAAACTCATCTCAGCGATGTTAGCAGGTGCATAAATGCATTAGGAGCTCCTGCTGTATGTGGTTCCTAGCTGGCTTCTGGAGCACACCTTAGATTCAGTCATAGGATCATAGAATGGTTGGGTTGGAAGGGATCTTAAAGCCCACCCAACTGCCATGGGCTGGTTGCCCCTCACCAAATCAGGCTGCCCAGGGCCCTATCCAACCTGGTTTTGGGCACATCCCGGGATCTGGCTGCCACACACACCTTTGGGCAGCATTTGTGCCTCCCTTCCTGTAGCTTGGCCAGGAGTTAGAAGCACTCCGTGGCTTTTCTGAGTCTAACAGCATCCGATGTGAAGGAGTTTGTGAAGCACAATAGTGCTCAAGGACTTCTGGAGGAGGCTCAAGTAATAGTCATTTCACACAAAATTATACTTTTAAATGCTACCAGGCACAGACTGAACTACCAAGTATTTTGATGAATGCCTTGCTATCAGTGGCACTGCTTGAGGGAGTACAAGCATTTGTCAGTGTGAGGAATGTGGCATTAAATCGTATCCAATAAGGTAGGCATTTTCTTTCCTTGCAAGCATTATGAACAATTCCATAAAGGCCTGCGTAGTTCTACGCACACAGAATCATTAAGGTTGGAAAAGACCACTAAGATCAGGTAGTCCAGCCATCAACCCATCAACAGCCATTATGGCCCATTACATATAGGAACAGCTTTGGTCCCTCTATAGGGGGCCATACTGCTCTCACCCGGTATGTTTGGATTAGAGGATTTTTTTATAGCATATAAAAGCACACAACTTCACAAAATCTGAAACAGGCAAGACACGTTAGACTGTGGATAAAGTAATCCATCTAGTATGGCAGCTCTCGTGCAGAGCTGGAGCCCAGCAAAGAGAGCTGGGAGCTGAGGAGCTGTGGGTGCCCATTTCTGTTTCCCTTGTTTCAAAAGACTCCCTGATTTTTAGGCTGTGCTTAGCATGGTGGGACGTTTTGGCTTTTGAGTGCTTGAAAGATAACCTGGGGAAACCAGCGTATGGGGAGAGCTGGGGAGGTTCATGTCATCCATGGTGTAATGGGGAAATCGAGGCGGTGTAGGGGCAGTGAAAGTGTTGTGAACCACAGGAGGAAACTCAGTGTCTTGTCTCAGGGTTTTTCAGAAATGTTCAAATGAAAACGCAGCCTAATGCCCATGTCATGAGAAAACAGTGCTATTTGTATTGCTTTTTTAAATTTTTTTTTTTTTGAAGGAAAGTGGATTATTAATTCTTATCTAGCATTTTCATTGCAGCTCATTCATTCATTAACAAAACTTAATTTATATACGGCTAAAACTGCAGGCTTTTCTTCTCTTTGGTTTTCACTGGAAGATAAAGCTGGATGTTTTCATGTAGCTAAATCCTCTCTAATCAATATATCCTGCAAATCACCTGACTGATTTTATCTGGGAGTCATTTGAGGAGGATAAACTACAAAGCCTGTGCTTTGCGATGAGCCATAGCGAATAATATTTCAAACAGGTACGTGTGTTAGAGCTTCTCACAGGCTTTTTCCTTGTTTATTTAGAGCCATTTCCTAACACAGTTCATTTCCAAACTTCCAGCTAATGAAAAAGTATTCTTGTATTTTTGAGTGGCGCACAGATCCTGGCACTTTGTGCTCAGTGGTTGGTGCTGCTGCTCCATAAGCAAGGAAAATCTTGCCTTGCTGAGGCTGCCATCATTTTTCCTGTCCTTTTTATTTTCCCAAAGCATGAAGTCAGGCAGGGATTCAGGTTCCTCTTCCTTGCACTTTCTGGAGATATTCAGAGGCTGCAAAAGTCTCTGCAGCCAATCAGTGTGATCCTTTTTTAATAAACCTTTCAGCTGCTTCTGCTTAAATTTACAGTGGTGATAAGTGTGTGAAATCCAGCTTCAATGCTGATGCCCCCAAATTTCCCTTCGCTTCGTACTGGCTAGGGGCCGAGCAGGCAGGAATTAACTCTGTTGCTGTTCTTTCATTAAGTGTGACAAAGAACTCAATTTATTGTTAAGCTGGTGTGGGAATTTCCTGAGGTTAGATGTGGGAAGTTGAGAGCTAAGCCTACAAGCACTTTTGTATAACTCAATAAAGAATTCATTTGGAGGAAAGAGTTGTTATTTTGGTGCCTATTACTGCTTGGGAGAGCCCTTTGGAGCTTACTTTGGAGTAAGGAAGATGCATCTCAGAACGTTCTCAGTTGGAAGAAGTGGAATGCACAGTGGAGTTTTTTCTTTGTCAGTTTTATCTTGCTGGAATCTTCTCTGGAAATACAAAAGGTTGAGAAGAAGTGCTTATATATTCAGTGTATAAGTAGTGCAGTGAATGAATGGAATTTTTGTGTCAAGTGAGGTCCTGTGCTTAACTTCCACACCTATAAAGCGAAGGCATCTCCACTTGCTGAGCGTGGATGGCTCTTGCTAGGCTGGTGATATATCAGCTGGATCTCTGGTGTAGTGTTTATCTTTGTATTTAGCCTCTTGGAGCTAAGAATTTGGCAAAGAGGAGTTTATTTTTAAGACAGAAGAAGTGCTTGGAATTGCTTTCAAAGTTTTTGATCCAAGAAAAGAAGACTTTGGCTGAGGTTTGCACACTGGGGCAAAAGAAAAGCTGCAAGAGATTGTGTTGTTCTCTGGCATGAGTTGATGTATATGGTTAGATGTAATGTGATGGGCAGACTTGAATAACAAATGTAATCAGTGGCACAAAAAGGGATATTGTCTTTATGCCTGCATCTGTGATTGGATGCTGCTGGTTCTCTGTGTCATTTGGCCTTTATCTGTTCATTTCTTTAATTGCCTGCTTGTTATATTGCAGTTTATTTTGGAGCTTTCCATATCTATATAGAAAATTTAACTCAGTTCTAGATGATGATTTAACAAAGATTTTCAGAGAGCTTTACTATTTTCACGCTTCACGTTCAGACACGCAAAGCTTTACCTCTTTACCACCAATCCTAGTGAAATTTTCTGTAACAAATATTCAAATTTAGCAAAAGACAAAACTGGTAGATTTCGAGCTATACAAATCAATAGAATGTGAAAGCAAAGCCCAGAGGATGATTACAAGCTGAACTGCATTGACAGCTGATGGGCAGAGCCTTCCTGTGCTGGTTTGGTGGAAGGCTGAGTTTGGCTTCTGTGGAGGCTGAAAAAGACTTGGAGTGGGACTGTGCTTGGCTTTCATCTTTAGTGCATATAAATCACCAGTGGTGCTTGGGCTGAAATGTAGGAGTGGTGGCTTCTGAGGTGTAAGAGAAAGGAGATGGTTTTTTTGTTTTACCAATGGGGATATCATACTGCCTTCAGTTTCTATCATAACATCCTGCACTATGACTTTGATAGTCATTAATAAATTGTTCAGAACACTTGTGACTCTGAGCTTGTTTTCAGTGCTACACACAACTGTATTGCTTCTCTTTCTAATGAGGCTGTTCACAAGCTCTTAATTAAATATATCTATGAGTTGCTAATACTAAACAGTGTAAAACTGAGTTTTTCTTAATCAGGCCATTGGATAGTGCTGCATCTTCCAAAGTGCAGGACGGCTGCATTTGCCTTACAGATCTTACACTGCAAAGCAAAAGTTGGGGTAGAGGTTTTCAGGCATCTGAAGTGGGCAATGCTGATGAAATGAACAGTAACGAAGAGCACTGCTCTGCTTTGTTGCAGTTTAATATCTTAATAAGGCAGGGGGTGCTTTCAAAGGTGAAATCAAAATAATCCACAGAGGAAATAGAAGAGCAGAAGTGGTCAGATAACTCATCTGATTCTGAAATGAACATTGTTGTGTGATCAATACTAATTCTGAGAGCAGCATTTGCTTTAGCCTCGCTGCAGTCTTTTACTGTCAAATGACAAATCTTTGAGAACATTGTTCCATGTGTATAGCCAGTGGGCTGGAGGCACTTGTAGGGCTGCATTTCAAGCATCCTGCACCTTGCAGGTATGCAGGAGCTGCATAGCATCCCTGAAACTGCTTCTGAAAGCTCACACATCTCTTATACAGGAGGCAATGGGTCTGCGGAGCCTTGAGCTGAGCAACAGTCGTGGGATTAAAGTGAACCCCCAAATCAAAGCTGCATTAAGGAAGTGGGGTGGGGCTTACTGAGAACAAAACTCTGTATTTCAGAATACTCAGTGCTCCTGCCATCTGCCTCAGAGGCTCAAGGTAACAGCGGATGGAATAGCGTGAGGAGACAAGTGATTGATGTGCCAAAAAAAGCGTGGGGGGAAGGAGCCCGGGATGAGAAGTCTGAATTTCTTATGAAAGAGATGGATGTGGCAACACACCTGAAATGCAAAGGAGGAGATGCATGTAACATGTTTTCCTATGTCAGGTCTGATTAAAACAAAGAAACGAGCTGTGTAGGTTGTGGGGTCATCTTTGTTTGTTCGTGGGGTGTTTTTTGTTTTGTTTTGTTTTGTTTTTTTTATATGATCAAAATTAAAGAGCTTTTTTGTCTGATCTGAACTGAAATTTGTTTATACTTTTCAAACTGGCAATGGTTGTGAAGGTGTCAGCTTTTCATCCCAGAACAGATACAAATGTTCTTTCTATGATCGTTTTCACAGGGTGGTTGTATTATATTCTGCACAGCTTTAATACAAAGCCCAAAGTTCTCTTTCGAGTTCTTTTCCACCTCTGGTGATGTTGCTCCTCTTCCCAGCCCCAGCAGAGCTGTCTGGGGCTCAGTACAGCAGTACCTGGCCACGGATGAGGGCCAAGCAGCCGCAGCCTGAAATCAGAGCACCTCCAGGCCCTTTGGTATCACCCAGGAACATCCAAGGATTGCCATTATCCTCAGCGCTGTTCAGATAAAAGCACACTGATGCAGCACGCTCTGTCTAATGGGTGATCACAGCTCTCTTCCTCAGGTGTGAGGTTGTCAGGCTGTGTGGTACAGGGCAGAGGAGGGCTCCATTCACTGGAAAACATCTCCTTACCTACTCTTTTGTGTCACATTAATTTCTCCCCGTAGAAAGCAGCCCTTGGAAATGTCTGTCCTTTTAACTGCATGTGTCCTTCTGGCTGACATCCTGTCTGCCTAAAGCAGGATCCCTTTGTTAAAATGGTCAGTGTTTAACTACCAGCACTGGTTTTCGGATGTAGTAGCCTGCTCAATGCCTGGACATCAGAAATCCAGTGCTGGCATCCCAAAGCACCGTGGATGCTTTAGTGACCATAGCTCAGGTATTTCCTGTCTTTATAACTGGAATGAAACTCCTGGGAATGTAATGCAAACACCTGACCGTTAATATTGACTCTTAAATTACAGTGAGGCAGGCAAACAAGAGATTTTAATTGCTTACTTTTTACTTGTCTGAAGTGCAGCTGAGATTGGCTGGATGTCTTGGTGGGGTCTCCTTGCTTGCTGAGGACGAGCATTCTGCAGGCACTGCTGCCTGGGCTGGCTGTTGTTCTTCTGACTGTGAAACAATCGTGGAGTAATGATGTCTCTGTTCATTGCAGGGAAGTTGGACTAGATGGCCTGTAGGGATCCCATCCAACTCAGACTATTCTACTGTTGATTCTATGAATGGAGACTTGAGGGAATGGGAGAGGCAGAGCTCATTAGAGCCTGTTGTTTGGGTCATTCATGAGTGAAAATGTAGCTTTTCCCCCTTTCAACAGAGACTAATGAACAAAAGATTATCTGGAGGCACAGGGAGTGTTACTGGGTTGGTTAAGATCTGTTTGTCTTCCACTGGGACTCATGAGCCCAAGGATGCTTCTCTGCTCAGGAGGCTGGGGCTGCCCACAGTTTCCAGTGGGCACTCGGTGCCCTGCTGGTCTGGAGCCCATGTATGCCGCAGGAGATGGCACGTTGCTGAAGTTACACACAGACAATTAGCTTAAGGGAAAAAATCTATGATCTCGTCCAAGATAATGTACTTAGCTGGTTAATAGTAGGCCTGCTGGTCTGCAGATGCTGAGTCATTTACTAATTGCCTCGCTCGCATCATTGCATTATCCTCAATCTGATTTCTAGTCCTCAGCTATGCCATAGAGCAAAGGAAATGGGGTGGGCCCAGCTCAGCCTCCTGCTGCGGAGGAGCTGTGTGTCCACCAGCTAGGCACGCTCAGAAAATGAACAGGGACGTGCTGGATAACTGTGCTGGAAATGCATCTCATCCGCTCTGTTCTGTCATTAAAAAAAAAAAAAAAAAGGTGATGAAAGAGCTTTCAGGGGCCTGGGGGTGTATTTTAAATACAATGGACAGTGAAGCAAAAGCTGCAAAAAATTAAATGTTCGTATCCTTTGAAGTCAGGCGAGGGTACTGTGATTCTGTTTTGATTCGTGCCTGCCGGCAAAAATAAAGCAGGTTGTCAGTGAAGAAAGTCTCTCTTTAAACCTATTTATTGCTGCTCGGATATTCGGCACACTGGTCGGGTGGTGATGGTGGCAACTGTTGTAAAATGAGTAATCCTGAGAGCTACGAGGGGAGGACACAAGGGGCTGGGAGTGATCCTTGGGGGTGGAGGTCTGGGGCAGAGCTGTATCATGGTATGGAGGGGACAGAAAGCAGCTCAGCAGTGGGACCAATGGAGTCTGATGTCTTGCAGCACTGTGGCTCGTAGTGGAGTAGCAGAGTCACCCAAACTTTCACCCTGCAGAAATCACATCAGTGAGATGGGTCTGCTGTGCCGAGCGTCACTTCTTGTCCTGCTTGGGGAGGCTGAAGGTTTTGCTGCGGACATTTGGCCTTGATTGTAGTGATAAACACTTAGAAGCACTCTGTGAAAATACTGAAGTCTCTTTTGAAAGTATCAGAGGTTCACAAGTAGATGTGGCACTGAAAATAACAGTGTTCATCAACTTCACAGGAGCTGGGGTTACATGGATGTCCTCTTCAAGGACTGTCTGAGATGAAAATGCTCTTGCTGTGCTGCTGAAGGCTTTGTTTGTGAAGCACAGAATGTTTCAGTGGGTTTGTAGGAAGGTTCGTTCTTCACAGCTTTCATCATTTTAAAGAAATAAATGCACTGAGCTTGTATTTACCTCAGGTGTAAAGACTTTCTCTGAGAGTAGCCAAAGACCTGAATGTATACAATTGTGTGACCTGATCCATCTGCATGAATGGGAGTTTGGGTTAGATGGCTTCCGACCCAAACCTCTCTGATTTGCTGTAAAATAGCTTTGAGTAAATTTACCAGCAGAAGCAGCTATTTTTAAAAGAACAGCAGACTC
Organism: Meleagris gallopavo; assembly: GCF_905368555.1. NCBI lineage: Eukaryota > Metazoa > Chordata > Aves > Galliformes > Phasianidae > Meleagris > Meleagris gallopavo. The sequence continues at coordinate 4,837,640 of NC_139412.1, read as the reverse complement.
TTTCTACTGTACTTAAATTCATTTCTTCATTGTTTAAACAAGAATTCCATACTTTATTGTTCTATTTCCTAATACATTGTACATTTAAGCGTTGCTAATAGTGTAATGAGCTTGAGAACAGCCTGGGAAGTCCATCTCAAGTTACTCATTGCCTGTGTCATCTGAGGCTTTTAGGATGGATCGTTGGAGCATCGTTGGCCCTGTAAGCTTCTCCTATCAGAATGTCATTCTTGTACGGCCTACCATTAACCAGAACAGCACCCCACCTTGCTCCATCATCCCCAGCATTGACTCAGTGACATGCAGGGCAACCCAGAACTGCTGCCATAACTGCTGGGGAGCAGCACTCCCTCTGCTCTGGCTGCTTTCATGATGCTAAACTTAGCATCTCTCTGCTGCACACGTTTAACTTCCCTTCTCACCTTTTTTAGCTCACAATCTCTGTGTCTTCTACAGAGATTGCAGTGTAAACATTCACAACCAGAGTGCGTGGATACAGAGAGATGACAGCCAAGTGGTTAATTATAAATGAAAGAAAAACCCCTTTAAGCTGTGCCAGTCCACCCAAGTGATCCAGATTTGTCTGATAGCCTGTGTGATCACGCTTCAGTTCACTCTGTCACAGTGGATTTTCCATGGCTTGCAATCTCCCCAATGTTCAACTCTTGTTCATTGTTTTTGAGACAGAATTTTGTTGTAAACTTTTGAAATGGCCATAAAATGAGGAGGAGAAAATAAAATAAAAAAAACCTGTAGCTTTTTCTGCTAGATCTGAGACAACTGCATGTGATGTTGATGGAGAGTTCATTTGGAATATGAAGAATTTCATTGTCCATGCAAACAATAAGTGGCATGTAATTGTAATGAGTAGAGGTATGCTGTAACTGGGTACCAATGTTATAGTACTGTTACAATTGTTGGAAAATCAACAGATGTGGAAGAAAGAGACGCTGATTTTGGACTAGGGCTCTAGAGGAGAGAATAACAATTGTAAACCAGATTTTGATTGATTTGGAAATACGTGGTTATCACAGACCGGGGAGCATCTCTGAATTCGTGAGCAACTGATCTAGAGAAAAATCTGGGACAGCAGATGCCCATATCCCTGTACCTGGGGAGCAATCACAGCTCTGAAATGCAGCCAGGACATTTATAGGACCAGCAGGGTATTTTGCGGGGCTGACTGACTTTGTGCTGGTTTTCATCTGCTTAAGATCATCCCAGATTTTTCCCTCTCTTGAGGGACAGAGGCTGCTGTTTGTATCATGGCTCCCTAAATCACTCTGGCCATGAGCAGCTTTATGCCTTGTGATTTAACTCTGGAGGAAACCGCTGCTGAGGACATGCCAAGGGATGGAGCAATGTGGAGGGATTAGAGTGTGCAGTGCTGAGGATTTACATCCTCTGTTGGTTGTTTGGTTCTTTGTAGTGCAATGGGGGATGCTGAAAATAGATGTGCAGCTCCGAGCCCTTGGGCCTCGGTGATGAGCCGAGGGTGGATGTGACCCTGATGTGAGCAGAGGGAGAGCTGCCCAGCCCCATGAAAGCACCAAGAGAGAGATACAGAGGAGCTTTTGCATCTCCAGTGCTAACAGGAGTGCAGGGTATGGCCTTTTACCCATCGCAGGCATGAGCCTCTAGGGTGAGGAGGAGTCTTTAGGCAGGGATTTGTGGCTATCATCGCCTTTAACAGCTCAATGGAAAAAAAAATGCAAAGACTAATATTTAATATATTTTATTTTTTTCATATTTTATTAGCCAGAGCTAGAAATCTTTGGGGATATAATTGGAGAAAATAGCATTTTCAGGACTTGGTTGTACAAGTAGCCTCTTCCCATAGGTACAATATGTTATCACAATGTGCTGAAGACATTATTTTAATTGGTCTGATGCAGACCTTCCCAAGATGAATGATTTGTCTTCTTTTTATTGCTTCATTTCTACTTCATTACTTCATTTGCAGTCTGTCATAAAAGTGGAGACAAGAAGGCCGGTGTCTGTATTGAGGATGCGGAGGACTGGTGCTTTTTGTAAATCATTGTGATGGTGGTGAGCGTTTTTATGTCTGTGAGCTGAACTATCTGAACTATGGAGGAAATTGCTGCTCCACTTCTGATGAAGCAGAGCATTGTGCAATGAAAGAGCAGCAAAGCCTGTTACGGAGCCAAAAGCTGTGGTGTGCCAAAGGTGATAACTTGTGGGAGCATAGGAGAGAAAAAATAAGCCTAGTAACTTGTTCTTCCACTTTTTCACCTAGCATAGACTCGTGTGCCCTATTAATTGCCAATAAATAACAGCGAAGCAAGAAATGCTGCACAACAAACTTCTCAGGTTCTTTGTTCCCTCTTCCATCGTCACTTTGCTGAGAAGAGCGTGCAGGCGAAGCTTTGCCTTTCTGCCCAGTGTCACTGAAAGCATGAAGGATTCATTACAGTCCTTTGGTCCTGCTTTCTGCGTTAGGTAGCCTGAACAATTTGTGAAAACAGTCATTGTGTGAAATGAGTCCTTATTGTTGGGCATGTAGTTTCTTTAGAGGCATGATGACAAGTGGTAGTGCTGTGGGTCTGTCTGACCCGTGTTACGTGTTCTCCTGCTTGATGCAGACCACTGACCAGCAGCTTGCCTCCTTTCTCCTGCCACTCAAAAGTCCCACTGAGTATCCTCAAGGACTGTGGTTTTGCTCCTGTTAGGTTTATGTACCCTGAAAGGAGGGAGGGAGGCTTGGATCCTCTTCTGACTGGTGCTGGCACAGTGGTGCTGGTGCTGTTCCAGTTGGGTAGGGCTCCTGAGTGAGCAGTGTCAGCCCACAAAGTTTCATCTTTCATTCTTATTTTCTTTCACTTTTCTACTCTTCGTCCTTCCTTTCTACAAATCTGTCAAAATTTGTGACATTCCAATTCTCTACACATTTGCTACGCAAGTTTATTTTGCAACTTCAAACAGGACATCAGTCCCCACCGTTTGATTGCACTGTTCGTGTGCCTGCTTCTACAAATGTGCACGGGCACTGCAGTGAGCTCCTTTTGCTGTGAGCTCACAGCTGTGTGGCAGGAATGACCTTCCTCACTGTTCATCTCATTCACTGCTATGATGAGACTGCGGCCATTCCTTGTTCAGCCAAAGGCTGACCAGAACAGTCATTGGAGCACTGGAGATTTATGGTGTTTCATTTACGTCCCATGCAGAACACCACCTCCAGAGCAGAAGGCAGGCTAGTTTTCTTGTGGTCCCAGAGGGCACAGAGCAATGAGAGTCCAGGCTTATCCACCCCCTGATGAAGGATGTTCTGGATGTGCCTGTGTACAATGTGCTGCTTTACCTTTATCGTCGATGTTCTCCCCTGCCCAGTTCTGTGGCACCTCCTAGACTGTGTGAAATATCAGTGCCTCTATGGGAATTTAACACTGCATAGTTTCCTAAAAAACACTTCTTTGATTTTTGCTGCTCCCTTGGGAACAGGATCACGATGTCGTTCCAAAGGCTCTCATTATATTGTGCAGTCAGTTTCTAACTCCTGCCCAAGTTGTAATTGTGCCATTTTTTTTTTTTTTTTTCCTGAGAGCACTTCTGGCACTGTTTACTGAAGGTGAACTTGCAAATATCTAATGCCCTGGAAAAAAAAAGTTACCATTTACAGTACAGCAAATGCCTTGCTCAAAAGCATCTTAAAGCTTAACTTGTGGATGACATTGCATGACTAAAGGCCTTAGCTGGCTGACCTTTAGCATCCCTCTAAAAATAGATCCCTCTTCACATTGGCTCTCATTCAGTGTCAGGTGGGGTTGTGCAATGGGTCTTCATTACCTCCAGCACTTTCTCAGTGAAGCATGTGAAAACTACACAGGTTTTTGCTTTCTGTTCCATTCTAATATCCTGCGTTGCTCACTGGAAAGGCTTCCTGTTGCTTTATACTTTTAAATATATTTAAATAAAGGAAATATTGAGCACAACAGCCAATGCCTGTACAATTTAAAGGCATATACTATCTTTTGATACCAGTTAATGCAAGATTGAATGCATCGATTAGGATCAGCCTAATATTCATCAGGGCAGCTCAGAACTCGTGTCCTGCAGTCATCAGAGCTCACGGGCTGTAATGATGGGATTGAGAGCTCTCATTTTGAATTAAGGCATGGATTAATTGATTAAGAGAATAAAGTACAAGTTCAACCTGATGGATGTTGGATCACAATTTCTTTGCCATAAGTTGTACCCAGTAGTGCAACAAAAGCAGGCAGTTTCTGTGTAAGGTTTGTATTTGTCTGTAGTGATAAAAACTAGTATCTAGTTCTCTTTATGGCTTTGTCTGTGAAGAGAAAAAACACCAGAACAGTAAGAGTGTTATACATGAAAAATGAAATAACCTTTCTGTTTTTAATTGTTGTCTGAACAGTATATCAACAGTGATAAGATTGTTTGAAAGTAGGAGCTGTGATTGATGTTTCAATGTAAGTGGAAAATTCATTCCAAACCAATGCAATTGCTTTTAATTCTTATTGAAAACAACATTCTCCTCTTGCCTCTTCCATCTGTCAGATTACAAGGCTCCTAAAGATTTAGGTCTGTGCCTTGTGTTGCATGCAAACAACTTTAGGACTATCTCCCATGTAACATTTTAACTTAATGCATATTTTATGATAATCGCAGGTATTACAAAGAAAGGTATTTGCAGTAAAGATTTATGGTGAGTCTCAGTGCTACAGTTGCTGCTGCAGAGCATATAATGTGGTTGTATTCAGTGTTACCCCAGTCAATGCATGTTGTGCAAAAGTAATAATTAAAAATAATAGGAAAACATACTTAAGCCTCATTGGAAGTTTGTCTAGGTTTATCAGTCTTGTTGGGAGTTTTGGAAAGCAGTTTCACTGGGACTTTGAGTCCATGGCTGCTGTTCACATTCTGTTTGCAGCTGGAGTTACTGAAGTTTCCATACGCAGATTTAATAAGGGTTTTGTTGCATGATAGGATATGAAATGTTTTTTGTTTCTTAATGGTGCAGTGGGCAGGTGTGGAATGGGTTATTTGAGAATGAAGCATGAAGTGGTGTCAATGCAGGGAATTTCTTTGGGTCTGTACTGCATCACATGAAGCAAAATACAATGCTACAGAAGTATGTGTCACTGGAGCCTAACTTTATTCACGTTTTGGCATCACGTTGTTCTTCAAGCTGCAGTGAAGATATTTCTCTTCCTTTACAAATCCGTCGTTGCTATTTTGATTTTCCAAGTTTTATTTGCTCAAGGAAGATCCATGAAAGTCATTGGTGGTGCCATTTATATCACAAAGTGAAGTACAGGTACACCCTGTGCTTTCATCAGCAGCGTAGGTCACAGAAGAGAATTTTGCTATTCTGTCTTTCTGTCCTTAATTATGATAGTACCTGTTTAATGTAATCTTCCCTACCCTTTTATAGTTGTATTTGGCCTAATTCTATTGCTTTTTGTGCACAGACTTATTGATCAGCTAGGAGCACTGTCTGCTTGCATGGAGGATCAGTGTAATTCTAAGTAAAGGAGTAAATTTATGTGAAACTAATGATAAGCCTTCTGCTGGTGGTTCTCTGTGGCACTTTCCATGTTCTCTGTGTGTTGCATGGATTTTCAAGCAAGACCCCCTGGAACACCCTTCCAGTACGAGCAGTGGAATCAAATGTTATTCTTGAATGTGATACATTCATGTATAAAAATGAGATGTTGACACACCAAGCAAAACCAAAATGATAAATCACAATAATAATAAAAATCCCAAAGCAAAATCCCAGAGGGTCTTCATACGAAATGAATCCCTCTTACAATGTTTGCTTTCAGGTCACTCTTTCAGTCACATTTTACATTTAAACTCTGTTACTGATACATCTTTGAAGATGGTTATTTTCTGTTTAGCAATAACTTCTGTATAATTCCTAGCCTTTCACAAACGTGCCCAAAGTAATCAAGTTGGAACTACAGATTATGGTTGGCTTGTGTCTTTCGTGAACGACCAGCATCTAATCCACTCTGCTTCTTATACTGTGTAAGCCAATAAGGCAAAGAGAAGCAGATGCCGTTGGGATGACTGTGTAATGACAAATTCATGCAGTTATATCATGCTGTGATCACATTTCACTTTTTCCAGAACCAGGTCAGTTTTGCATGAGAGTTTTTATACTGCCAAAACTTGTGCATCTTTCATCTCTTTAGGTTCTCTTTAGAAATGCTATTTTGGAATAGATCTGGTAAAGAGCAGAAACCTACTTAGCCATGCAAATAGGAAAGGTTCATTGGTAAAGGACTTTGTAATTCTAGAAAACAAGTTTTTTTTGCAGAATGTTGGTTATTCCAACTAATTGTTCATTCAGGATGTATTTTCTTCTATAAAATTGGTGGATGACTTGACGTTTTCCAAGCAGACTGAGGCCTTTGCTCAAGTACTTCCCTCAAGCTGAAACAGAGACAAGAGCCACACCATACAGCACTGAAGTATGTCTCCTAGTCAAGCATCTCCTGTCTGTCCCTCCTGAGCTTTAAGTTATAATTGTATACACTTTCTGTCAAGTTGCAGTTCTCCTGTTTGTTGTGTCCTCCGGGTAACATAATGGAGGGCAATCTGTGCACCACATAAAACAGGCTGGCGTGTTCATTATCCCCTCGTCCCCTTAAAGCAGCTGCAGTCAGGTTGGATGATTTAGCAAATCTAAGCTGGTAGGCTTTTATGTTGTAGGTGCTTCAGGTTTATGGTGAAAAACTACGCTTATTGGATGATTTCTTCCTGCTGTAAGGGGAGCATTAAAAGAGCATTTCAAAAGTTGCATGAGCAGCAAGTGACAGCTGCACCTATGTGTGCTTGTGCTTCATATCTTTGTGTTTGGTAGTCAAGGAGCGGTGGAAGGATCCAGATAGAGCCTTACTCCTGAGCTGATCTCAATTTACTGATGCTTCCTTCCACGAGTGAGTAATTGCTCTTTTACTTCCAAGTCTTGAAATAACCTCTTCTGTTGCTAGAAGGGGCTTAATAAATAGAAATAAATTAATACGTGGCATTTATTAGTGCAGGATGTGGATGGCTTCTGGCTAGTAAAACTGCTTTATCAGGGAGTATGTAAAAATGGAACAGAATCAATTACCAGGAGGAAAAAAAAAAACAACTTATTTGTTTATAGATGTTGAAAAAGGTTCCTTGTGTATTTGTTTGACATGCAGCAAGTGGCTTTGCTTTGAAATAGGGCAGCTATGGGGATGACTGGACTGGGATAGGACCCAACTCCAAGTTCTGCATGTGGGAGCAGCACTGCAGAGCACGGTATCATAGAGTCACTGAGGCTGGAAAAGACCTCTAAGATCATCTAGTCCAGCTGTCCACCTGCCACCAACATTGCCCACCAACCTCAGTGCCACAGCTCCACGGATCTGGAACACCTCTCTGAGCAGCCTGTGTCAATGATTTGGGAGGTAGGAGGGGCAGGGGCATGCCAACCAGAGCCAGCACAGGGATATAGTGTGCTGGGAGGCCACGGCTATGCAAATAAGTCTGCAATCCTCTGTTCTCATTTCTCTGCAAAAAGTACAGCAACTCAACTGCAGGATAGCTGGCCGTGCTCAGCAGCACTGAGCGCTGTGCTTTTGTTGCATCGGTGCACGCATGGGGCTGAGCAGAGAGTTTTGTTCTGATGAGCTTCTGTGCTGGCCTGACGTGTTCTGTGTTACAAAGTGTGAAAAGGAACCCAGGAATTGAGCACTACAATCTCAGTGGGACTGGATGTGCTTACAATCTGGAAAATATTTTTCATTACATACTTCACTGATTCTTTGTTTCTTTTTTGTTTAAGTGTTGAGTTCTTCCACTCAGCCACTCCTACTCCTGTCTCATTCACTTTTATTATTTTATTTTTTGGCAATGTGTATACAATTAATTTTAATTTCATAAATGTTTTGAAGAGGAGTATTCCTGTGTAGGTGAGGGATATTCAGGATGGATGCATTCATCTGTTTACTGTATTTTAGACCATAATTGTTACAAAGTTGTATGGCAAGTGAAAATATTATCTAAGGAAAGCTGAAATATCAATAAATCTTGATTACACCTTGTCACAGAATCATAGAGACATCAAGGATGGGAAAGACCTCCAAAATCACCTGCTCCAACCATCCAACTGCATACAATATTGCCCCACTAAACCATGTCCCATGGGCTTTGTTAGCTTGGCTATTAAAAATGTGTCACTGTACACAACTGTTGAGGAATGTATTTGTGGAATGGGGGAGGGTAGGAATCATATCCCAATAGAAATACTTTGATTTTTTTGTTAAAATCTTGGGAAATGATAAAGTTTGTTGCGTAGAACTTAACCAATGTTCCGTGAGGCTTAATATGTTTGTTATGTGCATGCACACATGTATACATGTGTGTTTTTAAAGAATACGTGTGTGTATTCATTTATTGTACTCTCACCCTAAATATAGCATTCTTCTCATTTTTCCAAAACAGCAGACCCCAAACACTGCTGTTTGTACTCCGTGCCCCATCCCAGCCTCCTCTCAGCGTTACCTAACCTGGCACATAAGCACAGGGGAGAGAACACAGCTCTAGGGTGTCCTTGTGTGTCTGCACAGATGTTCCAGTTTGGCATGAAAGATGTAAATCACAGTAGCAGGTGTGGGTTTTCCTGCTTGTTTGGTAGGTTTCAGACACGAGGTGATGTTGTTTCCACATCATGTAGTGCTGAAAGTTTGCAGTTGTAGAGCTGCTCTCTGAGGACGGAGACTCTTAGCTCAGTTTCCTCAATAACAGCAGCAGTGGGCAAAGTAGAGTCTGTGAATAGCAATAATGATAATAACAAAAGGCAGTGCATGAGGGCTGACATTTAATGTATACAAATCCCACTCCCTTTCTCTATTCTGTTTCAGTTGTGTACCACGCTGCACTCGTCCCAGGGGTCAAATATGCAGTTTTTTTCTTCTCTCCCATGCCTAGGCAGTCTGATTTGTCCTGGCTCATGATCTTTTGTAGTCTCTGTGATTAGCAGTAGATAAGGACACCTCCAGACTCTGAGATGTTGACTCCCATGTCTGTAATGTGTCTGGCAAAATTTTCTGCTGTGACTTAGCAGACTCCACAGGAATCACAGCAGAGCTGAGGGTGGTATCCGTGTCAATAACACTGGTGATTGATGGGCTGGGATTAAAACAACTCATTTCATGTTGATTCATGTACAGAAGCAGCATACACTTGATGTTTATATAAGTGTACCCTATTGCTTGGCAAGCATATGTGCAGCGTGAAGGGGAAATGGAAGCAAACTAAAAACATTTAAAAAAATAAATAAAGTTTTGGCTCAGGAATAGCCACAAGAGTTTCTATGTACTCCTGCTCAGATTCATGTTATCTATGAATGTGTGCATCTGGAATACAAATCCCATGTTTGATGGTAGCCCCAGTGAGAAGTTTCAAGTTTTCATTTGAAAGGCTTCACAAAAACAGATGGTTTTTTTGTTTGTTTGTTTTTGTTTTTTTTTGTACAGAGCTTCAAAAGTATGCATTTACTTAATATTTGAATGAAGGATAGAGTGATTAGTTTCCTTGATCCACCTTAGTATCTTTCATCAGTCTATATACCACAGAGAATCCAAACAAAGGAACGATTCCCTGTGTTTCTGTTGGGATGGCTGAGCACGGCGGATGGGCAGGCCTGCAGAATAATGCAAGGAGATGTCATAGAAACTGAATATAGATAGACATGAAGAAGAAAATGTTTTCTACCGAACTGACAAGGAGAATTAACGGAATGTCTCAGGGTCACAGTGTATTGAGAATAATGAAATGCATGTCTACGCACAGCGATGATTATCTGCATGGGAGAGCGCAGTGTGGAGAGGAAATATTCCTTTGCATGACTGCAGAGCTGCCAGTGGTTTTTTTCGGTTGTTTTCTCTTAGCTTCTGATAAATAGCATACATCAAAAGCATCCGTGTCTGCAGAGGGACCAGGCAGTTTCTACCTTTTTTTCATTTTTTGGTGTACTTATTTAAAGGTTTTCCATAACTGAGAGTGAAGGTAACATCCCAGGTCAGACAAATTTAAATTAAGTTACTCTTTGATTTTTCAGAAGAAATACTTCAGCAGTGTCTCAGTGGCACAGTAGGTAGTTGTGAACACTGCCGTGTTTAAACAGTGGCAGGGAAAGAGGTGGAGATGTTTTAGACAGGAGACTTTTGCATCTTTTCAGGAGGCCTTTTTGATAACATCTATCTTTGTTCTGTTGGTTTCTTGTGTTGGTTTATTTTTATGGTCTGGGAATAAGTGGTTTTGGCGGGGATGAGGGAGCTGGAGAGTGGGAAGCCAATGCCTCTTGTATCATTGTGCTAGGGGGCTCTTCCTGAGCATCCCTGGCTCTTACAGGTGCTGCATGATTTTGCCTTCAGCAGGAACTACTTTGGTAGGTAGCATATGGTGGTTTCATAGCAAGGGACCAGGACTCTGGTGTTGATTAGATTGAAAAGGTACTATTTCAGTTGTCCTGTAGATCCTGCAAATCTGTTGCTTTGATGTACGATCTCCAGCTTGTGTGTCTCCAGCAGCATGTGTAAAGAGGAGCAAGGAGAGAGCACAGAGCTGCTGTTGGCTTCTGCCAGGGAGGGAGAGTGGGAACTTCTGCATTAATTGCCTGTAACTGCCTTGAAGTTGATGCTGAGGAATTTGTCTGGGTATGCCTGGTGCATTTCCATCAATGGGCTTTTGTCAGAGCAATTTAGAAGTAGGTGAAGGGAAAAAATTGCAAGCTACAAGACATTGACATAAAAATACATCATCTAATGAACAGCTTCATTTCCTAAATTGGCTTTTAAATGATAAGGCACAGCTACGTGTGTGGAGCTCAACAGTGAAGTTGCTGTTGACGGTAGAATTCAGCAAGCTGATTTCTGGCTGTATGTCTTGGCAGAAATATGTTTGCAGAGGATTCGGAGGCATGAACGAAGCTGCGGGGTTGTCTAAGGAAGAGGATGGGAAAAAGGCTGTGTGAACACACTGCCTGCAGAGCGGTGGTGGGAGGGGTTCCTGTCGCACTGCAAGCTGGTGGTGGAGCTTCCTGCGCTCCTGTGGGAGGGAATCATGACAAATATTTTCTATTAGGAAAGTGGAAGTAATGACATATGTCGTGTGTGTACTTTTTGTTTGAGATGTGCATGACTGTAAAGAAACAGATGGCTCCTTTAATTCTAATCGTGGGCATGTGGCTCCACCGTTTATGAGGCTTTTATTCCTGCACAGATATATTTAATTCTTTTTAAGAGGAAAGGAAGAAAAATTGCTTTACATCAACTCCTTACAAATTACCAGGAACAATGCAGATTATTAGGAAGTCTGTATTCAGCAAACTACGAATGTGTTGCCTGGAGCAGGCCTTAAAAAACAAAGCGATCATGTCTTATTTCCTATGGAGTCAGCTAGTCTGCGAGTGGTAAGACGGAGAGAAGGTGGAAGTCTGTTGGCCCAGGTAGGAGATGCGGGGTTCTTTCTTTGCTGGGTAGCTGAAGCCCCTGCTTGCTTTGTCCTCCATGGTCCTGCTCTCTTTTGGCTTGTGCCTGCAGGGCTCTGCCTGCGTCTTTTCCTCACACCGCGTTTATTTCCTTAACTATGAGCCACCACCAGCTGTTTGCTGGGACCAGCCTTTCCCCAGGGGCCACCTTGACCCCTTTTCTTTGTACCCCATAATGACGTGTTCTGACGGTAAGATGTTCCTTCTGTAACTGCTTTAGTGCCTCTGTTGCTTTGAAGCAATAACTTGATATATAAACCGTTAAAAAAGGGATATTTGCAGACGCCACAAGAAGTTTTATTCTTTTACTTTTAGTGCTCTCTGTTGAAAAGAAGCCTTGGTTCAAATAAAATATGTTCCCTTACTGGTTTAATAAATGTAGCACTGTAATCAACCTCTCATGAGTCTAATGGCAGCCCGTCCACAGCACGTAATTCAGAGCAACGCAGATTTCTTCAGTCTCACTGGAAAGTATGGCAGATAGGAGTACATTTCTACAACTAGAAACAAAATGTTGCCATGTTTTAAGTGCCCTCAGACAAGATGAAGATATATCCACTTGACAGTGACAATATTTAAGTAGATCCTAGCTTGTATTGCGCAGGCTTAGCTGCCTGCAGCTGAGTTTGAAGGCATGGCTGTCTGTTGGGGTTTGGAATACACTGTTCCATTTTTCCAAAGGTCCCTTCACCCTCAAGGATTGTGTAGGCAAGGAAAGCTCTCCTTCAAAGAAGGAGTTTTTCTGTGCAGTCGTGTTGAGGCAGTTTTGCTTATCTATAGCTTATTTTTATTAAAACGTCCTACATCCCATCAATTCTCCACCTTTGAATTTTAGTCTAATGCTTAATTATGTTGGCATTTCCTAAAATGCTATGGCAAGTGGTCATTGTGTTGGAGTTAAGAGTGTAAGAAATTGAGAGAAAAAGTTGAAAAGATGCTTGTCCAGTAGAGTTGTTCCATTAAACAAGTGAACTTCTTCACCATTTGAGTTGGGGGAGCAAAACTCAGTGTTCAGTGGTGTGGAGAAGGAGGAGCGTCAGGAGGGGAGCCGGAATGGTTGGAGCTGCTATTACAGGTTTATGCCACTTCCTTGGAGATGAAATAAAACAGATGTATGAGATGGGGGGAAAAAATAGTAGTGATTAAATAAAAAAACAAACAAGTGTTTTCTTTACATTGGTGGTCTTGGAGAGCTGGGGCCACAATGCATGGGTTGTGTTGATGATTTTGGTGCATAGTTTGATGTGTATTTGGATATTGCTGGAGGTAACTCTTAACTTCAAAGCACTGAAATACTCCTGGCTCTTATTCCTCTTATACATCCACAAAGAACAAATTGCTGTGGTGGTTGGGGCGGTTCTTCAATTCTTTTCACTGAAATAAGACCAAAGCATTGCTAAGTTAATGCACGATAGCGTATCTGCAGTGTCCTTCTCTAGATTTATTTCTTTTGATGCTTTAATGCGTAGCATCTCAATGTGTACAGAAGGAAAACAAAGCATTAACTAATCTTAACTACATGGATTTTCTTGATGAGAGAGAAAGTTGAAGGAAAACAGAACGAAAAAGAGGTCACATATGAGCAGAAAGATATTTAGAAATGAAAACTATAATTTAACAGCAAATAGGAGCAACTTTCCTTTAACTTAGATTAAAAACAAATCATCTTTACATCAGAGCACTTAGTAAAGTGAAGGTGCATTCTGAAAAGAGCATAAGCTGTGTTTCAGAGCTGGTGTCTGGCACTGTGAATGTGCATCTGTTGGAGTACAACAGCAAACATTTGGTAGTCTCCCAGACAACACATCTTCATGGTGAGGAGTAATTTAGAGAGTATTATCTAGAGACACTTGTGAGGTTTTGGCCTATGTTCCTTTCTGGACTGTACTGGTGTCTGCGACTGAAATGGAGGCTGGAAAGCTTTGAGAGGCAGCTGAGTTGTTCTCTGGTTGAGAATTTCCTTGAGCTGTTCCCCACTGTTACCAGCACTTTGGTTTCTTCCACCTGGAGGCCCTAAAGCATCAGTAAAAGTTGTTCAGTGTGTGGCAGTTTGAAAAAGACATCAGGCCAGCACGTGATGGGGAAAGGACTGATGAAGGAGAAAAGCTGCAGACAACTTCTGTGAGCTGCAGAAGTCACGGGTAGACAGGAGAGATTATGAACTTAACTACTGAAAAATCATCAAGTCCATCTGTGTGTTTACGTGCCTGTTGCAGAGACTCACAGTTGGTTTTGCTCAGGGATTTTGCAATTTACCTCCAGCTTTGGAAATGGGCTGAGCTAGTTCAGTGACTGGGCTTTATTATTCCAAATGTGATGACTTGAACACTTGGAAATGTCATTGCTTAAAGGCTAAACGCTGCCTTGATGGTCTTTGCACCTTCTTTAAGGCTTTCAGTTGCACCAGGGGAGGTTCAGGTTGGATATTAGCAAAGATTTCTTAACAGAAAGAGCAGTGAGGCACTGGCATAGCTGCCCAGAGAGTGCTGGGGTCGCCAACCCTGGAGGTGTTCAGAACTGTGGCACTGAGGGACGTGGTGATGGGCATGGTGGTGTGGGTTAGGGTTGGACCAGATGAGCTTAGAGGTCTCTCCCAGCCTTAATGATTCTGCTATTCTCTTGGTTTATTTAAGTAGCAATAAGCACAGAAACGCTTTTTCTCTACCTCTGTGCAGCAGTCCTCTCATCACTGCTGGTTTTATGGTGGCAGATGGCCTTGGTTGCACACTGGGGCCACAGATTGGTTCTTGGTATTTCACTGGTGGCATACACATGATTTGTCTTTTCTACCTTTTCCTTTCTGTAATCTTAAACCATCTTTGCCCCCAAGTATAGAGGAGAATTTATCAGTTTTATCTGTTAACATTTGTCCTGCATGACCATCTTCACAATACTGTTTATGTTGTTGCAGAGTCCCTCTTCTTATCCAGTGAAATGACCTTTTCCTGGATGGAAACAGAAACTAAAAATGTGATAGTATTCCTTCTCTGAGCAAATGTTAAAGCTTGAACAGATCAAGGTTTTCTGTTTTGCTATTTCTCTGAGGTTTTCCTGAGACAGAAGAGGTATTTGGGACGGCAGGTGATCTCTGATGGTGTCTGAAAACAAGGCAGTAGTCACAGGAGTGTGATGGTAGCTGCTCTAGCAAGTGCAGCTTACATCAAATTGCTTTAATGAGCCAGTGCTGTTATGCTAGCCTTATTACATTTCTGAATTAATGGCTTGGAAGGAAGTTTGTTAGCTGCAATATTTGAAACCAAATCAAACAGCAGCATGCCATATTGTATAATGACATAAAATAGAAGAATTTGAATTTAAATGTACCTCAGTCTGTGGGCAATCCTTTCTAACAATACAACAAGCACTACCAAGAGATAGGTATTAAAAGAACAATCCTAACCATTCAGGTGCCAGTTCTGAACATATCACTGTGAGTCTCCTTTTCAGGTCCACAGCCTCTCTCTTATAAGGTTGGGATAACACAGGTATGTGTGGATATATGCATGCCAGTGCATATATGTATATGAATTTTTACATATAATACTTAATGTAGGATGCATTTGTCTGTCTGGGGCTCTGATATAAATGCTTCACACCAAGAGCATTCAAGCTAGGATGATATTGTGTGTTCGATGAGATCACTGATATTTGAGGAGAAGAGACGTGAAGATTTCTGTTCTCATCTGAAGGCCTCATGTTTGTTAGCTGATGTGTTGTATTAAGGATTGTTTTAGATGTAATCTCTAGCATAATCTTGTTAACCTCAGGGGCACTGAACACCCCGAACCAAAGAGCATTCCTGGATTACTCCATCCTTTACACCCTTGAATGCTAGCAAAAAACTTTGCCCCAGTACACCCCCTGAAACTGTTTTACATGAAGAAGTATATGAATGAAAACACCACCCACAAACTTCCCCTCTTTAGTGCTCTCTTCCTCTGTCTCCTTTATACCTCGTGTCTGTTTTCTTGGAAAGATTTCAACTAGGAGGAAAAAAAAAAAGTCATAGTTTGAATGCAGGAAAAATGCTGGAAATTCTACTTTCCTGTTTAAAAAAAAAAAAAATTGATTTGAAAGTTTTCATTCGTCTCCTGTCGGGTATCTTCTCCCACTCGTGTCCTTTCTGGCAAGTCCTGTGTCAGATGCACAGCATGAGAGGAAAAGAGTCTAAAGAAAAGAAATAGAAACGGGAAAATACGTAGATGTCAAGAGTGCCAAGGGCAGCAGAAATTTACAAGTTTTAAATTTACTCCAATGTGAGAGCTGGAAACCAATTTAAGGCAGAGCATGTGGGTACACAGCTTGCTTTATTTGCCTGCCACCCAGGCTGTGTTTCCAGGAGTGGAGGCCATGGAGTGGGGCTGGAGGTGGGGGAAAGATGAGGCAGTGCTCCTTGGGAACAGGGGAGAATGCTCCACAGCCTGCACTGAGGTGGCTGGGAGAGAATGGGAGCTGGAAGGGCAGCCTCTGGTCCAGAGTGAGGGTTTGGTTGTTTGGAGCAGAACGAAGGGACAGACAGCCTCCAGACCCCTAACTTGTGTTGCTCCTTCCTTCTGTGACTGGTGAGAGGGGCATTCAAAAGAAGACCAACTTCTTTTTTCTTACCCATTACCAACCACCCGCTGAACAATAACTTTCTGTCAGTAACAACTCAGATTCACACCGGGATTTGCATCAGTTCCCAGAGCTGTCACTTTTCTCTCTTAATAATTTATTTGCTTCTGTAATTGCTCTGGGTTTTCATGACATCCAGGGAGAGAGTCTCCAGCACAGATTTTTAACATCTGAGTTATATGCTGAGGTGTGCTCATAGTTATTAAAACTTGCCATTCATCAGAGTGGTTGAACTATGCCCAAACCAGTATGAAATGTATTTGGGAAACGGGTTACCAAATCTACAGTTGGCCTAGATGATCCTAGTGGTCTCTTCCAACCATAATGATTCTGTGGTTCTGTTCCTTGCTGTGCACTGGACAAGCCTGATGTAGCTTTTTAATATTTTGATGATCTCAGTTTTAATCATGAAATTGTTGGCAGATGATGAGGAGCAGATCTAAGTGCAATAAGAGAAAGAGATGACTTCCCTAACTAATGGGTTAAACTTTTAAGTAGTTGGACTAGAAGCGTTTAAATTATACACTGTGGTGCCTACCCAGATCCTCAGTCCTCTGATGACTTAGACCTGGCCGCTGCTCCCTTCCAGCCTGTGGGTGTTGGTTGGGTCTGTCCCCTTGCAATGGGAAGGGTGAATGGTGCATGCTTGGCTCTGATGGTGTTGGCACCAGGTGTGAACTGTGGTTTCAGCATAGCTCTTGCCTCACTCCCTGCAGCACTAGGTAGAAGGAATATGATGGGATGGGAGGAGTACATTTTGTTTTTATTTATAATTGATGAAGTCACTAGGGAAAATAGCACTAAGGAAAACAGGGAGGGAGAGTGGAGAGATGGAACACAGGCAGAATTTCTGTCCTTTTGTACCACCGCTCCTCCACACCTCCTGCCTTCTCCTGGCATTTCTATGTATGCACATTTCCAGGAGATCTCTGTTTTAATACCCAGCAGAGTCACTATTCCACAGAGAGGGTGATCCCATTGATTTTGTGCTGTGCATAAGTCATGTGTTACAGAGAATGTGTTCTCTGGCCCAACCCGAATGGACAAGATAAAAGAAAACAGAGCAGCTTGATAGGATGAGAGGGAATGCTATCAAATTGCACCAGGGGAGGTTTGGGTTGGATATCAGGAAAAAGTTCTCCGGAAGAGCAATGATGCACTGGCACAGCTGTCCAGGGACTGGTGGTGTCACCGTCCTTGGAGATGTCACAGAACATGGAGATGTGGCACTGAGGGATGTGGTCAGTGGGCAATAATTGGTGGTGGGTGGATGATTGGATTAGATGATCTTAGAGGTTTTAGTGATTCTATGGTTCTTGTGGAGTTATGTCACAGAAAAGGACTAGAAGCCCCAGAGGCCTCTACTGGTTTGTTCTGCTGTCATTCTTTGCTGAATGTTGAAGGGAGTGTGAAAAGTGATTGACACGTTTTTCAAATGTATTTCAAATCTCCATCTTTACAATTGTAGAGCTTTAGACTTAAATCTCCTTGGACTGATGAGGTAGAACTGGAGTCACAATTAAATGTTTCCAGGAGTAGATTTGGACCTTTTCCTTTAGTTATGATGATTTAACAAGACTGTAATTAAATTGGTAAGTGTAGACCGCTGGCACTCAATTTAACCTGTTATACATTGAACTGAGAACTGAAGGAGATAAAAAATATATTGTTTATAGCAATCTCTGCGGTAGTCAGCAGCACTTAGGCTGCGTTCTTCCATCATTCAAATCTCAGCAAAGCATTCCATCTTTCTGCAGAAGCTGCTAAGTCAGTGTCAGAAGGAGGCACATGTTGTGAGAGTCTGTTCTGTCACAGGATCCAGAGTGCAGGACAAGGTGTTGGTCCCAGCATAAAGCAGGAGAGGAGAGAAGGACTGCTTCAGCAGGAAAGAAATGTGATTATACTGGGAGAGAAGTGGTGAGGAACCCAGAGCTTTGTGCTCTTTAGCACTGCACGAGGGCAGGTGGAGGTGGGATGGAGGCTGTATCTTAGCTTCAGTGAATTCAGATGGAATTTCATCTGCTGGGGTAGCACTGACATGGTAAATACAACCTTGTAATAAGCAGTAGTCTATAGCTGGAATTGTAGTGTTGCTTTCAAGGAAGATGTTGTAGTTTCAGCAAAACTTTCTATGGCATTTTTTCATTCCTTCTGAGTCTGGGCTCATTTCAAAGTTTCTTGGGAAATAATGCTGGAAAGAAAACAGCTGCATTTCATAATCTTGTTAACTCAAACCTTTGTGAAGGGTCAGAATAGTGGAACTTCCTCATGGCACATCACAACTCATGACAAAACAGGATCTTAAAAATGCTTTGCATGCTGGTTAGAGTATTTATACCAATAGCCATCTGCAGAAAGCAATCACTTACGGGTTAATGTGACTCTCAGATTCACTTGGTGGCATTCTGCAGCAGCAAATTGCACATCTCAGAAGTGAAAGCAGCACCTTGATCTGCCTAATAAATGCTGCATAATTTGATCCGTGGCTCCAGAATGTTTGTTCTATAATGAAAAAAGCAGGACTTAATCAGTGTTGGGGAGGACGTGCCATGGCTCATTGCTGATCTGAGGCAGCGGGATGCACACTGGGGCTTTTGTTTGGATCTGAGAACTGAATCCACTTGGAGATGCTTCTCCAGCCTTGGTCCCTATCAGATCCCTTCTGTCCTGAGCCTCCTCCCTGCAGCCCCCCATGGCACCTCGCTGCTCCTTGGTGGGGACACAGAAGGGCTGCTCTTTGTTTTGGTGGAGATCCAGCAGGGAGAGAGGAATGTCCAGCACAAGTAATCTCAGAGCACTGAGTTGTTTCAGGAAAAGCACGCTGGCAGCTTGACCAGATGCTCTTGTTGCTGCCATAATTAAATAAATAAGCAAGCAATTAAATAGAAGCTGTGGCAGCTTCGGAAGCGGAGCGGTCCCCTGCCTCATCCCTCCTCCCTTTCCCTGTTGCTGGCAGCAGAGCAGCACTGCAAGCTGGCTGCGTTTCACATGAGATGTGGCTAGATTTCTCAAGAAAAAAATATCCAGAGGGACAGGACGCCGTGCTCCCGTTTCTGACATCTTAAGCTTGTCACAGACGCCGAGCCTGTTTCACCCAACGTGATTATCTCTCCCTTTGTAAAGGAGGCAGATGCCTCAGCTAGGAAAATATTGTCCCCAGCCTGTCATCTGGATGCTATAAATGGAAATAGGCCTTTGCAAAAGCCAAAAATTATATTTAGTTGCAACTATGGGAGGGGGGGGGAGGAAGAAAAAGGAATAAATAAAGTCCAAACCCTCAAAAATTACAGCTGGAATGCTTAGGTTTGCTCTAATCATCTGCAAATAAATGCATTCATTAAATGTACGCTGTGCAAATAAAAGTTATTCTTCTGTCACTCCTTTTATCTTACCTCATGCACTCACTTGCCAGTCAGGCTTCTGTGTACAAGCCATAAATATTCAGCTGTTTCTGGAATAGTTTTTATCCAATATTTTCTTGTTTTCATCTAAGCTCTCCGTATGCCAACAGCACTGACAGCAAAGTGCTGTGAGCTGGAGGTGTGTATTTGGGTTATTTAGCCGTGGGTAGCCTGCAGTAGCCTTATCTGACCAGGCTTTATTAGCCCTGTGATAAAGAATGAGCCAAAAATAAAATTACAATCTTGCTGATTTAGGTATGAAGAAAATTTAAACATTGGCTATGCAGTGATGCCTGGAACAACTCCTGCATGTTGTGTCTCTGCTCTTTGGGTTGGGCACAAGTGTCTGTGAGAGATTAGTTCTTAGGGCTCAGGCTTTAATAGCTTTCTGTGTCTGGTGCTGACTAAGCAGAATGAATTGACAGTGTTTTAAAGGCCACTTGGGAGAAATCAGGGAGAGGTTTTACAGTGCGTTCCACTGAAGGAAAAGTTGGATCAGCCAAAGAAGTGTGGACTTGTTCTAACAATTTCAGCGTGAGGAAGAAAAGTATCCTTACCCACCCACTCACTGACTCACCTATCCAGCCAGCCATCCACCCACCCAGCCAAAGCTCACAATGAAGTTGACCCACACAACCAACCATCCATCCAGGATCCACCCAACCGAAGCTCACAATGAAGTTGTACTTCGTTTGTGTTAATGCTGATCATCAGGAATGTGTCATCAGCAAGGGGTCGTTACCAGCAGGAGGTGAGCAACGAATTGTTAACTATGGACCTGGCAACTTGTGAGAAGGCAGAGGGATGAGTATGGAAACAGGCCCTTGCTGTAGCCTTCATATATGTCAGCCCAAGCTGATATGGACCCCAGGGTCTGTTCAGAGCTCTTCATTATCAGAGGATTCTTTGAGAGCATAAATGAATTAATTGCAAGAGGCTTAGTGACATCAAATCAAAGCATAATTGCATTTGCTATGTCTTCCAGGAGGGAGAAATGTGGAGATGCAATTAGCAATGAACCACGCTTGACATTTTGCCCTCTGTGTTCTAAAAATGCGTGGAGATCATTGATGGTCAGGACCCTGCTTTTTAATTCTAATCCTGAAGGTGTTTGGTGTTGCTTTCGAGGTCCTTTAGGATGCTAACTTCCTGTGTGGGTGTGCTGCTGCCAGCAGAGATGATGAATTGTGTGTCATCCTCCTGGCCTCTCCACCCCATCTCTCAGCTCCCAGTATTGTGGTCATAGATCTATGTAGACCATTCTGTCCCTGCCCTGAGCAGAAGAGCATCACCCAAGTCCTTGGGAAACCGTAAACTCCTGTAGAGAGAGTCAAGGAGTTGACTCTATGAAGTTTTCCCAAAGACTTGTCTGGCAATATTGTTCTCCTTCCACGGGTTTGTTGGCAGACATTGGGATGTTTGCTTTCCCCTTCTCTGGTCTTCACTGCAGTTTGGTTGCTGTTCATTACCTCACCTCTCTACCGAGAGGCTGTCATTTTTATTTATTTTAGTATCTACTTTCTATTTTAGGATCAAAAAGGAAAAACAGTGAGCAAAAAGAATTACAAGCAATAAGTTTTCAGAGAATGAAGCCTTTGAAAATTAATTTTTTTTCTGCAGTTTAATTTCATGGGTGCACAATTTCTATTACATGTAGGACAATTGTGTTGCAATAACTGTAAAAAAATATTTATTTTAGATCTTGTAATGTGTTATTTATGGAAGCGTTATACTTGTAATGATTCATTTACAGGGCTATTGTGACAATGGTAACTTCTCTTAAAAATGGGAATTTGCAGTATAAAATAGTTATTTAACAATAAGAGAATGAGCAGGGAAGTTGCATACAAAGTGACAGTAGTAAGAGAATAAAAGCCAGGCTTTGCATGGGTTTGAATAACATAGAAACTGAGATGTCATAATGGAGGAAAAAAGACTTAACTCCTGCAGGAAGTCAGATACTAATCTGATACCTCATCGCTGGTAATGTAATCATTGAAAAACCTCTTAGACTTGGCAGGACTGACTTGGAGAGAGTTATGGTTGTAAAATAGTAAATGGGATCCATTGCAATTGTGTGAGGACCAGTGGATGACTAAATCCTGCAGGGGACTTTCTTGGGAGTATCAAAATACATTTGCCAGGTGCAAGATAACGTCAAGTAAATAGTTAAAGCTCTAATTGTGCCATGGCATGATAGAGGATTAAAAAAAAAAAAAGAAGAATTGAAAGAGGGTTGGATGCTTTTGTTTTAAATAGATCATTGGAATGAAGGAAAGCAGGGATGCAGAGATGTCATTGTCTAGGTGCAATGTTCACTTGGTGAGAGATGTGGGGAGTGCAGGAATAGTCCTGTGGCTGCTGAGAAGTGCTGTGGAGTCTCAGTTGTGCCGCAAATACGCCATCAGGTGTTCTCCAGTTGCAGCTCTGATTTACTGTGATTTTGCAACTGTGGTGCTTCCATGTTGTGCGTGGACAGGGCCTTCCATGCACGGAGGTTGTGGCACTAAGGAGTTCTGGTTGAGCTTGGGTAAGAGCTGCATGGTCAGGTCGCAGCTGAACAGTGCTGAGTGTGGGTGGTGAGGAGGTGGGGGCTCTGGAGAGCATTTGTTTAAGCAAGTGTTGAACTTGCGTTTATGCAACTTGTGTCCGATTACATTTTGATTCCCTACAGGCTTCTGTGGAGCTCTTAATTACCTTATGTTTCTTGTTCTGGCTCTCTGCTTTGCTCTGTGTGGCTGGATATTTACTGAAGGGAATGAGTATTGAGAACTTAGCCTCTTTTTCCCTAAAATTTCAGCCAAATGCCCATTATTTTCACTTTTCTGAGAATAAACAAATGGAACACAGTGACCGTACAACATGTCAGCTCTCCACACAGCTTCTGTTTTGCTCACCCACAGATATTTCAAGTGCCCTTCCAGGCAGTGCCCTCAGCATGACACTTTGTCTAACCACGATGTGAAGCTCAAGCCATTCGTCAGACTCTATTAATACATGATATGCAAAGCATTCCTGGAGAGAAACTTCAGTGCCGATCTGTCAGATTTGGCCGAGGGAAGGTCTCTTTTATTGTTTTACCTGGTGGGAGAGAATGACTTCTGGTGGGTAGAGGCAAGGACTGAGCCCCAGCGGCACGAGCAGCCCAACTCAGCTCTTGGCAATTGAGTCAGCGCTGGTGGCAGCTCCTCAGCTGTGAGATACAACAATTACAGCGATAATTTGAGTCAGAAAATTGACAGAGCCGTTTTATTGCGTGTGAGAGTGACAGTGAGTCATCTCTGATCAGTGTGTTCAGCAGCCTGGAGATCCACGGGCACCCAGGACAGCCTCATCCCACATCTGCATGGCAGCTCAGGACAAGGAGAAGCAGCTCAAAGTCACTATCTCCTTCCTCCCAGAGGCGGCTTCGCATGGGTTTAGTCCCAAGAAACCAAAGCTGAGATGTGTTGGAGGGTGGGGTGGGACAGCATCGCTGCTGCCTTTGTCCTCTTCTCCTTAATGTGGGGCATAGTGCAGCAGTGACAGTCAGCCTCGTCAGTTGTGTAGCTGCTGGGAAATGAATAGGTAAAGGCAGACGGAAATGCTAATAAAGTTTTACAAAGGTCTCTTTAGGGTTTCATTTCAGGAGCACAGTGCATTGGTAACGTGGAAATTACAGTAGACTGAAAAGGAAAGGTGGTTTTTTTTTTTAATCTTTTTTTTTTTTTTTTTTTTGAACCTACAAAGACCTCATTTCTTAAATTAATTCTACAAGAAACCTTTAAAATGTCTTTTCTGTTCTCCAGCAGTCACTTGAGATGCAGATGAAGTCGTGGGGGCTAGTATTAAAAATACTACGAGTGCTTATGTGGCACCCAGGGCAGGGAGCAATGGAAGGACTCCAACACAGGTAATTAGGAACCGTGCAAGTACTGCTGAGCTCACTCTTTGTAAAATTGAATTGTCCAAAGCAGTGCGAAGCTCAGTAATGAGTGTTTGCAGGACCTACATACTCAAGCACTTGTTTTGGCAGAGGTATGAGCCAAATTTTCAAGTACTGCAAATTGCTCTGAAGCTTTTCTTGATTTTTTTTTTCCTATTTAACTGAAGCTGATGTGAATCCACAAGTTTCAGACATTTACAGCGACAAAAAGTTCTTTGCATATTTTAAAGTGTTAGAACCAACTTCCAGAATAAGCGTTCTAATTTATTTTGAGCTATGTAAAGGCCCAGTGGGCATTAATATGGTAATGACACCAGATAGTGATTTGTGTCTAATACAGATGGTTTCAAAGCAGTACAAAATGGGACTGTGGTATCCCTAGGGACTGCTCCCCGACTCCAACTGTGTGTTAAAGAGTGGCTTTGACCTCTGCTAAAATGAAGGCCGCTTGATACATCCTCAGCATACCTCAGTATTGACACGATGTCTTTTTTCTCGGAGTGCCATTTGTCTTTGCTAACTTTGACGGGCTGTTACGAGCAGAGAAGTGCAGTATTCATTCCATGCACTGAAATGTGAAATGTGACAATTCTTTTTTTCTTCGTAGATGTACTGTGTTTGCTGCCTTGGGTTACTCTTTATGGCATTTACGTTGCTGAACACCAATCCAAGCACAGGCAATGTAGTGTAAAGATATATAGACATAAAGGCAATAAAAGGTACTGTTATTTCAGTTTGACCAGAATAGCTTTATTTGATCATTTTGCCATTTTCTTTCTAAGGAAGGGGCTGAGAGCATCATGCTTGCTGTGATGCGGGCAGCTTGGGGTCCTGCTTTGTGCCCCTCTCATCAAACAGGAATAAATGGACAACAAAAGTCCTTGTATGCTCCTTGACCTTGCTTTCATTAGCCAAGTCACTGCACATTTGTGCTCGCAGTAAGGCAGCAACATCATTCCTGCTGTCCATGACCATAATTTGAAGTTGGGATGTATGGAAATTATTGCAGTTCTGGTGCAATTAAGCTGCTTGTGGCCGTGCTGTCCACTGTGTGGAAGCACCACAACATTGTATAGAAGCTTGTCTATCGAGATTGGTCTCGATAGACAGAACATGAAACTGTTCTCTCTGAGCACAATCAGTAAGGTGGGTGGTAGCAGGAGATCAGGTAGCTTAATCTTGTGCTGATTTGGCATGGTGCTGATTAAACTGATTTACAGTGAAAAGCAAAATCCCTCTGTGTATGTGCAGCAAGTGCACTGTAGTTGTACAGCAGTGATAGTATCAATGCACATGGGCTTGAAGGATGTCCAAAGGAATTTAGGTTATTGTAGAGAGGGGAAAAAATACTCTCAAGCACGAGTGCTGAACTTTTGTCAAATGAAGTTTTTGAAGTGTGACCCTTTTTGGGAAGAGGAGGGAAAAAATGATCAGTATTGTTGCACATCCTTCTCAAATGATTCTCCATTCAAGTGAATACAGTGGCTTAATGCTTCCTGGGACAGATACAAAGAGCACAATAGCACTATTTGATAGAGCAAATTTTCAGCTACACCACGCTGTTTTTCAACACACCACCATTAGCTATGCATTTTCACCAGCAATGAACAAGAGCCTGTGTGCTGTGCTGGAACAAATCTACCATCCCGCCAACATCGTGGGCCAACATAATAAAACAGGAGGTATTACTTTTGGAGCAGCCCTCATATACATATATCTGTATGTTTAGAAAAGCCTCCTGTTTCATCTGAGCAGCAACCCACAGGTGCCTGCTGCCTCCTGAGGCAGTGCAACCGTGCTGCTCTCCCTGGCACGCCAAGGGTTTTCACTCCTACTGATTAGTTTTCTGTGCTTTGCTTTGAAAGATTTCCTCGGAGGCCATTTCTCAGAACAGCTCTTTCTGTAATGGGTTTCAATTTTAAAACACTTCATTTCTTGCCTCCCTCCTTTTGTTAATCCACAGTAAATGAGGCAAATAATTGGGAGGTGTCACCTTCCCGAATGATGCTTCCATTCTTGCCCCTTTCTTCCAAGCAAAATGCCCAAGAGCTGCAGCAGTGGAGAGTCTCTGAATCAGAATTTTGGAGGACTGCTGCTGTTCATCTCCTGCTTCCCAGGAGGTACGGCTGTTCCTACATGCAGGTTTCCAGGAGAGATTCAGTCTTTTATTTGAGGATTTTGTTGCCTTTGGCTGGGTACTGTTCCTTCCTCCTCCAGGATTATTCTGATTCCTATCAGTGTTGCATTTTTTCCCTTCACCTCAAGGGAAATTTGTTCCCTTTTTGTAGCTCTGGTGTTGTCAATAGATGCTCTATAAATAGCAAGGAAAGCTACAGGCACTTCTATTTCTGTTGTCTTCTTTTGTCATTTTATTCTCCCAGCTCCAAATAGGGCTACATTAATAAATAATGTTACATTGCACAAGAGCATTCCACTGTTTCATGGTTGAACTAGATGATCTTAGTGGCCTTTTCCAACCTTAATGATTTCATGATTCTGTGATTCATAAATAGTGAACCACAGCTCTCCAAAGCTCTCCCATAAGCTGCCAGCTTCCTACTCATCACTGGACCATCCTGGCATTTCTCTTGCCACCTCCTTCTGGCTTTCACCTCAACGTAAGGATATTTTCTTAGGAATAGAGGCATTCCTTGCTTGTCTCTGGCTCTTTTAATGACAGCCAGAGCTTCATACAGTGCAGTGCCTTTTGGTGGTCGTGCAATCAGGATGGGTTGTTCAGCTGCTCTCCAAAAAGTGACCCTAGCAATGCTGTGTGGGGATGCTTCCAGCTCTTTGCCTGTCCGTGTGCCCGGGGCTCTCAGCAGATGCTTCAGAGCAATGAATTGTATGCTGTGAATTACTATCTCATGTGTGGTGGTGCATGGAGCAGCCCACCTGCTTGGAAAGCAGCCAGCTTGCGTTTACTTTGGCAGATGGGGAAAGCAGAAAGCCACTTGGAGTAGGCAAGGAAGCAATATTGATTCATTCAATGGCAAGCGTGGTGAAGCAGTGAACCGAGCTGTGGAGCTGAATTAGTCCAGCATAGCAAAACTGCAGATCTGGTGGCTGGGGAGGAGAAGGCAGTGCGTCTTCCCTGCTGTAAGCAAGTTGTAGGTGTTGCTTAGGCCCTCGAAGAGCAGGAGTGTGCATCCTGACAACACCTTGCATGCAAAAGGCTGAAAGAGAAGAACATCTGAATCACAGAATGGCCTGGGTTGAAAAGGACCACAATGATCATCTATTTTCAACCCCCCCTGCTATGTGCAGGGTGGCCAGCCACCAGACCAGGCTGCCCAGAGCCACATCCAGCCTGGTCTTGAATGCCTCCAGGGACGGGGCAGCTGGAAGATAAGGCTATATGCAGAATGCAGTGCCTTTTCTGCATGGTGAAAGAGGAGCCACACACTCTTAGTAGAATTTTCTGATGTTGGATGTCATTGTCTTTGGTGTGCACAATGATCTAAATACAGCCTTATCTCAGCTCGTCTTTTCAAAGGATAACAGCCTATTACTGCTAGCAGTTAATCCAATTACTCTTTTAGGTCAAGGGGGAGCATTCTGTGCAAATATTTTGAGAAGACGTGGAAAAAATTATTCTGTGTGTTTGACCCAAAGAGTGCATATTTCAGAATTTTTCAGCAGATCAAAAAGTTTAGAAATTTGTACTCCTACTGAAAGAAACATGCTCAAAAGGCTGCAGGCATTCAATTTTGATTGTAAGACGAGGAGGAATGCTGTCTTACTGAGGAGAAAGCTGCCTGCAGAGACACTGGAGCAGATTTAAGTGGGTTTTGTGCCTGTTTTCTGGGGATTGAGGCATCACGGTTGGTGAACCAAGTTGGACCTCCTGCTTTGCTCATGCTTGTCAGGGAATGGCTCTCCGTCCCCTCTCACAGCTTTTTGCAGAAGGGATTTCTGATCACTGCTTTGCTTCAGTCTAGGCCCCCAAGTAGGATTAGGATTTGTTAGATATCTGTGGGGATGCAAGTGCTGCAGCCTCTGCTCTGACTACAGCAGCTCAGTGCACTTTGGATATTGAGATCTAAGCTGGTGTGGTCAGCTGCTGCTGCTGCTGGGAAAGTGAGTAAAAATGGTGGTTAATGTGGGATGGGGAACATCCATCTCCCACCAGAGAAGAGCATCTTTTATTGATGCTCTTCTTAGAGAATCTACTATTGAATCCCAAAAGCCCCAGCTCCTAATAACCAGCACAATCTAATTCAGATCAGCAGCATGAAACATCATTAGTTCAGGTAGTAAAATCTCTCTGTTAGACAAGGAATTTACTTCTCTAAGGCTGTAAGTATCCGAGCTCTTCCAGACAACTACTGCCCGTCCCAGAATTTATGCTGCACTTATGCATGCCATGGAACTGTCCAGAAAAAGCTTGTTGCAAATTAAAATTAGCAAATGCAGCTGCTCCGATTTCCTGATCTTCACTGTGAAAATCGGGAATAGAATCAGCCCAGTTTGAGCACTGTGAACACACAGGTGCATGATCAAAGTGAAGTTTCTGACTTGTGATGCTGACATCCTTGGGCTGTTTGGTGAGAACACTTTGGGATTTTGACAAAGCTGGGCAGGGAAGTGGTACAAATGGGTTGTGTTGACAATATGAGGACTTGTGTAACACAACCTCAGAATAGAAATTCTTTTTTTTTTTTTTTTTTACTAACTTGTAAGGATTTTTGTGCCCCGAATTCATGATGTTCAGATACCTAGCAGAAATCACATCTTCATCTGGAATAAAGCAGGGAGAAAACAAAGCACAAATGAAAAGAGGCAGAGGAAATTGTTCTTGCACTTGTTCTTTTTCTCAGGTATATACTTGAGAGCTTTTCACCAGCTGCTTCAATGTGGAAGTGGTATTACAAAAAAAAAATTCCTCTTTCCTCCCTGTACTGCATGCACTGATTTAAGCAAGCTAGGAGGATTTTGTAAGGTTTGTCCTCACAAAGAGCCAAAAGCAACTTAATATCCTAATATTTTCCCTAAAAAGGGGAGGGGGAGGGAATAATCCTACATAGATCTAACCATCCTCAGAGGCTGTGGTCACATTCCTCCTGACCCTTCTTTCATTTCTGTGGGTCGCAGAGGATGAAGGAGATGCTCAGTGAGCATCACTGGCGTGTGCTGCTGCCCTTTGTATTGTCCTTCCAAAAGAGTTGTGTTGGGAGAATGCTTTTATTGTTGCTGTTGTTACAACTTATTCCCTTGTGCCAATGAGGGGATTTTTATTCTGTTTCTGGATGCGTGATTTAAGAGGCGCTCAAATATCGTGTTGAAGGTGGAGTGTAGAGCTCTGGCTTCAGTCTCTCTGAAATGCTAGAAACAGTAATCTATTAAGTATTATAGTAATCTGTAAGTATGAGCATCTTTGGCTGGCATTGTAAAAGAGAATAAGAAAAGCAAGGGAATCTGAAGGAGGAATGTCATTTATCTGGTAATGACTTGGAAGGCCAGGGAGGGAAGTCAACATTGGTCCACAGAAGCACAAAAATTGTGTTAAACTTTGTCACAAGTACAGAAAGAGTCATAGAATCAGCAAGGTTGGAAGAAACCTCTTAAGTTCATGTAGTCCAACTGTCCCCCTACCACCAATACTGCCCACTAAACCTGACAGGAGCATGGAGATTTCTCTTACCTGGGAGCTCAGACAGATTTGCTCTATGGCTGCTACAGCCTTCTGCTGGCGGAGCTGAAACCAGTGCTTGTGAAAACTAGGAGGAAAAGAAAGCTTCCTTGCAGCTTTGTTAAACTCTGAATTATATTACAGATTGTTCAGCTGAAACCAGAGTCAAGGCCTATGGACAGGCTTGGTGTTATGTTTCTGGCGATCCTAGATGCAGTGTCCCGAAATGAAGTTGGACATAAAAGGAAGACGTAAACCAGCAAAGTTTATTTAGCTGGTGTGATTATATAATGTAAACATGTTTGAATTTATCTTGAAAAGCCATCCTGGTGCTGGCAGTCATCTTAGAGATGGCTTTCCTTTCACTCAGCAAGCTTTATAGGAAGAAAGGAGCTTTTTTTTCATGCTCGCTTGATGTCAGTAAGCCTTTATTATTGTAATTATTTTCATTTTTTAAAAACTCAGGAATGATATTTAGCAAGTTAAATGTTTCCTTGTAGGGAACATAATGGTTACTGCAGCTATCTTATGCCAACTACTGAACAGATTATTTTCCTATATTCATAGTTGCTGTGTTTTCAGTCTCCCCACCAAAAATAACAACAACAACAAAAAAATAATAAAAAATATTAAAATAATAATAATAAAGACATGTGAAGTTGTGGGTTTTTTTTTTATCACCTTCCAGCTGAGAATACTAAGAATATTAGTATCTTAATCACCTGTGTCTGAGTCTTGTCCCTATTTGATTCATGAGATGATGGATGTGCAGACAAATGAGGCATCATGCCTATGGGGATGGAGTTAGGATGAGCAGCTACTGAAGGATAATGGAGGTATAGCTGGACGTGGGAGCCTGGCAGGATGACTGCACATCTGCCCTCAGGAAGAAGGCCAAGGAGATGTAGATATTCCTCAACAGAGGTTTCTTCTAACTGCTCTTGAGGGCAGCACCCACATGATGGAGCATCTGCTGGGTTTCTCATGGGTCTTCTGCTGTCCTTGTTGAGTGTCGTCGTGATTTCTCCCCCAAATTTAAAGCTAAATTGTGTGTGTGTGTGTCTGTGTGTGTTACACCACAGAATGTGAGCATATCCTTGGTCCTGCAGTTAGCACAGCCTGTAATGGAGGGAGCCAAAGAGTAAAAGCAACGTCGTTTGCTCCACACAGCACAGGATATAATTCCTGCTTTGCAAGTTTGTTACTTCCCTAATATTTACTGTCTGTTACCTCCCGTGGTGGGTGGGTAATTGCTTCTGTTGTTAGCAGAGTCATATCAGATTCTTTCATGATATTTCTCCCATTTCCAAGTGGTTTATTCACAGGTGTTGAACAGTGACCCTTCCATGGTTGTGCGTTGGTCACTTTTAGTCACTGAAATGGACATCAGCTTTTCAAAGCTTTTTGCTTATATTCTCTGTGGCTGTAGCTTCTCAGTGGATTGGTGGCTTGCACCCATATCTGGAGCTGTCATTTCAGTGGCTCCACGAGGGTGTCTGGCTGTCATCACAGCAGGAAAATGAGGCTTTGGGGTTAGGGTTTTTTTTCTAGTTTTGCCATAAATTCTCCCTCTGACTTGGGGCCATTCATCATGTTAAGAAAAGGTTTTAGCTGTTCCTGTCAAAACAGTGGTATCAATTATGTTACCCATTCATCATCTCAGCATTAAACTTCTGTAGAACTGTGATTCCTCGTATTTACTCCACATACCAGTGCTGTGCTATGATATTCCTCAGAATTAGGGCTCTTTAGCCCTGTGTTCAAGTAACCCAGTGTATGTTTGCCGATTTCAGCATGTTTGTCATTTGTTGGAGGTGTGGTTCTCTTTGTGGCTTATTCACATTAAAAATAATAATCTGTCTGCAGGTAATCAGTGTTTGAGTGGCAAGGGGTGAGTTAGATCTCCTCTACCTGTCTTAGTGAGAATACCTGAGAGAGGGATGGAGCTACCTAATAATGACAAGCACTTTGCCAGACACTTGATAAACAGAATTGGTGCTTGGAATTGGTTTGCAGATGTGTGAGCCCTCTGAACTCAGAGCAATAGCACCCAATTGCCCAAAAGCAACTGTTGTAGCTGGAGTTGGTCCTTACTCCTGCTGCAGGTAATCACCAGTAGCTTGTTCTCCCCTATTGACCCTATTAAGTGGCTGATAACTGCTGTCTGCATATTATTATTATTTTTTTTTTACAGTTTGTACTGCTTTGCTCCTGCACCATACAGCAGTGAGTGCTGTGAGCAATTTTTCAGCTCCCACAGCTGAGTGGGGCTTCTCCGGAAGGGCTCTGCCACTCCAGGAGCCAGCCCAGGGCCATATCTCTTACCCGAGGCTGTTTGTGACAGCGGGGCACGCTGTGCTGCAGGTCAGCCAGCTTGTTGGCAGAAGGTGGCTGTGCGTTTCACTCCTCTGCTGGCTGCCCGTGATTCTCGATGCACATTATCCTTTATCCCTGTAAATGTCAGAGGGACGTGCCGTAGGCTTCTCATGCCGTTGACGTCAGTGTCACTGTTCACAGCTCACTGGTGGTTTTGTGTGTGCTCCTGCAACAGCACCATCTGCTTGGTGACTTCTTGAGGAGAGACCCATCAGGGCTTGTTGGTCCTTGGCTCGTCTTGGCTGCTGTCAGTGTTTCATGAACGCGTGCGTAACCTTCAAAGCAGCCAAAGCGAAACTGGTGTTGTTAAAGGAGCAATTATCCAGCAGCCCAGGCCTTGTGCTCCAGTGACCTCCTGCTCTTTTTTGAACCGTTGGTGCTTTTCTATTAACTCATACATCTCTTTTAATTGTATTTTTCTGTGGATTATTAGCCTGTGTTACTGGCACTGCGTGTCGTCTAATGAAGCGACAACCACCGAGGTGCCAAGTGTCTTCTATGGATTAATTGAGGTCTTAAAGAAGGTAACTGCCCACTGTGGAAAGATGATCAGCTTGAATCACTTATTTATCTCCTAGATACATTTTTTTTTTCTTTCTTTTACTAATGCCATTCTTCATAGGAGATAAAAAATAAAAATCAAGTGAATGAAAGTGCAAGAGGTTCATAGTTTTTTGGGGGTACCCATGTTAAATCTGGAATGTTTACATAGCACTGTTACCTCTGCAGTTATAGCCCAGCATGTCAAGTGTCAAGGGTTACTTTTCTGATCTTTAGGTTTTTACTTGTTCCTTGGGTTAGTTACGTGTTTCTTTTATTTGCTACGTGGTTGTACAAGCTCAGTGTGATTCTGGCTCTAGTTCTGTGTCTGTGTATTTCATTAGGAATAACTAGCAATGGTTACAGACTGTCCTTTTAAAAAGCATTTAATTTCTGTTCTTGAGGGGTGATTTGTTGCTTAAAGCTGCAAACTGAGGAACCTTGCTATCTCTGTTATTAGGGCTTCATTTTTAGATAGTGGAAAATTGTTTTAATTCTTTCTAGTAATGTAATGCTTTGAGGTAGCAGGAGCTTTTTGTATGCTCTATATTTTATCTTTTTACCATTTAATGGTCTGACTCCATTCAGAAACTGCTTCAGACTGCATATCATTTATGTTATTAATGGCAGTATTGATTTATAAGATCAACTTGAAAAAACGTCTTGCTGTTTTACAAGAAAGCTGTCAAAAGGATTAATGTGCTTTCTCTTTGTACATCTACTCTTCTACCCACTGGAAATGGTGATCAAGTCAAATGTCAGTGGTTTATTATCCTTGCTCTGAGGAACTGTGTGTAATTACATATCCTGATAAAGGCGTGATCTCTTTATGTTGGGGAATAGATACGCTGGTGCTGTGTTACCTGCAGATGTGGAATGATTGCTCCGCGGTGTTAACATAGAGATGACCTGTGGATAGGCCACAACAGCATGCTTTGTTTTTGTTTCTTAACCTGCATGCAGAATAGATAGGGGCGTTATAGGAGAATAAAGGTTTAGGAGAGAACCGTGTTGCTTTCTGGAGCAGTTATTCTACTGTTAATGCAAGCTGCATGAAGCAATATAAATTGTTGATGTTTATGAGAAGTGTATATAAAAGTAGATATTTTCCCCATCCCTCTACCATCACAACTGAGATGCTTTAAATTTGATTTTCCTTCCTATAAACCTTTCTCTCCCTCCTTTCTTCCCCCCAACCCCGACGTTATGTAGTTGATTTAATTCTCTGGATTGCTTTCCTCAAGCTCTAACTTGAGTTCATTTTGTTATGTGGTGACCACAGTTATGGATGACGCTCCCCCTGGCACTCAGGAGTACATTATGTTACGGCAAGATTCGATCCAATCTGCGGAATTAAAGAAAAAAGAGTCCCCTTTTCGTGCTAAGTGTCACGAAATCTTCTGCTGCCCACTGAAGCAAGTGCACCTCAAAGAGAACACAGAGCCGGAAGGTTTGTGGCACTATGGATCCATGTTCTGTTTGTTTCTATTCTTTTTCTTTTTCCATGTATGTCCCTAGAGTGTGCTGTGTGTTTCCCAGCCTGTGTCAGTGCAGTGCAACTGATGCGGGAAGCGTGATGCACTCCATGTCCCCCTCTGCTTGCCTGTTAGTGTCTGATTCAGCTATCACAGGAGGCTATATAGCCATGTATGGTATCATTCTAGACGAGAAGTAAAATGACGCTGCTTTTTCTTAAATAAAGTTTGTTTGTTTCAGCTCTCATCATTACACACTGCCCTTTTTTTGGCTGCCAAAAGTTGCTTGCTACTTCAACAGCATCGATTGCTACTTAAGCAGCATCAATTCCAAGCTGGTTCTTTGTAGTAACATTTCTGAAGCTGCACTCTGCTGAAAGTAATGGCACTTAGGCTCGGATTCAGCTTGTCCCCCAACACCTTTCACTCCATAAGGCTTCTGCATAGCGCTAGAGAATGCTCATGGCAGCTGTACTTCGGCAAAGCAGGATGAAGTCTGTGTGTAATGCACGCCTGGTTGCATTTTGGAAAATGAAATGCATGCAGAGCAGAAAAAAATGAGTAGAATGTTTTCCTTTTCAGAGAAAGCAAAGGTATGGTTTTTTCTCATGCTGTGTTAACTAATATGGAGTTATTAATGAGGTATTCACGTCTTTAACTTGTTGGTCTAGTGTACATAAGATAAAGCCAAATTTAATTCTATTTTTCTAAATATTTTATTGTTCCATGTGTGTTTTTCATTGTTGCTTCATATTCCAAGGCTTTAACTTTTTCAAAAGATCCAGCCTCTGCCCAGACAAACGGTGCTGCTGCCAGTGGATGTATGTTAAAATGAAACGTGTTTTTATTTATAAAAATACATATAAATTTTGCTAAAATGGCATTTCTTTCTCACCTCACCAGAAATATTAAATCTGACACAAACACTGATGTAAGATGTGAGGGAGGTTTTTTGTTTCGGTGGTATTGCAATCGAACATTAAAATTGGGTTTTGAAAGCACGGGGTCTAATTCTCCTCTCAGTCCCGGAGCTGACTCAATAGGAGTTTTGATTTCATAATTCTGAATTCAATAAACATCGAGTAAAGCTGAATCCCATAACACTCTTCTGGATTAACAAATATAATGAATTTCCTATCGTCTGTCAGGATGTGTGTTGTTTGTGGGTAAATGATGAGCCCAGAACTGTTCATGTCAAGATCCTGTAGGAAGATGATGACAGCTGAGCTGCTAAAGGTACTCAGTATGCTTGGCAAATGGTATGTTGTGAATTGAAGGTTCTACGTGAGCTCTAAAGAAAAATGTGCTCTGTGTCAAAAAGATTTGGTCTCCAAAGTTCACCTCATTGACCCACATATTGTATTTCACAGTTTCTTTGTGCTCATGTAGAATTCCAGCAGAAGCTGATGGTCATTTTAGTGGAACTTATGCTGAGAGCTGGATTTCTCCTGGTGACTAATTTAGCTATGATCCTGTGTGGTGGATAAATCCTGTTATGTGCTAATGACATGTTGGACAGGAAGATTTGTGCCGGGCCTTTTGTCTCCAGACTGTGTGTCTCCTGGGAACGTGGTTTGGTTCAGCACTGAGGATTTCAGGAGCTGCTGGGAGAAGCATGCAAAGTACAGGCTCAAAGTGAAGACCTGGAGACCATCAGATCTGCCATGTTGTTGCCTGAAAGTCAACGGTTGCTCTTCTTAGGTTCTCCATAAATCTCCATACTGTCTCCTTCCAGCAGCTGTTATTCCCTCTGCAATGGCATATGGTATTGTTAATCATACTGAAAATGTTTAGTTTTAAGAGGAAAACTTTTCATCTTTTACTGTGGTATATGAGGATGAATGTTTCTTTTGCTTTCCCCTTTCCCTTTCTCCTTTCCTCCAGGAATTTTGCATTACTAACAGGGGAAGCCATGGTCGTATTGACTTACCCCACAATCAGCCAACTTGTGGGATATCGTTTCAGTGGAATTTTTATTGTTGCATGATTTATACAAGTGTTTCTGAGAAATACGCTTCTAGCATGAGAAGGAAAATCTGTTTGTGTCCTTTTAGCCTCTGCTGCAAGTCAGATTGCCTAGGGCTGCATTGGTCTTTTCCTTTGAAATCTGTACATGGGCTGACAGTGGTGCTGGACCTCCTGAAAAGACTGTGTGTCATCCTCAGTGGTTTGTTGGCACGAAGCTGAAAAACTGAATGAATTTATCCAAACTGAATGAAATTATCCAAACTGTGCTATCAGTGTAAACAGGAAACAGTTCATTGGAGCCAATGGAGCAGCTGACAGAAACCCTATCTGGATACTTTATAGTGGGAGCCCAGCAGTCAATATCTCAGTTGTGCTGTGAGGATAAATGAGAAAAAAATATTTAAGCCTTCTATGAAAACACATTTTTCCCATCTTTGAAGGTACTGGAAAGTGCAGGAACCAAGTTGCGATCAGGAAACTTCCATTATGCCATTGTCCTATGAGAGGTTGCATGAAACACTGCAGACTTGAAAGACTCTTCAGAGAAACAAAAATGTACTTTTCTTTTTTTAACCTGCTGAACAATGACATAGGAACACATAGCAATTCCTGAGTGTTTCTAGCACTGCAACTCATCTGAATATTTAATGGTGAATTCTTCTCTGCCCCTTAACCAGATCTTCAGGTAGGGTAAATGCTCGGGCCACACCTCTTCTATCACTTCAGGATTTGGATCCCCTAAGCACGTGTGATTCTGTCAGGTAGAAGATTTTCTGGGCTTTCTGCAGGAGTGTTTGAGGAATGTTCTACTATTTGCTGAAATACTTGAACAGCACCTCGCTCTGGTATTTGAAATAGGTGGTCGGTCCATCGGACTCATTTCTTGTATCTCAAGCCCATTCCTAAAAGCAAGAGAAGGGATGAGAAAATTGATCTTTTTTTCCCAAAGTAGCCTGTCTTGATTTCTCGTTCTTCTCCTGACACCCAACATGCCTGCTTGCAGTGTCAGCATTTTTCACAGCACTTGTGTGCATCAAGTACCCCTTAGCAGAAAAGATTGGTGTGTT
The DNA here is from genome assembly GCF_905368555.1 of Meleagris gallopavo. NCBI lineage: Eukaryota > Metazoa > Chordata > Aves > Galliformes > Phasianidae > Meleagris > Meleagris gallopavo. The sequence continues at coordinate 4,801,130 of NC_139412.1, read as the reverse complement.
TGATATCGACCTGGAGGACGTATAAGAAATTCTTGGTCCAGTGACTATGGCAAACACAGCCTGTCTTAAGTAATAGATGTGGAAGGAAGAAGAGGAAGAATGGGAAATCAAAACAATATTATCTTCCCAAAATGTAGGAATTCCACTTGGGTCCCATAACCAGCAGGGTGATGTCAGTCTGGGCCACAGTTCAGATAAGAAGCTGTGTTTCCTAGTGCTATAGGATACTCTGGACTAAGTTAAAAGATGAACTTCTGCTTCATTCTGCATTCTGCTCTGTTTTCTCAAAGTCATTCTACCGTTGACAATGCTGTGGATCTCTGAATTGCAATAAAACAAGAGGAGCAGACATCCTTACCTGAACGCGAGGTCCTGTGGGCATTGAGTACTGTGTACAATTACATCCAAGCAGCAGCAACATACAGGGTGTTTTTGTAGCTTCCCTCAAGCCAGCAACACAGTGCTAGCAGGAGAAGGGCCGTCTGAAGAACATTTTGCAGCTATTTGTTCTCTTAAATAGTTTAAATATAAGCTGCTGCTATCTGTATAAAACATGGTTACATAAAAAGAAGTCTGCTTCTGGAAAACTAATTTGAGTTGTGTTATTACATCCAGAGGAGAGGAAATAATGAGAGAAATGTTTTTTAAAAACACGCATTGGTTAGTGACAGGCACATAATCAGGAGTCTTGGCCTCTTGCCCACAGTTCTGTTTTCATGTGGTTTGGTGTTTTTTTTTTTTGTTTGTTTGTTTTGTTTTGTTTTTACCTTTTTTCCTACGTTTTTTGGTAACATTTAGTCTCCCTCCAGGCATACGTAACCTTTTTACACAAAATAGCAGGCAAGCATCACGAAGTCTCTATTAGGTATAGGGAGAAGGAAATCTGGGATAGCAGCTGGTAATGAGCAAAGGCAGCTTTCCTTAACCACCAGGAAATCTGATTAGATAGAAAATGTTAAGGATGCTAATGGGAAGCAAGGAGCTTTGCTGTTGCCCTTGACGATGGCTTGTTATCTGGGTCCTTAGCGATGGGATGAGTGGGGGGTGAGGAGGAGGAGGTAGGGCACCAAAGCACATTAATGTGGAAGCTTGCCTTTCCTGCCTACCTTGTGTGCACACAGTTTTGTCACCAACAGAAATTCAGGAGCCTTCATGTTGTCATACTGAATGTCCCTTCAGTGTTTCAAGTGTTATATCACTGCTGATAGTACTGGTACTTGGCACTCTAATTATACGCTTTTTCTTCCAGACCAAATCAGGCCAATTAACTTGGCTCACTCATTTGATTGTATTAATATATGTGCATTTCTGTGCTTTGGAGAACAAGAAGGGGAGGAGAACCTGTATTTTGAATCGTTGAGAACTGTGAGAGGTTTTTAACTTCATAAATTGTTCAGAGCTGGAAAAAACTTAGTATTCTAGTGGAGAATAATAGATTTGAGGAATGTGAACCACAGGTACAGCCCACGTCATGTCTGAGGTGTTCAGAGCCAACACACGTGGCCATGAGACACCGAGAATGGGTTCAGCATCTGTTGTGCAGGTCTGCCCAGCTGTGGATTTAAGCAGGACCACCAGCTGCCTAGAAAGGACACACTGGATAAGGAAGTGCTCCTTCCCCTCTCAGTCCTCCAGTGGGGAATGCGAGGCTTTCCCTCTGCCTTGAGTCCTGGCATTGGCAAGAAGAAGCAGTGAGAGGTGCCTGAAGCTTGTCCAGTACTACGGGAAAGTAAGCTCTAAATTCTGTCTCTCTGGATACATGTGGAGCTGCTGCAGCTATGGGACCATATCTATTATGAAGGATGATCTAAAAGGAGTGGTACAGACCACAAAAGCCAAAGGTCTGAAGCTGCCGCAGTTGTAATGGCTTTTTCTCCCAAAAGAGAAACCAACTTTGGCTCGAGTGATTAAATGATAGCCTTCTATTTCAGGGCAATGGGAGGCAGTGGTGACAACAGCACTCTTATTTTCTTCAGATGCTGAGTACATAAAGCAGAGCAGCTCAGTTCTGTGAGTGGCTGAGCCCTTTTGCCCTGATCCTCCAAAGCCTTTAAGCACATGATTAACTTTTAACATATGAGTGAACCCAGCAGAGTCAAAGGGAGTGGGACGTGTTTAATGAGCTTACCTGAATTCAGTCTGGGCCTCACTTGGGTTCAGGCTCCAGCAGCACAAATCCAGAGTAATTCCACTAGAATCCAAGATTTACTCAAAACGTTTAGTTGTCTGATCAGGTCCCCTTTGTAGAGTCTAATTTGATTTCTTCTTTTCTTATTTCCTTAGTTTATATGGTCCTTGTTGCTACAGCCACTCATGGCTGAGCATGCTTGTCCTCACAGCACTCCTGTGAAGAAGGGAAGTTTAATGTTTCCCATTAGAAAGAAGGAAGCGAAGGACTTGATTCTCAAAGCTATTTGGACATCTCATCAGTGTTAGTATCAATAACACTCCTACTGAATCAGCCGAGCGTTAAGTACTTAACTTTATCTTCTGAAGAGTTTGGGGGGTGACTCTCCTAGCTGTGCAGAGCTGGAAATCTCACATCTCCTTAGATTTACACTTGGAATACGAGTTTTTCATCTCTCTCTTTGACAGCAGCTCTGCACCAGTGGAGCTGCCTTCAGCCTTCCCTTCCTGCCTTCCTCTCGCCTCCTGCTGAGTACCAAAACAAGGGATGGGGAGAGGGCACGAGAAGCATCCAGCATGACCAGGTTTCTATTTCAGCTTTTCCCTTACACCGTGTTATACTACTTTTTTCATTTTCTACGCTTTACTTACTTTTCAACAAGTAGTTGGCCCTACAGTTAGTCTTTAAACATCCAGCTGTGTGCTGTCTTACAGAAAACACCTCTTTCTATGGTGGCTTATTTAAAAAATAAGATTGTTATTCCCTGGGCAGGAGCATCTCATTGTTGATAAAACATCTCTATCAGAAGAGATGAAAACAAAATAGAAGGAATAAAGGTAGCCCAGGCACCATCTCTCTGCTAGAAGTAGAATTTCATACTCAGATGTACGGCTGCTTTTCCTGGTCTGGCCTGCAGCTCACAGAGGGGGCGTTCAGCTGGTGTTCAGCATCAGTGGTCTGGTTCTCACGCTGTTTGTATAAGGTTTGCATAAGTAACAGCATTAGGAGCAGCGTTAGCACTTTCATTTCGAGACTGGATTTTAATTCTCAAACTGGAGCTGGCCTAGTTGCTGAGCAGAACCTAGAAAGAGCTCTTACCTGCCTGTGTGCTCTTAGAGGCAAATGTTTTATCTGTGACATTTGCTATTTTGCTCTCATCTCAGAATAAATATTCATTATGGAGACAGTATCTGACACTTAGCATATCCAAAGTAGGATATTTAGACCAAATGAGTCACACGGATGCGCTTTTCTCATCCTGTCTTTCAAAGGACTCTGAGAGCTTCAAAGAATGCTCCTTATATGGAGGTAGGCCTTTGTCTTGCTATTTTTTCCCCTCCACGATTCTCCTGAGGAAGCATCAGACTTTGCTCTTCAAACTGTCCTCATTTTAAATCAGATGATGTAGGTCTTTATTAATAATAAAGGTTCTTCTTTGTACCTTATTCAACTACACGGTCCATCATAATTATTGCACGACTCTTCATCAGCGGTAATGGCAGTAGTATTTAAATATTGACCTTTGGATTGAGAACACACCAATTCCTCATGCTGCTCTAGGTTAGAACAGCTCCAGAAACAAATTGTTGTTAAACTTTTTAGCTGCTACTGTAAAGTTTGTTCCTTTCCCAAGATAATAATTTACAAAACCATTTAGGGATGGTGCAGGAGAGCAAACTACAGAGATCCCCTAGCTGCTGTCCCACATCTATGCAGCCCAATGCCTAGCTGTGTAAGGGTTATAATTGTTTCAGCAAAAACTAGCTTGAGTGGTTCAGAGCGTTATGCTGCAGCTTTTGGTTTTGGGATTAGCTCAGCTGATACCTAACTCAGGGCTTTCTGCTTTATTCTGTTGGCAATCTGAACCCTTGGTAACTGGTATGTCTGAATGAACAGAAGTGAAGGCAAAGCAACGTCAGGATTCATCAAAAAGTCTTAATGGACTCCTCACCTCTAGGATTGTCAGGAGAAGAAAAGTTGTATGTTAGCACTGAAGCCAGATTGTGCTAACTTAATCCTGCACACCTCGGGGGGATGGAAGTCCACTTTGAAGGATGTCCATAAAGAGGGTGAGCTTAGGGTATGCAGTGACACAGAGTAGGTGTAGACACGAACCCAGTAGTTGACACAAAGAGGGGCAGAAGAGCTTTGTTAATGCCTTTAAACATATTCACTAGAAGATAAGGAGATTAGTTCTTTTTCTGAACTGTGTTATTGCACATTGTATATTTGTCCTCCATATTCATAATGAAACATTCCCAGAGTTCAGTACAAGACAGTCCTTCAACAATGGCACACAGACACTTGCTGGGGTCCAGCTTGAGTGTTCTCAAGAACACTGAAGAGGTCCTCTGGTGCAGCAGGATTGGATGCTAGTTGCATCAGCATGTTTCTCCTGAAGGCAAATAGGTTTCCTTTGCCTGCCCATTTCTGCCTGCCTGGCCAGCTTTGTGCCTGGCTGAGAGGCCCACATCCTTCATGTCTTTGTGCTTTCGGGGAAGTCTGCCTTCTTGGAAAGGTACTCACTTCAAACTCAGTCTGGTCTCCATGTGCTTTATGTGCTACATATTGATTCAAATGTATGGTGAGCCTACTATGATATGCAGCAGTGTGGAGTAGTGTTCTTTTATGATTGCATAGGCAGGTAACTTTTGGCAATAACATTATTGTCTCCATTTATTTTTCTTTGTTTTTCTTCAGCAAAGCTGAAGAAACTACAGTTGTTCATCCAGACATCAGTGAGCACAACAGAGGTCCAAAGATTGCAGAAGGCCAGAGTTTTTCTAGAATGCTTATGTAAAATTACTGAATGCTTTTGCAGTAGTTTGAGGGAAATCAGTTCTCAGAATCTTTCAAATTCCTTTTTTTTTTTTTTTTTGCCCGCTGGTATCTATCTACAAAGGTTTCCTGCTGTGTGCAAATTCTTTGATTTTGCTTATAGTTAGTTAAGGGAAAAAAAAAAAAACAACCATATTTCCAGCATGGTGCAAAATATTTGCACATCTTCTTTTAAGCTAATCCTTGTCCTCCAGGACAGAAAGGTGTACTACCAAGCACGACCCGTTCAGGGAGACTGAGCGGGTGATTGCTGAGTATTGATTCCAATGTGCTTGTTTGTTTTTGTCTGCCTTGTGCTTGGAAGGTGAGGCAGACAGATCTTTTTTTCTGAAAGGCTAAGCTTATGGACAATGTTGGTTAAACTCTAAAGATTACAAGAGATGTAAACATCTGACCTACAGATGTATAATCAGCATGTGGCTTTATATTCTCTTCAAATGACACGATGTTCCTTGAACTCAGTGAGTGCACTTCGGAAACATGAAAAAGTCCTTTCTCAGGTGTCTTGGATGCTCCTGATCTAAAGTTAGCTGTATGCCACATGGTTCAGGTAAATGAAATAATTCTTACAATATTGATTGAGCAAGGCAGAACATGTATGACACTGGCCATGGATAAAAAATATATGTTGCTAGTTACATCAAAGTTCAAGTCAAAACAAACTTTCCTTTGATGTTGAAGAACTTTTTTTTTTTTTTTTATGATATGCAGTTGCCACTAAAGTGGAAGTTCTATTCTCTTAAGCTCGGATGGATGTTAACTTGAAAAATTCCTTTGTCCCTTGATAGTTTTCCTGCAAATAATAGACAAGGAGGTTATGTAAAATCACTTGTCTACTGGGTTGTTGAGCAAGCTGCCTTCAAGGCATGCTGATTAGCCCTGAGTCACCTGAGGAAGGCTAAACAGATCACTGTAAGGTTCTCAAGTTAACTCCTCTTTTAAGGTGACAACTTCCTAAGCAAAAATTAGCAGGCTGTTTTAAAGATTTCTCTTGGCTGCTTCTTTGGCACTTGTATATGCTCTCCAAAGGATGCTCATTTTGTATGTAAATAGTACTTTTCTCAAATGCAGAATACAGGAGAACATTCTTTAGGACATGATGGCAGTGGGTGCTCAGCTTGTGAAGGCTGGTACTATTGGGAACCCTGAGAACTCTGATGAGTTGGTAGGTAATTTCTGCTAAGCACACTTTAGAGGGTAAACTGTCTTTTCATTTGCTGAAACATGCTAGAACCCCATTCCTATTAATTTTAATTCAAAGCAAGTTGCAAAAAAGAAAAAAAAAAAAAGATGGAGGAGAGATTGGGATGACAAGTTATGGAAGGAGAATGAGTATAAAGAAGACTCTTCTGGATAGAAACCTGAAAGTAAGTGAAAGGACTAAGATGGGACAGAGGTCTCTACAGAAAGAAAAAAAGAATTAGTTAAGCAGCTGTAACTTTGTTTTGAATAACATTGTGTTTATTATGTCAGCATTACCAGAAAAAAACAATCTGCTCTTCTTGGGTTGTTCAACGTCACACTGAGAAGATCCAAGCACGTGGACCAGCAGCTCAGAGTACAGCAGCTTCTTCTCTAACTCCACGTTCACAGCTCTGAGAATACTACCGTGTTTATCCATCTAAACAGTGGATCCTAAGCACACACGTGGTTTTCCATACCCTCAAGCTCGAGAAAATTGATGTCAGCTCGAGAAAAAGAATGAAGTACATTGACTTCTGAAGAATGCCAATAGCTTGCATCTGATCAGGTTTGCTCATGGATGGACTCTTGAATTACCACGCATAAATGACAGAATTGTCTAAGAGGCTACCTGAGGAAAACCACAGAGTAGCACTTGAATGGTTTGTTCCTGATCTTGTCTTTCCTATAGGAAATTTTGTACTGCCTCAACAGAATTGAAAAGGTGCCTTTTAAAAACTAATGTTTCAGAAGGACATCTTTTAAAAAAAATCTCCAGTCAGTTTTTTTTTCAGTGGCGCTTTTTTTTTTTTTTTTTTTTAATTTTATTGACAACTTTTAAAGTCCTCTTGTTGAGATAGATGCTGGCTTACATTTTTCATCATAGGTCCTTGGCTGGATTCTTATTTAAGGATAAAATTGGACTTCAGTCAACCTGGGATGGAGGCAGGGAGAGTGGTTGTTGGCTTCAGGTCAATTTATCATCCAAGTTCTGCAATACATCCCCGAAGATTTCACCATATACATTTGAAAGGCAGCAGTGACTGAACTCGGTGTTGTAGGGGAGTTCTATATTTAGTCCTGCTCTCTTGCAAGGAGCTGTTTCCTGTTCAGGTGCCAAACTCCCTACCTCTGTTCATTTTTTTCCCCCCGCCAGCAATCTTTCTGTATATCCTGTGTTTCATCAGTCATTCTATTTCCCTCCAAGTCATTATCTAAGCTCAGTCTATTCTTGCTCTATGAAGTCCATCTTCTTTTTGTTTAGTGCTAGGGAAAGAAATATGGGAGGCAGAAGGTGGCTGGGGAAAGAGCATGCAGTAAAATGCTGTCAGCTTAGAAAGAAAGCTTTAGTTAAAAGTTAGTTCAGTTGTACTGATGTGCTTCAGGATGGTACATGGAAGGATCAAGACTGACTCTTGCAGTTGGTAAGTAGAGCAAATTCATTGATAGTTTACAGCTTCTTTATGGTCTTTAAAAATCGTACAAACAGTGTTGTAGGCTATGGGTTAGCTAATGTCTAATTTCTCCATCACTTAGTAAACAGAACTGGTTATTTGCTATTAATATAACCTGTTCAGATTGGCATTGCCTCATTTGAAGTTAGCGAATCTGGAAGCTGTGAAACAAAAGGAATAGCAGGTATTAGCTATGAATTGATTACTTCCATTTGGAGTCTCAATTCAGCCAAGAAAGTAATTTCTGCATTTTTCTTTTTATCCCTAAAGGCTCTGCTTTCTGGTTTTGATACATGAACAGCTGGGAATAGTTATAAACTTGAGACAACCTAAACCTAAATTGGTGTTAAAATCTATATTCCTAAATGGCTTCTGGGTGTGAGATGACGTTGAGTTGGTCAGTTTCTCTCTTAATGACCTCTACTGGTTGTACTTCCTGAGCTTCTCTCTGCTGAGGAGATGTAGCTTAGCGGTCATGTAGTGGGAAGGGCAGCTGAGGGCATCCATCACTAATATTTAATGCTTGAGACACTGTGAGAGTAGGTCAGTGCTGCTTCTGTAGCCGTGTGAAAGTCTCCTGAGCAGTTGCACGAATCTTCATTGCAGTCTTCCTAGGCAGATATTTTGTTGTTTGTAGAAATGTCTCTCATTTTAAGCCATCTCATCCTCTACTTTCTATAATAACCAAAATCTAAACCAAGCCGGAAAATTATCCTTCTCTTCCAAAATAGTTTTCATGTTCCTTCTGCATAGGAGGACTCCATCCATTTTCTTTTTGAAAGAAAAAAACCCACCACCTTGTATTGTATTAGCAGTCCATTAGCAGAGTCCACCTTTTTTAATCCCATCTACCCAAAGATGCAGCTTTCCATGGGTTGAAAAGTTCTTTCCTTGGACAAAAAAAATACAACAACAACAACAAAAAAAAGCTTTTTAATTTCTTCTAAAAAAAAAAAAAAATTGACTGGAGACAGAATAGGAAAACCGGTGAATTTTCTTGGTCTCTTTTACTGCTCATCTCATATGAAAAAATGCCCAAACTGTGTTCCCATATCCATATCCGATCAGTAAATTCAAGTCATATTGCATATGAACAAATACAGATAAAGATCTCTAGCCTCATTTGCTTATACCTATGCAGAGATCATTCACTCTGATACGATAGTATTTGGCAGAGAGAATGCCATCAATTTAAAATTAGTAAGTTCAAACTATGAATGAAGGAATTAATGGCTAAGAAATTGAAGTACAACAGAAAATGAGAGTGTAATTCCTTGTCTTTTACACGGATCATATTTTTAACCCCTTGGATGCCAGGAGTTCATGGCCTGGAAGTTGAAAGATTAACCAACAGAAGCACTGGGAAATGTCCCCTTCATGGAGAAGAGGCTGTTGTGCTTGCTGACTGCTGCTGGCATGGATTCAGCTTTAAAAGATGCAACGTTTATTGACCGGGTAGGATACCCTGCAACAGTAATTGCTGTATTCCCAGAGCACTGTATTTCCACTTACGGATGCGATTTCATTAAAGTAATAGGTTTGTTTCGTATTTGTGCTAGATCGTTGATACCTTTCAGTGGTTGGAAGGAGCCTTTCAGTGACCTTAAATTATTATTTTAAGAATGTTTATCACCTTTTAGTTTCCTTTGCACTGAGGGCAAATAGAAGTCAGGTGTAATTGGGCTGCATACTTCCTTAATAATTAACAAATATGTGAAACAGCTTCAGACAGTCTGGAGATTTTTATTTTTTTTCTTTAGCCTCTGTTCTATAATTAAGTCTATTAGTGTTGAATAAAGGGAGAGCCAGAAGTCTGCTCTTCTTTCTTACCGTGAATGAAGGAATAGCAATGCAGAGAACGGATTAGATTCTGCACTGTATGTCAAATTGTTCTTTGCAGCAAAACTACTTGATGAGGACAATTAATGCAGAGGTGTTGTGACTAAGTGTAAAAACTGCTGAACAGTGTCATGTTTCTAATAAGTGCTGTGGGTTCACATCTCCTATTAAGCAGTGGGAGCTGGGGATTTAACAAGGGAAAAAAGATCTTTCTGTGCATGAATTGTGTATGAACTGAGCAGCACTCTGCATAGAAGAGTATTACAGCAGGAAGTTCAGAGCTCACCTCACCCACAAAGCACTGTAGTAAGTTTCCTCTTGGATTTCAAGCCTGAGAAGATTAGATCTTTTTGGATTACGAGTGGGCTGACTCAGAGTGGAAAAGACATTAGATCATCTGAATAATGGAGGCCACAGAATCTATTCCAGACTACAGTATTAAGTGTGGCTCTTTGACTCAAATATATCTCTTTGAAAGACATCTCATCTTTGAGAAGCAAGAGATTAAAATCCATTTTTTTCTATTAGTAATTTGCTAATAACCTTACTTCCAAAATAAATGTTCCTTGGTCACGGAATTAAGCAGGGTGCAGCTTGAAGAACTTACATGTATTGCATTAAAAAATCTTTTCCTGGTGATATATTTTCCTCTCAAAAGGAATTGCTCTGAAACATGATTGCAACCGCTAACACTTATCATAAAATTTCCTTTGTCTTATCTATATTCCTATATTTTAATTCTGTTTTCTAGATGGACAAAATTTTGAAGTATTTGAAGAAACCCATACAGATTTCATTAGAATATAGTTAAGTAGCATGGCATGTGAATGGAAAATTGTGTTGAGTTCAGTAGGGGAGCCCCAGCTACATTTGCTCCAGCTGCAGAGCACCTATCCTGGGGCAGCTTCACCATGGAGGAGTAGAGTGCCATCCACAGGGAGGGGTGCAGCCTTTGGGCTGCTTCCAGCAATGCCTCTGTCAGTCTTCAGACAGGACCGAGGCAGCAGGAAATCCTTGAGGGATGGGTGTTAGTGAAAGTCCTCCCGTGCTAAGGTCTCTTCCACGAGGAAGACACAGACACGTCCTCCAGTCAGGACTGAAGTGCTTTTTGGCAGCTAAAGGACTGAAAGAAACAAAACTGTTCTCTCCTGGACCAAAGCCGTGCTTAAATTTGGTTTTAACTGTGTGTCATTTTTTTATTTCTTGTTTTCCCTTCTCCTCCATTTTAAAAGTAAAAGTAAATACAGTGTAAGGAATTCAGCACTCTGAAAATGTTCCTGTAAGTGCTAGGGTCAGAGAGATGAGGTATGGGCAGGCTTTCCCTACAGATTCCCAAACCTGGGCATAATATATCATATAAATTGAGAACAATCCCCTTTCCAAGATCATAATTGCACTCAGTGATTACCAACCATTGTGTGTACAGGGAGTGCTGTCAGAATACTGTGGCCCTCAAAAACCTCCTATAGGTTTACCAACATGAGGCATTTGTTATCTCTTCCCAGCCTTCTGTCTTGGTATCCCCCTCTGTACATCTCTGGCATGCAAAGAAGACTCAGCCTTTGCTGTGCTCGTATTTCCCCAAGAGATTGAAGCAACCAAATTGCATATGGATCAGGGTTATGCAGGATGAGGAGGTGGGGAGAGTCAGGGAAAGAGGCCACCTATGGTTCAGATTTAATGGTGTGGTGAATTAGGAGTAACTAATTGGAGTGGTGTAATTAATGAGAGTTAATCAAAGCAGGGAAACGTGTATATTTACTTCAGGTTATTAGTGTTTTGTTATCAAATAAAATTCAGATGCTGGCAAATTCTAAGGAGATTGACAGTTTATTTTAAAATTACACAGGTTTAAAACCCCATCACCCAAATTTGCAACAAATTGAAGTGTAAGAAATTGGCACAAATGAACACAAAGCTACAAGGCAAAGGGAATGCTGTACAACTACTGAACAAGTAAGGAAATTGCCTTTTAAATTTGTTTTAACAAAGGAAACTGTTATGTCAGGGATCCTAAAGCAGCTGTACTCATGGTGATTTATATAATCATGTAAAGCACTGACCACTGAAAACCTTTAGCTAAGAGCAGACAGCAGAGTTGGAGAAATATGCATTAAGTGTTGCATTGAACTGATCAAAGAGTGATCAGAAATAAATACGAGGTGTTACTTGAACCATTTTGCATGATTCACATTGGGATACAATGGCTTTTTGTCATATTAAAAAAGTCTTGATTAATCATATGGAAAAGGAGGCTTTAGTTTTACAAATGGTACTGAATGGAGAGTCAAGTAGATAATGAGAAACAATTTAATCTGATACAAGAGGAGGATTAATTTGAGTACCTAGGTTGTAACAGGGCAGCACAGCTCAATGCAGTTAAATGAAAAATAATAAGCTTAGGATTCTTTAGGAGTAAAGAATTCATAATAAATGACTACTCAGTGAGGTGCTGCAGCAAGCTGACTCATGGAAAAAAAAGGAGAAGTTACTTGCAAAAACTTGCCTACTCAGCAGCAAAGGCAAAGGCAGGAAATGGGCTGTCAGGCTGCTGCTGCTGAAGGGAAATAGCAGAGGGCTTCCAGCTTTGTGGTAGCACTCACCAGCATGGTGTCATGCTGTGGGAATGGGATGATGTGGGTATGGCACAGCTCGGTGCCATGGTGGGCCATAGGAGTGTTGGGTATCCAGCCCCGTGGATGGCTGCGTGCATGGGGCTTTCAGCTTGCCCCTAAAATACACGTTCTACTCTTCCCAAGGGAGCAAAAAAGGGAACTGCTGAGCTCTGACAAGGCCTGGGCGTCCTTTGTGCACACATCAGTTTGAATACATGAATGCCCAAGCAGGTTTGCTTATACCCTCTTTTCCTGCTAATTACATTTTTATGGCTTTAGAATTCCAAAGCAAACTTTATTTTTATAAAGCCTTGTGCATGTCTAATGAGAGCCTTGACATGAAAGCTTTCTCCATCCACAGGTACCTTGGGAATCCAGAGAGTGTAGGAGCCCTGCTGCTCTAGGAGACATTTTTCAATTATGCATTTTTTCGTCATGATCTTCTAAATTACAGTAACCCAGTATGAGTTTAACATGGTCCTGTAATTACTAAACCTTGTTCTGCCTTTTCACCTTCTGAATATACAGCTGTGAAGGCATTTTAACAGAAAACTATATGATAATAGGCTTGATTTCCTATGTTAAAATCTCTTATTGTGGCTAAGCAATGCTAAGCGGGCACAGAGGAGTGAGAACCAGCTCAGGACTGGGGAAGTTTGTGCTGTATGAAATGGTCTCTGCCAGCTCAGCAGGACCGGTACGGGCACATCATCACAGGGATGCTCAGATTGGTGGCCCTTGTGAGCTTTGGTAGTTGTAATTATCGATACCCTCTGGTAAATCAAAATTACAGAACCTGCCACAAAAGCATGACAGTGACCCAGCAATTAACTTGCTTACTAGCTTCTCTCTGACACAGATTTCCAAAATTCACGGAAAGTGATCACTGTAATTGCAGAGAGATTGGTGTGAGCAGTGTGAGATCAGCTCCGTGTGCTGCTCTGTCTGTGGCACCTCCCTGTGCTGATGCTGTTTGCTGGGCCCTTTCAGCAGCATTCCCTGACACCAGCTCTTTGTTGGCCCTGCAGCACCAAGCACACAGTAATTATTCTAACGCGGCATTGCAAGGAGTCAGGAAAATTGTTATTACCCGAAGCAATGTTACATACATTACAAATTCATTTTACGGTTATCTGTTTAAATTAGGGCAAAAAGCTCTGTGAATTCGTGACTCAGTCCAAGGCTTGGGCCAAGGCAGTGTCCATTTAGGGACATGGTTCAGTGGGCATGATGGTGATGGGTTGGTGGTTGGACGTGATGATCTTAATGATCTTTTTCACCCTTAACGATTCTATGACTCCATGAAATGTATGCAAAGAGGAATCTGCCTGTGTTCGGTGCTGTGCTTTCTGTTCTCATGCAACTTTAGGATATGTCCAAAAGAAGCAAGTGAAATCAAGAGATGCTCCAAAACAGCACTTTTTTGTTGTGTGTTGTGGCCAACAAAGAAAAAGAGAGTTGGAAAACCCTAGCAGATTTTTCTAGATTCTTTCCAAACTCATGAATCTCCATCACAGTTTGGTTTTCAGGGAGCCTGAGCCACAGAGGCTTGGTGCTGTTGTTTCTCTGCCACAATCAGCTTGACATAAATGCTTCCACTCCCCAAGCTCTAGTTCATATTTGCTGTCATGAAGCATCCATCCTGCTGGGCCTCTTGAAGCCTGCCGTGTAAAAGACTGCAAATCAAGCCTCACCTTTCCTCACTTTGTTTCATAGATCTAATTTCTTAAAGAAAATTTTGTTTTAAAATTAATACAATCAAAAACGGAGTTTAAATAACAGCATATTCAACACTTACTAAAGCTTCCTTCAACAGATTTGAGTGTAAGACTGAAAATGAACTGTTATCTTTTCAGTTATACTTACAGAATGCAGATTTGAATTGCAAAAAGGCCATTAAAAATAGCTTGTGCAATTTAAAACAGACTGAGTCAAACTGACAAAGCAGAAAATAACATGAACTGGAGATGCACTTGTGTGCTGTATCATGTTAATGATTCTGTTTTCCAAACCAGGAACAGTCAATAATATATGCTGTTTCCAAACAAATGTATGTTTTATTAAAATAAATTAAGATAGAGAAAAATGCAGCAGTGTGGGATGGGAAGGAAAACAATTATTCAGGAAGATTAAACTTGCTATACATCAGAGCCTTGTGGGATGTCCCCAGTGGGATTTTGTGTGCCGTCTGTAAAGGTTTTATCTGTGAATTTTGCATCTGGCCTCAGTTGTATGCAGGACCCTGGGCATTACATGACAAAGATTCTGCACAGGAAGAAAAGTGGTCCAGATGTTGTACATAGATACTCACTTAAAGGCCATCCTGGGGTTCCAGTAACCAAATTTTGAGATTCATGAGAACAGCATTAGGTCAGTAGGAAAATATGGGCTTTTGTTGTTATGTGCTTGGTGTAAAGGCCAATGCATTTGTATTTTGAGTTAATCTGCTTTATATAACTGCTTGGATGCAGTGGATATTTGACAAAAGGAACAAGTTAAGAACCTCATGGCAGCAGCTGTGTTTCACTGCCTGTGTTTGGGGATGGAATGGTGATGACTGTTCTCTGGGAGCCAGGCTGTTGTAAAGCCATCACGTTTCTTATGCTGTTGACTTCAGCCAGAACAGGCTCCTGAGTTTCATTCTGCCTATGGCAACACCTAGAGGTGATGACCTCTGTAGTACTCATTCCAGCAGCTAACTCATGTTAGCCCCGGAATAAAGGTTTCTGATGTCATTTTTTCTATGCAGGCTGATATCCATATGTTGTGGGCAGACATGATGCTGCCTGGCACTGCGATGTGATCATTCCTTACATCTGCATTTTATTGTACATGATACGCCTGTGAGTGCTGGATGCCCAGAGATCTCCCCTCTGGCTAATCTGTCATTCCCTTGACAGCTATTAAACAAGGATTTATCAACATGACTCAAAGGTACCTTTCTGGCACTTTTAATATGTAGAGATTTCAATAAGGAAATGCTTTAGCTAGTTGCTGATGCAGATCGTGCAGTGAAGTCAAACCACATGCCCTTAGGAGAGGTTTGATCCAGTGTCTGTTAAAACATTATAGCAGGGACTTCTGACAAAAGAAAAGGTTGTCCAAAAATAGCTGTGTGTTGTGCCCTACGATTTCTTTCTGCCTACCATGGTGGTGCTAGCTCTGCTCGCCCAGGCTTTGTTTAGGAAGAGCTGAAGGAATAATACTAGCAGTTTGGTTGGGTCACATCCTGCCCAGCCGCAGCCACTATGTCCAGTTCGGGATGCAGAGGTGGGACCTCTGCTGGCATGCTGAGTGCAAGCAGGTCTCCGGGGTGCTGGGAGTGTATCTGATGTAAATCTGGTCTGGAGAACAGCTTTGAACCTGAGCTGAACTGTGAGCGTGTATGTTCCCGGCTGCCTTTGCTCTTTGCATTGTTTGTTTCCTGGGGGCTTAAAATGCATGAGGGTGATAATCTGGGAAACTGGGTAAGGTTTACAGTAGCTGTATTTCTGGCTATCTGTCTGTCTATGGACAAATAGGACAAATGTGGTTAAAGCCAGTGACTGAAATGTGAATTCATTTTCCCTGAGACTCTTACATCGCATTGTCAGAGCTGTTGAAGGCTTCACTTTGGGGCTGGGCATTGGTTTTCTAAAGTTACTCAAAGATCAATTTATTTTTTCACTATAAACATACGGAGTGAAAAAGAAATAAAGGAAATTTGAACTGGGTCCTCTAGGAACTTGGCTTTGTGTGAGGATAACTGGGAGGTGCGGTACTTGAAGTGCCAGTGATCAAAGTATCTACTTGTAGACTAATTACGGTCAGCTTTTTGTCAGTGATAAATCTTCAAATACTTTATGATGTAAACTACTCTCAAAGTATCAGAGCGGGCATGGGAAAGAAGAGGAGATATCTTTACTGCAGAGTGCAGATACTTCTCTATTTAGTATCTAGGGTAGGTGGACCTCAGGTTCTAGCTGGTATGGAAATTCCTCTATTTTCATGTTATTATTAATGGTGATAAACCTTGCAGAAAATTCTTTGGTATTCAGTTCTTAGATACTATATGCATTGTCCCGTTGTAGTTAAATAAGACCGCACTCGAAAATTAAAATCCTTATTGCTTTGAATGTAGTTACAATGTTGTATTGGTGTCTTCAAGAGACTTTGGCCTGTGCAGTGAACTTTGTATTTCTCATCTATTTAATAGCCCTTCCTCTGCATAACTTCCAAAGACTCTTCATCATAGCGTATTTCTAAGCAGCACTCCTCTCACCACGGGTAATACAGCCTCGCTAGTGCTTAGTGATAGCAATCAGAGTCAGCAACTTGGCTATCTGGAGAGTTGTGCTCATATATAGGATAGTAGATATCTTCCAAATTTAGTAACACAGGCAAAATTGCTTAAAAGGAACCTTGTGAAGATAAGTGTATCAAAGACTGGGAGGCACTTGGGTGCAGTACAGATCAGAGCTAGGAAAGAG
Source organism: Meleagris gallopavo (assembly GCF_905368555.1). Lineage (NCBI taxonomy): Eukaryota > Metazoa > Chordata > Aves > Galliformes > Phasianidae > Meleagris > Meleagris gallopavo. Next base: position 4,784,605 of record NC_139412.1, on the reverse strand, counting down.
CTCAGACAGGTGCTGCTGCTCAGCGATTGAAATGAGGAATGAGTGTGTTGTTCTGTCATTGGGAGCCAGCTAAAACCCATCACTAAAAACACAGAGAGAGCTTTGTAAGTAATATTCAAGTTCTCAAATGTGCCTCTAAGCTGTTTTTCTACTCAATTATCCCATCCATAACAATACCTGTAGACAGAACCGTCTATTTTGCTCTACAGGAGTTAATACTATAACTCGCTGTAAGTACCCCACTCTACTAGATAATCAAGATTAAGAAAAACTGAACCTGGAAAGAACAGTAGATATACATCATAGATTCTTGAACAAATAGTATTGAGGACGAAGAAATTTCAGCTACAGAGATGCCATGCAAATCACTCACATTCAGTACAAACAGGATATGTTAACTCAGTCATTCCTTATTTTCCAGGAACAAAGGTCAAGTGCAGTGAAGCACCCTGGATCTATCAGTTTATGAAAACCTTTTACCTTGTGATAAGTGTTTTGTTTGAGCATCATGGACACTGTGACCGAGGTGCAGTTATTTTGGCTGTACATCAAAATCTGCGACACTGACACCTGTGGCTGTGAGCAGGTTTACAGATACAAACCATGGCAGTCCAAACTTCTCCCCTGCTAGTTCCTTTGATGCTATGAGGGGTTTTGTTTGAAGAGCAGAACGTCCTTTGGTTTGTTTTAAAGATATACATAGCGGGGCCGGCAGTTAAATTCGGCTTGTGTTGGTGAAAATAAAATAGGAAAAGGTGGACTATCAGTATTAAGTAGAATGTGCAGTATGAACTGCCTAGTAAATTCTGATAACGGCTGGAGATGAGGAAATGGGAAATAAATGCAATTGTAATTTAAAAATCATTCAAAGTGGATTACTCTGAAATCTGATTGCTTAGTTGCAGGAGATGTGAGTTGTCTTTTTCTACTGATTGAGGAAACACAAGTGTCAAGGCAATACACTGGCAAAGTATGAAGTGTCAGAGCTCTGCGATGGGGAGGGCAAGAGTGACATTGTTTTGCCCCAAGCATCGGTTATTTATGTATTGGCTTCAAGAAAACAGAATGTGTTTTTGAAAATAGGAACTTGCCGTCAGACGCAGTAAACCAAAGGCTGTTATTAATCAGAGACGTGGCAAATAAACGTTACCTCCCCACCCGTGCAACTCTGGAGTTAGGATACCCCACCTGTGTTGCAGTCGATTCCCTTTCTCTTGTTGGCTGCTCCCACTTAGCAGGCCAAAGGGTGGGCATTCTGGATGGGTGGGGGTCCATCGCTCTCCCTCTTTCTTTGTGTTGCTTAGCAGCTGAGCCACTGGTAGCGCACTGAGCACGGCAAGCCGCGCACAGGAGGAATGAAAGCTCTATTTGTCATCTTGATAAATCTTATTTGTAACTCTTCTGTAAAGGATGTGACAGATTAGCTGAAGGAGAGATCTGGGGACATAGGGTAGCACACAAAATTTAATTCTGACTGATCGGGTGTCGCAATGCAAACGAAGCATGGTCTCACATGAGGTAGTAATTGCAGCTGTGTTGTCCATTGCTTTGTGTGTTTCTCGCACTCTCCCTATTGATTAAAGATGTTGCTATAGTAGCTGGAACACAAGTTTTCTTGGTGTCTGTTCTCATGTTTTATTGATTTTTTTTTTCCTGCTTAATAAAAACGACATTCCTTTGTTACTTCCGAGAGGAGCCAGTTGTTTATAGCCTGTGCATATCAGCTGAAGCCTCACAGCAATGTAGGTCTTACTGATAGTGTTAGAAATGAGGCCCATAACTCATTATGGCTGAGATGGGTTTTCTTTTTGTTCCCGTTGCAAGCACTGTGTGGATGTGGCAGTCTGTGGTAATCCTGTGCCATTGTACCCAGTACAGGTGACTGGGCTGTCTGTTTTATCTCAGCCCCATCACTTACTGAGGAAATACATTAATTAAGGGCAGCAAAATTATTTCTTCATTTTTACTGTGTCACGTTCTGGTACCTAGGGTGGAGGCTTGATTAAACTGAAACATCTTATGAGTTCTTTCTGATTTTGCTAAAATATTAACTTAAAACAAAGTGCTGAAAATAAAATCTGTAAATGGAAATGTTTAATTTAGATACTTCTATTAAGCGTATTTTCCAGGTGTCAAAAATTGAAGAAAAAAATTAGCTTTACATAGAGCTGAATTTCACACAAAGTGAAATTATGCTCTAGTTAGTGGGGGAGAAAAAAAAAATGTGTTTTTTTTTCTTCTCAATGAAATTATTTTAGTCTGTGCATGTTTTGAAATGGTTTGTGAATTGGCATATCGTGCTTTTGCTACTGTATGTGCTCCAAGGAAATTTAGAAGAAGCAAGATGCAAAGCAGGAAAAACTACATATACTATATAGAGTTCTTCCTTCTTCAGCTGAGACCAGATGCGAATTTCTTCCAGTGGAATGGATTCATTGATTGAAGGTCCCTAGCGTGCAAAGCCAGAACAGTGTAACAGGATTCATGTCTTTGTCTTTAGCTACTTGGATCTCCATTCACAATTTAAGTCAAACTGTTGACGGTGGAGATCATGGTTTGTCAGTTTGCAATGCTGCTTATCTGTTCAGGGCAGGATCTGTCTCCATCCCTTCGCTGATTCAAATTCTGAACACAATAGTGGATTTTTGATGTTACCGTATTACAAATGCTGTATTAAGGATGGTGATGATTGCATCTTCTCCCAGCCTTAATGAGCAATGCAAAAACAAATGAGCCCTTTCTAACTGAGAGCCTGGAAGCTGTCGACTGATGTGAGAATATTTATTTTGCAGAACTTCCACTGCTTCCTTCTATGTTATCCATTGTTTAGCAAAGTGAGCAGGCAGCACTGGAAATGATGAAGCGTGAGTATTGGACATCTCTCCCGTAACTTCTCTTGGGCCACACAAACATCTTGTATTACCATGTGTTTGGTAGCTTAGAGAATTTATTTCTCTTGTGAAGGTACCAAGCTGGAGGTAACGTGTTCTGTCTATGATAGGCATTGCCACTATGGTGAAAGGCTTTATCAGCTTGAACAAAGGTAGGCATTTGGATTTGTCATGGGCCACTCCTTGTGGCCATTCTGAAGCAGCAGCAGGCCAGTAATGTGAGCATTTGGAAAAGTAGCAATGCTGTAGGGAGAGTGTTATTGCCTTCAATCCATGATAGTGGGATGTTGTTGCTGAATCCCCTTGGATGAAACAGTGTTTGTGCCCAGATGGACTTGGTTTTCTTTCCTCCATAGAGAAGCTGGTCTCCTTTCATTGATAACATAGAGGTCATTGCAAACTAGTCTTACAGCTTAGATTTCATTGAAATGCTTAAAATTTTCATGAGGAAAAGGGATCTCCTGGAAGATCAACCATAATGGTAGAAAGAAAGTGATACTTTCAAGAAACATGCAGATGTGGTGCTTAGGGACATGGTTTAGTGGTCCATATTGGTGGTAGGTGGATGGTTGGACTGGATGATCTTAGTGGTCTTCTCCAACCTTATTGATTCTCTGATACAAATGGTTTTTCATGCAAAGCTGCAGTTTGAAGATGAATGATGCTCAATATGTAGTCTCATACTAATTGAAAGAGAAAGTGTTGTGACATTTTGTAAAAGCAGAATGCAGTGACTTTTTAGCTCAAAACAAGGTATTGTTCTAAAAAACTGCTGGTTATGCGAGAATCCTAAAAAAAACCCAATACATTGAAACAAAATTTTCATTTTAGGAGGAAAAAAGGTTTATTTGATACCAAACTGATAAAAGCTCAATTACCTAGGGGAGCTAAAAGGGTTCAGTAACATGTGGAAATAAAATAGAGGAACAGGTGAAGTACTGCACGTTCTTCCCACTTTTATAATCACTCTGGAGCAGCCATAATTTGGCTCTCAGCATAGCTGCCACTGATTTGTAATCTAATCTTGCTGAGAGCACTGGTCAGTAATTCTGTATGTCCAGCAATAGCTTTCTGCTTCACATTTTCTACCTGTGAGATTTGTAACTGGACTTCAGTAATAATCTAGGGATCTAATTGTTGTAGTTCTTGTGCAACCAAGTAGTTCAATATCTGATTGTAGAAAAATAAATAAGTTACTGTCATCTTTGATGGAGGACCTATAGGCAAGGAAAACAATGGATTGGGAAGACTTGTATGTTTACTCATTAGCTATTTGATCTAGAAGTGTGGATATGCTAATACATAGCAGCCTGCCTAATATCCAGAAAATGAGTGACCTTGTGTTTGGATTTGTGGTGGGTTTTTTTGTTTTTTTTTTTAATGAAGATGATAATAAAGTCGGAATGTTTTTCCAAGAAGTAATCGTGTGAACTGTGTGCTAGAATTGATTTTGATTAGCATGGGATTGCAGAGTTTGCTGTAATAATAACAAAAGCATGGTAATAATATGCATATTTTAGCATTCAGTTCAGGTAGATGAGAACTATACATTGCAACATAGTAAGCAGGCATTCTTTAAGGTAAGCAAATAAGATAAAGTAAAAAGGCTTGTGTAAGGCAGCCATAGCTACCATGCCATCCTGTGTTGTCCTTGTGGGCAGGAAATGGTATATTCACTGCACACTTGTTCTGTGAATGACAGTCCATCTCATTTTTATAATAAAAGAATATTCAATATGCTTAGCTTGTGGGGGATTTTGTGTCTTTCTGTAGGTGTTTCAGGCCAAGTGGTCAGCAGGGCATGTCTACCCAAGTAACCAGAACTTCACTGACCCTTGCTAATAAACGTTATTCAAAGGAAACGTCTTGTGATCCACAGGCCAGAAGTCTGGGAGGTTACCTGGGGAGGCCTTGCTTTTGACCTCTACACAGAATTACACCATTATTTTGAAAATATAAATGAATAATTATAAATTTAATACAAGCATATGAGTCTGCCTCATTTTGCAAGGGTGGTTGGGTGGCTGTGGCTGTAATTCTTTCAGGGGACAGATCAGGAGCTGTTGTCGTTGCTGTCCCCATGACAGTTGGGCTTGTCTGAATTCTCCTGCATTTTGACAAGCTGCAGATGAGCATGTCACCGGCTCAGTGGGGCTCAGCCTTTTGAGCTGTTTTTCTGCATAGGCTTTATTGTGCTGATATGTTTGAGATTAAGGAGATCTGCTCTGAGACGCCCCTGAATCCTGCAAAGCACTTCTCACAGCTCTGGAAGGAAAGGCCTCGTGCAAAGCCCAGGCCTGCTCAGTATCTGTCAGACAGTCCTGTGCCTCAGGTATGTTCGAGCCTTGTGTGAAGATCTCTAATTGTTGCTCAGTGTTCTCTGGGTGAAATCTAAAGATCCGATATATGACAAGTGATTGCTTAGGAAGAGGCCACTAATCATTATCCCCATCTGTGTGTCCAGTTTCACCAAGCTTATTATTTTGCATATCAGATGTTCCCCAGATAAAGGATCATCAGCTGTAGAGAAAAGCAGAGCTGTGTTCTGCCGTCACAGCGAGCTGGCTGCAGTGCTTACATCCTACAGTACAGCTGTGAAAGCAGTGATGACTGAAGAGTGAGTGTTTTAATTGCATTTAGCTATTTAAGCATTACAGACCTTAGCATCCCTCACTGAATTCTCTGAGTGTTTTTATTCTCTTTTTATCCGCCGAGTGTGATTAACATTATTACTGTGAGATGTTCATCTCAGCCTTGCTTTGTGGCAAATTGTTGCTGGTGTCATTGAGGTGTTTTATCTTGTGGCTCCTCAGTGGCTTGCAGAGTAGTAATCCCCGTGGGAAGGTTGCATTTACCACATGTTTCCTGTAGATTTAATTGCAGCCAAAGATAAAAACACACAGTGGATGCTTCATAGATCGATTGGAAGAGCACAGCAAAACATGAAGTGGAGCATAAATTTTTTTGTTGTTGCTATTATCCTGTCTCCCAAATTATATTAAATAACTATAGCCTGGTTATTACAATGCTGCTTTAGAAGCAGTAGAGGTAGGAAAGAGGTTGTTTTGTATTCTCAGAGCAGCTCTGGCATAGCAGACCATCACTGATGGAGCAGGGGCAGAGGAAGCCCTGCTTGGTGCAATGCTCAGTGCCCACAGGTCGTGGGGGAGAACACTGCCATATGTGGCACTGGGCAGCCTGCATGGCCACTCTGGGTTGTCACTGGGAGCCAGACAGCTCTTCCTCCTCTATGGCAGAATATTTTTTCTTCTAATGAATTAAATGAAAGCGCCTGCCTTTCTTGTAGGCACAACGTACTGCTTAAAATACAGGAGGGATGGTGCTAAGTATTTTCTTGGCATTCCTTTACTAGGTAACTGTTAAACTTGATATAACTAGAGCTGAATAGCAATCTGATTCTCACCTTTATTTTCATCAGTTCTCTGGCTTTAGGTTGAAAAGAGTTGGGATAGCTCATAAATTCGGAGTCAAATATGTATTCCTGGTTAAAAGAATGTTAGATACAGTTTCATCAGTGCCTGACCCCTCCATGCCCACCACTTCTCTTCCTCACAGTGATGCAAAGCGTTTGTGCCTGTCTCCACTGGCTCTTAGCCATTTTTAGTGCTTGAAGTAGGTACTTGAATTCCCCATTGACTCTTTTGGCTGGATTGCAAAAAGGGAGTTGCTATGACTGTACATCAGTCACAAAGCCAGGTGGCCACCTTCATGAGTGACACCTGCATTGATGCACAGAGTATTCTCTCATGTATTTTAAACAGAGGTAATAGATGATAAAAATCATCATCCCACACAGTTTACTCATATGATCTGTTCCGTTCAACATTACCTTGTTTTTATCCATCTTGGGAATGTTGTTTACCCCATCTTTACTTTTACAGGAGCCTAAAAATAGTGGAAAGTACATACCCCCATCAGTCTAAGTGATGTGTCATCAGCTTTGAAAGAACATGTACAAAAGAGTAAGCCTGCACCATCCCCTTCCCTCTATCTAGGGCAGTTAAAGCTTGAGTTAACAGTATGAAGTTGAAAGTGCTCCTGTTTTTAAGAAAATCTTGGTCAGAAATTGGAAGGCATCAAATTCCCCACTAAATTCCATATTCCGTTGCCGTCCCACATGCAGCAGGTTGAGTGCTGAATATAGGCAAAATATGGGGCCTTGTTCTCCTTTTCCTGTCTGAGAGTGCTGCTTAGCCTGGCCTGAGTTAAGAGGCAATGGAAAATCAGTTCCAACTCTTTTCAGAGTTACGCAGGGCCCAAATCAAAAAGAATTCTTTGAAGTCAGATGTATCTCTTAAATTTTCCATGGAATATGGATTTACGGGGGAGCAGATTTAACAAACCTCATGCATTATCCGTCAGAAAGCCAGCTGGTTCCTGTGGTGGTACCACTCGGGATTCCTTGATGGTCACTAAAATTAACTTAGAATCATTGAGGTTGGAAAAGGCCTCTGAGGTCATTTAGTGTGATTGTCCACCTACCACCAATATTGCCCTCTAAACCGCGTCCGAAAGTTCTGAAGAGGTGTTTCCTCCTGTGCTGCTTCTAGGGTTGTCTAAAGAGGCAGATGAACAGTATTACTATGTTTGAATGTTCTTCCCAGAAATTAAGCCCTGATGGCAACATCGGATGATTTGTGTCCCAGTGTTACAGCTGAAAATGTAGGGAAGGAATTTTCATTGTTGGCAATCTAGAACCCCAGCATCTGGCTTGAAAACAGCATTGAATACCCTTTTGAATGCCAGCTGAAGAGGATGGACTTTTAATTGCAAGCTGAGTGATTGGCATTAAAGAACGTCTAACAAGATGCAGTGGAAAACAAATGTAGAAGTGCAGTGGGCCTGTGTAATATTACTTAATTGCCATTGACAGAGTCAGGTAATATTTATCCCATTCACTCTTTTTTCCTAGATCCTAGAAAATTTTAGAATATCCCCTGAATTAAAATACTTTATCTAATAAGTGGCAAAGGAATGAAGACTTCTCACTGGAAGGTATCAAGACACTGACAGCTAAGTAACAAACCTGTAAAAGTTATTTGCTGTGCATCAGGGTAAGCCCAAATCAAGAGGTGGTTTGAATCTGTGAGGCTCTATAATGATGGGACATTTTCTGGACCACAATTCAGTCCTAATTTACCACTTTTGCAATGAAAATGCTAGAAATATGTATTCTTCTGAAGTTGTTTTTCAGGCTAAGTAGTATATTATTTTCCTTCTAAAGTAATTAAAAGATAGTATGAGCCTAGAGATGTTCCAAAACAGACTTATGCTGGATGGTGATTTAGTGTAACAGCATCTGCAGTTTGTCTGAGATCCTGATGATAGTGATGCTACTTGCTTGTCATTGTGCTCTTAAGAATCATATTTGGTCACTTGTACATAGCAGTTCTAAATGGAAATTTTTCACTGACATTTGGCTCGTTTCTGCATTTTACTGAGATTTTTGATACTCATGGTTATCTCAACACCTAAGTGAATTTGTGTGCCCATGTTGCAAGATGCAGGTAAGACCAAATTTGTCAGAAAATCAGGCATCTGTAAATCCTGGAAAGTCCCTTACCTGTGAAGATCTCTCAGCTGCTGCACTGAGTCCAGGAGCCCTCATATTTGAATACTGGGCTGAGTTTCCATGCTGACGCCCTGTAACTTGGCAGTGTCTGCGTGGCACATCCCCACAGGTTTGTGTAACTCTGTCATCTTGTGTCTTCTGCTGAGCCTGGGCTGAGGCTTCCTCCTGCTGCTGAGCTGGGAAGCTGGAATGTGAGGCTCATCTTTCTCCAAGTTAGGCACACATGCATAGATTTAGGTGCCTGGCTTGAAGCACTTATTTTTAAACAGGGCCACAACTTGCCTCAGAAAATCTTCTGGGTGATGACAGCTTTTAGGCATTGATGATCGTGACAGTGTTTAAACAGAAGTTAGGGAAGGGAAACTCAGTTTTCCACTTCAAATCCACTAAATCATCTCATGTGGATGCTCATATTTTCGTATGCAGCCTGCTCTCAAAGGGCAGGAAAGCACGGACTCCCAGACCCCATCCTTGTCCTGCTCCTTCAGCTCCCTGCTCATCCCAGTGTCCCAAACAGAATATGAAACTGTCTGTTCTCTTTTCCCTTCCTCAGCTTAATGTTGTCCTGTCTCCCATGAGCATCTCATCTTGGCACTCAGACAGATGAACTGCTTGGTTTCTTGGAACTTGGGAACTTCAAAACTTCAGAACTACTCCAGGTGAATTCAGAGCTCTCCTAGCAATGAGCTGAAGCTTATCATAGATCTCTTGGTGATGGAGGTTTAAAAGTGATTTTAAGAAAACCTGATCTTACCCAGCTATTGACTGCAGAACTTCTTGTACAGTAGTGGAGTCCAGAATAATATTTTGGGAGTAGGTTCTTAACTGGTTCCCATTACTTTCTAGATACGGAGCACTGCAAAGTCCAGTTCCAAGGTACAGAAAGGTGAAGTAAAAAGGAACTGTGCACAGGGTTAGACTGGTAAATAAGGCTTAAGGGAAATTTCCAAGAATCTCCAAGCCTCGACTGTTCAATCCAAGCTGTGAAGTCAAGATTTGGTCCAGATTCTTGAATATGCAGCAGAATTTGTTTTCTGATAGTGTTTGCACAGACAAAGCATTGGCAAAAACTTGTCTTGGTTGAATCTTCCCACACCTTTAAATATCTAAACTGAAAAGACTAACATGACTTCTTAACTCACCCATAGGGCATGGCTGGATTGTCTTCTGTCTGCCTGTCTCCTTCATTGCCTCTGTCACTGTAGTACTTGAGAACATGATGTCACTGCAGTCATCTGCCCACTTATTTATGAGCATCTGTATTCGTCAGTCAATACCATAATATCCAAGAACTGGAGAGGTAGGAGACTCGTGTCTGTCTGCCCATGTCTGACAGATTTCTCCATGCCTATCAATGTAAAAATTAAGTGCTTGAAAGGCAAATGTATCCTCTTGATTCTCCAAGGTCACTGAACCTGGGTATCTGTGTGAATCTTCCTTCAGGTCCTGCAGCTCAGAGCAGCGTTGCTTAGAGCAGGAATGCTAATGCTTGATGTGAAGAGAGGGACTGAATTTTTACACTGCTGTGTGCTGTGGATCCACTGCAGAGCATGAAATATGCTTTCAGGTTTTTTCCTTGTTCGTTTTTCTAGTGCTGCTGACTGACTGCTGGGATGCTGTTCCCTAAAGCCATGCTTCCAACTTCTCGCCTCTGCAAAGAGAGTTAAACGAGAGCAGGACTCCCTCTAATGCTGAGATGTGAAGTTAGAGCTCTCACTGTTATAGTCAAGCACGTAGTCACATAGTTGCTTAATTTTAAAATTGTAATTAAATTAAATTACTTTGCTTTACAGCTGCTGGAATGGAAGTGGAGGTGGGAATGTTTAATGATGCAGAGTCAGATTTGTAGTATCTGAGTTTCAAGCCAGAGGAACAGCACAGCAGTTCTGCACCAAACAGCTGCCTTCCAGGCTCTGTCCCCAGAAATGGGTGCTTCCTATCAAAGTGCTTGGGCTCTTAAGTTCTGCATGAGAGGGATGCATTTGCAGATTCTTGAAACCCTGGAGTCATGATGTGAGCTGTGGCACCCATATCTTTAAGCCCTGTCCAATATTATTCTCGGCCTCTCAAGTATCCTTTCCAGTGCATGAAGCACTTTCTAGCCTGGCTTGTAGCAGAGGATGCAAGTGGCTTTTTAGGTCAGTTCTAAAGGAGGGTGCTGCCTGGGAGCCCATGTCTCTGTGAACTCCCGTGGGAGCTGGCAAAGCGCAGGGGAAACTCTGGACCATGGCTGAAAGTTGCAGTTGTCACCTTCTGCCAAAGGCCCCTTTTTGACTACAAACATCACCTGAATAAGGTGCATTGTGGCCAAAACACGAGTCTTAGCCTCCATTGTTCAAGTTCAAATGCATGCAAGAAGGAAACTTTAATGATACCACAGGCACAACAACCTGGGATGCATGCATGAAAATATGAGAACATTGCTCAAACCTTCCTTGCATAGCTGTTCTTATCTCCTCTGGGATGTGCTTGAGAAAGGACATCTATTTCTGAGACCATCAGCCAGAGATGTTTTATGAGAACAAGGTATGTTCAAGTATGTCTTGTGATTCAAGAATTTCATGGCCCGTTTCCTTTAATATCTGTTTATACCTAGACCAGGCTGGAAAGGGCAATTCTGCTTCATAGCAAATTTGGGTATTTTAAAATTTGGCTCCATTCATCTGAAACAAAGCGCAACCCCATTCACCAAGGCAGGAAGTGAATCCCTGGATTTGGAGCCTGGAGTCTGATGGTGTGAGACATTGGAGCCTGGATGCTGAGAGCATCCAGGATGTGAATTTGGGGCATTAAAGGCTTCATAGAACGATGGGAAACAGTGAAGAAAACTGTTGCACTTGAAGATTGCGTGGCCTCGTTGCTAATTTCTTAAGCTGAAGTTTCTCTGGCAACGATTTTGAGATCAGTATAATCCCTGAAAACCCCTGCTGTGTTCAGTGTGTTCCCTTTGGCAGTTCTACAGGCAGTGAAATGTACCATCACACTGAAACAGACAGAGATTATCCAGTTATGAACTCTGTGAGCTTTGTGAATTTGTTTTTCATTTAGTTCAGGACTTAAGTGCAAACACAGCTATTGAGCAATTCTCTGATTTCGGTTGGATTCATCATAGCACAAGCTGGAAAACAGCAGTGGTGGTTTTGGGAAATGCTCCAATGAAATTTCCCTGCAACAGGTATGTCACTGGAAATAAATGGTGAAATGGCCTCCTCTAGTGGCAAATATTTTATCAAATTTTATATTTTATAAATATATATATATATTTTTTGAGTGTTTGCGTCATGCTGTTACCTGGTGAGGAAAGTAGGACAGAATGATGCCTGCAAAATAAGTGATTCTGAGAGCTTTTTGGTGTGATGTATGTTTGTTTGTTTTTTAATTTATGCTTGTATTTCTAGTAAATACATCAAGGCTCTTTTATTAGTGAACCTTTTCCTGTGTGATAAGTCCCCATGAATATCATAAATCTGGATATAAGCGTGGTACTGGGGCACTGTATTTAATAATGAGAATGAATGCCTAGTTGACAATTAACAACTTATACATGGTAGCAGTGTTTTTTTCTTTCATGATCTTCTAGTAGTGTTTGGTGCCACATCTTGTCTGTGAAGGAAAAATTGGAGAAAAAACATGGAATTTTGTGCTTACGTAGACCTTGCATAATGGAATTAGCTTCTAGAGCCTCATTTCAGGGGGATGAGGCAATGTCTTTGCTGATCTTTTCATCCCAGAGATCTGCCTGGTGTTTCCTTTCTGTTGTGTCAAAATCTGATTCCCAGTGTTTTTTTCAAAAAAGACATTTTTGAGGAGCTAGATACAGTCATGCCACAGGTTTTATGCTCTCAGTTCTTTCAGGTGCTTCTGCAAACCCCATCACTAAAAATATGCAGAGCATCCAATTCTCTTCCTTTGGTGGTTAAGCTCATGTCTTACTTTTGATCTATAAGGGAAAATGGGAAAACCATTTCTTTTAGCTTGAAGGGTTGCTCTCTAGCATGTGGATTATCATTTATGAGTAGGGTCATGCTGTTGTCAAGGCTTGAATTAGACATGAACTGTGTTTTCTTTGTGTTTGGCGAGTGAGTAAAAACTGTTTGTGGTAGAAGATTGCTGGTGAAATTGACACATGCTTTCCAGGCAGGGTGGATCAGAAGAACATCGCACAGTGCTGATGTAAATACACAGGAAGCATAAGAACACTTCTCTGCTTTGTGTTCATCAGCATTTGCCCTACGTGTGTCACTTGAGGAGTATGATAAGAGCCATGCAAGGAGCAAAACTGCTGCTCTGAGCTGCTGTGTAGTGATCCTGCCCAAACCCTCTGCACTATGCAGGGCTGCCACCTCCTCCTGGTATGTGGCTATAAGGCAATGTAGGCCACTAATATGATGTCTGACCCTACAGGTCTGAGATGGAAATGAGTCAGGATGCCTATCCTTGAGCCACTGTGAGGGATGCTCTTTCAGGTATCCTGGGAATTTTTGGCTGGGCGTTCTGTCTACTATTTAACAGTAATGCTACAGACTGAGGTAACCTGAATATCCTAACCTGAATATCCCTGCACAGTGGCATACTATGCAAGTAGCCTTGGCTTATGGGCTTTCCTTAAGTGGCAAATTCCTTGTATTCAGTACTTTCCCACTGGCATCTGCAAAGGGAACTGATGCAGATACCATGTTACCCCATCAGGGCAGCTTCAGTGCCATCCTGTTCTTGTATAGCAAACAAGACATGGCAAACAAGGACTATTGATTCTGAAAGGAGAGAACAGAAATACTTTTGGTTATACTTTGTATTGCCATTTTACTGAAATGTTCCAAATAGAGTATACCATAATTATTGTATTCCAAAGAGAGTACAGTAACTGAAGAAGTTCAGGGCGGTACTTCTCATGGCATGACAGAGGGAGGTTGGAGGCTGTTTTGTAGGCAGGTGTCAAAGTGGCTTTTACACTCATTTCTGCTTTCAATCCCATGTCTGACTGCGAGTCCTGTTTATGCCATTGAGCTTCCTTTGTGCTCAAAAACTCTTCTTACATGTTGTACCCCCATCGTATTGAATTTGGGGCAGATCAGGGCAACTTCTGGCATTTGGGAGTTTGTGGCGCTAAAAATCCGAATGTCAGGCTTGTCCTTTCTGGTTTTAAATGCTATAATTGCAGAACGCTTTTGAAACGTGCTGCCTTGGTGTGCGGGCACGAGGTGCAGAGACCAGCTGTGCTTCTCAAGGCTTTTTGCAGCCTCGCAGGCAGCACTCAGAGCTCCAGGTGCCTGCAGGAGCACGCAGGTCTCCACGTAACCATTCCTGCTTGCTGCGATGGCACCGCCAGGTGGCGGATGGAGCTCAGGCAGGAAGGCGCTGGTGCTGCGCGGATCTCGCTGCTCCTCCGAGTAACCGCAGGCAGGCATTCCTAGCAGCAGGAAATTAAGTAGCGCCGTCCCTTAAGCGGCTTCTTCCTTATAGTGGGGTTGCATGACAGGTTAGCAAAGTCAGGTCAGAAAGAGAAGAGAAAAAAGCAGTGGGATAATAGATACTTCCAGGCAGATAAACATATATGATAAGCATATGTGATGTTTTTAATAATCTGATATAAAAATACATGATGAAATGAGTCATCTTGGGGATAACATTCAAATATCTGAATGACTGAAAATATAATGATGAATAATATAAAATAGTAGAATAACAGGTTCTATATCCCAAAAAGTTGGGTTTGGGTGGATTTTAGTTCAGGGCTCTCCTTACTCTACCTTATCCAAGAAGGCAGAAACCTTCTTTTAGTCATCATCTGTATTTCCCTGGAAGTTTTCTGTGGCAGCTGCATGATGTTACCCCGAAACTGCTGAGAGAGCATTGCTGTGCTTGCTGCTCTGTGCGTCGCATTTGACGTCCTTTGGTCATAGCAGCAGCAGCAGCAGCAGAATAGAATCCAGGCTCTCAGATAAGTAGGGGTTTTGATGTTGGATCTTAGGTGTTTGGGGTTTGTAGGTTTGTTGGTTTGTTGTTGAAATCATTTCAAAATGCAAAGCAGATTTAATTGAAACAGACAGGCCTGGTAGATTGCAAGATTACAAACCAGATCTCATGCTGAAGTTATGGAAGTTTTTTTCCTGCAGCAGTCAGTTCACTTGTATCCACTCTACTTGTTTGGATATGCTCAGGCATTTATTTCAGCCCACCATTACCTCTATGCAAACTAGACAGAGTTTGTCTGCTTCAGAGAACATGCATAAAAGGTAGAGCACCATGTTTGTAGTGTGGTTGTGATTTTGGGGAGGAGAGTGCTTGCTACAGTCCGTGCTGACTGTCATCATACCAGCCAGCATGGGCTACTTGTGCTGGGACCTACAAAGTTGTCAGTTGTAAAGAGAACAGGTGCAGCACATGACATCATGGGCAAACTGATGAAACTGTGGCTTCGAGGGGATGAGATCTCTTTTGAAGTGCTAATTAAAGCTTTTCTCCTTGGACGGTTAACACTCCCTCTCCAAACCATCTCTTCCCACTTCTCCTAGCTCTTTACTCATCTGCAGTTTTTATAACAGGTCAATCTCCAGTGAATGCGTCATAACAAATGTCAGCTTGATTCTTATTGATCCGTAGGACAAAAAATGTAAAATGGTTGTTTATTATAAGTCCACTTTTAGACCTTTGGCCACAGATCCGATAACACAGTATGATGTTGCTCTTTTAAGCTGCCACTCCGCAGAAGTAAAGTCTGAGCTGGTCTAAATCAACAGTGTGCAGAAATCTCAGAGGGGCTGTGTTCTTTTGTATCAGTAGTTCTAGTTATGGGCTGAGGACATGCAACAGACATAAAGTGATCAAAACAAAGTGGAAATGAGACACAAGCAGTATTTTCCTTTTAGATAAACAGCAAAACAAGTTAGTACACAATGAAAAACTAAGTAGTAGGAAGTGTCAGATAAACACGGGTTGTGCTTTCAATATACAACCTTAATTTTATTGTAAAACCATAAGAATGTTTCTGAATTGCTTAAATGATTGCTTAAAAGTACAGAACCTGGGAATTTTAATAAGAACTGTTTCAATTTGGTGGAGTCATCATTACAAATTCATGCAGGCTTTGGAAAAAGGAATTAAGTGCATTCGTGCTTGTGGAAAGAGTTACACTGATGTGCAGATTCATCTTGTGCATAATTGCAAGGGAGTAAGCAATACCACTGTTGGCTTTTGACTGTCTGTCAATAATTTACATGGGTGACATAAAAACTATTGACTTGAGGATGGTGATTTAAAACCAGCAGCTCTCAGCAGGTGATTGGTGATGGGCTTGAGTACATTTCTCCACGTGGATTGTTGACTTCTTTTAGTGAAAATTGTGCCATTTCTGAGTGCAAATGTCTCAAAACCAATTTTTGCCTCACTGTAGTTTTCGTGGTATGATGTTGTTTGTTTGCCAACAGCAATAATTAGGGATGTTTTTATTGGTACCGTGTATACATGGATATCAACAATATTCACAGCTTGATTACGTGCAACTGTGGCATAACAAACAGTGAATGTTCTAAAATTATGCAGTTCACAGCATGATTTTATTTCTGCATACCTGTTGCAAATTCCAAATAAATAAGCAATAATGAGAATTAGGAAACACCAAAATATTGTTTTGGGAAAATTCTTTCATAGATGTAAATTGGCAGGTTTCACCTTTTAGGTATAAATTAAGCAAAACATAAATGCTCAAACCTGTTAAAATGTTAAACTGACTTCAGTTTCCAGATCTCATTTTCTATAGTGACTTTTTCTAAAGCTCGACATGACGCATTTGCAAATGATTGTGTTAGAAGGATTTCTGAAGTCACCACTCCCCAGCTGGAGCTTAGCACTTTTCCTGTTTATAAGCAGGTTGGTGAATGTTCACTGCTGATACAATGCATTGCAAAGTAAACCATGCTCATGCACACGTGACTGAAAAACATTTCTTAGTGGAGGGAGTGGTAGCTTCCCATGAAGAGGAAGAGCTCTTCTTATACTGCTTGTAATTGTATGTCTCTACAATGACAAAGTCATGCTTAGAGACAGTATTTGATTATAAAATCTGACTTTGCTCCTAGACTGTATAAATTTCACTCGTGATATGTGAGCGGGGGCTCTGCTGAAGAAGGATGAGTTACACAAGGTCTTGATTGAGTCCAGCAACAGAAAATTCAAATCCAGCCCTTGGTTGGCACAATTCAACAGTATTATTTGCAGTACCACACATCTTCAACGCCTTTCCTCAGTGGCATTTGCACTCCTGGAAACTGTATTAGGAATAGCAGGCATTGTTGACTCTGTCTAGGATGTCTTAATATTTCTCAGAAACCAGAAAGCTTTTCTGAAAATACAGAGTAAAACTCAAAAAAAATCAAAAGGTGAATACAAAGTAATTGTTTAAGAATAGTTGGCAAATGTAATTATTTCCAGTGCTTTTTATTCTTGTAACATGGTGCATCAGCAGTGCAGTTTATTTAAAGAAGAAAGAATGTATGGTACATATTCTGCCTCATGAATGTTGTTCAGCTATTCATATTGCAAAATGCCTTGCAATAAAAGTATCAGCTAAAGCAAGCACCAGGCTCCTATGGCTGGTGTAATGTGCTACAGGATCCTGTTACAAGCCTCCTTTGTAATTCTAGGAGGCAGAAAATAAAATTTGACACTCAAAAATAATAAGTTTAAGGAAATCATGTGGGAGAAATGTACGTTTATGTCCAAGAAATGGTTAGATGTTGCCAGAACAATACAGCTACATTATGAATCTTTAATGATCTCTGAAAGTCATAATGGTCTGTCACTAATGCCCATTAATGATCTCTCTATACCACGAGTATGGGCTTGATGTTTCTGGCCAGTACCGTAGAGAATACTTTAAATATGCTTTAAACTTTCTCTGATCTACTCCTGTGTGTCTGCTCCAAATGTAGACTGCAATTGTCTGGGTAGGAGCAGCTTGTAAGACAGCATGGCTTTGGGGTTAAGAAAGTCGTATTCAGGTAAGATGTATTTAAGCAATGTTTTTAGAGGGAAAATCTAGAAGTTCTTTTCTGGCAAGTAATGCTCTGCAAATATGATAAACTACGTGAAGAAATTAAGACTTAATATTTCTTAATGCTGATTATATGGTAGTTCCATAGTTCTTTGACTTCATGATTTTGCCTTATTAACTTCAAACCCGTACTATTTAGGAAGGAAAAGACAAATGTTAATTACTGTCAATTGGAACCGTAAATACACTGAATATGTTACTGAACTGGCAAATTTGTCTTGTTTGAACGATGTATTTCAAATGTCTCACTGCTTGACTTTATGGCCTTTTAGGCATTGGTTCAATGTATTTAGTTTATTTTGTGCTCGTGATATAAGATCTGCTTTAAAGAAAAAGACAAGAATATTCCAGTACCGTTCTAATTGCCTTTCAGGAGAGTATTGTGACTGACATTAACTGAAGATAATCTTGTTATAGTGTAGATAACCTGAAAACATTTTAATACAAAAACATTAGGTTTTCTCTATTATTTTGCAAAGATTTTAGGAAGAAAAAAAAATAGAATTATGATGGTGTAATTTATTTTTTCTTTGGTAATGAGAAAATGTTTTCTCTGCATTTTGTATGTGAAATGATCGGATTACAAACCAACGCCCTAAAGCTAGAAAAGAAAAATATTAGGACTTTTGGAAAACACCACAATATCAAACAATAATCTGATAGGCACTGTGTACAGAGAGTTAGATATTAGCTGTATTTTTAGGACGTATATCATTCTTTATTACAAATTACTCAATATGATTAGTAAGCAATTTTTTTGACACTGTACATGGCATCCGTGTTTTTTTTCTTCTTGAAATAGCTATTGTAAATACTGGAAACTGTTAAGGTCCCTCGCAAATCCTAACCATTCTATAATTCTGTGATTTTGGCAGGTTAAAAATGCATTTACCAAATATATTCACTTAATACGTGATCCAAAATATTAACTGCTAAGTGCCTTGTGCTTTTGTAAAAGCATTAGGGTTTTTGTAGCGCAAATTGGCAGTTAAAGATGAAGCAGAACTAAAACACAAATATTTAGCAAAAGATTAGATTTCGGGACTGTATACTGTGCAACCACAGTACACAAAAGAAATGCTGACTGATGGCAAACGTGGGTGGTTGGTCAGCAAACTGTGCAGAGGCCCAGGACTCGTTGGTTAACCAACCAGCGCGGGCTGAGGTTCAGCACCACGGACAGCGCCCGCCGATCCGGCTCCGTCTCAGCCCCGCAGGGCAGCCACGGGCCGACCTCGGAGACTGACAGCCCTCCAGTCTCATATCTATATTCCCACCTGAAGGTGGGAAAGGTCGAGCTTTATATAAAATATAAAAGCACAGTGCAAAATGCCAAATCACAACAGCTCTGCCCGGTTGCTTGAACGCTGCGCTTTCAATTTTGCTATTAATTACAGCCGTAGGCACTGCATACGTTGTTGTAATTAAATGTCACCAGTGACCAGAAACAAAACTGGAAAAGAGTGAATGACCTTGTTAGGGCAATTACAAGAACTAGCTCTAGGTGTCCCTCTTGTTTCTAGTTTTAGCAGTACTTCTATACACTCGATTCTTCAAGCGAAAGCAATGGAAATTTGTTCTGTTTGGTTTGTAACAGTTTCCAAATTAATGTTCTGCAGCATGCTTCCTGTGCAGGAAACTATATTTCACTGAAAGCATCCTGAAAAAGCCTTTGCATCAGAACTTTTTAAGTGGGTAAAAATTTATGGCAGTAACGGTTTAAAAATATAATCACTGAGTAAGATCTTTTGTATACTATAGAACTGTAAAAAAAGAAAGTGCTGAAGGAAGTGGAAGTTTCTCTCAGTGTTAACAGTTCTACTCTGGTTCCCTGCTGTTTGTACATCTCACTGCTGTTGAAACATTTTGGCCTTTATTTGCAAGCCAGAAAGAAGAAGGCAGAAGGAAAAAAAAACATATGTTCATACGTCCTTAGTATGAATGTAGAAGCCATATTTGCAGAGGCTTGAGCCATCCAATTCCAGTTACTATAAGAGAAGGAAACAGAAATACCAGTAGCCTCTTGGAAGCTGTATCTCTTGCCTCAGTCACATGAGGGAGCAACGTAGGGATCCCTGCAGGCTGCACAGAGTCCTGCAGTCTATTTTGAATTCTGTTACATGTTTTACCTGTCCAGCTGAAATAAGTGTAATTGTAATTAGATTCATCTTCTTGTAACTGTGCATACAAGAAAATACAAGGAGGTTTTCCTTCAATTCTGTTCCATGGAACTGGCTGAGTTTGGTTGGACAAACAATAAGATTAAAAGGTCAGCCAAAAGAAGTTCTTAAAAACCAGTGGGGTTAGTTCTGTGCCTTATGATCTAATCCTGCTGTCTGTCTTTTCTTTCCCAGTCTTGGAATGTTGCATTGTAGATGAAACAGACCTAAGTTTGTTTGGTCATAAACAGCATTAACTTGACCTCAGCTAAAGAATAAGGAGATCAAGATACTGGTGTTTTTGTGTGTCTACTGCTCATTAAAAGCATGTTGTAATTTCTAGTGAAACGAGAAAAGAAGACTCTGGCAGGAAGAGATAGAAAATGAGAATGATAAACAGAAGAGAGTTGAGGGGAGAGGACAGAAATTCTAATGATATATCATCGCCTGCTAAGTATGATGTGTCTCTTCTGTGAATTTAGCTCAGCATGATTTAGCAGTATGACTGTAGAGTTACTAAGGCCATCTGTGTGAACTGGGAATTTAATTAAAGTCATGATATTATGCTTGTACCTACCTCTGCAGCTTAATCCTTGCATTCTTGGTGGATTTAGTCAGAAATGCAGCCGTAAGTTGGACAGTTATCCAGTCTCTGCACAAACAAGTACATCCCTGTTGTAGCTCAGCTGGGTTTAAGTGAGGAATAGCAGAGCTCAGCCAGGGCAGTTTCTCGTATCTGTTCCTCTGATTTCTGAACATTGGTTCTCTGCACAGCAACAACATCTTCCCCTGCTTTCTGATGAATTGAGTCCCTAGTAATGTACCCAGACACCTAATACTGGGAGCAGCAGCAGATGCTCTACTCTCAGCCTGCTCTTCTGAATCAACTTCTCTGAATTTCTTCTAATTTGCTTATGCAGAACATGCACACAATTTTTCTGATTTCCAGACCTACTGAAATCTAATATGGGAAATGCTGGCTGGTGAATTTCATTCCTGTTTTGCTAGCCTATGTTTCTTGAGAGTATTGCTTGCACGAAGAGTGCATCTAATCCAATATGTGCTAATGATTTTCCTGTTGTTTATTTATGATACATTGCATTTTTCACCTCAAATTCTCTATATGATATGTAGATATCACTTTTACTCTGCTTGTGGAAGTAGAGGCTCCTGCTAGGCCTGGAGTTGCCATGAGGCCAATTGCTGGAAGGTGTGTGTGGGAAGTGTGACTGCACGAGTGCTTGGACTGTTTTTATATTCATGTATTACTGAACATTGCTGGAAGAAAGGCATTGAGCTGCATGGATCTTTATTAAGTATTTATTTATTGTTGATGATAGTAATAACTATTTATAATGCATAAGGTAAATTACGGACTGAATTCCCTCACAAGCTTAGTGAGGCCGAGGTAGTTTTCCTTCATGCAGCTGTGAGTACAGATTTGTGTTTTTTTTATGGGGATACGCTTCCATCTGGAGTTGCCTTTCTCTCTTCTTTCTTGTCTTGACAGCCCAGGTCAGATGAGCTTAGATAAATGTAGTGATGAGATATGTCTTGTTACATCAATATTCATATAATCATTACAACAGAAACAGAAGGCAGAATTTCTAGCTCTTGACCCTTCGCCTCATGCTCAAGGGCATACCTTCATTCTGGTTAGTGAAACTGAGACCAGCTCTTTTGCTCAGGTAAACTGGTTCCTGTTCCATGACTGCAAGCAGAGCAAGTCTCTACTTGCACATTTGCAGAAGCAGAAACCGAGTGAAGGGTCTAACTCCAGTTCCTGGAGTCTTGCCTGAGTTCAATACATGGCAGTCCTTGCTCGAATCCCTTCTTTTTGTGATCAACTCTTCACATTGTCACTTGTTCATGGCATGATCTCATGGCATGATCTCAGCAGTCAGGCAAAAGTCACAGAAACCCACTGTCAGGCCCTTTTGACCCTAGTCCAGGTAATTTGATTTCACTGTTAAAAAACAGATTGGTCTTGGATCATTAACAAAGCATCAAGAAGCAGCAAGCTTGGCATCCATCACATGATTGCAGTGAATTGGACTCAGCAGTTAGACAAAGTTAGCAGTAGGGCAGAACTGCTTGTGAGCAAAACAAGGATCATGGTTGTGAGAAGCTAGTGGAAATGCTTAGACACATTGGAGGAGGAAAACTCTCAGGGGCTTCAACTCAGCGGAGACCTGATGAGTCTGTTGTTGTCAAGCTCTTGATAGAGGACGAACCATCAGATCTATGAAAAGACAAAAAAAGATCCATTTGATTAACGTGACAATTTCTGGGCAACTTGTTCTAGGTCTGCGAAGGACTATTCGCAGTCTTTTCTCATGTGTAAATTGGCCTTATGTTTGGTTTGATAGTGGCATATAGCCCACACTTCCCATGTGTCCCATGCTGAGATGTAAATATTTGAGGGATGATATCCTGTCATTTACATTGATGCTTTCAATTGTCATCACTCTGAGGGGTGAATGAGCAGATATTTCTGTGCATATTGATGTGGAAGACTCTTGAATACATTTGCTGTGGCATTGCAGTGGGCAGAGAGAAGTTGGTTGGCTGCTGCTGCAAGTTGCTGGCTCAGGTTGGGCCCCCAGAGACATCGGAATAACGTGTTCCCAATTTGGGAGCACGCAGAGCTGTGGGAGCTGATCTCTTCTGTTTGTTCTGTGACCTTTCCCAGCTGATTGGCACTGATCTTTTATGCACCGGATAGGCGATCTTTTGTGGTTGACATTTTGGGATGACTGAATATGGATTAACCTAAGAAAAAAGATTTCCATTTTCTAGCTTCAAACAATGCCCTCCTTTTCCAAAAATGCCTGCTCCACCGGGGATGTGGTCGGATCAAATCCAGTTTTGGCTGAGACAGTGCAGCAAGAGAATCAGAATTCACAGCTGGGAGGGGGTAGAACAGGGATTTCTCTTATGAATATTTTCTCTAAAGACCTGAAATGAAACTGATGTTCTTGATCGGAGGCTTTGGCCATTCTCAGCATTTAGCTCAGAAAAGAGGCCCCGATTCTCTGGTGGACCTCATCCTGGCAAAAAGATCTGATAAGACAACAGGATAAGGATATGAGAACCTTTCTTCATGCAGCAGGCACATAATTATTTCTTAAATATCTTAGTAGTTTTAGTGAGATGACTCATGTTGAAAACAGGGACACGCATCTCTGCTCTGCTGGATGGGGGCCAGTCTCAGCACATCCAGTCCTGTGCACCACAGATGTATGTTGTGCTGGAGCCTCTTCTACTGCTGGGATTCATGGTTTTGCACCCCGTGAAGATGAAAACCAACCAGCAGCCTAATCCCACAGGCTATAGAACAGAAAAGTCCGTGCTTCCACACTCACGTGTGAGCTCTTCTATAGTCAGTCCAACTGGCACATCTATGCTGGTGCCACAGGGAATTATTTTGATTATTCCTGTCACTGACAGGGATGCAGCGTGCACTTTTGCAAAGAACCATGGCACAGGCACGCACAGGAATGCCAATGCTGCTATACCTTTTGGCCACATAAAAAATACATCTGCTTACAGTAATGCAGCTCTCATAAAGGTTTGCAGCTAATTATTAAAGCTAATCTTTGCTATTCATTAATAATAAGGAAGCCCAGTTGATCTGTGGACTGAAATATCATCCAGTTTGAGCTCGTGGTCTGGGGCTGCCTGAAAGCCCAGCTCTTCCACTAACACCTCCTTCCACCTTGCACTTAAAATAAACCTCCAGATGACTCTCAATTTAGCTCAAATGCGTTACTGGGAAAGATAGAGCCTTCATGGGCAGCAAAATGGGCAGCAAACCATGCTCAGCCCCCGGCAGAGCCCCAGCCCTTCGCCATCCTGCAGCGCCTGTGTCCAGCCACCGAGCTGGCTGCAGGGAAAGGCTGAGTCATTTCCACGGGATGTTTCACGGAGGAGCTAAGTGATGCACAGCTTGGGTCTGAACAGCTCTGCTTCCTGGTGAATAGTAATTCTGTTTACTTAGAAGAGGAAAAAATCACTGGGGGCCTCAGTGCTGCTGTGTCATACCCGGCTGGGTGAAGTCTTGTTTATCACGGCCTGAAAAGGCAGAAAAGCAATGCTGGTGGCACTTCTCAGAAAATAAATCTCTACTCGCTTGGAATGTAGGCAGCAGAATTGTCCCCAGGCCTAACTCCTGGACCAGTGTGACTCTACATCTTCATAACAGCTGTGACATGTTACCTGAGCAGGAAGAGAAGAGCCTGAGGAGGGACCCCTAACATCCCATGGTTGTATCACACCAAAGCAATTTCAGTCTTGTAAACACCGAGGGGTGAGCTGGTGTTTTTGCTGGGTGGATGAGGTGTGGAGCTGCCTTGTGATTAATCCTGTTCTCGATTTTCATGCAGAATTTGTTTTGGCCAGCATCTACCTTTCTATATAGGACCAACTATAAATCTGGCTTCTGGGGGAGAAGAAGTCATTGAACATGCTATATGGGATATATGGACCTGAGGTACTGGGGCTATGTAGGAACTTATCATGAGAACCAATGATGCTTTTGCAGAGCACAGAGGACTCAGGTCCCTGTGAGTCATGCATGTGATAGAAAACCATGTCAGGTACTTTTAATGATCAGACTTGTGGAAATAATCATCAGTATCAAATCAACAGGTGCTTGGGATTTAAAATATAATTTAAAAGCAGGTGAAGTCTTGGTCTACTTCCAAACAGCGTGATTGCTTCTGGGTCAGATCCAGCTCAGCTCCTGTCTGTGGCAGTAACTGTACAGGTCTGTCCCGTGCTCATTTCTTAAGAGGTGCTTCGTTCTTGATTGAAATGGGGCTGATGGTTTACATTTTAGCAGTAAGTCTGCCCAATTACAATAATCACAATCCAAGAATGAGAGCATATGTTCAAGGGGTGCCTGGTTGCCTTCTACATTCAAAACATTGCTTGGAAAGTTATTTTATTTTACCTTTTTAGCATGGTGGGGAGTGATCAGCCCTTGCTGTTTAAGAAAAATAAAGCTGTTCTGGTTTTTGGATCTGTAAAACTGAAGTAGTCCAAAGACTGTTCCTGTACCAAAGTCGTTTTCCCAACAAAGTCCTCATTTTCATGTGCCATTTATAGTAAATGAAGACAAGTTTGTAGGAGTACCGATAGATGAAGAGGATGATCATGAAAAAAAAAAAAAAAGACCAACCCTGAAGGACTGTTTTTTTGAAACTTAAATCTGATTATGCATATATGCTATTTTTATTCCTCTCTTTAGTTATCTGTCAAGGAACATTTGTGCAAATGAGTTTTCTTGATGGATTTTAAGCATGCACACTGGAATGCTGTCAGGAAGATATCCTAAATACTGTTTTTTTCCTCAGGATTGTCAAGGTTAGACAAATTCTGAGTTCTGGTTATTTGTTGTGAGAAAGAAATGTCGTCTGACCTATAGGACAGATCACAGTGAAGCAGCTTCACTTTGATCTGAAGATCAAACACTGTTTTCCAAACTCAGAATATTTATGAAGTAATGGGTGAGTCTCAGAAAAAAACAAGTCTCACTTGTGACTGATGGCAAAACTCACAGCGCGTTGTTGGTGAGCTGGCTGGGATAAATTATTACTGATAATTTATCTGCCCCTTGGGTGGGGTTTCATATGTCTTCTGTGGATTGGCAGATGAGGGTAATGGTGGAACTCGTGAATTACAGTTATTCTTATCCTACTATTTATCAAAATGAAATTAGAAGTGTTTAGTATCGATATGTGAATGCTGTAAAGTGCCTCATGTATAAGGACAAGTATACCTGTACAGATCTGTCAATGCATATACATGTGATTTGTGCAGAAGAGTGGGACTGAGGACAGAGATGTGGGGCTGGCACATCCAATATACTGCATCAGCTATGAAGGTCTCAGGCTTTGATGGCATCGGATAGCTTCAGTCCAACATTGTGTTAAAACTTCCACATTATGGGCATTTCTGTTATTAAGGCCTGACTGAGCAGCATGTTTCATTGGGCAGGAGTTCTCAGCTGGAGGAAACAGATCCCATCATGAGCTGCTTCTAGTCCAGGGAAGGACTGTAATGTTTGCAGAGACATTGAGAGTGATGTTTAATATTTGGTGGCACGGTTTCTGCTGTGGCTGCCTGTGCCCACAATGTGTGTGTCTGGGGAGAGAGGGGAAGAGCATGTGGTTTTGCCAAACATGTATGGAGGAGAGGAGGAAGGGGCAGGTGTCTTGCAATGCGTGGCTGGGTCTGAAATCACACCCAAAATGCCATGTTGTCACACCAGCCCACCCGCATTGGTCCCCCCTCCATAGCCACAGGTTTGTGGCAGGGCACACAGGACAACTCTGGGCTCAGATGGCTGAAGCCATGTGTCATTGTGGCCCCGCAGAGCTCAGCTCCTGCAAGGATCAGCCCTCAGCCCCCTGCTGCAGGGACATCCCAGCCTGTTTCGGCCTGCAAAGGGCTGCAAATCCCTTCTGCCTCAGGGATCAATTCTTTCAAGAGCTGCTTGTCCTCGGGAGTGCAAATCTCCGTTTTGTTTCTAGCCTGAATTGCCTTTATTTTAGGCTCCAGCTGTTAAAAGCTTGCTGAAAAGCAAGGAGGGGGGTGTCACAAAGAGACCCCAGGACCTCCTGCTTCCTATGTCTCGGGATGTGGATGCGTGCGGGATCCGGTGCCTGCTCTGCAGGTCAATAACCACGGTGGGTGCCCAGGTGTGAGACCCGGCTTTGCTCCTCTCTGTGCTGCTCCTGCTCCCTGCACGTCCTCCCACTGTGCCGCAGCCCCCGGGGGGGACACGGTAGCACCGTGACGGGGACAAAGGGATGAGGGAGAACACTGCAGCGGCGGGGGAATCGCCTCTCTGAGTGTCTGCTGGAGGACTGGAGCGGGGAGGAGGAGGTGCGAGGGGGGAGAGAAGCAAATCGCCTTCAATAAATCAGTGAGGAAGAGGGGTGGCTTGATGCGGGAAAGGCTGGGTTGTGGTTGTGGGTAGCCACCTCTCCGCGCTGGCCCAGGTGTCTCCGCTCCCCTCCGGAAAAACTGATGCCATCTATTTGCTCACCGCGGTCACGTTTGTTTGGGTGTCTGCTCCTCCCCGGGAAGCGGCAGTGCCACCGCCAGGTACCCACAGCCCTCGGGGACATCCAGGAACAGCAGCCGCCGTGTGCCGGCACCCGCAGCTCCGCACCTCTGGGCACAAAGAGCCGGCGAGAAGAGGAGGAGGAGGAAAGGAGGAGGAAGAGGAGGTGATAAGGGGCTCGCTGCGTCGCCTCATTTCTGCACCCAACGCACAGCTCGTGGGGTGTATGCGAGTGCGTGCATCCGCTGCTGGAGGACTACGGCTGCTGCAGCATCTGCGCCGAGCTGCCGGCACGGGAGTGCACGGGAGTGCCGGGGGAACGTGCCTGTTTACTGCCTGGTGACAAGTGCTGCGATGAGAAAACTGAACGTGCCTGCGGAGGGGAGGATGCGCCGACAGCTGCACCTGTAAGGAGAGGAGAGGAGAGGCTTCCCAAGGCGTTCGGCAGCAGGCAGCCGAGGCTCCGGGCGCTGGCATCTCCTTCCCGTGGCTCCGTCGCAGCTTGCTTACTTGCTTCAGATCTCTTCTTTAAGGGAGAGAAGGAAAAAGGATTCAGTAAAAAGCCCTACAACAGGACAGAGCCTGCTGGAGTCTAACAGGTGTTTGCTGGGATTTGAATGGGGAGGGGATGGGTGGGGAGAAAAGTTAACTGGAGAAATTGGGGCTAGGAGAGATGCGATGATCTTGCGCCAAGTCGATGTGCCGTTTCTGCGTGTGAACAGCGCGTCTGGAGCAGCTCGGAGGGATGCCTTGGAAGTCATCTGTTTGATCTCCGTAGAAACATTCACTTCTGCCTGCAAACTTTCCTCTGCCAGAAGTTGGGAGAAATAAAAAGAAAAGAAAGAAACATCAGAAAATCAAAAGGGGAAAATCCCAGCCGACAAAACAGTTTTGACCTAAACTGTTGCATCCTGACGCGGGGCTGCAGTGCGCGCATCCATCCGGTGCCTCCCGGGCTCTGAGCCGGTGGGCGCTGGGTGGTGGCTGCCCCAACGTTGGGGACAGCCGAGCAGCATGCTGGCTCTGGCACCTGTGGCCGGCCAGCAGACCCCGTGTGCCTGACCCGCCGGTGGCACCGGGGCCGTGGCGGCCATGGCCGCAGCCATCGCCAGCTCCCTGATCCGCCAGAAGAGACAAGCCAGGGAGCGGGAGAAGTCCAATGCCTGTAAGTGTGTCAACAGCCCCAGCAAGAGCAAGGGAAGCTGCGACAAGAACAAGTTGAATGTGTTTTCCAGAGTCAAACTCTTTGGCTCCAAGAAAAGGCGAAGAAGGCGACCAGGTTGGCAAGGGTTATGTGTTCGGGGGGCTGGTTGGTTTGGTGCACACCGGGCTGTGCGTCGGTAGCGGGAATGTTTCGGGGCTGGTAAAATGGGTGTGCAGGTATTGCCATCTTGGCTTGTATGATCTGGTAGACATGGTACTCCATGCCAGTCCTCTCCCTATTCATGTTCATCCGATTTATTAAGATATTGCACACCATTGTCTCACTTGCACTCCGGTGTGCATCCATGTACTGGTAATTCAGCAATCTCGCTGTTTTACACATACACATATACAAACACACGTGATTTATTTGTGGGGGAGATGTTAGCACCCCCTTCGGCTGTACAGTAAATAACTTAGCACTAGAGATCTGTTTTTGTCCTCCTGCTTTGCAGAATGCCAGTGCCTTGCTTTACTTGCTGATTGCAGAAGAAGCTTTTTTTGCTTTTGCTGGTACCTTCCAGAGTTCTGCCTCAGTGCCCTGTTCCTTTCTAGGAATCTCATACATGCAGCTGCCTGCAAATGCGATTCCCTCTGTGTCAGAGGTGCTAAAGATCAGGCATGAAAGCTTGGTCCCTGATCTGAGTGGGTTTTTGTATGTGGGAGGAGCAAAACCCTCCAGTAATGTTGTGATCGCTTTGCTGTGCTGAGACAGTGGTGCTGTTAGCCATTGAACCTGTCTGCCTTTCCAAGCTGCCATCCAAGGTCTGCTTTGCACATAGTTTGCAAGCAGCACTGGGTTTGGGATGGCTAAAATGCTAAAGCAGTGCTTGGGTTGATTTTTTGTCAGATGGGTTGGTGAACAAGGATTGTGCATCCATCAGTACCCTTCTTACAGTGGGCATGGTGGGGATGGGTTGATGGTTGTACTGGATGATCTTAGTGATCTTTCCCAACCTTAATGATTGTACGATTCTTAAAGTCTCCAATAGAAAGTAACACAAACTGTTACAAGCTTTTGCCTTCAGCTCTTCCTAACATGAAGGAACTGGCTGATAGCAGAGCTCCCTAATATCTTTGATTACAAACACAAGGACTCTTACCCAGGCACTAGAAGTTGGAAATGACACATCGTATCTCTGCAATGGGTCTATCTCTGAATTAAGTAAGTTGTTGTGGAGCGAGCTGCAGAGAATGCATCACCTCCTGACAAGCAGACCTGTGTGAAATGACTACAATGCAGATGTCATTGGGATTCAGTGGAAGTAGACCTTTTTTTTTCCAATTACTCCTGGTGCATTACCTAGATATTTTAAATGGCAGACTTGACAGCAAATACCAGGTTGGTCTAGAATGATCTGAAAGCATTTGAGATATTTCACTTTTGAACTGTGAATATGAGGATGATTATGAAAAGGGAAGGAAAAAAAAAAAAGAAATCTTTCCAAAGTATGTGTTGTTTTGATCTTCTTCTAGCTGATGAGATAATTACCTTAACCCTGATAGTAATATTTATTTTGCAGTTCCACACATTGGTGGATTTCAGGGTTCCCCCCTCCATTCCCCATATGTTCACTGAGTAGTTTATCACTTCGGATGCTCTGCACTCTTTGGAGGAGCACAGAATGGGGGTTTGTTTATTAGAGCTGCAGCAATTCCTGTGGTAAATGTTTGCTGCTATATATTTAGGCTCTCAGCTGTCACTACAGCTCCCATCAGTGCTATCGTAGTAGTCCTCTTTTCCCTCTCCTTTTAAGAAATCACACCTTTTTAAAAAGCAGAATGCATTCTTTGCCAGCTTGCTTCTAATCTTAAATGAGATAGGGCTGAGCTCCCGAGGTCAAGCAGCGCGCCGTTGGAATTTGTAGTTGCTGGAAGCAGATTTTAATGTTGTACCTTCGTTACAATAGAAAGTGGCATTTAATCATTTTGGCAGTTGATTTTAAAGACATTGATTTGATCTCACCCTAAGCGAAAAGTGTTGCAAATCTGGTTGCCCTGCTTCTGCCTTGGATCTTTTCTCTCATCTCAGCATTGAGAAGAAACCAGGAGATTTGTGTTTAGCATCCTGCTCGCTCGGAATGGCACATCAGGATTTCCCACATTAATCTCACTATTGTTTTTTTACAGAGCCTCAGCTTAAAGGTATAGTAACAAAGCTATACAGCAGGCAAGGATACCACTTGCAGTTGCAAGCAGATGGAACAATTGATGGAACAAAAGAGGAGGACAGTAGTTATAGTAAGTGGCACGAGAATAAATGGTGTGTTTGTGAATTGTGGTGTCTCATTCTTCCCATGTAGGTCCATCAGAGATTGTTGTCCTACAGTGACTGAGTGGCAGCAGCATTAACACTGTGTGCACAGCACAGAGCTCCTTCAGACTTACTGGGTCTGAAAGAGATGCAAATACAAATCACTGATAGGGATAACGAACTAGAGAAAAGTAATGATGACACATATGACAAACAAAGAAAATGTTATCTCCATGGTAATCCAGAGAAGTTCATTGCTGTCCTTTGGATTTTATTAGATTTTTTTTTTTCAGCAGGGAAAATTTGCTCGCCTACTCAGAGCGCCTGAAATAGAATAACTCTATCTCCACTCTGAAACTGGGGCTCATTCAAACAGAGCTGCGTTATCTCACGTAATGAGACTTCATCATCATTTGAAAGTTCACCTTCCCCTATTATTATTATTATTATTACTTTTTTTTAACCCCTTTCTAAACTTAATTATACCTTTATATTTCAACCAGCGTTTCTGTGGGGGGAAAAAACGATTTGTGGATTTCTATTTATCTAACAATTCTGAGAGTTAACAGAAAACAAGAAATGATGACCAGAATATAGATTTGATGCATGTTCATAAAATACGCAGATGTTTCTGATACCTGTATCGTTTAGCTAAAACGAAGTTATTGTTCTGAAAGTGCTTAAGAGGAAAAAGTGTTGCAGAAGGTGTCTCAGACCACACAGTCATCCAGCTGGGAAATCAACAGGCAGACCTCACCCTTTATAAACACCTTTGGTGATTGCAAGGTGCTGATGGCAGTGGGGAAGATGGCACAAGGGCTGGAGCGGAGCAGTGCTGGTTGGATGCTGCTGTGTTGCTGAGTTCTCCATGCAAGCACGACTTCTCCTCTAAGAGCAGCACTTATGAATCGTAAATGTTGCTTTTCCTTCAAGGGAGTGATCTAATGATTGAAAATCATGACAGATCAATGCAGATTGGTTTGGGCTTTCAGAGTAATTCTGTTAATTACCTTAAAAAAAGCAAAAAACTAAAAAGCAGAAGAAGTAGGAAAACCTTATTTTCTCCATTACTGCATGATACTGCCATAAACTTTTAATGGACCGAAGAAGACATCTGAAACTGCACATTATTTTTGAAGGGATTGTTTCACTTAAATACTTTACTTGGAACTCCTCTCATGAGGATTCTGACACTCTAAGCAAGATAAATTTTGAGTCTATCTGTGCTTTTGGCATTTGTGTCAACACATCTATTTCTAAGATATTTTTGTTTCCACTGTGTCCTTACATTTACCATGACTTGAGGGATTATAAAGCAAACTGTATAATCTCCTGGTCGCTGGACGTTGGCCTGCAAGATGCTGGACACTTAAATGTAATGAAAGTAGATCAGAAATGATTGTGATATATCTGTGGTCAGAACACAGGAGGGTTTTGTTGTAAAAAAAAATAGTTTGATATATATTCCTCCTGTATGTAGGTAAAGTCCCATGGTACTGAATTTACTTTAATAGCAATATTTTTGTTCATGGTATTATCAAGAGAAAGAGATCAGTGTTAAGAAGCAGAGCCTATATAATGGGCTTCCCCCAGAGCCTCGCTCATGTGAATATTGGGTGGATCAGGCCTACTAAAATCCTTTCCTCCAATTTCTGGAGAGATCTCTCTCCTTTGCCCCATATCTGTGCACTGCGGGGCCTTTCCTGTTCAGGAAGAACCCTTCTCTGCTCTCTTCTGTCCTCCTTTGCACCCCAAGGGATGTCACAGCTCGTCCCTTTTACCACTTCCACCACCCATTTGCTGTAAGACCATTTGCTTTGCATTGCAGTGAGATAATTAAAACTCCCCTTAACAAGACGAATATCTTCAGATTCAACTGTGCCAACAAAGCGATTGCATAATGTTGGGGCTCATAGAGCAAACTAGAATGGTGGCCTACCTGATCTCCTTACTAAATGTCTGCATCTGCTTTCCCTGTTCGTTGCAGGGATCAGGAGAGCTTGCATCCTCTTTTTTGGGCTCCTGACAGCAACCTGGGCCCTGGGATCTGCCTTCTCCATCATTTGCTACCCAGAGCTGGTGGGAAGTTTGCCTGAAGATGCCCTTTGGCTCTGACTTGGGAGCAATTATTGCAATCTCTACAGTCCTTCACCAAAACAGGATTGCATCCATGACTGTGAGGTGTTTAAAAGAAAGCTCAGGTTTTGGAGCACAGTGCAGGCAGGAAGTGAGCCATTGGGGTGAGGAACTGTCGAGCTCACCAGACCTCATTTTAAGCCAGGAGTCCGTGTAATTTGAGGAAGTGCCTCGTGGAAAGGATTTCCTGGCTGAGAACCAGATTCTGCCTCATTAAACGTGTTAAATAGGGCAAGGTTTTAAATCAAGATGGAATTTATTCTCCAATTTTGGCATGACACAGAGATTTGAGAACTTATATAATAAGGAAATATAGGAAACAATGCCTTGTGGACAGCATATGGAAGGCCAGGTGGCTGAGACAGCAATGGCACAGACCTCACAGCACTGTATACATTAATAAATCCAGCTGTGGCCGCTGCCTCTTTATTTTACAGCTCTAATTCTCTGTCAGCACGTACCGCACAACAGCTATAGCAAAGATCATATCTCCCCTGGGCATCACCAAGTTTTTCATTACGATTGATATTATGTCCTTATTTTACACAGCGCGAACGTAATAGGGAAAAGTGAGGATGCAAATAACTGCATTGTTCTGAGCTAATGCAAACTGATTGTCGTAGCAAACAATTTATTTTTCCATGGCGTTTTTTCCAGCCTCGGGGGTCAACCACCAGAAATGCAATAGCATCTCATGTCCGTTGTCCATGGCAGGGGGTGTTTGCAGAGCAGAGTGCAGCGTGGCCATGATGCAGAGGCAGCAGCACTCCCCCACGGGCCTTTTTGCAACTTCCGACAGTCAGCTGCCAATCCCACCAACATACACACCAGCTTCCGAGTGTGCTTGCCTCTCCTCAAAATAGAGCCTGTACGTTTATGGCAGGAAAACACGTTCAGCTGCGGAGGAGAGCAGCTGAGCACCCGCCGCAGCGAGTTCCCCAGCATCCTGTCTCTGCTCAGTTTGCCAAACACAGCACAGCCAGGAATCGCTCACTAAAACCAATCTCTGTTCCTTGTGGCTGTGAGCTCCATCTTCCTGACTGTCCTAGGCTTTGCCTTGTGCTCGGTTCATCTGCGGGCAGCACTATTTGCAGCAGAGCCCGTTTTTGTACCCTTGTGTTGAAAGTACCTGAAAGCCCCACTCTGAAATGCACCATTAAAAAAAGCATCTTTCGAAAGAGATCTCCAGGTTCTGCTTGGATACAGAACTTTCAGTTGCACTATCCTGCCCACAGGGAAATCAGGTGCTGCTTTTTGGGGGCTGAGCTGCAGAAGTGGGCTCTCTATGGGAGCACTCGCTGAGTCAGATGGAATAGTTTCCAGCATCACCTCTGGCCATGCCTTCACCAACACAGGACATGCATCCATGTGCGCTATCCTGTTTGGAAGGTTTGAGCTACTTCTACTGATGAAAAACCATAAAACCATGATGGATACGCTCTCGACACCCCCACTCCCAGAATTTAGGATCTCTATTAAATGCTGTCAGGCTGCAAATTTTCTTTTAATTAAATATGACCACTTGGGTGTTATCGGGGCGAAAAAGGTATTTATAATG
This sequence comes from Meleagris gallopavo, assembly GCF_905368555.1. NCBI lineage: Eukaryota > Metazoa > Chordata > Aves > Galliformes > Phasianidae > Meleagris > Meleagris gallopavo. The sequence continues at coordinate 4,750,687 of NC_139412.1, read as the reverse complement.
GATTGTCATTCTTTTTGAAAATAGTAAGAGTATTTCAAATTCATCACTCAGATTTAAATTGGCTTCAGACAGTGCCCATAAATACCAACCTTCAGCCTGGAGCACACCAGGGTTCTACAGCCAAGGAATAGATGGCTAGAAACGTTTCACTTTGTTTCACCCTAACTCTGCCCTTACACAGCAGGAAGGAGACACCTGGGGTAATGATGGAAAATCGAACATTTTCTGAACTTCCCCTCAATTCTGGATCCTCCATATCAAACACAGAGCACTGTATTCATCTCACTTACTCGTCTTCGGTTTTAACATAGTCACAAATGTAAGCTGTGCAGAGCTTTGCTTGTTTTGTTAATTTGCCATTTAAAAAACAGTATCTTCATTTTCCTGAAGAGAGGTTTCTCTGCTTATATATACTGTCACTGTTAGAATCTTTGCAAGTAAAAACGCAAGCTCCACTTTGAAGACATATATTTTGAGTTTGATCTAAAGAATATGCTGTCAGTTGATTTCATTTTTAAGATATTTCGTGTGTGTTTGTTTTGTTTTTCCAAACCCATTTTCTTCTTCAACAAGAAAAAAATAAAAAATCCAAGGAGTTCTGAGTGAAAACGCTTTGAGATGCTCATGAGGGGTTTTAATTTTTCTGAATTTCTTTTTTTGGTCAAAAAATGTTTCCTGGATTTGAAAAAAAGAAAAAAAAAAAATATTGATCATTTTACAAAACTTTTTGTTTGCTTGGGAATTTTCTTTTTTTCTTTATTTTTTTTTCCCCACATTTATCATCATTAAACAATAATATCATATCATCAATAAAAAATAAAGGTATGTTCAACTCCACTCAGTCCTTGTATTGTGCTTATGAGGCAGGTAAGTCGGCTCAGCTCTCAGCACCTCCAATCCACCACCTTCATGGTGAAGGGGGGAGATGTGTTGATTATCCTCTGTAGATAATTTCTAAGCTATTGCTAGAAATTGCTATACAAGACAAAGATATTAGCAGTATTGTTCCATGGCGCCCACGGAAATTAATATATGCATGAATAGTTTTTTTTTTTTTTAATTTGGTTCTAGTAATTACGGCTTAATGCTCTATCTAATCTGCATACCGTAAAGGATTAATTTTGCTTTCCATCTCCGTTCTCTCCCAGCGTTGTTTAACCTCATACCTGTGGGTTTACGAGTGGTGGCGATTCAGGGGGTTCAAACAAAATTGTATCTGGCAATGAACAGCGAAGGATACCTATACACATCAGTAAGTACATGTTTGTCATTTTTTTCTCACTTAAATTCTCTTAAGATCTCAGTAAATGATTAAGTTGCTGTTTCAAGGAACCCAGTTGTAACCTACAGAGACAGAATTTGGCAGTGAATTAGGTCTAGTGGTGACGTTCTTGCTTAGTGTATTGCTCTTTTTTTTCTATTATGAATACACAGGAATGTATGGAATCAAACCACAGCGCTTGGATGCAAACTAATGATCCCAAAGTGTGAAGTCAATTTTAAAAAAATTTAAAAAGACGCAAAACCAAAGCAGACAGGAAGCTCTCTCTTGGTCACTGCCGACTGATTGTGCTAATCAGTGCGAGGTAGGGAGGAAAAAGGACAGCGTGGTGAATCACACGCCTGCCTGAGCACGTTTTGTATCTTCCCGTATCATCTCCATTGCTGTTATTAAAAGGGATTAGAGAAAGTCGTTTTTTTTGTTTGGCCAGGATGTTCAAACAGAAATGGGATTGGGTGCCAAAATCTTAGGGCTTCGAGATGCTGCGTGAGTAAAGGAACGTTTCATTTAGAGGTTTTGATGACGAATGTCAATTAATAATTTTCAGTGACATTTCTCAAGAGAGCGAACGCTGTTTTCATGAAAAAAAAAAGAAAAAAAGAAAAAAAGAAGAAAGGACTTTTTAAAACGGACATTTTTCAATTAAAAACATATAGTTGAATTATGTTCAGGAGTTTTAATTATAGAGTCTTAATAGATTTTTCCCAAGGAAGAAATGAGAGGAAAATGTAATTTATTATCTATTACAAAATATTCTCCGTTAAGAACGATTCCCTTAAGATGCCTTTAATACTGGTAACAATTAAATAAACTTATTCACATCTCCCATTTGTTTTGCAATCCTGACAGCTGGGACACAGGGTGAACTTTGCCTATTTTTTCTGCAAGAGCAAAAGCAAATTAGAGCTGGGTATGCTTTGGGACAAAGTAAAACCTCAGTGAGCGGCATCGAACTCCACTTCTCTTTCTGCTCTGGCTGTTTGCTCAGTGTTGCTAATCCACTGATCTATTTGCAGGGCTGTGGCCACACAGCCAGATCATGCAAAGCCCCCTTAATCCTGCACCACCCTATAACGCACAGTGCCATTTACATTTGCACTGCTCATGCACCTTCGACTGCACCATGAGTGTTCATTGACATTAGCATCTGCTGGCTGCCCACTCACCGACAGCACTGAGCCATGCAGGATTCTGCTGGCACTGCTCTGCCTCTGTCAGTGTCACCTCTTGAGTCATGTGTTGGGATAGGACAGAGCAATTTGTGCAATAAAGTGAAATTCCATCATTGCGCGCAGGAGACGTGTTGGCTGGAGTGGATCAGTTCTTTCGCTGCAAGGTGCGTGCTGGAAGAGTCAGATCTATTTTTGCAAAGGTGCAGTAGTTTTTGCAAAGTTGGAGAAAATGGGATGCAGACAGATTCAGACCTACAGCGGGAACACAAAGTCAAAGGGACCGTCACTTCCAGTATTCCTCAATGCGAGGAGGCTGTAACAGAATGTGAGACTGAGAATCATAGAATATCCTGAAGGGATAGAAGGGACCCATAAAAATCATTCAGTCCAACTCCTGGCTCCACAAAGGATACCCCAAACACCAAGTCATGTCTGAGAGCACTGTCCGGATGCTTGATGAACTCATGACTTAATTCGGGGAAGTCCAGCTTTTAGTCTGATAGGTACCTAGGCACTGTAGGCAGAGCTTGGAGATTCATTTTGGTTGTCATTTTTTGGTTTTATTAGCACTGATTAAAGAGAGTTCTTTATGTGGTCTCGTGTGTTACCATGCATAGTATCATCTTTGAATCCTTTCGTTTCTGTGAACTTAATACATTATTGTTATTGTAAAAGTAGTGAGTGACATCCCACTGTTTTTCCTTTAGTAACGATAGTCAGTCTTGTTATTTATTGGGAAGCTGTGTTTTCTTCTATTTGTTCTTAAATTTTTCAGCCTGATAGGCTTCACCTGATATGTGAACAGGTTTAGGATTATAGCTCCAGCACCACTTCTTAAGTGTTTCTAGCTCATCTTTTGCTGATAATCGTCCTTTCAGCAAGGGATACAGCCTGACAGCCTGATACATGAGAAATTAGCTCTGTATTTTGGACTGGGTTTGTGGTTGATGTAAATGAGTCCCAGGAGAGCACAGCTGATTTATACCATCTGAACGCTCACCTGTTCAAGGGATGCCAACAGGGAGCTGGAGGAAGAGATCAGCTCAAGTAAATGACATCCATCTACACATCCCAAGGCTTTCCAAGCCCCTGCAGGGAGGTGTTCCTGAGCGGGATCTGTCAGGAGCAGGCAAATGGCAACATGGGATTGATTGGCAGCTGAAGGCCCGTAATGCACTGACAAACTCTCAAAGCAAGAACAAGGGGAAAAATAGAAATGTACTGCAATAGTAGATAATGACAACAGATAGTTGCACTATTTTCAGAGATAAATATAATGAGCATTGATGATACAATGAAACAAGGAGAGAGAATATGTTGGTCTATGCCATGATCACGTGCCTTCACTTTTATTGTGATCCCAAAGGTTCATTTGTGTTTGTGTCTGCACCGTTTCCTTCAGATTGCATCGCCAAAGGTTACAGATTCATTTGGGAAATGATTAGAAAAGCACCCTGCCATCCCTGTTCCTTGCCCTGTGCTGCTGTCTGTGCAGTGGTGCCTTTCAGCCTTTCTGAATCAAATTAGTTGATTTGAAGTCTCTTACATAAGTAAAAAATATTTCCTAGCCACAATGTGCTATGGTTGCTGGCAGATGGAGAATATCTGCAGATGCATTTTGCCAATTTGTTGAGCTCTGCCTTTGGCCTCGCCCCTTTCCCCAGCAGGACATGATTCAGGGAGCTGACCTCGGAAAAGGCTGCAGTATGGTTTGCTTCTGATCCAGTGACTGTGCTCCAAAACGAGGTGAATTTGGTCCACGAGGGGATCAGTGAAGTATAATGAAACTGCAGAGAGCAGATATCTGTAGCTGGCTGCCAGACTTTATAGATAGTTTGCGGTGTCTGTCAGTTAGAGCAAAAATAATATCTTTAATGTAATGATAAAAGCTCCTCAGGGACAAGGCAGCAACTCAGCTAAGCAAAAAAGAAAAGAAAAAAGAAAAAAAGAAAAAAAAGGAAAATATAATATATTAATATTAAATACATGTATAATTATCTACATTTATAGCAGAGGTACAATTTAAGTTCTGGAGTATAGAGAAGGGAAGAGCCCTTGGCTATGACTGCTCACCCCCTGGGAGCAGTGGGGCTGGTTGGTAGAATAGCAGTAGTAATGTTTTTCTCTATCTGGTTTCTTATCCAAGTCAAGGGGAGCTGAGTGTCTGTGTCTCCCAGGCTGAACCCACCCTCAAGATTTTCCTTGCTGGGACCTTGTTGGGAACGATTGAAGCCGGAGCTCTTCCTGCTCTTTGGTATTTGGGCATCCATTGAAAATGAAAGCACAGGGCTGGATTTATCCCGTCTTACACCAGAGTCACACTGCTGTGAGGTGACCTAAACAGTGTCATGGCACCATTACCTTACGTAACCACGTAATGAATCATGCCCTTTTGTATTTCAGGATGGCCTTTATTTTATCTGATTTTTCTTTTTATCTTTCAGAAGACCACCAGATATGCAGGCTTGAGTTTTTCAGGCTTCATACCCCTATGAATTTCTTGTGTTTTCCATCATCTTGAACAAAAGAGTGAAAAGTATTTTAAGGCTCTGTTTGTCAGAAAGGTTGTCCTGGAGCTATTGCTCTCTCATTAAAGTGGTTCTGATTTGACGGGAGAGGCTCGTGGTGATACAGAGCGGCAGCTGAGTGAAGTTTCATTAAAGGGAAGGCACGTAGGTACGAGGTGAAGAGAACTGAGTGTGCTGCTTGAATTCTGCACAGGTTGAAACATAACCCAAACCACCACAAACCTCAAAAAATAGCCCAAGAAAAATTAACTATCTGCATATTTTCCACGAACAGTCACATATGATTTACTCCAAGAGAGCATTCAGCTATCATTGTCCTCTTATGTTAAATAGATTGTCATATGTTCACTACCTGCACAGAAAGCAAATATTGTGTGAAGCATGCACATTGATTACAATCAGAATAGTGAAACATGATTAAATTCTCAGAGTGGTTAAAAAATGGTTTTGGTGAGTTGGAGAGGAGAGAGATTTGGGCATATTTTAATACTGAGCAGTGCAGTGGAGACCTGCTGCAGTAAGTGGGAATGGCTGGGGCATTTATAAAGAATTACTGGCAAGGGGCATTTTACCACCTGAGGGAAATGGTGCAAACCAAGAGATAGGGGAAAGAATCAAAAGCTTCATCTAGCTAAATTTGCATGTCAGTATAAATGATTTTTTTACCATGAACGCTCAAGCACAGACTACACCTTCATGTCGTTCATTCTCTTCAGCGATAAGGTCTCAGGTGCAGCTGCAGTTTTTTTAATTTCAACACCTTGTGAGGAACGTGCAGCATCCTCCCAGTAAGGAAATGGGCATTGTGCTGGCAGCTCCAGCTGCCCCGTAGCGAAGGGCAGTGAGGGGCAGGTAAGGTGTGGGAGCGGTGCGCAGACAGGAGCTGCTCTCAGAAGGTCCCTGGGCACCGCAGGATCAGTCTGTGCTGATAAATGTTTTCTGACACCTTCAGCTATGGACACAGCTTTCAATTATGCCAGCAGCTAAGCTCAGCAGATGCAAACCATCTGCACTTCAGTCCTACAGCAGTGTTGCAGTGCAGGGATGGATGCTGGTGGTACCTGGACAGGGAGAAACCCGGTGGTGTCCCTACAGCATCACCAGCTCCCTGGTGGTGGGAACTCTGACTGTGAGGTTCCAGGGTTGGCTGTGAGCTGGGCTGTGTGTAGCTAGCTGTTCTGTTCAGGTGCTTGTTGCTGCCAGAATCAGTGTGATTCCAGATTTCAGGAGGCAGACTGCCTGCTGTCTCCAGCTGTGAAGGGAGAGCACTGCCTTCCCATGGGAGAGTTATTAAGAGACTCAGCAAGCTGAAAGCCTTCGAGTTGTTATGCTGCTTTTCTCTACAGGTCATCCCCAAGGAGCTGGAGACCCACAGAGGTGCTGCTGTACATCTAGCCTTTGTTGCAGGTGGTGGGAGTTGTGGGTGCTCAGCAGCTTCTAAGATGAGGCTTCATAGAAGGAGCTTAGGAAGGAGAAAGTGATGCTGCAGGACTGAGCTGCACAGAGCCTTACAGACCTGCAGTTAGATGCCAGTGCAGTGGTTTCCTACAGCCTTGGCAGAACATGGAACTTGCCCTGAGCTGGGTACTTTGTCAGCTGGGTTGCACACTGCCAGATCTCAGCAGCTCAGCCCGGCCCTGTGCCAGCACATGAGGAATGCCAAGCTCCAGGACTTGGGGCTGCACACAACTCCTCACTGCCACGTTGCAGAGTCTGTTTGGCAGGCAAGCCCTGTAAGCAGATAAGGGCTTCGAGCAGACAGCTCAAGTTGCAAAGTGCGAGAACAAGAGCACTACCAGGTTCTTGGCGCATTCAGTTCAGAGCACACATTGAAATCACTGAAGGATGGATTGCATTGCTATGATTCAGAGGAACCAATGAGTAAAGTGTAGCTTTTCTCCCCTAAATTTGCACATTGTGACCTATCTGCCTCTGCTGGTGGTGTAGGTGCCCGTAGGATGACATGTGCCCACTCCCTGTGAGGGCTCAGCTCTTTTGCAGTCTGCTGAGAAAATATCTATATTAGTATTTATGTGGGGCTTTGAATTGCTGCTTTTTTTTTTTTTCCCTGACATACAAAAAATCCTCAAAATCAAGAGTTAGATAGATTTGCAAGTTTTTCTGCTTTCTTAGAACATGGCTTAATTAAAAAAAAATACCACTATCCGAACTCAGCTTCTCTCCTACGCTTGACTTTCCTTCTAGAAAGCTGTCTGCCTTCCCATCTCCTGCCCAGAAGGGCTTCCCCTCCCTCTCGTGCTGCAGGTTGAGTTAATGAGCAGCTCTTGTCACGGTGACTCAGCAGCTCTTCTGCCTCATTATGCCAGCTCCAGGCCGAGGGGATGCTCACCTACCTGCAAGGGAGCATCTGAGCTATGCAGGAGCTATAGGGACAGGCTCCAAGGACTCCCAAAACAAGGGGAAATGGTTTCGAACTATTAGAGGGGAGATTTAGATTGGACATAAGGAAGAAGTTCTTTACAGTAAGAATAGTGAGGTACTGGAACAGGTTGCACAGAGAAGGGGTGGGTGCCCTGTCCCTGAAGACATCTGAGGTCAGGTTGGATAGGGCTCTGAGCTCCTGATGGAGCTATGAATGTCCCTGTTCAGTGCAGGGAGTTGGACTAGACGGCCTTAAAGGGTCCCTTCCAACTCAATTCTGTGATTCTATGAAACCAACAGGAACAACATTTCAGGGCACCTACTGGAAAACAAACTCAGAACTTCCACCGAAACTAACCCAGGATAACATTTATTCAATCTACAGAAAGTCTTTTTCACTCTGCGTGTTGTCATACTCATGGCAATGGGATGCTGTCATTTTTGTATATTCAAAAATCAGACAAATTCCTGGAAGTAAACCACTGCAAAATACAGTGATGTCAAGTTTAGCTTAGGAATGTCCAGAACCATAGCTCAGTTGAGATTGGGAAAATTTTGAAATATAATTCCCATAATTCCCTTTTTCCTGTGCTCTCCCAAAGGCATCTACAATTATCCAACAGACAGGCTGTTTGGCAAATAAAATTTAGGAGCTCTGTGCCAACAGTAAGCAAAGGGCAGTTTGATTCTCTAAATGACGCTCCAACAAAACCAACAGATCTATTGTGCGGGGGCATTCAGAGTGACTTTATTAAGCATTTTTGTGCCTTTTTATCTTCACGTAGCCCTGCAATGGCAACAGTGCTAAGAGGGAGTGAATTCAGTTCTGCTCCTACTTGGCAGCCTCAAGAGAAATGTTGACTGCATTCTGCCCATCTGCATCCTTGCAAAGCCACTGAAAGCATCTTTCTCCTGGCAGAACTCTTATTGCAAGTGATGAGGTGTGAAAACTGAGAATCCAGCTTGACTCCTGAAGTTCAAATTGCATTTGCAGTGTTGTCAGTCAAAACACATCTTTTGAAATGACTGCTGAGCAAAACTGATGGGGAGTCAATGGGCAAGAAAAAGGAGTCATAATCCTCAAAATACTTTTGGGAGCTACAGCACAACTATGGCTGGACCAGGACCTGATCGAGCTGTGGGTGTCCCTGTTTGTTGCAAGGGAGTAGGTGACCTTTAAGAGTCCTTTTCGACTCGAATGATTCTAAGATTCTGTCATTCTAAAGGTGTTTCCAAGGGAAACTGTCACTTTGGTTGCATAGAACTTGAATGCCATGCTCCTGGTATAGCATCTCAGTACCAAAAGCAAAGAAACCTGTGTGAGACTAGGAAGCAGGATACATGTGGCATGTGATACAGAAGTTGGGTCAAATGAAATAATAGAAAAGTTGTCATATTTAGATTATGTCCTTGAAATTCTTTTCTGAGACCAACTTTTTAAAATATAAAGTAATTATTGCAGGCAAGCCAGCTGAATTCCTGGATGGAAAAGCTAAAAGGGATCTGGGAAAGAAGACAAATCTATTCAATAAAAATTGAGTCAAGAAACATATATTTCAATACTGAGCTGCTTTCATTAGGCAATCGAGGATTAACAAAGGAATCTGAAATTTAGAACGGATTAGAGAGCCTTTGGATATAATGCCAATACAATAGCTTTTACTAGCAGATTGGATGGTTTTAATAATTGAACAAATAAGACCTTTCATATTTTACATTCTGTGGATGCTACAGGTACTATCACATTGTTTTTCATTTCTGTAATTTTGCCCAAACAGCAGTGAATATTGAATTGTACAGTTCTTCTTAAATGAAATCCTCTGGGAGCTAGACAAAACAGGCACAATAATTGTTACAGTACAGTTCTGTTTATTTAAAGCCCCAAGAGGTATCTAAAAAATCATGGAGAGCTACTTTTGGAACAACAGTGGAAGAGGCTGTCTGCTCTGTAAGGCAGTCTTCCCCTTTCCTGATGGATGACATTGAATACCCATTAATGAGTGAGTCAGTTGAGACCCATCATCCTCATCCCCAGAGCATTAACAGTTTCAGATGTTTAAAAAAAATGCTGTTATGATACAGGAGTGTTCCTCTTGAACCCAGGTATTAGTGGGACCTGGCATTTGAGTAAACTGGGAATGGGCAAATCTCAGTGTTTGAAGGGGCTGTTTTCCTCAAATGACAACTCCAGAACCCAGTGTTTCAGCAAACTGAAAAGAGTGGGCTGTTGCTTACCCTTCCAGTATGCAGCTTCCAACTAAGCCATGAGACCTACTATATCATGGAGCTGGTAAACAAATCAGAAGCAGAATTTCATAAATATTAGGGCTTCCGTTCAGATTTTAGACAAAGGTTCACATCAATTCTCATTGCGTTCTCATTATTTCACACCAGTGTGCTCAAATTTAGAGGAGCATCTGCTGCCAGCTGAGCCGTATTGACACTGACAGAAGGCACAATAAGCTCAGAGTAAATACGTGAATGATCTGAAACAGAACAAAAAGCCAAAGAAAATCTAATAAGTGGAGTAGAAACATTTTGAAGTGCAGATCTTTTCCCTTCACCTGATGAACTAAGTCTAATGGGCTTGATATTGCACCCTTTTTCTCATTTAAGTAATCCTTACTCAAGCAAGAAGATTCATTGTCTGCCTGCTAGAGAAAAAAACAATCTGTTTGAGCAAGATTTGCAGGATTTGGACAGGACAGACACTGATCTGCAGTATGGGATTTGTGTTTTAAAAACATGTGGGAGGCTAGTGAAGCTTTATGACCAAGATAAGTCCCCTTTTGCTTAGAGCCAGATCCCAAGGGCTGGAACAGCTGTCAGGACTAGGGAGAGTGGCAGACTCCAGCTCTGCGTGTGCAGAAGGTGTCTTGGTGTCATAACAAGACTTGAGCCCTTGGCATGGAGCCTTGTCTGGAACTGGATGCCCAGGTCTTCATTTTGACTCATGCAGTAGAACTGAAATATTGTTTCCTACAGAATAGTTCAGCAAGTGTTGTGCTGATAAATGATCCCTCTCTTGAAAGGATTTCCTTTTTTTGAACATTTGCTTTTAGGACTTAAGTGTCTCTGGTAGACCATATGAAAATCTCAATTTCTCCAAGTGTGGGGGAATGCTTGCAGCAGGCTCTTTCTGTACTGTCATCATAGCAGCAGGATGAAGTCTACCAGTTAGCACATCATACTTTGTTCTGACACCTTTCTGTGAAAGTCACTGTGTTCCCAGTGTCATGGATGAGCAAGGATGATTACGTTCATGTTACCACCTTTAGGTGTCATGTAAGTGTAGCCAACTTCACTCACCTATTTTGGAAAATCTTGACTTTAATTTATGCTTTAGCTGCCTTTTTGCAAAACAAAGATCTAATGTGCATTCTAGACAGAGAGATGGGGACTTTGCTTCAAGGGTTATTGCCGTTTTGAATTGACTTCCTTAGGCGTTTTTCTTGGGAAATTTGTTGCAGCTGTGAAGGTAAAGACCTGAGTGAGCTTTATGCAAATTGTTGATTTCTACCACATTAGTTAATTGTTTCCCAAATTTGCATTTCTAATCAGTGAGATGCCAAAAACACCTGTACTCTCTAAGTGTTGCACTGTTTTGTATTTCCTTTGATTATGCTTACAGGAACCATACCAGAAAGGCAAGCATTTATAAACAACATGTAACTCCTACAACTTAATTATAAATAATATTTTTCTTTATAAAATTATGTCCAGCAGCAGAGGCAGGGAAAAGGTATCCCTGCTTATCAGCCAATAGTTATTGCACTGATATCTTCCTGAAAGCACTGATTTGGTTGCACAAAATAGACCTGTTGTTGTAACCTCTCTATGACAGCCCAGGCAGTGTTACATTTAGAGGCCATACACTGATTTTTCCATGCTGAATCCCTAAAGATTTTGAATATTTTGGCTGAGAAAAGGGTAGTCTTGGTCTGTACGTGGCTTGGGACTAACTGTACAAAGGAAAACAACCTCTTTTTGTGCCATTAACCAAGGAAGTGGGTGCAATCACCCTAGCTCATCTGTGAGTCATCTGAGGAAGGTTCATTTACTAACCAATGGCAAACCTTCTACACTTTCAGCCCTTCATTATCATTTTATTATCGCAGGAATGACAGTAAAAGAAGATAAGTGACTTTTTTCCCTCTCATTTAATACCAAGCTTTCCTTTGTGGAGCTGTTTTGTTTCCCTCTGGCACTGGCAGTCTTCTAAACAGCAGTTGATTCTCATATGAAACAATTGCAGTTAATTTGGATAATTGTTGTAGTGATGGCCTTTACTTTTTGATACAACAATTATCCAATCTGTTCTTTTTTTTTCTTTTTTTTTTTTTTTCCTGAGTCATGCAGTGTTGGTGAAATTAAGTTGGCATTGGACTGAGCTCCCTGTAGATTGCTTGGTACAGAATGGCCAAATCTGAGCATCTCTGTTCTTTCTCAAAAGAAATGTTGAGCAGCCTAGAACTGAAAGTCTTCTATGCCTCAGTACTTGTGCCTTGGGTTGTACATTTCCTATGCCCATATCACTGTATCACCTGCAGCAATGCCACATATATGATGAGGAGAAGGTTTTGGTCCTTTGACTATTTTGGTATTTTTGAAGTTCTGTTACTAGAAAGTCCTGTGAGGTTTTATAGGACGTGTAGTTTTCAAACTCAGTTCTAAGCACTTCAAACTGAAGGTATAATGGTTTCCATTTCTGTAGGACTGCAGTAAATATGGGGGATATGCAGATGTCCCAAACAGCTTTTAGGAGTGGTGAGTTTTGAGGGTTTGTGCTGACTACTTCAGAAACCCATAAATGTATTTTCCTTTCACCTTCTCAAAAAAATACGCTGACAAAGCTATGGAAAATTTCATTTCTCTGTCATCTTTAAGGTTCTGAAAGCCTGATAAAATTTATTTCATTGGAAAAAGACTTCTGAAATAATAATTTCACATCAAAACCAACCTGATGCTACAAACATTTCATTTCTTAGCATAATGGTAAGGAACATATCTGCTATACAAAAGGTAGGAATAAATCCATATAGAAAGAATAAACAGATGGACAACACTGAAACCTTTAATCTGGGTTATAAAGCTCTGTGTAGTTATATACTGGAACTGGAATAAAACTACAGCTGAAAGTTTGAGGTGGAAAAAAAAAATCACTGACCAATAAACAATAGAAACAGAGATGTGCCAGAACTCAGGACTTTTCTCCAAGTCCCAGTTTCTCCAAATGACAAACTTTTGGCTCAGGCTCAACATAGACTTAAGACAGTTTACTCTTATCTTTTCCTTTTTCAGATAGAAATCGTCACAAACCTGGCTTTGTGCTTTAACTTCAAAGCATGAATTTAATTTCAATTCAAGACTTATTTGTTTTATTGATTCATTTTCAACTCTTCCTTGACACTTTGATATGGAGATACTAGTCTGTTGCTCACATTGGTCTGTAAGATTTAGGAGTCAATTGTGCCCATAAGGCTAGTTATATAATCTCTGAAAGACTAAATGTGAACAATGCTGTGCTACAGCTAATTAGATGTGGAGCACTCTGCTTGAAGAGTTATGTGCACATAGCATGCTGGTTTAGTAGATATTCTTATGAGAAAGATGATCTTAAGATCAGGCTCTATTTATTGAGTTAATTGGGATTTTAAGAGTAAAAAAAAAAAAGTATTTCTGCATAGAAAACCCAATGTTTTTTGATTTACATTTACAGGGATCATTCACTCCAACATCCAGAATCCATCAACCTCATTCCAAGGCTATAGTCTTGCCTGCCATGTCCCACTGATGGTTTGTTTTTATGGTCATGTAATAAATGATAGAGGCTTGCAGTTAACATAGTGATGTTTAGACACTCAGCAGTCACTGCAGACTATTTGCAGTAGTATCTGCCCTGGTAAGGCCCCTAATTAGAGCATTGTCCTTGGTCCCTACTACAGAGCATGCTGCTGGTACAGGAAAGGTTGCAGTGAGAATCATTGCTGCTGAGGTGAGTGAAGTAGGACTTGAACAAGATCATGGCCAAACATGGTGATCAAAGGATCATAGTGAGTCCTGCTGGCCTGGCCTCCTCTCGCAATGAAGGAAACTTTCAGTGTTTTCAGCCTCCAACCTAATGAAGTAGTTATATATAGGTATACACTATGCTTTATGTACAAATACTTAGAAATTGGCTAGCATCAAAATCTGATTTCTCAACAGCCCAGACATCATTAGAAAAAAAGGAGGTGCAGAATGACCTGGCATTAAATTGGGAACGAAATACTACAGCCAGACAATCTTCTCTGTGCTGAGCCAGAACAAGCCCCAAATGTCTGTGGGCCATGAACATAAGCCCACACGGGTCTTTCCAGAGGGAAAACCCAGGCAAAAATAGCTGAACCAAACTCTTCTTGTTTGGTTGGGTTGTATCCTGGGGAAAGCTTAAGAGCAGTAGTAATGCTTTCGTGACTTTCACATATTGAATCTTTGAACACGAATTGTTGGAACCACAGTATGTAAAAAGAAGAAGTGCTAGTGCTTGGCCAAGCTATGCCCCATCATTGTCAAAGCCTTTGCTAACTCCATTGAGGTTGGGCTTTCACGCTGATATTTTCATTTTGTGCCTTATTAAAACTGTGTTTACTTGGTTGGGGTATTGAATCTTTGCTAGCAGTTCAGGGGTCTCTCACCCAAATTCAGTATAATAATTCTAGGAATATTGATTGGCAGCAAACACTGGATATTTACATTTCAGAAGCCATTGATCTTATTTTGTTGGTGGGGACCTCAAGGACATCTGATGGGATGCAAAGTTCATTTCTCCCCTTAAAAAAGGCTGTTTTCCTGTGAAGTGCTTTGTTAGAGAAATCTCTGAGATGCTATCTGGAGAGTAAAATGTTACTGTTGTAATTAATTTTGTTATAAACAGATGATGCGTTACAATATTTTACTGTATTACAACAGTGATATGTATTTTGTAGAGCCTTGGAGAATGCAGGCATTTAGTTATTAGGATAGCAGGAAATTAGAGAGGATGGAGAAGCTGAGTTGAGTCAGAAGTGGTGTTTTTTTGTAAGCGCCTGTAACAACCAGGTAAAATCTTTCATATCCGCTATTCATTTTATATTTATTTCTTATTTCCTGTTTCTTTTTGCCACAACGTAACATCAGACTGCCAAAAAGCAATTAAGGTGTTCGGGAGAATTTGATTAAGTTTGCTTCCTTACAAAATTCCTCACGGAGTCGCACATCAAAACAAGACAGCCTTGTTTCCTCAAGTGTACATGATGTGTTTGTGTGCCTGCTTGGCCGTCTGATGATATATCTCACTCTGCTCCTTATAACTTTAAAATCCATTAGCCAACTCTGACAATACAGCAGACTGGATGCAGATTTCAGAGATGTTGCATTCCTGCAAGTTTTAAAAAAGGGCAGCTGGGGAAGAAAGAGCTGACCTTAACATGGCCTAATGAAAGAAAGGCTCAACTCTTATACAAGCCAAGGGAAGCCACTGGGGAAGCCAAAAATGCCCTTGGGTTGGGAAATCTCTCTTAATGCTTAGGCTTTATTAGATGTGAGGAATGAAACTGCTCAGCCCAGCCCTGGAATACAGGCTTTATTCAAGCAGCTGCTTGTGAAGCTGTCAATTGAGTCCCTGCTGTAGATTATCCACCCTGGAGCTGTTAGTGCTTTTGGTCATCTTTGGTATGTTGTGTTCTGGTGAGATTGTAACCAAAAGTGGTGTCTGTAGTGCAGCCATGGTGTTACATGTCCCATAAGGAAAAGAGTCAAGCAAGTCCCACTGAAATACTGAGTTTGTCCAGAGGCCAAGAGTGCAGTAAATCTGTGTTCTTGGCTATGCTACCTGCTGTTCAGCAGTATTTAATAAGCAATCTGCATCCAAGCAGTTGATACATTCGGAAGTTGTTCACTCATTTGGCTGTATGTCATGCCAGAGCTCTACTTATCTGTACTGTTACTTGTAGTAAGTAAGAAAATCAGGGTTAGGCAATGCCTATAATCAAAAATTGTAGGAAGATTTTACTAGTATTCACCATTACTGTGAACACTAGTTACAAGTAAAGGTTTGCTGCAAGACAGGCAAGGATTTTCATCACAAAATAATGCCTTTGTTGATCCGTGTGCTTTACCTTTGTAGCTGTTGCTCCGGTCCTACAAGCAGAGAGCCAATAGGACAGCACTGACCCTCAGCATTTCTGTTTCCAGGCCTGGAAACCAGGAAAGCGTGTATTTATGTGTGAATGTGTTTGTATTTTTTAAAATTCTTAGCTTTTCCTTTAAACCTAGCAGATGAATCAAAGCTCTGTATTTCTTTGCAAAGGAAAGACATTCTCATTAATTTCAATTCCCCACATGTAGCTTATTATATTATACTGAAAATCTCATCTGACGAATCCTTTCATAATGTAATATGTTGCAGAAAATCAAAAGGGACCTTTTACTCCATGTAGATTTGGTCTTTCAGGGGGTCTGGCTGATATCAATAGTCTGTTGGTTGCAGCAAGGGCATCTTTGCTGACCTAGGTGCAGTAATGTGATTCTTCACAGTGCACAAACACAATTTGTTTAGCACCGACTCTAAGCTGGGGCAATCCTACGTTGGGCATGGAGAGTTCTCTGCACAGCTTTTGGCTGTTAAGAGACTAAAAAAAATCCATCTGCTATTGGTTGCTGTCACTGACCAGACAGCAACACAATAGTGTGTGGTAGTGCTCTTCCCCGGGGTGATAAGACAGTTCTAATTCAAGGTAGGGTAGTGTTTATTAACAGAAATAATTACTGATGAAAAAGAAAGATTTGCTGAGAGAGAATTCCAACCCGCATAGCCTCATCTTATCGTTTAGTCTTCTTCTCCTTCATTTTTTCTGCTCTGAGAGTAAAAACTTTAATGTAAGCCCTACATTTTTGCATGCATGCATATTCAGGTTTGTAAATGAAAGGAGAGTGACAGTTTTGCATTTAGTAACTTCACACCCACACACCTCTCCTCTTTCTGATGCTGACACTTCAGCCTTTGAAACAGCTCCCAGGAGCAGTCCTTGGATGCAGACAAGTGAGATCTAAAGAGGGAACCTAGATCTGCTCCTGCTTGCACATGGCACCTGGAAAAGGGCTTTGAAGAAGGGCTCTTTTCTGGATGAGTAGCTCAGAAATTGTTTCTCATTAACTTGGGAGAAAGCCTACAGCCAGTTTAGAGAAGAAACTGTGTGAAGTTTTCCACGGGCTTGTTAAGACTGGGGGAAGGAGCTAAAATATTGTAGCAGCAGCCCTGGGGGTGCGCTGAGGATCTCCTCCCGCTGGCTTTGGTGGGACTCCAGGAGGGCTCTGCAGATGGCTGGGCTCCCGCTGCCTTTTGTCTAGCAGCTTCTGCAGGAGCCAGGCGGATCCCTGCTGTGTGCTGTGGCTGTTCCTACATCCTGCCCCACTCCTGGCCTTTTGCAGAGGGGAGCAAAGCGGGAGCTCCCACTCCCAGGCCGGTTTCTTTGCCACGTTGGTACCAGGGAAGGTACTTAATTTGTTCTAGTCTACTGTTATCGGTCTTTTATTACACTGATTTATTATCTTTCTCTTCTGGTTTTGTTTTGTTGTTTTTTTTTCCCCGACAGAAAGGTGGATTTCCTTCCTATTGCCCCCTCCATCCTGTTCTAGGAGGCTCCATTCTAAGCTCAGAGTGTGCCAGAGCCCATGATGAGGGTCTGTATATAAAAACACTTTTACATATTGGAAGAAAAGAAGTAGTTTTCAACCCTTGTTCTCCTCTCACTTGCTTCAGAGGACACCCTGTCACAGAAGAGCTTTTCCAAACACTCTACACAAAATATTACAAAAGAAAACCGCTTTCAGTGTGGAATCAGGGTGGCAGCTATATATTCACAGATACTCAGCTCAAATCTATATATTCAGGGTAATTTAAAATTACCTTAGCTAGAAATTCTGTGTGGTGTAAGCCCTAATGATCCTCAGCCGTTCTCAGCAGAGCACACCGTTTCCTGAGCTCTGTGTAAATCAGCATCAGTGCCTGTTTGCCTCAGGGAAATGACAGTCCTCCCCTCCCAGGTAAAAGGATGTGCTCAGATTGCCTTTGCAAAGCCTTCGGATGAACTGCCTAGGAATGTGATCGTGAAAAAGAAACGGTATCATTATTCAAAAGCCAGCTTGTTAGAGGAAGTATTGGAAAATGGGCAAAATTGTGCTACTTGCTAGCAAAGGTGTATCAGCTTTAAAAGTCAGAAGTCTGACTGGGCACTGTGCATCATTATGTTTTGTATTTTCTCTAAGGGGACAAAAAATGAGCCATGGAAAAATCCACAGATAAAAGTAAGGCTGGGAACAGAGCAGAGAATTGCTAAAGGGAAAGGCAGGCAGTGGGAGAGGGGGGAGAGAGAAGGAATAAAGATAGCAGCCAGTATAGGGAAAGAAAGCAAGCAGAATAATATAAAATACGACACGGGACAAGTATATTAAAGATCATACAGCTATCCATCTCCTCTGAGATCAAACTATTCTTAAGCAACTATCACTGGGCAAAGAGGACTTTTCTTCACATAACGTATTAAACAGGAAAAGAAGTGTCAGGGGAATTAATGAGTGGTGGGGAAAGTTTGTGTCCTGGAAGTCTGATGCAGAGAATCTGCATGGGCATGCCAGGTGAACGCAGACATCAGTAATGAGAATTAAATAGGACCAGGTTTCCTGTCTGCTTTCTTCAGGGGTTTCAAATGTTCAGTAATTTTCCCCTGAGGAAATATATTTTCTCCAGAATATGCAGATTCTTTTCTTGTGTATGTGTGTATGATTCTCCCCGGGGTCGGCACTTTTGTTCAAGAAATCTAAAGCAATTTTTTATCTCAAACTGCAGCAACAAGACTGTCGCACAGTTTTCTCCCATCTAAGTTATCTGCAAATCTCCTATCTGATTTTTTTATGATTAACTCAGTTGTTTACCTGAAAATGAGTTGTTCACTGTGAAAGAGAGAGCTCTTCATTTCAATATAAAACTGCTAGGATTTGATTTCAGTGGCAGAATTACCCCAAAAGAGACATTTGCAGCTCAGTGGGAGAGCCAAAGAGGATCTGTTTGAACTCTCAGTGAGGTTTTGTTACCCATTTTGCTCCGCTCTCACAGCAGACAGGCACCAGACTGCAGCACCTCCATGCAACGGGAAAACTGGGGATGCCAGACCACATCCCTGCAAAACTGCTTGTTAATTTGCAAAACCCCATTGACTTTTTTTTTTCCCTACAGAAACAGAAGTGTCTCCTAAAGTTTCCAGTTTGACTGTTAGAAGCAAAGGGAAATATTTTGAAGGCGGCTTTATGTAGGGAAATAGACAATTCAGCTTCTCCTCAACTTGATGATGATTTGGATGTACTTGTTGAAAGTTTCCAGACTTTTTTGCATGGAGCTTGACACCAAGGAGAAGAGTACCAGCAGCAGTGGAAAACACTTAAGATTGTCAAAGTGTGTGAAATATGAGCAGAGAAGGTTAGCACGGAGGCTGTTTCCTCCAACCTACATTAGTGACGTGATCAGGCTTTCCCTTCAGTACCATCAAACTTGATGGTAAGGTTCTATTTATAAGTGTTTTACAAAGAGTTAGTCTGTGGTAGCAGAGGATTTGGACTTTTTCAGTAATTTTGGTCTCAAATTTTATAGCTTGAGATGACTTAAGTTTTAAAATCTGCAGAAAAATTGCTGTTATTTCTTACCAGATGGGAGGGGCAATAAGAAGGGGATTGTACAGACGGCTTGCAATGCCAGGCAGCCAAGAGCTGGTTCTCTGCAGTTAAATCTTTCAGGGAGGGCAAGCCCTGTGTCTTCAAGCCTTTGCACTGCCTGCATCCTGGTATCTGGAGCTCTGTACACCCAGTCAGTCTGGTCCCACCATGGGGAAGAAGTGATGTGAGTAAGCAAAAAAAGCAAATCCAGTCCAGGGCTTGTCTCTATGGGAGCAGTTGGACATGTAGGTTGTCTCCTGCAAGTCCCAGTGACCTCCACACATTGCTGCACTTCAGGTGCCAGCAAGGCTAACCCTTTTGTGGGTCTGTGTCTTTGCCAGTGCGAGTGACATCCCTCCAATGGGATGAGTCCTTGGCATGACCACATGAACGATGATCCAGCAGCTTGTAGAAGCTGCTTTCAGAGACCAGAGTGCTTTTGTCTAACCTCTGCTCTGATCTATTGAGCTGCAGGAGTCTAGCCCTTAAATCAAGGAAGACAAAGATGTAGCTTGAGATTCAGTGCACAATATTTTAAAGTACATCTTGTTCTTTGTTTCTGTGGGACTTTAAAGTTTTCATCCCTCTACTGGAACGACTTTTCTCTATCAAGTGATGAGTTTTCCTGGATCTGTGCTTTCTGTACCCAGAGTTGGATTTTCTGAGTCACTGTTGCTCAGGATGTGAGGTGCAAGCTCTCTCCTTATCTCCCTTTCAGGAAATGGTGTGGAACCTGCAACACGTTATCAGAGACTTCATTTTGTGAAAGCAGATGTTGCTTTTGTGCGTTCTCAGAAGTGGGGTCTGAGTGACCAGGTTAAGCAAAAATATTGAGTTTGCATTTCTCAACTGGATATGAGTGCTCAGAGAAATCCAGCCTTCACTATAACGCTGCATTCGGTGGATATTTTGGTGGGATTCAATCAGCTCAGCACTATCTAGAGAAGATGGTAATTTAATAATGATGATGCCTCATTTAGATGAGGCAACATATTCTTTTCTCTGTAAATTTTCTCACTCTTATTTGTTGCTGTTTGTAATCTGCTGCTTATTAGGCTCATTGGTGTTGTAGTAACGATTGCTCTGGAGCTGGATTCCCATTCCCACATGAACTTTTAGCTGAGCTTTTTGTTTCTTATAACCATTCCCAAGAAAGAATAAATTACACTGCAGGGAACTGTGTAAGGGGTTTGGTGGTGGTTGAACGAAAACAAGGAGCATCTTTGTGGCACTACTGTTCCTGGAGTGTTGTTGTTGAATCTGGTCCATCCAATGTCTTGCTTGCTATGAGAACTGATTATAGAATCATAGAATCATTGAGGTTGTAAAAGACCACTAAGATCATCTAGTCCAACCAGTATGACTTTGTGTGTTGCCTCCCACTTGCCTCTGATAAGTAGCCTTATGCACCTGTTCAAAGCAGACAAAATGAAAAGCAGATCAGGGGAGATCTTAGACCATGATCAGGCAACCTCAGGTCTGCATGACACCATGTTCAGGCAAGGTGTCATAGGAAGGGAGCCATGAGCAGAGTCTACCAAGATTTTGCTGTAGGAGGAAGTGTGATTTTTCTGTTTGTTTCCACTGCCGGGTAAAACCACTGTTGGTTTTAGGCACCCTATTTACAGGGTAAAGGAAACAGCACTTGAAGTCCACTTCACTTAAATATTGCTTGCTGGTGGTGGGAGCAGAAGGAGAGGAGGGGTGGTGAGGGCCATCCCCCCTCACTTTCACAGGAATGAGTTTGAAATGCTGATGGCTGATTCATTGTGCTTGTGTCAGAAAGCCACCTGGATGGCAGTGCTTGTCCTCCAATCTCATCTCATCCATTCCACAAAATAAATTACTGTCAGTCCACAGTACGTCTGCACTTGGTGCATTCAGACCTCTGAATATTGATAACATGCAGCCAATCTCACAGCGTAATAAATGAACAGTTAATGCGAGGTCACAACAAAAATGCCTTACCAAATCTCTGTTCTGACCAAATGATGTTATTCCTAAATACCCAGAGAGTACATTAAGCACTCTTGCTGTGCCTGGGAGAACCGAATGATTTATACAAGGACAGCAGAGAGAAACAGATTTTCAGCCCCGTTTTGCAGCATGAGATGGGCACAGGATTTGAAGACCAGGGCTGTGCGTGTTTGGTGTGCAGCTGGGACACAGCAGGGCTTCCTGCAGGCACTGGGTCCTTCCCTGCTCTGCTTTTGCAGCATAACCCTGGAGATGGTGTGGTCCACATAGCACAAAGCCATTCTTTATTAAAAACAACATATGCTTATCGGGCATATCGTTTTCTGTCTCACTGCTTCTGAATGTGTTGTTGTGGTTACAGTAACCACTCGTGCACTTTTCTGTACCATTAGCTGGTAAAAGCATTTTCTTTTTATGTCGAGAAGTGATAAGGGCTAAGTCATAGCCTCCTCGAAAGTGTTTTTCTGTGGGAAGCACTTCCTGCATATCAAACAATGCTCTCACCCTCCCAGGTTGGCCTCTTTGTAATTCTGGGAATCTGTCCTTTTTTTCCCTGTGACTATTACAAGTGGCTCCATTTCTGTACATTGAGTTTCTGACACATCTTGCAACATCCTGGTGATGAGAGTGGGACTGAGAGAAGTCATGCCCAGGACAGAACTCACCTGGTAAACTGCTGTAGGAGTTAAAATTGTGCTTTTTCTTACCGGGATTGAAAAGTTAATCAAGCCCTGGAAATCTTCCCTACAATTGAGTTACAGTAGTTACTGCAAATTTCCCACTTCACTATAAAAAGAACCACTCCGATCTTAATTGGGAAATGTGCTGTAAGTGCATAAGGGGCAACATTTCAAAGTTGCTGGGATCTGAATAGCATCAGTAGAAATCATTAGGTAGAACAGATGTTTTTCTTCTGACAGTCAATCCAAAGGTAGTGGTTAGACCCTCTAATGGAACTTAATGAGACACTCTAGCAGTCCATTTCCTACTGCTCCTGGCTTTTACTTACAGCATCATCCCATCAGTGTGCAGCATCTTTCAGCAGAGCAGCAAAGGTCACAAAGGCTGTCTGGATATAGCAGCAGTCTGAGCCCAATGTCTGCTCGCAGCAGCACCGCAACTGAGTTTAAAGGGTCTCCTCCCTCCGAGACAGCTGCAATTTCATGTTAAGTATAAAGGCAGTGAAACAAAAGGAAAAAAAATTGTGCAGGTTATTCTCAAAGACTCCAGTTTTTGAGCTCATCATAGCTTCGGTGTCATGGAAAACACTGCTACTTTGCTCTCCAGGTCATAAAAATAATGGGCTTCCTCACCCTACAAAAGGCCAAGCAGGGAAGCAGACAGAATCAAGAAATATTACAGATCACTGTTAGTTAGGAAGGAGCAGCAGAGACTAATCAGCTTTCATTTAAAAGTGTGGCATCCCTCCTAAGCTCTTGCTGCTGGTGGTCTTATTTTCTAATTCTTATTAATCACTGCTATTATGAATTCAAATGGATGACAGCCCAGAAAGATACTTCTGCAACCAGGATCAAGAATCCACTGTACAAGGTGCTATATACCAGTATCTATGAAGAAGGGCTGCTCCTCCACAAGGGTAATAGGGCTTGGGATAGAAATCCTGAGAGAGAGAGAGATTGCTGAGTTCAGAAGAAAAACTGTAAGTTTTGATTTCTAAAATTCCTTAGGGAAAAAAATTCAAAACCGGGTATTGTGGCTTAAAAATTTTCAGCATTGCGATTTCAGTTTTCGTGTTGTGTAATAGCCTAAATGGAGCACAGGGTAGGATTTTGGTTTTGTTTGTGTATGGGAACTGTTGAGTCACAGCCTGAACCACTGACTGATCACCTGAGTCAAGGACTGGGTCAGTCCTGGAAGCATGGGTGAAGGCAATTCACCTGTGTGACCAGAAGGGGTGGGGCCTGGATGCACCCATCCTAGACCCCCCTTTTAAGGCTGACTGCCACTTGGGAAGGATCTTTTTCTAGAGATCCCTCCTTTTTGGAGTTTTCGACCATAAGCCTAGGTCCTTGGATACAGGTGAACGTTTCTTCCTTGTTTGTTTCTCTTTTGATACAATAATCTTTCCAGCTATAACATCCTAACCATGCTTCTCTTCCAACTGTACAGTTTGCTTATTTATATTGCAGGTGAAGCTAAAATGTGAATCAAGTAGAACTTGGATAATGTTTGTCAGTGCTTTTACATGGGATGTATGTTCAGGAATTTGGACAAATTATGTTTCCCAAAATCTATATTGCATCTCATATTTTTAATAACAGCAACTATCTTTGGTTGTCCTCAGTAGCTGGACTGGATTTCTTGAGAAATAATAACCTTGTGCTTTTGTTCATAACAAGTGCTGTAGATAAAGGTGTGCCATTACATAAATTTCATGTGACTGAAAGATAGTAACTTGCTCTAAAAAGAGTAGTTTGCAAATTAGCAGTCAGCAGAAGCCAATATGAAAAACTGTGAAGTTATAAGAATGAGACATTATCTTACACACTGGAGTGCTTTCCTTCATAAATTTAATGAAGATAATTTAGCTTATTTTAAAAGGAGTTGACTAAATTTCTGGGATAGATAGAAATGAGTGTTTTGTACAAATGCTTTTCTGACTCCTTGTTCAGCCTGTTAGTGATGATGGTTAAGAAATATGAATCTTTGAAATCTGTATAGGAAGTTGTCCTAGCCACTTCATGTTTTTAGAACATGAAACATCTTGCTGTGAGCACAGATGTTTAAAAGTTCAAGAAAAAGTACTCTGGTGAGTAAAACAATCTCTTATTTTTTCAACTTCCATATTTCTTTCAGAAGGATTCCCTTGAAAATGAATGTAAACTCTTGCTTTTGATCAGAATAGAGTTTTTGTAGCTTTCCCTCTTATTGTAATTTGAAACAAGGTGATAGTTAGCTGTTTATAGCCAGTTTTGTGGAAGTGGTCACGAGAAAACCTGGAAATGACGAGGTAGCTCTCACCTGTAGCTCCTGTTGGAAGTCAATAATAAAGGAAATCAGACCACAAAAGGGGATTCTTCAGCTTTGAAAGAGGAAATTTGGAAAGAGTGGTGTCACTTGTCCCCAGTATTTCTTTCTGATGGTGAAGAAGAGAAGAAAAAGTATTTTTTCTTTTTTTTTAAGTACAATAATATTAAAAAAAAAAATAGGTCATGCCATTTAGTGTGAAATATGCAAAAAAAAAAAAAAAAAAGTGTTTCTAATTTGTGTTTTTCCTGTGGGTTTTATCACTCAACACCCACGTTACCTAATTATATACACCTCAAATCAAAACTTAAGAATAGCTTGCTTATTAAATTCTGTCACTGCTGTTACAAAACATGTCACTGCTACACCCGTTTTGTTTCTGGCTTGCCTTGTCAGCACCGCTGCCACCTTAATACCCTGCGTGCCCTCACTTACCTGTTGTTTTTCAGGCTGGTGGGAACAAGGGTAGCTTAACAGTGGGGGAGGCAGCCCTTGGGCTGGGATCTCTCTTAATCATCTTTGCAGAAGAACGTTTAGCTAAATGAAGTGGGGAGGACTAAAAGCGTGTGTTACTGAGATTGGTATCTGTGAGTTTCCCAAATGCTCTGATCTTCTTGCTTTTGAGGGATTCCTATTCAAAGGCTTTTTTGTTTTTTTAACATGCTATCTTTAATCTTTTTTTCCTTGTTCTTATGCATAGTCTTTCATACTTGTCACAGAGGAATATTGGAATGGGAAACTTTTATCACTTCCAATATTGGATTTTGCTTCATGATGTTATTGCTGTATCTGCAACAACCCAATTTCCTCCTCCTCTGTATATACCTTTAGAGCTGAGTTATTGCTGAGGTAAATTTTCTCTCTTGTCATTCCATCATTTGACACAAGACGATTAATTCAATAACAGAGGTTATTTTTTAGAAGCTGCCTGAAAGGGCTGTCCATTCAGGTAGTGGACAAAAGTTTCTTCTGCGTGCAGTGCAGCTCTGTGTGCTGCTCTTCACTCCTTGGCAGTTGTGATGAGCCTCAGATAACATTCCCCAACTTTGGATATATTCCCCAGAATGGAAGAGACAAAAATGAAGCAGCAAAGAAGCTATTCATTAGAGCTGAGCAAATAAGAGGCGGGGGAAAAGGGGGGAAGAATGTGAATATTCACTTGATTTAAAAAATAAATTAGCTTTAGCTGTGTTTTCATCCCCTTTGGCATTTATTTTCCAGAACTCTGCATCCCATCAGATTATACCAGTGTAAATGTTCTCAGAAAGCTCATTTTTAGCTAGTACGCTGAATTACTTGTATGACCCCCAGGGATCGGTTCCTTGTAATTACACAAATAAAGCACTTGACTTACTGTAGCTCTGTACCTTAACTGGTGCAGCATGCAGTTGTTGATGCATATTAACCATGATATATAATGATCAACAACGGAGCTTCCCACAAGATTCCCCACCAACACCACTGTGGACACTTCTTGGCCGTGGACAGAGTGTCCCAGTGCACAGTACCTAATTAATTCTTAGAGCTGTGGTAGCACCTAGCTGCTGATGTAGCTGTGCTTTCTTTTGTCAGCCAGGTACCCGTGCCAACAGCTTGCCAATCAGTGGTTAGTGCAGTGCTGCCAGCTTCGGGTGGAACAGGCTTTATTAACTAAAAATATCCCCCAAAGTTCCCTGCTTTTTCAGCACCTGCAGTTGCACAGCAGAGGCAGAGGTGACTGCAGTGTTGTTACAGAAACACGCGCTCCAGAAAGGAATAATTCAAACAGAGTCTCTTTGCCTGGGTGAGTCTAGCAGCTCAGGGAGATGTGGCCATTCCTCTTGAGTGAAAGGAAGTCTGGATGCTCTTCCTGAAGTCCTAGCTAAATATTTCGTGCACCTTCCCAAGGGGAGCTTGGGAAGGGTTATTGAAAAGGCAAAAGACAGATGGAGCAATGTTGAAGGGTATAGTAATGAAAGAACAAGAATTTTGTACAGGTCTAAAAACTGGTAAGCCAAACTTGTCTTTGTCTCAGTGTGCAGGAGAGCTTGGTAGCAACAGGGAGACAGCAGAAGTCTGTACTAAATACAGGGGTGTGCAAGAGTCATTCTTGGGTTTTAATCCACGCTGGCAGATAGATTCCCCATTAGCCTCGGGCAAAGTGAGTAAGAACTTGATTTCTATTTCCTCCTTCTTGAAATGGTTTATGAAGAAATACCATCTGAGCACTGGGATGTGCTGCAGACAAATCCCAGTTCCAACGTTGGAGTAGGAAATAGGGAACTAACCATGAGAGTCACCTTCCTAAGTCACCCAGTATTTAGAGCTCTTGGAACGAGTCCAGAGGAGGGCACTGAGATGATCAGAGGGCTGAAGCACCTCTCTTATGAAGAAAGGTTGAGCGAACTGGGATTGTTTAGCTTGGAGAAGGCTCTGCAGAGACCTCATTGTGGCCTTCCAGTACTTGAAGGGAGCACATAAACAGGAAGGAGAATGGCTGTTTACGAGGATGAATAGCGATAAGACAAGGGGGAATGGTTTTAAACTGACACTGGGCAATTTAGGTTGGATATTAGGAGGAAGTTTTTCACTCAGAGGATGGTGACGCACTGGAACAGGCTGCCCAAGGAGGTTGTGGATGCCCCATCCCTGCAGGCATTCCAGGCCAGGCTGGATGTGGCTCTGGACAGCCTGGTCTGGTGGTTGGTGACCCTGCACGTAACAGGGGGATTGAGACTAGATAGATGACCTTTGAGGTCCTTTTCAACCCAGGCCATTTTATGATTCTGTGATTCCATGAGTTTATCCCAAGCGCTGAAGCTGCTGCTGGAAAAAAAAAAAAATGGACTTCAACTATCTTAGTTTTCTTTTCCTTTTTATTTTTCCCCCAAGTTTTCCTCCTTCCCCCCCTTCCCCCCCCCCCCCCCCCCCGAGTTTTTCAGCATTACATTACATGTGAAACATCAGTTAGAGATGTTAAAAAATACAAAGAATTTTCTGGTGGGTTTTAGAGGTGGTTTATGCAGTACGCTCCCTATCCTAACAGGATTCTCTTTGCCATTGTTCATCTGCTTTGAGCAAAATCATTGAGTTTCTTTCTGTTAGAAATCTCCAGTTCCATTGTCTTGATCTTTGATGTGGTGATACATCTTCAAAAATATTCATTTCAAAGCTTTGTTTGTTTTTTTTTTTGTAAAAGAATTAAAATGGGAGGGTGGACTGGTTCTACATTACATCTCTGCCTGTCTTGTAAAGCTAGGTTATTAGTAAAACACTGAACCATATTTAGTTGTATTTCAGAGGTATCATGTTAAAACTCTCAATGATGAGTGACCCTTATACATCATGAGATAGTTAGATTACAAGCTTTGTTGTTGATATAATTCACACCAACTATTTAAAAAAAAAAAAAAAAAGGAAAAAATTAAAATTTTAAAAATCATTTAATGATTTTTCTGTCTGCAAAAATAATTCAACCCTTTCCATCCCTGGTTTCTATCACTACTGACTGCTGCTGTGAGCAAGAAAGCTGAATATCTTATTTTTTTTTTTAAGCACAAATTCAACTATGTAGATGTGATTACATTCAGATACTAGTCTTCATTTTCACAATGGAGTGCAAACACTAATTACTCATCACAGTTGATATCACTGCTGTTTTGTAACAGTAAATTGGATATAGGGGGGACTTTATCCATGGGGACAAACAGGAGGGAATGTGATTTCTGCCTGGGTCTGGCTCAGCTCCTCCTTAGTTTGGGGAAATGGGACCTCATCCACCCATTGATGCTTGATGCATGTGAGGCTTCTTACCACTTTCTTCCTCTACTTGAAAGTCTCAGGAGCACAGTGGCATGGCTAGCCCAGCTGACCATAAAAAAAGAGACAGTAATTCTGCCTGATTTAAATAACTGCCATGAATACATACTGCCCTGCATTGACCTGCTTGAAGTTATGTGACAAAGCCTCGCATAAATCTGTGAGGCATTTTGCAGAGGCTGGTGGCATTCTGCTCATGTAGAGTGTTATTTAGTGGACAGGAATCTGTGCCAAGTCTGTATGAAATTCTAGTCTGTAGTGCAAGCCTAATTAAATTTCCACAGGGACCTTATTGCCAAGCAAATGGTCCTGCTTTGTTCAGACCTCAGATTCTTTGATTCTCTCAAGATAGTTGTATGAAAGGTAACCACATCTTTCAGGAAGTTGGATGATGCTTCCCAATACCAGATACTATTTTCAGCTGTTCCATACCGTGTCAGAATAAACTGGTTAATTTAAAATCTATCAGTTTTCCCTTTCAGGCTGAAATGTGTGGGAAAATTTCAGCTCTGTCGCTGCACTTGTTTTGAAGAATTAGACTTGGAAAATGCATTTAAACTGAGTCTTGGGATGGGAATTACTTCTGTCTCTGTAATATCTGAGACGAGATTTTCACTTTATCCTTGCTGGGAGGGAGGAGAGAGAAGCAAGTATTTCACTTTGGCGTGAGTTCCTGCAAATCTTTCTGCAGATATCCGATAAAAACATATTAGGATTTGACAGATAAGGTTTTCTCCAGCTGAGTTTTTCTTCAGCAAAAGACCTAGGCAGAATGTTTTCTTTTTTTTTTTCCTCTCTCTCTGGGGGGGGAAAGGACAGAGAGGGGGATGGCAGCTATGGGGCAGGAATAGGAGCTGACTGGATGTCCTTTAAGGGTCCCTTCCAACTCGAATGACTCTATGATTTCACGAAGAGTGTCAAGGGGATAGGGAACAGAGGACACTGCTGGGGCAGAAGGTTTTCCTCCACACAAGTGCACTCCTCCCTGGACACAACTCCAAGTTTCCTCAGTTCAGATATGATTTTCTGCCTGGAACTCTGCTGGCCAAACAAATCTAGTAGTAGTTTGCGCAGACAAGAATAAGCACTCAGTGACATCCCTGCTGCAAACTCTCTGCCTGCATCAAGACTCCATTCTACATCATGTTTCTCCAACACAGGGCATGCCAGTGTCCCCATGCCTGGGGTTACTACCTCAGGTTCAACTCAAGCAGCCTTAAAACAAGAGGAACTCAGCTTAAGTCAAGGGCAGAGGGAGGTTTGCACCTGAGCATGCAGTGGTGGCTCACCTCTGCTCCCAGTGCGACTATTTGGCTGTCTGGTTAAGCTCTCAGATAATGCAGATTTGTCAGCAACAGCAGCTGTAGGAGCTGAATGGTGGAAGAACAAAGTAGGAATTTATAATGTGCATATAATTGTAAAGAGAAGGATTTTTTTAGTGAGAGATCAGCAGTAGTGCAGAGTAAGAATCATATTAAAGGGTGACTCTCTAGAATTAGTTGTTATTTTGTTTGAGTCCTTTGAAATCGCTTCCATACTATATAATTATCTTAAAACTTAAGTGCTTCCTGCGGTGATAATGTGTGCATTTTTGCATTCTTATGTAAATGCTTTAGCAGTTCCCAGTGTAGAATTGGAAATGCCATTCAAAAGCAGGTAATGGCTGTGCAGTGTCTAGGGGAAGAAATTAATCTTTTTCTTCCACATCATTTTACAGTTTGTATTCTGTGGTTGTGTTTTCAGCTCTGACAGAAGCTGCCTTTTGACAATAAGCATCGACTGATAGGATATGCTGAAGCAAAGAGCTGAGTTTCACCAATCTGAGTTTATAAAGATGAAGTGCCAGCAGCCAAACTCTTACATCCCACAGAAAGAAAACAATCTGTACACTCAATTAATTTGCACTCAGACATCCTAGGCAAAGCTAGATATGAATAATTATGAAAAATATTGTGTACAAGATTATGAAGATATTATTAAAAAGCAACAAAAGGTGCTGCTGAATTAAGTAAATGTGGGAAGTGGGTCTCCATCCCCAGCTTGCATAGCAGCACAAGTGGCAGAGACTAAAGCCCAAACCCAAGGAAGAGTTAATTACCTGATGAGCTACCACTGCTGCCATACCCAAAGCTAATTTTCCTGATGCTAATGTAATGCCTAAAGCAGTATTTGGTATTCACCTGACTATCTGGACCTGCCACGTAGGAACAAGGAGGGATATTGACAAGCTGCACTGGGAAGTTATATTCACCCCTTCCTAGAGCAGATTATTTTGCAGGAAGAAGGAAAGGAGGCTTTGGCTTCCCTGCCAGGAGAATGTCAGCTTGTGATACAAGGGGCTCACTTACACTGCAAAGCCCATAATGGGGAAGGCTGTATTTGAACCAAAGCAGCAAGGCAAGAGTTCTGCGTTGTACAGAAGTCTGATGATTAAAATATGAGGTTTAAAAGGCACTGTGTCTCACTAAAAAGCTGGTACTGAGATTTCAAAGCAGACTAGGAGTTCAACTGCGTACCTTCTGCTAGTTTCAAAGAAAGGTTTTTTCTCTACCTTTGCTGGGCTGTTTTGAAAATTGACATAAATTCTTACATATCATTCCCTTTTAATAATTCAGAGCTCAGTCCTGGAGCTCTAGCTCAAGCAAAGTCGTGATTCATTTCATTGGGAGTTTTGCCAAAATAAGGCTGTAAGGTTTAGGGGCTGTTCCAGAGAAGAAAAAAGAAATCCCTGTAAATATTTCAGAGTGAAAACTATCTTCAGTGTACCGAGGTAATTTCTTTCTGTTTCAGTAGACAGGCTGCTGATGCCAGGGCTGATCTGGGGCAAACCTCCCTGGCTTGGAAGAGAGCAGACAGGAATTCTCTTTTACTCAGTACTCTATTTCTTGAACTCACTTAGCAAACCCTTTAGCAGAGCAGGGTCTGTGGAGCAGGAGTCAAACACAGTGGATCCATGCTCCCTTTTACCCTCCAGAAGTAGTTTATCCCAATGTGCTTGTTAAGGGCAGGAAAATCCCAGGTGGACCCAAACTTTGGAGTTGCTTTTAAGTGCCTGGAGGTGGATGAGACAAATCAGAGCTTGGGCTCCTGTGTGCAAGTCCAAATTCAGGCTCAGATCCTCAGGGATACTCAGATAGATGAATCCCATTTATTTCAGCAAAAGTCTTATTTTATATCAGCAGTAGAACTTAAATGGAAATTAATTACCTCCATTTGGTCATCATGGGTTTAGCCACAAAATTCCCCCCCAAGTCCAAGGATGCCCACGGAGCCTTGTCTGCCTGCAGGAAAATGGCATTCCTGGACTTGCCAGCACGTTATCCCTGTGCAGACTCAGATCAGATTCAGCAGCGCTTCCCTTGAATCCTCACCCTGCTGCACCTTCTTCCCTCAGCCCTTTTTTGCTGCTTGTCATGTTACAGAAACAAAGAGCTGCTTCTAGACAGTGAAATGGAAGATCAGCTGGTGGGTAAGTGGGAAGGCGATCACCTTTTCAGATGGACAAGCTCACCTTTTGCTTTCAACTGCAGGATGGTTTTGCTCTCTGCTCCCTGGCTGGCTGCAGCCAGCTTCTATCTGCTGACTTGGAAATGAGATAACCAGATTTTAGCAGCAGGACAGATACAAGGCAGTTTAGATTCTCAAGGAAAAATGCTGGTAGTCTTGAGAAGCTTGGGACTTGCTTCTCAGATTCCTCTTTGGGATTCAGATGCTAAATGTTCCTTGACTCGAGCTCTCGGGGAATCTGAGCAACTTGCTGGTGCAGCCAGGGAGTGCTCGTTTAGTCACACTTTGCACTTGCTGTTTTGCTGCATCTTTTTTATTTTTTTTTTCCCTCTGTGAGATAACTCAGAATCGCAACAGCTCGCCTCTCAAAATGCTGTAATGCAAAGGTCTGCAGGGCTTGGCTCATGGAGCAGCTGTTCCATGCTGATTTCCCAGAAATCTGTGATTGTAGCCCAGGCTATCTTAGGTTCGGGCTTTAAATTGCACCCTTCCCTGAGACATCTGGGTGCCTTCCAGGTTTAAATTAGCTTTAGCAGGGATCCGTGTCTCCTCTGCCGCTCAGACAACAGCAGCCCCGTGTCTCCCAACAGTCTGGCTCCAGAATCATCGGTCACACAGCCCAGGGGCAGCAGGAGTGAGACATGAAATCACTGAATGACAGACCCTTGCAAAGTCTGTATCACTGCATGGGAGAGAAAAGGAAAACAAAGCTTTATAGGCTAATCTCTGTGCTTTGGCTCCAGCTGTCTCTTAGAAGGAGAGGAGTTCCAGGATTAGCCTGTTCTAGAGAAAGCTTCCCATAAATTATTGCTGGAAAAGATTTGCACCCTTACCTTCACTGAGGTGTGTTAGGAGGACATGTAGCATTCAGCCTGGTCTGGCTAGCCAGACCATGAAGTGAGGCATTAGAAATGTTTCTGCCTTTTGTGCTTTCTGGGTGTCCCTTTGAGGAGTAGCAACAATACATACAGCAAAAAAAAAAAAAAAAAAAAGTATTTTGGACACAGCTATGATGTTTGCAGGGACATTTCCCCAGTGCTTGGCCTGGGCTGCTTCCCAAGGTTCTGCTGAAGATGGAGGTGGCTGCATTCCTGGGGATGTATGAAGCCACCCATTCCTCAAGCAACATGGTACCAGCTTGCTTGTTAGAGCAGTGCAGTGCTTTAAATGCTAAAGCATGTTTTCCCTGTATTACAGGCACGCGTGCTTCTATTACCTGTGCCTGCTGCAGAGGATGTTGGGCTCTGCTGAGGTCTTTCATGTGTAGTGTGCTGGAAAACACCTTTTAATGTGAATTTCCATTAATCCGATCCTCAAAGCCTTGCTTAGAGGAAGGAATGTGTGTCGTTTACAGAGAGAAATTCTATCTGTTCTGCGTAATTATCCCTTCTTGGTGGGGCTTTCTCCTGATGAAACAAGTGTTTTCTCCCAGTCAGAATCAACTCTTGCTAACGGGTCAGTCGTAGATCTCATCTTCCTTGTATAATCCTTGATAATCATGTTTTTTAAAGCTTTTTTTGCCATCTGAAATCTCTCAAATCCCACAATTAGCCGGCTATCTAATACAAAAATCCCTCTGAGATCCTCTTAGTAGCATATGCTCAATAAATAGCATAATTTCAGGGCAGAGGAATTCCAAAGAGCATCACCGCTCTATATCAAGAAGCAGGTTTGCCTGCCAGTAATGCCCTGGCACTGTCAAAGTACTGAAGTCTGAGAAACATCCATCCATAGCATTCATGAATAAATGGATTGCAATAAATCAAGCTTGTTTGAAAAGGTCTCATTACCATTTGGTTATACAAAGATCCTACTTTGGTCGTCAGGTTGGAGTCAACCAAGTCCTTGAACCTGAGACCTGGTGATCTTAGAGGCCTTTTCTGACCGTAATGATTCTATTCTATCTTTAGTGCTAACGTAGTCTGTAAAACCAATCTAAAGACTGTGCTGCATTCAGTTCTTTGCAAAGCTTTTTGCTGCTTAAGTTTGGCAGTGCTGGTTGGTGCAGGTGGGGCCCTTTAGGCAAGGCAGCCATCTGAGAGCAGTGCAGGCTGCACGCTGAACAGTGGCAGGCAGGACAAAGGCCTTGTCTGAGAACTGGGGCCTAAGAAGATGCTATTGACCGCCACAGGACTGGCTAACCCTTGATGCCATAAATATGCATATATATTAATAAAATATACAGGCCAAATGGCAAGGCTTTGTGCAGAGCAGATTCCGGGCTGACAGGGAAGCAAGGAGCTGTTTGATGTAACGTTGCATTATTTCTTCTCCTGCAGCTCGTGCTGTTATTTATCTTACACTCGCAGCTCCTCACAGGCAGTGAGCAGAGGCAATTTCTGGTGTGCAGAAAAATAGCTCATTCAGCAGCATCTGTCCCCAAGCGCTTCCTGGGGGCAGGTCCCATCTTTTTTCTGTAGTGTCAGAGAGGGTGGAGATACAGGGGGACTCCAAGCTGAGCTTGGGATGAGCTCTGCCTCCACATGTTTGCCATCAGCATGGCTCCTTCCCACAGCAGCGGAGGACGCAGGGATCACTTCCACATTGAATTTTTTTTTTTCTTTTTTTTTTTTTTT
The DNA here is from genome assembly GCF_905368555.1 of Meleagris gallopavo. Lineage (NCBI taxonomy): Eukaryota > Metazoa > Chordata > Aves > Galliformes > Phasianidae > Meleagris > Meleagris gallopavo. The sequence goes on along the minus strand of NC_139412.1, from coordinate 4,716,750 downwards.
CCCCAGAGGCTGTACAGGCTGTCAACTGGCTTACAGGTTGCCACAGAAGCAGCATTCCCTGTTGTCACCTTCCCCCAGGGGAAGAACTGTAGCACTTGTTCCGTTTCTTGCTCAGCTGCCATGCCCCCTCTCCAAAAAGGGAAATCTTTTTATTTTTTTTTCTCTCTCTCTTTCCTTTTTCCTATGGTATTCAAGGAGCATCCGCTGCTAAAAGGGTAATGTCCTGGCTTGTAATTAACCAAACAGATTTAGAGCCTGCTGCAAACAGAGATTAGATTATTGTTTCTTCAGCACCCTCAGATAAATCTGCATGAATTCATGGCTGACAGTCTGAAGGAGATCTCTTCCATCTCCTTATCCCAGGGCTGATGTCCTATATCTAGGCTGGCGCAGTAAATCCCACTCTCTTCCAATTAACTGGCTGATGTGAGTAGCAGGGCAGTGTTTGGTGGTGCAGCATTGCTGCCCATCCATCCTGCTGGACTTGGGGTATCCCAACCTGCTGCTGAACCCCATCCCAAGTTCTCTGTCCCCTGTGGCTCCTCATATCCCAAGTAACTGAAAACTGTGCTTTGGGGTGGTAAGGCCCTGGCACACAGAAAGGTCGTACTGCCCTTCTTGCCCTGTGCTCCCCGGTGATATTTAACAAATGCCAGCCAAGTCACCTTGTTCTAGGAACAAATTAACTTGCAGTGCTGCCCTGCACTCTGCAGCCCCAGCAGCAGCGTGGGATTCCCCCAGTGGCAGCAGTCATGTAGATGAATGCAAGAGTAATTGTGTAAAAGGGCTTCTGGGATGGGATTGTGTTTTCTTTGTCAGCTGTTCTTGCCAGCTTGCAGATGGCTGGGCCATGACAGGCTGAAGTCTCTTCATGCCACTTTCAGGAGACACCACATCTGCCTTGTTTTGAGTGAGCTGCTTGTGCTTTGCACCTCAGAGCTGCTCATTGCCTGCTGCTGGCTCTCCCTTTGGGTTTGCGTATCACCGCCTCATCAGGGCAACCAAATGGCAGCGGGTTGGCCATTAAAACAAGTGAGGTGCTGCAAGACTGTCTTTAACTGGGAGCAGAGCATAGTCTCAGTACTTTAAAAGGATTTTTCCACTTGGACTTACATATTTTTTTTAAAGTAGTGCATGGCACATGTAAGCTGAGGACACTGCTCAACAGCTGTGTCAGAGATTTGACAACAGCAGAATTTGATGTCAATTATAACTGCTAGAAATCTGATTGCAATGGCTGGCAGGTTATCTGTGAAATAATGGCTGTGTTCTAAAATAGGTTGCTAGCATCTTTGGTGCTTTCTGCTCTACTTCTGGGGGAAAAAAAGAGGTCCTATCTGCCTTCTGCTTCCATCACCGCTCCTTTAATTTTTAAGTTTGGTTACACTGATGGATCAGAAGGTCAGAACCACCATAAAATTGGACTGTATTTATCAGAGACACAACTTTAAAAGATAGAGAACTTTTGTACGAATGCACATAATGAGGCTGAACAGCAAAGACCATTTTACTTTGTCATAAGACCAGTGACTGGAAATATCTCTACCTCGGTTATACAACTCAGTGGTACAGCCTCTTTTTAAATGTTGTGTTTCAGTTCTGGAAATGATAGAGAGGAAAAAATTGAAAGGATTCAGTGAAGGGTAATGAAAATGATTAGAGGCACAGAGAACTTTTCATATGAGGAGAGATTTAAAAAGATTAGGTCCGCTTAGTTAAGACGAGATGAATAAGCAGAGACATGATAGAGAGTTGGGAGGTAATGAATGGCACAGAAGAGGCACACTGTGTAATTTTATGTGCTGTTTTCCAAAATTAAAAGCAGAGAGAAGAAAGCTATATATTTAAAAAAAAAAAAAAAAAAGTAGTTTGCTTATTATGAAAAACAACAATGGACACATTTTAAATATGTTTTCCGCAGTGCTGACTTCAGCCATGGAAGCCGCTGTTACAAGAAATGAAGATAATGAGCTTAGGAAAATGATGAGAAGGACAAAGTACTCTGGGGGAAATCCTGAGCCTGGTGGGAGGAGAGGGCAGTCCTGCTCCAGCGTTGGGTGGGAGCAAGATTCACCCTGCTTCAGTTCATCTGCTTGACTCAGTCACTTGGGAGAGGGACGATGGGAAGCTGCTGCAGATCAGATAGGTCTGGCAAGGTCACTGCCCAGAGAATGTTGGCAGCACGTACCCAGAGAAGAACACAAGATCAGAGTGTAGAAGACAGAGAACACATGCAGAGTGCTTCCATCTCCCATTTTTTTTAGTAACTGGAGACTACCTTACCCAGAGGCTATGTATGTTAGTGTCAAGAGATTTCTCTTTCTAAAGAGAAAGAACAGCTTTTAAAACAGATTTATACATAGACTTTGTGTAGAGATTTTGAAGTGCTAGCAGAACTTCTGTATGTGTAAAGCAAGAAGAATTAGATGTGATGAAAAAACAGTAGGGCTTTCATACATATGCTGCTCTTCTCTTCCAGTCTGGCTTTAAGCCTTAAGATAACCCCCTGGGTGCTTACTGCTTCATGAACCTTCCCAAACCTTACAAAGTAGGCAGTGTTTAGAGACTAGTTTCTTTCTACCTTACTAGAATTTCACTGATTTTCAATTAGGACTGGAAAATCTGGTACCCTAAAGCCCCAGAAAGTTTAAAAAGGGCAAATGCAAGCATTAAAAGATATTAAAATATTTATAGAGTGATCATTCAGGAAACTGCAGGGGTTTCATAGAATCATAGAATCATTTGAGTTGAAAGAGATCTTTAAAGGTCATCTAGTTCAACTCTCTATTCTATGGATCCAGGATCATTAGAGGTGCACATGCTCAGCTCAGCACTAATGCGTTTGGGGGCAAAGTGGATATTCTTTCATATTCATACCAAGTAAATTATATCTCATAACTTTGTGGACCGGTTTAGGAATGGGACATGTGCTTGACATCTGCGAGGCATTCTCCAGGGCATTTTCCGGAACATCTAAACCTCACTGTAGATGTTATCTAACAAGATATATTTCCTCTGCATTATTCTGAAATGTGACTTCTTTCTGTATTTATCATGTGTTAGCTCTCTTGCCCCAGCTAAGGAGAGCTTTGGTTTAATCAACACAATTGTAGGGTTGAACTGTCACCCAAAGAACAATAATATGATCATCCATAGTTCCTATCTCAATTAAATTTCAGCACTCTTTAGAGTCATTGAGTCTTTTCCCTGGGGTCATCAGGCAGTACATCCATTGCACGAGCTGAGCACACTGAGTGGTGATGCACCACACTTTAAATAGGTATTTATTGATGTGCCCAAATGGCACTTAAAATATCCAGGCAAAGATAACTTGGACAAGTTTTCACAACTGAGTCACTGATAGGACTAGGAAAAAAAATGTAAAGACCAAAACTTAAGCCTGTAAATCTCAGTGTATGCGATAAATGTGTTTTCTACTTCAGTTCACTGCATGCGTTTTTCCCTGAGTTGTACCTTTGATTTGCTGTGCATGGGAACAGTGTCAAGGGAATAATTACAGGATCTTTTCAATGCTTTTCTCATAGATTCAGAGAATACTTAGTCACCACCTGAAATCACATTCTGGAGATGCTGGATATCCAGCTTCCTTGGGCTCCATTTTATTCTTTCTGGAATCTTTGTCCTAAAGCAATCTACACCACTGAGGTTTTTGTGCTTCACTTTATAAATTCCTGCTTATTACAGCATCCTAGACAGTTCCATGCACTGGAATTTGATTTTGGGGTACCTTTGACTTTGCATTTTCCAAGTGGGTTCACACATAGACAAAACAGCTGAGCACCTTGCTGCAACTGCTGCATGCAAACAGGATTGCAGATTTCCTAGTCAATCCTACAAGACCTATGCATGGTAATTGCTCCCACCCAAACCACAAGGATTCCTCACGATAGGTAAATTGAAGCAAAAAGGACAATGTTGTGGCACTGCGTCCTGTCTGTGGGAACTGCCATATATCTGATCCAGAATAAATTATTTCAGGTGAATTATAAGCTTCTGTCACTGTTGCAAACAGACTGTAGTGGCTTCACTTCAGAAATAACAGCTACTTTCTTCAGAGAGCGATCTCACATTGGTGATCTAAAAGCAGTTAGTTCTGATAACATAAAAATCGAAGTATTCACATTTTGTGCTGTTGGCATCACTGTACATTACGGGGTGAAGATACAGGGGACACACCCTGGAACTTCACATGCCGAGATGGAGGAAATCAATCTCTTAATAAAAAAAGGCAGGCTCACTGGTGCAGAAAATCACTACTCAGGAGCCTTAAAGTGGCTCCTTCAAAAATTCATGATTATAGAATGGAATCCTGGGCTATGGAATAGTCCTGCAAGAAATAAGGATATGGAGAAAAAAAAATCCAATTTTCAACATTAGATGGAGAAAATAAAGAATAAATCCCATATGCAAAGCCATTGGTTGCAAGGAATGTAATTCTATGTTCAATATGAACATAGAATTCTATGTGAGAACACTCTCCAAGTTTTCTATATACCCAATGCTTTTCCTGAATACTTTTCAAAGTTTTGGGTTGGTTGTGGTTTTTGTTTTTTTTTTTTTTCATGCCACTTATACTAGTTCCATCTTAGTAAATACTTCTGATTATTTAGGCCAGCTGCCATTGGTAGCAATAAAGCATGCTACCTGTAGCAATATACAGAAATTTAACAATCAGTATTGACCCAATGACTTAAGCGTGCTGCTCTGTAAAGCATTTGGTCATGTTCCCTGCTGACAGTATCCACAACGTAAATGCAGTAAGCAATTAATAGCAGAGAGCATGCATCTTTGCCCTTCTAATCCATACTGTGTGTATAGCTGTCCTGAGAAGAGGCTTTCATTGCATGATGCAGCATTGCAAACTCTAAATACCCTCATTTAAAGCAGGTTCCACACTCCCTGTCTATGGGAGTCTGAATTCCTGTCTTACAATCATTTGAGGCCGTGATTTAATATTCAGTCCTGCAGTGTAGATGGCTGTGTTGGCTGATAATTTGGATGGTGTTTGGCTTGAAGTGTGACTTTTGCACAATTAGAGCAGGTAGAATGCCAGGGTTGCTTTTGCAGTATTTTAGCTCTCAGCTTCGGTAGACCTATAACACAGTTTTTGTATGGAAGAGACTGGATTATTTTAGATGTAATCTAGTCAGCTGCCTGGAAATACAGCCACTCTAAATGCAAGTTACAATGCCTTTTTACTATATTACCATACATCAAATGATTCCCTTTTTTAAAAAATTATTTTTCACGTATCTAATGCAGCTGCAGAACTATTCATGCAGGAACATTTCAGTAGTTCAGCTGATCAGCTCAGAGTCAAGAAGCAGCTTCTGACAGTTCATCCTGCTGCTTACTTAAGCATGGCTGAGTCACGACTACAGTGAATCCAGCATCTTCTTTAACTTTTATTTATTCATTCATTCATTGTTAAGGGTGCATGTGTGAGGGGCTTGGATGAGTTCATTGTACTGTCATGTAGGTGCCATTATCCCTGACTGCTGAGGTAAGCTGAGACTTGAAATACTCTTTCACACAAATACCTATTTTCTCTTCTGTTTTGTGTAGCAATATATTCATAATATTTGACACCTCACAATGCACTTCATTTTCAATAGAAGACATATTTCCCTTCAGGACAGCTGAAGGGAATTCTCCCAAGAATTAGAATTCTCTTGAAGATCTCCCAGCCTTAACTTGCCCTTTGTCAATGCTCTATCAAATAATTTATCACCGAAGACAACAGAATGGCCATTGTGTAGTTTGTTGCTCTGCACTATATTTTGAACTGATGTGCTGATAGAGGAGCCCTGGCCATGCCCAGTTGGGTTGGCACATAGAATCATAAAGTCATAGAATAATTAAGGTTGGAAAAGATCTCTAAGATCATCTAGTCCAAACATCCCCCTAGCATCAATAATGGTCACTAAACCATGTCCCTAAGAACCGCATCACTTGCTAAGCTCAGAAGAGTATGTTTTAATTGCAGTACCCCTAAATCAGGAGCACATCTGCCAGCATTCCTTAATGAAAGCTTTCTTTTGCAGTTCCCCTTCCACATTCTTTTTTTAATGAGTAGGAAAGGATCGTATTGTGTTAAATAAAAGGCAGGTGATGGATGGGAACAAACACCTGCAAAATGTAAGCTGCAGCATGGTATTTTGGTGCAAGCAGAGCAGCCATGTTGGATCACTGTTGTTTGGCAAGGAGAAAGCCCTTTCCACTGTGCAGCACCTTTTTGAAGCTACAGCCATAGCCTAGGAGTTAAGGAGAGGTCAATAAAGAAGAACGAGTGTGTGCTTGTGCCATGGTATTTAGGTTGTCTGCTGCAGTAGTGGAAAAATGGGAGGAAATTTGACCTGGTAACTGAGCACGTTATTGAATGGTGTCTGTGTCTGCATCTCACTGTTTGTCACAAGATATGGTTGTTGTTACTACTGAACTACGGGTTGCTGCAGGGAGAGGTGGCTATCTGTGGTGCTCAAGGTGATGCCAATTTGGGTTGGTGGGCATGAGCAGGCAGTGTCCAGCTGTACTTGGGCACTGCTGCAAGAAACTCATGGTGAATTCCACCACAAACCTCACAGCCAAGAGAAAAATCAAGAGCAAATGAGTTTTTTAGCATCTGCTTTGAGGGACTCTTGGCTACTGCTGTTTGTGCTGAGGTTCATTTGCTTCCTAAGAGAGCTGGAGTAAACACTGTGGATCTGTTTGCAATCTGCCCCTCTGCTGCTGCACACAAGTGGGGCCTTTTTTACCCAAAACAGCTCCAAATTACTGTACATAAACTGTAATCATCTGTCAGGAGCACTGTAGTTTTCTATTTTGCTGCTAATTGGATGATACGTTGGCAATAGTCTTTGTTAACATGGCTAGCACTGGGCAGGGTACAATGAGAGAAGGCTTTTATTTAGAAATGTTGCTAAAATACACTGAGTGTCTCCATTTGACAGCGATTGAAACCAATCGTCAATTAACTAAATAACAGCCAATTAGTTTGAAGGAAAAAGGAAGAAAATTGCTTACTTCTCATTCTTTGTTGAAGCAAATGCCAATCAGAGGATGAGAATTTTTTTTCTTTCTCCTGTGAGAAGACAAAATGTGAAAAGATGTGCAGAAAAAGTACTTTTTTTTTTTTAAATAAATACTATCTTTTTCTCATACAAGAATATTTCAGAAACTAGATAAGAACATCTTAAGATCCTGAGACATTTAATTTCCTGTGATTTTTTTAAAATCAAAATTACAATCATTATGCAGGCACAATTTTTCTTCCTTTCCTTTGTGCTGCTGCCGGATACTTGAGCACAAGGACAGCTCTGCAGAAGCTAGCTGCCTGCACAAGAAAAGCCCAGCAAACAGCTATGGCTGCAAAAGCAATGTTGGGATAGTAACGTCTGCATCACCAGACAAGCCCTTCATCTTTCATATCCCATAGGTTTTAGGGGTCCATAAAATCATACAGAATCATAGAATCATTAAGGTTGGAAAAGACCACTAAGATCATCAAGTCCAACCATCAACCCATCCCCAACGTGCCCACCAATCCTTGTCACTCAGTGTCACATCATAGCTGAGACCTCATCAAAAGTTATCCTGCTACAAAACTTGCAGCACCCAGAGACCCCAGGAAGAGTGGAGTGGTTCCATCACCCTGGCATCTTGGTCTTAGCTCCATCCCATGTTTCATGCCTGCATCCTAACCTGCTTAGAAACATAGAATCATTAAGGTTGTAAAAGACCTCTAAGATCATCCAGCCCAAGCGTCAACCCATCACTATCATAAATGGATAATAATGCCAAAAGGTACTGACTGAGTGCAGACCACTGCATGGTGAAAACCAGAGGATCAAGGCTCTCTCCTGGTTTGCTGCTCCTTATGTTAGCTGTTAGCTTGGTACCATCTCAAAAAAAGCAGTGCAGTTCAACACAAAGGCTAACTCTTGATCGTACGTGCTGTAAGTGCAGTGCTATTTAGCTCATGTCTGTCCCCAGGCAGAAGCTGATGTCTGCAGTGGGTCTCTGACAGCAATTGATGCACTGAGCAGAGGAAGAGCAAAGCTTAGAGCAAAGAAACAGCTGCTACAAGCTGCCTCAATATTGCTGGGTTAGTAGAAAACCATTTACTCATCAAAACCTGGCTTTGAATTTTTATTGCACTCTCCTCCTGAGCAGTTAAGGCCAGAAGTTAATGCACAGAGGCATAACGTGGCCGTGCTATTTGCCTGCAAAGCTGGACTGCAGCGGGCCCCGTGGGGCTGCCATCAGGACCAGGCCTACCTGATAGCTTTTAGTTGCATCAGTCGATAATTCTTCACTTAGACTTTTTGCTCAGTGTTCAAAAAGATTTTATTCTGCTACTTTGAGCTGCTCGCGGTGTCGTTTCATGGGATTCAAATTGTGTTAGTCTGTTGCTAGTACTTCCAAGGCCAGTGTTCTAAATTGGATAGCAGAGGGTAGGAGGTATGTTTTTTAATTGTCAGAAAAGCAATGAATATTGGATTCTCTTGTATTAACTGATGGGAGACTCTGCATTGCACGTATTGATCTTTTACTTTCTTGCAGGAACATTTTACACCTGAATGCAAGTTCAAAGAATCAGTATTTGAAAACTACTACGTAACATATTCTTCGATGATCTATAGACAGCAACAGTCTGGCCGGGGTTGGTATTTGGGTCTTAACAAGGAAGGAGAAATAATGAAAGGAAACCACGTGAAGAAAAATAAACCTGCAGCACACTTTCTTCCAAAACCATTAAAAGGTAATTTCTTGGCTTTGCTCCATCTACCTGAACTGACTTTGTATTGTCAGGGATGTTTAATTGCCGTGCATACATATTTGAAGGGTACAGCTAACTATATAACAAAGGTATAATATTCTGTAACACGCTCTCAGTGTAACCTGCTTTTTTTTTTTAATGCTTCTCTACATCTGCCTTTCTCTCATCTAACTAGATATATACATTAGTTTCTTTGTGCCCACATTCCACAGCATCTCTGTTACAACTAATGAAGGCATTGCTTGGAATAGCCCAAGCATTTACACAGCCATTACCAACTTGCTGTATATCTTGTCAATCTGTGCTATATATTACAGGATGTTTGTCTATTTTTGCCTGGGATAAAGCTGCAGTGTGCAGTGCTTATTCAACCACAATTAATGTGGCATCAGCATGTGTCATTAATGGTAATAATGCATGTGGCATACATATCTTGCTGTGTATTAAAAGCCAGGAGTCATCCCTGGAGCATCTGAATCAGTGCTGTGCTCAGACTCGGATTCTTCTTTGGTTAATGCAATGTGAGAAAATATCTTCATCATTGTGTTCTCCAGAAAAAACTTCCACGAGCTCCTCCCTTGTGAGCATGAAGCTCTTCACTTCTGGGTTATGCTGTTAAGACACCTTTTAAGGCAGTGTCATTCTGAAATCAGAGGGGATATTTCTAAGGTGCACGCCCTTGGGTAGGTTCCAGACTAGTTTGGCAATCTACATTTAGGAGCAGGTTTTATGCAACTGACACTGCGGTTGATCTTCATTATGTGTATGAATGCAAAGGAAGCAGAAGGCTGAAAAACCATTTTTACACTCTTCAGCTTGGTCTGTGTACACAAGTAATAGGCCAGATCACAGCTGTTAGCAGTGCTCTTTCACCATTGGTAAGGAAATGCTAGTTTATATCAGCTCGCATCTATCTTGCTAAGCTTTGCAAGTGCGGTGGGTAGGTGGGTGATTTAACTGGGAGAAAAGGTAACTAGGGTTTGTTTTTCCCTTTCTAAAATGTCATTCCCTTTAAGAGGAGCTTGGAATTTCTTAGGGTTTTTTTAAATGGAAGCTGTATTTTTTTAATTCACTCCTTATGTTGCTCACTGCGGAATGAAAAGTCTGGACGTTTAGTAGCTGGACGTTGCACCAAGAGACTGTACAGCATGCTGATGTGCTACCTCTCTTTTGCTTTGCAGTGGCCATGTACAAAGAGCCTTCTCTCCACGATCTCACAGAGTTCTCAAGATCTGGAAGTGGGACCCCAACAAAGAGCAGAAGTGTTTCAGGAGTGCTAAATGGGGGTAAATCCATGAGCCAAAACGAATCAACGTAGCCAGGTTAAGGCAAGCCAAGTGCTCTCTAAACAGAACCTTACCTCTGGATGCAGTTGAATTCTTACTAGCAGTCTTTCATCCAAATGTTCAATTGCCCAGGACAAGCCACCGAACTTGCATAGGTCACTCGTTTATCAGCCATTAGATCTACTGGTTGTCAAAGGATATACCCCAATAATGTAGAATATGCTTGTGCATATCACAAGGCACTTGGATAGCCAGCAAACATAACTGTGGATTAAATCTCGGAGAAGAGGTGTCCAGATCTTTCTCTCTCTCTCTTTTTCTCTCTCTCTTTCTCTCTCTCTCCTATGCTTTGTGGAATACGAAACAAAAACATTTCACAGCATTCACTGCTGATAAGAATTTGCTTTCCAACTAAGAAAAAGACCACTTTTGCTCTTCAAAGGAAATTTTAATGCTTATATGTTTTATAGGGGAAACAAAAAACAAATATGTAAACTCTGTTGTTTCCTTGGCTTACAGTTTTATATCTAAGGCTTGATAAAAAGATGTATCCTTTAATTTGAAATAGTGCAACTTTTTGATTTCTGAACTCCAATGGGTCTTTAAAGCTATGTCTTTCAAAAAATAATTAAAAATTCAGGGTTGGAACTGAGAGTTGGTGTCTCAGGCTCTAGCAAACAGTGTTCTTGTGGTTTTAAACACAACGAAATATAAATTTTTATAGATTTGTAGTTTCTGGTAAAGTTCTTGTGCTAACCCCAGTCTGTAGGAACTGAAATGTTTTGTTATCCCAAGTGGAAGTTGACAGAAAGGGATAAAATTATCCTCCAGTGTAGATTTCTCTTAATTCCATTTTGTGTGTCATGTTAAACTATTGTTGTGGCTTCTTTTCTAAAGACAGAAACTGTGGAATTAAGGTGACTTAATTTTTTATAAGAAACGTCTTATTTGTAAAAGTCCTTCTTTCACTGTAATGGGCACGTGAATATTGTGTAGGAGGAAGCGTTAGGACAGGTTACCCCTAAACAACATATACTTATACATGCTATTGGAAACAATTGTTTAAAAAAATTGTAGTTAGGTTTCCATTTAGGTCATCATGTCTGTTGCATGGGAGAAAGTTGGAATATTGGCCTAGAGTTGCATGATGTGTAAGATTTTGTGCATTAATCATCGTTGGATTCTGTGCTCCAAAACTGACATAGTTCTGTACAGGCAGCTTTCTGCCTTGTACAAAAGAGTTGTTTATTATTTATTGTATACACAACCATGCACTGAATAAACTATTTATATTAAGATGTACTTTTTAAAAAAGCTTGTTTGATTATATGATGTACATCAACGATTAATTTCAAGGGAAAAGGTTGGCAATTAAATTATAAAATTATAAAAGATACTGTAATTAATGTTCAGAATCTTTCTATTTAGCAAGTTATTCCCTTGTGACTCCGTACTCCATATGAATGAGAAAACATTCTTCCTTTTGGATATTGTTAGAACTGGTCTTATACGCCCAGCTGAGATACTCAAAACACAGTGACTACTAAGTGCCACAAAGTCTGGGTAACAGCCCCTTGGCTGCACGCTGTTGGAGCCTCAGTGAACCGCTCTCCTCTGCTTTGAGCTTCTCCAGCTTCTCTGTGTCTGTTCTCCTTGTTAGGCTTCCTTAGTGCAGCCACATAGCGCTACCTCGCAGCACACCTCCCCAGAGCCCTCAGTACAGGGGGACCCAAAAAGATCTGGTGAGTTCAGGACTGCTCGTGTCAGGGTGGCACCTTGAGGATGCTCCCTTGAGTTCCCTGAGCATCGCTGTAGGCACTCATCGGGGCCGGCTCGTCTGGTCTTGAGGAAATGGGCTACCATGCCTCCTGCATTTGTGCACATGTTCTGGAGAGAAAATGTACTTCTCTCCCAAGTTTTCTCTCCAAAAGCATCAACGAGAACTTTTCTACAGTGTCCATACAGTCCTGACAGGCAAGCTTCACTCATCAAGGTGTTTCAGTAAGACCTAGGAGGAACAGGTTCTCATCATGGGTGGCTGAAGAAGCAAGTCTGGAAGGGAATCATGGAAAGGGAGACAAAAAGCTGCCTGTAAGTGTTAGTCTGACATTAAAAACAGATATTCTGCTGTCTAGTATGTCTCCTTCCCTCCTGAACAAGCGGGGACAATTAGGGTTTTTTATGAACGTCAGGGCTGAGAAAAGAGAGAAGGAGATTGTTTCGCATCAAACTCCCAAATTTGTTCTTTATGCTCTTGCATAAACTCCTCTGTTGGAGCAAGGTATTGCCCTCCCCACATAACACCATTGTGGTGACCTTCAGAGGACCCGGGATCCTCATATCAACCTTTGCTGAAGGATGAAGAAGGTGGGGGAGCACAACCACGAAAGTCATTAAAAAATTGAAGATGTGCCCTGTGATTGTTTCTGGGGTTTTGATATTTCAGTGGGTCTGGAGCATTTTTTCTCTTCAGCTAATTGTGCTTTGCCTTCATGAAGCATTTTCTTAACCCTCACAGCCAAGAAAATCAGACTCATTGGGATGCATGTTCCAAAAAAAGGAGTCAGAGTGCCTTAGGAACATAAAACCTGATTAAAGGTAGGCATTGTTGTGCCAAAGCTAGCTAGACATTTTGTTCAATGCCATGTTTATTATCCTAAGGTAACTGGAGGTCTGCTGCTTTGCTTGATAGCTGCAGCCTTGCAACTCCCCATCCCGAATGTCTCCAACCTTGAAGGTCAACTGCAGCAAAGGAAAAATGCTCATCTCCCAAATTGTCGCTTCTGAAAGACCCACTTTTCATTATTGACACTGTCATCAGTAAGCATTCGCTATCAAGTCCTTAGTTTCAAAAGTTTCTAATATAGCAGGCTAGCAAAGCCCACTCTTGGGTTAAAGACAAGGAGAAATGTATGGTGATAGATGAACCATAAGCAGCTTTTTCTAAAAATTTCTGGTAAACCTGTTAAAATTATCTCTTTCAGATTTGTAGACTGGAAAGGGAAACCCTTGATAGCATCCTGCAGTAGACAAAAGCTCATATACAGTATAGGCAAAGTGGGAGATTATTTTACAAGTAGTCTGTGGAGCCACAGAATGAGAGAAATGCAGTAAAACGTGCCTTTGCAGACAGTGATGTGAAGGTGATACTCTGACCCAGCCAGCAAAGACCCTTGAGTAGACAGGAGTTTGGCTTCAGCAAAGGAACTTCAGGAGTTAGACTCAAGTATTTATTTATCTTCCTCCTTCTGCACGTGTAGATTGGCCCATTAAACAGGTAATTCTTGAGTCATACATTCATTTAAGAAGCCTGCTAGATGTTGGAAAAGTATCTATATCAGATAGCTGTCTGTGAAAAGAAAACTTACAGCCACTTTGCTCTGCCATATGTACCTGTGCAAGTGCAGTAGGATGCATGCCTGGAATAAAGACAAACCGAGCCTTGTACTGGCTGTGAGCCACCAACCACCTGCAGAAGGTTTGCTCTCGGGCCCTTCTTTATTGCAGTGTGATGGCTTATACCTCTCAGCTGCCATTTTGTTTGTCCCTGCCTCCCCACCAATGTGACCACACTCTGTGTGGCATACCATGAGCCTGGATTTGACTCAGGAGATGCAAAACTGGTACGGTGGCTTTTTGATTCACGTGGGCTTCCTCAGGCAAAGGCCCAGAGCCACTGTGGGCAGAGGCCTTATGAAAGGCTGACAAACATTGCCTGCCAACCCAACAGGAATCAGGTCACCCGTGAAAGTGGAGGAAAACTGCTAGGAGCACAACTATTGTGGGGCAAAACCTGTGCCTCTTTGAGATCCACCTATCACGGCTACTTTCTCTGAGGTCTCTGCAGGGGACTTGAACATTGCCTTCTCTGTCTGGTTTTGGGGTAAGGGAAGATGGCAAGAGCTCTTCTCTGCATCACAGAGAGATCTTTAATTTCCTTCTTCTTTCTTTTTTTATTTTGCTTTATTTTAATTTACCTCATGCTACCTCACAGCATGGTTGCATCTCCATAGCCCCTTGCTCAGACACGTTCATCGCTGGCACGATGGAAGACAATTCCCTATTTGGGGAAAACACCTCCAGGTTCCCCCCAAGAAGAACGATGCCCCTTCTGCAGCACTGTCTGGTGTCCCCACCGCTGGTTTCCAGCCCACAGGCCAGGGTTTCCAGTGGGATAAAGGTGGTGTAATGAGCTCAGGGATGCTGTGGTATGTCAGGCCTCTCGGCAGCTGAGCAACAGTGTGAGAGCCAGGTCTGACAGAGCTCTGCTGTGTCTTGAGTATCTCTGCATGGAGACCAGAGCCACCTCTAACGGTTTTAAACATCTCCCTGACATATCCTTAACCAGGACACTTTTGCAGGACAGAATCTGTATGTAACAACCTCCTATCTTCTAATAAATAAGTCTCTCTAAAACAGATTCCTCTTTGTCTGGGCTCTGATTTTTATCACTGCATGTATTTAAGGGCTTTCCATCCCAGCACTGCTGCATTACACCATTGCTTTCACTGAGATAAAGACCCTACTGTAGTAATACAGTCTTTTATGTCCCTTTGAATGAGAGTTGGGTGACCTCAGTGGTCAAGGCACACAGATGAGCCCTCCAGTTGCTGTAACATAGATACAGGCCATGGAAGACACAGAACATGTGAAGAGTTTTAGCAGCTCATGAAATGTCTTCAGTGAGCCCTGGAGTTCAGCTTCGTGCATGGTGTAAGGACAAGACAAAGCACCATGTTTTTGTTCAACTTGGGCACTCAAGAAGGCAGTGATGTAAAAGAATAGCAAAAAGCCCACTGAGAATAGGTTTGTTTCTACTTACAATGTGATTTGTTCTAAAGAGCAGAAACTTCAGGCTTTTTTCCATTTCTTTTGGGAGAATACATTCTTGAGAATGTCCAAACTCAGATCATAGCTTAAAATTTAGAAAAAAATAACTGGAATAAATGAGCAGAGCTGTGGGATCTGACCCTTCCAGGCAGGTGGGCAGCAATGTTCTTGCCTTTTAGAAAGCAGGGTCTTGAAACAAGCTTGTTTTTGCTGCTTAATTTTATTGCAGGTCTGCTCTGCTAGCGGAGCTCACCCTGATTTGGGAACATGCCATGGCATAGGGAGGGTGGATATGGGGAATGACACAGTCACCCTGCCCTACTGCAGCTCCCCTCATGGGGAAGCTAAAATATTAAAGTAAAACCTAAATTTGAAACACATTTTACATTAATCAGGGAAATTGAAGTAATAAATTATTCCATCTCATCAGAAATGGAAGACAGTTTATAGGGTTCCCTTCAAAGATCATTATTAATAACACAGAAGATAAGATTCTCAAATACCACCTATGGAAAATTACTTTCAAGCACCCACAGGCCATGTTTTTTCCTCAAATCATATATTTGGCATTTCTCACCTAAATTCAACAACTGGAGGGGCAGGATGAATGTCTTTGTCTTGCATGGGCCACCCAACATTGCATATATTTTTCACACTTTTTCTGAGCTTGTCCCCTTGCTGAGGACAGAGCCACTGGTCCACCCCCACCCAGGGACCATGCAGCAGCATGGGGAGGGCCGTGGCTGGTGCATGTTAAAATTAATTCATTAACAAATAGACTGCAAAGCTCCAGAAAGTAATTTGTCATGATTCACTACCCACGCCTTGAAGAAAACGAAGGTACAAACAAAAGCCCTATCCAACCAGGGTGAACAGAGTTATTTATTTATTTTTGCCTTTTGCATATTGATTTAATTCTATTATGGGACCTGTTTTCACAAAGCAAGGCCATGCATGTGGAGTGAAGGCACAGACCCCATTGTCCAAAGCTTTGCAGCAAGGAGATTTTGTACACACAAATATCACTATGTGTATTTTGATGGAAACCATACTGAGAGCTGGAATACAGAGCTATCTTGGAGGCCTGAGCCAGAGTCACTGAAAACTGTCTTCCTACTGTCAGCTCAGGATCAGCCCTAAAAACAAAAATGTAAGGGACAAAAATCCGTGGAAGGAAAAGGTTACAGACATTTTCTCAAGGAGAACAGGAAAAAGAACGTGAGGGGAAGAGTTTACCAGAATTATGTAGATGAAGAACACTTGGGGCATCCCTATAGCTGCATGTACACAAGTTCCAAGGGAGCGGCAATGGGAATAAATTGCAGAAGGAAACTGATTCCTCTTTGGGGTAGTTCTGGTGACAGCA
The DNA here is from genome assembly GCF_905368555.1 of Meleagris gallopavo. NCBI lineage: Eukaryota > Metazoa > Chordata > Aves > Galliformes > Phasianidae > Meleagris > Meleagris gallopavo. The sequence continues at coordinate 4,700,468 of NC_139412.1, read as the reverse complement.
GAACTCAGGTTAGTGTATGCATAAGGCTGTGAACAAATATCACACTCAGGCTCCTCCAAATCACTGCTCTAGCTCTACAAAGATATTTTAGACTGATGCTTACAATGAAAACAGGCAGGGAGATGGAGGAGGTGATAAAGCCTAAAGATCACTCCCCAGGAGAGGCAACAAAGTCATTGCCTCTCATTGACATTGTGTCCCATGGCAAAATACTGCTGCACAGTTCAGACCTCTCTGCTGTGGATGTCTCAATGCCCCATCTTAATCTCAGCTGCAGAATACTCTATGGGCTCTGGAAAGTCTGGAGTGCCATGTTGATTTAAAGTACCTTTATCGAGAGCAGCACTGCTGAAGGAGCTCAGACATTACCTCATGCATAAGTATGTTGTAGTGGTTAATCTGTGAAATATTTTTAGATAACAAAATTAACCGGTTCAAAACTTAATTAATCCTATTTCTTTCCCAAATGGCTTCCTTCAAATAGTACTTGAAATAGTTTTACTTTCCCCCATTGTCTGCCTAATACACTGATGAACTTTTCCTTCTGAGCTTCTCCTTCTTTTAATTGTCTGCTCATTCAACCATGCCTTCTGATAATTGAGTTAATAATATAGAGACATCTTTAGAAATTAAACTTTTTTTCCCTGTTAATCAAAAGCAGAACTTTTTATTGTTGTTTAGAGGGCTGTTTTTTAACTTTCTTCATTAAGAAAAAAAAACGAAAAACAATAATGGCTTTGGAAATATTGGCAACATTTGAGAACCCACCTGTTTCAGAGATGTTGATGAAGATATTATTTTGCATTAAATAATGAAGTTTTCTAGGGAATTTCAGTCAGCAGATGTTATGCTCACATAATGATTGTAGATTGAGCAAAACAAAGAAAAACCAAAGGAAATCAAATACCAGTGAGGCGTTTGGGTGCTGCTAACTCATACCAGCTAGCGTCCTTTTCTGTTTAGACAATTCCTAAGGCTCTACCTATGAACACAGCATCAGTTTCACCTCCTTGGCCATTCGTATTTTTTCCAGTTGTACCCTGTTCTGCAAATTTAATCACTATTCAGTGAAAAATCAAGCATTCCTGCCTTGCTCCACCTGCCGAGAGCAGCGGCCTTCAATGAACCACGTGGAGCCCAAGCATGCGTCAGTCTCCCATGGCACATCCGTGGCATCCTGGCTGGCATATAAAGCCAACATCTCATTAATGCTCTGTAGCATTTGACTGAACCAGTGGTCAATCATTTTCAACAGAGGCAAAAGAAGTATTCTTTCATTATGCCCTATGTCAGATAGACAACATCCCACTTGGAGTTCAAATTCTGCCAGTGAGGAAAACGTCTTCACACAGGCATGCTGAGATAGATTACATATATACATACACACATAGACATGTATGAAAGATATGTAAGTATACATATGTTTACATGCATAGACATTGCTCATGTTTGTCATATGAGTGCTTCTAGGCATCCTGAACAGGGGAGAATGGTATTGACACCACAAGGAATTCAACATGGTGAAAAACGGGCTCAGAGCTCTCAGCAGCAATTAACCTTGCCATGCAGTAAACTGGAAAATGGTTAGGAGACATACGGGCAACCCCTGCCAGCCTTGCTCAAGCAAGCACTTCCACTACCCCCACTCTGCCGTGGGTAATGGCTGATCCACCTCACAGCAATCAGGAAGGGGCTGTACTCTGCTAGAACTTTTTCATTGCTTGATCAAAGGTCACAGTGGGAAAGGCTTTGATCAGTCAGGGCGAAGAACAACACTGAAGAATTGCTCAGAAATGGTGCGAAAGAGGAAAGCAGACTGCTGCCCCTTGCCCAACACAGCAATAAGGAGTGGGAGGAGGCTGCTAAAACTTCACAGGAGACTGCTCAAAGATCTCCAGGCTTTGAAAACTGCCGTGGAAAAGCAGAAGGGTTTAAGCAGCTCACATAGATTACAGCACTGAACGGAGCTTGCCAGGAATTATGAGAAAAGAGTTGGGGGGTGTAGAAGAAATGCTAAGTCACAGCCTGATAAAGTGATTGAGCACCTGGTGGGAAGGCAGGGCCAACCCAGGGGAGCTCAGGTGCATGCAATGAACCTGAGTGACCAGAAGAGGTAGAGCCAGGATCCACTCCTTCTCAGACCTCATTTAAAGGGTGGCAGAGGAGGGAAAGGTATCTTGTTGGAGATTCCTGTCTGCTGGAGGTCTTACAGAGGTAAGGAGTTTTTTTTTTTTCATTTTTGTATCCATAGCTGCTGTATTTGGGGTTGTTCTCATTTGCTGTAGCCTAGGACTGCGCCACTCTGTTATTATTGTTGTGTTTTCTATCGCGCTACAGCATTACAGGGTTAAAAGCTTTACTGCTAACTGTGTTAAAGCAAATTAAAAGTATAGAATCAAAAAAGTGCTGGGAAGAGGGATACACCTAGGAATATCTCTTGAGTGGGATGGCATTAATGATGACTCAAAAGTGGCAAAGAAGTTGTTGGAAGTTGGGCAGCCTACAGATCTTGGCATTTGTCTTAGTACCAGAAGTCTTCATTAAATGTTAATGAAGCTTCTAGCCATCTGGTTCTGAACTCCAAAGACAGTCTCTGCCCTGATTGCTCACAGTGTAGGGTAAGTCTCTTCCTTACCTCCTTGGATTGGCTCCAGGAGGGAAATCATTGGGGCCGTGGATGGATTCACTAAAAGGAGTGAGCTTGTTAAGCACAGATATATTATGTCCTGCTACAAACAAGCCCAAGGCCAGTCTGAGGAGCAATGGTTTTAATCCACTTCATATTTATCACCTAAACCTAGAGCTAAAACTAAATAGTTGCTGGATAACCAGAAGAAAATCAATTCAAATACATGATCAGAGTGGTTTGTGTTGGCTCACCTATGCGGTGGACAGTCATACTCAACCAAAGTCCTGATCTGTGTCCAAATGGATTTCAGGTTATCACTATGAAACCATGATGGACAAGTTTAGCAGCAAATGTGTACATTCCTCTTTCCCATAAGTACTCTTAGAACACAAACACTGTAAGCAAAATAGCTCAAAATTCACGTACACTTCTTAATAATAGGGGCTCTGCAAAAAAAAAAAAAAAGCTGTTATGTATGCCTAAAATGGCATAAAAAGAGAGTGCAACAAAAGAGCAACAGAACAGCATTGTAAGTATGGCAAACAATTGCAGGGAAATTACTTTGAAAGTTGTTTTTCCTTGTTACATAAATAACTGGAAGCACCAAGTAGTACACCCAACCTATGGATTTCAGTGATCAGTTGGGACCACATGGCTCTCCCTCTCTGCCCTCCATGAAGAGAGGGGATGAGAAGGAAGTTTGGTCATTTTAAAAACAACCAATGAACAGCTATAAAAAAAACACTGTCTCTTTGCTGTACGATAATGCGTTGTGGGGTGGATGAGACTGGAAGCCAGCTCAGCTGAGCACTGCTTGGGAGAGCTGAGGTTGGGCAACAGATGTGATAGCAGCAGCCTCATCTGGCTTGGGTGTCTGAGAAAGTGGTTCATTGGCTCAGCATATCCGTAATTATACTTAATTCTGGTCAGAGACATTTATCTTTCTCTTGCATAAAACTCACACAAATGCAGTTAGTAAAGCACAACATTAGCATGCACCCAGATCTCTTGCTAATGTCAGGAATCAAACCAGCTGGTGACTTGATGAAGGTAAATGTCTGTGCTGCATCTCATATGTGCTGATGTATGCAGGCTTTGGGAGCCAGATGGGATAACCTTTACAGCACACTATGTATGCAGCACCAGCAGCCAAAGTGGACAAGAGTGTGAAATTCCCTGCAAGAACACAACCTTCAGCTCCATGGCCAAGCATTTATTTGTGCAGGACCTTGATTTGCTCTGATGAAGGCAGCTGTCAGACTTCTCAGGGAGCCATGCTTCATAAGTAACCATGGTATTTAGACCCTATGACCTTTTAAGAAGTGTAAGATTTGGCTTAAAAGGGCAGCTTTCCTGAAATAAATGACTCTGAAACCTCTTAGGTCAAATTTAAAATAAAAAATAAAAAAAGCCATAATGGACAGACATAACATAACATTATTTTACTATAAGGGGGATTAATCATCAATATCTGAAATCAATTTGCAAGCTATGTTTATTTATGATGTGTTCACACAGCACCGTACACACGCTTATCTATTATCCAGATCCCAAGGAGTTACTTAGTGCAAATAAATCAGTACAGTTTGTTGATTAAATTACATAAATACTCCTGGAGCTCAGGCAAGTAGAATTTTCTGCAGTCATTCTCAGGTCTCTCGTTTCTGGGATGAGAGCTGGCAAATTGTGATCTGAAGAAAGCCAAGAAGGGCCCTGCAGTTGCACTCATGTGACTGCCCAGACTTTGTGGTGTGCCAAGTCATTGTGCAAGTTCTGGGTGATACAATTCTCAAGCAAGTAACCGGTGCATGCTGTAGTCCAAGTGAGAGGAGAGAGGCTGCTTTGTCCTCTTTTGACCAATCTGTGGGATATCCACACAGTGTGTGGGACTACTTTAGTGACAGGACTGATGCCTGGCTGCAATAAATCACAGCAAGAGGTACCCACAAAGTCACATCACTGCTTTCCTTCAGCTCCTTCTTTTAAAGCTGTCCGTGCTGTCTGATCTTGCAAATCTTGACCAAGAAGTTGCACGCATCTGGCATCTCTCATCCACCTTCTCCATCCACCTATTGCTTCCTGGTCCTGTTGGTGCTGGAAGGTACAGTTGCACTAAGCATGCAAAGCCACATTATGTGTATGGAGATATCAGTCCTTGAGTGTGTCATATTGAACATCCTGAGTTAACTGACATTTTTTGAACGACTCTTTGTGTCTCTATTCCTTATTTATACAGTAATAATGCTTCTGGTATGCCTTACTGGGCTTCAGAGAGACAAATTAATTAATGGTTTGCATGTGAAATAAGCAAACACAACTGCAGTAATGAGTGTCATGGAAAAGCCCAGGTGGAAAGAGTATTTCATCTTTACTGTAAGGCTAAGCAGTGTGCAGTAAACAAGGGCTGGGGCTGCACACTGACTGATGGGATGGAAACAGATTTCTGAATTGCTGCCCATTGATTTGCATCAGGTAGTCTGCCCAGTGATGGAAGCAGGGCCAGGGCCTCTATGGAAAAAAACCAGCATTTGATCATATGAGCCACCCCTGGAAGCAGAGCAAAGGAGATGTATTTCAGGATATGGTTTTTCCTGCTCTTTGCATGCTTGAATCTGGAGCTTTAACAACTGTCACATAAACTTGTCTGATAGCTTATATAAATTAATAGAAATTTTAAGTTTATTAAGCTTATCTGTACTATCGCAGCTGTGTGCTGGATTGGGTCTTTTGAATGTGCATTTGTGAAATGTGCAGTGGTTCGAATTATCCTGACAAATGCAAAACAAAGATCTTACATAATTGAATGCGTTCACCAAAGATAAAACTTTACATGTCATAACAACACGTTCCCACAGACTTACTTATGTAAAACTCACCCGTAATTTAAAGTGTCACTGGAATTGCTTCACAATTAGGGCAAGGTCTTTAGAAGGCTCCCTGTGGAAGCTGAAACCGCTGTGACAAAGATCCAGCTGAATACATATCAGCAACATGCAAACATCAGAAACCATATGTGCATTTTATCATAGAGTTGGAACTGCCAATGGCACTGACACCACTTCTGGTAATGGGATTCCCTCACACAGCTGTTGACTCCTGATGTTGTATAAAGCTTCAATCTCCAGCACTGTAAAGAGAGAGAAGACTGCTGAAAGAGGACAGGGTAAGATGTCTGTGGTGCTGTACACCAGCAATACTTTGATGTTAAGACTCATGTATATACACACACCCCTGCACAAGCAGTAGGTGTGATTTATGCTGCTTCTATAGGCAGAGGGCTGTTGACTTTGGGCTTTGCACACTGAAATGTGGCTTAAGGGCCAGCTTTAGATTACTCATGGATTGTTGGGATACTGCAGTCCTGCCAGCTGTTTCCCCACATCAGGCCAATGCAAAGAGCCACACTGGGGGGGAAGAATTGCACGCTGCAAGAACTGGTGGGACCTAGAAATGTCTTATCCTTCATTAACTTGTGTGTTCAGCAGAGTTTTGCAAAAAGGGAAGAGGAAAAATGAAAAGTGGATGGCAGGGAACATCTTAGTGACATCTCACATCAAAGAACAAGGAGATATGAGTTATTATTTAGACCTGTCAAGTCTCTGCTGTACCCAGAGGCAGACAGCAGGCGTGACCTACTTGCAGAATTAAGAATCCACCAGGAACTGGGTTTCAGGATTCAGGAGGGAGTCTGGCCTTGACATCTAAATTTCTGTTGTGAAATCCAGCCCCAGATTGTGATGGCTTAAAATGCTGCTTTGAGATTCATGCTAGAACCACCACTCTCCTGTCCCAGTTCTTGGCAACTCCTCTGGAGCTGTGCAGATTGAGGTGCTTGAGCTGCCCTGACACCTCCAGTCACTTGAGTGGGCAGGAGCCAGCAAAGGTACATAGGCTTTACGTTCACAAGTGCAAAATTCAGATGTTATCTACTGATAAAATGAAATGCAAAGGGCCTCCAGAAAAAGCAGAAGGGGTGGAAGGATGCCTCTCTGTGGAGGGATGGTGGGACTACTGGTGATGGAGGTGAAGTATGGCCTTAGCAATGCTGTGAAGAGGTGTCCTCAGCACTGCTGGTCCTTCTGAGCACACGTGGAGAGGCGGTGAATTGCAGCAAAAGGTATGTGATTGGTCTATTGCATCACGCTGAGTTTGGAGACCTACTCAATCTGCATCTATTTGATTCAGGCATTAGCAGCTGGGTAAGCTCAGCCTGAAGAAGTTGATAGTACTCCAGAGTTAGGAAGAAGGAAGGGAGGGAAAGAGGGGGGGAAATGGTATGCTGAAAGTATTGGGACCTGGAGCTGAGCGTGTCTTGGGCCTCAATGGCAGTAACATCAGACTCTAATCTCTGATGCAGATGCTAGGAACAATCTGGACACCACAGGAAGTCCAGAAACCTAAGCAAAGGGAAGTTTCCAGCGATTGCTCAGGTTCTGAAGGCTTGCCAGGGTAGGAGCCAAGCACACCAGGCTTGTGACATTCTGCTAAGCCTGATTTGTGGCTCCTACCAGTCCTGCTGTACCCACTGCTATCCTACAGACCCATCATGTCTCCAGCTTCCCCCTCCTATCCAGCCCCTCAGATCTGTGATATTTGATAAAAAGTAAACATGAAAACCAGAAGCACCAAAGTAGCAACTAAAAGCTCTCCGGATGGAGAAACGCTGAACAAAACCATAGTGAACCCACTGCAAACCTCAAATAGGTCCCAAACTTCTTACTTTTAAGCTTAGTTGATTGATCTCAGGGTGAGGAATTTATGAATCTAATTGTATCAGTATCTTGATATATGTTCACAGCCTTATGTTTACACTAAGTTTGTTGCACTGCTGCATTTGGCTGTGGAAAGCCATCCACCAAACACAAGTGCCATAGGAGGTGCAACTATGACCAAAAAATGAGAACACTCATACAAATCAGACTGTCCACACAAGTAAAAAGGGAATGGCCATGCAAACCCCAGTGCTTGCAGCTGGGCAGAACTGAGCTCTACTCTAAAACACAAACACAGCAGAGGAAGGAGTGGAAGAAGAGGACTCATTCATGTTCCTGTGAGTATTTAAGGAAAGGTGGGCAGTGAGCAAGCTCAGTGGATATCAATAGGATTTTTCCGTTGGCTTCTATGACCTTTGGTGCAATGGGATGTCCATGGAGTCCTCCTCACATGTCTCTATTGGCTGCTGCATGGTTCAAGGCTACAAATGAAAGCCTTTCTCGTGCCTTTGCTACAGCCCCTGGGGACCACTTACACCTGGCAGCCAACAGCCATATCCAGGAGCCACCAGGGAAGGAGCTTCCCAGTGTTTCATGTCTAACTGCTGAATTTGTACTTCCTTTGTTGCCGCTGTAGCTCGAGGCGCAGTGTGTGTGAGGACTGGGCAGGGTGAGTCAGACACTGCCAGCACCAGGGCGGCCGTTTCCCAGCAACGGGAGATGGGAGAAAAAGGAAGCAAACCCTTCTCCAGAGCTCGTGCCCTGTAAACAGGTTCTCTCCCTTACAGCAGCCTGCGTGCAAACCTGCACACGCACGCTGCTGCTACCAAAAAAAGGTTTGGTTTGATTGTTTGTTTCTTGTTTTATTGAAGTTGTTTATTATTTTGAATGCAAAACGCAAAGCAGGAATTGACGCCATCAAAAACAAGCAATTTGGGACAGCCACATGCCCTGGAAGCAGGGAGAGCGAGAGACACAGCAATCATTTTTAAATCAAAGGATAACTATTAGCAATCCCTCACAAATACATCCACTACACTACAAAGCTGAATTCAGTCACAGCTCTGGGCTACTGCAGAGTGGTGAGTTACACAAAAAGCAGCAAGAAGCAGCATAGGGGGAATTATCAGCTTATGTGGTGTGTTCTGTATTTGGGGACATCCCTCTGCAGCCTCAGGGGCTCAGCATTCTGTCTCTGTCTGCACCAGAAGGCTCAGACGCACTGCTGGAGATTGCCTTGTTTTCCTCCTCCTGTTCTCCTTTCCCATCCCAGGAGGAAAACAGCATCTGAAGCTCCTTTCTGACTGCATCAGAACCGACATCCCTCGGTTATCCTCGCCGCATCTAAAAATAGTGCAGGGAAATCCGCCTGAGATCAAAGCGATTCATTTCCAGAGCGCCGCGTGAGGACAGAGCTCTGCGATTCTCATTCCAGTCACATCCACACCATCCACACGGCAGGGACCATCCACACGACCCCGTGGCTGCACGACTGGGAGGGAAACCATTGCAGAGGGGCTGCTGGGGCCATGGAGAGAGCTTTTCCTTCTGCAGGTGCAGCAGACGGTGTTCCCCCGAGGGCTGAGTTGTAGCAGCCCAGCGTAAAGTGGAGATGGCAGAAAATGATGCTCAGCGTCAGCTCTTGCAGAAAGGAGCGCCCAGCCAACCCACTGTAGTTGGTGCTGCAGGATCCATCTGTGCTGCAGAGCTTTCCTCTGAGCTCTTCCTGGGAAGCCTGAAGGTTTAGTAAAGCAAAAGCGCACCGCTGGGTTACGGCACAATGGCCCGTAGTAGCTAAATCTGTGCTTATGTAGTGCAGATCTCAGGCTGACTTGGCCACTTACCCAGCAGATATACTGGGCATCTGCATTTTCCTTCAGTACATTAAAAGGTTTATTTGGAATAAAGTTCTGCAAGGAAAAAAAAAAAAAAAAGCCAGCATTAATTATAGTAAGTCAGTGATTTGAGAGGCTTAGAAATTAGAAGATGAATTAGAACAGCTGCTGTTCCTCTCACAAAAACATGTAAAAAATTCTTATCCAATTCCTTGATTTCTGAACACAGTGTTTGCATTCCCACCACTTTCCTGACACAGATGAAGGGTGGGATTCAGCCCAATAAATCACTTTCCAAAGCTTCCCAGGCGCAATGCAGGCCAAGGAGGAGCTGCTGAATCCAGTTTTGGCTCCAAGAAATCCCTCTCCTGGCAGAATGCTGCTTAATCCCAGACACAGAGGGGAGCAGGGGATGGAGGAATCAGTTCTGGGGGCCAAGACAGATTTGGGCAGCTGCATTTGGGACAGCTGGACCGAGTGTGCAGAGAATATATTAAGCAAAAATAAATGGTCTTTGTCCTTACACAAGATCTTTGTCTGTCAAATATAATTACTGGATCACACATAGTTCATCACAAAGCTGAACTAAGCTGACCCACAGCTTTCAGTTTTGCCAACAACATCTTTCAGCTGGGCAAAACAGTGAACAGTTTGTTTCTCAGATACTGCTCCTTTTCTTTACCTCATGAATTATGCCCTGGAATTTCACCATCCATAAATATGAAGTCACTTCTCAGCTTACATTACAGCAGTGCAGCCAAAAGCTGCACCCATCGGTTCACCAGGGGTTCTGAGGTGAGCAAGCACTCTCAGCCATCCATGGATGGGTTTTTGCCCATTCATTTTGAAACGTGCTATTGTTCATGAACAATCTAAGACAAATATTTGATGCTGAAGGGGGAGGGATGATAGTGACTTACCACATTTTTATATAGATTTATTGCCTTATCTGTTTGGAACACTTGGAAATATTTGGGAGGCCCTACTTCAGAAACCCCTTTAAGCATTATTTTCTCCTCTAAAATTTTTTGTAGCACTGATACAGACATTCCAACCGATTAAATGAAAATGTGAAGATTATTTTTAACCAGTCTAAGTGAGGAACTGTGGAAGGACTGGTGACCATTGAAAGATCTGAGGAAAGTTTAGGCATTTATTTTAGATCCTTCTCTGTTAGCACTGCAAATGCCACATATTTCCTATCTTTGACAGTGAGATTTTAGCTTGTCCCAGAGCAGCCTTCAGGTGCACTGGCTGCAAACTGCTTGATAATTGCAAAGTGAATGTGCAAACAAGCTCTAATTGAGAATGTCAGAGGTTCCCAACTGGCTTACATGCAAACATCATCAGACTAGACATTCAGCATATCCCTTCTCCCGCCCTACATCTGAATGGTGATGGGGGCACAACATGTTTCCATGTGCCTGTATGAGCCCACCGAAATACAGCCCTTCTGGAAATGCAGATGTTCCACACCTACACACCAGCCAGCAGAATAAAGGTTTATTCTGTTGTTCCAACATTCTTGTTTATTGCTAAATTTCATTATATTGCCTTTCATAAATAGGATGCTAAAGGCTTGGGAAAAATCAATGCTAATAAGAACTAAACTGTAAGAACATTAAATTGGAGCAAAGGGGCATTTTGCCTTTGATTAAGTCATTACCAACGCCCCTGCAGAATCAAATATTTCTCCCTTAAATTGTTCAAGAACATTAGTGTGCTTTGAAATGCACGGACAAAGAGTATTGTTCCCTCAACAGAGAAGAAAAACAATAGATAATTAGGACAGTGCACTCCCTCAAGCTATATAGCACCTGGGACAGAGTAGAAAATGCAGTAAAGGAGGGAATTGAGACAGGTTTGGAATTTAGGATTAGTCAACATCCTAAACCTGAGAAAAGCAGGTGATGGTCCTCCTGAGAGTTTAGAAGCAAATGCATCTAAACCACTCCTGAACAATCTAACCTCCACTGATAAACAAACAGCAAGTTTGCAGCAGTCTTGCTTCTGCCATATACAGCCCATGGTTGCTGGAGATCAAGCACAGGCACCAGGTCTACATCATGGGGCAGTGACTGAGACATGCTCTGGTCTCAAGTTGTGCTGGTCAAGGATGGGAGCAGTCCAGGTCTGCTCTCATCCAGTCCTTTTTCTTTCAAGAATAAATGTATCAATAAATAAAGAAACTGGGTCTTGGCTCTGATAATCCTCTGTAGTGCCAAGGAATGTATTTATGCTGGCATAGCTTTTGTGTAGCCGTGAAACCACGGCTGTACTGACCCTCATCTGCCTGGGCAAGAGCCACTGGATTATAGATTGTCAGCAGGCAGTCACATTTCAAATATATCAGTAAAATCCAATGGGAAACGACTGGCCCATCATGTGCTGTTAAAGCAGCTCCCTGCGATATGAAATGAAGATGAGCCAGGCACGTTGTATTAAAAGCTTGTTTCCTCCAAACCTCTTACCACTGCCAGAGCCACACTGCCACTTGACTCCAGGCAGAACACTGCACCAAGGACAACAGCCCCCACCACAGCACTGCCCCTCTCTCCCCCCACCACAAAGGGTTTGCTGCTGGCTCCAGAGAGCAGTCAGAGCTCAGTGACACAGAACACAAACAGTTTATACGTTTCATTTTAACTCAAGGAGAACTTTTATCAACCATGCATACAATTTTTGAGTTTAGCTTTAACTGAAGCAGAATCTTCGTTAACCATTTTTTATCCCTGATCACTCAGCAGTCCATAACAGGGCTGCCTGGATGGCAGCCAAGTGAAAATTCACACTCCTAAATGCTCTGTCCCACTTAAAATTGCCTGGTGGCAGCGCCAGCTACTTGCTGTAGGTGTCAAAGCCGCGTGCCCAATTATAACTCCCAACAGTCGCAGCGAGGAGCAGGCAGATGGCTATCATATGCTGAAAGTATCGTTTCTCCACAAAAGCACCATTTGTTTGCCCTGTCAAATCCAATATTTTCCTGTTTGACTTTGTGTCTAGGAGCAAATTGGGACAACCTGTCGGCGCCGCAGACACGTTGTGCTGGGTGCTGGCAGGCAGAGTTCTTAGCTGCAGCGTCCCTTGGCACCTTGGCTGGCAGCCATCAGCCCACCAGAGATGGCATCTCGGCGCTGAGGCAGTTCCTGGGGCTGTCTTGACCTCCTGCATGACACCTCCATAGGGCTGAGCAGCCTGACAGAGGCATTATTTCTTCGCCAGTGTAAGGGCTCACGCGGTTTCAGTCTGTCACTTTCACAAGGAGAGATTAAAATGAAACTACAGTCGATATTCCTTTATGATGAGAGCTAAAAGTTTGAGTCGGGATTGAAGCAGGCTTGCCTGGGGATTCAGAACAACTCCACCTTCCTCTCTGTAACTCGACAGCAAAAATCTTGTAATTAGAGGGAAAAACCCTCAAAACGTGAGATATTTCAGTTCAGTCTGAACTCACCCAAAATATCTAACTGTGGCTTTATCCTAGCCTGAAAGTTGCTTGTTTATGTAGAACTCCTAAATCCACTGCCTTAACAACAGCATTTGCTAAATGAACAGTTCAGTTACAGCAATGTGTGCTGAGCACCCATGCAGTGGGGCTGAGCTGAGGGCTGCACAGTTTCCAGGAGAAGGAGAACTGCAGGAGGTGAAGTTCGTCCATTGCTGACAAGATCCAATGGAAGCAGCTCCATTGCTCAACCAGGATGCGTCCTGAAATAGTGCAATAATTATACTCCCAAGTAGTCTAAGCACAAATTAATGCAATTATAATAAGCCATGTAAAAAAGTCTGTGACGCTAGAAAAATGTGTGTACTCTCTCTCTTAGGCATGCAGCATGTGATTATGAGCAGTTATGTCTACAAAGTTTATCTGATAAGAGAACATTTATTGCAAGTTTTAAGAAAGTGCATAGTTAGAGGAATTTCCTTAGAAGAAAGTACTTCAATTTTACCTTTCACACATCTGTTAAATTGGCAACACAGTCCAAACAGAAATCATTTTGCTGTACTTCAGAGTTACCCAGTTTTAATGAGTCTCAGGAGGTACAGGGATGGATTTTGCTGCCAGCTACCATTCAGCCTAACATTGCAATGGAAACATCAAACTAGAAGAACTCAGTGTGTCCCTGCTGTCAGACTGCTCTGTGATAAAGTTAGCACTCGTGAAAAGGGGACAAGAGGCATCAAGAATAGGCAAGGGTAGGAAATCCAGCAGTGAAATCCAGGCTGACTTTTCTCAGCTGAATTAACTGAATGTTTTCCTTGCTTACTTGAAAATGTGAACATGTAGTAGCATGTTCTGTTCATAATACAAGAAATAACATGCTCTGTTCAGAATGGAATAAGGACCATAGACAGAAGACCCCTTCAGCTGGCACTGTTCTATGATCCTGAGGAACTGGAGAATTAAGTTTCAGGCAGCTTTTGATTTGAAGGAGGGGGAAGAAATGCAGCAATACTGCAGACTGCTTCATCTAGAACAAAATACTCAGCTCTCCTGGCAGCACTGTAGCAAAACCCAGCACAGAGGCAGTGGGTGTTTCATCCAACAACACTATATCATGAAAGCAAGTGTAGTTACAGTGGTGCAAACCAAACCTGTATGGAGTAAAAGGCTTTATAATGACTTTTATGACCTTAAAAATGCCACAGGAAAGATTTCTCCTCATCCACCAGGAAGAGAAGATATGGCAACAAAGGCTCTTTGGCACAGACAGCAATCCCAGCTGCACAATTGGAGGCATTCAGTAGGCATAAAACTACAGCACAGTCCCTTCTCTGGATGGCCTCACAAAGTAACAGCTTATTCCTAATCAACTCAACAGCTGATAAATGTTAAAAAAGATGGAAAGCAGCTGAGTATGGGATATGATAATTCCCATTAACATAGCTTCACTTGAACAAGAAATCAGCATTGTGAGGATGGAGACTAGAAGAAGTATGAAAATCTAATGAAGAGAAAGACATTTTTCCCCCTAGAGGGAGCGGGCTCTCCCCCCCCACCATCTCCACACGCACACACACACACACACAAATGCTAGATTGGTTGTGAATTTTTAATAAAAAATCATGGCTCACCTCAGCCAGAGATGTTAGTGCACTCAAACCACAATCACAGTTTGATGAAGGCTTCTTATTCCTGCTTTTAAAGACTCTCATTTAAGCACGTGCTAGTCTTTAAAAAATGGAACAAGAAATCAACAGGATGCAGTAATTAAGAGAGAAATGCAGGCTTACACTTTCAAATCTCTAACAGGAAATGGAAGACTAAAGACAAAATTAACTGAATAATTTCCCAAGCTCAATATACATTAGATAATTATATCTAATAGAGAGAGTTATCCGCTGATTTTGCTCAACATCAAGAAACTGGAAAGTCATTAGAGAGAAGAGACTTGAGATAATCAGCTAAAAGCCTTTGGTTGGAACATGGAAGTTCAGAGGACAGAATATACTAATATTACATTCAGAAGAACTTCAGAGAGTCCTCTCCTAAAAGCTGCAAAATGAAGGCAGAAAACCACATGTTCAAACTAGACTAGACTAAGGCAGTGAGATGCTCCATGGTCTCCAAAACAAGAAAATGCTCCAAGCAGAGAGAAGAGGAACCACTGCAAATACTGCCTGGAGCTGGAAGGAGCACTTCTCATCAGCTCAGCCTTACAAAACCCACTTGCAAGAGACAAACGAGAGCTGCAAGTGCTGTGATAAACTTCATTAACACTAGTCACTTGGTTTAATGCATTTAGAAATTTATACTCTATTAACAAGGAATACCAGACTTGGTCAGCTTCTGTCCATTGGGGCAACTGCAAAATTTACTGCCGCTTAAGTCACTTCTCACTCAGAACCTCAATTAATTAATTGGTGAGATCAATTACAGTATGACTGCTGAAATCAATATGCATATTTCAGAGCAAACGGATTTCATTTTCTTGCCTGCTTTCCATTTATAGAGCCCAAATGAGGCTATCACTGGAAAATCTTATAAAGCCTAAGAGCCTCTTAGCTAGAATCTAGTTAAAATTGTGCCCTATGTCTAGCCTCTTGCCTTGCCAGGGCAAGACCACAATGCATTCATCAGCATCTCACAAAGGCTGACCATTGGCTAAAGTGGGTTTAAGAGATTCTGATTAAAGCCATTCATCTGACATGAAATGGAGCAGAGACAAAAATGAGATCTCAGGAACAATGTGGGTATGGAAGGCAATACACAGCAGGCAAAAATCAGGATCCATACACAGGAGCCTTCAGAGTCTAAGGACAGATGTGTCACTGAATGACAGGAGTTTATCAAGTCACTCCTTGCCCATCGAGCATCCCAGCTCTTCCTGAGCACAGTTTCTCCTTGGCAAAAAGAGGTCATGGAACTTTTCTTGACTGACTATGGTACGGAGATCAAACTAAGTCTCGATAACTCAAATTGTCAGGACTGAAATTATGGAAACTGACAGTAACTTCAGGTAGGAAGATGTGCGCAGCTTGGTTATATTTTTGAATCTTCATATTCACTACAATGTTAACATATAATTCTGAAACAATAGCAAGGAATATGTCCTTACTGCTCCTACATGAATCTAGTATGCAAACTGAGTATTAGAATGACTTTCTCTGATTTCCTTTAATTCTCTACTTACACGTGAAGTACTTTTGAATATAATTCATTACATTTAGAATAATGATATTAATTCTAGTCAGCCAGTTGGGGCAGAGACACTTGCAGTTGGCAGCTCTGAAGTCATTGTAACATTGCTTCAGGCTAAGCCTTTTGCCATCAAAGTACGTGGTTGCAAATGGCACTTTTCCTAGAACAGCTGCCTTGGCTTCTGTGCTGTCAGAAGCTGATGAAGGTGGAATAGGAACACGTTTTCAAAGGATAAAGATCATTCCAGCTCCAAATGTTCAGCAACAACAAAATTAATTCATGAATGAAATGTCAGTTTTTCTATCCAGAGCTGTATTTCCAGGAAATTATCATTTAGCATGGCATGTATCTGAGCAGCTGTTAACCAGCTTCTTGGGCAAACTATAACCTCCCAAGTTTGCTAACCCATGGTACCACCACTCCTAGACTTTGCTCAAGGGGGGACCTAATGAACTGAGCTGTAAAGAATAAGGTTGAAACTTCCACCTGGAGAACATCAGAATGTGTGTTATGGGCTGGAAATGACACAAGAGGGGAAAACTGAGATGCAGCCACTGAATAAAAAGATGACTAAAAGACAGCAGGGTAATGTGAGTACACCAAGCACAGTCATCTAACCATCTACCCATCTGGCAAAGCTTCCCCTAAACAGTCTCATAGCCCTCTAGTTGTTTCCTGAAGCTCCTTATGAAGTAAAATCCCCATGATTAGCAATTGGGAATGGCCAATTATAGCCATTTGAAGTTAGCAGCGTTTCAAGGTAAATCAGATTAGAAGCCTAACCTCTGCAGTGAAAAGCAGGAAAAACATTGCCTGTGTGAGGTGTACAGACTCACACTGAGCAAAACCCTAAATGCCTTTCCTGACTTGGTCTCCAATTGCACTCCTTCATCTCCAATGTAAAACAACAACAACAAAAAAGCAAATGAGTGAAAGATAGCAAGAGTGTGAATAATCTTACACAGTTGGCTGAACCTACACCTACAAACATTTTGGTTCACCAAGGAAGGCACAAGAGAAACTAGAACAGGCATTAAACAACAGATTCACTTTGCTAGCACTGTTTTAACAGAAAGATACACCCTGAAGACAGAAGGGCATGTCCTATTTGCAGAACACAGCTAGTGGAAAGGTGATTGTTTTCCTTGGTTCTGTTCTTCATCTGCCCCGAGGCAATCAATACTTGTTCTGAAAACCAATTTTATTCACTTGCACGAATATCTGTGTAAAAGCATATCTCAAGGCTCTCCATTTTCCTGCAAAATGTAAGTGCTGAACTGAATCATGATCTGTTTTTACTTGATCATGCAGGCGTGTGTATTACACTGACAGAGGTACATCCATCCATACATCCCCACGTAGAAATGGCAAGGCAGGCTCTGTCCTAATCTGGAAGTCTGCAAAAATAGGTTTTAAAATAAAGCCTACAAGTCCCTACAATTGCTACCAAGGATTTCTTGCATAACATCTTAGCGCCTTAAGTGGTTTTCAAATACAGGGTGGGATTTTCCTACCACCTCCACTCTTTATACTGTAAAAGAACTTCTGGAAGAGCTTCACTCTGCAGAGGTCATTAGCACTGTGGCCAACTCAACACTAATTGCAGTCAGAGCTGTGAAATGGGCACAGCTACAAAGCAATCACTGCTTGAGTTGCAGTGACCACCCCTCACATTGTGTCTATGGTCATGCTGTATATGAAGCAGAACGCAGTTATGCAGAATGATCAGCTTTAGCCTGTAAATTAAAACATGAGGTCAAGAGCCTTTGTCCAAGCTAGACAGAGTAATGGTTTTCTAAGTGGAAGCTGAGAAAAATGTTAGCTTCTAACATATGCCAGGAGATGGGTGAAAAAAGAAGACATTTCACTTGTTATATAGACACATCCATTTCTTCCTACTCAGACAGGACTCCTCTAGTTTTGTACTAGACCTAATTAGATTTTAAATGAGATTCCAGCACCTATAATAGCTTATTCTGATTGTTCTTTTTATATCATACAGGCACTGAATATTCATTGTGTTCGTGTGATTAAGTACCAAATCAATAGATATGACTAGTGGACCTGTTAGAATTTATGCTTTGCCTTACAAATACAAAGAATAAAGTTATATCTGATGCACAGCTCAACCTCTCTCTTTGAAGCGCTGCTGTGATTGACGTGGCTGGTGATCACAATGAAAATGAGGGAGAATGAATAACTTAATGAAATTTCTGCATTTAGGATTAAAAGCCAAAGGGAACTGTTATAATATAAGTTTCCAAGGTTTTGTCATGGATAAAAGAACAATGTAACTTAAAACAAACATAAAAATCTGCTGCACCTAAAGCAGCAGATTTTTGGAAATGCCCTGCTCCCACGGGATCCCGGGTAGCAGAAAGGAAAGGACCACAGCTGTCAGTCTGATATAGCCCTTCAAAAACTGTGTATGAGAAATTAATCAATAGACAAAGGAGAAAGAATATTTTTCCAGGTGAAAATTACAGTCTCTCACCCATGTAAAGCAAAAAAAAAAAACCCCTATGTCTTTTCAGAGAAAAGAAAATATCCATTTAGCAGAACAAAGGAAGAGAACCTGCAGTGATACTCCTATTCAAGCTAACTGCAAACTTGAATTCAACTTCACACAAGAGTTGCTGGCTCTGAACATGATGCAGAACCTTCTCACCAAAAGGTATGTGGCCATGCATTGCATGGGCTCTGGGCAGCAGCACAGCAAACTGGCACCAAAGTGGTCCAACCTGGTCTTCAAAACTCTTCAGCCTCACTCCTACATATCCCACACATGATCTGCTGACCCCCTGTGCTATTATAGCCCCCTTTCTCACAAATAAACCAGACCCTTCCAGTTTAGAAACTCCTGCTTGAGCTAATAAGTCTGCCTTGTGGCACAGTTAATTAGGTAGGGCTTAGCACTGCCAGCTATGTTGCCTCCAGCTCCCAGTCTTGCCATTTGGATTAAACTTCAGATGTGCAGTTGCAACTCAGAAACAAAATAGCAATAATTAATACACTGAAATTACTGCTCTTGTTCAAAGTCAGGTGATCTTGACTGAAGGACTATTCTAAAGCAACCAGAAATTCTCTGTTAACTATGGAGAAAGGGCATGAGACAACAAGGAAACATAAACATTACACCTGTAGTACCTAGGCACAAATTAGTTGCCCTGGATTGCTTTTTAATACACATTTTCCTTGTCCACAGACTATGGCTACAGCTTCCATCATCTCTACTCCACCGTGCCTTCAGCAGCGTGAAACTTCATTGCACCCATCCAATCAGGATCTTAGATTTCACCTGATAATTTGTCACGTCTGTCTTCCCTTGTTTAAAATATTGTGAATTTTGTTTTCAAATGCAATCAGAAGTTTTGGCATCCACTTGGAGCAGTCCAAAAGGTTATAATCCCTTTTTCTCTCACTTTAAAGAGAGAAGTGCCTTCCAAGTCTTTCAAGACAGACATTATCTCATGTTTGCACAATATCCAGAATGACCTGGATCTGATCATTACAGCATGACTCACCACACAGCAAGAAATACATTTAATGGTGGCTTGATTGGGGAAATCAGATTAACGTAAGCAGTCTGGATTTTTGTTGAATGCCGAAGAACATTCATGCAGTGAAGGAAATGGCACAGGTAATACTGTCAAACACAGACTTTAAATCCCCTGTAGAAAGCAAGCAAAATATTATTGCAAACCTGCAGGGATGATTTATGCAGCCCCCAAAATGAGATAGGCACCCTAAAGGAAAAGTTCTGGAGCATTTTTCATTAGACACTAGTCTCCACTAAATCGCAGTTACATGTCGTTTCCCTTTTAATTACCTTTCCCTACAGCTCATAAATCAGTGAGAAAACATCTCTAAGAAGGCTTGTGTTTTGGTAGCATCTTCCTGATCAATAAGAGCTTTTTAAATGACTTCACCAAGTTCTGGATCAAGTGCTGGGCCAGGACTAACTGTTCTTGTCAGTGACCCTCAGGGCATCATCATGAGCACATCATGGCACTGTAAAGAATGCAATTCCATCAAATCCACTAAAAAAGAAAAATAACAAGAGCAACAATCACCCGGACTGCTGTTCATAGCAAAGCCCAATCCAAATATCATACATTACTAAACCCTGCCCAAAGATACTTCAGCCTGTTGGCATGACATAGAGAAACAGAAACATTCTTTCTGGTGCAACCTGAGTTATTCACTATTTTTCTGATCTTAGAATTGAGAAAGGATAAGGGGGAGGAAAAATTACACTGTCCCTCTGGCAGGACATTTGATGGTGCAATGCAGTACCAAAGCACTGGGAGTCAACACTCTTCCCACATCCTGTGTTGCTGTATCTGATGCTTGGGTTTCCAATCTTTCTTTCTGCAAGAGGATAGATGTATGTGTTGTCCAAAAGTCCAGGTGATGCTGCAAGTCCCACTGTTCTCAGGAAGCAGCCATACACACAGAACAATATGCCAAGCAAGCTTCAAGGTTTGCTACACACAGCAGTGACCAGTGCCCTGTGGGCTTGGTTACTCCCCTGAGCACAGCTCTCAGTCACTGCAGTGTAGCAAAATACATCTCTAGATCCTCAACATTACAGTGCTCTGTTACAGTACTGTTCTCTGCAAAGGCACTAGCAAATACTCTTGTCCTGGAAATAGCCTAGGAGAACAGTCTGGCTGGTACCCCAGATCCTGACTGTCTACCCCTTCATTTCGAAGGCCTCTGTTCCTGGAACTTTATTCTTTGATTTCTCCCTGAAGCCCATGCGGATTTTCAGCAGATGCAATCCTACTGCCTCCTCTACCAGTCCAGTGCCATCTCTGGACTGCTGCTCAGTGCCTCTTCTAAATGGAGTTTTGATTAATCTGGGATTGAGCAGCCCTGGCCATCTGCTGCCACCAGAAGAGGGATGAGATGCTGCACAGTAAGTGATCATTTCCATTGAGCCTCCAAAGGAGGGATCAAACTGTGCAGTCCTTATCCAGCCTTGACCTACAGGTTTCACCTCTCCACCCAGACATGCTCCTCCATTTCAGTATTTCTGCAAAATATTGAGTTCCAACCATTATTGCAGAATGTGGGGTGTGTTCTGTTTTATATAGCTACACTACTACAGAAAGGCTTTGCTTTTATTGATGAATCTGACACTCCAGGCAGGATAGTAATTACTTTTAGAACCTTGTTCCAACTCCCACTGATGCATCTATTTCTGGGAGATGCTTAGTCTTGTTGTTTAATTCCCTGTCTCCAGATAAGCTACTGCGAAATTTTAACTACATACGCTACTTTTACCTAGAGATCCAGACAGTGCATCTTCAGCTGGTGCAAATTGGTGCAATTTTCTCATCAATGTGTATCAGCTGAGAATCTGGCCTTTTTATGCTACATTAAATTATCCTTTCATCAGCTATTAACTTTCGTGCCACACTCACATAACTCCTGCTGTCACACATCTTGGAGATGCTGATACAACTGGAACCCTGCAAATTGGGGGATGACAACAGGACACTGGAGGAAGATCATGCAAGAACAGGGCAATAGGTGACAACGTGGTTGGAACAAACAAGCAATCAAGAAGATAAAAAGCACGTCCAGTCAACCCTAAGAACCAAGCAAGAGTGACTGAGATGCGATTTGATGCTGTTAATTTCCCTTCAGACTTCTACGGTCCCGCATTAAATCCAACACGGTCTGGTTATCACTTTGAGCAATGAGGCCATTAAACACACCAAGCTGTGGGGAGATAGGAGAAGCTTACGAGCTTGGGCCTTTGCGGGTGAAAGAATCTCCTTTTAAGTCTGGCAAGGTTTTCTAATTACAGTTTCTGAGGCCGTTGCCTGTATGTTTGGGGAAATTAGCACTTTGAGGCAGGAGCTGGTATTCCCAGACAAGGCTAATTTTGTTTCCACTAACTGATGTTTGCCAGGTTTAAGTTTAATGACATTAGACCTCACTCAGGGAAAGTCTTCCTGTCGTTAGCAATGCGCTAATTATAAATGGGACGTCTCTAGTGATGCTTGCCTCCACTGTTATATTTCTCAGAGTATTTCCCTGAAAAGCCACAGCCCAGGTTCACATTCCCAGCTCTCCTGGCAATCTGCAAGGTCCTTTGAGCACCATCTTTTGGACAAGTATTTCCACCCCAAGGATGTAACAAATGTCCAAAGTACTCTTGCTGGAGCAGAGCAACTTCTGAGCTGGGGTTTGTGCTTGACCCGCATGTGAGAATGAAGAGAGCAGTGGCAGAAAGACTGGAGAGTGTGACAGCTCCTAATACCATGCTTTATCTGCTGTGACCTTCGTCCCCCAGAATCCTCTTTCAGGGCTGCAGGCAGACAGGCTGGCGAGTCATGCCCAGAAATAGGGCACTTATCTCTGCAGCGCTGCTCTCACCTTTTGAAGGTGAGCTGTGGGGCCAGTACAGCCTCTCCCTTTTGATAGGCAAGTTTTCTTATCAAAATAACGCTTCGCCTTAAGTTCCAGAAGTTTTCATTTCAACTTGATTTAGACACAGCGCTTTCTTGTTTTCGAATGCAAACTGTGCTGTAGGGGAAAAGTAACTAAGCACCATCTACAAGCACATCCTGCAGTCACTTTCCTCTTTCTATGGGTTTTCTGCAAGCAGTCCAGCACAAAGAGCAGGTACAGAGTATAGCACGTGGTGAGATTACTACTCATAGAGAGATTTTTCTGGTTATGGAAAATTGATTTTTTTTCCCCCCTTTTCTGCAGTTATCGATAGATTTCAAGTAGTGCATGATTTGCTCCACGTGTATCCCCTGCTTTGGGGATAAGCGTGCACCTGTTTTGTGATCTGCACCTAACACACAAGCAGCAACACATGAACTATACAGTGAAAATGTTTTCCTCTGACATGTGGAATTTATTTATTTATGTGTAGGAATCAAAACAAGCTGCTGTGAAATGGAAATATTATGGTGCCCTTTAGATTTTACTTTGATGAAGCCTACAATACCGTTCCTGTTAACCATCTGTTTAAGTCTTAATTAAATGGTGTTTCCATATGAAAAACAGTCACATCATCCTCTATAATACAAGGTTCCAAAACAGAAATACTGATTTTAAACATTGTCTCCTCTGTCAGTAGGATTTGTTGTAGGTTGCAAAGTATTTTTAGTTTTGAGCCCTAGTAAGAAAGCACAAAGTTGTAAGGATACTTCACGTGTTTGTTATAAAAGCTCCCCATGCTGCACAGAGATCTGCAAATATATATATTTTTTCCTCTGATGAGTGGATGATTTCAATTGATTTTTCTTTTCTTTTTAAAGTCTTCCCAGAAGCTCTGCTTAGCAATTGGACCAGTTCCTTCAGCTTTTCTCAAATATCAGCCTAATGCCAGAGCAGCTCCCTCCATCCCAGCACACATCTCTACCTTCATCAAGAAGCCCCACCAATGACTGCTCTCAGTCCTTTTAATTCATCTGCTTAAGCAATGCCCGTTAGGCACCTCTCCAGCAGAGTGTGGGGGAAGCATTTCAGCTAACTGAACAGAGCCTTCAAACCTCCCTGTGGCTGCAAGTGACTCCGTTCTCAGAGGTCAGCCTTTTCCCCAGGAACTACAGCACAGAAGACGGAAGGAAACCTCAAAGCCAAGACGTTCTGATTGACTTCAGTTTTCATCTGGTTTTCTAGAGGTGCCCTCAGGAAAGAAGGTTACTCTTTTATTCTATGCTATAAGCAGCATCATATCGTTTCCTGGAGACATCTTAGGCCAGTGAGTCACCTTTTTTGAGTAAAACGTGCCCACTTCCAAACAGAGCTCAACTTTGTGCGACAGCAAATTCAGTTAGGAAAAATGGAAAAAAAGTCTTCTACGAAAAAGCAAATTTTCCAAAGCCAAGCTGAAGTGTTATCTCCATTCGTGCTCCTCCTCCTCCAGATTCCCATTTGAGGCTGACTTAAGTATCACAGGTCCAACTCTGCTCTCTCACACACCCACCTAGAAATGCTCCCCTCACCACAGCATGGGAGTGCTGACAGGGAGAAACTGAAAGGGTTTGTGGAGAGAAAAAGTGTGCTGAATTCTTGTGTTTGCAGGCACTGCAGAGAGACATCCCACGAGATACGTGTCCACCAAAACCCAGAGGAGGAGCAGGCCACTTGTCCTGTGCTGATGCTGGAGTTCTGGGTCTGGTGCATTTTGCCATCACTTTGCACTGCCAAGAACCTGCTTTGGTGAAGCCATTAGGACACTACGACTTCTACCTATTACAAGGTCTTCCCCCACGGAGATGATCCCATTGATCTGACATCCTACCAGGTAGGGGAGCACTGCTGCATCTCTGCCTGGAGCTGGGGAGTGAGGGCAGAGCATGACACCTTTACCAGTCACCACCACCCCAGGAAGGTGACACACATAGAGGAAGGCTATAGGACTCACAGCTGATTGCTGGCAAGCATTTTGAGTGCTTTCTGGCAGTTAATTAAAGTTCTCAGTTTCACACATTTTTGCACCAGGTGATGTAAAGACCAGCTCCTGACAGAGCTCAGCTCATACTGCAATTTCTCTCCAATGGGGACATCTGTATGACAGTTGCTGCCGCATTGCTTTCTATGAATAAGCTGGAAGATTTTCAGTATCTTGAGCAGAAATCTTGCAGCTAGACTAATTGCATTAGAAGGGAACAAAGCATGGGCAGATCTCTGATTGCACTGCAGTCCCAACTCTTCATTATGTGCACAATTCCTCCCTCTGTAAAAAAATTACCAATAAGCAACTGCCTCCAGGCCAGACTGATTGAAACTGGGCAAAGGAAATTCTGCCAGTCCCTGGTATGACTTCTCAGATCCTGCACTCCTATTCCTGGTGTTTCCCTCCCAGTTCCAGGCTGGTTTCAGCTGGGTGCGCCCTTTCCGTCCCCAGTACTGGTCTGTCTAGAGTAGGGTAAATTACTTCAGGGAGAACTGGAACAACTTTTTGCTGCTTTAAGCTGTATTTTAACATGGAAGTTTGCACCCAGCATGACAATGTGAATAATAAATTCCCCACACCAAAAAGTATCTGTTTGATGGAAACTGGAACTGCTGACAACAGTGACAATATAAAGCCATCTTAGTCACTTAAATTACACAGTGGTAGGCTCAGATTCTCACCCTGAGAAAAGGGAAAGCAATGATTTAAAGCACACAATGAAAGCAACACTTTGCTTCTTGAAATGGATTAGTTCTCTGTGAGATTAAGCCAGCATTCAGAACCATACAATATGTGCTAATATTATTGGCAAAGTCCAGCTTATAACAACAAAGCGGTCATCAAGTAACATAGAGTAACACTGCGACTGCTTTAAAGCATTTCCTAAACCTAGAGCTTATAGCTCAGCTCTCAGCAAACACAGTTTATTCTATTTACATTGCCCTTGGTTCAGTGAGGCAGCTTCAGCCTTTAGCTGTGTTTCCACCCCATGCACACAAGCACACTCACGCTGACACAGATGCTCCAGCAAAACACAACACAAAGTATCACTGAGGAGCCAGGGAAGGATGCTCAGAGTGCCAGGGGTTGTCACCAGGACAAACACAATACTGCCTCAGCCCTCCCAGCTTGCTCACTGATAGTGCTCATGCAAAGTGCCAGATTATTTTACACAAAACACAATAACAGTCCAGAAAACACATTGGTAGGAAACATACCTACAGGAAACCCTCTCCAAATATTGCTGTAAATCTCAAAGCTGAAGGGCACTTCTAGAACTTGGGAAAGCACAAAATCCAGCAGGGTGCCCTGCAGTTCACATGGATGTGTGGGAAGGAGCAGTGCAGGATCTGGGCAGGTCCCCATCGACACCCAGCTCTCACACACCCAGGAGGGCTCATACAGGGAGACCACATAGGACCACCTCTGGAAGGCCCCTCTCACAGCCCCACCATGTCTCTAAGCAGAGCGGTTGTCACAGGCTCTACACATTTGCAAGAGAAAGTTTTTAATGCTACCTTTCATCAGATAGCCACCATTCCCAAAAAAGCACAGCACCCACAAAGTGGCAGACACTGTCACGGGCTGATCTTACTTCCAGTAGGTGCAGAGGGGAGAGCAGGGTTGGTGACAGCCATAGCTGTGCCATAAGTGGGACTGAGCATCTCAGCCCTGTCACACCCACACAAGGCTCGGCTCTCACTTTCCAAAACCAACTGCAGCTCCTCACCCCCTTGCCAGCTCTGCTTTGCTCCAAGCACAATCCACACTCACGTCCCACAAGCGCCTCCCATTTTGGGTAGATTTGCTTTATTTCTGTTTTCTAGCAACCTACACAGCTCCTGCTGCCACGATCATGGCATTAGCATGAGGTGAAGGGAAGCCTTGGGATGTGCTACAGTTATCACATTGCCATGGCAACAGCTCCCACCGGTGCCAGTGTCCCCAGTAATTGAATGGGAAATGTCACCACACCGTGTCCAGGGACTGGCTTTCTGCGCACACAGCAGCTGCCACTGCAGCAGCCTTCAGTCCTCACTTGGTTGTACCCATCGGTCCCACAGAATTCCCTTCTTCAACAAAAAGGCCAAAGAGAGTCTTTCTCAGGGAGGTGGTGAAGTCACCATCCCTGGAGGTTTTCAAATAAAAGGTGAATGCAGCACTGAGGGATGCATCTTCACCACACTGCTGCAAGCTGGTCTACAGGCAAAGGCCCCTCCAAGAACAACTGATGGATCACGCATGCAGATACAACTCTTGCTGAGATGAGCTCACTTCATACCACTGCTTGTTCAATCCTGCCAAGAAGAAATGAAGACTTTGCCCTTCTAGCCTCTTCTGAGGTCACCTGGATCCCTCTCTTTGCTCCTACACCTTCTGCCTCACTGCTGGGTTCACCACATGGGGGAATGGGAATTATTCCCTTAGGACTGGGGCAGGAGCTAAAGCTGTGACTAACCATAGCAGTGCCATTCCTCTTCCGTGGAGGCTGAAACATCTGATAGTTTCTTGTTCTCCCACTTGTCTTTACTGTACTATTTCTTGCCTCACCGTTCCTTTTCTAGGTTTGTTCATATGTGAGTCTGGTGCATACATATGTCCATGCCCCTCCGTCATGCTATAACGAGTTGTCTCACACTGTAGCTTCCAAAGAACTGCTAAAAGGAGGAGCGTTTTAAATAAACACTGAGATCAGACTTGAGAGTTAGGAAGATTTGTGACCATAACATTCTGGAAAACCCTGTGAGCAAGGAAGGGATAAAACAGTGTTCACAAGGAAGCAGAGGCAGAGCAGCATCCAGGAGATTCTGTTCCCAAGGCAGAATTGGCCCTGCTGTAACAAAAGTCTCTAAAGTCATTTTCAGGTTGGATATTAGAAAAAATGTATTCTCCAAAAGAGTGGTGGGGCAGTGGCACAAGGCTGCCCATGGAGGTGGTGGGGTCACCATCCCTGGAAGGGATAAGAACTGTGGAGATGTGGCTCTGAGGGACATGGGGGTGGGCATGGTGGGGGTGGGTTGGGGTTGGACGTGGTGATCTCAGCAGCCTTTTCCAACCTTAGTGATTCTATGATATTGTTGTGGATTAAGAAGCCAAATGCACTCTTGCCTAAATGAACAGATCACCACTTCCTTGCTAAGACTGGTGCTGATGCTGACAGTGTGCCCACTTCAGGACAGTCATAGAACAAAACCTGATGTGGACAAAGGGATCTTCTCATTGGATATGACTGCCTTTTAAATGGCTCTCAGATAAACTGGGAATGTGAAGATCCTGTATTTGACAAGTTTGAGACACATGCAAGATGTTTTCCCATTGCTTCTGATCCTCAAACAAGTGGGGAACTACAGGGCTCAGAGGTGATTCTCTTGCTTGGTCACAGCAAAACTCTGGTTCATCTGGAAGCATCTGAGCTGGGCATTAACTCCCTTCCTCATCCAGGGAATCTGGCCCAGCTCTTCCTTTCCTTTCCTTCAGCCTGTGTGCTGACGGTGGCTGCTGGCTTCATCACATCTTGATGCAATTTAGGATGACACTGAGCAGCCCCATACAAGATTAATGAAAATGTTCTGTAGTCCCTTCAAGTCCTTCTAGTGAGGTAATGTAATGTAGATTGATTTGCACCATTCCTTTCACCTGTCCCTGTTTCCCAGAGGCTTTGAAGGATGGCAGGCTTGCTTGTCTGCTTTATTTTTTCATTTCCGACAGGGGAGGAAGGATGTTAAATATCCCCATTGGTAGCTTTTACTTCAGGGCTCAGTTACATCATAGGCCAAAAGAAGAAGGGCTTTTTTCCACGTGTACATATTACTCTGCGGACCAGCTCTGCATTTTACCATCCTCCTGCTGCACTTTCATAAGTGTCACTGATGGCTTGCTTTCTGCTGACCCCATAGCATCTGCGCTTTTGATGAATTACAAAACCCTTTTAGAAGGGTTAAATGCTTTAAAAAGGCAGCAGCCATGGCATCAGGTTGTGACCAGCAGCCACACTCACTGCTTTCCTGGATACAAGCCAAGCTTCCCACAATTAACTCAGCATTTACAGCAGCATCCATGTTACTTTCTGATTTTTAGTAAACACTACAAAATTTTATTTAAGAAATCACCTTTTTAAATCTCCCAATTGTATTAGAAGACTGCATTTCCACTGTTCTGCATCACTTTGGCATATGTGGTTAAGAGCCGTGGCATGTGGCTCTTTCCTTTTGTTTTTTCTTCAGTATCAAAGAATCATTAAGGTTGGGTAAGATCTCTAAGATCACCTACTCCAACCCACCTCACTGTAATAAACATATACCATATCTCCACTGTCCAGGAACACCTCCAGGGACTCATTCTAAAAAACTGCTCTTAATATCCAACCTGAACCTCCCCTGGTGCAACTTGAGGCCATCACCTCTTATCCTATCACTGTTTCCTGGGAGAAGAGGCTGACCCCCAGCTCGCCACAACCTCCTTTCAGGTGTTATAGAGTGATGAGGTCTCCTCTCAGCCTCCTTTTCTCTAGACTAAAAAAATCCCAATTCCCTCATTTGCTACCCATAAGATCCTTCACAACTTTATTGCAACATCCATGCACCTCAACGTCTTTCTTGTAGTGAGGGGTCCAACACTGAACGCAGCACTTGAGGTGAAACATTCTGCCAAGCAGGCTGCAGGCCTATGAATGAGTTAACCCCCAGCAAGACAAGCTGTCCCAGTTAAAATAAAAAAAATAAGAAAATCAATCTCTATAATTGTGCCCTCTAGGTTGAATTCTGGCTAAATCTGACACACTTTCGAGCATTCACCTTTCAATACATGGTCTGCCTCTCTGCCTGCAGCTGCCACAGTGCAAATCGCTCCACGTTTGTGCCTTCAGTCTTGCCTCTATTCATGCACCCAATAGCATTAGCACAGAGACATGCTGAAGGCAGCTGCATTTGAGCTTTTTCAACCAGAAAATGTCTAGCTGCCCTAATTTGGGGCTGTGGGTAGGTAGGAGTAGGGGGTGCACACACACACTTTAAAAAAAAAAAAAAAAAAGGAGCATTATCCCATAAAACAGATCCTGCATGATGCTTTCATTTCAAATGCAGTTTGACATTAATACATGCCTTAACTTCCCTTGAGAAAACAAACATGCTGAGACTCTCTGCAGGATACAAATTTGAAGATTTGTTATTTAAGGCTTAGAATGAGCCCCCAAAAATTGGCAAGAGTATCCAGTTGTAAATCTTTAACTCTAGTAATTATCAAGCTAAAGTTGTAAATGCACCAAGAAATCATCTGGCATAGCAACCTCTGCTCTACATAGGCACTCTTTGAAGATGATAAGAGGAGTCAGAAACAGGCACAAAAGGAAAGTGGCTCCCAAGAGCTGGGAGCATCCCTTGCACAAGCAGAACAAGCATTACAGACTGGGGCTCTCTCCAGATTTACTGTCACATCCTCCCTGCTGGAACACTGGGCAATATTTCATAAGCTACTCATTCAGTCAATGTTACCCTCTTTTGTTCATGGAATCATCTAGAAAGGAAGTTGCAGTGTAAATTATACACTGATGTCCACCCTGTCCTTGTACCTCAAGCCTACCCACAGGTAGTATATGGCTCTTGTTGACTGTGAGAAGCATATTCTGGAGATACCAATGTAATAAGATGGATCATTGATGCTGAAGTACAATTGTACTTCAGGTGGACCATTATACTGAAGGTACAAATGTACAGTTGCTTGTTTTAACCAGATTTCCTTTTCTGGGGATTTTTACATCAATAAAAACAGAGCTTCAGGCACAGGCGTGAAATCCCCACACAAAACACAATGAAAATCAAATAGCACTGAGAGTCTGGCTTTCCTCATTACTTGAAAGTAACAGAAAAGTACCAACAGCAAAGTTTTCCACATCGTTCCACTGGCTGAATTAGCTGAAGTTTTAATGCCTCCCATTTATCAGCTTTGAAAAAAAAAAAAAATATATATATATATATATAAATAAATAGTGAATATGGAAATTGAACTCTGTGCTCTACAAAATTGAGTTGGTACTACAAATAATACTCGAACAAAGAACTTCAAAATTCATGTTCATCCTTGGCACTGAAATAATTACTGTATCCACCAATGGGAACCTCCTTCCCCTTGGTAACCATGGAAATGTTTAAAGGCTGCCAAAGCCCTGCAATTACGGATTTCCCAATAGTTTTCCATGTGATGTGGGAACTCAACATATCCTGCACAGAAAGTCATGGTTTCCTGCCACAGAATGCAAAAGTGTACTTTAATTATCACAACAGAAAGAGATAACTGGTCAAAAGAGAAAGCAGAAGTACTCAAAATCGATAGAAGACTGCCACCAGTTTGTAAGGTGTGTCTTATCTGTCTTGTTAGAATCAAACAGAGCTTTATTGTGTACCTATCAAAGGTTGCAAAGGAAAGGCAATTCCACTGATACGAGTGCAAAGTTCTAGTTAGGAGCATGGGTGCAGATAGCAGGGCCTTTGTGCAAGTCTGCTGAGCAATGCTGGAACAAGTTGAACAAGGATCCTTCCCCTCTCCCCACCTCCTCACTGCAGGTGTCCCCTGCTCCGGGAACAGACTCCATCAACTCTTGCAAGGAGATCATTGAAATCAGGTGGAGGAAGCAACCCAAAAAAGGAGGGTGCTGAGGAAGACCTGCCACCACCAGCACTGCACAGAGGAGGAACTTCCTCAGGGCGCACACGTTTCTCAGCACTCAAATCTCCAGCAGACTCAGTGGTTGACTTCAGTGAGCAATGCCAATCTATGTATTATTTATCTTTTACACTTTAGATCACTGCAGTTAAAAGCACTTCCCTCAATTTTCTTGTTTTCCATCTGCTTGTATCATTACCCTAGGATCACTTGGAGTTTAACTGAACCTGCATGTGCCTACTGAAGAGAAAACCTTGGACATGCTTGGTATAAAAGTTGCCACTCACTGTTTCTGTATGAAACTGCCATTCTAAGTGCTCAACTGCCATAGCTCCACGAATACTGCTGGAGGAAAAACGTGCTCATTGGCAATGCTTCCCCACGTGAGTGCAAGTTAGCAAGTACATATGACAGACATCAATCAAAAGTTGTCAGCCCCTTCCCTTTCTTACCTATCTTCTCCCACCCCCAAAATTTCTCAAATATAACACTAAGCAGCACAGAACAGGGGTGAACATGCCTTACACGGCAGCGTTCCTTCCCTTTCTACTGCATAACTCTGTGCACCTGAGCTTGGCCTTCTACAGCATCTATGAAATAGACTTCAACAAGAAGAACCACTGAAGACACAGAGTGCTTGGTACAGAGCTTTGGAACTTTTTCCCCACCTTAGAACTGACAGCCACTGCCTTTAGTCTGCTTCAAACTTGCACAGAAGAGCATGCACAGAATCCTTTTTCTCCAAGAAGCAAATACAGTTGCCTTTTTTTTTTTTTTTAACCTTTTCCATCTAAAAATACAGTATAAAAGTATAGTACAGAGTTAAACTTAAAGGAATTCGCTTGTGAAATGACCTTCCTAGCCTCTCTACTTTTTCTAATTTATTGAATCATTCAGATGACCAAAACAGAGGAATCTGGATGTATAGGAAAGCGCATACAAAGTACAGCAGTTCCCCTTCGTTTTCCTGTGTCAGTGCCTACAGAGATGTGTGCCAACAGGAGCCAGCTTGCAAATAGTTCTTCTTGCCCCTTGCCTCACTATAAGGATTCTTTGGGGAAACCATTTTAACAATGAGGGACTCATTTCACATAGGAAGATTTGAGGAAACTTGTTGCTAAGTATTAAAATGATTCCAGACACTGTTTTTTTTTTTTGTTTTGTTTTTGTTTTTTTTCCAATCAGACTTGGACACCACCAGATATAGAACTGAGTTCAGACACCTGGTTGGAACAGGCTTCTTCCATCACCAGCAGGCCAGATATGCCAGGCCATCAGCAAAAAAGACTGATCCAGTGCTCTTGTTAGATATCCAGTTACATAAAATGCCTTAGAAACATGAAAATCCCAAATTTACCAAGGAGGAGAGATGGTATCAGAACGCCCGGTGTCCTATAGCAGAGCAAGTCAGTGTTGATGTCTGCCTGTGGCTCCTTGCACAGTTGCTTACAGTCATACACCAGGAAACAAAAGACTGCTGTAACTGACAGGGAATAGTGATTACAGAGCTGAAAACATCAGGATTTATAAATATGGAATTAAGCCTTTACTGAAGGTAAGTCACCTTTCCAGAGAAATCAGGGCTGAATCAATGAATAACACTAGAAAGCAACGTGTCTTGGTATATAGGGTTACAGACTAAAACTTGTTTTAAGTTAGAAATAAAATCAACATGGCCAGTGGGAAAACTGAAGTTTATAGTAATACTACATTAACTGAATTATCAAAGCTTTTTTTACACAGATAGAGACAACTGGCTTCGGTGGCATAAATACATGCACTTACAGTATAACACAAAACCACCATGATGCATGCTGACTTTTGTGGGGAGAGATAACCTGAGCATGGATAATTACATAAACAAACATAGCACAACGTGAACGTAAGCTAATTCTCAAACTGAATTGATATTTAAGCCTCCAAGCTTACAGACATTTTTGTAGGTGTACACATACACTAATATTTCCATTTACTTCATCAGGACAATTTGCAGGCTTTATATTAAACCTGCTCTGAAGTGTTTGCATGCTTTAGTCACACCAAGGATCGTTTCACTGCTAAGATACCCCTGAGTGGCTCATGAATTCAGCAGCCCCTAGATTCCAGTGCTGCTGTATCACCAGCCCTGCATGACATCCCGTAATTATAGGCTGCTATCAGACTAGTAACATCCTCAACAAGTAGAATTGAGCTCTTGAGCATGGGTGTGCAAACCACACAAACACAGAGCTCTTCTAAAACGAGAGATTAACCAAAAGAAAGCAGGCCAAATCCTGCTCTCATTTACCCCTCTTGGATGGGCTGCATGGATGCGGCTGCCAAGATGATTTGGCAAGGTGCAGCCCTTCAGCAGCATGGGCTCCTTCGCACAGCTCCTGTGAACGGAATGCAAATGCACAAGCTGTGCTGTGCCCAGCAGCTGCAGTGCCATTCACTCTGCTGCTGCTGTCGGTGCTGCCTTGCTGAAAGGTTGCACTGGGTCCCAACGTACACACAAGTCTCAGTCAGATTTCTCATTCTGGTTGGCTGATAACATTAATCTCGAAGCTCCTTTCCTCCCAGCAAAGGCACACAGTGCATTTCAGAATGTTTTTTTCTTTGTGTTTTTTTTTTTCTTCTTTTGTCTGTTTGTTTTAGTAAAGACTGAAAATATTTTTTTTTTCCATTTTGAATCAAAAGCAGAAGAAGGTGCTTTCCTCAAAAAAAAAAAAAACCAAAAAAAACAAACTGAATGGAGACTACGCCTGGTGAAATTAAGACCAGAAGTAAACAAGCAGAAGATATCTTGGAAGCCATTTCCCTGCAGGCAAAATAATGGGCTTCTGTAATTCTTATTCAAGGAAGCGTATCAAAAACTGAAACAACATATTTCATTCAAAGTCTTGATCAGGAACGCAGCCAGATTTCACCATTTGCAATGCCAATAAGATCTCTGCTAGGGTACATTTGTTGCTGAGCCTATTCATTTCTCCCTTTTCTTTTATTGATAGGGATTCCAAGCCTTAGTGGGAAAGTGCCCAGTTACTGAAACGCAGAACATGGAGCAGCATTAGACCTATTATCTCCACATCCCTCCAAAGCAGCCCTAGTAATTTCAGGGTGGTCAGGTCCTGTATGATCTCACTCTCTGCTGTTGCAACCATTCGTTCCATGAAGAAAAATTGGCTTTTGGGAACTCAAAGGAAGGGAAAAAAGGCATCACAGAAACAATCTTAAAGCATTTTAGTGCTCCACAGACAGGGTAGGGAAGACACACAGAAGGCTCTCCGCACAAGCCTGTTCAAGCCTACTAAGCAGCCATGAGCTGCTGATAGGGGCACATCTGCCTAGCAGAGAGGAAGGAGAAGAACTAGCGATCATTTTCCCCCATAAGATCACCCTAAAGTTAGAGACATACCTTTGAGATCTAGCAGAACTACAGGCTCAGATCTCTGCTGCTCCTCCTGCTCCTTCACACCAGCTGGAGAACCCACCATCTCCAGGCACCTTCCACTTATCTTTTCCCACCTGGGTAGGTCCAGTCACATGACCTGCGAGCCTCAATTAGGGAAGGCCTTGATGAGTCATGATGAGCCTGATGCCCATCCTGATCCATCTCTTTGGAGAGGAAGTTTTCTACTTGTGGTTGCACTATCAGGCACGCACACCCCATTACAAGTAGATTTAGCTGCCAGACGTGGTAGATACACACCAGCTAATGAGCATTTAGCCCTCTTCTTGGGCAAATTGTATGTCTTTAAGCTTTTGCATACTCTTGCAGTGAGATAGGCAACCATAAGCCAGAGGTAGTTCCAAGTCCAAACAACCTGCTCTATCCCATCACCAAGAAGGCAATTTGACCTGTCCCAGCTGTGTATCCTCACCATCAATCACATTTTGAAACACAAGCAGAGCTCCATGTTTAACTCAGACAAGGTAAGAGTGTTAAGTACTGCCTCACTCTGTGTTGCTGCAGTACTTCTCTGTGTGCCATTATTTTTATTGTTAATGGTAAAGACAAAAGATGAAATGATAAAAACCTGAGCAGGACGTATGCAACGAGTGTTGGGATTTATACGGAAGACAGAACCACATAAAACTAGTAACAACTGAGTTTTGAAGTCTCATTGCTTATAAACTGATCAACAGATACCTCAAAGCCTGAGAATTTATAAGTACTTTTTTTTATTTAGTACTTAATAATCAGATTTATCAATCAGCAGTGTTATTTAGAAGCTTATTTTATGATATGAAAAATAATTTATTGACCTGAAGTAGCAGATAAATGAATCTTTTTGTGTCTTACAGCAACCTCTACAATTGAAGGGTTATGGCTTACTGGCTGTTATAAGACTGTAGTAATATACAGTGTAAAGAGGGAACTGTAAAGAAATGCAGATGTAAAAAACGAAATTCATGTAAGGAAATGGGAAAGCGATGTTTTTTTTCTCACCAGGAAATAATTTTACAAATAGGGCCCGTATTTCTGTAAGTAAACAGTTGCCTTCTCATTAGCTTTGCGTCAACCTATACTAAAATATACATCAGAGAAGTCTGTCAAAGCAGTCACAGAGGAAAAACAAGAACAGAGTTTAAAAGCAAAGCCTTCAAAAACTGTTATGCTTTTCAAGTCTAAGCAGTAAACAAGACAGAGGAATGACTTGAGAGTTGGCAACAGACTCTCACAACTGAAAAACAATATATTTTTTTTATACATAAAACTTAGACTCAGTCAACTGTCTGCAAGTGGCTTGCTGAGAAGGAAGCTGGACATGAGATCCTGACATGCTGTAAAATCACAGCCCTTAAAAAACACCATCCAGAGTCCCAACCCAACTGACAGCCAGAAAATAAGCCCTGCAGACGTGGCTGCTGGACCGCAGAGCACCTGAGATTCCAAACGTGTTCTTTTCTGTCTCTGTGGAGAAGCTAGGGATAAACCTTGCTACTACAAGAGCACAGGATCAAAACTGAAGAGAGGGTAATTAGAATATTTAAAATGATAAAATAAAATAGTGTATTAGAAACAGAGCAATCCATCACTGCTGAGCAAGCCCTGGCAATGCTGAGTCACCCGCAGATTTGCACAGCAGCAGGTGATATCTCTGAGCTCTGTTTCTTGCTTGATGCTGCTCTATGCAACCAATGCAAAGGTCCCAAGGCATAGGGGAGGACTCGGCTCATCCTCACTGGAGCTGAGGACACCCTGCATTCCTACAGGGTCCATGCCCATGCCTTGTCATGCCCACACGTCTCCTGGACAGCTGCACTGTCTCCATTGTAGTTACCTCCTACCATTCATTTTCCCCTCCTGGTACTGCATGTGGGTTTGTGACACAAGATACAACATTGCATTGAATCACAGAATCTTTAAGGTTGGAAAAGACCACTGAGATCATCCAGTCCAACCATCCACCAACCACCAACACTGTCCATTAATCACGTCCCTCAGTGCCACACCTCCACATTTATTGGACACTCCCAGGGACATTGACTCCACCATCTCGCCGGGCAGCCTGTGCCAGTGCCTGACCACTCTTTGGAGAAGTTTTTCCTAATATCCAACCTGAGGTTCTCCTGGCACAACTTGACGCCATAAGTTATGAAGTTACACTGCAGGGAGTTCACTCCCCACTAAGAAAGCAGGAGGGGTGATACAGGGGGTGCTCTACTTTACTTTCCAGGTCAAAAAGAGGGGAAAAAAAAAGCAATTTAGTGATCTGCCTCATGGTACTCCAAGCATTTCTCTCTCAATGGAAACGCATTTATTCTGGCAAGCTGCTGAGTGCTTCAGTCTGATCCAAAAAAGTGACAGAGCATGAAACATTTTGGATTGATCTGATGCCCTGTGACATGTGCTGTGGCCTTGTTGGAGAGACCAGAGTGCTCTGCACCTTGCGGAGCTGGGGAGCACCTGGCCTGGATGTAAAAACAAAACAAAACAAGGTACTGCAACCTCCTTCCTCAGCCTCAGATGTCCAGAAATTGTGTTATCTTAAAAATTCACTCCATGTCCCTCTTACAAAGATCCCATTATCATTTTTTGTTTTAGTCCACAATGGAAAACTTTACATTCCATTTAGTTATTTTGTTATCTAGCCTCTTCGCTTGACTTTCACTCTCAGAAGGAGCTATAAGCAAACAACAAAATGCTTTAAATAGCTTGAGATGCCTTTCACAGAAATCCTCATGTCTCACAGCAAGCCTAAGCAAATGGGTATCCCTGACCAGCACAGCTGCTCCAAAGCTCAAGGGCATTTCATAGCCTAAGCAGCATCTCTGAATTGTTTGCTCTTATTAAAAATGGCATTCTTAAAAAGCACAGAGTACTGGTTTGTATCTGCTGCTATTGAAGACAATGGCAGAGCAGTCATCCACTCTAGTGGACAAAAATAAGCAATGTCTGATAACCTCAACTTGGATGGCACAGCACAGTTTGTCTCCATGTGATAGAAATGCATGCATGAAGATGGGATTCCTCCCAGAATTACCGACTCCTGTGTTTTAAAAATTGTCAGTTACTCTTTTTTCTTCTATAGCCTGCTAAACATCTGACCTAGCATGTCAGGGAGCTTTGAAATCATGTGGCAAACAGGGAAGTTGGCGGCACCAGGCATCACAGCCCCTGACCTGGCATGTATTCAGATGTGCAACGTTCCTTAGAGTTAAGGTCTGAAGAAAAATCGCAGTCAACATCATTCTCATCAATATTTCCTGTGCTCTTCCTTCCATTTTCCTGCTAGTCCATATTTTCCAGCACAACACTGAATCTCTCATTTAAAAAAAAAAAATGTAGGCTGTACAAATTGTCAGGGTAGAGCTTATTTCAAAACCAAAAGAGGCTGTTTTTTCTGGCCAGCCTATTTCCCTGCTTTGTGCCACCCCAGTAACCCTCAGCCAGCTTTTTTCCCGCAGTGCCAGGTGCTCAGGAAGGACAGCCCAGAGCAGAAGGAGCTGCTCCAGAATCAGGTGTGAGTCAGTGCAGGCAGGTGCACTGTCTGCAGGCTGCAAAACACCTGAGTTTGCACCCACAAGGTGGCTGCACACAGCCTGCAAGCTGTCCATGAAGCAGCACCTTTGCTGGATCAGACCCAGAGCTCTTGGCAGTGCTACTTTTCCTTTCAGTGATAGAGACACTGGACGTGCACCAAAAGGGTTGCTTGTGAGTTTCCTGTACCTCCAGGAAATTCATGCCTACCCTAGGTGGTTCAGGAGATGTTTGTCCAAGGACTGGCTGTGATCCAAGGCTTGATGTAAACTTCTCCTGGGAGCACATTTCCTTCTGAAAAGTGACAACTCAAATAGCTTTAATGCCCTTCTGACAAATCAGCCTCTGTTTCGTTGTCACGTGGAGGTAAGCTCATTTCCCAGCAGTTGTCCCTGCCCGCTAGGAGCTGTTGGCATTGCCCAGATAGTCAGGAGGAGCAGCACAGAATCACAGAATGGCCAGGGTTGGAAGGGACCCCAAGGATCATGAATCTCCAACCCCCCTGCCACGTGCAGGGCCACCAACCTTCTCGTTTAATACCAGACCAGGCTGCTCAGGGCCCCATCCAACCTGGCCTTGAACACCTCCATGGACGGGGCATCCACAACCTCTCTGGGCAGCCTGTTCCAGCACAGGGCAGAGTCTGAGCACAAACACAACAAGACCTCATCGGTTATTAGAAATTACTGCAGAACTTCTGTCTGCCTCTCTGTGCACCATTATAGCTACTCTTGTGCTGCTATTTTTATTTATTTATTTATTTATTTGCATGTATTTAGGTTAAACACTATAAAGAACTTACCCAACAGGCACAGACACCCAATGTGCTGCTTGTTAACACAGTAAATAAGTGATGTGCTAAAATCACTTGCAAAGAAATAGAAGTCTTTGAGTGGATGAGTATGAACACTAATCTGGGGCGGGACAGCTGTATAACACATCTCCTCCCACGCTGCCCAGGAGAAAGCGGAGTAAGAACTTCAACAAAGCTTAATATATCCCCAGGCTAATGGGAAACTAGTTCTAGATAATGGTCTGAAGGAGCCCTGAGAACACATGAATCATAACACGATGACTGTAGAATCTGTAGTGGTGCTGCCGTAATGAAATCCAAAGCAACTAGGCTATGAAGAATCAGAAATAATTTTGGAGATGGGAAACCTTGGGGAATCTCCCTTGCTGCCTCCATTTTAGGAAAATATCATGGTTTTGTAATCTGTTTGTGCCCTGAAGAGAGCTCTATCTTCAACGCAGTTGGGTGATGAATCCCAGCTATTACCGTCATCTTTCCCCACCTCCCTAATTGGCAGGAGCAGAAAGCCTTCCACAATGGGAAGAGTGCGTACAAAACTACAGACAGCTCACGCAAAATGCACAAGGTAGATGTAAAAAGGAGTTCAAACACAAATCGACTGAGTATTTCATGTCAGTGAAGTGTAGAGGGACTAGTCTATCACAGAGGGAGAGGAGTGAAGCTTGCAGAGTACCAGGGGTGGTCTGACCCAGGGGGAAAAGGAACTGGCCACCCAAAATCATTATGAACGCCAATTTTCCAGACCATCACCAAGGGCAGAATTTATTACTGTCAGTAAAAGATAACACAGGAAATAGCCAGCTGTTGTAAGCCACTGGATGCACAGCATGACAAATGGCCATGGGAACGCAGGAAGACACAGAAGCAAGGCCAGCTGTGCTTCTTAATTCTCTCTGCTGAATATTTAAAAAAAATAAAATAAAAAAATTAAGCTGACTTGAAAATAAGAACAGAAACCAGCAAACAACTCAGCTTTCCTACCCTGGTCCCACCTAGAAGGCCTGGGGGCAAATGAAACCCATGAAGCTGCATCAGGAAGGAATGGCCCCCAGGCTGGCCTTTGGCCATCAAAGGATTACCCAGACCCAAAGCTCCAGCTGAGGCTGATGATTCCCCACCGGTTTGTTTTCACGAGCCCGGGCAGACTTCAGCAGAGCTTTGCAGAGCTATAACAACAAAGGAACTTGCATCTTTTCCATGATAAACCACTACAATGCACCTGGAAGCATTATTGCAGATGCATAGTGTGTTGAAAGTTATCCCCGGCAAGTGGGTGATTAAAAACGTAATAAGCAAAATGTGTAGTGCTGGTCACTGCCACTATTGCATTTTTATTTGCCTTACATTTGCTCATCATTTTATAGATTGTGAAGCTATGTGCTGAACTAGAGGAATATTGCAGCAGGTATCCACAGCAAGTTCTAGGGCCAAAAAAAAGGGATGTTTCTATGCTAAAAGGTTCAGGTGTCAGACTGGAGTTATGGGGGCCTAAACTCAACCATTTCTCAAATAAAGACTTGACTTTCCTGTAACATAATACCAGCCACGCAAAGAGCAAATTGCCAGAAATGCAGTAACTGAAAGAGCAATATCACAATGCAGGAATCATTAGCAGATGGCTGCCTTGTAACCAGCATCACACACCTTCCCAGAGGGAAGGGAAGAGCTGATCTCGAAATGGAGAGAGAGGAAGGAGGCAGAAAGGCAAAAACAACATTGTTGGGAGATCTACCTCCTCATAAGCATGTCTTTTGCTCAAGGAAATTCTGTATTGTGCATGGAATAGATCCAACAGGATTTAGCTTGGAATTGAAATGCAGGGAAGGATTTTGATAGATGGACATTGTATATATACACATTATTGAAACAAACATCTTTGTGTGTCTTCAAGCAAGGGTGCCTACAGTTTCAGTTGGGGGCAACAGCAATAGGAAACACCTGGGGTTACATTTACATTTTCACAGCCCACAACTACAAGGACAAACCCATGTCTATAATCCATTACAGCACAGGGAGTTGAAGAGCTGCAGTATTTTTCACTCAAATGTGTGTGCTCAAATCATGCTGAATAATGAAAAGCTGCAACTTTGTTCAAGGACCTACATCTTCCAGAATTGGGATAATCAGTTCCCTCTGCCTCCAGATTGAGGCAATTGCTCAGTAGCATTCAAGAGAAGACTTATGGCATTATAAAACCAACATGTTTTGCAACAGGCACAGAGCACCTGAAAGGAGTTGAAGCCTCAGAGCTCCAAACAGCACCAGGTTGTTCTCAAGAGCAGCAAGTTTCCATAAAAGCCTTCAGCAGATATGTTCTTGGCCTCCTCTACTTTAGGGGGTTGTTTGTGTCCTCCCCCAGACACGAGATTAGGTCCCCTCTTAGAATACTATTTTCATTTCTAACACCTTTTCTGCTCTGAGGTTCCTATTTCTCTATAAATTCAATCCCACAGAGATCCTAGGTGAAAAGTGGAAGTCCTTGGGATCTTCATAACCTACCATGTCACATAACACTCACATGAGACTGTCAGCATCTACCATGGCGTTTAATTTTTTGCCTTCAGCTCACTGTTCTGCAGCTGAAAAGATTTGCAGAAGTCTTCATTTTGTTTGCAAAATCCCTCTATGCCCAGGACAGCATTAGTCTCATGATCAAAACCTCTGCTCATCTCATCTGGAAGAAACAGTACTTGCAAGTCATTTCCATTGGAAATCCCCTGCAGGCTTGAGGCATAAATTCATTTTATCTCAGCTCTCCTGTGGGCTGAGAAAGGATGTCACAAGCACCTGCAGCTATTACCTATGTAAAAAGAAGTGCATGAGCTTTCCTTGCAGTTTTTACTTTAGACATTATGACACCTGGCTGCTGGTGTTACTGAATATAGCACTACTGAAGTGTTTCGAAGCAAAGTGGCTAAGCATTTGTAATCTGTTGGTTTTTCCATGTGTTGCCCTATGTTTAGATTTATGCCTTTTAGATTATTTGAGTCAGACAGATCCAACTCCAGGGTTACCCCCGCAAGGTCAGGAAGCAAATCTGCTGTGTAATGCTGCAGCCAGGTGCCTTGGGGGACACCGGTGCTGCTGGAAGTGTCCCTCCAGCATCAACTGCCTGTGGATATGAGATGGAGTGAATGCTAAAAAAAAAAACCTTAAAAACCAAAACTCGATTAGCAAAGCATTGGCAATGCCTGTCGAGAACAGCAGATTCATCTTTAACATAACCACCTCTAAAGACAAAATATTTCAGCTACATCAGAAAAAAAGAAGAGAATTTTCCGTCACACTTGAATGCTTCACTTAGCACACCAATGAATCAAAAATAATTGCTTGGTCCAGCATTTTGTACTACATTAAATACAGCACTGGATCTATTGATCCTTTACACCAACAGCTCTTTGAACCTAAAGCAAGTTCCTCCCTGTGTCTGCTTGCTTCTTGCATTTTAAATGGGAGGGAGGGAAAACCATTTAGAGATCACATTATGCCAGGGGGACTGCCTCTCAGTGCACTTTTTTGTTTCTTACCATAACAAGCATCTCACTTGAGTGGGATTTCTTGCATCATTTCACTTACTGGTGGTGGCTGCAGAACTTCAACACCTGGGAAGAATTCTTACAAAGTCACACTTGATCTGCCCAATGATGCAATCCTGGTGTTTTAAATGTTTGAGCAGGGGTGTATGCTTCCAAGGATAGATTTCTGATATATTAGGACCTAAATGGAAAAGATGAAAGTGAAAGTGACCTCTGTAAGCCTTGATTTTCCAGGTGAAATTTCCATTGCAAATCACAGAAGGGAGAAATGGTTGGACTTAGAAATCTGATTTGGAGTTAATTAAAAGCATTTTCAAATAAACACATTGAGAAATGAGCAAATGCATGCAAACTACTACAAAATTCTCTGGCAAGAACCTGAGAAGGATAACCTGCCTGTAACAATGCTGCAAGAGAGTGCTGTATTGATTGCATTAACGGGGAACAACATGCAGCTGTACAGAGAATGTCTGATAAAGGACTTATAATCCAGTTAGATAAAGTTCCTGCTTTAGTTTTTTATCCACCTCTGAATATGGAATATCATTCTCACAGAAAGAAAATTAAAGGACTTCAGACGTACGGTTGGATTCACAGAAATAAGGAGATAAAACAAAACCAGCACATTAAATCAGTGGGAAAGTTGCCTTTGAAGGATTTGACACCAAATCAAGATTGGACTCCCCTGTGAGCCCCGCAGGTTTGAGAGGTCTCAACTGGAGCTGGTGCCTTTCTCTGACAACTGGCTCCAGCAGGGCCAGGATCTGACACTAGGTCTTGGATCTGACATTAGGTCTTCCACAAAAATATCTTTTTTTTCTTTTTTTCTTCTCCTTATGCCTCTGCTATGGTGTTGCTGCTTCTGCTCAGCCCCCACCCACCAACACCCTTTGGCTCACCTTTACCTGGTGGTATACATGCAGCATCCGTTATCATCTTCAGCTCTAAGTAGCACTGATGGCATTGAATCTACATCCTCCCAGGATGTCCCTTACAGACAGGATGAATCACTCAGAGGATGGCACCTCTGCTGCCATGGCTCCTTCAGAATAACCATGGAGAAATTTAATGTCACAGACCGAAATCAAGAAATCTTTGAATACATGAAACCCAGGGACAAGGCAGAGGTCAGAGATTGACACTGCTGGGAAGAAAATCATTTAGCATGAAGAACTGTCAGCAGTATCCGTTCTGCAGCCCCTCACTCCTCAATAACAGATTCTATAAATCAGTCATTTAATAACATCAGCTTCTAGGCATTCCTCCATGGGATGAGAAAGCTGTGAAAGTCTGTGCATCACATGAAAAAAATATGTTTTTAACACGGTGTGCTAATCACATCCATCCCCTCTGCCTTGAGCGTTCCAGCGAGGTGGTTAGCTTAGGGATCCTTTCCTAAATTCTCCAACCCAGACTCATCCTCAGC
Source organism: Meleagris gallopavo (assembly GCF_905368555.1). Lineage (NCBI taxonomy): Eukaryota > Metazoa > Chordata > Aves > Galliformes > Phasianidae > Meleagris > Meleagris gallopavo. Next base: position 4,656,818 of record NC_139412.1, on the reverse strand, counting down.
CCTCTGGGCGATGGGAGCCCAGCCAGAAACCTTTCCAGTAGCAGATTCCAATAGCCTTTATGAGCAGCCCACCCCAGCAGCCCTTCCACACCTGCCCATAGCCATGCTTTGGACAAACACAGTAGGTTTGCCTTTTGGAAAGCCTTCTTCAACACCAGTGCATGTCCTGGGACATCCTCTTCTGCTCCTCCCAACACGTTAGTTATCCAACACCACAATGATAAAACACTTTCACCATGACAGTGATTGGGTTGCATGCTCTGCGAGAGCTGCACAGCACCCCAGAGGCAGCAGGTGACATCGCCCCTGCAAAAAGTAATAATGAAAATTTGCTCTCTGCAATAACCTTACAGAAAGCGAGGAGACTTTTCAATATAAGTAACAGAACCCCTAGGTTAAGGGAGATTAACAGCAAAGAGCTTTATTAAGCGTGAATCATTTCCTACTTATTGTCCACAAATGCATTGGAGTGTGCTTTCCTTTTCTTTTTCGTAAGCCAAATGTGTAATTGGCATTATTAGTTTCCTCCTCCTCCTTTAGTTTTTAATTAGAGCATAGAGGGGGAAAATGCATTTTTGATATGAAGGAGAACTGAGCAAGGAGAATAATAATTCTGACTGTTTCAATTATTCCTTCATAAGATGAGCCAGATTTTTTGTCAGAGCTCAGCCTCCACAGTCAGCGCCAGATCTGAGCTGTGGCCAGAACTCACTGTGCTCTGTGGGACCGAGGCTCCAGAGATCCAGCTTTTGCCCCAGCACAACATGGTGCGTGCAGAGCTCCACCATGGTTTGATCCCAGCACTGGGGCCAGACCTTTCAAACCATTGGCCTCATTTGGAAATTGCATTTCTAGAAAAAGACAATTTCCTATCAGCAAAGTGCTGCCTTAGGTTGAAGGTTCCTTTCTTTGTAAGTTCTTATTGCTAAGGATATCTTCATGTGCTGAAAGGGATGACTGTCCTCCCCACCTACCTGCCAAGTTCAAAGTCACTGCATGATGTGGAAGTGATCACTCACCCCATCACTGCTCTGAACCTTCCTTCTGTCCCTTCCTCTCATCTTCTTTCAAAGCCACATCTCCCCATTGGATCTTTCACTCCCTACCCACCGTGGGTAGAATCACAAAATTACTAAAATTGGAAAACCAAGTCCAACCCCAACCCACCCTCACCACGTCCCTCGGTGCCACATCTCCATGTTTCTCAAACACCTCCAGTGACCCCACCATGTCCCCGGGCAGCTGTGCCAGTGCCTCTCTGCTCTTTCTGAGAAGTTTTTCCTAATATCCAATCTGAGCCTCCTCTTCTCCAGACTGAACCATCCCAGTTCCCTCAGCTGCTCCTCATCAGACCTGTACAACCAGCCTTGCCACATACACATCATGTGTTCATCTGAGCCTTTTGCCCCAAGCTGATTTATTCTCCCTGAAGTCCATCATAAAATCACACACACAGACCTCGGGCTGCAGGATTCCTCTGTCTCTTATTTCCTTCCACACCTAGTTTAGCGGAAAGAAAGTTGAGATTAGAGCTGAGGAAGCTGTATTGACCTTTGAAGGCCCGTTCAGTTATCATCATTCAAAAAACACTTAGGGAATGTTTTCCACAGAAGGCACTTAAGTGTAATTATTATTTCTGAAGTGGCAGAAATGTTTCAGGTGGTATAGAGTGTTTGCAAAACACTGTCACATGTATCTATGGAAACCACAAGATACAAATACCACATCACCAGGGCTCCATTAGTTAGTTCCATTGCATTTTACTTGCATACTTACTCCAGCAATTCACGTGCTTAATTCCAGCTTGGTTTCATTGATAGGCACGATTTTACCACAAGCGTATATTTCCAAAGCGGGTGTTAAACCGACAATCACTTCCAACCTGATCTCTGCGGCGTTTCAGAGCGAGGTGCTCAGCCGTATTTGTGTTACACGTGGCAAATGAATTTGTCTCAGCTGTGGATTCAGCATGCACACAGCCCACTGAGTCACTTCAGGGCCCGTCTCTAATTAAATGTAAGCAAGTATTTGGATTAGAGAACCCCAGACCACCAAGGAAGATGAGAACTTGTAGTTCCTTCACAAGTTTAAATCTCTCCCTCTTTCACAGAAGACCAAACACCTTGTCAATCCTCTTAAACATAAGCTATAGACTCTTCTGAGGCAGCACACTTGCAGAAGGTAGTTTATCTCAAGCACATAGCTTGTTTTGAATGGTATTAATTGTACTCCACAGCAGAGGTTTCGTTGAGCAATACCCGCATGCACCACGTGATGGTGGAAGGGGATGGAAGGGGATGATGCTGTCTGGAAATGTGCTGCTTTCAGAGCAATGGAGATACATGACTTCATTAAAAAATATCTAATAATTAAAAGAAAATAGACACTGCATATGCTATTCCCTGGAAAACGGTAACTTACATCATCTAGCTACTATGTGCGAGCTCCATACAAAAGATAAGCTTAATGGCAGCGCTTTAGAAAAGGTTTTTTTCTCCAACACAGATGCAAGAAAGCACAAGCAGACACATTCTGCGAACAGGAACACAGTCAGTTTGTTATGCTCTTCATGTCTAGTTATCATGAGGTGCTGGAACAGGCTGCCCAGAGAGGCTGTGGATTCCCCATCCATGGAGGTGTTCAAGGCCAGGTTGGATGGGGCCCTGGGCAGCCTGGGCTGGTATTAAAGGGGAGTTTGGTGGCCCAGCATGTGGCAGGGGGTTGGAGATTCATGATCCTTGATGTCCCTTCCAACCCTGGCCATTCTTTGATTCTGTGATTTTGTGATCATATCACATCAAAGATCTATTTTTGAAGAGTTTCCTGCTTTAAAAAGAAATATCTGCCTGGATTAGAAAACTGCTACCTTCCCTAACAACAGCCAACAGCTGAGACTGGTGTACCTGCGGGAATTTCTCCTGCTTCTCAGCAATGACATTTAGGGATACACACAGCAAACACGAGGAGCACTTTGGTAAACAGAGCTGATTTGTTACACTGAGCCATCCGGGCTGAGCCAGACGAAGGCTATGCTTCAGAAGATTGCATCTTCTGCCATCCCTTGGGTCTTCGTTGTCCCGATCCAATTTAACGCGTCCATTTGATTTGGAAATGGACAAACCCTGCAGAATTCATAAAGGAGTAGCTTTTGCCCAAAGTAAAAGCCCTACTTTGCTTAATACAGGGCTTAAATGCACACAAAGTGTAATGCAATAGGGAAGACTAACAGAAGCAGACATTGCTGATAAGCAAGGTGCTCATGAAGTTAGAAGTCTCTGCAACTTCTGATAGACAAAAAGACACTCATCAAGTCATTAAAGACTAATGAGGATGAAGGCAACATCAGAAACGTCAGAATGCTTACATGGGCCTGACGCATTATTCTTTGAAGACAGCTTTTGATGATTTTCTAAACAGAATAATTTTTCTCCGTTGTATTTGATGTTGACATGCAATACACAACCGTGACATTAAGAGAACAGTTTCAGCATTAAGAAGAATTCCCCCAATCTGTGACCTCCTGATATTCTCTGGGTGACACACAAAAGAAATCAGATAGGTCCTACTGTGCACTTTCCTATTCTTTGGCCACTTCCAATTCAACCTCCATTCTCCCTCCCCAGTAGGGCACACATTTAAGTGTTCCTCTCCTTATGCTGCTCTCGTTTGAGGATGGTCCATTTCTTACAGCAGTACCCTGTGCAGGGAGACATGAATTCACACAGGAAATCTACAAAGCAGAAAGTTGATCTTAGATGCATCCCAGAGCCTCTCTGGTTTTGAAGGCAGAACTGAATGGTTCTGAATGGTTATTATTGGTTTTGTGAACATTGGTTTTGCCTGATGTAGGCTGTAGGAGCTCACCAATACATCTGCTGGCTGTATCCCCTGGGGAAATGCTTCACATGACACATTCTGACTTGAATTCCTCAATAGCAAGAAATGAATTTCTTTTCGTCACAGGATGGACTCTGCAACGTAGCTTGTTTTCTCCTAGGGCCTCCAAATTCCCTGGGAGCATCTGCAGCTCAATCCTTGCTCACAGGTCCTGCTCCCCATGCCCGCATGAGGTCTTCATCTTCCCAGGAGGAATGCTGGACAGGAAAGCCTCTGGAGGAGCAGAATGGGGTACTCGATGGATGGTTTTCTTTATCACTACAGCCCCTGTGGCAACATGCTGGAGATGCAGATGGTCACCTCATGTTATTTACACAATGACTCAACAGCTGAACATGTTAACCCAGCCCCATGCTGTTAGTGAAGGAGGTATAATATCTTTGCCATGCTGAGATTTATGGCGAGGCCAACACTGCATTTGTATCCTTCAGCACCACAATGACCCAAAGCCACAGAAACTTCATCAGAGCTATTTCCAAAAGGCAATATAAAACAGTCTGTAGTGTCAGGTCTCAGGTAGGTGTGCTACCAATGTGCTATTCTGGGGCTGCTAATCCTTCAGGAAACAGGGGAGCTTTCTGGTACTACACAGTGGCTGCATTGCACAGTGAGGGAAGGCAAGGAGTAAAGCTCCTGTTGGCTGCTTACCCCACCTTACAGCTCAGTTTTGTATTTAATCATTCTGTCAATGGGCAGAGGCACTAAGCATCATGACAGACCTTCTCTAGCATGTCTTCCTTCCAAATTCCTCTCCTAGCCCTCCAACAAGGGCAGCCCATGCCTGGAGATTAAATCCTCTAGAATTTACAGCAGTGAGAAAATACCATGCATACATTAAGACAAGTCCAAACACAACCAGGCTTTCTTATCTTCCGCTTGAATTTCCTTTCGGTCACCTGGAGCTGAATCAGAAGTTGATTAGTTTGAGGGTTTTTTTAGATGGTAGAAGAAACAAATTTCATTAGAAACCTACAGCAAAGTCATGTTTGTTTTTGCTTTTGAAGTTAAAATTTTCATGTATATTTTTAAAATAAAAGTTTAAAAAAAAAATGTTTTCCCCTAAATAAAGTATTTTCCTCCCTTTCTATCAATCACAGCCTTGCTATAACATTGAGATGAAAATCTGGTATTTCATTTTACTATAACTCACTGGTCTGATATCCAGGTATATTATTCTGGCAGGGAGTGATTTAGAAAGGGGGGGAAAAAACATAATGACCAATATATGAGAATAAGCCCACTGTTCAAAGACCTAAATAAGCTCCCAGAGCATCATATTATGGTGGCAAGGGGTTCACTGTTGGAATAGAGGATCTTAGTGGTCTCTTCCAACTTTAATGATTCTGTAAGCCAGTGACCTCGCAATGACCAGCACACAACACTGAAGAACCAAAGGCCCCAACAAGATCCAGCAAATGCTAGCTTGGATTTATTCTGTGTGAAGTAGGATAAAGATGCAGCTTTACTATGCAGATTGCCAGCATCTCTTCTCAGTAACCACCACACATATCATATGGACATCCCTCATACAGTTTAGTCTACCAAAAGCTACTTAGAATGCTAAAACTTGAACACTGGAGTAGACAAAAGCAAAGAGCAGAATTAAACTTCTGTTTTCCCTTATGAATTTCACTACCAAGCCTCTGCTGCTTAACACATTCCCAATTGGCCAGAAGAGCAGAAAGGCAATAAATCCTGCAGATGATGCTAGGGTAGGGTTTGATTAATCCTGACCTCTACTGATCTTAATGGGGCTCACTCCACTGGAGTAACCCTGGCTACCCACAATTATGGCTGTTTCCATTCTACCACCTGTGAAGCCCATTGTGGTGAGCTGCATGGAAGCCACGTGGGAGCAGGGTCAACCACAGCAGTGCTGATCATATGTGGTGTAAAAACAGGGATCAGAACTTCAGACACCTGGAATTTAGGACTTAATACTTTGAAAGAGGTGAATTAACTTTTTATTTCCAAGTTCTATTTTTATTAAAAAAATAACTCCACACACTGCTCTTAGAAAGTTTCCTGTAGCCTGTATGCACTCATTATAAAACTCTAACAACATTTACAATAGAAAAATATTTCTCTACCTTTAGCTCCTTAATTCATCAGTTATAAGAGTAAAAATCCACATCCACATGAGTAAAATAGTTGCATTCATACATTAAATGCGATGAAATACAAAGTGCGTATGAGATGCCTGTGAAATATTTATTTTATTGTAAATATTTTCTCCAGTAGGATTCTGGCTTGATCCTTTGTATAATATGCAGCTCTTCCTACCAAGTGCAGCCAGTGGAAAATGGCAAATACAATTTTTCTCTCAGTTAAGAGGATGACAATGATGCCCAATACATCAATGAAATCTCAGTCTGCGTTAGCATCACTGATGGAACAGAAAATTGGATTCCACTGTCTAATCCATTGTTAATGATTTTGCTTCATAAATACACTCAGTCTTCATTATAATTTGTTGTTGGAAATAATTTAAGCTTTGGGAAAAAATATTCTTGGAAGAATCAATTATCAGGATGGCACGTCCCACTATTTTGATTTATGATTTTTCATGGATAAGAGACCCTGAATGCAGGTTTGGCTGGAAGATATAGAATGAATGCCATTGCTTCAGCCTGATGGTAGCAAACAAGGCAGGCGGTTTAGATCACATCTACAGGAAGCACCCAGCACACTGATTTCCCACAGGAGGAACTCTTGATTAATTTCATTAGCTCTGCAAGGGGTGAAGTAGGACTGCACCACCTCACAACAGTGCTGTATCAGAGTAAATCCCTCATGTCGGGGACTTGTGCCAGTAGGACAGGGTGGCAATGTGACACCACAGCACAGATGTATACTGATATAGGATATTTGTCTTCCCTGGTATTCTTCCCTTGCTCCAAACTAAAAGTCTGCTGCTGCTCTTCATCTCAAGTGTTGTTCAGGCCGTTAAAGCTTGTTACAGCAATAAAGTTCTGCACATGTGCTTAGAGCTATATTCTGGATGTTGGATGTATGTCAAACATGAGGAGATGGATAGGAGGATATTTGAGCAGTGAGGCAGGACCTTGCCACACCTCCCACCAAACATCATGCCGTATTCCTCCTAACTGTACTGTCTTAGCAGTCTGTCATCCATTGACAGCCACGAGGCACCAGCTCCTAGACACAGATTCAGTCCTTGCATGGCCAATATCTCCCTGAAGAGTGAGTCACCTGGAACATGAGCCTGAGAGGAGAATGAGACCCAAAGCTCCCTATGGGGGAGGAGAAGAGGAGAAAACCCATCAATCTATAAACTAAACAAGCCAACCAAAGATGCAGATGCCTTGGTGACAAGTAAATTCAGTACCAGGCAGTAAATGGGGCTGCCCTGAAATGTGTTTTTTAAACAAATATTGACCTTAGGAATTTACAAGTTCACCCTGGTCAGAGCAAAGGAGGTTGAGAACCTCTGGAGTTTGCATTGGTTCCAGCCAAGAAAAAAGCTCTACACTTGAAGGAAAGAGTGAGTAATATATAATGGAACATTTCCAAGAATAAAAAGTTTTGTGTTTCCTACCAAGCACCACAGGAGAGTTTTAGTATTATGCATTACTTGAATCTTAGAATGGTTCAAGTAAATACACCACAAATAGCAAAGGAAATGTGTTTCAATAACACAGGTGTCCACATGAATATATGCATGAATCCTGGCACATATTTTTGTTTTGCTAAGAATTGAAAAGTTGCCCTCTGGCATTTCTCATTGCTGTTTGCTGTAAAACTCGGATGAGAATGCAAACAGGAAAGGACACAAAAATCACTGATAATCCTGAAGAAACACAGCATCAGCCCAAAAGGCTCAGGTTACTCAAAGCTGCCTGATGGATCCGTATGGCAGTGATTAAACAGCAGCTGGGTAGTAATTCTGGAGTGCCATTCCAACTGGACATCCCATGCAGAAACAACTCATATGAAGAGTTATTCAACCAACGCCATCCCTATCACAGCACCCATCTTCCTTTCTCTCCCCAGTGGCCTATGAGCTGCAAAGATAACAGGCCATGGCTCTATAATATGTTCATTTTTGTCTTCTGAACTTCTTGCTCCCTAAATCAAAGGTACTTTGCTCTAGATGGATCTTTAATTTGCTTCTTTAAACACCCCTGTGTTTACATATATTAAGAGATCATGGTTGCAGAGAGAGGGAAAAGGATGCTATGTTAAAAATAATTTAATGGCTAGACTATTCATTTGATGATTCAGAAAGAAGCAGAAAGTTTTGCACAAAGAATATCAAAAGCTCTGATTATAAAACAGCATCTGGACTCTGCATGAATACATTGACCTGATAGAAATGTTAGCAGCCAAGAGACCACCCTGCAAACACAGCTCGACATTCAATCCCATTTCAATTCCTTGGAGCAGAGGAATCCTGGGTAACAAACCATTCTGCCAAAAACCATTCACCATAAGGACAGTACTCTTCTGCTCTGGTGACATTTATTCTTGCTCAGAAATTTGTTATTCAGTATAATATTTGCAATAATACCAATGGCCCAAGAGATACCACATTTGAGCAACAATCATGACTTTTTCCCCTTTGCCAAAACAGTCTGGCAGCTTACTTATCTTGTGGGCTTCTGCAAACAAGTGATGCTCATTCTAAGTGTGCTCCAGCCTTGCAAGCTGACCATTTGGGTGGCATTTCCACTGCTCCAACCAGAGACCAGATCGCAGAAAAGATGATAAGCAAGTGCTTATCAACAGCACTGCCTACATCCATCTTGAACTGTAACAGACCTACAATGCAAATGGTGTGAAAGACGATGAAATATTTGAAATTTTAAGAAACAGATGTTGTTTTCACCACAAACCATAGACTTTGTGGTTGCAAACAATACTGAGATGCCCGATTCCTTGAGGTATCAGACCACAGCTAAAGATCTCTTAAGACACATAAATACTTGGCCTTCTTATCTCCTTTACTGCTATTAACTCCTCTAGCAGATTAATTTTCAAGCAAGAAAGAGCAGACATACTCCCTCCCCTCCTCAGGCAGGCAACCACAGCTCCCAGCCTCTTTGCCTGCAGTGGGACCTATGCTATAACAAAGCAAGTCTTCCTCTGCAAAGATACAGCAAAGGAAGCACTCAGATTTAGTAAATTACACAAAGCTTATTTTTCTGTTCACCTTCTACAAGGCTGCTATTGTCTGTTTGCTCTACAAATTAGATACTCTCCTCACAACACTGCAGTCCTTATGATGAAAACACTAGCACTCATAGCTGCTAAGTGCCCCAGGCACCCTCCTAGAGGAGCTCAAGGAACAGATGATGCACTGAGCAAAAATCACTATGAGGTCCTTGTCACCTCTCCAAGCTGACTCCCAGATTGGATCCAACCTCTAAGCTCCTAGCAGCATCTACAGATCACCACTAGCAAGCAGACCCCGCTCATTGCTTCTAACCCAAGAAAAAAGGCAAATTCAAGCTAGATACATTCCTCCTCCTTTGCTTTGAGCCTTTCTTAACCTCTTTCGGCCTAAACAAGCTCATTAGCTTAATCAGCAGCCTCTGTAAACCCATCTCATTCTAAATGAAAGGGATAGGAAGCAGCATGGTGAAGCTATGTAGAATAGGGGTGAGAACTGCAGGGAGGTGACCATGAGCAGCATGGCTGGAAGAGGGTGAGTTAAGTGGATCTGAAGTGAGAACCCTGCAAAAACAGGCAAAGCAGAGAAATCTCCCTAAAGCATGGGCATCGTGAGACAGAACTGCTGTCAGGCGGCACCTTGGACTGGCAGCTAAAGCAACCCTCTTGGTCAGAGAGACGGAAAACTGCTTGAAAAAAAAAAGTAAACTTTTTCCCCTGTACAAGAATGCTTCCGTACAAAAGTTCTGGTGAATTTATGTGCTCCCAGTGCTGGTGCCAACTGCTCCTTTAATCCCAGCACGGCCAGGGGAGCAACAAGAGGGTGCCCACGGGAAGGGAGCACAGAGATGATATCAAGCAGCAAAGATCTGCACAAACAGTTTAGCACTAGTTCAAACATCTCATTAATTTAATTTAAGTGGAAAAGCTGTCAGCCTTAATTTTAATGAAACACTGAACCACAGGTGAACCTTGTGCCTAAGAAAACTGCAAAGAGAAAAGTTCCATATTTTGTCATCCACCATGCCGTGGCCTTATTAACCCTTGCCTGAAAGGTGATGGAAAAGCAGCACAATAACTTCTTGGGAAGCCCAGGACTTCTGTAGGCAGTGCCACATCTGCACACTTCATATTTGCAGCAGCAACAGAACAGCAGCAGTGCTTCTATGATGTCATGGGTTATGAACAGGCCCCAGAGCGAAGTGGCTGCAGCAGCAGGATGAAGGCTGCCTTTTCTATTCCTTTACTTGTTAAATTAGAGATGAGGCATTGCCCACCGAGAAGTTCCCTAGGCTTGAGTTAGGCTGTGACAAGGCTGACAGGTATCTCCCAAAGAAAAGAGCACAAGCATTGACTGGAAAGCCACCTGCTGCCATAACTGGCTGAGATGCACCTCGAGCACCTCTCCCTCCAACCAGCCCTTGCTCCAACACCCAGCTCTGGGTACAGTCCTCACTTTAGACTTAGTTTCCTCGTGTCATCCACTGAAAAAATGTGATGCCACACCTGAATGTGACCAGGAAGGTCTGGTTGCCTTCTGCCTGGTGTGCTGCTGGGACAGGGATCCCTGCTGCTGCCCCTCTCCCGATTCATGTAGTGCAAACCAGCTGGAACACAACCCCATCTGCCACCTGCTGTCCCGACACAAAGAGTCTATGCCCCTGGAGCACAACAGAAATACCTCTCCAAGATTTCAAGGAAACATCACTTTTCTCTGATTTTCTGTACATCTCAGCTTTGAAAATATGGAAAAAATCCAATGTATTCCTCAAAAGTGCCCTTATGCCTTGCTGGCTCTGGCCAGAAGCTGCATGGATGACCTAACATGGGAGAGATGAGCACCAGCAGCAGGGCAGGGGCATAGTGCTTCCTGCCTGCCTGTCTGCCTGCCCCATTCTTCTTCCTTGCCGGATTCCTGCCAGCTCATACTCTGAATATTGAATGCAATATTCCCCTGCACTGGTGCACAAAATCTTGTTCTATTTCAGCTTTTTTTTTTTTTTTTTTCCACATCCTCCTTTCACGGTGCTTTGTTTTAAGAGTGCATCCTCCACAGTAATTTCATAGGCTTCTATTCCTAGCTCCAGGAGAGGGAAGGGAAAATCTAATAATATTGATGAATAACCAAGCTGCCGCTAAGGAGTCTGCCTTTTATCTAAAAAATACCTGGTAGGAAAAGGAAAAAGGATGTCTCACTGCGGACTGTAACATAGGTGGGAGCTGGCAGATCAGGGGCTGTGCTCCCAGGCACATTGTCAACATCAGGGACGCAAAGAGTGGGAGCGCAGCTTCAAAGAGCGTGGGCAGCCTAGGAAACTTCACAAGAGCTGGCACCTTGAAAGGTGAATGCTGTTGAAAAGCACATTTGGGTTTACTTCCCTTTGAACAAACACCCACCATTTCCTGGTGTTGTCTTTACTTTCTGAGATCCGTTCACTGAAGTCAAGCAGAATAAACAACACCGTGCGAGATGAAGGTTGCAATGACTTTGGGGCTTGTTGACAAGTGTCTTTTCCAAGTGGTTCGTGCTTGCAGCAGAGCCTTCCTGTTGGAACACAGAGTCCCACCCCTGCCCAAAGTGCACAGCAATAACAACTTCCATGCAAACCCAGGGCCATCAGCGCCATTGGTTTGCAGGAAATTGCTCTGAAGCAACAGGGGACTTGATAAAAGAACAGGAAAGCGTTACTCAAAGGGATGTCAGCAGAGTTCGTGTGGAAAAAAAAAAAAAAAACAATAAGGGAAAAAAACATTATTAAATTGTAACGGATACCTTTGGGGTAAATGTACAGCTTCTCCTTTATTACCCTCAGGAGCAACATTCACCACTTAGGCTTCAGCAGGGATATAAAGGCAGTGAAACAGGTCACTGGGGTTTTAACAAAAGACATCGAGATCACTTTGTAGGTGGGGGAACTCAGGAGAAGTGGAGCTGCATGTTCTGTGCCCCCACCCTGAGCCCAGAGCCCTGCTGGGGCTCCCAGCACATCGCTATAGTGCTGCAGCTGTTCTGCCACAGCTCCTTCCCTAAAGTATCATCTCATGGTAATTAATTAAGATATTAGAGACCCCACATCTTAAAAATTGATTCTTATATTAAATAGTCCTAGTGCTAAATGAAGGGAAAGTGCCCATCCACAAACCTCCATAACTGGAGCTGTTGTGTTCTGGCATAACCAGGGGTGCACCATGTGTGCTCAGCAGATGGGCACTGATTGCCCTGGGCTGTGGGAGCTCTTCTAGACCTCACAGCTGATGCTACTGCACCAGAAGCATTGCTTACACTGTTGTCTAGCCAGACAAGAATCCCCACTGCTGCTTCTCGCTGCTTTCAGACTTATTTTAAGCTTTTCCACAAACCACAAGAAATTTTCTCAATTAGGCAGAGAGAAGCTTCTCAAAGTTGGAAGAAACACCGAGGGAAGTAGAGGGGATTAAAACAAGATGAACAGCATAAATAAAGTTGGAAAAACAGACAGGGGAAGAACGCAGGTGTGCTAATCAGCCTTCCCAAAGAAGAGCTGACAGAGCCACCTACCGCTCACTGGGCTCTGGCTCAACCTGCAAAGGGAAACGTGGGAGCATCTTCCTGATGACAGCGCTATTCTTAAGCCCATCAATTCATAACATCAAGAGAAATAAGAAAAATATTCTGTGGCCTAAAGGGAAGATTGAGAGGCCAATGAATAATAGATTTAAAAAAAGAACTGGTATGTCTTGCAGCTTTTCAAAATACCTCTAACATGTGTGTAATATACCGTAAATACCAAAGCTGTAGTGCTGCTTGTGTGTGACAAGTCACAGAGAAGTCAGAATATGCTTCCTGAGATCTGAATCCTGGCCACCTAGCAATTCACTTTTACTGGGGGGGGGGGGAAGGGGAAAAGAGGGGGAAAAATCAATAGCATTTCTCAGCAGAAAGTTATTTCTAGTCTTTTACATTGCAAAGGGAACTGTCATTTCATTATTTTGGTGGGTGTGATGGCACATGATGTACCGACCATATGCAATCAGAGAACTAAATGCTGGCTCAGAGCTGAAGACATTATAATGAGTTACACACATCTTTTAAATGAGAAAAACGATTGAAAATAAAAGGCAGTACGGTACTAAACACAGATGTCTCCAGCATTATAAAACTTTTTGGAATGTAGATTCTAAGATGCCATTGTTGCAATGCTTAGGGATCTTTTTACCTGCAAATTGCCGTTTTTACCTTTTATTATTTTATTATTATGTTATTATTAGGGCAACCTGACGGAGCTGTGGGTGTTCCTGTTCACTGCACGGGAGTTGGACTGGATGGCTGTTAAGGGTCCCCCCAACTCCAGCGATTCTATGATTCTATGCCAAAACATTGCCATGAAACTCTGAGATGAACCTGGGAAAACCTGCCTGTGACATCAGAGATTTGTTATGTAGGTTGTTTTGGTTTGGTTTTGTTCTCCTCAATCTATCATGAAGAGAGAGATCTGGGACCAGATTAAAGTTTTTTCTTACCAAGGGAGGGCTTATAGATACAGAGATGCTGTCCTCAAGTGCTCGTTACTGGTTGCATGAATCCAGATTCCGTTAGGGAGTCACACCAGACACAGCCCTGACTTCCATGGAGGAAACCTGCTTCTGGCCACATTCCCTGGGTGATGAGGAAGGATGCAATGGGAGTCAGCAGGCAGGAGCTTCCTCTGCACCTCTGCCCTCAGCATCTCTGCTTGGAAAATGGGCTCAGCTCCAGTGGCCCTATATTCCTGGATGGAAAGCTGTGCTGTGCGGGGAGTGCTACAAATGGCCTCTACCACCAATTTTAGTTGAGAAAAGGGTCACTCAAACCATCTTCTATTTGGCATGTAGCTTCTTCATCCCCTTTTCTCCCCGTCCTTTGTTAACTTCTACAGTGTGATGGCTTCATCTCAATCCAAGGGAAAGTCCTGCCCACAGATCACTGCACGGATCCCACCTTGCACAGCCACCAAAATTACCCCATCCTGAGAGCAACCTCTATGACTGATGGCTGAAATGGGAAGAGAGGAGCAGCGAATTAAGGAGGATGAGCACAGCCCAGCAGGCACCTACTGCAGGGGTTTCGTGGTCGTGCCAGCAGCACCAGCTCATCAGACCCAAGGGCAGAACATGCTGTTCTCTCCATGGCACACCCAGGGATCGATCCATTTGTGTACCATGGAGCCCAATAGCAGCAGCTCCAACCCGGGCACACATCACCGAGAGCAGCTGGTACAACGAGCTGCCTTCCAAACCCATTGCTCTAAGAGCATCTGGAGACCAATGCTGGCTACAAAGGCTCCCTTTCCATGAGAACATTTTGCTTCGCTTGTTGTTTGTCTCTCAAAACCACGTTATCTTTGTTTTTGGTACGAAAAATGTATATTCCATCACTTTCATTAGGGCAGAGAGGAAATATGATGATGCTCATTGTTGACTGCAGAACTCTCATTTTTTAGCTACTCATAAAATTTTAGCACTTGAAAGTGATCCCAGGAGGGGTGTTTATTAGAGGAGTCTGAACTCATCTCTGGCTGCAACTGGCTCTGTCTTGCTATCACGAGCCACATGTGGTTTCAAAGTGCCTCTGACAGCAGTCACCAGAACAGTGTAATCCATAAGTTTACATTAAATATTTACACGATGCTACTTTGTGCTCCTCTTGGTTTAATTGGCCTTTGAAATTCATCAAAATCTATTAGCAAAATTCGTTACTTAACATTGTTTGTATCATTTAGTTGTAATGCTCTGCTAAACAAACAGGCCAGTCTGTACAGCCCATCTTATGGAGCAAAAGGGCAGATCCTGCTTTGCCCATGGCAGGCTCACAAAGCAGGATTCCAGTTTGGAGATGTGATCAAAACAGCAGGAATAGAGTTCTTTCAGAAATTCCATATGCAAGAGAGCAAAAGAAATTTCCAAAAAGGAGAAAGGTTTTTCTGGCAGATTAAAGGATTTTCTTTTTTTTTTCCCCAGGAAATTCATGATATTTCAAATGAAGTAAAGAATTAAAAAACCAACAAAAACAAACAAAACAAAACAAAACAAAAAAAAACAACTTGTGGTACAATTCCCAGTTAAAACAGAAGGAAAGTCTTAGAAATTAAGACTTCACAACACGGTCAGAACTTGTGCTTGTTGGTTGGAGTCTAAATGAAAAACTGCACACTTTGGCAACTCCAAAACATTTTGCAGATTTATGGTCTCAATAAAAACACTGTTGTATAAGACAGAAGGCTTCAATTTCAATCTAGAGTAATCTCATTGTCTCCAGTGGACACAGACATCACCAGGAACAGAGGGCGGACCGCTGTCTCCCACAGCTGCTACATTTACAGCAGAGAAATTCATCAGGCAGAGAGGCAGGAGCAGACTCTAAGACTGGAGAACCGGCAGGAAGGGGAAGAAAAGGGCACCAGTATGGGTAGAGCTCACTGGAAACATGGAGACAGATGTCCCCAGAAACATCTGGTGCCACAGGTGTGCAATGGAGCATTGAGTTCCTCCAGTTTTTAATTTCTACACTGCAGAACTCTTGGGTGGACATATTGCATCTTCATGATTTAAGGTGCCAGACATGAAGGGATTATGTCATTGCAGTAATCCTGAAATGACAGTTGTAGAACTGCACCAAAACTACACCTAAATCAAGGAAAAAGAAGTGAGCCCTTTTTGCAGTAACAAGGGCAGTGAGAGGTTAGTTAAGAATGAAAGTTTTCCCTGTTGATTGCAGGGGAATTGGACTAGATGACCTCTGAGGGTCCCTTCCTTCAAATGATTCTACGATTCTATGAACTTGCTATATAAATCTGGTACACACCATCCAAAGCCACAGCAAGACAAGGACTTACTCAGTTACAGCTGCTTTCCAGCAAGTGAGAAGTAGCAGAAATGGAACAGCCAGAATGAACAGCCAGGAAACATTGCTAGGACATTGCTTGGAGAACCAGGAGTCAGAGCTTGGACTAGAAGTTGGCTTGCAAGAGGCTAGGATTGCCAAGAAGAGAAACAGCTCTTCCCCATACAAATGAGAAGAAAACAAATTTTTAAATCTTTTACCACAAAGGACACTTCCAGCCTCTGTTTCTCCAAAGGGAGGCAACAAGCTGGGAAAGAAAACAAACAAATGGAAGAAAATCCAAAATTCAGAGCTAGATCTATACAGAACTAGTTAAAAGAGGTTTAATAGTGTCCTTTGTCTCTTTTGCACAATGCAGCATTGTGCACTGGCAGATCTATCTCATCATCTATAATAGAAGATGAAGATGTGGTCTTACCTTTATTACTTTAATTAGTATTAGTTTTTGTGGGTTTTTTACTGATTTTTATCTTGTTCCTCACATTTGATGATGCTCATTTTTGGGGTTCCCACTGCAGAGGACCATCTCAGCCATACCGACGTCCTCTCTGCAGACGTCTTCCTGATGGAGCTCTCAGTAGGTTGAAGTCCCTGTCACTCTCAATTTATGTATTCCTGTAATCACACACATTTAGAGAGGGTGAATACTAAAGCAGAAAGTTAAAATGTTTGGAAGGTTTTGTGCAAAATCCTCTTAGATGTCATTGCAATGCTTATGCATTGAGTGTAAGTTTTCCCAGAGGACTCTCTTACAAATAACACTGGGTGTGGATCACAGCAGAACCTAGTCCATTAATTGCTTTCAGACCCTTTTAGCATTACCATATTTATAAATTAACAGCAAAATAACAAAAGGATTAACCCAGAATGAAAAGAGCAATACCCAGACATACAGACAGTTACCAGTTACTACATTGGAGCAGAGGAAAAAGCAAATTCAGAGTAACCAAGTGCCATCTGGTGGATCAACAGGCACCAAACAGGAGGCATGGACGTGGAAGCCAGGGTTTGGTCAGGCACAGAAAGTATTTGTATGCTGCAGGCATCGTTATTGGCGATAAAAGAAATCACTTTGTTGGTATCAGACATGCAGTCCCTTTAAATGACTACAAACACCGCTGCCAAGATTTACAGCCACCCTGTTTCTGTGACTCAAACAAGAAGTCCATAAAACTTTAACCACCCGGTTCTTGCATCACAGCCATAAATCCTGACTGTGTTTTTATCTCAGACAACACAGACCGGGCACAGAATGCAAAACTGTGCAGAAAGCACTGCTGTACAACGGGGAGCCAGCATTGCAGTCTGGGGCTGCAGGAGCAATCTGCCAGTGCAAGGGAAAGCTCTCCACCAAATCAAATTCTTCCTGCTGCATTGCTCTCCCACAAGCTGTCACTGCACAAAGGGTCCTTTTGCTCCTACCTCTACATCATTTTATAAGCCCTGTAATAAAGTGCTTGGTGCAGGGGCAGCACCACAGCTCTGGTGCCCCAAAGACACACTCCCTCTTGCTGACAAAGCTGCTGGTTCTGTTGAGTGTTGCTGTTGTCTGAGTGTAGCGAGGTAGGATTCAATCCCTTTTTTTTATCCAGTAGAGCTTTAAAAAAGAAGTTCTTGAGGTATGAGGATACAGTCTCAGCTGGTTCCCAGCCCATTCCCACACACACACCTCACACATCAGCTCTGCACTCTCCCCTCCCTGTGGGGCAATACGGCTGCTCTGTGTGCCACAGGTACACCACAGACCAATTCTGCCTGATCACCCCATTCCCAGAGCCCTTCTTTCATGACATGGATTGGAGATGTTCTTAAAACCACAGTTATTCGAACCTGCAAGATAGAAAAGAGATTAATAATTTACAACTTGGGGAAAGTGTCCATTTAGATTAATGCGAGGCTGAAAATAGTGCTTCTCTCCAATTCACTGGATGACTACTATAACATTCAGTCCAGTTTAATGGAATGATATTCCAGTTACATGAAGAAATCGTATCCGTCACTCACTTTCTACTCCATCTATCCGCAATGGAGATGATTACTTTAAAAATATCTGCCTTCAGTAGACTTGCACACTTGGCTAACTTTTGAGATACGTTGTGATGACAAAACACAAGGCCATCAGCTTTAAAAGAGAAATAGCAGTGACCTACCTATCAATACAGATAGATCAGACTGGGAAAGGATCCAAATGCAGACAGGCTGGCCAGTGAGGTGGAGGGGTCACCATCCCTGGAGGTGTTCAAGAACTGTGGAGATGTGGCACTGAGGGACGTGGGTAGTGGGCATGTCAGGAGTAGGTTGATGGTTGGACTAGATGATCTCAGTTGTCTTTTACAACCTTAATGATTCTATGATTCTACATAAAGTCTTTCAAACCAGCTAAGTATGCCCTCCTATTTCTTTCTCCAAAGATCAGTTCAGTCAAATAACCTGAGAAGTGAGTCAGCTGAATGCCCTCAGGGGAATGAGAAGAGAGGTGGAATGCTCCACAAGAATCTGATAGCTGCTGCATGACGGTATGGGCAGACTGCTTCAACCCTTCCCCTCCCACGGCCAGGGGCAGCATCGCTGAATTCACAGCATGTGGCTATCCCTGCCAGACCACATTTACTCTTGCTGCTTGCTACTGCACACAGAGCATTTTAGCTGTGCCTCACTGAGGGAATGATACCCTCAATTCCATACTGGTGGAGCCAACAGTAGGTACTCTTCCATCAGCTAGTGACCCATAAATACATATATATATATATACAAATATTTATATGTATATAGATGTGTGTGTATTTCAGAGAGCTTTTCCTTAAGGCCTAGGTGCCCCCCTCCTCATTACCACTCTCCCTCCTTCTTGGGTCAGGAAAGGAAAGACACAGGGATGGATGTGTCTCACAGGCTGATGTTATTTTACTAAGGTAGCACTTCTGGAAAATAACTGCAGTAAATTAGCACTCTGATGGCTGTATGCCAGCAGTGCTCATAGGGCCCCAGGAAAGCTGAGCTCTGCCCCAGCCCAGTGCTCCCCTTTCCTGTTCAGTCTGGACGGTCTCTTAATGGGATTTTCAGATGCAGCTGCGAGGGCAATTACCCAATCCAAACTGCACTATTTGCTTCCCAACTGCAGAAGAGCATTAATATCTGAAACTTGTTGATCACCATGCTGCAGGAGAGTAATTTTCACAGGTATGATTAAAAGTCACATTGCAGGAGGAAATGAGACCACAAAGGAAGACATCCCTATGTGAGGTTTGCTGGCAGTGTAGCAGGCAGTGAGAGCAGGACTCCTTCTGGCCCAGGAAGACCACCCTTAGCAGGAGCTTTACACCATTTTCAGGGCCCAACTGGTAAGGAAGGAGAAATATCTCACTGAGTTTCAAAACTTGATGGAGGCTGCCACCTACTAGCATAGAGCTGAAATGACCAAAATGGTGCAGTGTTTCAAGAAAGACAAATATAACAGAAAGAGGAAGAAAGGTAGAAGAATGGAACCTGTAGGAGGGTTGAAAATGAAAAAGATTTTTGTCTTCTTCTGGCTGTGATGATGAGGCAGGTCATGTTGCCTTGCAGGGTTCAATTTTCCCTGTCTGGATCAATAGCTCCCAGCACATCATTCACACTCAGCTGCTTATCTAGTTAAGTTAATAATTTTTTCTTTCCACTTATGCAATGCCCACAAGAACATAATGGTTTCCTAGAATAAGTCATCCAAAATGGTTTGATGCTCTGGGAGAAGTACCTGCACTCAGCAGCTGTGCCACTGAAGCTTTCTCTCCAACAGCAGTGAGCCATGCAGTGTTGCTCGTTCCCAAACCATGGAGAAGGAAGCAGAAAAGTTTTATTGGTGTGACAGGCAACCTGGTCCTGCCTCGGACCTCAACAACCACTGAGTACATTTGAACACATTCTCTGCAAAATGAAGGAGGAGTTCCTAAAAGTCCAGAAGTAGAAATGCCACATCAACTGCTTCAAAGCTGTTGACTTTCCTTAAGTCCAGAACTGGTGATCAACTTTCTCCAGCAGAGGTGGGATACTTGGAGAGCCAGCTAACACCATCACAGCTGTCCCATAGGACTGCTTGAGTGTGAACAGTCCCCAAGACTCACCACACTATCAGAGAAACAGAAATCAGTGCCCATTTCAAGATTTTGGAGCCTTTCTGCAGGGAGGGATGCAGCTTTGTCCCACTTTTGTTGTCCAGAAAGGCTGAAGGACAATCAACCCGTAAATTAAACAATGCATTAGTCAGTAGACCCAACCCTCCTGTATTCTCCCTGCCATCAAAAAGCCAAATGTTCCTGCTTCCCTTGGCACCAGTAACTCACTTCCATAGAAAGATAGAAAGAAAATGTCACCAGGTGTTTGTGCCTTTTTTACTGTCCTCTGACAAGCTGCTTGAAATCGTATTGTAAAATTTGTATTGCAGTTAAAAACAAAGGAGAGGACGAGGAAATTCCCAAAGTTTTCTTTTCATTCTGGATGTGATTCCCTGCTGATAGATGTAGTTCCTTACCATACATGCTAATGGTCCCCTTAAGGAGGACTCTCTTTCAGTAGTACAGGGCCAAACATTATCTCCTTTCATAGTTTTCAGGGTCCAAGTGCAGGCCTTTCTGTACAAAGGCAACCTGGGTCTACCTAGAAAGGAGAAATCAGCAAAAAGCTCCAAAGCCTGAGCTCCCTGAGCAGAGAACCACCTTACCTCTCACCATGGCCATCTGGGAAGAAAATCTCTTGTAAACAGGAGATGTTGTTTTAGCACTTACTGCTCTTTTTCTTCTTCTCTTTCTCGGCCTCTTTCTTTTTTTCTCCACTGCTATACACTATATACACAGAAAGAGAGTAGGAGCCAGGTATCATGAATCTTCAATCTTTATATCTTCCTGGAACAACTAGTTGACAGCTACTAAGCTACTGGCAAACTGTCTGCCTTAAGTATTTTTCCCCTTTCCTTTGGCACCATGCCCCTGGCTGGGTTTCAGCTACACTTTGCAGAAACCATTCAGAACAATAACTACACACTGCCTCGTAAAGGAAGCAGTGGAGTGCATTCCCCCTCCAATCACTCCTGCAGCTCATTAACAACAACGTGACCTACACACATTTGCCCGGACGGGGGAAATTAGCTTGCTGTGGATCAGATGACTTGCCTGCCCTTGCTGCAGCACCCAGCGCACC
Organism: Meleagris gallopavo; assembly: GCF_905368555.1. Classification (NCBI taxonomy): domain Eukaryota; kingdom Metazoa; phylum Chordata; class Aves; order Galliformes; family Phasianidae; genus Meleagris; species Meleagris gallopavo. The sequence goes on along the minus strand of NC_139412.1, from coordinate 4,635,760 downwards.
CACACAGCAGTGGAAAACCCAGTTTACTCAGACTAATAGCAGGAAATAGAAAGGGACTACACGAAGTCAGGGCAGGAATGTCAGGATCGGTGCGCGCTTCTCTATTATCTGCCTTTCATTCTACCATTTCACGCTCGAACTTCCCTCTCTTTTTACTCAGTTCACACAGGGTTCAATGGCAGCACAAGGGCAGCAGCGCCCACTGCAGCAACTCTGCTCTTAACGAACCTCTGATTCCCCTTCCTCCTGTGCCACCTTCCTCTGCCGCTTGGTACTGCAGCCTCTGCAAAACAGCACAGCGATCTTACGAAGGAGCGGAGGGGGGCGGCAGGAATAACGCTAGAAAGCCCGACTCCCATCGCCCCGCACTGCCTGCACTCACTTAGCGAAAGGCTTTTGCCAAGGGATTGGATGCTCTGTGGTCTCTTCGCCTCCACGGAGCCGACTTCAAGCAGGACGCAGCCGGTTTCATTGCAGACCTCACTTGTGAGGCAAAGTTGGCAGAGGATCACAGAATAGGCTTGGGTTGGAAGGGACCACAATTTCATCAAGGATGAGGTGGTGCCTGTCCTTGCAACTTTTAGCAGCCTGTATGATCTGCCCGTGGAGGGCACCAGGCTTGCATGGCATTTCCTTGGCCAGGAAAAAAAATGATGCGTAATTATTGTGGCTGCATGCATGAAGTGACAGGGAGCCCAGGAGCATGAGTGAGGATCATTGAGACTAACAAGCAGGATGCCTACAGCCCATGAAGGAGCTGACAAAAGGCTTACATGACACACCTGTGGTATTGCACAAGGAGGTTGTGGAGACCAGAAAATGCCTAAATATAGAATTCAAAGATGTATAGAGCGAGCTGAACATGTGGTATTGCTAATAACTGGCTCACTAGTGTGTGTGTAGCATATGGATAGAATAATTAACCAATTAAAAAGTGCATGGAAGACAAGGGACAGAAGATGCTACCAATAGGAGAAGCAATAACTGCAGAACAGAGGACTGATGGAATGTACTTACACAGAGTGTGAGGTTTGGGTTCTCTGTAGTTGGGAAAGCACTGGAAGCCACTGCTGCTGATGGCCTTACGTTGTGAGATGTGCACAAACATAGGAGCTGAACTGATTGTGGGCAGAGTAAGGGCAAGACAGCATGGTCTGGAAGGAGGAATTGACCTGAAACATGCTTTAAAGTCCTAGCACACTAAATCCATCCACCGTCATCTGCTGCAAAAAAATCAGTGTATTGGACCTATGGATTTTCTCTTCCAGTTTTATCAATTTTAGAAAATTTCTCGTTAGCCACTAGTGGTCGTTGTTGTCCTGTGCAGCAACAACAACTGGAGTTGGCACAGGGAGAGAACACTGAGAAATCATTTCCACACGCTTATTTCACCAGGTACAAACCGTAGTCAAAATTTGAAAGCCAAGCACAAAACGGTGGATCTGTTCATTCTTCAGGAGATGAGCAGGCACTACAGTTACTTCTCCTTGTAAATTATATTCAGCATCAAGGAAAACACAACACTTTGACAACAATTAGGTACCGCAATGAATTGGAAACACTGCAGCAAGCCAAGCAGATGCTGCTTTGTTTACAGACTTCATGTAAACACTGATTTTGATGCAGTTCCTTTCATCCTGGGCGCAAGTTTGTCCCTCAACCTAACGACAGGCAATTGCAAAATCACAGGAAAATATGATGCCCCGTTTTGTGGAAGTCGTGTGTGTTTGCTGAGTGCTTACACAAAGCGAGCACTCAAATAAAGCAGATGCAGTTCCCCTAACATCCCCCAAACCAACTCTCTGCAGTACGTAGAGTTAAAAATTTAAGCCCAGGCTGACAAAAGGGCACCACAGGCTTTTAAGCGCTCAGCTTCGAGGCATCCAGCTGGTGGAGCAGAATTCACAAATATGAGCGGAGCACTGGGATGAGGGGGTTGCAAAGCATATTTCAGGGCTGCAAGGAGTTACCCTGGCTACTCTGGGTGAGCTGGGCCAGGCGGTGGAAACCGTACAGCTACAGCCCTTGTCTGGATACCACAAGGTACACAAAAAGCGACCACGGCGTCATTAGTAAGTGGGATGGGATGCACCTAACCAGTGAAAAGCTCAGTACATGTGCACTCTGAGCTGCTCTGATTATCAGGTACATAAGGCTGCGACACAGCCTTATGTGGTTAAACTCTGTCTTGAGGGGGTTTTCAGGCCCATGTGAAGTTGGAGGCTTAGATCTTCCTTCATTTTCCTTCATTCATTACCTATGCAACCTGAGGGAGGGAGCCTGCTTTGGCAGGGGGATTAGACTCAATGATCTCTGGAGGTCCCTTCCAACCCCTACAGTTCTGTGATTCTGTGATTCATTTGGATCTGCATTGGTTTATGAAGAATGGAATAGATCTTTATATACTCATTTTTCTTCATAAACCAACGTGAATCTTACAAATGAAGGAAGATCTAAACCTAAAAACTCACCCAAGACAGAGTTGAACCTCATTCCTGCCCTAAACTTTATTCTCCCTTGAGCTCCACAGCCCAACCTGCCCATCTCCAGACAGCCACATCCAACTGCATTGTGCCCAGGTGGGACAGAGCCACCTGAAAGGGTCAACTTCCTGCACTCCAACCAAATTACAGATCCCAGACACTTTACATCTGCCTTTCTGCACTTAAAACACACTGCTGTTTCTAATCTACCTCAGAAGAGGGCTAGCTTTGGAAAAAAAAAAAAATGCAATGCTCTCATTAGGATAAATGCAACTTCTGCATTTTTTGCATTTTTGCCATTTTTGCTTTTTTTTTTTCCTAAGTTCCAAGTTTCTAACAGTGCTTATCAAAGCTATTCTATAAAATTAATCCCAATGGCTAGAGGTAAAACAGCTCTAATCGAGCTATTTTCCAAGAGGAAGGGTTAATAAGAAATGAAAATAAAAATCAGGGGAAAAGATGAAGAGCAACTTCTTTCACTTGTTCCATTTTTCCTGCATTTTACAAATTATAAATTGAATCATCTGTTGATGAAATGTCATATTACCATTTCTCCCCAATTATAATCACTAATCAACACTGCAATGATGCCATCTTGTTTGGTCTCTTTCTATAGGTTCAAAAGAAAATTTCGGAACCTAGGAAGACATCACTTAATTTCAAAGCTCCTTCAGAATGATTAAGGTTTTAATTACGTACATATATAGCTACACGTGTGCATAAATATACGCATGGATATATTCTCTTACACAATTTCCCTTCACATGGGCAGGAGCTTCAGATGTAACCCATGAAGTGAACCCATCTCTTCTCTGGGGAAGGAAAGCAGGGGCTTTCTTTGAGACCAGCATGACGTCCTGCCACCCATCTCAAACATGCAACAGCCCTTGGGCATTTCACCCATCCCCTTGGTTGCACAGTGAGCAGGATGAACTGATTGAGGCAATCTGATGGGCAAAAGACTTAAAACAGTCTCACGCTACCTCGAGCAATGTGGGAAAAGAACATTACTAAAAACCTGATCTGAGATGTGATCTACATTTTGCTGCTGTCATTAGGTGCTTCTCCGTTGACTTTGCCGTGCTTTGAATTAAGCATCAAGCTTATACAATGAGGAGTGGAAGAAGAAACTCTGATTTTGAAGAAACCCATATGGCGTCCTGCCTGTGAGCCTCCTGCAAGCCTCTTGAAACATGTGCTATCACTACACAGACAGCAGAAGGGAGACAATATGCACCTACATCCCAAATGCCTTCCCCGTTCTGGTACAGGAAATCGTTCTGAGGCAGCTATTTCCTTAAAAATACAGAAGTTTGTAATCTTCTTCTACGAACTTTTGAGAAGAAATGTACTCTGTACCCACACACCCCTATGGCAGATCAAACCAAAGGGGCTCACACCACCCATGCAGCAGCAGGAGGTGCTCTGGATGCACTCTGCACCTTCAGTTGCAGGCTGTCCCAAAGGCTGCGTGTGCACTCATTAAGAAAAGGTGGGGAAAAAAAGCCCGCTAAAAAAATTCATTTACTTTAAATCCAGTTCCACATAATTCCATTTTAGTGCAATCTATGTTCAGGCAAGCATTTAAATATTCTATTAAAACGGATCCATCCTCAAATAATGTGAATCCAGGGAAGTAATAGCTAACATCTCAGTGCTAAGCCTCCATCAGAGTCACTACGGTGCCGTGGTACCCCCTTCATTTCTCTCCAATTCTGGCACCTGTAACCATGGCAACATACACTGAAACCTCTCAAGCAGAACAGAACTGACAATCACAATAACAGCACAAAATACCTGAGGTTGGGGGGGGGAGGGAAGAAAAAAAAAAGAGAGGAGAGGCACAGGCAGGTAGTTGGTGAAATTAAAAGCTGATGACGAGAAAACAGCTGGAAACAAATGCTGGCACACATGGCCATGTTCTACAGGGAGATGGATTTGTGCAAACCTGGCCTGCTCTTTCTTATTAGCTACAGAAAGAGAGGTAAAATAAATATTGTTTTAACAAAGAGTAGAAGTGTGAACTTGAAAAAGTTGTTGCAAGTAGAAAGCAACTGCATTTCTGCTGCCTGAAGTCCAGCAGTGCTCAGGGTTAGCCCATGGAAAAGCACTATTTTATCTAAATAAAATGTGCCTCGGAGAAACACCATTCAGCAAGAAAGAAAGAGAAGTCACCTTTTAAAGTGATTCTGAAAGAATAATTCCATTAGCCTACATCAAAGAAAAGGTTTGAAATGAGCGTGAGTTAATAAACCATATATGTGTAAACTGGGATAACTTCCTAGACATTTAAGGGATCTAATTAGCATTTGAATGCTGTGAGGCAAGAAAGGGAAATGCTATCTTTAAACTGTAACAATCCAAAGTAGAAATGAGATTGACTTGTGTGGGAGAGCCTGGCAGGACGAGGTGCAAGGTTGGCTTAGAAGGCTGATGGGGCTGGAGCTGGAAAATGACAAAGCCAAGGCGTTCATGAGACCTAAGAGGAAGCCTTGCAGGTTTTATTTGTTAACCCACAGTGATGAATTTAGGGAACAGAACTACAGAACAAGAGAGGGGCTTACATCAGCATCCCCACTGCACCCCACTCACCTCGCAAGAGTTGGGCATCGAAAGCTCAGCAAAGCCATTGGAAGAGTCAGCAAGCAAGGCCCTCTGGGGAAAAAGAAAAGAAAGGTAAGGAGAAGGGTATGAGGCAAAAGCAAACACGATGCTAAATGAGACAGCCGAGGGAAAGAAGCGGTGCATCGGGAGATTTCCCTGCTAAGGAGCTGTAACCCCAAAGAAACCAACAGCAGCTATTGCTTTGAAACTGCCTAGCAGTTAGTTGCCTAAGGGGTTTCATAGGCTCTCATAAGTTGTGTATTACATTTAGGCTGCTACAACCCAGGCCATTTCCTGCTAGAAGGCAGGCTTCCAGGAGCCAGTTCTCTTCCCTCTGTGGCGGCTTCATGCAGGAGGACAGAGAGCAGTGATGGCCCTGAGATGTCACTGCTCCATCCTCAGGGTGATGATGGCAGAGGGTCCACACTGCCCTTCTGCTCCAGGCATTCCTTTTTCCCTGCTCTTTTACTGATTCAAACCTCAGTGTGCAACAGACTGGTGTGGGATTCAACGGAAGCAGAGGAAGATTTGGACTTGAAATAGAGAACACTGAAAATGGAGAAGAGCTGAGATGTGAGCGAGCATTAATGTTCTGAGAAAAGGGTCAGTCTCTTCTTTCTCACTGGCTTCTCAGGGGAAAAATGTAACTGTTGAGCCACAGTGCATGAAAAAGCTGTCATTCACTGTCATGTAGGAAGCACCTTACACTCCTTCCTCTGGGGAATTTCCTCAGTCAGTGGATTGTGTAAGAGAGAATATTTTTCCTCAACAATCGTGTCTCATTGACTCCAATTTACTTCTTTGTCATTCATAAGAGTCTTTATGCTGACCTTCAAGAATGTTTTGAGCTTTCCAACCGATTTCTCTAATGCCTCCAGGTTAATACGGGTTCAGTGGTAGCAGAGTTTAACGGCAGGTTTGCAAACAGCAGGCATTCAAAGGCACGGGAAGGGATAGGGAAAAGCAGACAAGTGCAAACCATGGGGCAAAGCCATCCCTACAGCCTCCCCAGATGTGGGAGCTCACAATGGACCACTGAGTTCCATCCACGTGTCCTCACACTGCACATCTGTACCCACACCTCATTCAATTCTCTGCTAACCAGAGCAAACTAATATCCCACTAAAGAAGACCTTTTTACTTCATTCTGATTTATGGAAAGATAGCCATTAGTTTCTAGATTGCTAGGAACTACCACAGTGAAAGCATTTGCATCCAGCATCCCTGCACTTCTGCATTCACTTTCACCAAAAAACAAAGGTGTGAAAATCTCAATGACTCCAAATGTAAAGCTTTTATTTCACTTGGCACCCTTAAAGCCAATTTATTATCATATGGGTTGAAATTGCAGATTTGATTGCTATCATGAATACGTTATTATCCTGGACTTCAGTCATTCGAATCTGGAATTTGCTAATAAAACATTTCTCATCTGAAAGCATTGCCATCATTAATATGGTTGGGATTGTCTTACTCAGACCAGCGTGCACTCCTCTATATACCTACAGCAGGCACAGAGGTTGTTTGCTCAGCATGGTAAATATACCCGGATTCCTTCTACCCCAAAACATACGCACATGGCAGATCAGGACATGGCAATGGAAGGGCACTGTGACAACGTTATTTCAAATCTCTGACATCCTGAAAATCTTCTATTCTGGGATAAATCAGAGGCAAGCAAGTACAACTGTTATCTGGCCTGTTGCTGCTGTAGGACTGGTGTAAAAGGCAGGATTAGGGCTTTACAACTGTCCAGTTGTTACCTATCTACCAGTGGAAAAAGTATATATATTAATTATTATATTTTAAACTCATGCTTTATGATTTCAGAATTAGGGCTGAATCCTATTAGGGAGATAAAAAGCTCCTTGTCGTTCATACAAGGCTAATAGTGCGATAGATAGAGAGGCTATTATATTTGGCACAATATTTAGAGAAATTAATCCTCGAGCGCAAAAGATTTGAGGGATTAACGGACTGAGTGACAGCTGAGCTCATCCAGCCTACATCCCTGGATTGTGCAACAAAACCGTTTGCCTTCAACTTGAGTGTGTTCCTCACTTCTGCCTGAGTCAGCATGACTCCTGCCCATATTGCTCTCGGGTCCTCCAGGGAGATCAACAACCTAATAAATAAATCCTCATTTCGTGGCAGTTTGCAAAACTGTCATGCTGTGCTCATTCCTAAGTTTTTGCATGTCCTGTCTTTCCTCTGTAAAAAAAGATCTACCCTGTACGCAACGGGTATTAAAACATTCAAAATTTGATTGAAAGTCATTGGAGCTATACATTTTCTATGAGAAATGATGTGCAGGCATCACACAGAAAAGCATGTGCACTAAGTACCACCCAGCCCATCCAAGCACTACCTGAAGACTACCTAACCAGCACAAGATCCTACCTGCTGTGTTATCCCTTCACACAGCAGAAACACAACTATTCCCCTACACTGAAGTGGTGTGGAGAAGAAAGGACAGCTGCAGTTCTGCAGGCAGGTAGGGAACAGAAGGAAGCAGCCTTGGTACTGGAAAGAGGCATTGCCATGGCCGAGGCATCATTAGCAGAGCTCCCTGGCTGAGCAGCCAGGACCTGGAAGGGAAGGAAAGGAGATTTCGTGGTTGCCATGGTAGTGGCAGCATGGGGCCATGGCAAGAGAACAAGATATATTCACAGCAAGCTTACTTTCGTAAGCTTTGTAAAAAAAAAAATCTGTGAAAATAGCTAAAATAAATTTACAATGAATATTTCTGATGTCTCAGGACTTTGTAGGCAAAGAAACAGTTGAGTGCACATTAGATGATGTGCAATTTTGCTCTGAGCTGTGCAGCTTTGTAGAAGCCAGTGAGTTTACATGGTTGCGTCCAAAAGGATCTCACAGATCACAGAGCTATGGCACTTCTTGCCTTTGTAGGGCTGGAGATTCTACAAGAAATACTGCTTAAGGTACTACAGATGGCTGTCGCTGCCATACAGCTTCTCCAAGCCACTTTCTTGCACATCCATAGGACTCACAGCTTTGAACCATAGAGCAAATTAGGGTTATTAGGAATAGGCTGCACGTTTCCATGTCTTCACGGTGAGGATACACCTGAGAGCTGTCCTCTCAACAGGCAACATGAACAGGAACAGCACAGTGGGGAGATGGGGAGGAGAGCACCCAGGCCTGGCCACTTCTGCTTAATAATCTGCACGTCTCTGGGGTGCCCCTGCACTAACAACCTCCTGTATTGTGATGTGTGGGACGACACGGAGAACATCAAGGTGCCTTCAGCCTTTGCCAATACATAAAATCTTCTCTCCATTCCTTAAAATTGTCCTTTAACCTTAATTAAAATCCTCTTAGCTCACAAGCTTGTTGTTCAAAAGCTGAGATACCCTCTCTGGATTTCCCCCTGCTTTAGTTCACACCACATCTAAAGGTAGAGTGATCCTTTCATGAACAGAAACATTTCTTTTGCTCATACTGCCAGCATGGCTAAGGCCTTATCAAATCTCTTCCCTACTGTAACATTTCTTTTCAAGGTAGCTTAATAATCCTTACCTGTTTTTCACTTTGACCTGCAAATAGCAAAATATCATCAACTGGAAAAGATAATAACTCATTTGTGAAAGCGTTATTTTTTTTTTATTATTCTATGGTATGGGCAATACAAATGCCACTCCAAGTCAGGTTGTATTAAGTAGTTTCACGTCACATGACACAGTGTGAATTGACACACGCTGTGCTGTTGTATGAGATCTAGGGTTGCTTGTTTGAAGAGATTTTTTTCTTTTCTATTTAGGACAAGATATTAGGTACTGTAGATGTTATATGATCTGTCCATTAGCTAAAAAATACATCCTGATTCTGATACTCAGACCAAAAGAAAACCTAAGAATAATGGCTTACATATCTTTAAATAGCCAGCTTATCCCTTACAATAAATTACATATCTAAATAAATATAATTATTACAGAAAACTAAAAATTAAACCTCAATGCTGTTTTCAAAATTCAACCAATATCAGGAACATAGTAACTTCTGCTGCATATCAAGAACTGGTAGCATGCTCTGAAAAGCCTCCTATGAGTTTCTGCATTGTTTCATTTCTCAAGAATTTATGGAAAAGTGAAGGACTGACAAACAACAGTTCTCACTCTGCCAGTTCCCACTCCAGACCAGTATTACTAGATGGCCAGTACTACCAGTCTGTTCCTCACCCAAATTTTGGAAAAGGTTGGGATGGAAGCTCTTAGATGACTGAGTGGTTAATTTTTTATTTAAATCACACCTAGGAGCATTTACAAGAAATATCTGAAATAAGAATACCTCTGCTGATGTTACAAGTTGACTCAGTTCCCTCATCAGTCAAGTAATTAAAATCCTAATAAAAGTTCATTAAGCCCATACATACAAACCTTGACAACGTTTGGTTGGTCGGTTTAGATTTTCCATGCTTTGCTTTCCATGAGTTTGGAAAGCCTCAATGTAGCTCTCTTGCAAAGGAATGGGAACCAAAGAGAAACAAAGCCACTGTCCTGGTCAAAGTCAGATTATTCTGGTTTGTAAGTCAGCATCCTCTCCCTATTTTTGGAACTTAATGGCAGCCTAGATTACTCAACCAATCCACCCCAGAATGGGCTGATTACCATCAGCAGCACCTGTTTCAGATGCTGTGAGCCTTCCAGGAGGCTTCATCTCAAAGGAGTCCTCTTTTTCACTTCCATCATGCTCCCCACCATGCCAGTGAGCCATATTTCTCTACTCTCACTGACCTCCAAGCACACAGTCTCAGCTATGGATTTATTATTGTTCTTAACTCCATCCTCAGGCTCTTTCCTACATTCCGCCTCAGATCGACCCTTTGCTCTCCCTAATATTTTGAAAGAAATGACTGCCTTCATCTGCTTTTCCTGGACAGTTCAACAAAGAGAAAATATAAAGCTCAAAGTAAAATCCAGCCAAAACCTCTCCCTTTTAGCTAGTATTGCATCAAAGTCATGGATTTTAATATCAAATTCCACAACAAACCACTTGCTCACTATCAATATTCAGTGACTACCCAGTGCTTACAATTGGGAACGAACCCCCAAAGCAAAAGAGTTTCACAAAGCTTTATGATTTGATCATAAAAGTTTTGAAGCACTCTGAGGCTTGAAACTCTTCAGCTGAAAGTGGAACTTTATATGTATATATATATATATATATATATATATAATATATATGTATATGTATATTTAACCAGCTCTACGTGAAGGGCCTGTATTGCAAGTACTGAGGACAGAAGAGCATCAAGAGCCTCCAGAAGGCCTTAATCCAAAGGACAGAGCTCTGCTAGCACAGAACTAGGGCAAACAGCTGCAGGTTCTCCCCATCTCCCGTTCTGGAAGGAGAGAGACTTGCTGGGGACACAGAGCAGAAATCACTGGGGTGTGAAGATGTATCTCTGTAGGGTAACACAGGTGCTAAATCCTGATTCAATCCGAACCCCACCAAAATCAGTAGCAACACTCACGTGATCTCAGTGGCACACACAGGTCCTAAAGCTATGTGTGCATCCTGATCATACCAAAACTTCCACGAAACTCAGCTGGAGCATTACACACGTTACAAAATAAACCGCAGCACTATTCCAGCCCTCTCCACTGTGTCCCACTTGTTGGATTGTCACAGAAGAGGGCCCTGGGTTGACACGACGTGCAGGCCAAGCTAACAACTTCATGTCAAATCCACAGCCTCCAAAGCTCAGATTTGGAAAATCTGGCCTTGCCAAAAAAAAACAACAAAAAAACACACTTTCTGAGAGTTGTTTAGTGTGATTCCCTGCACAGTTCCTGCACCCATGTGTGCAAAACAATGCAACCCCCTACGTTTTGTCAGCAGCATCAGAATCACATACGCTTAACAATGACTGGTTGGGGTGTTGCATTTGCAAGCAAAACACACTCTTACTTTCTCAATATTGGCTCCTTTATCGCGGGCTCTTACAGCTGACAACACAGCAGAGAACTTCATAAAGAAAGTCTCATGATAGCTGTTATTTATTATGCAAATACTGTCTGCCATGGCAACATTGCATCCAGTAGTTTGCTTTATTTGCTCTGGTACATGCATATTCAAATTAAGGCTGCGCACATTGTGCCTACACATTACAAAGATTTTGTTTTCCTTGACACTTACAGGAGAACAAACTGCAATTAATACAGCCTGTTTAAGCAGACAGCACCCAATTAGTTATCATCCATTTTCAGATTGGGACTCTAGACAAAAAACATGGAGCTGGCTTCTTATTCAAAAGCAAAATACATCCAAACTACAGGTTTTCAAAGACACATTTAACTCACAATGGCCAGGATACTCGCTTGGCCTTTAATGTGAAACGGAGTGTTAATTTTTCTCTGTCACCTCTTAATTGCTTCCTTATTATACTGTTCAAGCAGTTAATTGCTAGACTGAGTGAAAGAGTGTTTTCAAGGGAAAGGAAATGCCACAGCATGAAAGAAAAAAAAATAGAAGCAGCGTAATTGGGCCTGATATAACATTAGTTGTGCTACTGCCTTTAATGGTAACTACAAAAATTAATAGGAATAGCCAAACTGTTTTCTGTTGCAGCACAAGCCAGCAGGCGTGTTGGGAGGTTTACATGCAGCGGGATTGCGCTCTCAATGTGTCCATCTATCTGGTGTGTTTACATACATGTTTTGTCCAGCTTTATCCCTCCCCACCAGGTACCTTAATTTCTTGTAGTGCATGAGGTGCTTCTCGGTGTCACACTTCTCGTCTTGTTCGTGGTTGCCTATATGGTGAAGGGCATCCCAGTGACGTTTTCCTGCCATCGCTGCGCTCGCTTGAACTGGATTGGGGTGATGAAGGCCACGAGCACATCCAGCCCATAGCAGCTGGGTTCCCCTCTCTCGCCTCAGCCCAGAACCGCTGGTATTCCTCCTCAGAAATAAAGGCCAATGCTTGTGCAAGAGATATGAGTCAAAAGGGAAAGACTGATGTCTTGGAGGGAAAATGGATACTCCAGATGCAAAGACAAGAATTACAGGCATTTATTTAAACAACAACATGTGATTGCAGGCTCTAATGAGGATCTTTGTGTGACAGTGCTAGAATTCATGATTAGTATTATTTCCTCCATCCTCTAATTTTTATTAGAGAATAATAGTTATTAATGGAGGGAAGAAGCAGAAAAAAAGCAGGCACCAATGATACTGCCACATGGTAGATGTAAATATGCACATTAATTCATAGGAAAAGTGAGTTAAATACGAATTTTGAATTAATTTCCTAAATGTAGCTTCCCAGTGGACAATAGAAAGGAGATGATCCAGTTACTAACTTGTGCTTATTAGCATTCAAACATGCCGATTAACTCATTAGTAAGACTAGATTTGAAGTACTCTCTTTTGTTTCCCTCTCTAAGCTGTTGGTCTTCCATTTATTTGTTTATTTGCCAGGAGAAAGAAAACACATTTATTTACGGCTGAGAAGAATGAGTCAACCCCAGCTGAAGAATACTAAGTTTTATTCAACATTAAAATATCCCCTTTCATTTTGCTGGAGTTTTTGAAATACTATCATCTGCTGAACTAGGTGGGTGAAAATAAGCATGTTCCTGATAAGGTTGTAATTTCATCCGAAGAAAATAATGGGCAGCAACTATCAAGGCAAAACTGAGCTTTCTACCAAACAGGTCCCCGAATTGCACTCCAAAACCACACTGCCAATGTCAATGCGAGAGAGTAGTGAAGCTCTACTTATGTCCTATGCCAAAGAACCAGGCTACTTCCAATTCCTGCGGTACATTGTCTGCTCTCACAAAAGTGAAACATTTTATAGCAATCACAGCATCAGCTCCCACTGCTGACCATGCAAAGCCATGATATTCTCAACTGAGTCATCAGGGAAAACTTTCAAAATGCTATAGGCCCTTTTAGTGATTATTTCATTGTTTATTTAGTACTTTATTGGACTAAATGTCTGAGAATTTGCACAATAATGCATTGCAGCACTCTGAGATTTTCCCTTCTTTTCATACTGTAAATATTATCTCTTGGCCATTTCCCAGCATCCCCACTGTCTGCACGTTTATATGGCTTTCCTTTCCACCTGACCAATATATCTCACAAGCTTTGTTTTCTTCTGCCCCACCACTCTTGCGGAATGTTTAATAAATAAGAGGTTGAGCAATAGGATAAATCAGATAATCTACCACACATGACACAGACCACCTTTGTCCCCTGCCTAGCCCATAATCTAATGTCTTCCTGTTGAAACACGGAAATTGTTAAGAAGAGTCCAAGCAAACCAAGATATCTCTCTTCCGCTGGTGTAATTAACAAGTCTTTGTAATTCAGACTAAATGCACCTAACGATCTCATTTTGCATAGTAGAGTTTCTGAAACCTTTAAATGAAAAGGTTTGCTCTCCAAATAATGCCTAAGTATATGTATACATTACTGCTTATGCAATATCTTGCTGTTACTACAGGATACCTCTTTATACATTTGTGCAATTTAACAGGACATAAATACGTCTTCTGAATAAGCTATAATTAAATTGAACAACTTGATGTCTTATTTTCATAGAAATCCATTTCATTAAACTATCTGCCTGCTTCCATTCTTTTATATTTAGATCTTTACCTAAATCTCTCTCCTTTTTCTCTTTAACTTCCAATTTGCCTTTGTCTAAGGATACTGACAATGTCCTATATAGCCTTGAAATCAATTTAGTGAGACAGTCTCTTTGTACAACAATTTTTCAATCTGTGACATTTGCATTTCTATACCTTTTTTTAATTCACAAAGAATAGCATGTCTTATCCAAAGGAAACGGGAAAACTGAGCTCCAGGAATATTAAATTCTTCTACAAATTGGTCAAACGATTTAAAACGTCCATCCTTAAACAAATCTTTAATACAAATGAACTCTTTTTGTTGCTAGGTTCTAAAGGCTCCATTTCTTAACAAAAGTGGAAGGCCCTCATTATAACACAATGGAGTTAAGGAGACAATTTCTCATTCCAGCCCATGAATTTATGCACTTTCCCCATATTTTACAGACTGGAAAACAGTTGTTAACATAATCTTTTCCTGTCACACCATTTTAATGTATATTTTTATGTCTGTACTATCAGGTTCAAGTTCCTTATATATGTATAAATATAAATCCTTCTACAGAATTGAAAAGGAAATTATCCTTGTCAGGTCCTTATCACTCACAGTTGTGATGTGTTAATCCTTCTCTCCTGTTGCAGTTCTTGCAGACCTTCTCCTTTTTATTGCAATAAACCTTCTATTTTGTTGCAATAAACCTTCCACCTAACTACCAAAATTCCAATAAAAGAAATAGTCTACATTTCACTTTATCTCAATTATGGCAGTGAAAGAGTAAAATAACAGTCATTAACACAGGGAGAAAACAGACTATTAGAACTGTAATTTAAACAGAAGTTTTCTTTAGAGTTTAGAACATAAGAGTTTCTAATTCCATATTCTATATTCACTTAAACCTTCCTATCTCCCCAAAATAGAGCCAGGCTGTATAGAAACTGCCAATTTAACCAGGACTGAAAGGTCTTCTGTATCATACTGAAAAGGAGATGTCTCTGCCAACAGAGAGCTACAAGGCAGCAGAATTATTTAGGAAGAGTTGATTTCAGCTAACACTGCTCTGCTAAGACACAGAAATCTGAGCCAAGCTTGCTCCATAGCTAAAGGAGAGAGACAGCAGGTGTTCCCCATAGAGTATGTGGAATGAAATCCTCTCTTGAGATATTGGGCCAATGGTTGAAGAACACCGGATGAGAAGCTCAAAGTGCCAGACTGAGCTGGCTAAGCAAAGTCCAAAACACTTTGTCCCATGGGTTTGCTGCTGTCAACAACTCCAGCACTTCTTCCATGTGACCACCTGTTTGGAATATACACCATCCAACCATTTCTCAATAAATAAGGTACCTCTTGAGAACAAAAGAATGGCCTTAAACCCTCCACAGCCAGTAACTGTATATTAACATGTGAATCTCTCAGTTCAGGCTTGTGTAACATTCCTGCTCAGGTTGTCTTCTGGACTCAAAGTTGCCAAGAGATTGTACCTCAGTAAAGGTGGTGAATTGCAGCTTTCTAGCTCTAAGTGCAGGGAAATGTCAGCATTTCTATGACAGATGGGAGCTGAAAACACTAACAAGGGAACAGCAAAAACACGGCTGTCAAAGCATTGATGGGAAAAGCAATACCTGAAGAACGTATCCTTTGACACCTCCCTGCTACAACCTCTTCCCCTTCCTACAAATTGAACAACATCTCAGCAGAGGGCCAGATTTTAAGAGATGCTAATCAGCCAGGACTGAAGTCAATAGGCCCTGGAGGTGCTCAGCACAACCGATTAGAAGAGGTCCAGGTCCCAGTGAAAAGACTGCTCAGCTTCCTCCAGCAGCACTGCCAAATACAGAAGGTCAAAACAGCACGACATAATCCTACATGCATCTTTGCAGCTTGTTTTCCCTTTCTACTAGTGTTCAATTTTTTGAGCACTTCTGAGTTGGAACTGTTCTCCAAGTGAGTGATTGTTTTTTTTCTTTTAAACGGGAGAAGAAAGATTTGCAGAATAGCATGACTCCAGGAGCTGAGGTGTACGGAGATTATGGGATGATGCAGTCAAACTCCCAAGTTATATATTGTCACTGGAAAGATTTCAGATTTTTTTTTCCTAGAATTTAGAATAGCTTGAAGTGCTTCCTATTCTAGGAACCCCACCTCTCTCTCTTGGTAATTATTTACAGACCCTGAGCTAGACCATCTACAGCGTGCCTATATTCAAAATCTTCATGAACAAAACCAAAACCAGACAAAACCCAAATCTCATTCTGGAAAATATAGGCATTTCTCTTATGAGAAGATGGCATCTCATGCATTTCCAATTATCCCTTTATATTTTAAAAATCTACAGGAAGCAGTCATGCAAACAAATTGGGTGCTGATGCCTATACCTTGCTCCATGTCAGACTTTCAGGCCCAGATATCTCTGGCAATATATGCCTGACTGGAAAGTTCACACATGTCACTCAGCAGCAGCAAAACCAACCTAAAATGGACCTTGTTGTACTAAGATTCTTTTGAAGAAACTCCAATGATCAATACACTAGACTGAAAGAGGAGCCATGGAGAGCAGTGCTGGTGCACCTATTGACTGACACCAGGGTCCTAATCAGGCAATCTAAATCAACAACTTAATCACAAACAAACAAACAAACAAACAAATAAATAAATAAATAGTGAAACATTGCCTAAGACTGCATCAAGTCATGTTACATACAAATGCTTAAGTGGGTGAAAAGCTGAAGGTGAAACAAGCTGCATGGTGGGATCAGCAGAAGGCTTTCCTCTCCATCCTTCCACTACATGATAGATCAAAGTGACCTTTGAGATGCTTACCCAACCTGCTCACAAGGACTTCCCATGACAAACACACCACAATCCGTCTTCTCTGCTTCAGCATTTCTTCCCACTCATTCCCTTGCCTTTCCTTTTGACTTCCCATAGCCTGTTAGATTTTACTTCCACACTGTAAGTACTCAGTGTAACCAAATGAAGCACATAGGACCAGATTCATTCCACTGCTGTTTTGTTAAAGCCACTGGATTTACTTTGGGATTGAATTTGCTCTTCTTATCTGAGAAATGGGGGATTCAGAAAGAGATAAAAGAAGAATGAAAATAAAAAGTGACCTTGGTGGTCATATTTTCTTTAATCCACTAGGGCCACTCGATGAATGCATGTAGCCAGGCCTACAATAGTGCTTACATTTAAACTCGGGTGGGTGTAAATATAGGTAAGGGCACTAATCAGCCAGGTGGCTACATGTTACCCTGAACACAAGCAATTAAGTACAAGGGCAATTTTCTCCCAGAGGTTAGTTATTTCATAGCCAATTACCCAGGCAGCTTCACCCCACTTTGAACTGTGTGTGGAGTAAGAGCCATGTCTGCATCTGGACCTTCAATAGATTCCCTGTAGCTTTAGCCATCAGCCCTATTCATCTTTTTCTAAAGTAGTTACAGCATCCACCTGCCTTTCAGCATTTAACTCCTTCATTTGTAAAGAAGCAAGCAGAACATTTGAACAAAAAGATATTTTTATCTTTATAATAGGCGAGGCAATTTTAGCACTATATGTCTATGAAACTCAGCATTCAGCCTCGTGTAGTATCTTCACAAAATTAGCAAATGCACGTTATTCAACAGATACACTCTGCAAAGCAAGCCTTTCGAGTGAGAAATCTGTATTGTTTCTTGTTCAGAATATGGCAGGTCCAAAGGAGATTGACTGAATGAACAAGAGGAGAATACATCCAGCTAACACAAGCTAACTCTGCTATTTATGTAATGCATTAATAATACAATTAAATCAAATATTAATGGAATATGCTGAATATCTCTGAAAAGATACATATCACAGGCTGTGTAGATATCTGTGTGCGTGTATTTGTGTTTTATTCCCACAGGACACACCGTTATGTTACAAACACACAGGCAGAACACGTACGTCTGCACGCACCCAACCCACGCACACACAGACTGAAAGAGATGAGGTCACTGCAAAAGCAAAAGGTGATGTGGACTCCAGGGAGAGGAATCACCACACTGCACTGCCTCTGCACACCGTGCTCCGTCCTTAGAGCTAAACTGTAACTGTGGCATCAAACTGGGACTTTTCTCCTAAAATTGCATCCCACTGGCCACAACTCAACACTAGAGCACCTTCAGAACTGGAGCTACCAGCATAGCTCCAATAGTAATTCCATCAGGGTATGTGTGTAATCAGGTTGTACCCATCCGTCACCAACACACAAATCTGTGGATGGAGCAGCTCCCGTTGCCAGGTCCCATTGATGACACAGGACTGCACGTGAAAGCTCAGCTCCCACAGTACCCTGAGGCTCACTGGGCACCCCCTATCTGTGATGTGGCACAGAGCTGCCCCAAAGCATCTCCCAGCACTATCCAAGTCAGGCCAGACAAGAATAGGGGAACAATTTAACAGCCTGGTGTTCAAAAGCACTTCCGAACCCCTCAGCTGCCACTCATTCTGAACATCTTCCTCTAAATTACAAAAAGTATGGAGTTATAAAAAAAAAAAAAAAAAAAAAAAAAAAAGAAAGACCCTAACTTATTTCTCTGAGCTTTCCTTTGCACCCTTTTGGAGAGATTTTAATAATAGTGGGTATGTTTGCTCTTCTAAAGGAAAAAATCCACAGTGTGGAACAACAGCCTGGACCAGCTACGCATTCTCCTTCCATAAAGATAAAAGATACTGGGGAAAAGGCTGCACCCATTGTACTTCACAGTTTCTAGGTTGCCAAGTTCTTGCTAAAAGATGAACATAAAAGCAGAACACAAATAGGATTTTGAACAGGGAAAAAAAAAAAAAGAGCAAAGTTTCCATTAAATAAATATCCTTCAGTGAAAAAAAAAAAAACTATTTTTCAAACAGCCATGGTGATTCTGTGCTGCACAGTGAGCGTGCTTTAGTTTGGCTGCACTAATTCCTATCCCCCTGCCCTTGCTGTGCATCTCTCAAGAACAAACTGAATCAAATCTGAAGCATTAATTATTGGCCAGTGGTGGTATTGATGCATAATGGGACATTTTTGTGAGTTTTATTTGCTAATGGATGACATGAAATAAGTTTCAAAACGTTAATAAGTAGCAAAAAAAAGCAACCCAAAATGAATCAAGCCTATGCTGGAAATTAGTTAGATATCACTCTGATTATTAATTCCTGTCCACCACAGCCATTATGCCTTTACAAAACAAACTACCACCAGATAGTTCAGGTAGAGAAACTGTAAAACACATGCAAGTTCTCCAGCTTATATCTGAAATGCAGCTGCTCCTGGCATGCTGCAGAAATGAAAGTTCAAATTCACTTTTAAATTGTAACCCTCCCGTGCTACAGATTGAAAAAACATGTTGTATCAAACATCCCCATAAATTAGAGACGCTGCTTTAAAACGTCAAGGAAAGATCCTACTGTGCTTAGGATGTCAGCATAACTCTAAAAATACAGAGTGATGAGGCATGGAGACAATTTATAGCGGAAATCAAGCACGCTTTTCAACTTGCATGCCCAAAATACGTGGTAAATCAAACAACTCCTTCCCTTCTGAAATTGAAGTTGAACTGCAACTGTATTACCTTCATATAAATTGTCTGAATTACAGTGATATCTGACTGGAGTATTTAGAGGCCCTCAGCATTGTTGGATTGGCTTTTTGGGGGTTGTTTTTGGTCACTTGGCTTTATGGAACCGAACGCTGCAGTTCTGAAAGCAAACAACACCGGTTGAATGCGTCGAGGTCACCATTTGCTTACAATGGTGTTGGATAGGAATCTCATCTTTTACTTCGGTCGTGTTAGCCCTCCTGGAGAACGGAGTATTTCCAGGAAAAATCAGTAAGCAAATGCTTTGAGGCTGAGCCTGCAATGAGCTTCGTGAACCCTGCCAGCTCCCTGGGTCTGCATGGAGCCCCATTTGATTAAAAGGGGCCCCGTGCTAACACAGGAATCTCCTTTTACGGATCTCATTGCAGGACCAAGGCTGCAGTATTTCCTGCTGATTAATAACTATTTCTCTAAAGAGATACTTTTTTGTTTTTTAGCAGGCAAAAAATACATACAAAAATAGCACTGTTTATATTGAATAAATTGAGGGATAATAAAAAAAAGAAGAAGGGGAAGAAGACTAAAACGTAATACTCCAACCCAAATTTAGGCAAGATGAGATTTTCATACAGAGGGAGAAAATTCTTGGAGTTTTCTCAATCAAAGGCAAAACCTTTGCTACATGGCTATGTTGCAGACTTCAACTGCAAGGTCCTCAGATAATGAGGTGGGTTATAAGAGAAATCATTAATAGAGTGGTTCCTAGGCTCCAAATCCTTACTTCTTATTTACACAACCCTGCCATGTAACTATCAGAAATCCCAGCCCAGTTATCAGCAACTTCTCGTGCTTGCTTCCCTTCCAGGCAGAGGAAAGGGGGGAACGGACATTTGTTGGTGCAGATTTTCTCCTTTTAAATCATTTTGAGACCCGTCAGCCATTTCCAAGTGGTGCCACGAGCCGGGGGCCAGGCAAGTGGCTGCGGAGAGAACGCGTTCCTCTCCCCGTGGGAGCTGCGGGGCTCTGCCCACGAGATGGCAGGCTGCGATGCTTTATGCATTTTCCAGCCAGCGCTCAACTGGAAATAGTTTCCCCTCTCAAATGACAGCAGCCCCAGGTAGCGGGGGTGACATTTGCTTTACATTATGATACACACTAATTAATCATTAGCAATCCCAGAAGTATGTCGACTAAAAATGCTTTGCTACGGCTCATCACAGTAGGGGCTTTCAATATTGATACTATTACACACACATATGTTCCACGGCTGGATGTTATATACCCATGGATTTAGTTTTTTAGGCTACAGAATATCTTTTAAGTGCTTTCAATTATTGTTTGATCAAAATCCATACAGTCAGTAATGAACTTAATATCTTGTACTTTACGTGATAAACTCTCGAGGTTAGGTCACCAAATGATTGCTCAACTGGGTGATATAATAGGTCTTTTACAGGCTGCAAAATGGACTGGAACTTTTTGTGGCATAATCCAGGCTTTTCAGACTGGTTGACATTTTTCCCCCTATGTGGTGGTCTCTATGCCAACAGCCTGGGGCCACCTCAGTCCCCCAACAAGGGGATGCCCACCAGCAGCCATGGACACAGCCAACGGTGCCTCAGCAAAAGGAGGGGAGAGCTGAGAGCACTGTAAGGGGTGATGCCCTGTCTGCATTTCAAATGCGATGAAAGCCTCGTGCTGCTTCTCTGAAGACACTGAGATATTTTGATTCACTTCTACTACCAGAACAGGTGCTGGAAAATCAGAGCTGATGAAGAGTGCAGGGAAGTTCACATTAAAAAAGCTGAACGGGTCAGTACTACATCCAAAAGCACAAGCAGCTCTCAGTCCACCTTTGTGTGCCTTCAACCTCAGTGAAAAGCACCCAGCAGACAGTAAAGGAGAGGCTTGTGCTTTAGTTTCATGCAAGTATTAGATGAGCTTTTTTGGAAGAAATGGGCACAAATCTTCTGCCTGAGAACTCTTTCTCAGTGGCTGCAGAGCTGCTGATTTGCCCCTTCTGCCACCTCACCGTTCCCACACAAAACCAATCAAAAACCAAGCATCCATTACAGACCACTGAGGCACTGGAAGAGGTTGCCTAGAGAGGTGGTGGATGACCCATTCCTGGGTACACTCAAGGTCAGGCTGGATGAGGCTTTGAGCACCTGATGGAGCTGTAGTTGTCCCTGTTCACTGCAAGGAGTCGGACCAGATGGCCTTTAAAGGTTCCCTCCAACTCAAATGATTCTGTTATGATACAGTCTTGCTCTCAGTAGGTTCATCTTCAGTGTTCCTAAACAATCAGCCATTCAAGGAGATAGTAGAACCCTTCCTTGGCAATCAGGCAATGAGTGGAATCACAGATAGTTTAAATGCTCTGTGATACAAAAACTCCTGAGTGCTAAAACAATTTGTAAGGAAGAATTTCAGTCACAATAGCTTTAGAAACACTCGAATTAATGAGAGGGGTTGTTTTGAGGTGGTCCAAAGATGACTGAGCTTTAAAATTATGTTAGAGAAGATAGTCCCACAGTGCAAAGTCAGGGTCTGAATGGCCACAAGGGTCTTACCCACCATTTTGGGGGCTTCTACACATTGAAGTTTTGCACTGCCCTTCCTTTCTGACACTGATGACATTATAAGTTTCTCAGGGGGTCATCTGCATGGGACAAAAGCTAAACTGTCTTAGGAAAACCTCCTCTAAACATAAAAAATAAAGCCTTTGAAAGCCTGCTCGTCTTCCAAGATGAATGCTGAAAGGTGAAGGGCAAGGGATTTCACAAAGGTTAGGAAGTGAATATTGATGATGCTTCTCCTCAGGGAAGTAAAGCTGAAGCAATAAATGGTTGTTTAGGGATTTTTCTCTAACATTATACATTACCTGTGTGTCAGAGATCCCAAATGTCAGTCACTTCTACCTCCACTCTGGCTCAGACCCTGGAAGTCCTGTTCTAACGTGAAATATTCATTGGTGTAAGTCAAGCCTATGTCAGCATTTAACAGCTGAAGAGCTGGCAAAACCATTATTGAGCTAATGCAACAGGAAATTAGTTCTGTTTAAGTAATGGAACTATGTTAGAAGCATAGAAAACAAAATAAAAATGATAAAAGAGGAGAAAGCACAGAAATAGGAGATGGCACAGAAAGAGAAAGGAGAATCCCAGTTCCATGATTTCAGGGCTTGGGGTTTTAGCAAAAAATACTACAAACACTAAACTTCTGATACAGCCATGAGAGTTAAGAAGTACGATTTATTTGACTATTTGCACTTTGAGTCTCTCTAATTAGAAACAGAGAGTTATATACATTGAGCCAAAATTACAGAAATGGAACTCACACACTCAGCCTTTAGATTCAGGAAGAAATTCATATGGGCAGATGATTTCTGAGCACACCATCGTCTTCAAGATCTTCAGAAATCTTTTGTCTTTCATTTTGACATTCCAACACACCTTTTCTTTCAGAAGTTTGCAGCTATCTGCTCCCACCCACAGCTTTTCCCATACAGAATTTTCTCCACGTACAGCACAGAGGAACATCATCCCTTTCCCCTTGTGGCCATGTGCAGGGCCCACAGCATCCATACAACTCTGCAGCTTAGTCACATTGGCATTCAGCCGTGTATCTTTGCTTGTAGTGCTTCTTCATAACCAGCAACCTTCAAGAAAGTTTTCAAATTCGATAACAAAGAAGTTAATATGCTGTCCTACTGGCTGTGCCATTCCAAAACCTCTTTTTTTTTTTTTTTCTCTTGGTCATTTGAAATTGAGAAGAAAGCAGTAGTCAAGGAAGAACATTTTCACCATTACATTTGTTGATATTTAAGCCTGTACTCCTCTATTTAAAAACTTTGGGAATTGAAATTCATTCTATCTTCTCTCATGCCAACCACAATACTTATTTAAAATTCCCTCTTTTCCTGACGTGTTACAAGTCTGAGAGGCCCTGTGGTAATTTAAACTTCAGCATCATTTCAACAGCCCCCTGATTTATGAGCTGACCATTTCTACATTCTAACTGCCTTACGCTGAAGCTTGAAAATGTAGCAAGAAAATAAAAAATAAATAAAAAAGAGCACTGACTTTAGCAGCGGGATAGTATCCCTCAAGACGTGCAGATTTTGTTCCCGTCTTACTTGTGAAACAGATGGCGTTTTATGCTTAACACAATCAGTACCATTCTCTATCTGTTGCCTTCTAACCTTCCCCACCTGTGTGAAACCCAGCCAGAGCTTAATGAACATACTTGGAGCTGTCTGGACTGAATTAGTCCCAGTAGGAGTTACCCTTCAGGTACTCCACAGTCTCTCATGGCCGTGTAACAGCAAAGGAATACAAGAAACCTTTACACTGCGGTTAATTAAATAAAGGTTTGCCTCTGCTAAGTGCATTTTTTCCTTTCCAAAAGCAGGTAATGTCTTGCGTGTTGAACTATTTTGGAAATATTTGCTGCTATCTTGAACATTCTGGGAGGCAAGTGGCATGAAAATGGTGTCAGAATGTGATTTTAAGCCACATTTGTCTTCAATTTTTAAAGCTTTCTTCATTTCCATATAGTGAATGATGAGAATAATTGTCTTGCAAATATAAGGCCTCAGCAAAAAGACTTTTTAAAATTCACATGCAAGACAAGACAAGACTTTGTCTCTAAAACTCATCCCCTACGTCTCCATTTTCCTCACTTGAAATGCTGCAAAAATTGTCTTTCCGGCAGCAGATTCTTTAAAATGAAGATGAATTTACAACGTGCTTCCTCTGACCACATTCCATGTCCCCAAAGGCAAATTTTAAGCATGTCTCAGAGACATGTTAGAGCAATTTCCTTCATGTTAATTATCAATTATAGAAAATTGTTGTACTGAAGCAATTCAGCAGCCTGGGCCTGCCTCTAAAATATCTGTTGTGGGAGCTTTGAGTTTGCTTATGCACTGAAATTTTTGCTACTGGCTTTCATTCCTGTCTGATGTGTGAAGCAACTCTGTCCACTTTCCAGCCTGACTCAACACAAAACTTCCATTAATTTAATTAAACCATTCATAACAAGGGGCAAAATGAGTTTTGCAAAGCTAGTTTTGACCAAGGATTGGATATCATTGGATTGCAATTAAGTGGATGGCCAACCTTTCTCAGGAACCTCCAGTAAAGCAACATACCATCTGTGTACAGTTCACTGACGCCACAGCTCAGCCATGGATCCTTTCTGTGGTGTTAAGGTGCACACAAGTAAAATAGACAGCCCATTTGTCAACAACACACCAAGAAGGGCTCCAGGAAACTGAGCCAGGCACTTGGATAAGGCAGTATGGTGATCCAGACAGACAACTAAAATGAAGTGTTTATCATCAAGAAGCAGAAGCTGCTTTCTCTCACACCTTTACCAGTAAAACTATCACAAGAAGGAAGGTCTGCCTTCCCAATAGTCAATGAAGCTTTGCCAGCTCCTATCCTTGAACAAAGAGAGAAAAAACTTATGCCCAAAATAGCATCCAACGTGTGTCTACACTTGATGAAAGAAAGTGAAAACTGTATTATCACAGTCCAAAAAAATACCTTCCTTTTTCAGGGTAGAAGAGAATGACACAGGCAGGTCTCTACCAGAGACAAAATAAGCAGGTTTACAGCAAAGAGTACTCTGGATTTTCCTCTTCCCTTGAGTACCCCTCTGTATTTCTACACTGGCAATGGCTGGGAACCAGAATGGTAAGCAACAGCTGTCAGAACAGGTCAGGATAGAGCAGGTCAACAGGAAATAGAAGTGAGATAGATAAGACATCCATCTACAGGCAAATGACATCACGATGATTTCTATAAGAAAAGACAGAGCCAGAGAATTACAGGTCTGATCTGAAATTCTGGTGACACGAAATACCAATGATAAGGTTTTTCCTGCAGGAGACAACTGATCTTCACTCCTGGACTTCAGCTCCCTGAATCAACATTTGTCCTTTTTGTTGTCTTGAGATCAGAGTATAAATGCATGCCTGGATGCCATAAGCAGATTCTGAGATGTAAGTCCCTTTCTCATCTAGACCACTATCTGCACATTCAGTATTGATGGCAATCTTGACTAATCAAGCTGGACTCTTTCTACTCCCTTAACCCAGGGTATGTTGCAAGGGTACTTGACTGGTCCTTCTCTTTTGAACGCAGCTTTTTGCTAAGATGACTGTATAAAGATATATGAGTTATTTGTATAGTAATTGAGCAGATGACCCTCCCCATATTGAGGGACTTTCGGTGTAGAAAAAGCTAAATAGGACTAGGACTTTGTTACAAGAAAATTGACAAGGTACAAGGATGTTATTTAAACTAGCAAACGGGAAAACTGAGCATACAAAACAGAGACAGGCTGTCAGTTATGTGTAGGTAACAAGATATCTAGTTGTAAAGGAGAGGGCAAAAATTACAGCTAGCTTTGTAAGAGGCAGGCAGCCCTCCTGGGGGGACGTTCCAGCAACACAACTCGACATCACAAAAGGTGGTCAATAAAATAGAGTGCAGTGGTCAAACAAATGCCAGCAACCACTCTTCCCTGCACTGCCATTAAGCTGAACTCCAGGAAGGATACCCCAAATCAGAAAAAAGGGGCCACTTTGCTAGGGGCTGGAAAATAGCTAAGAGAAAAAGCCCAGCCAACAGCGCAGGAACTTCAGTGAGACAGGCTAGTGAAATGGTATGGAAGGATGAGGGGATGAGCCACGTAGCAGCCCATCAAAAGTATCTGTCACCAACACCTGAAGCCACACGGCTAGAGATGTTCCTGACATTTCTAAGAAATTCAGGCTATGTATGAGGAAGACTTGTGTTGGTGACTCTGCTCATCTCTGATTCTGTTGTGAGACTGGCTGTGTAAGCCGAGGGGTAAGGAACGAGTCACGTAAGTCTCATATTCACACTGTGTGACGTGATGGACATACCCATTATTTGAGTCCTTATCCTTAGGGTAAGAACAATAGCTTTAAACTGCAAGAAGCTCACAGTACAAATGGACATCTCCTGCCTCTAGGAATGAATAGATCCATAGGAAGGTTCTGTACCTATTCTACACGTACTGTTAGGAAACCAAACTGGGGAAGAGACTGCCTTCTCCATGAAGGAGGGCAACATCCATTGGGCTATACAGCTCTTTGCAGAAATCACCATTTGGACTGTAAACTGAGATAACTGTTGGAAGTTACTTCTCTTCCTTAAAAAAACAAACAACACCAAACAAAGTATTCCTCTAGCAGTGAAAATGATATGCAAAAGTCAATTGAAGAAATAACTAGAGCTGAATCACTAAGTACAAAGGAGCATAGTGTAATTAAGTTCAGTGTCCTTGTGGGAAGGAATGCAACAAAACCTAGCACTGTGACATTAAGCTTTAGAAAAGGGATTTAAAAAAAAAAAAAAAAAAAAAAAAAAAAAAAAAGAGGAAGCTAGTCAAAAAGGCCCTGAAGTCAGAAGTGAGGAAATTAAAATCCTTCAACTCAGCATGGAGGCTACTTAAGCAACCATAATAGAGTCCCAGAAGGAATGTGAAGCCTTTCAAAGAAACACGGAAGGCAAAAAAAATAAAATAAAATTTGCATGGGAAAACAGCAAGGTTCAAGGGGTTATTTAAGCTAAACAGGTAACATGTAAAAAGAAGTGAAAACTCACTTTAAGAGAAGAAACATGGCCCATGGAAGGCTTCCCCCATCATACAGACAGGTTTCAAAAAGTCGTGATGACTAAGATATGAAATAGGCCTAGAGTGAATTTAAAAAGAAAATTAATAAGGAAAAAAATTAAGAGGTAACTGAAAAAATGGCTGCCAGAAGATTTTGAGGGGCAGTAACAGTGAAAAAGGTGACTGCAGAGAAACTAAGCTATTTCTTATCAGCATGGAGCACTTTCTGAGGATGCAGGTTGCCTGGAGTGAGGAAAAAGGGATGGAGTTTGGGAGAAACAGACGAGATACAATCAAGGAATGGAAAATAAAGCAATATATCCCAAGAGACTTCAAGAGCCAGTTGGAATGGGCAGCTGCTCCACAGAATGGTGCACGTGGGCACTGGTTGCAAAGTATGACTTTACATGGAACCAGGACAGAGAGAAAAAACAAAAACAAAAACCCACTGCACTGAGACTCTCCTTCTCTTACGTATTGCATCTGTAGCAACCAGCACAGATAACATCCGTGGGCCACAAATGCAGGGGAATCATTGTAGTCTGTTGCAAAACAGCCCTCTGGTGGTTTCCAAGTGAATTCTATGCATCTGGAGGAACCTCCATTTGAGGCAACTGCTGTTCAGAAAATATTTAGTAAGTTAGAATAGATGACAACTATATAAGGAGGTGCAGAAGCATGTCCTCCATCAATACCTGCTATTTAACGTCCTCATGCTTTGTTCCAACTGATAAATCAGATAGAGGTACATGGAGCTGTCTGGGGGCTTATTCAGATGTATTCCCATTGATGCAAATGAATTTATTAAGGACTTAGATGAAGGGAATTTGGAGTTCAGTCTGTGTCCCTAGAACAAGCTGTCTTTTATACGTACTCGTGGTTATGACTGCACTCAAATGTTGAGCACAAAGCTGGCTGTAGCAGTTCAGGCAAAAGGTCCTGCAGCCCAGTTACTTGTCTCAAGAGTGATCAACAACTGATGTGCTAACACAAAAGCACGTGTGCAGAGCAAGTACAGAACAGTATTTATCCAGAATATCCTCCTCCAAGACCATTCTTTAACAACTCCAGTGGCAGAAGCTATGTCTTTTACTTTAAACTCTCTTGGAGTGGGAGTTTTTCTCCCACTTTTCATAATACAAATATTCCTCAGTCCACTTTATTACCAATAGTTCCAACAACCAACAGCACAGCTATCGAAACGGATCTCCTGTGTGGATATTGCAAAATGTGACCAGAACCAAAACTCGGGCTGTGATCCTGTCTGGTTAAAGCTAACATCTCAGTATACTGTGTTTTCATTAGTGTGATCTCTGCTTTGCTGTTTGGAAACCAAACTTTTTTTTTTTTTTTCCCCACATTTGCACCACGTAAATCAGGATTCCAAGAGAACAGAAGGAAACTGTGCTGGAGCTGCATCACTGTCATAGAATGCAATTTAGCATGATGTTACATTATTCTTTTATCAATCACAAAGCCTACATTATTGCGAAACATTGCTGAAACTGTTCGTCCAGCCTTAGGTTGGCTGACTTCCACAAGGAATGCGTTTAGTT
Source organism: Meleagris gallopavo (assembly GCF_905368555.1). Taxonomy (NCBI): domain Eukaryota; kingdom Metazoa; phylum Chordata; class Aves; order Galliformes; family Phasianidae; genus Meleagris; species Meleagris gallopavo. The sequence goes on along the minus strand of NC_139412.1, from coordinate 4,607,315 downwards.
AATTGAAAAGGTTTTGGTTAAAGTTTGCCAGCAAGAGATCATAGAGTTCTAGACAACACATACTGTGAGTATGAACTCCATTCAACCTTTGGAATACCTCTGTGAAGGCAGGAAATTGAAATATTGTGCTATATTGGCAACTAAATGGTCATTTATCATCCACGCTAAGTTTTGGAGCACAGTGAAATGATTTGTAAACTCTCAAAGGGCCCTTATTAACAATTACAAGGTGTGGCTATAGACATATAGATTATGTATCAAAATACAGTTTCAAGAAAAATATGAGATTATCAACAGCTGTATCTACCCTCCTATTTGCCTAAGATCAAATTTGGACTATGTTCAGAGGCACGAGCACTAAATTAAAATACAATGGAGCTAAGACACCTACTGACAAAAGCAAGGAAATTCACAGTTAAAGGGAAAAACACGCCATATGTTCTGCAGTACCTAGAAACAACAGGGAGCATTCAGCTCATCATTAAAGAGGCACCCAGTTGTGCCTAGGTATTGGAGAACATATGGAACACTTCCCTGCTCATGTCTGAATTTCCTTACTGTTGTCAGCTTATGGACCAAGCCTGACTTTTTCTTTAAATACAGAGTTCAGGAGATTCTTTAAGTAGTTGTTTAGTTTGTAAAATAATGTGTCATTTTATAATTATCAGCCCCATGAGCATACATCTATTATTGCAAGCTTGCTTTCAAGAAGAGTTCAGGATCACCGGAAAGCACGATTTATAAAAATAAAGCAGCGAGTTGTTCTGAGTGTTTCCAAGCAGATACCTATGGAAAGTTAGAGTTGGACTTAATGTAACCAAAAAGTAGCTCTTTCATCTTACACTTCAGTCTTTCCCTTTAAACCTCCTCAAGGTTTGAATTATGACAGTACAGTGAATTCATTGCACTGCAAATATTTATACTTTAATTGCCAGGCTGTAAGAGGCCTCCAGTCAAAACTGCCGTGCGCTGTGCTTAGCACTGTATGTCTATTTATGAGATCCACAGTACTTACAATCAAACCAGCCAGACAACAAAATGGTTATCTCCATTCGAGAGCTAAAGATACGAGTGCTTTGCAGACACCAAGGGTCTGCAACAAAGTAGAAAATGGCATCAGATCCCTGTAAGTAAGAGTGATCTGGGTTTAGGATGGGCTGAACTCTCAGCAGCGTACAATGAGCATCTTGCTCTGGGCACTTCTGCCATTATTGAAAATAATAGTGCAGCTAAAGCAGATGCACAGAGCTGACAGTCACACCAGCAGAGCTTTATCCAGTTGGACACCATCCTCTACAGCAAGCAGTGCTGGGGAACAGACAGTCGCTGTAGGCCTGGCACAGTGCTGGGCTCCTTCGAATGTCAGCACGAGAGGGCAGCATTGCTCACAGCAGACATCTGTTCGCACGGTGCCTCTTGCAGGGCATGGTGGCACCGATGTCCCTTGCTCCCAGGGAGGTCCCAGTGGAGAAGTGGCAGAAACATTCTGTTCAGAAGTTGCATGGAAAATCTACTCTGCCTCAGTGTTGTGTTTTTGTTTTTGTTTTTTTCAATTTTTTTTAAAAAGGCAATAAGTGCCAAATTTTATAAAACGTTACTTATTTTATGAAACCATGTAGAAATCTGGTATCTTTGTAACTTCAACAGCCTTGTGACATTCACCTGAATTTGGTTGTCTGATTCAAAAAATACTGAAGAAGAGGATGGGGAAGGAGTGGAGTTTGTACACACATATGATGTCCTGTCCAGTCTGAATTATAGTATGATCTCATACATGCTCTGGATATCCATGTGTCTCATTGCCCAATGAAACAAGTTAAAAGAGTGAGCCCTTCACATTTTGCCTCCTAAATGCCTCTCTTCCTGTTTCCAAATCAACTGTGCTTTCACTAAAGTTAAATTAATAAGAATAGAATTTCAATGTTTTAGAAACTTCCAATTTCCTACTTAACCTCAATGGTTCAGACAGCAACAAAGTCTTCACCGACTCTGAGCAGGCCACCTAATCCCTCAGTGCTGAGCTCACCACTGCATCACAGTTTCTATACAACCAACTTTCAACCTTCTGCAGAAGCCCATTTCAACCCCTATGATTCTGTGAACGTTGCCTGGCCAAAGTATACTTATGATGGCTGCACCTACAACTCAATCCACACATAAAATGAAGCTAGGAATGAGTTTTAAATCAAAGCAGTGAAACAACTCAGTCATTGTATTATAACTCATTTAGATTCCCTGTTCAATCCTTAATTTACCTTCCTTCCCCTCTGGTAGAGCATTAAAACGTTCTTACAATCTGACTGCAATAGCCAATTCCTATTTATGAAAGTAGTTTTAAGCAGAACAGTAGGTTAACAAGAAAACTATATACTAAGACAAGGGAATTATCTGACCATGCCTTCATCTTCAGGATGGTAAGTGTCCCTGGCAAGCTGACCCATCTCAAGTATTGGAGAAAAGCTGGAGTGGAAGATTTGTAAGGAAAGAATAAAAAGAGTGAGTACAGCACAGAGAGCAGCATTGTTGCACTTAATTTTCTGTTTCAGTTTGCTCAGCTCTCCTGGGAAGCAATGCCTTTTCCTCTACTAAAGGCCTTAAGAGATTGGATACTCTTACAATTCAGATTTTAACAGTCTGCACTGATGTTGACTAGATAGTTATTAACTTGTCTTCCAGAAATTTGTCCAAAACTCCCATCTGAAGAGGCTGTGGAGCAAATACATCTGTGCTCCCCTTCTGATGCCCTCTGTTGCCCTGAGATTGGCAGCAGTAGGGTAACCACTGACATTGCTCTGCTCCATGGGTGCAGGAGAGAAGTGCTAGATGAGGCTTTAAAGAGCAAAAGATTCCTTGCATGAGCTGTATCTTCCCCTTTTATCTTTTACTACCATTTATAAGATAACAAAAGCACACTAATGACCCGAACCCTTGAAGGTTTCCATTCAACCCGTAGCTTTTCTGTGCCTATGTGAAATGCCAGGAAATCCATCTTGAATATCTGCAGCCCATCTCATGACAGCCAGCACTGCACAGACACCTGGGCCAGCATTAGCCCAGCTCAGTGGTTAGATATCCATCTCTCCAGTAGCAAAAGATCAACTACTTGGGGACAGGGCTTCAAACAGCAACATCATGAAGTTAGTAGGTGGGAAAATTCCCAAAGAGCCTTAAAGTATTGCTATCACTCTGCTCCAGAAGAGTCTCCAAAGCTGGAGACAAACATACCGACTTTAAAACTGTGCCAGAAGATCCCTGCAACTCTGCCAGTCAATGCAGGGCACGAGGTGGGATGGTGCCCTCCCTTCTGCATGGCACCAAGTGAGGAAGGAGCTGGTCTTCACAAGGGCAGAACAGAGACGGCAGCTCCCTCCACGTCACCAGTATTTGCCTTGTACAAGAAATAGGAACAGCTTGCCCTGTCCTAATCTGCAATTAGTCAGACAGAAGTTATATCAAGTAACAGGGCATAGAAACGTAACCTTGTGTCTGATGAGGTTTTCCAAATCACCAGTCATCTGGAAAGAGTGTGTGCATTCAAGGGTCATAAGTTTAGCAAAGGGTACATTAGTAGTGTGGCAAGGCAGTAAACTGCCGTGCACATATCTGCAAATGTGAGCTGTGTGTAGATTTGAAATCTTGAAACAGATTCACTACAGACTTAGAACTTTATGAAGGTCAGAAGGGTTATGCTGTAGTTCATAGGCACATTCGTTTTATTAATTGAGTCATAAGTCCTGGCAGACTGCAAACAGATTTCAAAACACGCATCAGCTGCTTTCGATTGCCATAAGAGATCTGAAAACCTGCCAGTAAGTCTGTTTGCAGCCCTTAAAATTTTTTGCTAAAAAACTGTTTTAAGCTATTAGAAATTGCTTTTTAAAAATAAATAAAGGAGTGTGCAGTGAAGGGGGGGGAGAGAGAGAAAGAGAGAAGAGCATCTTTTGTTTAGGCAGAGCACAACAGCAACTGATGTGTGATCTTCTAAAGGAGAATGATTCGCTTCCAGTTTCTGGAAGCCAGGCTGTTCCTATGGACACAAGTCAAGATTGCTATTCTGAGCTCACACAGCCTCCTGGAGCTCAGCATTCATCATCACAACCCATGCTCTAAGTTCATACCAAGCTTGCACCCAGGTGCTGACCCAAGCAAGAGAAAAACATTCAAAATCAACATCATCATTCTGGCACCTCTTAGATGGTTTTATGCTGCATTTTGAATTAAATTCTCTTCCAACCAAGAATAGGTCTTCCTGTAGATTTGCCAGATCTCATAACACAGTAAAATTAACCAACCAGGTATGCCAGGTACACCAGCAGAAGCCCAGGCATCTCTTTTAGCACATCCCTTTTCATGCAGCCCTTGCACACAGCAAAGCGCTGCTGCCTCCCTCACATCACAGCTGCAGCACAGACAGGTGAGAGGAGATCACAGCTGCCTTCAGCATGTGAAATGAAGTGTCAAGAGGCCTTCAGCTATCTGGGCAGAAGTCGTTGAAGGGGTCTGGGACAGAGCAGGGTGTGCTCAGGTCTGTCCTCCTTGCCATGAGGCCATCCCACCTCTCAGTGGAACTCTGTAAACAACAATAAAAGATCCGATCATGGGAAATCTCAGTATAAAGCTACTATATAGCTCGAGGGTGCCTCTTGTTAACAACTGTAACACGGGCTACATAAACTGAAAGGCTGAAGTGTTTATTTAGCCAAGCACACGGTTATGACCTTGTAAACAGGAAGCAGCCTCAAGCTACCCGCGCTGCATGGGCAGGACACCCAGGCTCTGCTGGGCAGGCCTGAAATGGGGACAACATTGTCCCAGGGGTCCTGCAGGACACTGTTCTGTCCTGGATGTCCCTCTGGGACAGTGTCTTCCTCTGAATATCATATCACAGCTGATACATCTAACTATGCTCCCATTGCTTCAGCACACAAAATGGGTTTACCCTATGCCGGCAGGAAGCACGATGGCTGTTATTGTAGGACTCTACAGCTGGAGTCAGAGCAGATCAACCTCCTGGCTATCAGCTGTAGAGCAGCAACTACACTGGGGATCTCATGAATCTTAAGTGACTCTTCTTTAATTTATCACCTCTGCCTTCTAATTCTGTTTCCCTTTCAACAAATCACCTTTGAGCACTTTTTTCCAACAAACTCTTTTGTCAATTAGCTATCTTTTCCAATAAAAATGTTCGTACTCTGATTTCAGCCTTCAGCTTCTTTTTTATCTGAGCCAGAAACATGATCGTTATGCATGATTTTTTATTATTGATTCATCCAATTAAAAACTTCTGAATGTTTTGGCATTGTTAATTATCAAGTGAATGTCTGCTTCCATAAAAAGCATAAAAAAAAGACATTATTTCTGTATTTATGACTTCTCATAGAGAAGTCCTTGTGTGGGAAAGCTAAAGAAATACCTGCGTGAGGACCAGCACTTCACCCAAGAAGACAATCCAAGGATAAATTTTTTAGCAAGCAGAATTGTTTCCTGCATACCATACATCAAATGATGTATGGATTTAAGAGTCCACAAATGCTTTTTCACAAAGGAGACCACAACAGTTACTGGGTCAAAAATCACCTTCCAAAAATTTGTTATATTTGTGTCTATGGAATGAATTTATGCTTTCAAAATTGCCATTAATGGCTCCGTGATCCTCCTCATAATTCTAACTTTAGATTGACCCAAACTTTCAACAAGAAATTCTCCTGATCTATTAATCAGAGCTAACAATAAAAACTCCAAGGGAGGTCTATGGGGGGAATGGTGGCATTCTTAGTCATGCTAGGGTGCTGTGCCATTTGAAAAAAGTCATACCCACAAATCAATGTAACCCCACAGGGATTTAAACTCTAGTCTAAGCATACATGAGATTTAAGGATGAAAGTCAGTGCTTGACTTGGGATTTTGTATCTAGATTTGACAGATGTTGTTTGGCCACTTCATGTTTCTTGATCAACTCATGAGCTCATACTGTGTGAAAAAGCACAGCACTAACCAAAATTAAGCCTTTCCTTTAACTTCTGGGTTGCCCACCAACTACTCATGCTTCTTACTCAGCTCTCTTATGATATGAATATGGAAACCCAAGATAGATAATTAGAAAGAATACAAACAACAAGTACTAAGTTTGGATTCCACTGAGAAAGACAACAGGAAGGCATATGCAGCTATCTCTATTCTAAAAAATATTTGTGAGATTCATGTATTCACATATCTCTACTGACTTTAAAGGAAACAACCCCATTTCCATATGTTCTGTTCCTGTATCAGTAATTGTGATCTTACATTAGGGCGGTTTGATCCTGTAAAATTAAAATGGTACTTTAACCATCAAACTGTCAAAAACTATACCTGGCACACTCTTGCCCTTCAAGTGGAAACACTGGCAGCATGTTGAAGGGCAAGGACCAACACCAAGAGATCCCACTCTTGCAACAAAGAGCAACCGATGCTGTTTGTTAATAGCAAGCTTATTCTATCCTGCCTATAACAGGGCCATTAAGTGAATCATTTAAATTTATAGTGGCTTTACATTTTTCAACAATTTCATCAAATAAATTGCTTGCATTTCTGTAAAGCTTGCACAGCATCTTGTATTTACAAATACTGCCATATATTTTAAAGCAAGAGTCATTCCCAATTAGCTGAAGTGTTTAAGAAAATCATCATATATCCTGAATGATGAAAGATCACAGAAGGAGGTCTCCTAATGGATGACAGGTGCAGAAGTGAAAGCATCTAAAAACTACGCACCAAAAACTAAGGAGTTGCAGAGTATCATAATTCACTTTAAATTGCACTCAGGTCACAAAGTTAAATAAGACCTTTGGCTCAGAGGGTATTTAAAATTACTTCTCCTTTTACAACAGAAATAAACCCAAGAAAACACTGATTCTTAAAAATGAGATATCTTAAATAGGCTGCATATGGAGAATAAATACTAACAATATTACGATAAATAAATATAAATTAAATAAAAGCAAAATTTAAAAATATCTTTTTTCTTTTACCTCTGCTTTTGGGGAGTTAATAAAGATGAGCCCTAACCATCCCTGCAGCTCTCCTAGACTTCTGTTTGATTACAAAAACATTAAAAACTAGGCAAGTTAACCCACATATTTAAAAGTTTTCATCCTTACGCTTTCTAGTTATAAGATTACTTTTAGGACCTTCAACCACTGGCAATTCTTTAAATGATCATTTCCACAAAAATAACATAGAGTAAAATTAACAGATTAGTCGGATGAAGTTCCTCAAATCAGATTCTTCTTTGTTTGACACAATGACCTGTGATTTCTTAGAACTTGCCCTCATAGTGATGCACAGACCCAAGGTGGTACCCCGTGGTACTGTGCTGTGCCACAGCAAGATGCCTTTGTCCCCAGTAACTCACTCACAGTTCAAGCGATTTTAAGCAACAGCAACTTTCTATTTGCAAATGTCTTATAGTTGCTCTCCACATTATTTTCTCAACATATTTTTGAATGTCCATAATTCAAGGATGCTCAAATACCATCTCAGCAACAATGCCAAGAATACAGTACTATCATTGTGGGACAAAACTGCTTTTAGGCAAGTCAGCTCAGGGACACGTGATGCTATTTTAGATCTTCATGCATGGAAAATTGAAGATGACCATGCTGAAGAAGACTGGAGAAAACCAGAAATGGAGGCCTGTAAGGATTCCACAGCTAATTAATGTAGAATAAAGACACCAAGGCCCAGTCAGATACACATATGCCATGGGCAGACAAATAAAGTATACAGGACCACTAGATGGAAAGTGAATATGAAAACCACCCATCTGGTCTGGACAGCACCAGAATCTTTCCTTGTGGAAGCTACAGTGCAGTGATGTGCACAAACATGGTTCATGAAATTCTGCCATCTGCACCTATATCAGCAGAGAGGCAAAACAAAGCATCAGAGTCTTCATCCAGAGAGTGGAACTGGGCAGGAAAAAGCAAAGGATTTGCAGCACTTAGACTCCACCAGCATACAGGTAGGGCTTATATCAATATAGACTCTTATCCAGAGCAGTGAGGAGACCAGAGGGAACTCCGGGCTCAGTACCAACACCTCATTTCAGAACTCCACCACAATGTGCAGTGTAAACCCACCCATGCACCATACTCAAGACAAATAATTAATCTCTAATCAAGTTTTGTGTTCATGCTCAAAACATGTGCAAATGTTATGTGCTCATCCACCCACATCCAAGCACGTACGTTGCATGTGCAAAAGGAGACTTTATAAGTATGCTTTTTATTTCTAAGAGCTGCACCACAAATTCTACAAAGCATTCTTTTTATACAATTTCAGAGTCTCTGTGAAATGAGATAATATTATGAAGAGCCGTAAAGGGTATGAAAAGCCACTGGTAGGAAGAGATATCATTCATTTTTCTAGTAGGGGATCCACTGCAATAGAATCAGTTTTTCATCGTAACTTGGTACCAAAGCTGTGACAGCTGCTGATCACACAGAGATAGTGCTATTTCTCAGCATCCTTCCAAAAACCTCAGCATTTCAAAGCAACTTCTCTTTCTTTTCAGAAAAACAGCCCAACACCTTATACATCACACAGTGCAGCATCTGCTGCTCCAGTTGCAGCACAGACAACATCCAAACTACTGGTTAACACAGTTCTTACCTTGGTTACTCTTTTCTTGTCACCAAGATCATTTTGGATAAGTCGGGATTAAAACTAAAGCAAAATTTCTCAGTCACGCAGTTAGATTGGAGCCTTAATCTGATGGGTTAACAGAAGGGAAGGTATGGGCACTGGCTACACTGGCAGCATCATTTCCTTCCTGACTCTGGTGTCACCCCACTGAGGCAGTTTCACTGTAGGTGGATAATCCCAAATGGGTTTTACTCAAAGTGTATTTATTACCTCCCCAAAATGAGCCAGTAGGTACATTAAGCCAAATGTGAGATCCACACATTGTTTCTATTCATCTGCAACTCTTTAAGACATTCTCTGTAACTATTTAGAAGAAAGAAACAAAAAAGGAGAAAGAGGAAAGCGCAATTACAAGTTGGTTAGAAAAGGACTGGCTATCCAGTGAGAAATAACAATGTATGGTTCCATGCTTAACTGGAGAGGTGGAGGGTGCAACCACCAGAAAGAGCACCAGAGTTGGGTGCCTCTTGAATTATTCTTAGCCTGTCATCCTGATTTCTGTTTCAAAAGAATATAAAAGTAGTGAGTACAATCCGATATGGACAGATATAAAACACTACTGGCTGTTGGGGTCGTTTTGAGACTTATGCTTTCTTGCTTTTTTTTTTTTTTTTTTTTTTTTTTGTAGTAGACAATTGGCAATAATTTTCAGATGTAATAGTTGTAACATCTATTCCTAAGTAAGAACTGACAAACCATTGTCTCATTGCCTTTCCAAGTCTGCTGGCAGATTATGAGCACCTCTGCTGCTGCCACTCATTGCTTTCCTTGAGCAGGAAGAGTCACCAGATCACCAATGTCACATCCGCAGAAGCTACCCCAGGAGCAGCACAGCAGTAGATCAGAATCTCCCCAGTCTCAACCTGCAAATTCTAGTGTAAATATAACTCACATTAGAGTATACTAGGAGCTCGATTTCTGGTAGGAAAATCAACAAAAGTAAAAAGAAAACATGAGAAAGGCTGGTAAGCACATCCACAGGAGAATTTTCAAGTCAAACAAGAAAACCCAGTAGAGAAAGTGTTCAAAGTTCCTAATGGTCAAATAGTAAGAAGCTGAGAGCAGCATTACATATTATTCTGACCCTGAGAAACACTATTCCCAGTCATTAGAACAAATCCTTCCAGCTTTGCCACGCAGGGTACGCAGAATTGAGGCTTCAGCGGCCACACATCTCCAACAGTTCTCCCTGGATCTTTGAATCAATTGTGAATGCAGCAGGAACAGCACACTGAAAAATCACTGCACTGACTTCAATACCTAAATAAGGCCGAGAAGCCCAGCTCTGAAAACCTTTGAACTAAATCGTAGCAGTGAACTTCAGCCCACACCCAGCTGACATCTGAACCACTGAAAAACTAGTCCAATTACACCCCAGCTCGACAGCAAGACTAGGCAGCTGTAAGAACGTATTAGCCTTTTGCTATCACATCCAAGCCATCTGAAGTCACCAGCCCTTATTTCAGAAGAAGGGAGGCAGCACTTCCAGCTTTCAGCATGTCAAAGAAGTAGCTAAAACTTCCACCTTAAAACTAAAAAAGTTTGGGCTTACCTGGGGGTCACCTTTGCTGAAGAGCGCAAATTGCAAGGATAATGCTATGTCACCTACAGGATTTCACAAGGTTTGATGCATCACCAGGAAAGTCTCAGTTCAAAAGAAGGATTAATGGGGTATTATCGATGGTAGCTACAGCATCAGCCTGCTCACATCTCAGGCGCAAGCCCATCGCCTTGTAAGCTGCCTTTCCACTTAAAGTTAGGATGTAACAGGGTAATGTCAAGAGTTCATCCTTCTGCTGTTTACCAGTTAAATAAAGACTCCCTTTGATTTTGTATTATTCAAAGTTCTTGATTAGACTAAACCAGGTTGATTAGAAGCAGGTTTTATAAGCGACATCACGCCATTACTGTAGTGACCTAAAGAACACAATAAATGTGAAAAATCATCTCAGTTTGGCTATTAAGAGACAATCCGCCTGCAGCAACGTTTGCAACGTACTTTATTTCTTTGCCTTTGGAGCTGATGTAATCTTTCAAGAGCTGTAAGATTTAGAAAGCCACACAACAGTGCAGTTGTTTTCCTATTAGCGTACCCCATGCCGAGAAAACTGGCAATTATCACCTTTGTGGAATGTGGTCTGCCTGTGTTACATTCGCTTTGACCTCCAGCGTAGGTCAGATGTCACTTTCTGAAGAAGTCTGTGGCTATTCTGTCATCCAGATAGAAAATGTTGCCCGGTGCCTTTCAGAAGGCCCAGGAGCCTTTTAAAACATCTGCTGTAACGCAGAGGAATTCCTGCACCATCTCTGCTGCTGTGTCACTCTACAACTGGTCACACAAAAGGTCCTGAGGAGTATTTTTACCTCGGGCATATTCCTGACCCTGCCAGGAGCACTGCAGTCACACTCCATGCTCTAATAATCTCCCTTCAAACCCACCCATGCACAAATGGTCATCGTGTCCACCAAACAACAGCAGTGAAACCCATCGGTCTGTTAAAGCCCAGAAATCCTACATCTGCTGGAGTGCAGAAAAGGCCACCGCCCTTCCAGTGTCGGTGGTCTCCTCTGCAAAAAAATATATAGACACAGTGAAGGTTTGCACTGTGCTGAAAGCACTCCCACAGGAAAGTTGATTAACTTAATGTTATTTATATCATCAGTGAGTTATCTGCAATCAAAGAGCAATTGGGGTCTGTTTATTAGTTTATTTTCAAAAGGCATTTAGAGCATAGGTTGGGTGTTTATTGAATAAAACTAATAAGATTACAAGAATCAAATCACTGCTTGTCGAAAACGGCGCTTTCTGTGGCAAGGAGTGATTTACAATCATTGCTGAATTGAAAGGGAGTGAAAAGATGAAAGAAAAACATCAGCAGAAAAAGGGGCAGAGCGAGTCATTTCTTTTTCTTTTCCAAAGGGGAATTGCTATCGGGGTGAAAACTTCACCCAGCATCCCCAGGATGGCATTATTTCTCATTGCAAATGCACCGCACTACTGCTCTCCCCAGACCCCAAAACTGGTTCTAATATTTCCCTTGTTTGGTTTGTAACCTGACCCACACCTTCAATTCACGTTTTGTTCGTGTGTACCTCCTATGCTGGATGACTTGACTTGTCTTCAGCGCCCCAGCAAGTCAGAAGGGAAGCATTTTTAAAAGCTGTGGCATTACTCAAGCTGTGAGGTGGGCAACTTAAGAGGAGCAACATCTTAAAGTATTCTGCACAGGGGCGAGTAAAAAGTCAATAAGGAAATACCATAGTTAGGCTCTTTTTAACTCGCTGAAAGTGTGAGACAGCAGTTCATTTCCTGATCACTCATGTGGAAATGGTAAAAAATAATTAAGAGCCATGACTAATCACCAAATCAAAGCAAATATTAAATAAGCAAACTCGTTTTCTGCTGTCAAGTTTAGTGCGCAAGTAAGCCTCAGCATTCACAATTTTAGCCTTTCAAACAATTATGAAAGCTACATTAAAAGAAAAAAAAGTCTTTTTCTTGTTCCATCACATTGGAACATCAGCAGCACGAGTTATGGAGCTGCTGGAGCCACGTGGCCAAGACTGGAACAAAACAAGGAATTGTTTTAAATCAAAAATAAATGCCATAACAAAACAAGAAGTAAATGTATATGGGAAATCCTCTCCCTTTTGCTCACGTCATGTCCCAGTTACAGTTCACAGCTGCTTCTGAACTGGCCAGTAGTGAAGATAATCATCCTCAAAAGATGAGCGATTTCACTCTGCTAACAGCTCTGCAAACCCAGGAGGAACTCCACCAAAAGTGCTCTATCACAGTACCTCCAACCTGTTGCTCTCTTCATTCCCCCACGTGCACCTGAGAGGAGCTGAAAGCTTCATCCACAAACAGCTTCACATTGTCAGTCCAGAGTTTATTCTGCTCAATTTTACAGAGGATTGCCTTTGTTACACGTTTCAACCTCCAACTACTTTTTGTAAGCACTACAGGGAGATAATCTGGGGAATGGAAAGAAAGGAGCACCACCTTGAGACAGAAAACAGCATCCTATTTACTCTATTGGTAGAGCTTGAACTAAAATCCCCCTATGTCTTTGAAACTACCTGGAGTCACAACTCTGTTTCCCTGTCCTTTATTCCTTCATATCTTCTCCCAGCATCAGACAGATGCTCACCACTCCCTTTTCCCTCTCATAACCTAAAGAAGAGGATTCAATCCCATTATGGCTGAGGATGATTCACCCGCAAATTCATTCCACCACAGCTGTAATTTGGAAATTCCAAACAGTTGCTGCTGCATTACCATCTCTCAGCACAGTAAGTGCCTTGTTAAAGAAGTAGCTAAAACTTCCACCTTAAAACTAAAAATGTTTGGGCTTACCTGGGGTCACCTTTGCTGCATTACCACCTCTCAGCACAGTAGCTGAGAATTACCAAATTCTGCAAAGATGCAGAAGCAAAGATGCAGAAGCAAATACAGACCTTGACTTTTTTTTTTTTTTTTAAAGAGAACTGCCCCAAGTTTGCAATGCCTGTGTGCAGAGCACATCGACCTTTGTAAAACAATGCATGAAGGAGCCATGGAGTGAATTGGTGTTCAATGGGGAGACCATAGCAGTTCTTACAAGCAAGCGTGGGGTCTAAGACAAAAGCCAAAATGATTATGATGAAATCTCTTTTTCCCAGATTTGCAAAGTACTTTTGCTATGGAGATTCTCACAGAAAGAAGCACAATGTATCAGACTGCATTCAGCTCTGATGCAAGTTTGCTGAATTTAATCAGGGATATGTGCAGCCAATTAGATGTTAAATTCTCAGAATGTAATTTGAAAATAGAAATTAGGGTTTTTTTAAACTTCAGTGTTCAAAATGAGGCAGAGCAAGGCAAAGGAAGGAAGAGGAAAAGTCACCATGCAAAGGAGAGGGCATCTCAATTGTTTCTACGCATTATAAGTCCCCTCATGCAACTGCTGTTCAAGAAGTGATCCACGTGGCTGCCTTTATTCTGATCCAGAACACGTACTTCTGGGCCATTTGCACCAAGGGCTAACTCCAGACAAAGATGTTGGGACACCTGGGCACTACAGCGTTGAGACAACAGTGGGAAGGGAAACATCAGCTTCAGGGGCAATAAGCTTTAAAAAAAAAAAATACAGAGCTACTAGGGTGGCCAGGAGGATAAGGCAATGAGAAGAGACACGCTGAGGGCTTGCAATTTGCAAAACACATGAACTCCTCCCAGTAATCCCATTTCCTCCCATTGTTTAGAAGAACTTCTAACAGGAGGGCAAGATCTGAAAGGAAAAGAACAGCACAGCAAAAGTCTGCAGTAATGGTGAGGGGGGCTGGAGTGCGATGAGCACTGCCTTGTGAAACCGAGGGGGGCAAAATGATTCTAAGGTTTGCAAGCACACACAGGCCACTGCAGCTGCACTCAGACCCAGAACCCCAGTGTTGTTGGTTTCCAACCCCAAAGCATTCATAAAATCCCATCACTGCAACTTGCAGTGGGGGGTCTTTTATTTTTTTTACTTTTGTGAAAAAGCTTTTACCTAAAGGTGACTGAACACTAGAATAGGTTATCTAGAGAAGTTGTGGAGGTCTCAAAACCTATTTGGATATGGCCCTTAGCAATCCACTCTAACTTACCCTGCCTTGAGTAGGAGGGTTGGACTAAATCATAGAATCATAGAATGGCTTGGGTTGGAAGGGCCCTCAAAGATCATGAAGTTCCAACTCTTCTACCACAGGCAGGGTTGCCAATCACTTGATCAACTACTAGATCATCTCCAGATGTGTCTTCAAACATCAAATATTCTGTGATTTTTAAACGCTGCTTGAATAGAGTAACAAGGATGCAATTCACCAAACACCACCTTATTCAGGGATATTTTTTCTAGGACAATACACATTTTACTGCACTTTTCGAAGTTTTCTGGAACAGCAACAAAAGCTGTCCTTCCAAGCACACAATTAGAAAGCCAGATATTAGCCCAAATCCTTCCTATTGCTAAACTTCTTGCCAATGTGTTCTAGGCAGATGAAATGGTGGAAAGACATTCTTTTAAATCTGGGTTTGAAACTTTCCAATTTCAGGTTTGCATCCACTTTTTGGAGCTCGAATGCCCTGAGTATTCATCATTCAGCTAAATCCACACCAGGAGCCGGCTGTGATAGAGAGGAAAGATGAGACTCCCATCTTGGAGCTGCCGCTATTCTCATACCTACTGTCAAAAGTGCTGACGCCCTGTTCTTTAAAATTAAACAGAAGATGTTACTAACCCAAATTTATTATTCCTGGACCAGTTTCCAAGCTGTGAGGTTAGCCAAAGGGTTGGAGGGAAAAAGCTCTGGAAAGGAAAGGGATAGCACTGGGCTTTTATGCAAACAGACCTATTCCCGACTTTCAGAAGACTGTCGTGTTTTTTTTTTCTCCTCAGTGTCGATTGATTGGATGTCAGTTTAAATCCAAACTGACGTGTTTTAGGTTCTCAGTGTTCTTTCACACACAAGGTCTTTCTAACTTTCAGAGCTTTCACACAAGAGTAACCTCAGCTTTTTCCCCTCTGCATCATCTGGCTTTCCTCTAGATGACAATTCAATCTCTGCTCCTCCTAAGCAGGATTCAGGGCCTTTCAGAGTCCCTTGTCTGGGATCCACCTTCCAGCATGACCTCTTTCCTTCTCACCACCTGGATGGCTGAAGAACCAACAAGAAATGGCTTTTAAATGGGATGAGAACTTAAATTACCAGGAAAAAAAAGAAAAAAAAAGTTTCTTTTCTGCTTGAACTTCATTAGATTTTTAGATACGAAAATGGACTAACATACAAAGCCTGATATTTTCTAGCTGTTGTGGGTTAATGGTTATTCCTTCAGATTTCTCCACCTGACCTGAAATAAAGAACAGTTCAACCTATACTTTTTTTTGCAGAACTTCACTTCAGAATGAAACTTTTTGCTAGAAGAAACCAGTAATATTACTTGTAAAATTACTTTTAGTAAAACATGAGCTACACTGAAAATGTTTCCCCCTTTTTTTTTTTTTAATTTCCATAAGGAACATTGCACAGAATCACTGAAGAAAAAAATAAATAAATAAAAATAAAAAAGCAGTTTTATAGTCAAAAGAATTTTGAAAATTATGTTGTTATATAATGTTATATATTTCTGTAAATAACAGAAAATTGATGTTACAGATAGGAAATAGATTATTTTCACATCCTGTGAAATGGAAACGCAAAGAAATCATGATTTTTTCACAGAGTCCCACAAAATCCTATGACAGTTTTGTGGAAACCACCCCTATTTCAAAACAAACTCTCAAATCTCAGGCACAAGAACTGTTATGAATAAGGTAACAGCTGTACTGCAGAGAGATGGCTGAGGAAAATGAGTCCAATTGGTTGCTCAACTTCAGCCGGATGAGAGGATCTCTCAATAAGTTGAGATCAATATTTACTTTCTATTCTCTTTCTGCCTCCTCTCATTTTGAGGAACAGAGACGTTCATTCCTGTCATCAGGTTGTCACAAAAAGCCAGAAGAAAGAACTATATGGGAGAAAAACACAGCAATATTTTGGATTGTGTCCCTACATGGAGAAATTTATACCTAGAAAGTGGCTGAGGAATTTCAGTAACAGCTCATGTCTCACCTCAGCGTGTTCCAATAATACTTGCTTAATTTTAAGCACATTGGAGAGCAATTGTTGCTAAGAAAAATAAGACTGTACAGAAATACGTACGTGGAGAATCTTGCTTTAAAAGATTTCTAAAGATATTTTGAAGCAGATATTTAAGAACATCCCCATCTAGTTCCAGCCAGCTCCATTGCTTCGCCATTGCTAATGTGGCAGCTATAGATCCAGTCCAGATCCCACTAATGCACTGCATTAGCTCTCTGCTTTTGTTAAAGTCAGGTGCTTAAATAACTGGTAGAGCCATAGGATAAATGAAAAGAAAAATTTCAGTCCACTAAAAGAAAGTAATGGTCAATGTGTTAATGAATCAATTATATTTCAAAATGGAGACTTCTGTTTTGTTTTACATTTCCTCCCCTTGTAAATGGCATGCCAACTTCAATACTTCATTCAATAAATGACTATTAAGTGAGTGCAAAGTTACAGGCACGTTGGTCTCTATGACAGGCCATACATAATCACCATAGAAATATATAATTACACCTGTCAACCTCATCTCATGCAATTGATTCAATAACTAACAATGTCAGTAGCAGGCTAAGCTTAGAGGTCTCACTGTGTGAAAATACTCATACATGGATAAACATCTTGGTATTTTAATTGCCTGTCATACTGCCAAGGTTCCTATATTGTACTTATCTCCACAGCAACAGGCTGGAATGAGTAAAGCACATTTAATAACTGAAAAAAGCGAATTTATAAGCTGGCAGTTATTTTATGGCTCTTACAGACAGATCGTTGTGAAGATGGGGTGCGTTTGAGAAGAGTCTTTCTTCTCTGGGTGGATTGTGTGTATGTACTCACCACGAAATAAAACTAATCATATAAATTTGAAAATTCTTCCTAATTACAAAGTACTGTCGAGGTCAGTCCATGCCTGGAAGTATACACATGTCCAACTTGACAGGAAGTTTAATCTCAACGCACCAGGAACAGCTGTGCGAAAACAGCTTCTTAAGGGCTCCTGAAGGGCTTAATCATGGCATGTTTGTTAATAATTATTATCAATATGATTCAATCCAATATTCTAAATTACTTGCAAGCTATGCCGTGCTGAAAGGCTCTAATGTGCCCAAACGCTAACCCCACTGAACTCAATGGCCAAGCTCCCAGTGCCCTGAGCAGCAGCAGGATTTACGTCTACCATGCAGTCTGTGCTAATTGCACATGAAGACAAGAGCAAAGTCTTTGTAGCCTGAACTTTAACAGCAACAGAATAACACCAAACAGACTGGGTCAGGGAGAGGAACTAAGTAGAGATCCATGTGGAGATTAAAGATCAACAGACAACAGGAGCTGATGGGAAAGAGAATCAACTCTTCTCAGGAATGAGAACAAAATATCTAGCTGGTAAAACACTGCTGCGGGAAAATGAGGAGATAAAGAAGGGGAAGAACTGCTCCACTTGTTAGCAATAGGTAGATCTGGAGGCTTTACCCAACTCAGGAGTTTTAAGTTAACATCAAAATGCAAATCCTGTTCACATTTTCCCTAGCACAGAGAAACCTGCCTGAAATTTCTCTGTGAAACATTAAATTGCCTTCAAAGTATTCATAAGCTCAAATAATAAAGAGAAAATGTAAAGAGCAATGTTGAAGAAATCCTTCCAGTCCCTAGCATAACAACAGAACATGAGTGGGTGCGAATACACAGATGTTTAGTTGCTATTGTATAAGGTACCTCTGCCACCTCACTTCCTCTACAGGACTGCCTGGCTTTACTCTCTTTGATGGACTGTTCTCTGGGTCTCTTCATTCCTTCTGTATGTTTTGGCTGAGTTTGGCAATATTTCTTATGCTCACCCAATATCATCACGAACTGAAATCTTTAGAAGTGAAAAGAAGCAACTCCAAAATCATCACAAGAGGGGAAAAAAAAAAAAAAAGAAAAAAAAAAAGTAGTGACTGTCTTCACCTACAAGCAATGGTTGCCAAGGGCTTTGCAGTCAAATGCTCAAGATGAGCATGCCATTACAGAAGGATGAGTCAGTACAGCCACACTTGTTGCTACGTGGTTTGATATTGAATGAATATAGCACAGGGAAGGAGAGAAGAAAATAAAGCTGGTGAATGTGAAACTCAGGAAAGTAGAAAAACAATACAAAAACATAGACAGCATCTTTATAAGAAGGTGATCACTATCAACCCCCACGTTTGTTCTCTCCAAACACAGAAAGATGGGGACATAATCTGTAGCAGGGTCTGTTGTGATAGGATATGAAGTAATGATTTCAAGCTAAAGGAGGGGAAACAAACTGGATATGAGGAAGACATTTTCTTCCCAATAAGAGTGGTGAGACACTGACACAGGTTCCCCGGAGATATGGTGGTGCCCCATCCATAGAGACACCTGAGGTCAGGCTGGACGGGGCTCTGAGAGCTGGGTGGAGCTGTAGGTGTCACAGTTCAGTGGAGGGGAGTTGGACCAGATGCCTCAAGGGCTCCTTCCAACTCAAAATACTCTATGATTGACCTGGCCTGGCCCTTATCCTGCTGACTTCAACCCCAGTCTGAGCAAAGGACCCAAGTTATGCTGAGAGACGGCAAAGTCACTAGGCTTCACAACAGAGCCAAGCACTTTCTGACAGGCAGGGCAAACTTCTCATTGAAGTAACCATGTCTGACTTGCTTCCCCCTGTCTTTGCTGGAAATACTACCTAGGTTAGTAAAAAAAAAAAAAAAAAAAGAAACTGGTGGCTGTGCATACATAAGGAGGTAGAAACATCAATTTTCAGGTAGCATAAATCCTTATATTGAAGGAAAAAGCACCACACTGATTTTCACTGCTGTGGATAAGCCTATAAACAGCCACGCGTCTCAGAAATAAGTGCACGTTTGCTTCTCTGGTTTTCAGGGCAGATGCAGTCGTACAACTGGCCAAG
Source organism: Meleagris gallopavo (assembly GCF_905368555.1). Taxonomy (NCBI): domain Eukaryota; kingdom Metazoa; phylum Chordata; class Aves; order Galliformes; family Phasianidae; genus Meleagris; species Meleagris gallopavo. Next base: position 4,588,072 of record NC_139412.1, on the reverse strand, counting down.
CATTCTTGGAGCTGCTCCAGAACCATCAATCCAGTACACTTTCAAGCCTGTCCCTGGAGAGCTCAGCTGGCCAGAAGTGCTCCCAAAGGATATATTTCCTATATCCTTTCAAAGCAGAACAGACAGAATAAGTCTCTGCTCAAATAATTTTACAGGGTCTTTATATTCATTGTAATACTTAAGGAACAGGAAGGGTGTCACAGCTCTGTGAGTGTTTCATAATACACACAATCCCCAAAACGATGCTCAAAAAGCCTTCCATCCACATACAGCTATCTCTGCCCCTTCATCCTGACAAGATCCCAAAGCAGGGACGCTTCATAAAGCCTTTATAATATTTTATGTCAGTATTTGCAAGCAAAGATGTGAAAATGTGTGAGAACTTCTTTTTCTATCAACTTAGTTTATTTTTATTCCTGTTAATTAGGCTCATTTCTCCCTTGCAGCCAAAATAAAGTAGAAGATATTGTTCTTTCATAAATGACGAAAATGTCAAGCTACTAAAGTTCAAAATAACGATTATTAGAATCCCTTTCAAGTGAAACATATTTTCCACAGATAATTACGTATTTTAAACACTGTTCACAGAGTAATTTGAGCTCCTAAGTGAATAGCTGAATGAAGCAAAACCCAGAGCTCCCCCTGAATGGAAAGCAGTGCCCAAGAGCAGTGGGACTGGAGCAGGGGTTGAGGGCAGGCTGCTGCTCGCAGTACGCCAGAATGGCTGTCTGATTGCCAGGACCACAAGGGCAGGTGACCCCAGCCAAGGGCCTGCCCCAGTACCTGCATCTGAATTCCCAAACCACAGACCAGGCCTAATTCAACTCCCATTTCAGTCAATAAAAGCCTCCCGTTGATTACAGCAGCACTTAGATGAGGGTTACACTGATGTTTACTAGAAACCAGATACAAGGTCTGATTACTTTTTATACTGTTACACATCAGATTCTTATTCACTCCATCATTTGCAGGCTTGCAAACAAGCAAGAAATTCTGATCACACAGTCCCACAGACCTCCATTTGCATCCTTGATTGGCACGATGAGCTGCAGAGAAAGGCCTGAATATGCATTACACAGAGCAATAGTGCACAAAACCTGCAGGATGCACTGAGGCAATCAGGCAGCATAAAGAAATTGAAATGGAATTCCTTGGGGAAAGGGATCATTAAGTGCTTAACTAGCATCACTCCGTTATATCTGTTTTAGCGATGTTGGCATAATTTTAATTGTTGCCATCCAATCTGTTGTGATAGCTTTAGAGTTATCAAGATGCTAAATATTTGATGGTGACATTTGAACAATGAGAAACATTAGCTGCAAAGCCCTCTGCCCAGTAGCCCAATGACTGCAAACAGACAAAAAGAGGGATCAATTTTCTGCGTGGAACAAAGACAAGACAAAAAGATCAACACCATTAATTATTAAACAGAAGTAATTACATAGGCAGCTAACTAATAACTCAAACACTCCATATTTTATTATGCATTTCAACTGATCCATTAAATTATATAATATTCTGAGTGTTTCTAGCATATCCTGCTCCACAACATGCTTCATCCTAACACTTACATAAAGACAAAGGAAGTGTGCAGCACTGGGGGATCCAACTTTATGACAAAATGACAGAAAATGAGGCTGTTCTTACTAAGAAATCCCAAAGTCCTAGAGGCCTATACAATGCTAACCAATAGCCAGCTGCAGCTCCAGCCCAATTTATGGAGCTCAGTAAAGATACGATGTTCTTAGTGATTTTGGGACTCAGTGTGACACCTGCTGAGTCGATCACATACTCGTTTTTGAAAGAACAGTGTAAGAGTCATGGAATGAGTAGATGCTTGGCTTTAGACATTACTGAGGATCTGAGCTACACTGACTTAACCAGGCTCATTCGCTTGCTTTAAAATTATACACCTGCTAGAAATGTTTGCTGAATCAGGGCCACAAGGGTTATTTGAAAGTGATCCATAATTAAATGCAAACCAGTGCTCCCAGCAGAACAGTAGCAAGTAATAAAGACAAAGCTAAACATTACCCAGAACATTAGAGGCAAAGGACATAATTATTGCTATATGAAATATGGCAGCACTTGGGTTTAATATGCTGGTAAGAAAAGCTGACCAAAGCTTTGTAACATAGACCTGAGGCCTCCAGCTAGACAAGGAAAAATTCAGTCTGACATCTGACATGTTTTCAGCTTCTTTGGGAAAACCTGGAACCTCGTAGCATACAGTGCATTCATCAAATGATATGATCACCTAAAATGGACTATAATGGACTGAGCTCCTGTGAGCTCAGGACAACAGCAAGGCACCAGAGGATCCGTGTGCCAAACTCATCCAGGTCATGCATTGCCCTTTGCAATCCGCATCAACTGAAGATGTAGGACTTCTGTGTGAGCTCTCAAAGGAAGCAGCAATGGACAGCTGAAGGGGACATATCCTCAGTTTGGTCATTTGGCTGCAACTTCACTTCTGATGCTGGAAACTCAGAAGCTGCCAGCTCAGCACTCATCAGGAGAGAGGTTTTCCAACCGATGAGCAGTGTTTTCAGTGCATGTTTCCTGCCAACTTGAAAACAGGAATCACAAAGGTCCTGTTGAACTATGAATGAGGCAAGGGCAAAGGTTCAGGGCTAGCTGCTGGTCCACACATCTCCTGTGATTCTTAAAGGGAAATCTCTTCTATATAGCAATTGCTGCAGTTACCGGCCTTCCTTCAGATGGACTCCCAGAATAACATCAAGGTACTCCACTGTGGTAATAGGGCTCGTTCCACAGACTGGTACTACCCCTTGACTGGCAGTGGGGCCTCTGACAAAAGATGCTAATGCTACAGTGGCTGTCGCTAAGATTTTTGTCTTTTTTTTTTTTTTCCCCCCCCAGTCTCAAGCAGTGATGCTTCTTTCTTTTACTGTCAAGGTCAAAGTCCTGATCCTGCTGCAAAAGGGAGCAAGGCAGTATGCTGAGTTAGTCCATGGTAAATTTGTCTGTGAGGTAACGTCGTTTCTCAGCTCGCTGTGCCTATATTCAGGAAATTTATGGGGAGAGCATTCAGGTAATCTCACAGTCGCTGCAAAAGAGCACCGGACCAATCTCAAAATATCAGCGTGGCTTACTGGTGACAGGAGTGGCTGCTGGCCACTTCGTCTGTTGTCACGAAAGCAGTGGCTGCCAGTTTTCTTCCAGAACACATGCTAAACACATTAGTTCTGAATAATTTGATTCCAAAAGGTAGCAAGGAAACATAAGCAAACAGAGCTTTAGAATAGAAGAAGGATATTTTAAAGATTAGACTGACTGGAGGAGAGGATTCCGTGCTGACCACCAGAGGAGAAAATTAGGAACTGGGCATCTTCCTTCATGCATCCACAGCAGTTCCGTGGGTACCGTGAGCTGGTAATACCAGTATCCTGATAACACACAACACCTCCTCCAACACTGTTGAGGATGTTTGATAAAGAGGAGAAAAATTTCTACGGCAGAAACACGATAATCAAGTGGAACCTCAGGCAAGGGCTCTAAAGACCAGAGGTTTGGGAACCTACACACAGGAAAGAAAGCTTAGACTCCTGAAAGAAGAGGCACTTATGCTCAGCTCCTGCAAATCCCTGTCCAGAGGGCCTGCAGACAGACGATGCAGCCCATGAAGAAAAGAAGTGGTGAGGGTGAGGGGGAACATAGCAGTAGCATTATCTCAGTGACTCTCTGAGCAAGCTCTGACTGCGCCTAACACTTAGGTGCAATCTGCCTGACCTTTCTGCTGACACATCACTCCCCAGAGATGGCAAGGAGAGCTCACCAACCATGCAGAAGATCACACTGCACCTCCAGAAAAGGGGTGCAAAATTTACTTCTGATCTGCATCAACAGGAATGACTCAGAACCCAAAGCTGTTTTCTCATTGTCTGGGTAATTGAAAAGCGTTTTCTCGAATTACATTTCTTAGAACAATTTTGCAGCTACTCCAAATCACAAACACTTCAGCCAAGTCTCAAGAGTGCCATTCAAAAAATGAAACCTCTTTAATCTTTTCAGTAGGAAAATCAACTTAAGTGGATAACTATTCTTCATCATTTGAGCGCAAACTGGTAAATACTTGTCTCACAAGAAAACTTCTGAGCAAAGATACTAGCTAGAAAGAATAAAACCAAGAGTGAATTTCTCCAGCCTTGATGATAAAAGTCCGCAACATTGAAAAGATTAAAAAGATTCACTATATTATTTTTGGCTAAAGAAAAACAGCATTGTCCCTATTAGACATTTCAATTTGCTTAAAATAATTGTGCCTCAGTAGCTTACAAAGGAGTGATTACATACAATGTGACAATTGTATTACTTATTACCCTTGACATCACTTCAGTAAGGGTCACTCTAGTTAAATATTTCATTTGTTATAATGTCCATCTTCATCAAGCTATTGTTGAAGCAATCTGAAAATCTTAAAACATTTGTTTCTTTGTCTTGCAAAAGAGGGCCCTGTTCATTTGTTCCCTTTAATACCTAGCAAATTGCTGCAGCAATTCACAAAACCCTCAAAAGAAAGGGACGTGCAAGAGAAGTTCAAATACTTCATTGAAAACATCCTTTTCTCACTTTTTTGGTCTCTTCTCTTAAACACTGAGTCCAGCATCTGTCAGAGATGCACAGATGCTTTATTGACACCATCCTCATAAATGTAAGTTTTGAATGAACAAGATGAAGAATACCTGACACTTAAATGCTCTTTACAATTTCATTTATAAAGCAGTTCTACAATATCAAAGCATGACTCCACAGTGAAAAAAATTACTGCATTCTTATATTTCTCCATTCTTGTATTTCTCCATATACATTTTATGCATCACAGATGCATCATCTTTTTTTTTTTTTAATTCATAATGAACCAAATCCTATTTGTTGAGTCATAACCGCTACTGAAGAGAGCAAAGCACTAAGCTTTGGAATCTACAATCTACATATAAATCTTCACCACAAAAATAGGTTTACAGCCTGTTCAGAATGTAAAGAGCTGTAAATGATGACTTCTACTACAAGAATTGAAGGAAATAGTGCTACCACATAACCAATATCAACAACAGCAATAGCACTTACTCAGCTAGACTGCTATGCATAAGGTTATTTGGGGACTTGAAGGTACAGGGATTAAGTGCATTTATTCCCATTGTGGTCCTTTTTGATACTTTGGCCACCCTGGAGAGAGACGGTGGTTTCCTAACAAGGATTCTCTTTTCACATGTGAAATGGATAAAATCACATTTTCTGCCTCCCGATGTTTCTCTGTGAAAAAGAATGTAGGTTGTAACAAATGAGTTTAAATTTTAGCATCAAGGAAAAGTATTTCTGGTTCCTGCTTTTTCTATGATGGGACATTAGAGAGGAGGTATGTGAAATTCCTGGAAATTCAAGAGAGAGGGCTGAGAAGAGTGGAATCTTCTTCACTGGATTGGCACACTCAAAGTACCCTGGGTTAGAACAGTGGCAATACCACCCCTATTACTTTCTCTATTACGCAGGGAAAATTCTATCAAGTATTTTGAGACTTAAGGATAAAAAGAATAATTAGAAATCCACTGTATTAATATTTATTAGTTAGTGTTATTAATAGCACTATGTACCTTCATATGGTAACTATTACTTCCTGCATCTCACATCAGCATGAAATGAGCCACAGCATGGAAATGTCGTTGTGCAGATCTCAGCACAAGCAGGCTGACCTCAGTTCTCAAGAATTAATGCACAGCTTTAAAGCAAGTCAGACCTGAAGCATATATTACTTTATGGGTTTCTCTGTAAAATAACCTATCCCTCTTTGAGGCATGGTTTAAAGACGGAGCCCACAGGACATAAATCACAGCTGCTAAAAATACAAACCCCTTAAGGACATGGCTCCTTAATGACAGCAGAAATCTTCACAGACAAAGACACCTGCCCCAGTGACACAGAATAATCACCTCCTCAAAAGCACGTGTTGGATGCCTGCTGGAGTTAGCAAGTTCAGAGTGCCAAGTTTTCCTTTGGAAGAGAAGACAAGTTACAATGCAAACCAAAAATCCGTATTTCCTCTCAAGAAATATAACTACTTCCCATAATGGTGAAGTTCATTACTTTTAAAAAGTAGGTGTAAGTTGTACCTGCAAAGGAAGGGCCTCCCCATTCTTGCATCCTCATTACCAAAGCAATCAAACCTGTACTATTAGAATCAGCTGCCTAACAATCAACCTCAATTGTTTTACCTCCTTAAGTCACTTGTAAGAAATGGATTTGGGCCATTAATTGTAAGTAAAAGATCTTTCTTTAAGTTTCTTTAATGACACCCCACCTCATCAGCTTTTTGAAGCTCTGACATTGTGATGCTGATTGTAGTATCAACATTTTTGATCTACTGCTGGTTTTCTTTTCTACCTAAGTAACAGTGCTAAGTTGCATGGACCACTTTCTTTGGCCAACTGGAGTCCTTAGCTGCCATGGGAAATGTTAAATCATTAATACATAGTTTCAATCCAAATCTTAAGAAAACATCCAGAATTTATCCCATTTAGAAAACAAAGAACTGTATCTGGCTTCACTCTTTTGATGAGCTGGAAACACGTTTTTTCAAAGTGTTCCTTTCCTTATCTCACACACATTCTACCGGACATTCAAATAATTTTACAGGGAATAATTCATGTGCAGCCATAGGAGAAGGTCATAAAGCAGAAAGGGCACGGTTTGAAAAAATCCCCTTCAGATTTAAAATCAACATTATCTTACCCAAATGTTATCTGACCACAAAATGTTCAACTCACAGAATCATTAAGGTTGGAAAGGAGCCTTAAGGTCATCTAGTCCAACCATTCACCTGCAACCAATACTGACCACTAAACCTTGTCCCTAGGAATAACATCTACACATTTCTTGAACATGTTATTGATAATGCCAGAATCAATAAAAGCTGTTACTATAAGAATTGGACAACACACAGTGCAAACCACACAGCAGATTTGGCTCCAGCATTTCTCTCCTCTCCAAAGCACCTTGGGTTATGCTGGGCTCAGCCCTGCAGAGGCTGAAGCTTATATCCACCTCTGAGCCACAGCTTCCCAAGCTCACTAATGCTCACTCCTGACCAAAATGCATTTAGGGCTAAGGGCAGAGGCTTCTTCTCTGATCTAAATGCACAGAAATGCAGTCTTTCTGCTAACTACTGGTCTTAGCTTTACCACTGTTCTTGAACAAGGTCTCCATGTGCCACTGGGTGCCAGCAGAACTCCACTGCCTTCACAGGGACATAGAGGACTCCTGGGGATTTAGTCCACAATGCAGATTATTGCCAATTAAGAACGAAGCATCCTCCCAGGCTCTTACAGAGGGTACCAGTACAACATGCCCAAGAGCCAAGAATGGTTTTGCTAAGTTTATGAAGCATTTCATGGCTCTAAGATTTCCCTCTCTCATCTCCCTTTCCAGAAAGGCCTTGAAGTCCAACGTCATGATCCGATTCAAGAAGAAAAAAAATCTGCATCATCTAGAGAGAAGAGAATTTGATATGGAGCCAGTTTATCCACAGGTAAAGCTGGGCCGCTGCAAAAGCTCATACTATATGGAGCCCAACAGCTCTGACAGCGAATGGTATAAAGCTGAAAAGGAAGCCATCTGTAATACCTAGCTTGGACCACGAAATGACATTTCTTTCCCTACCAATTTTCCCACACGTTTAGCAAATGCTGTATTATCATACATTCAGAGGCACATCAAAATTGTTTTTGTCATATGTTCAGGTGGTTTTATCTGGTATTTATCTGGTCTTGCATTTTTGCAATTAAAATCCTGATATCAAAAGTTGTTTTCACACAAAGTGCATCAGAGATAACGAAGTTAGTCCACAACAACTGCATAAAGCAAACTAAAATAATACAAGAATGCTGTATTTTCATTTCACAGCTGGAAGTTAAAAAGATATTGAGAAAGCTTAGGAAAACATAAGTAAAGATAAGAACAGTCATCCAAAGTCTTAGGTTTGTTGGAAATACCCTTAAGACATTGTTAAAATATTCTGGTTAATGGGAAACCATCAGGTTTTACCCAAGAGCAGCACTAATCCTGGCACATCACTTGCCTTCAGCTATCCCATAGGACATTCCTCCAGTGCACAGAGCCAGCATATACACAAGATATCCTTTGGAAATGCTAGCCAGGTCCCAGAAGCAGTCAAATTATCTTGTCAGCAGGGCTTCCCCTCTTGGGTGCAATATCACACTGACAAAGCACTCATGCTCCAGAATCCCATTCTTGTCTGATTGCCATCATTTCAGAAATCTCTGCAATACACTCCTGGAAGGGCTTAGATATAAAGCAAATGGAACCGAGTCTTGGATGGGGAATTGTCCCAGAAAGCACTCATGCTAGACATTGCACAATCCTGAACCAGATGCCTCTCAAAAACGCTCTCCTACTGGCTCAATCCACCTAATTTCCATGTCTCATTTAAGATCCCATGCTTCTTGCATAGCCTATAGAACAAGGCAGATGCTTTTCTGATATTTCAGGGACTTTATCTACTTTGTGGAAGCTTCCCTGCTGACTGCTGAATACCCGTAGGTATTTAAAAGTAGACCTCGTCCCCATTTAATGCTGGCTGAGGAGGGAAGGCAGGCCCCACAGGAGAACAAATTTCTTTTATATGTTTTCCTCTCCTGTGAACATCCCAGCTACACCAGCCCTGTTTTCCCTTGGACTGCGTAATAAAAGCAATTGAAACTTTCAACCTAATCTTGATGTCACCCTCTCAAAATGGCCAGTATCAAAGATGGCCACAAATTATCTCCCAGCATACCTTTTCCAGCCTTCCTAAATAAGTCTTAATCCTTCATAAAGACCCCACCAGTGTTTTTAGCAACTTCCTTCTGTGTCTTCAGAACTGTGTTAAAAGCCTCTTGCATTTTTTGCTTTGCATGTCTTGATGAAAGAGCCCTCCAGTATTCACATCTGCAGAAGTCTTGCTGTGCTGTATTTATTCACTCACCGTATTTTGAACGTGCAAGGAGGAAACAAAGGATGGGAGGTAGCAGTGAGAACAAGTGAACCTGCTACATTTAGGAATGGAGACCAGCACAACCCAACTAGAAGAACCCTCAGGCTGGCTCTCTCCTCTGACATAAGCATTCAGTGACAAATAAGATCTCTGGGCATGGAAAATATTCATTAGAAATTCACAAGTCACGATTTTCCTACGTGTATACCAGTTGTTATCATTGCATGACTAGATGGGCTCTCTCCAAGGAGCTCTCTCCATACTTACCCATATTGAAATTAAAGACAGAAGCCCACTTTGACCTTAGCAGTATAGTCCTGTACCTGGCTGTAACAAAAACATGTATCACATAAGTGCATGAGCACCCCCCATAGGCTAACAGTTGAAGACAGCCTGCCTGCTCCTTTACAATTCCTTTACAGTAACAATATAAAGCTTGACAACATCCTCCTTCGAAATTACAGTGAGCAGCATCTCTGCTGCAGATAAGAGAGCACTGACAGCAGCATGTCTTATATACCCTTAGCCATCACTGAAACAGATACAACATTTTATAGCACTTAAGACTGCCCCTTGGGACATGACTGCCACTCTAAAGTCCAAGCTCCAGCTGAAGTTCACATCATTGCCTAAGAGCTGTATGCGGTGTATGGCAGAGGTAGCAATGAGCAGTGTTCTTAGCCATTCCCTGCTCCCACGCTCTCTCCTCAAATTAAAAGGATGTGGCAAACACGGAACACAAACAAATTCCCCGTGCTCAGTGGCACACACTACATTTCTGCCCATTATTAGATGTGACAAACACGAGAGGGGGCAGAGCAAAGGGCAGGCCACTTAGCGATCTTGTCATACAAAACTTCTCAAACACGCTCAGTGCAGTGTGGGATTACTCAAGGCTTCCCATGCGGTGGGTCAGGAACACCAAACGTGCAGCAAAATGGCTTCCCAGAAAACCAAGATGGGGAAAGAGGAAAATCCAGCCCCCTGCACATCCTTACAGAGACCTGACAGTGCACCTTTCAGGAGACGTTCACCGCTCTGTTCTTACCTATTATCTAGTTGCATTACAGCCACACCACTGGGAAAGATTTTGCCAGGTACAGCAAGAGTTCCAGCCAGTGCCAAAAATTTGGGGCCGCAAAAACCTCGAGTTCCCTCAGTCTTTTCCATTCATTTGTTCACGATAGAGGACACGCTCCCGGCACATCCCATTTCTGTCCCATTCCCCAGTGCAAACTGCAAGATGGTTTGTGCTGGGGGGCTTTAGCCTTCAGTAAGCAGAAAGCACAATCTGACAAAATGTATTCCCCCAAGCACTATATTGCCTGCAGCGTCTACCTCTATCAAACTGCCTTCCCTGTAAACATTACCCTGGTCTGATAACTATATGGAAATAGTTGCCATTCAAAAGAGAGAAGAAGGCAGGCTCTTGCCTACCCTGAGCACAAATAGTTTCTCCTTCACCCTTCTCTGGGAGCACCAGGTAGTGGCCTCACCCCGTGCTGATGCTCCATTGTTTCTTTTTCGAGTATCTTCCCAGAGCAGCTTTCCCAGGCGGCCGTTCCCTTCCACAGGCTCTGTTCTCACGCAGACAGAGCTGCACTGCTGCTGCCTTTTTGATCTTGAGACAGGGATGAGGGGGCTAGTGGAGGGGGATGCAGTGGGAATTCCCACCCTAATGCTATTGGTTTGCTTTTCAAGATGCTCAGCAGCACTGCACATGGCAATCTCGTGTAGCAAAGGCTTTCTTTAAGACTACATCCTCGCTTTCTCTGTGACCTTTATTTCCACTGCTTGATTTTACTCAAGGTTGATTCCAGCTGTAACCGATACCAAAGCACCCCCAGCCCCATTCATACAGACTCACAGGACATCAGGCACTCCCCATCCTCTTGACCATTTCTCCTGCAGATGCTACTAAATGCAGAGGGAGGGGTGAAAACCCCTGGCACAGAAATGTTTGTGTGAGCAACTGCCCTCTTCCATGTGGTTCTTGCAACTTAATCCCAGGCAAATCATGACAAGAGTGAAAGAGGTTGCAGGACAACATGGCTTTCCTCACGAGCACTCTCTTTTTTCTTCCTTGCTGGTACCTGCTTCTTCCCAGCAGAGTTCCCAGTTATGCTTTTTTCATCAGCCTCATGTAGGTGATAGAGCAAGAAAAACAGAGGGAAATGTAAATGGCTTTCTATTGAGAACAATCAGCAACAATGGCTGCCCAAAGAAAATCTACTCCATTTTTTCACACGGATTATGAGAAAACAAAGACCATCTAGTCACCAAGTGCAAAAGTCAGGGTCAGGAGGACAGAATCACATTCCCAGCATACCTTACACGCTCACAGAGAAGTCAACTCACTGCTTTTCACTTGCATTTCCTCCACCTCATAGAGAGGACTGGTGACTGCTCAAGAGCACGCCCTAGTCTGTTCACATTGGTGCTGTGCTTTGAGATCAAAGGAGCTCTGGAAGTGCTGTGAGATAGGCTTGGACCTGAGGTCCTCCAGTTACTTTCTAGAGGTGACACCAGGGGTAGTGTGTGAGGAAAAGTTCACACTTTAATTGGGCGGGATGGAACAGGAAGGAAAGATGGGTGTGTGCTGCTGATCATCTGAAGATGTTTTGACAAAGTCTTGCTGAAGTTAATGCCTACTGATTCGGTTGCTAGCACTGCAGGAAAAAAAAATGAATTAAATCTATCTGAATCCATCTGAGGTGCTTTAGATCTGACCTAAGCCCTTGCCCGAGACATTGCCTTTCACTGTGCAATCAAATGTTGATTCTATTTGTGCAAGCCAAGTTCATTATACTTTCTTGACAATAAGTCCTTCTGAAAGCTTCAAAAATCAGCAATGCATTTGAAAAACACCAAGACAACCTAATTAATCTGCTTTTTTTTCCATTGTGTTAAATATTATTAAGTAAGGGGACATTTTCTTGGTAGGAGAATTGAAACAAAACCAAGAAAGTTAGAATTAAGTCTCTCAAGGTGATTCCAAATCACTTCCAAATTTGCCCATCAAGAATGTTCAGATTACCTTCAGACATTCCAATCATGATTACAGCATAGATCAATACTAATAAGAGTATATAAATTGAATTTCCTCTCATGGCATCTAGTCCTCAAAATATACATTTTTTCCACTGACTTTTCAAATGCTCAATATTTTCTTGCAGATATCCCTAGAAAACTCACTGCTGGCTCAGCATTTCCAAAAAGCTTTTCATATTAAACTATCACTGAGGTCATCTTTAGTAACTAACTTATGGAAATCGGTCAAACCACAGAAAGTCACACCTACAGTTAAGCTGTATATAGATACCCAAGCAGACAGTAGCTCACAGCAGGCAATATGTGGGAGGAAGTGGCTAGAGATGTTCACAGGCTTTATTCCTACTTTTAGAAACCGAGCAGGGATCTAAATAGATCCCGCAAACACAGCTGAAGATCTGTGTGGTTTATACGGGAATTTTGTGGTGGTCAGAGCTTCTGATCAGTGTTTCAAATGGACAGCAAGGTAATTATTACAGTTTGTCACTATTTTGCAAACAGCCTGTTTCCCACCAGAAATATTGAGCATTTCTGTACCGTGTCCACTGCAACCACAAAGGGAATATAAACAGTAGCATGGGCAGATGACATGCAAAAGCTCAGAGTAAATCGTGATACCAAATGCCCTATTATAACATTTTGGAAATTATCCTCCACCATTAGCCCAAATCTAATTTAATAATAATAATAAATCATCTGTATTTTATATCCAGCAATCCAAAAAGGTTACTGAAAAATGGCCTCATTGTACCAGCAGCAATTCAAGCTCTCTCTGTTGCACCCCAAGTACTTTGCTAGAAGTCCCAAAACTTGCAGGTATGTGACTCACCCAAACCTTGATTCTGTTTAAAAAAAAGAACGTGCAACAAAAATAAGTTTCCAATTCTCAGTTGCAAAGAAAATAGTGAAACAAGCAACAGATACCCACCTGAAGGTTCTACCCAAAGTCTGCAATACCAGGTTTCTGACTCAAAACACAATCATCTTGGGAGAAACCAATAGACTACCACTCACAGCATGATTGATAAGAACAGATGACAAAGGTCTGTTATGCATATAAGATGATGAAACTGCAGCATTATCTCCTCACAGACACATCCATTGCCTACATATTACGTTTGCAAACAACAGCCCTTTAGTGCTTTTCCCCTCCTGCTACCAGCAAAGAGCTACCAGCAAACATCTACAAAGTGACTTCATTGTTTGCCTTCAAACTAACCTTCAAAGTCTCCCAAACAGCCATACAAACAAACAGTTCATCACTTAAATAGCTGTTTTCCCAAGAGAGGACCCACAGAATCATGTTCTCATCACCTCCTCGCACACCCCTATCTGGCTGTTTCTATTACTCCTTGTCTTAGACTTGCTTTGGAAGTAATCTGAGGTTTGGACCATTCTGTTTTGTTACAGTGCATTTCCTGGCATCCTGGATCATGACTAAGACTTGTGGGCCTCACAAAGTAAGTAAATTCTAAGAAAATGCACCCATTAGGAGTGATCTATGAATGTCTGTAGACTCCCTGCATGTGTTACTAATAAAAACTGGGAAACTCTTGGTTTCTTCTTTTCACAGACATACGGTGGTTCCCCGACTGACATACAGCACAACTTGGGACACATCACCATGACCTTTTCAAAACAAACAGAAGAAAATAAAGTTGAACTCACAAAATTAAACCATTTGAGTGTCTAGTAGGACAAGCACTACACACAACTGGCCAACCCCTGCTGTTTGATAAAGCTTTGCCTACAAGACTAGGACACACTGAAAAATACCCCAACCTTTTATTTTGTCACCTATCATGGAAAAATCCATTTTCAAGGACTTATATCACTTTTCCTTAACTACAGATTCATTGCCATCTCTCAGCCGATTCATTTTAGCTCCCACAGGAGTCCACGGACTCCTTGGTTCATCCACCTGTGAAGTGGGGACCTTGCTCATGGCTGTTAGAATGGGAAGTTCATCTGCATTTGGGTTATGTTATCTGATGAGAAAACAAGAGGAGAGAACCTCTTGTCACCAACCTTCCTGCTGGTGTTTGTCCTGTCTCCGTCTTATCTAATAAACTAATTAATTTAACTGCATTTAGGAAGTGACACTGGACATTTGAAATAAGCCCACAACACTGTCTCCTTAAGCCAATTAGCAGCCCCACCTATGTACAGCAGGACAGCTGTCCCCACTCAGAAGGCTCTCTGCCAGCTCTGCCACCAACCTATCATGGGGCCAGGACAGATAATTTTGCTTCTCTGTGCCACCAATTCAATTTCCACCTTTTTCAGCCTTAAGCTCTTTGGGAAATGACTTTGTTTTTAACTGGAGGCAGCAGGAACACCTCAAAGTTTGTAAGGGTCATTAGGCACTATTACTATGACATACTTAAAAATATATGCTATTTCTTTAGCTCAGCAAAGGAAAAAAATATGATAATGAAAACATTATGGTAAATTTAAAAAATACATCATCATCAAAATCACATAATCATTTGTGTTGGAAAAGACCCTTAAGGGTCATCTAGTCCAGCTCCCCTGCAATGAACGGTGACTTGAATACCCCATAAAGGGAGAAGCATGTATTGGAGATATCATTTCTCCCCAAAAGTCATGGCTACTGTTGAATGAAGTTGACACACAAATCCACACACTTGTGCTTCTTTTAAAAGAAAACCCATTTCTCAGAGGTATCATAAGAGTTTGTGATCTTGCAGTTGCTATGGCAGCTGCCTGTGTGTCGAACAACAAAGTACTGTGTGTAGTTAGACAAATCTGCTTAAGTTAGATCTGTCCCAAGTTCCCAATGCTATACTAAGTTGTTATGCACCCTTTAAAAAAAAAAAAAAAAAAAAAAAGGGAGACTGTAAATTGAAGAAACATGTTTCAGCACTGAACAATGGTATATGAAATGTCTTCTCCATAAACATTACCTTTCATGGTATTGTCATCGTGTACCTTTGCTGACTTGCTCATGTCAAATTCCTACAAAGCAATTGCCAAAGACACGTAATTTATTGAAATAAACCAAAGTGAAATTAGGATGATGTCTTAATACAATAAAAACAATTGCACCATCTCTGTGCATGTTTTAATTTTAATGTCTGGTAACACAATAGGCTTTTCCTCTCACATTTGGTATCCATTTGCTACCAAAAAAATGACATTTCAGTATAAAATAAAACGCTCTGAGATGTACCACTATATCATTCTTTGTCTTTCATCTCCTTCCTCTGAGAGCCACAGCATTCCACAGCAAGCAGATTTCCATCGCTGTACCCCAACCAACCATACAGCAAAAGCATGCAGCCCTTTGCTGAAAATAACCTCAGCAGTACCCAAGGTCCAACTTCCTTCCCTGTGCCATTGCTTTTCATAAAAGACTTCCTGCAGGATAGCACTCTATTTGCAGCTTGTTTGCATGCTACGGGGAGAAGCTGCAGCACACTTCACAAGTGCTTCATTTGCTCCAGTTGCTCGCTTTATCTCAGCAGGGATAACCAGCGCATGAGCCAAATGCCTTTTCCAGATGAGAGGTGTCTGCTAGCAGCCAGTTGACATTTTTTCATTTTTAAAAATTACCTGGTTTCCCAGTAGGACCTGAGCACATACCTATTCTGAGAAGATAGCAACAATAACAACAATAGAAAATCATAAGGGCAAAACAATACATTTGGAGATTACCGAGGAGCAAAGGCTGGATACTGAAACAAGAACAATCTCTGCAAAACCAGCGAGGTTTAAGTCTCTGTTCATTAAAGCCAGGCAGTATTTCTGATTTTCTCACTGATTCCTTTTGTACTTTGTAGGTCAGGGCACAGAACCGCCTCTGTGAGCGCAGAGGCAGTGGAGGCACAGGATGTGGGACAGTCTTGAGTATGTTCCACGCATGTTCCCCCTGCTGGGCCAGGCCTAAACAGAACTTTTGGAAGCACGATTCTTGGGAGAAGTGCCCTTTACAGGAAAGGATTTTACCCATAGGAGCCAAACGGTACATGGGATGACTCTGAAGACTCCCTTAGCACAGTGTCCCTGGAGAGCTGCTGCAATCTGTCAAGGCTAAAGCCAGCAAAGCCAGCTCTGCCATTCCAAACACACCAGGTCTCGTGTCCTCTGGCAGTGAGCACTGTACCATGGTGAGGAGCTTCACCATTTACTGCTCCTCCACCCACACCACAAAACAAGATGAAAGAGTTGGGCTTATTTTTACATTTTTATGACTTTTGTGACAAAGTGGCATTTCCCACCCCTACAACCACAGTGACTGACCCTATAGGAATGCCTGCATCCAGGAGGGCAGAGTTCAGGTTGCTATGACAACACTGCCTCCAAATTTCCTGCCACCCACGCATGTAACACATTAACCTTATCATTTAATTGCTAGATACATATCAGGGTGGCACATGGGCATTACTTTCAAGATTTAAAGAGGAGAGTCTTATTGACAGACAACATTTGTATGCATTAGGACTGTTCTCTTCATTACCTCACCACATGACCTGCAGCACATCTTCCGCCCTTCCATCAACCCAAAGCCTCTATGCTGAAGACTCCTGCTTCCCTTCTGCCTACTGGCACAGCTGCCCAGGGAGGTGGTGGGATCACTGTCCCTGGAGGTATTCCAGAACTGCGGAGATGTGGCACTCAGGGACGTGATTATCAGCGTGGTGGGGATGTGTTGGGGTTGGACTTGGGGATTGTAGTGGTCTTTTTCAACCTGAATCATTCTATGATTTATGACTGATTTTTGGGAGGTCAATATAATACACCATATTCCATTTCCTACATAACGAAGCCAAGGGAACAAGGCTAGGGACTTGTCCCCTTCAATTACTCATAAAGCAGCACAAAATCCACCACAGGAGCAACTGCTTTCCAACTGAGTGCTGGGACTGAAACCTGTGGACTGAGCATGGGATAGCTGTATCACAGCCCACCTCATAGGACACAGTGCAGCAGAAGGTGCAATGGGGAGCCTGGCATCTCACCTCCTTGCACCAAACTCATCCAAAACTGCCACAAGAGAAAACAAACCACACACCCCCTGTTGATCCCAAACGTCCTAAATTATGTGGCTTCTCCAAAAACTTCTCGTTTTTAACACACCTCCTTTGTACAGAACTTCAGAGATTGAAAATCCACTTTGGCCCCAGGAAGTGCAGTGCCAAACTCCTTTGGCCTGTGAACTATTAAAGCCAGAAAATGATTTTGTTGGCTCTGTAATTTTCTTGACCCAGCCACTTATCTTATTTATTTCCTCAGTCACTTATTATGAACACAAGGAGGAAGGAGAGAAGTGGGAGGAATCTATTTTATTTGCTGACCATTTTAACTTGTTTATTCTAGAAAATAGCATCCAAACACATTTTCCAAGAAAACAGCATGACACCAACTACCATGAGCAGCAGGCATGGAGAGCTCTTCGCTCAGGAACTTGCCAGGGGCAGGCAGAAAGACCAGCTTTTGGCAGTAAAGGAACTTGAACCAATATAAAAACAAGAATATGTGAGGTTATCTGCTGTTGGTGAGACCAGTAACACACCACCAAAGCACTTAAATCTATAAGGCTAATGTAGACTTATATGAGATACTTTCATCCATCGCTTCTTAACACTCCCAGCACAGTTTTGTGGTTTTCAGTGTACTGCTGCACGTTATCACTGTGTATGTAACAAATCAATGTGTTCTATAAAAAAATCATAGAATCATCTAGGTTGGAAAAGACCCTCAAGATGATGAAATCCAGCCATCAAACCACCCTACTGAATCCCACCACCAAACCATTTCTTTTGGTAGCTTTCTTAGCACTATTGCAGAAGCAGAATTCACTTCTAGTTTCCCATCAGTATCTACAACCAGGGTTGTGTTTTCTCCGTAAAAAACAAGACTCTGCAAAGTTGAAGATAGTTGGGTCACGGCAGATTAGGAAGTCCCAGAAGTAAAGGGGATTCTCACCAGCTTCCTTTGGCATTGCTAATTTTATTCCCAAGAAAACCCATGACCAAATGGCAGAGGCTAGAATTTGCAAGCTAGTTAAATTTGATTGGCTCTATTCCCACTGTGTGCCCCCCATCACAGTAGGTCTTTCCATCTCCTGGATGTTATAGACAATAAATATTTACAAGAAGGCCATTAGAGCATGGCAAATCCTGACAGAAGGGTGGTATATCATCTCTCAACCAGCAGCATCCTGCAGAGGAACGGGTCCAGTGGTACACAGGATATGAGATGCCCTAACATGGAAAGGAAATTCCCAATACTCAGCTCTGTTTACTCTCACATTCTCTACAGATCATCTTAGACACTGGTACGAAGGCAAAGGAACTGAGTACCAACCCAGACTCCCAGGCAGGAGCCAACCATTTTAGCTGATAAAACCCCACCTCATCTCAGGTGTGTGCAATACAAACAGCCCACAGATCACACACCATCACTCAGCCTGCACTGGGCAAGGGTGTTTAACAGGGAGCTAAATGTATGTAGTAGAACTGCCAGAGAAAAGCAAAGTAACTATAGCAATTCCTCTTAAAAACAAAACCTTTTACATTTAGCAGCACAGATAGAAGCTGCAATTACACAGCAGTCATCAAGGTGGAGTGGAAAGCACAATGCACAGTCCTTGCCGGGGCTGCTGAAGTAAATACACACCAGGTACTGCAATAGGAGAAATGGTGACAGCCAGTTTGGGGCTCCTTCCACAGCAGACTCTTTGGGCTATGAAGTGAATAGAAAGAAATGCAGCATTATCCTTCCAGGTTGCACTTAAACTGTGCATGGTTTGGGTGACGAAGACAACCTTAGCGATCATGCCAGGCTACCAGCCTGTATTTTACAAAAAGCAGAGCCTGAATGTGCATGTGAAACATAAAGAATACACCCCCCTGCGTTTGACACACCACAGCTTTGCTATGAAGAATTATTAGTAGGAAAAAAAAGAAAAAAAAAACAACACCACTCTGCCTAAGTCTGCCTGCTCTGTTTATCTCCTCCTCTCTCCTCTGACACATCTTTCCACCTCCCCACCCAGCCCCGCATAAAACCCCGAGCTGTCTCTTAAGCTCATTTATACACCCTGCTTCACTGCCCTCGCTTGGCAGCCTTGCTGTTTACTGCACTCTGAAGCAAGCAGCTCCACTGATTCTCACGTTAAAAGCAGCTTGCAGTGGGCACTTCACCTCCTCGCAGTGCACTTCCACCGACCCCAGCTCAGGAAGTCACTTGAGCATGACCAAGTGGAACCAGCCCATGCCCTCGAAGGAAAGGCAGGAGGGAGGGAAGGAAAGCGCCGAGATTTCCATGGGGCACTTCACTTCTGTGGGTCACTGCTGAAGCAGACACTCTCCAGCAGAGATCCCGGCAGGACTGGGGCCCTCCCCTTCCATAGATCTTCACGGTCAAAATGCTCTAAAACCTTTGTCTCAGGTCTCTCTCACCCTTTGCCCTGTGCAGCAACAAGGCTGCATTGCTCTTTCTCCACCACCTTTTGCTCCCTGAAGTTATGAGATGTCTTCTCTCCCACCACAAACCCACTCTGAGAACATCCTGACCAAAACCCACGCAGCCTATGAGGTAAGCCCCAGGAAAACCCGAGGGTGCCGAACACAGCTCTGCCTCCTCGTAGGGCCGACAGCAGAGCTGCGATGCATGCTTTCCTCTGCGGACGTACCCCATTAACCTGTTTGCCTATTTTACAGCAACCAAGTAATAGTCTGATTGCTGCAAGGATTTTCCCATAATAACTTCTAAATCCTCTCACACCTGCTGCCTGCTAAAGCACTCCCTTATCCATGCACAGACACACTTGGTACATCACCTCTCCATCCCTTCTTACTGCCCTAGCCATTTGTACAAACAGGCTTCAGCTACCCACAAAATTAGGGCAGTAGCTCCTCACACCTGTTTTTATTAATGACACATAAATTGCCCCACAGCCCTACATATCAGAAAGAACCCACACAGTATTCACTCCTTTCTCAATCAGCCACTGCCTCTTCATCTGTAAAATGGGGCAACCGCACTCCTCGCATCTGAGTGACAGTGTTTGCAAACATCAAGAAACAACTCCACAGAAGCCAAAAGGGAGTACCCTATTTGCATGCAAATTCATGTAAAAAATTAATCCTCACGTGGTTGCGGAAACATGATGCATACAAATACATTACTGCGAGCCTGAGAAATTTAGCTTAAGAAACACAGCCAACTGTTTTCTCCATTAAGCACAAGTAAAAATTAAAATTAAGAGAAATCTGACAGTGTGCCTTCCTTTCTTTAAGTGTTAACTCCTCGTTCTAAACCTGATATTGATTCTTTATTTTTCATTTACATTTTGACTGCAAGAGAGCAGGACACAAACAGAAATGGCAAAGCCAATCCATTTATTTCATCCTTTCTTCATTCCTTGGGTCAGCTACTCCCTCCCTGACTCAGTGCTAGACCTGCTTGAATAGCTGAGAATGAACCTTCCACAAAGTGTGGATTTACTTTTACTAAATCCTCTAAGTATTAAAGCTCTTCACACCATTTGGTCTTGAAGCGATGCAAGAGCGAGGTGTGGACACCAGTGACAATAAAGAACCATCTGGCAAAGTGAACTCCGGGCAAACAATGACAAGCACAAGTGAAAAGAATCGCAATGATTTCCACAAACATGTGAAATACTATAAACTGTGTGACTTAGCAGCTTCCTCCTCCTAGCAAGTAAATAAACACGTCTGCAGCAGGCTGTTTGGTTCGGCCTTTTATACGAGCTGAGAATACACAGAGACGGCCGCATTTGCATTTTGCCTCTCAAAATAATACACGCAGGTTTGTGAGCAAGGGGGGAAAAAAGGCAAGAAAGAAAGAAAAAAAAATAAG
Organism: Meleagris gallopavo; assembly: GCF_905368555.1. Lineage (NCBI taxonomy): Eukaryota > Metazoa > Chordata > Aves > Galliformes > Phasianidae > Meleagris > Meleagris gallopavo. The sequence goes on along the minus strand of NC_139412.1, from coordinate 4,567,161 downwards.
AACTAACCAGTCTTCACTTTTTCTTGGTTCTTTACTGTCAGGGTGATGTACTGGAAGTCTTTATTTCTTTCAGCTTGGGCCCCTCAGTAGTTCATTCTCCTTCCAGCCTGTTCTCATGCCTTTCTTATCACCTGCTGAGGCCTTGATCATGGACAGAGCAGACAAGCAGCAGGGGACAATTAGAGAGGAGTTCAGACTTTGATCATTTGACCATATGTGAATACAACAGCTGACCACATGTTTTAAAAGACAACTAACTTAAAAGTATTAAAAAAATCACAAAGCGGGCATAGATACTTAAATTTACATTTTAATTATCTGGCACAATGGTGCATTCAACTTTTCAGAATATTGATTTTTTTGTTGTTGTTTTACTTCCCCCCCTCTACCCCCCCTCCAAATGTACACATCTCCAAAAGGAAAACTCTGCTTCTACAGAGCCAATATAATCACATTTCTGCTACAATAAATATTGGTGCAATGTAAGAAATAAACAAACACATCTATCTGGTAACCTGCAGTTCTACTGGTGGATAAACCCACAAATAATTTCTCCCCTGCAGAATGGAACTTAAACGGAATAACCCACTGTTATTTACATTTAAATATACCACGCATTCACGCAGGGACTCAGCTCTGACCACTCGCCTGCCTGCTTTTCCTTTAAGAAAAAAAAAAAAAAAACAAAAAACCACCCTCATTTGCACAATGATGTGACTTTTGTTAAATCTTTGAGTTCTCAACGTAGAATGAGTCTGATTGTGAGCAGCTGAACCGCAGTCACCTGACCTCAGCGGTTGGGAAAAATCATTCCTGGAGATGTTTGTCTACAACAGAAGCTTTATCATTTGTGGTGGCATAGCACGCACTTATCTCCTGCACCTACCGGGTAATTAACATATTCATGAAATGGCTATTTACTCTCAAATAGGAGGATAATAGTAAAATAACACTAATTGTTTTGACAGCAGTTTGCTCAGGAGTTATCTGAGGCAACAAATGTTTCTTTTGTAGTTGTAGGAAGGCAGAATCGCTCCTTTCCGTAAACACTGCTGACTTCGGATCTCCTTTCTGACTTCTGGAGAAGCTGTGGAGCCGATGAAAGGAGGAGGAGGACTTACAAACTGCATTTTTCTTAGTTCTATTTGAATAACACACGTTTGCATGTTTTAATAATAATGAAAACCACCGTATATGACACCATGTTGGAAAATAAGACGTGTTTTGCAAACAGCAAGCAGAGCAATGCTGAGTGCTGAGTACATGAAACAGTGACACTTCATGGTGCACTGAGGGTGTGTACATCATTTTGTAAGAGGTTTGGGCTATTGCCTTCCAGCAAAAGGGCACCACCTGCACGCTCTTGACTCCATGGACTGCCACCAAAATACCTGCCACCCCATGGGTCACCTCAGAGCCACCATCACTCCAACTGCACAGGGCAGCAACGCGATGGCCGTATTAACAGCACCTTCCGTCTCCTTGCTAGGGTTTGGAGACAGAGGAGGAGTGCAGTGCACAGCTGGAAGAGGGAGAATGGAAAGGGAACCTCTCCAAGCCTGGCAGCTTATCAAAAGGAAAAACTAATCAGTGCAATATCTGTCTGCAGCCCACCAAGCCTCTCTCACTCCTACCAGTGAATTAGAACATATTAAAGCTAATCGAATATGAATTATCAGCAAATTCACCACTTGCCTTGCAGCTGAGGCTGGGAGGTGAGTAGCAGAGGGTTTCTGAGCTTCCCCAGGTTACTCTGGAAGGAATTTGGGTTTGCTTTTAATGCCAAAGTTCTTCCCAGCACCACACAATAGCTTCAGCACTCAAAAGCAATTGTTCTCACTGAGAATCTTCCTGCACCTAAGGGCTCTCCGCAATAAAATATGAATGCAGCATTAATTAAATATAGATGCAATTTCCTCCTCCTTTTTCTCCTTAACTGTTACCAAGAACATTAGCGCAGGTGCCTAAGGAAAGCCTTGCTAACAGAGAACAGCTGCCACACTAATTAAGCACTGTGGTCTATTGGCCAGGCATGGGCCCAGGAAGCAGCCACCTGACTGCTCCCCTTGTAGCTTACACACTGCTCCGGGCGTGTGGTTGTGCTCAGCAGAGTGCTTTGCTCAGTCAGCTTTAGACACAGGAGGAGACACTGTTGGCTTCAGAAGAACTGGACCTGACCTCCGTGGGTTTTGATGTAGCTCCATAAGTGCAACAAGCACTGTCTCTACACCAAAGACACTACTGTGAGTTTGCAGTGTGTTTGGAGATAGGCTTGGCAGCATTTCCATCTTTGGGAAACGCTAGTGGAAAGCTACTGCCAAGGAATAGTGTTGCTGTGTATTAGCTGCCAAATATCCAGAGTACCCTAACAAAACAAAGCAACCCAGAACCAGTGGCTATACTGTGGACTGCTGGGCTCATCCCTACCTCGGAGCCATGGAAAAGAGGGAGGTGTAAACCCTCCAAGAACCACGGAGCCAGTGAGCAAGAGCATCCTGCCATTAAAGCATCATTTGCTTCAAAGTCTGAGGACTCCAACCTTTGATTCCATCCTGACTGAGCAGTTCTAAAGAAGCACTTCCTATCTGAAATTGTATCACAAGGACAACTTTGATTTTAAAACAAGATTCAAGACTGAAAAGGCCAGAACAGAGCGAGCGGGACCTTGCAGTCTGTTGGTTGCAACACTCATGCCGGAGTGGCGAGACCTGCGTTTCCAACACTGCACTGTGGCTGACAAACCATCTCTTATGATGTCATTTTCTGTACCACATGTACGTTGCCTTCCTGCACCACCACCTGCTCCCAGTTTAGCCAATTGCCATTTAATGTTCTCCATCTGTACAACAGGAGTAATGGTACTTCCTGACCTCACAGGTATGCATGTGCGTCTGCACGTGTGAAGATAAATATATTAAAGATTGGGGGGCATTCAGGTCCTGGGCCAATGGGAGTCATATAAGTGCCAAAGAGACTAAGACAAATGAGGGCCATATAAATAGATGGCTGGAGAGCTGCAGCCCTGAGGCTACAGGCAAGAAGGGGGCAGAGGCAGGGATGAGCACAGCAGAACCGTGGGAAAGAGCCCTGTTTGAAGTATCTAACAGAGCATGCGAGTGCCAGGGGAATGCGGAATAAAAACCAACTCCTTCACATTGGGAAACTGCTGACACCCCTGCCATCAGGAGGCAGCCCATGGAAGAGGAGGTGGGGTTGTCAAAATAAGCCTGGCTTTAGATCAACAGCTGGATAACAGAGCCCGGTCACATGCGTCAGCCCTCCCATGGCTTCTGGACAGATACCAATGACGTGAAATGCACCGCTGTGCTCAACGTTGCTCTCAGCAGAGATGGATCCGGCCTCACCTGGCACTAATCCCCATCCTGCCCTGGGGCAGATCAAGCAGGAAAGCAAGGATTGGGCAAGCAGAGGCCGCCCCACTCCACAAGTAGCCCCAAGGCACAGGGATCACAGGTAGGTCCATCTCCAGTCCTGAGTGGACTTCAGTCTCCAGCTCTGTCAATCCTGCTGCGGAACGCAATTTATAAAGTGTCATAAATCATAAAATGCATCTTCCCCTCAGATCCACTGCCTCTTCTGCAGCTACTGAGGAGGAAAAAAAGCACCAGGGAGAAATCTGGCCCACGAAGGTTCACAGAAGACTGCACACAGCGCCTTGCTAGCAAAGAAAGAAAAGAGAACAGAGGGAAGGTAGAAACTGTAAGAGGTTAGAGGGAAAAGCAGCAACATCCTTTGAGAGCTCCCTGAGCTCTTCTGCCTTGCCAAGCTTTGGGGATCTCACATCTTCCAAGGCAGCAGCAGCATTTTTCAGAGGGGAAAAAAAAAAAAAGGTAAAAAATAATCCATATAACATCGAAGGGCCACAGATTCTGACTTCCAATAAGGTAAAAAAAATTATTTTGCCACTGTGCATGTTTAAAGCATCTCCCATGCCCCCAGCTGGCTAAGCAAGAGGAAAGGCAAACAGGGTCTGCTCTCAGTTTCTTCACTGGTACACCTTGATACTGGTAAAGCAGCATCACTTCTGGGCTTTGCTATTTAACATATTTATTAAGGCAGTACCCAGAAGCCCTCTCAGGTCCCGGATAACAGACGTGTGCACAGTCACAGCTCTAAAGAGTCTTAAAGGCAAACCACAGATGGAACTGGTAGAGGGGTAAAAAGGGGTAAAAACAGAAAATACCTCCTTAAAACCAGAGCAGCTGAAAGCAGTCACACAGCTGATTAAAGGATGGGACAGGCATTTTAGTGAGAGATCTCAGTCTAATTAGCTTATCAAAGCATAGGTTCACACACACCTACGTGGGAACTAAACAGATAACAGAGCTTCCCAGTCTGGCAAAGACCTAACAGAATCTAAAGTTAAACACAGCCGGACTGGGCTAGAAGTCATTCATTCACCATAGGTAACAGTGATGCAGATCCAGTGCTACAGTATTTCAATGAAAACAAAGCGAAAAGCACCCTTGTTCAAATGGAAAATAATTATTTTTAGGAAAATCCTGTTGCCTGTTTCACAGGGGTAATCGGAGAGAGATGATCATGGTAGAATTAAATATAAATTTATCCGCCCTCCAAGGATTAATCCAACTTAAAAGTACTTACTAGTGGGGTAAAGAATAACAAAATAAAACAAAGAGTACTAAAATGCAGCAACAATACATATTTGTTCCTGTTTTATTTTAGAGGGAGAAGAATGGGACTTGTATTTCTCTCCAGGGTCTCTAACCACTTTAAGATAAAAAAGAAGTTCCTCAAACATTCCAGACAGACTGAAATATACTGATATTTAGTTTTTGCCTGGGGCTTAGGAAACTTCCCAGAATTGCTACTCCCTGTAGATCTTAGTTTAAACACTCCCTAAACTCTCTCCCAAGAAATGAAAGAGATCTGAATCCTCTGAAATTGGTACAGATGCAAAATTGAGGAAGGTTTTTCAAGTAGAACTGATCCTTCCTGATGCAAGCGATGGATGGCAGCAGTGCCAGAATCCCTGCACTTCCATATAGGACAGTTAGGAACCAGCTAGCCCTGATGATATCTGCAGGGACTCGAAGCTCTCAGCTCCATCCAAAAACCAAACCACCATCAATAAGCAAGCTTAGCAAGAGTACAATTTTAAGACACAAAATCTTATTTTCATTCTTGAAAGTAAGAGCCCAGCAGAGGCAGAAGCCTCTATACGCAGTCCTGCCACTCCTTCTCTGCATGGCTTTGAGTAAATCCATCTCCACTTCCTTAAACAGTAAATCAGGGATAAGGAGACAACACTTCAGAGCTGTGGTGAAGATCCTTGGACTGCAACGCTTCACTTTCTGACTTTCTGCTCAGTGAAAGGCACCACAAGAGAACCAGTCTCTCACCCTCATGTTGCAGTGGGATGCAGTTCAGCAGCTCTTGAAAGCTCAGTGTTTCTCTGTCCTCAAGCCAGCAGAGCTGTGCCCGTTCCTCATCACTGGTAGGACAGCAGATAGTCCCCTCTGGGTGTCACGAGGTCAGCACTGCTCCTGGCAAAGGGGAACGGAGCACCCTGGTTGTGCATCCCTACACAAGGCACCGCATCGAGGGCCGGTCTGCCAACTCAGCCATCCCTGGTCACGCCGCAGGCTTATACAGAGCTCATTCCCCTTTGTTTCCTCTCCCAGGCCCAACAGCAGTATACAATGAAAGGGCACATCCCCAACAGGGTCAAGTGAGCCAAGACAATAAGGAAAACGAGACACACAGAGATCTCTCCTTTGTGCTGTTACTCTTGATTTTTCAAGCATCCACAATTACAGAAAGGAGCCTATGAATTTTGAGGAGAAATGGAAACTTGGCTCTTTTTCCCATGTTTGTTTTTTTCTGTTTTGGATTTACTTTTTTCCTTTAGAGGAGGGGAGGGAGACCGAGAAAGAAACAAAATTCTTGGTGTTTGTTCCTTGCTGCTTTCACATTTCAGAAACCCAGACTAAAAATAAGCATAGCTAATGGGATCTGTCAGCCCTCCATCCCACATCCCTCTGGACGACGCGTGCTGTCAAGGAGCTCCTGGCATTGTCCAAAGGAGAAATCATGGCAGAAGGTGAAAACACAGCTGAATTGGAAACCTCCCAGCCCAGTGGGTCTCTGATCACCAGATCCCTGAGACACGTCACCCCAGGCAGAGCCATCCCTGCCAGGCAACAGAGAGGCTCTCTGTGGCCCATCCACCACTAGAGGAGGTCAGAGTGCCACCAAGAGAGGGGTGCAACGCTTCCAAAGCTCTGGGAGACAAAGTGAAGCCAGAATTGAAAGCAGACTTCACACTCCTTTCTTACGTTTCACGTTCCCGTAACAGAGGATTGCATTCAGTTTTTGCTGAGATTCACCACCAGCAAATGAGAGAGTGGGGAAAAAAAATAAAGTAAATCAACGCATCTCCAAATTTTAGGATCCAGAGTAAATGCTCAAATCAGTATTCATCACTTCTAAACAACAGTCATCACTAGTCATACTAAGCCATGATGTTTCAGGGAATTTCAGCTGTGAAAATCAAGAGGCTGCAAGACAGTTTGCTATTTTCTTTTTAACAAAGGCTGAAAGTTGAGGTTCATTGTATTCCCTTCTGTTTCCCTCACAGAATCTTGAAAACAAGAGCTGAATGCAAAATAAAAACTGGCAAGCCAATAGAGCAGGGCAGCCTTCAAAATGACTCCAATTTGAAGAGAAAAGATAGCCTTCCAATTTTTTAAATCATCTCATCACTTCGGGTGGACGTGATGGCTAATTTTCAAGTGTACACGACTGCCCATTTTGCAGGTGAGGCTGTGACATTGGCAGAATGAGAAAAATGCTATCATTTAGGAAGACGTCGAGACTGTAGAGCTCAGCCAATTTCAGCCTGTGGCTGCAGCCTCAGAGCCGCACCGTGTTTACCCACCAAGTACTCTCAGAGCCTGCAAAAGGAGCAGCGTGGTTGCTAACAGCTTCAAGCCTACCTCTCCGAAGGACGCGTTTGATGTATCCCGCTTCATACAGCGATACGCTGAGATGGACGCTCCTGGCTCTGCTTTGAGCACGTTAAAATCCAAGATCCCACCACCACAAGACTCACCGTTGTGTGTCACCGCAGTATGGAGCACCGCTTCGAGGACAGCTGATGGTTTCATTCTCTGCAGGAGATGCTTGGATGGAGTTCCTGAATAAGGGCCGCTCCAGCCAGTCAAGAAGCACATCACAAAAACAACTAGTCCTAGAGCTCTGCTACAATCCCCAGAAAGGGAAAATTCCCATGGTAATGCCTTAAGAATTCAGCTGGAGAGAATGGGAGAGCGTGCATTATTAAGTAACTGTCAACAGCATGAGCAGGCATTATGCGTTATGCCAACTACAAGTCTAATTATTTATGTCTATATACACAGACACACACATGCATAAACACACACAGGCACGCATGCATACACTTAGGTAGAACAGCTTCTACTTTTCAGCACTGCAAATCCCTTCTGATATTTCTTCCACTTAGGAAGCCCATGCTATGATGGCTCTATCCCTTTTATAGAAAAATATTTTTTTGTTTTGTTTTTAATCTTTTAGTTGTGAAATCCAGTCCTTCTACAGCGACTACAACCTACAGGGTTAGACTGGAACTTCAACAGAAGCAAATATTACATTCTTTTATATATATATATATATATGTAATAGAATATATAGCATAAATATATTCTCATCTATCTCCATATTATTCTTACAATAAATTACAATAATATAGATGTTATAATATATATTATATAATACATATATATATTACATATATATATACACATACATATATATAGAATAATATTGATATGTAATATATCTATATTATATAGAGATATATGCATATGTAGAGAGAGAGAGAGGAAAATAGATATGGCACTAGAAAGAAAAACAACCACAATAGAGGGCAAAAACCTTCCAAAAAGCTGAATTTAGAACTCCTGTTGGAGAACATATTCTTCCCTAGTGTTTTCCCACCTGTGAAATGAATCACTGGAGTCAGAATGCAGGAATTAGGAGATACTGGAGCACAGCTCTTTAAAATGCATTTGAAAAGCCAACAGCCAAACTAAGTATGAGCGAATTCTATTACAAGAACATCTTTTCTGAAATCTATTATAATACAATGGTGACTATTTTTGAACTTTAAATAAACTGTACTACTTAACAGTAAAATAAACTCTACAGACTCTTGCAAATAGCTCCATCAACTTGCATTAAACAGCATACATTTCGTGTGGCAAGAGGTACGCCATATTCAGTGCTGAACTTAGCTATTTTAAAAATTAATTAGGCAATTATACTCATGGGGAAACTGTTCTAGTAATTTAGCTGCTTAATCAAATCCCAGGTACCAAATTATGGACCTGATCCTGCAGTTCTTATTCAAGTCAAACTCCTATTGATGTCAGTGGGAGTTTTGCCTAATTAAAGATCAGGACATACGCGTGTGCAAGCTTGCTTTTAAACGATGGCTTTGAATTTAGTCTTAGGAATACGAGTATGGCCCTGAATCCCAAATCGCTGCCTACAAGTTTCTCACGTGAGACCACGGGTGTATTAATATATATTTTTCCTAAGTCTGGCTCAAATTAACTTCCAACAAAAGTCTAGAGATTTAGCTAAAGTCTTACAAGGCCCAATGGCAAACTGACCTAGTTTTGAGTTTTTCAAACCAATTAGATCTTGTTACGAAGCAAGAAGGATGTTGTGAAAATATTGACTATGGAACACGCTCTGCAGCGCTGTCTGGCTTTATAACACTGTGTTGGACTGTGCTGAGCAGGACAAACTGTCTCCAAATGGTTAGGAGGGTAAACTTGCTTAGGTTGTTCCCCAAAGGGACCGGCTCTGGGTCATGTGCCCTAGTCTCTGCTGAACAAACTGTAACCCCAAGAAGCAAGGAGGAGCACATGGCTGAAGAAGGAGGAACAGCATCCTTCCAGGAGCACTCTGTGGCTGTCCCCAGTTGCTGCACTTTGGGCAGAAGTGGGGTGGGCTCATGGAGTCAAACAAGAGAATTGCCTTCACCCCTGGCTGCCCATTCTGATGTTCCCGACTGCATCAAACCTGATGCCTTCCGAGCAGCTGTACTGACATACTCTGCTGATCTTGCCTCTTCTGATGCCTTGGTGATGTGTCAAGGGGCACACACTGAAGCATCACAAGCAAGCAAAAGGTAAACCAGATTCCATCAACATGAGATGAATCTGGTGGAGCAGAAGATTGCTGAACACCAACAGTTGCCTGATTAGTATTAAATTCTTAAAGGCAGAGCCCTGACTGCAAAAAAGCATGGGAGTGGGCCTATATTCTGCATCCCTTCTGCTCGGTGGCAAGGAAAAGCAGCAGATCTCTTTTCCATTTAAGCAAAACAGGAACAACGTATGCTGGAGAGCACCGGGTTGTCTGTGCATTTCCTAAGTTACATCTTTCAAGAGGGAAGGACGAGAGCTTGTGTGTCTGAAGATAGAAGGAAATCACATTTCTGTCTAATATACTGAGGCAATTGACCATGAAAAGGTTACATGTTAGGAAATAATTATCTCTAGACACAGCTCCTGACAGGGTCAGCGTCCACAAGGATTATTTCCTCCTCACCCCACGCCTGGAAGGGAGGTGGGCCTCGCCAGCCGTATCCATGCGCCGCTCCCTGGCCCCACATTCCACTGATGCTAATGGCACTTGTGCACTGAGTGGCCCAGCAGCTGAAGCAGATAACCAGGAGTGAAGGGGTTAAGTGCCTGTCACAATAGAAACCTCTGGGGGCACTTGACCTTTTCACATTTTTTATTCAGGAATGAGCATTTTGTGCCTGTTTGAGGAAGTTCATCTACATTTGTCCTCATTCTTCACCCTGTTTGCTTATTGTCCCTTCCCTTCACTCAATGCACGAGTGTCCCATTAAGCACCGAGCAACCTCTGTTGATGAATATGAATTTAGGGCAAAGTTACAGAGAGGACGCAAATACTCCACATTGATCAAGTGACTTACAAGGAATTCTAACATATTCGAGGCATATGTTCCTGCTGAATAGCTTCCTGCACATATAATACTCACCTGTCAGTACGTTAGCATGAAGAGGAAGAAAATCACACTTATATGAGCAGAAGCACTTCACCAGCAGGAGCAAATCTGTCAAGAGCACTAGGTGTTTAAGTACTGAAAAATGTTAACATGGAGCACTGACTTTTACATGTAAAACAGCATGCCTCAAGAGAAGGCTCAGGGCTACCTGCCCTTGGTCCTTTGTCCAGCAATTAGACCACAAAGTCCCTTGTCCAACCTCTCTGGCTGCATACTGGTCAAGAAAGATAAATCCAGAATGAGTTTGTCACCAGCCATTTCATTTTTAGGCAGATATTCTAAAAAGGTACAAAAGCAATATTCGAGAGCTTGATCCTGCTGGGATCAAGGAGAGTTTGTATTGGCTTAAGAGAGCAGGCTCTTGTCTCAAAGCACGTGTGTCCAATTTGTTAATGTTTTGGGTTCAAATAAAAAACAAATCTCCAGTCTTCCCTGCATGGGAGTTTCAACCACATTCTTCCACTGGGGGAGAGTGTCAGGGCTTTGACAAGAAAGAGTTTCTGAATGATCTAAGTGAATTGTCCTGAGGAGACTGGCATCACTGTGAGCTTTGAACAGAACTACAGAGGGTCTTTTATAGACGCACTCCAGAGGGGAGATCCTTAGATGGGTCCTTTAATGCTTGCCCCCATATGCAATCCAGATGAAGTTCTTTATCAGATGAGGCCCAGATCTTGCTCCCATTAAAAGTTCTGCCACTGAATGTGGCAGAACAAGTCTATTTTTCTTAGATGCTTATGCAGCTCCCCTTATCTCAGTGTCTCAAAAATAGTTATCCTTTGTTCTTTTGAGGAAAGAGAACATTATCTTCTCTTGGCATCTGGAGCCCATTCAGGCCAGGTGGTGTGGTTGTGTGTCATATGAGACACACATCCAGCCCAGGAAGGGACTTAACTCCCAGACCTTAGGCCAAAGTACACTCCATCCCTGCCAGAAAACCACCTTTGCTAAGCAGAGACGCTGAAGACAGATAAGAGCATCCAGCGTCCTTCTCCTGCTTGGTCAAGGAGAAACAGAACCACACGACAGGACACCATCTCTCATTTCTTCCTTCAAGTACACTTGTCTAATTGGCCTCCTTAAGGTGCTGTGTGCCTTCCTCAGTCACTGCTGCATGAACAGGAGTCGGCTGCCCAGCACACAGCTGTATCTGACAGCTACCAATAACCATTTAGAACACGGCCACTTGAGCATTAAAAAGAAAGGTGTTCTGAAAGCAAAATCATCTTCCTGAATGTTTATTATTGCTTACATTTCTGCTAGCCTCAAAAGGGCTCCAACTGGGAACCACGCCAGCCAGTCCCTGTGAACAGAGCCAAATCAGAGGCTGTTAGCTCCATAGGGAGATAATGGGAGGAGATGGAGAAGATGTCCCTGGGAGACCTCAAAGTAGAGCCCAGGTTCCCCATTTCTATGGCTCCCTCTCCATTTTCAACAGTACTGACCCAAATGCATAAATGAAAGCAAGCACATGTTGTTTATTTCCAAGTATGAATGGAATAGTTTCCCCTGGGCTTTATATTTCTTGGAATTATTTGAACTGGAAACCAATCTGCCTGTATTCACTATTGATTTATTTTCTAAAAATCTCTCATCCCTAAACTAACAGTGCCTTTCCATGTCTCAGCCTGCTGTTTAGTGACACAGTAATCTAAAAGCTATTGATCACTTGGGTCTCTACAGCCATAACACATCTTTCTAAGTGCCTTCACATAGGACTGTATTTCCAACACGAGTACTATAAGTGGCAGGGTTGCTAATACAATCAACAAAATTAATATAGATGTAACACTTCCGTGGTAACACAGCACAGACAAGGGAAAATAGAGGCCAGTATCAAGAGGGAGCCAGTATGCACGTTATGACAGAAGCTCTGTTGCTTTTTGAACACAGTATAGGCTGCAACCTAATTCCAGTCTAAAGAGGAGCCCAAGGCTGGACACGCTCTGATGCAACTTTCCCCTGCCTCAGCAGAGATGGGTCAGTGCTGGAGAGACCAATATGGCCTCATTCTGCTCTAGCACTTCAAGTTTACTTCCAGTTTATTTGTGGTTCACACAATCCTGCATGTAATTCTGTTTCTCTGCATTAGCAGCTGGGGCTGGCATCACCATAGAAGCCAACATAGAGCCTAGGCTATTTAGATTTGGTCCCCCTCAGACACAAATAGGAAAAAATGAATCTAATCAGAAACGAGGTCTGAAGGGACCAGAGTCTGGTGCACCACCTCAGCTGAGGCATCCCAAGGCTTACACATTCAAACTGGAAGCACGTTGTCCAATACAGAGGCAATGTGCCTATGAGTCAATAGCTACCAGCATGTTCATCCTTACCCACCAGAGCAGCAGCTGCCCAGACCTCTTTGCCAATGAAAGCTGAGATGAGCTGATACTACACACATAGCCCTGCAGCCTGGACTCTGCTCTCTGATCCTGGCAACAGGACGGCTCTCCCTGACAGAGTTAAGCAGTGAACCTGGAGACAGCCCTGCTCCATAACACTCCCCCAGAAGCAGCTTTCAGGAGACATTTGTAACCATTTAGAATTTCCCACCCAAGAAGTTTTGCACTTGTCAGTTTACCTTATGCCACAGGTTTTTAATTTAGTTGTACGGGAAGAAATTTTATATGCCTCAAATTTTATATGTTAATGCCAGATGTGAACACACAAGCACGTGTTCTCCCTCTCCCCCATGCTACACCTCTCAGGAAAGGCTGCCATAAAGCTGCAGCTCCAAATCCTCAGGCAATCAGTCAAACTAGTGGCAGAAGTCCCTGTTTTCAGCATTTCTCAGTGCCCTGAGGAATTGCAACTGGCAAGACAGCATGCTGGCATAAGTTTCCCAGCCTTCTGAGCACAAAATACTCCTGGCTGCAAAAGGACTGAAGAAAAAAATTGATTTGTTAATTGTGAAAGATAAGAAGGAAGCTGTTGAAGACCATGAGATGTCTTTTGCAACGTGAGAATGCATTTCAGTTGCTAAAAATGTATCGGGAGAGTGAAGATTATTAATGCAAGCAGACTTTAAATTAATGCAAGTGCCCGAATTTTCCTACTTTGTAGATGTGAAATGAATCAAATGAACATGAAATGCTGCAATTTCATTGATTACCACTGTTCCCCTTTAAACTGACTACCTTCTACATACATTTTACTATGTATATTTTTTAATTCTTCCTAAAGTTAAATACGTCTGCAACTCTTATCCACTACTAATGCATATCTTGATACACGATATCCACATCTGCGCTCCTGGACTTTCAGCACTCTGCAAAGCATCCCTGAGGAAAGGCCCTACAATTTCAAACTTCATTAATATTATAAAGCAGCAAAAATAACAATGCTTGTAAACAAAGTTGAAGAGTTTGCACTTTTAAAGTAGTGTTTTCCTGCAAGCAGTAGTGATCAAACATTGTTGTCAATGGGAGACACTGAAACCTGGGCTAAAGGCTATGGCCAGACAGGAACTGCTTCCTCTAAACCCACCTCTCATTTTCATGTTGCTATTTTAGCAAGAATTGCCCCTGTACACCAAAGGGAAGCTAGATGTGTCCTGAGGACAGCCAAGCAGCGTAGGCTTTTCCAACCTCAACACGACGTGCTATGAACTAGCTCATTTCAGAGCAGAGCCCATCCTTTACAGGACACTTGTGCATTTGCCTCCAACCAGCCTGCTTCGAGTGCTCCCTCAGCATTATAACCTCCAGCAAAGTGGGGGGAGAAGGGGCCCAGGGCAGCTCAGCATGGCAGCACCGAAGCCACGAAGGGGCCCATTTCAGTTTGATTTGTTGCGGCACTCTAGATGCGAGATGAAATCTGAGAGATGAAATCTGAGCAATTTCTTGCTTCTCTTCTTTCTGGACAGTATATTAACACTATAAAGAAGGCTGAACAGTGGGGCTTCCCAACCCCATTATTTGCAAGGCCTGTTTCAAAGGCAGTGGCTGAAATGCCCAGTGCTGCCTTTGTTGCTCCTGGACTCAGGTCTCCGCCATGTTGCACTCCTGTCAAACCCCACGGCTGAGCACATTAAAAATAAGCTTTATCTGGAAGGGTGGAGGAGGGGGAAACGCAAAGCGCCCGTCACGCTCCCACTGCTCTCAGGTTCCTCGTGCAAACTCAGGGGAAGCAGAACAGCTGTAAAGATGCCACTGTCTCCTACCTGAAGGCCTGCACCCGGCTTCTGGAGGCACCAGGGTGAGGCCACGCCATGGGCTGCCGGTGGGTGCTGCAGCCCAGCTAAAGCTGTCAGCTGCTGACACACCTGCCACCGGTCACTCTGCTCAGAGAGAAATACAAAACGTGCTGTTTTCCACCTCCAGGAGAGGGTTTACTTGTCCCCAGGACCCATGACAGCCTTGTTACAGACCATTTCAATTCGAATCAACTTGTCAAGAAAAGAAAGTGGAGAAAACGCATCAATTAAGCAGCTTTACTCATGCAGAAAAGCTGCCAGCGTGAGCATTTTAAATTACCTGGGCACACCTAGCTGATTTGCATTCCCTTGGCACGGCTTTGCTCCGGCCCACAAAGCATCATCCATTTCATGCTTCCATCTGAGCCAGGAACAAAAGGGACTGACAGCCCAGCACCACCTTCCCCGCTTGGGGGCTTGTGCCCTTTCCGAGGGATTTTGTGTTGGTTTATGCAGAAACCTTCCTCCTGCTAGATGCGGGGAGAGGAAGTTGGGATTCTTCTATAAAAGTAAAGAGCAAGGCAAAAAGAGGCCTTCAGAAACAAAGGAGGTGGGGCTGCGGCCAGCAGGGGGGTAACTGCATGCTATTGTTAAATATTAACATAAAATAAAGCAGTAGAAATGGATGTCCATCAACAGAATTAGAAGGAACTAAGTGAGTTTAAGAACAAAAGGTTTACTTATTTAAATTGCAGGAGATGAAAAACAGCTGGGAATGCAATTTATAGCACAAAGTACAAAGAAACGAGACTGTTAAATGTAATTATATTTCAAAGTACTTTTTCTCCTCCATTTTAAACTAAACACGTACAATCATTTTAACTAAAATAAAACTAATGACAACATAGTCTTTAGATGTTCCATCCCTTCCCTTCTGTCCCTTTCAAATTCAGCTCATCCGTTTCTATTAACTAAACAGTTTGTATCCCCTCCAAATAGAGGTCGGCCTTTCAAACAGGAGACTAGATCCTGAAGAAAGAAAACCACTGTGAGCAGATCTTTATTTTAAAAAATTACCTCTTCCTAGTGAATTCATAGGCCTTAGGTGGTACTTTTGTATTTATCACTTCTCTGCACAAAGGAAGAGTGAAAAGGTAGCTGGTTGATCAACTTTACCGTTTGTTACGTTTGATTTGTACATTGGTCGTAGCAAGGATGCCAGTCTCGTGAAGCTGTCCCTTGTGCCTTTCCTGATGAGACCTTTATTTAGAAGACCATGACTTCTACTTCTTAGCATATCACCATCCCACCGCACAGTATCTCTAATCATAGAATCATTATGGTTGGAAAAGACCTCTAAGATTGTTTAGTCCAACCATTCAACTACCACTAATATTGCCCAATGAACTATGCACAAGCAATTGCTCACCATCCCTGACTGATGCCCAGCTAGCCCTCTGAGCAACAGAAGGCAGAAAGAGATGAACTCTTAGTCCCTTCAGAACTCCTTCTGCATGATGTCATATCGTACTGGATATCCTTTTGACCAGTTTAAGTCAGCTGTCCTAATTCTGTTCTCTCCAACTCCTTGGGCCTTTCATTGTGAATGGCCTTGGTTCTGTATAACACTGCTTAGCAGCAACTACAAACATCAGTGTGTTGTCAACATTGTTTTTCTCCTATCACACCAGGCACTCTAAAGAAAACAATTCCATCCCAGCTGAAAATACGACACTAATATCCAACCTGATGTATTAGTTGCTCCTTAAGGCCACAAAGCATTCAAAATTAGAGCCAAGAAATGTTTTCCATCAAATCAAATGCTAGCACAGCCAACTTGATCCCATCATTAGCTTTTCCACTACCAAGGAAAAAAAAAAAGGTTCAGGAACTCTTAGTTACACAACTATATATTAAATTTGTTCAAGTTTCCTTCCAACATCATTTTCAAGCTTAAAATGTGTTCAAGAGCTAAATGAAACCTCTTTTGTTCCAGTTCAGAACTTTCTTTCTTTCAAAACGAAATTGCTTACGACTCCTTGCTGTGACAAATTCTTCTCGTTTTAGGTCAACTTAAAAAAATGTAACTTGCTTCAGATGCCAAAGAACTGCCAAAGGGAAAAATAAAATCAGTCACTCGGACAGATCTCCTTAAAGTGAGGAACGTATTTTGAGTGCTCTGGGCTACAGAAAACCACTGGTTCTGATTCAGCTACAAAAACACCCGATGGTACCAGCCCATGCTGACGAGCTATAAAAACGCATGCACATATAAATTAGCTTGTTCTTCTTACAACAGCTCCTACCAGATGTTTCAGGGACACAAGAAGCCTTACTTTAGACAGATGTGAGATAATCTGCCTCCCACCCTGGGTGTTTTCCTAATCCCTTAAAACCTGAAGCAGAAGTTCCAATATCTTTCCAAAAACACTGCAGCAGTTTCTGTCTGCATGAACCCTTACGAAAGACAAAGCCAGCCGTTTTACAGGTCCCATTCTCTGTTACTTACAATCTTGCCAAACTTCGAACTGAAAGTTTCATGCCAGGTACCTTTATCACATTCCTCTTTTGATAGTTCCTGCAAGAGATATTATGCACACCCAAGAAAATGGCTTGAGAAACATACATTGTTCCATAAAAATCATAACAAATTCTTGCTCACTGTCTTAAAACGGCCAGTTTCCCAACAAAACAGCCCCTTAAGCTTCACCAGAGGGACTTTTCTGATGTCAGGGCTGTGCCTTTGGCTAATGTGAAAGAAAGGAAAAAAAAAAATCACATCTGGCCAGGTGAAGTGAGATTCAGCAAAGTTCTCTTAAAACACCATCTGACAGACTGGCCCAGCAGTGGGGCTTCTCTCCTCTGCTCCCTGCAGCAGAAGAGCTGAGGCTCAAGACATCACCATTCCTTAAATCCCACTGTGCTGTGATGGTACCAGAAGCAAATAGGATGCAGAAATTACAGGCAGAGAGATCCAGATCCAAGGGAGAGCAAATCAGTGGGAAACACTGAGATGAAGAAGTTGAAAGCTAATAACTGCAGATGAGATATAAAATTTGGGGGTCAGGACACAGGAGCTTTGCTTGAGGGGGATATGAGTGTGATATTTGTGGGAGAGAAGCAGTGAAGCAGCCATGGAAGAGCCACCACAACATGACAACAGTGACTGAGGACAGGGACAGAAGCAGCAGGTACCTGGCAATGATACAAAGAGCAAAGGAGAAAACATGGGACAGGATTGGCACAGGGAAGAGCTGGAACAAGGAGTGCAATGAGATCTTGTCACTGCAGGGACCAAAACAGTGTCCAGATGTTCCTCGATTAGGAAAATATATTCCTAAAAGATTTCAGTCCTCTCTACCAGTTTGCACATGAAGGCATTGGCGTGTGTTTCAGTTTGTTTTATTGCAATTTCAGAGGCACAAAGTCCATCCAGGATGCAGACTTTCTGATTACTACTGAGTTGTAATACCTTGATGCAAACACAGTAAAGAGTGATCCTCAGGAAAACAAAACCTCATCACCTAAAAAATACTGCAATGCCTTCCTTGGAGGTCACATCAGCATTATGTAGCCCCAACACTGACATTTCTTCATTTCCATACAAGTAACACCAGATATTTTTATTATTCATCCATCTAGGTGCTTCATTCAATACCTGCATCTTAGTAGGGTTCAATTTCAAGGGCAAGAGATCTGCGGCTGAAAGCTCACACTGCACCCACTGCTGGAGGAACAACCACAAGGCAAGGCAACAGGGCAACAAGGACAGCATTTTGCATGCATGGTTTGGCTATGGACACAGTTTTACTGGCTCAGCACAATATGCCATCTTAAATCAGCTCAGCCAGCAAAAGCTGAGCAAACAATGGGTTTGTTTAAACTAAGTCTTACTTGGGTCTATCTTAGACTAGAAACGGGTTAAATTTTACATGTCTGCTGGGCCACTCCACAGTCTTTTAGTTTAAAAAGTGAAAATACACACCTGGGTAATCCCCAAACAAGGCAGTCTTGGCCAATATACTTCAGTAAATAAAGAAGGCCAGATGCTGAAGTGCTGCAGTCACAAAATGGAAGCCATCTCCTAAAGTCTAACTGCAAACAAGACTTGAACAAGATAAGGAGGCAAAAAAACAGTTATTAGCATCCTGATAAAAAACAACAACGCTTAACTCCCAGGAGATTACTGCCAGAAGAGAGGTCTTATTATTAAAGCTTTGTTAATTTTGCAAGATGAACTGTAAGATATCCAGCGTAACTCCAGATATATTGCACTCCAAAAAAGCAAGCGGTGACCTCTCCTTTTTTAAAGGAATGCACAATCTTGGCTTTTTTCTTGGGTTCTTTTGAACATTAATTTGTTTTTAGAAGGCACAGCTCTACCAAAGGTTTTGTTTATTTGTTTGGTTTCTATGTCTAAAGTCAGAGATCGCAGCAGGAACATATGAAAGCCTTTCAAGGATCAGAGCATTCCTGTACTTTTCTGCTACACCAGAGATGGCAAAAATCTCACCAAAACCAAGAACACTTCAATAATAAATAAAAGCTTCCCTGTTATTGGAAAACATTTTCACAACCAAAAAAAAAAAAAAAAAAGTAAAGCATTTTTAATTATAATGTCTCTCTGACACGGGGATGTTTGCCTCCCTGGGCACAGACTCAGTGCTTGCACTGTGACCCCAGCACCAACATGTGCTCCATCTCCCAGCAGTATGGCCCATTTGCACCAGGTGCCCAGTCACAGTTGAGACTTTATCCATCCAACAATGGATGTGGACATTTATCTATTTCTGTACATGCAACAGTAGTTAAATACAAGAAAAAACCATGAAATCTTGAATGGAGGAAGATTCTATGTCTTGGCCAGATCTGGTATTACTTGTCCCAGTAGGAATGTCCAATGTCCAGATCTTCCAGTACTTGAAGGAAGTGTATAAACAGAAGGGGAACAACTGTTTACATGGGTGGATAATGATAAAACAAGGGGAAATGGTTTTGAACTGAGACAGTATGAGAGGTTTAGGTTAGATGTTAGGAGGAAGTTTTTCACCCAGAGGGTGGTGAGGCACTGGAACAGGTTGCCCGAGGAGGTTGTGGATGCCCCATCCCTGCAGGCATTCCAGGCCAGGGTGGATGTGGCTCTGGGCAGCCTGGTCTGCTGGTTGGTGACCCTGCACATAGCAGGGGGTTGGAACTGGATGAGCATTGTGTACCTTTTCAACCCAGGTCATTCTGTGATTCTATGATAATACATTGAAATGGGAGAAGTGTTCACACAAGGTCCATAGGCACCAGTGCTGAGGACAAGCACAGCAGAGCAAGCACAAGAGCAGTGCTGCCCATCCCCAAGTCCCTCTGTAAGTCCTCCCCCCAGAACAAGAAAAAAAAAAGCCGATGTGTTATCAGACCTTGTCCCATTCCACACTAGTCATTGCCTATAGGACTGCTGTCAAATTGTGCAGGGTGATTACTGCAAGTGGGAGCACGACCTTTGTGTGGATCACCTGGGCAAGGAAGATGGCTTTAAAGTGTCTTTAAATAATGCTGACACCACTGCTACTGAATAAAGCTATGCTAAGTTCTTCGAATTACACATCACCATGTTCCCACACCTTCTTTTGGGCCGGTACAGCTTCTTTTTGTGCCTGGCTACCTTTTAAAGCTTATTGCTAATTTTCCAATCTGTTGCATTAAATAGATAAATAAATAAATAAATAAATAAATAAATAATTTAAAAAAAATCCCTGCAAACACTGTTACAAACCATAACAGAGCATCTGCAGCTTATAAAACATTTAGAAGCTTTACAATTTAACCTTTCTATTGGCAATAAAACATACTCCAAAACAAATGCACTATTTGAGACAGATGTTTGAAATATGAATGAATGTTTGAATATTCAGTTTTAAATACTCATGATAAAAGAAGCTGCAGAGACATGCCATTGATCTAATACTTGTTTGCACATTCCTTAGGGCTATGCATGAAGCATAATGGGATTTCTATGTTCCTAAACAACAAAAGGTGTAAAAATGCCTTTTCAGTTGCAAACTTTGTTCATTTATTCCTGTGGCAAAAGAATGCAAATCTTAAGTCATTTTTTGTGCGCTGACATCAAGTCTTTCTCACACAAAAAGTTCCTCAAAGAAACAAGAAGAAAGTTCAGAATAAAGTCATGCTTCCTCCCCCACTTGTCCCTTAAAGAAAAGAAGAGAAAGAGAGAGAAGGAAATGTCACTTAACTCAATTGTACCTGCCAGCTAAAAGCAAAGGATGCTTAAGTGAGTGACCCCTAAGCTATTAGGCAGATACGGCCTTAATCAGAAGGGCCGTGCAGTGCCCAGAAAGAATATTTGTTGCATTGGTTTGGCATTCAGGGCACCTCCTGCATGCGTTTATGGCCCGGCTCTGTAGTTCAGTGACAGAACCTGCTCACAGACTGCAGTGACAACAGCTCTCTCTGCAGTGAGGTGGATGATAGATGTTGGTTTATAAACACGAGCGAGAAGTGATTCTGTACAAAGTTCGCAGTCGCTCTTCATCCCTCTAGTTTTGCGTTTTCGGTCTCATTCGTAGGGCGGAAGGAGAAATTTGTGGGTCTTTTTCCCCTCCTCTATGAAACTGCAGGCATTTAAAATTAATACGAAAACAGGCAATGAAAGAATGGGTTGGTGCGACGCATTTGCAGGGAGAAGTATAGGGAAACAGCGCTAATGTCAGAATCAATCCTTGAGCTATGAATAACTTAACTTCAAAGCTGATGCTACTGTCTGACTCTGAGCACCCTATGTCTTCGAGGAAGATAAAGCCACATATGTAGTCAAACCAATGTTTAATTCAGATTAAGCAGAACAATACAGCGCCTTGACTGGAGCCAATTAAACTAAGCTTTCACTGACTGATAGAAATGGCATTCGAGTCGTTTCTGGACAAAAGGAGGAACGCTTTGAGAGCATTACAGTTCTGAGCCCACACTTACTGACCGGAGTCATTTTTGCACTTAACACATCAACATCAAGATACCAATTATGACATTTGATATTTTCCTTTCAAAAGAGGATGAGTCTTTACTTCTAACAGGGACCGACCCCCTTAGCCCTGCAGACACTACCACAGAACTACAGGGAATATTTCCCAATTAAGAATGCAGTTAGAGCACTAAAACAAAGCAACGTTTAGAAAATGCAAAGTGCTCTGCTCAGGCACCGGGTGTACATTCAGGTGCATTTCTCTGATCAGTCTCACCGCTGTAAGATGTAGGTAAATCCAGGACCCATTCCTCTAAAGCTCAATAGGGGACACAGCCAGGCTGTGTCCATTCCCCCATATCTGAAGCGCAAGGACAGTGCCACAAAAAGTGATGCTTCATAGCTGAGGTACCCAGAAACAAAACATTTCTGGTTGACTTATGAAAGCCTAATGAAATACTACTGTTAAAGACTTCAGAATGAAACACTGACTCTGTTAAGTCACAGCTTTTCAGAATAACAGCTACTGGCACTGCCATCAGCAAGCACAGTAGTATTCAACCCCAAGAATTAACAAGTAATCCCACCAATTTAAGTTTCTTGAGATCCAATTCCATGATAGCAAAAATAATCATAGGTAATACAAAGGTGTCTATAAAAGGCTACAAATAAGCACAGCTGTACGTTGAGATAAATCAGTCACAAAGCAGTCAGAAGGAAATGGCACCAGGTGAAGCTTTCGAATGAACCCCTTCACCCCCATGGTTCAGGTTCATCACAGCCCTATTTCTAGAGGGCTGGCCCCAGAGTGGGTTGTGGCCCTCCTAACAGATAGAAATAAAAGCTTCTCATGTAGGTAGCAGTGAAAGACTGAGCAACTTTGGAAGGGAGCAGAAATTTGAATGCCATTGCACTGCCTTCAATCTAAGCTTTACCACTGGTATCAGACAAATGGCAGGCAAGCAATGTTAACTACCAGTAGTAAACTTCACCAACAGGCAGGCAGGAGCAAAAGGAAACAACAACTGAACTACTTTCCCAAAAAATTCAGGGATTTTCAGGCTAGCTGTGCAGCTGTACAATGGAAGAGTCTAGGCTGCTTTGTGAAATTAGAGAAAGATAAATCCCAGGCAGTCAATGTATTTCCAAACACAGAGGTATACCCGGGAATTTTACTTTCTTCGCCCTCATCCCATTTGGCTTATCGTAATATCAAACTGGTATCGTGGAAAGCTAACACCATCCCCGAGGACGGGTCTTGCGGGCCGCCCCGTCCCATCGTGGGGCATCCAGCTCGGAGGGGTGAGATTAACGGAGGGTTTCTCAGGAGCTCTTCATGATGGACAGCGACTCTACAAAGAGGGATAAAAGAAGAGCGATAAACGTTGTTGTTGTCAGGAAAGAGAGGAGTGCTTGAAGAGCCTTTCAAATAAGCAATTTCCCCTCTCCTCAGTATCCTCTTGACTGCTAAGCTCTCCCTTTTGTCTCTTACCTTGAATGGTGATCAGCAATGCATGATCGGCCGAGGGGCATCAGCTGCGAGTGCGACAACACGAGCCAGCTGTAGGCACCGAGGGAAGGAAGGGCAGCCGCTCTCCCTACTACGTATCACTTCATCCGCATTGCTTCTTCTGGCAAAAGATACAGGATTTGCCACCCCTTATATTGGGTTCACTTAATATCCCATTTCTGGAACTGATACCAGAAACTACACTGCCAAACTTGTTTCCACCCTACAATCCTTCAGATTTTGTCTTTTATCCTCATGGATGAGGGTCAGTAACACTTCCCCTTTGTATGCTCACCCTCCTGCCTTCAAACAATTGTACTGCAATCAAGAAGTTCATTCCTTGCCTAGTGTTCCTTGCCATTTTCCTTGCCCTAGTATTCCTTGCCACATTTATCCTGTGCTTCAACTATGTAGCACAAGCCTAAGCACAGCACCCTTAGCACATGCTGAGATAAAGGTCAGCAAAGATCAACTTCACGTTGAGTAGCCAAAAAATGTCAACTCCATTCTAAAATCTTGGTTTCTTATTAATAAACAATTCACTTGTGATTACTCAACACTGCTGTCTAACTTGGCTGCATGATGAAGGCTTGCCAGGGCTGCTGGCCACGCAGACCCTACATCACTTCTTTCACTAGTCCAACATTCAGCACTGTTCAAGTACAGAGCAAGCTATAGAGTCAAGGCTGAGAGCTTTTATGTCAGGAATTCGTACTAGACATCTTAAAACAACCAGAAGGGACCTCTTTTCACATAGCAAACACTGTTTGGCTATAAAACAACTTTTACACACAGATTCTGTGTTAGTCAACCCCATGGTTAGTACATCCTTTACTCCTTGGTTTCTGCTGGCTGTGACATCCTCTCAGCCCAGTGCTGTCAAGAGGATTTATACTTGCAAGCCATTTGCAAGCCAGAAGCACTGAAAAAGAAAAAAAGATAGCAAGTCCACAGCCCAGAATTTCCATGGCATGTTGTAGCATGGCACAAGATCACATGTGAAGTGAGAAAGGAGAACACTGAGTGCTTACACAGTCCATATATACCAATCCTGGTATTTGGTATATATATATATATATATATGGCATTAGATAAAGAAAACTGGCACATGAGCCTTGCTCACAGCTCTCATAAGGGATTTACCAACAACTGCATAGAGTTGATTTAATGCAACCCTAATACTAGATGAACACTGGGGACCATCTTTGCTCCTAGTCCAACATGGTGGGCGAATGCTCAGAGAGCTGCCAAGCTGCTGAACCTACTTGGCTCAGAGTTAAGGGCTTTCTCTGCTTGCTCAGCTACAAGCTACAACACTGTTTTCCTCAGAGTAAATTCTGAATACTGTTACTGCATTATTCCTTCCAGAACCAGACTTCCCTCTCTCACACAAGCCTGGTTCTTTTTGAAGCTTTATCCTCAATCTCATTACTATTAATACCAGCTATACAAAAATTAAAGTGAGATGCTCCATTTGAATAGCATCTTCTAGAAAACAAAGATTGTCCTTTGGTCCAAATTCCAGCACAGGTGCACAGTAATTTCAGTGCATACCTTCACTTCAGACTTCTATTTTACATATTCAAAAAACAAATTGCCTCTTCTATATAAGGCTCTCCATGTCTCTCTGATGGTCCTCCCACAAGACACAGCTCCCAAAGGTTGTTTTTCCTAATATGAACAGATGTTAATCATAGTTATTTTCAAGACTATCTCATCAATGGAATGCTGTTTTGCTGTTATCGAGAAAATAGGAAAGGAGCATACAGAGTTTAAGCAAAGCAGAGCAGAAATTAATAGCCAGTTATATTTTGAGTGACCATTTTTCTAACAGGATGTGTTACTACAATGATACTCTGAAGAACTACAGCTTAACAGAGCCATCACATATGCTGTTTGCACAAATTACACATCATTTAGATGTTAGTCTTCCTTCTCAAAGCATCACAGGAAGTCTGTTCACCTTTTGAGCACACGCAACTCCCATTAACAGTAATGAGAGCTACTTGTACGTATGGGACGGACAGTAGATCCCTTGAGAGTCACTGCATTCACCATATTTTGTCCAGGGAAACGATGAGAACATAACAAGGGCAGACCCTAAATCAAGAAGGATTCAGCCACTGAACTGCCACACTTGATTCCATTTCTCCTCACTGTGCCAACTCCATTCTCTCTGGGTGCTGCTCATCATGCTCCCAAACAGCCTGGAGTTGGTCCTGCCCTGGTTTGCACAGGGGGAACAC
Source organism: Meleagris gallopavo (assembly GCF_905368555.1). NCBI lineage: Eukaryota > Metazoa > Chordata > Aves > Galliformes > Phasianidae > Meleagris > Meleagris gallopavo. The sequence goes on along the minus strand of NC_139412.1, from coordinate 4,542,192 downwards.
ACCACATTCCATCCACGTTACCCACTTACTCGGGCTCCTGTTTCCCACATGCTAATGAGTGGATCAGATCTGGGTTTTCAGGCTGTAATTTTTTCTTTTGGACCTTTTCAAAACATCGCGCCCACTAACAACTAGAACACTACAGCTGTTTCCGCCAGCAGCTCCTGTTAGGGTTATGTCAATCAACACCATTGTTCCTCTGTGGTGTTAGTGCCTTGAGAACTGACATATGCAAAGGGGAGCAGAAGTGTTAATGCTTTTCCACACGAGCATGCCAGTCATCTCACACCAAGACAGCAGCAGCACATCTCTTAACCACTTCTCTCCCAACCCTGCAGCCCAGTGAGAACTGCTGAGCACTGAACAAGCTGCTGTCCTCACCTACACCAGTGAGGAAAATACGTTTCCATGTGCCTACTTTTAATTCAGCAGGGGCTCCAAGGGAAGGAAGGTGGTGGTGTCATTGCTCGAACTGGCCCACTCCCTACAAATGCTTTCCGTGATATTTCAGTACTGCTTCATGTCCTAAGAAGTCCTTCACTTACATAAGCTGCTCACTGAATATATCCACATATAACAATATTTCCACATCCAACATTGGCTGATAAATTGCGTTCCTCTTATTTGCACCATTCCATAGATGTTATGAAAGCTGGGAAGAACTTTTTCCAGAACAAATTTAAGCCCAAAGACCTAAGCTGCTTCAAAACACTGCTTCAGCTTGCTGGTAGCTGCCCCTCAGAGGAAAACACAATGGTGTAACCTAAGAAGATATTATTGGAGGAGACTCCAAAGAGGAATAGAGGCAATGTTTACAAAATTTACTTAGCTTCTCTTTTACTAGTTATCACAAAAGTAGAGCTTAACTTTAGAACCAAATTAAAATATATTATGCCAGAAAAAAAACAGCTTCCAAGATCACAATGCCATATTAAATTCTTTCCCAAGCTCAATAAACTATGACTTATAAGACTTGTAAAATCTTTACTAGACTCTTGACAGCTCCACATGTGTTTGTGGCAAGAATGGAACCTTTTGCTAAACATCTGCTAAATTTTGTGTCTTGGCTAGAACGACTCTACCCCATAGCAGCACACTGCCTAACGCTTGCTGACTGCGGTCTGGGACGGAATCTGTCTTTCTGTATGAAAACACAATGCTGCTTTGCTATGGTGCTCCATCATTTCCAGCAGCCACTCCCAGTAACACTGAGTAACAGCACAGCTCTTGGGGCAGCTGCACTTCAACATTTGTGCATCATCTATCACACAGCTAACAGCTACATTCTCAGAGAAGATACACACGAAGCATCTCTGTTTGTATGTGCTGATTTGGTAGTGAGGAGCCCAGCACATCTGTTTGTGAGCAGCCAGGGTGCAAATCTAGGTGACAGCTCAAGTATTACTTGTTAGTTTAGGCTAAACTAATGGGGACTTATGTTTTTCCTGAACATACCACATGTATGTTAAGCAGTTTGACTCAAACATAACTAAGTATTCTGACAAACTATTATGTTTCACACTTTCCTGTCATGACTTGAAACCAAGAGAAAATTTAGATTTTCTACACTATTTTCCATTTTCCTGAGGACTCTCACTTTCCTTCTGAAGTATTTTGTAACAGACAGTGCTAGAAATAAGGCACTTGATTAGTGGCAACTTAGGCACAGCCTAGGACATCATTTTCCAGTAGACCCTCTATGAGAGATCTTCAAGAAAGATATTTCCTTCATAAAATAGACATTTTCTTTAATTGATGTTATCCTATGACTCATGATAAACCTCTCAAATTCAAAATTAATAATAATAAAGGGACATCTAAAATCTCATTTGAATGTCAGTTAGAATGTGTTGCTAAATCAGTTCAAAACATGGAATTACTTGAGGGTTTGCTTGCTTACTCTCAAAGAAGCTTTCCATGCTCAAGGAGAACCTAATTATTTTCCATTGTCCTGAGAGATGAAGAAGAGCCAGTAGTTGTATATCTAAAGACCAGTAGAATTTCCAAGTCTTTAACGATGCAAACTCTCTAGCTCAGTGCTTCTTCCTTTGAGACACTAACAAATCCAAATATTTCTTCAAGTCAGCTATGCCATTTTCCACTTCCTGTGAGCATAACGGATAGCCACAGGAGCTTTCTGCCATTTAATGCCTTTTTCAGTATTTTTTCCTGACAGTCTTCCCAATGCCATTGACAATAAACGGACGCTTCCCTGCATTGCATCTCTACGCAGTCACATCAGTCTGAAGTTACCAGAGTCATGGATCTGACTGATTTTTAACAACCATTTCCTTCCCCTATTGTAAAGCCTTTTATTTTCTGAGGCTGTTCCTGACCTAATATTGCGGGAAAAAAAGAAAAAAAAAAAAAAAGATATATCTAACCTGAATACTTTACCTGTGAAGACAACAATGCTCAAGGTATTCTTTCTGGCTTGCTCTTCATCACGTGGTGAATCGTAGGGCATGAAACTCAGAAGTATTTCTCCCTGTATGTCACAAGTACTTTCTGGATGGATTTTTTTCTTAAACTGGTAAGACACGTTGGCAGCCTCCTCAAGGATATCCTTCAGGAAAATCAGCACTATGCCAGCAATGCTCCCCCCAACACCTTCCTCATCTCAGAAGGCAAGAGGAAAGGAAGACAGAAAGCATGCCTCCATTCTTGCAAAACAAAGGTCTCTCATCTCTAAATGAGAAGATTCTATGGCAATCTGGGAAATGCAATGCACTGGAAGATGAAAGATAAATTGTGCTATGTGAATGCTGCACATGTTGTTGCCATTATCTCCAAGAGGAGGACCCCATTGTGCTGAATGATACACACACTCGAAGTAACAGGCAGTTCCTACCCCAGAGGCCTCATAATCTAAGATAAAAGCAGTATTGTTGTCCCCTTCTTAGAATGGGAATTGGGTCTCCAGAACATTCAGCAACTTGGACAAGTCGCTCAGTGAAACAGCAGATCTGAGAACTGAACCCAGATTCTCAAGTCTCCATTCCCTGATTTAATCTGCACATCGTTACTCAGAGTCCTTTTTAATTAAGCAGCAACATCTGAGCTTCAAACTGGTACCCATGGTTATTTCTACTTATTTAATGAGAAAGCAAAATACTTGTTCTATTGTTCATTCCACCATTAATTTTAGATTCCCGCTGGAGTAAAATTTTAAGTCTATGTCCACAAATTTGTATCCACTTCACAGTCAATTCCTATGACACAGAGTGCGTTCCTAAGTGGAATACTTTGGTCTTACCTTAGTATTTAATGTTGTAACCCAGGGAAAAGGATTAATTTGAGAAGATTTAGTGCAGTTAGTAAAACATGAGATATGGTTAGAAGACAAAGTGGGAGCTTTTAACTGATGGAACATAAATGGGGAAAGGTTCAAAAATCACAGAGATTAAAAAGTAACACAAAACAGCAACCTAAAGGTGTTTGGTAGGTGAAGAAAGGGAAGTCAGTGCCAAAGATATGGAGGCTGAGACAGAAGATGGAGAAAAGATCCATACCAAGAGAGTAGACAACAGCGACTTAAGGAAGAAGAAAAGAGCAGAACAAACCAGGTCTGAGCTGTGTAGTACATGAGAAGTAACGACGCAGCTACTTGAAAGTTCTTGTTGCTGATTTACATTCTGTAAGTCCAAGTTTAATTGTGTATTGCCATGTAATTATTGCCAAATGGGGAAAGAATCAATCTCGAGAAGAGGCCAAATAAAAGGATAAATTGTGAAGAACAATGCACTACAATGGGACTGGGTGCCTTGGCATAATCCTGGTGGGGAATACAAATGCTTCTGCTCCTGTGTTACCCTTTGGAAAGTTCCTCAGGGCAAGAGAGCTAGAAGTGATCTGGCCACTGCATACAAGCACCAATGCTGTGGGGTGCACACAGAACTGAGCCAACATTTATTGTGCCAACACCAGAAATGAAAGTGCCCAAAAAAGGAGGCTTTAAAGAGAAAGATGAGTCAAAGGACTGGCCTAGTAAAAACAAATTACTTACATACTCCAATTGAGAGAGCGCTGACATCTATCTTTAAAAAGGCATGTAAAAAATATTACATGCAAGTATAAACAGCAGTAGCCTTCACTGCTGGTCACAACTTAGAATACCACTGGGAATAGAATAGAAGCTTCAATTATGTTGCCCTAAAGCCTGATGCTAAGAACTCAGTTGCTCAGAACATTCTGAAAAAATTAAGACATACCTGAAAAAAAAAACAAATCTTAACTACCACAGCCATTAGCTTCAAATTCTTGCCTCGCTTCACAATATAAAATAGGTTGTGAAATCACACACTTAAGAAGCTACATAAGCATTTGCCCATTTAACACTTGAATCCAATCAACATTCCAAAAGTTTTGAAAATGTTTTCTTCTCTTGGAACAGTAGAGAAATATATGGATCTAAAGCAGAGGAAGGATGCAAGTTCTTTGGAGGTACACATAAGCGTATTCACTTTTCTAAACCTGAAAATAATCTGAGAGCAAATTCACTGATGTAGAGCAGCTGACAAGATGTACACTCTGAAACTGTGACCTTTAGAAGAGTGAATTCTGGGCCTAACAGAAAAGCTGAGGTGAAAAAGACATTTGCACAGCAAGAAGGCAGACAGGAAGCTGCACCCTGGGGAACCATGAAGTTTGTACAGGAATAAGAGAATGAAAACTCATAATGAAGTTCAGATACTTTGGGACGGGGAAGAGGAATATTGTCTTGCCAAACTGGATGGCTCTACCACAATGGAAAATGGCCTTCTGCACAATCCAAGAGTTCTCTGGATTGCAGCAAGTTCTTCCAACAATTTTAAAGGAAATGCCCAGACTGAATTCTACTCCCATACAGTGAGCTTCATGAGACAGCAGTCAAATTTGATTTGTTCACAATATGTGACCAGAGGTTTGGTTTTGGCCATGTTTTTAGAGAGCTAGTCATAAAAGGTCAGAAATATAGGAGGAGTGTGCAGGGTTCTCGCAGCGGAATAGACCACTACTGAATTAACCTGGAGGTCACCATAGCAATCGGAGCAAAATGCTAAACATGTTTGAGAAAACACCAAATTCAGCTCTTAAAAGAACTGATTTTTATTTCTCCCTCTGGAGCAGAGACTTGGAAGTGCCTCCCATTGCAGCTCTTGGGACCTAGAAAAGTAGGAGCCAAATAAATCAACGCTAGAAACTGAGATTGTACTGAACATTTTGAATGTGCACATAAGCAGACTGCTCTTTTCATTGGTGGCATTAAGCCATTCTTCTGGCCCATTTGAGATCACCAAGTTTAAAAATCACTGAACTCCATTTATTTTATGGACCTCTTGGACTTTGTGAATAATAAAAAAAAAAGATAGATCTACATAATGGTGGAATATGGACCCTGTATTCCCAAACTGGACATTGCCAGTATTCTTCCAAACTGAGGAAGAGAGAAGTTGCATTGACTTACTGAAGATGTACAAGAAAACATCTCTGGTAACATTTAGCACTTCAACTTCATCAGTTCCTACAGCTTATTAGTTTCACAGCAAGAAAACATTGGACAGATATTTTATTCACTCACTACCTCAAGAAAATGAAATTCACAGAGTTTTTATTTGGACAAGTCTTTAAAAAAAAAAAAGCCAACTAATATAAATTTTGTTCTATTCTTTGAGGAGAAGAAAACATTTTCCTACTAAGTGTCTTCAAAGACAAGCAAAATTTCCTGAGAAATTTTAACTAACTCTGGAGAGTAGTTCTGTAAATCTCTCTTCCTATGCAACGTGCATGCATTAGCAGCATCTGCACATAGCAATTTTAATCACTACTGAACGAAAGTAACATGAAAATTAACAGAAATTTCTGCCAATTCTTTCTTTTCCTCCTGGGAATGCTGCAGCAGCTCAAGTTGGCCTTGTTTCTCTGTTATTTCAGTTATTTTCTGGATAGCAACATGTAAACCTCCCAATATTATAAGTTTGAGAGATCACTCGTCTCTCAATCTTCTCCTTGTTAATTTGTCATCGAGTGATCGGGAGGAAAAATCAAATAAAATACGAGAAAAACATTGTATTCTCTCAGGAAAAGTCAGATCTGGGACACTACACTAGGAAAAATAATTGGTCCCATTATCATCATTGTCTCTCGCTTTACACTTCGGGGATAAATATGTCTGAAGGGCTGGTTTCATTGGTGATGGAGATAGAGAAAAGAAATTCCCACAGTGTGAGCAAAGCTTCACACACTTGGAGAACGTGACCACCCACAATACACATGACAGTGGGGGAGAACAAAGCAACCTCAGGAAGTGTCCCCAATTGTTTTCAGCTGATTGAGGACATATGCCAACGAGCCTCTGCTTGTTCAGAGCAGCTTTGCAACTCGGGTAAGTCACATTTACATAATGTGATTAAAGATATCGGATGGTTTGGGTCTACTGGACTAGATTCTATTTAAAACTTGCATTCAGAACAATGCCAGATGCAAGATTCAGGCAATTTTGTTGTTTCCATCCAATTCAACCCAGGGACAGCTTTCTGTCTCTAGCTGCCAGCATCACCTTGGTGTTAGGTCAGGAGTGCCAAAGGGAGGCTTGGAGAGCAGCTCACCAACACAAGGATGGCTCAATTCTCACCCCCCTCCTCAGCCAAATAAGAAAGTATTACATTTCCTTACACATCATTCGAAATTCTGTAGAGAAGCATTAAAAAAAGTCACAGTAGTGTTTAAAGAAGATAGATAGAAGAACTAAACACAGTACTTGGAGAAAAATGTAAGGCTTCCTGTAAATTAAACTGAACCTTTTTACATAATAGATCGCTCACAGCTATTTGTAAGGAAGTGACAAAGCTGCCGCAGATCTTAAGATATTATAGCAAGGTTCACAGATGCACTTATGTAAATATTTTCTGACAACTCAGCTGCTACTGAAAACATTTTTGAAGTTATCAAAAAGAATTTAAAGTATTTTCCACTCTAGTCATTAACTATGCATTTGCAAAAAGGCTCCATCAGAACAAATGAGCAAAGGATCTCTGACATAGAAGGCACAAACCAAGGCAGCCTACACTACAACAAGGCCACGTGTGTGGGGACGGGCTACCCAGTCATCAGGCTGCCAGATACAAACCTATGCCAATGTAGGCAAGGCAGTTAATGCTATATGTGAGACATCAAGAGTCAGTGCCTGATCTGCTCATCTTCGCCGACCTGAGAACACTGGGGCAGGATGCTCTACCCAAAGCTAACACCTCTTCCTTCGCACACAAAGCGGAAATCCTGTACGACCTGGCAGTGCTCTGTTAGCATAGGCATTGCCATTCAGCTGCAATTTCCTTTGGTGCCTTTCTCTACAGAAAATTAAACTGAATATATATATATTTACTGTTAAGAACGTGAAAAAGACATTTATTAAGCACAGGCTATACGTAAAAACAATGAAGAGCAGCCTATCAATGGCTCACTTCTCTAGCAGCCCTTCAGGAATCATTATGTGGACACACCAGGCCCAAAGCTATTAGAGTCTGCATTTGGGTCTCAGATTCAAGACAAAAAGCATGTGAAGACATGTCTGCAGAGAGCTTTGCCTACTGGGTGTGCTCCAAGATGCCTTAAGCATGAAAGATGTTAGATATTACTGCTAAGGTGAGCAGGAATTGCCATTGCTAAAAGGAGTTTATTATAGCACTGTTTTAGATGGTACAATGACTTGGTGTTTGAGGCTCAGTTGCCTCTTTTTTTTTTTTTTTTTTTTTTTTAACCCAAACAGCACATCCTCTGAGAGGTTGGGGCAAAGGATAGACAAACCCACAATGGTACAGGGAAGAGCAGGTGATAGCAAATTGCCAGGAAACCATATCTGAGGTACAAAAGCCTCCTGACAGTCCTTCAACCATATAATTTGTCTTCTCACAGCAGCAGAGTGCAGATCTCACTGCAGAACAGATCTTTGGGGCAATCTGCTTTTAGAGTTCACTATCATGTAGTACTAGGGATGTTTAGACTAGTGTATAAGACAGACATATTTACAGCACCATCTCCTGACCAAAGTATCCAATTAATTATTAAAAAAATCATATGCAGCAAAAAGAAAAATACATTTACATTTTTGTATGCGCTTACATACCAGTCCCATACAGAGACTTGAGCAAATGCTTGCTATTCTAATGGCATTGATTCATGTCTTTTTACTTGGTTCCTTTTAATTGTTATTTGATTTCCCTGTACAGGTGAGAGAAGTATTTACAATACCATCCAGCGCAGCAGCAGATCAGGCAGGTCACTCCATCCTGGGGAGATAAAACAGATTGTTCCCTCCAGAGGAAGAGCCACACTTAAAGCCAGGGAATAATCCATGCCCAGTGCACTTTCCTGAATATAAAAAGTATAGGAAGTTTAACCCTACAAACACCCTCTCACTAGTTTTTCCCTTTGTTATCTGAATATGCACACACAAATTGCAAATGTGACACTTATTTTTCTACGAAGGCTCAGGCTATAGAGCTTCACCAACAAGCACTGCAGTGGACAGTCCTCCAACTCTTTCCTTGCAGAGCTGGGGCGACGGGTCTTGATGCTACTGAAGCCCAAAACAAAATTGAAGTGATTTCAGCGAGGCCTGGATTTCACCCTAGTTTTAAAGGCATCTCATTCCTGGCTGGCAAGATTTCAACACTTCAGTTCCCAGAAGCTGAACCACAAATCCCTCTTCTCCTCCCACGCAGCTGCTACAGAACTCCCTGTGCTCCTCTAAGGCAGCAGCTGAGGAGCCTTCCTTGGGAAGACACAGGGCTTTGCTTGCAGGAGATTCCCATTTCCCCAGCCCATCTCCCAGCTCCAGAAAGCCAATTTGTAAAAATCTTCAAATTATTAAGAATAGACACACCCTGTGGGCTTACCAAGCCCTGACACCCCCCAGGCTCTGCACGTTGCTGCCCACAGTCATCCACTCCTTGCTTTTCCCAAACCATATTGAAGGGAGCACAGCCCTGGCACAGGCAGGAGCATTGAGCTATGGCCAAGTCCAGGGCGCAGCAACAGACCACAGGAAGGAAAGGATGAGGTGTTCAGCTCAGAAACCTGCAGCAGTCCCATGAAGGCATAGCTCTGGGACCCAGCTCAGAGCATGACTCTCCCCCAGCACTTGTTTTTAAAGAAAGCAGACATTAAAAACAGATAAAGCAATCACAATGATGGAAAGAGGATAAATCAAGTATTGTCCAGCCAATAATTAGGAATTCTGCTTCTTGGTTTCCCCAGTTGTCTCCCAGACACAGAGCCTGCCCCAACCATCTGGCCGTCAAACATGGAAACAAGACAGAAACAGCCTAGCAGAGAGAAAGTAGAATTTAGCAGGGCAAAGAAAAGGATGAATGCAGCCTCAAGAGAAGAAAGCATCACTGTGATTGGAAGGAAGAAGTCAGTAGAGGAGCTTAAAAATATAAATATCTACCCATCGTCCTCAGACACTGGCACAATCATTTCAGGTGCCTTTGACCAAACCTGGCAGTCCCAGCAAAGCGACCAGTTGACATATCAGGGTGACATGGGCACAGCACTGCCAGCAGGAACAACGAAGCATAAGCCAAGCATGACATGGCTTTCTTGATGTGGATACAACATCACACTGGTTAAAGCTGCAGTTAATTTGTTCGAGTGCCAAGCACAGCACTGGCTGGCAGGTTGTTGAGGAGCTAAACCCTCATTCTGCAGAGCCACGTGCTTTAAGCCCAGTCATCCCGCTGGCCATGGAAATACTCCCATGTGCACCAGGCCTTAAGGGATAGGGGACTCTCTGCAGCTCAGACTGGTAGAAAAAAAATCAAAATTCCTGGGGTTTTTTTGTTCTGGTCAATCTTATTACTTTTTGCTCACGGTTCAGTAAAGCCCAGAGAAGTTTCAGTGAGAAGTTGGAGCCATTATGTACTAACTACTGTTCCACTCAATAGCAAAAAGACAGCCCTTGACCAGAGTACTTGCTTGCTTAATAGGGGACATTCTGACAAAGGGTCACAAAAATCACACACTGGAGTCAATTCACACAGAATCACAAAAATGTAAGGGTTGGAAGGGACTTCTGGCTGTTATCTAGTCCAACTAGGTTGTAATCAGAATAAGCCTTCTAGGTTAACCCAGTGTGAAGAAATGCACTCCAGCAGGACACTGGTACTATTTCTTCACCTGTTGTGTGCTCAGTGCAATGCTATGCCACCTCTGGGCTCCAGTCCCTCATAAGGAGTGTTGGCTGCCACATCCTTGCTACATCCTGAGTCACGCACACAAAGGTAAACCAGTTTTCAATCCACAGTGAATTTCCCATCCCTGGTGGGACTCCACGCACCCAGCAGTACTGGTGTCCAGCCAGGGTCAATGAGCATGAATCTGACCATGTGTTCCAACTAGCCATGTGAAAGATCCCCACAAAACAACAACTGCTTCACATATGTTACACATCTTAAGGCCCCCATCGCTGCACAGCATTCAGCAGGGAGCTGCCATCTCATCCAACACATAGCAGCACAGCAAGTCATCCTGTTTGAGGAAGGAAAGAAAAAAAAAAATCATCCAAATTGCAAAGCATTTTTAAACAGGGCCCGTGCCTCAGCTCCCAGGGGTGAGACGGAGCACCTGAGCCCTTTATGAGTCGCAGCTCCCTGTCTGCATGAGCAAGGGTGAAATCCACAGAGCCTTTCCTCAGCACCACAACGACCAGCTCCCCTGGGTGCTATTCCCCAAAGGTCACTGCAGCAGCAACAATCCAAGACAAGGCCCCCCAAGCACTGGGATGTAGCTTTACCTAACCCAGCCCTTTCAGCAGAGGACAGCCCCATTCCTGCAGTCCCATCCACAGAACAGCTCTCCCTCAGATTCACACCTCCTACTTTCCCCGCATGGCAGCTGTGCCACTACTTGAAGAGGTGATTAGGCCCTCCCTGAGCCCTTTGCAGACTGCTGCCATTGATGTGCCCCACGAATGTATTCTGCTTCATTTGCCAAAAATGTGCAGGAGCTATAAAAGAGGAAGACATTCTTCAATAGCTTCTAAAATGACTTTTGCTCCCTTCCCTAAAATGTTGCAACATAAATTAGGGCAGATATGGGTTGCTAAAGGAAGCTCCTTTGTCCCCGCTATGTTAGAAGAAAGAAATAATTGTTGGCTTTCCATCAGCCAGCAGGAGAAGCGGCTGAAGTGCCATGCCAAAAGGATTAGCACCTCTCTATACTTCTTTGTGGACAGCTATGATCTGCTGTTCTCCAAGTCGGTGTTTCTTTATTACGGCACGTATCAAAAGAACACCATTCATTGTTTAGAATATGCTCCTTATTTCACATCAGAAAAGGGAAAATGATAGGAACACAAGGGCTCAAAGTTTGGAAGATGAAAAGGAAAACACAATAAAGACAGTCATCTGAGCTTACGAGACTCTGACATGTCACAGCTGTAAGCACTGAATCATCTCCCTGGTATACCTTGTGAACCACTTCCACTTCAAAAATAAAAATAAAGCGCCAGGTTTCTTTATGTTCTTGACAAAATCTGCAGTGCGTGGCATTGAGCTGTGTTGCATTATTTCCCCTACAGGTGACCTGGGAGGGATTTTTAGAAAAATCAATTTCTGTTTACCCTCATATGTTTCTTTACAATGGATAAATAAAGTCTGAAGGATCCTTCCCTCCTTCAAAATCTCCTCCTCACTCACTGCCATCAATCTATTTTATTTCTCAGTGGCATTAGGAGCACTGGATGCAGTCTCGCACCTGTATATGAGCACATCTCCAAGCCTCTGCCAGCAGGTCTCAAGCTGGAAACACCTGCCTTAATATTGAGATTTCCAATGATAATACATTCACCACATCCCCCAGCAAAGGATTCCAATGTTGAGCACTCCTGATGTGAAAAATGTACCTTTTTGCCTGCACATTCCTACGTCAAGGAATTGGGCTGCATTATGCCTTTCTCCGCCAGACCAAAGAACACTCTGTAATGAAATATCTGCTCCTATGTAAGTAGGTGCAAACTGCAAGCATCCAACAGGGTCTTGATTCGCTTGATCTAAAGGTGCCTACCAATACCTTACCTGCTCATGGCTGCTCTGAGCTTGCTGTAGAGCTCACCAGCACTGCAGCAAAAAGCAATCTAATAATTCCCTATTCTGAATGAATGCCACTGGCTGGCAGCCCTTTCCAAGTACTAAGAAGGTGCTAAGACCTCAGTCATTTACCATCAAACTTTGCACCCACGCACAAGAGCAGGGAGCCAGGAGGGTTTACTCAGTTGGGTGGTGGGCAGGCACACACAGACCCTGAATCCCCCGTTTTCCCAGTGACCACCATCTGCTACTCTCATTTCTGCTGGAGATGAGCAAGTTACAGCCAACGAAACCTGCCAGCTGTCTCTTTTGCCATTGGGCTGCACCTTCCTTTGGGATCCAAGCTTCCCACATTCCATGCACTGCCTCCCACCCTGCTGCCGTGCCCAGATGTTCAGCCTCACAGTCCTGACCTACTCCCAGAGATAAGTCATTGATCAGGTATATCCAGGCCTCCCCAGTTTTGGTTTCAGTATGAATTCATCTCCCTTAGTCCAATTGGCAACAAACAGGGAACCTGCAAGCACAGACACACTTGTCCTCATGCCCAACAAAGCAGAGCTGCAGGAAGGGCCCGGTGGCCACTGGCTCGCTAGCCCAGGGCTGCCCACAGAGCACACAGGAGTCCCGTGGGTGACAGGCTGAAGGGGTTCTGAGAGCCAGAACAAAGCCCAGAGCACTAACTATCTAACTGGTAATTACTTTCTGGTGAAGACTGAAAAATGGGTCATTAAAACCATATTAAACCGTTTTCATTAATACAAAAACCTGATTTACATTTTTTTTCCCACAGAGCCATTATGTTCCAAACGCGCTGCACGGATGATTTGTTTAATCACAACCACATGGAATAGCAATTTTAAGGGCCTGTGACAATCACTTTTTTAACCAGGAAACCTGGTTTGCAATAATTGTCATGTTTTCTGTTAGCCACCCTTCCCACCGCCATCATAAAGCCGCTCCTTTCTACACACATTGCCTTCCTAGTTGCACATAAAAGCACCACAATCCACTGATACAATTAATAACACTGAATATTTAGGTCAACGCCAGTTCTATTAATTTTATCTCTTAAAGACTCGCACATTTTCTAAACAAGTCTAGCCCTTTGGGGGGTTAAACTGTAATTTGCAGTCTGGTTGCGAGTCCCTATCACATAATAGATCAATTAGGTTGAACACTCTAGTATATTAATCTTATTCACACATAGTGAAGGCAAATATGGCTAATTACTGTATTACAATATTGTCTGCTTTTCCCAAATATGTGTTAAGGAAAAGAGGAATTTATTATATTGAACCATCAAATAAAATTATCTTGATATTAAACTGACAGTGAAGATGAATGCTTGTACTAATCCATCTGTTTTATTTTTTCCCCTAAATCAATATCCATTGGAAGATCTGTTTATTGTTACTAATGCACTGGATTTGTAAAAGGAACTTTCATGTCAAGAACTCAGCAGCTCCACTAAAAAGCAGTTTCTCTGTCATGGCATTCCGTGAAACAGAAGCACAATTTCTTTTGTCATATCTATCAGCTCTGTATTTGTATTTTCAGGTTATGAATTCATGGGTATGATTTCCATGACTGCAGAGAAAGGTAGGTCGCTATCCAAGCCTATTTTCTGTGCCTCTCCCTGCAAACTTGCATGGCCAGAGGGGTTGCCTCTACAACGGAATTAACTGAACACAGTTTTCAAAACTACCAAGTTGATCGAGACTGGACTGGTCAGTGGAAACAAGGAAAAGTCATGGTTAGCACTAAGTCTCCCCCAGGCAAGCTGAGGTGAGCCTCAATAAGATTTGTCCTTAGCTGGAACCTGCTAATTAGTGAATGCAAACAATTCCATCCATGGGCTCATAATAAAATGGGACAGAAAAGTACTGCAAGAAGTCACCTAGTCTGCCTCAAGGCACTGCGAGAAAATGAGCTTAAATACAACTACATAACCTAGCAGAGACCTAATTCTGCTCTCTGTTCCATCGCTGATCCTCTGCGTGACCAAATCGCTTCCTCTCCTTCCTCACCATGGTGATTTCCCCCAGCCCTTCTTATTGAGTTCCCACTCGAGACCCCAGAAGGCAGGAATTCCCCCTCCCTCCTGCACAGCACCTACACAGAGGGGCTCCACGGGAGCCCGTGCTTTAGGCGTTGCTGTAGTCAGATGTTACACACTATTAGTAGCAAAGACAGGGCACAAATTAAAAGGATGGCTGTGCTTAGTGCTTCCTTAATGCTTTGCACATTTGAATCTTCCAGCAACAGTTCACAAGCTGTGAATTTGTTAAAGTGGAAACCAGGCCAATAAAAATAAAGACAAAAAAATAATCTAAATGCTTCGGCTGCTGCTGCAGAAGCCTTGTATGAAACACCTGACAAGAATGCGGAGATTCATTTGCCTGTATAACAGACAGTAAACTCAACAAAAGAATGTGTGACTTAAGGAAAAAAAAAGGTGCTATTTCCTCTACTCTGCTGCAGCATATGGAACAGCTCGGATCCCAGACTCGTTCTGTGGGACAGCACTGAACACAGGTTCTTCAGCAGTGTTTACACTAAGCACCTACGCATCCCAGAAGCCAGGCACTCCAAGACCCACTGCACCACATGAAACATGATGGTGTGCGATTACTTATACAGTTCCAGATCCAGGCACACTCCCACATACAGGAAAGAGGCACAGCCATGGAGGACGCAGGAGCCAAACCGTTGATTTCCTGTCTTTGGCTGACATCACTGGTTTACTATTTGCTATTGGAAACCTCCTCACTTGGAAGTGTTTACCAGACTTCTCGTATCTCTTCCTTGCATGCCTTGAGAAGATAGGCTATTCTCAGGTGATCCACAAAATAAAAATATTTCACAATTGATTCTGCTGAGAGCTTACACAGCTGCATGCATTATAAATTATTATTTCTGCCTTGAAAAACATTATTACACAGTCTGAGGCTACATTTGGTCACTTTCACTCACAGCTAGAGCTATTCCCAGCTAAACCTGCTTCAAACATGTTGCAGTTCCTTAAGCAAAGCTGATTTCTAGAGTTGGTCGGAACAGTTTGGGTTCTTCTTCTCCCCCCACAGGCCTTCAACATGAAACTGCACAAATAATAATATAACTGTACGTCATATGGAGTCAAAGCTTGAATTATTCATTCTGTGGTGGTAGCACAACCTGCAATAGGTTATCATCTTCACAGTGCCAGAAGTTCTAAAGGACGTAGATTCGCCCCATTCAGAAGAACTGCAGCATTTGAGGCTTCCTGAAGACAGGAAAATTTCTCCCAAAGAATCTCCCAGACGTGAAGGAGACATCTTTCACTTCCCAGAAACGCTTCCATTGGGCAACAGCCCTCAGAATGGGACAAAATGGCTGAAGGAACAGGAGCTGGCCAACTTCCATCCCTGTCCAGGGTGAAGAAAGAAATCAGCTCCATAAGACTCATATTTCCAGGCAAGAATATGCACTGTCTTCAACAGACAAGTGCATTATGGGAACTCCAAAGTCAAAGCCTGCAGCCACAGGCACTAGGGTAGGATTTGCTAATGCCACAGCCACTAAGAATTATTTTTAGGTTTGCAAGCTTCTGCCTTGTTTGTATTCAGTTGCATATATTTCTTTTGCTTGACCCAAGAAGCCCATTTTAAAGTAATGAGAGTCAGCGAGCACTGAACCCTAGAACCAGCCAAGTACAACAGCAAGTCCTCAACCCATGACAGCAAGTAGAGGTTTATGAGCTAGGTGTACCCCTTGGAAACTTAACTACTTTTGGAACTGCAAATGCAATATCTTCAAAATGATTCTTGTCTGTGCTTTTACAATTGAAAACTCATTGATGAAAAATATTACCTTTGCAGGCCAATTGCTTATGACTTAGGACCTTCAGGTCTTCCCTCCTATTATTATTATTATTATTTTTTCCTCCAAGGATAAACCAGGAAAGACACAGACATGCGACTTGTTGCTACTGGACATTCAAATGAGCTGTTTTCAGGATTTGCCTTTGTTCTGTAGAAGTTCTGCATTGCGTATTATTTATAAGTATGCAACCAGCCATCAGCACAGCAGGACGTATTTTTAAAGACTCCAGAAGAGTCAAGCATGTCAATAACAAGGAAATCAAAAGAGGATTCACACGGAACACATGACATCATTTGGAGATTTTCATAAAGTATTCTGTAGAAGAAAAATTAACATTCAAAGGGAAGTTAAACTAACGCAAGGATTTGTAAGGAACCGTAAGAGTTAATGCTCTCTCCCTCCATTAAGCACATCAGGAGTGTTCTTTTCCTAATGAGTTAACCTCTTATTATTCAAGTTTAATGGGGACACACTTGTTTAACCCTATAGCCTCAGGAGTCAGAATTTCTGGTGTTAATTATATGACACATACACAGACTTCGCTAGCAGTGTGAAATGGCAGCAACTACTAAACCTTGAAACTTGGAATCTTCAGCAAGCCTTGGTCTGCTTCACAGATATACTTGAAAATTGCAATTCCCCACAATTCCAGGACACCCAGACCTTTTCCTCAGAGCAGGGCAGCAGCAGCCAGCTTATCACATGCCTCTTTTCCTATACCTAGTTTGGCCACGTGCAAATTGAACAGGCATGGGGCTGCCAGGAGAGCGCTTCACAACCAGCAGGGCAATGTTGCCTTTCCTGTGTCAGGAAAGGGAAGTGATCCAGACAGATCTCACACCAGTGTAGAAATTCCACCGTGGACTTCCAATTTTCACTCAGATGCATGCACAGCACTTGTGCTCTGCTAAAACATCCCTACTTGCTTTGTTGTTTGTTTGCTTTGCTGCTTTGCGTTTCTTCTTATTCATGAAATTCTTACTTAGCACCAGGCTTCTCAGGATCCACATCATAACAGGACCTCCAGCAACAACATAGGGGTGCTTTAAGCAAGCAGCCAGCCCAGGGGATCAGGACCCATTACCTGTATCTGACAAAGAGCAAGGAATACTACTTGGGGCCAGTATCAGAAGAAAACAGCCCCTCATAAACCTCCTCTGTTACTTTTCACATCTGAAAAGACGAGGACTTTATGAACACAAAGATGTTCAGAGCCAGGGTTAGCTCATTTGTCTGTTTGATGACCACACAGACCCAAAAGAACAAAATACCCATGGTAGGTGTTGGAATACATAGAGGGATATAGCCACAGCAAGCTGTAGCAGTTTTCTCAAAAGTCATTACCAAAAACAGTCTCTTAAGATTTTTGGTTTGGATAACAAAAAATGGCCTAGCAGTCAGAAGCTGGAGGCAGGAGCGCATGCAATAAATAGGATTTACCTTCAGTTTCATGATGCAAGACACTGTTTCTTTAAACAGTGGCCGGCTGTTGTCTTTGGTGGTGTCATGGATTCAGCATCTCCTCTCCACCTTCATTCTCTGCCACATCTCAGATCTCTGAAGTAAGGAGGCTATTTGTAGCAAAACAATAGTTAGCAGGAGGTAGAATCTCCACTTCATAATATGATGAACTAAAATGACAGCAAAGGAGTTGTTTCCAAGATGGGAGGTTGGGTTCAATAGCCTCCAGTACACAGCAGCACATAACTGAGCTCCTCTGGATCAGGGAAGAAGATGTACTTTGATCTCTGCAGTTGTATTCTTCTTTGCCATTTTAGGCTGTAGACAAAAATCACCCAGGAAAGCAGCCAGAATAAGTTTAGCACTCAAAGTCTGCTTCAATTCCAAGAGATGGAAGGTACACAAAAAAGCCCCTTTTAATCAAACCAAGGAGATGTTCCTGGATCTGGAGAAGGAAAATTCCTCCGCATCCCTACCAGCATAATCAAATCAGAGCTACAAGTCTAGAAGCTCCTCCTTGCGACCATCACAAGAAGCTCCTGTAT
This sequence comes from Meleagris gallopavo, assembly GCF_905368555.1. Classification (NCBI taxonomy): domain Eukaryota; kingdom Metazoa; phylum Chordata; class Aves; order Galliformes; family Phasianidae; genus Meleagris; species Meleagris gallopavo. The sequence continues at coordinate 4,524,254 of NC_139412.1, read as the reverse complement.
GTCCACCCTCTTGCAGATCAGCTGAGCTGATAACCTGCTATATCTGCCCTGCATATTGCAATGAATAAATACACCAGTAATTAATAGCAAGTAAGATGATTTGCACTTCTGTAGGGTTTTCCTCCAAGGAGCTCGTTAATGGTACCACAGTCTTGCAACAGCCATTATTCTCCCATTGCACCAGTACTCCTCTCCATCACACCCAGCAGTGAACTGCCACCTCCAAAGGCCCTGGGACAACCGATCAGGAAGGACAGGTTGATGCTGAACACCTGTGCTCAACCCACTGGGCAACACTTCATCCAAGTGAAAAATGCCAATATCACATGGTACCTTCCCAGCCTTAGGAGTAATAATTGTGTTTAAATCCCAGTCTTGTGAGAGATGCAGGTTCCTTTCTGCTGTGCAGTGCTATAGAAAAGACAAGGATTTTGGGGTAGTGGGCAGAGTAAAGCACCAGAGAAAAGTGGTTATTGCTGAATAATGGTACAGCCACGCATGGTTTGTGAACCATGGTTAATTTAATACCCACACATGCTCATTAGAGCTATTCATGCACCCACTGCAATCAGCTTGTTTACACACTTACCAATGACAACTTTCAGATTATTACTTTAATTAAGAAAGCCCCTTCATTTGCTGGGATTATATTACCAAAACACTTTCTCTACTACTGGAGGAAAACAAGCACTTACTGGAAGACAACAAGGTAGCGCAGTCACCTCGCAGAGTTCACGCCTTCACTGCATTCAGTTCTGAAGCTATGTCCCATCAGGAGCCCTGCAGGATCATTGTAGCAGACTCTGGAGCTCTGAATATTTCCTGAGTACCCTACACAGTGCATCACAGGAACAGTGACACTCAGGTGCCCATGTGGTGCCTCTGTGGTTACTGTCCCAACCCATGGCAAGAGCCACCAGTGCCCCCATCAGCCAGTGCTGCTCACTCAGGCCTACGTAACCACCTCAGCACCAACCCACTGCTGACTCACCTGCAAATGAAAGCTTCATTCGAGTTGCCCTGTTTTTAATCACAGTAATAATTCCTTGCATATCTTGTTAGACACCAAGCCCATAACAAAACTGCTTGCAAGTTGGGCTACATGACCTTCCCTATGACAGAAGAGTTGGACTAGAAGACCTTTCTGGGTTCCCTTCCAACTCAATCCTGTGATTCAAAGTTATCATCTGATCATCTTCAGTTTAGGCTGGAGCAGCATTCAGCTGCAAACAAAGAGCTGATTAACAACTGGTTAATTCTACCAGCAGTTCGTAACATCCTCAAGTACTCTCTCTATGGCATATGTGCCATTATTTCCCAGGAGGGGATTTTAACATTGTTACCATTTTATAGAGCTAAAAAGGCTGCGTTAATAAAATACATAATTGAAATTCACCCCTCTTTTCACACGAAGAAGCTAAGAAACTTTTGTACTGTCTGTCCTAAATATCTTTTGTATTCTACAGTTTTAGCAGTTCCCCCAAACAAGTTTCAAGCTGACACATAAATCAGTGCATTTCTTTACTGGCTATTTCTGTACAAGCAGACAAGTTAATCTAGGTTATGGCATCTGACTACAAAGTATCCTACAGATTGCTTTCATACATTTGCCAAATTCTTTCCAAAATGCTGCATGGAAGAAGTAGTAGATAAAGAAATTAAACTCCGAAAAAAAGAAAACACTAAGAAATAATATTTGTCTGTATTTTTTTCCAGCTCACCAGTACTCCTGTGTTTTTTCCCATGTATAGTTCCAATTTTCCAGTATAAATCTCAAAATGCACTTTTTTTTCCAGATTAAAGCCTCCGTTAGTGACAGAAAGGAGACTCTCTCCCACCCTCAGCAGACGCTGCAATAACAAGCTGTTGAAAGAAGGAACCTAGCATGAACTGCTCTGAGAGACGGCGCTCAGCACTGAGCAGGCGCTGCACAGTCTGGGTATGGGGAGGAGTGCTCCAGCCAGCCACCACTGTCTCTTAGGCCTGATTTTCCTCTTTATTATCCAAGGATCATGCTATAAACTGAAATCCAGATGAAGCTAACCCGCCGGCTCCATCTTATCCTTCTCTACAGGTTGGTGCTCATCTTTAATGCTGACATGAAGACATGAAGGTCACTGAACTACCTGGGCAAGTTGTGCTCTGCTGCACCGAACCATGAGAGCAGAGACACAGCCCAAGGTGCTGAGATCAGCCAGGTCTGCTTTTTAGGGCCAGATCTGTCTCCAGGAAAGCCTAGACCTATTAGCTCTTGCCCAGAACCCACAGAGATACATACTCAAAGCTGTTCTCACATCAAGGCTCTAAGCATCCGTTCCTAGGATTGTCATGACCAAGTCATGGTCAAAAAACCAGGAGTCTTTTGACAGAAAAATCCTGCAGGGTTTCACTAACACATAAAAAACAGACATGATCTGTAATTTTGGTACCACAACTTGGACAAGGTGAAGAAACACCAATCTGGTGGACAGAACAAAACAAGTACAACTCACATTCCACAAAATATGGATTCCACTGATCCAGCCTGCTCCTATCAGTGCCAATGGGAACTCTGCCATCAGCTCCAATGGGATTAGTGCTCAGCTCTAGATAACCAGCTGAAGTGAAAACCACAGCACATGCATTGCAACTGAAGCCTCTGGAGCTGCAAGGCAAAAATAGAAAGTTTTGAGCCAAGTCCTGTCTCCTGTACTCATCCTTCCTTCACACCTCAAGCAAGCAAAATCCCCACCACAAAAACAACCCGCTTGCTGCCTAGTGGATTCTTGGTAATTGATGCTGGATTCCCAAGATTTACTAACCATGTTTAGATGTAAACAGAGATCAGTCTCCAGGCAGGATCCCAGGCCTGCGAGGGGCAGACCAAGCAAGGCAGTTTGGCACTGATGCCCCCAACACGAAGATAAACTCAGGAGCACGGCAGTGCTGACGCAGCACTGGCACCAACGCCAAGTGCAGCAGCAAAGCTAAGAACCAGCGAGCCTCCCCAGCATCAGAAAGGTTAGGTGCTGCGGGCACTCGCAGTGTCCCAGATGTCAGAGCAGATCAGTGCAGGGGTAGCAAGGGTGCAGCGACCCTGGGTAGGGCTGGTAACAATGCAGGGCACAGACAGAGCAGGGGCTGGTCATTAAAGCTTGAATAGGCAGAAAGGAAAAGGAATCTCCTAATCATTTCCTCCTTTAGCCATCTCAGCTCCCCTCCCATCCTTTCCTCCCCCCTCCCGGCCTTTTGAAGATGCTTGCTAATAAGTGTTAACGAGTTGCCTGACAAAGGAGGAGGAGGGGGAGGGGGACAACACTGGTGAGGAAAAAAAAGAACCAGACAGAGGTCTGGGAATACCATGTTGGATTCTGGATGTAAAGGATTCCTAGGACAGGACTCCCATCTCCAGCAGGCCCATTTCAAGAGCTGACCTCTTGTTTGCTACTTTTTTATGTTTGTTTGGATTTTTTTGGCACACACGTCTCCTTTCCCTTCTTCCAGTCCACCTGGGATGTTCCTGCAGCCCACACTCCAGCTCACCGTTGCGCCAACGTCTCTTCCTTCTTCAGTTTCACCACTTATTTTCTCCCTCTTCCTTTCGAACCTCTCCGATGCTGGCCAGGACACAGCTGCACACACTAAAACATCCTGGGCTGCCCTGTGCACCCTGTCCTTTCTGGCAGCTCCAAGAACATGACACTCCCACAGCCAGGCAAACACAAAACACTCTGCATTTTCCAATCACATCTTACAGCAGCTGCTCCTTCCTCTGAAGGATTCACCATCTTAGCCACCTTTGCCTAGTACAGCCCAAAATGCTGGTGTTTCAGTACCCCACAGCACTTACCATTTGCATGAAAGGACTGCAGCTCCCACCTGAGCTTTCTTCTGGGTGCTGCTATTCCCTGCCCCATGGGGATTTGTTCATTCAGTATTTCTCAATCTTTTTTGCACTGAACCAGCAGCTACAGAAGGTTGTGAGACAACAGAGAATCAGACCCAGAATCCTTCCCCACAGAGTTCTCATGCAGGTTCTCTTACAGCTCCATCGGGATGGCTCCATCATCTCAGCTGAACAGCCTGCCTTCTTCAGAGGGAACAGCAGCACTAGCAGCGAATACCACAGGGCCTGAGGACCACAGCTACCTCACCATCACCTTAAAGATGGGAGCAGTTAATTGCAGAGGAGAACAAAATACAGGACTCAGTAGACAGCACAAAGAATGATGTGTCTCAGCTTAGTCCTATCTTGCATCCAAAGCAGCACCAAGCAGCAACACTGCCTTTATGCCAACACAGTCATGTACACATCCCCCACTCCCAAAGCAACCAGCACATTTCTCCCAGCTGGCCCAAATCAGCCTCTCTCCCACCTGCAGCACTGGGTGCTAAGGGGCTGATTAATTCCTTCCCTGCCAGACACTGGAAGTTTGGACCAGCCTGTGACAGCCCTCATCTGCACTTCCTTTTCCCAACACCTCTAAAATTAAAAAAAAAAAAAAAAGCCTGTTCCTCTTCTTGACATAAACATATTAAAGGACCCTATCTACAGAACAAGGTCATCTGGGTGCTCTCTCCATTTGGCAAATCATTGTCCTCATTTGTATTCCTAAACGCAAAATTGAGCTTCCAAACACAGATCTGGTTCAGTGTTAAATCTCAGCCCTGAGGAACTTCCCACAACCATCTCTGCTGACTACAGCCCTCTCACAGCTTCTTGGTGCCAGCAGAGACAAAGCAAAGCTGTAATGCCATTAGGAGATATTTTGTTGTCAGCTGAACCAACTTCATCGGAGTTACATAGCAAATAAATTTGACCCATAATTTTGTTTCTCACAAAGTACAGCTGAGGCCCTCAACATATGGATCTTCCTTAAGGAAGTGATTTTCTGAGAACAATAGTGAACTTGAAGAGACTGACAATGCCTCTGCAGTGGTTTGGCTATAGTAAAAGAAGGTTATCAAGTCATCCCAGGGAAAAAAAAAAAGCGAACTCTGAACTAGACATTAAATTTTTGAATTGCCAGAAAACCATCAACTTAGTATCTAATCAGATTGTTGTTTTTTGCTCATTCATGTTCAATTCATCATGAAAAGTGGCTCATTAATTGAAAGAACTAGGCATAAAACTTATATATCAACTACTCTGTGTTACTGCCAAAGCCTACTGTATTATACTTCAGTTTTATGTGTGTTATAATAAAAAGCATGTGTGAATTCTCATATTTTAAAACAGTTGTGCATTCGTGTGGTTTGAGTTAATGCTTTTGAAAACACAGTCTCCACACGATGCTATCTGAAAATAGAATCTGCCTGCGACCAAACTTTAACTCTTGAGATCTGGTATAATAGCACTGTAAGATTAGAAAAAAAAGAAAGAAATTCATTTTTGGCAAAGGGAGTTCTGTCATGCGCTCAGAAAATGGTTTTAAAAAAATTAGACTTTGAAGAGGCAAAATAAAGTTGTTAAAGGCACCAATTCACTGCAGTGCAAAGCAGTTCCACCTCCACCACAGAGGAGAAAAGGGCAAAATGTGGCTGTTCCTATCAGGTTGAAAAGCCAGAGTGAGTACACGAGAATTTAATTCCCAATAGGAGGAAAACAGAAGATCAGCCCAGGTACAGGTTAACACTGCTGTACAACTGCACGTCAGTGCAGTGTCTGGGAAACTGATAATGCACTGTTGGCAAATGGCAGAATGAATCTCTGTATTTGTCATGCATTATGAAGTCTGCACTTGCAATAGGATTAGAAACCAAACATTTGTTTCCATTTTACTAGTCTGTTTATTGACAGTAAATATCAGCAGCTGAGATATGAATAATATCCAGTTTGTATTCCTCGGGACATCATCAGAGCATACAGCTTTCTGCAAGTAATAAGATGAAGGTACATGAAGCCCTAAATACTTGTGCAACGTCACATTCACATTACTTACATGCTGAAGAATGGTACCTGTATCAAATGATGGCTATGTTTTTAACCATTCAGATCCCAACGTTTTTCAGACTAGCTCTGTGTGCTTCAAGGACGTACTGAGCCAAGAAGCAGAATGTTTACAATGCATGGTGACTGTCATAAAAATAGAAGTGATGTATCATCTTCATTTGCTTCCCTCCTAACAGGTGCTACCATCTCTAGCCTCCACCAAAGGTCAAATGCAGTTTAGAAGTCCTGAGCTCTATTATGCTAACAGACTTCAATGCAAATCCTTTTTCTTTTCTTTTCTTTTCTTTTCTTTCTTTCTTTCTTTTCTTTTCTTTTCTTTCTTTCTTTTCTTTTCTTTTCTTTTCTTTTCTTTTCTTTTCTTTTCTTTTTCTTTTTTCTTTTTTTTCTTTTCTTTTCTTTTCTTTTCTTTTCTTTTCTTTTCTTTTCTTTTCTTTTCTTTTCTTTTCTTTTCTTTTCTTTTCTTTTCTTTTCTTTTCTTTTTCTTTTCTTTTCTTTTCTTTTCTTTTCTTTTCTTTTCTTTTCTTTTTTTTCTGCTGAGGAAGAATTCTGTTTAACAATCACTGTCATAACATGGGCTATTGTTAGAACAAATGACCTAGTCCATTAATTACACAGCTATCTTTCCATCAGCTAGAAAAAGACAACCCCAATTACATACACATACTGAGTAACTTGTTGTTGCAGAATGGCCAAAATAAATGGTGATGTAAACCAGTGGTGTAATTCTCTCCTGAAATTCAACCAGGATGCTTTGGGCCCATTTGTCCAAGGAAGTCAACGGTCTTCTTGGGTGACTGATTTTCAGTGACAGCTCCTAAGTAGCTGTCATATTGTGAAGCCACTCACCCTGCCCTCCAGGAATAAAAAGTCTGCTCAAATTAGTAGTTAGGTCCAGGTAGCAGGAACCTGACTCTGCTGCCCTCCCACCCTGCAGTGCAGAACCAGTGCCAAATCACTGTCCTGATGAGCTGGTTTGGTTGTAACACCCAGGCACTGTCATCGTGGATGTCCTTGAGTCAGGTCCCTGCTTCTCATCTCTCTTTGTGTGTAAAAAAGGCTCTGCAGTTAAGGACCAGAACTCAGAGCTTTTCCTTCCCAAGCAGATACACCTGGACTTCTGCGTCCACTTTGCATTGTACCCTGAGGCTCCAGAAGTATTTAGAGATATTAAATTAATGATCTTCTCAGCAAACCAGCCATCACGTGGTAACAGAAACTCCAGTCCCTGGTGACATTGTGTCATGGCTTCAGTGTGCTTCAACTGAATCAAAATGACACTCAGACATACAAAACACGTTCATCTGCTGGATATTTCTGGGCGGTCCCAGAAGGAACAGCTAGACCATACGTTCTTCTTCTTGTTTCTGTTCAGCTTCATTCTTCCATCCAAAAAGCTGCTACAAAAAAAAAAAAAAAAAAAAAAAAAAAAGCCTACAAGATTTCATACAGAAAGAACAGCACAGCTTGGATTACAATCACTGGAAGAAAAGGGACCTCATGAAAAATCAGTACCTTGTGACAAGGTATGAGAACTCCAGCAAAGCCTGGAAACTCCACTGTCACATCTGGTTACCTCTGCTGCATAGTTGGTCCCACCAGGAGTGTTTCCCTTTTGTGCAAATGGGAGCTCCTTAATCCTGATCTAACCGAGGACCAGCACTCCAGGCATTCAGAACAACAGAAGAACGTTATCAGTGGTGTATCTGCAGGAAGGGGCATAGACAGACACGCTTCTCCTGCCTCTCACAGAAGGCTTTTAGTTGAGATTAAGCTAAGCTAACTCTTTCTGACCACGGCTCTTTTCTAATCAGCTCAGAATAGGTGGGATACAGCCAGTAGCATAAAACTTCAGTCCATATCAGATCTGCATTTCTGAGACTGATGGTTCCAAAATGGTGAAGAGGTACCATCACCCAGTGGTATCTATCCGGGCTGGGTACAAACTCACATGAGAAAAACATGTTACTGAATGTATCTGGTGGCTCTGATGTTGCTTCCCCTTGGAATCTCTGGTTAAATTCTGTTCTCATTGTTTGTTGTTAACAACTACGATACAAATTATTTGCAGGCGTGTATTTCAACCAACCCATTCCATTCTGGGAGGATTCACAGAGCACTGCTATGGAGTGAGTTTGAAAACCTTTATCATAGCACACTGCCTCTGGCCAGGGCAGGACAAACAAGCTTCATTAAATACCTGTTTTTGTCTTTGGTTAATATGTCTATTCAGCAAAGCAGCAGCCATCAGGAAGATTTAAGCATACACACAGCAATAAGTGTACATCTAAGAGCTTTCCTGAATTCCTGTCCCTCACAGCCTTGTGATGATCATGTATGTATCTTCGCAGAAACAAAATGTTAATGAGTATTCATCAGAATCCTTTTTGCTTCACATTAAAAATACTCTTTGTGCAAGTGTTCCCAGGAGAACAAGGAAGAGAGGATGGAGATTTCACAGCTCTCTGAAGGCTTTTATACAGCATTCATCCTATTTTGTCCAACTCAATAGTGGCTTTTGCTTTAACCACAAGTATACGTCACCAGTACCACTACCCCCTAAAAAGGCAGATATGAATTCACACTAAAAATGACAGCAACGAGACAGACTTGGCTGAGTATCATGTAAAAGAGGGACAGAAAGGACTGAACAAAGGTCGTAAAAGAGAAATGGTGGAATTAAAAGGATTATAAGCACAGAAAAATAGCAAAAAGCCAAATCCATCTTAAATAAACCCAGTGACAATGTCAGATAGAGTAGTTTGGGGTGGGGGCTGGCTGAAAGAGACTTTGGGAACAAAAAGTGGTTGGACATTTTGCTCGGTGCAGTGTCCAGGAACTGGTGCATCCTCTTGGTTAAGATGTAAAATAACATCAAGGTCCTTTCTGTTTCCCCTCTTGGAAGCAAACAATCTGCATGCCCCACATTTTGGTTGACGACCTCGTCCAAAAGCAGCGATATTACAGAGCAGGCAGCCAGAGAAGCTGCTTTTCTCAGGGAGCACAAGCGATATTCTGAAGTCTAATGACACTGAGGCCAAAGAGGATCTCTCTGGGGCTCAGGTTCATGCTCACGCTTTAAATGGTTTCAACACAAACCCAGGGCCATATGTTGTCCTTGACTCCAGAGTGTCACATTTTACTGGACAGTCAGTGCTGTGACATCATCCCCTGTTGCTCAGCTCCATCTTGGGGATGTTCAGATCCCCACAGACATTTGGGTCCCATAAACAGCCAGCCTGTTTGTCAGCATCGGCTGGGAATGCCCTCCACCATTTTGTCCATGACAGCGTGCACACCTTTCAGCATACAGAAACTTCAATGAATGCCTCCCTGCTAAATCCTCTGTAACCCAATGAAATGACACGGACCCAAAGAGCACACACTTCCCCAAATATTCCAAGGGCTTTGCACTATCTCTTGGCAGGCATTAAAAATAGAAATGTTTGAGAGACAGACTGAAAGCCATGCTCTGCGTCACTGTTTCACAAATGCAACGCTGTCTTCCTAGGCTGGGCTCCTCAGCACAGGATGCCCTCCCCACTCCTCTCCCAGCACCCTAAACTGAAGGCCAGATTAGATTTACGGAGTGAACTCAGCTGCTTTTGATCTCTATTCAAGGTGCCATCAAGGGATCTTAATAGGTAGTATCTTAGCAAATGCTTTAAGGCCAGAAACCGTCATTAAAGAAACTTCTGATTCTCACACTTGTCTGAAAGAATAGAGGAGCACGCTGGCTTCAAATGCTGGCTGACAGATGGGAAGACATATGGACTATAGGATTGCTGATCTAAAGAGTCAGAGCCATGGTCAGGCTGAGGAAACATACATCTTTATTTTGATGTTGACCTCAAAGGGAAGAGGTCTGAGTCAACAGAAAGGGGAAAGGGCAGAAAATATCACAAGTCTGGGGCCAGGATTGCTTTGAACTTGAGGACAAATATACTAAACGGTACGAAGTTGACAAAAAGGCTTCCTGACACTCCGTGTCTACAAATTTAGCAGTCTGACCCATATAGCTGCTGGATGCATTTTCAGTAACGAGCAGAGTGAGGATCAGTAACGCTGAAGCAATCTCTTGTGGCACCCAAGAAGTTTGTCATTTCTTCCAGCCCCAGCTATTCACCCAGCCGGCACGGAGCCATGCGGAGGCACGGGGGGGCTCTTGGGATTGAAGTCTTTTGCCCATCTTTTAGGAGTGACAGCAGCCCAGGATCACCCACTGGCACACATCGGTGGGTCCCCACAGATGGTTTCTCCTCAGGTTCTGTATTTGTTTCTGCATAGGCTCTATATGGAAAAACATATGACCCCTTCCCAACTCATTAACATTGCACATAGCATTTTCTATAAAAGTCCCCTTGGGATGCTTAACTCTATTCCTTTCCAGCACTGAAAAAAAAAAAAAAAAATGCCCAGGATAAAGTTTAGACATTTGGAGCCTTCTGATGAATTTAAATGGCTGCACAAGGAATCCGTGAAACAAATGAAGAGACAGATATCCTATTGTCTTCCCAGAAAAATGCAGGGCCTTTTAGTTAGCTGGCTTTCTTCGTGTCGCCTTTTTATCACAAGTGTGTGCTGATGAAACCACTTCATTGCAGTCTGTTCCAAGAGATCAAATTGAATGTTGGTGCAGAGTTTCAGTGTTCAGCAGCAGAGAGCAGCAGCTTCATTTCACATCCCTGGGACACTGGGCAGGCAGAAAAATAATTGCAGACTCAGAAACGATCAAGGAATGCATCCCGGCTGCAACAGATGCTGTATTAAAAGGAAAGACAAAAGCCAAAGTGCATAATGAATTTAAAAAGATTTCTTTATCAAACATGTCATTTGTTTGAAGGACTGAATTGCTGGCATCAGATGTGGCAGATCAGCTTGTTACCAAAGTGAAACATGAAAACTGCTATGCAATGGCAATTGATGAGTCAATTGAAATCACTGATGTTGCTCAAACGCGCATCTTCATTTAAGACGTCAATGGTCAAAAGTTAACCAGAGACCTTCTGTTTTTTGTCACCACAGAAACAAACCAAAGGCTACAAAATACAGCGTGCTAGCCCAGAATCTCAGAGGTCATATATACTTAATATATACCAATACACTTAATATACTTAATGGGAGCTGACGCTCCAGCTACAGTCGTCTGTGAGAAATAATTTCTGACATAGCACTAACAACTGAACTGAACTCACGAGCATCAGAGCCTTGTCCATCAAAGCAGTCGCTGAGCTGAATTAAAAGCAAGATATTAAAATGGCATTAGATTACCCAGAAGCACAGTTGTCAGTCTGAGGCTGACATCTATTCCTTGTGCTGTTTCAGCTTGCTCCTTATGGGGATATTGTTGAAGGCAGCAGCTTGCTAAGAGCTTGGGTGCTGCGTCGATTGAGAAAAATGAAAATAATGTTTGGTAAAAATAGAGAAAGTTGTTTTCCAAACTCCTCCCCACTCCAAAACCAAAACAAAATACAACAGAACAAATTTCCTCCATCCTTCCTAACCATGTTAGGGGAGAACGGTTATCTGGACTGAATTTCTTGCGCTTGATACAACAAACCCAAATAAACTTGCTGAAAAGTTTTTACTAAATTGAATTTTTCATATGTTAGAAATCCAGAGAGAAAAAGCAGAAAGGATGAATTTATACAAGACAATTTTCAACAGAAGCATCAATCCTTATTTTCATTGGAGGAAATATCACACTGACAGAGAGAGTGTAAAATCTATCTCAAGGTCTCTGGGAAGTTTTTTGAAGATTTTACCATAGAGAAGAAAGTCTCCTCTGAGCTCGATATGTAACTCCCTGGCCAAATTCGCTGGGGACATATTGAACCAGACAGGAAAAGCTTTTAGTGAATGGGCTCTAAGGGCTGCACTGATGCTTTCTCATTTGCCAGCTTTTCTCTGCCCCAGGACTTTGTCTCCTCTTCAATCCCCCAGCCAAGGGGTGAGCAGCCCAGGTTCCATCCCCCAGCAGCCTCAGGGCTGTCCCAACCATGCACTGAGACAGCAAGCAGCCCCATGCTTCCATCCACAACCATCGCCCGGTCCCAGCACAGCTGCAGTGCGATGCCTGCTGAATGCTCTGGGATTTGTTAAAAAACGAGGCTTTTCTAATATGCTTAAGATGACAGACCTCAAGTTGTCATATATTAAACTGGTGCGTACATTCCTTCCTCCGAGTAACCAATAACAGGACAAAAATCCTTGCCAACTCCACTCTGTCCCTCCTGCCAAGGATTGTTTGAGCTCAGCTCATCCCGAGTGCCCCATTGGGATCCAGATATAGATTAATACAGTTTTGAAATGCACAAGGGCCGCAACCATGCAAGGCTTGATCCAACCCAGACTGGAGTCCGTGGAAAGGTCTGCATTGACGTAAGCACACAGGGAGCAGCCTCACCGCGCCTGCCCCCAGAAACCAGCCCCGGGTTGGGGTTGCCAACAGGCTCCATCCCACAGCCCCAGCATGGGAACGGGACTGGCTGTGCCCACACTGCAGCCAGCCATGGCCCTGCAAGCTGTGCCAGGGTAGCTTTGCACAGGGCAGGGCCCGCATGCTCCTCCAGGCTCACTTCTCATCCACCATTTCTTTGGGATTTGCTGCAGCACAGTAGTAAGAACCAAAGTGGAGAAATACAAATCGCCCTTTACAGTCCTTGGTACCAGCGCAATGCTGGCAGGAGACAGCATCCACGCAGGCACTATCCCTTAATTTGAGGCCTTCTGCTCTATCACAGCAATAAAAACTGCCCAGTCGAATCCTTTGTCTTTAAGATTTCCATTCTGACTGCGGCAAGTGCGGATTTATTGGTGGGAGCAACTGCAGGAGGAACAGGCAGCGAGCAGCAGGCGCGTGCGTGCATGCCAGGGTGGCATGCCGTGCTCTGCCCAGCACAGCAGAAACTCACAGCGCTCAGGATTAAATATGGAACCAATAGAAAATGGGTTTCCCGGTGCATTCAGAAAACAAATAAATAAATAAATTGGCATCTCCTCCCGTGACATACACGGCACAGCCAGAGCGTTGTGGGAATACGACGACTGCAGGACTGAAGCCAAGAGAGCAGGATCCCAGGAGCCAGAAACCTGCCTTATTACGAACAGTGATGCACAGCGTGGCCCCAGCTCTTTCACAGGCCTCCACTCACGCAAGCAAAATTGCACAACCCGTACCGCTGCAGTTTGCCATGCTCCTATTTAAAGGCGCAGACTCACACCCCTGCTATAGCCCATCCAGGGGCAGAATCGTGGCTCCCCAGCCTGAAATTCCCCCTGCAGCCTCCAAACCCTTCCATGGAGGCATAGAGAACGTTTGAACACTTGTTGACGCTTCAAAGCAACATATTCATGATGGTAAAATCAGCTGTGGCATCTTTCTTTGACTTCTGTAGAAAGGAGAAAGGATCACAGGACACGTCTCCAAGGGCAATAAGCAACATCTATTTCCAAAACTGCCCTCAGATTTTTCCTAACATCCAGCAAGAAAGTTGCTGACAGAAGCAGGCTGGTTCCTGTTTGTGGGGCAAGGATACTTTGGGATTCAATAGAATACCAAATTTGGTAGAATGTCTTCCACTTTGGTAGAAGATATTACAAACAACTGTACATTTTAACACGTTTTCGCATTATGCATCATTCATTCTGGGGAGGGGTTGGTGATCGCTTTCTGCAGACAGCCAGCAACGCTTCCAAGAACGAAAACGCTCATTGAAAGATAATGAAAACCAGACATTTAGTAACATTTTCATTTTGCATGTTTAAATATTTATAACTATGTTCATAAAACCACATGTTTGCTCTCCTAATGCTCTGGTGATTGTGTTTATGAAATGCAGTATTTCTCTTATGCCCCTTCCTTGTGTCCGCCCTTCTGCTGGGCACGATTTACTCGCACTGACGACGAGCTTTTATGCACAAGGCTGCCCAAGATTAAGAACAGAATACTACTGAAAAGAAGAACACGTTTTCAGAACATAAACGTTTCACTTATGCCTCTGTGATTGTGAGCTTTGTAGGGGGCACTGATGCCGGTTTCTTTCTTTCACAGTGATTTACTGTCAGCCTGGAAAGAAAGTATTTCTTAACCTATGGTAAAACAATGAAATGTAAGCGTGGCACAACCACAACACTGATGCAAACTATTCTATCAAGAGTATTTTTGTTCCTAGCTGGGATGAAAGATAAACGACGAGAACAAACCTTGCTTTCAAACTGCGGGTGCTCAAGTTTGTGTTACAAATTTCTAAAAAGCTGTTTGAGTGCCACAGACACTGGGAGTGTGGCACGTAACAGACCCAGATGCGAGCACACTCTGCTTTTCTCTGTCCTCTGATTATAGACATCACCATACAGCTGACATGGTTGCTGCTGGTATAGTAAACATACAAAGAGAGCGTGAATGCAAAGCAAAGCTGACAGAAATCACAGCCAGGGACACAGGTGGGGTCTTGCTGAAATCACTCACACGTAGGTTTCCACACAGCCCACCACATCTCTTTATCAAGATCATAATTCTTACAATGCCCCACGTCTGCTTGTACTTTTATAAAGGAACTGAGCATTATTCAGGTCCTTTAATTATTTTTTTTTCCCCTTTAAAAAGAAAATAAATTGCCAACCTGAGATTTCTGACCGGGTGAGGGAATTCCTCTGAAAGCAACTCCTCAGCAGCACAACGTGAGCTCAGCAGAGCACTTTGATTTTGGCTCAGCCCAGCATCCTCCTGAAGGCGCGGGGAGAATCTTCAAGGCACAGTTCCTGCTCCTTTGGTCCTTTGCCCGCCTGCTCCTCCCGCATCAGCACAGAGCAAAAAGGAAACAGAAAAAAGGGCAGATTGCAACGTCACACTGGAATCTCATTTTAAATACAAATCGAGTGCTAGCAAAGACATTAAAGTAAATCATTCCACTTACTGCATTATTTTAAAATACTTCTACAGGCCCAAGATTAAAAATTAAATCTATATTTTACCGCCACAGTGTTGCCAGTTCTTAGATTATTATTAATAGCCTCATTTTTTTTAAATACAATTCAACTTCCAGATTCGGGCAATTACATGAAAGCTCAGACTCCACTCCGAAGCACAGGTACATTGCATTTCTTTAGCCTAAACAGCTTCACAAAAAGAAAAAGGCAAAATGAAATCTGGCAAGTGAGGCTCACAATACTGAAGGAAAAGGAAAAAAAAAAAAAAAAAAAAAAAAAAAAACGGGGGATAAGGGGAAAAAATTCCCCTTTCTTTTTCTTGCTGCACTTTGCCAAACGAAGCAATGCTGTTTCAGAGCAGTCCTTAAAGGTGGGTGGCTGACAGCTGCAGCATCTTCTTTTTGAGTTAATAGGAATATTGTGGGAATTGCACGGTCTGGGAACCATCTGCACCAGTGAGCAGCAGAGCTCTGCCCGCGTGGCTCAGCGTGAGGCTGAGAACTCTGTGCACACAGAAAGCTGCACAGAGATTTATCCCCAAATTTGAGACTGGCCCTCAGCCCCACATCAGACTTTTCCTCAAGTTATGGCCAAATTTCTCTCCGCAGCCCCAACACGTGAAAGCTTCAATTCAATTGCATCCTGCTAACATAGGCAAAAACAAGCACTCGACAAATGAAAATAAGGAGAAAAACAGGGGGAAAGGGAACAAAAACACCTTACTGACCAAAACAGCGTGAGAATTGTGTTGTGCAAAGTACAGAAAGCAGCAAAAACGGTCATTAAAAAAATAAATAAAATAAAAGAGAGTATTTTTGCAATATATTATTGTCTCAATGAGACTGGGGAGGGATTCAGAGAGGAGCTGGTGGGCAGAGTATTTCAGGGCAGCGTATTTCAGGGCAGTGCTCATTGCCTGTCGGGACGCCCTGCCTGCTGCCAGCCTTCCCCACGTCAATGCTCTCTGTGCACCAAGCAGAAACCCAAAGTTGACGTCTCCCACCCCGCTGTGACCTCTCAGCACAAGGCCACAGCCCACAGATAAGGCTCAGCACTTATTTCTGCCCCCAAAGCCACCAAAAGCCGGGATGATGTGGGGAAGCAGGCCTGGCTCCAGGCCGCACCCCACCCTTCAGGCCCGGTAAACCAGGAGTAAAAACTCACATCGTAACACAAAGCTACTCTGCTGCCCTCCGTCCCTGCAAGGCTCTGATGCAGGACAGCCCTCGCTCCCTCTCCGCAGGGTTACAGCCCTCTGAGCACTGTGCTGAGAAGCACTCGTGGGGCACACAGCCTGTTTTTAAAGCACGCAAACGGCACGGTGAGGTGAACCAAATGGCTCAGCTCCAGGAATTGAAGGAGTAGATAAGTCAACACGACGCAAATTCTTTCCTTCTGCCCGATAAAATTTGATTTCTGCAAAGAATTTAAAGCTTCCTCTAGAGTTTTGCCTCTCCAAAACAAGCGTGCGTTTCTGCAGAGGTGTTTTCCATATTGTCTGGCCATGCCGAAAGCATCAATAGCGAGGATGGCTTATCCAAAAGTTAGGCTCAGCTGAAAAAGCTGCTGTTAGTTAGTGTGTAATATGTTTAATCTGGGAACACTATTATAAAAAATAAAAAGGAGATGAAAACACAATGCTGCAGCCCACCACTGCTTTGGGAACGAAGGCTTTGCAGCCAGCAGAGTTACTAAAGGAACTTAATTCCTATGCTGCGGCTCTGAGACACTTGTGCACAACCTGATCAAACGCTTTCAGGACTGCCTTCCCACTGCGTGCAGCCAACGGCACGCACAAAGCTTGAAAAAATAATATATTATTTTCATTGGGTTACACCAGACACAGAGACAGATACGCACAAACAATGACACCAAAGGAATCAAAATATTCATGGCTCATAAAGCGTGGTAGAAAAGGAATGGCTTCAGCTCATCGCCTGCCTCTGCTTGGATTCTTTATGGCACAATGAATCACCATTTTAGTCCTTGTAGAAAACCATCCTGAGTTCTGTTTATTTGGGGACAAATCCACCTAATCCTGCTCATACAGCAACTTCAAGAAGGCTGCCAGCCTGAGAGAGGACAGCAGAATACAGCCCCATTTTGCGTGCAGTCCTGGGACCCTTCAAGGTGCAACACCAGATCCATTCTTAATGACCCACCGAGAGCTGTGCTAACGGGGCACCTGCTTCACCAACACCACTCTGCCCTGTTTGTAGGGAGAAACCCCAAACTTGAGCACAGAGGATGCCCCACTGCCAGGCTCTGGCACTGCATTCAGGAGCTCACCCCACAGCCAGCCTAAGGAATGCAGGAATAAAGCAAGCGTCCTATGCTCTAAGACTGTCCGACTGGGCCAGAGTGAGGAATGGAGCCTTTTGGCTACTTTTACAGAAAAAAAAAAAATCCTTATTTATCCACAAACACTCAGTAGCAGCACAGCATGACGTATATGGGGACACGGCCCTGCTGCCTCCTCCCCTCACTGCTAACCCTGAGCATATTGCTCTGAAAGCATCTCAAAGCCCCAAAACAGTCTGCCAGCCCTGTGTGCGTCCATCCCAAGCATCACCTCCATTCCCAACTACACACAAACAACTCAGCTGCCCCTGCCCCTTTTTTGGGGGCTGCTGCAGAGCAGCAGAGAGGCCTGACTTCAGCAAGGTGCAGGCAACGTCTGCTCCCCCTTCCCCATCCTAAGGCTGGATGGGGAGACCCCAAGGCTGCCCAGTCACCCGGAGGAGTTAAATAACACAGGACGCTGGATTTAAGCCCTTGCTAGAAACATGGCTGGGGCGTGCTGCAAACACAACTTATCAGACACAACATACTGGCAGTAACCAGCACGACCATGAAGGGCCATAGTCCCATTGCAGCTCACACCCCAAACCACGCCAGCTGCCCAGGGCACAGCCCTCAGCCCGGGGGACCCCCACGAAGCCCTGCGCATCCCACATCTCCCCACTTCAAAGCAAACCAGTAACAAATCCGAGCCTACCGGCACCTTTCTGAAGCTGGCACGGTTCTGAAGCTGATGCAGACACGACACAGGTGGGCGTCCAAGGAAAACCCGATGGCCCCAGGCGGCTCCGCTCCTCCTGGCCCGGTGCGGCCTCGGGGCTCCGCACACAGCGAGAGCGCTCACGGCGTCGAGCAGCGGGAGTACGGCTGGCCGGGTACCTCGGGGGGAGCTCTGCAACTGTTTTAAGGAGAGAAATTCAATAATGAGAATAGGTGGGAAAGCTTCTTTTAACCGGCTTAGAATTTTTTGTTTTGTTTTTCAGACGTGCAGCACCGGAGATTGCTATCTACCTTTCTCCTTTCATTTTCTGCCAGATAAAAGATTTTTATTATTATTATTATTATTTTTTTTTTTTCCCCCGGAGTTGGAGGTGAAGAGAATGTGGAGAGAACAGAAATTCGCTTAAGGTTAATTTTTAAATCATGCAGTGTCCCGTGCGCCGATCGCCCGAGCATCGTGCAAGAGGAGATGGGACAGCCCGCGGTGCACCCGAGTCAAGTTCAAGACGGGCCCGATGGGGGGGAAGGGGGGGAGGCCTCTCCCGGACGGCAGAGGTGCGCGGTCCGGGAGGTCCCCACCCGCAGAGAGCTCCGAGAACGATGAGACTGCGGCACCGGGAGGAGCAGCCGCCGCGCACCGGCGGGACACGGAGCCGACTCGTCCCGCCGCAGCCCGTGCGGTGCCGGGCGTCTCCCGGAGCGGAGCACGGAACGGTTTTCCACCGTCGCTCCGGTTGTTTGAGGCTCTTCGGCGAAGTTGGAGTTCGTCAGCTCAGCTCTCCTGGAGATGGAGACGCTTTGTCGAATTCTGATCGGAAATAAAAAAAAAAAAGCAAAACGAAAACAAAACAACAAAAGCAGACGATAACGGAATAAGTTCGGCGCGCCTCGAAGTCGCCCGTGTTCCCTCCGGGAAGCAGCCCGCTGCCGGCTCCCGGCCCCGTACTCACCGTCGGGCGGCTCCGCTGCCCCCGGGGCTCCTCTCCGGCGGCGCCGCCGCTCTCCGGGCTCCGTCGGCTCGGGAAGGGATGCGGAGGGCGGGGATAAAAAGGCAGGAGAAAAAGCAGCGGCGAGGATGGACGCTTCTCCCGCATCGCCGGCCCCAAAACAACGGCGCGGACCCGAATCGGGCCACGGCGGCCCCCGAAAAGGGAGGGGGAGGGGACACGAAGGAGGTCAAAAACGGCTCGCGGGGGCTCTTTCCAAAACAATAAACTTTTAATGCTAAAGCAGTTATAGCCAAAAGCTGTACAGAGTTGATTTTTTTTTGTTGTTGTTGCTGTTTGTTTTTTTTTTTTTTTTTTTTTTTTTGTTAGAAAACAATTTTTTCTCCCCCATAAATATTGTTCAGTTCCCGGCACTTTGTATCAATAATTAAATTACGAACGATAAATATGGCATCATGGATATGTATTTACAAAAAAAGTTATTACAAAAAGGCAACTGTTATACTAAACGTCACAATCTGGGTAGAATAAACACCACATCCTCATCCTGAAAAATACTGACCGACCCCATCAGATGAGAATACATTCACAAGTGTAATGCTTGGAGAGAGAGAGAAGGAGAAAGAGGAGGAGAGCAGAGAGAGAAGCAGCAGGAGAGCTAGAGAGGAAAGTTCAAGACATAACAGGACTTTGGCACGGTTTAAGACTGTAAGTTTAAACAATCACCACTAAGGCGAAGGAGAATTTTCATCCTCATGTCAACATCCCACCGAAAGAAGAAGAAAAACAAAACAAAACAAAATTAAAAGTAAAAAGTGGGGAATCAGAGGAAGAGGTACTGGGCAAGGAGAGGGAAAAAATAAATCAAATAAACGACTGCGACTGCAAAAAAAAAAAAAAAAAGACAAAAAAAGACAAAAAAAGAAATCCAATCCTGAGAAAAGGACATGGCTAGTCCAGCGTCTCGGCTTGCAAAAAATAGTAATAATTATAATATAATAATAAAAGACACCCCCCCCCTTCGGTTCCTGGCAGTTAACTAGCCCTATGCGGTCGTCGGTGTAGAAACTCCATTTCCACGGGAGCAAACTGCAGTGGGCTTGGCTCGTCCTTTCTGCCTCGATCCCAAGGCGTTTGGTCCAGTCTCTGGCCAGGCAGCCGCTGCCTTCACACGTACCACTCGTTAAAGTTGGGGGGCAGGCCGGGGTTGTGGCCGGGGTTCCCTTGCAGGGCTGCCGGCGGCGTTTTCGTGGAGTCCTTGCTGCCGGCCGAGCCCACCGCAGGGGGGGTGGAGGACTCATAGCCCGAACTGGCTGCAGGGGAAGAGTCCGAGCCCTGGGATTCGTGCACCTAAAAGCAAGAGGTAAAGATGGGAGCGAGCCCGGGGCAGCGCTGAGGCAGGTCGGGATGCTAGTGTGCACATGGGGGGTATTGGGGTCTCCTGTCGGCGGCGTGCCGGTCACTCTGAGCATCGTGCAGTGCCACTGCAGCTCCCACCAACTTCCCAGCATGGAGGGGCTGCAGTATCCCAGCGTGGGGGGCTGCAGCTACAGCCCAGGCTGCATTTGCACAGCTCTCCAAAGTGCAGAGCCCTACAAACCAGGCAGCTCTTGCACCAGCAGCAGCACAAAAAGAAACTACGCCATTTCACCGGGCTGCGCTCCAGCCATGGCCCAGGCATTAAGGACAGCAAGGTCGGGAGCTGAGAGTGCTGTGCTGGCAATGCATGGCTCTGCCCCGTCCGGCCCTGAGCACACCGGCAGCCGAGCATCGCTGCGTGGGGAAGGAAGAGCAGAGGAGCAGGGGGGTGATTACCTTCATGTGTTTCCTAAGTGAGCTGGGGTGGGTGTAGGATTTGTCGCACACCTTGCAGATGTAGGGCTTGTCCGAGGTGTGGACGTGCATGTGTTTCTTCCTGTCGCTGCTGTTGGCGAAGCGCCGGTCGCAGCCCTCAAACTCGCACTTGAAGGGCTTCTCACCTGTGAAATTCAGAGATGGTGAAGGAAGGCAACTCCTCACTCCATCCCGCAGCTCCCTGCCTCCACCCTCACCACAAGGATACGCCGGGATTCCCCCACACCCCCAAAACAAACAAACAAACAAACAAAAAAAAAAACAAAGAAGAGAACGGAGGTAGCGGCGTTTGTTACACGGCAGATACATTCGGGTCAGTCTTTGTTACTTTTAATTTGGCCGAGCAAGGAGAAGCCCTGAGATGGGCCTGGCAGCTTGGGCAGCCCCACACAGCGCCCAGAACACGTTTGCTCCCTGCCTTCTCCCCCCCCTTTCCCCCACTTTCCCGCAGCCGAAAGGAAGACGGAGCTGCAAATAAACAGACTTTAAGCAAAGTCTCGCTGATTTAATTAGGAGAGACGCCAAGCGGGCCTGAAAATCAAATAAAGAGGGGAAAAAAAGAGGCGGAATCTCCACAAACGGGGGCTCATCGGCATTTCCACGGCTCCCCCCGCACGGTCAGCACCGCGCAGCCCCAGCCCTTACCTGTGTGCGTCCGTTTGTGGATCTTGAGGTTCTCGGAGCGGGCAAAGATCTTCCCGCAGCCGGGGAAGGGGCAGGGGAAAGGCTTCTCCCCCGTGTGCACCCGAATGTGGTTGACCAGTTTGTATTTCGCCTTGAAGGATTTGCCTTCCCGCGGGCACTCGTCCCAATAGCAGATGTGGTTGTTCTGCTCCGGCCCCCCGACGTGCTCCATGGTGACGTGGGTGACCAACTCGTGCATGGTGCTGAAAGTCCTGTCGCAGCTCTTCTTGGGCCGGCTGAGCTGGCTCTCGTCGAGCCACTTGCAGGACAGCTCTTGCTTGATGGGCTGCCTCATGTACCGAAAGAAAGCCCCGGGCCCGTGGTGGTGATGGTGGTGGTGGTGATGAGCGGCCACGTTCACGCCCATATTCATGTTCATGTGGTTGTAGTTGTGGAACTGGGCCCCGCCGTAAGGGTCCGTGCGAGGGCTGGAGACGGCGCGGTACGGGTCCGGCCGCCCGAAGAGATCCCCGCGCAGCCCCAGGTGCATCTGTCCGTTGTCCACGTGCCCGCCGGGGGACGTGTGGCTCGGGCTCTGCTCGTGGAGCCCGGGGAAGAGCAGGTAGCCCGGGCTGTCCGGGATGCCTCCGGGGCCGTGCAAACCTCCGGGAGAGCCGCCGAAAAGGCCGTGCTGAGCCGTACCGGAGCCCGCGTCCGCGATCCCGGAGCCGCGGTTGCGGAACAGAAAGTCGCGGGTGGAGTTGAAGGCGGCGGCCCCGCCGTACGAGGGCACCTGGCCGGCGTGGTGGTGATGGTGGTGGTGGTGGTGGCCGAGCGCGCTGGCGTAGCCGGGAGCCTGGGGGGTGAACGCGGAGCTCTGCCCGGCGGCGAGGTCGTGCGGGGCCGCGTTCAGCTTGAAGGCGGCGGCGGCGTGCGAGGAGTCCCCGAAGGGGCCCAGTCCCATCCCGGCGGCGGCGGCGGGGTCGCGGCCCGGCATCTCGTGGTGGCGGGGCGCCGCGAAGCCGCCCACCCCCAGCGCCGGGAACTGCGGCCCTCCGTCCAGCAGCATCGTCATGGGCGCGGGGCCGGCGGCGCGGCGGTAGCGGCAGCCTGGCCCCCCCCGCCCCTCCTCCCTCCCTCCCTCCCGCCCGCCCCCAAAAAAGTACAAAACCACCCCAAAACGCGTCCCCGCCCCCCTCCCTCCCTCCCGTCAAAAAAAAAAAAAAAAAAAAAAAAAAAAAAAAAAAAAAAAAAGCCCCTAGCCCACCCGCCGCCCCTGGAGGCGAGGCGCCCGCCCCCGCGCCGGGCCGGGCAAGGCAGGGCGGCGACGCGCAGCAGGGCGAGGCGCAGCGCGGCCCCGCTCCCGCTCGGCGCCGTCGGGCACTGACGGGGCGCCCGCCCGCGCCTCGCACATAAACCAACTCCGGGGCCAGGCCGAGCCGCGCCAATGGGGAGCCGCGGGCCGCCGTATCACGTGACCCTCCGCCCGGCGTCCCATTGGTCGCGCTCCGCTTGATTGGCACGCGCCCCGCGCCGTCGGGAACGCTGATTGGGCGGGAGCGGCCCGCAGGTATAACGGGGGGGGAGCCGGCGCGACGGGGGGGACGCGCGGGCGGCCCCGGTCCCCCGTACCACCGGCACCCCCGGGCCGTCACGGTGCCCTCACCGTCCCCGTGCAGAGCGCGGAGCCCCACGCCGTAAGGAAAAGGGCAGCGCTCGGGAGGAGGCGAAAATCCGGCGTTGTTTCACAACTGCACCTAAAAACCCTCAGAGCCCCAAGCGGCGCGGTGCCGCCTTGGGGCGGTTATTATTATTATGATTAATTTGCTTAAATTAATGCGAAGGATGCACAAAGTGCTCCGGCCAGCCCGGGCCGCGGCCAACTTTGCGGGCAGCGCTTCACTCCACGCTCTATTTTCTGTACGGCCATTGATTCCTCCCCCCCCCCGCCATTCTCTTTCTTTCCTTTTCCCCCTTTATTTTTCTTTGTTTTATTATTTTTTGTTTTCCTTTCTTTTTCTTGTTTTCTTTCTTTCTTTATTTCCTTCTTTCTTTTTTTTTCCCTCTTTTTTGTCCTCAATTTTATTTTCGGAAAGGCAGCTTTCTGCATCGCAATAATTACCAATCGCAGACAGCGCTATAAATCCCCTCATTTTCTGTGCTGGAAAAGCATTTGCAAAGAGCTGTGGGGTGCAGGAGGGGAAATAAAAGACAGAAGGAGGGCGGCGGGGCTGCGGGGTGCGAGGAGCCCGGCGCTGTGCATGGCACAGAGCTCTGCTCGCCGCCGGCTCTCTGCAGGAAACGTAAAATCTGATCAAGTTCAGAGGCGCATTGAGAGCAGCGCTTCAAGCAGCGCTTTATAACCGCGGCCCTTTCACATCGTTCCCCCCAATCAGCCCCCGGGAAAAGTCTTCGCCTTCTTTATTTTAAGGGTTTGCAGGGAGAGTAAAAAAAAAAAAAAAAAAAAAGGAAAGGAAAAAAAAAAAAAACAACCCCACCGCTATAAAATCTCCCTGAGAGGTCCCACCGGTGCTCGGTAACGCTCCCATTGCCCAGGCCACGGTGAGTCCCTCCGCCGTGATTCCGAGCTCGCACGCTATGAGAGGAGGGAGAAGGGGAAACCCCCCCGGGGGGTGTCGGGGCCGTCCGCACTCCATCCCGCGGGGACCGGGGAGGGATGCTCGGGAAGGAGCGGGGCTGCCCGGCCCCAGTCTGCGGTTCCCGGGACGCGATGGCGGCTCTACCTGCGTGTCCGGGGGGTAATTAATGACCTTCCGCACGTGGTGGGTTTTCTCGGCGACAACAATCCCCCCCCCCCCCCCCACAAAAAAAAAAAAAAAAAAAGGGGGTGGGGAGGGGGTGGGGGAGAAAAGGGGCATCATTCAATTAGCCCATCAGCTGAGCGCCGGGGAGGGACGCGCCTCTGAAGTCGCCGACCTGGAGTAACTGAGGGCCACTGACCCCTCCTTGCGCGGCGGCCTCACGTGTGCCATTGTCGGCCCTTAATGGGGTGCGCCGGGGCCACCCCACACTGCGGCTGTACCGGGGGGCAGGAGGGGAACGGGGGGACACGGGGAACCTTCCGGCGTGAGGGGAGGCAGAGAGCGGAGCTCAGCGGCGAGGAGGCTTCCAAAATTAAAAAAAAAAAAAAAAAAAACACTTTTTAATTTTATTTTTATGATTATTGTTTTGCTTAGGAAAAAAAAAAAATCTTGCGCGCTGGCGGCGGGGCTTTGGGGAAAGCATTCCGTGTGTGTGTGTGGTGGGGGGAGGACAGAAAGAAGCGCTCGCAGCGCTGGGGGAGGACTGCCTTTTCGGAGAGCATTGGGCTGCACTGCAATGAGCGGCTCCCGGCAGCCGCAGCGGATCGGGCCGCGGGATAAGCCCAGAAATCTGCTTTATACGTTTCCCATTTCTGTTCCGCCAACTTCGGGGGGGGGCGTTGGGGAGTTAGGGGGGTTGTGCAGGAGCCGCACGGGTGTACGGACTCTCCCTAAATCCCTCTGCTTCCGACCTGCCGTTTGGCAGTCGGTGAGCACAAATGGCACAAACCCTGTTCGCTTTATTTAAGCGCACTGTCGGTGTGGCCTCTGTTTGTTTGTTTGGTTTTTTTCCCCTTCGTTCTTTCTTAATAATCATTTATATATATATAGCCCATATTATAGCACCTCAGTAAATTCCCTTTTTATTCGCATTTTTATCCAGCGCTTATTTCTGGCCGATCGCAACTCCTCGCGGTTATTTCCCGGAGGCGGGGGAACATCGCAACTCTCTCCGTTTTAAATCTAAATTTCAATTGCAGACGTGCAAACAGCAGCGCCCGACGAAGTGGGCTGCAGGCTGCCGTGCTTCCATCGCGGGGGGAAGGCGGAGAAAAACACCCTGCTTCGCATCAGGATCAGATAGTCGTGTCATTCTCTTCCACTTTCTTCTTCTTCTTTTTTTTTTTTTTAACTTTCTTTTAATTTCCTTTTTTTTTTTTTTTTTTTTTTTTTTTCCTTCCTTCTCCCCTTTCCCCCTCTCCCGCCTTCTCCCACATATTTTCCCCGCTTGGGATGATTTGGGAATGCAACAGCCACCAAAATGCAAAGCGCCCCTGAAAGCGTTGCGGATCCCTCCGATCCCGTGTGTGCCCCGGCCCGGAGATCCCCCCGGGGCTGCCCCGATCCCAGGCACAGTGCTGGAGCTCCGACAAAAGGAACCCGCAGTCCCCGGGCCCTGCAGTAGGCAGGGAAAGCTTCGGGAACGGGTTTCCCTCCTCCGAGGGTGTGAGGAAAAGGCAAAACGAACGCGGGGAAGCCGCAATAAAAATCCCCCGAGCCGGGCAGGGAGAATAATATTTCATACGCCCTAAATAGCTTTTAAAACGCAGTTTATCGTGGCCAAATGACTGCCCTTAACAAGCGTAAAGACAAGTAGTTTTTCTTCTGCCATAAACATATTGCATCTTCAGTGTAATTAAATGCAAACCAGGAGCGAACGAGACGTTTCCATTGTAGCTGTCACTCAGCGGAGGGGGAATCACATGTGTACATTTGAACTTCAGAGTCGGGGGCTGCAGTAAACGGGGCTGAACTTCGGCAAAGGGAGGGGGAGAGGATATGAGAGGGCGGCCGGGGGCAGGCGGAGAGCCGGGAGCGGTGGGGAAAAGGTGGTGGTGGCGGCGGCTCCGTCCCGCAACCCCGGGCACAGCGCGGGCACCGGTGCTGGGAGCATCCCAACACGGAGCTTTTGCCCCCTACCCGGGTATTTTCACCTCTTTGGTGGCGGTGGGAAAAAGTTCCCCTTAAGAAAATGAGTGTGAGCTCAGCTGCTTGCTCAGCCGGGAGGGAACCACGCGTCGGGTTCAGAAGCGAGTGGGAAAACCACGAGGATGAGATCAAGCGGTAGCGGGATGAATGGGTTCTGCCTTCCCCCGGGGCGGCCGAGGCAAAGCTCGTGGCAGGGGACGTCGGGGGTCGCGGCCCCGCAGGGTGCCGGCAGCCCCCTGCGAGCGACCCCGGCAAGGCCCTCCCTGGACAGGGGGACAGCCCTGGCCGGGCCCATGAGAGGAGGCGCGGCCCCGGAGACGGGAGGAAGAGGGGCCCTCGGTATCCCGGCCCGGCTGCCCCCTGGAAATCACTGCCTTGAGACCTTCCGAGGAGCTGAGGGGATGGCGGGGGAAAGCGGGGAATATCTCAATCAGCGAGGAGGTGACCTGTGACCCGGAGGGTGGTTCTATTGTCCCTCTCTTGCGGGGGACACAGACTTTAGGCAGCCTTTCTGCGTGACTGAGCCCTGAGGGGCAACCGCAAGCCCCGGGCTCCGGGGGGGCATCTCGGGCGCGGAGCCGCCGGCCCAGCATCAGCTGCTGGGACAGAGCCGCGTAGTGCTCGGCATCCCGAGGTCGCCGTCACCGAACTCTGTTCGTTTCCGAGTCCGCCGGGGCCGGGCCGGATGGAGCGGCCGTACCCGGTGCGAGCCGAGGAGGTCGGGAAGCCCCGCCGGTGCCGGTGCCAATGCCACCGAGCCGGGTCGAAAGTCGGGCTGCAGCTTCCAGAGGGGCCCGGAACGGAGCCGGGCACGAGGCGGCGCTGCGGAGCGACCCAGCCCTGCCCCCGACGGCTGTCCGGGCCCCGGAGGCTCCGGACTCTCCCGGGGCTGCCCCATGCCCCATGCCTCTGGACCCGGCGGGGCAGCTCCGCTCCCTGCCCCGCAGCGGAAGACAGGATAGCCAAAGGACGTGGGTGCCGAGTCCCGGTTGAATCCCGGCCCTCGGGTCTGGTCCCCCGCTGAGTCCTCCTGGGGCCTCTCAACAGGTGTAAAGCCCGGTAATAAACCGCTACGTGCGCATCGCTCAGCTGGAACCGGCATCCCCTGAGGCTGCAATCAGCGGTCTCTAGCTTTTTTGGGGGGTACGGGAAATTTGCAAGATTTCGGGAGTTCTCCATGCTCCCCCACTCAGCCCCAAGCTTGCGGCAGCTCTCCCCGGGGCGGAGCGGGGCAGGGATGCCCTTCATCCGTGACATTCCCACTTGGGGTGCAGCAGGATTCGGGTGCTCCCCTCGCTGCCGGGAAATCCCAGAACAGGGGGATCGGCAGCAGCTCTGCCGGGACCCATTGCTCAAGGAGATCCCAGGGAAGGAGAGAGCTCTCAGAATGGCTTGGAGCAGGTGGGCTCCTCCCGAGGGGTCCCATCCCCGCCGATGCCCTAGGGGAGATCTGCCCATTCCTTTTCGCTTTTTCTTTTTTTTTTCTCCCCAGGAAAAGCGGTGCCGCCGCAGCTGTGCGAGGTACAATGCGCTGCCCTCCTTCCTCTGCCCGTTCGCAGCGCGGGGGAGCGAAACGCCCCAGGGGTGCCTCCATGAGCAGCCCTGACGGCGGGTGAACACCAACGGGCCGGGGCACGGAGCTGGCAAAGCGGCAGCGGCTCCGTGGATGACACAGTCCCTTTACGGAAGCAGCTTTCACTCCTAAAATCCCCGCTGGAAGCCTTGAGGCCAAAGCTGGGAGAACAGCAGCACTGAGTCGGAGGCATCGTCCGAACGTCCTCCCCTCTCGGAACCAGGTTTGCCCCATGCGGTCCTCCCTCTGACTGCGACCGCCGTGCCCGGGGGTGACTGCGGGCCAGCAGACGGCCCTCCCTTGCCCTGCCCTATTTTTCCAATCGAGTGTCCCCTTTACTCCGCTGACCCGCGTAGGCTCCGCGCTGCGGGACACGGGGCACAGACGAGCCCCCCCCGCACCGTGAACGGCCCCACAGACCGTGCGCTTGCCACGGGGCGAAGGAGTCGATGCTTCCTAAAAGGTTTTTATTCCCCTCGCCAGGTCTCTAACGAGAAGCCGGGCTGGCAGCGGGCAGGAAGTGCTCCCCTTTGAGAAGTGCCTCAGCTTCTCAACGCGGGACGCCGAGCTTGGCCTCAATGACGGCAGCACCGAGAAAAGGGGGGGGGGGGGGAAGAAAAAAAAAAGAGAAAAAAAAGAAGGGGAAAAAAAAAAAAAGAAAAGGAAAGGAAAAAAAAAAAAGAGAGAGAGAGAGAGAGAAACAAAACCAAACCCCAAAAGCAGCCCAGCAACCCGAAAGTCCCCGCGTTCCCCTTCGCCCGCCGCTCTCTCAGCTCTTTGCCCCTCGTGGGGGTCGGGCCGGGCCGGGCAATGCTGCCCCCGGGGTTCGGCTCCCCCCGAGTTTTCCGAGCCAAGAAACGGCCATTTCCAGCTGCCTTCGCCCGTTCCCCGACAGCATTCGAGGCGACAACGTTTATTTTAAAAACTCTTCTGAGAGCTGCAGTAAATTGCGTATGCTTGTAGGTACAAAGGAGAAAGTTAAGCATTTGTCTCCGCCGTTGTATAGGCAGCCAGTTGTTTTAATTAAAGGGTGGGGATCCGTGATATATACACCAGATAAAAGCAAACGCACAGAATAAACTAATTAAAACATTGTGTTTGGAACACATTTTATTTCTTTTTTTGATCTTAGTTGTGTTTTAAAGAAATGTCAGCGCACTATAAAGCAACCTTATTTCCCTTATAGTGTGCGGCGCTTTTCAAAGGCTAGTGTGATATATTTTAGAAAAGAAATCCCGCTGTGAAAGCTTGCGTGTCTTCTCTTTACCAAACTAAGCTCTTGTCAATCATGCCATGGCATATCCAATCACCAAGTCCCTTTTTGGAAAGCAGCTCATCCCGCTGTGCTTTTATACATCACACCGCAGCGTGTTTAGATGCATTTTTACTATCACTTCAGGAGCGGTGACTGATGAGAGCGCAGTTCCAGGACCGGCTTCCCCGAACGCCGGAGTTGCTAACAATTTGCCTGGCTATTGTGTGCGCGCCTTTCTCTCCCTCCTCCCCCTTTCCTGCCTCGCGTTGCCTCTATTTGTCACGGACACTCCGATGCAGGGGAATATCGGGGGGGTGTTGTCACATCCCGAGTTGCCCATCACCTGCCTGGGGCACGCTGACGGGCTGATCCGCGACCGCCCGTCGCAGAAAGGGCCGCCCCGACGGCAGCAGAAAGCCGAGGGCGCTCCCCTCCGGTGCGGCTCCGCCGCTTCCCGGCTCACGGCCGCGCCCCCCGGGGCTGCCGTCGGGGGTCCGACCGCGGTTGGAGGAGCTTTTGCCGTGCGGGGAAGCGATGCGAAGCTCCGCGGCGTGTGCCGGGGCGAGGCGGGGAGCTGCCGGGGCAGGAGAAGCCGGCACGAACGGTGCCAACGACGCCTGAATTCGCTCGCTCGTTTTAACTCCGTGCCCTGAAATCGTTGCGTGTGAGCCGCCTTTACCTCTTTCAGCCCGACTGCGAATGAGATTTAAAAAAAAAAAAAAAAAAAGGTTTTTTTTTCTTTATTGCTCGATGTCTGGACTCTAATTGAAGACAAGTGGCAAATGGTTTTTATTAAAATCCCCCTCCCTCCCCTCCGTCTGTAACTCTGGGTGTTTTCAGACAGAATGTGCAAACCTCTGGCAATGCACACGTCCAGAAACATTCGATATTTCTCCATTCCGTCGCACATTCCCCTCGCCTGGCTCGCTCTCTCTTTGCAGGTGCAAATTTCGGGGACACGGCTGTGCCCAGAGCTCCTCGGTGCGTCCTTCTCTGTGACCACCGCATAACACAGGAAGGGCACAAGGGGGACGGGAAGTCCCGATGCTCCTCCGCCTTCCAAAACGACTCGGGCACAAAGGCTCCCGATGCTCAACCGATGTACAGATGTTTTCCATCCCACCCTTTCGCTCCATCACTGTACCCCGTAAGATTTCCTACTCTTCGTTTGCAGATGATGGTTACAGATTTTCCCCGGACATTGACTTCTCCCCACGCTTCTTGGGTGAACATGGCCGGGCTGGGAGACACGAGGTGATTTCAGCGTTTACCTTAAAAACGGGACAGATGCGGGCGTTTATTTCCATTTCTGTTTCATTCCCCGTTTAACGCGCAGGCTGTTGTACTGCAGCTCGCCCTGAAACGTCGAAAACGAAAGGTGCAAACGAAGCGGTGGCTTCCTACTGCAGGGGAAACGTTATATTTATGTAGATATGGTTTATATCCTACAACCTCCTGGCACTGAGGGTGCCGGAACCACCCGTGCCCTCCCCATCTGTCCGCAAGCAGAGCTCCTCGGGCACCCGCGCCGCGCCCGCAGGGAGCCCTGCGCGCCCCCGAGTCCCCCAGCGCAAGGCGCGCCCCCGTGGGGCCGGGGCACAGCTCTCCTCAGCGGCACCCGGAGCTGCTCGGAGGGTGAATTAAAAATCATCCAGCGCAGCGTTTTCTCCATTTACCCTTCCTTCCCAGCAAAACAATTTTGGGGAGAATCCTATTGACCGTCGCCAAAAGCGGTGCTCCGAGCGGGCTGTCAGCACTCCCGGCCATGCGGAGGAACCACGCGGTGCTCCCCCCCCGCGTTGTGCTCCCCCTTAGCAGACCCGGGCTGTTTCCCCTCCCCCTCCCCCAAAGGCGCTTTCTGCCCTTCCTTCCACCCAGATGACATGGGGCAGACCTGGAGCCGGTGCCGTATGGGCAAAAAATAGAAGCCTCCATTGTGCAGAGATGGCTGGAGGGGCAGAGAGCACCCGGCTGGAGATGAGTTTTGGAGACAAGAGGTACCTAGGTAGGCACGTGGCCGTCTCATCCATTTAGGAGACTGGAGGCCCGTGGCAGCCCCCTCACACCCAGCCCAAGCCCCCTCCTGCCAGCCAGCCCAGCCCGGATCCGGCCATTTGGCAGTCCCTGTCACCTTGTCACTCTTGCTGCCGGGGCTCTGCTGGGGCAGCCCGGGGGAGCAGCCCTGAGACTTTCCGGGCTTAAGAGGAAGGGACGATGTGGTAGAAGCAGCTGCAGGGATGGCACTGAAATAGGTACAGCTCCACAGAAAGCCTCTGCATCACCTGCTGCGGGTAGAAGTCATTGCCAGGTCTCTGATACTACTGAGATGCACTTAAAACAGTCCTCAAATATTGGTGTTTCAGCACAGCACAACTGCTTCATCCTCCCCTGCTCGCTGCCTTTCTTGAACCTTAGCACAGACACACATTTATATGAATTTCCCATCTAAATAATGAATTTAGCAACTGTTAAAAAGGAAAGAGCAAAGGCAGAAATAAGCACACAAACCAAATCCACCGTCTGGGAAAGATATAGCATGATCTCTAGCCCTAAATATCAAAGGAGCACACAGACCTCAACACTACAATTAGCCTCCTCAGTTGCAAGGGGAAAAAATACCCGTCCCCAAACCAGACAACATTAGATATACCCAGCGTCTCTGTGTTTCAAACCCATCCCAGAGAAAACAAGTTTAACTCCTTACAGCCAATGATGCTCCTCACCTGCTGACAGCCACAGCCCCTCTATGGTGCTCCCCAGGTGGGTGCTGGTGTCCTTATGGAGATTTTGTCATTGGGGTTAATTTTCCACGCATGGGTAGTGTGACTATAGGAAACGAAGAGTTCCCAAACCTGTCTGCATAAAGGAACAAAGCTCAGTGGGTAACTCAGCTTCAATATGAGGTGCAGAATAGTTTTGGGTTTCCTGTTTTGCCTGAGGAAGAGAGTAGTGTGTAGATAAAGTGCATGGCCTGAGCTCTTCAGCAGCCCCTGCTTGCATTGATACAGATGGGAAATAGACACAGAAATACCACTGCAAAAAGGTGTTGGGGCCCAGAGCTGTGTGTGCCCCAAGCAAGGACAAGGATTGTTGGAGGTGGAAATCCTGGCGTTATTTAGCTGATATTTTACAGATGCTGCTGTACAGTCTCTGCAAGTTTCTTTTTCACAAATTCAGCATAATTTCATCTGAGTTGCTGACCTCCAGACAGCGGATAGAAAAAGTATTTGGGTTGGAAAGTTTTCAAGGTATGAAAGCAGGAGGATACCCACAGCCACGGTGGTATCACTGCAATAACAGGGATCGTTTCTGCCATGGAATTAGGAGCAGCAAAAAATCAGTGTTCGGAGCACCAGCTCACACCGAGCTCCTGCTGCAAAGCTGCACACAGATCTCGTAACAGGAAAAGTACCATTGTTTTTAATGGCTTACATTTTATTAGATTTTGAAGAGTGTTCACATCATAAAATGCAGGCAGGAAGTTCTGTGTATGTAAAACACATCCGCATTAATTATGAAAGCTAGTAAATGAATCATACATTACTGCAAATATATTATGCATTGCTTACATCGCTTCGCCGTGGCATGTTTGCACGACAGAAATGGAAACTGAAAGAAAGGCCGAAAAAAAAGCCGATGAAAAAATCACAACATGAGCTGAGGAGGAAATAAGAAAGAGGGAAAGCACAGAGGGAAGATGTGAGAGCAGCACGACCTTATTTTTCTAAGGAGCCAAACTAATGGCCCTTGTGATATCTGAGTACCCGCGCACTGCAAGCCCAGGAGTCAGAGAGGACTCATGGGGTGATTCTCCGACCAAGTTCTGTGTTGTTTTGATAGCAGCATCATGTGGTGTATCTCAGAGGGCTTTGCTACGACTCAGAGATCTCTCCCCATTTTTCAAAATGATGACTTTTCGTGCCTGCTCGCAGCTTATAGCGGAGAGCTCAGGGAGTGCTGTGTATGGGGGTGAATTGGTTTTGCAAGATGATGACTTATTTCCTGCCAAATTTGCTTTAAGAAACCACTTCAGTTCTGTGCACGAGACTTCATGTTGCTGTGATTTATTATCCGGGATATAAACGGAGATCGGTTTGGTTATAGGGGAATTTAGAGTAAATTAAATGTTTTCTCCTATAGAAAGAACGTTACAATTTCATACAGCCAAAGCACACGTGTCCTGTCCGTAAGACATCGCTGTGTGCTCGGGGAGGGGAGGCACACCAGGAGCCTGCAGAGACGGCACACAGTCAGCTCAACTTTCAGCCAAAGCACGATGCGATTTGAGGCTGACGATGAATCTTAGAAGCTGCCAGGCGGGTTCCTTGGGGAGCACGGAGCTGAAGATGGGGACACACAGCTGCTGGCAGCGCTGTGTTCCGTGCCATTCCCCTCGCACTTCTCTGCAGCGATGCTGGATGAGGGCAGCTGCCAGCAGGGTTAGTTCTGGTGAGCTCCTAAGCGAGAAGTGTTTTCCAGGTCAGTTGTCGCCCAAACCTGCTGGACTGCTGTGCTGTCTGCTGTGCCAGGAGTGAGAGCCAGGCTGAGCGTGTCCATGGGCTGTGGTTCTGCTCCTGCAACGTGCCACCATCCTCATCCTCCCGTGGGTTTGGGTTTGGAGGATCCCCCTCTCTCGTTGCCATTGCAGTGGTGATGGCATGAGGCTGTCTTACTTCTCCATCAGTGCCGTGCTGCAATGCAAACTGCAACAGTGAACACAATGTGCAGTTGTTAGTGCTTGAAAATCCTGCAGGGCTCTGCACTGGAATTCCCCATAACAACATCCTCTGGATTTTAGGAAAGTTCTGTTTTAGGCTCCATTTGGCACAGGCTGGTGATGGGTTGATGGTGGGACTAGATGGACTTAGAGTTCTTTTCCATTCTTAATGATTCTGTGATTCTGCAATACGTTTAAGTGCAAGAGGTGCTGCACTCCATCCCTGCTCAGCACACGCTGCCACACCAGTCCTCACACCTCACTGAAGAATTTCCTCCCACTTTATCATATATCAAAAGGACCTTTACATGGAAAGACTCACGTTAATTAACTCTGTGGCAATGTCTGCTGATTTTCACTAGAGAAAAGTCTTTGAAAGAGGGGATCTCAAAGTGCGGCATTTGGGATGTGTCAGCCCACAGAGGAGGGATACAGTAAGCAGAAAACAGAGCAGGCAGTGCCGTAACTCCAGCAAACAGCACTGCTCAAGAATCTGGATTTCAGAGCCAAGGGACTGGGGCTGCTTCAGCATCTCAAATACACCAGTACTTCTCAGCAATGTTTGGTATTTGATGCAGATCCCCTGTAGGTCAGAACACCCAGGAATGCAGGTTCTATGCTCATTTCTGTGTCAGACTTCGCATCACATTGCTGAGATGAAATCATGGAAAAACATCAGTCGGAAGTAATCTCTGGAGGTCTTGAGTCCCACCCCACTTAAAGCAGAGCTAATTTCAACATCAGATCAAGATAAGTTTTACGGTACTTAATCTGGTAAAGCCATGAATTACACTATACTCTCTCTCCCCAAGTGACTTTCAGTGAGATCTTTATATCATTTCCTATCAAATCCTGCCTTTGTTTCACTTTTACTGGATAACCTCCTCTAGGGGAGTCTCAGGGACTGTACAGAGCACAGAGCTGGATTTCCACAGCCTACAAACTCGTGGCAACCAACATGCCATTCACCATCCAATCTTAAAACCTCCACCCCTGGCCTTAAGCCACAGTCCTGGAGAAGGACGTGGGCCACTGTTGAACTGGCAGCAGACAGCCACGTCCACCTTCTTTCTGAGAAATAAAAGGAGAATAAAGTGCAATTAAAAATCTAGGAGCGCTGCAAATGGGTCAGACAGATCAAAACTCTGGGGATATGTTATCTGTGTTTGACAGACCTCTATCTCACAAATGTTTCAGAGTATCATTCATATCAGAGTGGGTGCACATCCAGAGCTCTGCTCCTTCTGCACTATGATGCCACCACCTTATAGCCAGTAAGAAAAGCACAGCCTTTGGATGATTTCTGCTAGCTCCAGACAGAGGCTCTAGAACCTCTGCCAAAGATTTACATAGACGTAGCATTTAAAAATAAGGTTGTCTCCAAAGTCTTTTAAATAAAGAGACTACAGTATAGGCTGGCAGGCAGCAAG
Source organism: Meleagris gallopavo (assembly GCF_905368555.1). Lineage (NCBI taxonomy): Eukaryota > Metazoa > Chordata > Aves > Galliformes > Phasianidae > Meleagris > Meleagris gallopavo. The sequence goes on along the minus strand of NC_139412.1, from coordinate 4,489,222 downwards.
GACACCAACCAACCCATCAGGACCTCATTTTGCAACTTACAGCAGCTTGTCAGGAGAGATCGATAGTTGGCATGGTAACAAGCTCATTTCCCAAGAATGGAGCTCCTTTTTATTAAATTTGGCTGGCTATTGATCAGTTCCTGATCCACGTATCAAAACATGACAGGCACTTAATGAATCACAGATTTTTATTGAGCTGAATAAAAAAAAACCCACAATATCAGGAGGCAGCTGGAGCAGCAGCGAGGTGCTGGGGCAGGGATGGAAAACCAACTGGATGCAACTTACTCTATGGTGATTTCAAGACCCTGTTCAGAAGACCCTGTGCTCCCACCAGTGTTTCTTATGGTAGCATCTCCATTAAACAGCTTCGTGTGCCAAGTGGGTTTCCATCCCCACTAGCTGACTGTGGCTGTCAGCTGTGAATGCAGTGAAGTGATTGGTAAATTCAACCCATTTAGTCTTAGTGAAAACATCTCTGAAGTCTAAGTCTCATGCTGAACTTCATCTTGTCAAGCACAGCCCTTCAAAACAACGTCCCCTGCTTACCAACTAGGGGGTTCACACACCTCCCAGTGCCAGCATCCCCACCCCCCTGAGTGGCAGCTCTGGTGTGGTACCAAGCCCTCAGCCATTCCATGGGAGCCATGTGGTCCATAGGAAGATGATACGCCTGCTCAAATTGCTTTAACACACATTTACATGAGAGATAATAACAGCTCCAAAGGCTTCTTCCAGCCTATTAAATAATACCCACTTAAAATACTGTCTGAATTCATACTGAAATGACAGACTATAATAATCCAGTCATAGTCATCCAGCATATACAGCTGACTGTAGATACTTAGCAGAATTGTGAGAATATTTACATGATACGTTACACGATAGCTGATTTTTTTTCAGGTCATCTCTTTTGAATGGTTTGATACAGAGAAGCTGCTAAAGATATCTCCCTATCCCTATCTGCCAGATATTTTAAAAGGAGACAAAGCACCCTGTCCACACATAGGAATATGCTAAAGATTCCAAAAAACAAACGGTTTTGCAAACTGGGATAAACATTTCAGGTGGAAGCTAAAACACCCCAGCATTTCCCTACACCCGCTGGAGACGGCTGCCACACCAAAAACAATGAATTCATAATGGATCCCACCATTTCAAGTAGCTTCGTTTAAGAAAGTTCATTTAAAATTGCCAAAACCTTGCAGTGCCTTTGAGTTTATTTGCTTAAAATCACAGCAGTGATCCTATGGTAGGGACAGCACTTGAAATTACCAATGCTCAGTGATGGTGTGGATCTGCCCAGAGAAGCTGTGGGTGCCCCATCCCTGAAGGTGCCCAAGGCCATGGATGGGCCCTGCTCTGGTGGGGGACAAGCAGCCCATGGCAGGGGTTGGGGCTGGTTGGGCTTTAAGGTCTCTTCCAAGCCAACCTTCTATGATTCTATGATTTTATGTGCTTGGTGCAACGTGCACAACCACACGTATCTACACACCTCAGGGTGCGCTGCTATCGTTCACATTCCTGAAGTACCAGCTCCCTTTATCATTTAGGGTTGCTGACTTTGCTTGAGCAGTGGTCTGAAAGGTCACAAGGAGTCAGAGCAGGGAGCTTTCGCAAGCCTGGAGAGCAGAGCAGAGAAGCCCCATGCTGGCTGGGGATGACGGTGCCCCAGGTGTGTGCAGTCAATGACATTCTACTCCTCGACTCAGAGCAAAGGATGAACTTTGTCATCACATTACTCGTGCTTTTTCCAGACACTCCAAGAACAAGGAGAAATCAGGTTGAATCAGTAAATAAGCGGACAAGAGCAATTTTCTTTGTCATCACATCCCTCCAAGGGCAATTCTGGAGGAGAAACAAGAATGCTGCTTCTCTTCTTTGAGAGCTCAGCAAATCCTGCCAACGTTTGCACAAGAAGAGCATCGTGTTCCTGTTTGTTCTCTGTTTCATACCGCACTCCCAGCTCTGATTGTTCCCTTTTTGAGAATATTCAGCCCAGAGAAAGCTACCTAAACCTCCTGAACACCTGAACTGGAAAGGCGAATGCTGTCGGATAAATATAAGGAACAAATCCCAAATTCATCGTGTCATTTAGAAGGGTTCCCCATGCAGCCTATGTGACCATGCCACCAAGCTGAATTTCAACCAACAGCTCAGTGACACCCAGGCAGAGTTAACACTTGGTTATTCAAGCAGCTGGTACCAAATTCTGAAGGAAAGCAGTGGTTTGTGTGCTTGGGAGAATGAGCCATGTGCCATTTTGAGCCTCTTTGGCAGGAGCAGCGGGATTTCAACCAGATCCCTGCACTCAACTTCATTAGGGCTGGGATGAACCACAGTGTTGGGCATCCTTCTCCTTCTTAAGGCAACTAAATTTGGGGACGGGCAGCCAGGCCTTGGGGACAGACAGCCCAATCTTGTGCGAGAGCTTAATTTAAGTTAGAAATAACATCTCTTTCTCCTATGGAGCATCTTAGGATTTTGAAAGGGCAGTCACGCAACTTCCCCCAGCAGTTATGGCAGAACCGCGCTTGAAAATGAATGGAGCTCGTGGAAGCATTCAGGGGCTAACAATCGGATTTATAATTAGGCCTAAAAAGGGAAGAACACTGAATAAAAGCAGCACAGCCAATTTTAGAAGAAAAGGAAGTTCTGGATGGAATTCATTGGGGTAGGGCACTGAAGTGGAAATGGAAAGTGTTCAAAGATAAATGAGTTTAGGCCTAAGAGTTTGCTTGACATCTAGAAAATGTACTAGGAACACAGTGTCAAGAAAAGCTAACGTGAATAACAAAGAAACACAAGAAGTGAGAGAAGAGAGGAAAGAGCCATAAAACTTTGGTACAATAAAGAGTTGCAATTATAGAGGGAAATGTAATGAAGTGTAAAAAATCATAATGAAAGCAAAGATAGAGAGTGAAAGGATGATTGCATATTTGCTTAATGCACATCGGAGAAGTGTCAAAGACATGGGGAACAAGGGGTCACTAAATGAGAAAATAAAGCCTCAGAGGAAAGGCAGTGAATTTATTGCTTTGAATACAGTTTTATTTGTCTGGGATTTACCACTTGAGGGCAAAGGACAGACACAAGCACTGGAAATGTTTTCCTAAAGAGGCAAGATTTCTGGAGGAAATCAAGCTTTGCCCTTAGGCAGCCAGGAGCACGTTTGAAATGCTGTAGGCAGCTGGGGAGATCTGATGGGGTCTTGGAAATCAAGGGAAACCCCAACCTGACTGTGGATAGCAGCCACCAGATACATAGGGATTCGTGTTTGTTTTCTGATAGCCTTTACCAACACTATGATTCCTGGCTCAAAGTAGTTCAGCTTTGCAGGTTATCAGCATCACAGAGGGGATCCCCTTACAGACCCGGCAAGGCTCCCCTTCTCCTTCATCCATCCATCCATTCCCACCACATGCAACTGGGACTCAGAATACCCACCCTGTCCTACTGTCATTTCCCAAAAACACAGCAAGGAAAGGGACCAGCACTCTGCCAGATCTCAAAATCACAGCCCAGGGCTGTTTAATCACATTTGTGGAGAACACAGCTTAGATCAGTCCATCACCAGCACTGAGGTGTCCTCTACTGGATGGGACACGAGGTCATGGGCAGTAGTGAGTTCTCAACTCATCTTAGTGTCCCAGTGGTGGAAGCCGTGTTGGTGTCAATATTGGATGACTACAACAGAGTGTTCGTGATCCCAAGGAAGGCCCAGAGGCCATCCCAAACCATTCCATCCTCTTCACCTTCAGAGCTCAGCACCGTTTCAATGCAAAAGGAGATGGAATAGAGCTGCTGAGGTATTGTCCTTCAAAATCCACACAAACAGCAGAATGACATCCTGGGAGCGGGATCCTACGGTGCATTTATCAACCGAGTGATATCTAGTCAATTAGTTGTTTTCTCTAACTTAGGACTAATTTTGTCCCACCAGTTTAAATTAAAGTCCCTAATAGGATAATTTCCTTGCAATCTTAATTTTGTTACAAGCGTTTCATTAATCCAATCATAACTTCTATAATATTGTTTGGCAGCTGATTGAGACTACAGTAACCACAGGGGTTCGCGCGCATTGTCTCATTTCTGATAAAAAAAAAAAGAAGTAAAATGAGTCCAATTAAAAATTCTTTTAGTACTGTCTAATATATGAAACTCCCCAAAGTCAGGCCAAGAGCATCATCATTCCATCCACGCAGCTCGTCTGCGGGTGACAGCAGAAGCTACATGCTAATGTCAACCGTATGTGTCTGTCTGTCTAGTCGACTATGGCAATGATATATTTAAAGAGGATTGTCAGAGTGGTGGAATGCCATTCACATTTGAAAATATTTGTCTATGGCTTTGGGGAATTTTCTCCGGAGGATCTTGGGTTTCCTCTACAGTTCTTCAGCTCCCTAAAGCTGTATATTCAGAGCATCCTGGGCTGTAATGCAAATACTCGGCACGTGGCGATTCCATGCAAGTCTCGTGCTTAGAGCAAGAAATGGGAGAGAGAGGGACCTGGCGGTAGAAAAGTCTTGTGGCAGTAATATCTAATAACATACACAGTGCTATCAGCTGTGGGAGCTTCAGCTCGGAGACACGTTTATGTGGGGGAAAAAAAGAATAGAGAGCAGTGTGGATTTTAAAGTGAATTCAAGTCTTAAAAATTGCACTTTCTTCAAGTCATACACAATCACTCCTGACAGATATTTTCTGGATACATTGAAGTATAGAAGGGAGGTGACAGAAATCCCTTGAAATAAACACAACAAAGGAGTCAAAGGAAAATCAAAATTAATCTGGGCCATATAATAGAAATAATAAAGCTGACAGGATTGTTTTCCCTTCTCCTCCATGAACGACAGCCCACAAGAGAGGGGCACAGCTTTGTGTCATGGACCAAAAACCAACAGGTTCAGAAGGGCCCAGCGATGAGCCACAGCACTTGGCTTTTCCTCAATGAACCCTTAGTATTGGCCAGATCCCTGCTGAGCTAAGAGGAACTAATTTCTACCTGAATTGAAGCCCACAGGGGCAGCCAATCAGGCTCATTTCTACAACTACAGGGTCAGAAGCTTCGTGGTATGATTTCCATACATCTCATCCAACGGGATGCATTGAGTTTCACGGGGCATTGCGGCTCTGCTGGATGAGGACCCGAGTGCCAATGCAAGCAGGGTCAGAGCAGTTCAGCCCCCTTCCCCTGGGACTCCGTCCCAGTGTCGCAATCCAGCCCCAGTCCTTGAGGAAATTAGTCTTTGCATGGATACATATAAATAAATCCAGGACATTGCTTGCGTAATGCTTACGTTTTGCAGTAGCTGGCGTTTGCCGCTAGTTGAAGGCGAAGCAAACCATGCTTCAGTGGAGCATAAAATTGCTTTCTTTTGGAACAAGCAGGGCATTGTAGTAATAGGCAAAACTGTACATTGTGTTAACGGCTGTATTTTCACATTATTGATTTACATTGTGTAATGCCATGCAAGACCTGCTTTCAATGATATGTGCATCTGTCATATCACAAGAACTGCAAAAGAGCTAGGCTGGAGGCTGCGAGGAAAATGAAGCGCTGGGGATCCCGGGGCATATTCACATCCATGTGCCCATCATGTAGAGGTGATGATTAGGGGGATGTGGTAATGAGCAGGTCCCAAGTGTGCACTATGTAAATCAAGGCTGCCCGGGTCAGCTTCCACTTACTGGGCACATCCAACTTTTTCAGCCTGCTTGCTCTTCTGACAAGGAGAGCACATGCAAATGGTTTCCCCTGGCAGTTCCCCCAGCTAGGTGTGTTGCAAGGCATCCAAGGTGGATGTGTTGCATTTTCTTTTCCCTCTCCTTCCCAATTTCTTTTTCTGTTTGTGCCCTGAACGTGGGGTTTCCATGAAGGTCCGCTAAAAGGGAAATCTGTAAGGTCTTCTATGGGAAAGTCAACATTAAAGATACTTCAGTATAAGAAGACAAATACTCTGTCGGTGCAGTGTTTTGAACGTAAGCAAATTTACCTCAAATACACAACAATGAAGTGCTGCTGCTATCAAAAATTTGTAATCACTATCCAGTTGATGCAAAGCTTTGTTTCATATCACCTAGCCTGGTCATAAGTTAGGCTACACTTGTTGATCTATAATATCTGATCTCTTGGCTTGCATTGGCTTGAGGTTCTATGTGTAATATCAAGAAATATTAGAGCTGATTACAAAAATCTCTCCTTAGCATGTTACCCCAGACTGGATTTATAAACATGACATCTCAGAATGGCCTCTAGCTTTTCAGTTTACCTGAAACTGTAAATGGGGGAGGAGGGGGTGCATTTCTCTTTTCCAAATCTCCATTTTTACTCTCTCCCAGCCTTAATCTTCTCTTTGTTCTAGTAGAAAAAACAGGGGGACAGTTTCCCAAATTCTTATTTTATATAATGTGAGATGAAACCAAAGATATGGTGTAATCTTAGTTCTTACGGCCACAAACAGAAAGAAACAAACTGAACTAAGGAAGTTTTCAGTCTTAACAGCGATGTTTTCCTTGGTAATTGCATTTCCATTGATTTCTTTGAGCCTGCCCTGTTCTACAGACCTGCAAGCCATTAATTGCCAAGACTTCAGCACCATGTGTTGTTTTAAATGTTGTCGTGTCACCAGCAGCTAACAGAAACGATGCAACTCTGAACTTGGGTCTTGGAAGGTAAAAGTCTTTTCAGCTTGTCTTTAAATAGTCAGATAAATCCCGTTAGCTTTCTCCACACCATCAAAGCATTTGGGTAGCATAAAGCAACTGAATACATAAAAATATATCTAAACACCTTGTAAATCCCTACACAGAGCTGTTGCCGACACTACTTTTAACCCTAGGAAAACATTTCACCAATTACTGATCAAATACAATACAGCTAAATTTCACCACCAGCACATCATTTTGATAATGGCTATGGAAATTATCCATTCAATAGCTATTCAGAAATAACTTAGAAAGATTGGTTTTCAGATACTTCTGAGAATCCTAGAATAATCCCCTATAATCACTGTGGTGAGAATCCACCATTTTTCCCTTTGAAAAAAGCCTGTTTGGAGCTAGAGCGTTGGTGGTCTCTGCCCGTCCTCCATCGGATGTGCTCAGACAATATATCTGAAATCACGAGAGCTTTGCTGGCAGAGGACGGAAAGTTTCGAGCACCGATGTGACTCCAAGTCCAGCAACAAGGGCACGTTGTCTGCTCAGGTGCAGCTCTGCAAGAGACATTTTCATCCTCTCCCACAAGGCAAACCTACATTGTTTTCTATCTGGAGTCTGGAAGAATAAAAACGAAACAAACAAAATAAAGCCCGCAAAATAAGCAGTAACTACACTGTGCACTTCCTGCTGCTCTGTGCCAGCTGCTTAATGTGACCCAGGAGTGCTTTAAAACGCTTTGATTTTGTGATCTTTCTTGCTTTTTTTGCATGAGATTGAAAGGATTCATTCCTTCTCCTTTTGGGTAAGATGATATTTTCTGGTTTATCTTGCTGTTTTCAGAGATGTAAAACTTGCTCTTTCCTGCCTCACTACAGGAGATGCACTGGAGGCTGCTGGACAAGAAATGCTTCCCCTCTCCCATGTCTTAATTGGGCACTGGCCATTAGCAAAACAAAAAAAACTCCAGATATTTTTGAAGCTTTCCTTTTCCTTCCAGTTTTTCTGCTTTTTTTTTTTAAAAAAAAACGTTATTTTTAATGCAAATAAATAAAATTAACACCTGCAGCCTTTATCCAGCAGGTGAGCACTGAAAACAAATGTGTGCTATGTGAATCTCTTGTCTCTGTAGCAGGGCTTGCTACCAGCCCAGAGTGAAGAAAAGAGAACTGTGTCACCCAGAAGGAAACAAGCCTGGAGCCAGGCTGGGGCACTGCCAGGGACCCACATATCCCACATCCACAGAGCAAGAGAAAAGTCACCCTTTCCTACTTGCCCAAACAGCCCTGTTTGCAGGCTGGGCAGCACTCAGAACAACCCCACTGGAGGTTTGGCACTGGCTTTACCTTCCAGAAGAGATTATTGACCTTTCCAGTTCAGTATTTAACAACCCCCATTCATCCCCACTTTCTCCTTCCCTTCTATTTCATTCTCTTTGTTGCTCTGTAATAGGAGAGGCAACAGGGCACATATTTCTGTAGAACAAAGCACTATCATCCTAATTATAGTTTCCTGGTGTTTTCTTCACTTTCACTATTTTATTAAAAACAATTAGCTGAGAGGAACTACCTTTTTTAATCTCTATCCTATTGTTCTCATCTCTCCCTGAATCTGAGGAGGTCTTTTTAGAGACTATTTTATTCATAATTACATGTGTTGGAACAACTGCTCAAAAAAGTGAGCCTGGGAAGAACTCTGTTAATACTTCCCTAGCAGACTTGATCCCACTGCTTCTGAATTACATAATGATAACAATTTAATAAAATGTATGTGAAAACGATGGCTTATTTTCAACAGTTTGTGTAAATGATGGATGCAGCCTTATCATGAGCATCAGGAGCCCTACATTTAGGGAAACTTTAAAATGTATCATATTCGGTCAATTGGTCCTTCAGGTTTTTTCAAGCTTCCCCTCCATCACCTTTGTTAATTACCCGCCATTTGAACAAGGGTCTTCTCCAGCCTTGATCCTGCCATGAAATCACGATGCTATATTTGTCTTTCTAACATCAAAGTCATTTCCATGGTCACCAACTGTGATGTCATAAACACATTTTTAATGGCTTGTTTACAGCAGGGAACAGAAGGAGAGAGTAAATTATGGGTGGAAGGAAGCTCTTATCGATGCACAACAGTCTTAGGCACAACTGTGAGGCTGAAGGATGAAGAAAACTCGAAACAAAAAAATGTTCTGCTGAAGTAGTTTTTGTTCTGAAGTTCATCCCAGCACAAAAATCCCTGTCTAAGTTATAAAAGAACAAGAAATGTCAGTAGATTACCAATATGTCAATCAGCCCAGAGTTGTGGAAGGTGATTTCTAAGCCTGGAAGACTATAAATCCATGCTACAATCCATCCAACTTGCTGTATAAATGAACACATACAACACATCCAGAGTAACTCCTACAGAATAACCTGGGGAGGACGTACTGAATTCTGAATATTGTTGGCCCAGATAGTTTTACTTTTGTCTAAGGTTATAACGAGAATCAGAAGGTCCTTGAGAGATACTTCAGTTTGATCTGGATGTCCTCATGTTTTTTAGACCAGCCTGGCTGTAGGATCTCTACCAGTCCCACTGAACAAGGAAGGCTATCACATTCAGTCATCTATTCATGAGAAGGTTTCTTTTCTGGCAGAGAAAGGCAAATGCCAACACCAGCTTGAGCTTTTGGCCACAGAAATAACATGGTCCTTCAGGCTGTTCTACCACACAGCTTGACTTGGCTTCCCAGCAAGCCCAAAGCAATGCAAACTCCCCTTGGCCAACTCTCTAATTTGGTAGCAGGGTTGAGATGTATTTAGCTGAAATAAGTTTGTCCTCATCCTTCAACTGAAGTGGAAAAGTAAAACCTTCAGGTGTTTGTTTTTTTTTTCTCCACAAGGCACAGCACAGAATTACTCTAGCAGGAATCTACCAACGCTTCTCTGATTTGAGCTCTACTGATACCATTTCTTTATGCCCTGCATTTCTTGGTTCCCAGTAGCTCAAAGTTAGCATCAGGTGCTGCCCATTCTCAATACATTAATGGATGGACCCAGACATGCTCCATGTTGGATGCTTGCTAGGGAAGGCTTGGTGCAGTACCTCTTGTCCCATCCCAGGGCAGAAATTAATTTTCTAAACTCATCACTCGAGAGAGAGGGGAAACTGAGTCATGCATAGTTTCTCTTCTAAGTAATGTGGATGTTCCCCATGGTGTCCAGAAGTCAGCTGCTGGTTCAGGCGTTAGCCAAGCATCGTCTCTTCAGGTGACAGGACACCGGAGGGGAGCTGAGCTCCCTGCGTTCATCCTGGAGGTCATTTGGGAGATCTCAGGTTGATGATTAAGATAACTCTGGGAGATCTCTGGCAGGCAGAAATCATTGTGCTCAGCCAAAGAAACCAGCACTGACAACTGGGTAACAAAAAGCCTCCCTGCAGCTTTCTTTGAGGATGTCAAAAACAGGCAGTGAGAGACTGGCACTTCTGGGTCAACAGAAATCTCCGCTGGGAAGGGACTTCCCAAACTGAAGTCCTGATTTGCTCCAAGGGATTTATAACTTCAAGGCACCAGAGCCAGGGCCATGTTGTCTGTGCACCCTGGGAGTGCTGAGCTCCCTCTGCATCCAGGCTCTGCTGGGCAAAATCCTCACGTAAAACTCATCCAAGAGCCTACAGGAGGAAGCACTGGGGCTGCTTGAAGACACGCAGCCATGCCTGCCACTTGGTTGCCTTAGAGGCATCACAGCAAGCATTCCTGTACATATGCTCCAAAGAGATTATCTCCCTCCCTTACCCAAAGAAAACACAAGGAGGGGGGGGGGAGGAATGTGTGTGTGCGTGTGGAAAAACTCACTGAACGATGAAATTCTTAAATCCCCGTCCCATGAGAAGAATTAATGTAGTTCCTTCCCTGCTCCCCAGTAGGAGATCCTATTGTACATCACATACTAGCAAGAGTACGTCTTTCAGCGCGCTCTTTCGCGGAGTGAGCGCAGTCCCTGGCACACAGGGGCTGGGATTTCACACACCCGATTCATCACCGAGGCTCAGAATGAGTGAGCCACCATTTTGTTGCAGTCCCACAGCAGGAATAAAATGGTGGCGTAGATGAAAACTGCCAGATCAAACGCGAGCCAGTTGTCTGTCACCACCTGCAGCTCTTCCCCGCCTTACATGTAACGCTGAATTCATAATCAGGTTAATATTTGATTTCTGGGTGCTTAAACAAAACTAAACAAAAAAAAGAAAAGAAAAAAAAAGAAAAAAAAAACACGAGGACAAGGGAAAAAAGAAGACAATAGCAGATCATTAACGTTGCAGCCACGAAGCACCAAGACGTAAGATATCAATGTTAGAATTTATGTTTCTCCCACAAAACAGGCAGTCCCCAGCTCTGGGGTTTAATAGCACAGGCAACCGACTCACCAAAAGACACCACCGCCAAGCAGCTGCACACTGAACCTGGAAAGGGCTCAGTCCCTTTTTTCAGCCACCAGAACATCTCTCACAACACACTGCAAAAGTCAAACGTGTTCATTTAATTGCTACTAACCATACTACACCAAACTTCTGAAATGCATGGACTTGTCAATGGCATCAAAGCCAGGCAAGCTTCAAGGGAGAGCACCTATCTATGGGCAGGTGCTGTGAGAGAGTTTGCATTTTTCCCATATTTGCACCTTTCTCCTGCCCAGTGGTGTCAGTGGAGATGGGACACACTGCCCCAGGACACACGCATACACACAGGTTGAATTTACCCTATAGCAGAGCCCAAGCACCACAACACGACCAGGGCAGACACACAATCCCAGCAACAAAATGAAATTAATTTCTGTTCATGGGCAATCCCACTCTGTTTGAAACAATATTTCAAAATATGAGACAAAAAGAAATGAGGAACTCTTCAGTTTTCAAGCTAAACGAAGCAGGGTAACAACTAACAGTAATTCTATTCCAACAACATAATCTTCACAATGAAAGCATATTTCTCTCTTCAGCTCAAAGAACCTGCATAAAATTTCTTATTTATTTCTTTCAAAGCCACTGGCTGTAAAAAAATATTACCCAAGTTACCCTTTTTAGCCAGTTTGATTCGCTAATGTTCTTCTTGCAACATATAATTCTATGGAAGAACAACCATTCTGTGGGATTTGGTTTAACAACTACTTTTTACATTTATTGCTAGATACCTTCCTCATCAAAAGATGCACAGTGAATTGCACAAGTGAGTTTGGTTTATTTTTTTAAAAAGGCATTTGACCAACTTGTAAGACATCTGCTGGTTAGCAGTTTCTTTATCTGATGTATGTTTTTTCATCTGCTAGTTAAATCACTATTTAAGAAGAAACAAGGACGTTTCTGGGTTGAACAAGGTCAAAACAAGGCTTTAGAGAAGCTGCCCCAGAAACAAGCATGGAAAGATCTCTTCCATTGCCCCAAATCCCTCTGAAGGCACATGGAAGGTGTCCCAGGAGGAGGTTATCAACCATCAGACATCACCCACAGGTGAATGCAACTGCTCAGGATGAGTTTCTGCTTCCAAATGCTATGAAGAACCGGGGGAAAAGATGCTATTGTGTTAAAATATATTACAGTAAAATGTTAGAGATGGTGCTTTGGAGCACCCAGTTTACTAATTAGGGCATTTCATTTAATAAAGAGAGGCCAAAGTGTCAGCGGGGTGCTATAAAATTGCCCTGTATATTGAACAGCACTGCCCATTGCTGGGCAGCACCTGGGAGAATGGTGGGTGGGGGAAACTCTGGGGCAAAATAAAACCCATCCAGCCTCACAAGCCGAAGGATTCACCCCTACATTATTGAATTAATAGGAGCCATGAGGGAAAATATGTAATGCCTTTGCTTTGGCTTGTGTTTTTCTGACAAGGCAGAGAGGAGAATTTTGTTGGGGTCCATGGTCTGTGCTGCTCCTGCTGGTGGCCATCTGGGGTGCAGAGATCAGCGTTTGGGATTTCTGTTATCTGAAACACTGCTGACAGAGTCTGTAAAAAGCGTTTATGAATTCTGCAGCGAGGTTTAAGTAAACCTATTTTACCCAGGGACTAAGAAAGATGCATAATTACCATCAGCAGATAATGCTTTTTCATTGCCATTCAGCAAAATTAGTTTATGAGATATTATTCCTAAGAGGTATAATTAAAATCAACATTAAATCCAGAACAGAGTGAAAATAAAACATTAGGAGATAATGTCTTTAAAACGACACGAGCAAGCAGCGCTCTGCATAATCACTCTCTGGCCAGCAGTGTGTGGTGTCTCTGTGCAGACACTTTGAGCTCCCAGCTTCTCAGGCAGGCTTTTACTTTTCAGCCCATTGTAAGGATGCAGTTATTTAATAATGCTCTGCATTAAACCCCCACTCTGAAAGCAAGTGGAAGTGAGAGGAGTTTACTGGAAGCTCCCAGTGCGATGTCCTGCCCCATCTCTGCACTGCCAGCAGAGTGGGAACCCAGATGATTTTTAGGCAAGTTCAGATCTGGACTGATGTCCACATCCATGTCATGAGCTGTGCCCATAGAAATGCCCACAGATCTCACTGGGATTGGTGCCAGGGGTGAAATGAGTGCCAAATCCCACACCCAACAGCAGGAAGGGTGCTTTGGAGCTGGGGATGCTTACCAGATGTTTGGCCCTGTTTTATCTTCCTGCACAACCTGATGTTAGGTGCCACCTCTCATTACCAACATCCGGCCATCCTCCGTAATGAAAGGCTTTGTTTTCTTTTGGCAAATGTTATTAAGCGAAGAACAAACTGATTGTCTAAATTGATTAAGCAGATTCACTCCAGTGAAAAATTTATTATTTACCTAGTTCATTTCTCCAAATCAATTCAGAGGAAAAAGGCTCCATGAATTAAAGTAATCTCAAATAGGTATTTTAAAAGCCAGCCGTCACCGGCAGGATCCAGTTAGTGCAGTCACACTCCAGGACAACAGGACAATAAAGCAGCATCTTATGTTGCTTTTCAGAACCTCTCTTACCTTCCCTTTCGTGTTTGGGGGACAAACCCTGCCCATATCTACTTCTGTAGACTCCCATTAAACTTCCAGGAGTGTCTAGGAGTGTTCTTGGGGAAAACAACCATAGTGTTCAACTGGCATTTCCTATAAGACAGCAATCATGCGCTAATTAAAAAGCTAACTCTGAAAGATTAATAAGAATTTCTGAGTGCTTTGGTAAAAGCTCTTGAAAAACACACATTGTTGAAAATAAAACGTCATTCACTTATTGCACAACATGCATTCATTAGCCCCAGATCACATTGCAGTCAGGGAAGGCTTTTCTGTCTAATCTTTTGCAGGACACAGATGGAACGATCAGACCGAAAAGCCAATATTCCGTTCAGTCAGGAATCAACCATTGCATTTATGTTTGTCTAGCAAATCACGGGCGGAGTTTGGGCTTTTTGTGAATGCACATGTGCACATAGATACACACAGATCTTAATGCACATGTGCACGCAGATACACACAGATCTTACACACTTTTTTCCCCTACAACAATAACTTTGAAACCATCACTGAAGAAAAACCCTTTGTAATGTTTTCTTATCTGTTTGTCACAGGCTGCTAAAAAGCACCCAGCTCCTGCTTAACCATCGCTCCAACAAAAATCACTCTGCAACTTCCTCCTTCTTCTGTCCTCTGACCCCAGAGGTGCAGCAGCAGCTCTGCAGGGATCAGTGTGCCCACAGCTCCCGCAGCACGAGCAAGGGTTAAACAAACATGCTGTGAACACTGTGCAGCCTGCAAATACCTCAACAACACTTCCATCTCAGGCTCAGGTTAACAGTTCAGAATAACATTTTCCTACCCAAAACCCATAGCCTGAGGTTTGAAACATCTCTAAGTTATCCTGTCTTGTGGGAAGACAGAAGCTGAGCTTCCCGAGGGTGATGCAGCTGGCACTCCTGGTTCAGCACATGGGCATGAGAGAACACTTGGATAATTACAGCTCACTGCTCTCCTCTGTTCTAGAAAAGCCAGGTGATGTTTGACTGCAGTCTGACCTCACGGCACAGCCCTGTGTGTGCCATCAGGTGGACTTCAGGGTCTTAAAAAGACCCACAAGAGAGTGCCCTGGTGTGATGAGAGCGAAAGCTGTAAACACTGTGGTGTGAGAGAGAATTCAATTGCACGTGGCACAGGCAACAGAATCACAGGATTGTAGAATGATAGAATCATTAAGGTCAGAAAAGACCTCTAAGCTCCCTGTGCCCAACATCAACCCACCCCCATTGTACCCATAGCTACATCCCTCAGTGCCACATCTCCATGGTTCTGGAACACCTCCAGGGATGGTGACCCCACCACTCTCTGGCAGCTGTGCCAGAATCTGACCACTCTTTTGGAGAAGTATTTCCTAATATCGAACCTGAACCTCCCCTGGTGCATCTTAAAGCCATTAAGGAAAACACAACAAGCTCATTGCTAAGACTGAAAAATAAACTCCCTATACAGAACTGTGCTGCAGAACAAACGCAGTGCTTTCAACAACGTAGCAATGACAGCTCTGAAGATTTCATCCCTCTCTTCCCCAGCAGATACATCCCCCACCCCCATCAAGGCAGCGTTCACACATCAGCAGTGTTGTGTCCTATGCAGAGCAAACAATCCACTGCAAAAAGCAGTGACTAAAGGCTGCAGCTGCCCTGATGAGGCTGCAACCCATCAGTCTCCCTGCCACAACACTGCACCCAGCCAGCATCGCCCACCGCCGTGCTCCTGCCAATGCTCTGCACCCATCAGCGTGCTCTCTGGGTGAGCAAATGTTTTGATTGGGGACTTTGAAAAGGAAGCAAGCAATGACAGATGAGGAAAAAAAGCAAGCCAGCAACGCTCCCAGTAACAGAAGTTTCCTTCAAAACCCTTGTCTGCTACATCGTGATAAACGCCCGCAGTATATATTTACCCTGTCACTTTCAAGTGTTTTCCCCATCCTGTGCTGAGCTCATCTCAGTGTCTGGTTAATGGCATCACGCTCTCGCTGTGCATGGGGACGAACACCCACAGCTGCACACAGCTCAGCTGCCACTCATACACTGAAGGCCCCTTCCCTCCCTTATGCTGGGGATTACCTGGAAGAATGCTTTTCCATCGTCCTTTTCGCATTCCCTCATGTTTCAGCCCTGAGGATTTGAAGGTACTGGGGAGAATCAAAGCCCACGTGCTGGGGTCTGTGTCTGGGCTGGGGAAATGTGGGAACAGGGCCATGTTCAGGTTGGGTCAGGGGAGGTTCAGGTTGGATATTAGGAAGGATTTCTTATGAGAAACAGTGGTGATGCACAGGCATAGCTGCCCAGGGAGTGGTGGTCGCCATCCCTGGAGGTGCCTCAGAACCATGGAGATGTGGCACTGAGGGATGTGGCTACGGGCATGGTGGGGGTGGGTTGGGATTGGACTCAGTGATCTCAGTGGTCTTTTCCAACCTGAATGATTCTATGGTTCTATGAACCTTCCCAAACTTAGTGATGAACGTTCATTCCTGAGGCCGGAGCTCACCACTGCCACTGCCAGAACCGTTGCTGCCAGGTGATGCTAGCGACCACAGTGGATATACAGTACAATTCCTTACTCTCTGTCACTTCGAATTCACATCTCATCTCAGTGGAGGAAAGGCAGATTTATTCAGGCATGCTTAAGCAACAACATTACCAACTGCCCAGTGACGTTCATGCTCAACTTCTTTGCCAGGCAAACTACTCAGATAGAAAAAAAGCTTCAATAGTACTTGGCATTTAAAAATTGGTGTGCTTTCTCCCCAAGGCACAGCAGTCCTGGACTTGGTGCCAGGGTCAGCGTGCTGCAGGTATTCTGCTCAGCTCCAGCCTGGGGGGCTGCAAATCTCCTCCTGCTCATAGCAGCCACATTGCTTCAACTCAGCCTATGGTGGTGTTTTTTTTTAAGGGGACTTATTTATTTTCCACATAAAAAGAAAGCTGTGGTGCACATCATTGACCCACCTGAGATCAAAGCGACAGCAGCGCACAGGTGGATTTTTGCCTTTCTTTTTTCCATAGAAGTTTATGTGCAAACATATATCCACACACAGATGAGCTCTCCATCAATCTATACCTCAGTGTCTGTATGTATACATGTATGCATATATACACACATACATACATAAATACAGGGAGGTTGGAAGTAGATGATTTTTAAGGCCCCTTCTAACCCAAGTCATTCCATGATTGTATCCACAGATAGATTTATTTTAACTCCAGGTGTGCAAATAAGATACGTAAGCATGTAATATAAGATCATAAAATCATAGAATCACAGAACCATTTGAGTTGGAAAGGACTTTAAAAGCCATCTAGTCTAACTTCCCTGCAACGAACAGGGGCATCTACAGTCCATGAAATATTTCATATAACTTTCCTTTGCATTTACTCTCCATACCTCTGCTATTTCTTTTCACTTGTTTTCTTCAGGAAAAGGAAAATACAACATCAAGGAAAAATATTTCAAGCAAACCTTGAGAAAGGTGAGCAACCAGGCAAAATGAGCTCATGCACTTTCACTCCTGCCCCATTTCATTCCGGCAGTAGTTGCAGGCCATAGGCTGCTTACAAACAATCCAGCACAGTCTCAGAGTGCTGTGTGGTTATGGAAATCCCACTCATTTTCCAGACCTTCCTTTCACTATATATATATATATATATATATTTATTATTATTATAATATTTTTTGGGGGGGGGGTTAGGGGAGATGGGGGCAGGGGAAGGGATTACTCTGATAAAAGCTGCTCTTTTTTCAGCCTCCTTAACATTTTCCGCTACCCATCCCTCTCCTGTAGTTATAAGATGTATACCTTGCCATCATCCCTTGCTATCAACCTTGCAAGCCAACGCTGAAGGTCCCGGTGTGACTGGGCTGACACATGGCACCTTTCACCCAGCACTGAGTTTGTCCTGGGCTTGGAAGCAAAGCTACCTCAGCACTAGGTATAAAAGCGACGAAGGATGGGAATGAGCCATCAGCACACCTTGTCACCTGGAGACTTTTGTAAACCTGAAGCATTTGGCGTGCTGAACCACAGCCACTAGCTTGTGGCCAGGAGGGGAATTTTACCATCACTGGTCTTATCACAGCCTATATACTGGGCCACCAGCTCTGTCCTGCAAGGAACTGCAAACTCAACATCCTCAGGGGAGAAGCTCCCACAGGAAGCTATCTCTCTGCATGTTTAAGTTGAACATAATCCAAAACAGGAAACACTGGAAAGGGAGAAGGAATCATGGGGCGGACACACAACCACTGTATCCTGGGAGTGACATAGAATCCTATGATTTGACGTCATTAAGGTAAATTAATCATTAAGGTTGGAAAGGACCTCTAAGATCATCTAGTCCAACCATCAAACCACCCCCACCATGCCCATAGCCCTCAGTGCCACATCTCCATGGTTCTGGAATAACTCTGGGAACAGGGACTCACTGTGCCACACTTCCAGAGCAGAAATTTTTCCTAGTATCCAAACTGAATCTCCCCAGGTGCAACTTAAGTCCATCACCTCCCATCCTATCACTATTACCTGGGAAAACAGGCTGACCCTCACCTCACTACAATCTCCTCTCAGGTGTTGTAGAAAGCGATAAGGCTTCCCCTGAGCCTCCTCTCTGCTCATGGCTTTGTGCTTGCTGAGCTTCCCTGTGTCCCTACTACTTACACCTGGTGGGGGCCCATGGCACCATATGGCCTAGCACGGCCATCACAGCTAGGATGCTGACCCAGCAAGAGGGAACACGTGGCTGTGTGCCAGCCCCACCACTGGCTTCAGTCCTCTGCAGCTGGATTAAAAGCTGGAGGGACTCAGTGGCCTTGGGATCCTTTGAGCCTGTCTGCCATTAGCACACAAAAGCGATGCGGAGCAGCCAAGCAGGACAAAAGGGTGTGGGGCAGACAGAGGAGAGAGACAGAGGGGTGGAGCGAGGCAGAATGGGAGAGGAGACAGGAAGACAAGGAGGAAGGGAAAGAGACACACACACAAAAATTGGAGCAAGGGGAAGACAATGGGATAACGATGGGGGCAGAGATGGGGAGGGGCAGCCTGACCTGCATGCTCCCTCCACCAGGGCCCCTCTCCAACGTGCATCTCTACTTTCCCTTTGCCTGCTCCAGGCAGGAATCCAGCTGTGCTGGAGCACCCCAGAGCAGAGAAGATCATAGAATTATAGAATAAATCATAGAGCGGCCTGGGTTGAAAAGGACCTCAAAGATAATCTGTTTCAATCCTCCAGCACAGGCAGGGTCGCCAACCACGAGACCAGGCTGCCCAGAGCCACATCCAGCCTGGACTGCCTGCTGACTCAGCCTGGATGCAATCGTAGGATTTGCAAAGGGTCCTGATTCTCACTGACACCCATTTTCCCCACTCCCACAAACACACCTCAGACTGCGCCATGGTCACCATCTTAGGGACCAACAGTCAAGGCACACAGGTTAAAATGACTGCTCATGGGAGCAGGGAATATGAGATGACACTGGGTCACTCAGCTCAACCCGTCACACCTCCAGCCTCCCCAGTGAGCCTCAGAACCCATTCCTACACAACGTGCATCTCATTTATGAGCATCTCATGCACTGAGGAGCACTCCCCTCCCTCGTGCAGCCAAATGGCCCCAAAGGGTCTTCTCCACAAAGCAGTTGATGTGGAGCCCAAACAGGCGATGGTGTTAGCTTCTTGATAACACCCCTATAAATGACAGAGTAAATGACAGAACAAATGTGAAACTCTCATTGTTCTCAAGGATATTTGGAAAGCTCTCGTGTTTCCAGTGTTTCATAAAACAAAAAAGTCAGAAATAGAAAACAGATTTTTAAAGTATGAGCTTTCAGAGAATTCAATAAAAATGCATTTTTTTTTTTCTGACTGAAAACATTTCTTTACCTCCAGGAATGAAAAATAACACAACTGGATTGAGTGTCTCCACTCACTGCTCTCCCAGCTCCGTGTTCCAGCCCTGGTGCCCACTTCTCCCAAAGTCCCATCCACCTCTCCAGTTCCTGCCATTTCCAACACTTTCTTCTTTCTAGAGGGAGTTTTCTAGTTTTATTTCTTCCTTTTGCAGCAGACCAACTCATTGGCTTTTTCTCTCTAAAATAAAAAAGATCACTGTGTTATTTCTCATGCTGTTGCTTTCCTTTTGGCCATATTTCTTATGTGTACCAACAATTCTCAACCTGTGCCATCCAAATGAGACCCAGATTTAGATCAGTGCTCCTTGAGCCAGCGCTTTCCAGAGCAAACAAAACATTTGAGTTGGCCAAAACTGGCTGAAAGTTACTGAATGTGAAGGCCAACAAATTCAGTTATCCTCATTTGTGCTTTTCCATGCCAGTGAGAAAAAGTTCCATGAAAAAAAAAGAAGGAAGGGAAGGGAAGGGAAGGGAAGGGAAGGGAAGGGAAGGGAAGGGAAGGGAAGGGAAGGGAAGGGAAGGGAAGGGAAGGGAAGGGAAGGGAAGGGAAGGGAAGGGAAAGGGAAGGGAAGGGAAGGGAAGGGAAGGGAAGGGAAGGGAAGGGAAGGAAGGGAAGGGAAGGGAAGGGAAGGGAAGGGAAGGGAAGGGAAGGGAAGGGAAGGGAAGGGAAGGGAAGGGAAAAAAATGAAAGAAGGAACCTTCTTGGCTTGATCAAGGAAGAATCACATACATGTGATTCATAATATAACAAAGGATCATTGAGCAGTTAAACCTTGACTTCAGGTGCAGTTTAGCTGGAACAAGAATATTATTTCCAAACACTAATATGCACACTGCTCTTTATTTTTGTAAAGCTGGGGCCATCACCATCTCTGGCTTTCAAACAGGGCTAAAGTCGACAGTTTGTGGGTGCAGGCATTTAAATACTCACAACACCTCTAAAAATGTTTAAGAATATATATATATAGTTGTTAGGTTTCAAATGTGTAAAGCATTAACCTCCCCGCAAAAATAACTTGAAAGGAAGATTTTTGATCAGCACCAGTATTGAGAATAATTCAGTTCAGATGCGTTGAGATAGCTGTGGCAGACAAAATATTTTAGAAAACTGTTGCCCAGGATCCTTTGCAATTTCAATTTTCTTCTTCTGCAAAATGTTGAGGTCTAACCCAGTGATGATCTGCAAAAGATCACACACTAAACAGGCAATAGGAACAGAGGGAGAGAGCAAAGACCCCCATTGCCATATACACACTATTTGATGCAACACATTCCAAGCAAGGTAGAACTCCTCCATTCAATACAGATAACTCCACATGGGCTTCACCGTTTGCAATTTCATTTTTTTTATGCTTGCCTTTCAAATTCCAGCACTAAGAGTGGTGGTAACACCACCTCTAGGTAATTTTGAAGCTAAAAGATTCAGCATTTGAAATAGGGGAGTAGATGAGGTTTATTTGGATATAGGAATCAATCAGAGAAAGGGGAGATTAGTTGGATTTTGATAATATGATAGGGCTATGGTAAACCTTCTCCCTGAGGAAATCCCAGCAACGTTTCCCTCCCTCGTGTTTGATCCTGTATAGCTCAGGGTAACCTGGAACAGACCAACTTTGGTTGGATTTTCCCATGCAGAGGCCTCCAGAAAGTGGCTGAGGTGCAAGTTTTCAGATGCAAAAGCTAATTCCCAGTCGAGGTCACCACATGGGATCCACTTCCCAAGTGGTGTGGGAACACCTCAGTCTTCACATCTTTCCCAAACTGCATCAGGATACCCCAAGCCTTTGTGATCTAACTAAATGTATGTCACGCTTCCTCAAGTTAATAACAGATGTCCCAGGAAAGACAGCTCTTGAGGTCAGGGATTTTTTTTCCTTCCCCCCCCCCCCCCCTTTTTTTTTTTTTTTTTTTTTTACTGTTGTCTTTTTCTTTCCATTTGGAAGGGGCAGGAGGGCGGGGGGATCTGAGCACACCCTGGGGCCACCCCTGGCCCACCCCCCGTCTGCGGTCCCGGAGAGATGCGGCTGCAAGCGTTCTGTTTATCTTACACAGCTTTCCCCCGAATGAGGAAAAATAAATAGAAGGAGCAAACATATGACTCTCCTTAGCACAAAACCTTCCCACCTCCTCCTCGCCTTTCTTTTTTTTTCCTTATTATTATTATTTTTTTTCCTCCTCCTCTGGCGACATAAAAAGAGGCTGCGTCTGCCCCTGTTGAATGTAAATGCCTTTGAAGTGGAACTAATCATTTCAAGGATAGTTTGCGTTGTCCTAACAACGCAGCTGAATTGCGAAGCCCCGCTTTTTGTTGAAGATATGTTTTCTTTCTTTCAGCCCAACCTGATGATGATATACTGCTTTCACGCTCTGTCCTCCCGCATCGTAAATCTCCGTCGCCGGCTCCCCAGCCCGAACTCCCCCACGCCAGCGGGGGACCGGCTACGGGCCCCCCGCCCGGGAAGAGCCGAGCCGGGCCGGGTCCCGCCGGGCAGCGCTGCCGGACGCCCCGACGGCTCCGGACGCCCCGACGGCTCCGCCCGGCTCGGCGCTGTCCGTACCCCGGCGCGTCCCCGCGGAGCTCCGCCGGCCGCTTCCCGCGGAGGAAGCGCGCACCCCTCGGCGCTCCCCTGCGGCCGCTCCCGCATCTCCCGTTAATGCCATTAGTGACAGGGCTCGGGTTTCAATCGGGGCTCGCTGACACCACGGGGATGCTGCGGGTGCCTCGGAAATTCGGGTCAAGCGCTGCGGACTCGGGTTTCACGGTCAAGGCTACCGGGAAGGAACCTCGGAAACGCCCCGGAGAGCTGCAGAGTGCCGCTGGATGGACAGACGGACAGATGTCTGTCTGATAACAGCAGGACAAGGGGAAATGGTTTTAATGGGAGGAAAGATTTAGGTTGGATGTCACCACTCTTACTATGAGAGTGAGGTGAGGTGCTGGAACAGCTGCCCAGAGAGGCTGTGGATGCCCCGTCCCTGGAGGTGTTCAAGGCCAGGTTGGATGGTGCTCTGGGTAGCCTGATCTAGTATTAAATGGGGAGGTTGGTGACCCTGCATGTGGCAAAGGGGTTGGAGATTCATGATCCTTGAGGTGTCTTCCAACCCTGGCCATTCCGTGATTCTGTGATGTGATGTGTGGGCAGCCTCAGGCTCCTGGCCTGCCAGTACTGCTTCATTGAAAAGAAATACAGCAAAAATAATTATAAAAATTACTAAAATAACTGCTTTTCTCATCTTGGATGCTCTCCCCACCAGGTCCCATTCCAGGTGGGGCAAGTTCTGGGTTAACCCCTCCCCAGTGGGTGTTTGCCAGCTGACAACTCTTGTATTTTAAGAAGAGAGAAACATATTTTATTTACTACCTCTTATAAATTATTTACTGGCAGGGCTGAGGTAATTCCATTAAAGCCACATGGGTTGCCCACACCAAACGGATATCTGGAGATCACCTTCTTTTTTCTTTTTCCTGCCACCATAAAGCCATACAGTTGCCAGAGAGTAGGGAAAGAAGGGCCAGGGGAAATGGACTGCCAGAGAAATGGCAAAGGAAAGCAATGGTTTTGTCCCCACTGTTTATGATACCCCACAAACAGCTCAGCTGTTGGGGATGGAGTTCCTTTAGCACCCGTCCCCACCATCCTTAGGCCCTGTGCAGCAAAGCAGCCCCAGCAATCACCCATGGGCTCAGCCCACCAGACCCAGGTGGGTTCCCTAGGTTGGGGAAAAGTAGTGCAGGAGAGAGAGATGAAGGAAAACTCCAGGTGAACCTCAGAATACCATTTATTCTCAGAAAATAGTTTATTAGCAATCGTTCCCAGGGAACTGGGGAGAAATTCCTGGTTTCCTATTTGCAAGGAGAGAGATTTGAGGATTAAAAGGGCCATCCCTCTTTCTGATGTCTTTTCCCTACCCCACATCAGAAAAGAAGTAGAGAACTTGGTCCTACAGCTCCAAACATTCCAAATGAAAGTGTGAAAATAACAGAAGTGGGAAAGTAACCTGCCAGCTACAAACCTGCTTCTGGTTGAGACATGAAGGATATGCACTACCAAAGTTGTTCTGTTGATTTCAACCAATCTCTCCACAGGTACTTGCACTGCAACTGAAGTCCCCTGCATTCCCCATCCATTACTTCCTACCCCATGTGTCCTCTCAATCCCCTCCAGGTAACGCAGGGCTGATGAAGGAAGGAACACGAATTGCAGCTCACTATTTCACCACCAGAGAGATGTAATAATGCTACTAATCAGTGCACTCGACTACTTTAAATTTGCTTTGATTCCTTCGAGCAAATACTTCATTTTCACATGGATTCAGTCACACTTCATTGGCATTTTTCTGCCCAAATCGCCTTGGCTTGGGAACATGAATATGTTCCTGATACAGCATTTTATACATAAAGCATGGAAAACCTTCATGTATATTACAGCACAGTGTTGCCACTGTGGATACATCACCTCTGGGAGGCCAGAGCCCCCCAGCAGCAGGGAGGCAGTCCCACAAATGGGATGGGGGGGTTGCAACATCACTGGGCTGTACAATAGCCTTGGAGCAGCTGAGTCACAGATGCTTCAGCATTTTACCTCTGTGGGCAGCTCCACCCCAGCCCTAAGTGCTCCCCAGCTGCGTGCTTCATCTCACAGGGCTCTTCAGTGCTTTTAAAAGTCAGATTTAATAGCACTATTTATAGAATGGGCACAGAGCATGCTGTCTTTCCGTGTCAGCTCCTCCAGGTGCTCTCAGACATGAGCTGCCACACTCGAGCTGAGTGTCACTTTGAGGGACGGCTCGTGGAAGCGGGGGGAGCTGTGGGTGGGGTTCATGGCTCAGGAATGGGGAATCATATGTTAAGCTCAGAAATCATACAGCAATTGCAGAACACATTTACTCCTTGAAAGAGCTTCTGGCTTTTTGAATCTCCTAGTCACAGTTTTGATCCAAAAAGCTGAGATTCTTATACAGGGCCCAGAACTTTTTGGTGAACGCCAACAAGCACTGGAACAGGTTGCCCGAGGAGGCTGTGGATGCCCCATCCCTGGAGGCATTCAAGGCCAGGCTGGATGTGGATCTGGGCAGCCTGGTCTGCTGGTTGGTGACCCTGCACATAGCAGGGGGTTGAAACTAGTTGATCATTGTGGTCCTTTTCAACCCAGGCCATTCTATGATCCTGTCAACAACCATCAAAGCCAGCACAGCCATAGCTTGCTTTCCAAGTCCTACCATGAGATGGGTGGGTGCTATCAGCATCCTTAGCTGTAGGGCTGCTGTGCCCACGTGCACCAGCACCAGGTTGAGCTTTAAGCTTCCTGAAATAAAATACTTGCACTGAAGTCACCCAGTGCAACTCCTCTTTGTTTTAAACGAAACCTCCTTTCTAACATCTAATAAAGACTGATTTTGCAGCCACGCCACCTCAGTAAGCATAGAAAGCATTTATGAGATCTGGTAAACCTACCTCTCCTTCATAAATATCATATTCAGTTTCAGAACAAGTGCTTTATGCTAAAAAAAAAAAAAAGCGCATGCAGGAGTTGCCAAAGTGTTTGAATATTTCATTGAGAGCATTCCCTCTGAGCCACAAAAACACACACAAAGCAGCCACTCCCACAATACATAACCAGGCAAAAAATGCATCTATTTGGCAAAATACACTTTCAGGAAGTTTGAAACCAACTCTTCTCATCCCTCCATCGCCCCTCAGCCCAGCGTCGCTCAGACAGAAGAGAGACAGCAACAACAAAAAGCAAAAGAAAAAAGAAAGGAAAAAAAAAAAAAAAATCCCCAACTTGAAGCATCCCGGGATAAATTTTAAAAGGTTTGTAAGACAAAAGGCCTCAAACAGCATGTAGCATGAGAAAGGCTTAATGCTCAAAGAAACACCCTTCAAAAATAATACATCTGTTTGAGCTGCAAAGGCTTCTTTAGTTGCAGCCTGCTTGCATTAATACTTTTGGACAGCCCAGTGCCTCCAACACACGGCTGAGCAAATGTATTTAGTAAGAAAGTTTGGTTATATTTTCTTTAAGATACCTCAGATTGTCCATTTTGACAGCATTGGAAGTGAATATCCTTAAGTAATGATGATGTGCATCATAGCGTTGAGAAAATAGATCTCACTTTCAAAAAGAAGGATAATTGCATTTTTCTCCCTTTTAAACATGACTAGATGTTGGTCGGTGATAGAGATCCAGGGGAGCTCCTTCAGGCACACGAAGAAGTGAAATAACATTGCAGCAGATACTGGGACACTGGCAGTTTTAATGCTGGAGAAGATCAAACCCAGGCCTGTTGTCCTGTCTGAAGAGCTGCTGCATCCAAGTGAAAATCACATGCCATGCAGTGAGAGCCACAAAGCTCTCCCTGATGCTGTGCATCAAGCACAGACAGCTCACACACAGACGAGGAGCTCAGCTGTGCCCTGGTACAGCATCTTTCACTGGCACTGAGTTTTGCCTCCATATCCCTGAACTCTTCTGCTGCAGCATTTTGCTCTGCTGAGGCTCTTGAAATCTCATTTCTACTTATTTTTTTTCTAATTATCATTATTATTTTTTAATCTCTTCTCATTCAGACAATCCCAGCTTGAGACAGCTCCGTATATTACTACGCCTGTCAGGAGATGGTGAGAATAATACAGGCAAAAAGGCCGGGCTGCTCCTGGTTGGGTTTGTGGCAGTGAGCACAAAGAGGCTGGATGGGGGGCAGGGGGGAGCACAGCCTGTGTGCTTCCAGCATCTCCTCTCATCTACCTACCTACGTGCCTAATTGCTGCTCAAAAAGGCTGCAGCAATGCAGCTCGGGACTGGATGACACAGGGAGTGCTTTCAAGTCCTCTGCGTTGGTTCCAGTGTCTGCACCTCAAACGAAGTGTGGCGAGGCATTCCATCTGCACTCTCTGTGTGTGCATGCCCGTGCCAGTGCTGTGCTGCACCCGTGGTGGAAATGCACGCACCTGCATCGGAAGCAATGCATGCATCCATGCCAACATGCAGCAGTGTGCACCCCAGCAGCAGCTATGCTTGCACATACACCAATGCTGTGTGGCTCCCATTGCAGCAATGCACGCGCCTACATCAACACCATGCTGCTCCCACTGCAGTAATGCATGCACCAGCATCAGAAGCAACGCACTTGCTATTTCCTACCTATTTCCATGGCAGTAATATCTGCACCTGCATCAACAGCATTGCACATGCCCATGCCAGCATCATGCTGCAACCATGCATATATCAACATCAGAAGCAATGCATGCATCTGTGCCAGCAGCAGTGCATGCCCCCATGTCAACACCATGCAGCTCCCTTTGCAGCAATGCTTGTGCCATCATTAGTATCAATGCATGCACCCACAGGCAGCCTGCCCATCAGGATGAAGGGGTTAAGGTTCAGGTTTTGGAATACTTGTCATGGAAGTGAAAGCTTGCTGTGCAGCACCAAGGATAAGAGCCAGGACAACACTGCAGCGTGGCAAAGAGGACAACCAGGCTCATCTGTGTGGTGAGGTGACTCTGGTCATCACATACCTAGAAGTCAGCAGCAGATTTTCTTGTTGCTCTTTTTTTGTGCTTTTATTTTTCCCTCCTTGCTAAAACCACACACACACAAAGTTAGTAGTGAGTGCCTGAAATTACTGATTAGGTCACCATGAATCACATCAGAGTACCTTAGTTTTGATTAAGTCCTTCTGGTAACCATTTAGAGTGCTAAAATTTATCATTCCATTTAATTATCCTTGCTTTTTGGTTTGGTTGTTTGTTTTTTTTTTTTAATTGTCTTCTTTATTGCTCATTAAATCACTAAAGATGCTTCTGTGGTTTGTTCTTAAGGAAGGATCCAGCATGCAACATATGCTGGAGAAAGGTTGCTTAGGTTTCCACAGCATCTGAAGCTGTCAGCATAAATTCACTGATTTTGTTTTATCAAAGGATAAGCAGCTCTTGTAAAATCCTGGCACTTTGGTCACCAAAGTAATAGTCACATAAAAGAGGCCTTTTAGGTACTAGGTTTGGTTAGCAGTATAATTCCGGTGTTCAAAACATTTGGAGCAACTCTACAACTCAAAGCTGTGCAAATCATTTTGGCTATGAGTATGGATGTGAAGGTACTTCTTTTCTCCAAGCCAAGACATCTTAGCACCTTCTGCAATAGTTCTGGGTGCATGACCTGGAGCTCCACATCTATGGGACTCACCACTCTGCAGCTGTGACCCCATCAAGACAGCCAGGAGTACCATGGAAGACCTGGAGGGTGCCAACACACTGAGCACACTGGCCAGCATTCACACACAATATGAAAAACCCAGTCCCAAAGGAGCCGTGCCAATCTCATGATCACCCCACATCTGTAGATGCTATGGACAAGCACCCCAGGAGTTGGGGATCACTGCAGCTGTAACCCCAGCGTGGCACAAAGCATGGATCCTACTTCAAACCAGAAATAAATGGAGGGCAAAAATCCCACTGGAAAAGCACAGAAAAGCGTCCTCCCAGCCATCCCCACTGCCCCAACATCAAGGCCTCTCTTCTGCCCCATCTGATGCATTTCGGCAGCAGCCTGGCATAGCAGGCTTGGCTTTGAGTCACACTATGCAACATGGTGAGCTTCAAAATCAACATAGGCTCCTTTTTTTGACTTCTTTTTTGGTTTTCATCTTGAACTTAGACCATCAAGTTAGGGAAAAACAGTGACCAAAAAGTGCATGGTTATAGCAATTCAGTAATAATATTACCATCCAATATCTGGACAGAAGAGTGGTCTTATCTGCGTTTGGTTATTTTGTGTAATGCCAAAACCACGTTGGTATTTAAACATTATATTACACTGTGTTTTTGTAATCTCAAGTGAAAGCTATTTGGTTAATTCTCTGAGCCTCATTATGTTCTCAAATTCCCTTTAAACTGCTCTTATTCTGAACTATATTTACTTAACTATGAAACCGTGAGCAGCCCTTGTTAATACAGCAGGGATTTCCACTCGTCATGAATTTATGCGCTCTACCTTTTATCAGCTTAGCAAATAGCATGGCTCAAAGGTTTTGCAGGTTTCTGCTTTCTCAGCTGTTACCTTTTTGCATTAGATTGTCTCAGCTCTCTGTTTATCCTTGTTGTAGGCGCATCCCAAGCACCTGCAGCTCCCACAGTGCTAGGATCTGCTGTAGTTTAGGAACCCCATATATTTGTGCCACCACAGCAGGGAGATGCTTAACCTCCTGAATGCAAGGCTCTGAGGATAGCGTGTATATTGTGTGCCAGCTGCAGTGCCATTATCCTCTTTCCCATTTTTTTACATTTACCCTTTCAGATAATGTATCTAGTAAGGCCAAAACTTTGCCACCAACCATCCTGACCCAAGTGAAAAGCTTCCTTCCCACCTCTTGCATCTCTATGCTTAAATCCTATCTGTGGTATCAAATCTTTGTAAATAAGTGAACATCACCCAAACCACAGCT
This sequence comes from Meleagris gallopavo, assembly GCF_905368555.1. Classification (NCBI taxonomy): domain Eukaryota; kingdom Metazoa; phylum Chordata; class Aves; order Galliformes; family Phasianidae; genus Meleagris; species Meleagris gallopavo. The sequence goes on along the minus strand of NC_139412.1, from coordinate 4,460,193 downwards.
CCCACCACCTTACCTCCCATCAGACCCCACACCTTCAGAGCCTGAGCCTGTTTTTAGGAACTGGGAGGCACAACCAACCAATTATCCACGCTCCATAAAACTGCCTCTATTTAGCCACCCATGGCTCTTCCCATCACTAGGAAGACACCAGAAGCTGGGAGGAGCTCACTACAGTGGCTAAGGTCCAAGCTGACACCCCTGAAGGTGGAAGTACCAGGTGTGCAGAGCTCCATCCCTTCCACCAAGGAATAAGAAACCAATCCCTAAATAGGGATCCTGAGTGACCCCTGCCCCATAGTCCCCACTGGAGCAGAGGAAGGAAGCTGCAGGAAGGGCCCAGGCCATGCTGTCCAGGTGTCCCTGTAGCTCTGATAGGGGACCCAGCACTTTGCACTGTGCTCTGGCATTAATGCTACAGAGAGCAGCACTGCAAAACACAGCCACATCGCTGGAGAGAGAAGAGGAAAAGCACAAGAAAAGGAATATTAATAGGCAATTTCTGTCAGGAAAGCGCATACCGGAGAAGTGATCAGCACATCCTTCTCCAGAAAGAAGCACAGCCCCAAGGTGCAACCTCACAGCACACTCAGCACTGCCAAACGGCCTGCCCTGTCCTCCACTGACCATCCCATCCTATCCCATCTCACCTGAGCCCACACAGGTTACCAACCTTTCTCCTCTCCTGACTGATCCTCCCTCGCAGCTGCTCCATGCTTCTCCCAGTCATTAATCCCACTTCACCCCAGCTGCCCCAGCTCTCTGAACTGCCCCTTCAGCTGCGCCAGGCCTGGCTGATTTCACCTGGCTTCCTTAAGCCCGTGATCCCCCTCCTCAGCTGCTTCCTTCTGCCCTAGCCATCCTGCAGCCACCCTACTGATCTCCCCATGACTTCTCACTTCATGCACACTTTAGGACAGCAGAACATACCCCTTGAATGCTGAACACTATAATGAAAATGACTTGCAAGAGGTAACCAGTGCTTGTATGGTTTTTCTCCCTCCCCAAGGGCTGTGCTCCCTTTTCCAATGGAAGTGGAGTTTTACCCACAGGACCGAGCAAACCCATAGCACTAAAAATGCAAGTGTGGGCATCTCAGGAACACACAAAGGGCTGGCATAGATCAACACTGCCATGAGGGAAAGAACAGTCAGCCTCTGTGTGCAGTGGCTGTCTTTTCCTTTAGGGACGTGGCAAGCAGTCGGCGAGGAGAAATCTTCCTCCAAAGAATGTTTGCCCTCTAATCGCAATGCATTATCAGCTAAAGCAGTTTCATAATGAAGCAATAAGAGCCAATGAAGTTGATGTTATCATAGGATAATTGGCCATGTCAGGCAGCCAGATGCCTTAAGGCAAAAGCAAAAGCTGTTTAGCGCACCAAGAAGGTCAATCAGCAGATAATGTCCATTTCCTCTGAATTTACTGCCATCCTATCAGCCATTAATTTGAAGGATCTTTCAACAGTTTCATCTCCAGTGGTGCATATATGTACCTTCACCTCTTAGTGAAGACCTGATTTTGTCCAAGCCCCAAGCTGCCTTTCCATAATAATTTCCAGGTAGCTGGGATTGCACCTGGGTTCAGGAAAGTATACATGGAAATCTGGCAGAGAGAAACCTCTGTTCACTTGGACATGGAGGAGCATCTTTGCTGGGTTCTCAAACCCAGGTACGTCCTGGAGCCCATCTCCTGGGCTCCTCCAGCGGGTGGCAGAGCCAGGGCTGTACTCTGCAATTAAGTGCTCCAGCACAGAGCAATTCACTTGGAAGTAGGTATTCATGAGAAAGAGAGACAGTACAGCCCCAAACCAGTCTCTGCATAGTCAGATGAGACATCTGCTTGGATTAAACAGCTATAACCATCCAGACAAAAGCCACGTTCCCTCCAACACAGGCTGTTTCACTGAATGCCTGGCTGGGAAATAAGAGAAATAGAGAAAATAAGAGCAGTAATGCTTTTCTAAGAGGTTGACCCTCAATACAGTTACCATTTTGCACTCTCCATAGCACTTAACAGGGATTATTAATAAAAGCTGGATATTACCCTTCTCATTTGCAAATAAAGCTGGTATCTTTTGGGAGGTTCATACATAGGAATAAAGAGGGAAGTCTGTATGCCCCTGGGTACCTTTCCATTAGCCACTGGAGCAGATATGGATAATATCATGGATCAATCTTTTCAGGTGAAGACAGACAGGGAAAATATGCATAAGGCGAAAGGGAGGGTCAAACCCCAGAGAGATGATCCCAGCATATGGAGAATTAGATGGAAAAACTCCAAAGGACCCAAAGTCCACATCTCCCTCCCTCAGCAATGATGCTCAGCAGAGGAGAAAGCACTGTGGCTTCATGTGATCCCCACGCAGTCGCAGCTGCAATTTGGAAAAAAATCTCCAATTAAGTCCTGTTTGTTTCTTCGTGTTGACTTTCTCTTCCCCTCTCCTGGCTGATGGACCTGCACCACCAACTGAAGTAGCAGTCCTGGAAGCCTCTCTCCCTAGCTCCTGTAGCACGGCTCTTATTGGCTTCCTACAGCAATTCTGTCCCTTTCTTGTACAAATTCTGCACAGATGCCCAAACAGCCACTGATGCCGTGAGGCTGGGCTCAATCCAGACAGCTCTCAAAGGCTGAGCAAGTCAGAAGGAGGATTTCTCACAGCAGGGTCCCACAGAAAGGACAGCAAATCCCTGCCTTTTTCCATCAATATGAGATTTTCCCAGTACCAGAAATCTTGAGGAACCCAGAAATTCCTCCAGATAAAGCAGTATAGAGGCTCTAATTCAGCATGGAGGTTGGATCTTCTAATTGTATTAGGGGTTTATACACCGAGTTAGTAAAATACCATATGGCCACTGTAATACAGGCTGGTTTTTCCCTGGCAGGTTGTGTAAGCTGCTAACAGCAGACAAGGTCATAACATGTCTCCTTATCACTGCTTTATGTTCTGTGTCTTGGTCCAGCTTCTACAGCATATCATCCAGCAGAGAGGCTGGATATATTTGCTAAACTCTTTCCTTCTCCAAGAATTCCTATTCCCAACAGCTGTACCATAAGCATGGCCCTAGGATTGCATTCAAAACCATTACTGCACGCCTGATTTTAAACCTTCCTCATAAGAAGTGTCCCGTGTCCATGGACTTCATGGGTGGGATCTGTGCTGACTTGGTGTAATAAAAATAGTGAGTCAGATTTGGTCACTTGTACACTAAAGCTCTGGCCCCTCTTTTGGAGCCCTCATTTAAGACCATCACCGCAGCTGCATGAACACTTAACACTTCAAACCATCCATGGTTCCAGTACCATTTCCAACTGCTGCCAATCAAACTAGGTGGAAATCAATAAGGACAGACTCACCTTCCTCTCCTCATTAGTCATTTCCAGCCTGACACTAAGCACATCAGCCCAGAAAACAATAAATGTGGGGAACCAGAGAAGAAATGCAAACATTGCACACTCTCGCTCAGACTAAGCAAATCTGTTATACAAATGCAATACATTCATAAAGCAAACGGACTGGTTCAAGAAAAGAGAAAGGGCAGGGAAAGGAGGATGCATGCTCCCAGCTATGCCTCCAAATCTCTCCATCAGCTGCCCTCCAAGCCTACCTCTGCACACCAAAGACCACGCCAACAAGCTGTACCCCAATAGCAGGAAGATGAGCGCAGCTGCTCACCAGAAAGGCATGTTTCCTGTGTTAGTGCCTGCCAGCGGTTGGATGTTGTTTTTCAGCTTGGCTTCAGGGGTCGTCACCATTTCACAAGAGCACAGCCCTGCTCTCCTCTTAAATTAGTTCCCCCCAGGTTTCCCTTCTCAGTTTCATGGTCATTGCCATGTCTGTCTGAAGGGCAGATGTTGTGGATGGGAAATTTTCCAGATTTCTAAGGGAGGGAAGGTGACAGTGTATTATTTTTCTCAGGAAAGCAATCTAATTTCAAGGGGAAAAATAAGCCTGAATGTCTGGTCCAGAGGTGGTTTCTCACAAACAAACCCAAAATACGGGAAATAATGACAAAGGCAGGGAGCAACCATTCTGTCACAGCTGCATTACTGGCTCCCAGCCGGCCCCGTGTTAACTACATACATTCACTTTATGAAATCACCACAGCAAGCTATAAATGATGCATGAAAATTAAATGAGAGAACTCCAACCAAGGCATGAATCCCCGACCACATGGCTGGGCTCAGGGAGGGCGGCAGAGAGGCAGACAAAGCCACGGCAGGCAGAAAGCCCCGCATGACTGGGAACCAAAACAACCTCCTCAGCACCTCGCTTTCAAATCCCAAGCTGTGTTTCAGGAGATGCCTGAAACAGCACTAGTTTGGAAGGTTTAAATACCCCAGGAATAGAGAGAAGAGTAGGCTTTATCCTTTCAGAAACCAAAATACGACATAGAGGTGTGTTTAAGGAGAAGTAACTTTAAGGAGAGTTATTTTCCATGGCTAAATGTTCACTTACACATACCAAAATCCCAGTGCTGCCATGTAGAAGCAAACAGAGATGGCACATGGGAGCTGAGGGCTACCATGTAGGATCAGGGGATTTCATGCAGGACCAGGGGATGACGTGCGGGACCTAACCTGAGCCATTCGGTCCCGTACACTGCCTGATGAAGGCTTAAAAGCTGCTCATGGGCTTAGCCTGTGCCCCACCACTTCTCCGCCTCCTTCATGAAGCCATAGGCATTTCTACAACAGTGCTGCACTTATGAGCATGAATGTGGAATATATCTGGAGGAGGACTGCTATCCTATCCAGTCTAATGTTTTTAGAAATAAGTTGGACTTCTAAGGCAAGTCTTCCAAAAGCAAGAGTTACAACTTGAAGCAAAACTAAAATGGCTCTTAGCAGGGCCATCAGCCCAAAGCAAAGCACCCACTCACATCACAACTTAGTATCATAGAATCATTAAGGTTGGAAAGACCACTAAGATCACCTGGCTGAACCATCAACCCCACCATGCACACTAGCCATGTCACTCAGTGCCACATCACCATGTTTCTTGAACACCTACAAGGACAGTGATTCCATCACTTCCCTGGGCAGCCATTCTCATTCCCCTTATCATAGAATGGCTTAGGTTGGAAGGGATCTTGAGGATCATCTAGTTCCAACTCCCCTGTTGTGAGCAGGGTTGCTAGTCACTAGATCAGGTTGTCCAGGGCCCCATCCAACCTGGCCTTGATCACTTCCACGGATGGAGCACCCGCAGCATCCATTGCCAGTGCCTCATCACCCTCTTGAGTAAAGAATTTCTTCCAATTCTTCCAGTGCCTGACCACTCTCTTGAAGAATACATTTTTCCTAATATCCAACGTGAACTTCCCTTCACACAACTTAGAGCCATTACCTCTTGTCCTATCCTGAGGACCTTTGGATCCTCAGAATCAGCACTTACAACTGGAAGGGAGGTTGGAAGAAGAAATATCCAGAGCTGTTTTTTCAGGGTAGGTATTGTTTAACACTGATGTGCAAATGGCTGGTGGACAAAACTTCCTCTCCAGAGACCAGGCAGAAGACGGTAACTTCAAATCAAGATGCTCATACTTGCTTTCAAACCTGCACAGCCAGCATCAGTGCTGGCCAGAGAAGGACAACAGTGAGCGCACAAGCCATGCTGGAAACAAGGAGGCCCTGTGCTCAGCTGGATTTCTAGAAAATGTCATAACACTAACAGTAACTACCCATCATCATAATTTAAGATCCCTACTGACAGTGTAACATGGGTCATGGCCAAGCACTCACAGCCAAAGTTTTGGTGCCTGGAGTTACACAGCCAACTGAAGAGCCGCACTGTCAGGCTGCTCCCGGTGCTGTAACAGCAGTTGACTACTAATGCAAGGCAAAACACAACAAGAAAATGTGTGCACATCCACACACCCAGGCTGCTCATTTAGATGCCATCATACTGGTGTAGGCATCAGCTTCAAAAATGCCTTAGCCTTTTTGTTGTGTGAACAAATGGTCACTTCACATGCGAAAGGATTGCTGCATGTATACACTGCAAAGAGGAGGGAATTATTTAAAAAAAAGTCCAAGTGGATATTAGGCTTTTATTTATTTTCTGTAGAAAATATGGTCTTACCAGGAAACCACTTGGAACAGCCAAATTCAATTTTTGACACAAATCCTGGTAATTCACAGAGAAATTATTTAAAAAACAACCAGTTGCCAAAAGCAAAGACGTTTGACTTCTAACCTAGAGTTTTCCATTAAAGCCCAGAAAAAACTCTCACCAAACTCTAATTCACAGAAAACAGATAACCCTTAATGAAACAGTGGTTTCTGACTGCTTTCCTAATACTTCACAAAATGTGCTGAGCAGAAAAATAGTAACCCAAAATTGCAAACCAGAATCTCACCCTGCATTAAGAGAAGGGGGGCAGATTGGTGCCAGCTTTATTTCTTATCCCTTCAGAAGTGATTTTTTACTTCTTTAAGCTCTCAGAATGCTCTTTTGCCCCATTCTTGATCCCCATCTCACCATAACCCCGAATGCAGCACATCTGACCTCTGAGACGCATCCCAACACACAGATGGCTTTAGGCAGCAGTTTCCGCTCCAAAAAAGGTATTTTTTTTCCCACTGAATATAATGTTTCTGGTTTCTGGAAGCTGATTTGGAATCAAGCTGAGTAAGATTTCTGAAACAGCACTTTGATGTGAAAAACTGTGTCTTATAACATTACTGTAACTTATGGTGCCTCTGCTATGGCTACCACACTGGCCAAAAGATGGTGCTTCAGTGATTCGAGCATCATGTTTATTCCAAAACCAGCTCCCTCTCAGGACAGATCTGGCTGAAGATGCTGCCCTCCAGATGATGTTTTTCATTTTAGCAGCCATCCATTTCAATGCTTCATTTTTTTCTTAAAAACAAATAAATAAATAAATAAATAAAAATCAAAGTAAATATGTTATCAAGCACACCTAGGGCCTCATCCTTTGGAGAGCTACCCTTGAGAATAATCTTTACCCAGAGAATTGTGGCAGCTCCTTTGAACTCAGCCAGACTATCTGGGAGAGCTCATAAATATCCAGGAAAGGGAGGCTCAGACTCAAGGCTGCCATGGCCAAAATGTGAAGAAATTTGGAGGTCTTACCACCATGGAGTTCCCATGGCTTCTGGGGGTTGATGGTAACTCTTGGTGTTATCTCAGTCTGCACCACAGACCACTGGTCCTCTCCCCTCAGCTCACCCATGCAGGTATGTCCTACACCACCAGCTCAGAGGCCACCTCATTTCCATTTTATTTTCCATGGCCTTGATGCCCTGGTGCTTTGACTCCAGTGTTTCTCAGTTCATGCAGAAAAGAGTTTGGTAGACCACAAAAAGCAGATTAGTGGCTTTCCAGTAAGAGTGGAGGGATATGTGTCTCGAAAAGTCCCCTTTTGAGTTCCTTCCTAACCAAAATTTTAAACTGGATGGGTGACTGTCAAGCTGGGTAAGGTATATCGGTCATCTGCATGCCATACCACTGCTTCTGCTCTGGCATTCAGATGCAGAGTAGATTCAAAGCTCTCTGATGCTCCTTTTGGCGATTCTCATGAGACACATTCAGATCTACTAGAGACAGAAGACTGAGATCGTGCTGCCCAGGAGAAAGAGTCACAGATTTCTCCTTGCAAATAAACCCAGATGACCCACCAAGATCCACCCAAACCTGTCCTCAGCACAGCAAAAAAGAAGGAGGAGGAACTCTGAAGAGAAAGAAGGTTGAGGCTGGTAGAAACTCCTTAGTTCCATGACCCTGGTGTAGGCATCTTCCTCAACACTCAGTCCAACCACAGACTAAGGACAAAATGAAGGTGTCCCAGACTCTGTGTGTCTGTTCTGGAGCCCACATTAGGACAGGGCCACTAGGGAGCTCTGCGTTTCTGTAGCTATGGCTGTGATTAATCATCAAAACTGTGGCTGACAAACTTTTGAAAGAAAATTAAGAGCCTTTAATCAGAATGGTTCTTAGCCAGGGTTGTCAGATCAGCCCACAGCTGCCAGGTACTCAATCAGTTCAGTGAATCAGCTTCCAGTTGAGAGATGGATGCTTTTCCTTCTACACAGAAGGTCAAGGAGAGCAGAATAATACAACACCTTGATGGCCCCTTTGAAAGTTCCAGCCATCAGGAAAAGTGAATGGCATAGTGTCATAGAAAATCAATCAGGCTCCGAAGGAGAACATCCAGGTTTTCCTGCTTCCCACAACCAGTTTGAATCCTGGAACTCATTGGTACAAAGTTCTTGTCGACATGCAAATAAAAAAAAAAAGTTCTTGCATTAAATCTTGCCTTTTTTCTTTCACATATGGAGCAAACCACTCTTCTCCCACCCACCCTGTAGGCCCGGGCTGAACATCAGCCCTTTGCTGCTTGTGGGGAACAGGGAGGGCTCTGCTCTGGGACCCAGTGCAAAATATGCACTTGGGAGCTGTAGGCATGGGGGAAGAAGAGAAACTGTGCCCTGCACCTGGAGAACAAATATTCTGACCTAGAACAAGACCCCTGGGCATAACCTTTATGTTTCTTTGATATTCATTTTTCTTGATCTTGGCAATTCCTTTTTCTGCAGCTTTGGATCTGATGATCCACACACAGTAACTTCTTTGGCTTCCAGGTAGAATTACAAATGTATCTCCTTTTAAAATTATCAAGTCTGGAAACAAGATTAAATTTAGCAGAAAAAGATTTCTGTGTATTTTTCTTCTTCCTGGTTTCATTAATGATAATTCTCAATTAATTCCAGAGTAAGTTACCTGAAATCCTTGGTACAGATTTGCCCTTCAGAACCAGCACTTTCACATTGTGAAGGTGTGGGTCTGTCACCTTCACTACAAACACTGCAGGCAGGAGGGAGACCTGCTGAGCTTGTTGGTGTGTGAAAAGAAAGGAATGGAATAAAAAAGAAATGGTTTCCTGACCTAATTCTGAAAGCCTCATTACTAACTGATAATTAGTAATCGTAGGTTTAGAAACGTCATTGAAAGATGGAAGAAATTCACATTCCACAGCCTGGATGGCAACCTTCCCCATGGCAGGGGCTTGGAACCAGATGATATACAAGGCTCCTCCCAACCTAAGCCATTCTACAATCCCAAGAGGAGAAAAGGAGCAAACTTAATCAAGTAAATAATATGCTTAGCCTCAGTTTTAATTTAAACCATATTTTAGCATCCCAGCATAGCAGGAATTCCATAACACCATTCTCACCAGTGCTACAAATATTTCTATGCACACTTGTGATGCAGCTATCAGCGGCGCTGTTCCTTCAGCTTGATGACACTTCTTCAGAACTCCCCCCAACCAGGCTTGGAGGCAAATGTCTAGTTACAATCAGATAGAATCAGATTAACTGCCCCAGAGAAGTAAGATGCAGCAATTCTGGAAGTATCTGCATTGCTTCCAAAGCCTAAATCATATCAAAGTCCCACGTTCCCTGGCTCTGAATTCACAAAGGCACTTCTGGAAGTGATGCCCAGCAAAAAAATAATCACTGAAAATTATGGGCAAAGGATAAAGGAAAAAGAGAAATGATTTAATATTCAACTGGCAGTTTGCTAAAGAACAATGTGGGCTGAGATAAAAGAGAAAGGGTTGAAAGCTTTCGATGTGAAGAGGCAGAACACATTATTTGTGTTTGGTTAACCAGATAAAAAACATGCTGGATGTATCTACTTGATTTTCACTTAGGGAGATCTGATAAACTGGTAAGTTTCAGAAAAGCAGAAGAGCAGCAGCAGCGTGGCTGGCATGGGGTCAGAACAAGCCAGGGCAGGAAAGGGATGCACAGTGTGGCTCAAAAAGCTGGGGACATTTCTCTCAGAATGGTGGTGTTCATGTCTGGGGGTTAAAAATGCTTCTTCCTTCTGCAAGCAGGGCAGCCTGGTGGAGCATTCTGTTTGGAAGCAGTGCAACAGATACATGGAAGAGGTTTCACCTCCTGGGCATTTCTCCTTCCTCCACAGAGAGGCACATCCAGCTGCCCACACACAAACCAACCCCAGTAAAACGTCGTGGTCCCAGATAGGAACCATGGCCATCCTCTAAACGAGAACTTCCCTAAGACAGTGTTAAGAGGCAAAGACAGAGGAGTGTGATATGGGGAGAGGCTGCTCTCTGATCTCCTCTGAGACCTGGGCAAAGTTAGCTATGTAAGTGAGCATATATTTTGTATTTTACATATGTTCTATGTTAAATATAAATATTATGCACATATATATAATGATATATGCATACATTTCTTCCAAGTTCATTCTTAATCCCATTCCTTTGTTTGTTTGTTCTAAAGAGATTTATACATTTGCCCTCACTAGGACATAAGTCCTGGATATGTTGAGCATTTTGTGGCTCAGGCACGCTTTTTAAAGTTCCACAAGATAATTGGCACAGGAATTTACTTGGCTAAATCAGAGAGAGATTTTCAAAGGCTGAAATGGCAGTGAAGTGCCTAACCCCCATCGGCATTCAGAGCTGCTCCCCTTAATCACTGCTGTACTGTGGAAAGCAGAAAGCCCTGCCATGGCCACACAGTGCTCTCTGTGCTCTGTGCAATGAAAGAAACTGAGTTTATATTAGATCTTAAGAAGGAAAAAGCTCTTTTAATTTGGGTGGAGGAACACAGTTCACTCGCTGCCTCCACGATCACGAATATGATCATGACTTGTCCGTGGTCTTTGGTGCCACAGAGCAGCACCTGGAGCAGCCACCAGCACCATTCTCAAGGAGTGCAGCCTTGTTGGTGGCTACCATCCTCCCCCATTCTCCTCTCCATTTCAAACTTGCAAAAGCCCAGCAGGCACATTCCTCACTTGGACTTCTAACCCTGGTTGGAAACAGTTCCAGCCAACTGATTTCAGTAGGAAAAGTACAGTATAAGTGACTCAACCCTGATCTGCCATGGAGTTTGCCTATTCCTTGGTTTATAGCTGATGGCACCATGGTATTTTCTTGTCTGGCAGCAAGCAGAGGTGGAAATCAGGGCTCCCAGAGGCCTTCCCAACAAAAAAAGATCCCAAGGGCGTAGCTTTGGTGCTTTTTGGTCCTACCTAGAACAGTGACCTCAAGTCAGCAGGGATGAGAAGGTTTTACTTTCAAGGACATGTGAAAAATCCTTCCAAAGAGAACAAAAGAAGGAAAATATTAACAAGAAGAAGTGCAGCACGTGTTTCATGATGCTGCTGGTAGGGGTGGTGAGATCTCTCCAGGGCCAGAACCTTGGGTCTCCTCACCAGAACGCACAAACCGAAGGTCAGGTCCTCCATGAGGCAGACTTCCTTCCCCCAGAGCCATTCATGGCAGGGTCCTGTTTCAGGCTCTCCAGCATTCCTCACCTGCCTATTTCCCTCTCCTCCTCCCCACTGCCTTAACCACCAGCTTCCCCTCTGTGTTTGGACTTCGGTAAGTAAGAATTTTCAGTTGAATCGTAAATTCATCAGATACACGGTTTTGGTCACACTGAAACTATTAGCTAGTGTGGGTCAGATCTGTCAAATAGTTTGGGCTGGAAACTATGTATGTAAGGACGGGCAGGGGGTAAAGCCGCTTCACGCTTGAGGCAGACAACCTGCAATGCATGGATGGTGGCCATGCACTCATTCCCTCTCTCTCAGAGCTTTTTAGGAGCTTTTAAAAGTAGAACAGGTCTCATGGGAGAGCAGGAAGCCATTGCAGGATTTCCAGAAGCTGGGGATCAAGCAAAGTGCAGAACTGTGCGTATCCCACCCAACGAGGTGAGGCTGGCTGGCAAGCAAACCTTCAGGTTGGAAGGGCTCCAGATTCTACAAAAAACTTTAAAAGCCATGCAGTGAGCAAGAGAAGCAGGGCTGTACCTGGGCAGCAAGGGCAAGAGTCCAGATCCCATGCTCCCATCCCTTCTCCAGAGACAATTATTGACATGAGAGGGTAATCCCCTTTTCAGCATTTTTGGGTTGGATATTAGGAAGAAGTTCTTCTTTTCAGGAGTAGTGATGCAGTGGCACAGCTGCCCAGGGAGAGGTGGGGTCACCATCCTTGGAGGTGTTCCAGAGTCATAGGGATGTGATGTGGAGGGACACGGTTACGGGTATGGTAGGGTGGGCTGGGTTTGGACTCGGGATTCTTAGTGGTCTTTTCCAATCTTAATGATTCTATGATTCTAAGAATGTCAATTAACAAAACAATCAAAATTACCAAGAGGAGGAGTAAGAAGAAAACAAAATAATCTAGCTCATAAGCACATTCCTAAATTGCACAAGAAAAATAGAATTAGTGACATCAGGAGACCAGACTTTGTATCACTTTTACCAATTCCAACTGAAGTTGTTAACATGAGGGATTGGCCAGAAGGTGTCTGATGTCTCACAGTTTGTACATGCCAACAAAGGCCTATGCAAAGAGATGAAAACCACCGCCAGAACCAGAGCTTTTTCTCCATCTGCTTCCTGTCTTCACCATTTTGCATACACAGAGGGCACACCACCCCACACCGAGCACCACTCAGCAAAGTTTCTAGCGTTCTCCCAGGTCCATGACAAGGATTGGCCAAGTACCTCGTGTTACTGCTTCAGCTAAAATAGTCATCTCAGTGCTCCCTGGGAGATCAACGCTCAGTGTGTAAAATCACTGCTGGGAGGAAGTCTGCACTCATACTCTTGAGGCTCAGTATGGAATTGCTTGCAATGTTTGTTATTCAAATAAAAAAAGGAGTTTGGGGGAAATAGCAGCATTTGCTTTCAAGCATGACGCATACCAACCCAAAGTCTCCTGCTGGCCTCCAGTGTGGACCTTCTTGTGAAAAGCCTCCAGTGCTCACTAATGGTGTAGGACAACCCTTGGGACACAGCAACCAAAACCTCACTGATTTTCACTGCAACATCAGGCAGCGGCTGCATTCACAACCCAGGAGCAGTAGCACTGCCTTCACCTGGTGCTCCTGACACAAGGAGAAGAGATTCTGGACCTGATCAATGTTAGTTTTGCTTTGTAAGACCTCAATCTGTTCCTTTTTCTGCTGATGGCACTGATGGGAGAGCTTTGTGCCACGTGTCTGAGCTGTGAGAGCCCAAGAAGTTACCAACTGATGGGGAAAGATGCTGAAAACCACGGAAAAGCAAACTGAAGACGTGGAGAAAAGCAGCACATTTCACTAATTTATTTTATACATCGCAACAGCTGTGCTTACATGAAAAGGGTCATTAACTGAAGATGTGCAGAGTACCAGCATGTCTACTGAGACTTCGTACAATTTAGTGGATCACTGCGGAGTACAAATCAGCATCATTTAAAATTCACAAACAAACCCTATAAAATACCTTAGTAGGTATTTTAAAGGCCCCAAACAAGTACTGTGTACCATTCGATAGATGCAATTTTTCTGTTTTGCTATGTAAAAAGGAAATATTTTTTTCCATACGTAAAAATAAATCTGTTCTTTTTAAAAACAGAGTTGTTTTTTTTTTTTTTCCTACATTATTTTAAAAGAATAAAGACAGCTCCCACTGAGATGTCTGTTTAAAAGTTCAGTACATTCTGCTGCCTTATTTTATCTAGCGACGAGGAACTAAAAGAACACTGAAAATTCAATCATGACGGCAATAATATTTGAAAAGGCTATAAAAAAAGGATGATTTTGATGGTAAGGAACAGCATCGCTGAAATTCTGAACTCACTCTTCCTATTTCGTCGCATGAAAAATAATCTGGGCCCTATGCAGAAGATGTGTTCCGTGCACCACTTTGATGGATACAAAACAGCCTTTTAAAAGCCTGCTGAAATGAAAGGTGATTTTTTAAAACACACAGGTATTTACACAGAGCCATTTACTCAACATGAGGAAACGTGCCGTTCCCTCTCTATAGTTTAGCCATCTCTCGGATACTTTGCATAAGTATGCATTTATTTACTAATCTTCAAAGAGTCCCCATTTTTCCTAGCTTTCCACTGTAGTCATTAGAGGTCACAACCCTGTAGGAAATATGGGCTGCCATGGTAACACAAAATGTCTGCTACAGGCTTAGTGTAATTCCTCCCTAATAGAAAAACAACAGCAGCAAATCCCGCCTTTGATAAACGGGCTTATACGTTGTAAGGAGCCGCTACCTAGAAAGGTGTCCATCACTTCAGACAGCGCTAAATGCAAGAAATTCCCAAAAAAAAGGGGAGGGGGAGGAACAAACTCACACATTCAACACATTAAAATTAATAAATAAATAGATGCCACTCTCACACACAAAGGACAATGCTGAATTAATCCGTGGCACCGACCTGCAGCCGCTCCATCAACACAGCCCAGCGAGGTGGGCAAAGTTTGCAGCGCGTCGCGTGCGGACCCTCAAAGCAACCCTGGCTGCACTCGACAACAAGTGTCTGCTGAGCACTTCTAACGGGGGAAAACTGCATTCGCCTATTTCTGACAAAGTATGATTCAGAGGGGAGCTGCCACCTCTGTGATTGCAGGAAGGTACTCAGCCATCCCTGCTTCGAAGTTCCTGTGGGAAAAGATGCATCTGATTCCAATAGATAAGAGGGGTTCGGGAGCACAGGGGAAAAAAAACTGTTTGATCTGATGGTTCATGGGCATTGCTTGCATTTGGGGTAAATGCCAGATCGAGGAGGCAGCAGGCTGGGGGTGGTGGGCACCTGGGGCTGCTGGGTGCGTGCACACCTGTGCCCTGCAGCACTCTGTGAGATCTCCTGCCCCGTGCACACAGGAAGGACTGGGTCGCTTTCATCTGCTAGGCTGAATTTCCCCAAGAATGTTGGTTTTTGTGCCCATTTCTAAACTTCCTTAGTCTTTTTCCAACACTGCGAGCAGTGAGGGGGTGCCCCTGCTGCCCAACCCATCCTGCTGCTGGGGTACCATGGACACACCAACCACACGCCTGCAGACACGCAGAGCCTCCCCCAGACAAATCCTAGTTCTCATTGTCTTTTGTTTACATTCCTCAAGCCAGTTTTCAATCCAGAAAGCAGCAGTCACATCTCCACCCATCCAAGTTAATTTTTCAATTAAGCTATTGCATTACCTCTACTCCATTCCCCATACCATTGACTTTGCCCTTCTACTTTTTAAAAACAGGCTTAATTCGGCCTGATAACACGTTTTCTCTAAGCATGAGCCTTGAAATGCTGCGAATCCTCACCACCGTGCCCAGTACAGCCCATGGCTGAGGACACATCAACTCCAGCACACAGTGCTACCCCAACATCAAGTTCTACATATGAAGAGGAAATGCCATAGATCTCTCTGCTTGCACCCTTTCTGCTTCCTTCTGCTGAAGGGGTGATGATTTTTCTCCTTTTCTTCCTGTACCATCACTTTGCTGTTTAAAGCACTTGGGGAAGTTTCAGGTTTGCCTCCTCTTTCCTGCCTGGTTGTGAGATATGCTCTTCTTTCAGCATGTTCCCAAGAAAAACCACATACAGTGTAATGAATATTTGTGGGTTTTAATACATATTCCCTTGTGTTGGTCCAAAAAGGCAACTAGATCTGGGAGGTTCTCTTCTGCCTGTAATATTGTTCCCAAACACTACTGGCAAAAAACAAGTCCTCTTTCCACCCATCTCTATATCATCACCCTCAATCCTAGGAACCCAAATCAGTGTTCAGCCCAACCCCAGCTCTGACAGACCTTGCTAGAGACGAGAGGTGGTATGCACACATGGTGTGAGGACTGTCTTTTGCCAAGGGAAGTGAGTGAGCCTGTGACATCCATTAAGTCCCTGTACAGAGCTCTCTGAACACTGTCTCCATATCCCAACATCACTCCCATACTTGCTCTCTCCAACTGCTTTCTGCTCATCCATAGAGTGCAGGCCCTCCTTGGTATCTACGCACATTGTGCTCAGACACAAATGCTGTCCATAGCCCAGCACCGAGCCCCATTCTGGAGCCCACTGCTTCCACAACTGCTAGGGGGGACCAAACATCCACCAGCCCTACCCCGTTACCAACCCCTTCTAGCAGTTGTGTAGCCACAGTGCACAACAGGAACAAACACACAATTCTCTCTAGTAAGTCATTTGTAGGGATGCACTGGCCACCACCAGCATCCTCCTCATGCTTCCCAGAACTCCCAACAGCAGCAGCAGCAATGAGCTCTGCCAACAGCACCCAGCTAGGTGCACAAAGCAGTCAGAGCATACACAATGCAGCTCACCAATGCCTCCCTGATGCTCACAGATAGACCAACAGGTTGAAAGGGGCTTCTGTTCTGCACCAATCCATATACAGACAGCATTCCCAGCACAGCCTGGGGCAGACTGCAGTGTTATGCTGTATCTGGGACCCTCCCATCTGCCCTAGCATTAAGGTTTTTCCACTAAACGTCTCAAAATTTTCCGCTATAGTTAGAACAACCTCAACCCCCATCTCTCACTGCACCTGTACTGTAGTGTTTCTCCTCCACCCCACTGAACACAGCAATGTGAGGCATTTATCAGGTCGCATCCCATCTCCCAGCACCACCAAGTCCTCCCCTGGGAGACTGTGGGAAAGGAAAGTAGGGCGTTCAGCACTCCGCACCGTTTATTTATATGTTACCTTCCTATTTCAGAGGGTCTGGAGCAAATTTCATCAGCATCATTTATTCTGCACCATTGATGACAATAACCATGCTGCTGTGCCACCACAGGTCACAGGAGCTCCTGTGACACCACGTGGCTCCGCCAGAGCCACCCCACAGCTCTGAGGCACACTGTGTGCACCCCAGCCCCACAATCTTCCAGATGCGAGGCTTGATTGCAACCAGTGTAACATCAGTAGTACATGAGGAAACACAACCGCAGCCAAATCCCTTCCCTGAACTCCTGCATGGCTGAGTGCTGCTGTCCTACAGAAAGTCCCCCCACAATGTGAATGAGCAAGGAAGGCAAACACTGGCAGGAGGAAGGCTGCTGCCTCTCCAAACATCCTTGGGTAATTTATTTTGACAAGTGTAGCTTGGTTTTAATCATCAATAATTCTTCCAAGCAAAGCGTCTTTGGGTAAGTGGGCTGTAGTCTACTTTGTAAAAGTAATGAAGTTGGAGTAATACAAGGTCTCGCTACAGCATTCTGCTATTAATCAGTGCTAATAATTGTAGAGAAACTGCTGTTTTGTGTATGTAAATTGTGGAATTTGCAGATAAGCGAAGTGTAAATGAGCGAGGTTTGGTGTAGATGAGGTACTTCCACTTTGTGCCAAGAACAGATAATAGCAGAGTATCCGACCCGCTTTATTGTATTTTCTGATCATACATTCATTAGTCGAGCTGTTTGGACTCCGCAGTTACAACAAAGGGATCAGCCACTCCCCGGAGAACAGGCCCTGTGTTTTGTAGCCACTGAGGAAACGGGGAGGAAAGTGCTGCATTTTGGGCAATCAGAACAAAGTACCGCGTACCCAAAGCACGGTTAAACCCAGCCAAACCACCTTCATTAGAGCATCACGATGGTCACTCATTTCCATGCATCACTGATGCTGTTTCACTGGCTGATCTCCAACCCATCGCGCAGAAAAAGCCTCCTGCAGGGCATGGGCCGCTCATGGCACACAGCATGCAACGGCTCCAACGTGCCCACAGCCCTGCGGAAAGCACGGCCACGGCGGTGCAAACACGCACACGGAATGACCCCTGGCTGTGCTGCAAGCAGCGAGCATCGCTCCCACGCAGCTCCACAGTGTCTGTCCCTGCCCTGCGTGGGACTGCAACCACAGAGCAAACGGTGATGGTGGTGTTGAGGCAATAAGAAATTATTGCTCCGTTTGTTATACAAAATCTTGGCTCGCCCTAGAGGCTGTTTCCCTCCTAGATTTATCCTGGGACCTAAGGGAGGAAGGCAGGCTGGGTTGGCACCAAACCGCCTGCCTTGAGTGGGGACAGCATGGCCTGTGCATCCCTTGGTGCCAGCCCCCAGCCCCATGAGCACTGCAGGGCCAAACCCTTGCTGTCCCCTCCAGCATCAGCACTTTAGGGACAGATCACCACTGCCGTGTCACTAAACTGAGCGCAACAGCTTTTGTATTTAGATGCTTTGCAATGAAAGCATCCTCTTCTATCAACAGTGAAAAATTTTGCTGCGTTTTTATCTACAGTTGTGAAGGCTGCTGTACCAAGTCATTACTTTAAATTTCCATCTTTGTCAATGCAAAATGATATCTCATTGACATCAAAATATCTGGAGAACGCTAGCTGACACTTCTGCTTGCAAGCGCGTTTGGGGAGCATTTATACATTTATTTGCCTGGAAGAAAGATGGTTTTAACGGGCTCTCTAGTCACTCGTTTTTCAGAAGGCATTATCAAAACATCGGGCAAGAACCTCAGCGCAAAGCTCTGAAGGAACTGCAGCAGATTTTTGCCGTAGGAACTGCTCTCATTTATCAAATCAGACCCTCATGCAACAGCCAGAGCGCTGCTGTGCCATTCCAACTACATTGCTTTATCCTTTGGGGGGAAAAGAGCCACTTTCTAAATGAACAATACAAGAGCCCGGCCACAAAAGGCTCCTCCCGGAGTAAGTTGTTTTGCCTTGGAAAGCCCTTTTTCCAGCACAGAAGGCTCAGGGGAGAGGAGGGTTCCTCCTTGGGAGCAGGGTGGCACTGGGGCTCTGGGACTTCGTGGTGTTAGCCCACAGCCCTGCTTGGGGGTAGCAGCCCCATCCCTGCTCTGCGCTTCCCGACACAAAAGGGAGACGCGCAGCCTCGCACTGAGTTCTTTTACACTGACAGAGGGGTAAAACCATTCTCTTCCAGGCCCTTCAATCACATTTTACTTCTGGATGGGGGGAGAAATAAACCTAAAATTACTTTTTCTCACCAGAAGGATGTTGGCCAGTTTCTCCGTGAGATGGCAGAGAGCATTTTCTCGCCCTGAAATCCAATGAGTTTTGCTATGTCTACTGCTTCCCGGTGCCAAGAAAAGAAGGGGAAAAAAAAAATCACCTGTAAAGAATTAGGTAACAGAGTGTGAAAGGTCTCTGCCACTCAGGAAATACTTCCTGCTGGATTTAATTACAGATTGCAACTAAACTCCCTCCTTTTTCTGAACTTCAGACATACAATAACATGACATTTATTGAATGTGCTAGCATCGTGGCAGCAGGGACAGTAAAAAAACCCAGAGAACCACATTGTTTACAATCAACTTTTAAAATCTACCTTCGACCCAAGCTTAATGAGAGTTTTATGGAGAAAGCGCATTTTATCCGCCCTCGTTAAGAAGTACCAATTACCCACAGAAGAGCAGCTCCATCGGCACGAGCTGTGCTGGAGCCCCGATCGGTCCCCACGCTCACATCATCCCTGCAAACGTCTCCCATCCCCATCCCCAGGGCACACACAAGTGTCCGGCATTCCCTGTGCACCACGTTGGCTTTGGGGATGTCATTCCCCGCACATTTGGTCTAAATTGGGCATTTGCCTTCAGTATCTCAGCTGAGATGAGCGGTGGCGATACAACAGTATTAAATGTCAAACGAGCGAGAAAACAACGCGCAAAGCCAATGCAACTCTGCATTTAATTTAGGTGCTGTCAAAGCAAGGAGCAGAATGGAATGGAGTTTTTTTTTCTTTTTTTTCTTTCCTCACACATTTTTATAAAACCACTGAATGCAGCTCATATTTGAGGCTCCCACCCCAAGTGCCCTGCGAGAAGCCATCCCTTCCCTCAGCTTGTATCAATATTAGGCTATCTGGCAGCAAAAAACCAACATAACGATATCTGCCTACGTTCCAGTTGCTAATTGTACATGGTGACATTAAAACCATTCCTTTGCCATACATTTAATATGCCCACTTCAGAACGAGGCACTTGTATTTTATTGCTAAATACATTGATTACATTTTGTCTCTCCGCTTCCCAGAAACACAGACAGTTTCTTCCCGTGTAGGTAATGAGCCATCCAAGGCACTGGAACCCATTTCAAAATGTGTATTCCATCATAATTATCTCCAGCGGTTGTGCATAATAAAACAATTTGTTATAGATCAAATACTGTATGCGCGGATACATTGAGCCGGTATCGAGCGTGTCACAAACTCACAAAAGGGAATAAACTCGGAGTCAGACACAGCACTGCTCCACGGAAGGTGTATCCTGTCAGCACTCCTGTGTAATTTACAGCGTCTGCCGGCGTGCAGGGGGCTCTGGCTTGACTTTTTTCTGACTTTTATGAGCTGAAGAACAGAAGCGGGGTCATTTGGGAGATTAAGTTTCCTTTCTGTGCCGGGGTTAGGGAGACAGACAGAGGCACAGCAAACGAGGGCTGTGCTGTACCCTGAAAATTAAAATACAGTTGGGTTACTGCCCTAATGATGTGCTTTCCCAGCTCTTAAAAAGTTCACAGCCTCCCTGCGCCGAGCCGGGACCATCAGCATTTCACCAAAAGGAGGGGGTTGATGCAGATTGCATGCGGCTTGGTTTTTAGCTTGTTGGTTTGCTTTTAAACACAACAAAAACCTGCCCGCGTTCCTGCAGAGCACACAGAAATCAGCACTACGTTCACTCCCTGACATCCATCTGCCTTGAAGCTGAATTCAGTCAAATTGCAGGCACTGCAAAGTGGCACAAAGGCAGATTTTTCCCTCTCCCCGTACGGCAGGCAGAGGGAATGCTGGCAACAATCGAACACAAAGTGCAGAGCCCAGCAGCAGCAGCACGGGTCTCCGATGCCCTTGCAGCACACACGTGTGGGACAGGAAAAATAAAACAGTCTGAGCCCTTTGCAGCAGCCCCGTTTCAGTTATTCCCCCACACCACCCCAAATTATGAGTGTAAATCAAAGGGGGAAATCTGTTTCTAAATTCTGCCTGCACCTTTTATATGTATATGCTTTCCCATTAATTTGAGTCGCAAGGGAGGGAAAGAGGTCGTGTTTACCTCTTGGTCCCTGAAATGGAAAAAGAAAACATAATTCTGTCTTTATAGCAAATATGTGGGGCAAAACTGAGAATGTTTTTCTTTTTTGGCTGCTTTTATTTTTCCCCTCTCTTCTTCCCTTAAAAAAAACATTTTCAAATGGGAAGATAATCTCGATTTTCTCTACACAAGGGCAAAACGCCGTCTGTCACAGAAAGGGAATTTAACCTGAGAAATCAGCTGTCTGCACACAGAGACTGGTCGCCTTCTAATGGTTTTTCTTTACCTTCCTGTTTTTATTAACTGGTTTAATAAATTCTGACAGAGCTCTAAAAGCCGGTAGGAGCTATTCTGCGTGGAGTTACGATTGCCCAACAGTGCAGAACGGACCCACGGCTCTCAGTGCCCTCAGTCCGAGCACTGCTCTGCTTTTAATGGCATCGAAAGAACAGCTGAAATCTAACACTTGTAGCGGTCCGTTCCCAAAGCACACCCCGGCACTTGGACTATATGCTCTTAGAGATCTTTTCCAACCTGAGTGACTCTGCGATTCCGAACTGCAGAAGCAGAGGGAAAGCTATTACGTTCCAGAAACTGCTTGGCTGGAAAAGCTAAATTGGAATAATACAGTCATAACAGACCGAAAGAATGGAGTAAGTTAAAATTGCAACAAAACTGGAAGAGGAAAATTAGCTATTCAAGAAATTGCTTTTCCAACTAAATTACTCAAAATAGTTTATTGTATTTTCAGTCTCTCCTGTTTCTGTGCTTGCTCATAAAGCGCTTGCAACCAACACAGCACCCACGTCCCATTGCAAGGGAGCAAAACGCCAGTTCTGAAATAGAGAACAAAACAGGCGAGCAGCGCACGGCTGTTCCGAAGGCGGTGGGCGCATATGATGCCCGTGTCCTTTTGGGAGCAAATTGTGAGATACCAAAGGGAGAGCCACTTTTTTAAATGCCAAATTGGTCACAGTGAAAAAAATATATATTTTTCACAGCTTTGAGTCGTTGTGAATGCTGTTCTGCTGGGATAATCGGTGCATTGAACGTAATTGCTGAAATCTAAAATGGATACGTAGATTTTTTCTTTTTAATTGAGATCCACAGAAAACAGAAACTAATTAGCCACATGTATCAAAATTATTAATGTAACCTAATCCGTCTGCTTGCCTTGCATTATCTAATATATGATCCAATAAATAAGGTACCGTAACACAACTAAAAATAGAGATTAGGTCTCAGTACAAATTAAACTATAAAGCATTATATTCAGCGCCTGAAAACGCCACATCTTTCACTTTAAGTTATAATTTAAAAGGCAATAAATGCGGTTTCATAAAATAAGGAAAGCAAACTTGTCTTGGTTTGGTGCGAAAAATAATTGCATCGACCAATTTTATGGAAAGACTTTGCAGTAGAAAGGCACAAATAAAAAACAGTGATTACAAAATAGCCGTCATCATCTGGGAGGTGTTTTACATGTTTGATGCTTGTAAAAATTGGAGATTATAAACGTACACTGCGCACCATAAAACCCTGCGTGGTCGAGGGGAGGAAAAACACAATTGAGAGCACCGCTGCTGCACACACTTCCTACGTCA
Organism: Meleagris gallopavo; assembly: GCF_905368555.1. Taxonomy (NCBI): domain Eukaryota; kingdom Metazoa; phylum Chordata; class Aves; order Galliformes; family Phasianidae; genus Meleagris; species Meleagris gallopavo. Next base: position 4,437,787 of record NC_139412.1, on the reverse strand, counting down.
CATGAATTCACACTGGGAACACTTCTAACCAAATCTGTCCATAGGACAGGGGTTGAAAATGAAGGATATGTGTTTGCTCTGCTCCTTCGTGCTCCTCTCACCACAGCATGAGAGCAGCCGCTTCGGTGCCCCATTATTCACAGGGCAGAGTTTGTCCGACTGACCCTCATCCTGAGCACAGTGAGGTCTGAGCCATCCGAAACGGGGCTGTTTGCAACAGGACTGGCCTCCCAGCTGGAGATGTGGGTAATGCCGGCTGTACCTGAACCTCCCTCTCCATCTCACACCAACCAAGGAGAAATCCCCTCGCACCGAGTGGATGTGAATGGAACCAAAGGGAAACAAACAACTTGTGCTCTGAAGTGGCAGCAGAGTTACATAGAAAAAGCAGATCATGTCTTAAAGATTTATACAATTCTATTAGTATTTTCCTTTTTTTAAGAGAGCACACACGTCCCAGCTGCATGCTTAGAAACACCCCAAAGCTTAAAAAATTAACTGCCAAAGGTTAATGACAACAACAAATGCGCAAAGAGAAATCCCTGCAGCAGCTTTCTGATTGCATCGAAGCATAATACGGGTGCAGCAAAAATGCTGGAAATCCATATAAACAGGGAGGAGAATTGTTTTTTTATTTCATAACCATGCCAGGCGAGAAAGCTGCCCCAAGAGCGGCTGCAGTTCCTATAGGTAAACTGCCCAAACCAACATCACTTTTTTTTAATACCTTGGTGCCCCCTTTTGGTCTACACAGTTCAAGGCATTTCCCCATTTCAAAATGTAATCATAAAAATACAGTCACTTCACGCCAGTGAGAGCACAATGGAGAGCCTGGTGGCTGCAGGGACGGTCCCATTGCCGGTTATCGATCCACCCCGCACACGGGTAGCGCGAGGTCAAAGGAAGAGCTAATTTCTATGAGAAAAAACTGCCCCCCCATCCTGCTTTATGCAGCCTAGATGGAAGGGGGGAAAAGAAAAGAAAAAAAAAAAAATACAGACCCAAAGACCCATTCATTACCTTTGCTACAGTACACTCAGTGGGGGAAGGCCGATGTGCGGATGGTGACTTTGCTTCGCTACGTTTGTGCGTGCAACAGTGAGCAGAGGGCTCCCAAAGTGGTGGGAGCCTTTGCTCAACTCCAGGTTGTCCGCAATGTGCCCAGAGCAGTGCAGCAGTACATGCACCAAAACCCAGAGGAGAAGGAAACAAAGTTTGATTTATATTAATTAGACAAAAAAAAAAAAAAAAAGTCTTATCCTGACGACTTTCATATTGCAGCGCTAGTAATTATGCCACAGAAACAAGATCTTTCCACGTTCAACATCACTGTGTGAAGACGAGCTTATTTCCAGCAGGGATATTGAGTCCTGCCATCTGAAGGGCCAATCAAGTGTGAAGTACAGTATAGTTTTAGACTCAATTGAAAGGAAAAAGCTTGACTACTAGTTCATAGCATGACAACTTTCATGGATTAGCTCAGACCCTATTCTACTCCTTGAAAGGGTATCACAGCATGAAGACAGTTTTCAATGCACTAAACTTTAATAGCTGAGTGGGGGAGCCAAAGCTTCCTTTTGGTCTCTATAGAAACAGTACAGCCAAAATTTGAGGCAAAATTAAGATTCTTGGGTCTCAGTCCTGTATTTACCCTCCAAGATCCCTATTCACAAAAAGTCTTCAGACTTTATATACATGTAAAATGGTATAGATAATTACAGATGTGCTTGTGTCTGCTGCCTTTCCAGAGCCACATGAAGCGAGTTAAGCCCAGTAACTAATTCCCCAGAGCCCCACTGCTGCTCCCCACTCTCTCCCAGCCCCAGCAGGATGTACTGGGTGCCCATGGAGCGTCCTCCTCTGTCCCAGTGCTGTCCCCACACTGCCCTCTACTCCATCTCTCCCCGAAAGCTTCGGGACAGTGTTAAGATGTGGGCTCCCCTAGCAGCTCACCGAGAACGCAGCACCGTGCTGGCTGCTGAGCAGCACTGAACTTCACACAGAGCCCTGGGAAGGCATCACCTGCACAGAGCAGCACCAAGCGAGTGGTAGCACAAGTGTGCTGACTTTCATTAAGTGCCGACATAGAGGAAAACACACTCCCATGAGAAACTTCCCAAAACACGCAGAGATACAAGAGCCCAGCTGATGTCAGCCTGTCTGGCCACGAAGAACCACGAGCTGCTCTGCAGCATGACCCTCAGCCCTTGTTTCACACTTGACTGTGAGCAGCTCCCAGCCCTCGCTAACTACAGCTCCCAGTAGACACCACTCCTACAGCCCGACACACGCGTCAACGCAGTTTTCTCTTCCCACTCCTCTCTGCAACCTTTCAACCTGCACTAGTTCTGCTTTTCCAGCTTCAAATCAAAACAAAACGGCAACAGCAATCTGCAAATGTTCGCGAGAAGCAGAAGGGGATGGATGGAGGAGGGCTGTGCTGGGAGCCAGCACCTGGGACACACACAGGAGAGTAGTGAAGGATGTTACCTGCACGCACCCGCGCTGCTGTCAGTTTTGATGCCCGTGTCTGGGGTGAGTCGGCTGCTCAGCAAACTTGGCCGGGCCGCAATGCTTCCCCCTCCCCTCCCCGCAGCTGGGATGTATGGGTGCCTCCTATGGAGAGTCTCCATCTCACTATAATGCTCCTACCCGTCCTTTGTAGAGCACTAATCCTGATGCACCGGAGCCAGGAACTCGCTGTGCACAGTCAGAGAAGCGATTTTTTTCCCCCTCCCTTTTGGGGGTTTGAAGTTAATCCAGCTCTGGGCAGCGTCTGGTGGCAGCGTCCCCATGATCACAGCCATGAATCCTTGTGCGGGCAGTGGTTTTCCATTGGGATTTGCCCCTGCAGGCGCGGAGCTGCTCAGCACCCAAGCACAGCTCTCCTTGGCCTTTCAGGGGCACACTGAAGAGCCAGTATCAGGCCAAGGCTGTCATCAACCAGACAGGGACCTGCTTTGGGAACAGGTCCTGGATGCAGGAGTGGTGTTGCCAGAGAGTCCCCACAGTCGGGGATGGAAGAGACCCAATGGTCCTACAAACCCCGTGTCACCTCCAAGCCTTATCTCAGCAGCATCCCAGCAAGATTCAAGGCTCCTGATGCATGCTAAGAAATCCCAGCTTTACCAGTCAAGGCTCAAACACATCCTCCATCACTCAGACAAGCATTCCACAAACCCTTTCCCAATCACTCCCCTTTGTACATTTGCCAAAGAGGCTCTAACAAGGCAAACTGAACTAAAAGCGCTCCTACTCATAGGAAAGCAAAGATTCCACATTACCTCACTGGTCCAGCATGGTTCAAAGCTGCCATAGCTCTTGCTCTTGTTCTTCTCCATCCCAGAGAGTCACGAGGTCCCAGAAGCAGCAGGGCAGAGGCCCTCTCAGCTTTGCTTGATGCAAACGTCTCTCTCCATCAGGAGCCTCTGTCCGGCTGTTGTCTGATGGAAGTCAGGTTCTGGGGCCACAGAGAGCAGCCAAAAGTCAATAGACACCAAACGACCTTAAAACTGGGTCACACACACATTCCCCACAGAGCATATCCCTCCTTCGGCATCGTATCACTGTTATGCATACGGACTGAGTTTCCCAAACATCACATCTGTGCTCTCCAGAAGGTGTTCCTGGCCCATCGGCCAGGTGCCCACCACTGGCATTTGTGAGAAGCAGCATCAACACCATTGCTGTGTCACACACAAGCTTGTTTTTTCCTTGACCCCGCAGCCGGCCCTTGCACGCTTCAGGGTTAGGCCACGGCCTCCAAGGACCCCTCCAGCTGCAGAAGTGTGGCAGCAGATCAGGGAAAAACATGTCCTTGGTGCTCAGAGCCTCTTCTTGTCCCATGGTGGAGGGGCTGAAATCCCTGTTGTGTCGGCATTGGCAAAACTGCCTTTGATGCTCAGACCCGCTTGTGATTAGGCCTGTAAGCAGAAATTAGAGAGACATGCTTATGGGTAAACATTCTTTCCTGTTGGATAAACACTGCCTATTTCTCCTTCCATTAGATACAACATCTCCAAAGCCCCAGAGTCTAATAATAACCCTGAACAGAGACTTTTCCCTTTTGTGCAGTGCTCAGCTATGCAGATTAAGTTTAAATGATTTCCTTTCAACAGGTTGGAGACAACCGCAGGCTGCAGGGCAGCAGTGACACATCCAATGAGTCCCTGAGCAGCGCTGGGACCCCTCTGCTCTGTGCTGGGCAGGCCGGTGGCAGCTTCATCTCCTCACAAGAAGGCAATGTCCCTAAGGAACCTCCATCACGACAAGCCCTGGCTCTCTGCAAGGAGCAAAAAGTCCAAACTTTGGTCCATCTGCATGCACTGACAGCTCAATCGATGGCTGGCTCCTGCCACGGACAGTCACGTGCACGCGGGCGGGCAGATTCAATGGTCCTATTTAAACCTGCTCCCAGAGACCTCAGGCCCTACATGTGTCACCGTGTTAGATGCCATTGATGCTGAGGCAGCTTCTTTGCAGGACGTCAAAGCATAATGGAGCAAACCCCTCATGTGTGAAGAAAAGCCGTCCTTTTGCACCAAGGCATCCCCTCTATTCAGTCGGGGAGATTTTTATGTTTGGAGTTGAACAAGACAGACGTCAGCGCAGGCAAGGGCACAAAACAATGGGGACAATTAGCCAGGGTGTAGCACAGCCACCCGTGGGATGTGGGGAAAGGAGGATTTGGAGTTGGTCAGCGGGAGGTGAGCTTGCCTTTTCCCCCAGCACCCAATGGGGAGGAGCCACCCCTTCCATGACATCCCCTTGCCATAACAGTGGCACCACACACCAGCACCCCAGGCAGCAGTGGGGCTGCTCGAATTTTCTGCTTGGGAGTGGGATTGCAAAGATAGCAGTGAAGAGCTAGTTGCTTCTCCTTGCCTCCAGCCATAATGCTGAAAAAGCTTCCGAAGCACAGGCAGGCCCTTCCCTGCCTGGGAGAAGCTCTGTGCAGGACAGGGATGGCACAGTGCAGGTGACACGGCAGATGCTGGCAGGAGAGATGCAATGGACATAAATAGATTGTCACATTTCCACATTGCATGAGTCTCTTTCTCTGCTCTCCACGGCTTGCTGTCCCATACCAGCCCCAGCAAGCACTGAGCTGCAGACCCCTAAGAGAACAACAGTCTGATACTCCCTTTTACCAAGGCACATTGCCTTCCTGCTCTTTCTGCTCAGGCTGTAGCTTTGCCTTCCCTCTGGAAGAACCATCTGAAAGACCTCTCATGCTTTTTGCTGCCTGATTTTTGCAGCAATCTAGGTATAAACAACTTGGTAGATACTGAAGGGTTTGTTTCCCCAAAACGTTCTGTTTTGTTCACAAACACTCAGCAGTCTCTTTTCCTACCACTCTTTTCATCATTTTAACACAAAAAACTAAAGCTTTTGAAATCCCTGTCTCATGTCAGGATGTTACATACCTGAACTCTTCCCACATTTGAAACCTGAGTCTGAACGTGAACTTACCCCAAAAACCTCAAGTTTGCAATTTAAGAAATTTCCCTTGATGCATTATTTAAACGTATGTTTTAATTATTAATTGAGGCAACTTAGTGCTGTCATTTTGCATCCAAACCCTACACTGGGCTCAACCATTACCTGCAGCAGAGCAGCTTTCCTCCCTGGCATGTTGCAACCTTCCTCCCCTCTGCTGCTACCAAAACACTTCATTACATCATTTCAACAAGCTCCTCTAACTCGTGTCCAGGGCACTCAGTTAATGACAGATTTAAACATTTTCATACCCAAAACTAATTGGTTTACAAAATACCTGGAGCAAAAAAAATAATGATAGTTTTGCACAAAATCCTGCTTCACGATGCATAACTGGAGGAAAGATTTTGCCACCTCTATTGTGTTTAATGAGGAAGTTGTTGTCTGTTCCTTTGCGATGTCTTTATGGAGAATGGCAGATTTCTTTTGCAAATGCATTGCCTGTTTTCTCCCTGTGATTCCCCACCTGTGTAGCTGCAGCCACTGATTTCCCAGAAAGGGACCAGAAATTCCACCTCAGACATCATCCATCCAGGCCAAGGCTTGCCCCACGCCTTGGGTTTAGAGCTGCACAGTGCTTGGGGCAGATACAGGAGGAAGGGCTGTCTCTGCTCCTGGCAGCAAGGAGCTGAAAAGGGGATTTAGGATTTTATGGCATGGAGGGCTCACAGCAATACCAGGGACCTGCAGGAGCAACAAGTGCCGCTGCTGCCGGATGGCCACAGAGGAACCAACAGAGTGATTTATCACCTCTGTGCTTGGAGCCCGAGTCACACATTCCCCTAAGCCATAATTAACTGCCATGCTAAAAAAAATAAGGATCACACTGAACAAAAGCCCATGGGCTGCCCTGATGAGCATGAGGGCTGGCCACACAGTGAGTAAGGCCAAACCAAGCTCACCCCTCCCACACCTCCTGCCTTTTGCCCAGCTCCCTTGGGCAGTTGGGTGCCAAGCACGGGCATCCCATGGCACAGGAGTGTGTGATTTTGGAGTGATGGGATAAACCCATCCTAACAGAATGAGTTCCCCCATCCATTAGGGTTGGATAAACACATCCTAGCAAGCATAGCTCACTGGCACTGTTTGGAAGACTGATATTATTGTTGCCTCTTCTGCCCTTGGGCCCATCAGCTGCCCATGTCCATCTCTGCCCAGGTGTGATTCGCTCACCCTACACACACCTAAAGTCACAGCGACAACAGCACAGATTTCCCCCAGTGCAATGGGATGCTGCGAAGCACTCAGCTCCTAAGAAACGAATAAATTAGCTCCACACAGTAAAACTGAATTTGGCTTCCTTTCCACAAAACCATGAAGATATTTATATATAATTTATCTTTCTAAGTTGTCATGTGGCAAAAGACCACTCGCTGTGAGGCAAGCTTCTCTTCCTACTTAGGGAGAATTACGTGATTAAATAGAGACCTGAAAAGTTGTGAACAAGCATTGAAGAAGAAAAGGTTTCCTCTTAAAGCCTTAATGAAGTGGGTTCATTCCTCCTCCAACATCAACTTAGCCTTGTGTAGTTTGTTTTCACTCTGGTTAATCACTGACCAAAGCTGTAGTGCGGACCACCAGTTCCCAATAACCCATAAAAGGCAGATCAGAAGCTATTGTTCTTTTCTGTAGGGCTTAGCAGACAACAGCTGAATAAACCTGTTCAAAGTCAGAACAGTCAAGGAGGAACAGAAGCCCAGTCATCAGCGAGGGGGGGATCCTGAAAAGGAAATTCATTTATTATGACATAATTGATAGCGTGCGCAAACACGGACCTGGTGCAATCTTAGGTAATTAAATATGGAGCAATTAATAACAGTTACAGAAGCAATGTTATGGCAAAGAGGGAATTCACGCCCACTCGCTCCCTGTGGACGCAGGCACCTGGCATCCCACTGCTGAGATTTTGGATGAGACCTTCACAGGGTGGGGGGGAAGGAGATGAAGAAAGAACCAGATCTTTGGAAATTGCACTCTGTGGAAGCGGTACAGCTGAGAGAGGCTGATGGGGCTGCAACACGCTGGGAAGGGACGTGGGGCAGCTGCTGCGGGAGGAGCTGAAGGAAAAACACGAATGCAGCCTTGCTTGGGAGGCACGTTTTATCCTCTTGGTTCATTTGGAGTCACAGCACTCGCACACGCACCCGTCGGGTGCTTTGGCTGCTACAAGGGTCGCTGGTGCCAGAATGACCCGGCCCTTTCCAACTCAAAAGAATAGACTTTGCAAGACCATAGCCAGCTCAGAAATACAGAACCATCAAGTAAAGCAGTAAGAAGGGATTTTTTCCTCCAAATTTGCTTCTGCCCACACAGAGGCTGTGGGAGGGAAGGTCTCTCGCCCGCTGTCTCCTCCCAGCCAGGCAGTGGCTCATTCCCATGCTGTGCTCCCACCACCCACTCCCACCAGTGTCACCTCTGCACTTCACAGGGCTGCTGCCAGCCAGCACTGCCTGTGCACAGCCAGCACTGGGCCCTGGGGTGAAACACCCACCTGGGGATGGCCAGGGCACATGCAAGGCAGCACAGCTCCCCGCCTGCCCAGTACAAATGGTGGGAGCCACTGCAGCCAGGGCGCAGCACTGCTTGGGCTCAGGAGGGCGGGGGGAATTCATGGGAAGGCTGGGGGAAAACCAGGAGCAAAGGCAGTTTTCTTCCCCTTTGCTTCCCTGAGTTAAAGCCAAATAAGTGAAAAGCACTGGTAAAAATGAAGATTAAAGACTGATAAGCAGAGGCTGATGAACAGCAGCAAAGGATGAGGCTGAAAGAGGGATTTGTTGTCGCCGCCGGGAGGAGGGAAGAGGGGAAGAAGGGAGCAGGGCTTGCACTGCACACCGACAACTTTCAGTTTTAGACATCATTTTCTATTTTTCAGCAGTTTATTCCTCTCACCTGCGTGCTCCATGGGGAAACACTGATTGCTTTAATTCTAACATTTGGAGTGGAACCCATTCACGAAACTTTCTGGCTGTGTGATTCAAACGAGCCTTCTCTTTCCTCTTTTTGTTCTCACAAGAAAATCAATTCACTTGAAGAGCCTCTTAATCCCATTTTTGCAATCAACAATTGCCACTTGTATATCGCTCTAATAGATTAAGAAGTGGGATGATGCGGTTGTCTGGTCTAATTCAACCCTATTCAGGTAACTGCAGCCCGAGGCACTTTGTAGTGCCAAGTGTAGAGCTCTACAGGAAGACTTTTGCTATCATAATTTCCTGTGGAGCTATGCACTGCCCCCACTGAGTAGCCTGAATTACTTTGAATTAGGCCCGACAACCACAGAGAGCAGAAATCCAACAAGCAACAATAACCAAGTCTTTGAGCATGACTTGCATGGGTTATTTTTTTCTTTGCATTAGAACAGAAAGGAGGAATTTCAAAACGCGCATCTATTTAAATGACAGCGACCTGCCATAAATCAAGTGTGAAACAAAAGGGAAAACAGTTTAAGTGAGGGAGAAGTTGAAGCGGAGGAAAAATTAATCAAAACAGTTTTCAAAAACTTCATCGTAAGAGCCTGTGAAAAAATTTCAGGCCTACTGCATCTCCATGGCAACAGAGAACAAGCACATGTTGGATACCAAAATCATAAAAGGTTTGTTTTGAGGGGATGAAACAGAAACAGATGGATCAGCGCTTACTTTTAGTTTAATTTGTTATAACGTTTCGGGCCATTTATTATCTGGAATGCCAAATCAGTAAAGAAATACTGAAAAAAATAAGAATGTCTGCACCAACGGTGGTGTGACGTGCACCCCAAGGAGATAGAAGGGGAAAGAGTGGATTTAAGGGCACAAACACACGGCTGAGAGCACAGATCTGAGCTGAAAACCAGGCTGGCTTATAGCAGGTGAAACAACCCAACGCTGCTCCTTGGGTGTGCATTTGGATCTCAGTACATCTACAAAAGGATGATTCCCTGTGCTGGAAAAGATAAAAACGTGGCACACGTTAAACTGTTTGTAGTTCAGAGAGGGAATAAACTGAGAAATGTGTGTAAAGATGCAGCATCTCAAGGAGTATGAGTTTAAAATGTTCTGAGCAGCCAAACTCTAACCTTGGAAGGAGGGGTGAGAAGAGGTTTATTTCCTTTTCCCTTTTCTTTTTTTTTTTCCTCTCTTTTTTTTTTTCTTTAATTTGTCACCATCCCTTAATTATTACCAACATGGCAAAAAAAAGTGAATTAAATCTAAATAAATATCGAAGGTTTCTCTTCTTAAGAGTTTCAATCACTATTCCTACTCTTTTACCTTTCTGTGTTCAGAAAATAAAGAGAACAAAGCGGGAGCCCTACTGGTTCAAAACTAGCAGAACAGACAAACAACAGAGCACAACTGTTCCCTCATGCATGCCTGGGATTAGGATAAAAGCAGAAAAGACTTCTGAGAAAAAGAAAACAACAAAAGAAACAGGAGTGCTGACAAAACTTTTTTTCTTTCTATTGAGGCAAAAGAGAGAGAAAAAAGGAGCTCTGCTAATAAAAAAGAAAGAAAGAAAGAAAGAGAAAGAAAAAAAAAGAAAAAGAAAGAAAGAAAAAAGAAAGAAAGATAGAAGAAGAAAGATTAACAAACAGAAGTAAGAGTTTTCACCTCCTGTTTTACTTTTTACTTTTAGCCCAGTCTGGGCAGAGGAACAAGGCCAGCACTGCGTGGTGCTGCCTGCAGCCCCTGTCCTGGCCCAGCAGCGGGATGGGATGCTGAGCAAAGCCAAGGGTGCAGCTCAGCACTTGGATGCCCTGGCGCCTTTATAATCAACTCACCCCAAAGTGTTTGCATTGGGCCAAGGAAGAACAGTGGATTTTTTTCCCCACGTGCAGCTTCAGAGCCTTACATTTCAGCAGAATTTGCTCACGGAGGCCCACAGCTGCTTCAGGCGTTTCAGAAGCATCATTGATGCCTATGGAGCACAAGAAGGGTTGATCCACTTGGGCTGTGCCAGCTTGCAAGGGGCTCATCTCGGTCCCAGATTCTCAACATTGGTTCAAATCTTTTGTACATCGAGCTTTTCATACCCTTGCTTAGGAAGACACATGCTCCTGTGCACAACTTGTACCACCAATCTGTTATAGACTGTATAGACTGTATAGATCCATGTGCAGCAAGATCAGCCTTTGTCAAATATAGAGGGGAGAAGCCCAGGCTGCTTGTCCCACGTGCTCCAGGAAAGCACCGAAGCCTGCCCCAAACAGTCTGCAAACACAGAACACAAGGACATGTAACCTCCTGCACAGCCCTAAATCTCTCTTGGAAGAGACAGGCGGTGTGAGCTCACATGCTGAACACTGCACTGAGCCCTCCAGGATCCTGCAAGCAGAGCACAGCAGAGCCTAGGTGGAGGCAGGCGCTGGGATTTCTGCTTTTGTTGGGATAAAAGCATCTGTGCCATGACACAGCCCACCACAAAGAGCCAGGCGAGTACCTGGGAGTCTGAAAGACATCTGTGAGGTGGGGAGGAGGGAAAACAAAACATGCAAACACAGAGTGAGCCAAGTCTGTGAGTTAAAACACCTAGAAATGGCAATTCTGCTCTGGGGTGTCCCAGTCCAAAAGCTCTCATGGCCAGGTCACTCAAGACAACCCATACACCTGTGGGATGCAGATCTCCTGGGGGCCCGGCTGAGCTGCTGAAAGACAGACCTCTGGGGGATGGGCACTGATTGCTTCCAGTCCTGCTTACATGAAATGCCTTACGAGAGGCATTCAAGCACGTGCCATTCGTGCTGTGTTCGAGGTCGCACGCAATAAGAAAATAAAGGCTTTGGAGACCAGCAGTTCCATGCAGTAGGTGCAAAAAGGCTCTGGATTAAGCCTCTGAAGGTGCCATTCTCCTGCCATTTACACCAAACGCTGTCCTCAAACCACTGTCACAGCCATGTGGCTGCAGACACCCGGCCCAAAGCCACTGTGCTGGCATCTCCCTGACCTCGCAGCGCAAGATACTGGAGGCTGCCACCCACGGGAGGCTCTGGCTGGGCATCCCCTGCTGCTGGGGCAGATCTCTGCCAGTATGACCCCAAGGTGCTCAGCCTTGGCCTGCAGAGATGGCACTCATCTCAGATTAGCCCAGCTGGCCACTGGTTGTCACTGTTGCACCATTAAAATCAAGCTATGTCCAGTTTATCCTGGCTGTATGTAACGTAATCCTTAATGGCAGGAGCTCAAAAGTATTTCTAGGAACACTTATGCTCTTTGGTTGTGATGCAGCATTAGATGACTGTGTCTTGATCTAACCTTGCTGGGCAATGCCATTGCCACCAACAGGCATGTCCTCCACAGCAGTGCCCATCTCACTGTGGATCTCAAGTTTCCTTGCACCAGAAGGAAGTAATAAGGGTGTTACTGGAATGAAAATCAGCCTGCAAAGTAAGGTTTCCATGATTTGTTTTTTTAAATTTGTCTATTAGCAGAAGTTACTTTTCCATATAGCATTCTTTGCCTTCAAAACACAACAGCATGCATTTCAAGGAGAACTGCATGCAACATAGCAAAACTACAGCAATTTTGTTGAAAAATATGTAAGAGCCAAACACAGACCTCCCCTCCACTTAAACTAGTCCATATTAAAAAAAATCATCAGGAAATTAAGAGGAGGAGTAAAAAAGAAAGGTATCAGATGTCAAACGCACCACTGAAATGCAACCTAATGGCTCTTCAAGACGTCTGGGACCCAGCATTGCAGATACTCAACCCGTTGGGTTCATCAGATGCTCCCTCTGCCCCAAGTAACACAAAATAGAGAGAAGTGTTCAAGTCATGCAAAGCTCTAATGATAGAGAAAAAGACAACCAGACACAAGTTAAACCACAAAAAAAAAGAGAAAACAAGATGGCAGAGCAATGGCTGCTCACAGGAGGATAAGTCCCGTTACTTGGTGACACAAGTGAAGAAAACGTGTTGATGCTGTAGTGCTGGCAGCCATTAGTGTGTCATTAAAACCATTCCTGCTTGTCTAAAGCACAAGCACACGCTTCACAGTAACAAGGGACTCCATTCCCACTTGGGGACCAGGATGCTTGAGCACACGCCGAATTGCTTTGCTGCTTGTGGAATCTGATGGGCAGCTCTGTTTGGGGTTTCTGCAGGAACAGCCCCTTCACTGCCTGCGCAGGACAAAATCCTGCACTTACCCTGGAAAGTGCAAAATCCTGCCTGGATTTCCCAAGGAACCCACTCATCTCACCGACTCATCTCCTGGCTTTTAATCCCACATTCAAATCACACGCACAAAAAATTGTGTATAACTATCGAGATTAATAATGTAATCAAACCTCATTTGGGCAAGATATCATCTTGCTTGTGCTAATATTTGATTTATATTACAAAATCCTCATGCTGTTAAAACCTTCCCCCTCCAGACTAGTTTGTAACTTGCTGCTGAGGTTGGAAAACCCCCACAAAGAGGTAAACCTCAGATAATTATTTTGTGCGTTTACATGGAGATATCTCCAGTTCTTACAGTATACCGAAACACTCGACTGCAAGCAAAATTAATCTGGCATAATTAAGACAGTTTCCTAGGCTTCTATATCTCACATCTCTCTTACAGGCAGATGCCAAGGACCAGAAAGGTTTTCAGATGGCAGCGTTGCTGCTTGGCAGGCAGCTCATTAGCAACAGAGCACTCGTTTACTACAATGCTGATGCAGTTACAAGTGTTGCATAAACTCCTATTAGATGATCTGGGCTCGATGCCACACACTTCTTTAGCAGCAGGATGTTTTTTTTGGGGCAAACAGATTTTACTCCTTTCATGTTCAAATATGAAACACTTTCACACCATGTAAAATTATGTTAAAATGCCCAAACTTAAACACTGAAGTTTATTTTCACCAGAGAGGCATCAGACACATATAGATAAAATGGAAGGATATTTCAGAGTTGTGTGTTATAAACATCCATTGAAGTCAAGCAGAGTGGCTTTCACTGACTTCAGCAGACATTGGATGAGATCTTTGAAGATCAAAGGGTGCAATTATATCTTACTTGCTGCTGTGAATCTGAATCTTAAGCAAATTATTATGTTGGTCTCTTTTTGGAGAAAAACTTGTTCTGAAAAGAGAGAAGGGACAGCTTTGGGACTGAAGCCTGCAAGAAAGCTACAAAGGAATCGCTACGCCCCCAAAAAACATCTGAGCTATCTGTCAGCCTCCTTCAGGGTGGGAAAACTTACATTTAGAGCCACGTTCTGTTTGAATTCCAGGGGTAATCAGCAGGAGGGGCACTCACCAAGGGAGAGGGCAGGTGACAACTGAGAGCTGCTGGGTGTCCTGGGGGTGACACTGATGGTCTGAGTCAGGCAGGGGTCACACCAAGTCCCAGGGGCTCCTCTGCAGCAGGTACACTGGGCCCATGGTTTCTGCTCATTACCTGAATCGTGCACTCATTACGTTTACATGAAGGGAGAATGGCAGCACGCAATTATATAGTTCACCAACTAATCACTTCCCATCAAAGTTTCCACTTGGCCTCTTTTATTGTGAGACTTCCCGACGCAGCTCACACATGGCTGAGCATCTCTCCTGGTGAGGACGCGGCTCACAGCTGGGCTGGGGCACAGCTCAGCACCTGCAGAGCCTCTGCAGAGAGCAGTCACACAGCTGAGGTGTGAGGGTATGGGAAAGATGTGGACTTGTGCACATATCTTGCGTTGTCACAGCAGCGTTGGCCTGAACTTTGGCTAGATTCGGCCAGCTAGTGCCTGGATGTGAAGCTGACGCAGAGTGGAACCTCATGCATGTCTTCCTTTCTTCCCATCTGTTTCCTCTCATCCCTGCCCGACCTCCCCTCCCACCCCACAGCCCGTGCCCCTGCCCTTGTGTCCGTCTGTCGGACACAGCTGCAGCCTCGTGAGCTGCTGTGGCTTTTTGCTCAGACAACACTGTCACCAGCAGAGCTGAACAAGAACTGCAGCTTCAGCTATGCGCTCAGACAAAGCCTGAGACTTTAAGGAGCTTTTGGTGCTCAAACAAGAACGTTCGCCCAGCACAGAGTCCTGAGATGGATGCTGCTGGGGGGAATCGGTGCCACACTCAGCAAGCCAGTGACAGTGTGTGACAGAAACCTCATCCTGGTGAAGATGGGTGGCAGAAACCCTATATTGCAATCAAACAATATTTCCCCCCCCCCCAGAAAAAAACCCAAGGAGTGCTATCAGACACCCCCCAGGACCATCACTCAAATGCAACAACAGCTCAGTGCGGCTGAGGTTGAGCAAATGCAAGTCATCGATAAACAGATCAAACCAGGCAGGATTAATTAATTAACATCTGTAAAGGACTTTGGAAAGGACAAGGACCTAAAGCTGCTCTACGTTGGAGGGCAGTGGGTCCTGGAGCTGATGGCTATTTGGAAAGCCAGCATGCCAGCCCTGTCCTTCTTCATGGGTAAGTGTGCTGCTGCTGGGAGAGCACTGGGGCACAGCGCTGTCCCTGAGAACAGCCTTTGCACAGCCACTGCCAGGGCTATTGCAGAGCCCTAAAGGTGCAGTTTTACTCATCCCTAAGAAATTCTGCAATTCACCTGCACCAGTAGACAGAACTGAATGAAATTTGCATTTCTATAGCATACTCCAGCCAGCCAGAAGCTCAAAAAAAGCTGAAAACCCACTCGTGAAAGGCATTATCAGCCTTCCCAGCCCCTCACAGAGCCCTTCCCTGTCCCTCTGCCCTGCAGCCAGGCACACTTACACTGGAAGTGCAGCCCAGAGAGAGAGCCCCAAGTCTCTCTGCACAGCCTCCAAGCCCTTTGACTACCAAACCTTCTGGGAGGACAAAATCTCTCCCAGTAATCAAGGCAATAGTAAATTAACAGTAAATTATTGCAACGGCGCACACCAATCAGAATGCAACCCCACTGACTGCAGGGGCAGCCACGGGCAGAGCAGGGCCAAATGACAGCCAGAGTTCAAGCAGATAACGCAGCAAAGATCAGTGTAATTAGCCCCAAAGTAAGGAGTTCCTGTTTCAGTGTGTGTTATTGCCATGTGCCTGAACACTTTTCTAGATCAAGCTTGCAAACCTCCCCCGCAATGGGAAACCCCCCTACCCCATTCATGTGTATTCATTAAAATCCTGTCCTAATTGCTCCCTCATCAGCTATGAATCTTAAGAAGCTTAGCTGTTAAGTGCTTAAACTGTGTTTGCTGACAGAAAATAGAATATTCACCAAAGATTAGATAAATGGTGAGGACTGAGGCTCATGTGAACAAGGCAGCGTTTGTGCTGAAGGCCCAGAGATGGGATGCAGTGGCCAACACAGCCCTACAGTGCTGATGGGAACAGCCCATTCCCTGCATATCTGGAGGATGCACCCACAGTGTTTTAAGGCTTAACCCAAAAGAAACTCACTCTGGTAGGAACACAAATATTAGCTTCATGTTTTAAAGCCAATATCCCCTGGCTTCCGCTCAGCTGCTGCCGTGGGGCAGCCCTGCATTGAGTAGTTGATGTATTTATGAAGTCCTAACTTTCAGAAATACTGCCAGCAGCAGGCCGTAATTCTCTGACGTGTGACCTATGGTTTTTAAATACTGACCTGAACAAACCGGCTACTGGAAATAGATGTGTTTTTTTTCCTTCCCAAGTTCTCCTCTGAGACATATTTACTGAAATACTTTATTACCTCATCACCGAGCATAATTTAAAACTGCAGTTAAGCACTCAGCATTTAAGTAAAAGCATGCATCATTCTGACAGCATTTGGTTGGGAGGGGAGAACGTTTTCCACAAACTATTAGCTCCAAAATTTCTGAAGATTCTCAGCTATCAGCTTTGCAGAAACGTTCCGACTTCGGCACGTTCGCTGAAATGCATCTCGGAGCTTTAGCTTCAGTCTGTGCTCTAAGGTAACTGTTGTGGGTTGGCAAAATGTGTGAATTTAATTAGTGTAATCTAAACAAAAGAATCATTTCAGGCCTGCTTTAATCCATATGAGACCAATATGTTGATTTGTCAATGTGAATTTAATTAGTGTCTTCGAGTCTAAACTCCAACTCCCCTTTCTTTTATCTAATTATCACATTTATAAAAAACATTATCACATATTTGTTGGCCTAACTGTTTTGCCATGCAGTCAGACTGAAGTCCCAGAGTCAACATACACTTCTAATAAGCTCAGTGTGCTTCGAGAGCACCGTGCAGAGCTAAATAGCATCCCGCCCAATGCCTGCATGCCTCCTCTCAAGAGGCCAAGGGCAACTCAGCAGCCATTGTATCCTTCTCCTCTCCCTTGCCATGCAAAGAGAGCGAGATCCTTCTGGTGGAGCTGTCGATGAAGTGCATTAATCGTGCACCACTCGAGGGATGGCCACCATGAGGCATTCACTTACAGATGACTAATTGAGCAGAGAACAATTGCTATTCATTTCACAAGTGGTTCCCAAGGGCTGGAAGGGAATGGGGAGACTGCATCAGTTTGCTGTTCATCAAGTAAACATCCAAGTCATGTAAGCATGACCTACATCCCTTCAGAGTGGTTAAAGATGTTCTCATTTCTCCGCACAGCCCACATTTGTTAAAGGCAGCAGGAGGTTCCTAAGGCTGGAGCACAGCTGCTGGCAGGGTGCTGGCCCTGGGGATGCCATCAGTGGCCAGGGACCTGAAGGAAGACCTGATGCAAGCTGCTGAATGTCCACACATCCACGCCAGGGAAACAACTCCCATGCAGAGGGACAAGCAAGGGAGATTGCCATCTGGCCACTAAAGAGCACTGCACCCGCCCTTGGAGCCTCTGCTGTGCCAATGCTCCCAATCTCCCCAGAACCTCACCTGCCACAAGTCCCCAGCCTGAGTGAAATCACCTGCTGGAGGCATGTAAGTAGGCTGTTGAATCATAGAATGGCTTAGAATCAGAGAATCATTAAAGTTGGAAAAGATCTCTAAGGTCATCTAATCCAGCCATGCACATACCACTAATTGTTGCCCACTGAACCATGTCCCTAAGTATCATATCTACACATTCCTTGAACACCTGCAGGCACAGTGAACCCACCATCTCCCTGGGCAGCTTGTTCCACTATCCGATCACTCTTTTGGAGAAGTTTTTCCTAATATCCAACCTGAAACTTCCCTGGAGCATCTCGAGGCCATTCCCTACACTTCAGTGCAGGTATTGCTACACACCTGCACAAGAAACAAGAAACTCACTCGCTCCTGGCTACAATTGCACTGCCACCTACCTTTCCCTACAGGGAGAAGCCCTTTTGTACATTATTTGTCAAGGAGCACAGCAACACAGCTCAAGGGGGTTGAAAGTTAAGATGCAGATTTATCTTATAACTTAGGTAAATTACTCCCAAGTTCAACCCACTGTAGATACTTCAAGATAGATCTGATAGGAGTGATCACAGGTCATTTTTTTGTTTGTAGCCCCTACTCACATTCAAAACCACCCACTGCCTTCATCCTTTTCCTACCACAAGCTGAAATCCAGTGCCAAAGACAAAGGCTGGATGGGTTTTAAGAGGCAGAACGGAGCATTTCTCTATCACAGCCACACCCCATCCTCAGCTCATTCTGCAACCCACTCTCCTTCAGCATGGCAGCAAAACATGGTACAGCAACATTGCAATACCTTCTGCCATCATACAGCATTTCCCTCCGTGTATAATCACTGCATTTCAGTGATTATTTCACCTACCTTCTCACTCTATTGTGATTATCAGGCAGAGAGAGAGATACTCTCAAGGAACTTCACCACTGTAGCAAATAGCACAGGGCTCTACAAGGGTGCTCAGATCAGGTTTCTACTCAGAAAGGCAGACAAGCTGTGCTTGAAGAGCTCAATCCTTCCAATTGCACTTTAAAAACCAAACTACTGTCGTAGTCGGTGTCTGTGCGAGCAGTTCGGCTACGTTAACCACACTGACAGCTCAGCTCCTGCAGCCTGTGCCAGGCAAGGAGAGGAGCTGAGCTAACACGGGGGAATTGCACACCCACTTTAGAAATCAGGTGCCTGAAACTGTGGAAAGAAAAAATAAAAACCTTTAGAAAATTGATCTAGAGAAGTTATTTAGGTAAAAATTCCCTGGAAGTCTTGGCCCGTGGAGGAGTGAGGAGCTGTTGCCCTATAGAGATCTTGCCTTGTGTGTGTGGTCCTTGCAAATCTGGTCTCCTTGAAGCCAGCAGGGCAGCAGATAGGATGGAGATGGAGCAGGAGATTTGGGGGAGTTCACTCACACAGCTGGTACAGAGAGCAAAAGCCTAGTCTCACACTGGCTGGAGAGAAAGGGTTGCAGAAGGGTCAAAACCAAGCCAGATCCAACCGCTAAGCAGCCAAACCACTACAAAGCTTTTCAGAAACAAAGGAACTCCAGGGTGAGGCCAGTGCTGGGAGTTGCACAGCCAGCCATCTCCTCCAGCAGCTGAGTACAAGCAGCAGCCCGAGGTCTACACAAGCGACAGGAATGGAGCTGGACCAGATGCCCTGCTCCATTCCCCTCCCCCAATATCATGCTAGTCTGCATCTCTACAAACACACTTATCATGCTGTTCTAAAACCTGCCAGTGCTGGAGATGCTGTGGGCCATCCAACCTCAGGGACTCCTTGCATCTCAGAAGGGCTTTCCAGCATGAAGCCCACCCATTCCTGCTGCAGCTCAAACTCCTGACTCCTTGCCTTAGCCCTAACAGATATAGGGCACAGATCACTAATTTTTCCCACAGCATTTCGGGTATTTCAATGCCCTGGGTTTTCTCCTCTGTGTGTGCGAGGCAGGGTGGCAGGAGAGAGGGAATCTCCATCAGTGAGAGCCACTCTTTGTCATGCAAAAAGATGAAATTCTTCTTTTTGGCAAGAATGAATTTTCATCAATTCCCCCAGCTGGAGGTTCACCATTTTCCAGAGGAATTTGGCCATTTTCCCAGTGTGCAAAGCCTCTGTGGGTTAGCACCAGCAGGGTTTCATTTTCACAAGATCAGCCTCCAAATACGCAATACAGCCTATTGTCTAAATACAGTACGAGCGCAGCCAATGCCACCTGATCAGGGCCTGGTTTCCTGGCATTTTACTTCCCCCATCTGTTGGCTTTTAGCGTAAATTGGAGCGAGAGTGCCTGCTAATACTAGTCTCTCATTTGAACGTGCTCATGAAGCCATATTCAAACACGCAGCGCATGTTGGACCGCGTTCAGTTTATGCAAAGCACAAGGCACATCCCCAAGACAGAACTGAAATTGCTTTGAGGGCGTATTCTTTGCCCAGACCACTTTCTGCTTCATATGCACATGCTGGAGCCCTTTTTTTTTTTTTAAGAAAGAGAGAAATGCATGTAAATGGGAGCTTCCCCCAGGCTAGCTCTGATCACGTTCCATTTCTCATCTGACATCCCCAGACATCCCAAACGAGCTGGGAGGAATCAAGATATTACATGAAAGACACAGAGCTTCGAGTGCTGATCTCCCAGATTTCCTTGCATGTTAACAGCAAGATGGAGTGACACATGGCTCTGTACCTGCACTCAGCCATTGCCTTCGTTCTGCCCCGTGTCACATCCTGGTGGAGTGGGGCCACTCACGTGTCACCAGGGATTGCCAGGCTCACCCCAGACCCAGGTTTCTGAAGGTCAGTTTCCCCACAGCCCGGGCAAGGAGGGATCACGCTGATTAGGTGCCGATTTTGGTAAGCTTCTTAGACCCAACCCATGAGGCTTTTCTGGATTTGTGTGCCCGTAATTTCAATAAATGAGCTTCTTCCATATGGGCACCTTCTCAGCATCTCCATTTGCCTTTATCTTTGATTCATCCTTAAAAACAACCACAAAAGGTGCACTTCACATTTCATCCCCAGTTTCTCAGAAGCACCTTCCAAGGACAGAGGAGCACCCAACTCCTTTCCCAGGGACCTGCATGTGCCTGCACTGATGGCATTCACACACCCACATGCATTGACTTGACGATACATCCAATATTCCACCTAGGGCACCTCCTGGGCCCTGCCCTTTGAACATCCTTCAGCACATCCCTCTTATGTGGGCATGTTATCTTCTATTTTATATTCCTCACTAAGTTGCCAAGACCCTATCTGCATCCCTACAAGTGTCGGACAGACAGAACTCCTTCTGAGCCCAAATCCCCTCTCCTTCCCCACAGTGCCACACCTGGGTTGGTCTCTATCCTTACCACCAGGCTGCATCACTGCCTTCATGAGCCCTGAGTCCTTCCAGAGAAAGGAGAAAAGGATGCAGACTTTAACTGTGGCACAGACATCTCCGTATATAGCCCTGTGCTATTCTTATCCCCATGCAGTTCTGCCCAGGGAAGCCACTGAGTGAGAGGCATAGTCAGAGCATGTCCCATCACTCCACGGCTCAATTGGAGAGACTGAAAGAACAATTTTTGAGGCAAGTGCTACTTCCTATGCCTATAGGAGATGCCTGGTGATGCCAGCCCTGCTTGCTTCAGGAGCAGCGCAAGCATTCAAACCATGCAGCATCCCAAGTGAACCTCCAATCTGACACTGCTTCTCCTTAAGGTGGGGTCTGACTTGCCCAAAAACATCACCCACCATTTTTATTAATTAGCTTTACTCTTCAGTCACAGAGCAAGACACTCTTTTACCTCTCTATGCCCAGGGGCGTGGTTTCGGCCCAAAGGGCCTCTCTCCATTTGATGCAGTTTTTGACAGCAAACCAGAAAATACATTTACAGCTGCTCAACAGCATTCTAGTTCTGAAGCTATAAACTCGCCCCACAGCCTGTAACCAAGTCTCCTGTGCATCCCTCTGTGCTGCAGGGCTGCCCCAAAGCAGAGCTCTACCAGGAGATGCTGTGCTCTGGGCTCCCCATACCCCACACCAGTGGGGTCAACCAGCCATGGCAGGGACACATCTGCTGATGTAAGAAGGAAAAGTGTTCCATAATGCATCACTCCAGACCTCCTCAAAAATCGCTCCCAATGAGGCTTTGGCTATCCAGAGCTGTTGGATTGGATTACAGTCACCTCCAAGCATCATCCGCTGCTTTTATCAATTATTTTTACTAGCCATTATTTCATCTAGACAGACCCATGAATGTTACAGCCTGCTACCTTCAGCTCAGTTAGGAAAATAACAGCTCCACAGCAGTGGATCCGAGTATTTACACGGCAGCACCCAGCATAAATCACATAAACCTTCCATTTCTCAGTAAGCACCCTCTGCCAAAAAGAAAATGTTTGCGCTCAGCTGTTTCTCCCTACCCCAGCAGGCAGCTCTGGGTTTTTCTGGCTATCAGGTTATAAGAAGCCTTGCACGAAGATGGAGTGGGAACACAGCCAGAGCTGGCCAGCAGCTCAGCACCACAGCAGCATCAGGCCTCAGGGAGCCAGCAGTCTCATATTTGGAAGCAACTCCAGCACCCACTGGATGCAGTCTCCATCCTGGTTGAGCTTTGCATGGGGAGAAACGGAGCAAGACAAACCTTACATCAGCATCAGTCCATGCAAGACACTCTGCCTCTGAGGTTCCCAAGCACTGGTCCAGCCCCAAGGAAAGCTGCTTTGAGTTTAGGACAAGGACACAACTCCTACAGACAACATTTCCAGCAAGGCACCTGTCTTCCTTCTAGCACAGCTAAGAACACATGCTTTTTAAACACAAAGCGTGGCACGTTGGGTTAAAGTTTTAGAAATGCTACAGTGCCAATATGCATTTTGAATGTGTTATTAAATAATCAGAGCTAAGCAATAAAGTCTCCTTGAGTCAAAAACACTTCCACACATCAGTTTTGTCATGGCAGCATCTTTCTGTAACGGTGCAGCAAGAGGCATCCGGCAGGCATGGGGCTGAATACCTCACACACTTGAGAAAGTGCATTTACACACATAGCGTGCGGAGAGCCCAGGCTCCTGGAAAAGCCTGCTCCCGTCAGATCAGATCAGGCTTATAAACGGGCTGCTTTGGGGGAGGGGAGGGCAGGGAGGAGGCTAATGGCTGCTTTATTGCATTAGACAGTATCTTCATTAAGGCAGAGGAGTAACCGAGGGGAATGTGCACGTAGCGTGACTTCTTTGCTAGAACCCCACAAACCGCCAACTGGCAGCTCCTTGGCTCCTGGCCACCCAAATCCAAGGGACCATCTGGCAGCTGGTTCGGTTATCCCTCCCTGGTTAACAGATGAGCGCGAGATGGTGCGGGAACAGCATTTTGCAGAAGCAATTAGTTTAATCCTCAGCTAAACAGTTTAAATTCCAAGCTATTTGGAAAAGAAAAGAAAAAAAAAAAACCAAACAAACGCAACAACAACATAAAACACACCAGCTCGCTTCCAATGTCAGCAAGAATAACCAACGAGCAGCCAGTTCTGGTGGTGTCACCACAGACCACGTGTCCATGGGGCTGGTGGCAGCTGCACCTGCACTTTGCTGCTCTTTGCTCCACGCGCCGGACAGCAGAAAGCCACCAGATTGATTCCAAGGCTGCAGCCAACATCCCACCACCACGTGGTGCCACAGCGCACCCAAAATCCGGCTGGGTGGAGGTGGTCTGCAAAACACCAGAGCTGAAGGTCAGCTCCCAACCCTGGGAGAATCGTTTGCTCCATGCCCAGCTCGCCGCCTCCAGGAAAGGGGGCTGCTGGTGGGATCCTGCACCAGGGAAGGCGGAATCAATGGGGGTCCTCAAAGCACTTGGGGAGTCTTGAATGGGAGGAATCATAGAAAATGTTATTATTAATTACACTAACTGATTAATTGTTATTGAATTAGAATAATTTTGTTGTCTCAAGAGAAGAAAGATTTGTTTTCCAGACTCTTCTGCTCGCTTCCTTAAAAGAGTGACTTTCTAACTGGAGAAGACTAAATGAGGAGCTTAACCCAAATAAAATAAATTGCCAGTAATTTCTGGTGTCCCCTATGCCATTATTGAACAATTTGCATTTGAATCAGGGCTTTTTCCATCACAATCCAGCTTCACCTGATCCTGCTCTATAATCACCATCCCCATTTATGAAATCTCAGCATGTTGCCACAGAAATTATGTCACAAATTCATCATTATGACTTCCCCAGCAGGAGCAATTGGAGCTGAAGATTGGCCGTAAAAGTTGCCTTTTTACCAGTCCTGCTTTAAAGATATTTTAATATTTTTAAGGTACAGAAGTGAGATTAGCTACCATGGGGAATTAGGCGAACATGCCATAAATATCCTAAGGATATGAGATTACACTCGTGTGTCACAGGAACCATAAAATATGATCAAGAGACTTTATGGAGGATGATCTTTGAAATCAACTCCTAATCTCTGAGAGATTTACATAAAATAGGTTTAAAAAAAAAAGTAATACAAAATTCAAAAGAGAACCAAGTTGATAATGGTGAAGTTACACTTATTTCTATCAGAAAGGATGGAAGCCCATCCATCTTCTTCCATCTATTAGACCCCTCCAAATGCCGAGGCTCACAGGTTTGGTAACACGATAATTAGCCAGCTACCATGGCAAGAAACAGAGACTGAACTTTTGAGGAACATCATTCATATTTAAATAATATTTCACACCCTTCCCACTAGCTCCTCTTAATGCCATTTTTCAAAGACTGTCACATGCTGTATTTCCCAACGAGAACCATCGAGGAACTTGGACGCTTGGGAAAACCTCAAAACAAAGAATATTTACACTGTTAACAATGTACTTTGCCAGTAATTGTCTTATTATCCCCCTTAATTATTGAAAATAAGCCACATTGGAATAAAAAGCTCTTCGTATTGCAGCTAGAGCTGAGAAAATCATCCAAGAGAGAATTAAGTTTGCCTTATGGAGAGCAGAGCACCCAGTTTGGGGAGCACATGCAGCCCTCAGGCTGCCCTGGCTTTGAGGATGCTCTGCCCATGCACTTCATTAGTGCTCTGTTAATCACCCTTCCATTGCTGCTGTACGACCCCACACCCACAGGGTGGGCACTGCCATCACCCCAGCTCCCATCCTGCTCCAGCTTTGCTAGGATAACATTCCTGCTCTACCTTCTGCATTCTCGTAGAGAGAACGTGGAAGGACCCAAATATCCCTTAGCAGTTAGCAAGACAGAAAAGTAGAGACGTTTCCTTTTTTTTTTTTTTTTTTTTTAAATCCTGTTCCAACCCTCTGAGTCCAGCAGGCCCAACATCACCATGATGCTTGGCAACTCATCCCACCAGCTCTTGGAAAACATGTCCCATCCTTCACTGTTCCACCAGTGCTTCGAGGAGCAGCTAACAGCACAGACAGCGTGTGGGATGCCCTGCACAGCAGAGGAGCAAGGCTTTGGAGTAAGAAAGAAGGAGCAAAGGAAGAAATCCAAGTTTCCTCCCAGCCATCTCAGGCTCTTTTCAAGGGCTTGTCTCACCTTGTCCAGGTGGCCACAGAGCCAGAGCCCACCAACTCCTTCTGGGTGGCTGGAGAGGTGACTGCTCTCATAGCAGAGATGAAAGCCACCTCTCCAGCCCCACTCCACGCAGTCTGTTAATTCAAACCACTGCCAGTTCTCATTTGAGCTAACACAAACTGTGGTAGCTGGAAAATTACCCTGCTGTAAATCATGGCCATTTGGTTGTCAGCCATCCGTCTGCCAGTTGGATGCACAGGTTCCTCCCCTTATCCCCAGCAGCTTTCCACCTTTTCTAAATTAAGAAGCAAGGAAGCCAGTTGGCAGGTAAGTCCTGTATTTAATAATAAGAAGTCTTTTTGTGATGTTAAGTAGTCTGGCAGGTTAATTAGTTCTTTGATAGTTCCTGGTGTGCACTGTTTGATGGGTGAGGGAGACACCAGCCATTTTTAACCAGCTAGAAAGTGCAAAACACTGCCAAAAAGGTGCAAAACAGGGCAGAGTGGGGGGTTTATTTCAAGAGATCTGCATGACACACCACCAGTAACCATCAGCATGTAGGTCCTCCAGCTATAAACAGGAGTTATTTAGCACTGTTAAGTTTGTAACATGGCAACCCTTCCACTTCTGAGCAGCCACAAACAATAATTAATTAGCAGCAAGCACTAAAGGCAATTTCATTCCTATTCCAGCAATTACACTCTTTCAGCCAAGAGGTCCGTGCCCGTGTGTTCCCTGCTCAGCCCCACAGAGCACAGCTCATTAAGGGAGAGCAGGAGGAAACTTGGAGCCTGAAGAAGGGAGAAATACAGGGGCTGGGCCTTGTGGCTCGATCCCAAGGAGCAGCTAATGAGATCCCCACCATCAAGCTACTTCAGAGACAGTGAGGACATTGCTGAAACCCAGACACCAGATTACCTGCAAAGAACACCCACACACACAGAGGAGGTCTGGCCAGAAGGCCACGGACCCACTACGTGCCTTCACAGAACCCTCTGCCAGGACATTCTGGAGTAGAGCCCAAAGTGCAG
Source organism: Meleagris gallopavo (assembly GCF_905368555.1). Taxonomy (NCBI): domain Eukaryota; kingdom Metazoa; phylum Chordata; class Aves; order Galliformes; family Phasianidae; genus Meleagris; species Meleagris gallopavo. The sequence continues at coordinate 4,411,991 of NC_139412.1, read as the reverse complement.
GAGGTCAGGGCACCATGCCTGCACCCCCAGCACTGCAGAGCTCCATACACAGCTACCTCAGCCTGCTTATCCACAGAGTGGGAGCCCTGAATGTATTATAGATGCAACTGAGCGTACCACAGGCTGCAGGATGAGAGCTAGATGTGACCCTATAGCCTCTCCTGGACAGAGAGAAGCTAGCGTCAGATGCAACAGGAACACAACCCCACTGCCACCTCTGAGGGCAGGATCCTCTCACTGCCACCACAGGGCAGTCAGGCCCAGGACGCTCCTTCCCCCACCCAGGGCCCTGCACTTGCTGCAGCAGTGACTCTGCAGCCTGGGCACACTCTGCCAGGACCATGGTGGCACAGCCAGCCTGCTTGCTCAGAGACAGCCTCAGCTCCCACCTCACCACACAGCCCACTCCTGCTCCAGCATCTCCCATACCACATCACAGCCCCCGGAATCACTGATGCAATCACCCCCCCCCCTTCCCAAGCACCCCTTTCAGAAAGAAAAGATGAACTCACATCTTCTCCTGCTGCTTGGGACCACAGGACTAGCAGAAGTGCCCAACGCATACCAGCTCCTCTCCTCCTACAGCTGGAAGCATTCACATTGAGGCCCTATGGGCTTTGCTGCTTAACCACCCACAGCTGCACTACTAGCACCAATTTGCTGCTTTTCCCTTTTTTGGTGCTGTTCACAGCCCATGCAGACCCATGATGGGCCATATCACCTGCTTCCGTACTCCCTCAGCTTCCCTCATTCTTCCTTCCATAGCGCTCGTTCTTTCTGCAGTGCACAAAGGGTAACAGGCAGTTGGTTCAGCACAATTTCACTACTACAGCAGGCAGGAGGAACGTCAGGACAGCAGAAAGCCCACAGAGAAGAGGCAGGGCTGTTGGGCTCAGGACAACAGGGAGCAAAGCTTCTCAGGCAGAGGGAGAATTCAGCCAGCTGATTTCCTACACAGCCCTTTGCTTGGAAAAGTTGTAGTTTGCTTACGTGTGTCCCTCCTCTGTTAATGGTAGTTCAAGAGGGAGATGCAAATCCTCTGGATTTACAAATATAATCTTCGTCCTGTAGAGTCCAAATATTTTTTGGTGCCTCCTCACATTTTGCAGTGCCTGTCAAGGAGCAGCACAGGAGCAAAACTGCAGCAGAAAATATGGGAGGCACATGTGCACATCTGATTAACCTGACTTTTTATGATAAACAAAGCAGCTCAAGGGCCCTGTTATCACTGGCCCTGTAATAAATTTCCCTGTTTTACTGTTTTATAATGTCAAACATCTAAGAGGTTTTCCTTTAGTTGCAGATAGAACATAAATTACCTTGGGTAAACTCCTCAGAGGCTAATGTTATCTATAAAATCCTGGCCCTAATAACTTCATGGAATGTCTAATGGCTCCCCACTATTGTATGGGCAATGCTAATTAGCGTGTGCAGCCTGTAACTAAGAGGCATCAAGATTGGGAAGATAAAGTGCTGTGCTGCGAATACCATAACTGTAGCTATCAAAATAGACCGTGACCCCGACCTGAGGTTTTGGATATAGGCTTGCAGCATCTCAATAGAACATGAAAGACATCCGTCCTCCTTTTATCCCATCAAAGTCAAAGACGCCCCACCTGGGTGCAAAGGAGACGTACTAAGAGCGATCCTCCATATCTCTGGGAAAGTTGTAGGGCTGGTTGTAATCCCACTGAAAGCTCTATGTGATTGTTAAGCCCTTTCCTACCTGCTCTCTGCCACTTTTCCCACTTCTCGGATAGGAGGAGCTCTGCTGAAGGCAAAAGGGCAGCCCCAGATGCAACAAAGTAAAGGAAAACTAAGTTGCAGCTGCTAGGGGAGAACGCAGCTACAGAGGCACAGGATCTAGTTTTCCAAGAGATTTTAACAGACAACACATGAATGCCACGTACAAATTGGAATCTGACTTGCACCCTCATTGTAAATCAGCACAGCCTGGTTCTGACGTTTACATTCTGAATCAGGAGTGAAGGTGAAGCTGCGTATCCGTTCAGAACTATTCAAGCAAGTGGAATTAATGTAAAACATCTGCAGTGAACATCCTTCTTCCTGTGAGGCTGTTATAACTTGTCAAAGTTTACTTAAAATGTGACAAATACGACATTCTACAGAGATTGCTGGATTTGGATAGTTATTACAAGAAGAGCCTTACAAGGGAGCTGCTTTCCTTCATCTTCTGAGTCCATTACTGGGAGCACTGCAAAAAAAGATAAGTAGGTGTCTATACTTCTACATCAGAAAAGCTAAACCTTAGCTTGATTTTTTATTTATTTTTTTAAATATAGGGCAGAAATGCTGGAGTACCTGCAACAGGAGAGAGAATGCTTTATTAAGTCCATTGTTTGAATTACAGTAGATGAGTTAACTGTTAGTTCCACGTCACGGCTGTTATTCACAAGTTAATACAAAGTGGGTTAAGGATCACACTCCAGTTACTGGTAACTTAAATACTTACAGCATCCAAATCCCCATGCTGACCACTTCATCTTCAGGGCACGTGGCTGATTCAATACACAGTGAATGAGATCTTCATCCACACCACTTAAACTCCCAAAGAGCACTGAGACTTACTGGAAAATCACAGTTACTGGAGCCCATTCTGTGTCCAATAACGTTTAAACCAAGTAGTTTGTCTACAGCTTTCTGGCTAGGGCTTATACCGCCTTTAAATTGATATATGCTTTTAACAATTTGTATTTAACTTGCAGCCTAGTGGCTTCCTCTAGGGAAAGCAGGAAGCCAAAAGGCAGCTTCCAGCTTTTCCTCAGCCAAAATTGATGCCAGAAAATTCTTACCAAAGGCTAACATCCAGATTCTCTCCAAACTGCCAATCTCAAACCTGGAGCCAGCAAAAACATTTAGATGTAGAGAACTCTGGTGATGAGAAGGGCAGCTGTCTCTTAGGCAAGCAGAGTGCAACCAGTGAATCTGGGAGATGCAGATGGGAAAACAACCATGGACAAATCGTCTTAGAAACACACATTGGTGACTGTGGTTCCAGGTGCCACCTCACCTCTGGATTTTTCTAACAGCCACTGTTTGGGTATTAGTCAGTCATGTTAGTGCCTGCCCCAGATCATCCCTGTAAAAACTCACTTTAAATAGATGCATGCATACAGCTCATGATAGACTATTACAAAGGAATAATTGCCTTGGCAGTGAAAACATATTAAAAAAAAAAAAAAAAAGTGACCAAAACTAAAGCATTTTTCTGATTATTTTAGATAGACATTAAAATTCTGCAACACATTGTCTCCACCACAAAAGCTGCTGAATTATGCAATTTCAGATTTGCAAGAGCGGAGCCAAAAACGTTCTCTGATGATTGCATGAGAATGACTGGCTTTACTTTTACAGCTGTGGCTCCAGCCTACTTGCAGGCTTCAGAGACCTCCTTAACCCAGCCTTACTGTTAGCTCGCTAGTATTCACATTAAAGCACAGAAAGCTCTGTGAATGTAATTTTACAACTCAGTTTATTTTGCCTCTTGTGAAATACATATTTATTAATCTGGCAAAATTTCCTGCTGGGATTTTATGCCAATTGTAGCTCCAAGTTTTCTCATGAATTCATTTCCCTTTGAACTTGTAAAATTGCAAAGGAGCTTCAGCCAACAATTCTCATAAAAAAAAAAAATTAAGTACCCAATAAAATAAAAAACTTTAATAGAAAGGACCTTTCCAAACAAAGCAGTACCAATTTCAATACGAACACGAAGCCTTTAGCAGAGGGAACAGCGCTTTTGGACCAGCAGATAACTGCAAGTTGATCTCTCTAATGGCAGCTCCATAGTTTTCTGCCTTTGGGAGAAGCAGAAGGGAAGCAGAGATCTTAGTGGTACAAGGGAAAATATTTGGGAGGCCAAGCTGTGATCAAAGCCACACCTGAGTCTCACTTGAAACCATCTCCATAGCTACCAGCTCCTCTCTGATACCCTAACTTTGAAGTGCTTAGACCTTCTTATCAATTTGCCTTCCACAGAAGAAAATTTATTACTGGGACAGTTTTATGAGGACCAAATCCTGAAAGTACACAGAATGACATGTATTTGAATTGTATGCACTCCACAAGCTTTCATTTGGAACTTCTTCCCATTTCACTTTGGAATAAAATAAAAACAATGCGTTCTACCAATAGTCTTCCCAGTAACTTGAAAGCAGCAGTTATTAGTACAACCCTGTGCAGAACAGTGTAACAGCCACACCTGCTAACATTCTAGCTGCTACAGCAGTAAGGTTTCCATTGCGGCTACATGCTTCACCCAAGCTTCCTCTCAACTATATATTCCTATCTTGTTCTCCAAATCAGGGCTTTCTTCGTTCCTATTCCAAGGCACTGTCCTGAAGATGGAGCGTGCACTCGTCCCAGCTTAGTCAGGTGATCCATGCCACACGTAAGTAAACTGGAAGGAATAACTACAAAAAGAGGTGAGAATTGAAATCCCCATACCAAAGTTACATTTTTGAAAGGATATTAAATACTAACTACAATTATCTGGTATTTATATGACTATGAGAAGATATGGAGTCATTTTGGGTCTTGTTAAATTGCTGGCTTAGACTCTGAAAAGCAGCTTCCAGCAATGAATGTTTCCATATGCCAGTTAATAAGCTTTGAGTATTTCACCCATTAATCTGAGCGAACATCCCCTTATTCATCTCTAGCAGGGCCAGTAACACAGCCATTTGAATTATGTCTGCAGTGACTCTGTTCAGCCTCAAGTGCAATTCAAGACACTGGAGAGTCTCTTTAAAGCCTTGACATTCTTAAGAGAAGAATGTCTGCAGTCTTATAACTCAAGAAGCTATTAAAATACTCAATATTGTGCAATCCAGCATTTAAACACAAGCTCTGCAGAAAGGAAAGACGAGGTTTCACCTTTAAGAGTCATCTATTCCCAACCCCATTGATTCAAGGCTAAAATTTCTGATAAGCTGCACTGTTTTCCTAGGATGAAGAACAATAAGGTATGTGTTTCAGAGGGCTAAAAGAAGGAAAAGGGTTTGCTCTGAACAATGCTTTGCAAAGCAAAAGTGTTCAGGAGGAAGAGTAAGCACACAGCTAAAGCACAGCTGCTTCAGAAGCCTCTTGCCCATCCTAGAACTATGGATTCAAGTGACCTACCAGTCCTTCTGATTGCACAATTTCTACCCACACAAGAAAAATAGCACATGAAAATCATAGTAAAAGTGTTTACAAGCAACACAAAGTGGAGAGCAATCAGTGGGTCAAGCTAACGTGATCCATGTTCAAACAGTGAAGGCCCAATTAACATGAAAAGAAACAAGCCAGGTGGAGTTGTACAGTTTTATTTGAACAAAAACCAGTGTCGGTATTTTTAATAAAGTCTACATTACACTAAATGCATGTACATTTGTAAGAAGATATCTAGTCGTAAAGAAGGTGCAGGATAATATGTACAATCATAGTTAAGTTAAAAATTCACATTTTACATTGAATTACTTGATAGTCCTGTGCTTTGATGGTATATAACTGGAAATCAAGAGAGGTAACAAAAAGAAAAAAAAAAACCACCAAGAAATTTCTGCTGAAGGACTGTATAATGCACTCATTTCTGAAATAAACTGGTTCATAGGATTTTTACTTGTTCTAAATCAAATTTTGGATACAATTTTTAGAATGATTAGAATTAACACGTTCCATGAGTATTGTGATGTAAACATTTTTCCAATGGTGCCATTTCCTTCCATGAAAGCCTGTATTTTATGCTGTAGTCTGCTCTTCGCTTTTACAAATTAGAACTACACAGCATGTTTCTCAATACATGGTAAAAAAAAATTATCAAACAGCAAGGGAGATGTGTTCAAAAGACACTTTGAAGCTTTTCAGTCCACTTTCACAACACTGTAAATCTTACTTACAAACCAGAAGCAGGCGAAAAATCCAATAGTCCCTAAAATGAGAAAGTGAAAGAGGTTAGTTTATCCTCCAGTCTGTGCGGAGACAAAAAGGTCTAACAAGTATTTCCCAGCAGGACAGAACATAACATTGTAATCTAGCTAACCATCCCAAATAACACAGCTGTTAAACTTAACAACACACATTCATCCCTAGTTTAAATTCTTGATTTAGATCAAAGATGACTTGATAATACGTTGAAGGTGGTGATGCTGTCACCACTAGCAGGCACGCAAGCACCATTTAAGAAACTGAATTTTATACACAAGTCAAGTCAGCATCTACCTGAAGTCATTCTGGTTTTAAGGTCACAGCCACCTTACAAAACATGACTTGAGAGAAAGTCACCTGGTCTGCTTTTCAGTTCATTGTGCTCTATTGACACTAAAGAGCAGTGACCTCCATGCCCTGTATATCTAACACTAAAGCACTGCAGCTGGGAGGAAGCACCAAACAGAACTAGCAGCAGCAAACAAACCAAAGTGAACAATTTTATGTAAAGTGTATTCAAACTATGGATTTGCTTACCACAGATCACTATGGATATCACAACACACAATGTTTCAGGCAAGTGAACAAATTAATAAACAAAGAAATCTAAAGACTATTACCTACATCATTTTTAGTGCTAAAAAAGCCCTTAAGCCACAGCTGATGAGAGGCTGGGGAAAAGTACCACTAACGTTCTGTTCTCACATCCCTGCCTGGGAGTACTGCTGTTAGGATGCTTGTGGAGCAGACCTGTGGTCTGGCTTGGTATAACCTTCCTCAATTTCTTACCAACCCAGTTCTTTAGTCATCCAACCCAACAGTGAGCACCAAAGACAACACCCAACCCTCCTGCAAGCACTTCAGAGCATATGTCAAGTCCTATGGCTTGAGTTTCCAGAGTACAGAGTAAGAAGCAGCACTGACTTCCATATAATCAAGTCCTAAGCCTCTACTTTAAGTGAGGCACCATTTCTCACGCTTTTGCCTACAGGAAAACATTCACACAAATACTAATCTTTACCAGAAAAAAAAAGTAAGGTCTGTACACCAGTCCCATGACAACCTTACCAGCTACATCTTGCAGTACTTGCAAGATGATGCATTCAGCTCCAGCACTCTCACATTCATATTTGTTTGCTACTATGGCCCATGTTTAATATCAGCTCCAACCTTTCCATTATTTCATCGAGACTTACGTACTACATAGGAGCTTCATTATTAGGCATTTGTCTCTTCTACATTCATTACACTTTCTGTCTTTCAGGTCGCATCTATGCATGTGGTAAATGAGAAATCTGTCTTTGGATGCTTATTATCTGTACTCCAATTCTTGTGTCCTTCATGCTACCATGTATATTGCAGTTAAAGGCTTTCTGACAGCCTATTATTATGTGCCACAGATTACCCTTTCCCTCCGAGCTTGCTGTTATCATCCTCTGAAACAGTAGGTGACAGCAGATTTACTGCTCTTGATAGGAGATCAGACACCAACCTCAGAAGGAATTTAATTCCTTTGTAGGCCTGACATTGCAAAGTCTTTGCAGTTTATGGTCAATTCCCAATCCTTCCTACTGTGTCCAATACTCCAATATCAGCATTGTTACTCTAAGCCTTACTCTCATGTTTTTTTTTCCAATAATGGTTGTCAGCATCTGCTTTCTAGCTGTTTTTATAATATAGTCCACTTTGAGCCTCCTACGGCTTTGAAAACAATGTTTCTTCCAAGTGTTTAACAGATGATGTACCTTAAAATCTATCTGCTGTTCTACAACCAAATTATAATATTGTAAGAAAACTGTATAATTTCAACACAACGAGTTTTCTGAGTGTGCCATAACTTAATATAGGAACACACTCCAAATCCTCAGCACTTTCCTCTGATGATCCTTGTCACTCTGAATCTTTCCAATACACCAGCTTTCTAAGAATCACAGTCTCATTCACAGCAGACTCCATACTGTGAACAAGCACTTCATCTATAAACAGATTTTCGCAGTTTTCAGTAACACTGATCTTCGACTTCCCTCTTAAAAAGGTCTGGTTAGCAAATCAAAGACCAAATACCCCCCACTTCTTCTTTTAAACTTGATCAGAAATTTTGCCAACGTACTGGAAGCAGCCTAAGTCTGTTTCTAACAAGAGATAAGTGGTAATGTTGGTCAGACATCACATCTGAACCATGAACTTACAAACTCAAGGGAGAAAGGTTAGACTCTCAATCCAAGATACAGCCTTACATACTCACTACCTTCTTTGTCAGTTGAATATCCTTCTGTTGTTACTTTCACAATTCTTTAGTCCTACATCTATAGTTAGGGGGTAGCAGGACAGTAATTTCTTCTTCCTTCCCACAAACACAAGCACATGTTAGACAGCTGAAATCCATAGACTCAAAACTTCAAAAGAAAGCACCAAGCTATGTCATCAGTCAAAAGATTCCTTCCCTTAATACCTGGAAAACAGAATGGTTTGAAAGGTGCTGACAGAATCACAGTGAGGTTGAAATCCACCTCAAGAATTCAACTGAAGACTTAGAAGAGAGAATTAACCACAGCAAGTCAACTGGGTGAGCTTTTAGTCATCACAGTTGGGTTTTTTTCCTCATTAACATGGGAGGTCCAAAGAATGAGGTCAGCACATGATTGTGTCGCTACTACAGAATCAATACTAATGGACAGAAGCAGACATAATGTAAAGAAACAGTTATTTATAATGTTTCTACGTACAGTTGTTTTACCTACAGCACTGCTTATGTTGCTGAAATGAAAAGCTTAACCTTTTTTGGAAGAACATGAGCAGCACAGTGCCTGGTTCCACTGAAATCCAGGTCTTTTCCCCCCATCTCAGACCTACAGGTACCTGTGAATCCACGCCACTAAAGAGGTCCACAAATTTTGTCAGAAGGTTTCCAGTTTTCCACAGGAGTGCAAATATCCCAATCAGAAAGGGATGTGCAAATGAGTAACGACTGAAGAATAACAGCTCTGAACTAGATTAGCTTACTTAAAAAATTCAAGCCAGAATGTCTTCTCTATTTTAGTCCACTTCACATATATGCTATTTGTTACCAACTTTAGAACTCTATCCAAAAACAAAAAGATCAACAATCAACATACTGGATCTATAGCACACTGCTGAATCACACAGTAGCTTCTCAGATTCCTCTTTTGCCTGAACTACTTTGACCAAGTCAATCTTAAAACACAGATAACATATAAGCTATTGCCCATAATTGCAGCTTGACCCACTAAAATGGCCACTGCTAGTTGTATTACTTAAAATACAGCCTTGCCATTTAAAGTAGCCACGTTTGAAATGTATTTCTTAAAAAAAAAAAAAAAAAAAAAACATACTCAGTTCTTCAAACTTGAGAATATTTCTAAGCATATCCTGCACCAAAATAATCAGTTCCTCACGTAAATTAGGCTTCTCTCATTAGAATAGCAGGCTTACTTAGATAAGCTGCAATCACTCGAGCATCGTGCGTACATTTTTTCTTTCAAACACACTCAGACTGAAACTGAAGTCTCGAGGCACTATCAACAAAAAGCACACCTCTCCAGCTTGCTGCTTCAGACACACATCAATGAACACAAGGAGACAGAGAAGAGATACATACAGCTTTTTTTCTTTAAAGTTGTTAAATTCTAACATTAAGTACTTTCAAAAAAAAAAAAAAATTAGTTCAAAGAAGTAACCTCTAAAGTTACTTTCTGATTGGTCTGAACTCCTTTCCATTGTAAGGTAGTTACAGCTTTAATATGCACATCTATTAAACATCACAGCACAAAGATACTGAGCGTGACACCTGTTCTCCCACTGAGATATAAAACCTGTTTTAAACCAACACGACCATTTAATGTTGTGGGTAATGATTACTTTAACCAGTCCTAAGTACTCAGCGGCTTCAAGAACACAAAAAAACAGCTGAACAGCATACATTTAAGAACTTAGTTTTGCAGGATAAGCCTTCATTTTTTCCCCAAGTGAGTGACCTTTGTTTTTTAAGATTCTGCCTTTCTAAACAACCCTTCCTAGTCTAGGAAACTGATGCCATCCTAGAGCACTGCAGTCCATGGTACCCGACTCTTCATCCAAGGGAAGCATAGCCAAAATATCTTACTTGTGCAAAGCAGTTTGTTTCTTGGCTAGAGAAACTACTCAAGACATCTTCACAACTAGGTTCCTGAATTTTAACTGTGCCCAATACACCCATTTATACTTATACTAGAGATCCTGACATCTGTTGTTTCTTGAGTTTTTGGTCTCCAGGCTCCATCCTGTTGAATACAGTGGTGTGTATAATCTAAGCAACAGTTTTTATACTCAGAAAGAAATTCACAAGCTAGTACCTAACTGGGTAAGGAAAGGTTATTAGTAAATAGTTTAAATTCCATATTAAAAAACAAGGATTATTCAACAGAATAATTCCTAACTACATTAGGCAGACTACTCTGCTCTATTCATTTCTTCCAGCTTTATTGTTTAATGAAGAAAAAGGAATTCAAAGCACGAACAGATTGTAAGAAAGCAAACAGAAAAGCACCCTGCACTTGGCTGATACTTCTTATGTACCTTAAAAGCTCTCTGTATCATACTGGTTTCAATCACTGCACAGTGGTGGGTGCTTCAGAATCTCGGATTCTAAACACAATCTACCCAGAAGATCAAAACTCAATTTTGAAAATGGCATTAACTCACAAGTGAAAACGATGTTCAAAAATAGAGGTCACTAAAGCAACACGCTCTGACTACAATCAGCATTTTTTGTCTCCTAGCATAAAATGCATGTAATCATGTAGCTATCCCCATTAACCATACTTATTACTTCTTGAAAGATTAGCTGCACTTTGTACATAAAATCAAATTGTCTCCTTTGGGTGTGCACATGAACTGTTAGTTTTCCATCAGTCTACATTACTAGACTAGACTAGATTGCTGTTGCCATGCAAGCATTCAGTTCCTATTTTGTTATTCACTATGATCTTTTACATGATGTTCACAGTAACATAACACACTGCCACGCAGGAGGTATTAGCACTGCCCTTCGTATTTCTGTCACAGCTGTTGAGATCTAATGTGCAAGAACACAGAATACCAAAATACCAACTGCAACTTAAGTGGAACAGCTCAAGGTCCCATTTTGGAAACATACATACATGAAGAGTTATTACTACAGTGTAGGAAATCATATTAGTAATCTGACCTCTATAAACTTGTGAAGCACTAAACCTTTATGCTCCAAAGCAAGTGCTATCAAGGGATATTTTAAAAAGTAAAGCAGAAAACTCCTAACTTTGAGTCATCTACCTGTAACAGCTCACATCAGCCCAAACACCAGCTGTCAAACTAAATACAAGAAACTTAGCACAGCATTTTACATTAGTGAAGATGTATTACATAGAAACCTTCCACCTTTCTACTGAGTGTTCTATAGCTTTAAAAAGTGTAAGTACACCCACACAGCTGCTTTCCTTATGAACTACAAACACAGCACTGCCACTGCTAGCACAGTTTTAAACAAAGAGCACTGCCACAAGGACAGCAGCACAGCAATAAACAGCAGTACCATTTATTATTGCACTTTTGGGGCCTCACTGGCCTCCACATGAAGAACTCTAGGATCAGCACATCTGAAGCTTTTAATACCATTTCAGCAGCTGCCATGACAGTTTCAATTATCATTTTATATATGAAAGGGATATTTTTAATTCTACCAATTTGCATCTTGTAAGTGAAATTGAAATTGGCAGAACAGCAACTAACCTACACTAAAACCCAGACACATTAACATATTGCTTTAGTTTAAAAGTAATTAAAACATTTCAGACTACAGGGGTTGTTTTTTTTTTTTGTTGTTTGTTTTGCTTTTAATATATATATTATAGAGGACATCTGGAGCTTGTCTGTTCAGCCAGGATTTAAGCAGGATTTTAACTGGCAATACGCCAACTTCTATGTTTGCCCTCTAATAATTAAAAATTAGAAGAATTAAGTCCTCTTAAAAAAAAAAAAAAGCTTCTTTTGACTTTCCTTAGAAGAAAGGCACATCTAAATAACAACAATGATAAAAATCTGGGAATAAGTGCCAGTTATTATTAAAAGAAATAAAGAAATCTTCAGTGTTTTGCTGGTTTTGGTTTGTTTGTTTGTTTTGCTTGACACACTAAATCAGTATTAGGCAGAAACAGGGAGGTCCCTCTCACTGCTGACCTGGCAAAGTCTGACGTTAAGACTTACTTTCATTACTTACTTTAGCCATTCTTTTCTAAATTGCATCAAGGGATGCAACAGAAAGCAGGTTTCAAACAGCAGGTAGATGTTAAGTAACAACATGGATGGCATGATGGTCCCCAAAGACTTTTTTTTTTCTTTTCCCCTTCCTCTTTAGTCTTAGGAATGAACATAAGGGCTTTATGAACAACCTATCATACATGAACTAGCATTTTGTTTAGTTTCATCACTGCTGTACTTTAGTACCTGAAGCTGAGTGATACTAATATCTAGCGTATTAAAACTCCATATAACAGCAGCAGTATGAGTAATACCAACATGAAACACTCCTGACTAATAGGAGCTTCAAAGCACTTCTAATTTCACATGGTAGAACTGGCACAGGTCAAATCAGCCTCAAAATTATAGTTTGAGCCACATGTTTATGAATAATGGAGTAATTGTGTGGAAGGCACTTAGTCTGCTCGAATATCATCAGGAAACAGAAGCTGGACTACTGAAATTAAGAGCCTTGGTTCTGCCAGGTAAGGTCCATTCCTGCCATTAAAAAAGGGTACCACAACTCAGCAGGTAATGCCACCTAACTAGAGTCACTTAAATATCCTTGGTATTTAAGAACAAGTGAACAAGAACAAGTCAACAAGAACAGCTCTCTGAAAATGCAATGGTTTGAGCTCACTGCTAATATATAATGAAGGTAAATTGCACTATAAATGAACACAATGTCAAGTTAGACAAAAAACCTAACTGGATATCACATTAGGATGTGCTGTAAACACTGCACACTGAGTGATACAAAAATAACACTAACTGAATTAAGTTTCAGATTGAAATGAGAAATGCTAAGTGAAGTTTACAACAAATAATGAAATTCCTGCATTAGTTTTGAGTACCATACTCACCTGTGAAAAGGAAAAAAATCAAGACCATGATCATTGTGTAACCAAAGTATAAGATGGTGCTAGCAGTTCCTGTTATCTGGAGTTTAGAGAAGAAGTAATGAACTGCATAGATAAAGAGATAAACAGCTGTAAAGCTGCTTGTCAAGAACGACCTCCACCACCAATGATAATCCTGCAAGAAACAATAAACCTTTCAATAAGAGACATCACATAGAAAACAGAAAATAAGGAAATTAGTTGAAAAAGCATCATTGTTTTATTTAACAAATTTGATTATCTGAAAGGTAAATCCAAACATTTCCAGCACAGCACACAGCCACCTTTCCTTTCTCAAAGTCAGCTATACTGCTTCAACCATGAACATTAAGTTGTTCAAGGATCAAGGCTGTTAATCTGTGCTTAACTACTGCAAATGGTAGCATAAAATAAAGACCTTATCTATGCTGTCTCAGGTAAGTGAAATTTTTTCTACCACCAAGTCAAACACTAGCATCAAATGAAGGCTGAAGCCTTGCCTGACAAGTTTCTGTAGCAGTCTCTGATTTAGGAACAGAAACAGAGAGCTAGTGCTGACATCCATGTACTTGCAGAAACACCTGCACCATTAAAGGCAGCACAGTTTATAATGACAGCTGTAGAACTACTGCAAAAACTACTCCAACATTTTGAAGCAAAAGATACATTTTAGAGAAGTGGCTAGGATAAGCAAGTTGAGGGCTGACAGTACAATTCATTTGCAGAGTCCAGCATACCACAGCATACGAGAATATCTCAACCCTCTTTCTAATATATTCCAGCTGAAAAGCGTTAGCTACATTGAAACTCCTTACCTCTGCACAAAGATGGAAGTAGCACAGCAGAACTGTAGCCTCAGAACACGTAATTAGAAGAATTATAAAAACTAGGAACAGGAAACCGAACATGTAGTACATTTGATGCGACCTAAAAGAAATAAATAAAAGAGTATCATTTTTGGTTCTGAAGTCACATGGCCAGATAAACCCATAAATATAACCAAACAAAAAACTACCACAGAGAAAACTTGGTCTACTGGCCAGTTCCTATGACCTTTATTCTCTTTGCTTGAATGTGCTCTGTTAATTATCTAGTCCTTCATGCTTGCATTTAGCAGGGTCTGTTGTCATAGGACAAGGAACTCTAATTTCACACATTACACTTATCAACACAACACTTATCAACAAGTTTTGTAATTTTTTATTCAATGGAGGAGGAAAAAAAAATACACATTCTGGAGGTTCCAAAAAAGTCTGCAAGAAAATTAAAACAAATAAAATGAAGAATCTGCTATCCCTCATATTCAATGGTTTGGAATGTTCAAACCCACCAGGTGTATGCTATTAAACCAGTACAACTAGGACAACAAAAAAAAGCAATACTCACCAAATGCTATTCAGAATGAAGAAGAGTTGAATGAAAATGCAGCCAAAAGGCAAGATGCCCCCCATGATGATACCAGGCAGTGGTTTTGTGAAAAAGGACTGTTCCGGGATTTGGCGAGGAATCTGGTTTGTACGAACTGGGTGTTCAATAGGCTTTGAATGAAATTAATGTGATTAAAAGATAAATTGTTACATCATAAATAAGATTACTTTCCCCTAGTAGACAATACCTAAAGATGGACTTAAATTTTGGTTGTTTTCGGCCATAAGCCATCACAAGTTACTAAATCTAAAAAAAAAAAAAAATGCAGCCTACACACCTATCATGTACCATTACCAAAAAGTGCACACACATTGTTTAGACACTCCAGCTATTGGTTATTTGGCAAGTCAGAACATGAAGAAAATAACTTGCTCAATTGCTAATAGAAAAAATAATTCTTAGCAGCCTGGCATTGTCTCAAACTACTGAAGAACTACTGAAGTACTTTGAAATACTACTGAAATACAACAGGCAGCTGAGACTTCCACGTGAGCACTAGCAAATTCTGACTCAGAAAAAAAGTTTGGTGTAACTTTATGAGCATATATACAGTTTTAAAATCATCAGAAATAAACATTTCACAATTATAAAGCCTTGCTTCTTGCACTAGGGATTCAATGGTTCAGATGCAAAAGGCAGACCTATTTCTAAAGTATATGCTACAAGCCCTACCTTCTCTTTGAAGCCAAAATATGCACCAATAAAGGTCAGTGGGACTGAAATTCCAAACCACATGGCTAGGATAGCAACCAAAGTACCAAAAGGGATGGCAGCTGAAGATCCTTTCACCCACAGAATAAGGTTCATAATGAAGAAATCAGCAAAGACAATCCTGAAAAAAAAAAAAAAAAGATCAGTAAATACATCAAAATATTCTGGAATAATAATATATCAATAAATACCTAGTACTGAAAACAAAACAGTTAAAACATTTGACAGAACCAACATTTTTTTTTCCTAATACAGTCTTTCATTCTCTAACAGCCTTAGTTACTTTCAGCAATGCTGCAGTTGATTTAAAAACACTTGCAACGTTCAATGCCTCTAACGCAAGCATCTATGGTAAAGCCATCATTTAAAGAAAGATTCCACACATAAAACCACAAAGCAACAAAAAAATTCTACTATAAAAATCTATATGCAGTACGTTACACAATAAAATAAATTAAAAACTTATTTGAATCACTTTTCCTACTATGGCCAGTCTTTTAATTCCTTTATGTTAGTTCTCTCACTAATTTCTCTCTAAAAATACGTACTCAGTGATAGAAAAATCTCATATTTAGAAGGCCATGTCAGTCTCATAACACATCATGCCACAGCACATGTCACAGCAACACTGCATCAGCAGGATGGACTACTAACAAGAATCTTTGTACTGACACCTCATGAAGCTGCACAGTTAAGCAGCCCACAGATCTGAAGTAGTTAAACCAAGAAATCACCAGCTGTGACATATCTCCAGACCTGTTCTTTCCTCCCAGGTTAAATGCATCCGCCTTATCTTGGGAAAACAACTACAAGAAGTATGCTGGAGATTTCCAACATCCCATTGTGAAAATAATCAAAATGTTCTGCAGGAGAAGCCCAATGCCCCAATAGCCTGTGTGAATTTCCACTGCCTATGAATCCAGAGGTTTATCATAGCAGATCCAAAAGAAAGGGCTCTGGTGAAACGCACTGCTCCCTGGATTTCACTGAAGAACACTTTCTTAGGCACAATCTATGCTGCTCTTAAGTGAACATGCATACTCTGTTGTATTTAATTAAAAAAAAGGAAGGAGGAAGGGGGATTTAGATTAATAGTCAGGCTCCTTTCTTCCTAGGTGAAAGCTTATACTTGTTGAAATTGGGGAAATAGACTTGTTAAATAAGCACACCCACGTTACCTGTGATACAAGCATCTTGTTCATTAAGAAATAAAAATCAAATCCATTTTAGGAGTCTTGGTAGCCTTTATAATCTGCCAACACTTGTAATACAGACCCCACTTACCCCCTCCAAAGTTAGAGAAAAATACTGCATATATGAACTCCCATCAGTCTACTGAGACTGTAAATGCCCTAGGCTGTTTATGATATTATGCAAATTCATGAACTAGCATAGCATAATCAAGACATCTGTTCCTATTTTACCGTCCCCAATCATTTTACTTCCTCTGTGAAACTTAATTTATTTGAGAGTTTAAATGATCAGCATGATATTTCTTCCACTGATAAATTCTTCTCTCTCCAGATAATATCGAAATGACAGCAGGGAGACTGAAGCCCATTTTGTTTAGAAACAAGATTTCCTCACAAAAAATACTACACTCAGTTGTTGATAAATGCATCACATTTCATCTGATGAAATTCTACATTACTTTAATTCACATTACATTACCAATTTACATTTTATTCTGTCGGGGGTTTTTTTGTTTGTTTTTTGTTTTTTGTTTCTTCTTTTGCAAAAATACCTTAAGAAATGACTTCTAACCTTCCCCTCAACCTTTACCAAAGACATTTGTACTGCATGCAGCTAAAGATGCATCAATGAAATACAAAAGACTCACAAAATAAATTATATTCCCTTTCTTCACTGACCTAATTCTCAAAAGGTCTTGCAAGCTATGAGAAAACAAAAGGTAGGAGTGCTCTCCCTCTTCCCAAGCACAACAGCATTGGTCATAGTCTGATATACACCACAGCAATCTCATGAATACAGGTAATGCGAGGTAATGATCAATTTCAAAAAGATTATGACCAGTTCAAGAGAATCTCTGCACTCTGATTATTCAAATAATCATAATAAACTTCTCCAAATTATTAGAGAAGTTTTGGTTTAAGTTTTGTTATCTATTAAAGGCAGAGCTCTACTGCCAATGATTACCTCCTCAGCAGCATTTTGCAACAAGTCACTCACAAGAACTTCAAGACCAACTAAAGCAGTACAGTACATTCAGATGTTATTTCTGCATTTGTAACAAGAGACGGGTAGGATACTCCATGCATCTCACCATTTCTATATCCTGAACTTGCTCTTGGAGTGGGCCTCAAAAACTAAAACAAAAACCAAAACAACTTCTAACTCCGTGAGCTAAAGCATTTACGCTACAGGAGTACAGGAATAAGTGTTCATTTAGAGTTAAGGATAAAGGAAAAAAACAAGGGGTAACAATACTAACCCAGGGCAAAGCAGAGCTGTAAGCAAAACATTTGTCTTCCACTTCTCGCCTCTAAATGCTGAGGGAAAAAAGTAAAAACAATTTCAAGATGCAGACTTTTTTCCAACTGTTCTGCAACATGGCACAAAGAAGCAGGTTTACTGTCTGAGACGTCAGCTCCAGTGTGAAATTTATATAAGCCCAGCAATTCTGAGTTTAACCTGCTGTGCCACATTAAACAAATGCTTGTACTTACTCTTGTACATTCTAGCAGACACATAACCAGCTGGAGTTCCTAGTAAGACCCACAGTACAACTGCACAGGTCATCAAAGCACCACGGTTGGCAGGAGAAAGAAAACCAAGGCAAGCTAGGACTAAAGATACAAAAAAATATTTAGACACATGTTGACACATTAAATTCCCCTGTGAAATACATCAGAACAAAGACTTGCAAATACTCAAATGATGCTTGCTACAAACTCTCATATATTCCATTATATGACTGTACCCCTATTGTCAATGTTTGCCTTTTTTTTTTTTAAATTACAAAGCATTATCTTTTAAAGGGAAACTGTGCCTAGGCAGAAGGCTGAAAAACAGAACTCCACATAGAGATGAATGAACTTGAACTAAACTGCAGCTTGAAGACTGCTTCCAACATCCCTACACTCCTGCTTGCTGCAAACATACGTGGCCACAATTCATGAGTGATAAGTAATAAAATAAGTTTAGTATGTGGCATAAAGAATGTGAGAACATTAAGCCTGGAGAAGCAAAAAACTTTGACAACGCTAAGGGCTGTGGTTTGTTTGCCTTTCCAGTTAGAAGTAAGTATGAAGACATCATCCTTACTTCTAACTGGAAAGGCAAACAAATATATATCTTAAGACCAAGTTAGTTGTTTGAAATTCTAAAAAAGTACTCAGCCACCATGATGGATAATACATTTCAAGGTATTGCCTTGAAAATAAATCTATTAAGGAAAAGTTGTCCAAGTCCAAGCTTATTATTAAGGCCAACAAATTGAGATCCTCGCAAAAGAAGTTTCTCAGTGATCTCTAGCAGAAAGTTTTGGGTTTTGGCAGAAAAAGGATTTTCTCTGCCCTTCATTTCTTTCAACATCACTCCAGTTGCACAAGAAACAACTGAAGTTAAGTTACAAAAACTGTGATAATAATGAGGGACAAATCCCTCAGGAAAAAAATGTTTAACTTGATATTATTTTCTTAGCATCACATAATGAAAAGAAAAAAAAGGAGCAGATCTCTGGTAGCACTGATAGATCATTGAGTCTAGGAAAAAAAAAGAGTGAAGTTTGGAAAATCCTATTTTTGTAATAAATATCCATATACTTTCCAATTCTTTGGTACAGTAAAAAAAGGAATTATAATAAACTTTATAGATAACATAATAAAGCACTGACTTGTGACAGGTACCAGTGTCATGCATCTGTCCAGCTATTTATGGCAGGCTGTCATTATCTCAATGTTGTGTCAGAATTATTTCATTGGCATGCATTCTAGCTCTTGTTTCTACATGGCTGCAGGCTGTTGTGTCTAACATATTAGATAAAAAACATTCTGAGAATATTAAAGCTTTGATTATGTGTCTTTGAACTTGCAACACTGGATCCTTGGATAATTTACACCATGATGAACTGCTTTTGGTTGGTTTTTGTTTGTTTGTTTTAAAAAGCAATATATAACAGTGAAGATTCAATTCTACAGTCACAAAGACTATGAGGTAGCCCAGGTACCAGGACATTTTGAACAGTATCACCTACAGCAGGATAAACTTCCAAGAGAAAGCTTCTAACATTTGTCTGAAAACATTGTATCCTTCTTACACTATTGTGCTGCAAACACATTTCCTTAATAAACTAGTTACTTACAAAGAGTAATAAAAGTCATAATGAAAATTTGTGTTCCTTGTCCCAGGAAGACAGACAGCAACATTCCTTTCCTTGGAGGTCTAAACACATCTCCATGAACCAGCTTCCAGCCAAATTCCTCTTGGGCATCTTCCTGTACAAAATCAGCAATGTCTTTAGCAAAGATACATAACACAGTGGGGAATTAACACAAGCAAGATGTGAAATACATCTTTAAAGTTTGATTAACTTCCAGTTCAGTTCTAAAGACAGACTAATTACATCTGATTCATCACTCATCGATTTTTTTTTTAGCCCCCTAATGGTTCATTGAAAGAAAAAAGCAGGATTTATCACGAAAATCCTCAGAGTGAGAAAAAAACAAAACGTAATTAGCCAAATCATGTAACATCATTCTAAATTTAAACCAAACCAAAGCATTCAATTTAACTTTGATTATACCATTCCAATCTAGTTCAAGCTTTTTTTTTTTCCCCTCCCTCTCACTTTTCATTGTAAAGCATATCAGTCTCAGTGACAATACTGAAAAGGATTAAGGGTCTGTACCCTGTACTCCAGCAGAAAGTCTGCTCCCTACACTCGCTAGGGGCAAGCACAAATATTCTTTGTTCCACTGACAGAGGTGGACGGACGGATGGCATCACAGAGATCCTCAGTCAGTTCTGCTTTTCACTGAAGTTGCTAAAAACAAATACCTCCCCCTCAGAGAAACAAAAATAAAACCACATAACCACAAACAATGACTGAAGTAGATCAGTCTCTTCTCACAGGGCTTTCATTCAACCCAAAAGTACTGCACACAATTCGCTAAACTAAATATTTCATTAATGTTATATCTCACTAAATCTACATCACACAAAGTTAGTGCCAGTTGCTTTTAACTGAACATTAAACACACATATTAGGACTATAATCACAGGGTCATGCATTTGTCTCTTCAAGTGGAACCACTAGTGTTCACAATGTGGGAGATGCTAATTTCCTTCACTGCAGCTTCATCAGCCTTGGTCTTCTCCTGTACTATTATTTCACACCTTTCTAAAATTAGTTCCTTGAACTACAGCAGATTGTTAAGTCTCTTACAAATAGTTGGGAAAAAAAAAAAAGGATTTTTTTTTTGAAAGTCATACCTATTCCTGCTGTTATCCATAAAAAACTAACCACACTTCCACAACTCCATCACATTAAGAATGACCAGCTAACAAAGACAACACGATATAAGATACTGAACATGACTTAATTGAGAGATCAAACAAGAGCTTCAGAAAATGAGCAGTTGAAGAAATGCTGGAAAATCTTCCACTTTAATTGCTGCCTGTATTTGCATTAACATAAGATATTAAATATCAAAAACACACAGAAGAAAAGAAGTACTCTAAGATGTTTTAGTTTCAATATGAAACATTTTTGTGTCTTTTAAAGTATTTCTTTATCAAGATAGACAGTAACTACAATCTTTGTAGTATATGACATTATTCCTCATCTTTGACTTGCAGATACCAATTTATGTTAGGCTATGTTAATCAGAATCTCTCCTGTAATATTTAGGAAGATAACCACCAGTCCTCACATTGATTTCACTCAATTATTTTTGCTTTTTGTTATAATCATCTGATAAAGTTATTTTCAAAGGATTTCCCTTGCCTACAATATTTATAATACTATTTATTTATAGTATTTATTTTCCCTTGCATACAATAGTATTTCTCATGAAATTTAGACCACAAACTTCCTAAACTTCACAAGTCACATGCTATCACACTCACTTTCTGAACAAACTAAACTACAAACCACTCTGGAACTAGAAAAGCTACAATAACTGAGCTTTTTAATGCAGCTTCAGATGGGGACAACACCTGGCAGCTACAGTTTTCAAGCTTGATTTCTTACAAAAGGGGGAGAAGACACCTATCAGTAAAAATATCTGTGCTCTTCTCAAATTTGGCTTTTCAGACTTCAAAATGAATGCTTAGAGGGAAAACACACCAAGAACATAGCAAAATCTTTGTTTCTGTGCTATGCATGTACCTGCAACAACTACAGTGCAGCACTTACACTAAAGCCATCTAATACTACTGAAAATTGGCTGCACTGAGAAGGAATATTTGGTGTAACCACAGGTTGCCAGTCAGGATCACTGTGACTGGTTGAAGTTGGAAGGAAAATCCAGAAGTGATCTTGATCACCCCCATCTACTGAAAATGGGCTACTGAGAGCAGGCTGCCCAGAACCATGTCCAAATGGCTTCTGAGTATTTCTAGTGATGAGGATTGCGTAAGTAACATATGGCTGCTCACATTAGCATCATACTGCTAGCTGTGTGTTCAGCTGACTCCAAAATGCAGCCACTCAAAAGCAACTGACACCTCTTGATGATGAGTCACTGCCAGAACACCTTCCTTCAGCTTTTCAATGTCTGCACTGTATACTGTGGCTATTGGTTTAGTGAAAAGAAATAACTTAGGGGAAAAAAAAAAGCAAACAGACAACAGCTTTACTTTGTTGAGTTTGCCCTTGAACATCACAAGTTTACCAAATGACACCCAAGGAATAAGGCTGTCACATCGGCTCATTTATTCCTGCTGTGAGAAAAAATAGCAATAAAGCTATTTTTCACCCCAACATATATTAGCATGTATAAATTCTCGATAGTTATGCATCACTTCAGATTGTATTCAAAATTAACTGATAGATAGCCTATCGCCAGAAAATGTGCTGCTATAAAAAGTGTAAACCTTACTCACAGAAGAGTCAATTTGGTTATATCTTGCAATATCCTTATGAAGAGTCCTCAAAATGATCATAGCCACCATGCCGGATAAGAAGAGAACAATTACAAGGGAATTCATTATACTGTAGAGGAAGAAAAAGTCAAACTTTCAGTTTACTTATTCAGACTTCAGGACATGCACCCCCAATTCAAAACCCCAAACACAGCTCAAGTCCGAGGAATAGTCTTACATACTCAGATATAAGCTAAATAATTCCATTAGAATTTCAGTTCTTTCCCACCCAGATAGTATAAACTGTTTTAAGTTCTGTATCTTTATGACTTCATAGGAGACAGAAGCAAGGATAGCATTTTCTGATGTTAATTCTCGAGACAGACATACTGCATTTCACTATCTGCCTTCTTCTATATTGCCAAAGTTATTTTCCCAGTGAAACAGCTACAGCTCTCAAAGCTGATTTGGAAGTTACCAATCAATCAAGGCCATTATGAACAAATTAAATCTCCATCATAGCAGTTAGTATTTTCTGGATACATATTTAATCCAATCAGCCTTTTCAAACACTTAATGTTGCAAAACATTAACATTTCAATGTAAGTTATTTACTTACTCGATGCCTCTCTTCCTCATAAATGAAACCCTTCTTTCTACTTTATGTAGCTGTTGAGTACAAAACATGCAGTACACACACATACCTCTCACTTCACAGATGGAGAAAGCCAGACAGTAACAATAAGAATGCTGCAGAGCAGCAGCTTCTCAAAAGTTTTACAGAATGAACTAAGCCCATAGAGGCCGCTTTCCTTTTGGACGCTAACGGTGCATTCCTTTGGTGAAATGCAATACTACAGTTGGTCCCAGGAGATGCAACACTGATAAGTTACTATGCATATGAAAACAAGAAACTTTACTTGCCTGAAGGCTAACAGATTTTGTTTTACTACAGCAGAAGTTGTATATCTCCAGAAGCCTTTTGTGTTCCCCTGCAGTGCTGTTCAATGAATAAATGCAAACCTTACCTAAACCACTGGATGTTTGTGTGTGGCATAGACTCCAAGATGTAGTCCCATCTGGAAGCCCATTTAATATTATTCTTTTCCTATGAAGACATTAAATAGCAATTAATAGAAACAAGTTTGTTGCAGGCTCTGAGAAGGAAGACACATACAAAATCACTTCCACTCAACAATAATATCTAAGCTCAGTATAAACCCTGGATGTTAGGCCTATCTATTGAATTAGTTCTTTTTATCTCTTGAGCCTCTCAAATTATCTTACTGGACTCTCTCATCCACGCATTCTACCTTAAACTGAAGCTTCACTAAACCACTTCATCTTTCCATGATTTGGTACATAGCTGCCTGCAGTTCCCAAGCTGAAAAACACCCCTGTCATCACCTCAAGGTATTCCCAACATAGCATACAGCTGAAACATCAACTTTGTTCAACACATTTCATGTCCTGGATCAAGAATGGTGCAAAACAAACTACACCAATACAACTAAGTAGCTGTAATTGCTACAAATTATTCCTCACCAGCACAACCTATCAGCAGCTATAGTAGCTCAGAACTAGTTGTTACAGATTTACCAGACCTAAAGTTTCTTACTTGAGTGTCAAATTGCTCACATGCTTAAAGTTCAGCACAGGAGTGTACAAAAGAAGTGAGACAACCACGTATACCTTTCACACGTCTAGAGCTGAATATCTGGCCTGCTGCAATGAATTAAACACCACAGCTTTCTCATAATCAGCTGTCATATCAAAAAAGGATCATTAATTATTCATGCACTTTATCTATTTAGGTAGTAAGCTTACTGAAACTAATGCTCTCTTTCTAAATACTCTTCACCAACAAATATTCTCCTTCTAAATATATTTTAATTGTTATAGTTTCAAACTAAACAGTTATTATTTCATTCCAAATCAAGACTAATGGATAATACAGAAAAGTTAATTTTGAAGTGCCTTGAATGCCATCTGCTGGAGGCGTCTGAATCAGCAGCAGTTAAGCCTTACCTGCTCTAAGCTGCAGAAAAAAAGATAGCCCAAATGCTTAACACACTGTGTGAATAAATGGGTAAAGTTCATATTGCAATTCTACCTTGCAATTCACCGTCAAGATTTAAACAAAAATGTTAATATATAGGAGACTCATTCATGTCGTAAAATCAGAGAGTTTAAGGAGGATTTAGAGACTCAAGGGAAAAGTAAGAGGATATAAAGCCTTGCACCTCAGGGTCATTGGTTCAAATCAAACTCAATTTGGTACAACGAAAGCTGTTACCATACGATGGCCATTTGACTAGCTTTGCAAAATAAACTGGTGGTCTCAAACCAAATCCTTTAAGATCAGAGCCCAGAACAGAAGAAAAAGCATGCTTTTAGGACAGACTGGAACCGAGGCACCAAGGTTTGAAATAGCTCCCCCACGAGACTCACTTTCCATGCTGGGGTAAAGAACTCAGTCTCAAGAAAGTGTGATCTCCTCCTGCCTAAGTTGCAGCAGGCTGAATAAAGCATAATGCAGTAAGAGATGAATGGCAACCCACTCCAAACAAATAGGAAGTAAATAAAAGCACAACAAAACTACACAACAACTGCAACCTCGCTAGAAAAACAGCCTTGTGATATGCTCAATAAAAACTTAAAACATAAGTCCCCAAACACTATAAAGACATTCCTTCAACTCACACAAATACAGCTCCTCCAGTTCATCAATCTAAGCACCTGTTACTAATAGAACAAAAACAAAGTCTACATATTTTCATTTGTTTTCTAAAACCAAAAGAGCTGGTTCTCAATAAGAGTAAAGATTACAGTTAAAGTTTGAGGATATCATCTGACCATCAGAATCCTGAATGACTATAATTATTTGGGAATCATGCTGTTCAATTTTCTAAAATACAGATATAATTTACAAAAAAAAAGATAGATTTCCTACCTGAAACTGGATGACAGTGGGGGGGAAAAAGGCTTTACACGTTCCAAACATCCCTTAAATTACAGTAATGGAAACTTTAATAGGTTCTGGGAAAACTGCTTCACAAAATGATCTTCAGGGAATTTACACTACCCAGTTATGGCTGCTGCTAACACATTACCTACTTGTTTCAATTTTGTTCTTCTCAGGAATTATGTATTTGTACAACAGATTCAATACTTACTTCAAATGTCACTGAGTAAGTATAGATCAAATTCAGTTTGTTGTTGAATTCTCCAGGAATCTCCATGGGTGGACCTTCACAGCTCAGGTTGTTTTCATCTGTGTGTTTGTAGCTAAGGAAAAAAAATAGTTAAATAAAATACAATCACATCTGCTCTACTATTAAGAGTGAATTTTTAGGTAATTAGGACAGGTTTTTATCAGGTCAGAATGACAACATTAAGGTTACATGCAACCTAATTGTGCCCCCTTGTGGTCTGCATCACTAGTGAACAAACAAGTATTCTCAACCATTTAGGATACAACAGATAAAGCATTAATTAAAAATGGAGATGGTTGGTAATGTTCTCACTGCCAACCAGGAACAGAGGAAAATGGAAGAACAAACTGGCACAGGAAGTCTAGTCCACTGAATATACACCATATCTTTGCAACAGGACAAAATGAACTCTACCTAAATCACGCTACACTACACGTCTTCATGATTTGAGAAGTTGTAGTCTCATAATTTAAGTATCCAAAATTTAATAAGTATGCATAATTTAATCTCTGCAAAAAGAGAGGATGAGCAGTCTGCAGTTCTCAAATATTAGTAAGTACAAACAGACTGACAAGAGGCCAAAGTAATCGCTTCAGTCCATTCTCTGAATTCTTGCATCTCAACTCTGGTCAACAGAATCTAAAAAGCTGCTGTTTAGGAAGGTAAGTTAGTCTTCTTAGATATTTTTGCCACTTTGGACGACAGTATTAACTTGACATTTCACCTGTACCTCACTATCCAAACTAACACAGGAAAAAACATACCTGTACAAATACTAATTTGTATTAAGTATGTTTAGGAGGCAATGCAGCAAAAATAAGAGAGGTGACATGGGAAACCATCACTTAATTAACAGACATTTCTCACATATTTGAAAGCATGCATTTTGAATGAAACCAACAATCAGATGCAAATCAATATAAACATGAGAATTCTTCTGTTGCTTATCTCAGGTTATAAGACTGCACATATGCAGTTATTCCATTCAGGAGGGACTTTGCTGAACATCTGAAAAGTCAAGTTCTATGATATTTGCAGTCACAGAACTGCTCTCTGCAAACAGTTCCAGCTGTGAACTAGTATAATGAAAACTTCACCACAGTTCAGAACAATCAGTTCCTCAGAACTTACTGACATCAAGAACCATTTCTAAGTTTAAAACTACTGTTAGGCCTCCCTAGCACTAAATTTTGCAGCTTTAATGCAGAATTACCTTTGTGGTCTCAGTCGTGCCATCACCAGTCTTGCACCAGGCCAATTTTCATCCTTCCCACTATGGTACATGATTGTTATATCAACGTGGTTGAAGAGGTAGAAGGTGTTCTTCTTGTTAAACTCTGACTACAAAAGACCATAAAGAGATTTAAAACCTGCCAACAGCAGAGGGCGCAATGCAGTCATGAACTTCAGAATAAGATTGTGTCCAACAGAGGAGTAGGAAAGACTGTAAACACATTGATCTACATGCTTGTAGAAAACATTTATGCATTTTCTTATATGCTATTTAGTAACGTGTTATATAAATAAGAACTAATTTAATAGTGAAAGCATAACATACTGCTAATAGGATTTTAAAAGCGTATCCCACCTTTTTGTAGTTACCATAAAAAGCTGCCAAAACAAGTTCAAAAATCTTAATCAAGTTGTACATAATTCAGATTCACCACTGCACTTCCTACAATATATAACCTTCTTCTTCTACTGTAGCTGATCAACCATGTTCTTCTAAAAGCTACCTTTCATTTTCAGTAGCTATTCTGCTACTCATACCCTTCCAGAATTTGGAATTATGAAGAATTGCATACAGCTCATATTAAAAAAAAATAAAATCACAGATGATACATACCAGAGTCAATTCAAGTTGACTTGAGTTTTCTTCTAAAAAGCATACTGTTTAGAAATCTTCAATTAGAACTTGAACTAAGGGACTAAGATGATAGATTTCTGGTTGAATTTTGAAGTTTAAAAGTTCCTTTCTTCTTTTGTAAATCAGACATTCTCCAATTGCCATACAACATACCTCTCCTGCCCCTCCCAACAACAATACAAAAGTGTATTGAGCTAAAGTTATCCCAATTCCTCATCTTTCACTGAAAGAAGACCAGAATCACACCTGCATCATAC
Source organism: Meleagris gallopavo (assembly GCF_905368555.1). Taxonomy (NCBI): domain Eukaryota; kingdom Metazoa; phylum Chordata; class Aves; order Galliformes; family Phasianidae; genus Meleagris; species Meleagris gallopavo. Next base: position 4,384,387 of record NC_139412.1, on the reverse strand, counting down.
CATAACCCTATATTTTTTTATCTGTTTCCTTCAAAGTAACACTTGAGGCAGTAACGTTAGCTACATAAACCTGAGGATTAATCGTAGTTCTGCCATTGCATTATAACAGCTTCTTTTCTGCCCCATTTAAAAGAAATAATTACATCTCTTGGAGTAGTTATTTGGGTATATTTCTAGAAGATGATACTCCCCAACACAGCCCAGATTACAATTATATCCATTGTGCCATGTTCTTACTTGCCCATGTAACAATTCTTTTATCTAGTGCTGTGCAGTGCAACTGCATCTCATCTCGTTTCATTGCAATGTGAACCTGCAGTCTATAATTGAGGCTGAGTATGGCAGCTATATTAGCTACAGAGCATCCACAGTGCAGCTAGCACAAAGTACATGTGCAGCATTTCACAGTCCACCCTACGAAGTCCCCAAGCACTCATTAAGAAATTCAACCATTGCCAATTATGTATGAAGATCCTTCTTCCAAGAAAAGATTTTCATTTAAATTGCTGACTTTGTCATGTATCACATACCTTCCAAGAGAGCATACACCAATATTAAATCAATATAGAAACTACTCTCCCCATAAACTACAGTATTATATCATGAAGTAGAGTTGAACACCTAACTACAACAAATTACTCAAGTCACTGACCATTTTCAATGGAGCTAGAGGAGTAACCCAGTTGGAATCCAGCTGCAGACAGAATTAATTGAACACTCATCATAAATGCACCACTTTCAAAAATGCATGAATTCTGCTAAATACAAGTACACAGATGCACTATCTGCAAACAGCAAGTATGTGGCAGAGCACAGCCACAGCAGATTCTCACTGAGAACAGTGTGATCCTCCACATTAGAAGTAAAACTGTATCATTATTATACCTACGGGTATTAGTTCACCATACAACTCCCAGGATGAGTGACACATTTCAAATTGTTGTGAATATAGTTCTTCTATCACAGCTGTGTCATCTTCCAGCCATGTGGGAAAAAAATCCTGACATATTTAGCTTGTAATCTGTGCTAGGCATAACTTTTACAACCACAACACTGCTCATTTCTAGATCTTCACTAGAAAGCTTCTGCGTGAAATTGATAAAAAGAAGGTCTTGCACACAGACACAACTGGCACAATTAATAGGTACGAGGATGGATACATATGAAATTTCACCAACAAAATCTCCAAGTTTCCTAAGGCTTTTAGTCAATAAGACAGCTTCACGTATAATGATAAAAAGCCCCACTCAAATAAATATTTTTGGACAGTTACATGACTGAGATGCTGCACACAGAGAAGAAGCATTCAGGCTGGTGAGTATCCACATTCTACACAACTATGTTTACAAGGACACCTGTTTTTTTCAGGAAAACAATGCTCAGAAATAAAACTTTAAATGAAATTAGATCTACTACGATAAAGACAAAGTTCCATTACTTACATTTATAACACAAGCATCTTTAACTCTACCATCTGGAGTAACAAAACATCCTATTGGGAATCCTGGATTACAGAATTTTTGTCCATCCTCCACATCATAGCACCATGTCACAGGCATGTTATCAATAATCCTAGACAGAAATCAAAGAACAAGTCCTTGCACTTTATTCATACTAACATTTACCACACAAATGTACACTACTAAAAACTCTGTATTAAAAGATGCACAGTAGAGGACAACAATTAGGTAGGAAAAGGAAGAAAGCAATCACTTAGGATATAGATAACATTATGCTGAAAACTGAACAGAAAAAAAAAAAGATCAAACACGTAGCTCAGCTTACCAGTGATGTTGATAATTCAGCTGCATTCCTTTCTTCAAAAAAGCCAGCTTGCTTTTATCAGCACTGTTTTCTGGGTCATAAGACCTCGTACAAACCTTCTTACATGTTTCCTGCTTCTTAAAAGTGAACTGGTATGGAAATACACAAAAAGAGTAATTTAGATTTTGCTTCAAAAAAGCCTTTCTTGTCTTTTTTTTTTTTCCCCCTCACATAAAGCCAACTTCTTTAAAATAGTTCACCTCCTTGCTATAAAAGTTTCCAAACCACAATTTCCCATACAGTAGCTTTAACCAATTTTTCAATTTTTTGTACATCCAGAGCCAGCATTCTGGAAGTGCCAGAAATGTCTATAACAAGCCAGATAAATTACCTTCAAATAAACCTTGAGAATCAAAATTTGAACATTAGTAGGAAATCATTGCTTTTTTCTCTACTAGTTTGTTTTATTTTGATAATTTCATCATCTGCTACATCAGACTTAACTATAACTCTTCTGAATATTCCACATTAATTCTAGCTGTGTTTTCCACATTATGATTAAGTTATCAGACAATGTTGTAAAAAACACAACAGGTTGCACGCTATCTGTACTTCAAGAGCAGATAACACCAAACAATAACACTACTAACCTAGTTAGGATTTACCTGTATTACTGAGCAAATAAACTTAATTAAAACCACGACGCAAAATTCTAACATGATCAAGGCTGAAGTGCTAACAAATAGCAGGGCATTTTTAATCCTCATACTGCATAGCCATTTCAAAAAGAGTAACCATTACAATACTTGACCTGCTCTATGAGTATCAAACCCAAATAACACATGCTTCACATTTAAAAGCTTCATGTGGCCAGCAGTTTAGCACTTGAAACTGCACTAGCTGAGAAAACCAAGGAAGAGTTTTCCAGGAACAGCTTACACAAAGGAGCAGGCATCATCTCCTTAAGAGTTCTATGAAAAGAAGTGGCTAGGTCCCTGGTGACTGAGCAGCAGTAGCCTCAAACTCTGCTGCCTCCTTGTTTTGTGGGGATTTGGATCATCTAGAAACGCTCACACAAAATCATAGTTCAGTTTTCAGCTTCATCGGGAATCCTCAATTTGGAAACTGCAGTTGAACAGCATAGAGCTTTGAAGCATTAAGAGCCATGCTTGGACCATATCTCCTTCACTACCAGTAATTTTCCCAAATTGACTGGCCAGTATTTAACAGATGCTACTTTTTAAGTCATTGGTAATGCTGTACACAAGACAGAAAAGCAATGCATACCTAATTTACAGAACACTTGCATATCTTTATTTTACCAAAGACTTCATAGACAAATGACATGCATCAAAAATGAAAGTTTTGATTTTAAACAACAGATATTAAATGCACACAAGGAAAAAGTAGGGAACGAGCCCCAACTTGGCTTTCATTCCTACTAGGGAAATTTCCTGACAGCACAAATAAGCTATACCTGAAACAGTTCCTGAACCAGCAGTTTACAGCCTCCAACATTACAGTTTAAAAATGAATGATTTCATATCACCTAACATTACTTATAGTTTCTAGATTCTTCTGTCACAGAGGAATGGTAAAGAAGAGTGAATGGTGGCTCAGCATCCTAACTTCAGTTAGCCACCCTAAGATGTCCTTGGGTGAGAACAGTTTTTGTTTGCTTTTATTACAAAAACAATGTCAAGTTTAAACAGAGAAAAAAACAACAACAATGCCACACAGTTATCAACCCTTCATCTATGCCTATGGATTATAGTCCTCAAAAAGACAGCACTCCAATTAAACCAGGATCACATTTAAGGTATAAAATAACCTTATAAGGAGACGATGCTATTCTCTCCCCAAACAGCACTTGCCCAAGATTTTCTGACGGTCTTTTCTCTTCCTTATCTTGACAGAAATCAAAACTGGAAAAAGGGGAAAAGATTAATTTTTAATTAACGTATAATTGTAGATAACAGCCTAAAACAACTTATTCATTTCTGTTCTTAACATGGCAGCTTCGTGCTTCCTTCAACAGGTCAGCCATTGCCAACAAAAATTTGAGTGCCTTCACAGATACTATTTAGAAACAGTTCTATTTTGATGTCAGTTTGAAACAAAATCTTTCCTAGCTTTTCCAGTACATTTAGAAAATGCAAGGCTTTTACTCCACTCTTTCCAAATGGCAATTTAAACAAGCAATAGCATGTTTCACATTAAGAAAAAATAAAGCCTATGCCACAAATTACCCACTCTTCTGCAAAAAATACCAGAAAAATTACTACTCCTCCCCCTCTCCATTCCCAAAAGAATCTTCACAATGAACATTTAAGTGAATCATGTTCCAAGGAAGGGAAGCGTTGTCAATATTAACACAACACACTGCCAAATGCCACTAACCAATTCTTTTCGACTCAATACAGTCCCATACAACTGAACATAAGGGAGAAAATACAACTATTCTGAGTGTCTGTTATTTAAATATGGGTAGCAGCAGGTGATGAAAAAAAGAAATTCATATATCTTTGCTGAATAAGTACTTTTTCCTCAATACATGGGCCTGACTTCATTGCCTTTGATAAAGTTTAATGCAAGTAAAGACATTTGGCTTTTTGAGTTAGCTTGTGGCTTTGCTGCTACAGTCACACTCCACAGTGTAAGACTTCAACAGTGTAGTGTGTGACATACAACAGTGACAAATTTCTCTTTTCTATATGCTTGAGAACAAGACTCTTTGATTGCATATCAGTTGTAGAAGACCTATTACCTGCCTTCATAAAAAAAATTACAGTATTCACCAACAACAATCAAAATCAAGGTAAAACAAACAAGAATTAGATACAAAGCTTTGGTGGCTGCAGGTAACATAATAACAGCTCATCTTCTAATTTACTTCGTTTTCCAGAGAGAAGGAACACAAAGATCCTATTTTTCTAGGCTTCACAGGTAGGAAGGACTTTCAAATGTGGCAGAAAGCTAATACTAAATCTAAAACTCAGCTCCAACATAAAGTACCTTAGAAAAACTCACCAGTACATCCAATGCTTACTGTGACATGAGCTGTACCATGGCACTAAGAACAGAAAGCACAAGTGCACACTGGGATGTACTTACGCGTCGTACTCATAGGGCAGAACTGATTCAACTGAGTCCAGTCTGTTCACAAAGAGCTCAATCAGCGACTGCAATGGAGAAACGAAGCGTGAAAAACCGAAACCTGCGAAAGCAGACGCACAGCCAGCACGAAACACACAGCCGGCCGGCAGGAGCTGCCAGAAGTTATCGCAGGGCAGTTACACACTTCTGACAGAGCCCGACCGCGGCACTGGGCCACGCCGGAGCCTCCGCAGGGCCTGCAATAAGGAAGAGAGGACTGGCGAAGGATCCCCGGCACCGACCGCAAAACGAAGCGGGAGCAGGGAACGCTGCCCCACGGCCACCGCCGGCTGCGCCCGGGAAAGAAGCCGGCACGGCGTTCCATCCCGGAGGAAGGGTTGTCTCCTAAAAGGGACCGGCCGGGCAGGCACACAGTAAGGACAGGGACCTTCGGGGCGGCCCGCAATCCCGCTCGGTGCCCGCGGGCAGCGGGGAGCACCGTGCCGGGCCCTCCCGTCGGGGCTCTCACCTTGCAGCCCTCGCTCTCCTTGTCGTCGTCACAGAAGCTGACGGGCGCCAAGCCGGGCAGGTAGAAAGCGGCACAAAGAGGGGCCAGCAGCAGGAGGCCGGCTGCCGGCAGCCTCATCTTCCAGCCTGGAGGAGCGAAGGCAGCATGAGCCGAAGCGACAGCTCCCGCTTCCCCGGGCAGCGCCTTTCGGAGGCGGCCCCAAGCGAGGCCGCAGCCTTAGCGTCACAACGGCGGCGCGACGCGGCGTGTGCGCCATGACGCGTGAGGCGCTGGGTGCCATCTTGAGTGAGGGCAGCCCGAGGCGCGAGGGCTCCTCGCCGAGAATGCTGTGCATGGGTGGGATGGGCTGGTGAAACAATAAAGGGAAAACAATAATTACTTGTCTCTTGTGCCTTCTCAGCTGAACCTGAGTTGTTATTTCAGGCAGCTCCGGTTATAGCTGAGGGAGTTGTGATCCGCTTTGTACTGTTAGACTTTCGAAAAGATCCACAATTAGACTCCCAAGCAGGTGATCTGGGAGAAATGCATCATGGAGCAGTACTTTAGAAATAATTGACAAAGACAGTGCCAGAAAGAATGGCTGCTCTGATCCCCTGTAGCCTGAATTTATAAAGTAAAAATTCTGAATTTCTATAAATACCCATGAAGGGACAGCTGCCCAGAACATTGCTCTTTGTCATGGAAGTATTAAACTGATCTTTTTGGTTATTAATTTTTTTTACTATATTTCTGGAGGGAATTATGTTCCTTTTTTATCCATTCTGATTGCATTTCCTGACGTACTTCTAATTCCTTCTCTGCTCTGACATTTGGGAGACATGTAGTTTGTGCTTTATGTTTTGTTTTAGGCTTATTTGATTCAGGATTGTATGTGCAGATCTATTTCTGTGATTTTTTTCTATGTCCTGGTTTTCTAAAAAATGAAAACAAAACCCCACACAAATGAGTCTTACATGACCAGATTATTTATGTATTCACTAGTGCTCATCCTCCAGGCTCTCCTGATCCCCTTATCCAGTTTAAACCCCAAGTATGATGAACTTGGTAAAAAGCCAATATGTTTGATGAAAATGTGCAAGCATGTACCAAAGTACTGCCCTCTGTATAAATGTGTTTGTACTGTAAGCTTAAATATATTGTTAAACTTCATATGGTCAACGTAAGTGTGACATTATAGGTAAAAGCTATCAAAAAACTTCATAAAATATCCCCTTTACAGAATGTTATTCCATCTATGTTGGTTTCCTACTCTCTATGGGCCAGCATTAGGTGCTTTTTACTGCTGTTTTAATTTCCAATCAGAAAATTAGAAGTTGAGAGACCACTTGCAATATAAGTGGTCATAGCTCATCAGCCTTGAACTTTTTACTTGAGTATAAGAAGGATCAGTTTCCATACAGGCTGCAGTTTGTTCCCTGAAGATTTCTGTAACTTTTCTTAAAAAATATGAAGAAGGAAAGAAAGAAGCATTAGAATTGTAATATATTATTCAATCTTGGAAAAAGATCTGTCTTACTGAACTTGCAACAAGACTGTGTGTGACATAAGCTGTGTAATGGACAATAAAATACTGCTCCAGTTTGCAGTGTCTATGAAACTAAGGTTTTGACTAAGGCCTGACGAAGGTATATTTTAGGACAAAGGACAGAAAAAAATGGCCTTAATATAATTAGAGCAGTTATGTTCTAATGCTGTTTCAAATGTAATTATGTTAGCGCCAATCACATCTAGCCACATGTACAGCATAGACTAGAGAATGTTAATAAAATGAAGCCTTGAGTTACTAATTGCCCTGGTTTCAGCTGGGGTGGAATTTATTTTTTGCTGGTATGATGCTATGTTTTTGGTTTAGGAGAAAAACAGTGTTGATAACACACCGATGTTTTCAGTTGTTGCTGAGCAGTGCTGCATGGAGCCAAGGACATTTCAGTTTCTCAGCTTCTCCTGCCAGTGAGGGGGCTGAGGGGGCACAAGAAGCTGGAAGAGGACAGAACCAGGACAGCTGACCTAAGTTGGTCAAAAAGGATATTCCGTACCGTATGACATCATGCAAAAAAAATTTGAAAAATAGTCAGGAGTTGGCCAGGCAGGCAGCTACTGCTTAGAGACTGGCTGGGCAACAGTCAGTGGGTGGTGAACAATAATCATTACTATAATCCTTCCCACTTCCTTTTCTATCTTAGTAAATAGTTTTTATCTCAACCCACAAGTTCTACTTTGTTTGTTTTTTTTTTTAACTTCTCTCCCTCATCAGACTGCATGTGATTTGCTGCCTGCTGTGTTAAACTATAGCGCTAATTAAATATCTTACTATTTTAATCAGAGAAGGAAAAAGAGAGTTTAGTTTCCAATTTTTATTTCCAATTACCTGGGAGGTGGTTAGCAAATACACAGGTGTAAGGCATGGAAGCAGACAAAGAAATTTCACACACCATCATATGATGGGTTGGAAAGGACCTCAAAGATCACAAAGTTCCAACCCCCTGCCATGGGCAGGGCTGCCACCAACTAAATCATGCACTAGATCATGTTGGCCAGGGCCCCATCCAACCTAGCCTTGAATGCCTCCAGGACTGGAATTTAGCTGTGGTGTTTTTTGGCCGCTGCATTATCATCACGTGCTGTGCCCTCCCACTTTGTGATAGCTCATCTTCCCCTTTTCCCACACCCAGTATTATTCCCCAGAAATGTTTAGCATCTATGCTGGAAGGGTAACAATCTTCAAGTACTCACTACTGAAGTGTTTGAGAGCTGCCTTGTACTTTCAACAGATCTGGAGGGAGTCTGATGCAGTGTTGCGTTCTACTCTTCCTAACACACAGAACAGTTGAACATCAGTAACTGACTGAAGAGAGGAGACTGAAAAATTAAAGAATAGTCTGATGTTCTCAGGATGTGACAATTTTACAGTATTTATTCAAGGATTTATTATGGAAGTCTTGTGGTCAGGAAGGATATTTATCATAGATAAGCTGTACATCTGGAAGTTATAAACAGAACTATAACTTTGAGCGAGCACCTTAATTAGGCAAAATGGCAAACATTCAAGGATGTTGCTCTTATTATGTCACAGGTAAACAGTACATCTGGAAGTTATAAACAGAACTATAACTGAGCAAAAATAGCAAATAGTTAGTTCAGAGACATCTGGGGTTTTAATCAACAGCTGCCTGAACAAGAGGGAGCAGGTAGCCAAGAGGGCCAGTAATGGTAGTCAGCAGGAGCAGGAGGTGATTGTCTCTGTATTGAGCACCTTGAGTGCTGTGTTCAGACACGGAGGCCCTGGAGCATGTCCAGAGAAGGGCAGCAACAAAGCTGTGAGGGGCTGGAGCACAAATCTTATCGGTAACGGATGAGGGAACTTGGATTGTACAGTCTGGAGAAAAGAAAGCTTAGGGGAGACCTCATCACTCTCTAGTATTTCCCGAAAGGAAGTTTTAGGGAGGTGGGGGTTGGCCTCTTCTCCCAGGTAATGGCAATAGGATGAGAGGTAATGGCCTTCAGTCGTGCCAGGGAAGGTTCATGTTGGGTATTACTGTCAGCTCCTTCTCACAGAGCTCAGGCAGCAGTACAGGCTGCCAAGGGTGGTAGGTGGTGGTCACCATCCCTGCAAACAGTCAAGAAAAGGATGGATGTGGATTAGCAGTGATTGGTTGATGGTTAGACTAAATTGTCTCGATGGTCTTTTCCAACCTTAACTGTTCAAAGCTGTAAAGTGAGTCTTCAGAGAAATCCCATCCGCACCTCCCAGGCAGAGCTGCAAACAAAGGGAAAAGCACCACCCACCGCAGAACAACCGCTCCAGCGAGGACCAGAGAGTCCCGCTCATTTATAAGGGCCTGGCCACTCTACCCGCAGCGGCGCACGCCGAACCCCGGGCTGCTCCCGGCCGCACCTCAGCTCCCCGCTCGCCCGCCGCCGCGCGCACCCGAAGCGGCCGCGCTGAAAGCCCGGCAGGCTGCGGCCTCCCCCTGCTGGGCTCGGCGCCGCGTGCATCCGGGGCCCCGGCCGGCGGTGACGTCAGCGCTATAAAGGGCCTCAGCTCCTTTGTTCGCTCCCATTGCGCAGTTGCGGCAGGGTGGGAGCGGAGGTGAGTGCTGCGAGGCGAGCCGAGCAGGCCCGGGATCTGCGGGGAGGGGGAAATGGGGACCCGCGAAGTGAGGGTTGGATGTGGGAAGCAGCAGTGCGATGAAAGGCTCTGCCTGCGGAGAGGAGCTGCGCTCTGCCCGTCGCTGCAGACGTGGGGCGAGGTGCGGTGGAGCCCGGCCTGCCGCCTTCCCTCCCTGCCCGCCGGCCCACGTGCGGGGCGCAGCACGGCTTGACGGGGCGCAGGGTCCCTGGCGCGAGAATCGCTTGGCCGCCATTTTAGGTGCGGGGGTTTCTCGGCGCGGTCCCATCGCGTGGGCTCCACTTCCTCGAGGAGGACAAAGGGAGGCCGGCTGCGGGCGCGCCTTGGGGCCCGAGCAGAGTGCCCGGAGCGAGGCTTGAGGCGCGCGGTCCGCTCAGCGCTGAGACGTTTGTCTGGCGCCGGGAGGGAAAGAGGGCCCTGCTAGAGGTGGCCGCCATTTTGTGGAGATGTGTGGAAAACGCGGAGGGTCCGGCGCCCCCTCCTTGTTCTTCTCTCTCTTCCCGGCCCAGGCGCGCCGCTGGCGAGGCTCGGAGCGGGGCGGCCACCGCTCGTCTGCCCGCGCGATTGGGGCGGCCCGGCCGCTGGCGGCGCCTTGTGGGGCCCTTTGTGCCTGTGTGCGAGCGAGCCGTGCGCCGGGCTTTCCCGCCACTGGCCTGAGGGCGTGCGGTAACGGCGGTCCGTGGGGCTGGGCGGAACGCCAGACACTCCGAGAGCCCTTTTGTCTCCGGCTCTTCTTGTGCCGCTCCTCTTAGCCGTGTTGGGCTGGTATCCGTTCAGGCTGTCGTGTTGTGTAGGCCTCGGCTTTGACTTAGTGTGGATGTACTTAAAATACCGTAAAAGATTAGGGTTAATTTTAAATGTTGGCACACCTGACTTTAAACTTAACGTTTTGGTTTTATCTTAAAGTTAGTTGTATTCATAGAAAAAAAAAAATCTGTGACAGGAGTATGAGAGATTGAATGCTAAGATGACCGAGGGCAAAAAAGGCAGTAAGCTTAGCTTTTCAGTGTCCATCATTGTCTATTATAGAACTGTTCTCATCAGAGCCCTGCTTTGTTTTCTGGAGTTGACTCTTTCTGCTGGAAATAACTGCTTCAACCTTGTAGTTATTCTCTTTCCCTTTGTGCTTAACATCTCTTTGGCATCTTGTTCAAAGAGAACTGGCTTGAATTTGAGGAAGAGAGAATATTCCATGCTATTGTGTGGCAATCTGCTGTAGTCTATGTTTTGTTAATGACGACTGTATGCTTTCTTAGGTCTCTTGTATCATCAAAATGGTTGAAGCAGATCGTCCTGGGAAACTGTTCATCGGAGGCCTGAACACAGAGACAAACGAGAAAGCCCTTGAGGCTGTATTTGGCAAATATGGACGCATTGTGGAAGGTAAAAAATAAAGAATACTTTTGCCATCTTGGTTAAAACAGCAGAAGACAGCTATGATGACTCTTATAATGTTGATCTTATGAAATGATCATGTTCTCTAAGAAGTTCTGAGCTTAAAGGGTAAATAAAGGTTAAGCTTTGTTGCTTAATTGCAGAAGAGGGTAACGTGGTTTTATTTCCACTGCAGTCCTCCTGATGAAAGATCGTGAAACCAACAAGTCAAGAGGGTTTGCTTTTGTAACGTTTGAGAGTCCAGCAGATGCCAAAGATGCTGCCAGAGACATGAATGGAAAGGTAGGAATTGAGATCATCTTTGCTGTTAGTGCTAAGCAAAAATACCATTCCATGGAGTTAATTTAACTCATAATAAGACTTGGAATGATAATGGACTAGAAGATTCTGGAGACAAGTCACACAGTTAAATTTGTCAGGGTGTCTTTATTGCTATTGTCTCCATGAGGCTGGAATCACTTTCCTGTGACTCTGGATTTGACAGTAGAAAGTGAAGCCTGGCTCATTGGTTATCTGTTTTTTAATTGGTGATGGAGAGCTTTCTAGTAGACAGCTTTTCATTCTTGCATGCCTCCTCTAATCATTTTGTATTTACTGTATTTGAACATAGTACTGCATAAGTCATGTTTTACAGAAGTGACTTGCCTGAAAACTGTGAATGTTTCCCCTAATATGGGTTTGATGTGATTTGCCTACACTGTGGTGTGTTGATACATTGTTGATTTGTAGGTATCCTTATATATGTGGCGTTTCTTGCCAATTACAGTGAAACTGTTTTGCAGTTAACCAGCAATTGAATTTGTTCATACCCTGCAACAGAACTACACAGCTTAAAGAAAATATGTACTAATAAATACTATGCCTTCAAAAAAGGAAAACAAATCTGAATTTGGAGCAAAATTTGAGGTTCACATCAGGAGAGCTTGTTGGAGGAATGTAGGTTATTGTGATCTGATTTTGCTTTGGCGTATTTGAAAAGCTGAATGTCAGTTTGCGAGTTAGTGATCAACAACAGTTCAAAGAAATGCTCTCTTTAGATGGTGTAACCTGTCATGTTGACTTGAATTTCAGACTCTTGTCTGTCATGTGCAGTCAGAAGAGTTCAGTTGTAAAGATCATGCTGAATTGGGCTTTCTGCTAACAGCATCTCTTCTAAGGTTAAGAAAGCCTCTGTTAAGAATGGTTGAATAGCACTTGAGCTTTTGATAGTTGTTAGTGTGAAATAATGACTGTTTTCTTTCAATTCAGTATAGTCCATAAGTAAAGCAAAGTGAATATTTGCACTTAAGGAGTAAGAAAATGAGTTTGTAGTGTTCACAGATGATGCTTATAACTAAACTTAGTTATTCCTTGTTTTGTGTTAAAGCAGACTTTCTGCTGTGTGTGCTGCTTAGTTTCTGAGTTCTTGAGGACAATCTGATGATGACTAGTGTAACTTTGCACAGAGACTTGCTTCTTCTTTAAGCTAGTCATTTTTCTTAGTGTGGAGAGTGACAAATCAGATGTTCTTTCTATACCAGTCCAAACATCCTTAAAGGTGCACCTGTTAATGAATCTATCTCCGTTGTGTAGCTTGCTACAGTTCTGAAGACCTGTTTACTGCAGTTTCAAAATCCTGATTTCCTCTGAGTTAATTAAATTGAATCTTCACATACAGTAACTTTGAACACCAACAACGAATTGTAGGACTGAAAGGAGTTCAGTCCCTAATCCTAAGAATTGTTCGTGGAGTGCAGCATTTAAATGAAAATAAATGAAAACTCAGAAAATAAATCAGCTGTTCTAGATCTTTAAATGTTGTGTATATATATTCACGATGGAAACATTCATGAAAGTAATGTTCAGTAAAGAAGCATTAAATGGCATTTAGCTAATGAGTTTGCCTGTATTTTGGAATGCACCATCTGGATCACTTGAGAACTAGGAAGTGTACTGACTTGTGGGTGATCATTGTCATGGCTTCTGTCTTCAGAACTGCAAATCTAAATGTACTTTTGTCGTCTTTGAAATTTGAACAGCAGTGTTTGAAAACAACATCCTCACTCAAGATTTGGGCAAGAATAGCCTTCAGTGTAAACCTGCAAGCATAGCTGTGTATAGTTCCAATACTATACCTATCTAGCTTGGCTTAGTTGTGGATGTGAAAGATGGTTGTGAGACAGTACTTCATGGGAAAGCCTTCTGGACAACAAGTGATGCCAGTACTTCAAAAAGACTGCATTCTGTGCCTGAAGAGAAGTGATGCTTGAGGCATCCTGTGGGAGGAATTCATTCTAGTCTGTCCAAAATGGGAGTTCTTCTGACTGTTTGGAAGTGATGGAGTGCTCATGAAAAATCCAGGCATTTCAAAGGAGGCAACAGCAGAAGCACCGCACAGACGAGCTCAAGCAGTCTGTAATGAGAAACTTGACCTGCCTAGCCAAGGCAAAACAGGTGATGTATGGGCAGTGTGTATCTCATTCTGTCATTCCAAAGAAATTCAAAGCTGCAGCCAGCAGAAGAGCTCGAATTGGTTGAATTCTGCAAGAACATAAGAACATATCTTCAGTTGCTGGAGTTGGGGGAAGAAATGGGGTTAAATATTTCATTCTGAAATGGAACAGGCATAAATGAGTCTCAGCTTGCTCGTTGAAAATTTTAGTCCTGAGGAAGGAGGTCAGGAGATAATGGTTTTGGGGGAAGGGAAATTTCTCAAGTTCAATTACTTTCTCTGCGAAACTGGATCAGTTACAGCCTGAATGGCACAATGGAAATGTTAAAGCATTTTACAGCAAATTCTTAAAAAAAAAAAAATAATAATAATAATAATAATCTTAATTGCAAGGTAGCAAAGTCATCGTCCTTGTGTCATAATATTCACATTCTTGTCTGAGTACAAGGGAATACTCCCAAGTCTGTAGCGAACTTTCTAACTGTTAAGCTGTTCTGTTCTTCATATTTGAAGTACTACGTACAAAAACCTGTAATTAAAGAGAATGTGACTTTAGAGGAAACATCTGGGTCAAGCCAAAGATAAAATTCCATTCTTCCAGTTGAAGACTTGTCAAGCCAGTTGGAGCATGTTAAGAGGTTGGAAGTGAATACTGCTGTCCACTACGGAAGATTGTCGTCCTCTAATGAACAAATTTATTTACAAATCTTTTTGTGAAGAAGTGTTACACAGAAAAGCTTGGCTTGATAGGAAATGATCTTCAGTTCTTTCTGTATTTGATGAAGAAAAGTGCTCATGGTGTGTTCTCAAGAAGCACACAGAAATGGTGATGGAATTGCAGCAGCATCAACAGTAAAATGGTCCATCAGAGGGGAAACACCAGCGTGGTGTTAGGCTGCTGGTTCATGCAAGTTTCTTTGGAATATTTGAATTACAGCTACTCAAACTTTCCAAGTGCATCTAGTTTAACTTCTGTTTTGCAACGTGGAACAGTTTACAGTTCTCTAATTGCTTGACATTCTTTGGGCACATTTCAAAACTGTATAGATTGTTCATTGCACGTGCAGGAGTTTTTTAAATTGTGGTTGCAAATCTGCTACTATCCTTAAGTGAGTGTGTATGTATATATATATATAGATAGATAGACTTTATTTTTACCAGCAAGGTAATGCCACAAAATAATGTCCCTTTCATATTAAAAATGCTATTGTAACACTTGGAGTCAAAATTATAAACACCAGTTGATGAGTGCCTGTTTTGACAGCTGGTGTTTTGGACCCATTGAAAATTTCTTGCTCTGAGATGACTTGTCTGAGTTCTGTCTCATCAGTAAGATGAGTTCTTTTCATTTGACTGAAAAACCTATAAAAGAAGATGGTTTTCCTATTCTAATTTTATTGTATTTTAAAACAAGTACCTTCTGGTTAACAGCAGCAAAAACAAAGATTTTCTTTGACATGAGATGCAAATTAGACTGCTTGAAAGCAGTTTTAAAAGAAACTATGTTTTGCCTCAGTAATGTGCGTAGGTGCAAGGCAGAAGAAAATAAGGAATAGAAATCATTAGGAAAACCTACCTTCAGTGTTTAAACAAACAAGGAGATAAAAAAAAAACCATCAAGTTGGACTTGACATCCAGGTGTTCAGAACCCCTGCTAGTGAGAACGGATGATAATTGGGTTCAAAAATCCAAACAAATTGTTAGTAATCTGCCATAAAACGGCACCTGCAGTCATGGTAGCAAAACTTCGGGCTTTAAGCCTACCTTTCCCATTGGGAGAAAGATGTCTGGGATATGAGAGATAGCAGAACTAGTTATGAACTAGGTATGAACTGCTAGGTTCCAGTGATTAGCAGTGTTAATGCGTGCTCCTGAAATGTTCTGAGCTTGTCATACCAAATGTCTGAGAAACTACATAAACTAAGTCAAAACCAGGACCGATGTTATGTTGCTAATCTTTTTTTTCTCAAGATGGATTAAGTCAAACCTTTGGATGTACACTTTCAGTTTTTCAAACTACAGATGTGTATAGTGGTGGAATATGTCCGCTGCTAGAGTGGATGATGTCAGAAAGGGGCAGATTTCATTGGAGAAGGAAGAAGATTCAGTTTTACCTCCATAAACAATCACTAGCGGTGCAGAGACACTTACCAGGAATTCTTCTTCTATTGCAATAATGTGCAATTAACAACACTGCCTTATTCATTAGTTGTTACAAATATTTAGCTTACAAAAAGTCAAGCTGCATTTGCTGATAAAGATGTGCAGTAAACTAATTTCAGTAGAGCTCTATCTTGGCTCTATTCTCCTGAACAAATGTGTGTTGTCTGAAAGAGGATGTGATGGATACACTTGCTGAGTTACTCAGTATGTCTTAACGCATGTTCATATTTGAGGCATAATAGCTGGCTGCAGAATTCCTGTTACTGCAGGTCTATGCTCCAGAAAAAGCATCCACTTACGAAAAAAAAAGTTCACTCTGGAAAAGCAAGTAATTGAGTAAATTGTCAGTCACCTCTTTTTTTGAAAACTCACGTTGAAACGGTAGGAAAGGGCTGAATTGCCATACTCAGTCTGCTTTGTAGATGCAGAAATTACTTCTAAATACTTCAGTGATCACCGTTTAATCAGGACATCAAGAAAATGTACTTAAAACGGCCTCCCCATTGCCAGAAACCCCAACTGAAGCTAAGATATCTTCAGCTTAATCCTGTAACTACTGGTGCAGTCAGTTTGGTGCAAAAGTCCGTGGCAATTGGAAGTAAATTGGAGCTCATAAATCATATTTCATTTACGCAATAAATGACATGGGGCTGCCGTAGTCATTGGACACTTTTATTTTGACTGAAAGTGCTTTCTGATGCTGCTCTGGGTTTTTCATCAATACCACGAGAATGAAGTACTCTAGAAATTAGGCCCAACATGCTGCTGAGTACGTGGGGACTAATACTGAAGACTGAATCTGTTCTAGAGTTGCTCTAACATTATAAAATGGAAGCCCTATAATAGTGAAGCAAGAAGGGCTTAATTTAAGAAATACAAACATGACTGAGCAATAAGTAAAGCAGCTTCTTCTTTAGTCATTAGATGGGAAGGCAATTAAAGTGGAACAAGCAACCAAGCCATCCTTTGAAAGTGGTGGTAGGCGTGGGCCACCACCCCCTCCACGAAGCAGAGGTCCTCCCAGGGGCCTTAGAGGTGGAAGAGGCGGAAGTGGCGCGAGAGGACCACCTTCAAGAGGGAGTCACTTGGGTATGTATTTACCTATCTCATTATATACTTGGACAACATACAAGACAATCCCATTGGAAGATGACAGTAATCCTACTGGAAAAAGTCAAACAGCTGAATAGTGCACTCCTTGTTCATTATTAATATCATGAAATATAATCTCGGCAGTTGAGTCAAATTTTTGATTAGGCAAGTACACCTTAAGAAAAAGGCTTTCAAATGTGAAGATTCCCTTCTACATCTAACACTCTACTTGACTTTTGGCTATGAAAGAATCAAAACTCCTGCCCTGCACGTGAGAAAGGAAGCTTTCTTGTATTCAAGGTGAAAAAGTGATTCTCTTCCACCAGGGTAAGGGAAGTGCTTTCTGTTCTTACTAGCAAGAGGTCTAAACTCACTAAACTGTAGCTGTTTAAACGATTGATCCTTTGGGGTCACAATGACAGTTAGGAAAGCTAAACATTGCTCATGACGCTGTTTTAAGTTGAAGCTCTCTGAAATGGAAGGATAGTACACTGCTCAATACTGGATGTATTTTAACTTAGAGATACCTACTTATTCAGCAACTTTTGAGTACTAAAACAGTCACTTAAAGCAGCACGTGTTTTATAACAGTAAAAGCTGTAGTGCAGGGGAAAAAAAAAAAAACTGAAAATAGTGAAAACTCTATTCTTGGAAAGTCTATGTAGTAGGTCCTACGGTATCTCTGTTCCCTCTTTATGTAGGATCTTCTTTAGTGAATCTTCCCAGGTGGCTTTTGTCTTCTGAGGACAGTAACTCAAGCATTTAACCTGAGACTGATGACAGGAAAGAGTTTTCTTTGTCCTTTGCAGCACACACTGTGGCTTTTAGATCACTTCTATAAGACAGTTCTTAACAGGAATTTAAGCTGTGGAAAAGTTTATCTGGCATGCTCTCAATTCTGTCAGTAGCATCTAGTAGTGACTGAAAAAAAAAAACAAGAGAGAGGTATTTTTAGGGTCTTGTGTTAGAGGTTTACTGTTGATCTACACAGTAGTGGTAACATCAGTTAGATTACTGAAGTTGAGACTTTAGGGGCATACAGGTAAGTGTTACAGAAGTAACAAGTTGGTACGTGGCTTATCTTCTAGGGTCTTCTCGAGGGCCGCTTCCCATGAAGAGAGGTCCACCTCCACGAAGTGGAGGCCCTCCCCCTAAAAGATCTGCACCTTCGGGACCAGTGCGTAGCAGCAGCATGGGAGGAAGAGGTAAGAACTTGATAAATTTGTTTTGTCTAGTCAGCTGTCTTGTAGTACTTTACTCATCAGAAACTTAGGAAAAGCATTGATTTCTTTTTGAAGTTAAATGTACTGCAGGCTAGTTGATCATCTATATTTATCAGTTCTCATCATTCTCAGCTGTTTGGTACAACTGGTGTGATTTGTTGTGTTCCTTTTAATGCTGCTTTAAGACTTCGTAAGCGGAAAAGTATTGTGGATGCAGGCTGCGGGTGATGCTTCTAAGTCTGTGTGAACTGTTCAGTTGTAATTGCTTTGCGTCTTCTGTGTGGTTAAGTGCTAACAATATTATACAACTTCTATTTAAGCTCCTGTGTCACGTGGAAGAGACAGTTATGGTGGTCCTCCACGCAGAGAACCAATGCCATCACGAAGAGATGTCTACATGTCTCCAAGAGATGATGGCTATAGCACTAAAGATGGGTAAATTTTCTTAATGATTTAAATTGGCTCAATATTTTCATTTTTCAGAGGATTTTGTTCTCTGATTACTGTGACATAACCCAAATCTTGTTTGTTGTAGTTACTCGAGCAGAGATTACCCCAGTTCCAGGGACACACGGGACTACGCGCCACCTCCACGTGACTATGCGTATCGCGATTATGGTCATTCCAGTTCACGTGATGAATACCCTTCCAGGGGCTATAGGTATCTACTACTGGATTTTTGTCCATGTCTTCTTGCTTCTGCTGTGGTCTGACTGATTTATACTAAGTCTCAGTAGTCTTTCCTCTTACAGCGATCGTGATGGATACGGTGGTGGACGTGACAGAGACTACTCAGATCATCCAAGTGGAGGTTCCTACAGAGATTCATATGAGAGTTATGGTAAGAATCCATTTTGAAGATCATGCAGTAATTTGTACGGGTCTCATGAAGTCTGACTTCTACTAGGTTGATCATGTTTTAGGGGGAAGTGGTGCATTTTTTTTTTCCCCTACAGTGAAAGTGCAGTTGTTGGTTATCATTTGATCCTATTGTTAAGCTATAAGTTAAAGAAGCAAAGTCTACGGTTCAGAATTACAGCTATCTCTGGAAAATGAGTTTCTTCTCTAAAATAACAAGCTGTTCTGGAATGCCCAGTAGAGAGCCTGCCTGAATAAACACCACCGTCTTCATTCCTTCAAAGTCTATTAAATCCACTCACTGCCTGATATGCAATTCCCACTTAAAATACCATTAACGTGGCAGATTATATAAAGAACATCTCAATGCATACAAAAGAGTAAAAGTAAACATTTAATACAGCAATTCTGTAAATTCAGATTGAAATTGTTTATATAACTTATGGTGTTGCCATATTACCTGACCATTGACCCTGCAGGTAACTCACGTAGTGCTCCACCTGCACGAGGGCCCCCGCCATCTTATGGTGGAAGCAGTCGATATGATGATTACGGCAGCACACGTGATGGATATGGAAGCCGAGAAAGTTACTCAAGCAGCAGAAGTGATGTCTACTCAAGTGGCCGTGATCGTGTTGGAAGACAAGACAGGGGTCTTCCCCCATCCATGGAAAGGGGCTATCCACCTCCTCGTGATTCATACAGTAGTTCAAGCCGCGGAGCACCCAGAGGTGGTGGCCGTGGCGGAAGCAGATCTGACAGAGGTGGAGGCAGAAGCAGATACTAAAAACACTCTTAACTTTTTTTGGACCAAGACATTACTTCTCAAACAGATTAAAAAAAGTGGAAGTTCTATCTTTACTACCAGAGGACTACTAAAAGGAAAAGTTGTTTTTACCTTTTTTTATTGTTGCCTGTTAAGTTTTCCCCTCCATGACTTTTATGCTTTTGTGAAGAAAAGTAAAACCAGTGTTTAATTTCATTTCAAAATTGTTAACATTTCTTTCGAAAGGCAGATGTTAAATGTATAAAATTTGAGCTGTGTACTAGTGTTGTAATTTCCAAAAGTAAAGTTTCCCTGAAATGCCACACTTCCCATCTGACTTTCCTCGTGAACGGAATGAGCAGTTCTTAAGATCTTCCACACGACATCCAACTATCTAATGTGGAGCTGGATTATTCTACGTATTCAGCATCTCACTCTTAAAGTATTGTTTGTGATGTGGAGGGTGGTGGGGATGTTCCACAGGAAAGTTCATTTTTGTCTAGAATTCCAAGTCAGTGTTCCCTGAAGTCAGTGTTCCTAGTAGAAAATGCCTTCAGATCCTTGTGTTTAAAAAAAAAAAAAAAAAGTCAATCCACCTGAAAAAACATGTGGATAATACTATTTTTTTTGCCTTCCTCCTGTTTTGTGGGGAGTTTAAAAAGTTCTCCCCATCAAATGAACCATGTACATGTAAGTCAGCTACAGTATACTGTTAAAAAAAAATTAAAAAAAAAATAAAAAAGTTTGACCAATTCATCAAAGAAGCTACAAAGCCATGCTTACTCATACTGTTTCAAATTTTTGCAACTCTGTAGTGTTTCACTTTTAAAGGAACATCTTTGATTCCAAAGGAGAAAATAAGATAAGCAAAGAAGTCTTTCTCTCCAACTTCTCAAAGGCTTATGGCTTCCTAAAAACAAGTGAAACTTTCAGCATTCCACAGCTGATTTAAAGCAGCAAATGCCTGTGAAACAGCAAAGATGGTAAGCAAAGCAAACTAGTTTTTCAGTCTAAGTCAAAATTGAACCAAGTTTCTTGCTCTAGTACGGTAAAACAAGCTGCACGTCATGGCAATGGAAGTGCTGTCTAGATTTAAAAAAGTAAGGAAATGAAATACTTCAATACATTAGAAGTTCTCAAAATTCAACATTTCTTCTTGGATGAAAGCGTTTATGGCACCAGTTTTGAAACTAAAGATAAGAATGCAGCTCGCTTTAGACAGAATACTGTGAAGTAGGGTTGGGAGGGGGTATTTTGTGCCCAGTTTCTTTCAGTGAAGACGCTCAAACAGACTGCCTGTACTGTTATTTTAAGAAAATTAAAAGACTTGTGAAGTCAGGAATTGGTTTAGATTGACAGATACCATCTCAGCTATTGGGAGTTTGAAGCAAGCCATTGCAAACTTGACATTTAGTTGGATGCCTGACTGTTCAGTTTTGACGCAGCGTTACAGGGATACCTGGTACATGTGGCAGAACCTGTGACAAGTTATGACTCAGGTAAAGCCATGAAGTTCAAATGATGCTCTTGAACATAGTATGCGTGAAGACCTCCAACTAAAAGCAAAACCAAAGCTTTTTACTTCTGTTTAGTCCTCAGTATGTTTTGTCGTTCAACTTATGGATTTTACATGGCAGTGCACCATTGAAAAGGAATGAGAATCCATAAGCCATGCAACCAATCACTAAGTCATTCCAGTCCATTCCAAACCAGTGAATCCTCCACCACTTAGAAGAGAAGTAGTAAAACTTGAAACAGACTAATCTGCAAACCCAAACTTGTGACTCTTGAAATGGGGGGAAGCACTGGGAAGTGGGGAGATTGACTCGTGCTGTACAATGTATTTTTCTCAGCTTGCTTTATTTTGATTACAGGATGATAACTTCTGGAAGATGCATCTGAAGTAAAGCAGCTTCATCTGGTTTGGTGGCAGAGATGAATGATGCCTGTACTGATAGATGAGGTAACTGCTGTGTTTTTGTAGTAGCTGTATGGAAGATTTTTGATGGATCTGTATTGGGGTGGACATCCTTGGTGGCTAAATAATCCTTTCATCTCTGAAAGCAAATTTTAGAGGAGCAGATCTAAGCAGGGTTTTTAATTGTCAAGTTAGAAATTTCAGTGAGTGACTTCCCCCTAAAAGAAATGGTCCATTTGGGAACCACTGATCATAAAATATGGTTACAGATGCACCATAAAGTGCATTTATGTATGGATGCACCATACTTAGTGTAGGAGTCTTCATAAAATAAGACGAAAACATCTGGATTGGAATAACAGCAAGAGTCCTTGGATTAAATTGCATACTTTCCATTTGTGTTAAAAGAAGCTTAAGACTTTGTAGGTCAGTTGTGTTTTGTGACTTGAAAGTCTACCACATTAGAATTAAACTTCTGCAAGTGGCAGAACAAGTAGATACTGTTCAGATCTCGTGTAATAGCAACTGTTGTGTTTCTCTGATACTTACCAGCAAAAGAGGGAAGTAGTTGCTGTGCTGCTAACAGTGCTCTGGAAAACTTTTTCTCTGAAGAATCGTCATTAAAAAAAAAACCCACACCACCCTTACTGTGTTCATTGCCAGTTTAAAAAAAAAAAAAAAAAAGTATAGACTGATGGGTATGTACAAATTGGGTTGGGTTTTTGTTTGTTTGTTTGTTTGTTTTGAGAAGATTTGCCAGAATTTTTTTACTGTAACTTTTAAATTCATTTTCCAAGTACTTAATACATACTAAAAAATATTTTGCTGCTACTTCAAAGTACTTTTGCGGTCCAGCTTTTAAAAAGGTGAAAAGAAAATGCTGCAGTTGATACTGTGGTTCATCTGACTAATCATGTTTGATTGTAGGTAAGACCTGTCTTGTATAAAGGAGATTACTGTGTGATATTATAATTTTAGTTTGCTTACAGTTTTTTCTCTGCGCAGTACTTCTGTCAAAATAGGCCATTAATACTTTGTACTTATTCCTGACAAATTCCTCCTTAGTCTCGGGGTACTGGATTTTATTTCAGATCAATAAGGGGTGTGATACAGTGACAGGACCCAGTAAATCAGGTTGATGGCTGGACTAAATGATCTTGAAGGTCTTCTCCAGCCTAGATGGTTCTGTGATTGTGTGAAATACAGAAGCACCATCTGTAGTTTTTGCTTTGAGTTGGATAAAGTACATAGTTAAATAAAACCTGCTAACTCACCAGCCTTCTATTTTGCTGTTACTGTTAAAAAATTTTCAACAAACAAGTGTTAATTTCTCATCTTTGTGGTGCTCTTGATGTGGCTGTTCAAGTATTCAAATCACAAATCCTTCTGGAAGTGACACTGAACTATTGGGTGCCTTTTTTCATGGAAAATGCACTGATGTCAGTTATAGGGCACTGAGGTGGAGTCAGGAAATAAGTCTGGAAAGTAAGCTCTTCCCTCCACCTGCAAAAAAATTAGTAGAGTTCAGTTTTTAAAGTTTGAGACTGGTGCATCCAGACCATAAGTCTTGCTAACATGGCTTGGTATCTTTAATATGCATCATCCTGGGTGACTTTAAAAGGTCTTACCAAATCATCATGCAGATGGTGTCAAAATGTCACTTTTTTTTTGTACTTACATGCCATATTATTGTTAATTCTCTGTATCTCTTCTCTGGGAAGTGGGAAATTAGTTACTTCTGGCAAGTGAAAATTTCTCTCTTTGAAAATGAAGACCTTCTTTATCAGTTTACTAGATTTGTTTTGTCACTTAGAGGTGCTTATTAGACTATATTGGAATTAATGAAGATACAGCTGTTGATGTATTTTTTACTCTTAGGACAATTTGGAAATAACCAAAATATATTCACTGTATGCAGCAACAACTCAGTGATGTGACTTTGACTGTCTTTTGCTTTTTGAGAGCATACTAAGTTGAATTTCCTTTCTTTCAGACTACAGGAAGGCAGTGCAGCAGTGGACGTGCACTGGAAAATTGAAGAACAACAAAATGCAACTGGCAAAATTGACTTTTGAGTGTGGTGTCACCCACTATTTGCTTCAGAGAGTTATGTTACAGTTTAAGGAATTTTCTTCGAAAGTAGCCCATCTAACCTCTTATACCTAAGTGTTTCTTAGATGAAAATCAGTTGTCTCCTGTAGCTTACATCTTCCAAGAGCCTGGAGTTTTATTTTTATGCAGTAAACATGCATCAGTAAATTCTGCAGCAGAAAAATACACAGAGTTCCTCTTTATATGCACTGCTTTTCCTCTTTCCTGTAAGAGGAGCCGTTATAGGAAAGTGAGTTAAAGTCCTCTAAAATGTAGAGGACTAAATAGCTCCAAACTACCTCACCAAGAATCCAGCAGGAGTTTTACATTAGTGTAACTTGAAAATTTCCTAATTGTCCAAGCCTTCTGGATGAGAGGGACAAAGTGTTTGATGTACTGAGGCAGTATAAGTGATGTTACCAGCATGATCAGTGTTCTTTCTTATGTGTACTTGGTTCTTAGAAAGCTCCAGCAGATGCCAGCAGTGTGCATCCTAACAAGTGCATAATTCCATAGAAACAAGATGTTTTCTTCAAAATACTGCCTTTGATGGGTTTTTACCCTATCTGTGTGCTGATGTGCCAGTCCACACGAGAGTAATGCTCAGGCATGAGTATTTGTTGCAGAAAACTAACCAGATTGGCAGAGATACTTAGTTAAGGCTTATAAAATTTATACTATTTCTACAATAGACAAAACTTAAACAGCTCTTGGTTTTTCAGTGAGTAACTAACGAAGAAAAAGCATGTGTACACTTTCAAGGGCATTAAAACTATGTCTTTTTTGGGGGGGGTTAAGAGTCTCACTTTAAACTTCAGCTAAAAATTGCTGGTACTATGAGTAAATTGCCTTTAAATAGGAAATGGATAAAACTGCAATGTTTTCCAGCGTTAATAAATAAGTTGTTAAATAAAATGATTGTTTGTTTTAAATAAATTCTTATTTCTTGGTAGAAATGATTGATGACCAGTATTATGTAGTGGTGGTTTATTGTTGGGTGTGGTCTCAGAGTATATTGTGCTTATTCAAGGAGGAGTCATACTGTAATAATAAGAGCTTGTAGTCGGAGTACTTCTAGGCTGAAACACCTAGCCTAGCATTTTAGCTGAAATGCAATGCCAGTATATGAGCTGCTATATGAAAAAAGATAGAGGTGTGCCCAAAATGACACGTGATTTACATCAGTGGTGCATTTTCATGCATTCTGCCTTAGGCCTCATCATTGAAAGTCAGCAGTTTAAAGCATTAGTACATAATGCAGGAATAAGAATCCAGTCCCCTATTTGCATTGAGTGTTTACTGAAAAAAAAAAAAAAAGATCAGTGCATAAAAGTGGCTTGTGTACAGATGCTCTAGAATGTATCCTGGATGTCTGAACAGTGGTCTTTCTTCCTGTTACTGACTGTATATGACATTTGTTAGCTGGATATGTATCCCTTCCCATTTACTTATTTTTTAAACTAAGACTGTAACATAGTCATTACTGATGAAAATCAGGCTACAAATGAAAGCTTATTGCTCTTTTGGGAGTAGAGATTGGCTCTACAAGAGGTTGCATTTGTTCCGTTTAAGTAATCTTTTTCCAAAGGCCAGACAAAAAATTGATTCTTGCTTGGTGGCAAGAATCCTGGGTTCTGCCACAGAATTAATTCTGCTGTGAGCGTGGGTGAATAAACTGGAAGATTTCTGGTTGGGTCCTGATGCTTTTCTGAAATGTACATAAGTTGGATTTGAAGTGGCTTATCTGAAGTACAAATTTGGAGGTTTTCTGAATATGTAAGAGGTGACTCTTTTGAACTCTTGGTAAATGTTCAAGATGTGGGAAATATTTTCATGTAGTAGTGGATGAAGCCATGAGCCTGATACGTGCTTGGCTGCAATAGCTGCGTGCAAAATAGGCATCAATCTCTAGAACTGCCCGTCTACCAGGGGAAAAAAAAAGTTTGTTTTGGAGGAGGCAGTCTGTGAAGTATTCTGTGCTCAGATCTGTAATGCTGCCTAGTGAAGCAAGTATGTAATCTTTCCTCTATTGAAATACTTCTCTGCAGGTTGGAAGCTGTTCCATTCTAGATGACTGGAGTGTCTTTTATTTACATACGTTGTTCACAGCCATGTACGTTGTTCACAGCCATGTATGTTGACCCCAGTAGAAGAATGAGCATATGGGGGAAGAAAAACTAAGCTATGAACGTGGAACTGCCAGTACTCATTTCTACAAACAGCAGTGCTCACAAGAACTGGGGAAAATAAAAACCTTGAGTCTTGTAATTAGTCATACATTTGAAACATTTTGCACACATACGGATTGCTGTAGATGCATGGTACCAGATGGCAGTGAGGTCTGTGATTTAGCTTCAGGCTGCTACACCATTCACACTGGCTCCTGCTTTGTGTTACCAGTTTTTTCACACAACATCCTGCTATCCTGCTAGAGGTCAGAAATACCACCCATAAGACCTGGAAAGCAAAGACACAAACCCATCCAGATTTATTGCATGTAGTTTCTCCTCTTGCTGTTCTGTTTCTCCTAACCCCTCAGATTTTTTCAAAGATGAGATCTTGTAACTACAATACAAAGGCAGTTTTACTAGCAAGGCTTACCACAGAAAATTGAGAATACTATTTAAGTGTGGCATTCTTCCCTGGTCATCTTCAGCATGAAGTTCAGTTGTAATACTTAAATGGCTCGGACAAATTTACATTTTCTACTTTGGTCAGTAGCCACAGGTTAAGATGGAACCAGATGATAGCATGGCATCTGTCTGAAGGAGAAAGTCAGTAGGTAAGTAGGTAAGATCTTGGTGGACTGTAAGTATCCACATGAAGCACTTCTACTTCCAGTAACTTGCAGTTGTGTAGTGGAAGATCTGCCTTCGCATTCAGCACACTAGAATCCATTTTGTAAAACAGATGTTTCTTACAATAACTGTAGTTTTGATTTCTAAGCTTTGGTGCTGAGCAAAAAAAAAAAAAAAAAAGTTTCACATTTGAGCCGTGCAATCAGCAAAAGAGGCAGGAAGGTGTCATCACGGATGTGGGTTAGGGCGAGCTGCAGCACGGAACTGTGTGGGGGGCAGAGGGACAGCAATGAATCCAGAAGAGCAAGTGGTAACGTGGCTCATTTCGTTAGGAGTTCTGAACTCCCCTAAGAAAATAATTGATGATCCAGAGGAGTTCCTGAAAACTTCTCTGAAGGATGGAACCGTGCTCTGCAAACTCATCCATCGGCTCCTTCCGGGGTCTGCAGAAAAGGTAACTGCTGTAAGATGTGTTTTGCTGGCCTGAAACCAGAGCACTGCTCAGTAAAACTGCGGGTCAGCCTGGGATATGCCTCTCTCTGGTAAGCAGTATAAGCACTACTGATTAATGCAAACGTTACTAGTTCTGGCTGAAGGTAAAATGCAGCTTAGGTTTAGCTTCTTGATTTTTTTTTTCCTCTTGCCATCCAGAAAAACGACCGCAGAGGGCTGCAGTTGGCTGAGGTAACACATGTTGGTGTGGTGGCAGGAAATACCGGGCCTACCAGAGTTGGAAATGTCCTGGTTTTGAATAAGTTCTGCAGTTTATATTTACGTGAATACCACGAATTACAGCAGCGTAAATACATGCTTTCAGACCTGACTGTAAAATATTTTGCCAATTGGGAAGCGCTGTGGAGAACAGGGTTAGGTTGGGAGTACATAAACCTTATGTCCAACAGCTTGAGCTGTTACACGTCCAGCAAAACCCATTGGTAGCAAAGCCATGTCAGTACCTATCAGTTTCCTGAAGTGTGTTCATATGGTCCAACAGTATGCGAGGTAACTGCAGGTGGAAAAAAGGGAAGGAGTCTGAAGATGGGAAATGGTAGCACAGAGAAGCTATCGAATTAAAATGTCTTCTGTAAGATACCAGCCTTTTATTTATTTTGTGAGAAATCACTCTTGCTAGCTCTTTTTGCCTGTAGATGATGGTTTGGGACACTGTGTTCTTAAAAGCCATCAGTTCCCACTGCCGTTTGGGGCATTGTCATATGTTGACATTCAAAACAAGATGCCGACCATTTCGACTCATGCATCACTTCCTCCAGTGGCTCTTTCTTCCTGGTTCGACAGCTTGCCTGCCACCCCCACCGCCCCCTCCAGAAGCTTCCCTAATTTGGCACAAAGCGCACATGTCAATATTCATGCAGGCCTTCTGACAAGGCTGTAGGGGAGGTAACGCAACCATCTCCCTGCGTTTTGTTCTGTAGTATTGTCTGGAGCCTAAAAATGAAGCTGATTGCATCGGTAATATTCAAGAGTTCTTGAGGGGCTGTGCAGCTCTTAAAGTGGAGGTAAGTCACCTTTTATTAGTATTATTTACATCATGTTGGTGTATTGTGCTTGTTTAATAAGCGTATGGGAGCCATATACCAGAGGGACAAAAACAGTAGTCGTTCCTGATCTTCTGTGCTAATAGCTTAGATAGGAGGATGGGTAATGTAATGGGAGTGGAGTGCATGGGCTGTGAGCTGACAGGTTCCTCCACGTCTCGGAGGAATCCCGATGCCCAGTTGGAAATGTGTGCAGCAGTAACAGATTCTGTCTGAACCATTGGGTGGTGAGGACCTGTTTACATCTTTTTGTCCATTATTGCAGACAAGGGCTTGCAGTTCTTAGCTTTGCTTTACTATAAAGGGGAAATAATACAGCAGCTTTTTTCACCCCCTTGATGCGTGAGATTCTGCTGAAAATGTAACGTGAAATCAATCCTCATACATGCAAATAATCTGAAGACAAAGGCTGTTCATGGCCCTGTTCCTGAACCTGTACCTGCAGGTTCTATGCCAAGCATGGTTGTATTTGCAAGATGAGAGTGGATCAGGTCAATGCATCAGATCAAAATGAGTTCAGCTCATTTTGCCATTACGTGTTTTTTACTAAGTGCATATGGGTTTAAAATGTGTTCTAGATTTTTTGTATCACAGTAGAATTCCAACAGTAAGCAAGAAATCTGTAATTAAGAGCTGTCAGTGTCCCATTTAACATGATAACCTTGGGAAAGCAAATCTATATTCTGAAGAGAACTTCTGCCAGGAGCAGTGAGTGCTCTGCAAAACGTTCATACAGCACAGCGATGCAAAGTCCAGCCCATAGTAACTGTTCTGTCCTCCTTTGAAGCTTCAAGCAAGAAAAGAGCCTTTCTTCTCCTTAGATCTCTTTAGCTAACCAGCATGACAATTTGCTCATTGCAGAGCTGTTTCACTGGCCTGTTGTTTCTCAATAATTCACTTCTAAAAGCCTTTTGCAACAGCCAGGCGTGAGAGCAGATATATATGGAAGCACGGAGGGCCTATCGCTCAGAGATCAGCCTGCCGGTCTGCTGGTGCTGCACCATGTGATCTCAGCTCCTCAGAGAGATTATTTTTCTATTTAAAAACTAATCAGAAAGTATATATAGAGAAGTCTTAAACATCTAAAAGATGAGATAGAAACAGTTCTGAACTGCTGTGCATCAGGATCTCATCTTGATCATATTGAGTCACTTTGCAGTTTTCAGATATGAGGGGTCTGCAGCACTGTGCATCCAGCTCTGGGGGTTGTTCTGCTCCTCTTATTTATTCCTTGGTTTAATTTAGGAAAAGATTTCTACATTTTTTTTGTTTTTTTTTTGTTTTTCTTTTTTTCTTTTTCTGATTGATTACCCGCTCTGTCTTTGAAATATTCTGAGCAGCTTTGATAGGGCTGACATGGCTGCCCATCCTGGTCGCTGCAAGACCTCAAGAGCTGGATAAAGCTCAGACCTGTTGAGTTTGAGTTTGAATTTTGCACCCAAAACTTTCCAAAAAATAGCTGTATTAGAGTGCCGGAGAGCTCCTGTACCCAGGGTGTGAAGAAATGGTCTGGCACTGGATCCGAGCTGGTTCTCCCTTGTGTCACAGACTTCTGTCCAGCTGCTATTTGGAAGACCTTTTGCAGTGGGGATGTGCAGAGGGGTTACTCCTGCAGAGCTCTATACTCGTGCTGTCCGTGCTGTCCTCCCACCAGTCCTGTTGTCCTGGTAACTCAATCTTAGGGAATGGAAGGAAGGCACAGGAAGGTGGGCAGCACTGTCTCCAGTTTTACATGAACAATGAGACACACACTGGGAACTCAGTGGAAGGGGAGGGAAAGGACAAGAGTGAGTCCTGCCAAGGCATGGCCAAGTACCAGTGGGCTGAGGGCAGGAGAATCTGTCCCAGGGCCAGATGGAGCCTGGGGGAAAGGGAAAGATGAAGAGGGGTGAAAGCTCCTGGCCTAGCTTCTTCTTGAGGGCGTAAGTGGGAATGATTCATCTTTGTTTTTGCTGTTGATACTGCTGTGCATACAGTGACAGCAGCTGAATAGCTGAGCATTGCTTGCTGTTGGAGAAGCACAGGATAGCAATCTTCATTCAGCAGCAGTGTTCTATTGCAGTACAACCACAGAACTGCTGGCAAGGGGCTGGATGTTGTGAACTAAGAATGGTTTCTGCGACATAAATCAATATCTGGCTTTAACCAGGCTGTCCAGAGGGGATCACAGAGCACACAGCTTGTCATCGCCATTGAGGGCAGCTGTTTCTGCAGCCAGAGCGCTTGCAACCTTCACCAAATTGCACTTGGAACAAGAGTTTGGGAGTGAGGATGAAAACCCATCACCCTCCTGCTCCCCATCCCCACTCACCCAAAGCCACACTCTGCTCTGGCTTCCCTTCCATACCTGGGGAGCACCCAAATTCCCTGCCCAGCACCACCCAGAGTGAGTACCAGGAGATGGGTGGCTCCGTTTGGAACAGAGCAACCCAGAGACACAGCGCAGAGCTGTGCGGGTGCCTGCAGGGCGGCATTCCCTCACCGCACTGCGAGGTGTCAGGCGCACACAGCTCAGCTCAGGGTTTGTGTGCCGAGCACACGGTGCTCTGAGCATGTCAGCACCTCACGCTGCTTGGATCCCTGCGCTCTGCTGCAGATTTGCTCTTAAAAAAATGTTGTAAATACCATTTTTGCAGCTTGGATTTTTCTTTCTTTCTCTACCCTTTTACCTTCATTTTTCCTGTCATCTTTCTAGTGCCTTTCCCAATTTTCTCTCCTTTCTCCTTTCCCCTTCTCCCTTTCCTTTCTTCTGTCCTGTCCCAGTTTCCCAATTTCCTTTTCTTTCTCTATTTTCTTTCCTTTTTCCCCTTCCCCTCCCCTTCCTCTTCATTCCCGTCGTTTCCCTCCCTTCCCTTCCCCACCTCCCGTTCCCTTCTCCCCTCCATCTCTTCCCGCAGCCGGCAGCGGGGCGGAGCGGGGCGGCGGCGCCGCCTGTCACTTCCCCTTCCCCTTCCTCCCCATTCCCCGCTCCGCGATCCGGCTCCGGGTCAGAGCCGCAGCGCCCGGCCCGGCCCCGCAGCAGCACCGTTGCCGCCATGCCCCGGGGCTGCTCGCCCGCCCGTCCGCCGCCGTGAGTACCGCGTTGCCCCACGCATGGTTTTGGGGCTCCCCACGCGTGACCCCTTGCTCATTTCACCCCCCACCCCGGTCTGTCATCGGCTCGGGTTATCGGCATCACCTCTCCCACTCTTGTCCCCAGCCGCTCTCACGCATTGCTGTCCTCGCCGCCTGGCCCGTTCCCACGGGTACCACCGCGCTTTGCATCACCCGGGTTGCGGGGCTGCCGGGTCCCGGGGGTGTCAGCCGTAGCGGGTCGGCTCCAGCCCTGCATCAGTTGCGTGCGAGCGTGGGATCAGTTCGTGCGGATAGGGGCTGACGCGCAGCCCGGCTCCCCTGAACTTCTCCGCGCCTCCCGGGATGGGATGCGGGCTGCTGCCGGCTTCTGGGTTTGGTTTGGTTTGGTTTGGAGGAGCAGAGAGGGTCCTCCGGCAGAGGGATGCCCGCGGTTGGGCTCCGCCGGACGCTGCGCTCCCTCACTCCTCGCGGCGGGGCGGTGCGCGTTGTCCGCCGGCGTTTCATCGCGGAGAGCCGCGGTCCGGGATCGTGGAGCAGGAAAAGCTCTTTGTAACCGAGAGCGTCAAATGGCAACCGCGGTTGTACGGGGGTTGCTCGCACCGTGAGCTCGGAGCAGAAGGGCTTTTCCTCGCTGTCCCAGCTTGTCATGTCGTTAAGAACGGAATTAGGGATGGATCGCGCTGGAAAAAGTGATTTTTAGCTCTAAGCGAGGACTTTTCTGTATGATGAGTTTATTCTGGAACGCGCTGCAGAGCACATTCACATTGCAGCAGCTCATCCAGAGGAGTTTTCCACACAGGCGTTGTTCCACAGTGGCCGTTCTGGACAAATTCTCCATGAAGAAAAGTCCCAAAAGTTGTTAGCTTGCTTTCATGCCAGGATTTTGTTTGTTTTACGTATCTTTTGCCACCATCCTTAAGACTTTCTCAGTGTGATGGCTCCGAACTCGCACCATTATTTTATGCATAAAAAGATCGAGGATGCATTTTCCCACTTTGGTCCTTTAAAAAAAAAAAAAAAAAAAAAAGCAGCCATTCATTCAAGGCAGGACTCGTTTTTCTGGATTTACTGAAGTGGAAGCAAAAAGGCACGACTGAGCAAATGACAAACCAGTGAGATGCACGCAGACGCCGCAGCCTCACCACCAGCTTTGTGCTCCCACTTGGCAGGAGGTGACGGCACTGCTAGGATTCTGCATCCTCCAGCAGCTGCCAGCAGGGTCAGTGTTACCATCTCCTGTGCCATAGAGGCTCTGATGTTGCTGCTGGGGGCTGAGGGTGATGCTTGGGTGGTGCTGGTACGGGGTGTGAAGGTGGGGTGAGCTCTGAGCAGCCCCCATTGTGGACACGTTCCTGGGTGCTGGGGTGCAATGGGAGCTGTGCTGCTGCTGTTGAGATTGGAGAGACTGTGCATTTCCCAGAGCGTGGATTGAATTGCTCTTGGTCAAAGCCTCTCGGTATCAAGTGACTGAGTCAGTTTTTAAAAATACTCTCCATAAAGAGCAGCCTTTGTGCTGCCTGGGTTGGACTGCGCTGCTGTGCGGATGGAAAGGGAAAGCCACGCGGTGAGCATCCCCATCCTGGGCTCAGAAAGGCCAATCCTGTCCCCTCAGAACACATTGATGGGCCAGGAGTGCAGAGAAGGGCTATTCTAAGGGCAGTGCTGCCCTAAAGACAGTTAATGCTCTGGTACTTGCTAAACAGTGTACTCTGTAGTGCTTTGGAAGTATTTGTACATTGTGTCTGGCAAGAGAGCTTGAGAATCACTTTTTATGTCTGTAGGATTTGCAGATCTGAGGTCTCTAGCTGTGAGACGGTGTGGGCTTGGGGTTGGATGTGGTGGTACGAGGTCTGGGGGCTCTGTGTCACTGAGCTCTGCTTTGTTAGGAAGAGGCTTGGTGTGGTTTGTCTGAATGGAGGGCAGTTCTCACTTGCTGGAGGAGATGGTAGTGCTTTGGGAGCTGCAATTCTTTGTGGTGCAGTGAGGCTGGTGCACCAGGTTCAGTTTCTCACTCACAGCCATTGCTTATTTGTTGTTTCTGTGTTGCCATTGAGTCTGAGCAGCACAAAATCCTTCAGAGTTTTGCACGTAATCTTTTCTGGCTTCCCACTAAAAAACTGTAAACACCTTACATATGCTGTATTGCCATAGCATTATACCTACCATGTTGCAAGAGCAGAAAATTCTCTGTTTATTTCTTCTGCTAGGGAAAATGCGTGTGTACGTGTGTGCGTACATACATGCACAGCCTCAATCTCTTTAGCTTTAGACAACAAAAATAGCAACATAATCTCTCCTGCCTTCAAGGCAGCAGAAACCTTTGCAGCTATCCCAGAGGATCCGCTCTCTGCAGCAGCCCAGCTCGGTCCCTGGGTGCCAATGCATGCCCCCAACCCCAGCAATGCGCCGCCCGTGGGAAACGTAGAGCCCTACCCCTGCAGGCACACAGCTGATTGCTCATCACAACGACGTGGGCGGCTCAGAGGCGAGAGGGAGATGTTTTGTGCTGAACTGACCACGTTCTCCTCTCGCAGCTGTTTGAGCCGCATGATTTGTACAGCGGAGAACAGTTCTCCAAGGTCCTGAGTACGTTGACAGCTGTAAATAAAGCTACTGAAGGTAAGGAAAAATCGTGTTTTCTGTTGTCTTTTCAAGTGCTGTCTATATGTCTGCTGGGAGGGGGGGAGGGGGTATTTTTTTGATAATTCATAGTTAGTGCTGATTTGTGGAGGCTTGGATAACTGTGCCTGATGCTGGTGGGTCAGTGCTTCACTTTTCCACCAGCTCAGGCTCTAAGGGTGGTGATTCAGAGCTGCTGGGTGCACTTTGCAGAGCGAGATTATCGCTTCACAGCCAGGAACCTCTACTCAGTTCTGATAGCATTAAGGGACCTCAAAGTAGGTCAGTGTAAAGGAGCCTCGATGTAAATGAGCGCATACCTCCCGAATGCAAATGTCAGGTTTCAGACAGCGTGTTTGAGAGCCGAACAGAAAAACAGATCCGTCTGCAGAATATCTTTACTGAATGTCAAAACAAACATCACTGCCAGATGCTCACTCAATTGTATCGATGTTCCTCTCCGTGCTTTGTGGATCCCATAATGGGGAGCCAAGCGCTGACAGTTGCTGCTGACGACTTCTCCTGTCTCTCTCAGTGCAGAGCTGCTGCTGGAGCAAAGCGAAGCGAGTCACCTCCTCCTTTTTCCATCCTCAGTGTTCAGCTGAGCTTTATTGTCCCAGTGCTCAGGGGCTGAGGGACTGCACTAAGCTGGGAATAGCATCTGCTTCTTGCCCTCGTCGTATGAGGGCTGCTCTGAAAGTAGTGCCTCCTCTCTTATGTTGGCCCATGACCTCAGGAGGTGGATGTTGTTGGGATGTTTTGTAGCTGAGAATTTGATCTATCAGTGTTATTGTGCACTTCGTATCTGTTGTCATTTCCATGGAACTAAATAAGAGGCATTACTTTCAGAGCAATCTACCTACAAACACACACATATACAAGCACAAGGAGTCCTGCACACCACCAAAACCCAGCACCAGCGTGAGAGCTCAATTTCCCTGCTGGATAGCACATACTAGGTGATTAAGAGTAGAAAATTTCAAAATCCATTGCCTTCTTTACCAACTTTTTGGCTGGAGCAAAGGGAGCACAGCTTTTGCTCCTTTCTGACTCCTGTTATCACAGCAGTCCCCTTATTAGCAGCCCCGAATGGGGTTTTGCAATCACTGGGTGAAGCTCAGGACACGGCTTTGCCATGGAATAGTTTCTATCACGTGTTCCCCAAGAGGCTCTGGGGGAGCTGGGATCCTCTTGGTTTCATAGCAAACATCTGTTGGAGCATATGCTTTCTCTATTTAAATGTTAAAAAGCGCAATGCCTGCGATATAATTAGCTGCTCAGGCAGAGAGCACCCTTGGGAAAAGTACAGGGTAAAATAAATACATGTCTGAAAAGTTTGCTTTTTGGTGGCTTGGCCACATTCCTGAGAAACGGGAGCCTGCGTCCTACAAACCACCGCTGTGGATGGGTTTGTCTGACTGCTGGGGCTCCGGGGCAGCAGACCAGACTGGTACGTCCTCAGCAGGTCTGCACCTACAGTCTCTTCTGCAAGGCATCCGTACTGTGCAAGAGACAGCTGGGGGAGCAGCACAAGAACGTGCTTCTGAGCATCCCTCCCCTTGAAGCCCAAATCCTTACGTCCTCGTGGAGCAAGTAACTGCAGGCATCATGTGTGATGTGTGAACTCAGGGTTCAGAAGCTGTCTGTCAAGTAACAGCCACACAGAGCTTGATGCTTTTATCTAAAAGAGAGGGTAGGGGAGGAAAAGCAGCTGTGATGGAGCAGGCAAGGCTCTCCTGCCTAAAATAGTGTAGGAATGTGAGCAGAAAACCCAGCTATTTTAACCATAGTTGAAGCAACATATGGCAGCAGTGTTCCATGCTGGACCAGGCATAAAATAGGACGCTGTCATGATGCAATATAAATGATACACTTCCCTGCCAAACTGTCAAAGTCAGTTTTACATTTGTTTCTAGGTTGCTGCAGATATTTATAAAAGCTTTGGAAGATAGGGAGGGGCAGGGAGAAAGAAGCATAAAATCTACAGTAACCGAGTCATTTCCGTGGGACTGTGGCTGATGGCTTGAATAAGCAGAGAAGTCTGGACTCGCGGTCTACGCCCTCTCTTTTTGGAAGGAATGAAGGGAAGAACATCTCAAAGTGGCGGCCAAGCCACTCCTCCTGGTCTGGAAGCAGCTGGAATCACTCTTGCTCAAATATTGGGGTGCTTCAGCAATGACAAATCCTGTGTTTGCAAAGCGTGTTTTTCATACCAAGAGGTTCTGGTGTTGCTGCAGCAGTCTGGGGAGCTGGGAATTCACAGCATGGTCATCAGGCGTTGTGTAATGAGTAGGGCAAGAGAGAACACACTGACTCACTGATGGCATGCTTGATTTGACGTGAATTTTGTCCATTGCTGGAGCAGAGACTGGACAGACCAGTGCATGTTGTCTGTCGGCGCCTGGAAGTCGTAATCGTGGACCTGGTGCTATTGTGCAAGGCTCTGTAGGAAGACAAAGCAGAAAGCAGTTCCCTCTGCAAAGAGCTTGCAGATTGCGTTGCTCCAGGTCCATCTAAGGAGGTGTTTTTTTCTATTCAAACAAAAATCCTCTTGGGAGAATGAAAGCCCAGCTGAGTTCCTGTAACTCCCACCAGACTTCCCCTTTGGAATGATTTTTCCACGTTGACATTCAGATTGGAGGATAACAGGGGCACAACAGCCTTAACTTTGTGTGCTGTGATTCCGGCACTCTCAGTGTCTTGATCACCTTCAGCTGTTGCAAACATTTCAAGGAGGAGCTTCAAACGTGATCCAGGGGACCCACATCCCCAGCACAGCGATGCCTGCAGGCAGCATTCTGTTCTTCTTTGCTTTTTCATGGCCCGTGGGCACTATGCTGCTAGATAGAAAATACCTTCTCTGGAATAGAGGCATTCTTAAATCTGAACAAAAGCAACAAGGGATACCTCAAAGTGCTCCACGCTGTTCCCTGCAATGACAGCACAATTGCTTCATTTCTGCAGGGTGGCAGATAGAGAGGAGGCGATCTGATTGTTTTCCCACTCTGTGGTACGAGGTGCAGTGGCAGAGAACTGCTGGAAATTATAGTGCCTGGAGAGCCCTGTTTTCACCTCCATGCAGCATCTGAGCAGGATTAGGGCTGATGCTGCTCTTTGCATTGAGGCCACTGATCAGGATGCCAAGAAACTTGCCAGAGGGTAAAAAGTCTCGTGGTCACCCTTGGTATCAATATAAAAGCAAATTGCTCATTGTGAAACATAGATCTGTATCAGAGCAGCATCATGATTTCCAATATCTGGCATGCGTTGTCAGGGTCAAGCCCAGAGACCAGTTTGCAGAGCACTGAGCTCTGAAGGAAGCAGCTCTGAGAACTGTAGGATGGGTTGGTCCTTTCCTTGTGCTGGGGGTGATGCTCCTGTCCTTCCTCGGAGGAGTCCGAATCCCTCTCTCACGTGGCTCCTGGCAGTGCTCCACCAGCAGCAATCTCTCAGCTGTATAATGAACCCAGAAGGACTTGTCTGAATAGAGACCAATTGTGCTGAACAGCTGCTCACATTCCTCCCCACTCTGCGGGGAAGCCCACGCTGCAGCTGCAGAGGTGACCTGAGGGCACTCACTTGTGAGCCAACCTTTGAAACACCTTCAGCAGTGCTTACTTGGATCCCAGAAGCACTGGGCTAAGCATTAGTCTATTTTCAGCTGATTTAAGAGGGATTTCAAAAGAAAGATTGCATTTGGATGAGTGGCCATGGCAATATGTAGAATCATAGAATTGTTAAGGTTGGAGAAGACTTTTAAGATCATCCAGTCCAACCCCAGCCCACCCTACCATGCCCATCATCACGTCCCTCAGTGCCACATCCCCATGGCTCTGGAACACCTCCAGGCATGGTGACCCCACCACTCCCTGGGCAGCTGAGCCAGTGCCTCACCACTCTTTCTGACAAGAAATACCCAACCTGAGCCTTCCCTGGAGCAACGTAAAGCCATTTCTTCCCATCCTATTCAGAATGCCTTTGGACTGCAGCTCATCTTCTTCCATCATGGAAGAGTTAACCCAGCCCAGAAAAAACCATCCCCCTTAGGTACTGATGCTCCTCCGGCTGTTGTCCCCTGTCCTTGTTTTCTCTGTGGGCTTCACTCTTTGTTTTGCAGCCATGTGGAGGGTTTGGGGTCAGTTGGGTGAAACTCAGCCATTGTTTTTGCTTTGCCAGACCAGCCGTCCGAAGGGCCATGTTCACATCCATCGGCTCTTAGTTCTGCAGCTGGAGGTGCCCACACCGACTCCAACAGCACAGCCTCACAGTCAGCAAAGGTCCTAAGGAGGCAGTCCAAGGCTGTGGTATCTTTCATTTGATATCCTATTGAGGGTGTGATGGCTGCGGGGGCTGAGGGGTGGGAGAGGTACCTCTAAGATCAAGAATGTTGTGTCCTGATCTCCATCATGGCTTTGCTGCTCTGGGTGCTGAGAGTCTGGTGGCTTCTCTTTGGGAAATGAGGAGGCTGATGCTTATCTATTTCCCATTGCACTGTGAGACTGAATTAATTCTTGGGAGGGACCTTGTGATCCTCTGGCGGGGTGCTTACACAAGAGCAAGATGTTTCTGCTGGTGTGGAGAGCAATACTGAAAAAAACAGCTGTAACAACAAAGAACAATGGCTTGTCCTGGTGGATTCTGCTTTTTTTGACTATCCACTGATGTTTTTCCATGTTTCTTTCCTTAGGAGATGACTGAGAATGGCAGCCATCAGCTGGTGGTAAAGGCCAGGTTCAATTTTAAGCAGACCAATGAGGATGAACTCTCCGTTAACAAAGGAGACATTATTTATGTCACCCGGGTTGAGGAAGGGGGCTGGTGGGAAGGGACCTTGAATGGAAAAACAGGCTGGTTCCCAAGCAACTACGTCAGAGAAATCAAATCCACCGGTAAGCACATTGCTTTCAAGGGCTGATTGAATGATAGCAGTATAATGCAGCGTAGATCCTTATGCCTTTGGGAAATTGCTGCTATTTATTAAGGATGTCAGTGTGCTTAAGGCAGCGGTGCTAATGGAAGTATGAATAGCGTGAGGAGGGGAAAGCCCTGTCTCTCACATCACTTGAGAGCTGCTTCGGCCTCTTTCCTGCGTCCTTCTGTTGCTCTGCTGGCAGCACATGGCTGCAGGACAGGGCTGGAGGTGCTGTGTGGGTCTGCTTGCCTCCTGTTGTTACGGGAGCTCTCGGGTCACTCCAGTGTCGAAGCACAGAATTGGCTTTTTGTTAGAAACCTCCATCAGGCAGTGCATTTGCCTTCGAGCTTGCCATTTTTGGCAGGAGCGGAATTGATGCTCACGGTCTCTGCAAGGAAAGCAGCAATAACTATATGGCCATAAGGAACGGTCCCCTCTTTTTGTGCATAGCCATGGCTGACTTCACAGAGTACATTTCCCCCCAGATGCATTTTCTGCTGTGAAGCTACGGGCGATATTGAGAAAGGGACAATGAGGGAACGATCCGCCTGATGACATTTGCCTTTATTGGGCTGTGTCGCGAGTGTCCTTAACATCTTCTGCAATGTGATTTTAACCAGATGTGGGGTGAGGATGGCATGCAGCACGCCCCCGGCGAGCCAGGCAGCTCACCCTGTTGTGCTTCTAAGGCTGCTATGTGACAGCAGATTTGTTTTTTTGACAAAATTCAACTTTAATTTCTTGTCGTGTCTCGAGGGCTTCCCATAGATGCAAACCTGTTGTGAGACATCAGGAGTGGTATGAAGAGTGGCTGCAAAATGCACAGCCCCCATTAGATATTGTTGCTCCCACTCTTGCAAGCGAAAAAAAAAAGCAAAGGAAGGAAGAACAAAACTAATGAGTGAGTGTTCAGAAATAGGTCAGTTTTTATTTCATTCTAAATGAAACAATCTTTGTTAGGATATCTCATCTCCAGCTATTTCCCTCTGGGAGATGATGTCTGAGCTGGAGCAGGACGTTGCAGCAGACTGAGGGCTCATCTGGCACAAGCCAGGAATCACTAATTAAGTCCGTGAGTGGAGAAGAGCAGCGTTTTATAAAAGGAGAGCAATACTCAGTCCCGTGGGGAAGGTTGGGTGGGAGAAATAGCAGCACCTCATGGAGGCAGAGGACGAATTCTCCACGAAGGTGGGCAAAGCCTTTCCTTCCCTGCCCCCCTATCTCAGGTGGGAGTGGGATCCTCACAGGGTGCAGGCACAAAGCTGAGGATGCTCTCTCCAGGGTGACACTGCAGTGGTGCAGGGAGCACCAGCTAACCCACTGCTGCTGGGGACAGCTCTTGCTGTGAGCTGGGGAGCTGCTGTCCTCGCCTCCAAAGTGCGAGACGTGTCACTCAAAATAGAGTCACTGTTTTTTCAGCAGTGTCTGCATTGCACTCTGCCGTGTCCTGAGCGTGCCCTTTGGGTGGAGATAAGCATGGACAGAGCTCCTGGCTGGAAGTGACAGGAAACTCTACAAGGGCAATAATTAGACAGTATGTCATGCTGTGCTACCCAGCTGCTAAATTTATCAATTCCAGCTTCTCCCCTGCTATTGGTGTGAAAGTAATTGCTTTCCCGAGTGTGTATGGGGAGAAAGGGCCTCTGAGGGACTCAGCACAGGGACGGCACCTCTGGGGACCAAATGCAGCCTGCAGTGATGGGTCTGCTGCAGGGAATGTGCTTTTTTGGGGGAGGAGCACCAGAGCAGGGACCGGTGTGGAGGTGAGTGTGTGTGCATGCGTGCGTGGCATCCACAGCCATTCGGCAGATGCATCAGAAATAGAAGACAAGAACTGAATGCCAGGTTTGTGTGAGCTTTGTTTCTTCAAATCTCCCTTCATTCACAGCTCTTGCATCACAGGGTTCAGCTCACTGATTGGTGCTGGCTTCAAATGCCCTGTCAGTTGCAGGGTCCGTCCCTTCACTCCCTGTTTTATGAAGCAGACAGATCACTGTGTGTTCACAGGGTGATGTCATATTTGCTGGACATGATGCAGCAGTGACTTTTCCTGCTTGAGTGAGCTGTGCTCTATCTTTTATTGATTTTTTTTTTTTTTTTTTTCTGTACAGATAAACCACTCTCTCCCAAAGCATTAAAAGGACTTGAAAGCACTCAGCTGACAAAGAATTATTACCCTGTGGTGAGTCTTAAAGTGCTGATCATACATTTTAATAACTAGCATATTATTAATCTTCTGAACTGGCTCCTTCCCTTAGAAATCACTGAAGCAATTTGTAACAATTGAGGAAGAGACTCTGTATTTAAATGCAGCTGTTGCCATTTCCTTCATTTGGGGCTGTCGAGACAATAAACCACAAATGGAAGTTGCAAAATGTCACAAAGTGAGACTTCAAGTGGGCAGCTGGGATATCAGAGTGGAGGTGGCAGCTTTTAGAGCAGTATCAGAACTGGTTGCCCAGAGAGGTGGTGGTGTCCCATCCCTGCAGACACCCAAGGACAGGCTGGACAGGGCTCTGAGCATCTGATGGAGCTGTGGGCGTCCCTGTTCAGTGCAGGGGGTTGGAGCAAATGGTCTTTAAGGGTCCCTTCCAACTCAGTTGGTTGTATGAACGAGGTGTGCTGCATGCTGGCTGCTGAGGTGGAACATCAGGATAAGGCTGGACTCGGCACATCCTTGCAGTGGCCACTGAGCTGATCCCTGCTCTGAACTGTCTGTATTTTGGCCACCGTTGTGTTTAAGTCCTTGCAAGGGGTGGTCCCAGGGTGCACACACACATCATTGGTTTGCATACCTTGGCAGCCAGTTCTGCATGCAGGGTTAGGCATGAGCCTCTTGAGGGACAAATCCTAAACTGAGATCTGAATTCACATTGTCTTCATGCTTTGCCAGAGAAGAAGGAGCAACTCTTAACACCTGCTGTCCAGGCTTCCCCCAGTTTGCAATGCACAATCCATTAGTTGTGTCCCCAGGGCTTTTCTGAGCATTCTGAGTTCTGCATTAACAAATTTAGATGTATTTATAGGCATAAAATACACTTCTGTGGCTTTCCACACTTTGAAGCTGATGTCCTGTATTCCTTTGACGGTCCCGAGTACCAAGATCTACTCAGTGCTCTGTCTCTCACCCTAGGTGTTGCAAAATATTCTGGAAACAGAACGAGATTATGCGAAGGAACTACAATCACTTCT
The DNA here is from genome assembly GCF_905368555.1 of Meleagris gallopavo. Taxonomy (NCBI): domain Eukaryota; kingdom Metazoa; phylum Chordata; class Aves; order Galliformes; family Phasianidae; genus Meleagris; species Meleagris gallopavo. The sequence goes on along the minus strand of NC_139412.1, from coordinate 4,342,780 downwards.
GGGAACTTACTTAAGACCCCTCCAGTCTTATGATAAGTAAGATATAAGGGAATCTGAGATGGATAGAACTCTGTAAAATCGACCACAATTCATTACTTTCCTGCTTTTGAATGTTTAGGGACTGTTACTGCCCTTCTGGTAAAGCCTCACACCTCTTTGAACTAGAAAAAGCAAAAACATTGGTACAAATTTCTGCTCTTTCCCATTCCCCTGTGGTCGTGCAGATGCTCAGCTGTTAGAGGTGGGCATTTCTGTCTGGTCGAGGGCTGGCTGCTCCCATCCATCTGCAGGCTGCTGTGTGCATGCTTCCTGGCAGTGTGCCTTGCATGGCTTCTTCCCTTGTCATTTGTCTTGTGACTTCTCAGCCCCAAGTGGCACCTCCCAGTCATCTCTTCATTGTGTTCCTCTGGTTGGGGTTGCCCCTTGCTGAGCCTGAGCTGCTGCTGAGCAAGAAGCATTCTGCTTAAACTCCTTCCACATCTTGCCTTCCTTCCCCAAATCTTCATGTTGGGATGTCTCCAGCTGTGGAAATTCCCCGTGCTCTCAGCCTACCCACACTGCAGGCAGCAAGTGGCTGAAGTGAGAGAGGCAGAAGCAGGGTGACAGAAGCAGACGTGCTGCTTATGGCGAGGAAAATTCCAACCTTAAGGAACAAAGCAATCCCTGCTTGTAGGGCTGCTCTGTTGGACCCTCCCCATGTAGGGGACCCACAGTATGAGCCCGTGAAGATAAAGCTGTCTTTGTGTCTGCGCACACACCTTCCTCCCCACCCCTGGAAGAAATGTCATCTGTCTGTGTCTATTAGACAGCTAAACACGTGAGAAGATTAGCGTGATTAAGTGATTAAAATCCAATTAAGGTAATCCTTGGCAGCAGACATCTTCTCTGGGAGTCTGTGGTCTGTAGCTCACGGATCATGGATTTTGTGTTTCCCTGTGATGTGTCTGGGGAAGCAAATCCTTGGTCCTTTTTGGAAGGGCTGCTTGCAGACACCGTGGGGCTATGCTGAGAGCTCTGCTTCGGTGCTGATTGGTGATTTGACTCTTCTAGGCTCAGTGCTGTGGACATCGCGTCATTGCTGGGAAACGTGGAGGAAATCAGTGCATTTCAGCAAACCCTGAACCAAGCCTTGGAAGATGTTGCAAAGTAAGCTTATGCCACTGCACTGGGGTTGCTAAGCTATTAAATTGCAGCTAAAAATAATAGAAAGGCCCATTCATGGACACTCCTCCTCGCTTGTTAAATATAGAAAATAGCAGGATTGAAGAAAGGCAGCAGGTAATGCTTTGGTAAGAAGGAGAAAAAAAGTTGACGTTTCTACCATTAAGGTGTCTGCTGAATACTTGATATGAAAGCATCACCAGCCCAAACGTGCAGACGTGTGCAGTGTATGAGATCTGGCAGGGATGAAGATGGAGGTTGCCAGTGAGCAAAGAGCAAATGCTCAGAGGTGGTGCTTTCCTTTGGGAGCCAGCTGCAGTGGGCTGCAGCATCTCACCTGCTGGGTCACCCTGTGTCCTGAGCTCTGGTGCTCAGTGATACCACAGGACCTCAGTCCCACCTGAGGACCTTCCTTTTCCTCCTCCTTCTCCTCCTCGAAGTGAGAGGTGTAGGTGCACCAGCTGTGCAGGGACCCTCGGGGTCCCCACACAGTAGTAGCTCCTGGGCAGATAGGTGAGCGTGTCATAGCTGTAGGGTGCAGATGAAGATCCTCAATAACAGCATGTTGGTGTTCTTAGGCTCCCTGAGAACCAGCAGCGTGTGGGAGGCTGCTTTATGAACCTGATGGCCCAGTTCCGCTCCCTGTACCTGACGTACTGTGCGAACCACCCTTCTGCTGTCAATGTCCTCACGCAACACAGGTGGGTGATGGAGGACATGGCTTTTGCCCCAGGTGTTGCCAACGGGGTGAGGAGACAGCATGGGATCCCACTGCTGGGAAAACTGCTAGGGGTCTGGGCTTTCCATTTGCCTCTTTCAGCCCTGTGCTTGTTATAGTCTAAAGGATCTGGGTGCTACTTCAGACTCATGGCTGCAGTGCTCATCCAGACGGGAAGATGTTCCCCTGTGCCACAATACTTTGGGCACATTGTTGCAAAGGGAGGATGTTCATTAAATCACCCCAAGTTGCCCACTTTAATGACTGAGCTGCTGTTTAGCTGGCTAGTTGCTCTGCAGTAACAACACCTTCCTTCTCTTGAGCAGACACCTGAGTTTGTATAAGGCTCTGCTAAAGAGCATGCTGAGCTGAAAGGCTGCAGCTGTGTCATCCGTGATGCGGCTCAGCTGTCCTCCCTGCAGCAGTGTCACAACCAGGACCCTGGTCATACTGTGTAGTTCCTCCCTTTCTATAATGGACACTCACAATACAGTTTGTTATCTGCTGAAATCCAACCGTAGTTCAGCCTGGCAAAGCCTTGTGCATAAGCACCCGCACCCCCATGCAGCATTCCCACTTCATTGCAGGGTATCCTTGCAGGGGAGGGTGGACTGCCTTTAAGAAAGCAGAGCTCAGAGCAGAGCATTGGCTCTGGGAGCCATCGGGAGAGCGTGCGAGGCAGCAAAACACAGCCCTGCTTCTTGTTGTTGCTTCTATTTATAGTGATGAGCTGGAGAAGTTCATGGAGAGCCAGGGTGCGGCCAACCCAGGCATTCTCATCTTAACCACGAGCCTCAGCAAACCCTTCCTGAGGCTGGACAAATACGTGACGCTTCTGCAGGAGCTGGAGCGGCACGTGGAGGTATGTGGGATGCAGGACCACCAGGCAGGTCATGCCCTTGGGTGCCAGGGCATAAGGAAAGCAGACCCAATAGGCTGCTTTAAAATGCTTTGGCTTTTCCCTGTTCCAGAATTAATTAGCAGGTAATTACTCAACAGACTTTTAGCCCTGATTGTTCAAATCCACATCTGTGCCTAGGAGACCCTGCGCTATGGTGGGAGAGGTCCTCCATGTAGCTGCCAGGGAAGAGCTGAGCCTGGCAGGGAGCTGCGTGCTCTTGGCAGGATGCTGTGGGGGGTCGACAGTGGATTCGGGGACACACACGTCACTTATTTCTCCTAGCTTCTAAGCTGAGTGTGGGAGTGGAGGTTTTATTGCATGAGTCAGTAGGATTTAAGTTGTGATGCCCTGGGAGAAGTGTGGATGTATGCAGCGTGGATGTGTACCGCAGTGTTCCCTGTACTGCTGCACAGCTGGAGGTGGGACAGGTCTGTTCAGGGCAGCTCTTGGCTCTTGTCCTGGGCTCAGAGGGGCTCTGACAGCTCCATCACACCCTGGATACCTTATGAATTGCTTGGCATGAGATCTAGATTGTGAAGACCTTACAGTGTAGGGCCGTGAATGCCCAGCTGCTGGGAGCATACCAGCACGCAGCAGCAGCCAGAGATAAGAGGCAGCATCCTGCTTCCCCCTCTCTGGCCCAAGATGTGTCTTAAACCCAGGGCTGGAACTGCACCCCTGATGGGAATTGCCTTGCATGGGAGGAATCACACCCTTGATGGTGCAGTGGAATGCAAATAGAAGTTTCCTTTGTAAATGTGAGACCAGAAATCCACCCTACATGTTTGAATCGGTTTTCTCTCCTCTTACTCTGTCTGCTTTATGCTCATTAAGTTAGTCTGTGGGGGTTCCTGGGTGATTTGGGCTGCCTCTGGTTTTGCTGGGGCTATGGGGCACATATGGTGCAGGTCTGTGGCTGCTCGTGGCTCAGGGATTTTTCTCTCCCTTCACTAGGAGGCGCATGCAGATCATGAAGACATCCTGAAAGCCATCACATCCTTCAAGTCTCTTGTGGTAGGTGGCGATTCTTAAAATAGAGCACTCCATTTCCCGGGTGCATTTCATGAAGAATGAGTCAAGCCTGACATTTGTCTCCTCATTTAAAAAAAAGAAGAAAAAAAAAAAAAGAGAGAGAGAAAAGAAAATAACAAAAAAAGGTCTTTTGGAATGGAAAAGATGGTTGATAAAGATTCTTAATTTCAGGTTGCAAGCATTATGTGCCCCTCTGGTTGCGTCTTTCAGCAGTTGTGTGCTGGCTTCCAGCAGCAGAGATTTCCAGCTCTGAGTGCTGCTGCAGAGCTGTGTGTGGGCAGTGCTGGTGGCTGGGGCCCTTTCATCTCCTTTTGCTTTGCACCTTCATCATGTGCCACCTGATGCAGTTGGTTGAGATGTGCCCCATGGGCATCCCTGGCAGAGACGCATGTAAATGTGGCTCCTGGTATTGTGGCCATCAGTGAGGAATGGACAAATGGCAGCAAAATGATGAGTCAGAGGCACGTACCAGTGCTGTTTCTGTGTTCTGTGCTACCTACGCCCCTCAAAGTCTTGGTGCAATGAAACGAAAAAGAGGAGTGAAAGCCATCCACATGCACAAAGGTTTCATCTAGCAAAGCTTTTTTCAGTTATTATAAAAGCTATCGTCTCTCTTTCTTTGTAGTCACTAAATACCTTTCACTATAACCACTCCAGATGTGGTCCAACTTCCTTCCTTAGCATGGCAGATGCAAGTTTCATTGCTTAGCAGTGCAGATAAAAGATGGGGAGGAGAAAGTTCATAGAAAACAGGAAAGGGTGATCATGTTACATTTACTTAGAAACTCAACTCCCGTTCCATTTATTCTAGAAGGGGAATGATTCTGTGAAATTGTAACATGTCATAAATCTTTAGGAATGCCCATAAGTGACAAATGCCCATAAGTGAGAGATGGTTTTACTTGAATTGTGCACTGAGCAACGCGATGTAATGATGGCAGGACTAGAGGGGTTCGGTGTGGGTTTGAGGTTTGATGGGCAGGGATGCTTCTCATGGTCCCACAGTGTCTGGGGTCAGGGAGGTGAAAGCAGTGACTGCAGAGCCCTGCTGTGTGCTGCCTCTGCTTAGACCGTGAGAGACTGCTGTGCACTCTGTTTGAATTTGCTACACCAGTCCGCAGCTGTGAGCATCACAGCAGCCTTGTGCAGCTCCAGAAGTTCCCTTTTGTGCTGCTCCACTGCACTGCTGAAATGCTTTGCCAACTTCTTGCTGCAGATTCCGATAAGAAAATATCTGCACATCTGCAGGGATAACTCTTTTTGCTGCTTCAGCAGTATGGGACGAACCTCTCCGAGCACCAGCAAAATGAGAAAAGTTTAGCTGTGTGGCTCGCTTGGTTTGGAAAATGTGACCCTGTACTGTTAGAGGTAGAGCTGGTTTGGAAAGAAAAGTTTGCTCAGTGCAATTTGCAATTTGTTTGACATTTTAACGTATTCATTACACCATAAATCAGTGTGGTATAATTTTTGACAAGATTTCTGAAGTAGAGCTGAAGCAGCAGTGCTTTTACAGGATGACAACTATTTTTTATGAGTGATAGTATCGACCTTTGCTGGGTTTTTGTCATCATTCTGGGTTCCTTTTGTGGTAAAGCAGTAGAACTGGTAGCCCTTCGGTGCAGTGCGATCCCCTGAGTGCTGAGCCCAGCACGACTGATGGGTGAAAGCATCTTTGTTGGGATGGTTTGGGTTTGTGCTGGCCTTTTTGCTAACAGAGTGCTCCGTGGTGATTTGCAGTCACAGTGCCAGGAGCTGAGGAAGAGGAAACAACTTGAGCTTCAGATCCTTTCCGAATCCATCCAGCGCTGGGAAGGAGAGGACATAAAAACAATGGGAAACATCATCTACATGTCCCAGGTCATGGTGCAGAGTGGGAGCAGCGAGGTGAGTGCATCTCCTGCATGAACACATCGTGCCCCGATGCTCTATTAACACGGTGCATGACTTTCCCTCTTTTTCCCCCATGACTTACTATGAGAAATGAGGGTGCCTTTATGGCATGTGTTAACGTCACCTGTTGCCACGTCTTGCGTGCATTTTGCAACAGGCAAAACCCACTGCCCAAGTGTCACACCTGTGCTTTCAGCAGGCACCCACCAATAGTGTTAGACCCATTAATACTGTGTGTGTGTTGTCTTCTCGGTGGGACGGTGCCTGTTAGCATCAACTTGGTTGCTTCCCTATGACCTGTTGCACAAAGCCCTGCAGAGTCCGGTTTCTGAGTTCTGTTTGGGATGTGAAGTGATGAGGACATGAGGTCCTGGTCTTCTGATGGGGAGAGGAAATCAGTAATATCTTCAGAATCAGCAGGATGTGGATGGAACTGTTTGCTCAGAAAAGCCAATGCAGAAATAAGATGCTATAAAGAAAAAAAAGCCAAAATGAGTGGTTTGGGGTTGGTTCTTCTCAGACTGTGGCTGCAGTTGCAGCAGGTTTGGTTTGCTGCAGGGAAATGCTTGAGACTGGCCTAACCTCCATTCTTGTCCTGGCAGGAGAAAGAAGAGCGATATTTCTTGTTGTTTTCAAATGTTTTGCTCATGCTATCTGCAAGCCCACGGATGAGCGGGTTCATCTATCAGGTAGGCACGCTTGATTTGAAGCTGCAAGGCATCAGGTGTGGAAAGGATATCAGATATCTCTTTATCAAATTTGAATCTCTGTTGTGATGTAAATGGGCTGGGAAGCAGGGTTGTGTTCTGCTACGTGTGCCAAGACACACTGCGAGCACCTCTGTGCTGCCAACAGGTTAGAGAGCATTTGGGAAGTGTGAATGTTCTGAAATTAGAACACAAAACCACACCGTACCTGTCCTGCATGCTGTTCTCAAGCATTTAGTGTGTTTTGGGTGTCCTGAGCTCACTGTGGGGTTTTTCCCTATACAAACTGTCTGTCAGTGGACGATATCTCACAGTCATATGTGAAGGTGATGAGGCAGACGTTGAAGGTTTGGGAAGGATTTGGCTGAGTTTTGAGATGTCACGCAGCAGTGGGAGGGAGGTGAGCGGGCAGCGCATCACGTAAAGCAGAGGCACAGGGAGGGTGTTGAGGAGGACCAGGGGAAGTTGATAGTCCTGGCTTCTGTGTAAAGAGGGTGAGTAGAAAGAGTGGCAGGTGAGCTGGGGATGACTCAGCTGTCATGGGAGCCTATGCTCAGGGGTTTAACCCAATTGTGCAGGGAAGTCTCGATCCCTACATCAGAGGCACCTCTTCCTGCAGTCTGAGGCCTTCGCAGATTAGTTTCTAATGGCAATTCCCAAAGAAAGGAATCAGCAGAACGGAGCAGAACAATGCCCAAACAGGAGGCAGTCGCAGACACTGATTCCTGCTCACTTCTCTTAGGGAAGGCTGCCTTTAACAGGAATGACGCTGACAAAGCTGGAAGATGCTGAAGGGAACGAGCACGTGTTTGAAATCGCAGGTCAGTGTGTGGCCTCTGCCTGGGGCTGCTCGAGTGCAAGCAGCAGCTGCCATCAGTGCCAGTCCTTCTCCTCTTTGCTCTTGTACTGTGTGCTGTCCAAGTTCTGGACATCTCCCTGTGCTAACCCAGCTAAAGTCAGTTGTTTGACCAGTTGTTTGACCACTGCTGCAGGGAACATGATGGAACGCATCACCGTGTCCTGCAGCACCAGCCAGGACTTGCACGAGTGGCTTGAACACTTGCAGAGGCTGACCAAAGGGACGTGCAACACCGTGTCCAAAACACAGTCCTGGAGCGCCCATTCGGTAAGCGAGCCTTCTCCCAACCTGCCTGCTGCCCACTGTTCCTCAATGCTGGCTGAGCTTTTTCTCATCCATTTTCTCAGACTTTTGGCTCCACCGGACAGATCCGTGGCCCTCTGGAGCCCCCCAAAATCCTCAAACCCTGGAGCTTGAGCTGCCTCCGTCCTGCTCCTCCCCTCCGACCGTCAGCAGCGCTGAGTTACAAAGAGGTAATGCTGTGTGCCTGGTGAGCACCATGATTCCATAGCACTTGTGTTCAGGCATCTTACCCCAGAGTAGCTTTGCTGCTCCTTTAGACAACAGGGATACTGAGAGAAAATGCTGTGCAAATGAGTGATGCATGCTGGTTGCTGCAGCTGGCTTTGAGCTGCAAGTGAAGCATGAGCGTGTGTGTTTGTAGGGTCAGCCCCATCCTTGGTGTCAAGCCCACAGCTGCACTGAGGGATGGAGAGACAGGCCTGTGTTTTGTATGATTTATATCTTTGTTTTGGTGGCTAGAGCAGGGCAGTGCAGCAGCCGTGATGTTTGATCCTGTATTCACACACCCATCACCCACTGGGATGTGTAGCATCCCCTGCAACAACCCCCAGACTGGGGTAGGAGGTGGCGTGGGGAAACCCAAAATAAACCCCCGCTCCCATTCTCACCCCCACTGCAACTGCAGCACCATCCTTCCCTACCTTGCGTTAAACTTTTGGGATTACTCACCAGTAACACAGCAACGTTCCTCTTACTGACTGAGCACTCCGGTTCTGAGTCACCGGCCTTTCTGGGTACAGCAGCATGGGAGCATCACTGCCTGGGCTCCCAGGGGGACAGAGATGGGGTGGGTACAGGACTCATGGCCAGCTCAGCCCCCCAGTAATAAGGGACAGCAGCCAGAGGACTGTGGGGCTGTTGTCCCAGGCAGAGATTTTTAGGTAGCTTCACTGTGTTTTGATATATTTCTTAAAATTCATAAAACAATGCGTTTCACTTTGGGAATTAAATTAATCCGAAACCAAATGAACAGGTGGGAAACCACCCTTCAGCTTTGCATGTTCCAAATCTTTAATGTAGACTAAACAGCCTTGTGCTTTCACTGTGCACTAAAATCTAGGGAGAGGCTTTAATTAGAGAAGAAATTTTTCTGCGTGAAACTACAAGAGTTTTATTTATAATAGAGGCCAAAGCCACAGACTGAGTGATTTCGTTAGTATCGCAGTCTCTTTTGCAATTTCTCACTCATTCCCTGCCGTGGATTCTTTTACACCATCAGTGTAAAGGAGGTGAAGGGTTGTGCAGGAGGCACGGAGCCCCGAGGGGCTGCATACAGCACGTGGAAGGCCCAAAAATGTGATGTGGATGGGAGCAGCGGTATCACGGCACCCCCAGCCTTCATGAGCCTTCATTTGCAGGCACTGATGCAAAGCCCTTCGATAGCTAAGAGCTTCTCTCCCACCTCCATGTGATAGCCCTGGGCATGCAGCCCATGGCTCTGCAGTGGCAATTGCAGTTGTTGACCCCAGATTAAACTGCAGCACAAAATGAGCGATGCTAAAAGTTCAGCACAAGTCTCCTTGCTTCTATAATGAACAAATAGAACCATTTCAAGTGTCTCTTGCAGGGAAGAGCGTGGGGGAGTTTGATTAAAAGATGAGAGATTTTCAGACATCCATTGTTACTTTAATTGGCTTCTGATGGTGTAGGATGGGATGGCACAGTCTTGTGCATTTCCTCATACCTCTAGCTGTGTTCAGGAAACCCCAGAACCTGCTTGCGTACCGCACAGCACCGCTGTTATTTCCATTGAAATTGGGTCATTTTTCCTGTTCTGTTTCCAGTAATCATTTGCAATGACAAAGCAGGTGCTGTGGGTAAAGCAGTGTGCCCGGATTCAGGTTAGTTAGCAAAATGAGAAAGGTTTACAGATGATTTCCATTTCTTTTTTTCTTTTTGTCAGTTGCGTTAGGTGAAGGGTTTTTTTTAGCAATGGGATTTGTAACTTCTGCTGGTCGGAGCAGCAGGAGAGCCGTGCAGTGCCCTCTGAGAAGCCACAGCCCTGAGCTTTGCCATAGGTTGGGCAGAGCACTGCATCCCTTCATCCCCAGGCACCAGTCCTATGGATGTCAGCCCGTTTCAAGCACCGTTCTCTTAAACAAGCAACATCTACTGAAACCTACCGTTAACCCAGGAAGCATGCTCTCTATTTGGATGTGTTCAGAGTGGATTAATGCCCGCTTCCCATGCGTTTCCCATGTAACTTTTTCAGTTTTGCATGACGCCATTCTCCTTTGCATGCTGATAGCAGAAGCAGTGTGGAGGGTGTGACGAATTAATCACAACACTAACATTTAAATGTGTTTTAGAATTGTGGATTTAAAGGACTCGGTCAGTAAAATCATCAGTCTCTCACACTCATCTTCTCTTTCTTTGCATATTCATTGTAGAGGATGTCTTATATTTTGAAGGTAAGGGTAGATACATCTCTTTGGCTTGTTGTGGCAAAGACTGCTTGGTGCTGTTCATGCTTCTTGTGCTTGCACAACCCTCGTTTTGCCTGGCTGTATCCATAACTTAACGTGAGAGTCAGTGGCAATTGGCAAATGCTGAGAGATCTCTCAAGAAGGATTTAGGACCCTGGTACTAAAACTTCTTGGCATGCCTCATCATTCCTTAAAATTGGAATTGCATGTAACCTATTAATATACTAATTCCTAATCAGGAAGGCGTCTAATTCAGTGAAGGAGGCAAAGAGCTTGTGTTCCTTCCTTGTGAAGCCATAGCAAACACTAACTGTGTGTGTGTTTGTGTATGTTGGGGGTTATTTGTACTCTCAAGCAAATGCTGTGCATTGAGAAGCAATGTCATTTGCTATTTTTTTAATTAGAAATCTAATTGTGTCAAGGAAATAATATTTTAAAGTTTTCTGACAGAGGCCACATTACTGATAAGCAAACCCAAAGTGCTGTGAATGTGGCTGAGTTCTTTGGCCAAAGGCTGTTAGCTGAGGGATATCTGCTAAAGGAGCGTGTCCTGTCCCAGACCTGCAGGTGCAACTAGGAAACACTTCTACTCAGTGAGGTGATGGGGTCACTGCCCTAGAGGTGCTCCTGAACCATGGGGATGTGGCACTGAGGGACGTGGTGATGGGCATGGTGGGGTGGGTTGGGGCTGGACTTGGGGATCTTAGAGGTCTTTGCCAACCTGAATGATTCTATGAATTCCCACCTCTGTGAGAGGGAGCAGTGGACACAGAGCTGTACGTGGGAAAAGCAAAGAACACCATTTCCCCCAGTGCTGTCATTTGTCTGCTTTGTAGTTCTGTAGTGCTTTGTGCATAACGCCAATAGCTGCATTCAGCCCGAGCTGCTCTGCTGCTGGAGCTGCCTTTGGTGCTGGTTAAACACAATGCTCTATTTCCCTATAGGACTCCAGCAAAAGTCCAAAAACCATGAAGAAGTTTCTTCCAAAAAGGAAAACTGAGAGAAAAGCATCAGATGAAGAGTTTGTTATTAGGAAAAGTAAGTGCTGATTCTTTTTCTCTTCTTTTCTGAGGTTTGAGCTCAGTAGCCTTCATGGGGCTTTGAGAAGGGCTTTTCTTACCTTGCAGGATGCGGCGCAGCAGTGAGCTCATGTGCTGCTGGGGCTCCAGGTGTGTGCAGACCCTGAGCTGGGGCTCCAGGCAGCACCGTGGCTCTCAGTGTGATTCCCACCACGAGGCCACATGGCTGCAAGTGGTTCGTTGTGGCCACAAAGCCAAGGAGCTGTTTGAAAGTAGTGAGACACTGTGCTGGCCCCGAGTTCTGCTAGGCAGCGAGAAGTGTGCCTTCACACCATTTAGTCATGGTGCTCAGTGTCACAGGATGTTGCAAAGGCCAGAAAGTGTGAAGGAGCTCAGAAAGGAATTAGGGAAAGTCCCAAGGCTGTCAGTCAAGGAAACAACACTCTCTTGCCCAAAAGCTGGGAGAGATGAACGCAGAGAGCTTGGCTTTTGCAGCAGCTGATGTCTGTGCTGTGTTCCAGGTACTGCTGCACTGGAGGAAGATGCTCAGATCCTGAAGGTGATCGAGGCGTACTGCACTGGGGCGGGCTTCCAGCAGGCGCTCAGCTCAGGTGGGCACACAGCAGGTTCTTGAATGCTCCTTCTGCCTGTAACACTGATAACCCTCTGGGAAAAAACAGCTTGTTACATCAGTGAGCAGTGAGACTCATGTTAGGAAACTGTGTGGTGTTCAATCTTTGAGATAAGGGAGCTTCATCTACTCAGTGGTTTAGTTGCCATTGTTTTTCTTCTAAACTCAGAGAATGAGCAGATAGGAGGGCAGATGAGACACAGCTAAATCACCAGCACTCGTTAGGAATTAAACAACCTAGTCAGTGCCTGTGGCTGTCAGCACTGAAAACTTGATGCTAATCTCAGGTTGCATGTAGCTTTAGAAAGGAAGCATGAATATTATCTCTCCATCAGCTGCGTATTTAAGAACGAGCTGCTTCATAAGAACCTATCTACCATCTTCAACTCTGGAAATAAAACTATTTATCACTGCTGGTAAGATGTCAAATTAAATCACTGAACTATCAAATAATGGCATGTTTGTGAAAGGGAGACTGTGTTCTTCAGAGAGCTCCTGACCCTCACCGAGGCATTTCATTTATAAGTAATGATGGAGCTTTGAGTGCTCTGAGTGTTCCTGGAAGCTGTCCCTTGCTGCTCTGGCTCGGCACCACACCCAGCCCCTGCTTTGCCCTCCCAGCCTCTGCCGTGGGCTCCAGGAAAAGTCTCCCTTTTTCTTCCTGATGAGCACTTCTCGCACGCAGGCTCCCGTAAGGATTCCATCCCCCAAGTCCTTCTTCCTGAGGAGGAGAAAATCATCATTGAGGAAACGAGGAGCAATGGTCAGACTGTTACGGAGGAAAAGTAAGTGAGGCTGCAGACCCCTGACCAAGCTGCTGCCTTGTCCCAAGAGCACCAGGCTGTTCCAGTGGCTGTTTTCTCCCTTTTTAAGTATAGAGCTGCATTCTCAGCAGCTCAGAGATGGTTGTGTCCCCCTGGGAGCTATGCACAGGTCCTGAGAGCCAATGTATGGAGTCCCAGCGCTCCTCCTGGTGTAGTGAACTGGATCAGGGACAACAGAACCAAACAAGTGGCTTTGTTGTTTGTTTCTCTTTTCCAACTGCAGACACTGTGGTCTGCTGCTGCCCCTCGAAGTGCTGCCTGAGTGCTCCCAGCCTGCTCCATAGCTTCAGTACTGGGGTGGTGGGTTGGCCCCCTCCTCTCACCCAGGCAGTGCATTCTTTCTAGGTTTACTTTTTGCATCACAGCCTGAAGGATTTGGGGCTGCTCTGTAAGAAATACTGCAGTTTAAAAACCATTGTTATTATTTTTTGCAGTAGCATAAACAAGGAAGCCAAACCACAGACCTTGTTGATAACTTCAAGACAGCAAAGCAGGGTTGGTTTGGTTTGTTGGTTTGTTGTTTTTTCTAAGTTTTGAGAAAAGAGATATGAATTTTTGGCCGATGGTCTACCAGTGCTCCTGAGTGACCTCAGTGGCAGCAGTGCCTTTGGCCATGCAATGCTTGTAATGGAGAAAAGGAAAATACAAAGAAAAGAGGAAAACAGGAGATGGAAGCACCGTTGCCTCGGTCGCCAAGCTCCCAGTACTGCTGCTGTTTTACTGCACTTCAGCTTCTTATGTTTTCATTTGATTTCTGCTTTCTTGCATTTTTTCTTTTTGCAGAAGCCTTGTTGACACAGTTTATGCACTGAAAGACGAAGTGAAGGAACTGAAACAGGTAATTGCAGTGTTCTGTTTGTGCTCTGAGTCGGACGGGCGATGTCTGGGAGAAATCTCACCTGGTCCCACCCTGTAGCTGCAGACACATTGCTGCTGCCATGCCCGTCTGCCAGTGTTGAGGGTCTGCTTGAACAAATCAGACCCCAAATAGCCCATGTGGTTCAACTCCCAGACGGGCAGTGACCCTGGCACTTTGTCACACATGCCACATGCTCCTGGCACCTTGGCACCTTAGCACCTTGGCTTGTGGAGCACATGGGTGTTAACCACCCCATTCTTCCTTTATTTTTCCGCTTCATAGGAGAACAAAAGGATGAAGCAGTGTTTGGAGGAAGAGCTGAAGTCCCGGAAGGATCTGGAGAAGCTGGTGCGGCGGCTGCTGAAGCAGACAGATGAGTGCAGCAGGGAGGAGACGGGACGCAAATCATCGCTGATTGCCTGAGCTCGAGGAGAAGCTGCTGGCAGTGTGACCTCAGGTGTATTTTGGGAAGCAGAACTGGATCCTTTGCCTCTTCTTCCTCCTCATTTTGTTGGTCCGGGGAATTTTGTTACCAAAAAAAAAAGAAAAAAAAAATAGTTTTTCTTCCATCCAATAAGGAAATCAAGCAAACAAGCAGTCTATCGCAACTCAAGCATCAGTGAGCGGTCCGTGATTCACAATCCATCTGCAGCAGCTGATACCTCATTGGAGCAAACCCAGCCTGTGCCAGTGACTGCCGCTCACAGAGGGTCTGGCAGCAGTTTCCCATCACTTCTTGATGCTTTCATTCTCTTCAAAAGCACCAGTACCTATTTATTGAATGAAAACATTATTGAGATGGCAATGAGCAGAAACCAAAAAGCACCGTGCTCCTTTTTTCAGATAATCACGACTAGGGAAGCTATTCCCATCCACCTTCTTCCCCATTTATTGACTGTAGTGAACTACAGCCCAGCAATACTGCAGTTCCTGTGTGGCCTCGATACTGATTAAAACGTGCAATTAACACAAAGGCGTTTTAATTCCTTGGGGAAGTCAAATCTGGAGCACCTGTCAGAGCACACGGGAGGGTGTGTTGCACAGTACTGCCTCCTAAGAGCTCGTTGTTAGCACAACAGGTAATGCCCCCCAGCCCCTTTTCTTAAGCATGATCAGGAACTCTTGCCCCCTGCTTTCTTTTCACTTGGAGTGTCCACGTATTACATGAGTTTATAGTTTTGCTGTGCTTCCCCTCGCAGGATATGCTTTTCTCCATATGAAATGCAAACACTGCTTGACAGCAAAAACACCCCCCAGATACGCTCGTCCCCTGCTCCCTTCTGCCCACATTAGGCTCCTGCCTGAAGGCCAGGATGGCCACTTCTCCCCCATTGCCCCAAAGGGGCTTTTCTTATAGGAAAAAGGAACTTTTGGGATAGGAAAGGTATTTATATTTAGGCTTAGACAAGAGCTGAAATGCTCCTGGGGCAAGGACATGCAGCACCTCCCAGATCCCTGCGTAGCTCCTTGAACACAGCACACGGACAACATGCATATGTATCCAGTTATCTTCACTTTATTTGGTGTTACACCCTAGTTTATAACTGATGTTTTCCTTCCTTCCTTAGCAGTATTTACAATTAACCTTCTGTTAATTATAAGCCTTCAGTGTATCGCATGGCAGCACGGTCCCTGTGCATGCAGACACACTGCAGCTCCTGACAGTCCTACGTCGGTCATGAAGGATATAACAGAGGCAATAATTACAATTCTCTCCTTGCAATTAAAATTCAGGCAGAACATAGCAAAGAGTCTTTAGGGAGAGCTGGACCCTGCTGTGCTGGTAAGCCATTTCCCAGCATAACCGCCTTCCTGCATATGCTGGGGCTTGGCTGCACTGCTGTCTGCCCCAGCATCATCATGCCCAAAGGTGGGCTGGGGCTCACACCATGCAGTCAGCACAAGGAGGAAAACCAAGGGCCATTTGTACACTAGGAGAGGGTAGGAATGTTTCCCCACTGCCCACGGTTTAGTTGAAACCCGTGCTGTGTACATATGCATGTTTGTAAGATGTAAGGTGACAGAGGGTGCACTGGGATGTGTTGGATCAGGCGTTTGTTAAGAGCTAGAAGCCAAAAAAATAAAATAAAAAGGAAAAGAAGCCATGCCGGATGGACAGCAATGTTTCCATATTTACTTTGTTTACAGTGCTTTGTAAATAGGTTCCAGTGAGTCTGTCTTTAGATGGATGTTGTGTCAGCTGCCTTCCACTTTATCTTTGTCACGTAGGTTTATTTACTGTAACTACTTGTGCAAGTTCAACTTTTCTAACATGTTTTTATTTTGGACAGTTTTTTAATTGACATTTTCAACAAATAAAGGATAAAAATCGCTTCTTAGCCCTTTGTGTCCTTCTCCCCTCTCTCTGGGGCTGCACTCAAGTCCAAGGGAAGCAAGTCGGTGCAGCACAAAAACCTGCTGAGCACTCAGCAAGTACAGCAGCACTTGCTATGGGCATCTCTTGTTTCAGAGAAAAGGACTGAAATGCTGTGTTCTGACACACTGGACAGCAGGGAAATGCTGGTGTGGATGGTCACCATGGCATTTAGGGGTCATTCCCATTGGTGCTGGGGCAGAGAGATGTGTTTCCATCCCTTGAGCCCCAGTTGTGTCCTGTTGTCAGGAATGCTTTATGGAGAGAAGCTCTTCTCCATTGCACCACTTGGTTGCTGTAGATAAGCCACTTCCTGCCTAATTTTTTTTTTTTTTGTTGTTGTTGTTGTTGTTACCGCGTTATCTTTTTTTTTCTGGGGATTAGGTGTGGTGACAGGATTTCCTTTGGTCTACTGCTTGGACAAGTCCTCTCTTGCACCTGGTATCTTTAACTCTTTGGTGGGACACTCAGTGGTACTTCAGGAAACTGCAGAGCCAGAGCAGTGCTATATCCAGACCCAAGTGTCCTCAAGCATCAAGTGGTCCAGAGAGCAAAGGCAAAGCAACCATCAGCTCTTTTGGAGAGAGCACCTGCCTTCCCAAGTCCCCATGGGGCCAAATCCAGGTCTTAACCAGAGCTCTCCACTCTCTACTGAATATGGACCCCATTTATCCCCTTCTCTTACACCAGGTCCCTTTGCACAAGCAAAATAGCGCAAGCAGCACCAGCATCCTCCAGGCAACAGAGCTGGGCATCTAAAGCCACCAGTGTAAGAACAGACCCAAAAAGCAGCTTAATGTGTGCAGTCAGACCCCCAGTGAGGCTGGGGCAGCCTGAGAGGTGCCCATTTGGTGCCACGTGCCAGGGCAGCTGCCACCAAAGCGTATTCATCTTCCCCTCGCCCCTTTTCACTTCTTCGCTCAGGAAGGAGAAAAATCAGCTTAGAAACCGTAAAACCCAATAAGTGACAGCGGGGCCCTGCAGTGAAGGAAAAATCAGAGTATTGATGACCTTCAAACTTTCCACGGGGAGAGGAAAGCTGCAGCACCACGGAGGGGAGGAGAACAAAGCAGCCCGGGAGAAGGCCATGGGCTGAGCCTGACAGCTGGATGGTGACACACACATAGCCTCTCCTCCCACGTGCAGCCTCTCATCAGCATCCCACAGGCTATTTTTGGCAAGCGAAGAAACAGAGGCAAGAAACAAGAGCCCCAGGAAAGGCAGCGGTGCGAGGCTAGGAGACTCGCTGGAAGGGAGAGATAGCACTTAACAGCTTTCCAGCCCAGCAGCACCTCTACTCCTGAGAGCACTGCCCTCCCCACCCAGATCCCTACAGGCTCTGACCTTGTGCCCCACACCATCCCATCCACCTGCTGCAAAGCAGGAAAGAGAACCTTGCATCACTCAGGCAATAGCAAAAGACCTCTTCCAACCAGGTGCTATAAATCTCCTAAACGAGCCCCTCCAGCTGCACCTCATGCTGCCCTCCTGCTCTCCTGCCCTTGCTTGGAATGCACCCAGCCCTGCCCTGCATCTCCAATGTGTCCCAATGTGTTTGGGGCCAGCTGTCCCCACTGTGTCCCTTGCACTGTCCTGATGCCCTGTTGATCCCCAGACACCATGTAGGACATCAAGAGGTCACACTAGGAAGAGTTTGCAGCATTCAAAGCAGACAAAACCCCCATCCATGGGACACAATGTTGTGCAAAGCCCCATTGCAGCAGATGCTGTGGGATGCATGGCTCAGCGATGCTCTGCAGCCTGCACGATGCTTCAGATACACTCAGGAATGGGGACACCAAATGTCAAAATGCATTGCAAAACACAACCACAGTCACATGCAGCTCCTTCACACTGTGCAGTTTCCCATGCACTTTGGGCTAGTCCCTCTGTCCATAAATATGAGGCAGTTTTAGTTCATGTTAAATAAATAGTTTTTATACATGGCATGGTACAAGAACGCTCCGTTCTCAGACAAAGTTATGCAGCTTTGGAGAACAGCCACAAAACTGCAAATTGAATTATGAAAAAATCAGGCAGGCAGAGCAATCTTGCTCTGACTTTGTGGAGCCAGCGATGGGCAGCCACCACTGATGTGTCCAACCTGGCAGCACCTGCACTCGAGCACCACAGCAGGACCAGGCCCACAGCCTCATGCCACGCAAACCCTAGGAAGCACCCAAATCTGATATCCTCCACTTGCAGACTTGTTGCCTCCAGGAGTGTTCCCAATCTTTGTCCATCACCTTGTGCTCCTGCCACCTCAGTGCTTTCCTGGTCCTGCTCCCATGGAGGACTAGAGAGAGCTAGAGAGAGGCAGCATGTCCAAACCTGACCACGATGGCCAAAGCCCCTTCCACAGGAGCTCTCTATCTGGTATCAAAGCATTCTCTTGGGCAAATTTGGATCATCAAAAGCAGAGCAACACCAGTGCCTCACCGGAGCTCTGGTTGAAAGCAGCAGCCACCCCCAGACACCAACAGTGTTTTCAATGATGGTTGAATTTCAACCAGCACAAACTTGGCCGTGTCGAGCAAGAAGACTGAGTCCTGTAGGCAGTTATGAGTGGAAAAAAGGAGTTCTCAGCATAATACAGTTAGGGTGGCAATAATGTATCACCAACAGTCAACACGTAGGGACAGTGCCTGGCTGATCGATTCCTTTAGAGGAGATGTTCTTCAGCCTTTTAATGTTTTTTTTCCATTGATGTTCTGTAAGCAGATGGGTACAGGAGATATGCACAAACCTAGCATGGCTGGAGCGCCCTGAGCCATCCTACGGTGTTAGGAAGGAAAGAGCGTTGGTAGAGTTTGCTAAATTATGGGGCATAATGGGGCTAGCAGAGCAGGACATGGCGGACCAGACACGCTACCCTACCAATGAAAGAAAAAAGAGAAGTGCAGACAACGACAGCTTCAAACTTTTTTCCTTTCCTGTTCTCAGGGCCCCTCGGCCCTCATCAATAAATAACAAAATATACAATATAAGAAACAAGAACAACAAAGAGGCAGAGGAACATAAATACGGGAAACAGGGAAAGCCCCTTGGCTCAACAGAGTCGGGCTGGGCCCCTCCTCTCTACAGCTTGAACATGCCAAAGTAGGTGTTGCCAGGGTTGGCGTTCACTAGCGTTGAGTCCGTCACGTTGACGAAGACCATGTCGCCCTGCCGCAGCTCAAAGACACCGCCCTCCCGGATGGATTGCAGCTCACAGAGGGCTGTGGAGGTGCTGTGCGTGTCGAGTCCCTTCATCAGGAGACGGTCCTCTTCCATGGGGAGGTACAAATAAATATAGAGGGTGAACGGCGCCGAAGCCGCCGCCTTGGTGCAGAAGCTGACTTGTGCGTAGATGTAGTAGAGCCCTGCTTTCTCCACCTTCAGCTTCCCCTCATGGTAGGATATCAAGCTGCTTGTTGGGGCGTAGCTCGTCGTCTTCCACTCCAGCACTGGGGAGAAAATATGGCTATTGAGCTGGGATAGATCTTGCTTGAGAGGCTGATTTTGCAGGGCAGCCCCTAGGGCATTTGGCATCACAACCTCCAACCCCAGTGGGGAAAAGGGGGTTCTCAGCCCTGAAGCTGGGATGCAGTTGTTGGTGAGACACAAGGCCTTGCATTGATGTGAATGGAGAAGAACTTTGCCTCCTTCATCTAATCACGTGGAAATCATAGAATCATAGACTGGCTTGGGTTGGAAAAATGACCGTAAAGATCAGTGCTTGGGGCAGAGGCAAGACTTCTCCAAGGAGGTGCAAAGATGAGCATCTGATGCTGCTCCAGGAGCTCTGCCCACCCTGCAGACCTGGGGCACGAGTTGTGTCCTTGGAGCAGCTTGTGAACATGAACTCCCATGGGGACATATCCTCTGCCCCCCACTGCCGAATCGCAGAGCTCCTGGCAGCCCATTGAGATTGGGACTGCTTTGTAATTGCAACAAGTGCTCAAACAGGGAGTTTCAAAATGCAACGAGCATCTTGATTCTTTGATCTTATCTAATACGGAGCTTTCCACAGGTAGACTGAGCTCTGGGTGAATTGCTGCGTCAGAGATGGAAAGAGCAGTTGCTGATTACCGACAGTTACTTCAGAATTAAATCAAACGTGCTCTCATTGAGAATCCTTGTGAGATTGGGAGGCTGACCCTGCAAACTCTTATTTGCCTCAGTAAGCCATGTGGATGGCACATAGCTAGGGCCATTCTGGGGACAAAGCCACGAGTGCTGACTTACCTCGCACTGCTCTGCTGCTCTTCACCCCTGCCAGGTGCGTTGCAATCGGCTGCCTCTTCTCCTCTGCAATTTGGAAACACTGGTGTTACTGGGGCCCAGCACTGCTCTACCCCCACAACCTGGAACTCCCAGCCTTGGGGCTTCTCATGGTGCACATCCAGCCCAGAGGCAGTCTGCAAAGCCCCTTCCCCTTTGAATGAGGCAGGATCTGGCCTCAGCAATTACATGACCTGGATGTGCCCACTGCTTACCTGCCACAGATGTCTCATTCCTACTCTTCAAGTGGGGATGCTCATGACCTGCAAGGAGAAAAAGGGAAGGATTTGATTTTGAGTTTGTTTTCATCCATTTTGGTCAATGCAGTATCTTGGCAAGACAACTGTGTCCAGGTCAGAGCCAACCCCATTCCATGCACAGACCCCCATGGAGATGCTCTGCTGCTCCCAACAGACTCCACCAAGGGGACCAAAGGACCCTCTCTCCTGCCCCCTGCCCCTTGCAGCCACTCATCTCTCCTCCCTTCAGCAGCACCATGACACTCACCTCTGTGCATTTCAAATTTTGGCAACTCCTCGCTGGCTGTCCTATCCTGCAAGAACAGCAAAAATATATACTTGAAGATATGTATCCTTACATTTTTTAAAAATAATAGACTGTTTTAAGATGTATGAATCAAACACCATTAAAGTCTTTGTGTAAAGGATGCTCTGGACAAAACTCAATTGGTTCTGTTTGTTACCAGCAGAAGGTACCAGAAGCCATCACATGTCCCAGCACCTTCCCAGAATCGGATACGGCTGTGGGCTGCCCTGCTCTTTGCAGCATGAGGGTTGCCGAGCTTTTGGTCTTAGGTCTTTAATTTTAATAATGCTGTGCAATTAAAATGCTCTGTGAGGTGGCTCTTCTGCACCCAAACATGAGAAACCTCTGCAGTAGGTGGAGGTGATGTTTCTAAGCCATGGGAAGGCATTTGCATGGCATCCTCCTCCTGCTCCTCGCTGGACTCAATCCAGCTGATCCAAGTCATGCACTGTCATTAATGGCTGAGCTTGAAAGTGCTCCTAACATCCTCCTTCCCACCCGCACAGCAACTGAGAGAGCTGGAAGACAGCAGAACACCAATGGTTTTCAGGCCAGGATGGCAGCTCCATCCCATCTTGCCTTGGGCACGGTGCAGTTGGACCTGCTCTGGCCACGCTTTGGGGAAAAAGTGGATGAGATTTTTCATTGATGTCAATAGTGTAAAAATATGTAAAAAAAAAGTATAAAAAAGAGCACTTGTTCTTCCCAAGATTTCAAGAAGGCTTTGGGTGATGCTTTGTGTGTGCCTAGGAGTCTCCCTCCACCTTCAGCAGGGGTTGTATCCACCCAGCAGCAATCTACCTTGCACTGGAGGTCCTGGAAGCCTTTTAGAACTTTTTCACAGTCCAATAATGTCGACTTCTGACCTTCTTCCGTCTGACATTTCTGCACTTTCCTCAGGAAGATGTAATCTTCATTTAAACTCAACACTTCTTCCATCTGCCGGTGGGGGAGAGAAGAGAGAGGGTCAATGAGTTGCTGCTGGGGAATGCAGATAAGAGGCATCCTCTCCAAATCACAGCTTGGGAAGGCCAGTGGTCTTCCCTCAGCATGGGGAGGAGAGGGACACCAGTTGCTCCCACCATCCACCAGCAATATCCACTGGTGTGTGCCCCAACCTGGAGCTGCCCCACTTTGTTCGGCCAGGAAGCCCACACCCCAGGCTGTCACCCACTTACATCTTAATTTAGATCAAGTCAACACATTTAAAAGGTGCTAATACCAGTCTTATCTTTGCATCTGCATTCTGGGTTTAAGATCTATTCCATTTCTGTAGCTTATATGTTTTCTGTTTTGGGGGAAATAGTTTTAGATGGTGATTTTAAGCATTGTGCAGTGCTGCTGCAGTTACAGCAACTTCAAATACAGCTTTTCAGCTTTTCTGTTTTTACTAAGTGAAGTCCCACATGTGGGACAGGATTATGGATACTACACACCTTCCATTAAAAAGGGTGAAGTATTAAGGTCCACTGCTTATTTTCCCAAAGCAGAAAGAATCCCAGAATCATAGAGCTGTTTGAATTGGAAGAGATCTTTAAAGGTTATCTAGTGCATATCCCCTGTAATAAACAGCAATATCTACAGCTCCATCAGGTGCTCAGAGCCCTGTCCAGCCTGACCTTGAAAAACTTCATTTCTGGACTCTCTTACCCCCGATGAGTGTCCCAGTGCTGCTGTGGCACCAGCACAACCACCAGGAACCCGAAGGCTAACACAGCACCCTGGTTCACCCAGACTGGCTACTTCTGCCAGGTTTGCTCTTAGCAGCTCCTCTTTATCAATCCATTTTCACTTCGTTAACAAAAGGAACAGCTCTCTTCATCTGTATACATCTTCTCTTAGTGGCAAGTTAGAGCAGAAACAACAACATATAAAATGATGTATAAACCCCATTCCTGCATCAGTCCAGTGGTCAGCAACATCTTGCCCAATGTTCCTCCTTTGGGTGACCAGCCCTCTCCATGCTGAAGGCAAATGGTGTTAGCAGTCCAGCAGAGAAAACTTTATCTTATCCAACACTTACCTTATCCATCTTCATGTGAAGATATAAGCAGAAAAGTACGGTCCCAATGGTCTGTACCACCATGAATACAGCGAGGAAGCACATAAACATTTTCATGGTGCTGGGAGAGGTGCTGCTCATGGGTCGGGGTGCTGCAGAGCTGTAGGCTTCATTCATCCTCCGGGCACGGTGCTGGTGCTCCTGCAAATGAGCTGCTTGCAAGTAGCATGAGAACTGTTGTGTGAGCAGCCGCTGCTCAAGGGATACAGGTTGCAGCAACCTACACTTCCTGGAAAAAAACCTTCGTAGTGGGTAGGTTTGTTCACCACCATCTCCCACAACAAAAAAGAGGTTGCTTAGACATTCTTCTCTGCTGCACTTCCATACTTTTTCCTACCGTCCTACCAGAAGCAGGTAGCAATTCTTATTCTGAATTTTCATATCTGCCTCCGAAACACTCCTGGCTTTCCCCAGTGTTGTTTTTTTCCTATTGTGGATGAATGCTTTGTGACTAGTCATCTTCAGAGCAAGGTAGACCATGAGTCAGTGGGCAGTATCACTGAATTGTGGTGGGGGCTGCCAGGCATTGGGAAGCTTTTTGGAACTCGTTCATTTCTCAAAATGGGAAGAAAAGCTTTCTACTCTGTTTCCTTTGTGAGAGGGACAATTTTGCGATGCTTGGGGGAGGCAGATGAGTTGTGCTGGTTCCTGTCCTTCCTTTGTGCTCCCCAAAGGTGAAGTCTCCCCAGGTAGGATTAGGATGGGTGCTCCTGGAGAAATGGACATCTTTGTGGGCACTGGGTCCACAGTGTGGGCATGGCTTCATGCTCCTCAACAGCAAGACTTTGGGTCTTGGTGCTTGGCCATCAGTTTGGAGAGACACATTTTGAGCAGCTTTTCCACTGTCATGGTGAAGTGCTCACCCTGCAACCACAGGCACAAGCATCCTCAGACTGTGTCCGCACTAACACAAATCTGGGCATGGAAAGGGCTGCTGGGGACTCTGAGCACTGCTACCAATCACAGACCTCTGCCACAGACTGGCTTTGCTTCATGCTAGAGCAAAGAGGATGAAGTTGGGCTGCATGCACGGGGGGCTGGGTTGATCAAACTATCATGCAAAGTTGTTTTGAAAGTAACAGGCTGAAGGCAATGCTCTTATCAGATGTGCATGCAGCAAATAAAGGGCTGGATCCTGCCAGAATCAGGGTGGTGCTAAGCAGTGCTGCTCACCCATAGTGACAGCAGAGGAGGGCTCCCAGAACCATGGGGCTGCACAGCAGAGCAGGATAGGCTCCAGCACTCGCTTTTGCTATCTACCCACTCTCTCGCATCCTGTCCTGTGTGGTTAGAGTGCTCTTAGCTACAAATGCAAGTGCTGGTAGCAAAGCACAAACATCTTTGCAACCCAGTCAGTATTTGACCTTGGCAGGTCACTGTGTTCCTAAATATAGCCAAATAACCCAAATATAACCCAAATCACAAATACGTGACAGTACCAGGGTCTTTGCTGGCAGCAATTCAGTGGCTGATGGATCCCCAGGGTCCTGTGCCCCCTTTCCATGCTGACTCTACCACCTTCTTGCACAGAGGGGAGCACTGAATTATAGAATCATAGAATCATGGAATCATTGAGGTTGGAAAAGACCTCTAAGATCATCAAATACAACCATCAACCCATCCCCACCAGGCTGACTTCACGTCGCTCAGTGCCACATCTCCATGTTCCTAGAACACCTTCAGGGACTGTGACTCCATCACCTTCCTGGATAGCCTGTTTGGGATGGGACTGCAGCCCCCATGCAGTTTGAGGGCACTACCAACCAGTGCTTTCCTTCTCTCTCATGTTATAATCGGTATTACCTTTGGAAATACCAGCCCTGGTCCCTGGCAGGTCTCTGAGCTGACAGAACTGTCCCTGCCATGGAGGGTCTGCCATCTGCATCAACAAGAAGCTGCCCCCCCAGGGAAACCCCATGGCAATGGCACTGGGGGCCAACCCTTCAGCAAACGCTCGTAAGTCCTCACCCCATGCCTCAGCCACAGGGCAACCACTGACATTTTCCAAAGCTCTTCAGACTTTCCTCCAAATTTAATACTCATGCTTGGAGGAAGTCTTCATATGAGAAACAAAACGACATGAGAAGTCGTTACTTAATACTTTCCCCGAATCCCCAGTGTCGGGACCCAGAGGCAGTCAATAAAGTGTGAAACCACAGCAGTGAGTGATGCAGAGAGCAGAAAATAAGGTTTTGCACAGCAATCCCTGAGCTCTGGCCATCCCCGGCAGATGAAATCGTCTCAGAGATGTTTCTGGATAACCACCTGTCACTATTTCACCAAAATGAGAGAAAGATGCAGGGAATGCCAGAAAGCCCAGCCCCGTAGCACACACCTGAAGCTCTGTGAGGATAGGGAAAGGCTTCGCTTTGGGGTCCCCAACACAAAATGTTGATGGAGGCTCTCTGGTTTGCTCTGAAAACCAGGAAACACAGCCTCAATAGTCACCAGTGCCCTGACGAAAAAGATGGTGTGGAAAATATGACAGTGGGGATCCCAGCAGAGATTCATCAGCATGCCTTGTTAGGAGGGCAGGCTGGTTACTCTTCTTCAGGAAAACATTTTGTTGTGTTGGCAATCCAGCCCCAACCATCTCCTCTAGCGCCATTACCAGGTCCTGTGGTGGTTCTGCACCACATGGGTGGGATGAGGGACTCAAAATCCTCAAAATCCATGTTAGCTCCTGCCTGAGCCAGGTTGTCTCATGGCTGCACATCGTTGGCCACTTCCTGCTGTAGGAACTTGGGGGAGTGAGCAGAGGGGCACGGAGGGATTATGGAGGACCCAGTGCCTACCTATGTGGGTTTTCCCCAGAGAAGATGAAGTTCACCTTCACCTGGAGACAATCCCACCACTGGGAAACCAATAGGGTTTTCTTTCACCCCAAGCCCCCATGAACATAACCATACCCATCTGCTCATGTACCCAAACGAGTGAAGTTCTTCCAACCCGAGTGAGACGATGGGAAAATGTGATCCATCGCTTGCATTCCTATTGACCTACTTGCAGTATTTCCGCTGATCAGCAAATTGTCTCCACTGCACTCGGTTTTGTTTACTGAGAAAATATCCGGTTGCAAGCCCTGGTGATCTGCCAAAGGCCGGGAGCAGTTCTGAACACAGCAAGGTGAAAGCTGATGAAAAGAGAGTGAATTTTTTGGGTGCTTGCTGCGGTTTCATGTAACTAGCTCTTTAAAACATGCTGCTCACCTCACAGCTCATTACACTTGACAAAAGCCAGGTGCTGTGCACCGCTAAGAGCAATACACTCAGAAAGAGGATTTTATTCTGAGTCACAAAAGGAGTTTGCCTGCAATGCTGTAGGAGGGATGTGGAAGGAAGCCTATGAGAAAAACCTGATTTAGTCCTTCTGACCATGAGCAGAAATTTGAGCTTTTCCATCATTTATTTTATCGTTTCTTTAGATTTTCTTTTCTCGTGTCTCCCAAGATCTCATGACTTCAGGATTACACCCATCACAGGAGAGAGAGGAGACAGACAGAGCCAGAACATCACAGAAAATATCACCAGCATCCGGAGAAGGAAAGGTTACATTACAGTTTCCGTTCATTTTTTTAAAACTTTGTATGACTTAGAGAAAGCTCTGGAGCACAGAGCAGCCTCAGAGTTAGTTGGAAAGATCTGGCTTGAGATGGTCTGTGGAAGAGAAGGGCGGGAGGTGGCCATTGTAGCCATCATTGTGGCAATTGCAGACTTCAGCCTGGTTGCTCCTGGTGTCCCACACCCACAGAGAGATACCTGTGGGGGTCAGCAAACACTCCAGGCTCCAACAGGCGTGAGGTGAGCTGCCACAGGTCACTGCAAGGCCAGGGGAGAATGCCCAGACATGCAAGGGAACACCTCTCCCTTCTCTGCCACCCTGCCAATCAGCCAAAAGCCAAGGGGAAAAGCTGCAGGGGACAGCACTGGGTGCTGCTGTCCCTCTGAGCTAACCAGCTCCAGGGGATGCCTTCTCCTAAGCCCCTTCCCACCATCCATCCCTGCTGCAGCCATGGGTGCACCCCAAGCTGGTGATCCCAAGGGGATCAGGGTGGGTGGAGGGCCAGGAAAAGCAGAGGAACCAGCCTCATTGCAGGATGGAGGGCTTCAAAGGGCACATGGCTCTCACCACATCTGGGCTGCACATCTGGGCAGCACACACTACATTTAGGTGGTGTGTGCCACACTGAGCCACACAGAGAACATGCCTCCAAAGTGCTGATGCGAAGCCTCAGTGCAGCCGTGAAACCACAAAAGGCACTAGAAACTTCTTGCTGTGACGGCTGCACCTCCTTCTCCCGGCTTCCTAAAAATAGAGGCTGGCACAGGGCGAGCTGCAACCCCGTGCTGCCAAACAGCCGTGAGTCACCGCGGAAGGAGGGCAGGAGCACCCAGCCCACCCCAGGGTGCTGCTCTGCCCAGCTCAGGGTGCACAGGTCTGGGACCATCAAAGCCAAAACGAAACGTGATGGGGATGAGCAAAGCCCACGGGAGGTTTTGTACCCAGCGGCCACCTCCCACGGCAAAGTGCTGTGGTGTGGGTGGGGGGGGGCCCGGCATCGCCTTTGCATCGCCCCTGGTTCCCCTCCTGGGACAGGACCGAAACAATACCTGCATCCGCGTGGGGCTGGTGAGCAAAACAAAAGGCTCAGGGCAGAGGAGGGATGTGGCTGCATGGTTTGTACCAGTTCAGAAGCTGGAAATCAAAGGTGCACTGCGCTGTGCTTCTGTCTTATCACTTGGGGCGAGATCAACCACACTACATGCGGTGGCAGCAGGGACCAAAGAGCTTGTTAAGTCTTGTTATTAATGTTTTTGCTTGCATTAAATTAGAATTAGATACCATGGGGAGATCAAACACATGGCCAAAGCCCCCCTAAAACTGCTCGGCAGTATCTCCTGGAGGAGCAAAGCATCTCTGCCCTATGAGTATCTGCTGGAGGAGCAAAGGATGCACAGCATCTCTGCCCTATGAGACGTGGCCATGCTTGCAAAAAAAAAAGCATCGTGTCTGTCCCAGCATGATCCTCTGGGTCACTGGAATCCCCACAGCATCCAAGAAGCTCACACTCATGGAAATGACAGGCGAGGGGCTGTGAGGGTGTGTGAGGGTGAGCCTGTTTGAGAGGGGCAGGCAAGGAGAAAAACCCGAAGGCAGCACCTGAGTGTAAACCCACACGCTGCTATGTGCTCTAATAAACGCTAAGACTGAACGCCCGGACAAGACACACACATGGCTTTAGCCTACAAAACCAATCCAGAATCTTTCTCAGAGGAACACAAAGGCAGAGCAGCATCGCTGTGAATGTCATGCGATAGGTGCTGCGATGGTAACCCGCAGGGGCAGCAGTGAGGCTTCAAGTCGTGGGCAGTGTGTTCCCACTAAGAGCTGCCGCGCTCAGCCTGGGCACAGCTCTCTCACGGACCTCGCTGCAGTGCTCTGAGCCCTGGGACATGATCTTGCTAAGAAATCCAACATAAAATCCCCGTGAGCTGCACGGCATGGCAGAGAGTGGATGCTAAAACAACTCTGCCATCTGCTGACTCCTCCCTGCCCCATCCATCCCTCTTTGGCCGCTGCTGCAGAAAGGATCAGAGGCAGACACGAGGACAAGGATGATGTCACCTCAGGGTGTTTCTGGGGAAGAAAATGGTGTCGGCACAGCAACAAATGCCAAGTATGCTCCTTGGTGGACAAGCACAGCTCTCCCCACAGTCTGTTGGGAAGGTACCAGATGGAGATACTGCCATGGTGATGCAGCATTGGAATGCTGCTACTGCTGCAGGGTGGGGGTCCCTGATGCCCTCTGTGAATGTGCTCGGTGAGCAGAGATGCACTGACAAAGCTGATGTCACGGTAGCTGCACAGAAATCTGTTCCACAAATGGGGTATTTTCCTAAGGGATGTATTTCCTTTCCAGTGTAGGCGCCAATGACCACAGGTTTCTTGGCAGTTCCAGCTCTCCTGCCTACTGGCACAACATCTCCATTAGAGCCCGGCACATCTGTCAGCAGGAAGATATTTTGGATATTTTCATCACTTGCTGGAGAGAGGCAGGACAGTGAGCACCCTGCTGAGCTGCACATCCTTTCCACATAGGCTGTTTCACACTTGAAAATGAGTACTGAGCTCAGCAGATGCTCAGCCCACAGCACAGCCTGGAGCATCCCTTCTGCTTTGGGTGTCCAATGGGTAGAGCCATGTCCCTGCCCATGAGCAGTGCTTTGTGCTCTCACTGATGCTCCTCGCCCATTCCCTCTGCCAGTGCATGAAATAACAGCAATGCACACAGACTCCGGGGTGGTCGTTAGGATTTTCAAAAAGGGGCTTCTTGGGGTTTTTTGTTAGTTTTGCAAAGCAAGCACATCAATGGAACTGAAAGTAGGTTCACACCGCAGTGCCCACCCATGCAAAGCTAAAACGAACCACAAAGCCAGGCAATTACACAACCTCCTAATAGTTACCAGGCTTGCTTTCCGAGCACTTGCTGCTGCTTTTGCAAACAGCCTCAGAAGAATTCGGTGGTGGAAGTGACTCCTTGGCCTGTTCTTGCCAGAAAAACCACTGAGCATATCCTAGAGGGCAGGAAGGTTTTTTTTCAGGGTTCTAAGAAAGAGTCTTGGTCTTCAGCTAATCCTGCAAATGCTCAAATTGCTTCTGGTGCAAACCCACCAACTCGTACATCTCCTCCCTCATGAAGCTCAGCTCGAAGGGAGAAGACATGAAGCAAGGTTCCCTCACCACGTGGCATGGACAGATGGGCATGTCTGGGAGGAAGGTTCTGGGTGCCTGCAAAGAGCAAAGGGGAAAGGTGATGTCTGAACATTAGGCAATGGGAAGCTTTTCTCCCCTGTGCTGGGAGCTGCCAAACACTCCCACCCATTCCAGGTGATGCACTCCAGGTCCACTACCAGTTGCAGTATCGCATACGGCTCTGGCAGACGTGAGTGTGGGTAGCCATAGAGACCACACGATGCGTACGTGATATTCTCTCCTCTACAGTCCTGCTAATGTAACTTCTATTAAAAACCTCACAGAAAAGAAGATGAGGTAAGGAGCAAGGTCCAGGATTCCCTGTGAAACAGCATGTGCAAACCCACCTGGATGCAGTGGCGTGTGAGCAGCCCTGGCTATGGGAGCTGGAGACCTCTGTTTGCAAGGCAAAGCCCTTCTGGGCACACATACCATGGAGCTATGCTGGGACTGGTCATGGTGCAGTAACATCTTCCAAGCCAGAAGACAGATAAGACCACAAAGGTTTGAAGCCACTTCTTCCTTCCTCTGGGCAGGTTTCAAAAAAATCCTGAGAAAGCTCTCTCTGGCTGTGTATAAGGATTCAGGAAGATGCACAGTTTGCAAGCCCTTGGCCCAGGCAAGGCTATGCCCACCTCTCCTTGCAGAGTCTTCTCTAAGGCACTACTACAACGCTTTGTGATGTTGTGGCTCCTGCTGGGTGAAAAGGCACCAGCAGTTCATTCATAAAATGGTGCCTTAGGTAGGAAAGAGGTCAGAGTTCTGCACAAGAAATGAAATGCTCTTGAAGCTACATAGCTGTTCTGGGGATATTAACATACAAAATTAATGAGTGTTGCATACATCAGCCCAGCAAGCCCTGCTGTTATTGCCTTCTTTTAAGAACGGCAGCACCTGTAAGCACTTGCAGTGTGCACAAGCTCTGCATTCTCTCTCTTCCACTGGGCTTTGCAATATGCTTTTCCAAATATCCTGTTTTGTTATCAAGCAAAAGGACAAGATTTGCATTTCTTGCCTCAAGTTATTTCTTGTTCATGGGTTTTCCACATCCATCTTGGTCATCGGCAGCACGGAGCACCACCCACATCCCAATGGCCATGCAGAACACACCTGTGCCACTATGTTGCTCATCCTCAGGTGTGCAGAGCGCTGCTGACCCACCACCATGCAGCACTACCACATGACCATGCAGCTGGCAGTGACCCCTGCTGTGCTGACTGTGGATCTGAGCTCTGAATTGGACCCTTTAGAGAAACAAGGAATAATGGATCACGTTGATCCCTGAAGTAAATGGCAGCGTTGAGCACTCAGGAAATACAAGACCAGGCTCATTTCCTACATGGGAAAGAACAACATCTTCTTTCACGCCATAATGCCTGCCTGCTCCTGGGAGTTTTACTGTGTGCCAGATGATTGAAACAGAGCCTCTTGTGTTAGAGCCACCAAAGACACAGAGTGGAGTCAATGACACTGTTGCGTTGGCCAAGCTTTCAGAGGAAGGGCTCCTGGGGACACACAGCAATGGACCAAACTCAATCCAGCCCTGAGAGAAGGGCTCTTAGATTCACAACCCCAGTGAAAACCTGAGTGCTGACAGCTTATCAGCTGCATGATTTACCCAAACTTACTGCTAAATAATCATGAAAGTAGCTGTCAGAGAGCAGTCTCAGTAATGCACATCAAGAGCCAACATAAGGGCTTAAAAAAATAGTTCAAATGCATAGACAAGGGAAACTGTACAGTTTGACTCATTTAATTGCTTATATCATGCCAAATTCCAATTTAATAACACGCTTATATACAAAGAATATGTCACAAATAATGCATCAACAGAAATACATGTTTAACACAAAGAAGTTAAACCGGTTCTGTGGCAGATGCTCGTTTACATATGCATTGATTTAATTACAGATTTCTCTCCCTCTTTTCAAGATCGCTAAAAAAGATCCAGAACACAATCCCTGAAACTCTCGAGTTGAGCCAGACTGACAAGATGCACCAATTTTCCCTTTGGTTGTGCCGGCAGAGATGCGCAACAATTCTGCTCTATTGACGCAAACAAAGTCAGAGGGAAGGGCAGTGCTGGCACGGCTGAAGTTGGCAAAGCACCACTGGATGTAATGAGATTTGTAGCTGTCTTCAAAAGAATGAAAGGTGAAACGGGGCTGGAAGATCCTTGAATTCCCACCCTGCAGAAAGGGCATCCCCAAAATTAGATGCCTGTGCCCCGCAAAGCCAGCGAAGCATCCTGCCCTCATGCACACAGCAACTGCTCACCCATGGACGGGGCACGGCCAGTTGCATCCATGCCTGAGCAACAAATCACCCTGGAGATGCGTTAGGCAATCATTTCAGGTTCCATCAGCAAATAAAGAGATCAATGAATGGCACTTGGAGACTGTGTGGAGCAAAGTGGGAACAACTTCTGCCCCTCCTGCCCCAGCCTTTCTGCTCAGCACGAATTGCTCCCCATGTTCCCTGATGCTGTGGTTCAAGTGTGGTTCATGAGCAAAGTCATGCCCAGCTGCCCTTAGCACACGCATGGTCAGCATGGTCAGCACCTGCTGCTAACACCTGGGGCAGGGAAAAGTGTATTCAGTGCTTTTCTTAAAGCACTGAGCTGAGCCAGCATCAACAAATCACGGAATCATTAAGGTTGGAAAAGTCCACTAAGATCATCTATAGTCCAACCGCCCTCCTACCACCAGTATTGCCCACTAAACCACACCCCTCAGTGCCACATTCACCCTTCCTTTGAAACATCTCCAGGGATGGTGGCCCCACCACCTCTCTGGGCAGCCTGTGCCAGTGCCTGACCACTCTTTTGGAGAAGAATTCCTCCCTAGTATCCATCCTGAAATAATGCACAGTGAGATGGTGTAACACTACTCAAATGCCTCAGTTATGCAGTAGCTTGACTGAAGTCAGGAACAGTTCCTTAAAATCAACTTAATCTACCTTTCTGCATCAAAAAACCCAATCAGAGGAACATTCCAATTGCTTGTCATTGTTAATTAGCCCTGGCTTTTCTCTGCAGATTTCTGAGTGCAGTACCTGCTGTTTTTTGATTGCATCCTCCAGCAGTACCTCCAATAGCAGGGACCAGGTCAGCTTCAGACAGGCAGGACAAAGGGATGGAACAAGAAGTAACAGGTAAACAAAGGGAAGAAATGACTGAAATTATTGATAGGAAACCCCTCTGCAGAAACACAGCGTGGTGCAGGCTCTGGGCTGAGCAGTGGTCTGCTCCTCACATAGAACAGAGGCAACATGAAACAGACAGGCAGCTTGGGATTCTTGTGGGCTGTGCTCAGTCACACGAGATCCCCGTTGGGCGTTCGGTACATTCAGTCTCCTTCCATCCGCTCAATTTGTTTTCCCAGCTGGCAGAGGGATTTATTTAAAGAGACTTTTCTCTTTTTTGTAAACGCGTGGCCTTATAAGCTAAAGTGGGTGATTAGTAACAATGCTGAGCATAGGAACTTTTGATTTTAACTGTGAGATGTGTTATGTTATCCCTACCTCAGGTAGGAAGGCAGTCTGTCTGTAGGAAATATATGAAATACAACTCGACCCTGTTGATCTTGCTGTGCCCATCACTCATCACCTCCCAGCTGAACAAGGAGATGGAGAGAACACAGCTCATTCAGGCTCAAACCCAGAGCTGCACAGCTCATGCTGAGGCAGCCCATGCTGGGGATGCGGAAGCACAGGATGCTCTCATGCTTTTGGTGTTGATGTGAGCATGAGCTGGGGCTCTTCTGCAGGCAGATCCAGCCTAGCTGTGTCTGTACCGCTTCCCCTGCATTGTGAGACCTGGGATACCCATGGAGTGGTGCAGACCAACACATGGGGACAGCCCAAACACTCGGGGAGAGTACTGCTGCTAATCCACACTATGGAGCATACTGGTCACCATGGGTGGCTTGGAGGAGATGTAGGCCTCCCTGTGTGCCATGCTTTGGGGACCACCTCATCTCAGCCAGCTCTGCTCCACAGTGGTCACCCAAAAACCCCAGCAGCAGCACCACACTGTGACCCTGCTATTGCCTCCCCATCATCTGTGCATCTCTTCAGCACAGAAACCACAACCATGATTGGGGTAATGTAACCACAGCCCAGCTGCCTGCACAGCAGCACTGCCACGAGGTGACCCAGCCTTCTGACTGCGTGACATTGAAACAAGGAACAGGCCCCAGCCACAGAGGCACCCACACCATCAGCGTGCACCAGTTTTCTGTTGGAACTCTCTGAGCATAACAATGCATGAGAACTCAGAGGAGAGCTCTCTGGGCCAACTGGAAACGGGGTGGGCAAGAGGTTCAGTACCTTTCCACTCAATTCACTTTTCTTCTGTCCACCAGAAAGAAAAAAAAAATGGGAAGAAAGCCATCTGTACAGAGAAAATAACTCTGGGCTGGAGCAGAATGCTGTGAATTTGCACATAACGAAAGAAGATAGTGCTGGGAGTTACCAGAAAACATCCCCTCCATCCCTTGGAGTGGTCGCTGCAGCACTGAGAGCTCAGGGAGGCAGAAGATGGGCGCAGCTCACACATCCTTTCTCCTCCCGTCACCACAGTGACTGCTGCATTCAGAATGGGAACTGAAAGTAAACGTGGGAAGCAGCAGATGGCCACTGCTGAATGCACGATGCTGTTTGCCAAGTCCTGAGCAGAAGAGCACGCGTACGGAACGGGATGGAGCTGCTGGCACCAAGCACAATGGCAGCACCATGGATGCAAGCAGAAAAGCAAGAACCACTCTGCTCTGCGCAAACAGATTTAGAGGAAGAAATTATAAGTACGATGGGCTCTCCGTGGGCTGTCCAGGTGGTTCTCCTGTTCGCCAGACCTGCTGCATGGTGGCACAACGAGGACATGGCACCACCACACCTTGTAGCGATGGAAACATTCCCACGTCAAGGCAGAACCACTGATGCCTCGCATCTTTGCATTTGAATAACTCCCCCCAGTGCTGTCCAACTCAACTTGCTCACTTCACTGGGAACACTGACTTTGAGTCAATTCGAATAGTTCTAGCTGTGACACGCACAGGACTAAGCTGTTCCAAGAAAAAAGTAAAAGCATTTAAGTATACTCTTTCATGTCTTTCCAGACCTTAGGGATAATTCATTTAAGCATTTTCTTTTAGGAGAAATGGCAGAGGGAGACAAAGGTTTGAAAGCAATAATTTCACTGGAATTACAGCACAAATCTGTGAGGAGATGGAGGGAATGCAGCACAGAAATCATTGCTGTGGCTCACAGAGGAAGTCAGATTATTTAACCACGTAGCCTTAATGTTCTGGAAACGGTCAGCACAGTAACAGAGAGAACTAAACAGAGAGGTACTCAAGCTATAAGAGAAGAAAAGCAATTCTGTAGAAAAATCAAAACCAGAAGGGATTTTAGGACATCGGTAGGATGCTGGCCTACCTTTTATTCACTTAGTTGACATGGTTCCTCTTGCATGCATTTTCATGTATATGCTAGCTCTTGTATACACTAGAGTACACTTTTATTATACAGGGTGGGATTTTCTTATTTTACTTTTTAACCAGCACCATAAACAGCTGATGAACTAAGAAGAGTTATATCTGCCCAGGTGCTGTAATGGGCTACAAACTGCAGTATGTAGGCAAACTAAAGATGATATTGTGCTTTTCTGGCCCATGGTTGTCTTGAAGTTTTTTGCAATGGAAGCCATGGTCTACAACAATGTTAAACACTATAGAGATATCAAATCAAGATAAGCAGCTGCAGCTAATTGCAGCCCTCTGTGATATAATTGTGCTTCTTATCAACAGTGATTAAAAAGTGCTAAAAGTCCTTTCAAAGAGGGTTAAGTGTGGAAAGCCATAAAGCAGACAGTGATTCTTCACAACAAACACAGTCCATCAGTTTCAATGCCACAATTATTAGAAATATTTACTGAACACGGAGAGCAATTTTTAATTCCTAACGCAGTAAATAGTATTCTTCATCTGAGAGACAAAGCAGAGAACAGCTGCAGCTCATTTCTTCTTGATTCACAGTCGCAAATAGGAACAGTTCACGGCAAGAACTTTGTTGGAATAAAGTAGAAATGTCCCATGGCTAAAAGTACAAATCCCGTCTTCTGTCGTGAATCTGAATACCTGAAATACACAGCATTAACAGGGCTGTCAAACAGAACGCTCCATTCGGTCCCCTCGGATGTTGCACAAACAAAATTGCACCTTTGGGTGTCCTCTGATGCAAGAGGGCCCTCACGAGAATAACCAGAATGACCCATCCGAGCTCTCCCCAAAACATTGCACGGCCAAGGAGCAGCACTGGGGTAACCTCCCAAGCACAGGGCACAGCTCAGGAGACCAAGAAAAATGCGGAAGCCTGAATGCTTTGGGAGTAATTTTGTACAATCATCAAGGTTGGAAAAGACCACTAAGATCATCAAGTCCAACCATCAACCCATCATCACCATGCCCACTAAGCCACGTCTCCCATTGCCACAAACAACGCTGCCAGCAGCGTGGTGGGTTTGTTGGTGAGAGGGGCACAAGAGATCCAGGGCAATGACAAATGGGTGCACTGGGAGGCAGTAGGCCCATGCTATAACAACAAAAATGGGAGTAGATGGAGTTAGAAAATCACATCTGACTTTAACAAAGTGTTTTCCCTCTTTCCAGTTACAGGATGGCAGTGTGCATTTTTGGAGAGAAAAACAAAAAACTTTTGAAATGCAGTCCAGAAGCAAGCACAAAAAGGACTCCATTCCTTGTACCTAAGAAAGGCAGCTGTCCTCTATAGGCAAGCACTAATTTGCTCCAAACCTGTTAATTTCATTACTCACCTGCAGTGGCATGGCTTGCACTGGGGTTCTCTGAGCCTTGGTAAGAGCTGGCTTTCCTCTCTTAAAAAAGGAAAATACTGGAGATGAGCAGAGATTCGGCATAGAGCTACAAGTAGGCAGCAGTTCCTAAAGAAACCTTGTGCTTTTGCAGCCCAGCCTATAGCACAGGTGCTGGGGAGCTCTGTGCTGTCTGGCACAGCAACATACACTTCCATAAATATAAATATCAGCTGTTCTTAAACATGACACAGCACAATGAGGAGTGTATTGAACAGAGCCAAGAAACAGGGACTCCAACAGCCAGACTGGATGCATACATCACAGGGGCTTGCCAAAGGCATGGCCAGTCCCTAATCTGCTTGGTTTTTTGGTTTGCTCAATAAGCAGACGTACAGCATTACACATGTGGTGTTGTGAGGCTCCTCAGATATTCAGAAAGGTGTGAAAGAAAACGCTTCTACTGAAGATGGTTGGGGACACCGAGCTGCTTCATTATCTTTCTTTATGATTTTAACTCAATTCTGTTCTGAATTTTTGAACTGAAGTCCACTACAGTTAGCACCATCTCCTCACACTGGTTACATGCAACATCTTCGTGTTTCAGAGGAGCTGGTGCACTGGGCCTCCTTGGGCTCACATTGCCCCCTGGGGGGAAGAGGGCACCTCGCTTTGTTCTGAAATTGAATCCTTAAATCTCAACTTCCTTAAAGCAATTCAGCTATCATTTCACAGCCTCAAACACAGCCTCAGCTAAACCCATCTAGGTATGTATCATGAACCGAAAACCTGCAATCCAGATGGAGACTCTCCCCTTTCCATGCATGGGCAGTTAGACCTTAGGAATAAGTAAACTCCAGGTAGGACATGCTGTGTGTCTCCAGCAGACTTCCTCAGCAATTTCACAGCCCTTTTTCTTGGAACCCAGCATCGAGCTACCAAATGGGAAAGCCCAGCAGGGCGATGCATTGGGACCTCACAGGATACCCAGGCAATGGGCAGGAGTCTGGTCACTGACAGCTTCCCAAAAACAGAGAGCACTGTCTTCACAACTATTGCATGAATTGCATTAGGGCTGGGGAATGTGCTGCAGAGAGAAGTCGCAGCTTCTGACACACAGGGTAAGGACAGCAATTAGCTTTGGGCAAGGTGAAGCTGGCCACCAGTCCTCTGCCCATCTCCCCTGCTGTCCACATACCTCCTTATAATACTGACCATAGCAGGAGAGAATCCTCTGGCCTTCTTGATAGGGGCTGCAGCTTCACACCTTTGGTTCACAGCATAATTTGTGCTCTAAACAGTCAGCCTGGTGGCTCAGGGCTCTTACATGAGTGTCCCTTTTTTAATCATAAGTGGGAGTACTGGTGCCACCATCCTGATGTCTATAGGCAATAGGTCTTGATAGCACATGGAGAACGCATGGTAGTGGTTCTTAATCAGTCCTGAGTATTCCAGCATTGAATATCTACTGAAAACCATTTCTATGAGCTGGGCTGAAGATGGCTCAGATTCTAGCACACTCAGGACAGACTTTACCATTTTGTCTCCTTCCATGAGATGCCATCAAAGAATAAAGTGACAGTATTTCCTTACCTCCCCCAGGAACTGAACTTTGGCTTATATTTTGTAATCTAGCAGGTCCAGTCATACAAGTAGAACTTGAGTGTTGCTTCACAGCACATTCCTGCATGGACATCAGGCACCGTTCCTGTTGTAGAAGACCAAGAAGGGAACCGTATTTCCTGTCAGAGATGGATTCATCCACCACGTGCAGGTCAGGCACGGCATGATGATACACAGGGCTGGTGAGACTGGGAGTGCCAAGGGAAGGGAAGGGCCAGAGGTCTGCAGGCGGTGCTGGATGAGTACGCAGAGCTGCTGGCTGGTACTGCCCTGCCATAGCAACAGCAGGGAAATTCAGAGCAGAGTTGGACATGCTGGTAGAGGAGGATGACGGATATGCTTTGGAGCAATGTGAGGAGAAATTCCACTGGTGAGGAGACATGCTATCTGCTCAAAGAGAGAAAGAAAACATCTGAAGTCCCATCAATTCCCATCTTCCTCCCTCACCCCCAAGGCAAATTCCAGTACATTTTTAAGGGAACACTACAGTACTGCACATTCATTTGCACATAAACATATATTCACTTTAGTGTTGCTTATCTTAACATCAGTTCATACTAATAGCAGGTAAATCACCACCACCAGTACTTCCCCTCCACTCCTTACAGGCACAAGCAGAGTTTTAACACTTGCAAGCTTAGACAAATAGCTCTTTGCAAAAACAAATTAAGTCACAATGCACTCAATGCACCTGACTACAATGGAGGCTCTTGGCTGGAAAACGAGGACCTGGTCCTGCCAATGGAACCATGCAGAGTTTGGGAAGCAGCCCAGCAAACAGGGATTTACTGTGGATGTCCCAGTGATATAAGTCAGGGCTCTGCAACCATGATTTTGCTGTTTTGTTTGCACATAGTTCCAAACTATTTGTAAACAAGGTTGCATAAGTATATGTGAGAAAACACAGCATGTTTCATCTTCTATTTCTTAGCAAAAGCTCAGCACCTGGCTCACCGTGCTTCGGGACGACCACCTCGCTCTTGTGCTTTGTGCTCAGGTCTTGTGGGTTCCTGGCATTGCTCAGAGCTCTAGAGAAATGTTCATCCACCACGCTGTTAATATCTCCTTGGAAATACGTAAAGACGACACTCTGAGCTCCCCATTCTGTTTTCACAGGCTCTTTGCTCTTACACGGCTTTGGAGAAAGCTTCCTTGTTTCCTCCATTTTCAGTAAGCAGCAGCCCCTGCCAAAAGAAACAGATCGGTACAGGAAGAACTCTTCATCTTAAATGGCACAGCCAGTGGTGAGCCTGTCTTCCTGAAATTAGTGGTGCCAGAGGAATTGTTGCCAATGAGACGAGAATCTCTCTCTGGGTTTCTGCTCCTTCCAATCATCTTCTAGTCCTAATTCCCTCTCATCAACTATTGATTCATGATGAAACCCCCGAGTTCCTCAGCCTTCATCTTCAGATTTTTACTATTGCCCTCCCGCATCCTTTTCCCAGCTCCAGCCTCTACCCATCTGATCACAGTAGTGAGGATAGGACACACACACAAGTTGGGTACCAGTTTGGAAATGCAATCCTACTCCCAACACTCACCCCCAGCCATCTGATTGGGATACCAGTCTTTCAGAACTTTGCCATTGACCAAATTTTCCCAACTGGAGCAAAGTTCAAACCAAAACCTTCCTCCTGGTTTATAGCTACCCTCCCAAGGCATATGAGGAGAGCAAGGAGCTAGCATATTTCAGACAAATAACTGGAAGAACTTTAAGCAAAAGGATATTACTTTTTTCCCCAGCCTGATTCTAGAAAGCAATACACAATTTTGGTTACAAAACTTTCTGGCTGTTTATCTGGAGGCCAACGCTTGCCATGGAAAATTCCAACCCAAGTGGTGAAAGTTTGGCAAAGTCATCACCTGCCATACAGCTTGAGAAAGGACCAAGAAAGATCAGATGATCTCAACAGCAAGCACCAAACCAGTTCCTCCTACACTGCTCCGTGATGCATCCTTCAACATACAATTTAAAAAGCATTAGTCTGGCTCAGAGGACCATTTCTCCTGTTTCTCGCTCACGGCAAGACAGCCATTTTGTCTTCGTACCACTTTATTAACATGTCAACCAGTTTATGATGTTAATTGTAAGGTCCTTTAGCACCATTTATTGGTGTGTAGCAGCTTACACTTTTGTGAATTTTGACAGCAGTACAGTTACAACACTGGAAAAATAGTAGCCTGTTGAAGCAAGAACATCAATTTATTTCTCATTGCCCTTAATCATAGAATCACCAAGGTTGGAAAAGACCTCCAAGTTCATCTAGTCCAACTGTCCAACTACCACCAGTAATTACCTACTAAATCATGCCCCCTAGAACGTGAAAACTTCTTGTGCTTTCCAACAAGTACTCATAAGAAAGCTGGATGTAACTCAGCTGAACTAGTTACCTGAACTTCCCATTCTTGTCTTCCACAGCAGGAAGTCTGCCAAAACGAAAAAAAAAAGCAGAAATCCTTCTTATCTGCCTGCCACAAAGTGCTGTCAAAATATAGGTGGGACGAAACAGACTCAACCAACCCTACGTTGCTTTAGAATGGGTGGATTATGGCTAACAGTGCAAATAATTGTCAAAGTTATTTGCGCTTCAGTAGACAAGGTAAACAGGCTTAAGAGATGCAGTTGTTGACTGCTCACCACAGGTGCCAACTTTGTTTTTCACATTTCCAAGTCCTTGCTTGTACTATTGATTTCCCATCACTGTGGCTTTAGATGAAGAATTCCTTATTCTCTGTTTCATGCCACCTAAACCAGACTTAAAAATAAAACCCAAAAGATTTCCAAGTTCCCAAGCATTGAGCAACAACCCAGCAAGCAGACACCATCCTTCATTAAGTATCTTCCAAATAAAGGAGCACTTGAGAAAGGCAGCAAAGATACATTGAAATAAATAAATTCTCATACCTTAACTCACTGTGACGAGCTGTGGCACACGGGTAAGGGGTCTTGCAGGTGGGGTGGTCATGCTGTGCCCAGTGGCGTGCAATCCTTCCCCCCGACAGCTACATGCACACCACGGTGACTGCAGGAGACGAGTGGTGTTCATGAACTCCCCGCACGCTTTCTAGCCTCTAGCTGTGACTGAACTAGGCGTTTCCTTCAGCCTATCTACTAAGAATGCATGAAATGCACTCCAACAAGTCAACCGGGTTAGGAGGTTTCAGGAATGAGGAAAATAGGATTGTAAATAGTTTTTTTTTCCCCCCCCCAGTGACAATGTGTACACAATCAAGAAGACAGTGCCCGGGCTTCAGAGGAGTTCAGAATAAAGTGATGAACAAGTTATGGCCAAGAGCCAACCTGCCAACCTTGGCCAGGGTCAGAAAGGACTTCCCTGTTACACATATGGCATTGAGTGTGTAACTGGGAATATCAGCAAGGAGGAAGAGATCATCCATCAGCACGCTGGATAAACTGGATGACCAATTCTTATTTTCTTTCCTCCTGGATCTGCTGAAATGAAAACATTGTTATTCAGTACACGTGAGAAACAAGCGGGTTTGGATTTTTTTTTTCTTTAGTAAGTTTATTAAAATTACCAAATTGCAGTCACTCCAGAAATGCTATATTAAAGTCAAATATTAAAGTTCCTGCTAGAAAAATGCATTGACAAACTAGTCATCCAAGAGGTAACAAAACTGTCTTTTATTCAGAGCCTTAAGAGGTCATTCACTCAAGCAGGAGGAAGGCAGGACAGCACCCTAGAATTCCCTCTGCATCAATACGTGTGAACCTGTTGCCCTGCCATGTCCTAGAACAACTATCAGCCTGCAGGATTTTCCAAGGTTGTGCTTAGTCTTGTGGTCAACACAGCCTTCACAACAAACAAGTTTTAACAGCAAGACAGACTGGATTTCCAATGTCTCAGCAGGTCCAGCACCCTCGCATCCCAATCACTCCTGGATCCCTTTCTAAACTAAGTTTTACAGTATAGCAGATTTCCCCTGCTAAAGCTTTTCAAGATGTCAGTCATGAATTTCCTATTAAGGTTGCATAAAGGGCTCACACCATTGTCAGATGGCATCAGTTTAAAGCCACTCAGCAAGCAACCTGAAGAACATTAGGTAGAAATGGGATTGCCATTCCTGTTCCTTTCTAGCATTGGGATCGAGACAATACATTTCCCAATGCTTTTTGATTTTAGCATTCAAAATGTCAAGTTTTTAATAAAATAATTCTCAATTGTGAGAATAAAAAGTATAATTCTTGTCCTACAGTACCTCCTGCTCCCACCACCACGCCATCTCAATTATAACCAATGGTTTCCATAGTTAGTTCTCCTGATCCTTCTGCCTTCATGCAAGAATCAGAATCATAGAATTGCTCAGGTTGGAAAAGACCTTAAAGGTCATCGAGTTCAACCACAACCTGACCATACAACCCTAACAGCCCTCTGCTAAATCATGTCCCTGATTTGCACTGAGCCAAATCAGTTTTGTTCCACAGAGATGGAACAAAAAACCTATCCCAGCTAAATACTAACAGTTCTAGCACCATGAACTGCAATCACTGCCCAGCAAATGCTATGGGACTTTTTTACTGAGGGGAAAACAAAAAAAGAGACAAGGA
Source organism: Meleagris gallopavo (assembly GCF_905368555.1). Lineage (NCBI taxonomy): Eukaryota > Metazoa > Chordata > Aves > Galliformes > Phasianidae > Meleagris > Meleagris gallopavo. The sequence goes on along the minus strand of NC_139412.1, from coordinate 4,300,430 downwards.
CATTCTCTAAGAACTCATAGAAAAGACTTTTTTGTTCATGAGTTTGTTTATTAAAAAGGTAGTATAAAACACAACCCCTTTAAGAAACAAAAGTGAAGACAAATCAAGGGATTACCAGATGCTGCCACAGGCCTAGAAGTTATTCAAATATAATATCTTGAAGTGTTTGTTTTCTAAAAGATAACTGAAAACGATCAATTTAACTTATCAAATAAAACAACCTCGAAGGAAAATTCCAAGTCAGCTTACCGAAAAGTTTAATCTAACAGTTTACTTTGAAATTACAGAAGGAGCAAAAAAAACCAAAAAAACTACAACAACAAAAAAACAATTTGCTGCAAAAGATTTTATACTTCCATCAATATTTTACAGAGCTTTCAGAGTATTGTGACAGTAAGACTTCAAGCCCTGTATAATGAGCACTGAAAAACACACAAGCCAAATCAATACAAGTACACAACTTACATCGTTTTACTGCTGTATGGTTTCTCAAATTCAGACAAAAGTAGTTTTAAAATCTGATTAAAACCTATAGGTACGTTTTGTGGGTTGTTTTATTATTATTAAAGCTTGCTTAAATTACACAGAATTCAGGGTATTGATACTGATTTTTACTGGGAAGTTTAAGGCAAATCTGGGTTTCTGAGAAGTATCCAATACTTTCAAGTTTTCTTCAGCTAAATATTTGAAGTTGTGAATAGATTAACCTTAACAATGTCTAGGACATGTTTTAGCTAAAATGCACTGCATTTAACATACTAATGATTTTAAGTGAATTGCAATCCTTATACAAAGCGCAAGTTGTACGAGGGACTGAAATTCAATTAAAAGAAGTAATAAAAAAAAGTCAGCAGGAGAAACAGATAAACATTTTGATGCAAAATGAAACTCACTCACTCTTTCCAGCTGTATATGAACATTCGAGAACCTGCTGCAACTTACATGCCTGCTCTGCTTGGGCTCCTTGTTCCTAGATGTCCACCTTGGCCACCCTCCTTGAAGCGTGTAAACTCTGACAAATGCTGATCATTCTGTACAATTACCTTGACAGCAAACCATTAAATAGCATTTGATTGTAAACTAAACTACCTCAAAGCTAAGCAATCGATTTGCTATTCCATGGTTAAGGAAGTGATCACCTATGCCCAATTGCAAAGGAGTATCAATTTATTAGTATTCTTTCCCTGCTGGTAGGTTTAAGTGGCTTCACATCACATTTGTCACACTGTGTGAATTAGCAGAAAAATCTTTCTTTAGTTTAAAGCAGCAATGACTACCAAGTAAACCGGGTCGATCTGCTGCTAGGCAGAGTTTTCATACAATACAGAGGGAAGAAGACAACTTTTCTTAAGATGAACCTCTCCCTAAAAGGCCATGAAGGAAGAAACACAGAGTACACACAAATGGAAACTAGGAAACATTAGAAATTGAGCAAAAATGATTATTTTGTTGCTTCTAATGAGCAAGACTGATTACCAAATCAATCCTGCGTCCCCAGGAAAGATTCATTTTAGTGGTCATCAGAAAATATTTTTCATTAAAGAACAAAAGCAGTGAGGATTGCATTGGGCACTTTAAACCCTCATCAATCCACTGATGATGCTCAGGAAAAAAAAAAAAAAAAAGCAAGATTTTAAAAGCAACTCAGTTTGTTCTGCTTCTGATTTGCTAAAATATGCTGTTAAACGTTACTGTTCTACACAATCATTTTCATAATTGTACTTGAAAAATTATAGTTTGAACTAACGTGACAAAACTTTGCGTTCACTCATTTATAAAAACCTGCATCATTTAGAAAAGTACCAAAACCAACCAATCTTAATGCTAAAAAGAAAGTCACAGCTGTATCAGCCCCTCTGTGAACTATCAAGTGCCTCCAGAACTCAACAGTTTAGAAAAATATATTTTTACTTTTTACTGGGGAATAACAGAAATAAGCAAAGAAAAATACCAGCTTGAATGTAATGTCACTTCAGAACATATTTTCATGGAAAAACAGCTTTTATTTTCTTAATAATCCTACTTCATAGGAAAGCCAGTAAAGCATTCAGTCTCAGTCTTTGTCAGTGCTCTACTTCAGTGTGAAGTCTAGAGAAAAACATGAAGCAAATAACATCACATTGGACTTCTCGAACAAGCCAATCAAGTTTGTGTATCTATCAGAGAGAGGAAGGTTACTGCACAAGTAATGTTTCTTTATTTTCCAAGAGTTTTTCTCAAACACTAACACTACCCTTGTTTTTCACATTTGATAAGATGATAAGGCTTCATAGAACTGTACAATATTTATACATTTGACAAGTTTCCCTATATCAATTCCACTGTTGAACAGGCGATTAAACTGCCTCGAGTGTTGTATGAATAACCTCTTAAAAAAGCAAACAAAACACAACAGCCTAACAAATCTAACACTAGAGAAGCTTAGAAGCTGGAAGATAAAAGGGGCACTGAAAGCAATACTGCATTTAATTACACTCTTCTTGTGACAAAGCTTTGAGCCCTCAGAGGTCTGCAGTGCTACCAACCAAAATAAATCCCACACAAAACCAATAAAACCAGAGATGCAATGGGAATATGCCACCAACGGGCAGCTGCAAACCAAGCAGTATTTCAGATTCCCTGAACTGTCCAAACTTTTTTTTGTTTAAACCCATCATTCACACATTTGTGAATATGAGAAAGAGTCCTTACTTAGATGGCAAGAGTTAAGAGTTCTGCCTTACGATGCATCTCATTAAAATTGGAAATCTGTCATGCCAGCCTGTAATGAGCTTCTGGATTTTTAAACCTGGAACTCAAATCATCATACTTGTTCAAATAACAGGTATTTTGTCACCAAAGGATATAATAGAATCACAATGACAAGTGTTAAACATTAGATGGCTTGGCTGCTGTAACTACCCACACATACTGGTTACATATAGAAACCTCAAGGTACCATAAAGACTTCTGGAAAAAATAGAGATGGCAATCTCAGAGCACAAAGTTTGAAAATACCAACTTTCAGACTATTCTGAATACTTCAGGATGGAAATATACCTAAAATTAACATCTACGGTTTCTCGCAATCCAATATGAATTAAAAAATATACAGATTAAAGAGCCTCCTTACAAATGCGCACTAGCAGCCACCCATATGAACAACGTGCTATGAATTTAGCACCAGTATTTTAAGCATTAGTGCCTGAATCTGTATGCTCATATTCTTAGGAATCAAAATAACGGGATTTCAAATGAAAAATGACTGTGATCAAAATGGCTCCCTCAAGGTTATTTTTAAAGCCTATTGCTTATTAAGGTATCTAAAGATAGAAGGCCTAAATCTTTGTTTTTGGGAATATTTCTAATAGAGCTAGCATTACATTTGCTTTTTTTCCCCATGGAAAATAGTATTATTCTTTGAAAGCATGTTCAAGTAGTCTAACACGTACACAACCAATTGTAGTTCAAGTTGCCAAAAGCCTTTAGATTTTATGAAATAGAGGAGAACTCCCCACCACCCTCTGAAGGGCAACTGAAGGCTAAATGCTGAAGTCATTCTAACAGAGTTAAAAGAAAACCCTTACTCTAACATCAAAACAAAAATTAAAGCCAAGTCAACAAACAGAAGCCTATCTACTGTATACAGACCATGAGAGTTTAAAATCAGTTTTACTTCATTATAATCTAGAATGTGTGTGCTCATGCATTTCTAGTCTCCTTAATTCCAGCCCCTAAAGAAAATCTAAGCATCAAAGATATAAACAAGGGAAAAATAATTTACTGAATACTGTGATTTAACTATCCACCTTCACTCAGTTTGCTCTCCACTTCAAGTTTGCAAATCAATAGCAGTCTATTATTTGCTTCTCAATGTATAGCAACATATCTGATGCATTCACCCTGTTCTTATCACAGCATCCATTCCATAGAATCATGAGAAGTATTCAGGACAAGAATAACTTTAAGGATAAGATACCAAGTTCCAAGGAAAAATAATGACAAAATCCACAAAACTTGCAATAGCTTTGCATTTTTTAAGTTACATATAGTTACATAAACTTAAGGGTTGGAACATATTTCACACTTATAATGAAACATTGATAAGCATAAATAGAACAAAAAAAGCCTGATGAGTTTGCTGTTATTCTTGGCAACTTGAGTTACTTTACCTGAACAGCCAATTAATATAAACTTTTAGAACCTCATTAAATACCGCTTTTAATGAAAACTTCAAAGCACACAGTTGATGACATTTCTAATAATGCATATATTCACATGAACGTTGTCTGCAGTAACCCTGAAAGAAAGGGATCAACTCAAACATCACCCTAAAAACCATGCTTTCATAAAGCAATGGAAACGTTATGTATCTGCTTCAGCATCACTGCCTGCAAGGCTGCTGTCTGTGGATGGAGCACCATCTTCATTAACGCCCTCACCATTATTCTCCTTCTTATGGCCTTCATTATTTACATCCTCCTTGGATGTATCATTAACTTTGGAAGGTTGGCTGCTTTCAGGGACTTTAACGCTACTCGTTGTGGAATCTGAATCAGATGTAGTTTGCTGTTCCTTTGCATCAGGATCCTCTAAAAATGATCCCCATACCTTCAGCCTTTCTTCCCTTTCTCTTGCAGTCTCCTCCACCTATCAAAGACATGTTTAAACATGTCACTCTGAAGTTACACATGTAAAAGTGAATACATTAATACAGAGAAAGTTACGTGAACTTTATATTGCAGTAACACCTCAAGACTTCTGCAGGACCTGTGAACTAATTATCTGTACATCCAGTGAATAATCCTCTATGTTTGCATCTCTAATACACATTTTTGAAGAACAAACAGGTCCTTTACATTTTTTTCCCCCAAATTGAATATTTAAGGCTGTAGCAATTTTTGTGCAGAAGCAAGATGGGACAATAGAGGGACATGAGGAGGGGGACGGGGAGGGGGACAACAAGCATTTGCTCAAATTAATAGACATAGAATAAGAATTTCAGGAAATAGAACTGTGAAAGACTACCTGATAATCTGTTACACCATCCCACGTTTCAGCACTGAGCTGACGGCCACCAAACCATCTTCCATTTAGAGTTAGTTTGCACAGATCAGCTTCTGTCGCTTCCTTAAACGACACAGAAGCTACGCCGTCAGGGTGTCGCTGTAAAGAGAAAAGCTTTGTTTAATAGTACTCCAAATATAGTGTATCTATTCTATCATCTTTTAGCTTGCCTTACAAAATCACTCCGGATATTGCTCCATCCTGAACATATATCATCTTGTTTTTTAAAACAAGTTGCACGTTCACACATTTTGTTCTACTGCTTGAGACTCTATTTTTTTTTTTTCTTACACAGAGCAGAATTTCTGAACATAGCAAACAAATGTTTCAGCTGGTTTAGCTACAAAGGAATTGATTTATAAACTTCCAAACTTGTAGCACGTATCCAAGTTATAAGGAAAAGCTAGACTGTCTACTTTAATCAGTGTAGAGAGAAGTGTTTACAAATTCATTTCTGAAACAGCTAATATTGAAAGATGAGGTCAACTTTTCATGAAATAAATCCATGAAAACGTGACAGTGCTTCACTCATATTGAAGTAATCTTATGTACTTCATACATCTACACATTACATCAATTCTGCCAACATAGCCATCTAGAAATACTTACATCAAATATGAGAACCTTCTTTACTTGACCAAACTTTTCACATTCTGTGCGTAGATCTTCCCTGATCTCATTTAGCACTAAGGGATCCTCCTGCAATGATTAATTTAACATGGATTAATTTAAGCAACTTTTGGAATTAATTTATCAAACTATTACATGTTCATAAATCAAGTGTTACACTTTATTTTCAAAGCCACTGTAAGTTCACAGCCCTCATTTGAGTACAATTACTCAAAGTAAACTTATTAATAAGGTTGTTTTGTGCTGGCTTCTTCATCCTTCACATAATTACTGTGGACTCTTATTTTCATCCCAGAATGAAATACTGGCAGGATACACTCTGTGAAAAAGATGATTTGCAAAACTTATTCTTATCAACATCTCTGCACTTGGATTTTTGGAAACAGCTCCATGAATTTTAAGCAAATGCTTGTAACAAGCAGAATCCCGCCCAAGTGGTAAGTTTCATTTGTTTCTCATTTACTTTGAAAAAACATGGCATGACATTCAGCATTAACTATAATAGCATAACCTACAGGAGCAAATTGCATCTTTGTACCTCAAAGTCCTTTGGGTGAAACATATTCCTGATAATAACGATGCGTTCATGTCGCATTCGAGCTGCGCCGTCTTTCTTCTCAGGCCTCCAATCCAGCTGTCTAATGAAATGAAGCAACAGTAAGAAGATATTGTTGCGGCTCTCTTCAGTTTCTACAAGTATTTGTTGAAAAAAAATCATTAATTTGGCATTTCTTAGAATACATCAAGAAAAACATGTATTTTGACAAAGTTAATTTTTTCTTAAACGCAGTTAAGAATCCAATTTTACCATTTCTCCTACAAAGCAGTTAAGGTTTTAAGGTACTTAAACACCCACAGAGATCTAAGTTACTTTAAGAAAAAGATTCAGAGCACTTTTCTAAACAGCAAAAAAAAACCCCTTTATATTTAATTCCTCTTTCATATCAACTCAGATTCAGAAACCATCCATCACCAATAACAACATCTTTTGTAAGATTTTGTAAGAAAGAAGTCCACTTTTCCCCTTGGTAAAATTTTGGTGCTCATATTTATACAATCATGCAAGAATTCCTTGGGTCTTACAGAGAGATTGCTATGAAATATATTTTGTTCCACAGCATACAGAGACTATGACTCTGAATTGCACTGCTAGGTTTGGGTATCTTTTCTATGACTTTGCTTTCTGATAAAAATAGGCTTTTCTTCAAGAATATTTCGTATCCTACTACCAAAGAAAAAAAGAAAAATTTATTTGCAATTCTAAATCTCAAAATTTTATATTTAAGGAAAAAAAAAATCTTTAAATTCCTCCTTTTATCTGCTACATGAGCTGAAGAAAACTCGGATTTCCAAAGAAAGTTGCTTTGAAAGTAAATTATGATCTTCAACCCAAAAGGAATACCATCTGAAGTCAATTTGTGTAAGACAGAATCAAAACAGCCGAATGACTACAGAACTCAAATTGTTTATTCATCCAAATTGCTGTCAAATGCTGTTTTCATAGTTTTCCCCTCTCAACACTGGAGACAATTTAAAACAAGGGGTGCCAACGTATCTGAGGCACAAACATTTCAAACTGCTTTTATTCTTAACTGGTCAGATGTCAAGGAGACACTGCTCACTTGAACTGTGACAACATATACTGGCATTACTACTCGAAGTGTTTAGTGGAATGCTGCTTACATTAAAATAAGAGTCCTATGCATTCAAAACTTTCTTCTTCTTTTTAATTCTCACATTCTTTCAAAATGCAGAAAAACAATTATTAAAAGATAAGCCCAATGCATACATGTACGATTAAAAAAATGCAAAATGGCACATACCATAAAGCTGTGGGAATCTACAGAGATACGTTAACATTTGCTGCTAAGAAAGCTAGCATCTCTCACCATTTGCAGTGAGTAAAATACCATATCAACAGTATATGTATGTAGAATTATTACCTTATGAAGTAAGCTTAGGACCACAGAACTCACCCACTCTCACACTCTGGGAAAAAAAGAAGTCTTAACTCCCCTGAGATGTAATATTTCTTGTATAACTGAAAGAAACTTGGTTTCCTATGTATTATTTTAATTCGGTAATCACGAAGCTTATTAAGTCAACAATTAACATAGAAACTCCTTCCCTTCAAATGTATTATTTACACTGTTTCACTGTCAGGTGAATTGTACAACTCTTAGCATTTAATCTGAAAAAAGCAACACTTTAATAGTGCTATGAATTCAAGCAATATTTTACAGAAAGAAAAAGAAAAATACAAACTTCTGCTGTTGAGACAACTTCTTCTTGTAGTCTTTGCACTTCTTCTTCTTCTTGCTTGCATCATACTCCCCCTTGAGTTGAAATTTTGCAACTTCAACATGCAATTTATAGCCTCTAATTTCTGCCTCATCCAGAAGCCTCAAAGCAAGTTGAACTGATTCTCTCTATGTGAAAACAGAAAGAGAGCACAAGCTTAAAAATCACACTGCAATTAATCCAATAAGATATAATTAAGAATGTTGTGCTAAGAATCAATTCTCTGATATTGAAAGCCATAATGCCAGATCTCTTCTTTAGCCCTAACTAAAAAGAGCCACCACTGAAATACACACAACTGGCAGTGGTTTTTAAATCAAAGTAAAACAAGTACTTCTTCACCACTGTTGTAGCAGATCAATGCTCCGAAAAGCAATTGCTTATATTTCAATTAAGTGCCATTAAAACTACTCCCCACACTCAAGCAAACTGATAAAAGCAAGAAAAAAAAAAAAAAAAAAGAACAGGTGCTTGACTTTCTGTATATATTGCAGCACCTCTCCAAGAGCAGCTGACATTTAGGCTGTTCAGCCATTTAAAACGTTTTCCTAGAAGTTAATCATAGTAAACACTGTATTTATGCTTGTGCACTAAGCAGCTCTAACTACTAAATCACAAAGCTAGCATGCAGATTACGAGGTAGCTGCTTAGTACTGCCTGGTGCTTCTTGTAGAGTTAAAGCAGACTGTAGTGGCATACAACTAACTTTCCAAATGATCCACAGCTGAAAAACATGAAGGAAATACTACTGCAACCCAAACTTTTATAGATGAATATAGGGAACAAGAACATTTCTGAAATCAAGGTCTGAACTTAAAACAGTTCTCAGTTAAGGGCTGTAAATACACAGCTACACTGTATTCCTTTTCATCTCCTAGTTTGCGTTTCCAGCCACATGGACACAAATTTTTCTAGTGGAACATGAAGAGGTTCCCTGTTTCACACCATAACCACTGACACCTAAGACAGGAATACTTCTGAGTATGTTCAGGTATTAATGGACATTTTCATTAGGGAGCTGGATAAGGGGAAAACAAATGGGATGCACGGACAGTGATTCCAGAACTACACATGCATCAGCTCAAAACAGACATGTATGTTCTATGTTATACTTCAGATACTTCAAAAATCTTTTGAAATCCATTTGAAACTGTGGCCTTCAGCAGGAAGGAATACAGTATTTCAGTGCACCACTGACCTTTAGGTAGCAGCAGAGGCCATCTCCTTTGAGATTTCCTTCCTTATCTTTGTAAAGTTTGATTTTGTGCTCTTCTGTCTGAGGATCTCGCATAATGATCCCACCTTTCGACATGACTTGAACAAATTCATCCTTTGTAATGTCTGGTGGTAAACCTGTCAGGTACGTTAAAATAGAAGGATTGAGTACATTCACTCAACTTTTTATTTCTTATTTTTAAATCTCATGAGTGAAGGAAAAAAAAAAGTGTTTATTTAAATGAAAAATAGGAAACTTGGCAAAATTTTACATACAAAATAATAAATCAATGCCTTTGGAACCAATATTTTTGCTATTACCTTACAAGCATTATTCCACTGACATTTTTATTTCTAAATAAATTTAGAATATAGTGACATTTATGTGTTCCCTAATCTCTAGTATGTTCTCTTTATCCTATGCCTTTTGAGTTTGGAGGAGTTGTTCTTCTTACTAAGAACAATAAAAAAAAAAAGAATGAAAGAAAGCATGACAGTTTATGGGCTTGGCTGCTACATCTCACAGAATATCACATTTAAAAGGTAAAAGCATAGATGTCACTTAGATTACTTCCCAACAAATGCAATTGAAAAGGTCATGAAGGTATTATGAAGTCAAAAACAAGGTTAAGCAATTGCAAATGGCAGACTGAGCATAATATTAGAAGTCAGTGAGACAAACACAATTTTCCTTAGAAGATTCACTTACTTCGACCTAAATGTGGTAATACTTACCAGTCACATAAACATTCGTGTTTCTGTCTTCTTCAACGTGAAACCATCCTAAAAAACAAAAACAGAAAAACAACAGTTTGAATTCAGTCACACCAATATATTAAACATGGAATCACATGGTGATATATTTCTGATGTTCATGTTCTCTCAGATTTGTAAGAGGGAAGGAGAAGCCTCAATTTTCTTTTTCTCCTTATATACAGCCTTAGAGAGATACCCATGAAGTACCATACTTGTTTGAAATCACTTCAAAAAACTTCAGAATAACAGACACATTTGATTTTCATGGTCATACTGAACAACTGACAGTTTCCATTTAGTTCTATGCAGTTGAAGCCTACATAGACAGAAACTCTTCATCACTTACCTGGCTCAAGTTTCCGTTTTTCTGTTTTTTGTTTTGGTTCTGTTTGTTTTGGTCCTTTCTCATTTGCTGATGGTTGTGTTTCTGATGTCTTAGAACTCAGTGGTAGCTTATTTTCAGTTGCTGTGCCAGAAGCAGATGAACTATCTGTTTCATCTGCATTGAAGCCATAGTTAGCGTGATATGTTGCCAGGAAATCTTCTGTTATCTGAAATTAAATGAGAAAATTAAAACAAAAAATTCTAAGAATTACAAATTAACATTTGAAAGTATTTTAGTGTTAATATTTTGGAAATTATCTTCTTAATTGTGGTCATTTTTCAACCCATCACCGCAGAAAGTAACGAATCATCTTTGTAAAAAGCCATATGGACAGCAAGAACTATGAATTCAGGTATTTCCTCAACTACATTCACACATCAATGCACACAGCACAAAGCTTTTAAACAAACATTTCGCACGTTCTGCCTTTTTCAAGCAAAGCTTTCTGCTTTCAACTTAAACTGGAATTGCTTCAAGGACAGAAGGCAAGCACTCCTTACCACATTGAAGAGATAAAGTGACACTGACAGTAAGCCAACAGCTTACCCAAAGATGATGGATGACCAACATTTGTAGGCATCCGTTTTTTCACAGAAACATTTACAGAGATGAAATATATTTGTGGTGACAGGCAATAAATATTGCACTTGCACAGAGCTGTCTACTGACACACTGTTTATCAGGCTGTATATTCAACTTCATGTTCTGCTAATAGATGAATAATTAGCTCACTTTTTTTCTAGAAAAAGATTCTAATTGGATAACGTGTAAGATCAGCTAATGTCTATCTTTTAAAGACAGGGAACAAATGAACTACAAACGATACCAGTACTTTCAGCCAAGTAAATTTTAGAACTAGTCACTAGCAAAAACAGGCAAAGAGATCAGCACAGAACCACGGAATGGCTTGAGTTAGAAGTGACCTCAAAGATGATATAGCTCCAACTCTCCTGCCATGTGCAGGGTTGCCAACCACTAAATCAGGCACTAGATCAGGTTGCCCAGGGCCCCAACCAACCAGGCCTTGACCAAGGATGGGGCATCTACAACTTCTCTAGGCAGCCTGTGCTAGCACCTCACTCTCCTCCCAGATCCCAGTGAAAAATCTCCCCTTTTTCAGTTAAAAACTATTCCCCTTTGTCCTGTCACTATCTACACATGCAGATTTTTTTTTTTGATTTTTCTCCCACTGAAAAGTTCCCTTCATGTACTGGAAGGCTGGTTACAGGTCTCCCCAGAGACTCCTCCAGGCTGAACAAGCCCGGCTCCCTCAATCTGTCTTCATAGGAGAGGTCCTCCAGCCCTCTGATGGTCCTTGTGTTTCCACATCTCTCCTGAGCTGGGGTCCCAAACCTGGACACAGTACTTCTGATGGGGCCTCACGAGCACAGAGCAGAGGGGGACAATCAATCAGCTCCCTCATCCTGCTGCCACCCTTATTCTGATGTAGCACAGGTTACTGCTGGCCTTCTGGGCTGCAAGCACACAGTGCTGGTTCATGTTAAGTTTTTCATCTGCAGGGACCCCTCGGCAGAGCTGCCCTCAAGGAATTCTTCTCACAGTCTATACGTGTATCTGGAATAGCCCCAGTACATTCAGAGATAATATATCATAGCTGATTTCATGAGCACCACTGCACAATAAAGTACTTTTTGAAGGTACACACTGAAATGTTTTTTCCCGTGTCCTAACCTTTGACCTGTACTGTACTTGCTTCGTCTGTATTCAAATGGAACAAAACTCCCTTCCAACAAGCTACTGTAACACAGCGACACAGTGGACAGCAGCAAGTGTCAGCAGTGATAATGCACTCTCATATCTTCCACAGTGATTTGAAGCTCAACATTTCAAGCCTTTATTTTTGACAAAAATACACCAAGTTGACAATAACAGGCTTGCCATGAATAATGCAAAATGCTGTGGAGCTCCACATTACTTAGAAGTGTAGCATGACACAGCTCCTGCACTGGCAGCACTCCTCTGCTAGGAGCACAAGCAGCTGCTCTTACAGCACAGCATAACAGTGTCAATAACAAGGAGTACAATGATTTTTAGAGGACAGAAAAAAAGCGTTCAAATAAGGACTGCTTGTGTCAAATGCAACCTGAGCGTTCTTAAGTTTCACACTTGGTGAAATCCAGAGAATTAAAAAGCTGTTAAGTTATTTGGTGAACAGTATTATTCATTTTCATCAGAGAAGTTAGTGATAAAACCTCCAGCAAGGAGCCACTTCTATCCAGCAATACCATTTCCAACTTTGAGGGACCCACATTCTTATGTAAAGCTAGATTTATTCTTAGCATATGACCTACTACGCACCAGACTGTCATGTTTTAGCAGTCAATATCAAAGATCTTTCTTCCATTACATGTGATCACGCTACTGCTTACGCCATTACAACTATTTCACTTTTAAATATCTTCTTGCAAGCATAAACAAATTAAACATGTTCAAGAAGCGTTTAGATGTTGTACGAAGGGATGCGGTTCAGTGGGGAGATATTGGTGGTAGGTGGATGGTTGGACTGGATGACCTCAGAGCTCTTTTCCAATCCTGGTGATTCTATGGTTCTATACAGGTTTGGGGATTCAACCCAGTTCTGGTAGCAAACAGCCTGAATAAGAGATCACTTCTACATCCATGCCCACTGTTGTACAGTTTGGGGCACTTAAGCTTATAAGAAAAGAAACACAATACTACAAGACATACTACCATATAATTAACTACTAATTACACTGAAGTGGAAAGGAATTAATTATCCAAATGAAGAACAGATACTTTAGGCTTACAGAAAACATCCCACAGCTGTTTTTCCATAGCAAGCATGGACAGCTGATGAATTCAATAAAAGGCTTTGTGCTGTCTCTGTGAAGATCAATCAAAAGGTGGTACCTATTGATATAGTGCCACTGAAAGAAAAATTATTAAATAATAGAAGTAACTGCATCTTTCCAATTTTTTTCTGAGGAACTCTTTCAGCTAATATCAACTCCAGGCTTTGAAACACATAGTAGTGAAGTTCCCAAAGTGGAGAAGCACTCACCATACTAGCCTACAGATCTTCAACCAAACAAAGTAACCTGAGATATGATAACATCTAGCTCACTGACCTACCTATAACACAGAACTGCACTAGGATTATTTATTAACTTCTACTGTGAATCATATTTATTAATGAACTTTTCTGTTCTTACATCATTTCTCCAAACTTGAGAGAAGGACCTCAAAAGCTAAGATATGCCTCACATCAGAAACCAGTATAGCCCTTAATTCAGGTTACTAGTAGCTCAAGTTAAATATTTACAGCTATCAGCTGGATCAAGCTTCTCAAAAACAATCAACCACCCAATCTTTAACGTGAGATAAGAAAGGCATTTTAGGAAAGATTAACAGTCCTGAGAGAAAAAGACAGAAAATACGTGAGAAAGAGGGAAAGAAAGAGGAGTGAGGGGAGGAGAATCCTTCAGAATGCACTGCGCCTACTGAATGCAACCCTCCCCAGAGAGCCAGGGATACTCACTTCTCTGCTGCTCCACTTTGGCAGCCCAGATTTTTCACACAGTTTTAGCCCTCTGTAAGCCATGTGCAGCACGGATGTACTGCTAGTTTTATACACACACAAGCATCACATAATTGGTTTCATTCTCACTCAGATTCACAAATTCATGGTCACAAATGCAAACCAGCATAGCAGATTTACCAAATATACATTATAAAGCAGTTCAATACTTGTAAGTGAAGTAGTTACCTCTCACAGTTACATAGGAACAACAGCATTCTACCTGCAGATCAGTAGACTGGTTGACCACATTAAACTCTAAATTCATCAAATATTCTGAATGTTTGAAAAAATTAAGAAATAAAGGAAACTGTAATGTTTCTGGTCTGTACAAAATCTCTGTGGTCAAATACGCTTAACTTTCAAGTGCAAGATCACAGGGAAGGGAAGAAATCTTTACATTTGCATAGCTTTCAGATAATAATAAAAGAGAAAACGAATGCATTTCGTTATTTTTCATCTGGGCCTCCATAATGGCCATTCCACTGCTCCACTTCGACTAGCAAGACAAAGATTGCCGCAGGTACCACGACAAGAATTGAAAGTAACACTAAATCAGAAGCATCAAAGGCAGCTCCATTCAGAGCCGCCGCCCCGCACGGCCACGGCGGGGGGACGCACCTTGGGGAACCAGGCCTTCTTCTCCCGGTCCCACTCGTAGGCGGCCCCGTCGGCCGGGTCCACGTAGGTGAAGGGGTCGGCCTCGCCCTCGCCGCCGCGCTCGGCCTCGTACTGCTGCTGGAGCTGCAGCTGCCGGTAGAACTCCTCGTTGCCATCCTCGCCGCTCATCCTGGCCCGGTCGGCGGGCCTCGGCGCTGAGAGAGAAGATAGATGGCCGCTCCGGGCCTACGTACCCGGGCCTACTCGCCCGCGCTGCCGACTGAGGCGCTGCTCGCCCCGCCCCTCAGAGCGGCGGGGCCGGGAGCGCGCGGGGATCCACGGGCACGCGCGGGCGACAGCGGTGGGCACGCACCGCCCGCTCAGCCCCGCGCCGCCGGTGACCGACCCCGGGCCTTGCAGCGCGCAGGAGCGGAAGTAGCCCCCAGCCCGCGCGAGGAGCTCCTTCCTTCATCTCAGCCAATGAGACGCAGGATGGCAGGTCACGAGGAGATCCGCGGAGCCAACGGGAAGGCAGCGTGGTTTCACCCTCCTCGGAGCGGCGGCCGCGCGCGGAAGAGGCGGGGTTTAGTCGTGGGGGCGGGCCGAGCCCAGCAGTGACGGCGCCTTAGGCGGTGCCCGGGCGGGAGGTTGGCGTTCCCGAGAGCCGCTGTGGGCAGCAGTGGTACTTGAGCAGGCCTGGCGTGGGAGCTGCGGCCGTTTTACTCCCGGGATGAAATAAAGTCTGCGTGGGTGAAGCACCGTAGCACTCCGTGCGTTGGTGCCTTTCCTCGGGCACCAACGACTTACTTGAATCGGTTCTCATAACGGGGCTTCCCTTGGTGCCATCGACAGGTTTTCACTGCAATCTGGGTAGATCTACGCCAATAGCAAATTTACTTGCTAAGGGGTATATTTAGAGGTGTTTATTTGGAGGGTGAAGAAGCCTGCTGCTTATGCTTCATTTTGCAGAGCTTAACCTTTGCTTTAAAGTGCAGGCGTTGGGGCAGTGCAGGTGTGTTTGATGGCAGTGTTACTGCTCTGTGGAAGCTGCAGGGCAGGCTGCCAGGTGATGCAGTGGCAAAGCAATCTTTTTCACTCAGAAAAATGACGCTCTGTGCAGAAGTGTTCTGGAAATAAGTATTCTGTGGATATATATATCTGTGCTGTCAGACAGACTGGAATGATAATAAAATCAAAGACACAATTCTGAGCGTCTGAAGCGCAGGAGGGAGTGACCGACATAGCTAGCTGGCTGGTCAACAGACAGCCAGATAAAATTGCTTTGGATATAAATAGAGACTTTCAGTAATCTTTGGCTGTTACACAAAGAACACCCAGCCTAGTTAATGGCTACTTTCATGCTTCAAGAATTTTCTCTTGGCAGGGCTGTTCCGATAATCATCCAAAAGTTGTATTATCGCTTATGATCTGATAGCTTAAGAGGCGTTTCTATCAGCTCTGAAATAGCTTGTTTTTAGTTGGGTATATGGGAGGCTTGTTGTCAGTTGTGCTTACTTGAAAAATAAAATTGATCTAAATGTAGGTCAGCTTACTGTCCTTTGTATGGGACATCAGTAAATCAGAGCAGCCTGTATTGATGTTTGGGGGAAAAAATAATCAGTGAGTCAGCTGCTGAGGTTTGATGCCCACTGGTTCCTTTTCCACTCTTAGGTGGTAACATGAAGAGAAAGAGTTTAATAGGCCTAAGTATTTATTTGCAAGGTTTAAATTGGAATATATTTGGGAGTATGATAATCACAGCCTTAAATGCTCTAAGAGCTCTACAATTTAAGTCTTAGATCTCTAATCTGATATTTGCAGAGTTTTTCACATTTATAGCCTGGGTAAATGTAGTGAACTCTGTGTCCTCATGTTACAGATTTCCCAAGTGTTTTGCATTTCACTTTAACGAAGTGCTAGTATATAAGCTCCTTTTTTTTTTTTTTTTTTTTTTTTTTTTTCCTGCTTGAGTGCTTAACAGTAAACTTAAAAATTCAAATTCCTTCTTTTGGTATGCAAGAGATATTTTACAGATTGGCATAGCTGTGGCGGGAGGATTGGAGAGCACTTTCACTGTAGCTCTGCCTAAAGCAAGTCATCCGAGCATTCTGGGGAGTGGGACATTCAAATTTAATCCTCACAAACTGCTAGAATTAAGAGCATGATTGCTTGCAGCAGGGTTATCTAGATACCGAACATCAGTTCCTTCACGGTAAGTCTGGTCTGTATGCTTCTGCAGATATGAGGACAATCTACCTCAGATTCCTTTGCACTTCCCACAGAGAACACCATGCATGAAGGCAGCTACTGCAGAATAGTTGACATCCAGTAGCTTCTTACCTTGTCACCGCCATCTGTTCTCTTCATTTTAAGTAACAACTGCACAGTGAGCCAGCTCAGGGAGCTAATTCAGCTGAAAACCAGTAATTTTTCTTTCTTTCTTTCTTTCTTTTTTTTTCTTTCTTTTTTTTTTTTTTTTTAATCAAGACAGCCTCAATCACACTCTTGGAATAATTGAATTCATGGCTGCACAAGCATGGCTGCTGCAGCAGGGGAAGGATGAGCTTCAGGTTCTGGGGACGGAATGTCAGGAAATGACATTTCAAATGACAAAATATCTCAAAGCAAACAGTAAAAGGAGGCATTAGCATGTAATCTAATTATGATTTTGTAGCTGTGTTTGACTTTTCTAAATGATAAAAGGAAATCTTGATTCATCAGAACTGAATGTTGTTCCAGAGATACCACCTACTAAAAGTACCAAAATCTTGGCTTAATAAAGCATTCTGATATTTATTAAAGTAGAACCAGCAGTTCACTAGCTGACAGATAAACATGTAACACTTCATTTCTTAAGAAGGTGCTTTGCTATATGGTGTCAGGGAGGCATTAAATACTGTTTCATTACAGAGAGGTTACTCCTGTGTGCTTTCCCTGGGGCTGGGGCCTGCAGCTCTTAGGCACAGGCTAGTGAGAGCGACTGTGAAAATGCTGCTGGATCTAGGTGTGCTAGAAATTAAATACTCCTTCCTGTGTTGACAGTAGAAATTCCTCAGAATAGTTCACCTTTCACTGAGGGGACCAGCCTTGGCAGAACCCATAACTAAATACCAGTTAGAGCCTGTACTTTTTTTTTTTTTTTTTTAAATTCTAAGTATCCTTGATTGAAATGTACAAGTCCAGTAGCTGTGAGTAAATTTAGCTTCTTATTTAACTGCAGTATTCTTAGCTGAAACACATGACCATCAGTAGGCAGCCCATATTTAACTGTACAACAAAATGATGCTTTCTATGGAAACAAGAGGGCGAGCTATAAAGTGGTTATAGTTTCACAAAGTGACTTTTACAGTCAGTGCTGTTTGCTGCAGGTGCACTCTGTTTGACATTCTTTTGTTAATTTTTTTTTGTGTGGAAAATATCCTTCTGAAAACAATCCAATATCTTACATTGAAAGCACAAATTAAAGCACTCATACTTAACCTGTTGCTAACAAAAACATTATTTGTTACGTCTGAATCTGAAATCTGGCAATGTGTACATATAAAACAAACATAAAAAGGCAAATCCTAAAAACAGTATTTACTTACCCAGTAAAACTCCATATGAACGAGTCCTTTCACAGAGTCTTGCCTTTCTGTATTTTGTACCTTTCTTCTACGTATTATTTCATTGTGAGTATAAATAGTAAAATTCTAATTCTTTGTGCCAGTTTTTTGCTAAGTGACATTGAATATTTCTGTAAATAGACATCCTTCCCATATTCTTTTGTAGAATTACACCTGTAGTACTTAAGGCTGAGAGAGCTGTTTTTCAGCACTGAGAAAATACACTGAAAGAAGCAACCCTTTCCCCTGAACCCAGTTATGGCAACACAAAGATGTTTTATGGATATTTATATTGGATAAATAGGTGCAATGAGAAACATCAGATCGTTCAGATAAAAATATTGTCCAATATATCACTGTAATTCAACATCTCATGAAGATTTGAAAGTATGGAATTAAAGCATAAGGTACATGGAGTACTTAAATTATGGCTTGAAATATGTGCAGCATATAGTAAAAACATCAATTTTCTAGTACAACGTATGAGCAATAGATAGACCATCCAGCTGGAGGAGTCATTACACAAGCAAAAAATATCTGCATGCAGAGCAAATAAAGTGGTGAATTAAGAAACAGTGATTTTTAAGGCTTACTGTATAGCAAGGATTTTGCAGTGGGAAATATGCCCTTGGACAGAGACAAACTGTGAAGTCCAGAAACGTGGCAAATTATTTGCTAAAGGCTTTAATAAGCTAGAATCAAGAGTGGTGTAAGGAAGTGCAGTGTTTGTTGATCTTTCTTTTATTTAGAATTCTCTGTAGTAAGATCTAGGAAGAGAAAAGGAGGCTCTTAAAAGCCTAGGCTTATTTACCCCTCTGTATCTCACTGTGCAGCTCCACTACATAGAATGAGAATCGGAAAACATCAACGCAGTATGTACATACTTGTATGTACCTGAGTACCAAGGGATGTGTTCTGTTCAGACAAAGAGCAAAAATAAGGTCTCTGGAGTCCACTTTCCCATAGATTGCATTTCTGTGCTGTTATGTTTCCATTTATTGCAGTGGTCCTATTGTGGTGTTTATTGATACAATAAAATGGAGACAGCATTTGAATAATTAGTGCTTATCACCTTGCAGCAAGTAATGTGAAGAGAGTAGTAAAACAAGGCCAGGCTTGATGGCATTAAAATGGGCTATCATTAAACTGGTTTAAAAGGACTACAGAGGTTGTATTCCAACACCTTGGGATTTCTAGTGTGGTTTTATTATTCTGATGAGGGCAGTCAGAAGAGAGAGACTGCAAGGAGATTTTCTGCATCATATAACGAACTCAAATAACAGTGCATGGATGGATGGATGGATTTCCATCCTGGTGAAGGGCTGTGTGCAGCTGGAGGAGCATTATGTCTTCAGGGGCTAGGTAGCTTGTCAAATAGGACATCCAATTCAAACTTCTGTGACCGAGAGCACCTTTCTGCGTGATTCATACATTGCAGCCTCTCTTCAATAATGTAACGCATGTTTTTTGTTTTTTGAGATAGAAGTCCCTTACTTTATGCAGTGGAAAATCCATTGTGGTTTTTTTTTAATCACCAACTCCCACAGAACAAAATTTCAGTTCAGGGTACACAGCTTAATAAAAACAAGTGTCATTCAACACTCTTGTAAGGTGGGGTTGGAAGATTTGCTTCCTGTTATTTCCTGACAAGCTGCTGAGCTTTTTAGGGATATAGAGTCTGCCCGTGATAGGCTGTCAGTGACTTGTGTTATCAGAATGAGTGGATGTGAGATGAGAAAGCTAATCTCATAAAAGCTAGTACAATGGAAAAATCCAGCCCTCCCAGCATGCTTAGAAATGTGCAGGTGATTTAGAAATGGCCACTTGACCAAGCAATACGCTGCAGTAGGGGAGGGTCCATGGAGAGGAATGGTTATCCTGGCACTCGTGCATTATGCTTTGGGGGCTGTCACCTCCAATCTGGTCCCATGTCTGAACAGTTTCTTCCAAAAGAAATGCAGGCTGTGCACTCAAGGCTGCTCTAGGAGACAGAGCAAAGTAAGGCAGGTGGGGATGTCTGGGCAGTTTGCTTTGGAAATCCACTGCGAATCCAAACTGCAACTGTTGATGTAAAATCACTATAGCAGTGAAGAACAAAGCTCTTGTTGATGTGTTGATCCATGGATCAAAAGGAATTTTACAAATTTGATAAAGATGATTATCGCCGACCAGAACAATGACCTGCTGGTTCATGAGGATGTAGAGAGAGCATCCCTTTCACTGCAGTCAGCTCCTACCCAGAATTTCAAAGTCACTGGTGGAGCAAAGGGCAATGTGGATCTGGCAGTAATGCTTTTTCTTTTTTATCACACCATGCTACACGCTTTACCTTTCTCTCATCTTAGCTTATTTCCCAATGCATGTATCAATTTTGAATATATGGAACAAGAAAGGAAATAAACCAAACACCTGCCAGGCTGATGGTTTGATCAATACGCATGCTTTAGATGCAGGTACTTGACAGAAGGGAGCTTCCAGTCACAAGTGAAAGAACAAATCACTGAGAACAAAGCAATCCCCATGGCCAATTCTCACAGCAACTTTGCTGTCTCCCGTCCAGCACACGAACCTCAGCCAAGGGTGCGTGTTCATGCTTGGGCACGCGAGCAATTCCTCTGAGCTTACACTGAAAATTTCAGCTGCTTTAGCTTCTTCTCACACACGCTTTGCTTTCTTTGTTGTCTATTCTAAAAAACTTAGGAACTCCTGATGAAAATCCTTTCAGAGGCAGAGCAAGACATGGCACCTCCTTCCATGACGCAGGCAGTAGTGACTTGACTGCAAACGCTCATTTTCTGTCCTTCCTCACAAACGAACTAAACACTTTCCTCTTCTTTTGTGATGCTGTAATCTGTCAGCAGCGTAATGCTGATTTCTGAGCCGTGTGTGCTCCCTGTGACTGACAGAGCTCTGGGGGGTGAATTGCTGTGGGGAGCGCTGGGAGGCTTTGCGCGAAGCTTGGCCTTGCAGCACAAGACTTGCTTCTTAAAATGTTGGCGGAAACTTTTACTCAGCCAATAAAGAGCAAAAGGATTGACACAGGAATTGCTGAAGGCCAAGGCACGGGAAAAAATGGTAACTATCAGATGAAAGGTAGAAGCATCTACAGAAGCATGGTATGTAAAAGAGCGGTATAGGTAGAGGATGTGGTTGGGCAACCAGCAAAAGGCAAACAAAGCAACAAGCACCAGCACTGTTTTTGCAACTCTCTTGCGGGATTCGATCTACAAGAAAATAATGCATATCTGGTATTAATGGCAATTAATTACAGTTACGTAGTTGGTGCTGATTTTCAGAGGAGATAAAATCATTAGTGACCAAAAAGAGCAAAACAGCAGAGGGAAAAAAAAGGAAAAAAAAGGAAGAAAAAGGAGAAGAAAAAAAGAAAATAAATATATTTTATTATTTTTAAAGGAAGTCTTTCCAGTGGAGCACATTCCCTTTCCGCTATAAAGCACATGGGAATCTCATCTAGTGTAGGGTTTGAAAGCACAATGCTTGGCATGTCAGGTAACAAGGATGAGGTCTTACAGTTTAGAATTCAACATTGTTAACTCCTGAGTTTTATAGGATCATAATAAAGCAAAGCAAACTCTATCTCTCTTTAGGAAACCATGTACAATCACAATTGAGTTTATGAGTCATATGCATGTGCGTAAGCACACAGCTGAATTTGAATTGCTAATATGGGTTTATGGAGAATTTTACTCATCTGTTTGTGCATACTATCAGGAAAAGGCTTTGCACTCAGGAATGAAGACTTCAATCAGCATGTTAGATTCTGGAAAAATTGACACTTCAGTGCTTGATCATAACTTACCTGCTTACGGGCATGACCGTGTTCTTCTGCTGGCATGTTGAATGTACTTTTGTATAAAGTTCTGGCGATAAGAAAATAATAGACAGAAATAACAGCCAGTGGCACAATGTAGAACACAAGGAAGCAAACCAGGGAGTGCACTTCCTGCAGTATCTTCTCAGATACAGGGTAGGGAGCACATGCCTCAAAAGTTACATTTTTCTCAGGATTGCTGAAAGAATACAAATCTGAAAAAACAGCCTCGGGGATAGCAAATACCATGGAGACAATCCACACACAGCCAGCTTTACAGCAGGTCTTCAGGAGCGCGTCCGAGGTCTGCAGCTCCAGGGGCTTAACAATGGCTCTGTACCTGGAAGCAACCAACGCCATGGTCAGAGTACAGTAGTAGTGCCAGCTCTGATCATGCACACTGACTGCAGATAATGGCATCTCTGTTTTGGCTAAAGTTGTAGGAATCATCTTGGAAATGGAACAGATCGTAGCTTTTTATAATTCAAATGGAAGTGCGAAGGTTGATTTTGAATGTATTATTTTAATGAGTTGGCTGGCAGAACTTATCGTCAAAGCCTTCCTAAGTAAAAGTGCCTTCTACTGTTTAGATTAGAATCAGTAAAAGGAATCCTCTCTCCTATTTTCACGATCATCTCTCCTATTTTCATGGCACTGCACCGAAAGTGAAATGAGGGAATTAGTTTGAGAACTGGTTTATAAATACTTGAAACCAAGCACGTGTACTTTGTTCTCCTCAGTGTTCATAAGACCCCAGTGAGTGTAGCGATCTTACTCAAAGTAATGCTCAGGTGTTCATTCACATTTATAAAATATGAGCTAATTCTGCTGTTGATACATGGCCTGTGTGATTCAGCCACATGTGGACTGAGTCACACATTTGAGAAACTTTAGGTGAATCTATGGATGTGTGAAAATCAGTGTGGAAAGGAAGACAGAAAAGAGAAAGAGAAGACAGAAGACAGAAAAGGGCCTTCCAGGGGGCCACCAGATGGCATGAAAGGAGATATGAAGAAAAATCCAGAGAACAAGACAGCGTAGTTATACCATTTTGCACAAGCTGAAGCTGATTTTCTCTTTCTCCTCTAGGCAAGCTTAAATAGAAAACTGCATGCTGGACTGTAATTTATCATATAAACACAATCTTTATTGAACTTAAGGTCTTCTAGCGTGCTGGAACCTGATTATGTACAGGATTCATGTTCTGAACTAAGTAAGTTTACCATATAGTTATCCTGTGAAAACATTGTGCGGAGTACTTTCACAACAGCTACTATGAAGAATCAAGTATGGAAGTGAGAGCCCTGATGATGGATGCCATGCTGACTTCGTGTGGGACTAAGACCTTGGAACTGTGATAGATAGTTCAATGAAAACATCAGCTTGATATTCATCTAAATGTTAGGAACTGTTAGGAAAGCAACAGCAAGAAAAAAAGAGATACTGTGCAATTCCCTGTATCTCTGGTTCTGGCAACTCGTGGATACCATGTGCTGTTCTGCACACCTTATCTCAGAAAAACATACTAAGGATGAAACACAAAATGGATGGCCTGGAGAGGACTGATATGAGTTGTTGAGTCTTTCAGCACAAGAGTTGGGGCTATCAAATGAAGCCACATTGAAAACAAAACAAAACAAAACAAAAACAAAAAGAGAGAATGAAAGGAAGAGTCAGTGCAAGTTATTGCTAAACAAGTTCAAGAAGACACTGAGAAAGGGCAAAGAAGAGACATCCATTGAGGTTACAAAGCAGACAGAAACTACATCTGCTCTGAGGTCATCTGAAGGCTTAGGGAGTTGGTGCAGTGCTGTGTCAACACCATCTTCTTATTCTCCCTGTCTTTTCTTGTCCTTGTATTACCACTGCTGGACTCTGAGTACTGGCCCACATGACCCTTAGTCTGTCCCAATACAGCCAGTGTTACATTGGCTGATTTTGTTGTCAGAGCACGGTAGCAGTAGCATTGCTTGGGATTTAATGTCTGCACACGTGAGCTACTTGCTGTTACATCCAATCCTCTACTGCTGGCACGCAAAAGGAGAATCTTTCCTTTGCTAATACTAAAATACTAAATACTTAATACTAACTGATAAAATCATCAGCTTGTGCTCATTGGACTGAAATCTCGTCATAGTATTGTTCGTTCAGAAAGGAGGTGCACTTTAAACAGATTATTCAGCATCTCCTGACACAAGTCAGATGGGAGCACTGATCCCTACCAACAGTGCTTCGTTTGTAACCTGAATTTAATTTCAGGACATCTGTGCTAAAGTATATAAAGGAAGAAGTATAAAAGCAGTGAGCACAAAGCAGAGAAAACACTTGAGTTGTGGCATAGTGTTAGTGTCAGTGTTATCTCACACTAAGAACTCACCAATCTGAAAATTACTATAGCGTTGCTGTAGCCATTAAGTCAGGAGAGTCAGGAAAGTAGTTTGTCTCACAGTCTGTTCTGAGTTTCCTTTTGGCTTTCTGTGCCACATGTCAGACCTTTCAGCTGTAAGAGCCTCACTGAGTGCAGACAGTAAGACAAAGGATTTCCACTCTGTTATTTTCAGTTCAGTTTTTCATCTTCATTGACTACTTTAGAGCACCACTAGATAGCACCAATATACTGTCTTTTCCCTGCCTTAAACAATTTACTTTTTCTGTGCAACAGAGAAAAAGAAATCATACTGTACTTCAAGCTAATAAAAGGTCAGAAGACTTACGGACTTTTTCTCACTTCACTCCATTAAAAAGAACTGCTCCAATTTTTCTAACACATTTTTAAGTTAAATGGGAGAGTCACAATGTGCCATTTAATACTTAGCAAAACAATCATCTCTGCTCTTCTATTCATTCCTAACTTCACACCTGAGGCAATTCAGATGCATCAGACCCACCTGTCAGCACTGAGAACAGTCAGTGTGAACACTGATACTCCAACTGATGTTAACTGGATGAAAGACAGCAGCTTGCACCCAATTCTTCCGAAGATCCAGGTATCCACAATGTACCGTGTTGCATCTACAGGCACGCAAGTTAATAAAAGCAGCAGGTCTCCAAATGCCAAGCTGGTGATGAAGATATTTGGAACCGTCTGCATTGATTTAATCTTGAAAAAGACTTTGATGAGTATAGCATTTCCAAGGAGACCCACTGAAATGATCACAGCATATGTAACATAAATTGTGCACAGTATTTCTAATCCTGGAAAGGAGTCTTCAGTCCATTTTTCATTTGTTGTTTCATTATCAATGATTGATTTCAGTTCCGTACCATTTGTAGCTGCACACAACGTCTGATTAGATGGATGCAAGGATACTTGAGACATTTCTTTAACCATCTCTTCTCCTCAGGCTGGACTTAATTTGAACAAAAAATTGTCTAATACTCAGCTTGCAGCATATCAGCAAGGTCAGCACAGAGGTACGGGTTAGTGCCTGAAGTGAAGGTTCCCGCTGCACGTTAACTACCTTCATCCCCTTCTGGGTCTCCAAACGTGCCTAGGATAAATGCACACAGATCTTCTTCTGAACTGTGTAGGAGGTGGAGAATTTTTTTATTGGCTTTTCAGCTAGTGGAGCAGGGAGGGAGGAGGAAAAAAGAGAAAGAGGGTTTCTTTAAAGATCCTAGCAGAAATTGTGTCTTTTTCTGGGAGGTACCTGGCAAATAAGTATTGTATTCTATTTACTGTATCAGAAGGATTCAGAAAGTGCCTAGCAAATCTTTACTCATATTTTTCAAAATATTTTGGAAAGGAAATAAAATGAAAACTTGACATAGTTTTCTGAACTGTACAGGTAAGCACGGAATATATTGATTTAACATAAAACTCTACAGTATACCTTGATGGCAGATAAAGAAATATCTCAAATTATAGATGGTATTTGTTTAAAAAAGCCTTAGAGACAGCCCGTGCCTGTCTGTGCTCTGATTGCTGTTTCCATCACTGAAATGCAGTGACTTTCCAAAAGGCAATATCCGTAATCCTGCTGGCACTTATATGAAAGTTTATGTTTGTCCCCTGAAACTGTCTAGTTGACAATAAAGCCATAATTTATGCTGCTGTTTGAGCAGGCTTACAGATAGCTGCAGTGCAGAAGCCTACTACTGTCTTGCAATAGTCGTCGTATTTAGAGGCTTTGAATGGTACAACTGATGATTCAAGTCTGTTGAGAGAAAAATCACTTTTTATGGTGCTGTCTCAATCTCACGTGTTAGTATGATGGGTTTTATTATCTTTAGATAAATCAACAGTCAAATCTGAAACTGCTCTGTGACAAGCCTCTGATTAACTTTACTGTAAACTAAGGGAATGGAATGGGACCTGTTGGATTAAATCTTCATAAATTAAGAAGACTTATTTCTAAATAATGAAATAGGAAAGGATGTCAAAGGGCTGAGTTTTATGTCTTGAAGATGAAGATCAGTAGCTGGAGTGTTTTTTCCTCCAGACTGTTCTTCAGCTGTGACGTTGGAGTGGAGAACATCATCTGCTCAAATCAGTAAAGCAGTCTTATGGCCCTTTATCTTTAGCTACACACACACGCAAATTAAGCTTCTTTCATTTAGAGAAAAAAAAAAAATCCTCTAATTTCCATTCTCCTAATTCCATAGCAAGCCGTGCAGATGCTGTGGAAAGCAGACCATGCTATGGCCAGGTGGAAGAAGGAGTCACTGATATAGAAGGGATGTAGGGGTTAAAGATTCCAATTATGTTTTTGCAAGTGCTTTTAGAAGAGGAGTTCTTGTCACGATCAACCATAATATGTCCCTTTACACAGGCACAGTACGTAGGTTGCTCACAGATTTAGGTGCCTTTGAAGATGTCTGATTATGTTGTCCACCTACACCAGCATAGTACTGTGCATTATATTTAATACAGAGTTCAGCATCTAAAGCAGATTGTGACAGCTTAGTGTCAGATACTTATATAAAATGTTTAGGTTTCCTGTGTAGGTGAAGCAGAGTATCAGCAAACATTAGGAACTAATTGCTATCCACCAAGTGTTGAGCTCTCAAGGGCAGCATCTGAGTGAAATATCAGGTGTTTAGCTACAGCTGGGATTGAGCTGAAAGAAGCTCCATACTTGTCTTGATTTGCACAAGGGGTTGATTGGTGCAAGAAGGCTCGGTTGGCAGCATAGATCCCAACCTTGGGCGGTCCCAGGGCTCTCAGATCCATCAGGTATGGGCTGACAACACGGGATCTGAGGTTCAGTTGAATCTGTTCTTTCATTTTGTACAGGAAAGCAACCCCAGAAAGGAGCAAGGGCTTAAAATCCTGCTTACTGCTGGTACTTTGTGCACTGTTTATCCAGAACTGGACCTGAACTAAATATGTGAACCTATATTAATCATATATACTATATGAACTATGTGTTCAGGCTGGTGCTTCACACTGTGTGAGCCTGTCCTACCTGGGAGCACATTTTCCTGCCCTCTCTCTATCAGGGCACAGTACTTATTTCTCACCAACTTCACAGCTGTGAGAAATTCTGCTTGGCTTTCCTTTCTGTTGAAAGATTGTATTTTCCCCAACTTACTGCCTTCTTGATGGAATATGGCAGACAGAAGCTCTTTTCTTTCTCGCAGTTCTTCCTACAGAGCTGATAGTACTGTGGGATTTTGCTGGGGCCAGGTTCTTTTTATAGAGTGTGAGATTTTTCTTAATTGATTGTTAGGAGGTACAAAATATTATTTTGAAACACACACAAAATATTGTTCTTTGGACCGAAGGAAATCCAGGAAAATGGAAGGGTGGTCAGTAAGCATTAAATACGCAGTCTATGATGGGAGAATTTCAATGTTTATTTCATGAATTTCTATGTGCTTTCATTGGTTTCATGGGTGCAAACCAGGCAGGGGGAAACACACTGCATTCTTAGCTCAGATTCCAATGGCTTTCAGATTTGAATTGAATATCCATCTAGATAGGAAAAGAATGGCATTGTTATTACAAAGAGTAAACAACTCCAAGGTATTATGTTAGAACTCTGTCTTGATGTAAAGAGAAAAGCAAGTGGGGTAATTTGGAGCACTGTTTGAAGTACCAAGCTTCACAGAAGAGGATTGCTCCTTCTGAACTCTGTGCTGCAAAATTGTGCGAATAAAGCACTCAAGAGTGTATCATTCAGCTATACTTTTTAATGCAAATTTTCTGTTTTAATGCAGTGTGACTGCTGACTTAAAGTCATTACCATGTGCTGTGTTAGTGTCACCCACTCAGAAAAATCTCTTTCAGAACCATTTGCTCCACACCATCCCAAAATACGGAGAACACAGCCAAAATCTTAACTCCTATTAAATAAATTGTCTTGCTAACGTTGTAATTATCCCGTGCAGCACATTTTCATTATTTCGGCATGCACTGGTCGTGCAGAGTTGATTGTTATTTACTCAAATATGTCAAACTGCTTTGTAGCTGGAGCAGTAGGAATTCAGGATTGATACAGAGAAGACTACGGCTCCATCAGCCAACCTCTTCTTCAGTTTTATTTGTATCACTGCTGCACAGAACTATTTAATTGACTTAATTTTTTATTTCTGTCTCAAATGCGTTTTTGACCCTTGCTTTACTGCTCTCTCCCAGCAGTGTTGCCATCTGTTTATTGCTTGCTGACATATCTGCTGCCTATCCATGGAGCAAACTGGTGTTTATGTTCTTGGGGTATTGACAATAGAGAGATACAGAACAGCTTGTCTGTCCTGGTATGTGGAGCCAGTCTTCAGTTTTGGTAGACTGTTGTAGCATCCTTTCTTAAAAAGGTGTATCTCTGATTAAGAGCTCTATTCCAGATGAGCCTGATTGCCAGCCACTTGTCCATCCTTAGCAGTGCCCAGGTCCATCTAAATCTATTCCCTCCAGGTTTGCGACTCTCAATAACCTTTCTTGCAGTTTGCCTGCTGTTGACATAAATGTGAAGGAGGGTTTTCTCTGCTCCATCAGCAGCTCCAGCAATGAAGCCAGAATCTGCAGCTGTAACCAGAGTCATCTGAAATAAAGATTTCTTCCGTTGTGTTTTGCTGTTGCTTTCACAGAGAACCGTGTCTGTCTGACTGAAGAGCAATGCAATTCTTTCATGACCTTAACTCCTCATCCTCTTGTTTTGAGCATCACCTTTGTGTTGGGAAAGGAGCACCTGCTATAGGAACAGCAGTCTGGCAGGGATGGGAGTGTGCTTTGTTTCTGAACTGAACCTTTGGTACCTTCTCTTCAAATAGAAACTGTCAATAGCATGCCACGTAATGGCAAGTTGAGGGGACAAAGAGTCTCACAGCTGAGGTCAATGAAGTTTGTATCCAGTAGTTATTGCACAGGCAGTGTGATTTCTTCAATCCATTTTCAGGAAGACAAGTATTTAGTGGGAAAGAATGAATGCACACCCAGATGAGCTCTGCTGTCAGAGACAGTCATCCATGTTTAGAGCAAATTACCAGCAAATCCAGGGCCATTTCCAGTTCTGTTCTGTCTGGAATGAATCATTTCCATGTGCTACATCTGAATCCCTCCTTAAACAGGGAGAACATTTTCTCCCCATTTCTTCAGACGTTGATGTCTGAGCTACCAAGTACCAGGAAATGAGGAGGAATGATGCAGAAGGCACTGTTTGTGCTGTATTTCTTCAGTCGTGAGAACAGAGCTTGGTTTCAATATCTGTCAATCTGATATTATTCACCAATATATGGGTCATTGACTTCAGTGATATCTTGTTGGTGAAAACCTAAGAAAATAGCTTCCAATTTTGTTACAAAGTCTAAATCCAGAGTGTTCAGCACAGTCAGTGGGACTCAGCCTGACTATGATGCAATCTCACTGATCAATGGTTCCAAACATCTTTCATCCCATTCTCCCCACTCCATTCCCATTCCAAGAGTTTCCTCGGTCAGCTTCAGTGTGAGAATGGTTAATGAAATACTGCTGTCATTTGTCAGACAAGAGAGAAAAAGAAAAATTAAGATATATCCTTGAATTTCTTCTGTTATGGGAACAATCCAGGAATGAAATAATATAGCGAGCGTAGTTCTGTTGGGCATCCTTGAAACACTCAGTGATACATGAGATTTAAAACCATCAGAGTGCCATTACATGTGGAATACTTTCTGATAGTTAAAAGCACAGAGTATTATGCAATGGGTAATTATCTTCCTGGTGTTTTGACTTCTAATCTCAGTTCCTTTCCCATAATGACATTTCTTAGTGTCCTCATAATAATAACCACCTTCTAAATTTAGAAGGAGTTTTACATTTTGAGCATAAATGTACCTAAGATGCCAATCATTACTGTATGTGATTTATAAACTGCCAGAAGAAAATGTAAACAAGTTTACTGACCCTCAACTGTCACCCTGTGTAATATTTATCTACCTGATGGTTATCAGCATGCTGTAAATGCATTGAGGTAGAAGGCAGCTTTGGGCAGCTGTCCTTGGCTGAGTTGTAGGGTAGGGGTTTGCGGTGGTTTAAACAGCAGTAAGGCTTTCTGGAGGTTTTATTATCATTTTTTATTTGCTTTACCCACAACAGCATTGTCTAACCCACTGTTGCAACCCACTGAGATCTGACACCAAATAATTGCTTTTGTGGATAGATCAACTTTTAGATATCTTTCTTTCATCAGCTTAAAATAGAGCAGACGTTTTGCATTTTCTGGTGTACGTATGGCTCAAAATAAGCAATTTAGAAAAAACTGAGAATGACTTAGATATGAAAGGAGTTTTCAGATTGTTGCTTTCCTGGATAGTGAGCAGAGAGCTCCGGCACCATCGAAATGGTAACGCAGTGCGCACCAGCAGCTCTGCTCCCAGCCAGAGCTGTGGGAGCATTCCCGTCACCTGAAATCCTCAGGATGTGAATCAGAAGTGCAGGGCAATTTCCTTTCAGATTTGCCTTTGTACATGTCCTCTCCCTGCAAAAAACATCAGCGCACAATTCTGTGACAGAATGTCAGCATTGATACATTGGAGAAGAGCGAATGTAGTGGTGACAGTGCAGAAGATATTATTTCAGCCCAGCGAAAATTATACATCTTCATTCTGGATGACAACCTAAACAATGCCATGCTTGAAACATAAATGATATCCTGTTTAGCTGGAAAAGCTATTAGGCACATGATGGAGAGTGGAAGTGAGCTAACCGCCCTCCTAGAACAAACAGCGCTTTGCATTTCCCATGAGCGAGCTGACAGGTTTTTAAAAATTTACTTCCAGATTTCACTTTTCAAATAGAAAAGAGAAAATCAACAGTGCCAGTTGAGAACTGAGCCAGCTCTGTGCCGCACTGCTTGCTCCTCTTCCCACCAGCACAGCTCCACAGGAAGCCTCACCAATCCACCAGCATTCCCAGCAGTGTCCCAAGGACCCCAGCCCTTGTTTAGCAAAAGCTTTAGAAAATCCGTTTTGCATTTTATCAGGAATGAAAGAAAGCAGTGACAGTTATGCAGATGAGGCCAGGCTCACATTGCTTTCACATGGATTCTCTTTGGCTGCCATTTTATTTTGTTAGAATGACTGAAAGCAGAGTTACCAGGACCTTCTGCAGCTCTTCCAGTCCGTCCTTTGCTCTAAGGCAAAATCAAGCTTGCTTTCACCAGCTCTGGCAGACACTTGACTTAGGACCATACTGTACGTGCTTTTAAGACCTGCAATGATGGCAATTTCATGTGCTCTCTAAACCACTTATCCTGGAGTTACTGGTCCTTAAAATTAGAAGTCATTACCTAATGTCTCATCCAAATTTAAGCCTATTCTGTTCTGTCCTATGAAGTATATATGAGAAGAATTAACTGCACAGAGGAGAACAGTGAGGGTGGTAGAGAAAGGAACAAGGTCAGGCTGTCCATTCTCATCAGGCCTGGGGATACCACCACAAAGGCACGTTAATAAGTGGCAGCTCGGGAAGGGCTGAAGCTCCTGTTCCCCTGAGATCCTCCCACCATAACCCTCACTGGCCAGCCCATGGTGGCACATGTATTGTGGTCAGCAGCAGGCTGTGGAACAATGAGTTTGCAGAGGATTACAGTTCAATTGACCAGCATCTTCAACTGTATTTCATTCTAATTTTCTAATTTCTTTTTTCCTCGTTGAAAACAATTTTAAGTGACAAACAAGTGGGTGCTAGGTGGAACTGATTTGTCTGTTTTTAATGCCAACGTTTCTCCGGAAAGCCAAGGATCTGAAAGTGGTCGGTCTGATTTCAAGTGGGTTGGCTGTAGCTACTGTACATTGAAATATTCATCTTTTCCACTAATTGCTGTGTGGGAGCTATTCACAGAATGAAAGAACCTTTTGTTTTTGCTGTCATACATATCAGCTCGAAGATGTTGTTCCATTATGCTTTTTCTTCTCTGCCACTGGTAACTGTTAGTATTTTACTATATCAACAATTATAAAAAAATAAAATCTTCACTTGAGTGATCCGGAGAAGGGCATTCAAAACTGAAACTAGGATTTGGTTATGCAGGAAATTACTGCTTCAGGCACGCTCATTGAAATGAAGACCTTCTTCAGCAAGAGGGGAGAGCCCGGTCCTCAGGATGGTGTATTTCTTCTTTCTACTGCTGTGATCAAATTCCATCTTTCATGACCACAGACCTGACCCAGCTCCTACTGCAGGTACTGAAGGGACTCTGCAGAGATGTGTGAGCTGCACTTGGGTCACAAACAAAGGCAGAAGTTAATACCAGGAGTAAATGCCAAGCAGTTTTGTTCCAACCTGTAGTGCTGTACTGTTGTGATGTTATGAAATAGACTTCACCTCCTGCTGGATTCAGGAGGCTGTTATTGTCTGGATTTTATTTTTTTATTGTTTTATTTTTTGCAGGAGAGGTAATTGGATACCTTTATCACGCGCATGAATGCCCATTACAGGTAGGAATTTCTGTTGTTCTCAATTCCAGATTCCATTTGAAGGTACAAGGCAATGCTTTCAAACTTGTAAGCAGATATCTAATCATCTTTGAGAGTTCTAAATCCCAGGTGGCAGTGCCAGCACAGCTGAAAACAAAGATATACAGTTGACAGGAACACCTTGGAAAACCAAGTCCAATTTCTTAATGCAGAAGTTGATCAAAATCCATTTTGAAGGAGTAAGGAAAGACACTGCTTGAGGAGCCTAACCATCTGTTCCAGAGACAGCCAGCTAATGGGCTCATAAATATGACTTGAAACTCAATATTCTGGGTATTAGATTCTGAGGATGAAGGGAGAAGAAGGATGATAGGATTGTGTACAACGTAATACAAAAAGACAAGACATGAGGAGTGATAATAACAAATAAAAGAAAATTGTCAGTCTTTGTACCATGATGGCTAATCTCAGAAGCACAAGGGGACCAAACTCTATGCAGTCAGTAGTGCCATGCCAATGAAGCTTACACAATTGGATCATGAGGTTTAGCTCTAGAATTGGGCTCAGGGTGACTGAAAGTACACACATTAAGAGTAATTATTTAAATCAGTGTTTATTTCTATCTGCCACAAAAGACAACCACCATCAGATAATCAGAAGAAAACAAATTCAGCATCAATGAAAAAATCTTGCTTTCTGTGGATAGCGCAGCTCTGCATCCATGGGTGATATTCTTTGGGAATAAGGACGTCTGGCTTCATCATCTTCTGGAGTTATGGCACTTGGGTTATAATGAACTTCAGCTAGGGAAAATAATGGGGGAAATTTTTTCAGTGATGATTATTTGGTTTCACTTATTTAGAAAGAAACCTGACTGTGCACAATTGAATGTGCACATTGAACATGCCTATGCTTTAACTTCGGGAAGCTAACAGAAATCAGTATCTAAAACCAGCTGAGAATGTTTGGTGCTTAGGGCAGAATTCCTATAAAGGAACCTTGCTTTCAGAATTTGACCCTGCAACAATTTCTCTATCTTGGAAGGCAAAATCTTCTGCTGGGATCTTTCTGGGCGTAACAGGTTCACAGCAGGTCCTGTAATCCCCAGTGTCTTTGCTTTTTTGGAAATGCATGAGACAGAATAGACTGCAGTAACTCCCTAACAGGAAACAGGTGTTGTGGGAACAAAAGCCAGCTGGCATAGGGTGGAGCATCTCTTAGGTGCCTCAGTTGGAAGCTAAGCTGAGAGTTCCCCTCCTTTTGGAGAAAAGCCGTATCAGGATCTTAAGGGCTTTCTGACTTTCCTTCCATATAGAAAAGGCATCTGTAACACAGCCATTGACCTCTAATTGAAGTCTGGTGTAGACAAAGCAGTCAAAGTATTCCCATTTATTTCCATTGGTTGGGATTTGGCAGTCACTGTATGGAACCTATTGCATCTTAGTCTGTTTTCTTACCAATCCTAAAATTTCTATCCAGCGAAGTCCCAGGGAGGATATCTGAACTGAAAGTTGAACTTGTTCCATTAGAATTTGGATTCCACAAAACTGGGGATGGGGATCTGTGGTTTAAAGGTCTTGGTGTAGATGTAGGAGTTGTACCTGACCCATTCCAGCCTGAAAACAGAGATTAGAAAGCACAGGAATAAAATTCTGTATGGGAAATTCTTCCTGGTGTGTTACACCTCAAACTGCCAGAGAGGAGAAAGTTCAGGGCCTGCTTCTTGTACCTTCCTTGTACAGAATTAGTGACTAAGCAGAAATCTCTTTCAGAAATCTACATTTTTAACTGCATACTGACACATCATGATCCTATCATATAAGCAGTTCATGGAAGAGTATCCAATGCAATGCAGAAATAGTAGGAAACTATTGAAGAGAATCCCATGCTCCTTACTGTAGGACAACTGTGACATGAGTGAAGCTAATGAAAACCACTTAATGCTTACCAGAATAATTATTCTGTTGAAATCTCCCACAGCAAAAGTGTATTCGGCACTGCTTCACTACATCTTCCTTCATTAGGCAGTGAAACACAAAAATAAAGAACCCTAAAGAAGCAAGAAGATAAATCACAGGTTAGGGGCTTGATTGTCCAGCCTGCTCCCCCTTTTCTGATGTATTTATACGTCACTGAGTTACCAGCAAGTTATGGATGGGCAGAGAGGTAAACCCTGAACCAGTATCACATTGGTCCAGAATTGCATTGAAAGTCATTGGTGCATATGAAAGGGTATCAGAAATAGCAACCTGCAGATTTGGTATGAGTAATCTGACAATCACTGGAGATTCTCACCAAGCATTTTTTGCCCAGACAGAAAGGACTGTGCCAGCTCCTGAAAACACATGCTTATTGGGACCCACATTTCAAATGTGTGCCTTCATGTACCTAATGGCAATACCTATCATTGCTATGCTGTCTAAACAACACTGTCATTTCACTTCAGTTGAGCTTTCCTAATAAAATAGCAGAACAGTGTAACTCAAAACCTGTATGACCTCTCCACTTCCCCCATGCTTTAATTATATGATTCCACAAATGTATTTCTATTCCACAGTCCTAAATTGTTGCATTTATAGCTGTACTCCATTCAAGAATTACCTTGCAGAGTGTTAAAGATGCTGAAGAGATACAAGAAAAATATCCTCACTGCTCCCCAGGCAAAAAAGGCAAAGCTCCAAGTTAAGCCCAAGAGGAACATCAAGCTGAAAGCACTTTTGAGGTCCTGGAGAAATAAACGTTTCCAGAATCTGGATCTCATTTGTGTCCTTGATTTCACTGAGTGGATTTGGAGGAGAACAGTGATGAACATGGCTGTGTTCGTCAGAAACACCAAGAAGATGTAGGCCACAACAGAGATGTAAAACACCACGTTATCTTGAATCCAGCAACTACAAGAAGGGAAATATGATGAGGAGTTCTGCAGGCAGGGAAGCTAAAGAAGCCTGGCTTCCAAAATAATCCTCCCGTGTGGTTCTCTGATACCAAGCAATGGCATTCCTAACACCCATTGCTTTCCCCCAGTACTGAATCTCTATTTTTTGCCTTTTTCATGGATGTTATAGAAATATAATATCTTGGAGTCTTCTGTCAAATTCAGATAAATCTGATAATTGTTTCACAAATTGACAACGTACACAGACAATAATACACTACCTTAGGAAAATCAATTTAAATATGACTTAATTAGGAGTCTGTTTAACACTTTTTCCTCTGAGATGTCATGAGTGTGTTGTCCCTCCAACATTCAAATATTTGAGGTAATTGTCACCAACATGTGATCAGGTTGTGCTAAATAGAAAGCAGGGAAAAAAAAAAACAACCAACAAAAATGAAGCGATGCATTCCTTGCTATAAAATCCTTTTGAAAAGGATGAAAGAAAGCAGTATTTTCCCACTGGAGAAGAGAGAATGTGCAGGGAGCATATACTGATGTCATCTCAAACTGAGTTGCTGTTGTGTAAAGGAAGAGATTATCCAAAGAGGAAAAGCAGAGCTGGAACACACAGTGGCAAAGAATGTTGGGCACTAAGCTGGAAGAATCCCTGCCCATCCTCAGGTCCACTCCACTAAGTGAGAGTTACTCCACATGGCTGTCTTATGGCCCAAAAGGATCCACTGAAGCAGAGCCACTGAAAGGAGAGAGCTGGGATAGGGAAGGAAAGACAAAAGCAAGGGAGCTGTTGTTGCCTTCTGGTTGTTTCTTCTATCTTTAAGATACTCTGAAGACCATCAAAAAGCTTAGAATATTGTACTTACAAATTGCTGAATGGACTGTTCTCACTTTGTGATCCATTACCATAGAAGTCTTTATTTATAATGAGCACAATAATGGTTACAATCGCTGGTATTCCTAACGTGGAAAGAAAGAGAAAATGAGATATTCCAATAAACGAGATAAAATGAAGTATATGGGAAGATGTCAGACAATTTCTGATGACTAATTACTGCAGACATGTACTTCTTGGGATCAAATTGTACTCCCAAAGCTCCTTCTGAAATGAGTGTAATTAAATGTGTGGCATAGCAGGATTAATCTCCTTATTTATGTAAATTACAAATGAGTAGGCATAAAATATCTGTGTTTGCAAAATGTTTGTGAATGTTCAAACATCTCCAGAAGGGATCCAATCTGGTAAAATAAAACCAACTGATTATTATAAAAAGTAGCGTGTTAAAAGAAAAGCAGACTGCCGCATTTTGCATGAAGGTCTGACAGAGACAGACATTTTCCAGCCAGCGTTTGATCAGTCTTCCCTTCCATTCATTTCCTATTTGCCATATTTCTTTCAGTTCTGGCTTTTCTGTTCAGAACAACTGCTGCCAGCAGTGCCATTACATATGGCTGCCCTTGAGAGCAATTATATGCAACATTAAATCTAAGGATAGAGGTGATTACATGCTGCCCTCTATTCAAAAACATTCAAAAAAGGCTTTAAAACAGCCTCTAATGGCTACAAAAACAACGCACGCCAAACTGTTCTTTAGGTCACTGCCTCTGATAACACCTTCTCTAACAACTGAGCCATCACATGGGCTTCTTTCTGCCTGTGTGCATCACATTGCTGCGAGCTCCATCTCAGAGAAGGTAAGAAGCACAGAAGTCAAAAGGAATTTTGCTTACTTACCCCACCCAGCAATGCAGCATTTTAGGATGTACTTCGGGATGTAAACGTTGAAAACTTTGACGAGAGCCAAGTAGAGGTGGACAGACTCCATGCACATCCAGGTGAAAGCTGCCAGCAGGAAATAGTGCAGGAGTGCAGCCACGGCAATGCAAAGAGCAGGCAGGCTGTAGGAGGACAGCCAGGGGTTGACCAAGAAGATCACATTCAACATCAGCAATGCGGCACAGAGGTTCAGCAGGATTTTTGCAGGATTGTCTCTCCGCAGCTTCCTAAATAGGAGTGGAAAGTAACTAGGGTGTCATTGCACAGATTGTGCTGGGACAGTTGCCTAAGTCTGGAGCCCTGTTGTGCCAGGAGCTACTGGTATATCCAGTGTGAAACTACACCCATCCAACAGCACAAACACACCAGAGCGACCAACAGCGAAAGAACAGGAACATAAGCAACTCTATTTTACTGTTTCTAACATCCAATGTGCAGTTTATATAGAGGGAATATTCCTTATTCTTGGCATGAAGTCTTACCTCTACCCATGAAATATCCATTTGTGAAATGGAAAAAAATAAGGAAATCAGAAGTTGCTGAACAATTTGGTGCATGTCTCAAAGTGTAAGGATTTGAATCCCAACTTCACCACAGTCACAGGTCAAAGTAAAGCAATATTTACTCCTTCAGATCTCACTCCTGCCCCTTGTGAATCACATCAACGAATATTACCAAACATTCTGCTAGTTTCTGAAAAGTTATTGCTGTGAAAGCATTAAAAAGTGTTACAAGAAAAAGGATCAGACTTACTCAAGGGCTAGGTATGTCACCAGTGTTATAGCCAAAAAAAGGGAAGAAGCACCACATCCTGCATAGCTTATCAGAGTTAATACACGATCGTTTGTCGCGTCTATCTCTGCCCGGGACAAGTCCTAGATACAAGGTAAAGAGTCACAGCTGTTTGCCAGATGAAGAAAATTGCTTTCCACATTTATACATCGGTAAGAAAAACAATTTCTGTTTTTATGTGTTTCTTACTCTATAGCCCTGCAGAATATTCAGACTAGTGCAGCTGGTTCAGACATTCAGCATTCCAGACATCCAGCACCTCCTCGTGAGCCTGGCAGTGCTGTACTACAGAAATTCAGCAAGGATCCCAGTATCACACCAAGGTTATTCAACTTGCTTTGTAGGAGAAACTCCAGTTTTAATGTTTCAGTGGCAGTTGCCATGCTGGGAACTACACAAATTTGCTAAATGCCTTGGAGCGCACATCCAAAGAGCATCGCCTTGAAATGCCATGTGGGAGACCAGGCCCTGCTTCTCCCAGCTGCTGCCAGGAGTGAGGCTGATGGGATTTTGGTTGTTTCCTGCCATGTTTTCTCTGTCATTTGGTGAAACACTGAATGTCAAACTAGTCACCTACACCTCTGGCGCACAATGGACTTAGCAATGTCAACTGCTTGTGTCTATTCTTGCATCTAAGTGGAAGCGCAAAAGAGAACTTAAAACGAGACAGAATTCCAATTGCTTGAATAGAAACTTCAGCACAAGTTGTCTACAACCTGTAAGACCTTCATTCCTTCCTGCAGAAGTCCCATTTTTGCGCTTTGGTGCCTCCCCTTGAGCAGAGCAATGCTGACCCCTAGGGGACGTTGGGCAAGACCTGGCCTTGGGGGGACAGCCTTATCCCTCACTGGTTGAGTTCTACAGGCAACAGACAATTCTGAGTTCATTTCTTCCCCATCTCTGCATTTGTTGCCACCTTTTCTCAGGAAGTCATCTCTGTATTCTCTTTTTTTTTTTTTTTGACATTTGAATTTTAGTTTTCTGTGTATTAAAACACCAACTGCCTTTTCTGCCAGGAGGTGATAGTTAATGTTAATAAATAGTTAATAAATAGTTAGTTAATAGATAGTTAATAAATCCCTTATTTATATTCAACTTCCCTTCCTGTTGGAGTGCAGGCAAAGCTATCATATTATTAATTGCCAACTGGCAGGTAATAAATTAAACGGTATTTTGAACATGAACATTGATTAAGTCACTTTGCAAAGAGGTTCAGATTACATCCATAAAATGAATTTGTCTTGTGGCAAGGAACAGTTAGAGGACTTTATGCCATGGTAATTATTATAATTGCTTTGTTCATTGCTATTGATTTTGGCAAAATGGCAGATATCTAACAGCTGGGACGGATGTGAATCTCCCATCTTTCCCCAAAACCAAAACCAAAAAGTGATGACTTTATCTGGTGCCATGCGTCTCTTTTGGAGGTGATTCATGGAGTACTTACCAGCAAGACTCCAAAATGGGTAAGATGGTTACAAAAACAGATTGTGTAATTCATATCTGTATATTCCGTTTCACACCCTGTTGTATTCCAACCACCCAGTCCATCTGTGTAATATAGAAAAAGATTTTTAAGCAGAGTTAGTCATGCTCAGTCATTTATAGCTCTGCAGCATGCAGAATGTGTGAAAACGAGCTCAAGTTAGTACAGATTGCAGGGTCATTTAGCAGCATACAAATGATATTTCACACAGGAACACATCTTACACAGTTGCCTGAGAACCTCAAAACTTGGATGAAAGCCTTTGGTGGAAGGAAGAAATATTTAAAGTCATTTACATTCCTGCACACAGAGGAAGCAAGAAGGTAAGGAAGAGTTAGCTTGACTAGGTTGCACTGCAGGGTGTGGAAACACAGAAGGAAAGAAATATTTACAGGGCAGAGGAACTGTTTAGGCAGCGTGTAGCACTGAACAAGCCAGATCTTCCCTGGTGAGGTTCTATTTATGACCCTATTTATGTGGCATGTATGGCATATTCGGAAGCTAAACTTCAAATTTAAAAATAAATAGATAGACAAACAAGCAAATAAATAAATGAAATCTAACATTAATATTAAGGAGGCAATCTCTCCCACGTGGGCTGAATTAACCCAACTCATGGTTATCTTTCTGTGTCCATTTACTCCCTGAGCCGTATTCAAAGCCTGACCACAGCAAAGTCCCCTCTGACTTCCCTGGGGTGACTTTGAGAAGTCATCTGATGTTCTGTTGTGTTTCTGCTATTTTTCTTTCACTAATTTTTCTTATCCATGTGGATGCACCACTGCACATCGCCAGACATGTATCCCTAGAAATAACGCCAGTTACTGAGATATCAGTGCCTGTGGAAAGCAGCAAAACAGAAGGGGCCAGATGCGAGGAGATGGATTCCAAATTTCAAACAGGAGCCAAAGGCTCTGGTGACAGAGGGAGCACAGCAGCTCTGTACATCACACTTACCATTCTTCAGAAAGTCCCAAAAGACGCAGTGCACTGCTGCATTACCCTAAAGGCGGAGAAAGAAAAAGAGGCCGTGACATTTATTCAGTATATCTGTGCACTGGCTTGCATATAACTGGGATTTAAAGCTGTGGCACTTTGATTTAACTCCCCCCGTTCTGGAATGAGGAATGAGGGGAGCCTGGTCTCTGTGCTTATTGGCATGGTGGTGGTCCCGGGGGTCAGCAGGTTCCTGAAGATGCCTCAGTTCGGCAGCAGTGGAGATGTTGGTCACAAGAA
Source organism: Meleagris gallopavo (assembly GCF_905368555.1). Lineage (NCBI taxonomy): Eukaryota > Metazoa > Chordata > Aves > Galliformes > Phasianidae > Meleagris > Meleagris gallopavo. The sequence continues at coordinate 4,259,481 of NC_139412.1, read as the reverse complement.
AGCATCTAGGGTAGCACTGCACTCATCCATAGCAGCACAGCCAGCAGAGGGCTCCCATCCTGCCTCCTCCATTACCAAGTGAAATCCTAGGAGTCAGTGCTTTTCTCAGTTTTCACAATTTCTGCACCGTTCATTGTCTGTTTGGGCAGAAAAACTGACAAGTTGTCCAGCTCAGGTTGGTCCCTGTGTCTCATCTTGTTGGCTTCGTGTGATATCTGAGGTGTCACAGCGAATTACTGGTGAAATGTCCAAGTTCTGAATAGGACCTACCATAAAAACCTTGATCTCATGTGACATCAACAAAAAAATTAGCAAATCTCACAATAAGAAAACCTTTATTTCAGAATTTCAGTGTTTCTGTTCTCACTCTGAAACAAGGCAGAGAAGAAACCCAAGAGAAAATAGAGCTTGTGTGTGTGCTGCAAGCAGCTTAAATGGGTTTTTAATGCAATGTTTGCTCTTGGGGACATTCGAGTTTATTACTCATAACGCTGCAGCAAACTTTCCCAAGGCACAGATTCATTTTCCTCTATTATTAATAAAGTTTGATAAGGCACAGAGTTTACAGGAAGCACCCTAACAGATAAGCTGTTAAAGACTTGTGAACTGCAGGCTGTCAAATATAATTAGGCAGAGAGCCAAAGCTGTAGGTTAAGATGACAAATCATTAAATATTTAATTAGGATATTTTTTAAAGGTCGAGGAAAAAATCCGAGAGGTGCCAGATGGCCTCATGGAGTGAAAATGACAGAAGAGAGAGGATATGTGGATGAAATTTCTGGCTATATGTCATTTGCTAGAACTGTATGCAAAGTCCATATTGTCATAAAAGCAGTATAGTCAAGCTGTCATTAACTGGAACCTTTATCAAATTCAACTCATTGAATATTTCAGTTCTGTCCTTATTTTGCAATGCGTTTGCGTGCAGAGGAGGTCATAAACTTTTGCAACACAAAGATGTAATGAATTAACCTGGTCAACAAGTCGGAGCCATGCCCACTAAGCAGATAGTGTAAGATCGATTTCAGCTTTGAAACATCATTTTGAAAGAGGGTGGTAGAACAGGTCACCCAAGGAGGCTGTGGATGCCCTATCCCTGGAGGCACTCAAGGCCAGGCTGGATGTGGCTCTGGGCAGCCTGGTCTGCTGGTTGGCGACCCTGCACATAGCAGGGGGTTGAAAATAGATGATCATTGTGGTCCTTTTCAACCCAGGCCATTCTATGATTCTATGGAAGAACACAAACCAAAGTGATTTTGAAAATATCTATGCAGTGTTTTTGCATTTCTTGAGATTTACCCCTCTCACTGACTAAAGCAATTTGCAGAATTAGAAGCAATTACAGATCGATGCTTTTACAGCCAAGCTGCCATTTTTTTTTATCAAATAAATTATTTCTTGAGAGAAATTGACCAGATCAAAGCAAGGAAATGAGGGAAATGCCCCTTGCTTCTAAGCATGGGTTTACAGTGGAGACGTGAGCTTTGCTAACCTGCAGGAGTGGACCCAACCACTGTCAGTCCTTTGGCTGATAGATGTTGGAGAGCTCAGTCAGCAAAACGTTCCATAATTATCTGTCCCCTTGTCAGCTTATTTGAAGTGGAAGTGAAATCGTCTTTATTTCAACACATATCCTACCGTATTTTTGTTGATGTGCTGAAGAGTTATATTCACAGGTTCATTAAGGTTCTGAATCAGTGAATTTTCAATGCTGGCACTTACAACGTAAGTGTTCAGCCTCTCCTTCTGTAAGCTGTCATCCTGCAGTGGGAAAACGCAGACACGCAAACAATTCCAAGTCATTTGAGTTACCAGCAATCCTGCCCCTCGCTGCTTTCTCAAATTGTCTTTCTTGGAAGCTGCCATCAGCTAAACGCCACGGGATGCCTGATGTAATTTAACTGCTTGCTACTTAATCAGAACGTGCAGTTAGCAGCCAATTCAGGGACACTTTCTACATCAGCAGAAGCAGAACAGCTTCAGCTGCATCAGCTGGATTGAGAAATCTGCATAACCATTTCCGTATATGAAAACATCCAGTTGTGTGTCATTTAGCTCATTAGACAGCAGACACACTTGTGGATGTTTGTTCTGCATGGAAAGCATTGCTCAGCACACTGCACGCTCCGCTGTACCAAAGGAAACAGCTCTTTTTAAACTACACTCGTGTTCCAGAGTGAAGAAAACACAGCAAATACTGGAACAGTTCTAAATGCAACATATTGGTGCTGCTGTTGTTTTAATGGAGAAAGAAATCTTGAAATTATTTTCATAACATTTGACATGTGCTATGGATACCGTTTAAGTAGGAGCTTACTGTCAGAGGAGGATGGGGCACATTCTTTAACTACAAAACAAAAGCAGTGGATTGACATCAGCTACAGAAAAGGAAGAAAACATCTGCAGTCTCCAGACACCTCATGGAGCATTATCACTGCTGAGAAGGTTTTGATGCTTGGATGCATTTTCTCTGCACACGTCTTAATGCCCCGTCAGCCCAATGCTAAATGCACCCAGAGCAGATCATGCCGCTGGGATTTTGGTTTCGTGCACATTAAGGACAACTGAAGCGATTGCTGCCATGTTCACATTTGTTAGGAATGATAGTTACCACAAAGAGAGAAGTCGTGCCAAAAAAATTAAACTGGATCTTTGAATACGTCTCTGGGTCAGCCTGGTTGTCTCCTAAGAATGTCTTCAGTGATTTTGGCAAACGCACCGAGGCCAAGGCATTTTCAAATGGGTTTTCTTGAACACTGATCTGCAGGAAAGAAACGATGTGCTCAGAGCTGCCTTCCCCAGCACACTTACACACAACAGCAGCAGGAATGGCCTGGATTTCTCACCTTGATATCTCTTCCTTGGTCATACGAGGTGACACCAAAGGCCACTCCTTCAAACACGCTGGGATCCGGACGCATCACCAGCAAGGCGAAGGATGTGGTTATGACTGATGTGTTTCTTTCTGTGTGAGCCAGCTTATAGCCTATCTCCTCTGTTGTCTTCAGGATCCTTTATGGAGAGCAACAGCAAGAAAAAAAGACACACCCCTTGAAATGTTCTCCTGGCTTCACAATATGCAGTCAGGAGCTAATCAGCTAAATGCCCGTGCTCTGGTTTTGATCACAAAGAGCATTCTCTGCAGCACAATGGACTATATTTGGGATAGACGGTATTTTGTTGGGTACAGAGTCAGATGGCTACAAGCAATTGGGTTAGCTTAGAGTCCCAGAATCATAGAATCATTAGGCTCCAACCCCAAGCCACCCCCACCGTGCCCATAACCACGACCCTCAGTGCCACATCTCCACAGCTCTGGCACATCTCCAGGGATGGTGACCACCATCTCACTGGGCAGCTGGATGTGCTCCAGCACCTCGATGTCTTTCTCATAGTGAGGGGCCCAGCACTGAGCACAGCACTGAGGTGGATCTCACCAGAGCTGAGTAAGGAGGGATGATCACCTCCTGCTCCTCCTGGTCACACTGTTGCTTATACAAGCCAGGACACCAGTGGCCTTCTCGGCCACCTGGGCACACAGCTGGCTCGTGTTCAGCCAAGCATTGACCAGCACCCCCAGACCCTTGATCCTAGGCTGGAAAAGACCTTCAAGTCTGAGCATGTTTCTGTCAGCTGGAATTCTGGCAGGTGGACGATACCCTTCTGTGGCTGAGAGTCAGCCCACTGCCAGACAGGGTTAAATGGATTGGATAAATCAGCCCTGGAGCATCTGAGGGGCAACATGAGTTCTGGAATGACATCAGGCAAAATTAACTCCCAGACGAATACTACATTTCATCTGAAAGGCAGTAACTTGTAAAGCAGACTAATCTGATTATTTGCAATTACTTAATTATACTCTCTGGTAAAATATCAGAGACAGAATAATTCAATCTGCAAGGGATTTCTGGAGCTCTGTAGTCCAGCTATTTCAAGGTAAGGCTTGTGCTGTGAAGCTCTGACCGTCTCTGAGCATGGAGATTTCACAGGCCGACATCCCAGCCTCTTCTCTCAACTGAGTTTTGTTTCTCAGTAGAGAGAAGAGGCTGGGATCCTTAGGAAGCAGCAAATTAGGGTTGTTCAATGCATGTGGGTATTAAAAGAGTTAGACTTCTTGCTTGGCAGCCCATAAGGCTATTCAGCAGTATGCAAGTAAGGATAATAGTCTATTGGAAATGTGTTAAAGCTGGCTTTGACAGACTGAAAGAAAACCTTCCTGTGCCTTGGTCTGGTACCAGACACAGCAGGACCCCAGTAAGATCTTTTTCGCCCTAGAGCTGCAAAGTCTGGAGTTAAATCATCAAAGTACCCAAGGTCAGGAATTGCTACTGAAACCTTACAGAAGCAAAGTCATAGCTCTTATTGGGATATCATGTTTAGCATGTGCCAGGTATCACCAGAGTACTCATTCACATGCCTAATATTCTTCTGTAATAATATCTTCATTTTCCTTACAAGCTTTACATACCAACTCCATCTCCATTATGGATCAGGAATCTAGAGTATATATTAGCATCAGAATGTCATCCTTGTCCCTAAAAGCTTACACTGTATGGGAAGATAATTGTAAGTAATGGGTATTGCACATGAAAAAAAAAAAGAAAAAAAAAGAGTGTATTTGCGAAGCCAAAGGCAAAGTCAGTGAGCAGCCATCACAGCCCCCACTCCACACACTGCAGCACAAGAGGAATTGAAGAGAGGTAACACAGCCAAAAGGACTGTGATGCTGCCCAAAGCTTTCTCTCCATCAGATTTCCTAATCTACTTTTGGCTGCTGATCCTGTCAGACTCATGAGTTTGAAAAGGCAATGAGTGCAGAGTTCTCCAGTACAAACAGCTGGGCTGCTGCACTCTGTGCCCCACCTGGAACCTAAGGGGAAATCCACTTCTGTGCAGCTATGCTACTTACCTATTGGTCATTTTTCTGATGTTCTGATCCTCCATTTCTTGAAGTAAAATATAGTCCAGTATAGTCAATATAGCCTCTGCAAGTGTCACACTTAAATCTACAAACTTCACAATATCAGAAATTTTATTTCCAATAACTTCTAGTTCTTCCATATCCAGTGTTGCATCCGGCAAGAGATATAAAATATGCTGTACAACATCTTGTGCATTCTCTGGGAAAAGTTAAAAAAAAGGGGGGAGTACAAATGATTTACGTGAAATATAGATGATTTACGTAAAGCATGGCTTCACATCTAGATATACAACTACACGTATGTACATTAAAGCAAGGGATTAGACTGTGCCTCTTCTCTCTTTCTATGCGGGCATAATGCTTCTGATCTATTAGGAAGTTATGGCCCCAAAAGAAGTCAATAAGCCCTCAACACGCCATGAAATCTGGCAAAAACTTCAAAGCAAAATCTGGGTATTTCAGGTTGTATTTTAAAGGAAGAAAACAATGTGGTTTTCATAAGAATATAATCACCTGCTTTTGGCTTATAAAGATTATCTGTAAATACTGTTTAACTTTGATCATTTGTGAGTTCAAAATTAAACAAGCCTCTCCCTCTGCCCAAATGCTGCTTAATTGGCATAGCAGAAGAACAAATTATGAATGATGTAGTTTGAAAATTTGGTATTTGCCATTCATCATCTCATCGTTCTGCTATAATTTTTTAATAGTAACAGAGCTTTACTACTTGCGAGTCAGAGAGACTGTATGTAACTGCAGATATATTTCAACGAAATCTACAGGACATGAATTCCTTTTACTTGGAGTACAGGCAGGCAAAATCTGCCACATTATTCTCTGGTTACTTACTTAATTCTACATCTAAGTGTTGGATTTGAGACAGTTCTTTTGAGCAGTAGCTAGAGAATTTGAAGCAATCACAAAATCCATCTACATTAAAAATATTTTAAGATGACCAATTGAGTAGGATGCATATAATACAGTGCTGCAGCTTCATTTTTTCTGCTGTCCAGCACACACATTATTTAAGTATAACCAATTTACTTCCATTCACTGTATCATGGAAGGATCCGGTGGCTTACCTTCTGTTACAATGATGTTATGAAGGTCCAGGATATTACTTGGAAGCTCTTCTAGTAATTTACATTCAGTCATATTTGGATTGCTCCAGAAAGATTGCTCAAGATCAATATTAATTGCACTGAAAAATGAAACAGTGTATTTCGAGCTACATGAAAAAAATATATTAATTGATGTTCCCCACATTCCCATTTAAGTAACTAAAATCATAGAATCATTAAGGTTGAAACCAGTAAGGTCACTAAGTCTAACCATCAGCTTACTAGAATAGTAGATTGTCAGGCTGGATATTAGGAAGCATTTCTTATGAGAAGAAGTAGTGATGCACTGTCACAGGCTGCCCAGGGAATGGTGGGTCACTGCTCCTGGAGGTGTTTAAGGACAGGGTGGATGTAGTACTGAGGGACATGGAATAGTGGGCAACATTGGTGGTAGGAGGATAGTTGGACTAGATGATCTTAGAGGTCTTTTCCAACCTTAATGATTCTATGGTTTTATGACTCAATGCCTGTGACCACTCTACCACATCACTCAGTGTGTCATCTATCCTTTTCTTGAACACCTGCAGGGATAGTGACTCCACCACCTCCCCGGGCACCTTGTGTCAATACTTCACCAATTAGCCTGATTGTGAAAATTAATTGCAAGTCAGACCTGACTTAGCATTCATTTAGCACAGTGGGAACTGAGTCCAAAAGCCAAAGTGATTTGAAATGCACCTGGAAGGAGTGATATTCTGCCAGTGGTGGGCACAGTGCCATGAGTGGATGGCACAAATGCTACAGTTCATCTGTTTCCCCTCCCAGCTCAAGCAGACAGTCAGTTTCTTGCTAGGCTGGCTTGCACTTGCTGCAGGTGATGGGAATTACACAGTACTCCCTTTTCCTGCAGTCTGTACTCAGTTAGCCATCCTTCCTGGCATGGCACTGCTGTGCGCCACTGCAGACATCCATTTGGACTCCATCACACAAAGCCTTGCACTCCCTCCTCCTCCTTTGCCATTCAAGAACCAAAATGAGATGTTCTGGTCACTCACCACTTCCTCCAAGCAGACTGCAGAGGGTTTTTCCTGCAGCTGACCTCTGCTGTGGCAGCCGGACTTGTTTGAGGCCAGAAATAGCTGCCCTTGTATTTGGTCTGTGAAACATTTTCTGGGCAATCCAGTAATACTGAGGATGAAAGACATAAAAGATCTTTAAAAAGATTTGATAGTCAGAAAGCAGACTTCCTTGACACAGCTGTTCAGCCCTCAACTTCTGTTTCTGCTGGCACTGAGCTGTTGTTTTCACATCTTTTGTGAGCTGTATGGGAGTATTTTACAAGATTACTGACTGTAAGAAAGCATTTTCCCCAGGTATTTGGCCTGTTCTGAAACCTTTTTCTGCTTTTGTTTGACAAGGTCAGTTCTCAGGTAAAGTGTTAGCTTCACAGCATCACAAATCATATTTTAACAGCAATCCATCCTGCAGGCTTCTCTCATCTATCTGAAGCTGCTTTCACACTGCCCCTCGTTATCCCATCCATGTCTTTTCCTCCAAGCTTGAAGTTTTGTACTTGACCTTTTAAGTCTTTGATACAAAACGTGTTTTTGAATTTCAGGTACAGTCTGTTATCTCTTATCTCTGGCTTTCTTCTGTATTTTAAGGACTGATAAAGGTTGTTACCAAACCAAAAAGATCGCTTGCAATTTGAGACTCAATCCAATCAGCACCAGCACTAAGAGAATGTCTGTGGTAGGTTTGGTTTAATTGCAAGATGTCTTTGCATTGCTTTCTATAACTTGTGCATCAGATGGGATCCTGCAGGGATACTTGTAGGGATGTTTTCCAGTCCTAACCTCTCCACAGAGCCTCAGTTTGATTAAAAACCTGCAGTCAAAATGAGGTTTTAATGAAGTATCACCTATTAGCCTGACAGCCACATCTTCGGGTTCCACATCTAATGACAGCGGTCCGACTTGGAAAGTGTCATTCAGCAACTGTTTTATCTTGAGACTCAGCACTTCTTGTGTTTCATGTGATGTGACCTTCATAATGGCTTTACAAACATAGCTACAGAGACAACATACACAATCAATGCTATGATATTAAAAACATTCCATTATTATACCTTATAATGTTACTGGCTGCAAAAATAGAGAGTAACACACAAACTTATATTGAATTGAATAATCGATGTATGCATTTTATTCACTACAAGTGCAATCCTACAGCAAATGTCACCAAATACCACTTTTATCTACATGAGCACCTTATCACTTGAAATGCATTATGAAGTACCAATTACTGGGAATGCAGGTACAAGAACCTATTAATAGTTTCATGGAATTGCCTCAAAAGGTTTCCTAATCATGTTATCTTAGCGAAGGAAAATCTCTGTGAAAGTAAGCATTCTTGAACTGTGTTTTAAAGTCCAGAGTGAGCTAGTCATAAAACAATGAGGTCCTTCAGTACTCTGTGCCCAAACAGAGGCAGCAGACACCAAGGCTCCCTGAAAGGCACAGATTTAACCAACTGCTCTCCACTGGATTCCAGTGTTTTCTCTTCAAAACAACTATGTTTGCTGACTCAAGGAGGTTTGGAAAGACCATCCCTTTCTTTTGAGTGGCTTCAGACACAGCAGAAAGAACAAAGGAGTGGGAGCTTTCAAGTGTTTCCAACCCGCTCCTGTTCCTACACAGTTGTTTCCCACTCAGCATGGCCCTTGGGGTAACCATTTACAACCCTTTGAAGCTGATGGGAACTCAGCTCCCTCTGCTCTCCTGCCCTGAAGTCAGAAGGCAATTAGGATTTCCTGCAGAAGAAGTGCAGGATTCATCCTGGCAGACCTCCTGGGCACGGTCTAGCAATGCAGTCTGCCACTCTCTGTTCCGGTTTCGATGAGGGGCACTGATCACAGCCAACAGCACAGCACAAACCTCCCAGCTTGCTATGGAAGTATGGCAAGATCCCCAGGATATGGGCCATAAGAGGAAAACCTTGGATGCTCAGATACATTTCTCTGACTTAAGCATTACTGATTCTGAATCTACACGTGTTTTTCTGGTTTATGCAAATAAAGGTTCCCCACTCTACCCTGAAACTAAAATATCTGATGTGTGATCTGTATTTATGATCAGGTTCATAGCAGGAAGCAGGATTTTCTTATTAAATCAGTGGGAACTAGAAAAATCCAGTTTATAAACACAAGTCTTACCTTTGTGACATCTGCTTTGTCTTCATCTTCGGTTTGGATAGGACACAGAAAGTTAAAAGCTGGTTAGAATCAGCTGGTGCAAGGGTGATTGGAACAGCAGAAACCCCAGGTGTTCATTAAAATAGAGCCTAATGTCTTAAATGACTATCTAGAGTGGCCTTTGTTTCAGAGTGCTTCTGGGACATACGGAGACAAAACAGAAACTCCCAGTGCATGGACACTGATTCATGTGGAGAGCAGAGTAGATCCATATCTAACATTGCTCAGTCACTGCGCTCACCCAAAGGGTCTTCCAAAGCAGACTGATTGCAAAGAGTGCTGGGCATGTCCTGCCTTCATCTTACAGAGAGCATTCCAATGTCTGTTCAGACACAGTGACTCTCCAGTCCATTGATTTACATGGAGTACATTACATTTAATGCTTTCTACAGAACACAGTAGGATTAGCATTTAGACCGTGTAACTACAATATCCTCAGTGCAAAGGTAAGAAAAGTTATGTTTTTAAACCAGAAAATAACAAGTTACATACACGGGTCCTCTTGTACACATTGCTTTGTGGAGAGTTAACCCTGAAAGGAAATAGAATAATTATTTGATATTAAGCATATAGAATTACTCATCCCATTCTGCTACTGCCCAAAAAGATCTTGTGACCACATGGCAGACCTTGCAGCAGAGAAATCGTCTGGAATTCAGCACAGGTATGTCTGCATAAATCTCTAAGTGCTGTGGCAGGTATGCATTAAGACAGGAAGCTCTGGAGGGATCTGTTTTAAGATCTTGTTTCCTATTCTTTACGTGTTCTACTTTTCCTCACATTTTAAAAACATTTTCTCTGTTAATTTCTTGGAGATATTTAAACAACTTGGAATCTGACTGCAATCTCTCTCAAAGGACATAATGTCAAGGTGACACCAGTATACGGCTTACCTGATTTTAAAGTCCGTCACAACTAGTTCTTCACCTGCAAATATGACACTAAACTGGAAGAAAACAGTAACATTTTTGTTAACTTCATTTATTGATGCTCGTTCTAGAACTGCTTGCAAGTTTAAAATTGTCACTGAAATTCTAAATCCCAATGAAAAGGGCTAAAAATATTTGGAAAGTGTCAACACTTTCTGAATTTAATTTTATCCCTTTAAAAATGCGTTGGATAACATGGTTATGAAACGCTGTGATATTGTTACATGGAGACTTATTTCTGTGTTGTCCCCTAAGTTTGCGTGCTGTACCAGCTGTCTTCATCATCTGATACCTTCTAGAAATAAATGAGAAGGAGAAAAGAGTGGCACTCACCCAGTTTTCTATAAGCTTCCTTGCATCATAGTAATCAGGAGCTCTCTCAGTTGTGTAGAAGAGCGAAAAGTTCATGTCAATGCTATAGAAGCTGACTGCAGCAAGAGAACAAAGGGAGATGCATCCTCTAGTTGGCACAGATGGGTGTCTGCACTCTGTCCTCATCCCTCCCCTTAGCCATGGTTCTGTTTCCCATTCCGTCACTTAGGCTCTATGGGAAATCCCACCTTCCGAATGTCTAAGTCCAGATTACTGCACTGCACATCTAATGGCCCGAAGTCAAGGCCAAGTTATCTCATTTTAACAAGCAAAGGACAGTGGTGCACCAACTTTGCTTTTCCCATGTGCTGAGAATGCATAAGAAGAGGTAGGATGATCTACTGACAAAAACCTCCTTGCCGAGCACAAACACGTGACCAGGTCTTAAACTGTCGTGCGTACAGTGTCAGTCGGTGCCACTGAGAATCAGCTCAGCATTTAAAAGTCTCCTTGGGAAAGGCACTTACATGCAGTGGGGCCATTGGTGCTGCTGCTTGGAGACAACGGCAGCTGCGTAGGCGCCGCTGTCGATGATGCCTCACTTGAACCTGCTGAAAAACAATTGAAAGGTCTGAGAATCAACACTGCACATTGTTCATAGGAGAGAGAGTCCCTCAGCAGAGGTCACTGCCACAAAGAGCTGTTGTTGCTCCACTCAGAACAGACCTCTGCGGAGTGAAGGGAAAATACGGCTCTGTGTGTTTGTTTGTTTTGTTTCTCCATTGCTTATGTTGAAGAGCAATTATCTCTCTGCTCCCTTCTTGTTTGCACAATCTGTGGCATCCTTCAGGAAAGGCCACTTGTCAAGCACAGGATAGCTACAGTAACGAATGGGAAACAAACAGCGATGTTCACCGACTTTGATTTAAGATAACCTGGCAGAAGGATTCCCATTATAAACGCCATTCGTCCTGCCTGTCATTTGCAAAGCAAAACATTCTGGGAATTTGTTCTCAGCTAATTTTCCTTGAAGTGAATCACCTTGTCAAACCAGGTAGGGCTTTTGCATTTCACATGCAATCTGCCACCCCCTCAGGCAGACAGGGACAGAACGGCAGTGCTTGCTCACATGCACTACAGGAAATGGCAGTGAACGAATCACTGTATAACATTACAGCTTTGGTGATGAAAGAAAAGCATGATCACAACATTTTGCTGTAGACATACAGATATCTTGCTATGCTGATGATCTGTGCTTTTTCTTCACTCACGTGACTATCAGACTTGACAATTCTAGCTCTGACAATGAGAAATAAACTTAACACATGAATAAAAAGCTCAATATCTATGAATAAGGAGTGTGCTCAGAAATAGATAGGATAAAGCCACGCTTTGTCAACCACTGGTTTCTCTGCTGTAGTTCAGTGTAAGAAGAACCACCCATGACTAAAATAATAACAAGCTCATCTCTGACCCACTTGACTCAATAGCAACACATCCATGGGCGGTAACAGGAACAAGGGCTGTTTAAAACTTGAAGAAAGAGTCTCCTATTTTTTTATCCCAAATGGCTTTGGATTATTTAGAGAGATTTAGATTGGATGTAAGAAAGAATTATTTTATGATAAGGGCAGTGAAGCATTGGCACAGGTTGCCCAGAGAGGTGGTGGTGTTCCATCCCTGCAAACAGCCAAGATAGGATGGATGGGCTCTGAGCACTGATGGAGCTGTGGGTGTTCCTGCTCAGTGCAGGGAGTGGGACCAGATGGCCTTCAAGGGTCCCTTCCAACTCCAACGATTCTGTGATTCTATGATTCTATTTCTCGACCTTGAAAGGACACCTGAAGTCAAAACAGCCCTTCTGAACAGGCACAAGACACAAGCCAGCTTTTCCCATGATCCTTGATGAATCTTAGATTATAATTTGGACAGCTCTTCTCTTTACTCATGCCTCTTCCTTCTGGGATGGCACTGCCTGTTAGAAATAGGAGGATCACTTTACCCTGCTTCATTCTTCCACTACAACTCGAGCCATTCCAGGAGCAAGCTGCCACATTGCCATTTCAAACCAGCAGCTTGCGGTCGGCCAAGAAGCCGATCTGACACCATGGCTATCTGCTGGTTTTTTGATTGGAAAAATCCGTGGGCTCAAATCATCGAGCTGCAGGACAGCCTGAGGTACTCAGCACACAGCCCTGCCAATGGCCGCTAACACTGTTTGACACGTGAATGTGCAGAAAGCAAGAAACTAGAAATATGCACTAAAGTAACAGCAAAACTCTGGAGATGGAGGAAAACCAACCTCCAGCAGAAAGCCCAGGGACCTGAAGCTGGAAATATGTGCTTTGCCCTCCAGCACGCATACACCAGCCCCCCTCTCCCCCACTGCCAGAACACTGCCCTCAGGATCCACCCCCCGGGGCTGCACAGAGCCTGGTCCTGCAGCATCCCTCATGGCTTTAACCCTACACCGTAAGCTGCTGGTGGGAGCCTCTGTGCCTCCCCGTGATGTGAAGCTGCAGGCACAGGCTCTCTGGGCCTCGCTATGACACCATACATAATTAGTGCCTGGTTTTGAGCTGTCAGAAACAGTGGAAGAAAGTGTGTGTTTTGTTACAAGCTTCTGTAACAATTACTATTAGAAAGTGTGATGAGAATACAGAAGGGCCACTGCTGTGCAGTCATGCTTTGCCATTGGAACAAATCACTTCTTCCTTTCCTAATAGGAATATAGACATGAGACTAGACTGTGATTAGCCAAGCCATAAGTCAAGCAGTTTGTAAGCCTGGGGCTCAACCTGTCCTCCTGGTGCTGCCGTGCTGCGGGTTCTCTGCAGATAGGAGTCTGCAGGCAGCCGTGATTACAGGCTCCATTCCCTTCTTGTTATTACAGTGCAATGTTTCAAAACCCATCGCCTCAGGGGTGATGTATGATATCACCCGGTGTCAGCCAGGATGAACCAGAAAAATCTGCTAGGCAAAAACATACAGAAATGGCCGAACAAAATCCAAACCCATTCTACTTGGGAGTGAAGTTTCCATCTCCTGGCAAAAAAAAGCATAATTACAACTTCACAGGTTCTAACTTCTTTCTTTCTCTCTTTCTCATTATCACCTGAAGAAAAAAATCTTTTTATTTTCCCATGTCAGGAACCACTGCCAGCAGGCAAGTGTGGGACCATCCACCTGAATCCTGCAACCTCGTTTGTGTTAATTAACGTGCATGTAATTCCCTTCACAAAATGGGGGTTAAGGAGTGCCAACAGAAAGAGATCTCAAACCAGAAAAATACTATACCATAACATTTTTGAAGTCCTGGGTCTCAATTTGAGAATTTAATAGATGGCTTATTTGGCATTCTGAAAACATGCTTGATTTCCATCAGAAGTAGTAGCAAGAATTAGATTAACTGGTAAGCAAACTGTAATAAATGTACTGTTATATTACCAGCAGTCATTTTCATACATTGAATATTCATCTCTCCCAGATTATTTAAAATCAAGAAGAGAATTAGAAATCAGCGTGTGAGTGGGGCGGGGGGAGGAGGAGGTGAAGGCTGAGTCAGAGGATGAGAACACACAATTCTACTTCATTGCCTTTAGTGAAAGCCCAGCTGAGCTGGAAAAGCAAAAGATCGTCGTCAAGAACTTTGAGAAAAAAAAGCAAAGGCCAAACAATAACCTTACTCCTCTACCAAGCAAAGCAGCACGATGGCTGGGATAATTATAGCACTCACACCATTCAGCAAACCATCGTAAGGCTGCTTCCTTCTGCATTCATATGAGCAGTTCCACTCATTTTGCCTAACAGGCCCAAAATTAATGTGGGATTTCCAAAAGCAAGCAGGCCACACAACTTCCTCCAGCACAACTGCATAAACTGTGTACTGCTGAGTTGAACCAAACCCTGCAGACTGAAGCAGTGCCCAGGTACATAAACACGAGATGCAAATCTTGCAGCTAGCAATTGCCACAGGGCATCAGTAATGATTTGAGTTGTGTCAGTAGCACCAAAATGGCTCTTCACCTTGACGTCTCATTGCATGGCTACACTTTGGCACAGCTATGTCTTGTACACGTTTCAGATGTTCTGACATAGACGGAATAGATACGACCCCACATGGACGACAAATAGGAACTCTTGCCCCTGTCTGACAGGACAGAACTGTGGAATGTGTCTTATCACACTTAGGGACATGGTACGTAGGGATGTGGTTTAGTGGGCAATATTGGTATTAGGTGGATGGTTGGACTAGATGATCTTAGAAGACTTTCCAACCTTAATGATTTTACAATCACTCACTGCTGTCTGTACCACTCCCTGTTACTGCTATCTAGTTTACCACCAGTTTGTCCCTGTGAAACAGCCAGATCATGAACTGCAGTTAATTACAGTAAGTGCTAGATTTATAGTAGAAGCAAAGGTCTTGCTGAGATCTGACACAGGCCAGATACTTACACACAATTAAATTGTATGTTCACGGGACATCACAGTGGTCATCTCAGCAATTGCTGTTGGGAAAAATTCAGATTGCAACAGCCCTTGTCCAGATGGGAGATCTCTATGCAGTAGTTCATGGCACCAAGGCAGGACTACTGCGGTGCCTTGTAGCTTAGCTCATCTCCTGTGCGATATGCTGCTCCTCATCAGTGACACACACAAAGACATAGCTTAGAGAAGAGGCAGTGCAGAAACAGAACTGCTGGGATAAAGGCAATGGGGTGAGGAGCCAAGAGGCAGATGGGAAGGTTGTGATTTACAGCTGTTATTCATGCCTCTTTTCTTTGTTGCAGAGCAAAGGGCTGTGTAAGGAGAGAGGTGGGAGAAATCCCTCTGAGCAAAGGTCCCAGAAGCAGTGGTTTGTTTCCTCTTTGAATTTCTTTTGCTCTCACTTTGATGAACCTGGAGCAGGAGAAGAAGTGCATGGGGAGCTGAGGGGTGGTTCTCAGGCACTGCACCTAACTGAGAAGCACTGCTGGATGGGAAGCTCCTTGGGTTCTCAGACTGGGCACCAACACCAAGCAATTCTTTCCAACTGTGCCTCTGCCCTCCCTGCGGAACCATCATCTCACAGAGGACAAGGAAACACGCATACAGTGCTACTGTGGAGCACCTATATATCATAGCATGCCATTAAGTCAAACAGTCAATCATGGCATGCCGTTGACTCAATTAATCAATCTCAGACTTCTGTTTTAATGCTGTGTATTTTAATACTGTGTAGTCCATGCAGACACTAGGACTGATAATACCAAACACTATGAGAGCTTTCAGTGAAGCAACATCCATGTAGGATGCAGCCCGGACAGGCATCTTATAGAGAGGTGATTACATCATCTCACTAATGGCTGGTCTCACTCTGAGGATATTAAGCAACCCCACTTGTCCTGAGATGTGGAGGGTTCCTTACTCTGTATGCATCATCCCCAGCAGTGCACAAGCCCAAAGGAGAGAAAATACCAGAGAGACTCACCACAGCGGAGGTGATGGCCAGCGACGGGAGGGATGCTGCTGAAGTCCCAGTACTCTTCCCTCCAGCTGACAACATTGCCCATGGAGCAGCCCAGCAGCTCCTCCTGGCGCAGTGCACGGTCCCACATTTGGAAGTAGTACAAGTTGCCAATGAAGCTGTTGCTCACTCGTACAATAAAGCCATCCTTCCTTTTATGCAGATGACCCAGCACCAGGCTTCCGTTGGGCTTCAGGCACTCTGTGCTGTTTATGTCTTTACTATACACCAGATTACCATTAGAGTAGACTTCCAGCAGTTGTTTCCTGGTGTCCCACAAGCAGCACACACTATACCATGTGAAAAGGGCTAAATCAACCTCAATGTTTCGGCTGGTGCCAAAAAGATACACTCTTAACTGCTTGTTTTCTCCAGAGAGTCCAAGCTCTAAGTCATTTATTTCAGTGGAGTTGTTGTTAGTGTCATAGGAAAATGCTCCCCAAGAGCTAATGTTGGTAGTTCGGTTCAGATCGATGCACACTGTGAACTGACATAGCTGAGGGATGCTGTGGTTGACCAGAGACACGTACTTATCATTCCTTCCCAGTAAATCCAGTGTTTCTCCCTGCAGAGAACGTGTTTCTATGAAGAAAAAAATACATATACCAAGTAAAGAGGGAAAATGAAGTGCTTATTTCAAAGAAAAAAAAAAGCTGCAATATGACCTCATCCAGCGACTTTCCTGGAAGATAATAAAAATATTTAAAGTTTATTCTATTTCTGGTTTCTGCTGCCTTTGAAATTAAATTCTGAGGCCTCCTACGCTACAAGCAAAGAGAAGATGAGTTTAATTCCGCAAGGGAAATGTTGAAGTCCTCAAGACATGCCCAGTAGGATCCAATACAGAATTCAGGTTCGGAATCCACCAAGTCCAAGATCTGTGTGGGTGCTCAGTGCAAAGGTTTCAGTTCAGCTCTGGGAAAAGAGCTCTTTGTAGGTTTGGCTCCCAGTGGCAAATCTGACCCCTGATCTTTAGGTTTGGGTTTCTGCTAATAATACAAGTAATAAGGGCTGTCCTTTTCCCGGCTTTGGAGAGTTTGGCAGGTTTTTCCTTTCCACCAGCTCCATCCCTATCCCACCCATGTCCTGCTCGTAGGGGGTCTGTGTACACCATCAGGGTGGGGAGAGTTGATCAGACTCCATTTGTAACTCAGACCACTCCTATGCAGGAAATCTGCATCCTTAACTTGTCTCTGTGCTCTCATGTATACATATGCTTCTCTACTGTAGGATGTACTTCCTCTAGGTAAGAACTGCCATTATAGTGAGCCTTTTATAATCCTATCTGGGGGTTGTTTTTACAGCATTTTCCTCAAATGAACTTAAGTCATTCCCAAACCTGCCTGCCTGCCATGCAAACCAGGTATTGTAAATCCCTCAAATCTAATCTGGTCAATAAATCCGAGTGACTGTTTGTACTGTTCATGAGGGTTAGGCACGTCCTAGGCTGCCAAAGTAGCTGACTCTTCTCCCCATCTATTTCACATGCTTCAAATGGAAGGCAAGTGGGAAATGACCCATACATGGTCTAATCATCTGTAGGTGGTTAGAAGCTGTGTATTGCTGTTCTGGTGTACCCTTGTGCCCTCAGAATATAAGGAGGATATTTCTCCTTACACATAATAACACTACTGTCTTTCATGTTTGTCTTACTTCTAAAATCAGCACTCAGCATTCAGATGGAGCACACACCACATCCTGGTCTCACTTCCACCACTGCAATGCCACTAAACCCTCTTTGTTTGCAACCACGATAATTATTTTCACCTGGAGTGGAATTCTGTAGGATTCAGAACAGTAGTATGTGATATCAGTGTACATGAGCTGGGAATGCAGCTGCTCTTTGCCAGCACACCAGCCCCTGCCTTAGTGGGAGAAAACCCTGGCACATGAACTCACAAAGCACATCACCAGTGCTGGGACCATAGGAGCACACCCATGGCAGTGCTTCTGGGGGTGCAGAGAGGTGAGGGCAGCTCCTTAATCGTAGTTGAAGCACTGAATGGGCACAAGAAAACACAGCAACAATCTTCAGCTGTACTTTCCACAGCTGCAGGGCCCCAGAGGTTGAGAAGCCAGATCCAATGGGTTTGCCCAAAGAAAGGGAATTGCTTTGTGATGTGAAATGGCAGAGCTGGCACCAACAACTGGCTGGAGGACCATTGCCCCGCAGCTGACAGTCAGCCTTTCAGGGATCAACCCTGCCACTGTCTGATAGCAGACACAATAGGAGCCTCTACCCAAAGAAAGTGGCAACGTTTGGCAAGTCCTAAACATCAATCCAGCCTTTGTATTATGCAGGTTTTACTTGGAAAGCAGTCATCTGTTCTTCGACTGCACTCTGTGCTGGGAGTGAACCCAGCACAACATTTCAGGGCCATGAATTATCTCTATGCCCCATATTGCTCTTGAGGAAAAGTCAAAGAAAGAAATACAAAATCCAATATGGAGCTAATTACTGGTTTTATCAATGGTGAAGTGAAAGGGCACTGAGTGTGCCCATGAAGCACAGCTGACTGTGGTTGACTCAGCAGCTGGGGAAATAAAACAAAAAAAAGAAAGGAAAAAAAAAAACAAAAAACACCAGAAAAAGGTATCTTATGTATGCATACTGTGTGTGCATCAGGACAGCACTACTGGGCTGTGGGATGCATTCTGCTTGTGCAGTGGTGAGTCCTATGGGAATTACCTGTGAGGAGGAACAGTCCTGCAACAACCACCAAGATGCAGAGAGCCTTGTCTATAGGGGATTCTGCAGGTGCACACGTGGACCTCTTCATTCTTCAGGCATGTTCTGAAAGAGAGATGTGGGCTCTCACTCATGTGCTTGGCTGAGACATTCAGTCTGCTTTCTGGAGGCTGCTGAAATGGCACTTGCAACACATGAATCCAGAAGGTCATACCTGCTGTGAGCAAGCTGAGTAGTCTATGCAGACCCTTTCTGAAAGAGACGAGCTGGAAAAGACCCACAAGGATCATCGAGTCCAACTCCTGGCTCTGCACAGCACCACCCAAAATCAGACCATCTGCTGGAGTCACCTGGCTTAGAACCAAGCACAGCCCTTGCCTGGGGCTTCCTGCTATGGGTTACACTATGTCTGACCACTGGCAAGATGGAGATTGTTCCTTTGTGTCCAGATTTGTAAAATAACGTCAGAAAATGATTTTAAAAAACAACCCAAACGAACCAAACCTGAGTTAATAACAACTTTCTGATTTTCCTTTTGAGAGTGCACTTTACAACATTAAAGTGAGGAAATTTCACCCAGCTTTCCACTTACTGCTGTCACAGCAACATTTACAATAACACAAATCACTGCACTCCCAGCCGGCAGTAACCAAACTGAAGTTCCTACACATTTCTGGTGCTTCATACTTTCTCCTAAAAAACATCACATTCTTTAAAAGATGCTGCTCCAAAACTCACCTCCCCACGTGGCGCTGAAATCCAGGAAGGTTTTGCCAAGGGTTCCACACGACTTCTGCCAGATGCCAAAACACAGATGAGGAGAAAAATGAAGAGAAAGCCAGGTGGGAGGTTGTGATGTTTTCTGCGGGTCAGGCAATGGAAAGCGAGAGATTTCTTTTCCAAAACCGCATTTCTCAGGTACTGGAAAACCTGCTGTGACAACAGATCTTCCCTCCCAACATTCTCCTTTATTACTCCAGCAATGATTTGTTGACTTTTGCAATAACATTCAAGAAACAAATCATTATGTTCCAGTCTGCTGTACGTCATGGGCTGTATTAAGTTTTGTCCAGAGCAAAGTCCAGAACATGTAGGACTATAAAACACAAGTCAGAAAGAAGTAGCTGCAGGGCTGCCCTTGTTCCTCATTCCAAAGCAGCTGCAGTGAAGAACATTAGCTTTTATTTTCCCACAGCAGCTGTCTGGCCCCTATTTGTAGTGGGTAATGCTGTCATGTAAAGATAATCTGTTCCCTTTTTCCTGTTGCAAGTGCAATAATCTGGGATGGTTTTGTTCAACAAATGTGATATACTACTTGCTGCTAAGGGAGATTGAGTGAGCTGGGACCAAGCAGGAAGAGGCACCAGGACCACTTCGGGTCAGAAGTGACCTGGGATGCTTTAGAAGTGGACACTTGGGACTCAAAGCAGAAAAACACCCAGATTAAGGAGAACAGTGACACAAACAAGCAGAAAATGGCCACAAATACCAAACATGGTCAGACTCTTTGGGGCTGTTTGGCTAAAAAGGAGTTTTACTTCACTTGGATGTATGAAAATTTTGCCAGAAGGTTGCTATGGTGAATTCCAGTTCTTCCAAACCTCTGCTTACTGCAATTACATTGCAAAGCCTGGGAGCTGGGAATCTTTGATTCTCTGAATGAGGAATGTTGGTGGCTGACTCTTCAGGATGTGTTCAACCAGCCATGTTTACTGTCAAGAAAACAAAGATATTCATATTTTTGTACCTTTAGCAGCTACTTACAGTTGCTGTTAAACCTTCAGGCCACTTCAGCTGCTGAGACCTTCTTGAATAATCTTTACCTGAAATGCTGCTTTCCAGAACATCCCATTGTGTGCCAGCTGAGGTTGCTTAGAGGATCACAGAATCACAGAATCACGGGTTGGAAAAGACTTCCAAATTCATCAAAGCCAACCCACCCCACCGTGCCCATCACCACATCCCTCAGTGCCACATCCCCACAGTTCTGGAGCACCTCTGGGCACAGTGAACCCACCACTCCCTGGGCAGCTGTGCCAGTGCAGCACCGTTCTTTCTGAGAAGGTCTTTCCTAATACCCAACCTGAACCTCCCCTGGAGCAACTTAAAGCCATTACCTCTTATCCTCCGAACTGGACTGAGCTTTCTTTGCAAACTAGACATTTATGTTTAGTCCGTAAACTACAATATGCATAATGACAAAGTATTTTTGCATTTCGTCAGCTTTTGTTGCTTACTTCAGCTGTCACTAGTTGAATGCTGAAAACACAGAGGCTGTGCAGAAATGTTGAACATTTTACCATCAACAGACCTCCCCAGTTATCATAGAACCACCAGAATCATAGAACCATAGAACAAAAGAACTATAGGGTCATAGAACCATAGAACCATAGACATAGAACCATAGAACCACATAGACATAGAACCAAAGAACCACAGAGTCATAGAACCGAGGAATCATAGAGTCATAGAACCATAGAGTCACAGAATCATAGAACCAAAGAACCATAGAGTCATAGAACCATAGAACCAAAGAACCATAGAGTCATAGAACCAAAGAACCACAGTCATAGAGTCATAGAACCATAGAACCAAAGAACCATAGAGTCATAGAACCATAGAACCAAAGAACCATAAAGTCATAGAACCGTAGAACCAAAGAACCATAGAGTCATAGAACCAAAGAACCATAAAGTCATAGAGTCATAGAGTTGTAGAACCACAGAACCAAAGAACCGAAGAGCCACAGAATCATAGAATCATAGGATCAGAGAGTCTCAGAACCAGTATCTGGCCTTTGGGCATTGCCCTGTGTGGCACCAGCAGGAACATGGGCTGTACATAACATGCTCCTCATAAACTGTAATCCTTTGCATTTTATTGCAGAAGATTAGATTAGTTCACTAATTGAGGGCGGGAAGGAAAAGATTAGCAATGTGAAAAGATTAGCAATGTCTTTGTTTTCTCTTTCAAAACCGTTGAGGGATGTAAATATTGGTTTTAACACAAAAATTATTTTTTTTTAATTTCTTTTTCATTTCAAAGCTCTAAAAAAAGCTTTTTGACTGTGATTTATTGAATCTTGTAGGAGGCACAACAGAAATCAGGGTAAGATCTCCATGAATTTGTAGGCTTTTAAGATGTATGATTGTATGAACACAACCAAACTTTGGGAGTTATTTGGGCTGATTTTAGAACTGTATACCATTATGATTCTGTCAAAATACCCCAGGCAGGTATTTTTAAAAAGAAAAATTCAAGTTTTCTAAGTTTGTTCTTAAATTTTTAAAAATCATACTTTCAAAATTCAAACTGTAACAAATATTTTCTGACGCAAACAATGTGTTCTGAAGGATGTTTTCCTTTCTCTGCCTCGATTATGTTTCCATCCAAGAAGTAGGAAGATTTTAGCAAAGTGAAAACCCTGCTCCTCCTGGAGCAGCATCAGTTACAGAACCCAGCTGTCAGCCAGCATTTTGCACCTCGCTTATTGCATGCTGTACCATCACCTCACATTGCCTTTCTGCACAGCAGAAGCACGGGGCGAGCTTGTAGAACATGACATCCAGTAGGACCACTGCCACTTCCATTCACTGCTGCTGTGACAGCACTGCTGCTTGGGCAGAGTTCTCTGGGTCTTGTCAGTGAGCCTCTGTGCATCCTGCAGTGGGCAACATACACCCAGGTGATTACCTGCTTGCACACTGCTCAAGGCGTGCAGTCACTATCATGCTACAAGCACTTACTCACCAGGTGTTACAGCTGAGCACTGGGTACAGCTGCCCGCATGGACTTTCCTGTAACCACACATGAGGATCATTTGTTTGCATGCTTTCAGAGTATTTTTTCTGTCTGACTACAAAAAACACAGCTGTAGGAAGGGTGTCTGGGCATCATTTTGCAGCTCTAAGTCCAACACACTGGGTCTTGCTCCACCTCTGATATGCTCACAGGAGGAGAGGATGGCCGCTAGTGTCAGACAGTATTCAGGGCTGTCCCTTTTCCTCCTGCAAGCCTGTTTACAGATATTTGTCCCTGGAGGGTTTCAAGAAAAGGACAGATGTGACATTAAGGGACACGATGTGGTGGGCATGGTGGTGATGGGTTGATGGCTGAACTAGATGATCTTGGTGGCCTTTTCCACCCTTAACGATTCTATGATTCTATGAAGCTCTCAGCAGCACCTAACAGATGTTCTTTGATCCATCTCCTGCTCTTAGAACCACAACACATAATCTCTTAATGCTGGGATGGAAAATGTCATGCCCACTTCTGCTCCACTCCCCAGCTTAATGGCACTGAAGTGACTGCTGCAGTGTGGAGGCTTACATAAATTACAATGCTAATCTCAGAACTGATTTTATTAGTAGTACCATTTTTTAGTTCTCTGCAGTTATGGATTACAAAAATTGCCTTGAAAGTAATTTGACATGATTAGACTTTGGAACAGGACCATTATGGCTTGAGTAGCTCATGCTTTAGATTCACCTTGGGGGACATCTGTGCAATGAAAGGGAAGGGAAGCTGCGGTAGATATGAGAGGCTGTGGTGAGAGTGCAGAAGAGAAGGGACCTGTAGCATGAAACATCACATGAAATGAAATAAAGACATTCTAGAAATAACCTGTTTAAATCCATCCTGTCTCCATGCGTGGTCTGCTCAGAAAGCAGTAACTCAGATGCCTGGCTCTGCACTAGCTGATAATCCACTTAAAAATCCCCAAACCCAAAGTGAATTCCAATCATCCTAACGTGCTGCAGAACTCTGTGACTTTCTGCTTTGGTTTAAGGAACACGAAGAGTGGGTACTGAAACTGTGCTCCTGCAGCTCCCGGTGGATGAGCAAGCAGACAGACACCAGACAGCACACACAGTAATGGTATTCAGGAGAGCTACCAACGCACGTTTCTTTTTACTGCAGGAAATCTTTGGATGGAATTTCACATCTATTTTATTCGGAACAACTTCTTGTCCTTCCTTTGTCACAGCCGCTCTCATGTCACAGCCACGACAAGGCACAAAGGTCCGAGTGGCACTGGGCTGTGCTGGCTCTACAAAACCAGAGTCAAACACCCATTGGGTCAAAGAGGATCCCGTTCATCACCGCACGGCTGAACGATGCACGCCGTGAGCCGACACGGGGCCGCTGGATGTCACTGTTGCCCCACGCAAGATCTGCTGTTCCTGGACGCACATCAGGTGGCTCCTGCAAGGAAAATGCTGTCATCGAGGTAAGGCAAAAACAGCAGAACGAGGAGAAGAAAGCTGCTTAGTTTTCCAAAGCAGCGTTCAAAAGAAAAAGTGGGATTGCAAGAAGCAGGGAGGGCATTTTGCCCTCGGTTCATTGCTCCCTGAGAGTGATGTAAGCTCAGTTCTTCACCTCTCCTGCTGTGCCTGCAGAT
Source organism: Meleagris gallopavo (assembly GCF_905368555.1). NCBI lineage: Eukaryota > Metazoa > Chordata > Aves > Galliformes > Phasianidae > Meleagris > Meleagris gallopavo. Next base: position 4,235,406 of record NC_139412.1, on the reverse strand, counting down.
GGGAACACACCATGCTGCATCCAGGCACATGGACAGCAACAAAACCAATCACCACAAGTAACATCCAGAGGTTAATCATTTCCACTGCCATTCTTCTTAAGACAGAAAGCAATGACTTGGCATCACTAGGCTTCATAAATCTCTTGACGTTACCTTTAGAATCATTTGTGTCAGTAGCACGAGATCAGCAAAATGACAAACCAGAGATCTGGCCCTGTGCCTTTAGTATCTCCCAGGTTACCTTGAACCTCCCCTTCCTCAGCTAAATCTTAGTGCTGTTCATGGACATCTCATGAGTCAATGGTTCTCATCTGACCCAAACAACTCTAGACAGACGGAGCCCAAAAGCAGAGAGACCTCCATGGTTGTGGAGCAAAAGGAGCTTCCTTCAAGTTACCAAGACCATTATTTTGACTCTTTTATGCCTGGTGCCTGTGGTTTCAGTAAAAAGATCCCCTGCTCTTAATTTTGCATTGGACCATTTCCATTGGAAACGCATCCCGGACCCACTCACTGGCTGCTCCTTCCCATCTGCAACCAAAATCAGCAGTGATAACAGCCAAAACATCCCAAGCAGTCAGTGGGGGCTGAGAGCAGACACATGGAACAGCAGGAGGAAAATTTGCTCCAGAATGGTCCAGAGGATGGGTGACTGCAGATGTGGAGGAGAGGAGAGCACAGCTCGTGTACTGCTGCACCCAGCGGGAGCGGAGTGGCCAAGCTATGCCAGCTATTCTGTGAGGAAAGAGCAGATGACACAGAAACTCAAATAGATTAGTGCCATAGCCAAGATTTTTTCCACAGCCCAAATTCAGTTTGTCACATCACTGCTGCTTTTCTCATTCCCGTGGCTGGGGAATTTCTTAAAGGGATCATAACACACTAAACGTGAACCCGAACCCTGAAAAAGCTTAGGGATGAAACACACAAGGGTGAGATTCACTCCTGTGATATCAGTTCCTCCTTCTGCTTGCACATGGCCAGGATTTAGCCCTGGATATGCATTAAGTGCACAGTAAGAGGACGTGCTACCAGCTGGCAGCACCACGCTGTCCCAGCAGCACTTGGTTTTGCCTGGACAGACTGACATGGAAAGGAGCAATGGCCCATAACACTCCTCACAAGCCATGACTTATTACTAGCTTTATGGCCTTTTTTCTTCTATTACTGAGCAGTGCCAGGAGTCTATTTACTTTGTCTCTTCCCAAAGAGAAATGTATTTTACCCATTAATTATGCACACTAAATATGAGTGGGAGGAAGAGCAATTCTTTTCTCTCCACTCTAGCTAGTTATCTGCTTGCAGCTGGTGAGAAGGCAAAACCCTGCAGAGGTAGAGCCTGGTGGATGGAAACACAGCTCTGGGGCTGCCTTGAAGGAGCAGACCTGCTCCCTTCCCTATGGGCACAGCTGCACTCATATCAGTGCTTGCTGAGGGTAAAGCTGGGTTTGTCCTGTGGCTCTGCCTCTGTGTCTGCAGTGACTGTTTTATCACTGCCAGGCAGGCAAACCTCAGGGAGTTTGGCAGTTTTATCCAGCCCCATTTATTCTGAGTGCATCCTCATGCCATCTGCAGAAAACTTTGATTGGGAATTCGTAAGGCTCCCTTTAACTCTTTTAATTCCTCTGTAAATAAGCAACGGCCTCACTTAGCAACCGCCTGACTCATTTCCTTTCCGAGCAATCCCCCGGGGTTCATTCTGCTTTACTTCCTCTTCACATTTTCTGCATCTTCTGATATTTTTTTCCTTTTTTAGCTGAGGCAGGCAGTTAAAAATAGTGACAGGATTGCAATGCGTGTTTGCAAAATCGATACCACCGGCCTAGAGATCTTCCCAAGCCCTTTCTTTGATTAATTCCATGTTCTGTTGTGTAATTGCTGTTAAAACTTGGGAAAGGACACATTTTACTAGCCCTAAACATTTTCTTTATGAGCATTAACTGCTTCAGTACAGATCTATATTCTGAAATGTTTCTGAAATAACATTGCCATTAATGGCCTTTCCAGACAGAAACAACACACTTGAGAGACGAAAGCTTTTTGCTTTTCTGGTCCTTTCAGCAGATGCCTGAGGGATATATGGATTTTTCATGCACTCCCCTGTGCTATCTAAACCCGTCCTAATACTCCTAACACAGAGTTACCTTTTTGCAGAGGTACTGAAGTTCTAACACACAGAACCCCAAACCCCACAAAGAAATGAGCCATGGCCCAAAGCAGTCTCCAGCTCCTGGGTGTATCTCAGCCTAGGTTTGAGCCCTGTAGGATGGATTTCTTGTCGCAGAAGCCAAGCCTCCACCCCCCCCCAGAACATTATGTCTGAGCTGTTCAGGGAGTTTGGGAGCTGCAGAGAGCTTTTAATTGTGCTATCCCAGCTCATTGCTAATTGAACATCGCTTTGGTGTTTGTCCATGAGGAGGAGAATGGAAGGTGAGGGGACACTGCCTGAATCAGAAGTGTGTGTGTTGAGCTGATGTACAACAGGTGGGGACCAAGGTCTCGCTGTGTTGTTCCCAGCAGGATAAAAAAACTCCATTAGATATTACAATATCTATTGTAATATACAATTGTATTTACAATATTGCACAATATTGCAATATTGTCTCGTTTCCTTGAGCACAGTAGGAGAAAACCAAGCAGAGTTTCCCCTGTTAGGTGCTTCCAAATCATTCACATGGCCTTGTCCCACTGCAGTCTGTCCTGCTGAATTTCATGAGCCCATTGGAGGATGCTGATTCCCACCAACACACAAACCACCTGACTTCCCTCAAATCCTCCAGCCCTTACATTTGCAGGTACAAGCTTTGGCATGCAAACCACTGCTTTGGCTGGGAAACAAAAGAGAATACTGTCTCTTAGCTGTCATTAGAGAAATAGGTGGTAACTGCTCTTTCTATTCAGCTTCAAAGAGCACAGTGGTAAGTGAACCACCAGTTTCACCACACCTGCAATGGAAGCACCCTCCACCACAAGCAGCATTCCTAATTCCCCATTTATTCTGTTCTGCTACTGCTTGCTGGATATAAATTCCAGACCAGATGCTACAGAGCATGCTTCTGAGCTACATTTGTGCTTAGATATCCACATTGTTTAATTTTTTAGCATTAAACCATGCAGTGCATTCAAGATGATGGTAGCTTCCCAACATCTATTGCACCAAAGGCTTTGAAAGAAAGTTGTCCCATGAAAGCAGGATGAAATCTGAATGCGGATTAAAGCTTTATGCTTGTACCACTTTTCTCTGGAAATGAACTGTCAGAAAACCAGTGAGCAGGCATGAGTAATTCTCTCTTTATTTCTGCAGGTGGCACCAAGCATTTAGTTCTGAGACATTTCCTCTTTTAAAGATATTCTGAATATCTAAAAACTGATCCCTATGCTATTCTCCTAACCCTTTCCTGAATACCAGAATCTGAATACTAGAACAATTCACAGCAAAGGCAACAGAGTTTGGTATGATCCTCACCCCTAGTGCTACTGTCATCAGATGCAACTCACAGAGCTGATGCAATATTTCTTCCACCAGCACCTGAGTGCAATCATAGCATTTCCAGGAATTTCCCCTCCATCCTGACTGCAGTACAAACCCAGGTCCCCCTGGGCACTATTTCTTCCAGCCAAACCCCCCTCCTCCTTTCCCAGCATGAATCCTCCACTGCTGTATTACTGGAGGCAATGGGAATTTGTATTTGAAGCCAACGGAAGGAAGACTAAATTGGATCTCTCTATTCTGCACCAAACCCAATGCCTACCTGTAGGACGCTTTTACAACTTCATATTCCTCACTAAATTTCTCAAATTCTTATCTTTTTCTTAGTTTCAAGAGCTCTTCCTAGCCCTAGTTCCTCCTCTTGCTGCTCTCTGGGAGGAGATGTCGCCAACCAGTCCACCACCCCCAGTTCTGTGTCCTACCCACTCCTTGCACCATTCATCCACCTTGCTGGAGCACCCTTCCACCCTTTGCAGGGTCAGATCCTGCTTATTGAATGCACCCTGCCACCAGGACTGAGTCATCATCATCCAAGTGATGGCAGGACAGAGACAAGTACCTGGCCAAGCAGCTGCTCCTTCCAGCACCAGAGCATCCCACTCCATGGCAGCTCTGCCCGACCTACAAGGATCCGGTGAACCACTGAAAGAGCCAGCACTAAAAGAAGGCCCTGCTGAAGAAATACAAACTAAGCATCCTCATTCCTAACCACTCACAGTCACTGCAAAACATCCACGCCACAGTCACATCTCTCAAATGTGCAAATTGTCAACTCCCCCAGGGTTAGCCTGGGTGCTCTGAGTCTTCAGGGCTCAGTTGGGCATTAACACCAGTGCCAGTTCCCTTTTTGGTGCTCCTTCACACAGATGGCCTGACTCACTGCATCATGGCAAAGCCAGATTGCATTTCACTGCAGCCTTTTGGAGCTGTTACTCTTTCTTCAGCCAAACATACCTGCCATATTCATGTGCAAAGGAGAGAAAGACAGATCAGGGGGCTGAGCCCCCAAATATCATGACTTAGTAATTTAGCAACACGTTTAATTCACCACTGACTGATGAGCAAAATAAGGAAGTCAGCTTCGTCCTTGATTCCCGCATCAAACTAAACAAACCCATACAGTACTGCACTGTCATGCTCAGAGAAACCATGAGCTCCAGGGCTGGAAATAATGGGAAACAAATGATGCTGTACCTGTCCTATCCTCTGCCCCACCCTGCTCCACAAAGCACACAAAACACAGAGACTGGCTGGCAGACTACACCCATCACTGTTCCATTTGGCAGCTAACTGTGTTATGTGCGATTCCTTCGTTGAGCTCTCCATGTACCCATGGTAATGGCACACAACCAATTTAGAACTAATGAAGATTATCCCTTATTTCCTTCCACTTTTTTGGGACACAACATTATGGATTCTTTCATTCATGGACTATTTCTGGCCTACAGCAGAGCTTGCTGCTGACCTTGTCAATACATTTTAGAAACATTATACTCAAAAGACAGATAGTGTCTTACAGTCTCAAACCATGAACTAATTGGAGGTTCATGGCATCACTGTCAAGCAGATAAGGAACTACCACTGAAAAGTAAGTAGAAGCCAACACTTATTACATTGAGTAATAACAAAAGTAGTTATTCTTCCAAGTATGGGATGGCAAGAGTTTTCTCAGATGTCACTATGTAGTAATAATGAGTCAATGTCAGTATTCAGATGGAAATTTCAAACTGAAACCTCCCACCCCCATACATTGTTCCACCCACGTGCCACTGGAGCAAAAGTTGCACAGCTCCAGTGCTATTCATGCAGGGTTTGTCACAGTTTCTTTTCACACAAGCTGTGCAGCCTCAACACTGCAGGTATCGGGGTGCAGGCTGCCTTAAATCCCTGGGATTCCCCTAACAGCAAATGAGGCTGCAGACCTGTAGGGCTGAGTGTGCTGCTGTCATAGCAAGAATAACCCATACTGCTGGTGGATGGAAGCACCGCTCAGGCACATGCAGAAGCACAAGGCACCTCTTTCATTTCCTGCAGCAGATCAAGCTTCAAAGGGCCTCTGTGTGAGCCATCTGCCTTCAACCAGTGCTAAAAAGCATTGAAATTGCGGATTTTCTGTACCAAGGCAGGTGCTGCATCACCACACCTTATAGCAGACTCTTCAGGCCTTTTCAGACTTCTCTCCCTTTTTCTCCTTCACTGGACAAACCATTCAACCTCAACCACAGGCTTGCAGCAGAGTTCATATACATATCGGTATTATCGTGCTATGTTCGCAGTAATTTACACCAGACCTCTTACCACAGAATTTCAAACCACTTGGGGCTCACTATTGTTGACTTGAGCCAAACATACGCATGTGAAAGCAGAAGTCCTGGCCAACAAGCCAGGAGAAACGTTACGAGTGATGCTGTGACCTGTGTTAATCACAGTCATATCAAAAGCCATTAACACTCAAAAAACAAGAGCCACAGAGTTTCACGTTGGCAGGGAGAGAGTGCTGGAGAGTGCCAGAGCTAGAGTTTGCTCTAGCTCACTACAGCATGTGTTGGATAGCTATAGGGAAGCTGTTTTTTTTGGCTGCTGGGCATCCAGATGGTAGGTGGCTGCTGGGCAAGGGTATGGAAGAGTGATGGTAAATTGGAGTGTGCTGTTTGAATTCATACCATTTGTATGGTCAACTAGCATTGCCATAATATGAATCTAAAGGATTCCCACTCGCTATTCCTATGCCTCATTTATTTCAGAAACATATAAATGCACTGCTGGTTTGGCACTTTCTAGAAGAAAGAAATCTAACTTCTTGGTAAAGCTAAATGCAAAGCTGGACAGAGTGGATTTCTGGGGGGGCTACAATCCTGCATGTTGCTAAATCCATAGTCCACAGCATCTAGCCCCTGATCATTATGCTCTTACCCAATACTCCACACTCACAGAACTGAGCCAGTGTTCATTACACAGCCACACTGGAGGCCTAATGGCAGAGTACATCACTGATTGCATGGAAGAGGGATATAACAACTGATTGGCCATGCATGCAAAATGTAACCAGCATGCTTTCAGCATGTGCATGATTTGTAGCTCTTATTTAAAAAAACGAGTTATTATAGACCAACTTCACACAGGCCACCTTCACAGTCAAGTCAGGGACATCTTCCTGCCTACCCGTTGAAAACTTATCATTTTATAGCTTCAATTTCTATTTCTATTTTTATATATACATTAAGCGCAGCATAGTCTTCCTCTGTGGTAGAAAGCCTACTTCCATTGCAGCTCACAGCTGTATTTTGAAAATGAATTCTGCTAGGAAAACTCTGCAAGCACAATTCTCAACAACTTCCTGAGGAAGGGATGTGGAGAGGGAGGTGCTGGGTTCTTCTCCCTGCATGGCAACAGCACAGAGCTGCACCATGGTAGGTTCAAACTGGGCATTGGGAAACATTTCTTCAGCATGAGGTTGGTCAGATCCTGGAACGGGCTTCCTAGGGAGGCAGTTGATGTCCCAGGCCTGCCAGTGTTTAAGAGGCATTCAGATACTGCCCTCAGTAATGTACTTTAATTTCTGGTCAGCACTGAAGAGGTCAGGGAGTTGGTCTTCATGATGTTTGAAGATCTCTTCCAACTATTCTATTCCATACTATTCTGTTCTGCTCTGTTCAGTCTGCTCTACTTTACTTTACTCTATTCCATTACTCTGTGATGTTATTACTGCAAAGCCAAAATGCTTTCTTTAGATTTTATTGTCAAAGACTTGCAAAGTTGAAGTTAAAAAACAGATGTGAGGTCAAAGAGATCATGGAAGGGTTAGATTTTGAATGATGGATGATTAGAAAATCCTCAGGAGAAGCATATGGACTTTCTCTTCCTACTCCATGCCACCATTCAAAGCTTTAAATGAAGAGCAATCCAAATGGGAAAGCATGCAGCCTGCTTATGACAGATGATAATGAAATGGCTGCCTGTACAGTGCAGTCTGCAGATTCAATTGTCAAAACAACCCTACTAAGCAAGGAAACCAGCCCCAGACACATTGATGCTTGTGTTTTACAGCTTTCGGCTCCAAATGCAGCCATTTATCACTCCTTGCTGAATGTGAGGTCCTGACTTCCTCAGTAGCACAGCACTTATTGGGTGTCTGTTTACCAAGTGCCATCTGATGGGTCCGAAACTGACTTTCAGGTTACATTCAGGGGAAAAGAAATGTGTAAAAAGAGTATTTTGTTTATGTCAAATCTAACCAGAGCACAAATCTAACCAGAATCTGATCCTGCATCTCTCGTTATGTGTGCATTGATGTGTGGGTGCAGGGAGGCAGAGGAAATATGTGATACAAGTCATAAAAGCTCCTAGATAATGCCTCTAAAGTATTTCTAAGCCAGTGCACAAGTAACAATATACAGAGACTTAAATTCAGACACAAGGGATCTATTTTACGTGGACAGAAGAATACTCATGTGGAATACGCACACAAAGAAGCTTCTTAGGCAAAACAAACAAACAAACACTGGAGTCATTTATCTCCTTGCCCTCTTTTTGTGCTGGAATACAGGAGCTCCACAGTGTTACAGTGGAAGAGGCCTCCCTCTGTGCCTGCTGGGTTCGGCTGCAGAATCCCACTCCAGCCCATTCAGCTGGATCAGGGCTGTAGGGCCATTTCATGTGAGGACAAGGTAGGGTCTATGGAAAAGCAACCCGTGAGACCAGGGTCTTTCAAATCCATGTAAGGAGCCAGTGGGAATTGCCAAAGCAGCAATCTCCAAGCCAAAACAGGAAAGAAAACCATAGATGTCAGTAACAGCTATGCTTCTGCAGTCTCTTCTCTAAATATTTTCCTTACAAAAAGGAACTACTCTCTGTTTGCCCAAGTGTTATTTCAGAATGAAATTGCTCTTCGAAAGCTGAGGAAAGTAAACAAAGAACTGAAATCTTTCTCGATGCAGTTGAATAGGACCCATAGCTTTTAATCCATACTTAAGTTGGAACGTTTGGATTAATTGAATGGGGAGAGTAGATTCAGCAGCAGAGTTAACAGATTGCAACTCCCATAAAATAGATGGAACTACAGCTTCTCAACACTGCAAATGCAGCCAGTATCTGCCTGTGCCAGGCACACAGGCTTTAGCCTCTGATAAAGAGGAAAGCAAATTGCATACAGACCTCCTAAAATATAAATTACTAGAGAGTTGTGGAGGGGTCCCCTTACAACCTGTTTAGAACTGCAGCTAGATGGCACTGGGCCTTTTCAAAGAGGTTAAATCCCAAAAAACCCTGGGAAGTTGAGTTTTGTTCTCTTTTTTTTTGCCAGTTTGAAAGCTAATCTTTCAAAAGAACCCACTTTTGCAACAGCAGAAAAACATCTTGGCAGCACTGAGTTAATGAGAGATACTTTCATAACTGAAAAATTACTTCACCATCTCAAATTCCCTTTAGTACTCACTTCGAGGTGGGGAACCATCAGGATGATCTTCAGATCGTTGCATAGATTTGAAGAGTCATATAAGAGTCTTCAGCAATTGTCCTCTCAGTCAGATGCACAGCACTATTAGCACGGCACTGTAATTCTCCACAGTGGTGTTTTATCTCAGCACCCCTTGGAATAACACAATACTCATAAAAAAAAGTCACTGCTGGAATATATTATCTCATCAGCACATGATGATAAGATTAAATCGTTTGGTATTAGAAGCGATAAGGATTATTGTATCAGTGTTCACTTGTTGGACTTGTATTACTTAGTGCTATTGACAGTAATCACATCAAAATTCTGGATAATTTAGCAATGATTCAGTAATAATTGCCAGATTGGGCTGTAAGGCAAATGAAATCAGTGCAGCATTTGTACAACAACTCGGAGTGATGGGATTTGTATCGTAAGAAAACTGATTTTGTGAATTTACCTTTGGGGGGGACGGATGACTTCAAATGAGAGCAGGACACAACAGAAGCAAATATAAGAAAACTTCTACCCGAACAGCTTGGCAACTCTACAAATCCTACAACAAATTCTGGCCAAAATTTTGGCTCTGTGAGGCAGCAGCAGCTCATTGCAGCTCAGCCGCTATCACTGCAGGCTCCTGGGCAGGGTAACACACACAGCTGGTGATGACAGCATTAGGTGCTTCCACATGCAGTGAGCACATGAATGCATCTCAGTTTAGATCAACAGATGCAGCTTTTACACGTGCTGTTTATGCAGTCACTTCAGCAAGTTTAGCCCAAGAGTTTGACTTTTGTTATTTACTATCTTGACTATTTTATTTACTATCTTCAATGCACTGCAATCCACCAAACATGCACTCAGTAGCAACTTCGAGAGTTCTGTTTGAAGGAAAAGCAGAGAACAAATAAATCAATGTATGAACGCCAAAATACAAGATGTGAGAATGAGCTTTCAAATCCCTACTTTGATTCCAGCAATAACAAAAGGTGGATGTCATGGAGAATATGTATGCTAAGGCAATAGCTGGGTGTTGCCCTGTTAAATGAGACCCGGTGGGTATGCACAGCATCACAAACAGGAAAGGAGTGGACCTGTTATAATGCACATATCAGATGCCTAGTGCTTGTTCATTCTCACTTTATTCCTGTTTGTATACACTGGGCTCGTGTCCTCACAGAACTATCATATAGCAAAGAATGATCTAAGATACAGAACTGAAGCATCAGACCATTGCTGCCAGTAACCCAAGGCAGATCACACTGCCTTGCCTTGAACTCATTTTAGCTTTTGCTGAGCTAAGTGGAAGTGCTGCTGTGTGTCCAACAGGCCGTGCTTCTGACCATGCTTTCAGGGAGGATGCTTCCCTTTTCACAACACTGTGACACTGTTGACTCATGCTTAGCTTGTGACACCCCAGATTGTTTTTTTTGTTCTATTTGCTACTGAGCAAGCTGTCCTCTGTCTCGTTCTCCTGCTGCTAATTATTCCTGTCCAAATATTTCCCTTTGCATTGGTCCCTATTTTCATTTTTTTTCAGGTATTACATTAATAACTTCCCAAGATCATTCTGAATTCTAAGCTTGCCCTCTAGCATATCAGCAGTGCTTACAAATGTAATAGGAACGCTTCCCATTCTATTGTTTGGGTAATTAATAAACACGCTAGGCCAAGAGCAAACTAAGAGCCTGATTCTTGATTATCTCTTATATTAAGGAATATTGTCTGCTAACTTTACACCCAAGGAATAATTTACACAGATAAGCACAAGTCAATTTGAAGTCAATTTGAGCCCAGGCTGAAAAATGAGGTCCTTAGAGGGCAGATGTATTGGTAACAGGGATGGTTGCAGGTACTTGTCCCAGCAGGACAGCAATAAACAAGAACATGCAGTTAAAGTCCATTTGGAGAGAATGCCCAATGGCTACAGCAGTTTTCATGCCACCAATTTTCTTTCTATCAGCCACAGCAGTTACATTCACCACAGGAAACCTACTATCATCTGTAACAACATATGCCTTACACTTTTGGATTTAGAACATTTTGAAATACTTTTTTCTATTTTTTTAAATCCCGTGCACAGACATATGGAAGTATCTAATTTCCCTGCTTTCTTGTTTTAGCCCTTATGCAGTGAGACTCCTACACAAATGAAGCTGAATAACAAGAACATTTTACTATTAGAAACCTCAATGATCAAAGCGGTTAGCTTCTGTAGGTTTACAGCAAATGTGGGGGCTGCTTTGAACCAGAATGCAAAACCTGTTATACCATCTCTCACACTGAGGTCCAGTCAAGCACAGCATCTAATAATAACACCACATACTTGGGGAAAAAGGGTAAGAAGTTGGTAATGGGTGGCTGCTCCTTCTAACACCTTTCCCAGATCTAACAGTGACCTGAGTATTTTCTGAGCTGGCATTTCTTAGCACCTGGATCATCATCTGTGCAAGCTTCCACTCCAGTAATTTCAACTGCTACTACTTTGACTAATTTCAGTATTCATCTCTTGAAACAGAGAGTATTAAGCCCTTAGAATCCCAAACTGCATAGAGCTCCACAGCTCTATTGATTTTCATCTCATAATGCCAATATGCATCAATCAACAATTTGACCTAAAACATTTTGGAAAGAATCGTTATATTAAATTGTTCACTTTTCCACAGGGACAGAGGAAAAAAAAAAGACAGTCTTTAAAGGATGAGAACAAATCAGCTACCGCAATCAAATCTGCAAATGCTGCAAAATTGAAAGATGAATGCCAGTGCTGCTGAAGCCAATGCAAGGTCAAAATATTAATGAAGTTCTCCTAAAAATGCATAAGCAGTAATTGCAAGATTGAACTGAAAACCTGAGAAACAAGGTTAAACAGGAAATTAAGATGCAGGGTATAGAGTTCTGATTGCTGAAACATTAGCTCAAATGTTTATAAGCTGCTCATCAGAGAAAAAGATATTAGAATACATTTTCCACACTGGGGCAGATTTTCTCAGATGGGTTCCTGTGTGTCTGAAGATGAAAGATATGCATATCATCAGCATGTATGTGAATGGAGATCAGGAAGGAATAACGCCTCACTTTCACCTCAAGAGCTCCTTTATCACTCATGAATTTGAATGCGCTTGGCCTTTTAAACTCACAGCTTCTGTTGTCCCACCACAAACACACTGCAAAACATATAAACTATTGCATCAGGTAGTTTGCCCACTCTTTATAAATGTCTGTTGTAGTTTATGCTGTACAGAATCAATCCAAGCCCTTCTGGTGATATTTTAAAATAGCTATTGATGAACTTTTTTATTGATGAAGAATTGAGAAAAAGATGAGGATAAAGAATCAACTTTTATTTGCTGCACTGCTTTGTCCATTACAGAACTGGAGACATTAATTTCTGTGACTCAGTTTTCTTACCTGTAAAATGGGGATAACACGTTTACATGTCTCTGAATAATGGTGAAATTCAATTCAGCATGTGCATCATGCTCATTTTGATTGCCAAATGGCAAGTGCTACATAAGTGCAAGGTATTATTACTATACATTGTAAACACAAATCTGTGAAAATTGACACACTGTGGTTTTTTTTCCCCTCTTGAGCTGCCCTTTTGTTTTAAAAACAATAACCACTGCCATTCTAAAACACTGAGAGGAAACAACGGACACAGGATTCTCTGTACACACATGCTGAAGGGGGGAAAGCCAATGCAACAAACAAAGCACGGGGCCAGGCTGTAGTCTGAACCTTCACGTTCCCACAGAGCCCTGCTATACATTTTTGTAAGGTTCCTTTTTATTTTCTTCTAGTATTATATACATGATGGTATATGTACAGCTGCTTTTTCCATTTCTCCCCATTTATGGGATAATTCTACAGCCCTCTGGCAGGACAACCTTCCATTTGTGATTTCAAAGGGAGCACAAGGCTCAAGGAACTCTTTATAGAGCCACTGATGCTCACTTATCCTCACCCATCCCAGAGCATAAACACAAAGGCAAAACAAGAAGAAACTGTTCTGGAATTCATTGATAACCAAGTAAGGCAGCAAAATAACAAGAGAAAAATTATCATCAAATGATAATAACTGGGATTCAGCAGCTTTTGAGCTTTTTCCTCTGCAGCTTGGGCCCTCATGCTGTTGTGTACACTTGGGGCACAGGACTCCATCCCCAGCCCCGCCGCCAGCCGTGGGTGTAACCCAGCTCATACATTTGTGGCTCCGTACTTCTTTTGAGATCAGTGAACCTGAATTTCCACAGGACCGATGGATCCCAAGACGTGCTTCTCTGCAGCACGGGACAATCGAGTCTGTGGCATTCAGCCACGACAGCCCCTGCGAGCTCAGCCAGTTGTGTGAGTCTGTGCAGCTCTGAGCCACCTCCGCGCAGTTACAGCCAGGTGACTTCGCTCAGCCACCTGCCTGCCATCCATCCACCCAAGCCGAACCACGGCTCGGAGGGCACAGCCTGGAAAACCACTGGCTCCCCTCGTGGGAAAAGCGAGTTTACAGACGAAGCATTTTAATGTCTCCTTATAGCGGACATCTGGCTGGACTTCTCTCTTTCAGAACTCGCTCTTTGAGGGCAATTCATCAAAGTTAATAGCAGGACCACGCGGTACAGTGTCCCCGTTCCCGGCCATCTCCCGGCGGGGGCGAGCGGCCATTTCTACTCGCGGCGTTGGGCTCCGCCGTCCATTTCCGCGCGCGCTCCCCCATCACTCGAGGCCGCGGGGAAAAAAGCCCCGCCCGCCGCCACGGTGCCCCGGTGAGCACGGTCCGCGAGAGGACGGCGCCGTGCGGCCGCCGCGGCCCTCCCCGCCCCAGCCCTGCCCGGCCCTGCCCACCCCCGCGGCGGCGCTGCCGGGCGGTGCGGAGCGTGCGCACTGCGCTCCCGCGTCCCCCTTCAGCCCGGCCGGCGGAGTTGCGCGTCCCGGCGGCGCTGAAGATGGCGGAGGGCGGCGGAGGCGTGCCCCCCCCCTCCTGCTCTTCCTCCTCTTCCTCCTCCTCCTTGAAGGGGCTGCGGGAGCAGATGGGTGAGAGGGAAAGGAGGGGGTTCGGGAGCGGGCTCGGGCGGCCTGAGGGCACGGAGCGGGGCCGCAGCGCGGGCTTTGTGCGGGGCAGAGGCCGGGGAGCCGCTCCCGCCCTACCGGGCCGCGCTGCCCCGGTGCTCCGGCTGTGCGGTGCGGTGCGGTGCGGTGCGGTGCGTGCGCCGCCCGTTGCTCGGACGTCCCTCGTTTTGCAGCGCCTCGGTCCTGGCGGTGCGCCCTGGGACCCCTCCGAAGTGCAGGAGGAGGGGACAGGATGTGGCATTGCTAATCAGAGCTGCGATAATACTTTCTGTTGCTTCTTTCTTTCTTCCCTCCTTTGTGCGCTGACTGAAATTACTCTGCGCTGCTTTGGTTTTGCCCTCCCGTTTTCACGTGCCTGTTTGTTTTTAAGACCCCAAATAACTGTACTTTGCGACGTGCTCGATGTGTGCGCCAAGCACGGTTCTGTGGCACTGCTGCACACACAGCTTCGTGTGTAAGCAATTATAAAAGGTGAATAATCCCTCACAGTGATTTTAAAAAAAGGATGTCGTGGATTTTGATGTCTTGGCTTGATCTGAATTAACGTGGGCTCTGTGCAGGGGCTACTGTGACAGCCTCCCATAGTGTTTGTGCTGTGTCTGTGCAATGGCGTAAAGAAGAGTGCTGGCAAAAGATTCCAAGTGCTCCATTCTTCTTCCCCGTGTTCTGTGTCAGGAATATTACCTAATTACTCTTTTTATTTCTCTGTTGAAATTAAGACAAGGTAAGCCTGGTGCTTGAGCGAGGTAACAGCCAGCCAGAAATGGTGCCCCTCATTGCCCAGACCGTGTCTGCTTCACCCGTATCCTCCCTGCTGGGACTGCAGAATTGTGCTCTCTTGCTGCATTTCTGCAGAAGTCCACAGGAAGAGGACACTCGTGTTTGCTGACAGCTGTCACGGCCAGGTGTAGTCCCAAAGCCGGAGGTGAGATGTTCTTTAGCCAGGTTCTTTAGATATATATGCACACGTTATAATGTGCCCATCATGTTTAAAAAATAAAAACTCCTCACCAGATCCTAGAAAGAATGGACTTCGATTTATTTATTTTCTCCCCTGAGGGAGATATAGGAGTCATTGAACCAGAGCCTAAACCTCAGCTTACACAGAATGCATTTGTACCACTTAGTGCTGGAAGATGAAGTCAATGCTAATGTGAGCCGAAGCAGTGCTGCTGTGAGCATACGCTGCTGCAGTGCTGCCCCTGATTTCTTCCTCGCTATCTAGGGAGAGCAGAATGTTTAGAAATAGTCCTCACAATCCAGTGGCTGGCAATGGAATTTGCAAGATAATTGCCGTTGTGTTTGCTACTCTTTTGCAGGGTTGTGAGCAGCTTACCATAACGCTTCCAGCCAGCCTCTGCTGTTCTGTGGGAAGTTGTGTACTTGGCTGTGTCGTCTGGAGAACAAATGTCTGTACAAACAGATGTACCCTCAGTCCTTTGCCTGTGACCTTCTGGTTGGGCATTTCATGTCTAAGACCAGTAAAGACAAATAGGCAGTGCCTTGCTTAGAAACCATGGCTCCCAGACAGGACAAAAGGGATGTATGCTTTGTAGGAGTTATCTCTTGAAATTCACACTAGCATTCACTTAAGGGAAAGGTGTTTCTTTCTCTTAGGGTCTCAGCTGTAATTAAGGTTCTGCAGGCCAAGTCACTCTTGCAGTATCAGTGCTACAACTCCTCTGCAACAGTTTTCTGCCCCTACACATCTGTCCAATCTTATTTCACTTTGGTAGATGACAAAAAACAGTTTGCTTCTACAGCTAGAAGCTAGGTAGCATTGCAGCCAGTGGTGCATGAGCAGGCAGCTTCCATTAGTATATATAGAATAGTGATTACGTACTATGAAACAGCAGCCCATAAATGGCACTTTGTTACCCCATTCTTATGATGCAAGCTATTGTTATCCATCAGGGACAAAGAGGAAGTTTGCTCGGATTCTAACAGCATAAGCAGTGAGCTTGTAAAGATTGGGAAAAGGGAGATGGTCAGTTACCTGTGGCTTACCTGGTAGGTGAGGTTTTTGTGAGTGGTGCAGGTCATCGTTTAAGCTGATGTAGCCTAGATGTATTTTATTGTTTTATCTTCATTTTCAGCGGAATCCTGAGATCTCTCATCTTGTCATTTGCAGTATCTGTGATGGGGAAGAAGTTGTTTGCTTTTGCCAGAGCTTGGCAGCTCAGCTGCTAGGATGTCACTTGTGTGCTGAGTCACCATAGTGCAGGTGGTTCAAAACATACATATTTAGTATATTAAAATGCTCTTTCACTTCCTAGACCTACTCAGTCTCTTGGGAATCCTGTCTCAGGACTCGGAACAAAAACAAAGTGCCTTTCTCCAGTTGTCCTTTCCATAAACCTAAGCAGAGATGTAATTCCCATTGCCTTTGTGGCCGAGCCCAGGTTGGTCGTAAGTTGTCTGCTGCAAGAACAGCTCCAGTCAGTCTGATTGGTTGTTTCTCCTTGCCTGAGTGATTCTATGGCTTTGTCCTTACCTGGAACACAGCTCCTGGTGATTCTTTTATTTTTTTTTAAATACATACATACTATGTATGTATTTAATTGTATACATACTATATACTATATATATGTATATATACTATATATACAGTTAGCACTGAGAGAATTTTTAGTGAAAAAGAAGCAGTGATAATTACTTCCTCGAGCAAATAGAAAGGAACACATGCCGAGGTGTCTCCAGGTAATAATTAGCTGATAAAAATGTGTCTTCAGTGCACAGAACTCATAGCAACAGCTATGGCAGTACTGGAGGACTCTTTGGCAGAGTTCCACATCACTGGTTGGCACCTAGAGATAATGCTTTGGACCCAGCAGCACCCATCAGACAAGTGATGGGCTGATCATCAGAGCTTCATGTTGGAAGAGAGAAAGAATAAGCTTTCAGATGTCGATCCTCAAAAGCTTTTGGGTTTTATGGAGTAGTTGTGACTTAAAGGTGGTTTTCAAAACTGTAAGGCAAGGAAATAGGTTCCCAATGGCATTGGTGATACTACAGGGAAAGGCATCTTCAGCATTCGGCTGTCCTGTGGAATCTGTACAGATGGCTCAGTCTTTAGTCCAAAACTCTTGAACTATTCAAACGTCTCAAAAAATTAAAAACATGAAATCCTCCTTTCTGTAAAGTTTAAAAAAAAAAAATCTTAAAAACATAGGCACATACAAAATATTTTGGGAAACAGCATTCCATTCTCTACATGCTTTATGCATTAACGTTGCAAAAGATGCATTTGAATTCCATGCTTCCATTTAGATGAAGGTGCTACACAAACAATGACTTGCAAGGATCACAGTTGTAATGGTGAAATAGATACTGTGGTTTCTGCTGTCCCTAAGTACACAGCCTTAAAATGTGACTAGAACTAAGGACTGCTTTCTCTTTAGGCACTTTTGAAATAAGGAAATGGACGGGATCATTTAAATTACTGATACATCGCTATTAATTTTCAGTTATTAAAAGTGCCTGTAGTCCTGTTGTGAAAGGATGACAAAGAAAGTTCTGAACATGCAGTTCTGATGACTTTCTGAACATGATGTATCAGCTGACTTGCTGTACTTCAGCAACAAACTCGGGACTTCAAGTGCCTGATCTACCACAAATGAATTAGAACTATTTAGCTCCTAATTATTATCTTACAGCCAGGTAGTCCTTAACTCATGATATGCTTTTGATATGTTCGTGTGTGCCTGTCAGATAATTAAAACTGTTCTAGATGCTGGTAGTTAGCTTGATGCCACTGGCAGTGTTCAGAATAGCTCCTCCTTTCTTCATAGTGTTTTTCTGCCTTCGTAATTCACAGGGAACTTCTACAATACTGCTTTATGAGCATTGAACTGGCTGTTAATTCACTGACACCCTCTGCTGTTTAAATGCACTGACCTGAATCTTTGGAGGGAGCAAAGGTGCTGCAGTGGCTGTGAATAGCTTCATCTGCTTTGAGGAGTTGCATCTGCCTATGAGAGTTAGGCAGTGGGCAGGCAGCAAACAGGAGAGCAGAAGCATTTATCTGCAAGGAAATGCTTCAGGTGAGCAAAAGCGAGCAGTCTGCTCAGGGAAGAGGGAAGTAGAGGATAGGAGAAGTGAAGGCGGTGTGAAGGAAAGGAATCAAAATATATGTGAGAACTTTTTTTTTTTTCTTCTGTGTTAAACCCATCTCTCGTTCTGTCAGGCTTGCATACACCTGTATATAGGCATGTAACTTTGTGTAACCCTTCCTTTTCACAGTGAATCCACTTGGAACCATGTGAGGACTTACTTATTATTATATTACTTCATTTCATTTAGGTGTGTTAGAATATTAGGATATTGGAATTTCCTCTCTGCAATGATAGATAAATAGGGATTTCTGCTACTCTTGTGGAGGCTCACAAGAGATCTCCAGTCATAGCTGATGCCCTTAGCATTAAAGCTGTTTCTAAAAGCTCTTTAATAGCAATCACTTCAGGTGGATGAAAGCTTTTCTGTTTGTTTAGCAGCCAGCAAGTGGAGTTTGTAGTTGCCCACCCACAGAAGCTTTGTGCTGAAATACTCTTTACATCCGAAATGTGACTGTAATGTGTTCTGCTGGTGAATTTTACTGAGAGCACAAATATTTTAGCGCCCAGCTCTTTCACTGAGAGACATAATGGTCTCTGTGTCTAGACAGCAAGGAACCAACAGCAGTGCATGGCTGCTTGCTGCAAAGTGCAGGTGGGATTGTAATGCTTCTGTGTCCTTTATGTAGGAAGTGTCAGGACTAAAGAAAGGTCACTGAGCAAATAAGCTTGGTAAGCACAATGCAATAAACAGATTAATAACTAATGCCAGGTAGAGCAGGGCAGTGATTGGAGTCACGTTAAACCTTGCAGAGAGTGGGGATTATGTGAACTGGAGAAGCGTTCCCAACTGAGAATAGACTGTCTGCCATGACTCAGTTTCACTTCTTTCAAGTGGTGAGCAGCAGTGTACCTGGCCAACAGTGAACCCATGCTGCAAAGCCTGGTCTGTCCTCCAGAGCACATGGTGGATGTGTTTTGTCAGCCCTGTGCAAATCCTCTATGTGCACGGACCATCTCACCGTGGCTGGAGTTGGTGACATCTCTTCCTCTTTAAGCCTTTGTGCAGGCAGGTGCTTTCCCCATTAATTAGAAGCTTTACTCTGGGCTGAGCACTGTGAGTAAGGTCAGAATGACAACGTGAGAGACAGCAGGATTCTCTGTAGGAGGTGTGTTCAGTGTATATCAGTAGCATTGGAACAAAGGTTGGTGCTCTGCTGGTGCTGTTTTCAGACAGTGCTGTAGCACCTCTGACCACAGAAGGCTTTTGTAGGTGGCTGCCAATTCTTTTAACAGCAAATCTTGATTCTTTGGCTTGTGCTTTCATTCAGGTTCAGTTTAGGTTGTGTTTTCTTTTAGGGAAACACATACAGAGATCGACCCACAAATGTACCAGCAGCCTTCTGGTGCCTTGCTGGGGCTGCGTGAGCGTGGTAGTGTGTCCTTGAGATTGCTTCAGCCATAGCTTTTTAGATTTCCTTATAGGAAATAAGTAGTGTTTTGTTAAATATGGGGATTTTTGTCGTGTTTCCAGCTCTTGATCTGAGTATGGATCTTTTAAGGATTCTTGCACATTCTTGCAGATGTGTCTCAAACATTTACTTGTTTTCTTTTAGAGCTGCTAACTCACAAACTGCAAAGCAGTTGTGTCAAGCAGTTTTGCAGTGGGATCAGTATTTGTGATGAACCAAAGAAGTCATCCTAAGCTGCCTTGAACATTGGCAAGAAAACCAGATTGTAGCAGAGAATTAGGTGTAGAAATGGGCTTAAATACTGCAATGACAAACGTTGTGGGGGGAGACAAGCACACAAAGATCATAAACTAGATATCCCACGTAGGGAATAAATATAAAAAGAAAGCCTGCAGGTAGAATAAGGGCAGGGCATCCAGCAGCTCTCTGCCCTGCTGAGGCTGAGAGACAACAGTGCTGTTTTCAGGAGATCTGTGAGCTTCCTTCCCATCTGCTGGCTGCCCAGACAGGACAGAGGGCCATCTGCCTGCCAGCTGCTGCCGGAGGAGCCGTGTCCCTGCAGCCCCAGGTGGGATGGAATTGGGGACATGAGTTTAGCTTGGAGAGGGGACTGCTCTGCCCCTGTTTTACCGAGAGATTGCATCCCAGTGCTGAAGAGTAATAGTGTAAAAGCAGAACCCAGTTGTGTAAACTGCTCAGGGTATGGTTTTGTATCTGTTTGTCTTAACCTGTGTTAATTAAGGAGTGGAAATCAGCTTAAAGGGAAATGCACGGAGATCTCAGCCTTGAATCCAAACTTCCTCCTGCGTTCCTGAAAGCATTTGGGGAAACCACGAGCGGAACAGGGATCTGAGGAGTGGTTCTGAAAAGAATCTCTAGGATGTAGGGAAAAAAAGGTTGGAACTCAGTGATTTTTAAGGTCCCTGCCAACCTAAGCCATTCTGTGGTGAGAGTCCCTGCAGGACAGCAGTGGCATCTTGCAGATTGACAGGGTCCACCATAAGATCAGAGATGTTTGCTGAGAAGTCTGCATTCATTCCGCTCCGTGCCTTGCTTATTGGCTTCTTGATGCCTGCTTTAAACTTTTGGATATGTATTTAGACTCACAATGCTGCTTAACTTTGAGGAGATCTGTGTGAATGCAGAGGCAGCGAGGTGTGCTGAGAGCAGCAGTACCCGTGTGGCCTTCAGAGCTGCAGCTGCAGCCAGGAGTGTTAACCCGGTGCAAGGACAGAAATAGAAACCAAGCTGTATTTTTAGCAGCAGTCTCCTGAGGGCACATTGGAAGCCTCATCAGTGAGGGAAGTGGCACCGTGCTGTGTGTGGGGCTGCAGGGTGGGCAGGGAGCTGCACACCTGGCCCTGGTTAACACCAGGTCTGGGCACTGTGCTTTCAGTCATACAGGATGCTGCCCTGCATGACAAACACTGTAACTGACACACAGAATGCTTTGGCTGAGTAGTTCTAGGCTGTCTTTTCCTCTGTGTCCTTTGCAGGCTGTTTCTGTAACCCACTTTGCTGTTCTATAGAATCTCTGGTAATTTCTGCAACCTGAATTATATTTTTAAGATGAACTGATTGCCTTGCAGTTATGACACATTTTTTAAAAGGTGCCTCCTAATCATAAATATCATCCAAATGTTTGCGTTTCATTTTTTTAATGAATAAACTTAATCACACATAAAATTACACAATCCATAATGGCTGCTTTGCTCATCAAGATTTCTGTTAATAAAATACTTCTGCAGATGAAGTAAGATGAATTTTATACCTCTTTAAATTACAGCACGCTTCTTCCTGTAACTTTCATATAGAAATTTGCATGTTTCAAGTTTTGGGGAGTACAATAAAATCCCCGTGTTGGTCCTCACGAGAACTTGGTTGCCAGAAACAGCCTCAGAGATGCATTGGGTGCAATTGAGGAAGACTTTTGTTTGGGGCTGCAATGAAAAATGAATTCAAGACATGGCAACAGCTGCAGGTGACAATTTAGAGTTGCTGAATAAGCATTGTAATCAGCATTTATCGCTGACATCACATGGGATTAAACACTTGGAGGTGATTGTTCTTGGCCGTGACCTTAGGAGGGATTATTACTGTGGCAGAACAAGTTGTCATGGCAATATGTGAAGGGAAAGAGGCTCTTCCTTCCTCCCTTGCTGTCTGTATTCCCCTATTAAAGAAGGAAAGCCTGAGATCCTTGGCAAAGTTTTGGTTTTTATTTATTACTTTTAATATAACACCAAATTCTACTATTCATTCTTCATGTTATGGTTTAAATTATGGTTACTTTCGTGGATTCTGCAATGATGATGATGACAACGTGTCACTAGAATTGTAGAATGGCTCATGTTGGAAGGGACCTCGGGGATCATCAGTTCCAACCCCGTGCCACAGACAGGGTTGCCAGCCTCTAGATGAAGCACGAGATGATGCTGCCCATGGCCCCAGCCAACCTGGCCTCAATACCTCCAGGGACGGGGCATCCACAACCTCTCTGGGCAGTCTGTCCCAGCACCTCACCACCCTCTCAGTGAAAAACTTGCCCCTGACATCTCATCTAAATCTTCCTTCTTCTAGTTTAAAATCATTCCCCATTGTCCTATTGCTATCTACCCTATCACCATCTACTGTTTTACTGGTGTCAGGGCTTTTGCTGCAGCACTTCACCTTCATACCCTGAACGGGGACAACATGAAAGCTGGATACTGAAATAAAGCAAATCTGTGAAAAATGATACAGCAAAAAGTCTCCCTGACTTCCTAATGGCTTTTGTTATTTGGTGAAACTGATACAGCTGGCATTTTATTTCTGTGCGATTAACTGGGAGCTGTAGCCCTCAGTTCTCTTTACACACCTTGGTAACACACAGCAAAGCAGATTTTGGTGTCTAATTTATAATTAAAATTTATTTTTGAGGACCCAATTTCGGTTGTACACTGTAAGCATTCCTTAATAGCTTACTTTATACCACTAACCCTCTTTCTGTTTTGCGTCATAAAATAATGAAAGATGCTCAGAAACTTTTCCCTGCCTGGCTCTCATCAGAATATTACTCTACCACTGCCAACAGTCTGCCATATATTTGTTTCATCCTGCCAATATATGAGTGATAGGAAAGAATTTTTATTAAGTCAGACTCGTGACTCTACTAAATATTTTTCCCTGATAAAAATTCACTCTTAAATAAGTTAAATTTTTCTTGAAACTGTTTTTCCTACACATTCTAAAGCATAAGCTTTTGTCTCTGCTGCTCTTGCAAATAAAAGCTGTACTACCTCCAAAATCTCTTTGGAAAGGTTAAGAGATCAGCAGTCTCAATTTAGTTATTTAATAAAAGGATCTGCAACCTCAAATAGGATTTGATGCATTTATTTTATATATTTAATGAATCTTGGTTTTAGAGATTGTCTTCATATGGAATGTTCCTTTCCTGCAGTTGCTGCAGCCCAAGCCATAGCAGATGAAAGAAGAAGCCAAAGTGGTGTCAGCCCTATTGCAGTCCAGACCTCAATAAACATAAAAACAGCAACTAAACCAGGTATAATTATTGGTCCTTGTTCTTCATGAAGCATTGGGCTCATAGGGAGAGTTACTGGGGAGGACAGGAACACAAAACTTCCTTTAAAGAAGTTTGATGCCGTTTCCTTGGGAGATCAGAGCATAATGTCCCTTGTTAGATGAGTCACAGTCATTGAAGGTATGGTTCTGGTGACAGCTTTTGGTTTATGGCTTTCAGAATTGAACTGAAAAACATTGAAAAAAAATTGAACAGGTAAAGCTGCTTATCGTTTCTGCGGGGTGTTAAAGTGAAGATGAATCCATTCCTAGTGTTCTGGGATGCTTACCAGTTCACTTCTGGCTCAAATTCAGGTGTTTGTAACTGCAAAGACCAGGGCAGTCTTGGTTCTGCTTAGCCTGCAAAGTAGCTGTCCTGCAGCACTTTGAATTTGGCATGATGCCCAGACAGAATTTTCCTAGACTCCTGTATTTCTTGATAGTAGGAATTAATACGTTCAAGAGTAAGGATCAGAGCTGAATTTGGAATAAGTCTATGCTGTCACAGCACGTCTGATGTCTGTTCAAGCCTTCTATTGACTGTACACAGTGGCCTTTTAATTTGCTGTATACTTTCTGCTGCACTCATTAAAAATATAGGATTGACTGGAGTAAGGGAATGGAAAGAGGAAAAAGGAGGGTATTCAGCTGCTTCTGAATTTTCCATTTGAGCACTTTAATCTCTGTATAAAGTGTGCAGTGCTTTGCTGGTGAGTTTCTCTCCGAGAATGTTCTATAAGCCTTTCAGTTGGAAAGGCTTAGAATATTTAGATTTCAGTGTTCAAAATAATGGGCAATTACATGTTTTCAATTTTTCTTTTGACAGTGATAGATGGTTCCACTCTAAGAACAGAAGAAAGGCAAAGACTGGCCAGGGAGCGCAGAGAGGAGCGGGAAAAGCAAAATGGTATTTTCATGTACAACCTTAAATACAATTTCTGAAAATCTTTGTGATAAAATAATACTTCATTCTCTTACTCTTTGTTCAGTCACTTATTTTGCAGCTTGCTGTGGACAAACAACAATCTGCCCATGGTATTGTTTCATGACCATTGGTGAACCTGAAAGGAGAAGTATTAGAGTTGAGAGGAAAATATTCCAGAGATTTGTGGCTTCTTGAAGCTGTATGTCATTTCTGACATTCAGTTTTCTGGAGACCAGCAGGCAAAATTAGCTGCCTTTGTATTCACAGTGTTAACAAAAACACTTCTGAAATAATAACCCTTAGCTTAGAACCACTCCTGAAAACTGAGGTTTGGGAAACACTGATTCAGAGAAAATCAAAAAGAATATAGCTAGTTGAATGGCTTGATTGCCTTGAACACTGCTTTTCTTGTTTCCTAGCACACTTGAAAAGATTCCTGGATTGAAGTGACAGCAGTATCTGCTTTATCTCAGCTAAGAATTGAGACTTAAAGTATAAAACTTTGTCCCAGCTTTATATTGCTTTTGATGTGAATCTCAGTTTATAAACATGCAGCAAGAGATAAAAGGTTCCCAGTATGGCCTGCAGTCCTTACTCTCAGTCTCCCAGCTGCTGAAGAGCAGTCTTTTCCTGGCCTGCATTTCTGTATTGCTTAATGTATGTGCAAAGACACACAGGAGTGGGAACAGAGAGAAAATAGGACCAGGACATATATAAATTTAGAAGTAGTCTGGGAGCCTTATATGTAGATAGTACAAATGCATTGTTAATGTAATTATCTTGTTTCTTGGCTCATTTCATCTGTCTAGCCAAAGCAAATACCTTTGCTGTGTATTCAACTGCTGGCTTTTTGTCCGAAGAGCTGAAGCTTTCTGCTAAACTACACAGCTGTGGAGAATAGCAATATTATTTTGATCTCAGATGCAATATATCTGCAGGGTTTTCCTATCTTGTCACTCAGTGCTTTACATCTTTTTGTTATATCTTATTTTAAAAAATAATGAGAGAGAATTGCAAAATGCAAAAATTCCACCCTTTGATACTCAGTTACTACTTACTAAGATTTCACTGTTATGATGGCAAGAAAGGTGTGTGTATAATACAGGTTTTATACATATCCTGATTTTCCTGTCTGGGCTGTGAAGTGTAATGGCAGAAAGTGTTCAAATTCACTGCCATCCTGTGGACAGAATTAAAGGTATCTCTGTCATCATGTGCAGTGTCATCCAGCACTACTAGCTAGTCTTGGTGTGTGTTTTAACTTTAAGGGGTGATAATTTTGCCTGGTGGTAGTTTTGCTTGGTAGTCTTTTGCCTGTAATCTATGTTGTAATATCAATGAGTAATCAAGTTTGATTTCAATTTTTTCTTTTCAGCTGCCAAAGAGTCACAAATCCTTGAAAAGGAGAGAAAAGCAAAACTCCAGTATGAGAAACAGTTAGAAGAAAGGCAGAGAAAGCTAAAAGAACAAAAGCAAAAAGACGAACAACGGAGGGCAGCTGTAGAAGAAAAGAGAAAACAAAAAATAGAAGAGGAAAAGGTATTATGCTTTGAAGTTCTTTAGTTATGAAAGGGTCGATTGCCAGAAGCAGTGTGTCAGCAATAAAAACATAACACACACACACACACGCTTTTATAAGCCTGCTGTGAGAACTTGCAGTGGTCACTGATGAATAGGGTGTAAGTCTGGCTGGGTGTCTTCTGGGAGTCCAGCTCCTGTTACACTGTTCTAGGAATTGGGGTGGGTTTTTTGTTTGTTTATTTCTTTTTTTACCTTTTTTGTCTGGCAATGTTTTATTGGTGTTTCATTCTCTGTAATCAGCTTTTGGGTGTGTTCAGATTGATATTCCATTTGGACTTCATGGAATAGTTTACATTTTTGAAGAACAAGCAGAAATGTTTGGGGTGGGCCTTGACCACAGCCCAGTGTGGTATTATCTTTTCAAGCAACTGCTTTAAGCATATAACATGCATTATGCTTCATGAGGTATGCTTTAAGCCTACAATACATTTATTCATGACATTTAGAAGATGGTGGGTGTGTTTTAAATAGGCACAGTGATAAGCAATGGCAGGACTAGCTGATGAGTGTTTGTTTGGGTTAACATTGTCTTGTACTTGGTCCCTGGAAGATGATGGTCTTGTACACAGTTATACATCTGGCAGGTAAGAAGATAGTGTGCAGTTGACCTGTAAACCTCTCTTTCAACTAAAAAGTGAAAACAGATCTTGACATTTGGACTCTGACATTAGAAAATAATTGCTTTTAAATAAACTATCTTAAGGCAGTATTTGTCAGCAAGATCTCATCTACACTACATCAGAAAATACAGAGTCTGCCACATTCTTGTTGGATACTTTACCCAAGTCTCATTTAGTTAATCACCTTCTTTAGATAATGCAAAGGAAGCACAATCACAGGCACTGGAAAAATAAGTATTCTCTGTCTCAGCCAGACTTGAAGACAATTTGGCATGGCTAGAGTTGAGATACTTGTCTTAAAACAATTACTCAGTTATTCTGTACAGCTGTGCAACTGATTACATTGATATCTTGAGCTGATAACTGACTTTCTTTTGTTCATAAAGCAAAACTTAGTCTTTTACTGTGACTTTCAAGAATTACTGCACAGGAGATGCCTCGTGGAAATACCATCTGCAGGTTACAGAAAGGTTACATAAGGGCTAGGTGGTTTGGCAAGGAAAACCCTCTTACATTTATCTTTTGTCTGTGTATGGAGTGTATCCTTCCTTCTAAGCTTGCTTTGCATCACACAGTGACTGTCTGTTGTGAAATGATGTTGAAAGAAGGTGAAAGTCTTACGTCCTCAGGAGGGGAAGCTTTCTGATAACGAGTCCCCTCGGCATCTTACTGTAATGCATCAGCAGTAAATACTGCTTCAAAAGATCGCTTGGGATGTGACTATTCCAGTGCAGAAATCTGTTGTTGACACACGTAAGCTGGCTGTTAATGGAGAATAAATGGTCCAGCATGGTTGCAGTCTGTCGTTAAGCACAACAGCTGAAATTCCCACAGAAGCACTTACTGTCCTGGAGGCAGGAGAGCTGTGCTTGGTGCTCTGTCCTGTCAGCAGTGATCGCTGTGGGCTGCAGCTGATCGATGTTTTCTGCAGTTTTGCCTTCATATCTTGCTATTTCTGGTTTCACTGTATTTGTATTAATGTCAATATGGAAGTACTTGGGTCAGTGTTTTGTGTTGTTTTCTGAAAAAACAATTAACCTTATGCTTAGACCTGGTATTTTATGCTGGAGGGTTTTCAGCACCTCTTAGAACTAACTGCAGAATGTAAATTTAAAGAATAAGCAATTATTTTTGCTCAGTTTGGACTTCATCCTTATTTAGAAAGTAAGTAGTGCTGTTTACTGAATAGGAAATCTGGTGGCTATTTTAAGTAAAGAGTAGAATAGATTATCTGTGCTTTAGCTCAGCCTAATTACATTCACAGTTTTGAAACCATTAATTGCCATTAACTTTTTTTATGTGATGGTGCATCACATAATGTGCAACAAAATTAAAAACAACAAGAAGTTGTAAATCTTACTGTATGTTTTGTCTTCTGGCATACCTGTGCTTTATATTTACATAGACAGCTTCACAGAGGTGTTGTTTGTTAACAGGAGAGACACGAAGCAGCTCTGCATCGTACCTTGGAACGGAGTCAGCGACTGGAAACACGGCAGAAGAGATGGTCATGGGGAGGATCTGTAACTCCAGATTCAGAGAGCAAAACGGGTAAGTAGCACCTTTCCTAGCATAGTTAGTTGCAGAATATTATGGGTGTAAGGCAGGTTAGTGCTATTCATAGAGACCTGAGGATCTTTTCCTGTCTTGGATTTTATAACAGGATCCGTGGGTAAGTTCCTATTTGTACTGCTGAGATACAAGCTGGTTTTGACTTTGGAAAGGGCTAAATGGAAATTGCATGGCAAATATATACCTGGCAGCATTGCATTGGTAGTCCCCACGCATCAGATAAGGGAATTGTAATATATAATTGTAAAATAACTCTGAAATTCTAAAATAGTTCTTCTGTTGCAATATGTATAATGTTATGCTGAGAGTGGTGATAAACGTGACCCCAAAAAATCATTCTGTAGTATTCTATCTAAAATGTTTTGAACACAACCTTAGCCATTATAGAATACCAACTGATTATTTGAATGACCAGGAATGGGCAAGGAGGTACAGTGGGCTGTGTCTGAGCTTCCTGGAGAACAACTTCTGTCCTAGATTAAGTGATGTGTCTTAATAGTTTCTAACTGAAGCTCATATTGATGCATGCTTCTCACTGTTACTGTTTTTGCTTGTAAATATTCTGAAATCAGAGCAGCCAACTGGGATTGCATTGGGAGGGAGCCTTTTATGTACTGCCTAGCTGGAGGGGAATAAGTGACTTAAAAATCTGTTATTATCCAGGAATAAAATAAAGCCAAAAACTCTTCAGTTCAGCCTATCTTCTGAATTGCTGCAATTGAACCGTGTGTTTCAGCTTTTTTTTCAGTAGTGTTTTTTTCCTGTCAGCTTGAGTGTTGATTTGTAAGGTTTGTGTATAACATGTTTGAAAGTACTTGTGATAGGAATTATCGTTATGATCCCCAGCTTCCCCAGTCTTAGTTGCCTTACACCGTTTATTTTTATACCCTGTGACTAAGCTTATGAACCTTCTTCTTCCACAGAGCAACAGACCACAGATGAAGGTGAAACTGGTGGTATTGATTTCCAAAATGTTCTTTTTCTGTTGTCTTATGCTCACTGCTAAGCTTTTAAACTTGAGTTCTTGTTTCTCTGAAACTAAAGAAAACCATCTTCGTGTCGAACTTTTCCTGGATCTTGGCCAGCTGTACAAGGAATATGATCCCTAAGTGGAAAGCAGTCCTCTACGTTTTTAACTGTCCCTCCCAGCTAATTAAACTACAGCTTAAGTCATGGCGTCCTGAGGGAATTTTGAAGGAGAGGATATGAGCATTTGAGTTTTTAAAGATGATGTGGGGAGGAGAGGAGAAATCCTCAGTGTATTTGACCATAAATTGACTGAGTAGTTTAAGCTTTTCTTTTAAAATGAGAAAATTTGAGTCCTTTCATTGCTTCCTAATTTTAAAAAGTGGGCATTGGTTTAATTTTTGTTTGTAGGATGTCTCTCATTGGTTTTGCTTGTTTTTAACCAGCAATTGAAGTAACAGTTGTAAAATCAGATGATTTTTTTGCTAAGACATTGTGAAAGGGAATGGGTCCTGTGTGAAGTTTCTTTTTCCATGAAGGGTTTTGCAAGCCAGATATGTCCTGTTGTCTAACTTAAGTCTGTATATTAAATGTATTTTCTTCATATTCCTATGTTTGCCAGTGTACAGACTGAGCCATTCATAGAAACCCTTTGGAACAGTAATACATTTGTGAAGTCTGTATGTTTAATATGCAGTTATTTCATGTAGCTAGTTGAAGGCAACAGCTCTCAGCTGAGAGCCAGCCAAATCTGAGGCCTGAAAATCTGTGCATGCTCACAGCATTACTAATTCAACACAGCTGTCTCATAATGCTGACAATATGAGGCTTGAAAATGCAATGAAAGTCTGAGTATGATTTAACTACCATGGCTTATTCTGGCTGCACAGGAGAAGCATGTGCATTTCATTCTCTCATCCCTTTCTCTGCACAGCACGAATCCTTCATTTTCTCCAGAATTAGCCAGTCTCACTGTATTGGTTTACCTGTTAAACATATGTTCCTTGGGTACACGTATAAACGCAATTCCTGTATTTCACACTACCAAATGTCATTGAACTTAGAAAGCAGGATATCACATTTGTCTTGCATGTTTAGAAAAGCACTATTTTTTTTTTCTCCTGTATTCTTTTCTATCTTTAATTTTAAAACTGAACTAATTTTAAAGCTAAACTTTTTATCAAGCATAAAATAATGCCCTTTGCTCTCTCCTAATTGATGTGAGGAAACAAGTCCTGTCTGTCCTTTGATCGTGGAGGAAGACTTGGTCCACAGAGCTGCTGAAGCACATTAAAAATAGACAGTGTCTTCCAACAAACATGCTCCTAATGTGAAGATAAAAACTTAACTGTGCCTTGTGCATCATGAAGTAGAAACAGAAAGAGCACCTACGTTCTGTTATATGAGACCAATTTGAATAATTTGGCACTGATTTTGAAAAATGTGACTGTGGAGATAAACAGCACGGTATTTGACCAGAACTCTTTAATGCATCCACACTGTTTTAAGCTTGTGTTAGTTTTTAGATTGAGGTTTCCAACATACAGCTGTCTTTGCTGGGCTGGAAAATCATGACAATTCATTCTTTTCATATTTATTCCTGTTTTAGGTTTGCCCTTTGCTTTTTAACTTTCTGGGAGCTTGTTGCTTAGTGGTTGTTAAAAATCTACGTAAAAAAAACCCACACATGTAAGATGCATAAATCCAGCTAGATTTCTAAGAAAAATCTTTGTGATCTCTTTCACCTTATATTCATTTAATTGCTGGAAAGAGAACAATTACTTGTGGGTTTGGGGAAGATGACACCATATGAGCTCTGCTGCATTACGTCATTGTGGCTGAGTAATGCACCTGCTCCATCAGCACGTCTGGAGCAGATTTCAGGATGGTATTTTTCCATCATCAATTGCTGTGGATTTGGGATTAAAGGCTCCATTCCCATTTCTAAAAATGAAGAACACCAGGGGGCAGATTTCAAATGTTCTTTATTTCATATGCTGTGTAAGCCTTTCTTGTCTTTAGAATTGCTGCAGAAAAAAAAGAATTTTTTATATATACAAATAAATATGTATATATGTCTGTATATATATATATATATATATAATTTTATAGATTTACAGATATAAAATGAGACGTCCTTCCACGAACCAGCCATGTCAACAGTAATGTGCAGGAACATTGACTGGTAAAGCAGCATTTGTGGTGATAGAGCTGATGTGCTCTGGAAGGTAAAGCCCATATAATTGAACATCTCACCAGCCATCAGCCATTCTGTGTTATCTACGGAATGTGATTCACTCAGACTGCACCAAATGCACTGCTGATGGCCTGAAACTTAAAAATTGATGAAAGCCCCAGAGTCAAATGCTACGTTAATGACATTGCTGTCAGTGCTGAGATGAAAAGTGCTGGGTGTGGGTCTGCCAAGAGAAGTGGCAGGGCTGTGTGATAAAGCATCCTTAATGACAGAGCCCTGTAAGTGAGGGAGGTTTAGTGATGACTGCTGAGCAAAACTCAACGTTTGGGCACACCTGGAGGCTTATGCTATTAGAATAGAAATTGGGCTGCTACATTCTCTCTTTTTGAAGTAAAAAGATTCCTTATCTTAGTAGAAACTTGAACGAAGAGGCAGAGAATCTGATTTTATTTCGCCTTATTTTATGCACCCTATAAAGGCAATGTCCTCGCTCAGTGAAGCTCTGAGAAGCTAGGGGTGAGAGCTGCCCTCTCATAGTGATATATTTAAGATGCTGCATTTCACAGCTCATTACCCAGTTACCCATTCTTTCTTTGGCTTTGTTGCCACAATTAGTTTTTCCCTTCCATTAAATAATAACAGCTTTTTAGTACCTGTGGAATGATGCTATGTGCTTCTTGCAGTTATAAGTTATAAAGATCTTAGACAATTAATGCAAAATAAACTTTCCTGGAGAAACAAAAGTAAAATCTCAGTGTGAATAATACACTTTACCAATTCGATTTTTTTCAGTGAAGTCATGAGTTGGGGTATTTTTTTATCTGAATGGTTATCTATAGACTATACTTTTTTCTTTCGAGTCTCCTACCAGCAGTTTCATCGTTTGTCTCTGCTAAACAGTGCAGACCACCTTCAGAAGTTGTGAACTTGCTGAAGTAGAAATACTTGTCTTAGTGTAATTTTTCTCAAGGCAAGATTTACGTTTCTGGGTCTCAGTAGATCATAGACCAAGGCTCAGACTTCATGCAAGTTCTGAAGTTCTAATTTAAACTGAGGCGTGTGTAAATATCTCCATGATGTTAGGAGGCATTTGACTCCCACACGCTTAAATTAAGGTTTGAGCTGTGCTTTTTTTTTTTCCCCTTTCTTTCCCTTTTTTTGAAGCAGCCACTAGAGGGAAGTGTTTCTCTACAAAAACACCCAGAGAAGTGTTATGAGTTCCTGATTTATTGCACATAAAACCTTTCAAGGCTGTTTTAGTTATCAGAGTACTCGAGCTTCATTCACTAAATACCATTTTTGTTGCATTAGGAAAATCTAAGCTCACAGCTTCTTAACTTGAATGATCAGAGATTCCCCTTTCTCCCTCTTACTTCTTTATTCTCTATCACAAGAGCTTTCAATTTCTTCAGCTTCAACTGCAGAATGTGCTTTTCCTTTCACATGGCTCTGTTGCTTTACAAGGGAGCCCCATAGCTTCTGGCAGGGATATCCATAGGGACCCTGTGCTCTTGCTGTAAGGAGCTGCTATAGCTTGCTAGCCAAAGGGAAAAGAAGCTGCCTCTGGTGAGTAGTGCTGCTTTTGCCTTTGACATTACTTATGCACTAATGAGTTCACATTAATCTTTTCTGCAGTTCAGTATGCCAGCAAAATCAATTCTTCCTGTTAGATGTATAGAATTTCTCATTTTTATATTGCTGCTCCTCATTGCTTTATGTGCATTACTGTTTTCTACATAGTGAGTTTCCATAGCAATAGATGCATGCTTTCCCAAGATTTTCATGCTCTGGAGTAGTTTGAAATTAAAAAGCAGGTCTTTACCAGGCTAGTGGTGAACCTAAGGTTTTTGCAGTATGAGATGTGATGTTATACATGTCTGTGTATGTGCTTGTATGCAGAAATAGATTAATGCTTCCCAGTACAATCGTTTCAGAAGAGTTGGAAGGCTGCTAGGAAACATGGGCTTAAGGAATAGTTTTTTTCAAAAATCAGGAGATTTTTAAAATGAAGCAGCTCTTGGGAAGTAATGGGAAATAAGAATACTTTCTTGGCTTTCTTTAGGACTTGCTTTCATCCTTCCAGAAGCATTTGTTTTGTTTTTGTTTTGTTAACTAGTGTCTGAATAGCTGGTCTGACACAACCTGAGTGGGAGTTAGGAAGGAAGAAATCAATGTTGTTCAGGGTGTGATGTTCTCTTCTCTGTCTTGCAGTCTGGTAACAGCACCCAGCCTCAGCACTCATCTTTATGTGTTAAGAGCACAGGGCTTAAAGTCTCTTGTTTGCATACATGTGCTTAAAACCTTGGCTTTATTCCACTAAAACTAAATGCCTTTTCTGTGTGTTACATCTGATGCTAATTGTATCAAGAACCTTCAGTGGAAGAAAAAAACAAACACCTCTGTTTCTCGTTAACCAAAAGCTGAAGTAGCCTTCAGGATGTAATACTTCCCAAGCTGCCTCGCGAAAGCGTGGAAGGTTCTTCCTTAGGTATGAAGATGAATTCTAAAGTAACCACTTCTTTACACAGCCAGCAAGCGGTCCACCTCCACAGCAAACCTCAAACCAACAGAAGCTGCCATGAATAAACGTTTGTCATCATCTGCAGCACTTTTAAATGCTTCTGATCGAAGTAAGTGTTTGGGTTTCTGTTGGTAGCAGGTGTTTCTGCTTACCTGCTAGCAGGGAGGGGACAGGAGGAGGAACGATGCTCCTCTGTCTCCCTTGCTCTATAACTCAGTTCCTGTTCTCATCTCAAATGCATTTCATGCAATTTGTTAATCCAGCCTGACTGTTCAGGGGTTTCACCCAGTTGATGTGATCTCTGTTTAGAGGAGAAGAATGACGGTAAAGATTGCTGTTCTTTGTTGTTTTGTTGTTTTCTGTAATTATTTCTGGAATCACGTTACTAAAGTTCAATCTTGGTGAATGATTGATTCCCAAATCATTTCACAGCATTTAGAGGGTTGCATGCCTTAAATTACATCCTAAATTTCCAGCAAACTAAAAATAGTACAAAGAATAGTTTGAGTTGTTCTTTTAGACAGTCGTTTGATTGCCTGTGTGGAGGGAAAAAATCAAATTAGGTTTGGGATCTTTCTTTTCTGCAGGTCCTGCACTCTATGAACACGTGCTTGCTTTTTAATCTTAGAATTTTGTTATAACCAAATAGAAAAGAATGCATGAAGTGGGATTTTTTTGGGGTGGGAGTAGGTTGGTTTGTTGTGACGTGGAGTTGTAGTGCGGTTATAGCCAGGTAGGTGTACTGTGTCAATATCAAGGAATAGAAGTGGACAAGCACTATTCCTTTGGCTGTTTGTTTTAAAGGATATCTGAGAGTGTTTGCGCTCCAAGAGATCAGCTACAATTTCTGTGGATTCCAGTTCCATTGGAAAATGCTTACTGTGTATGTGCAAGCGGGCTAGGCTAGAAAAACCCCTATCAAGCATACCAAGGGCACAGCTAGCAGTATTTTTGCAGATTGAGGTTGGAAGGTGATCCAGCAGAAAAACTTGCATTCGTATACTCTTTGCCTGCTGGGGAAAGTGGTGAATATATATCCATAGTGACACAGCTGCAGGGGCAGTCTCTGAGTCACTGGGGAATGCTTGCAATCTGAAATGATTTTTGTATATAATGCCTGCAGGGTTCAGCTCTGGGTATGAGTCAGAAACAGCCGTAGAGTACAAATTAAGCACCTAACAAAGGAAGCCAGTAATTATCAAGTAAACGGAATTGCTTTCAAACTTACTGTCTACCTTGAAATCCTCTCTGAATCTTTGTTTGCTTTGGAGAGAAGAAAAATCTCAGGTCGTTTGAAAGGGAAGAAATTTGGATAGAACTTCTGAGCGCTTGGATCAGCTGGGCATAGAGGGTGACAGACTGACAGATTTAGATCATAGCAGTTCTGTGCTCTTGGTCTGGTGCTCAGGAGGAAATGCTTGCTGAAAAATGACTAAATTCAAATGACAGAGGAAAATACAGCTGCAAAAATGACCAGATTGCTTCTGCATTATGTATGGGAAGGTGGAGGGACAAAATGCTGAAATGAGAGAGGAGCTTGTCCCTGGATCAGTGGGGGATTTCCTCAGTCGTGTTCTGTGTATGTGCTGAACTGAGCACTTTGTTACAGCGAATGCGAGCATTTTTTTTCAATTTTTATTCACAGAGACATACAAGGATGACCTTAATAGGTCAGACATGAAGTCTGTATGATTGGCATCCTGTCTCTATGATAAGCAGTGTACAGGAGTAAAAGAAATAATGCTTATACGGAGTAATTCTTCCCTGATCCAGTTTTTCTGCTTCTGAATTATCTATAGTACAAAGTGACTTAATTGGACTTCTGTATGCTGGGTGCTGGGGCTGGTGTTGGAGGGGACTTCTCAGCTTTCCCATAAAATTAATCAGTGCACTTTCACTTCCAGGTACCGCAAAGCGAAGCGCCTCATTAAACAGACTGAATAACAAAGTCCCTCTACACTCTCAGCAGTCAGCAGTCAAAGGTTCACAGGTGGAACAGAAAGGTGCTAGAAACGACTTGGTCTGGAGAATTGGGAGGCATAGATGGGATATTTGAAGTTGACTTTAAGCCATGCCCCAGTTTCACTATACCTGTTTTTACTCATGCTTTCGTTGCTGCAATGCACTGAGGCAAAACAATAGTTATGAGCTTTCCAGTGCCAGATATTGGGTAACCTCCTATAAATCATTATTTCTCTTAAAAGGGGAAGGGTGGGGGGAGAATAGACAAATGGTAGCCAAGCCATTTAGCCTACGAGAAGCTACTTCTTCATAATGATAGATCAGTGTTTGTAGTAGATTTCTTGGCAAAAGCAAACCATGGGAATGGCAGCTTAGAAAATTATATATGTAAGTATCTTGTTAAAGTAACATTCCTTACGCTTGGTCTCTAGGAGGAGCAGAAAAGAAGAGGAGCACATCTTTGAATAGAATGAGTAGTAAACCCCATTCTTCTCCTGAACTAGAAAAAGTGAAAAAGGAAGAAAAAACAGGTGGTTGTTTCGTAAAACTGAATACTTTCTTTAAAACTCATTCCCAGTAAAGTTTGGATAGGACTGCTTTCACTGGTTTCCTTTGGTTCTGAAACCTTCAGGACTTTTTAAGGGCTTTTTAGTTACCTAGAGATAAAGATAAGATAGTAAAGATGGAATTTCTTCCTTTGGACAAAAAAAAAATCCTGTAAGGAGGACATAATTTTGTTGGATTGGGCTCTAAACAGATTGTAAGTTGTCCCTCTGCTGAGAAGAGAGATGTGTGATTGGAAGCTGGCAGGACTCAGCTATAGTAAAAGTCAGTGATGTGTTCACTTCTTGGTTAAACCTTACTTCTGTATTTTTTTGAGCTCCCTTTCATGGTTCAGTTTAACAGCCTCTTTTCTGGTCCTGCTGCTGGTCTAAACTCTGCATGTGAATGATGGAGGAAAGCTGTTACCACTTCACTCTCTTTTGTTCTCTGTATTCTCACTGTTAAAATTTATCTTTTCTAGTACCTCATCCTAATGCAGAAGACTAGAAACTTCTCTAACACTCTTTTTCCTTTTGAGTTAACAGTTCTGAAACTTTCCTTTTTAGCAGCTGTTGCCAGCAGTGGAAACTTTATTCTGTTTCAGAATGTCTTTCCTGTATAGGAAAATGCTGGGTGCCATGTGAATCTGTGTGAGTGTTGCCCGGTGATAATCATTGGCTTTGCTTTTGCAAACCACATCAGAACACCTTTCCTGCAATCCAGAGTGTATAGCTCTGAAGAGCTGGTAAAAAAAACTTCATATTTTAACTGACTTCAGCACTCATTGCTTTTATATGCATGTCATTCTCCTCATTAATTTAATTGGTATTAAGCAAACCAAGGACAAGTGCAGCATAAGAGATTGCAGCATTTAACCTTTCTGAGCTTTTAGTTTTAGTTTCCATCTCCATGACTTTGGTGTTTTTCTTCCAAAACTGTTAACGATTTGCAATGATGCTTACAAACCTCCTTTGCTTTGTACTGCTTGTCTTTTTCATTATATGATTTCATGTTGGATCCTTTTTGATTTGTTCCCATCATTTAGCTCGTCGTTCCCAGGTCAGTCCTCTGGACAGTAGCGTAATCAGTCGCCTCCTCGCCCCCACTCAGGCCTCCTTAGCTAGGAGTAAAAGTGCTGCTACATTGTCGGCTGATGGACAGGATCCCTCAGGTAACAGGAAGGCAGCAAGCCTGAAAGGTTTTTGCAATTGTTCTTCAAACAAGAACATAACAGTAACTAACTGTGCTACCCATCAGTGTGAATCAGATATCTGATATATGGTTATGTATAATATTACTTATCCAGTGTTTTCTTGGGTCAGTAACAACCAATTCATATGCTGTGTTGCATGTTTGCTTTGCAAAACCAGAGAATAATACTGGCTTTTAAACTGTGGTGCCAGTTTGTTTGTTTGGGGTTTTGTTCTTAACTGACTGAGAGATCTGCATTTGAGTGTACACTCAAATGAATCTGAGACAGACTGATCAGAAAACAGTACCAGGAAATTAAACAAAAGGGGGGAAAAAACAACAAATCATTTCAAAGGAGGCTGAAAGAATAAGTGCAAGGTCTAGAAATGTACAAACATGGGGAAGGAATGGCCTTACCATAAGGGCTGGGAGACCTGAGCTGGCTTCACTCAGGCTGACTGTAGGCATAGAGGCACACCAACAGGAGCACATTACTGGCTGGCTCAAGCAATTTTACACTGGTCCAAATAGAGCTGGTAAGCTCACACAGTGGCTCAGCTCAATAGTAGCACAGGAATTTCTACATCATCTCAGCTGCAAGCCCTGACTGCATCCCACATGCCTTGTAATCGTTACTGGTGTTGAGAATAGCCCAGTAAAGACGTATGTGGAACCAATGCAGAGTCCTTTCTCCTCTCTTACCTTATAACTTGTGTTCCCAGTTTTGCTTATTTCCTCTTTAGTAGATTCCTCCATCTTTATTTTTGATCTTATGCCACTTAACTTGATCCTTGTTGGTAATGGTAACATTTCTGCATTGCTCCCCTTCTATGAAACTCAGGTTTTTGGTTTGTAGTGGTCACATTTTTGCACACCTATCTATATGCCACTTTTATTTTACCATGAATATTTCAGTTTGTGCCATGTGGGGAAATGCCATCTTTTTCACTGTTGCTGACAGCATGTGACTTACTCACTATTGCTGAATTAAAGATAACTTACTGTCCTATCAGTTTACTTAAAAGTACTTCAGCACAAAGAGAATGCAGTTCTCCTTATACAAATGCTTTAAATATAAAAATAAAATGTATTTTCCATAAAGTGACAAAACTAATTGCTGGCATCTGTCAGAATTTTTTAATACTACAGATAAATCACATCTAGTTTCAGATTTTTATATATATGTATGCTTTTCCATCTATGATTATTTTAGTGAAAAAAGTAATTAGACAATACAGTATTGAAAGAAATTGTATTACTTGTGAAACGATTGACAGTTACTACATGAAAGCTATTGTGGTTTCACAGTTGACCCTTTTCTCTTGATATGGTTCTTTTTCTCTGCATATTTTGATTTTGTAATGTGGATAAAGGGCACAAAAATATTGCAATATAGGGGTCAGAGAAGCAAAGTAGAATAAAATAATGTTGCATAAATGCTTATTTCACAAGATAGGTTTGTAAAGTAATGCTCAGATTCCTCATGTAATGCTGCTGTGAAACTCTTGGAAAAGAAGGAAGATTTCCCCATGAGCATGGGGGGAACGTGCTTAAAATTTGAACCAGTCATAAAGAACTTGTAAAGAATCATGATAAGCCTTTAACACTGTTGTGAAGCAGTTGTGATAAGATGCAGCTTGACTGGAATCAAAGTAACATTACCATATTGCTTATTGCAGCATTGTTTGGAAAAGCATTTTATTTTTATCTACGTCAGATTGCTGCTTTCAGAGTGGTTTTGTTCTTAGTGCTGTTGCTTCCAAAATACTAATCGTGTGGTGGTGGTGTCTGTGTCCATGACCCATTGCAATGTGCACTTCCTGTGGTGTTTCTCTGTGCGGTTTCTAACACACAATCTTTCTTTTTCTCTTTCTCCCTCTTCCTTTTCTCCTATTCTTATGCTGTGCACTTGGTTCTTGTTTTGTCTTGTCAAATTCCTAACTTTTATAGAATCTCACCTCTGTCCTCGTTCAGCTTCAGCCAGTTCCATCAATTCCCCAGTCCCAACTCCTAAAGTGCCCGTGCGCAGTCGTAGCATCGACAGATTGAAGTCCTCTGTACCTTCATCTGATGCAAGTTCACCAGATCCAACCCAGGTTTGTTGAAATTCCAGAGGAATTAGGTTTGTATTAATTTGGGGGTTTGGAAGCGCTCAGGATGAGATCCTGATTCAGCAGATGTCCTATATCACATGCTTCAGAAATACAGTATTGAAACCGAATTGCAATTTTACGGTCCTTGGTCTTTCCAGTATTTTAAAGGCAAGCTGTTTGCTGCTTGTGGTTCCCGAAGGATAATTTAAGTAACATACTGACTGGGTCTGTGTTTTGGAACACAAAGCAGAAGTACACATTGTTGAAAATTTTGTGCTTATGGCAGCAGCTACCCTGTCTTTAATGTATCCTGGAGTGAGCATTTTATTTTGATCTATCTTCTTAGAAATCAGAGACTGAGAAACCATCCTCAGGTTCTGGGTTGCGGCGCCCTTCCTCTCCGTCGGTGTCTGCCCGAAGAAGATCCCCTTCTCCTGCCAATTTGGTGAAGCGTCCTCCATCACCATCTGCAGTTAGGTGTGTGTTCTGGCTGGATCTCTTAGCTCTGTTGTGTACGTGAGATTTTCAGCATTATCCCTGAAAAATGTTCTTTACTTCTGCAGACAGAAGACTCGCCCGCCTTCGCCTGGCATATCAAAACAGAGGCCGCCGTCTCCTACTCCGATCCATAAACCAGCACCCATCCAACGCCCACCTCTCACACCAGGTGTTATCAACATTACCAAAAAGAAGACTGAAGCAGAGAGCAAACCAAAGGAGAAGAGTGCAGAAGGAACAGGACATGAGCAAGGTGCCCCATCAGCCTTGGACAGGGATGCAGTAGCAGCTAGCACAAAGACCAAAGAAGGTGAGTGCCTTTCTGTGACTGAGGCTCTTATTCCAGATATGTGCACTGTGTGCTAGATCTGGTGGCTGCCCTCTGTCAGTCTGGAATCTTTTCCCTGGGGCTGTAAGAACAATTCTTACGCACATAACACAAGCCTGATTCAGCTGCTGAGTGTACTTGGTGAAATCAGGCTTTGTAGCTGCAGGTAGCAATTATGTGTCTGTGGGACAAAAGCAGATTTTTGGTATTAAAGTACCTAATGATGGCATTGTGTTTTGAATGTATTGTCTTTAGATCAGAAGGAAAAAATAACTAATGTCACGTTTGTTAAAATGACCTCAGCTGGAAGGCTTTATGAAAATTAAGCAGACATGTATGTGCTAATCTGTGAAATACTAGAAAAGAAAGGCATTCCTCACCAATATTATCCTGCTCTTGCTGACAGCGAGAGCTAATTCTGTGAGTGTGTAGATGAGCTTTGTCATGGAAAAGTAATATTTATAGAGTGGGAGTAACTGATAGCCATCAGAGTTCTTTAAATGTTTATTGAATGTAACTGGCTGACAAGATTTGTTTGTGGGTTTTTTTTTAGTGTTAATTTATAATAGTATCTCTGAGATTCAGACATGGTAACACCAGGCAGGGCATGAGCAGCCATAAATGGCAGGCTATATAAAAACCTGTTAACCTGGTAGCTGGAGCTGTTCTCATCTCCATGTAAATTGGAAAATGATTTGTTGTTAACACATGATATTACTGAAGTAATTAGTGTGAGCCTTCAAGGCCAGGTAAAATAATGATACTCTATAAATACAAAGGCATTAATGTTATGAAAGAAGGCAAATTTTAGAATTAATATTTCCTCTTTATAATCATGAATGTGCATTCCATTTTATTTGAAGGAAATTTAATGTATTTCCTGAAGCAATTTTTTTTCACTTTTCTTTAGATACGTCTAATTGTTCTAGAATGAGTCTGTCTTTTAGGAATATGTTATAAAGTACCATAGTAATTGGAGAGTATCATTAACCATATTGTCTGCAGCATGACTGGAACAGTGTGATTGAAATGAATTATTTCAGCATCATTGAGCACGCCTTCAGGATCAGGATCACCCTTTGGCTCGTGTATGTCTCTGTATGCAGAAATGCTTGCTGCTGGGTGATGGGGACTGATCTAAATGTTAGTGGCAAAAAAGAATCGTCATCGTATGGTGATAATGTCTTTCTTAATTTTAAGTTACATGAGCTTTTTAACAGCAGTTTCTTTTCCACTTTGCAGAGTCAGGTAGCAAAGCAGCAGCAGGGACCACCACAGCTGAAGAAGCTGCTAAAATCTTGGCAGAAAAACGGCGTTTAGCACGGGAGCAGAGAGAGAGGGAAGACCAAGAGAGAATTCAGAGACAGGAAGAGGAAAGGTAACTGCTGGAGAAGGGAGTGATGCTTCCTGCAGTTGGTGTGGTTGGTGTGGACATTTCAGCTGTACATTTCCCTAAGCATTAAGTTTGAGATGGGACAAGTTGCTGTGTATATTGTTAGTCTGTACCTCAGTATATATGTGATGCGTGGTCACAGTGCAAATCACTGCTTTCTTTTCCAGACAGTCATCCTTGCTAGTTCTGTTTCAAATCTAGAATGTGCTTTTTACACTCTTCGCTTTGTTGTCTTGAAATATTCAGCTTCTCTGTACAAAACTTTCCTCTGATGAACTCAGGTAGTGAATACTTGAAATCTTGTTCTTCTGTTCCTACATCTGCATCAGAAATGTTGCAGCCAAATAATTCAAAGCAACAAACCAGAATATCCTTGGTTTGCCAGATAGAAGTTGTTAAAAATTACAGCTTTGTGCTGACTTTACACCAGATCGAGAATTACCTGTGTGTGCTTCTCTGAACAATATTACAATATCAGATTTTGTATGTTTTCTACTCACAGGTATAAAGCTGGCCTAAACTTAAATGCAGTCTGATATTGATGTTTTATCAGAAACGTGCCATGCCCATATTGGATCAGATTGGATGTGTATGACCGTGTGACACCTCCAGTATATCACTGGAACTAAGGCTGTAAAAGAAAGTTGTTTCTAAAATCTGACTAGGTTTGCTAAGACACTGAAAGTTGCATTCCTATGAGGGATGCAGCAACTGTTATTAAGTTGTTGTCTCATAATACACGTCTCAGTGGAACATTCCATTATTGAAACAACTGGTCTTGGACTTGTCTTAATCAGCAAAGAACATCTAGGTGCACATAGTTTCCTCCAAGTGTTTATGCATTTCCTTGGACTGATCTTGCTGGTGACATCTGTGAATCTACAACAGAAACTGTCCTTGTGCAGTTACTCTGTGATTGGCTGAAGTAGAAATCCTTGCTTTCCTAGTTTGTCTCACATGCATGCTTACAAATGCATATTTATATTTTGACAACATAGAATCAGAGAAGAAGAAATGGCTAAGAGAGCAGTTGAAGAAAGAGCACGACGGGAGGAGGAGCTCCGCAAGCAGGAGGAAGAAAAGAGACTCATTTATGAGGAACAACAAAGACAAGCTGAAGAGGAGAGAATCCGCCGAGAACAGGAAGAACAGGAAAAGCTTGCAGAGCTTCAGCACCAGGTTTGCTTTCAGCTGGGATTGGTTGGAGAATGTTGTGAAGTCCTTGCCTTGCCTTGCCTTAGTCTGCGTGACTTCTGTTAGCTTTTGATAGGTTCAAGTACGGGACAAAAGCACACATTTTGGAGTTGTTTGGGTTTTTTTAGCCATCTGGGATGTTATTTTGCACACACAAATGTATCTGTATTAAGACTGTTTTACCAACATACTGCTGTGAGTTATAAGAATATGGTCGGTCTGCCTGGAAAGTCATCTGATGTCCTCTGTTCCCACATGAGTAAAAAGGAAGATCAGTAGTGCTTCCAAGTCTGTGTTTCTAATTGAGAAATAGTCTTCCAGAGCTAATACCTTTGTGCCTTCTTATAAAGGCATCTTTCCAAGTGAAAGAAACTCTGTTTTGAAAAAAGTGGACTTTCTTTAAATGAGATTGATTTAGAGAATCAAAGCAGCTTTACAGATGAGAGCTTGTAGTGAGATGGTTTGTGTTTAGAGAGCTGTATCTTATGGATAGCATTGATATGTGTCTAAGCATTTCTTTAAAAGCTTGCTTAAATTCATAACAGTTACATAGTGTTGACTGTACTTTTATTTTCTTTCAAGTCGTAGTGAAAAAGATTTTCTAATGAAGAAGGCGCAGAAGATTCTCAGCACAGAGTTCCTTTTTAACAATAATGCCTGACTGGCAGAATTTTTGAATTAAGCTTGTGACATACAGAACTC
This sequence comes from Meleagris gallopavo, assembly GCF_905368555.1. Classification (NCBI taxonomy): domain Eukaryota; kingdom Metazoa; phylum Chordata; class Aves; order Galliformes; family Phasianidae; genus Meleagris; species Meleagris gallopavo. Next base: position 4,192,047 of record NC_139412.1, on the reverse strand, counting down.
CTTGCTGTTCTGCTACTTCATAAATTGTTCTTCTTAGAAAAACTTTGTCATGAAGTTTGAAGCCTAAATAGCCCAACAACATCCAGAATGATGATAATATAGCCATGCATACTGTTTTTCTTTTCAAGTCAGTTTTTGAATGTCATAGTAGTATAAATTTCACATCAGTAACTGTATAGCTGGCATTTAGCTGCAATGCGTGCTCCTATTAAATAGTGATTGTCTGCAGTTCCTGTCTGTGTTACACCAGAATCTCTGTAACAGGTCTGGTTTGAATTCTTGGAGATGAGTTTTTCCACTGAATGCTTTTCTTTCTATTCTCTTTATTTTCAGAGGGAAGAAGCTGAAGCAAAAGCTCAAGAAGAGGCTGAAAGACAGCGGCTGGAAAGAGAGAGAATTATGCAGCAAAATATGCAGGAAAGGCTTGAAAGAAAAAAGGTATGCTGTTTCAAAAGCAGAGAAGTCCCTTATCCTTAGAACAGGGGTTAAGTGTTAGCACTGAAATAAACTGAGCAGGCAGTCTGTCTCAGATTCATTCAAGCAGAAGTAGTAGTGGTTGTTTTAAGTCAGCTGTGACTTGTGAGCTTTAAAAACAGTGAGTGAAGTAGTAAGTGTATGAAATAAGAAAATATATGATAATTGATGAAAATTTAAACCAGAGTGCTGAAATATAAAACTCTAGCATTGTAAATATTTTCCACTTTTTAACAGAGAATTGAAGAAATAATGAAAAGAACACGAAAATCGGATCAAAACGAATCCAAGGTACTTATTTGCTTAGATTTGTGTAAAGGCCCTTCCAGAGAAGGCTTTGTCTTTGTCTTGTAGCCTTTGTTCTTCTGTTACCCTCAAACTAGCTTGCATGTGAAGGTCCAAGTTCTAGTGTACCAGAATAATTTTCAATAGCTTGCATACATAGTACACATCCTTTTGCACTGCTGTTTCAGAAGTCTTTGTCTGATGAATTTTGGTCAACACATACAGAAACAATGTGATCTGGCATTACCACTTTCTGACCAGGTACAAAAAACACTGGCTAGTAGTGGATTTTATTTTTTTAAACAGTCATCCTTCTCCTACTGTTCAAAATGCCATCCTATTTTGATACCATGTGGCTGAAAACCAATAAATATTTATTGCACACCTTGGAGAAATGAGGGGAAAGGGAACTCGGGAGTATTTCCTAGGCAGGGGATGGAAGTGAGTCTCCCACATGTTTACATGCTCTGGCTTAGCAGATCTGCTTGTTGTTGAGTGACCTGAAAAGTCAAGTCAGCTCCAGCAGCCCTCTTAGTTGACTCCCTGTCCCAGCCATGGATGCAGGTTGTCTGTTAGCCTTTGCAGTAGTGTGGCCTTACTGCTTGGTGCAGAGCAGTCCTGTGTGGGAGCTGTGCTTGAACCATTTTTGAAAATCTTGGGAGAGAGCTGTTGTGAGTAACACTGTGGGAATTCAGTTGCAGAATGAAGGAAAGTCTGCCTGTGAGGTCATGGAGGGAGAGGATATAGAAGAGGAGGAAGAGCTGGGACTTGAGAAGGCTGATCAACCCGGTAAGGAAATGTGATAAGTCAGATCTAAGTTGCTCAGTGTCTCAGTGACATTTAAGGTGTGTTAAAAACGTCAGATCAGTTAATGGCATCAACTGTGATTACCTGAGACGCAAGTCCTAGAAGTACCACTGAGTCTTTTTACTTGAGATCTTTCTTCTTAAACCCAATTCCATACCACAGAAGAAATCCAAAATGATGAAATGTAAAACAATTTGTGTGAGAAAAATACACTCCTCACAAGTGTATTTTTAAAGATGGAAAACAAATACATTGTTATAGGCAGCTTGTCTCTAGATTGATTTCTGTATTGAAACAGTGCCTCAGATTTTTGGCAAGGGAGGGTCAACTTGACACTTGTATTTTATTCATTTAGGATAGCAACACTGTTCCTGAAGCTGTGTTATGTTGTTTTTCTTTCCCCCACACTTTCAGGAAAGCTGAATGGCATTGACTTACCCCAGGAAGTCAAAGGGGAGACAGAGGGTTGTGTACAGACTGCAGGGAGCTTGATCTCTACAGAGTCTGAGCAACGCACTGTGACAGAGTTGAAGGCCAGTGAAGTATTTATGAATGGCAGCGATTTGAAAAGTGATGAGGGATCTCTACTTTTTACTGAATTGAAGGATTCCAGGTGAGTTTGCACTGTCAAGCAGTTCTCTGTCACTCAAGAAATTCCTTTTTTTTTTTTTTTTCTTTTAATTGATTTTAGTACTGTATTTAGCATTGGATCAGATTTTGCACCCCACTAGTTTGCTGGTATTTTTCTGTATGTGGTGTGTGACTGCTGTCAATATAGTGGCTCATGGAGAGGCAGTTACAGAGAACTGTCTGCTCAGATGATACATGTTGACATTACTGGCTTTGCCAGCAACACAGCAGTGTTACTTACAAAGAAAGATATTGCCTTGAAATCTTTTCCCTTCAAGTAACTTTTCGTTAACAAAACATTAAACAAGGAGGAGGGGGACCAAAAAAAAATAACCTATAGAAAGCTGTAGAACAATCTCAGTGGTGCTGAAACACCAGATAGAACACAAATGCCTCCTTTTATGAATATTATTGTCGTTTTCCAAAATTTGTCGTCTTAAACATAAAATATTTGCATCTACTGCTGGAAAATTTGTCTTCTGATGCTAGTTCCATTTGCTTATCTAAACAGTAATGATTTAGAAATGGCATTGTGAACTCTTTGCAAAGTGATAAAAAATGAATTCCTAGTGGAGAACTATGAAGACATTTTCATTATTTTCTCAAAAATGAATGAAAATTCATCACTCTGAGTTTGAATCTGTTTAAGGATATACAGTCTTCTGAGGATCGGTTCTGTATTTAAAAAGTCTAACTGGAGGGGAAACAAAAGGAGAAATCCATATTACTAAAATAGAATTTTAACAGAGCAAGTCTTAAAACTTGCTGGTTCCTACTATCAGTTCTGGAACCAGACCTTACCTGGGAGGTCTTAGTATAGTTAAAAAGTGGTTATATGGTGGTGAGTCATTCCTCTGCACTGGTTCTTGGAAGTGAGATCCCACGTGGCAGCTGTAGGAGCTTGTCTAGGATTGCCTTTCAGGATATGCAGTGCTTTGCAAAGTATGCAGACTAATTGGCTGGCCTGTAATGAATCTAGAGGTTAAAAATCCACAAATTGTAATACAAATAATGTTTGCTTTTTGTAGCCGTCCTGCAAAAGAAATGGTTATCGATGACTCAGTGAAGTTGGGTGTTAATGAAGCTGATCATACAAGTGGACTTATTCAGAATCTTAATGGAAAATCTGATCTGTGGACTTCCGAGGAATTCATTGACATTGGAGTACATTCCAAGTCAACCAAACTGAGTTCAGACAGCATCTCTGCTGGTAACTGTAATCAAAACTTGAATGATGCTGCTACAATACCTTCTAGTCCCAAATTGACTTATGAGGAAGATGGTGCAGTGAATTCATTGACCAAACCTATAGATTCTTCATCAGGTAATTCAAGCTGATTTCCCTATCTATCTCCTCCTCTGGCTAGATAATTAACTTTGTTGTATTTTTACTCTCCTTGCCTTAACTTCAGCTTCTTATTTTCAAGGCACTTTCTCCAGTGTGTAGACTGGAGAGAAAGCTCTTTCTTTAGTGCTTGCAACTTGCATTCTGTCAAAAGAAGTCACCAGTTGATGCCTTGTTAGCGATTTGCTCTATGCAGCAGCTAAGGCCTGACACGAAGGCTCTTCCAAAGACAAAGCCAAGCTCCTGTTTAGCTCCTGCATCCCCTGTCAGCACTCAAGCCCATCTGTTGTGTTCTTCTATTCTGATTTCTTCTAAGATGTCTTAAATGGAACGTGTTACTTTTGAAGATACTAACAGTTTAATAGGTGTCTGATGTAACTCTACAGACGAGACCCGGCTACTTTCCCCTTTCCACTCCTAGGCATGTTCTGTAACTTCTTGATGCTGACCTGCATGGTCTTTAAGAGGTCTCTTCAGGCTCTGGCAAGGTACCTGTCCTCTACTGTAGAATAGGCTTTTGCTTCACTGAAGGGGAGTAACACCAACTTTAAATTCCACAAACGGTTGTGTTACGTGTTAGGAGGAGTAATAAAGCTACACACATAACATTCAGAATTTTCTGGAAGAAATCAGGCTGCATCTGAAGCCCATGTACTTGAGAACCCAGACCCTGATGAGTGTAGTGTCAGAGAGGCCTTGGTGTGCTAATTTTCTTAAGATTAAACTGCTCAGTTGTTGGAGCTAAACCCCATGTGAACGTACTCACAGCAGAAGATCTCTGTCCATGAGATAAACGACTGCGTGAACAGATGAAGTAAATGACAGTGGGAAGAAACAAGACTTGGTATCCACAGTTTCTTTCAGTGATGTGTAGCACTTTTTTTTTTTTTTTTTTTTTAATTAAAGTGTAGCACTTTTCTAGACTGAACTGTTTCCTGAGTCTCCTCTGTCACTCTGCGTCTTGTGAGTTGTGGTCTGATGGACACTGAGACTTCCTTTGGGCCTCTGCTGAGTAGTTGAGAACAGAATGATTTCATGTGATTCTGCTGATCGCATTTTCTTACGCTCAAAATCATTCATTTCTTAGTGAAGAAAGTGTTGCCTTTTAATTCTGAACTTGAATGTGTTTAGAGATAATATGCTTTAAGAGTTACATACACAGCTTTGGAAATGAATACTCCTATATTTTCTTTTTGAAAGAAAAGCTACTGTGCTGATATTGCACTGTAAGAGGTGGTTCTGTGCTTACCTTCCTGGATGTACACTCTGACAGTGAGGACAGATTTATGTAGAATACATTGCAGTATGATGGTTACACTTTCTTTTCTTTGCTCTTTGGACAGAACTGTGAACACTTGAGACCTGGAAATAATCTGATTGCACTTCAGTAATCCAGTGCTCTATCAAGTACCGAAGGCTTTGTTTTGAAAAGCTGCTTGTTTACATTTATCCATCTTCAAGTTTGCAAAAAATAAATAACACCAGAGAGGGCTGACAAACTTCTAGATTTGCACCTTGAAACATTTCAGGGAGACTATTGTGCTGATGTTCCTTTTCCATTTGTTTAGTTTAGTTGTTAGAGAGGATGTCCTTGTTCAAGTAACACTCATTTCCCTTTTACAGACCTTACACTAACCTGTTTGAGTCTCTTTGTTTTCCTATCAGTGTAATGCACAGCAATGTGCCACTGGGGACTTCCCAGTTTGCTACTGGCTGGATTTTGCGTATTCCTAAAATGGCACTTGAAGACTTACTCAATGTGTGTGTTAAAGCTGAACACCAGTAGTAATGTTCTGGAAAAATGTCTTATTTTCTAACATAAAAATATTGGCGGTTTCAAAATGCAGTGTTGTGTCATCACTAATATGTTTTAATCTATTGGAAAACATCAGAACATTTTACAGCCTGTGCACTAATATTCTGCAGAACTGTTAAATACCTGGATATGTTTGTGATAGTGCAGTTTAACATGTCATGCTTTTAAAAGTGTTTTCCTTTTGAATTATTTATCTACACTCGTGTAAGTATTATTTTATTGTGTACATAACAGTATTAGACCATTGAAGTCATATTTTGTTCATGTTAATTACTGCAAGTATTCCTGTTCTAGCTTTATAATAGTGACTGCAAGCTGCATATATATTTCCCTTCCCCTAAAGCCTGCATTAAGTAATCTATTTAACCTGAACTTGCCTGCTTTTGCAGCATGAAGAGATTAACCAAGCATCTTCCAAAAGCTGCTACTAAGAGTAATAATGCAGTCTTGCTCTTACGTCTCCTGTAACAGAGATACTGAATAATTAAGCGATTAATTTAAAGAATAGCTGTCTCAAATCCTGCTATGAACACTTGGCTGATACTTCACTTCAGATGAATCATCCAAATGGCAGCTGCATTTTCAGTGGTTAATGAAAATGGTTTTGCTGGAACTAAAAATGTTCTTTCCCCAACGACTGCAATAGGAAACCCTCAGCCTTCTTACTCCGTTTGCTATGCAGAACATGGTAGTACTTTTTAGACTTTAGAGCAGTGCCTTAGGTGAAAAGAAAGATGTATTTTTGTATGATAAGCTGTTTCATTCTGGCAGAGACAATCATCCTAACAGAAGATGCGGATATTTTTTCTGTGCTGATACTCTTTGTCCAACGGTCTGTTACAGCTCTGTGTAAATATGTGTGCACTGTTAAATAAACTTTGCAGTTGAACAATGCTTTATTTCTGTAATGCTAAACATTACCTTACTAGGAGGCTCCAACCCCTTGCCATGCTGACCTGCCTTGAGATGCCCTCTGGTACTGCTCTAACTGCTCCTCCCTGCTGAGTCCCAAACCAGGCGCCTCTTCGGCAGTAGCATTTGTGCAGTTGGAAAGGCATTTGTACTAACAAACACCTTCAGATATTGCTGTGTTTGTGTGCACCTATGAAATTCTCCTAACTGTTGAATTCTTTAACTTGCTTTTCACTGCAAGCCTTCGTCTTGTACTTGTAGGACCTGCACCTTGTTGTTGTAAGGGTAAGTCTTGCAGTGCTGCTGTGACCAACATGGAAACAGCAAGATGCTGCCCTTTGTTGGGGTATTTCTGTTTCTGGTAGTGTATGAAGGGGAATGTCTGAAGCAGCAATCAGTTCATAAATACTAATATTAATATGATATGATATATATTTAATGCACATAATTATTATGTGCATCAGCCATTGTGATGGGGGGGAAAACAAAAGCATGAAAACCCTTCAAAACAGCACATAAGTCACTAAAAGGTAATAGAGGTGTACGGACAGTGGCTGATTGTGTGTTTTCCAAAAGGTTTTTTTCACATGGGCTGGTTTTGGCAATGGTCCACTGTCAATTAAGTATTTTTCTAATTAGTTTATGTACACTGTTGCTCTAGTCCTCATGTATCTAAGGACACTGGCAGAACAGCTAACTCTTTCCTGTATCAAGATATCAGACTCAATCTCAGTAGCTCAGCCATGAGAAATGTCTATCATATAAGATAGCAAAATGAAGAAACAACAGTTTTCCAGATTGTCGGAGTCCAGGCAGGCACTAGTCTCATTTTTATTAAATCATAGAACATACACTGACATGATAGGAGAGCTGTGGTCATCTGAGCTATTGTTAAGGCACTTCTAAATGAACGTGCATTCTGCAGTAGTTGAAAGAGTTGCTTATTAGTGGATTAATAATTGGATGTAGACAACCTCATTATACATGATGTAAAAAAAGCTGGTGAGCAAAACTTTAGGGCAAACCATGCAGAAATCAAAAACAAAACAAGTTTATGGAAACTTAGAACTAACACTAAATTGTACTGCCAAAATGTTGTTATATGTATGTAAGATAAAGGCACTCCATATGCTTGTTGCAATTTGGCATGGTAAATAAGCAAAGGTACTTATTATTGAGCTGCTGTTCATAGTGTGATATATGTAATGTACCTGTACTTGCAAAAGGACAATAATGGATCTCTCTAATCTTGGGTGCAATGTCTGCATCTCCCTTTCTGAGGTGCATGCCTTGTCAAAACCACTTAGTGTAAGCACCAAGCTTAAATCTATACTAACAGAGTTTAAAACTAGCTTTGTTTTAGTTTAAACCACACACAGATTATGGTAGTATTTGGATTTTCTAATGCTAAAATCTAAATGTTCTTTCAAGCCTTTAAACTAACAGTTACTTGAAGGCAAGGTTAGCTTTTTGCAGCAGTACATGCTTTCTTGCTGCAGGAGCTTCCAAACTCATACCCAGTATATTCAAGCTATTTTAGTTGTTTTTATACTAAAATTGAAAAAGGTAGAACTCTTAACATGCAAAACCTGCACCTTTACCAGGACTATTTTGAAAAGCGGGCCTTTAAAATCCTTTTTAAATCAGTTGCTGTCTGTTCCTTACAGTCGTTTGGGACACTCAGCACAGTAAATTTTTCCATTATGGCAAACAAAGCGCTTGTTGGCCAGACCACGGGCACACTTTGTGCATTTGAAACAGTAATCATGCCAAGATTCATCTTCGTAGTTAACCACGCTGGTTCCTCTTCCAAATCCTGCTAGGAGAGAACACAATTATAGGACGACGATAGTAGCTTTTCCCGTGGCTGGGTTAGTCCACCATGCAGCAGATCCCATTCTTACTGCCTCTCATGCTTCTATAGTCTTGCAGACTGTAGTTGCAATGTCTAAAATACAAGCCCAGAGTGCAAATGAACTGTATTGTTTGTTTCTCTGTAATAATGCAATCCAGGCAGCTTAGCAAAAGCTTGTCTGCAGTAAGCCTCGTCCCTTGGATTCCTTCTCCAGGGAACAATCAATGTGAAGGACAGATCAAGTCATGGATCAAAGCAGAGGTTGGGCAGAACAGCCTACCTCGTTCTTACAGGCTCAAATCCATGCTCAGAAATGCAAGACTTATAGGATTGACAGGATAGCACCCCATCTCATTGGCTGAGCTTTGGGGGGTTTTCATATCCAGTAACTAGTGGGGACATGGGAAATATATAAGTACAGCAAATGTCACTCAGGGCAATAAAAAAAATTACTCTTTTTAGACCTCTTGTCCTCAGACTAATATTGATGTGTGAATAGTTCCAGCTGGGGCAATTTTGGAGGAGGTAAAAGGTAAAAGAAGCAGGAGGAGTGCAAAAGGTAAAGAAGCATGTGAGTTATAGTTAGATCACACATAAATTGCTGGGGTAAGGTTTGGGATATTATAGCTGCTTCTGGTGTTAGTGGCCCCTGAGCTGCACATCTTTGGGGATCAGAGTTCTGACCTTAAGCACCCCACGGTCTCAAGCTGCATAAAATCCAACATACCTGTAATAGGATTCTTGCAGCCAGCACACTTCTTGGCAACACATTCCTTGTAGCAGTCAACACAGTAAAACTGATCCTCTACAGCTGTAAAGCGCTTCCCACCCAATTGCCTCTTGCAGTTGGAGCAAATGAAACACTCAGAATGCCAAGGCTGTTCCTGGTAAGTGAGACCTCCAGAAGTGATGGGCTAAGAAGAAAAGAGCAAGAAAGATGTTTCAGAAGGGGGGTTGAAGCAGGCATGAGGTGTGGTGAAGGAGAGCTTTGTCATGGTAAAGGTCACTTGAACATTTTTATTAAAATGAAATTGTGCAACACTTGAACTCCTCATCCTTGAACACTTGAAGCCTGGAATTTTGCATGCCTGGAGCTTTCATAATAGTTTATCTTATTTGCAATTACTCTGCAATTCTGTTTTAATCAATTGTAAGATTATACAGCAGCTGTTTGTTACAAAAGATTGTTTTATGGTTTGAATACACAATACATACTAGAGAACTTTAAACCACTTTAGCTTTGCCATCCCTAAAGCAAGTACAAGGGTGGTGCACATTTGGTTTCAACAGATCAGCTCTTAGCAAACCCTGCAGGCCCTGCTAAGTGCAAATGTGCCGTAGCCTCTAGCTCTCTCACATTCTTACACTGCTAGCTGCAGCAGCGGTATCTTCAGAAAGAAATACTAGCAATACTATAACGATAAGATGATCTGTCTACTGGTTTACTCTCCTAGCTTCTAACACAGGTGCTACAGGCCAGTTCTGGCAGCTGCAGTGGCAAAGGGGAAGGACTTACATTCTTGCATTTGGCACAGGTCTTGGCAAATTTATGCTCGTGGCAGGAGACACAGTAGAATTCATCACCCTTTGGGAAGAAGCTCCCAGATCCAATCACTTGCTTGCACTGACTGCAAGTGAAGCAGTCCTTATGCCAGACCATCTTCTTGTATTCAACATTTTGATCTCCTACAACAAAAAGAAAGAACACTGTAGGTCGGATTTCAGGCCTGTGACAAGCATGCAATAACCTCATGCAGCGTAACGGCTGTAGGCAAGATGTGTCCGTACAGGACTTTAACAGCTCTTCATAACTAATTTCTACATTCAAATTTAGTAAGGATCTTCCAGATTTTCTTAGATTCAAGTTTGGCAGGTGGTGTGCCTTTCTGAGAGGAGAATCTTGTTTCACATAGCAGAGCTTTTGACAGAAATTGTTTAACACTGTCTACTAAAATCTACTACCCACATGAAGTTTCAGAGACTGCCATGCAGTTAACCCTTGTCTAGACTGGACAGGTGAGAGCAGCAGTAAAAACTTGCACTGCTTTGTTACTCTCTAGACTTGCACTATGATGCCATATTCCTAACTGCTGCTTAATTAGCCTCGGGTTTTGCCCTAGAGCAGCACTCAGTAATCATCATCATATCCATGCTGCTAGCACTGGTACCTGCGATGATAGGCTTGAAGCAGCCCTTACACCTGGGTGCATCCTCAGTGGCAGTGCAGTTGCTACACCAGACCTTGTTGTTCTCCCTCAGCATGAAGGGCTCATTGACCAAGGACGTGTAGCACTTGACGCAGCGGAAGCAGCTGTCGTGCCAGTAACGGTTCTTGAAATGCAGCTCCTGGAATGATCAGAAACAGTGAGCAATAAGCCCTGCTCTTGCTGAGCACCACTAGAACCAAGGCCCAGTGGTAATTATCATCACATACAAAAAGCTACATCTGTGTGAAGAGCCTAAGTGCACTTTGGGATTTTGGGGTAGCAGAATGTGCGTTAAAGCCAACAACCTTGAGATGTGGGGTTCCGTAAGCAAGGACTACTTTGGTCATCCTGTTCCTTCCAGTTGAGGTATGTTATTATTACCATAAATAATCATTTACAAACTGATTTTAAAAAAATAATTATTATATCCCATGTTCCAGAGTGCTTCGCCCAGAAGATGAGTTTTCTGGGAGACCTACAAAAGCTGGATTAACTGCCAGTTGGGACAACTTGGCATTTGCAGCAGTTCACATGGCCGAATCGAGATCCTGAAACCAGATCTCATGCAAAGGCAGCCTGAGCAGTGCCCAATGGCCCCTGGCTCTTTGCCCAAACAGCTCCTTCAGGCATAGCGCAACAGCCAGGGTATTTGAAAGAAAACTCCACACAGAAGCTTGCAGAAAAGGGAAACAAGCATCTGCCTGTCTTGCTCTCATCACCTCTGTAAGCACCAAGCAGTTACCTTGGAGTCAGCACCAATGGGTTTCTTGCACTCGATGCAGGTGTTGGCACAGATCTTCTCAAAGCACTTGACGCAGCAGTGGCGGCCCTCCTTCTGCACATACTTCTTGCCTTGCAGCGAGTCGCGGCAGTAATAGCAGTCAAAGCGCTCCGACATGGTGCCCACGCTGTAACTGCTGGGCCCTGCAGGAGGGAGGGGGTAAACTCAGAACGCTGAAGCACTAGTAACTGCTCCAGCATCACAAGAAGTGATGGAAAAACGGCTCAGCCATGAGTGTGTGGTGGTGTCTCATGCCTGAAGGGCTTGTTGCTAGAGAAAGCAGCTTCTGGAAGAGCAAAATTTACCTCAACAGTTCCGTCAGCTCAGTGATTTATAAAGCAAGCCAGGTCTGCTACCTGCACTAGCACTAGAGCTTTCCAGGTGCCTCCAGGATAACCTAACACATCATTGGGCTCAGTGTCTCGCTGCAGTACACAGCCTGGGTTTGGTCACAGCAATCACGAACACGTTCCTTGGTACACAGGGAGAGAAGTACCATGAACTGAAGAAAAAGCAGGCCATAGGGTGAGGCTATGCGGGCTGACTCCTGGCCGGGGCCGCCCAGCCTCCTGGAAGCACTGTGCTTGCAGTTAGCATAAGCAGTGTTTTAGTAACGCAAATATTTTCCGTGCCCTTAATAGCCATCCAAGATACGAGTGCTAAATTTCTGCCTACAAAGAGGCAGGATGGGCTCTGGCCAAACACAAAAACGCAGCTCTTGGCCTCCTGGAGAAGGAACCACTGTGCTTGCAGCACTGCAGAGCTTGTTTGCCCCATGGCTCGGAGAAGAGCAGGGCCACATGACAGCCTGTCCCTGTCACCTTCTTCAAAGGAAGAACACCAGACTCTTATTTACATCGTTCATGTCAAGCAGGGATAGTGGTACCTAATCACTCACTCAGAGTGACTCGGGTCATTATGGCAGACCTGCAGAGGCCTGGCGAGATCCTGGCTGAGGCACCGCCTAATTTGTGTGCAGAAATCACCGCCAACTGAGAGCGAAGTAGAATAGTTTCCATGTTTCCAGCCCAAGCCTGCAGCCAGCTGCAGCCCTCCGAGGCCTTTTGTGCCAGATACTTGCGCAGCTTCCAGCTGTCCCTACCACTGGGCTTCCATATACAAAGTCAAAAGGAACGAGAAAACAAGATCTCCCTACATTTAAAGAAATGCAGCGGCTCCATGCCTTTCCCCATGCCCTTCCTCAGAGGAAGCCCAGGCCAGGCTCAGAACCCAGACAGAGTATTCTGGCAACAGTACAGCAAGAGGAAGTTCAATTATTCTTTTCCTGATAGAGCTGAAGCACCAGCATGGACTGAAGGAAGGAAGCAGTCAGGCTTTGGGGTAGCTGTCATCCCAGGAATAGCTGCAAAATGCCCATCACTTGCCTGCTGGGTGCTGCGTGGGCAGCTCTGCCACATTATGGCATGAGGACCTGCTTACACAACAGCTTCTTGGGCACCTGCCCACCCCAGTAATTCAAGAATTATCATCAACCGCATAGCCCAGCCCGCCAGCCATGGAATCACTGCTAAGCTGCTGCTTATCAAATGCGAGCACGCATCAAATCGAGCAAGCCCTGACCCAGGCGCGACCACACCAACACCAGCCTGAGCTGCAGATTGAGCTGGAGCGTTTCTGCTCCAGAAATCAGGACAGATGATCCCAGGGAGGCTGCAGCAGAGGTGGGGGCCAGGTTCACTCCCTTTCCCTTCCCTTGAACTAACTGAAGTGGGCCAGAAGCCGAGCTGGCCAGCACTGCACTCTGTGGGGGCCGGGGCTGGAACTGCCGCTTGGCCAAGGTCAGGAGACGGCCACGTCCTGCTGACAGCCACGCCAAGGGCTGTGTTTGTACTGCTTCAAGGAAATGAAACAAACAAACAGCTGGGAAACATGGAAACTATGCAAGCCACCTCCAGCCCTGCAGAGCTTCATCAAGCAAGCGGGTTTTATTTAGAAGAAACACTGTTGCAGAGTCCAGGGCAAATGCTATCTTAACGTTCTTGATCTCAGGTTTAGGGTTGCCTTCAAGCAGAACATGTAATTGTGAACATATAGCTCAAGGAGTAACACAACCCTGTGTTCCTGTGTAACACGCCATGTGCTAAATGGGACACATTTATCACAGCAGTTCTGAGCCCCACAGACAAATAACACAGAGTCTGGCAGCCCCAGGAGCTTCTGCCCACCTTGAGCCATCTCACAGCCCAAAAGCTCGATTCATAAACCAGGCAATGGTGATTTGGGAAATAGAGGAAAAGTATGGACAGACTTGAACAGTTCTCCAGCCTGGGATGATGTCCCCATGCAGAGGATGCTCTGCTGGAGAGGAGCAGTAAGAAGACAAAGTGCAAGTGTGGAAAGGGTAAGTGCAGTACAGGCCTATCCTCACACAGCCTGCAGGACTCTCAATTAAGAGCTCAAGGAAAATCCTGCAGTACTTGAATCCTCTTCCTGTTCTTACCCTAGAGCTCAGACTTTCCAGATAGAAGCATCACCAATTTCCCAAAATCAACTCCAGAAAGTCCCTCTGCTTCCAGCTAGGTGCCTCTCTCCCACCAGCCCTGGCAGCCTGCTGTCTAAATGCAGCTCCCTGATGAATTTGGCTACAGCTAAAGGGCAGATAGCCAGACCAGTGGCCTTCTCGAGTATCAGGGTATTTGGCACAAAGACCCATTGGAATTCAACATTAACATTCACCTGAACACAGAGGTACAAATCAGCTGCTTGTCCCAAAAGAGCATCTACTACTTTTCAAAAGCAGCCCCTCAGCCCTCGGACAGCCCTTCATCTTTCAAAAGTCTCCAACACATGGGCCTGAGGGTTGCCTACAGCCAGTGGTCAGGGCTACGTTATACAGCATCAGGGCAGGCTTTGGGACTGGAAATGATGCAGATCTAACAAGTGAAGCAATTGCATTTACATCTACCCTACCCGTCCATTCAGTTCCCATGGCCCCTGAACTGGTTTGTCCTCGTTCAGTCAAGCTGTACAGCACGTCATGGTATTGGGGTGGTTTGTGGAACAAATTAAATCATAGCACTCTGCAAACGATCTCAAGTATAGCTGATAAGCAAAGCACTTAGCACAGGATGTGTGTTAATGTCTCCGGGGAATGTGTTTCAATGTGATAAACCACCAAGGAAGAACTTGAAGTGCGGTCTCTAAAACCAACTAGGGAAACTGTACTTAAACATTATGGACTTACTGCATTTCCCCTTTCTCCAGTGACACATAGGAAGGAAGAGGCCAAGGCTGTTGACCCTCTGCTGGAGTATGGATACACTGGGAAAGAGCAGTTGCCTTTTGGCTCTCCATCAGCTTTGTTTTCCTCATCAGACACCCCCTGTGCCATGGGGTGGTGACAACAACTGCCTGTCAGGGCTCAGGACCTGGCACTTGCTGGTGTGTCACCTGAGTGACTGTGCTCAGCATTCTTCCAGGCAGTGTTGTGTATTTTGCTATAAGAACCAGGGAATACCTTTAAAAGAAGGGAACTGTTAATCAGAAAGGAAAAGAGGTGCTCAGGTCTGCATCTCAAGGTCACTAGCACAGTGCCTGGACAATATTTATTCCTTTCCATTGGCTTTACATATCCCTTGCAGGTCATTTTTGCTGGGAGGATTGACAGTAAAGAGCAAAGATCTGTGCTCTTCCGCTGCCAGACTGGGGCACGTGCAAGTCTCATACTCTATAATTCAAAAATTAGTCTGCTGAGAATCTTCTTTATTTAGAACAAGAACAGCTCCAAGTTCCTCAGGCCATTGCCAAAATCATCCCCTACGGTCCTACTGCCACCATGTCTGAGCACATCCCTATCATTATTAAATCTTGTCAGTTTCCCAGGGGAGTAGGGACGTGCTATTTAAAAAACACACACTTCTACACTTAATACAGAGCTCAGCTAAAGCTAACAAAGCTCCTGGCATACACAGCACCACTGCCCAGAGCAGGGCTGAGCACTTTAGGCAGCCTAAGTCTAAGCCTTTCAAAATGACCTAAATCAGCTAAAGCAAAAAAAAAAACAAACTGTTTGGCACCTGACTGTGGCTGCCTTCTACTTTATGTTCCCAGCTACACCCCATACCTGGTGTGCCCAGGGGCTAGATACAAGGTTTTCTCCCACTGCATGCATGGCTCATGCTCCTTGCAGGCATGGCAGCACCCCATGCCCTGGGGAAGGGGGCTCCTTGCTGGTCCAGGAACAGACACTGACTTAAAACCCAGTGGTGTCAGCACTCCAACCACAGCACGTGCTCAGCACTAGCATTTTGTATCACAGCTTGTGCTGGCAGGGTAGACCCTGCCCTTGGTTCGGGAGATGCTGCTGCATCCACCTACCTGGCAGGATGGGCAGTGGGGCTGGACAGACGTCCCTTGCTCAGCCCTGAGGGTTGGGGTGTTTCTGCACCCTCTGATAAGAGCACAAGGCTTCAGGTATCACAGATGTCATTGCTTCATCTGCACAGCATCTCAGTTTGCATGCTGGCTACTCCAGCTTGTATTGATTGTCAAGGAGCTAGAGCATGCAGTGCTTTTGTGAGCAACCCTGGTTACTTGTCCAATGCGTTTGGTAAAATAGGAACTGGAACTCAGCTCTCTCTCATCTCAGCGTAGTGCCTGAACCACCTCCAACCAACAAGAAGCACATGCGTAATTATTTCAAAAAATTATGTTAATGCTGTGTGTGTGTTAATTGTGATTAGTGCTTGTAGCACTTGGACTAGAACCACTCCAATGCCAAACCAAGCCTGGTCCCCGCACCAGAGAACATCCACACCAAGGAAGATGACAAAGACATCTGGAAGTATTACAAAGTGATGCTCTAATATCAAATGATGCTTCAGCCCTGCACCCAGGGCATGTCAACCCCCTGGGCTGCATCTCATTTGAGAGATGCAATAGCACTGCAATTGCATGTTGCAATTCAGGAACGTGAGTACATGCTGGACACACAGGAACTTAGCTTCTAAGAATCAGATAAGCTTTTCAAAACTCTAAAGACCTTAGGATGCTCAGTACTTGGAGAGCTAAAGGGGAACAGGCACTGGTAGGAAGACACAACATATCAGCGTGCAAAGGGGACGTGCAAAATACCCCCCTCAACACTTCTGTATGTTAATGGGAAGGAAAAATTAGGTTTGCATATTATCGGTCATCTAAAAGATAAACACAGAGAAAGGAGAGCAACCAAAAACTTCCCACTAAAGCAGTGCAAACCAGTTGGGTTTACCTGCTGGGCTTCTGCTGGGAGTTCCCCTGCTCAGGGCAGCAATGCCACAACAAACTCACTGCACAGTGAAGTGCCATCCTCCGTTCTCACCCAGTTTTCCTCAAAAAAACAGCTGAGTCCAGCCCTCCCACAGCAGCAGACACAAAGCACATCCAATGCACGTTGCAGATCAGTGAAGCCACTGCTGCCTGTGCTCCTCACTGCCTTGTTCCCAGCGCCGGTCCCACACACTGCTACCATTAGTCCCGCTCGCCGCCATTAGTTAAAGCTGCAGATTACAGAGACTTAACACCACGTTCAAAAGAATTATTTCTCTAGAATTGGACACTCTTAGCAAAATTTTCCTCCCCATTTATCACACACGTGCAGACAGCAGCATGTCCACGTTACCTGTGTGCCTGTGGAAAGCCATGATTACCAGCCCAAAGCCACAGGCAAGAGAGTGCACAGACTCTTGGCTGATCAGAAGCTGCCCCGTTTGATAACATACATTTAAACGAAGGCTATTAATACGGACAGGACTCCGACCAGATGTCCACTCCCCTCCCCAGAGATCACAACCTTAATCCCCCTTGAAAATTCTTACCATTTTAGGTGATCTGAGAGAGAAGAATAGGATCCAGAGACCTCTGTAGGCAACATGTAAATACCTGCCCCACTACTCAGCACCCAAATTAGTCCCAAAGGCAGAGAGTGTCTCAGGAACTTGACCCCATGCTAGTACTATTTGGCCTTGGCTTTAGAACTAGATTGTGTCTCATATCAGTCCTGAGCTAAATAACAGACCCGCATTAATTCTGACCACTGTTGCCCAAGGGAAGAGAAGAATCACAGCCCCCAGGGCCAGCAGGGCTGTGGTGTAAGGAATCAGCCCCAGACCACACGTAGGGGCTGTCCCCTGGCTGTAGGGCCCAGAGCAGCACAGGTTGTACCTCTGGGGATATAGCTGAGAGTCTGGGGAGCACCAAAAGGTACATTCATGGGAGCTGGACTTGTCTTCAAGGCAAGGGGCAAGCTGAGGTCTTACTGCCTGTAAAACCATCATGCCTGGGCCTCCTCCAACCTTTACTCTAAAGCAGTTCAAGGCATTAATCATTCAAAGCAAACAAGTCCTTGAAGAGCAGCACTTAAAAAAACAGGTTTCACGATCATGGAGCTTCTCTAGCACCTAACAGCACGGCTGGACTCTTCCCCATGTGGGATTACAGAGCCCTGGCTTGTGCCTCTGCTCTCTTTGCTCATATGTCCCCAAAACTCTGTACATAATTTGAATCCACACAACCTACTTCCTCCTGAGCTGCGGCAGGGAGCAGAGGGAGCTGTGCTTCAGGACTCTCCTGCATGGAGGTATTTGGGCTGCGGCAGCAGAGGCAGCTCCACGGCCCTGTGCTCCGGGTCAGGCAGCCAGCAGCACTGTGTGCACTCGGGGCTGCGGCCAGGGCCGCCCAGCTGCTAATCCTGCTTCAACACTGACTCAGTGCATGGCCGTGGGAAAGGCAGTTAACCTCCTGACAGCCAGTGTTTATTGTTCACAGGCCAACTCAATGCTGTCTGACCTCCAAGCAGCCAAGCACCGGCACATCTCTGCTCCCCACCAAAAATGCCACAATCTCCTTGCCATGGGGCAGGGTACACAGAGCCTTCAGCCCAGCACCAGGCTGTACGGGTATCATCCAGTACACATGCAAGGTCAGCGTCATCCCAGCATCCTCAAGTTTTCAACGTTGCCTGGAAAAATCACACTTGCCAGCATGCTGTCCCTGAACAGCCCAGCACAACCCACTCGTGTAGTGGTTTGAGGCTGGAAAATGTGCTAAAAGACAAGCACACCAAAATCCCTTGGCTAGGAAAAGCCTTACATTACTCTGCTCCAGCTCACCTATAAACTCTTGCAAATTGTTTGCATAATTCAGATGGTAACAGGAACTGTAACAACTGGTATTTTCCTGTGCTAATCTTGCAGTGCATGGTGTAATATTTACAGACATGAGTTCATTTTGTGGCAATATATGTCAAGTTAGCACCATTAACCACTCTCACACCTTTCTAGTTCCCTACGCAAAGTGCTGACACATTTCCACATGGCTGTCATTTTCTCCTTCCCCAGGACACCCTCTGTTTCCAATCACAAACAGCAATCTTTGCTCCCCATCCTGAACTGCGGCACTGCCACGTCCCACCCAGAGGTGGCTGCAGTCCAGCTGTGCCATGGCAGCATCTCAGATATTTGGCCATCAAAATGCTTCACGTGCACAAATGTATGTGTGTTTGCAGCAACAACAGGCATGGGCTGGAAGAGGTGGCAGGGAGGAAGCTTGACCAAACAACAGGAGCAGGACACAGAGGATACTGCTGCCCATGAAGTTTCACCATGAATCTCTCTGCAGCAGCATTTTATTGCACAGCTCCGCCTGGCAATTCCCCAAAACCAGTCTGTAATAACAAGGCCATCTTTGCTTGAATTTGTGGCCTCCTGGGCCAGTACAGCAGGGACAGGCTGGGAACAAGCGTTGCTGAGAAGACAGAGCTGCTTTTTTTTTTTTTTTTTTTTTTTTGTCTCCTTTTAGGCATATGACCTTGAGCAATTCCCATCTCCCCCCCACAGGTCTAATTCATTGCTGCAAGCCCAGCTCCTTGTGAATGCAATTAAGCACACCAGTAGTGCAAGGTACAGCACAAGCATCAAGGAGGGACATTGTCACCCTGTGGATCACAGCATGGAGCTGAAGCTACCAGGAAAGCATGCTCCAGAGAAAGGAAGGGAATCCCTACAGACAGCACATCCTGCTCCATACATAACACACAGCCTCATGCAGCATCACCATGAGATCCCTGCTCCCACCCCCTCCATGCCACCACTCTCTACCAGAGCTGGGCAGAGAGGAAGGAGTGCCGTAAGCACACAGCAGGGCATACAGGCTTGGGTTTTCAGGTCTTCAGCATTAAGTATGTCCTGTGGGTTTTCAGCACAGCAGGATCTGGACACAGTGATCCCACCACACAGGTCTGACTGCAGAGCAGCGTGGCTGGCACATAGTGTCATCTGCTTGGATAGACAAATGATCCACATTGTGCTTTCCAGAGTATTTTCTTGCCCTAACAATCCTGCCAGAAAAGGTCTGGAAGTCTCAGCTTGCCCACACATCCTACTGTCACTCAACAGGCTGTGAGTCCTAAATAGAGCCAGTGGAACCCAGGCATTGATGAACTATTAGTCACTATCATCAAAGAAAGAAGCAGGCAGCAGTAAATACGAGCAGGAACGGGGCACCTGTCCACTTCTTAGGGTAACACTTCACCTCCTGCTTCTATCAGCTCTGCTTTACAATGCACAGTGAACCTGCACAGAAAAGCACAGCGGTGATTCAGCTGCTCCATGTGAGAGGAAAGCAAGAGCCCAGGTTGTTCTCAGCCTTCCCATGGGATCAGCAGGCTGAAACTGTTGCAATACCACTGCAATGTCACGGCCCCTTTGCACACACATTTCCTTCTTTTCAAGTAACAGCAGATTCAGGGTTGCTTCATTTCTTCTTCAAATCCACACACAGCTGGTGTGCAGCGTGCATTCTCCTGCAGCAGGGAGCCCTCCTTCTGTCCAACTATTGCAGATCTTAAACTCCCCTTGACTCTTCTGAGGCAGAAACTGAACAAAGTAATTCTACTAACAGAGCTCACTTTTTTCCCCCCTCCCCTTCCACCTCATTTTTTTCTCCTTTACCTTTTGCTAAATACAAAGTTTGCAAGAAGCCGGCTATAAAGGAGTTGGACCTCCTGACACAAGCACAGGGTTAGGGAAGAGGACAAACCCCTAGGACTGATGCAGCTCTCAAGTGCTTGGCACTCCATGTGCTTCCTGCTCCCAGCACCAGTTCTGTGTTGGTGGAAGGATCACAGAGTGGTGTTTGCACTGGGAGAGCTATAAGCAGACAGCCCCACGAAGAGGGAACCAGGATGATTTCCTTCCTACTGTGCTGACCTCCAGCCCAGAGACTGGCATCCTACCCACATGGCTGGGTTCTTCCAGCCAAGGGAAGCTTTTAGGGTCAGCGATGGAGATATGGCACAGTGGAAATGGGAATAAGCTGATAAGAAGGCACACACAAGTTAGTTAGCCCTCCATGAACTCAGATACAAGTAGAAACAAAGAAGGAAGGATAAGAAAAGAGAAAAAAAATAAGATGTAGTAACAGACAGGAAGGAATGGCACAGTGATAATGGAGCTGGAAACAGAGGGATCTGAAAAACAGCAAAACTGGGAAGAAATAAGCTGGGTTTTTCCCATCTGCCTCCATCCACAGGCTGGAGCAGTTCCAGGACTATTCCCATGGCAGCTCCAAGTTTATTTCCCTGCTTCCATCTGCTCTGCAGCTCCCCTCACACACGCTCCGACTGGCACTTGTTCCCATCACCTGTTGCTGACATGGCAGCCCTTCGGTGGCTGCTGAAAGCCAAGTGACACCAGAGCTCGAGGAGAGCATCTGTGTATAAATCAAGAGCTGCTTTGTAGAGACAAGCTCTCTCCTTGCCTGCACTGGGGATGGAGAACAGTAGAGACCTGCAGAAAAGGTACAGAGCACCCGGCCAGGCAGCTTGACAGCCTATTCCAGAAGAGACAAGCTCTGATGTGCACTCACAGCAATATAACCTTACTGTACCCATAAAATATCCACTTGTGTTGGGGCTTCACTAAGCTTTTAGTGAGTCGTCACTGAAATAATATTTCACGACCTCCAGTATGCTCTCTGCACTGCTAATTGCTTCTCAGAGGCATGGCAGCTGGCTGAGCAATGCTGTCCCCCCACTGAAGTTAAACAGCTCACTGTGATGAGCACAGAGGTTCAACTATTAGTTTGCATCACCACCTGAACGCTGGGTCATTCACCTTCCTTGGAAATCTACACGCTATGGATCAGAAATGTTTCCCAGCATACACTATGTGAGCTTCCTGCGTTCATTCAACACTTGTGAAACACTGAGGATAAACAGCTTCAGCTGAGGTGGTCAAGAAGTGTCTGAACGATGCTTTTTGTCATATGGCCTGATTTTGGGTGGTCCTGCCTGGAGCCAGGAGTTGGACTCTATAATCCTCCTGAGTCCCTCCAACTCAGGATATTCTGTGATTCTATGAGATGGGCTAAGCAGATTCTTCTCAGAAAGTGGCCATGCAGAAGCACGCTGCCCAGCAGTGGGTGAAGACACACCATTTTGATGAGAAGGACATGTCCTTCCTAGCACTAGCATACCAGTTGGGAAGACTCCCTGGCATCCAGCACACCATCAAAGCACTGCCCGAACTTGGCACAGGTGTCAAGGCCATGTCCCAAGCTCTGATTTCAAGCTGGCGGAATCCAGCCCTGGCATATAGATTTATCAGAGCAACCAGCCCATCTCCACAAGCATGGGACAGTCACCTCTAGCAAGACTAGCGTTCGGCTATCCGCACTTTCACTTGTTAGATGGCGCTGGTGGCTGAAAGGACCAAATCACCCTTGTTACGTGGTAATCTTTAAAAATAACCTTTCCCAAAGCCCTACAGTTCATAATCCTACGTCCATCTCAGCCAGAGGAGATCAGCTTGCAGGGCTGACGGGGTATTTTTGGGCACTCTGACTAATTGTCAGGACATATGCTGTGCATTCTTTACAAGGAAAAACAAAGCTGCAAAGTCCCCTCCTGTAAGGCCTATGGAGTTGGGTGAGTCACAGAAGTTATTCTCAGCAACCTGGGCTTTGAGAGGGTTTGGTTCCTTGTCTGGCTCCAGAGAAGCATGTATGAAAATGGAGGAAGGGTCCACTTCCTTGCATCCTGACACCAACAACAAAGGCTGAGCCAGGCTGGGCCACACCACACCACATCACAAGGGCAGAAATGAAAACCCTTTACGCTTTGGAGTGGCTCCAAAGCCACAGCTGCCTTTTTTGGCACCACCTCACACGGGCACTCACTGGATGCGCTCCAGAGCAAGCAGAGGAGAGGTTGCTCACTTGAGGAGGCCTACAACAGCCACACAACAGAAAGAGCCTCCTGAGACCTCAGTAGCTCTTCACCCTGAGGCCCATTTAAGCCAGCGCTCACCCAGCTCCATTTCTCTGAGCACACCTTCAGACCAGGTGCTGTTTCAATGCTCTGACCCCACTGGCATCTCACCCCGTTTGCTGGCCCACACTCTTTTGCTTTCCCCTTCTCTTGCTCTTTTTGTTTAGCAGAAGCACTGCACCAAAAGCACACACACCTCAAGGTGACAAGAGCTCTGGTCTCCACTTGTGCCTTCTGCATATCTTTCCCTTAAGCTGCAGAGCAGTTTCCACTGAGAATAAGTGTTGTCAATTCAATTTCTAATAGTGACATTAAAATGTATGAGCCATTTCTCTGGAGTCAGGGATAATATTTTCAAAGTGCCTGTGTGATACAGGAATGTAAATCTCATTTTTCATAAAGCAATAAGGATCTCAGGTCTCCCTGGAAATCATGTCAGATGAGAGCTGGGCAAGGACTGTGCTGAAAAGTATTCTCCATGGGTTGGTTAAAAAACACTGATTCAAATTAAAATTAAAAAAAAAAAAAAAAAGGAAAAAGGAAAAAGAAAAAGGAACTAATACCCTTACATCTTTCACTGGGGCTAGGATTCAGTTTCAGCCAAAACCAGAGGGACACAGCCCTTGGCCGTGGTATGCAGTGTCCCAGCTGAGCACCCTACCTGCAGGATGGAATTACGCTGCTGAATTAAATTTGTTCCCCATTTGCCAGAGCTGCAAATGCCTTCATCCCCACTTCCCTGAGGACAGGCTGGAGCAGCTGGACATCCCCTCTCCTCTCTCATGCTCCCTCCACAGGTCTCATAGCAGAGTGGCACAGCATTACTATCACTACTTGCTCTCAGAGCAATGGGCAAAGCCTGTGGGCTGCTACATTTCTCAGGCAGAAAGCTTAGGATAAGAAAAATAAGATACTTAGAAGCGTGCTTGAATTTAAACATAGAAATTAAGTGGAGTTGGTACAACCACTTAAGTGTTTCATTGAGCCATCCTCTGCTCTGCAGCTGGATCTGGGCCCAAAAATGGTTTTGTTTTCTTTTTCAAGTAGGAGTGAGACAATAAATCGAGGCACAGTGAGTAACACAGTCTGCAAAGGGAAGCAGCCCTTCTCAGTACAATTGCTGTTGGCTGTCAAACAACGGTCCAAATCAAACCAACAGAGGGTCAGCTCCACATGACTAAAAAGCAGTGTTAATTGCACACAAGTGCCAGAGAAAACCATCAAAAAGCTAAAGCAGATGTGAAACAGTGGCTTGTTTCTTTTAAAACCAACTGGTGCAGCAGCATTGCACGAGGGCCCGCAAGCACCCTTGTCCTGCAGTGACCAGTAAAGGGCAATGGGGAAAACAGGAGGTTTTACAATCCTTGAGGATTCATCCAGCAATAATAAGGCATGGGCGGGGACTCCAGCATCACCTTGCTATTGGGCTAAGTTCTCTTCCCAGCTGCGCAAGCCCAAATTTCACTTGGTTACAGCTGATCACGTTAAAATTGCCTTCTTTCAAATGCCAGCCTGCTCCAAACACTGGAGTTCCCTGATGCCCTTTCCTGGCACTGCCCACAGTGCCAAGAGACTCAGCTGTGTCCCCAGCACATTTCCCATGTGGCTCCAGAGAGCAGCTAACAAAATCCACCCCCGAGCCTGGAAGGGACTTGAAAGAACACAGAGACCTGACACTCAGCGCCTATAAAATTATAATAAAAGGCTTCCAGAACATAAAAATACCCCTGCTGAAACCAACGTGCTTTTTATAGACACAGTCTTTGTCCTTTGCTCTAGAATGCATTTGGATAAGCAATCCATTAATCCAAGAACAGATTGTGTTTTTGCATTATGTGAGTACGTTCAAGGATTAAGTTTCAGTTGCTCAGCTTCTGCCTGTATTGGTGCCGTTAATAACTGTAATCTGCTTTTTATCACCAGTACTTGTGCCTTAAAGATATGGTGAACTGGGTCTCAGGGAGGCAGTTTGTGCATGGCTTCAAGCCTCCTGCAAACCTCTAGCCCTGAGCCCAGGCCTTGCATCCATCCTGGGGCTCGTTGCTGAGGGCATGAGGAGAACAGGGGCTCAGGGTGCTGCAACCAGCCCTGTGGGTGCCACCAGAAAGGGGAAAGTGGTGCTGCGTGGGGCACTGCAGGGATGGGCAGATGCAGAAAGCTGCCATAATGAAATAACATAGAATCATACAATGGCTTGGGTTGGAAGGGACGCCATGGGTCATCAGGTTCCAACCCCCCCTGCCACAGGCATGGACACCAACCTCCAGATGTGGTTCTAGACCAGGCTGCCCATGGCCCCATCCAACCTGGTTTTGAGCACTTCCAGAGACAGAGCATCCTCAATCTCTCTGGGCAGCCTGTGCCAGCACTTCACCACTCACTGTAAGGACCTTCTCCCTAACATCCAGTCTAAACCTTGCCTCTTTGAGCTTACAATAATATGCTGTCACTAATCTCAAACAAGCCCTGGTCTTGGCTCTGTTCTGGTTACTTAACCTGGGAACACTTCAGAGCGCAATAATGGCAGAATCCACAGCTTCAAGCCCTTATCCATGGTGTGTTGCAGAAAGTAAGTCAGATTTTACCAACACAAGATAAGGGATACAGGGAGGAAGCAGCAGCTACCCCGTCGGGGCTCTCTGACCCACGGTCTCACCAAGAAAACCACTGCTACATTTTCAGGAATTGTGAGGGCCTGTGCTCAGCCACAGCCCCAAGCACCATCCCCTGCACAAGCTCATTCGCAAGGCAAAAACTGTCTGGCAAAGCAGCACACACAGCTTCCAAATGTCGGCTGAGCAGACAGCGTTCCTGACTCTGGCTCCCCTTCCATCCGGCTGCTCCAGCTCAGGCACCAGCATTGCTCAGAGGATGAGCTCATCGCTATTTCAGGTTGCATTTGCACTTGGCAATCTCCCTGGTAACCAAAACAAATTACTCATTGGTTTATAGCAGATTTATTGGTTGTTTGTTTCAGCCTTGAGAGAAGTACACAGAGAGTGTCACTACACCGTGTCCAAAAGCGCGTAGGACAGTATTTACAGCCATTGCTATGGAGATGGGCCATGTTAGCACGGGAGGTCAGGGGGAAAGCTGACCGTGAGCCTGGCCCCAGTGAGATGAAATGACAAAAAGCAGGTATGTGGCACGGTGTGAGCTCAGGTGCTGCTGCACAGCAGCCTCAGGCTGTCCCAGAGAGTGGGCAGGTGTCAGTCACCTCTGGAACAGCAAAACAAACCAGAGAGAGGCTGCTCACAATCCTCCCCAGGCAGAAATCAAGAAATCCCTCCCAAAACAAGTATCTGACCCTCTCAATTCCACTAACACCAGCACTCCTCAGCTCCATTTCACAAGTCAGAACCATGAGGACACAAGCCAGTTATAGGATCCACTGCCTGCTTATGCTCTTGGACAAGAATTTTTCCCCCATTCATCATCACAAGCACCAGCACAAAGGGCAGGGAGAAGCCAGGGAAGCAGGACTAACTTCACTGTATTTGCCTGCAGAGTACTCGAAAGAAATCAGCAATACCCATTTCTCTGTCACACCCAAGCCCAAGCTATGATACAGCTCAGAAATTGCATAAATTGCCTCGTACAATTCATGAGGGGTTTTTGGGCTTCTGTTCATTTTACTGAACGTGTTTTTGCAAGAAAGACTCTACCCAGATGGGCTCAGTCCTGCAAGACAAAACATTTGGAAGCCCTGCAAATAGGCAACCTGGAGCTGAGCTCCCAGCCCTGTTTTCCCAAACAGAAGCACACAGGCTGTGTCTCCTTCCTGGGAAAGACACATCCCACCTCACAGGCGGATCCAAAGTTTGTCACCATGGTGGTTTTCGGCTACAAGTGGGACATAAAGGAGAAGGGAAGATTTCAGCAGGAGGTGAGTGACATGCTCATGAAAATTAGGACAAAATAAGAGACTTTAATCCCTGCCAAGCAACTTTGTGCCTCTGTGGGGTGAGTATGGGCTGCATTCTGGTCCTGCTCCCATGCTACTTCCAGAAGCAGCACTGACATGCTTTATCCATCAAGCAGCATTTACCTGGCAGGCTGTTCCAGGGTGGAAGCGTGACTGGCTTTTAGTCAGCAGAGCAGGGGTAGACAGGAAACAGCATTTGCATGTGTTGAGTGAGATATATAGCTCTGTGTATTTTTAAAGTGAGATGAGACCAGAGAGAGAGGGAGGGATTCTTGCATCCTCAACTGCTCGTTACTGCCTTGCCTGTGGAAGCATAGCCAGGTCAAGACAACGCCTTGAGATCATCAGGGAATTCTGAAGTGGAAGCAAATCAGTCGGAATTACTCATACATCTACATCAGGACTGAATTAGAACCACAAAGCCCTGTGCTTCTGGAGATGCTGCCTGCATTGCATTCCCTCGAACCACCAATAGCACTGTGGTAAATGTGTACAGAAGAGCAGGACGTAGTGCCAAGCCCCTGGGATGCTATCAGGATCCTAACAGAGCCCCTGCAGGTCATTCATCTGAGCAGACATCACCCAGATGGCTCATGTGGCACATCACCAGATTGGGTAAGTAGCACTGAATAACACAGGGCCCAGCAGGACTGCACACAGCTGTACCATGGCTGCCCGTCTTGTGGGATGTAGGTAGAACTGGGGATGGCACACATGAGATGTTTAAAAAATGCTCTCTGATATGCAGACAGGAGCAAGCCAAGGGTGCAGAGTGAAGTGGAAAAGGCCCAAGGGTCCAGAAACGAGATGATAAGACAGAAGCTGGAAAGGCAGGCAGCGCCTCAGAAGTGACTAATTCCATGCTTTTGCTCCAGTGTTTATTATAGAAAAGAAGAGATAAGAAAGGCAGCTAGTGGTAACAACTGCCAGGGGCAGCCAATCCCAAGCTAAACAAATAGCAAATGCCATGCAAGCAGCCTGCCAACTCAGAATGGTTCCCACAGCTGGGGGCATTCATTTATAATAAATACATTACCCTTCACCCACCCACCTCAGCACCCTATCAGGGATGGAGAAGCTGTGTTTTGAGCGGTTTCATAGCTACTCTCGGAGGGATTGTGGCCAGGGACAACTGGAAGTCTATGAAAACCGAATATACCCCACTGAAGGCATTAAGGGAGAGTTGGGAGCCAAATCCCAGCACAAAAGCCAACTAGGGGCCACTGTGGGCCAGAGCAGCTGTGGGTTTAGTGTGTTGACCATTATTTTTCTTAGCAAGGGAAGAAAAGCACATCCAGCATGCTAGTTCATAATACAGCCTTGGAGAATTGAGTGTTTGTTGGTGGGTATTTTTTTTTTGCTGCCGCTGTCCAAACAAAACAACGGAGAACAATTCTTGCTCTGCCAGAAGCTCTGAATTCTTTGCTGCTTGGACACGGGTGTCACACAGGAGAGCTTACATACTGGTTCAACTACATTGTCACTACAACCAGCTTGCAAGAACCTAAAGCAAAATAAGTGGATTGTCAATCTCTGCACCAAGTGTGCTTCCCAAAAGGTGTCCTTAGCACATCCAGCACACACAATTGCTTGCCATCACTTCAGGACACAGATGCCATTGGAGTCAGCCATCATCCAAAGCTGCCCCATCCCAAAGCATCAGGATCTCCGATGTCTTGAACACAAGCGGAAGGATTTGCCAGAAGGAAAAGCATTTTTCAGCTGTTTCTCCTGTTCTTCCTCCCATATACATCACAAATGTACAGATAGATGTCAGGACAAACTCATTTTACTGTGGCTCAGCAAGAAGTAAGCCGGCTCCAAAACACTTCATTTGCAATCATTAAACCTGAAAACACATCTGTCAGGCAGCCTCCTGTGAGGCAGATTTCAGTCTCCTCTCTTCCATGAGTGGAAAGATATTAGAAACAAGGATGTGGAAAAACTTCCCCGCAGTGCCTATTCTAGCAGGAACGGTCTTTTCCTGTTCTTCACTGGAGGTCTGGATGACAACACGCAATCCCAGCAGAACATAAATGCACCCACCACTTTAATCCCTCTGAGTTAGCAGCTGCTCGCTGAGCACTCGTGTGCCAAGCAGGCAGCTCTGCCAGGCAGGAGACAGCAGAGGTTTCCACCTCCAGATCTTTCCCACCACACAGGAGAGAGCCATTCCAAAGTGCACCAAGCACAAGGCTCAGCTCAAGCAGGCACACCCCCAAAATGAGTGGATCTTCTGAAAACGCCATTCTGTCCGAGCAATCTGAAGTTGAGAGGTTTTGAATTTCATATTTGCAAAAATAATGCAGTTCTGCAATACCATTCCAACCAAAATTGTAACTTTGCCTTAAAGTTTCCAGTCAGACGCACAGCAAAATACCACCATGTCCATCCTGGCCTGCAGCTCCCACACTGTCGGGAGCCCTGTGCAGCCTCACCCAGGATACACTGCATCTCACTCCAGCATGCCTATGGTGCAAGCCTCGCCCTGCTTCTGAATAGCTCCTAAGCCCTAAAAGACTTTTTAACCTTGTCCTGCCATAGGATGTGTTGTGCCTGGGGCTGGCTCCTTGCTGCTGGCCTCCAACAGCAGCAGAGCAAGCAGGTCAGAGCTGAAGCATGCTGGGCTGTATCCATGTCTGACCCCAAGGGATACCCCACTGCCTTTGCTCCTACAAACTGCCAAGTGCTGCAGACAGGGTTTCGCCAGAGCCTGGGGATTTAAGAACTGAGGCCAGAAGATATGGCACAGTTCTCCTAAAACTACGCTGCAGAAGTGGAAACAAAGCATTTATCTAAATAGCATTTAATCCTTTAGAGTCCTCTTGTCTCAAGAGCCATCTGGTTAAAATTCCTCTCCAAATCAGGGTATCTAAATGAAACATGAGGTCTCTTTCTTCCTCCCACACTCCCTCTGCTAAAGTCAGACATGAAATATCTGATCTCAGACACTTCAACTTTGTTATCTTCCCTGTCTGAGTTTTCTGTAATAGAGAAATGAAGGAAAAAAAAAAAGTCACAATGAATGAAGCTGAAGCATTTTAACTGTACAGCTTACAGTGTGTTTTTTAATAAAAAAAGTGACAGGTCGGGTCTGGAAACATTTCTTTTATAGATATTATTTCCATTACCTTCTCAAGCAAAAGTAATTCTACATAACTGAAGTTACAGAACTATATCTGAAATCTCAGCATTGCTATCTAAATTACTCAGCGCTGTCCCCAAAGTGGGACTGAGCTCAAAAGTGCATCTCTCACATAGGTCACTGCTGAGGAGACGATAGTATTCCTGGCTCACATCATCATTATCTCCACCGGAGCACGTGCCCCAGCCTCAATGTGCTGGGAGCTGTGTGCTCACAGCACTGGCAGCAAGTAGAAGTTTCCAAGATAGAGATGGAGAGGGCAATCGCTCAGCCATGGTACCCAGGAACCATGGAATAGCATGCAATAATCCTGTTTTCACGAGGTATTACACAAAAAGGAATATTTTTCTTCTCTGGGACAAGGCACATGGTTTTTTAAAGTTTGTGTTTTAGCTAGCGCAACAGACAGCAACTGTACTACAATATATTTAGAGAATATGAGCCTAGATCAGGGCTAGTGCACATCCTACAGCATCCTTTCCTCCTTCATGAGCTCCACCAGCCGCCCCGTGCCACACATCTCCATTTTCCATTCATGGTGCAGTTCGATGGAGAGGCAGCTTCCGAAATAGAGGCCAGCCAAGATGGGCTGGAGAGTGTTTATATTCAAGCGTTTGAATACCATAAACACTGCCTCCTTTTGAACAGCTGCCTTTATTTACATCCAGGCAGAGAATTATACCAGCGTAGGTGGAGGCCAACCATCACTCACAGCAGGGAATAACTTCTGTTAGAAACACTCCAAGAGCCCAAAATCCAACAGATCTCTACTGGCCAAAACTCCCCAAAAGCAGTTCAACTCAGACAGAAGCTGTGAGCCCCAGCCCTGACAGAGTCGCTCCGAGCTCCAGTCCCAGACCTGAGCAGTTGGATTTCTGCTGCCCTGAGCTCTTGGTTTTAGCACCTGCACCTTCATTGTTCTAGCAGGTATTACTCAGTAAGGAATTTGTCTGTGCTGGGCTCCTTAAGGAGAAATTAGGAACTGGTTTGCATTTAAGAATAGGGGAAAAAATACAGAGGGTGTTGTCACTGCAAAGAAGCATGTGGGTGCTTTTATCATTAACATTTCAACTTCCCTTTTTAAAGCCATATTTGGTTACTCGATCAGCTATTCGCTTCATACATCATAGCTTAAGAATTGAAAGAGTTTCCTTTGTGAAGTTCTTTAAACAAAAAGCACTTCCTCTCAAAACAAGGTAAAACTAATTAATAGATGGATTGTTCTAATCATTTTTTTCCCCTTTTGTGTGCTATTTACAAAGCAGCCCCATCCATATCTAAGCCACAGACCAGCGCCTACTTACGCAGTGGGAGCTGAACCAGAATCTCATGCATTAACTTATCTTGTGGGCAGCTGCTAAAGAAAAGATTGATGACAGAAACACCCATCTTGCAAACACATCAGTGAATAGCTGCACTCATCCAAGTGATTCCACAAATACAGACAGAGAGGAGGGCGCAGTGTTTGGGTAAAGATAAAGGCATTTGCTTTCAGATGGGAACAGCTGTGAGTGCCACTTGTTAGAAAATCTGCAATTGTTGATACTTCATAATATAGAAAGAAAGCAGTGACAGTTACTAGCTGAAAGCTGGCATTTCCACATTTTCCCCAGCTCTGTCCCATCCAGCATTCTCCCTCAGGGCAGTGGGTATAACTCCTATCTTTCCTAGAACATCACATCACCTGAGCTGCTGACAGAACAGCTGCTGGTTTGCTTATTTCCTCCCCAGCTGTTATTAACCACTTCAAACAGGCACAGCTGATCCCCTGCCTTGGAGAGCCCTGCTGACAGCTCACACACAGCTCTGCCCCACTGCAAACACTCCCAAACACCACTCAGCTGAGAAGCAGAGAAAAGTTCTATTTATACCCTAGTGATTGCCTGTATTCTCAAAGCCATCACCTTGGGGGGGGGGGGGGGGGGGGAAGGGTACACACATCAGAGAAAGAAGATGCAAGAGAAATCAGAAGCAAGAATTTAGATAAATCCCCCAACCAAAACATCCCTAAAGCAGAGGCAATCTCCCATGAGGAAACTGTTTTCTAAAAAGAGTGCTTTAGAGTACATTCTGCACTCGCAGACTTCCCGTTTCCCCCAGCCCTACTCACTAGCCTTCCCCAGCCAATTCCCCAGCCGAGCAGCCCCAAGGCAGAGAGAGGAACCAGCACAAGCCTTGAAATCCAAAGACCTGTGGAACGCAGGATGCTGAAACGCTCCCTGCTCAGCGAGGATGCTCGAGAAGAGTGAGACAGAGGCATGTGCTTACTGGCAGCTGGAGAGCCTGGAGCGGGGAAGGGATGGAGCACACTCCCCTTGCAGCTGTGCTGTGGGCAGGACGTGGGAGAGCTTCGGTCCAGGGCTGAGCCTCCAGCCCCTGGCTGGACAGCTGCTGCTTCGACACTTATAGCAGGGAGGCGCGTTGCAAAAAATTAATCCAGCCAATAGCACCGGTCCTGCCCAGGGAGCAGCTGGAGGTGGGGGGAACAGCCTGCTCCTCCCAGGGCCTCTGCACCAGCACTTTTTGGGGAAAAACCCAACCAGCGATGGCATCTTGCCAGCATCACTCCCCTGCAGCAGCAAAGCATGCTTGTTGCTGAGACCCATGGGATTCACCGGGCTGGGCAAAGTACCACTACCCCACTGATTCCAGAGCTCTCCATGCGTAAAAAAAATGCAGCACCAAATCTTTGTATGGGGAGAGATTTGTTTTCAGTCCCTCATTCTGTCCAAGCAACCCTCTCCCAAATCTAAAATATCTCCTGCCATGCCTTGTGTCACCATCGGGTACATAGATAGAGATTCAGGACAGAAAACAAACAGGAGGGATGTGCATCAAGGCAGCAGCCTGCAGGGAGGGGAGGAACACAGTCAGAGAGAGCACAGCTGAAGTGATGCCAGAAGATGAGTATTTTCTTTAAAGACATGAGAAAAAGAACTATCAGGTAGCAAATCATTCTTGCATTCAAACACATTTGCCTGTTGAAGCTGCACCAAAGTAGGCAAATCTGACAGCATTCGTCCTATTTTCTTTTTCCCCTAATTTCTCCATCCCTTATCCCATTTGCTTTCTGCTCATAGCTTCCAACCAAGGTTTCACTGCCCAATCCCATATATCAACCACCATTAAAAACAGCTCTAAGATACAATGTCTATCGCCCAACAGAGTAGCAGCTAAATAACCAAACAACGTGTCAGCATTTGGAGGATCAGACCTTAAATCTAAAGATTTAAAGCAACCGGTATACCTGACACAGAAGGACTTAAAGCACTCTTAATCTCATGTACATCAAAATAGCAGCTTAATTCTGTTTGGAAATTAAACAGAAGATAATTTAGAGAGCATAGACAGCACATAACTGAAGTCAAGGAAGAAGCACTCCAGTTAGTATTGCAGATGAGACAATATAGCACTATAAAAGCCTCTGCCAAAGTGCTTTACTGAGCAAGAATGCACTGCAAAAATGACACAATTCATTGCATAGAGTTGAGACGGCTCTGAATGCTATCACCACTGCTTGGTGAGGAACATCACTGGTTATTGGGCGCATTGATTTTTGGCAAACACAGTAAAACTTTAAAAAAAAAAAAAAAAAAAAAAGGAATCCAATGTATCTCTGACTAGCTATCCAAACAAAATGAACTATGAAGCACTTCAAACTGAGTCGGCTGAATTACTCACCCAAAAGCTAACTGCTGGGAAACTTTATTTGGAAATAGCGGAGCTCATAAAGCTGCTTCAGGGCAGAGCAGTGCTGGAAGGAGCCCCGGGGAGCAGTAGACTGCCCCAAGGCCACAGCAAAGGGCTTACCTGAGAGCAGGGAGCTTGTCTGCACCATGAGGGAACAGATGTTGTAGATCTCAGACACTGTAGATTTCCAGCCTGCTTTAATTCAATCACTCAGCAGCTGCAGAGTGAGGAATCTTCTATGCAATCAGGCCCATTCTTGCACATCAAAACCATTTTGAGGTGCATCCATGCAGAATGAGGGTCCTGCACCCCTTGGGTGGGCTTGGCTATCCTCCTGATTTTCACTTGCCATGGCACCCCAAGGGCAGGGCTAACACCAGTACCAACAACAGCCACTCCATCTGTGGGGACAGGGCCACCACCAACACCTGTCCCCTGCCAAACTGAACAACTCTCCAGGCCAGCACAGATATCCTGTCCTCACAGCATGCAAAAACACAGCAGCCATAGCCCAGGCAGTATCCAGCCATCTCCTGCCTCCTCCCTTCCTTCCCCTCACAGCTGCTCAGTCCAGGTGGGGCAATTACCAGCTCCCCTCACTAACTCTCTCCAGGCAAACACCCTTTCTCACAAGCAGCATTATTCTTTTCTTCAAAACATCCTGGAAAAGCCCTTTGCCCCTTGCAACACTGCAGCCTGAGGGAGGGCAGCTATGTGGGGGCTTGGCACAAAACGCAGCCCCCTCATCCCACCAGTGCCTGAGAGCAGGAAACATTCCTCTGGTGGAAAAAGACAAGGAACAAAGCAGGGGAGGAGGACAGCAGTCTCCATGCCTGCCATTTTGTGGCCCTAGGGACAACTCCGGCCAAGCTGGGCTCACAACAGCTGAGCCTCACCTGCAGGCAGGCCTCAGCAACATGTCGCCAGGCAGGAGAAGTAATGGAAAAGCTGAAGTATTTCAGAGTCATTCCTCTCAGGGAGTAAGGAAGGGTGGGGCTTTGGGGATTTTGTAACGGTGTGGTTAAAGCATCAGTGATGTAAACCCTTTTTCCATGGAGTTTAATGCGGAGACTGCTGGGCTGTCAGGCTCTGTGCCAGGTGCACCTCTGCAAAGCACAGGCGTTGGCTAAGCAGAAAGCAGAGCCTGAGGAGCAGCGTTCAGCCCTCCTTGCAGCCAGCAAACAACAACAGGAGGGGAGAGCTGCACACTTCCACCTCTCTGGGGTGGACCAGCAGCCCAGCAAAGGCCTGTTCATGTGCTCATCTTCAAAAAAAGCATTACTTGACCACAGCCTTGCTAGCTGGAGATGCTAAAGCAGTACACTGCAGGCAGCAAACCCATCCAGGTGCAGCTTTGGGTTTGTTTGATTTTTCTCAGCAGGTGATAAACTGCTAAGCACAGGGCACCACTTTTTCTGCAGTAAAACCTGTCTTTGCATACAATGAAATTCTTCCTGTTGCTGTTGTTCAGGCATTGTACATATGCACACACTAGAGAGAGGGGTTACATTGCTGCCAATGGGCATTAATGGACCCTTTTCCATCAGCAGCTGTGCCACCAGCCAAGGATGTAGGAGGAGGTTCTGAGCGCGGCAGGCGGGCAGTAAGATAAGAAGAGGGCTGTGGCTGCTGCTACCCTACTCTGCTTTCCACCCTTTAATGTCAAAATACGTCTGTAGCACAGCCCTAGAATGCCACCAGCAAACCTGGATCAAAAAAGAGTTTCAGAAGCTAGAAAATCACCTGCTGAAAGGCCGGTGCCAAACAAGCCTGCGAGCAGTTACAGTGACTGTGTTATTCGAGGCACCACCACCACTCAGATTTTCCTGAGTGACACCAGAACCTGCACTTTGAGAGAGGATCTCACTAAGGATTGTTCCCACCTTCAAAAAGCAGCTGTGGGGAGGATTCAGTTGTCAGGTTAAGAGGGGTGGCCGTGTCAGCCTGCACGCTGGCCTTTGGCAGGGGCCAAAACACTTCTCCCAGTACATGGAAAATCGCAAAGGTGACTCCCATTTATAAAGGATGATGCACCAGAGCCCTGCAGAAATGGACCCATCTGTTGGCTCGCCGGCTGCATTCTGAAAAGGCAATGCTGACAAAGGTTTCCACCTCTCTTTCCAGCAACAATATAAGTTTTCAAGGAATGCTGGCGGCATAGGCGGGCATTTATCTGCAGCCTGCGGGGGGCTGTTAAACACATCAGATTTTCTGCCAAGGGCAGGGCTGGAGGCTTTGTGCTGCATTGTCGTTTGGAGCTCAGCATTTCCAGCCACATTCACGTGCTGTGCTTTGTTTGCTCCGCTGCTGGATGTGGAAGCCAAGGGGCAGCAGCACGGGGGGATGTACCTATGGGGCATGCTACCCCTGTGAATGGGCACGCATCTGCTTCCCCCACCCCATGCTGAGGCCTCCTCCGGCCTCAGGGCTTGTGTAAACCTTTCCTGACCCTTGCAGTCTGCAGCACGGGGAATGGTTTGGGCAAATAACTTTCCTTGAGCAGAACTACTGCTCTGACTAAAATTTTTCAGCCACCCTCCACTGAAGTTAAGTCAGTTTCCATTGACTTCCACAGCTGCTGGGTCACTGTTTGCTTAAGTGTTTCCAGACTTTGGCCCTGCAGCAAACACCTTCAGCTGATATCCCTCAAATATTTCAGTATATGCATAAGCAAACCAGATAACATCTGTGACAAGGTTTGGTTCTTCTTCGTCTTTATCAGTTATTGCTATCGAGTGGATATATATTCATCCATATATCAGTTACCCTGTGTTTATCAAACAAAGGGTGCTGGCAGCGATGAGGTAAGCTGATAGCAGTGCAAGGTTTTCTTTTAACCTAGCAATGGGATTTGCAGAGGTATCTCTTATTGTCATCTCAAACATCCTTAGTTTCATCTTGCTGTCCATAATTCCCCTAACTGTGTTCTTTTTGTATGTTGTCAGTCTCAGTGTGACATTCATATTCTGAAAAATGGCTTCGGGATATCAGATCAAAATTAAGTCCTTTTATTAATTTTAGCTTTTGATCTTAGTCTCATAAAAATAATAATAATAATAATGATAATAATAATATTTCAAGGAACCCACAGGCTAACGTCAGTAAAGTAAGTGCTTAAGTGGCACAGGGGTTTTTCAAAGCATGATAAATTTTGTTTTGTTTGAGTCTGCAGCTAAAATCAAATCAACTAGCAAGCTGAGGACCATGAATACGCACACACAACTGGGTTAGATCATTGAGATGCCCATGAGAAATGATAGGTACAGCATGGGCTGGGGTTTACAGCTCAGGGAACTCAAACAGAATTCCTCATCCTGCTACAAGTGCCTCATTCCATTTTGGTTGTCACGTACCCTCTGTCCCCTGGGCACTACCTGCCTGGCTCTGGTACAGGCAGACCCACTCATGCCCAATGCATGCAGTCCCTGCTTTGTGGCTGCCTTCATCCTGTCTGCACGAGCTTTTTTACCTTCTCTCTCAATTCAATTTCCCCTTCCCTGAAGAAGCTTTTATTAAAGCTATAAGGCTATTTATGGAAGGTTTAATCCCTAATAATAAGGTTTTTTGGGGGGTCTTCATTCCCTGTCTCACAAATGGACAGTGTTCCCATAAACTGTGTGCTTCATGTTTGCTTCATAGTCAGGAAAAAGTCAATCTCTGAGTACTTCACAAAGGCTTTGTTTTGCGAGCAACAACAAAAAAAAAGAAATAGTCATGGGAAAATTACAAACTCCTTGGCACTCAGGAAATTATGAAAGCAATTTCCTGAGCTCCATGTGCTGGAGGAGCTGCAGCAGATAGCAATCAGGCAGCTTTCTCTACCAAAAGGTTTCAGCCACAACACCAGGCTATGGGATCTGCCTGTGCTGGACTTCTGCTTTCCTTCCATTTCAGCAGGGATTTGCAGCTGATTTAGATCACAAAGGGAGCACGGGTGTGTTTTCTGTGGTTTTAAACCAAGTTTTCTGGGAATCAGCTTTTATGCCAAAATGAGAGCTCTCTTTTTAACTGAATTCTGCTGAAGAAAAGCGATTCAGAGATGGTTTGAAATCAAAGCTGAAAGAGACCCAAGAGAAAGAGCTCAGATATATGCATGGATATAGAGAAATTGTCTTCCTGCCACTTTCATACTGAAATAAATACCTTCAGTAAAAACAGATTGAGATTTTTCCTTTCGGCAGCTCAAGCAAGGGAACAGAAGAATGAACTGAACCAACAGTGGGGAAAAATATTTGGCAGTAGGCACAGTGGATCTGAGGAAGAACGTGAGAGGTATGCTGAGGCTGTTTAGATTTTGTCAGATGAGCAGCACCCTGCAGCAAGGAGCCATCTGCACACAGCAGAGGCTGGTGCACACACTGACCTCATAATATGCTGCACAGAAATCCTTTCTTCCCCCACACACAGGGGGAAAAGTGCTGCTAGAACAACATTTAGGGACTCATCAGTACCTCATGTCACCCTTCCCAAGGCTTCTGGCGCTTGGTGAGTGCAGGGGTGATGCTGGGATGTTGCCCTGCAGCTTGAGCCAGTCCTTGCCCTGTGCTCTGCTGCCTGGGAGCAGCTCTGCAGCAATGCCCCTGGCTCCTGCAAAGAGGTTTGTGCCCCTTGAGCAAGGCTGTGAGTGTCCCTGGCAACTCAGAGCCACAAACATGGAGTGGTCGGAGCCAAGAGGGACCAGCCAAACTTGAAACCTGGTAACTGCGGTGTAAATATTTACATGCTGCGCCTTGGCTTGACTCATTGTGCTACATCAGGAGCACGGCCAGCCACAGGAGTCCAGGTATTAACTGTCCCATTTGTTGTGGTCCAGGACTTCCAGCCGGACTGTGATCCCACCGCCTTGATGTCTCACGTCAGCCCCGGAAAGCTGCAGGTGCTCCTCACACTCCTCTTCCCAACCCAAGGTTGCTCCAGTCTTAGCAGATCTACAGTATTTGATTTGTGCCACTGCTCCCCATGCGATCCAAGCCTTGCAGCCCAGCCTGCTCTGTGCTGCTGCTAACACAGCTGCTCCAGTGCAATTGGAAGAACTGGTGGCTAGGGAAGCTCTGGGATGATCATCTTTTTCCAGGGAATGTTTTACTCAACACCTACACCCTTGTCACGAGTGCCATCTATCATATTATCAGCTCTGTCATCGCAGCACAGGCTGATTCCAGCTGAAGCTACACATTGCTGGTGGGAGCTGAGTTTAGGCATGCGACTGCCAGACGGTGCTGGCATCTCTCTAGTGGGACAATAGCACTGAGTACTTTAAGGCAGCTGGCCCAGAGCTAAGGCATTTTATTGACAGCAAATATCTCTGCAACAAAGCTCCAGCTGGCAAACCAGTCCAGGAAAAGCAGGAACCAAGTCACAGGGGAATTCATTTGCCTTTTGTAACAATTGGGGCATTCTCATGTGAGCAGCAGGCACAACCATGAGATCCCAGGGTGGAAAATGTGACCTTGTGCATTTGCAGTGTTGTATCTCTTTACCTCTGCTCTGTCAGAGTCATCCAGGCTCCAGCACTGCCTTGGCGTTGCACCTTGAAAACAAATAGCAATGCACATAGTGACCTCAGACCACTCAACCTCAGCTAAATGGCTCCAAAGCTAAAAAACATAGCAAGTCTGTTGTTCCCCTTGTAGCTCTGGGAGCTTGGGAAGCAGATTTAGCCATCCATCATCACAGAGCAGCCACTTCAGGGTGTTGCAGGAACTCAGCTATCCTTCAGGTTATGCCTATAGAGCTACTAAGAAGAAGGCATTCATTCTGGGATGTCCCCTCCCCACTGGAGGGGCAAGGAAGCTGCAGCAGATGCATTCCAGGTGAAGAACATGCCTACAGTTGGGGAGGTGTGGTTGCCCTCTAATTGTCTCTAATTAACCCATCCTAAATCAGAGGCATTTGCCAGGTACCTGCAGCCATGGTTTAGGTGTACTCAGAGGAGAGAGAAGGATGAGGGGAAGTATTCCTACTGCAGTCTCTGACTGGGTACGTTTACACTGGGAAGTGCTTTGATGTTCAGTGGTTGGCATTCTGCTCACAAAGTATCCTTTGCACCACGGTGCCTCCCCAGCTCTGCTGGAGGGTGCTAACTTTGCTGCTGCTGGGAGGAGAGCAGGCACCACGCAGAGAGCCGATGGCTGTAGTTTGTACACTTTTTATCTTTGCCTGCAGTCCTGGCAGCTTATGCATACAGGAAAGGGAGTGACATTCACACATACCCTTAGAAGTATCTATGACAGCACTATTCAGCTGAATACACGGGGTTAGGGATCACATACGGGCTCCTTGGGGCCAGAGCACTGCTGGCACCTCTGGTGGGAGGACAGATGGTGGAACTGCCTGTGAAAGGACAATTAAGAGAGATCAAATCCTTTTGTGTTTCTGTATGTCTAAACATTTGACAATAAATCCAAAGCTCTGCTACATGGGAGTCCAAAACCTCAGAGAGTTTTCTAGGGAGCTGACTGTAAGCAAGGACCTGCTTCTTCATTTCCTCACCACTGGCCTTGTCTGCCAGCTGTTCTTCAACCACAGACACAGGTGGCTGAGGGATGCTTGGAGCTCAGTACTGGAACAGACAGTGCAGGTCTGTGAGCCTTATGACCAGCAGCACACTGGAGATGGACAGTTGCTGTCCTTTGCAATATTGCCATCTAGAGGGCCAGCAAGGACAGGAGATCCTTGTGTGCCACCATGAGGTAAGGAAAAAAATTCCAAAGCTTTTTTTTTTTTTTTTTTTTTTTGTAATTTTGCCTTACATGAAGGCTTTCTCAGCATGGCATGGAAGTGGCGAGCCAAGCACACAGCACTCAGGCATGAGAATACAGCACTGCTCTGAACACAGGCCTGCGGTTTGTTTGAGGCTGTGGATACAGTGTTGGCCAATTCCCAGTGCTTGATTGATCCCATGTGAGTATTGTGGCTTGGCTGAAAGCTGCCCATGACCTCTCCAATTAATTGAACTAATAGAATGGGGGCTGCTCAGCAGCTCTGTGCACCTACCTGCAGTGCAAATCTATGCTGGGATCTGTGTCTCCCTTCCTCCAGAGCAGCACCTGTGCAGTGTTGCCCCTATTACAGACACTCAGCCCCAATGCCTGTGCTGCAAAACAGCTCCAACGAATGCAGCCATGTGCACTGGGGAGTGCTGGTGTGCTGGAGGGAGCATTCAGCAGCAGTGAGCCCAATCGTTCCCTATTTCAACACAGCAGTTTAATTGTAAGGGGTGTGTTGTACTTCTCTGGAGGGTTTGTGAGGATAAGGAGGTGCCAAAAGGCATTTGTTTGATCACTAAACTGTGTCCTTGCATAGAAGAGTTCCCCTGTTCTGCTGGCACAGTTGAGTAGCCTTGCTATCTTTTACGTGACCCAGAATGGACTGACACAGGCTTGGAGCAGCAAGCCCTGTACATCCACAACGAGGTCCAAGAAGGTAAAGCAGCACCTCTTCTCTTTGCTACAGGTTTATTTCCGTGAGTGAATTAAGTGAATTAAGAAAACAAGACTCACAATTCCAGAAAAAAAAAAGATATTTTATAGGCCCAGAATCCTTCTTTCACAGTACAACGCAACAGTAAAGGATTTAGTCAGTGTAAACAGAAGGTCCAATAGTGATCATCAGCTATCACAGATCAGCTGCACAAACACCACAGCTACAGGGTTAATGCCATTACCACACAAATTGACAGTACTAGTACAAACCATAACTTTACCTACAGTGCTTTTTCCTGTGCAAAAACCATGACAATTCAATTCATAGAAATAAGTCACCTCCCCTAAATTTTTGTGTGAGATGTAAACTTCCTCCTCGGAGTTGTCCTATTTGGCAAAGGGCCTTGGGGCTCAGGATACCTCTTCCCAGCCCCTGCAGCACACAGAGCATACAGCTCCACGTCCCAACCCAGCACTCATGAGCTCCATGCTGCAGAACAGAGAAGGGAATCAGCCGAGGATCAGATGAGTCATTTACTGCATCACCCCTAAACTACAGCGTACATTCATTCTTTCAAAAAATTTTGCTGAAGTAGTCCTGGTTATAAGATGTATGGATAATAGCAGTTCATAGGTACCCCATAAAATCATCATTTGTTTTTTTTATTATTATTATTTTTTAAATGTACTAGTTGAGCCGTGACTGCCATCAAAAGCTGAGGCTTACAGTAATCTGTTGGCAAGTTTGAAGAAAGTGGATAAATGATTCAAGTGGGAGAGTGAGAGGAACAGAAGGATGCCACCAAGGCTGTGGCATGGGCTGCTGCTCTGCACCTCAGCCAGGATCACAGGAGGGAGCCCTGCAGCACCCACATGCCTCTGCTGCACAGAGCCCAGCGCCTGCATCGTCGGTTGAATTCATAGTCTGACCACACAGGAAAAAGCAAGAGGTGGTTATTTATCATACCTCTTCAAAAAGGCAAAACGAACAAAAAGGATGGAGGAGTGATGTAGTAAACCTAAAGTCAACACGTACCTACTTTTATTTTATTTTATTTTAATCATTTATTTTTCCAAACACATGGAGTTAAGTTACAGATGCCATATAAAATGCACACTTTATGGAATTCCTGCATAGCAGGAAACAAAGAGCCTAGCGCTAATCCAACAGCTACGTTAACAGCAGGACTGCCACTTACTGGTGCAAGGAAGATTCCCTACCTAAATAGAAACAGAGCACACCCCCCTTCTAGAGGAGTCCTATGGCAACACATACACATCTTGTTCAGAAGGAAAAAGAAAGCATTTTCTTGGAGATAAACTGCCAAAATAATTGGTTTCGCATCCATAAATTTAAGGCAATGTTACTTAGACCTGAGAAAATGAAAAAAAATATATATTTGAATTTATTTGCTCACCCATAAATATACACTCAGAATTTCAGTGTCTCCTGTCTCCTCCAACTCTCAGGTGCCACTGGGGAAAACAGCCATAGGGAAATTGCTCCAAGGTCTCAGGGTTGGATCCTATGAGATGCAGAGTTCATTCCAAGGAAAGCAGCTGGGAGGGCACACCCTCCCCTGGCTCCATCAAATACTCTCTAAAAAACACCTCTGTCTGAGACCTCTGGAGCGGGCTAACTCCAGAACAGGCTACAGTGCACTGATAACCCTGAAAGGTTTGTATAGCAAAACTGCAGCTAAAGCAGACAATAAAACATTGAATTTCGGTGCTTTCCTCCATTGAAGAAGGAAAAGAAGGATGTCAGGGTTAATAATTTCACTGCACCTTTATAGCCTTTCCTGTAACTACAGCTCAAATCCTGTAACACTAGTGTGAAATCACAAATTGTTCTGCACTCTTCCTTGGGAAAAAAAAATAAAATAATAATAAGAAGAAAATCAACTGGCAAACATTGCTCATTAAATGGTAAAAGACGTGAGAGAGATCAGGTGGGGATTACAGACACACAGCATGCTAATGCTAAGAAGTTATTAAACAAAGTGCAATGATTTCGACCATACAGGAGGACGGACGGATGGACAACTCCCTTCAGTACCACTCAGGTGCTGAGTGCCCCTGGGGAAGCATGGAGGCACTGTGGCAACCTGCAACCATCAGGACTGGCCACACTCTGGTCCAGCACACCCACGGTTTCAGCAGAGATTTGCTTGCACAAAGACACAGTCGCTTCCCAAATGTGAAATCTGGTCGCCAATTCAGGGTTTGTTGGCTGCTTCTAGAAAGCTGCTGAAAGACAGAGTCGGCCCTATAACCTGTGCACACCCCGTGTAGCTTCTGCGGGACCAGCTCATTCTCCAGCACAACTCACCCCTCCATCAGGCTGTTAGTCTGGGGGAGTCTGCCATCAGCCCTGGGCAGAGCTGCCGGGTCACTAAAAGCAGAAAATCTCCAGCTCCCTGCTCAGGTTCCCAGACGGCCAATGAGAGCCTGCAGTCTGGTGTTCTGCTGACATATCAAGCACAACTATCCAAAGATCAGAGGCAAAAACTAACCCTCATCTGAGCAGAAAGCAACTCCTGTTGCCAGCCAGCACCTCCCGCCTTCAGAGGAGGGGCGGGGAGTCAGCTCCTTTACTTACCTAGCTGGGAACAAAACCCTTCATCAAATCACACATTACAGAAGCTCACTGTGTGCAACAGACTCTTAACGCTAAAACGGTTCCACCCTACACAGTGCAGTCAACACAGTTTTTAACTTAAAATTGCAGCTTGTTCTTTACAAGTGCTTGGCAGAGAATATTTATATTCTTCTGACACCATATAAATAATATTTATACAGCTTAAACATTTTGAGACATGCATTAGACTTTAGGTAGTACACATTTCTTGATCATATATGCAAATATTACTGTCAATTAAACCAAGCAGCCTTACGCTGGGCCGTGCCTCGCGCTATCCAGGATGCTTGACGGCGGCTCCGAATCGTCCATGGGAAGGACCAGGCGTGTTCCCCGGATCACAAGTTCATGGTCCCCAAAAGCCAGCTCCCGATCAAGAGCATCCTCAGAGCTGTTCCCCACGAAGCGCCGTGGCACATTGCTGGACGTGACCGAGTCGGTGTTGACGGTGGAATCCCCATACGTCAGGCTGATGTCCCCATCGTTCAAAATGAGGTCGGAGTCATCGTCCTTCAGCTGCTCCTGGTTCTGGGCAATGAAAAGAGGGAAAGTGCTGTTTAACGTTTCCCAAACAGCTGTCATAGAATAACCCGAGTTGGAAGGGATGCATAAGGATCGTTGAGTCCAACTCCAACAAGATCACCCAACTTCATGGTGCTGAATAAGCAGAGGCGCTGCGCCTTCCTACACTGTGGCCCTGCAGACTTGGGAAAAACCTGAACTTCCCTGCTGGAAAAACCTGAGAAAGGACACCCAAGCTTCATGCAGCCAGCACCAAGGGAACTGCCACGCACACACCCCGTGACCCTCCATGGCCAAACAGTCAGCTGAAAGAGCAAGACGCTCATGGGACTCAGCCCATGTATCTGACTTTTGCCTTG
The DNA here is from genome assembly GCF_905368555.1 of Meleagris gallopavo. NCBI lineage: Eukaryota > Metazoa > Chordata > Aves > Galliformes > Phasianidae > Meleagris > Meleagris gallopavo. Next base: position 4,147,963 of record NC_139412.1, on the reverse strand, counting down.
GCGTCCAAAGGCTGCAGAGGAACACAAGCACATCAAACCCCATTGACATCACCAAAGAGGTGGCACCACCGGACTCACCTCGTAGGCCTGAGGGCTCGTCAGGCAGCGGGCTATGGGCCCACAGCAGCCCGGCAGTGTGGTGGTGAGGGGAGGGCCGCTGTGTGTCAGCAGAGGCTTCAAGTAGCTGCAGGGAGGGGTAAGGAAGAACAAGGAACACAAGAGGAGCACAGCAGTGTCAAGGAGTCAGGAGTGGATGCAGCAGTGGGGCTTGGTGTCTGGGTGAAATCACAGGAAGGAAAGAAACACAAATCCCTGAAACCACAAAACTGAAAGGGATAAGCAACCTGAGTGCAACCAACAAGAGGGATACAAGCGGATCGGGGCACTGCAAGAGGATTTGCAGCATCCCTTGTCCCATCATCCTGTACCTGGCATATGTTAGCTCATGGCAAAGCATTTGAGATGGAGGAGAAACACTGATCCAGCAGGAGGGCTATGATAGGGAGTGTCCCTCTGCCTCCCTGCCCTCCTGCCCTGGGGAACAGGCGCTTTGAGGACCTTCTGGGTTTCCAGGCTGGGAACACAGCTTTGGATTGAGCCAGCACTGTGCTAAATGGACATGGGACAGGGAAGTGAGTGCTGGATCATCTGCAAAGCTGGCATGGGGGATTTAGCACAGCCCCGAGCACAACTCAAGGATACTTGTGATCAAAGTTGTACCACATGCGGAACAGCCAGGCGCTTTCTGCCTTCGTGCTCCTCCTCTCACTCTCTGGGACGCCCTGTGAGAGAGCAAAATGTTATCAGTAGAAGAGCAAAATGCTGATTCTGAGGAATGCAGGAGAACACCTTCCTACTGCTCCCCTAGCAGAGAGCTTAGGGTGCAGTGAGCACATACATGGACATCACTCACAGCCTCAGGGAGATTTTCTGCTGGGACCTTCCAGCTTCTGGGCCCAAAGGTTAGTGCCTCACAACCAGCAATGTGCCCAGCCATCAAACTTGATGGCAGCTGACAGGCCAGCCTCTTTCCAATCTCCCTTGAGGTTTCATATGCAAATAATCATGTGCCATGGGCACCCAGTGCTTCCTTTTAGTTGGAGAAAAACACAAAACTGATGAGAAGAGTCTATGAATACAATTATACATTTCACAGCAATTTGGCTTTCAGATTCCAGCTGCCTTTTTCTTCAGGAGATGAGCAACCCAGCCAAAGGCACTGAATGAAACAAGCCTGAGGGCTGCAGAGCCCACCCTGAAATCAGCCAGAGGCACAGCCGCAGCATGGCCAGGCTGCAGCACTCATCTCACTGCCACCAGTCGTCCCTGCTCAGCCACGTGGCTGCTCCCAGCACAAGAGGCACGGCAAGCCTGGAGATGCTACATGAAATGGGGCAATGAATGGCACTTCTGTCCTGCATGGGATGCTGGGATGGCAGAGAGCCTCTGTGTCACACAGATTTTGATATTAACTTCAAAGAGAGAGACAGAATGTCTCGCAGCAACGTTCTAACACGGACTGTCTAAACACTGCAACAAAACACTTCTGAGGCTTTCTTTCAAACTGAACAAAAGAAAGGCCCATTACAACTCCAGAGGGCACAGAAAAGCAATGACTTCTACTGACTGCAAACTGCTTGAAAATCCTCCCACAGCAAGAAGGGAGCAGAGCAGAGAGGAGCATTCCCAGGCTCCCAGGCACAACTCCTGCACCAAGGAGTGCAGTGCAAAGACCAAAAGCTGCACTCACCACGTTCTCCTGGTCCGCGTCCACACCGACCCTGAGGAGGAGAAAACAAGCACAGGGTGAGCACAGGCAATGCCTGTGGGTCTGTGCTGCCTGTCATGGGGAAGGATGGGAGCTCTGCAGCTCCCATGCCCACGCAGCCACACTGGTGGCCGTACTCACCGGACATTCAGGCAGGACAGCATGGCTGTGGTGCCCCCACCAAAAACCCACACGGTGAAGAAAACGATGAGCAGCGTGGTGCTGAACATCATCTGCCTGGCATAGGTGGCTGTGTCACGGATGGCAAGGGCAAATGCCATGGCTCCTCGCAGCCCTGTGAGAGGAAGGGACAGTGGAGAAGCTATCAGGTACAGGGCTCCACCTCTACTGCAGGCTTCCCAACGCGGTACCAACATCCCACTGCCCAGACCCCACTGCTCCACCCGGTCAGTCCCACAGAGCCCTGTCCTGCCCAGCCTGACAGGTGGCTCGGGTGGGAAACGATGTGCAAAGTGTTCAGAGAAAAGGATGCAACAACGTACCAGCAAACATCATCATATGCTGCAGATTTGTTCCAATCTTATTTCTCCTCCCCAGATTCAGTAAAAATGACAGTGGGTAAATATTGGCAGCTCTTCCTAGGAAGATAGCAAGCTGTGTTTGTACTTGTTAAGGAAACTGTTCTTCCTGTGTCTCCCATCGTATCCCACCTCTGCACACAGAGCCAATTCCTGCTGCCAAGCAGCAACACGAGGAGCTCTGTAAACACCAGTCCTTGAGATGCAAACACAACAACCCAGCTCAGTGTGGGAAAAGCCTGCTATGCATCACCAAAGTGAAGCACACACAGCATATCAGGAATATCACAGAGAGACAAACACAAACAAACAAGGGAAATGATGAGAGGGCAGCTTTGACAAGAGAGGAGAGGAAAAACACCACTTCTCACTGCACGTTCTCCTGTGCTGTGCTCCTTTTTCACCACAAGCACTACTTGTCCTTTCCAAAGCTCGGGTTTTCACAGCTTCCACAACCCCTGCCATTCCTCAGCACACCACACAGCTCGGCTTGAAGCTATAAGCAAAGCCTCATTCCCAAAGATTATTCAGCAAAATGAAAGCAGCAGCAGCTGAGAAAGAAAAAAAAATACCCTAATGCTCTGTTTCCATAGCCTGTAAAATACAAGGAAGAACAGCCCCTTCATGCTTTTCTCTTTGAATCCATATCTTTTAATACCAGTGCCCAGATGGCAAAACTAATCTTGCAGCCACCAGTATTCAGTGCAGCCTCAAATAATATGTAAAATGCTCCCAGCTTTTATGTTCTTTCCTGAACATCATGAATTTGCATCAGAGATGTATTTCATTTTCCTTCACATGAATGAGCCACTTCAACAGTGAGCCAGTTCCTACTAAGAGACAGAGCACATAATTTCAATCTGAGCACCCAAATGCATTTCCATGTTCTTCGCTCCCTTTACCCCAAAGCAACTTTGCAAAAGCTAAGTGGGGAAATTCAGCAAATCCCACTGGAAACTCACAGGTGAGCACTGGTGAAGATAACATTTATTCATCAGTATAAACGTGCTTCAGTGCAGGCAAAGAGTGAAAATAATTCTGCACATCTGCAATGGCTCCCTTGTGATATGAACAAAATTCCTTCAGATTCTCACTTTTCTGAGACATACCAGGGCTGGTAGTGTGCCCCCACTAGCATCAGCCAGTAGAAGGGAAAATCCTTTCTCATTCCATCACTCAGAAGCATCTCCTATAGTTTTACTATACTATTTTGACAAAAAGGTGCTTTTTTCAGGGTTAACCAAAGGGAATAGCACAGAACAAAGGAAACAAACTGCTGCATCAGGAGGTGACTATCTGCAAAGCCACTCCTGTGCCATGCTGCCACATGACGAGGCATCACATTCACATCCAGCCCTGAGCCCCTGCAGCAGCCAATGGATGGCCCTTGGAAGCAGGCAAGACAGCAAAAAAGAAGCTGGGAAAACACTGTCATAAAATAACCAGCAACAGCATCATTACACAGGAGAAATCCTCTTTTAAAAATAGAGCTAGGCTGAGTGGGGGAAAAAAAATGCATCTGTATGAAAAACCACAAACTAGGAATGAGGAACCTCTCCTTTTGTTATTCATAAAAAAAAAAAGACACCAAAGGATACAAAAGCCCCCACCACGAAGGTAGGGTTAAAGATGTGGTTCTGGAAAGTGAACAGTGCAAGTCCCATGTAGGAGAAGATGAAGTTTTCTGCCAAGAAATTCAGAAGTTCGAACAACTGAAAGAGGAAAAAATAAAATTAAAAGGGAGTTAAACATAGATTTAACAAGAAGAATCTTAGCCCATCCATCACAGAATAAACACTTCTGCAGAAGCAATCCTAGCAAAACGCAGCTGCAGACTGGCAGATGCCCTTCACTCTGGCTAGAGAGAAGCAGAGAATACTGAACTGCAGATTCAGAGGATGAAGGGGGCTCTCACCTGCTTAGTTCTGTGCTGGGACTCTGTAGATAAGTTGTTATAGGTGTAATGGGCTTGCGTGATCCCACAGAAGAGTACAGCCACCACACCTAGGGAGCACAGCATTGCGTTAGACTCCTGGCCACGAAAAGAGAGCTAAGCTGCACCCCAGCAGCACGGGGCTCAATGCAATAACCCTATAACCCAGAGCAATTAAACCTGTGGAAGCAGAGGGAGAGCCCTCTGCAAGAAACAAAACCCAAGGCACCACCATCCCTATGGATTTCTATCCCAGGTGGAGTTGGAGCTTACCTGTAAAGCCACACGCCTCGGCCAGCAGGAAGGTGCTCCAGGACATCAAGAAGAACAGGCCAGTCTCCAGCAGTGGGAACTCCCGCAGCTTGGTGAACTTGGTGACGTTGCAGATGGTTAAGGACAACTCAGAGAGCAACTGTAGGTGAAAGGGTGTGCAATCTGTGTGTCACAGCAGCCCTGCATCACCTGCCCCCACAGAGGCCATGGTGCTGCTGCCTTTCATTCATTTAGGCATACAGTCATGAAACACTGAGTCTGGGCGAAACGCAGCACAGCAAAAGAGGAAGCTGTTATGAAAAAGCTCGGGGGGAAGAAAAAGAACACAAAGAAAAGGATATTAAAGCTGTCACAACTCCAGTAGCTGCTCCCATTGCAAAGGATCCACTGAATATCCCCAGGAAGATCCCAATGGACTTGAACATTGCCGTGACATCAAACGTGTGGCTGTTGTCACCCGCCGGCTGGTATGCAACAATGGAACTGAAAGAGGGGAGAAAAGCACACACAAGAACAAAACACTCCTTAGTCTGCTTATCAAAATGCTATGACTGCTGCAAACTGTGAGCATGAGAAAACAGAGCAGAGGGGAGGGAGCAAACTGTCCCGGCCCACTTGGGCTGCCCTTCACTCTCAGCCCCACTTCTGCAGCCCAGCTGCTCCAGGAAGGCTCTGCATTTGCTCCTTCCAGAGCATCAGACCAAAGCCCATCTCTTGCACATCTCCTGCAAACGCATTTGCTAGGCAACAGTTCATTATTTACAATGGCATTGCGAGGGCTTGGCATCAGCTCTGCATAAAACCAGACCCTCTGGGAACACAGAGCATTTAAGTGGGAAGCCAGCACTTCTCTGCCGACACCACAGAAGCAGCTGATGCAAATATCCCATGGAGAACTGCAAGTTCCTCAGTTTTACTGCACTTAACATGCACTGTGTTTATGCTGCACTGCTCCGGGTGCTGAATTGCAATCTCCCAGGGCAGCAGAGTGGGGCTGGTTCACAACCAGCTTTCTTTGAGGTCCACTTGTTGAGAACATTAACTCCTTGTTAGCCATCCCTTGGCTGCCTCTTGGAGATGACCCTTGGAGAGTTGCTGTTTAACCTCCTGAGTTATGCTGGGATGGAAAGTTACTGTCACCACGCTTCCTCCAGCTTTCCCCCAAATAACAGACCAACATTTTTCTGCAACACGAATGATAAACCAACGCTTTCCAACTTGTAATGGGTCCCTTCCCTTGCTAAATTTCCCTGCTTTTCATAAATTTTAATTCTTCTGCATCATCTTTTACAGTGCAAGCCACAGGTTTCATTTCTTTCATCCATCTTCTACTTCCCACTCACCACCATGGTCTCATTCTGTGGCTTCGTTGATTTGTGTGGGTTGTTTTTAAATCCCGGCTGGTTTCCCCCTGTTTGGATGTTGGTTGGGCACTTGACCCTTTTTCAGCCTTCCTCCTGGTTTTGCTTTTTGCACCACTAATAAAACACCATTGCCCACACCTTTTGGGAGCCGTGCTTCAGCCACTGTGAAATCCCCTTTGGGAGAAGTAAGCTGCAGCCCAGCCCCACACTGCACACCACTTTTCAGTTCTGGGTTCAGTTCCCCTTTACAGCCAGGTTCCCTGCTACCAACTCTGCCACAAAGCACCTCCTTGCAGGGCAGGAGTGATGCAAACAGTTCCAGAAATGCTCGATTTAGTAAATGCAAACCAGTACGGAGCTCACAGTGCTGCCTCCACGTCAGTAAAACCCACGCAAGCAGCGTGACAAGTATTCCAGAAATGTTTTCTGCATTAGTTGTAGCTATAAGTTAGCCTGTCACAACTGCAGACACAATATATTTCCAGATAGGCTCCCATGATGACAACATAAAGGCAACGCGGATAAAATATGTCCCACATGCAGAGGACATAAAATATTAAAGAATATTATAAAACACTCTTTAGAAAGGCAGCCAGTTTCTGGTGCAGGTGCTCAGCACAGGATCCAGCAATGCCCTCTTCTTGAGGCACAGACAGTGGGCAGAGAAAGCAGACAGCTGCTTTAGCATCTATTTTCACCCAAACCAACACAGCATTTGTGGGTGGGGGTCAGGCAGGAGCAGACATTGAGCAAAGGGCTTCAGTGGGATCCTGTAGCTGGCATAGAGATGCAGTGCTTTTGGCACGTCAGAGAGGCTGAGTCAGCAGGCCGTCAGAGAGCACAACATTGTGCAGCAAGACACTGTAACTCCAACCCACACTGTCTAATAGTGTCTTCAAGGAGGAGAGTGATCAGAAGGTCACTACAGCTTCTGGGGACACTCAATAGGAAATTCTGGTCTGGGCAGCACTGATGCTCCTGTTTTACAGGAGTGAGGCCTGGTGGCTCCCCACAATGTCCAACATGTAACGTACAAAACAATTAAAAGTAAAACAGAACACACTTACGAAGACAGCACTATGGCAACGGCATCATTGAGGACGCTTTCGCCAAAGAGAAGGGCATACAGCTCAACATCAACCTGGAGTTCATGGAATATGGCAAGAACAGTCACTGACAAATAGAAAAATAGAGAGACATTCAAAAAGGTGCCGTCAGTTTGGTGTCATCAAAGACAAAATGTCCCTTTTAGAAAGCTGCCTTCCTGTACTTCCAGAGGCTCCAGCTGCCCCCTGTGCTCTTCCTGTCTTCCTTCTGTTCTTTATGACACAGATTTGTTTTATGATTGATCTTCCCATCCTTTTAGGAAGACGTATCCTGGGCATCAGGTCTACATCCTAAAGCAGAGAGCAGAGTCTGCTGCCAAGGGCTGCTAACTCCAGCCAGCTTCTTGGGGTCACCTTTCCAACAATGGATGTGGCTCTGGGCAGCCTGGTCTGGTGACTGGCAACCCTGCACAGAGCAGGGGATTGAAACTAGATGATCGCTGTGGTTCTTTTCAACCCAGGCCATTCTATGATTCTATGATATACAAGTAAGATAAATACATGAGAATTGAGAATATTCAGGTACTCCATCTTGCACACTGATGGGGATTTAATCCCATGCTCTTTTTTCACCCACGAAATCTTGCTTCCACTTTCAAGCCTGAAGAAGGGACGTGTCACCAACAGCTCTGCATCATCTCTAAGCATTACCTACAGAGGCTGCCTGACCTCTGCCCATCTGTCATAGGGGTTTCCCACACACCCACAGTGTGCTCTCCCCATTGCAGGCACTCCAGTCTCCCAGGGAAACTACAGGGAGGAGGCTCAGCCTCAGGGGGACATGCTTGGAGAAGCTGAGAAATCACAACAGCTTGATTTTTTTTTAAGGTTGGAGGTTTTTTAATAAAAATATCAGAAGTAATAACCACTTGTACATATACAAACACTCCTTAATTTGTCTTCAAAAATGGAAATGAATGATGAGATAAGCAGGTAAGAGCCAAATTCGTCAGAAATGACAGCCACTGGCACCTGTTCCAGAAGGATAGAAGATTTGGCTTACCAGGCCTGCAGCCCTTTCCTCTCATGTAAAACTGACCAGTATCTGCTTTTAGAACTCCCAGAACTACTGCAACTCCACCACACCTTTCCCAAATGCAGCAGCCAGGCTGACTCCAGAACTGGTCAACAAAGGGCAGGAGGAAGGAGAGGCTCTCCTCCCGTGGCCCTGCGTTTTTAGGGGAAACTGGAATGTGCAAACAAACAGCTACCATGTAAAAGGAAGTCAGTCACATGAAGTTCAGCTGGACAAGGTGTGGTTTTCTTAGTTTTCATTTATAAAGTGCGTCAGCAGACCAAGTTGTCACTACTGTCCTCAGTACTACTCATGAAGATCAATTTTCTGTTAGATTAGCCACTTCCAAAATCCCATCCAAACGGAGGCTGAAGGCATTTGATTTTATTAAGGTTGAACTAAAAGCTCCTACACAGTGCATCTTGTTCTGCATTCGCCACTTGTGCAGGATGTCAGAAGCAGACAGCAGAAGCAGACACCTTGCCCCAATGGACCCAGAAAAGGTGAAAGAGACACTGGGCTTCACAGCAGACCAAGATTAAGAAAAGCAGAAGTTTGGAAAGTGTGTTACACATAACTGGAAGGAAACAAAAAGGAAGAAATCTGACCGCTGAGAGCGCTGCAAATAAACCTAACTTCAAAATTCAGAAAATGGGAAACTACACAAGTTTCAGATCTCTCCTTTCTTCCCCTCTTCCTCAAACACAGGCAAAACAAGGGAAAAAGAGCACCTAACATACCTGGGTCAGTAGCTGATACAATGGCCCCGAAGAGGAGGCAGTCGGTGAAGTAGAAGTCTCCCCCGAGCTGCCCGGTGACCTTCATCAGCGCGACACAGCCATACAGGACCGAGCTGCGGGAGCAGAAGAGGCCACTGCTCAGATCTGCAGAGCAAAGAGTTCCCCAGAATCTGCCAAAGTAACTCCCCAAAGTTGTCCAAGGATAGGAACACTGAAGAGCTGCGTTGCATGAACTCAGTCTGATGCAACACCGGGGTCCCAAAGCAAAGTGCAGAACTGGAATCCAAAGCACCAGCAGCACAGGACCAAAGTACAGCACTGGGAGGAGATGGCACTGAAACTCCACTGCCAGCAACGTGGCCACAAAGAGCAGCAGGCAGGGAAATTGGACAGGCCATGGCAACACCTCCTCTGGGACCGCTTCACAGACTTCATGCCAGCACATTTCAGTGGGACAGCCTTGGCCTCACTACAAAACATCCCAAACTTCCAGCTAGGAAGAGATAATGCAGGCGCTGAGCTTGGCTGAATCCCCTGGATCTCCAGTGGAAAACACCACACATCCACGAATTACTATTCAGAATAGGAATTATCTAGCTTCCTCTGTGCACATAGACAAATAGTTTGAAACATAATCTGTGTTTGCCAGGCATTTGTCTCCAGCAAGTAAGGGCAGGACACACATTTATGATTCTGCTCTCCACTCGTGCATCTCATGCTTGCTAGGACTGCACTTTCAATAATTTCAAGTTAGCACCTGTTTTTTCACCTGCTGGCTGCATGTATAGATGTTCTGTATGAGGTGCAGAGGAAGCACTGCGTACAAAGAAGCCTGCCTGACCTCCCAGCCCCAATCCACACACAGCTCACAGCCTCCCCAGCACCGCCCGGCCTCAGCTGCTCACCCAATCACCAGGCAGGAAATCGCAGTGCCAAGAAAAGCGTACGCCAGAATCGATCCCAAGTTCCTGAAGAAGTGCCTCTAGAAGGAAAAAAAAAGAAAGAAAATGAATGATACCTCACTAACAGTTTATTTCAAGCTATGCCAATGGATAGATATCCACAGCAGCCTGTGTCCGGTGCGAATACCAAGAGCTGTGTGAGCACAGCAGCACGGTGTGCAGCCAGAGCAGCACAGCTGGTGCAGCATTAATAAACATGAGGATACCTTCCTGTACCAATGTATTTAATAAGGTGCTGCTCCGAGCCTTGGGAACTGATTTCCTAATGCAGCATGAGTTCTCCTTCCTTCTCCCGCAAGCTAAACAGAATCGTTTTCCTCTCCATTTCAGAGCTTTCTAAAACCTTCCCTCTTCCAAAGTGTTTCAGAAGTTGGGATGGCTGGAATGGCCCAGCTGACATCCAAACCCCTGCACAAATCCATGCTGCCAACGGCTGAAGTCACCAACTCTTCCTGGGGCAAGGATGAGACCCACAACCCTGCTTCCCACCATCCTATCTGCACTGGGAACACTGCACCCAATTCCACAGCTGTGGCTGCTAAGCAAGCTTCAAAGTACCCTCAAGTATGAAAAATGCCCTGGTGGCAGAGGAACTGAAAACGTGGGCACTGTAAAGGCACATACCCTTTTTAAGCTGTAGCCTGCATAAAATATAATTGGAGGAAGCAAAATGTTGAAAAACACCTCAGGATCAAAAGTCACCTGTAAAACAAACACACACAAAAAAAACAGTAGAATGGTTTGTTAAGATTTTACAAGATGAAAAAGAAGGAAGAATGAGGTATGAGATACCCTGTACTCCCACAAGGTGGGCATAGATGTCAGGGCTCTTTCAGACCCACAGCCCAAAGTCTAAAGCTCAAGTTAAGATCAGCTGCAACCACAGCTTCATTACACTGCATGTCAGCTAACAATGCATGGAACCAAAGCAAATATTGGTTAAAACAATCACTTGATCCAGCGGACACAGGGTTTCTGTATTTGCATACACCCACTGGAACTGGTGGGGAGCAGCCCATCCCTTTGCCAGCACCCTTACCTTCCTCAGCATCTCATTGTCCTGGACATTGTTGAGCTCGTGGGCGCTGATTTCTCCCTTCAGAGTATACTCATAGAACTTCCCACTGACGTTTACCAGCAGTGTGGCAGGGCTGGTCTGCACCTGGCAGCTCAGAGTCACATTGTTGACATCGCTAGGGACATGGATGCCGTAACGCAGGACCACACCAACCAGGACACCTGGGGAGAGATGCACAAAGGGCCGGGGATGAACGCTGTGAGCATTTGCAGCTGAAGACCTGATAGGACATGTATCACCAGCAGAGAAATACATTTTGGCAGGGGACTAAAAAAGGCACCAGGAGCTGTTGTGAATGCTTTGAAGACAGTAAGCATCTTTCTGTCCCAGGCCAGAGTGAAGGGATGCTCACAGGCACTGGCCAGAACAGCACAGATGGTTCGGGGTCACTTTTTGTGCCATCAATTCCTTCACTCCAACCCAGCAGTCATTCTATGAACTTCTACACTCCTCCTTCCGTGAAACAATGGGAATAGCTCCCTTCTTCCCCACACAGCAAGACCCCATCCACCAGGCAGTGGAGCCACGCAGCCACTTCCTGCACCAGGGAGCTTCCCAGCAGCAATCCCTGCTGCAATAACTCAGGAAGCATTTTGGGCCAACCACTGTGCTCTGCTCAGTGCCCTGCAAGCTTTGTCTCCACACCACCAGCATCAACCTAAGGGTGAGCCAACACTGCCTGCTGGGGTCCAGTGGGGTGGATTTACAAGTCAGCAGTTTATATGGCACTCCTCATTTGCAGCACAACTCGTTAGCTGCACACCCAGATCTCGCATCCAGATTGATGGCATTCGCCAGCATGAGCTCCTCCAGCTCCCTCTCTCAGGCACAGTGCACTGAACACTCTCCCAGCAGTGCCTCCTGACAGCCACAGGCTGTGAGGACGGGGTGTCCCATGGACCCTTCCCACTCGGCCTTCTGCACAAAAAAAGTTTGGAAACTCCTTGATTCAGGCAGCGCAGCCAGAAACTCCTGTGGCAGCTGTCTGTCTCCTCAGCTGGAATCCCACCTGGGGACACCAGGACTCGTGGCTTTGAAATGAGATGCCCTGCTCAGGGGAAGAAGGGAAAGGTTTCGGTGGTGGCTGGGAATTCAGGAAGGATCCTGACTCACCCACCTCTCGCCTCTTAATCCCTGTCCCAAAGAGGGGCTACATCTGATAGCGGTGTTCATCCTCACCAGCTCACTTACTCACGCAGCTGTTCCCAGCCCCGCATGCCAGCCAAATCCCTGATCTGGCCAGCAACAGGAGAAGGAAGGGAATGGGAATGCTCTGGAGCCAACCTTCCCTGCTCACCTCCCATGTAAGGGAGCTGCCTAAAGGCTCCTGGCACAAACCTGACCCAGACGGCCCAACTTGTCAGACACCAGCACCAGCCCTGGGCTAAGCAGACCAAGCCCAGCATGTCCTCTTCTTTCTGATGGTCTCTTAGGAAATAGCTTAAAATCCTCTGGCATTTGAAGGGCTGTCCTAGCAGCAATCCCTGAGCCGCCCACTGGTATCAACATGGGACAAAAGTGAGAACCTGACACCAGGAAGCTGCGAGCAGCGAAGAGCTACAGGCAAGGCCAGAGAATTCATGGAGCTCTCCTGTGCAAAGTACAACTTTATTTTCATTGCATTTATCCCAACTTCATTAAAAAGAACAAAGGCCCATGGGCTTTTTTTTTTTCAGGTGCTGTTGAACATATCTCAGCTAAGATTTAAAATACAGACTAACAGATTATGACAGCAGCGCCAGGAAGCCAACGGCACACATTAATCTGGGCATTAAAGGAAAGAAAAATGCAGTGAGCACCCAAAAGCATCGTGCCAACACCCAGCTGGGATGAATCCAGGGGCCAAGAGGGAGCCAGTACAAGGAAACTGAACTTCTGGAGAAGCTTCGGCACATCCCCGCCAGCCCCCGAGCCGAAATAAAACGAGACTCCTCATTTAATTGGCCTAAATGCTGAGTACCTGGGGTGTGGGAACCTAATTTTAAACGCTGAAATGAAGCCTAGGGGCTGCTGAGCACCTACTGTCTATCCCAGTGAAATAACTCCAGCTCCTGAACATCAGCCCTGAGCCAACAGTGTAATTTGTAAGGTATAAATCCACCCGAAGCAACAGCTTACAGCTCAGGGTGAGAACACAGACACCAGGGAGCTGTGAAGTCAGCCAGCAGGAAGAGATGCATGCAGAAGTTCTCAGTTCTTGGGCTTTTTTTTTCCAACTAGAAAAGGACAAGCTTTTACAAACTGCTGTGATGTGAGGGGCTGTTGTGCAGCCCTCCTGCTGCAGCACTTCCACATCTTCTGCCAACCCCCCCTGGGCTGAAAGCATCACAGGAGCTGGGCATGGCCAAGCTGAAGCAACCCTGATTTTGTTCCCAGCAGCTTTGAGGTTGTTGCTGCAGAACAGCGGGTTCCCACCAAAACCACGTCCCTGTTTTGACCCGAGGGACAGAGCACAAAAAGCAGTGAGAAGTCAGGATTTTCTGCCTGGCCAGACAGGAGATGTTACTTTTTTTGCCAACACCTCCCTAAGTGCAGCCTGTGAAAGAGCCGATGGAAAAGATGTGTTTTAGAAACCGAGATGATGCGGGTCACCGTCTGAGAGCACAGTGCAACCAGGAGGTGACAACCAGGGCCTGAGGGGATGGGTGAGCGCAGGCACCGCGTGCTTCCCCACAGCTTTCCGAAGGACGCTTGCGGCTGAACTGTGGGACAGCAGGAGGCGAGGAGCACAGCGGGCCACCACCCTCACAGCAGGGCTTCCTTCCACGGGCAGCTCAGCCACGACCGAGCGTGGCTGTACAACACCCAGGGTGGGCAGCACGAAGAGAAGTGGACTCCAGCACCCACCAGAAGACGCCTTTCGTACGCCACACTCATCGCTCCTGCCTGGATAAGGATCCGTGCCCGCGTTAATCATTCCCCCAGCACAACACCCAGCCAAGGGCCGGTCGGCCTTCAACCCGCACCGCACGACCCCGGCACACCCGGGTTTCCACCTGCACACCCGGGGCACGAGGAGGACCGACGGCGGCAGCAGCCCGTGCCCGGGGCTCCCGGTACAGCCCGTAGCTGGGCACGGTGCGGGCCACGCCGCGCCCCCCGGCCCGCGCCCGCCGCAGGCTCCGCCCGCACCCCTCCGCCACCGGGATGAAGGCGAGAAGGCGCTGATCGGGGCGCCGCCCCGGGGGTGCGCGAGGTGCCGGGGGGGGCGGCGGGAGGGGACGGCCGTGCCCGCGTCCCTCACCGTAGATCATGGCGAGCCCGGTCTCGTGGAGAAAGCGGGCGCGGCGGTGCTTGAAGAGCCAGATGGTGAGGATGGTGAGGGTGAGCAGCAGGATGAAGACCAGCAGGTTGGCGCTGTCTTGTCGGTGGCTTTCCTCCGCCGCTTTCTCCGACACGATCTCCTCCTCCAGAGCCCCGGGTCGTCCCGCCGCCGCCGCCGCCCCGACCCATAGCCCCGCCGCCAGCACCGGACCCGAGCCCGGCCACCGCCGCGGCCCCGCCATCGCCCCGGCACGGCACAGCCCGGCCCGGCCCGGCCCCGCCGCCAGCAGGAAGCGGCGCTGGGCGCAGGCGCGGGGCGGGGACGGCGGCGCCGGGAGCCCGGATAGGGGCGGAGACCGCGGGGCCGAAGTTTGGTGCCGGGGTGGGGATGAAGATGCGGTGCTGCGCGGCCGGGGCCGCAAAGCGATCGTTTGCGAGGTGGGGGAGAAGGGAAAAAGCCCTCAAACCGAGTGACGAGCAACGAGTGGGGCTGCGGCGCAGGGGGAGGTGCGGGACTGCCCCGCCCACAACCCCGCAGGCCACGCCCACAACCCCGCAGGCCACGCCCACGATCACACTTGCCACGCCCATAACCGTCAGGCCACGCCCATCGGCCTTCCGGTCCCGACCTCCGTTGCCCCGCCCACCCGTGACGCCATCACCCCGCGCCCGGTAGGGGCGCCCCTGGCGGCGGCGCGGCGGGCAGGATGGCGGCCGCCTCGCTGTGGAAGGGGCTGGTGGGGCTCGGCCTCTTCGCTTTGGCCCACGCGGCCTTCTCGGCGGCGCAGCGTGAGTGTGCCGGGCGTCAGCGCCGTGGAGGGGGGGTCGGCGGGACGCGGTCGGTACGCCGTGGAACTCGGGGCCGGGCTGCGGCCCTGCGGGGCGGGGGGGGCGCGGGGCTCGGAGCTGCACGGGGCCGGGAGGGCCGGCCGTGTCCGTGCGCGGCGGTTGGTGCGGGGTGGAGGTGCCGCGTCCGCAGAAGGCGGGCCGGGCTCCGCGTTGGACGCCCCGCGCGTTTGTGTGTTGCAGATCGCTCCTACATGCGGCTGACAGAGAAGGAGGACGAGACGCTTCCCGTAGATGTAAGTCGGGGTCGTGTGGGTGGTTGGGAAGCGCGGTGCCGTTCGGGTAGCTGGGTCTCTCTTGTGTTGATGTGGTAGGTGGTAGGCAGGAGTCCGCGGCGGAGCAGCTTTTGGGTTACTCTTCAATTCAGGTTTCTTCTGTTGAAAAGAACGCGATTTCTCCATCCCCACATCCTGAAGCTGCGTCTGTCAGGGCACAACGGCTCAGCCCAGGCCTCCCTCTGCTCTCCCCCTGTCCTGATGCCTCTCAGCCAGGCAGTCCCCCAGCACAGCTTGAGCTCCAGACAGCTGCTGCCCTCATCTCTTGCTCTGCAGCATAAACACCATCCTCCCTCTGGCTCTTGTTGGCTGACATTTGTTTATCTAGTGTGGCTCTGTGCCCGTTTGATGCCAGCACAACCTGCTTCCGAAGGGCCTTCTGTATTTTATTTCTTTCTTTTTTTAAATTCCACTCCAGTTCTCTCCTTTGGTTTTGTTTAACCTCAGAGGTGAGGTGATGCTCACCCCCTACAAACAGCACCCCTCCCCTGTGTGCAGCTACCATTGGCCACTGATACACTTCTCTGAAAGAGCATTAGATCCTTAAGTGCACGAGAACAGCGTGTTGTTGTGCAGATCTCCCCGTGGAGCTGTGTGACTCAGTGCAGTTCATGCAGCACAGACAGGTTGTCAGGTGCTGTGAGCTTTTCTCATCTCTGCTGCTGAATAATCCCGTGCCTCAGTTTCCCTGCTGTTGAACTGGAAAGCACTTGCTGCCACTGGGTGAAAAATGCAGGAGACACAGTTTGAAAGTTTGAAAGACTTTTTTTGCTACCATGAGAATATTTAGTAATCGGTGTGTTGCGTTGTTCCCTCTCTTACAGATAGTTCTTCAGACTCTGTTAGCCTTTGCAGTTACCTGCTATGGGATTGTACATATCGCAGGAGAGTTTAAGGACATGGATGCCACTTCAGAACTAAAAAATAAGTATGTTTTATTTCTTCTCATAAACACACATATCCATTGCACTCTGTGCAAATGGGGCACATCTGTGAAGTGGCAGCATCAGGCTTGGCCTCTCCTTAGCTCAGCTCCTTCACACGCACAGCTGTGATACATAGGATCAGTCGTATTTGGGGAAGCCAATAGCATGTGGAACTAAAGGCAGAGCTAGATAACTAGAACAAATTAAATACATTTTCCCTTTGCTTCTCCTGTTCCAAAATCCTGCTGTGCAGAAATGTTTGCCTGGGGAGTAAGAGCTCAGCAGTCACAGAGCATTGCTGTGAGACAGTCTCACATATCATATGGCCGTGTGCAGGTCACACCCCCTGTTGCTTATGGCTTCTTCACAGAAAAAGCCTGTGTTGTTTGAATCTCACAGTGAAATACTCCAGACAGAATGACAGATTTCTGCAGATTTCAAGAAAATAATGAACTTTGAATTGAGATTTTGAAAAGGATGTGAAGTTAGGACGGTAGAGGAGGCCTTTTGGGCCGTTCCCATAAGCCTAGGAGAATATGGAAACTAAACAAGCTGACGTTGTTATAGCATTTACTTAAAACCCTGAAGTTCAGACATAGAAAGGAATGGGAAACTGACAGTGTTACAAGTCATGAAGCTGTCACGTGTGGTATACATGCAAATAGCCATCCACAGCTCTGCCCCCAAGCTCAAGGAAGGAAAGTGAAGTTTGACAGTAGCATGGACAGCTGCAAACTGAACAAGCAGAACTTGTCAGGCACCTTGGCTTTGTATTTCATGGATTGCCTTACATTGGAGGAGACCTTGAAGATCATTAGTTCCAAGCCATGGGCTGGGTGCCCTCCACCAGTTCAGGCTGCCCAGGGCCCCATCCAACCCAGCCTTGAACACTTCCAGGGGTGGAGCACACACAGCTCTCTGGGCAGCAGTGCAGTGCCTCTGATTAAAAACTTTGTCCTGACATCTAACCTAAATGTCCCCTTTTAGTTTATCACCATTCCCCTTTGTCTTATTTTCTCTGTCTTAGTTTAGAAAAATATGAAGTGAGCATGGCCTTTCTGAGTTTTCTTTTCAAAACTTGCATTGCAAAAGCTGGAAAACTCCAGACTGACTCTTCTAAAAGTCCTGCTCTAAAACAGTACTAACGCTGACTATCTGCCTTTATTTTGAAGGACGTTTGACACGTTAAGGAACCATCCATCCTTTTATGTATTTAATCATCGTGGTAGAGTATTGTTCCAGTCCCCAGACACAGTGAATTCTTCTTCAAATCAAGATGCTTTGTCATCCAGCTCGTCACTGAAATTTCGAAAACTTGAACCTCTGCGCCGCTAAGACTTTTACAGATTCTAATAATAATCCAGGACACTGAGATGTAATATTGAAGTCGGGGATGTAAACACTTTTTTTTTTAATTTCTGGAGCAGTATTTATATTGATCTTCCAGACTTTATAAAGTATATATATAAAAACTAAGGACCTTCTTTGTATGCTGTTAATGAAAACAAATTGGCAATGCGGTATAAATTATTCTACAGTTATGCTGTGAAACACATCTTCAAAATTTCATATACTAACAAAGATTCAGGTGACCTAACTTCAGCTAAAATGAAAAACAAGCTAGATTTTACCACGATTACTGTTCTTTGTTAGGAGGGAGTGTTTGAGTGCTATTTATTTTCTCAGTTTGCTTGCACTACAGTTTATAGAACTCCTTCAGAAATACTGTGTGCACTGCATCACTTATCAGCAGAAAAAGGGCAGCGTTTCCTGTTCCTACAGAGCCACAGAGACCTGTGTGGTGTAGGTACAGGAAGTCAGAATGGTTGCATTTGTTTTTATTTTTTTACAATACTGGAAAGTAGTTTTGTGAAGGGTTTTGTTTTTTGTTTTTTTTTTTCCCCTTAATTCTTCATTATCACATTATTTCCTTGTTGCCCTCCTTTCTTTAAAAGCAAACTGTCCTATGTTGCCCCCGTTTGCCTGGGATGTGGCTGTACAGTTGGTGCCTGCGTGGGGGAGGCAGCTCACTGCTGATCACATCAATGATCTACTATGCTCAGTTTCTTCACTGCATTTTTGTTCTTTGATTGTGAATACAGATGACTGAATGGTGTGTAAGTACCTCAAAATGGTAGCAGATACTAGTTCCCATTTTCTGTGAGAGGTATTTAAGTATCAGTAAGCAACGTCCCTTCTGTAAAGGTTACAAGAGTAAGGTCCAGCAGCTGTGTCTGTTTACTGGCATTAGTACAGTACAGGTATCAGCTAATTATAGTACAGTTCCCCCTTTTCTGTCTACAGAGCCATTAAAATTGATTTCTTTTTCTAGCTGAGCCCTTCGGTGATTTAAAATGACTGTCTTGATTGTGTTTATTAGGACAGATGATGCGGTCCTTAACTACTGACTTCTAAATTCTGATCCCCTCTTAGGGGCTGAATCAGTGCTAACGTTTTCCTTGGTCTGGCATTTCAGTCCAGCAGTGAAACGCTCTTCTCCCACCTACCTGCCACAGCAAAGAGAGGGCAGTGCGAGATACTGATGGGGCCAACTAGAATTTTGCATAGTCTGAGGATGATGTCTCACTGCCTCTGTGCAAAATCAACCTTTTGTCCTAGCACCTGTTTTTTAAACAGCTAAGAACTGTCAAAGGCAAAAAGCTTAGCAAAACTACTGTGTAAACTGAAGCCTCTCTTTCTAGCTCTGCCCATCCTATGGATTGGGTGCCCCAATGCTAGAGCAATACCCGTAGCTGCTGCTCTACAATCACTCTTAAACATCTGGGTTTGGTTGGAAAGGGTTACTCTGCCAATTAAAACCTTAAGTGTTCTGGTTCCCCCCTAGCCGGTGTCAGGGAGGGAAAGTGAGGCCGAAGGTCTGTAATCATTGTACCAGACTGATCCTGCAACTGTGGTTGGCAGTGAGCCAGTGGGAGAGGGTATCTTAGAGCAAGGCTGCTCACCTTATATGTCTAAGAAGCCCCATTTGTGCTATGGTAAGGCTACACAGGCCTGTCCAAGGTGGGTGGTGCTACCATCTGACAGTTGTAAATCATTCTTGGAGGAAAAACATCAGTTCCTCAGACGTGAGTCATGCTGGGAGCACCCTGTTGGCTGCACCAGGTCTCTGTGATGTGACAAGTAGCCTTACTCTTCAGCAGCAATGGTGTACAAAGCTGTACAAATTATTTTTTCTTATTGATCTTGCAATGTCCAATAAAAACTGATATCTTAAAAAGTGTTTGGGAGTGGTCCTTATTTCTCACCCGGAGCCTGCTGCAGGAAATCCCCAGTGAGAGCATATTGAAGTGACTGTATCAACAATACGCGATCTTGTCTTAATTATGGCAGCTCTGTGTGAAAGCGTATGTCTGGTCTGGTGTTCATTTCTGGAAGATAAGATCAGTGTATGGAATGAAAACAACATGCTGCGAGGAGCTAAAGACGACACTTTGGGTGAAAATGTTACAGACCGGTGGTTTTTCTGCCTTGGCAATCCTTAGCCAACATGTTTTCTGCCTTCCGTTTAACCATAGCAGAGGCTTTCCTAGCTCTGCCTGCCCACGAGGACAGGTTCCAGCAAGGGCTGCTATTGCAACAGCTGCTGGGGGAACAGGCAGACTGCTTCCAGGCCGGAGGTAGTTCCAATCACAGACTTGAGCAAGATCTCTCTGCACTGCCTATTCTGCTTTTCTTACGAGGAAGGTTGGAAAGATATCAAAATAGAGGAGCTTGCTTAACTACAGAGTGAAGAAAGCAGCAGGCTCACCCTTCATCTGCTTCCTGTGCTGTCACAGCTGTCTGCATCCGGCACTGAATCCAAGAGTGCAACAGCCAGCAATTGGTGTCTTAAAGCAGCTTAACCCACTCCCAAGGATGCATTGTGCTTACACTGCATGCTAGTTCCTCACAGATAAGCCAGCCTTCTTCAAAAGCAAACATAAATTGTGCCAACAGCCCCTTGGATGAGACCAAATAGGAAGAGTTTCAGCCTCACCCAACACTCTTCTACCGCCTTCGACTGATTTGGCTGCAGGATGTGATGTTTCTACTACATTAAATCCACCCCCCCCCCCCCCCCAAAAAAAAAAAGGAGATGATAATTTGCATTCATTGTGTCACAGGGGCTGGGGTGGGAGATCTCTGGTGGAGAGCTCTGTGCTCCAAGAGGGGTCAGTAAGGGCAGAACTGCAGCACGTCTTCTGAAAATGACTTCAATGGCACACGTTTGTTCCAGGTCTGGCTGTCACAAAGGTCCCTCCCCGTGGGAGCTGGATCCCATAGCTCCCCATGCAATTCCTGCTGCCCCCATGCCTGGCAGGCAGCCATCATCCAGGGGAAGGGCACAGAAAAGCTGTTCTGAATGTTAAACAAGCAGAAAACATTGGTACCAGCTTTTCTCGGCCACAACCAGCAGCGAAGGCAAACCTCGTCCTGGCTGTTTGGCTTTGAGGTCACCTTGGAGCCTTCACCACCTGGGGGAGAATTGCAGTATGAATAGATAGGGCACTCCAGCAGGTGAAGGCCTGTAAATCAGTCCGACATTTGTCTCAGTGACACAATGTCATTTCAAAACACTTCAGAGCGCAACAAAAGCTATATCCTTAAAATGGCAGCTAATTAGTTTTCCTGTCTTGCTCATTTAATCCGTTTTCCAGCCAAGAAAGGCAAACTGGAGTTCATGAAGCAGAGAGGCAGCCCAGACAGAGTCTGGCAGCAAGCAGGAAGGCTGTCAGGAGCACAGGACGCAGGAACACTGAACACAGGAGCATAGAACACAGGATCACTGAACACGAGCTCCAAAGCACTTCAGCAGGAGTGCAAGCTGTGCCGTGCCACACTTAATCAGGTCATTTTTAAAGGAAGGAAGGGGAAAAAAGGGTGAAATTTGGATTATTCAACCAGTGACCTACACCAGTGGTCCATGGGAACACACAGAGCCCCAATGCAAGCATTGCAGCCAGACAGTGCCCTCCTGCCTTTGCTGGTGCTGCTGAACCTGTTTCCCTAGGATTAGCCACAGGCACTCCAGATTTAAAACAGAAAAATCATCCCCTTCCTCCCCCTAGAATTTTCAGCTGTGTGCTTTAGGGAAGTTCAGGGCCAGCCATGCAAGGCACAGAGCCCCAGGGCCCTGAGAGGGCTCTGCTGCAGTGAGTGCTGAGGCAGAGATGTGCACCTTGTGCTGGGTGCACCAGTGCAGAGAACAGACACTGCAAGTGGTCGGCAGCCCTCTGTCACATACAGAACTGTGCCCAGGGACTTCAGTGCAACCAGTGTGATTTCAGCCACAGCTCCACCACCATCACCACTTGGAAGCAGTTCTGCTTATCTTGCTGCTGCAGTACCTACCTGAATAGCACAGCCCCAGAAGGATTGCAAAGGAAAAGCTGCAGCAGAGTGAGATCTGCACACTTCTTCCATAGGACAGACCCATATATCCTCTGGGGTACAACAGGGCTGGTTAATAAACCCAAAGCAGGCACAGCCATGCTGCTGCTTGGGTTTGGCCAGAGCTGACAGCAGAGGACAACCTCTGGAAGGGACAGGGTGAGATGTCCTCTTATCCTGCACAATATGAACAGCTCTCATTTCCTGTGGTATGGGGAGGGTTGCAAGGCTTTCTCCTTTCTGCCCTTGCTTCTCACACCAACTGGGAGCTGCACAGCTCAGAAGAACTCAAACCTTCAAACAGCTGGGACACTCAGCAGGGATCAGCCAACACACAAGTTAGGACAGAAGCCCTGAAAGAAGCAAGGTGAGTCACTGCAGATGTGGTTCCAGAGGAGCAGCAGGGCACAGATGCCCATCAGCCCAAAACCACAACCCGGCTAGCAATGGGAACGAGCACACAGCCTCCCAAAGACAGGCACGGCTTAGGTTTGCACCTATCTCAGGCAGACAGACATCTCTGGTCATAGATGTCTAAGGATGGACAGAGCATAGCTTTAACCGGCATCTTCAAACTCCTACAGGCTTCCTATTGTGACATGAGCAGTCCCCTCCATGTCCTTGCTCACTCAGCCCCGTCCTGCCTCAAAGTGGTGAGCACACCAAGTCCTGAAGTGCAGTGCAGGTCCTAGGAAGGAAAGTGCTCTCCGGTTACATCTGTGTGAACACAGCATTTTGCAGCTGGAACCCGGGCAGCTTTCAGTTGCCCTGTGAAGTCAGAGCCTCCTTGGGGCTGCGTTGCACTCACTTATGGAAAAAGCCAGCACCCAACCTACCCAGCAGCAGCTTCCTTTCTCAGCCCGGGCTTTGACTCACCACAGACCGCCTTCCCCCTGGGGAACGCGCTGCCAGCTGCCAGGAAGGAGCAGTCTCCTGCCCTCACATCACCTCACCTGCATCAGGTGAGCTCCCTGCCCAGGGCAGCACTGAGCCCCTGCACGCCCTGCCCACACCCAGCCCTGGGCGAGGGAATGGCGCTGCCGCAGCATTTCAAGTGCACTGAGTTTGTATTCCTGCTCTCTGCCCGTACTCCTGCAGAAGGATTTGCTGAATGCAACGTATTTCAAACGGCCTTTTCTACAGCTCGCCAGTCCCCACCATCTCCTCTCCCACTAATGACTGCTTTGGATTGTGGCTTCTACGCTCTGCCCGCTGCTTGTTGGCAGAGGAGAGAGCACTGAACCCAGGGATGCCAGAGGAATTTAAAACATGCTTTTATAACAGCTGAGAAAGACAAGGTGCTGGAGCAGCTCAGGTCAGAAACCAGAACTCGAGTTTGAAGAGGAAACAGCAGCCTATGGCCTTTGGCCACATCCCTGCAGCCCTCCTCCCTCCTGCTGTCCCAGCCCCTTCTCTCCGGCTCTACTCAGCCCACTGACAGCACAGGCTCAGCAGCCTGCATGCTGCTGTACGGTGGGATTTCCAACACCAGGGAAAGAATTCAGCATACAAGACCAAATTAGGGCATGGATTTTATAATCTTTGCTAGTGACATGCTATACGACCTTGGGTAAGTCCCTCCATCCTTCTTTAAAGATGCTCTCAGAGTGCCGTGAAACCCTAATTAGCAGCCCAAGAAGCACTTGAGATAGTTTGTCTCTCTTCCAAAATACCCAACCACAGATGAACAAGAACAATCTTAGTTTTGAATTCTGCAAGCAACTGGGATCCAAGCTGCTCTCAGATCAGCCACTTAAACAACACAATCAAAGTTAAATGTGCCAGCTGTGCACAAAGGATTGTAATACGCTGCACAGACTGGAAAACAGCTTCAAGAACTGATGTTATTTTTCCATGGCTGGGATGCCACTGTCGAGCAGCTGTATTATAATAGTCTGCAATCAGCAAAAATTTTATCACTTTTTAGTCCTGGAGGGTAAGGCTCATTGTTATTTCTGTCCAACTTACAAAAGCAGCCTTGATTCCTGAGGCACCCCTTACCAAGAACCACTACAGCAAGAAAAACTGACAAAAAGCCTTCAAAGTCCCGTGCTCAGAGCTCAATTACACCAACAATTTCCTAAGTGAAACAAGTCGTGCACTCAGAACCTGCTCACACCACTACCACCGCTTCCAGAAATAGCATTTGCCTCTCCACAAACCCAGGAAAAGCTCCTGCTGCCCACTGCCAAACACCCAACGTGGTCACTGTCAGTGCACCCAACCACTGCGCCCATCCATCGGCCCATCGGTGGGATGGCTGCAGGGCACGGTTCCTCCCTGCAGGCCTGAGCACAGCCCTGCTGCCTCCTCTGCACAGCAGCAAGAGGGAAAGCCTTCCGACTGCGTCGCTCCTAAAAGATGGAATGTCTCTCTGATATATTCTACAAATCAAATATTGGCAGATAAAATATAAAATTAAAATAAGCACGCACTCTGAGAAAATGACGAAAACCAGGCAGGCCGCGCAGAAAAAGCTCTGCCCTTTTGGCTACAAAAACACTCTGTAAGCCTCTCCTCCTCCTCGCTGTCCTGCAAGCATTTTACAAACAGGCACAGCACACAGATGCCTCGCCAACAGCTTTGTCCTGCTCAGCACAAGGGCAAGGGCAGCACAGGTACCCAGAAATTTGCAGAGGTGCACGGTATTTTCAGGGACATCACACAGGACTGTTTGCATTAGAGGAGTGGCAGCGACTGAGATGACAGCAAAAATGCCAAGGATTTGGCTACTTCCACCGCAGCTGGAGCTGATCCTAGAATCAAAAATAGCTGTGAAACTCCCACTGCAGATGATAAAAGAGATCAAACTTCCCCCGGCTCTCAGAAAACAAATAATTCTGCAGCAAAAAACCTGACTGGGGGTTTCCATTCTGCTGTTTCCCAGACCAAGCTGTTCTTCTCAGCTTAACCAGAAACCGTACGTGAGCTTTGGTCCAAGTTCAAAAACACAGATGGCAGCTTCTTTAGCAGCTCTCCAGTTCACGTTAAAGGCTCCTTTTCTTGACACGGTATCAGCAGTCTCCATTCCACGAAAACCCACATGGCTGCCAGTCCAAGGCAGCCATACGCAGTGATGTTGTTTCACCACATCTGAAAATACCCTCCACTGAGCTGACCGCAAGGTGGTACCAACAGTTTAACTTCTTCCTCAGCATTTCTTCCCCGTTTTTCTGAACTCTCAACAATCAGCTGCTGAAGTCACCACATCTGCACTTCCAGCCCTGAGAATAGTCTCACATGCCTCTTAAATAAAGTTCTGAAGCAGAAAACAAATGAAACGAAACTGACTTTTACAGTATCCAAGAGGCAGCTGCCTTTCCCACCAACTCTATCAAACCCTGTACTCGCATCCCCTGATGGACAATAGGGCTCCTGCAGAACTCCATGCTGTGTCAGCCACCATCAAGAGGCAGTTGCAAGTATTATCAACACAGGAGAGAAGAAAAGCATCAATACTAAAGCCAAGCCAGCAGACTGCTTCCAGGGATGAAGTAATTTGCTAAGTTGCAGCTGGACTGGAAAGGCCCAGTAAATCAGACACATTCGGTGGTTTTGGTTCAGTCTTCCTCACCTGAAATGTCACTGTAAGTAAGGCAGTCAAAAAGCTGATCACAGGATTGACAACAATTCCTGCAGGCCACTAGCTTTGCTAAATCCCAAAGCATTCTCCTTCTCGTTTCTTCCTTTTCCATTTGACAGACTTCAGAGCTTGTTTTTGCAGACCTGAAAGTTGTAGCTCCATTTAAACCCAGTGACTAACATCCTTCCTTCAGATCTCTGCCAAATGCTGTTTTTGCCAGATTTGAGGTGTCTTTGGCCTCATTTTCAGCTTAACTAGGTTGCATATTCTTCAGGACAAGTGCTCCAGAGCCCATTTGCAAAAGGTGTGATACTGCCATGCTGGTTGTTATGAAACACTCCAGTTCAGCTTTACAAACGTTTATGGTTTGTTTCCATTAGGCAATCCATTTTCACTCTTATTTTTTCCATCAGAAGCTTCTTAGAAGATATTAAAGAAACAAAATTCAATACACTACATCACTGCCATTTCAGACAGCCAGCCAGCTCAGAGGCAGGACCCAGAGAAAACTACAAAACAAAAATGTTATGGGAAAATTACTTTTTCCTGTAAAGGGAGATACGAAACCTCTTAACCACTGCAAAGCCAAGCATAGCTGAGCAACAGCTTCTCCAGCTGTTATTTCAGAAGATGACAGCCACTTTCTGGTGTTGGCTAGGCCTGGGGAAGAATACATCCCTGCACATCATAAATGTACAGCACACAAACTGGGAACAGAAGCACCTAAAAGACATCTGCCATCAGCAAGTGGCCCTGAGAGCAATAAGGCTGCAGGCTCACTTTAGGAAAGAGAAAAACTTCATGTTTGTAAGAGCAGAATGAAGACAGTAAGCACTGAGGATGCCCAATCAGGGTCAAGAAATAGAAAAAGTAGAACACATACAGATATCTGGACACCAGAGCACCACATTTTTCCACCTTTAGCAGGAAGATACACCGTTAATTCAGACAGTTGAACAATGCTCCTTATGCTCCTTATGGAAAACACAGCAAGCTACAGTCTCTACAGTCTTGTGTTTTTTTTTCTCCCTAACATTTCACTTTAGATGTGCTGCATTATTTCAATCTCGTACAAGGGCTCAGCAAACACAAGTATGAACAAAGCACATACAGCTTTCCAAATTCCACTTCCCAGCCTGTGCCCGTTTCCTGATCCCATGGAACACTTGCTGCTCAGAAGCTGACCAGACACACTCAGTAACACAGCTGCAGGGGTCACGGTCTCCACGCACAAGAAGGAAGGTCTGACACCAGCACAACCCTTCCTGGGTGTCCTGGTTGCACATCAAAGTGAATTATGCTATTCGAAAGCCATGGCTGTATTTTTTCAATGCATTTGCCACCCACGTCAAACAAGGTTGTTTGTTTTACAAAGGATTCTGTTAATATTCTCCTTAACACAAGTCTGAGAACATCCACTGGCTTTCTAAGCAAACAATGTTCATTATGTGCTCCTCTTGGGATGTAGGACTGTGTGCATTCAAACAGAGTTTTCTTCATCTTCTCACTGAACAATCTCAAGATGGTATGTCTTCCTTCTTTCTTATGAAGATTCATGTTCAGTTCAGTGTAAAGCTTCTTCTCCTCTGACGTTCTTACCCAAATTCATTTTATTCCTGTGCATTTTCTGATATACAGGTTCCCAAACAAGGTCACCATCTCCCTGTAACTGATTTGGCAGCCAACTGTATCACGTCAAAAGATTATGTTCAGATACTACACAAACAAGGTCACTAGCTAAAAACTCAGCCTCTGCTCAGGCACACTGTGATCAAGTAGCTCTCCTGGAATCAGTAAAGAAAATTAACTAGAAGAAGCTCATCTCCTCTTACCACCTAGTATTAAAAAACAGCATAATCACAAGCAATTTGATGCACATAACTATGCATTTTGAAACCACGTACACGCAGTACATGTGACCTACTGTAAATAAATTCCATCTCAAGAATCCAACATTAGGCACGCGAGGTCCATTGCGGTGACATACAACTTCCACATAATGATTCTGAAGAGATGAATCCCAATTTGTATCACTTATCTCTGAGGCATTACTGTATCTTCTAAAAATATGTTCAACTGTACAGACAAGTAACAGCTAAGAGTTTACAGTAACTTCTTTCCCTGTATCACTTCATCCACATAACACTGTAACAGAGAGTTGCTGCTGCTGGAATTTATTTCTTTTTTGAATTTCACTGGTGTAATTCCAATAGTCAAACTACCACTTCCAGAGGGACACAGCTGCTTCAGAGAACAAGGAAAATACATCTCACAGGCTGGCTAGTACTGAAAACACTAGTAGGAACAGAAGTTCAAGTCACCAACTTCTCTCAGTTTCCCTGCCTCTTGTGCTGGCTGGTCAAGTAGAATCCTTAGGATATTTGCAGTACTTCATAAAGAGCTCGTTCACATGAGCACAACTTCATCCTGTCTTTTAAAACAAAGTTGTTAAAGGATCAGAGGACGTTTTTATATGTGAACAACTGAAAATACAGAATTATCTGAAGAGCCACCTACTACTGGCATCTTATTGGTACTGTTAAAAGGAAGAATTGAATTACATGCAGGTGCTTCAGTCTTCTTTGCATGTTCTGTGAATATAAAATTGCCTTTTGACAAAAGAGGAATAGAGGAGAGGATACCAACTCAGGTAACCAAGGATTTGGTAAGACAGAACTTAGCGAGTAAAAATGTGCACCCTGCACAAGCTGAACTGACTGATGGGGCAGGCACTCCAGGGCCTGTGCCTCAGGAAGATAAATACAAACATGTTCTGCAGCTATTACCATAAGCTGAGTTTGAGGGCGTGCAGACCAGAATTACAAAAATATCAGCAGTCTGTTGGTGACAGACAATTGGTGGAACTCAATGCTGCCCGCTAGAGACTCCTCAGATCAGCACTTCTTAAAAATTAATAAAATGGTTTATTTTATATATACATTATGTTCCAAAAAATTTATACAGTTAAAATATCAAATTAGTGATCTGGTAACAATACTGTTCAAAATAATCTCTTTTGTATGAACATTAAAATACACGTTTTTAAAAGCGTTTCCTTTTAGTGCTTCCAAAGCACAGCGTGTGCCAAGGCCACCTGAAGAATCTCCGTCCTCCTCACAGGATGAAAGAGAACTGAAGTCGGGGACCTGGGAAGCCTCAGGTGCACTTTCATAATGTCTGCAGACAAAACAGAAGAGAGTCTGAGGTAGATTGTTTAGTGACCATCAGGTGGTAACAGTCACAGGGCTGTCTTTAGCTTTCATTAACACAATAGCAGTTTCTTTACTCTCAATCTACACTGAATCTCAAGTTTAAAGGCATGGCTAGTAGTTCTCAGGAACAAGACCCTTGTCTCTGTGGTGGCAACATGCAATATTACCAGTGCAGGTGTTTCTGGGAGGGTTTTTTTTTTGGGGAACACATGGGATCTCTCTCCACGATGCAGACAGTGTGTGCATTTGACAGTGCCCCATTTAGTGCAACCTGCTGCCTATAGCACGTAAAATGTCTAATGACAGTGTTCAAATGAGTAAATTCTCATCACCTGCAGGAGGGGCAGCAATGGTTATTTTCTTCAGCCTGTCGAGCAAATAGCACCCTCCACAGGAAAAAAGCCACACCTTTCATAGCAAATCCTTAAGGTTATAGCCCAGCTCCTGCCGATAGAGGTTTGTAAAGTTAAAGCTCCACTGCTTCTTCTCAGACTCTGACAGTAAAATCAGTTGACTGCCAAGATGGTGACGGCAACAGCTGCATTCTCTTCCACTCTTCTGCGGCACAGCAAACTCATTCCTGGTCCGTATTCCTCTGGCTGGTAAACTATTATCTGCTGTTGACATGATTAACTCTGTTGGGTAGGCTGTTGAACTCTAGTTCCTCTAGTATTCTCTCTAAGTGTTGTATTAAGACACGTTTTTTAAACCTAAGGAAGAGAAAGAAAGTTATTTATTATTTATTTCCCAAAAAATAACAGTTTGACAACTCAGTATTATTTAGCTATGACAAATACTACTACCAGAGCCTCTGTTACCAGCATGGAAGAGCTTCCTTTATTTGAGGATTGGAATAGCAAAAGTAATTTAATACAGCCACAGTTCCCAACTCAGACAAATTTTGGGTTTTCCTTCCATAACCACCATCTTGCTCTTCTACATTTTCTTCAACTACTGGCCATTTACTCCAGGAAATGTAAGGGCAGACTGACAGCTAGAACAACTGTACTAATTGAAATACGTCAAAATAGAAAAACAAAGTAGCAGTACTGGAAATTTTTATATTTTATTAACATAATCAAAAGTAACAATTTATGACCGAGTCATTTTTATCCATACAAACCTTGCAGCTTCCTTGATAGCAAATTCAATGAAATACTTCTGAATTTCCATAGGTCCTTGTACCTCCTCAAGAAGAGAGAAGATTTTTTCATAATCTAAAAAAAAAAAAAGAAAAAAGAAAAAAAGTTCAATTAGTTTAGAAATACATCTTTCAAATGCAAGTTCAATAACTCTCAACAGTCAAAGGAAACAACAAACAAAGCCCAGAGTTTCACACTTCAGCATACATGCTAGACAAAAAAAAATATCCAGCATTAGCTTTGTGCACAAGAAAGCAGGCGATATCAATAATCTGAAGCAATACTGATGATCTGGTATCCAAATGTGTCACTGAAGAATTAGGTTCTCTTAAGAGAGCAACAGCTAGAAACATCAGCCCTTGGAAAAATGCAGGCTAGGTCTGACCAGTAGAGAAGATCACTGTGGATGTAGTGCCAGCACTAGCAGATGATATGAGCAAAGAGGCATCCCCTCTTTCATGCCTCCCTGAACACTGCAACAAGGCATGCTACAAGTACTAATCTGCCACAATGATTATATGTCTCAGTGAAATGCTAAGCTTTGGGAAAGAAACAGAAGATCAGAAAAAGAGTTAAGAATAGTCTGATTACCAGCTCTTGACAACGTATTAGAAAAATGCTTAGTGGTTTAAATTGTAGAAATAACTCACTTGGATATAGACTACATTGAGAACATCCACAGTTTAAGAAGAATTGAAAGATTATGGCTATGGTAAGTCCTACAGCATACATACTGGCTAGAGTTACTCTATACATAACAAAAGCCAAGATGCCAAGTTACTTTTTCTGACAACAATTTAGATTTTGGGGAATTATTAAACATTACAAGACAATAGAGAACAAATGAATTTTAGTCTTCAGTTCTTATGGGTTTACAACAGCATTCCATCGTTAATTACACTCTTTCTCAAAATAATAAAATATTATTGTGCTGTTAACTGCAATATTCCCTTTCCATCAATCACATTTCAAGATGTACCAGCCCTCATAGCTACATATGTCTTTGCCCTCAATCACAAGTTCTGGCAAACACAGAACAAAGTACACAGGGTACACACACACACAGACACACACACACAGACACGGAGTACTGCAATATAAGGGAAAGTCTAAGACAGGCATGCTGTCTGTTAGCCTTCCACTACTGAAATATCAAGTCACATAACATCATTGGTAACACTTACAAAAATAAAACCTGTGAAAGTTGCCTCATAAGATACCTCTCACAACAGTTAATCTAACTTAAAGGGAAAGCAAGGTCACTTGGCACTCATCTTCACACACACTGCTGTCAACTCACCTGCCCTCCCATTTAAGGACCTTCCTCCTTTCCCGTTCCTCTTCTGCTCATATACAAGTTACCAGAAACAATCTGAAATCTAAAGTTCTACGTATTTTCAAAATAGCTTCTGTCATAAAAGAAGTCTTCTCTACCCCTAGCCCATTTTTAGTATATTACATATATATACACTATATATTACATTATATAACATCATATATTATATAACAAAGAACTTACTTCTTCCAGGTTTGCGAACCTCTTTCATCACTTTAATTTTGATATCAGCATTGTTTCCCTCCAACATCATAGGTGTTATTTTAAAGGAATTTGGCACAGATTCTGAAGCTGCTTCCATCACTCGTTTTTGGTCATCTCCAGCCACACCGTAATTTAGAGGCCCTTGAACAAGTGCATTGGTGCCCGGTTTGTGATCCAAGCCATCTTCACTTAAACAATTGAACTCATCAGGTAGAGAGTCCAAGTCATTGGGTAACATTTCATCATCTCCCATAGCAGCTGGAACAGAAGGAGCCATTTGTACAGATATGCCATCAATTTGTTTTTCCAGCAATTGACAATTTTCTGCTTTCTTCTCTCCATTACCATCTTGGACAATATTGTTAGTGGTGTCTACAAAGTGAAAAGATGCATATTATTATTAAATAATTCAGTATCAAAAGCAAAAAAGAAGTTACTCTGCATCCCTTCTTGTTTAAAGTACTGTGTAGTGATCAGCTAGTGCTGAGTAATTCTCTTCAGAAGTTTTATCCAACAATCAAAGCAATCAAATGAAAATATCCCTTAGGATAGCTACCATCTGATGTAATTGTCACAAAGTCATCATTTTCTGAATTCCTATTGTAGTGCTACAACTTCTTAGTAAACTAAAAATCATAGAATCACGGAACTGTAGGGGATGGAAGGGACCTCTGGAGATCACAGACTCCAACCCCCACAGCTGACACAGCTACAGCAGGTGGCACAGGTCAGCGACCAGACAGGTCTTGAATATCTCCAGAGAAGGAGACTCCACGACCTCCCAGGGCAGCCTGTTCCAGTGCTCCATCACTCTGGCAGTAAAGAAGTTCAAGTATTCCCTCCCCTAGTTCAGCAACTAAGAGTATTCTCTTGACTCTGCTGCAATAGGTATGCAAACATAACTGTATTTGTTTTTACTTTCTTTCCCTGACCTCTCCTTTCCCCATTGCAGAATACACAAATGAGAACTAAAACCTAAAATGAAATGTTTTCTAACTCCAAAACACCTTGGTGAAAGGTTTCATAACTTTTTAAAAATATTTCATCAAATTATTGTTCATTCAGGACTTCATTAACTCCAAGAGTAGCATGCTTAGCTACAACAAAAGAAATCCTATCCTAATCAACATTAAAATTAGCCAATGATTTAGCCTAGAAATCACAGAGACTTTTTTCTTTTTTTTAAATATATTTTGCATAGACTTTCCACTTCAGATTTGTGCTACAACTCAATATACCTTTATTTGTTGGTACACCTTTGAGGTTCATATGTGCTGGGGATCCAGAAGCACATGGCGGCCCTTTCCCACCAACATGATTTGTTACAACTGGTGGTGACTGGGGCCTTCTCAACAGTGGTGACATGCTACGCCTTCTCTTTAGAGATGCTGGAGTATTTGGCTCTCCAGGACGCTTAATCTTATTCTGAGGCCCAGCAACAAATTCGTCTGCTTCATCTATCATCATACCCTGAAGAAAAAAATATATACATATATATGTATATAAAACAAGTAAGAAAACACATATACTGCTTTATCAATTCCTAGATTAATTCCCTCTGCAACAATGCACGTGGCTTTCAAATAACAATACAGCAGATAACGAGATTCATCCCACCTTCTTATCCTGTTTGAATGGATTGCCAAATGTATGAAGCCTTTTTGGTTGATCTGGATCAATCTCTCGAAGGGGTGAAGGCATCATTTTCAAGTATTCCTGGTAATTTCCCATTTGAGCAACAGGAACACTGTGAAGGCAGTCTGCAGCACAACAAGACATCTTAATGTAGTCGACCTTACAACTAAGGCACTAAAAGCCTCATTGACACTCAAGTGCGAGTGTCAATATGTAACAAGTAGAAAAGTAGAAGACTACAATTTCAAAAATAAGGTTTGTAAGAGTTAACTGGCAAAAGCATGAAAAATAAGCAAGTTCAATCTCTATTGTAACAACTGCAAATTTAGACTACCAGCACTTAAAGGGTAAAGTGAAATATGTTTCCCTCTTTATATAAAAACAGGTTTACTGCAATTTATTGCATGGGAAACCTCTTCCACAACATTTCTTTTTAAAACTCAAAGCAAGCACAACCTATTTCCTGCCAGAAGGCAAATGTTCCATTCCTTCCCTTTCAGAGTCTAGAAAAAGATAATGATTGACTCAATAAGAGATGCAAGGTCCACTTCCTCCCCACATGCAGGACAGAAAATTCTACTTCAGTCAATTAAATAGTTGTGCTCTCTTCCAAACTGTTAATGAGTAACAGTGGCAGCATACCTTCATCCTGCCCCACGATGTGCCTGTGTGTTTTCAGAAGATTGGTTCTCATCCTAGTTAGCTGATCTAGAAGACTGCGCCGAGGAATATCATATGCATTCCTGAATGCCTGTGGCTTCAAATCCTAGTTTTATAATAAAACAAATAACCTTCAGTTAACCCATCAGTACTCATGCGCAGAGGAATTTCTCTATGAACTGTAAATAACATCAACTACTAAAAATAAATTATTCTAAAGCAACTTCAGATCTTCATCATCAGATACTGCAGACTCAATTTTTTTCAACGGTGCTTTCAGTTTTAGCAAAACTAATAGCATTTATTTCTGGACTGACAACACTAGCTGCCTTCTGCAGAGACTGTCACTTCCAATACAGTAATTTTTGCTTAAGACTGGGATATTCGAAATTATGTCCCAAAAGCACAGGCAAAAAATTGCATTTACTCTAGTCAATGATGCATTTTTCAAAATTCAGCAAAAGTAGCAGAAGTACTTAATTCCTTCTCCTATTTTAAGTCCATAAAAATTACTCATTTAAAACAAAGCAACTGCTTAATCATTCAGACCACCGTGCTGTTTACCTTGTTTAAGAGTCCTATGTGGAAGCCAGCAAATTCTTTAACATTCATTTCCGCCAGTCTCAGTGGAGATTCCCCAGTGATACCTTGAAGCAGTTGCTTAAAATCCCTACTGTGTACCAAGGAGAGGCCACTGGAATGATTTTTCACTTTTATTCCAATTTCTTGTGGAACTTTCTTACCCACTGAACCTATTATCCGTTCCGACTCTATTTTTGTCTAAAATGGAATCACATCACGAGTTAAAGAATGAGCAAGCATTGCAGACTTTCAGTATAAAACATTAACAGAATAAAACTACAATTTGGTTCCCAACCACTCAACAAATGGGAGAACTACCTACACCCAGGGATTTACAGGACATATATTAGATCTGGTTTAGAATAAACTGCACTAGCATAGAGAAAAAAAAATATTTAGCCAGTTTATCTAAATTTACATGCCAGTAGGTGGTTTTGAATGTCCCTGATTTTGCTGCAAGTCTGTGACTTTCTTTCTGTGCTCCTGAAAAATCACTTTTAAAAGGGAAAAACAAAAAACTATCTGGAGGTGGAATGCCTCAGGTTAATGTAAAGTTCTGTTTAAAACAGTATTTCAGATTTCATTTTGATACAACCTAATAACTGAGGTTTTACTAGGCTTGCATCAAGATAAGGGAGAACAGTAGTTGAACCTACAGGTATTTGCTTCATGTTAAGTTTCTGAAAACATGTAACTTCTCCAAACAACAAAGTTTTCTTATTACAGCTACAGATGATTGTACTGTATTAAGCATGGTGATCTCAACCCACTTCCCCCAGATCTCATCCTGTACAGGATTTGTTTCACTGTTTATGTGAAACTCTGAATTTTAAGGACAGATGAAACACATCAGAGTTCAGGAATTGCTTGGCCCTATATAGGAGCCTACAATGCATGCAACACATTTAAACTGTTTCATGTCATGACAATGTCTGTGAAAACCACAGTAGTCATTTCAAACCATTCCTACTCCATATTGCAGACTAATAATAGAATTTGTGTGTCATTACATTAGCAAAATAACACATTTTATGCCTAATAGATGCTCGGTCATTCATAGGCCTTTGGAACATATTCTGTGCATTCTTTAAGGCGGAGGATCGTTTCTTTGTGATTTCTAAGGGTTGCACTGCTGTGCAACTGAATTCTAGATATTAAACTAGTATTGCAAGAACCACTCGTGCTAAGGAGGCGTGGCTTTCAGACAGTTACACCCAAAAGGGCATTACTGACAAAAAGAGAAAGATCCATAAGACTATTTGTCATCACACAACACACATAATGGATCTGACCCGAAGGAAACAGGAAGCTCAGATATAAAATGTTAATTATGATCTTACTCGCCATGGACGGGAATGTACACTGTTTGGAATGTACACACTGCTAAGGCATCCATGGAATCAACGTGAAACTGAGAGCAAGCCTCTGACTTCAGCTCTGATGAATAATGCAAGAGCAGTCATAAATCCAATTAGTGAAAATCTTTGGAATGCAAAGGTCTAGCAGACACTTAAAATGCAGCTGAGGAGGTCTCCTCACTCCCCTCCACCACTTACAGAAGGCACAGTCACTGGCTACAGAGTCACTCTGAGTTCATCCGTATCTGTGGTGGAAACGCTCACCCGATCCTCGATTGTAATACAGTGTATGCTGAACACCCATATGAACTCCCACAGGGATTAACTGTGTTATAATAAGATTACCACAAACTAAATAATCAACGCACTTCTAATTGCAAAGGTTTTATCAATACTACCTGTTGGCTGAGTTTTTTAAGGTAAGAGATAACACTGTAACTAAGTCCACAATCTAAATTATCTGATATCAGATTTGGAGCTCCCATCATCCTTAGGGCTTTCTTTAATGGCTATAAGGAAAACAAAATACACAATAGTAAGAGAGTAAGTCTTTAAAAAAAAATTGTATAAGATCAATTACAGGAAGCTAAGGCACATGGATTAGTGCTCTAGCTTTTCCACTTTTGGCAACTAAAATTCAAGTCTATTCAGATAACAGGTGACATGAGTTTGGTAGTCTAACTAGCTTGCAATGGACATTATGCCACATTACCAAGACACCACACGGCATGGTGTGATTTCCACAGAGGCTCAGTACCAGAATAGCCGGGATGATGCAAGTCCATATTGAGGTGCATTGTCCAAGCTACGTATAAAAGGTGACATGGTTCCTCCCACCACCCTTTATCTGGCCCAGCCAGTATCTTAGTATCAGCTTTTGAAGATCTAGCAGTTACATTAAAGAACAAACAAATCTGCACTTTCCTTACCAAGTTAGAAAAATAATGCCAAATTTGGTTACAATCTAAAGTATATTAGATCAAAGCTCATTTAGTATACAGTGATCTGAAAATGCATTCAATTATATTGATATTGTTACTGATACTCAATATTACAAGAAATGTATTTATTTTAAAAATGTTTGACCTGATCTACATACCTCTGCAAAACAAAATGCTTAATACCTAAAATTTCACTGTAATTACGTCAACAAAATTTACTAGGAAGAGGTATGGTGCACAGGATTCTGGTCACATAAGCCATTATTATACCCAGGAGCACAAAATGAGAAAAGGAACATACCAGTATGTAGTAAGGAGGCATAGTTTTTAAGTAGTTGTCAAAAGCCTGTCTCCACTTCAGATTTGGCTTAAGTTTGTGAACCTTAAACAAGTCATCTGCAAGAAGGAAAACAACAAAAGAAGGTTTTGTTTATATAGTCCCAGACCACTAGCATTATCACAGATTCAACTGCCAAGTTCTCCCCCACCCAGCTTGTCTTCTCCCTCCTCCCATCTCCCAATGGGGCCTTCCCCACAGAAACTGTTCTTAACCTTAAGTATGAAGGATTTTGGAACCTCCAGTCCTAGCTTTGGTAGACAGTCCAGAACAATTTCTCATTACAGACAAACTTACAAAGTATGCCAGACTTAAAATATTGTGCGCAACTACTGGTAACATGGAAGGTGCAACAGATTCACCTGTTGAGTTTCACCTCCCTTGTCTCTCTCTTGCATCATCAGGGACTCCCTGCTTCTGATTAAACCAAACCCCTGTAAGAGAAGGGGGAGTGGAGTACCTTCAGCACTACTGCCAGCTCATGCTAGGTCAGCAAACTGCCACAGATGTAGATGGGAGAGCCTAATTAGCTAAAGAAACTGCTGCCCTTTAAGAGAGGGGCAACTAGATGGATTATTTCCTTGTTACCCATGTTACAAATACCTTGCTTGCACTAGAGATGTGCATGCTGCGTTTAAAGATCACTGATCAAAGGCAAATGGCATGTAGCCATTTGCTGCACATGCCATAAATCGTAACAGTGATCTCAAAACAGAGGTGAACACAGTATCCTGCAATTAATCATGTGAAATTGTAAATTACCAATTGAGATCAAGTTTCTCTTTAGTAGGGTTGTAACATTGGCAAAGTGAACCTAGTGGAAGTAAAGACATGACTAGAGAAAGGGATGTCCAAAAATTAACTGGAGGGAGCTGCAGGTGACAGAGTTGCACAGAGAAGGGTGTGAAAAAGACAGATGCAGCAAGGAAATTGTTTTCTCCAGATGGAGCTTTCAGGAAGACGTATTTGGAGAAGAAAATTTGATTTGCATAGTATTCTGCACAAATGGAACAGATGTTAAGGTACAAATTTCCAACTTCTCATAGTCAAACCATACTTAATTACAGGGATTTTCTAATCTAAAAGAATTCTGTATCGGGTATCAGAAACATTCTACAGATGTTCTAGCTGTTCTCTTTCCAGGCCTGAAGGAAGGGGTGGAGTTTGATGGGCTAAATTAGAACTCCGTTTAAAATCCCAATGTACCACATGCTCAGTACCATTATCCTAAGAAGCCTGTGCTAGTATCACAATATATGGCAAATATAAAACAATATCCATTTGTGTCTTATAAACCCATTAGCTCTTTATGACAGAAGTTAACTATACCTCTCTCCCAAAACTGAAAATGAAAAACATTAGAAATCCTGTAAAGTGTTCGGTGTTAAAGCACATTCTAATATCTTAAAGTCTATGAGTTGGTTATAACAGCTTTAACCTTGAACTCCTTATCAGTGCTTTACTGATCCATGTCTTCCTCTGTGCAGGTAGTTCCAGTATATAATCCCTCAAGTTTGACAGTACAGCCACTCTTAAACAGTAGAGATGTTCATCATATGCTCTGGTTTAACTACATACAATCTTTGCTGTCTGAGTAAATTCTCAAATCTAAGCAGAGCTTCAGCAAAGACTTGTCTTATCTGCAATGAGAGCCTCCCCCACAGCATGAGCTTCCTCTAAAAGGAAGAAAGTCACAGCAGTAAACTTGGCCACAAGTTTCAAAGAGATCACCAGTATCTTACCTGCCTCTATTGCAAGAGTTTGAGACATGCACTGTCAGCAGATTGCAACACAGGCACTCGAAATGTACTATTTCCCCTGTGCACTGGGCTGCACCCAATCATTTATATAAATAAGGAAACAACAACTCAGCTAACTATCTTTCACAGATCAAATCCAAATCCTTTGGACAATATCTTACATCTGCCTTTAATAGCCAGACCAGTTATCCGCTGGGCATTTTATGCCCTGATCTGGAAGTCTGGGACCCCACTCAGAATATACTCCTGGTGATTCAGGTGGAGACAGTCAGAGAGCTTCTCCTCCATCTGGACAGCCACAAGTCCATGGGACTGGATGGGCTACACTCAGGTGCTGAGGGAGCTGGCAGGGGTGAATGCCGAGCTGGAGAGCTCCCAGAGGATTGGAGGCTTGCTGATGTGACTCCCATCTTCAAGAAGGGCCGTAAGGAGGATCCGGGGGACTATAGGCCTGTCAGCCTGACCCCGATACCGAGGAAAGTAATTGAGCAAATCATCTCGGGTGAGATCGCACAGCATGCGCGTGGTGTCCAGGGGATCAGGCCCAGCCAGGTTCATGAAAGGCGAGTCGTGCCTGACCAACCTCATCTCCTCCTATGACTGGGTGACCAGTATGGTAGATGAGGGAAGGGCTGTTGATGTAGTCTACCTAGACTTCAGCAAAGCCTTTGACACGGTCTCTCAGAGGCTTCTTCTGGGGAAACTGGCTGGCAGTGGCTGAACAGGTACACATTTCTTTGGATAAGGAACTGGCTAGAGGGCCGTGCCCAACAGGTAGTGGTTAATGGAGTTAAGTCCAGCTGGCGACCCGTTACAAGTGGTGTCCTCCAGGGGTTGGTACTGGGGCCCATCTTGTTTAATATCTTTACTGATGACCTAGATGAGGGGATTGAGTGCACCCTCATTAAGTTTGCAGATGACATCAAGTTGGGAGGTGGTGTTCATCTGCCTGAGGGTAGGGAGGCCCTTCAGAGGGATCTAGATAAGCTGGATCACTGGGCTGAGATGAATGGGATGAAGTTCAACAAGGCCAAAGTGTCGAGTCCTACACTTTGGCCACAACAACCCCATGCAGCGTTGTAGGCTTGGGGACGAGTGGCTGGATGATTGTGAAGAGGAAAGGGACCTGGGGGTGCTGACTGATGCTCGGCTGAACATGAGCCA
Source organism: Meleagris gallopavo (assembly GCF_905368555.1). Taxonomy (NCBI): domain Eukaryota; kingdom Metazoa; phylum Chordata; class Aves; order Galliformes; family Phasianidae; genus Meleagris; species Meleagris gallopavo. The sequence continues at coordinate 4,108,569 of NC_139412.1, read as the reverse complement.
ACAGTGTGCCCAGGTGGCCAAGAGGGCCAACGGCATCCTGGCCTGCATTAGAAATAGTGTTGCCAGCAGGAGCAGGGAGGTGATCATCCCCCTCTACTCAGGGCTGGTGTGGCCACACCTCAAGTACTGTGTTCAGTTTTGGGCCCCTCACTACAGGAAAGACATTGAGGCCCTGGAGCGTGTCCAGAGAAGGGCAACAAAACTGGTGAGGGGTCTGGAGCACAAGTCTTATGAGGAGCAGCTGAGGGAGCTGGGATTGTTCAGTCTGGAGAAGAGGAGGCTCAGAGGAGACCTCATTGCACTCTACAAGTTCCTGAAGGGAGGTTGGGGTAAAGAGGGGTTTGGCCCCTTCTCCCAGGCAACAAACAGGACCCGGGGAAATGGCCGCAAGTTGTATCAGAGGAGGCTTAGGTTAGACTTTTTCTCTCAGAGAGTGGTCAGGCACTGGAATGGCTGCCCAGGTAGGTGGTGGAGTCGCTGTCCCTGGCAATGTTTAAGAGGCGTCTGGATGAGGAGCTGCGAGATGTGATTTAGTAGCTTGTGGTAGCAGTGGTAATGAGAAGACAGTTGGACTAGATGATCTTATAGGTTGTTTCCAACCTTGTGATTCTATGATTCTATGATTTTGTAATATTATAATGATTACTGCAATAATATTTTCACAAAGCAGTTGTAATCCAACCTACTGATTTTCAGATACTACTTTATATAGTCCAGAAATCAATATAAAATTCTTTTAACTTCTCCTAAGCTCAGAGAAAGCCAAAAGCAGTGGATTGTTGGGAAGATGGCATTTAGTAACCACTAGGAAAGGACCACAAGCTGTAACAATTCCAAGAGAACAGGTACAACTACATACATATCAGTGCTCCAAAAGTCCTTTATCCACCCTACACCAATAAAGAGAACAACCAGATCAAGACAAACAAGATATCAATATACATCTTTTATATCCAGTGCCACATAAGGGTGCTTGATGCACTTTCAAACTCAGTGAATAGTTTAAAAACAAAGAGAATGAAAGATAGAGAAAATGGTCAACAAGCATTCAATTTTAGTAGTTCATCAGGAACCTAATTACCAGAGCAGTTCATTTGACAACAGCCCAGTCATGACAGCTTACACCACGTAACCCAAAGTAAAAATGTTAAAAAACATCACCACCCACATTAGATTCCACCTGGACAAGTACAGCACCACTCCATGTTGACTCCCTGAGCTTTCTGATGCTTCTGCAGCCCTCCATGGGCAGACATGACCTCCCACTAACACAAGTGAGATCAGTCACAAACTGGGCAACACAGCACCTCACCTCTGCTTAGATCCACGTCTATTCCCTCACTTTCACTTTATGAATTTGGTGATCAAAAACAATCTTTCAACAGGAAATTTCTGTAACCTGCTAGCCAAACACACTCAGCACTGAAGTACCTCAGCATCTTTCTGTGAAACACTCTGCCTTCTAAAGTGTTCCTCAGGCTGAATATACTAAAAACCCACTCTTGCAGAAACAGACATAAACAACCAAACATACAGAATGTGATACTATTTAGATCCTTCCATCACGGACCACTATAAGCATAAATTCCATCATGCCTTAGAGACTAAGGATAAACATCTTGGAACAAGATCTGAACTTAACAAGCAGAGAAATTCTGCTGGTATCACTGATGACTTTTCAGTGAGTGGACCAACAGCAGTAATTCAGCAGCCACCAGCATACAGAGAACGCTAAAGAAATGTTGAAGCATCCTGCTTCCACACTCTGGGACAGCTGCTAGGCTACAAGGATCATTATCATCAAATTCACCTTATCAACAAGCACAGATTTCTTTTTCATTAAGATCAATTAGGAAAAAGCACTGCTAAGTTGTTTTCCAGAACTGAATGCAACAATCTTGTGCAAGATAGTAAGAATCAAACCTGTGTTTTTTAGATTTCCACTGTTATTTTGTATCATTAAATATACCCACAAAAACAGAATTAAAATATCCTATATCTGTAACTAAAATGCTTAGTAACAAACTTCCTGCCATTATCCTTATGCCAAAACCCCAGCAGTCACAATTGGGAATGGCAGTTACTCACACAGCACCTTTTCATATCATCTCTCTTGTAGAAAGGAAGTTCATTGTGAGAGTGAAAAACATTGGTCCTTTGGGGAGGGAAGAACTGTAGGCTGTTTCACTGCTCTATCCTTTCTTACAGCTCTAAACAGCATCAGGGAATTCCCTCTTCCCAACACCCATAACACTGCATCTGATCCTCCAGAAAAAAATAAAAAATGAGCTGCTACTAGAGCAACTGAAAAACCTGGATACACCATACCCTAAATGAGGGAAAAGAATGGAGGTTGAAGCTTACTCCAGGTTAAGGAAGAGGCTACGTGTCTAGGAGGTGAACAGCATCAAACATGCACTGGAAGCAGGTAGCTCTCCTCCTCTGCTGGAGAGAAAAAAAGGGAGAGGGGGTATGAAAATCCTCTCCTCCCAAATTTAATATTAAAGAGTTTGCAACATTCTCTACTCTCCAATCTCCGTTATGTTATAACGTCTCAAGCTAAGGCAGAACACTAACCACTTTTTAATTATTTTTTCTTATTCTCAAGTAGCTGCATCGGCAGTCCAATGTAAGCATATTACCTACCTAACAATGGAAGCAAAACAGGATAGTTGTAAGGCATCACAAAGAGGTTTACACAGGTTAAAGTAGTGCTTGCTTTTAAATACCCAAACGGATGGCCAAGCTCGCTGTATTTTCCACTGCCGCTCACAAATACCTGAAGGAAAAGAAATCACTGTATTACAGGACCACAAAGAATATAAACCATACAGCATTTAAAGAAGTCTGAATTCAACTGCAGTAAGACAACAATTATCAAGAACAGCCAAGTTTAAGGTGGCACACATCAGGACGAGCATGCACTTACACTCTCCAGCTACAAAACGCAGACATGCAACATTTAGTGTACACCACCCAGTATGGAAATGTCTTCAAGGTATAAAATTGAAACAGGAAGGTGACTTAAAACAGGTTAAGGGACCATTATTAAATGCACATTAAAGAACAACACACTTAAAATGACTCTGACTCATAAAAAAGCATGACTAGAATTTACAACACTGATAAAAAGAAACCTAAAACTTCCTATACTAACACAGCAAGCCCACACAAACACAAATATTCAATATTCAACTTTCAATTATGTCACGTTTCCATTTTCTTAATGTTGACCTCTTTAAAGTATACATGAATATTAACCCTGAAAAAGCAATAACTGAAAAATATTTTTTAAAGGATAAAGATGGTACATACTGGGACATTCAAAATAATCCACAAAGCAAGAATAATTTGCCTAAGAAAAATTTAATCTTGCAGTTCCAAAGGAAATTTTTTTCTCAATTTCTTTTCCAGGAACTCTACTGGGAGTGGAGGTGGCCTAAGGGATGGGGTTCCTTCTACAGTTTCTACAATGAGCCCATTTCCCAAGTACAGATTGGTCTGTTGATCGGGCAGCAGAAAAAGCAGGTTTTGAAAAATAGCAGAAAGGTTTTAGTAAAAAGACTGTCTGGATGACTTTGGCAAGTAAAATACCTACAAGTGCTTTAACCCCACATCTGAAATAAGTTTGTTAAAATTAACTTCAATTTCTTCAATTAAAACCAACTTCCAAAACGTTATACTTTAAGTGAAGTTGTAATATGTTTTAGGGAAACAAAAGCAGAAAAAAGACACTTCCAGTCCCACCCTTCCAGCTAAGATAATACACTCATCAAGCTCCTCTTGGATCTATTCAGATAGCCCTTACAAGAACAGTCTAGAAGAGAATTACAAGCCTTACTGTCTAGCGAATGCAGGAACAAGTCACTTATCCAAACCACAAATGATTTCAACAACAGAACTTTGGCCTTTTCAAGGCCAATCTAGTTAAAATCAACAGCTCCCATTCGACTCCCACCAGCAGTTTCAATTATTTAGTGGAAATCATTACCTAATCAACAGCTGAAACTACAATGGAAACTAGCACTAGGTTTTCCCAAAAGCAAATGAAAGCCTACAGAGAATTTCAATATAGCCAAGAATCTCAGCAAAATGAAAGGGACCTAGGAACAGAATTAAATGAGATTACAAAACCTGTAGAGGGAACACTCGCTCTAGCTTTTCATAATTCATTAGAAAGAAGGTAACGGAAACCTTGACATGTTCCTTCAATCAAGTGCAGTCTGACACCAGGCCCCAAAACCTCCAGGCCTACAAAAACTCAGGTACAGTCACTTTAGGATACTCATTATGTTTCTAGAATCAAACAAAGGGCAAATACCTGCCAGCAGGTATGGGGAGACTTTCGTTCCAAGATGTATTGCGTTAAGGGTGAAGGTTCAAGCTCATACTTGTCAAAAGGAAGCTTGTCTATTACCATTGGCTCACAATCAACACAGGAGAACCTCACAACAGGGTGAGCTGTGCGTGGAGGCTAAAAGGAAGGGGAGAAATATAACATATCTGTTATCTGGTATTTACAGTTAAAAGAAAATTAACTCTTTGGGAAAGAAAAGATTCCTAAGTATATATTTCACTATCCTTTAAGCTTGAACACTCCATCTCCAGTTTCCTTCAAAAAGGAGACATGCTCCTACAACAGAATATTAAGTATTTCTCTAGTTTAAACACACAGACATTGCTCCCCAACAAGAGAAAAATATGGTTAACATTCAACTATTTATCTTGATACTTAAAAGTCTCCATGCTGTTCAACCCCTATCACAGTTATGTTTAAAGAAAACTTCCAATTCTGCTTTCCAGCTTGCTATTCTCACGGAATTACAGGTTATAAACCACTCTGCAAACAATATTCTCAAGATATTCCCTGCTGAGTTTGATTTTTTTTCCTCTTGAGTCATGGGTGGTGGGGAGGAAACAGCACTGAGACCACTTGCGAAGTATAGAAACAGATCATGCCTAACAAGAGAGGCTAGTAAGGCATGCCAATTGCATGATCATTCTAGTGAGAAAGGTTACAGTTAATGCTGTTTTTATCTTATTTTTTGAATGGGTAGCTTTTCTGTTTCAGTTTTAATTCTTTCTGGTAGGGAAAGAAGAGGCCATACATGAAGAAAAAAAAAGTCAATCTAGCCTCATCATCAACAAATACTCCCTGTTCCACCCAAAATGCATTTTATAAAGCTTCCAACTAAAAGTTGTGGTGTATAAGGTAATTTGTAGATCAATTCTATAACCTTTTCAAAGCTTTACAAAAGTATCCAACTATATATAGAAGTAAAACTTCCAGACAGAAAGTAACAGCGTAGATTATCTCCATGACATTGCTCTGCGTAAAAAATAATTTTAACTACCCTTTTAAAGTGAAGTCAGATCATACTAACAAACAGAGAATGTAAAAAAAAAAAATTGTATTCATTTTCAATCTGTTTAATTAGGTGCAGAATCCTTGTTTTCAGTTCTTATTGACTTACCAGTGTTGGTGAATTCTGATCAGGCCAAAAAGATTCTGGGATTGGCCAATGCCCAACAGGAACACCAGTTTTGGGGTTAGGCCGTACATAAATGAGTTTATGACAACTATGCCACGGTTGAGAAGCAAATGAATTGATGGGCCTGGATGAATCAACAAGTCCATCTAAAATTTAAACAAAGCAAAATAACAACAAAAAAAGAAAATAAAAAGCTACATGGCATGCATTTGTCTCCCAGCAAAATTTCTGTATTAGTAACCAATAAGGTGCTTCATCACAACTCTTTCAAAGACACAGATCTTTACATCAGTGGTTGAAAAAAGCTACATTAAGTGTAAAACAGCATCATCTGAGAAAAAATTGGTAACATTTGTCCATCTACCCTTCCACGCCAATGGCATAACAATTAGATTATTAGTGCAGCAGGGCACTTTCATATTATGAAAAATGCTATTTGTCTAAGATCAGTACTTGGACATACATCTGATAAGCAATAGCAAGTCTTTCATTTTAGTTCTGCTGCACCTGTAAAGACAGACAGTTTGCATTTACAGTCTTTCTCCATGGGATGCAAAGCTCACTGACTGATGTCGCCACTCATGGAAACTGAAAGTGGAGAAAAGTTTCATGGAAAGGTCGAATGCATCTGGCAGGAGCAGCTTTTGTCACATTCTTAATTAGTAAGCAGTCAGGGAACACTTCATCTCCACTGCTTCCTGGAAAAAGCAGTGTTATCTGCCAGTCTGCTGTAGCATACTAGCACAGAGTTCCCTCCACTCTGACTGCAAAGAGCTCTGTAGCAGCACAGCATCTCAGAACAGTTTTTCAGACTGCTCTTCAATTCATATGGCACAAAAGAGACCACCTTTTTAAAGAACCTTAGAATTATTTTACTTTACTAAACTGACCTGCTTTAGACAGCTGGCCAATAATACTGTGCCCTTCAGTTAGCCAGCAGTTTTTGCTCCTTGCACTATACGCACAGTGACCCTATAGCTCTGGTAAACACCACATTTCTCTCTAGTTGAGGACTTCCTCAATTTATGTAAAGGCAGAAGTTCTCAGCAACTTCATGCATATGAATTCACAGTACATCACCACTTAAAATGTGACAAAAGGAAAAAAAAAACAACAATTTCACCAGCTGTTTTGCCACAGGAGAGCATTCGGGCCAGCAGAGACCCATGAATCTGCTGAGGTGCTGTCCTGCATGGCCCTACAGGAAAGCCTTGAGCATACTTCCAATCAAATGATATTTATTAAGCAAAAGGAGAAAAACAAAAAATGTATAAAGCAAGAAAAAAAGTGATTAAAAACAAGTAATGAAAACAAAGTTAAAAACAGGCTATGCTGGGACGCTCCGGGGATCCTAAAAGCTATGCTTCTGACATTCCAGCAACACTCCTATTTTCTAAGTACAAACTGGTCACAGCTCTCTCCTTTCCAGCCATGAATTCTGCAAAGCCGAAAGCCTGTTCCACGTTAAGAATGCATTTTCCTATTTGGTTGTGCACTTCACTTGCAGCTGGCAGACCAATTCCTTGTTCTTAGCACAGACTTTTTCACTTGCAGCAAGGAACATTCAAGAGTTTGTGATCAGTTAACAGTACGACTCAAATACTCCTGAATTTATTTCATTTATAAACAAATTTTGACAGCACTAATTCAAACTTTAGCACTTTCATTAAATACTCACTTCCCTCCGTTGCCTCCTTCAGCCTCCAGAAAAAGAGGTGAAGAAAGTGACAAGAGAGCTGGCAAGCAGGAAGGTTATCCATTCAAATCCATGCAAACATACAGCACTTTTTCAACTCACCAAGGACCAAACTAATACTGGGAACAATATAGCAAAGACAAAACTAAACAAACACAACTCAAAAGCTATAAAAAGTACATCCACTGTGATCTGGAATATTTAAAGAGAAACCAGAGCTCGCTCACTGAAACTTTATAGTTTAATCACTTTTTTTAGATTGTATTAGGCCTCTGATAAATCCTGTACACAATGGTGAGAAGTTAGTAGGAAGGAAACTGAAGACACTTAAGGACGTTTGCATGCACATAGAACACTTTTTTAAAAACATTAGTAGAAAAAACAGTTACTGTACCTTCTCCAATAGGAGCTGGATCTGGTCCTGACTTTTCAAAGTTAATAACAACTCCACTTTGGACTTTTTGAACTAGAGATTCTAAACACTGGTTCAACATTCTTTGTGTCCGAACACAGTAAGAACGACCTACACAAGAAAACAGTAAGATTACTCAAAGCTTTCCTATTCTCCCTGTGTAAATTAAGGAAGATATTTTGTTATATGAAGTCAGACTGCCAAGGCTTTCAGCTTTATCAAAAATAACAGCAACAAGCTTAGTAGAAACTGATGCAAAATGCTTTACAAGTGCAATAAAACCAAAGAAAAAAAAAAACAGCTCAGATTTTTCTTCTTCATAAGAAAAGCCATTAAGGCTAAATCAGGCTGGAGTAAGACCAAGTTTTTAAAGGCCCTCAACAAATTCTGATTTCACAAAGTCTGCATAATCCATCTGCTTTTTCTATCCAAATCAAACCAACACCAACACCAACCCGAACATCCCCTCCCATGCAACATTTTCTCAAGAACCAATTTAACAAAAATTCTGAGGAAGATCTTGAAGAACAAAGTCCAGAATTAAATATTTTAAAATTCAATATTAGTTTATCAGCCATTCAGCAGAATTAATATTCCATTAAGTAATACCTCTTCCTCTCAACTCAACATTTATGCTTGTAAATAACAACCTCATGAGTGAGCAAAGCCAACCCTTGGAAGGACAATCTAAGAAATTTTCAATCCTTCCTACAGTGGTGCACTGAGAAAACAGTCCCACATCCAGTACATCTGAAACTGGAATGTGACTTTAAAGGAAGTTCTCCCATGCTACAGGAAACTAAGCTCAAAAAGAACCACAAAGACTCGGGCAGACACTGAGTAATTCTAAGTGACAGAAAAGCTAGAGCAAAAATGAATCAAATACATGTTTTAAGACAAATACCAAACGTAAATCAAAGCAAAGTAATAGCCAGGTACCTCCTGTAACTTCGCACATCTGTGTGATAGCAGATTCATCAGTAGGCACACTCCCGAGCTGCTCTGGTTCAACAGATGCAGCTCCTGGCAAACGCAGCACTAGAGCAAACAGTCTTTGATCCCAACGAAATGGTTCTTTGGTTAGTTCACTTCCAGGCAAAGGAGAATTCAAAGGAAGATGAAGCTGGTAAAGAAAGATTTAAGAACGTTTTCAATATTTGACAAGCTATCTGAAAACATAATACCTATTTCTCTGTAAAGGACCCCCTTTCTCTTCTATGCACTAGTTTATCTGAAGTTACAGTCTGGAAATCCATATGGGCTATGAAATTAAGGGCTGAGCAATGACAGCATATCCAGCTTCCTTGCTATGTAGAACAAGCTGATGAAACAGAAGTATTTTTGCAGGAAAAAAAGCACAATAAATATCCACCTTAACATAGTACCAACTTCTAAGACATAACTCGGAAGAATTTAATGTCAGTTTACCTCCTCCTGAACTCCAGCCGTATTCGTCAGTTTGTTTCCATCTGTGATGGTAATCAAAATAGATGGCTCAAGAAAAAATGGATTCCTTCCCTAGAAACAAAAGCGCAGGGCATTCAGTTGTAGACTAATATTTCTGTCATGAAATAAGCAATAAGATGAACAATTTATCAAACCAGATGTTCTCTTTCAGCAGGCATGGAGCCATGCAGAGCTACTTACGAAGTGCATGTGCACAGACACTCACTGAACACATTTTTAGAATTACTCGTCTTTTTCTTCCAGTAACAACTTCAAACTTTTCTATTCCACAGAAGCACGATAAAAATTTATAATAACTCAGTGAAGTCATCATTGCACAATGACAGAGGGGCTAAAACTGAGTATTTTTAACTGAATCTTTCACATGTGAGAAAGGAGAAAGACAGAATGTTAACTACTGATAAAATAAAACTGAAAATAAAATTTGCTGCCATCCAGTGTACATGTTCTAAAGCAGCAACTGTTCACTACAGATTGAGTTATACTACTACTTTGAAGTTCAACAAGAAAAAAAATGGTATAATCATGGTATCTCATGGTATGATCAGAACATGCAACAAGAAAGAAAATCAAATCTGTCAAGTTTTAACATACAATTACCCAATAGAACATTGAAAAATAGGGAAAAAAAAACAAAAAGATATACTTAAACCATCAAAATCCCTCCCCTAGGATAATTTAGAAACACACAGAGAAAGAGGAAGACTAGAGACAGATTTCTTACCTGTCCATAGTTGTCTATTCCAGACACTAATCTATTGAGATTTAACAAGTCAAAAGATGATCTGAGTGCCTGACCAAGGGTTGTCAGTCCTGACGCCTGCAGATTTTTCAGTTCATTCATAAACGTCGCATGATTTTCTTTCCATCCAGCCTGTTAGATAAAACAACAAAGAAAAGTTTTTTAAGTTTTGCTTTTGCAACAAGCTTGAATCAACTGCAAGTTGTCATTAATCCCCCTTTCTAACAAAAAAAAAAAAAAAAGAAAAAAGACTGTACTCCTCATTAATCAATATGATGCATCACTTACATGCTACATTCACCTAATCCATGGCTGCAGAATCTGATGTGAAACATATGGGAAATATGCAATGAGATACTGAAGCTTCTTTTCATTCTTCCTCCAAGAAATCAAGAGTACAAGAAAAGACTACTACAAGGACTGCTAGTGCCCCACTGCTGCTGCTCAGACCTCCAAGGTTATCTCCTCCCCGGTGCACCAGGCTCAGCAGGAACCACTGCTCTCTACTCCATGTTGTGCAAGAGCCTAAAAGGACAGGATTTTCCTGTGTTTTTTAAACAGTTACTTCCCACTGCTAATTTTTAGATTGGATAGATAGCAAAAAGACAACAAGCTTGGAGTCATAAATCAATTTAAGAACAGAGTAAAAAGGGAGGAGATGAGAAGATCACTGTCTCAGCTGAATTCTCAGGCATCAGGAAAACTCCCAGAGATGCCATGGTCTAGGTCTGCTCATCTGCTGCTTTCCCTGCCCAAAGGGCTCTAATGGCAAGGATGTGAAGGTGAATGCTTTGAGTAGCTCAGCTGAAAGAGCACAGAGGATTCCAAACCACCAGCTGTTCAGTATGAGGCATCCTCAGAGCCACCTTCTAAAAATGCTGCAGCACACCACTGCATGCTGCATCTACATGCATCACACCAGAAATGTTATGTGAGACATCAGAACACACATAACACCCTAACCAGCCATTCCAATGCTTCAAATCATTTGCTTTGTTGTTCAGAATGAGCTCTCTACCAACAGGGAGTGTTTCTCCACCCAAAACCTGGGTGGAAACTCCTGGAAGTGAGCAACTACAAAAAACTGTGTGTCAATCAGTGAACCCCTCAATGATCCTGTCTGGTAACAGCAGCTATGCAGTGAGTTGTGCCTCTTGGGAAAAGCCAGGTTCAAGGGCAGCAAATCCAAGATTTCCTAATTTCACACCTACTTTTAAGTAAAGATTAGTTAACATGCTACGTTCTCCAATTTGACCTCAAAATAAGGATATGCTTTGTTTTGGTTTCGTTGTGATTTGTTTGTTTTAATTAGAAAGACCAAATTTAATGACAAGGTCTTCTGTTAAATGGATTTGCAAGAAATAGTCTGCTCGATGTATATAATTAAAGACATACTGTGAGGACAGAAGCTCGAGGCCAAGAAGCTGTGTTTTCTCCCCTCCATTTATGCAGCAGAATCATCTCATGGCAAAATAAAGAGTCAAATTTATAACATGGAGCATATGCATTATGAGTTCAACAAAGCACTTTGAAGTGATTAAATAATAATCCTTCCTAAACTCAAAATACACCCAGTAATGTCACTTTGGGAAAAAAAAAAAAAAAGCATGGAGTTAAGTGTTATGGAGCACTACTGCTGAAATGGTAAGGAGCAATTAAAAAGAAAAAATAACCATCATACATCCAAATGTTAAGAGGACCAAACACAAAGACACCCTACAAGAACTGCATGTCCCCTACAGGTCATGCTTTAAGTCAGAACTAAACATCAGTTATTTTAGTTGTTCACGAAGCAATTCTAAACAAATTGCCATTGTTTTCAATATTCCATCCCTACTTAATAAATGTTGGGCGTAAAATTAATAGCAGTCTGAGCAGTCATCACCTTGGCACTGCACTTCTATGCTACCCTTTGGTGGTTTACACAAAGTAATTTTAGCCTCCCTGTGCATACCAAACAACTTTTCAAAGACAGCTGGGCAAAAAAAAAAAAAAAAAAAAAAAAAGGAAACACAGCAGCAGGACTGTAAGCAAAAATCTGCTTGCTTGTGCCAACAAGAGGTGTCGAGGCAGGAGACCCAACGACTGCATTTTCAAGTGCAAATTCTGGACACCAACCTACGCAGCCCCGAGGTCCGGAGTGCTGTCACTGTTAGCTGCACTGTGCCACCCTCTGTAAGCAAATCATGCTGGGAGAAAAGCAGCATACCTAACAAGTAACTAGCTCTGCGGGGGCTTAGTTTGGAGACAAATCTACGCCCTGCTCTGTTTCACCATACAGCTAAGGGAGCATCTCAGCAGCTACAAAAAGCAAGTGAGGTCAAAAAGCTCCTCCTGTCAGCAGGCAGCCCCAACTGCCTACAATTCAGGCAGATGTCAAGGCCAAAAATCTAGCAAGAATAAGCTTTTATTTACCTCAACCAAAACCAAGACGAGCTGAACAGCAAAAGCAGCAGAACTGAGCAGCAAAAGGAAATCTGATTCAGGATCATTAATTTAAAGAGACCCTCAAGACAAAGGAGTAACAAGAGAAAAATATTTCAATTGCAAGAGGCTGGAAATGACATCTTACAAATGCTTTAGAAAAATCAAGCAGAACAAAAAAGCCACTACATTTATCACACAAGGAAGCAATATCAAAACAAGTCACACATGGCAAAGTTCTGAACGTGCAACACGTATGTACTGCAACCCAGCTATGCTGCCTTACCCTGATTTTAGATACTACAACCTCTTTAATGTCAGCATTTACCTTTCACACACAGCACGGGGGTGCCAGTGACATCAAGTAAGGTAAGGAAGAAACTAACTGCTGAAAACTAACTGCTAAAAACTAATAAAACTGTATGGAATTGCAAAGTATCACAAGAAGGAAGTGGAAAGCAGATGACTATTTTGCTTCCCAAAGCTTAAGTTCTGTTTACTGATAACTTTGTGTGCTCACCGCTCAAATTTGCCCACGTATGTGTAAGAATCAAGTAGATATTTCTGTCCTAGGGAAAAGAACTAACTCTTTTTGACTCCCTATGATGTCAGAAGTTGCTTCTCAGTTGTCACCTCTTCAAACACACCCCCACATGGCTCCATATCCTCTGCAGAAAGGAATACCCTCCCAGGCAATCTTGACTACCCCACCCCAGCTTCAGTAACTCACGGACAGGAATTCTAGTGAAAACAGTCTTCGTTTTCAAAGCATTAACACAGAATCAGACACCCCAGTTTCACCATGACAGCTCTTGCTGACGGGGGAGGGAGGGGGAATACCATCCATCTGTCTCCTTTCTGCAGAGCTACAGAACGCCCACACTGCTCCCACTGGTTTTTATCTGATGTTCAGACATCTACCTGCACAGCAGATGAGAGGTACTAATTATGCTATGAAACACTCTGTACCATTTTAACGTTTAAAATTTCTGAAATAAACCAACACCACGCAACGTACATCACCCACCAACTTCATTCGCACCAGTTGTTTGCCCTGCACCAATGGGGTAGGAGAAGGGCTGGCTCCAACACACACTCACAGACATAAAACTCTTCTCCACATACTTTGGACTCTCATCCTCGAGACAACAGAGCTCACAGGTTCTGCCTGTTCCTTATTTGCAGGTTAACTCTTCTCTGGTTCCCAGTACCTGCATGCTTTTATCCAACACAGCATCCTGACACTGCACAGCATCACACAGCCCTCAGTAAAGACACCTATAAAACCAATATTCTTTTTTGTTCTTGGCACAGAACAGCATCACAACACCCATCTCTTAGACATGAGATCAGAATGCCTCCAGTACCGAGTGATCACAGCACACAGGACTGAAACCAGCTGGGCAGGGGTGGCACTGAGCACAAGGAACCAGCGTGGGTTCGAGCTGCCCTGGTCTTGGAGCACTGCTGTAGATACAGCAGCAGATTGTGCTGGGGGAAGAGAACCCAGGATTGATGGGACCAAGCCAGTTGTGTGCATCTGCTACTGCTGTGTTACACTCCCCAGCACACAATAAATAACTTGTCTTACTAGTTTCCATTCCCCGTTCTTTCAGTCTCCCCTTGCCTTAGGTAAGGGTCTGAAACACACAAACAGCTGCTATCCAAGTGTTCTGGAGCAAACAAGGACTGCAGGAAACAACAGACAAAAAGACAAGTACATATTGGTTAGCAAGCCATAGGAGCTCAGCTTTAGGTTTTCATATGAAGCAGAAAATGGAACAGAGTTTCAGGCTGAAGATTAGACATGAGTCTACTACAGACATAAGATGCTACGAGCTGCTGTTGGACCATTTTAGAAATATCATTAGAAATAAATCTGAAAGATTCTGGGAAGAGCAGAACAACTGAATGTGAAAAATGGGTGTTCTGAACAAAACTTCACACTGACTCCTAGTGCCCACTGCTCTTCCAGACCATCAAACTTGCTTTCAGCACCAGCCAGCCCCAGCTCTGTCCTCCTGGCCTCTTCCTGCTGCCAAGCACTGTTGGAAAAATCACAAGGAAAAAAGACAATAGCTAAGAGGTTACAGAGCGTGTGCTATCATCACAAGGGATTCTTCATGACACATTGTTGGGACTAGAAGAATTGCTCACGATCCTCTAGCTTTACAGCACAGAGCTGAGATGACACAGCATGATCCACATTCATGCTGAAAATCTTACATTCTCCCCAGTCCTTCCAAAAACACATCGCCAAACCAGTGCGGCTCACCAAAACGTTACATGTCTTGCAAGCTTGTTCTGAATCTCAACAAACAAAGCAATCAATCAAGAGGTCATCTCATCAATGCATTTCCCCCACTCACACCAGAATGCTGCTCAGGGTGCTGCCAGCCCAGCCCAGCCCAGCATGCCCACAGCCCCAGCATGCGCCGCCTGGGCGCCTGGCGTAACTTAAGGAACCAAGTGCTCTGACTCAACAGATGCAGATTTTCCCACTAAGCAAAGTGTTGTTTTTTTTCTTTTTTAGTTTTGGGGTTTTTTAAACCCTTACCGGCTCTACAGCTAACGTGCTACAAACACCAGTACTAGTGCGTTACTCTCACTTCTGGACAGAACACACAACAGCTTAACTCAACCACGCTGTAGATTTCTGTTTGCAGTTGAGTTAGATGACATCCATCTTGTGGAGATGTCTAATGCTATATAGGCTGTTTTAGATTTTCAAGAGTTTAAAAGCATCCCAGAAAACAAGGCTGAAACAACAACTGTCTTCAACTTTAAAAAGCAAGATGACAGAGTTCTGTAGAGTTGACTCAGTAGTCCATAATAATCTTTAACATTTCCTATGCTGCTTTCTTGAAGAGTCCTCATGGGAGCCCATGAAAAGAAACATGGTAACCAGGTAAAACATGAGACTGGCCCTTTGGTTAAAAAAATAATGACCATAGAATGGCCTGGGTTGAAAAGGACCACAGTGATCATCTAGTTCCAACCCCCTGCTATGTGCAGAGTCACCAACCAGCAGCCCAGGCTGCCCAGAGCCACATCCAGCCTGGCCTTGAATGCCTCCCGGGATGGGGCATCCACAACCATGTTTCCCCTTGATGCTTCACCCTAGAAAAACACACTACTTACACTTACAATGGATTACTATACAATCATTTCCTAATATTACTCATCAATTAACAAGAAAAACGCAAAGATTACTTTTAATTACTCACACTACATTTTGCTGTTGTTGTTGGTAAAGACACAAGAATCACATACTAGGCAGTACACTGCAAGAACATAGCTTATGAAGAAATAAAAGCTTCCAAGGCTAAATCAGGAGTGAATTCCTTAACTAACAGTCTGCAGTTACAATTCACAAAAACAACAAACTCCTCCCGTTTGGTTGTTCTGTTTTGTTTTTCCTTTGTCTTGTTTGTTTTGTAGTTTATACCATTGAACAAAACCAGGACTACAGCTATTCAAAACACAGGAAGAGGAGAACCACTGAAGGATGGAGACATCCAGAATCTCCTCAGAGGGCCCTCAGGGCACCGCCGTCCCCTTCAAAAAGCACCCATCTTCCAGAAGGCCACAAGCTGCCTTCCAACTCACACAGTACAGAAATAGCTTTTTCCCCCCCATTTGACTGCAACTATCTGGAGTATGAAAATGCCACGGGAGATAGCATTAAGATCTGTCTTACCCACAATAGGCTCAGAACATCACTCCTGCACCAGTGCAGCAAGTCACTGCTTCCTCCTGGCAAGCTTTTCCAAGGAACCATGCAAGGACAAACACTGCCCCAGTGTCAGCAGCCTTAATTACCTTTTTCCATTGCTTCACTGTGTGACAATCAGCATTTAGCACTGTTAGCTTTTCATGAAGGTTAAAAATAAATACTCATTTTCGAGATATCACAGAAGCAAGTTCTGCCTATTCTTAGCTCCACCACCA
This sequence comes from Meleagris gallopavo, assembly GCF_905368555.1. Classification (NCBI taxonomy): domain Eukaryota; kingdom Metazoa; phylum Chordata; class Aves; order Galliformes; family Phasianidae; genus Meleagris; species Meleagris gallopavo. The sequence continues at coordinate 4,092,385 of NC_139412.1, read as the reverse complement.
AGCCAAGCTGCGAGGCCCAGCCCTTCATACAGAAACACAACCAAAAAATGAAAAGGCACACATGCAGAACCAGAAAGCAGAACCAACAGGGAGCAGGCAGCCAATAAAGATTACACAGGACAGGAATCAGTATATCAGGACCTTCCTACTTGCAGAAGATCTCAAGTAGGAGAGAGACTGGGGAGATCCAATTTAACTGTTTGATTACACATTTTAAGCTTCTATTTTTAAAATAAAAGCAACCTTTGCACCGAGGATGAGTTAAGCCTCTTAGTGCAAACATATCTACTTTTGTCTAGTTTATCTTATACTCTTAAGGGCTTACATCTTTGAACGTGTCCAAGATCAAATAAAGAACCAAATAAGCAGATGAAAAAATAAATTACTACACTGGCTATGAACAACAGATACTGGTTTCCATTCCAATCCTTTGACATCTCACCAACAGCATGGAGCAGCATCCTGCTTCGAATGACTTACTTTACAAACTCCTGTTAAAACAGAATGGCTCAAAACGTTTCCGTTAAGAATTAACACAGCAACACAGATTCTCCTTTCTCATAAGGATTGGTACCTTGTTTCAGTACGTAACTAACTTCCAAAACTAAGTGGCAGCCAAGCAGAGCTTTGCCTATCACATCCATCCAGAAAAGATTTCTTCTATTTAAATTCACTTTCTTCTAAACATGATCATCTTACGTTACCTTCATTTTTTAACAAGAGACCTTCATTTCACTGTGTAGCAAACTATTTATCTCTTTTAGAAGAATCACTCTGAATATTACTGCTTTTAAGAAAGGAAAAGGTACATTGCTAGGCAGAAAGCTCCTTAGTTCAGTCCTTCTCCTTGTCACAGGGGTTCCTGTACGAGCACGTTGACTGCAAGTCACAAATAGAAGGCAGATAGCAAGGAGCAGTCACTCCATATAGGGAGAAGGAAAACCAGCATGTTTATGCATGTTTAATAGCACATCTGAGCTTTACTCTACTCAATATGACATTTCTCAAGAAAGGGAATGTGTTTTTTAAAAGTTGCTCTCTGCTGGAACCCACTCAGTACCTCTGTAAGCTAAGGGGAGCTACAACACCTCACTGTGTGAGGCCAACTTACCAGTTGTTTTCAATAAAATCATTTTAATTTTTGTAGGCAGACATGCACAGCAGTTCTTAAATGCAAATCTATTACTTTTATCACATTCAGCTTTACTTGTTCAATTCGGTTAACTGAAAGCAAAAACTGGGCCTCTGTGCATGCAGTGCACACTTCCTTCACTGAGAGATTTAAGTGATAAGGCAGTTAGACAGAAAAGTGAGGTAGGAACTGCTGGTGGGGGATTCTCAAACACTATTAAGTGGATTTTGTTTCGTCCTCAAAACAACCAGACAACTGGGATTTGCCTGAGTGCTCCTTAAATAACTGACTTTTGTTTGTTCCTCTTCTTAAATTAATTGTGCTTAAAACAGAGCAAGGGTAATCGTTGGTTTGGAGCTGCCAGTCATTCTCTGAAAGCCAGACCTGTAAGGACAGGCAAATTCCATGGCAAAAACCAAACCAAGCACAGCAGAAGCTGCATAGCAAGGCTGGCTCCGCTCACTATATCACAGGCAGTGGAATATGGTAGCATGGAGACAGATTAAACCTTGCTACGAATGACTCAAAACACACAGGGAGGAATTGCTAGTAAGTAAAATAAGAATGGTTATCTCTCTCCAGTAAATAAGCACAGAACACAGACTTCTGAAGCGGTTATCAATAGCACACCACGTAGCCTACCTGTATGTCATGCAATTCAAATCTAGATTCTGCCGTGTTTTTTTCTCCTCCCAAAACTCTTGGCTGGTAGCTCACTAAGCATACAGCATACGTGGAGAGAAAGATAGGCCTCTCCCACCCACCTCAGCTTTCCTTCCCTCTCGCACCTATCTGACAAGCAGCTTCCCTCCTGTTCCTCCAGCTGCTAATCTGCTTTGCACCAAAGCACTCTGCCTGTTGGTAAGCCTCCAGCTGCACTCCCAGTTGTTCACATTTCCTTTTCCAGACAAGTCAGACCACTGACTACTTGCATTTGCAAAAAGTCACACTTTTTGTACAGAAAACCAATCAGTTCTTCAGAGTCACAGGGGACCATTGATCAACAACAGCCTGACTTAAAACTATTAAGAAGAGGCATGCCTAACAGAAGGTTTTCGAAGAGCAGTCACACACTGCTAGGAATGTTGAGCCAGGTCTCAGACAAGCACAGAACGCAGTCCTGGGCCCAGATTCTGGGAGCCTATTTATAGCACAGTCACAACTGACTCCTGAATTCACACACAGTGCAAACACACACAATTTCAGACGCAGCAGAGTAAATGCAACTTAAGTTCTCCCAGCCCCCTGACTTGTTACCCAATCACTCAGAAGGTCGTATTACAAAGTCATGCAATAACCCAACACAAAAGCTGTAATTCTGTGACTCTGTCATAAATAATATTCCTCAAGCACTGAGGAAAGGCCGTATCAATACCAGCAGCCCAAGATAGCAGTCACTAGGGAACAGGGCACTGCAGGTAAGAAGTCTGCATAAGACCAGCACTGTTTTTTCCTGGAACTGGAGCAGCATTCGCAACACAACTCCATGAGCAGACCACAAACAGCAGGATGGGAGGTTTAACAAAATCAACACTGGGAAAACAAAGAGCTAAATCTTGTTTTCCTTTTCAAAACTCTTTTTAGGTAGAGATTTGAGTACATGACCTATTTACAGAGAAATTTTGGGAGATCTTGCTTTGAACTCCTTCCCTCTTTTTGCTGGAAAACAGCAAAAGTTTGGGGGAAGGAGGACAGGTGAGAGGACTTTTCCCATCTCTTCCCACGCTGCTAGCACCATTAATTCAAGAAAAGCTAAAGAAACTGTCCTAATAACTTGTCCATTTAAATCATTACGCGTGCTCAAGTATAGAAAAAAAAATACATTTGCAGAAATTAAGTTTTAATGAAAAGCAACTGAGCAAATACAAAGCAGAAAAAGTCACAGAAGTCCATTATTGACATATCTGCAGTCTCTGAACTGCAGATTGTGGGATTTTTAGGAAAGCAGAATTGTAAGTAATATACTTGCACTGTTTTTCCTCCCTCCCCTACCTGGTATTCCATTATCAACCACTTTTTGCTCAAGAGGTGGGGTTGGCACATCCTGAATGAACACCAGTGTCAGGTTAAAGCATAGATAGGAAGGAGCAAGCTTCTACTTCCAACAAGCCCTTAATACAGCCTTCAAAACAAGGATGTGTTATATTCAAAGAATCCTATAATACATTTATCCTAGTCAGAAGGCCAAGGATGTCGAACACTGTCCCGGACAGCAACACTGTTTTTAAATCCACTTTTCTCATCCAATAAAACTAGGAACATAAGCGTGTACATTCCTTCAATACCTAAAATAAAGCACTACTGTTTTAGTCGTAATGGACACCTGCCACATGCTACTGGATATAAAGGAGTTATACTGTAGATACCATTTGTTCTCCAAGTGTGCTCAATACTCAACATGAGAACAGACAACCCGAATGCAGTGCCACTAACACACCACTAGACTGAGGCAGACGCACCACACAGCATCCTACTTACAATTTCCATCTAGAAAGTCTCTTACCTATAGCATAAACATGAGGCTGCAGTTCTTACTTCAAGTAACATACTATCTCTCCCTTCTACAGTGATCAACAGAAGTTACAGACAGCCATCCTGCTGACTTGCATAGGATCACATCTTTGGATACACACGGGTTTATACATTGCATATGCACAGCATGCTTTTAAAATATTAAAAAATTGCCTTTACTTGCAGAGAATTTTGATAGTGCAGTAACACTTGCAAATGACCGCAGCACAAATCACCGCCTACACGTGATCGCAGAATCAACCACAGATCACAGAATGGTGGAATGTGATGGTTCAGAATGCACCTTAAAGGTGACTCAGCTGCAAGTCCTTTCATGGGCTGGCTGCCCCCACCAGGTCCGGATGCCCAGGGCCCCATCCAGCCCAACCCCGAGCACCTCCAGGGGCTACGCAACAAGCGAAGCAAAGCAGCTCCAAAGGCATTTGCTCTGAGCGAAAGGTGCTTAAGAGATTCCCTTCCCCTCCACCTTACTGTCTCTGCTTCCTGGGACACCTGTCCCTTCAGACACGTGCCACCCCAATGCTTCGCAGGGCCACACCACACACTCAGCAATCCCATTTCAGAGAATTGACTCGGAGGGCTCTGAGCAGTCCGTGGCTCCTCTCACAATCGCTCCCGCTGTCACATCTCAAAGCACTTCAGACCCTCCATGCTGAGGATAGTTCCAAACACATCACCTCACTGCACAAATTTTAGCACGCCGTTTGTGCTGTAGCAGAAGCCTTCCATTTAGGCAAAATGCCACCACATGCACCATGTTCTCTTCTGATGTTCTTTCCCACCAACAAGGAACCAGCACTGTTGTTTTAAAATATTCAAAGGCTGCAGGTAAACAAGTTCTGAGCTATACAAAACCAGTTCATCTCAATTAACCCACAAGATTATTTCCTTCGGTTGTTTTACTGCTAAACTTAAGAACTATCTGTGAGATTACGATGCACACTAATCAAATTACATAAAGAAAAAAAGAGGATAAAGCGGTCCCTGAACAGAACCAGCCGCCACTGCACGTACTTGGAAAGCAGGCCTGCAAAATACATTCACTTGCCAACTCTGTTTTCTCTTCTTCTAAATCAACAGAGCTAGTAAAACATCATCTACAGCATTTAGGAAAGAAACTAAGCTTTACTTCTTTTAGAAGTGCTTTATAGGATGTCCAAAGATACAGAACCTGGGCCAGACTGAAGTTTTTCTCAAATAACTCATGAGAACTACAGAGGGGCACCACAAATACAGGCAAAGGACCTGAGAACGTGCTTTCAGCTGGGAGCAGTATAGTGGTGTTGCTGTAAAGATCTCTCTGCTGAATGAGAGACAGGACAGCAGCCGAACCATAGCAATTACTGGGGTGCTGTGATGTGGTCACGCAATGAAAGGAGAAAGCAATCTATTAACTACAGTAAGCATTGATTTATTGGATTGGCAGTCTGCTCAGAATGATGCTTTAGGGTTAGGGTCCAATCTGAAGGTCAGCATACTAAAAGGAAACATAATCTAAAAGTCAGGTATTTGTGTAAGAACTGAAAGGTGTTTTTTCCTCAACTATTTACTGTATTACAAATATTATCTAACTGGACAACAGGTATGACACAGTCCTGTTTGTTTCAGGACTTATTACTAGAACTGGGCACACAGATGTTCATTAGTGCACTATTTTAAGCACAAGGATTTTCTTCATCAGATCTGAGCATAGCACGTGATAATAACCTGCCACATTATCACACAGCTCTCCAACCAGAAGGGTCACTTTTAATAACCATCTGTGGAAAGGTTTCTCCCTCAATCTTAAGATCTTCCTTTAAAACGCTTGACACAAAACTAGGATGGAACCTTTACCTCAGGAAATTCAGCTCCCTGGGTCTGTGTGACACTTGGTGTTTGTGCCCAATCGACGTTTGCATCCACTCACAAACTGGGATCAGGAAAAAGACGTGTGCTTTATGTCTTTTAAAGAGATTAAAAAGATACAAAGCCACTTTCTAGGCCAGGCCAAGGCGTGTTTTGCACATCTGAAGTTTTTGCAGCAGAAAACTAATGGTTCCTCGTCACAGAAATATGATTATTTCTGTTCCCTCTTCTAAAAAAAGGGCAAGATGTAAAAGTAATGTAGTGCAAAGAGGTAAAAATAACATAATAAATGAACCACAAAAAAATCTTTCTGCTTCCTGGTGAAGTTTAGCCATGTAAATACACAGCTGACGAAAGGAATTGTGAGCTAAAGTTCCTTCATTAAAGGACAGGGGCACAATCATCATCAAACACTGCTTTTTTCACAACTTTTCCTTGGGAAGTTCCAGCTGGGGAAGCAGGCAGGAGCCCACTGCAAGTGTGCACAGGGCTTCCTCTGGCCTTTGCGCCAATTCCTGCGTGCCTGCCGCTCTGTTTGTGGTAACCACGGCCCTGACGGGCGGCTGCGCAGGAGAATTCTAACCCTGCCACGGCAGAGACGTTCTCCGCAGCACGCTTTGAGCGCTCGAGATGCGAGTTTGACGCTTTCATCTGCGCCACCGAACGGCCTCACCGCCGTTTTCCCTCCGGCCGCGACCTCGTGGCGCAGCCGGCAGCGCAGCCCGCCGCGCGGCAGGCCCGGCACGCGGCCCCTCCCGCTCCGTCCCCGCGGCCGCAGCCAGACGGGAGGAGGCGGCACCGCCGTGCGCGTCCCCGCGCTGACCGAGGCCGCTCCCAGGGCCGCCCTCGTACCGCGCTCGGGGCTGCGCGGCGGCGCCGTGCGGCGCGGCCCCGCGGGAGCCACCGCCTTACGGGGGGCGGGCGGGCAACGGCCGGGGAGGCGGAGCGCGGCGGGGCGGTGAATCACGCCGGCGTACGTCTCCTCCCCCCCCCTCCTCCATCTCAGCAGCGCCCTCAGCCTCTCTCCTCCATACAAAAGCAAAATGTCCGCCATCTTCACCAGCCGCTGCCGCCGCCGCCGGGTCGGCCGGGGCCGCGCCGCGCCGCCTCCACGCGACGGGCGGCTTCGCGGCGGGGCCGGGACGGCGGCGCGGGGCGGCGGGGAGGGGGCTCGATTACCTTGATGCAGTAGGGCGGCTCGTCGAAGGTAACCAGCATGTACCTGTCGCCGCGGCTGGCCGGGTCCCGGGCCCGCAGCTGCGGAGAGAGCGGAGAGAAACGGCGTGAGCGGGCGGACGGGGCGGACGAAGGCGGCGGCGCCCGGCCCCGCACTCACCTTCATGAAGATCTCCACGGCGCCCTTGGCGATGTCCAGGTAGCTGGTGCCTAGATACGCCCGCTGGTTCATGGAGGCGGACGTGTCTATGAGGAAGAGGAGGATCGGCATGGTCCAGGCAGAGCGCCGGCCCGCCGGGCACCCTGCGGGGAGGAGGGAGCGGGCAGCGGCTCACCGCCCCCGGCCGCCGCCTGTCCGCCCGCCCGCCCCGGCTCCGCTCGGTCCGGCTGCGGCGCGTTACTGAGCTGCTGTGTTCGCCGAGACTCAACTTCTCTTCCCTGAGGTTCCACCAGCACCATGTGACCAGCGCGCACGCCATTGGCTGCGAATTATACCCACATTTGCATATTCATGAGGAGGGAGGCAGGGTGAGGAGGGAGGTGCCAGAGGAACCCTGCGCGCGCGCACACCTGTCAGCTCGCCCCGCCCCTCTCCGGGGTTCCCCGCCCCTCGCCCCAGGGGCTGCCCCGCCCGGCCCGGCCCGGCGGCGGGGGGAGCTCCGGCCAGGGGCTCGGCGCCTCACGTCCCGCACTCGGCTCCGGCCTCGCGGCACCTACCCCGAGGCTCCATATCTCCCCCGAGCCGAGCCGCCGTCGCCCCACATCTGCCCGCCGCGGCCTACCCTGGCGGCCTGAGCAGGCGTGGAGCAATGGGGCTAATCACCTGTGATATAACCGCTGTGCTCCCGGCCGCTGGAGGTTTCACTTAAGCACTAAATCCTCAGCCCTTTCATTTGCTGGTTTTCTGGTCAGGCAACAGTTGTCTTCCGGAGTTCCAAAGCGAGGCGGGATGTGGGGGTCTCACACCTCACCGTGTGCCGATGGGGCACCCAGCTGAGAGCAGGGCAAACCACAGCCAAACATCATCCACAGCCAACACACTGCCATCCCCACAAACACCTCCATCCCCACACCACATACCGCTCCCCTCTCAGGTGGGGGAATTCAAAACCACCAGGCCTCAGTTCAGAGCAGGCAGCTCAGCCGGGCCCTGCAGTCACAGCAATGGCAGCGCATCGGGCAGCATTCGGTGCCTGTCTGCTTGCAGTTGCTCGTTTGCTTCCAGGATTGGATCCAAGAAACACAAAAGCTGCACTGTCAACATGAATCTTAGTTAGTAATAATTAAGTAGCTAATAATATTTTCCAGTGTTTTTACACGCAAAGGCTCTTTCTGCGTATTTTTTCTTGCTCTTCATTCAAATAATAAGCAGAGGCACAGTTCTCACTCTGTTTCTCAGAGCTCCTTGGGCAATAGTTATTTCACAACACCACAGGTGAACGCTAAAATCCCATTACAAAGCATTACAAAATGCAAAGGTTGGTAAAGATACCATTACCCATGCTGATCAAAATAATCAGATGTAAATCCAGGTAATTCAGGGATGCATTTGTTCCTCGTGGTCACAGAAACGATCGGAATACAGGACAGTGCCAAATCTCCACACTGCAGAAAGAGGTTTGTGGGGGTTTGTTTTAAAAGCTTCTGCAAGTATTTTTCACATCACGTTATCAAAGTATTTAATTGTAGTGTGCTTTAAGTGGATTAATTAATAGTTGAGAAGCAGCTTATTTTGAAAACAAGTACTGTCAAACTTGGAGCCTCTCCATTCCATTATCAAGGCCCTCTCTGTAAGTTACATATCTGTGACTGCAGCTGTGTTTAAAGTTTCTGAATGTTAGCAATCATAGCAGAAATGCCAGGAGGGATAAACAGATAAATAATTTTATGTAAGTATTAGTGCATATCAATGGAGCCAGACTGCAGGAACAGGATTTGAATCTCTACAGATAAGGCAAAAATGCTGATACCATATTTTTTGTACTGCTGCACGTCAGTCTGGAAAGACAGCTCCCAGATAGGAATAGATTTACTAAGGCCTGAATGGAAAGTAAACTATTGGTAGGAGGTGCCAGCTAATACTGCTAGGTTCCTGCACTGAGAACTTGATGAGGCCACCTATGCATTTCTCTCACATCAACCAGATGAAGTCAGAGACTAACTTTTGATTCCAGCTGATCTCAGCCAATTCGAACTGGCAATCCAGGGGCCTCACGTCCTACAGTGTCCTAGAGCCAGGCTGCGTCAAATGCTAAACAATTAGAAGTTCATACCCTCACATTTTCATGTTGATTTTTTTTTCTTTTAACCCAGACTGCCTGAAATTCGAAAGCCAGTTCTCTCACATTCAAACGTAATATTTAAAGGTCAAGACAAAACACTGTTTCCAGTTTCAGAGGATGACCTTTCTAAGGGCAGCAGCAGGCAAGGTTCACATACTCTCCCTCTCTTGAGGATTCTGGCTTTTGGAGCTTGCTCCTGCTAGATACCACAAAAGCTACAGTCCAGCAATTTTCTGGGCATTATACAAGTCATTTACTTAAAGAGTTTTTGTTGTTGGTTTTTTTTTTAATTACTATTACTGAAAATAATGGACACCGCAGTTGCTAACATGTATGAATGCAGTAAGAGCAACTAGTTCTATACTACCACCACTCTATAGAATTTCTCTTTTTCAGTGCTGACTACTTGGCAGCTATGGTGACAGACATTTGTTACATCTATAAGTTCAAAGTATTCTTAACTTTCAAATGAAATTACACTCATTTTAATTTCTTTAGCTCTGATCGTTAAAGAAATTGTCTCTAAGGGGAAATTAACCTGAAGAGCTACTGCAGATTAAAAATAAAAACTTGTGCTAAATAATAACTACTCTCACCCCTCAGCAGTTAGCCATTCTTAAGCCAGACAATGGAAGAGAACAGGCTTCTTCTGCCACTATGTCACACAGCCCCTTCTGGAAAGAAAAAAAAAATACAAAAACAAATACAACAACAAAAAGTAGACGAGTATGTTCCAGGATATTGCTCAGCAGCACTTTTTTTTTTCCTTTCTGATTTTGTAAGTACACTACATGCTTCCACAAACTGTAACTCGGCCCTACAGACTTCTGCCCCCTTCACTTGCTCCATTTTCCTTTCTGTTATCCCTCCACTAAAGACATGTCAGAGCTTGAAAGTCAGTCAGCTTTCTACAACATTTGAAGAGCGTGGGTTTGCCGAGTAGAGGACAGTAACTGAAGCTGAGGTGCAAATCCCTTATTACTGTGTGCCTTCAGACTTTGTGTGAACCTCTCATGGCACTTGAATTTCTTTTCACAGGCTTCAGTGAATTCAAAAATTCCATTTTCAGATGAAGTATAAGGAATAGACAACAGATACATGCCCTGTCTGCAGCCCATTTTCTGCTGATTTATTGACTGTGCATAAATACAGCACTATAACTGTCATATTTAACCACAAAGAGAAAGCTCTATGCTCAGGAAAATAATTCAAGGAACATCTGAGAGTTTCATTAAGTCATGTCATCTCTTCCATGCAGTAAAAGACGCCTTTTAGTGAAGGGGAAGAGTCCAGCCAGCATTGTTTCCTCTCTTTCTCTCTCTCTCTCTCTCTCTCTCTCTTCCACCCCAAACCCACAGTTTAAGCCTTTGCTGTACATTACAGAGGCCAGGAAGGTGGGCAAGCTTGCATTTCAGTTCTGTTGCAACCACACTAAGGAGAGATGAGAACCTCCAGCTACGCTCCTTGTCACACAGCCATTCCTAGAAAGCTGCTGCCAGCAAGGCAGCAACAGTGCACAAACACAGCTCCACAAAACAGACTATACTGTCCTGTCCTTGGCTCTTTCAGGAAAGAAAGCAGAATCTTCAGGCCCTCACAGGGCTGCCAGCTGCATCCACCAAAGAGTATCATGGTCCAGAGGGCTCCCAAGTGCCTCTCTGCAAGGTTTTCATGTGAACATGGCTGACACTGCCTGTGGTCCAAAGGTAAAAGACAGATCACCACTACCTGCATAACAGCAGGTACATTTTAATTTCTATTTTGCTTTAAAGACCAATGAGAAGGCTATGAGGAAGTGATTGATTGCATAAGATGGTGGATCGTTTTGCAATAGTGGTAGATAAGCAAAACTCTGACAAAATGTCTCCGAGGAGAAGCTTTGAACAGCAAAACATGCTGTAACAAACTTGCAGAGGCTCTCCATGTGAGAGCTGATTTCAAAGTCCAAGAATCCCTCCACAGAAGAAACAACATCCAGAAAGTTTGAAGCAATAAAAAAAGCAACAACAAACAAAAACCATTCTGACTACTGGAAAAGAAACTGAAACAGTAGGTGTAGCAAGCTGGAGAGATGAGTTACTGTAAACGTGAAGATGAGAAAAAGAAATTAGAATACTGCACATACCTATGCATCTGCAGAGAGATACAAAATCAAAAATACGTGCCTCAGCTCCATGCATCTTTGTGATCAAACTGCAAATAGCATCAGATTAAGACCCTGCAAATCTCACTGAGTTTTCCCAACGAAGATTATCATCTCTTATGCATGCTGGGAGACAACAGAGAAAAGAACAGGAGAAGGATTTCTGGCAGCCTGAGGCAGGAGCTGTGTGTAGCAGGCAGTCACAGCCACAACAAGCAGGGGCTCAGAGGCTGGAGGAGCCCTGGGGATGCTCTGACCTGTAGGTGCATTTGAATTGACAGCCAGCCAAGAACTGTGTGAAATTCCCCGTTACTTCCTTTTACTGGTCTTATGCTAAATGTTGCTAAGCTGTACCTGGGAACTGGGCCAAATCAGCTTGAGAATCTTTGGATGAAAGGCATTATATTAAAAATATATATATATATATAATATTATATATATATATATATATATATATATATATATATAATCTGGAGTAGTACCCATGGAAAGCAGCAATATGAACTAAATGAATGTGCAAAGTAGCAAGATTTGTTTTTTATTACATTCTACGAGGCAAAATATAAGAATACTCACATAGGCTGGAGATCTACTCTGAACTGAGAGATTTCACCATAAAGGTAAAGCCACACCTGTTTCATTCCTGGACACAGTTATGGCTTTCTACTATATCATATATGCATGTCTTGCCTGCAAGAGAAGTTACCCCTTACAGCTTTCAAAAGTATCTCCAACAGAGAAAGTTTACCTAGCCTGATGGTGCATTCCACATCCTGCCTGCACCTGGTCCAAAGCACACCAAGCCCCACTGCAAGTCTCAGGGAGCCCCAAGTTCCATACGTACCCATGACTCTGGTTTTGGTCTGTGAGTCACTCTTCAGCCCTCAGCATCATTTCAGTCCATGGGGGAACACCCACTACCCCAGCCAGCACAGAGTGGGGGCACAAGGTAGTGTCTCAGAAAAAACATCACTTTAATAGATCATCATTTTCACCTTGCTGAAATTGAATTTTTTAGTGGCATCAATACATTTATCATTATTTAGTTGTCAAGAAAACAAAACTACAACAAAACAAACAAACAAAAAACCAACACAAAGCTACCGAAAACACTGTGTAATGAAAATGCATATGGTAAAATACAAGGCATTTACAAAATGTTAATTTTTTCCCCTAGAAGAGTTCAGAATTTTATTCTAATGACTATTTTTCACAGAAGATGGTAAAGAAATAGAGGATTATCTACACAAAGCACAAGCTTTAGTGCTACGTAAGCTCTTACTGTTCCTGGTACAGACCTTCAACCAGCATCTTCTGCAGCTACCTGGCCTTCATGCCTTGATTTTCCCAAGCTGCACAATGACTTATTTTGCTGCTATCGCTCCTCACTCTGCCCCCAGTCTGAAAGCCACTCAAAACTAGGCCAAGCCCTCAGTAAAAAGACAAGAAATCAACCCTGCCCTGTACTTCTCTCAAGCTAATTTCAGACATGATCTAATGAGTGGGTGGTAACAAAACAACAAGGCGGGACAGGAGAGAAAAGCCCAAGGAGCACTGTTGGTGTTAGAAAGAAACTCAGCAAAAACCAAGTGCACAGGAGAACAAAACAAAGGTTCTTCAATTTGTCAATAATTATTTTTATTTTAGATAACCAAGGAAGAGGAGGGAAAGGCTCACCTCCTTAAGTATCCAGTAAGTGTTTGGAACAAGTTACCAGTAAAAACATAATCAGAGATAAAACCTTTGTCTTGTTAGACCGGCTCCATGCATAGGGTGACATGATGAAAGGAGATGGCAGGAGCAGACAGTGAGGTGCAGCAGAACTGCCAGCAGGACAGACCGACAGACCACACGGGAAATTCAAAGAACTGAGAAAGGGCAGCAAAGGTGTGCAGAGTTTTGAAGATCTTGAATCTGATGCAGTGGGGCCAAAAAAAAAAAAAAAAAAAAAAAAAAGGCACAAGGTAGAAAACTGCAAGTCTGCCAGAATGAAAGGACAGCAAGGTGTTCCTAGCAGATGCTTTCCCATGAGTCTGAAGACACCTGCATTTGCCTCTCTCAAACTCGATATTTATGCCAGATGGGAACATAGAGAAGACAGCAACTTTTTATTTAAGTTTTTATCTACTTCTCCGTCTCTTAAGATTTACCCGTGTCAGAAGATGCACCACTTACTCTGGACTAAATGAGGGAGGAAAAAAAAGCCACAAAGAAAACAACAACAACAAAAAAAAGCCACCAACCCACACATTCTGCTCTCTGTTCCTGTTTAGCTCTGCTGACGTTGCTCAGTACAGCCTTACTGAACTTCCTGATCTCCCAGGTCCCAATTTTGTCACATCCTTGCACTCAATCAAATTCTGTGCATTAAGCTTGAAGGTTTGCTGGCAGCAAAGGAGGACTTCAAATCCAGACATTTCTCCTGTTTACTTGCCGTGTGGTCTTATCTACTTTAGGATATGAATGCAACCTCAAACTGGAGAGGTTTACAAGAGCAGAGTTTTCTCTTCCTTTCAGAAATTTTTGGCTTCTAGGAGCTGAAGGCTAATTATTTTAGCACAAAGAGGGACCAAATAATCTTTTAACCATGGTATTCCTGTATAAGGTTTCCTCAGCAATTCTACCTGAGAGAAAGAAGAAAGAGCAGTAATAAGAAGTCCACATTTATCTTTTTGAGGTACAGAACAGCTTCACTACAAGAAGAAATTATATAGGCAAAAGCTCTTCAGGTTGGAAAAAAGAAAAAAAAAAAAAGATGACTGCAGAGAGAAGTGATAGCAGTCTATAAAATCCTGAATGGAGATGGGAGATGCAATGTAACTGTTTGCTTTCTCTTCTAGTATAAAAGCTGAAGGAGCATCCAACAAAATCATTATGCAGCAGGTTTAAAACAAACACACCCAAAAGAAAGTACACTTTCATACAGTCCATCATTACACAGTGGCAGTCATTGCTTCAAGAGATTGTGGAGACTGAAAATGGATTTTAAAAGACATTACACAAATTCATGGACAGCGTGATCAACAGCAAATAAATACAGTAGGTAAATGAAAGTTCTGGGTTTTCCCAGAACCTTTACCACACTGATCTCCCAAAGCCAGGAGGATACACAGGATACACCACGCTAAGATGTTTTTGCATGTGCACTTTTTCTTCATCTCTAACCATCTGTCACTGGCTGTTCCTGGAAACAGCGTGGCAGTTCCTGTTGCTCAGTGCTGAGCTACAAGGCCAAGTGTTGCATGTTAGTAATGAGTAGTCAACAGTTCTCTGCATTCTCCTGCTTGGCTCTTTCATATCTTCTGGCAGCCTTTCTCTTAAGGTAGAAGATACTCCTGGCAAAGCTTCACAATCCACCCAACCCTCCCACCATTTTCCCTGCAGCAATGATACAAATAATTGTGTAGAGAGAATGTTGCATTCACTCTTTCCAGTTAAGTGCAAATCTCACATTAAAACAAGGAAAAATGTAATTTATGCTTTTGCATTTAATTGTGGCCTCTGTATCTCATATTCAGTTTTGAAAGAGAAGACAGTGCAGCTGTCCTCCATCCTCAGTTAAAAAAAAAAAAAAAAAAGTCCCAAGTAATAATTTGATACTCTTTACAAAACAGTAGAGGCATATTAAGGCCTCCAAGCAACCACTCTCCATAATTAAGTGCAAGTAGCAATTTACCTGAGAGAGCAAAAATGCAAACAAAAGAAAAAACAAACTCCACCTTGAAGTCATTCAATTTCATTTAAAAAAAAAAAAAAAAGTAACTTTAATAAAAGATTTTATATGCAACAATTGTAAGAGACAAAACTTTGCAATTATGATTTTGTCCACCCTTTTTAAAAAAGCTATAATAATGCCAGTTCTCTTCCAAACAATTTCAGAACAGCCGGAAACATTTTCAAACTTTAATCATTCCCTATTCAACTAAATCCATTGTCTTTGCAAGGAAAATCCAACTGAACAGGGAATTTGTGCCAGCCATTCCCCATATCACATCATGCTCATTCATCACCCCAGTACTTCTCCAGCTTTGCACAACTTATGTACTGTAGTATCCTTGTGCCAGTGGCAGGCAGCTTGTCCCTGACACCCAAGCATTCCCATCCTTTCTTGTTGCTCCTTTCAATATCCCTTCTCCAACATCCCCTTTCCTCCCAACACATACACCTCCTGCTCCCTCTTTTTACCACTCTGCAGCAGGACAAAATAGAAATAGAGAAGAAAGCAGCAGAGTGGGGGAAAGAACAGGACACGATGGGTGATCAACCCTAGGCACAGACTTTACGTACGCACAGGAAAGAAAACAGGATTGAAGATCCGTGAAGGAAGATCACAAAAACCTAATGATGGCCAACCACAGCAGAAGTTTGCAATGAGCCACTGATGACTCAAGGTTTCCATAGCACTTGTATTCTCAGCTTTGGATCACACTAAACAAAAAGTACAAAATAAGTAGTACTTGCAGTAAGGCAAAGGTGTCCTAAGTTGCCCAACACTGCTGCAACTTGGTTCTCCTGGGAAAAGAGTCACTAATACTGGACTGTGCCCTACGAGGTTTAATATCTCAGTCCTTATGATTTGGAGATTCCTACCAGGACCACACAGCCCTTTTTCCCTTCTCCCCAGTTCCCACTTGTATTAAGTAACACAGGCAGAAGAGAAATTAAAACTGCAGGAAAATAAAAGTATTAAAGTAAAACAGGGAAAAGATACTTGGAAAAAGTAGTCATAAAAAAAATGTAGAACTGAAGGCAAACAAGCACACAGAGAACCACAGTTCTAACAAGACTCCTCCAGAAAGAGCCAGAATTACACAAGATATATAAATTATTCAACTAAAACCATGAATTGCCCTTCCACAGATATAACTGGAGCTTACCTGAGCCATGTGGCAAGCACTCACAGTCACCTTATATATCTAAAATGAGCATAAAGATACAAGTTAACTTTTTCAATTTAAAAATCAGCACCAACATGTTTTTTTTTATCCATTAGACTACTCAAAACAAAAATTAATAACAATGTATTATAACTCAGTGCACTAAAGCAAATCGCTTCAATAGCAACAAACGAGAAAGTAGCCTCAGTGTTCTAAAGAGAACTTCAGTTAAATACAGACATTCCAGTTAATAGGCTTTGACTAAGGATATTTTTGCTCTAGGCAGTCTAGCCTGGTACACTTTGAGCTTAATTCTCAGAGTTATCAATCATTTGAAACTCCGGATGAACCTGGTAAGATCAGGCCCAGCTGTCCTGAAATGGTTAATCAAACTGGCATACAAAAGGAGGTGAATCCATTAAGATTTTGGCAGTCAGGGATTCACCAGCAGTAAGACTAAGAGGGCAGCAGGACCCTAAAATCCAAAGATATTGCCTCCATCTCTGGCAGAGCAACGAACAGAAAACAGAAATACTCTGATAGCAGCATCCACCACCGAGCATATTCTTTTCCATATGTGGCACAAACTGCTAAATGCAGTACTGCATGAAGAACAGTCCCCGAGATTGAAGAGAGAGCAGGACAGCACCTGTAGTTATGTGGGTTGTGGCTCCTATAGGGAATGCTGCTATGGCCAGTGCATTCCTCACTAATTAAATACAGTCCCTTGGCTGCCAGCCAATTACCCCTGTAACCCTCCCATGGCTATGCTTGAAAACCTGTGGTCAAACAAGGGATATGTGGAGAGCGTAGAAGGTAAGTAAACTCAAACTTAAAGCCTTGCTGCATACCAGATAAAACCATAATATTTCTCTTGCTCATCTACTATTTTCAAAACAAAAGCAAAGGATATCTGTTATCAAGCTGAACTCTTGCTTCCCGTCTTGCAAAGCTGCAGCTTGCTGAAGCTCAGACTCAGAGGCCTGTCCCATGGCTCCTTGCATCCAGGCTCTGGTACCAGCACGTTCACAGGATCACAAGCTAAGGCAGCTGGTGATGTGGCAAACAGGGAGGGCAGTAAAAGAGGGTAGGGCAGTGTTACAGCAGTGCTACAGAAAGCTGCTGCACTTGCTGCAAGTATAATATGCAGACTGTTGTAGTCAGTGCAACTCTTTATCGAAGTACAAAGTGAAAATCTCACCTTTTTAAAAACTATTCTTGAAGCACTATACAAAGCTGTCTGTGTATAAGCATTATATTCAGCTAATCTTTTAGTCAAGAGTGCTATCTAATTTCATAGACCAGGTCTACACCATGGCTTCTTTCTCAATATTTTTTTTCCCTAATTTCATTAAAATGAATGAAATCTGAGGTCAATGAATGACTTATGAGCTTTAGGGTTTTGCTAACTGTTCTTTCCTACTGAGATTTACTTTCTCATCATAGCCTAATTGTTAATTTCACAGAGCTATACAACATACACATGCTAAACAGGCAGCTGGCAGTGGCCATATCCTGACTCCTGCCAAAATCCACTTATGGGGATCTAAATAAGCTTGGTAAAAATCTTCACTTTGTGGCCACTCTCCAACAAAGAAAGCACGCAGGCACGACTCTCACATCTAGGTCTCTCCACAGATACTGCTTTCATCTTAATTTTTCACCTTAATTTTTATTGGTACATAGGAGTTTCCTGTACCATGAGCTGGAAATTGCTTCTGTTACATTTCCAAAAGACATCAGAGGATAGCAATATCAGTCACTGTGTCACAGAGACCATAAACAAATTTTAACATGCAATAGAGGAAAAAATCCTGAACAAAGAGCTAGCATGACAAAGCAACCCAGTCCTCCCTCTGAAAACACTATTGCTTATTGCTTCCAAGGTCAGTGGAACTGTAAGCAAGCTGCTTTAGCAAACCCTATGAATTTACATATGTCAATGTTCTGAATTGTTAGTTTGGAAGATATTTGAAGAATGATTAAGCTCAGAAGTAGGCAGGCCTCAAATACAGCAGCTGAATGAAAACTCAGTGAGCTTGTGTGGCACTGAGGCTAACCTGCTGCTTCTCTAACAGGTTCCCATGCTATCTGAATTTTGAGCCAAGAGATTAAACGTGACAATTTCCAGGGACCTCAATGAAGAAAGTGTATGAATTTCTGGCTTCAAGGTCTAGAGGCTATTTGCTGTTACCTCCAGAGGACCAGACCTTTCTCCAGTGGCTTGAGCCTTGAGATGTCCACCTCAAAATCCTGCACAGCAAGGAAGAAAGTCAGAAACCTGGCCTGAGTTTCTTAGGGCCATGTTTAATCTCAGTATCAACAGACAAGAGGAAGCTCTATGGATGAGCTTAGATCTGGTCTGGGATCATAACAAAGTGAAAGCCTTCTGTCCAAGCACAGTTATGGACATATCAAATAATTAAATTATTTCTTTGTATGAAAGTTGTGCTTTTCATATCTCATCAAAGGCAATAAAGGAGATCATAAATGACCAGCAAGATTGAGAATCAGTGATGCGTTTGTATTACTTTTGTACTTGCCAATATTTTGGTTCAGTGACAAACATTAATCCCAACTGTTACCAGTCATATAAACAAACACATCCAATATGCTTCCAATGGTTCAAGTGTTTTATTCTTATTCACTAGGGGAGAAATTAAATCAGTAGGATTCAAAGGTACTTTTGTCACTGAAAATCACAGTTGACTGTTGTTTGTCCCATTTTCTTTACCAGTAAAGAAAGCATAATTTTGATTATTGGTCACAAGTTTGATTTTTTTTTCAGAATTCTTACACCTACTACATTTCTAATTTAAAGGAGGTGGCATTTGCAGCCTGGTTTTAAATGCTTATACAGGGCCATAGAGTAAGTATATAACAGAAATTACAGCAGAATCTCTATTTTGTTACTTGCAATAATAAGCCCTTTCACAACTATTCAGTGCTGCCTCCCTTACCTAAACAGGAAATCATAAGTGCAGGTGGTTCCAGTTTTCAGATTATACGATCCCAGCCTTCCTCTTTTGTTGTTGTTCATTCATCCTTTTTATGTAACTGTTCCCTTAGCTGTGAAAAACATAAAGGTCAAGATGACACTGAACTGTATCATTTGGAAGAATTATCAAAATTGTGGATAAAATTTAGCAGATTGCCACCCATTCTCCTGAGTTTTGGGAGACAAGGTGTTTTTTTAGTAACATTATGCTAAATACAACCACTCCAGTGAACTGCACACCAAATACTTCTGCCATCAGATTTGCTGCCTATGATTGTGTATGCCACAAAGCTATACAAAGGAGAGCTGCAATTAAATGGCATATTCTTGCTAATAGCAAGGTCAGATAGCAGTGCTGTTGTGTTCAATAAATTTGGTGGATCCAGTTTATATCTCACATTGCCATAATGTTGGTGGTATTATTTTACCAACTTTTATTCTAGTATAATCCAAAGTATCTCACTTGTAAAGTGTTTTTTGTAGTAAAAAATTTCTTGTGAGTGTAGTAAGGCTGTAGAGAATTTATCAGTATTTACTACAAAAAGCACAAAGAAACTAAAATGGAAGTGCTGTATCTGCACTGTCTGTACTGTTAGCATCGTATTTGGAAAAGAAGCAACCCAAAAGCTGTACTAGACCAGAAATTTTGAGAGGATCTGTGTGTCAGTTTGTGCTGGAAACACCTTTGCCATCAAAGGCCCACTCTTATGGTAACTGAATCTTTCAAGAAATCAATAACTTTGTCAGATATTCACTTCAGGGGAAAAACAACATTTCTGAGAGCATCTGGTGTCACTTCAATATTTTTCCCTTCAGAACAATTTTTCAGTATTGAGCCATGCAGCATAGTGCTGATAAATACTGCATATCCACATTACAGTGCAACAGATTCTAAATTTCAGTAAATCCATAATGCACGTATTTTCTGAAAGTTTCAGTTACACTCCAAACAACCTACTAAACTTCACAGATCTCTTAAGAGAGCTCTCTCCCTCCAGCATTCACCATGGGATTTCCTGCTCTTCCATTTCTCGTTGCTGAGCCAGGAGTTAGGTGGGCAAGTCCTGAAAGGAGAACATGGCAGAAAGACAGCTTGTGGGCTTGCTGTGATGGAAGAGAGCTGCACTTCAGGCTAGAGCTCAAGGCACCCAGCTTTCACCACGCTCACTCTCAAGCTGTCACACTCTCACCTTTCTTAGCTGCCATCAGTGTGTTTATCAGGCAAAAGTGAGGAAGAGGTGAAAAGCAGCATGTGGAAATGCCAGGTTGCAGCAGGAGAGCTGCTGGGCCTGAGCAGTGCAGGGGCACAGTGGGCAGTTCCTCCAGCAACTCACTGCTCCCAGCCTGTGTGCATGCAGCACGGCGCTGGCAGGCTGCTGCTGAGTGTGTCAGAAGCTCTGAAAGAAAGGCTACAACTTCAAACAGTTAGAGGCTGTGCTCCAGCAGGGCTGCAGTTAGTCTTCATTTAGTCAACCTCTGCTTTCTCACAGAATCCCCACAGCTCAGGTTCAGAACCATCCCCTGCCTTGCACTCAAGCAGCATGCACACAGAGCTGTGATTAAACCTCAGGGCAGGCCACGATTCTCCTGCCAGCCCTGGCAGAGACATGGGACTTTTGTGATGTTTTAATGAGTTTCAAAAGGGAGATTCTATTTAAGTGAAAGCTGGTCATAATAGATAAAAAAGAAATTAATTTCAAATCATATTCTTCTATGTTTGCATTTCCGAATAAACATAAATATCCAGGAGAACAACAGGCAATGTGAAACAAGATTTATAATGTGCTGGTACAAGCTTGCATGTGAGCCAGTCACAGGTGACCAATATGGTGACTGACACTACAATTTAGCTTTTTATGCAGCTTAAACGAGCACTCAGTTCTGCATCCTTTCATGACAAAGTGGCATTTCATCTCACAAGTAGTTAGCTTTAGTTCAATAAAAGAAAGAGTTCCCAACAGGAAAAGGCAAAGTAAGATGAGGCCTCCAAAAAAACACCAAAAAGCCCCCCCACCAGATTGAAAGCATTATTTGAAAAATGAAATATTAATACGGGCAAGGCTTCCAACCAAATGTTTCCTTTGGTATTTGCACAAGAGAATGTTATACCTCTAGTGGCAGTAGGAGTGAATTACTTAGTATGCTGACTGGAAAATTCAGACTGCAGTTAAGTAGTTTCCCCATCTTGGATACAGGTACATACAAAAACATATGTCATTTTTGAAAAATGACATCTTAAATTCCCATGTCAGTAATTCACACAGCTGAGAGCCTGAAAGTCAAGCAAAAGACACGAGTAGGCCATTCCAAGTTAAATACTATAATTCGTCCAAATAAAATGACAGAACAAACTCACACCCAGAATTCGGATGTGCCTATGGCTTCTGCTGGTCACCAAACACCTACCCTCAAAAGAAAGTCTGTTACAAAAATGCTAAGGTACAGTTCATCCCTTCAAATACATAGGAGGGCAAACTGCATGCTACAGCACTGCTGGAAGACCCATTATCTTACATTTTGGAGTGAGGTGTAAGGCAAGACTGGTGCACACTGTGACAGTGCGAGGAGCTGTGTCTGTGGACACACATCTCCTCCCAAACCCAGCTGTGTTGACAGAAGAGTCCTCCCTCAGTCTGCCCAGGGGCTTGTGAGCATTGCTTTGCAAGAGGTTACCACCCCTCTGATCTGGATATACTTGTTCGAACACTCCCTAACCTCTTTCAGTGAATATCATCTGGGCCAACAAACACTTACTACTTAAAATGTTAGGCCATGCTTGCACAGACATTCTTCTTCCTTGCAAAGCAAGTTCCAGCTATTTCTGCACCCCAGTCTTTGGCTATGCCATTCAACCTCAGCATCCCCTACTGCTATAGATCAATGCTCTGTTTTCCATATTTTCATAGGTTTTAAATTGGACTCCTTCCATGCTCCCGACTTAACATTAACTAAACGTTAAGGTCTATGCTGACACAATGGAGGATATGGCAAGTGGTTGGAAAAAATGGCCATGGGGTCCCTAGGTCAGATTTGTCCAGAGGAGAAATGTTTACAGAACCATGGCCCTTTGCATTTGTCCCTGGGAAATGACAAGATTTATTTTACAATCACGTCACGAACAATCTGAATCTCCTGTCAATGTCATGCTCTCCTGATCCATCAAACCGAGTTGGATCTCCACAATCAAAGCTCTTTATGGACTGAGCCTTAGTGTAAGTAACTGAAGATGTGGCTACTGCTGAGTTGTGTATTCCCATATCTGGTTCAGAATTCTCCAAAAGCCTGTTGCTTTTTAAAGCCTTGGAGCTACAGGAGTCGCAATAATACCAGATGGAGAAATAAGCTCTAACCCCTGTGTATGCAGTTTGGGTACAGGTAGTATCTATGCTGATCCTGTCCTCTTCAAGTCAGTGTCTGAAGATTATCTGCACCTCACAAATTGCTGGCAGCAGCAAATGCCAAATCCAGAAGCTTTCTGAACTTCCAGATCAGAGATAGCTCCAGCCCATATGCCTCCTAGATTTTAATTTCTGTAATATGTTCACCACGTACCAAAGGTTGCACAAACTAAGCACTAAGCACAAAGGTATCTGCTATCAGCAACAACAGTATCTTGTTCTCCGCTCCCAGCCTTTTAAAAATCCTCCGTCCTGCTGACCTTAATAAAGAAAGAGTTCAATAGCAAAGACGTGTGGTTTCCAGATATAATCCCAGCAGAACTCCACACAGGAACCCAGAACACATCTCAGTTTCATGCCCAAGAAACACAGCGTGTAATGTGAAGAGTCCTTCAGAAAGTAGCTAGGATCAGAAAGAGAAGGACAAATGGTACTTGAGGTCAACTTTAAAGACAAATCTGAATATCAACATAGGCATTTGCCAGCAGGATAGCAGAGCCCTCAGTAAGGCTGCCCTGCCTCCCCACTGTATAGCTGCACAAAGACTTAATAAGATGCACACGTAGAGCAGCTGAGCAGCGGAGGTGTAGAATGGATTGTACTGAGAGTGAAGCCATTAATAAGATTTGTATAGCAATGCTTTTTATGTTAATCTCTAAAGAGTTTGCTTTTGTAACATTTAACTGATAAGCATATAATCTAGTTTTAATTTAATCTCTGCAGGTGTTTCCCAATGGTAAATGTTAAATTTTTATTGCTTCCTTAGGCAGCAATAATAGGGAAAATCTCTTTAAAGCTCCTACTGTCCATTTGTATGCAGATAGCATCATATTTTATAATAACTGTAAATCTGTCAGGAGAGCCTCTTTCTTTGGAGATGACATTATAAGTGTCAACCCTGAAGTAAACATATTTGGAAGGAAAATGAAGTAGAGATGTTATTAGAGGTCTAATGAAACAACCGTAAGTGCTGATTTCTAAGAGATGTATGCACACATCCTTGAAAGAAGCAGAGCCCACGCTGAGTTTGCAGGTTTTGATGAGCAGGACAATGGAGATTCTCAGCAGGTTCCAACACACAATACAGAAATAGATCCTACACTTCATAAAGATGATGACTATCTATAAAACCCTCAATGATTGCTCTCTCTGAGGTTTCTAAATGATTACAAATATCATGTTGTCTAAGAACCAATTATGGCTTCTTTCATATAGCTTCATAGAACAAAGGATACGTCAAGAACTCCAACATCAATAAGCATAAGCTCAGACACCAAGTACAAGAAGCAAATCTTGATACCTGCCTGAAGTATATTTGGGCAAAATTCACTCAACGTGAAACCTGAGTTAAATGAATGTTTAGATCTTACACTGGCTTTATTCTCAAGAATGAGCATGCATGAAACCTGTCCTTGTTTAACTTTAGTATTTTAAAGTGAGCTATGCTTTAGGCAATAGTTTTCCCAAATCACTGTATCTACTCTGAAGGAAATACAGCTTTCTGCATGCTGTACTCACCAGAGGAATGTCACAAGGGCCATTAGTAGAGGCACAGAGCTAAGGTAAAGGACTTCTATGCTGGAACTGGCTTGCTTCCAAGGCAGCTTGGAGCATGGGCAGTTGAGAGCTTTCAGATGTCTTTACTCTCCTGTATAGACATGCCTTGAAAGAGATTACACTTTAACAGAGGTTTAGATATTTCCTCAACGGCGCTTAGATATGTGGCTCCCAAGGTCCACATTATTAGTCATAAAAACAAACACTGTAACCCCTGACACAAAAAATACATGCTAGTACATTTAAGTCCCAAGTGACATAGAATGGGAATGCAGCACGCTGCCACAGAGGGGTGGAAATATCAAAAGTTGCCTCAGAAGCAAGTGAAAAAAAAAGCCAAAACTTTTAATGGGTGATTTTGGACAGTTCTTACTCTTATTATAAGTGAGAACATTTATGCTGCTTTAAAAAGTGCTAGTTTGAATGCAGTATTTTTTTTCTTCTGGGAGTCTTTTAAAATGAAACAAATATCTTTTATGAAGTTGCCTGTTTTTTGTGTTGTTTTCTTTTCTAAGCTGGTATTAACTAGAAAACTCAAAACACTGTCCACAGAAAGACAAGATAAAAACAACACAATATGGGTGTGAATGGAAATAATGCAGATACGTCACCTCATTTCCTGAGGTATTTGAAAGGAGAAGTGGATTTGCAATGCTGTGCCATGGAGAAGGCAACTGTCAAAGAAAACAAAATTCACAGAGGTAATCGGGCATTAATGCTGTTTTTCTCACAACTTAAGAAAATCTCCACAGCAAATGAGTTTAGAATCTCACATATAAAGTATTTAAACAGATGGATAATCACCACAGCAACCAAAAACACTTCCAGAGAAGTCATTCAGGAGCATTCTGTATTTGCAGACTCCGGTCTCAGGTTTCTGGCAGCAAGCAGGCAATATTTTATGTACGAAAGACAAGCCAGTGTTTTTAGGTAACTCACAGTGGTTTCCAAGGTAGGTAGAAAATCAAGAGGACCAAACATAAGCTGCAGGAATAGAACTTCTTTTTAACTCCTCCAATTACACTTACAGTGCACTTACAGTGACCTGACAAGCTTTGTCACATATTCACTACTGCATCTTATGTCTCTCTTCTTTGGATCTATATTTCTGACTTCCTCCTCATCCACATATTTTTTCTCACTTTTTTCTCTGCCTTACCAGCACTGCAGAAAGGACTGCAGCCTCAGAGTGCCTCTGATCCAGAACACAGTTATTCTGGCAAAATAAAGTAAACTGAGAAGGAGAAATTGAAAGAAACAATAATCTGACAGTAAAGAACTTCACATAAATCTGTGAGATAATTCTCATCGTTGCCACACATGGCAGTAGTCTCCATTTTCCACATCTCAGATGAGCAGCCTACAGACAGCACATGGCACTCCTCTTTTCAACCATCTGAAATAATGGGCACTGCTGGCAAGGCAGCAAAAAGAGAGGCAGGACTGTATCAGTCTGGGTTTGGACATGCTTCACACCAAAAACTCTGCATCAGTGAGTTTATCAAGCAGCTCCGCAGTATTTCTGTATGTATCAGTACTTGTTAAATAGCAGCAGCACATCCATGCATTCAATAACGTCCTGCATGAAACACAATCTCTCTCAAGGGCCCACTATTGCAAAATTGTCAGTGACGTGGAGTGTGTGCTCTCTGATGCATCAGGCACAGCAAACAAGGACGGAACACTGACTCCTACTCAGTTGTACACAATAGCTTTCACATTTAATTGGAGTCAACACAGGGCTTTTAAGATACCAAAATAACTCAAAACAAAGCCCAGTGATAGGTGAGTGGAAAAGGAGGAGCCCAGTGTGATTTCTGATTGTCAACAAGCAGTCAGTAAGTGTAAACACCATTAAAAGTGGGACAGTAAAAACAACCAATGTTGAGTACTGGAAACTCACAGAATCACAGAATGGCCAGGGTTGGAAGGGACCTCAAGGATCATAAAGCTCCAACCCCCTGCCACATGCAGGGCCACCAACCTCCATGTTTAATACCAGACCAGGCTGCCCAGGGCCCCATCCAGCCTGGAAACCTTCAGGGATGGACGGGGCATCCACAACCTCTCTGGGCAGCTGTTCCAGCACCTCACCACTCTCATAGTAAAGAGCTTCCCCCTGACATCCAACCTAAATCTTCCTTCCCTCAACTTAAAATCATTTCCCCTTGTCCTGCTGTTATCTACCCTTTCAAAGAGTTGACTCCTCTCCTGTTTATAGGCTCCCTTTAGGTACTGAAAGGCTGCAATCAGGTCACCCCACAACCTTCTTTTCTCCAGGCTGAACAAGCCCAGCTCCCTCATCCTGTCTTCCTAGGGGAGGTGCTGCAGTCCCTGATCACCTTAGTGGATCCAAAATGAGCTCTCAGAGAAGGCCAAAGTCTGTAAATCAGTTTGAAAACAGTGATTCCAGCTTATTTGTAAGCATTTAGGAATACTACTTCTAGCCGATTGAAAGTTGTTAAGACACAAAATAAATTACTAGTTTTCACTGCACAGACTTCCAGAAATCGACAGGATTATAATTCCGATGTACATTTCCACTGTAATATTAATTTGTGGCTATAAAACTTCCTAATGAACTAAAGCAACGATGAGACCTGCAGAAGTATTTGGTAAAAGATAAGCATTAACACATCTTGGCTCAGCTGCAAAATGAATACTTTTCTTTTAATCCATCTTTCATGACTTTTAACAGACAAAATACATTGTTTTCTGTCCTGCATTGCTTCATGACATGAAATGCCAATGGCTGCTTTTTGTTTCATGCAGAACTGCAGTCGTTTCACTCTGCTACCAGGTAAAAGATTTTGCAGCCCTGCTGGCTTGGAAGCCTTAATTATAAATCTTAATTATTCACCTGGCCCGCAATAAAAGCACTGCAGTGTCCATCTTACAGCTGTTAGTGACCTCACACACTGACTGCGGGGCTGGATTTTTCGCTCCATGCCGTGCTAAGAAGCCCAAGGCAAAATAAAAACAAAGGCGATAACGGACACTGCATAAAAGGAGCCGAAGTCCACAAACAGCTTGACAAAAATGAGGCCGGTAAGTAAATAAGAGGAACACAGAACAAACGTAACTGCGGAGCAGCTCACAGGATCCACGCGTCGCTTCAGGCGTTCTGCTGAACGACGGCCTAAGGGCACTGCCAGCCGAGGGGAGGAAAAACACCCCGAAAGCGCCCGCAAAACGACCCAGAGCGACGGCTCCGTGCTGCCCGACCGACCGACCGACGGACCGGCTGACATGGCGGTGGGAGGCGGGAGCGGGGCGTTGGGGGCGGGGCTCGCTGACGTCTCGCGATGGCTGGAGGCAAGAGGGAGCCCGCCGCCATCCCGGCAGCCATAGCGACGACGCTACCCGCAGTGACGGGAGCAGGCGGGGGGGCGCCGCACAAAGGGGCGCCGGGCGAGCCCGCAGCCAGCGGCCCCGAGCGGTGAGTGCGGGGAGGGGGGCGCCGCGCGACGCCGCCGGGGCGGGAGAGGAACGTCGCCTCCTGCTCGCTTCCCTTACCGGCACGGAGCGCCGCCGGACCGGCGAGGCCGCGCTTCCAGGCCTCAATCCCCAGCGCAGGCAGCGGGCCGGGCCAGGACGGGCTGTGAGGGGCGGCGCGGCGGGGGCAGCGCGCTGTGCCGGGCGGAGCGGGGTCGGGCTGTCGGAGCGCCGCCGCCGCCTTGATCTCCGCTGCCGAATAACAAAGGGGATACATGGAGCGTGTGCCGTCGCTCCTGCTTCTCTGCCTTCAGTAGGTGCGTCTTAAGAGTCCAATTTGAGCGTTTTCTTTCCCGTGTTTCTCTCAAGGAAGAGCGTTTCCCGCAGTGAATCGGTGCCGTCCTGACATTTGATCTGTGCAGCTGAACCTGGGGATGAAAGGCCACGTAGCGCGGTGTGAGTGCGAGGGCCGGGGCGCAGCGCCCTTGTGCCCCCATAGCGCCCTGTGCATGGAGCAGAAGCTGAGCCCGGCTGGGATTCCACGTGTCCCTGCTGCTGCACGCCCCTCCGGTGTGTGGGAACAAAGCTGCTGTTGTCACCTTGTCGGCGTTTAAAAAGTCAAGGAAAAATAACTCTGGGCTGTGTTCTGGGCTGTGTTAAAAAAGGGGCGGCCAGCAGGGAGAGGGAGGTGATTGTCGCCCTCTGCTCAGCTCTTGTGAGGCCCCATCTCCAGCGCTGCGTCCAGACCTGGGGCCCCCAGCACAGGAAGGACGTGGAGCTCTTGGAGCGGGTCCAGAGGAGGGCACTGAGGTGATCAGAGGGCTGGAGCACCTCTCCTGTGAGGAAAGGTTGAGGGAACTGGGATTGTTTAGCTTGGAGAGGAGACGGCTTTGGGGAGACCTCGTTGTGGCCTTCCAGTACTTGAAGGGAGTGTATAAACAGGAGGGAGAATGGCTGTTTACAAGGGTGAATAGTGATAGGACAAGGGGGAATGGTTTTAAACTGATACAGAAGAGGTTTAGGTTGGATATTAGGAGGAAGTTTTTCACACAGAGGGTGGTGACACACCGGAACAGGTCACCCAAGGAAGTTGTGGATGCCCCACCCCTGGGGGCATTCAAGGCCAGGCTGGATGTGGCTCTGGGCAGCCTGGTCTGCTGGTTGGTGACCTGCACGTAGCAGGGGGTTGGAACTGGATGATCATTGTGGTCCTTTTCAACCCAGGCCATTCTGATTCTATGATGAATAGTGTGGATCAAGCAAGTTGTGCTGTTGGTTCTAATAAGTGACCTCCTCTGGGAGTCTTCTTATTTCCAGCATCCAGAGGACAGTTCAGTGACACTTCTCATCACTCTGTGCAGTAGCAGAGGGTTTGGAAAGTCTCAGAGTGGTTCTGCCAGTTCTGATGTCACTGTCCACCCACTTCAGTGCTTTGCAGAATATGTGCCCTCCTAGATCAGCAAACTGAAGTGAGGTTAACCAGCTTGCTCAAGGTCACAGGGTCAGTGACAGAGCTGGCAATAATGGAACGCAGCCATCCCCACCGCCGGCTCTGTGCTCATCACTGGATGACTCTCCAAGATAATTGCAGGTAGTTTAAACATTGTGTTGCGTAAGTCTGTTTTGAGGCCTTCACAAACTTTTGGAAAGATGAAATGTTAATAGATCTGCTTCAGATCTTATGCTCTGTTTGCACGGAGCTCACACTGAAGCTTAAACTTCTCCTGGCATTGGGAGGAATTTTGGGGACTTTATGGCTTATTTTTGTGAATATGTGCTCAAAAGTCATCTGTACCTCAGTTGTGTGTTTGTTAAGTAAATGGTGTGGAAAAGCTTCTTCTGTAGATTTAGAGGGTAGATGATGGGATAGAACAAACATAGATTACACCGTAATTACAGTTTTTAAAAGGAGAATGTGGAAACTATGGCTCTAAAGAGTTCTCTGAATAAAGTGTTTACCAAATGATGTTCTGTTATTTGCCACTGTTTGAAAAAAAAACAAACAAGTGTGCTGGGAAGCCATAGTGATGGGCTGATGGAAGTTAAAATTGGAACAAAAAGCTTCCCCCTCCTTGATTTATTTTTTCTGCACATAATTGTTAAATAAAAACAAATCAGAACGGCTGTCATTTCTGAGCCTAGAGAGAAATTTCACTTTGTGGTGTTTTTTTTTCCTGTTAAGTTTATGAAGAAAGGGATTTCAGAGGAAATGCTGACAGTTCATGCTGGTGTGACACATGCATTGTATATTTAGTAGCTTCAGGGAGGAAAGATCCTTACTGAGCTGAAGGAAATATCATGGATAATGGTTGGTGTGGACTGCAGAGAGCACTGGAAAGCAGCTGGCACTGCTCAGGTGTTCCACCTCAGCCCCGTCCTGCAGGGAGCATTGAGTTTGGCACAGTCCTGATGCTATGCGGAGTTGTGCTGGTGGTCAAAGATAGAGACCACAGGTCTTTGTTTTGTAAGCATTTGTTTGTGCTTATCTTTGTGTTCTGGGATTAATTCCGGTGACCATTGGCTGCACAAAGTAATCTGGTAGGAGGTGCTGTGTTGTAGTGCAGCATGGAGAACAGCAATGGCCAAGTTCCTTGTAAGTGCTCTGCCAACGGTGCCAAGGCAGCACTGCATAGCTGTGCTCTGGGCATCAGCAGGAGTCCTGCTCTAGGTTTGATCCATGCAAAGGCATTTTCATGATACAGACTTCCTCTGTTTAGGGGAAAAAAAAAAAAAGAAAAAAAAAAAAAGACAGTTCAGTTTGTTGTTGATGAGCACTATGTGAAAGATGCACTCCTAAATTGCCATATCTCCCCTGTGTTTGTACAACTTATAATGCTGTCTTTGGGAAAAGTACTTGTGCTGATATTACCTGGTGAGGTATCCCAGCAAGGTGATTTGTCAGCTGAAATAATTCTCTCAAAAGGAATGCTTGTGGCTTGCCTAGAAATCTACAACTTTATATCCTGAATGACACTGCTGTGTCAGCAAATGTCTGTTGTAGAGCTGAGTTTGCCAGATTTTACTTCTGCCAGTTTGAGTGCTAACTTCTCATCCAGCCAAGTTAAATAAGAAAAGGAAGCAATAATGGGATGTACTTCGTTTTAGGGTTGGTAGCTTTCAGTGTGAAAGCTCGTGGAATCCAGGAAGGTTTGTGCACTGTTACCAATGGATGTGTGAGAACAAGACCTGCTGGTAGGCTTATGGTGCACAGCTCTGCTGATGCTGTGATGTGTGGGTTGGGGGCACCTGGCTGCTTGCTGTTGGCTGAGCTGAGGAAACTGGAGCTGTGCAGTGATGCCAGGAATCAGATTGAAACCCATGGAGTGTTTAATGGGACTGTGGTATTCCTCATCCCTGGGGGCATTCAAGGCCAGGCTGGATGTGGCTCTGGGCAGCCTGGGCTGCTGGTTGGTGACCCTACAGATAGCAGGGGGTTGAAACTGGATGATCACTGTGATCCTTTTCAACCCAGGCCATTCTATGATGCTATGATACTTCATTTGTAATCATTAAATAAAAAGAAATGGTTTACATTTTAATAAATCTGGTCACTAAAATATCTGGCAGTATTTTGGTGGTGGTTGTGCAGAAGTTTAAAACACTTACTAGGAAAGCAGTTGTTCATTTCAAGAAGATGGCTTATATATCTGCTGTGTACAATGTATGCAGTATGGTATGTTTGAGAACCAGTTGTTCTCCTGTGGACTTACTGCATACTGTGTTAATTTTGGGGGGAAAAAGAAATAATAAAGTACAAAATCTGCGCATCAGAAGCTTCAGAAGACATTATTTCTTATGCTGATTATTTGGCATATAGTCATAATAATACAATAACATATTTGATGTATACTAATCTATTTAAATGGTACAATGAGTCTCATTTTGCCATGCCTCGTACAGTTTTGCAGGAAACATTGTTTACAGCTGCTCCATGCAGTGGCCTTAGAGCTTGTTCATTCCTCTGAAACAAAATGGATTTATGACAATTCGAAGGAGCACCACGGAGCCCAAATTACCACTCACAGACCTGTTTCTTTTTCCAGTCCCTTCTTAATAAGGTAGCAGAGCATCAGCGTTGGAACGCTCTCATTGGGGATTTGTTGTCAGAGTATTCTTAGTAGCATTTCAGTGAGCAGAAGTCAACCTGTGCTCTGCAGAGAAAGTGGGCCCAGGGAGAGGTGTTCAGTGCGAGCAGTTCTCTAACAAGTTGCTATTTTAAAAAAGTAAAGAAATAGAAGAGCTTAACATGGAACACAACCTAAAGATGGGACTGCAAAAATATGTTCTAGCAAACATTCATTTCTGTCACGTTTCAAATACAAAGCGCCGATGTGGTGCTCGGAAAGGTAAACATCACAATGTTTTGAATGCAAAAATCCAAGCTTTTATTTTTGTTTGTTCAGGATGCTATGGGAATTCAATGCTAGACATTTCAGAAACTGAATTTCTTAAGGTGCAACCAGATCAGGTTATTTGTCTGGAGAACAGCTGGAACAGGTGTTCTGTAAAGCTGCATTGAAAGTAGAAATCACAGCTCGTGAGCCTTGGGAACTTTTTATTCTTTTATTATTTTCTATTGTAGAATAAAGCTGAGCCTCACAGGACGCCTTTAGTTTGATAATAAACCTAGAGGAAGTACAATAAAATCTGACAATCTTGAGGGAAGAATATGTGAAGCTGTTTCACTGTGTTGTGCCTGCAGTGTGTAAGATCACTGGCATGCAGAGCGTGCTGAGGAATCTGCCCTTAATTTTATTGGACAAATTACATTTGGGATTGTTGCTCGATCAGGTCAGAGGTTCTGGTTTTAGTTCTGGAATGGGACTTGGAATAAAAACTGTGGGGGTGGCAAAGGAGAATTACGATGGTTATGTTTTGTTTAGAGGCAGAGTTGGTAGAAAACCTTTCTCTTTTCTTAACCCAGTAAGAAATCCAACATCTATTTGGTGTTATTCATCCCAGTTAATTTCCGATCCATTGCCAGTAACTACTGTGCAATCATAACAAGACCTTAGTTTAGACAAAGCATGAAGATGTTCCCCATTCCTTTGTTCTGAATCTGCCTGTGTGAGCAGATACTTCAGTTACACTTCATCCAGGAACGTCTGCATAGGTCACAGTGCACTGAGATCCTTTCAGTGATGCCTGCTGCTTTGTTTCCTCATTTTGCTCTTTTCTCAACTGTTTGTTATATGAGGTGAGAGTTGCATTTATTTGTGTTGTTGGCTTTGTGTTGCACAGTCATCTCACAGAGTCAGGGCAGGCTGGGGGCTGAAGAAGTGCTAATCCATTTCTTTTAGAGCAGTTTGTTACATAGATGCAATCTGGTGCGAATAGAAAAGGCATTTCCACATTTCTGAATGACAATATTTGGTTATGCATCTACCTGTATACGAGTTCTACCTTCTTACATCTTTGTTGTCTGCCTCAGTTTAATAGAGGTTCAGGGAACAATCTTCTTACCTTTTCTCTTTTTTTTTCCCTTTTTTCCTTCAGAATTGCCAAAATGCTTTGGAATTCTTAAACGATTCTAAAAGTGAAGTTGCTGAAGATACAAAACTCATAAGAACACAAGAAGCAGCAAGGAGGATTCAGTGCCAATGCAGCAACAAAGAAGACAGCCAGAGTTAGTGGAAGGAAATCTTCCTGTTTTTGTTTTTCCTACAGAACTTATATTTTATGCAGATGACCAGTCGACACACAAGCAGGTGTTGACTCTATATAACCCCTATGAGTTTGCCTTAAAATTCAAAGGTGGGTTTCTTAGGTTAAGTTGTATTTAAGGATTAGTTGGTGATCTTGAACAATCCAATTATAGTTCGTGTAACAAATCATATTTGCGACAAAACCAAAGCCCTGTCTTCACATATATCTGTTGATGAAATAACTGAAGTGTTAATTTGTGACTTGTCACCTCTGCTGTCCTTTCCTTTGCAGTTCTTTGTACAACTCCAAATAAATATGCGGTGGTTGATGCGACCGGTGCAGTGAAGCCTCAGTGCTGTGTTGATATGTAAGTAAAAAGTGGTTTGTTTTTCCCCTGATAGCATGACATCTGATTACCTTAACTTCCTTCATTATTGTAAGAGGTAGTAAACGATAGCATACACAGCTAAATTATATAAATATTATCATACTTTCCTGATCTCTTGTATTCTTGTGGCCATCCAGTCTTTACTGTCTTTTACTCTAAGGCAAAGGTAACGATTTGGAGATTGCTCCTTCAGTTTTGCTCTTTAAGCATAAATGAAATGCTACTAAATGCATCCTGTGGTATACTTTGTAAACCATCAGTGAGAGTATGGAGTCTCTGAGTACTATTGTTATTTCTAACAAGAAGAACAAGACCACCCCTAGGGTTGGGATTTCTTTGTGAGGAATATTTGTTTGCAGATTGACAAAGTGAAAATGTATGAAGTTCTACTGAACACACTTTTCTGGGACCTATTTAACAAAGGTACTTTTGCCATCCTTCACCCTGACCACCTGTCTTGTACTCTCTGCTCTCTCTCTCCACCCTTCCTTCCTCCTTTACTTCTTTCAGGTCCCAACACAGTAACAGAGGAAAAATGAACGTGGTTAAGTTTACTCCAATAATGTGTAGGGCCTGCAGGCTGGTAGAATTCAAAGTAGGAGAAGAACCAATAGATATGATAAAATTGCACAGCTTTTTTCATTGAGTTTGCAACATTATCTCTGTGAAATACAGATAGAACAAAATTAATGAGGATATCAGTAAGCTACTGGTAGAGTTTAGCAGACATTTACACAGTCTTGATGTTTAGTTTATCTTTGGCTTAAACAAATGTGTTAAATAAGAGGTATGCCTATTTCCTGGGGAGTTTTTGTGTGGCAAAGAAAACCCCATCTGGTTCTGTTGACGTTGTCCAATGTCAGTGTTGACTGCAAAGCTATGAGCAGTACTAGGTAAGTGTGGCCACTTGCCAGACAAACATATTCTACGGAGCTTCTAATTATGCAGTGGCCTCTGAAAAGAAACATGAGCATGTATCTGTTTATAAGGGTCTGCAGAAAACATGTCTTTGCTTGGCAGTAGATGCGTGTTCTCATAATGCAGCATTATGTACAGATTTTGTTTAGGTTGATAGTACCACGTACTAAGAGGAGCAAAAAACTATAAAGGAAGTCTTAAAGGGAGAGAGAATTTATCAGAACAGCAGATTTAGTTCTCAGGGTTGTATGAAAGTATTGTTGGGGAAAAATCCTTCTGCTTTAATGAAAGCACTCACCCAACCACCACTGAGCTTCTTGAAGCCTGACATAAGCACACTGCTTGGTTTCTAAAGTAAAACCACAGACATTTGTATGCTCTTCTTGCTTAGGAGGGATGACTTAGTTTCTGTTTCCTTGTTGAACAGTCTGTTCAAACTATATACGAGTTCTAAGAACTTGCTCTGTGTTTGTGATCGTAGATACCTTGTTGTGCTACAGTTCCTTTAAAAGAAACCAGAAACAAACATCTGTTTCTTGTAGCATTTTAATGCATATGTATCACAAACGTGGTACTCTTACAATTGTTTCAAAAAAGCTTATCATGTATTAATTAAGGTAAAACCACTTTTTCCCCTCAGGACGTGGCAACCTTCCAGAAGCCACATCACTTATACACAGGTGTTTTTTCAGGTTAGCTATTATTATCTTAGAAATTTAGAGTAGCCTCTCATAAAGAAGAACAAAAAAAAAATGTCTTCCATTCCAGAAAAATACTTTGTTTTAACTCTAAGAGCTGATATGACTTAAAAACCTGAATGTTTTGGTTTTTTTGGGCTAGATGGGTATTTTCATAATGAATCATAAATGCAGAGAGGAGGCAGGTGAGCAGAGCAGTGTTGCAAAGGTCTGTATTGCCTTTGATCAGTGTTATTTTTAAACTGTGCCTTTTACATGTCCTACATATGATTTTTTCACATAAAATACCATAAAACTAGAAGTAATGTAACAGCTATCACAGAGCCTTAATTTTGAAACCATCTTGGTCAACTTATTCAAAACAGCAGAGTTCACAGCGGTTGCTGGACAGTACAAAAGTTTGTGAGGGAGCAAATGGACTCCAGGCATGGCTCAGTGTTTGCCTATGCTGCAGTTAGGGGTATGATTGCAGCTTGTGTAGATAACAGCAGGCCTAACTCTTGCTAGCTGGTCAGGTGTCTGCACTGTTTCAGTTCAGGATGCAGAATATGCTCAAGGTAACAAGACTGCTGAGCAAAGCTTTGACAGCACGGAGCTCTGAGAGCCAAGCTTGTTCACTGAGGGATGGGAAATGTTTATATAGGTACATAACTGTAATTTTAATTGCAGTTACGTGCCTTAAACTGGTGAGTTTCTGATTTTTGAAAGTCTCTTTAAATCTAGATGGCTCTTACCCATAGAGAGAATTAGTTTTGCTTCTGGGAAAATATAATTTCAAAGCTTTGAGCCTGCTTTCCTGAAGAGACTTCTGCCATCACCTTGTATGTCCAAGCATTTGGCAGTCCTTTTTTCTCCCTATCTACCCCACATCCCCCTCTACCTTTTGACATACTGGACAGCATAGAGCAGAATTGTTTTAAGAGGAGGCATCTTCCAGATAATGGATGTTTTGTGAAAAGTGGCAGTCAGGTTCCCCAATGGTGTGTTCTGAGAAAGAATAACTGTTTTGGTGGGGTTTTTTTGGCCAGCCAATTGGAGCAGATATATTTAGGAACTCAAATACCCTATCATGGTGCAGCAAACACAGGGAGGAGAGAGATGAGGCAAGATCAGATCTTCAAGAACAT
This sequence comes from Meleagris gallopavo, assembly GCF_905368555.1. NCBI lineage: Eukaryota > Metazoa > Chordata > Aves > Galliformes > Phasianidae > Meleagris > Meleagris gallopavo. Next base: position 4,056,230 of record NC_139412.1, on the reverse strand, counting down.
TGAGTGACTGAGGATAGCATGGGGATGTGAACTATTGCAGTGCATCTGTGTGGGGAAAACGGGAAACATTGGCATTGCAGGGCATGATTCCACACGAGGCATCATTTTGACCAGCTCTCCTCTGCTTGAAATTGTTTTACTCTGCAGTGTGATTCGCCACAGAGATGTTCGTGCTGCTCACTATGGTGTGATAGATAAATTCCGTCTGCAAGTGTCCGAGCAAAGCCAGAGGAAAGCACTGGGGAGAAAGGAGATTATTGCTACTCTACTTCCATCTGCAAAGGAACCACCGCAACAAAAGGAAGAGGAAGAAAAACGAATAAAAGAACACCTGTCTGAAAGTGTCTTTTTTGAGCAGACTTTGTGTCAACCAGGTAGTTGAAATCTTTATCCATCCTGTTCTCTGAATCAGTTTTGAATAGCTTAAATAATAGAGAGACTAGACTAAAATAAGCTTTAAAATAATTCTTATTAGTTACCTTTATCCCCGAAGGACGATTGCACTCAAAAAGCAAACTATGACAGTTCTGCTTGTGCTGTCTTGATTAATATTTTTTTTCTTCTTTGTCTGAAAAGTATAAAAAAACCAAAATTGCCAGCTGGAAATTCTTCATATGTTTTGCATATGATGAAGTGAATCTGAAGTCTTGGGCAAAGCCTGGGCCAAACAGCTCAAAGTGACAGAGAGAGAGAGAGAGAGAGGAAAAAGTATTGTGTCTTACTGGAAGTGAATCTGAATGGATCAACTTTTGCTGAATTAAAGTGTAATATTCTTGTCACTGCTTGCTTTTCATGACAAGAACAAAAATAAGTTCCTGAAAAGAAACTGACTTGCTTGAGACTGTTTCTCCTGCTAAAATCAAACTGTGTCAGCATTTATAAATGGTTTGCTGGCTAATGAAACGCCTTGTATTAAGAAAAAAAAAACCAGATCCATCTCAGTATGTATTGTAGGAGGATACGTGGTTAAACTAAACCTACAACCTACACTGTCTCTGGGCCCACAGAACACATTGTTAATGTGATAGCTGTTCCAGTACAGAGGGTTTCAACCATTCTGAACAATCTGATATTGGTCTTAATCCAAACACTATTTCTTTTCTTTAAGCCTTTAATTAAATCATATTGCTTGCTTACAGAAAAGCAGCAAACAGCAACTTATGGTCTTTGCATATAACCTGCAACCTAGAAATAACAGTCTACTGGAATTAAAATAGGACACACAATGCCAGTCACGTGAGGATAGAAAACTTTTCTAAAAGCATTTGTTAATTTCTAACAGGTGGTTCTTAGCATTGTCAACTAACACGTTAACAGCTTGAAGTGTGTCATTGAGGAGGTTCCAGCCGTTATACTGCAGCACAGCAAAGAGCATGGAGGATAAATGAATCTATAGTTTGCGTTTCCTTGTTTGGGTGATACCGGATTGTTGTGGTAGTTCAGTTTTTAAAGCAAGTTAAACATGCTACTCAGCTGTGGCATGTAAACTGGACCTGGGGCAGGCCTTAAATTCTCCCTTAAAGAAAGAGGGAAAACTCACCTGGGCCAACAGCCTGTGCTCTTGCTCTAGCCAAGACTTCTGGAGCTGTAAGAGTTTTCTGCCTCTGTACCTCCTTTTGGTGTTCTTTCCCAATTAACTACTAATTGCTCAGGGAACGTATCAATGTCAGGGTGCATAGTGAAACCTCCAGCATTGCTGAAACATCTAACTGCCAGGAGTGTGTATAAATAGCTGCTAGGCCTGGCAGGCTCTGTTCCTCTAGAAGGGAGAGATTTGGAAAGTCAGATGAAAACAAATTCCAACATCAGCCTTGGAACAGGGAGCAGCCTCCTGCACTGCAAGATGCAAAAAGCTTAGGAAAGTGGGTGTAAGTTGTTTTCTATCCCCTCCCAACTCATAAAGATAAAATATCAAGGTAGTGCAGCTCTGATGCTGTGTGGGTAGATGTTCCTTACAAGTGGTACTGTTTTGTTTTTCAGAAAACAGACCTGCCTCATCGGGACCGAGTTTACTAACAGTCTTCCTGGGAATAGTGTGTATTGCAGCACTAATGCTACCTACGTTGGGGGAAATGGAATCCCTGGTGCCTCTCTACCTCCATTTAAGTGTGAATCAAAAGTTAGTTGCTGCTTATGTTTTAGGTAAGTATTCTGGATTTTGTGTTTTAGAGGAGCTTTTGTGATTTGGGAAACTTCTCAGCTGTTTGTCAGCAGCTTCAGGAAACCTGGAGACAAAGAACTGCCTTATATTTTCTTTTCCACCCCAGTTATATTTTAAGTTACAGCCAGAATGATATATGAGGGAAAATTTATATTTTAGACCAGATTTTAGTCAATATTGTATACAGGCTTCTACATACTAGTTTTGCCTTCATTCAATGACTGGCCCAATTACTAATACCTATAATCACCTGCCAACAAAACTGAGTGGAATGTATTATGTTTCTTACACTGAATACAGAGTTAATCTGTTGCAGAACCTAGAACTCTTCTGGTTCTATTTCTCTCTCCAAGCCAAATGAGCTGGTCTGAAAGGCTGTGTTCATTGTTTTCTTGATAAGCAGTTGAAATGTTCAAAAAGAAATGGTTATTGATGCTTACTAAGAGATCTCTGCCATCCACCCCTCTTCGTGATTGCTAACTTGCTCCTCAATTAGGAAGCATGGATAAGTTGCATGCTTCATTTGATTTGACTGTTTTTCTGTAGCTATTTCAGATTGGAAGAGCACTCCCACTTAACTCAGTTCTCCCATCCCACTACCTGGCAGAACTGAGAATTTAAAGGAAAGGAGATAGGCAGCTTCAAACTGATAGCTAGAGGTGAGGTAGTGGTGGGAAAGAATGTAAGATCTTGTTGATTAAATGCACACAGTTTAGTGACTGACTTTGCTAAGTTCATCTGCTGAAAGGCTTTTAAATCTCACCTGTTGCTAACCAGAAGCCTATGTCTTTATCTGAGCTGATGGCATTGTATTTTCAGATTAGAATCTTGCAGTAATCCTGGTTTTATGTCTACCTCTAGTTTGGAAAATAGTCCCAGTTTCTGCTGATGACACCTGTAGTATTAAACCATTTGAATTCATACTTCTGCAACAACCTACCTGGTTGTAGATGTGTTGTGAAGTTCCTACAGGTCTTGATTCTACTGGGGGCAGGGTTGTTACTGCTCATGAAAAGGCTCCTCTGAGTATAGCACTTATCTACAGCACAGGTAGGTTGCCCAGAAGAAGGTGCAAACACTTCCACAATGAAGTACAACTGGATTGTTTCGTTTTTAACTGAAAAGGGAGGTTTGTTCCACACCAATGAGACTACATGACATTGGAGAAGAATTTGCTTTACAGAAATGAGTTAAACCCAGACACAGTGCAGGTTGTTCTGTAGCACCTTCCAGAAGCTTGTTACTCTGCAGTGATTTAAATAATCTAAATTAGGGCCTACAGCAGTTCTGGTAGTTGGGATTGTCTGAGCTAATGCAGACCTTGACAAATAGCTGAACTATAATTCCTCCTTAATGGGATGAAATGCTTGTCTAATGGAAGGCAGCATTACAATTCTGTTCTGTCATGCTTTTATGTTTAAAATCTTTATCAATTAAATAAGTTACATCAGTATGTAGAGGCAACATAGCAAAAGAGTCTCAGCGATTTCTTTGTCTGGTGAAATCTGTAGGCTGTAAGATCTCTGCTGTGAAAGGCTATTATAGAAACATATTCCAAGCCTGAAATAAGATTGCCTAAGAACTGATGAATTACTATTCTGATGTTACAGAAGGCTGTATGTTTTTCCATGTGCCTCTTTGCTCTGTACTAAATAAATTCATGGCTATGAACTTTTTTCCTTTATCAACACATAATGGCAGTGTGTTTTTCAGTGTGGCAGTAGTAGGTTTTCTAACCCTGTATTTTCTGCTTTCATCTCTGGAGCCTATTTTTAATAATTTGGGAGTTTTTTAGGCCTCTGTCAGAGCAGACTTTTTTTTTCCCCCTCTCTTCTTAAAGGTCACAGAGCCCGCAGAAAGCTCCCTATGCAGATTGATCAAAGACTAGTTTAGGACAAGTATTATTCTGCAGAGAAATGAATAAAAAATGTCTTCTAGCTTTTAGCTAACCTGCCTTACTGATGACTCAGCATTTGAATTACACTGCCCATAACCATCCCACATCAAACCAATGGCTTCCATGCCCGTGTTAAACTTACTGTTTAGATTTTAACATGGATGAGATTTTCCAGCAGCAGTCAGATGGCTGTACAGAGCACTTATGGCTTCTTTGAGATTTAGCTACAAGGCAACACTTTGCTATAATGTAACACACTGAGTTTTGTCTACATCAGGATTTGGAGCAATACTTCTAGTGCTTATGTAAGGGGTCTGGATAAACTCCTTCTGCATGCATTACTTCTGTCTCCTCTATCTCGAAAAATTAAAGCACTTAGTTCTTAATCCTTCCTTCCAGGTCTCATCACCATGGTTATTTTGAGAACATGAGCAATGACTTAACAGGACATCAAACACCTTACTGTATATTCACATCATGAATGTGGACTGCCTTTTACTCCCATTGGGCTCATCAAGATGCTAGCAACTCTGTTCAGTGATCTAAGATACCTTCAGAAGTGTAATATATTTTAACTATGTATAATAAATGAAAGACTCAAAGCACTTTTAGGTGCTTCTGTAACAGACAGCTATGAAATGTTCAGTGATACCTGTGAAAATGATTTGAAACACTTTTATATTTACGCCTACTGTAAAAAAAAATCCTTATTAAAGCAACATTTGTTATTTTTAGTCTATGTTCACATCAGTGCGTGATCACTATAAAAGCAAACTGTCGTGTAAAGCGTTCCTTTGGTTTGTGGCTGTACCTGCTGGGGCTGATGCCTGACACTTCTGTATATGTACCAGAAGGATGGCAGTCGTGGCTAATCATTGAAGCAAATGGAAAATTTCATCAGTGAAACTATGAAATAAACCATTAAATTTAGGTGAAGAAGTAATTCTCAAATTCCTTACTTCATTGTTACCGATGTATCACTCAGTGCTCATTTTCTTACCAGGGGAAGTAATTTCTGCAACAGACATTTTGTATCGACTGTAGACAATAAAGACCAGTTCTGTAATCAGATCCTTTCATTTCTTAGGGCTGCATGCAACCTGTGAGCTACGTGGCATTAACAGAACCTGAACTCGCACTGCACACCAATACAGAATTCAGCACCTTTTCCTATTTTACAGACCAAACTAAGCAGAGCAGCAAAGGCATTTTTGTCTCCACCTTCCCCCACCACACCTTACAGCTGAGGCAGGATTTCTTTTGTGTGAGAAACTCCTGCTCAAAGTCCAGTGTTACATTCCAGGTGAACATTTATCCCATTTCACATTTCATTGCAGAGATGTTTAATTACAACATTTCTACTGCTTCGTTTCACTATGACTGCATTTGGTTCATACATACAGATTTATAAGGAGTCGATATAATAAATATGCTTTGATTTGTATAAGAAACATTTTGGAAGTTAAACTTTCCCCTTCTGCATGTTATAGGTCACTTTTCTGGACTTTGTGCACAGAAGCACAAGGAAACCACACAGACATTGCTGTTTAAAAAAGGATGAGGTTGAATTTACATTAATAACGACTGTAAATTTCTTACATGTAACGCACCTTTAAAGGGCAATAAAAACGTTACTTCAGCTTGATTGCCAGCAACTGAGACTGTGTCATCTATCAGCATCAGGTGATAAAGAAACAGACAGTAATAGATCTTAAAAAATAAAGTGTTGGTTTGAGCTCTTGGTGTTCCTCCAGATCTGTGCTACAGCCAGAGTTCTTTTCCAGTTAGACACAGAGGCAGGCACGGCTTGGAGTTTTCCTGCTGCTAGGAAGCTGCATTCTTGTAGCTTACTAATTTTATTGTATTGTTATTTTTAATCACCTGCGCTGCTAATTTGGAGTTTCACGAGACACACGTTGCCAACATTCATTTTCATGGGATTTAGAAAGAAGCAACCAGCATGGAACAAACACCTTGAGCAAAGAAATTGGGAACAAAGAGTTATCAGCAATCAAGAGAACTAAAACATTGGAATGTTTCTTGTTCAAGGTCAAGCCGGGACCAACACACAGATAAAGTTTCCATGCACAGCATAACTCAGCAGCTGTAGATAAAGCTCATGCTTAGGCAGAATAAACATGAAAAAAATGAAAATTTTGACTCTCTCGTGTCAGGGAGATGACAACATAGTCACAGATCTACTCTAGCATTGGAGAAGCGAGACCTGAGCACAGCTGCAGTTTAGAACTGGGGGAATGCATCACCTCGTGCCACAGCAAGGCACAGGGAGACACTGGGTCTCCTCTGGGGTGGGTGTACAAGGCTTAAAACACGTTCAGGATGCATTTATCTATCTGCATGCACACACCTCTGGTATCCTGAGGCCTTTTGACAGGGCTGTGGCAAACACTGGATGCCTCTGGAAATAAGACCTGAGGCAGTGAATACACTTCCTCTTCAAACACCAGGAAAAATAGTTAAGCGTTCACGTCATTTCCCATTCCTGACTGCTTAAGACAAACAAAACAGTCATTTCCTTGAGATGAAGAAGTATTTTGAGCAGACAGGAGTGCTTTAAGATCACCCAGCAGAAACAATCAACTTGTTTACCCATGGCTTGCTATGGCACTGCTATCTCAGACAAGCAATGCTGGCAGGCAGGAAATGAGCGCTATGAGGATCCTCTCCAGCTGCATCCCTCCCAGCAGCTAGAGGTGTGATGCACCATCTCCTTTAGATGTTTGCTTGTCCGATGAGAAAATGCTTACATTTCCCCCTTTGTTCTGAAGAAGCAAATCACAGAATGCTTATAACTACAGTGGAGCCAACACAACCTTGCCAGAGCTCCAGGGACAGGGAGGGCTTTTCACACCCTCACTTCATCCCAGCAGGGAGCACAGCTGATGTCCCTGAGGCTGGAAAGTGGGCCCAGCAGCCTTACACAGAAATAGCCTGAAAAAGGACTCACCTACTGCCCACATTTCTCAAAATGTGCCCAGGGAACATAAGCAAACACACTGTCAGCTGGTTACAGTTCCTGCTCTTACTTGACCAGTTGAACGGTGGCATTTGTGGCAACCAAGAGAAGTCATGCAAAGAGCTGTGCCTGCAACAGCAAAGCAAAGAAATGCTTTTTGGAATCAACTAGCTAAGAATTCTCAAAGTCAACTGCGTGTAATTTTATGTTCATACATAGCAAATGTGTGATACCAAGCAAGCCTCAACCAGAGGGGGGCTGTGCAACAGATTTGGCAAAAAACTGCCATATTTCAGTCTTTGTTTTTCAATGCACTCTGAACATACACAGCTTTCAACCTGCAGAAGCTCTCTGCTGTAAGCTAATGAGCTGCTCTGCTCACTTTAAACAATAAACCAAAGCTAACGTATACCAGCTCTCAAAGTTACAAAGCTCCATAACCACACTGATAATAAACTGTGGAATTAAATGCAAGTGAAGTAACACAGGTTGGTCTGTGAAACAGCAGAGAATAATTACACAAAGGAATATATTAAGCAAGAGCAAAATCATGATTACAGCAGCACAAATGAAAGCAATGGCTGCCCTCAGCATGAAGAAAAGGCTGATAAGGGCTGCCTGAGTAACAGGTTTCCTGTGACACCTCTGTTGTGGGATATCAATTCAGACACGTCCAAAACGAAGAGCTACTGCTGAAGTCAATGTGCTTGTAATGAAAGGATCTTGATTTATTTTTAGCAGGAAGCTTCCTGCATCAGTTTCAGTGCCACCACCTGATTTAAGCTACTTGAAAGACTGGAAGTCAAAACAGTGCACTATTTTTGTGCCACAAAAACCAACGCATGATACATACACCATGGTTTTGATTTTCCTCCGCAGAGGGGGGAAGCAGCAGTAAGAACCAGATATCCAAAGAATAGAACCTTTAACTCTTCCTACGTCAGTTCATGTCCAGTGAAATGACAAATATTTACATGCCATAATTTATCACAGGAGAGAGTGCCAAATTTGCCTGAAGAATCTTCATGGCCTGCCTGTTTCTCAGGCCCAGGTTCATCACATCCAACAAGGATGCTTATTTTCAGAAACCACAAACCAAACGAGAAGTGAGAAGACTGTACTGTTACAGGTTCAGAACAATAAAATCATCCACAACATAATCCTTGAAAACAGACGATACACAGAGAAGCGAGGTGGCAACTGTTATATCTAGCTATTGAACAGTATGTTTCAAGCAAAGTGCTTCTCTTTGGATTGAGACAGTTTTAATTATAGAAATTTAACTGTAAACATTCAATGACACAAATATTTTAACTCTGTGCTTATGAGAAGAGGGAACAACTTAAACTCCATCTGACAGCTGGTGACAAGACAGGGTACGAAGAGCTCACATATTCTAATAGCAACTCCTGAACCTCTCTGTTTTAAGTTCCAAATGCAACATATGCAAAAACATAACAACAAAGTGAACGCTTTTCAAGTGACAACTGCTAAGAAATGCTCAAGCTGTTACGTAGTTTGAAGCTGGCTGGTGGAGCTCCAGGAGTCCCTTCTGTCTACAGTGATTTCATCAGCAGCACTGGGCTCACAAACACACAACTGACCCGAGAATCACAAGATTGCCTCACAAGAACACATAAGACTCTGCAGATCTATTTTGTTTGTGCAAGTCAGCTATCACTTACACCCCAGTCTTCTGAAGAAAGGTGAAAAGAACAAGTTTAGGATTAGGTTCCCATACTAATGATCAGGAGGACAGCTGTTGGGTATTCAGATGAACCGACTTGCTGACAACACACAGAAAACCCCAGCAAATTAATCTGGCTGATGCACTGGCTCATTTTTCCTGGCATTTGTATCACTCTCCCACCATGAAGTATCTATTCCTCTGCTAAATGCAGTAAGTGCTCATTCCAAAAATACAATCCCCTGAGCATTGAGCATGGGCACGGTTATCAATGTTCCCTGGGCAACTGGGGAGGTAAACCACAAAGATTACTTTTTGGAAATGGTTTTATTCTTCAGTTTTCCAAGAGTTGTGCTGCAGATTTTAGAGCCAACTTCAATGCTAAATAAACAAGGGTGGAAATGCGATACAATAGATACTCTGAGTTCGAAAGAAAAACATTTAATCACAGATTAAAATAGTAATGCAGTTACCTTTCTAACACAGCACAGAAACAGAAAACCATGTTTGTTGTTTTTTTTTTTTTCCATTTATTGGCACTTATTTGAAAAGCATAAATATCCAACAGAAAAAAAGACAAGTTGATTTACACACAGCCATGGAACCCCCCACCAATGCATCTTTCTTGTAAGATTGGAACAGACACCCAGGGGGCCATTCTTAAGAAGAAAGTAAGCTGAAAAAGTCAGTCCTGCCCTCACCACAGAAGAGTGAGCGCACAGCAACTCTTTGGCACATCTCTGAAATTGCAAAACAAAACTATGCCATATTAGATGGCAAGGAGACATTACATACAAGTTCATCCATCGGCCACAGGGCAAAGGACAGTCTGAATAATAACAGAAAAAGAATCTGCAGGCAGGAAGTTGGCTACTGCAATAATTTAAAAGGAATTAAATCAGAAGCAAGCCATGATATACCTTACTTGAAAAGTGTAAGCTATTAAATAGGTTCTATTTTTTTCCTACAATAAGGGTAACTAGTTGTTGGTCCTAAAGTCACTAGGCAGTAAATCATCCATTTCTACTTCTGATGGCTGCTGTCCAAAGCTCCATCCATGTGAATATTCTGCAGCAGAATTCAAAATGGGCTTCTCTCCTACTTGAGAATCTTTCCAATCTTCTCATTAGAAAGATTTAGCATTCAAAAAACAAAGCATTTTGCTATGTTATTGACCTCTCTGGAGAGAAGGCTTACAACCACATGTACAAAGGAGGATCCAGCTGGGGAAGTTCAATTCCATAGCAGGAATCAACCACCAACATGAAGTTGCCACAGGAATGTTTGGAACAGTTCTCTATGCTGGTTTACAAATTTTTCCTCTTGGCTGGGGAATTTCAGAGTTGAAATCAGGATGCCTCAACCCAATGACTTTTCCAATGAAGTACGAGAACCCTGAAAGACGGCGGATCACCAAACTCTACACTTCCAACCAGCACCCAAAGCTTGTAACAGCAGAAAAACCCTGGTGCTGTTATTCAAGGCAGTAACATCAAGAGATTAAATTCTGAGGTGATCTGATCACCTGAACCTGTATAAAAGCTTTCATTGTCCCTCTTTGTTTTCATCCATCAAAAGTCATGTACAAGGACAAATACTGTTTGTTAAAATAATGCACTTTTGGAGTACTGAATACTAAAAACTCACAACTTAATGTTTTGTGCTAAACATGATAACTATTTTTCCCAATGAAAAGATTAATGGAGCTTCTACCACTCTAATACATCATGTAAATTAAGAAGAAAAAAACACACAAAAACCCAGAAGGTTCCACATTAACTTTGGGTTTAGTCACAACAGCAGTCCTGATCATGAGTAAAATCCAAGACACACATCTAAGGTGACAATACACCAGCTTGTCCTTTTGGAATCTAATTAGAACAACAGAATTCAGTAAAGTCCATCCCAACAGAATACAGGGATCAATTATCCCCCCCCCCGATATTCTCTCTTTCATATGTAGAGCAACAGCAAAACAACCTAACACACACTGAGGGAATAAAAACAAATTAGTAAGCTGCTTCATTGGTTTAAGACTGAGGACAAATGTGAATTATGTCACTACACAAAGCACCATTTCATATTAGCAAGGACGCTGCCTCTTGTCTGCTGGAGAGCCAAGTCTTCTGCATGCATACAGTATTTGTAACTTACACCATCAGGAATAAATCCATAGGAAATCAACAGCTTGGATACTGATGTCAGCATCAAACATGTTTGCAATTCAAATGCTTACTGTATTTCAGTAAATGTCATACAAATCACTAGAAACGTGAATTCCTCCTCAAGGAACTATTCTGGAAGTTCTCAAAATAATGACAGTTCTGGAAGTTCCTATGAGGAACAGAATCACATAAAAGACTCAGTTACACACAACAGGAAGCCTTATTGATATCCAGTCTGTTTCTTGGTATCCATTAGCAGACATTTGCTTCTCAATCGATAGGTAACTTAGCTGTAAGATCTACTGGTAAAAATGGAGATCTGGAGTCAGAAAGTGACACTGGAGAGCCGGTGCTGGCGCCAGCTTCAGCTGGTGAGTCACAGGAAGAGCCTGCACTGCTTCTGTTGTCATCAAGGGCGTGCGCCGACAAACTGAAAGCACAGAGGCATCAAGAGATGAGAAATGAAGCCCTCCAGTTTTTCTTAAAAGTTCCAAATATCGGCGTCTACTCATGATAAGCCCAAGTCAAGAACAAGCGCACACCTCTGGAGGAATGGTAAACTTCATATTTGAAGTAAACCTGTAAGGATATACCTTGCCATCTCTTTCAAACAGACATAACATCTGCCCCTTTCTCTTCAGCTTACCCCAAAATAGTTCACTGATTTACCAGCGTTGCAAGCTTTACTCCCATCTCTTACAAGGTCCTCATGTATCCAGATGCTCTTTCCTGCACATTTCACAGTATGCGAAGCACTGTTTCATCACCAGTGATGACAACAAAATGTTTTTTAAGAATTACCATCTTCTAAAATAAGCAGCAAATAAAACCCATACTGCCATGGCTACTACGAACAGGACATGCAAAAAAGCTGTTGTTTTCAAATACACCTATTTTACTATCACATTCCAATGGGCTCAAAGCACCTGTGCACTTTAGATGACACCATAAACAATCTCACCTTGATACCCAGGCATACCCTAGGTATTACTAAACCCTCCCAATTAAAACACTAAATTCCCTTGCTATTTCATTGGCTATTTTTTCATTAATGTTTTTTATCTCCTCCTAGCAGGGATGGTTGGGGTGGTCCAGTATGACTAAGAACAAAGGGGGAAAACAAAACAAACAAAAAAATCCCTCCCACCCCCCCAGAATTAACATCTGTATTTAATTACAATTTGAAACTGGATTTCAGAACTTGCAAGCCATAAGGAATCTTTTCCTAAAGATTTTCAACTCCTATATACCTGAAGCATGTTAACAGACAAAGACTGTCTATCTGTTCTAGAAATTCTAAAGTTGAAGGGAATCGTAATGTCTGCTTGCTATGACACCTTCAAGGCTTCAGAAACACAGGATGTTTGCACTGATTCTAAAGGAATATAACTCCAAGTGTGAGCATTGCTAGATGAAAAAGAGACTTGTAATGCCTCTGATGCAACCTGCACAACAAACAGTGTGGCAATTACCATCCGCCAAGGTCTGGCTGCTGCAAAGCTTCAGAGGAAAGCATATTGGTGGAGCCTTGGAACAACCTTTTTGGATGATCTTCCATTTCAGTTACACCTTTAGTAAGAGAGAAAGGGTGATAAAAATTACTACTCACTTAAACCAACATCTACAGAGCAAAAACCAGAGGTCCAAACTTATAAAGTAACACTCCATAAGCTGCAGTATTAAAAACAGAAGTTTGATGCTGAAATTTTAAATGTCATTTCTTAGATACCTTTTAGCCTAAGCATCAAGAGAGTTTAAATTATGGACTGAGATATAAGTATCAGCTATTTGTACGTTAGAAGAGAACGTTTTCATTTAATTCAGCTCAATCAATTCATTGACTTCTACCAGCCAAGCAAAGAAGCTGAGAAAAAGTAAAGCTGTTTTCCCTCTTGCAATTAATGAAAATGAAGTTCAGGATTAATTATCATTAAACTTATCACTAAATAACTACAGCTGTGCAGATACATTGGGTCAGAAGCAGCTTTACTGAACAGTACTACTAGTTTATTGCTTCATCACCACAAACAGTTCTATTTATTTAGTAATCTGTCACACCTTTATTTCCAGTCACTCTGCATCAGCCAGTGGAACAGAATTACAAAGAGCTATATATGAATTGTGGCAAAAGTAACCATTCTGCCTGCTGTCCTAGCCAAAAACAAATACTGTACCTTTTCTTTTTATTGGCCCAAGAACACTTGGTCGAATGCAGTTAATTGGACTCTGGCTTCTCCTGCTAAAAGAAGGCAGATGCTATACTGATATCACCATTACAAGGGAAGCTTAAAAACATGTAAAGAATTGAAAGATTTTCAGATAACAAAGTGCTAAGTGGAATAGAGTAAGAAAATAGGCATTAAAACAGCCTCTCCAAAATAGTTTTCTGTCATTTGCATGTATTTAAAAGAAAGACCAGGGAACATAGTCCTTCACAGAAAAAGTTAGGTCTCAGTATTTCACAAGTGCAGCAGTCTGAAAGCTCAGGCAGGACTTTGCTTGAGTGTTATGGCACAATGAAACCTAATGGTTTCCTGCCTACATCACTCAGAACAAAACAGAACTCATAACAAATCCTAAATCTGTTGGTTTTTTTCCCCTTAAAATTCAATCTAGTTACTCAAAAAGAGCAATACAGACATGATATTGCAAAGACAGATGCTGAAATGTAGCCCGCCTTCCCTGCTGCTATAAGGATTTCAACAGCCACTTTAAGACACAGTAAAATCTAATGTTCAGATCAAGTTGCATATAGGAAATATACTTCAACTATTTACATAACATTTTGGTATTTCAAAAGCCTTGTGTGAATAAGCTGTGCCAGTTTCCTCTTACTGATATGATCTGGAACTTACCTTGAAAATCGCCTTGTTGGACTTGGGCTGGGACTTGGAGGTAATCCACTGCTACTCACCAGACTTTGCAAAGATGGTGAGAAGCATTGCTGAGAGCAGAAGTTTGTGTTATTTACATTTAGTATCACACCCATACAGTAGAAACCAATCCTTATGCAGGTAAATTAGCAACCCGTTCCAAATTTAAAGCAACCCATCTAGCTGGCTACACTGAGATAGTGCTTTTGGTTACTGAGAAAGAAACTGAAGTTGGACAGATTCCATTTTCATGCAGAATGCATGCAAGTTGACAAGCATTTATTCCATCTCAGGCTGGTTAAACACACCAGTTAATAAAATAAGAACGTGTGCCTCCTCCTCTTGTTTTAAATTGAAAGCAAATTCAATTTCTTTACCACAAACTGCGGTGGAACACTGCGCAGAAATTCACATCTACAAGGCATACAGCTGCTAGCTGGGAGTTTCAGTTTGAGTTTTAGGAGGGTTGGGTTTTTTGGTTCGCTCTAGTTTCTGGTTTGCAGCTGATGTAGAGAGGAGCAGGTGGCTTGCTCTCTCGCTACTAATTGGATTGAATTTAGTTAGCACTGCTCAGGACAAAACTTTTATTACCATGTTTTGCTCACCTTCCCTATTCCTCTGGTAGGTGAAGGAGCTGGAGAGACTGGGACAAAGTCTACTTGCTTTGGAGATGATGATTTTTCAAAATCATTGTTACTCTGTAAACAGTGCATACAGTTAATCTTGTGAGCAAGTATCTTCACATGAGAAGGGCTGTTTTGTGTAGAACTGAGTACGATTCAAAAGTTATCAGCCTTCATCCTCGTGATTTTTTTTTTTCTTAGGCAACTATCTATAAAACAAGCCTTAAGCATTACTTGTTAAGTATTAGAACACGGAGGAAAATTTGGACATGCAAACATCCATGCAGTTTTCCTTTGACATTCCAGCCCAAGGAACCCACAGGAATCCTTGAGCAACTGATAACTGCGTGCCTCACTAATGTGAAAAACTGCTGGTCAAAAGCAGTGCTACATAAACCACCTTAACTGTGCTTCAACTATACAAAAAAAGTTGATGTCAGTTTCTCTAGTGTCCTGATACTGATAGCAGGAATACAAATTAAAGCACAAATGCATTACCAGGCTCAAGCTCTCCTCCCATGACTGGCTCATCTGCATTGCTACTTGCACTTCTCTATAAAGAAGAAAAGAAACGTATTGCCCTAGGCCCATAGAAGACTGGATTAAGTAAGCTAGCTTCCCTTAACACTTACCTTTCATGTACTGTTTCTCTGTTCATCAGGTTCATTCCTTCTTCCTAAAAAATAGATGGAAAATTAAGACCAAAAAAAAAAAAAAACAAACCAGCTTTGCTACAGAAAATCAGGAAAAAATGATTTTATTTTACTTCAGTATAGAAATTTTATTCAATTTAGTTAAGCAACAATAACCTCCAGTTCTCACAAGACAAAGAGAACAGAGGGAGAAAAAAAGGAAAGAAACATGTCAAAAGGGACCATCAAGAAGTTGGGAGTTGGCTGTTTTTCACACTGTTTTTTTTAATTCATTTTCACTCTATCAAAAAAGTACTTCAAATGCAGAATACCAACCAAAAATCCTACATATGCTGGAGTACCTTTGGGCTCTTGCAGAATACTATTTCTTAAAGTAGAAACATGCTTAAGGACACAACTGGATTGACAAAATAAGGAATACTCCTTATTCTATGTGCTAGTATCCAACCAGACTGCATCTCATTGCTATACAGTATATGCAATAAATTTGGGATTTGCTGTGTTCTTCTAAAACATTCATACAGTATTATTAAAACAGATCAGAGATGATGCATTAAACATTAACATGACTCAATCCCCTCTTAGGTACGCGTGCATCGTTCCTTAAAACTAAACAAACACTACAGTCCATTGAGTGAAGGAGTAAATTCCCCAGTTCAGACCAGTTCAAGAATAAAAGCTGAACTGAATACATTCACAATGTTCATCATATGTAGGGAGAGCCCTACTAACACAGTTAGTTGTGTGCTTTGCTGGGATTTGAAAGAGATGAGAAGTGGAGCACGTTGTTCCCGTGTGTGCTGGGAAGCACACAGCACAGAGCATTTCAACTTGTGAATTTAACCAAGTACAAGTTAGGAAATGTCAGCACTCAATAAATGTATGGAATAACATTGAATACAGAAATATCTGAACTCAAAACAATTTGAGTCATCAAACTTTATTTCATGTAATAAATAGAGCAGAGAAACCACAGGCATTCATCTCCTTGTGCTCATCATATTCATATATTTCTCCTAAGTTTTTCTATATTGATGAAGACAGCTTTAAAATTGACTTGAGTGTTTCAGAGTCTCTTGAAGCCAGTACACTGTTTGCATAGTAAACAAAAGCAGTTTTCTTCGGGGTTACTGATGCACACATCTTAAATATCTGAGTGGGATGCAGAAGCACCTTACATCACTTCAAACATCATACCCTGAAAATGCTGTAAAAACAAAAGTTTCAGGCAAAGTAAGAGAACTAGCATATCCATTGAAAACTTGAAAGTTAAGAGCAAGATCAAGCACTTTCAAGCTAGTTCTGTATGTACTTGACTGCCAAGAAGTCAATCACAGGACTGTGGGAGGGATGAATGAGTTGGAAGGGACATGAAGGGTCATGAAGCTCCAACCCCCTGCCACATGCAGGGCCACCAACCTCCACTTTAATACCAGCCCAGGCTGCCCAAGGCCCCATCCAGCCTGGCCTTGAACACCTCCAGGGATGGACGGGGCATCCACAGCCTCTCTGGGCAGTAAAGAACCTCCCCCTGACATCCAACCTAAACCTTCCCTCCTTCAACTTAAAACCATTTCCCCTCATTCTGCCAAGGACAATATTTAAAATGGAGGAGCCACAAGAGTTCAAGTTTGCTAGTTTTAAAACGTGCATCTTCAGCCTGAGCTGTGCTGTGGGTAGCAGTGTTATTTAAGCCTGCCCAGACATTTGCCATCCTCCCTCCTCCTCCATGCTCTAACGCCCTTCCCCTCACGCTCTAATGGCACAACCACTGATCTGGATGTGAATCTTATGCACATTAAAAGCTGCCCAGCCAGGAGAGTCTGAACTTTTTTTTTTTTTTTCCTTATCCAGTTCTTTTTCCGGCTGCAGTGAATGCTGTGCCAACACAAGTTGTCATTAGCCTTAAGTGTTTATGCTGGCCTGACTGCCAAAAAAACTCAGTGAAACTTTATTGGAAGGGTTTACATTACAGGTTCCTTCCTAAAGTGTCAATTCTAAGACTCTTTCCCTCTTTCAATTTGAGTCTTCTTCTCACTGTAACACGTATTTGTCTTTTTACAGAATTTGGAACACTGCAAACTAAATATAAGCTTTACTTTTGAACATACCTTGAAGCAATAGAGCACTGCAGACTCTGTACTGATTCGTAGCAAAATCTGAAGTCATTTGAAAGACACTGCACATTAAACACACACCAAATAAAGCACAAAAACAACCCAGTCACGTATAAATAATTTCATATTTAGAGATTAGAACCTAGAGATTCTCACCTGTTTGATTTGATGAAGACGGCTGCTAGGAATACGGACAGGAGATGATGGCACAAACTGCAGAACAAAGCAAAACATGACTGAAACACACTTACAAACCACAGGAGAGGGAGGGGGAGGTACAGAAATGCAACTGTGTAACGCTATTCTAAACTCAAACTATATACAAGAAGGGTTTTGTTTGTTTAAACAGCATTTGTAACACTCTCAGTAGGTACAAACTCCATGAAGCGCTCCCAAGAACAGGATCATAGGCACTTCCACCTTATACTGCTGTGCATGCTCACAGGTAAAGTTTCACTGGTGCCACTCTGGCAGACAGCACGACCAAAATAAGCAGTCAGCTGCCCCCGGTGCCACTGCCCTTCCATTTCTGTCCCTGCACTGCCCTCTCTCTTCTGCCAACAAAAGCATCCGTGGGGCCTCACAGCAAACCAGCAAAAAAGGGAAAAACAAACGCAGGGAAAGCTGTTGCTGAAACAGCGGCTAAACATTTAACCGCAGCCTGAAGTGCTTTGCCTTAAAAGAAAAAAACAGTAGGAAAGAAAACCACAGCATTTATTCACTAGATGCCACTGATGTGTTCTGAAAGGAATTGCAGAGATCCTGAGCGCAGCTGATCCCTAGGCAATACATGTATTTACCAGAAATGGCATAGCAGCCCCTGTTGATGTCATCATGAAAGAGTCTGAGACTTGGAAAAGTTCATACAGCAAGAAAAGCTCCTAGAACTCAGCTAAGCAACTGGGACAAGCACCATAACAGCCCGGAGATGGGGCCAGAACATGCACTTGTGTTACCTAAGCACTCTGACAGCTCCCACTGAGAACATTACAGTTAACACAACACTTCAGAAAAATTACTTCTTTCCCATTCAGCTTAGCACCATGTGAAATATTAATTGAACTTAGAATTTATCTGTTGAAATAAACTCTTTAAATTGACAGCTTCAGTCATTTACTGAACACTGTAACCATCTTTATTACAGCTTAAACTGCAATAAAACCTAGATTAATTTTTCTAAACACATAAAAACTGTTCTGAAGTACATTTTATCACCTAGATACTATGAAATTAAATGTATCAAGACAGATGTCAATCTAGCATCTTAGAATATTCTAAGGCCAAAAAAACTACACTTCCTTTGCTCTAGCATGAATACCAGGGGAAGTTGCTTAGGGTCCTTAATGCTGAAGGTTAATTACGTTCCAGAAACTGTTTAGCTGCAGCTGATCCTGGCTTAGGGCAACAGGAGGAGAGGATAATCTCTAAGTTCATTTCCAATTTCATTCCCCTTGCCATGCTCAACAGAACCAGAAACCAGCCCAGCATTCAGAGAGACGAGGCACCAACCTAGCTGCTGATAAAGCACCTGATTTTTAGCATAAGTTTCAGCTGTATTTTGTCAGCATCTGATCAGCAAAGAGTGAAGAATAATTACAAGCCCAAAAAACCGACTTATATGAGGCCACAGGGACATTTCCTCATGGGGTCAGCGTTTAATTAAGTCTCTGATGCATGCCTTGTGGAGTCTGAAGGGAAGTCTTGGAAGGATGTAGTCTCATAGAGCTCCAAATGCAAGCTAAGCATGGAGGAAGAGCCCTTTGTACAAGAAAATGTACAGCAGGGTTAAGAAGATGAGAAAAGGGACACAAAGTTCCTTTGTTAGCTCTAAATAAATTCTTGTCCTTAAGCACCATGTCTGTCTTTCCTAAAAAGTTTCCATCCTTAATAGAAGAGTATACCTGCTTTTCAGCTTCTGGGACAGCTGTAAGAACCAGCCCCTCAGTGCACCAGCTCCTGCTTCTCAGCAAGTTACAGGCAATCTCCCCAAGTTAGAATTCTCTTTTTTTTCCCCCCAACAATTGAGGAACTTCAAGAAGAGAACCTAACAAACTGAGCTTTACCTTCAGTTTGTTTCTCCTTTACTCTGACCGTAAAAATAAATACATTTCCTGTAAGCTGCAGCCCTAGAAAGTATATGAAAAAAGAGACACTCGTTTAATAATTTGTTACCAGAATAGTCTATCAGGATTTATTTCTCAATAATCTTTCTACAACTTTACATTGAGTATCCTGAGTCTGTTACAGACACAAGCCTTTGCTTGTGTAGCTGTCTGTCCTGCTTTTAAAACAGAATGTTAACAGAGGGACATCAGTCAAGGGAATATGAGTGTCCATTCTTCAGCCGCTAGCATGGAGCTAGCAGATAACTTCTAAAGCACTGCCAAGAGGCAGCTAAGAAATAACAGGGTAACTGCAATCAGCTCTGCAGGAAACTACAACACTGCAAAAGAAACCAAACAGGGAAATCCACAAATCAGAATGCACCAAAGGCCATCATGGTAGCATCACTGGGTTATGCGGTTTTTCCCCACACTTAATGGGAAATTGTTGCTACCCCCCTCCTACCTGAACATTAGCTTTTCCAAAACTTTAATACTGACTGCAGCTGAGCATTATCTCATCTCATACATCTGTTTTTCCTAAGGCTGTTCTAGGGGAAAAGTTGCGTGGAGCTGGCAAAACTCCTTTTTGTTGGAGGAAGCAACTGCCAACATACCCCAGCCCTTCTGATAAGGACTAGCAAACCAATACATGCAACCTGTGCAGGTGTTCTCAATCAGTCACAATCACACCTTCTTACAGCTTAATAGCTTACAAATTCAGATTTTTGGGAACTGTAGAAACAACAGCATGATAAAAATTGAAATGTTTCCAAGAGGTAGAATTCCTCATTTAGAGGGTCTCAAGCTCTGCGTTCCTTCACCCAGTTCTACCTCATTACATCAGCTGTAGATTTCAGCAGTATATTCTGACTTTAATAGAAAAAGAACTTAAAACTGGAACATGACTGCACTTGTTTTTTAAGCATCAGAAATTATGAGCACATCTATACAACCAGCTTTCTTTGCTGTCCTACTCTTAGAACATCTGCCTGCATCTCCATAACCAAGTTGTGGATGCCCCATCCCTGGAGGCACTCAAGGCCAGGCTGGATGTGGCTCTGGGCAGCCTGGTCTGCTGGTTGGCGACCCTGCACATAGCAGGGGCTTCAAACTAGATGATCTCTGGGATCCTTTTCAACCCAGGCAGTCTATGATTCTATGAAATTACTATGACAGTGAAACATAAGTACTCTCCAAGGCCAACCAGCCTACAGAGAGCACTTCACTACAGCTACAGTACACTAACGTCAGAGCAGAGCCCTGTTTCTGAGCATGTGGTTAGTTTCAGAGATTACAAACTCCTTTCCTTCTTTACTTCAGTTTGCACACTTTGCTTTGGGCCTGATGTGGGTGCTCTAATCGTGTCCTTACCAGACTGTGACGATTCATAACCGTGGTGCTGTTCCTGCGGGTTCGCAGAACGCTGCCCTGGAACACCTGTGAGTTATCACTGTGAAAAGAAACATCTGTCAGATGCAAAAGCCATTGCCTTCCCATCAAAAAGCACCTCTTGCAATGAGCTCAGTTTCAAATGCTATGACAGTTATCATCTCAAGGTGAAGCACAACCAAGTCCCAGCTACTTCTATTCACTGATTTATCTCATTGAGCCTAAAAACAACTAGAAAATTACAACAGACCCTTTCTGTGGGAACTCATTATGTTTGGAAAGGCTTACAGGCATCATTCAACAGAACAAGTTTGTAGTAGCATATAACCAGAAACCAGCTTCAGTGGCAGCAGAACATAACAGTGCAGCACCTCAGTAACTCTTATCATGAGGAACAGTTACATTCTGAATTCTCTTTCAGCAGAGGTTAAATTAAGCACGCTGCAAAAACAGTGTTTAAAAACCCCTGAGACTTTTGGCTGCAGCGATGCCTTTAATCAGGAAGCAACACATCAATTTAAATGATGCAGGATTAGGTATTTGACATATGCACAGCTCCTTTTCCAACACAATCCTCTTCCTACTGATTCCTAAACCAAGTTTCTCTGGCCATCGCTAGTATTACCAACAGCAATTAATTAGTACTTAATGATACTAAAGGAATTCAGTTTTTGCAGAAACTTTGAGTCATGTGTATGGAGTCCAAAAATCAGTGCTTACCGGAAAGAAGAAGTAGGGGGGTGGAAAGATTGATTTGGCATGAAAACAAGAATCAAAAGTTGACAGAAAGGTAAACTCTGTGCTCTAAGAAATGCCAGCTGGAGGAATTCTTACCAAATCTGGTACCAGGGAAATGGGGCCGGTAGGCAGCCACGGAGCACAGCAGCAGCCCAGGAGCTGAGCTTTGTTCCAGTTTGCTCAACAAAGCCATTCTGGGAAAAAGTGACGTTTCTTGCCAAGAGCTGCAATCTCGCAAGAAGAGTTTTCTGCTGGAAAATTCCTAGCAGGCAAACCACTGCAACCACCTGCAATTAGCTCTGTCGGGTTTCTGTGCCATTTGCATAAACACCTCACAGAGCGGATGCAGTTTTAAGGCGAGAGCTCTGCTTACCTTTCTGTCTGCCTAGATCTTGAATTAAACGATTTGTTTACAGTGTGGTGAGGAGATTTTAGGGTTTGTTGGTTGTTTTTTGTTTTTTTTTTTTTTAACTTGTGTCCCTGAGGAGCAGCCATCACTCACAGCACTCCGGCCCTGCTCAGGCCGTGCAGGGACAGCTGCTTTCTTACAGTTACACAAACCAATCACAGTTCTGCTTACTTAACCTCAGCCCACGGCTGGCCAGGCAAGCACGAACGCTTTCTGAGTCGCAGTGTGCACTCAGTCGTTTTGGTATGAGGTTTATGAGGTTTACGAGGTCTCTTCATCGCCAAAAAACGGCACTTGGAGTTGTAAAATGAACAGAACGCTAAAACACAGAACCGCAGAGCGGTTTGGGTGGGAAGGACCCCGAAGATGACCCGGAGTTCGCACCAGCCAAAGCAACGCACGGGACACCGGACACCGCTCGGCACTGAGTTACAGCTGCGGTACGGCCGGGTCCCGCGCAGCGGCGTCACCGGAGCGCAGCGCTCGGACTGAGCCCGCAGCCCGGCCGCGCTCACCTGAGCCCGTGGATGAGGGGGGCGCTGTTGGATCTCCTCAGCCCGCCGCCGTCGCTCGGGGCCGCGGCGCTCCCCGGCGGCAGCTCCAGGTCCAGCTCCATTTTCTCCTGAGCCATCGCGGCGGCTGCGGCTCCGGCTCCTCCCGCTCCGCCGCGACGCCCATTCACTGCCGCCGCCCGCCGCGGCTCCTCGTGCCGCGGCCGCCCTCGCAGGCCCCGCGGGCGAACGGGACCCAGCGAGGAGGGCGGCCCCAATAGCTCCCCATGCCGGCAGCAGCCCGAGGGCCGGCCCCTTCACACAGCTGCTTTCGCCGCTTTCCGCGATACCGACGCCGCCGCTACGGAGGGAGGAGCGCCTCAGGCCGGACGCCCCCCTTCCCCCAGCACACCCAGTGCGCATGCGCCGCAGGGTGCCCGCACGGCGCCGTGCGGAGGCGCCGTGTCGGCAGTGCGCATGCGCAACGGCATCCCCTTTCTCGGGAGCTCGGGGCGGCCGGGGTGTGACGCTGTGTCCTCACTTACCTTCATTATCTTATACTGCTTTATCGACGGCCGCGTTTATTTGGCGGCATATTACAGAGTCACCGGGGTTGGGAGGGACCTCAAGGTATCATCGAATCCAGCTTCCCTGCCAAAGCGAGTAACGTATTGACGGCAGCGGACTCCGTGCTGTGGGCGTTCATCTGCCCGTACAGCTGGCGGAGTTACAGACAGCTCTGCTTAGCACTGAGTGCTCCAACAGGTGCTCCTTGTGATTGTTACCTCTGCTGTCTTCCTTAATGAAGATTTTACGCTTTTCAAATGCTGTGGCAAAGCAGCCTGCAGAGACCAGTCGGGGATGGAAGGAAAAGCCAGCGATGTGCTGAGCAAAACTGCAGTAATTGGCTTCTTTAATTCTTGTACCTTGCTGCTCTTGGGGTGAGGTGGGGATTCCTTGTCATTTCACAGAAAAGTGTCGTTAGTAGCTATGAAATATCATGAAGAGAGGCTCGAGGTTGTAAAGTGTTTTCTTTCTACTCTAAGACACTGCAGGGGGTTTGGTCTCCGGGTTTTTGGTGTAAAGGCGTATTGAAAAGGCTTGAAAATACTTAGAGTGGTGTAATGTGGGGCACTGGTAAGTCATCTGAGATCCATAATAGGCTTCTGTAGTATCAATATGATGTCAGAGAAACAGCTCCTTGGAAATATTTCTAGATGTGGAGCAGCTGCCATCACTGACAGCAAACTCCAGAAGCAGTTCAGTTATCTACAATAACTACAAGCCTATTGAAAGGAACAGAATTTACACAGCTATATTTCCTCTTACACTTGAAATGGTGAAGAATTCCAAGTCTTCCATCCTTATTTTTTCTGTACACGGCAGCTTTGAAAAATAGGAGATATTTCCCAGGCACAAGTGGAAACCTATTGAAATCAAGTGCTGGTAAGGGCCTTAAACCCCTCCTTGTAAGAGACAAATGCATGTTGAAATTGCTAGAGTAGGAAAGCATTTGAACAATAAATCAATCAGTAAGCACAAATGTGAATACTTTGATTGCTTAGAACAGATGGAGAACATTGAGTCCTAAACTGAATACTGCCAAGAACTGGAATCACAGGGATCATAACGAACTTTACCCTGGAGTTTTGAATGTAGCACAGAGGCTCATGTTCACATAAACCATTGAAAAATCCTCATTTGTTAGCAGCAAAACAGAACTTCGGGCAGACAAGAAAAAATACCGGAAAGAGTTGCAGGATTTACATCACAGAAAGAGAGAATCTGAACCCGAGCAGGGCTGCGGAGCCTTTACCAGGCACAGCAGGGCCTCACAGATCTCTCCAAGCTACCCGCCGCCGGATTCAAACCCGCAGCTCCCCTCATCGCCCGCAGCCCGGCGCGCACTGCGCTATTTCAAACAGACTCCCAGCCCCGCCGGCCAATCAGCGCGCGCTCTCCTTCCGGAGGCTCTCGGGAGTCCGTCCGGGGCCGGCGCTGAGCTTTGGGTTCGACGCGCCTCCCGCGGGCATGCGCGCAGCGGCACGCGATGGCAGGACGCGTGCGCACTGGAAGGCGGTTTCAGGTCTCCGCCCTGTCTCCCACGCGTGCGCGCTGGGCGACGACAGCGGGCGCTGGGACTGCGGGGGGCGTCCGGCCTGAGGCGCTCGTTCCGTCCGCAGCGGCGGGACCGGCGTCGCGGAGCGCGGGCGGCGGCGGGAGCGGCTGCGGGAACGGGCCGGCCTTCGGGCCGCCCCCGGCATGGGGCGCTGCTGGGGCCGCCCCCCTCGCCGGGCCCGGCGCGCCCCCGGGCCCTGCCCGCGGCGCCGCCCGCGGGGCCTGTAGGGGCGGCCGCGGCATGAGGAGCCGCGGCGGGCGGCGGCAGTGAATGGGCGTCGCGGCGGAGCGGGAGGAGCCGGAGCCGCAGCCGCCGCGATGGCTCAGGAGAAAATGGAGCTGGACCTGGAGCTGCCGCCGGGGAGCGCCGCGGCCCCGAGCGACGGCGGCGGGCTGAGGAGATCCAACAGCGCCCCCCTCATCCACGGGCTCAGGTGAGCGCGGCCGGGCTGCGGGCTCACGGGGAAACGCGCTGTGCGAGCGCAGCGAAGCGCCGCTCCCGATGCGCTCCGGGGCTGTTCTCAGGGCGCTGCGACGGAGTGCTGCCCGGCTGAAGTAAAACACGCCTCAGCAAACTTGCTTTCTGTTTTTCTTTTCCCTACAGTGATAGCTCCCAGGTTTTTCAGCCTTACGTGTTGCGAACTCGCAGGAACAGCACGACAGTTACCAGCCGGCACAGCATGGTAAGGAATCCCAGGCACGCGCTGTTTACCCCTAGCGAGGAGGGGGTGGGATGGAGAACCGAAGCTGAACTCGATTTGTACTTGCACTAAGCGTCATGGCAAGCTTCCAGACTGAGAAGGAAACGATTTCTGAAGCTCTGAGTAGTTTCTGATTAAGTACAGTCTTAAAATTAATTCCAACGTGGGCTGGAGGAGTAAACTGCTATTGTAACTGGAAGTGTTTAATGGCTGTCTGATTTGTTATTCACAAGGAATTCACAGACCTTCATTCACCTGTTTGCTTTTGTTTTGTCTTTTTTTTTTTTTTTTTTTTGTCAGGGCCACTTGTTCTTTTATGAACTGATCAGACAGTAGGGATTTGTATGAAGAAGTGTATTTTATACGCTGGGCAACGTTTTGCCCTCTGTTATATGGGCCTGTTTTTGCACAGTACTGAACTTCTCAAAGATGTGGCGTTTCTTTTCTCTCCTGTTCCTTATTGTCAGCTCAGGACCTCTGTGCTCTCTTCCCTAACGTTTTTCTTTCTTATCTGAGGATATTGAAGATTAAGGTTTGTTTTTCTCAAAACCTGTGGAATGCAAGGTCCTTAGAGAATGTAGTTTTAATAGATATGTATTCATATAATTATTGTTCTATGATTCTGATCAGGATAAAAATGAGATGGAGTTTTAGTTTAAAGTCTTCCATTAAAGTTTTCTTTAAAAAAAAAAAAAAAAACCTTTCAAAATTTTGGAACTTGGATCAGTCGCAATAAACAGGACATCCAGATTGAGAACTGATGGTCTGCTTGGATGTGGCAGCAGCATCCAGAGGGAATAAATGCACAATAAACTTTGCAATTGCAGAAGTAAAGTTTTGTGAAATGCTGTTCGAGACAGAGATAAAACACTATAGAAGTCAGCTGGTTGTGTAAGTTAGTATAGGAGTCTGTCTTATTAAGCTGGCCAGGAGGGAATTAGGTAACATTCTCAGCTTTGTTTCTAATGCCTGTCTTGTCTAAATGGCACACAGAGCTGTTTGTGCACTTGAGGTACGAAGCAGCACCTGCGTGCAGCTCTGCCACTCGCTGGATGACAGAATAAATTTGTAAGCAGTAAAACTAGTCCTTTCTCTGGAAGGTCAGTGTTTTCTTTTTGCAACATTATTGAGTCATCTGCATGTAGTTGTACAGCTCATTTTTAATTCAACGGGAATTAGCTGATGCTAAATAAGGCGTATGCAGGCTGTTGATGTGTGCTTTAATTGTCGTGGCTGTCACTTTTTTCAGTTGCTGTCATCATCTCCTATTCGTATTCCTAGTAGTCGACTTCATCAGATCAGAAGGGTAAGTGCAGTTTTCAAACTGTGTATCTAATAACAGAATGAGAAACGTTTATGTAATATTAAAGTACTTATCTATCAGGAGTCTTTCCTACTGAGTTTTTCGAGAGCTAGAAAAAAACAGAGCTAAAAAGGATTT
This sequence comes from Meleagris gallopavo, assembly GCF_905368555.1. Lineage (NCBI taxonomy): Eukaryota > Metazoa > Chordata > Aves > Galliformes > Phasianidae > Meleagris > Meleagris gallopavo. The sequence goes on along the minus strand of NC_139412.1, from coordinate 4,029,685 downwards.
AATTTTGATGCAGCAGCATTATTGTGAGGCGTATTACTGTCGTGTTTAAGCTACCTTGCATTTTTAGTTTTTCATTAAGGAGAAATGTTGAAGTAGGTTTGTGGCAGTCTTTTCTTTCTGCTGTGTTCCTGCTGTCCGTATTTCAATTCTAAGGGCAAATTCTTGAATCATGAGTATAATGCCGAGTACTTATGTTGAATCACATGTTTGGGAAAACTAAGAATGTTTATCTCCTGCAGGAGGAAGGAGTGGATTTAATGAACAGAGAAACAGCGCATGAAAGGTGAGCGTTATTGAAACAAGATGATAAAACAGTCAGTTGTTCTCTTTGTATCTACTGATGGGATCTTTTGTATCCTAGGGAAGTGCAAACAGCAATGCAGATAAGCCAGTCATGGGAGGAGAGCTTGAGCCTGGTAATCTTTTTGTAGATGTTTTGTGTTTAATTCTACTTCTTTGCTCAACTGATGAATTTAAGGGAAAGAGAGGAGTAACTGTGGAAATAATTTAAGATAAACTTAAGTTCATCTGTTTTAGTTCTTTTGCTCACTTGGCCTGACAACTTTCCATCAGGAGGTTGTGGCTTGGGTTCTAAAGTAATGCTTTTTGCCAGTGTTAAGTTTGAAACCTTTGTATTTTCAGAGTGACAATGACTTGGACAAGTCTGAGAAATCTTCCTCCCCAAAGAGAATTGACTTCATTCCAGTTTCGCCTGCACCCTCGCCTACAAGAGGAATAGGAAAGGTAAAATAAGTGAGACACCAAACAGAAAACACATTTTAGAATCTAGCTAAACTGTGAAGCTGTGAAACTTCACAAATTGTTTGGCGGTTTAAAAAACAATGGCAGAAGCCAATGCCAATCCACATTTTACTGGTTTCTGAGAATCAGGTGTTCATCCCAGAGCCTGCAGAGTTGAAGCAGTGTGTGACTTCCTTCACGTTTTCACTTTTGTAGTGTTTGGGTGAGTTAGAGTTCTGGTTCTAAGGAAGCTGAACAAGATCAGTGTAGTAATGACTGTGATCCCCAACTGTGTAACTGGGGCATGCTGGGGAAGAAGAACCAAAATCTGAATACATTGTATGTGGAGAGGAAGAGAGTAGACAGAGACTAGGAGCTGCATATCTGCCTGGTGAGGAGAATCAGTATATGCCCATCAGTTATGGAAAGGAAGGCATAAACTCAACTGTCAAGAAGTACTGAGCATTGAGCATATCAAATTTGCACTGAAAACTGATGGCAAATGGTGGAGAAGGAGAAAAGCAGATCTTGGATGAACTATTTTTTTTTTTTTTTCCAGCAGGAACAGGGAAACTGAAATGTAGCAAAGAAAAACTGGCAACTGTGTTGTTTAAATGTGGGCTGCTTGACCTTGTTTCCACCCTCTTGTGGTTCTGCTTTTGTAGTGCTACTGTTTCATTGAAAGTCAGTTCCTAATGTGACACCACTGCAGGACGCTGGCACTGTGCCTTTGGAACTGGAACTGCATAGCAGTAGTAAACTTGACAAACGTTTTTGTGCTTGATTATGGGTATTTGTGGGCTAAAATCAAATTAGCTGCAGGATCGCAGAGCTAAATGCACTGTTCTACTCAAGCTTATTGTGTTAAATTTTTGGATCAGAAGTATTTTGAGAAAAAACAGCTTGTTTAACAAATGTCTAAGAAGTCCCGAGTACCGTACTGCTACCTCTAGATGTGAGGGGAAGAACAGAAACAACAGTTTTATTTAGAAATGGTGTCTATTTCAATTTTGGACTTCATGTGTGTAGTTTTTTTTTAATTTTACATTGATCTGAGCAGTATTTTGTTAGCCATTATATCTTTGTAAGTTAAGTTTTAATTCCTCCAAGTTCATGTTTGATTACTGATGTGTCACTAAGTTTTCTCAAACTAGAGATATTATGATGGGAGGAGGACACTTAGGCATTTAAATGGCAATTCTGAATCATCTTAATGTGACTTCTTCTGCAGCAATGTTTTTCACCATCATTGCAAATGTTTGTGAGCAGCAATGGATTACCTCCAAGTCCTATTCCCAGTCCAACAAGGCGATTCTCCAAGTAAGTAACTTCTGAAGCAGCAGGTATACATTGGCTTAAATCCCAATTTAAGGGATTTAAAGGCAAGGCAAGCAGAAGGATTAGTTAAAGCTGATGCCAAAGCATTGAAAGAGACTTCATTTTTAAAATAGCTGAAGTATTGCCACATAAAAATGTTCTGCAGATTTGGCCTTTACCAATGGTAGCTTCATGTGGATGGTTAACTTTAAACCAGACTTAGTACCTTGCAGGGAAATTCCTGGGTACTTCAAATTAACTTTGCTAATAAGGTAGCATACCCATTTTGTATACATATACTGAATCTAGAAATGGATTGAAGTGAGTATGTGATGCACTGAGGGCAAAGAAGACTCTGGAAAGTGTATATGGTAGATAATCCAGTCTAATAGGCAGCATTTCTTTGTTTACATATTCAAATTTCCTGAGCATTCCAGTTCAGCTTTGAAGAGCGTTTGATATGATATGTTTGTGTTGATTTAATGCAAGGTATGGTGGTGTTCAAACTTGCAGCCTTTACAGACCTGACTGTCAGTATTCTTTCTATAGCAGGAGGAGTCAAAGTCCAATCAATTGTATCAGGCCCAGTGTTCTCGGCCCCATTAAAAGGAAAGGTATGTGCATTTGTGTTCAAAGTGCTGCAGTGTGGATGTCATTTTGCAGCATTTTTCTCTTCTTTGTTGTCCTGTGAATATAATGTACTTGTTTCCAAGGTGATCTGGAATTTGCTAATTGTAATTTACAAATTCAAGGTAAGGCAACTAGTCTAAAGCACAAGAATGAAAATCATTAAAGCAGCTGCTGCGTGAAGGAGGCAAGTTATTCTTCAAACTACATGTTTATGAACGTTTGTAAGCCCCAGCATTCCTAAGAGTACCACTGTGCAGTGCACACCCCTCAGATCATCCTAGGAATGTTGCTTATCATTCAATATTTTCTAAACTTAGTGCTGAATGTTTGTTTTCACTGTGAAAGTTCAGAAGGTGAGTGTTTGAGAATGGGAGAGAAGTGGAACCAACTGATATTCTTTTCTTCTGAAGGAGGAAAACTGCATTCTTTCTTGGAAGTATTCTGTGTTAAAGATATTCACATTACATCCTAGAACAATTATCTGTAGTGGAACCGTAAGATTAGAATGTGGAAATGTGTCTGTAGCTATATTTATCCTTTCTGGATGTGTGTATCCAGAAGCACCAAAAGCATTCAATTTTATAAGACTTACAGTTACATTTTAGCCTTCAAAAGAAGTTGCTGTTTTGTTGTTTTGAAGACTGATGGCTTGTCCTGTCAGATAGCATCGTGCAGTTCATATTAGATTGACAGAGGAGAACGCCACGATAGTACTGACATTAACAAGAAAACTTACGTAAGTTCTATGGATTTTAGAACCATTAAAAGTTGAATAAAAGTGTATCAGGCTCATTGATAAACAGGTAGCAGATATTCATGCTCCAGTGTTTTACTTGAAATGTTTTACAACAGACTGTACCTAAGCTGTAATAAAGAAAATAAACACAAGGGCAGGCTTTGCTCACCCTATCCCTGTGTTCTGATGGAGCATCTTTTACAAAGAGGAGATGCAAGTTTTCCTATATCAAGGAATTTTTGGAATGTTACCTAATATTAAACTATCTAATCAATTGGAATGAATTTAGTTGCTTTTCCTAAATACATAATGTATTTGAGGACAATTCACTGCTGTAGGGAATACTGGCAGACTAGGCATAGCAGTGCAGCATTGACTTTGTGAACTTTTAAGCAGTATGTAAATTGGTGGTTTGGGTTTTCTCTGCTCATCAACTATTTTATATCTGTTAATTTGTCCATTCTGCTTCATAGAAGCTGTCATTCCTCCCTAAAGGGGGGGGTCTGTATGCTTGTATGCTGGAGGAAATAAGAAACTTGGGGTGTTGTCGTTCTTATAAAATGAGTGGTAGTATGATTTTCTTGCATAACATGTCCACTGTTTTACTGTCATACTTCACCATAACTGCAGATAGGTAAAAGGACAAAAAAGTTATTCCCATTTCTTCTGTTTTTATAATCAAGCTAAAAAATTAAAACATACTGCAGCTGAGAGGGTTTTCTTTGAAGCTTGTTTGTGGCATTTCCAAATGTCTGTTGTGCAGGAGCTGTTAATGAGTTAGACCATTCTCAGGGCAGATTATACTAAACAGATTATATGAGTTCTGCCTGTCGTGTTTAATATTCCAGTGTCAGTAGATGAGTACAGGTACAAAGATAGTCTGATCTGTGATGAGTAATTGGAAATGCATACACGTGCTAATTTTTTTTCTGTTCAGCTTTTAGTTAGAAGTGTACATTCATGACCAAGTTTGTTTTACTCGGAAGGGTGAAACTGTGTACAAAGCTGGAATTTCTATTTCCATCATCACTAAGAATTTTAATGGCTAGATTTTGACATATGCTGGTTGCCTTATCTCAACTGCTTGCTTAAAATTAAGTCACAGTAATCAGTTTGCTTTAGATTGCTTTGTTTGATTGTATTCTAAAGTACCAAGTGCCTGTTTTGATGTCTTTGAGATCATTGTAGCCACTCAGGTACAGCTGAAGCATTAGTTAATTTAAGGAATAGGCTGGATGATTAAACAGTAGCTAGAATAAAATTAATTTCTTATCCAAGTACTTGAGGGCTTATCATATTACAAATGCAAGCTTGCTGTATTATGGGACAGGCCTCTCTTACGTTAGACAAATATTAAATGGACATTCCAGAGACTCAAGTGAGTTTGATTATTTGCACTGTTTTCTTTAGGTGAAATGGAAACTGAAAGTCAGCCAAAGAGACTTTTTCAAGGAACAACCAACATGCTTTCTCCAGATGTTACACATCTGACGGATCTCAGTTCATGGTAAAGTATTGTGTGCCATGAAATACCAAACTTGGGAATGCACATTTATTACAAGATCTCTGCTTTTCAGAAAAAAAGGATAAAAAAGCTTGCGTATCTGCATTACTGGGAACTCTTGCTGTGATTTGCAGTGTGGTAACATTCCTGTCTGTCTAATCAATTCCTCGTGGGCAGACAGTAGCCTAGATTTTATGTATCCAAACTGTCATTCTGAATGTATTTGTTAGAAATCTCAGCTCCTAAGTAAAGTTACTTCATCTGGAAGCTGCCTTGTCATTTCAGTACGTTGTAGGCTATGGTCACAGTATCCACATCACTTAACTGAGTCCTTAGAAAATGTGTGTGTGAATAATTGCAGTCACAGTTCATGTTGCAGTGTTCAAGACATTTAGCTTTAATTGTCTGTCTCCTTTGTGTATTATGGTCATAAAAAACTGATTCTTTTCTGTGTCAAAAGTCAGACACTGAGTATTATATCAACTCTGTGTTACTGTAATTTCAAGTTTACCTATAGAATTGGAATACCTAGAAATATTTTGTACATTTTCGTTCCAGCTAAATTCCAAAAGCATCTTTCTGCATGCTGTCTGGGATTGTGTATCAAGACTTCAAAATTCAAACAAAGTAATTCCTTACTTAAGGAGAAATGCATTTCAAACTGTCCCTTTGATTAGCATAACATTAAAATATATGCTAGCTGATTAATGACACATCAGCTGCATTACTGTTGAGGTTCTTAGTATTCCTTTTCTATAACCTTTTATGTTCTTGTCCTGTAGCTCTCTCTATAACTGATTAAAATCAGGGTTCTAATTTATTATGCATGTTTCAAAAAAACACAATTCTGCTCCTTATTCCCTTAAGGAGCATGAACATATCCGTAACATGCTACAGAAAACAAGGAGTCTTCAGGGCTGCCAGTCTTCAAGTAAAGGCTGAGTGGTAGTATATGCCTCCTACATTTCTTCCTCTGAAGGAGAAAATACATTAGCTGTGTACATGAAACCATGGTGCCTGTGTTACTAAATAACCATTTTCTCTTTCCCCAGCCTGTCTTCAGATATTCTTGATGGGAGTAGCAGCAGCGTTGGCTCTTCCTCTGATTCACTGACTAAAGGCAGCATAACCACTGAGTCGCCAGTTACATGCTCAAACTCATGCTCTTCATTCATTTTGATGGATGATCTCTCACCTAAGTGACTTAATCAGTTCTGAGTCAGTGTTTGGCCGTGCTGTTCCCTTGCTGTACAGAGAAATGAACTCTGATCCTTGAACCATTAATATGAGGATTGTTAAATGGAAAATTAGTGTAACTGTAATCCTTGGAAACTTTCCAGTGATTTTGATTTATCCATTTAATGGACATTGTAGACCATATTAATGTCTGGTTTTGCTGATTTTATTTTTTAAACAAGATGTCTGCTCAGATTATACTAACTTCTTGCTTTTGAGAACTTGCATACACTTTTTGATTCTGAGATAGGTATCTACCTATTAGTGTTGCAATATTGAGAAAAATACTTCTATCGTTATCGTGGTCGCTGTGTCTAGGGAAATGATTTGGTTCTGAAGGATTTGAAAATACTAATTTATTTTCTGGCTCTTCAACCAGTAAGTAAAACTATTTTCCTGACCTCCTTTTTTTTTTTTTTTTTTTTTTTTTTTTAATTCAGGCACTAGCCTCAAGTTCTTTGCAGAAGGGAGAAGAAAGATGTTAACGCTGCTAGTAATTTTCATTACAGGAGAGCATGGTGGCTCTGGAAATCTCACCGTTACATTACAAAAACCAACAAAATAGTGAACGACTGTCACTTTTGCTGGCAGTGAAGAAATAACAGTATAAATGAACGTGATTAAAATAGCTGCATAGTTCTCTCCCCACGCTCTTCATCCTATGGATTATATGAAATAAGGTCAATATTTAGCAACATTTGGCCAAGGAGAATTCATCCATGCCTCGATCTAAGACATACCATGCAGATAACTAAGTTATTAAAACTACTGTGTAGGAGAACATGTATGGCACCATCAATGTCTCCTGTGGCATTGAGGTCATAGGTATTTTTGTGCCTTAGGGGACATTGTTACAAAATTATGGAATGTAAACCGGAGGGGTGGGTGGGAAACGTCCTTTGTGTACAGCTTGTTGATAGCGTGCTTACCAGAATCTGTCATCAGTGCTGCTTTCCTTAGTGTTCCTTTCCAAGGAGTGTGCTCCGTTGCGAGGTGCTGTGGGCAATCCCAACGAGTGGCAGCCTGTGCAGTAGCTTTGGAAGCTGCTGCATTCAGCGCTCATGCCTTTGTAATGAGCAGGGCAAATGGCGAAGTGAACGCTGGATTTCTAACAGAAGGCTTCAAAGCTGAGGTTGAGTGGAAGCTCTGCAGGTTTGTTTGGCTTAGGAGTTAGGTTGGAGCCGTGACTCGTTGTGATACAGTACTTTGGTCAGTCTGAAGTAAGACAACAGAGAATTTACTTTTTAAAGACTTTAACGGGGCAAAATAAATCTGTTTGTAATCTACTGTGTTATGCTATTTATTATTTATAACTATGTAAAAAGTCTGTGGTGATGAATTATAGTATTTTTTTATGATTGAATAAGTTTTTTATGTTCAGTACTTGCTGGCTGGTTTGTATTTAATACGCAACGTTGTCTGCCAGAACCATAAGCTTCCATTTCTGAATGTTTGTAACATAAATGCTTTTGTTATCTCTAAGTACAACTTCTGAACTTTTTTGAAAGAAAATAGCACTGACTTTAAAGTGAGATAACGTGCTTCAAAAGTGGGCACAATCTCTGGCAATACTGGCTGGCTAAAAGGGACAGGAAGAGATCCGTGCTCCTTTCTGTTCTGAAGAAGCTGTTGAGTTTGCAGAAGATGTGTACCTGCCAGATTATTTTTAAGAGTGTTTTCATTCAATTGTAAGAAGTACCGTGAGGGCCAACGGCGGCACTGTTATTTGTATTATCATTTTCACCTGTGGAGCGTTAGTTCCCCGCCTCCAATAAATGTGCATATTGTAATATATTGTCCTTTGGTGCCATTTTTAAATGAGCTCTGCAGTACGGAATGTTAATTTTATTTGTATATGCCCAGTGCTATTTCTTCAATTTTGGATGTCTTAAATTGCTTAATTATTTTTTTATTCACGCTTGTATCTTCTCTGCCTTCTTGTTGCTGAAGAAGGGCTGCTTTTACATTTGCAAAACTGTCGATAAACGGTCTGTGATGAAATTCAACCTGTTACCTGTGCCCCACTTTGGTTATACTGTGCTTTAGTGGTTCTGTGATCGAGAAACCCGGGCAAGGGGTGGCAGAGGGGGGAACTATTGCATGCTTTCTTAAAACAGAAGAGCATAGCTGTCGCTTATTTTGGGCTGACTTACCTGTACAATTGATGTATTCCAGATTTGTTTGTTAGTGGAGAGTCCTATATAAGTGCTGGCCTTTGTAAACGGTAGAATGTAAGCTTCATAAAGCAAACGCACAAATATTGACTCTTGTTACAGCATCTTTGTAGCGTTCTGGCTATTCTCCACTCTTCAGAAGGCATTGCTCTTTTATAAAATATATATACAATACACACGTGCTTTGTCTGTTGTTTCGGAATGAAGTGTCTTACTGTAATTGTAACAGGTCCCCTCTGGGACTGTGTTCTGATCCATACCCAGCTGTAAAACCACTTGTTTGTCTCAGAACTGAGTGGGGGAAGGCTTCTACTCTGACAGCTGATGTTTGCACGTGAGTTTCTGCTGCTTACGGAATCAGCCTTGATTGCAGTGGAAAGGTTGGACAGGGGGCTCTGCATACGCTGACTGCAAGTTGGAGTTGAGGATTTATGAACTGCCTGGTGTGTAAAGAATTAGATAGCACGTCGGGGAGGAGCACCAGCTGGTGCTGGGAGTCAGCTTTAATAGATAACCACTAACAGCACGGTGGGTTCTTATGACTTCAACAGACTGACTTGTGCTGAATTGCTGTAACGAACGTCTGAGAATTCCTGCCTTTCCTCACCCTCTTTATTTATTTGTTTTTGAAACGAGAAACCATCGATGCAGATCTATGGCTGAGAATCGTCGGTGGCCAAATGCTTCTAACGTTGTGACCGTGGAGAAGTGAAAATAGCAGCCAACACCACTGCTGTTTAAGCAACCTTTTTGATGGAGCAGTTTCAGTGTGTGAATTAGCTGCCATTAGCTTTCACCTGAAGTACACTCATTCAGCAGCCTTACGTGCTGGAAGGGTTTTACCACTGGTTTAGACCAAATATATATGTCAGCTGTGGAACTCTTGTTTTGATAATATCAAATGTTCTGAAATGGATCGCAGTACGGGTGTTTCATTTAATTCATTGCATTTCAGATTGGGGATCACAGGCCCAAAAGGCTTTATTTAAGGGGCTGTTTTTCTGACTGCATGTGATTAAATACTTTCTCCTGCAATGAAAGTAATTAAACTGTCTGTGAGGATGTAAATCTGAGTCCTGCAGGCTTTGTTGGAAAGCTCATTCTTGCGATGTCCAAGGAAAGTTGGACTGTGTGGAAACGCTGAAGTCCATCTTTGAAAAAATTCCTGAAAATGCTCATTGTAACAACTTGAAATGCTGACCGTGTTCCAAATGCACGGCCTGGAGTTGGCAGGTTTCTCCAGGCAGAGCCATGGTGGGGGCTGAGTGCAGAGGCTAACTTGAACACATGTAGGTTCAGGACTTACTGTGTTGGTGCACTGCAACAGGCACATCTTGGGAGGTGATTTTTTTGCCCGCGACTGCAGACCCAAATGTTACACTGTGTGACGGTAAAGATGAGAACTTGCTTCTCCAGGAGGAATTTCATTCACATATAATTTTCCTGGTAACTTCATAACAAAAAAAAAAAAAAAAAAAAAAAAGGCTTTGCATTAATATTGGTTCAGTTATTTCATGAAGTAATGAGACTAAAGTCCAATAAATATTTTTGGTGCTATGCAGACTGCCTCTTTTATTCCAAGGCTATTATATAAATGGCAACAGTCCATCATAAGAGAGAAGGGACTTTGCCTACCATTCAGTGTTTCAGACTGGCTCGAGATTTGTTAAATCATTCTTAGTAAATGTAGTGAGTGATGTAAGGGGGGTCACTGATGTAAGGTGGGTCGCTGACCCACCGAGCTGCTGAAGGATGTAGCAGTGAGCTCCTCAAGTACAGATAAGAGCTTTAGCCCTGAGTGCAGACCTGGTTTATCCAGCTTTCAAATAAAAAATGTTTCTGGCATCTGAGACTTTCACGAGTGTATGGGCTGCTCCACCTTACAGGAAAAGGCTGCTTGTCAAACCTAGGAGTGTTTTGCTCAGTCCGTGGCCTTGCTGGTCAAAACTCGAGCAGCATTTAGCTTAATTTAACAGCATGGAGAGGGCATGGGACTGGTGCTCGTGCTTCCCCAAGGGCTCTGCTTATCCAAGTCGCAGCTGGGCCCTTGGTCATCAGGCTAACATTGATGAATTTTAGGGTAGGTCTGCTTTCGGGAGGAATAAGCAGGCTGTAGATCTGGCTTAAGCTCACACTTCCTGCTGCAAATGAAGTCTTCATGCAGGCGGTGAGTGGAGCCGCTGGCTTGGTGCTGCCATTCCCTGAAGTGCAGAGGCACACAACTTCCCCTTCTAACTTGGACCTCTAGGCTATCATAGAGTGCTGGCTACTTAGCAGAAGTGAAACAAGTGGATTTGTTTCAGTCCAAACCATTTTTTGCATTAAAGCTGCTTTTTATTACTTGTTTTGTAGATCTAAAAGCCTTTTGATATGGGGCTGGTAGGGTTTTAAGTTCTGACTCTCGGCGTGTTGAGTCAGTGTTTTCCTTTAAACCTGGAGCAAATGTTTTGTTCTTACATTATAAAGTCTGGAGAGGCCAAGTAGGTAGGTCCTTGCTATTTACAAAGAATGTGCACTAGTGATCATGGAAGATTTTTCCCTCTTACACCAACACAACTGTTGGTTGTTAATGACCACAGGTTGACTTTCTTACTGTGGCCGTGGTAAATTCCTGGTGGACTTGGCCAACTCCTGGGTGTCTCTCACTGGAGGGTATAACACAGTCTGGGATTTCTGATTATTTTTACAATAATGAAATGTGTGTCTTCTAAAATAATTATCCATTGTGTTTCAATTCTGCAGGCTGTTTGGGTATAGTTTATGCAGCAGTCTGTATAAAAGTAACTCGTAAGTAACATCATGAGTCTTCAACATGAAACTTGGGGACAACAATGGGGTTTGTTTATGCAGAAGTTGACCAAACGAACCCTTGCACCACCTAACCAAGCTCTCTGCTTTCTGCAGCAGTCTGCACCGCTTGTGAACTTTCCCCAAAATTAAATGAGCTGGCAGCAGAAGTGCCAGACTATTATTTGTATTGAGGTTGTTTATAAGGCGAATTACGAAAACCCTATTGTGCTGGAACAAAAAGACTTTCCTCGTTCCAGATAGTTTGCAATTTAAATTTGTTGTGAGAACTGTAATGGTTTATCAATGCAATGCGTGGTCAACAATTCTTCCACTGTAGAAGTCGGGGTCTGTAATACACAGGTAAGAAGCAGGCAGCATCAATAACCAAAGGTAATGAATCCAGAATCCAAATCTAAATGAAAGCAAACCTTTGCTCTCTGGGCACCCTAACATGGGGAAAACTCATACCTCTCCTGCTTATTCTCAGCTACAGTTAAGTGTCAGCATTACTTATCAGCAGAATCCCTAAGATTTGGGAAGACAAACGATGTAGCAGGGAGAAGTAGAATAAAAATGCCTCTGTGCCTGTGATACGTGAGTATTGATTAAATGGTATGGAAAGTGCAGCGAGTTGAGACAAATGTGCGTTGAATGAGTCGAGATGTGCTACATATAGCACATGTAACATCTTGTTTGTGTGCAAGAACAGTCTGGGAAAGGAACAGCTTTGTTTGTGCAGGAGAGAGAACATCAAAGAGATTGCAAGGACCAGCGCTGTAATAAGAAACATTTGTCTTTTGAAGAATTGCTACTGCTGGTGGTCACTTTTTTCCCTTGTTACAATGCAGCAGGATGAGGGATGCGGGCACCAAGAATGTATAGGCAGCTCTCACAGCAGCACCCTGCTTGCACTGCTTGGAAGCATGAGCTCACACAGCACAGCTCTGACTGTGATGGTGTGGTGGGCCAGGAGAGCCCAGTGGGTGTCTGTGTGACCACTGGATGGTGCCACGGCCTGCAAACTCAACCAGCAGGTGACCTCAGCCGGGGTTGTGTCCGTCCTGCAGCTTGTGTGCTGAGTTTGTGTCGTTTTCTTTCTTTCCACCCTGAGGGACCCACCTCATCCCAGGACCGCTGATGTTTGGACCTCGTTGTACAAACAGTGGGTTAAAATAAAGAGGTGGAGCCTTTTGGTCATAAGAAAGACACATTCCCATACTAGAGGAGGCTCTGTTCAGCCTGAAGTAAATGAAAGCTCTTACTAGCAGGGGAGCTGTGCTCGGGGTGTTTTGCCTCTAGGCTGCTTTCCCCACCCTGGAAGCTGTTTGAAAGCATGCTGTGGCACATTTCAGCTTGTTGCAGTGAATTGCGAGCTGGGCTCTTTCTCCCGAAGTGCTGATGCTGCAGCATTCCGTCAGACCGCAGGCATCGCGCTGCTGTTCCTCGGTGTGGGCACACACAGACCTTGGAGCATTTACAGCAGCTTCAGCTTTGCAACCTGGTGTCCAGGTGAGCACTTGGCGGGAACACGCCTTGCTGCTTTGGCCATAGGTTGGGTTGGGAGTGCCCCCAACTCGCCTCTGCTGCTGGGAGCTCTGCCTTTCCCTGGCCTCACGTAGCTCCGGCTCGTGGGGAGCGTTTCCTCTGCTCGTTCATAGTTTGCCTTCTCCTTTGCACGTCTCCAGCAGGAAGTGCAGATTCAGCAGGCATTGTGTGCTCGCAGCCTGCCAGCTGCCTGGCTGAGGCTCATTCACAATTCAAGTCACTCCCGATAAGTTTGCAAACAATGCGCGGTGATTTCTCAGCTAGATAGCAGCTGAGCCAGGCTCCTCCACTTCCAGCATGGCAGCAGGACGGGGCTCAGCATTTACCCTGCAAAGCCCCCGGGTCAAACCTGCCCTCACTCTTAATGCTTCGGGCTTCTGCGATGTTCCATAGATTTGTGTATATTTATTTGTTGAGGAATGGTTTGCAATGAGTGCTAGCAGAGAAGCGTGCAGCTCTCTATCTCAGTCCGTGTTCCTTTGCTGTTGGTCCACATCCATAGACACAGAGCTGCCAAAGAGATGAGCTATCAGATAAAGATTTGTAGGAGAAGCTGTGCCCACTCCCCCCGTGCACAGAAAATGGGCTCTGTACAGAGCACACACCATTTAATCTTACTGACCATGTTATTGTGAAATGGAATCCTCATGATTTGATATCTCAGCTTGGCAGACACTCCTTTTGTTCGTGCATACATACAGTCAGAAGTCAAAAGTGTAGCAGCCTTGAACTGCAGGGTAGATTTGCCCACTTTGTGAAAAATGTCACTATAACAAAGAGGCAAAAGTAGGAATATGTATCACCCCTACCAGGTGACAGCACAGTTTTGCTCGTGGGTAAGCCTATGGAAGCTCACCTGGGTGCAATTCCACAGGCAGACTGACATGTTGAAGAGGATTTGTCATTCTGCCATACGGTGGTTTGTTGGTTTTTTTTCACTCCTCCTGTAGTATTGCAATTGGAAATTCAAGCCGGAGAAATGTGAAAGCAGTTGGGCCTAATCCATTCCTGTTGTTACTCCTTTTGTTTTCACTGGAGTTACTCCAAGGCTGAATTCAGCACTCGGTGAACAACTTGTTCTCCAAAGCTGGAACTTAGGGGAGAAGGTTTCAGGGCCGATCACGCAACTCGACGGCTCCTCCAACAGCTGAACCTCCCTCGGGAGGGACAACTCATGCTGGGTTCAGGTTATTGAATGTAGTGCAGCATATTAGAAATTAGCTCTCCAATCATAATAGTATAGTATTATCCATTAGAACAATTACTTAAATGAAACCCAACAGTTGTACACTGAAGAAGCAGAGAAAGAACCCTTGTTTTTTAGCAGTAAAATGAAGCAGCTTACAGTCTTGTTGGCTTCAGCTTACTTCTTTCCACAAAAGAAAAAACGCTGCTAGCAGGTCAGTCAGCATGAAGGTTGGTGAGATGATGCTCTGCTCAGATCTGAGGAAGTTTTTGAGAGAAGGCAGAAAGAGTGATGCATTCCACACCACCACTGACCTGAAGGCTTGGCGGAGGAAGCATCAAGCAGCCGAGGAAAACAGTGAGAAGAGTTAAATCGCACAGAGCACAGCACTGAGGGATTATCTCCCCAAAGCTTGCTTAAAGTTCACATATCAAAGGGGATCTCTGGCTTCCAGGGAGCTACAGCTCCCACTGTTTGTGCCCCACAACCTCCCAAACATCTCTTGGTCATTATCTTGAGCCAAGGCTTTCAGAAGACTTCAACATTAAACCAAACGTGTTATTGCTGAGCTTCAGCCCAGGATCTGTTCTCACATCCATGTCTGTGCATCTGCAAGGTGCCCCAGGCCAACGTAACTCTGGGTTTATGTGTTTATGGAGCTCGATGCTGGGACCTACTTGTTTTGCCTCCTCTTTGGATTTTTGCTTCTCTTGCTGTAAGCATTTGGCTCCAGGAGCTGGAGCATCTCATCCTTCACTTTGAAACTCTCTGTTCTTTCTGGCTTTGGAGTCACCTGGGAGTTGCAGCTCCTAAAACTTCAGAAAAATAGAAAGTTTTAAGAAAAAAAATAAAGTGAAAAACCATATTGGCTAAATTCATGGAGGAGGTAGATTGTAACTCAATTCTTAAAGGCTGTGGTTAAGTGTTCAGCCCATTCCTCCCATAAGCTAAAATTGTATTTATTTTGCACTGTGAAGTGTTTGCCTAAGGACTTTCTGCTATTCCCAGATTAGCAATAGTGCCTATGGAGAAGGATTTGTAGCTCCTTAAGCATAGGGCCACATCAGGGTGAGGGACAGAGATACACACAAGCACGCTGGTGTGGAGAGGCCTGGATGATGTTTTCCTCCTCAACAGATACAATCTCACGCCCCCAAAACAGAGGAAGTTTGTGTTCTGGGCTCAGCTGCACATCACTACCCAGGTGGATGTCTGTGCCTCTCCTCAAACCAAACCACAGCTCAGTCTGGGCCATCGTGACACCAGGCACCTGCTGGGTGTTCTGCCTGTGCCCCATGGGATCACCACAGGAAACCCACTCATCTGTCTCTCCAGAAGTAAACTGTGAGGGCTTGGACCTGCTCTCAGCTTTATCAGGACAGCTCCTTTCCAGCCAAGCTTTGCTAATCAGGAATCTTGGGTGGGAGCTGCTCTTCTCGTGTTTCACAGATGGCCTCAGTGAATGATTTACTAGGGGAGTAAAAGATTAGCCAGACTCCTCCAACTGCATCCCGAGTCACGTAAAGCACTGCGTTTTACAGGGGCCTGGCAGTTCCTAATTCTGTAGCCCTCATTAGGCTGTGTTACAGTGACTAATTGCCCCGTGCTCCCTCCCCCAGGCTCTCTTGGTAGGGAAGCCACTCTCCTGCACAAGCTGCTCCCATGGCTTCAAAGCAGATGAAGGTAGGATGTCGCCAGGATGGAGATGGTAAAGGGAATATTAAAGTGCTTCCATAAAATTATCGAGAGCTTTGCAGAATCCTGCGATGGAGAAGAGCCATAGAGAGCTCACAGCAGCTGCTGTTGGGCAGGGCAAAACCTCCTGCTTCAATACCTCTGCTGGTCTCCAGAGCTTGGATGAGCTCTTCTGGGGGAAGGGAGGTCACCCCGTGTTTGCCTCTGATGGGGTTTCTCACATTTCTCTTTTACATTTGGCAGCCTGTGTCTGACTCTCTATGGCAATTCCTGCAGAGTCTGGCTGTTTTAAAGGGCTGTAATAATGATTTAGGCATCCAAATTGGAAAAGCAGTGTTTTAAGTTGATGTATTTTTTCCCTTCAGAGTGATACTTGTTAGAGATCTTCGTTAAATTATTTACCAGCAGTCTTGCAAGATCAACAGATCTTTCCATTTACCCACTGGCATGACTTCCATCATTCTGTTTTTTTGTTGTTGTTGTTGTTTTTTCTTTCTTTTCCCTTTCCCTTAAATAAAAAGGAAAAAAACCATAAAATTGTGAGTAACCCTTTCCCCCTCCCCCTACCAAGAAGATACTTCTACAAACTCACCAGGAGGGCCCTTCCCGTGCTCCCCGTCCGAATGCCCTCCTGGTGCACAGCTGGGATGCTCCTCTGCTCCTGGGCTGCCTGCTGGGTGCTGCTTCGTGGGTTCCAGGGGCTGTAGGCTGTAGGGAAGCTTCCCCTGGTCGTCCTGCGCTGCTCAGACCTCAGTGCCTGGATTTGGCCCCATCGCCCCGCCTGGGACCGCTAGAGGGCTGGCTAGGATGGCTTTCGTGTTCCTACAGAGGCATGAAGTGCACAGCAGACCTCGTGTACACGGCCCCGGGTTTATAGCAGCCAGAGATGAGCGCTGGGGGAATCAGGCACTGGCAGAGCTGTTGAAGCGATTTGGGTTTTAGCCAAGAGGTTGAGAAAGGAGGCTCTGTGTCTCCCTTTCTCACTGCTGTGATCTCCCCACGTGTGATGCTGAGCACCCCAAGGAGCAGCCCTGCCAGCCTTGGCCCTAAGGCAGCCGAGGAGGCTGTCCCAGCAATACAGGCTAATAACATCTGCCACGTTTCTGATTTTTTGTGTCACTGTTTACCTGCTAAACTGGGGCTGGGCCTCCTCTCCTCCCTTTTTGTTCAACCATGGCATAAGGGAGATGAGGTCCATTCCATAAGAGCTCTCCTAACACAGTTCTTCAAGGTGATGAGCTCTACCACCACCCACAGTGGGGAGAGGGGAGAGTCACAGAAAGTGCAGCAGTGCCAAACCCTGTCTTCTTTTAGTGAAGGCAGGAAGAAAGCATGTGTGCATGTTTCCATGGACCCGAAGTGGATGAGCTGTGCGTTGGCACCTGTTGGATGTACAACTCTTAAAGCACATCTGTTAGCAGAACAGAACCTGCAGCACTTGCTGTCCTCCCCACAGTGCAGCTGACTCCTTTCCAACCCTTCAGATGTATCCCAACACAAATAGCCTTCCTATCACTTTACATGCAGTGCCTAATTGGAATGGAAAAGAAAGTGGTCGGCAGTGTAATGAGTTCTGTTTTCATTTTCCTGCTGGGTTGCGGAAAGGAAATCTGGCTGGAGGTTAATTTGAAAGCACTTATGGTACATATGGCATAATATACGTGGAAGATCAGAGGATTCTGGCAACTCTGAGTGCACTGAGACTTTCAGATGCAAAAATCAAAGCTGCCTATACAGGATTCCCATTCGTTATGGAAAACCCAGTGTACCATGGGACAGCTGCTTGCTGGGATCTATACCTCCAATGTGAGCAACCAGAATAAACACTGCTGTGCTGAACACAAGTCAAGGGACATTATTTTTAAGGAAAAGACCTCATACAGATCCCAGGACTTCCTTCCATCCCTCCTTCTCTCCACTTTCAGTTTATTGCTTCAAGAGAATGAGACAGCAAACCATGTAAAGGAGGGATGATAAAGATATGAAAATTTAACTGCAAGATGAACCAACCTGTGGGTCTCCCTTTTCCAGCATCTTCATGCTTGAATCCACGAAAGTGAGATCGATGGATTAGGCTGAGGGAGGACAATCTCCACTCTGTTGCTGCTACAGATTATTCTAAATGGTAAATGTTACCATCTTGGTCAGCCTTCATCTCACCAGTGTATGATTTCAGAATGCTTTAAATTATATCTGGAGACTCAAATTGTGGTAGTCACTGCCCAGAGAGCATAGGGGAAGCAGGGCCCTCTAGTGTTATTGCCAGCATCAAGCATTTGGTTTGTGTTTATAATGATTGGTTCTGTGGTGGGAGACAGGTAAGGTAAGGAGAAATCTTGGAAGACAAACTGGAGAAGATTGGAGTTTTCAAAGATCCAAAGCCATGGTTAAATCAACGTTGGCTTCAAAAGGAAGATATAACTTGATTGTGCTCTTTGGACACCACACAATGCTCACAGGGTTGGCCAATATTTTTGGAGGCAGCGTTGGTCACTCTGGAAGCTCTTGGTCCTTCTGAGAGCAGGATCCCATTCTGATGTGGCTCCAGATCCAGCCAAGCAATTCAACTGCCAGCAAGAGCCAGATCAGAGGGAAATACACCATGTTTCTCAGTGTTGGAATGATTCAGGAAATCCTTTCTTTGGAAAGATGTAATGCTTACATACTTTGAAAGAAGGACTTGAATCCCAGTAGGGAAAGATGGGCGCATTGCCATTGCCATGAGCATCTGACCATGGTTATTTCAGTTTTGAGCCATTGGAGATGTCTGGAATGTGCAGCAGGGATTTGTGAGAGCTTAGCAGAGATTAGGGAAGAGCCTCTGCTCGCTTCTCCCAGTGTCTGATCCTTGGGAGGGGTGAAATGGGCCTTTCCCGCACAGCCAAATGGTGCATTGCCTTCCTCTGCTAGCAGAGCACACCAGTGAGCAATGAGACCCATCTCCTTCAGGTCATGGTTGGCCAACCCCAGGGGAATGAGAGGCCAAGGGCAAACCCCGGCTCTGCGGAGCCCACAATGGTACAGAGGAGCCCAGTATTGGCACGGCACCCCCACAGGGTCTCATGGGGAAGGAACTGCTCTTCCAAGCCCTCCCTTCCTCAGTGTCTGTGCACCGCACCCAAGATACCATGGATCCACAACAGCAATGTGTCCTCCAGATGGCCAACACCTACCTGCAGCCACCCCAAAATTGGAAGAAATAACCCACATTTGGCATTGCTTCACCTGGGGTGAACCCTACGTGCACCAGCTGGACCACAGCTCTTGGTGTAAGTTGGCATCACCTGGTGAATGTCCCAGTGCTGGGGACAGCACCAACAGCTG
The DNA here is from genome assembly GCF_905368555.1 of Meleagris gallopavo. NCBI lineage: Eukaryota > Metazoa > Chordata > Aves > Galliformes > Phasianidae > Meleagris > Meleagris gallopavo. Next base: position 4,010,807 of record NC_139412.1, on the reverse strand, counting down.
CCATGTCCCATAGTGTCCCAGTCACAGCACGAGGACCAAACCAACACCCAGCGTGGGAAGTCTGTGAGCTGCTGGATTGGAGCCAGCTGCCTGCGTCTGCTGGAGGCAGAAGAATGTCCCAGTGCTGGATCCACCCAGCCCGGCAGCGTGGGGCTTCTTGGCCAGACGGCAAGGCTGGCTCCCTCTGCAAAGTGGACAAGAGCCAAAGGGGATTTTTAATTTCCAGATGCTTTTAAAATAAAAAAAAATAAAGACTCTGCTGTAAACTGGCTTTGAATGGACGGCTCTCATTTGGCCAAGTATTTGGCTGATAGGGGCTCAATGTGTGGGCAATAAAACCCTTTGGTTCTGGTGAGTTCTGTGAGCTCGGGGCTTGTTTTATCTCTTGGAGGGAAGGGAGCTGCTTGCTGGCAATAGCTGAGTGGAAATGGGAAGGTGGGGGGAATATCGTCCTGAACATGAAGATGCACTGTGGCAAAGCAAAATGCTGCCTGGAGCCAGGCAGGGCAGGAGACAGGGCAATGTGGTGACAATGCGGCCAGGGATGGTCACAATGGGAAGCCACACTTTCCAGAGATGTCTTTTCAGGTGTAGAGAAAAGGAAGGCTGAAGCAGCCCTGGGCCACAGAGTCCCCTGTGTCCCCATCCTTCCAAGCAGGTGACATCCTCCCAACTCCTCTGCCCAGGCACTGGGATTCTAATCCTCAAGGCAGCTCACAAAAGGCTGAATGGGCAGCAAGCATAAAAGCAAAGTAATCCTTGTGCTGGGAATGCCTTCAAGCAGCCCTGAGCTGGCTCTGCAGCCGTTGGCTGGCACGAGGGATCCACGCAGCTGACCTTTGTTTGAAGGTTTGGTGGTGGGAAGTGGGATCCTGCCTAAAGTGTTTGCATCTGGATTGGGTTCCCAAAGGTCAGAACACACATCTGTGTTCATCCGCATTTCTCCTTACTTAGTTCCTCACTTGTCGTGTGTGCTCACTAGGCAGCAACACAACAAATTTGCTTTCTTCCCCTCTTGTTTAGTTCCATAATGACACCTCCTGTTACACCACGCTCTGGCTGCAACGGATTCAGCTGCGATCTCCTGAGCTCTGCATACAGCAGCACAGCTAGCAGCATAGGAATGCTGTCCAATAGCTTAATCAAATCTAAAATTGCTGTTGTGCCCTGTGCCGACCCGTTGTGAGTGCAGAAAGTGAGCCGGGCTCCCGAAACAAAGAGAGATTGCAGCCCCGGCCCTTTGCCTGCTCTCTGCACGTAATTTCTGAGCCCTGCCCTGCTCCACCTGCTCCAGAACATTAACCTTATTATGGATCATTTCTATGCAGCCCACTCCCGGCAGGGATGTTCGGAGGAGCTCTGGGAACGAGGGCTCACACCGCTCGTGTTCCCCTCCTGCTCGGCGGCGCCGCAGCACAAATGCTTCATCAGCACTTCCCCCGAAACGCCAACGTGCAGAAGCTCGAGTGCTGTGTTCCCCGCGGCCGGACCCCCCCGCGGGCTGCTGGAAGGCAGGAAAGCTGCTTTCGGGGGATGGGGCCAAGCGCAGGTCCTTGCCGTTACGGTTGGGATGCGGCGCGGCGGCTCGGTGGGACGCACAGCTTTGCGTTGTGCCGGGTCCGGCTGCTCCTCACAGCGACTTCGAGAGGAAACAAGAGGTTCCTGGAAAGCATTGTTCGGCCGTTTGTTTGTTCCGCGCCCTCCCAGCAGCTGCAGAGGAGGAGGTCGCGGTGCGGGGTTTGTTATTGCCGGGTAGGGGCACCCAGCAGCATGCTGCAGTGGGACATCGCCCTTCTGACCCGCCGTGCAAAGCTCTTTTCTGCACCAGCATCTCCAAACCTGGCTCACACCCGTAGCCAAAGTGGTGGAGAACGGGGAGGAATGGGGTATGTCAAACTCAATAGGGATCCCATCAGGCACAGCCCGATGGATCCTCTCCACCCGCTGAGCAGTATTTCACACCAGGTGTTCACTAGAAAATGTGTTTTGTAATGCTCTCTTCAGCCATCCCCCAAACGGCTGCCTCACAAGCCCTCCCCTAATCCATCCCTTGGGTGCCAGTTACTTTTTCCCTCAGGTTTTCTCAGCCCTGCAAGCACTGGCCCTTGCAAGAGGACATCCTGCACTCCCAGCCCTCAGCCTTCATCTGGAGGATGCAGGGCACAGCACTGGCACCGCTGCAGCCAGCACCCCAACAGCCCCATGCAGGCTCTGGTACTGCACCTCTGGGACATCGGTTGTGGGCAGGCAGAGACAGAAGGAAAAAAAAAGCAGCCTGTCTGCTGAGCAAAATGTCCAGGAGGAGGAAAAATAAACACAGGAAAAGCCACAATGTTCGAGAACGCTGCTGGATACTCAGAAGATGCCAATGTCCTTAAAAACTGCTTGCATCTGCAGAAATGTTTCTGAAATGGCATAAATTTTTCATGAAACAAAATTTTAGAAACAAGAGAGCGTCACAGACAGTATCTGTTTTTTGCACTCATTGCAGATGTGGTGTATAACAGGCTCAGAGCTCATGTGATGGCAAACGGAGCAGTTCTACCCGCTGTGAGGTGGGGAAACTGAGGCACAGACTTGTGCTGCAGCTCTTCCCCTGGGATGGCAGCTGGAGGGGTTTGCCACCAGCCTGATAGCTCTTCCCACCCCACCCTACCACATCCTATCATACCCCATACCATCCCATCTCACTCTATCCTACCATACCTCATCCCATCCTAACCCATCCCAATCCAACCCAGCCCATTCCATCTCATCCCATCCCAGTCCACTCCCCCACCCCCATCCCAGTGTCTCCATCTGACCAGACTGGGATAGCATCCCATCATGCCATGGAGGCTTGGGAATATCCTACACCCACTCCAGATGCTTCCCCAGCTCTGACGATGGAATGGACAGCAGCATTTGAGCTCTGCAAAGAAAACCTGAGTTCATCCCAGCATGGCACGTCTCCTACCCAAAGCTTCTGTATCCTAGTGCAAAACCAGCTTCTGAAGCTCCCAGTTTTGTCCGGGTCTGTTTTGTGTAGGAGTATGAATGGGAGTACAGGGGAACTAAGGAGGATTCTTGTTCCCAGTAATTACTGGCCTGACACGGACAAATGACTCCTCTTCTTAAAATATGGCAAAGACTATTAAAAGTATGACTGATAAAAGGCAAGGAGCTGGGAAAACAGACTAGACTGGACTATTTTTAGAAGCAGAGGCATCTGGACAGCATGAGAATTGCTTTGCACAAATTTAGTACAGCTGAGATTCGAACAAAAAGTTTGCTGGATAAGCTGAAATGGCACAGCACAGCTACCTAGAGAAAAAGCCACTGGCCAAGTCATCAGCAAGAAAAACACAGCCAGGAACCACCCAAGATCCCTCTGTGTCTCTGCTGCGTGGTGCCAACAGGGACAGTCCCTGAACCCAGGGACATTGCTGGGCCATCACGGTGCCTGTGCCAGCCGGTCCCTGTCCTCTTGTTGGTGACAGAAAGGGGAGACAGAGAAGAAGTGGCCCTCCCCTTCCCCAGCTTGAGTTTGCTGTGGTTCATTTTATTCATTGTTTGTATTTGGACAACTTCTGGGTGTTGGTGCAAACCCTCAGCTCCCAGAGGCACAGAGCCTCATAGTTTTCATCACCAATGATTATTCATCCGAGAGCCCAGACCGGAGTGTGGGATTCATTATTTGCTGCTCTCCCAACTCCTGTTTGAAATGTTCCCAGCCTAGGAGCAGGAGCAGATACTGTATGCTCGTACAGCCCTGCACAGCCCTGCACACGGGCACAAAGGTGTCTGCAGGAGACCCAGCCCTGCTCTTCCCCAAAAGGTGACTCCACTCACTATGGTTATTACCCCTCTCTCCATTGACAGCCATTATAAAGGAGCAGTTATTCTCCATTCCTGGAGGATGTGACTGTGTGCTATGATCAGAACCAATGATTCCTGGGGCACAGCCACTGGCCAGCAAGGGTTTGGGGCAGGGACTGAGCTCAAGGCGTTGTGCAGGAGAATCCCCACAAGGCAAAGCAGCGGTACATCACTCTTGTTTTTCCTGCGTGTTCCTGCTCTACCCTTTCTATCCACACCAGGCAAGTGCACAACAGCAGCTCTGTAGCAGGGTGATGGGGTCTGTCTGCCCCGTGACCCCAATTTCACATCCCTGCCGTTCTGAGCCAACTGCTAGCCAGAGCCAGCCTGACATCAGCCTAAAAATAGTGGTGTCTGGGGCAGCACTCTGTGGTTAGCCCAGGCTCCCAGCACCCTGCCAGGCCGGGACCCTCTGCTCTCATTATGGTCCACTTTCCCCCTCTCCCTCCCAGTCCCCTGGGGACTCACCAGCAAATCAATGGCTTAACATGGGACAACAATGGCTTCTGCCATCCATCTTCATGAAATGTGGTTTGGTAGCTCTGCGAGAAGCGAGCCGGCTGCCAGCACGGCCCCAAGGAGGTGGTGGGGGGAAGGAGAGGCACTGTGGGGCCAGGCAGCCCCTTCTGTGCTGAGCCAAGGAGTCTAAACCCCATCTCTTCTGCCACCCCAAGCAGCATCTCCTCAACTGCCCACACAGCTCACAGCTGCCCAAGCCCCAGTAGCACTGAAACACAAGAGAGGCGCTTGAAGACCTCATGGGCCGCGCTTTGGGTCTTGCTACATTCAGGCACATCCTCAGAACCCAATCTGGTGCCACGCACACTGCGCTACACGTGGCATTATTGCTGGGCTGTTCACTTGGATCGGTCCCTGACCCTGCACAAGAGCTGAGCAGCAGTGACACTGTCAGATCCTGGTGACAGCATGTGGATGGTAAAAGTGTCCACACTGACTTTGCTGCACAGCACTGCAGGAGATGGGCGGCTGCACCCCGCAGCCAGCGAGACCCCGCAGCAACACCGGCTGTGAGCAAGAAAGCAGAGCCTCCCACTCACTGTTTGAGCAGGACACGCCTTTCACAGCCAAGTGGCCTCTGTCTGCTTGGGGGAGCATGTGCTTATCTCTCATTTATGTGATTTATTTCTGTAGATTAATGCATCCAGTTGGCTTGTGACCGAACTCTCAGTGAAGTCTCTCTTTTCATGGGACCGAACCACACAAAGTTCCATTGCCTGTTTGTTTGTGGAAATGGAGGGGAGGTTTTCTTTATCTCGATGGTAAAGCAGGATTTAGAGGGGTGCAGACATAAGGAAGCCAGCATTGTTTTCATCCGTGAGCAAATGACAGCCCATTCTGAGTTCAGGGAAGGCTCCTACAGCAGTCCTCGCAGAGACAGGGCAAACAAAAACAGACAGGAATGTTTCTATTCATATAAGAAGACACGAAAGCAAAGTAGGGGAGGAGAGTTAATGATCAGCTCATTGGGCTGTTTACTTTTACATGCCACTGGAGTAAATAGAGCCATGTCATCCCCTCTGTTTATAAATATACAACAACGTTTACAGCAGAGCTGCCTGCACTCCCCTGGGCCCAGGCTGCAGGAGCCGGCCTGATCTGGTCCCCTGACCCTGTGTGGGATGAGTCCTCCTTCCAGGCTGCCCAGCTCACTGTGCTGCTCCAGTCCTGCTGTCCTGCTCGGCGTTTGTGCTTTTGTGTGCTGGATGGCACCAGCATGGCTCCAGGGAGATGTCTCGTGAGATGTCCCACTGGATACGTCCCACTGGAAATGTCTCGTTGGAGATATCCAACTGGAGATGCCCCAGTGGAGATGCTCCATTGATTATATCCAACTGGAGATGTCCCACTAAAGATGCTGCATTGGAGATGCCCCAATGGAGACGCTCCAGTATCTTTCCCATCCCATTCCTTTGGCTACTTGGAGCCGTCCCTTTGCTGGGCTCAGAGCAGCAGAGGACTCAGAGCCCTGACAATGCTTCACAACAGCCTGACAACATACAGACACCAACAGGATCAGCTTTGTGTCAGCCAGTCTACTACAGAGAAAGGATTTGAAGTTATGGGTGTTATCAGAGGCAATTCTCAAAATCATATTACCCCTAAAAAATACAAAGTTCCTACAAAAGCTAGAAAATAACGTTCCTGCAACAGGCAGGGTGTGCTGCAAGCAGGAGCATGAGCCTCTGCAAGGACACGGCACATGCAGCCATTCCCTCCCCGCAGGATCCATCTGAGCACAAATTTGCATTGGCTTCAACACTGCTGCAACTCCCTGTACAGACACGACCACGTTGGTTTCCAGTAGACTTTTTTTTGTGGCTTATTTCAAACCTCATCCCAGACAATTTAATTAGGCATACTTTATCGTAGTGCAAGACCTAGCTGTGCCCATCTAGTTTGTTGTTCCACATCAAATTTTGCATTGTTAATCAGTGCAATTCCAGATGTGCCCATAGAGACAAATTTCTTTGCAAATAGATGCTGTGAATCTACTGTGAATAGCATTTCTCCTAAATGACTTCTGTTGTTATTATGTTAAATAATTCTGTTGTCTTTTTTCTTTTAGGCCAGAAATCACATAGCTTCTGGTTCTGTAAATGCTCGATGTAAACACCAAGGTCTGCTCATCCTGATTTTCATTACCAAAACCATGATCCGGTGATGATGGCAAGGAACGCTGTGGGAATAAGTTGGTTTACAGAGCAGTGCATGTTTGCAGAAAGCTTGTGCTCACAGGGTTGGCCGATGGACCAGACTGAGTGCCTAATGGAGCTGTGGGTGCTCTATTCATTGCAGGGACTTGGACCAGATGGCCTTTAAGGTTCTCTTCCAGCACCAAGGATTCTATGGTTCTATGTTCCTGGCCTGTAGAAAGTAGTTAATGCTTCAGTTTACATGGGTGCTGGCTCATGTCAGCCCACTGCTGGCATTTCAGGCTCCTATCAAGATTAGCACAGGATAAACACTGGAAAAATCTAATCACTAATTATTATGCAACAAAAAAGCAAACGCCAAACTTTGCACAGAACCTTATTCACAACAAATTATCCAACCAGCCACAACCAAGGTCATTTCAATCCGAAAGCATTCTCTATTGAAAAGCACAACAATATTCAGGCCCCGTTCATTGCCCAACAGCAAGAAAGCCACAATTGCTGCTGTGCGTGTGGGGCTGAGCCCAGGGCTGCACCCACCGGAGCCCCTCGGGGCCGCAGAGCAGCCCACCCTATGCACTGCAACTCTTCCACCCCAACGTCAGCCCTGGGCACGGCTCATACATTCCCAGAGCTGCCATTCTGTCCCACCAGCCTCACCTCCTGCCCTTCCTTCCTTCCATGGCAGCTTCAGGGCTCTGCCCTGGTTGAGCTCCGATTGCCCATCCAAACAAGTGACGTGCTGCCCCACAAAGATGCCGCAAATACCAGCTCTGCCGCTCTGCACACATGCAGAGGACCCAGCAGCTTGCCCCACATGACCGTGCAAGCTGCCCAGTATGATTAATTCATTTTCTCTTTGCCTTTTTTCCTCCCTTAGCCCGTGCTGTAGTTTGTGCCCATCACTGCCTGCTCCTGGCTGCGTTCACAGACTCCTGCACGAAGGCAGTGGTGCTGCAGACCCTGACTGCGACAGCGATGCCCTCAGCGCGCACAACCCGGAGCCCTCTGCCCTCCCGTCTCCCAGGTGGGATTCTCGCACTCTTGTGCTCCCTCTGCCGGCCCTCGGCCCGGCCCAGCCGCCTCCGCTCCGCACCGCCAACACGTCGGGGCCGCCCGCGCCCGGTGGTGCCCCGCAAACCGTCCCGGAGGAGACATCATCGCTGTCTACAACTGCCTGAAAGCAGATCGTAGCGAGGCTGAGCCAGCCTCTGCTCCCAGGTAGCAGTGATAGCACGAGAGGTCATGGCCTCGTGTTGTGTCGGGGGAGGTTTGGGTTGGATGTGAGGAACAACTCCTTTCGGGTTGGTGATGCGCTGGCGCGGGCTGTGCAGGAAGGCAGTGGTCACTGCCTTTGGAGATGATTTGTTAGCCCATATTCAGGAACACAAAGGGCACTTTATGGAAACACTGACACCCCAGCAGCAGAGACATGCCCTTGAAGCTGGGATGCTGCAGGGCACGGAGGCTCAGTTCTGTGGGGTGGGAGAGACAGCAGTGGATGCAGAGGGTGCACCCACTGCCAGCAGCCTCCTGCCGCTTCCCTGCACTGCAGCCCAGCTCCACACCTCCACCACAACACCACAACACCCCCACGACTCAGAGCTGCTGTCTGAGCAAACAATAACTCTTGTTGTTGTGTGGGGTTCTCTGCAACGGACGAATTCAATGGCCGAGCTCTGCACAAAGGCTTTTCCTGAGCGCTGTGGCTCTGTGCCCATCACCCTCCCCGGGGACACAGGGCAGGGAGGTGAGCTCCGGCCCAGCCTGCAGCTGCTGCACAAACACAAACCTGCCCAGCAATTCCCACGTGCCCACAGCTTCCCATAGTGCAGCCCTCCCATAATGTCGGGCTGTGGCACAGCCCCGCAGCCCCCGAGCATCGCAGCCAGCACTGCTGCAGCGTTTTGCAGATGGGTCTGCAAGGAGATGGAGCGCTGCATCTGGGTGAGCTCTGCAGCCGATGTGTGTGCATGCAGCAACACGCACGTGGGGCTTTTTGGAGGTGAAGGGCCGCCGTACGCCTTTCTGCTCTGCACAGCACGGAGATGAAAACGCACTCCTGAGAAAAAGCTCAGCGCGAGCAGCTCTGTAGGTGCAAACAAATGGTTAACACGTGCAGTTGTCTCCCGTGTTGACTTTGCTCGGTGTCACCGACAGCTGCTCTCCTGCAGCACCAGAAACCGCAGCGCTTGGGGAGTGAAAGTGCAGCAGTGAGGCTGGGAGGGCAGCACTTCCCCGGGGGGAAGATGGCAAAAGGCAGCGCAGTGCCCACGGATCCCAGAGCAACGTCCTGCGAGGTGCAGGTGAGCCCAGCAGGGCTGTGGCGATGGCTTTGAGAAAGGAACAAACGTCATTACTGCACTAATCCGACAGTGAAACTATTCTCCCAAATCTCCCCACTCGGCGCTGCCGCAGCTCCCCCCAGCCCTTCTGCAAAGCACTGAGTGGGGGTGGGGGGGGGTTGGGAGTGGGAACGGGACAGGTTTCAGTGAAACTCATGGATTTCTCAATGCGTGTTATCACTCACTGACATCACGAAACTCATGTGGGCTTTGCCTTCACTCTCTTTCCAGTTGGTTTTTTTCCCTGAGAGGAGAAAACTTCTCTTTCACTAAAACAAAATTGCATTTCTCCCCTGTAAGGAGAGCAGAAACGCGGATCCCCTCCCAGCAGCCGTGGTCAGGGACGATCAGTGGCTGCATTACATCTCCAGAGCAAAACAACGCACAGCTCTGGGCGGCAATTCCACTGCCCCCCACCTGCCGCACCCAGGTCCCCCTGCATCCCCAGCTCACCCATTCCCCTCCACCTGCAAACAGCCCCATTACCGCACCCACCCACTCCCACTCTCATTTAGGAGAGGCACTAATTAAGCACACCCTGGGTGGTCCCGCTCCCAGGGAGGGGCTGGAGGCACCGACCCTGGAGGTGTTGAACCGTGGAGGTGCGGCACTGAGGGACGCGTTTATGGGCACGGTGGGGCTGAGGATCAGAGAGGCCTTTTCCAGCCCTAACGATTCTACGGTTCTGCGCTCAGTCCATCCTCTGCCTACGGCACACGCCGACTCGTTCGTGATTGCGGGCACGTTGGTGCCCCAACCCCGCCGTGTGCGATGCTCCGGATGGGCGCTCGGAGCCCACAGAGGACGGCTCTGTGCAGCCCCACACTGCGGGGCAGTGCAGCCCGAGCTGCGTTTTCTAGCTCCCCAAACCCCTATTTCGGCTATTTTTGGGGCGGCGGTTTTCTGCCGAAATCTGCCTTCGTGGCTGAAAGCAGCGGGGCAGAGCAGCGCTTTGTGCCTCCAGCAAACAGAGCGGGCAGCTGAAACTCGGAGGGGAGGAGCGAAGGGTCGGCGATTTTGCAGGAGGCTTACAAACAAACAAACAAACAAACAACAGCTTTGAAACGACCATTTTAGGGCAAATAACCGTTTGCTCCCCAGAACAGCCCACGCCCCGTGGGGTAAAGGAGGGAGATGGCGCTGAGCATCGGCGGCGGTGGGTGCGCGCGGTGCGGGGCTGTGATTGCGGGCAGCTCCGGCCGGTGGATCAGAGAACGGCCCGAGCTGGAAGGAGCCCGGAGGAGCACGGAGCCGCTTTGTCAGCGATACTTTCTTCACCCCCCCGAAGGCCCAACCGCGGGGCGCAGTCCCGGCGCTCCCCGAACCAACGGCACGGCGCAGCCCCCCCTACCCCCCCCAGCACGGCGGGTCGCACCCTCAGCCCCGCCCCTCCCCGCCCCCCTCCCGCTCCCAGCAGCCCTTGCAGACGCCTACAATGAAATTGGCGAAGTTTTTTCGGTTTCGGCGCCATTTTCGAGTGGACTCGGAGGTGAGGACGGAGGGCGGGCGGGGCGCCGGGGCCGGGGCGCTGCAGGGGGCCGCCCCAGCGCCGCTAAACGCTTCCCCCCCCTCACGGCGTGGTACGGCCCGGCCTTTGGGGGGGTGGGGGGGAGGTTCGGAGGAGCACTGCGCGACGGTCCGAACGGCGTTGCAGGAGTGGGGGTGGGAGCGGGGGAAGAGGAGGAGGAGGAGGAGGAGGAAGAAGAAGGGGGGGTGGGGGAGAACAACGGCCCGACCACCCCCCCCAGCGCTGTGAGCACTTTGCGGAGTGAGGGTGGGGGCAAGGCTGGGAAATTAAAAAAAAAAAAAAAAAAAAACAACCGAAAAACCAAAGTTTTATAAGCACAAAGGGCGGGGGGGGCGGTGACAGCGGGGCGGGGCCGAGCCCCCCGCACCCGCACGGACCGTTAAGGCGGGAGCGCGCCCGCGGCTCCGCGCCGCCACCGCGGGTACGGCCCCACGTGCGCGCGCCGCAGGTGTGAGGCGGGCGGGGTGCGGGTCCCTTTAAGAGCCCGTTCTGCACGTGGGGGAGGCGTTCTGTATCGCTGTGCGTGTCTACGTTTTCTTTTTCTTTTCTTTCATTTTATTGATACCAGTAAGTTGAAGCCGTCGGGCTGATTGGAAATAACGGCAGAATATTGGCACTCTTTAGCTTTTTTTTTTTTTTTTTTTTTTTTTTTTAAAGCTGTTATTTTATTCGTGCAGGAAACGGGAACATCCTGCGGGCGGAGGGGTGGGGGGTTGGCTGGAGGGGGGGGGGTTGCGGCTGTGCGCTGCCCCGTGCTGCAGTGCCGCGGGGTTATCCTTCGTGCACCGCCGTCAGATCCATCGGTAGGACCGTATCGGAATGGGGGGGGGGTTCTGAGCGAAAATGAGAACTGATCGCCTTGGCGGACATCGCTGGAGTCGTAGCGGAGCGGTCGCACAGATGGGTTGGGGGGGGTGGGCGGTGCGGGGATTCCTGCGGCCCCACCCGGAGGTTTCCCCCTTCCCCCCCCCCCCCGGCTTCATGTCCTTCCCTCATGTGAGTTCTCATTGCTGCGTCGTTGAGGCTTTGTGTAAAGTGCCCCTTTTTTTTTTTTTTTTTTTTTTTTTCTTTCGTTGTTTGTGCCTTTGGAATGCGGACAGCTCGGCTGAGAGAGCTGTGATAACTCCGGGTTGGGTCGGTGTGGTGTTTTATCCCTTCCCTGTGCTTAACCCATATAGGAAATGCTTAATGCTGACTTATTTCAGAGCTCACCCCGTGCTGCAGCGTGCGAGTAGAGGAGGGCGAGCGTGCACAACTGCCCCTCTATGGGATGATTCTCCTTTCCTTCCTCTTTCACGCTTCTTTTTTTTTTTCCTTTCTTTTCTCTTTTTTCCCTATTTATTTGTTCATTTCTGGTTGGTGTTTTAAAGCCCCCCTTCATATCTCAGGACGGCTCTATCTCAGGGAGTTGGGGCTGTGCTATTGTCCACAGCCCGAGTTGCTGTACAAGGAGAAGCTGCATTGCATTCATGTATTCGTGCACGTTCCGCTCCTCCCATGATATGGGGATTCACTCCACAGGTGCTGCATGGAGCAAATCCCCCAATTCCAGTCCTGCAGTGCAAGTTCTGGGGGGATACTCTCCATATTTAAGGCTGCTGGTACAGCAAATGGCATCTTGGTTTTCCCTTAATTGTCTGCCCACCCAACCCATTCTCACTGAAGTCCCAAACCCTTCTCAGCTCTCTGTGTTGCTTTCCAGCTCCCACATGGTTGGAGGCACTGGCAGGAGGAGCTGTAGCCCACGGCCAGGTGAGGGCAGGTAAGTGCTGGGAGCCTGCAGCACTCACATCCCATCCCATCCCACACCTCAATGTAAGGCAGCTCACTGCTGTGACACGCAGTGCCCAGTGCTCAGAGCCATTCTCCCATTGGAAGCACACAGCACTCTCCCAGGTACGTATTTCCCCACCTATCCCAGATTTCCAGCTGCTCACTGCTCTTTGCGAGCTGCTTGGTGGACACGTGTTGAAAGCTTTGCAGTAGTGTCCTGCCCCTTGTCCAGCTACAACCAGGACTTTGTATTACTCAATATATAAGTGGATGATACAACTGAGCTGGTTTGCTATTGCTTTTATAACGTATTTTATTCTTTTTTCTCAAGCTGATTGAAGAGATGGAAGCAGTGACCCTCCCCAGGTGCAGCCCTTCACAGTGCTGTTGCAGAACCAGGGCTGAAGCACTGCGGGGCTGCTCTGCTGCACCCCGGGTGGGTTTCCATTCGCCTGTTGGCTCTTTACAGCACAGCAGTTGCACTTTGCAGAGCTGGAGCTGCTGCCATCGTTGAAGTGGTGAAAAAATACTTTTTTTTTTTTTTTTGCAAATATTTAATTGGCTGTTTCCAATAGGCTGGACGGGCCAGGAAGGATCCTGAAATCCCGTTCTTCAGTTTGCTAAAGGGGCAGAGCAGCACAGGGAGCGGTGTGGGCTGAGCTCCCTTTGGGACAGGCCTGGCTGCTGCCGTTGTTCTGCGCTGCTGTGACATTGCTTTTTGGGAAAATGAATTGAAGGAAGTTGTCACATAACTGGGGAAAAAAAAGTCAAAAGGAAACACAAAAGTCCGGGCTGTCTGCACAGGTCTGGGCGCTCTATGCTGCAGCCTCAGCCTCTGCTCTGCACAGTGACTGATGGAGGGTCAGAGTACCTTTATTTTCTGGTTGCAGATGACTTGTCCATTCCAAAAGTACATGAGCATCATGTCAGCTTTAGGAAAAATAATCTTCTCCCCCTTTCTTTCCCTTCCTTCCTTCCTTCCCTCCCCCTTTCTTTCCCTTCCTTCCTTCCCTTCAGCAGTTTAAGGACACACAAGAGCTTTGCCCTGCTAAGCTGTGCATTCAGCTGCTGGCACTGTGATTCCTGGCCAACAGCTGATGCACTGCAGCCCCTAAGGGAAGAAGGAAAGACAGTGGATCATTCCCCCCACAAGCTGTGGGGGTGCAGGTGTGCCATGTTCCAGCTTGTGGGTTTGGGGAGTGGGGTATTTCTGGCTGTTTGTACTGTGTAACTGTTTGTTCTTTGTAGTTGCAGGTTGATAGCACCTGGAAGGCAAAAAAACAAAACAAAACAAAACCCAACACAAAAGTCCTGAGGTGGTAATGCATGCATGTTCATGTCTTCATGTAGAGTGTTCGTCAGTGCCTTATGTCATGATTTACAAATAATAATAATAATAATAATAATAACCAAAATACCATTTGGAATGCCAACATTCAGTGGGCTTTGAGGAGATGTAGCAGCACATCATGGTTTGTAGGGACAAGGAGATACAGACCATTCTGGGCTGCCTCATTACCTCAAGGATAAGACAAGAAAGTGAGCTTCTGGTTATCATAGGGGTGGAGGCTGACGTGTCCCCATAGCCCTTAGCTCAGGTGCACGGGGATGTGCAGGTACACCTGTCTGTGGGGTGGCTGTGCAGGAAGGGCTCTGCTCCTCCTGTGCTCTTTGAGTCCATCCCGGGTGGAGCAGTGCCTCCAGAGCAATATTGCTCCACGTTCAGCCTTTTCTCAGCCCCCTCTGATTTGGGGGGGTGGATATGGGGGGGATTGAAGGCTGTGGGGAGATGCACGGGGCTGGAGAGCTGTCAGCAGTGCTCTAGCAGCACGTAAATACTGGAGTGGGGGATCGCCTGTTGCTCTCCAGTATTGCATTGCTGCTTTAGTGTGGCTGGAAATCAGTCCCTGGCACCTGGGGGGTTCCGTGCTGCAGGGGGTGGGGGGAACCTGTCTCCAGCACCAATAAATCACAGTGAGTAACGAGGGCCTGGTGTCATTAATGGAGTCAGGACTCTGGCATGGGGAAACTGAGCCCTTCCCCAGCATCCTGGGTGGGAAATGAGGTTCTGGGGAGGTGGGGGGAGCTGGAGGTAGGGTAAGAGGAAAGTGCTCTGCCCTTAGCATCTCCCACTCTGAACTGCCCAGTTCTGGTGGCAGCAAAGGGACACCTGTGGGCTGAAGGCTGCTCCCATTGGGGCTGCACAGCACTACTGGGACATCAGGGGACATCCATCCTCTGCAGCAGCAATGAGTCCACGTGTCCTGCAGATGATGGTGCATCACTGGCAGCCCCAGTCTTATGCTGTGCTGGGGGTTCTGGTGGCTGGCTGTCCCACAGCAGTGGTTTTTCCAACTGTTTCCTGCAATTACTGAATCCCAGCCTAGTTGTGGGGCAGGAGGGTGGTGGGGAAATGTCCTCTCACTGCTTCATGGCTCAGCTGTGGCCCAGCAGCACAGAAGGTGAGCACTTTTGCATTTCTCTACTTAATTTTGCAAATTTTACATCAGTTTTTTTTTTTTTTTTTTTTTTTTAATGCTTTAAAAATTTTGCATCATCACCATTTCATGTGCAGAGGCAGAGAGTCTGAAACCAGACTTGCTGTGTTGCAGACCACAAAGGCACAGGGGCACATGGAGGTGGTGTGAGACTGCCTCCTGCCTGCAGAAAGCACAGGGAGGGGGCAGGTAGAGGTAGGGGTGCCTTGAGCCACGACTGCCCTCAGCAGCACTCAGGCCGTTCCCTGCACAACAGCAGCTCCTGCTGCTACTAGTGAGTAATTCAGGGCTGCAAAGACCCTTGCTTGTTTGAATTTTCTAATCTAGGACCTCTCTTCAACACTAAACCACCCCCCAAAAGGAACCACCAGCACAATTATCATACAAGCTTTCTATCACACCTCCAAGCTGAGCCTGGAGCACCTGTGATTCAGATCAGTGAGAGTTTAAAGCAAGATTTTCTCAGTGCTTTCATAATACTTAAACAATTGCTCTTTGTAATGCCAGCCCCACAGGCTGCACAGCTCCAGCCCCCTTTCCTTGCTCCAACCATCTTCCTGAAGACAAACCCCTTGCTGTGACACCCATCCTCTCCTGCCTCTCCACATCACAGCATTTTGAGTAACATCCTACACCAAGGCAGGAAAATGCTGCAGAGCAAACTTGTCAGGGTTTAGTCCTAAAAGATATTAGCAACTTTCACTGTTTCATGTGTAAGTAGGTACTTTTATGCCCCCTTTTGAGTGTAATATCCAGATGCCATCAATTATTCCAGAACACAGTGATGCAGGAACTATTCAGAGGTTGGAGAGAACATGGCTTTCTGTAATGAGACCTTCAATCCATCCACACCCAATGAAAACTCAAATGGATGTCCTAATTCTAAAGTGGGTTTGTAGATTTCTGTGTTGCTTTTTGTGCTTCCTCTCCTCAGCCAAACCCCACCTGCTGAAAGGAAGTCCTGAGCACAGTGCAGTTCTCCATACACACACACACATTCAGAAATGGAATCAGTCTATATAGTGCAATTAGAAAAGCTCTTTGGAACATTAACCATAACATGAACAAAAGTAAATTACAATCGTGAGCAGTGTTATTTTTCTTACTGATTTGCAACTAGGTCTCCAGCACACTGATCATTACACAATTACATGGTGTAAGTTCCTCACGTTTTAGGGCTGCCATTAAGTGCCACAGTTGCCACTGAACACACCAAGGGCAGACAATGCTGCAAAGTGCTTGGAATGTAAAAAATACTACTGAAAAACCAGAAAATATCTTGCAGAACAGACTGACAAACGCTTCATTATGTACCAAGCACTGCCAGCACCAAATCCCAGCACGCAGTGAGTCCGTGTGCAAGCACACCAACTGCATAAGCAAGGGACAGAGCAGCACAGCAGAAGGAAAGGTGTGCGCTGCCATGGCTAGCATTACAACACAAACAAGATGTGAATAAAACCAAACAATTACTTACAAATTGGCTGGGTTTTCTCTCCCTGCAGGTACATGTTTAATGAAGGAACGTTCGTCACTCTTCATATTGCCAAAACAGGGACAGCACTCAGAATGTTCTCTCTGAAATCCAGTTTGGTTGTAGCATATGCCAGTCTTCCTAAAGCTTTCCCTCAGGCCTTCATCATCTCCCATAGACAGCACTGTATTGACAGAAAGCTCTACAGAGGTAACAAACGTGGAGCCTGCCTTCACTGCCAGAAGCACTAATGAAATACGTTGCTGAGAAGAGAATATTGAGAGTACTTCAATACACACAGTGA
Source organism: Meleagris gallopavo (assembly GCF_905368555.1). Taxonomy (NCBI): domain Eukaryota; kingdom Metazoa; phylum Chordata; class Aves; order Galliformes; family Phasianidae; genus Meleagris; species Meleagris gallopavo. The sequence goes on along the minus strand of NC_139412.1, from coordinate 3,994,352 downwards.
GTGGCATAGATGTGTGGGGCGTATTTTAAAGAGACAGCCTTTATTTAAAGTACTTTGCTTTGTAATTCTTATAAAGTAAACATTACAATACTTTTTTTTCTTTTTTCCCACAAATATATTAAAACTGTTTAAATTTAAAAGGCAATTTCACTGTCTGATGGATATTTTTAAAGAAAAAAAAAATCTGAAAGAAACAGGCAGCTCAACTAAAACTAGACTTCAAACATTCTGTTTTGTCATTCCATCTCAAAAAAAGAAAAAAAAAAAAAAAAAAACCATTATTTTTTTTTTACCCAGACTCCTTTTTACAGCAATAAGGCAACTCCAGGAGGTGTCAGTGGCTCCCTGGAGATTACAGATACTGTAACTGGCTGCTTCTCATGTTTCATAACACCCAAAGGTGCAACTATCCTTTAATCACAATCACATTTGTGAATTAAAATATAAAACTTAAATTACAGTTTTTTAAAAATATTACTAATAGACTTCCCTATCATAAAATGTTTTACATTTACAGTACTCGAACTATTTCAGTTCTGGGTTGATGAGGTTTAAGCAATTTACCACTGCAAGAGTTAGACTCGAGCTCACAAACAGCACAACCCAACCAGGGGCAGCAATAGTCGATAGAGTCATAGTGCAAATCAAAATAAGGAGTGCAGAACTGCACTAGTTGTTTACATTTCTATAATATAAATGAACAAGACGAGATTCTTATATTGTACATGCAATAAGTTACAGTAAGCATATGACGATGGGGCTGGGGTGTTCTACAATTTCAGCTGGTGTACCAGAGTTGAAGCCTGTGAGAGATAGGACTCAGTAAACAGAACATTTCAAAGCTTTGTAGTCGTAGCACTTCAACTGTGCTTTCATGCTTTGTACTTCTGCTTCCCCGTCTCACTGATCACACAGATATGCTGAAACAAAACATTGAAACCTCCAGTTAGAAATGTAAGAAACTGATGTTCAGGCACAGAGTCAATACTGCTCTTCTGAAAGAAATGAAAGCATGCCATACAAATGTCAGCCCTGAAGAGTGTTCTGCTACTGTTTGTGCAGAAAAGCTTCAGCCTTTTTTTGGCTACAAACCTCAGCGTTGCCTTCCTTCTTCCTCTCCCACCCAGTGTCCATTATAAGGACATATAAGACCCAGGTGAAGAATTTGTGTCTTAGTATAAAAAGGCTTTTGAGGTCTCTCCTCTTTAATTTTTATGTAACTAAGCAAATGTAATGTAGATATCAGGTATGATAAGAAACTACACACAAACTGCCACTCTGTTCTGTGTGAAGCAAAATAAACGTTAGTTCTATCAGAGCTCCATAACACTGCTGTGCTACTCTAAGGTTTGCCCTCATCACTGCATCACTGATGGAGTAACCTTGCACACGAGCTGTGATTTACACAGAGGAGGGAGAGCAGTGTAAGGAGACTTCCCTTCCTTCCTCCTTCCTTGTTTCAAATGGACAAAAACATATGGGAAAAATTACTTACATTCAAATCTCTGAAGTACTCATTGTAATCGAGGGCGTATCCCACAACAAATTTGTCTGGCACTTCAAATCCAACAACTAAAAAAGAACATAAGTCACCAGTATGTTAGAAAGGAATTTCCTCGAGTTCACTAGATCTTTTTACATACACAATTTGGAATTTTATCAACACATAAGCTGCTTAACATCACTCAAGTATCCTCAGCTTAATACTCACGTTATTTTAAACTTCTGACATTTTTTTGTTGATTGAATTCAACTAAAACAAAATTAAATAGATTTATTTATTGATTCCTAGTGCATAATGGGCATGGCTCTAGCAAGACAGCCCTTGGACAGTTGGGCAGCATCAGTCCAGCTGCACAACCTGTAAGACAACCTAAGGAACGTGTGAATGAGGCTTCCAAGGTGTTGAGATGATTCCATCAGTACTGACCAGCCTTGGAAAGGAGAAGGAAGAGGATGTGATTCTGTGGCTGAATTCACTCCACTTCCACTGTGAAAGTGCACAATCCACATTAACAAGAATTTGGCCTCAGGAATGGGGATAAAACACACATCCCTCCCTAAGGAGCTTCCTTAAGTTGCTGGGGATGTCCAAATGGCACTGGGTGGCTACATTTAGGCACCTGAAACACTCCCCAAAGTGCCAAAGGTGATTCAGCAGGTTTAGCTGACCAAAGTCTTGACTATTTCTAAGCATGGAGAATTTCCAAATGAAAAGGGATTCACACGGATCAAAATATCTAAGTCTTCATTTCATATAGTAAACTAATTGCAAATATTTAAACTCAAGTTGTTGCTTTTTTTTCGTTTGTTTGTTTTGGGGGTATTTTTTTGCATTTAAAATCAATCAAAAACCATTCATGAAAACTATCTGGAACACCCGTGTCAGAGAGTTACTTACAGTCTGGCCGATATCCCACGCTTCGAGGAGTTCTTTTGACCAGCAAACTGTCAAATAAAATCAAAATAAAATTGAAACATAGCAATGCACCGTGTAGGACTACATGAAATTGTGATAAAGTTAGGCTGGATTTCACTTCAGTGGGTCTCAACATGTGTAACTGAAAGCACAACCATAAAGATTTGAAACATTTTTCATTTGCAGGTGCAGCTGATCTCAATCATAAACTCAAAACTTAGTAGAATCACAAAAGGTTTGCAACCTAGAGGATAACTACAAAGTCTTCAAGGCAGTACTTCTAGGCAGTACTAAGGTCCACAAGTCCATGGGACCTGATGGGGTGCATCCACGTGTGCTGAGGGAGCTGGCGGAGGTTATTGCCCAACCGCTCTCCATCATTTTTGAGAGGTCTTGGATAACAGGGGAGGTCCCTGAAGACTGGAGGATAGCCAATGTCACTCCGGTCTTCAAAAAGAGCAAGAAGGAAGATCTGGGTAATTATAGGCCTGTCAGCCTCACCTCCGTCCCTGGAAAGGTGATGGAACAGCTTGTGCTGGATACCATCTCCAGACAACTGGAAGAAAAGGAGGTTATCAGGAGTAGTCAGCATGGGTTCACCAAGGGGAGGTCGTGCTCGACCAACTTGGTGGCCTTCTATGATGCTGTCACATGCTGGGTGGATGGGGGAAGAGCAGTAGATGTAGTCTACCTTGATTTTAGAAAGGCGTTTGATGCTGTCTCCCACGACATCCTTATAACAAAGCTGAGGAAGTGTGGGATAGACGAGTGGACAGTGAGGTGGGTTGAAAACTGGCTGACTGGCAGAGCGCAGAGGGTTGTCGTTGGTGGTGCAGAGTCTGGCTGGAGACCTGTAACCAGTGGTGTCCCCCAGGGGTCTGTGCTGGGTCCGGTCTTGTTCAACATCTTCATCAATGACCTTGATGAGGGGATAGTGGCCACCCTCAGCAAGTTTGCTGATGATACGAAGTTGGGAGGATTGGCTGACACGCCTGAAGGCTGTGCTGCCATTCAGCGAGACCTGGACAGGCTGGAGAGCTGGGCAGTAAGAAACCGGATGAGGTTCAACAAAAGCAAGTGTAGGGTCTTACACCTAGGGAGGAATAATTGCATGCACCAATACGGGCTGGGGGATGAGCTGCTGGAGAGGAGCTCTGCAGAGAGGGACCTGGGCGTCCTGGTGGACGACAGGTTGGCCATGAGCCAGCAGTGTGCCCTCATGGCCAAAAAGGCCAATGGCATTCTGGGGTGCATTAAGAAGAGCGTGTCCAGCAGGTCGAGGGAGGTGATCCTCCCCCTCTACTCTGCCCTGGTAAGGCCTCATCTGGAGTACTGTGTCCAGTTCTGGGCTCCCCAGTACAAAAAAGACAGGGATCTCTTGGGAAGAGTCCAGCGGAGGGCCACAAAGATGGTGAAGGGCCTGGAGCATCTCCCCTATGAAGAAAGGCCGAGTGAACTGGGTCTGTTTAGCCTTGAGAAAAGAAGACTGAGAGGGGACCTGATCCAGGTTTATAAATATCTGAGGTGTGGCGGCCATAGCGGTGAGGCCAGTCTCTTTTCAGTGGTACGTGGAGACAGGACGAGGGGAAACGGACATAAGCTGCAGCATAGGAAGTTTCGCACGAATGTGCGTAAGAACTTCTTCACGGTGAGGTGACGGAGCACTGGAACAGGCTGCCCAGGGGGGTTGTGGAGTCTCCTTCTCTGGAGATATTCAAGTCTCGCCTGGACGCCTACCTGTGCGACCTGGTGTAGGGAACCTGCTTTGGCAGGGGGTTGGTCTCGATGATCTCTAGAGGTCCCTTCCAACCCCTACAATTCTGTGATTCTGTGATTCAAGAAAGAGGCTGGAAGATCTTAATCTGTATGGATTTTTGTTGCTAAAAGTGACTTAGTGAGGCTTTCTGTGTGTTAAGAAATTTCAGCTGCAAGCACTTGAGCTCACAGGTAAAGAGATAAAGAGTTGGGATCCAGCCAAACCAGCTGGATTATCAGCATTACGAAGCAAAATCAGCTGGTTTAATACAACCTCAGTTGCACAACGTGTCCTCAATTGTTTTTCACTGGTAATACTAATTACCCCTATAAAGAAAAGGTTAACAGGTTTTGATGCTCAGCTGATACAAACCAGTTCCACTTCCCCAGAATTAAACGTCAGAGGTGTAAGAAACAGGAAGATACAGAGCTGGGGGTACTGCAGCAGATAGAGACACCTCGCTAGTTCAGTTTGACTTGCTCTTTATTCAGTTGAGCACATCTACCTTTTAGAAGAGAACTCCACCATCCTGACATTTGTTTGTATCAGAGAGTGAGAGAGACTTTGGCAGGAAAGGAAAAGGTGGGTGATGGCCGAATGCAGAGACAAAGCAACATAACTCTGTATTTGCAGACCTCCTCCTTTCCTGGATCACCTCTGAAGGTGAGACTTCATTTGTCACATCCATAGTTTCAATTCTAGACATTCTGTTTCTGAAACTTCTACTCGAGGCTTAATTTTTGAGTATTGTGTAGGCCTTGATCAAGCAAACCCCAATTAGTGTTAGCATTAATTCACATTTCCCTGCTACAATCGATTAATTGTCAGAGAGAAAGAAAACAAGAAAAGAAAGGCAAGTGAACCAATTAAGAACACGACACTTGAGACTACCCAGTGAGATCATGCTCAGCCTTTGAAGACTTTGTTGACTACTATAACAGGTTTAAACAACAGGAAACTGGACTTGGCTCACACTGTTTCATACTCATGATGTATACTGACTGCAGTGTTAAGGTACTGTGCAGCAACAATTGCTTAAAATCTGGTACATTTAACCAGCCAGGAAGAAAAAGCTCACCTTCAGCAGGTCACCCTCGGATTATCAGCATGAAGAGCTATTCTAGTACATCTAACAACTGCTTCGACATTGTTATGGCAACACAACTGATTAGATATTACACACAGCTCTGGTTTATCTCTAATCCCCAGCACTCATTATGCTTTTATTGCAAAATACACAACTGTAGCATAGGAGTATAAAAGATGTGATTTAAAAAGATGTAGGAGGAATGCTGATATTAGCTGTTATTATTATCCACAGCATTCCTTATTAAATTTAAATGATTTAATTAGAAAATGTTTCAAAACTAATTGATTAAGGATGCAACTAAGTAGAAAAGCCTGGAAGAGCATATGGCTGGGTGACTCTCACAGAGTGACCTCTAAAGCTCAGCTACACTATACACCCTACACAAACAGTAATGTTAGCATGCAAACTAATTTAATTCTACAATTACAGGCACCAGACCAAAAAAAGGTCTTCATTGCACAGATACACCACTGAAATATACTGAAATTGCAAACAGTGCAAACAGAAATATGCTCAGATAGACACTGATGTATTGAGATAACCACTGTTATTTTTTTAAATCCTAATCTCCATTAAAAGTCTGTATTTATGAACTCTATTCATGTTGAAAATACTTCTGCCATCGTTAGGGGGGTGATTTCTTTAAGCTCAAAGATTTTAATTCTTCCATTCTAAAACCAAGTACGACATCAGTGAAACCTCCCACCCCAGACATCAAGGAGCAACGCATGTACCAGACATGCACAAGCTATCCCTTGCTGAGACAGAAGGGTTTTAAGCAATAGGATTGGAGAGAACAGTGTTTCTGCCTTGTCACAACAGGCAAAGTGTAATTTATACACTGAACTCCAAGTTCTCTGAAGAAGTGTTCCTTCCTGTTTGTCTTTTATGGGATTGTATTCTACATTACCTTCTTTTACACCATGTGTCACTCTGAAGATGAAATACAGCACAAATAACCACAATTAAAAGCTTACCTGGCCACTTTCACCATCTTTGGATTATACTGCTTTAGTAGAGACAGCAACGTTTTCATTGTTTTCCCAGTATCAATGATATCCTGAAATTAAAAATGCCGTGTGAGAGAGAGAACATGAAACCTGTCAAAGCAGCACTTCAAGTTTTTAATGCAGAAATTGCTCATCTGCAATAACACGACAACATGCTGTAATAATATTGTTCATCATCCGGTATAAGGGATATGGGACACCACCTCGTGCTTAAGCCACTGTGCTCAGGAAAGAGATCACAACAGTTAACAATGGTTCTTAATTCTTATGGATAACTACTACTTCAAAAGCATGAACTATGATTTTCCTGGCGCCTCTGGCAGATTTTATGGCTCGTGTTCCTTGCAGCAATCAGACAAACAATGTCTAATTCTCACACTATAAGCACAGCGTCCATCTTGCAGCTGAGCTCAGAGACACTTGTATACAACAGAAAGAAAAGGAACATAAGAAGGGAAAACAGTCACAACTCTTAATGTAATTAAAGAAAAAAAAGGAGTGCAATTTACGTTAAATTTTTAAAATAAAGAAAGAAACTGTACTGGTAATATCAGGGTGCAGTTTGACAGTTTCTATTTGGATACACTAAACTGAAGTTTGATGCATCACTTTAATCCCACTTACTACATATACAAGCAGAAAAAATAGCATATGACTCAAAACTGAAGCACCAGAAATGGATATTCTATTTGGACTGACACATCACAAGATGTCCAGAGGGACAGTCCTTACCCTGGCAGGAACATGGATGTTTATTTGAAGTGAAGAGGCAGATAACACAGAAGTAGCAATGCCTACTCTATCATCTCCTGATTTCTGCTTATTTTCTCAGGACTCTCAATTAAAAAACATCAATAACACATCGATGTCAACAGAGCACCTGTCAGCTATACCACCTTTAGCAGCTAAGGCTTTTATTTATGGTTATCAACTCAAGAAAAAGATAGACATACATGGATAAAAGCTGATGTATAAACAAAAGCAGCCATTTCTGTGCTCTCAAGTCAAAACAGAAGTTATAGTGACTTCGTACTATTTGATTATCTGTTTTTTGGAGGCAAATCTCCATTTCATGGGGTTTACTGCACATCAAAGGGATGCTGTATGGAACATCTTAGTGCCCTGTGCAGAAGATACTGTTTAACTGCAACAATGGTGGTTGGTCAAAGGGCTTATATTTGACAATGCATAAGATGGAGAGGTGATGCACTGAGCAGATGAGAAACTAACCCACTTAGCTGCCTGGCACTTTAAAGGCATACATTCATCTGAAATGGAGCAGATACACAATTAAATGCATCTGCCTATCTGAAGCAAAATACTCTTTGAAGGAGACCACTGGTCACAGATGACTGCTGTATACATACTAGTTTGGTTTTAAAACTGAACATGCTTCCTGTGGAATAATATGACAGGAGAAAGAGCTTTCTTTCTGGTTGCTGAACTGGTTGCCACTGCTGTTCCTGTGCTTACCAACAAAGCCACTCCCATCACTTGGAGCCTAAAGACATTGTTACACTGCACATTCATTTTTCCTGTCTAGTGCTTCTGCTTCCCCATCCTCAAATCAGCCATCTTATTCAAGAGCATCCTCTGAACAAAGCAATGCTGTCCAACAATAAAAGAGGTGTGAAAGCCAGAACTAAGCAACCAGGAAATCACACTCAGCTATAGATAGTGTTGCCAGTATCATCCCAAGAACAGCAGCAAGACAGAGATATGGGAATCAGCAACAGCAAAATGTTGATTAGGAATCAGCATTCTTCATGTCTCTATTCTCTAAACAAATCATACACAGGGCTGGGCTTGTCTTTGTTTCTCACTATTTTAGGATATTCCCACCAGGAACTTCTTTCTGCTCTTCAGCTTAACTTCCTAGCCTGCCAAAACACTAACATGCTTAATTTCACTTTGCTCAGGTCACTTTTTAGTAAGAATTTTAAAAAGTAACAATAAATCACGATAGTAAGAAGTGACAGAATCACAGAAAACTCTGAAGTGAAACACAATACTTACTTCTACAATTAAAACATTCTGTTGGAAAGAAAAAAAGATAAGAAGAATCAATTAGTATTTAAAGAATACACAATTTCTATATATCCTATAACTTATTAGTTTCACTTTTAATGCAGTTAAGTATTTATACCATGATTTATACATATCTGGCCATGTAACAGTGGATCCTACTTAGCTCACATTTCCGATGCTGCAGTGACAATCAGCCTCAGTATCTCATGCTAGGTCTGAAATGGTCTTTAAATTCTCATAATGCAAGGAGTGTCATGCTATAAAGCCAAGCAGTTTTGTCACACCTATGGCCTTCACACTGAGATGCATCACAATTTTTTACAGACTGTTTATATGTAATCAAAAGGGGAAAGCAATGAAGCGGAGGCAGCGGTGTTTTGCTCACAGATACCCAGCTCAATGACCTCTGTACAGCCCCTGAAGAAAAGGAGACTCCCAATTTACATTCTCTGCATTTCCCTCTCTCTCTGTTACCTGTAACAGGACCCTCAGCTGCTAACCCAGCACGTTAGGTGCCTAGGCAGGGTGAGCTCCCTTCACTACCACAATGAAACATCAGCACAGTAAATAAATAATGCCACACTCTTCTAAAGGTAGCTTGAAGACAACAACCCTGACAGGATTGCTCTTCTCCACAGAGAAACAAATACCCTGAATATGGCTCATACTGAGGACACTGAATATATATACATTTCCTTTTAAGTTGAAACTAAACCAATGGCTCTGGTGGGGCTTGTGCATGTCACAAAATGACAGCCATGAATACTTAAAATGAAACATATCCATTTTCTCTTAAAAAAACCCCACTCTATTAACCCTTAATGTTAAGAAAGCACACAGTCTTTGTCTGGATTCTTTGGAGTTGTTTCCTTTTTGGTTTCTGTAAACACACGAAGAACCATACCTTTCCAGTCAAGGTTGAGAGATCATCCCCACCAATGACTTTTATATCTCCAGTTGACTGATCATTCTAATAAGAAAGAGAATGGTGAGCATTAGCATTACCAGAATTGAAGTCATCTTTCTTCCAATAAATACCCAAATTGCAAAGTACATAATGAACCAGTATTCATGCTACCAGTAGCACCTATTCACTTAGAAATTACAAGTGAGAATAAGAAAAATAAGCTACAAAACAGACAGAGAAGCATGACTAATTATTTTACGACAAAGGGTAATAATGATCTAATAATTTGTTGTAGAAATTAAACTGCAACACAGGTTCCCAATGCTATCACTACAACAGTGCTGTTTCAGCAGAACAGGGCTTTGACACAGTCCTCAAGGAGCTGTTACATAGAGAAAGTGAAAAACAATGACGAGGAGCACTTCAGACCTCTGACATTTATTAAAGCTGATTTCAAACCTCGGCAGTGTCTCACATCAGATGTGCTAAGCTCACTGCTGCACTACTTATGGGTGATGCCATTATCCTACAATTTAACCATTTGATCTGAAAATTTGTATCTCTTGTCAAACTCTCTACTCATAGCTCTTTACCACGTATCTTCCCTTTAGAAAGAAAGCTTTTCTTATTTTGCTGCCCTGCATCAAAGCCTAAGCTTGCTGCATGATCAGTTCCTTGCCAAAAACCAGAAATAGTAGATAGAGATGGGAACACAAGGAAAGAGGTGGCCACATACAACCTCCTGCTTTCACAGATAGGTATTCAAGGACAAGTATTCACCTGTATGAATCGCAGAGAAAACCTGAAATGTTATCTATCATACAAAAAAAAAAAAGAAAAAAAAAAGGAACCAAATGGTTTAGAGAGATGCAGACACTGGCTATACAGTATGTAACACAGGGATTACAGTAAAGAGAAAAAGCATTGAAATCCTTTGGGCAGTGATGTCAGTGCTCTCGGATAACGAAGCGCTGACAGCTTGAGGGGATGTAAAAGCAGATGGTTAAACCTGGAAATACTTCCTGTGTACCATTCCTACAGCACAATACTGAAAATCCCCACCCACAAGCTAACTATTAGAAAAAGCATCTTTACAGTTTTAACAGTATGTTCTAAAGATAACAGCTGTTGGAGTTATACTGCTCCATTTGATGAAAACATTCGGCTGTTCCAGCACTTCCATAGCAGCAGAACAGAACCAAACTGAACAACATAAATAGTGCTGTGCTGAAATAGTCCAACAACAGGCTGCCCAAACCATCCCAGCAGATATGCACAATGCTGCTGGGTGCCTGAGACACTGCTTAGACAAATCAGAAGAACACGACTCGGTGAAGTGCTGCGTTCATTATGCTGAGGGGCAGCTCCTGCCTTCATCCCGTCTTACAGTCATCTGAAGTGACAGCTTCTTTGAGCTCTTCCTTGTTTATGTTGCAGGATTCTCTCTTATCTATTCCTCCACTAACACAGAGTCGATCATTGTCCCATGGAAGCATTGTTCCTTATGAAAGAAAGATGCTGCAATTATTTGTTCCATTAGAGTGACGGGCACAGATGATTGCCCAGCACTCAGCACACACATTAAGATGAGTTTCCTGGTCATCTCTCTGGCTTCAAAGCAACACACTACAATCAAAGGAGAACACCACAGAACTCTGCAGAACACTGTAAACCTCTGGATTGTGCATGTTCAAATTTAAAGATCAGCAGAGAACAATCTGACTAACAGCAACTTTCCTTCTCCTTCCCACCGAGAACCACACAAATTGCTACACCTGAACACAAAACACAAATCGTTAGTGACATATTTACCTGCACTCCTATGCGGGCACTGAGCTCCAGAGCAATTAAAGGATAAAAAAAGGTTAACTAATTTCCAATGCTGGTTCTAACCAGCTTTCCACTGGAATGAACTTTGTTTAATAATTAAGCAATGTTTTAATTATCTTCAGGCCTATTACTTCTGATTTCAGTACTGGTAAGACTTTACTGCTCTGTGGCTTAGCACAGAAGAGATGTTAGATCTGTTTTCGCTGCGTCTCCATTGTCACTGCTGGAAAACAAAAAACAACACTGCACTGCAAGATCATAACTCCTGACCAGAGACTCAAAGATCACCTTTTCCAAAAGCACTGAAGTTCCTCACACTGCTTGCTATGAGGCCTGGGTAGCACGAGACCTTTCAGAGCGCTGCCTCCATCAGCCCAACGAGGTTCTACCTCAGCGTTGCTGTGCTCCACCAAAAAGCCCCACCTTCCCCAGTGATGTGCAGCACACCTGCTGGCCTCTGGCTGCCCTTCCTGACTGCACATCAGCGACCTCAGTCCACCTCTAAACACAGGGGGCTGGTGAAATGCCATGCTTCTAGCACAAATAAACTGCTTGTCAAGAACACGGCGATCCAGTTCTGATCACAAACAGTCTCTCCACTTCTTAGCAGCTTGCCAGATCATTACAATCCATTTGTAAGCACTTTGAAAGCAGGAGTCGGAAGCGATGATTAATCACAGCATGATTATCTCCATATTCTTTGAGAATTATTTCTGGGTGCAGTCACACCACAAACTTTGCTTTATGAAACAAGTAACACGTAAGCTTGCAAATATTAAAAGATGGCTTTCAAATAAGAATAGCACGTCAATTGCATTGATTTTAGAACCATGATACGAGTTGGGCTGCTTTATTTGAGCAGTTGTGGTATTTTTAACATCACACACCCGGCCTGGCAAGGCAGGCAGCACGACCAAGCAATTGCATCCAAAGGCAATGACAGGAGAGCTCCACTTCCAGCTGCCTGCTACGGTTTGTGAAGGTTTTCTCATCCCTAAGAATGCCAAGTCCTTCGTTTAGTAAAGCATGAATAGAAACTATGGAGCCAATCTAGCACTGCAGGACTATTAATAATGGAAAATCTGGTCAATCAGCGACACACACGTTTCTGTCAGGACACTCTCACCCAGTCCATCAAGCTGTGCAGCCTAAAGAATACAAGTCTGGATATTAATAACCACCTAAGAGAGTCAACAGCAATGAAATGCTCATAAATACTGCCTTGGGGGAGGCATCAGGTAACTGCAGCTCCTCCTCTGCAACAAGAAAACTTCCCTCTATAGAACTGGCTGGCAAAACAAAAACCCTGAAGCCAACACCTAGAGCAAAATATTCTGCTTAGACAGCTTTCTGTGCACATTTCTCTCCTTTCTCTTCATTTAATCCTTCCTGCCATCAAAAACAAAAACAAGCTTATAATTTCCATTACTTATTTTGCTGCTTATTTCCTGAACAGAATCAAGGCGCCATCATTTTGGGTGACAATAAACAAAAGCAGCAGCATCAAAGCACTGCCCAATGCACAAAGCTGAACAAAGAAAGCTTACTTGGGAACAAGACTTGCTTTTCAACATGATTTTTTTTTTTTTTTTTCAGGTGTTTCACAACATTTTTCCAACAGTTTGTTCCAAGTTACTTAGGAAGTGGAGAGAGCAGAAGGGTGCTTTTAAATAAGTTACTGGATGTGACCCTTGAAGAAAGCAGAAGGTAGAAATTTCCTTGCCAACAAAGGTGGGACTCATCATTTCCTATGCTGCTCAGTGTTGCCCTGCAACAGAAACATCCAGCTTGCTGGCAGGTGCTGTGTGGGCACGTGGTGGCTGTGTAGGATGGGCAGAGGGAGCCAGAACCTTCTGCAGGGAGCAGAAAGGGAGCACCATGCAGCTGCTGTCCCGTGCAGTGAGCTTCCCAGCTATGTGGGGATGGTTTAATGAGATGAATGATGAAGCTGAGTTTCTAATTTAGCAACCTCTGTTTTTTCTACTCGAGCAGGCAATGCTCTGTGACTGTGACAACAGCTCACACTGCTGACTTGAATACAAGGGTGCTCAGACACAGAACTAACAGCATAACCTTCGGAAACAACTTTTTTTGATACCACAAAGTGAATTTAAAAAAGCATTAACAATTTCCACACTACAGGTGGTCTGACAGACGACCTCAAAAATACCCTCAAACATTATCAAGAAAACACAAGACTCAGCTGCTAAGTCAGCAAACAGAGAGTGCTCGCATCCGCCCCTTCCTCTGACCTACACAACAAAATCTCATACTTCCTCTATCAAAAAATTACCCATTACCTCATGCTCCGTTTTCCCATGGAGTTGAATAGAATCATAGATTTGCTCAGGTTAGAAAAGGCCTTAACGATCATGAAGCCAAGGCAACCTGCACACAGTTACTAAAAGGTAGCACCATACTCTGTGGCTACTAACCATAAATCTATGTGTAGGAATCTAGTATTTCCTTAAGGCCATAATTAATTTGTTCACTGTTCAGCTGAGCAAAACAAAAGATGATAGAGGGAACTCGGGTACAGCCATGTTTGCAGTTTTCCATTCTTTCAATCCAGTGAATGATGTCTGAGCCACATCAACACTTCTGGAATTTTTTTTTGGTCACAATATTTGCAGGACAATCCTCTGTATTATTCACAGCATTAGAGATGAGGAAGAGAGGAAATTCTTGAACGTATAAAGGACACAGCAAAGGCCTCTTTGCTGTAAATGAGGTCTTTACTGAACTGAGGATGTAAAGACTAAAAGCAAATAGATTACACAAGATAGGCAAAGAACAAGTTAACTTGAGACTTTTTTCCCCTCTTCATTCTCTCATTTTTTTTTGTATGACATGGGCACATCTAGGCAAAGTTTTCATTATATTTAGTCACAATACTAAACCGTCTGTGCTGTTAACTAGAAGTTAGTTTATATAAAAATGGCAGATTATTGCAGATACACTTACACAGTAACTCTTCAACCTAATGAAGTCCACAGTCATGGGGATTGATTTGTCACTGTTTCTGTTCAGTGCTTTGATGTAGTCTAACAAATCAGCAAAAAATTTATAGCCGCCCTTTAGTACACAGAGAGCTACAATGTGGTGTCCTCCCATGCCCTTCATAATTTCACGTGCCAGTCTCTCTGTCCTACACAAAAAAAACACAAGAGTTAGCTGTCATAACACATTCTATTTGCTTACCATTGCAGTATTTTGTCTTGCAAACAACAGCAGCAAACACATGCAAACTCAGAAATGGATTTTGCTTAGAAATGTTTGCCTACCACTTCAGCCACTTTTACACACTACTGGCTAACCCAGTTTTGCTTTTCAAGGTTAATCAAACAGTAACGCTGCCAAACTCCTCTGTTTTCATACTTTATGCTCAGCCAAAGCAAATCTTAACACTCTGAAACTGTTTCACTGGCAGATAAGCCACATAAAGGTGTTCTCCCCTTTCAAACATAGGTTCAACCTCCATGCAAAGAGCAAAATAAATCAATACATACAGACAGCAGCCCTCACTGACCAAGGAGCAAGAGAACTGTCCAACTGTAAATGAGAGCTTTATATTTTGCCAAGCTGCAAATCTGTCCCAACTGCAAAGCACAACAACAACAAGGCAGAGCAAGAGAACACTGCACTGTTTTTCTGCAATCATTGTTTCTAAATTTGTACTGCAGTTTATCTTAGAAAGCATGGTATGCATTTACAGAGCAGCAGCAGGTTACTCGGGGAATGCCCACACTATAAACTTTACATCCATTACTCAATGATGTGTACATGGTCCAATCTTTTCCTATATATGGTCTTCCATTGCAAAGTTATTACAGCATTTACAATTTAAAGAAACAACATTTTATAGGAACATTTAATCTAATTGATCAGCACTATGCACAATCTAGAAGCATTCCCATTCTTAAGACCTCTCAGAGATCTACTCAGAACCGCTCTGAATTTGCTGCTCATTCTAACAGGAACTAGGCAAGCATCACAAAGGGAAACAAAACAAGATCTTATGTGCTTATGGACCCATTCTTGACTGCATGAGATAAAACCTGCAGAGCACACCACAGATTTCAGCAACCACAGACGACAAGGTTGGACCCACCAGCAAGCAGAGGATGCTGGATATTGCTTATCTACCACAACACAGCGAAGTCTACAATGGTGTGATTAAGAACTTACGATTGTTAACATCCTAGGGAAGTTCAAGAGAGTCTAATTGTTTCAGGCTGAACTAGCACAACAGGTAATGTGCTCTCATTAGGTTCTAAGAAGGTAAAACATCAAAGAAACTCCGTGAAGGCATCGCGGTTGCTACATACCACCTTGTTTCTTTTGAGGATTATGACAAATTTCCAAACAACTGTGTAATTGCAAAAGCACAGACTCTTAGAAGCCAAACAAGAAACAGTTAATTAACACATGTACTACTTAGTCTCTAATTAAATGTAATCTATTTAGACAGTGACCAGGCAGCAAGCTATCAGTGGCAGTGGAATCAGTGCAGTGTCTGAAGGCAAACAAACCTGTCCATGATGAGCCCATGAGGAATATAGACTTTCTCCAGATCATCCGCATAATGTTTCGGTATGCAGAACAAGTCCAGGTCGTAACCTTGTTCATCATCGCCGATCTGAAAAGGAAATCAGGTGAGATTTCTACTAAGACTTACAGAAAGCCTGCAGTGAGAAAGTGTAAATCTTTTGCTTTACCCAACATGTTACACTCATTGGGATCACCTGACTTTTTTCCTCTACAGAAGCATTAGTCATGGTGAACACAGCAGAAAGCGTCAGCTTGCAGGAGTTGTCCGAAACACTGCATAAAAATGAAAGCACTACATCCTGCCTGATCTTATTTCATTGAAAAAAACAAGCAGCTTCATGACACCTTTGATTTTAGCGGTGTAATGCAAAACCCACACTGGCAACTAAGCAGGGAGGCCTCGGAACATGGGCATCTTCCAGATCCACATCACAGCAGAGCTCAGAGCCGGCTGCAGGTGGGGGACGGCTGCAGGAAGGGGGCAAAATAAGGGCTGGGGATCAGAGTGCTCCGAGATCCCGAGGCAGAAAGCAAAGCTCTACTTCAGAGCTGCGGGCACATCCCCTGCACGGCACAGCCTGCAACGCGGGCACGCGTGTATTGATTAGGACGAGGGATTAATACACGCATATGATTACACACCCAGAGCTGCGGCTGGGACACATCATCAGAGCGGCACGAGCTTTAAGCCAGCCGCAAGCGGACAATAACGGCGTGTTTTGTAACCGCTCCGCTTTTCGCTCCCGCAGGTGGAGGCTCTCAGCACAAAACGTAGCCGAGGCTCCGAGGCACGCCGAGGTTTCCTCCTGCGGGGCCGGGCACCGCCAGCAGCGCGGGGTTCGGCCGCACGGAGCGGAACCTCAGCGCGCGAGGAGAAGCGACAGGAATAGGAAGCGGCGCAGCGCCGGTTAGCGCGAAAGGAAGTTATTTCGGGGCGATTCTGGAGCTGCGGCTCCGGCGTTTCCGATCGTCTCTCCTCCGGGAGACGCCGCCGCGAGCACGGCCGGCGGGGCGGCACGGCGCGGGGAGCGGCTCCGGGCACGCGGAGGCCCGGCCCGTTCCTGCGGGCGTCGGCGGCGGGCCGAGCTCCTCAAGGTGACTCCGCGCCGCCCGCCCCGCGCGCGGAGCCGAGGCCCGGAGCGACCCATCCTTCCCCGCGGCACCCCGCTCCGCGCGGCCGGGCCCGGAGACGCGGCGGCGGAGGGAGCGCCGCTTCCCCGCCGCGGGCCCGCACTCACCACGATGCAGGGGCTGTGAGTCGCCATGGAGCGGCGCGGCCCGCCGGGCAGGCTGCTGAGCGGCAGCGAGGAGCGGACGGAGGCGCTGCGCCGCGCGGCGGCCCCGGCGCCGCCCCCGCGGTCCCCGCCCTCAACATGGCGGCGCCGCCGTGCTGGGCGGCCTGGCGCGGAGCCGTGCGTCGTCAGGGCGCCCGCGATAAGCGCCTTCCCATTCGGGGCTTCTGATGGGCGCTCTCGGGGCACGGTCCGCGGCTGTCTGTGTTGCAGGGTTTTCTCCTCTCCGGCGACGGTGCAGGAGGGACGGACCGATACAGTGCTACCGTGCTGCGGGAACGAGCACCGATACTCGTACAGAGTAATGGTACTCTTACCTGACCGTGCTTGTGATTTTTCACTTTCCTACAGGCAAATGGAAAGGGACGCCCTGCACCCCCGTCACCTCCCTGCGCTGAGTGGATGTGAGTGGTTTCCCATTAATACATCTGTGCGTCTCCATGAGATGAAGACGGGGCTGAGCTGCCTCCAGATCCACATTGAGATGTAAATCAAGCAGTTCTAGCATTACTACTGGCATTCCAGAAACCAGTTTGAGCGTTCCTTTGTACAAAATATCCCAATTAAGCAAATCTTAGCATCAGGCGGCACCCCGAGCAAGTGGAGCGGTGTTGCACACAGGTGTTCAGCTACGGTTTGGGTGGGTGAGCTCTGCAGAGGGAGGAGGAAGCCTTTATCAAGTTGCCTAGAGCAGCAGAATGAAATACAGCCAACAGCTAACTAATATCAGCTACATGTCATAGCTGGCCCATTTCCAGACGGCTGGGAAAAACAGCAGCTGCCCCAATGAGTTCATGGAGAGCCTGATATTACTGGGCAGTATCTGTCCAGGGATTGTGAAACCGCAGGAGTATTTCAGGATCCGCTTTGATTTTAGTTATCTAAGACATTTCTCATGAATGACTGATATTAATGTGGGCTATTAAAAGGAACATCCAACAGCATCTGTCTGATTGCATGCAAAAACTGTTGGCATGAGTTCTGTGCCATTTCTCCCGAGTGGACAAAAGCATCAGCCCTTTTTTGCCCTTCTGGGTGAGCACGTTCTTTGTTCTTCCGCCAACCAGCACATTTCTAGATTCAAAGCATTCCTGATCCTGCTGGCACCCCATTATGGAAGGAAGGACAGATTTACAAAAGCAGAAATATTTGCTGATATTACAGGAAGTTGGTTAGCTGAGATCAGCAACAGATTTAGTAGATGACCGGTTTTTTTTGTGTTTGTTCATACGGGAGCCATCAATGTTTCCAGGGCAGGGTGAAGAGAAGGGATTTGGAAGTATATGGAAGCTGTACGTTTTCTGCCTAGATGATGCGAAAGGCTGGAGAGCCAATGCTGTGATTGCTCTGGAAGGAGAGATAATTTAATAAATAATATTTTGTCTCAATTCCTGATTTCATAATTATTTTATCCAGGAATATCTTAGTGCTCAGGCCTGGCAAGTCACAGCCTGTGTGACTGGCAGTGGTGTGTAACTTCATTATTAAAACCTGTCTGGGTGAAGCCACGTTCTCCCCAGTGGTGGGATACCCAAAGAAAATAACTGAGTATTCATTTTTGGGAACTTGTGCTTGAAATATGTACTTTAAATCTGATCTTCGGATCGCTGCCCATTCATCAGTCCTCTTTTCCCTCCCATTTTTTTCTCCTAGCTTTGCCATTGTTGCTGGGTGACTCAGAAGGAATCAGTGTAATTTATCTGTGTCTTTTCAGAAGACAAGCCTCCTAAAAAAGCAAAGAGCAGAATGATTTTTCAACAGATTAACAGCTGAGACCAGCAGGACTCACTTTTGACCCAAAACCTGTCTGTGCAGACACAATGAACGAACACATAGAATCCAAGGCATGCTAAACTGATCCTGAGATAAACACCAACATTTTTAATCAAGTGGAAAATCAGAAAGGAATATCTCATTGATGTTATATAGCACTCACAAAAATGTGAATTTAGTCTGCAGAGAAATTTCTCTACTTTGACTACTGACTTAAATAGCACAGCATTCTTTTTCCAGCCTAATGTTTCAAATGGGAGAGGAAGCCAGATGTACCAAAACAACATTAAAAAAAGACATACTCTTCCTAGGAAAGGTATTTTTTGTTGCAAAATACCATCTTAAATAATGATATTACTGTTCTCGGTCTTGTTGACTTTTGCACAAATTGGTCATCAAAGTGAATCTGAGAGGCGACAGTCTTCATGGATTTTGGAAAGCAGTGTGTATCTGCATTGCTCTACCAAGATTTATCTCCCTGCTCAGCTAATAAACTACAACGTACTTACCAAAATGAAAACAAGCAAAACCTCTGATCTCTGAAGCTGTAGGTAACTTCCTTTTTCATGTAGATCTTAGGCACTGGAAGCTTCTTAGGAAAAATGCTTTCATGCTCTTTGTGGGAGTTTTTGAAGAAATTACAGAGATTTTGCTCTTTGTTCAGTAGTGCAAGGAATGGTTACTGACACACGTACTACAGAACGCTCACAAAATGTCAGCCATCCTCAGAAACGCTGAGTGCAGTCAGCGTCACCTCTAAGCTGACATGCATGGTATTTACCAGCCTTCATTTGCAAGCACACCCATCCATGAAGAATTCTTCGGTGGTTCTGGTTCAGCACAGAAGTACACAACCAGACACATGACAGTGTCTGTCACAACACAGTGAAGAAGCTGCTCTAGGCACTGCACATACCTAGAGACATGTGGAAATCCTGCCCAAAGGGATTTACTGAGTGCCAGTGTGCTGCCAAGATCCAGCTGGCCCAGGGGCCTGCAGAAACTTAAACAAGGATTATCTTATGGTAGAAACCAAACAAGAGCAGATTCATCTGACAAAGCAGCATAGCATTTGCTGAGGAGCTGGCATGGGCTTATTGCTGCCTGACCTGAGTATGACCCTGTCCCAATGGCCCATGCTCCTGGGGACATCCAAGGCTTTGAGTAGCCCAAGTCCCACTTCCATAATAGAGCACACGGGGCACCCACCGCCCTCCCAGCAGCACAGGTCTGAGCTTTCTCTTCCCTCTGCTCTCCAGGCATGGGATATCTATGGGGCGTGGCAAGGATGGGGAGGAAAGCAAACCTTAAATCTAGAGCCCTGCTCAAAAGACGCTGGTTTTCTTGGAACCTGTCCTGACACAAAGGTTCAAGTCTCAGCAATGTAACTACCAGGAAGGTCTTTTTCTTTAGGTTTAAAACAGCTCTTTTCAAGCTCAGAGTGACTCACAAAGCAATATGAGCAGAAAAGTTGCTGACTTTTCAAAGAGCAAAAGTAGAAAAACAGGAATTTGTTTTAACAAACAGCAGCACTGTGCTGGCTGCTCATCTGCCTTTGGGGCTGTGACGTTTACTGCAAGCATGCAGCATCCCTGTTGCCACCTGAGGAGTTCTTCATTAGACACTGGTATGAGTCACCCAAACCTCTGCACATAAGGATACCGCACAGCCCAGGCTGACCTCCCCTCAGCCCATCTCCTTTTGCTGTATGCATCATGCTGAAGCAGCCACCTGAGAACCTCAGTCCCTGCAAAAGCAAAGCAGGATGAAGGCCTGTTATGAAAATCAGATTATTCCCTTCACTGTGCAGACAGCATTGCTGAGAGGTACTTTTCCTCCATGCTGGTAAGAGGGTATGTTCCCTTCAGCACTTTTATCAACGGAGTCTCTTCCAGAAACTGGGAGAACCAGCAGCTTTCTGTGCAAACTCCACCAAAATTAATGTGACTGATGGCTTACTTAACATTAGATGTTACAGGAGTCTCAGGGAATACAGGAGTGGACAGATGTCCTCACTGGAACATGCACGTGCAGCAAACTCCTAGGAGTACACAGGCAATAAGGGCATGCTGGGAGATGGGAAATGCTTGCTCAAGTCAAGCAGCTTCTTTTAGCTAACAGTGTAGTTAACATGTTCTCTCTTTCCTTTATTTTTCTTTTTTTGGTTAATGCTTAGATGAAACTGTGCTAGCAAGAAAGCAAGGGAACCCTTGCAGAACTTCAGCCTAAGATGCACTGGGAGCTTTGTACTGTAGCTCTTCAGTGTTAGTCAGAGGGGGAGGCTGGGTGACCCCAAAGGCAGGCAATTGGTGCTGGCAGGAGATCCTGCTGTCAGGAATGGGGAAGAGGAGGAGATGTGGGATTCCTCATGTTGTTCAGTTGCTTTCTAAGGAATGAACAGGTTAATCTCTCTCAGTACATACCTAAGTGCAGGACCTACTTGCAGCTCCCACGAAACATTTCTAAATGGCTGCAGAGGACTAGCTGTGTCACTCACTGAATAAAAAGGGAGAAGAAATGAGGAAGATCAGCAGAACACAAGGCAGCAATCCAATCAGATAACCTGCTGACAGAAGGCTGTATTGCTGAGGATTGCACTCAGCTGGCACTGTCCCAATAGACTAGGCATCGGGTAGCAGAGCTCACATGCCAAGGCTGCTGCCTCCCATGCAGGTTGTGGTAGTCATTCAAGTACCTCAGCAATCACTTCTGGGCAGACTTTAAGGGGAGCAGAGATGTGAAGTGCATGCAAGGCCAGAAGTGACTGCCCACCATGACTCCCCTCCCCTCTGCAAGTCCTCTTGAGTCACATGGCATGAGCTGGCAAAATAGTCATTCAGATCTTCAGGTTTTAAAGTCTGTTCCAGGAATAACACCAGACCCTGAATCTCAATTTGTGTATGGGGTACAAGACTGAATGAGATAAGGGCGAAGTCAGACACTTCAGTAGAAGAGTTGCCTTAAGAACTTCCCTTAAAAAGGGAAGTTAGTGAACTTTTGGATCCCAGTATGAACAATCAAAAGCCGTGGGGAACCTGCAATTCCTATGAACTATCATCTGTGCAGAACCCTGCTCCACCCAATGGAAAGTCCTTTCAGAAATCTGCCCACAAAAATCCCCAAAGGACAAGGATGGAAATTCTTCCGAAAAAGACTGTCAGATCCCAGACTAAGGAGGGACAGAGAAAACAGAATTTTGTCTGACCTCTCCCTGCAAGCAGCTGAAAATCTGAACCTGCTAGAGAAAAAACTAAGCTTGAAGCTTTTTTAAGCTTCTCTGGAAGGAAGCTTGATATTTAAAGTGAAACTTCAGACTTCACAGTCAAAACATACAGAAGGGCACGATGTAGTTTGTTTTTGGGCAAAATACTGGCACTAATAAATCTTTGGAAAATATGGTGAAACCAAGAAAATCATAGGCTTCAAGACCTGAATGAATCACTTCTATTATTCAGTTCAACTGCCTACAGAGTCCTGTGTACAAAAGGTTTATTCTTTTTAAGCTAGTCTAATTTAAGGAACTGACTTTCAAATTCACATTGTCAGGTCAGGATTTAGCGTGTTTAGTTGGCAGCAATTTGGAGAGCTCAAAAACTGCTTGCAACTTAGCTACTGCAATTTTTGCTCTATAGGAAAGCACTTCTTGGATGTGTCACCCGAGTATTTCAGTATTACATTAAAGGCCTTCCTTGCTTTGAACTTTGGAGAATTCAGGACCGCCAGCACCAGTCTTAACCATGGCTTAAGTCAAAAATAACCACAGTTTAAGTAAAAAAAAAATGAATGACTTTTTTTCTGTTTTGTTTTGGAGAGGTATCCAGGCTTAAAACTGTAAAGCAGTTGCATGGCTACATGCCACAAGGAAGTTCTCAACATAGCTATTCGCACAGCATTGACCTATTTTTAGTATGTGGCTAGGGAGTATAATTCTTCTTCCTCCTGCCCCCAGACTCTGTAATGCCCTCCTCTGCTAGGCAGGACTCCATAGGACTTTTCTGAACAGGAGTAAGTAATGTGAAAACACACACATGTATTCAGGGTACAAAAAGCAGGGCAGTACCAACCTGGTTGGTCCCTTCTCAGTTTGAATGTTGTTTGACAACAAACAGAAATAAGCAGAGAACTCATTTTAAATGCAGACACCATCTCTGGCAAAATAGGTTTAAGACTGCAGCCACCATAATTCCGTAATAAGTGGATAAAAGATCAGTAACTCCAGTTGCAGTATGACTGCGGTGCACTTGTGCACACAATGAAGAATTAGCAGTAAGTTGCATACAGTAATCCCACACCTTTATATAAAGTACTGTTGTCACTTCATGCAACAGAAATGTATTTTGATGGTTTTCAGTCAGGAATTTGGGAGTGCTGAAGTACTCCTGAAAATTAGATGTAAAAGAAGGGAGAATGTCTTATGCTGGGTGGTGTTGGAAAGTTCATAATAACCAGGCAGACATGGGCCACTCCACAAGAGCACGTCAGTCTCCCCATATATATTAGTATTACCACAAGCACTATTTTAACTGAAAAGATGAAAACGGAAATGCATGACTCTGAGCTTTGAGGTCAAGCTCAGGACCTTTGCCAGTGCAGTGTTTAACTCCAGAACAGGGGTTCTGACTTCCTTGCAGAAGGTCTCTGTGTGAAAATGTAAGATCTAGTATTAAAAATAGAAGCTGGGAGGCACTTCTGTTGGCGTTATCCCCAGCACCTCTAACCTACAGTCACACCAGGTCTAAAAGACGCCCACTAGCTTTTCCTATAAAATTTTAAATTCTACATATTCACAACCCCCAAGGAAACATATTCCAGAGCTTAGCTGTTCCTGCTGTCAAGGCCAATTACCCATTTTGATGTCTAAGCTTATTGCTTCCTGCAGCAGTGTCACCTGTTTTTCTTGTTCTACCTGCGGTGGTGAGAACTGTTCATATCTTTCATCTCTACAACCGACTCTTATAGATTTGAAGACGTGACTCTCCCATCACATTGAAACAAGCCTGATCTTCCATCCTGTCATCCCTCATTGCTGAGTTATCTCCAGTTGCTCCACATTTTCCATGAAGTGCAGTGCCTACAGCTGGATACCATATTCCAAGAAAGGCTCTCCTACCATCACATGAAGAAGGAGGACCATGTCACGCACCTTGCAGACTACATTTCTATTCACACATTCCACAATTTTTATTTATTTTTTTGGCAGCACACTGTTGCCATGTTCAGCTGGTGACTGGCTATAATCCAAAGGCTATTTTTCTGTACCACTGCTGCCCTAACACTCTGTCCTGTGCCATTCTGTAATTGCTCAGCTGATTGTTGCTTTGGAAGTGCAAAAATCTGCATTTGTCAAATCCACTGTTGGACTTATTGAATTGTTGTTACTTGAATTTATTAAGTTAACTTTGAATTCTACTTGCCTTCTACTCGGTCAGAAGTTAACTCAAGACTGCTAGCTCAGACTATAGGTGCTCCCTACAATTCAATCAGAATATGCCATCCAAGTCATTAACGAAAACACCAAATAATATCAAGTCAGAGCAAAAGCACAGAGAATCCTAATCAACACACTCTTGCAGTCTGACTGTGCATGGAGTTTTCCAATCAGGTTTCCAAAACCTTACTTTTAAATTGGCCTCACATAGACCACATTTCTTATGGAAAGCCATTAAAATAAAGCTGCACCTACTGCCTCTCCTTTCTTCAAAGAAGTTTGTTATGTTGATGTGAAAGAGCTACATTAGTCTGAATCATTGTGATCTTTCTTTTAGAGGCCTGCAGGCAGTTTCTCTGTTCCATTAATTTTCCAGTTTAAATTATTGGCTCAGAGTTCTGACCAGAAGGGTGGAAAGAGACACAACCTGAGCCTTGAGACTTTACTGTATCCCCCCTTTGTCGTTAAGGCTTGAAAATAATTTACCATGTGGGATACATGATCCAGGCATAAAGATAACTCCTCTTACTTTGCCTATGCTGCAAATCTCTTACATATGGTATATTAGGTAGAGCTCATTTACGTGGGGGCAGAGGACAAGTACTCACCACTCTGCCCTAACACCATGCTGTACAAAGTCGATGAAAATCTTTTGCTCCTGTGTGGATTCCTTTGCCACTATACCAAGATTGCAGTGACCAGCTTCTCACCAGTATCCTCAACTTCCTTCATTGATCCCCCCTGACTGAATAAAAAACAAAAAACAAAAAAAAAAAAAAAACCCACAGAAAATGAAATAGATGTGTATCCAGTAACTACTTCCATGACATCAAGCACTATGTGGTAGAACTGCTCCCAGCATCAAACTTGATGTGATCTATGACAACTTTTTCATGACAAAGAAGTCTGTGCTGACTGGAGATATGACTTCCCAGGTCACAATAAATACCCACTATGTTCATTAAATTGATTTCTTGTTTAAGGTGATAACATAAAAGCATGTAGCTCTTTAAAAAAAAAAAAAAAAAAAGGTTTTTGCCATTACATTTCTTGATATTTTAAGACCACAAATTTAATTGCTCTCTCACTCCAGGAAGTCATAGAATCATAGAATGTGAGAGTATTTGGACAAACGTGGCATCTTCCAAGCAATCTTTTTTTTTTTTTTTAGTATTTTACACTTCATTTGTGATTCCAGTGTGCATCCTGAGTATAATTTGGTCTTATACAATGTAATTATATTACTTTCTGCAGTCTTAGTCTAAACTGATTCATATGATACAGACCTTCAGAAAGTTCCTGAAAGGTGAGAATGGGAACCTTTAGTGAGTCAGCCACTTCATATTACTAACAAGCAGTAAATACAAAGAAGGTTAACCATTATGCAAGTTAAGAACAGTACACAAATACCCAGTTATCACTAAGCCCATACCGTAGGTATGTTTTCTCACTTCTCTTCTAGCAAAATTTTATGGGCCTGTAACCTCAACAGGAAATACTGCTTTTAATGCATTAAATTGTCAGTTTTAACGTTATGCTTCCAGAAAAAGGACAGACATGCAAATATGAAATTCATAACTCATTTATTGAATATATATATATATGCAAGGATACCAATAAAAAGAAACTAATACTGCAAACTACAACTTTGGAAGTAAAGCCAATATAACAGGAACAAAATATACATAACATTGTAGATAGGAATGCATTTACCCTCTTTTACACATTCCTTGTCTTTACACCTAATGTAAATGTATGCTAGAGCAAAAGCTGCAAATGTTAACCTAACCTGAGTGCTTTTTGACAAGAAACAATTCTCCAGGATCTTTTAAGGGTTGAGATGTCACTGCTGACTAATGAATGTGCATACATATGCATATATGAAATTGGCTTCAAAAAGTATATAAATCAAGAGCTGTGTTGTTGTTTTGTTTTTTTTTTTTTTTTAATCTCCATCACTAGTACAGTGGAATCTTTTCCTTGTGACAAGGAAGAAGGGCTACTATTTGATACAATGTACTTTCAGTTCTATTCAGATTAATTTCATCTAATGAGGATTCATTTTCTTGTCAGTCTGATTCAGCATATTAATACTTTTGGAATGCACTGATTATCACCTGGCAGATAAGTCTGATATTTCAAATACATTATCACATCTTCATCTCTCACTCTGCTTCAGTCTACAGTTATTCCTCAAATAGGCTGCAGTAAGAAGCAAGCCCTCTTCCTTTTATTCCATTTCTTGTACACTAAATATCAGATATTTAGAGCCAGTTCAGTATAACCTATCACTTCAGATCAGCACAGCTCTTTGTACCTTAAGATCAGACTTTGTGGAGTGTAGGAGATGGACTTAACTCCTGGAGGGCAGCAATAATCTGGTGTAACTCCTACTTCAGCTTTATCACAGAGCCTCCTGTGGATCAACACCTGCTGAATAAGCAGAGCTTTAGATCACCTAATCTGTTTCATCCTAGTTAGCTGCACAGATGCTGGTACTGAACCATCCTTTTGCCTTTCTTTGAAATGGAGTAATATCACAGCTTACTGCTATGGTGTTTGATCATGCCTTGGACTTTGGCATTACACCAGCTGTATCCTCAAGTAATTTGAACAATACCCTTCTGATGCCTGTCCTTCCTTGGTACAGTCCTTTCTTGGTATAGCACGATCGCAGATCTGTTAATATAGAGATACAGTGAGTTGGGGAGAAACCTCCATTCCAGAGGATTCCAGGAGACTTTAACAGCACACATTACTCTTGATTACACTCGTGAGCAAAAGAAATGCTCAAAGGCCAAAAAAATCAAATAAAGTGAAACCAGTTTCGTAAGACAAGTTCTGTTAAATTCAAGAGCTCTGATTGTGAGATGAAAACAGAAGGTGCCTATAAAAAACAAAACAAAAAAACAACCAAAACCCATCTCATTAACAAATAGATTGCATTAATTTACCTAGCTAGTTTAAACATACCTATTCCACCTATAGAGCACTTCCATTACTTCTAACATTTCTGGGAACGCAGTAGATGCTCCAGAATATTCTTCAATATATGCTTGCAAAGATTACATTACTTTACCAAAACAAACAAACAAAAAACCCCTCAGACAGACTGTCTGAAATTCCAAGCTAAAATACACATAAAGAGACAGTAATGGCAGTATCTTGTCTTTAAAAAAAAAAAAAAAAAAAGATGTAAATGTTGTATACTATCATACATTGTCATGCTTTTAAAAACTACAATTAAGGACATAAGAGATGTACAGTAAATACACTGCTGAGGTACATTTCTTCTAAATATTAACACCACAACATAATTACTCCCCAGCAGGTAATGCTACTTGGGAACATATAAATACAATTTTTACACTGTAAGGCACTTTTACCCAGCATACATAAGTTGAAGTCAGTTATGACAAATTTGAGGTTTGTAAGAGATAAGGTTTTTGCTTTTAACATTATTTCCATGAATTTTGGATTACTGACGATTTAGTCAGGCCATCTCAGCACAAGGAGGTAACAGGTAACCAGCCACCGTTCTGCTACCCGAAGGTAAAGTGCTGTTCTCAGAGGCATGGAATGGGGAAATTTATTTCACAACAGATGAATTACTGGACTGAATATTATACTAAGCAACGGACACAATATGAATTAGAGCTCAGTCTCAAGTACAATCAGTATGCTGGCAGACCTACCCCCATGCACCTGTCATCCAACCCTAGTTAAAAATACAGTAGATGCAAACAAAGTGCCTTTATTTCATGGGAGGGCCATGTCTGAGGCACAAATCTAGAAGTAATTTAAATGCTGAAGGACGCTATTTTGCATTCTAAAACTGAGTGGCTGAAAACTGTTTGTATTCTCAAAGAAACAAAACACCTTGATAGACAATTTCAATAATCGATCTGTCATTGCAATTCAAGTCACGCTTTTAATTTTGAAAGTTACAAATACAAAATAAAAATGATCAATGGCATCATGTTTAGAGCAGTAACTGAGTATTTTCTGTACACAGCAATATTTCTTTCCAAAACTGTATTATTCTCCAGGAAAGCAAACAGAATTGAATGAATTCTAACAGGTAAAATGTTAGAAAGTCTAATATACAGTAATTGAGTCCCTCAAGACATTAAGGGAATGCATAAGAAGACAATGACACACGTTATATTATTTAAAAATACAAGTAAAAAATGCTACAGAAACTCATGTTACAAAATGAACTGTTTTTGCAATACCAATCACAGAAGAATTGTAGCAGTTTATAGTCAAATCAGTGTATTTTGCTTGTTTCCTTCTTTCAAATCTAGGAGTTTTGTTGGGAGTTCAGAGTGAAACAAGTCAAAACCCTAAAGAATGTGGTGTGATAGCAACAGACAAACGTGGACTAGATTCAGCTTTTTGGTTTTATTTAAGTCAGTCTGAGAATGTGCTTTAACAGACCAATTGAAGAAGCTTGGAGCCATTAGAAATGACAAGGTATTTTGAAAGCAGTCAGAGGACTGATCTGTTAGGTTTGGTATAACTTAGATCTGATTATTCCCTAAAGGAACATCAAAATCTAGAAAGAAGAATTCCATGATGTGATTGTTGACAGAAAGTGGAGGAAAAAAAAATTAATCACCAAAACAGTAAGGATGATAAGCAGTTTCTCACATAGTGGTCATAAGATTAAAAAATAAATACCAATCTAGCAAAAAAAAAAAAAAAAAAAAAAAAAGGTTGTTTCCTCATTCTTCTTACAGAATATGGGACCTCTATGCATATTCTGGACTAAACATGAAGTGTTCCACACAACACAGAACACTTGAGGTATGGACGTCAGATATGGTGGCTAAATTCCATAGTGAGTTAAGAGTTGTAACTTTCTGAAGAGAAAAAAAATTGGGCTTCAGAGTCCAAGCATTTATATAGTAAGGTTTTAATCACACTTAATGAAGTGTTCTTTGTAAATCAGAGACACAGAAAGAAGTGGGTCCTTGGGGAAAGAATGAACTACAGCCCTTTGGCATGAGTTCTAAAGCTCACAGCTCAGAACCAACAGCTGCTCAAGTAAGTCTCCCGCAAACAATGCTGGGTGGAATGAGCAATCACAACAGGAACAACCTGAAATGTTCAAGCGTGCTTCGATGTACGCTGAGTCCTTTTCTACTGTGTGCTTTGCAAGCAAAAACAGAGAGCGGCTTTCCCATGTATAGCCTCTGGAACTTGTATATGAAGAAAATGCAAAATTCACAAAGTACCAGCTTGTTGCCACCACCAATTTTTGTCCATGTTGTTAATTAAACTAGCTAAGACCTTCCCTCTTTGCATGAATCCACTAAACAACTTACACATTCCAAATCTTAAGGTTTTTATTCAGTCCAGAAATATAGATCTTACTTCATTTCAATGTCTGCCTTAACTTTTGACACTGTACATATTACATATCATTTATATAGTGTTTCATTTTTTCCAGACACTGCAGACTACAAACTACATAATATTGACATGTAAAACTCTGCCACTTACTGAAGGCTCACACACATGAACGTTTCAGGCAGTTCAATGAAATTTCTAACAGAGCTGGGTAGTAAAAAGTTACTAACCCTTTTCTGATTTTAGAAAACAATTTAAAAGAATTAGTAGTTATGATGTCTTAGCCATTCCCAGTTCTATAACTCTGTCCCTTGAACCTGTTTAAAAAATGATGAAAAGAATGGTAAATTTAAAATCATACAGAAAAGCATTTAGCAGCTCTGAAATCACATCTATATTTAGCAATAGAAATGAGGGCCTCCTTTCTTATACTGTTACAAAGTCAGCTGGATTTAAAAAACAACAAATCCTTCCCATTTTTCTATAGTGTGCCAATAAAAAATACTTATCTGCATACACTAGATTTAAATACTTCACTGCAATAAACTACGTTAAATGGATATTGCGTTTCAGTCTCGGTAACAGATCTGTCAGGGGTAACTTCCATACCTAGTTTCCATTGAGCTGCTGCTGAGGAATGTCATTATGGTCAGTGCCTGATTTCCCACGGCTTTTGCTTTCTCTTTCTTCATCCTCTTCATCTCTTTCATCATTTCCACTATGGTTTTTACAATAGAGTCTAGCACAATGAAAGAAACAGTGAGGATTTTTACTGAAAATATCCATCAGAGATGCTCTCCTCTCAATTAGTTTTGAGAAGTACTACAAGAAAACTGGTAACTCATCTCATGTTTTTCAGCCAAGAATTGGTTAAACGGAAAGAAAATAAGGCTGTAGAAAAGACTAGCCAACAGAACTTGGATCAATTCTCATCTTCAAAAAACTGCTGCTACACTGCTCACAGAATGCCCTCTTGTGGGCATCAGAAACTCAACCACAGCAGCAAGGAAGTAATGGAAGCCAGGGGATCCAAATAAAGCCAAAGTAAAGCTACAAAACGTCTCCATATGGAGAAATCATAACTTAGATTATCCAGGGCTTCCATAACAGAATTAGTCAATTAATTAAGGAGGAAAATATCCCAACTCAAATCATTGTTTTTTCTCAATTTGTATATTACTACAGAACTACAGAAATTTTAATTCAGCAGCCTAATTGAAATATTTCATTAGTTAACAGTTACTTACTAACACACATATAGGTAGATATACTTAAAAATAATACATCTGACGTCAAGTTGAGCAGAAGAAGTGCCATGCAATATATTCACTTGCATTACAGACTCAAGATTTACAGAGGTCCTTACTTATAAATTCCTCGTGACATATTCTCGATGTATTTAGCTTTGTCTTCTACTCCACAGTGGTAATGGTACGTTTTTATGCAGGCTTTAATTTCACACCCAATAGTAGCACCAGGCTGGCTGCAAAGCGTGCATTTCTGTTTAGGAAAAAGAAAAGAATGGCATTGCTCAGCCTTTCCATCTCTTACCATTCCGTTTGCATTCAGTTTAGTGTTCCTCATGTTTACAGCAACTATTTTGGAAGACAGTAATTTCTCTGGCACATCATCCTTCCAATAAAATTGGAATCAAAGATATCGTGAAACAAACCTACCAAAAACATGAACACTCAGATTTACCTGTCCACTACACTGAAAACAGCCACACGCAGCTTTATTGCAGTATTCCTGCATTTCCAAGTATTATTTTATTACCAATTTAGTATTTTGATACTATTTTTTTCAACTGGCAATGTTACTAGGTTTTACTTTCCCTTTTTTTTCCTCTCCAAAGTTCTTAACACTTTTAAGAAAGTCTGTAATTTTTATAACATACAATGTGACATTTTGCCTAAGGTCTTAACACTTCCACATATTAAAACATCAAATCAGTTGAAAAGAAGTCACTGCAATAATGGATTCTCTAAGCTTATCTGTAGTTTTACACAGACTACTTCTACCAACTTTACTTTTATTCTCTTGAAGTATCAGGAAGGCTAATACCCATTTACAAATGGACACCACTGTAAGAAACCCTAAATAGCACATGCCCAACCACCACTAATTATAAAGGTGATTCCAATCTGGGCAGCTATGCCAAAAATAACAATACATTTCAATTTTGTACTAAGAAGTAAATGGAAAAGGTTGTTTCCATTTTGTTTCCCAAAAGGAAGTAGGCAGACCTGTATAAACCTCAGTAGAATCAGTAACATATTCTCTACATTTCCAGATACATACCATTCTCTTTCCTCTCTTGATTTCCTGAAGTACAGTTTTGATATCAAAATCACCAAACTCTGCCCTTGATGTTGTTGTTAGCTGGACAGTGCCAGAAGAAAACAACTGTAAAACAAATAAGTCCAAAATATTCTCAGCTCACCAACCATGGCTAAAAACTGATGTGCATGGCTCACAGAAGGGGACGTTCTGCAGTCAGTTATCTCAGGCTAAACGCCATTAGCACGGTGAGTGTTCTGTCTGATATATCCACCTGGCTGCTTTAACTACATTTGCTACTTCAGAGAGATGTATTTTAAAAGAAAAAGGAGTAGACAAAAATGCTGAAAATATAAAGAAATAAACAAGAAGTACCATTAAATATCACCAAACATTTTAGGAGTATTCTGTTCCCTTCCCAAGACTGCTGGGGAACGCCAGCTCTGTTTAGTTAAGGTAGCTATAAGGAAGACCACAAATACATGGATTACCCACAGTATTTATACATTTTGAAGTAAAATAGAAAACTGCTGAGGCCATCCTACAAGGCACTACTTCATTCATAGAACTGGTTATGTGCAAGACAGCACTATTTGCTCAAGTGCACTGAAATTAGCAAATTCTCTTCAAGATGACAGTTTTCCAAATGCAATCATCTAAAGGCAAGAATTTTCTAGAACTTCCACGTCCCGTTCTCTACTTGAGTCACATAGCCTGGATCCACTGGTCAGAAAATGAATCAAGTTCATTGATTCTTCCTGGATTTTGCCTGAATGCCTGGGGAGTAAAGGTGCTGTACTGAATTTTTGGAGTGGACTTTTTGAGTTAATTATTTTTCCCCTCTAAATGCTATGTATGCATTTTGACACTCGCAGAACATTTTTAATATGCTAAAGAGCTTCCCTGAACTAATTCCATCTCTGAGCCCACAGCCAACTTTTATCCACATTGCCTGCAGTGAAAATAAATGAATTGCACACTGCACAACACTTCAGTGCTTAAAGAGACCATCAGCAAGCAGACAATATTCAGCATAATTACATGTAAAGATACAGTATATTAAAACCTAAAACAGCAATTCAGATAAAATTCATAATAAATTGATTAACAACAATGCTGTTACTCACCATGCACTTATAGTGTGCTGCAGCCTTTTTGGCATTAAATATATGAAGCTTTCCTCTAGCTTCATTTTCTTCTTCACCTGCATGACAGAATCCACATTTAGGTTTTGTATCACTGGGGCTGCTTCTGTGGGGAGACCTGTCTCTCTGAAAGAAAAACATTTTACTAAAATATACTGCTGGGTTATAAATAAGGTTGCAATTTTAAAAGCCTGTGGCCACCAGCTGGAGGCTCAGACAAATGCAAATTTTAATTAAAATGATAATCACAAAGAAGAAACACACAAATGCTCTCTTCTAAGAAGTTTAGCGTTTTACTGCTTACATAGGAACTGCTTTCTATTTCGTCTGTGCCATGTGAAGATGTGGATCTAGTGTCTTCTGATTGCCCTTTTAAATTTGTTTTTCTTGGCTTTCCCTTACGACCCCTCCTTTTTCCTTTGGGAGGTGAAGGCTCCAATTCATGTTCGTTGATACTTTCTTCTAAATCTGCTTTAGAAGTTAGAAAACATCATCAAATAATAATCAAAAATATCACACAAACCAGAACCAAAAACAGACAAGAAAAAAAAAAACAAAAAACCTGTATTTTCCTTATTTTGGTCAGAAATTAAAATAGTAACCTTTTCACATTTACTACAAACATGCAAGATCCTGAAAACATCATTTACTTTTTTATATTCGTATGTATGTATTATGTTCATATCATGAGTATTATGTTAAAAAGATCCAAAGCTGTGTCACGTTTGAGAAAGCTTTAACCTTCCTTACAAATTCTACTTTCAGGACCAACACACAGCCTCGGATGTTTATTTCCATCTTTACTGAAAATATGACCAACAGATGTCAATCCAAAGTTGAAAACAATTTTAATTTTGTTTTTAAAGATGCACACATTCAGAATAAATTGTATCTGATCTTATGCCAGTAGATCTAAGTAACACCTCTCTGCTTGCATTATTAATTGATGTATTTTGATTTAAGAAAAAGTCACACATTTTGGCTACAATATTAACCAGTTTTAAAACTGGAAGGTATTTTGCCTCTACGAGACACACCTAATATTTCATTTTAGTTGCAGAACATTTTTGCATCTACACCTAAAAAGCAGAAGCCAGTTTACAGAAAATCATGGATGATTTAACCAACAAAATAGAGTGTTTATGGACCATTAAGAATATAAGAAAGCATACTTTGAATACAGATATACCAAAGAAGTCTGATGAACTCCTTTGAAAATGCCAGACCAACTGCTGAATTGCTACACACAACTGCCTGGCACTACAGCAGAGTGCACTGCTGATTCCTCAGACGCATGCAGTCAATACAGATCAATCCTGCAAACTTCCTAAGGTTGCTTCAACTAGGATCTAATTAAGCCACACCTGATATCAATAATCAGCTCTACCTACTTGCTAGCAACTTCTCCACTAATCCAGCTCACAGGAACAGTTTTTTCTTCTAATAAGCAATATCCACCTCTGCTCAAACTACAAAGTTATTTCAGTAACTCACTTGAAGAAAAATGCATACACTGCTATATAGATCTCAAAATCCAAGCCACAAACATCATCGTGATCCCAAAAATGGAAGGAAGACCTAATCAGAAGATCTGGAATCTCTCTACTATACATTAATAGGACATTTATCTGTCGTGATACTATCATTAAGTATTGCTAGGGCACTTACCACCATTATTTCTTTGTCTCAATAAACAGATAGAACATCTTACTCTACGAGCTGCTTCACCAGAACTCCTATTTCTTATCTACTAGCACACAAAAATCAAATCATATTTATTCTAGCTCATGATTAACAATGAATCAACTGCACAAGAGGTCGAAGTCAAAGCCCTGAAATATATTCCAAAGCCATAAAATTTTAGTAGCAGAAAACTGAAGTCTTGCATCCAAGTGCATCCTATTAAGCTTACTCCATCATATTTCTTGCTAAACTCAGGAGTAACTACAGCTTCCTGCACATTTGTTAGCAAAGGAAAGAAAACTAACCCAAATGCATCACAACATGTTACGCTGAAATGTAATTCCCCCAAAGCACTGTGCAGTTGTGTGGTTAGAAGGAGGCAACGGTTTGAGAAGAAATTCATACAAGTCTTCAAATTATTTTGGCTTAAATCTCCAGATTAATCAGCTACAGACATATCCCCAAGTGATGACTAAAATACATAAATGCATCTACTACAACTTTCCTATGCTTCAGTATGCATCCTATTCTACCCTGAGATTGCAAGAGTACCACCATTTATTTTAGTCTGAAAAAGAAAGAATATATGATGACAGAGATTATCTAGTGAATTTACCATCTAAACTTACTTTTCATTTAACATTACTTGCTAAATTCTCAAGGCAACATTGTGCTATTTAAATATCCCACCTCTCGGATTGCACGTAGCAAGTTTTACTACAACCTAAGAAGTTATTTCTAAGAAAATAACTCCACCTTGTCTCTCATCATATATAAGAACTTCCCCCTAATGTATTAAAAATATGTCAGTCTTTTGCCCAGGTGGCTCCTTATTGAAAAGAGTCATAGACAAAAGTGACTATTAAATTGTTGAGCCTTTAAATAACATCAGCATATAAAAAGTTAGAAATATTCCTTCCAAAATCACTCCAGAGATTTCGCTACTGTGTTCCATGAAGTGGAATGCAGTCCATTAACCAACATTATTTTTTTTAATCCAGAATCCTTAGTCCACCTTTTTTTCCTAAGCATTACAGCATACTCTGAACCCTGCATACTCACACTCTCACAACTGGAAATGAACACTAACTGCAAAAATACAAATAGGAAAATCACTTTCATGTAAGAAATGCCACAGCCTCCTTATAGAGTAAGTTCTCAAGTGCAATTTTTAATCTGTAAGTAAAATATTGAAATTTAAAAAGTAAACATGCTGTATTTTTAAAGGACGTTTCCAGCGTGACAAAAATCCACCACAATTTCACAGCTTTCCTCTAAGAATCCCTTTCCTGTCCTCAAAACTACTAATTCCAGAAAAGCTGAGAATTCACTGAAGTCCAGACACTTGATCCAAGTCAGTGCAATTCCTTGTGGAGTTAGGTCTCTATGTGACATGGAGCTACGGATTACCACCACTGAAATGTGACCATCTGCACTACCACATCACCCTGCAAGACCAACACCACAGATCTTTAAAGTTTCTCCTTTTTAACAGTGCTATGAGCTGGTGTAACAATACCAAGGACAAAGAAAATTGTAACCAGCTTTAAAATACACCTGCCTTAGATGTCCTTTACTGTTTCAATAACCAGTATGGCTTGTGCCCTATCCCTCCCCTCGAGCCCACTGCCAGCTTACCCAGTTTCCCTGGCATCTGATGGTTGGGTGTTTCCAACTTCTCATGTCAGCTTGAACTAAGGAAAACACAAAAAGTTGTTCAACTCCTCCCTCACCAGGTGAAGTTTCATGATGGATATCATCCAAGCTCTGAATCCCCTGACTCCCTAAACATTCTTCAACTGCCCCCATCCCGTATCCCGCTACTGCATTGATTTTTAAAATCACCACAACATTCTCAATACAAGTTTACACAAACTCTTAAAGGAGGTATCCTATAAGCTTTCTACAGAAGTCCCGAAAAACAAGCTTAATATGCAATGTGTTCTCAGAAGGAAGGGTGTAAAGGGTTAGAAATCAAGAGGAAATATTTCATCTTTTCAAAAGCATCTATGAAGATGATACTGTAAACTCAGATGAGCAGAGAGATGAGTAACAACAAGCCCCACATTTGCATTTTAGGAATCTATGAGCGGTACAAAGTACCACAAAAGAAGATGAACAAACTTCTGCACTTTACAAACTGTTAACACGGAGACTGAGCTTTAGAGAGAAAGTTGAAGATTTCTCTTTTGATCTGACTGGAGGGAAAAAGAATCAAGATGTTTTGCTGCTTAAAATAAAGCTTGACAAGAAGTTGAGATACCACTCATCTATTCTTTATTACTTGAGCTTGAAATAAACCCGGAATCATCCTTTCCCAAAATCTAGGTTAAAGCAAACTAACACACAGAATTAAATGACTTAAATGCTGTGAAATAACAAAGAAAAAGAGAATGTGTTCAACAAGGGCTAATGATGCTCTCTATACCTCCTGCATTATCTTAAAGAATGGATTAAGTGAGCCAGAAGCAAAGGGTCTGAGTCTGTACGAGGAAGATAAACAGAACTGACTGGAGAAAGGCATCTGCAAGTAGGGCTGCCCGTGCAAAGAAGTCAAAATGCAGGATGTAGAGCACCTTAGATGCGCCGCTATGTAAACGTGAAAACATATTTTGGAAGTTTCCCAGAGCATTTATGATAAGAGAAGTTCTGAATTACAAGGAACAAAATCAAGCTTGCTGGACTTTTAGAAGAGAAACAGAATGTCAGAAAAAAGGAAAAAGATGTACTTCAGCCCATTAAGAGGTCCTTAAAAATACGGCTGAGAAAGAATGAATCACGTCTGACAACAATTATGTTTAATTGAGATGTCAAAAAAACTAGAAACCTTATTGTCTCAGTAGACAGTAATGAAAAATGTGAGTAATCTGTAAGCATTAATAAGAACCAGAGGCTTCCATATTTGCAAGCAAATAGAGAATCAAGTGAACACGTCCTGAAATAGTAGTTGCTAACATTAGAAAATGATGTGAAATAAAGTATTCAAATGCTGAATACAATTTTTATTTTGTTTTTGAAAATGAAAAAGGACGAGGGTTATGTCAAACATATCTAAATCAGAGAAAACAGGGGTGAAGCAGAAAAACAAGTTAACCCTTAGGTGACCAACGCCACATTTTTTAAAGTATCAGATTCCTCAAGGAACTGATGATTCCTGTTCAAAAGCTACTTTTGACTTAACAGTACCTATGTTACAAAGAACTTGAGATTATTTCTTCAATTAAATACTTTTAACATAAAAAATGAATAAAATAGTCCTTTATAAACATAAATGCTTTTTCAAGCAAACAACTATTGCCAAAAGACAGCAGACTGATAATATATTATCTACATAATCAAAAAGCTTACAACTACTGGTCTGATGA
Source organism: Meleagris gallopavo (assembly GCF_905368555.1). Classification (NCBI taxonomy): domain Eukaryota; kingdom Metazoa; phylum Chordata; class Aves; order Galliformes; family Phasianidae; genus Meleagris; species Meleagris gallopavo. The sequence goes on along the minus strand of NC_139412.1, from coordinate 3,956,440 downwards.
ACTTTTCAAACATCAGTCAGCTGACCAAGCTTCTATTTGGATAACGTCCTGCCTAGGTAAGAAGCAGAATTGCAGTGTAAACATCACACAGTATATACAGACAGTACAAACCATTTACCACACTACTTACTGAATTCTTCCTTTTCCATTAGCTACATGGTTTTATTTAAGACAGCACCACGGCGATGTTCCCTCAAAATACCTAATTAGCCTACAATGGCCTGAATATGAGGTTAATTTATTATCTGGATCAATCCTTCCTGTCCTAACACTGAATATACATTTGATGCCACACTCCCAGCAGCGTTCTCCTTATGACAGACAATAAGGCGGAGTCAGTGGAGCTTAGAAAGAAACTGTAACCACCCACCAGCAGAGCTGAAAGGACAGCAAACTGCAACTGCATTGGCACCTACAGTAGAAGGCAAGCTTATGCTATGAACAGTGTTAAAGAAAACGCAATTATGAAGAAACAAAGATTAAGGCACCCCAAGGTGAATCAAAATGTTACCTAGTCATAATGCCACCAAGTCTGGGATGTTTCTCCTCCAGTCTCTGGCTTAAACAGTACTTTGAAGAAGTGATTGGTTTGATGCTGAACCTCTAACCAGGTCTGACAGAGGAATATTATCCTGACCACACTTACTATGCAAAAAGGTAAGCACAGATTTCAGTTTGAGCTTTAGAATGAGATAAAAAGGGTGCTGAGACGTGGCGTGTCCTTATTTCTACCATGGGAACGTAATTCCCAAGGCTTTGTGTACAGCTACAACAGGAATCACCCACGTTATTTTCTGACCCTGCAGTTCCCAAGGATCTGTTTTAGACATTAATTTATTCTTCATTAGGATGGAACTGATCTAACAGAAGAATGAAATGATGTTCTTCTCTTAATTAATATTAAACTATTCTTGATCAGCTGAATTTGTTTTAAATACAGAAGGGCCAGGGCAGCCCCACCTGCAGGGAACTGAATAAAATACATCAATTAAAAAAATTTTTTGATGAGTACTTCCAGTACACTGAAATAAATTCCAATGAACAGTTGTAAAGCTTTACTCTTATAAAAAAAATAAATCTACTGTATCAAAAAGGTCGGTAATTTGACTAATAATGAGCTGTGGTAGGTTGAAAGCACTGGCACTGTCTCCCATAATTTGTTAAGCACTGAAAACTTAGAAGGCTTGCTTAGATTATGAATAAAGTATTTGAGTTCAGGTCAAGTCAGTTACACTGCTAAGCAGCAGGATAAAAATCTCAACATGAAGACACAAAATCAGCAACTTGGTCTGCTCTGCTGTGTCCTCAATTTCATCAGCCTCACAGCCACGTACAAAGAGAGCACCTCACTTTTATTCTTTTACCAGCTAGGGGAACACGGCACAAATGAATTACTTGAAATGTACAGAAGAGTAAATGCAATGTATTTTTCTTGTCCTGTGTCACCTGAAGGCTAGGCTATACAGATAAATCAGACAAAGCTAACAACTGCTGAATCTGATAATGAATATAAAGCAGACTTTGCTGCCATGTTTCACACTTTGATATTCCAAGAAAACAGAAGGTACTTCACAGCTCCTGAAAATTAAAGGAAAATGAACTCCCGTCGCTCATTAATTTTGTCTTGATGAGTATGGAGATACTTAGTCTGATGAATTCCTGCTCCACTTGAACTTCATTGTAGCAATAAATAACATTTAAGAGGTCCTTTTTGTTAGGTTTTAACCTGGTAAGTTTAATTCCAACATAGGTCCTTCATCTGAACTTCTGCATAGCCTCAGGAAATTTTCTTTAACAAGTATTAAATGAGTAGCAGATTTTTAAATTATTGTTTAAATAAATTGGAAATAAAAATCAAGTAATAATTTGAAGAACTAGAAATCTTAAGAAAAGGTATATTGGAACTCTGACTTGAGCTAGGATGCTAAAAGGAGTGCTTGCTTTTGAGGGTAGGAACAGAAAAATCCTGCTATTAGACAGCAGTGCAACCTACAGGAAGAGAAAAACAAACCAAAACCAAATCTGTTCTACACTGCATCAAACCAAAAAATCCTAAAAACTCTTCCAACATCCCCCAACAGAAACGACATAAAAAAAGATCAGACTAGAACGATTAAATGCAGCAACAGAGAGCAAGGGATAAAAACACAGACGTTCTGCAGTAAGCTTCCATTAGAAAGTGTCCCTGTGCACCCAACACTGAGTGACATAAATACTGATGAGCTTCAACTACTCTGTCACAAAAACCTGCTATAGGCAAGGATTCATCCAAAGGAAACATAAAACAAGAGAAAAAAAGGTGCTACCTTAGCATCTTGTATCCCTGGCTGGTCTATTCACTTTTCTGTGCAAGTCTTTTCTGGCTTCACAAGCCACCATTCTTTCACATTTAAATTCCTCTTTGAAATGCACGTTTCTCTCAAGAAACAAACCAACAAAGCACCACACAAAGCTTATCTGACTGCCATCCCTCATCTTCCAACTACCACCTCGCCGAGCAAAATTCATCAGTTAGTCGTTAAGAAACAAAGTCTCCAAGGTCCCTTCTTAAACTCTGAAAACCATCCCATACACTTCTCTATCTTGTAATTAGTTCTCAATGTAGCACAAAACCATGGCTCAAAAACTTTGTAGGTAATTTCCATAAGACAGACCCAATATGTATTTTACTTTCCTTAATTTAATGGAAGTTCAGCACAACCCGCCCTGCTTCTGCCAATACAAAACCTCCTACTAATAGTCTTGGATGGGTGTAGCACCAGAACTGTATGTGCTAAGGAGAGACTGTTGGGCTACAAGCACAAGTATGAAATAAAACTAAAGACTCCCTGTGAAGTACAACTACACGCTTCTAAAAGTATAAGGCATAAGGGAGCTAAATATTTTAGGCACAAAAAGTTACAGCAAAGTTAAATTCTGAGATACCATTGCGCTCCTTGGACTCACGATGATGTTTATTTATTTACTACTCCTGGTTTTCCTCTCAGTCTGAGTCTTTCTGGATGGGCCTGTCCAATGTTTAAAGCTGCCATCACCAACACATAAGAAAAAACCCAATGCCTCTGTAGTAATTTTTCCCATGTCTCAGACAGATATATCATATCCATGCAAGCCTCTGCAGTTAGGAATAACACAGTAGAACTGGAGAAAACCATTTCTGAACACTTTTAAAAGCCCAAGTTCTGATCCTACACAAGTTGTAGTCCTGCAAAGAGCTCCAAGCAGAAAAAATAATGTCTTATGACTCTGGGCTCCATGTATTTTTCAATAGGTTCCAGTGTGAGCCATTAGTCATAAGCACAAAACGTTACATTTAAATATCACAAAGAGATTGGTATCTCTCTCCTTGGATTCAAATGTCCTCCATATTCTGTATGGAAAACAAAACTATGACACTCATTGTATGATTACTATGCCATTTATGGTGTTTTTCTTTTTTAAACCCACTAATGGCAAAATCAGAACAAAGAGTATTTAAAAAAAGCAAACTAATATTTAAGCAGACAAAAAAAAAAAATAAAATCAATTTTACTTTGGAATTTTCTATTGCTTTCAGTATTGCAGGAACAGTGATGCAACACCCAAACCTCACAATTAGTGTTACACAGAGCATAAGAATACATTATCCTAAGTGTGCATTTGGCAGAAAGAAATGGAATTTGTGAAATTTTGTCTGCTCTCAATAAACAGCAATATGCTCCTCACTAGTTAAATCTGTGACATTTCTACTGAAAGTAACACAAAAGCGAACTAAGAAATGCTTGCTCACCCAAATTAGATAGAGTAGAAAACAAACAGGTAGAAAAAAAAAAAGGCCTGAACACAAAATTGCAAAACTAGTTTAGAATTCAGCAGACCATAAAGTTTGTCTATTTTTGTGGCATATCACCCCTTGCACACTTCACTGCTGTTCTATGCAAAGACACACAGCTATGAATGTATACAGCTTTTTTTTTTTTTTTTTAATCAAAATTGAACAGAAACACATCTGTAAGTGATCTGATCATAAACCTTTTTGTTTAATACTGGGCCCTTCTTATTTGAAGAACTGGATTTAATAGCTCAAAATATTGTGAAAAAATAGGAACGTTAGCAGTAGAAAAGATGAGCTGTTACCTGACAAGCTTCTCATATTCCAGATGTTGTGAATACTGAACTACAAATATAAGCCAACTTCTTCCTAGAAGGGAATGCATTTTTTTCTACCCATCCTTTATTCTACCAGCACATGGTATCTGCACAACACCCTGACATTTAGTTTTTGGGTCTTTCTTCACTTTAATCAATAATTTTTAGAAAAATACAGAAATCAGGCTTCCAAAGTCATTATTTCTCAAAAAAAAAAAAAAAAAAAATCTAAATTTTACTGAAAGCATTTGTATTCTCCAGAAGAATTAAATATAACCAAATATCTTTCTACAATGGGAAAAATTTATATTGAATAATTTTACCTTCAGAGTTATGCGTAGTTTTCTTGTGTTTTCGACATAAAATCCTATAAACAAAGTAGTTAAAAACTGTCAAGTCAGTCACGATTCACAGATTATTTACTTATATTTTAAATTTAAATGCCAGCACATTTTTCTCCCACTTGTAAGGCTCACTGACATACAAATCTTTCAGTGAACAAGTGCTTTCATAGCACATCACTTTCTGAATGCAACAATCATCATCAGAATATTTCTGCAACAGTTTTAAGTTCCAAGAGTGTTGGTTGGTTGTTTTTTATTTTAAAACAAACAAACAAAAAAAAGCCAAAACAACAAAGAATGTGAAATATAAATACAAAAGGAAAGACAATAAATAAAGAATAGTTACATGTAAATGCCTTGTGAGGGTTTCTCTCTTATCTGAGCTTTGTCATGCAGAGCACAGTAGTAGTGATATGTCTTGTGGCATGTTTTCACATCACAACCAATGGTTGCTCCAGGACAATGGCATAAGGAACACATCTGTAAAGATACAAAAGCACAATTCGTGTTACTGTTGGCTCAATATTTCTGAGTTTAAAAGTAAGACTGATACTCCAGGTGTCACCCCTGGTGACAGAACAAAAGAGGTCATGGACAGAAATATTTTAATGCATATTGCTGAGTACTCTGCTCTCCTTTCTAACTCTTCCTGCTCTCAGCTGTTTTTCTTCATTCATTTTAAAATCAAGGAAAAAACGTGTTCCTTTTATGCAACAGTACAATAATCACGTATTATGAATTACCAGTCCAATGAAGAAAAGAAGTGATTTACTTTTGTAGAAAATTGTGTATTTCACAGAGGTGACACCTTATGTTTGGGTCATCTCTACTTATCCTTCTGCAAGCAGGCAATCTGCAGTCGGACACCAGTTCTTATCCAATTTGAAATGGTATTTTATGTCATAAATTTGAAATATTTTAATAGCTGATCAAAGCTTTTTATAGGAGCCTAAGTGAAAATCAACCTCATTTGATCGACTTCAGCTTGTGCTTCATTATTTTTATACATGGACTTGTCTAAAAGGGAACTTCCTTTTCATAGATGCATGAACAAAACAGACCACAGGAGCTGTTATGTTGAATTATTAGCCTATTTAGCCTGAGGATAATATAACATTTATTCAGTTGGTACCAATTTGTTGTCCAAATGGTCACTGCCAACAGATTAATCAATCAAGTTACATCAAGTATACGTGAAGTCTGATGAGCTGAAAAATAGGTAATCTCTTAAAAAAAATCCTCCCATGCGTAATTAAGAGACACAATAATTACATCGATGCATTATGTTCCCCAATTAATGAGATTTTAACAGCCCTATCCAGGTTTGAACTTAGAAGGGTTTCTCAGACAGGACTTTGTTACCACAGCACTACTCTGTGTTAATCACTTCAAAAATGAACACATCTCAACTTTCAGCACATACCTGGTTGCCAGCTGCAGCACCTACTGAAGGAGGGCAACTATCACATCTGTTTGCAGACACATTCTGTACAGGCTAGCAAAATAATTACGTATCACAGTGCAATATACTGAGATAATTTTGCTTCAATCAGTTCCCAAATAAAAATACAGGCTAGAACAGGAAAAGCAAACCTTAGCAGCATAGCTGGGCTGCCTAAACATAAGCATTGAACTTTAAGTTTCCTAACAAGTCAGGGGTATGGAGGGGATGAAGAATTCCTCCTGAGAGTGATTCAGAGCTATAGATTTCTGATGGCTACAGACAGAGATAAAGCTCAGCTACCTGGAACATCCAAGTTAAGACAAAATGAGTCTGTATGTTCCCTCCATACAGGTAACGTCCCAGAACTACAGATCGATTTAAGTTGTTCAGCTACTTGCAGAAAACATGGATCTGATTGAAGTGCCCCAAGAACATATCCAGCTGAGAGGTTAAGAGGCACAAAGAGAGCACCAATGATATCAAAACAAATATCCTTAAAACAGATTAAGAGTCCCAAGAGCCGAAGTTTCTTTGTGTCCTGTACTTTTATTTACTACTGTGTTCTTTCCAAGTCCCTAATCATGAACTGAATAACTTGTGAACACTTATTTCTTTACGCTTCATCTGATTAGAGCAAATAAAGTCATAGGTGTTGGAAAAGATAGAAATGAGACACTAGGTGAAATATCAGAATATTAGAGAATTGTGGTCCTACAGAAATACTTAGGACTATTCTTAGTCCAAAAACTGGTAAATATGTCAGAGTGATTTAAATTGAGGAGTGAACTGATCATCTATCAGAAATATTTCGAAAGAGTCAGACATTTCTCAAATAGCAAACAGTAAATTCTAAAAATAAAGTAAATAACTAGCTGCTTGAGAATAAATCCTGAACAATTTTCTTCTCATTTCTGATGAATTTGGTAGAGCTGCAATCACTGCTGTACCAAAGTACCTCTGAAAACTGATATCCACAGGCACTTATATTAAATCAATACAAAAGGAATCCAAAAAAGTATATTTAGTAGTTAAAATCATATTCTATCATCAAAGCCAAATAATGGTAAAGGCACAGTATTACCCTTACTAGGTCCCCAGAATGTGGGTTTCATTGTTAAATCTAGCAGAAAATGTTAAATAGAAATGGTTGGGTTTGAAATATAAATATAAGGAATGTTATTTCTTATATGCAGTCCATTAAAAGTAAAAAATTGGCATATTCTGAAAATGAGTTTTCAGATTTGCTTGGAAAACAACTGCACAACTGCTCTGACAAAAAGGAGATTGTAAAAATAGCACTTCTGGATGTACAGCTCCATGATTAAGTTACAACTGTAAAAATAATAATTTACACAAGAGCAGACTTGACTGGACTAAACCACTTTTGATGCTTTCTTAAAGATTCTTCAACCATTATTTAGATTTCATTTCAATCTGAGTATCATCAGATCCACTGATTCATTTTTCCTCTAATACCACTTCATCATCACCTTTGGTAAGCTGTGCATTTCCTCAGAGCCCCAAAGGAACAACATATGAGAAAGCACTGACAGTTTCACAGTCCACTCTCTGGGAGGTAAGCAAATTCTGCCCTTCGTTTTCAAGGGCTCAAAACAGACTTACCAATTTAGTGCCTCTCTTGATTTCTTTCTGAATATCCTCAATAGAGAATCCTCCAAGACTCTCATTATCAGTGTGTGAAGATACCAGCGCAGATGAGAACAGCTACAATTACAGAAACAAAACTTATTATAAGTATATACATACCTAGAACATTTACACGGTTGACAAACACTGAAGCTTCAAATTAGAGTGATTAAGCATCTCCCCAGTGCCACAGCTGATTGATTTTTAATATTATTTAAAGATGTGTTTGTTGTCTTCTACTGGTTCACGACATTCATTTCCTTTTTCCTTCGGGTTACTTACCATACATTTGTGATGTGCTGCCACCTTCTGGTTTTCTGACATCAATAATTGTCCACATTCATTATCTTTATTAGATCTACAAAAACCACACTTCCTTTGTCTTGAAGAGACTTTTTTCTGTCCAACTGAGCTTGTCATGATTTTAAATGCTCTTAGAATGCCACTTTAATCCTCTCAATGCTACAGGAAAAAAAGCATAATCAGCATGTTAACACCAACACAGGGCAATTTAGCTTACAGTTTTATAAATATAAGATCGGTCGCTTGAAACCTCTTTAGCTTCCAGTTTACACTACTAAAATACACCCAAATCAATGAGCACTGGGCTGAGGCAGCAGTCAGCTACTTGTAATGAAACTGAAGCAGCAAATGGATTTAGTTCTTCAAGCAAAAGGTTTGAATGTTAAAACAAAACTATGGACGCACGGAAACCTTTTGGGAAAAAGAAATACATTGAAAATATAACAAAAATGGCAATTGTAAGGGAGGGGGAGTTAGTTAATAGTTAAATAGAATAGTTAATCCTATTCTATTTATTACAGTAAAGCAATTTGTAGGGAACGTACTGCCTGCGCCTGCAAGAAAACCCATCCCACTGAACTCATGCTAAAACAGAACCAAAGATCTGAGTTCAGCTTCACACCCTGAGCTCATTTTGCGTTTGAAAGCTCCAAGCAGCCAGCAGAGGAGTAGCTGCCCTCACACGAGGGTGGCGATCAGAAGATAAAACGTTACCATTTTAGGTATGGCACAGATATATTGTGGCTGGTCAAACAGTGGGAGCAACAACATTTTAGAAGGATCTCCCCTAACCGGCGGCAACGGAAACCTTTCCAACAGCCACTGCAAATTGAGCAGCACCACACCAGCTACTGGTAACCGCCCAACTCTTATCCTCATCTAAGGAAAACAAATGAGGATTAAATGCAGCATGAATCTCAACATTTTCACATACTCTCAGCAATGTATTGGGAAAAATCTATCATTAAGGTCCCCAGCTCCTAATGAAGTCCAGAAGCGAAAACACCTGATGAGAGCACGGCTTCTTGGTCCAGTATGATGCAGTCTGTGCTCATTTGTTTCTGCACCTTTCAAGAAATAAAACATTGTACTCTTCAGACTTCACACCTTTTGGAGATTAGAGTCTTAATGTCAGAATTGTCACAACTGCAATAAAAGTCTCCTCCACAGCCTTTGTCTGCATCAGACTCTCATCTAAATATGAAAAGCTTGATATTTTGGGAGGGGGGGGTTGGGAATCAATCCAGTGAGAACAGCAGATTTGCAATACATCTGGACAGTGCCACAATGGCTAGCTGCAGGAAAAAGCGTGACCAGTGGTGGAGATTTGCATAGCCAAACCTGCCAGCTCCTCGCTGCTGTCAGACGCCCCTAATAGTAATATCACTCACTGCTCCTACAACTGAAAGCAGAGGAATGTTATTAAGTTTCTGTCGGCACGTATTATTGCTAAAAGACAATGCTTTCTGATCCTCGCTCTTCCGCTCTCATAGATTTTCACAGACCGAATTCTAAGTGCCTGCCTTGCAATGCTTGCTATGAAATTCGTACACCCAAGGGTAGCATCCGTGCTGTATCTATTTGGCTGCTTTATCAACAGCTTCATTCGTTCTCTTTGTAGCTGGAAAGCAGTTTAGTTGCTGGTGATTCACACTCGCAAGAAGAACGCATAGATTTCAGATCTTGCTGATTTGCACAAAAAATGTGCCAATCTGGATCAACCAGCCAGTCTTCTGCAGTGGCAACGGGGAGTCCTTAAGTGTTAAACACAAAGGAATTACTATACTGTATTCTTCTAAAGAAAAAGAAAAAAAAACCCACAACAAAACAAGACAATTCTGTAATCTCTTTTTGAGTAGAAAGAAGGAACGTTTTCTGAAGGAAGGTAACAGAGTTAAAAATGTTTGTTTTTTTTTAATTAAACTGAAAAAAAAAAAAACATGAAAAAAACTGAGAAGCAGGAAAAAAAATCTGCAAAAGATGAGTAGGAAGTAATATAATAATAAAAAAAAACCCTTGCTTTCATGTCACGTTCAATAGCTCAACATAAATCACACAGCGATGGGTTAGAAATAGATTAACAAAATACACACAAAGTTCTGCTTCAGTATATCTTCATTGGGGCTGTTTGACTTGTATTTAGATTCTATTGACAGTGTATTGACAGTGCTTCTCAGTATATTGCTATATTTACTTTTTTTAAAAGGAAACTTAGAGCATTCCTTGCACAGGCTTTGCTAACACAAACTTTCTCCCACAATAACGACTGCTAGATACAACAGGCAGCCTTCAACCTCACAAGCAAATCCACATTAAAAAAAAAAAAAAAAAGCAAATAATTTATAAAACACACACAGAAAAGTAAAAAAAAAAAAATGGCTCTCATCATCGTTCAATCATAACAGGAACAAGAAGCCCAAGGCCAGCACCGTGGCTGAGCACAGAGAGCTGCCCTCAGCTCTGCGCCTCCGGAGCTGGAAGGCACACAGCACTGCTGCCACCTGACAGATGCACAGCACTTCCAATTCCATTTTTAAGGCTCACGGTAAAGATCAAAACCCACTACATCTGGAATGATCCTCCTTTGTGCCAAAATATCCTTAAAGAGCCGTTTTCTCAAAAAGATGAACGAGGTGCACAGCTGTAGTACAGGGCAACAATCCTGAAAGCAGGACCCTCACGTTTGGTTTTCATCTCCTGGGTAAAACCCCCAAACGATGAACTCGGTTTGTCAAGCATCAAGCTGCATTCCGTAAGAACATCAGAAAAAAAACAACATTAAAACACCTCCATATTTGTTTTCTATGTTAAAAAATAAAACCAAAAAACTAACAAATAAGACTTTCAGAATAGTATTTAAATATAGTTTGGACAGAAATATTGCTTGTCAGCTTTGTCACAGAAAGCTCCACGGGCTGCTCACAGAAAGTGCTGCACCAGGAAGCACCGCTTGGGCAGATTGTACATATCTCTATCAGCACGGGACACGTACTGCAAAACACAGATACAAAACACAGATACGACATACAAACACATTCTCTACAAGCTTGGGATAAAAACTAAAGGTCACACATACCCTAAAAACCACAAAAAAAACCCTCGTTCAGTCATTTTTCACTCAAAAAAATATTTGCTTCATTTGCATTCGTGTTTCTTAATATCCACTAAGGGATTTAACACGATGCTTCCCCCAGTAGCATCTTCACCTTATCTTTAAATAAGCAAGCTTTACACACCTTCAGGCTTCACATTCTTTTCCTGAGTTCGAGGCAACAGATTTTAGAACACAAAAGAAAAGTGCAAGTTCAACGGCATGGGCAGGGAGGAGGTTCTCAGTTTGAGAGAGATCGATCAGCACCGAAGAACAGAAAGTAAACTGTGTTCTCATCTCCCTTTATTGCCTTAATATGTTTCAGGAGCTGCACGCTTACAGAAGTTAGGCTTCTGTTTGCAGTCACAGCAAAGGACAGCGATCTGTATGCTACGCTCTCTCGTATAGAGATTGTTCTGCTGCGTGGCCTACACGATTAACAAATAACATTAAAAAAAATCATTTGGGATTAGAATTTCTACGTAAAAAAAACACCTGACACCCAATGAAAACCTCCAAAATACATATAAGGCTTAAAAAAAATATTCATTAGGCACAATGAAGTGATTTGGGCTCTCGGGAAAAGCCAAAGAGCACACTGATGTGGTGCTTCCCAGACGCTCAGTGGAGATGCAGTCTGTGTTCAAGAAACTTTCAGTGCTTCCTAACGCCGATGGCCCATTGCTGGGGGCACAGCTGGGCACAACGGGGCGATGCACGGCAGCAGGACGGCACCTGGGGGTGCCTGCAGCACACAGAGCCCAAAGCCTCCCGTCCTACGGAGAGCTTTAGCCCAGAGCCGTGCTCCGCAGCATCTTGCCGGCACTACACAAAGCAGGATTGGGATTTACGGCTCTAACTTCCTAAAAAAAGGGGACCAGAGACGGGGGAAAGGCAGGCCCAGCGCCGGGAAGCCCAAACAATGGGCAGGGAGCAGGTAACCGCGATCGGCACGGAACGCGCCGAGGCGGCCAGGCTCCGCAGGCCGGGCTACGGGAAAGTTTGAGCGCTCTGACGGGGCAGAGGGGCGATCCGAGAACCGCGCCGCTCCGGGGGGGCACAGCGGCCCGGCTCCGCTTCGGGCAGCGGCTCTCCCCAGCCGAGGAACGGCGCTGCGGGCGGCGGGGTCCGCCCGGGGCCGGGGGGTTCGGCGGGACGGGGGGCTCGGGAGGGAGGCGGCGGGGGGGACGATCCCCCCCTTTTTTCTCAGCGCGTTTTGAGGGGAGCGCGGCCCGCGGACTCGGGGGCGGGACTCGGGCCGGACCGGGCGGAGCGAGCGGCCGCCGGCGGCTCGGGGGGGACCGAAGGGGGCAGCGCTCCGGGGATCGCCTCCCGAGGGGACGGAGCCGGGACCCCCGGGGGCGGGCGGGTGGCTGCGGCCCGGCGGCGGGGCGGGCGGTCGGGGCGGGCGACCCGGGCGGAGGAACGGGACCGAGGCGCCGCGCGCGCCCCGGGGCGGGCGGCAAAAGCTGCGGGTAGGGGCGAGGAGGCGCGGGGCGCTCGGTCGGCGCCCCAGTCAGTCAATCGGTCCCTCGGCCGGTCGGCAGTCACTCACCCGTGCGGCGGGTGGGGCGGCGGGGAGAGGAGCCGCTCGGGCACACCCCCACCCCCCGTCGCCGCCGGTCTCTCACGGCCGCTCGCTCGCCGGGACCGTCCCTTTCATTCGGGGCAGGGGACGCTACGCTGCGCCGCCGCCGCCGCCGAGCGCAAGCACGCACGCACGCACGCACGAGCGCAAGCACGCACGCACGGCACGCACGGCGCGCTCGGGCTGCGACGCCGCGACGCTGCGGGGCGGTGCCCGATTGGCGCGCGAGGAGGCGCGGCGGGAGCACGCCGGCTTTCTGCGCGTGCGCGCCACCGCGCGCCTACCGCTCCCCCTCCCCGGCACCGCGCCCCCACAGCCCGCTCCTTCGCGAGGCCCGGAGCCGAGGGAGGCTGGAAACGGAAGGGGGAGTGGCGGGCGCGCTCTGCGCGTGCGCAGCTCTCACCGGCGGCCGTTGGAAGCCGGGGAGGGGGGCGGGGGGAGGGCTGCCGGCGCAGCGCAGGCGCGGTGCTCGGTGGGTGCGCGGCAAGCGGCGTGCGCGTGCGCAGAGACGAGGCGGGCGGGAGCTGCGCTGCGGCAGCGCGCTGATGATCGGCGCATGCGCACCGCGCGCTTTCCTTTCTTTTCAGTATTCTTTGGTTTTGAGTGTTAATTGCAGTGGCCGAATGACAACGTAAAGAGATTCTCGCTCTGTTAAAATATTTTGACCACGTTGGCAAGGAGCCCAGCAGGCATTAAGCACTACAGGAGCCCACAGAACTTCTCAGTGCCTTGTTTGGCAGCCTCATTGCCCACAGACTGTTATTGACTTTCTTCTGTTCCAAGAGGACGAGAAATGTCATAATCGAGAATCTAAAAAGGCTGAAATTGCAAAACAGAGCTTGTCATTTGTTCACAGATACGGCATTAATCCCGTTGCTTTGTAGACCAACATCAAAGATGGGATCAATTCTTCTGATTTTCTATAGCCCAGCTGTAGGGGAGTTCGTTTTACAGTGACTTCAGTGTGCTGCCTTTTGTTTTATTTAAAATGATGGGAAATAAAACCTTGTTTATTTCCTACTGAGCAGCGCCTGATTGAAACAAGCCCCAAACATTGCATGAGCTCCATAAGAATGTACAGAAAGGAGTTATTTGATAAAAATCACTTTAGAAATGGGTTGAATCCTCTAAAAATACCTCTGAGTAGCTCTATTTCTGCTGTGTGATTTAAGTGTAGTTCAGACAAGTGTGGTAGGTCAGATCTTACCTCGTCCTGCAGTCTTGCTTTATGTACAAGATGTAATTGAAATAGAACAAGGTGAGACGCTCAGCATCTTCAGTGCTCACAGCTTCCAAAAGCTCTGCCAAAGCCCCGGCTGCTTCCTCAAACAGTCCCCATGGTCTTTGTATTTGGACGGTGCTTTTCACCTTATTGCAAAGGCAATGTGCTTACAGGACAAGATTTCAATCCTGTCAGTGTTGCTTTGGCAGATCCAGAGAATATGATTGTGAGGGCTCAGGAGAGATAACAAAGCAAAGCAAGGAAAGTGGTGATGAATGGAAGGTGTCCTGGTAAAATGGAGTGCTGAATTTCCTACCCATCCTGCAGATATCATCATTTGTAGCTTGCTAGGAGAGAAAAAAAAAAAAAAAAAAAAAAAAAGTTCTTTTATTGAAGACATTAAAATGTAATTAAAAAGTGATGAGTAATATTGACCATACAACTCAGCTGGTAGGCAAATATGACCTTCAAAGACCTGTGCTAAGAGAACTGGGATCCAATAAACTTTGAGGTCTCCTGCCAAACGCCACAGGCACAGAACTCTCTTCTGTGCTTTTACTATCAAACAGCAGCTCAGTTTTAGGCTCTGGAATAATTCTTAGCCCATAGGTATTCATACAGTGCATGTTGTAGTAGCATCCTGATATTTTGCTAAGCTATGTACTTATTTAAGAGAAAAATATTTTGAGATGTATGCACAGAAATCTGCACTTTAATAACCAGATTTCTTACCCTTATTGTTGTGTCTTGTGGAAGCATGGATTACACAAAGGACTGAGTTGGTCGTGCTGCCACAGAATTCACAAAGTGATTCTTAAAAGGAGATGAGCATTAAAACAAAACACATCTGAAGAGGATTAATGCAAATCAGACTTGTTTTGATTTATGAGATAGTTAATTCAGACTACGCTCTTGTTTTAAATACGCAACAGATGCTTGTGGTTCCAGTCAGTAACGGGGACAGACAAATTTGAGGCTAGCGATAAGATAAATTTAATGATCAGTGAAAGACATTAGAGCTAATTGTGTTCTAGTAGGAAAAAAAATCTGCAAAAGACACACTAACATAGATGTAGCTGATAATACTGTAACTTGAATAACCATCCTTAAGTTTCTGAGTTGAACCATTGAGGTTCACTGGATGGATCTTGGAGCTGTTGACTGAGCTATTGTTTCAAGCCATCTGTGGCTTACAGAAAATATTCTGTATTCAATATATTGTTAAAGCCATCAGCACTTCCTTAAAAATAAATAAATCTTAACTTGTAGACTTCAGTTTTCCATCTAGAAAGGGATTTCACAGCTACAGATTTAATACACTCTAATGATCTTTGAAATGCTGAAACTGTCCAGAATATGTTCTTTACAGCTGCAATATAAAGGTACCCATTCCTAAACTTTCCAAACAAATAGAGGTCACTCACGATATGTTAGTGTTGGAGATGTGGGGTATGCAAGTATGTAGTAACAGACAGACAGAATCTTTAATAACTATTATCCCAGTGCCAGAATGCTCAGACAGCATCCCCTCCTCTGCTCTGCTGCTGCCTGCCAGGTGGCTGTAGATACACAACCTATATGTAGTTTCAGAAAAACAAAACAAAACAAAACCAAAATGCACCAGACAAGTATTTGAGAAAAAAACAATTGTCTCAACTATTGCAGTTCCAAGAAAGCAAATAATGTGAAGAAATGGAGAGAGGGCTCTTGGTGGAGTCCACTGGGCGTGAGATGCTGTGTATTATCTTAGCTCAGAAGTGGGGAGTTGGGAACAGCTGCAGACTGTTAGCTTTCAGCTGAGAGGAATGTTCTTTTCACTAGGATAAACTTGTTATCCAGACCTCTCAAATGTTAAATGTTAATAATTTTACTACCACATTAGGAATCGCTGTCTGACAGGCAGCTGCAAACACAGGCTGGTGGGTACAGCAGTGCCTTCAGGTCTGTGCTCCGGGAATAACTGCACTGGAGAAGTGAAACTGGCAGATTGATGGAGAGTGTGTTGTTAGAACAACAGAACAGTCTGCAGTTTTGGTCAAACTCTCAAAAGAGGTAGAAACCTTGTGTGTGGGATGTGGGAGGTGACTCCTGCATCTGTATAGTTAATGTTCTTTGCCACAAAGAATTTATGTCCTTCTGACTCTCAGAGGAAGTGCAGTTGCACCATTGTCCGAATCTTTATTAACTGGAGGAGATGGGAGAGTAGTTCTTAGTTTTCAACCAAACCAGCATCCTGACCTGGGAGAGGCTCCTAGCTGGGTGGGCAGGCATTTTATCAGGCTATTTTTTAAAGTACGACAGGACAAGTTTGCCTTACACATCTGGCCAGTGTCTCTTGGAAACCAATCTGGCCACAGCAGGTAGCATCCTGAGAGCCCCACGCTCTCCTCTAGAGGAAGGCAGGAAGCCTGATGATTTGAAAGGATCAGCGATCACCACGCTGGGATCTGTCGCACAGCCATGGGATGTGACTGACTTGTTGCCAGATCTTGTGACAGATGCTGCTGGCCTCGAGCTTAGCTGATATAATTCACCCTGCACAGCTCTCATTTACTTCACACTTCAGCAACATTGTCTGTCTGAACAATGTGTAACGGCTAGACGGAAAAGCTGTAAACAAAACACATGCACCGCCGTTGTGTTTTATGGCAACATCTTTGGTTTTCTGAACTGAAACTATGGACTTGCCAATGAATTATATCAGTGCTCCATAGGCTGTATGGGTTGCCATCAAACACATGGTCAACAGCGTGGAAGCATCTCAGCATCGTTCAAAACGATTTTCCATTTACAGTTCTTAGGAAGAGCTGTCAAACAACGTTGTGTTGCCTCCAGATTCTTTTCTCATCATAGGATAAAATTTAGCTGTCACAGCGACTGCTGCCCAGCAAGAACCAGTCTTCTGATGGAGATACAGCAATGGACTGCAACAAGGAGTATCTGCATGATGGGTGATTTTACAGGATGTTACACTCAGCCCCCATATAAACTGGGGAGAAGATTTGTTTCCATTTATTTTAGCTCCAAAACAAATGTGCTGTTAAATCACCAGCTCCCAGACTCACCTGTGGGAGAGAGAGGAAAGGGAGAGGATTGGCAGCAGTGATGCTCACAGCCACAGCTTTTCTTTACAAATGAAATGATGAACACTGAGCTGTGCAGAGCTCAGCTCTATGCAGAGCAGCAGAAAAGACAAACTTCAGACACGAGGCAGGACAAAGGCCAGAGAAAGCTGCTTCAGCATCTCAACTGCCTGCTTTTGCATGAAGCATCCCAAACCTCTTCTGCAGTCTCTCCTTCCACAGCCACTTACTCAGCTCTGAGTTTGGCTATTGTACAGCTGGAAATAAAACAAAACAAAACAAAACAAAACAAAACAAAACAAAACCCACCACATTTGGATCTATGCAGTTCATTTTCCTTTTTTTCCACTTGTTTCTATTTCTCTGGATCTATCTCTCCCCAGCTGCAAGTTTGAACATCACATTCACTTCTCTCTCTCCCCTAAAGTATTGCCTCTACTTGTAAGGCAGTTTGGTTGTACGGCTTCTTATAACTTGATTATTTTTTAAGCTAGCTATTGTTTAATTACTACTTTGAAGTCAATTTAGCAGAAAAAAATCCCTAGTTTAAGGTGGCTTTTTGCATCCCCACCAAGCTATTCAGCAGGGCATTCATCCAGGACACAAAACTGGGCTGCAGCATTAGGGGCTGAATGGATCACTCCAGTAGAGACTTAATTTCCATGAAATTCCTCCATGAAAATCCACTCACTCCTCTCAGATCTGACAGACAGCCCGAGTCCAGCCAATACCTTTGAACTGAGCCATTTCTAAATGCATCCCACTCCTCTTTGCCCCCCGTGTAAATAAGTGTTGCAGGGCTCAAAGTGTAGACGTTAAAGCACAGCTCTGAGTGCAGGGGTGGGGGAAGCGAGGGCTGAATTTGGGTTGGTACAACAGTGAGCCCCAGCAGCTGCTGCCAGTCCTCGGGGAGGCACCTGCTGAGTGCTCCAGCGGCACCTGCAGAAACCTGAGGAAGGCAGCTGCCTCCATCACAAGTCCCAGAGCCTCTGAGGACATCGTGTGTTCTCTTTACGATCACACTGGGGATGCACAGGCTTGTCACTTCCCTGGGAGCCCACACTCAGGAACTGAACTTTTACCCCATCATGGTTGAGGCCAGCACTAGAGTCCAGGATTCTGATGCTGGTTTCTTTCTCTCTTTCTCTTTCTCTTTCTCTTTCTCTTTCTCTTTCTCTTTCTCTTTCTCTTTCTCTTTCTCTTTCTCTTTCTCTTTCTCTTTCTCTTTCTCTTTCTCTTTCTCTTTCTCTTTCTCTTTCCCTTTCCCTTTCCCTTTCCCTTTCCCTTTCCCTTTCCCTTGCTCTCTTTCTTCCTCTTGCTCTTGCTCTTCCCTCTTTCCTCTTTCTTTCTTTTTCTCTGTTCTCTTTTCCTTTTCTCTTTCTCTTCCTTTTCCTTTTATTTTTCTTCTCTTTTTTCTTTTTCTTTCTCTCTCATCCCTTCCCTTCCCTTCCCTTCCCTTCCCTTCCCTTCCCTTCCCTTCCCTTCCCTTCCCTTCCCTTCCCTTCCCTTCCCTTCCCTTCCCTTCCCTTCCCTTCCCTTCCCTTCCCTTCCCTTCCCTTCCCTTCCCTTCCCTTCCCTTCCCTTCCCTTCCCTTTTTTCCCTTTTTCCCTTTTCCTTCTTCTTTTCCTTTTTATTTTTTTCCTTTCTCTTTTTCTCTTTTCCTTTTTTTCTCTTTTTCTCTTTTCCTTTTTTTCTCTTTTTCATTTTCTCTTTTTCTTCTTTCTCTTTTTCTTTTTTTTTCTTTTTTTTTTTTCTTTTTCCCTCCAAACCTCAGCTGTTACAGAGACCTCTTTAAAAAGACAAATGAACAATTACTAAATCCTTTCTTCCGCAAATAAAGTCCCGACAAATCCCGGCGCTCTGCCTGCCGCCTGCCGGCCCCTCTGCCCCCGCGTTCCCGCTTTACTCCGTGCTCACAGCGCCCCCTGCCGGGCAGCAGCGGCACTGCACCCTCCTGGCGCCGCCGGAGCTCCCGCTTTGTGTTCTTATTTTTAATTGCAGCTAACAGAGCTCTTCCGTCTGATCATTTCATTAGATCATTCCCCCGGGGACGCCGAGTGCATCGCCTAACGGTGGTGCCCGCAAGTGTTTCCGACCGTTTCTAAAGATGTGTTATTCCAAACAGCTTTTCAATATTCAGTTCCCTTGTAACAACTTCCAATCTCTCCTTATTTCCCGATTACAGCTCATTTTCGCCTTTTCGGTGCAATCCTTATTTCCAGTCTCGCATGACTGCCGTAACTCAACCTAGAGTCTTGTTGTAAATCCGTGCTCTTTGGATTTAAACGAATAGTTCCTTCTCTTGCCTGAAACAACTCTTCATTAGATCTCTGCAAGTTCCCCGATTTTTCATATAACCCCTTTTTTCAGCCTTGAAGCTGAGATCTGTTTCAAAGCACGTCCTTTGACCCTGCCTTAATGGCAGCTAGCCGCTCCCGCTCCGCATTTTCAAAGCCCACGTGTAGGTTTTAAAGTCCGGGTTTGAGCTGCGCCGGCGCTGCGCTGCGTGCTGCCCGTTCCCCGCATTCCGGGCACAATGCCCCTCTGTTTCCTTTCAGCTTCCTTCAGCTCCAACATCTACATCACCAGCTCCGCAACGGGCAGAATCCCCTTCTGTTTCCTCCTCCGAAATGTTTATCTTTGCACCTACTCACTTCACTTTCTCTTCCAAACAAAGAGTTTGGGAAACCATTTGTTCCTTTTGAACTTTTTTTTCTCAATCTCTCTTCTAAAATCCACGTAATTGCCATACTGCAGATCCCCCCCCACCAACCCCTTTTTGCCCTCCCTGAAGCCAGTTTTTCAAACATCAGTGATTCAAACTGAGTGGTGCATTGAAATCAGGAGTAAATAACTCCTCCTGGTGTTTTCCCTCTATTCTGTTTCCTATCAAACGAAAAGAGAAGGTTAGAACCAAATGCTTACACTTTAATTTGGACGCTAATTGCTTTTATTGCAAAAAAAAAAAAACCAAAAACCTTATATCTTGGAATCCCATTCTTCAGCAGTTTTCCTATATGGCTGCAGTGGGGAGCACACACTGCAGTGTTTGTCCCCTGTCAGTGAGGGTATGGCAATGTCACACAACAGACAGGAGCTCGGCTGTGTTTGAGCCCTCGGTGCGACCTCGATGCTGCTGGTGTGCTGCTAGTTTTGTGGAGGGGACACTTGAGAACGATGTGCTTTTAAAACAAATAGATTTCTATTTCATTCTGGCATTAAGCAAAACTTAGCTTGTAAACAAAGTAAGCATCATGAGACCTGTGTCAAAAATGTTTACGTCTATGGACCGAGCACAATGAGCTGTGCTTGTTCTAAACTCATTTCTTCGAAGCTGCAGGTGTCCCTGTGCAGAGCAGGGCTGGGTGAGCAGCTCCAATGATTCTATTTACTCTATGATTCCATGGTGAATTACTGAAGAGCCACACATAGGCAGCATGCAGATGGGCAGTATGCACTCCCTCTGATAACCCTGGCAATTGCCCTTTAATCCTGACCTACAAGATCCCAGATATTCCAGGTATTGTCCTTTCTTGGCACACAGACTGAGCAGAAGCAGTGCAGAATCAAGTAAGTTTTCCCAGAGACACACATTTCTGGAGGAACTCAGATGGCATCTCCAAGTGCAACCTACATCAGGACAGGAATCGTGGCCTGCAGAAGTGGCAGATGTGAAGTACCTCATTTACTTGGGGTCATTTGTTCAGGCGTGTCCCATGGCACCGTAACTGCTGAGCTGAGAGGATGAAACCCAGCACACTCACTGTTAATAATAGAAAATAACAGATTCTATCTGGATTGGTGTTAAAGCTCGATAAGAGCAACAGCATGAGGGGATATATATTGACAAAGGGTTATGGGACAAGTTTGTTTTCAGAAGTGGATAACCTACAAAAACAATTAGCCACGACGCATTTATTTCATAATCTGATGACTGCCAGTGCAGCAAATCAACCAGCTAACACCAAACAGCACATTTGCATTGAATTAAACACTGAAGGTTTGAATTTTCACGTGCACTGAGGAGATGTTCTGTGTGCTGTGTAGGGAAAAGGAGCACTTCTGCTTTCCAGCCACCACTGTCAGCTGAGCCATCTTGCACCCCTCCTTGCTCAGAGTCATTTCTTGAGGCTGAAGTCAGCCAGCTCAGCTCTCTGAGCCAATGGAACTGGAGCTCTTTTCTCACCGTCTTCACTGGGACTGGTGCCATTCTGGCAGGCTTGCCCCAACAATGGGCTTTCTTACCTTCTGTGTGCAGTACCTCTGAGCTGATCTGGTAACTAAGGGGGACACAGGAGAGCAGGGCAGGAGCAGCTCATGGTTTCCTGCTGCAGCCTGGGCTCAGAGGAAGTCGTTGTTTCCTGCAGCTCGGGTAAGGCAGCGGTACGACCCAGCTGTGTAACTGCTCTGAGGAACAGAGATCTATTTAGATAAGCCAAAAGCTGGGGATGACCGAGCAAAGAGCAGCACTGAGCGTGGCTGGAAAAGGCAACGCCAGCCCCACCACCACGGCAGGAACCTCCAGTCTGCCATGGCTCTGTGGTGGTGTTTATGGGATGCTGTCGTGATGGATGATCCCATCGCCTTGCAAGAACGTGGGGTATCCAGATCAGCCCCGTGTCTGCAGGATCTCTTCTTCCCACCTCACAACAAGGACAGAAGGGAGCAGGGATGACCTCTCAGACAAGCAGTAACTCTTTGTGATCTACATCAGTTTGACCCAGATGTAATGAAAGAAGAGAAGAGCACTCAGGTGGGTGTATTTATCCTTCTCTTAACTTTCATTTCTTCATCCTCTTCCTCTACTTTCTCTACCTCAATATTTTCTCTTTTCCTAAAAACTGTTTGCCAAGTATCTGCAGGCACAGAGCTAGGCAACTGTTTTTAAAGCATCTATTTTGGCCTGAGGATCCTTCCAAACGAAGACTTTATTTCGTTGGACAGGTTTTCCAGTAACGGAGCAAAAGTCCCATCCATAAAAAAAAACGATGGTTGCAGACTTGTAAATGATCATTGGAAGACCAAATGAGGCTGTGGGCAGACTGGGAGAGCACACAGCACTGCTCTGTGCAGGACAGGGGCAGAGGAACACTGTTCTTTGTAGCATAGAAGTGCTTCAGGCAGAGCAGTGTGAGCTGCTTCAGGGATTCAGGGATTCAGGGAATGGTGCTGCCATCAAAGTTACTGCACTGAACTGAGTGAAACTTTCCCAAAAGGAACACAAATACATAGAACGAGCAACTCAACTGAAAACAACCAGGTGGTGGGAATGTGAACCTCTTACTGCATGACTCTCAGTCGCCTGTCTTCTTTGCAATTTGCAACATTGCTTCCCAGCTCCAACTACACGAGACTGTTGTTGGAGAGAAAGACAGCCATTTTGGGGCTTTTTGTCTGGGGTATTTATCATTTTTCACTAAGAACACCCTTCCTTGGAAGCACAGGTCAGCCAGAAAATATTTGATACGCTGTCTATTCTAATAAAAATAATTTCACTATCCTGATGGAACCACTGAACAGGGTTCCCTTGAGCTGCTGCTGCCTCTGCCCATGCCACAGGTACTGCTCTGTAACCCTGCGTCTGCTGTTCCCAGCAGCTGAGGCTGTCCCACCCTGCATATCCATCTGTGCCTCTCCCACCAGACGCAGTCGCTGCTCCCATCAGCACAACAGGCTGAAATCGACCCCTTTATCTCCCCAGCTTTCACCTGAGATGGATTAATCGACCACGTCTATGTATGTTACCTAATTAAATGACTTTTCTTAATGAGGAGTGTGCATTCGAGTTGCTCTATCTGTAGATCGATGAGGTCAGAACTCTTTGGCAGAGGGCTGAGATGATGAACTGGAGGAGCAATATCTTCAACACCCTTGCTGGCTTTGGATGTGAGTGCTTGCAAACAGCCCGAGATGCCTAAACACGCAGTGATTATGATTGGAGGAGTGCAAGAGCTCTGCTTGCAGATGGCAGAGCAAAGGAAGGTGGTGGGGTGGTGGCAGCAGTGGCATCAATCAGCCAACATGTCCCATGAAAGGAGCACGGCTCCAAATTTGATCCCATTGTCTTTTAGGGATGTGATCAGGGATGTGGTGGGGGTGGGTCGATGGTTGGACTAGATGTTCTTAGTGGTCTTTTCCAACCTTAGTGACTCTGTGATTCTGTGCTCTTGGATGTCCTGGGGGCTCCTGAACATGTGGGTGCAGCTGGATGTGCTCCAGTGCGTCCTTCAGGAAAGCAGAGCACACAGGGGGTGTCACATCCCTGCCACGCATGCAGCCATTGGGACTTTCACGTTAAAAAACGAATCTTCATAAAGCAAGTCTCTGCATTTCACTGAACGTGACACAGCCCTTTGGACTTAAACCTGGAATTAACTCCAAAACCACAGATGAAATCACAGAGCAGGAGGAGGAGGAGGAAAATATGGCACTGCATGAAGGCGTGGATAAACTTTCAAATTGCTTCCATTTTCCTTTTATTAACTCTTCCCCACTGCAGTCTCTACCTGCACCACAAAGCTGGAGATAACAGCCATCATCTTGCTCAGTGCACTACAGGAAGATGCTCAGGCATCACAGTTCTGGGAATGCCCATAGAGAACAGAAGACTGCTGCTAAATTTCCTGAGAAATTTGGTGTATAGAGTGTATGGAGTGACTTGCCTGGCTCTGAGCATTCTGCGAGAACCTCCTCAGGTTTGGGGCTATGAAGTGATGCATTGCGAGTTATTGCCAGAAAAGAGGGGATATTAAAGCTCTTGGTGTAAGTAACAAGGATTGCTTGTCCCACCCTCAGTACCTCCAGCAGCTTTGGGTCACAGCCTGAGTCCATCCTGGGTCATGTGCAAAGGTTTCTGAGTCCTCAAATCATCTTTTGGAGAGGAGGAAACTTTGAAACATAAAAACAGATTCTGCACCAGCAGAAACAAAACCCGAACTTGTTTTGGGTAATTTTGTGAAATAATGAAATGCAATGCAAAAACATCTCACTGTGACAATTACTGCTACTAATTAATATTTCATTAGTTACATTATTTTTCCTCTTTAATTTTAATTTATCACTTCCTACCAGAAGTTACATTAAAAGTCAGATACGTGTTTGTCCAAAAAGCCGTATGTTATTTTAACTGAAAATGCTTTGGAGGAGGAGCTGGGATTTGGAAAGCATCACAGCCTGACCCTCTGCAATCAGACTTGGGAAGTGCTGAGATACATAACAAAGGATGTTAGTTTGTGTAGTATGAAGCTTTAATTAGAGACATAGTGTTTAGCATTAGATTGTTTAAAATGCATTTTATACTTGCCTTTCTTGTGTTTGGATGATGTTTTGTGTATACTGTCATGGAAATGTTTGATGTACCTGATATTATTTGGTGTTTCAGCCTTGACATTCCCCCAACTGAGGGCAGCACTGACACCTTGTTGGAGTGCAGGACCTCCAGCTCACATTGGGCACCCAGTGGGTCTTCTGCACTGAGCAGGAGCCAAACCTCTATGTCTATACTGGGATCAGTTTCCCAACTCAGCTTCTTTCACTGCCTTAACTTAGAGCAGAAGAATTCACCACAGTTCATTGATGTTACTGGTCCAGTGCTAACTAGTCATTCTGGTGTTGGATGGAGCCAATATTTCAGCATCCTGGTAGCTGAGAGAGATTGGTTTCACTTAGCGCTGGTCAATTAGAGACACCTTTAATTTCCGAGGTAATGAGAAGTCGGAACAATAGGAACAAAGAGATCTTTTGGGCATGGAACACTTCAGAGAGGTTATTTGCTACCAGGTGCCTCCTTTTGGTCTTGGGAACACTGGCATTGAATCTTGAGGATATGGGATTGGGTACAGAAGCACGGGGGTGTGTGTGTGTGTGTGTGAGATGCCTTCAAAAGTACTCTGCCTTATTTTGCAGGGGAGATTTGAAGGCTGTAAGGTAAATATCTCTGTACAAAACCCCATTCATTTACAAGCAGAGGTATTTATGCTGGGAAATGCATCCCACCCTCATCTTTCGTAAGGAAAATGTCTTTATTCTGACACACACACATCACAGATGCCTCTTCTTCACAGGAATTTGGCTAAAAAGGGAGAATAAAAGCATTAGGCAATCTGATGTGCCACAAAACTTTTTTGAATCAGTCGATTCCAAGCTGCGTAGAACCTTTTTTCTTTTAATACATGAAACCCCAACAATTACTCCCAGATAATACACTTCTAATATAACATTTTTCTTTGGGGAATACCTCATTTTCTATCTCTAAATGACACAAGAAGCCTTACTCCCAAAGCACAGAGGACTCTGGCGCTGCACCACAGGCTCTGGTGCTGAGCAGCAACAGATGATGCAGGCGTCAGCATCCCTGCCCACCTCCCCCCAGTACAGCAAAGGTGCAGATGGGAAACAGTGGGACACTGGGCTGCCTCAGGCTGTGCCAGAAGAGGTTCAGGTTGGATGTTAGGAAAAACTTCTCTAAAAGCGGTGCTGCAATAGCACAGGGCTGCCCAGGGAGTGCTGGGGTCACCATCCCTGGAGGTGCTCCAGAACTGTGGGGATGTGGCACTGAGGGACGTGGTGATGGGCACAGTGGGGTGAGCTGGGGTGGGCTTGGGGATCTTAGAGGTCTTTTCCAACCCGAATGGCTCTGTGGCTCTCATAAGAGTTCTCTTGCATAGGAAATACATACAAAAAGTGTAGAGTGATGGAGTCATGCTGTAGGAATATTCAAGCGTAGAGAATTAAACACAATACTTAGCATAATGGTTTTATTTTAATAATGCTATACTCAAATATAACACACGTGAATGTTTGCTTCTTGAAAAACTCCAAAGTCAGGCTTTTAAGAATCCTAACAGGAATTCAGTTTTCTTCAACGTTTTTCAAAGAGCAAAGGGTCCTTTAAAACTGATTTCACTTGAAGAAAAGATGATAATAAAAATCTTTTAAAAAGACAATCAAATCTTTTAAAAAGACAATAAAAAAAAAAAAAAGAGAATCATATTACAGCTAGATATTGAAATAATGCTTTGTTGTTTGTGATCCTTAATTGTCCCTGGATTAATTCTGAGCCTTTATGAGCAGATATTTGTTGATGCCTGGGTATTTTAACGCTGTGTTTAATGATATCTTCTCTCCCAAACTTTAATCTTAACTGTATTTTAACAGAGCACACAACCTGCACAAAATACCCTCCGTGCCTTAACCAACTTTAGGGTCCTTTCACCTCCTTTTATACGGAATTTTAGGCTGGGAGGAACAAAAGGATGCACTTTTCACGACCCTGGAACCCTGTGACCACTGGGAAATCAAAAGGGTGGTGACACGGAGGAAAACCATTGTCCACAGAAATAAGCTCTTCAAGGGGCACCAGGAATGCACAATAAAATCCCAGTTTCCTTTGTGTGGCTGTTTATGCCGACGTCTTGCATCATCCAAAGGCTCAATACAAGACCTGAGCTGAAAAGGAATCTTTTGGTTTCTAAGAAAATTCCATATTCTCCATAAAGAAACGACGTGAAATAGCATCTTTGAAGGATTCATCATCTCCTCTCAAATTAAATAACTCCGGGGTAAAGAAAATCCTTTCGTCTGCTCTGTGGGAATCAGAGAGGGAGATTTAAATGGTGATTCTGGCAAATGGGAGCAGATGGGGAAAGAACCTGATTTGTCAGAGCTGCAGGATTTACTGAATTTGTTGCCTCCGAACTCTGTTGTTACTGGAAGGCAGCAGCCTGCAAGGGCTTAATTAGAGAATCAGCTCTGAGCTGACCTGAAAGTGTTACAGGCAAAAAAAAGGGAAAAAAAAAAAAAGAAAAAGAAAAAGAAAAAAAGAAAAAATAAAAAAAAAAGAAAAAGGAAAAGTGGAAGAGAAGAAATGAGAGAAAGAGAAAAGGAAAAAGAAACAAAAAGGAAAAAAAGTAAAAGAAAAGCAAAAAAGAAAAAATAATATAAAAATAAATGAAAATGGAAATAAAAATAAAACGAAAATAAGAAATGAAAAAGGAAAATAAAAAATAAAAATAAAAGAAAGAGAAAGAGAAAGAGAAAGAGAAAGAGAAAGAGAAAGAGAAAGAGAAAGAGAAAGAGAAAGAAAATTTAAAAGGAAAATAAAAAGAAAGAGGAAGAAAGGAAAAGAAAAAGGAAAATAAAAATAAAAGTAAAAATAAAAAATAGAAAGAGAAACAAAATGAAAAAGAAGAAGAAAAAGAAAAAGAGAAAGAAAAAGAAAAAGGAAATGGAAAAGGAAAAGAAGAAGAAAAAGGAAAAGGAGAAGGAGAAAAAGAAGAAGAAGGAGGAAAAGAAGAAGAAGGAGAAAAAGAAAAAGGAGAAAAAGAAAAAGAAAAAGAAAAAGAAAAAAGAAAAAGAAAAAGAAAAAGAAAAAGAAAAAGAAAAAGAAAAAGAAAAAGAAAAAGAAAAAGAAAAAAAGAAAAAGAGAAAGAAAAAGAAAAAGAGAAAAACAAAAAAGAGAAAAACGACCAAACAAACAAACAAACAAACAAACAAACAGGAGAACTGATACTAAACCCTGAATTAAGCAGAGGTGCTGCTGAAGCTGGCAGCTCTTTTTCCAAGGGGGACTGCAGAATGTGGGAAAGCAGCAATATAAAAATATATAAAAATGAGATATAAAAAGCTACGTGTGATGCTCACATGATGGCCTCCCAACCTGTTGTGTCACGTATTATTATACAAAACAAGCTGAAAAATAAATATTGCTGTTGAAGTGTTTTCCAAAGACTTCTGATTCCGCTTGAGATCAGTGGAGAGAAAACAAGGCGCTGACTTTACCCAGCCCTGTGTCAGAGCAGCGCCTGGGAACCAATGCAAAACACTGGCATGAGTTTTTCTTCCAATAACATCTGCTCCTAGAAATGTGCACAGGGAAAACATGCAGTTCCACGGTGCCATCCCAAAGCCACAGCGATCTGGGGAGCCCCGAGGCAGATGTGCACACAAAAAATCCCACTGCAGGACATGCGTTTCAGCTCCGTGTGATGAATCACACACAGATACACACCCTGAGTGCACTCTTGTGCTTTGCCTTTAAACTTTTGTCTTCCCAATTTGTGAGTTTGGATGTCCAAAATCTGGCAGAGCGGTACGTGGCAGAAAAAATATACTTGCAAGCCCCGAGGAGAGGATTTTATGCTGCCTTTTAATACAAAATTCGGGATCTGCTGTAACAAAAGGATGCACTTTGCACGACCTTGAGAGCCTGTGACCATTGGGAAATCAAAAGGGGACTGACACTGAGGAAAAGCATTGTCCAGAAAAATAAGCCTCTCCAAGGGGCACTGGGAATCCACAATAAAATCCCTGTTTCCAAGAAAATTCAGGCATTTCCATCAAAAAAGAAGGGTGAGATAAATAGAAGGTCCTCGTAAGCCACGGATCCTTCCTAATGCAGGATGTTGAGGTCTGTGGTAAATAAAGCCCCCAGAGAGCAGCCCAGTCCCACCTCGGGCCATGGGGAGCCGGGCTGCACCCCAGTGCTGTGGCACAGAGCACCTCAGTAGAGATGCACTGCATCCTATCTCATTCACTTCTCTGCTTTTTCCCAAGCTCTCCCCTCCCCCACCCCCCAGTTAATCCATTGTAAGGCTGTACAAAATCAGGTGCCAATACATTTCATGCACGAGCTTAGTTTTTCTGTTACTTTTTTTGTCTTGAAATCTCTTCAGTATGTTCCGATGGTTCTATGGGAGAAAAATATTTGTGACATCTTCAAACGCCAGTATTTGGTGACCATCATTCGTGGCTGTGATGACGAAGTGGTTGGGAGGACGGGTTCGCGTTGAGCCACACAGCAGCAGCCTCACCTTTACCAGCTCAGCCCTGCAGGAGGCAGAAGTCAACACTTCTCTGTTTTTCCATGGCACGAAGGCATTTTTGCTCTCGAATGCCACATTTTGTGGGAGTCAGTTGAGCAGGGACAGTTGTACCCATCGATATTTATGGTGGATTTATACTTTTAAAGGCTCATCCTGCAAAGATGGGTGTGCACTCCTAATGTCACCCACACAACCAAAGCCACCCCTGTGCTCCAGGTGCTTGCACAACTTGTCTGCACTTCCCATCAAAAGCAAAGGAAAATAATGCATGATTTCTCTGCCTTTGTTAAGTGAAGGGCGTATGTAAGAGCTATCTGCAAAACAGATCACTTCTCTATTAACTCCTTTTAGTGCAAATTCTCAGCCTCTGGATACTCCTACAAATTGGCTGTAATTGCGACTTGTCTCCCCACAGACATAAGTAGGGGATGTGATGAAAGGCACGATGCAATGCTTCTGTTTCCAGAGCTGAATGGCCACAATTTCAGTGTTTTCACTTATTTCTGCAAAGCCGACAGCGCTGAAATGTAAACTCCAAATTTGCCTCAACCAGCTGCATGTGGCTCCTGCTTAACCAGAAAGTAACTGGATGCGATCAGATGCGCAGTAAACTCTTCTTAACCGCTAACGAAACGTGCTGTCCTGAGAGGTGTAATTAATCTGAAAAACTGCCCTTTTTCTGCATCGATTCCGTGGGCTGGATGCTATTTGGCTCAACGAAATCACAGCGCAGAAGCGCCGCTTTCAAAAGAAATAGTTTCACTTATACAGCGGGAGGAAAAACTCGTGCAAACGTGGGAAGGGGCCGATAAACAGCAAAGGGCTGGGTTCGACAAGCGGGAATTGAGGCGGTGGGAGGGCAGAGGCACTGCAGCGATCTGCGTGTGCGGAGCAGCGCCGCTGAGCGCCGATCGCGGAGCGGCCGCGCATCGCTGAGACGCTGCAAACTCATCGCTCCTAACGGCGTCGTGCGGTGCCCGCGCTCCGGATGGGGATGCGTGGCAGCCCCGTGGCTTCAGCCCGACGTCCTTCTCTCCCTCCTGGTTTTTAATGCAAGGCTATGAGGATATTTTCCTTCTCACTCCCAGCGATGTATTTCGGCCGTTTGCAGCTTGGGGGCAGAGCCACGCCGGCTGCTGGGGGGGAACGGTGCTGCTGGAGCTGCTGGCAGGGGGGATCTCAGCTCCCCTCCTCACCCACACACTGCCACCACATTCTCATAAAGAGAAGAACTCTCCTCCTAGAACTTCTTTTTTTTTTTTTTTTTCATTTTTTTAATATTTTTCCACAAAATGACCATCTCAGACTTTCCTTACGCAAACTCTGCTTCATTTCCAGGCTGGGCTGAATCTGGGTGTTCTGTTCATCAGGGAAAGCCCCTTATCCCACCGTGCTCAGCCAGACCGTGCTCTTCTTTGTGCTTTGTCCTTCACCACATGCCATGCTGTGGTGCTCTCTGCCCAGCTTAGCTGGCAAGAGTCAGAATGTGATGGCCACAGATTCTGCTTTCTATCATGGACATCTCCTGTTGTGCTCCTCAAGTCCTGCCAATGGCCTCACATGTGTCACTCTCTGTACCTCTGCCCCTTTGTAGCAGCAGGCTAACAGAAACCACTGCCAGAACCACAGCAGTGTGCCCAGCCCAGGAAAGGGGAACAGGCTGCCTTTACCCAAGAGTAAACTTCTGGGTAGAGAGCGACGCTGGGACCACGTGGCATGGAGGGAACAGAAGGACGACTCATGGTCCTTACCTCTCAGATCTTGGCGCTGGGGGAGCAGAGAAAAAGGCAGCCAATGTTGTAGCACATCCTACAGTAACAGAGTAACGGCTCGAAAAAAGAATTAATTTTAAGTATAACCTGCAGTGAAACAGTAATTTATTGACTCATTTCTAAAGCGTCGGGGGGTGCAAAGGAAGTGTATTTTGGAAATTCACGTCTCATCTAGAAATGACTTGAAGTTTATGCGTTGTGCAGAAGTTTAAACAAGCACCATTCTGCTCCACTGACCCGAGGGAGGAGATGGGCACGTGCACCAAGTTCTGCTCAGTGCTGGGACTGAGGGCTGCACCCACACAAGGGGCCGAACCACACCTGGAAGGCACACATGCTTGGATCAGGCATCTGACAGATTGCAGCCACAGAGCAGCCCTTGTAACTCGTTTTCGTGGAGAGCTCTCAGGGATTGCAAATTGATTGAGCCTGCAGAAGCTCTGCACGCAGCGGCGAGGGCCTGAGCATGTGCTGAGGAATGGGGCTCATGGTGGGGAATGCCTTCCAGCTCTAATGCCAATAGTGGTTCTTATAAAAATACAGGTTGACACGAGATCTCACGGTGCATTCTGATTGCCAGCTGTGGGAAATAACGCCTCTGAGGCAGCTCCCAGAGGGAGAAGTTGTGCACTGTTACAAAATAGAAAACTGTGCTTTGTGATGAACATTTGGGGATTTATGTGCAACATAAAATGTTGTTGTAGATCCCAATAATTGAATTATTGGTAATATTTGGCAAGATGGGGAACCTTTCTGGGAGGAATATACCCGTTTGGAGTGGAAGGAGAACAGCTGCAAGACAACAAACACCATCTGATGAGAAAGGCCAGTCTCAAATCAGAGTTTAATAAAATCGTTTGGGAATGGATAACCCACCATCTCACCAACACAGGCAGAAGGATGTGCAGGGTGCCTGAAGACGTGTGCATCCAATGGGACTAAGCCTATCTAGTAAGAACCTGAAGGAGAAAATACACAGCCACCTTGGCTACGTGGTCAAAACTCCATCTTGAAACGATGGATTTTGACATGAAAAAAGATTCAAAAGCTATTACTGAGATAGCTAATATGGGAAGCATTTTCAACATAGCATTTCTATACTGTATGGGGCCCTACCCTGTGCACACAACACGGGTCGTTTACTCATGCAAGTAGCTGCATTGTCAGGGAGACGACTTCTATCCAGATTTCAGGGTCAGTTGCAGCACTTATCTCCAGATTTCAGGACTTTACCCACCTGGAAGAAATACACAAAGAACTCAGAGCTGTGAAAGGAGGAGTTTCTTGAACTTTTTCAATGCCCCAATGTCAGTGAAAGTGGAAGGAAGTTGCAGAATCAAAACCTATAGCAATTGCATGGAATTGCTGCCCAGAAGTTGAATTTCAGCCTGCTGAAAGCTGAATGCAGAATTCAGCACTTTCACATATCCACTGATCTACAAAAGTAAATAGGAGACAGAGCAGATTTTGCTCTCTAACTTTGCATTTTGTTTTAATAAACCTGCCTATATTAAATTGTCAAAGAGCTCTTAAAAAGACATCAGTTTGTGGTGATCCCTCACAGCATATCAGATATACAGCAAACATTACATTATTCATTATAGCAATCAATACTGTAAAAGAAAGAAAAATAGATTCAAACTCCATGCCATTGCTTCTTGTTTCTGATTGCAAATAATTTCCCATTTTATGTGTAGAGTGGTCTCATTTAGGAGAGGATTTTTTGATTTTGTAAGTGTATTTCGCACACAAAATGCAGAGAAACAAAGGTTATCCATCTCTTGTTTTTCTATATTAAAGTTTCTCCAATGAAGTCAAACAAAAATTGAACTAAAGAGGTGGATATCAGTTTCAGATCTGTTTTAGTACGAAAATGACAGAAAGGTGAAATCCTTTGTAATAAAAATGCTCTCCGCTTTTATTCTCGGTTTGTTCTCAGTTGCTGTGTAAGAGAGAAGTGCAAACACAGAGGAATGATTCAGAAAACAAAACCGAGTTAATTTTTTCAGTGATACTGAGGAAAAATTGCATCATTATATCTGAAAGTATTTCTATTTATTCTGTCCCCACGAGAGGAAAATAATTTTCATTCTATGTATTTTTCGTCAGAATGCAGTACAGTAGAGACAAGGCAGCAGTGCAGGAGATGTGGCTGCAGGTATGTGGGCATCTTAAAGCAGGCAGAGGGCGAAATGAAGGCAAACCCCTCAGTAAATCCAATCCTGCACAGATGTACAGAGCTGTGCTGGGGGAACTGCAGGGAAAGTTCTGCTCCAGGTGGGACTGGGAGAGTGAATCTGTGCTGAGTGATAAAAGTGCTTTTCTGGGATGTACTCCTCTGCACCTTCTGTTTCTCTTGAAGACGACCCTGAGATGTGCAATGTTCACTTTCAGAAAGTTAAAGCACTCCACCTGAAGCAAACTCCAGATGTGGCTGCAGCATCATTTCGGGTACTGACTTCATTCTGTCACTTTGCAACTCCAGCAGAACTCCTTCTTAAGGCTTTCAGATATCTCAGGGTTTTCAGAAAGCAGCTACATGTTGTTAATCTGTCAGACATCTCCCCATCCATCCACTCAGTTCCAGCAGTTTGTTTGGAGAACCAATTTTCTGTTTCACAACGATGCATCCCTTGCATCCACCTCTGGCTTGCTTCTGGTTGTCATTTCTTTCCCTTGCTGCCTGCAGAGAGCTCCTCACAACTCACCGAGCTTTTATCTGCATGAAAAAGGTCGGACAATAGTTCTGACTCTGGAAGGAAACAGAAGTGGAGGAGATTCTCGGCCATGGCTGCTGGGGGTGTGAATGAATCAGTAACCAAATGAGATGCAACAGATTTATCTACAGTGCCAAGAAGTGCAGTGAAGGAAACAAATGCACATGATTCAGTTGTAGAAAAAGAATCCAAACTTCTGCAGGTCTGTAGAAGGAAAAGAGTGAGCTGTGTCATTTCACAATACGTTCAGAGGGCATTTGGAAAATCTCTCTGCCCTTATATGGGAAATTCACCCAGGTTAAGGGACTTCACTGAGAACAACCCCCACCCCAACAAACAGGGTGCTTTACAAGCACTACCTTATGAGCTATAAATCACGTGCATTCGAAAAGACCATCAGCAAAGTGCCACATTTCTGCTCAGCTCACATGGCAGACGGATGCTGCAGCCAGACAAAGCCCTTTAAAATAATGAAAATTATCAAAGCGAATGATTCTTCCCACTGCAAGGAAGTTACTTAGTTCTGTGACATGCTTAGTGCTTCGTTCTGTAAGTTTTTTTTTACAGTTAGACATTAAACATCCTTTACTGGGGAGCTCTTTCCACGCTGTTGTGCACACATGAGTTTCTGGGACATTTTACTTTTCATTACTGCATTAAAGCACCATTCTGTTTCTGCAGAGGCACTGACAATGCATTCACACACTCCATGCTAAATCATCAACGCTGATTTCGAGTGCTTCGCTCTGTTTCGCCACTCTCAGCTCAGGGCTTCATAAAGATACTTCGGCAAAGAGGAGAAAATCTGAATGCTGACCATCCCCGAGCACTGCGTTACAGCACACATCTCTGCAGCTCCAACCCAGCAGTCGCTCAGACCGACATCAGAGATACCATGACGCGAAAGTTTGCACAGAGCGATCCAAATGTTTCCACGGCTTCTGGAAGAAATCACGTCGGGATCTCGGAACCCTCGTGCCCTCCGGGAGCCCTTCCATCTCACCAGGAGCACTTTGACACGGTCGCTTTGTTTTAGGCCTCACGCACACGCGCATGGGGAGAGGCCGGGCGGCGCGGCCCAACTCTGCCCGAAAACATGGCAGGGCTTGGCTGTGGAATGTAAAGAAAAAAAAAAAAAAAAAAAAAGAAAAGAAATTAAGCAGTAGTAAATACCGCTGGGACAAAAGCCCCTTTCTCGTGGTGTACCGAACGCGGTACTGATAGATGACTCCCGGTTTCCATGGGGACCTTTTTGTTCCAACTTCAGGGCGATGCCAGGAACCTCCGGATCGCCGCTCCGAACCCAAGGGCCGGGGGGATGCGGGGCGAAGCCCTTCGCTATCGATGGAGCCACGTCCTATTTCCTAAACGACGGCTACCCCTAATCCGGGAGGCACGGCAGGGCACAATTAGCACATTTTTAGCATTCCTGCGAAGGCCGCCCGCCGAGGCACACCGACCCCTCGCCCGGGGAGCGGGCCGCAATCAGGGCCGGGGTCCCGGGCCACAAAGCAGGGCCGGCCCGCAGCCCCCCAACCCCACGCAGGCCCTCGCGGCGAGCCGTGGGACGGGCTGCACGCAGGCCAAGCCGGGCCGGGGCCTCTTCCTCGTGGGGGTTTTCACCCCCTTACGGCCGCGGCGGGGCCGCGCTCTCCGTTGGCAGCGCCCGAGCCACGCGTGGCCGCGGCGCGGGGTTGGGACCGTAACGCGGGAGCGGCCCCACGTGCGCGGGGACCCCGGGCGCGCGGCCCCACAGCGCGGAGCCACGCGTGGAACCCGAGGCCGCGGGTTCGGCTCAGCCCGGCCGGGTCGCGCAGCTCTGCGTGGAGCGGAGCGGAGCGGAGCCGGGCCGGCAACACCGCGCAGCCCCGCAGCCCGCCCGGCTCGGCCCGCACCGGGAGGAAGAGGAGGCCGGGCCGGGGAGCGGCGGCTGCAGCTGCAGGACACAATTAATTATGCTAATGGCGCGGGGAGCGGATGTACTTTTTTCCCCCTTTATTCCTCTCCCTTTTTTTGGCTGGTCGGTGCGGAGGGAGCCGCCCTGGGCTGGGATCACATGATATTGTCTTCGCGCCACTTTCGTAAAACCCTTTTTATTCCAGGGCTCCGCTCGCGCTCCGAGGTACCGTGTTTATCTTTCCATTCTCTCCCCTTTTTCCGCTCCTTTTTCCTCTCCCTCCCCAAACCCCACCGTGGGTCCGGCGGTGCTCCTCGCGTCCTCACGCGTTGCTTTTTATCGGTTTTTTGTTTTTTTTTTCTTTTTTTTTTTCTTCTTTTTTTCCGCCTTTCTTTCTTTTGCTTTTCTCTTCCCCTCCCTCCCTCTTCCCATGCCGGGGTTACACCGCGATCGCTGCGCTCGGGCCGGGGGTGCAGCGCGGGGCCCCGCAACGCTGAGGACGGCGCGGGTTGGGGGTGGGGCGGTGCGGGGGGCTCGGGGGTGACCCCCCACCCCTCCCCCAACACCACCACCTGTAGGAGTGTGCGGGGCTCGGCCGCCCGCGTGGCCGCACAGTTCGGCGGTGCCGTTCGGTACCGCTGCGCGCCCTCTGCGCTTGCACGGCTCCAACAATGGATGGGGCCACGGGGGGAGAGCGGAACTTTGGGGGGTGGGGGGGATCCCCGTTGCAGGATGTTGGGACAAGGGGACGCTACGCGGATGCCCCAGCCCATCACGCAACAGCACCGCGCGCTACTCCGCGTCCGGCGGTTGTGGGGAGTTGGGGGTGAAGGGGGTTCGCGCGCCGCCCCCGCGTGGCCGGTCCGTGGGGGAGGGGGCGCGCGCGGCGAGCACATGGCGGCGGCGAGGGGTGGGGGGGGCGAAGAGGTGGGGCGCATGCGCGACGCGCGGGGGACGCTGGGAACTGTAGTGCCCGACCCGGAGGGGGGCGGGGCGGAAAGGGGAGCGCGCCACGAGAGAGAGAGAGAGAGCGCGCGCGCGCGCGGAGGGGGCGGGCGGGAGCCGGACCACGCGCTCGGTGCCGCCGCCGTCGGGGCGCCGCGCTCCGTTCCTCCGCGCTCAGGCAAGGGAGGGGGCGGTGGGAGCGGGAAGGGAGGGGAGGGCAGAGGAGGGGGCGGGAGCGGCGGCGGCGGCGGGGCGGGAGGCGGCCGAGGTGCCCCCGTCGGGCCGGGACAAAGGGGCCGCCCGCGGCCGTGCGGAGCCGCCCTCGTCGTTTAGTCGGCGGCGGGAGCCCGAGCCGCTCCTCGGGGCGGGTGGGGGAGAGCGGCGGAGAGCTCGGTGTCGCGGTGGCGGCCGAAGAGGCGGTGGGGGGGGGCGGTTGGGCGGCTTGGCGCGTTTTTGGGGCTTTGAATGGAGGACTGCATTTCCCACAGTGCTTTGTTCCTTCGCTCTTTAATCGCGGCGCGCGCGGCACCCGGACGGGGCGGGCGGCACGTGGCGGGGCGAGCGGGGGGAAGGGGGGGGTACGCGGCGTGCGTTCGGGTGCCGGTGGGGTGTAGGTGTCGGTGGGGGAGCAGCCTGCACGTGGCTGCCCGCCGTTCCGTGACTTGTGCGGGGAGTCCCTCCGCGTCCTGCTTGCGGTTCGGTGACAGAGTGGTTCTGGAGGGAAATTTAAAATCTCCCCCCCCTCTTTCTCTCCAGCACGTGGTGCTATGGGGAGAGACCGGCGCTTTGTGCGGCATCATCTGGAGAGCAGAGACTGGGGTCGAGTGTCAGCCCCCCTCCCCCCCCCACTCCCCTCCCTTCAGTGCTGGGGCTATGGGGAGAGGTCAGGGCTCGACCCATGTGCTGGGTCCTTGCCTATGGCGGTGCCTTTTAACTGCGATTAAGGCAGTGGAAGAGGCCATTTCCACCTTAATTTAAGTGGCAATTGGCCTTAAAGTCTTCCACCTCTTCCTCACTGGGCGTGCTGCTAAATTGCAACATAAAATCTCTGAACTGCTTTCTGCGTTTGGGCTTCAATGGGAAAACCTCTGCTGCATGCACCATTCATTCATCCTCATTTTCTCTCTTGCAGGTATAGCCATGCCACGAAGAGAACAACTTCGCTGTGGGAGCATCCTTCTGCTGATGGGCCTTGAGTTGTGCAAAAGTGCTTACAGTGCAGGTAGAGCTCAGCACCTACTGCAGTATAAGCACTTCTGGCATGACCATGGTGATGCAGCGCTGGAGCACGACGGGAGCGTTGTGGTGCTGCCCTTATTCGTGCTCCTTGTGTTAAGGTGCATCTAGTGCAGTTAGTGACGTAGCGTAGAATCTACTGCCCTAAATGCTCCTTCTGGCACAAGCTGCTGCCTGCGCGCCCAGCGCCACGCAGCCATCCCTCTGCTCAATGATTGCCATTTCACAGCATTTCATTTTGCTTCATTGAAGGCAATTGCTCAGGAAGCAGCTGTGTCCTAGCAGTATCAAAGTGCTCATAGTGCAGGTAGCTTGGAATTGGACCTACTGTAATGTGGGCACTTACAGTACTGTTAGATAAAGTGCATCCTGGCTCGGGGCAGCTTCTGGAGAAGATGCCTTCTGGAGAGGTGCTGCTCACAGTCAGTTTTGCAGGTTTGCATCCCAGCTTGCTAAAATTGCTGTGCAAATCCATGCAAAACTGACTGTGGTGGTGGTGAATCAGTGGCCAATAGTGGGGTTTGAAGCTTTCTTCCCCTCTTGCTGTGAAGATCTGAAGATGCCTTGCGCTGGTTCCTCCCTGGGTGGGGATTTGTTGCATTACTTGTAGCTGTGTGTAGAGTATTGCACTTGTCCCGGCCTGTGGAGGAAAGGAGGACTGATCTTCAGACTGCGCTGCTTGGTGTTTGTCAGCACGGTAAGCTTTGTTTTGCTGTTGTCGGGTGGATCACGATGCAATTTTGATTAGTTTAGTAGGAGAAAAATTGCACGGTATCCATCTGTAAACCGCAAGACCTTCATCCGCTGACACAGCTTTGTCAGTGGGCAGCTCTCGTGGTGCAATGGCCGACCCAAAGGGATGGGAAGGAAGAAAGCTCCAGATCCTGGGCTTTATCTGCTATTTAAAAAGGGGAAAACCAGCTGGGACAGCTGCAGACATCAAGGAAGGCCATCGGGGAGAGCTTCTGTAATAACATGGAAATCACTGTGGTGGACTTAATAAAGAGATTGTAAAGTAAACCTTGTGTTTCATCGTGTATTTGAGTGCAGGGTGGCTGCAGCAGGGAAGCATCAGAGGTACAGGAGACCCTTTCTGTTGGCTCATTGGTTACAGCAGCCTCCCCCACTCCTTGGTTTTGAAGAAGGTAAATGTGATGCAGAGCTCTTGCTGCTGCTGCTTTGCTGGGGATGTTTATTTTCCTCAGGGCAGCAGCAGAACATCTTCAAGTGAATCATCCTGGAGCAGTCTGTGCTCTTCTTTGCCTTTGTGAGCATGGAGGGACCCAAGCCTGAGCTGTGGTGCTGGGTGGGCAATTCCAGTGCATTTGGAGGTAGACAGCTGTGCTGCTGGAACCTGCTGTGTTGTGTGGGAAATAAGTTTGGGATTTCACCTGCTAATAGGAACTATGGAGTGTCTCTGGGAGAGAGTTGCTTGATGTTTCCAAGCAGGGATTTTGTGCTTTGCCACGTTAAAGCTACGTTTGCACCTGTGTTACATGGCAGAGCTGCCCCAGTGGGCAATAGCAGCGGGTTGGAAGCTCCTCCCTTCCCAGAGCAAAACACCTGGGATTGCGAAGGGCCGTGTTGGTGCCCTGGAGGTGGGCAGGGCAGCAGGGGTGGCTGAGGGATGGAGCAGCATCAGCTGGACAGGGAGGGCTGGGAGCATCTGAGCCTCGTAGCTTGGACGCCCAGGAGGAGATGTGAGTGCTGAGCAGTCAGTGCTGCAGTGGGGAGGTGTGGAGAGGGGCAGCCCTGCTCTGTATCAGTGCCATCAGAGTGAGGGTTTCCTCACAGTCAGTGTTTCTGGATGACGTTGTACCCCAGAACTGATCTGTGGCTGTGTTGTAATCATCCTGGTGCTTCTGGGAGCTGGACTTGGAATCCCCAACAAAGAGAAGGAAAAAGCGTTCCCTGAGCACAGGGCATTGCCCAGGCGTGAGCAGGGAAGCGGTGGTTCAGTGGTGTGGGTGAGTGAGCTGGGTAAGGGTGATGGTTGCTGTCGGAGCCCACAGTTGGCTCTATTAACAGCAGAGGTGTTTGCTTTTTTTGATGAGCACCTCCTCAATCAGTTCTGGACAGTGCAGTGGTTGCACTTCGTACGTTGGAGCTCGCAGCTCAGATTGCTGTGATCTCAGAGGCAGCTGAATGCTTCCACAGCTGCAAATCAGTGCTGGCAATGGAAGGAAGCGGGATGCTCTGCTCCACTGGGAGCTGCTTCTGCAAAGCTCCTCTTTGTGGCCGGCTGTTTCAGAGGGTTTGGGTGCAACCGGGTGGAGCTGGCAGGGAGGGCTCTTGTAGGAAATCCCCATGTCTCGAGCTGCAGGGCTGGGTGCTTGGGAATTTCTTTGCAGCAAGGGAGAAAAGTGGAGAAATCTTTGGAGCACCAAGTGCTGCTGCTTTCAAAGTGCCAGCATAGTGTTGGCATGCTGCTTTTTAACCAGGTTTAATTATTTTCCCACAGGAGGTGTTGCAGCAGCACTGGGGCTATATCTGGGAGTGGGATTTTGGCAGGAGTTGGCACCAGTGGTGGTTGTGGGGTTTATAGGCAGGAGATGCCCACACAGGGGCGAGGCTTCTTGTGGGCACAGGCAGCTCTGCCCTGGGAGCTCCGGAGGGCGGCTAGCAGCAGTGTGCTGGCACTATTTATATGAGTTCGGAATGGTTCATGTCGTTCTGCATCCTTCCAGCTGCACAGTGCTTTCCGTTGTTTAACGTGAGCAGTTATTCCCACTCTTCTCAGTGTGCATCCAACAGAGCATCCCATGGACACACATCTTTCTCTTAAAGGAAATGTGTTAAAATCATAATATCTCCCAACTACCATTTGCTTTTAAAATATCTTCTGCTTTTGGGGTCTCAGGGTGTTTGTATGGCACACCCGCATCCATGGCCACACTTGGGTGAGCTCTCCTAACCCTGCTCCCAAGTTACTTTGTTCAAAGCAATCCCAGCAATTCTGCAGTATTCAGTATTCGGTATTCTGATGGCACAGATGGATCAGAAGGTGACGACTACAGGGCTGTTGGAAGCATTGATGGCGAAGTTCACATTTTGTTTGCCAAAGGGTTTTACGACACGTGGGAATCAGCAGCACCGAACCAAAGCAAACCCCTACAAGCGGTCGGAGAGCAGCAGTGCGTGTCCCCGCGCTCCGATTGGATGTGACACTGACGGAGGTCAGTCTTGCTGACCTGCGTGGGGAGCTGCCTGCAGCACTGCCAAAATGGATCTTTTCCCCTCTTTCCGGGCCGCGGTGCGGAGCGGGGCGGCCCCGCGGTGCGCACCCGGTGCGTGCGGTGCGGTGCTGCTCTGCCCACGGCCCCGTCGGAGCGCGCCGGGCTGAGCCGTGCCGCTTCTCCCGCTGTAAAAAAAGACGTGAGCGCCATCTAGACTAACGCTGTTACATTCTCCCGTCCTGCTGCGTTCATTTTCTAGCGCTCCTCCGAGTCTCGGTACGTACCTCGCAGCTGCAAAGTGCCACGGCGACCCGACTTGCACACGGGTTTCTCGCTTCAGCTTGCGGCCGTGGGATCCCATCAGGACCGCGTACGCTGTGCTCGCGTCCCACCCAAAGCCTGGGGTTCCAGTGCAAGGGTCGTGCAGCTGTCGGTGTTACACATAAGTACGAAGAGTTGAAGAGTTCTGGAATTTTGAGGGTGGGAGGTGCTTTGGCACGCCTTGTTTGTGTGTCGGGATTAGGCTGGAGCATCCCGCTGGAGCTGCACCGTGGCCCTGCGGTGCTCCTCCTTCAGCACTGTCCTGCTGCACTGCTTGCTGCCTTTCTGCACTCTGCTCTGAAAGATTCGTTCACATCACTGATGGTAGAAAGGTTTGTCTGGGTGGGGAAATGCTGCTGTGGGAGGCGCCTTGGATCTGTCACTTCTGGGTCGTGACTTTGGGTAAATCTTTCATCACCCATCACCGTAAGCAAACGCTGCTCCAGGAGGCTGCCCAGAAGTCTGGCTGCGATGGGAGCATGGTTATTTTCCAAGGCAAGCCAGTTCTCTTTTGGAGAATGTCATTAGAAATGTTCTGCCTTTCAGCTGACCACAAACAGCTCTTTTCCCTATTTTGGATGTTGGTGACGAGGGCTAGCCTTCGCTTTGCACTGCCTTCCCCAGGCTGGTGCTGTGGGGATGGGGCAGGGGGACATGGCTCTGCTGTGGGGACAGTGCTGTCCTGGGCATCCATGGGCTCTGCCCTGTGGTGTTGGAGAGAAGGGAGCTATGGAGGTGGGAGGGGAAGTTTGGTGCTGGAGATACAGGAGCTATGGGACACTTTGTCCAAAGGCAGCCAGCTGCTCGGTGCTCCCGGTCCCCCTGCCCAGCACACCCATGGCACAGTTTGCTCCGAAATTTCCAATCTCCTCATTTTCCATTCGCCACATGAGGGCAGGCTGTTTCTAAATAAAATACAGCAGAAATCTCCTGTTCTCACTGCTGTCGGTCCCCAGCACAGCCTCACTCCTGCTCGGGGCAGCCGGGCACCAGTCAGGCTGCGGTGAATGGGGACAGAGGTGCCCAAGTGTGCAGCATCAGCCCTAGCACTGCAGTCAGCATTGCCCAAGCTAAAGAAAAGAGGATAAAGCCCAAATCCTTTGGTGGAGGGATGCGATTGTTGGCGGGGAAGAAACTTATCAGGTGTTATTAGCTTCAAAGCATCAGTAATGTTATAATGACTGAGGTAAAACATCCCTATCAGTTATCTTGGGAACGGTGCAGCCAGGAGGTGTGATGGGATGGTCTGTCTGTGGGATGCATCCTGCTTGCAAGGATGTCTTTGTCCTTTTGTGGGAGTTGTCCCTTTGCAAACAGCTCATTGCTACCTCCAGTACAGAGTGAAGAG
Organism: Meleagris gallopavo; assembly: GCF_905368555.1. Taxonomy (NCBI): domain Eukaryota; kingdom Metazoa; phylum Chordata; class Aves; order Galliformes; family Phasianidae; genus Meleagris; species Meleagris gallopavo. The sequence goes on along the minus strand of NC_139412.1, from coordinate 3,914,356 downwards.
AGACAATTCCTGGTTTATGGGACAGCAGTGTCATTCTCTCTGTTTCCTGGTACCAGCTCAGAATGCTGATTTTCTGCAGTTCTTTGCTGCTGCTCCAGGAGTCTGACCCAATGCCAGCCCCAAATCCAAGGAAAACCTGAGCAAATCTCCTTGCAGAGCTGTGTGAGGTTGGTGCAGGCACAGCAAAGCTTTCGAGGGGAAATGCAGCCTTGGGGCAAGGCACAAAGACTGAATGCTAACAGGAAAAACCCTCCCTGGCTGCTTTGGGGCCAAGATGTGGGCTGTGGCTTTAGCATGTTACACCCAATGACTGCTGTGATCCGTGCTTTTCTAGAGTGAACCTGTGAACACACAAACCCTCCCAGTAAGGTGTAGATTTCCCAAGGAGATGGTCATCTTCTAAATCTGCAGATGCATGGCCACGGAGAAAGGAAAAATAGGGCAATTTGTGTCTTTACGGCTGCCAGACAGGCTGGTATTGCCGATGTGCCCCCCTTTGACAACTGGTCCTGCACAGTCACAACAGATGTTGACATTTTGCTATTGTCCTGGAATTAAATGTCAGGTTATTCCCATTCAAATCTAAGAGTGAACATCAGGGATTCCATCTGCAGCAGTGCATACAGCTGTCTGCAAAGCCAGCATTCCCAGGCAGGTTTTTTGATAGTAGGTTCATGTGTGTGCTAGTGAGCGGTCTGGGTTAATTAATTCCCCCTCCAGACATTATAACCTGTGCAAGTAGGGCAGCTGGAGGGGGAGGCTTGCTGGAGAGCCTGAGAATGAACAACATCGAGTAATAAGGAATAATTTGATGTGGTTGTATTATTATTGTTAGATTTAGTGGTGGCGTTGTTTATTTTAATGTTTTTTTTTTTCCCCCTCACACTGTGAGCTTATGTTACATAGTGAAAAGCGATTGGTTTTCTCAAAAGATTGCTGATTTTCTTTCCAAATAGCTAAATTTGGGTTTTATGGGATTGCTCTTTCATTTGTGCAAAATCCTGTGCTCAGGCGGTTAGGCCAATCTCATCACACAAGACTATTAAATGAACTAATTGGATGTGTGTTACTCGTGCATTTCTATCAGGAATGTCTAATAAGTGTAGAAATCCATTTGGGGATGAAAGCTGCATCATCTTCTTGGGATGTTGGTGATTTGGGGCATTTCAGCCTAAGCAGAAGGAGTGGGAATTGGCTGCGTCCCATTGCCAAAGCCTTTTTGTGAGGGATGAACCAGAGCATCTCCAGAATTGTGGGAAGTCAGCAAGCGATGCAGCATCTCTGCAGTGTTAAACGGCCATGAATCCCCTGCAAGATGCAAGGACATCTCTTGCATGTTCCATTTGGGCTGTCAGCCGTGTGGGTGTGAGGGTGACCCCAGCACTGCAATTGCCGTTGCCTCTTCAGTGTACTTGACAGATGGATCTCCCTACAAAGCAGAGACAAACCATGGCCCTCACTTTGCTGATGGAGGTGTGTGGGAGCACGGGGAGGAAGGAGATCCACCAAACTCAGCAGGATGTGCACTGCTGCCTTTGGAGAAAGTGCTATGAGAGAAGGGGGGCACAGGGAGGGAAATCCGCTTGGCTTTGACTTTGTATTACTTAAATTATTCACTTTCCCCTGAAACAGCCCATTGAATAATACATTTATTTCTAAATGCTTGCACTTAGTCTGAGGTTAAAATGAAGCCCTGAAGTGCCATGTATGCTGGGTTTCCTCTAGAGATGCACACTGGGCCATTGCACTCCAGGTCCCAGTGAGACTGGTTTAACATCCCCAAAGCACCAGCAACAACCACCCAGGGCTTACTTTTTTGGTTTCTCCAAGCCCCCCAGAGTTGTTTGTCAACAGCTTCATTCCTCCTTCATTAAAGTGGCATTTTGACTCATTGCTTTAATCCCTGAGTTTACATGAAAGTTTGATGTGCCCTATGCCAGAGCTGTGCGACAGAGGAGCGGTGATGATCTCTTCTTTTCCCATTGAAAGGGAAATTTTCCCCACACAAGGGGAGATTTTTGCACTTGTGAACTTCTCTTAGAGACACCCATGGCCCAGGTGTGAGTCTGAACCTTCTGGGAAGAGTTGGGGGAGTTGGGGGTTGGGAGAAGCTCAGCAGAAGCTTTGGCAGAGCCTCATTACCACGCAGCTGGGGACAGCCTCTGCATGAGCCTGGCAGAGCTGTGCCTCTAATATATCTCTTCACAGACTTTTTGCATGTAATATAGAGCATTAAAATAATTTAATAAAGCATAAATCAGGTTTTACTGCGGTGCCTCAGCATAGGAAAAAAAAAAAAAAAAGAAAAAAAGCATTCCTGGAAAGGCACCTGAATACATCGTTGGCCTCCTTTGGAGTGGGAGCAATTTATAGATCCAATATCACTTCTGTTGCTTCTGCTGTAAATCCCATTTGGAAGCATGTATGCTCTCCATGTTGTGCAATGGGGCTTGTTGTATGGCGTCATGCAGTGGTACAACAGGACTGCTCGCTGATCTGCCTCAGCCAATGAACCCATGCTAAGGAAGCGTAGCCTGACAGCTCTGGGCTGGGAATTATCAGCAGTGCTTTATTTCCATAGGGGAACATTCTGGGCTGAGCACTTCCATGCCATTCCCAATGGCCCAATCTCCAGTTGACCAATCGTTGGGAGTTGATAAATGAAGATGCTTGGCCCCCTGCACAGCCTGTGTCTTATCCACATAAAGAGGTGTTTTGGGGAAGGTCTGGCTCTGGACAGGATTTTGTCCCGTGAAATACTCTGTGATTTCACAATGTTTCTGTCTAACAGTGGGAGAAAATTTCAAACTCTTTGTATATAGGGGACACCTCCAGGTCTGAGTGCAGTGACGCTTCTGAGTGCCTATGAATGGAACTGGTATACACCGCAAAAGAGTTCCAGCTCTGAAGAATCTCATTTTTGGACAGGCAAAATGATCAGTCCGGGCGCTGTGATGTACAGCTCTACTGGCATCCGTGTTGCCTTCAAGTGATGCATCTTTCTGAAGGCTGAACTGCTTCTGTGTGGTTGGTTCCCAGTGAGCCCACAGAATGGTGATTTATCAGTTGCTACTTTTTTGGGGTGAGAGAAAGGCTGATGCTTTATGGATCTATCAGCATATACCTGTATGATGTGAGGGATACAATACACTGCTGTGGAGGGAGGGATGTTTGCTGCCTGGCAATCCATCATCTCTCCCAGTGCCCCATGACAAATGCAGTTTTCTTTATCCCGTCAGCCAACATGTGAGTACTGTGATACCTCGAAGAGCTTCTCCCTTCTCCTCCTCCATGAATGGCTGTGGAACCCTGACCTCGCAGCTCTGCAGGGCACAGAATGAGATGCCAAGAGCCACTTGGGCAGGTTTAGCCACCCGTGCCTGCAGCCCTCATTTCCAGCAGGGCAGGTGGCACCTCCAGCACTGCAGCTGGGCCAGGGGGAGCGCAGGAACCACGTCGATACCCAGCGAGTGTCTGCTGGGGAGTGCAGATCCTCTCCTACGTCTCTCCTTGGCATTTTAATTGATTCAGTGTTTTCCCAGCGGAGCACTCCGTACGGCCGTTTGATAAAATCAGCTGCAGATGATGCTGCCGCTCATTACTTCCAGGCTCAAGGCAGGTGGATGATTAAGTGACATTTTTACTGTGTGAGCAGTTGTAACAAGGGAAATTATCCTCCTGGATGCGAGACAACGACTTGGCTCCTGCTGCACCTGCTGGCAGCGAACCCACCCGGTGACTTTGCTCTGCTCTTGCAGCAAAGCGCATTGCTCAGCTCCAGGGCAAACCCTCGGGGTTGGAAGGACGGATCCCACGGGTGTGCAGGGAGCTCTGGGCTCTCTCTGGTCTCTTGCAGTGCTTTGGACTCAGGAGTGCAGAACGTGATGGCATTTTGGGGCTATGGATGGGGCTAGCTTCACTCCCCATCTCCATGCAGCCGCATGCTTGGGTGAACTGCTTCAAGGATTGTCACTAATGGAAAAGGGAGAATTGGGGGCAATAGGTGAAAATCTCTTACTCCACTTTAGTTCAAATTTGCTGCCTTTGGTTTTGGGTGTGACCCAACCAGTGGCTGCCAGAAGAGGCTGCCACAGCTTTCTGCTGTGCTTCCATGGCTTCAACTCCCTTCTGCCATAACTCCTTGTTGATAAGAAAACATTATTTTTGCAGGGAAACATTGTCAAGATAATGACGTGCCCTTCTGTGAAGCCAGATCCAGGAAAGAGCAGTAATGCTGTTCTCTAATTTGGCTCAAAATCTTCAAGTGCTCCACGGTCTGAACAGATTCCTGAATGCTGCCTGGTTGGCACCGCACATAATTCTCTGTGCTAATGGCATGCCTGACAATATCTGCGTGCTACCTGGAGCAGCAGAAGTAGCCATGCTGCAATGAAATATGCACAGCAGCTTTGGAGATGAATGCAAGATACGCTCGAGTGCTTTGTAGACAACTGTTAGTTGGACCATAAACATAATATAGATTGCAATAGCGCGGAGATAGGAGGGCTTCAAATCCTGGCCTATGTTTTGCATTTCAATCTCATTGATTCCTAAAGCAATGCTGTGCCAGAAGCCCAAACTTTTGCAGAAACATTGCAAATCCATCAGGGAGCTGCAAACTGGTGCAGCACCTCGCAGAACCACGCAGCTCTTGTGGCCGCGTGTCATTTAAGGAACACAGAGCGATGTGAGCAGCGACAGGATGGGTCACAGCGTGCTCTGCTCTGCTGGGGTGGGGCAGCAGGGAGCACAGCGGTAATTTTGGGTTCCTCCAAGTTCCCGTAGATCGGGACGTTTTGCCAATGGGAACACTGCCAGCCGTGCTGCTGAGGCACATCCAACCCGTACCAAACAGCACAGCGTGCTGTCAGACAGCCCTTAAGCACCGATGCACGCCGCGCATCGCAGCTCCTTCGCCTCATCTCCATCCGGCACTCGAACGAGGCGTTCCCTCCAACAAACACACGGCAAATCTCGGCGTTTTTCATCCCTCTTCAAAAACTCCGAGCGAGACAGAGCTGCCAGCGAGTTATCGCTGCTCATCTGAGCCTGCTTTTTACACCGGGAATCGTACAGAGGTTTTTTTTCGTCCCCTCCTGGTCGCTCCGCACCGCAGCACCGGCTGCACACCGGGCCGGGGCGCGCAGGTGGGAGAGCTCCGTGCAAAGAGCCAATGGGCTCCGGGGCGGTGCCGCGCGCGGGGGAAGTTTTGCCGGTACCGGGGCGGGAGCCAATCAGCGCGGGGCGCGGTTAGGAGGGGACCAATGGGAGCGCGGCGGGGCCGCTCCCGGTGCTCGGGGCCGGGCTCCGGTCCGCGCTGCCCCGCTGCCGGGCGGCGGCGCGTAGGGCAGCGCCTGGGCGCCCCGAGAGGATGTCAGGGAGCGGCGGAGCGTCGCCGCTGTCGGCGCTGTTTCTGTTGTTCCTGGCGGCCCCGGGGTTCGCCCAACCGGCGGGGGAGGCCGCCTGCCGCCCGGTCAGAGCCGCTTTCCAAGTGCTGCAACCCGGAGCCAAGTGGGTACCCGAGAACCCCGTGCCAGGTGAGGCCGCCCGGTGTTTTCGCGACCTCCGCGCGGTGGGCGGGTGGGAAACAGGGCGACGCCGTCGGGTTTCGGCTCCCGAGGTGCGCCGTGGGCACCACGCGCGTGGTTCGGCCGCTCCGCAGCGAGAAGTTCGGGGGCAGCCGTGGGAGCGTTGCGGTCCGGTCGAGGGGAGCGGCTCTGCTCCTGTTTGAAGGCATCGGTAGGAGAACGGAGCTCCCTGCCTTCAACGGGCTTTTCTCGGCTTTTTGGGGACTGGGAAGCGTCGCTTCCCCAGGTGTGCGGAGATGGGCGAGCTGGGGAGCTCCGCGCGCAGCCGCCCGGTGCCGTGGTGTTGCGGTGCTGCCCTGCCCGGCTTGGGGCGAAGCGAAAGCGGGGGGAGAGGAGAGCAGAGGCAGACAGACGGGCGCGGAGCTGCGGGAAGAAGCTGCTCCTTGAGCCCCGGGAGATGCTCCGTGAGCGGTGCCGCTCCGCCGGCACACTGAGCGGTTCCGCTGCAACGCACGGGGACTGGAGGAGCGGGGAGACGGGGTGGCATTGAGCCCGTTGTGTTTGCGAGCGCCCATCCGCAATGCTTGTGGCTGTAGAGATGCAGCCAGAGCTAAGAAATGAGAGCTTCCCTTCTCCCCTTCCTGTCCTTTAAAGCCCCTTCTTACGGTTCCGGTCTCTCCCCAACGCTCCGAAATCAGCATCCCTCGGTCCCTGGTAGCAGGGAGAGAGGAGCGCTGGGAACAGCTCGGAGCGAGGTGTTTGCATGGAGAGCTGCGGGGATGGGAGGGAGCTGCCCTTATCACCATTAAAACGCTGCGTTCTGCTGTCTGTAATCAAATATTTTCCCCTGCTGCCGTGGAATGTTTGCTTTGATCCCCGGGTAATCTCAGAACTCGTTTTTTATGGGGAATGTGCGGGGTGGGGTCCGGCTTCTGGAATGCTGTGGTGCTCTCCGGGAGCCTTTGCTGCCGGTCAGGTTTTTGGGGAGCAAGGAGTCCCCTCCATCTTCAGAGCCCATGGGCAGTGTGGCTGTGCCTGCTTCCAGAGTGCTGCCAGCTTGTTGCAGTGATAAACTTCCCCTGTATCAAAGTGAAAGCGGGTTTTACATTTGCTGAAGTACATAAACTTGATCATAATTAAAGCAATGACTGCTTGCTGATACCTTGGGTCTGGCCCATCTTGCATGAGTCTGTGCAGTAATTACACTTCAGAGCGCTCGCTTCTCCTGCAAGCAGCTGCATCAATCTCAGTAATGGGGGAACATCACTCAAGCATTATTTCCAGGCTTCTGTTTATTGCTTTATTCCTTTCATACATCTGTCAATTAAAAAAGAAGTTTTGGAGTTCCCAGTCACAAATCGCTGTGGAATCAGTTCTGAGATCCTTTGCCTGCAGATCACTGAGGGCTTATACAGTGTATTTAAAATGTGGGTTTGATTTAGTTTTTTGACACAGAGGGAAAATCATGACTTTTAGGAGCCCTGTCTTGCATCGTGAGCAGCTGAAGTGGGAGCAGAGGAAATGTTGCAGAGTTGCAGTGCATGCAGGAGAAATGCCACTGGGATGTGTTATAGGATCAGTGTGTGTGTGTGTGGGAGGGGGACGTCGGCACAGCACTCCCACAGGGCAGCCTGGTCCTGCCAGCTCGATGCTTCTAATTAAAATAATAAAATATAATTAAAAAAAAACCCAACAACAACAAACAACAAAAAAACCCGAGCACCTCTGATAAATGCAAGGGAAGCATCATGCTGTTTCATGTCTGGTACCAATGCAGTGGGAATAATTCCAGCTGAAGGCAGCAAGCTCTGCTCCGGCTCTGCAGCTGCCGGCCTGGGTTCTGCAGCTCAGAGCTGTGCTCTCCTCTTGGCCATTTGCATTGCTCTGCATTCCCGCTGATGCTCTGGCTGTGGAGCTGCTGCCCATGGGCTCCCTCAGCCCACGGCTGGGTAACTTTCGTGCATGCTGTGATGCTGTGTGTTCCTGCTCCAAAGCTGATGTTTTTTGGTCTGCTCCCCAGTACTCCCCTGGCTTTGGGGTCTGGGCTGGTGATTGCCCTGCGTGGGATGGCTGGGGCTGCCACCAGGAATATGTCTCAGCAGAAACACCCGTGGGTGGGCCTGTTTCCTCCTCCCAGGGTGCAGTTCAATTCCCTGCTTTTTGGCCAGCTTCTTCAAAGGAAGCAAGTATAGATCTCCCCTGTGAAAATAGAGGTGATGAACCTTTTGCTTCTGCCCTGGGATTTGATGCTGTACCACGGGCTGACCCAAAGAGTTGGGCTCTCTTCTCTTTTTCCTTTTCCTAACTCTGGAAGCTGCTGTGTGCCAGGGCCCAGCTTAAGGAGCACTGATCCCAATGGTTCCCTTTAGATGCAGGGCTCCCGTTGTGCTCCCCCCCCATTTTCATTCCACTCCTCCTGATTGGGACTAATGGCCCCTCCCCATGCAGCCTTCCCGTTCAGCTTTAACATCTTAGCTTACCAGATAATTGAGTTTTCTGTTCTTAATTATTTCAGGCCTGCAAGTTGCTCTCTTGATAGTTAAGAGCAGGAGCAGAACCCTAAAATTTAGTAACCTCCTCAGGCAGTGCTTTTATAGTGAGATCATTATTATTATTTTTTTTTTTCCAAGGGTTAATTTTAACAACATCCTGAATGGAATGTCTTTGGGATGACTGTAGGGCTTGTGCATATGACTGTAACAAATGTGTATGGTACCCATGAATTAATTCCATATTGTTGATAGTGATGTGCTTGATGCATTTTCCTTCCAGAGGGAGGAAGCTCTCGCATGGCATCACCTCTCTATTCTCTCCACAACCTCTCATTTTAAAAGAAGTGATGATTTGGAGTGGTTACGTTGGTGTGGAGCTCATCTGGCCATCCAAAAGGCTTCAGGAAGAACCCACTGCACAGGGCTTCTGAAAGATGGAACAGAACAATTAAGCAGAAATAAATATCTCCCTGTTGTACTCATGCTGTTCCAACTGTGATCACCTATCGAATGGAGTTGGCTTATAATTTGTCTCTCTTTAATTGGGTTCTGAGCAGTCACATCTCTTTTTCTCCCCAATGCTGGGCATTAAAAACAGGTGACAGGTGCTTGATTGGTCATGTCAATTAAAAGCAGAAGGCAGCAATGTTCCTATGGGCGTGTTATGGGGCAGCCCCAGTGCTCCCAGCACAGAGCGTGGCATTCATCAGGGACCTGCATTCACCAGGGACTGGTTCTTATTTTGGCAGTACTGGGGGGAATGTTAACTTGATACAAGCTGTTGGATCTAGCAGGGAAGCACAGGGGTTGGCTCTACCTGGTAGCAGGGCTGGAGCTGACTGAGGGCGCTGAAAATCCACTTGGACTCCTTCAGCATCCCTAAGACGCAGCCGCCTGCAGATCATCACTGGGCTTTTTTTTTCTTCTTTTTTTTTTCTTCTGACATTTAATCTGCTGAAATCATTTCCACTGCTGCTGTGCTAACCACCTATCTGCGGGAATAATTGTACATCAAAGTCAAATGTAATGCTTTAAATTCACCCCGGTACAAATCTCCTGTGTTGGAAGGAGGAGGAAGAGTCAGGGTACTCCTGAAATTGATTCTGTCAGCCAAGAGTGCTTCCAGAATCAGCAGAGCATTTACACTGCTGTTCCCCAAGATGGCATAAATGGCCCAGGTCTGGCATGGGGCACAGGGGATAAAACCTGTTGGAGTAATGTGTGGGGTCTTTTCTTTCCAAAAATGAAATTGTAATGATCTATAGCAAATGGAAGAGGTCATTTGCAAGGGCTGACAGCGGTATTAGGAGGTGTAATGGCTTGAAACTTTAAGAAAAAGGGGTGTGTGTAGGTTGGGAGATAAAAGCAATCTTAACGGCAAGGGCCATTAAGCAGCAGAATGGGCTCCGCTATCGCAGGGCACAGCCATCACCGAGGTGTTTGGATTGGATGCAGCGCTGGAGGGGTGGGCTGCAAGGCAGGGGCAGGATTTGGTGGCTCATGGGCCCGTGGGCACTGTGTCATGGGGTTTGTGCAGCCTGCATCCCAGCAGGCTGTCCCTCATGGCTGATAGGGACCCATCCTGCCTGCCCTGACCTGCTGTGGTCACCGAGATGCTTCTGCTCACTGGTGTCAGTTGCCCGTCTCTGTAAAAACGTTTTAAGCTGTCAGAGTTAATTCCCAGGCGCTCTCCTCCTCCTCCACGATTGCCCTGCTGCTGCGTGTCTGTCTTTTTACTTACTTCACAAAAATAAAAATCCATTTAAGGGGCGAAATTGGCTTAATTGCCAACAAGAAGGATGGGAGGTGAGCGGTGACCTTGGTGCTTCCCGTCCCCGGCTCTCGCTTGCACAGATCTCTTAATTGCCAACTCTCTGATTTCCTATATTGGTATTTCCATTAATCACAGAAAGCTTTTTCTTTTAATTTGAAGCGTGTCCTAATATAATAAATGTAGGAGGAAATAAACCTCGTATTAACAAGAAATTCATGGCTGCATTGTAGTGTTAAAGGGACCACGCGAAGTCTTTTTGCGGTGTAAATGGACTCAAATACCTCTTTAACTCACTGTTCTGTAACCACTTCTTTCATTAAGGCAGTACCTTGCTGCAAAGTGATTTGATGGGTTCTTATTTGTCCAACGTGGGAAATGCCTGTCACCCCCCCAACTACTGAGCTTCACTCTTCGGCTGCCAGCAGGGCTGGCTCTTTCCTAAAGCTCTACCACGAAATCTGTGCTGTGTGCCCCGTTCTGCAGAAGGGGAAACAGGCTGTGGTCAGAATGGTGTTGTGCCTCCCAGTGTGGGTCCAGAGCCTCTCTGTCCCTTTACCACACATTGCTTTGCTGCAGTATTGGTATAAGCTCCTCTCCATGTTGCAGACAAAGGGTTTTGTGTCTTTTTCTCCTCCTCCCCAAAAGGCTGTGCTATGGGGAAGGATGGGGTTCTGCTGCCAGCCCTGACAGCTGCTGCTTCTCTTGACACCGTGCATGACTCTTCTTCAGCAGGTACACGATTGAACTGACATTAATATTAATCCTCTTCTTCTGAAGTACACCGGAAAAGTGACTTTTGACACTTTCTAGTAATTAGTCAGAGAGAATGTGGTAAAAGTCTTAAGGAAGGAGAAAGAAGCCTGGAAGGATGCATAATCCTCCTGGAACAAAGATGAAAATTACCCAGCTTGCTCAGCTCCTTTTAGTAAAGCAAAAAAATCTCTAGTGAAGGGAAGGACTGTGGGAGCTGAGGGGCTCTGGGGGCACTCAGCCCTACCTAGGCTGTCTGTCACATAGGACAGACTCCTAATGCTGTTTTTGGGCAATGTGAGCCTCGTGGGGAGCTCTGGCATGCCTGGAGTGCTGCAATTGGGATGGCAGTGGCCGAGATGTGAAAGCATCCTGCTGCCATCTGGCCCCAGGTAGCTGTGCCTCGGTGGTGTTTGCATGGAAGTGTTGCTTACTGTTGGAGTTTCTAATAGTTGCATTGAATTGGTTTTGCATGCTGAGGGCTTTTATTTTTCTCTGTTATGAGCTTGTTATCCTATTTGTGACTGCTACTGAAAATTGATTGAGAATGAGGCTTCTTATTACTGCTGCTTCCAGCTCATTGGCTCTACCTCCTCCTGTTGTCTGAACAACAAATGATTTTCTTTCCTCTGGATTGTATTGATGATGTTTTCTAAAATATAAACAGATGTTGCCTCCCACCTCCAGGCTTTTGAGAATGCCAAACCATGCAAGGTGCATCGCTGCCCAGTGCTTTGAGTGCAGCCTGGAGTTCTGGAGCAAGCCATGTTCCCTCTGCTGCTGCGTCCTGGTTTTGTTCAGTGCTGGTGTTCCCATGGCATGTGGTTGCACACTGGCCTTTGGCATCACTCTGTGTGCCATAGGGGCTGTCCCTGTGCAGTGGGATAGGTGGGTGAAGCAGTAAGCCATGGCTTTGCCTTTTGCTATGGAGAAAGGATTGGATGGGGAAATGGCTGAGAGGGCTCAGGAGGTGTGTATGGCTTAGAAGTTTGCATTTAAAAAACCCAACAAAACTAATGATTCTTTTGGTTTCCTATTGCTACTGCTGTTGCTGTGAATGCAAAAGGATGGAGGTTACAGACAAGTAACAGTTGTCTCAAGCTAGTTGTATAAGTCTAGGCAAATGATGAGCACAGCCCATGTGCTGCTCTATTCATTGTAAAACCACAGCTTCAAGCCCTGGCTCCTTCATCCACCTACCCCTCCATTTCTGCTCCTCCCTGAAGCTCTCTCAGCACTCTGGAGGCAGCAGGGCACTGCTCTGTGTCACTCAGCATCATGCTCCTAGGGATGCAGTGCACGGGAGCTGCAGCAATCATTGTGTTGGCATGCGAGGACAGCAAGCTCTCAGGGCTGTTCCTCAGCAGTCCTTATCACTCTTCTCCTTTGGCCAAGCTGCTTGCTCAGGACAAATTCCAGAAAACCATCAAACAATAACTGCAGCAATTAAAATGCATGCAGTTGGTTTCCTCTCTGCTTGCAGCAATCCCACCTCCTAACGCGAGTTCCCTGCCTATGTCTGTCTGCAGGGTTGGACCTGCAGGTATGCATCCCCAAGGGCTCCACGTGCTGCTCGAGGAGGATGGAGGAGAAGTACCAGGTGGTGGCCCGGCAGAACATGGAGCAGCTCCTGCAGTCTGCCAGCATGGAGCTGAAGTTCCTCGTCATCCAGAACGCTGCTGTCTTCCAAGGTGAGCACTGGAATGGTCTGGGTGATAAGTTGTATTGTCTTTGAAGCAGAACTGACCTCTGCCAGATATGTTCTATTCTAGCTACATTCTAGTTTGCAATACTGAGATCTGCAGTAATTATTTAAGGGCCTTTATGCAAGCAAAACTTATTCTATTTGTGGTTAATGTGCAGTGAAATGTTTGCTTGCTTGTTGAGCGCTCTTCTATGCGGGTTCTGTCCTTCTACATTAACAGCATTTTTGCTTGTATTTAAACAAAAAAAAGTAATGAGCAATGAAGCATTTCCTCCTTCACAATACTTTTGTACAATAATCAGACTTTTTTGTTCATGTCTCACAAACAGCAAGATCCAAAGCCTTCTGAAGTCTGTGGGGTCATGGCAAAGCAAGGAGGAGTGGCACCCTCTGTGTTATGGGTCACGCTGCTGCTTCTTGAGAGGGCTGATTCTTTTGCTCTGAGTTTTATTATTATTTTTACAGTGATTTCCATCCCGACCATGATAGCCCCTTCCCTGCGCAGGGACTGTTCTGAAAAGCCTTGTTTGGCTGCATTGCCATTCTTCTCGGGGGAGGTGGCAAAGAGCATTTAATTGCAGAATTCCTGCTAAAAGAAGGGTCGAGGCTAATAATGATATATTTTACAGTCCCACTGTATAAGAGGAATTTCTAAGTGGAACCCATGTACTTGCTTCAATTACATCGTATCAAGTGTTTTGAACTTGGAAGGGGCAATTCATTGGACTTAAAATCGTGCTCTTCTCTTAGCTTCAAATTAAAAGGCTTGAAGTTTGCTGAATGCTTTTTTTTTAAAAGAAAAGTGGTTTTTTTTGCTGCTTGTTTGTGTTCTGACAGCTGTGCCAGAGCTTTAGGGATGGTCTGACTTCAAGAGGTGGCAGTTGGGTGCTAAGCTGCTTGGCGTTGCTCATGGTGCGGGGCAGGTCTCTGCTGTGGGCTGCAGGATCTGAGGCTGTGAGAACAGTGGGGCTCAGAGCAGTGCCAGCCCTCAGCAGGGAGAGTTCTCTCAGCTTCCCTGCGGGGATCCTCCTGCTCTGGGGATGAGTAATTGCACCGCTGTCTGGAGCGGGGTGATGTGTTGGTATGGAAACGTATCCCAACCGCTCCTATTAAACACAAACATAAAACCTGTCAGAGTTCATTTAAATATTTTTAGCCCGGCATCCAAGGGGACCGCTGGTCTGACAAGCAAAATCTCACCCAGATGTTATTATTTTGCACTAAATTTAATTTCTTCTTGCTGAAGCCAGAGCTACATCTACGCTGATAAAGATCAAGGGAAATTGCCTGGCATTTACTGAAGACCTCATCCAGGCCTATCTGTTACAGTGTTCACTTAGCAAAGATTATTAGATTATTAGTTTTAGACCCTTGGGCTTTCTCGTTATTGCAGTTAGAAGGAAAGATCCCAACAAAGAACCCTTTCCTTCACAAAATGTAAATGGTACGATTAGTGCCGGGCTTCGTCTTAGAGGCACTTCTTTGAGTTATGAAGATGATTTAAGTAATGATTTAATCCTTTGGAAACTTGCTGAGTTTGACAGTGTTACAATTGATTGTAGCTGCCTCCACTGCAGTTAAATCTCACTCCAGATGTCTCTGCAGGCAGTTTCCCTTCACTACTGTGCAGTATAACCATGCTGCTATCTGTCCATGCACACCTCACGGCTCAGATTCTCAGCCCATGGCAGCTCCAGCTGAGTTCCTACAGTCCCAAACAAGCTCTCGTGTCTTCCTGACAGTGACATTTAATGTTGCTCCTGGCTTCTCATCCCGACTAAGTAGTGAATCAGTGCAACTCACTTGCAAGTAGCAAGAGCCATTCCCATCCTGTCGTTACTCCCAGTTATTTTTCTTGATTTATATCCTGGCTTTTTACTTGGGTCCACTTCCACCTCTGCATTTTTTTTCAATTAAAATGACAAAAAAGCCTTCAACAAACGCCACTAATTTTCTAACTGTTCAATCTGTATCTGTGACTATTATGGCTTTGTGTAAGGAAAACACAACAAAATGAGTTTTGTTCTTGTTCTCTTCCTCCCCACACACACTCAGCAGCTCTGCCCACAAGTGGGGGAGCAGTGGGCTGTGTGCATCTGCATCTGTTGTCTGCTTCCCAGGTTCAGGAGTAAGAGCTCACTTGTTGCTAGAATGCAGGATGATAATCTGTTATGCTGTGGGTAGCAAAGGGAAAGCTATAGCAGCTGTTCAGTGTAACTTTCATGATGCGTTCCTCCTGGTTCTTCCTCCATGGAGAAAAGTACTCTTTTGAAGAAGGTAAAGAGTGTGGCACTGTTGAGCACAGAAGGACGTCCCAGGGAAAAGGACACCTGCACCTACAGCAGTGTGTAGGACTGATGGTGATGTCCCCATCCAGCTGCAAGTGTGGCAGCTCCCTTGGGAACCCAGCGGGAGCTTGCAGGAGGTACAGATATTGCAGGGGCTTTTGGGATGCTTGTCTCAGAGCAGTTCCTAGGAAGGCTACACAAGTCAATGTGGCCAAACCTGCTGGCATCTCTATGGTTGCCTCTTATTCATGGATTCTCAGTTGTCCTGACAGAGCAGTGGTGCGAGGAGAACTTCAGCTCCTCTCCCTTCTCGTTCTGCAGGAGGAGAAAGGCAGAGCTGTAATTCTTGGTCCTACCAGACAGCTCTGCAGGCTGTAAATCCTCCGTTAGGCATAAATGCAGCCATTCTGGTTATTTATAGTTATTTACGCTATCCATTCATATCTGTCAGGAGCGAAGGCGGTTTTGACGTTGCAAGCTTCTATCAGGTTATCTTTAATCAGTTTAGAGGCACCTAAGCCACAAATATATCAAATAGCCAATCCTAATGTCAGAGTCCTCGAACGCATGACTGAATTATTTATTTTGTTATGATGAAAATGTCTGGGCTTTATTGAGTTTTCTTTGAAGAACTTGATTCTGCTTGAAGTCTGGAAGATAAAAGATCAGCGATTGTCTCTCCAAGTTTCTTATTCTGAACCCTTCAAGGCTTTTCATTTTTCACGAGCTGCTGTTACTACTTTAGAGTCAAGGTGAGGGAACTGAGGTTTCTTTTCTTCTCTTAAAGAGGTATAAGTATATAAGAAAACCTTTTTATCTTTACTAATTATGCCTTGTGTGTGTAAATCCAGGATGTGTGCAGCACCGATTAGGCGAGAAGAGACTGGCTGTGTAGTGGGAGGTATTGCACGGTGATTGTGAAGAAGGGTCCTCTGCTAGCAGTGCTGCTGAGCAGGGCTCTTGTTGTATCGCATAGAATAGAACCATAGAATTGTTAAGATTGGAAAAGACTGCTAAGATCACCAGCCCCAGTCCATCCCTACCATGTCCATCCCCACGTCCTTCAGTGCCTCATCCCCACAGCTCTGGAGCACCTCCATGGATGTTGACCCCTGGGCAGCTGTGCCAGTGCAGCACCACTCTTTCTGAGAATAATTTTTTCCTAATATCCAACCTCAACCTACCCTGAATAGTTTAATATGTGTTTTAAACCTATTAAATCTAACAGTCTTTGAGGTGTTGGCTGTTCGAAGAGCCTTGAACGGGCTTTTAGCATCATGCTAAATAGGGAGGGAGAGCTAGGGGAACAAGCCTCTATCCTGAAAAATTATCAACTTCTGAATGTATAAGCAGCAGAGGGGTGCTGGGAGCTGGGAAGTCCTGGAGCTGAACCAACCCTGCACAGGGAGGGTCTGCAATGGGGACAGAATGGTCCAAGCATGCTGCAGCCATGGTGTGTGCACGGGATCTGATGTCCTTCTGAGAAGATGCATGTAGATGTGATACTTGGGAACATGGATTAATGGGCAATATTGGGGTAAGTGAATGGTTGATTCTGTGATTTTTGTGAAGTAGGTTTGTGCCGTTGGCCAGGCCTTGTGAGCAGCTTCTCTAGTGCAGGAGAAAAGAGATTATGGTAAATGGAATCAGTGTAAAAAGATTCTCAGTAGTAGACCCATGTGATGTGTGGTGGGTCAGCTCGGTGGCTTGAGGTGTGCTGTGTAATGCTGACTCTTGCTTGTGGGCCTGTAAAATGTTCCTCTGATGTTCTAGAGGAGACTCAGAATGGATTCATTTTTGGGAAAGAATATTAAAATTATAATTGGACTTTACAAGTGAATAAGCGTCACAAGCAGATCTCTGTATCATCTGATAATTCCTATTTAGTTCTTTGCTCAATGATACACCAATGCATCCCTTTTTGCATCTCTGTAGTAATGTTTTTTCTCTTTGGAAACTTATTGCTTTATTGTGCTTTTTTAAAAAAAAAAAAACAACTATTTTCATTACCTTGTATTTAAAATAGCAATTGTCTGGCTGGGTCGTCTCAGGCCAGTTTTCTCCTTTGGCAGTAGTTCCTATGATTCCTGCCAGATGCTTTAGAAGCCCAAAGTTTGTAGTGGCAAATGATGATGATATGTTTCCCAGGCTGATACTGGCGTTATAAACTAATGATTACAGGTAGGTAGGAAGAGCTGCATAATGGGAAATCTCCAGTTGTCAGTATTGGTCTATGGAGGTAATGTTTCCTTTCAAATAACCAGAACTTACTGTTCATAAATCACAGTTAATCTGTTTACTATGGTAGTGCATGAAGCTGGAAGTCTGAAGTGTGCCATAATGCTTAGCTTTAGGAGCGCAGCGGTAATAGGAGCAGCCATTTCAAACGATTTGAAATTGGGGGATCAGCAAAATGCAGAAGTTGTGGAGGCTCTGGGCATTAAAAATGACTGCTGAGGATTGATGAGTTTCTTTAACAAATTGTAAAATCCATCATGCAGGAGTTAGGGCATGAAACTGCCCTCCTGAGCCGCATAAAGCACGGGTTTGGAAGTACTGCGTGACAGTGCACACTGCTGGGAAGGGAGGTTTGAAAAGCTGCTTGATGTTGCTTTTGTTTCTCCCTCCAGCTGCCTGGATTTCAGATGCCGGCATGGCACCAGTGCGTGGCTTGGTGTGATGGGTAAGGGTTGCTCCCACAAAGAGCTGGTGGTGCTGGGAGGGAGCAGCCCGGGGGGACCTGGGTGGTGATGTGTAGTGCGGCACTTCCCGTGTCCTGTCTCTCTTTAGTTCCCCTGCAATTAAATACTGCTGATGTCTTTTCCCTTGGTGGTGAAATGAGGCCTGGAGCTTAATGGGGGGCTTTTCACAGTTGCCTAAATGCTGCTTTAGCAGATTTTAAACATGATATTGGGTATCTGGGCTGGGGGGGGGGGGGGGGTCATCAATTCGGGGTATGTGGGGACATTCGTGCTATATGTGAGCCTTTCTTCTGCTATGGGACACCATCCTCTGCCAGCTCTATGCCTGCTTTCCTGTGGTGCCCTGCCTGCAGAAGAGATGTGGCCCTCTTGCAAAGCATGAAATGCACAGAGTTTGGGGGTGTCTGCTTCTGCAGGTCTGTCTGCTCTAATTACACTCAGAGCTGGGAGTCTCCATCTCCAGATAGTTCAAGTGTTAGCATTGTCTAAGAGCCTCCTAATGATACGAAGTAGTCAAATTACAACTTCCCTTTGTCATTCCACACAGAAATGGATGCCCCAATATCTTCCATCTCTTGGCCTGTAAGGATAAATAGAGGCATTCTCCTTGCACAAAGTACTCAGAATGCAAACGAACCGGTTTGCAAGCTCTGGAGAGGGAAGGGAGGAAGAAGCCCGCACCCCACAGTGAAGACAGGGACCTATCTCTAAAGAAAACCTTTTGCTAGATTGTCATCTTCTTTACTTCTAAAGGAGCAGTAAGACACAACGATAAGGCAGCCAATGGTGCATTTCAGCTGGTGGCAATGAGCTCATGCTGAGCCAATTGAACTATCGATATGCTGTGGCTTCGCGTTCCCTCCAGTGACGTTGGCCACCTCAGGTGTGTTACCTTGACTTCACCACTGGTGTGAAATCAATTTTAGCAATTTTTATAATCTTTCGTTTTCCTACAGAAGTATGTTAATGTTAATCTGTGTATTTTCCTTTTTTTTTTTTTTTTTTTTAAGACAACACATTGCTCAGATAGTGAAGGCAGATGAGAGCTTTCTACATGAGTGGCCCATAGAAGTCTGTAAGCTTAAGGCACTGAGAATCCAGTTTTGAAGGTTTGGGCTTCATCCTTCAGAAGGTCTGAAATGATAGGAATGTGTTAATCTGGTCTTTCACTACTCAGTAGCTTGGCATTGACTTTATTCCTTTGGTACAGAAGAGGCACAGGTCTCTGTACTCTTTCCAGTATCAAAGGGCACCAAAGGGGTGTGTATGTCACTCTAAGGACATTTTGCTCCTTAGAAACAAAGCAGAATACCTCTCATAAGAGCAGCAGGGAGACACCTGAGGGCTTGCACCGAGTTCAGACCAGTGTGTCTGTGGCTGATGCTAGCTGGAGAACCCATAACCCTGGGTTATCAGCTGTAGCTGATGCTGGTCTGAAAGGTCTTGGGAACTTACAGGCTCATACAGCATGGGTAAGTGTTTATGTAGAGTTTGAGATACAAGGCTGAGCATTGTGATTGTGTGATTGCCTGATGTGTGGCCAACCAAGCTGTGTTCAAAACATCTCTTCCTCTTAGAATTAAATCACAGCTGCAGTTCTGCGGGCGTTGGAGGATATGTGCTGAGTTGTGTGTGGGCATCTCTGTGTGCAGCAGGGCAGAGGCTGTGTCCTGTTTCCCTCTAACAGTGCTGAGTTTTGGTGCTGATGGAAGAATCTCCAGCCCCATTTTCACAGAATCGCCACGTGCTCAGAATGTTTTTAGCTCTATTTCATGCTCTAGATTGTCAGATGGATGGCCATTATGGTGAAATGAGTTTTTCGTCCTTTCCCTTTCTTGTTTTTGCTCTTCTCCCAGATGCAGCACCTGGAAGTTGTGTTGGTGCTGCACAGAGGGACAACTGGCACATGGAAGTAAGTTCATCCCCATTAAATGATGCATTTATACATCTGAGCATCTGAGTTGTGTGCGGGCATCTCTGTGTGCAGCAGGGCAGAGGCTGGATGAAATGTAGGGAGTGCTGCCTATTTCATTTAATACTTAGAAAAACAATCTGAATTGGGCAACAAATGATCTGATTTTGCACTGGGAAAAACAAGTCACGTAAGTCTGTTGGTTAGAAAGTGAGGTTTAAGAAACCCAACCCTCTGAGACAAGGCAAAACAAACAGCAGTGTAGATCAATGGTAAAAGAATTCTGTTGCTGATCAGCTCTTCCCAAATTTGTCATCTTCACGTCAGAAAATCTATGACGGAGTGTCATAAAGAAGCAATTTTAAAAGCTGTAGAGACCAGTAAGGCTGCATCTAGGATTACAGTTCATGGCTTTGGAATTCACTTTTTGAAGAAAATTGATGAGTAACAGATTGTAGTGGTGCAGCGTATTTGTACTCGTCAAATTCCTGTTATGATTGCAGTGAAAAACGATGTTCATTTCTCAGGGAAAGGAAATTAAATAGGCCTAGTAATCCATGTGAGGAGATGAGCTTTCACATTCTTTCCTCTTCCTTTAGTGTAAACCTATCAGATCGACACGTTCTCTTGAATCTACCTCATAAAAAAATGAAATCAGATTGCTACAGAATTTCCAAGGAATTATATCAAAATGACACACGTATTTTACTGCCTTTTAATTATGAAATTATTTCAGTCTGCTTCAGCCTCCCATGCAAGTGGAGACAGTCTAGCAACTGTTCTTAAATATTGGCTCATAAATTCCAAATACTTCTTTAAATGGAAGAAAATAGCATCCCACGGCAGGGTAATAATTACCACTTGTGCCATTAAAATCTTTACTGGCTAATTTTGATGCTCAGCTTCTGTCTGGATGAGAGTTTTAGGAGTGTTATTTATGCCACTGCTTGTCAGGGGAGTGCTTGGTCCCTGATGTCAGACCTCACAGCTGGGCTCGACCTCCTTGTGAAACCTTTGGGAGTTGCTGGTACTTAGCAAGAACTAGATGGAGGTCTTTGAGATGGCCTGAGATCTTTTGCTCATGGTATGAAGCATTGCATCCCTCTGCTTTGTAGAAGAGGGCTGGGATGTACAGCTTGCCTTGTCATTAGGCTGTTACTTTAGATAATGGCCTGGAAATGATATCAATAGCCCTGCGTGTTGTGTTCTGCTGCCAGCAAGGAGCAGGCGGTGTGTTTGACATTTCAGAAAGAAGATTCATTTTCTATGGGATGTGGTTCAGAATCTATTTCTTGAACTAATAGACAATATAAGATTATTTTGACTAGGTTGCATAGACTTTCACTTTGAGGGTGCAAAGCATGCGGAATTACTAGTATTAAATGAAAGCAAACAGTTCACATCAAATGAGAAGGCAGTCTTTGAACTGGCGAGAGGTTGAAAACCATCTATTTCTCTGCCTTGTGATACTTAGCTGTGACATAAGCATGAAAAATAATTAGACTCACTGGTAAGCAAATATTCGAAAATGAACCACATCTTGTTGTTACAGAGCCAATGGAAGGTCACCTCTTCAGATCCCATTGATCCTCTTGGCTTTGGCTCAGCCAACAGCGAGATCACAGAACTGCTCTCAAGGAGATATTTCTAAATGTTATTGAGGTTGAAAAGCCTATGAAGGCTGTGAGCAAACCAGGCAATTTGTCCCACGTCCATTTGATTTCTTCTGTCCTGAGCACTAGAATACAGCCTTTAATTATAAAGCTGTATGTGTTTTCCCACAAGCTTTCTTCCTTGTGTAAGGGCATGGAACAAACGCTGCCCCTTAATGAGCCACTTCCTTTCTCCTCGTTGTTTCAGGTCTTTTTCTTAAAATATTTTGAATTTTTCCCTTTAATTTTGTGGTGTTTCATGATGTACAGCACTGACTAAGCGTATGTTTGTTCCACAGATGGAAAACTTGAAATGCTCAAAAAAGAGCACATTTTTGACCTTTTTTGACTGCGTTCACCACAGTGTAGTATTATGTATTCAAGATGTAGTCTTGACTTAGGGTGCAGCTTCCTTCTCTACTGCTGGCTCTGTGCAGTTCGCACCTTACAACTCCTGGAGCTGTCAAAGCTCTGGAGAAGAAGTGTCCGATTTCCAAGCACTTGAGCTATGCTTCTTTGTAAGTTAGCAAAAAGGAGTAGCAATGCTCCAAAATCCAGGCACTCTTTTAAAATACAGAAGATTTCAAGGCTGGAAGCAACAACAGCAATGTATTTCAACTCTGACTACTCCCCACTCCCCTCCAAACACAAGTGAGTTGGATCTGGGTTCATCTCCACAGGTACAGCAAAAACCCAATCCAGTCGCATCCCCTAAACTGTGACAGAGGAGTTCGTGTTTGTGGGCTCTCACAAAATGCTGTCAGAACTCAAGTTCCGTTTCTAAGCTTGGGAAACACTTCAGCTAATTAAAGAAAAGGTCAGCAGGATTTTGTACTGCCTTGTTCTCAGAAGCAGCTGAACCATTTAAGCTGAAATGAAAATTTGCCCTAAGGCAGACAAGAAGCACGCAAAGTTGCAATCCGGATGGTCGGAGCCTGGCAAAAAGAAATAGGTAAGCAGGAATAGGATTTAAAGATCAGAAGCGTTAGGCAACTGTAACATGCAGGGCTACCAGCTCTGCCTGCAGTCAGTTCTAATGCTTTCTGCAATAGACATGTAGGTGAAGCAGTGTGATATTGCATTCAGAGGTTTGGAGAAGACTCAAAAGCAGCAGATCCAAGTGATTTTGCAGAATGTTAGGTGGCTTTTTATCCTCTGTACATATAGCCTTAGGAACGTTGCTTCCTGACAGCTAGATCTGTGTGAGCAGAACTGCTCTGTCCATTCAGACCTTTTCAGGTGCCCGAGTAGCTGTAAGACACAAACAGATTACAGGATGAATAATAGATGACTGTAACAAATCTTGCTAATCAACAATAATAAGTCTTAATTTAGGACTATTTGTTGCTGCATCCACAATGCCAATTTCTGTTCTAGTCCTGTAACTTGCTGTGCTTTTTTGTTTATGATAGCAGCAGCGCCAGTGAGTGTGAGCATATTAAAATGTGCTGACTTTCTTGCATGGAAAGCATTTCGATATTGGTGTTTGAAGTCTACAGAGACTAATCCAGCAAGCTAACTTAGTTGAGAGATGTCATTCATGCAAGGACTTGAATCTAACCGCTAGGAGTATACCAAAAATATTTAATGTTACTTAGTGTGCTTGGGAAAAATGGAACAAGAAAAGAAGGAAAATGGATGCTTTCTTTTTATTTATTTATCTAAGAAGAACTGAGCCTATGTCAGGTCTCAAGAGCTGCAGAGGATGCTGCAGTAGCCCAGGTAGAGCTCAACACCACCGTCTTGTCAATGAAGCGTTGCTCAAATCTGCAGTAACACAGCTGCTCGTGGTTCAGTGGGTGACAGTGGAAGAGCCGCTGGAGGGATGGGGCAAAGCTTCATAGAAGTTGTACCAAACTATGCTTTTGAGATACCCATGGTTGGAATGGGGAGATTGAATACCAGGTTGCTGCATTAGTGCCAGGTTTCAGCATATAACCAGCTGTTAACTACACCAAGTGATGAAAGCGGGCAATGACCTGAGCCCCTTGATCTGAAGTGCTGTAAAACTCCACTGGAAGTGGCAGCAATGCTTCCTGAGGCCAATGGCTGTTGTTCCTGAGCCTTTCTGCAAGGGCTGTCCTGGCAAGGCAGAGATATATCTCCTCTTCCCTGCACATAAGTGTTTTTGTAGAGGTCTGAAAGTGCACATAACTCACTGTGATGTATTGGAAGGCTCCAAGTGCGGGGCTTGTGCCTGTGCTGGAGCTGAGGCTGCAGTAAAGCAGCAGCAGCTAAACTGAAGGATAAAGGGACAGCAGCAGGACCCTATGTGTTATCCCTGAAGGTGCCTTGTGCCTTCTTATGGGCAACGTGCTGAAAGGAAGGTCCCGAAGGGTCCCTCAGTTGGACAGGTAGTGGTGAAGGACAGCACCGGACTAAAACTTTGGGCTGCCCCCGCTGCATGCATCAGTATGTAAAGAAAGGATTCGAGACTGGGGACTGAGGGTCTAATCTTGCTTCCTTGCTGACCTCCAGGCTGCGTGCCCTTTTTTCCCCATAGAGCTGTTCAGCCAGCTCCCGAGGCAGGAGGACTCGGTTCCCTGCTCTCTGTGTTTTAAAATATTCCCTTTATGACCTGCTGGTGCCAGCCCCATGGCTGCCTCCTGCTCTCTGTGCAGCACCCGGCTTCCCCCTCCCAGGGTGAGATGGCTGAAGAGGTCATGCAGCATTAATAGGGAAGCAGATCTCTGATTTTGTTCCTGCTTATGTACTCTGACATCTCTGACGTTTTGTGAAGTGTGAAACGTTCTGGAGAAAACAACTTGGCTTTTACTGAAAAATTAATTACCTTGGCACTTTCCCCTTAGCAGTGGGCTTTTGTCAGAGGACAAAGGCACTAATGATGGGGGAACAGATGAGATAGTAAAAGGACAACAGTAACATTAAAGAGAGAAAATCTGCATTAAGATAAAAAGAGCTAATTAAGCGTTGATTATCAGGGAGCAATGTAAACTCTTCAGAAAGCATTACCTTCTGTGCACTTACTCTATAGAGCCAATTTATATACCTGAGTTTATCTGCTTCATAAATTAGTCTTTCCTGTAATTACAGCTAACGGACTATGACTTGCTATCCTCTTCAGTAGTATTCTCCTCTCCTTAATGCTCAGATGTAACTCCTGCGTGCATTGTGTGCTGGGTTCAAGGAGAAGGAAACTGGATGGGCTCTGTGCATTTCTTAAAAGCTTTTGGAGCTCTCATTTAGCAAAAAGGAGAAGGGGAGGTAAAATACCACAGAGCTGTACTCCTGGCTCTTTCTGACCTTGTAAATGGTGGTTTTCTTTCTGCCCTCTCAGAGGAAGAGCTCATCAAGGAGCTTTGGTTCAGTGATAAGGAGATGATGATGTAGGTTCTTTGTGCAGTTAAGGGCTGTTGTCCACCTGAATGGTGGCGGTGTAGCATTGTGTTACAAATACATAAATAACCAGAGCATCTTGATGAGCTTATGGAGAGCTGTGGTTTCAGTGTTCCGGCACAAAAAAGATAGGAAGGAAGAACTGGAAAAAAGAAATAAGTAGCTTTGCCTGTGTTTCTGGTGGGCCTCAGACATAATAAAGCATGATAGATAGTGGAGCATAAGCACAGATAGTAGTGCTTATGTAGTCAGCCACTATATTCAGATTTCTACCTTTTCTTCAGTCTTCAAGAAGAAATGGAACAAGAACATGGGCTGTTATCATGGGGAAAGAGAGTGCTTATTGTAACTTGAAGCTTGCTTGGCCATTAGTATTGTATTAATGTTCCCCTGCTTCTAATGATATGAAGAATACAGGATGCACTTAAAGGAATGCATGTCATTAAAATGGTATCTGACAACAGTTCTTTCACTGCCTGTGATGCGTTTGATTGTTAATATAGATATAATGTAAATGATCAGAAGATAAAAACTCCCTTTCTGTCTTTATAATGTCTTCATCTGCCTGTTAAACAGGGGGAAATGGGAAAGTGAGTGATCCGTTTCTTAGTACGGTGCTGTGTCACCCACATACTTTGAAAAGCTTAATAGCGTAAAATGAAGTGTTCATGGTTTGTTTATTTTCCTACTAACGATGACATTTTAGGCTGAACCATAGTTGCTCCTTTACAATGCAGTTGTGTTGTCCTTACTGCTTAAATGCATTTCCCATACATTACTGTTTTGTAGAGCAGTATGTCAGGATTTTAATAAAGGTTTTGAACCTCTGTGGCAGAAGCATGATTGCCCTATAGGGCTGAATTCTCTCTTACGGGAAATAGTGGTTGACTTTGCAAAATGATGTAGTTGCAGTACTTGAAGGGAGCTGACAAGAAGGAGGGGGACCGACCTTTTTACACATTCTGATAGTGATAGGACAAGAGGGAATGGCTTTAAACTTGAAGAGGGGACACTCAGGTTAGATGTTAAGAAGAAATTTTTTACTTGGAGGGCGGTGAGGCCCTGCACTGCTGCCCAGAGAGCTGTGTGTGTCTCTTCATCCCTGGAAGCGTTCAAGGCTGGGATGGATGGGGTCCTGGGCAGCCTGAGCTGGTGGGGGACAACCCTGCCCATGGCTTGGAACTAATGATCTTCAAGGTCCTCTCCAACCCAAGCCATTCCATGATTCTATGTGCCCTGTCCTGCTGTGTCTTCCCATGTGCCATCTAACTTCACAAATTCATACGTAATTAGCATGCCCCTATTAATAACGTTATTTAAAACCCAAGGTTAATGAATGATTACGATAAGGGTTATGTGATATGATTGCAAGAGCTAAATAATGAAGATTTCAGAAAGCAGTTAGCATGTGTTTGACACGCTGCCTGGGGAGGAGGCAAGGATCTTGTTTTAATCACTTAATAGCGCTTTAATAAGCAAGGCAGCGCGGTAGATGGGGGGATGTTAGGAAGTGCAGGACGAGCGGTGAGTAGCATGGTGTGGTGAATAGCAAGCAGCAGTTAGGAGGTTTCTTAGCACATAAAATGTCAGATTTTTCAAACTTGAAAATGCTGACTTGAAAGGCAGCCCCCTGTTTCTCCCAGTGCTGGATTTGCCCTTCTTGTTACAGTATTTTTGCATGCAGTTCCCTGAAGCGTAGCCCTTTTCTTTTAGGAAAGAAATGCCATCTATTCTTGCAACACAGAGTCTTGGGCAGATATAATTGGTAGCTATAAGGCCGGATGCCAACACTTCCTTTTGCTTTCATTTCGGTTGCCTCTTTGAGGAAAAACTGCAGAGAGGTCCCTGGGTGCGTGGGGCAGCTTTTGGGTTTTCTGTTTCCATTTTAATTAGGATCACATCCAAATGGAGCAAAGCGTTTGCCGTTCACCCTGTGCAGGCATTAACAGTTCCCATTCTCAGGCAGGAATCTTCCTCTGAGAGCTGACACTGTGTGCTGGCCCAGATAAATGGTCATGGAGGGAGCTCTCTCTCCTTTAACACTCATGGAGTATGGAGTCTATGGGACCCAGTACTGTGTTGCCCCAAGTCAGTGTGGATGCTCAGAGGTAAAGGCTATAGGGCTGCACTGATGGCTTTCTGCAGTGGTAGAAAGTCTTGGTGTCTTTGCAAGTCTTATTTTAAATGTTCTATTTTTTCCCCCCTTCCAAAATGAGTTGAGCAATTGTTTCTGTATTGGCAGCTGGCTTGTAAGTCAGCCACTCGGTTGCCAGACCAGGAGGATGTGGAAATGCCTTATAAGCACTTTTATGTTTTGTGATCGTTTTAATTCACCAATATTTAGAGCCTCTTTGCATTGGTGCAAAGCAAAATAAAACACGGTTTCTGACAGGTGCCAAGACAGGCTCAGGAGGAATTGCTTCAGTCAGGGTCTGAGAAAGGTCTTGGGTTTCTTTTCTTCCTTTTTTTTTCTTTTCCTTCTTTCTTTTCAAAAAAGGCTTCTGGGTGTTAATTTCATTGTTTAAGGTCAGATGATGTTGACTGAAATCATGCAACTAATTCTATCAACAAGCAAAGTTATTTACATAACAGATGGAATTTAATTTGGGCACTGCTTCTCCCGCATCTCTCCCTGGTTTGGTATTTGGGTTGCACCTGAAAAAATACACTGATGTCCATGTTAGGGCTGAGTTTATTATGCTTATCTTGCTGGAGAGGTGCTAGGCCAGGGATGTCTCTTATGGCAACTTACTTTTTATCAGTGTTTTTATGGGTCCTGCTGTAGCTGCCATTCATCTTGCTTGGCTCTGGGACTGGTCTTCCAGTTGCAGCATTTCTTTGGTTAGTGAAAGGAGGCAGCCTCTTTTCCTCGTGTGTAAGGGACAAAACTGCTTTCTGTATACCTCCCTCTTTGCCAGAGTCCTACCCTGACTTAGTTTTGATGTCTTCGTAAATATTTTCAGTGTGTAACACAGCAGCAGTGGCACTATGTAAAGAAGCCGGGAAAAAAATCAATTCCTGGGAGTTCTGTAGAGCTAGACAGAAAAATGCCTTGTAGCTAAAAACAGATGCTTCAGCAAAAACCAAAATGTCACAGCCTCAATTTTTCATTTAAAAAAAAAAACCCACGTCTTCCATCCCTCTGAGGGTGTCTGCAGAGCTGCCCTTGGCTGGGGCTGGATGTATGGCTGTATGTATGGCTGGGGCATCCATTAGGGGAGTTGCATGGGGGGCTGAGCTCTGTGTACACTGCCCGTGTTCCCTGCTTGCTCTGTTGGATGAATGTAGTGGGAATGATTTGGATCTGCTCAGTCCAGGGAACGAGTGGCACAGAAACACGTTCCCTTTTGCTGTTGCTTCCTTTGAGGGCCTAAGCACGTGGCACTTGGGTGTCACCCTGAATGAGTGGAAATGGGGCAAAAGCAGTGGGGATTTACAATGAGAAATCTGTCTTGCTGTCTATGATTATTATTATTATTATTTTTCCTACAATGGAAAATGAGATTGTTGCTTTTATGCTGGACAAATTTCTGGACTCTTGGGAAAGCTTGGAAAGTCTGGCTGGCACCCCTGCAGTATTGCTCCAACATGAGCATCCCTCTGTTCTATAACACCGCTGTCTGCTGGAAAAATCTGTGTTCCGTTTACAAACCAGTGAAGTTTTAAGTGAAGAATCCAATGAGTTCTGATATTTTTCAGAAAGCTCTGTGTTGTAGTAGGACAGGGATTAGAGAATCACTGCTCTGTTTTTTTCAGGGCTGGTGTGATGGCATTTCCTTGCCTGTTTGGATTTCCAGGTAGATAAGATGGCAATGGAACGAAACCAGCATTCTGCTCCTGAGAGCTGGGCTGGGATTTTTATCTCGCTGGAGACTGTTGTCTGTGGTGTTGTCTTTCTGCTGGAGCCCCCTAAGTATTTAATAGGTGCGTTGACTTCTGAGATTGCAAGTGCTTTGCCGGAAACCCATTTTCTGTGCTGATATCCCCTGAGGGAAAGCAATGCTCAGGTTTAAAAAGACTGGATTCTGTTTCACCCACCTTATATTATTATTACAAATCATATTATCTTAATTAAACAGGGATCCACGTAATAAAGAATCCGTTGTGTTGGCAAAAATTAAAGATGTGCAGGAATTGTGATCGTGTTACAATAATTGCCTCAGTGGTAGCATTAATGCTTTTTCACTTCAGTTGCTCCTTGTTGATTGAACAACCTTTTCCGTAGGCTATAAATCTCTCTGGCTCTGCTAATAAAGAACTAAATAGCCTAATAATGTTTCCAAATGTAGCATTGCTTGACTGTTTTAGGAGAAGGCAATTTCTCATCCAAACCGAAGTCCTAACTATGAAGTATGACCGTATTGTGTCTACACTGCTCAACTACTTCTGCAAGAGATAGGGTCAGAAATCTAAAAAAACAATATAGCAATGGAAAAATGGTGTTTGTTCATTTAAAGCAGGAGGTCGGGAGTCCCAATTAACTGTGTTTGGCGAATCTTCTCTTTCTGCTGAGCCCCCGCTGCAAACAAGGAGATGCTTCAACATGCATGTGGCAGCTCTTATACGGAATGAGGGTTTCAAACAAGTGAAGCACAGCTTTGCATCCTCTGCTTGCACATGTGCTACAGGCAGAGTGCCTGGTCGGGATGCTGGCCAACTAAGGAAGGTGGGTTTGTAATGTCACGTGTTCCAATTGGTGGATAGAAACATTTTATGTATTATTTATTTTGTAGCTAGAATCAAAGATCCTATGATTGTTTTGTTTTTCTTGCAATTGTGGCCCAAGTAAAACCCCCCAACGTGCTCAATGCTGCAGGAAGGGACTGAGAAGTGTTTAGTCACTTGTAATTGTTTGTCAGGTTATTAAATGACAGCTGCTTGGAATCAGAGAAATGAGGTACTGACACACACAGCTGCTGGTACCATTTACTTTTGGATCCCAGTGACACAGCCCAGCAGTACCGAATGCAACTGTCAGCTCCTTCTCTTTTAAATGGTGTTGTCTACTGGGGCACGTTTGTCCTATGGCATCAGTTCTTCTGCAGAGTCAGCGAGACATCTCTGGTGATGAAGTCGCTTTGCGGTCTGAGAGTTTAGATGACCATAAATTATTGTGAGTTGCTGAATTGAGAATGCAGTGACCCTACAGTATAACCCTCCTGTAGGAAACGCCCTGATCTTGTAGCTCTGTGAAAAATGCCTCTTCCCAAACTTCTTCATTCTGTAGCCTTCTTTGCAGGAAGGGGACTGTGCAGGCCTACCAGGATCAGTGTCGTGATGGGGCAGAGATGCTGGAAATGCAAAGACTCCTATTGTGCAGGGACTTCAGTAAGCAGAGTTCTTCTCATACTATTTTTCACATAAGGTTAGAGGAAAGGGGAGGAGAGAAAAAAAAAAAAAAAAAAGCCAGGAGTTTGGGAAGGAGGGAAGGTTTGGAGACCTGCAAAAAGGAGAGCTGAAGCAGCAATGCACTGTGATTTGTGCTGCTCGACAGCACAGTGTGGCTTCCCCACAGCAAGCAGTGCTGCAGCCTGTTAGCACTGCTTCTCTCCTTGGAGATAGGCCCCAGCTGCACTCCTTGAACTCGGGTTAATCTGCTGGGCTCCCAGCTTGTTAATGGACTGTGAAGCCTGGCTCCTGAAATCCTTCAGAAGTCTGCGTGTGACCTTTGGTGGCTTTTTCTTTCTGCCTCTGGGATGTAGCAGCTTTCTGCCGGCTGGAGGAGGGCTGATGTTTTTGCAGGGAGCCTTTCTGAGGGTTTGCAGGCTGCACAACGCAGCGCTGCTGAGATTCTGAATGAGGCCAGCAGGTTCCGAGGGCTTAGAGGGATTTCAAGTACTTTGTGTTGCAAAGGCAAAGTGCTGGAAATGGGCTTCACCCCCCAACACAGAGCACTGGGGAAGTGTGAGAGCTGCCCATGTGCCAGCCTTCCTTTGGAGGGTCTGGGGAAGTTACTAGGATGCAACAGACAATAAACAAATGGGGCTTAACCTAAGAGATAGTGATAAGCTTCCACAAGCTTGTATGTACTTGAAGATCCTTATTTTGCCTGCAATCCACTTACATTTTAGCTTTGCTGTCAATTTATATACTTTCTGATAAATGCCTTCTTTCGGTGTAAAGCATCTTGGCAACGTGTGCCATTTTGATTAGCTAAAGTAAAGATTTGCTTTGACACGTCATTTCTTTTGTTCCGAAGCGTCCTGACAATTCATATCTGTGGCAGCCAAACAAGCAGATTTATGTACCAAGCTATTGTTCATTCCTCAAGTGTCACTGCCAAATGAGCTAGATTCTAAGCGTTTGATTCCTCCCCACTTTGCATGATGGGAGGTCCACTTTGCAATAATGAAAACAGTTTTCTTGCAAAATTCAATTAAACAAAATATCAACCATAAATCAGAATGGAGCTCTCATGGAGTTCCCATATGTGCCTATTGCTGCAGTGATAACACTGGAAAAAAACGTTAATTCCTCAAACTGTTGTCTTTGTCTCCTGAATTTTTCATGTCTTCCTAGGCTCATCTTGTTTTTGAGATGTAATTCAGAAGGGCATCAGTGCCTCTTGTCTGTGTCCAGTCCACCTGGGCAATGTGGCCATGCATTGCCTGGTGCTCTCCCTCGAATCCTGAAAACCTTCTCTGCTAGAAACAACAGTTTTAAAACAAAAACATCATTAAATTTTTCTTCAGAAATTTAAAAGGCTGCCAGTGAAGCTTTTAGCGTGGAAATACTTTTTCCTATGTTAGAATAAGATGATATGAATGGCTAACGAGGAAAGGTAGGTTAAAATAATCCAGATACGTCTTGGAAAATCTATTTCAATTATGTTCAGTGTGCTTTTAGTGGAGACTATAAATTCTAAAGAATTAAGGGAGCCATAAAGATAAGTGTTACAGGAGAATATGCCTCACATTTCACCTTCAGAAATTAAAATATTCGCTGTGAATTCAGATGTTAGAAGGGTCACTGCATTGCTTGTGGTCATTAATAGCAGGAGGTGACTGTTGGGAGAACTACGGGAAACCATTTCCCATAACGTGGAAATTAAATGTGCAATTTACTGAAGATTCCCTTCCTATGAAATGGTGTGTTAACGCCAGATTGTGTGCTGAAGGGAACTTTGCTTTATATTTCAAGTTTGCACACGGATGGGCCATCTACACTTCATCTGCCTTGCATGAAGAAGTGATTACACCAGTATAGTGTGAGGTCATTTCATATTACTTTGGTTTTTTGTCCAGCGTAGCTGGGCAGAGAGGAAGACAAATGAGTAACCGAGATGTTAGCATGGGGATGTGAGAGTACGTGGTAGGTCACTGGGGAGCACTGTGCCATGCTGTGTGTGTGTGTGTGTGCACTTCTAGGGCTGTTTGCATGCCTGTTAGATGCTGTCTGCTGCTGTTTAGGTAAAATTGGTGTGACAAGTAGCAATTCATTCAGACAACTAGTTGCACTGTGCTCCAAGCCACTCCCAGACTTTCATATAACAACACTTCTCACCAAAAAGACAGTAAAACCAATGAAGCAGAGCACGCCCTGCCTCCTCCTTGTGCCCGTGAGGAGGTGTTGCTGTAATGTAATACACTGCATAATATTTCTGATGGTGAGAGCTAGGGCTGCAGCTGGTTTGGCTGAGCTTTAGGATGCTCTCTTTAGCGCTCATGGTATTCACTTGCTGACAGATATCTGTGGGTTGCCCTCCCACTGAACTTAACTATGGGTGCCTGGTTTCAGAGGCGCTGTTTGGAGCTGCTAGCTTGTGGATTCTCTGCTCCTTGCACCAACAGACCCCTCACACAGCATTTGGTTCAAGGAGTGAGACTGGGGAAGTGGTAATTCAATTTCAACTCTTTGAAAAGGTTGATAACTGCAGGACGAGGGGAAGTGGTTTTAAGTTGAGAGAGGGGAGATTTAGGTTGGATGTCAGGGGGAAATTCTTTACAGAGAGTGTGGTGAGGTGCTGGGACAGCTGCCCAGAGAGGCTGTGGATGCCCCGTCCATCCCTGGAGGTGTTCAAGGCCAGGTTGGATGGGTTCCTGGGCAGCCTGGTCTGGTATTAAATGTGGAGGTTTGTGGCCCTGCCTGTGGCAGGGGGGATGGAGATTCATGGTTCTTGAGGTCCCTCCCAACTCTGGCAATTCTGTGGTTCTGTAATGTCACTTATTTTTTTCTCCTCAAATGGCTGTTAGAAACCAAGATGTTAAGGATGAGTTGCTCAGAGAAGGAAAAAAGTGCATGCTGCTGATTGTGGGTAAAGAGCCATCTGTTTGGTTTGGTCTAGAGCCACGTTTTGATGGAAAGCTGTCAGGAGACTGGACTTCAGGAACTGGAGCCTTGTGTGAACCTTCCTTAACACCTCCGTGGCAAAGTTGCAGGGTTTATGCTGAGAGATGGGTTGCTGTTGCTTTAATGGATGCCATCTACATGCATGGAGCTTTCTCCTATTTATTACATTAATGTGCGTTGGTGAGCTTACAGGGAACACTGGCTCAAACTGACAGAAAACCAGCCTGGAGTGATTACCAGATGCCACACGCAAAACATGTCTGTTAACAAAAATGATTTAGGGCATAGGGCTCACAGGGTGTTATAACATCCAACAGCATATAACTGTGAAATATTAGCTCCATCCTGACATCATTAAATGTGATGAATCTCTGCCTCTGACACCATCCTCCAGCAAGCAATGCTGTAAAATGCACAACTAATGCTGAAGTGCTTGATTTTGGGGGTGATGTGAGAACTTCAGGCACGTCTGCACCATGCAGTGCTCTTCTATCCGGAATCTGCCCAGAGTTCCCTCCTGGTGTTGCCCTGAGCGCTGGGATGTTTGTGTGCTCAACTTCTCCTTTGTGAATTATGTACACAAGTGTCAGCAAAGCCTTCCTCTCTGCATTTGTTATTTCTTCGTCACTGACACAGAGGCATGTGTGATAAAGACTCATCAAAGTTATCATTACGGTACACGTAGCTGCACTGAACTGACTGGTTTGTCTGTAAAGCTCTTTTTGATCTGACTCTGTTTCTGGCTCTGTGACTCATTACTTACTTTCCCATAGCACTCCCTGCTGAAGATCACACTTGTCTTCTCCTCCTGTGTTTAATTCATGATCAAAATAGATTAGTGTTCATATTTGTCTTGCTTTTCAGTGCAGTGTGCATAATAGCAGCTTAAAAATAAAAAATCCCAACAACAAACCAACCTCTCTCCAGTACTGCTCAATATCAGAAATAACCTCAGTACACCTCAGGCTCCTGTGCCTGACAACTCCTTTCCACACGGAACCTCTGGGTCAGTTTGGTTGTCCCTGAGCATCTCTCCCACCAGTGGGTTTGAGGAGGGGACTGGCCATAAATATCACTTAAACCTCCTGATGTGAAGCAATTGCTCGGAGCTGGATGGAGGGAGCAGTGGCTGCCAAAAGGCTCCGAGCTTCCCAAAAATCTAGCATCCTCACTGCTGCTCAGTGCACCTCCTTGCCCTGCTATTGTGGCTGCAGGCAACACTTTTGGGTTTTTGTGCACGTTGTGTTCTGGGGGAAGGGGCAGCTGTAGGGAGCTGTGGGGGGCACGAGGAGGGCACAAGATGAGGGTGGGTGTCACCATGCAGAGACCTGGGTGCTGTGTTTTCATTGCTAGTTGGTACTCCAGAGTGAGCTGGCTATGCAGGACTGTGTGTTTTTGTTATGACTTTCTGCACTGAAAAGAAAGTTGTGAGATTTAGACGAGGAGGCAATACAACTTAGTGTGTAACGCCTCGTTTTGGTCAAAGGGCTTGGGGTTCCCTTCCTTTTATTCTGCAGATAGATAGAAGAGTGGTGGTTCTTAACCGTTTTCAAGGATTAAAACATAAATATGTATATGTACACGTGTCAGTGTGTAGATGTATTCTCTAACTTGAGTAGGCTGTAAATAAACATAGCAACTAGTTGAGTGCTGCTAAATGCTGTGATAAGTACTGAGAGTTAAATGACATTGAGATGAAATCCTGTATGAACGTACAACCGCTGCCAAGGTCAGGGTTTAACAAAGCTTGTCATTCCCGTGGTTTAAAATGCAGATTGCATGCAAGGTCCCCAATGGCTCCCTTGCAGTGCTGAAGCTTTTTCCATCACTGAAGTTGGAGCATTTCTCCTGGAATTAACAAACTGTTCATCATCTGTTCATATGCTTTTGTGAATTCGGCCATTAAAAAGATCCTTTAATTCCATTAAGATGCTTTAAAGCTTAATGGTTAAGAGCATCGGTAACTTTCTGGCAACATGTGGTGGATGTTGCCTTTAAGGCAAGTCCTTGCTCCTACTTTAATGCAGTTAATAAAGTTTGTTTCCTCCCTCCCCATTTGAGAGCCTTATCTGCGTTTCTGCAGAGAAAATTCAACCCGACCTTGCTCTACAGCCTAAGATGTCAGGAGACAAATAAAATGAGCCTGCTTTGTTTTTATTAATGGCCTTGATTTTTAGCCTGATGACTTATTTACTAAACGCAGCTGATGCAGGGAGTGCAGGCTTCAGTACCCATAAATCCTCCCATGCAGAACAGTGTGCCTGCCTATCCTGAACCCTGCTCTGCTTGGTTGTAGCCGCACTTCCCTTCCAGGCCCCCATCTCACCATGGCTAGGTGAGGTTCCGGCGTGCTGTGCTCGTTTCCAGTCTGCTTTGGGATCAGTCCATGTCTTTGCTGCTGGTGGGAGGTTTGGGATGTGGGAACCCCAGTGCTAAATGGTAGAAAGGATAAAGTGGAGCAAGTCATTTTATAGTGGAATAGTTTCTGGGAAACTTCATCAATCTTTGCCTGGATTCATATGTAAACATGACTTGTGCTGGCATTCACATGGCTGGTGTAGGGGAGCAGTGCAGCCTGTGATTTGGGCTGCAGGCAGCGGCTGTGTGCTGAACCACTGGCCAGATGTCAGCTCCATCAATATAATAGAATCAGTGGAGTTGGAAGGGACACTTAAAGATCATCCAGTCCAACCCCCCTGCACTGAACAGAGATACCCACAGCTTGATGAGGTTCCTCATATCCTCCTCTTCCTCCTGTTATTGTTTTTTTTAGACATCACATAATTGTCTGTATTGGACGTGCTTGAATAATGGCTATTAGAAGGGAGAGCCTGCCCAACTAACGATGGGTGTAAAATAGAATATTTGTCCAAATGTTGTTGCTTGCTCCGTATGCTTAACAGCTTCTGCATTGTGCACTGTGTTGCTCAGTGATTATGGGGCTGTGCTGGCCCAAAATCACAGATTCACTGTTAAAAATACGTTGTTTCACTCCTAAGAGCAAGAAGACTTTCCAAATCCAAGCACGTGTTTGTCTGCCTTCAAAGCATTCGCAAAAATCGGTGCAAGAGGGGAAATAATAAAATGATCCTTTTCCTTTTTTTGAGTGAAATTAAAATATGGTCTTGCTGCAGATGGCTGAGTGCAGTGCAATGCCCCATATGTGTGTGTGCAATTACACATTTCATCTTGATGAGTTTGATGCGTTTATGGAGCTGGCTGTTTGTTTGTCAGTCATCAGATTCAACCTCCTCCCTGAAAAAAGCAGGGCTGTTTGTTCGTAACATTTTAGATCTAATTCCTGCTCAGCTGAATGACAGATATTAGCATATTCCTTAGGAAATGTGGCTTGGGTGTATGTGTGCAGCAAAGAGCAGTTGATAGGGCACTGGCAATCGCAGCTCGTCTGTTAGTCATTAAGCTCAGCAAGAACAAATGTGTCTGCATCAGATAACGAATGCAGAGGCAGTGCTGGCAGTGGAACCTCTGCTTTATTCTGAAATCCTTTGTTTCCTAATAAGGCCTCAAATATGAAGTGTGGAAATACCTTGGAGAGGATGTGCCATTGGGAACTCATTGGTTCCAGCGTAACAGTGCAGGAGGATTATTGGGCTGAATGAGCTGTGCTCTTCCTCAGTGCCTTTTTTTTTTAATAGAGAAGACATTTATTTTCTTCCTGAATAACTCTGGGACAGTGGTCCCATCTCACATCTCTAACCTGTTGTTACTGGAGATGGATTCTGAGTGTGTGCTGAAAGAAGCCTTGTGGAGGGTGAGGTGAAGCCACCATCCAATGGACCCATCCACTTGGGATGCAGAGAAACTTGATGAAGGGTCCATTCCAACTCAGGATGTTCTATGATTCTTTAGGGAAAAGTAGCAGAATGCATGATTGCATCTGAGTACACATTGGAAACCGTTCTAGTCCATCAGCTGCAAAAACGATCTTCTTAAGTAAATACCACTTTTCTGCACACAGCATCTATTTTACCCTTCATGCGTGTGCCTGCATTGAGGGTTGTGCTATTCAAATAACTGTAAGCAGTGCATGAAAGCACCGTGGGTGAAGGCAGCTGGTGCCTCATGGTGTGCAGAGGGCAGCTCTGCTCTGCCCGGCGTGGCTGGGTGCTCCCTGCAGAGCTGCTCTTGGTGCTTTGCAGGCTTTGAGGCATTGCTGTCAGGTGGGGTTACAGGCAGAAATGAATAACCCTCATGTAAAAGCTCCCACTTGCAGCAGAGAAAAGACAGAGAAAAAACCAAGCAAAAGCTATCCTTGCTTTGGTCCTTTGCTGCCCTGTAGGTGTCCCAGGGCTGGGGACCACAGTGGGACAGACGTGCTCCAGAGCACGTGTTTCTTTGTGACCTTCAGACAGGGAGAACAGCAGGAGCTTTAATTCAGGATTGTTAATTCAGCTTGTTCAGCATCTCCTTGGGTGTCTTCCAAGCAATTGGGCTCAGAAATTATTTAAAAAAATATATACATTTTTTTAATATATTGCCCCAGCGAGAACAATAACTGAGTAGCGATTGCTGGCTTGCTGCTCTTACCCCACTGTGCTCAGCCTCTGGGGTGCTCTCAAGCAGTCCTGGCCTTGCTTTGGTGGCACTGTGCCTTCCTCTGCTGTTCTCCTGCCCACTGCAGGACCTGATGCAGTTGCAGGATGGGGCTTTGGGGCAGCCCCTGCTGGAGTGTGTGCTGTATCCCTGCAGCAGCTCTGTTCTGTACAGGGAGCTGTTAGCTTATCTGCCCTGAGGTCCCTCTTGCAGCTGGAAGGCTATCTCTATGCATGATACTGCTGCCACTTGATCCATTAGGGTTTTTTTGTTTTTTGTTTTTTTTTTTTGTGGAGAGAGGAGGAAGAGATTCTTGCCAGGGCAAGTTTCCAGTCATTCTCTTGGCAGCTTATTACCCCTGGGCATTCTTGAGCATGTTGGTGATACAATCACCCTGACACCCCTCTGCAAGGCAAAATGCTTGTTTCTAAATGCAGATCTACAGTTGCTGCCCTGCAGTGCTACGTTCCCCATCCCAGTCAGAAGGACCCGATGATGGTACAGCCAAGCAAACAGGGTGGCCAGTGTCTCAAACCTTTGGCAACACAGAAGAAGGAGAGGAAGAAAGAAAGAAGCAGTGCAAGGCATGGAGCAGATCTCTGCACAGCAGCGATGAATTCTGGCTGTCTCCCATGCTTGGATCACTGCACCCTGCGATCAATGCATTACTGCAGAGGTCAGGAATTGGAATCTGAGTGTAATGGGCCAATATCCTCTCCTGGAAAACAAGCAGTGATGGACCTGAGCCCCTGTTCTGCACCATGTGGATGTCCCAACTTGCACTTTGTGGCATCGTTCTGAAACCCTCCGTACTTGATTTTTTAAAATTATTTTGAATCATGATTAGGCAGCTAGGAGTTCTGCAAAATGCTAGGTAGTTAGTTTTAATGCTGTTTTATTCATTAGTAAACCCTTTCAGCTGCAACTTTTATATTTAATACTTGAGCATCAGAAGTACCTGAGGAGGAAAGGAAGAATCCAGAAATCCAATAAAAACTTTTGATAAACGCTTGCTGTCTTGCACACAGGGGAGGTGTTCTTATCTCCCATTCACTGAATGCCCTGCACTGGGGCAGCAGAGCCCAGAGCTGGGATGGGGCTGGATGTGCTGACACCAGAGGAATGAGATTGAAACCGCTGCGATGCAGAGCGTGCATCTCCATCACTGTGCCATTTGCCAGGGACAGCTCTCATTAGAAGTTGACTTTTTATTTTCTCACAAGTGGGGGGGAGAAATTAATGACCACCCTCATTTCTGCTGCTGCCCTGCAGATCTGGAATAACCAGCAACTCCTTCATGTTAGTCTGGTTTTCAAAAACAGTATTTCGAAATGTCAAGTTAATGTGCTCTGGGAACAATGAGATTCAAGGACCCAGTGTGAGCATCAAATTGCATCTGCTGCCACAAGGACTTCTGGGATTCTCGGAGGCAAACGCATTGTGGAGGTTTTTGGTGTTTTTTTTCTTTTCAGTCTTTCTTCTGAAAGCAAAGTTTCCTTTTTCTCATGCCTGTCCTCGCCACAAAATGCGGACCAAACCTGTCTGAGATGGCAGATTAAAAACGAAACCCTCATGAATGAGCAATGCAGCCTGCATTTTTTATGACAGAGGAAAAGCAAACCCATTTTAAAATGTGCATATTTTCTTTTTAGATAGGGGGAAAAAAAGCGCCTAAATAGGTGGGCTGTGGGTGTCGATAAATATTTATTCCAAAGAAACAATCTCTGAACGGAATGCCTTATGCTTTTAGGCAATTAGAAATCGGCGTTTGTTTTTCAGAGCGGAAGCAGCATTTTCCAGGAGCTTTTGGAACATGGCCAGTGCCAAGTGAAAAACTCTGCACGGTGTTTTTTGCCAAGTAATTGCACCAAAAGGACGCTCTGATTTATAGGAGGGGTTGTAATGATCCTGAAATGAAGGGGAGGAGAAAATGGAGCATCAGCCCAAAGGCTGCATGCGTTATAGAGAAAACATAGAATCACAGAATCATAGTATGGCCTGCGTTGAAAAGGACCACAATGATCATCTTGTTTCAACCCCCCTATTGAAAGGTCACAGCCTTGAGCAGAGCGGGGCAGTGAGTTGTACATGAGCAACCAACAAGTCACTTCCTTTCCTTCCCACTTCTCTTTTCTAATGTTTTCTTGTTTGCTGTTCATGGGCGCACACGCCTTGGTTAAACGTGCTTTGACACCAGTTGTTCTCAATGCATTTGAAAGAGCTATGAGGAATGCATACGCACCAAGGTCGTATAAATTAATAATTATCAAAGTGCTCTTGCCCTTTTCTGCCTCCAGGAAAGAAGCGAGGAAAACTTTAATCTGCTCTTTCCTCCTTTGAAGTCTCCCATACAGGATTTTGCAGATAATTTCAGGGACCGTCGTTTTGATGGCAGTTGGGAGCTGAGTTGTCTCCCTCATCTCTACATGTGAATGTACATTTCCAAGTGTGTTTGGGCTTATAATTAGGATGGTGCAAATAGTGTAATCATGAGCTGCTCGGAACCTGTAATTATCAAAACATGGTGTGTGGAAGATGTATAAATCATGACAGCACTGCTTTCCGGCTGCCAATCAAGAATGGGAATTCAAGCTGCATAAATGCTGAGCATTTAGGCCGGAAGGTTCTGCTACCATAATTGCAGAGGTGCTAATGAAGAAAGTGCTCACCTATAACTTCTCGCTAAGTAACAACTGAACTTATGAAATGTTGGCATCACTGGAATAATTAGGGGTTTTCTATTATTAATGAGCTGGACTTTATAAGAGAGCAATCTGTAAGAGCCCAGATCATACAGTAGAATCAAAGAGTCCTTATGGT
Source organism: Meleagris gallopavo (assembly GCF_905368555.1). Lineage (NCBI taxonomy): Eukaryota > Metazoa > Chordata > Aves > Galliformes > Phasianidae > Meleagris > Meleagris gallopavo. The sequence continues at coordinate 3,874,533 of NC_139412.1, read as the reverse complement.
TGGAAAATACCTCTAAGATCAAGCCCAACTCCAACACACTCCCACCGTGGCCATGACATGTCCTTCAGTGTCACATCTCTACAGTTCTTGACTATCTCCAGGGATGGTGACCCCACAACCTCCCTGGGCAGCCTGTGCCAGTGCCTCACCAGTTTTTCGGGGAAGAAATATTCCCTAATATCCAACCTGAACATCCCCTTGTTCAGCATGAAGTGATTGGCTCTCGTCCTGTCACTGCTACCTGTGAGAAGAGGCCAACCCCTCCATCCATGCCACCTCCTTTCAGGCTGTTGTAGATACCCCCGAGGCTGTGCTCTGTGCTGTGTGCCATGGTGGCTGGAAAGAGGAAAACCCAACCTGTCCGTCACGGTGTCTGAGGCCATGAAGACATCAGGCAGCCTTGTAAGTCCATTGTAATTTTAAGCCATTTTGATAACGCTCCCCTCAACTTTAATGTTACACATCCCTGTGTATGTACCTCAGTAATTGAAAGGGATATCGGGCAAATTTGATCTGTCTGGCTTTGACTTATGCTGTCCTTATCTTGGCCTTCGTGTCATTAAGAAAAAAATTGGTATTGATCTCAGACTATACCACTACATTGTGCTGCAATTTTTCTTCCTTACTAGTAGAATATAAATCGATAGAAGGCAGCTGCTTGAGACGTGGGCCAGAGATGGTGCTGTCATTTATATATTGTAAATTCAATGATAGCTGATCAAATCAGTGCGTCTACTGTTCCAAACCTGACATGATTGAATTGTCAATAAAAAAGATTTTACAATAAGGGAAGGAGAGCTGGTGGTGTAAATGCCTGGAAGCCTCACAAAGTTTGATATGAAATGAACCAATAAGGTAGGCTATTACAGTATAATTCCAACCACTGAAATATTTGGATACTTGTGTTCTCACTTGGAAATGGAGTTCTCTATGGGGGAAGCCTTTCATTACAGCTTGTTTGAAAAGTAATTACTCGGCGACTGTGAAAAACGGATGGCTTCTTCTGAAATGAAGATAGCTTTTGTATAGGGAAGAGCTAACAGAAGCAGGGTAGGCCTTGTCTGAACAAAACATTCGTAGTTCCACTGTGTTGGGTGGGAGGTTATTAACGAGTCTACTCAGAAATAAACGGTGCGGCAAGGAGTGTGACTGATAGATCACTGGGATAGCTCTTCTGTATTGCCACTGTGAATGTGAAATCAGAATATAGTCCAATTATTTCCTGGACTACCAAAAGAACAGTCTGTGGCAAACCTTCTCCTGAATCTTTTCTTGGGAATTGGGCTGAAAAGTGGCTTTTCTTCTCCAATTTCTTGGTGTGTGACACTGCTGCCAGGTAGAGTTGGGCACTCCCAGTCTTCTCTCCATGCACATCATTCCTCCATCTGAGCTGTGTTCTACTCCTCTTTTTCCCTCCTCAGCTGGACCTTGGTGGTGGCTGGCAGCTTCCTGAGGATACACTAACTCAATGACTTGTGATTGACCACATGCTTAATCTCTTTATTGTGTTGCACCAATTTAACTAAATCCTAAATCCATTAGGTGCTCTCAAATTGCTTTACAAGTGTCCGGAGGAGGTGTTTGCAATAAATCCAGTCTAATTCTCCCTGCAGACAGGGTTTTAAGGCTTCAGTTCTAGGCTATTAGAGGAGCAGTGTGCTGCAGGAGTGGGTTTGCGCAGGAATGTAAAGGGTGAGAAGGAGTTCAGCCTTTTTGTTTGCGTTCTGCTGCCTAGTTCACTTTCTAGATAGAGAGAGCAAGCTGGAGAGTGGAAAAGTGGGCTGAGAAACCCTCTCTGCTTTGGAATGGAAGTGATGTTCTGGTTGTTGAAATGCTTTAAAAAGCACCATAAATCTAATAAACTTACCAATACTTTGTTTTACACCCCCCACTCTCTTTTACCTTCTCGAAGTACAAACAAATAAAGAGTGTTAGTGAAATGAGCCTTTCTCTGTCTGACTCCTGTATGTGTGCAGCAGTAGGAGCACCCAGAGCTGGGCTGAGAGGCCTTGGCATGAGCTGTAGGGCAGCAGATTGCACCCACTTCAAGTGCAGTTATCACAAGGCTGATAATTTAAGCCAGACCTTTTAAAAATAAAAAATAAATTGTATTTGCAATGGAGGAAGACTGTGTGCAGTCAAATCCACCTCAAAGTAACTTCTGAAATGCTCACCTTCTGCAGTGTCACTGACACCTCTATTTATTCGATCTGTGACTTTGATTTTGCCCTGCTTAGAGCTACAGATACACCTCTCTGCTCGGGGTGTTTGCATGGGGGCAAAGTGGAGCAGATGCCTGTTGTTGTTGGAATAGTGGTGCACACATGAGGGATTTTCAGCTTTTAGTGACAGTTGTTCACGTTAGCTGAAGCTTGTAAGTCCCAGTGAGATGCTGGTAACCTTCTGCTTTAGCGGGGGTTAAAGATGAGGAGTGAAACATGAGTGTTCTTCATGAGCGTAGGAAAGATGAATTTGCAGAATGTTTTGCTGTCTCATTTCAGCACAAGCATGTGGTTTTCGGTTCCCATAACCTCAGGGCATTATGAAATCGTGATTAAAGTCCTGAGAACAATGTGATCAGCATTAAAATTGGCAATTTTGAAAAACGATACGTTGTGAGGTTTCGCTTAATTTGCCTTTCTTGTCTCCCAGCACTGGGGTCACATTTTCAAGCTTTTTCCCACAGCGGAGAGAACCCAGTTTGTTTTGGTTTTAAATTCTCAACAGAAATCCTACATTATCCCCTCTGCAAATCTGTTACAACAGATTCTGCAAGCAGTTCCAGCACCTGGCAATAGACTCAGTTTCTATTGAAGATGAAGTTTTCCTGCAGGTTTCATTTGCTGGAGTGAGGAATGCTCTGGTTTTAATCCTGCCCGTGTTTCCATACTCATAAGAGTAGGGAAACGTGTGCCATGAAAAGAGCAGACTTGATTGGTAAAAGCCTGTTTAATATGTATGTCCATTTGAGCTTTTTAGGGAAAAAATAGTAGGGGGTTGAAACTGGGTGATTATTGTGGTCCTTTTCAACCCAGGCCATTCTATGATTTGCTGTATATACAAACTGGGCAGTAAGGAGATGATGCTCTTTGATGGGAAATCAGAAACATAGCAGCGAACTCTGGGCAACAGATGTCGGTGGCATTAGTAGCTTTGGATGTTGTTACCTGTGTTATTTCATTACTTTTGTACTCTCTTTACCTGAATAGTTGTTTTTTCATATACGACTAAGGAATAAATCACTGTGCAGACTTCATGGAGGCTGCACGCAGAACAGATCAGCTCAGCAGGGCAGGAGAGATGCATCTGGGTGCCTGGAATACAGAGGTTCTTTGGTTTGGTTTGTGTCTAAGTGCTCTTTGTTTAACTGATAGCTGCTCACTTTGTTTAACCGATAACACATGTTGTGCTGTTACTGGTCTTGACCTTTTCCAGTTAAACTGGCTTAAAGTGGAAGTGTTTATGAGGAGGCTCTGAAGCCCTGGCGTCCGTGGGCTCTTTGTCTGACCCAAGGGGGGACTCGGTGTCTGCCAGGAGTTTGCACAGAGCTGCATGTTTGCAAACTTCAATAGCTTTTGCTACAGAAGACTTCTAACATCTCCCCCCACTGCCGCCCTGAGCAGGAGCTGCTTTTTCCATTGCTAGTTTTATTTTTGTCACTGGGGTTTTATTGCAGTTTCAGATATCTCGTGTATATATAAAATGCCATCCAATTGGCAGCAGGAGAAAGGAAGAGAGGCTTTTCAGCACAAACTCTGGCGTAGCGAGCACAGAAGGATGCTATTTCCTTCTATCAAGATACACTTTCCTATTTTAAGAATGGGATGCAGTTTGCACAGGGGATGCTTGCCCCTCTTCATGGCAAGAGCCAGACTGGTTCCTAATGCTGGTCCCAAGCATGCAGGTCTTTCAGTCCAGAGCTTTCACCTCGAGGTAATGAAGCTGTATGGATGTGGGCATGGCTCAAGGCTGCCAGGCTTTAATTTCTCCTTCCTTCCCTCCATGTCTTCCATATTGCTGCTGTGGGAGGCTCTGCAGCAGTGGATGCTGATGGGAAGATGTGAGCTTCCCTCTCTCAGTGCCAGCAGAGGAGCAGCAGCAATCAGCTCTGATAGCAGAAAATGGGCTGGCTGCTCTCCTTCTCCAGGGGCTGTAACAACTCCCATTACTCTGTTATCAAGAAGGATCTGTCTCTGACATGCCTGAGCCAGTCGGTTAACTGCAGACATCACAGGAAATGAATCTTTTTGATTCTTGACAAGAAGACACGAAGAAGAACTTTTTGAGGGAAAATATTTTTCCTAGCAAGCACAGGTGGGCTTGGGGCAGGGATTGGGTTAGGAATCTCTGAATTTGACCCTGAGCTTCATTCCCTTGAATATTCTCCTCTCCATGAATATAAAATATAAATATAATCAGGTCCTGAATTGTACATCTGCTGTTCTTACCTTCTAGAGATGGCAATGCTTCCATCTGGAAGTGAGGAGAAGCTTAGAAAAAGAAATCTGACCTTTTGTTTGGTGGTGAATGTACAGGGAAGTGTGCAAGCATCTACCACTAACATGTTAAACACCCTAACCCTATTCCTATTTGGCCAGGTCGTGGTGCCGTGTGTCTTCGAAATGACCCTCATGGGCTCATGCCCTCCCTGTCCAGCAATAAACTCATTCCCAGGACTAATGGTAAAATTCTGCAAGGTGTGAAATTCCTGGCTTGAATAGATTTACAGTAAGTTAATAGGTTTTGCAGCATATCTCTTGCAACCTATTTGTGGTAGCATCGTTTTAACATGCAGAGTAATTGAAAACATTGTCAGGTGATGGGATTTATTATCCTCTCCAGCCTCTTTTTCATGCCTAGGAAAGGCTCCATAATAAACAAAGTGCTGGCAGTAAGGAAATATCTTGTGTGGAGGTGTTCAGAGGGGAAGTGACTCTGGTAATTTTTCTTCAGAGGAACAGATTCCATAGTTAGAAGTGTATGCTTAGCAAACACTACCAAGGAGTCGTTTCCTAGGGTAGGGAACCTCTTTTTCCACCTCCCTGCTGCTAACAGTCACAACTCATGCTGGTAGATGCCACTGTGCTCTTAGAGCATCACAGGTGTCCATCTGTGCAGGATGTGTGCCTTCAGGAGGACTGAGCTGCAGAATGCTTGTGTATGAACATAGCAGTGCAGGGGATGAATATTTAATGGTGTCAGACAATGTGTTCTGTGTCGTTTCCATGCGCAGCCCTTGAAATTTGCAGTCTTTATCTGAGAGTTTATGCTGGAAGCATCCTTTGGAGAAAGTGTTTACTTTTTAGAAGTGTTATTTGTCCTTGCTACTTTTGTTATCATTATTTATAAATCAAAACTTATATTGATCCGGGGATTATGCGCTAAACCATGTCTGAGAGTGGTTGCTCTATTACTGAGCAAACCAGCTGCCATCTAACTTTTGGTAAATTTATCGATCCATGCTTGTTGTGTTTCTCTTTATAAAAAGAACAAACTGAATTTTAATTTACTAGGAAGGCAGCTGAACACGTGGCTCCTTCTTCAGCAAGGGATTTACGCCTGCGAGGAACTTTGGAGAGATGAATGGTGCTGTTACCTTGCAGGGATTATTCATGTTCTTGGAGGAAAGTCCGTCCAGAGCGGGCGGTGCGGCCTCGGATCGATTTCTGGCATCAGTGTTTGAGTTGCCTTCTTGAAAGCCAAATTCTCATCCTGCACTCCCGTTACCATGAGAGGGGGTAAGGAGACGATAAAACATTTTTATCGTCTTTTGGGAAAGGAGTGTTAATCAAATCAGGTCTCAGTTGTGGGTCCTGCCCATGCATCACTTAAAAATGAGTGAATAAAAAATTTAGTGTGGGAGATCGACTCAAGTTAATTCAGAGGTAGAGTCCAGTTTTTGGAAAGGGCCAAGTCTGAGAGCTAGGGCCTTGAGCTGGGGATGGTGCCTGGGGTTGGTGTGTCTGGGACATGTTGGGAGCAATAGCATTTGGGCTCTTGAAACGATCCACACTCTCATCTCCATGCGGGAAATCCCCATCCTCCTGAGATGTCTTTAGACAAAATCAGCCTGACATCACTAAATTGCTTTTGAGAGCCTTGTCATTGCTCTGTCTTGGGAAGAGCCGCTCTTTAGGGGAAGAAAATTACACCAATATTCGTTGTGTTTGACTCTGTTGCTGAGCGAATGTCTTTCCTGAGTTCTGAGAGCACAGGTAGGAAGCAAAACCAGCAATAACGGGTTTGAGGCTGAAGTGCTTTAAAAACAGCCAACAGGTACCCTTAAAGACGCGCGAGCCCTTCATGTTACTGTAGGGATCAAGAACTGATTTTCTACCATTTGCTTTTCATCAGACAGTTGAGATAACTTTAAAGAGAATTTGACCAGGAGAGATTAGAAAGGAAGGAATTTGCTTCTTAAATAAATAGTCTGCTCTCCATTGTTGGAGACTTAACGGCCGATAAAAGCCTTCTGAAATGAAAGGGAGCCTGGAAAACCCGCCTCAGATCTGCCTTGCTCTGAAGTGAAGGAGACCAATGCACTTCCACAAGTCTTTTTTTCAGATTTTTCCAAGTCAACTTAACCCAGTGACTTGACTTATCTTCATTTATTCTGATGAATAAAGGAATTTGCTAGTTGGGCAATGTTGGAAATAGCTTATACATCTTAGTTTAAGATAAATGGAGGGAGTGCACATATTGGTGTCCTGTGTTTTAGGAAGAGCTGGCTGCCAGATACTCACCTTGTAAATTTGAGAGGGAATTTATAGAATCATTTGTCCTCTGTTTCAAACACATTTTGTCCATTTAAGAGGCAAGCTTCATATTTGCTGTCATTATAACACCATTATTTTGGATGTTGGGGCCTCCCATTAGTAGAAGTGTGGCTGGGGGTTGACCAAGAGCTGGTTTCTGGGGCACTTTACCTTTATTTTTTCCCTCTAGTGGGTGGAGATTGTCATTTTTGCAACAAAATGGAGAGAGAACAGTGATGTGAATTGGAGTGTAAATATTTGCGGTAGCAGCGGTGAAGGTGAGAGTTCCCCAGTGATGTGACATTAGTTCTGAGCACATTATTGATATAATTACAACCTAACAAAAGCTTGGTGCTTTCAGTGATTTGTTTTGTCCTCTTGGATTGGTTTAATTAACTTTTTCCCTTTAGAGGGAAAGAGGAAGATATGAAACATTGGGAGTGTGCATATTTCTGTAAAAGAGAAATGCTCCTCCGTGACCCTGAGCCCTGCCAGCTCTGTGCTCCCACTGCCCTCTGCACAAGTGGATGGTGCAGATTAACATCTTCTCAAAACAAGAGTCTCCAAATAGAATCATAGAGTCATTAAGGTTGGAAAAGTCATCTAAGATCATCCAGTCCAATCCCACCTCACCAGGCCTATCCTGTCATCCATCCACTGCCCCTAGAAAAAGAGCCACTTTCTTGCAGCAGAAGCTCCATACGTCCCTCTCTGAATCACAGAATCACAGAATCACGGGGTTGGAAGGGACCTCAAGGATCATGAATCTCCAACCCCCTGCCACAGGCAGGGTCCCCAATCTCCCCATTTAATATTAGACCAGGCTGCCCAGGGACCCATCCAACCTGGCCTTGAACACCTCCAGGGATGGACGGGGCATCCACAGCCTCTCTGGGCAGCTGTTCCAGCACCTCACCACTCTCTTGGTAAAGAACTTCCCCCTGACATCCAACCTAAATCTCCCCTCCCTCAACTTGAAACCATTTCCCCTTGTCCTGCAATTATCAACCCTTTCAAAGAGTTGATTCCCCCCCCCGAAGGGCTGAGCCTGCCCTTATTCCCCCCGCTCCCCTTGGCTTTGATAAAGAATCATGTTCATCCTTCCCTCGTGCCAGCCTTGACTGTTTGCATTTTTAACTTTGTCTTTATTAAATTTTCACGAATCTCTTAAGCATTCGCACATCTGTCAAGGCACAAAGCAGAATATTACTTGATGCTCCAAAAAAACAAATTATACAATAGATGTGCAACCCATATTTAATCAACAGCGCTGCAGACGCGTGTTAAGCACAAAGCTCCTGGAAAGACTTCTCCTTTGAGGAGTTATTTGTCAAGTAGCCTTTCCTGGGAGTTCTTGGGAAGCCCAGGTGGAGAGTGGCACCTCGGAGTCCTGACATTAAGGGGTTTGTGTGCAGGATATAAATAATAAACGGGTGAGCCGCAGTGTGACTAATTGCTCAGCAGTCGGACAGTTACCTAGAGTGTAAGTCCTCATGTTCTTGAGGCATTTGGTGTGGGTCTAATGAGGAGTTAGCATACAGTATTTTTATGGAAAACTTCAGGGAGTGTGTTTCTAAATGCCAGGGCACTGGATAAACTGAACAATTAAAATAAATGGGTTTTGAGCCTGGCATTTTGATAGGCACAGATAATTAGGAGAAGATGCTCTCTGATGAGCAGAATGGTACGGCTTTGGCTGGTGAGCAGCTCTGCCTTTGGAAACCTCTACCTTGGCTCCCATGGGGGAGAGGAGCCCCTTCTGATCTGGAGAATGGACCCAGACTTCTCCTCTTTACTCTAATGGTGATGGAGCAAAGGGAGAAAATGTGAGCCCTGATGGCTTAAAAGCGGGAAGACAGAATAATTAAACTGTTTTAATTTCTATTACAAATGCTTTGAAGCTAATCTCATAATCCTTGGGAGCTCGAGTCCGTAAATTTTATCGTAACACTATTGCAAAAGTAATCCAAAAGGCTGTCTCATAGTCGAGGGGTGAAAAACCCATTTCCTAAGCTCCAAATGTGTTCAGAGAAACAAACCTTGTAAGAGCAGCAGTGGCACCATCTGATGGGCTTTGCAATGCTACAGACAAAAGTAATTATGCTGCCTAGAAGAGCTTTTGTCTCCAGATAATGTTGTTAAAAACTTGCACAGTAGTGTAAATCATAAAAGAACAAATCTGGAGTCTGCTCTTATTGCTGCCAGGGGAAAAACTCTTGGGTTTTGTTTCCTTTCTGCTCAATATACTGTGAACCTTTTTCAAGTTTGTAAATAAATATTACCTGCTGTTTGAAAAATGACTCACAGTTCGTCTCACCAGCAGTGCCTATGGCAGCCAGGCCATTATTGCAAACAGTTGTTTCTCTCTTGGTAAGCTCCTTTGTGTGTCTTTCAGGAATACAGGCTGCTGCCATGAGGTATTAAAGAAATACTTCCCTCTCCAGATCTCACTCACACATGGATGCCTATGGCTGCTTTCTCAGTTTCCCAGCAGTACCACAGCAATTGCCATGTCAGAAAACGTCTTGGCGAGCTTGCAAAAAAGCAAAACTTGGGGGATTTTCTTGATGAATATTGGAATTTCCATCTGTGAATGCTAAAGTGTGTGGTATGGCTTCTTGTGGCTGAGCATTTATTTTAAACATATGGGGCTCTTGACCATTTGAAACCCTGGACCTGAAGGTAGGAATCACATATATTCCTAACTCAATCACCTGATTGAGTTAGGAATATATGAATTCATGTGCCACAAGATCCTGGTGGAGATGGCACCTGCCCATATGTGCCAATGTGATGGTGACACAGCATCGTCCTTCCTTCTTGACCATTGCAATTCACCCCAGGGGCTTGAGGGGAGCCCACATTTTTCAATTCTCGCCTGATGAATGTGCTCTGGAGTAAAGGTTTCACTGTTTCATGCATCTTTTGTGAGCCGTATAATAAACCACCCTTGCCAATGCTCGTCACAGCGATGGAGCTTTGCAGCTGGGGGTGCTGTGCCTCATGTCCTGCACCACTTCCCTTGGTTTCACCTGGCAACGAGAAGTTAGAATAATTAGGTTAGAAAAGACCTCCAAGGTCATCTAATCCAACCATCCGTCTACCACCAGTATTGCCTGCTGACCACACATCCCTCAGTGCCACATCCCCACTGTTCTGGAAAACCTCCAGGGACGGTGACTCCTTGGGCAGCCTGTGCCAGTGTCCCCTCACTCTTTCAGAGAAGAAATTGTTCCCACTATCCAACCCGCACCTTTCCTGGTGCAGCTTGAGGCCATTCCCTCCCACCCTGGGGCAGAGCAGTGTGGTTGAGCTCTGTGGTGTATGCACAGCTACAGTGATGGAGACAATAACACGTGAAGCCTGTGCTGCCACGCGTGCTGGAAGGTGGGTGCAAGTCTGCCAGTGCGCCCCATCACTGCTGTCAGGATATTTGCTCTGCTTCAGCAAGAGCTGAGGACCAGCTTCTTTAAGTGGCAGGGTTTGAAAATATCCTTGAAATGAAAAAGAAAGAAAAAGAAATAAAAGCCTGAATTGTCCCCCAGCAGTCAGGACTGCAGGAGTGCCATACTATAAGTTTTTCCCAGTAGCAAAGCCCTGAGCACGGGGGCTGACCCACACACTTCCCGTGCTTTGAAGCGCTCACAGCACGGCCCTGGGTTGTGCCTGGGTTTTAGTGCTCTTGTAGCAACCGCCAGGGGATTTGGGCATGAGATATTTTGGATCTGGGAGACTTTTTGTTTGGTTTTTTTTTTTTTTTGGACCAAGTTTTATTATTTCTCACATCTATTAGCGGGGCAGCAGGAGGCTCTATGTGCCTTTGTTGTGCCTATTGCGCTCTCTAATGGGTATATGCAAAGACTCCGAGGCGCATGAAATAGGCACTCTCAGGCAGCTTGATGAGAAAAACGATGTGCGTGTCACGACCCTTGAAGCAGTGGGACTGTGTGTGCGTGCTGCTCTGATGCACGCTGCTCTCAGTTCCTTTCTGCAGCATCTCTCGCTGTAGGAGCCTTGCACTGGAGCCTGGAATATTTTTCTAATCAGTGAAGGGTCTCTCGGCTCTGATGGTAACTTGCAAAGCACAGAGGAGCGAGGAGAGGGAAGAGGGGGTGACTTTTTATAAGGGAACTCACAGAGAGGAGGTTAAAGTCGAGCCGTGAGCACAGCATGAGAATCCTGGCACTGTTAAAAATGCTGCCCCAAAAAATGCTTTGTATTCTTTGTTCAGGCAAAAGCTATTCTGGTGCTCTTGAGGATAAAGGAGAAAAAAAGTTTCATAATCCCTGTGTCCTATTTAAAGAACCTTTTTTTTTTTTTTTTTTCCCTCTAAAACTTCCCATAGCGGAGCAGCCAGAATCTGCTTTCCTACTGCTGCTTTGGTGGGGTTGCTGGCACCAGGCAGGTGGAAATGTGGTCTGAATGGTTGTGTTTGGTCATTTCTGTTCCAATCGGTGCTCACAGTGTAGTTTTCTGCATGCTGGTATGGGAGACAGCAGGGAGCATCAGACCCCTTTGTGCATGGTTTGTGTTTGGGGGAAGCAGCATGGAGTCCTGGGGGTGGTCTGGGAGCTGTTGGGGACCCGGCACCGCCTGTGGCTGTGCTGATCCTGGATCCCTGTGTGCAGGAGTCAGACCACGCACAGCTGCATCTCCGACTTAACAAAGAGAAAAAAAAAATGGAACTTATGGCTTTAAAAATTAAACACGCCCTTTAATTATTGAACATGGATAATTTCCATGCAAATAGAGCCTGGGTGCACTGGGTGCAGGTTTTCACAGTGACACGGCTGAGAGCAGCTGCAGCATGGGGTGTCAGAGACCCACAGGCTTGGAGGCTCTGCATCGTTTTGGGCCATGGAGCTGCTGTGTCCAGGGAGGATAAAATGTGAATTCAGGAGAGCTAAGGAGCTGCAGAGGCCTTGCAGGTGGCATGAGGACATGTAGTGCTACCAGCTGGGTCTGAATATCCTCTGTGATTAAACTCCTACATGTTTTACTTTTCATAATGGAATGTTGGCATTTACTGTTCCCTGATTTTGAACACTGTGTAGATTGTCAAACATTTATCTCTGTCATAAACTGTCTGAAGATAGAATTCCTGTTAATTTCAAATCAATATGGAAGAGGGAGAGAGTGAAATTGCAGTCTAGGCCTTTTCTTGGATCAATATTTTCTTTAAAAACTGAAATGTTAACTAGATCCTTGTTTTTGCAATTTTGAAATGCAGCTCATGCTTAAAGGATGTGGGCGTTCACCTGGAAATTGTAGGATCAGAGAATCATCAAGGCTGGAAAAGAACTCCAAGATCCCCAAGTCCAACCCCAACCCCCACCATTCCCATCACCACATCCGTCAGTGCCACATCCCCATGGTTCTGGAGCACCTCCAGGGCAGCACTCCTTGGGCAGCTGTGCCAATGCAGCACCACTCTTCCTGAGAATAAATGTTTCCTAATATCCAAATGGCTGAAGGTGATCGGTATTGCAGCAGGCATGGTTGACCCACACTGGTCAGGATGGGAGCAGCCTCTGCAGCTGTGATGGGACCTGAAGTTTTCCTCCCTGTTTCTGAGCTCATCTCCTAATCACCCGTTTTGTTTTGTTTTCTTCTGCAGAAGCCTTTGAGATCGTAGTGAGACACGCAAGGAACTTCACCAACAGCATGTTTAGGAACCACTACAAGAGCATGGGGCCCAGAGCTCTTAAGTTTGTTGGAGAACTTTTCACGGATGTCTCGCTGTACATACTGGGCTCTGACATCAGCGTTAATGACATGATAAATGAATTTTTTGATAGTTTATTTCCTTTGGTCTACTCCCACTTGATCAATCCTGGCTTCCCGGATCCCTCAGTTGAAATGACTGAATGCCTTCGTGCAGCCAGGAGAGACCTCAAGGCCTTTGGTAACTACCCGAAGATGATGATGACGCAGGTGTCCAAGTCACTGCAGGCCACACGGGTCTTTCTGCAAGCACTCAACCTGGGAATCGAGGTGATAAACACCACCGACCACCTGAAGCTCAGCAAGGAGTGCGGGCGGGCGCTGCTCAAGATGTGGTACTGCTCACACTGCCAGGGGCTGCTCCTGGCCAAGCCCTGCGCCGGGTACTGCGGCACGGTGACGTACGGGTGCCTGGCAGGGGTTGGTGAGATCGACCGTCACTGGAGAGATTACATCAGCTCCTTGGAGGGGTTGACCAAGGGCATGCGTGGTGTCTATGACATGGAGCACGTCCTCCTGAACCTCTTCTCCCTGGTGCGGGATGCAGTCATCTACGTGCAGAAGAATGGAGGAAAGCTCTCGGCAACTGTGAGTTGGTTTTTTGTTGCTCCTGGCTGCAGCAGGGCTCAGTTCTCAGTTGTGTACTGAAAGCAAACTACCCCTTTCCTACAGCCAACAATCCCCAAGGGCTCAGATTTCCAGCTCCTTTCTCCTTTCATCTCAGTTCTCGGTTTTAAAACTTTTCAGAGCACTTGAAACTGGTATCTGGGGGAACTGGGCATCAGAATCACAGAAAGAGTAAGATTGGAAAGGTCAACTGTGGGGAAGCTATTAGGTCAGGGCTTGAACTGGTGATTGAGCACCTGGTGAAGAGGAGTGATTGGCCCAGGCAAAGTGTTTGCACCTGTGCTCTTACCTGAGCGGAAGGGGTGGACCTAGGGTTTAGAGCCCTGGACTCAGATAAGGGCAGGTTACTGAAGGGAGCATGTCTTTTGGACCTGGGCTGCTGCTTGAGGAGGAGTGCTGCATGATTAGAAAGCCCCTTCCCCAGTTTGGGTGAGTTCAACTCTTCTTTCTGTATGTGATGTTGCTCAGAACTGAAATTCTGGATTTGCCCTGGCATCAGCCTTGTAGGTGGGATGGGAGATCAAGACCTGAGATGTTTTGGCGTCCTTTTTCTAATTGGGTGCTTTTCCTACTTTGGGTAGTTCTTAGAGGACGTGCTTTTTTAGCTGTCCCTTGGCTCTCTGGTGCTCCAGGGACTGTGCTGAAAGCTAATAGGGAGAAAAAACACCCTCACTCATTCAAGTAAGAACTTACTTATAATGAGTATATAATGTGGCAGCTTTGTCTCAGCATGTTGAGCATCCTGGGAGATAGAGAGAGACTATCTATAGTTCGAGGTTTGTGGGCTGGGGTAGGGAAGAAAACCGTTTCTTCCTCTTTTATCGTTACTAAAATGTACCTCCAAGTAGATGCCAAGTATAGGCATATACTTAAAATCAGAATGATTAAGGTTGGAGAACTCCTCTCAGCTCATCTAATCTAACCATCAACCCATCGCTACTGTGCCCACCAGCCATGTTTCTCATCTGTGCTTTCTGATGTACTCAAGGAGGTCTAGTTTTCCTCATTTGGGTAATTCATTCTAGTTATGGGCTGTGTTTAATCCCAGGGTTGAGGCTACTTACTACTTATTAGGAGAGATCTGATGTTTTAAAAACATGCTGTGTGAATTTCTGAACCTCCTGAGAAACCGAGGCTTTCTTGTTCAGAAAATAAGCTGCTGCTCTGATTGAACACCAAGGACAAATGGAGCGTGGTAACGTAATGTTTGTTTTGCAGAGGAGGCTTTCTTGAGACACAGTTGATTGATCTGTGCAGGTAGTGTAGAGCTGGGGATGGGGGCAAAAAAACTTGTACTTTGCTTAAAGCCTGTGATGATTAAAATCTATCATGTTTTCTTGTTGGCTGCTTGTTCCTGTCATTCTTGGCTGCCGTTTACAAAAGATCTGTGTTTATGTAGGCCATTGTAGTACTTGCACTGTAAGTAACTCTTATCTTTTTGGGGTTTTGGAAATGTATCAGATTATGGATTTTTGAGCTCTGTGGCATTCAGCCAGCAGCTCTCTTCTCAGCTGTTTTCTGTGCCACTCTTGCTTGGTGGTTGCCTGAGATGTGTCACCACGTTATTTCACAGCCCATAGATGTGTGGTGGCACCTGAGTGGTTTCACAAAGACCAAATTTCTGGGAAGTTGGGTTACACTCATGTATGTGTGCACCAGTAGTTTGTGTTGCTGTGTGATCCTAGAGTGATTCCAGTATTTCCTCTGTTGTACTTCTATTGGCACAATGTTAAGCGTGCATTTTTCAACAGGGCTGTCACTTGTGTTGCCAAACATTGAGACCTCGATCTGTCTGCTGAGAATGTGTTTGTGGGAGGTTAAGTACACAGTGCACTGCTAAAGTCACTGCAAGCCATGGCAGTAGAGCCATTATGTACCCATCCTTTGCCAAACCAGTATATAAACTGACTGACTTTAGATTAAAAAAAAAAAACGACCCAAACCACAAAGTCACTGAGCATTGGCAAACCATTCATTACTTTCATATTTGATATAGCAGTTTGAATTCATTAGTGCCATCTATAGTTAGGTACTTAAACATAGCTTCTCTTGATTATTTAATACTTGTGTGATTCTTTTATCTGCTCTAGAGATGTTCCTGAGTTATAGCAGGGCAGAGGAAAATTTTCGAGGCAAGCAAGCCAAGTGCTTAGCAATTGTCACTTAAAGAGAATGGTCACTGGGGTTTTTAAATCCTGAAGTACTGCTGTTGCTCAGCTAAAACTCTTGTGTCAACCAGAGCCCAGAGTGACTTCTTACAATTGAGCTATGAGCTGCTCAGAGAAGAACGGGGCAGTGATGGAGGAGCTGGCAGTTATAACACAGCTCAGCTGGGATCTGGGGCATACATCTTTGCCCTTAAGTGATAGAATGCAATTTCTTGTAGCTGTGCTGGAATGAAAGTTTCTCTCTTAAACTTATTGGCACATATTGAGTTTCAAGGAATATACCTGGAAGCAAACACTTGTATTTACTGTTATCCTGTAAATATGATTGGCTTTAGACGCCACTGTCATATCAAAGCCTAAAGTGCCACAGGAGTTTTCTCTGAAAACACGTGGCTTTGCTCTTGTGCTGGCTTTTTGTCTCAGCCTGCTTTATTTCTGACCTTGGCATGAAAGTTTCTGTAGGCAAAGTTCAACTCGCTGTATGTTATGAAGCATAAGGGCAGGTTATTTGTCATGACAATCCTCTGGAATTATGGAAAACTTATCTTCCGTTCCTTTATTGGGATGATAGCCTGAATGTAAACACTGCCACCCTTGTCTGTCTTTTGGTATGGCTCTTATGGCACTACTTCTTCCCAGTGTTTTTGGTCCATATTGAAAACGTGCCTGGTGCTTCCCTCTCTTCTTGTTATTTTAACCATGAATGTAGTTATTGCTGTCAGCCTGTGCTTCCTACCACAAATAGGGACAATCTAACACAGCATGAATAAACTTCATGAAATATCCAACCCCCATGCTTCTTGGAGTTGGGGCTTTCTCTCTTGTAGAAACTACATCAGAGACAGCAGGTCTGGGTGTCACACAGCTGACATCCTCTGGGATCCCCTCACAGAATCCAGCACTGCAATTTTATTTTGTAAGGTTGCAGAGTTCAGGTGAAGGTTATTGACTCAGCACAGACAGTTGTCTGTCAATATTTTTCCTCAGTGCTTTTTTTTTTTCCTTCCTGTAACTCACTGGGATTTTGAACCCATCATAGCAGACTGAGCAAGAAGCAGTTTGTAGCCTGGTGAGACCTATGTGGAAATAGGTGGGTGGCTGGGGGTGAGGTTCCAGCCATCTCCTCCACCCAGAGTGGGGGATGCTCTGCAGGTGTAAGTCATCAGAGAAAAGGATTTGGATTTCAGCTTTGCTATCCGTATTGCACTGTACGTCTGGGAGCTTTACCTGCTGGTGTAATTGAGATTGGATGTGAACATAACGTGGAGCTGATGTTTGTAGCACAACCAAATCTAGGAATGGGAGCAGGCTTCAAAGGAACATGAGATCTTTCTGGTTAGTTCTACAAGCTCATAACAAATAATGTAAAACACTAACAAACCTACCACTCAAAAACATATCAGATCTGCATCTCTGGGTGCAAGAGTACTCAGTACAGCTGATATGCTGAGTTTCTTCTGCTCCCCTCATGGCCTGACAGCAGTTCTGTCTGCAGCGCCTGCCCATGCACAGGAGTGAAGTTCAAGGGTATGTAAGTAAAGGAGCTTTTGGCGGGGATGGAAATGCCCCGTCTCCATACCCACTTATTCAGTTCCCATTGGGGTGGTTGCAGTGTGTGCTGCTGTTAAGGCAGCTGACTGGGGGCTGCACTGCCCGGATGGCAGCAGGGAGCCTTGCCATGTTTTCCTATCTGCTAATGGATTTCTTTCTACGCTGGGGCTTGGGAGAGGCTTCAGAGGGAAGCTTTGAAATGACAGCGTGGTTTGCAGAATCATTCCCTTTGAGATGCTCAGATGGGTTTCTTTGTACTTTTAATGCGGTACAGCTATGGGATAGGCAGCTGGGTGCACTGCCTCTGCGTTTTCAGTTTCATTATTGGAAAAGTTTAATCCTCTGGCTGCTCTCCTAATGCTGGTGGCCAGCTCCCTTTTTTGCTTAAAGCTAAATACAGTGAGACTTGGATTTCAGTAAGCTCAGAGCTGCTCAGCTATCCCAAGATGCGTTCATTGCTTACTTTTGTTACCCATCTTGTGATGCGCAGTATGATGCCCCTGATAAGGGGCAAGGCAAGCAGGTGTCTGTTCTGCTGCAGGGTGGAAGTGAATCTGACCACCAAGGATGGTATCGGCAAGAAGATCCTCTGAAAATTCCTTGGGTGTATTATGCTGAGGAGATTCAGGTAGTGGAGATTTTCAGATAGATGGGGGTGCACACAGCAAAGCATTGAACTGGTTTGGATCTGTACATCCTCATGTTGCTGGTGGCTTGGCTGGTGCTAAATGAGTAATGACAAAAATTGAGTTATGAGTCTGCATCTTGATCATGGGAGTGACTTTGGCATGGGTGCTCTTGGCCACCACTTGCCCCTTGGCAGCAGTGAAGCTAAGAGGTTATTCTCAGCCCACTGAACGCTGCATGTCTTGCCTGCCCTAAGGAAGAAGCTCATTATTGCTATGCTGTTAATTAACTTGCTGCTAACAAAGCTTTGCCTCTAGAGGATGCAGCGTGCTTCATGCATTGGTCAGCATTGCCTACGTTCTCATGGGCAAAGCAGTGTGCTGCTGTACCTCTTGCCCATGCTGAGGGAAAATGAGGCTCTGGGGGAATTTATCACTGAATTGGGTCTGGCCCTGGTGGATGGGGTGCAGGGCTGTGCAGAGCCGCTAGGTGGATGCAGCAGACATGGCCAGAGTGAAGCAGGGGGAGATGCCATTAGATGTCAACGTGGCTTTAATTTAAAGTAGCATTCGATTTTGTTTCTATTTGTAAGCTTTTCTATTTTTTCCCTTTTTTATTGCTTTTCCTCTGTTCTTTTAACTGGATGTGTTCTAGCCTCTGGCACGTTGTGGCATTTCAGTGGAATTTGCAGCGATGCTTTTTTTTTAATTAAAAGTAGAAGGCTGCTGCTGGCAGTGCCCCCCCTCTCCCTGCAGCACGGAGAGCATCCTTTGACAACATGTTTGATGCCAAACCCAACTTCACAGTGAAGCTCACACAAATCTTTTCATTGACTTCGGTCAGAAGCAGATCACACAGCTGGTGGCAACTTTATGGTCTGTGCTGTAAAAAGAGCTTTCTAAGGCTGCTACATTTTATGGGAGGGGATTGCATAGGGCGCCCACTGAGCCTGGCTTGACTTCATTTCAGATGCTGTTTTGGGCACGGTGTGAGCATGATGCACGTGGTGGGACTCCCTGCATCTTTTCTCAGCTGAAGTCAGAAGGAGTGCACAGATTTGTGCAGGTTAATTAACAGCTCTGTGTACCTGTTTGCGCATACTGGGACTTGGCCTGCTTCTTGTTTGAGTGGAGGGGATGCTTTGTTGCTGTGGAACTGGTTTTTCCCCAAATGTTTAGATGTCTCCTTGGTCCTGACATCAGTGCTGAGAGCTGGCAGAGGAAAACTGTCCTAACTGTTGGAAATGCTGATATATAGCTGTGCAGTGTTACACTGCTTTCTTAACTGCACAGAGCCCACTTTCTCTCTCCTTTTTCCTGGATAGGGGATGCTTGGGATGTTGAAAAGGGCAGAGCTGGTGCTCATCTCACCCAACCCAGAGTGTATTGGAGGGGGAGGGGTGTATGAGTATCTCTGCTGCTTGAGTTCTGGGCTTTAGGCTTTGAAGTTTCAAGCTCTCATTTTACAATAGATGGTAATGGTCAAGGACATAATGCAAGGACTTGAAATAATTGGATTTGAGGTGGGGAAAAAAATGAGTTTCAGGCTGAACTGAAGATCACAGTGCTGGAGAAACCCCTCCGGGTGTCTTGAGTCTTCTGCCACCTGAGAGAAGTACTGGTTGTGGGAACTGCTCCTCCCAATGGTCCGGGGCACTGGAGATGTGTTCATAACTTGAGTGTTACACTGAACCTCCTCATTGTCCCTTCTCAGTCAAGCCAGCTTTGTACTTGGGGTTCTCTGTAAGATCCAGGTCTAGTTTACCAGAAGGATGTTTGTGTTGGAGCAAGGCAAAATGGACTGGCCCTAAGGAATTTACTTCTACAGCATGAGTTTCATTGCTTTGTATTTAACTCTGTCTGAAACGTCCCTATGGGCGAAACAGTGCTATCTATGCAAAATGGGGAATCGGGGAGCTGTCTGAGTCTTTGTCAAAACTGGTTGGATATCTTTGTTTCAACGGGGAGAGACTACCCAAGGATCACGCCTATGGACACGACCCCCTTGCTTCTCATCCAGAACTTCTGCAAAATGTGTTCTGCTCCGTTTCCTTTACAGATACTGTATCCTTAGCCTTGCAGTGCCAGGCTCCTGCTCACATATACCCATCTAGTTATGCCTTTTTGTGCTAAACTCTCTTCTGGCCTCATTATCCACAACTACATCTTCTACCAGGAACTCCATCCGAGGTCATTCCTGGGACATCCTTCATGCTAACTACTCTGAGTTTACTTCCAGTGGCAATAACCCCCATGAGCGCTGCTGCCTTACGCCTGTAACCAGCTCCCCCATTAGCAATGCTGATGAATGCGCCAAGAACAAAACAGAAACTTAAAAGTGGTCCTCTGCAAAGCAGAAATAGTGCCCAGAGCCACCCATGCAGAGCAGCAGCATTTTGTTTTGCAATGCAGAAAATGAGATTCTGGGTTGCAATGCGTACTCTGCTTCATTTTGAATTCTCTGCCAGCGTGCAGTGTGCGCTCAGAGCTGTGCGTTGTATCATTTTTACATCTTATTATAAAGTGGCTTTGAGGTACTGGGCATGAAAGATACCATCTAGCAATATATTTAACTGGAAGAAAATTGCAAAGAGATGAGGCTAGTATTTCAGCTGTCCACTGCTGTCCAAGCTGTCCTGTTGGCCTCTTTGCATTGCTGCAGAGCAAGCCAGAGCCCTTCTCTATCTCTACCTGTTGGATTTCCCCACTAATAAATCCCTGAGGGTGCAGGTCCTGCTCTCAGATGTATGCACGAGGGTGAAGTTTGCTGCTAACTTCATTATTCTGTGAAAGGCTCATTTGAGTGAGAGGCTGCAGAAAGCTGCCTTGATAGCCTGCAGTCACTGTGGCAGAGTTATTTCTGTTTGAAGAGGTGAAAAAAAGAAAAATCCAACCGGCAGCTGGTGAATGTAGAGATTCTTTATGCAGGTATATCTTTCTAACCTAATCAATTTTCACACCTAATTCTCTTTTGCTGTGGTGGAGATGATGCTCTTAAGCACTGACCTGCAGAGGGATGAAGTGAGCGAGTCTAGTGGTTTCTGATGATAACTTGGGGACGACTGAGTTACTTCTCTCCAAAGCTTATTAAGTCTTGGGTAGCACATATTGATCCATGTCATGGTACAAATCAACCTCGTGCACCTGCCCTCCAGAGCATCAGAAAGCAGCTATTTCTTCTGCTATTTCAGTGGTCTGTGCTGGTGTTTCCATCATCCTTCCTCTGTGTGAACACGCCCACAGCCACGTCCCTCAGTGCCACATCTCCATGGTTCTGGAGCTCCTCTGGGATGGTGATCCCACTGTTCCCTGGACAGCTGTGCCAGTGCAGCACCATTCTTTCTCTTAAAGTTTTCCTTCTATCTAACGTGAGCCCACTGCTCATTGTAAGTCACTGCTTAGGAACCAGAAAGCACTTCAGGAGCACTTTCTACCAGGAGTTTGTTGCGGAATCTGTATCTCTCTGAGTGGTGAAAGCTTGCAAAGTGAGTAAAAAGTGGAGATGATATACGGAAATGCAGTGAAATTATTTGATCTGTTCCAATCCGGTGCTTTTGCCCCTTGTTTTGGAATCATCGGATCTTAATTGATAGGAATTTGCTTCTGATGATCAAATTCCAGCCATTGATTTGTCAACATCAGTAAAGGTGTTGTGATAAAAATCAGATTCATTTTCACTTGTCTGAAAGCAGCCTATTGTGGAATGAGCCACTTTAATATATTAATCAGACATAGAAGGCAGCATTGTAACAAGGTTAAAAGTGCACACCGATTTCCATTATAAAGATATTCTCAATCAAGCAGAACCTAATCTACTGCTGTAAGTCACTCTGTAATTCAATTGTACTAACCACAGCGCATGTAGGAGCAAGATGTGTTACAACAAAGTCTAAGAAAAAGCCCTGAAGATATTTTCTATAAAGATGTTTATAATGATTTACATTTTCAATAAGCCTGATTTGTCTTTGGGAAGAGCGTAATTCCTTTATCACGGGCAAAAATCTAATAGGAGTCTTTTTACCTTGTCTGCTGTGTTTTGAGTAAATTATCTTGTGCTGACCTTTAATTGGATTAGACAGAATTTGCTGTCAGGAAGGGGGAAAAAAAAAGAAAAAAAAGAATTAATATGGATCCAGTAGCTTCAAAATTAAGAAATCAAAAGATGAATAACAAGATCTTTGTGAGGGATGAAAGAACACAGGGCCTTCTTGAGCACTTCATTGGCCTTGGAAGGATGAATATTACTGCAACGAATCCCTGCTGTGCTGAGTGATTTTTGCCACTTTCTGCCATTAACAGTTACTGCATTTCTGTTGCAGGCTTTGCCCCAGGAGGCTGCGGTGTGGCTGTGGGCACAGCCTTGTTCACCCCTGAGCTGGGAGATGCTCCTGGGGAGGCTCCCTGTCCCCATAGTGCATCCTGGTGGTGCTCTGGGCTTAGCTGGAAATCCAGTGCTTGTTATTACTCTGCAGGAGATGTTGAGCAGCTTAAAAACCACTGATGATCTGGTGAGCTTCCGTGCCTCCAGCCTGGTTGCTTTAGTAGAAGGTGGCATTGAGAATGAGGGAGGTGGCTGCTGGGGTCCTTCCTATGGGAGAGCCACAGGCAGTGGGGTTCTGGCCCTCTGTTAAGGATGGCTGGGGAGCACTGGGGTGCTTTGGGGTTGGAAGGTTTTCTGCACAGCTCAACTGCCCCTTCATAGAGCGGTGCTTCATAGCAAAAAGTGCTCGCAAAACCTTTTGGGATTTGGTGCAAGAGTTCATTGAAGTACGGATCTGAAAAGCTGCGTATAGCTGTGAGCACAGACCCTCATGGATTACAGGATGGCTGTTCTTTCTTACCTGCTTTGATATCACCAGTTAAAGCAGAATTAGCAGTAAGCCTGGGGTGCTCTGTTTTATATAGATGTTATACTTGCTATTGGATTCCTGATAGAAAGAGAACTAATTAAGGAGATGGGATATCATCAGTAGATTTTTCTTCCCTGAGATTTTATGAGCAGTAATTTGAAAAGAGCCATATTAAAGTCATTGAGAAACAAGTTAATGCTGCGTTTCCGAGAATATTACCCTTCTACCCAAAGATTATATTCAAGAACAAACAGTGTACAGTAGCTAATTGCTAGCTGACACATTATAATGGCTTTATACTTCCCAAATTGAATCAGTCTGGTTAAAGAAAAAATGTCATGCAGTAACTTTTTAATTATTCAACAATGTATTTCTCAAAGAATAATTGAATTGCCGCTCGAGGCTATAGGGAGAAAGTTGGACCAGTGGATATTGACCACATTTGCTACCCAGCTGACACTACTGCTCTTAAATAACCTCTGCCAGGCTGTCTCCAGGTTGCTGCCTTATGTTCCAGACTGATGGCAGATATCTGTTTTTCCTCTCTAAATTAAGCTGTTAGGAATTCATTTCTCTGATTGTTCCTTTTTGTAGTGCTGCAGGCAAAAACAAAAAACAATGCAATATTAAAATCCACAGAAATCTGCAAAGAAAACCTATTAACGGAATGAAGGAAAATAGCAAACGCACCTTGTGTGCCTTGAGCCCTCATCGTTCAGGAAATGTGGAGACGTGGCACTGAGGGATGTGGTTATGGGCATGGGTTGGGTTGGACTTGGTGATCTTAGAGGCCTTTTCCACCCTTAATGATTCTGTCTGTGCCCTGTGCTGTTTCTCACCAGTGTTGGTGGCCATGCAACAGGCAGAGGCGCAGAAAGGAACTTGGGATGTTCTTGGTGGAAACTGGCCATCCTTCAAACCACTTCCTTGCTTTGCCTCTCAGCCTGTTGAGCTGGAGAAGGTAACCGTCTCTGCAGCAGGAGGGCCTTGCTGGGACATGGAACAGGGGTGATATGAGCATAATGGTGTGCGCAGTGAGTTTTGCTCCTCAGCATGACTTTGGTTGGCCTGGCTCACTCCTCCCTATTTTTTTTTTGTTGCATTTCCCCTTTGCTGTGTGTTCATCATTCAGGCAATTCTACTCCTCTTTCCAGGAATAAAGCCGAGGTTTGGTTGTCTAAGAAACATCATCCTGCATGGCTCTAACTTAGAAACATAACGGGTACGTTAGTGTGCTATGGGGCCCTGTTCCAGGAAATGTCTCCACTTGGGAAAACTGCATCAGTGTGCGCTGAAAATGAAGCTGATGTATTTTTATTTATTTATTTATTTATTTTGCTTGACTGATTCCTACTGTTAGCTGTGCTGGGACAGCAGTGCGTGCCCTGTGGTCTGCTGCCCAGGTCTGCCCATAAGAAACAAATACTCTGTTTTGCGTTAAACACGGAATGAACAAAACACTGGAGGGAAATGCTGACTTCAAAAGTTGTGCTTTAATTGCACGTCAGATTATAAATGCAGAAGGAACAACTGTGATCATTTAGTCCAACTTCCTCTCTACCTATAAATAACAATAAATAGCCTTTTGCTTAAATACAAAGCAGCTTTCTCTGGTGGATTAAATGCTGCATACTGGCGGTGCTAGAAAGGAGGAACATCTTGTTTGCGTTATTTTATGCACATTTGAAAGGCTGTGCTCCAACGGAGGTCATGGCTCCTTTGAGCAAAAGGGCATCAGCACAGCAGAGGATTTGGGTCAGCGAGGGTGGGATCTGGGCAGGGTGTGCTGGTTTATGTACATGTGGGATGTTGGGTGCTGCTGGGAATGGAGTGCCACGCTGCAATGGGAATGCCTTGGCAGCCCTCTGTTTGAGCCTGGGTGCAGAGGGGTCCTCCACACTCCTGCTGTGGCACTGAGCCTCTGCAAAGCATCTCCTGGCACTCCGCTCTGACTGGAGGATGTGGTGGAAAAATTGCATGGTTATGTTTCCTTCTCACCAATCCCTCCTCAACTGGGATGTCCACTGGGCTTTGGAGGTGACAGCTCCCTGGTAATGCACTGCAGGGGTCCCCCAGTACTGCCTGCCCTGGTGTGACAGGCGCTGTTATTCTAAGCATTAGTGTTTGTGTGCATCTTACACATTATAGTGCTGCATTATTTAAAGGGAATGCATTATTGAACAGTGCTCTGCTTAGTGTGGAGGGCAGGTTGCTCCCTGCCATCCCTGCTGTTCCGGCTGCTTGGTCAGGAGGCTGTCTTATGTAATCCCTGCAAGGTGATGTCTGAATCATGGGTCGTAATGCAACAGGGTTGATTAACAGCAGTGCTCTATTAATGGGGAACGTTAGAGAAATGTGTGCAGAAGACATCTATGTTGTCACACTACGTTCCTGCTCAAGCGTGTGAAACCACAACGATCATTACTTGCTGAATAATGACGTGCTTCCAAAAAATAAAGGGCTGTAGATTCATTGTTATGTCCATAATCATATCTTCTGCTGTGAGAAGAGTGAGGGAGTGGGGAGTTCTCTTTCACATCCTTCTGACAAAATGTATATAATGATTACAAGCATAGAATAAGAACATTTCTCCTAGCTAAATGTTTATTCACTTCTGTTAATCAGAATGGGTTTGAGAGTGGGCCACAGTCCGTGGAAGCAATGCAATCACTCCAGCACTGTGGCAGATTTAAATCAGTAATAAAAGCCCTGGGGAAATTAACAAGACAAAACATTAACCACAGACTAAACATTAACATATATTAGCATTTTTATTACACCTGTAGAAATGGCAAACGGGCTTGGTTACTACTATTAAAAAGTTTATGTTCTATCCCCCATCATTGCAATGTATATTTTGTTTTAAGCCCTTTAGAATTTAATTAAGCTGATTTCTGTCGCAGCGTTTGAGTAATAGACTTCAGGTTCACTTTTATGGTGACTTTGAAGATAAAGAACGCCTTCATCCCCTGTTTATAATGCTAATGATACGTGTGACATTTAGCAGAGCGGGCTGTGAAAAAGCCACAAGGAGAGGGGAGGCAGCGCCAGGGCACGGAGCTGCTCTGCTGTTCTCAGGATGAGTGGCCAAAGTGGGATCCTGCATGGGATGATGCTCAGGGCTTTGAGCGTGTTTTTTCCAGGGCTTTGATGGTCTGTTCTGAGCGAAGCGTACTGTGGCAAATCGCCCTTTCCGAGGCTGTGTTCAAATCACTTACAGTAGTTAATCGCTTCTCACTTTAATGCGCGGCTTCTCCCGAAGGGAACTCAGAAATAGGTATAAAATGACATATGTGAACTGCAGAGAGTGGAGAAGATTGCAGGAAGAAATCTTTAAAAATGAGGCCATCCCCTTGAGGCGGGGGAAAGGAGGGGAAAAAAAAAGTACTGTCTCTTCCTGGAGGATGAATCTATAAGCAGAAGAGTTCACAGAGAAGACAAATGGAAACTCTCCTTAAAGTTTAAGCAAAGGTCAAATACAGAAAGCTGTCCAGAGTTTGTGGTCTCGACTGGAAGCTGCTGCAGCAGGTACCCAGCTTGTCTGATGCATTCTCATCTTCTAAGGGAAAGCTGATAAGCTTTTTTTTTTTTTTTTTTCTTCATAAAGCTTCTAGGAAATTACCTTCAGAATGCTCACACCTCTTAGAGGTGGTGCTCAGACTGGCATGGGGCATCACACGTGTGCTGCTTCCCAGCTGTGGGTGCCTCATCCCTACAGGTGCCCAACGCTGGGTTGCATGGGGCCCTGGACAGCTGAGCTGGTGGGGGGCACGCAGCCCACAGCAGGGGTTGTAATGAGAGGGACTTTAAGTTCCCTTCCAACCCAAGCTGTTCTGTAATTCCCATGTGTCTATTGCAAGTCAAGTCCTTTGGCATCTCTAAATTAATGGAGGAGCGCTGAGATGGGCGGATGGTGCTCCATTAGGGTTTTCCCTGTGCTCCTCTCAGATCAGTGCGCCTCTCAGATCAATGCTCCCTCCCAGGCAGAGCCATTACCCAGCCCCTGGGGTGTGGGAGACAGCTGCCTGCTGCCTGTGGGGACGTACCCAGGCTGGGCTGCCCCGAGGCTGTGGGGCAGACATGGGGGTGTGTGGTGGTCAGTGGGAGGCAGTGTCACGCTGCATCGTGCTTGGTTGGAGAATGCTAATGAAATCAAGGAATTAGCAAGCTTATTAATGAGATGGAGCAGGAAAACCTAGCTTTGGCTGTTGAAGTAGTGGTGGTGTTGGGCATTTGTGAAAGTTTGGGGATTTGGGGGGTGTGTTGTGTTGTGTGCCCTGGCAGCAATTTTTAATTCTTGTATAAACTAACCAAAAAGCCCAACCCGTTTTGCTTAAAAATCATTCTGCCATTTTATTATTCATTTTCTGTAGCGTAATGCTTCAAGCTGCAGCCTGTTCTGGGACATGAAATAAGACCCAACGTTCTCACACTGAATATACTTCTGATAAGGATTTGTGTGCATTTATGATGCCTCTGACAGCACTCGAAGCCACAGATCCATTGGCTTCGTTCTGTGGGTGTGCTTTGCTTTCCACGTTTGTCCCTTTGTCGCATCTCAGATTGTCATTTTCTGGACTCTAAAATTTGGAGCTTGCTTTAGAATAGTAACGATGATTGGGAAGAGCTTGGAGAGCAGAGTCTGTGTGTTTTAGTTGCAGCAGGGAGGCAAAGAAGAGGAAGGATGGAAACAGACTTGCTGAGATGTTGTCCCAGGACCACTGGTGGCCCAGCAGGCTGCAGCAGATGGCTTGTGAACGCCTTTCCCCCTCCAATGCACACACGATCCTGCCCCTGCAAATGAGCAGGCAATCTGTTACTTCTACATTCTCTCACTTTGCTTAATGTTCAAATCCCAGCTGGATTTTTGACTAAAAAGTGACAATCATTTGGCTGCAACTTTGCAAGATGAGCTGCGCATTGGTGTGGTTTTTTCCTGAGAAGGTCAATTGGTCCTTGAATAAATAACTAAGTAAGAACTTGCAGCACATGCTGCCCGAACTTCTCAACTTCGTGCTTGCCAAGACTACATCTGCTGCTCTGTTTTGGGGCTGTGTTTGTGAGAGGGCTGCAATTAGGGCTGCAATTTGGGGCTCTATCTGTTGCACTCTCCTGCAAAGCCCCAGTGCTGCCTGGGCCCATCTCTGGGGCTCAGACCAAACTGCAGTGGAGTTGCGTGGCCCCAATCACCCGGGTGCTTTGCTTTTTGCACCCGGGTGCCTCAGAT
Source organism: Meleagris gallopavo (assembly GCF_905368555.1). Taxonomy (NCBI): domain Eukaryota; kingdom Metazoa; phylum Chordata; class Aves; order Galliformes; family Phasianidae; genus Meleagris; species Meleagris gallopavo. The sequence continues at coordinate 3,847,005 of NC_139412.1, read as the reverse complement.
GGTGCCATTGTTCCTGCTGTCACTTGGGCCCTCCTCTCCCATTCAGCACGCTTCAGCATCCTTGGGAAAAAAAAGAGCCTTGATCCTGGCCTTGCTCTTCTCTCAGAGTTCAATAGGCTTTGCCAGCTGAAAAGCTGCTTTCAAAGGGGGAAGGGAGGCTTTTCAGAGTTGGGGGGAAATCAAAGGGAATCATCACAAATGGCTGCTTAAAATAACCAACCTTTTCCCGCGTCTCTCCTCTGCTTTGCATTCCTGTGCAGAACGTGGGTGCGACGGTGAAGCTTTTGTTGCTGCTCATTTTGTGCCCTCTGTCTCTCAGTGTCTGCATGCCATGTCTTTCCCCTTTGGGGTTTGGAGCAGAACCCATCTCTGACCCCTCCGCTGTCTCAGAGGGCATCTTTTGGGATGAGATGTGCAGCACCTCATACATCCTTGTAGAATTGTTTGAGTTGGAAGGGGCCCTTAAAGGCTATCTGGTCCAACTCTCCTACATTGAGCAGGGACACCCAGGCTGACCTTGGGTGTCTGCAGGGGCACCTGCTACATCTTTGGGCAACCTGTGCTAATGCCTCACTACTCTTATTGGAAAAAATTTCTTCCTTTTTCAGTCTAAGTCTCTCTTTTTTGAAACCATTTCTCCATGTCTTATTGCAACAGACAAAAACTGCAGTGCCTGGCTTCCTGTGTGGCTTCACTTTTACTTTGTACTGTATGGCATCCTGAGCAAAAAAAACCCAAATCTTAGTAGTCTTTTCCAACATCAGTGATGGTTTAGTGAGCGCTATTAGTGATAGGTGGATGGTTGGACTGGATGATCTTGAAGGTCTTTTCCAATCTTGGTGATTCTGTGATTCTGTGATTCTATGATTCTAAGTGGTTTAGAAGGCATTTCCTAGCATTGGGTTGGCCTGGTGGTGCTATGGTGGGGTAGCTGTCTAGCTGTCCATTGTCAACATCCTGCAGAAGGAGATGGGCACAGATCCACCTGCAGTGGGATTGCAGCAGCAGTGCTGTGAAGCTGGCATGGAGTCATGGGGCAGCAGCCATGTGGGAAAACTTCAATGAGGTCTTTTGGATTCTTGCCACTGCAGCCACTTATCAAATCATCATCTGTATGCTAATGACCTAATTTGTATCATTAACAGAGACCTGTTAATCAAGACCTCCCATGACATGACTCAGCTGGAGCTGCAATGCTTGCTGTATTTTAGGCTGTGATTTTCTTTCAATTAGCAATGATATGTATGGTGCTCATCCCTGGGTACCAGCAGCATGAGCTCTGCAGATGCTGAGCTGCTTTGAGCTGCAGAATGGAGGACTCAAGATCTGCCTTTTGAAGGGAAGTGTTTCCTAACAGTCTGACTGGAAAGGTGGAGTGTGATACCCTGAGGTGCTGCGAATTTGGGGAAGGAAGGAATGGGGAGTATGAGCATCTTTCTGCCAGTGTGAGTTTAACCCAACAGAAAGGTGCTCGTTCAGGAGTTGAGCTGCATCCTTATGGCAACAGTTTATTTTTGGGCACTGGGATGTGCATGGGAGGGAGTCCATCAGGCATCACCTTGGTCTGCAGACTGGGTGTGTGCATCCTTGTAGGGATGGTGTCTTCACCTTCCAGGGCAAGATGTGTGACAACTTTAAAAAGCCTCAAAATCAGACTCGAGTAGGTCTATGCTCACAGGGAGATCAAGTGCATCAGTGTGTTCTCTGCTAATTATTTCACTTCATTTTTTTTCCTTGGAGTGGGGCACTGTAATTGAAGTGAGAAGTAACTAAATCCATTAAGAGTCCTAAATCCATTCTGAGAGTGATTTGGGGACTCTGGGGTTGCTGGAGGTAGGCAGTGGCATACAAAGTTCCTAACCCTCCAGACAGCAGCATGCATCTTTGTCATCTTCCTTCAGTACTTATAGCCCTGAAATTCCCTCATGCTGTGGTGTTTGTGCATTCCAGGTCAGCCGGCTCTGTGGTCACGCTCAGCAGAGGCAGTATCGATCCACTAATTACCCCGAAGACCTCTTCATTGACAAAAAAGTCCTGAAGGTGACTCGCGTAGAGCAGGAAGAAACGCTGTCGAGCAGGAGGAGGTGAGTGCACAAAATGCCATTGCTGGATTTGCTGAGCATTGCTGTTGTGCCAGATATACCCCAGGTAGAAATGGTGGCTGTCAACTACAACTTTGCATGAAGCAACGTGCAGCCAGTGGGTTTATTTCACTTTATTTCTGTGCAGCCTTTCACAGTAGTTCAGAAATATGTACAGCCTTCCACCCCATATTGCAAAGTGAAGCAGGTGCTGTGCCTTTACTGCTGTTGTAAATACTATAAAAATCTGTACAGAAAAGGGCAAATTCAGCCCTTCTTGTACCTGGGGACGGACTAGCTTGGAGCAACAGAGCCACATTCCTGTTATAGTTCCCATGAGATAGCAGCAGGACTCGCATTCCTCCCTTGTCTCGACATGTTGGAGATGTTGTTGGAGGACTACACAGCCTAATGAGATCTGCTGCAACAAATCACACAAGCTGATACCTGCAGATATGGAGGAGTTTCTTCCGTCTTCTCCCTGCCCTGCTCGGAGCTCTGGGCAGCAGGAAGGCTTTCTTCCTTCTATTCTTCCTGATGCTGCTTGGGTGTGCAGGATGTGAGGAGCTGGGCATGATGTGAATTGGCTTAGGGTTTGTGGGACAGCAGACCTTGTCTTATTCGTTGAGAAATGAGACGATGAATAGGACCATGTCCTATTTCGTTGTGCTTGGTATAAGGGGCTGGCCATCTCTCCTCGCTGTGCAGTATGTGACTGCAGGAGGTGGTTGCCCAAAGATACGTGCAGGAAGGTGAGCTCCCACCCTGTGTAAGGGTTTTGGGTTCCCCAGTCAAACTCTTGTTTATTGGTGTGAATAGGGGAAGATGGGTTACGGGAGACTGGCAGGCTGTGCTGCGCTGGGCCGGGGGGGGGGTTCGAGTTCCCCGAACTGCTTCTGCTTCCACCTGCGCCTGCAAATCCCAGCACTGGGCTTTCCCTTGCTTCGTCTGCCCCCAGCTGGCAGCCGGGAGCTTGGGCTGGAGAGGAGACTCCGAGCTCACAGGAACCTCAGCAAATCCCTGCTCCGGGAGAGGGATGCGGGGAGCCCGGCACGCCCCGAGAAATAACTGATTGCCAGAGAGATAAATGTACTGAACTGCAGCCAGGAGGTTGTGAGGCCAAGTCTGATCTCCTCCAGTTCCCTACTGTTCATATTCCTACGCTCTGTGCAGTGTTTACCAGATCAGATCTGCTGTCATTTCCTAGTGACAGCTGTTCAGTGCCCCCAGGTCACCTCTTCCATTGCAAGCTGCACACCTGAGCTGCAAGGAGCGCTGCATCCCGTGCCCCATTTCTGTCTGCTGCTAGAGCCCTGGGCTTGACCCGTGCCCTGGTCCCTGTGGACCACTGCTGGGAGGGACCTGCCTGGGCCAGGTGACCCTGATGCTGCAGTGGGCTGAGGCCCTGCTGCATCCCCTCCATCGGGACAGTTCTGCCCTAAAAAGCACAGATTCATCCCTTGACCGAATATCATCAGAGAATGATGCTCGATGCTGCTTGAGGTCACAGACAAGACTGATGCTTTGTGGCCTGTTTGTACCCTGCTGTCCTCTTGTTGTGTTTGGCCATGTTGACTGCCTTCACTGGTTAAATGCCATCAACCCTGTATTTTCTTTTCATAACTGAGAACCAATTTTTTCCACTTTCTTCCAGGGAACTGATTATGAAGCTGAAGTCTCACAGTGATTTTTACAGCAGCTTGCCAGAGTACATCTGCAACCACAGCTCTGCTGTTCAGAACGACACCATTTGCTGGAATGGGCAAGAAGTCGTGGAGAGGTGAATAATTTCTTCCTTCCCTTTCCCCGGCACTGCTCGTCATTTCTTATCCAGACCAGGACACTGCTTATTGCCTTAAGAAACCTTTGGCAGAACTGGCATCTGCTTGTGTTGCAGCTCAGGTTGATGCGCAAAGCGTGGAGGGGAGAAGTAGTCGTGTGCGACCCTCCACTGAGCTTTTTGTGCTCTGCTGTGAAATCCCTGCGGCCACAGGCAGGTTTTGTTTCAGTGAGCCAGAGAGAAGGGAGAGGCAGCAGCTCAGCACAGCCATGCACAGAGGTTATGGTGTGGGTACACGGAGGGGCACGTGCAGGCTGCACTTGCTGTGTTGGTGATAACAGAAAAGACAAGAGTGGGATTAATAGCATAAAATGGAGGGGGGAGGAGGGGAGCGTTAATAAAATTGGAGCATTTTCTTGCAAAAATTGTCTCTTAGGAACGTAAATGTGGAAATAGAACTTGGAAATGTTTTTTTTATAATTATATTTAATTCTTCTTTAATAACTCTACTTTGCAAAGCATCTTTTGCTATTAAGTCATTAGCATAAGGGAAGAAATAGAAATAAAATCAGGAAGCTGTGAGTTGTTGAGATATTAATTAGAACTTCTTGATTCGGTAACCTCCAGTGGTGATTAGCCTGCACTTGCAATACTGGCCTGAAACACTGAAGGGACCAAAATAGTTCAAAATGTATTTTTAAAAGAGTTATTTGAACATCTAAGATTGCAACCTTAGCCAATAGTGATGCTTCACGTGGAGCTGAGACTGCCAAAACAGTGCTCTGGGTGCTTGGGCATCCTGGCTGGGGATCTCTTTCAGGGAATCTGAGAGCATTCCTGAAAATCAGGTGCATTCCAGGTAACCCCAACCACTAGTGTGTTTATTTAGCCTTTTCCCCCAGAGGGAGCCAAGCAGCTGTTCGCTGCATAGAAGTGATTTTGCAAGCTACTCTGAGAATGCTGTGATGTGCCTGAATTTCTGGTGCAGCTACAGCCTGGACTGATGTGCAACTGCTGGGCCTCATTCAGAGTCCAGTTTGCTTTTCATGAGAATTGTGGTGCTTTCTGAGTCCCTGGTTTCAATTTCAAGCTGTTGAGATGGTAGTTTGTCCTATGTGTGTTACTGCTGTCAGAGAGGGGTCTGAGTTTCTGGGGTTTGTGTGTGACACAAGAGCTCTCCGGGTGCCTGGAACAGCACAGGGATGGATGTGTGTGTGCTGTGTTATTGTATCTGGTGCTGTGCAGATGATGGATAAAGCTGGTTGGGCACTGCTGTGTCATTGAGCTCAGTGAGGTCTGCGTGGACCCATCTGGGCTTTGCTGGTGTTCTCATAGGCCTTGTGGCCATTTACCTCTCACATCCTTGATGTAGTTCCTAAGTGTTAAGGAAATTAGAGTGAAACCCTGGGCCAGAGATGCTCAGTGCCTTCCTGCTGTGCCCCATTTCCCATGCTAAGCCCTGAACCATCCTGTTTCCTCCTTGCCCTTACCTCCCTCTGCCCTGATGGAGCACAGCATGTGCCTTTGCGTACTCCAGGCGCAATGTGCTTCACTGATATCTCAGCACCACTCACCCTGCTTTCTGTATTTTAGCTTTTCTTTAAGAGATGCCTCCCACATTTTCTTTTATGTTGTTTTATTTCGTAGTCCTTTGTCCATCCCATTTACTTCTCCTTAAGTAACTTAAGCCAACTTAATAGCAAGAATTTGTCCTCCTTCCTGATTGATCTGTGCATTACTAGCTTGCTAACTTTCTCTTTTGGGGTTTTAAGATGTGATGCCGTGGCCTGTCAGAAGGAATGCTTTGCCAGCTGTATGAGAACAACAGATTTCCCTGCTCATGCCCTGAGCACTGCCTGTGATTTTGCTGTGCTGAACACGAGCCAAAGTGGGAAGAAAAGAGGAAAGGCAACGAGCTGCTGTTTTTCAAATTTTTCGGTGTACAAAAAACATCCCGTGCTGTGATTCCCACAGCTGATGCCCTTGCTGGATAATTAGCTCATGTAAAGCCTTCAGCTTAAGCCAAGTGGGTGCTGAGATATTGAACTCATCTCAGTTTCTATGGGAGTTAGAATCTCGGAGGTGATTTGAGCTTCATATATAGCACCAAGTTTTTACAGCATTTAATACTAAAAGCCTATTAAAATCTAGATTCTCAGAGTTTAATAATCTGCTTACGCTGGTATATTCCTTCCAAGCTGTTCTGAATAGAATGACAGCAACATGTGCCTGCTGCAAAACTTGTAAGTGCTTTAAGTATTACTGTTAGATATTACCATTTCCAAATTGCTTCAGACAAACTCGTGTGTTAATCTAAATCACCCGCATAACTCTTGTTCTCCTTATACCAATTCCAAATTAATATATTTTTAGCACCTTGCCAGATCCTCTTCTTCAAGCTAGGAGTCTCAGATTTCCCTGTTTTTTGCCAGCGTGCTGTGGTTTGTTTTAATCATACAAATCATAAACAATGAAGGCACAATTGGAAGCAAGGGAGAAAAATGAGATGCTGTAATTGGAACAAAGGAAATTCCATGCCAGCAATAACCCTTTAGCTCATGAAGGGTTTGGTTATTTCTGGCAGCGCTGCAAAATATCTGATACAATGGAGTCCCCAAAGAGGGAGGCTGTATAACTTTTCAAGCACATAAAACACAGCTTTGTAGCAAATGTAAGCTATAATGAAAGGATTGTAGGCAAATTCAGTGGGTTATTGAGTGGCCATAATTGTTTCCAGAGTATTTCAGAAATGAAGACCATGAATCTTCCTATATTAAGCCTGCTGCTTGGTCTTAAGTTTAACCAATCCTTCCAGAATCTATTTGTCTTGAACTTTACTGAACTGATGTAAGAATGGATGGAGGATTCAGGCTGTCCTTTTACACTTCAAACTCCCATTGTTTGGCAATGAATAATGCAGTGTTTGCTGTTCTTACCTGAGACTTCAAGTTTTAATAAAAGCTAATATCTGCAGCATGCTTACCGCCTGCAATGCAGCGCATAGAGTGTGTTGGAAGAGGCAGCATTGCTCTTTGGCAGGGAAATTTTGCAGCAAAAACTCAGAGGGTTCACATGGCAGTGAAACTGGGCTGGGAGGAAGGTGGAATTTGGAAATCCACCAGAAGATGTCTCTCTGATTTAGGCCTGAGTGCTCCCTGCTGAGAGCGCTGTATCCTTCTGGTTGCTTTTGAAGAAACTTGCTCAGAGCTACTGGTGGTGTAAATTGGCTCTGACTTCTGGTATTTGCCCTCTTAAGGACTCCTGCACTCCAAAGAGGCAAGATGTGGCCATTGAACTGTTTTGTAGCAGTCTGCGTTGCACCTATCTGGTAGAGGAAGAGCCTGCAAAGGATACTTGCTTATAAATTGTTCAGTTGCGATTGAGTAAGTACTGTGCAAGTGGAAGACAAGCATAAAAGTGTTACTTGATTAAAAAAAAAAAAAGCTTTTTCTAAAAGGTGTAATGCTTTGTTTGGCTTAGAAGATTACTTTCTCTAAATCATATGTCAGGCTTTGCAGTAACTCATCTCTAATCCTAGCATGGCCAAGAAGGATGAACACACATATTACTTTTACTGCCATATATTTAGATTGCATTTGTCATCTTGTCTACCTTGCTCTGAAATGAAAGCCAAGAAAGAGCAGCGTTTGGACTGGAATGACTAAACATTCACAGGAGACATTTGTGGATGGTGGGGAGGAAAGGAGGAAATCCCTTAATGTGACTTCACCCTTTGGTACTTATGTCTGGTGGATGAAAAGGAGAACAAAGGGTCTGTAGCTGTGCTATCCCTACAGAAGATTTGAGCTCATCAGTGTTTTCATCAGGTGGTTGTCTTTTAAGTTGTTTTTAGCAAGGGCTGCATGACATTTGTCTCTAGAGAGTACTGTGACCCCAGCAAGAGCCCATCCCCAGGGAGGCTGGGCAAGGAGCTGCTGCTGACCAACATGGAGGCACATCAAAGAACAGAGTACTTTGAGCTTTGCTTATGAAGCGGAAGCCAAACCATGCTCATATTGCAACACTGATATCCCTTCAGTGCAGGGCTCCCATTACCGCTGGGTGGACTTTACCCACTGTGTGTTTGCTCTCCGGCGCTGTTGTCCCCATGGGAGAGGTGTACAATGGGGTTGATGGAGCTGCATAAGCAGAAGGGGCTGTGCTTTTGGCACATGTTAAAAATGGCTCAGGATAGCTCAAATCTCTTTTCTTCCTCAACTGTGGCTAGGGAACCCTGGAGGAAGTGAGCCCACTTGGCACACAGAGGAGCTGTGTGCTAGGAGCCCCTCATCCTCCAGCTCTTAGGGTCTCCAAATGCATCTCCTTGTCCTATTAAGGTCCTTGGGGGCCTGGCTGCTTGGCCCAGGCTGCAGAGAGAGATGCCAGCTGCCCTTTGTGGCATTTCGGGAATGCTTGTCCCTCACTGAAACTGCATCTCAGAGTCCTTAACCCTTGGTCTGGCAGCATCCTGCATGCCTGAATGCATGGCAGCCTGCGCCTCTCCTGCAAGCTTGGTACCTTGCTGTAGCTGCCTTCCTCCCTTATATGTGACCTCGTGTAGGTATAGAAATCCTTTCTGGCAATGCTGCTTGAATTTCAGAAGGGCTTTCACCCACTCAAAACCAAGCTATTGAGTTTCTTCGTGTAAAGCTTCTTAGGAGAGAGATTGTAATAATTCAGGTATGCACCAAACAGCGGCTCAGTTCTGCTCTTACTAAAACCTGTGGGAGATTTATCCAGCTAGTTAAATCGCTTAAACCACAGGAGATTTTTCCACTTTAAAGTGTTTCTAAATTCAGTTCACAGCGATGTGGAAAAACGGTAATTCCTTTGGCGCTGTGACAGCCCCGCGTAGCACGGACGATTGTGTTCAGCTGCCAGACGCGTTCCTCAGGTTGGCACAGTGGCACGAAGCGACTCTGAGACGAATAAGGAGCAGGTTGAGTGGTTCGCTGCTTCCAGTGTTTTGTTCCCCTGCAGGGGGTTAAATGCGCTTCTGCAGAGCGGGGCTGCTCTGCGCTTGCTGCAGCGCTGGCTTCCCACGAGATGGAGCTCGGAGCACGCGGTCCCAGCTGGCTTTTGGCCGGGAGCTGTGAGCTCTCAGCCTGGAAGAAACCTCGGACTGAGTGGGGAAATGTCTTCTTGAGCTGGCAGCTATTTTGTCTTGGGTGTATCTGTACTCGGTGCTTGCTTCGGTGCGAGGGGAGCGCTTGGTGCAGCGGGATGCCGATGGGGATGCTGGGTGCTCGTGTATGGATAACTCCTGCTTGGAAAAAGCCTTGGTTGGTGTGAAAATCAACTTCAGCACCGTGTTTTTAAATGATGTAAATATTTCAGCCCGGAGAAGAGAGTTTGCTGGGGAGACTCAGTAGCAGCTGTCAGTATCTGAAGGGGCTGTAAGAAGGGAGGGGACAGGCTCTGTAGCAGGGTCTGTTGTGGTAGGACAAGAGGAAATGATTTCAAACTGAAAAAGGGGAGATTTAGATTAGACATTAGAAGTTTTTTTTCCAAGAAAGGCAGCAAGGCACTGGCACAGGTTGCCCAGGGTGGTGCTTCGTCCCTGGAGATGCCCAAGGTCAGGGGATGGGGCTCTGAGTGCCTGATGGAGCTGTGGGTGTCTCTGTTCATTGCAAGGGAGTTGGACAAGGTGGCCTTTAAGGGTTCCTCCCAACTCAAACAACTCAATGACTCTATGATTCTTTTTCATGCTGGGGACAGATTCCTGCTCCACCAGTGTAAATCCAGAGTTGACTTCATGTCCCTGGATGTCTAAGTCTTACTCTCTTATTGCTAATTTGGAGTTTAAGTGTAGACAACCTCTTGTACGTCTCCAAAACTCCCTGTGTACCCCAACAGCTGTTATGGATGATGATCCATGTCCCTTCTGCTTTCTCCCCCAAGCAGAGCATCCTCCCAGAGCTGGTCCCACTATCCCTTCTATCTCCATTCCCTCATTCAAATCACTGCTCATTATTTCCCTGGCAGTGTGGGGTGAAGTACCAACATGTGCACATGGGATAGAAGCTGGCAGATACCATCACAGTGGTTGGAAGCTGGGTATTGATGCAACACACAGGAGATGAGGCATAGAAATACTCCTCAGGTTTACCCACAGCACCAGGAAAACAGAGATGCTGTGCTTGGTGTTATCTTGGCAATCTTGCTTTCGTAGGCTGCTCTGGGTTCTGGCAGCGTGTGCTTGGGCTGTCAGCTCTAGGAGATGAGGGCTTGTTTTGTGTTTGTACAGTGCTGGGGCCTGTAACTGGGGCTGCTGGGAATGCAAACAACCCGCAGCTCAGTAAAGCACCAGTGTGCTGCAGTGAGTGGTCCTGGCCTCTTACTGAGCTCCAGGAGCCCAGGCTGAGGTCGGTGCAGGTATGCTTGCCTCACGTTCCAAGTGTCACAAGCTGTTACTCCAGTACCTGGAGTGCTTTTCTCCAAAGAAAGGCATGCTCTGATTCCTGTGATTTCAATTTATTTGCTAATTGCTGATGAAAAAGCTGAGAGCTGGCTTGGCCATGCTGCTCTGCAGAGCATCCCTGCAACCTGCCAGGGGAGGCTGCACCTGGGGGTCTCCCAGCTGTTCTCAATCTGCTTCGTGTGTGCTTTACTGGCAATGCATCATGCTCGTGTAAATCCAGAATACTGTGTGGGGCAGAGCCCAGCATTGCACCAAGTCAGGATACGTTCTGCCTAAGCAGTTACTTTGATCCCCAAGGCTGGATCTCATCAAAGACTGAAATCAGTTTTGTTTGACGACACCTATTTTCCATTAGCAATGTTGACAGCATTAATTATATTCTGATGCTTTAATTCTTTATTATTGAAATCACACATCAGCGATAGTCATTATTTTGCAAGGGGTTGATGTTATGCTAATCAGCTTGCAGCTAACTGGGTCATCCCACTCATTTTTTTTGGCTGTGGGCACACTACCACTCTTGTACTGGAGTCTCTGTGGTCTGCCAAGACTTATTTTAAACAAACATGAGCAAGCCAGAATTTCTCAGCCAGCTCTCTTAGGACTCTTGGGTGCAAGCTATGTGATAATATTTATCCCCGTTGTATATTGTTTAATGTCTTCCTTGGTTACTAATGGACTGGAAAGGAGTTCATTGTCCTCAAGTGATGCAAGTACATCATCTTGTTTTTTTGCAAAGGCAGAACAGATATCTATGGGAAACTTCTGCCTTTTCTGTGTCATTATTAACTGTTTTATTCTCTCCATTTTTGAAGGGACTGGTACTTAGCTTTGTTTGTACTGATCTCTGAGAATCTCTTCTGCGTTAGCCCATAGGATCACAGTCTTCTTTGTTCTCACTCCTGCAGGTACAGTCCCCATATCCCAAGGAATGGAGCAAAAGCTCAGCCTGGAAACCACGAGGGGAAGATGAAAGGTTCTGAGCCAGTGATCAGCCAGATCATTGACAAGCTGAAACACATCAACCAGGTTTGTTGCAGGCTTGCTAGCAGGGATGGCTCCAGAGTGGGCGGTTTCCAAATCAGTATGACTTCCCTTCCACTGCCTTTGGGCTCAGCCAAACAACCGCGGGCAGCTTTGGGAGCAAACTGGTGCCACCTCAGCCTCACTTGTTGCCAGCACGTGTGGCAGATCCTCCTTCAAGCCCTTGGGCTAAATAGGAGCATTTGGGATCAGCCTGTGCCTAGGTGCTGCTTGCATCCCTGTGCTGCACCTCTTCTGGGTGTTCATCCCTGGCACAGTGAGAGACGATGCTGCTGTGGTGTCCCTGAGCGTATGGTGCTAGTCATGTGGCACGTGCCCAAAGTCAACTCGGTTTGAAGTTCCCTTTTGCTTTGCAGACAGAGGGTCACATGCTTCTTTGCTGTATGTCCTTGGAAGTCCTTTCCTCGTCACTGCAGGGACAAGTGGCCATTAAATGGGGATGTGTCAGAGCTGAGCGAGATCCTTTCTGCCATGCTGGGAGCTTCCTTCCCACGGTCTCAGACCTGGTGTTGTTGCAGAGAGACAAGCAGTATCTTGTCTCTACCAGCCTAGATGAAGTCTGTGAATGAGACCCACTGCTGCCAAGGGGTTGGGGGCAGCTCTGCACTGTGTTCAGGTGGTGAAGGGTGAGAGCTCTGCAGTGGAAACTGCCTTCCGCGTAGTGCAGCTGCTGCGGGGAGAGAGTTTAGCTTCCCAAAGCTCTCCTACAGCATTGCCTGGAGCCAGCCCTGCCTTCACCATGCCCACTAGATAGCGGTCTGGCTCTGCAGCCTTTGTCACTGTGTCACTCTCAGAGGGGACCCTACAGGCCGACAGCTTGGACCTCTGTGCTCTCTGGGAACAGCTAGGCAAACACTCGGGTAGGAATGAATGCTGTCTTCCAACACTACTGAGCTTCCCACTCTCCACCAGGAGAGTTTTTGTAGTGAGGACATTGTCCACGATGGCCCTGGCATCACAGAATCACAGAATTGTAGGGGTTGGAAGGGACCTCTAGAGATCATCGAGACCAACCCCCCTGCCAAAGCAGGTTCCCTACACCAGGTCGCACAGGTAGGCGTCCAGGCGAGACTTGAATATCTCCAGAGAAGGAGACTCCACAACCTCCCTGGGCAGCCTGTTCCAGTGCTCCGTCACCCTCACCGTGAAGAAGTTCTTACGCACATTCGTGCGAAACTTCCTATGCTGCAGCTTATGTCCGTTTCCCCTCGTCCTGTCTCCACGTACCACTGAAAAGAGACTGGCCTCACCACTATGGCCGCCACACCTCAGATATTTATAAACCTGGATCAGGTCCCCTCTCAGTCTTCTTTTCTCAAGGCTAAACAGACCCAGTTTACTTAGCCTTTCTTCATAGGGGAGATGCTCCAGGCCCTTCACCATCTTTGTGGCCCTCCGCTGGACTCTTTCCAAGAGATCCCTGTCTTTTTTGTACTGGGGAGCCCAGAACTGGACACAGTACTCCAGATGAGGCCTTACCAGGGCAGAGTAGAGGGGGAGGATCACCTCCCTCGACCTGCTGGACACGCTCTTTTTAATGCACCCCAGAATGCCATTGGCCTTTTTGGCCACGAGGGCACACTGCTGGCTCATGGCCAATCTGTCGTCCACCAGGACGCCCAGGTCCCTCTCTGCAGAGCTCCTCTCCAGCAGCTCAATGCTGGAGGCATGATGCTTTTGGCATGATGCTTTTGGCAGCAGCAGCTTCCTGGGGTTCAGCCCAGCAGCACCGGGCCGGTGGGTTGGGAGGGCTGAGCTGCCTGAAGTTGCTGGCGTAGCGACTTTTCTGCTAACCTCTGCTTTCCTGCTCCCACAGCTGCCGGGGACTGTTGTGACAGCAGCTCATGCTCAGAGCCCTGCGATGCCAGCACGCCTCGTTAGCCGCTGCCTGGGAGTGGGGTGCTTGGGGTCCCTGGCACACGGTGGTGGCAATGCAGCCATGCTGCCTTTGTGTGTGGAGCTGTGCCATCTGCCAACAGCACGTAATTATTAAGGGAAGGGGGGGAGGTGAAAATAGCATAATCAGCTCCCTATTAAATGGGGTAGAGGGCAGGCTTCAACCTGCAGGTGATAATGATATTTTGCCGTTCGCAGTGAGAAAGTCGCACCGAACAAAACATGGTTATTAGTGTACTTGAAACTGCTGACATAAAGTAGTTGTGAAATGCTGGCTGCCAGATTAGGTCAAGTTAGGTCTTTGCTGAGCAGTTCAGGCTGCCAAGGAGCTGAGATTCGTGGAACAAGAGACCCTGGGTAAACACAGCTCGGCTGGGTACAGCTGTGTGCAGCCCTGTCCTAAGAAAAATAGGGGTAAGTGGGTGAACATGGGCAGCTCCTGGGCTCTTTTGGGACTTTCTCTTGTTTGCTTGCCGTATCAGGTTGGAAAGTTGTAGTGCTGTGGGGAGCGGGTGAATTGTTTTGCTTCGAGCAGCAGGAATTGTAAGAGTTTGAAGAAATCAATCCCTTTGGAAAGTTGTGTTTGAGAAAGAGCGAGAATAAAATAGGGAGAAAAAGGAAAGTGATTTGTGAGACTTGTTTATGATCGTAGCTATTGGTACTGAGGATTGATGGTAAGTGACTTATAACCTGGTGAGGTATCACATAATTGTGGAATCATAGAATTGGAGTTGGAAGGGAACCATAAGGATCATCCTGTGGATGTTACTTAAGTTTGGGATTTTGGGTGTCAGAGCTCACCACCACATTTGTTTTCTTGGCCTACTGAAGTTTTGTGATCTCCTTCACATCTGGAACACATCTTGAAAACCCAAGAAGTAGGAAATGTGGAAGGAGCAGCTCTGAATGAATTACAGTTGTTTTTCAGGTGTTGGCTCCGGATCTGGGAAGCAGTGTGGGCTCCCAGGGTGGGGAGGGCTGAGAAACGGTGCATTGACCCAACACGATGGGCGGTGGTTTCTGAGGTTTTTCAAATATCCAGAGCCCTTAAGAGAAAAGAGCATTCCTAATGCTCAGAGCTCTAACCTGGATTCCCGTGTGACTGCAGATATATTATGGAATCCTCCTCATTTGTTGTGCTGGAGGTTCAGGTCCTGAGTCCATACAGGTGGACACAGGAGCCCTGCCAGTTGGTGTAGCTCTTGTTAACTTCAGGCTGCTCGCATCATTGAAATAACATGTATTTTTTCAGCAGGGCACCAACTGAAGTTGGGCGAGCTTGTGGTGAACATGTTGCTTGAGGAAATCATTAGTTCATATCTCCTCGCACTGAATCTGGTTAAGTGCAGGCAGACAGCAGCGATTCTCTTCAGGCTTCTCCAGTTTGAAATGAGCATTGTTTGTGCACCAGAACCAAATGCATAGAGACTGGGAAGAGTGCAGAGAAGTGAGCCTGGGGAGAAAAGGAAGTCAACAAATTTGCCAGCTTGCATTAGTGATGTCTGAGCACCTTTTATCATGCTAAAATGAATGAGCGAATGAACCGTCTGAGCGGTGTGTAGCCTCAGGTCGGTTCCTTCTGGATGAGTCACACTCGATGCCCACTCGTCATGTCGTAACTCCAGACCATTTCTGTTTGGTTTGAATGCGAGGTTGTGGGTGGTGCTATTTTTTTCACACATTGGTGGGCGAGATGGTTTATTATGGCTGTGTTGGATGTGAGGATTTCTTTTCAGTTCTGTTAGAGGTCTACCAAGCTGTGATTTGAGTTATTTTTGCTCTGTGCCCAGAGGCATGAATGGCCCATCCATAAATATTAGCATTGTTATCTCAGCTGGGAGGCCA
This sequence comes from Meleagris gallopavo, assembly GCF_905368555.1. Taxonomy (NCBI): domain Eukaryota; kingdom Metazoa; phylum Chordata; class Aves; order Galliformes; family Phasianidae; genus Meleagris; species Meleagris gallopavo. The sequence continues at coordinate 3,831,938 of NC_139412.1, read as the reverse complement.
AGGGTCACCTTCAGGAAAATGAGTTGGAAGCAGTTCCTAACTTTTATTTCCCAGAGTGAACGGGGTCTGTTTCTGTCTAGAAGGGTTTTCGCTCATCCCACACGTGAGAATATATTGAAGTGGAAAGGTTATTCGTTGTCAGCATGAAGTCTTGCTCTATTTTTTGTGACTTAGTAGCATTCCTAGGTGAAAAGCAGTGTGCAAATGAGTTATTTCCTCTGTTTGCTCAATTTTCTCCCCACCATGGGGATGGGCTGACAGATGGGAGCAAGGCTTAAGCTTTCAGTTACCTGCAAAACAGCATGATGAGCTGGGGCAGTGGCTGTTCCTGTTCTGCAGGTGGGCAGATGGAGCGGTGACATCCCATACGGAGTCTGGGGCAGAGCAGCGTCTCCTAAAGTTTAAGTTTTTGCCCATTTCTGACCTCTTCCTATGCTTAGATGAATCCTATTGTTCAACATAGGGCCATCTCTAGGAGGAAGAGCACAGTTTTAGAAGAGAAGGGGAGGAAAGAGATTTTCTAAAAATGAAGGATAAAATCCATAAAAGGAAAATTAAGTGAGAGAGATGTGCCTTTTCAAGACTGAAGGGCCTGGAAACGTATTGTACATTTCCAGACACTGGAGTTAAGGGCTCATTTAGAATATTTCAAATATACTAGAGTCTGACAGTTCTTTGGTTTCCACATCAAACAATCTGTAATTTATTGCCTCGTATAGGGACTGTGTTTTTATCATATTGCAAATTCTCTAGCCAGAAATCTAACTACCACATAAGCCCTTGAAAAAAAAAAAAATCCTTTGGGGATCGGAATCCAGGCAGCATGTTTTCACAGACCCTGAGAAACCAACTTTGATTTATTTCCTTGGAAATAAGGGGAGCACAGGGTTTCGTAGAGCGTTACGGCTGGGCAGGATCTTGCTGCCTCTTCACATCCATGGCTCAGCCCTGGAGTGGGAGCCGTGTGAAAAGACCCTGCGCTGCTCTTCGTGGGCTTTACGGGAGGATGAGAGCAACATTTCCAAGTTTTATGAGGCTGTAAAGCACGGAGCTCTAGATGGAGGGGAAGGAAAAAGAAAAGTAACGAAGAGGGGTGAATGGCTGAAGACGAAATATATACTTAGTTTGCAAAAGCATGTGCCAGAGGTTAAATAGCTGTGTTTGAAGCTGGTTTGATCAACCAATATATCTGATATTTGTTTGTGGGTTTAATGGCCTGTTTCTCGGAGGCCTGGCTGCTGGGAGAGGGCACGGCAGAGGTCACCTAGAAGTTAATTTGGAAGGAGGCCAAAAGGCCACAACTTGATTGAATCAAATGTAAACAAAATAAGCCTGGGAACAGCGTGGTATGTCCGAGTGATGGGGATGGGGGGTGGCAGAGGGTCAGATCTGGTCCCTGCGTGGAGAGACGCACACATGGGCTGTGTACAGGGCATGGAGGTGGCTGTCCTCCCAGGGAGGTGATGGGGGCTTGGAATGACTGTCCCTGGTGGCTCAAAGCGGGGAAGTCCATTGGGTGTGTGGTGGTAGAGCGATGAGCTTTCAAGGCTCTATTTCTCCTTCACATTCAGCGGAATCATGGCTTTCTGTGTCCTGCCAGACTGAGTGTGCTTCATTGCTCCCACCCTCTTTCAATTCACTGGCTCGATGAAACAGTGTAATGATTAGAAGAACGCACAGACTCCCAGATTGCTGGATGAAGTGATGCACAATGCTCATCTCTTGAAAATACACTATTTAACTTGCACCAAAACTAGTCACTTTTGCTTAATTTTCCACTTTTAAACAAAATAAGGTAACATACAGCACTTCAGATATTGTAGTGTGTGTAATATAATTTATCAAGTTTTCAAAAGAAAAGTTAATAAACACCATAATTGCTTGGACACGCCTTTTGTTCAACATTATTAAACAGTTTGTAACAATTAAAATATTAAAACCACATGTTGTTGAAAGCAACCAGACGTTGCAATTATTTTTTACTAAGGCCATTAAACAAGACGACAGAAGATTTTTATTTTAATGATAAATGCATTTCGGAGTGGATCAGCTAATTCCTCCTTTACTGCACAAAATACTGCTTAGCTCCACCAAGTCTAGGCCTGGTATTTAAGGAGCAACAGTGCTGTCCTCTTGAGCTGTGCCTCCATTCTTGTTAACACACCACTGTAAATGCTCTCTACGGAAGCAGCAAGTAGAGGATTTTGTAAATCAGGGGAAAAGTGACCCTCTGGAGGCAGAACATAATTATTTTGGATCGTGTCTTATTGTTTGGTGACATTTTAAATCCAAAACCGTTCTTCCCCTCCTTGCTTTCAGCACGCCAGCTATCACGTGTCAGGGGTGGATCTGCAAACATCCCCGCGTTATCGGCACGGCTGTGGGAACGCTGTACCCGCAGGTCACCCTCAGTGGGTTTTCTTGAACAGCCTGAGATTAATTGAGCTCGGTGTGTTTGTGCGGGTGGTTTTAAACAGATGGGGACTGGCTAGCGTGTGATCTGGGCTGCGTCTGCTGAAGTTCCTTGCCAGTTTTGCATGTGGTCTTGCACGACACGGAGAAGTGTAACGAGTACTCTGCTGAGCCCCATGCTTTTACTTCTTGCGGCATTAAATATGCTGAGGAATGTGAGGTATTTCCCATTTCAAGTAAGGAAAGGGAGGTAAATAGCTGTGTTTCTGGCAGCGTTTGGTGACACTGGGACTTGGCGGTGCTGAGCATCTCCTGGCTGCTGTCTGTCGCTGACCCATTGCTTTTATTAGAGGTGGTGGCAGAAATCCTGTCACTATGCAGGAGGCCAGTTTTTGGAGGAAATGTCTGAAAAAGGAAAGCCTCAGCTGTACCTTCTTTTTGCTAGTGCCACTTCTCTATCTAGGGGTCATCAGCAGTGTTCCACCTCCTGCCAGTGTCAGACAACTATGCAGCTTGGCAGTGACCTGGAGCAGCCAACCCTTCCCATGCAGTGTCTCTGCTCTTGGCTTTTCTCAGCAGGACCAGGAAGCTGAGGTGGCTGAGCTTGGGTCAGGGTTTTGGGTTGCTTCCACACCACTTCGTTGTTCAGAGTATTTACGTAACGTAAATAGCATTTTATTGCTCTCCTTCCCCGAAATTCCCTGGTTGCTGTAGTCTTATGCAAGAAGAGGGATTCAACTTTGCCCTTGTGGCTTCAGCCCCCGGGGGACCGTGCAAGGAGGCAGGTGCCTGGTGTGTGTCCTCCAAACAATGTGGTGGAAATCAGCTGGGGAAAAAATACCTTTGAGAAGGGATTCATTTTCTTTTGTGTCCAAAACAAGCAGCTGATGCACAGCAGTGCTATAAGACAAACACCAGATATCCTGTACCAGTGCTGGGGTTTATCCTGTTGTGGAGGAAACAAACCTGGAGGAATTGTTGTGCAGCAAGATGCAGTGGATCTGTTGATAAGAAATTAATTCTCAGTTAACGTTATTGTGTGCGTCGTTAATTGTATTGAGTGATGTGGTTCAGGCTGGGAAGTGGGATCAGTAGGTGGGTCCAAGGTGGGTGTTGTCCCTGTGCCCCATGCATAGGACAGCAGCATTCCTGATTCTGCCAAAGAGCAGAATGGTATGGTTCTCATTTGGGGCACTTCTCCCCAAAATTTGGCTTAACAGCAGGAGTTTAAAATGTGGTCCAGAGTGAGGTCATGGGAGCTAATCTTCCTCTTCCTGAGCAGGCATGGAAGGTCACCCCTGGTCTCCTTGGCCACAGAGCAAATCTGATTGCTTTTGTTCTTTTGCAAAAGATTTGCAACAAGAACGGTGCTTTTAATTCCAACTTGATGGAGCACAACTTCGTAGCAACAGGAAGGGAGGTAAGAGCAGCAGTGTTAGATCTGCTGTGGGGCAGCACTATCCTGCTGTCCTCCTGCCTCAGGCTTCGGGAGGCTTTGCTGGGAGCTGCCCTGGACTGTGCATGAGGTGTTTGTCGTGCACCTTGCATTCCCCGTGCTCTGCCCCACGTGCAACTGGCCACTGCACAGCCCTGAGAGCCAACCACGCTGCTGTCAGAAAGTGAATGATGTTTTATATGCTTTAAGTGATGAATAATTTGTCATCTTGCTCCTTTTGTTGCACCTGCTGATGAAGCAGCTGCTGGTAATTAGGCGGGGCTGGTGCTGGCACTGCACTCCCCTCCTCAATGGGGCTGCTGTAACCTGTGTGTGTCAGTACACCTGTAACTAACTCTCACTCTCAGGAGGGCTCTGTCAGTTAAGGCTGATGCTCGTTAAACTTCTTAGCTTGCTTTTGACATGTAACTAACTGCAAAGGCCAGGTGATATTTTAGTGCTCTTGCTGTTGTACTGTGCGCTACAAAGGATGGCCATTGCAGCACATAAAACCTAAGAGCAAACACGGGAGGTTGGATTGCAGCAATATTTATTGCTTATGGCCTTGGCTGGCTGTATTGTGAGGAAACTATATTTAAAGGAAGAAAATGTGCCTGGCTGTTCTTCCTGGGGACACGTGTAAGGAGATGCTGCCTGGTGGAGCACTGTCAGTGGGAGGAACTGGGGACAGCTGGCTGCAGGTGGGTGTCCTGTAACCAAGGGCTGTCACGATGGGCAGGAAATGACTTTGTATTCTTGGCAGGACCCAAAGAGTGTCTCCTGCCTGTGAGCGTGGAAGGAGCGAGTTGACCTTTTTGGGCAGTGCATCGCTCCTAAATGTGGAGGGTGAGATTTGGGGAGGTGAGTATCAAGGCTTCCTCTGCCAGTGTTGGGTCTCTCCGGGGGAGGATATAAAGTGACCAGAGTTGGACGTAATTTAACTGGTGAGCTGTGACAGCTGGTGGCCGTGTGTCTGGGGGGGGAGAACCACCCCAAGGCATCTCCCTAGATGCTGAGCCTTGCGGGCTATGTTTTTGGTAGATAATAATGGTGATGGTTTGCATCCTGGTGTTTCAGCAGTGTTCGTGTTGGACCTCATCTTATTTGTAGGCCTATCCTAAAAGGCAATCTTGACACTTGAAAAGCTGTATTCTCAAAATTAGGTTTTCTCTTCTTTGGCTTTTAGCAAGCAGCAGTCGTGCTCTGGGTGTGGAGGAGAGCAATGACCTTGCCCAGAAGCCAGCCCAGCCATCAGCCATTAATTAGGGACCACAGAGGCTGGAAAGACCCCATTCCTGGGATTACTTTCGGTCTGGTTTGTCTCAGTTGAGTGCCTGTTTAATGTGAAGTGCATAAATACTTGTGGCAGTAGTGCTGGGGGCCTCGGGCTCCCCGCTCCAGCTGGGCACCTTCCCCAGCAGTGCCAGCACCGTGTCCCTGTTCTGCCTCCAGGTGGGGCTGGGGGATGGAATGGTGCTGCTGGAGGGAGCCCACAGCTCCCATTGCTCAGCCAGGCACCACCTGCTCCCGTGCACCCTCGGATGGGCAGGCTGGCTGCTCTCTCTTCCATTGCTGATGAGTTTAGGGATGTTTGCTATGAAACCTTCCTCCTCCTGCAGGGATTAAATCTCTGCTGAGATCAACAGCTCTGTAATTAACCTTGCATTGGGGTTGTTTCATCAGAGAGTAGATAACTGCCTCATGGGGTGGTTGTACAGCTCTGTGAGACTCACAGGGGACTATCTGAAGTTATTTTCTGGGCTTGGGACAAAACAAACGTGAAAGTGAGGCTAAAAAGAGCAATGCCTTGCGGGCAGTGGCACCCTCAGGGGGGCACTGTGGGTTTAGGGGTGAATGTTCTGGCAGCAGGTCAGCACTGTGTACAGAAATATGAGATCTGGGGAGTCCTTCTCTGCTGGGAGCTCCTAGGGAGAAGGGGATGCTGCCGGGGCAGAGATTTGTTTGCAGCGTGGCAGAAGGAAGGATGGGGGGGGATAAATCCTTCCGACACAGCTCCAGGCTTACCGCTTCCTACCTGATGCCAAGGACGAGCTGTTTGCTCACAGGCAGCCCTGACAGACGTTGCTGACAGCTGGTGAGTGGCCACGTGTGCTGGAGCCCAAGCCAAAAGGAAATCTCCCAGCTGTGTCACTGTGGGTTGGATTGGTGGGTGGGAGAGGAGAGTGGAGACCCCTCCAAAAACATCTCTAACAGGGCTCTAGGTGTGTTGGTGGCACAGCACCTGCCTGCCCTTCCAGGTGCTGCGGTGTGGGATTATGTTGCACTGAAGCTGTGGTGTGTGCATGGTTGAGAGGTAGAAGCACCGTGCTCCTACGCTAGGTATGTGCATCTGCCTTGTGCTTCCAGAATATAGCATCCTGACCCAAACATCCACGGGCCAAGGGCACTTTCCCTCTGTCCATCTCTGCCTTCATGCCAGAATGAGAGGATGGTGATAAGGTGGTTGGTAGCTCCACCTCTACGTGTTCTCCCGTTCCTTGTGCTCTTGCCTTTAGAATCATAGTCTCTGTATGCTACTGTACTGCTGGTATCATAGAATATCCTGAGTTGGAAAGGACCCATAAGGATTGTCAAGTGCAACTCCTTATTGCTTTTTGTTGTCTGATGTTTTATCTTCTGGTGATGTGTGCTTTATGCTTTCCTGAATGCCTTTTGAATGGCACAGCAGGGCTGTGCTCAAACACAACCAAACAAAATATGGAAAATATGGATAATAGTGATAGGTCCTGGCCCATGTAGGTTCCCACACCTCTCCTTTCTCAGCTGCCAACCCCCTGAGGGGTGGCTGCTTGGCACGGAGAGAAATGGGCCCATGTCCTCCTGTCTAGTGATGCCGAGCAGAGGGGAAGGAGATGAAAGACAAATGGCTCCGGGTTGAGCACCAAAAGCCCTCACCAAATCCACAATGGGGCATGAGGTGCTTTGGCTTACGTGACACCAAAGCTTGAGCAGCTATGTGCCCTGGGGCAGAGACTGAGGAAATAATGCAGGTCAGCTAGAAAAAGTTAAGAACTGCAATGGAGTTTTTGCACAAAAAGTTGTGTTTCTGCTTTAGTTTTAGAGACTTCATAGCTTGCAGGAGCCCAGTCCTGGCAGGAAAAGGTCCAGACAGACTCCTGGAAGGTGCTGAAACATTACCTCCCTGATGCAACAGTGAGTTAATGATTGATTTTGGAGTCTGAAGGAGACCTGTATTAATGGAGGTGGGCAGAGGTGTGTAGGAAAGGATGGTGAAGTACCAGTGGTAATTTGCGAAGAAATGCAAAGGAGGTAGAGCTGCTACTTCTCCAAGGAGATGAGCAGCATTTCTGCAGCAGTGGCACTGATGTGGCCGCAGGACTGGGCAGGGTTGGGCCTTGCTCAGCACCTGACTGTTCTGCTCCTTCCTATTGCTGCACAAAAACAAGCCATAAATAGCTGTGGGGTGGAAGGGGAAGGAACTGCCAGCAAGGTGAATGAGCTGATCATAAAGCCCAAGTAATCTTTTTCCCACGTGCGCTGTGATGAATGAACGTTTGTTTGGGTCAGGGAAGTGACATTTTCTGCACTGGGGAAAGCAGACAGGAGCTGGTCCCTCTGCCCATCCTGGTGCCAGTAGGGTTTAACCTCCATGTCCATGGGTGCATCCTGCCCCAGACATCAGCCAGCAGTCACCAAACTGCAATGATTCATAGTGGCTTGGCAGCCCTTTCTGTTGCCAGCAGAGATTTACTGTCCAGTGTGGACTCATTTAAATTACTGCCAACATCTAGGGGTCTTTATCTGTCTTGCTTTACCCATAGGGATGTTGTCAGATTTGATAGCTAATCTGGAGTTAAGCTGATGATCCATAACATAGGGCTGCCTTTGGCCAGTAACTCACTGCTGTCACTGGCTTTTTCAGCTATCAAGAATGACCAGAAGAACTGCTTTAGGGCAGCTGAGAGCATCTCCTTGGGGTCTGTGCAGGCAGTACAGGGGACTCTGCTATGCCAGTGGCACAAGGTGGGCACAGTAGGGGTTCTTCCTATTCCAGGAAACAGCATTTTGAGGGAAATAGAGTAAAACACTTCTGGTTTTTGGCTGAAGAGCACAGTATAGAATGAGCCCTCCTTGCCCTGTTGTGCTGCCTAGGACTTGGTCTGCTGAGCATGGCTTCGGCAGTGTACAAATACGAAATGGTTTGAAGCAGGCAGCATGGGGACGTGCAGAATTTGCTTTTTGAGCAGCTGATAAAACAGCTAACGTGCCCAACTCATTGTTTTTCTGAGCACTGAAAATGACTTTTCCAGGTCCAAAGCCTACTTCCTCTTTATTAACGTTTGATTAGCAATTGCTCCTTGCTGTGCTGAGCTTGAAACAGGAGTACAGTTAGGAACAGGTTTCTCCTCTGCCACGTCTGCATGGCCAAGATGTATCCAACTGGAAGGGTCACCATGTGGGCCACAATGGGCCCTTCTGTCTGGGATTGATGCAGTCAGCAGGGCAGTGATATCCGTGCATGCACGCGCACCCTCACTCTTACAAGACAGATCCTGCTGTTCACACGTATTGTTAAGATTTTAAATCCCCTTATGGCAACTGGTACTCAGTGCCAGGGAACATTGGGTATCTCCGTAGTGTGCGTTGCATTTTGTTGCTGCCCAAGATGGAAAAAGCTCTCGAGCTCAGAAAGAAGCAAGTAAAATTGATGCTGTTGATGTTGCATTGAGTTTTGGCTTGTGCTTGCTTCTATGTCGCCAAGGCCTTCTGCCCACAGAGAAGATGAAAAGGAATGGAGCTGGGAAATGGGAAGGTGGCGAGGAGGACATCACTGAATCCCATGATGAGGGCTGGTTAAATAATGAAGGAAGTATTTGCTAATAAAAGATAATTTTTTCCATGCTATTTCTAGGGCTAATAAGCAAAGGAAGTGGAGAGAATTGATTCTCCTTGTAGCATGCTTGTGTATGATCAGGCCACAAAATTCAAAACACATGAGTTTTCAAATAGTCCCCAACTTCAGGCTTTTAAAATGGGTTCCTTGCCTTGGTTCTCGCTGGTGATCAGATAATGACCTTCGTAAGCAAAACAACTCCAGCTGTGTTTCATAATGGGAATATACTTCTGTACATTGTAATGAGCTGTTAACAGGGAACAGTATCGTGTGAAAATCTGCACGTTTCCCATGATGCTGCCCTGATTTAAAAGCCACCCATAAATTAGTCAGTGTTGTGAATTTAAAGGTCAGGATTGGCTATAAGATCTATTTTTCTCCCCTTAGACAATGTTTTCAGCAGGCTGGAATTTAAAATAGAAAAACCTGACCTGCTGGGACTTGTAAGAGTTGGGTGGAATGTGTGGTGGCTTTCGCGTTGGGTGTCTGAAAACGAGGAGAAAGAACAGCTTTGCTCCTCTGAGCTCCTTACCAAACCTCTAGAAGGATGGCATCCAATGTTCTGTGCGCAGCCCTTGAGCAGAGTGGCTGGAAGGTTCCTAACAGAGCCAGAGGTTGGTTGGCCATGCTGGGTTTGGTTCATGATGTGAAGCGTCGTGTGGCGGAGCACCCAGAGAGTTCCTGCAGTAGAGCTCTTTGGATGTGAATGCTTGATTACTAAATGTATATTGCAATTCTGAATATTATTTTAGCTGCAAGATCAGTCTCCGTCCTCTCCAGCTTTTTAGGTTTGATCGTATTCCAGAGGCTTACTAAAAACATGCAAAGAATTTCAGCAAAACTCAGTGGAACACTTTTATTAAATTCTTTCAGTCATGCAAGCTAAATTAAATGACAGCTCTGTCCACCAAAAGATTACAAATATCAATCAGACTTCTCCCCTAAACTCATGAAGGAATTAAATGTTTTTCTAAAAGTCTTCTATTCTCCTTAATAATCTGTTTGGCTGTTCTCTTTGCTTTGCATATTTTTGAAGTCTGTTGAAAGGGATGATTTCTGCCCTAGAGGAGCACAGTGCTTGTATCACACGGCCGATATTTCATCTGAATTTGTGGACACAATTTTGGTATTGCTCAAATTGATATTTGCAATCCTGCGAGCATAGTTTCCAAAATGAGAAAACGACTGTTGAACTGCAGTCCAAGGAACACAACGCTGATTTCTTTTCGGAGACAGGAGATTAATGATAAAAAGTATGTTGTAGCCTTCCTTGTTTAGGTTAAAATTGGAAAAACAAGGCCAGGTGGCTCAGAGGGCTGGTGGGATGGGGAGCTCTGAGTGAAGTGGTTGTTAAGAACAAGGAGTTATAAAGATTTCAACATACGGTCGCCTGTCCAACTCCAGCTGAGTCATTACCCTACATTGCTGCATCTGTTTGTGTCTGGTCACTGCATGGTTATGAATAATGGTATAAATCACACTGGGACGCCCTGGGGAGTTTTCCTTGCAGAAATGCTCAGCACACTCTTCTGATCTTGCTTGTTGTTTTTTTTTGTTGTTTTTGTTTTTTTTTTGGGGGGGGGGGGGAGATCACAGGACAAACTGAGGAACAATTATCTGTGTGGAAACCAGCTGGGGGATTCCAACATCCCTCGTGCCCATGCCCAGGTGTCTGGAGTGAGGGTAGGATGTGAAAGCAATGAGATTGGACACAAATCTGACGCATGTTTGAGCTGGTAGATCTTATAGTTGAGAGTGTAGGATGTGGCCAGTGTGCTTCTTCCCATGCTTACGGTGCAGATGGGTGCCCCACAGACACCTCTGAGACGTGTGCATGCGCACGGGCTCCCACAATTAGCACTCTGCTTTACACTGGGTACATTGCAGTGTATTTTTGCCATTATGGTTTAGCAGAGAAGAGCAGATATGATTGTAAACTCTTGCAGCTGAGTGAATTGTGATTAAGTTGAAGCTATCTTGCTTCACGTACTACTTTAGTGATCACCAGACTATGTATTTTTCCGTCTCTTACCATAGTCTGTACACCACAGGACATGAATTAACTGTAATGTCAGGGTAACAGTCAGCTCTGTTTGCTATTTAAGGATGGGGAAGCTATGTTCAGTCTCTGAATATAACTTCATAAAGCACACAGACCGTGCTGGTGGCTGTGCAATGGTTCAGTGAGGCCACGATGTTGTGCCAGCTGAAGCCATGGCGCCCAGCAGCGCTCTCTATCTGAATGCCCAAGATTGTACTTTGGGATTCCCACCCATCACTAGGTTTCCTGTCTGTGCTAGCTGGGAAGGACGTGGTGGGAGGCATTTCTGGCCCTGCTCTCCTGGTAGGACTTTCTTGTGCTTCATACTATGTCAGTGACCTTGAATCACTGAATCACCAAGGTTGGAAAAGACCTCCAAGATCATCCAGTCCAACTGTCCACCCGTCATCAACATTTCCTACTAAACCACTGAACCATGTCTCTTAGTATAACATCTTGCTGTATGAGTGAGCTGATGCCCAGGCAGGTTTGCAGGGCTGAGGCTATCCTGATGCCCACAAGCATCACTGTGCCTATCAGACACTGTGGTCAGCTTGTGCTTGGCTATGCTGAGGCCCATGTGTTGTTTCTTGGGAAATTCCCATTTCATTGTGGCTACAAAGGTTGAGAAATTAAGCTGCTAATTTATAGCATGCCAAGAAAAAAAATAGTAATATGAGAAAGAGCGATTTTAATGTATGAAAACAACTGAAAAATTCTGCTATTTTCCCGCCCCTGCTGAGCTTATTAAATCTGAAAATATCCCAAAACTTAATTCTCTCTGCCAGAAAGCTCCTTGTGCCTCTTTCTGGGTAATGGAATTTATGCTGCTGAGGTGCATGGTGAGGTTCCTGCTGGTGTGCTTCAGGCACAATGGGAGCATCCTGCAGTGGTGGTGCACTGGGGCAGTGAGTCCTAAATTGTGCAGGACACACTCACTCTATTTTTCAGCTGATATGCTCCGATCTGAGCTATGCTGTTAGCTGTGTCATTGACAAAGTCTATATTTATGGTGTGCTTATTTGTTGCTGAAGTCTCTATTTACAGCGTTGCAGGACTCCATGGATGTTGTCTGTTCTTGGCATGCGTCTGAATGAGCCACGGTGCTCCTTGGTCCCTCAACGTGAGAACCATCAGGTCTGCATGCAGCAAGAACAAGTGCATGCTGTGCCTCTGAGCATGACTTCTACAAACATTTCCTAAGCACTTTGGGCTGACTTTGAAGGGGAGAAATGCAAGGAGCGATAAGGGCTGAGCAGCCGCCGTGTTTGGTTTGTGTGAGGTCTGCCCCATGCTACGCCCAGCTCTGAGCTGGTGTATGTATGTATATCATTTTTTTTCTTTTTGTGGTCACGCAATGTTCTGGGAAAGCCTGCAAACATCTAAATAAAATAAGACTCTGGATTTGGGAGCTTGGGCGGTCTGAGCCAAAGCATGCTGATGGCCGTGAAAACACATCTCTGCGTTTTGGGGAGATGAGCTGCACTTCACCTGCGAGCACTGCTGTGGGGCCATGCTCTCTGATTCAGGTGTGCAAGGCTAACATTGCCTTTGGGGACACGTATGTAAGGGAAAACCCTCATCCTTGCGATGTTCCTTTGTCACCCATGGGTGATGCTCAGTGTGGACCTGTGAAGCAGAGCCGTGCCATGGTGCTGCTCCTCACAGGGTGCAGCAGGGAGCTGGAGCGGTCTCGCTTTGAGCCATTTGTTTTTCATTACACTATGCTGCTCTAATATAAACAATAAGGTATGTGGACACTGCTGTGGACAGAGAGCCAGATGCTGAAAGCATTCCTCCAAGGCTGTATAAACTTCAGCAGCTAAATATTTTAGGAACTGTTTTCTAAGACTTGCTTAATAGTTTAAAAATATAACCTAGATTCCAGATATTAAAAAATGTCTTGAAAGACACGCATATTGCTGCAATAGCTGAAACCAACTAAAGCCTGAAGTAAGCAGAAGGCTCCCATTTTGCAATATCTGCTCTGTTACTTATCCTTTTTCTTTATTATTATTATTTTTTTAAATGCAGAGATTAAATTTGAGAGGCTTTTAATGGCGTAGTGGTAGTGATAGAAATTTTTAGCCTATATTAATGGGCTGACTCACACTTTTTCAAAGGGAAGCTGGGTTGGTGATGAAATAACTGGGTTCTTTCAGCAAGAGCAAAATAAGGAAAGTCAGTGGGAAGAGGAAGGCAATGTCTTAAATATGTGTCTCATCCTGCACACACTGCATGGATGGTGCTGAGAGCTCCCACCCGTGGCTGATAGCAGCCCTGACCATCAGTGCAGGTATCCAACCCCTGCTCAGTGATGTGCAACCTGTCAGAAGTAGTTAGGACTTCAAAGCTCTGGAGCTATTTTTTGTTGATTTTGTTTTTGCTTGGAAATGTAGGAGTTGCTTGGTGTGGATTATGGGTTTTTTCACTGCATTGCTTTACCTGGTGAAGTCAAATCCTGCCTTAATCCAGCACTTTAGAAGCTCATCTCTGTGAGCATCTTCTGGGTGCCCCCATCACTACCTGCCCCAGGCAGGGTGATGCTGGGACGAGGGCATTCTGCTGTGGAATTTGCAGCATACAGAGCTGTCCTGGTTTTCCAAAGCGGTGCCAGAGGGATCTGTCATTTCTTGTCCCACATGTTACTCCTCAGATGGGCTGTAATCCCTGAGAGCAGCTCCATGGTGCTTTCCAACAGATCACCTTGTGTTGAACTGGCAGCACAAAGACTTGCAGTGGTGCAGCAGTAACTGAACCTGGGGCTGAGCTCAGCTTGCCTTTGACCACTGGCCGGGGCTCAGCTGTGCCTCTGCTTCTGTGTCTGACTTCCCGGGGGGCTTTGCCACCACACAGGACTTTATTTGGCTGAGCTCTGGAAGTGCATTCTGCTGCTGACCTGTGGGCTTTGTTGGCTGGTAGATGTCCTTTTCCTAGGGAGAATCCAAGGCACGGAGTTTCTCAGGGTGGTTTTATTTCCTCCTCCTGTTTGTTCCGTTGAGGTTTTGTGTGCATGTTTGCCCATGAATGAACCAGAGCCCTTCAGTGCTTTGGCATGAGGCATGCAGGGTCATATAGAATCATTCAGGTTGGAAAAGACCTCTAGGATCACCAAGTCCAACTCACCCCACCACCACCATGCCCACTAACCATGTCCCTCAGTGCTACATCTGCACATTTCTTGAACACCTCCAGGGACAGTGACTCCACCACCTCCCTGGGCAGCCTGTGCCAATGCATCGCCACTGTTTTGAGAAGAAACATTCCAAATATCCAACCTAGCCCACTGTTGTGGTTCCATGGAGCCCTGTCCCTCACTCCTGCAAGCAGGAGATGAAGAAGTAGGGAGGGTGGTGGGAGCTGTTCAGTGATTGTGATGCATCCTGTCTTCCAGCTGCTCAAAGGGATGGCTTTGCCCCACCGAAAAGCTACAGGCAAAACCCCAGAGGAGGAGGAAGAGGAGAGCGGAGACTGTGATGATGAAGATGACTGTGGCAGAGGCTCTGGGGATGGAGAGCTGCGAGTGAGGAACCAGCTCCGTTTCTTAGCAGGTAATGGGGACAGTGGTTATGGGGGTGCCTGTTCCTCTGGGGTCAGTAGGTCTGGGTGACAACTCTTGGGTCTGATCAGCTTCCTTCTCCAGGTGGGCTTACAGGGATGTGTTCAGCATAGCTGAGCTGTAGGTACAGCTCATCCCCTGCTGCCCACACTTAAGAATTTAAAGGTGAGCTTTTCTGCTTTCTGGAGAAATTCGTAAAGTCAGTAAAGATGTTTTGAGTACAGCAAACCCTCTTGGTTGTTTCTGATGTGGAGTTTAGAGAGACAGGTTTAATTTAAAAAACAAAACAAACTCAAGAAAAAAAAACCACCTAAGTTTCATTTTCGAGAAGCGTTTTGAGCACTCAAGACCCTTAGGGTCAACAACATTGACCATCAGTATGATCTATGCCTTTGGATCTCCTCAAGCTGTCAGTAAGGTGTCTTGATGCTTCATGGCTATGTAGTTAGTAAGGTCACCTTTTCCTGGTCACCCATTGGAGATGGAAGTGAAGATCCAGCTGTGACTTGGGCAGTTACAGAAAGGTGGGTGGGTGCCTTCCCCTGACCCCCTACCCGCTGCCATCCTCCCTCCTGCTCACACCAGTGAGACCACCACGTCCATGGTGGGTGTGTGGTGTCTGCTGGTTGGGGGGCAGTGGCTGGAAGCTCAACCCAATTAATGCTGGTCCCAGCTCTGTGCACTTGGAGAGACCAGACAACTGAACCTGGATAAAATCAGCTTTACAGCTTTGAAGTTTAAGAGGGAAATTTGGGCTCTTAAACAAAGCACAGATGTTTATAAACTTCCTTCCATTGGCCTGGGATAATTAAAATATCCTTAATGAAGTGAGAGCTGAAATATCAAATGCCCGTTTCATATCAAAGATTATTGACATGTTATGTAAAATATATAAAATACATATATTCAAATACTGGTTTGGAGAAGGAAAAGGCTCTTTAAGTTCTCCAACCCAGGTCTGAAAGAGAAACGCATCATTCGGAGAAGGATAAAATGCCCTTTCTTTCATCCAAGAACTCAATATCAAAGTGTATGTTAAGGAAACACAGGTGATCCACGTTGTCCTGAGCTGAGTGCAGAGATACGTGTTTCATTTTCCACCGTCTTTGAGTCACACTTCCACGCTATTTTAATGTGTTTCTAATTTCCTCTTCCAGCCCTCCCCATAATATCATCAGCAGTGTGTATAATCCTCTCTGCCTTCTTCTATCTCTGTAGGCTGGTTTAATCACTGTATTGATCCCCAGATAACCTGCCTGTCTGGCAGTTTAGACCTCTCTTGTCATGTGGTATGTGAACATCTTACATGAAAAGAGGGCTTATCCTCCCCGTGCTACTCTGCTGGAAGGTGTTTGCTGCTGACTTTGCTAAGACTGGGTAAATATTAACACAGTGGAAAAGCAGCCATGGCTTGGGGCATTGTGTCCCTGCAGTTAAGTCTGTCAGGCTGCTGGGAGAGCTGTGTTTGGGCAGCACAGCTTCTGGGCACCGACTGGCCTGGAGGGCAGCCCTGTGCTATGGTGTTGGCCAGAGACTTTCTGGTTCTTCCTCAGCTGTGTGAGCAGTGATACTGATTTTTGTGTGTTCTTCCTTAGAGTGGAAAGGTAAAGTTGATCTGACAGTGACAGAATCATGTTTGGTTGGTACTGGATAGACAGCAGTGACACTGTTAAAGTTTTATGTTGGAAACAAGCCTGGGAAAAGTTGCTGATGGTGTGGAAATACTTTCAACATTCTGAGAATGTTTCTTTTTTACTTTGAAAGGGATATTTTTCAATTATTTTTTTTTCCATCATATCATATGTACGTAACACAAAATAAAAGGGACCAGAAACCATTCCACATCTCCCCCCAGTTCCACAAATTCTAAATTTTAGGTTAGCATGCCGATTTGAAATGATGCCAGGCTTTGAAATCTGGAAATACTTTTTGCAATGAACTTCTGCTTTTGGCGTGGCTTTGTCTCCCTCCTTCCCAAGGTGGTTCCCCTGTAATAGAGACACAGAGACTGGGAGTGGCTGGGGTTGAGTTCCTGAGGTTCCCTGCGGCAGCATGAAGGCAGTGAGGCTGGATGGCCAGCAGTGCAGGTGTCCTAGCAGAGTGATCAAGCATGCAAATCCTCTTCAGATGCGTTTCCCTGCTCACCCTCAGGTTTGCAGTAAGGGAATGCATTTGAATGCTTGGTTTTCTTTTTCCTAGCAGTCTGGTTCAGCTCAAGAGGAAATATCCCTGGCCCCGTGATAGCAGCAGAGAACTCCTCCCTTGCTGAGTGTTGGCTCTGCCTTACACATAGGCTTGGCAGGCAACTCTGCTGCACGTGTCCTCCTGTTATCCAAGGGCAACACAGCAAAAAGCATGTGGTCCTGCACAGCAAGGCTGTGGGCCACGTCTGGACAGCGTGCCACAGCTTCTTGGCCCTGCCTTAAAATCCCATTTGCAGTGGGATCACTGTGTAAGATAAAGATTTTAACGAGGCACATTAATGTTGTGTTGCCACTGAGTATTTGCAGTGTATTTGCTGTGTGCAAGTGGGTTCTGGGTTTGGATGGAGGTTAGGTGAAAACATTGGCAGAGTTGGCCATGCCCAAGGTCTTTGCATGAGAATGTGCACCACCCAAAAAGCAGGTCCTTGGGGGTGCTGTGTTTGTGCCGGTAGTTGAGGTGACCCATGGAGGGGGTGGAGTCGCCATTCCCAGGGGTGTTGCAGAACTGTGGAGGTGTGACACTGAGGGATGTGGTCATGGGCTTCTCGGGGTGGGCTGGGGTTGGATTTGGGGATCTTAGAGGTCTTTTTCTAGCCTTTATGATTCTGTGGTTCTCCTGCTCTGCAGTTTGGGTCTCCAAAGGTTTGGGAAATGTGGAGATCTAAAAAAAAAAAAAGTCACTCTTGAATACAGCCTAGTTTTGATTTATCGCCTGTTGGATAAAATGCTACCTTTGTTTCCTATTTATAATGACCCTGTAATAACTGGACACTCAACTTAAGCTAATGATTTAAACATACTTGTAAACTGTCAAGTCAAAAGTTTGTGAGTGACTATAAACATATGTTGGTGAGTGCTATATGCTAATAAATTCATTATTATGGTGCCCCAGTGGGAAACACGGAGATGGCAAGCTTCTTTTTTTTTTTTTATGATAGGTCTTTTATTGTTTGTCACATCTGCAACACATTAAGGATTTTGAAGGCAGATAATGTTTACAATAAGAGGAGGATTGAAAGCCTTCCAGCTCAGTGAAGAGCTCTTCCTGTTTGTCAATGGAGTAAGTGAGGACCCGGCACCCTGTGCATGGAGCTCCAAAAATAGAGATGTGTCCAGACGTGTGCGTGTATTTACGCCACACCAATGGCAAAGCATGCCAGTGAATAAATCATAGTATTTCCCCCAAAATCATTAGTTGGTGTGAATGTATTCCAGAAATCTATGCTTGCAAACGTCATCATACTGCTGAGATCAGTCATCCTACACCGTGTACCCAAAGCAAAGCCTGGGGAAGCTGCTGCTCCAGACAGCCACCCACTAATTAGCTCACCTCTGGCATTCTCACTCATGATGCCACTTATAACTTCTGAACCGGCTGCCAATAAGCCTGAAAATGAAAC
The DNA here is from genome assembly GCF_905368555.1 of Meleagris gallopavo. NCBI lineage: Eukaryota > Metazoa > Chordata > Aves > Galliformes > Phasianidae > Meleagris > Meleagris gallopavo. Next base: position 3,814,011 of record NC_139412.1, on the reverse strand, counting down.
ATAGGTGCTGGAGATGCTCCCGTGCTGAGCAGCTGGAGTAGGAACTGGTGTTGCCCTGAGCTGCCTGTAGGCTATCATGGAGATTTTGGGGTGGAAATGTGCCTTTTAGTGGCTGGAAGAACACCCGGGAATATCTTAAGTGATCCAGCAAGCAGGGTCAGGGGACAGGAGAAAGATTTACCCTTCCAAAGTATCTGTGTTAGGCAGTAACAAAAGTTGTCTTGGGAACAGATGGATTTGGCAGCAATGAGTAGAAATAGTTTATCCTGAGAAGGGAAGTTGGCCTCATCCCATGAGAGGTATAAGGATGGATGTGTGCAATAAAGATATGTAAGGATGGCTCTGTGGTTTGTGTGTGTAAAACAGCTCTCCTGCCTGACTGCTCCGACTGCACAGCGCTGGGTGTTGCCTTTCTCATCTCCATTCGTTGCTTATAAGGGCAAAGGGAGTTTGCAGCTGGAGCCCCGTTTGCTGACTTGGTGCTCAGGTGCATCTTTTCTGCCCCCTACTTGTTTTCTGCTATGTCTCCTTTGTGGGGTTTGTCTGCAGCCCATGCTGAAACCCAGACATGGCATGGCCCTCTCTTTTCCAAGATCCATAACTTTTTCATGGCTTCTGACTTGACCACTGGTGCATCTGCTTTGCAGAATTGTTGCAGAAAGCCTTGTCCAATTCCTTCGGTTGCGTTCCTCTCATTACCCTGCTTTCTCCTGCTCTGTGTCTGCTGGTGCTTGCTCACTGCTTGGAGGCAGACCAGCAAAATGTAAAATATTTACAAGATCACCTCTTCAGATTCTTTATTGCAGTGCTTGTTTCTCTGTAAATGCCTTCAGGGTGCCTATATCCAAGCCGCGGGTATCTGCTGATGCTGCTCTGCCTGATGCCTGGGCAGCCAGTTCCTTTGGTTGTTTATCTATCTACTGAAAAAGACATTTCCAAACACCAGATTTACTTCAAAATATCCTTCAGCAGAGATGCTGCGTTGCAAGGCATCCGTCCTGTCTCAAGGCCAAATGTCAGCTGGATTATCCCAATGGAAGTGCTGGAATGCTACCAACGAAAACAGTGCAATAGCTTGATTATTGCTTTGCTGTTTCAAGTGTTTGTGTTTGTTGAAATGTCTCCTTTTAGCGAATATTTGGTTGGGAGTCAAGTGTTCTTTGTCATTGTCCAAATACAAGTGAGAAGAGAGGGGGGTAGCAGTTGGCTGATGCTGTAATTGAGTGTCAAGTTCATTAACTCGCTATGGAAATCAGCAGCAATGATTTTTTTATTGGTAGGCTGGGAAAATTATTGGTGGCTTTCAGAGCAGGGATGTTTCTAGCACTCTTCAGTTGGCTCTTGGGGGTGATGTGACTCTGCTGAGCCTCGCTGTACACATGATGTGTACATTTTAATGCTTTCTTGCAACTTCTATGCTGAGAGTTCCTCCAAAGGTATGGGAGGTCTGAAGAAGGTTCATCCCTTAAAATAAGAATGCATTTTGAGGTAAGCTATGTGTATGCAGAGAATATTTATGAAATCGGGAAGTAAATCCACTGGGTATATTCATCCTAAGCTCTTATTTTTCTGGTTTTTTAATTGTATTTTATTTTGATTTATTCTTTCAAACATTTTCAGTGTTGTGATTGCAGATATGAATCAGACCAAGCAGTTTTTATCTCGCATTTGTAGGAGCCAGCTTCCACTTTGACCCAAAGCAAAGAGTAGCATAGCAGGTTTTTTAAAGCAGGATCAGTGGAGGGCATTTAAATCCCTGATAGTCGCATGACCATAAACGCTGTGTCGCCATCACAGTGTGGGCAGAAGTTGTCCTAAATACTTCTGGAATCTCAAATTAGGGCGGATGAGGCTGGCTCTTGGCCTTGGTATATGGTGACTTTGGGAAATGGAGCTGTGTGAGGTGTACTGTATTGGATGAAGTGATTTGTTGCTCTCGCACTGTACAAAGGCACAAGTCTTTGTAATTCTGGGATTGCTTTCTCATAATGCCACGCTTCTGACAAGAGGTTTTCCTTCTATTTGGGCTTGAACGTGGCTGCAGTTCTGAGTAACAGTTCGTGTTATGACTGAGTGTCTGAGGAGCCACTTTTCAACAGTGTAATTTGGGAGCTGATGTATCTTTAAAGCATAACTGAGTGCAGCATTTTACATGACTGAACGCATCTGAACAATTTCAAGTATGCAAAGATCTGCCCAGTTGCAATGGTGATAGTCATATTTATCTGTAAGGAATGATGAATCTGTGTTTCTGTGGCTTGAAAATGCATGAATTCTTCTGAAGCTGGGAAACACACTTCCTGACTCAATACTAACTTCTTTTTTCTTCCAGGAGAGATGAAATAGTTTAAATGGATTTCTTTTTAAGGAATGTCAGTAAGGGGATACTTCAGACAGAAGCAGAGCAGGTGGTTCTTGCTAATGGACTGACAAGATAACCTTACACCGATTGCCAGGGCATCGTATCTGTGCTGGTTGCTGTACAAAGAGAGGTTTTGTCTGTGAGCTCGATAACAATACAACATGTTGATTGACTTTTCACGTAGGAGAGAGTGCCCCATTCATGAGTGGCTTAGCTTTTACTAATGCCTTACTGCAGGTAAGCTGATAAGAGTGATTACAGGGATGTAATAAATGAGGCTGTGGTGCGCGGCCCTTCTTGGTGTGGCATGAGATCCCAAACTGGGATCCAATGGAGCATGCCACTATGGTGCTGAGGACTGGGCTGCAGGCAACAGCAAGGTTTGAATGGAAGCCACACCTTGAGTACTGTGTTCCGTTTTGGGCTTTCAGTCTTATGAGGTGTGGATGAGGGAACTGGGGTTGTTTAATATGGAGAAGAGGAGGCTTAGGAGAGGCCTCATCACTCTTTACAACGGCCTGAAAAGAGGTTGTGGCAAGGTGGGAGTTGGCCTCTTCTCCCAGTTGGCAGCAATAGGATGAGAGGTGATGGCCTCAAGTTGCACCAGGGGAGGTTCGGGTTGGATGTGAGGAAAAAAGTTCTCAGACAGAAGGGTGAGTCTGTTCCTCTTGGAACAGAAAGGTGGTGGAATCACCATCCATGGAGGCTTTCGTAGATGTGGCACTGAGGGACATGGTTTGGTGGTATAGTGGGGATGGGCTGGGGGTTGGACTAGGTGACCTTAGAGGTCTTTTCCAACCTGAATGATTATATGGTATCACGTAGCAGGGACGCCTGGAGCTTGTATGGAGTCAAGAACACAAAGGAAAAACTCATGGTACTAAGATCCATCAAGGACTATTAATCACAGCTTTACTCAGGATGTCCTTGACACGCATCTGCCCATAAAGCACAGTGGAGGAGTTGTGTGAGAAAAACTACAAACACAATTGATGTTGGGTCAGTGGCCCTGTATCACCACATGGGTTTAGAATGGAGCCCTGGGATCTTGGCTGTGGTTGTCGCCTTGCTGTCATTCAGCTTGACTTTAAGAGAGATGTCTGAGAAGACAGATGTTGTTTCAGGTGAACCATGGAAGTCACCTCTTCTTGGAAAACCTTTGGTTACAGCCTTCAGAGCACTCTTGAGCCCTAAAGGAAAAAAGATGAGAAATGCTGAAATTCTCCAGAGTGTCTTAAATAAAATCCTGACGTCTCAGTTTCAATTGTTGAACAAACATGTTTGTTTTACACAGGATATCTTGGCAATGACATAGCAGCCCAACCTGCAGCATTGCACTATGGCAGCATCCAAAGGCTCTGGTGCTTACTTAGGTGTGATCTTACCTGAGATCCAACAGGTCCTTACTTGCTGCAAATGGAGTATCACGCTCTTAAAAATTATTTTTCAGGTTTTTCTGTAAACATGTGCTCACATACATGGGCCTGATCCTGGGGTCTGGTGCTGGTGGTTGATGCTCTCCAATCCCAATCTGTGTGAGGTTTTTTTAGCCCTTGTTGAAAAGATAATGAAAAGAGAGACAGGGATGTTCCTCCAGAGAAACCTCTCAGGACTCTGTGTTTTTAATTCTTTTAATTCTCACTTCTTTCTCTCTTCTCCCCATCCCTTGCTTTGGTGTAATTGCGAGTAAAAACAGCTTGCATTTGGGTCTGGCCTGCAAATCACTCGTCAGTTCGTGTATTACCAGGGCACGATCGGTTACTGAGTCAACACCGCTCTGTTGGCTTTCGGTGCATATCAGAAACAGGGGAATTCATCATTCGTCAGGAAGAAGTTCTCTTCAACTGTTCTGCATTAGCTGCGACCTGTGTGCACGCATCTGCCAGCCTTGCTGGGGCCAGCACCAGTAGTAACACGAACTGAGCCAGGTGTATCTGAGTGCTGGCTCCATCCATTTCCCCACAGACCCCCGCCAGCTCCACGACCCCTTGTGCAGGAGATAAATGAGCTGTGAGCCGTAGGGGAGATGTCCTCTTTCCCATGTGCTGGGTGTTGGTGGCCTGTGCTCTGCAGTAACCATCCAGCCCCAGCTCTTGTGGTCTCCAGGGCTTTTGTGGCTTGAAGCAGAGTGCAGATGGGTTTATTCTGTAGCAAAAGATTTCATGCAACTAAGCGCTTTTGAATTTGCAAAGGCCACATTCATCAGCCTTGCCAGCTTGGAAGTATATGGCATATCTTACTTGGGACTAAAGCAGTCCCCAGCATTTGACCTGCCACCATGATGCTCTTAGAGCAGGTTGGAAGCTTTCTGATGGGAAGCTGTGATTTGAAAATGCCTTTGTGCTGGAACTGAGCTGCAGTGAAGTATGCTGGGGTTTTGGACAGGTTTTCTGTTTTGGAAATAAATTGAAGCATCTCTCTCTGCTCCTGCAGCAGGGAAATGCAGAAACAGCCTGTTTGCCCATATCAGGATGTCACATTGTCAGCTTGTGCTCCAGAGAGGCTTTTTTGTCTAAAAGTATGCTTCAGATTATGTATTTAATTATACCACAGGAAAGATGAAATCCAAATGAGTTGATGGAACTTTTGTTGGAGTTGTATGTTTTGGTTCCCCTATTCAGCTTGCCTTTTCTTCTTTTTTTTTATTTCTGTACATATTTTGCCTTTGTTCTGCTTTGGAACAGTAGCACATTCCACGTTTTCTGCAGGAATGGAAATCTGGCATTTTGACCAGCTTCTGTTGTTTCAGAAAATGACTTCAGTGGTATTTAAGCCCCTTGACAATATCTTACTGTTCTGGATGCTCCCTGAGTGGGTCCCCCTATGTGGGGCAGCTGCAGCAGGAGCCTGGGTCTGTGCCCAGCACACGTCATGTGTGCAAGCCCAGCTGAGGACGTCGCTTGCCAGCAGTGCCTTTATTTTTCCTTTATCCAAAGGCTCTGTCTGGTTGTCCTTCCCTGGCTGCTGAAAGGCCCTGCTTGCCCAGAGTGTCGCTGCACCCCTCGACCAGCTGTTTCCTTGCGTGATGATGTGCCATTGTTTGCTGCTGGCCAGATGTGCTATGATGGATGCATGGTGGTGGCAGGTACTGCTGGTTGCTGTGGGACATCACTTGCTTGGAGCTCCAGCTGCTTTGGCAGCTGGACAGACTGCCAGCACGTATGTCACCATCTCAGGTCCAGCACAGGAGGCCCAGCAGGGATTCCTAAAATATAAATCACAACTGCGTTGTGATGCTCATCTTTTTTCATTTGTTTTTTTTCCCTTCCTTCTTGTTTTAATTCAATTTAATTTATCCTCGGTACGTTGAGTCTCTGTAAAATCACTGGACTTGGAGCTCTTTTGGAGTTCTTGTGTGCCATGGATATAGATGCTGAAGATGCTTCCTGCGTGGGGAGTCAGACATCTGCTGCAGCATGCTGTTGGACTTTCGTGAGATGCAGACTGCAGCTGGCAGGTGGGAGCCGGTGGTTTCCATCAGAGGCTGAGTAACATCCTCTGCCTCCCTGATAACCCTCCCCTGAGTGCTCTGTGGTTTCGGTACATTTGTTTGTCCTCTCCTGGTTTCCACGTAAAATAGTTCTGGTAAAAAGTAAAGAAAAAGGTTTTGTTGGGTGCTCCCCGAAGTCAGAGCAGAACACAGCTTGCAATGTGTTTTCCTATTCCCCTGTCCCCATAAATCATCCGCTAAGGCGAGCGCAGAGGATGTGAAAGAACGCATTTGTAGCAGAAATGCTGTCCCTTCCCCTCTGCTTTCAGGGCAATTCTTTCACTTGTGGTTCGGTGTCTGTTGTCGGGGAACAGCTGATGTCACATTCAGCTGCCACTCCTGGCACTTATAGCTTTATTTCTGCTGTTGCAAAGACACAGAGAGGCTCGAGGTGCACCCGGTGCCACGCAGCAAACAAACGTGGGGCTGCGTGTGGGGCTCTGCCCTCCCCACAGCTGGGAGTGCTGTCCCTGTGGGTGCTCTCACCAACACAGTTTGGGTGTGCGTAGAATCATCATAGAATCATTGAATGGCCTGGGTTGAAAAGGACCACTATGATCATCCAGTTCCAACCCCCTGCTATGTGCAGGGTCACCAACCAGCAGCCCAGGCTGCCCAGAGCCACATCCAGCCTGGTCTTGAATGCCTGCAGGGATGGGGCATCCACAGCCTCCTTGGGCAACCTGTAGAGCTGGAGTATGTTACCGCACTGGGCTTCATGCTATCAGCAGATGCTAAGTAGGCCTCTCTTATTTAGCAGCCTTAATTTATTGAATCAGCCAGCAGCGCTCTATGGGAAGTAGTGCCGGAAGAGGGAGCGGAGCGAGTTGTAAGTTTCCAATTTCTGCTGGATCAGGCCCCTGGAGATCCGTGTGATCTGGTGCATTGGAGGCAGTGCTATTGCAGTGACTCATAAACAGATGTGCCCAATTTACATTGCAGCTTAATACCTTTGTTTAAAAAAATGTTTTTTCTAGACAAATGTGTTAAAGCAGATGTTTCCAGTAAAACAAATACTTGCGTGATTTACAAACAGCTCCATCCCTGCCAGAATTCATTAGAAAATGTGGAAAGAAGAAAAATGGTTCTGTGTACTGACAAACAGATAAAATCAGAAAAGAAGAAGATAGCAAGGGAGTATTTCTCTATGTGGAATGAAAACTGCTGTGCTTGGGGTGGTAAGCAGGAGGTGGGAGGGTGGTTTCAGTTGCTAGTGGCAGTAAGATTAGCCTTGGCATACATTAAAATGCAGAAACTTATCTGTAAAAATACTTATCCGTGTCCTGTGGTGTAGGATATGGGGTATTGGGGTCACAGTGTGGGATTGCCTTGTGGGTTCCTCAATCACTTCCATCCACTGGAACCTCCCTGGCCACCCCCTAGTGCTGATCTCCACTTCAAGACTGGGAGCAGTTTGCTGACATGGGACCATGTCCTCTCAGGTATTACTATTGGTGGGGCTACTGGAGCAGAGAAGGATGAGCTGGGGGACAGTGATGTCAATGGCCATGCTGGGTGGCACCTTAGCACCTAACAGTAGTGCTTCCCTCCTTGCCTTTGGAAGCTCAGTGCTTTGGGTGCAGGGTGGGAGCACAGCTATGCTGGTACATTCCTCTCTCTGTGCAATCCAGTGCTTGCTCTGCAGTACCTTGCAGTGGGTGATACAGGGCAGAGAGGGGTTTTCTCATATTGAGCCACCCCATCATTTTGTGGCATTCTGAGCATCCTCTGCATCCTGCTGCCTTCCCCTGCAGCTCAGCTCTTTTGGGGCAAACCTGCAGTGTAGGGGGCTGTGCTGGTTCACCTGCTGCTCCGTATTTCAGGAGGTGAAGGCTCTGCCTCCTCAGGCATGTGCTGAGAAACTCGGTCACCTCCGGTCCCTTTGGTCCCTTTTCCGCCTTGCTCCATTGTGGGGCTGCCGTCATGCGGTGCCTGTGAGCCCAGCACTCATGTTACATACAATCTGACACCCCATGTGGTCTTAATGGGTTTCCCAGGCTACAGCTGCAGCACAGCTAGCACTTCTTGTGAGCTGCAGGGGCTGCCAATCCCCTTTTGCCATCCAGCTCCCCGGTGCACAGATATCATATTTTTTTATGCACTTGTAACCTACTTCATCTGGGCATTTATTACTAAAGAAACAGTGATTTCCTGGAGGAGCTGAGGAGATGCTTGTGTCCATGGGTCTGCAGGCTGCTCATCTTGGTGCTGGGGGACTGAGAAGTGGCTGCGGGACTTTGCTTCTGGCATACTGGTTTTCCATGTCTTGCCATAGGGAGCATTGCAGGGCACAGCCTCAAACAGTCCCTATGCAGGGGGACGTGCTGGGACCCGTCCGGAGGAATTAAAAGCATCCTGGAGAGGAGGAGGATGCTGCTGCAAAGCAATTAGGGCATTCGGATGCTGTTCCCTGCTCTCCCATTGATGCTCATGGATCCACATCGCAATCTACACTCAGCTTTAGTCATCAGCAAATGGAAGCTTTGCTCGGCTCTCAGAGACTGTGGGGCTGCAGTGCTTAATTAATCTCTGCAAAAGCAGAGAGCGTAATTAGTGCCTGCAGTGAGCTGTGAGGCCTTGGGGTGGGAGGCAGATGCAGTCCCTGTGCTTTGTCCATGGGAGCTCCCACTGCTCAGTGCCATGCACCATGCAGAGCTGTCCTGGAAGGGCCACTTGTCACAGCTTTGGGGTCTCTGGGTAAAATTACTTCTTGTAGTTAAGTGCTGATTTTATGTTAAACCGTTAAAAAAGAAAAAAGTGTATTTTGATAGCTGAAAGACAGCCAGGCAGATCTCTTTCCTGATATCCGTAAAGCTTTTTTTTTTTCTCCCTCTCACTGTCAGCTTTGTTTTTGTGGGTGTAAAACATAAAGGAGAGGAGAACAGCTTGCAGGTACAGCGCGTTCCAGCACCGCCGACTGTCATTATTTAAAGATGATGCTTTTAAGCAAGCCTTGAGAATCACCTCCTGGGCTGTGAGCTGTCAGATGGAGGTGTGGGCCGGGCAACATCGCTGTGCCACACGTCGGCACGCACACGCTGGGTGATCCACAGCCATTCAGCACAGTGCTGCTGAGTGCTACCAGGGATAAACCAGCTCTTCAAACGTGCAAATGTTTCGTTTCATATCAGTTGGGCAGGATACTTTGGAGGCAACAAAATGTAAATAGAATGAAATTCTTAAGCAAGATTATTGATATGACAGGACTAAAGAGCTTGGGGTTCTGTGAAAAGTGCCTCTTTTCATCCCTCTAATAAGTCCATTACTTGCACTCGGGAATATTTTAAGGCCCTTTTCATGCTGAATCTAGAGTTGAGCATGCTTTGCATTTCAAGCTTTGTCTATGAATCAGTAGAAGCCAAAGTTATTTCTGCTTTAAAATAACAGGAGCAGGGAACAGCTAATCTCCTTTCATTCTGAGTCCTTACATTATTTTACTGGACAGAGTTTGTGTTGGCTACAAAACAGGGCATTCACAAAATCTTTGAGAAGGAATTTGGTCTAAGAATGAAGCCTAGATTGCAGTATGCATAAAGGCTCCTTCTCCTAAGGCCATTAAGAAATTCCAAATCTGAGCTATTTTGAACAGCAACATTAAATTAGCCTTGCTAATTCCAGTAATTCAGACCGATAGCCGAGTTTACAAATCTACTCAATGAGGCCTTCCCATAATTACAATCTCAATGTGCTTTTCAGCTAAGGTGAGTTGGCATTAAAAAGATAAATAAATAAAAGGGGGTAAAACGTTTTTTTCTGCTCTGGCTTTTGAGATGAACATCTCTAAAGTAGAGTTAAATGGCTGTACTGCACCAACAAGCATTCCCTGTCCGGGCTGGAAAATTCATTTTCCCTCTAATGTGTGAGTGTAAGAGCAGAAAGGAGGCTGAATTTTTCACCACTTTGTTTTTTCTGTTGTCTGCATTCAAAGGAGCATTGACACCGCTGGTGCTCGGCTCGGTTCTTAATTGTTTATTTACAGACAGCGATTTCTACTGGGGAAAGAAAAGCTCTGGCTGCGTTAGCCTCTCTCGCGGGGAGCAAAACAAACCACGCCACAAAACAGCAAGAAATAAGAAAAACTGTTGGTGGAAAAATCCAAGTGAAGCAGGTGAAGCAGCAGTACAAGCACCCAGCCCACTTCTTCCTCTGCAGAAAGTGATTTTCTGACCCTCACACAGCTTGCCATTCAATAAGTGATGGAAAGGTTCAGAGGATATGTTTTCAAAGCCGTAAGGCACACAAACATGAAGCAAATAAAAATTGAATGTGTTATTTAAAAGGGTGTTAATTTTATTAGCACCGAGCAGAGCAAATATAAAAGCGAATGGAAGTATTCACATCAGCACTCAACTCTGGCTGCAATGTTCATAAAATGTCCTTTTGATCAAGCTGTGTTTTGATCCTTATTCTCTGAGCATCATTCAGAGTGACGGGGCTGTAGCTCCCGACAGGCGTCTGCAGCTGCACCAATCCTTGAGCAATACCAGGTTGGGAACTTGAGTGCATGCTCTGCTGGGAATGCTAATATTGCCATCTTTCTGGTTGTTCCAAACAAGAATGGCAGTACAGAAATTCTCACAAAGTGGAAATTCCCAACAGGAAATTGATCTGCTACCACCGTCTGTGCATCACGATATTAATCTATCAGAGTAATAATCAGCACATGCGTGTCTGGTCTTTCTCCAGCTGATAACGTCGTCACCATTGGCACAGCCAAGGGGAACATCTGGGTTGTGAGAAGAGTGCCTTGATTCAAGGGGATGATTTCCAGCAGGGATGAAAGTCCCTTTGTGGCTGTTGTTGGACTCCTGCAGCTTGCAGAGCCAGAGAAGTTGTGGGTGCCCAATCTTGAAGGTGCCCAAGGCCAGGTTGGATGGGGCCCTGGGCAGCCTGATCTGGTAGGGGGCACCCAGCTCATGGCAGGGGTTGGGGCTGGGTGGGCCTTGAGGTTCCCTCCAGCCTGTGATTGCATTGTTCTCCGGAGCCTGCTGGGATCTGCCTGAAAAGATATGAAGAAAAAAGCAGGCAGGAGGATTTTGGGCATCTTCCCCTCTCCCTGATGCAGGGAGATTTTCACCTGCATTCCCATTTCCACCAATGCACATTGGGTGAATGCAGCAGATAATGTCCCAAAGCAGCATCAAGAGCAAAATCAAGAAGAAACACCCATTAGCCACCTGCAGATAAGGGGCACATTGCTGCTGGGAAAGAGTGTGGTTGTGCATCGTGTGTGGGAGGAGCACCGTGAGCCTCTGTTCCCTTTCTTGGGAGGGTGAGGAGAGGAGGGAGGCTGAAACACGCTTCTTGATTTCCAGGAAACTTCTATCTTTAATCTCTGTAATCCGTTTTATAGAGGATTTTGTATTTTTCAAGGGATTTACAAACTGGATTACGTAGCCTTATTATTTTGATTTTCCACTGCGATTGTGACATTCCTGAGGCTGAGCTTGGAGTGCTGAAGATAGGGCTGAGGGGGAGGAGGAGCTCCTGGACCCGGAGCTTGGAGCCCGTTGTGTTGTCCACTCCCTACCTCATTGCTGGGCTGATAGCTGCAGCATTCCTGAGCAATTTGGGTGCTCCTGTGTGACCATGCCTGGGGAGCCCCTTGGCTCCAATGAAAGAGCAAGTGGGATGGGTCCAGCTCTGCACTGTAGACATGGTGTCCTGTTGTTCAGTTGGGCGACACAGGGTTTCCCATGGACACCACCTCTGGGACCAGGGTTTGTGCTCTGCTCAGGGAACCGGAACGAGCCCTGGGTTTGTGTCAGACGTTACGTGCACCCAGTAAGCAGATGGGTTTAATTTGGGGCTCTCTCGCTGCAGAAGTGCAAAGCCAGATCCTGGTTTCAGACTTCAGCAGCTGTTCCCGGGGCTCCTTCCAGCACACAGCGCGGTGAACATGACCTGGAGCCATTAAAAAGTTCCAGTCTGTGAACCCAGCCCTTCTTTTTCTGTATAAAGCGGGAAAACTGCTCAGAGTGATGTTTCCCAGGGCCTCCTGCGTTACTCCATTTTTATGGGTTGGAGTTACTTTAGCGCAGTTTTAATGCCAAGCCAGGTTCGTATGCATTTATTTATTTATTTTAGCAGCTTAATGCAATTAAAAACGCTGGGCAGTGCTCTCACCTCAACCCATGCTCTGTGTGCACTGCCTTTCACTCCACATTGGCTATTCCAGGAGGATGAGGAGCACAAAACCTTGGTTGCTGCTTCAGGAGTAGGAAAGATGTGTGCCAAGCACTGTGTGTGACCATATCTGCCCGCTACTGGTGGACTGAGCCCATAGAGCAGTTCTCAGCCCAAGTTTTTGGATTGTCACCTGAAGCCTCATCCCAATTGTTCACCTTGGCATCATGAGTAGTGACCTGGAGGAATCTGGTTTTTGAGTGAATGAGCACATTGTGCAAAGCCCCAGTCCCTTCTGATTGAAGAAGCACTTCTCTGGTTGCCTCCTTCATAGAATCAATAAGGTTGGAAAAGACCACTGAGATCACGTCCAACCACCAACCCTTCCCCACCATACCAACTAAACCATGTCCTCAGTGCCACATCTCCAGGGATGATGACACCTCTTCTTGATGCCAAGAACCCCAATCTCTGTGGCCTGGACATGGTTCGAGGCTGATTCCCACGTGCAGTGAGTCACAAAGGAACATGTCAGATGTCTCTGGGTGTCCTAACACCACTGTGAGTTTTCTGATTTAGCATTGAGAAACATCCTCCTTCCCTGAGAGCTGCTTTTAGCTGGAGCCAGGACCATTGGCATTCCCCTTAGGTCTGCTTCTTGGCAGGTCTTTGTAGTGCATAGAGGTCAGCAAATGTCCCTAACCTGAAGAATCAAACATCAGCAGGAACTGCCTGTCTGGTTGTGTTGTAGCAAAGAGTTTTGGCTATACGTGCCAACAGCAGTTTGAAGATCAACGTGTTGTGCTTTTCACTTCACTGTAATGCACATGGAAAAGTCACAGAGTGCCTGCCCCAAGCCCAGGTCAGTCCCATTGTGGAAGAGGTCCTGGCTACATGTTAATTTCAATGCCAGCAAGGTCTGAAGGAGCATAGGAGAAGAAAAGTTTTGTGTCATTAATTGCTATTTCATCATTAGAAGAAATTTAGAGCATTTCAATTTGCTCTGCTATTCCCAAGAATGTTACCTCCCAAAATCAAGACTGTCCTAGATGTCTCAGGTGGCAGCAGAGTGATCAGAAGGGATCACTTTGTGGGTTAAGGCCTTGGGAGTCTCCAGAAATCAGTGCTGGGAACAGACTGGGGAATCTGGAGGGACATTGACCCAGTCACATACTCCTGCCTCACTTTGCATCTGTTCATAATCTATTGTTTCCAGCTTTTCCTTTATTTCTCCTTGACTCCTGCCTTTGTGGATGCTTTGGGCTGTTCCTGGTTAGCTCCTTGTTCCTAATTCTTTTCTCCTAGCTCCTTTAGGTAGCAAGTCATTTCCCAGGCAGTACATCTAGATATCAGACAGGGGAATGGGACCCAAGAACTCTGATGCTTTCAATTAATAATGCTAATGAGATTTGTTAATTTTTAATAGATTACATAAGTGTGTTTTGCTAGGCACGCTTTTGTGGCTCTGTTCTGTGAGTGCAGTTCAGAAACCCTTTCACTTGCTGCCAAAGGAAAAATGATTAATGCAATTGCAAATGCCAGATTCTCTTCGGGGTAAATCTAGAGTGTATCAAGGAGCAAAGAGGAATTTAATGAGTGTATTCTTGAGGTAAACACAGGCCCACATCAGAAATGGTAGTTCTTCCTCTCTTCCAGCCTCTGACCTAAGTGGGGTGGAAGGGCAGAATTGGGGTCACGGAGCAGCCCCTCTGCCCCATTCCGTGTGGCATGTTGGGCTTTTTATCCCAAAGAGAGCCTGAATGCATCCTTGGATGAGACTTCTGTGGCAGTTCTGGGAGCTGGAGGGCTGGGGTGTGCATAATGGCTGTCCTGCAGGGCTCATGGCTGGTTGTCCATGTATCCTTTGTCACACCCTGAGCTGGAGCTCCTCACCCCTCCATGCTGAACCCTGCACCCTTCTCAATCCATCTCCAAAGCCTGCCTCTTCCATGTGCTGGTGTCCCCATAGTTTCTGATTCCTCCCTCCATAGCTGCTTTGTTCACTGGTGCTGCTTTGTTCTCTGGGTCTCCTTGAAGGCACGCGCTGCAGCCATGGAGTGCTGGACAGGCGAGCGGGACAAAGCTGTGGTTTGCAAATCAGCAGTCCCAAACCCCATTCCCTTGGATTACTGCCTGGGAAGTTGGTTTTACCACACCATCTGAGCAGCACCGTCTCCCATAGCCACATTGCCAGTGGCAGCAGGATGATGCTGAGCTGGTTTTTTTTTTTTCTTCCATCTAAATCCACGTTGCCAAGAGCCACACCTCCTAAATTGCTGCGGAGGAGGCAGCAAAACAGAGGCGCAAGACCATGCACATGCTGTGCATCCATCTCGGCGATCTCGCTGCCATGCCAACACAAGCATCGCAGCTCCACTCAGCGCCGTAATTACGCACTGCGCGGCCGCACCTACAGCCAGGCTGCTCCTTGCGCAATGGACAATGGCAAACCTGTTGGTGCTCCAGGATTTTTGATAATAAACCAGAGGGCAAAACCTCCCTGGGGAGATGAAACCAGGCTTGGCTGGGCCTTATGAGGAATTGAAGGCATTTTGGAGAAGCGGAGGGTTGGAAATCCTGACTTTCTGTGTAGTCATGGCCATGTGTGCTTTGTAACTTCATGGACTTGTCTGGATGTTGTGGAGGTAGAGGTGTGCTTGTAGTGTGAGCTGATTGTATGGAGAAGTCAGGTAGCTGCAGACTGGTGTGAGCGGAGCTTTTGTGTTCTAGCAGGACCAGGAGTGATGCAATTGGACGGTTTTTCTGGATTTCAGGTGCAAACACTGTCATGTTGGATTGGTTGGTAGAATAGAAAGGGAGAGAGCTGGGACCAAGGCTAGGTGGTCTGAGCTGTGGTACCGCAGGCTCTTATACTTCACCTTGTTGTGAGCTCACCAATTTGGGCTTACAGAGCCCAGAAATCTCTCTTTTGGAAATCCAGTCTTGCTTTGGAGACAGCCAGTCTCCTGCATTCATGGGCTGTTTGTTTCCCAGGCTGGTGAGGTTTGCTACTTTAAAAATTGAAGAAAGCAGCAGTGCTTTCCAGAGATTGCAACTGTCATAAAATCCAGAAACGTTAAGGTTGGAAAAGACCCCTGAGATCATCATCCTGATGGTATCATATGCTTTCTTAGACCAGTCCTGAAGGACACATGCAGGTAGATGTTCACAACTGATCACGAGAGCGGTAGGAGCCTGACACGCTGCCCTGCTCTCAGATGTTCCTACTGGATGTGTTCTGTGCTGATTGAAAGTACACACTCATGATCCATACCTCGCTCCCGTCACACTGCAGTTTCCATCATGTGCAAACAAGGGCCATCACCACGTCCCCCCAGGCCCCTCGGATGGCTCAGCAGCCCCGTTCTGTGATCATGCTGTGTTATGCATGATGCTTCCACATCCCCTTTGCAACCCCAGCAGCAGCAGGGCTATCAAGTGGCTGTGCAAAGCGGTTTCCGTGCACGGCCATCCATGATGAATCTGTTACTATATTAGGTCCATTGCTGAGCCGTCTGCCTTGGCAGGCGAGATGACATTCCCTGGCTGCAGGCTCTGGGCTCTCCTTTCCTGGCTTGGCCACAGAGCTGCCCGCTGGAGCCAGGCACTGCCTGCTTTGATGTCATTTGTCAGAGCAGGGTTTGCTATCAGTTATTTGCTTGAGGCTGTCTTGCCCTTTTAGGGGCAGAAGGGGCTGTTTCAGGAGACATCGGTGTGTTTTGTGCAGGAATGTGCCTGCTTGCTGTAACGCTCCTGGCATGCTGGTACTTATCCTCCTGGCTTTTTTTGGTGCCAGCTGCAGTGGAATTTCTTATGCCAACTGCAAAACAATCCCTGCCCAGTTTAGCTGCTTTTTGTTACTCTGCAGATCAGGAAAAAAAGGGCTTCTTAATGAATTTCTCCCAATAAGCTCGTGCAGAAGCAGTGCACCTAGTCCTAATCCATGGAAGAACGTCTCAGCCACATTCTGAGGATGTGCAAATTGTGCATGTCAGTGTTGGCAGCAGCTGGGGCAGGAAGCAGAGCTGCAGCTTTCGCTGTCCCAGGAGCAGCAACATGTCAGAGGGATTTGGTTATAAAGGGGGGAGTGGTCTGTGTAGGGCCTGGGGGACTTGTATGGGCTGCAGAAAGATGCCAGGAAACAGCACAGCACTCTGCTTGCAGGCAAAAAAAGTCGCTGGGCTAATGATTGACTATTATTTTAAGGGGTTATCTAATCCACAGGCCAGAGGACAAGGGGGGCCAGAATGAGAGAAGACTGAATACATAATTAACGTAGATTGTTGGTCATCCCCTCTGGACTCCAACTGATTATAAACAGAAACAGATTTTTTGAGTTCCCTCCTCTCTTTTACTCCTCTCCCCTCCCCAAAAGCCTTTGCAGTCAAAGGGCCACTCTGTGGCAGAAACTGTTGCAAATTAGAGAGGGTGTAGCTGGACTTGGACTTGGGCATCAGCTGGCCTCTGATCAGTCAGAGGAGGGTATCTTTTATTTCTTCCTTCTGTCAAAGGAAGGTATCAAAGACCAGAGGGAATGGCCTTATGTTGCTCCAGGGGAGGTTCAGATTGGATATTAGGAAAATCTTCACTGAAAGAGCAGTGATGCAGTGGCACAGCTGCACAGGGAGTGGTGGGATCACTGTCTCTGGAGGTGCTCAGTATCCATGGGGATGTGGCACTGAGGGACGTGGTTATGGGCACGTTGGGGTGGGGTTGGACTGGTTGATCTTAGTGGTCTTTTCCAGCCTTAATGATTCTGTGATACCGAAGGTAATTAGAAGTTAAATGGAATGTATTTCCACCAGTTACAGACCCATTATTAATACAAAATAAAAGACATATGGCTAAATCCATTAGCTTAAAGATACAGCTGAACATAAACCCGGAGAAGGAAGCAATGCAAGGAACATTTGAAACCAATGCCACACCCCAGCACAAAGCTTTGAAGTGGTTTAACAAAGCTAGGAAAGCATCTCTCAAATCTCTAATGACAAGAGGGTTTCTGTTCCCTTTTTTTCTTCTTTGGTCAAAGAATGAATGAGAAAATCAGCATCCTTGCTGGGGTGAAATCTTATGACTTGAAAAGTGGTCTTTGCTTATAGTCAGGTGAAATCTCAGAATTTGAAAACTTCCCCAGTAAAAAAAAAACAAAACAAAACCAACAAAAACCAAAAAACAAAACATACACACACAAAAACCGACAAAAAAAACGAAAACCAAACCAAAAACCAACACTCTAATGATTAAAGTTTGAAATCATCATTTTGATACTCTTGGATTGGACTTTTTCCAGAGGGTTCAACTGCTGCACCCTGTGCCTGCCCTGCCCCATGGGGGAGGTGTGTGCTGTGCCAGGGGACAGCAGCTTGAGGATAAAAGCAGGAGAGCTGCAGAGAGGAGGAACTGCATTGTCTGGGAATCTGCTGGAGGCATTATAGGTCATTTACCAGGCAGGTTTTGCTTGCACCTGGCCTTCTATTCTCCCTTCCAGCCATTTCTGACCCTTCTTGATGGTCTGAGCCACCTCACTTGTCATACTGCTGTTGTTATGCTTTTGTTTTGCAGTGTTTGTTTGGGGATTTTCATTAAGAAATATTGCTGCAGTGTTTGCCTTGGCAGTGGTCCTCATTGGGCTGATGTGGCGTTTTTTAGCTGGAGTGTTTGTTCAGCCTCTTGGATTCTTTCTCAGGGGTGGGGTGGGGTGATCCAAGCCCATGAGTATGCTGGTGATCCACGAGGGCTTGTGAATGGCTTGAGCCAGGTTGTCTTCTGATTGAAGCCACCAGCTTCCTCTGCATCCAAGGGCCAAGCTCTGGGGATAAGGCCAGCAGGCTTAACTGAGAGTATTCAGGTGATAAACTGGCATGGCTGAACAGGGCAGAGCCAGCTTTAGCAGGGGGTTAAACCAGATGATCTCCAGAGGTCCCTTCCAACCCTTTTCAATCCCTTCTGTAAGCTCTGCCAGGACTATCAGAACTTTCTACTCTATCAGAACTTTTACACAGCTTTCTTGGGTGGGAGCTTCCATGTGCTCCTTCTCAAAAGTCCCCATGTTGCAGTAGCAGCAGGCTGGTGACGTGACATCCTTTCACATTCCTCACTCTCTGGTGCTTTGATGAGGTGGACAGTTGATGGGATGGGTGTACTGAAAATGCTGTAAGCAACATATTTTGTGCATGCTTATGAACACCAAAATGCAGAGGTCCTCACAGCAGGAGGTACATGGTTTGGGAGGATATTTGTGCTGGCCAGGATTTCTTCACTCGTGCAGCCATCCTTGCAGTGCGTGGGGAGCAGACACTCTTTGCTTTGCTGAACACCCACTCTTGGCTGATTTTGGGGAGTATCACTTCAATAAGCCAAATCCTCTTATCTGGAGCTGTTGGAGTTGGTCCAGAGGAGGCCACAAAGATGCTCAGAGGGGCTGAGCACCTTTCCTGTGAGGAAAGTTTGAGGTTGCTGGAGGAGTCCAGCCTGAAAGGCTCTGGGGACACCTTTCAGTACTTAAAGGGAGCTTGCAAGCAGGAGAGAAACTAACTTTTTATATGATCTGATTGTGGAAGGACAAGGGCAAATGGTTTTAAACTAAAAGAGGGGAGATTTAGGTTACACGTTAGGAGGAAATCCTTTATTCAGAGGGAAGCAAGGCATAAGCTGTCCAGGAAGCTGTGGATACCCCATTGCTGGAGATGCCCAAAATCAGGCTGGATGGGGCCCTGGGCAATCTGATCTGTTGGAGGGCACCCAGCCCATTGCAGGGGATTGGAACTGAATGATATATTTCTCAGATTGGAAAAGACCTTAAAGATCATCAAGTCCAACAGCAACTTAACCATACTACCCTAACTCTAACAACCCTCTGCTAAATCATGTCCCTGAGCACCACATCCAAATGGTTTTTAAACACATTCAAGGATGGTGACTCAACCACCTCCCTTTCCAACCCAACCATTCTATGATTCAGTGATCTCTTCTTTCTGGGACACCTTAGAGTTGTGAATTTTTAGTCTTTCAGATTTCAGGTTTGCTGTGGGGAGCCAGGGGCTGGCTGGAGGGCTCAGGGGATGTTACTGAGCTCTTCTGCCCTGTTCACCCATGCTCCAGTGCAGGTAGGGCTGGCTGCTCCCCACACCACACGTGCCACTAACCAGCTCTCTCCTTCTGCTTTCAGAGCTGTCGTACGACCTGGACATGGATGACACCTTGGCCAACAAGCAGCTGCTGAACCAACACAACAAGGATGGGGCTGCTGTGCCCAACACTGACCCCAGCAGCATGGCCCCATGCCTTGGCCCTACTGCTGCCATCACCTTAGCCCTGCTGCTGGGCTGCTGGCCCTGAGCAGTACTGCGGCACTCAGTGCCTTCCCATCCCTTTTTTTAAATGAGGAAAATGTTCAGAACCTCCCTGGAATATATGCACATTGCCAAAGACAGGGCAAAGGACTTGAGTGGATTTTATAAAATAATACGGTATCTTCACCAAAAAAAAAAGAAAAAAAAGGGTTTGTTCATGGTAAACTAGTAAATATATATCACAGTGTTTTTAAAGATAATCCTATTTAATGTAAGAAGGTTGATATTAAATTGTCCCTAGCAGTTTTGGAGGACTGAGCTCTGTCTTGCCTTTAAATGGAAGAGCGCGTTTCATCTTGAGTTGTTTGAATGTGCATGGGGTAAAGAACACCTATGATTTATGAAGTACTCTCAGCAAATATCAGCCCTCTGTTCCCAGTTGACTTAATACAGACTTTTTGTGTGGTTGATGCAATTTTTGTACTCTCTCCAAATCGGGGAGTCACCCTGAGGCACCTGGCCAGGAACAGAACCCGGCAGGACTGGGAAGATTGGATATAAGGTCAAGGAAGAAAGGTGCTGTTGGTACATGTGCTGCCAGGTATTTGCTAGCCTTGGCGTGGCTCTGGTGCCACCAGCCCCAGTGCTGCCAGGCAAGCAGCAGTGAGAGAACCTCACAGCAGCTGGGAGTGAGGATGGAGAATGGGAGCACTGCCTTTTTCTCTGGTCTCCAGCTGTGGGTCCCCATCAAGGATGCCCATGTGTGCAACGCCCTGGTGGAGTTCTTTGGAGCAAAGCACCACCTTTCCCATGGGAAATCTGCAAGAGCAGCTCCAGACAAAGGACAGACAGCGTGGTTGTGTGCACCTCCGTGCTTTATGGGGATGAATAACGCGTCCAACACACTTTGCTACAAAGGAGGAAAAGAAAAGGATTTGCAGGATCCCAGAGGCAGATGAGACTCTTGCTCAAGTGTTTCTTTGCATGCTACTTTGCTTAAGCTGTCTCTAAAATAAAGGTTGTTTGCTCTAGACACGGTGCACAGCAAGTAAGCTCCCAGTGTGCGAGGCGATGCTCGGCATTGTGATGCTCGGCGCTGGTCCTGGATGGGCAGCCTGGAATGCCCAACTCAGGGGCACCACAGGAGGGCTGCGGTTAGGCTGGTTAAATGGGCAGGGGCCAGGGAATGTTTGGTTTGGTTCCCAGCCAGAATGGTTGCATATTTCAGATTAAGATGCTGCTTTTACTGGAGTGATCCTAAGATACTGCAGTATCTTAAGCTGCAGTGTGCCTGTGTGCACACATGCACGCACACAACCACACTTATGTGCATGCTTTAAATATTTGTGTACCTCAGACCTTATAAAAAAGAAAAAAAGAAAAAAAAGGAACTGTATCTTTGGGAGAAAGCATGGAAATCCAAACCACACAATCAAATGGTTTGGAGAAGGGAAACTTCACCTCCTGTTGCTTTGAAGTGGTGGAACTGATCTGCACTGATTCAAAGCCTTGTGACTGCTTTCCATGCCGTGATGCTCACAACGTGGTGGAGAGGGGAACTGGGAGCTCACCTCCAGCTCTGCATGAGGATGGGGACCCAAAAGGTGGGGGCCAAGAGATTTCTTCTGCACTTCAAGTCTCCCAATGCCCTGCTCTCAGCACCGTGCCTGGCTGTGCCCATGAGCCTCCGCTCCCACCAAAGGGAATATGTGATGAGAGCCACTCGTCGCTTCATTTTCTTTCATCCCCCTGGAGCGCTGGGGGTGGGAACAGGAGGGCCATGGGATCTGCTCAGAGGGATGCAGTACTGCTGCCCCAGCATGCGTCTCTGTGGTCAGCATGGAGGATGTTCTTGCCTCTAATCCCGTGCTGAAGGTATTGTGTGTGCTGCTTCCTCCCTGGATAAACAGCAGACAGTGCAGGCTGTGTCTCGCTGGGTATTACAAAAGCTGCCTGGTTTCCCTGCTCTGCGCTGCTGCGGTGTGATGTTGATGCTTATCAACAGAAAGCCTCTCTGTAGCATGCTGAGCCCATTTTCTCAGTGCATGGACATGCTGTTTAGCAAAGCTATGTTGTTTGAGACTTTGTTATGAAAAGAGATCACAAAAAACAGCCTTGGAGCCTTATATCTGCCAAGTCTCTAAAATAACGCGTGATAACTTGGAGAAAGCTGTTGATTTACACCCTGCAGTGGGTTTGTGTTTTAACAAAGGTTTTGCAATGGTTTATAATCTTCATCCAATTATTTTTTTTAGCCATAACTGAGAGTGAACTTAGAATCGTAGAATCATTACGGTTGAAAAATGACCACTAAGATCCCCAAGTCCAACCCCAGCCCACCCCCCCGTGCCCATCACCATGTCACTAAGTGCCATATCCCCGTGGTTCTGGAACACCTTCAGGGATGGTGACCCCCTCCTACCCCCACTCCTTGGGCAGCTGTGCCAGTGCAGCACGGCTCTTTTGGAGAATAAGTTTCCCCTAATATTCAACCTGAACCTCCCCTGGAGCAATCTGTGGCCAATCCTTCTCATCTTCCCAACTCAACCATGATCTCCCCACTGTGCCTCGTTTGATGGTGGGCTCCCAATACTGACCTCTGTATGAGCTCTGACACCACACCAGTGCTCAGCCCATGGCAATACAAGCACTGCCTGCTGAGGATGGAGCAGCAGTGGCACAGCACCAGGGAGTTTGCAAGCAGCCTGCAGAGGGTGGAGAAGCACCTTGTGCCAGTGTCTGAGGGTAGGATGAGATTCCAGCACGTACTTTACATGTGTAATGTACTTCTGTACTAACCATGCATCAAATTATAATGTAAAAACAAAATATTTTTGTTGGATGAGAACGCCTCATTCATTAATCAATTGACGAATAGTGTAGAGCATGGGATGCTGTAATCTAACACACTTAACAGCTGCTTGAAACAGCTGCTGCTCATGGCTCTCCCTGGTTTGAGAAGTGAGATCTAGAGTGCTTCAGCTCTGTCTTTCAGGGGAGTTTTTCAGGATTGTTCCTTCATCCGTGCCAGCTTGGGAGGAGGATGTAGGTGCTCCTGCTGCATTACAAACCCTGACTGTGCCTAATTTGTTGCTTTAGCAAGGACCCAGGTCTGGAGGTATTGAAATCTGCAGCTGGAGGGGGAGCGCGTGGGACAATCCTGCTGGAGGAGGATGGTCCTCAGAGTGGGACTTTGTTTTTTCTGCCTTTCGCTGGGGGCATGGTGAAGAATTGTGATGTAAGAGATGCTGCAAAAACGGTGAAAAGGTCCATGTGAAGAGGTTTTGTCCGTGTGAATCAGGTAGTGGGTGCCAGCCTGCTGCTGAGGAGGGCTAAGAAATAAAACTGGGGAGGGGTGGGAGGGGGAGAAAGGAAAACCCCACAAAAAAAAAAGCAGCCACCAACCCCCTAAAGAAGATTGTCAGAGCCTTACTGAAGGACATTCCCCAGAGATGAGGTAACTGAAGTTTTGATATAGACAGATGAAGCAGCCCTGGCATGTTTATACAGTTAGAGGGTTTACTGCATTCAAAACAAAAAAACAAAAAAACAAAAAAGAACCAAAAAACCAAACCAAACCAACAAAAAAAAAAAAACCAAAAAAAAAAAAAAACCAACAGAAAAGCAGTCAGCATTAATCAAATATTGTTTATTTTGTCAAACATTGTATCCCTTTGAAAACAAACATCTTGGTGCTGTATTGCCCAAAGCATGCTCGGAGCTGAAGCTCACATCCAGCCCTGGGCTGCAAGGGGCTGCATCTTCCTCCTGCAAAAGCCACCTGGGACAGCAAAGGCACCATTAGGGTTATGCAGCATTATTCCTGATGCTCCTGGGCAGTCAGAGGCACACAGAGGCTTTTCCTGACTGCCCTGCCACATTCCCAACCAGCAGAACCAGTCTGGGTCTGCAGCAGCCTGTATCCCATCAGTGTCATATTCTATTACCATCCACCGCGTCAGCAAATGGGAAAATAAACACGGGGCAGATAGCAAAGCAAGAGGCTGTTTATTACCAATGTGAAGGAGAGTCACATTTGTGTACATTCTGTTGGGGAGTGCACTGAAGTGGCGGCCTTCCCTATGGTGTGAAATGGGGCCGTTGTGGGGTGCAGGCGTCTCGTGGCACTTCAGGATGCGCCAGGCGATGCGCTGTCCCTCTTGGTTCTGGTTAACGCTGGAGCACGGCTCTTGAAGCTGGATGTCAGCAGCTGACAGTGTTTTCTGAGAACTTGTCATCTGGACTTCTTCTAGCAAGATTCCTGGTATTGGGTGGGATCGTTCCCGTTTGATGGAAAAACAATGTTTTCTGGAAAAAAAAAATAAATAGAGAAGTAGTAAAAGGAAGATGGTGGCAGAATGACTCATGGTATCCATCTGAGACCCGCAGCACCACCCAGGACTTGTCCTGGGGTGCCCCGTTAGAGCAGAGGATGCTGTTCCCAGTGCAGCAAGGTGCAGTGCTGCCTTCACGTTGTGGGCAGCCTTGGTGTAGTGCTGGGCCCATCCCTCAGTGTGTGCTGCCAGCTGTGCTGCAGGCGTGGGGAACGCTGGGCAATACTGGGATGCTGCTGGGCCAAGCAGCGAGGGTGCTGATTGGCATGGGTAATTGCAGGGGGGTCAGGGCATGTGGGAGGATGATGATCTGTGCTTGTGCCCTGTCATGCCTGCCTTAATTGCTGCCTCTTAGCATAAGACCATCACAGGTGCTGCTGCTGGGTGCTGCCCTGTGCTCTCCCCCAGCCCAACCTGAGCTGCAGGGGCAGAAAAACACAATCTTTGTGCTGCATCCTGCCCTTCGGGGGGTGGCTTCTGTGTTTTGTGTCATGCTGCTGTGACCACTCCACCCTCAGAACAGCCCTAGGAGTCATTCTTGGGCACACAGTTTCCTATAACCACCACACCTCATATACCACACTTAGCCCATTCTGGTCTGGTTTCAGGAAGCAGTGATCTGGGCTTGCAGGTGCATAGAAAAATAAATCTCTCTTCTTTTTCCTTTAGCAAACATGGCTTAGGACCATTCCTACCAGCACCAGCAACACTGTCAGGACTCATTGCTGTGGACTGTTGTTCTGGGTCCCAAGGGAGCCATTGGAAAGAGGATAAAGCGTGTTTGCCATTGCAATAGAAACAAGATGAGAATTAGTCCACTAATCACTCACTAAAGTCAAACATCTGGAAGAAAGAGTGGATTTATTTACGTCTTTCTCACCCTCTGTGCACATGGGATGGTCACAAAGCACCAAGCAATGCGGATGTGCCGCAATGGCATTGGGTCACAGCTCCATTCCAGCACTGGGGAAAAACTTTGTTTGCACCACTGGGATTTTCTTCAGAGCTGTGGTGCTGGGGCAGAATGTCCAGGCGGGGAAATGAGCCATAGCTGTGTGCAACAGCTTGGATGCAAATGTTGAGCAGTCATCTATCTGCTGGGGAAGGAATAAATAGAGACGTGGGTCTTGCACCTTTTAAACACTGCATGTCTGCGGATTGCGAATGTGGCTATGGGATTTGCATGCTGCTTTATTTAGTATTACATACGCTGCCTTGTGTTTACAGAAACCGCCCTGCACACACCAAATGTGCAACCACAATGAAAAAAAAAAAGTTTTTAAAAAAAAGGGCACAGAAATAGAGGCAAGATCTTGTCGCCAGTTCCCCCACTCCATGTCTGCGGTGGTGTTCAGGGGAAGCCAGCATCTCACCTCCTGCTTCCCCTCGTGCTGTTGCTGCATTGTGAAGCTGAAGGTTTTCTCCCCCACTGATCACTTGTCTTTCCAGGGGACCAAAGGGAGAAGGCTGCAGAAGTGGGGGATGGCCCCGTTCTGCCATGGGGCACTCAGAGGGTGCGGGTGCCATGTGTTTGTGGTGGGGTGGCAGCTGCCATGGGGTGTCCTGTGCCGGGTGTCACCTCCAGAAGGACTGTCACAGAGTCACCTCTAGGGAGAAGAGTGCTGCTCGTATATGCTGGCATGACAGTGGTAACTGTCATGATAATAACCGTAATTACAATAACTGCTCTGCAGCTCAGCCCGCACGCATCCTCGGACCTCCGTGCTGCTTGCCTGAAGCATTTCACAGCGTTTGGTGACCGATCGCTTGAGGCCGGGTACACATCGCTGGTTGAGTTTGAAGAGACCAAGCGGTCCCTGATGGGTGCCAGACTCGGGCAGCACCGCAATAATCCCATCTCCCATTCCAAGCTCCTCGCGTCCCTCTGTCCGCTGGGTGAGATAAGTGGATTCCCCAGCGCTGCTCAGACAGCTCTTACCACCTCTTTTACAACACATCACGTGGCGCCTGGCTGCAAGCTCTGCTGTTTGCTCTTGATCTTATTGCTGTCAGTGTAAGATGGGTGTGCGGATGTTTGCCAGGGCTGCTGTCAGGCCAGGACCTGGGCTGTGCTGGCGGAGGGGCTGCTGCTCCCCTTTAGCCGTTCCTCTTGCTACCAAACCCACGTGGGACCCGGCTGTGCAGGCAATGAGATCAGTGCAGGAGGAACTGAGTGCATCGTTCTGGCACATTTCAGGGCTGTATCCCCAGGTGTTACCACCCGGATCAGTGCCACAATTGCTGCTAGTCCACCTGGCCAAGGGATTTGTGTGGCCAGTTAACCAAATTGTTAATCAAAAATTAATGTTCTCAGTGTACCCTGGTGTGATTAGCACTGAGAGCTCATCCAAGTGTGCACGTTGCTGATGCTCCACCCTCCATCACATCTCAGCACTGGGAGGCTGAGCCCTGGGCACTGTGCAGCACTGAATTGTTGGCCATGTAAGACACTCACATTTCTCCACTGGAGAGTACCACTGGGATCAAGGCCAGGTGCTCTTGCTTTTGAACCCCAGCATTGCTGCTGCACGTTGCAGCATCTTTCACCAGACAGCAGCCCATTGCTTTAGCAACGTGAGGAATAACAGGAAAGATGGTGAAGCACTCTGGGTGTACTGCAGCCTTTCCAGCTCTGCTTTCCCCTTCAGCAAACCCATTTTGGGATGGGACCCTTTGCTCATCCAGCTGCACGATGCTGTGCTTCAGATGTGGCTGCAGCAACTCAGGAGCATTGTGTGCCTCTGAGATGAGTGGGGCTTAGGGGGGCTGTGCAGGAAAACACCCCCAGGAGCCACTGTCATTGGAAATGTCACGGTATCATCATCCCAGCAGCGTGCAACTGGTGAAGGAGGCCCCAAGGCAGCCTGGCCTGCTTTAGGGACCAAATTAAATTTAAAAGAATTTTTAAATTAAAAAATAATTGATTTGGAGTTCCATCCCTGCCATCTGGTTTTGCATGTTTTGGGTGTGAGTATTCCTGCTGCAGCCTTGGGACTTGGAAAAAAAAAGAGACTAATAAGAAAATTCCTCTTTAAAGAGCTAAGACACCAATCCAAGCACTGGGCACTTGCATTCGGTGTTGTGCAACCTGGATGGCAGGAGCTCAACACACCGCTTGCTGTCAGACCTGTTGCAGCTCCATCGTGCTTCGTTTCCTCAACTTCAGTTAAGATGCTGTGCGTCAAAATGCATTTTTCCATGGATAACTTTGGTTTGGCCATCAGCACTGAGAATTGCTGAATGTTTTTCCACTCATTTAGGAGCCTGGGCTGAGTATTCATCCCAGGGTCTCTATAAGAGCAGGCAGTGGGGAGTACAGTGTGCTGCCAGGGGGAGAGCAAGCTGCTTTGCACCAAGAGCCATCCCTGGATCTGCCATTTTAGACCAGATCAGGGCCAAAGAGGTGCAAAGCAATGATGCAGCAGTAGGTAGGATGCCGGCCTCATCCCTGCACCTCCACACTGGGGACAACCAGACAGCACATCAAAGGAGCAGCACTGCTCCCACTGTCCCCATCCCATATGGGGCACGCTGCTGGTCCTGTGGCCACCCACACCGCCACACACATCCATCACTCAGCCCCGCTGAACCTTACCACTGGCCACAGCCCTGACCCCACCATCTCCCTCTCTTTCCCTGTGGATTCAAGTGCAAATGCCTCAGGGCTGCGTGCTGGACAGCCCCTGGCACCGCCGCTGACGTCCCACGTCCCTCCAACTGTGTGACCGCACTCCTGGGTGATTTACGGCAGGAAACGTCTGCGGGGTAACAAATGGCCGAGTGGTTTCCCCCTTTTTTTTTTTTCTTTTTTTTTTTTTCTTTCCCCCCTTTCTTCCTCCTCCTGCAATAAAACGACTCTCAGTTTTTTTTCCCCTTTCTCCCCGATCTATGCCCAAACCGCAATATTGGTTAAAAATATCATCTGCAAGAAGAAAAGGCAAATAAATGAGCACATCAAAGCCGGCTGCCTGGGGCCGTTCTGCTGGGAGCAGCACCAGAGCCGGGCGCTGGGCCCATTATCTTGCTGATATCTAATGCCACCACTTCAGAGTGTGAGAATGGAGCTTTTTTTTTGTACCCGCTGAGCGCACCGGGAGCACAAAGGACGCCATCCACTGCAGCTCCCAAGACATGTTGACATGTTGCTCTCAGATTTCATTCCTGAAAATCTGGAACTTTACGCTGAACAAATAATATGATCTTTTCCCTTCATCTGGAAAGGATAAAAACAATTGCTGGCACTCGGAGCAGATCTCGCTGCTTTTTCTCCCTCTGCTCTCCTCACAAGCTCCAGTTTGCTGCCCGCAAGTTCCAACTTGCACATTTCCATCTGAAAACTTTAAACTATGAGGGCTGGGGGGTGAGAGTGGAGGGGAATGAAAATATATATATTTTTAAATAGCACTCTGGGAGAAATAAAGTCCCTGGATGAAGTACTGGGTGCTGCAATGAGGATCTGCAGAGCTCACCCTGACAGCACCATTCACATTTGCAGACCACAAGGAGCCAACTTTCACCTCTCTGCTCCAGCTCCAGCCCTGGATGGGTGCTGCTTGTCCCATTGGGAGGCCTGTGGAGGTGCCCAGTGCCAACAGGACTGGGATGACCTTGCTGAGCACAGCAGAACACTGCTTATTCTGGCTGTACTGCATGGGTTTAATAGTTGGCATAGGCAAGCTCAGGTAATGTGGAGATATTACACAATTTTAGGCAGTGCCAATTCTGATTTACATTAGGAAATGCTTTTGTACTGTAAGATACTGAGCCAGGAGCTGGGACAGGCTGCATTGAGGAGGGATTTGGGGAGCAGAAGGGGACAACACAGCTTGGGGTCAGTCCTACCAGGCATTAGGTCTTCCAGTCCTAATCTCCCCCACTCCAGGGTTCTGTGAGCCCACCAGTGGAGTGCTGTGTTATCCAGGTGCTGGGAGGCTGCACGGGTAGTGGGCAAAACCCTGAGGATGCTGTGCTACTGGCTGAGTGCGTATGTGGATTTACCTGTATCCAAACGAGTCCTGCTTCCCATCTTTAGTCCTTTTCCCCTTGCTGACTGTTTTCTTGGTCAGCTACCGTAGCACTGTGCTAGGACCAACCGGGCTGCAGGGGACCCTCCTGTGCCACTGCCATGGAGCAGGACTCCCCTGTAGTGGCAACAGAGGGGGACACAGCCTGGGGACCCTCGGAGCTGAAGTGGCTGTGGCCAGCCCTGGAGTGACGCTGAGTGACGTGAGCTTGCTGGGAATCTGCTGGGGAATATTTTTATCCGCTGGGTGTGAGCGCTGCGCGTCAGAGCCATCTGCTGCACAGTCGCTTTGGGGAGAGCTGGGAAGCACAGGCATGGAAATCTGTGCAAATGAGTGCATTCCTGTGCCCTTCAAAGCTCTGTGTCCCCAGGTCTCCTCCACGGGTGTCTGGGGACAGGACAGAGCCGACTCCTTGTGCAGCTGGGGAAGAGACAAGTGCTGGCATTCCCTAAAATGGAGAGGGTCTTGAGCTCTATACAGCGAGCCCTATGTCTTGAAAATGGTTTTGGGAATGGGATGCTGAGTGAAGCATGGAAACAGCCCCACTGCACCACCCAGCCTGCTCCCCATCGCCCTCCTTGTATCTTTCCAGCTTGCTTTGGTTTGCACTCTTCTAGGAAGCGTGCACCCGATGTGCAGCATCCCTGCTGCAGAAGGCACTGAGAGGCAAACCCAGAACCCTGCACTGAGCAGCCACAGCAGGATGTTTCTGTGTGCTGGATGGGGTGAAGGAGTCCCGGGATAAAAATAAGCAATAAAAAGAAATGGAGACATCAGCCCGTGCTCCAACACCGGATCTGCTCACCCTAAAATATCAGGCTGTTGACATTCGAAACCCATATTCAGAGCCTCATCTTGCAACAAGCAGAATCCCCCCCATCCTCGTGACAGACTCCAGGTGACAGCTTTGTGCTGATTTCCTGCACCCCTGTGAAGGGTTTGTACCAATTCCTCCAGAGAGGATTTAAAGTTGTGTGTGCCATGACATGCTTGGTGTCCACCATTGGGATGCCCATGATGCAGGAGGGAGTACCCAGGAGCTGCAGCTCTGTGTCCACAGCCTCCATCACAGGGGGCCATGAGGTTTTGTGGGGCTGGGAAAGAAACACTGGGGCTGGTGGTGGAGACACAGCTGGGGGAGACCTTGAGGGAAGTGGGAAGGAGATGCAAGTGAGACTTTTTGCCCTGAAGTAAACCCACTCACCATCTTCTTAAAACTAAAATGGAAGTTTTCCCCTTCACTCTTCTCCTGGGAAACAGAGAGAAATGGGAAAGGGGAATGATTCAAGAAGTTTGGGGTGAAGAGGTCGGGGAGGTTTATTCTGCCAGAAGCGAAGAAACACTGCAGAATTAGAAAAAATCCAGTGAAAAATGTCCTTTTTTTTGAGAGAGAGGCCACTTTTCCATTCTTTTTAAACAAAGTTTTTCATGAAAAATTTCAGGCACTCCCATTGTTTTGCTGCAGCCTTTGATTTAACTACTTGATGGAGCAGTCGACAAAACCCTCCGTGTTTTTCAGGAGGTTTCTTAAATCCTGCCGAGGTATGGGATTATGGGGAACAACAAATGGCAAAGCTGTCTCTAACCCCACAGACTTTCTCACTCTCGTTTTCTCTCTCTCTTTGGAATAAAAAATGCAGTGCTCCCTGCTGAGTTCTCTTTAAAATTCACATTGTCTCTTCAAATAAAGGCTGGGAGGGTGAGGTAGCACTTTGAAAACCAGAACTCCGTCATACATTGCAAGGCCACATCCCAGAGGATTATTCTCTCTCGGGACACTTTTATAACTTCATGAGAACTTCAGGCCTGCCTCGTCCCACCGGCCCCATGCATGGCAGGGTGACTGTCCCCAAGCTTCTTCACCTGTGTCAGCCTCCCCTCGTGGTGCCCTCTCACTTTCCCTCACTTTTTGGGGTGATTTCCAGTTGCATCCTGGAGCTGCTGGCCTCACTGCTGAAAGGTTTTGCCTGAAGGACAGTTTGTGTTCCTGTAAGCAGTGGGAACCCTGTGCATTCCATCTCTGGTCACCATGTGCTGGGGGGTGTCTGAAGGCCACAGGTTCCCGTGTTGCACATGTGGGGCCGCAGTTGGTTTGACTTGAGGAGCACTGGGGATCCTGGTGGTGGTGTGGGAGAGCTGAGTCCTCCCCCACCCCTTATCCTCTGCCAGAAAACCATTGAATCATTAAGGTTGAAAAACAGCTCTAAGATCCTTCAGTCCAACAGTCAGCCCATCACCACCATGTCCCTCAACACAGCACACGGCTAATGAGACACAGCTTAACGAGCCGCTTTTAGTAATGGACCATCCTCACCTGGCCTTTAGCAGACCCTTAAGCAACACTACAGCCTGCTGAAATTGGGATGGTGCCTTTCACTCTTGCGGAACCGCTTCAGTGATTCTCAGTGAACAGCAGAAGGCAGCGTGGCTGGGCTGAAGCACGAGGTGTGCACACACGGGCTGCCCCCAGCACTCACCCAGCTGCCCAGCTCGTGTGTTTGCAGGGCTGCGAGCACACGGCTGAGCATCCAGCACACGTAGGTTCTGCTGCCGAGGCCTTCCTCCAGAAAACTCTTGGAAACAGGAAAACGGTGGGGAAAAAAAAAATAATAGAAAAGAAAACCAACCAACGAAAGTCAGTTTTGACGAGTGCTTCATGCTCACCGTTCAAACCTGTCACAGCGATGTCAAAACTCATCGGCTTAGTGAATGTATTAAACCTGGAGCAGAGCCGCAGCATTTCCAGCTCCAGTTCAAAACGAATGGCCGCCTCCAGCCCGCACCGAAGGATTTCCTCCCCCCGGAGCCAGGTAGGGTCCCCGCAGCCCCGCTGGGAGGAGGCGGCTCCGGGCCGGGTCCGGGCGGCGGGGAAGATCTCCCGCTCGGGGCGAGCGTGCAGCCGCGGGTTGGGCTGCGAGCTCCGCTCCGCCTCTCCGGGCGGGTGGATCCCGGCTCCTGAGTTTCCCGGGGGCTGTAGAGGCTTGTCCCAGCCCTGCGCGATCCTGCTTGGCTGCCGCCCTCCCCGCCTCCCTCCTCCTCCTCCTCCTCCCTCTCTCCCTCCTCCTCCACCTCCTCCACCACCACCACCCCATGTGCTTCCTGCCGGGCCAAGTTTGCAGAGCGCCGCCGCACGCACGGCCCAGCGGAGCGGAGCCGCGGCGGAGCGGAGCGGGGTGCACGGCAGCGGGCGCGGCTCCTGCGCGGCGCGGGCTCGGCGGAGGGCCGGCTCCGGCTTCGGGCCGCGCTCCCCCGGCCGCGGCCCCGGCGGCCCCCCCCCGCCCGCCCGCACCATGCCGCGGCGGCGCGGCTCCCTGCCGCCCCTCGTCTGCACTTTAGCCGCCCTCAGCCTGCCGCTGCTTCTGGCCGCCGAGCCCCGCGCTAAAAGTTGCTCCGAAGTGCGGAGGCTCTACGCCGCCAAAGGCTTCAGCCAGAGCGAAGCGCCCAGCCACGAGATCAGCGGTGAGTCGGGGAGGATCGCGGCTCCTTTGTGCTCGGAGCCCCGCGCTCCGCCGGGCCGGGCTCCGCGGGGCGGCCGCCTTCCCGCTGCCGGGCTGCGGCTCCGGATCCCGGTGCGGCTCCCCGAGCTCAGCCGGGCCGGGCCCGCGCCTGTTGCCGGCTCGCTCGCTCCCGCAGGCGGTGCTGCGGCCGCCGTTCCCCCTCCGGAGCCGTCCCGGTACCGCCGGGCGAAGTCTCAGCGAAATGATTTCTTTTTCTTTCTTTCCTTTTTTTTTATTCCTTTTTTTTTTTTTTTTTTTTTCCCCATCCCGAGGTACTCGCGCATCCCGGGGACAGGAGTGCTCGCAGCCGGCAGCAGTAGGAAATGGTAGCTAATGTGCTCACACCCAAAACATTTTATTCTTTTTGTTTCATCCTTCGTCTCCCTCCCAGGGCTGCTGCTTTTATTTCCCCTTCTGAATGACCTACTGGACCGCATTCTCCGCGGAACAAAGGAAGTGCCTTTTTAGCTGGAATCCTCGGAGACCACCAAGGACTCCGGCTCATGCACTGCAATTTCGCACTACTTTTAACAATAACAAAAATGCATGACTGAATGGTTCAAAAATGTGGAGTGTTAGAGGCATTCATTTCAGTCTGGGACGCTGTCACAACACAGACAGACCCCAAGTAAATACCTTTAGATGGCAGATATAGAAGTTGGGGGTAATCTTTAGCATTGGCACTCCCTCCAGTTCCGCATACGTTATCCTTGAAATGATTTCAATCGGATGCACTTTTATATTGGCAGACTAATGGTTCTCATTTCTCCCGTGACTAGTGAAATTGAGGGCCCGTTTACTTCTCCAAGAAATATTTTAATGAGAAACGTCTGAGCAGTTGGAGTTAAAATACTCTCTCCTCTCTCCCTGCTTTGGGAAGGTCTCTAATAAATGGGTTTATCTTTGATTTGAGGAGCGGGACATGGGCAGGTTTCCTTGTACACCCAGTGTCTGGAAGGTTTGTCCCAGTCCTTATCTCATAGATTGGTATTTAAGGTGATCTCTGGGGGATGTCAGGTTGGATCCTGGTAGTAGTGCTCATGAAGCTGACCTTTTGCAAGGAGGGCTCAGAGATGTGCGAGGAGCAAGGTAAGGTAAGGGGCTTTCTGCTGTGCCACGCTGAACACACCACCTGGGTTATGTCATTGTGCTGGGGATGTGAGAAAACTGCATCTGCAACAGGTCCTCTGCAGTTCTGTGTTAAATGTTAAAAGGCTTGGTGGAAAGCTCTAAGTACAGTGCACTGCGTGCTCCTTGAAAGTGCAGCGTGCCTTGAGTGCTGCTGCCCTTGGACTTAAACCTCGCGTGGGGTGCAACACCTGCTGCAGTTTCATATTCCCCTGCAAATGCGGTGGTTTTGGTGTGTGTGGTATTAAAAGGCTTCTGACCCCCCCCCCCCCTTGGGCTGCTCCTCAGCCATTGTGTGCAAATGAAGAAGTGCTCACAGCTCATCCTGCTGCTTTGGGCTTCGTGAGCACACCGGGTGCCTCCTGTGACCCTAATGGGGGGCTGAGGTCTGACCTGGGTACAGAAGGTCTGCAGTGCAGATCGTGCCTCCAAAAATGAGTCATCAGCCAGACCTTTGGTCCCCATTGGCAATTCAGGTGAAGGCGATGTGCTCTGAGATGATGTGTGTGAGGGAAGGAGCCCAAGTCTGCTGGGTTCTGCTTTACATTTCGGTGCTGGTTTGCTAGGCTGTGTGCTGCTCTCCCATCCTCCTGCAGAACTGCTTCAGATCACGGTGCACAGCCAGACTTCCTCGTGTGTCTCCAAAAAGGTGCCCTACAGGCTGTAGCAAACTGCTTTTTGTAGGATTTCTCTGCTGTCGGAGCGGGGTTTACCCAGCCTACAGATCTGGTGGCCTTGAGTTGTCAACATGCAGCAGTGTGGGCAGACACATCCCTGCAGTGAGCTGTGTGACAGCAAGTGGGACACGTCCTCACTTGGTGGGTGCAGGAGTCCTTCTAGGACATGGTGGCATCTCATGTGGGTATTTCACCCTATTTATGTTCTTCCAGAGCATCAGGTTAGTGCAGCATTGTGCTGCAATGGGCTGATTTTTTATTTTTTGTTTTATCCACGCCATTGATGTTCTGGTTGCATTAAATGGGTATTCTTTGCGCATAATTACCAGGGAGTTCGAGTTAATATTTATTTAGATTAGGTTTAGAATATGATATTACCTGCCATTTACATGTATTTTAATTATATCTTGCCGATGTACATGGGCATTTCTGAAAGAAGTGCACAGCTGGTCAGCTCCTTGCTTGAGGAGAGGTGTATAACCTGTTCTTTGTAGCGAGGAAAGCAGAGGAATTGTTTCCTTTCATTTAAACTTGGTGTTGCAGGTGTTAAGAGATACCACCAGGAGAAATCTGCGCAGGGATTTTCTTAAGGTGAGGTCTGTAGGAGCTTCTGCCCTGTGGCCCTATGATACGTTGTGTCACAGTGATGTGCAGTCTTGCTTCTGTTGCACTTAGAGCTGCCTGGTGTGGAGGGTTGGCACTGGGAGCATCTCTGTTGGTGTGGTGTAGGAAGCGAGCTGGTGCTGGGGGTGGTGGCATCCCTGAGATCCCAGTGGGTGGCTGTGATTTAAAACCAAAAACCCAGCGTTCCTTCCAGCTGAGGCTTCTTCTTGCTCCAAGGCATTGGACTCATGGAAATCTCTTCCCTTTTCCTGCGAGCTGTAGGAAGGAGATGTTTCTTTTCCCCAATTAAAAAGGAAAAGAGCTCTCTCTGATGGGTGGAAGGTATCATCCGTTAACCTGGGGGTGCCCTGTGGAGGTGTAATGTGTTCCCATCTCCTCATTTCCTCGTGTGGAGGTTTTAGAGGAGTTCCTGAGGCAGATTTGGAAAACGTTGGCTTTTAGATGGCTGCAAGCAGGCAGAGCTCTGCAATCTTAGGAGCGATGCTTTTATTTCTCATTTAATCCAATCTCATGGAATAGGTCTGGTGGTGGTGCATGGGAGAGGTTCTTTTCCTTGTGGCTGAGGAATCACTTGGCCCCTCAGCTTTGGGCTTTTAGGATCTTGCCTGAATCTGCTGGAGGAGTGCCCTGCTGTCCCCTTGTCACCTGGGTGCTGTCACCACTGCGTCACCCAGCTGTGCCCTCCTGGGCAACGGAAACGTGCTGTGGGCTCTGGGGAAGGGACTGGCCCCAGGGAGCACTGGTGCAGGTGTGCCTGGCTGCCTGACGGAGCCGGGGCTGCTGTCTCCCACCCTGGGGTGCATTAATAGAACGATTGTCCACGGGCCGGGAGGGAACCGTCGGAGAACATCCTTGTGACAAGCTCGGAAAAGCAAATGAGCAAAACGCTGGAAGTATTTTTAGCCGCTTCTAATGTCATCGAGCAACTGGGAGCAGCGGGGGGCAGCTGGCAGCGTGCGAGCACCCGCTTGGGAGCAGAGAGACTGCTGGAAACCGGGGCTGCGCTGCGCTCCGGCAGCTTGCAGAGCTGCTCCACTACAGCAGCACGTTGTGTCCTCGTGCACTGTGTGGTTACCGGCAACCGCGCGCAGCGGTCCGGGCTGAGTGGGAGTATCGTTTTCCTTGGCAGATGCTTCATAGAAAGTTCTGTTTTTTCTGCCAGAATAAGCAGTCGTTACATTCCGTACGATTCGTAGTCAAATGATTATCTATTGTTAAAATCGCCTTAATTATCAGATGTTTCCTTAGACGTGCAGCTGTTTTTTAAAAGGCTGAATGGGAGTGTGTACACTGCGCAGCTCAGGCCTCCTGCACAATGTTTTTAGGACTGTTTTGTAATTTCAGGGAGATTTTCTGTGGCTTTCGTATGTCAACAGGCTTTTTATTCTCCCTGAGACTGCAGCAGAGCGAGGCGCCGGGCAGAGCTGTCGTGCTGTGGGATGCTGTGTCTCCCTGCACTGTGTGTTCGTCCCTTCTGGGCTAGGAGCAGGGAATGCTTAGGCTGAAATGAGGCTGTGAGCTGTGGGTTTGAGGTGACCCTGGTGGGAGAAGGTCTCAGAAGAGGCTTTTTTTTTTTTTTTTTTTTTTCTTGGAGGTGTAGGTAGGCAATGATGGAGGCTGGAAGAGTCCCAGCAAGATGCTGGTGCATGTGGAGGTGGGGTGGGCTGGCAGCTACTGTCCTGGCTGTGGGCAGTGTGTTGATCTCTGGGGTGCAGCCAAGGCTGTGTGTCGATGGAGAAGGTTTGGGCGGCACTGTGATGGAGAATCATGGTAGAATGGTAGAATCATTAAGGTTAGAAAGGACCACTAAGATGTCCAAGTCCAGCCCCAACCCACCTCACCATGCCCACAGCCCCACATCCCTCAGTGCCTCATCCCCACAGTTCTGGAACACCACCATGGATGGTGACCCCACCACTCCCTGGAAAGCACTGCTGTGTCTGCTGCAAAATCTTTCACCTCCTTCCAAAAAAGAGCGATCCTCGGGATTAATTCCCTGCTTTTGTTCTGCTTGCCTTTTTTTTCCATTCTCTTTTTTTTTTTTTTTTCTTTTTTTTCCCCTTTCCAAGGAAGTCCTTGTTAACCAAAAAGCTCTGTGCCCCCCCTCCAGCTCCCGGGGGCGGGGGGCTGCCAGCGCTGGTCTCCGGGGCAATAACCTCCTCGCATTCCTCGCATTCCTTCTGCTTTCTCTTTCTTCTGAGATTATGAAGATAACTTCCTTCTCCCATTGCTAAGCAATGTGAGGGCTCAGGAAAACTCTTGAATTCTCGCCCCTGCTCCCTGAATTACCTTGTGAGCTCCATGAGCTCCCCTGTAGCAACCTCTTCCAGTCTGTTTGCTGGGCTTTGTGCATCTCTGGAAGGAAGCTGCTGCCTCCTTTATTGTTATTTTTAATTGCCAAGCATTTTAATTAAAAAAGAATGACTTTGCTATGGCCTGTCTCACCTGCTTCCTAGTTTAAAGACTTTCCTTAGTGTTTCATGGACTACTTTCCCTTTCCAGCAGAGGTTTTGGGATGTCCATCCCTCTCTCATCTGCCCGGACCAAAGGATTTTGAGGGAGCATTTCTCTTAATGTTTCCAATTGAGGAGTTGAGAATTGTCTGGATTTTAAGCAAATTCAGATGGGAACAAACAATGATGAAATGTTTAAAATATGTTTCAACATTTCTGTGGGAATAGAAACTGATCTCTTACGGGCCAGCTTTCAGGAGGTGAAAATATGTGGCCCATACACATTGTCGGCATTGTTGCTGCTTTTCTTTCTTCTTCTTCTTCTTTTTTTTTTTTTTTCAAATACTCATAGGAAATTGGCTTTGGTAATTGAGTTTCTACAGAACCACAACATCCAATGGCTGTTCCTTTCCTGGGGTCACAGTTAGGTTAGTTTAAATACAGTGCAGGAGGTTTAACCTCTTGTGGTTTGTAGTGCTATTCTAGAAATTGCTGGTGATTTGGGGTGTGTGAGAGAAACAGCTTCACAGGAAAACCCCAAATGTCAGGGTGTCTGGATTTTGGAGAGCTCTGCGAGATCCAGGTGCCTCATGGTGCCTTCGGAAGAGGCAGCCCAAGTCTTTACGGCCCATTGACTCTTTAGAAAGAAGCTGGAATAACTGTCTATGTATTGTTTACCTACATTGACTTATAACATCCTCCTGCTTCAAAACACCTTTGTTTTGGGTCCTGCAGATGCCACGCTCACTGCTTGGTGCTGGGTCGCAAAAACTCTGGGATTTGGGGATTTTTCTGGCAGAAAAGAGCCAGCTTTAAGAAATGATGCATTGGGGCTGGAGCTTGGTAGCATTGACTGTTAGGTACAAAAATCCCTGTGCTGCAGGATGTGATGACAGGCAATGATAAATCACTCTTGGCTGGTGCTGCAGGTTTTAATAATGGTGTTTTAAGAAGATTACAAGGGTTTCAATAGAAACTTTTTGCTTCTCTGTGCTGTCCGTTTTGTTTCCCTTTCTGAAGAGCAGAGCCTGTTTGGATTCAATATAAGGATGGAGCCAGGATTTTACTGGTTGGAAACACTGCTTTTTGCTATTTCTACAAACGCGAGGATCTTGTTGGAGTGCCTTTTAGCCATCTGGCTTCAGGGAGCTGCTTCACAAGGTGCCTTTTTGTTTGTTTGTCAGCTCAGAAGGTAACTTTGCCTCATGGAGGATGAAAGAGCAAACAGCTTCGCCCAGCTCCAGTGGGTGCTGTTACAAAGAAATTTCCCTGAAATAGGGTAAGACTGTGTGTGATAGCAGCGAGGGGGGAAACAACCTCATGCACGTACCCTGGGTTTCCTTGGCCCATTCCCATGAGAGGACAGGGCATCGCTGTGATCAAAGGCACCAGAACAATTAGAAACCTGCTGCAAGTGAATTGCCTTGCCAGGTGTGTGTGGGTACCTGGCTTTGCCTTTGCTCTGAGTTGTGTAAGGTGGGGTTGGATTACTATTATTTTTTTTGTTGTTGTTCTCACTGAGGTTGCAGGAGGATAACAGACCGTTTCTGTAGCTGGGGTCTGCCCTTTGCTGGGGCATGGGAGCAGCAGTGTGCGTCTGCAGACCGCTGGTGATGGGTGTTGGTGGTGCCAGGCAAGGTGTGCTCCTACAGTGTAGTACCTGCTGTGCACGGTGCTGAGGTGGCAGCAGGGCTGGGGACAGAACGAGGTGATGCTGGTCCCACAGCAAGGCACAAGCCCTGTGTGCAGATAAGGGTAGAGCAGTGCTGCTGCTCATGTTTGGGCTGAAGGAAAGCAAACAAACTGGGTTTGGCTCTGTGCAGACACTGAGCTGTGGATGCCATGGGACCATGTGCTTTTCTTCTTACTGGGGGGAAAAATGGCTTCGATAGCATCTGCTTGTGATTCAGTGCTGTTTACATAATAATTGCGGTTGGCTTTCATTAGCTCTCATAATGAGAGAACTTTCCTTTAGCGCAGTTACTTGTCAGTTTGGTTTCATCGCATCCCACTGTAGCCCAGAGGTGGTGTGGGGACCATCAGTCTGGGCTGTGTCCACTCTGCAGGCACAGTGACACAGTCACAGCTCCTTACTGAAGCTTCTGAAAGAGCCAGGTAATAGTTTGGGTCATCTGGGCTTCTTCACACAGTGGGGTTTCAATCCATTTGGGTTGATTTCTCAGTGCAGTGTTTATGTTTGTACTAAGAACTGTTGGTTTTAGCTAGCGGTGAGGATGGAAATCCATCAACCTGCTTCCACCAGCAGAAAAACCCGGGGTCTGTTGTGTATTGGAAGCACCAATCTGCACCGCTGAGGTTGTTTGGCATCCCTGCCCACGCCAAGGGGGATCAGAACAGAACGATCTTCAAGGTTCCTTCCAACCCAAGCCGTGCTGTGATTCTCTGACACTCCTGGATTAGCTGGGCGCCTCACCTTGTGGTGCAGCCATGTTTGCTTTTCATGTGTGAGTGAAGGAAGGGTGGTGTTGGTGCACAGCCAGCGGCAGCTGCTGCTACCTGAGCAGCGGTGCTGGAAACTGCTGGGGGACACAGCCCAGCACTGAGCTCTGTAAATAAATAATGCTGCTTGGCAGAGCACACAA
Source organism: Meleagris gallopavo (assembly GCF_905368555.1). NCBI lineage: Eukaryota > Metazoa > Chordata > Aves > Galliformes > Phasianidae > Meleagris > Meleagris gallopavo. Next base: position 3,774,398 of record NC_139412.1, on the reverse strand, counting down.
TAGCCCAAGTGCTGCCTTTTGACAAGGTTTGGATCTGGGTGGTTTTTAACATAACAGGGGGTGTGTTGTGAGAGAGGTGGCACCGTTCTCAGCCATGTGGCTTCGGGTGATTAGTGTGGGTTAATTGGAGAGCGGTGGCTTGGTGGGCAGAGGAGATGTGGCTGGTTGGAACAGCAAATGGATGGAGCTCGGGGCTGTTCTGCCCCATTGAACCCACCCTGCTGAAGGGATGCAGAGAGCAGAACTTTGCATAACTCAGCTCTCTGCTCTATTAAAGGCTCCTTTATAAGGGGTTGCCAGAACAGCAGCCTTTTCAGCAGCAGAAACCTCCTTTACCGGGAAGGCTCTGTGCAGGAACTGGCACGCCTGGCTCCAGGGCTGGCGTTTTCCAGCAATCCTAAAGCTGGAGAGAGCTCAGCGAGCTCACCAGGAATAGTTGTGGTGAGGAAGGGTTAATTTCTAGGTATCAAAATATGCACAAAAGGTTAAATGGGACTTCCTCCTTGTCAGTGAATTACGGCTTTAAAATATTTGCATTCTTTCCTGAAAGATTTAGGAATAATTATATAGCACTCAGGGGCAAGGCATTGCCAGATAAACTTAACAACTCTATAATTTGTACTCGAGGCAGGGTTTCCTGTAAATGATAGCTTTGTTTAATTTTACAATACTGCTTCCAAATGTTTGCAGGTTATGAATTGCCAACCAAAGTGGACCTGTGAATCTGGAAGGGTATTTGTTTGTTACTGAAGACGATCAAAGCTGCTGAATTAGGTGAAAACTTGGCATCCTCTTTAAAATGTGGAGGTATCCTCTCCCATGTGGGGTCGCTGGGGTGGGCAGCTGAGGGCACGGGGTGGGCAGCATTCCTGCTGTCTGTACCAAGGCTCTGAGCTGCTCCGGGTCCATTCCTGCTCGGCATTTCTTCCTCTGGGGTTGGGAAAGGAACGCCGCAGTTTCAGGACGCATACTTTATTTCCATTACTCAAAGCTGGAGTCATGCGTGGTTACAGCCAGAGACACTTCAGCAGCTCTGGGGATAACAAGATAGCTGACAGATTGGAATGCGGATTTATCAGGGGTAAAAACTGGCAAAATTCCTTATTTCTGATTCCTAAATAGAGCCTCCATGCTCCTGCTGCATGAGGCCACCAAGAACTTTAACCCTTCATGTTCCCCCAGCAATATGCACCGAGCTGCATCCATCCCTGTTTTCTGTGACTGCATTGCTCGGTCTCAGCTCGTGGGTGTTTTGTTTGGTTTGGTTTTTAAACAGTGAATCTCTCCCAGAAATGTTTTCAATAGGTTTTTATTTTCAAGTGCGGGCCTTTTGCACCACACGAGTGGCTGAATGACCGCAGAATGTAAATTTTACTGTATATTGCCTTTGGACTGGCAGTTTGAAGTGCTGCAGGGCAGTTAACACAGCCATGAAATCTGCTTCCTTCGGGTTTGATTCATCTCCATTTCTTTTGGAGCAAATCACGTTATTGGCTTTGGTTGCGTTTTGCTGTGGAGTCACTTTTCCCATGCCTTTGCTAGGATCTGTGTGTTGCTGTGAGAAGCAGGTCATCTTCAACACTCTGGCTTCTTAGCGATACGTCTGTTTTAATATTGTGAGACACCAAGCAACGTCTTCTAGGGAAACAAATTAAGGACATCCAAGAGTTGAAAAGAGCGGAATCCCTCGGTTGTGGGAACTCGGTGTAGAAAAGAAGTCAGGCTGGTGAGCAGGAAAATTCCAGGTTAAAATTGAACCTGGGAGCATTCCTGAGGCACCGAGAGCAGCTGCCGGTGCAGCGGTGTGTCTGCAGGGCGGCTGTGTTTGGAGCTGGTGGTTGCTGCTGTGGTTGTGTGTTTGTCTGCCCTAGAGGAGAACGAAGAGAATTTCACTTTTATTTCAAAAGGAAAGGATTGCTCAAGGATTGCAAAACACTTTGTTTTGGAAAAATGGCATTGTTTGGAAATAGCAATGGAGCAGGAGAGGGGCTGCCTTTGGGTGCTTTTTGGCCCGCTTATCGCAGTTCATTCATGGGATGGGTCTGTCCCCACAAGGACACCCCAATGCACGGGACACCATGTCTCAGCCCTGCCAGCGTCGCTTTATGTCAGCATTGGGCTGCTAAATGCCTCCCTGCTGTGGGACTTCTTATCTTTCCTCCCTTCTTAGCTGCAAACGTTTATAGAGTGCTGTTGCCTCAGGTGGTGCCTGGGTAACAAAGCAGCCCTGGGGTGAAAGGAGGGAGACCCTCTCCTGTCTTGAAAAGGACTGAAATGGCTGGAAAACATCCGGCTCTCATTGGCACCGTTGACTGTCTCAGGATGGGTTAAGGGTGGTGCTGGCATTTATGTCCCTTTGCTTCACCAGCCCCTGATATGCAGGTAGGGGCATTTTTATAGGGTCATGAAGACTGGGCAAGACCACTAAGATCCCCAAGTCCAACCCCAACCCACAACTGTGTCCCTCAATGTCACATCTCCATGGTTCTGGAACTCCTCCATGGATGGTGATCCCACCACCTCCCTGGGCAGCCTGTGTCAATGCATTTTCACTCTTTCAGAGGAGAAATTTTTCCTAGTATCCAACCTATTTTGCTGTTGTTGAATCTCTTTGGGCTGCCCTGTGCTATTTGCCTTTCTGTGAGCGGACTTTGTGCTGCCTGGGCCAGGGATGGCAGAGGTCCTGTTTGCAGTTCCCCAGCTGAGCCAGGCTGATCAAGGACATGCTTCAAAAACAAACTTGAACTTTTTTGATACCTTCCAGTAATAGCCCGAATGGAGTGCTAAGATGTTGGCAGCTGGACTGGTTGTTTTCCTTCCTCACTGGCCAGGAGTCCACTATGCTGCTGATGCCACAGTTGTAGTGTGAGGTGATGCAGCCAAAATATGAATTTGGTGGTGGAAGTCTATGTGACACCTGCATGCAGTGCTGAGCACTCCCAGCCTTGCTCTTTCCAGAATTCCCACAATACCTGTGGTAGTTTGGTGGTTACAGACAGGAGACCTTCCTGGGCAAGGTGTATCATTGGTAGGATGAGAGGTAATGTCCTCAAGTTGCTCCAGGAAAGGTTCAGGTTGGATATTCGGAAAAATTCCTTCTCTGAAAGAGCAGTGAGGCATTGGCACAGGCTGCTCAGGGGTGTGGTGGTGTCCTCCAAGCTGGAGGTGTTCTAGAATCATGGAGATGTGGCACTGAGGGACGTGGCTATGAGCATGGTGGGGTGGGCGGGGTTGAACTAGATAATCTTGGGGTCTTTTCCAACTTTAATAATTCTATTATGGGGAAACCAGAAGGATGGGATTGTCTTAAGAAGTTGAAATGATCTCCTGTGCTCTCCAGCCCTCCTTGTGGGCAGTTGTCTTCTGCATCCTCCATCTGGGACCTTCAAGTCCCTCCTGGGAGAATTTTGCTTGAACAAAGTTGGTGGCAAAGAAGCTGGCTTACAAATTGTTGAAAGGATTTGAGAGCTATCTATGCTAATTGAGGAGGAGTGCTAGTGTGAACCCGCAGGCAGATAACACAGTGTTCACAGCTGCATGGGATGGCAGATAGGGCTCCATGGGGGAGGGAAGGGGGAATTTTTAATTCTGATATATCCTTATCTTAATCCTTTCTCCCACCCCCCTTCTCACCTCTTGCGGGGTGGGTTAAAGCTCTCAAGGTTACCTTTTCCACAAATACGGATGGCTGCCTGATTCCAGGCTGGGGGAATACATGAGGGGTCTGTTCCACCAGCGAGATGGTTTTTGGACATAGGTCACATTATGTGGGCTGAGCACAGTGCGCTGCTTGTGTGAGCCGGGCGCCTTGGACAACAGATACCCAGGCAGTTAGAAAAGTAATGCTTGGTGCGAGTAGCAGCCAAGGGCTTAAAAACACATTTTTCAGGTTAAAAAAAAAAAAAAAAAAAAACTTATTTACAAACTCTGCTGTGGTCTTTGCTCCGACGTGATTAATTTAAGGAGAGATGAAGCTGAGATGTGAGAGATGTGGGCAGTGCTCCGGATTGTCACCAGTGCTCTGGTCCCAGCGCTTTTCCTCCAAAACCATCACTAGGGACTGCCTGTGGTGGCACAGGGCTGCAGGGATGGTTTTATCCCATGGTGGCCCAGTTTCAGGGCGTTTCAAAGGTCACCTTGTGTTTTTGGTGCGGGACTTCTTCCATCTCCAGTTGTGCTGCTTATTTGCCTTTCTCCCTGTAACATTTCAGGCTCAGCCACGTGTGGTTTGAAGGTTTGTCATATTTACACTAGCAGTTCAGCTGAAAAGCAGCTTTTCTTCCTGGGAAAAGCCAGGAACCACTAATGTGCAATCTTTGTGTATAAAGTTGCCTTTCTCTGCTTATAAACAGTGGCCCTAGGATGGATGTGCAGTGGACCTGTTTAGATTTAAATCTGACCCACCTCCTTGTTTTTTGTGCTGATTTTTCCCTTTGAGGAAGATGTTCTTTCCTGCCTTTTGCCACTGCAAAAGGTGTGAGTTTTTAACCTTTAAAGCTGAAGAGGTGAGTCTAATTGCAGCATCCTGCTATAAATGGCAGTGTATGATCTTCCTTGCAGTGACTTCCCCATAATACATCAGTTGCTCAGAAACCTCCCTTGTAGCCTTCCTGCTGGTGGCCCGGCCAGCTGGGTTGGATGAGAGCTGTGTTGTGGCACACCTCAAGGTGTAGTGGAGATGGTGAGTGCTATAGTTGGTCTGTTTCTGTAGAGAAAACTTGGTGTTTATGGCCATCTCTGGCCTGCTGAGGTTGTTGGTGAGTGGAGCAAGGCTGTAAGTCCCTGTGTCAGTGAGTTAATTTAGGGTGAGCTGTGTTTCATTTGAGCTGTTGGCAGTATGGAGAAATGGAATATGCTTGGACAAACATCCTCCCCTTTTAAGCTGGCTTGGATGCTCCTTGTAATGTTTTCGATATGTCTCCTGCCAAAACAACACAGCTTTCTCAAGCTGGATCATGGATTATGAGTATCTCAGAGATGCAGAGAGCCCATTGCTTGTCACGATAGCTACTGCTAAGCGTGACATCAGGAGAGGGTGAACTGCTCTGCATCCTTTGCAAGTGTAGCATCCCATCTGAAACACTGGGTCCAAAACCTGGACAAGCTGTAGGTCTGGTGTGCCACAGAGAGAGGTGTTAGCTGGTGTTTGGGCTGAGAAGCTTGTCCTGTGCTGAGCTGAACTGGGGAAATAGCTGAGGAACTGAAGGCATGGAGCAGAGTGAGTGCCTTACCTTCCCCTGGCTGGGAAAATGTCTCATGGAAAACATTCAACTTGTAACTGAAGTTTCATTTCTGTCTGCCAGGACCTGCTCTTGGACCGAATGTTGTTTTCTAAGCAAATGGGGCTTTTTGGTCCTTGAAGCTGGAAAGACTGACTGCTGTACTGCCTTGCAGCCCTGGGGAACAGAGAGCCATGAGCTGGTGAAGGCAGTTGTGTCTCAGGCTGAGCCTCATGGTGGATAGCAGCTCTCCTGAGCTCTCTAAACTTGTGGAACCCCTCCAAAAAATCTCATTTCTAGAGGAGCCACAACCCTTTCATTGCAGGCACTACTGCAATGCTACGGAGCTCTCTGGTCGCCCCTGTGCTGCAGACTGCAAACTAAATGTTAAATGCTTCTTAAGAGCCAGGCCATCTTGGAAGAAAGTATGGATGCAAAATACATCTGAAAAAGTCAGCCTTTTGTGTATCTTCTTCCAGTGTCTCTTAACTCGCTATAAATTCTGAAGTTATCTGCACTGTTACTGTGCTTGGCAAGCCCTGTAGGCAGGGGAGACGCTTATTCATGTGGATTTTAGATAGATAAATGTGGTTGTGAAGTAGCATTGACACATGGAAATGTTCGAGGGTGCTTAGAGAAGAATCAGCTGTTTTGCGATAGCTCTGTGTCAGTTCCTTTGCACAACCCAGTTGTAACAAAGAGAAGAGGATATAGAAAGGGATGCGTGTTTCTTTGGCTTAAAAGTTTTTAAAACAAAACAAAACAAAAAAAACAACCACCCACAAACCCAAAAACACACACACACTCAGTAAAAGTTTTGCACACATCGGAAACAAAGGCACGAACATTTGCTTGTCAAAGCTAATAAAGTGTGCTTAGATCTTAATTTTTCTGCTTGATTTCACAAAGTAATTGAAACTTCCTTTTTGCTGCAAGGTCTTTTTTTTTTTTTTTTCCCCCTTTAAATAAGTATTCTTAAAAGAACGTCTTTTGGTCAGTGAGTTTATGGAATTTTGCTGGGAAGGCAGACGCAGTTCGAGCTCACTGAACAAGTGGTCAGTCAAAGCACACGGGAGAAATTATTCGTGTCTGCAAGTCATCCCTCCAAGTTGAAAAACACCTAGACCAAATAAACCTTGAACTAGAGGTTTTATAGGAGCTTTTGAGCACATAAGTGAAGCTTTTGTAATCACAGCGATCCGATAAAAGCTTAAAAACCAGGAGTCCCGTAAAGAAAAGAGTAGTTAGAGCTGAGCTGATAAAGCCCACATCTGGCAAAGCCTCCTGGCTGCCTCCTGGTGACCTGCACAAGAGGTGGATAATTCAGCTTGAGGGGTGAGGGTACCGAAGAGATGCCATGCTGTGGGCACGTGGCCATCCAGTGCCCAAAAAAGCTCATTTAAGAGCAAAGCAGTGGCATTTGGAGAAGGAACAAAGCTTTTGTGACAGTGAGGGAAGGCTGTGGCCATGCTTTAGGAGCTGGCGGACTCCTTATCCTCCAATTTGAGTACGCAGATCGCACGAACGTTGTGCATCACCTCCCAGCAAGCGTGGCATGTTGGGTTTTGGAGGTTAGAATAGGGAAGGCCCGCCAAACTGAAAGCAAACAAACAGCAAAGACAAAAAAAGAAACGCAAAACAGCAAACCCAAACCCGCAAATAGAAAACAGACCTTCCAGATTGATTGGCTCAGATTTATTTGAAGTACCACAAGTTAGCATCGTCGCTCCACTGGGGTGTGTCTCAACTTGGGCAATATGTTAACCATGTGGTATCCAGCAAAATCTTTTCACAAGGAACTATATGCTTTTTTTTTTTTTTTTTACTTTCTTTTTTTCCTTTTTTTTTTAATTTTTTTTTTTTATTTTTAATATTTCTTGTTCTTGCCTTAAGCTTTGAATGGGAAGGATTAGGGCAGCCTGTGAGGGCTAATTTGCAGTCTTGACATGCGGGTGCTGCTCGTGAAGGAATTGTGCTCTGTGAGACTTCAATTTCAGAGAGGCTTTTCCTTGGGCACGTTGAAGAGTGCTGAGTGTTTGCTGTAACTTCTCAGGCATGTTACTGTTTTTCCATGTCCCTGCTGGAAGCAGATTTAAGAATAATGATGCACTTACTGGCTTCAGGAGGGGAGCTGCTGATAAGGTCTAATTTTACTTTTGGTTCTCAGGGTGTTTGGGCTGGAACGTGCTTCCTACCTGCAGCAGTAGCTCAGGAAAGCAGCTGTAATACTGATTTCACACTACTGGCTGAAACACCAGAAAGCACCCAGTTGGAGTAATTACAGCTTTAGCCCATTAACAGCTGGCCACTAATGGATCGGGTCTAAATGCCGGGACTGCGCTTGAAATTTTTAAGCTGAATCCCCTGCATGACATTTTATAGCAAGAATGCCTCCCAAGGAAAAGCAATACCTTCTCAGTGTTTTTGCCTCTCCTCTTCGGGATGGAGCATTGGGTTGTGCTGACACCATCTCGTGCATTCGTGGTATCAAAGCTGTGGAAGTTCCCTGCCGCTCGGGCAGCCCAGTTCTGATGTTCTCTCCCATCCCAGCGCGTTGTTTATCTTTGACCAGCGGCTTGGATAAACTTCCAAAATAAATTAATGTAGCAGCTCCACTCGGTCTCCTTTGGCAGAGTGACTCAAATGTTATGCATATGAAAGCAGCTAGACTTCAAACGCTTCCCTTGGACCAAGTTTTCATAGTTGTCTCCTATAGCGGCAAAGGAGAACGTTTCCCTGAAGCAAATCTTTATATATATTTTTTTAATCCTCTCTGCTTTCTGTTTTCATTTACCTCTGCCCTGTGCTCTCAGCTCACAACTGCCTTTCTGATTCAGAAGCAATCAGTGACGATCACTCGGTCTGCTGGCATTGCAGCCCTTGGGCTCGGGTCGGACCCAGGGGTCAGGCTGCGGGCGGAGGAGGCTGAGCCTCCTGCTCTCAGACAGCGCTTGCTTGCACGAAGGAATGCAGTAACAGGATTTAAAGGAAACATACAGAACTAACGAGGATTAAGGCTAATTGTCTGCCCCATTCTGCGAGGGGTGGCAGGATGTGGCCAAAAGGGGAGCAAGGCAGGGGGAAAATTCAGTGGTTACGGTCTCTTCGTGGAGGATGTGCGTAGGTTTGGTTGGTTTACTCTCTGTGTGAAGGAATGGAAAGCAGTGGATTGGAAAAAAAAAAATAAAATAAAGGGGTAGTTCTTCCTTCTTAAAGGCTTTGAGTGTGTTGGAGCAAGCATTTCTGCAGTTGCTGGTAAATGTACTCCAAATGGGTGGTTCTCACCATCTCTGGGTTCTGTTTCAGCTGGCGTTGCTCTGTGCAGGGAGGTGACATCCCTCCCATGTCAGAGGTGTTTTGACCTTACTTCCCGTAGCAGCTCAGGATGGGGGCTCTGTTCTTGTAGAGGCCACTGGTTTCTCTTGGCTTGAATAAGGGGGGATTTGCGAGTGTAGGTGGGCAGTGTTCCCTAAGTGCATTCATTCTTCCTTGGTCCTTGGACTTCAACCATTTTGGACAGAAGTGCTCTAAGCTCATGATTTGGACTTCTTTGAAGCCTTCTGGTGGACGAGGCAGATGTGTGGCAGCAGGGGAGGGTGCCCCATTTCCTAGTGTGGGGCAGTTGTTAGGTTATAGCTGGGCTTGGCTACGCTTCAAGCCTTAAAGCATTTTGTCTTTTTGTTTATACTTTCCCCAAGCAAACGAATGATGCTTCTGCAGACAGAGGAGATGGAGCGTTTCTCCTGGATGCAGAGCTTTTTATCACTTTTTTTTCCCCTGGGAAGGATGGTGCTGAGGTGGAGGTGGCCAATGGCACACGGGTCACTCCATGTCTCGAGCAACTTTTGGTTGGCCCTGGTTCTGTGCAGAGCCTCTGCTCGCATTCATTGTCCTCCTTGCCCCGAAACAGCCCTGTGAAAGGCAGGATGAAGGAGTGCATCATGGAGAGCATCATCCTGCCACTGTGTGGGGATTTTGGATTTGTACATGGTCCTTCAGTGCTATGCTGTGCAATTGATATGAAGGTGTTTTTTTGTCTTCTTCCAGAAAAAAATTATCCCAGAATGGCAGCAAGTTTTGCAGTTCTATTATAGGTCTTGAAATTATGAATGATCTTTGTGGAAGTTAATTAACCTCTTTCCAATTTGTAGATTATGCAATTGTTTGTATAAAGTCCAGTTTTAAGTCAAAAACAGGAAATGGTGGCTGAATTTCATGAACTCTGTCTTTTTTAATTTAAGGGATTAAAAACATCTTTATAATTTGGAGCTTTCTTATGTTTTTGCTTGTGTTAAAGCTGCTGCCTCCCATCCTGTTATCACTTCCATTCCTCTTGGTGCACTTCAACACACAGACACGGTAGCTGCATTTTGGGCAATGATGCATGCTTTCACAAACAGCAACACTTTGCTTCTTTTGAGCTTCTCTGTGGCACCCAAAGGTGTTGGGGGGGCTGACCACGGGGCACAACACTGCTGGAGCTGAGCTGAGCCAGCAGATGACCGTGCTGCTGGCACAGCCCAGGTTGGGTACATCTCACAAGAAGTCACTGTGTGATTCTGAAGCGTGGTTTTGTGCATCGAAGCTGGAATCAAATATGTTTATAAAGAGAAAAAAAAAACAAAAAACCTTGCTGTTGGTGCCAGTGTATTGCTGTTCTCTGCTGCCTGCCCGTGTGTGGTGCTGTGCTGTGAGTGGTGAGCATCCCGGGAGGTGCGTGCCGGTGGGTCTGGTTGATGGGGGAGGAAAGGAGATGGAAGTGTCACGGGAAAACGTTGTTAGGAATGAAAAATATTCCAGTTCACATAACGGTGTCTGTGGCAGAATCCGTGTGGGTTAAAAAGTTGCCCTTTTGGCAAGTATCCCAAAGCTTTATGGAAAAAAACAAACGAGCAGTTTTTTGGCTTTGTTTGCTTTCTTGCTGGGGAATTTGAGGAAAAAATGAAAAGTCTTACAAAGAAAGTAACTGTCTCCCAGCCAGATCTCTTCTATTTACTGTTCCTTGAGCCTGAGGCTTCAGTAATTCTGTGTATTTGCTGTTCCAAATGGATTTTCTTTCCCCTTTAATTGCATGAAATTATACTCACTGGGGTGATTGTTTTCTGTTTGTTTGCTTTGTTTTTTGGGAGGATGATGGTGATAGAGTGCATGTTACCCCTGTAAAATCTCCTAGACTAGTTCTGTTGTATTCTAAAGTCTGATTGCTGACTGTATGCAGGTTTTTAATAGTTTTATCGTGACTGCTTTATTTTTGGCTTTCAGTGTACCCAGCATTACTGTTACAAGTATACTGGTGGAGGGACAGGGACAGCCCTGGGGATGGATCTTCTGTGCACTGTGTGCATCATTCTTCTTGTCTGAGAAATAAACAAACAAACAAAAAAGCCAACCACAAGAGCAACAAAAAAAGAATAATTTTCATCACAAATTGCCCCCTGTGTACCACGTCTCACTTAAGGCACGTATGCAGAGGCACATTATGAAAACAATTTCATGCCTAAGGAATTCAGTGATAATAAGGAGAATTTGCATTTCCCAGATTCTCCCTCAACAGTGTGAAGTGGGGTTTTTTGGTTTTGTTTTTTAATTAAGAAACAATTCTTGGTTTTCATTGAAGGTTTCTGTTTTAGCTGGAGCCAGGGAGAATCCTCCAGTTGAGCAGTGCTATTTTGCTCTCCAGGCTTACTTAAATAGTATGTTTAATTATGTACTTTTTCTTCTTGCCTTATTTGTATATTCAGGTCTTTGTGTGGTTTCTCTCCCTTTTGATGTCTGCAGAAATGCATTATCTTCATCTGTCTGGTTTACGTTTGGTGTGCCACTAATTGACTCAATATCCTGTTTGTGGAAATGAAAGCGCTCTGTCACAGCAGAGTTTGCCAGGGTGTAAAACCTTGCAGCATTCGGGCCACCCTGCCTGGGAGGGAGTCAGTGTGGAAATGAAACAGCAACGATGTTATTCCTCAGGTCAGCAGGTTTCTTGGAGACAACTGGAGGGCTCGCTGATGGCACTGGTGAGGGCTGGAGCCTTCTGGAGCCTCCATAGCTACGCCTAGGGCCTCTCTCTTGCCCAAAGCAGGGTTAATTCTTGATGTTTTGGGGGCAGATGGGGTGGGAAATAGGCTTTCATCTTGTTTTGGTTTTAAGAACAGTATTAAGAGCCTGGGATTCCCTGAAATCACTCACGTTGGCTTCAGTGTTGGCCTAGGCTTGGGTTCTTCCTGAACGTCCCCGTGTTTAGTTTAATACCGATAACTCAGGTGCACTTGGCAAGAGGGACTGGCTTCAAGTTGTGCCAGGGGAGGTTCTGGTTGGATGTCAGGAAAAAATTCTTCTCAGAAGCAGTGGCACAGGGCTGCCCAGGGATTAGTGGGGTCACCATCCCTGGAGGTGCTCCAGAACCGTGGAGATGTGGCACTGAGGGATGTGGTTATGGGCATGGTGGGGGTGGGTTGAGGTTGGACTTGGTGATTTTGGAGGTTTTTTCCAGTCTTAATGATACCATGCTTCAGGACCATGCTTCTTTGACCAGAAGACGAGCGTGACCATCAACATTTGGCCTCAAATGGCTGGAAGGCAAGGGACCTCTTTGTGTCCTAAGTTGCTCTTTCCTGAACAAAAATTAAGGCTCTTAATGTGCATTTGGCTTAATGTGCACACATACACATAAATCTCTCTTGTTCTTTTCGGTCCCTGACCCTCTTGGCAGTAAATTTGCAAACGTGAAGCTGTCAGCAAAGCAAAATGGAAAAATAAAAGCCAGACAGACCTTGGTTGTGTACGGTATTTTAAGTAACTGTAGGTACGCGCGATGGAAATAATTAGAATTATTTGTTGTGTTGAAGGGAGGTGTGTCGACGAGGTATTGTGTGTGCTGGCATTCCCCACGCCTGCGAGATGGATTAGCAGCTGAGTTAACAGATGCAGTAAAGCTTGACCGAAAATAGTTCACTGTTGTTAAGCATGGGTGAAAGGGCTTTGGTTTGGGTATCAAAGAGTGTGTTTTGACTGCTTGACAAGTTTGCAAGAAAAAAAAAAATCATTTCAATATTATAAGCTTTCTCTGTGAGTCTGGGGAATTTTTCTGTGCCATTAGAGTAATCAGCAAAAAAAGTGAAACACGCATTGATTAATAACCTAAGTGGAAACGCATAGGAAACAAGTGGCTTTAATATTAATAAGGCAAATAAACCATTTATATAAAACGGTTGCTAATTGAGTGGGATGTTAAATACACTGCACATTGGCATGCACTGCCAAATTGCTCTACTTCCATAACCAGCTCTCATTGATGACTGTGCATGAGGATTGCTTCTGGTTTCAAAACTGCTGGGTGGCTGGAAGACAGGGCAGACATTGCAGCTACAATGTTTGGATGGATAGAGGGCTCCTGGTGCTGTGAAAGGGCTTGATGTGGAAGTTGTGGGGAGGTGGCTGCATGCAACACTTCTGGTTGAAGTGTGCAACCTGCGTTTGAAACTGTGACTTGGAATGGAAATAGCACCATGTGCTCAGGAGCATCAAGGAGATCTGGTCTGTATGTCCCAGCCTGGACAGACCCGCTCAGAAGTTTCTTATTCTCTAGCCCTTGGCGGATGCGTTGCCTCTGTTAGCAGAATCTCAATGCTGTTTTACATCTCTTCCTTCCTGGCACGCGACCATCTCTGCAGGAGTATTCTCCATAGGAAAATAAACACAAGTGCCAGAGCAGCACTGCTTTAAAGCAAGCGGTGAAGTCTGACCAACTGGTGGAAAAGGAAAGCACAGATAAGAGCCATCCACTTCAAATTCAAGTTTGCTGCTTTTACCAGGCAACAAGCGTGCCTTCAAACATTGTTCATATGTAAGACAGCCTAGGGGAGGGCAGTAGAGTTGCTCTGGGTGTCAGGCATTGCCCAGAGCAGGACTTTTTCCTCCTTTTACTATTTGAAACTTAGTGTAATTTCCCCTAAAAATATTACTGTGATAAGATTGTATCCACGTTTGTGTAGCAGTTTTTGTGAGCAAATATCTAAAAGCATCACAAGCAGCGATGGGAGCAGCACAGCCCTTCTTGTGTGGCTGTGCCGACAGCTCACAGGCATTACGGGCTGTTCTGCAGGTGCTGAGCATCCCCTGCTCCTGTAGCCAGGAAAACTGGGAGGTTTCTGGTATTTTGGGTGCAATTAGAGGTGGTCAGGTTGGGTGGATGGTTCGATAGCCTTGTCTTTCTCGATGACTCCACGGGAGACAATCATAGTCTCACATTTTTCTTTATTCTTTTTGTCCCTTGTTAAAGTAGAGCTGGAGCAGCAGAGCTGTGCTCAAAGGTGATGCTAGTGTTCCTTGTCATCTTTGTTGGGGATTTTGTAAAGCCTCTGTAGCATGTCAATTATATATGATGGGTGGAAGCCTAATATTCTGTGATAATTAGAATGTAAGTCTAGTGTGAAATCGGATTAGAGTCCGGCATTACAGTCCAGGATTCCTTTTGTAGTAGATTCAGAGGAAGTCATAAAGCTCTTTTAAAGATGACACGAGCTGATGTGTACCAGAGGGGCAGTGGTGGGGTGTGAGCTGAGCTGCTGGTGGCCCTGCATGCCCCTCCTGGAGGGGAGCAAGGGAGCCTCCAGATGCTCCACCAGCCTGGGTTTTCACACACAGGAACCAAGTTCAACAGTAACGTCTCTGACCATAAAGTGTTTTTGGCTCCTTGACTGAGCTTCAATGAAGGGCTAGACTGTGCGCAGGAGACTTTTCAAGAGGTAACACCCCTCTGCCTCCCAGTTAATGGCTTCTGAAAGTTGTTTTTGCAGCCAGAAGTACTTGGTCAGGGCAACAAGGAGCAGGGTGGGAATGGCATGTTTAGCCTGAAAGTCCAGAAACAACATTTTGAAAAGGTCTTGGAAAATTGTTTGGTGAAGGGAGCTGCTTTTCAAGATAATGGAGCCCCTGAGTTCGTACTGCACAGTTACTCATTCGATGAAAACATGTTTTCCAACATGTTGTGTAATAGTTGCTTGATTTGGAAGAAACTTCATGTGCCTAGAGCCTGCTAAATGTGGTATTTCTGTAATGGCTTAAATAATAAGTTTGCGAGATTACCTTTCTGAGCACACTTCCTTAGATTTGCAGATGGTGACATCGTGTACTGTTGCATTTCTATCTTTAACCATTCCATTCCCCAGAGGTGTATTGCTAACTAGCTAAGGAGCAAGCTCCTCTTCTAGTTTTGGTCCATTGCATTTCTCTCTCTCTAAATGTGTGTAGTATAAAATAGATATAACGTCTTGCTGTGACAGGCTATGGAAAAGATCTGCCACAAGTCCTTGACAAGTTGCAGGTATGGTGTACATATGCAGTAGATATTTAGAGTAGTTCTCTGCTACTTAAGCTCTTTTTGCCACACAGCCCCCAGTGTGATGATTGCAAACAATTCAATAAAAGCATAACTTGAAAGGAAGCTGTGGCAGAGTTATATTTTGCTGGACTCATATGGTGATAAATTACAAAAGCTGCAGAGTCTTTAACACTCAACAGTAGACGAAGGGTTGCCATGTATGGGCATTGTTTGATGAGTATCAACTTGAGAAATAATTATTGCCAAATGTGTCCTTGACAGCGAGCACACACAATGAGTGTTCTTTATGTAATATACATAAACATTAGATGTCTGCTTAAGTGGGCCTAAATACCTAATTTTTCACTCCTTTCTTGTAGAGGAGCTCTCACTGCCAGCAGGAGGACCTAGGAGTGGTGTCTTGGTCTGAGCTCTAGGTTGCTGTGTTCTGGGTCAAACTAGCACATGGGAATGAGCCCCGTGTCTGGGTATGGCTGCTGCCCAAGTGGAGAAAGCAGAGAGCCCTACGAGCTGATGTGAAGTGAGAGCTAGACATGAGATTCCTCACAAGCTACCAGTGTCTGATGCTTCATTCAGTCAGTGATGTGGAGGTGCTAAGGGACAACCCTCCCCGTGGGAAAATATGGGCTTCAGTGACTTCTCAGTGGCATCTTCCATTGTGGCATAGTAAAGCTTCAATAAAAGCAGCCCACAGTCCTAAACTTTCTGTTTTTCTTTACCACTGAGTAACACAGTGCATCCTCCCCTGCATTAGCACTCAGTGGCAGGAGCTCCTCAGCTCCAGACAGAGCTAATTCTTGATCACAAGCCAAGACCACATAGTGCTGACATGACCGAGAAATATCTTCCATAATTAGATTGCTTGGTCATTCAGTTTTGAACGCCTGAGTTGCATTTTGGAGAGTAATTTGTTAATGATCAACCAAATAGTAAATCAGGCTTGTGCAGATCCTATCAGTAGTATTCCCCTTGCCTGGCTTTGCAGTGTGTACTGGAGAAGCACCGTGCAAATCTGAGACAAAAGGGATTAAAGAGAGACATTTTTGCTTTGAAATGTTAGCTCCTGATTCAGTACTCTGAAATATAAAACAATGTAATTCTTTTTTGGAGGCATCAGATCAATATTAGGTTTATTTATAACCTCACAGGCAAAAATTGTTACAGTGGTGAATAAGCAGCACGTTAATCTAATAGAAAAAGGCGTTGTCAGATAGGTGAGATGTTAACTTCAGTTTAGTAGTGTAAACAGATATAAAAGCATTCCTTGTATTTGTGAAATACGTTGGGCTTTTAATGGCTTTTAATGTTATTATTTTTTTTTTAATCAATCAATAAATTGCAGTAGTTGTTAAGACATCACTGCTCTGGAGATCCCAAGGCATTTGTGGACAACTTCAGAAGTGTCTCTGAAGTGCAGTGAGGAAAAGAAATCCTGCTGACAGTAGGCTTGAGCTTGCCAAGTAGGGGAGAGGTTTGCCCTTCCAACACAAAAGAATTACAAGTATGTAAATTGTAATCACCAAGGGAAGAAGTGCTTAATGAAAATGGTACTGAAATCATGGAGTGTGTGTCAGGTAAAATATTTCCATCAGAAATTTAGGGAAAAAAAAATAAAATTCAAGTGTTTTAAAATTAAATGGTTTTGACATCTCAAGTCTAGCTGTTGCTCTAGCAGTAATTATTACTTTGCTGCTATTTATCTGCGTTCTGTAGTGTCAAGGAGGCTTAGCCCTGAATTGGAATTGGAGCAAAAGGGATGCAAAGTGAAATAGCGTGGCCTTGCCTAGGGACTTGCTTGGTTGAATGCTGGCTGGGGAGGCAGGCTCTGTAGGCCCGAGTATCATGAGCACCGTGTCTTAGTTCTAATGCAGTGTGCTTGTCATTGGAGGTGTTCCTGGGAGGAAAAGGAGTGTGTAAAAATGTGGGAAAACAAAAAGAAAAAGGGAGAAAAGAAGAGTCTCTAAGGAGACGGTGAGTTTTTTCCTTTGTTTTCTGAAGGCTGTCTAAGCAGGGCTGTTTTCTGTACCGGACTTCGAGCAGCAGACAGTCTCGTGCAATAAATTAGTTGTGGCAGAATTATCTGTTGGTCAAGGTCTCTGTAATGCCTGAGAAAACAAACAAATCCTGTGGCACAAAAGGAAAACTGTTTAGGAGAGGGCAGTCTTAGAGATGGAATGTGTGTGTTTAATTAATATGTATGGTTTTAACTTTCAAAAAATGGTCTGTCTGAGAGCGGTCAACATTTCTAGGCAAGAAAGTCACACACAGCAGTGTGAAGGTTTGGTAGCTGGGCGAATCATGCAGTCGTGGGCCAGATCTGGTTGCACTGATCACAATCTGGCTTTGTTTTGCATAGAGCAGAAATAGCTCTTGTTCACTGCAGACCTTTCCGATGCTTTAGCAGTCTGGGTGGCTCTTCAGAAGATATGTAGTGATTCTCTCTGCCCTGCAGCTCTTGGGTTGAGTCTTGGTGAGCCCCAGCAGTGCTGGAGGCTGTTGCTGTGGGAATTCTCACCATCTGCCTCCTTGTGCTGAGGCACTCAGGGGTGAGGGAGATACTGGAGCCCTTTACGATTCCTCTGGCCAAGCAATCTTGAGCCGTAAGACTTTTATGAGAGCTGTCTTTTCGGGTGAGGGAAGAAAAATATGTTTGAATTCTGCAAAACAAACACAGTTTCACCCAAGATGATGACAGAAAACTGTAAAATTAAAAGCTGGGAAATGTAAAGTCTTTTCACAAGCAGTTTCATAAAGCAAATTTATTTTCCTATCAGTGATATCTTTGATTCTTAGGATACTTCAGTGATTGTTGATGGGAAGGAGAGGGAAAAAAGGATTTTTTTGTTCAAAAAGGACAAGTGTCATTGATGTGGTGTATTATGTATTAACTGAGTGAACTGAAAGTAATTAAAACACCCTGGAGACGGTGCCACCACGGGGCCTCGCACACTGACCTCTTTGTGTCGCAAAGGGAATTCCTCTAACTTAGAGCATTTTCTTTGTTTTTAAGGCGACCACTTGAAAGTCTGCTCACAAGCCTACACGTGCTGCACTCAAGAAATGGAAGAGAGATACAGTCAACTGAGCAAACATGACTTCAGAAACGCCGTCGTAGAGCTTAGCAATCACTTACAAACGATGTTTAGTTCCCGATACAAGAAGTTTGATGGTGAGTGCAGAGACCTTGAACTTACTTTCCTTTGCATAAAATGCTAAGAATTCCCATCCTGTTGTTCTGTGTGCAGTTGTTCTGCTCTGCCTCCTCCTTTGCTGGGGAAGTTCATGACTCATTGCTCTGGTGGTGAGGGTAGTGCATGGCTTGTTTTTGCAACCCCATGTGAAAGAAATATTTGCTGATTACAGCTGTTTGTTTCCTAAAGAGAGATCTTTTTCTGATTAATCTTTCAAAAAACTGTACTGCTGTTAACTTAGATTGCAGTGAGTTTGTTTGTATATCCCCATGGTGCATGTGATTGTAACATGCACATCTCGCAGCCCCGATCCACAAAAATGGAGATCTTTTCCAGTCTGTTATGAACCAGCAGGGTTTGTATCAGCTCACTTAGCCTTTGGGGCTAAATAGAGCAGCAAATAAATAAATACAGAGATGTCTTTGTGCGGAAACTGAGCGTTCAAGTGTGATGCAGGGTCAGAAGCAAAGTGAACAAAGTCTCGGCTGAGTTCCCATCGCTCAAGTGACACCAATTGCTGACTGATAAGCAAATGTCTTGTCTCACTGTTGCCCTCGGATCAGCGGGAGGGCTGTGCTCTCCTCATAGCCTGTGGAAGAAACTCCTATGGAAGTAGCTGGCACTCACCTGTACCAGTGTCAAGTATTCACTTTGTGCCCAACATCATGCTCCTGCAAGAAGGGCTGTCCTTTTTGGCTGTGGGGATGAGGTAACATCTAGATGCATGTGAATATGTCTGATGAGTTAGGTGGACTGGATTGGTTGTCAGGACTTCCTTTGTGTCCATTGCATCACTGCTATCTGTTAGCAGAGGATGATTCCAATGCACAGTTCTTCAGGTTTTTTTTCTCCCTTGTTTGGTTGTTAGTAGAGAATCCATGTGAACCAACATTCTGAAGTCTGTGCCTTGAACCTCCCAGGGACTTCCTCTTTGCTGCTGCAGCAAGTAGCAGCCCCTTTCCTTCAAAAGAAGTTGGCACCTGTGAGAAGAAAAAAGTCCCCGAGTATGAAATTGCAGTGAGTCAAAGTGAAATTATGCAATCCTCTTGATAGCATCTAAATCTACTAGTCGAGTATTTCCCTCTTAAACCTCTGTTGTTTCTACCTGCTGCTACAGCAAAGGGGTGATAGAGAACCAAAGTATCTAGACTTGCAAGCTTATTAAATACAGAGCAAGGCACTTAATGAAATCCAGCCCATAGATAAGCCCTTTGAAAGAGGCCAGAGGAACAGCATCTGCTTCACCTCTAATGAACAACGAGGCTTCTTAAAAATGCTGCACTGAACACAAAGGGCATGCTTGGTTCACTCCATTAGCATCCCTGACATGGTGTAGATGTATTTCTAGGTGTGTCTTCTCGTTTTCATGGTGAGATATGGCTACAGGACTGTGTGACAAGAGGAGGGTATTAAGCCTAGTTGGATCCCTCTCACAGCACAGTGCTTCAGTCTGGGGGGGCTTTGATGGGAAGCCCTGCGAAGCTGTTCTGTTGGTGCAGCGTGGTTCTGCCATCAGCAGCACTCAGCATGCCCACTGCTGCTCTCACCACTGTGGCTCCTCTGATCTTAATCCTGGGAGTCCTTGAGAGGCAAATCTGGAAACGGATAGAGTGATCCTGTTCCTGGAAGCTAGATTTGCTGTGCCCAGCCTGTCCCTGAAGCGTGCTTCTCTGCCCTTTTTGAAACTAATGAAGGAGAATTAGCAACTTCTAAGCTTGTCCCCAAGCCTGACGTTCCCATCTTTGAGCATTTGTTAATATCAGATCTGAATTTTCATTTGCTGTAGACAGAACTGATTTAGGCATTTTTAAAAATCTTACCTGGGGTGGAAGCAGAAATTAAGTGATTCCCATCCTCCATTGCTTATTTCTTGGAAGAGTTTTAATCAGGACTGCCTCCCTCACCCTGGCCGAGTCACCTGGAGGCTGACTGCACCCCGTTCACAGGCTGCTGTTTGGTGATGGTGGCTGAGCAGTCCCCCTCTCAAGTTCTCAGTCCCTTCCCTCTCTCAAGATTCCCTGCAAAAAAAATGGCATGTTTTTGGAGCTCTGTGCTTGGACTGCTGCGGTGGTTTTGGGTGTTTGTGTTGCCTCCTATAGACTGATTGGCTGTTTGTGGTGGTTGTTTCCTTTCTACAATCTTGATGCTCAGTAATCTGATCACACATGTTCTGTTTTTTGCTTTGCATGTTTGATTTCTTGTCAAACGTCCTTTTGTGGCAGGGGCGCATTCCTTTTACTCTTTCTGGATCAATTCTCCACTTTGCCAACACTTCACTGAGTTGGTCTGACTTTTCTGCCCTGAGTATGTGGCATTCTTGTCTTTTACAGGCTTTGCAAGGACACATTTTAAACCTTTACACAACCAGTTAATGATAGTTGTAGGCGGAACGGAGACTGGGAGAAACACTGCTTTAAGATGCCTTCCTGGTTTGTTGCCCCCCAGTGATTGGGTTTTGGGTGTATCTTTGAATCTTGGTTCACTCCAAACGTTTTTTCAGTTTAAATAAGTTGAAATAACTGGAAAGAGGGAGGTGATTGGAACATAAAGCTGGTGAAGGTGTCTTGGCAGTTGCTTGGATGCAACGTGTCCAACTCAGAAGGGGAGGAGATGATCAAGACCCACGTGTTTGCCCTGAGCTCTGGGGATGAGATTTGAAAAGCATACGATCCACCCAAACTCTTCCTTTGCATGGCCCCTTGCTCTATTTTAACATTTGGAGCTCTTTAGGGCTGCCTCATTACCAGTAGCCAGATCCATCTGAATGAAAATAAAGCTGACAGAATACAAGCCATGCATCCTCCTCTGCTTAACAGGAAATCATCTACACTGTGAAGCTGGATTGAACAGGCAAGATGAGTTATTGCAGAGACCTAAATTCACTTAACTCCCAGCAAATGGAGCAGTGACTCCCGTTGCAGGGTCACATCGCTGTGTTTGGTGATGACACTCCAGGAAGCAGCTCCCTCACAGCGAGAAGCAAACCATGACCTCCCAGCTCTCTGGAAATCTTTGTTGCAGGCTCTCTGGTTGCTAATCTCTTAGCCTTGACATTCAGGTCCAAGAGAAGAGGCAAATCTGTGCTGCCTCTGCTATGTGCTTGACCTTTGCAGCAGTTGCCACTGTAGAAGGACAGTCCTTGGATGGAGGCGGCAGTGCCCTGTGGCTGTGGGAGCATTTTGCATCAGCTGTTGCTCGAGCGCTGTGTGATGTTGGAACAGTTGCCAGAATTGCTCTGATCTGACACCAAAGCCGTGTGCTTCAGCAATGGATTATCTCCTCTTAATCAGGAGCGTACAACAAGCTCCTGATTACCAGTCCTCAAATGGCTGGCCACAAGTCACTTCAGCTTCTCATATGTAATTGTACAGCGCCAGGTCCTTCTGTGTGTGTTTGGTTTGCAGACACAGGGAGAAGACCGGAGCTTTGGAGTCCAATATCTTATATATCCTGTCTAAATATTTGCTTGCAGCACAGCTCTGTATGCTCCTGGGGGTTTATCCTGTTGTAATTTAAACCTAGCCCGGCTTCAGTGTAGCAGAAAGGTACATATTTCCAGCAATAAGGGAAATACTTTTTTTTAATAAAAAATATGTGCTTTGGGAGTTGTTGGACTCTCCATTGCTAGATGTTTTTAAGGTGAGGATTTGCTGGTTTTGTTTTTCTGGTATACATGATGTCAGATACACATTTACGGCTGAGGAAACTAGTGGGTGACGTTCCCTGGCCATATAAGCATCTCCCTATATGACAACAGCCATGGGATGCAGGAGGAGTGCTCTGATGTGGTGTCTGTTCTGAGCTGCCACGGAGGAAGCTGTGAAGCTGTGCAGTGTGACCTCATCTCATGGCACAGCCTTTTTTCTTCTTCACCGCTTAGTGCCCCTCCACTCTCCTAGGGATTAATAATTTTAGAAGGATTAATGGTGACATTAAGATTGTTTAAATGCTTGATCCCTTCTATTAAGCTTGAACTTTCATCTCCACTGACCTTTCAGGCTGAAGTTTTCCATGCTGGGGGCAGTGGTTTTGGGAGGATGAGGTGAATGCCAGAAGAGAAATTGGGCTCAGCTGTTTTGAGGAATTGGAGCAGGGCAGGAAGCAGCAGATAACTCTCCTTTAGCATTTCTGCTATCCTGTTTCTTCCTAGATAAGCTGTTCTTTGGTTGTTTGCTTTTGTTAAAGATGCCTCCTGAATCTCTCAGAAGACACAACTTTTGTGCCAAGCCTTTTTTAGGGAGAAATTCTGTTTTCTGGGTTCACTGCACAGCAAATGAGGGGAAAGCAAATTCCTAAAGCCCTGTGAGCAGAGGGACTGCTAAATGACTGCTGTGAAATGCCGGCTGGTTTGTTGCCTCTGCGTTTAGCAAGCTGCTGCATTTAAACCAAGTTTTGTCTCTTTCTTCTGAGTGCTCTGTATTTAGGGAAGACGAGCAAGATTTTGCCTCCAGTGATATTTAAAAATATTATGACCAAGAGGCAAACATGCAGTAGGCTTGGTGCTTGCTGTGCCTTAGCGACAGGAGGATTTGCACAAAACTTCTCAGCCCCAGCCGGCATCTGGGAAGCTATTAAATGCTGAGTGTCCCATTTCTGCTCTGCTCCTTCCCTCTGCCCCCTGACTTTTCCATTAGTATCAAAGATAAAACAAATATGAAAGTGTAAAATGAAACCCTTGTGGGACAACGGGCGGAAAGAAAGCGAATCTGAGCAGCAGGAGCTGGGCAGTAGTCCCCAAGGGGCACGTGGGGCCACAGGTTGGGTTCAGTGGGGTTATTTCTTCTGGGCTGGATGTAGGTCAGGGCTTTTGCATGTGGCGCAGGTTTTGAGAGGTGGGAGTGGGACATAACTTTCCTGGTCCATTGTCCCCTTGCAGATGATGGGTAGTTCACATACAGCCTTTGGGTTGCTTTGCACTACGCACTGGGTGCAGGCAGCTGCTGGAGGAGAGCCAGCTGCCATCCCAAGGGAAGAGAAGAGACATTCCCTTCATTGAGGCCTTTCCTCGCTGTCCTCCATCTTGGTGGTCTCCTCACTGCTCCGGACAGAGCGGAGACAAACAGTGAAAGATGAACCCTGTGGCTGTCCGGTTCCTAAAGTTAGAATTTGGCGGATAATCAGGATGCTACACCTGACCAAAATAACTGCCCTTTGGAACCTTACTGTCACATTAACTCTTTTATCAGAAACTGCCCGCAAGAGCAGAGAAGTGGGGCCTTGTCCTGCTCTTGTGCCAAGGTACCTCATGTTCATGGTACCTGCAGAAGGCTGTTCCGAGGATCCCAGCGCATCAGGAGTTGTGCAGAGGGAGACAGGAGATGCAGTGGACCTTTAATGCCTGTTGTGCAAGAGCTGCGTGTTTTTTGAATAAATTTTTGAGGAGGCAGCTCTGCCATTAGAACCTCGCATTAACATACAGATGACAAAGCAGAGTGGTCTGTCTGCTGCCGCTCAAGAGTAGGTGAAAGCACAGCCTCATTCTTTTCTCTCCAGAAAGGATCGTCACAAAACCTCACATACCAACCTGGGTGGAGAATGGTGGGATGATCCCTTGTGCTTTGCAGTGAAAACCATTGCCTCCTGCTGAGAGCTTGTCCTTCAGACTTGGTTTTGGACTTGTGCTTGTCTGGGGTACAGATGGAGTGATTTAGGAGAAGCAGAAGGGAGCAACCACCAACACACTTCCTTTAGAAAATCCCACTTGTGGGTTTTTGTTTGCACTTTCCCACTCACGCCAACAATAATGAAGCAAATTGTCTGCTTTCTCTGCTCTCTCTGCCCTGGAAGTTTGTTTATTCTTTTTCTTGTAGCTGGCTCCTTTCCATCTGGAGATGTTTAAAAAGGTACAAAAAAACACTATGATTTTTCTTCTTGTTCTTTGAGAAGGCTCACGATGCTGAGCTAACAGTGAGGGGGAATTGACCTCTGCTTTAGGAGGCTCACAAAGATCTTGAGGTCACAGCATCACTGGGGGAACGAAACTCCATGTAGATGGGATCTCTTGCCCCACAGATGAAGGAGAAAAAGTTGAGATTTCTGTAACTGAGTGAAGGATTCAGCTATGGGCAAGACCACTTTCTGTGTGGGCTTGAAGGAATCAAACAGTATTCTTTCTACCATCTCAGGTGCAAGCAGTTCTGCTGTTAGGATTGCAGGTAAACCTTTCTTATGCTTTTATTTTTTCAAAAGACAAAGATGTGGGTCGCACGCTTTATACTTGGCTACAGGAAACGTGTCTGGTGTTCTCTGGTTACTAATTGCTGTCAACCTGTCAATGAGCTATTGTTTGTCTGTTTAAAATTAACTCTCTTTTCCTCCTTCCTGCACAAAGAAACCACCTACCGATTGTGCAGGCTCTGATTGCTTGTGTAGTATCAGGAGCTGCTCCCTGGATGTTGATGGAGCTGGTGGCGTTTGGGTTCTTGCAGTGGGCTTGATTGCATGATATTCCCCTGGAGCTGGCTTGTGCTGCTGCCTTATCAGTGTTACATGTACCTTAGCATCCAGTTGTTTGCACACTGGATGAAGAAGAGCACTGGCTCTGCCTGGGAGAGCTCAGTGCAACGTGAGACGGACGGAACTGAGGTAACAGGAGTGAGAAAGCTGTCAGCTACTCAGCAGCACAGGTCCTCCTCAGTCTCTTCAACCACAGTTGTAGGAAGGGAGGCTTAGAAAAAGATGCATGTTCAAATACCCTTGAGTGCTCCAGAAAGCTCTTAAGAAATGAGGGATGCAGCTCGAAGTTTCACAGCTGCTGTTTGCTGTGTTGGGGTGGGAAATTGGTGTTTTGGTACCAGCTGGACCTAGTTCTAAAGCAGCTGGGAAGTAACAGGGGAATGGGTGTGGTGAAAATTAGCCAGGAGGAGACTGGGCAGCAGGGAGAGGCAGCAGTAAGGGAGGAGTGATGAGAAAGATGGTGTTGAGTCGTGGTTGCTGGGTTGGGAGCTTAGGATGAAGGTTGTTTTACTGGGGGATAAAACCTCTGTGGATGGCCCAGAGCAGGAAATGTGAGCATGGAAGGTCTCTAGAAATGGAGGTGAGGAGGATATGAAGCTTGTGTTTGTCCTTCAGGATGCACAAAGAAGGGACTGGAGCACTTCTGCTTTCCTAATTGTTAGGATAGGTGTTAGGTGGAGCAGGACATGATGTGCTGTTATTTGCTTCTTGAATCACAGACAGTAGTCTTGATGCTGTTCAGTGCTTTTTTTTCCTCCCTCTCTTTCATCGCTTCATTCCTTTACAGAGTTTGATCACTGTGTGACAGCACTGCTCTTGGGCTGAGTGTTAGCTTTTCTGAGTTCCTGCCAGCCCTGGGGTACGCACGAATGTTCTTGGGCCCATCAGAAACAATAAGTTCTAGGAATGTTTTTTGTTTGCCTGTTTTTTAAATTATTATTTTTCTCTTTTTCCCCTCAGTGAGTTGTTGTGTCCCAGTTGTTGTTTTTGTCTTGAAGCATTTGAATAATTAAGCAAAGCTCTGGGAGATTTGGCAGTGCCTCCCAGCTCTCTGAGGCTCACATATCATGGCTGTTTCTGTGACACTGGTGATTTAAGCCTGTGTTTCTTCTTACTATGCGGAAGAGTTCTTCCCATGTCACTAAGTGCTAACACATGTTTGAAAACAGGACAGAGGAACAGCTTGTGGGTTTGCCCTGCCCTTCCTGAGTTCATATTCAATAAATGTGTTAACACTATGTATTCATCGGTTTCTCAGCACTTCTGGAAAAAAGTTGTTAAGCTATGGTTTGTTTTTCCCTGGTGGAAATTACAAATGTGATATATGTAATAAAGGAAGTGAAAGCGTATTAAAAGTAATGAGGCACATTTAGGAAAAAAAAATCTTTTTCCTTTGGGGTAGGTGGCATAGCTGTGGATAGCTTCAGCTTTGAAACTGTGAAACTTTGGTGCCTTTTCTTCCCAAGGCCTTTCTATGTGATGTGTATTCTGCCTGCATCATCGGAGGAGCTGTAGGGTGGGCTCTGCATCCACAGATGCACCTATACGAGGGGATGGGGATGGCCCCTCTGTGCTGCAGCTTGGGCAAAGGTGTCTGCCTGGGAATCCATCTTGCTGCTATGCACATTTTATAAGTAAACCATTTCGTGGGAAAATATAATTAATCTCTTTGTAGCAGCACTCTGCTGCATACACTAGAAAACGTCATTATCTGTACAGACAAGCAAATTAAAGGATTCGCTAGGGCAGACAGTCCTTAATTAATCATAATCTGGACAGCATATTAAAAGTATACCTGAAAAGGTGGGTGGCAAATTATCTAAAACTAATTAGTTGTGCCCGTAAAAATACAGCATTTCCCTCCATGTGCTTGAATCTGGTTTTATTTGTTTCTTAAGGTGTGTTCAATAATTGCATGTCTACCACTTTGCATAGTTAATTTGGAAATCTTCATCAGAATAACTCTAAGGCCAGTTGAAAACATGGCTATAAAATAAGCAAACCTGATGCGTGGGAAATTTAGAACATCTGAAGGCTACTGGGAAGAGAAACATGTGGCATAGCTCTGGTTCGGAAGGACACACGTGCCACCAAAGGGGCACCTGTGCATTTCATCCCTGACAATGAGGAAACTCAAAGCGAAACTTCACACTCCGGGGTGAGCAGCTCTGGATTGAGCTCTCAGGGCTCCTGGACTGGGGCTGCCCTCCTTACCAGTGTTTGTAGGGAAATGCCAAAACAGGCTGTGGGTGAACTGCAGCGTGCCCCTTTGATGTGTTCTTCTAATCTCCAGGAGCTGCCTTTGATTTAGGTAGGGCTGTACTGTACGGCAGAGGGCTTTCCCCATCAAAAGCCATCTAATATGAAAATCCCACTCTAAATATCTGAAAAAGTTAGCACAAGAAATAGGAAAATGTTACATCTGTTCCTCCTTGAGGATATTTTCAGATGAGACCTGTGAACTGAACATTAAAAAAAAAAAAAAAAAAGAGTCCAAGGAAGTGGATTTATGGTTTGTAGGTGGAATTTGCCCTGTGCCCTACAGTGGGTGGAATGATTGTTTCTTCAAATAGCTAACGTATCCACAGCTTGGAAGGAAGATTGTTTAGAATTCTTCTGGCTGTGGAAACTGATGTAATGTGGAAGCACCTTCAGGAGATGCTGGGTTACCAGCAGAGCTGGTCTGCCCTCAAGCTGCAAGCAGGTGATTGCTTGTATTACCTGGAAAAAGGAAACTGCCAAGTAACTGTGGTTAAATTTTCCCATTGTGGAAATTTGTTTTATGGAAGGGCTTGTTTAAAAGCAGGAATTCCTTTTCCTCCAGGACTCTTATTACAGAAATATCAGATGTGTCATGTCCAGTCTTTCTTACTTTTTTCTGACATCCTAGATTTTCCCCTGAGTGCTGGCATTGAAATTCTACACTGAAATTCAAACGTGTTAAAAGAATAAACATAGCCCAGAGCCGTAGATTGCCTGTCTGCAGATTACATCCTTTTCTATCCTGAGAAGTTAATTGCATTATAAATGTCATCTTCCTCTGAGCAGCAAAGTCCATAGAGTCCAGAGGATTTATTTACAAATTTCAGAGTTTCATCCTGGTTTTAGAAAAGATTTTCTGGCTGCTGCCAGAGGATATCTCTGTGAATAGCAGCCCTGGGACCATCAAAGGTTGGCATGGCTGAGCCCTTCTCCCTTCCTCCTGGCACCTTCCTGAGTGACAAGGTGGTTTTCCGTCAGTGGGTCTCAGCTGAGGTGGGGAAAGTAGGAAAATGTGCAAGCAGAAATAAATTTACAAGGATTGTATGAGGTGTTGGGAAGGCAGCATTTCTTAGGGAGATGACAGCTCATTATACGCCTCCTTACAGTTTGCAGCGTTCAGTAAGTCATGAATAACACTGATACCAAACACAGAGAGATGGGTATAGGTGCTCGAAAGTGAGTCTTCATGAACACTGCTTGTGGAGGATTTCTGTCTAAAGCAGCCTCTGTTTCTGTGAGATTTCTGCCTTGATGCTGACTGCTCAGATGCTGCTCCTTAATTTTGTGCAACCCAAACACGGTGCTGCTGTCTGTTCTCTCAGCACTTTGTCTGCTGTCTGTCCTGCAACTTGTGTCCCAGCTTGTGCCACAGCCTTGCTGGCGTGTGCCTGTGACCTGCACCTGTGAGGATCAGACCCAGCAAATTGGCAAAACTTCTCCCTATAACCCAAACAACTCTCTGTGCTCTGCTATTAGCTTGGAGACCAGGCAGGTGAGATATGCTGGATTTGCTTGAAAACCACGTTGCTGCTTCTGGGGATCAATTGGTGAAATGTTTCCTGATTTTGTGTGCTGCTTGCTTTTGTCTATTTGTCCGGGGGCCACCCCTTGGTCTGTGAGTTTAAACCAGATAACTGAGAAGCCAAAGCGAGCCTGACGTCTCTCTGGATGGCAGAGTCTCGGAGAGCACTGGCAAACTATGGTTTGTCGTCTGTGAAAAATGTTTGCATTTGACAGCTTTTCACAGGAAGCCTGTCAGAGTGATAATTTAATGAGTACAGATTGCCTGCAACACAGCTGTAAAACGTGCTTTTACAGTGCTGTAAAATAAGCAACCAAGTCCTTTGTGTGTTTGCTTTGTTTGAGAACAAGTCAACTTCTAATACAAATGAAAGGTGGTCATTTATTTTACCCAGCAAACAGTCAAGATGTAAGAGAGGAACTTGCCATTTTTCTTCTTGTGGTGGCAAGGTTAATGCTGGGTTACACTGGCGTTTGCTAATCAGCTTGTTTCTGTGAAGGAGAGGATTAATATCTAATGAGACAGACTGAGTTACCAGTCAGATTAGCATTTAAGTCATAAAAAGGACTTTTGGACTTTCCTCTCTTTGCTGCAGATGTCTTTACCCCTGGTTTGCACAGGGAAAGTGTTGGTTTCTCACCCAAGCTGATGTCCTTAAGGGGAGAGGGAAGGCTCTGTGCACATATGTTTACAACTAATTTGGTTTATGGTTTTTTTTCTCTTTTGTTTGTTTTTTAGGATAATTAATGAGCATACCTGGTTTTAGTCCAGATTAAAATTTGTGAAGGGATGAACTGCTCTAAAGCCTGAATCAGTTTATTCAACTTTCAATTCAGAGCATAACCAGTAATTAAGTCTAGGCTGGAGAATGAATTAGTTATGGTAATATAGATGTATTGCTTGAGGTAACTTTCTTGGCTTAAAACATTGTGTTGGGTTCCTTTAGACCAATAGTTGGAAATATGTAATAGATTTCACATCAATGTCATTTTAAAATACAGTTGTTACTGAAGAGTTCTGCTGATGCATCTGCCAGATCTTGTGCCTGGTATGAAAGTGTTTAAGTAAACAGCTTATTTAGTGATATTAAAAGGCCTGAGCTAAGGAAGGAAGTGAGCCTTCAAAATGATTAAGTGAATTAGAAATTAATATACACCAAGCTAATCTCTATAGTATAAACTCAACAGAAAAAAATCTTCCTGGAGAGGAAATGCCAGTCATGGGAACGAAAGTGGAGGTTCCTGCTGATATTGGACAGAGGACGTGTCGGGTGTTTGAAATCAATCTCTTCTTCCCTGGATCATTTCTCTTGTGCTCCTAAGAGGCTGCATTATATACAGCTATGTCAACCACCAAGCCCCATGACTTTGTTCGTCAGGAACTCGAAGAATGTTTCAGTTTTTCCAGAAAATGTTTTCTGTGTTAGTCTTTGTTTGTACTGGACCACTTTGAAGACTAAAATCTGAACTTCAGCATACTTTAATACATTTTAACAAGGTTTAAATTCACACCACGCCAAAATATTCTACCCGCTCCTTCTAACAACTTCTGGCTTTAAACATTACTCCTTTGAGGATTAAAAAAAAACCAACAGAGGCATGTTTTATTAAAAAATATTTATTGAATATGAGTCACAGAAAAGCAGAGGTCAGAATCCTCAATTGCAGTGGCATGCATAAAATAACCCTCTCCCTAGGCCCCCTTTGAGGCTGCACCCTGGGTGCTGATGTCCTGCTGGGCTCGGAGCACATGGATGAGCACCAGCACGTTTGTGGGTTTTGTTTTCCTGGGAGAGTTTTGCAGGTCCTGTTGGGTGGGCAGGGAAAATTTCAATTGTGAGCAGCTTATGCTGACCACCAGCACATGGTGGAAGTCCCCGTGGTACTCTTGCTTGCCTTAGCTCCCTCCCATGCCTATACAAGTGGAGTTGTATTCCAAAATGGCCTAAAAAGCTTAGTGGATCTCTCTATTATTTTATCTCATCTGACAGATATCCAAGGCAAAGATTGTCAAGTAGGGTGATCTTTCATCAGACCTACTAAATGCTGGGATTTCTCCTTTGAACCGCTGCCACTTACACAGGAGCAGATTGTCTTTTCACTTGTGCTGATGTAGATCAGCTTAATTAGCAGTGTCCAGTTTGCCCACAGCAGTATCTGCACCTCCCTCCGTTGGAAACGAAGCCTTTTTCCAAGCGTTGTGTCTTTGGCAGCACTGACTTGGAGGGGGATGTTCTTTAAATTGACCTGGCAGATGCCTGCAGAGTGCCAGATGTCACTGGGTCACCTTGCTGCTGGCGTCAGAGACATGTGCGTCACTGCCACGATGCCGTGATGGTGTTCCAGCAGTGGCTGCTCTCTGGCACCAGTCTGTCTGGTGTTCTCAAACACTGAACTGAAGCTGGCCTTTGCTTTTTCAAAAGCCATGAAACCCGGAGCCATTCTCCATCAGCTGAAAAATCTCTTGGCCTTCTTGTCAGTGTCAAGCATTTAGCCCTCGGATTTTGAGCAAATTCGGGCTTAATTGCACTTTCTTTGTACTGCCACAAACATCTGAAGTTCTGTCTGCAATCAGAACCAATTACATAATTAGAGACAGGCCCTGCCCTGGGATCTGGCAGAGTTAAAAGAAAGGAGAAAGAACATGAAGGTAGATTTTCGGGTCTGTTTTTAAAAATGTACTAAAGTTGTTTAGTTTTCGAGGTTGGTTTATCATCGTTGCAGAAAATGAACTGACAGTAATTAAAAAGAAAGATTTTTTTTTTAAAAAACCAGCTTTTTTAGAACACTTTCTAAAATATTTTACTTTCTGATAGTTTGGGGCTCCAGAATGACTTTTTTCAAGCTGGCTGAATGGTAATGTAAAGACTGCTTAATTTTTTCCATTTTACTGACGTTTGGCATGATATTTAGTATTGGTCAAAGGATATTTCACTCATCCAAGCCATAGGAGGGCACAGAAAGTGGTTTTGAAGGGTGATTGGCTTTATGAAAAGCAAGCAAGAATTTTGAGAAGCGATTTGAAAATTAGATATGGAAATCATTTAAAAATCAATTTCTTCTGGGTCTCCTTGTGCTGCATTTTCAAGTTAAGCTATGCGCGAATGCTTAACCCAGTACCAACATTTACCATGGCTTCTCTCGCTCTTTCCTAGAGTTCTTCAAAGAGCTTCTCGAGAACGCTGAGAAGTCACTGAACGACATGTTTGTGCGGACGTATGGCCGGTTGTACATGCAGAACTCAGAGCTGTTCAAGGACCTCTTCGTGGAACTGAAGCGCTACTATGTGGGCGGCAATGTCAACCTAGAGGAGATGCTCAACGACTTCTGGGCACGTCTGCTGGAGCGCATGTTCCGCCTGGTGAACCCGCAGTACCACTTCACGGATGAGTACCTTGAGTGTGTCAGCAAGTACACGGAGCAGCTGAAGCCCTTCGGGGACGTGCCGCGCAAGCTGAAGCTTCAAGTGACTCGAGCGTTTGTGGCAGCCCGCACCTTCGCGCAAGGCCTTGCCGTCGCGAGGGACGTCGTCAGCAAAGTGTCCGCGGTGAGCTCTGTGTTTATGCCTCCTTCCCATGGACCTGCCGTGGGTTGCGTCTTTCCCTGTCATCACGCTTCTGCAGAATGCTATAGATGCGCTTAGCTCTTCCATAGGTGCCTGAAACGCGTGACGGATCGTTGAGCGTAGATGGGACAGATTCCATCTGTTGGTAGGAGAGCCCAGCTGTGTGTTTTGTGATAGAGTCACGTTCTGGAGATGTTCTGCCTATGGGCCACCACTCTCCAGAGTGTGGCTCTTTAGGCCAACAGCAGGGTTGTTTCCCTGTTTGGTGCTTGTCCTCCTGTGTATGGAACAGCAACGGGTTGGAAATTAAGTTCCATCTGCAGTGGAGATAAACATGTTTGCTTGTGTAATTACTGTACCTTCTTAATATTGCCCTCAAATTACAGCGAGTCATGGATGTTATGGGCATCTATTATGGAGCAGCTGATAACTTGCTCCTTGCTCCCAGGCATGGAAGGAGGCTGTTAGCATGAACAAACACTACTTTTATGATAACAATAAGCTGGAGCCATATGTGCAGGGCAGGAGCCTCTTGTATTTGGTGCCACACATGTAGCAGAAGTCAAGCCTCAGTCTTCCATGGCTGTCACTTTTGGGGGTTCAAACTGATAGATTATTGTTCACCTAAATGTTTACCACTCTCTTCTCACAAACCCCTATAGAGTGTTCTAAATGGGATGACTTTGTTTTCTTCCCTGAGACTTGTCTGTAATTTAGTTTGATTGTGTGGTATATGGAACAGATGTATTAGATAATCCCCTTAAACTGATTGTGTAAGATTAAAAAAAAAAAAAAAAAATTAGTGATTTCCTTTTAACAACCTCAGCTCATTTCCTGTGGTCTAGAAGATTTAGCATAATCATTTAATCAAACAGAAAGGTTTACTTTCTTTTTACCTGGTTGCAGAGTAATAAAGCATCAGGCTGGAAGGGCAGGCAGGAGTTTGAATCATCCTAAGTGCAAGGGAAAAAAAAACAAATAAGAAAAATGAAAAAAGAAATGAGACACTCTTAGAAGAAGAATGCAATTTTGGAGGCAGCACAATTAACTTTGATAAGTGACATGATGATTCAAATTACTTTGACTTATAGGGATGACATTAAAATACTGTGACTCTGCAAAAAAAAATCTGTTTCCATGCTAATTTTTCTTGTGATAAGACTGCATGTATGTGACAGGACAGAGAATGTTAACAAGGGTAGAATTTCTTTGTTAATACATCCAATCTCCAGGAGTATGTTACTAGTGCTAGCCCTTGTAGGTACTTAACACCTTGGCTCCTCGTTTAATAGCAATGACACTCATATGTATCTTTGTGCTGCTCTCATCTAGCTGAGGGTGAGCACTGGGGGTTCCATGGATGTTATGTGAGATCACCTTTGATGAGATCACAAAATCCTCCAGCCTCAGAGATGCCATCCTATGGGGGAAAGGAGTTGTGGGAGAGGGATTGTTGGTGCTGGATCAGACCAAGTGTTTGTTTCCATATCAGATCATGGCAAAGCCTCCCAGCCTCTTGGTTGAGGTTTCAGATATAGTTGCTATTATTTCATTTCTGGTTGCTTGGTGTCGTGGTAGATGTCATGGTCAGTAAGAAAGGGAAAAAGAGGATGGAGTTTTCAATGCTGGGCAGTGAAGATGAAGTATTTGGGGGGTCCGGATGCTGAACGCCAGTATGGCTTTGGGGAATGTGCAATCAGTTGGTAGACAGTAAACCTGTGTGAGCGAGGGATCGTGTTCATGCTCCATCTGCTCAGAATTCATCAAAATGTCTCCAGACTTGACACGGTACCACGAGGGCTACGGTCCTCGCATCTGTTACGAATCAAAGTTGTGAACCCGAGGTAGCACTGTGATTTCTTTTTCCCTTTTGAAGATCCTCGATTGTAGAGTTGCCTTCAACTCTGGAATTAATTGCTCGAGTGTGCAAGGTTATCCACAGACCCACTCAGCTGCAAAAATAGCTCGTGCTCCAAGCAGAATTACACTTACTGCACTTAGCACTTCGGTTTCACAAATTGCACTGCAGATCGTGCAACAGATCTGCTTTTTGGAGCAGAAGTCTGTGCTGCTGAGCACTAAGCTTTAGTTGCAGCAGTGGAAGGAATAATCTCTCTAGCAGTGTTTTCTTCTCATTCAGTGAAAACCTAACCGTCACGTTTCTGTAAGACACAATTGGGAAATTCCATACGTGGGTTTAAAAGCGAATGTTTTTATGCCTGCTGCTTTGTGGTTGCGTTTTGGGGTTTCCTTCATAGATTAGTCCAGCTTTGCTGAGCTCCGTATAATGACTTTATTGTCTTTGCTTCCTTATTATTTTTATTGAGGAGCTGTAGCGGGATAACTGCTTGTACTGGGGATTAGCTTGAGGGATAAATCTTCGTCTTTATGAAAAAATGTCCAAAGTAATGCAAATTAGTTTTAATGCTTCTTGTAACAAGTAAGTCAAAAATTCGTAATTGAAAATTCTCAGGAGGAGAAATACAAACTACTGCGAGATCCAGCTGTTTTTTGCTTTCAAGTGGTGCTGTTAGGAGAGCAAAGAGCACTTTACAGAAGAACAGCTCTGATAGCTTTTTAATGATACTATATATTTTTACATCATCACTAGGGAGATGCATTTAGAAAGTATTGTTCTTGCATAAGTTGGGGACGAAAAGGAAAAGAATATTGAAAAGCTGCAGATGTGTGATTTCAGAGTCAGAATGCTAGAAAATAACTTCAATTCAGCACTGATTGGGTCAGAAGGTGCGTGTTGCTGCCCAAATACACAACTGTGAGAAAGCTATATGGTTTTCAGAGAAAGCACAGATTTTTTTTTCTTCAAACTTTGTCTATAAAATGCACTTTAATTTTCCATTCAGGTCTTCCCCCCCTCGAATTTCTTAATTTGGGTCCAAAGCACAAAGTTCTCCAGATCTGTCCTGAACTGCAAATCCAAGGAAAAAAACTCAGGTTGTTGCTTACCCCTGCTTGAAATGTTTCCTGCATGGGATTTCATCTACGGCTGGCTGTAGGCCTCCAATGCTTTCCTTTGTCATCTGCTGAAGACTGGTGCTTTCTCTCTGACCTTCCTGCCCCTGCCTTTGGGAGACGGAAATCTGCCCATCCCGTAATCACTCGCTTGCTACTTAGCCCTTGACAAGCACTAAAATCAGCAGGGTTAAATTGCTGCCAGCGTTGACATTTCCTGCCCCAGCTGAGCGGGCTCTTTTCTGGGGGAAAAAACAGAGCAAATACAGGCCAGAGCCCAGAGTGCCTGAGAAAGGGTGAGAACCAGGAATCCTGCAGTTCTCAAGCTGCAGAGACGTTTCCTTAATTGGTGACACGTGGTTAAACCCATGTCCCTGTCTGGGGTCGTGACACCTTTGAGGGCAAAGTGCCTGGTGGCTCAATGGGTGCAGGTATGGGACAGAGGTTCCTGTTGTTAGGGGGAAGAAAAAAGTGAAGAACTGAGCATGTTGTCAGCATTTTGTAGGGTCAGGAGTAGCATCCTTGACCCAGAGTGTAGCAGAGAAGGTTTTGTTAGAGGTCAAGAGTCAGAAGCAAAGGCCTCTGGAGGATGCAGAGTGCAGCCACGAAGCACTGAATTGCTGCATTTGCATCCCCCATCTCTCTGCTGACGTGCAGGTGGAGACGTGGGGAAACCAGTGGGAAGAGTTTGCTGCAGCTATCCAGGAAATTTATGCTGATAAACTGTTCTCTTGGAGTTTTTACTGTTTTTTTCCTTCTTACACTTATGTCTGAGCAGTGAAGGCTCCTGAATCACATCCACTATATGTTGAAAGCCACATGAGATGCAATTGCCTCAATACAGCTGAGTCTCTGGAAAGGGACTTCCAGCCCGTCCTCAGGAGCCCTGTTTGTTTTGTAAGGGACAGACAGCAGCTTTGAAGTTACATGCAAGAAATGATAATTAATTTGGAAGTACAGATACAAACCATGTGAAATAGATACACAGGTTCATATGAAGAATGCACCTAGTTTGTGATCTACTGTCCTCAAGAGACATTAAAAGCCACGAGGGAGCTGCTGGAGGTGTTTGTGGTGGGTAGAAGAGCTTCTTTAGTATCGCCATTTCTTCCCTAATGAAGTGTGATGATAGCAGCCGAGGAGGGAATTCTCTTGAAACCATTTATGGAAACTAACTATGGAGGGGGCAGGTAATCTGCCTTCCCACAGCTGCTTGAAAGCTGGAGTAAGAGACCCGTGACTTTTTAACTCTTTGCTCTGAGCTGCTCATCTCCAACAAGGCATCCAGAGAGCACAAGGTGAAGTTAAACCTGTGTGAACCAAGTTACTCTTGGCCTTTGTGAGCTCCCTTACCTCTGACTGCATCTCCTGGAGAGTGGCTCCTGCCCTTTTTTGCATGGATGCTGAATGTAATTAAGGCCTCTATCAGCAAAAATATGTGGGCAGTAAGCTCTTAATTCAGTAAATATGGTGCCCCTCCTAATTACCATTTGGATCTAAAAGTTTAGGTAACAACCATCCAATCTCCTTTTGTGTGGCCTTCGCCCTTGGTAAAGGAGAATATATCCTTAATCCTTTTCCAAAAGGAAGTTCATATTTTTATATCAGATGAAGCCAGGCACGCCCTGGGCATGAACAGATCCTCCCAGTGAAGTGATGAGGACAGACATGAAATTTGTTGCTTGCATGCATGCATTGAGAAGAGATGAGGGACAGATGCTGCTGCTCTGTGGGCAACTGAGAACCAACCATAAGAGCCAAGGAGCCCTTTTAGTGTTGCAAAGAGGCCTTGGAAGAGTTATGTCCAGACAGTGATTTGCAAACTGTGGGGCTGTACCGAGGGGCCACCGTGCACAAGGACATTGCCTTCCACGTGCCAAGGGCAAACATCAATGCAGAAAACAATACCAAGCAATTCTCCACATCAAAGATGACCCTGAGAAGACCTGCCAAGAATGTGGCTGCATCTGCCTTAGCTCCAGCCATTTGAGGGTCTGAGCTAGGCATAGCCTTCAAAGCATGCTTGAGCAGCAGTCATTGCGGGTTTAAAGGGCTGAGAACATACATGGATGTGGCTGTGGGTTTCGAGCTGATGGCACCATGCAGGAGCATTTCAGTCTGCTGGATTTTCTTCTTTCTTTTTCCATCTTTGCCATTCCCTACGCTGTGATTTGGCTCTTAATTCTGAAAACAATAGGAGGGATAACTAAGGAAGTATTTTGGTGTCGTTGCCCAAACAAATGGTCTCACTGTTCGGGTTCTGTAAGCAAACAAAAAGCTCAGAATTGTGTGCTGTGTCTCTGGGTTGTGGAGAGAGGCAGGTGCTTAGAGAAGAAGCTGTGTTTGGAGGGCGCTTGTGTTTGGTGGCATCGTGTGGGATGGTATAATCCTATGGCTGGTGGAGGGCAACTGCTAAAGAATGCAAACCCTTCAAGATGAGCACGTAGTAGTCTCCTTTTGACACGATAATGTTAAAACTGAGCTGGTCAAGTGCACAGTGTGTTGGTTCTCAGGAGCTCTGCTGTTCCTGCCTGGCAGCGTCACATCTGCATGCATTGAAGGGGGAAAAGAGAAAAGGCAAACGCGAGTAGAGAATTAAGTGTAAATGCACTCTTGAACTTTTCCTTGCTCAGAGGTGACTGTAACCAGACAGGTAAAATTGCAGAAAACATCATCATGGGTATTGAATACTGACAAGGCACAGAGCTGCGCTGTTCCCAAATCTCTCTCTTAAAATGTGTTCTGTTGTGCAACACCTTGGAGGCCCAGATCTGTGGTTAAATCAGATGCTTTCTAAATTATTCATGCACCAACGCTGGGCCAGCAGAGTCAGTTAAACACTGAAATGTGCTGTTAATTCCAAAACACTTTCGTTGGAATATTTGGGTTGGGGAAGCAAACCAAGAACCGCCCGAGTGATCTTCACAGGGAGCTAAATGCTCCCTGTTTGACTGGCGTGTGCTCTTGCAAAACATGGAGTGGAGGAAAATATTACACAAGTAAGGCTGTGTCAATCCCCAAAACCAACGATGCTTCACTTGTCTTACATCTGGCTGCTCACCTGGAGCATCCCACGGTCCTTCAGCTGGTCTTGGAGGCTTTTTGATTTGTTGTCCTTGTTTCCTTTTTTGTCATGAAATCTTCTTTCCATGTCATTGAGGAGTCGCTTTTTAAATCTTCTTTCTCTAGTATTGCCCTAATTTGGTTTTTGTGAAGTAAACACAACATAAATCAAAAGTAATTTCACTGCGCTTATTTTCAAATTGTTGGATTTTGTTTCCTGGTGGCTGTGCTGCTGGCATGGCAACGCTGTAACTGTGCAAGCTTGGAAAATAAGAAAGACTGAGTTATCAGTGTTATTATAAATAGTTATTAAGGCTGACAGGATTTTAAATGTTGTTATTAAGATTCTTAATGTTAACTTTAGGGTAGTGAGAGAATGATATGTGGCTCTAGCAGCTGGTGGGAGTTCCTTGCCTGGCTGCAGCTCCCTGCAGAACCACAGCTGGACCTCTGTCATCCCTCCTCAGCTCTTCCCTGCCTTAGGAGGGAGGGGAAAGGAGGCTGGTTGGGCCTCTGAGCCTTCACTGCTTGCACAAATTGGTTTTCTGGAGTGTTGGTGGCTTGTTGGAGGTTGTTAAGGAGGCGTTTCCCTTGGTAGGTGGGTGCTTCAATGGTGAAGTATCTACCAGCATCATACATCCAGGTACAAGTGCTCACTGCTAGGAGAGGGCTAAGGACGCAGAGTAAAACATGTGAAACTTGAAAAAATGTGGCGAATATGGCAAGGTATCCACAGAACTCAGGTTTTGTTACGCAGAGCACGCTTCCTTTTAACAGGAACATGATTGCATCTTCACCAGTCAGTGTAAGTTGGGCTGTACCTCAACAAATACAGTATGAAACATTTGAGTTAAACTCAGAAATCCCGTAATTGTCTGTTTTTACCTTTTTGTGTGAAAATCTGTAATTTTTTGAAGTTTGTATCTGATACGTATGGGAAGATGGGTGCCAAAACACATCTGTCAGCAACTTTTAATCCTCACATTTGACAAAGCATATAGACACAGACAAATTGTAATTTCCATGATGAAACCACAGGGTGATGGATTGCTGCAGTGGCATGGAACGGCACAGAAAGGAAATAAATTTCACAAGATAAAAGGAGGGTTTGGAGTGCATTTACTTCTATTATAAGCTTTTGGAGGCTACGTGCACTACAACATACTACCTGGGTTCAAATCTATTGGAGTAAATCCTCTTTGGCAAATAAAGCTTTCTTTGGGACTCAGCTTTATTAGAAAGGAGATTACTTGGTTTTGAGGGTCATTCTAGAGTAGCATTTGAATGAACTTGAGTTGCTTTCCAAGATAAACACAACCCTAGAACAAAGCATATCTGGGTTTTCTGTTACATACAATGGTGTTTTAAGAGCTTGCACCTGGCATGGCAGAGTGAACATTAAAAGCCTGTGAAGAATTGCCAGTGCAACATATGGCACATCCCTCTGACAGATCCAGAATTGGTCTGGACTGGGCATGGGCGTGTTGCCAGGGGTTAAGGTTCTTGTTGCAGTGATATGTGGTAGTTAAGCATTTATCAGTGCTGTAACGAGCTGCAATTACTCATAATCTTCCCTGAAACCCTTTCTTATAGGCAATCTCTATTTATACTTCCCCGTTGCTCTCTAAAGCCATAAAATGTCAAATCAGGACTGGTGAATTCCTCCTTTGTCTTCCTCCTGCAGTTGTATTGTAAAATAAGAGCTTATCTGTGGGACTATATCCATCATAAGCTACGGCTCTACCGGGCAGTCGCTGCGGGCAGAGGTTTGTCATGGGGTTTATCTTAGGTTCAGAATGACCTTGTATAGGGAAGGAAGCCAAACTCTGTTGGTTTTTAAAATCAAACCAGGTCTTTGTTCCAAGGATGCGTGCAGCACCAAATCTGAGCAAGCGGCCGATGTCTTCGTAGCGCTGTTCGTCCGCAGTGGAACGTGGGAAGGCAGCTTCGGTTTCCCCTGCATCTGCTGGGATCCATAAAGATCAACCCGATGAAATATCAAAGCAGAGTGGATGCTGCAAGGTCACAGCCGCGTGGTGTGAACAAGGAGCCTAAGATGGGAAGGTGCTGGGCTGATGGTTTTTCATAACGTGCTGCCATGTGGTCCCTTGCATAAAACCTCACCTTTCTATCATGGGGTTGATGGAATCCTCAGTTCTGCTGAATGCTGCTCTAGCACTTGGCTAAAGGGTATCATGGTGCTATTTCTGATTTTCTTCCCAAGGAGGGTGCAAGGCGCTTCTATGAGGGCGAGCAGTGCTGAGACGGGCAGGATCTGCTCACGAGCCTTGGCTAAGCAGGGATCCTGGCACTGACTGGATTTTTGTTAGAAAAGTGATGGAAATGGGGGTCCTTCAGAACTCTGTCTGTGGCTGTGAGATGTTTTGTTCCTTCTTCCCCCTTCTTCAACTTTTTTGCTGTTGAAGGACTGGGCCATCTGGCTGGCAGATGATACCTTTACATTTGTCTGTTTTCAGTTTTCCTACTATAAATCATCTGATTTGGCTGTTTTCTGTTGCATGAGCTCTTCCCAATGTTTGAACTAGCTCTGCCCCAGTGGGGAGCATTCTGCTGGGGCTCCTGCTCCTGCTGCGCCTTCCAGACAGCCGTGCTCTGAAGCCTCCCCAGATCAGATTCCCCTGCTGCCACAAACAGCTCTCTGCACTGAGCACCACGGCTCCATTTGCTCCACCAAATGGGCAGTGGGGTCTTTTGTTTGCAAGGGTTTGGGACCAAGTGTGCTCCTGCCTCAGTGCTGTGAGTTCTGTCAAGTCCCCAAGTGGGTTGGCTCAGACAGCAGGATGAGGGACAACCGTTCTTTGTCCTGCTGCTCAGTGCAGCGTGATGGTGGAGGATTTTGTCTTGGCCAGACATGCGGTGGTTTCTGACGGCATCTTGCTGTCTGCCTCTTTTGCACAGAGCTATTTCTTGGGATCTTAACTCATGTCTCAGAACTGTCGTGGGCCCTTTGTCTGGGATGTGTGAAGGCATCTCGCTTCCTTTCTAAAAATTCAAGTGGCTCTTGTTGACAGCAGCAGGCTCAGCCACCCTGAGTGCCTGAGTAGTGGAAGTTGCAATCAGTGCTCCTCACAGGTAAGAGGGGTACAGATGATGCCTGAATGATCGTTGTTGGCCAGCCAAAATCCAGCTCAACCACAGAAAATTGTCCTTCAATCTTTCTGCCTGGTTTCCTTGCCTGTTGAAGAGAAACGATGTTCTTTTTGGAGTTGGCACAAAGACAAGATTTCTATCCTTCTTCTCTTTTCTGAAGAAACCCTGCTGCTGTTATTGGCAAAACCAGCCAGTTTCGGTCATCTCCCCTGTCCCTGGGGGAGGTCAGGAGGTGGAGGTTTGTCTGAAGCCAGTGGTGGTGCCTAGGGAAAAGCGAGAGCACAGGGCAGGCAATGGGGATACCTCCCCTCGGGAGTTCTCCTTGCTTCCAGAAACTGCTGCTCAGAGACTGGTGGAGATGGAGGAGAACGTGTCAGTTCTGTGTGGATCTTTATTCCATAGATTTGTCCTGAGCAAGAAGTTTGCAGAGATGTGCCACATGTACTGAATGACCTCTCCTCTTACTCTGGTGCACGTGTGTCTCCTCCCCTCAGTGTTGGATCACAACCTATTTAGAGTACTCTACGTAAATGCCTTATAGGAGGTCACAAGTGCATTGCTTAAAAACTCTGGAGACTGCTTCTATTTTGTCAGCATGTCTCCAATCCTGACTTAATTTTCCATTTTTGCTTATGACTGATCAGCCCTCAGACTGGCTGCTGAGGGGAGAGCCTGCTCAGTGGCTCAGATGGATCTACCATGCAGCCAGCAAGGAGGTGTGGTGCTGGTGGTAGTGTTTGCAGGCAGACGGCGTGGAAGTTGCTTCAATGAATGTTTTGAAGCCAGGCCAGGGAGTGAATCAAACATGAATGACCGTGAGTCATTTCTGAGAACAACTCTGCTGAGGGTTCAAGGGTGACTCGGTGACCGCAGATAGCTCTACTGTCCTTGCAGCATAAGGAGGGGACCCACAACATCTGTCTGGGTGTGTTTTAGTGCTGGTTTCGTGCTGCAGATGGGAAGACTGGCTGCGACCCCTAGGAGCAGGTTTGCCCAAGGAGGAGGGCCAAAAACTCCTCATCCACTTTCCAGATCCCTGGAAGCACACAACAGTGGAGTCCTGATGGGTCTTGATTGCACAGCTCCATTCCCACCAGCCCCATGGCAAATGTGTGGGGTGTTTGCTTTAATGACTGAGGGCTAATTTTCTTCTCTTTTTCTCTTTTAAAGGTGAACCCTACACCACAGGGTACGCAAGCACTGCTGAAAATGATGTACTGCCCGCACTGTCGAGGTCTGATATCAGTGAAGCCTTGTTACAATTACTGCTTTAACGTCATGAGAGGCTGCTTGGCCAACCAAGGGGATTTGGATACAGAGTGGAATATCTTTATGGGTAAGGCAAAGTGGGTTAAAACTGCATGTAAGTACGCCCTGATATCATGTCCCTCCTGTGAATGGCTTTTGACAGTGGCCATGTTTGCTACAGCAGATTTTAAGGTGTCCATGGCAGGTATCTCTTTCTTTTACATCTCTGTGTGTAGTAAAGCTTTTGCAGTTCATGTTAATTTCTGAATAAATGAAACTTTCATTGCACCAGCAATCTCCATTGAAGCAAACTTCAGGAGGGTAAAGCTGCCATGTGTTTGTAGGTTTGGAGTGTTTCTTCTTGCTATAGCAAGAATATATGTTGTATGTGATACACGTTCTCTGTCTTGGTTCATCACAATGTCCAAAAGCCTGGAGGCTGAGCTAGATTATGACCTCTAAGAAGCAAGGAAAAAGAGTCCCAATTTAGTGTGGAGACTTGCTACCTCTTAAGCCATTTTGACCAATACTGCTCTTGGATCTGCTGCTGCAGCCTCTGCTTTCCCTTGCTGGCTCAGACTCTAGTCTTTTCCCTCTGCCTCCAAGGATTTCCACCACGAAGCCCTCATATCCTTTCACTGGTTTCTTTCTAATGTACATACAAGCTGTTTTTTCCATATGACTCTTTGCATGTTTTTGTCACCATACAGCTGTCCTTCCTAAAGCCAGTTTTCTTGCTATGCAGCCATGGTGAGCTTTGGGAAAAACTGTAGGCCTGTATTTTACATTAAAAATTTGAATGGAACATGTGTCTAAATCTATTTCTAAACAGCTCATTTGGCGCTCAGCTGCCGTCCTTTAGAAATGTTGATAGGCTGTAAGTGATGCTCTGCAAGCATTTTTGCCATCGTCTTCCTCCTGTTTATTTCTCTTCTGTGTTTATAAATGGTGTTATTTGGTATATGCAATAGACTGACAAGTCAGGTATATGAATAGACTGAAATGTTAAATTCTACCTCGGGTCAGGACAGCAGAATTTGTTGCGCATCATGTTTTGGGGGCACAGGCAATAGGCAACGTTAAATGTTTTCATTTGTGCTCCTTTTCAAGGATCTTGATTTATCTGTGTAAGTGCATCCTTTGGGAGTAGTCACTTCACTCCAGTTAATGTGTGATGAAGTGCATGTGAAGTTCCTGCAGCTACTGACGAGGCTGTGGTGCTCTTCCAATCCTGCTCTTGGAAAAAGGAGCTGTTAGGAAGAAAAGATTTCCTTTTCATTAAGGTGTGAGATTTAAAAAAAAAAAAAAAAAAAAAGTGGGGGGAAATCGCTGATAATTGGCATCTCAGGCTGCGTTCAAATCATAGAACTTGTTCTCTCATGTTTTGTGCATCGGCTTTTCACTTAACTGACTGTGCCAACTTACTTGTGTGCAGGATATTATTGTCAGAAGGCATGTTTTTTTGCCTGTATATTCCATACAGGGATTAAATGTGATACTAAATTGGGTTTCCGAGTCATTCTCTGGGAGTCTGACACCCCACCCCCCTCCGTTCCTCCCAGCCCTCTTTCTCATGAGAATATTAAGTATTTCAGCTACAATTGTTGCTGAAACAGCTCAAAGCCAGGAGACTTGCAAACATCTAGTCCAAGTAGAAAAGAGGAATCCCATGAAAGGGAAGGGCATAATGCCAGAAAACAGACAAAAGCACAAGCAGCTAATTGCTGTAGGTGGTATGCAACTAAAAATGAAAGTTGGGGGGAGCCAGCGAGCCCTGTCACATGAGACTGATCAGGGTCTGCGTACAATAATTAAGATTATTAAACAAGACAAAGTAAATAAATACGATTCCAGGATGGAAGCAAAGCTTCTTGCAGCGCTTCCTCCCTAAAGGGCTTCTTGGCCACTCATTACTTAAGTACAGTCTTAGGCTTTGTTACATTTGCTGGCAGTATTTGCTGCTTTTTTTTGCACTCTGGGCTGATTCTTGCGGTGGAGTACAGATACTGAAAACTGAAGCTGTGCTTTCTATGGTCAGTTTAATAACTGAAGAGGTGCTGGTTACATTGCAGGCTTTTTTTTT
The DNA here is from genome assembly GCF_905368555.1 of Meleagris gallopavo. Lineage (NCBI taxonomy): Eukaryota > Metazoa > Chordata > Aves > Galliformes > Phasianidae > Meleagris > Meleagris gallopavo. Next base: position 3,730,366 of record NC_139412.1, on the reverse strand, counting down.
CCATCTCAATTTGACTCTTGAGGCAAATAAACTTAAATAGATCTCGTGTTTGAGGGGGAAACGTGTGACAAATGTCCTTTGTGTATGTTTTTAAAAGTTTAAAAGGAAAAAAAACGCAGCAACCCAGTTGCATGGGCTCTGCTATTTTGCATTTTGGGCTTAAATACCAAGTTATTTATTATGTGTGAAAAGTAGATTTTGAAACTAGTAAAATAAAGATAGTTGAAGGGGAAACATAATAAATACTGGAAGTATGTGCAAAGTTGCATGTGAGTGTAGAATAGGCATCTGCGTATGCGTGTGTTTGTGCTTCTGCTGTTGTTTTTTTAAAAAGCACCTAATTTATAGGATTATTTCTCACTAAAGTATGGCTAAGCGTTGCTTCTTATCTTTGCCTTTCCTTTTCCTCAGTAACCCTTTCTTCTCTCTGTGTCCATTGCCTGTTTTCTCCCAGATTGACAGTATTCTATAGAGTTAGTGGTTCAATGTGAAAGTCACTTGTGTAAAGCTTTTCCAAAACGAGGATGTTGTCTGTAGGTTTTTCAAGACAAAGCCTTCTTCCTGCCTTCCTTCTGCAAAGTACCATTTAAAGTTGCAGCGTATGACATTACGGCTGAATTTTACTCTCTTTCTCTCATTTAACTGTCTTTAAATTATTTCACCATCCATTCTCAGCACAATTGTACACCAATTAGACAGGGGTATACTTTGTTTCAAACAAGCTTTGCGGTGGGGGTGTGTTTAAGGCTTTCCTGAATGAGCGGTGTTAATCTCCAGTGCCTTTTCATGATTTTTCTTTTTTCCTGACAAAGATTTACTCTGCTCAAAGATGTAGAATTCAGGCTCCATGTACATATCTGGAGTACTACTTTGTGCGCAAAGAATTTTTCCCTTTTAGAAATGATGATTGTTGTTAATGAATGGTCAAGGTCTTCTCCCTCCTTCCCTCCCCTTTTAAATCAGATCTTGGGGTTAAGACTGAGAACTGGCTTTTGTTCTTCAAGTCAGACAGTGAGACTGAAGATGTGGGTTTCTGATTATTTGTGGCACAATGCGAAAGAATTGCTTTCCTTCATGAGAGCGAGGTGCTTTGTCGCCAAGGATTGTCTCAATGCCAGTAGCAAGGACAAATGTATGCAGGAGGAAAAGGGTCTTTAAGGCATGGAGCTGTACGGTGTGGTGTTTTTGTTGTTCCTCCCCCCTCCAAATCCACTTCCATCTCCCCCAGCACATTGAGGAGAGACAGTCTTTGTCACGCTGTGTGTTTGCAATAAGTGACCAGGGTACATTTTTCACTCTGCCGGACTTTTTTTGTGAAGCGGATCAAACTTGCTGAGCCACCTTGCCCTGCCTTATAAATGTCAATTAGTTTGAGCTGGGGAGGGCTGAGGAGAGGAAAATCTTTTGGGGGGACGAGTTGCACCTAGGCTTTATTTACGGTTGTAGTGCAGCTTGCCTCCCCTCTCAAAGTGCCGCGATGCTAATGTTATCTTGAATCCCAGCCAACCTTATTAATGTCAAATGTGGCTGCCAGAGGGAATCCACCGCTGGCTCTGCCTGCTGGTGGGGACACCAGCCAGCTCCTGGTGGGAGGTAGAAGTTTGTGGGATGGCCCCCGAATCAAAACCGAGGGCTGGGTGGAGCCCCCTTCTCCCCCCCTTTTATTTTCTTTTTAATGAAAGTTGGTTTCGTTTAGTGCTCCTTGCCAGTATCTAACGCCGCTCCTGAAGAGCTACAGTCGAACGTATTCTCCAAAGGCAGTTATTACTTTCCTTATCTTTTATAGCCAGCTTTGGCAGCTCTGCTGGAGGCCAAATGCATTTTCTGTATCGGCAGTCAAAGCAGAGGCTGCATTCCTTCTCTGTGATACATGTAACGCCATGGCACCATCGGTAACAAAGGGCCCAATTCGCTCTACATTCCCATGGTCTTGTGTATGGCCTGCCCGGCTCAAAGTTTACAAAGACGCCAAACAGCCAGAAGAATCGGGGTTTATGTTTCCTTTCAGTCTTTCACAAACACTTTATTGATCTGCGGCCTTCCCTGGCCACTCGGAGAATTAAGTAGTTACAAAATGGAATGATTTTCTTCTTTTAAAACTACGCATTTTTGTGTGTTTTTATTCTCTGCCCATTCATAATATTTTTATTTGAAATGAGCAGCTTCCTGCAAACTGGGATGGGATGTTCTTTATGCGCGTGAAAAACCGCAAACGCTTTGACAATGATGAACACATTTAAGTTGTGCTCCACTTGTTTACAAAAGTCTCCATTTGGTAGCACATCAAAAGCATTTTTCTCCCCCCTGGCACAATGGTATATTCATGCTAGCAGTCATTACTCAGAGATTTGAAGCATCACTTTATTGGAGCCCACCACAATGCAGTCTAAGATTCTTTGTTTCGTTTGTTATTACCTTCTTAAAAAAAAAAAAAAAAAATGCATTTAGTTCAGACCTGTTTGTAGTCACTGATGGCCAAATTCCAGCTGTGCCCTGCAGCAGCTCCAGCATTAACGGTGGTTGAGTCCATCTGCAGGGTGAGGGTGTTTCCTGGGGGCTGAGCTCCTCGTGGGTTTTGTCCCTAAACATCCCTTGGATGGCACCACTGGTCCCTCTGACGCTGCATCTCCTCCAAAGCAATTTTTAGGTTGCCTTGATCCACTGATCAATTCTTAATTAATGCCCAGCCAATCTTTATTACATTGAGTTGTCATTACAGACTGCGTTTCTAGGCTAGGAACGCTTTTGCAACTTGTGTGGTGGTCTTGGTGTTGAATTTTTGGGACGTATAGATTTCTAAAATTTTATAAATATGCAAGTAGCTTGATTATATATATTTATAATTTTTAGGGTGGTGGCTTTTTATTTAAAAAGAATTAGACACTAAAGCAATGCTATTAGTAAATTGTTTCACGTGTGGAGCATCTTTACAGGACTTTAACTGGTAAGCGAAGTCTACAGAAGTTTTCTGCTTTTCCTAAGTACCCTTCTGCATTTAGGAGGAGAATGAATGTCACTAGAAACACTTTTCAAGGGAAATTAATAGACTGAATGTGAAACACCCCTTTCTCCTTAATGGAAGAGAACAGGCGTATCCTTGGGAGGAGGGAGGAGCTCCTTGGGACAGGGCTCCCTCAGGGCCATTGCGCTGGCCTTTGCGTCACAGTGGGGGGAATTCAAAGAGTTCAATGCAACTGCAAAATTAGGAGTTTGTGGCATAGCAGCATGAAGTGATGTAGTAGAGGAGAGAACAGTGCTTTGGGAATGGAAAGACTGCAGAGAAAACGATGCAATGGACAAGAAAAATGAGTGCTTAGCATGAGATGTGTGCCTGGAGCTGCCATTTAGGGGTGACTCGGGAAAGGTTTGAAAGCAATGCAGGTTGAAATCTTTGACGCTAATAATAATTTTCCAGTGGAAGTAATGGAAGCTCAGTAGCTCCTCTGTTTAATGATGTTTTTGATGAATACGTGCACGTCAGCATGGGAAGACTGACCTAGTGTTGGCTGAGGGACTTTTCCACAGCCCCTCTAGTAGACATGTGCCAAGCATTTACCCCACTCTCTTGCCATCTTCCTTGTGCAGATTGTCCATGTAAGGCCAGACTGTGCAATCATCTTTCTTCTCCAGGCACAGCAAAGTCTGGAGCTTTTTGTAAGGATGAGGTTACGGTGTTCTATGTTGGTGTCATCTTCAGGACTAGCACAAAGACCCTGATGCCCTTCTCTCTCTCAGCGCTGAAAGCAGTCTCTAAAAACAAATGACACAAGGAAACCTTTAATAAATAAGTATGGAGTATGGAGAGGAGGGTTTTAGTAATGCTTGTTCTAATGGGAGTAGCTGATTACAGACTGCCTTCTGGCAGACTGCAAAGGCTCTCCCTCATTTAGTGCTGCTTTTGATGTGTATGAGCCTGTGGCCGGGTGCTGGCAGGCTGGGAAGTGCCGACAAGCAGCCTGGTGATGCTCCAACCTCTGGGAATGCAGTGGAATGTTTCCTGGAGATGTGTGCTGGTCAGAAGCGACACTGCAGTGGCACCTTCATGGTCCTCACTGACCAGGTTATCACTGCATCTTGCCTCAGTGTCTTGTTCACATCGCGTCGTGTGGAGTTCCAAATGCCAACACCATGTTGCCTTTTACAAGTGTCTGGGGGGATGTTGGTTGGTGACCTTTGAGGCAGCTCCATTAGAAACCTTTGCTTCTCTCTCTGTGTTAGGTTCGATGCTGCTGGTAGCAGAGAGGCTGGAGGGGCCTTTTAATATTGAGTCAGTCATGGACCCCATTGATGTGAAAATTTCAGATGCAATCATGAATATGCAGGAGAACAGCATGCAAGTGTCTCAGAAGGTAAATGGACAACAGGTTTTATTTATCCGGTCTCTTATATCCCCCTATTCTAGTTGATTTGTTGTTTTTTTTTTTTTTCCCCTAATGCCTTTTCAAGTATACAGAGAGCTGATTTATTATTTTGAAGGGCGGTCTGCAGGCCTCAGTTGGGCTCCAAAGTGGAGGCCTCTTGTGAGCTCCCACTTTCTAAGCTCGTTTCTCTCCCTTGCCCAGGTTTTCCAGGGATGTGGCCAGCCAAAAACACTCGCACAAGGCCGAACCGCTCGCTCCGTCTCTGAGGGTGGTTTCAGTGCTCGTTTCAGACCCTACAACCCTGAAGAGCGGCCAACCACAGCTGCAGGCACAAGCTTGGACAGGCTGGTGAGTACCCCGTCCTGCTGGTACCACTCAGGTGCTGCTCCCCCATGTTGAGCAGTTTGCTTTTTCCACTGGTAATTTATAGGGTTTTTTAATACTCCTTGGCTGTCTTAAACTCTCTGAGGGGTGTAGTCTGCCCATGGCTCTGCATGTGAATTACCTCAATGCTTGTGTGTCAGAAAGTGCCTGTTTTAAAGGCTTCGCTTATGAGTAATATGTGTTTGAAGAGCGGTGTTTAATTTTGTATTAAAAAAGTAAATCAACCATCAAAACGACGCAACTTTACATGCAGCCTAACGAGCTGGCCTGTGCACGTCTGTTGTGATAAAAATACCTTTCCAGCTTCACTTTTAATGAGTCTTTGGTATTCTGGACTGTGTCCTGCATTTCTTTTTTTTTTTTTTAATAGGTTACTGATGTGAAAGAAAAGCTGAAGCAAGCCAAAAAATTTTGGTCATCTCTCCCTGGCAATATTTGCAGCGATGAAAAGATATCTGTGGGCACGGGCAACGAGAATGAATGCTGGAACGGGAGCGCCAAGAGCAGGTTTGGAGATGTGGCTGTGCTGGGTGGACACTCCCCTCCTGCCCTAGCCATCCCCCTGGGCAGCCTAGCACTTCACTTTCAAGCCCTTTACTCTTAGGGGCTCGCACATGGGCTGCTCCATTGGCCCTTTTTGTAGGCAGGAGAACTTGAATGAATCGTAGACTCGTTTGAGTTGGAAGGGATTTTTAGAGGCCAACTCTCTTGCACTGAAAAGGGACGCCTGCAGCTCAGTCAAGTTGCTCAGAGTCTGGTCCAGCCTGACCTCAAATGTTTCCAGGGACGAGGTATCCACCACCTCTCTGGGCAACCTGTGCCAGTGCTTCACTAAAGCAAAACTAAAGGGTTGTTTAAGCCCTGTGTGGTGGCTTGTTTTCAAGTATATCCAGATGCAGCATCTCTCTGCATCTAGATGTTTTACTGACTAGTTGCAGATTTAGGAAAGTGGTGTGTACAAAATCTTGGCCAGAAGACTGGGGGTGCTGCTTCTGCACTGATTGTTGCCTCAGTGTCTCCAGTTTGTGCTTCTCACATGATGCTTACCAGCAGCTGTTGCTGGGTTTCTTGTTGGGCAAAGGAGATGGAGGCTGGTGAAAGATCAACTTCTGTTCTGTTTGAGGACAATGGCACAAGGAGACATTGGGACAATGTGGTTTTCATGCACACTTTGTATGGAAATATAGTCACAAATTTTTTTTTTCATCCTTCTAAGGAAGAAATTACCAACACATGAATAAGCCAAAGGATTTCAGTCATATGGTTTATGTAACTGTTTAACTTTTATTTTGGAAATAGAAATTTATTTTTCTTCTGTTTGCTTACTGAAGAAATAAGCAAAATCCAAGTTGTTCCATTAAAAAAAAAAAAAAAAAAAAAAATTCCAGAGTTTTCCAGCAGTTTTTCTTAACATTTACAGATTTTGCTCCTGATATTTTTGAGGCACAAGATTGAGCCACACTGCATTCATTTTTCACCATTTCATGGGTGCCTTGAACTCTGCATTGCTCAGCTAGGGTAATGGTTTGGGACTCTGTCAAAAGAAATGACTCTACCTCTCCTGAGGTCTTGTTCATCATCAGTTTCTGCAGAGGTTTTCATAGCAGATCTCCTTCTGCACGTGAGGTCTGGCACCAGCGGGGAGGGGAGATGGAGACTTTGCAGAACTAAGCAAGGAGTCGTGGGGGAACCTTGGGGGATGCTGGCTCCTGTTGACTGCCATTCTAGGTGGATTGGGCTTCACTGTTACTCTCTTCCCTATAGCTCCAAGCAGCTAAAAGTGCTCATCCACACTTTGGTCTCTTGATCTCTTAGCAACATGTGTTACTGATAACAAATAATAAAAAGAAACTCTTAAAAATTTAGGGTTTGAGCAAGCCCTTTATACGTATGCTTACATCTCACTGCCCAGCACCAGGATCAGAAGAGAGAAGTGTATCTGTGGTCTGTAAGATAAAAGGTGTCGAGTTCTGCTCTGGAGGACAGTACTGCAAATACCTGTTCCAGGAGACATATTCATGTGGGTTTTGTTGCTCAGTCTCTCATTTAAACCGGCAGATTGTCTTTGTTGAGGTGTGCAGCAGTGCAGACCTGAGCATGCACACCTCCTCAGGCAGAGCAGGATGGCTGTTAACCCAGCTCATCGAAGCAGGCGTGTTATCTCATTTTCAAAATCACAGATGTTTTTTCCTGCTGGGGTTATTAGAGAAATTGCATCTCATGTCTGCGTGGTAAGAAGTACGTCTCTACTACCACAGCTTGATTGCAAAGGCACGTTATGCAAAGTCAGAATGTCTCTTGCCTCCCACAGTTCCCATAGGTTTCTTGGGTGTAGCTATGACCCCAAAGATTGTTTTCCCAGAAGTGTCATCTAACTGGACATCAGGCAGCTCAACATCTCATTTGCTGTGTTGCCTGCAGCAAGCTGATTTATGCTGTTGTAAGCTATTATTATTATAAACCTCCAATCTTCCTTTTTATTTTATTTTATTTTTTTTTTTTTGACTGGGAAAAAAGTTCTTTTCCTTAGCTGTCCAATCGCATGGGCACAGGGTGTATGAAAACACTGTTTGATTTTCCATGCTCCAAAGGCTGCAAGGAACTGGAGAAGTGCTTCATGAGGGCTCATGTGTGGGAAGAAGGCATTAGGCTCAGGGGGGTGGCACCACTGGATTTCCCCACTCTCACCCTTTGGCGTGGTCCCCACTGAGTGCAGCTCCAGTAACGGCCGGAGCGGTTTCTTTGTAGGTACGACTTTGCAGTGACTGGAAATGGCTTAGCGAGTCAAGTGAACAACCCGGAGGTGGAAGTCGATATTACCAAGCCAGACATGGTGATTCGCCGGCAAATCATGGTTCTGAGGGTGATGACCAACAAGCTAAAGAATGCGTACAGTGGGAACGACGTTGACTTCATTGACGTCAGTACGTTTGCTGTCGTTTGCCTTTTATTTATTTTTTTTTAAATTGGATTTCATGCTAACACGCAGGGTAGCTGGTTAAGCATCAACTATCGTAAGCGTGTTGGTGAGGAGGGTGGGGAATGAGGTGTCTGGCAGGCTCTGAAAGGGGGCTCATCAATGCCAAAGCGCTCTGCGCTGCGAGGCATCAGCCGTCTCCTTATACCAAGGGCATCATGGAAATGTCTGTGCATTTGTTGTCTTCTTCCTCTCCCTCCCTCTCTCTCTTCTGCCATTTGCAAGCAAACGTTGGGCTGCAGAAGGCAGAGGGCTGCAGCGTGTCTCTTTCTTGCAGGTGAAGAAAGCAGCGGGGAGGAGAGCGGCAGCGGCTGTGAGTTCCAGCAGTGCTCCACGGAGTTCGAGTTCAACGCGACTGAAGTTACTGGAAACTCCAACAAGAGTGATAAAAAAGTGAACACTTCTGCCGCTCCCAGTAGCGGTTTATCACAAGCAGCCTTGTTCCTTAGCATTTTGGTCTTGGCCATGCAAAGACAATGGAGATAATTGTGCAGCATAGGGAGAAAAACAAGACTTTTATTATCAAAGTTAGAAGGCACCTGCTTTCACTTTTATACCATCTAGTGACTTTGCTTTTTAAGTTAATGGACAACAGTGTACAGTTTTTACTATGTTGCCACTGGTTTTAAGATACTGGTATTTTTTTTTTTTCCCTTGCTATTCTGGGATTAACAGGAATGGGGCCTGTCAGTCTGTCCCGTTCACCAAGAGTCCATGATAGAGGTGGATAACAAAAATGTATATACAAGCCTGTAGTTAGCTCTGCATTCGTCTTTATCACTTTTCTTTATTTTTTTTTTTTTAATTTTATTTTATTTTACCACATCTCTTACGAGAAGAAGAAACCCACGGTCCTCTCTTGGCATGTAACAAGTATGTGTTTCTGAAATGAGGAATATCTGTACAGAAGCAGGTTTTATTTATCATGTTATCTTGTGGGGAAAAATAATTACCAAACAAGCAGAAAACATGTTTCATGTAGTTAACTTCCCATTTATCCGCCTTATGTTAGTTGCCTTATCTGGAAAGAAGTGGAAGTAATTTGTCTTTATGATATGCTGAAAGAGAAGATAAAGGCAGAGCTGGTCAGCGTACCAAACGCCCCATTTGCAGAAGGTGGTGATGCCAGGAGCAGGTTGTACTTTCTTTACGGGATGTTTGGTTAAATTGGAAGAGACTGTGGAGAAGTCCAGTGGATGCTGAGAAGAGTTATATCATGTGTTCCCCCAGATCCTTGCAATTAGCTGTAACTCGTGTAGGTCAGTTCCCAACATGCATCCCCCATGGGAATAAGGCATTAAACTTGTTCAGTTGGAAGCAACTTGTCGTGTCACAGATCCAAATGCCAACATGTGTCTTGACTGCAAATCTGTTAGATGAACGCTGGATTTCTGGATTTATTATTATTATTATTAGGAATACTTTGCCGAGGGTGAAACAGGGGGGGCTGCTGGTTTTGTTTTGTTTTTGCAGCTTTGGTTGGGTACAGAAGGGAAGGACCAGCCAGGCAGAGCTGCAGTGCTGCAGACAGATCAGGGTAGGAGCTGGCTGGGCTAAAAATGCCCCTTTTTGGTGCATTTGGTCACCTGGGACCTGGTGCCCTGGCACTGAGCAAGCACAGCTTTCCAGCACTGCCTGAGATGCCCTTCTCTCTCTATCTGCGCCTTTTGTGGTTGGAGCAGCATAGTGGTGAACAGCAATTCATTAATAAAAGAAATTTTGATTTTTAAGAAAAAAAAAAAAAGAAGAAGAATTTAAAGAGTTTAGGGGGGTGAAAAAGAGTCTTCAGAAAGACTCTGAATTACTCTGCATGTCTCCTGCTTTAGGTATAAACTTTAGGTCTGGCTGGGTGCTGGAATCCAGCCAGGAACACAGTCCAGAGAGAGAGAAGGTTTGCTGTATTCCAGTCTTGTGTTGTAAGGATAATTTTCTATTTTTATATTGAAGCATTAATTACTTGTTAGCTCAGGGTCAGCGTTATATTCAACTTTATTTTCACACCAAATTTCTGCAAAGCTATAAAGATGAAGTATTCTTGGCCGGTGGAAACAATCCTGGAGGCTTAATTTTGCCAGAAGTAGCCCGTTATTTATTAAAACATGATGTTAGTGGAGTAGGGATATTCTGGCTATTTTTCTTTAGAAAATAAATCACGGAAGCATAAAACTGAAAAAGTTATAAATTTATGTGTGGGAAAAAATGGATTGTAAATAGCTAAGTTGCCTTGCGAGGAATTGGAAAATGTGCTGATACTTAGAAACTACCTCAGTTCTGAGGAATTTCCTTTCTAGCTTTGAGTGCTATTACATTTACTTGGTAGAAGTGAATCTGGTCTCCAATATGTAGCTGAAAGAGTTATCCCTATAGACCTTGTTAGATTGTTTTTAATTTAGAGGGTTGAACTACATCCAGCTGTTTTCTTTCAGCTAAGTTCCCTAACAAAGAGAATTTCTGAATTAAATATTGCTGATGGTTTCCATGACTTTTACTGATTTGTTTGGTTTCATGGCATTTTTTTCTGATTGCCCTTTAATTATTTAAATGGTTCTAGCCATTTGAATTTTAACCCTGAAATAAACAAACCTTAGATGCACTACCATTGTAAATATACCACGCTAAGGTCTGACTGGATAACCCTTCTGGCTTATACCCAGCTGGCAGGCCAGCAAAGTTAAAGGAAGAAAAAAAAAAAATAAATTAAACTTCTTCAGAGCTCAGAGAATGGTGGAACAAAAGCCCTTGTGTTCGGAGTGGCTGACTTTTCCAACATCTCACTTTTTGGCATGTTCATCTGTCAGAACGTTGCTTGTAAATCCTCCTGCTTTTGAGCCTTCTGCCCAGCGTGTACTTAAAGAAGAACATTTCTGACTTTATGTTTATCATTTTACATCTAATTGCTTACTAATTATTATTCACTAGCTTGGTAAAAGTGGACAACGCAAAGACCTGACGTGCGTTTTAAACGTGTCCAGCTGATGCTGTTAACAGCGCAACACTCCTCCGCTATATCAAGGACAGATTTGTCACCTGGGGCTACAGGAAACAAGAGTAAACATCAATGTAGGATGATCAAAAGTTGTGCTCCTGCTTTTATTTCGTGTTTGTGTGTGAAATCGGCTCTCTGACATGAGCTCGTAAACCAAACCATACGGGTGGGACCGAGGCGGGCTGCTGGCTGGCCAGAAGGCATCTGCTCCATTCCTTCCAGTGTTTCTTTTTTCCATATAACCATTGCCATTATGGCCGTGCTTTAAAGAACAATTTCCATGCATAAATTAATTATTGAAATGAATGAAGTAATAGTGGGCTTCGAAAGAGAAGGTGGTGTACTTCCAGAGTCGGAATAAAGAATCCAGTGAGAGGAGCTGCTGTAATTTTTGATTATTTCTGATCGCTTGTTGCTTTAGCTGGATGCAAGACCTCTGCCTCAGAGCTGGCTCCTTGCTCACACTAACACCTGGTATCAGATACTTCAGAGCAAGGCATGGGAAAAAAAAAAAAAACACCTTTCCATTTATTTGTATGCTTTTAATGTAGTGTGTCCTACAATAACCTGTGGCCCTGTTTGTCACCCTACCAGCACCTCTGACACTCTCTTCCTTCCTACCTCCTTGCTGTGAAAGTGGCTGCACGCTGTGTGGCTGACCTCACATCAGTTCTGCTGCCTTGTCTTTGCTTTCTAGCACACAACTTCAGCATTTCTCACCTGTAGAAGGCCCACTTGCTGGCACATCCCCATCCTGGGAGCAGCAGATGGGCAGGTCCTACCAACACGGGCATGGCTGGGACATCTCGGGTGCTGAGCAGCAAGGATTTGTGCCAGTGGGAGCTGGAGGGCATCGTTGCTGCTGCAAACCTGAACATGAATATATCCATCTCCCATTAGAAAAAAATAAATGGCACCTTCATTTTGTATTCCCACTCCTGGCTGGTGAGAATCCCACCACAGGGTGGGATTTGTGGCCAAGAGGAGATGCCTCTGGGTCAGCCCTGTCCCATGCTGTCCTTACCAGTGCCCCTGGGCTTGATGCTGCTGTCTCCCTGTCCTGAGCAGTTGTGCTGCATTCCTTCGTGGCATTTTCTTTCACATGGTAATGATTTAATGATTTAAGGTGATCCATATCTGCAAGACATATGTTGACTAATGATTGTGTAATAGCGGCAGGTTTTTTTTTGGACCACTTGAATGTAATCCAACCTCAGTACTAACAGTTTGTGATAGTGCTGTTTCAAGCACCCCTTTGTTGTCGTTTTGCTTTTGTTTTGCTGGTGTGTTTGGGTTTTTTTTTTTCTTGTTTCTTTTTTCTTGTTATATTTTTTTAATCCTCTGCCGTGGTTTGTCTGAGGGCATGTAACAGTGTAAATTGCCTGGGAAGACACAGCTCTTTATGGGCTAGCTGTAATTCTGGGTCAAGTGTGCTTAAATTGCTGTAATTTGTATCTAATGGATTACATGGATTGAGAGCCCTTTTATAACTGTTGGAGCAAGGAGGGGCTGCCTGCCTGGAGAGGAGGGGAAGGCTTTCTTTGTCCTTCCCATCTGAAAGGGACCTTCCCCTTTGGCTGCCTTGATTTGGGCAGCCTGCCGAGACGGGACCTGGGAGGAGATGTCAGCCATATCTGGCAGGTGGTGCAGGATTACCAGGTAACAAACCCACATTTAAACCCTGCATGTGACCCCATGCAGAGGCTGCTGGCGGTGCGTCCCAGTGCTGCATTGCCCTCCCGTCTCCCTCCCGCTGGGTGCTGCTTCTCTGGAACTTGCTCTGCTTTGATCCCCACATTACCTTTGGGATCCTTCCAGCCCACTGTCATTCACTTTGTCCCTTGTTTCCGTGTTGACCTGGCTGGCTTTTCCCATACTTCTTGTTCTTTGCCGTGGATCCTTTTGTCTTTGTCACCTCTGCCACAACACATCTCCTTTTAATCTCCAATTGTAGAGCCCCGGATCTGTTAAGACAAAAGAGTTTTCATATTCTTCCCAAAGCAGCTCTTAAAATCTCCACCTCTTGCCCTCGTTGCACGTTTCATAAGCCAGTTTCCCTTGGAAGCTCAGGATGGGCCCTGCTGGTGGGAAGGGCAGCAATCAGCCGACAAACCTGCTTGGGGTTTTGGTCCAGCAATGCCCACCATGTTTGGGGCAGCTCAGGACTGAGGATGGGGTGAGGACCCTGCAGCACTGCCACATCTCCAGCAGAGGATGAGCAAGATGATAGGAGAGCTTTGCTCTGAAAGGAGGCTCAGTGGGAACCAGCGCTCTGCATCACCTTGCTTTGCATCGCCGTTCATCTTCATGCCCTGCTGCCTGTCTCCCGCTATGTGTGTCATTAATTCCTGTAATCTGATGCAAATCAATATGCTAAAACCCTCATTAATTGGGTTACTGATTTATACTAATGAGACTTAAAATCTTGGAGAAGGTTGAGGGTATTTGTTCCTCCTCTAAATGGCTCGAGGAGCTATTGTCAGCCCCACAATGCCTGGCCCTTGGCTGGGCTGGTAATTGCCTCGTGACTGTATTTGCATCAACATAATGGTGAGGATGTTAGCGGGAGTTAAGACATCCCATCTTTTCCTGGGAACAGGAAAACTTGGGATTAGCAGGGTGGAATGTGGTTGATTGTGTTGCTCAGCCCCATTGTGTGGGGTGGCCGCTCTTCGCCTACCATCCATGTCCATTGCTGCTTCCATCATCTAAATTTTTCTCTGAGCTTTAGCTGTAAAATGAGGCTTGCCTGCAACTGCAACTTGGCACATTAGGAATTGGCCACGCTTCTGCTTTTTTTTTTTTTTTTTTTTTTTCCTGGTGGGAAGAACTAGTGGTTATTTTTAGAAGAAATGGTTTTGTCTGTTAAGTTTAATGGGTTGAAATGCTGTTTTGGCATTTGCAAGCCTTCAAAACAGCTTTGCTGAAAACCCCATTTAGCATCATCAATAATACAGTAATGCTGAGGATCCCCAGGGACAGGCCACTAAGACAATAGCTGAAGCATTACATTTATAAAGCTAATTGTTGTACATGCTCAGCTGTTTCCCCCACGCCAGTGCCACACACGTTCGCTGTTCTGTGCAAGAAGTGTATCTGAGGGCTGTGAAGTCTGCAGGAGGCTTTTCAATGATGTTAACAGGAGGTGCATCTGCATTTCCAGGGACTTTTATCTAAGCAAGGTCATAGAGATGTATCAACGGTGCTGTTTCAGTAGAAAAACTATTCTGATTTAACAAAGAAGCTGTTTTTTCTTTTTTTTTTTTTGTTTCCTTTTTTTTTATTCCTCCCCCCCTTTTTTTTTTCTCCTTTTTTCTTCCCCCCCCCTCCTTTTTATGCCTTCATTTAAAACCCCATGATGGGGCAGATATGTATCAGAGTTGAAATGGGCAATCCCACATCCATCTGTGCCTTCATGGCTGGACTCTGGAGGCATTTCTCAGTGCATTTGTCTTCAAACCATCCTTCTGAGTTTAGGAGATTTTGCTCACCCTGCCCTGGTTGCAGGTGAGGAGCTTTGTGCTCCAGTGCATGCGTGGGTTTTGTGTAAAAAAGCTCCTGCAGTAGGACTGTCTCCTATTGAAACGGTCCTAAATGAGTTTGTTGTTGGCTCTGAATTTTCCATGCTTTCTTTTTGAGGACGTTCCAGGTAAAACGTGTTGGGGAATGAGAGGAGGCACTGAGAGCTGTGAGGCAGTGGTGCCTCCATGGCTGGGGCAAGAGTGATGTTTGGCTGTGTTTTGTGGCTTTGTTTCTTTTGCTTGTTTCCATGGTGTGGGAAAAAAAAATAACCAACAACCAAGAATACCCACATTTGGAGAAGATTTAGAATACATAACAGCTATTTATTCGTTATGCGGATGTTAGGATGTGTGTGCCTTCAGAAACAGTAGACTTTTTATTAAATAAGCATTTGTTGCCACAAAATAGTGGTGGGATTTTGGGGTTTGAGCAGGGACGTTTGGGGAGCAGTGTGTATGTGGGAGAACAACTCCCCACAGACAGCCAAGGGCTGAGAGGGGACAGATTACAAAGATGCTGTTGTCTTTGATAGAGGTCTTCCAGAGCCTCGTTGTCTGAAAATAATTAGCCAAATAAATTAGGTGTGTTGTATTCCCTGTGTATTTCATGCTGAATAACTCTGACATTTGGCTTCCTAGCTAAATGGTAATGTCTATACAGCAGATAGATCTGCTGAGCCTTTGGTGGCCACTCCAGCATCACTCCTGCTTGCGGCATCCTCCAGATGATTGCAGGTCTGAGGCTTCTGGAAGGGAGAACTTTCCCCTGCACAGAGAATTAGAAGAAAGTTCTCCTCTGAAAGAGCAGTGAGGTGTTGGCACAGGGCTGCCAGTGAGTGGTGGGGTCACCATTCCTGGAGGTGCTCCAGAGCTGTGGGGATGTGGCACTGAGGGATGTGGTAACAGGCATGGTGGGGTGGGTTGGGATCGGACTGATTGATATTAGTGGTCTTTTTCAATCTGCATGGTTCTGTGGTCCAGAGATGCTAAAATTTGTGTACAGCCATGAGCAGACCTGGGTTTTGACCTGTCCTGATGCATGCAGGTTGCATTCCATCCTTGGATTTTCAAAAGCATTGAAGGGAAAAAAAAGCACAAACAACCCAAACCTCCCTCCAATCCCCCCACAACACGCATGCTGGTTGGGTGAGTCAATGCAAAAAGCAAAAAAATGTCATCCCCACCACAGGAGTGAGTGTCAGGGCTGTGAAGGAACCTTTCTTGATGAAGGCAGGGATTTTGGGGACCCATGCAAACAGCCCCAAGCGCTGGCAGCAGCTGCAGCTCAGCCAATTGCAGGCAGTGGTTTTGTGGCTCTGCTGGCTCCTCACCGAGACAGCCGAGTGGTTTTAACAAGAGCACGTAAGTTAAAACTGGTTTTCTCCTTTCAAAATGAGGGGCGGACTATGGCTGTTCAGGTTGCTGTTTTAACTGCTCCAGATGTCAAGCACAGCTCAGCCGAGATCAATGCGTAATCCAAAGGAAATACTGCTAATTTCAAAGGAATGTGGTCAATATTTAAATGTTTTGGATCTTTTTAACGTGTAGACGGTGGTAGTGGTCTGGCTGGGATTATTAACTCCACTTTTGCAGCAGTGATTCCATTAGCATGAATTAATGTCTATTAACATTATTGATTTTCATTTATTTTAACATGCGGGCCTGTAACGGTATTAATTATTTCAGACATTCTCCAAGGCTGTGGTGAGTCAGAAGCTTGTTTAAGGCCTGATTCCACAAGCTTTTATCCCTCCATTTGCTACTTAAGCCCTGACTTTGCTCCAAGTCTATGGAGCGGCTTCTGCTGCCTCCAGCAGTGCTGGGGCTGAGCCCACGCCGGTCCCCCTCCCACCCCATGCACACAGCTTCGTGCCCTGTCCATGCATGGCTCGGGTGGGTTTAACCTGAGCGTGCCACTTCCTGAAAAGAAATCATCCCACTAATTGGGCGTACAGGCATGGGGAGACAAAGGCTCGGAAACTTTCAGCTGAAAGTGGGTAGACCTGGGCTCCCTATTAAACTATTCCCAAATCAAGCCTAGGTAAACTCATTTTTTCCCTTTCTTTGTGTCTATGAAGCATACCAAGGACATTTGCACTTGCAAGGCATAGAGGAGCAGCAAGTCTGTGACTTTTTTGTGATAAAGCTTTCAACTTTTTTCATGCCTTTAAATAAATCTGTCTCCTTTCCGCCAGGTTGAGCAACAGCTCAGGAGAACGTTGGGAGAGAGAGCTGTGTCTTAGGGAGTGAGACCTGGACCTGTTTGTCAACAAAACAAGAAGTTCACAACTTACTTTCTTCACAGGCTCTCTGCTTTCCATGGCTGTTGAAATATTTTGCCTGTAGAGGTCACACATTCTTAGTGAAGGATGGTGGCTTTTTTGGTAAAAATATTTTTAAAAGCCGAGTAATTTCCATTAAAAAAAAAAAAGAAGAAGAAGAAGAAGAAGTTTTAAATCATTGGTGAAAATTACAATCAGATGAGATGTATTTTTGGAAAGAGTAAAAGCTCAGGATAAACACAACCCCTGGTGCAAAAAGATTTCAGTCTGCGTCAGAGAATGTGCCCCATAAAACCAAACCTTTAGTTCCTTTGTCTGCAGAAACCTCACCCTTTGTTCGTGCCTTAAGAAAAATGTTTCTTGTTACTGAAAGAGTGTTTGTCTTGCATGAAAAAAATGTTTCTGTGGGAGATGTTTTGCATTCGAGTGACGCCAGAGAGCCAAAACGTTGAGCTGTGTTGGCCGTAAGACCGCAAGCTGATGAAGCTGGAACAATTACACTGAAATCCTTTGGGGAAAGGAA
Organism: Meleagris gallopavo; assembly: GCF_905368555.1. Classification (NCBI taxonomy): domain Eukaryota; kingdom Metazoa; phylum Chordata; class Aves; order Galliformes; family Phasianidae; genus Meleagris; species Meleagris gallopavo. Next base: position 3,713,332 of record NC_139412.1, on the reverse strand, counting down.
AGGATTTCTCCTCCCTCTCAAGGCAAGTGGGGCTTTCTGCATAATGCCAGGCTCTCCTTTGGCGGGAAACAATCCTGGGCAGGCGATGTTCGAGGCTGTGTAGATGTGCACTGCGAGGGCTGAGCACGGCAGGACGGAGCCTGGTGGCACTGCTGGCCACAGCTGGGAGCACATCTGGGCTGCACATCTGGCGCTGCACAGCTCGTCTGCCCGCGGACACTGTGCTATTTCTGCCTCTATGCACTAGATGGCATTGCCAACTTAGCTAAGGGGAGCGGGCTGTGCCTGGGGCTGGGCAAAGGGCTGTGCCAGCCACCCCGTGGGCATGGTGGCACCGCTGCCCTGGCCTACAGCATCATTTTGGGTCAGGTCGTTGCCTTTTGCTGCCTACAAAATAGCTTTGCATCAATCCTTTGCATCAGTGCTTTCCTGGCTATGTGTGCTGGGATCAGTGACAGGTGCTGGATGCACAAAGATCAGAGGTTGTAGCTGAGTGATTTTAACCTGGTTCCTTGGAAATGGTGCTGAATGCCTGGCACGTCCTGAAAACAGAGGAACCGTAAGCCTGTGCGTCTTCTGAAACTATCACTTATTTCATGCAGTCTGAGCTTGTTTTAAGGTATTCATTGTTATTTCTGTGCTCCTCTATGTATCTGCACTCAGGGTGTGCTCTCTGTTACCAGACTAGCTGGGGCTGTCTGGTGCACGCTGGGTGTTTGCACTCTGAGCACTTCCAGCCTGCCAGAGCAAAAAAAAAACCCTCATAACATAGAGACTTGTCAACATAGCACTGCTCTGCAGACTTGCAAACACCTTTTCCCTGCATGCAAGTAAACGTTTGGTTGTGAGGAGAGGTGCTCACACCACTTTGTTGGGGTTTGCATGGATGCCGAGCTGGCTGCCTTGCCTCCCAGTGCAAGGTTTTGGGCAGAGCTGCTCTTGGAAAGTGTGCACTGGTGTGCAGCTGAGCTCCCTGGGAGAGGAACTTGGCCTCAGCGTGTTGTTTGGGCCATTGTAGTGCTGTCAATCATCGATTCCTGGTTTCATGCCTTGTTTTGCATGAGATATATTTTGTATGATCTTTGGCTTTGTTACACTCTCAGAGACATAAAACTTTATTTGCAGCAAGGAACGAAGGAGCTTTGAGCTGCATTGTATTTTTTGATTTTTTTTTTTTTTTCTCCAAGCAAAGCAGAAATGCTAACTGTCTTAGCAAGCAAAAAATCTGCCATCATAAAGAATATAAATTTACCTTTTTCCCCCATCCATTTCAAAGCTCACCAAGAGCACAATTCAGCCCTCGGTGTTCCTAAGGACCTGGGTAATGTGACATGCTCAGAGAACCAGAACATCTGTATCTGGATCTGTGATGTGGACAGGAAATGTGCATTTTTACTGCACGCACAGGAAAGAAATCTCATTAGATTCATGTGATCTCAAACCAATTATATTCCCTGTGCAAAAAAAAAAAAACCAACAAAAAAACAACCCAGAACAACCAGGCCTCAAGAAGTGCAGCATATATCTTTAAGGCAATGAACATACAGCGTCATCATCTCTAATGTCCTTCTTAGTGGGATGAGCTGGGAGCATGTGTATGGGCATAATCCTGGAGACTACAGAAATATGTGATTGCGGAGTATCAGAAGTCTACAGCTTTATTAAAGGGGATGGTTATTCATAGAATCATAAAGGTTGGAAAAGACCACTAAGATCATGGAGTCCAACCCTCAAATGCATGAACTTGGAGCACTGGTGTCCAAATATCACCGTTTTATGGTCGCTCTGAGCTGTGTTCATCTGCTGGGTGACTCAGTGCGATGCTCATATTTACAACTTAAATTGTGTGAGTATTTAGTTGACCCTCGCTCTGCCAGGCTTGACTGCTTCCATTTCACACTGCTCATTAAAGTAGGGAGGTCTTGAGAAAATCCTTCATTGCGAGTTGCCACTCCATGACCTTGTAGTGACTTCATTTGGAAGAGCAGGTCAGGAATGCTTCCCAAAGTCCACCCAAAGCCTTTCCATGTAGCAGTTCCTTTGGCTCCATAGATTGTGCTGTTGGTGAAACCTGGCATAATTCTGAAAGGCTGTAAAACTACAATGTTCTTACCCTATAAAAGACCTGGCCCACCTTGGTGTTGTAAGCAGGCAGAGGTGAGCTGTGGTCTTCACGTGTGCTGGGGCAATTGCTGTGTTGTGAGTGCAGAGCCATCTTTGCCTCGAGTTGGGCGCTTTCACAACAGAATTAATATCTAACAGCATGTTTCAGGATGTGCTGAAGACATGATCTGTCTTTCAGTGTGTGAGCTCTATCTTAAAATTATGGCTAAGCCTCTGCTGTTTGGTATCTAGGTGAAGGTTTGATTATCTAGTGAGAAAGAAAGAAAAAACCCCGAGCATATTGTGCTGAGCAGCAGGTTTTATCTCGGTGGATTTTATTTGTAACCTCCTTGTGGAACTTAACAGAAAATTAGATCTCTGTCACCGAATTCTTAAAGGCATTAAAAAACACTATGGAGAAGATCTTACCTTCCATCAAACTCCACTCCAGTGACTTTTAAAGAATGCAGCTGTTTCACTCTTTGAATTCTTTCAGACTTTTCCACGGGGGATACTTCTTGTTTTGCAAGCAGTTTCCCATCAACTCAATGTGTGTGTTTGGGGGAGAGGGAGGGGGATAGGAAAGGCATTTTGTCTTGGGGAAAATCTCATGCGCTCAGCTGGAGCCCCTTCCTGCAAAGCTGCTCTCCTGAGGCCTAAGGAGCTGCTGCAGTTCCCATGGCTGCTCCTTTCCTCTGTGTGTTGGGGGGTTTGGGGGTGCCCCCTGGACACGGATAATGTGGTCACACTGTGCCATGAGTGCAGGAGAAGTGCTGGTGAGTTCCCAGGACTGAGCTCCCTGAGGAAGTCAGACTGTAAACCTCCTCCATGCCCTACAAGTGACAATGTTTAAAAAAATAAAAATTAGGAAAAAAAAAAAAATCAAGAAATATTTTGTGAAATATGTTTAGTGTTTATTTGTTTAGCTTTTGTTTTGGCTGGTGATGTTTTTCCATCCGAGAAAGGCCCCTCTGGGTGAATTTTGATGGCCTAGCTATGGGTGATGGATAAACATCCCTCCTTCTTCCATGACCACCCGCACCTACCCTGGCAAGCAGACTTCCCTTTGAAAAGATGGTCATTTTGGCTGCAGTTTTGCTGTATTTGGTCCTAGACCAAATGACAGTTGTTTAAAGATCTGGTTTAGGTCCAACCAAGTGGCTTGGGCAGGGGAAGAAGAACAACGTGCTCGCTCCAACTGAAAGGTTTTCTGCTGTTGTCCTCCAGGCTGAAATGCCTGGTACCAGTGTGGGATGTTTTGCCTTTCTTCTAGCTCCACCAAGTGACTTGGTCTTTGGCTTCAGCGTAGGATCATGGCGTACAGTAAGGAGTAATGGAAATGTGCTCTACTGCTGTTGACTTGTAGCTGATGCATGAAGAGTAGGATATTTCCTTGTGCTTTTCCAGAATAGCTATGCATGACTCTGAGCTTAAAATGAAAGATATGCTGTCATTTTGTGGGCTTTTTTCCCTTCTTTAAGTGTATCTATACTTGAAGAGGGAGAAGGAAAGAGAGAGAAGTAAGAGCTATTGGCTGGTGGCTTCGAACAGAGGGTTGACCGAGCAGCATTACTTGCAGGTCAAGGCAGCTGAATGGAAGTAAAACAAAATTATAAAAATAAAAACCGATGGAGGAGAATCATATTTCCTGGAGGGCTTTGCTTCTGCTGGGTGTGGTGGTCTCTCCTGGCTGGGAGTTGGACTGAGCTCACCACTGGGCAGTCACCACAGAGCTGGCCATGAGTGCATGTTGCTTTGTTCTCAGTGCATGGGTGGAGTTTTTCCATGGAACCTGAGAGCTGAGCACCCAACAGGGCTCCGGGCTGCCCCTTCCCTTCTACAGCATCAGCGTTAGTGCACTATCCCTTTATTTTATCTGGGATCTTTTTATTCCATAAGTGCTCATCAGAAATAGATGCTTTCTGGCATTGCTCTCACAAATACTGCTGGGACTTGGTCTTGTGGGCATAATAATGGGGGAAAAAAACTAAGCTGAGGAATGCCACCTGCAGTGCCTCTGTGTGTGCGTGGTCAGACTTCAACCCTTAATAAGATCTGCCAACTCCATCAGGATGCAGTGTGGAATCCAAGGAATGGCTTTGGGGGTTTTCATTTGGCTTCATAAGAAAATGGTGCTTTGGTGAGATTTACAGCATCATCCTGTCTGGTTGTGTTCCCCACTCTGAACAGGTTTTGAGTCAATTGCCTGCTTCCATCTCTTGTGGGTAAAAGTCCCAGTGATTGAGATTTAAGTTTCACAAAAATAAATAGCAGAGTGGTGGAGAGGGACACAAATTGGTCCCCTTGGGCAGGAGGTCATGGTGTGAATCTCAACTGTGGTTAGTTGCCTTCAGAAAACCCACAGGCAAAAGCTGCAGAAAGCTAGGTTTCCTAAGCTCACAGATCTGCTTGTTTTTCTTGTACTTGTGCCTGCAAACAAAGCTGAAATCTTTCTCTCTTTCCATTTCACACGTTTTCACCCCATCTTGAAAATGAAATTTGTTGCAGACAAGACCCTTGCCTACCAAAAGGACTGACCTGGAAATAAGAAAATGACAGCAGGATAATCTGGGATAGTTGATGGAAAACCTTAGGTCAAGTCTAAATACCGGCACAGATGAGTGGCAGCACCCAGCTGGGGAGCAGGAATGCTGCTGGTCCCCTCTCTCAGCTATTGAATACCATGTGAGGTGGCACAGAGAGAGAGCTGACAATGAATCTGCTGCCATTCTGGGCACTCAAGTCACTGTGGTTTAAAAAATAAATTATCATATAAATAGCTGCTTAGGAATCTCAGCCTGAAGACCACAAAATCTCACCAGCACATAGCTGTACGTAGCACCATGTCTGCTTGTGGAACATTTTGGCCGTGTGTTGTAAAACCACTTCCTATTTAAAAAAAAGAGGGGGGAAAAAAATGAAGCCTTTTGTCAGTGACAACTGCTGGTGGTTTCCCAGTGCTTCACATTCCAGGAGGATGAGCATATCCTGGCTGGTTGTTGCATCCTGTCTTCAGACAGCCCCACTGCTGTGGCTCCAGCCCTGAGCCCACCGGTGCTCATGTCCCGGATGCCCAGAGGTGGGTGGGAGCACCCCCAGGTCTGGTTTCTGGGCAGTTTTTTGAAGTACTGATGTATTTTGGAAAGGCAGAGGGGAGTGTGGTGGCGAACAAACAAATGCTTGTGCTCCTGCAGTTGCAAAAAAACACTGGGATTTTGTGTTGCAAACTGCCTCTTCTTGAGTGGTGTCCTGTTTTGCTGTCTTGAAGCAAAGCTGAACATGAATCTTTTAAATCTGGCAAGTTCACAGTGTGAAAAAGGCCTTTGGTAAAGGTATCTCTCCAGACCCAATGCTATGGACAGTTAATAACAGCGTTTCCATTGGCTTTATTGGGAGCAGGATCAGATACCAACAGCGAAAAACCTTCCCAAGAAAATTGCTGTGAGTGAACTCCAGCCAGTCATCTTGAACATAACCTCAGTGCTTTCCTGTTACACTGATTCTGGCCAATTAACTGCTTATTTGTTTTGTTCCTGTTTGGTTTTGTTTGCTCTACTTGCTTATTTGTGACTTCCCTTCAGGAAAAACCACTGAGAGGTGCCCCACTGGAGGCACTGGGAGGTGCAGGTGGTAACCATCCTTACCACGTATTTTCTCTCAGACCTTCCACCAAAGTTTGCAGTCCCAACACAAAATGTGAGAATGATGTCTCTATCACAAAGGCATTTTCCCAGCGTGGCTGAGCTGTGATATGAAACAAGCTGATTTTCTCATGAGAGGAGAGTAAATCCTTGGAAGTGTTATTTTTCTAATGTTTTATTTGAAAAGTCCTAGCGTGACCTTTTCTTGATGTTGCTTTTTCTTTCTCTTTTTTCTTTGTAAAAACCCTGCAGGATTGTGATTAGCAAGATAATGAATACCATCTGCTTTTAATCAATTCCTTCCTTTTCTCCCAACCCCTCCTAACTTCTAATATTAATGGAAACAGATTTGAATACTGTGAGGGGCCATTCTGGGAAGCGATTGGGTATTTACTAGGTGAAAAGTGAAATTGCACAGGTTTATTTCATGGGGTAAGGCATTTGACAGGTGCAATTTTTCTTCTAAATGTGTTGCATTCCTGTTTTATAAACCAAAATGCATGCTGACATATGAGATTATAATTCTGCATGGAGGGAAATTTTAAGAAGGGGAGGTGACTGCCTTCACAAACCCAAGCTTTTCCATGGGACAGATCTTGTTTGCTTTTACAGTGATACACCAAGTGGTAAACACCACTTATTGCTAAACCAGGTAAGCAAACTCAGCTATCTGGGTAGAAGGAGTTGGCACATCACCCTTCCATGGTTTTGCAAGGTATACAAATAGGACTTTCCCCACTTGGCTTTCCTCAATGCCTGTACATCCACGTTTCCATTGCATTCGTTTATCTTGAAAGCTGAAAAAACTTGAATTCATCTGCTGTCAAGCCTTGCTTCAGATCAAACCTTTCTGTCCCCTGGATAGGAATCAATTTGATTTGTACTTTTCTCTTAGGTTGGAGTCAATCATCCTGCTCTGATTCGAATGACCGTTTTACCCCTCTAAAGGTTCACATTAACAAGCATTCCTGGGATGTTTTCTTGATTGGGTTCAAGGTATTGTGTGTTCCCATCTGTCCTGGCTGATTACAAACCAGCTCTGCCAGCTAATGTTGGCTGGGAAGCGTTTTCTTTCATGCATCACTCCAAACTGGGCCCTGAGAAGTGAAACTGCTTTTTTGACCACAAATGTTTCAAACCCCTTCGTGATCACAATGTGCATTTATCAACTGGGAGAGCTTGTGTCCTCCTGTGGTGGTGGGATGGGGCCCATATTGTGTGTTGAGGTGTCACAGAAACACCCCATAAGATGCATTCCTTCCTCCAAAAAGAGGAGACACTGGGAAATGAGAAAGTGCTGAATGAGGGTCCCCAAGGCCTGGGGTCTTTGGTGCCAAGCAATAATTCTGCATTACCTCCAAAGGCCAGAGCTGGTGGTGGGCTGCCTGGGAGAGTTTTAACTTCCCCAGCCTCTTCCCTAGCCCCTTGTTACAGGAGCTTTTGGTGTGAGATGTGCTTGTAATACCACTGATGAGCTCACACAGTTGCAGAGGCTGAAACCTGATGTTACCCAAAATGCTTTGCTGTTCCTTATCCTGCTTGATTGATACTAATCAATCATTAGGGTTGGAAAAACCAATAAGAACAGCTAGCCTGACCATCAGCCTGTGCCTGTGACTGCTCTAGACTGTGTCCTTCTGTGTGTCATCTGCCCTTTTCTTGAGTACCTTCACCACGTCCCTGGGCATTCTGTTCCAATACCCCACCGCTTTTTCTGAGAATAATTTTTTCCTAATATCCAACCTAAGGAAGAGAGTGATGCTGGTGTAATATCCTACACTTCCCTGGGAAGTGGAACCTGAAAAGAGTGAGCGTGGGTTGGGATGCAGACAGGATGTCATTGGGACAGGAATGCAGATCTTGCTGGGGTGTTACCACAGGTGGATAATTGTGCTTCTCTAGGAGGAGGATGCTTTGCCATGTGCACAGCTGGGGGAGATCCCTGCCTTGGAGAGCATTCCCCTTCGAGAGCCCTGGGCAGGGTGACTGGAGCCTGCATCCCATCCCTGCATGGAGGAGGCTTCACTCTGCCTAGGCAGCCCATAGGGCTGTGTGAATGTCAGGCAAAAAGAAGAGCTCTTTCATGAGCCTGAATAAATGAAAGCATGGGGTAGGAAGAAGGAGGGAATAAAAACAGTTGTGCTTTGCTGAAAAACCTTTTTCTGACACCTACAGATGGTGCTGATAAGGTCAGGCAGAAGTGAAGAACGGCAACGGTGGCAGATGCAAAGACCCCTCATCTTAACACCTCTTTCTCATGCTTTAGACTTAAAAAGCATCCTTGCTGCTGCTCCAGGTGGGTGTGGAGCTTGGATGTATGTCAATCCCTGCGTTTCTGGCCTCAACAAGCTGCCCTGGCGTGATGCGATGTCACTGCATGGGAATGCACGTCCCTGAGCTGGGACAGCTCTAGCCAACACCAGATACCCTTCCTTCCTGCCTGCTCCCATGGTGAGGATTATTGCTTTTGGCTTCTCCTGGCTTTGAAAGGCATCCAAAAAGCTCAGCTCTCGCAAATGGAGAGTGGAGACAGAAAGCCTCTCCCCGCCTCACCTGTTTGTGGTTATTCAGCTCCCTCCCTTCACGCTTTGGCACAAGAATGGCCTGAAAGTAAAACAAGAGGCAAGTTCTCCCTGGGCTCAAAGCACTGAATGAAACCCAGCCAGCGGGGCCTATTGAGACAGCATCGAGACAAATGTCAACTTTAACACAAAGAGGCTTAAATGACTGACACAGAAAGGAATAATCTCGGATCTGTTTTCCAGGCTGCTCCCTAGCATTGCTGTGCTGCAGACGGAGACAATTTTCAGTTCCCCGGGGAGATTGGATAGCCAAAAAAAGATACTCGGTGGTGATACGCTATAAGTCTAGGTCATGAGAATGGATGTTTGGAATAATGACAGAATTCATTATAGGCAAACTAAATTAAGAGAGTGTCTTGAGAAACATATGGGGAGGAAATTGCCACTGCAGCCTTGCAATGTGTAGCTTTATTTCTCACTGTACTGGGCTCTCCCAAAGGCCTCCGTGGAACAGGATGGAGGGTTATCAGAGTCATTTTGTGGCAAATGTGAATCAGTTGCTTTTGTTGTTGTTGTTGTTGTTGTTGATGGGAGTGGCTTTTGAGGTTATTTCCCTGTGAGTCTTCTGGAAAAGTAAAAATAATTGCAGCCCATAAAGGTTGAATTTTCTGTGAAAATATAGCTGTCTTCTCCCCAGAAGTGGTGGAGAAAGGAATGATGTCCTGGTTGGTGACTTACAGAGGCACACCTGGCTCAGCCCTTAGCACTGAAGTGTGCTGAAGCATGGGTGCTGCATTCATCCATGCAGAGCACCGAGAGCATCCCTGCCTGTTCCTGTGCCAGGTTTGTCCTTGCCTGGAGCTCGGTGCAAGAAGGAATGGCGCTCTAAGCAATCTGCCCAACACCCATCCTCTGCTAAACAATGGCAAACGTGATTCCAGGCTCAATTAGTAAAGAATTAAAGGATTTAGATTCAATTAACGTGGAGCATTATGGAAAGATTTATTTTTTTTTCCCATAGAAGCCTGCCTGTGTTCTTTTCCTCCCCAGAATGCATAAATCAAGGTGACAAGGAAGAGCACGTAGTGGTGAAGGAACGTAGTGCTTGAGAAGGTTCTGGCCAAGGTACAGTGCTCCAGCAGTGGGATGAAGCAAAGTGCTTAATGAGTAAACGAGTGATCTCAAAGAGCACCTTAACAGAGATCTCCTTGGGTCTAGAAAACAAGAGCTATCATTCAAAGACGTTTGAATTCTGTTTCTCTTTTCTTTTTTCATCTCTTTTTTTCTCAAAACTCCTTTTAGAGTTGGAAAGGCTTGGAGTTGGGTCCACTGGTAACTCAAACCAGATATGTGCATGTATATAGAGCGTGTGCGTGTGTCTCTTTAGTGAAGTGTTGGCACTTTAACTGCCACTGAGCAGGCGGTGATGCTGGGGGGCTTTGCCTTCTCCTGGGTGGTTTGGGGAATGCTGCTGGGGGGCTGAGACAATGCCCTAACCCCAGGTTTTCTGCCTGCGCTTAAAAGGATTTGAGCAGGCAGATAGCTCTGATTCAGTGTGGAAAAGGAAAGGGACAGGGAAGCTCAGAAGAGCTGACAGAGGCAAAAAAAGGGTGTGAAATTCGTACTATCTGGTGTGTCTCCTTTGATGTGTCACACAGAGATTGTGCAGGCGCTCAGAAGTGAAGGGGTTAAAGCGTTTCTCGGTAACCATTGAAATGGGAGCTGTTATGGTCTATTTAGGCAATGATCTGTTACAATATCAATGGCATTTTCGATGGCAGTGTCTTCTATTGAAATCACAATAGCTTTGGAAGTTCATGGCCACGGCAGTCTCAGGGACAGATTTCTGTTCATTTTTCTTTGTTGTGAAGATTTTTTTTTTTTTTTTTAAAGTAAATTAACTCACACAAATGCGAAAGAAGCATCAAGTGTGTGACCTTTGCACAAAAGCTTCAGATTTGTCATTCTCTCTCCTTCACATATTCCGGCGGTCTCAGAAATGCCACGATTCAACGCGCGGCGCAGCCTGTGAGCTCTTGGGCTACCTGGCACAAATGGCTGGGCAAGGCTGAAGGGACAACGTGAAATCTACATTTCTATGCCATTGTCAGCTTCTAACTCTCAAGGGGAAAAAGTCAGAGTTGGGGAGAGGTTTTAGCTGTCTGCCTTCCATGCATTGAGATGGAATGGGAGCCTCCCAGCTCTGCTTCTTTAGAAACCAGGGGTAATGCAGTCCCCAGGACTGTCTGGAGAGGTTACTTGCCCATCCTTCACTTTGATGATTGATGACTGGAGAAGCTAATGATATTTTATTCACCTGTCAAAAAAATTACTTGCCCTGGGCAAGGCAGGGAGAGCGCGCCAGAATGTTAACGCTGCCCTTTTTAAGGAACACATTTATCCCATTTCCCCTAAAATATTAGCTGAAAGGGAAAAATGCTGTCCTGCCGAGCCCATTGCTGTGGGGTGTTGGTGAGGGGAATCTCTCCCACCTACAAAGTGCCTTGAACTTTGCATTGGGAGCATGAAATGTGCTTTACAAATGCATTCCCAGGGGCTCCCCTTGGCCTTTGCCCCTCACTGCCTATGGGCGAGCAAAAGGCACCAGGGCCTCCTTAGAAATATCCCCCTAGAGAAGGCAAAGGATCATCAGGTTGAGAGAGCCCCCAATAACCAGCTGTGCCTTAAGCAGACTAAGTTCAAACCTGTACTACAGGCAGATTTATTGTGTTTTATTCCATTGGTGTGATTAATTTCTATTGTGTATATTTAGGTTTGTTGATTTTATATTGTTACCATCATCTCTTTTCTATCAGAAGTGAACTAAATGTTACCTGCTCCTGCTGCTGCCTGATACAGATGGGTTTTCTTAGATCTGAGAAGTTGCAGGTGATCAGCAGCCAAGGCATTGCAGTTACCAGGTGAGGGGTCTGGAGCACCAGTCTGATGGGGAGCAGCTGAGGAAACTGGGATGGGTCAGTCTGGCGAAAAGGAGGCTCAGGGGAGACCTCATTGATGTCTACAGTTCTGTGCAAGCAGGTCATGATGAGGTAAGGGTCAGCCTTTCCTCCAAGGTAACAGCGCTAGGATGAGACAAGATGGCCTGAAGTTGCACAAGGGAAGGTTTGGGTTGGATGTAAGGAAAAGTTTTTTTCTCTCAAGGAGCAGTGCTGCACTGGCACTGCTGCTCAGGGAGGTGGTGGTCACCAACACTGGAAGTGTTCCAGAGTTGTGGAGATGTGGCACTGAGGGATGTGGCTATGGGCATAGTGGGGGTGGGTTGGCGTGCCAGACATCCCCATATGAGTGCTTCTTATGGCTCCACAGGAGTAAAATATGTTGAAAATGAGTCAAAATCAGAGTTATGGAAGCTGTGAAGGCTGCTACCATCAGCCCCGTATCATAGAATGGACTGAACTGGAATGGACACTAAAAGGCCATCTGGTCCAACTCCCTGCACTGAACAGGGATACTCACAGCTCCATCAGGTGCTCAGAACCCATCCAGCCTGACCTTGAGTGTCTGAAGGAAATGTCTGAAGGAACGGGACACCTCTCTGGGCAACCTGTGCCAATGCCTCGTTACCCTTATCATACAAAACATCTTTCTTATAAGCAAACTAAATCTCCCCTCTTTTACTTTGAAACCATTTCCCCTTGTCCTATCACAACAGATCCTGCTGCAGAGTCTTCTCCTTCTTTCTTGCATCCTGTGCTTGTAGCACTGGCTGTTGCTAGATGGAAACGGTGTCAGCCCAAAGTCACCCTGCCTGAGATCCCTTTGTGTTTGCAGGGGGACATCCCTGAGATGGAGAACTCCAGGCCACCTCCTGGCAGTGCTCCTGAGCCTTTAATCATCCACAGCGTTGGCAAAATGTTTCTGTGAGAAGGCAATTGATAAAGCAGATGAAAAGGGATCTAAATTCCTCGTCAGGCTCAAGCTCTGAAAAGCTGGATTCCCGCAGCACAGCATAAATCGCAGCCATATGAAAGGTAAACATTTCATCTTGGTGTCGGAGCAGGTAGAGATGGGATGCAAACTGCTCGCAGCAGCTGAACTAATCTGAAGTGCCATTAAAATTCATCACAAAGAAATCCAGTGCTGCAAGAAATGGCTTTTTCTGACCTATTTCTGGATCTGCTGTCTTGAGGTGCTACCGTGGTGCCCATGTGTGCCAAGAGCAGGACCTGGAGCACATCTTTTCGTGGCCTATGGTGCTTCTAAAGCATTTTAAGCTGTTTTTGCAGGGCAAAATACAGCAGCAGCCAGGCCCAGGTGTGACTGCTGCTGGCAAGCTGAGATAGAGAGCCCCACAGGAGCTGGGTTTAGAGCCACAAGGTGAGGGCCACGAGGAGAGGGATTCCCTGAGGTTTAAGTATTAGTATTTATTATTTCATTTAAAGTAGGTCATACAAATGCCTGTCTGAGTTCAGGGTCTGCTTACAAGGATGTACCTCTATTTCACACCAAGAAACTTGTCTTGATGTTTATCAACGCTGGTTTAAAAATATATGTATATTAATACGGAAAGAAAGCAATGCACAGCACAGCCCTTGCAATGTGCAGGCTGCCGCAAGTGATGATTTCAGCATCTTTCTTCCACCTCTGTGCAGAATACCAAAAAAGAACATCTTTTTCGACATCACTAGTGCAATTATGGAGGTAGAAATGAAAGTTGGAGCAATGAAAGGTGCTGCATGGCAGGGACGCCAGGCTTTGGGCACTGGGAAGTGTGCAAGCTTGAAAATCTCACTTGGCTTTTCAGTGTCCTGCTCTGTTGTGGTAATTCCCATGTTGGTGTTGTTCCAGACCATCTGATCCCAACCTCTGGAAGTCCTTCCTGCTGGAAAGCAGCAGCCTCTGAATGAACTAAGAGCACTGTTGAGTTGGAAGTTGCCTTCATAACAGCTTTGATGCTTTGTATAGGAGATGGGATTTGATAACCTGCTTCCTAACCTGTGGATAGAGAACAGAATGAAACCCAAATTCTTGAGAGAGTAACTATACATTTCTGGGAAGAGCCAGGTGATTTGTAGGGCTGTGGGTTTGCCAGGAAATCTCCCTGAGCTATTACTTTAAATTGCCACTAAGTGGCAGTCAAGTAAAAATTATGGTAAAATGAAACTTTCCCAAATAAACATTTCATCTAACGTCAGCGCAAGGTGCAGCAGCCATCAACAGAATTCCTGAGCCCTGTGGTGCCCGGGAAGCTACACCTAGGGAGGAGATGGCAATAAGAGGGATCTGTGGAAATCCACGTGGGTTTTCCTTGGGAGGTGTACAGTGTGCAGAAGTGACTTGTTACAGAACCACAGAATCATTCAGACTGGAAAAGACCTCTAAGATCCCCAAGCCCAACCCCAGCTCACCCACCACGTCCCTCAGTGCCACATCCCCACAGTTCTGGAGCATCTCCAGGGATGGTGACCCCAGCACTCCCTGGGCAGCTGTGCCAGTGCAGCACTCTTTACTCTTTCAGTGAATAAATGTTTCCTAACTTATCACTTTTTAAAAATCAGCCTAAATAGGTTTGGGATATCAATCAATTGACGTAAGTGTGTGCATGGTTGGCATAAAGGCAGGGAAGAAGACTTGCAGTGTTTCCTTTCACTTGCAAAACTGAGATTCCCGCTGGGTAACACTTGGCTCTGATGCATTATTAACCATTTTAATTTTTAAGTGGCTTGAAGATACCCAGGTAAAGCGAAGCAGAACTAGGTCAGACACACCACACAGCGGCTTTCATTAGCAGCTGTGCAGCTTTATCACCTTTTGTGAACCTCAGGGAGCCCAGGTTCCTCCCCTGCTCTGCAGTGGAGCTGGATCGGAGATGACCTCTTCAGGGAGAAATGGTAATGGAAAGTGTTGGTTATCTGAAACTTTTATCCAAAAAGACAGGATCCCAGGCACCGCGCCAACGTCCTCACATTTAGAATATTTTAAGATATTTGAGGAAAGTCACATGCACGGCATACATTTTAATGTTCAAAGGACTCTTGAGATAACATATTTTTTTTCCCAGCGTAAGGCAAATAGTAGGAAGGGAAAGATACGTATCACAAAGTCATCTGAAAACGCTGGGAGGAAGATCTGTCTTCAGCCACCAGCAAGTGCTCCACGTTGATCCATACTGCTATTTCTTACAGCATTTTTTAATCCAAAGGTCACAACGAGTGACCATGTTTTCAGCTTGGAATCCGTCTGTTTCCATCGCCAGCTTTTTCAATCTTTGAAGGGACAGGAGAAAAAAACAAAAGCCTAACCTTGCTTCAGAGTGTTGTGTTTTTGGAAAGATTAAATGATGAGATGAAAATGCTAAGCAGAACCTGCCCAGATCTGTGAGCTGCTCTCCTCATGGAGCTATGAACTCATTCCAGGTGATTCTCCCGACCCCCTGAGCTTTCCTAAGGGCTTTCCCATTGCCACAGGTCTGCATTTACAGCAACCTCCTCTGCTTTTGAGCAGAAACGCTGCAATGCTGACTAACCTGTTTGTTTCTCGTTGCTTCTTTTTAGGTGCTGATGTACTTCTTGGGTTTTCTTTGTGGTTTATCTCAGCCGAGGCTCAGCCAGGGTCTGGGTGCTGACGCCTTCGGTGTTCCACTGCCAAACAGCAGCGAGCTGCAGTAGTGTCAGCTCACCAGTGATGTGCAGACACCTGGAAGTCCCTCAGCAAAGCCATGTTGGGCAGTGAGTCCTGTCTGAGCGGTGCTCCTGGAGCTGACTGCGTCCCATACTCACCAGGTGTGCACCTGGCACTCACTGAGGTAAGTGGAGCTGTCTCCAGAGATTTTCCCTCCAGCCCGTGACATCTCTGCTGTCCCCATTTCTCCCCTGAGCACACTGGGAGCGATGTGCCATCCCCCAGCTCGGTTCCTGCGCTGTCAGATTGGCTTTGCTTCACTGAACGCATTTGTTTCGTTGGAAGTCAAATGCTTAGCATACAGCAAATGAGCCCACATCCAAATTTCTTCTGCTTCCCATCTGGTGACTCTGCCACTGGTTACAAACTCACATTATCGATCGCTTTTTTCCTCACCCAACATCTCGGTAGAAATTGGATGCATATGAGCAAAACCAGCTCTGTTTCAATATATTCACAGTACATTTCTGATGGTTTTAACCTTGTCAGCGAAGTAACAAAATGGATTGGCTGCTTGAAAGCCTACGGCACTGCTCGTTGTTGCTGAGAGCAGAAGGGGAAATCACCTTCCACTCTTAAATCTGTAACTTCTGCCCTTTGCATGATGATGAATAGAAATACTGCCAGATCTTCCTTTAAACCTGGTATAAGGACCTCTCTTACCAACAAGGGGAAAGACTTTAAATGTGTGATTGCCCCATTATCCTCAAAGCTGGGCACCTCCTGAGGCCTCCTGCTGAAACAGAGCCTGACAATAAAGAAATACAAGGAGCTCAAACCCAACAACATGGGGAGCCGAAATGCACTAATGTAGATCCAATGGGGAGGTCTGGCCTTAAAGGCTCCTGGAGCGCTTTCATAAAAGTATCATCCACTGATAGTTATCTTTCTTGAACCTGCAAAGCATTAGCATGTCTTAGCACTGTCATATTTATTTTCTGGGCATGTCTCACAGCTGACTGGGGCTAAATGTTGGGCTACGACTTGGTGCAATTGGACTGGGCTGTAGGAGATCGTGGTGGCCTAAGTAGGAGCATCTGTTGCATCTTTTAATCCTCAGGGTCAGCTCCTGCTTGTGTGGAAGGGTAGGAGAAAGGAAGTCATTATTTCCTATCAATATTGCCATTTTATTGTGACAAACATATCAGAAAAGTCCAGGAAATAATGGCAGTCAGCAACAACAGCTATTGATCACGCTGCTCACTGTTCCTTTGCTGCAGATGTGCTGCACTGCTCCCAGTGCCACAACTGCTGATGCTGTGTGTGTGCTTGGAGAAAGTTTGCTGTTGCACTATAGATGATAGGGTTGAGGAATGGTGAGTGCTCATCTGCATCTGATTGTGCCAACAGTGCAAGGCCAAGGAGTTCATGCCCAGCAAATGAGAGCTAGACAAACACACCGTAGTGCATGCCTGGTCTTCAGCTGATTTCTTCCTCCCATGAGAATAAATAAATAGGAGCAGTGGTGATACCACTGAGTCCCATGTTCAACTCTAATCCATCTCTCCTATCACCTTGCTCATGTTCCTGCAGATTACAGCACAGGAAAACAGGGAGAGGAACACACAATGATGTGATGGCATCTGTTCTGGAAGCCACAACCACGATTTAGGGCTGAGCTTCTTAGTAATTCACTGCTTTAAAACTGATCCAGTTAACAGAGTTTGCTTCCAGGTGCTTTTAATATGAAGGGTGCTGTTGAACTGCTATTGCTGCTTCCTCTCAGCCTTTGCTTTGGCTCGTTTGATTTACAGATTTCCTTTCTCATTAAAAGTGATGGTGATATTAAGCCCATGAATCCTTGATGGATTTCAAATTGAATAGTGTGAGTATTGTATTAATGCAGCTTAGCTGCGAATAAAGGAGGAAATCCATTAAGCATGTGGTGCGCATCATAAATATTCCATAACAAAAGTGTTAATGTAATGATGAGAAAAGAAAATCAAAGGTCCAGGAGTCAGGAAATGTCCAGCGCTGAAAGCTCACTCTGAACTTCTCTAAGCTCTGTTTTAACAGCCTTGCTATTGGGAAAGAGTTATGATAAAGGCTGCGTTGGGCTCCTCGTTGAGCACTCACTTTAATTGATATTGGGTGTTTTTCTGATGAGGCTGAAATCTCATTCATGTTTAATCCAGAACGACGTCCTGTGCACCACAACCACATGAAGGACGTGGGGAGCCATGGTCCTATGCAGCAAATCTGTGCCTTCAAATCTGTGCCTTCAAATCTGCACCTTCAAATCTGCTTCAGGTGTTCACATCGAGACCATTGCCAGGTATATGTAATTAAGAATTGCCTTAGAAATCAACCCAGTGCATCTGCCTTGGAAAACACTGAACCGAGCGTGCAAAGCATTCCGAGCAAACAAAAAGAAATGCAGTACATTGCTGGTGTGAGGGCTCCTCTCCACCAACCTCAGAAACAAATGTTCTGGCTGGGCTTTAATAGGCACATTCATTACTTGTGCAGCTATGCACGCAGAGACAAGGACAGAGTAAATCCAACCAAACAAATGCACACCCACAGAAAGCCCTGCAGTGACGCATGCTCGCATGGAAGGTGCATAACATTCCCAGGCACATTCATAATGTGCAGCCTGCAAACCTCCTCCACCTTAAGTACTCCCTGCTTCCCATACTGGCTTTTCTGGCTTTGGATATTTTTTTGTTGTTGTTGCTGTTGTTTTTTCCTGATGTGCAGAGTAAAGTTTTCCAGGCATTTTCCTGCTGTGGATGAGTTCTTAATGAGCAAGCTGGCTTCTGGGGCTCCCTGCTGCACAGTCATCCTCGGATAAGACAGTTCCTGGGTGGGCAGGGCTCTGCCACCCAAGCTCAGTTGCTAAGCACAGGGTGTAACTTTGTAATTAGCACTTTGGATTTTTTATTTTTTGCAGAGGACCCTGCAGCACCTCAGTGCTGTCATGCTCTGCAGAGTTGGGTGGCTGCTGGCTGAGAATTGCGTGGCTGCTGACTGAGAATTGCTGGCATGGAGGAGCTGGCTGCTCTGCACTGCAGCGCTGGGCTCTCTGCAGGCACTGCTGGAGTCACAGGGCTGGAGCCTTGCCTCATCTCAGGGTTTCCAGCCCTGGCACCAAGAGCACGGGTCAGCCTGGTTGTCCTAGTGCTCATGTCAGATTGTGTCTCCAAACTCAAAATAATCTAACGTGTTTGGTTTTTTTCCCCACTTTTAACTACAGCATGGACACAGTTGCTCACTTTTCATCATGAAGAAGCACCCCAACTCACCGATGCCTCTTAGAACCACAGAACCGTTAATGTTGGAAAAGATCACCAATTCCAATCCCACTCCATCACCATATCCCTCAGTGCCACATCTCCACATTTCTGTAACACCTCCAGGGATGGTGACCCCACCATTCCCCGTGCAGCCCACACCACTGCACCATCATTCATTCAGAGAAGAAATTTTTCCTAATATCCAGTTCTTCAAGACCAAAGTGATGTTACTTGTCAAACTGGACAGAAGGGACCTGAGCCAGTACTGGGCAGTGATGCCATCTTTCTGTCCTCTCACATGTTGGCACTCACCCTGGGCCTCTTCACCCACAAAGGTAAGGTGCCACATGTTTCTGCTCTACAGTGAGCTGACAGTTGGACATTTTCTTGCCATCACTCTCTGTCTTCTGACAGTGTTCAGTGCCGGGATTGGAACTCATTTTCAAATGAGTGAAGTGGTTTAGCAGGCATGGTGGTGATGGGCTGATGGTTGGACTAGATGATCTTAGTGCTATTTCCCAAACTTGATGATTCTGTGGCCCAAATGTCTTGAGATTATTGAGCTATCCCTTGGGGACACCCAGCCCAGAGCACTGTGCCCTTTGCTGGGGAGCAGTGTGGGCTCTGGATGTGGCAGCAGTAGAGCAGCAATAGGCAGTGACAGAGCTGGTTTGTGTCACTCATTCAGCCCTGCCTGTGAGACCAGCTGGTTTCTGCGGGCTGCTTGCAGAGGAAGATGTCTTATTAGAGTGTGAAGAAATTCTGTGTGGTGAGCAAGCCTGGTCAGATGTCCTGCACTCACAAGAGAAATGCAGCTGCTCTGTAGATCTAAGAAGATGTTGTGTAACATGATGGGTAGATGTGATGCGTGAAACATGACATGTATCTGTGGAAATAACGTTAGAAATCCTAATTCTTGGTTTATTGGTATGAAACACAAGTAAAGAAGAGAAATTCAGCTATTGCAGATAGATTTCCAACAAACATAAATAAAGGAGCCTTTGCCATGCGTTATTTCAACTTCACTGACCCTTTCCTTCCCAGAAGCTATTGCCATCTTGGTCTTCATTACGTGTAGAAATTATGTGATGGGCAAGGGATCTCTACAGATGTCACCTAAAGGTAACCAAGTAGTAGAGGAGGAAAAAGGTTAAAGTAGGGGAAAGGCAAAAGTACGAATGATCTGTTATCTTTACTGAGTGCAAGATACAAATCTGCAGATTGCCATGTGAGTTAGCAAAGCAGCAGGAATAGGAATGTTCCAATCCAGCTTGCAAAAACAAGCCAGTGGCCAGGCTTTCTTATTTGTCTCTTTTTCTGACCCATTTAGATTCCTTCCTCTTAAAGGACGTTTCTTCAAATGACAGTGTTTAACTAATGCAGAATTCCTACATCTGAAGGACAGTCTGTGATCCAGTCCATTGACTCCTGATTTCATTTAAACTGCAATTCATTATTTTCTTCCTGTGCTCATTCAAGAACCCACTGTTCATTACTCTTTCATCACGCTATGATTGGAACAATTTGTATCTGTCGCTCATACATTGGCCAGATAATGAAATAATCATTTGTGCATCTACACAGTATTTTACATTTATTTTTCACAGTGTAATTCACTTTGTAGGGTCATTTTATCATTCTGGAACAAATTGTGATCTTGTTTAAGCATTTGCTAGTTGGTAGCAGTCTGCTACTGCCAATGTCAGGACACATGTCTGAACAGACAGACAGAATGGCAGTGAAGTTATTGCTGATCCTCCAGTCAACAAAACCAGCCCGTTTTCTAGGAGGAAGGATTCTTTTGCCGCTGTCTTTATCCACAGAACACCCATGTTATTGAGCAGCCTTTCCTGAGGTTTCGGTCAGCCTGTCAGAGACAGGCATAATAAGAAGGGATAAGATTACCTTAATAAAAATGAAACTGGATGATAACGCACCCAGAGCACAATTATGGCACTATTCAAATGAGCTCCTATTCTCAAGGAGGTCAGTGAGGTTATGATTTCTAGAGGAGTCAAGAGATTAGGAGAATAAACTAATTATTCTGACATGGAATAGATAGAAAGGTGATTGCTGATTGGTTAATTCATTTTTCTTCTGTAAATCTATTTCTGTTCAATTAATTAAAATGACACATATGTTATACTCTCCAAATATCACACACATTATTATGTAAAGGTTGAGTTAGTCATTATGTTGGAAAAGGTCAGGGCTTGAATTTAATGCTGAAGGGAGATACTGTCTTCCATTCACTTGTCATAATTACCACCCAGCTCCAGTCCTACCCATGGTGGGATCTCAGCTGTGGTTTTCAGTGGACTTGCCACACAAGGAGTTTTGGACATCCATCCAAAAGCTTCTCCAACAAAAGGAAGATTAAACAAACAAACAAACAAGTCTCTAAATCCATTCCTTTGGCATGTGAGCTGAGCTGTATCAGTAGCAGGAGGTGTAATTCTGTCTTCAACTACTTCAAGGTAATGCCAGAAGTCTCTAGGACATGTGAAGGTTCTTTTGTGTTGGACATCTTGCCTGAACAGCTCTGGGAGGTATTTGTTCGGGTGAGATGTGAATGCACAGAACAGACCTGAGGTAGAAGAGGAGTGGATAAACAGAGGAGTGAGTGACTGTGCTTCAGCCTCAGAGCCACTGACTTCAAGATTCTACTGGATCAACTCTGTGCTCCTAAGTAGGTTTGATGGATGCAAGCATTGAGGCACTTGATGGTACTGAAGCTTATAAGTGACCTTTCGTTCATCCCTTCAACTTCACAGGGCGACGTAACAGCAGAGATTATTTTTGCTACTGGTCAGCAGGTCAGCGTCAGAGATGAGTGAAACATAAAACTGAACTATTTTTGCTGTTAAACCTGGAGTGTTTCTGTACAATCATGGCTGGACTCAGAAATAGCCTTGGAATAGCTAGAAACGTTTCACTTGGCCACTTCCACCATTGTAGGCATAAGTGAAGAAATAGAAGAAGAAATGAATGTTGTTGGGGTGAATATGGACAAGGCACAAAGTGGTGTTGTTACTTTGTCCTGGAAATGACTTATCATTTCAAGTCCCCTCTGGAGGGTGACAGTCTTGGTGCAGCTACTATGTGGGTTCATTGGCTTCAGCCTTCAGTGCCATCACTCCAGTAAATTCACCCATTTTCCCCAGGAATAACTAAATCATCTGAAAATGGAGAAGTCCAGATGGTCATTTACTGGCATTGTAAAATAGCTACAAAATATTCCAGGTTATTACCAGGTAAAGAGTTAAAAAAAAATTGTTTAGATTGTTTGAAGTAGGAATAACTGAGAGGACACTCATAGCCACAGGGTTTGCCAGTCTATAAACATAAATCTATGGTTACATTTGTAAACGTAAGGTCTCATGTTAGGAACTGTACACTTATTTTAATGCCTAGAAATACTCTTTTTGTAAATATATTCATTCTTCTTAGTTACACTCCATTAACTGGTGTTTAGTTAATGTGCGTACAGACTGTATCAGCCATTTTAATAGACCAAGAATGGGAAGAAAAACTGTAAGACATGAGCTGGCATCAGATTTATCTGGAGAAAGAAAATATCAGCAGAAACAAACTGTCGCAGGATGTTAAAAAATCACCTGCTTCTTAGAGGAGATACAATTGGGTAACGATCCATGGAAACATGAATGTTTCAGATTGCATATCTTCCATTCAAATTTATGACCAGCTGTCAGAGCACTGGTGCCCCTCACTCCATGAGAGGGATTGCTCTTTGCAAAGCAGTAATGAGCAGATTATGGGTGGTGCTGGAAAAAGTATGGAACTCTTTGAGAAATCGCAGTGCATCGTATTAACTTCTCTCTGATGTTAGCAATTTCCCATCATATTGTATTACCAATCACTGTCACTAATATACCATGAAATTCAGATGTATAATGTAGTGTACAACTCAACCTCTCATTTCAAAGGTTTGTTACCCATAATCCTGCATGAGTCATTAGTAATGTCACTGAACAGAGGAAAACTCATTCACTTCTTACAGTGTTTCCCCTGCTGGCAAATATCTGACATATTACGTGTGGGCACAATGCAAAATTCTCCAGAGAGCCTTGATTGCAGCAACGTGAAATGTACGTCTCTTTAATGGGCAATCAGGTCTACATGCAGCCCCCAACTATCCCAGCATAGTGTGCCCCGCCGGATGGCTGAACAGCTGGGCTCTTTGATGGAGCATCTATTTCCTTTGCTTTAAATTATTTATCTACTGAAATGTGGTTTGTAGAGTTTTAAAGGCAAGATTATGCTAAGGGGTAAACATACCCCCACTGAGAAACTGGGAAAATATCTGGGTGCTGTTAAAATTTGGGAAAGAACTTCAAATTTTTCAGGAGTGGGTTTTCCTTGCAGATACCACTTAATGGCTTGTGGGTGGAAGGAAGGAAGGCTGGCACCCAGGCCCTTCTGGAGCACACAGCACAGGAGCAGAAGCAAGCCATGCTGCCAACTGCATGAAAATGAGACTAGAATGAAACCCAGATGATGTTCTGCCCTTCCAAGAGAAAAAGAATGGCTTCAGAGACTCAAATCGCTGTGTAGGTGTGTTCCACAAACTGCCTGAACTTCACCAGCACTACATTGGGTCATCTCTCCCACCTGGGAAGGTCACCCTGAACCACGATCCTGTTGCCCGTAGTGACACGTTGGGAAATTTCATTTAGTTCCAGTTTTCTCATTTGTCTTATGTGAAAGTTAAATGTGATGGTGTCAAAAGCCTTCCTGCACCAAGATATATGATGCCCACTGCTACCTTTCCCTACACACTAATCATCTTGCTATAGAAGGGAAGTAGGTTGGTTTGCTGTGACTTGCTGTGAAATTTGTTGGCCATTCCCATCTTGTTACTGCTGAGTTACACACAGGGCATTGAGTTGTTTTCTCTGTTGTTTTTGCAGGTGGAAGGTTGTCCAGCAGGTCTGCACTTGCCAAGATGCCTCCTGCACAGACAGGTGACGTTGTCCTCTGAATCCCCGGAGGAGAGCTGATGCTTCTGGGTTAACTTCAGAGCCATATCTGGAAATGCCATCCTCTTCCTGATCCCTTAGGAATACATTAATGGATGTTTATTCAGTTTCTTGTTTAAATTAAGTCATTCTTGCTACTTATTTTATTTTTAGTCCTTAACATAAGCTATTTCTGTTTTCTCACCATTCTTTCATTGAGTCCAAGATCAGGTCAAGAGCCTCAGAGCTGATGTGTCATTTCGCTCATGACAGCGCTCTGACAAGCGGACGCGGCAGTGTGTTTGTGGCATCCAGAGAAGAGGGAAAAAGCACATTTAAAGAAGGTGAGGCACATGGCAGGCTGAATAGCAGGATGGCAGCATGTCTGTAAGATCACCTGCCAAGGCACTGCTGTCACTTCTTAATTTTGCCTCACGCTGGGCTGTGTGGAGGTGATGCTGCAACCTTATCCCCTGCTCACGCTGCTGCAAAGCTGCAGTCATTAATGCTGAAGGCAGCGAGGTTCATTGTCGATTCTCCCAGCAATAGTGTGTCAGTAGAGAGACAGGCCCAGTGGTTCCTGCATCGCCAATTCGAGTACTTAGCCTGCCAGTCCCAATTTATTTCATGAAGTGTCTGCAGTCTCCAAGTTTGCTAACGTCACGATGGTGATGTATCTATTCTTGTCTCTGAAAGGATGCAAAAGGGACATTAGAGCCAGCACAACTCTGTTAAATACCTTGTTGGCAGGGGATATCAGAAATACAATCTGCTTTTTAAGCACAACTTGCTAAATATTATATTTCACGGAGAGCATCATTATTAGGAATGATACTTGTGACAGTAGCATAGATGGCATTTTCCTCTACATGATCTGCCTGACAGTTTATGACCTGGTTGGCATGCCAATATTTTTGCTTATACAAATAACCAGACAGCTACAGTCAAAATGTAATTAAAAATGAGATCCAGGCTGCTACCAGTTTAAATCAGGCTAAAGACACAGTGACCCAGCAATTCTCATGATACTACCAGCAACATACTGTCATTAACTCTTGCAGCCTGGCTGGTGCTGTTTGGGAACAAAGCTGCTGGATGTCACAGAGCAGAGGTGTGTTATCTGCAGCACTGTGCTCCTACACTGGTGTGCTGCGTGCTTCAGAGAGCTAGGCAGAAACTTTCAGCAAAAGAATTCCTTAACAGAAAATATCAGTTCATCCAGCTTGGCAGAAAATACTAGCTCCAGGGTTATGGCATTCACCAGTGTTGGCTTTGTTATCTCAACCTTGTTTTGGGAAGTCTTGAGTGAGTGCTCAGGCCAGGGCTGCACCGTACTGGTTCTCACCCATTCTCAGTACCCCAGGATTCAATTCTGACACTTTGGAAGTCTCAGAGCTATTTCTGGCTGCCTCCACCAGCATATCCCTGCATGGTATATAAGAGACAGGAGGAATAGCAAGGAAGCCTTCGCTGCAAATCCCATTTCAGCTCAGCACTTCTGTAAATTTAAGGATTCGCATAAAAACACCACATCTCTACTGTGATTGCTAAATGGGGCTTTAGGAGAAACTGATTAAAAAAAAAAAAAAAAGAGGCAACAGAATGGAATAGAGTAGTGCTTAGATACATCTTGCATCTCCATGTCACATCTTTGGCAGAATTTTCTGGTCTAATGGCCAGAATGGGTCAAAGGTGTTCAGGTAAAGCAGATGTGGCTGCTGAGTGAGAAAGTAAAACTTGGACTATGCCTAAATTCCAGCCATTCGTATTTATTACTAGTTGTCATGGGGTCCTGGTCTCGTTCTGCTTCTAATGATTATTTCTTACCATTAGAAATTGGCACTGAGACTGGGAGACACAGGTGAGACCCCAAGGCCGGGCTTGCCTTGCAGCTTGAAGACAGTGCCTTGGTTGTCTGTGTGGGGTGTGCACAGCAGAGCACCATCACACAGTGCTTGGCCCAGGGTGGGAAACCCAAAGTAGCTGCTGCTTGGATACTTGTCAGTGCACGCAGCAGAGCTGTTTCCTATCACAATATGTTGTTCAGCTGTGGCACTCGCTGCCACAGGAGACTGGTTGCCAAAAGCTTAAATGATGCAAAAGGCAATTAGATGAGTTCATGGAAGAGCGATACAGCAAGGGTGATAACACGTGGAAGTCGCCTCGAGCGTAGAAAGTCACTAAACATAGCTCCCTGGAGACAGCCAGAGCACACAGGCTGTGTGTCTGCCCTGGTCTGAACCCCTTCTTTAGGCATCAACAGCTCTGTTAAGTCAGAGACAGGATACTGGGCTGGAGGATACAAACTGGCCATTCTCATGGCTTGTGGCTTGTTGGCGAGGGCAAGATGGCTTGTTTTCTTCTCATTTAGACAGCACTGGCAGATTTTACATCTATACGACCTCTTTCATAACTGGTGTGAGCCCTTAGCATCTCTGAGAGCTGTTTCTGCTACAAAGAATCTCTGCTCAACTTTAGGAGCCAGTACCGAGGAGGGTGGCTGTCATTGTGGCATTAAGGACGTGGTTAGTGGGCACGGTGGGGATGGTGTGATGGTTGCACTAAATGATCTTAGTGGTCTTTTCCAACTTTAATGATTCTATCATTTGTGTGTCCTGCTGAAGAGCATTCTGCCTGTGTTGGGGTTTGCATTGCTTATTTTAGAAGGAGGAGGGATTTAAGGAGTGAGCTGGCAATTCCAGTATCAGCAGGAGCTGATCCCAGCAGCAAAACATAATCACTGGGAACGGAGAAAATCCAGGAGGTTTCGCTGGAACTGAGCAAGAGCTTGACAGCTGGCAAATGTTCATGTAAGTAGGCAACTGGGAAGTGAGCTGGAGGAGGGTGATGGCGTTCAGCATCACTCCTGGAAATGTCGTGTCTCAGTACAGCCTGTAGAAAATGTGTCTCTTGTTGCTGAGCCTAACTCCTCTGTGGTGCCCTTCTGCTGCCTGCTATGGGGATGGGAGGGGAAGCAGTGGCTGTGGGCAGCCTGTGTCCAGCCTCAGTAAACCAGCATGGTTCTTCTCGCATGAATCTCTGCTCAGACAGTCTCTATTCCTTTCAATAGCCCACGGATAGCTTAAAAGATCTTGACCATTCTCCAGTGATGGCCTATGAGCCATCCACATCCTTACGATCCAAAATCCCTGCCTGGCCTCCATTGCCTGCAGCTTTGCCCAGTGCATGAAATATAATGCTGAAGTGATGAGTCCACGCTCTCATTCTAACATCAAAACTGTTTTTTTTTTCTTTCCCCCTGCATCTAAATAATAACTCTGTTGTATCAGGATAAGCTTTTTTCACCTTGGTGTTTTCTCTCATCGATGCCTGATCACAATACATACTCATGCTGGACACTGTGCTTTCATAAAGGAACAAAATCAGCAAGTGATGTGTGAAGGTTCTAACTACAAAACGTAATATTTTCTAATTTCCTGAATGGCATTGTGCTATTCAGAGTTTCAGAGGTATCGTTTCCTATGATAGACCATATGTAGAGCGAGATACACTCCAGTAATCCTCCACAGAGGCTGAATACTGAACAATTAAATGTAATGTTAAAGAACCAGATTTACAGGAAATGTTTTGCTTTGCTGGTCACTGCTAATAGTGAAGTTCTACAAAAAGATAACATTTGGTTTTCTGCAATCCAGCCTGTTTTTGTGCAGGTTATTTCTGGCTTCCTCTGAAATGTTTAGTCTCAAGGTTTTTAATAATGACTTCTATTTGGATATTCCTGCAGGCATCCCCACCTGACTGATCACAGGCTTCAGAATCTTGTGGGTGTGTTAATTTGAATTAATTATAGCATATTTGACTTGCCTTTGCTGTAAAATTGACTTGCCTAATTTGCCCAGTAGAAGTTGTCACTATTAAATCCAGAAAGCTTATGAGGATAAATCTCTTGGGATTCTGGTGATCTTCCAAAACACTTCAGACAACCCGCACTGAAATCAGTCAGGCATGAGGTCTCATGTCTGTGAGTGGGGTTGGTGAGCATCCAGAAGTCCAGGTGCACACAAAAACCCAAACATTTTGACATTTTGACATTATTCTAATTCAGAGGGAATGGGGGAGCGGTCTGGCAAAAAAATAATAATAATAATAAAAAAATTACAGAGTAATGAGAGTGAAAGAATTCTACAGAGCCAGACTCCTATATCCTGCCTTACTTTCATGTGTGACTGATTTGTCTTTTTATATTGTTTCCAGTAAGATGCTTTACAACCAAGATTAATCCTACTGGAAACTTGACTTCATCGATGCACTCACTACGTAAGCTGCATTTTCTTAGCAGGTATGTGGGAAAATATTTCTGTCCTTTTGCACGTGCTTCTCTTGGGCTTTGTTTCTGTTAGCCTCCAAGCATGTCTGTGACAGGAAAAAAGATTTGCTCCTGGTCATGAGCAAAGCCAGGGGGATCTCATAATGGCCATGCTACGCTTTTGTGAGGAGGCTGAAATTTCTTGCTCAGACATTAATGCTGTCTGATTAATAAAATGTGTTAATTTACATCCACTTGGAAATTAAATAGCAGCTCTGATGGGAGGCACAAACAGCAGTAGTTCTTTTCAGAATATGTTAGAGAAGGTCTGGGAACTCTCCACATGGGCTTCAGGGGTTTGCAGATGTGACGAGCTGCTTGGCAAGCCCTCATGGGTCACAGATGCAATCGTCTCATCTTCAAAATGATTAAACAATATATGGCAGGAGCTGTGCATAGGAGAGGTGGCACAGCCTGAACTCTAGCACAAAGCTGGAAACAGCACAGACACTCTTTAAATTTTCAAACTCTTTTGCATCTTATAAGAAAATTAAGGTGTAAATAGGTTAATTATCGTAGCTTAGGGATTTTCCAAGCTATGCTTTCTGTAATAATCTGCATGGTTTGGCTAATGTAGAGTTGAAAAGTTTTGCTGCATGTTTTTAGGCATTTTTTTATAGATCAGCATGGAAATTAAGGATAAATAACCTCTAGGAGGACAGAATCAAGATAAAAATTTGGAAGTAAGCTTACAAAATGTATATGAGTGAATTTAACACAGAATAATAGAACTTGTGCATGACATGTTGTGGTGAATTGGAAGAGCAGTGTGCGGCAATTGCGGCAACCCAAGCGAGCAAATGGCTTGTAGGAGGGATGGCTGGCTGGGGTAGTGTTAATGGGGCCAGTCATGGAATCATAGAATGATTAAAGTTGGAAAAAACCACTAAGATCATTCAGTCCAACCCAACCCACCCCGCCATACCCATCACCACATCCCTCAGTGCCACATCCCCACGGTTCTGGAACACCTCCAGGGATGGTGACCCCACCATTCACTGGGCAGCCCTGTGCCATTGCAGCACCGCTGTTTTGGAGAGCAATTTTTTCCTAATATCCAACCTGAAGTGTGACTTCTTTCTTGAATTTTGCCATTCCAGGGATTACCATCATGATTTTATGGTTAGAGAAATTCTGTGCTTTATTCATTGTGTTTATTGCATAGAAGCTATGCATACCACATAACGAACGTGGGGCAGCTGAGCAATTCTGCTGGGTGTTTGCTCTGATGCTGAAGCCAGTTAGTGATCAGTTACATTGCTGTTGTTCAAGAAAGTGCTCATCTCCAGGAGCATTAATTTCTGTGAGTGTAGTTACAGTGGAAAGCGATGTGCTCTGAGATTATTTTATTTAGCTAGAAGTCCCAGCATTGCAAAAATGAAACTTGAAAGTTATGCTTCCCATAGTATTTTACATTAATTTTAATCATATTATTCTCCCTTTTATGACATGCCTCTCTGGTGCTCGTAAACCAAGAAATGAGTATCATCCACTTTCACTCCAAGTTTACATGATAAGTAGTTAGATGCATAATTTCCCTGTTTCTTTTTGAGATTTAATGCCTGACTATGTTACGGTATTAAGAATCTTTTCCACAACTCCATCCATACATCCAATCCACTCCCTGCTCTGTGTGTCCTTCACATCTGTCAGAAATGCACATAAAAATCAGATATCAGTTATCTCCAGATCAAATCATTCCACAGCCACGTGAATGCAGTTAAGATAAATGTACTCATAAACCCCCATAGCTCTCCACCCAGCCGTGCCAAGCTCCCAGCCTACATTTAGAGGCAGAGAGGCATGTGTTTGGTACAGTGTATGCTTTTTCTACAAATTGCCTTTTCCTTTCCCAATATTTCCTTTCCCAATTTCCTTTCTTTAATTCTGCAACTAAAATTTGGTTTACAGGAAAGAAACAGTGACTCCAAGGCTAATTGCCAAAGCAACTCTACATACGTGAAAGAAAAATCAATATTGTTGACGAATCCCCTTCTATTTTGCAGTTAAGGATAATTTATTTCTAATAGTTCTCAATATCTCTGTGAATGAGCATCAGGTAGGAGGAAGCACAGTAACTGTCCCAAAAATTTGGCTCACTTGGAAAACCATGACTCTTAATTTCTTACTGTCTTCTGTTCAAACTCTAGGAAGAGTTTAATAGAAAAAATGGAATCGGGTGCACTGTTGAATAGCAGAAAATTAATATTTTCCATATCAAAAAGTGCTTCCAATTACATCTGCTTTCACAATAGTGTTTTATTGAATGATCAGCTTGGACAGAAGAAGCAGAGGTAAATCACCCTGAACGAGACACCAGATAGCTGTTAATGACAGGTAGCTCCTTGACTTCTTATATTTCCTTCTTGCATTTAATCCCATCATTCTCAGTCCATTATGCAGAAGGACACTTCCTTGCTTAAAGGGTTCTCAATGTCACCAGGCACTGGCCAAGACCTGGGTGCTTTTTAAACACTTGTGCAGACGGTGTGAGAGTCAGCAGGGCTTTGCTGAGGCTGGGAAGTTGTCAGAGAGCCCTTCCAATGACTGGCTGCTGGGAAAACCCAAAGGGCACAACTGAGACCCCCAGCAAGTAGAAAGCTAATTACCACAGATGGATATTTCTTAATTAGAAATGGACCATGGCTATGGAGCAGGGCCTCCCAGAGTGTGGCAAAGAACTGCCGCAGGGCTTGCTTGCAGTGGGGCATCTGGAAAAGACAATATGGGAACTCCCTGAGAGCTCTTTCAAAGTTTCCAGTGGACCTCTGTGGCTTCAGGGCACTGAATGTCCCCAGAGAGAGGAGCCATTTGCAGCCACTCTGTTGGTAACCATGTGGGATGTTTTCCATTTTAAGTCCTGGTTTTGCTCCTCTTCCAGTGGAATGGTATTTGGAGAGTGGTTGTGAAATTTCTCATAATCTCTACCATCTTTTTGGGCTCTGCTACCCTAATCTTGCCAGGTCTGCATTGAGTGTTTCTATGGTAACTCCCTGGGGAGCCTTCCTCTTATCTGGGTGAAGTTAACTGGAAACAAATAAATATGTCTGAGATGAAGGGGGGTTGGAGAAGACCGATGTGGCCTTCAGAGCATGGTCTGGAAAAAGTGGAATTGTTTGCAAAGGGTTTTCCAGGGGTCAAAGCTCGTGCTTAAAACCCACTTGCCTCCTGAGGTGCCTTAGGGCAGCACCAGACAGAATCACAGAATAGAATCACAGAATAACTGTTGGAAAAGAACACTACGATCCCCAAGTCCAACACCAACACACTCCACCATGCCCATAACATCCCTCAGTGCCACATCTGCACAGTTCAGGAGCACCTTCAGGGACGGTGACCCCACCATTCCCTGTGCAGCCTGTGCCAGTGCCTCACTGCTCTTTCTGAGAAGAACTGTTCCCTAATATCCAACTGGAACCTCTCCTGGAGCAGCTTGAGGCCATCACCTCTTGTCCTGTTGCTGTTACCTGTGAGAAGATGCTGACACCGAGGTAGAGGCAAATTTTACTGCACTGAAGATGCTTAGCCAGGGAACAGGATTTTCACACACTGTTTGAGAAGATCTATAGTCCCTGTTATATCCAAATTACAACAAACATGATGTCATGTCTCATTAGTGAGCATCTCTGTGCGGTTTCACACACAGTGGGAAGGGAAGGAAGTGTGGGTCCATCTGTCACCTTGCCCTTGGGGATGCCAGAGAAGGGACAACGACTGCCTGTCCAACCAGTCCCCCCCTTTCCTCTCATTGCAAGGCTGTGGAACACACCTTTCTCAGAAGGTGTCATAATTAACCTCAGAGCTCTTTTCCTTTGCATTTTTAGGTGACATTGTTGATGGGCCAGCAGCTGTTTGAAAGCTGCCAGACCTTTCCTGCTTGGTGAGCGTTTCTCTTTGAGCTTGGGAAATGTCCCCAGTGGGAGCTGTGACCTGCCACTGCCGTTACCCATGGGAATGCAACACCTGCAGACACCAGCCGTCTCCTTCCCACTCCTTCATCTTGGAAAACCAGCTGCAGGTTGCTTATCATCAGTCCGAGCCCAAAAGCAGAGATACTGATTCCGATCTGCAGCTGCAGCCGGGCTTAAATCTTGATCTGCAAACGGTGAGTCTGTGAGCTGAGTGTGCAGAGACATTATTAGATTATTAAATCAATGACACTCAGGTTATTAGTCACACTCATCCGCATTACCTGACACCGTAATGATGTTCTATTTTTACTTCCATCCTGCTAATGTCCCAGAGGTACTGAAATTATGACCAGAAAATTAATTTCTATACATTTGAACAAGAAATAGAAGTATAGGGAATAATCTCACATCAACGGTATAAATCCTGGTGGAGTTGTTTAGAAAAGCAACTGGGAGAGGGCTGAGAATGGTGCCTCAGATGCAGCCTTCTGTGCATTCAGTGTCCAGCTTTCAGGGATGCTCTGGCTGATAACTGGGCCAGGCTATTTCAGTGTGTAACTCATTTGGGGCAATTAGGACTCGTGAGCTGGCGTTAATGATCTCACTCCCTCAGCCAATGCTTTCTTGCAGAATCCCTCTGTTGTCACAAAGGGTTGAAATCAATCCCAAGAAACAGAAAAAGACCAGCACAAGGCAAGATGTTGTTTATGTTTTCAGAAATTACTTAAGTGCAAGCAAATTATCATCTCAGCCCCCAGGTTGAGCAAAGGAGAGAGGCTCAATCTGCCTGCAGCCTGCATTGGGTCTTCTCTCTGCCTCACATGGAAACCCCCCCCCCCCCCGAGGATGCTGAGCATCCATCCCACCCCCGTCTGACAAAGCAGCACCAGCACCTTGCCCCTGCAGTCAGGGAAATGCAAAAAAGTGGCTCAGAGGGCTCTACTACCCTTTATAAATGCCTGAATGGGAGCTGCAGTGGGGTATGGGTGTAGGGTGGTACTGGAGCAGGATGGGGACAGTGCCAGCAGGGATAGAAAGAAGAGTGTGGGGAGAGGGGCTGGGATGGGGACCCTGAGCACCAGTGTGGCTCCCCATTGCATGCACAGCTTATGGGGAGAAGCATATGGTGAAACATCCCTCAGGGAAAGCCCTTCTCACCCTTCCCCATGCCGCCCACAGCCCTAGCTACTTGCAGTTTCCCTGAGCTTATTGAGTACTGGGAGCACGTCTACATATTGCTTAATTATAACTTGGTATGGATGCCTGTCTTAACAGGTTGGTTGTTTCATGTTTGCAATTAATATGGAAACAAGCGTTGGTGCTCGCTCTGCCCTAAATGGAGCAAGGAGATTTCCTGAGATCTTCTAGTGATTACAAATAGAGTGATGTATGAGACCCAGTGTGTAGGTATGCACTGTCGGTACATGCTAAATGCATGTTGCAGGATGTTCTCGTGAGCAAAGTTTGTAGTAGAACCATAATGAGCTGTTTAGGTGTAATTAAAAGGTGGGGTGAGAACTTGCACGGAAATCCTCCTCTCTAAGCTTTGGGAAGCCTGCTAATAAGATGTAAACATCTAGCAGCTCAGCTGGAGCACAGTGTGTTCTTTGGTTAAACATTAAAGGGGCATTGTCAAGTGGTTTTAATTAATTAGCTAGGCTTTAAATGAAATCAATTCAATTTGGAGCGGTTGGGCTCAAAATTAGGGACATTTTCACCTGGTGGAAACTGTCCTTTAAATGCCGAATATCTTAACAGTAAAAAAAAAAAACAAAAACCATTAAGAATGTGTTTAAGATATTGCATCTCTATATCCCTGAAGGTGTTCCAGAACCATGGGGATGTGGCACTGTAGGACATGGTTATGGGCGTGGTGGAGGTGGGTTGGGTTTGGGCCTGGGGATCTTAGCAGTCTTTTCTAACCTTAGTGATGCTGTGGTTCTATAGTCTGTGTTTTCATTGATGTCATTGCTGCCCATGGGAGGATGCTGGCAGTGCTCGCTCAGCCTGCACCGTCTCTGAGCTTTCTGCCCACTTTTGGCTGTAGAAGCACTGGGAGTTACAAAATTCCTCCTGTGCTTTTAGGAAAACAAACGCTGTTCTTGATATTGACTTTTTAAAAGCAAAAGAATTGAAGAAAATGAGAGTGCAGGCACTTCTTATTAGGCCATCACAATGCCATATATTATCCCAGATGCTTTGTGTTAGATTTAGGGGGGAAAAATCAACACCAACTCCCTGACACAATAGGCTATAACTGCTGGAAGCCGTTATGGGCTATTATGTGAAGCCGTTACAGTCTATTGAGTAAATAATCTACAGATTAAAGCTTTCTAAGTACACAGTAACTTGATAGGTAACCAAAGAAGCCATTACAATATGTCACGTCAATAAGGGGAGGCTTACAGCTCCTCACACTTTGCACAGTGACGGATTTATCCGCCTAAAACCAAAGCGGTCGCCTTTCGGAAAACCAAACGAAACAACCAAACCGCAGTGCAGCTTTGCTCTGGGGCTGAGGATTCGGAATTGCAGCAAGGGCTGAGCATGCAAAAAGGTGCCGCTCCTCATCTGCTCACCTCTGCCTGCACCACGGGCACCCACAGCTGCAGAGAGTTTGTGGGTGCACGGCTCAGTGCTTCCCCAGCCCCGCTGCCCCCCAGCCCCCCTCCCACCTCAGCTCCCAGGGCCTCATCCTCCCCCTGGCATTTAATTACTCCGGGTTCCCAGTCTCGCCGGCGTGTTTAATATGAGCTATGTAAATTTCTCCCAAGAATGATAGGATTTTGACAGCCTGATTTGCCTCGCAGGCATACTCAAGCCAGCTCATTTTCTCTTCCCTGGAAATTTTTGAGTGGTCGGGTGGCATTTGATTACCATTGGCTGGCATATCTGAGCTCTGGGGTTGAGCATAAAGATATTTTAAATTTAATAGGTTTAAGATGTCATTATTTCCATGCTGATGAATTTATACTTGTAACCGGAGAAACTTAGAGCATTTAATGAACTTATTTAGTTCATGGTGCAAGCTTTAAACCCAATCCCAAGTATAAAATTAAATCATGTTGGATAAAAACTAACACCCAGAAGCTAAAACTGAATGGGGTAAATGAATGAATTTATAAAGACAGAATAAATACAGACATAAGGCACCTAAGGGACAGATTTACTAAGACTTTTTGCACTGTTTTCAATTGAGCTTGTAATAGCATAAAAGAATTAAATCTGATTTACTAAGAAGGATTTGTACAGTATTTCACCACCTGCTTCCCAGAGCCAGCAGCCCCTTCCCCACCACTCCCACCATCAGCAGGAGCTCTGGGCACAGCCAAACACGTGGCAGAGAAATCTCCAGCTTTGCTGAAAAGCGCACAAGCAGCCGGAGAAGAAAGCAGTGCAATCCAAGAGGATCAACAGCGCCATTCTATGAAAATCAATTCTAATTCTAACCCAGTCAATAAGGAGCAGCGTCGCTGCATTAGATGGGAGAGGGATGGGTTGTGCCGTGATAGCTTTGAAGTCTCCTTCCCAGGCCCAGTGTTCCAAGGCTTTACTGAACATCTTTCAAACCCTGCACACTTTCATAGCTGCACAAAGAAGGCAGCACCTCGGTGGTAAAAGGAGTCTGTAGTTTTCCAGGCAATGTGGGGTCGTGAGACTCAGGTCAGGTTTGGAAATGCCGTAAGAGATCTTTTCTATTTGAAGCAATCAGAAAGCCCAGGTGAGGAAATGCAACTCTCGATTCATAGCTGAGGAACTCACTGAAGATGTAACTGCAAATGAGCTATTCTCTATAGTAGTGACTGTTCTTATCGAATTCAACATCCTTATGGAACAGCATCATAGAAAAGATGCATTTCACTTTAAAAGGAGGAGATGATAGAGAAGAATGAGGAAGCAAGCTAAGAAGATACTGGAACGAACATCAAATTTAAAAAATATATAATTACATTAGTGCTACCTACAAGCAGATATTGCTCATTTTGGTACTTAACTAAAGCAAATGCACTGGAAAATAAGCCAGTGGGACAACACCGAACTGAACGATGGATGTTATAACCAGAGACCTCTTTTTAAAAACTTAAGAGGCTTTCACGGGATCCTGGACTGGTAAAAGTTAGGATAAGGACTAGGAATCAAGTCCTATCAGATTTTACAATGGATGGAACACTCAGCAGAAATTCTAGAGGTATTTGTGCTACCCACAAATGAAGAATAATGGGCTCTAAATCAGCACTTGCCTGTAATCAGGATGTGCCTTAATGGCTGCTGCTCTGCAAGCGCTGGCACCATCCTCATGGGCTCAGTCCTACCTGAAGGTCTGTTTGCCAATGGCAGAAATACCAAAGGAGAACAGAAGGTACAGAGAAGACAACAAATACCTTTAGACATAGGGACATAGGGACCAGCCCCTTCCAGCCTGAATGATTCTATGAGTGGGCATGGTGGTGATGGTTGAACTTGATGATCTTGCAGGCCTTTTCCAACCTTAATGATTCTACAACGCCATGACCCTATAAAAGAAAACCTAAAAATGCTTAGGCTCTTGCTTGGAAAGGATATGATTGAAGGGAGAAAAGTAAAAGTGTGGGCTGTCCTGAGTGATATGAAGGTAGATGGGGATGAGCATTACTCAGTACTCTCTCCAAACCCCCAATCTGGGAAGAAGAGGGTTTGTTGCATTCTTTCTTTATCTGGAGGCACAGCGCTCAGCTGAACGATCGGCTGCCAATAGAGCGGGTCAACAATTTTCCAGCAGAACAATTTTTTGAAC
The DNA here is from genome assembly GCF_905368555.1 of Meleagris gallopavo. Taxonomy (NCBI): domain Eukaryota; kingdom Metazoa; phylum Chordata; class Aves; order Galliformes; family Phasianidae; genus Meleagris; species Meleagris gallopavo. The sequence continues at coordinate 3,677,197 of NC_139412.1, read as the reverse complement.
CACTTTCTGTTGGGAAGCGCTGATTTGATGGGATCAAGAAGCTTTGTGGGAATACGTCAATGCCATCAAGCCATCAGCAGAAGCCAGACATCTGCCCGGCCTCCTCGCCTGCTGCCCAGCTGGCTGGCTCATGGGGACAGCTGGGCTGCCACACCACAGCCAGCAGCATGCCTGATTTTTCTTTACTTCGTCATTAGACTATTTCTATTCAAAATTGTTTTTTTTTTTTTACTTCATTTGAACCATTCTATTTTATGCCCACTGTACTTGCAGCACTAAAAATGCTCCGTTGCCAATCAGAATATCAGACATCAAATCAAAGTACAACTCGTGCAATGAGTATCATTTATACGATAATTTAAATGAGTTTTTAGGTCTACATTTTGAAGTATAAAGTTGCACCAATGTGAAGAGTATGTGCAGTAAGAAGCCAGCACCTTTTTATTTGTATATCATATCACGCATTAATATAGTCACATTTTGTGTTGTATAGAGCTGGAGTCTGTGATGACAAAATAAAAGCTATATTTGAATCTCTTTCTAACTTACTGGGCTAAATGACAATGGTGTGTCAGTTTTTGCAGAATGCAATTTCAGAATTTCACTCCATGGGCAATTTCAGTGTTTTGATGTGTTTTGTTGCTTCATTTTGCAGATGTTTCTATAAAGAGCAGGAAAGTTGGACTGCATGTTCTCTCTGTTTAAATGAAAATATCTGTTCTTAACCCAAACCATGGCCAGTGCACCATACAAAATGGGTGAGTCAGATTTTAAGGTAGGTGGAAAATCAGTCTTGTTTTGGGTAAAATGAGTAAAAAAATTCCTTTCATAGTAAACACATCCCTGGAACCAGGGCAAGAGCGAACTTTATCAGTCTTTATAATCCGACATGGGAAAAAATTCAAGCAAATATGTAACTTTTTGACCTGATGGGATGATTTCCAGCACTTTTATTTTGCCTGCAACGACTACGGAGCTCAAGCAGAGCAGACACCTGCAGCTGGGTGCGTACTGCTCATGCTGTGGGTAAAGTTGTCACTGGCTGCGGGTGGTACCACCTCCTGGGAGATACCCAGCCCTTGCTTGTCGCTAGATAAGCAACTTTCTGCAACTCTCAGCATGCCTATTTTGATTTGAGAGGTTTAAACGGAGTCCAGGCAGTCATGTGGATGATCTGCAGGGATGGTTGTTTTCCTGACAAGCTGGTGCTTTTGGAGCAAACCAGCACAAACCCTGTGTGCTGAAGGTGGTGGGAGGGTCTCTGCAAGGCAGCACTTGCCCACTGCAGCCGCCTTGGACAAGAAGCAAAGCTCAGGTGAAAGCAAACGTGGTTTGTCCAGCAGTGTGTGCAATCCTCCCGGTGCTTGGATGATATGTAATGAGACCAGAGCATCATATGCATGAGATTCCTCTGTGTTCAGAGGCTGTTTGGAGGGAGCTGGTGGTGGGGCTGTCCCAGGTCACGCACAGTATGTCACACAGGGATCCCACCCCACCATCGTCCTCCGATCCTGGAGTTACTGCTATTGCTTCTCTCTTTCTGGGGTGATTATTTTCAATAATCCTAAAAACTCAGCAGAGATAACTTCAGTGCAGGGAGCCGTTGCGCCATGGGCCACCATTAGCAATTAAAATGAGATAAACAATTACCTGTGAACTTGGCACATGGGATGGTTGCTGCCTCGACAGCCACTGCAGGGCCACTCTGGGGCTCAGCTGCCTCTGCTCCTGATCAGAGCAGCACTGGAGGACTGGGGTACATTGGTGATGCCCAGAGGAGATGCCACCTCCATCACAGAGCCCCCAGGCTGTGTTCTGATATTTATTACACCTTCATTTTCTTTCTTTCCCCGCTTCTTCATCAGGCCACTGGAGGGAATAGGAACACACTATCTAATTTCCTAATTTTCCCGTCAGCTTTCTGGCTTTCAAAATGATTGCGGCAGAAATCTATAAAACGAGGACGAGGGGAGCAAACTTAATGCTGCCGTAAATCTCCAAAATGGATGCAGAAACACAGTGCTCAAAGAGGAGTAAATAAAAGTGAGGAGAGATTCATTCCGGTTTTCTTCTCTGTAAACCTGCTGGCAGCTTGGAATTATTCAGAAAACAACATTTAACTGAGAAAAAGGGAACCCTGTAAAATAGTAAAGATTATTCCGTAAAGCTAAGCACCCTCCATCAATCATAGCTGGGAACATTGCTAAGTTATAGGAACCCACAGATGGCTGTCATTAAAGGGAAAGAGTCTCTCCCGCTCGGTGGGCCGTGCTGCTCCATGCTGTACGGCTGCAAATCGAGCTGCTTTCATGGGGGAGCAACAAAAGTGGTTTTAAAATAGGAATTTCAAACAGAAGCTGCATGAGCTGTTCAGCAGGACTCGGGCTTATTGAGAAACCACAGCGGTAATTTCAGGCCTGATTTACAGGAGGCTGTAATAAGCCTCCCTGGTTTAAAAGAATACGGCGCTGGTTTTATGTCTGGTGCACATCAGGGCTGGAGGAGCTGCAGTGGGGTGGGTGCCCCATTGTAAACAGCGACTTGGGGTGAGGGCTGAGGAACGGGGTGTATCGGGGGGATGGGACAGCCAGCAAGCTCCTTCCCCACACCAGGCACAGGACCAAGCCCTGTGTGCCCACCTCCAGCATTGCTGCTCTTCCCTTTGGGGTGAACTCACCTGGGGCTTTGACTCAGAGAGCAGCAGGGGAGATGCTCAAAACAAGCTGAAAATAACACGCATTGACTGCTGCTGCTTCTGTCAAGACAGATGTCACCAGGTGAGCTCCCCTTGGATTATATATTAAGCCACACCGTGATGTAACATTGAGGCACTGCATAGCTCCTGGGGGGTCAAGCTGTCTATAGGAGCTGAGCATTGCAGGTGTGTGAGGGATGCTGGGGGCTGTGGTGGCATGGGAAGCCTTTCCTGACATAAAATGGCACTGCATTTATTTATTATTAATTACTTCTTAGCTCCTACCACAGCACCCTCCCTGTCCCTATTTCACTGTTGATGGCTTTGCTGAGCTCATTGCTCACTGGCCCAAGGGCTTTCCCAAGCACTAACCCTGCAAATGCTGTATTCGCAATGCTTTCCTAAAACATGGCCAGCAGGATCCCACAGCATTTTTCTTCTTCTCTATCTCTGTTGAACCCAAGTACTGCTTACTGTATCTCCAACAACTCTGTTTATAGCTCCCTGACACAACCCCCATTGGTGTTTCGCTAGAAAAGGGATCACCAACAGATGCAATTTCTTCCAGTGCTGGGATTGTGTTTATTTTACTGGAATTGTACTCCATTTATCTGGTTGCAAAGGGACTAGGCAATTTATATTGGCAGCAGTGAATGTACTGAGACTGGCAGTGGTCGCATGCTCACGGCTTGTTACCCAAGGAAAGTTCAGAGCATACTAATTTATCCCACCGTGGAGCAGCAGTAGAAGAAATGTACAAATGGTATCAATCGGTCTTACATTAGTAACAGTGTAAACATTTTTTTCAGACGATAAAAGATCCAATAAATCTACTTTATTCTGTTTCATTGTAAGGTCCAGTTCCTCCTTTCCATCAAACAAACAACTTCCAGGTAGCGGGAGGGATATTGCATTCCTTATTCACAAATCACAGTTTGAAAGATTATTTGTAATTTTCAGTGCCTACCTTCTTATATGGTGTTCATAAAACGAGATTAGAGTGATTTACAATAGCGAAAGATGGAACAAGACTGAGAGGAGATGTGACTCATTAGACATCATCCTGAGCCTGTTGGAAGGAGCCTCGCTCAAGAAGGGATGCTGTGATTTCCCAGTCCCAGGGATTTAGACTTATTTTGGAGGTGTTTCGGTACCCAAGTACCTGTGTTGTACCTGAAAACATGACCTCCATCCCTGCTTTTGCCTTTTGTGAAGCCAAACAAGCAATTCTGTGGGAAGGCTTCCCACCCTCCTTCTTATCCTTAAACTCTATGACAGTGCTCTTGTGAGGCCCCATCTGCAGTACTGCGTCCAGGTCTGAGGTCCCCAGTACAAGAAAGATGCAGAGCTCTTGGAGCGGGTCCAGAGGAGGGCACTGAGATGATCAGGGGCTGGAGCACCTTTCCTATGAGGAAAGGTTGAGGGAACTGGGATTGTTTAGCTTGGAGAAGAGAAGGCTTTGGGGAGACATCATTGTGGCCTTCCAGTACTTGAAGGGAGTGTATAAACAGGAGGGAGAACGGCTGTTTACGAGGGTGGGTAGTGATAGGACAAGGGGGAATGGTTTTAAAATGAGAAAGGGGAGGTTAAAGTTGGATATTAGGAGGAAGTTTTTCACTCAGAGGGTGTTGAGACACTGGAACAGGTTGCCCAAGGAGGCTATGGATGCCCCATCCCTGGAGGCATTCAAGGCCAGGCTGGATGTGGCTCTGGGCAGCCTGGGCTGCTGGTTCGCGATCCTGCACACAGCAGGGGGTTGAAACTAGATGATCATTGTGGTCCTTTTCAACCCAGGCCATCCTATGATGCTGAAAATGTATCTCATTGTTGTGTCACTGAGCTTTTTAAAAATGAAAAAGATGCTTTTTCTTGCATTAAAAATGGGGCAATTGTGCTTAGTTTGTAATTCATGGCACTTCAAGTTGCCAGTATTTGTTATGGTTCTGGTGTTCAGCTCTTGTACCTGGAACTAAGAAAGAACTTGCTTCCCTGGTGGGCAAATCAAAAATACACCCATCTGCCCTGTAAGCAGATACAAATTTGGCTTCACTGAGCAAATGAAAAAGAAATAGGATGAACCCAAGGGTTCCTTTAATTTGCAAGAAAACAGACTCCAGAAGAAGCCATCTCAACTCCTGGATTCATTCGTAGTATTGGAAATTGGTGAGTGGATTCCTGTCCTAACACTGGGAGGCCTGTAGAAACCCTCTTGCTTCAGTGTCTCCTCCTTGGTTTTCTCTTCTTGAGCACCCACACAATCCTGCCAACCCGTGTAGTGCATCTCCCTAAACAACAAAAAATGGTGTGTCTGGAAGCAGCACTCACTTCTGTTCTCTCTGAGCAGACAGGATGTGTAACAAATGACTCACACGCAGTAATTACACTCTATTCCTTCCTATTCTGCATTGATTATTCAGAGGTAGGAAGACGAGCTCTCTCCTGAATAAAGAAAAGATCTGGAGACCCAAATATTGGAACACTGATGGGTTTTGTTTGTTTCTTTTTTCCCTCTCTCCTTTGTTTTCCAGGCACTGTTTACAGCCATGGCACACCGAAGAGATGAAACATATATAAACAAAACCTCCTGTCAGAATGCTTGTAGTTTATGTTTGTTTAAAGGACAATTTTGTGTCATCTCTTTGTATTTTAATAGTCAAAATAAATTTTGCATAATAATTCAACTCCTCTCTGCTGCCTGTAATGACTGTCTGCATTTTTCTGATGGATGTTTGTATTTGTTTCCTATGATTTACATGACCTGACGTCTCATATAATGAGCTTCCCAGCACAAATGCCATTTGTGATACTCTGCGCAGCACTAATCTATCATTTGATGACCTTACAAGAACTGGGGTCGTGGATTCAATCAGTAAAATGTTTCAGGGTGTAATTAATTATTCCCCCCACTCTCACTCTACAACTGTTCGTTTACAAGTTGATGAAAGCGATGTTATTTCGCAACACTTCTTCAATACATAGGGTTTGTTTGTATAATCAATCACACTAAGTTGGGGAGTTCTTAGTATTCATGGCTTTGTCTTGCTTGGAACTTCCAAACGTTTATTTTCCAGCTTAATTTAATAGTTTAATTAGCCAAACAACTAGCTACTGTACTTGTAAAAGTGTGCTCAGGTTGTGATTTAATAACACGGGGACAGCCGTGGCTTTGCATTTCCTGGGCTGGATTGCATTACCTGGGCAGTGGAGCCTTGCCCAGAGCTGAGCCTTGCAGGCACATTGCAGAGCAGGGAAGGGCTGCCTGCTCTCTGCTCCTTATCAGACAACAAAGGGAACACAAGGTCTTGGCCCTTACCACCCTTTGCTTGTTCCGATATTGTTTGAAAGATGACGAGATCTCCAAGCTGGGGCTCTGGCAGTAATTCAAGACACGTGGTTAGTGGACATGGTGGTGATGGATTGACGGTTGGGCTTGATGTTCTTAGAGGTCTTTTGTGTGTATTCAGCCATCTTTTCATCTAATAATTTGAATTTCTGATTCACAGATGGCTCTGGACCCACCCTGCAGGACTCTTTTGGGGCAAGGAGATGAGATCTTTACCAACAGTACTCAGAACAAAGCCACTGACACAGCTTGGAAGGAGCCGAAAGCCATCAGCAGCTTAGCAATGATTCCCCGAAATGCTGTTATTATGTTAACAAGTTTTCTTTTATCCTCTCAAGGTCTCAGGGAATCTTTCTATTGACCATTAAGGCAAAGTAAGACAAAACATGCTGAAATTGAGAACTGAATGCTTATGGACAGAAATCCTATAATGTTATGATTCAATTTCACTTTGGGTAAAGATGATTGTTTCTGCAATCCAGCTGCTTGGCTCATTGAAACACAGGGGGAAAAAAAACTCACAGGGAGGGAAGGCAGGGGAAAAAACACAATAAAAACAATAAAATATAGGGAGAAAACAATAAAAACTGGGAGAACATTCCAGTTCTAACTGGAAAAGACACAGGTGAGTCTTTAAAGGACTGATGTGAAGTAGTGCAGCAATGTTTTTCTCATGGTCTGTAGCCATTACTTTGATGCAAAACAGGCACGGAATGCAGCAGTTCAGTGTGCTTAAGGGTAGTGCCTCAGATCCATCAAACCACATGGTGCAGCTCACATCTATAATATGCATGAAATCATTTGCAGAATTAATTCTAGACGTTATTTCACAGGGAATTGGCTGTATCCAGTATATTGAGACTAATACTAATTGTTCTGTTATATAGACTATAGCCATTACTACATCTGGGGAATCACTGCTGTTGCATGGACTTCTTGCAGTGGTGTTTGAGCTGTGTAGGATCTGGATTTTCCTTTGAAACGTTGGAGGTCAGGAACAACTAGTCCCAGCTAAGAGCTAATTGCCTGGAGCATAATTTCTCTACAGTGAGAGAGTATAGAAGTAGCATCTGAAAGTACAAAGAAAGTCACTGTGCTTTTTGCTCTATCAGCAGACTTTAATGAAATTTTGAAGGGGGAAAAAATTGCTTCTTGGCTTAAAGCATGAGCTATGTTATTAATCTCTGCAAAGGAGTTTTATAATTGAAATGCCGATGGAACAGCAGCTCTACTGACTCAAATGATGACCTAACAGTATCTAGCATGGGCATACATAAGGCTGCAGAATACCATGTCATGATCACAAGAGTTACCAGTAACGCAGATACATTGAAAAATATGACTTAGCTGATACCAGTTCCTTTGAAATTGGTTTTTCTCCATTCTTATGGCACCTGGCATCTGTATGATGTTGTAGGGGCTCAATGAGACTTTCCCAAGAGGTCCCATATACTGAAGCTATGAAGGTGGTGAAGGGTCTGGAGGGGGAAGGCGTATGAGAAGTGGCTGAGGTTTGTTCAGCCCAGAGAAGAGGAGACTGAGGTGGTCCTATAGGAGGCAGGAGTTGGATTTGATGATCGTTATGGGTCCTTCCAACTTGGGGTGTTCTATGATTCTGATTCTACTGTGGGGGTTGTCTTTGGTGGTTTACTGGCATGGGGTACACACACTGTCTGTTGGTAGTACAGCATTGTCTATGCTATCATTCTTATCAAGAGTTGGAAAAAAAAAACTTTGTGTACTTGTACTGACAGGGTCTGTGGTCTCAAAACAGTAGTTGGCTATTAGAAAACAAAACAGTGCTCTGCGCCGCTCCTTACCCTCAATCTCCCAGTCAAACTGTGAAATTGACAGGCAGTTTCTTGGCCAGGTTAGCCTACAGCCCCCTCGGCCAAGCCAGAAGCTCAACTTTTCCCAGCATGTCCTGATCTGCATGTCTTATTTGGGGTTTTTGCTCCAGTGTGAGCCGGTTTTGTTCTAGTTGTGCAGCCCTGAGGAAATGGTGACCTCGCGGGGTGGGAGCACTCAGGGAGACCTGCTCAGATCTGCCTCTGAAATGCAGACATCCAGTGGTAATTCTTATTCAGATTTCTCTAGGTTCTCCTTTTCTTAAGGCTTCAAAAAGCTGCAAAGAAAGCAAGACGTATAAATTACTAGTCTCAGCCTGTGCCTTTCTGTGTGCGTTTTTTATTAATACACACCAACATGCCTTCATTATCACCTTGTTTTGTACCTACCTGTCAGATATGTAAAGCAACTCTGATATCAGAAAATCTCATCTTCTGCTTCCCTTTGCTTGAAACTAGGTGAATGTGCAAACGAGCTAAGAGGGAAAAAAATAGACTGCAAGAAATAGCTTTGGCTTTCTAAATAACCATTTCCTTCCCTAAAATGGAATGCAGATGCTTAAGCGGACAAGAAAACGGCAGCACAGGAGAACCAGCCCTGCCCTGGTTCCCCCATGGAGATGAGCTCCAATTGGGAGCCCCAAAAGCTCTTTCTTTAATGATGTCAAGGAGCACCAGCGCTATGGGATGCCCATGGAGCTGCTGTCTCCCTGTCCTAACAGCTTGTGGAAAGTGATGTGCTAGTTGTATTGATCGGTTTCATATCTGCACTTTGTATTTATGGCTCACACGGGTCCTTGTGCACCTTCTAAATGTTACATTAAAATACAGAGTGGCACCAGCTTTAAGGGGCTGAGGCACAAAGCTCCTTTCCTGCTCTTGTCTCCTATTGTGAAAAATTTGCAAAACTCTCAGGGAGGCTCTTGAATTACAGCTCTTCCCCTTCCCCATGATGCATGCAGAAAATAAATGTATTATTAATCTGCCCACTGTCAGAGATCTCTGCTCTCTCTCTCCCTGTCTGTACACAGGGAGACAGATTGACAGGAACAGCAGATTGCAGAACGGTGTGGCGTGCACTCAGGCTGGTGGATCACCAAACGCTCAGGATGATGAGATGCTCAGTTTGAACCAGGGTTGCAAACCCTAGGGGCAATTTGGTGATTTGCTGCTGAGCTCCTCCTTGGTCCCAAGCACCGAGGGATTTGGTCTCAGGCTGTCCACCCCCTTCTGCTCTGAGTGCTGGCACGCTCTGGGTTTCATGGCACGCAGACACGGTTTGTTCCGCTCTGTGCTGTTTCTCCCTCCTATATGGGCCGCTTGCTTCATCTGTGCACAGTTCCAGGGGGAATGCTCTCACTCTTAGATGATATTCAAAAGGAGTTGGTTTCACATCACACAGCTCCTTGGTGGTTTGCTTTTTGCAGCTCCCCAAGCTGTGCTGCAGAGCGCTACAGCTTCCAGAAAGCCTTGATTTATCTGCAGGGAGACGGCCAGCACATCTCTCCCTCCCACTCCCCCACATCAGAATATTTTCAATCAAAAACTTGGTTGGAATATCTGGGCACCAAGAACCACCATGCCACTGCAGCGGATACAGCCGCATGCATGATGGGCATCCAGGGAGCATCAGCACCTCCCATGCCTGCGGAGCAGAGATCCTACTCCCCTCACCTTGATCATACAAAAACTTTGCTTTGTGGTTCTGGAGATGGCAATTTTGGCATTTTCAGAGCACGAGGTTCACAGAGGGACAGAGGTTGCAGGAGTTCTGTTTGCAGTGGGGTTGGGAGAGCAAATAGCAGTGTTGCGTCCTGCCTGCTGTGTGCATCCCTGGCAGAGCAGAGAATGGGCAGCAGTAAAGCTATGCTTGCCACGTGGATTAGTAATGCCTCTTTTACAGCTCAGTTTTAATGTTTTTTTTTTTTGCTCTGTTGTTATTCTGCTGGTGCTTTGTTAGTTCCATTTAGTGCTTAGCAGGGAGACCGTCACAGTCCTTGTTGCATGCAAAGCAAAGCAATTGCTGTTTGCTTCCAGAAGTTCCTGTTTGCATTTCTTCCTGTTCTCAGAGGCCCATTGGAGGACGATCAGGACCTGTTCCCATCCTGAGCACCACACAGGGTGTGGAGAGGGAAGGTTATTCGGATTTGTATGAGCAAATTCACAGTCTGGAGACATGCATCGATGCTAATTGATTTCCTGTCTCTTTTCCATGTCCAAATGATCTGCTATATCACTGCTATAAATACCAATAATCTCCTGGCTGGAAAACATGGCACAGTGTCATCACCTCGTTACAGGGTGTGCAAAGGGCAGGAGGAGCACCACCTGCTGCTCAGCTCACAGCAGCCTTCTCTCCTTGGTGACAGGTGCGTGCCCTTGTGCTTCTCCTCTCCACAGGGCACTGGGGGAGTTGCCTCCTCTTTTCTCCCCATGCAGGATTGACCAAGGACTTGTGTGACAGATATGTCTTGACATGTGTCTTAATGGAACAGTTGCAACTGGAAGATGCTGCTGCCCATTCAGTGGGCAGATGTGTGCAGAAGCAGTTCCAGGCAGCTGTGCCCATCCAGCCAACAGGGGATCCACGGGATTATTTTTACATTATATCTGTCATAAAGAGAGAAACAAAATCTCTGACCCTTGGAAAACAGAAATTAAGAAGGAACACAATGAAGAAGGAACATAAGGACCATGTGACCTCTTGTGAAGTGTCTGGAACAGGTTGGATATTAGGAAACACTTCTTCTCCAAAAGAGCAGTGCTGCACTGGCACAGCTGCCCAGGCAGTGGTGGTGTCACCATCCCTGGAGGTGTTACAGAACCACGGGGATGTGGCACTGAGGGATGTGGTTATGGGCATGGTGGGGGTGGGGTTGGGGATCTCAGTGGTCTTTCCGACATTAATGATTCTGTGGTTCTATGACACCACAGTGGGGAAGGCTGAGCAATGCATTTTGGCTTTTGCATTTGCTAGGACTGCTCTGATGGTTTGATCTGGCCTAGAAATCACATGGTTCTTCTGCTGAGTCTTGCATTATGCCAGATTTCTTTACTTGACCAAAGACGCTTCACTCGATATCTCTTGAAGTAGAAGTTCCAGGTGTCAAAGAATTCACCACTTCCAAACTTACAGAGATGTTTCCATGCTAACAGGTTACAGTATGGCACTCTTTACTGTGAGTACATGTGGGATGAAGAGCCTTGGATGCGTGGAAGATACGGCCCTCTCTCATGTACCCAAGAAAGACCTACTTTGCAACACAGTTCAATCAACTTGCTCAACGACTGACCTGATTCATTAGGCTACACAGAAATGTTTAATCTCAGAAATCAGGGACAATTCAAAGAGCCTAGAGGCAAGGTGAGTGACAGGGGCTGGGTGGTGATGTGGATCGAATAATGCAAGGGCAGATCCTGGTGAATAAGTGCTGAAGGAAAGTGAGATAATTCATGTCAGTCAATGTAAGGCTGTGAGAACAAGACCTTGTCACATTAACACGACGTTTTCTCATTAGATTACACTCAGACTCAATAAAAGCAATACTATTGACCTAAAATATGTAGATGTCTCTATGCAAACTTTTCCTATCCATCAAAAATGCTATTTAATCATTAGGGCACACATTTAATAATAATAGTGGCCTCTGTCCAAAATGAAATCTCTTTATCTTATTTTTGTTCCCAAGGATCAGCTTTTGTCCTGAGCTTTTTGTTATATTTTTATCTACAGTGTGGAAGAAAAAAATTTTGAATGTACTGATAAGATTTCCAAGTGATTACAAGACTGGGAATGTGGCGAACAAAAAACTGCTCACTGATACACAACCTGGGCAGTAGCTAAGCCAAGTGCAAGAAGACAAATATGCATTCCAAGACATGCAGATGCAAGGCTGAGCATTTAGAAAGAAAAAATGTAGGTCAGGCTAGTGGAGGAGGAGGACGCTGTCTCAGGAAGCAATAACTCAGTAAGGGAACAGTAGAAAACTGAATGCATGTGATTTCCCACTTGTGGTTGCAGCTGAAAGACCAGTATGTTTCCTGAGTATATGGCTAAGTATAGCAGGCAGTAGGAGTAGGGAGTTGTGTTACCTTCGTGTTTGGCTCTGGTGCACAGCTGCTGGGGGTTTGCTGGGTTCTGCTGTCCGCACGTCAGAAAGTATGGAGACACATATATCTCCTTCTCCTCCAAATGTCTGCAGTCACTGTGCAGTGCTGCACTCTGGTCCTTTGGTTTGACCACCCAGCATCCTACCACGTGGGCAGAGGGGCATGGGCTGCCCACTGGGCAGGGGCTGCGGCCACATCAGTGCTGCTGTAAGTGTGTGTTCACCCACACTTTGCATCTCACCGTGTTTGGTGCCTCTCTGGTCACTCCATCGGTCAATGTGACAGCTGAGTGGTTTTGTCTGTTATAATATCTGTTTGCATGCAATTTGTTTTCTCTTATCAGCTTGTCCCAGGTCTCTCTTACACATTTGCAGGAGTTATTTATATAGAACACTTCATTTTCCCACAGGTCTCTCTGCCTAAAGTAATATTGTAAGCTAATTCCCTCTGGTAAGCAGTCTTATCCAGACTTTCCTTGTTCATCTAGAATCCAGCAGCATAGTTTTTAGAGATCTGAAGCCCCAGGATATCATGCTGGAGCAGCTGAAGCCAGCACAGGAGATCAAATATTAAAGCAGACGGGTCAGAGCGAGGCATGGTGCTCCATGAGGCCTCCCGAAGCTCTCTGCAATGCTGCTGATTTCTGCAGAGACTTTTTTTATTGGATCCCATTTGCTGCATGTTTGTTTCACTCATTTTTACTGTAATTATTGTGTCTTGGATTTTTGGTTTGCCCTTCCTCACCAAAGACTTGTAGGCAGCCTTGCCAGTAACAAATAGCTCCTGCTTTTAGCATACTGTTATTCCAAAGGTTAGGTTATCTCCTTGACAGCTTGACATTCAAGGATCACAAAGCTTCTCCAGAACAACCATGCACGGGATGATCTAATAACGCTTTGACAGGTTATCCCACAAAACAATAGGTGGGACAGGAGGTATTTTATCTTGCTGCTCTGTGTGCTACATGTCAAAGGCATGAAGGCAGGAGAGCTTCAAAACAAACAGCGCTCTCAGGGCTGGTGGTTGCTGATGCAGTGACCTGTCTGATTCCCTTCCACCTCCCACTGCTTGGCTGGCACCAGCCTTGGTGCCCTTGCAGGCAATTTTATGCCAACTCCTGACTAAATGCTTCATAAGAAAAGCACCAGCCAGACCGAGCTGTTAGTTTTTCTATGAACTGTGCCTTTCAGCTCATTGCTGCCTCCTCTATTGTAATTTAGAATGAGATATTGTCGTGTTCTTGGCAGTAATTACACATGCATTATTATAAAGGTTTTGTTGATTAAAAAGGTAGAATGCATTATTTTAAATGGTCCAAATACTGTTTCCATTAAGATAAAGGGATTATTTAGTAGAATAGAATGTTGTTGAGCACTTATTTGGCATTTTTCCTCTTGAACGCACTTCAGCAATGTTTGTCTAGGAAAAAAAAGTCTTTTGTAAGCCTGGAAGACAGTGCTGGAGCTCAGAATTTGACATTTCATCATCTTCTGCTGGTAGACTGGAGCTCTTTAAAATGGCTTCCCAGTTTTGTGCAGTAGAGAAGGTAACCTGAACAGTTTCACATGCCTCCTGTGCAGGAGAATTGTCCAGTGCTATAATCACAAATCCAGAAGAAGACATTTCCCTTTTTACAGAGCCTGTGTCAAGGTTTGTGCCCAAGTGCTCAGGACTTTGAGTGGCCCTGAGCATTTGGAAATGTGCTATGGAAGGGGAGACACTGAGTACAAGGGGCTGCGAGGGGGGAAAGGTAAAAAATGTACCTTTAATTGCTTTTCAAATGATTATCCCGTTGTCCTTGGTAAATGTCACGTTGGAAGATGCCTCATACAACTTGTTATCTTCCCCTTTAAAATAAAGGTTAGTTTAAGCTTATTGAGTAAATTAATTGCCATTGCAATGTACCATGGAAAAAATGCTTTCACTCCATCCTGAAGACAGCTGTGAGGCTGTAACTCTCCTTCTGGATATAAGAATAAGTTCTTTGCCAGGATAGTAATTATCTCAGCATCTGTCTCTTCCTTTCTCTGCTCCGAGAGAATCGAAACCCCCTGACAGGGTTTGCAGATCAGAAAACACGAGGGAATTCTCAGGCTCACTCCCTGAGGATTGATATTTATGTCCTCACCTTCCCATATGCTGTCCCCTTTCCTTCAGACCAGAAATGGGAGCAGTGCCAGTGTGCACTAACGATGGCATGTTCCCCATAGTCTCCTGTCCTGGCATTCACTGCAGGTGAGTGTTTGCAGGAGACGAGAGGTAATGGCCTTAAATTATGCCAGGGGAGGATCAGGTTGGATATTACAAAAAAATTATTTCAGAAAGAGTGGTGCTGCAGTGGCTCAGGACTGCCCAGGGAGAGGTGGAGTCACCATCCCTGGAGGTGTTCCAGAACCATGGGGATATGGCACTGGGGGATGAAGTGAGGGGCATGGTGGGGTGGGCTGGGGGTTGGACTTGGGGATCTTGGAGATCTTTTCCAGCCATAATGATTCTATAATTCTGTGGTCCAAGGCAGAGCCATCACCTTGTGTGTTGACTGCTCTGCAGTGCTTGTTTTGTAGTGTGAACAGATTGCATAGCTGGCATGTGCCTTCCTCCTTCCAAGTTATTGACCATACAAATTAATTAAACCGATTCCAATATTGATCTCAATGGCAGTGTGTACTTTGCAGCCCAAACTGCTTTCTTTTAACTACTCATTGTCATCAATATCACAGCAAGTTCTTTCTCCACTTGGGCAACTCCATCTATACATTGTCCACATGATGACCACAAGAGGAGGCCTTGCAAATTCTTCCTCTTGTCCAAGCCTTTCCCTACTGTTGTCTAAAGTGTGATCACTTTTTCTTATGCTCCTGGCTGAAAAAAAGAGGGCAATATAGGCCTTGCAAATTCTGTAGATACAGAAACAATTATTGCTGAAAACAGTGAAATCACCCTCTATGTGTAAGGCAGCTTTCTCTTTGAAAGCCAGTGCTTGTCAGGATGTATCTTCCCAGGGCAGAGCTCCCTGATCCAGCCCAGGAGCACACGGAGCCTCTGGGACCCCTCCTTGTCCTCCTCAGAGGGTAAGGCTATGTCTGCTGCCTCTCCAATTGCACTGACCTTCCATTGGCAATCACCACCCTTGTCTTCTGCAGAGGTGTCAGTTTGAATTTGCGTAGCTCCCGGGGGTCTGATACATCTCTCTCCCCTCCCCCCCTAAGCTGAAGAGAGCCTCTCTGCCCATTTCCAGTTTATCACGATCCTCTGCCTTGGGACTGACACTGTAAGATCTATTAATTTCTCATTGCTCCAAGTTTAAACTGAAGACCCTCCTGTAACCCACTCATAACCTTCACAGGAGAGTGGAGTATCCTTGCCAATTATCTCAGAGATAGCTTTATAAACTCATTCCCTCCAAATACATTTTACAGCGGGAATAACTCATATGAAAAAAAGATTCACCTTCCTTTCAGCAATGTCACCCGAGTCACAGCACATTCAGAAAAAGTGGAGGCACCAGCAGGAGTTGTATGAAATCACACACGCTTCTTCCTTGCTCCTTCTTTTCTCTCCACCATCTCTCCTGGCTGTCAGAGCTCTCGGTCACACCTCCAGTAAAAGCATCCCTATTTCTAAGTCCTCACGCCCTTTGACATAGTCGATTTGTTCTTACCTCCCTAAGGACCAAAAATAAATGGGAGATTTCTTCATTATCTTCCAAATGAGATGTGAAACTGAGGTCCTGACCACTTGTGATCATTAGAAAAATCCCATTGGCACTTCTTGCAAGAGCAAGACCATTAGCCCTGATGTCCTGGCAGAAGTCCAGTTTGGGTGATTATAATTACATTTTGCCTGCTTTTGTAGCTTCAGATGGATATTATGCCTTCCTTCCTTGGTGTCCTGGGTCCCTGTGCAGGGCAGAGATTGCTGGTGCATCGGTGAGGGCAGGTTGAACCCAGGACTGCTTCGCCCAGGTGGGTTCCAGCAGAGACAGGTCACGGGCTGCTTCTCTCCCAGCCCCACATCTTGGCTTTTCATTCAGCCCATGACTTCTATTATATGGGACTGAATAGTAGGTGTTTATTTTTACGGTGCTTATTTTTGTGGTGTTTTTGAGTTTTTACAGGCATGCAATCAGGCCAAATAACATGCTCACCTGCCCCAGGTGGAGGAGTGTGATTTTTTTCCAATCTTTTGCATGTTTTCTTCTTGTACCTGTATATAACTAGTAGTTCTCTGATCATAGTAAACCCTAAGTACAGCCCGAGTTTGAACCATGCTGGAGAGGAACCGAACTGGGATGAGTTAGCCTTCAAAGCTGCCACAGTGGGAATTCGGCATCCCAATCCCTTTGAGGCTGTGTTTCAAAAGCATTCATGGGGGACTGTGAGCAGAATGCCACAAAGCTGGGGAACACAGCTGGCACCCTGTTTGCTGGCTGGGTTCTGGGTGGGCTTTAGGAAACTCGGAACATCTTGGGTAGGTTTTTCAGATACACACATGGCAAAAATGGTCCCAGTGCTAAAACTGCCTCTAACCACATTTAATGCAAACTCAGTTACATAGATGATAACTGCTGCTGCCTTTATCCTAAAACAGGCACTTTCTGTGAAATGCAGGTACTTTCTTCAGTTAGAAAATGCACTTTTAATGTGCCCGTGCGCTCAGTTCCTCCAGGGTATGGACACGCCAAGGACACTGCTCAGTCCTGGGCTTGCTGTCCGACTTTCCTGGAGCTGCAGATCCGCTGCCCTCCGGATGTGCTGGGAAGCTGCCCAGCTCTTTAAGACCTTTTCAATTCCCGTTTTAAATCCGGAGTTTTGGTCTGAGTTCATTTTTTCTAGCTTTTTCTCCTGTGTTTGTTTGCCCATTTGGCTGGCTTGGTATGTGTTTCATTTCCCTGGCTCCTTTGGCGTTTCTTTGAAGTCTGATGAGAGCAAACATTTGAGCTGCCTTTCCTAGTGGGAAATTCCTCCCGTAACCCCACGGGTGCCAGCCTGGCTCTGCAACAGCTTGGCGAGGCAAAGGGCTTAGGGGGGGCATTGCAGAGCCATGCACCCAACATCATCCACAATGCTGATTTCCAACGCCATCAAATGTGGATGTCCAAGCCAAGCCGAGGCCGTGAAGTCTTCCCAACAGCATCATCTTTGCCATTGTGCAGCACGGGGACAAGCAGTGGTCATGCTGGAGGCTGCATCCTGGGCACATTTGTGTGTGCTGTGTCACCAGGATTCCTCACCACTCACCGCTGCGTTGTGCCTCGGCATCTGTTGGCATTACCCCTCCTTGCTGTATTATGGAGTGGCCAAATACTGTGACAGAGAAGAACTTGTAGGAACAAAAGATATTTCTCCTTAAGCAAAGTGTCGCTGGGAAGGGCTAAGGCTGTAGGAAGCTTTTACTCCCCTATCTGTATTTGTAATTAAACTTTGCATTAATATCAGATGAAATTAAGGCTCAGAGCTCTTTCCGTACTAATCGGGAGGGTGGTTGCTGCTGAGCATCTGTGTTTAAAGCAGAATTGTACCTGCTGATCTTGATGAATGGGTCATTTGTGCTCTGAGTTTTCTCTGAAATGAGGAGGAGAGTACACAGCCCCGGTGCTGATAAGACATGCTGTTATTTTGTGTTCTGTAGCCACTTCTCCAGGAAGCCGTTGCTTCATTTGCATTGCTTTTTTAACCTTATATGCTCAGTGGGCCCAGGCGAGGCTTCTTTCTTCTTGAATTAAATGTAATCAGGCTGAGCAGTGAGGAAGAAATGATGAACGAGGACATCATTTTGGAAAACACATATCTCCTGACTGCTTATCTCAATGACATAAGAGGACTTGAATACAGTATGGAAAATATATGCAGATAGGGGCTCAGCATATCATGCTGGAGAATAATAGCTCAGAGGGCTAGACCTGGCCAGAAACTATTTATTATTTAGAGCATCACTGCTGTAATTTATAAAGGTTGATCATTAAAACTTTAATTCTCTTGGAGGAAAATGGCTGAGGAGTTCTGTCATTTGTCAAAGTTGCAGAGGAAAGGGACCAGGGGCAATGGAAGGAGCAACCTTGAGTGAAGAGTTGGTGGCAGTGGTGTGCAAATTTGGTGTCACTGGGGATGGAAAAACAAATTGCTGACCTGGCTGAGATTATACATGGTCCTTAACACACGGCCAGGCCCAGGACTGGATGGATTTGCAACAGGGAATCACAGGGGACAAGGACAGGTGGCAGGAGCGTGGTGCGAGGAGGGGACAGGTCAGCAGTGCACAAGGAGCAAGAACCAAGCATGGAGATCCTGGGCCGGCAGCGGCGACTCACAAAATGTTGCAGCATATGAAGACTGTGGGGGGCAAGAGGAAGAGGAAACTCAAAATAAAACTTCACAAAGTGCTGAGGTTGTCATTGGGAAGGCTGCTCTTCCAGCTCAGGGCGTACTTGTTAATGGCGCTGTAAACTGGGTGAATAAGGAGGAGAAGAAAGGGGGAATACCTGCCAAATAATTTGCTTTTAAAATACGCCAATGTACTGTTGAAGTTATTTATTTGTGATGTGACTTCCTCCAGATAGAATAAATCTGATAAAATCTGGCCATGCAGAACTGAAATAGCATTCAAGCAGGCTTGTTCAGCACAGGTCAGTGTGCAATTATGGAAACATCCACATCTTCATCTGGATCACAGTGAGCCATTATGCCATGAAAAGGAAGGAGATATTTTGCACTGATAATATGAATCCCGTGAGAAACAAAGTGCCTTTGCAAATCCAAACCATGGCCATGTTGTGGTGGGGAGTACAGAACATCCCAGAGCAAGGCCAGGGAGAGTCTGCATTAAGGGAGTACTAATCATGGTAAATAAAAATGGCAGAAAAGTCAGCATTTAGGAAATAAATGGAGGGCTTGGCCCCAGCTGAATGCCTGCTCAACCCCGAACAACCCCCAGACTCCCACTGTTTGAACTGCGAGACTACAGACAGTCTGCAGTGCTAATTGAAGAATGCTTATGAATGCAGCGTGGCACAGTTTGCCTGACCTCCATGCTGAACATATTTCATTGCAGGAAAAGGCCCTGAATGTTGTACGAATCCCGACACAGGAGCAGTAAATCAGCTCCCAAGGAGCAGCCAGGAAGCGTGCAGCCCTCCTCGAAAGTCTGCAGCAGCCGGATGCGGGAGAAGAAGAGCTTTGGTTAGCAAGCTGCGCCCTAAATGAATTGAATTATGAGAGGGTATTAATTAGTGTCTCTGCTTATTGGCATTGCCATAAGATTCGCCACTAATTCACGAAGCGACTGGTTTGCCTTGCTTATGAAATGTGTGCTCTGGGATGCAGCCCCCCGGTGCACTCCTCATGCTCCCGGTGTGCAGACACAGCCAAATGCAACTGTTGGGCATGAAATTTATGAGCTCATGTTTGCTGCTGGCCTCCCTCACTCCTGGGAGGTATCAGTCAGAGCCAGCCCAGCCTGGTGGTAGCTTGGAGGACTGCATTCAGAGTCTCTGAGGAATTGGGTGCAACACTCATGGCAAAATGATAGATCAAGGTTTGGCAGAGCAAACTGAGAACTGGGACTGGTTTTGGAAATCCACCAATGGCTTCCTCTCTGAAAATGACAGTTATCCTTTTGGTGTTTCTTTCCCCTTTCCTTTTTCTTTTATTTCACTTTCAGTGCATACAATTTCCAGTTTTTATTAGGTTCCCCTTTGTTTCTGATTTACCTTGGCCATTAACTCTAAGTCAGACTGCAATGCCACGAATCCAAGGTGTTCTTCTGCCTATCGAAAAGCTGCTGAATCTTGGAAACTGATCACGAAAACTCAGCACGAGAAAGGGACAGCAGCTGGAGCAACACCTCCTTGGAAAAGGAGTGGCAGAAAACTCCAACACAAATGAGGTCTTTGAGCATAAAATGGTGTGTGCAACAGGTGTCCTCCTGCACTGGGCTGTGGTGGCTGCTGTCTAAGATCCAGACTGTGCCTGGAGCTTCCTTAGGAAGATGCCATCCTCTCCTTTGTTCTCCTTCCATCTGTCAAATGGGAATAGAGATAGCACTTGCAAAGGAAAGTCAGGCAGGGGATGTGTTCAGCAGCACCCATTTGGAAGACCACTGTGTGTGATCTTAGAGATCACACAATAAATGGCAAAGTGTTATATATGGCAAAGGGAACCTCTGGCTTATAAAACAGCTGTTTTTGGGAGTGCCATAGAAATCTGTCAAGTGTTCTTCCTTCAAAAGATGTTACTGTGCAAGCCAACGGCTCCTCACTTGCATGGAGATCAAAAACAATGCCTATGAGTTCAGAAAGTGTGAAGGGGACATAGTCTTCCCCTCATATTTGCACACTGGTCCGTACATTGCATTATATAAATCAGCCCCCCTATGGAATGCGAGTGTTCTGAAATATTGTATTTGCTTTGGATCAGTTCACAACCAGATTGCTTTTATTTTGTTTCATAAGAAGTTGAGATTGGAGATGTATGGACATGTTACTCTTTATGTTTGCATCTGCCACGCTGGCAGGAGAAAAATGGTTGCTTGGGTTTTGTGAACGTTCTCCAATTATTTTTCTAAAATGGTTTGGATGAAATACTGTTGGTTCATATAATTAGCTGAAATAATAAACTGGCAAGAGTTTGTTTTTGTTTCCGTTCAGAAGGAAAAATACTGCAATGAGCTCAACACCCTGCATCTTGGCATGCACTGGAATGCTGTGATGTGTACAGTTCCATTCGGATCATGGGCTGCACCCAATCCACTGGTGGTCCTGGTAGGGGGCAGCGAGCCCTGTGAGCCCCCACCTGCAGAGACTTGGGGGAAACCTGAGGGCTGGGACTGGGATTCGAGTTCTGCAGACTGCAAAAGCGATCAAATTTTGAGTTTGCCTTGAAAGTGTGTTTTTTTTTCTTAACCCTTCTGGATGTGACAGTACCGATTTTTACCCTTGACTTCTGCAACAACCCTGCCTTCCCTCCCTGCTCTCAGAACACTCCTCCTGCACAGCATCTTCTGCTCCTCCATCCTGCAGGAGCTGTGTACACTTGGACTGAGGATCAATCACCATAATAGCTGTTGTCTTCAAGGTTTATTAATGCATTCCAACTGAATTCCTGTTTTCCTGCTAATAACCCTTCCAGTGAAACACTTTTGTGGATACACAATTATTCATGTGGCAAACTTGCCACTCGAATGCTGGTAGGTAATTAGTAAGCTTTGCATCCAACCAGAAGCAAGTCATTTTTAATTTCTGCAATAGGCTTGAAGCTGGGATTATTGCATTGCAGGATTTTTACTTAAAGCAACACTCTGGAAGGAGGAACAGCTGCTGTCTGTTGAGGGAATGAGGGGGGCACAGGTGCTCCCCATAGAGATTCATTTGGTCCCACAGTTCATATTAGTAGGCTGGTCTCTCTGCTTGTGTTTGCAGAGCTGTAACTGGAAGTACCAGAGGTCTGAAGTGAAGAAGGTGAAGAGAGGCGGGGTTGGTGTGCTGGCCTTTCCCCATTAAGGAGAATTACAGGTACTATTCTACCAGTTTAGTAAATAGCCACTATCTGTCCCCAGCTGATTTTGGTAGACAGGTGCTGCACAGGACTGGATGCTGAGCACAGCTTCAATTTCCCATAGCAGATGTGGCTGCAGGACAGCACGTGGGCTAAAGATAGTATGTGGTCCTCTGCTTTGTCATCCTCTGTCACGTTAATGCATGTTACATTGGATGGCCAGGATAGCTGGCTGAGCTAGGAGTCATCTCTCTGCTTCAAAATACCGCAACTTAAACGTGTTTATTCTTCACTAATTCATTTAGGTGGAAGCTGGAATTTGAGAAGGTTAAAAGTGAAAAGGCCCGATTGCTGTAAAGCACAGATTTAACTTGTGGTTTTCTATTTCTTCTTTACACTTTCCTTATTGGCCTGAGGCATGATAACAGAGCTGTCATTATCTTCAGGCTGACTGTAACAATCTCCTGAACTATTCACTCTTAGGAAGCCAGTGCCTCTCTCAAATGCAGCATTGCTGTGGCCAACATATCCTTCTTCCAGACAACTGAATATGGAAAAGAATACGAAAGCAGAGACAGTCAGTCACCCCGGATGGTTGTCAGCATCCGGATGGATGAATGCAGAACTTAAGAGCGGCCATCTTCATCCAGTCACCTGTGTGCCTGAGTCAGAGGTAACTCCTAGGGAAGTGGGGTGCAAATCCTCTGGGACTCGTCTGTGGACTTGTGGTAGAGCTTAATTATGAGTACCCTGTAATGCTTCTCCTCTTTCTGCCCTCCATATGTCACATAGATCCTGCAGGGTCCCCTCCAATACCCCTTGCCCACCCATCTCCTTCACTGTGAGCAATGCATCGCCCTGCACGTGCTGCTCCAGCCCTGACCCAGCAGCAGGCACCCATCACTCTGCTGAAGTCAGTTCAGCCTGCTTTTATTCATTTCTTTCACTATGCCATTATGGCCCTCATCAGACACAGTGCTAATTAACTCAGTCCCACCCTAACAACTCCTGCCTCCCGTATCATCTCCAGGGTTTCCAGTGCAGAGGGGTCTTCAGGCTGTGAGCACCTGGGGATTGTCCCCAGCTGTTGTGACAATCTATTGATGGGACACTGCTGGTCAGGAGGGGTTGGTGCTGCCCCTATCCACCTTGAGAGGGCAGAAAGCTCTCAGCACCTATTCTCAAATGGAAACCTTCTGTTTCCCTCTTGTTTTTATGCATTACAGTCACATTATAAAGAAGTCCTGTGGAACATTCAACTACTTACTGCACAATTAGAATCATATTTGTATACCTATAAGTAGGTCACCAGTCTCTTAGGTTAATGAATTATAGTGGCATACACACCGGTTTCTTTCATAAATCACTGGCTTTTAGCGTATCCACTGAGATAATGGAGGAAAACCGTCTAATTTTGATCTATCTAGAATGAAATGTGAACGTGTGTAATTTGCTCTTACAAAGTGTATCTAATGTTCTCTACATCTTTATTTATTTGTGCTGTTTCATGCTGCATATCGCCTAAGTGGCAAAAAAACGCAGAGGCTGTTGCACTTAGAACTAAATGACCCACAATAATACAATTTATCTGCGTTTATTTTACATTGTTCTTCATGACAGATATTTTAATCACCCATTGCTGATGCACTGATTACAAATCACGGTGAAATCTGGGGCCCAACTGCAAGCTCCTTGGGTGTGATGCAAGAATATTTGGGAGAGCTGTTTTGCTGTGTAAGCCAAGCAGTTAAGTGGGAAGGGAGGACTTGACTCAGGCTGGAGGCTGTGAATGCTTTAGGACATAGTGGGATGCCATTGTGTAGCATCTGCTGAGCTACAGCCACTGCAGCTGCTTTAATGCCTACCCAAGCTCAGTGCATGGGCTCCACCAGAACTGACTGTGTCTCTTTTATGCCTGCCTCACCCGTGTTTTGGCTGGCAAGGATGTTTGGACAGACCCATCAGCACCTCACTGAGGGATGCACCTCACCCTGGCAGACAGGTGGAGAGTGTGTCAGATGAGACCATTCCTTGCCATAAGCCTCGTGGTATGCTTGCTGCAAATAAACAGCATTTGTTGGGAAGTGCAAATGAACTGTCTGGATGAGGTGCTGGCTCATACCCATTGCCTAGCTGTAAGTCGCTGCTCTCCATTCAGCCCCTCTTGGAGCAAGCATAATGCAAAGCAGATTTAGCTTTCTGTCTGCATGAATGTCTGCCTAAGCATCCCCCTTAGCTGCCAGTCTGGAAAATGCTGCTGTTGGAGAGGTGACAATGCAGGGAGTGCATCCTGAGCCAAAGCAATGTGCAGGTGAAACAGGGCTGCTGGAGTCACCTTGTGCAGAGCTACTGACTGATCTGGAAATGAGTTATTGGTTAGGAAACGGGCTCTGCTTGGAGCTGTGGAGCAATTTTGTGTTGATTTCCAAACAAGATCTGAACAAGCAGGTGAGCATCTGAGTTTAGATGGCAAGCAGCTCCTTGGTCTTGCCCAACTTCCAGCCATGCTGCAAGCTTGCTCTGGCGTGCCATGCCTTACAGCTCACAGATGCGGGGTGAGCTCAGGGTCCCTGCAGACACCAGGGCTCTGCCAGCAGGTGGGTTTGGCCCCCCCCAGAGAGGGCTGTGTGCCTGCTGTGTGCTCCTTGCAGCCGAGCATCCCTGTGTGGGAGGTTGGTGCTGGGAGAGGATGCTGCCAGAAATACGCGTGGTGGGAGCCAGCTGCTGTCACATTGCTCATCCCAAACGAGTTTATGAAAGAGAGCTGGGTGGAAACAGTTCTTTTTTTAACCTTAGTTACAACCTTATGCTAAAAATACTCCTCTTTTCAGAAGCAGCTTCTACCTGAGAAATGAACAAACAGAGCCTTCAAAAACTCTTGTGAGTTTCTATGTGTGTTTTAGCAGAAAACCAAGAATTTTTATACTTGGGTTAGTCGGTTATTCTTGCTTCCCCTCCCTCCCCCCCCCCCACTTGAAATTGTTTTCTGACAAAAACTTCTCCAGCCTGTGTGGCCTGGCCAGCTGGAAAGCCTGGCTTATTACGAACATCATTACTTACTGTTTGGTTTTTGGTAGCCCCAGGAGCCCTCAGCCCATGGGTTGCACTGGTCTTGGGCGTTGAGTTGATTTGGATGCCATGTCTGGGGATGGAGGCACACAGAATGAAGTGGAGGGAGCTGCACTTTGCATTCAGCAAACAACCCTGGTGCCCCTCAGCGTGAGCAATGGGAAGCGGTGCAGCCCACCTCCGTGTGTCAGTTCTGCCACTGCTCAGCTCTGCTCTGGAGGAGCGTTCATGAAGATTTACATGTGTCAGGCTCCTACTTCAGGAGAGAAATCTGTCAGAAGATCATAAATGTTCTGAGCGATTTATGTTCACTGGTTTGGGCGCCTTAGCCCCAGGAGTAGATAAATTGTGGCTTAATGTTTTATTTCACACTTTCAGGGAATTTAGTGCCTTTGGAAAGCTCTGGGTTGATAGTCCCAGAGGGAAATTCTCTCTTGGTGGGATGGATAACTCATGGGAAGGGCGATCCCAGTGCTGCGGGCTGCTCCCTGGCACCAAGCAGTGCATAGCAGGAGGTGCTGGAAAGTGTCTTTTTTGGAAATATTATATCTGAGTAGAGAGCATTAATCTGTTTATAGTTCAATGGGAGTTTGGAAATCCTGCATGTCTGAAATGACAGCAGATGGCACAATAGAGGGTTTAGTTGAGTTTTAGGTACGCAGACAAGTTAAATTAATTAACAGTAATCTCTTTAAAATGCATGGCAGAGTAATACCAGCCTAGTCTATAGAAAGATTCTTAGGGACTTAATAAAGCTCTGAGAGTAATTAATTATGCAATAACCCATGGTTAAGCAGATATTATCATCCAGTCAGTGGGCAGAATTTGTGTTTGCTATTTGCCAAAGAGGACCATTAGTGTTTGCTTTGCTGGTGCCTACAAGGGGTGCCCACAGTTCCCCAAACGCCCACATGAGCACAGGATGTCATCAGCACAGAGGGTGAACTATTCCAGTGTAAAGCATGTGGTGTCAGAGCGGGTACATCGCTGGGGAAAATGGAGAATTTTGCTAAGAACAGACAGTTAGCTTATTACCTTATAAGCACCTATCTAAGCTCTGTTCAATTAATGAAACACGATTTAAAGTAAAAAGGATTGGTACCAACCAAACCACTGAAATATAAGCTCTTCTAATTATGCTATAAGATAATGTCTACCAGATTAAAAATTTAATTAGCTTAATTTAGGAACAGAAAAAGCATTAGACTTATAGCTCTGAAACACACAAATGATATCAAGGGGAAGGGGAAAGAAAGTGAAAATGGGTTGGGCTTTGAGCACGTCCCCGTGCCTGGTGTTTGCCATGGGAGCTCAGAAGATCCCATTGGGTTTGGGTGGCCAGGTTGGCTGCAGCAACTGCCTGGGATGAGGGGCTCTGGATGCGAGTGCCTGGGCACTGCAGTGTCCTTGGTCTTCTCCAGCACTCCTTTCTAACACCAGCTGTATGCAGTCCCTCCAGCTCTGCTTTCAGAAGGGAGAAACATGCTGGTTATAACAGGCACTTTTGTTCTGTTGGTTTTTTTGTTTTGTTTTGTTTTTCTCTTTCCTTTGCTCTATTCATAGATTTAAAGGCCAAAACAGACCATTAAGTCCAACTAATCCTACATCCTGCTTGACAAAGGCCATCCCGCCCATCCCCTAATTCCTCAATACCAGGCCTGACCATGACCGTGTGATTATATACAGTCAGGAAAATGCACTATGAGAGCCTCTGTGTGCCCGGGCACGGAGCAGGACCCCACTGCAAACACCCAACCTTGATTTAAAGACTTTAAGTGATGGATGATTGATCCCATTCCTCCCGAAACCATTCCAACGCTTAATTACATTTACAGTAAAATAAGTCATTGGGACTGATGGCATGGGGAGCTGTAACGTGCAAAGTGCACGATGTGTAGTTGTGTTTGGCTGTGAGGTAAGGAATCCAACAAATCTCTTTTATGCCTTTTCAGGGAAGAAACAAAGACATTTCAACCATTTGCACAACACAGAAGCTCTTCAGCGTGAGTCCTTAAAGGGCTGGAGGCTTGCTGGGAAGCTTTGAGGAGGAGAGTCATAAAGAACAGAAGGTTTTACGATGCAAGGTTGAATGGGAAACTTTTATTGGAGAGGCTTGGCCAGCTTCTGTCCCATGGGAGAAAGGCGGAGGAATCTGAATGTACTGTTTTCTCTTCTGGAAGGTCAAAGCTATTGCACACAACGGCAAAGCAGCATAGAAGAAATACCCTTTCTCCTCTGTCATCACTGTCAGAAATGGAGGAGGGGAAGAAGTCCCACACACCACATTTCAGCAAAGCCCTGAAGGTAAAACTGATCTGTCGGCTTGAAATTTATCTTAATGAGCAAAATCCAGCCAATGGAACAGGGTGCAGATGAAAGTGACAGATGGAATCATTTAAAGTTTGATTCTCTGCATGAAAGAAAACAATATTTCTGATAAGTTTGTGTGTGTTTTGTTTTTTTTTCTTTTGGTAGATAGTGTTCTGCACAGAGTCACAGCCTCCAACTGGCAATCCCAGCTCCTTGGCAGATGATTTTATCCAGGGTCAGACTCACAGCTCTTGAAAATTCAGAACCTGAGGGAGTTCTGGAACTCCTCAGCTCGTGATACACCACAGCACTGATCCAAAAGCCGGGGGCAGCATTCCTTGGCCAAGAGGTTTGTGCTGGATAGGAGCTGAGACCCTGAGTCTGAAGCTGCCCAGGATCAGTGTACTGAGAATACCAACAGCCATCAACCAGGCAGGCTGGGAGAGCATACAGAAACGTATCAATTTGTTCCCAAGTATTTTCAGGCACAACCAACTGCAAGAATTTACCACTGCTATATAAAAATATAGTCTGGGACCCAGGCAGGTCTGTAAAAATTGCGTGAAGCTGGAGGATGCATTTCCTTGTGGGAGATGTGCTGAATGTTGATGCTGAGAGGTGCTGTCATACACCCCTTGTAACAGTATCATGCTATTGCTTATCCTTAATAGGGGAAGGTAGGCAGAAGGAATAGAATCAGTGCTGTGCAATAAAATAATAGCTGTTTTACCATTTCCTTGCGCAGGTAATTTTGCTGGCTGTAATCTAGTGCAAACACAGCACAGTGTGTGCACAGCACCAGCAGACCATGCCACCCGTGGCTGAGCAGGAACAAAAGCATTACCATTCTCCTTTCCCCAATTATTTCCCGATTTGATCAATCAGCAGTTAACAAAGGTTCAAGACAAAATAAAAGAGGTTTTCTGTTAGCTCCTATAATTTAAAAGCCTTCTTGGGTTGGATTTTACAAAGCAAAAGGCAAGTGCTTGACCATGCATGAGCACCACCAGCAGCTTCCAAATCCTGCTGTCCTGTAAGACAGACCCACATGGGATGTGTTAGCACCCTGCCATGCTTCTGGGTCAGCTGGGAAGAGAAGAAAAGCTCTGCAAGGAATTTCTGCAGCTGGATTCCAGCAGCAGATGGAAATAGCTGCTCCTATTTTCATTTGGAGAAGTGGCAGCGCTGCACATGCAGGGCTGGCAGTCAGAGCTGGGATTCAAAGAGCAGCTGTGCCTCCGGGAATGCAAATGCAGAGCAGGGCAAAATGTGGCCCCAGGCCATCTGGCCCCAGTGGCTCCAATTTGGGATCAGGAGGTAAGGATTTGTGCTTCCTGTTTTCTTCCTTTTAGCTATTGCAAAGTGCGTTAACACTGAACACGAGGCATTCTCAGGAAGCAACGAGGCTGCTGTGCTCCATGTCCTTAATTTCCACGTGGCCCAGCTGGGGTTTGTCTGGTTTGTCTGCTGAGTTGTATGTTGATTCTTGCCTAAATCCAGAAGTTTCACTGCAATATAACATGCATATTCCAATTCCCTCATGGATTTGCGATAGCAGAGGAGGAAGATAGAGAGAAAGGTGACTTTTTTCTTCTTCTTCTTTTTCATTGTCTTTTGTGAGAAGTCTTTCACACATCAGGATAGTGGAAGTCTTGCTTAATGCCTCTTGTTTTTTTTATATGGAGGGGAACGTTTGCTGGATGCTCTTTTATAAGACTAGATTTGAAATAAAGGACTGAAAATTTATCACCACATCTACGTAAAAGGTGAATTATTCATCTGCTGTCTCTGGTAAATCTGCTGTTGCAGAATCTCACTGTGAAACAAGAGCAGCTCTTTGTTTCGCTGGGCTATGAGATCGCTCCCCGCAGATCCATCAGCTGCTGCTCGGAGGCTCCGCGTAGGAAGCCAGCCTCAGAGCTTCCTTTCCTTATTTGATTATGCTCAGAGTTCTTTTGACTTCACATTCATTTATTCTTCAGTTCGTTTTGCAAATGAGGTAACCACAGGAAACCATCTGTGGAAATTTAAGACTTCTTCCTGTGATTTTGTTGTTCCTCCGTGTGATTCCCCTCTCACACAGGGTTAATTCCCCAATTCTGTGGTTCCTGAATTCAGCATCAGTTTCAAGAAGCAAATGTTGCATCTGAGGTGCAATCTGTATGGAGAATGACTCCAAATTAAGTTATTCTTAACTACTCATGGAGTGAAGAGTGTCCAGGCAAAAGGGCAATACCATTTTACCTGCATCCTTTTCAAAGTCAATGAAATTAATTGCTCTATCCTTCACTAAGGAGGGCAGATTTCATAGGCTGCTCAGATTTCTGAGTGCCTTTGGACCAAATCCCTCTGTATTTATTCCATACAGGACTATCTATTGTAATAACATTAGGTAATATTGCGACTTTACTCACTGTTCCTTTCAGAGCAACACAAAATGATTTCCCTCTTGGCTTTAGAAAGATGCAACAAATATTGTGAGTGTTTTATAATCTTCCCTAAGGTGTGAAACTGCTTCTGAAGCCCACTTTGCATTACCTGAGTTAGGATTTTAGCTACCTTAATAGGGAGAATGCTGCAGGTTTTGTTCTGAAAGAAGTCACAAGGCTGACGTATACAAGTTGGTGTACAAGAAAGTAAAAAGAGGTGGGGGGATTTGGGAGGACGAGGGTTTTGCCAGGCTGCAGTAGCAGACTGGCCCCAATTTGATCTCAGTGCTAGGCACAAAATGTCTCTCAGGCCGTATGGCCTCTGTGCTCACCCCCTTTCTAATGCCAGCTAATCTGCTGGTAAGTCCCTCCAAAGAGGGTGCTTTGTACTTTGCACACCTCACCCATAATCTCTTTCAGGGCCTGGTTGCTCTTTGGCTCCAATGCCAGATGGAGTTAATATATCCATCGCTGTAATTATTCAGACAAGCAAACAGTGGCAGCAGTACGGCCGTCCCAACTTCTCACTTTTCCCACTGATTCAGTGGCATACTTGAAAGAGTCCTTTCATCCCCATGGATCCTGTTCCCTGGAGTTGTCCCAGGCTGTCCTCATCAAAAGGGAACTTGATGTTTCAGCAGTTTCTCGGCCAATTTCATGCTGGGATAAGAATCAGTGGTGATGAGATAGAGAGTGAATGAATGATACTGACTGTTGCCCAGAAGCTTGGTGCATGTCCAGCCCCTCCTAGGGTCCTCTAAAACCTTTCACAGATCTATGTGTGAAATGGGAATTCTGCTGACAGCTCGTAAGTTGAAAGTTAGCCTTCCTTTTGGCCAGCTCCAATGGATGGTGGAAATCCAAGGTTCATTGCAAAGAGCAGCCTGGATGGATGGCATCTGAGGCCATGCGTACAGAAGGAGGCAATTCTGAAAGCCTCCTGCACCCAGCAGATACTATACATGTACCTCCCACTGAGCCCATCACCCCACACGTGATTTCTGCAAAGCTTATTTAATAGTCAGCAGCGGAATGAAACCATCAAGGATTATCTTCCAATCTCAGGTAGGTCCTTTCCATTTCCAGCTCATTAGCTCCAGCCTTTAAAGGTTGTCCAGTTTCCTGCTCTTTGGTTCCAGCCTTCAAGGGTTGCCCAGTTCCCCATGCACCATAGAGCTTTGAGCAATGTTTGTATTTGTGAAGATGTACGGGGAGGGGTAACTGCTAGATGAGTTCAGAAGCTGGAAGAAAGAGGAGCTTTTGGACACTCCAGGCTCTCCTTGAAGCACTGCATGATCCAGAGAGAGACATTACGCTCTCGTCAAGTGTGCTTGGTGTTAGGAATGAGCAGTGGTGATGCCATAGTGACTAGAAGTGAGGCTTTGAGGGCTTTGATGCCCATGCTACAAAGAATATGCAAACTTGTATTATTCATTTGATTAGCTGCTCTCTGATATGTCAAGTCCATGAATAATCAAGCTTCATTTTCTAATTAGTTTTACTCATCACCCTGCTGCTCCATGCCTTTGCTTATTTGCATACCCTTTTTCCAGATAAGGGCCTTATGCTGTGAGGCACCAGGGAAGCTCCTGTCCCACGATCCCATTTCCCCAGCCCTTTGCTGGATGTTTCCTTGCTCCCAGCTGTTCTCCTCTTCCCACGTAGTGCTCTGGCTGCAGGTCTTTCTGCTCGTGCTTTTCTTAAGCCTCATTTCCTCCAGCAACAAGGTGGTGTGTTCACATTGCCTGGCTGACCTGGCTGACATGTTTTGACTCCAGGACTCTACCCAGAGTGGGCAGAGAAGAAAGACTATCAAAGTTTGTACAAAGCTTGTGGGAGCAGGAGGGGTCCTGCTGTGCAGTGGAGGGCAAAGCTGGAGCATGAGCTCCATCACTTTGGGGATGTGCTGCGGAAAGAATGGTTTTGAATGTCCTCAACACAAATGCGTTTAACCATTGGCTGTCTCCAGCCAAGAGAAATCATTCCATAAAAGCAAGCTGCAGAAACTAGGCTGGTGACAGTTATGATGATTGTTTTAAGAAATATGCTATTTTTGTAACATAGGAGGCTCTTCTATAGACATTTCATTTGTCTTCTCCACCTTCCTGCACAGATACTCAATAAGAATTATCATCTTACAAGCAGATTTAGCAAAGCAAAGGGCTTGCTTATGATTCATTTAACCAGGTTCTTCTAATTGTGCCATTGTACAAATATGGTTTCTCCTCTGATTTCAGAGTAACCCTACCTTGGCCGCTGTGGTTCCCAGCAGTTGGTGTGTCCCTGCCCATGGGGTTCGCAGCTCCTGCTGACATGAAACCACGATCCTCCCTATGAGGCAGAGGTGTTAATGCCCAGCAAAGCTCAGTTTGCACACTGACAGCCTGCTTACTTTGGAGCTGCCGTGTCTTTTCAAAGCAGTCACCATTTGTCAGCCAAACGCAGAGGTGAAATTCAGGTGCTGTGAAGGTCTTTATGAAAGAGACAGGGGTGTGATAATCTGTACCGCACAAAGAGCTAACAAGAGTTTCCTACAGCTGCAAAGATCAATTTTGTGCTTGAGGCACGAGGCTTTGCATTGATCCATCTCTGGGCAAATACCTGGTGCTTTTACATACAAACCACTGCTTTCAGAAAGGTTTGCAGGTGAACGGGGTCAGCCCAAGAGGAGTTCCTGCACCAGCTCAGTTTGATCCTGCTTTTATGTCCGTTTTGTCACTTTAGCTCCTTTTGTTCCAGCAGCTCCTTGCCTTGTGCCTGCTGACCAGGAGCTCTGCTCCCATAGGGAACCAGCAGACCTTCATCTCATTCGAGGCAATCTTCATTTTGCTGGTGGCCCCGGATGAAAGCTGGGAGCATCATTTGCATACAGCGGGTGAGAAGGCAGCAGGCTGGAGGCCATCACTCATCGCTGAAAGGATGATCATTGTTTGTTTAGCTCATTCCAGAATAATGGCTCTGCTGGGAACACCAACCCAGTATGCATCATATCTTTTATAGTATATATTAATTTAGCGTAGACATTAGGCCATCATTATTCCCTCCTTTTAATTCTCATGTCTTAGCATTTGGGATCAGTTTTAACCCAGCACACGTCTTTGTTATTTCATAGTAAAATAAATAAAGCTGGAGGCAAATACTTTTTTTTAAATACAAACGATTGTGAGGAAGTGATGGATATAAAGCATGGAAACGTCTTTATAATTTTAAAGCTTGAATTTCAGAACACAGCGTTTTCATTAAACGCTGCAATCCATTCATTTTGGAGAGACAGATATAAACACAAGCAAATTAACTCAGTAGTTCTCATGCCTGGAATCTTTGTGATAAAATTGCCTATTACTGTGAGTGTAAATGTTTTCAAATAGTTGAGGCATCAGGAAAAAAAAGCAGGAAGGGCAGGATAGGCTGCTCAGGAATAGAAACCATGAGGACATCCCCTCCAAACACCTCACATCTTTGGTGAAAGGACTTTAGGTGGGCTGTGAGAGTCCCATGGGAGGAGCAGAATGAAGGCTGGTTGGGATATATGTATATATTTTTTTGTTCTTTTTATGATCATTAACGGTCTGGGAGGGTGGTTTTGAATCATTTTATTTGCTAGCTGTTGTGAGCATTGGAAAATCCAGCTCTTAGCTGATCGGGTGAGCAGAGGAAAGGAGGCAGCACATGTGCCAGGGTGAGAGCAGTGCACACGCCAGGAGCCGAGGGATGAGCATCATTGGCATGGCATGAATACACGAAACGCTGGACCAGTGCTGAGTCCAGTGAGTCCTTGTGATTGTTGTATTTAGAGAGCTCACACGGCGCAGAGGGGTTTCAAAATACGCCGACAGAGATAGCGTGTTTGCCACCTGAACACAAGGAATCCACTCGGCGTGTGGAGCACCACGATGAGCCCGGCACCAAAATCTGGGGGTCGGGTGGAGAAAAAAGCGCAGCGGGAGCGGGACTGGGGGTGAGCACAGCACACGGGCACAGGGAGGGCCGCGGGACGGACTGGACTCTCTTCAGCGGAAAGGCGATCCGCAGGTTCAGGCCCGTACGTGCGGGGTGACCGCGCGGGACGAGCCGAGCGGTGCGGGCCGGCTCCAGGACCATTCGCTCCGATACCGGTACAGCACCTGCGCGGCAGCGCGCACGTGGAGCACCGCGGCACCCCCCCTTCGGCGGCGCCGGGCCCGCGGCGGGGCGGAGCGCGGGGCGGGGCCATGCCGAGCCGGGGCCGGGGGGGGCGGGCGGCGGCGCGGGGGCTGCCGGGAAGGGCCGGCGGCGGCGGCGGAGGGGCGATGGCGGCGGAGCGCGGCCGGGGCGGCCCCCGGCGGCGGTGGCGGCGGCTGTGAGCGGCGAGAGCGGTCGGCGGCGATGCGCGGCGCTCCCGGCGATGATGGAGGACCGGTCGCACAAGGTGCTGCTGGCGCTGGTGATGCTCTTCCTCTTCGCGGTGATCGTGCTGCAGTACGTCTGCCCCGGCACCGAGTGCCAGCTGCTGCGGCTTCGCGCCCTCAGCCCCGCCGCGGCCGCCGACCCGTACCGGGCGGAGGACGAGACGCCGGCCCGCTTCGTGCCTCGTTTCAATTTCTCCGCCGGCGATTTGCTGCGGAGGGTGGACTTCAACATCAAAGGGGACGACCTGATCGTCTTCCTGCACATCCAGAAGACGGGCGGCACCACCTTCGGCCGCCACCTGGTCCGCAACATCCAGCTGGAGCAGCCCTGCGAGTGCCGCGCCGGGCAGAAGAAGTGCACCTGCCACCGGCCCGGCAAGCGGGAGACGTGGCTCTTCTCGCGCTTCTCCACCGGCTGGAGCTGCGGGCTGCACGCCGACTGGACCGAGCTGACCAACTGCGTGCCCTCGGTGGTGGACAGCAAGAAGGAGGTGCGGCTCCGGCCCTCCAGGTGAGAGCTGCGGCGGATGGGAGCGGGCTCGGGGCGAACAAAGCCGTTCCCCCGCGCTGTGCTCTGAGCGTTTAAATGATAATGACCCGCAGGCTGCCGCAATTAGAAGGAGCTTAGCGAGCTGCCGACGGCGTTGTGGGTCGGGCCCGGGTTGCCGTGGGGCTCCTCGGGCTGCCCCGGGGCTCTGGCGCATCCCCTGGCCGTGCTGCAGCTCCGTGTGCCCCGAGGATGAGTGCTGCTGGGAAGGGCTGAAGTTTAGGTTATGCGAATGTTGTCAAAGCGGGGGTTGTTCTGCGTCTGAGTGTTAGCTGTAAATATTTGTGCTGCCCTCCAGCACTAACCCTGTTTATTTTGGGTTTGCGTTTTGGATTTTGACAGCGCTGCTCTCTTTACCCCTGCACTTTCCATAGAAGTTGCCAACCGGACCGCAGTACACCTGGCTGCCCGGCCAGAGGTGCCCCTGCATTCCCAAAGCTCGTTCCACAGCACTGCGATGGTCACAACACGCAGCCCGTCCACGGCTGAGCGCTGTGCAGCACTGCGGTTGGGGTTTAGGTGTCCCTTCCCATTGCTTCTCTGAGAAATGAGGAGCTAAGGGTGTCGGTCCTATTGTGCTGGGAGATTAATGGCAGGTCCCCTCACAATAAGGGTGCTGGTATACATCATGCTGTCTGAAGTCAAGTCTGAGAACAGATCTGCTTGAAATAGAGTGCGATTTCTTTCTAGAATTCCTTTTATATAGTGTGACACCACACTGCCATCTAGTAGAAAAATGGTTAGCGTCGTTATCTTTCTGTAGCCAGGATGAAGCTCTTCCTGAGACTCAGCTATTGTGATTCTTGCTCTTTTGTTTTCCTCCCTTCTTCAAAATTCAATTGTTTTTGTGGCACTCCATTTGCAAGCATCAGGAGCGAATTCGTTGCCCTCTGGGCATATTATCTCCCGAGTTTCCCAGGCTATGTACTTTATTTTACCTGTTCTATGAGCGCGTTGTTTATCAGCAGAAATGAAAACGTGTAATGCTGTCTCTTTTGCAGAGCACCTTCAAGTGAGCATTCTTTCCCCACCCCAGAGATGGCTCTGCCCTGCAAAGCTTTGGGGCACTGATTCCATTCCCTCCCCGGAGGCATTGGGTCCCCTTGGTGCTCAGGGTTAGTCAGAAAGATGGGACAGCCCTTGTCCTGGGCTGTGTGAGGCTGGGCTTGGAGAGCTGAGTTTTTGTCAGTGGCTTTTGGCTTTGATGGATTTTTTTTTTTCCTTTTTGCATTACTGAATGTGCTTTTCTGAGTCAATGTAGAAGTGTTACATGTACCTTCCCAGCAACGCAGCGTGATGGTTCCTTGTCCAGCAAAGCCACGTGTACCATCAGAAGTGGCTTTGTGAGGCCTCTTGACTTGAGATGGAAACCCAGAGAGGGGAAGAAGATAAAGCTGTGATGATTTTGTGTTAGGTAGAGATCTGCTCTCTAAAAGCCTTTGAAATTGTTACATTTTTAATAACCTAATTACACAGCTTGCTTAGTAGCTACAGTTATTCTCCCAAATAATGTCTTGACAAGCAATTATTTGGACTGCAACTTCTAAATGTTTAAAAATACAGAGGGAGGCATTCTTAAATGAACAACAATCCCTTCAGGTCTTTCTGCACATTTTAACGTCCAGTCTTTAATTTTATTTTGCATTCTCGATTTAGCAACGTTCAGCTGACAACCAGTTAATTAGCACCTATTTGGAGTGCCGGTAACGGACAGAATAATAGCTCCTTTCAGAGCGATGGAGGTGTGGGATGAGGTGGCTGAGCGGAGGAGCCGTGTTGGCTGCGGCTCTGAGCGGGGCCAGCCTGGCTGTCCCTGTGCTGTGGTGTTTGGAGGAGCAGCTTGGAGGGGGGTGGAGGAATGCAAGGCCAGGGTGGGTGCATCAGGGCAAGGGGCAGGATTCAGTCAGGAGCTGGGGAGCACGGCATCCTCGAGTGAAGCTCGGTGAGGGTGGGAATTCCTGCTTATAATGAGAGTAATTAAAAGTGAACCTGCGATAAGGGTATTTTGAATGGCTCGGCAGCTGCATTTGGTGCTTTGTAGTTACTGTATCCTGGCTGCCTAGCCTTGTCTGGGAATAGCCAAATGAGAGATAGTTGTTCCAGCAAACTTTCTGGTTTGCATCTGTATGTCATTAGTTTGCACAGAGGTTTGTGCTGAGGAGCATGGGGTGTCTGCTTGAGGCTGGTTAAATTGGCAATTTGCTGGATCATTCCCTAGGAGCCTCTGCTTTTAAATAAAAGTTCAGCCTTTGTTTAGGAAGTCCAGAAGAACCCCTGTCCTGGATCTCTAAGGTTCAACATCACCATGATGTGACCTGATGAGATCAGCCTTGGGGCTTTGCCTGGGGAGAATCTAGTTGCCTGGATCACTTCTTCTTCAGGCACCGCTCTTAATCCCATCAGTAATCTGCCTGTGTTTTCTCTGGGAATCACAGAGTTGAAATTCCTGCACTGGAGCTGTAGAAATACTCAGGATGGTTCTTAGTGATAGGTATATTTTTTTTACTTTGAATTTATCCCAACAATACTTTCCTGCCTCTGAGCATGTCAGTTACCAAAACTTGCTCTGCTTTGTAGTGTGCTCCTTAGTATGAATTAAGTATATAAATAGAGCTGCTGCCTCGTCCTCCTGACTGATGACTGCCTGTCCCTGCAGCTGACTTTGCTTTCAGTTGCCCTTAGCAAATGGGCATAGTAGGGAGCAGGAGTGCTGCAGCATTCTGAAAGCTCAGAAAAGCAAAGGGGGAAAGCACAGCCAGAGCTGGTACTTTGGGAGTTCTGGATTTGCTGCTTGGGAGACTGGTGGAGTGGGCTGATGGCAGTGGTGGAAAGGAAGGGGCTGTCTCAACCACTTGGCATCGATGGTGAGAAAGGAGAAATGTGCCTTTTCCTAGTCATGAGTGACTGACTTGGGTCACTTGATTGATTGTGGAAGCCTCAAAGCTTTTGGCACGCTGAACTGAAGCAGCATTCAAAGCAACTGTGCATGAGAGCATCCCACGACTGAGATTCCACTCGGCTCTGGCTAATTATTATGGGAAGTATCTACTGAACTTGTCTATAGCAATAAATCCAGTGGCACCGCTGCAAGAAACAAAAGGGCTTGGGGTTAGGCTGGAAAATGTAATGAGACGTGGGAGCAAATGCAGTTACCTGTGTTTTTAAGTGATGTCATGACTTTGTACCCTCACTTGGGTGAGTTGTGGCAGTGGGTAGGGGTCAGGCTGTACTTGGTGTCCCTTCTGGCTGGTATTGAAGGAAGCAGGAGATGTCCTTAATGAGCTCTCAGAAGTCTGGAGCCAGCAAGTCTGGAGGCAATGTTAGGCAGCTCATGCAAGCCTGCTGGGCCGGCAAAAGGGCTGAAGTTGCTGGCTTTGGGAGAATCTGATGCTGGCACCATGTCCTTGTATTCTGTGGCAAAAAAGCCCTGGCACTGCGTGGGTGTCCTTGCCATGTAACTTGGAAGAGTTTAATTAACATCAAGGGACATCTTATGAAAATCTAAGTAAAAGATGCATTCAAACGTTTGCCAGCGTGCTGGAAGCATTTATGGTGTTTGGCTCCTTCGATTGAACAGATTAATCGCCTCACTCTTAGACAATATGGTGGGAGTTACATTTGCAAATCTTTCTTTGGAGGTCGCATGTGGGGCTTCTTGCTGGTAGAGCCCCTGGAAGAAGGTGGCTCACTGCAGGCAGTGTGACCATCAGCTCTGGCTCTCAGCTGCTCCTGGGGCGTGCCCCGTGTTTGGCTTTTTGCAGCTTCTGCTTGAAAGGGGAAAATCCGTGTAGCAGAAGCCGCTGCAGGAATTTTGCATCAGTGCAGCATTTCCCCTGTCTACAAGGGCTTTAGGCGAGTCCCAAGGTGGTCTGATGCACAGGGCTGATAATGACGAGATTCTGTCCAGCTTTGGCAGGAGGTGGACAATTAAAAACCACTGGATGCTGATGGAGCAGAAGCCCTTTCTGCAGAGGTGCCTTCCATCTGGGGAGCAGGCATACCCTGTGCAATGTCAGGGCTGGCTTCTTGTTGCTGCTCATGCTGTGAGGCCGGTAGCGCTCCTGCATCTGGATACTGCCTGAATTAGGCAGGGCTATCGCTTAACCACAACGTTGGTGATGAAAAGGCTGGAAGTGAGCAAAAGGAGAAGGGCAGGGAGCAGCCCGCCGTGGCCATGGGGTTCCCATTCTGTCACAGGGCTGAGCTGGGCCTGGTGCGGTGTGATGGGGCAGTGGTGCAGCCTGCAGGCCGGGGGCCCTGAGGGGATGGTGGGAGCACTGCCATACTGCAGGTTGCTTGGCATAATCCCCTTACGAGGCCTGAGCTCGGAGGCCTTGGTCGTGAACTTAAATTCACGTTTTTAAAGCTTGCACGATAGCTCCCTAAATTGATGATGCCTGTTTGCAGATGGCGTTGGACTTCTTAAAGACCATCTTAAAGGGATTAAAAAAATTCATTTTCCCTATTAGGCCTTTTCAGTTCTGCTCTAAATGTTTAATAAAGCGCAAAGTGACTTTTGGTGATTTAAATGCGGCGATTTAGTGCGCGTTTCCTGTTGCCTTTTATTTTAAATTCGAAAAATTTGTCTGTGGGGGTGAGGGATGAATATACTTCTGCAATAAATAGCAAGCAGGGATGGCAGCAGAACAAGAGGCGAGGCAGTGAGGGTTCCCTGTGCTGCTTGTTCCATTTGTTATCCAGGTCAGCCCTCCCTGAAGAGCCGAGTGGGGATGGGAGCACCATAGCACAGTGCTGTTGAACGGAGACACACCATTACTTTGTATTGAAAAGGTGCCTTTCTGCAAATATGTGTGGTTCTTGGTTGTTTTTTCTTTCTGGAAATGTATAAATATTAAAAGGAAACTATAAATATGTGCTTCAATTGTATTCTTTTATTCTTCTTCAATTGTGATTCTTCTTCATAACTTGATAACCTTTGGTAAAGGTTATTGAAGGTACTTTGAATTCGAGCATCACCATCATCATCAAGTTACTTATTTTTATTAAAAGACAGATTTTTAAGTTTTACGTTGGTTTTACATATTAACTGAGATTAATTTGTCCTCATTTATTTAATCTGAATTGTCAGGAATCATGTTCTCTACTGATGTAAATGTCAGAAAAAAGGACTTATTAGTAGATTTGATTGCTTTTTAAATTTAACTAGCAGAGATGCACTGGCATGCCTAAGAGAATTGGTCTGTTTCTTGTGAACAGTTCAGTGCCTAATGAATCACTTCAATGTACTTTTCTGAAGGAAAGTGGAGCAATTTAAATGTGCAATGCATTGATTTACCTCAAATGGATTAGGCCTCTGTGTGCAATCCTTTGCATTAATTTACTTTTTCCATGACCATAATAATAAAGGCAGTGTTTCTGTGTGGTATCAGCTCAAATTAACTCACGCAAGTTGCTAGAAAGCAAAATAATAATATGTGGCTGACCACTGAGTGTGGGACTGGACTTTTCTGCAAGCACTCATCAAGGGTAAGGATGAGAGAAGTCTTTCCAAGGCACTGACCTTATTGTGGGGAAAGAAGCGTAGATGTAATCTGTGCAATTGTAAAAGATTTTGTGTGTGTGGCCAGATCTGTTTTATAAAATAACTGTTGTAAAGATAGAAAATTTGTGACTGCAGTAGTAAGTTTTCTGTCTCGCTCCCTGTAACATCCAGTCTGAGCAGCTGCAGCCTTGGGCTCTGCTCCCTGAGCAGCTGGGAGTGAGGATGCACAACTCTGGGCAGTGCCTTATTTAACCGTTTAGCTGCAGGCATGGCTCTCTGCTTTGCCTCATGCTGTGGGCTTGCTGGGGCTGAGCAGCCCTCCTGACTCTCAGCCTTTTTTGGAATTACCCGTGCATGCTCCTTATGTACTGGAGGGGATTAATTTCCTCCCACTTCTCCAGCCGCTGTTCCTCCTTGCTGGACTGCTGCCTGGTTCCCTTCCTTGCTCCCTGTCTGCAGCTGGAAGCCTGCCTGGGCACAGCTGGCGAGGACAGAGGTGTAGGATGGGGTTTAAGGACGAGAGGGGTTTGGTATGGGAGCAGCATGCTCCTGCCTTCCTCCTCCAGCATGGTTTACTGCTCATGATTGATTTGCTGATGCTGGCAATTGTACAGTGTGTTCCTGGATTAATAGGGTAGCGCCGAATTATTCAGGCATTATTGAAATGAATCACATTTGAGATGAGTAATAAGTAGCAGACTTTCGTATTTATGAATAATTAACACAGTAAAGTTTTTCTTAAACAGACATGAAAAAATGATTTAATTTGTACTGTGAATGCTCTGTAAAATTAATGAAAGATAATTGCATTTTCTAATGTGAGACTAAGAAACCAAAGCTATATATATATATATATGTATCTATTTGCATGTAAGTTCATATTGCTGATATAAGTAGTAAATCTGGAATTCCTTCAGCACATTTGCACTGGGTGTGACCTGTTTTTAACATCCAGTGGTTTGGTGGATTTTGGTTGTTGGTTTTTGTTGTTGTTGTTTTGGTTGAAATAAGGAGTTGGTAAACACTTGTTCTTTCCATATGCTTGGGTATCTCTGGCTGGACAGTGTATATACTCATATAGCAAGCTAAAGTTTTTGAATGAGTGACAATTAGGATCAGCTTTTTCCTTCTTCCTTGAACCCAGTCTTCTCCATCATCCATTCATGCTTTTAAAGGCAGAATCCATTTGAGGTATTGCTTGTTTACAGCTTTGAGTGGAATCTCCGTTTATTTAGCCTTGAAAAAAAAATCATTAGTGCTTAGGGGACCTACGAGTCATAAGATCCATTAGTGATGAGACTCAAATCATATTACTTCTTGGTTCTCGATGGCTTATGCAACTCTGGAGGAGCCAAACTTTTGATGTGAGAGCACTAAATATAGGCAGCTATGAGAGAGAGGATCTTGTAGCATTAAACGATTTTGTGCATTTACATAAAAGCATGAAGATGACGATGCCTTTCATGAGATCCTTGCAGCAAATGTTCCTAATTTTCCATAATCAAAAGGACTGTGAAGTTTTTATGCTCTCAGAGGTCTGAGTAGCTGGGAGATCAGTTCTTCCTTTATTCCATTTTTGCATAGGGTAAATTAAAACATTGCAAGGCTCCCAGCAGCAGGAGTCTGCCCTTTGAAAGTGCAGTTTGAACTGTAGGGTCCTTCAGCAAACAGCCAAATCAAGTTGGTAAAGCACTCTCTGGGAATGATTGTATTCTTTCTTGTATGGCAGCTGTGTTAACCCTCTGTTAAGAAAAGCAAAGTTTCATCTGTCAAAAGTTTCTCTGGTTGCTTTTTCAGGTTAACTGAGGAGAGAGCATCCTTAAGCAGGTCTAGGTGAGGTTAATCTAATTTATGTGATACTCAAAACTCTGCTGCCAAAGAAACTGAGACTTAGGTGGAAGTGCTTATTGTGTTGCCTTCTGTTTGCTGTCCATTCACCCGTGGGAAAGCTATTCCCGGGAGCAATCCTCAGCTCTTCTGGGGCTGTATTTTTTTGGGAAGATGCTGCTGGGTCCTGCCTCCGTGCTCAGTGCCCACTGAGGACTGCAGTGGGGTGGCTGTGGGCAGAGGCAGCTGTCTGTCTGTCCCTCAGGCAGCCTTCCACCTCCAGCCCATGGCACTGTGGAGAGGGAGGGAGGAAGGGGCTGCATGGCTTCTGTGTTTTGCAGAGCTTTTTTTCTGTGAGGGTGTTGGATCTCATCAGCAGTGGGAGCACAGAGAAGTAAGACAAAAGAGCTCAAGGAAATGTCAGACGCAACAGGATGTGTCTTCCTGACGACTGCTGAGTGATTTGCAAAAACATAAATGGCATAAATTAGCCTTTAACTCTTTCAGTTCTACTATGCTGCCAGCTGGTCACTGGTAAGACAAGAAGCATCTGTGTTGGCATGCCCCCCCTCCATTACATTTTCTGTTTTTCTGCCCTGTGGGAAGCTGTCATGTTGGTTCCCTTCCCATGAAGGGAAGAGGAAAGCTTGCTGACTGCACAGCTGCTGCATGTGGACACGCTGCTCACTGCCTTCACACCACAGCTCTTACATCAGTTGTTGGTTTCCCCCCACTTCCATGGGTGAAGCTGTCTCAGGCTTCACTCTTTGGACAGAACAGCTTGGAGGAGTCAGAAGCACATAGAGTTGTCCTGAAGTATAGTCTAAGCATGTCATAACGATATGTCTGTTGGGCTGGCTCATGGAAGAGAGTGGTGAGAAGAGCTAGGGTCTGCTTTCTCTCCTGCTAAATAAGAAAGTTTGGGTACATAACACCAGATATCCTGGCCAAAGCCATCAGGACTGCAGAATTGCTTTTTCTGCTTCATGCTTGTGCGTTGTCTGCTCCCAGTGGGCTGCCGCAGCCACTCGGGGCAGATAATCTAATATCCTTGTCTCTGGAATAGCGTTCACTTCCAAACGTACCCTGTAGAATCACTCAAACCACTCCTTCTGGAATGGGTGAGGCAGAGCCCAGGTGAGTCTGTCTTGAGAATAACTAATGCATTTTGCAGACTGTGGTTATAAATGCCTTTTTTCTTAACCCCGTTTACATGGGAGGGAAGGCACAAATGAAACCAGAGGAGCTGCACGTGCAGCTGCTTCCCCTGAGAAGTTGTTGGCTTGCATTTCCTTCTGCTAGTTGAATTTTGGATGTCAGCAGCACTCTGGACTGGAATATGATCACTCCCAGAATGTTATGGGTAGAGTTAGATTTATAGGGTGGAGCTGAGATATAGCGGTAATACCTGCTGGATTTTGGAGGCTGCAGCTTGCTGGCAGC
The DNA here is from genome assembly GCF_905368555.1 of Meleagris gallopavo. Lineage (NCBI taxonomy): Eukaryota > Metazoa > Chordata > Aves > Galliformes > Phasianidae > Meleagris > Meleagris gallopavo. The sequence goes on along the minus strand of NC_139412.1, from coordinate 3,634,195 downwards.
AGTGTAGAACAGGGCTGTGTCTGGGAATGAATTTTAACTGAGGAATAGTTTGGCAAGCTGTCTTAGCACCCCGTATTTTGCAGGACATCCAACATGCTACCACATGCAAGAAGAAATTGCAGTTTTTCTGGAAATAAAGTCACCAGAAAATGTCTAGGAAATGCTTTTGTGCACTGCCCTATGTTTGGATTACTGAGCTCCTTTGTTACTTTCAGGGACAAAAGTGTTTGAGTAGTTGTCCTTGTCTGTGAGTTGGGCGAAGTGTGTTGGGCCTGAGGCTGGTACAGTACGGCATTTGGAAAAACCTGCCCTCCATCTTTTTATTTATTTATTGGGACACTTAATCCAAGGCAACTGAGAACAGTGCTGACATTTCAGGGTGGTTCCTGCTTTGCAGAGTTAAGGTTTCATGCGTTGGAGATGTCTTTGCTCTGGTTCTCCGTGCTGTAATCCTCCTTTTCCTACAACTTCAACTGCTCAGAGCTGCAGCTGTGAGCGTACCACGAGGAGCAGAGCGTGTAGGGGTGGAGATTGCTGAGACAAGTGAAAACTGAGATTCCCCATTCCAGGGCCCAGAGACTCAGAGAGCAGTTTGGGTAAGTAAGCTGATGCATCCATGTGGCAGTGTCTGTCCTGGTGGTACGTGGGCTTTGAGATGGAGTCCTGAAGATCCAGGAGCAGCAGCAATTCCAGGCTTCTCATAGCAGTGAAACCTCTGCAGCAGTAGATACCTTTGCTGGGCAGGTTTGGTTTGGAGCTTCAGGAGGGTGTGAGTTTGGACATCTTTTCCATCGGCCTATGGGGGAGTGGGGCCAAAAGACAAGCTCCACCTCACCCAAATTCAGCCCTCGTGTCAGCCAATCTTTGCTATAAAATCAGTCAGTGTATCCTGCAGCACAGAGGTAAAACGACACAGAAAGGACTTGAAAATAGCTGAGCTCACAGAGAGATAAAAATTTCTCAGAGCCTGGATTATGGAAGGATCTGGCTATTTGTAAGATAAAAGCAGATTCTGCCTTGGTTGTGGTGCTGAGGGATTTGTGGGCAGCGGCCGCCTGGCCCTGCTGCTGCTGCTTCTTTGTAACACTGTGCTTTTTCAGGCCGGCTTGTGTACTGAGCTGCAAATTAATTTGCTTTGGAGGCTGCCACTATATTCTTTTTTAAGGAATCTAAGGTTTTCCTGTTTCTTGTCTGAAGGCTTATTTTTACCTTTCCCACCACATTTTGTTACTTTCCTGGAAAACACAGGATGGTTTTGCTTCTCCTTTGCCCATCCATCACCTGAAATCACAGTCTCCCTAGGGTGAATTGATTCCTGCGATAAACCTGTGTATTCAGGGAAGAGTTATGGGTGTGAAGTACAGGATCATACTTTATTTTTTCCCCATACAGTAAAAATATTTAATATCCTATATATAAAGTTATATCAAGCTAAGTGAAATTCAGGTCTCTTTACTTCTGTGATTAAAAGATCTTTTTAAGGTTACTTATATGCCTCGTGGTATATGGTGGAATCCCAGTACTTCTGCTTACTACTTATAATGGAAGCCAGGTTGCTTACACCTGGGCTCTGACACCTCATGATGATCAATACTCCAGCTGAAATCTGATCATCAAGCAAAAATAAAGCAAGAAGGAGCTCTGAGCATTAGGTGTTACTGCTGTGACTTTCTCCTCTGTACGTCCAGCTTGCTTAGCTTGTTTCCTTATAGAGGGCAGCTGAGAGGTGGACACCTGATGTCACCGCCTGGCTGCAGTGGTGTGGGCGGTCCATAGGTGATGGTGAGCAGTGCGGAGGCACTGCCTGTGATTGGAGCCTTTTTGCAATGTGTGAAGCAATGCGTTTGGATCTTTGTGCGTGAGCTCTTGGTGTGACCGTTTCTATTAAAACCAAAACCAAAACACAAATAAAACAGGCATTGTATTTCATCAGGTGTTTTTCCAGTTGCTCTCTGTTCATAGCAAGCTGTGCTAGGTTAGGCATCAAGTAAGGGGTGTCCCTGCAAACACAGGTCAGGTAGAAGTCATTGCTCACACGAGCTTTTGCAGATGGCTTGCCTAACCAGGGCTGCATCTTTTACAACACAGCTAATCGCTTCTGTTACGGCAGAGAACAGACTTAATTTACTATGAAAAGTGGGCATCTGGGATGTGATTTAAAGGCAGCAGTTGTTGTTCTGGGCTGCTAGAAGTCATTGCCTTTTGGTATATGTGGGAATTTGTTTTGAGCTGTGTTATAGGGCTTGAGAGAGGCACTTTCTTCTGAAAGTGGATTTCAGTAAGGCTGAGTAATATGCTGTGGTTCAAGGGCATGACCTGTACTAATGTCAGTGGTCCTGAGCTCTACAGTGTGTTGGAGTCCGTTTGGGATGTTTGGAGAGGAGAAGCAGAAGAACCTGGGCTTCTTAGCTCATGTGGACAGCATCCATTTATTTTACAAGCTGCTTTTCATCTTTGGACCGTTGAGATGAAACATTCCTTTCTGTTAAGAACAAAAGCAAAAGCCTTCACTTTAATGCAGGTACCAGGGCTGGGAGTGCTGCAGCCACTTATTGCATCGCTTGGCTTTGATCCTCGGCTGCGGCGTAGGAGTGCACAGCACAGCTCAGGAAGGTGTGGTGGTGAAGTGCTTTCAAGTCCCTGGTCTAGACTGACGCCTGTGAGTGCTCCTTGAGCTGGTGGGGTCACTGACAGCAGCCCCATCCCCTGCTGGGTGCAGCTTTCCCTACAGGCATGCCCCACAGGCAGGGAAATGGGCAGAATTGCTGGAAGGAATGCTAAAAGGCAGGCTGTTCCCTTCCTTTTTTGAAGATTCTCATAGTGGTGTTTGTTTTCTGCTTGCTTTTTCTGTTAAACGAGTGCAGCCTGTTTGCAAGCTCTGCTGCTCCTTGGGCTGGGAGCAGGGTGAGTATCTGCCTTGCAGAGATTTTTGTGGTAAATTCTGTTGCTGCTGTACTTGAACACTAACCTGAGGGATTTCTTCCCTTCTCTTTGTAAACAAGTTGTTTTTGTGTGTGTTGTTTTGTTGTTTTTTTTTTTTTTCCTAATGGAAAATTTCAGCTTGTCCTCCACTTAACCACAGCTCAGGCTTCTCCTGGAAAATGGAATGAATGAGTAACACTTCCCTCTTTTCTTCTTCTGTGTTAAGCTAATAGCATTGTCTGCGGGTTTTGATTGCATTAAGCCCTTCTGTCCCCACCAACATGGCATCTTTCCGTGACAGGAAAGGACAGCCAGGACTGCTTGGAGATGCAAGCCTCCAAACCTTCCTCCACGGCGTTATTACCCTAAAACTTCAGAGCTGGGAGATCACTGCTTTAGGAGGTAAATGGGAGCAGTTGAGCCGTGCTGCAATGAATTGTTCCTGGGGCCATCACCTGGCTGCCAGTTGTGATTCCCAGCAAATGTTCTTCATCTTTTCACCTTTCATATAGGCTTGACGTCCTCTGAATTGCTGTGTTGAAACATGAGTTTCAAAATCAAATAGCAAATGACTGCACTATAATGGATGTTATTGTACTAGACATTATATTACAGAAGTCACTGTGGTTAAGTGGAGTACCTCTGGAATCTTGTCCTTATCAAGACGTTTATGTTCCCCTCTAATTTTTGTGGAGAGTCATTTAGATGTTTTCCAGATTAGAGCATAATGGAACTGTTAGCTATAAATGTTCAGAGGAATCCATTACACACAGTGATTTAGTGGTTAGTCACAATTACTTGGGAGCTTCAGTGTCCAATTCAACACCAACCTTCAAAACCACGTGTTGTGGTCATCTTTTCTGCAAGATGCTCCTCCAGCATCCTACAGGAGATAAAGACCATCTGCTGCTTAGTGTTTCGTATAGCATAATACAAAAGCAATTTGGAGGGGACAGGGAGATACTGGAGAAACAACTCTGTCAAGGGCAAGCCAGCAGCAGGCAGTTTTTCCAGTAGAGTTTTAGCTTTTTTCTTTCTGCTTGATTAAAATCCACAGGATTTCAAGGTGATGGCCTTGAAAGCCTTTGCATTGCCTTAAAATAAATGAAATGGAGTACGGAGCAACTTTTGTATAAGAAAGACATCAAATTCGTGTGCCTTGGCATCTCCGAACAACGTTGGGATTAACATGCAAGCTCATGCAATTGGGAATCCCAGAGCTCCTCTGTCACCTTTGTTTTCAGAGTAGATCTGTTTCTGCAGTAGTTGGTGCTGGAGATGCCCAGAGGGCATCTGGATGTATTTCCCTGTCAATATTTTAATGGCGATGATTTAATAACATGCTTTAGAAAGGACACGAGATTGGGACTGTTAAGATTTTGCCTCGGTTTGGGATTCTTCCTCAGTATCTGGAGGAGGTATTGAAGGTTTGTGCAGGCTCGCAAAGGTCAGCGCTCTGATCAATAGCTGAATTTAATGATAAAGCTTTGTAAAATATTTAGTTTTTTTTTTATTATTATTACCTAATTTGGGTCAGATTCGTCTTTCTTCTGACCAGCTGCTTAGAAATCTGAAGAGTTCAAAAAGAAAACTGTGTAACACACACAGTCGTCCAACCCTTTCATTTTCTTTGCTTTAGAAAGTGACTTTGAGGGCCCTTTTCATTCATGAGCACAAGGTGAGCTCTTAGAAGGAGGTAACATCAGAGGCTCTCAGTTTTGTGTTGAAATTTGAGTTTTCTGGGAGCTGTAGCATGGCAACAGGGTTGCCAGGAGTTTGAACTAGCTGGGGAAGGAGTTTGTGCTGCTGTTGTGCCTTCAACAGCACATCCTCAACTTGCTCCTGCAGGCATCCAAGTTCATGGGAAGGCCTAAGGGATGCTGTGGCCTGGGCACAAATCCTGGGGCTCTGCTCTGCACCAGATGCTGACTCAAACACCCCCATTGCCTTCAGCCTGAGCAGAGCAGGTCTCATTGTGCACAGTGGTGCTCATCCCTGGGAAGCAGATAATTCATGCCCTGCATCCTCCTGAAGAGCAGGATCGGCTAGCTGCAATGATGAGAGCTGCTTTCTTGCCCTGTCAGCTCTTTTTCACGCAGTTAATGCTGGGACCACAGAACTCTATTAAGAGTCGTATGATGGGATGAGAGATTAAAAGCCAGTGTGATACGGCACCGAGTGCTCCAGCCTTACAAAGAAGTGCTGCTGCATCCTCCTTAAACGGCTGTAATTAGCAATTCCTGCTTGTCCTGGCCCTGCAGGGTGCTGTATGGGGAGAACAGCTCTCCAGCAGCCGGCCAGGTCACTTAAACAAGCACACAGCTTCTGACATCCTTCATTTTTAGCACTGGTTTTTCACATCTTACTTTAAATTAGCAGTTAGCTGGGTTTCATCTCGGTGATGGGAGGCCGTTTTGTGATCTCTGAAGCATTCCGTAATGTGGCATCATACAGGAGTGGCAGGACATAAAATAGAACTGTATTGCTTTCTAAGTGTGTTTTTAAACTTTTTTTTTTTTCTTTTAAACTGATTCCTTTTGGCAACTCAACTGAGCAGATGTATCACTGCTAACATTTTCTTAAAATCAAATCTGGTACACACAGTTTTTTTTACTGTCGATTTTAAAGGAGTAATTTCTTTCTTTTTTTTTTTTTTCCAGTAGACTGTGTTCATTTTGCTCTCATGACATTTTTCCAGTTTAATTGCTTCAGTACTGCATTGCATTCCGCTTTCACTTTTTAATTGGCAATCATATTGTGTCCATGGTGGAAGAGAGAGAATTGTAGTCAGAGATTTGGACCGCTGTGGTTTTATTTCATGAGGACAGTGGGTGAGAAGGGCCTGGCTTAGCTGGAGCAATGTGGGTATATCAAGATGATTTTGAGGTAGAAATTGACTCTTCCCAGTGGGTGGAGGTGCACTTCCTTCCTGCCTTTGCATGAGAACTTAGATCCACCTTCCCTGGGTGAGGTTTTAGCATTTTTTGTGCTTTTGCTCAGTTCTCATCCATTTAAACCACTCATGCTTTTCTGTTAGCGGATGAACACCGAGGCTCTGCTGAGTTAGTGTATAAATAGCTTTTGATATAGGAGTCCAGCCTATATAAATGTAATGTCTGTGATGGTTCCTGCACTTAGTATTTTAGGGTTCTTAGGGTATGGCACAGACTGCTATTGATTGCTCCTTACAGGTGCCCGTAGTTAGCATAAAACAGGAAGCACAACTTGTCTTGTGGACACTTATAAATATCTCAGAGCTTCTGAGGACCCTGGGAATCCTCATCCTGTTTCATCTCAGCACCTGGGGAGATGGTGGGAAGAAGCTGCAGCCCTCCAGGGATGGGCACTGCCACCAGCCCTCCAGGGATGGGCCCTGGGGGTGGCATCCCAGTCTGGGCAAGGAGGCATGAAGGAAAGCAAAGCAAGGTGTGCTTCAGCATAACAACTTATCACACCCCCCCCCACCTGCCCAGGCGTTGTTATGCTGAGGTCACACTGATGGAAATGTGCTGTTTGCATGCATCTTTCCTCTACCCAAAAGCCTGCATGCTGCAGGCTTTTGGAATGCAGCTTAATGAGAGGCAGGAATGTTTGCACCAAAATGGGATGATGTATCTACTTTGCTGGGGTTGATTTATAGACCCTGGCTCTACCTGGAGAAGTCTGATTAGCATTATAAGTCATGCAGTAGATGTTGAGGAAACTTACACAAAAAAAAAAAAAAGGCTGGGAAATTTGAAGGAGAATTCTGGGCTAAATTGCAAGATTGGTTCTTAAGTTCATGTCCCCTGGAAAAAAACCTAGCCCATATGGGATATTTATTACTGACATTCAAAACATTCTTGACACAGCATCTGCATGTTTAGAGGTGCTAGCAATAACAAGATACTTCATTCTAAAATGCAAGATATTTCATTCCTTAATATGACCCTTGGAAATAATAATGGAAATTCCACTGAGCAGCTGTGATTGCAGTTTTCATCTCTGTGATGCACGAGATCTGCAGCAAATGTTAGGGCCTGACTGCCAAAAGAGCACCCATGTGAGCATGCATCTGTCGTGGAAGTCAGATCTGTGCCTGAGCCTGACTGAGCTCCCAGTGGCCATTCTGCAAACAGTGGCAGAGTGGCTGTGTATGCAATTTGCTTCTTAAAAGTTCTGAGTGCTGTTTATTTTATTTTTTTCCCCTCTCCAAAGGAAGATGCATTGCTTAGGGGAGAAAGGGAGATCTTTTCCTGAAGGCTGCTGCCTGGTATTGATAAAATTTGTTATTGAAATTGATTGTGACTGCAGTCCTGCTTGAAGTCAAAGGGATGTTTTTTATAGAATAAGAAGTCTTTTTTTTCCCCAGCTGTGTTCTTCCTGGAAGAGCACTGCTTGTTGCAGCTGTTGGTAGCATTTCAGTGGAAGGTATTGATATCTTTGGTTTGCTTTCCCAGGTGTTCCCCAATACATGCTGAAAGGGTCCTGTGACCTAAATGAGTACAGTGCATGGATGAAGGAAGGCAGCCAAAGGGAGAGGAGAAAGTGAGGTCATGTTTTGGGATGCAGCTGGAGTGAATGATGCTGCTGAGTGGGGAGGTGGCAGGTGGCCATCTGCTCCCCTCCTGGTCTCTCTCAGTTGACCTTCAGTTTGTTCATCGGGGCTTTCTCCTACACTCTGTTGGAGAAGCATTCATGGAGAGGGAAGACCAACCACTATCTGCTTCCCCAGAGCTTGCTCCTTTATTTCAGACCTTGCCTGTCTCCTGGGCTGGTCTCGCATCATCTGTCCTTATCCCGGAGCAAACGCTAATAGACCCAGCATCCGTCCTGCTGACGCAGGCAGAGGGTCCTTGAGAGCAGGCAGTGACAATGCAGAGTTGGCATTTTCCACTAGGTCTGCTAATTAATTAAGGTCACATGTTCTAGCTATTAGTTTGGCCGTTGCATTTCTCCATTAGGCAGGCAGTGAAATGACCTGGGAGGCCTGCAAGGGAGCAAAATATTACCAGCTGAACTTGCTAGGTGCATGCTGGTGATGCTGAGGAGCAGCTTTCAACATCTTTACGTAAGCAATCATTGCTTAGTTTTTGTTTTCCTATTTTTTTTTTTAAAGCAAAACTGGAAGAAAACCCTAATTTTAATCAAGACTTATTGTTGAAATCTTGAGGACATTCCAGTGCAGAGTACATCACCTCCGTGATTGTCTAGACAGGTTACCCGTGTCCCTGTAAAGCAACCTCATTATTTATTTATAGTTATTTATTATAATAAATGTGATTGCCTGCAGTAAGACTCAAACTCCACTGAGTCATATTTCAGATCACACAGCTGTGTAGTTTGAATTTTTCAGAATGCATAAAACGTTGGCAGCTGCAGACAGGAGCAGCAGCCCCGTTAACTCTGCTGTCTCCAATAGGTGCTGCCCCAGAAGGAGAGGTTCCACCTTTGTGCTTTCAGGGAGGATGAGGAAGAGGTGCCCTTGCAGCCAGCATGCTGCCTGACCTCTGTGATGCCCTTGGATGAAGTGGAAAGTCAGATATTGCTATCAGTAAAGCTAGATATCTGTGTGTCCTTTTAAATAAATAGTGTTTGGATCTTATTTCTTTCAATATAGGAGAGATTTGAACAGGCAGCAGTCTCCTTGCTGTGCTTTTAATAACAAGTGTTCAACCTAGAAATGTTCCTTGGCTTTTTCCCCTCACTTTCTCAAGTCTTCAGCTTCTGGGACTGCTCTGGCTGCTTTTCAGGCTGTTCTGGACCTTCTCTGTGAAGCTTTGAAGCTTCCATTCCATTTGATATTGGGCACGTGCTGCTTGCATGTGCCTGTCCTCTGGGTAGAGGATGCTGTGAGTTCAGCTTCTTGGCTCTAGGGACAAATAATCTCCTTTATTTATCCTAAATGAAGTGTAACCACCGTACCCATCTGTTCATTGAGGTGGAACCCAAAGCGTATGCAGAAGACAACCTTGCCTGCTGCCAAGGAACGGTGGTAGATTTTGTATGCATTCAGAGTGACAGGATTTCATACAGTAGATCTCTTTTGCTCAGCTTTGGTTAGGTTCATCTGATGGCAACATATGGTCAGAATGGTTGAGCTTGGCAAGAAAGATGTTTTCCTTCCTATGAAACTTAATTTTATTAAAGTGTGAAAGAACATTAAGCCTGGCATTTTGCGGAATTACTTGAGGGAATTGAAGCTGGTTGTTCCCAGTGTAGCATTCTATAAAATACACAAAGACCAGAAGGAAGGAATGATTCACTTCTCAACTGTCAGCTGTGGTGCAGGAATGAGGTGAAGCTGGATTCGTGATTTGAAAATCTGTTCATCAGCACTGGAACTTGTCAAAACATAATTTCAGCTTGTTAATTTTAGTGAGCTCCTGAGTCAAAAGTAAATCATAAGGATTTGTGGAAGGAGAGCAAAACAGTGTTTTACAAGGAGTGCTTTTTTAAGCTTAATTTTTTTTTCTTTTTCTTTTTTTTTTGCAGGGAAGATTTCATAAAACTTCTTCCTGTTGTAAAGTTAATGTGATCTTGCTCCAGTAACACCTGCCTGATTGCAGAATTTGAGGTTTAATCAGGCACCATCAAATTCTGTTTTCAAATGTGGAGCTTAAACAGTCTTCTAGGCTTAAGTTAACCTGCTCACTTTCATCTCAGCGCGCATAAAGCAGCAGGTAATCATTGTGTGCTTTATTTCTCTCATTAACATTAATAGGTTAGCATTACAGCTTCTGCCAGACCACAAATAATTAAGGGGTACTTTAAGTATGACTTTAAAAGAATTTCCAATGGTATGCAGTTAGCTAATGAATATCTTGAAGCAGGGACCAGGGAGATGACTTAAGTCCAGATCAGCTGAAAGTTAAACATAAAGCCTGTTCGAGTTTCTTGGTTAATTTTATCCATAAAACCAACTGCCTATTCTTCATGGGTGTTAACCTGATTATGCTCATGTTTTAAGGTTTAAAGGAAGAAAAAAAAAAAAAAGTAGAAGATTTAAACCTGAGAAGGGAATAATGAATGAGCCTTTCTGCTGTAATTAAGCAGGCTGATTAAACAGACAGCGGGCTGATTCAGGCACTGCTGCTCAATGTATACCTGGTCGTGTCCAATCACTGCTGTTGGATGGGGTTAACTGGCTGCATCCTGAACAAGACTAACAGAGACTCTGTGATGTGACAGGTGGACCTGAGTGAGAGCAGGAAATGGAGTGGTTTGGGAGGGAGGTACCTGGGGGAAGGAGCCCTCCTGTAGTGTTATCTGCTGAGATGTGTCCATGCCTAGTAATATGTGCAATAATGCACATACTGCATTAGTTGTGCAAATTACTGGAGAATCTCAGGATGGAAGAGACTCTATGGCTATCAGCTGCTTAAAGGTAGTTCTGCTGGAGTAGAACAGCTGAGCTTTGGGTGGTTTGGGTCGTTCTTGGGCAGCGCGGGGTGTCTTCCTGCCTTCTTCAGTACTGCAGGAAACATCCACAAGTCCAGCTGATCTGGAGGAGAAGCAGGAATGGAGGGATGTGTGGGTGGTGGCACAGAAGTTGCTGGCTGGGAGAAGGGCTGTTGCCCTCAGTGTTCTGAGTGGATCTCAGCAGAGCAAGGGCTGTTTGTCAGGGTTGGAGAGAGGATTTGCTGTAATTGAGCTGTGAGATGAGAGGGCCCCAGGAGGGAGCTGCTGAGGAGGAAAGGTTGTTCGATAAATGTTATGCAGAAACGATCTGCACGCCTGAGATACAGCCTGGCTGGGAGGATCTCAGGTGGTTTGTTAAAAGCCTGTTGGATGAGCATAGAGATGAAGAGAAGATGGGGAGAGGCGGCAGGGGAGGGGAGCACACCTGAGCCTGGGAGAGGGAAGACAGCTCATCCTCCCCTGCCCTGCTTTCCACCCCTGATTAAACTTTACTCACTTTAAAGAGCAGATGCTTCCTGGAAGAACTTCTGTTAGTGGAACCGTTCGTGTTGGATGTTTCTGGTGCTTCTTTTACTGAAATGGAACTTTGCTGTGATTTCCCGTCTCAAACTCCAGATAGGAATTATAGAATCGTGGAATCACTAAGGTTGGAAAAGCCTATGGAGATCATCTAGTCCATCCATCAGCCCATCCCCACCGTGCCCACTAAATATAGGAGCAGTTGAGTTTATTCACTGCTTTCCTATTAATTTACCCTGTGTCATATCCATTCAGTTGATATTTGGCAAGATCTTCAGTCATATGATCCATCAAATAAATGCTCTTTAGTTCAGATAAAGAGCTGCTGTAGTAATTGGGGGGGATGTATTTCCCTTTTTCACTGCATCTTTTTTGCTGGTGTTAAGAACAGTGTTAAATAAGCAACAGTTTGAGGAGGGGAAAGACAAAACCCAAAAGCATTCAGGTAGATGAGGACAGTAAGCAACAGGCAGCAGTGGGAATGGCCCCAGTGCGGCCAGGAAGGAAGGTGATCATTCATCACTCTCCCAGTTTGTTAGAAAGATGTTTGAGGAAATTAAAGTGCAGTGCAAAAGTGCTTGGGGTTCTTGTCCCTGCCCATGCATATGTTTGTGCTTTATTTGCAATTACTCTGATATTATGTATGTTTGGCTGGTAGCAAGCACGTGAAATCTAATATCTGGCTCAGACTGTGCCTCTTTTATTTATAAACAGCTTTTCTTTTGCGTTACGCTGATGGAGCGTGATACAGAGACATCTTGCAATAGTCTATTTTGGTATAAGGTGCCAAAGGAAAAAGAAAAAAGAAAAAAAAAAAGAAACATTGATGCGATTAAACAACTGAGATGTGCTGACTGACAGAGTGCACAGGAGGAGAAGCGTTGCTGGGATCCAACCGGTGCTCAGGGATGTGCTGGTGTCCCAAACTGGGAGGGACGTAGGGGTAGCAAACAGGTTTGTAGTGTGCTCAGACTGCTGGTCTGGGTGCTGGGCTCCCTGCTGAACCTTCCCCATAGACACACACAGCTTTCTGTCTTCTCCCACCTTCCTTTTTCTTCCTCAGCATCTCTTTTGGCTCTCAGCTATATGGATTTCAGCAAGTTCTTGCTGCTTTCAGTGGAGATCTTACCAAATAAAACCAAAGCACTGCTGCTACTCCTGGCCTACCTCAATGTCCTTCATTTAAATTCCCAGCCCACTGTTTGTGCTTTAGAGGCAGCTTATACTGGGGCTTTGACAACTTTCGAGTATTAAATGGGCTTTGATTTGAAGTCTGAATTCAACATAATACAGCTATGGCTTTTGGAAAGTCACAGTTGATTATTTCTTATTCTTCTGTAGGTGGCAGAAAGGCCTTAAATATTTTCATGTTTTATTTGGAGGAGAAATAAAAAATGAATTGAGACCTGTCCAAGCAAGCTGTCCCCCCTTTCCCCCATTTTTCCTCCTTAGATTAGTAGAACAGGCTGGAACTTTTAGTGATACATAATCAAGTTGCAAACTGGTATTCTGACCGCAAAGGCGTAATCCTCTGCAGGGATTATGGTGTGCTTTGCATAGTGCCCATCTGAGGATTCAGTGATTCAGTGGGTGCTTCAGCCTTGCTGGTATCTGTAGCACTATAGGAAAGGCTCGTGAAAGGGGGATTTTAGCAATGTCTTTGCAATAGCAGGGAGGGAAGCGGGGTGCAAGCCTGGGAGAACAAGGAACACCACTCATTGCCCGGAAAGACATGCTTGTAGTAGCACAGTGACAAAAACGTGCTGCCTCTTGGGTTAGGAGTCCTGTAACTCGTATGGATTGAGTTCACCCCAAAAAGGAAGAGCAGGATGAATTAATTGTTGTGGGCTACTGAAGATGCACAGCTTCTGGAGCCAACTCAGGTGGTTCTCACTTGATTTTCCCCCTGATATTGTACAGATTTGGGAGCAGGGTGAGTTTAGAATAGAAATGCCCGAGATTAGCATCCTGCAAAGGAGTGAGGTAGTTATCCTCCTGTCATCCTGTGCAGCCCTCTCCTCGATGGCTTGAGCAGTGCTGGTTCTCCATAGCCTCCTGCTGTGTCCTTCTGCTAAGCCGTGTCCCCATCTCACTGCATGCCCCAGCACGAGTAGGTGCACCAAAAAAAAAAAAAAAAGTAGAACAAAAAAGTGTGTTTGTGTCATCCTTCATCAGCTCCCCAAATGCACTGCTCACTATAGGAGCACGGATGGCAGTGCCTGCCCTGTTGCGTTGTGCAGGCTACATGTGCCAGGGATGCTCTGGGCTGGGAGACACAGCTGTTGTGTTGTGGCCCCATTAAATTGCCAGGCGCATTGGTACAGCGATGTGAGCCATGTGATAGCATCTTCACATCTGCCAGGTCAGAACGAAGACCTGTCCAGCCCCTGGCCCGTCCCCAGCAGCAGATGCTCAGGGAGAAGTATGAGAAAGAATCCAAATCTATTCCCTCGTAGACTTTATTGAAGCTGACAACCCAATGTAAACTCTCAGGCGCTGCTAGTGTCTCTTTATATGTATTTGGCAATGCTTACAGTGGCCAGAACTGCTGGATTTTCATTACTGGGACTCAAGATGTTTTAGCAACGAACTGTATGCACATGCCTTCCTAGGCCAGCTCTCTGCAGTTGTTTATAAGCAGCTGTCTGTGTTGCAGTAAACCAATCGGGACTTGCCATTAAATCTTAATTAGTTAACAAATGGTAATGTATTTGCATGATCTCTGCTCAGTCTCATTTATGTGGAGTGGGAGATAGCTGTGTTGGCTGAAAGGATTGGATGTGCCTGAGCGGAGGGGAGGAGGGACAACGTGCTGCTGATGCTGGGAGCGTTTCTGTACAAGAGAAGTGCTCCTTTGCCCTGCCGTGCATGTGCTGGAGGAGGCCCGGCTGTTCCCCGTGACTGGGGAAGGATGTTAAATCATCGTTCTGTCCAGTGAAGGCGCTGGGTGAGCGTAAAGGCTAAATAAGTGTAAAAGATTTAAGCATTTCTAATTCATGGTGCAGCGCTCACAGGAGAATGCGCTCGCCAAGACCTGCAGCATCTTTTCCTACTGAATGAGCGGGTTAATGATGGCAAATTCGGGTGTGCTGGGGACGTGTGTGAGGTCATTTCTTGTGGTTGGCTGTAGGAAATATTTCAGCTGCAAAAAGCCACCATTTCCTTGCGGCTGCTTTGGGTTCTGCTTCTACAGTTGAGAGAGCACAGTTTTTTTTGTTTTTTTTTTCCTGGGATAGTTTTGGAAAATATTTAATTAAGCAGCTCTAATGAGAGGCCATTATAACTGCAAACAGAATTATTGTTATCATCATTTCAGCTGTTAACATTTTAAGGGCAGTTGTTCACAAACTGTTCAGTAATTAGGGCCCAATTCGCTGTGGAAGAATTGCAGTTGTGCTGCAGCAGCAAGCATGATGTGGGAAGCAGCAAGCGTGCAGGGGAAGGAGGTGGCTTCCTTGGTGGATGAGGTGATCTTAGCAGTCTTTTCCATCCATAATCCTTCTATGATTCCTATGATGAGCAGTAGGTGCATGGACCTCTTGCTTTTCTCTAATATCATCTCCCTCCAGTGCAGGTAGAAGACTTTGGGTCATAGTCATTGTGTGGGTTCCTCCAGCCTGTGAATGATGCTTTAGCATTTGCCATAAGATGAGGGGTATGCACCTTTTTTACTTGTGCTGAACAACAGCCAGAGGTTTGGGGTAGAGCTGTAGAAAGTTGTTCTTGTGGCACCGCTGTGATGCTGGAGGTCTGTGGCACTTCTGTGAACACAGCAATGGCGGTGCATTAAGGGCCAGGTGGGCCTTCTGAGCTCCAGGAAATTAAACAGTACAAGGATGGGAAGAGCACAAATTGCCTTTCTGTTCTTGGTAAGAAGCAGCACCTTACACAGCTTGATGCATTGCAAGACATTCCTTAACTAGAAACAATTTGCAACTCTGCAGGGCTGTTCAGCTGTAGCTATAGTTAGAGCTGCAGCTATAGATAGCATTAAATTTATTTAAGTGCTTATAAAGTGAAACTTAGCATTTCCTCCAGGACTTCTTTTAGAGCAAGTATGTTTGAATTGCTCAGCACTTTCCGAGCCTCGTGTCTGTGCACTTTCACACTGAGCTCATGCCTTTTGCTCTCCATGTTCCTGCTCTGCGTTCAGAACACCACCACCCTCTCCATGCTGTTTCATCCTGGGGTCCTTGGTGCAAAAAAGGTGGCATTTTGGGGAGGATTTGGACCTCATTTCCTCAGTGAAGCAACTCCTATTAAATCATGTGCACTCTCCCTGCCTCAGCTTGTCGCCTTCCCCGTAGGAGCTAGATGATGATTGGTATGTTTTCCTACTTGCTCTCTTTGAATAAGCTGCAGTGCTTCACAGCAAGCTGGGAGATGTGTGGGACTCCTACAGATGTCCCGGGCCCTTCATGGGTGTGTGGTGAACCAGGCATAAGTGGTTTTGTATCAACGCTCCTGCGGTGCTGTAAGGGATAAGCCACGATTTGTGATGCTGGAGAAGCTGGTGCTCGTTTTTCTCCCATCCTAAGCAGTCTGCTAGCAAAGGAATTTATGATAACAAAAATATTTTTTGTGCAAAGTGCAGTAACATAGAGCAATAAAGCCCTGTAATTGCTGCAGGAATATTCCATGTTAAACCAAACTATCAATTATAGTTTGCAGAGAGGTTTGAGAGACGCAAAAGGTGGTGCTTTCACGTGGAAAAAAATATTCATTATCTTCTCTCAAACACACCTTAATTGCCAACATCGAAGTTATTAATTAAGCAATAAATCTTGTAAAACTGGATTGGCTCATCCCATGCTTTTGGAGAAGGGTATGTGAGAGTGTGAGCCTTCTGGATCTCAGCAAGAGAGCTGCTGAGGTGAATCTATTCCTTTCTATAGGGGCTGATTCCAAGGAGTTGATTTAATGAGAGATGTGGTGGGTTGGGGGTGCAGCCTACTTGTTTTAGCAACAAAGCTGTGACAGAAACAGCAACCTCTTGGGTTCACTGCAAGAGTTTGAGGTTGGCATCGCTGCCATGAGGGTTCCCTGGCCTTGGGGCTCAGTTCCAGCTGCACCAAAATGCTGTTTGGAAACAGCCCTAGCAGATGTTGTTGGCAAGGGGAGGCACAGAAGGAGTGGGAATTCTGTTTTGCGTGTTTGTTTCCCATTATTTCTGGTGGGGTTTTTGTTTTGTTTTTGTTTTGTTTTTCCTGGGGGAGATTCTCCCTCTCCCCCTCCTCCCCCTTTCCCCTCCTTTTTTTTTTTTTTTTTTGAAGCTGTGTTTTTCACACTATAGGTATCCTTCTACAGTGCACTGGTGCTCATGTCTACGTATGTTTTCTTCAGAGGTGTCTTGTTTTGATGCTAGCAAAAGAGCATGGATAAAACTCAATTTTAAAACTACAAGTTTAGACCTGGAAATTTAATTTCTTCAACTTCTGGTAATTCAGTTCTTGCTGAAAAATGGCTTTTTTGTATAATGTGGTTGGTCAGCATCATACCTTGCATCATACCAGCACAGGGAGAATCTCAGATCAGTTCTGTTGTGTATCAGATGCTCCTTGTTTTCTTTCTGTTTTCCTCTCCTGCTATTTGTTGTATAGCTCTGGAACTCCCTGCAATTCATGCTGAAAAGCTGTCACAGCGAATGGCCCTCACCGTTCCATGTGAAGCTTCAGCACACAGCTGTACTGGCAGTGTGCTTAACGCCCTTATTGTGCTTGACCCTCATTTTGCCCAGGTGTGGGCTCATCAAAGAAGGATGAAGGTCTTTATTCTGCTCTATGACTGTAGAGAATGGCATTACCCTCCATTTCACACTAGCTATGGAGGAAACTATGCCTTGGAAGTATTTGTCTCATCAATTTGCAAAGACATCTTTATTGCCCTTGGTGGGTCATAAAGGCTGCTTTCCGAGAGGGATGTTTACTGTAAAAGCTAATGAAGACATCATTGCTTTCTGTGGCATCTTGTAGCTTGTTCTCCAGAAAGAGTGATTGACTCTTTGGTTATGGCTGTATTTTAACTTGTGCGAGGTGTGTGTTTATGAATTCTTTATCAGGTTGTTAATGGTGGAGCTGAGGGAGCAGATGAAGAGATCGTTGTCAGAACGGTGCTTTGCAGCTTGCAGGAGGATACCTGGCTCCGTTTGCTATCAACAAGCAGATGCTACTGTGTGTATCATTTAAATTCAGCGTTTCGTAATTATTATTTTTTAAGATTCCCCTTCCCTCGTCTTGGCGCAAGTAGGAAGAGCGTTCCCAATTACGCTTTTTATGACTATAGATTTTCCACTTCACATTCTCAAGAGCGTGGAAACATGATTAATGCAAAAGATTGTCAAACAGCATTAATCACTGTTGATTTCTCATTGATTCCTGCCCTCCCCTTCTCCCGGGGATCCACGTGTTTGCACTGCCTGACTTCTGTGCAGTGAATAAATCCCTTTGCCTCTGTCGGTGCCCTCCGGCCCTGCGGTTCAGGGAGCACGGTAAGAGCTGCTCACCTGGGAACGAGGAGCTTTAGTCACAGCAGAGAGTGAGAATGGGAGGAGAGGAGCGATGCTGTGCTTGATGAAGCTTCGCTGCTGCACGTGCTGAACTGCGGACGCAAAACATGTGGTTTTACATCTAATGTGTATTTTCAGCCAAGGTGGCCTTTGTGAGACATAAATGACATAAGGTGAACAAACTGCTTATTAAGGTAAGA
Organism: Meleagris gallopavo; assembly: GCF_905368555.1. Taxonomy (NCBI): domain Eukaryota; kingdom Metazoa; phylum Chordata; class Aves; order Galliformes; family Phasianidae; genus Meleagris; species Meleagris gallopavo. The sequence continues at coordinate 3,616,648 of NC_139412.1, read as the reverse complement.
CAATGAAGGCCCAATTTTAAAAGGTTAAGATGTACTAGAAAGTATCCGTGCATCCTCCAAGTCATTAATGCTATACGGAATGCACAGCGTGTGGTATTTTGAAAGGCCACTGTAACCTTTTCAAGCATGAAGCATGCTAAAAGGAATCTATTTCCTTACTGCTTTGAAAAAGGAAATCGTTCTTAAAAAGTCTGGTTTCTGTTTGTTTAAAAGGAAACCTTATCTTGGAGTGTAAAAAGAGAGGGAGGATCCTTACAGTGAGCGGCGAGCTGCCTGCTGCAAGGGAACGAGCCTGGAAGTATACAGGAGATGTGAAATTTTGCTTTTTAAAGAGAAAAATGTTCTCACTGCTTCGTTTTCTCCCCTCAGATCCCTAGCTGAATTTTAAGCTTGGCACAAGCTTGTTTTTGTCTCCGTTCAGAACTATGAAGTGCTGCTGGTGGTGGGCTGGTGGGCAATACGATGGGTAAAGCACCACGCAAATCCCATCTTAGTGATGTGCTGCTACTTATGGATTCTTTGGAGGGGGTGTTGCTCACCTTCCTGCCTTCCATTTGCAATTGCATTTGAACGGAGAGTGTCATGAGGAGCTCAGAAGCCTGCTGGGACTCGAAGCACCAAGCTGCCTGTTGCTGAAGCCCACTTGCTTGTTGGGTGTCAGGCTGAAGCAGCTGGGCTGCGCAGCAGGCACCTTGCTTTTGCTGCTGAGGTCTTTGGAAAACAAATTGATGTTAAACAAATGCAAGTTTTGACTTAAGCCCGCAGGGAGGAGAGTGAGCCATCTTTCCATAAGCTTAATATTAGCACTGTGAAAGAACAACGTAATTGCTACTTGTAGTCTGTCCTTGGCATCTGTTGGCTAAATGGCTTCTTCGGATACATGCTGCATCTCCTGCTTCACTTAATGCAGCTAAGCTCCTGATTGCAAGATGCTTTTTCCTCATGACTGTTCAGCCGTTGTCTCCTGCAGCGTCAGTGGAATTAAGGAGCATCAAGAGCAGGGTTGTGCAGCCAGTGCTGCTGCTTCTGCCCATGAATCTCGAAGGCAAACTGCTCCGGAAAGCAGAGGTTTTGTGTCCCTTCTGAACACGCGGAAAGAGATTCCTTATGTTGAGATGATCTCACTGAGTGGGTGTCTTAAGAACTGAGTGAATGATGTGCAATGTGCTGGGGTTTGCTGCATGTGGCATGGGAGGGGCTGCTTGCTTTGCTGGAGGGGAGAGGGAAATTGTGTTCATCCAGGGTTTTTGAGCTCGGAGTTCAATTTGCAGGCGAGGCTCTGCAGGCTGGCAACCAGGCAGCTGTCACCCCCGTCTCTCCTTGCGGAGTTACAGCTCCACCACCCATCTCTAGTTCTCGTTTTCCTGAAAGCCAATCGCGGTTCCGGTGACCTATCTGGGACTCCTGAGGGACTGTTCGTGGTGCGACATGTTCAGAGATCAGCTCATAGGAGGACACGCGAGGCAGGGGAGAAGCAGGGCTGCTGGCAGCTTCCCAGCTCGCTATCAGCCTTGGCTGAGGCTTGCAGGCATCGAGTTGCACTCCTGTGTGGAGGAACAGTGGTTTAATGCTTGATAGCGATCAGATCGGGAGGAGAGCAGAGCACCAGGCATCCGACAGGTTGTCAAACCTGTCACTTCCCAGCCTTTTCTTCCCCTTGACAAGGTTAGCCGCTGACTGACAAGGATACACTTTGCCAGAATGGCAGCGGAGCCTTTAGAAGGAGGAAAAACGCTTTCAGAAAATCCGTTTGGCTGCTTTCTGTATATCGCAGCATCTCCGGGCAAAGCAGCGTTCTCAGGGGTGTCTTTGCAATGACTTTGTGAAGTTGCTGGAGGAGCAGCAAGGCACAGCATCTCCTCCCCAGGCTCAGCTGCTTGTGGAGCGAGGTATAAGTGGGACAGGAGCAGTGCTGCTGATTTGCAGTGGGCGCTCCTGCTTTGGGACTGGGCGTACCCAGCCGTGTAAATACACCCTTGGTGACACTGGTGTTAGAGGTGATGAAGCTTTGGGGAAGATGGATTTGTCTGCACGAGGAAGATGGATTTGTCTCCTGACACCTCACTGCCCACCCTTGCTTCTCATTTCTTCTCCATTTTGTCGTCCTTTTTTTTTTTTTTTTTTTTTCTCCGTGGTGTTGCAGGGCTGAAGTGCCACAGTCTGCCCATCCATTTGTTGGGCAGTGTTGACTGATGAAGAAACACAAAAAAAACAGCAGAACAGCTCTAGCTAAATACTTTCCTTGCCTGTACATCCAGCATCACCTCATCCCCACGTGCCTGCAGGGCACCTCAGCTCCAGGCTTTTGTGACACAGAGTGGTGTTCAGGAATGCTTTTCCCTGTGTTGTGTGCATAACCATGTAAGTCAGTGCTTGCTGCAAAAGGAAAGTCTCTTTTCCCAACCAGTGGCCAACGTCAGTTCCGTTAATATTAATGCTGTAGGTTTCCAAAATCTCAGTGGGGTCTGCATTCACTGTAGGAGTGGAGGACATTTGTTAATCCATTTCCCATGACATACATTATACTGCCTTGGATCTGGCTTAGTTTTTGCACTTTCAGATGAAAATCGTAAAGATGATCGTCATAAGACATAAAGAAGTTAGCACGCACTCATCTATTTTAATTTTGTTTGAATGATGCCATCTGCTTTTCTGAATATGGCAGGTAGTTGGAGAAGGGGAATGTACCAGTTGGGAACTGCAGAAACAAAACAACGGTATATTTCTTATTGCTGATGGATTTTTATTCCTCCCCTCCAAACCCCCCTTTTTTTTTTTTTTTAATGCAGCTTCACTCATGAGTGAGAAAGCAAAAATCAATGTTAGGGAGAAACAAAGGAAACAAAGAAGAAAAATGGAATTATCAAATTAGTTTGGCTAAGGTTCACAAGCGAAGAATTTGAACGGCAGGTATGCTGGTTAAATGAGAGCTGTGCATCCCTTTGCATCCTCTGTGCAGGGTCTGTTCAGTGCCCTGGATTGCTCTGAGCTCTAATTGCAGCAATGTTTTCCTCTCAGAACCAAGTGGCCAGGTATTTGCAAGGAGGTGGATGTTTGAGTGCTTTTGCAGAATGCATCAGTTGCTCACCTGTCTTTGTCCCTTGAGTGGCTGAAGGCTGCTCACCTGTATCGCTGCCCAAGGAGGCTGTGGATGCCCCATCCCTGGAGGCATTCAAGGCCAGGCTGGATGTGGCTCTGGGCAGCCTGGTTTGGTGGTTGGCGACCCTGCACATAGCAGGGGGTAGGAACTGGATGAGCATTGTGGTCCTTTTCAACCCAGGACATTCTGTGATTCTATGATCTCTGCTGTAAGAAGTGCCACTGGGGTGTTAGCTATCCCAGCAGGGAAGCACTGACCTCAGCTGTGACATACACATGTGTTCCCCTCCCCGTATGGGACAGCTGCTTAGGACTAATTGCAAGACTTGCAGTGGATGTGATTATTTTCCTGCTGAAGTATTATGATGACAGAGTAGGTGTGATATGTGGAAAGGTGTGCATTTGGGGCACGTGCTGCCCTTTGCCATGGGATCCCAAGAGCTGTAAACTGCTTTTTTTGTTGGCGCTTTTATCGGCAAGGTGAGAAGCAGCTGCTGAGCTGAATGGTGCTGCACAAGTTGGCTGTTTGATATTCATCATGCTGCTGTAAGCATCTGTTGACAGGTGGGAAGAGTTCTTGGTGAGCAGACTCATTGCTTTATTGCTTACCTGGGTGTAACTGCTGCTTTGGAAGGCTGACAAGTTAGCAAAACCCACTGCTTTGCCTTGTGTGTGGAGCTGTTGTGTTTGTGGGTATGGACCGAGCTAAACTGATAAGAAAGTCATTAAGCAAGTGCTCTAGACAGGAGAACGAAGAGCTGAAGCTGAGCTATTGTCATCCTGGTCCTGCACAGGAGCACGTTATTAAAACTGCAGTTACGCATCAGCAGAAGTGGTGCTGTATGGCAGTTGCTTCGTTGTTCCTTTCCATGTCATGTTGGGAATTAAGCTTAGCTTTGCAAGATGATAGCAGTTTGACACCGGTATTAGAACCCAGCCAGGTGAAATGACTTGCTTTGGAGGCTGAGAGGGAGCTGAGCTCTGCAAGATGCTTGCTGGGAAGTTGCGTGACTTAAGCGCGTATGTTGATGGGGGGTTCGTGGGGTCTCTACTTCTCTGCGAGAGGTTACCTGTGGCTAAATTATATTTAAAAAAAAACTTAGAAAAAGAAGTAAAAAACCAAACTTCATCTTTTGACTCAATGCCATATATCTACTATATGTCTTCGGAATGTCTGAGGACAGTCTCTGACCTGCGCAAATATCAGAGGTCCGTACAGTTCCTTTAAGGTCACTTGAATAACCCCATGAAGATCAGGTTGGCATTGCCATTGACAGATCGCCTGGAGATTTGCTTACTGAAGCCTGTCTTCAGGAGCCACTGTGTCTTGGTAGAAAAGGCTGTAATAAAATTGTTCAGTTCCAAACACACCGTTCTTCATTGTGACTGGTAATCAATAACTGTCTGTGCTGGTGTCGGCTCGGGCGCTGTCTCGTGGGGACTTAACTGTACAGCGAGTCCTCTATGCTAATCTGCACCTATAAATAACGATCCAGCTTGGCTGCAGACTGCTGCCTCCTTCTTGGGGGCTGAAAGGAGGAGCCCGAGCTGTTGAGGGGCTTGCTAAGCTTGATTAATTTGGATTCTGGATCTGTTTTTTTTCCTGAAAGGAGACAGGACCTCATATATTCAGCCAGACAAGCAGTGTGTTTGCAGCGTCCCAGCAGCATAGACGTCTTTGCATTCCTCAAGGCAGAATGAAACAAAAGCTGCAGTGTTTCTGGCCACTGTGCTGGAAAGATGAGTTGTGGCCAACCCATCTCGAGCGTGATGGAGCGGCTATAGGACATGTCCCTGAGTGCTGGCACCATAAAGCCACCGAGCCTGTGGCTGGAACGGCCTCAAGTGGGTGCGTGGGGTGGGCTGGGGAGAGCTTATGTGCAAGGGAGATGCAACACATGCCCATGGCAGAGCGTGGGTGAGTGCTGCTGGATCGTGATGCTTAGGAAGCAGGAGCAGAAGTGTGGAAATGTGGATGCAGCTCGGTGTCTGCCCACGCTGTTTGAGAGCACGGCTTGCAGTGTTTCTCTCCATCAGCTGGAGCTGCCTCTGCTGCTTCCCTCATTGGGGCTATGTGGGGAACCAGGCTGGGGAGGCAGTGCAAGGTAAAAAATAACTGAGAGAATGTAGCTGTGGCATGTGATACCTCTGAATGGAGTGCTTGCCAAATTGTGTCCACAGGGGTGAAGCAAGAATGCGCTTTGAGTCTTGAATGGCGAACTGTTGGGGAGAGAGAAATGAACCACAGCAGTTTTTCTGCCTTTATGCTGTTATCCGAATTGTCTTAGGATAAGGGGGAGGCTTAAGACTGGCTTTTGAGGTGTCCTGACTCAGCACAGTGCTCTGCATGGCTGTAATAGAGTGTGGGGTGATGCTCCAAAACGTGAGGTTTTGGGATCTTCCTCCCTTTGGCGTTGAGCTTCCATGCTTAAATTGCAAGCTGGCAGAAAATGCTGCCAAAATGTCATGTAGATGAAGCAGCTTCCGAAGAGCTTTAGTGCCACAACCTTTCCCAACCCCTGCAATTACATTTTAATTCAATATTTCATTGGAGTTTTCAAATAATTTTAAATTAATAGGCACCAGATTGTAGAGGGAAGAGTTGGCACCGGTCTCCGTTTTGCTTACAGTCTTCTGCACTGCAGATATGTGCTCGATACACACAGCTGGGGAGCCAGGTTTTCTCTAAGGACAGCTGAATGACTGCTGTGAGCAGTCACAAACCAAAGCCAGCCCGGGGCTGGGATGCCCAAACTGGTCCCAGTATAGGAGCTTCAGGGAGAAAGGTGTTTGGGTTTGGGGAAGGAAAGTGGAGAGGAGGAAAGCATTATTTCAGTGCCATCGTTGGTTTAGGAGAGCCAAAGCAGTTGCCCAAAAGGTCTGCCCTGGTGCTTGCTAATCCCACTGGTTTTCCAAGGAGAGCACAGTGAGGATGGGCACCTTTGTGTCAGACTGTTAAATACAGTGAGACTGCCTTGATTTAAGCCTCCGAGTTTAGATCAACAAGCAACAGCCTTTGTTTGAATAACTGACTTGAGTTTTGGTTTTCTATTTGTGTTTATTAAAGTGATTCTCATGGGCTGGCAGCCATAAAGTGTGCTGAGAGAGTTGGATGGATTTGTGTTTGTGTTAGGATTTGTATCATTCATGATATCTTAATTGCAGTTGTTTTGGTTGTGATTTTTGTACCAGATTCTCTTTAGAAGGAAACTGGGATTCATTGAGTGTGCACAAGAATAGCACTTGCAAAGCTCCAGTGCATCATAATTATCCAAAGCGTGTGAGATGCACACAAAGAATGCCATGACACCCTTTGCACTGGAACTGCTCTCCTAATGAGAAAGTGCAGAAAAAATGGGATGGATGGGCTGTTCCTGCCATGCCTCTAAGCCTGGGAGGCTGAGCAGGAGCCGTTGTGTCTTCACCAACAAGAAGAGCCCCAGAAGTTCCCTGCTTTACCTCATTCTTGTTGGTCTTCCAAGCCTGAGAGAAGGTTTTTCTCCATAAAACAGAAGCGAAAATCCTGTTTCTGGGTAACAAGTGATGAATAGATGTACCTGAAGTCTTTGGCCATTAATAAGAGTGAGAAAATGTGGTTTGAGAGTACTGTGCTCCTAGTGCTGTGGATTTCCAGCACAAATCATTACGGCATATTCTTGTCTTGCAGCCGTATTGCTTTCTCTGGGAATCCCAGTGGGAAATTGATGGCAGAGGTGTAAGTGCAGGGTTTGAGCCACTGCAAGTATTGCTAATAAATTCACCTTTCTGTCAGCTGAGGAGAAAATAAGCTGCTGTTAATGAGAATCTTTATCTATGAAAGTCAGTTAGGAGCGGAGAAACCATAGCATCGTCTGAATGTGAAAAAATAAATGAACAAGCATAAAGAAATAAAAATCCCATTCTGAGCATTTACTAAGGACAAGATTACAGGACAACAAGCCAATGTTCTTTAAGACCTAAAGATGGGCACTCTGGTCATTAGAGCAAGGAATTGGCTCTCTCTGGGCCACTCTGCTTCCTGATACAGCAGGGAAATGCATTAGCTTTATTCAAAAGGGATGCATGATTTTTTCATCCTATCTGTAAGCAGTTTCATTAACTTTTCATGATCAGTAAACAGTGAGAAAGAAACAATAATGACAGACTTATTTGAGGTCGTATTTTGTGTTTTTGTGGATATAAAAAGAGCCACAGTTATTTGTTAGCACGGATTGACGTAAATTAAGCTTGACGTTGCCAGTAGAATTTAAAAAAAAAAAAAAAAAAGTTAATGCGATTAGAGTGATTTAATGCTGACTTTACATGGAAACGTTCTTAATATTTAATCGAGTTAAACACAACCTCAGTCATTTTCTTTCACGACTTAATTTCCCATCCCACCGTGGCACTTGTGGGCAGCAGTGTGTGCCAGGGCACTGCCATGGGCTGTCCCACGTCTGGGCTGCCCCTCCGTGCTCTCACCTCCTGGTCCTTCTGCAGTGTGGGCAAGCAGATTTGCTCTTTGGCTGCCAATGTTAGAGCTGTCCCGTAGGATCGTGGTGATGGCTGGAACTGTCTCAGCTCCAGCTCTCTCTGAACTTTGCCTTTCCTTGCACTGAAGCTCATCCACTCCTTTATTTTTGACCCATTCACTCAATTTTCTGAGATCAAAGTCACTGAATGAGGTGTTTTGAATCAGTGCTTCAACTGCACCTCATGTTTACTACAGGCTTCTTCTCTTGGACACGGGCCCAGTTGCATTTGCATGGAGTTGGAGTTTAATTAACACAGAAGCGTGGTCTGAGTTTGGTTGTGTTTTTTGTTGTTGTTGTTGATGATGAAAAGTCTTAAGTGGGCTAGATGCATTAAAAAAAAAACCCAGTATATTTAAACATTATTTGTTGATTTACTAAGCAAAGGAAAGATTGGGTTGGATGAGTTAGCGGAGTCACTTTTCAAGCAATGTGTCAAGCTATTTATTATAGCTATGTGAGGACTGTAAAATACTCATCTGTAGCTGACACCAGGGAGATCAGGGCGGCTGACAGATTTTAGGATGCCTGTAAAAATCCACTGAACTCCTGTTGGTGCTGTTTGGATCCGAGACAATATTTGAGTTTCCTGTGTCTGTGGCTTCTACTGGGTGGAGGTGCTGCTGAGCTCTTGTTTTTGGTGGCCTATCCTTGGGGTCTCTCACACAGAGGGTGGTGAAGCACTGGAACAGGTTGCCCAAGGAGGCTGTGGGTGCCCCATCCCTGGAGGCATTCAAGGCCAGGCTGGATGTGGCTCTGGGCAGCATGGGCTGCTGGTTGGTGACCTGCACATAGCAGGGGGTTGGAACTGGATGAGCATTGTGGTCCTTTTCAACCCAGGCCATTCTTTGATTCTGTGATTCTAGGATTCTCCTGTTGTGTTTGGTGGCTTCTCCGTACCTTGAAGTCTCCACCTGAAGGCCACACATCTGGTCCCTCTGATGGTTTTACTGCGGTCTGCTTGCTGATCAGGCAGAGGATTTTGTAAACCTGATTTGCCATTGGCAGCTCAAAAGCTCCCTGTTGGGAGTTGGGTTTGACGATGTGTTTTTATAACCCAAATTTAAAAAAAGTAAGCTTTATTTGCCTCCTGGAGCTGTGGCTGGAGGTGGCCCTGGGGTGTCTGTTGTGTGGGTTGGTGCTACGTGATGCAAAGCAGCCTTCTCCAGGTTGATGGCTGCTGTATGGATCCCTGGGTCCCACATCAGGGTAGGGCAGCGCTGGGTTCTGTACGCAGAGACACACCAGGACTTGGCTAGAAGGCGGCATCAGCTGCTTTAATGTCCTACCTCTGACTGAAACAACCTCCCTGTGTGGGAGATTATAAATATTGCTCTTCTCTTAAGGGAAAATCATGCACAGACAGAGACAAGCACGCATAAATAATTTACAAAGCTGTAATACACTGTAAATAACAAGCCTGCTGAATAATGAATTAACCCAACTGCTGATTCATAGGTAAATATCTCTTGTAAAGCAGATTTTTTTTATGGGTTTTTACAGCTTAGTTAATATCCCCTCGTATTTTGCTCAGGTGGAGTGTTTTGGTGGTACTGTGCCTATCTCCAGGCTGCTGCAGGCTGAGCTGTGGGACTGGGAACAGCACTACATTTGCTGTGGTCCTGGTGTTTGCTCTTCTCTGAGCAGTGGGAAGAGCTGCTCAGCAGCTCCAGTTGTTTGTCAGTGGAAGTGTTGTACTCCTAATGCAGATGATATTGAACACGTCAATTTAATTTATACCTGAAGAGATGGGTGCTTTCTCTCTCACTCCTGTTTAGCGTAGGCTGGTGGGAAAGGCATTTCTCTGCGTTGTGTTCCATCAGTTCTGGGGGCACGTTGCTTGTCAGACACGTTGTTGCTTTGTCTTATTTCTGATAGCTTAAATAATTGCTTTCATAAAAGATAACTAGATTTCTTTCATCTGGAAGTGCATTAGTTGTAAATTGCATTTTCTTTTTAAACTTAAAAGTACAGATGTCAACACTGATTTCCATTGGCAATGCACAGCGCTGCTGTTGGAGTTCTGTTTTTAAAGGTACGTCTTCAGTGCTGAAATAAAATGGTCTTAAAATGAGAGTTATTGCTTGGATGTGCACATGGAATCCAGTAGACTAGGCTGTCCCAGAAGGACGTCCTAAATTGGGTGATCTTGGGATGCTTTGCTGCAAGGAAATGGGCATGCTGCAGAATATGCAAGACTTTCATATAAAATGTAAGAATGTATTTCTCTCCTTAAGTGCTCTTGTCTTCACTTTTAGCCTGCCATGAGCATCTCACCCCATGTAGGAGAGTACGTATGGGGGTATTCCTTGCAGAGACTGCTGCTTGTTTCTATCTAGATAGCTTGGGGGGGTAGGGGGTACCTGAATTTAGCCCTATTTGCCTTTATTGTAGCTGCTCTACACAGATTTTTCTTATATCTGGTTTAAATATACACACACATACACACACGTATATATGTATATATATACACAACTAGCCCCACTAGGGACGTGTTTTGTGCAGGCTGCGGCAAAATTGATTCTGAAACAACTCAGCATTCTGGGTTCTTATCTCCTTTCTCTCCCATGCTACCCATGGACATGAAGCCCTGCCATGCTGGGTGCTGTACTTAACGAAGGAGCAGGTAATGTTCCCCACGCTCAGGAACGAGGGGAAGTGCTAATTGGCTGCACAGACAGCTCTGCCCATGTGTTGCACTTCCCTTGATTGCTCCGGGTGGCCCCGGACCCCAATTAATTTGGGAAGTTGGTGCACACGCAGCTGTTCCCTCCTTGCCCTTCTGCCAGAAATGAGCTGCTGGATTTTTAGCCTGAAAATGTCATGTAAAAAGTACCACCAAATTACTCGGGATGTAACTTGGGAAAGGAGAAGAGTGTGATCCAGCTCATAGCAAAGCACTGGTTTTTGTGTTAAGGATGTTTCTACAGTCTGGCTGGCTGGAGAACTCCACTGGAGCTCATGGAACCTTCAAGGCACACCAGCGGGAATAATTTACAATGCAGAATGCTACTTCCTTTATTTCAAAGATTAAAGAGAGCCTAATTTGGGGGAAAGAAAAGTGTGTGAAATCAGTTCTCAGATATTTGTAGCTTCTCAATACTTAAATTCCTCTTGATTAAGAGAAGATAAAAACGCTTCTGTTGCGTTCTGCTTTTTTGCCCATGAAGCATTTTCCTTTATTCTTGCGATCCTATGTAGAGGGATTTCCTGGGGGCTGAGGAAAACTTCTATTGTAAAGAAGGAGAGAAAGAATAACCAACTGTGAAGACCTTCAAATAGCTGGGGAAAAAAAAAAAAGAAGAGCAAAAGCCTTTCAAGATTTTTTTAAAACAATATTTTTTAGATAAGGATATTTATAGTTCCAGACTGAGTTTGTCCAAGAATAACGTGCTGTGAGCTCAGTTGTGCCTGGTGGGCACTGTGTGGGTACCATCACGGGATGTTCCTGGAAGGGTCTGCAGGCTGCTTTGCCCCCTCTGGCTTTGGGATGGTGTTCCTACAGAGATGGAGAGTGGAAATGAAAGAGACCAAGATTGCGAATGGAAAATCCTATTTAAAAATTTTGTTCCCACCACTCTGTAGAAATCATGATCTCCTATCTGAGCAAAGAACAGCCTTCTGTTTTCCTTTGAAAAAAATGAACTGTGAGCAACTTTTCGTAGAATGGCCTGGGTTGAAAAGGACCACAGTGATCATGTAGTTCCAACCCCCTGCTATGTGCAGGGTCACCAACCAGCAGCCCAGGCTGCCAGAGCCACATCCAGCCTGGTCTTGAATGCCTGCAGGGATGGGGCATCCACAACCTCCTTGGGCAACCTGTTCCAATGAGTCACCACCCTGTCTGTGAGAAACTTCCTCCTAATATCTAACCTGAACCCCCCGTCTCAGTTAAAACCATTCCCCCTTGTCCTATCACCCTCAAACAGCCGTTCTCCCTCCTGTTTATATGCTCTGTTCAAGTATTGGAAGGCCGCAGTGAGGTCTCCTCAGGAAGTCCAGCTGGAGTCCAGCTTTGCTGCCTGGCATTCTCAGACTGATAAAGCTGGTGAGACCCTATGGGCATCGGTTTTGTGCAGACTGAGGTCTGATGAGCATCAGTGTGCAAAGTGCTTCCTTTCCTGACAAGGAGTCAGACCATCTGCTGCCTACCTCCATCCTGGTGGAGCTCAAACCTAACTTCCTCTCTTTTTTCTGATTATGATCTGTGGTTTTCATATCTGAGGGGAGAGGAAATTCTTTTCATAGTAAATAATCTGAAGGACAGGGTAACAACCGTGCTGCTTCTACTTTTCCCAGATAATGTTGTTGAGCATCTCATAAAACCATGTATTTGAGCTTCCACTGTACAGCTAAGATAAATAGACTTACTCCTAGGTTAATTATTTTTGGTTGCATCTAACTATTGTCAGCCTGAGCCTCGTTTAGTTAATGAGACTTCTCTTGCCACCTCTGCCTGCTGTCCCTCCCAGGACTCGCCTGCCAGTGGGATGCTTTGAGCACTGAGCTGCTCGCTGAGCGGTAGGCAAATGCTGCCAGGGAAACAGGTGATGGGGTGAGAGGGTGAGCAAATCCTGTGACAGCACATGTGGCTTTGAAGGCCAGGCAGGGCTGGCTGCTTGCTGTCTCTTGCAGCACCAGGGCCTGCAGGCAGCGACTTCAAGTGACCTGTAGGAGGGGGTTCGTGTTGGCTTCTTGGGACCACAGGCAGCGTGAGCTCAAAGGCTGGACAAATTCACCTTAGGATGTGAGGCTGGAAAGATCTTTGTCCTGAGGAAGCATCGCAGCCCTTATGTTTTAAGCCAGCCTTGCTCTTCTCCTGGATCCTGCTTCAGTATGGGCAAAATGACTTTGATGTGCAGCTCTGTGGGCAAATCCAAGAATGCCAGCAGGTGAGAGGGATGGAAGGGCAGTGTGAGAGAGCACACCTCTTTGTACCACTTCTCTATGGCCCTCATTCCAGAGCTCAGTGGTTCTTTCTCCTGGTCTTGGACTATTGAAGAGCTGGGCTGGGAAGCAGCCCTGTTCTGATGGATGTGACAGAGCGTAGGAACACCCCCACGCCAGCTTTCCTCTCGGAGTTTGTTAAATTTAAGCTTCTTTAATGACCTGAAATTACAACTGACTTTAGAAGGATTAATGTGTTGTCTGGAGCCTTCTCAGCGGAGTTGTTTATCTGAAGGGAAGCAGATGCATCTTCAGAGGCTAGCAAGGCTTGAAGCCTGAAGTTGGATGCTTACGGGCAGCATGTTACTGTGGAAATGAGCTGGCCTGAAATGCATTTTGGCTAAAAACTGAGGCTGAAATGTTTATTAGAGCCGGAGGTTGTTGCAGCCTCTTGGGGAAGACAAATCCTGATCATTTCCAGGAGCATGCTAGCTTTTAGGAGTGGGATGAGGTGGTGCTGCTGCTTCCAGGCTGGTGTCCTGGCCTTGCTGCAGTGTCCTGGGGCAGAATGAGATCCGGAACCCAGTGGTTTTTAAAGGACAGGGAAGGAATTGCTCATCCCAACGGTAGGACGTTCCTCCTTGGTGTCAGGCTTTTCTTCAAGTGGAGTAGAATTGTCTGCCAGGTGATGTTTTGATAATGGCATGGCCCAGATGAAAAGCCAGTGTCTGATGTCACCCGTTTCCTTGTGCATGTGTGTTATATACGTGCATTTGTATGTGTAGTGTTTGCTCTGCGCACAATTGATGGATTTTTTGATTGCCCTTTTCCTAAAGGACAGTTTCTTCTGAATTGCTCACATGCTGTGGGTACACCTGGCTCCTCTTCTGAATCCATTGGGTCCTTTTGCCCTTGGATGTGCTTTGTCCTTGTTGGAAAACACATATTTGGTATGTGCTGGGCTAATGCCACGTCGCCTCTTATGATGGGTGCGAGAGGGAGCGAAGCAGGAAACTCATTTAATACCAAGATGGATCTGCTTTTGATTTTCCTCATTTTTACAGGGAGTTGCAAGACTTTAAAAAACCCTCTTTTTATGTTGTTCATGACTATTTTTTTCACTAATTTGACACTCAGGGATGTTGTTTTACATTTCGTTTTAGTCTCTAATCACAGAAAATTATAGCTGGCCGCACATGCTGGCTTTGCATTCTTGCATCTTGTTTATGTTCATTTGTACTAAGGGATAGCACTCACTGCGTCGGCCCAATTTATTTTTCTCCACAGCAGCAGGAATTTCCAATACTCTGGAGCTTCATTACCATGTGCAGGAAGCAAAATTCAAGGTTATCTTATTTGAACTTTATGACTTCTTGATGTGCAGTGTTTTTTTATTTATTTATCGAGGGTTTATTAAACCTTTCAAAAAAAAAAAAACAAACCAAAAACAAAGCCAACGAGAACAACCTGCCCTTCAGAAGAAGTGCACGATGTGTGGTTTATTAAGAAAACTTGATTTAATATTAAAAATGTAAGGAGCTTGAATTGTGAAGATCCCAAATATTTGATTTCCACCCTGAGATGTGTGGGGAGGAGAAGAGGAGCTGTTGGAGCCGATGCTTTGACTGCAGATGTTTGTAAGTATGCAAAAAAAAAAAAAAGCCCCCATGTTTTCAGAGAGAGATGAATGCATACATTTCTGCTAATGGTCTTCCTTGGTGGTTTTGTGTGAGATCTCATTTTAACTTCAGGATTTTACCCCATGACCTTTCCAAACCTTCCTTTACTGATGAGTAGGAAAGAAGCATTTTTTCTCCTCCCCAGCTAGATTAGAAAGTTTAATGAACTGTTGTACAGCAGCCTGATGTTTTTGGTGGCTGTTTTTTAATGATGATAAGACTACTACTTAATTCTTCACACACCCATGGTGGTCAGAACAAAATCTCAAGATGTTTCATATGAGTTTATAGTCAATTGTTTGCTTATTTTCATGGTGAAGAATCTCCACAAGGTGGATGAGAGCTGTAGCTGCTTCCTTCCATAGGAGATGGACCTCTGACACCGAACTCACCCTGCTGCAGCACACAGCATGAGAGGTTGTGTCCTTGCTGATGCCTCCTAAAGCAGAAAAGCACCTTTTGGGATGGTGTAGTAAATAGAACTCACATTACACTTTAATATAGGGGCTGAAGGATTTTACTGACCCTTTTTTCCTTCTCTTTCCATAGAGTGCAATTTAGCAAAGCCTGCTCTTTGCTTTATTCCAGCAAAAGGAAGCTTGGGGTGCTGTGGTGGTTTGCTTTGGCTGTTCAGCGCTGTGGGTTGGTGGGGGAACTGGGGTGGACTGTGAGATTTCTGCTACCTGACCCTCCCCTGGTGCAACTTAAGAACCCCTACCTCTTGTTCTACCGAAGGTGATAGAGATGGCAGCACAGGACTGCAGCGCTGTGCTCAGACAGCAGGGCACACTGGGTGGTGGCTGTGCAAGTGCTGTCCCATGCCCCTGTGCCAGGCTGCACTGCAGGAGCAGGTGAAAAGTACCCGAGGGCTTGCAAGCTTCCCTGCGTGGTGTGCTGCAGGTTCTCAGGGCTCGCAGCCTGCTCCCATTACCTCGTGCAATTCTCCATCAGTTGCAGAAGCACCAAGCTTCTCTCCTTGGTAAAATAACCAAGCATCGATAAAGGATTAGTGAGGGATTTTAATTTAGCGCAAATAATTGGATTAAGCTTGCATTTGCTTCCCGTTAGCTTTGGATGCACCGATAGGAATAGACAGGGGCTGGCTCTGTGCTGCTGTGTGGAGCTGTGTTTCAGGGCTCTGTGCCCTGCTGTGCAGGGGAGCAGTGCTGTAAGAGAAGAAGATAAACTATCAGCTTCTCATTTGTACACATAATCCATAGGGGGCTGGAGCTGACTGCCAAATTGTAGGACTCACAGCCTCGAGGGGTTCTCCTCCTTGTACCACTCCTGGGTGATAACAGATGTTTCTCTTACTCAGACTGAGGTTCTGTGGTATTCTTCTCATGCCTGCAAATGTAAATTGCAAGTTCAGTAACAAAGAAGTGCTTATATGGCATGAGGGATATTGCCTGATGCTTTGGAGAATGGGAGGAACGCAGGGGAGGGGGAGGAGGAGGGGGCTTTGCTGGCATGTTGTCCCCAAGCCGTGCATGGTTCCAGCTGGGGCTGTGCTGGGAGCCCAGGGAGGATGCAATGGGCTCTGCAGTGGTCAGTAGTGGGATGTCTCTTTGCTGGAATTGTTCCTCTTGTAAAACTCAGCTTAAATCTCCTTGGAGGGAGGTTTATGTTGCACGAGTGGCTGCTAATTTTTGCGAAGTTGCTTCAAAGAACTGCCTTGAACATTCTTATTTACAGTCAGCATTTGTCCTAGGGATAGATTTCTTACAATGGGTGCTTTGTAAAACTGCAGCGTGTGGAAGATCTTAATTTTTTTTATCTCTTTCTGATGTACCACTTCATTTGATTTTTTTTCTTTCTTATCATTCCCACTGAAGGGTTTGTGAACCGATCCCTTTATTTTCAGAAGAGAATACCAAACAAACAGTGATTAGCATGAAATGCGACTCATGGCTTCCTAAAGGATGTGCCTTAGTACCAGTAAACAGTTGTAATTGCTGTTAGATGAAAGTACAAATTGAATATATTCTCATAATAATTATAAAGAGATAGATAGTCTCAAATCTAATTGGGATTAGTACAACGTTCAGTTCTTTTTTTAGTGTGTGATCTGTGTAAAAGTCAAATGTAGTTATAAATGTGTTTGTAAATGCCGATTCAAGTCAGTGCAGAAGTCAGGGATGTGAGGTTGTGCTGTGCTGGCTGCAAAGGATTGAATGTGGAGCTGTGTTACAGCTTTGGGGTGGTACCACATTATTGCGATCTCTGCACAAGACCCCCAGTGACCCAAGGCTATGGGTGAGTCTTGGAAACTCTTCTGTTTTTGCCAGAATCACATGTGAGGATGGGTAGAAGGGGGGTGTTTTTGAAACATCAGTACTTTAAATCAAAAGTATCAAAAGACATACTTAATAAAGACAACACTGACTGTAATTCATTACAGAAAATCTACATTTATATTTATGCGGCTGCACACCGTCTTGTAAGTCATTGGCTCCTCTGAGTCCAGTTATATCTGAGGGGATGTGCTGGGGTGCCCATATGGCGTGGGCGTGCTTCCTGCAGCATCTCAACCTGATGGATGGGGGTCTACCAAAGGGAAGTGGCAGCTCTGTTCACACTTAGCCTTCTAGTAGGCTGGCTTATGGCTTGCTGGGAAATGAGGGTCCCCTGGAGCTTCCCCGATGACCTGACTGTCCCCAGAGGCCTCCAGCTCCTCTCTGGACACCCATGAGTACTGCTCAGACTGGATTCTTGCATTGCCAGCCGTGGCCAGAGGCTCTGCATTCAGCTCCTTAACAGGGGAATTGTTTTAAAAGAGCCAATTTTGGAGCTGAACTTAGTAGGCTTGGATGTCATCCAAAGCTCCGCAGCAGTAATGCAGCAAAAACAACTGGTTTAAAGTACATTAAATATGCAGGTTGGCTCAGAGTTGTGAAGTCCTTGCAGACAAAGGATAGGTGAAAACTGATAGCTTGCATTGTGTGCAGTATATAGCATGGTTAATCATTTCCAAATAAACAACCAAGCGGGGAAAAATAGTGAAGCGTACCATCAAATTGCAATGTTACAGGAATGTATTCTTGGCAAGAACTCCTTCGTTTAGGAACTGGAATTGTTACTAAAATCTGAGCCTTAAAGTATCCTGAAAGAAAAAAAAGAAGCCTGTTTTACTTAAACAAAAGCAATGCATTCAGCATTTGCTAGAGGCAGATTTTGAAGAGAAAAAAACAGCCTGAAACTAGCACAGGAATCCTAATTAGTGCGTTTTCCTAACAATAGCATCGTCTTTCCGAGTGAACAGAAGAGCTCAGCTGAGGAGTTTTGAGCAGAGGGCTGTTCTGGTTTGGAGGCACAGTGCAATGAATGAGCACTCGGTCTCCCCAGGAATCCATCCGGTTGCAGTTCTTCCTTGGTAAGCACACATGAGTGCTGATTCACGTGCATGTTTAAAAATAACAGCAGTTTGGTTTAAAATGGCAGCAGGAGGATGATTTTCATCTCTATAAAGTTTTTTTTTTTTTTTTTTTTTTTTTCCTTCTGTCAGCATTTATAGGTTTTTGTTCATGGATATTACTAGAGATTTTATTGTGTATTTTTTTAACAACAAAAAACCCACACCAGCAACATCCCCCAAAAGCACCAGCATGGCCCAGTTTGGTTTGGAGTTGGCAATCTTGAACTGACTGTAATATTTCATAATGATTGAAGCTGACAGTGTACCCTTTTTATGGTACTCAGATAAGGGGTACTACTTCTTAATTAAACACCAATTCAGGGGGAAAATAGGTGAATATCTGAGGGCAGGCTCAAAAAAAAAAAAACCCGTGGATGTCACATGCAGATGTATCTGTTATTTTCGTTTTCCACCGTGGATTATAAAAGCTTACATGCATGCTAAGAGCTGATGAGTCAGGATCATGAGTTGGGCCAACAAGGAGGATGCCTGCAGTAGGCAGAGGATGATGGGGAGGAGGTGAATGAAGCTTACTCCAGTACCAGGGAGCCTCCTAGTTGCAGTCTGTGCTCTTGCTGATGAATTTGACCGCTCTGATACCTGCAAGACTGCAGTTTTCTGCAGTATCTTTGTAACAGGGGAGGTTTGCACTGTATGGGTGGGCTGTAAGCTGGGTGAGAAGCTGGTGAGAGCAGCAGGTACAAAGGGCTGCTGTTAAAGGTTATGTTTTGAGTTGGTGGCTGGGTACCAGCAGCACTTGTGGGTTGATCAAGCCTTGCCCTGTTCAGCATCTCCATGCTAATATGATAGAAGTGTTTTGCATCTCCGTGGTTATAGAGAATATAGAGGTGGGATGTGTCCTGTTCTTTTCGTACCAGAAAGCCAATTGCTTTAATTATCTTCATCAACTTAGCTAATAGGGACAGAGAGGATATTTTCTAGTTTGGATTTTTGTTTGAAGTTGAAAAATTGACTGAGAGCTGGAAAAGAAGAGGGAATAAGCAGTGGTGACGTACAATCCTGTCAGCCCCTTCTGAAAGCTTTGGGGCAGTGAAAGCGAGCAGCAGCAGGAGTGACCCCACTGTAAGGCACAGAAGAAGGAGGTTCCCCCTCTGACATGAGAAGACTTGAGGACTTCTGGAGCACCTAATCAAATCATACGCTGAGCTGCAATTGATCTCGCTGGGAAACATTCCTCTGAGCGTTAGATACACTGAAGTAAATCTTGGGAATCTGGCCTCTTGTGACTGGAGACAAACATACCAGTTTTGCTTTACATGCGTTTATGCACTTTTCATTATAGTAGCTTGAAGTACCAATAAGTTGTTTAAACAGTGCCATTTGGCATTTACCTGCTTAAGCTGCCTTAAAGACCCAGAATCTGTCCCCTGGTGTTAATATTTCCCCACTTCAAGCCTCTGTGGTTTCTGTGGGGTGACACAGGCTGAGTTAAACTATGGTGTTTTTTTAAATATTTTTATTTTTGGCCTGTGGTCACATTGTGGCAAGAGCATGGTTACCAGCTAATTGCAAGCAATGCCTCTTCTTGCTGCAGATTGAGTTGTTAGAGGAAGAAAACTGCTGGTGCTAGGCCAGGATTTATTAATGACTGGCAGCTGTGGGTCTTCATATGCCTGCCTCCTGCCAGAGCCAAGTACTTACGGAGTCATTAAGGTTGGGAAAGACCTCTAAGATGATCTAATCCAATCGTCCACCTACCACCAATATTGCCCACTAACTGTGTCCCTGTGTACCACATCTACGTGCTTCTTGACTGCGCTCAGTCATGGCGTTGCTGGTTAGGGTAAGGATGCATGTGTTTGGTGTTTGTTTCTAAGAGCCAAACAGTAAAACCTACTATTGGTGAGGGTGGGAATGAAGGGGCTGAGTTTTACTCCTTCAGGATTTGTTCTTGGCTGTTGCCCATAAGAGCTCTTCCTGATGTAGGAATGAGGATGGAGGGAAGCATTACAGTAAGGAATGTAGCGGGATGTGTGTGCGAGTGCTTGAAGAGATCCTTTAAAGTGTGATTCAAAGTCTGACTTCTGTAATGAGAGGTTTTAATTTGGGCAGAGTCACTGAGGCAGAAAGGAGGAAGCCCAGCCGGTGTTATCTGTGAAATAAAGACTTCATTTTGTATGTTTGATTTGATCTGGGTTGGGCTTCTGCTTTTTCTGTGTCCAGAAAAAGAAACTGCAACAGTGCTTTCATGTTAATACTTCTATTTTAGACAAAAAACAGTTTGCCTGCTTAGAAGTAAAGGTTTCAGTCCCCATGGGAATGCCTGTTATCTGGTTACAAGATAATACATGGCCGAGGCATGCTAAAGAGTGGTAATACACTAAATGTTCCAGCTGTAATTGAACCACACCAAGCATCACCTGCTCTTAAGTAATTAATGAATTTGAACTATCTACATACAAGGAGCAATGTGAAGAAATAGGGCTTGTTTGTCTCTGGAAGAAGGTCCTTGTAAGGTCTTGCAGCATGTATTTTGACCACGTGATGCCTAGCTGGAATGGCACCATGGACCTAGTGCTTGAAGAATCTGAAAAACAACCTGGAACCAGTGGAACCCAGCATTCCTCCTCTGCTGAGCATCCTACTCTCTGCAGCCTTTGGCCATATCCTGCCATGTTCAAATGCTGCGTCTCAGGGTGGTTCCAAGCAGGAGCTGTGCTTGGGCTGAACCAGCCGCCAGGAGTGGCTGGATTGGTTTTGTGTATACCTGTAAGTCAGTGCTGGTAGAAACATTGCTCTCCCAGCTGGTTCTGTTGCTGTGCTGGGTGACCCTATGTCACAGTGGCTTTGAGAGCATCTCCGAGGTGACACAGCATAGGTCACTGAGCTTCATTTCTTGCAGTCTACAGGAACTTGAGGGGAGGTGTTTCTTCCTCCCCATTTCAAGGACGTATTGCCAAACTGCCTGGTGACATTTGGTGAAGTGAGAAACTCCAAGGTAATAGTATTTTGTAGGTCAGCAGTGGCTTCTGAACGGGAAACAGAGAGATGAAAGAACAAGGCTACGGATCAGATTTCAAGGGACCTAAATAGACTGCTGTCGGTGTTCTCAGATGTGATTTGATCTCAAAGCAAAACAGATCTTCGCTTCATCATTTTAAACCAATTTCATGCTTGGGCAGTTCTGCCTAGTTCTGTCATCTCAGCACTGCGGGTCGCGAATAGGACCCATGCAACTTGCAGAAGCTGAAGCATTACAGCTCACACCCTTTGCGTGCTCATCCCAGCGGGTGATGCAAAGCTGTAAAGGCCAAACATAGTTTCTTCTGATGTCCACAAAATTGAGACCTTAAATCGGGTTGTTTAAAAGATTGCAATGTCTTACATATAAGTGCTGTCTTGGAACAAAAATAGAGGCTGCCTGTCTGACTTCAGGGATTTAGCTGTGAGGCTGTGACCTCTAGAGGCTAAAAATAAGCAAACATCTTTCCATCATTCTCTGTTCCTGCAGAAATGTGCTCCTGTGGTGACATATTTCCATGGTATCTCGTGAGCTCATGGCGATTCCTCTAACTTAGGACATCTAGCTACAGTACATGCTGTAAAGTTTTCACTGTTGGTGAGAAGATTAGCAGTGGGCAGTTTGTTTGCAGGGGTTGTTTTTGTATCTGTTCTTAAGCCAATGCCTTGAGCAAGTAGCAGATGTATGGCTTCAGTAATACTTGTGCTTAAGGTGCTACATTGATACTTTTTCTTTTTTTCTTTTTTTGTACATGTGTATTTATATGTACGCTGCACTAGTTTTAACTTTAAGTAACTTCTGTTATGGCACTGGAGATGTTCCTGGATGGAATATACAGCTGCATTATGTTTACATGTTGACTCATGTCCAGCTTGCCATCCACCAGTAGTGGAATTGGTCTCATGGTCTTTCAGCTCCAGACACTTCAGAGTAACTCTGATAGACCATAACCCAAGTGGAGGAGGAGAAGTTATATACAAGGTTTAAAGCCATGCTCTTTGTTCCAGAAAATCATGGGTTTTGTTGCAAGTCTGGTAGTCCTGCCCATGGATGGCAGACCTCTGCCCTACAGCATTGCATTCCACAGTTGCAGCATGTGTTGCAAGGGAAAGGTTTTTTCCTTAGCATTTTAACAGCAAATATCTGATATTTTTGTGCATGTAGACCAGAGAAATAGAATCTGTGGATCTAGTTTCCCTGTTAATATCTGTTGCTTCCTCACAGTCAGATGGTGTTTTCTCTTGTTGATACGGCTGCACATCAACGCAAGCTGTTCTGGCGGAGCGCAGCCCTGTGGAGGCCTGGCTCTCAGCATCTCCCAGCATTGTGTGCTCCGAAATTCATCTCTGAGGTTGTTCCCAGAGCCCTGATGTGGGAGGAAGAAAGCTTCTTGGGATCACAGCTGGCTTCTCTTCCGCAGGTGAGGCCTACCTGGGCGGCCAGGCCACGGGTGTCGGCATGGTGTCTGTCTCCTGGCATGGAGCACTCTGACTGCGCCCTGCCAACCCTACTGCTCACATCTGCATCCCTTTTTGCATCTGTGGATCTCACTCTTTATACTTATGCACACTTGGTGTTACTTGTGACATGAAATTAGGAGGGTTTTAGATGGCAACATGGATTTCTAGCCGTCCCCCTAAGGCAGGACTGACGGAAGCCAGCCAAGTGCCAGCTCCCACTCTGGAAACTCATTAGGATCACACAATCATTAAGTTTGGAAGACACTGTGAAGACCATCCAGTTCAACCATCAACCCATCCGCACTGTGCTCGGTGGGACCCACCTGGCAGCTAGCTGTGCTCTGCCTTCTGATAACTGTCTAAATGTGGTGTAGATTTGGTGAGCCTTTCTTCTGTCCTCCTGATTCATGCTTTTACTGTCCTTTTTTGTTGTTGTTGTTAATGATCTTAGCCTTTTGTTCTCAGTCTGTTTGAAGACTAAGTTGTTTTGTGTGCCATAGTTTCATAATGTTCATAGTTTCACAGAGCACTGCAGGATGCCATTATTTTCTTCACTGCCTTTGCTGAGATACTGAGCAAAATTTTGGTCATTGGCCCTGCCACAGGTGGAGTGAAGGTTCCCTCCCTAGTAGGAGGGAGAGATGCCTTTCATAGTGAGTGACTGCTGCATGGCTTGCACAGATCACGCAGATTATCTTGGACAAAAATTGGAATTATGGACCAAGCAGATTGAGCAGAATTAGAAAACCCTAATGAACATCTAGATAGCTTTGTGATATGATGTTGCCATAGAAACGTAGTTCATAGCACTTCATAGTCAAAACTTTGCCAATGCTCTCATAATTTACCCCTTTGTAGAGCTGTTGTAAGCAATGGAGAGCCCTTGGCTGGAGTATTGTAGGGATTCTCCATTGAAGTTGGCAAGGATGAAACTGAGCTGGAGTGAGCATCGAGCATAGGAGAGCCTGTGCTGTGCCTGGAGAGTCCTGGTGAGGGCTGAGCCCCCCAAATCTGATTGCATTGCACCCATGGGGAGCTGCGCTTTTTGCTTTACTGACAGTGCTGAGATGCGTCATTGTTCCACTTGCTCTCTCCTGCCTCCTTTCAGGCTTTGAGTGAGCAGTTAATGAAGGACAGGGCACCGAGGTCGGTAAGGAAGGGGAATGCAAGCATTTTGTGAGGTGCTCTCCATGTGCAGCATTCTGACTTGCAAAATAAACTGTAAAGCAGCTCACTCAGGGCAGGCAGCGAGTGCAAACCTGACTCCAGGCTGAGAAAAATAAGGGGAGGGGGGAGGAAGGATTCCCTGTTGAGTGCTGAGGGCTGCGCTCTGGCTCAGGGCACTGCAGGAGCAGCGCTGCAGGGAGCCCAGCCCCCAGGGGTCCCTCTTCTAACAAAAAAACAAAACAGCCCCCCCACGTTCCCCTGTGCTATGGGGACTTAATTAAACAACAGCATGTGGTTCTTGTGCTGTTGGATGATAAGAGAGTGCCAGATGATAGGGTGTAGCAGAGCTTTTCTTCCGTGAGTACTGGCATTGTGCTGTGAAAATGAGAAGGCATTAAAAAAAAGTCCTCCCGATTAATAGTGGAAGTTGAGTGCTCTGGGTTCTTATGGATGAAATTAAACATTGTACGTCTGATGTAAAACGCTTGCTAGACAGGTAATTAAAAACATTAGAAAGTAATTAACTGGAAGTACCACATACCCACCTGATGATGACTGTGTGAGCAAACTTGACTTGCAGATCACTCTGGGAGTGGTGGAGGGGGTTTGGGGTGTTGTCTTTTGGGTACCTGCTTTAGCCTGGAGCTGGAGCAGCCCTGAGCAGAGTCCTGGTGCCCGTCCTGCATCTGCTGGTTCCACCCTTGTCAACCTCACCTAGAAACATTCATTGGAGGAAATAAATAAATTATCCATGTGCGAGAGCTTCCATGTTTTCGCTCCCTGGTGGGGGATATGCAGAGAATCATAGAATGGCCTGGGTTGAAAAAGACCATAAAGATCATCTAGTTTCAACCCCCCTGCTATGTGCAGGGTCTCCAACCACCAGACCAGGCTGCCCAGAGCCACATCCAGCCTGGCCTTGAATGCCTCCAGGGATGGGATGAGACACATTGGGAACTGAAAGCATCTCCTGGGGGAAGGATGTGCAGAACTCGGACTTGCTCTGCGCTCATACAGCAGTGCCAGCTCTGTGTGCTTCCCTGCACCCGGACCTTGCTGGGTGATGTCTGCCAGCACGACAGCGTGAAGCGCAGCAGAGCTGTGCTTTGTGTCTAATTAGCAGTGAGGCTTCTGGTTCTGGCTGCAGCCAGCCCTCAGTCCCTGCAGGTCCCTCTCTCTGCACAGCTGTGGCTCTAGGATTGCATCGAGAATTTTTTTTCCTTTTCCCTGTGTTTCTGCCTTTCCAGCAGTAGCAGCACTAGGGGGAACATGGGTGCTCAGAGCCAGGAGGCCTGCTGATGCCTCACTCTGTGGCCTTACAGCCCTGTGGTTCCTTTTCTGCAGGTTGCTGCTGTGGTTCTCCATTGGGTTCAGTGGTCAACTCGCAGATGTGTTTTTGGGGAATGAAGAAAACAGAACAAATTAACATCTCTCTAGCCTACCTATCCTGTATCTGGACATCTTCTAGTTGGAAGCACAGCTTCCAGTCTCAGACATGGGGTTCTGCAGGCACTGGGGAGTGCAGGAAAGGCAATGTGCGCAGGCTGTGTCTATGGCACGCTGTGGTGGGGGTGGCTATGTGCTAAGCATCTTTGCTCATCTCCAATCCGTGCATGAATAGAACGTGATATAAAAAGGCTGGAGACCTCAAACCATCGAGCACATGGGGGAAGGTTAAGGGAGGAGAAAGGATAAGAAAGTTACATGTCTGCTTGCCTAGAGTGGTGTGTTTTCCTCGCCATGCGGAGGAATAGCAGGCACACTGCCAGTGTGAAATGAGTGCTTGAAAGAGTGAGCAAGACCCTTTGGTGCTTTTTTGTTGCCTTGCTGACAGGTAATAAACAGGGCTCTCCTCCTCATTATTACTAAATCAAAACTCTATTGATTCCTTGTGTGAAAATCCAACATGACATAAAATGTTTTATTTATGCTTTTCACCTGGCCTCGCCATAAAAATGCTGGTTTTGTTAACAAACCAAGTGAAACCGATGGCTGAGCCTCAGGCCCTGAGAGCAGCCCTGGAATCTCCCCATCGACGCGAGGCTCAGCTGTTCTGTGGTGCTCTGACAGAGCTGTGAGTGCGTTGCCTTCAGTGCTGCAGTGCCAGGACCAGCAGCAGGACAAGAGCTGTGCAGGCTATGGGCAGTAACAGAGGAAGTGACCTGCAGAAGGGGTTGCTGCTCAGGGTGCTGGGGATGGAGGCATCACGTGCAGCGTAGCACTTCGCTTGTCAGCACAGCATTAATTGTAGTTGTTTAATGCGGTGATTAGTGTTGTTTGTTCAGATGTCTAATGTAGCAATTAGCCTCGGCGGGGTGTTCAGTGGTAGGTTAAGAGTGCTTTCTTCCTGCCAAGGAGCATTCTGCATCTCCAGAACTAAAGGTGTCAGCGGTGCTGTCTGCAGCTCAGCTCTTTTGCCCTGCGTGGCTTTACCTGCAGTGCTCTGTGCTCTGAAGGCTGGACCTCAGCCTCTCAGCAGGAGGGGATTTTGACCCAGAGAAGCAACCCGTGGTTAAAGCCTACTGTGATATGCCAGATGTCCATAGCTGCTGCACAACCACCCTGATGCATTATCTGGGATCATGTCCCTTGATTAAGACCCTGGGAGAAGAGACAAAATACATCCCTGGCGCTGAGAGAGAAAGCTATTGATTTTAGTTCCACCGAGTGAGATCGGTTTCTGGGGTTTGATGGATGACAAGCTGAAGCGTAACACAATGCCTGAACTGTGGGGGACTGGTGCTCTGGGGGCTGATGCCATCCTATTCCCAAAGCTATTAGCACTGCCAGCTTGCTCCTGTCACTTAATGGTGCTGCCCTGCTTCGGGCCGTGAGGGAGAGGCATCACAGCCCAGGCTTCACAATAGATTGGTTAATTAGCAGAATGCTTAAATTGCAAACAGCAGATTAAAAGGCTGAGGCCAAGAGGTGCTGTGGCTCTCGAGGGAGGGAATAACGTGTGAGATTTACGCACATGGGCTGCACAACGTCAGCAGCTTGCTCTGGGACTTGCTGCCCCTCCAGCAGTTTGGAAGGAGAGCCCATGGGCTTTGTGCCTTGTTCCTGTCCCACTCAGCTGCTGCAGTATGTTATGAGCATACTCAGTGGTTCTGGGGAAAGAGGAACCAGAAAGTTGTTTCCAAGCTAAGTGAGCTGTTCTGGTGGGAACAATTTCTTCCAGTTCTTCATCATTTGGGAAAAAAAAAAAAAAAAAAAAAGCAGCTCCTTTAGGCTGAGTTGCTTCTGAGGCTTTCTGATTGTTATCGGGAAAGCAAGCACACTTTTTCCTGTTTTTCTTCTTCCAGTTTTTACATTTAAAAAATAGCTGCTGGCTGTGTGAGCATGCCATGGGAAAGCAAAACATAAAGGTGCAAGAGATGCAGATGTGGGCCAGGCCTTGTGCAGCTACAAACCCGCCTCTGTAGCATGCGGAAACACCAGCAAGAAAGATTTGCTGCCTCCTTACCACCCCAAAAGCCACTCCTTGAGAAAGGCAAAGCAGTTCTGGGGTTTGTCAACCTAGGGAGGATGGCTGTGCTGAGAAATGCTTTCTGTTGACTGTTTGTAGAACGCGACTATATGTTGGTTGCTGCTTCATGCCCGGAGGCTGGGAACTTCAAAGTGAATTATGCAAGCATTGCACGTCCAGACCAGGAGGGTGGTTGCTGGAAGGAGCCTTCTTCCCCCCCCCCCCCCCCCCGCCTCTTGGCAGCCCTTCAGGCAAGAGCAAGCTGGCTGTTGCGGATGCACTAATTCAGCCCTGGGGCAGCAGTGCTGTGGCCAGTAACGACAGCTTGGCTGGACATGGTTGAGTGGCAATGCTAACGCGCAGGAGAACAAGGGAAAACATTGCGCTAAAGATGTGTTTTCAGTGTGTGGTTGGGCTGTATCTCCTTGGGGGGGTTTTCTGGTGTTGCCTCCCATTCCTGCACGTGTCTCCCCATGTGGGGATCCATCCGGCAGCGTTGTGTCCTCGTGCATCAGGCGGCGGTGGCAGTGTGCTGCAGGCTCTCAAGCAGCAATCGGACCCTGCAGGTGAGCTGTCAGCCCCAAAGCCTGTGGTCTGGTAGGGGCTGCTGAGTGGCACGTAAGGAACCATGAGCAACAAGCATCCCAGGGAGGAATGCTGCAGCGAAACTGCACCCGCTGCAATTCCCGGCACGCTGCGATAAGCTCTCTTGATTTCTTTGTGAATTATTTAAAATGCAGGAATTGCAAACAGAAGCCTGGCTGGTTTTGTTGTGTGCACAGGCTAGATTAGAGCAGGAAGCTTCATTACGATAGGCTTAGATGTCTTCAAAGGCTTGGATGTATTTTCCCCTTCATTGATAAGCAATATCGATCTCGGCAGCAGTTGCTTGCTATGCTTGGCCGCAGGATCGCGGCTCTCCTGTGGACCCAGGATTGTACATTAGCACAAAGTAGTGCACTTACTGTTCAGTGAACGAGGGTGTTGACTGCAGACTGTTAAGCATTTTCTGACAGTGAATTAAAGGGGAGATTTCTGTTTTTCTGTGCCAGGTAAGCAGCTCACAGCATTGATGCCCCTTATGCTAGCTAGCAGAGTGCTGCTGAGCAGAGCCAAGCAGGTGAACTCGGACCTGCTCTGCTCCTGCACAAAGCCCTCCCCAGTGAAAGGCAGTGCTTACCAGTGGTCTTCGTGTAGACATCTGCCTCCAATGAAGTCTTTCTTTTTAAATCATAGCTTTACATCACATGTTGTGGTATAACAGGAAGAGAATAAAAAAAAGAGCACTTATAACTAGTCAACTACATGCAGGAATGGATTTGTAAAAGTGGGTCAGGTACCCAGTTATAGCAAGGTACCAGTCATGGAAGAACAAGATCCTAAAGGGAAGTGCTTCCCAACCTGCTGTGGTGTGAGCAAAGCAGCTCTGCTCAAACGCAGTGCCTGTGAGCATGGCCATTTTGCTGATGTATGTGTGAGAACTGATCCTGATGGACTGTTCCTCGTGTGGTGCATCAGTGACACCCACCAGATTCCGTCATACAGCCTGATGGAGTGTGAGATTGGGGTCTTTGTACCCTCGAGATGAGATGCATGCACGTGGTCTCTCTTTTCCCCCTCTGCTTGCTCTCCTGAAGTTTTTGCAGCAGCAAAATAACACGTGGCTGCTTCTGCCTATATTGACTGAAACAGAGAAGTCATACTGCTCTGACTTTTTTCTTTCACATTGTGAACTTCGTGGATGCGCTTGGGTTAACTGAGTTTTTGGTAGTTTTCCTCTTACTTGCTTCCAGAATGACAAAGACCTAAATGTTTTTCTAAGTGAAAACTCAGATGCCAAAAGCTGAGGCTATAGGAATTTAAAATATTGTGAGGTGTGTCATGAGGTCACGTGAAAGTCAATGAGACTTGATTATCTTTTCCTTTGCACTCACTTAAATCCACATTAACCCCAGTTCAGCTGCTGGAAGCTGGCATGAGAACAGCCTTGACTGTGGCATTCAGAAGGTTCTCATGTTTGCAGAGAGGGGTTTTGAAAAGATCTTGGATGCTCCCATCTTAGTGCTGTTCACCTCCCATGTCCTCAGCATCAATTCTGCCCTCCTGTCACTCGGACATTTGGTTATAGAGCTCCAGCACTGCTTTCTGCTTGGTTAGAAACTGACCTCCCCAATACATGAACTATAATGGAAAGCACAGGCCCTCCAGGCCATGGTCTCTAAATCTTGCTTCCATGTTGTCCCTGGATTTTCTCAATGTTTTTGTTCTATTCTTGTGCTCTCATAGCTTATAGTTATGTTTGCTGCAGCTGGAGGGGATTAGAGCTCTTCCTTCTCTCCTTGGCTGCTTTGCTCAGGGGAGTAGAGTTGTTTTCCCAGACCAGTTGACAGGCAGTGCTGAACACAATGGCAGAGGAGTCTGTGGCAAGCATTTTATATCTGGAATATACTAAATCAAGCAAAGTAATTAAAAGCAGTTGTCATGTAAAGGTGAACAAGTTGAAGCCAAGAAATACTGGAGTCATTGCAGCCCTTCACTACTGTGCCAATTGTCTGGGAAGATGGAAGCCTGCATGATGGAGATCCACCCTCTGCAGATACAGGTCAGGTCACAGGAGAGCTGGGGGACGAGAGGTGGTGGCAGCTTTACCTATAGAGAGCTCCCATTTCAGGGTGGTGTGTTCTGAGGCTGATTCTTCAAAGTCCACTTTATCTTTTATTCGAAACGCTGATGTGTTTAAATGAATGGTGCATGGTGCAGTGCAGTTGCTATAAATAAGTGAGTGTCAATAGGAGGCTTTAGGAGATGAAAGGCTCATTGATGGGAGCCAGCCCTGATAATGGCTCTGCGGGTTCCATCAGAAGTCTGCAGGACACAGGAGAAGAATCAGTTCTGCGATCTGTTGCAGCTGCTTTTTCATCTTGATGGTGGTGTTGGCTCTGTGCGGGATGGGAAGTGGGCAAATAATGGAGAAACCATTTATTATTATAACTATTGTAAAAAGGTAGGGGTGATGGGACGGTGCAGGTGCCTATTATAAATATAAAATAATAGTACAGGTGCCTATTATAAAATGACATCTTACAGAGCGTTTTTGTGCCCCGGCTTCTCTCTGGTGGCTGCAGGAGCCCATAGCTGTCAGTAAACATCCATCCTTTCAGCTCCTGCTTGGCATCCTGCGTTTGCAGTCTCTTCTCTTGTTTTATTTGCAAAAAGCAAAATATCAGCAATGTATTCCTTCCCCATGCCTGCGTCTTTTGCCTGTGGCTCTCATGGAGATACGTATGCCACACCTTGCACCAGAAGATAAATGTTCTAATAATGGATGCTGTGCATCTAGATCTCTAGGCGCAGCAGGGAAGCTCTGAGTGCAATAAAAGCAGTGTGCTCTTCTGCCTCACCGTGCCCTGCTGGAGCCCTGCAGAATGAAGGGGAAATGTGGGGGGTCGGGGAGGAAAGGGAGCACAGGATTGCACTGACAAGTCAGTGAGCTCAGTAGAATTGCACTGATTTGCAATTCTTTCTGCTTTGGAGACCATCTTCATTCAGGCTCCTGTTGGGTTTCACTGCTCCCAGCACCTGCACTGAAGGCAGCTTAGATGAGAGATCAAATAGCTCTATTGCAAGGCACTGCCTCTAACTTGAGGGCTGTTTTCTTTGCGCCCAGTGAATCTCTTTCTGCGTTCAACATCAGCTGACAAGGATGTGTTTTATTTTCACATCTGTCGCCAGATCAGACAGCAGGTTGGTGGAGGGTGATGTTTGAGTTCTCAGATTGGGATGTGTGAGAGTGCCTTCATTTGGCGTTTCCAAGTGTATTTTTGTCCCTAAAAATGCTCCTGACAGAGACAGATTTTTCTCAGTGAGGAGGCTGATCCCTTCCCCATGCCAGGTTGTCTCCTTGGTTTTGTCAGAACGATTTGTTGGCTTCAAATTGAGGTGGAATTGGGTCATTTTTGGTCTTTGGGCATGTTCAAGGTGCCTCTCACCACTGCTTTGGTGCTGTCCCAGTGCAGTTCTGCCTGCATTGCCCCTGTCCCCGTGCTGCTCTCACTTTTTTCCCTGGATATTATTTTTAATGCCGCCGGGGCTATGATGATGGCTGTTTTCTTTTCCCCTCCTGTAATAATTGATGCTTCAGAAGAACTGAAATAGACAGCCCTGCCTTCCTGCTGGATTGCTTAATGCATTTTAATTTCATTAATTAAATTGTCCATTTGGGTTGCATCAGTGGCAGGGCACAGGAAGCCAGGTCCCGCAGCAGAGCGGCCTGGCTTGCTTGCAGCATGCAGCCTTTTAGCATCTGGAAAAGGCTTTTGTTAGAGGTATGGATTGTTGTTTTCCCCTCTGGAGTGGCTCCATTAAGTCTGCAGCAATGGGGAATTAAGCATTCCCATTCTGCAAGTTAGGTTTGTGCTATGTGGTGTCCTTGTTTCCAGCTCCCAAATAGGAAGTCATTCCGCAGCAAGGTTCTGCTCAGCTTCCAGAATACAATGTTTGAGTTTCCTGGGCCCTGTGCTGCGTTGCTGAGCCCTGTGGTCACGCTGTTCTTGCACTTAACCCTATGCACAAGGCTGGCTTCTTTTGGGAAGAGAATGTCTTATGTGTGCTTTGTCCCTCAGGCCCCCTCCTGTGCTGCTGTAGTTGATATGAAACCAGAAGGCAGCATCACTGCTGAAGTGGTGTAGCTCACCTCCTGGCCCAGCAATCCTGCCTGAATCACTGCATTCCTGTCTCTGAAAGGTGCTTGCACAGCAAGCCCAGAGGACTGGAAACTGAACTCTTAAATAAAGCATTCAAGACTGAAGACTTCTAAAGTGTTGCCTGTAGTGGGTAAAGCAGATGGACAAACAAAAAAAACCACTTCTGCTGATTTGGTCTTCCATCATTTGGCAAGAAACGAGCTGGTTGCAGTACGAAATGTTACGGCAAGCAGTGTCATGACAGTTCATCCATCAAAATACTTGTCCTGCTAATGGCTACAGCTGTTTTCTTGCTGATGGTGCCACCTAGCAGAGGGTGGCCAGTTGCCCTGGGATCAATTAGGCAGCTGTCTCCCTCACACGCGGCAGCATTGGGGCAGGAGATCTTCAGGGCCAGCATGACCTGCACAAATCAGGTGTGAGGTTTGCTGACCTGGACACAGCAAACATGTCTTGGAAAAGGCAATGAAATATGGTAAAGGCCAAGGAAAACTGATGGTCCTGGAGGTGTTCCTTGACAATGCTGCTGATGGGCAGGATTGTGCTTGTGAGAGCTTCCTATGGCTCCCGTGTGCTTGGGAAAGGAGGAATTGGGCACTCGGAGGGTGAATCATGGCAAGGAGAGCAGTACCTGTTTAGAAAGCAGCTGGCTGAGTTTCTTAAAACTTTGAGATAAAGGGTTGAACTTAAATTTAACTTTAAAATGGGATTCTCAAGAGCTGCTGGGGCTGGACTTAGCGAGCGCTGCTGCATAATTCATTGCTGATTTTTATCACATCGTTTAAATAAAACAAACAAGCAAAAAAAGCTGTCAAAGGGTCAACTGAAGAAAGTCAGCTGCTGTCAGTTACCTTTCCTTCACTCGCCCTCCTCCATTCCAAATGTGCCAGCAATGAGCATCCTGCAGGCACAGCAGCCCACAGACTGCAGTGAGGGACTGCTGCCCGTATTCACAAGTCCCAGTCTTTGGGAATGGGGCTGAGCAAAGGTCCTCTCTTCAATGCAGGCACACATTTGAGAGTTGTGGGCTGTTTGGCCGTAGCTTGGGAAATGGGGCTGGATTTCAGTGCCCAGGGCTGCGCTGGGCTTTACAGCTCATTGCTGCAGTGCAAAGGGTGTTTGCAGAGACCCTCATGGGGCACAAAACCCTCGTGGTGCACACTCCGAATTATACACACTGGTGTGTGTTCTGTCCTGGCACCCAAACCAGCAGCCCCATTCCGGGGTCGGGCTGCAACAGGTGGGCCAGGGGTCTTCTAATAATGGAAAGGATTCAAGAGAGTTAGTTCTGTTGGGCAAGGAGAGACTTGAAAGTGGCATTATGCTTAATGCCAGCCTTATGTCCTGCAAGGCAGAGGGCTGGGATTGCGTGGTGTCGTCCAGAGACTGTAAAACATAGCTGGCATCAGCACAGCATGGCAAGAACCTGGCCCTTCCCGTTGGCCATCTGCCGCTGCCCACGGGGCCTGTGATTAATAAAGACTTTTTGCAAGGAAACTTCATAAAAGCTGCGTTTTATTGGGTTGCTTTTAGGACTCTTGCTACTTTGGTAGTTAGCGTTTCTCCTTCAGACCGGCTGACATTCAGATGGTGTTTTTTCTGCAGTGAAATGGCTTTTGGAGTGAATGATTCTTCAATCCCGATTTGGCAGTGGGTTGTCGGTTGCATTTCCAAAGTGGTTCACAGTAATTGTTTGTTTTTCTTTAGCTCTCTTATCGTTTGCAGATCCACATGGGAAGTTGTGTGACAGTGTTTTGTGTGTGTGTGTGTGTGTGTGTGCATGTGTGCAATGCTGAGGAGTAGGAGAGAGGAGCAGAGGAAACGTTTGATTGCTGCAGTGGGTGTTTGTTTCCAACACCTTTAATAGATGTTAATTTAGGTTCACAAAATAAATTGGCTGCACTTGTGATGTTTAAAATAGAATGCCTAATTTTGCTAGCATCTGGCAGAACTCCTGGTTTGGTGAGCACAGGCAGACTGACTGCTGCTGGAGGTGGTGGGCTTCTGTCTGAGATGAAGGCATCGTGTGCCCATGTTCCTGAGCCACCACGCTAAGGTGATGCTGTCTAACACAAACACAGGTCTGAAGAGATGGGTCAGTGTTTGAAGCTCTGGGTAGAGCCTTCAGATTGAACTGTGAATGCGGTATTGGTGGTGTCCAACCCTGCAAGCCCAGGGAGTCCTTCCTGCATGAGAAGGAAACCTCCACCAGGAACCTGCTATGATATTTATAGAACTTTGTTTTCATAAACTGCTGGTTGTTCAATAGGGCATAAAACAGCCAGTATGAGATAGTTATTTGCTCTACAAAATCATTTTGCTCCCTAGCTCCGATTTTACACAGTGCTTGCTGCATTTCATTTAGTTCTCTAAGAAATGTGACACAGTAGATTAACTATTGATAGCAAGATGTAGTGCTTCCTCCATCATCTCCCTTCTAACCCCAGATGGTTCAATTGTGGCAGACTCTAGAGCCTGTACAAAAAATCAGGTTCTGAAATGCCTCAGCAATGAGGGGTTTTACTGGGATGTTTTAGGTGCTTCTCCTTAAAGTTAGTATCCAAAGTGCTGAAGTCTTTGCTGTGAGTGAAGCTCGTTGTTCAGTCTAAACGTTGGATTGACGTGGTGACGGCACCTTCAGAACAGTGGAATATTGCCATCGTCAACCTAAGTTAATGTATGTTGCCAGTATTACATCACTAATGATGTGGCATACACTTTACTGTGCAGCCAGCTAGGAAATACTTAATAAGTGAATAACAATACCGGAGAAATGCTGCTGGTTTTTGCACAGGACAAAAGCCCCTCTCTCTTTGTCAAACTCCTGCTAGCTTGGAAGGCTCTGCTGTCTCTCATTGGATGTTTGGAAGAAATGCTGATGTAGCATCACAGCTGTCAGGGTGCTTCCAGCTGCGGGATTTCAGCTTTGAAATAGATAAAATGCAAAGGTTCGGGGCAGTGAGGGGAGGGAGCTGTGAGCCGGGGCGGATGGTGTTACAGTGTGACTCAGCAGGCGATGCGAGGTGGTCAAAAATCTGCTGGGTAGCAGGGAAAGGTGAGCTGCAGGCACAGGGAGAAAGAGCGATACATCCTGTGCTGTGCAAAGGGCAAAAATTGTGGGCTCACCGTCAGGCTGGTATGTGTGTGTGGGAAGCTGCCAGCAGGCAGCAGGTAATGAATGGCAGCAGCATTGCAGGTGGAAGGCAGGTCAGGGTTTGCTGCAGCTCAATGTGGTTTTCAGACCTGGGTTTGTTAGGGGTTGGGTGGCAAAAGGGGCTGATCTCGAGGGACGTTGTAATCCACGTGCAGGAAACAGTGCAGACAAGCTGCCTGTGTTGCCCTGATGGAGGGCTTGAGTGATAAAACATTTGTTTCCAACAACGATGCAAAATAATGAAGAAATGAGCCAGGCTGTCAAATGCCAGCTAACTTTTGCTGTGGTATTGAAATAAAAAGAATAAGATCTTTTTTGTAAGCTATGCAAAAGCAGTAGCAATTAGTGAGAAGCAAGCGATTTTGGTGTCCTTCCAGCGCTCTTTTTAGGGGATCGAACAATGCTTTTAGGAAAGGATGTGTGTGCAGTGGATGGGTGAAACCTGGGATTAGTAACTCAGCAGGAGAAGCATTTCTCGTGCCTTTTTGCATGCTGAGATCCAGGACTGGCTCTGGATGATCTGGCAGCCCTGTGCTGGAGAAGGGACACTCACTGGGGAGCAGGCAGGTTCTCTCTGAAGCTTTGAGGCAGAATCTTTTGGTGTGGGGTGCTTGTGAGCCTGGGGAGGGACCTGTAAGCTATTACACAGTTGCCCTGATAGATGCACCACAAACTTGGTTATCCTGCTGTCTGCAGCTCACATTAGCACAAGCCTGGGTAGGAGAATTTGGGATCATGCTATCAACTCCGGCAATAGCTGGCCTGGGAAATTTGGAACTGCTCTGTTTTTAAGATAGTTAGATAAAAAGTTTAACTTCTGTTTTTCAGCGGCTTTCAGTTCCTCCTTAGAGGACCGAGTGTAATTTCAGGTCTGCTTTGCTTGACCTTTCAGCTTGGAGAAAGGCAACCTTTATACATGATGCATGAGCATCGTTCTTTGAAACCTGCAAGAAGTGGTTTGTTCATTGAACATGCAAACAAATTACTTTCTCTGGCCTTGAATTTAAACGGACGTTAAGCTCAGAGAACATCTATATTTAATAGTGTATAAGAGCCGGAAAACAATTTGTAACCTTAAAGTGATGTAATTAAAAGAGAAGCCCTCACTATGGAAGGAATTTATCCTAAGAAAACCCTTGCTTTTTTGCTTTGCTCCTTTCAGAACCAGAGATGTTAAGTAAAGCCAGTCATTTTTAGATTGATGTGAAGCTTCAGCATGTCTGCTTGGAGCTTGGTTTCAATTGCTGATGCATTGTGAACAGCTTCCAAGGAAGCAGAAGCGAGAGGACCAAGGAGCTCAGAAGGGATGGAGAGCTCTGAAATAACTGTGTACTTGGGTAATTCCCATTGGCAGCCCTGGCCAAGTTAAGGTTCTTTGCTTGTCTCACATTTCTTCTTTTTTGCAGCTGTGTTTTGTCCCCTCTTACCCAAAAACATTACAGTTTCAGGGAAGTGGTTGCATTCTGTCATGGCAGCTTGCCATCGGCTGTCTGAATTGTCAGCATAAAAAATTATGGCTGCAATCTAGTGGTGGCCCTTTGCAAAACCGACTGTAAAAAGCTGAACTGTGAAATGCTTTCCTCCTTTCAGAAGGAAGGCCAGGGTTATTGAACGCAAGCTATTGCGCATTAAAATAGCATTAATCAGCTTGACTAAACAAAAAATCTCCCAAATTCTTGCAAAATCCGTATCGGAGATGAGGTCTGTAGCTTTGTCCTTGGCTTGTTTTATTTTTACTGTGTGAGATTTCTGCATTTTCTTGGGTTGCTGCAAGCACAGGCTCTTGTTGGAGAAAACCAGTTGGCCGGAAAAGAGGTTTTTTTGAGGGACATGGGTTATGGGCACAGTGGGGAGGGGCTGAGGGTTGGACTTGGTGGTCTTAGAGGTCTTTTCCAACCTTAATTGTTCCACGATCCAGGCTTAAAAAAAAAATCCTTTTAGATGACAGCATTCAGCTAATAATTTCAAAATTCTTAATATTCAGATATCCTTTCAGTATTTTTTTTTCCTCCTAACTTGCAGTGTGCAAAGATTGTGCTTCTGGAGAAATTGGTTTTGCGGAGGAAATGAGGAAAGTGCATTCTCTGTCCCATGTCCAAAGCAAATGTGGCAAAGGGTGCTCATAGGATCATAGAATTGCTCAGGTTGGAAAAGACCTTCAAGATCATCAAGTCCAACGGCAATCAGACCATACTACTGGCTCCATTTCTGTGCTGGTGAATGGTAAAATAAGCACTAAATATATGGGAGCTGCCTCTGACGTGAGAACAGAGTGGTTCCTGCTGTAGCGGAGAGCTTTGAAGGCTGCCTTTGGGTGGGTCTTGGTTGAGGTTGGGATGTTGGCTGGGTTAGATTGGAAGGGATGTCTGCTGTCTCTTTTCTGACCATTTGCTCATAGCAGGACCGGCTTCAAAATTAAATGAGTTGGCCTGAAGAAAATGCAAGGTAGTTTGCATTTCTTGGAGAAAATGAACTCTTGTGCAGACAAACATCTTACACTTGGGCAAGTCACAAAATCTGCCATCAGAAAAGGCATCTGAAGTTGTCTGCTTAGGCAGGTATCTTCCTAAGGTAGCATGGAAGCACTTGAGGCAAGCCAACTTCTGCACACTTTAATCTTTGCAGAGCTCCAGGCAGGAGCAAATTTCACAGCAAAGGTGCTTGGCTGAGCATGCAGCCTGCAATGCAAATTGTGCTGGCCCTGAGAACACCGGCTGTGAGAACACCGGTGGGTGCTGGGATGGCATGGGAACACCGGGCTTTGCTCAGCTAATTCGCAATCCAGAGTGGCAGAGCTGTACCTATAAATACAGGGAGCAGAGTGCTTTAAGGACCTGTATATCAGTGAGCGTGGCGTGCTTAACATTCGCATAGGCAATAAACACCATTTGCTGAAGATTTGTTCAGCAGTTCTCATCATCAAATCCACTTATTTTAAAAGATGTGATTGGTGCCTTGGTGAATACATTGCTGGGGGAATGCTCCTTTCCTTCTCCAAGTAAGTAGAAGGAATATCAAGGTCGCTGGTGTTTATCGCAGCAATCCGGCAGTTAAAATAACATTTGGGGGAGAGGTGAGAAATGAGCGTTAGTAGAATGCATTTTTATAGTTTAACAGCTATGATAAAGCAGTAATTCAAAATGTAGTTTGTTAATGGCTTTTAACTGTCTGCTCTCTCCTGGTTTTGATTGCAGATTGTGCTTAAAAAAAAAAAGGGTACAGCAGAGGTTTAGTCTACTTCGTTATGGCTGGAAAGTACTTCAGCACGTTCCATATAACTTTTTCTTGTTTGCTTGTTCTTCATCTCTCCTCTGCTTCAGTGCAATCTGTTTTGTTTTGTTTTCCCTCTCCTTGCACTGTATCAACTTCCATTTGATCTACTAAAGAACCCTTTGACTCCTTTGGAAGAACTCATTAAAAATGAGAAGTAATGGGAGAAGGCGTTGAGTGTCATTGAGTCTTCAGTTGTCAGTATCTGGCTGGAACGACCCTTGGGGGAGACAATAAAACATCAGAAGCGTGTCAGTTCTCAGAGAAGTGTGGTTTGTTTGTTGGTTTTGGTTTTTAAGTGTTGAAGCTAATTCCGAGGTCGTGTTAATAATCACTCCTCGTTAGCTGGTATGAATGCAGCCTTGACTGCAGGCTTACTGTGCCGGTCAGACATGTGAGT
Source organism: Meleagris gallopavo (assembly GCF_905368555.1). NCBI lineage: Eukaryota > Metazoa > Chordata > Aves > Galliformes > Phasianidae > Meleagris > Meleagris gallopavo. The sequence continues at coordinate 3,578,451 of NC_139412.1, read as the reverse complement.
GGAATGTTACACGTTCTTTACTTCCTCAAGTTTACTAATGTAGAGAGTTGCTGTTGTTTTTCAGGGCTGTAACTGAGGCTGTGGTGCCTTGGGATGAAGTACATTAACAATTCTGGTTTTTTTCCCCATTTTAAGCCTGGCGGGGTTGAAGCAGCACACGGAATGCATGGCAGTGATTACAGAGAGGGGCAGTGGGGGTTTGGGGAGTGTCTGCTAAGATTCCCTCGCCTTCTTAAGGTCTGCAAAGACCTCTCACCTTTCTAAAGCCTTCTGAGTAAATGTTTTTATGCAAGCATATGAAGCTCAGCCCTCCGCATTTAAATTAAAAATCATGAGCTAGGCTTTGGAGTATCTGAAATACCATTAAGTGAAGGCTTAAGGCTGTCATTTTTTTTTTTTTTCCCAGTTTGATCCCACAAATCTCTCTTGTGCTTGGAGTCCTCCAGAAGCTCACCAAGTCCCATTGATTTTCACAAAAACTAAGCATGTGCTTAAGTGCTTTGTAGGATCAGAGCCAAACTTGGGTTTGCTTTAGTTGCTTATACTGAGCGCTCAGGGATCGTATTTTCAAGCTTTTCCCAGTTACCAGGGAGTGGAAATCACTAATTTTTTATCGCAGTTCATATTCTCATTTCACCCAACTGCAGAGCAGAGCTGCCTGGCACTTAATACAACGCATAGAGATAACAACCCTGCAAGGAGCGACCTGTTTGTCCTGGGTCCTTTGAAATGGCTGTCTCTATCTTCTCCTTAGAGAGAGAGGAGAAGCCATGAAAGCCATCCCATACTGCTGTCCCTAGGAATAGATGGGAAGCAGAACGTTCCATCAGGCTGGAGGAACCCCTCAGCTGTTTAATAGTGTGCTCAAGTATTATAAAACTATGTTTTACAGAGTTCTTTTTATTACGGCTATGTGAGGCTTGATCGCATAAAGTTATATAGGCAGCCAACAGACTGGTGCTGAAATGAGGTTCTTATGGCTTTGTTTTGATTTCCACAAGGAAAAAAGAATGAATTTGAAATGCACCTTCCAGCTGCAGATAGAAATCTTATTAGAAGCAGAGCAGACTCTGAATTGGAAGTTCTGCTTGCCACAGGGTGTAAATTACAGCTGCCCCCATACTGGTTACTGGGGGGGGGGATTCTTGGCTGGGAGATCTGGGCCTTCAGGCAAAGCTTTCTGTGCATTGCCATGGCTGTTATGGGAGCTTTGTCTGAGTAAGAGCTGTAAGATAGAGCCCAGCCTTCTGAGCAGTGTGTAAACCAACGTTAAATACAAGCAAACCTTTAAAAAAAGATATACGAAACTGGAATGAGAACTCTTGGTTTGTAGTGGAATTATGGCTACAATTAAGAGTGATAAAAATCTGTTCTGCAAATGCTATCCTTGTGATGCTAATCAGTCTCTTTTTGTTTCTCTCCTAATGCTTTTCACCTGCAATGATCGAAAATGCTTGAAATCGCTGGATATTGGGCATTTTGCATTCTTCATCTTAACTCTTATGGAAATTCCTGCTTCAAGGTAAGGCCATTTTTATGGGAAGCATTTGGATCTGTGTCTTTGGTCTAGCCTAGAGTTTGCATTACAGCTTGGGAAGGAAACTGCCAGCAACTGGAACTGATCAGTCTGTGACATACTCCATTCAGTTCCCTAGGATTAGACAGTGATGCTGCAAAGCACTCACCAGACAGGCTAAAATTCAGCTTAGTGTGCCATGTTAAAGAGTTAAACACAGCATAACAGGGTCTGCCGTACATTTCCAGCTCTCAGGATTCCATCATGTCTTGAAATTGGTGTGGGTATTTCTTGATGTTCCTTGCTATGAATTAAGGTTCTGCTGCATCACTCTTCTGCCAGGAACAAACAAGGTTTTTAATTCTCTAGCTCCTAAGGACAATTTTAAGATAAGTGTCTAAGTACTCTGAGAGCATAAGTGAAATATGAATGATTATTTTCAAGATCTGAGGATTCTTGGGGCTTTTCTTAGCTTTTGAAGGCTTGATCTTGGCTTCCCTTTGGATGCCATTCTTCAGTTGCTCTCCTACACAGCATTCACTTTTTGGAATGTTGCTGGTTTTGGTCTTCCAAGGCTTGTGTTTAGGTGTAGCCTAACTCTTTGAAAGGATAGATAACAGCAGGACAAAGAGGAAAATGGGTTTAAGTTGAGGGAGAGAAGGTTTAGGTTGGATGCTTGGGGGAAGTTTTTACTATGAGAGTGGTGAGGTGCTGGAACAGCTGCACAGAGAGGCTGTGGATGCCCCGTCCATCCCTGGAGGTTTTGAAGGCCAGGTTGGATGGGGCCCTGGGCAGCCTGGTCTGGTATTAAATGGGGAGGTTGGTGGCCCTGCATATGGCAGGGGGGTTGGAGATTCATGATCCTTGAGATCCCTTCCAACCCTGGCCATTCTGTGGTTCTGCACCCCTTTCCTGCTGCTGCTTGCACCCTCTCCAAGTCATTGAGATGGTCCCTTGGGCACTGTGATGGCCTCAGGAGCTGCTTTTCTTTCTTTCTCTGTATTTAATATCCCACCTCAGTTCCTTGGCAGTTCTTCCAGGTCCGCCTGATCGTTCTTTTCCCATTTCCATGATGCAGCAGGTTTTTTCGTCAGGACACAGATTGCTGTTCTTATTCCGTGGAAGGAGATGTAATTACAGTGCAAGTGAGCTACATCCATCATTTCCAGTTCAGAGCCCATCCGAAACTTCTCTCCGAGTTTTGGGTGCATGAAGTCAAGGCTTGTTTTTGCTGCATCTCCCTTCTTCTTGCCAAAGCAGTAGCAAACTGGGGCAGAAGCTGGCCATCCTCTGGGCTCTTGCCTTGCAGGAATTTTTTTGGGATGTTATCATGTGCTTTCTTCAGCATTACAGCAGTTTGTGTTCCTATCTTTATTTCTCTGCAATAAGCGTGGAAGCTTCTGAATTGAGAGCTTGAAGTAAAAACACAGTGGCACAACGTTGATTTTTCTCAGCTGGAATGACTGGGCTGGGAAACAGGACAGAAGAAGCGAGGTGAGTGTCTGCTGGCTCAGTGCAAGTGGGAGCTGCATTGAACTGGGATGGTGTGCAGCGAGTCAGCTCGTCAACATGCCTTAGAAAACATCAAAATTAAAAAAATGCAGCGAGGACAAGGAGGCAACTATTGCTTTAGCTTCCCCTCTTGTACATGCAGTTGCATAAATGTGCTAGATTATGATTATCTCTGCCTCATAATTAGCAATTTGCATAACTGCTTGCTGTGAACAAGAAGTCCCATCAGTGTTATGAAGGATTTATTTAGCTGTCTGAATGTATTTTTGTTATCCGGTGCAGAAAGAAAACAATCAAAATGGAAGCAGTCCCAAAAGCTTGGTGTTATTTCTAACCCGCACGCATAATTAACAGGAGTACTAATTGTTCAGCACCAGAAACTCATTTGTTTCTCTATAGACAGGAAGAACATTAATTCTCAGAGCGCCTCTCTTTCTTTTTCCCCACAGCCAGCAGTATCATAAAGTCTGCAGTTGGTTGTAACCAGATTGCATTTGTTGTGTTTGCAGTGTATCGTTAGCCATAGTCTTCCCTTTTCCCAGGCTTCTGTCTGAGCAGTGAAATGTATGTAAATGTATGTAGTCAGGGCTGCGTTTCAGCTCCCAGACAATGGCCCCTTGTATCTCTTCTTGTCACACCAAGCAAAGGCTCAGCTGAGGGACCAGGCAGTGCTGCAGGTAGCTGCTCCTGCTGGGATCTGCCTCTGCTTTCTGTGTCTGCTGACAGTTTCCAGCAGATAAAGTGTACTTTGGCAGAGGAACTTTGCATACGTGCTCCTGGTTTTTGGCGCGTGTGAAGGACTGGACCGGCGCTGCACAAAACGAGTGCTGTGCTTGCACTTGGGAGATGTGCCCTTCTGAGCACCTGAGGGGTTGTGCTTGTTAGGTAGTGCTTGGAAGCTGCTGAAGTGTCCTTCTTAGGCAAGTCCTGCTTTGTGCCCCGCAGCCTGAGTGATGTAGGGCTGTGTTGGTAAGATGGAACTATGTTGTGGGCCCTACCTGTGGGAATTTTCCTGTTTCTGAATGTCTCCTAAAATGATTCCTTGCATGCAGCTCAGCTGTGTTGGTTTGTTAGCTGTTAGGACCCGGTGGAATACATGTTGCACGTTATTGCAAATATTTAACATGTCCAGACTCCAGACATTTCCATGAAGGAAAGTTCCATACAAACATGAGGAAGAACCTCTTCACAATCCAGAGAGCTTGTAGAGTCTCCTCTGGAGATAATCTGTGCGGCCTACAGCAGGGAACCTGCTATAGGGGATGGGGGTTGGACTCAATCTGTAGAGGTCCCTTCCAACCCATACAATGCTGTGATTCTGTGAAGGTCGAGGGTGCTCCTACCCAGGATCCTGAACACATGCTCACTGAAATGGCAGAGCTTGAAACTCTATAATACTGTGTAATCTAAGAGCTGAATGATTTAATATGCAATCAACCCAAAATCTCATTTAAAGAAGTGAATGTGCAGGCTGGCACCAACGTAATTTACTTATTTTTATGCACTGCTAATAAATATGAACTATTAACGGGTTTTTAATCTGATTCCTATTTATTACAGGTTGAGTGTGAGGCTATAAATAATGCTCTCTTCAGAGGCACGAGGTGCAGAGCTGCCGTCCAGTCCTGCAGCCAGGCTGTGCAAGGCAGCACATATTTGCAATGGTGATCAGAGCCAGCTCAGCAGGGCACCCAGGTGATTCGTCAGGCAGGTTTTCTGCATGGCTTTGAGGTGCTTTTCTGGCAGCTTGGCACTACGTTTCCTCTGCAAGCAGGGCTTGCTCTGACCACATGGGTTGAAGTGGGTATTACGGGGCTGTAATCAGTGTGGGTTTTTTTCTGTTAATTCTTTCTTTCTTTACTTTTCTGGAGCCTTTTCTCCTACAAGGTTGAATCCCCAAACAGATGGACTTTCTAGGGGTGGTGGATTGAATAAGGACAAAACAGAGATTGTTTGTTTGGGGTGTGCCCTGGTTTTAGCAAAGGGGAGAAATGAGCACCCCTAGCATCTTAGTATAGCAATAACTAGGGCAGGAAAAACTTGTGGTTTTCCTGCTGGAAATCTAGCTTCTATTGAGGAGAATTAGAAAGAGGCATCCTCATTGCTCACCTGCTGCTGCAGGTTGTGAGGGATGCACCTCGAACTGGGGAGGCTCATCCAGAGGGAAATGCAGGAGGCAGCTCAAGGGCTGGGCAGTGGGATGGTGCCATGTAAAGCTTCCCTCGGCTGGAAGCTCCCTGGTTGTTTTGTCTCCAGTGTTTACCTTACCAATACTCCAAAGCTCCCCGAGGAAAGGGAGCTCTTGGTGACAAATAGTTTTGTCAAAAACCCAATTTTCCTTCAAAAGTGCTCTGATGGAAACTTCATAGTAACATGCATCGTTGGTCTTACGTCTCCCTTGTTTGCGCACACAGATGTGATTTATTTTGCCCTTTGATGTATGGTCTGACTCCCACTGGAAGCCACTGCAGTTGTGATTGAGTTGTGGGAGTGACTTTTTGGTGGTACCCGTGGGAATGACTCTTTGGTGGTATCCACCATTGCATTTAGGAGTGGGGCAGCCCGCGGTGTGAGGGCTGGCTGGTGGAGTCACAGCTGGCAGAAATGAGTTGGAAAGCAGCAATCTAACATCTGCACCAACACAGACACGGTATAGGTATGGTGGTAACTCTGCTCATCGGTGTGTTATGATTTTCACACTGTGATTTCCATTCCATGGCTAAGATAAGGCCAGTGCTCTGGCTCTGGGCAGCCTGGTCTGGTGCTTGGCGACCCTACACATAGCAGGGGGGTTGGAACTGGATGATCACTGTGGTCCTTTTCAATCCAGGCCATTCTGTGATTCTGTGATAAGAACAAGAAGGTGCATGCCCACGGAGCTGTGTCTGGTACCAAAGGGCACCTCAGGTGTTTTTTTGACGTTTACACTAACAGCTCGTGGCTCCGTTAAAGGAGGTGAGGAATATGATGAATATTTTATGGTGCTTTACAAGCGGAGGAGGAAAAATATGGGAGATTTCTTGTGTAATTGGTGCCATGTCACCTTCGTTACAAGGGCAGGGAGGAGGAGAGGCTGCTCAGAACTACCTCCTGCTGTCAACTCAGCACCACTCAGCACTTTGCTTTCTCAGATCTTTACATGCATGTTTCCTTGCCTCATAGGAAAATCAATAAACAAACCCCCCCAGACCCAAAGACCAGCTCCTTCCCAGGGCACAAAGGAGTGAATGGGCTCCCAGCACAGCGCTGGCAGCTGTGGTTGGTTCCCACTGAGGTCTGCAAAGATATCTGAGAGCTCATCAGGCTGCGGTGAGCAGTGCTGGCTGCCAGGCAGTGCTTCAGCATCCAACTTTAGCATTCATCCTGCTTCCTGCTGGCAGATAGGTGTCTATTGAATGCAGCCTGTAGCACAGACTTGGCTGCCCAGACGATATTAAATGAAACGAATTCGCAGTGCCTGCAATCTTGTTTGCTGCTTTGTTATGTAGTCTAAAGTAAGGCCGGGTCAATACCACATTAGTTTGGGCTCGATGTGACCTATCTGAAGCCACAAAAGTAAATTCAATTTGTGTTTATTTCTGTGCTGGAGTCTGTTCTTCTCAAGCTTGACAAGGAATTCATCTTACCTTGTTTTTACTGATGCTGAAAGGAAGAACAGTGGAAGGACTTAATCCAGGGAAGACTTTGTGCTAGCTTTCAAGTGCTCCTTGTCTAATGTTCCTGTGCAGCTTTGGCCTATTGCTGCTCAGCTAATCCATCTTACAGTAATTCTCACTAAGTCATTTGCAGTCCCTGTTCCCCCCACCTCCAATTCCCAAAAATTTTTTTTTATACTGAGACGGAGCCGTGGAATCATTCATTTACACGTGTAAACACTGCAGCTCTTATCCAGGATATTTTTCCCCTCTGATGCACTGGAGGCAGTAATGCTCAGTGACTTCCCAGAGGAAGGGCACGTGCAGTTTTCCTCTCTGATGCCTGAACCATGACTGCTGGAGTCAGTGCATGTCTTTGCAGTGACCCTGTCTGGCTCTGGGTCAGGTGTTGGGGAGCATTTGAAGTGAAAGCTATCAGCTTCTTTCTAATGGCTGTATCATATGGCATAGATGTTTCCTAGTTCGGAAAGGATGTGAGGGCTGTGATGCTGGAAGTCATAATGCTTTGTTAATTGGATTGCATTAAAGCACCTTAATCAAACTGAAAGGGAGCATCAGCTGGATTTTTGTGTCTGCCAAACAAGTGCAGTCCTGTAAAGATGAGAGTGGTGTATGGGGACGTGTGGGTGAAACCAGTGTTCTCTTGGAAGGAGCTGTGGGATGCTCATATGGTGTTGTGGCAGTGGGAATCGTTGCCTCTTAGCACTGTGGGTTTATGAAACAACTCTGGTGGGCGTGAAGTCCGTGTAGGTAGAGAGAAAGATCATAGCATTGTTTTGGGTTGGAAAGGGCCCTGAAAGGCCATCTGTTCCAACTCCCATGCAGTGAACAGGGACTCCTACAGCTCAGTCAGGTGCTCGGAGCTCATGATGTTAAAAGTTCTATGTTTTTTTGTGATATTTTTTCTAAGAATTGCTTATAAAGGACCGTAGATGAGATAATAAAGATATTCCTTTGCCTATTAGTCTTCTTTTGCACATCTCTCTCTTCTCTGGGCAGCCTGTTGGCTGCAGAGCTGTTGCCAGCCGCTCAGACACGGCAGGTTCTTTGTTCCCCCTCACCCAGTAAGTGATTTGCCATTTCGATGGCAGATTCTCATTATACAAGAGGGAAGACGGCCAAGGCAAGCATTTAAAACTACTTAAGACTTGGATTGTGTCATCCGTATAATTAAAAAACACTGCTTGGGTCATTGTTTTGTTGCAGCTTTGCCACTGTTGCTTTGGCAGGCGCTCAAAGCTGGTTTCTTACCACTAAACCCAGCGCAGGGACTCAGCTGTGGTGTGTAAGGGGACCCACTTCCCTTGGAGCTGCAGCTGAAGGTTGGGCTGCAGCTTGGTGTCCCCAGTGCTGCCAGTCATCCACCCCAGTGAGCTGGTCTTAAATCGAAATTGGCTGTTAAATTCCTGTGATAATTGGGATTTGTGTTTCCAAAGGTGGAAGATATATAAAGGAAAATGAGTACATTTGATGAAACATGCTTCTTGTCTTCAGCGTTGGCAGGGAAAGGAAATCTTACAGTTGCAGCCAAACTTGGCAGTATCTCTGGACATCCCATCCTTCATGACAAGCTTGCAGTTTCCATATTCTTATTTTCATCCATGGACTGACAGAAGAACAAAAGCTGTCATCCAGCGTCTCCTCTTGTTCTCCTTCATAGTTCTGACTGATCTGGCCATTTGTGGACCCACCTGAGTAAGGAAATGAAGAGGATACCATTGCTTCTCTGCAGATGGTTCCTCGCTGTCCTCGTTCTGCAGTACACTTAGGAAATCACTATCAGAGCCAGAGCAAATCAGCAATGCAGATTTGACTCTATTCTGTCAAATTATCGAAATCACTTGTGTTAGGATTGATTAATTTGGATGCTAATTCGTAGTCTACAAGGGATTGTCACTGGCCCTGTGGTAGCTTGTCCATTGCCTGGTGACAGTAACTGGCATTAGAGGGAGGTTGGCATTTTCTAGCTGTGTAAGTTCGGACAAGTGTTAATACTGAGATGATAATTTTGAAGTAGGCATTGTGCACAAAATTTCCAAATAGAAGTGCTCCTCTTTGCAGACAGAGGTCAGGGCTGGCTCAGTGCGGGTGCTGTGGGACCAGAGTCACCCTGCAGGGCAGCACGGGGCCCTAGAAAGCCATGAATCGTTTCCTCTCATGCCTTTTTATCCAGCAAAACGTTTTGTTGCCTTATTTATGACTTTTTCCGTAATGTGGGAGCCTGGGATAAAAAGGCTGAAAGCTTCCTCTTATTTTTGCCTGCACGCCGCCACGGCTTTGCGAGTTCTTTAGCAGGATGAAAGTTGTGGCTGAGTCTGGCCTTCCCCTGAGTTGTTTCATTATGCTGTTGACATGAACACTAAATCCTGCTTTCCTTTGCTGCATGCTGAAGGTCACTGCTGCAGTATGATCGTAATGAGCCTCATAAGCCAGTGTCTCATCTCTGCAGGGCTCTCCACAGATTGCCCAAAAAAACCCCAACCATTTATTCTTTAACGTTATCAATCTGCAGATGCTGAAGGCATCGTGTGAGCTCAGAGTCTTGCAGCTTATCGATGTCAGATGTTGCTTTGATCTCAGAGAACTCGGGGGTAACACGAGGAATAAGGCAGTGGAATAAGCAGGCTGTGTTTCCAGCAGTAAGTGCAGCGCACAGCGAATGAGCGCGCTGGAGGTGATTCCTCTTGTGTCAGTCCCTCTGCAAACCAACCCGGCCTGCAGCTTGCATGCAGCACCAACGGTGCACGCTGCACAGAGCTGTGCTCACTCCTCCCTGCCCTTAGCAGGATGAGGCTTTCAAAGCTGTGTGAATTTGGAAGTGAGCCACTGAGGTAAATGCACCTGCGGCTTTTCCGCTGTCTGTCTGATTGTGGTTTTCGACTTAGCACCTGCCCATTTAGAAACCATTAAAATAATAATTTCATGTTCTGCTGACTATCCTGGCTGTTAAAAAATATGGAGGGATGGTCTGGGAATACCCAGACAGTGTTTTCTTGGAGGAGTGAAGTTGTCATTGCATAGATTGACATCAAGAAGTGATGGTTTGCTTAAAAGAAGAAAAAAAAAAAAAAGAAAAGAGTTTGTTATTTGGATTGTATGAGTTTGATTTAATTAAAAAATGAAGAGGGAGAAGATAAATTACCCAGTCTGCAATAAAGCAGCTAACAGAAAGTGTTTCTCAGAGCCTCTCGTGGAAGCTGTACAAGACCGGTGCTGTGATTACAGTGTGGATCCAAGGGAAGAGGGAAGTGAGGGCAGCTCATGGGCTGTGCTCTGTCCCCTGCACTGACATCTGCACTGAGGGATGGGGTCCCTGATGGGTGAGTGGGTGACGGGGCTGGAGCATCAATTTCCACGCACTTTATTGCTTGTGTTGCAGCTGCAACATTTCTGCTCTGAAAGCGTGCCCTGAGAGTGCAAGGAAGAGCTTGGGAAGGCTCAGGGACTTGCTGGGCTCAGCAGCTCTGGGCATTCACCTTTCCGGACACAGCTCCTTTTCCCGGCTTGCCAGCACAGACCGCATCTATCGCCATGCGCTCCCACTGCCTGCAGAATGAGGCTGTGCTGCAGGAACGCAGCTGTCTCGGCTCTCACACTTTGCACAGGTGTCACAATCTCTGCATGCAAGTTCACTCCAGTGCTTCAGACGAACATGCTGCTCCGCAGGCAGTCTCAGGTGAGCGGGAGGAGCTCATCCCCATGACCTGTTAGGTGTCAAGAAGCTGCCTGGAATTTAAAGCCTACCCAGTGAGGCTTTCTGTGCAGAAAGGGGGGGCAAAGTGTACATTTCTATAGGCTAGATCCTTTCTCCTTCACCCTGATCTTCCAGGATCAAGCCCAGTGTCCTGCCCTGCGCTTGGGCTGCTAGCAGTGATGCATTGGATAGGAGGGAAGGATCCTGCCCAGTGTTGCAGGGCAGAAGCTGCTGTGCCCCGAAGCAAGGCGATGCTGGAGCTGCCCTGGGCATGCTGGCTGTGCAGAGCTGTAACCCCAGAAGAGTCAATTCACTCCCACTCAGCTGTCTGCAGGAGGGTGAACTGAATGAGCTGTCATTAGAGTGTGGGAATTTTCCTTTGGATTTGTGAGTGAAGAAGAGGATCAGTGCCCTTATGAGGCTGTATTTAGGGCCATATTTGTTGCTCAGCATAGTGAAAAAGAGATTACTGCAAGAGAGGGGGGAGGGCACTCGTCTGTGATACAGACAGCATATGACAGCTGATTCAGCCCTAAACCAGGCAGCGGAGCATGCAGAGCACAGCACCTTGTGTATCTGTGTGCTCACTGTTCCCAGCACCCCTGGGTGAGCGCTGCTTGCTGACGGTGCAGGCATCCTGCAGGGGAAGGCAGCAGCTGCAGAGCTGGTGCTGCACAGAAACCAATTAGCGGGGCTTGCTTTACAGCAGGAGGGTCTTCCCAAAGCACGTGGGCAAGGGGCTGTGCAAGCTCGAGGGCTGTCTTACACCTGGGTTGTTCTTGATGTTAAAACTTCACCCGCCACACTCCTGAGTTAATTCCCATCCTGTCCCCAAGGCAGGCTCTGCTGTACCTTCAGCATCCTTGGCGTGCTGTGAAACCTCTTAAAAACTTGGTAGAGCAGAACTTTCTCCTCTTCCCTCCAGCCTATGGCGTGCAGCAGGGCCAACCTCTGCCAAGGCTTCAGGAAGGGAACGAGAAGGCAGGCGGAGGCATGAAACCAACTGAAGTTTGGTGCTGGGTTTTCACAGTTGTCTGCATGGGATGAAGGGATGGCTCTCATCATTTGTTCTCTGGGAGAAGAATGGGCTGACGTGGAGCAGCAGGCAGTTTGCTGGCCGCATGCTGCTTAATAACACATTCAGTATTGATTAACTGTAGTTTTAAGCCCATTTGGACAATTCAGCCACTTGACTGAGAGGTTGAAGCACAGTGGAAGAAGTGTTAATAAATGTAGTTCCCTGTTTGATCATGAGTTTAAATTTAAAAAGTCCTTCGTGTATGAAACAAGTTATTGTGTTCCCAGGAGGAAGGCGGTTTGATTTATGACCTTTTAATGTCCCAAATACAATTAGCTCGCCATCAGTATGCAGATACTATCACGGGGTCTGGTGACTTGAATGACTTCCAGTTCCCCCTGTATCGGGAAGAGGTGTCACAGCTAATGAAATTCTCCCAAAAAGTATTGATTCATTAGACAACACAATCCTTTGACTGTCCTTTGCCCAGTGAACTGTCAGGAAAAATGCATCTCAGGATGTCAGAATGTTCGCCCCGTTTCTCATCACGGTGCTTTCTCCTCTCCAGTGCTTGCTGGGATTGCACACCAAGTTGTTCAGTGCCCATGTGAGTGCACTGGGGGCTTTTGCATATCCAAAAAGAACAGGTTTTGCTCTGGTGGTCCAACCCTGTGCCCCAGGTGGTGTGGAATGGATCTGCCCTTCCTAACAGATACGACCTGCTGAGCTGAAGGTATTCATCTGGCCATATTCAGGCCACGAAAATAGCGTGTGCATCTTGGAGGGATGTAGTGGGTGTATTCAGCTCAGACTGGCTCTTAGGAAGGGATGTTCAAGTTTTTATTGAGGGTTTAACCAAAAATGGATGATAGTCCTCTGATGTTACCCCAGGAGACTGTTGGCAGCACACATGGCTTTGGGGTTTGTTGCTGTGAGTTGCAGAACAGCTGGTAGCTCCTGCGTGGCACAACTGGGACTCCTAAAAGGGCAGTGACAGCCAGAATTCTGTGCAGGTACCTCCATAAAACTCTTCCCTGTGTCCGCGCTGTACTTTCAGCCACTGACACCTTTCTGGCACATAGATGAGATGGGGAACACAGAGTCCTGGGGGGGCTTGGCCAGCACCCCCAGGAGCACAGCTTTCTGCTTCCCTGTCTTCACGGATGCACCTCAGGCTGTTTTCCTTTCATTTGATTACCTCGATGGTAGCTGCAGCGTTTCCAGATTCTTTTATATTTCTTTCCTATCCCAAACAACCGCTGGAACAGCAGGAAATGTTAAAATAGCAGTGGAGAAGCAGGGCGATGCAAATCCAATGCCAGACTCACCGACAGACTGTGCCTGCTTGTGTCGTACGGAAGTCTTTACCCGTCTGGTATCCGGAGCAAATGAAATTTGATGAGCTTTGTGCCTTTTCTGAGGGGGAGCTGCTGGGTTGTTTTCTTGCCCTCTTCGCATTGCCGGCACCGTGCATCAATTAATCCATGCTAAAAGGACTTAGAATGAGCTTGTTATTTTGTGGGCTTGGGAGGTGGCTGCTCGCCAGATTTGAGCTCGTTTTCAGATGTTTAATAGATAGAAAGTTGATCACTTGGCAGCCGACCGGGCACCCTGGAGCTTCTTCCAAGACTGTAAAGCACGCTGGGATCCAGCAGCCTGGGGAAGGGCAGGTATTTGGGAGATGGAATAGCTTCCAGCTTAACTGGAACTGAGCACCTGGATAGCTGCCTTCACTCCAGATTATGGGAGCTCTGGCACAGCTCTCCTTCTGCTAATGCGGAGCTGTCCCGTTTCATCTCCCTGTCAATACAGCCAGTGATAAGCAAATAGAAAGATAATCACTGGCAGATTAGTTGTTACTGTGGGAGATTATGGTTCAAAGCTATGCAAATTTTGCTTTCTTCATCAGATCCAACGTGCGTGTAGACCTAAATTTTCTTGTTTTATTGGCCTTGGATGCAATAAACTCTAGCTGAAAAATATATCTGGAGCCTATAAATATGGATTTGTTTGAGGCAAGATGCTTCCTGGCCAAACTCAGAAGCATCCTTGCCAGCAGTTGATGAGGACAGGCAGTGTGATTCTGGGAGGGTATTTTGTTGTCAACCTCTGCTGACACCTTAAAGGACAAGATGAAAGCTTAGCTGAGGCAGCAGTAACCTCAGTCAGGAGGAGATTTTGTCCAGGAGAAGGAATATAAGCAATAAACCATACTCAAGCTTATGAACTGCAGATGTGATAATGGCAGAAGCTGTGCAGAAGTCTCTTCCACTGTCCTGAAGTCTGTGCCAAGGAACAGCAGCAACCGTAGTGAAAACCTATAGTTGTAAGACACCAAGGGAGAATATTTTGTGCTGAGCGAATTTGATTGGTTGGTTTTCCTCCGATTTTGGGTTTTTTTGGATCTCCTGGACTCCCATGTGCCTTGCTCACTGTGGTTTGGGGATGTACTAAGTCAGGCGTTTGCATACTTGAATGGTCCTTTACAGAAGGCAGAACTGCTTCTGGCTGTTGTCTCTGCAGAGCCCCCAGCAAGCCCAAGGAATGGGCAGAATACCTGAAAACTCCGTGTTCTTAACAGGTTGTGTTTTCCAAAATCCTTTTGCAGACTCTTGGGCGGTGTGAACCCCACTCCATCACTTCACCTCGCCTCTGTGTCACGAGATGCCCTTAGATGGTGATATCAGAACACCCCAGAGGAAATGTAACAGGGCATTTGTTTGGCAGCAAAGCTCAGAGTTGCTTTTCCCCTTCACCATCCATTGCACAGCGAACAGAGTCTGGAGAGCATGGGGTTTCCTTGCTGGGGAGGCATTTGATCCATCAGCACCTCTGGGGAAGTTATCTCTGTTTAAAGGAGGGGTCCTAGAGTATCACAGCTGGGCAGAACCCTAAGGGCCAGCCCTGGGGATGCTCTGCTGTTCACTGGCACCCGATGGGCAACGTGCTGCTCCTCTCACACCTCAGTGCTCAGGTGAGCATCACAGCAGGGATCCAGCTGCCCTGCAGCACTAGCCAGGGCCAGGTTTGTGTGCAGCTCTGCTCCTCTCCCACCTGCAGGGCCTATTTTGGGATGGCCTATTTTAGGATCGCGGCGTCTCATCGCTAACGAACGCCGCAGTGCTGCTGAGATGGTGGCTCACTGTTCCTCTGAAGTGAGGGCTCTGCACAAGTCACTACCCAGCGGTTCAGTGCAGAGTTTGGGCTGCTTCTGAGCAACTGACAGGGCCAGGGGGGAGGAAAGACACAACAAAACCCATCGGAGGAGGAGGACTGCAAGGCAAGCTATCTCCATTTCAGCCTTAGGTATTGGATGGGAGGATCGGCAGCCTTGTCTAGATAAAAATATAACATGTTAACCACTGTGGGTATGTCGGCTTTCAAAAATGCTAATGATTAAGTAATTACTCATTTTCTCCTGCGAGCATCCTACCTATTGAGTGCGGCACAGCAACAGAGCATTTGATTATACCTTCAGCGCTCCGCTAAATCTCCTGGTTGAGGGCAGCTCTTAAAAACACTTACAAATGGGAAGTTATGGGTTATTGTAAATGATCCAAGGCCTGTTATTTAGCTGTGATTGGTATATTTGTATGCAGAGCAGAATGTGCATTGTTTATCGAGGCTTTATATCCCTACGAGCGCATCCTGCCCTGCTGAAGACTACCATGAGTTTATGCAAAGGCACTGTTTTACCAGAGTGACTCGTTAAAAGTAGAAGTGAAGGTGTTTCCAATTGCATTCCCTTTAAGTTGTCACAGGCTAAGCGAAGCTTGCAAGTTATATGCTGGAATTAAATCCCAATTAGGCTAATAAGGAAAAAGCAATTGCAAAAGTACATATGTGTCTATGCTAGGGCTACAGGGAAGCTGTTGTTAGCTGTGGTTAGCATGGGGAAAAGGTTTGAGAGCCCTTTTGTGCATGCAGAGGAGTTCTCTTCGATGCTTATAGGTTTGTCCCTTTGGTGTATAATTGGAGAACAAAAAACTTGAAATAAAACAGAAGAGCAGCAGCTGTCCTGTTACTGCCTGAACTGGTGGTAGGGTATCTCCAGTGTAGGGTCGGCAACAACGTGCATCAGAGGAGTGTCGGAAGGAAAGGGGTATTTGGAGACTTGTGCGTGGTGTGAGCAGGGCATCATTCCCCAGAATCTGGAGCTGCTCCTCCCAGTGACTCCATTGGTGTGGCACCAAGTCCAAAAGTTTGGCTGCAAGTCCAAAGCTGGGGGGGGGGAGGTTTCCTGGAGTCATTTGGAGTAACCATAATGTATCGTGTTTGCCACAACTGGTCTTCAGTTGTGAATTTTTAATTATGCCAGATCATTTTCAGTAAATGGAACTTCAGGCTCAATTAGTGCTGTCAGATCCAATTTTTCACCTGCCTACTATTGAGCTTGTCCTGTGTTGTTTGCAATAATTGCCAAATTCCCAGGAAAGACGAGCCCTGCAGAAGATGGATACCTGCAGCATTTCCCACCCCACAGCCCGCCTCAGGCAGCGGTCAGGGTGTTGGGTCCAGGGGCACCGAGTGCTTGGTGAGCATTCTGCCTGCTGGGAACAGAAATGCCTGGCATTGAAGGATCAAAGTCTGTGTATGGGAGCACCAAGGACCTGCATCTTCATTACAGTAGCAGGGCGTTCTTCCAGTGTGATGGTGGTGTTGTGGGGCAGGGGAGCGCAGGGAGGTGCTTGTCCTCTGCACCGCCGTACCCTGGGGGCCTTTCCTCACCCCTTTCTCTCCTCCTGCTCTCGTAACCTGCTGGGTTTGTGTTGCCAAGCATTAAACAATAATGCATTAAATAGTGTTGCTCTGCAGAAATGGCTTTTCCTGGTCTTGTTCCATTTTTACGCCTGGTTTGAGGCGGCACATCAGCTCCTGTTGGCAAGGGCGCAGTCCTTGTGGGGTCTCTGGAACATCACTGCTGCTCCTGGGACATGGTAAGCACTGCTGCTCTGCAGAGCCATCGAGTGGGAGCTGTAGCTGACAGTTCTGTGCTAAAAATGACTGCAGCTCCATTAAAGTAAACAGCCAAAGGGCAGACAGCGTGGGGAGAGGGAGGGATCGCCTCCAACTGAGAAGTGTGCAGCGTGCCTCCTGCCTGCCACCCTTCCTACAGTGGGTGCCGGTGTGCCAGCAGTGCTGTGACTTCCCCAAGTCTGTGTTGTTTTGCTGTACAGCTCAGATTTGGGTCGCAGAGAGTTTTCCAAGAGCTGCAGATCAGTTGGAGAGGCAGAAATGTAGCATAGGCAGGGAAGATGAAATACATGGCTGGAGACACTCTCTGTGGGGTACACGTGTTTAATTTCAAAGCAATACATAAACCCCCGCTTTCCCATGGATTTCTGCAGTTAGTCTCCTTTTCTGCTGTGTTATTCCCCACTCTTTCCCCTTCTGCTTTCATGTGGGAAGGACCAGCATGTGAGCACAGAGGCACCTTACTGCCAGGGGAGTCCCTGTGCCCCTTTTGTGGCTGTTTGTGCCCCACTCTAGCAGAGCAGGGGATGTTCAGATGAAGAGGCTGATTAAATAATTATGAGGAGGCTGGCGGCGGGGAGGGAGACGGACAGACAGCCTGCTCAGGAGAGCCTGATTTCTTCAGCAAACGAGGCTAAAAATAAGTTTAATAATGTTTTACTGAGCTTTTGCTTCAAAGCAGTCTGCTGAGTGCGTCTCACTCGTCCCTGCTCTGTGCATCCGACTGCTGTCATGTTCTTGGCTGTAATTTCCCAGCTTGTAGGAGCCCCTGCTCTTTCAGAAGGGCCGTGAGATTTTTGCTAATCACAGAGGGCTGACCAGACCTGTTTTAAAGGTCTCCTAAGAAGGGAAGAAGAAAATAAAATGAAGCAGGCATCCTGTAAATAGCACAGGGTTCACCTGGGGAAGATGGAAGCTTGTGCTCTGATTGCCAGCGTTTGAAGAGGCATCTGCACAGCGTGAGCCTTCCCAGGAACAGAGTGCACACCGCTGGCTGGACAGCATGGAGCTCTGCTCAGTGTGGGTGCCACAGAATCGACCAGCTCCACTGGTGCAGCAGCGATGAAAAGGATGTGGCTTTGATTTCCATGCATGCATAAAGCAGATGAGCTGCCTGGTGCTGCCTGAGCCATCTTCCCCCCAGCTCTGTGTTGGGCACAGACAGTGACCAGGTGAGGGTGGAGCCCTTCAAACCGTGCACAGCCCACATGCTGCTGGGGGATCTGCATGCCCAGATGGGGCTGAGCAGCAGTGCCACTCAGCAGCACTGGGTGCCTTGCATGGAGCGTTCACTGCGGTCAGAACGACAGCAGCAGAGCGCTCCGCTATTAATTAACTCGTCCTGCCAAGAGCAGATATTGATTTGCTTTTACAGGACTTTGATGAGTCTTGATTATGATTCTATGGAGGTAGGAAGGTTTCCTGCCCTCAGAAGGCGAGAGCAGCTGTAATTATAAAATAATTGTGCTTGTTTTCTTCTAAAGTAGTATTTTATTATTTGATGAATCCCTTGTTTGCACGGAGTAGACAGTGCGACTTCACAAATTACTTGTTTACTGTCATGCCTTGATTTATAATTCTCCCTTAAAATTTTAGAGGCTTTTTTTTTTTCCCAGATATGCATTCAAATTACTGTAAAAGTAGGTCACATCGTCTTCTGCAGATGTTACCCTTCCCCTCACACTCGCTCTCCGCTGGTACACGGGCTGATAAGTTTCTGCTGATGACCCAAGGCAGTGCTCAAGAAAGGTGAACCAATCTCATAAATCTTTCACCGCAATCCTGCTGCGTGTTAAAGGCTCGCACGTAGTTTGGAATATTAATTAACGAGACAGTTAAGCTGCGTTTCTTAACATTGTGTTTGCAGTCTCTCCTGCCTGGTGGAGCTGCTCGCTCCGCGATGCCCTTCAGTGTGCGATCTCATGGCAGGCAGTGGCTGGGCTGCTGAGGGGGCACAGCTTTTGCTGGTGGTCCCTTAGCCTTGCCTGGGCAGTTCCCCATCCCAGGGATGCCTGTCCTGCTCTGCCCTGCACTGGGTGGCAGAGGGGTGGCAGCGGGCAGTGGGTGAGCAGCAGGGCTGTGCAGCGCTGGGCTCAGCAGCTGCTGTGAGTGCAGGGGGTCAGATGTAATGACGAGCAGATTTACACCGCTGCTACTTTGGCGCTGAATAAGAGATTTCCCTTAGGAGCTTTTTAGAGAGAGGTGCAAAGAGCTGTTAAGTCATTAGTGCGATTTCCCATTGTGGCAGCATTATTCCTTGTTATCTCCACTTTATTGCTTCTGTTCCTCGCGAGCAACTACTGACCCAATAAATATTTGTCCTGAACGTATTTTCTGCATCCCAAATGCTTACCTTGGCCTTTCATGTCCAACTTCCCAGATGCCTCCAGCGCTCCTGTTAATTAGGTGCTAATTTATGATTCCCTCTGGCTGTTAACGATGCATACCCCAGCACTGCCCATAGCCCTCCCCAGGCTGTGATCGCCTGCAGTGACCCCACTGCTGGGTTGCCCACCCAGCCAGGATGGTGCAGGCCCTCCATCATTATTCTCACAGGCAGAGATGCGAACTGCTTGATAGCTTTTCTTCATCCTATTCTTATAATTCATTCTTTGAATATTCACTAGAGCTTTTCTGATTGAAAATCAAACTGTTCAGAACTCCCCAAAGAGAGGAGCTGGCTCCCGACTGGCTCCCATTAGTGCATTTCACAGCTATCAGAAGGAATGTTCTCCTATCTCCCTGCCCTTGTTCTGATTCATTAATTAGTGATATTAATTAGTTGTAATATATTAATTATGAACGGATATTGCTAACATTAAGGAGGCTGAGTGCATGAAGGAGGTTCGTAACCTGTGTGTTCGCCCTGGCTCTGTTTAAGCTGAATCGAATAAGCAACCATAGAAACATAGAATAAATACTCTGGATTGGAGGGGATCATTGAGTCCAACTCCTGGCTCCATACAGGGCCACCCAAAAGCAGACCATCTCATAGGATATCCTGAGTTGAAAAAGACCCATAAGGATCACCTAGTCCAGCTCCTGGCTCCATACAAATATCCAAACTAACCCCTTTAGTGAGAAAAAGATGCAGCAGAGAACAAGGAGTTGGTGGAATATTCTGCAGCTCTCAGAAGGTACTGGGCTAGTGGGGGGTGGTTCCTTTCCCTTCTCCCTCACTTAGATTTAGAAAGGTCACTAAATCTGAGTGCAGTGCTGTGGCCGTTGTGAAGCAGTGGTGGGACAGTCCCAGATGGAGCCTCAGCCCTCCTGTCACTGCTCCTCTGCCTGCCCTGGGAAACCACCATTTAAATCAGTACCCATTTCCACAGTATGCACTGCTTTCATAGAATCATTCATGTTGGAGTAGACTACTAAGGTCCCCAAACCCATCCCACCATTCCCATCACCACATCCCTCAGAGCCACGTCCTCATGGTTCTGGAGCACCTCCGGAGCTGATGACTGCAGCGCTGGCCTGTTCCAGTACCTCACCACTCCTTCTGTTCCACAATTCTCTTCATGTGCTTCCTTGATGTATTTGGATCTTCCAGCAGCAAGCAGTTGCACTCACTGGTAGATCTGCAGACCAGGACTCTGCACGAGGCAACCTGCAGCGCTGCCAGAGGGCTGCATGGCTGGGGCTGCCCGTGCCCCCACAGAGCCCCTGCCAGCACAAGGTGAGCGCTGAGCCAGCTCCTCTGGGGTTGCACTGCAGGCAGAGGGTAGGGCAGTTATCACACCCCGCTGTTGTGTGCTCTCAAAACTTGTGGTAATTGGGTGATCTGACAGCATTTCTCCCTCACACCAAATAGAAATAGGCGTTTTGCACACCAGCTGCATCAGCATGGCAGTGCTGGAGGTGGGGGGCAGAGCAGCTGATACCTCTGTAGTTAAAGTGCAGCGTGCTGATGTCATTCTAAAAATTGCTTTTCTGCAGTGTGCTAGCTGTGTGCAAGCTGTACTGCAGATACCCCCTGCTGCTGTCAGAGCAGTGACCTGCTTACCATGGGGATGGCTGCTGGTAGGATGCTGCCCTGTGCCAAGCTCTGTCATCAGGGCTCCCCAGTGGTGCACAGCAGTATGACTCCTCCAGCTGGGGCAGCTGTGAATTCCAAATTCAGGCATCAGAATGCCTTTTTCTGTGCTGCTTCAGTGTTCTTTAAACGTGTGTTTGTGTTTTTCTTCTGTGTGCATGCATGGAAATACTGTGGTGAGGCTTGAAGAGGCAAAGTAAAGGAAAAGAAAGGCTCTGATTTTGCACCGGCGGTTCGCTGATGAAATATAAAGATGCAGTGAGCTGATTAGTGATTCTGGTAATGTAATTAATGCCTCTGTTCTCTCATACGTGCAGAGCTGGAGGTCGAGCTGAGTGCTCAGTGAAAATCTGCCCTGAATGCACAGTTGGGTAAGCTCAGCTCTCCCTCCTTAGTTATGATTCCTTCAGTAATTCCAAATGAAAGTCGATGTACTTGTAAACGTAAAGCAGGGCACGCTTACGAATTACGAGGGCTGGAGAACTCACAGGGGATGTGAATGTTAATTTGAGCACCGGGTATGGGTGGCGGGGGGGGAGGGCGAAGGAGCAGCAGGGCCAGGGCTGGGGAGATGCCTTAGTGGCTGTCGCTTCTCCCGGAACAATGGTGATGGAAGAGCCTTGAGGTCCCCATCTCCATTCCCCAGCTCCGCCAGGAGACCAGCCCTGCACGGTTCTCCTGCTGCTTCTCTCCTCTCCGGCGTTATGAGCCATTAATGTGGCTCATCAACCAAACAGGGGTGAGTTGTTTTTGCACGCAGCGTGGTTTTGGCATGCCCTACGTGAACCCTTTCTCTTCTCCTCCCCCCCGCCCCGTTTTTAATACACATCCCATTACCAAAATATTAGTGACGCCGGATTTGCCGCCTTTGGTTTACCGTAGATAACTGCGTGGAGTGTTCTTTCCGTTTTGATTCAATAGTGCATGACAAGAGAATCCAATTTGTTCAGATTTAGATGACATGCCTCCAATTATGTAATTCCATTAGGAGGTGCCTGCAGCCAAGTCTGTGCTCACGGTCTCTGCAGACATAACTATAATGGGACGTGTTGCAATATTGCTGTGTGGCAAGTGCAACTTTGATAGAGAGCACGACCTGTCTCCCTGAGTCGTGTTTGTGGGAGCGGAGGAGAAGAAAAACGGCCGAGCTGCTCTTAGGGCTTTAATCCGGCCATAAGTTATGTCAGTGCTAGAACAAAGCTTTGCAGTGAAAGGTGAATTTGTAATGGCTATGTGTTTTATGTATTCAAAATCAGACAGTAAATGCAGCGCTTTGAATACGATCTTACATTCGATTCCATAAACGGAAGATATATTGGTTGCAGTTTTTTCTCTTGAATACCATTTCACGTTTCTATATACTTGGGAATGCTGGATATTTATGAGAATATAAAGCCGTGATGAAAACATAAGACTAAATCTTAGCACAGTTACAACTTGCCTTAAATTATTAATCTTTAAGAAGCACGATAAAAATTCCGCTATGCAAATCCTGCAGGACTGGGGTTTGTGTTTGTTGTTGTGTTTGTCCGTTACCACAGAGCTATCTAAATAGCATCTTTAAGGTAATTGTGCGGCGTTGCTGCAGACTTGCAGTTTGTGCAGGCAGGAGGGCAGTGTTGGCGGCAGATGTGCCTGCTTGGGGAGCAGGATGTCACACTGCTCGTAAATAAAGGTGTTTGGCTGGATGTAGTATGGCTTGCAATCCAGATCTCTGCTGCTGGGCAGCACTGCCCCAGTGGGGTTCAGCTGTGCTCTGCTGGATGGGGCTGCTGCTGTGTGTACTGAGGAGGCTGCAGAAGCTAGAAGGCATTTAATAGCCATCAGAAGGTCAGTGTTTTGATGGGTGTAAGAGAGCTCGCGCTCAGCCTGGCCTTTGGTTGCTGCTGTGGCTCCCTGCAGGAATTGCTGGGCAGCCCAGAGGGATTCTGGTCGGGGTACGCTGCTGCTCAGGAGGGCTTGGCTGAGCACAGGTGGTTTAAACGCATCGCGTTCAGTAGAAGGAAAGCTCCCTAATCCTCACTCTGGGAAAGTACTAGTGATAGCATCTCTACTTGCACAATCTTTGGCATGAATATATGAAAGAATTTAATAATGTTCTAGGTTAGAGAATGGCATGCATATGTATACATCTTTAAAATCAATCTTCCCTGACTTACTTTTCCTTTATTTATGTTGAGAGAGGGAGCCAGCAAACGATTTCAATGCATGATGCACCCAATATCACCTTTCACATAAAGAGGAAAAATATGCTTCCTCCACTGATACGATGAGACGAGGATGCATTTCGGTGTCTAGAGAAAGTGTCATTTTGTTTCAAATAAAGCAAAGAGAAGCCCCGTCTCGGTGTGTCAGAATGAGTTATATGGCTGCTGCTGGTTTAACAACAGCATGGCAGGATGTGGCTGAATGTGCTGCTGCTGGACCACATCGTGGCAGCTGGGGGTGGGGGGAACCTCTTGCCCCCCACTGCTCTCATCCTTGTCTCTGCTCAGGTGTGTTGGCAGCAAACCCAGCTCAGGTGGCACTTGGCAGTGCTGCGATGCAGCACCGCAGCGGATGGCTCAGCCTGCAGCTAGGATGGAGTGTATCAACCTCAGGTTCAAAACCCAGCGTAATTTTGTGGGAATGAATTGTTCCGATAAAGTCGGTAGAACAGAGTTTCTTAATCTTCTAAATGGGAGAAGACACCGCTGCCTGGCGCTTATTGGATTTTGTGCAATTTGGGGAAGAAATCAGATTGTTTTATATTAACCCCTCCAGGGATGAACACCTAGCAGGGAGGCCTTTGTCACTCAGAAGCAGTCAATTTCCAGGTTTATTTATCTGAGCACTCCAGCTGCCGGCATGGCTGAGAGCAGAACCCATGCTGCTGCCACGCACGCCTCCATCCTGCTGCAGACATCTCGAGCTGCTGCAAGCCAAGCTGCTCCCAGGGTCTGCATAAGGCTGATGCTTTGCCTTCCACCCTGGTAACTAAATGCCCAGGTGGGTGTCCCTGTTCTGCAGGGGAGAAGTGCTCAGGAGGGCACCTGTGCTCCAAAGCAAGGAAATGTTCAGTGTGTTATTTTCTGGGACACCTTCCCAGAGATGTTTCTTTGTGGTAATTACAGCAATGATGCCATAAGCCAGGGCAGCGTCTCCCCTCAGTATTTTAGGCTTGCAGTAGTGAAGATGAATGGTGCAGAGTATCAGGAAAGCTTTCTGAGAGTAAGTTTTGCCACAGCTTATTAAATCAAGAGCCCCTTTGGAGAGGGCAGCTCAGGCTGACAGGGGAAATAGCCCACACAGCACGATGACAGCCAAAAACAGCCTATTTGTGACTCATGTGTTTCCACCACAGCTCCCTCCCCGTGTCCTGCCTCTCCTCATGCAGTGCTTGAGCCGAACTGCGAGCTCCTCCTGTTTGCCAGGGGGCTGTAAACTCTTCAGGGCTTTGCAGAAGACGTGTGCAAGCCACAGGACAGATCCAGCTGGAGCTGAGTCTCCCGTAGTCTGCAGCTGTGTCCATTATGGGTCATGCACAGGCACAGCTGGACATGTCTGTGGAGCTGTGGTCAGCTGGAGGGGGCTCCAGGTCCTTGTCCCTTCACATGTTGCACAGCACTTCTGGCTGTGCTCTTCTGTAGCTTCTGTTTCTCCGTGTGTATTTTATTTTTTTATGACAAAGGGAGAAAGAAACACACGAAAGGGCAGCTTTGCTGGTAGGTTCCATTTCTTTGGCAGGATAGTAGACCAGCAAGGAGGAATGGAAAAGCTTCTGGCTTTGCTCCCGTCTGATCCCCCGGTGCTGTGGGACTCGCCATTGGCAGGAGCCAAGGGAACACACATCCATTCCCATCCCTTCCCCTTTTGGCAGAGCACACAGAGGGAAAGAGAAGGCAGTATGAGGGGCTGTCACTGACACAGATAGGATTCCGAGTTAAACAAGTGAAGCCCTTCACTGAGATGGAAGTAGCGAGGTCAGTTCTTTTCCCTCTTGAGTAGGAGGAGATTCCTTTATCCCTGTACTTCTTTTCCAGGGCAACGATGCTCTCTCACTTCACGCACCCCATGCTTTTGGGGTGTATAGAATTGTGCTCAATGTTGGTTCCTTGTTGGAAACACGTTGTGTATTGGCCTGGAGGAGGATGACTCACGTTGTGTTTCTGCTCCCAGAGCTGGGCTCCCAGTGTCTTTGGTTGCAACGGCTCAGATGTTTGGGGGAAACACAGCAAAGGCAGGACTTGAAGCTCACTGATTGGTGAACTGGAAATTTGAGCTGAAAAATGTGGCTGTACTGTAAAATTCAGGACACCATCTGTTTCATTGCTTGCTCGCAGTAACATTTGTACTTGATAATTAAAATGTCACACACATTTTTAGCCAGCATAATCCATGCAGGAGTAGAGCTGTGTCTTATGAAAATCATTTGAAAGATGCTAACAGGTAGAGCAGTGCTGTTTTGAACCATTTCTTGCTGCTTAAGGAGAGGATTTTGCCTTTTTTTTGTTTCTTATTTTGAGAAGTGAGGCAGAGGGATGGGACCATTGGCAGCTCCTTTTGAAAGCTCATCAATCTCATCCAGTCACCCTGAATGTTTGTGGTTTGTTGTGGTTTCGGTGTGTTCATTCAGTGCTTGGGTCCGCTTGTTGTCTCCTCGGAGTGGAGAATTGGAGTTCCTTAGCTTTGTTCTTTTCATTCTTTATCTCCCTTTAGCATCAGCAGGGGTGCATGCAGCCTGGAGAGAGACCCAAGTGGAGGCTTCCAGTCTTTTTCATACACCGGTGCTCCTTGGCTGAGTGGTTTGTTCTGTATCACGCTGGGGCTGGCAGTGCCTCTCCTGGTTTTATGCAGGCCTGCAGGTTATGTTGGGCTTCAGTTGAGATCAGTTTGTTTGTAAGGATTTCCCAGCTAACGTAAGCAAGGCTTTTCCTCCAGCCGGCTCAGAGCACAGAGCCTTTGGTCAGCTCTGTGAGTGTGAAGCTGGGAGTGGTGTGTGCAGCAGGCTCGAGGACCACGGCAAGAGGATGTTGAGAGAAAGGCCAGGCTTTGATCCATCTTTGTGTCATTCTCAATGCGGGAGAGCTGAGCAAAAGGTGAAGCAAGCAGTGCTGTCTGTGGGCAGAGCATCTCTGTGCTTTTTGCATGGTGATGCTGCTGGTCACCCTTCAGCTGGCACAGAAGGGAGCGGGGCTCCTGCTCTTGCCTGGCCTGGTGGCTGCATCTCCTCTCTGCAGTGACCTCAGAGCAGCCAACATTTGGCTGAAGCTTGCTTCGTGGCACTGAAAAGATGCAAAAATGGGATTTGGTTTTGTCTGTCCTGAAATAGGATTTTGAACATCATAACGCTATAGATTAATTAACAATATAGGAGGCTGCTGAGATCCATAGGTGCACAGTGTGTCTTAGCTGATAGCTGTGCTCTTGCTAGTCGCCAGGAAAGCTGGGATGCAGGGCTGCCAGCTCAGTCCTGGCATGCTGATCCCTTGTGAGCACGATGGACACATCCCAGTGTTGGGTCAGGGCTGTGGGAGAGGCAGGAGTGTGCCTTCCTGAGGGCACTGCTCAGGCTAAATCCACTGCTCAGCTGGATGTACGTGGTGCAACGAGTGGATGTGGGAAACGGGATGCTCTGCTCTTCTTGTAATACCTGCAAAGCCTTGATTGCTGAGCTGAAATAAAACCCCTCCCAGCTGAGCTCTGGCACAACAAATGCATTGGCAGAGTTTTAATAGAAATGCATTCTGCTTTCTCACGAACATTTTAAATCCAGTTATGTGAACTGTGGGTGGGTGAGATTGTTAAAATCCGGGTGTGCTGGGAGGTACACAGAGCTCACAGCTTTACGGTGCAGCGAGGCACGATTAGAGAGGAAGGCAGCAGAGGAGCTGCTGGGAATGCTTCAGCAGCAAGCGAGCAAGGGAGGTGCCTTCTGGGCTGTCTCCTGGCTTAAATCAAAGGATCTGATGACGTGCAGGCATCCGTGCAGGCTTCCTGAGCCTCTGCACGTGTCCTTGCAGGGTCGGGTTCTGTGCTTTTGCCAGGAGACTGCATTGTAATGTGCGAGGGAAGGCTTAAAGCGCTCTAATCATCTCCTACGAAATTACAGTTTTGTTCCCTGGAGTAGGAAAGTGAGTTTAAATCATTAACGCCACAAGTCTCGCTGATGAGTACGGAAATGTTTGCAAGTGACTTAATCAGTATAGTTTGTCTGAGTGGCCCATTTTAATATTATTGCGCTGATTAAGTTTTCTTAGCTAATGTGTGTCTCATTTCCAGTTCAATTAAAGGAGAATCCCCTTCCACTCCACGATATTGCTGGAGTGCCCTGGTGGGGCAGGAGCACACTTGGTGCTTTCCATTGATACAGATTTCTTCATTATTTGGTCTCAGGGTGCTAAATGAAATCAATGAAAGCCGAAATGAAAACTGCAGCAAGCTGCAGCTGCAGGCACGTTGTCCGTCCTCATCCCTTTCAGCAGTAGGAATGAGAATATATTAGTGCCAGCTCGTTAATTACATTTCAGATGCATTTTCAATAGATGCCTTCCTTGGACTATATTTTAGAAAGGCTGAGAGAGATTTTCCTTGGGTTCCATCTGTCTGATGGTTACAACAAGCGATGTGTGAGTTGCACCCGCGTGCCTTTACTGCGCTGTGCATGTCCTTGGTTCAGCTGTTAAAAGCACTCTGGTGTAACCTGTGTTAGCTGGGAGGTATCTGTAAATGGAATTAGCAGCAGCTGTGTTTCCTCACAGGAGCCAAACCTCCTTCCTATATGGATTATTGAAGAGAACTGGTTTAGGTACATGATGAATACCTGTCCAGAGTTAATTCCCTGCTGTGGGATACGCGATGTTCTGGAAGTTAACGTGGGTGATCTCGAAAGCTCTAGGATCCCTCCAGCTGGGGGGGAGTGGTGTGGTAAAGCAGAGACTGAGGGAACCACTGAGGTTGGAAAAGACAGTGAGCTCACACAGTGCGACCATCAGCCCTTCACTGCTCACATGGCACCTGGCTTTGTACCTGGAGGAACTGGGAGGAGTGTTACTGCTATTAGGAAGTCACAACATGGCATAGCACGCTTAAGGTGTAGCAAAGATGCATACAAATACAAGGATAAAACCTTTTTCATTAATACAAAGTGCACGCTTTTTATAAACAAGAATCTGGATTTTAAAATCTCTTTTTTTTTTTTTTTTTTTTTAGAATATGATAAATATTTAGCATCATTATCCTGGCTCTGTAGGTGCAATGAAAATGTTGGCCTTGGCACATCAGTCGTGCTTTACAGATGGCTGTAATTTCCTGAATGTCAAAACTCCAAATTTTTCTGCTAAGCAAACTTTTCGGTAGCAAAATAGATTGCCTCCATAATATATCACTGTGTGCAGGAAAAAATGAAATCTTTATGTACTGCATTATGAATCAATGAGGCATTAAGATTTTTGGAAGGGTGAGTGGACTCTGGAAAATGAAAAACTGCCACTATTCCATCTCTGTAAACCACCGCTTATGGAGTGTCGGCTTTGCAAACCTCTGCCTGCCACGCCACAGAATATCAGTTACAAGCAGAAACCAATTCCTGCAACAGCATTTAGACAGGGTGAGCAGTGTAGTAAATACTGTCCTTGTTCACCAGCTCCTTTTGGAAGGGCTGCCATGCTTTGCAGCAACAAGCCCAAAGAGGGAGCGGGGAGTGCTGGTTGTGGAGGGAGATGGGTGTTTCTGTGGGCACATCATCCCCTTTTCTATGGGGTGGAGCAGTGGGTTTGGGGCCAGGTGCACCGCCGACTCACCCTTCTGTTGGCCAAGTCCAAAAACAACCACTAAAATAGATATAAACATAAACAAGAGGGCTGCTGTTCTTGCTGAATCAGTTGTGTGCACGGGTGTCCTGCAGAGATCTTAATAATGTAGGCAATTAGGAAATGAATAGCACTCTGGCAGACTGCAGGGCAGCTCTCCCCTGCGCAGGCGGTGCTGTGGGCGATGGGTTGGTGCGTGAGGGTGCCTGGGGCCATGGGCCTGTGTGAGGCTGCATATTTCTCACTTATTTAAAACCTGATTTTCAGCACATTAGCATTCAGGTTCCATGCCCGCACATACATGAACACGCATCTTCAGCTGAAAAATATTAAGACGGAGCCTTCCTCTGCCCCTAAAATGCCGCAAATCTTCCCCATTTGATGAGTGCTGTGAGCCTTTCCCATTTGATAATTTCACAGGCGATGGGTGAGCTGGTGTAATTGCCACTCTTGCAATTTCCAGCTCGTTTTTATGGGTTCCTTTGGCACTTTCCTCCAGCGGCAGTTACCGTGGGCAGGCTGCTGGCTTCCTACCCCCACCATTAGTGTTTCTAGACAAAACATCTCTGTGAGTCATTGGGTGCTGATAGAAGTGAAAACATAATGATTACTTAGAGGAAATGTAAATTTACATTTGCTAAAGGCTTTAATTCACAGCTCTGAAATACTTATCTCTTTTCCTCATAGGCCCTTGTTCTGAGCTAATGCATGCTATGATTCTCCAGCACCATGCTGACACCAGAGCAAAGGGACAGAAATCCCAGTGTGTATAGGTTTGCTGCTGCAGAGAAAAATGGGATTTGTTCCTCCTTCCCTCCCATCTCTGGGAGCACAGGGAAGCACTGTGGGATGCTTTTTGGCTGCTGCTGTCATCCAGCTCGCTGATGTGAAGCATCTGGGGCCAATCTGGAGGCCGACACTCTGTTTCCAGTGCTTTGAGAGTGAGCTTAGCAAATATTTTGGGCTCACCCTGCAGCTGGGCACCTCCCAGCCTGAAGAGCTGCTCCCTTTGGCGGTTTACCTATGGTGGGGCTTCCCAAGCACACGCAGTTACAGCTCTCCCCCTACCTTATAGTTGTGTCCATAGGCGATGAAGCCTCTGTGCGAGTTGCAGTGTTATATATCAACGTTTTGCTTCTCTCTGGGCGACCTCTGAACAGATGCCTGCCTCTCTCAAATTAGCAGTACTTCTCTTTGAGGAACAGTTTGAGGTATTAGCAAATCAAATTCTCTGTGGGCAGCTCTTTATGGGAATTAACCTCACCTAGCAGGAGCTGGGAGCGCTGGGCACCCAGCCTGGTTTAATTGAGTTTGACTTCTCTGGGAGACGTGCTGGGGATGATGGATGGATGAGGGAGACCCACGCCCGCCTCGTGCCCCATCTACTGAAAATTAAAACCCGCCGATGCAGAGGTCAGGTGGCTTTGGAGCTGCTGTGAAGCTGTGCAGAGGAAGGGAGCTGTATGCCTCTCATCCCGTGTGCTGCAGGAGAGGAAAAAGAAACCCAAACTCTTCTGCTTCAAAAGACAAAAATAGTGTGCTCTGATCAGTGAGCTCTGTTCTTTAATTCAGGAGTATGAGCAGCATATGGGAAGGGTGGGGAGGATGCTGGCCATCTATGTACTGATGGTCACTTCTTCTGATTGTGTGCTTCTGGGGCCAGGTCACCAACCATGCGAGTGCTTCTCTTTTTTGAGTATCTCAGTCCTTAACTGTTAGTACCATATGCAGCATCCCTGCTGCAGGGTTTGATTTCATTTTATTTGCTTTTTCACTGGGCAGAGTGCAAATCTCATCTGTCCTATTCAAAGGGAACTTCAGTAGAGTCATTAAGGTTGAAAAACACCACTGGAATCACCGAGTCCGACCATCAGCCCATCCCTGCCATGCCCAATAACTGCATCCCTCAGTGCCACATCTGAATGTCTTTCAGAATGTCCATCCTCACCTGCAGTGTAAATGGGTTGCACACTCTGCTGTTAGACCACAGAGTCCCCAGATGGGCCCCCCTGGGGAAGCAATCTCCCAGAAGAGGAATGTTCTCAAGTTTCCCCTCCTCCCCCACCTCCAGCCAACACGTTGGAGACACCCGTGTGGAATTGCAGAAACCCATCTGTGTGTCCGACTGCCCTTGCCACTTGGCCGAGCCTGACCTAGATGCAAACTGATGTGCTTGAGCAAATTTCTAGGGTAGCCTTAGACTTGTCTGGGAGAGTGGGGCTGTCCGAGCATGTCCCCTGGAAGTCACAGCTCTGTTCTTCAGCTTTGTGCCAAAATGCTGTTATCTTCCACCACAGCAGGAGATTGGGCTGTCCCCAGCTCGTGTGCTCCCTGTGCGTAGGCTGCAGGTTTCTCCCTCTCTGTAGCCCCTTTTGCTTCAGCCTCATTTCTTAAGGGAAATGAGAAAAGGTTGCTCAATCCCTCCCCCCGTGACCCATCTGCTAATGGATGTAATGTTCAGTGAGTGCTTGGCTTCCAGCTTGCATTGCAAGTCCCCCAGCTCAGAGCTCTATCGGGCCAGGCTCAGGTTTCCAAGCTGAAGGCATGGCAGCTGCCAGCACTGACCTCCACCCTTCCTCTGCCTCCACCAGCAATTAAACAGCCTCAGTCCTCCAGTGGGGATCGATACCCCTCTGCTTGGTACCAGCGGAGCTGAAGCTTGGTGTGGTCCTTGTGGAGGTGCTGTCTGCTGGGATCAAGCTTTTCAGTTGGAGTTAAGTCATCCTTTTCCTTTCCCAGGAACAAGTATAATAGGTAGAACTGCTGTGCTCAGGCCCTGGCGGGTTTGCCAGGGCTCTCGTGGCACAATAATGCAGTAGTGAGGGAGCTGTGAGTTCCCCAGGATCTCTGGCTTTGTCAGTGCCGTCATCCCCCCAGGCTGTCACACCTCCTCTGTTTGGCTTCAGTTTGTTGTTTTGTTTTTTTTATGTTGTTTTAAGAAGCTTTTTTAAAAAAAATCGTTAGACTGGAGGGAAAAAATAATTGTTATTCAGCCCCTGTGCTGAGCAGAGGTGTGGGAGGGGTGGCACAGATGCACTGTTGTGAGCACAAAGCCATCTTCCCGAGGGAGCAGACAGCTGAATGCACAGGGTGCCGCGGGGCTGGGAAACAGCTGTGTGCAGGGCAGTACCAGGAGCAAAGGGCTGTCACACACCTCGGATTCCTGATGGCCAGCCTGCTTTCTGAGTTGTCTGCAAGCTTTTGTTCTGTGCTGCGTGGGCACCCAGCTCAACTCTGTTAGAAAGCTGTACTTGCAATGAGCACAACTCCATAAGGCAGAGGAGCGATGCGCAGCGAAGGCTGAGCTCTACCTGCAGACATGCCATCTCGGGCTCTGAAGCAAGAGCTTCAAGGAATGGGCAGGAACTCCACACCCCCTCGTTAAGGCAGCAGAGGGAACAAGCCGTTACGCACAGAGCTAAAAATAATTGCCAGGCTTTGAATCTGCCTCCCAGCTGCAGCAGGAGGATGCTCTGGGCGCTGATGGCCAAATCCAGCCCTGGCTTGGTGACACATTAAAGCTTTCAGGACTTTTTGAAGCTCAGTTCAGATAAATTCACAGCGGTGTGGCTGTTTTTTGGGATCTGCTGTGATTTCAAACTTGGATGAGCGTGGCTTGGGGCTGACCCAAAAGCCGGTGTTCCCAAAAGAGACAGTGCTTTTTTCAGTGGAACTTTAACAGCGAAACTGAAGAAGAGGAGAAATGCTCAAAACATCTGAGATTGACCCCGTGTCTCGAAAGTGGGATTCAGCTGGGGACATACAGGGTGGCGTAAGGAAAAAGTACAGCCCTGACCTTGAGGATGCTGTGCTGAGGCCAGGCAAGGCACCAGCCCTGTGTGGGGCATCCCATAAGCACATGGTGCTGCAAGGAGCCCAGCCACTGCCACCTCTCTGCAGAGCCAAGTTGAGCAGCGCTGTGCAGCCGCCTTCAGCTGCTCTGCTTTGACTTCTCTGACAGCTCCTGATGGAGAGACTCGCCTGGCTGAGGCCGTCAGCCCCCCAGAGTGACGGTGCTCCGTTACAGTGTGGTTTTTTCCACCACCATACACATTTTATTTTTACAACAGCAGCCAAGTGGGGCACTTTGTCACTGCCTGTGACCAAAGAGCACAAAAGGAGAGAAGCTGAGGAATAGGAGCTATGATAAGATGCTCGGTACATCAATCTTGGCTCAGGATTTGTTTCCCTTCGTGCATGAACCCTCCATCGATTGCTGTGATGACCTCAGAACATGGGTTTGTGGGCACCTCACTCTGCCAGCAGCACCCCATGGCCCCATCCAGAAGCACGGTCTTTGTACAGAGGGGTGAGCAGAGCTTTGCTGTGGCCTCTCCAGTCATTTGCAGTTTGTTGCTGTGTGTTACACAAAGGGCATGCCCCAGCTATGGCACCAATTTATCCTTGCTTAAGAATCGAGTCATTATTTTAGTGCAGGGTCCAACAAACTGGGTCCAACAGCGAGAAGTCCTGGCAGGTGTTGAAGAAGGGGTTTGGATTTGCCTTGCTCCTGTGTCCCCACACTTTGCAATGGCACTTTTGGGCCGAAAGTGTCTTTCCTCTGGGCCATGGGCCGAGGCTTTGGCTCACCTGATGTGTTTACATCCCCAGTCAAAGCTCTGGGAGCCAGGTGAGCCCGCAGGCACATGGCTGTGCTGATGGCTGTGTCCTCACCCCAGGCAGCAGGTGCCACCATGTCTGGCCGCTGATGCCTTCCTGGGCTTCTCAGCTTTATTTGGTTTGGTGAGTTTATTGTGCTTCCTCCTTTATTTATAAGCTCGAGTGCCCTAGATGAGAAAAGGAATGGTGACTCTCTACTTTTCCTTTTCCCTCGTGCTATTGGATGCGTTCGGTGCCTGTGATTCACTTTCGAGTCCATCCAGAGACAATTTTCTGTAAAACATTGACATCTAGTGGCTTTTCTGCTGAAGGAAACGGTGCAGATCAGAGGCTGAGCTGCGGGGTGGCTGCTTGTGATGTCGCTTGGAGAGCACACCAACACCCCACTTCACGTTTCCACAGCACCGAAGACACGGCCATCACTGTGTTTGGCATCCCTGTCCTGGAGGAGTGGGCTTCCCAGGCAGGGCAGTTGTTTATTGAGCCACTCTAATTCAGTTTAATTAAGCAAATTGCTCTTATCCTGGTGGGGTGTCCCATATCTCCTGGCTGCCATATCACAGCAATGCATACAAGTTCCCCGTGTGCCGCCGTGCACCAAACAAAAGCCACCGCTTCCCTTGGTCATTTCTGTTACAAAATGCTGCAACATATTTAATTTCCTGTTATTCATTTCTCTCTCCTCTCTTGTCTTTGGATCAGATGAAAGCAGGTGGATGCAATGGGATTTGCCTGGGTTTTTCTGCATGTCAGTGTGAGGAGGTGGGCATCTGCAGACACATCATTTATCTGGCTTGAGAAAGGAAATGTCCTGTAGGAAATGCCCTCCTTGCTGGCGTAGCACTGCTGTAAGACTTGTGCAGCTGCTCAGCACAAACATCAAACAAGCAGCATTTCACAGACAACATAAACTAGTCATGAAACCACACCTTGTTGTCACGTGAAGCTCCCATGTAACTGGGGAGCAGCCTGAGCTTGCTCTCCTGGAGATGTGAGTGGTGTGGAGTGGCCATGGAACAGCCAGAACCAGTGCCCTGCACGGCCTGGGACTTCCACCACAAGAGCTATATTGGCAGTGCTTCTGAGATCGTTGTATCATAGAATTGTTAGAAGAGACCCTTAAAGTCCAACTCCCTGCACTGAGCAGGGACACACACAGCTCCATTAGTGCTCAGAGCCCATCCAGCCTGACCTTGGGTGTCTACAGGGATGGGGCTCCCACCAGTTCTCTGGGCAACCTGTGCCACTGCCTCATCGCCCATATTGTAAAAAACTTCTTCCTTGTATCCAGTCTAAATCTCCCAACTTTTAGTTTGAAACCATTTCCCCTTCTCCTATCAAGAGGCCATCTCCTGAAGCACCCAACACAGGCTTGTTGCCACCTGGGCAGCCTCACAGGGAAGTCTGGGGTTCCCTTCACCTCTCTAGTGGTTAGGGTGGATCAGACCTCCAAGATCCCCAAGTCCAACCCCAGCCACCCCCACCATACCCACAACGTCCCTCAGTGCCACATTTCCACTGTTCCTGACCACCTCCAGGAACGGTGACTCCATCACCTCCCCTGGGCAGATCGCCCCAAGTTTGATTTTGGGTGTTCACGTGCCTTGTGCTCGAGAAGCACAGAACTCACCGCTCTGCCTCTCTCCCCTCTGCAGGAATTTCTACTACATCACCATCCTGCGTGACCCCGTCTCGCGGTACCTGAGCGAATGGCGGCACGTGCAGCGAGGAGCCACGTGGAAGGCATCCCTGCACGTCTGTGACGGGCGTTCGCCGACCACCGAGGAGCTGCCCAGCTGCTACACGGGAGACGACTGGTCGGGCTGCTCCCTGCAGGAGTTCATGGATTGCCCCTACAACCTCGCCAACAACCGCCAGGTCCGCATGCTGTCCGACCTCAGCCTGGTGGGATGCTACAACCTGTCGGTCATGCCAGAGGAGCAGAGAAACAAGGTTCTGCTGGACAGTGCCAAGGAGAACCTGAAACGCATGGCCTTCTTCGGCCTTACCGAATTTCAAAGGAAGACTCAGTATCTCTTTGAGAAGACTTTTAACATGAACTTCATCTCGCCGTTCACGCAGTACAATAGCACAAGGGCCTCCAGCGTGGAGATAGACGAGCAGACTCAGCAGCGCATCGAGGCCCTCAATTTTTTAGACGTGGAATTGTACGATTATGCAAAAGACCTGTTTTTGCAGCGCTACCAGTACATGAGGCAGAAGGAGCACCAGGAGGCGCGGCGGAAACGCCAGGAGCAGCGCAAGATCCTGCGGGCAAAGCAGGCGCACCTGCGGGAGCAGGGAGAGAACAGCTCCAGCACTGACTATCTGGGGAACGTGGAGCGGTGGCGGTAGGGGAACGCTCTCAGGACACCGAAAGCAAAGCGGAACCCAGCGCCCACGTGGGAGCCGGCAGTGGTCCAGATGGAAGATGCTTCTGGAAGCAAAAAGAAGTTAAAACGTTGCCTTTGCAGTTGCCTTTGCAGTAAATGTCGTACTGTACGTGGAACACTTAATCCTAGTGTGTAATTAAATTGTCCTTTTTCGGTTTGTTGGATTATTTATGGGATACGGGAGCCAAGTAAGCTCATCGGAAATGGTTGCTTGGACGTTCATTTAAAACAAACAAAAAAAATCCTTAAATTAGTTATGAATACAAAACGGGATGCTGGCATATGTTTATGATGCTCTGCTGAAATCCATCTGGGAAGCAATCTCATTTCCTAACAGTGAGCATTTCGCATACTCTCACAATGCAGTATACGAGCAAAACCTTTTGATTTTATCTTAATTTTTTATTTAATAATGGGCTTTCGAAGGGCACCGACTGATTATGGTATTTACTGAGTTAATGAATGGACAACGGAGGGAACATTAAAGGTCTGGGAAAAAATACCGACAGGTTTTATGTACAATATTGGCTTTCAAAAAGGTACAGAAGTAATTTCTCTCATTATATAAATATTAAAAATTTTAAACTTTTTCTACCTACCACTGTTCAGACTTTTCAGCTCTGTCTGTCTCATATTTAAAACACAAAACATGCAGTTCTGAGCTCAATGCCAACTTTGAAGACACAGCTTCCAGAGCCTGCAGGGCGCTGTGATTTTAGCCATTCTGGAGGAGTTACATCCTCGTCTTTCATAAAGCCTTTTCCAAATTACAATCTTGTGACAGTATCTGACTGTAAGTCCTTCTTACCCATTAGAGTACATAATGCTGAGCTTATCATTCTTTAATAATTGGTGATATAAACTAGATGAGATCGTGTTGCGGCTCTTTGTATGGCGTCTATAAGAAGTCATAAAGCTCTCTAATCCCAGCAATATTATAAAGAGAATCGCTCGACTGAAGAAGTAGATTTAAACTTGAATTAGGATTTACTTCCAGTAAATCTTTGCTACACAGTGTAAAAATAGGGCTTTTTTTTCTACGCTCTCGAGCCCTTCTTAGTGCCGACAGGTTAGCGATGACTGGAACAATGGGAAGAAGTATTCCATAGCCATAGCTGCACGGGATGGCAAGGCGGGACGCGGGCACTGCTGGAGCAGGAGGTGAGGGGCTCCTGTAATCTCTATGCAAAAAAACAAGCCAACAAAACAAAAAAAAGAAACCCACCTCTGTAAGACTTTGGTCCTCGAGTCAGCGCGGTCGCAGGCTCTGCACGTGGGCTGCAGCGCTCTCGAGCTTCGCACCATCTCAGTCCCGGTGTGTGCGGTGCTTCTCGGCTCTCTTGCACTTTCTCCTGTAAGAGTAGGTAAGCAGAAAGGGGCGCAGAGTGAGGACAGAGGCTGTAGGAACGTGGCCCAGCTCTGTGCTCCGTGCCATGCCACAGCCTGGGCACGCCCCAACCCTGTAGCAGCAGCGGGGAAAAGAGCACCGCGTCGCATACAGCAGTTCTTTGTGTTTGATTTTTAATTATTTTAATGAGAACCACAGTTGC
The DNA here is from genome assembly GCF_905368555.1 of Meleagris gallopavo. NCBI lineage: Eukaryota > Metazoa > Chordata > Aves > Galliformes > Phasianidae > Meleagris > Meleagris gallopavo. Next base: position 3,541,692 of record NC_139412.1, on the reverse strand, counting down.
CAGTATGAAGTCTCGGCTGGATTTTGGTTTTGGCAGGGGGGGAAATAAGTCGCTCTTTAAAATGAAAGGCGCTGCTGTAAACAGGGCTGAACCGGGGGCGAGCTGAGGGCCCATTGCAGAAGGTGCATTTTGTTATCCTGCTGTGGTGTGCATGGTTTACAGCGACTAGTTGCATTTCCTTTGTGTATACTGTCAATTGTATATAGAGGATGTACCAATATAAGGATACCGTTTTGTCATAATCATATCAAATTCTGCTGATTCCCACTGTAGATGCTGTCTTACCGTGTAGATTTACAATCCACTGACTTTGATTGTGTAATTTAACAATAGAACTGATAAATAAAACTTAACTGCAGTCTTCTGATTTCCCTGTGATTATTTCCTTATCTGAAGATGTGCTGGGAACGGTGCGGTTCACAGTGAATGCTGATTTTGACACAAATGCAATAGCTGTTGACAGGCAAATATGTGAATTTATAATCATGGCTTTTCTGAAGTGTGTCTGAACTGCAGCCTCTGAGGGCTGAACTCTCTCTGTTTCAGTGATTGGTGCTGTTTTTACTGCTTTTCTGAGCTGCTCAGGAGAACAAGCGGTGCTTTCTGCTGACTTCTGCCAGTGATCTGTGCAGAAAGAACGGTGCTGCACTGGCACAGCTGCACGGGGGGTGGTGGGTGCACCGTCCCTTCAGGTGTTCCAGAGCCGTGGGCATGTGGCACTGAGGTTATGGGCATGGTGGGGTGGGCTGGCGTTGGACTGGATGATCGTAGAGGTCTTCTCCAACCCTAATGACTCTGTGATTCAACACGGGTTGTTGGAAGGGAACTGCTCTGTTGATGTATGTCAGTGAACTTTGCAACCTTTTCGTGTGACATCGTTGTATATTTTAGCATAGCATAACATGTACTTGATTCCAGTCTTTTTTGAGTAAAAGTGAACTGTTTTCCTTTTTCATGTAACCTCTGAAGTGTTCAGGTTACCAAAACTGATGGGAAATTAACAGGACCTGAAGGATGCAGTGCGGCAGATCACAAAATCACCAAGAAAATGAGAAGAAAAGCAATACAGCCATCCAACTGCAGGCAGAACCATGCAGGAACTGGCTCAGCCATGCATGGACCCAAACTGCCAAGGGCCACTTCCAAGTGGGTGATGGACTTAAACCTTCTCCTTGCAGTCAGTGCCCCTTCTCTGCTGAGCTGTGGGCTCCTCGCTTCTCCTTCCTTATGGCACAGCACCCAAACTGCCCTGTGGAACTCAGCTCTGTGTTTCCTGAAGTGCTCCCCCCATTCCAGCAGCTTCATCGGGAGAGAGCATCGTCTCTTTTAATCCATTTCTTGAGTTCAGAATCAACTGCGTTGCTACAATGCTAACACCACTGCTCAGCCATCTCCAGGGATCCGAGTGACGAGTTCAGACCTGAAATCAAATTTGGCTCAAAGCTTTGAGAGCTTTGACCTGTAGGCTTCTGCCCAGGAGCTTCGTCTGCAGCACAGCTCTGCACGGTGCTTCGAGGTGAAGTTCGATCCCTGTGTGTACTATGAGCAATGAAATGCTGCAACAAAATGTATGCAAAGCAAACCGTGTATGGTGAGGGCTGAGTGCTCACGTTCAAAATATGAAAGCTCGGCTCTCTGAACTCCCATTTCCCTCGTAGGACTGCAAATAAAGTCTTGTGAGGATGTCTGTGAGCAATGGTTTCCCATTTCCCCACAGCACAGATTTGGGGACCAGCGGCACAAGATCCATTCTGTCAGTGAGTAACTAGATTTCTGGTAATGAAGTTTAGATTGATGAGAGCTGCGGTAAGGATGAATTCAGGGGATGTTTAGAGCGAACAAAAGGTGAGATTTCAGAATGGCTTTTCATTTCCTTTTGCTCTCCATGCTGTAACGGGTGCTGTGCCACAGCTGCATCCTGTGCTGTTACTTGCTCAGAAAGCAACATATAATATCTGAATTGGGACCTTGGAGTCGAGCATTCAGGCGCTCTGAACAGGTAGGTGGATGGTCCTAAACCATGCAGGAGATGTGTGCTCTGTAGGGAAAAACTGGGAATTTCCCCTCTGGGCATGGCTAGCTGGGAAGCGTATTAATAGACATCATTACATTGGAATAATTGCTGTGGAATCAGCAAGCATGTACATAATCTTTAATGCCTGAGAAATCTCACACAGTTTCAAAATAATTAAAAGTGGGATTAATCTCGAAGCCAGACAATGCCTGCCTAATTACTAATGGATAAAGCAGCCAGAATGGCCACAGCACCCTCAGCTCCTTGCACCCTCTGAAGCCAAACCTCTTTGAAGCAGGGCAGGGTGGAGACCAGATCCTGCACCCCGGGGAGGTGCAGCTATGTGTTGTGCTGTGCACAGGGCTCTGAGGCTCAGCATGGGGCTCCAGGCTCATCTCAGCTCATCCCGACCTCCTGCATAGCCATCCTCTTGTACAAACACAAAATCAATGCAGCTTTGCTGTCGCAGGGCTGTGCCAGCACAGATCACGGCAGCAGGGGTTGCTCTGCTGCAGGAGGAGGCAACAACCCTGCAGTGCTGAGCACCACACTGTGTGCCCTGCCTGCTATGCACACCACCTGCTCACATCCCATAATGGGGCAGGCACAAACTTACATCATTGGTGCCTTTTTGCCTTTTCCTGAGATCTGCTTTGGGTTGAAGGCTGATGTCAGGGTCTCCTTTTCCCCATTCCCAGCACTGTTGGTGCAGTCACACCGTGAGGATGACCTGTGCTGCTGCTGCTGCTCTGGACAGTGCATTTGCTGCTGGCTTTGCCCCATTTGATCTCATCCTCAGAGGTTTTTATGGACATATTATTTTCATTCAGTAGAAAAATGTCTGAAACACTGCCCATTTTAGACATAAGGAATGGCAACAGCAGTGAAGAATCATACATCTCTCTCAGACCTGTGCACACAGATGTGCCACGGGCAGCTCTGTAGCTCCATTTCCAACTCGGGGAGGTTGTTGTCCTCCCCAGGATGGGAACCAACGGGGGCATGGCACAGCTGTGCGGGACCACAGACAGATCCTGATGGGATTGTGATATGCAGCCAAAGTGCCCATCTCCCCATTCTCCCTGGAGCAGGGGAGCAGGAGGGGCTCTGGGCCCTTATTTAACTCCTTTGGCTCCTTCCAAGCAAATGGCTCAAGTCATCGCTGAGTCCTTTCCCAGAATGGTCGGATCTTCCTCAACTCGATGACTTTTTGAAGAGATGAAGGTGGGCAGAGGGGCGGATGGCTGCAAGCCGTTGTGCTCAGGGAAACAGGCAGAGACCCTATTGGTGTTTGCTGCAGATAAGACACAGGTAAGTGAGCTCAAACCTCACACTGACAAGAGCACTGATAGAGATGAACTCAGTGCTGCAGTGCACACTGCCCCGAACCACCCGGACACACCATTGCAATGCACTTTTTATTTTCCTTTTTTTTTTTTTTTTTTTATGGCTGAGAGAATGCTGTGTGGCTCCTGAGTGCACAGAGTGCTGCTGCTGAGCTGTGACTGCTCCCGGGCCCTTTGGGGATGTCGCTGCCCATCTGGAAGGAGTCGCGCCGGCTCTGTGTCAAGCATCACATTGATCTGAAAATTACTTTGATGTCTCTTTAAGGCAGCACAATTTGTGGTTCTCTGCGTTTGTCAAAGCTCATCTCTCTCTCTCTCTTCCCCATCTCAGGGCGGAGGGCTGGCATTATCTGCTATTGCCGCATTGATTTGCTGTAAGCAGAGAATTGCGTTATGGATGGGGGGGGAGGAAACTCGTAATGGAAGCATCAAACTCCCAGATTGCCCCAGAAAGTCTGGAACTGTGCCCTGGTCCCTAATCCCTAACAAAGGAGCCTGTTTGACCCCGCTGCTGTTCTGTCCCAAAGCTGCAGAGGCAACATTAGAAATGAAGATGTAAAGGTGACTCATCCTGTCACCTTTGCAGGCTGCAGAACAACCTTTCCTCGAGGATAACTACAATCTCTGTGTCTGTACACTCAGCTGTTAATACTGTAAATGAAGAACAATGTTTTCCAGCTTCCTGAATCATTGCTGTCAGTAGAACAAGCAGCCCCAGCGAGCTGCCAAGGATAGAGATGAAAGAAATCATTAATTTTACATTGCTGATTTGCACAGAGGGGAAGGGATTGCACCTGTACCTTAATGGAGCTATAGAACAGTTGGGTTGGAGAGGACCTCAAAGCCCACCAGTCCCACCCCTGCTATGGACTGGCTGCCCCCACAGCTCAGCCTGCCCAGGTCCCATCTATGGCTCCTGAGTGCACAGAGTGCCTTCATTTAGGCAAAGGCTCTTTCCAGTATATCCACGCCTTTGGCTTTAGAATATATGCAAAGATTAAAAAAAAAAAAAAAAAAAATTACAGAGAAAAAAAGCCACCAACATTCTTTGAAGAGATTTATTGTATTTGCTGGCCACGTTCTGCTTAGTATTCAGAACTGGAGGAAAGCAGGGACCTTAATGTTTACATCCGTACTAATTTAGGCTTTAATTTAGGCAACACAATGCAATCTATCTTCCTCTGGATTTTAATAGCTTTTGCATTATTTTGCTCCACGGCTTCTTGGAAATGTGAGCTGCCTTTGCTGTGCGACTCCTTAGACCAACAAAGGAGCTATTTACTTAACACACAGGTTTCAGGCCCCTTCCCTGAGCTTGACGAGTCTGTGTGTGTGCAGATTAATAACTGTGATTTGCCACCCGTACCTTCCTGAGTGTCTCCGCTCTCCTTGACCGAGAAATGCCGTCTCTCCGAGATCTAATGGAAAGTTCAGCCTTTTTAATTTATTTTCTTAGATTAGACTCAGAAAATAACCTTATTATAATAATACGTAGGTTAGTCCCCAAGGAAGATAGGAATAAATGAAAAAGTGATAGGTGAAAATTAGGCCAGAGCTGCTGTTACAGAGGAATTTTTCTGACCTCTGAATTTTCTGTTCCCAGCTGCGGGATGGTGAACATGCAGCACACAGCCCTCAGTTGTTCCATTTTCCAGCTCAAAAAATGATGGATTTTCTCCCGGAGCAAGCATTTTCTCTGGAAATCCAAGCAAAGTGCCCGGCGTATGTAAATCTATTTCGAGTTGCAACAAATCCATCCTTTGGACGGGAGCATCTCGCCACGTTCCGGGCTGCGCACACTAGAGGGAGCCCCGGCAAAGCCAATGCAGCAGCAGCGCGTCCTGCGCCCTGCGCTCCGCTCCCTTCGGCACGCCAGGAGCGCGCCCGAGTGGCATGGGATCTGGGGCAGCACTTCTGTTGGAAGGGGCTATAGCGATGTTTGTCATTGTCGGATGGGAAAAAGCCTTTTGTTTCCAAAATGTTGCATTTTGAGTGCGTCCAAGCTCCCTGCTCCGAGTTATCTGTGCTCATACAGCAGGGAATGCTTTGATACAGCCCAGCAGGACGGATTGCCCCTGCTGCACGTGCCCAGCATGCAGTTAAAACCTTTGGGTCCGGTGATGAAGCACTGGGACTGATTTTTGCCTCCTTCCCCTCAGCCCGGTCCTGGGTTCCCTCAGCTTTGTGTCACGGGCAAAGGGTGATGGCAGAAATGCACACACCTCTGAAGGAACACACATGCCTCTCTCCTCGTTAGGAAGTGATGGTAACATCACTGCAGCCTCATGGAGGTCAAAGCACCGCTGCACCACGCACCGGGGCTTTCTCTCTGCAGAGTCAGCTTGCAGCTGTGTTAGCAGCACAGAGGTGTAGGAACGCAGGCTGTGCTGTTATCCATAGTCATTACAGTGCTGTGTATGTGAGGCCTGAATGACAGCACTCGCAGGCTGTTTGCTGAGCTGTGCTCCGGCACAAGGGCAGCTTTGTTGCAGTTTGATGAGCTGTCTGTGCCGCAGCGCGGGGAAGGGCTGCCTTTTTGTCTGCAAGGAAGCAGCACTTCTGTAAGGCAGAAACATTTCCCTCTGAATGGCGTGAGAAGAAAAGCCGAGCAGTGGTCTTGTCAAGGGCTGTTCCACCGATAAAACAGAGAACAGGATGGAAGTTTTCTCTTGTCTAACACGATTATTCTCAGCAAAGAGTAGACATCTCCCATTTATTTATTTCCTCCTGCCTCCCAGCTGTGGCAGGCAATGGCTCTAAGTTGTGTCAGAGGAGGTTGAGGTTGGATATTAGGTAAAATTTCATCTCCGTGAGAGTGGAGATGCAGTGGCACAGGGCTGCCCAGGAAGTGGTGGGGTCACCATCCCTGGAGGTGTTCCAGAACAGTGGGGATGTGGCACCGAAGGATGTGGTTATGGGCATGGTGAGGTGGGCTGGGGTTGGGTTTGGGGATCTTAGAGGACTTTTCCAACCCTAATGATTTTGTGATTCTATGATGTTAGGAGCTCCAGCAACAGTCTGGGAGTGAAATGGTGTGAAGGGTCTCCAGCTGCACTATGGTGGTGCCACCACAGTGGCTGTTGCAGGGCTCACCCAGTTGGGTGAGCACACGGCTGCATTTCAGGGACGGAGGGTTGGAGCAGGAATGCGTGGCATTTCGCAACCCTTCCCACCCCTTCTGTTCTCCCACAGGGATTAGTGCACCTTTTGTGAATCAGGAAAAAGATATTAGCTGAGTAATGCTTCAACAAAGCATCTCTGTGTGTCAGTACAGTGGGGAGCACACAGGTTGCTCTGCCCAGCCGCACTGAGGGGTGGGTTTAGGGCAGCCATCGGCTTCTGAGGGAGCCCAACATGTGCTTATGCATGGGCCAGTGATGCCAGAGGAAGAAATGGGGATCTCTTTGGAAAAAGGAAGATCCTCTTCAGCATCAGCCATATTCTGAGCCCATCGGTGAGCCAGTCCGGTCCCGCTCAGAGGCAATGCTGCAATCCAGAGGGATGCTCCAGGGATGGTGCTCACTGGAGATTCCCTGCACTCTGGGTACCATTGGGAAACCATTTTTTCTGCTTGGATGCATTTCAGGCTCTCCAAAGCCACAGCTCAGTGCCGAGAGCCAGAACAGTTTCCTGTGTGTTGTTCCCCACTGCCACAGTGGGTTTAGCTATGAAAAAAGGTGTTGAGGCAGGAGCTGCTCTGCAGCACGATGCAGCAACTGAAAGTAGGAGCTCTGCTTTTATGGCTCTCATACCGACATTTCCTGCTCAGCCGAGGAGCAGCAGCTGTTCTCCGGGTTTACAACACACCAACAGAGCACATTGTTTTCTGATTTGCCTTTTTTATTACAGCAGCTATTGGATGAGGAGCTATGGAAAAACAGCAGGGGAAGAGCAGCCCGGCTGGTTCACCCTTGGGACTTGGGGCTCTGCATCTGCACTGCACTGTGGGGTGTGGAAGGGGCTGCAGCACACAGCCTTAGGGACAGAACAGCCTTGGGATGAGGCATACAGGTGTATGGCAGCCTGTGGGTCTCTGGGGATGCTCCACGAGCCAGGTAGGGGCCTGCTTTGTGTGGCCGTGGGACTGCAGCCATTCAAAGGGACTTTTTTCAGTGCGTTAATGTGAGGGAGCAGGCAGCTGAGTAGGCAGTGGCCATCTTAACCAAATGGTAACACCTTTGTCTCTCTCTCTTTATTTTTTTAGCACACCTGCAAATGGCTGAACTGATTTCTCCCCCTGTGTGGCAGGTGCTCAGGGGGCAATCTCTTCTTCAGCCAATCCTCCTGCAGCACACAGAGGATTGTGCAAGAGCCTCCTCAAGGTCACACATCCCACCCATGTGCTCTCATGGTGTAGCAGAGTGCAGGGGCTGCTCCCCGGGGCTGCTGCCTGCATTCTGGTGATTGAGAGCTGGTGAATGCAAGGAGGTTCTCAGCCCTCGCCGGCCTGTGCCAACACACTGCTTCATTCAGCTCTGCTCACAGCTCAATCCAGCACTATGACACTGCTATTCCCATCCCAACCTCCCCTGGAAGCAGGACAGCACGGCAGGAACTCTCAGGTGGAAATTAGTGTCACTGCAGAGCCAGGGTTGGGCTTCTGCCATGTGTGTGCCCAGGCTGGCTGCAGGCTCTGGCCGCAGGGAGCAGCAGTGCCAGCAGGCAGTGAGTCATCCCACAGCCCTGGTATTTGCCAGGCCTGGGTGGGGTTCTGCAGAAATGCCACTTCGTTTCCAGAGAGCCATAAATCACTGCGTTCCCACAAGCCTCCATTCTGAGATCCCTGTTTGACAGCCATGATGGGGTTCACAGTTAATTAAAGGAAGAAAATAAAGAACAAAGAGAGCATGTGAAAGCAAAACCCAAATGTCTGGAGCAATTAACCAAAGAGCAACAACTTTCACTCATCCTTCAGACGCTGACATGCAGTGCGTGGCTGGGAACTCTTGCCCTGCTGCTGCCCACTCTGGGGCTCTGCTTCCCTCCCCAGACAGCACAGCAATGTGCCTGGGGGCAGTGTGTTCCTCATACAGTGACACTGCTGCCCAGCTGCTTGGCTGAGGAGTAGCTGTGTAGGAGAGGGGTGAAGGTATGATGCAGCTCATTGCAGAGCCTCAGTATCCATAGTTTTGTGATCTTATCTGCTGGTTGTTCCTGGTTACCCACGGCCCTTGTTGCCCTCTGGTGTTTTTGCCTCCACTGTGACGTGACTTCTCTTGCAAGTCCAAACAACAAAGCTGCCTTCCCCATACACTAAGGCATTTCTTCTTTTCCTAACTCAGTTCTGCAGTGCAGATTTATTAATAAAAAAACACAATGTCATGTGCAGCCCTGTGCCATCACATCTGTCAACGTCACCACGACATGAAATGGTGTTTTTGTTCCACCTCTTGGTGTCTCTTTACTACAGCCATCACTGGAAAGGAGAGCTGAGGTCTGTGCCCAGCTGCCAGTAGGAGTTTTGGCTCAAGGTGTGGCATTCTGGTATCTATCACACGTAGGACTGATATCCAACAGTGACCAATTCAAAGCAACTGCTGGCTGAGTGGGGTTGGGTTTTGCAGAGCTTTTGCAGTAGTATAATCACAGGAATATGGTGTAGGAGCCTGGCACAGCAAAGCTGAGTGCCATCACCACAGCTGTGAGAGCTGTGCAAGGTGAAGGTGCACCTGGAGCCCCTGTCCCCCAGGGAACAGCCTTCTGCAGGAGGTCTGCAGCAAGGAAATGCAACACCTCGTTAGAGAGCAGAGGGCAGGGCAGGAGAGCAGGCAGGGCTTTGTGGGGATGTGAGGGTGGATATTCTCCTCTACATGCTTTCTTTCCATGGTTTTCTTGTGGTTTGTCACAGCCGTGATGGAAGCTGCAGTGGGCTTCCTCCCAGATGCTCCTTGTAATTGTGTTTATATATACATATCATCACTGGGACGCAGCTCTGAAGCCTTCGTTCTGCTCAGCACATAGATTTGTCTCTATGGGGAGCCATGTGCATGCCAGCAGTGCTTCTGCAGGAGGCAGTGGGCCCTGAAGGGACATTAGGGACAGGCAGGAGTGATGCTGCGGGTGTCCTTGTGCGCAGCCTCTGCTGCTGGCAGCTGTGCTGTGAGCACGGGCTCACAGTGCTCCCAGAATGGGACCCAAATGGGTTTGCTGGGAGTGAGCCAACACTGAATTTAGAGCATGGCTGCTGTGTCAATGGAGAGGGCAGTGACAGTCCTGGACCTGCTAACTGTGCGGGCAAATAACTGTCCAGGAGGGTGCTGCTGGGGATGGGGTGGTGAGAGGGGACTGTGGGGGGACTGGGGGCTCCTTCCAGTCTTCCTTCATTGGTTCATGTGGCATCACTCGAAGGGGTTTAAAAACTGCTGCTTTTATAAGATGGACCTTGAGGGAGAAAGGGGAAGCTGTGCAGTGTGTTTCTGGCTCTGTCATCACAACTGCCTGACACGGTGTGATGCCTTCTGCTGGTTTATTTAGTAGTAAGGAGCAAAAGGTCACTTGCTCTCCACAGCCTGATGGGGTGAGTGCAATAGAAGGACAACAGATCTATCTGCTTCTGCACAAAAACCCATTAACACCCCTCCTCTCCAGACTCATGCCAGAGCCTCCAACCTCTCCCTCTCTGTAATTCCTGCACAGGAGGTTTGGGAACACAGGTGAGATGTAGACTGGGTGGCTGCTTTATGGCCCTTTCTGCTCCCCTGCTCTTTCCAGAAGCGCAGAGGCCCAGTATGCTCCCATCCTTTCTATCTGCAGCAGGATTTAAGGTGCACCCTCACATGCTTTTCCTGTTCACAGCGCGCACCCCCGCTACAAACCCGGCCTCCTGTAGAACCAGGAGCTAAGCAGCCTGCAGTGGTGCCACTGCTTTGTGCAAATCCCAGAGCGAGTTAGCTAGGAGTGGGCACTGCCAGCTGCCAAAAATGGGTGCTCAGAGCAGATCACAGCCAGGAGCCTGCCCCTCAGCCTGCCCCACACCAAATACGGGCTGTGGCATGAGTCAAAATGAGGAGCACCAGAAAATAATAGACCTCGCATGAAGAAGAACAATAATAAGCAGCCGTAAATCACCTTTCATCTGCAGATCACAGAGGCGTCCCAAGCCTCGTTAACATGGCCTTGCAGCATCCCTGCCCCGTAAGCAGCAGCGCAGGGTGATGGTTATTCTATCCGTTGGCATGTGGCCACATGTCTTTGCAGGCACCTGCAGAGGGAACTGGCAACTTGCAAGGCTGGTCCTGTTCCACCCCTTGTGGCTGTGCTGCAGGGCACAGTGTCACTGAGCTGTGTCATGGCACAGCCGTGCGTCCCCAGTGTGAGCAGAGCTCCAGTATCTGCTTGCCCAGCAGGCAGGGGGAGGTGGGCCAGGACGATGGGAGCAGAACTCACTCAGGATGCAATCCACCGATGCCTTGGTTTTGTTCTTGTGGTTTTTTTTTTTTTTTTTTTTTTTTGGTTATTTTCTATGAGCAAATTGTTATTTAGTTGGGGGAAAAATTGTTAGCCAGGGTGGTGAAGCACTGGAACAGGTTGCCCAAAGGAGGTTGTGGATGCACCATCCCTGGAGGCATTTAAGACCAGGCTGGATGTGGCTCTGGGCAGCCTGGTCTGGTGGTTGGCGGTCCTGCACAAAGCAGGTGATCGTTATGGTCCTTTTCAACGCATGCCATTCGATGATTCTATGATTCTAAGATAAACCCTTCCAGAAGCAACAGCAAGGTTGTAATAAAGTATGGCAGTAAAGTTTCAAATCTCACCACGATTTCTTAAATGTATGTGTCTATATCCCTGTATAACATATACCTATTTATAAAGACACAAGTAAATTCTTGAAAGAGAATGATAAGAAGTGGCATCACCAGGAAGTTTCCCACTGAGCTGTGTGTACCAGACTGCCCTCCTGCTGGGCTGGGTACCTACAGCACACACCCTGCTGCACTCTGAAGGATGTACCTTCAGATTCTGCACTACAAAACTGTGTTTTGAGCTTTTAGTGAGTGGAATGAAGAACAAATTACTGGCTTCCATGTGGGAATTGCAACAGCCTGTGCAATACGGGAGGGGGGAATCAGGCTGGATAGTCTCTCTCTCCATTCAAAACACCTATGAACATCAGTGCAATGCCGTGTGACTGTGTGATCGTTTTGCATTGCTGAAAATAGCTCTGCAAGGTGCTGGGAGATAGCAAAAGCCTGCCCCTGGCATTGCACTGCTGCACTGCACACTAGCAACTCTGTTGTGCAAAGAAAGCACCTCTGGAGCATCCTGCTTTGTCCCCGCTACAAGCAGGTGAATTAAGGGTTGGGGAGATTGTCATCTGCTTCAGGACATGGGGAGCGTTGGAGGAGAAGTGGGACCTGAGAGCTGCAGATGACAATCCCTCACTCTGACTTCTGCATGCCAGAGTCATTTCCTTCGTTATAAATAACCTTGTTTATAACCTCTGTGTCATGATTCAGCTTTTCTGCAGTCAACAGCTGATGGCCATCAGAGCAGGGCAGCATCAGATTTCAGGAGGAAGATGCAGCAGGGTGGTGTGGCTCAGGGATGCTCCAAGCAAAGGGCAGTTTGGTTCAGGAAACGACGGATACCCTCCAACGCACCGTTCTTTTTGGACAGTTCTCATTTCTGAGATCCCAAACTGCCTGCAGCTCCCTCTGTGCAAATCCCCACCCACTGCATGCCCAGCCAGAAACACCGGTGCCTCATCACCGTGAACGTGGCCCTGTCCAGGCCCAAAGGTACGGGCAAGCTCGGTTTTCCCAGTTCCTCTCCTCCTTCTTGCCTGTAGGTCAGAACATCAGACATGCGCTGCTCCTGGAGCCCTCCCAGCAGCACAACTACTGGTTTTACATCTACGGTGAGACTCACTGCCAAGAAAAATCTCCTAGAAAGTCCTGCGTGCCCAGTTTTATCCCTCACACTACTGGGTGATGTGTCCCGTGAGCAGCACAGCTCTCCTTCCTTTCAATGGCCGTGCTGCCAGTTTAGCTCTCAGCTGCATTCTCTTGCTGGCAAAAATCAGGCAGAAGTTGAACCCCCAACACACAGCCCTGTGCTGCCAACCTGAGCTCATCCTGTCCTTAAGGAGCTAATCCTTTGTCCTTGCAGCAGGAGTTTTCCATAAGTGTGATTTTTTTTACACGACATCGCGTGTTTAATGTTTAACAGCGGGACCATTATGGTTTTATTAGCAGCACACAATGCTTTTTCATCTTCAACTGACTTTGCAAACATTAACTAATTGGTTTCAGCTCTGTGTCGGTGTGGTGGTAGCTATGGGCAGTGGTCTGCTCCTGAGTGCAGGGCTGGGGCTGCAAACACAACTGATCTGATTTTCCTCAGCGATCCAGTGTGGTTGTTTTCAGCTTATCCTAACAAAATGGGTAATGAAAATGCAAACATTTGTGGGAATTTGATGCAGAAGCCAGAAATCAGCTGGGTTATGTGTACGTGATGCTTCTAAGGGCTGCTTTGGAACAGGTCGGCCTGCAGCATCCTGAGGACGTGCATCAGGGAATGAGCTCCTGGCTGGCAGGACACAGAGCGTGCACACAGCTTCTGATTGACTCCCTCGTCTGCCTCATCACACCTCATCCCCACACCACTGTCCTGCAGACTCGGTTTGCTGATGCAAAATAGGAGTGAAATGTGGGCTGCAGTGTGGGAGAGCCCCAGGTAAGGGCCTGGTGGGGGGAGTGACAGCAGTGCTGGGGACAGGAGGGTCCTGGGTGGGAGATGGGACCGTGGCTCTGAGGACAGAGGCGACACAGCGGGGAGATGTGACTGCGGTCTGGGCACAAGGGGGTCCGGGTAGGAGATGTGTCGGTGGTTTGGGGAGAGAAGGGTGTGGGATGCGAACAGAGGTGATGTAGCCCCTCAGCGCGGTGACACAGCCGGCGGCTCTGGGGGCTCCGCGGGGGACGGAGCGGAGGTGTTGCGGGGACGCAGCCCCTCCCTGCGGGCAGGTAGTAATGACTTCGGGGGCGGTGGTCGGGGACGCTGCCCCTCGGCGTCGAGGACGGAGCCGGGGGGCGTGACGGCGACTTCGGGCCGGGTCTCTCCGTCCGCCGCCGGCGGGGGGTGCGGCGCTCGGCGGGCCGGTTGCCATGGCAGCAGCCAGGCGGCGCGGCGGCGCGCACGGTCGGCGGGGCGCGGCGCGGCGCGGCCCCGGAGCGTACCATGTGCGCCCGGCGGCGGGAGGCGGCGGAGGGGCCACGACGACGACGGCGGCGGCCGCTGCTGCTGCCCTGCTAGCTTCGCCACGGCGGGCCCGGCGACCAGGAGCCGCTGCGTCAATGTAACGGCGGCGACGGCGGGAGGGGTGCGGGGAACGCGGGGAGGGGGCGCTTCTGAGCGACATTCCCACGCCGCGCGTGGCAGCCCGCCGCAGGGAGGGCGGGCGGGAGGGAGGTGTTAAAATGGCGGCGCGCAGCCGGCCCCCGTGCTAACCCGGCCCCCGTGGCTCGCCCCGCGCCGCCGCGCGAGGCACGGAGCGGCCGCCCGCTGAGCGCCGAGGTAAGGCCGCGCTGCCCCCCCTGCCCCGGGGAGCGGCTCGGGGCGGTGCGGGGGGTTGGAGCGCTGCGCCTTTGTGCGGGGTTGGGCAGGCGGGAGGAGCGCGGCTGTTGCGTTTAGTTTTGGTCTTTTTTAAAAACAGAAGGAGGAAAAAAAAAAAAAGCCAAACTAATTGCTGCCGGCATCGCGACCGCCGAAAGTGGTGCCGTGCCGTGCCGGCAGCGCGGATCTGCGTGCGGAGCGGCCGGGGCAGTTTCGGCTCCGGGCGCTGCGGGGAAGGTTCGGTTCTCCCACCGCCGTGTGCAGCGCAGCGCCTCCGGGGGAGGGGGGGAATTTCTGTTTCTTTTTGCTTGCTTTCTTTCTTTCTTCCTTTTTTTTTTTTTTTTTTCTTCTTTCTTTTTTTTTTTTTTTTTTTGGACTCTTATTAAGACATGCGCATTTGTTCCTCCTTGCCACCGCACTGGAGTCTGCCTAGAAACAAAGAGCACAGCCTGGCGAAGTTGGGGCTGCCTCGGGAAGTGGCTGCTTTTTTTTTCTTTTTTTTTTTTTCATTCCTTTTTTTTTTTCCTTTCCTTTCTTTTTTTTTTTTTTTTTCTTTTTTCTTTTTCTGTTTTTCTTTCCCCTTTGCATCGTTTACCCGTGCGGTGGATATTTCCACGTGTTATTCCCGTGCGGCTCCAGGCAGAACCCCCCCGAACCCCTCTCTCCCCGTCAAGCCCGGCTGTACGCATTTGGGAAAGTGCAGCCATGATAGATGGGGAACTTCTCCCGCTCCCACCCAGCCCCGTGGTGACACTTGGCGGGAGGTGTTGCCTCCCCTGGAGCCACCCCCATGCTGAATCATTGCAGAGCGATGGCTGGGCAGCTCGGGGAGCCGCAGTCCCGTCTCCCCCTCCCCCCATCTCCCGTGCAGCGAGAGGTGCTGCGAGGTGAAGGGACGGTCAGGGACCTGTTGGCAGCGAGTAGCTCCGAGCTGGCATTGTAGCTGCTGCTCAGTGCTCACCGCTGCCTTTGGGGGGGCTGTGAGGGGCTGATCCTGCTGTGAGAGCTGTGGGTGAGCAGCGATCCTGGGGTGTGTTTGATCAGCAGCATCGCGTCTGTGCTGTTTGCCTAACTCACTTGTTTACCCTGAGCTCGATGCCTGCATTACTTAAGGACTTTACCTTTTGGAGGACTCGGGGGCACGTGTGTGGTGCATGTGAAGGTGTTGCTCGGTGTTCCTGGCTTTATTCGAAGGATGCCTAGAAGTTTAGAAGCGAGAGGTGGGATGAGCGATTTGGAGCTGGGGTGTGTGGGGCAGGAGTAAATTGCAGCAGTTGTTGGACATGCAACGTGATCCTGTAATTAGAGAGAGGTAATAGTCTGCGTGCCATGCAGGAGCTATCGTGTGTCTGCGCTGAGCAGTTGGAGTCGAGCTGGTTCTGCTGGGATTATGCAGTTGCAGAAGTGATGCTGTTTAACTTATCGTACAGCAGCTTCAGTGGGGTTGCAGGGATGTATTCCCCTGTGGGTCCTCCTTGTTGGGTATTTTGCTTCTAGGGTAGTACATAAAGCTGCAAAGGTGCTGCTCTCCTGGTTGGAGGAATACCTGACGTGGCACAGTCCTGCTCCTCAGAGCTTTATTTACAAATGAAAGCTCAGATCGCACATCTCGGTCCTAGGAGAGAAAAGAAAAGCCTTCCAAAGGAACTGCTTATGGGTTCAGATCTGCACAGTTCATGCAGCTGAAGGGTTTAAAGGGCTCCGTAATTTGGTCTTGAAACTTCCCTGCCCCCACCACACTATACCCTATGTACATATCCCTATATTCCTGTTCCCAGGAGGTGTGTGCTGGGACTGGGGCTCTCTCTGCAGCGGGGTGGGATCCTGGGTGGCTCTGGGATCCGGGGCAATGCAGCACATGTGAGCCCAGAGCTGAGCTGTGTGGGCACCAACCCTTTCTGCAAGTGCTAATTTCCCCTGGTGTGTGTGTATGTATATATAGAGAGACATGGTTCATATTTAAATTAAGTCATTTTAAAGTAATGATGGCCCAGAAAAGTTTGAGAGCTATTTTGGCATTTGAGTGCTTCTATTTGAGAGACAATGGACTATACAGAAGCTTCTAGATATTATGGGATGCACCTACAGCAGGAGGAGGTGCGGCCTGATCTCTGACACAGTCTGTCTTCTCAGAAGCAGCTGTGTTTTACACATGTACCTTTCAGTCTGGATGCTGCTGTGCATCTCTAATGGCTCTGCGCTGTGTTTTGGGTCTGTGATGTACCGCAGGGGGTTCAGAGCAGCTCTGGCAGTCACAGAGGAAGCTCCCTGTGGTTGCTGTGATGCCCAGCAGTGCCTGGCCACAGCAGAAGGCCGTGGTGACACCACCTCCTCTACACTGAGGGGGAGTGAAGGCTCTCCAAGCAGAATGAGGTGGTGGATCTGGTGATGGTCCTCTTTTCTCCAAGGTTACTGAAAAGTAGGGATGCTGCGGTGTTGATGCTGCTGGAATGGATACAGTTTTACAACCACGTAGGTGGTTTTCTGATAGTTTTCATGGCCAATACTGCTTCATAACCAACAGCAGCCTTCTCTGCCTTCTCCTTCTTTGTCGAGGAGTAACTTGTAAGAAGTCTGAGTGTTTTTTCTTATATTTTCCAAATCTTGTTCTGTGCGCTTAAGGGAACGTTTAAGTGGGATTTAAACTTGTGACTGCAAACTCAGGGGAGCTTGAATTTCTTACCTCTTGCTGTATAGTTTGCAAGACAGTTTTGAAGCTTATGATGCTGCAGAGAAAGAAATGGTTTTGCTTCCAGCCCTTTGCACCAGTTCCTTTACCATCCTCATGGTTTAAAAATAATCTTGCAGAGTAACAAGGAAGAGTGACGCTCATTTTAACTGTTGCTGCTTTCCTGATCTGCTTCTCCATATGGCCGTGCAATTGTGCTGGCACAGGGATCTGGGGTACAGGACAGGGTGAGGGTTTTGTTTTCATCACTGGCTTATGCTGAGTTAAAGTGATGGTAAAAAGTGCAGTTTGTGTCTTGCAAATGGCATTCTTAATGCACAAGGCAAAGCATGGCTTCCCTAGGCACCAATGCCTGCAGCTTGGTCAGGTGCCCGAAAGCAAATTGAGATTTTCTTTTGGTGAATGCAGGCAGAGGTGATGATTATGTATCTGCAGACAGGATTTGGTTGCTGGTGCTTGCAGCAGGACACCTGCCACACCAGCGGTGGGAGCTCAGCTTTGGCAAGAGAGCAAATCTTTGTGTGACTCAGATATGTTGGGAAGGAGCATGCTGCTTTTATGGAAGCAGGCTTTTCTGTCCATGAGCTTACTAGAAGTCACGTGTGGAAAATAAACCGAGAGCTAGAAACATCGTGCTGGTCGATGAGAGGGAGGCTGTGTGTTGGAAAGGAGGCTTTGCCTACGTCTGTTTCCAGATGTGGTAATAGGAGCTGTGGCTCTCTGACTGTGCTCTACAAATGAGACTCAGTATCCAAGTGAAGAAGGTCTGCCACCTCAGGCAGACCTGGCACACCACCTCGGGGTTCCCCAGGTCCACCTCCTGGCATCCAACAGGACAAAACAGCCTTTGAAACTGGATAGAAACACTTGGCTGGACAGCAGTTGTGGTTTGGGAGGGGAAAGAAGAGGATGGCTGTCTGTATTGAGCAGTGTGTATTTGCTCTTAAAATCCCTTGAAAGCTCTGAAGCTCAAACTTGCAAATCACTCAATGTACTGTTTGCCACATGTAATATTTCAGTGAGAAGTTTCAGTTCTGTATGGATGAGTTAATGCAGGAATTGTTCCATTTTAAGTGACAGGGAACCAGTTACTTGTGTAATGCTCTGTGCCGTGCTGTTTGCCCATTATAGTATGAACTGGTATATTGCAGCCTCCTGCATCCTTTTCTGGTGCAGTGCTCAGGTTTTAACTTGATGTGTGTTTTGGGCACAGGCTGAACCGCACTCAATGCTGGAGCCTTTATGATACCAAAATATTCTGTAATTCTCTGTTCACCTTTAAACAGCATGGTGGGTATGCCAGACTTTGTTTTTTTTTTTTTTTTTTTTTTTTTCCTTTGTGGAACTGAATTCATTGTGCCTGCTAAATGTAGAAATGGCATAAACAGATCCATTTTCTTTGCTTTCTCCTGGTTCACGTGTGCGTGCAGATTGCTGCTTCTAGGTAGATTGTTTACTTCCATTTGTGCTGGTGGCATTTTTGCAGCTGTGTGCCTCTTGCCTGCTAAGTTATTCCCCTAGCTGTGCACCCTCCCATTTTTCCGTGCCATCTTCCTACAAGGGTAGGCGATGTTATCGTCCCCCATTTGAAGCGGTGTCAGCAGGTAGTTGTTATTTCTCTTTCTCCCATCCCGATGCTAAGCACCTGCAGGATGAGTCTGTTGCATGGAGCAGATCCACGCCTTGGCCTCCAAACTGTATGGCCCTGTGTGATAGGAGCGAGGTGCTCAGCAGCCCCTCGTGTGCTTTTTGTCAGTTACACCGGGAGGGAGCTGAAAACGAGCGGCCTTCAGAGCTCGGTGTTCGGCATCGGAGGGCTTGTGAATGCATAAAATCAGAGAGAATGTGTCTGTGTAATCCGATCTGTTCTTGAAAGCCTTGCGGAGGGCCGCATGCTGCAGACATAAGCTGTGTCAATAAGAACTCTATTCACTCTCGGAAAACAGCCTCGTGACCGGGTTTGACTGGCAGGCATCCGAAGGGAGGGCCTTTTTGGAGAAGGAGCTCTGATTTTGGCGGCACTTCTGACCGCCTTCTCGGACTCCCGCTTATTGTTTTCGCCTCCGTGTTAACTTGGATTTTGCTGGGGTGGGATTTGGCCCGGCGTGATAACGGGAGCGACCTTCCTCACCATGCGGCCCCACGGCAGCGCTTAGGAACGGGAAGGTGACGGATTAAAGAGAATATGAGGTAGGGCTGGGAACTGTTGTGTGTGGGAGGGTGTGCTCGCGTGCATGCTCAGGGTGCCTTATTGCAAAACAGCGGCACACAACGCCGCGTCCTTGTGAAAGTTGCAGATTGCAACGCATAAAGTGTGCGTTTGTGCACGTTTCTGTGCCGCCTGCATCGTTCTGGCAGATGTCTGTAATACCCAGAAGTGTTGTAGGGTGAAATTCTGCTTTCACTTAGGCTGGCACAAATCTGCTCTGAAGCCTGCGTCGTACTAATGGCTGTAATTTGCTGCTTGTCGTTATTAGAGGAAGAAAGAAAATCCCACCAAACAACATCCTTATTTTGCTTTACGAAGTATTCTAGACCTGGCATATGTAGCATTTTAAATCCTTGTAGGAAAAACCTGGTTGAGTTAATAAAAAGGATGGCTACAAGATTTTCTGAAAGCGGAATCTAAATCAAAATAGCAGACTGAGCTGCTGCTTCATGTGTTGTGTTTGTGTAAATGGCATTTGGTTGCGTTACATGCATGATATTCAACATTTCTTCTGCTGAAGTCTCCGAGCCAATCTCTGCCTTTCCCTTACTGCTGCTGACAGAAGAGATGCCAGGCTGTCAGTTTTGCACTGGTTTTTCCTTATGGGTTCCTTGGTCTACCTGGGGCCTTTTTTTGAAGCTCCTGGACGCATGTTGTGATTTGGAAATAAGCTCGTCTGTATGCCTTGCTGTGTGATTTCTGTCACTGCATAGGAAAACTTGTGAATATAATGGGGATGTAATATACACAAGGCTAAAAAAAAAAAAAAAGCGTGGCACGGAGCTATTATTTCAAATAAATGCAATTATGTGTTAAGCCAATTGAGGCTTGACTTAATTTCTCAGCGTTTGCTGGTGACAATGCAGTAAAACCAGAAAAAATGCCTGCTCTGAACTAGGAATGTGCCTGCTGAAAGCTGCGAGAGCTCCAGAACGTGGCCAGGCAGCTGAGTGCTGGCCTTCTGCAAAGGCCTGATCCTGTCTGTGAGAGCTGCAGTAAGAGATGGGTCCTGCGCTGGGTGGGGAGATTATTAGGCCTTGGGAGAGCAGCGTGCAGTGGAGGGCTGCGGCACACAGGGGCAGGAAATGCTGCTCACTGCTGCTTGTAACTCAGGGAGGCTGCAGCTGGGTAATTTGTTTTTACTTCCTGTTCCCGGTATGTTTGGGTCAAAAGTAGCAGTGTTTTTCCATATTAAGATGTTTGGCTTCATTCTGCGAGGCAGCAATAAATCTCACACTGTGCACAACGCGTTTCTTGTATTTTGGAGGCTCTGTATTGCTGCTTTTGACTTTTAATTTGGATGGTGAAACCTTTATTAGGACCTCTCCTGTCACATAGACCTGCTTTTCAGGGGAAACAGAAAGCTTTTTTTTTTCCTTGCTCTGTTTTGGAAAGAGGCTTTGCCCTAACTCAGGACCCTGCTCTGCTTATGTTACAGTTTTTATCTAAAAGGCTTTTTTTTTTTTTTTTTTTTTTTTTTTTTTTGGTAGAAAAAAGAAACAGTAGCACAGAACTGTTAATGGAGTTACATGGTAACATGGTCTGTCCTCATCCCTGAAGCCTGCAGATGCTGGAGGTGATGTTCAGGAGCACAGAGCAGCTGGCTCTGCCCTCCTCCTGGTTCTGAAGGGAGGAGCAGGGCTGGTTCTGCATGAGGTTTGGTTGGCACTGCTGGAAGAAGAGGCCTGCTGGGCTGGGGACTGCAGCTCTGGGTCTGTGTCGTAAAATGGCACATCAGGCAGCTTATGCTCAGGTGCCAGGGCTGAGATGAGGATGCTTCTGCTGCTGCTGAAAGGCAAATTTGTTTTGTGTCCCATGCTAGGTGGAAGGTTATACTTCTGAAAAGACCCTGAGATCCAGACATGAGGTACAGGGAGGTTTCTAGTGTGTCTAACAGTAGATTTATTTACATTCTGTATGGTGCCACCATCTTGTCCCTGTAGTGATGGGTAAATGCAGCCCAGCTGGGTGGCCGCACTGCTTTGCATGCCAGTTGATGTTAGGAGCTGTTTCCCCCCCAGGTCTTGGAGCTTCTCCACATGCTCAGCCAACCCGGGGGGCTTATCCTTATCTTAGGGTCCACACCCAGTTCCTTCTGCATTTCAGATGTAAATGACTTTCTGCGCAGGTAAGGAGAGAAGCAAATTTGTTTGGAGCTTGCTTATTTGGGGAAATTGTGGAAGCTGATTGAGGGAGGCACTGCTACAAGGCAGAACCTTTGGATGCTCTGAGTGTCCTTGTGGCCTCTCATCTCCACAGAGCCTGCTGCTTTCTGCCCTTCAGATGGGTTTTGGCACTGGAAGGTGCAGTGTCTTTCCTCCGCTGTTCTCCTTGTTCTTGTGTGTGGTCTTGTAAATGTTTGGTCTAGCCAAGAGAGGGGGCAGAACCGCTCAGGCTGAGGGCAGCCAGAGCTCGGGCCTTTGGGAGTGTTGGTGCAATGGAGCTTGGAGGGTGCTCTGGCCTGCAGGAGAGCATCTGCACAGGTGGGGCTGGGCTGGTCAGCAACAGCCTTTTGCAATGTGCTGGGGTTTTTAACTCAGTAAAATGCTAACTGTTGTAGCTGCATGCTGATTAATATTAGAGTAATGCTTAATGTAGCTGTTGCATAAGGCTGTGAGCAAAGGCAGGTGCTTTTTACCAGTAGTAACTCCCTTTTTGAAACAAAAGAGCTGGACAATTGAATTGAGCTGATCCTGTGCTTCTGGAATGGGCCACAAACTACATTTCAAACTGCATGCAGACGCATGTGCTGTAGGCTTGGAAATGCATTGCCTTGCAGGGACCAGGTGAGTAAATACTGTTCCTGAATAGAATTCACACCTTCAAGAGAAGCCATTTAAGTTCAAAGTCTCGTATTGGTCGGTGCTGGCTGGTGATTTTTTTTCTTCAGTCCCCTTTACCTCTGATGCATGGGGATGTTGCTGCTCCCACTCCTCAGCTGAGCTCGTGCCTCTCCTCTCCTGCCTCAGTGGTGTGCACTGGTGGGGCTTTCCTATCTCCTGGTGGCAAGGAAGCCATTAGAACTGTAGAACAAATGCAGCAATTACCTAAAAAAGAGAAGATAGGATGCTTGTTAAGTTAACGCTACAAAATGCTTTTTTAAGGCACCTAGTACAACAAA
Source organism: Meleagris gallopavo (assembly GCF_905368555.1). Lineage (NCBI taxonomy): Eukaryota > Metazoa > Chordata > Aves > Galliformes > Phasianidae > Meleagris > Meleagris gallopavo. Next base: position 3,519,759 of record NC_139412.1, on the reverse strand, counting down.
ACTGCTGAGGGGGAGAAGTCCATTATAGTGATTATAGTCCAAGTATAGCGTCTTCGTGATGGGTAGAAAGTGAAGCTGACTACAAATGGGAGCAATACTGGAAGGTAGAAAAACCATCTATATATTTTGAAAGGTAAAAGAATGAATTTAAATTCATTTAATGTCTGTAATCTTTGAATTATTAGCTATAATCTACTGCTGAGAAGCACTCAGTCCTGACTTTTTTTTTTCCCTCCCCTTCCACAGAACAGCATTAATAAGAACTGAATGTTTCTCCTGACCTCTGCCTTTAGACTGTGAGCTCCCAAGAGCACAAATTACTCTTCTGTATTTGTGGACAGCATCTGCAGGTATTGAAACCTGCCACACAGAATAGCAGTGCAGCTCAAAATGTGCTACTGCAGTCCTGGGTCACTTAGCAAGGATCCAATCCTGTGCACTGCTTACAGGAGGAAGGCAGTAGGGCTGCAGCTGGGTGTGAGGTGCAGGGCTGCTTTTAGGGCCCTCTTAAACCAGAATGTTTCCAACGTGGTTCTCAGCAAGGTGGTCTCAGGGAGAAGGATTGCTGAGCTTGGAGAGTGAGAGGGATAACACTGCAGGATTTGCTGATATATGCCTTCCTGGAGACGTACCGAAAGGGAAATACAGATGTAATGCTGTAGATGTGCCTGATGCAGTAACGTTAGCTGGATTGTGGAGATAAGAGTTGAGGCTTTAGGACTGTTGTTTGCAAAGATTGAGCTTTTAGTGTGAGGAGAGCAGAGCAGCCACATCTGCCACCTTTAGGTGGGAGGTTATCACGCTTGACTGCCTTTTCTGAAGGAGAGTGCGGGTGGCTGTCCTTGTGCATGCAAGTTTGCTTAGATTTCTGCAAGAATGTGATGTTGTTCATCTTGGAGATTCAGGCAACCAAGAGAGAATTAAAGCATGAGATCTGCTTGCTCATGACCCGAATCCCCTAATCACAGCCTCGTGTAAGTGAAGGTCTTAGGGTGGGTTGAGTAGAGGGCATCTCCATGCAAGAAAACGTACATCTGTCCTTAGCCTTCCAGAGTTAGAGAGCTTACTGGTGTTGAAATGTAGTTGAAGGGTGCCCTTGCCGTGAGCCAGAGCAGCTGTGTGTGTCCCTGCTTTCCTCTGTGTCAGGCACAGCACCTGAGCCACGGTGAGGGCAGGTGCCTGGCCCCTGGGGTGAGCCCGTGCCTTTTGGAACCCTGCCTTAATTTGGTTGGGTTAGAGCCTTAGTTTAACCTCTGTTCAGCCAGTTTTTCTTCTTTAGGTCTGGGAAGGAGCATTAATGTGGTTCATACAGTAGTGTGGCCACTTTCACTGACCCTGTGATTTGCTTCTGACTGTCTCTGTTTTCTGTGGATGTTTTTCATAGGGTGCCTCGCTAATGCCAAGCCAGTGGTAATCCCACACTTTGAACTTTGTGTTCGACTAATTCTGGATTGTGAGGCTGCAGCCAGAAATGTAAGATTAGCTGTTTTTTCAAGTAGGTGGCTGAACAGAAAAAGGAATTAAAAAAAGAAGGAAAGGAATTTCATCCACTTTGGATGAACCAGTAAAGGAAAAAAAAAAAGCATTTGGCTTCAGTGATCAGCTGGAAAAATGTAGAGTTTGTTTATTTATTAGATGAGAGATAGAGATACTTGGCCTTGAAGCACAGTTTCAGCTTAGAGGTAGAGAAGAAAAACGTGAGGAGAAATGCTGCTGCTCCACCACTGCTCCCTTCTTGTAAGAAGTGCTCCAGTTTTTCTTTTGAAACAAGCTGAGAATTCAGGTTAGTCGCTGTAGAACTGAATAAATAATTTCTCAGAAAAACACTGCCTAGCTTGTGATCATAGCAGATGTAAAGGCAGATGAAAATATTGCTGTGAGAGTGCTTTAAAAGCACAGTTGGCTCAGATAGGCTGTTGTGTAAACCAGGGGAACATCTCTGATTTTTGTTACCTGAGGATCTGGCCTGCATCTTGTTTTTCATCTCCTTTCCTATCCCACCCCCACCTCCTCCCATGATACAAAAGGTGAGTGTGTGCAGAGGATTTCTTGCAGCACTCGTTCAAGGACGGTTTTAGAGCTCTGAATTTGATCAGGAGGCTCCACCTGGCCTCACAGGGGTGTTGTTTGCAGCTCCTGTGCATCTCATGCGAGGCTGTGCTGCTGTGCGCTGAGAAAATAGCTGCTCAGCATCACGTCGGGTACAGATCTTTGGGTTTTTGCTAAAAATGGGAGAGATGTTCAAACACTGTGCAAATGCCCTTGTGAACCAAGGAGCACCTGTGTTGTCACCTGAAGGTTGAATTTATAGCAAGCTGCCTTCTAACTCGTTATCAGCTTATTTGAGTTGCTAATATCTGACTGATGGGTTGATATTTGCAATGCTGCTGTTAGTAAGTCACTGAGGTCGAGGTCTTCTGGTCACGAGATGGATGGAGCATGTCGGCCAGACCCTGCTCAGTGTGGGATCCCAGGTGGGGATGGGGTACCAGCAGGCTAGGGTGAGGACTCAGAGCCTCATGGGCTGCCCGAGTCTAGGAAGGAGGGAATACAGGGAGCTTTTATCAGGTGATGGGTGGAGGAGAGGCAGGGCTGGGACCTGGACCAGGAGAAAGGCTTTGAATAGATGGCAGCATGTGAGGGAACGATGTTGTAGGCATCAGCAGGAGCCTTGTTATATTTGGGACTGAAGCATGGCTCCTGTGTATGGTATTGCTGTCTTGTCTTTTTGCTATAGGATGACTGACCTTTAGGTGAAGCTGCATGGGTCAGACCTAGCTTTTGTTTTTGTGTGAGGCTGGGACTCTGTCTGAGGAAAAGTTGGTGTTTGTTCATTGAAGTTTTGTGTCTCGTGCAAGCACTGGAGTGGGGATTTATGTTGCAGAATGTGAAGCTGGTGTTTCATGTTGGCTTTCTAGCTATTGAACACGTGTGCTTTTAAAGAACGTGTGGTTCTAAAGGAGGCTTTTGTCAATAAACTCTGGTGTTTGTGCAGCATGATCAAGAGTCTGCAGGCTGAAGGGGGACGGAGTGCAGACAAGCCTGTGTTGGAGTCCCTGTGCGTTTGCTTTGCCCTTAAGGTAAAGGATTAGTCTTGAAGAAAAGGAACGAGGTCAGGTCTAGACCAAGAAGTAGACTCTGGAATCCAGCCAAAAGCATAAGAAAGGTTTTTCCTGTAACAGCATCCTAGATGTGGCAGTTGTGTTGACTTAGCCGAAATGAGACTGACATCTGTAGGTCAGGCCTGATTAAAAGCAAAGGAGGGTGGAGGATAGCTGCACGGAGTAAAGAGGATTTAAAGATAATGGCAGGGGGTGATGCGCAGCCCTTTCTTGCAGAATTTGGCTTGGCCTTGGACTCTCACCCTGTGAGCAGGGAGCTCTGTCAGCCTGCAGAGCACTCCCTGCAGAGTTGCTCCCTCTTTCCCTCGTTTGCAGCGCGTATGGATTCATCCCTTCCCTCCAAGCCTGTGACTCTTTGGATAGATGTCTGACTTGAGCTTTTGCCTTCTACCATTCAAGGGAAACCTTCCATGCAAACCTTTGGCTTGCTGTAAAACCCTGTTGTGAAGACAGCACCCACCCCTCACTTTGTTCTACCAAAGGGTTAAATGTCTGGGTATTTTGCTTGCTTCTGATGAAAGACATGGCATTGCTGAGCATTGTGTGCCAGAGGCTGCTTCAGAAAATATTTCTGTGTTCCTTTTGACCCCTGCATCTTTCTGCCTACCTTCAGTTGTGCTGGCTGCCAAGGATGCTGGAGACTGTTTCTTTGCTAAGAGAGGAGGAAAGAAGAGAACAATTGCACTTCTGAAGCAATAACCCTTGTGCTTCGCGTTGTTTCCAAAACTACCTCTGGTGGCTTCTTACATCCTGAATGTGCTGTTCTCTGAAAGGCACAGAGGACTGCCATTATTTGAGATGGGTGAACTGAGTCACAGGGAGGCCAAGTGACATACTACAAACACAATGAAGGAGCTTGCTGCTGCTGCAGTCAGAATGCAGTCAGTGTCTTTCTGGTGCTTCCCTAGGAGGGGACGTGAGCCTGGGGGGAGCTTTGGGGAGTGTATGTAGGGATGTCTGCAGTCTGCTGCCAGCCTTGCAAGAGGGAGGCAGTCTGCATCATGTCCAGCTGCTGTCAGCTTCCCACCTCAAACAGCTGTGGCTGGACTGGCCTATGCCTGGCTCCAGAGAAGGGCTTGGATTTTCTCCCTGGGGACAGCAGCACAGTCTCAGTGCAGCTCTCCAGGTACTCGTGCTTATTTATTTGCTTGGAAGCATTCTGGGACTGGTCCACTGTTCTGACTTTTCCCTGATTATTTCTGTCAGTGGAAAAATGTCTGATTTGATTAGCTGAAAATGTATGTAGTAAAAATCTGAAAGGAAGGGGTGTGCTTGGTTTCTCCTTGAAGCAGAAGTTGAAGTTTCTAAATGAAAACCTTTTCTAAGCAAGATGAAAGTAGAGAATTACTTGATGGGGAAAGTACTGACTTCCCTACCAGCCTTGAGTTGCCTTCAGTGGGGAGGAAGTGGGGAAATTGCCCTCGGCCTCTTTGGACCAGCTCTGCCCCAGTGGTTTTACCATGAAGTAAGAGTTGCACCAGAGCTGCCTTAGCCCCCTCTGAACCCAAGGGGCACATGAATGGTATGAACATGGCGATTTAACTCCTGCCAGATGGTGCTCCCTTCTCTGTAGCCATGGCACTGTGAAGTGCCCACAGCGTTTCTTGGAGGTGCTCTTCACATTCAGGCACTCAGTCCAGTCAGCCAGCACTGTTTGTCGTGGTGGTTGTTCGCATCGGTCTGTTAATAACTCCTACACTTGGGGAAATAACAGTGCAAGCACTGATACTGTTGCACGGAGTTCTGGGCCTCTCTGTCAGGAGACCAGCAATTGTTTGATTTCGTGGAAAATAAATGATCTCAGCTCTCATTGTAGTCCCTAAATTCATTTTCAGCTGTGACAAGGGCCAGGATTTAAACTTGTGTCCCCCAAAGTAAAACACAGTTAATTAGCCCACTCTATCATGCAGCCATTCTCAGTTTAACAAAGGCGGTGCATTCATCCAGACAGTTCTTGCTCATAAGCGATGCTAACCTTTTGAGCTGCATGTATGGCAGCGTGCTTGCTCAGAGCCTGAAGTCCATATGTTTGCATTCCCTTTTCAGCAGCGCTTCTTAACCCCTGTGTACTGCCTCATTATAATGCTGCTGCTGTCTGAGAAACTTCTGGCACCTGTGAGTGTGTTAAGCTTGAATGATGATTTGTGTTACGGCAATGACTGTGGGTTCCTACCAAGATCAGTCTGCTACAGAATGAAAGAGAGGGGAGGGGGTTTACACCCTAAAGAGCCCTCAGGGTAACACACAGGATTATGTGACTTCAGTCACTAACTGCCCCCCGTGAATGGGGTTCATGCAGTGATGGAGGGATAAGTGAGATGGCCCCAGGCAGCTCTTGGTTTCCGGGCTGCAGGAAGGATGTGGGAGCTCTCATCTTGAGTCCTTGGCTTCCTGTTCTTAGCTGAGCACATCTCTCAGGCTGCAAACCTGTTTGCGTCAGAGGCTGATAAGTGAGAGCTTGATTCTGAGTGCTGATGTGGGAGATCAGATGTGGAGAGGTACAACTCGCAGTAATCCAGCAGGAGTGAAGAAGCCCTGTAGCAGGGGCTGTGCTGTTCCTGGTAGGTCAGGGAGGCGATGGGTGCTTTTGTTTGCTGTCTCCCTGTTGGTTTGGGTTTAGCTTGGAAAGGCTGGGACAGGGCCATGAGCTTCCCAAGCAGGTCAGGCTCTTGGGAAACTCTCCTACCCAACTGCTGACCTCAGGCAGGATGCTGAACTCGGTCCTGCAGCGGGACTGCTTGGATTGATATTTGTTGAAGTTTGAATCCGTTGTACTACTGTGAGGCTGTACAGTCTTGAAATACTATGTTTCTGCCTTGTGTAAATACCTGATTGTTTCCCTGATGGCGTCTCAGCATTTAGCAAACTGGGGTCTCAATATGCAGTCAGCTGGGTTAAGGGAAAGGGCCCTAAGTCTGGGTATAACCATTGGCAGTGCTCCAGAAGGTGCCTGCCTTTAAAAAGCAGAGGGCCTTATTTTCAGACCACAGCATCTATTTAGATTCAGGCTGTTCAGCAAGTGCACGTACTTGGCTGCTTACTGAAACCTGTACTTACTGACATTGTAATCCAGAGCTTGTGTTTGCAGGCGGTGCCACTCGGTTGAATGCAATCCTTGCACAAAAAATCATCTGTATGTAGATACTGGAATGTGAACAGTGATGGCTGTGTGAGTGGATAGCGGGTCAAGACCCTCTGAAAATAGAAACACATTGATGTTGTTAGCAAAAGCTGCAGAGCGTGTTTTCCTTGAAAATGGTTATTCAATATTGTCCTCGGTGCCTTTGAATTAAACATACTGTAAGAGTTTGCTGGAATTCTGACTGTACTGGAGGATTGGATGTTGGGTAGTCATTATCAGCAGCCAGAGACGGTGGTGTGACCTGCTGAACAGACAGCGAGATGCATAGGCACTACCAGGAGGGGAATCTAAGGCAGGAAAACGCATGGAAAAATATGTATAAGTAAAAGTTGCGCAGCCAGCCCTTATGCAGCAAATAAAGCAAGGTCTTGCTGACCTTGGCAGCTGTACAGGGCAGCCTTTGCATAAGAATGACTTGTGCTTAATATACTAGAGAAATTATTCAGGGACAAATACTCTTGCTTCATGCAGCATTGGGGACACATCTTTTTATTCCGTTTGCAACATAAAAACACAAATGCACTGCAGACAGGGTAGGAGGAGCACTGACTCACCTCAAGCACTTTCAGCTCCATGTCCTGTGGTCTGGAGAAGGAAACTCAGCGCTGTCCTCCTGCCCAAGCTGAGCTCTCAGTGCTGTTAGCTGTCCCCTTCTCCTGCGGGGCTTGCAGTGGCTGGATGATGGGTGTCTTCCTTAATTAGCCCGTGTGGTTTGTGTCTGCTAACAAGAGATCTGTTGTACTGCCGGCACGCAAAGTAGTAACAAGAAGAATTGATAGGAAAATATTAGTTTGAAGGAGGGTAATGGTTTGTTCCTCTATGAAAATGTATTTTTACTTGCAAATCTAGGCATCTGCAGCTCAGGAGGCGTAGGTGGGCTTGTGCTGTCTGGCCCTTTGGTACTGCCCTGTAGCAGGGCTGGGTTGCTAAGTCCTGTCTGGCCAGGGAAGGGGAGCTGTGCCCAGGGCTGTGTCCTGCAGAGCCCTGCCCCTGGGGCAGCTCAGCACCTCAGAGAAGTGCTTTGCTCTGCTGGCTGTGCTGCGGTGAAGCAAGCAGAGAGATCTCTATCTGCAGGCTGGCACAGGCACAGTGCGCGTTACACGCCAGGAGATAGGGACTGGCAAAGCTTTTTTTTGTTTGTTTTTTACCCCTGACCTCCCTGTCAGCATTTCCCGTGCTCTGATTCTTGTATGCGGTTCTGAACCCAGCCAAGTACAGCTCACCTGCTATTCTGTGTAGGCAGGCATTCCTGCAGAGCCTATCTGTGGTGGCTCCCCACATTGGAGCCTGGTCCCTCTCCATTTGAGCTGGGACAGATGGACCCCACGCTGGCTGCATGCTCAGTGTGCCCTGGGGCCTGGCCAGTCCCTGTGCTGCCACCAGCCTGGGCTCTGCGTCTGCTTAGCTCCACGTGGGCTGGCAATCTCTTCCATGCTCAACAGCATCGGCATTTTGCCGAGCTCTGCAGGTAGTGCTGCTTGCAGATTCTTACTCACTTCCACTGGTTTTTGTGAGTTTTTCTCACCTGCTGAAGAGATCGGTGCCATAACTGACCCTCTTCGAGAGCAAATCCATCCTGTGAGTTCTGCCGGAGCAGTTTTGGAGGGCTGTTTTGGAGGGATATTGGGAGAGGGCCAGAGACGGTGTTTGTTAATATTGATCATGGGAAATGTAATTATTATGGATGTAAAGTGTTAAGTGTTAAATTAAAATGGGAGATTTGAAAGCGGTCAATAGATCAATTCAGTGACTGGGATGAAATGCTCAGGCTTTCAAATAATAATCAGATTTCCAATGAAATCTCCATTGTGTGTAATTAAAGGGGTTGCAACATTAAATCAGGTGTTAAGAGAATGATATTTAGAGGATGCTGAAAGAACCAAGATCCAGACAAAAAGAAGGTGAGCAGAGGCCCTAATGAAGCATAAATGATGTGGAGTGTGGGAAATATATGAAACTAGCAATTAAAACCACAAAAAGGGGAGAATGGTGGGAAAGTGGCAAAAATCCCTGCTGCAGTGCCCAACACCTGCTTCGGTGGAGGGGGGCCTGGTTTGTCCTGACAGATCCTTCATATTCCAAGGTCATGGTCCACCTATATGCATTCATGTCTACAGCTGAGGTGGTCTTGTTGGCAAGCCAGCCTTCCAGAGAAGTGAGGACAGCACATTAAAACCCACCAGCAGGAAGTACTGCCATGCAGAAGACTTCCAGGATATGTAAAAATATTAATTACCAATCACCACCATGTTTCAGTTGATGCATGCAATTGGTGCTTTGTGAAAAGGCAGAGGGAGCAATTAAAGAGAGAGGTGAATTAGGTTCCCTAATGGGATATATGAGGTATCCAAGGGCATGTGGTATTTCCAGGACACTTCTTTGAAATTTGTGCTTTTTCCCTTGCCCTGCAATCCTTAAGTGTGCAGAAAAAGCAGCAGAGTAGTAACTCCCTAATTTAACTGGCCTGTGAGTAATGGTAGCAAACAAGATCTGCTCTGCCAGTGGGCTTTGTTTTCTGGTGCTGCAAACCGTGCAGGAGGAAGCATCACAGCAAAAATACTTATTTTTGCTCTAATTCTTGAAAGGGATAACTCAGAACATCACACAGACCTCATGTTTACTGTGGGCTCTGCGCCTCTGAAGGTAATGTTGCCATGAGATGGAGGGAAGAGCACTTCTGTACTAGATCAGATGGATGAACTTTCTCGTTAGCCCCGGGCATTTATTCCTGACCTGTGCCTGTGATGTGATTAGCTGTGAAGATGTAGCTGTGAAGCTCTCCAGAGCCTTGGAAGATGCATGTTTTAACAGTATGCTCTCACTTTGTTTTATAATCCTGGTGGCAGCCTTTGCTGGTTAGTTCCTGAGGTTTAAATGGTGATTAGGTTAATGGATTGTAATGTAACCCCACCCAGCTGGTCATCAGTCCCTTGGAAATGCCTTGTGATTTTGCTCAGTATTGCTTAATTGCAAGCCCTGCCTTACCTGCAGACTTGGCGAGGCCGGAGCTTAGCCTGCTCTGTGAGCAGTGGGGTGAGAGCAGCTCTCCTGGAGCTCTTCTGTTAAGGTCTGTAACATTTCCACCTGGCGTAGTTGGGCAGAGGTAACTCAATCTTGTGCTGCAGCCTACAGAAGAGCTGCTTTGTTAGCAAAGCCGGAATGCGGGCTAGATGAATTGTGGATCTTATGTTCAAAATCACTGTTAATATTTTTTTTTAATTGCAACGGTTGCAAATGAGGCTTGTATTGAGCTCCTGCAAAAGGTTGGGAATTGCGACATTTCATTCCACAATTGCTCTGTCACTCTGACCCTCCCCTTTAAGGGAGAAATAAGCTTCACCAACTGCTATACATAAATCTTTAACTTACTGCTGACACTGGAAGTCCCTAAAAAGAAGCGTCTGAGAAGAGACTGATGCTTGGTCTGCAGCATATCGAAGTGCTGGGGGCAGGGAGGTCTGAGCGTGATCGTGGCCAGAGGCTCCAAGGGAGCTTATCTTCATCCTTCACGTGGAGCTGTGAGGCCCTTGCCAGAGGATGCTGCGGGTGCGTGGAGCTCGCACAAGTGCTGGAGAGACTGGACGAGGAGCAAGTGAGCAGCTGGTTGGGGAAAGCTCGTCAGGCAAACCACAGCAGGCTCAGGAAATCCTCTGAGTTAAAAATAGTGGGAGGCTGGGAGAGTATCGGGCTGGGAGATAGCGCATGTCTGCCTTGCTGTTGCTCTTGGGTGGCAGTGGGTGGCTGCTGGCTGCTCGTCTTGGCTGGGCTCCAGGGGAAGGGAGGGCCGTCCCTCCCCGTCTGCTCCCTTTCTCCGAGGTGCTCTGAGCTGTGCTGTCCCATGGGGTGAAGAGGGGAATTTGAGGATACGGGTTCTGCTGAAAGGAAAAGAGCATCCTGCTCCGTGGGAGCGCGGGTGGGGTGGTCCTCTCCTCATACAGAGGGGTTGGGGTTAAGTGGGGCCTCAGCGTGAGCCTGGTGGGGCGGCAGCGATGCGTGCACTGCGTCTGTGTCAAGTCCCAGTCCTGTTTTTCCTGACCTGAATGCATGGAACAGCTTGTTCTCTATTGTCTGTTAACCCTTACAAAGGCGCTTAATCTTGTTCTCTTTTGTTCTGCATTGGTTGTGCTCGGCGGGGTCAAGTCCCTGCTTTTGGTGCAGGGGCAGCGCTGCGCTCAATGGCTGTGTGCCGCACAGGGCTGAGCGGTGACGGAGTTAATTGCAGAGTGGTGATGGCCCTCCCCAGCCGAGGATCTGCTCCCATGAGCTATTTAAGCCTCTGTTTCTTGTATCTCCATGCCAATCAGATTAGCCAGTGCCAGGAAACAGACCACGGCCTGCTTGCTCTTGAATGCACCCTTTTTCATTCTTACCTGTTTATCCCAGTCAAGTCACTTCCTGCTCCACCTGTTTTTTTTTTTTTTTTTTTTTTTTTTTTTTTTTTTTTTTTTTTAAATTTAGCTGTGTTCCTTCCTTTTCGTTTTGTCTCCTTCTGGTCCATCTCGTCCCTCCCTGAGGCGATCACACTACGTTCTGCCATCCAGCCCTGGCACTTGGAAATGGGCCGAGTCCTGCTCCTGCCATGCTGCTTTGCAGCGTGTCACCTCTGCTCTGCTGCGCTGTGTTGTTCTTGCTCTTGCTTTCCTCCACAGTGCTCATCCTGCTGTAATTTGGATTCCCCTTAATGTGCAGCAGTAGAGAGATCCTCAGTTCGCTGGAGCTACTGAAAGTGCACGTTTTTCCAGCAGAGAAAAGGAAACGTGGTCAGGGGGAGGTGAGTGTTCCCTGCTCACGTGGCTGAGAGCTGCCCTGCTGCAACCGATCCCTGGGGCTGTTGCTTCTTCTCCAAACTGGACTCTTCTGCTTTCTTGCTGCTGATTTCACTGAGGGATTTGCTGCTGCAAAAATAAACTCAACACCCCCAGTCTCACAGGACATTGTGTTCCAGCCTGGCCATGTGTGCCAAAACAGGCCCATCCCTTGCCTCTTACAAGGCTCCACCTTTATCCTTATTCTAAAAATAAAAGGCAAGGCTATTCATTCCTTCCTAGTCGCTCTGTTCTGTTGTTCTGACCTTATTAGACTTTCCCAATAGAAAATTTCATTGAACTCCTCTATTAGTGGTGAAAACAAACAAGACCATTAGACTTCCTCTGGAAAAAATGAATCTATATCACAGGGAATTGTAGGGAGCCAATTTTCCAGTGCTGAGTTTGTGCTGTATGCATATGTTCCCTTGTATGTATTTCGTAAACAAAGTTGTCTTCACATTTAGAAGACTTTAAAACAATTTTTTATCCTTTAGATCTGAACTGGCTTGCCTCCTCTGTTGGAAATAAGTAGCTTCTGTAATGTTATAAGGAGCTGTTAGCTGAGGCTGCAAGAAGACTTTTTTTTTTTTTCAGACCTCCCAAGCTAAATATATTTTGAGGCTTATGTACGTGCATGTACGTAGGAATGATAGCCAGGTGATAGATTGCTAAGCCACATCATAAATTCAGTTTGTTGGACACCTTTGATTACCTCCTCTGCACTCTGCCTGTAATCATTCTCCTTCAAACATCCTTCTAATGTTCTTAACAGCAGCCAATTAAAACAAAGACTCCACTTGCCATCTATCCCTTCTTTGCCATCATCCAAGCTCTTTCCCTTGGGGGAAGGAATTAAGTGCACTGGTGTTTCCAAGAGCACACTCCAGATTTGGGAGAGTATATCCCTGTTTTGCTTTTGTCTGCTGATTTTAAAGTCAGCTTTGGCAGATAACCAACCAAGCAGAGATGGGTGCTTGTGTTTTTGGAGCTGCAGGATGCTGGCAAGAAGGATACAGCAGGTGGAAGGCACTGTTCATCCAGATGTGAGCCATGGCTAGCTAGAGCCTGTCTTCTCAGACCCCTGGTTTGATCCTGTGGTTTCACATTAAACCAGATGTTTTCCGGAAGAAAAACACACCACAAGCATTAGGAGGGAAATCAAAAGTAATTCCTGTCGCTAAGACCTTCCATGGGGGAGAAGTTGTAGGTTGTTGTGTTACACAGATGCAGGAAGGTGGGGAGATGATTGAAGATCTCAGGACTTGTGTTGATGTCTGTGACTCAGACATCTTAGGGGGAATGGAGGATGTTCAGTCACTGCAGAGTTGATTCACCTACCTGGCAATGAGATGAAGAGCAATGAATAATAGATTCTGGGGGGTGTGGAAGGCAGGAGAGGCCAACACACTAATTTTAAGCAGCTTGGGAAGTGCCTTAAGGGTGACTGTCATTTTCTTGCCTTTTTTTTTTTTTTTTTTTTTCCTCCAGAGCTTAGCTCTGTTGGCTCCTCTGTTTGCAGATGCCCAACCCCTCTCTGTCCCATGGGCACACCAGGCACACAGCCCCTGGACAGTCACCAGGCAGGTGGTACTGGATGTCAGAAGTACGCTTCCAGAATGGGCTCTTAATCCTTCTCGGTGCCTTCTGGCTCTGTTGTTCCTCCCACCCGTGTTCTGCTTCTGTGCTGGCAGGGTGTTTATTGCTGTGCAAGCAGGACTGGAGCTGTTGGACATGCTTTTCATCCTGTTGCAGCCTGCTGAATGGGGCAGATGTATGTGTATGTGCATGCTCCCCTCCTCCTTTTCTGTATCTTGTTTCATGCTGTAATGATTGTGGGGTCCGAGAGGTCGCATCATCTAATGCTTAAACAGCCTCTACCATAGACATTTTATAATGCCTGACTGCCATTCTTGGGTTTTATCTGCAAAGCATCACCAAGAGAATGGTCCCACTTGCAGAGGGACCGAGCAGCTTGTCCGGTGTCACTGGTGCTGCCCACAGCTGAGGCAAGATTTGAGCCCCTGTCTGCAGAGCCTGGCATCTGCAAACTAGAGCATCTGTCCTGTGTAAGTAGTGGCCTATGGGAACTACCTGTATGAGAGCAGTGCCTTTGGGGCGTGAGGCTGGGCTGCCCTGGGTTTCCTGGTATATGGAATGCAAAATAAGCTCTCAATTGTTGGTATGTTTTTCCTGATTTCCTGCATTATTTTTTTTTTAATGCTGAAGGAAATTATCTTGGATGCTTTTGTTGACTATTCCCATCTCTTTCAGTCATCACACTTGATTTGCAACCAGAGGATACTGTTGCAAGGCTGAGTTGAGGAATAAATCAAGGCTACCTTTTTCCCAGGTCTGAAGTCATTTCACAAATGATTCTTCGGTACCTTTGTGAGCGTTGTGCCCTTCTGTGTAGCCCTGCAGTGATAGGTGTTTTCATTACTGTGCATGACTCCTCATTTTGTAGCACATCATGCAATTCAGATGGATTTGAATGTAGTAGCATAAAGGCTTTGGAGGCCTGCCCTGTGCAAAGGGGAAAATTACTGTCTGGCCCAGAGTGATGGCTTTGTGATGACTCCATTGTGTTCTGGTGCTCTGTGTTTGTACCAAACTGGTTCGTTGCCAAGTTACTTATGGCTTATCCAAGCACTCAATACAAAGAATGTTGAAAGAAAAACTATTTCTGTTTTCTGTGAGTTCCTCCGGCTGAGAGAATTCAAGCTGCTGTCCAAGTGACTGTCTCCTCTTTCTGCAAGCCAGTTTTCACCTGGCTGTGCAGCTAATGTTACCGTGTGAATCTACAGTGTGTTTGTGTGTGTGTGGGCAGGGGTGTACTTCAAGGAGATGGACTGTGAGACCTGAAAGGAAAATGCCTTCTTGCTACTTGCCCTCGAGGCAGTGCTGGAGAAGTCTCCTGGAGCATTGGGGTTTCGTGATTGGGAAGTCCAGGGCTCGTCGTAGCCATAGCCGTTCTGAGCCTGCGGCATTTCTCTTCAGCTCCTTGTGAGCAGGCTTCACCTTGCTCCTCAGAGCCCATCACACCTCGGTGTGCAAGATGGTACTGCAGCCTGCCTTCAGCTCTGAGCCTGGGGATGCCTTCCCAAAGTCCTTGGTCTTCCATTCAGCGCTGAATGGCTGAGCTGACCTCGTACTGCGCTCATTCTTCAGTGCTTCATGGCACACGTTGTCTGGCTTGAAGGCTAAGACTGTGCTGGAAGCTTAGGAAAGGCTGATTGTTAGTACTGCCAGCAGCATCCTGCAAAGGGCAGGTCAGTGACAGGATTCCTTGCTGTTGGCTGTGTCCCCATTGGCCTGCCCAAATGCGTGGACACTTGGTTGATTGTCAGGGACCTTGGGGGTTTCTTGAGCACTGAGCAGGATAATCAGGTAGATTGTGGGATACATCTGCTTGATCCTATTTCTTATGATTACGTGGTGAGGAACAAGCCTTAATGAGCCTTGGCCTTTCCTGTCTCCTCTGTAAATCTCTTTGACTCAATTGAGCTCTCTTTGTGCCAGACGTCTCTCTTTGTGCTTGGAGATGGAAGCATCCACCTCTGAAGCTGGCTGTGCTTTGAGCAGGGCTGTGGATTAGCTGACCTCTAGAGATCCCTGCCAACGTTTTTTCTCTTTTTTTTTTTTTTTTGTGAGTGTTTGCAGCTGGTATAATTGTGGTCCTCACCCCTCTGTAGTGGTGCTGGCAGCGGAGGGGATTTCAGCACTGGTTCTCAGAAGCATCGTAGCTGTTTCTGCAGCACAGAGAAAATGCTGCCTTTGAGTTAACCACTGTGCTCTAACTTGCTCTCTGGTCCCAGGGAGCTGCCTCATGTGAGGCCAGAAGAAATCTGACAGGTGGGTTCCTTCTCTGTGTGTCTGTGGCTGGGGAGAGAGGCACTCAGAATGCCCGTATCTCACAGGTGGACAGGATCTGCAGGTGATCTCCATCACTCCTAGTGGTAAGCCGAAGGAGGAAAGGTCTTATCCTCTACCTGGTCTCAAATAAACTGATGGTAGGAAATCAAAGGCCCAGAAGAACAAAGGTGTGGTAGGGGTTGTTACTTTCAGCAGCAAATGTTTTCAGTGAAGCTGGGGGAAGTTCTGTTTGAAGCACTGTGTGCTGCCCTGGAGCACCCTATGGGAATGTATTCATTCTGCTGGGCATGTGTGGGGCTTCAGCACTTGTAGCTTTCTGACTTCGTTCAGAGACAAATGATTACAGAAAAAAGCTCCTTGAATTGCAGTACTCCTATACCAGGTTTTTGGCTTAGAATTCCCCAGCAGACAGTGGCAAATAGCTCTCAGCCTTTTGCCTGTGGAAGTGTTTTGGAGAAGAGCCAGTCTCACAGGAGCGAAGGGGAGAGGTATTCTTCGCATGTTGCTGGACAGGAGGTTGATGATGAAGAAAAGCAGATAGTGAAGATTTCAGGCAGCTGAGGGAGTAGGAACACCATGGACCACAGTGAAGAATGCTGGAGTTCAGAAATGGATTTTTTAAAAATATTTTCTTAGATACTGCACTTATTTTTCCTGTAGTTGTTTGTTGCAAGATGCAAATGTGAAGAAACGCATGCTTGTAATGGAGGGAGAAGCTCACCAAGGTTTTGGTGTTTGTTTTTTTTCCTTTGTGCTCAAAGGTTTCTTTCTCTCACAGTTCTTTATGTTATCTGTTGTTTGCTTTAGCTTTCTGATTCCTCAGCTGCCACTTCTCCAGGTAAGGAGCCCAGGCCAGGCTAGGTCATGTCAGTGCCATTATGAACAGAGCACTGCTTGCAGAGGTGGGTGGTGGACAGCTGGTTTCTCAAGGGCAGCACTACTGTCCCTGCAGAGCACTGCATCTGTCTTCTGGGGTGCTGTAAATCCAGCAGCTTTAGCAAGGTGCTTCTTGGCAAGTTTTTTACAATATGTGGTGCAGTAATGCATCCTTAGCCACTGAGAGTTCAGTTTGTGCTGTTTATTCCATAGAGGTCATGACCAGTAACCCATACTCCATAAAGTGACCCAAGCCAGAGATGTGAGTGAGTAGGGGAAGGAGAATGAGTGACAGTAGCTTCTTGAGCACAGAGATGTGTGGTATTTGCATGCCCAAACATCCAGCTCTTGCACTCAGCCATTTCTGTAGCTGGTTTGCATCCTGCCAGTAAGGCTTTTCCATTGCAGCAGCGCTGGGGGTGTTTTGTTTGTGTGTGGTTTCTGGGTTTGTCCTTTCTGAACAGACAGCAGTCAGGGCTGAAGTTGGACTCTTGGGTGTGCAGTGTGATCCTTGGTGACTCATGGCCCTCAACAGCTGCAGTTAGATCTCAAACAGAAACTTTTCAGGCATGGCTGTGGTAGAAAATCTGCTGTTTTTCTGTTCATCTGGTGGAGAACAAAGGCCTTACTTCTTTCCTGTTGTAAAGGTCTACCTCACATTAAGTAAACTGTTCCCTGAGGGAGAAAGTGTCCGGGTACAGACCGTTCACAAAGGAAATATTCAAAGTGCCTACTGAGTTCCTTAAATGTTTGCTTAATATAAGAGCTGGAGCAAAAAATAGAATATTTTCTAATTTGAGAGCAAAAAATACCTCTTGCAGGTGGTAGAAAATTCATTGACCTTCTTCAGCTTGGATACTGCAGCAGTAAGTGCACAGGCAAGGAGAAAGAGCTGCTGGGAGGCCGCAGTGTGTGCAGATCCCTCTGTTCCAAGCACGCAGCGTGTGCCCGCTGCCTACACGCTGCTGGCACTGTCACAGGAATTTGAGTCTGCAGCCATTTGAGAGGTTTTTGTGTGATGCAGGGTGAGAGCCTTGCTAATCTGTACTTGAGCAGCAGAGGATCCATGTATTGATCTCATGAGGGTTATTTTTGTGGTTTCTTTTGCTGTTTACAGCCGTGCCAGCTTTGCTTCTGAAGCACTCGTAAGCCCAGCGGAGCTGCTCTGTGATGCAGTCATGGCAGTACCTTCCTTGCCGCGTGCTCTTGGAGCCCCAAATGAGCTTCTCGAATGTCACTGTGGCTCGGTAGGTCCTGGCTGAAGATGCTTGCTTTCCCTTCACTGGCTGTGAAAGCTCCCTGCAGTGCTTCTCCTTTTCTTGTGCCTCACTGCCAATACATGTACCAGTATGGCACACCCTTGTTGCTGACTCTTTGGCACCTTTGAAGAGCAAGGATGAAGCTTCCCATGTCCTTCTTTATTTCTGCTGTGAAAGTGGAGAAGAAACAACTTGGGAAGATGCTCTGGCTTTGCTTTCCATGAGGATGTGAAAATGCTGTTGGATTGCTGTAGTGCTCTAAAGGCTTTTGTTTCTCTTTCAGAACAAAATAGTTCAATGTGCTGTTTTTATTGTTCCTGTTTCTCTTTGCTATGCAGTATTCCAGGAACACAGCATTTATTTGGAAGCTGGGGGTTGATTTTTTTTTTTTGTTTTTTGTTTTTTTTTTTTTGGTCACTGAAACCATCTTGGTTCTGTCTGTGAATGAGAGGCTTCACATCCTGGCATATCACAGAAGGGACAGCGTATGCACTAAGTTGTTCTGCACCCATTTGGGTGCAACAAAAAACTAGAGGTTGGCCTTGAGAAAGCCCAGTGCCCTCTCACTGTCTGCCTTCTCCCAGCAGGTGAAGGGAAGTATCTTCCCTTCTGCATCACCAGCGCTGTCAGTTAGGATGAAAGCACTTTTGCCTCTCATCTGAGCAGCCACGACCTAGAAATTGTTGAGGAACAGTAAATATAGAACCACACCTTGCTGCTTTTACTGAGTCACTTTTTTTCTCTCTCTAGAGGGGAAGAATTAAAAAAAATATTAAAAAAAAAAAAAGGAAAAAAAATTCAACTCTTTAAATAGCGTCATTTACACGTGGGAGCTGCTCGAATCCACCCTGTCACACAAATTACCATCTCTGAACTTGGCTGTCAGGAAGCGTGCTCGGGAGCTGCCATCCGCGGGGGGTGGCAGTGCAAGAGATCAGTTTCATGCAAGCAAGAGGCATCCAATATTGTGCCAAGACGTTTGTCCTCACATAACCTCAAGCAGCGGGGGCATCTCAGTCCCGCCGGCAGCAAACACCCGTGTGCCCTTCACTTGTCACACTGCTCTCGTCCCCATTCTCTTCCTTAGCTGCGGGGCTGGCTCTGACATCTGGGGCAAGCCCCCATCCTGCTGCATTTCAAGCAATTAGCGCTTGGCCCAGCAAGCAGCCCTGAAGCAGGGGTTTGAGCCTCATTGTTTCCTTAAAGGGATAAAACCACAGCCTTTTCTCTCTTTTACTGCTTTTTTGCAGCTTTGATGCTGCAGTTGCAGCTCGATTGGCCCATCTGATCATGCAGAGCTGAGCTGTGCAGCAGGCCTCGCTTGCTGGGAAGGGTTCAAAAGGCAGCACCTTGCCTTTGTTGTATTTCCTGCAAGCTAACGAAACCTGTGTTTTGCGGAGCTACTTTGTAACCTCGTTAGATGTTGGTTTTGGCATGGATGCTTTTATTCCTCCCGTTTGAAACAAGCAGGAGAACAAAGTGAATGAAATGCCAGTTCCCAAGAAGGGTAATGCGCAGAACTGTAAGGATGTATCATGGTGAGAGAGGCTGTGATTGTTTGCTGCCAGGAGCTGAAACGGGGAGAAGTGAAACTTCAGTGTCAGGGATGGGTTTCTGTCAACTGTTTTTATCTTCTGTCTGTCTGCAGGGAGTCTGACTGCAGCACATGAGCGCTCTGTGTGATGTCAGCCCAGAAAGCACACATTTTAGGCTTTCCCTGTGGCTGCATGGAGAGGGAATTTGCAACAATCCAAACATTGACAGAACTGTATTTGTTGATTCGCAGAAAATCCTAGCTCGTGCTCCTCTGGGCTGCAATCACTTAAGCCTGAACATGATGACTTCTGTCTGTGCTTACTGCTCTCCCGGCCTCAATAAACCTGGGAACCAGAGGCATTTCTTCTGATTCAGCAAAGCACTCAAGTACAGCTCCAGCTGTACTTGTCCTCCCTGCAGTCACTGCCACTGTGCTTGGGGTGAAGCAGTGCTTAAGCCTTCTGTGTGTGCAATGAGGGATTTGGGCAGTGTGTGCTGAGGAATGCTCTGCTGCTTGGCAGGCAGATAGCAAAGATGCACTGGCACTATAAAATCTTATTTGGTTAGCTCCCCCAGTGTGGGAGCACCCATGTGAGGCTCTGTGATGTTGTTGGCCTGCACGGAGGTGGGTGCGTGGTTCCCATGACAGAATATTCCTTGTATCTGCTACGGACTGCTGAGCAAACCTGTGCCCTTCTGCAGACTGTGGGGCAGGGCTCTCCTTTCTGTTTCTATCAGCAGATAAAATACTACTTTGTAGTTTTGTTTCTAGGAGTTGTAAGAGAGCAATATGAGCCATATGTTACCTGTATCTGAGCACTTCAATATTTGTGGCTTGATGACTTCTAGGATTCACGTGACTTATCTTCCATCTTGAGGACCCAGAACAGTTTATTGCATATGTGTGTCCCTGTAAAGTCCTGTGCACATGATGTGCTCCTGAATTATATGGGTGAGAGAAAAACAAATGCTTGCGTTGTTACAGATTTTAGGATTTCTCATGGAAATAAAAGTCACAACTATGCTGCTTGCACAATGTGCTGTGGTTATGTGAAGTTCAGAGCCTTGCTTTCCCTGGAGCCTGAAACTGTGCAGTAGGCATCTAATGCACAAGATGGTTGTACTTCAGTCTGCTCGGAGCAGCTCCTGGGAGCATTCCTTCTAATCCCCACCCATATTTGACCTGTTGTAGCTCGTTTTGGAGAGCTGCACCCAGCCTGTCCCTAGCTGGCTGCAGGGAGGCTTCTGCACATCTTTTCCTGCTCGCTGAGTTCATCAAACTGGGAGCCCAGATACGAGTGAATGGGATTTCTGTATGGATCTGCTCCTTTCACAAAATCAGAGTTAATTGAGAGCATCCCCATTCCTTATAATCACGAAAGACATGAGCATGGCTAGATGTGCTTTATATTACTTTCCTTTGAAGTTTAAAACACATCTAGCAAATCTGATCTTGCTGTTCCCCACCTGATATCTAAAAATGCAGAGGTCTTCCCAGAAGCATGGCTTAGCAGAACTTTTGCACCGTTGCAGCTGTCCTGCATTCAACAATCCGGGCACTTTATTAGAAACTCGACTCCAATTAGCCTAGAGCAGACTTGTAGTGTAGGTTTAGCAAATGTTGTTTTCCGTGTGAAATAACTCAGCCCATGAATCAAACAGGCTCCCTGCCCCACCCCCTGCAGCCGATGACAGCAGCTTCCCACACGCCCTCCTCGCAGCATTGCGTGGCTGCTCCAGCAGGTCTCGGTTATCGATCGGCGTAATTGCAAGTAACACCAGTAATAAAAGAGCTTCCTACTCTTGTAGTTGAAGGCTCTTCTGCAGAAGTTTGAAGCCTTACCAGCGATCACATGAGCAACATGCTGCACTCCCCAAGTGCTTGCCAGAGTGGATGGCAGTGCTTTAGGAGGCTAGAAGATGGGATCATAGAATCACAGAATGGCCTGGGTTGAAAAGGACCACAATGCTCATCCAGTTCCAACCCCCTGCTATGTGCAGGTCACCAACCAGCAGACCAGGCTGCCCAGAGCCATATCCAGCCTGGCCTTGAATGCCTTCAGGGATGGGACATCCATAGCCTCCTTGGGCAACCTGTTCCAGTGCCTCAACACTCTCTGTGTGAAAAACTTCCTCCTAATATCCAACCTAAACCTCCACAACCATCAGTAATATTTGGTTTACGGTGTTGGTACGTCAGATATTAGAGTGAAACTCTTAAGGATGGCTGCTATAGTGGATGCCAAGGGCACCTGGGATGGAGTGCATTGGGAACTGCTTGTTGTGTAGCATGAGGTGCTGGGGTCAGAACGACTTGAGCAGTGTTCATTCTCATGGAGAAGTGCGGCTGTGAACAAGGGGTTAATTTGTTCCCTTTATGCATGGCTCACGTTTCCCTGCCAGGTTTGCTTTTTACTTCATAGGCTCCAAATGTGTAGATGCACTACCGCGTGTCCTCATGTCACACCGCCAGCATGGCAGTGGGTTAAACCCGCCTCGGAGCAGGCGGAGGGCTGAGCTGCGGCGCTTCCTTCTGTTTTGTGCGCAGGGAACCACGGCTGCTCTTCCTGCCGTGCTCCTGCGGAAGGGGGAAGGAGGTGGGGGAGATAAATGGAAAAAATACACCATTCCTAAACCCCCGCGGTGGGGTATTGCTGCTCTGTGTGGAAGGGCGCCTGCTCACAGTGCTCCCCTGGCCCCAGAGGCACTTGGCCGGGGCCTGGGCCGGGCACAGCCTCAGGCCGAGGCATTCTGTGTGCAGTGGGCACAAAAATGAACGTCTGCCAGAAGAGATCGATCTGAAACAATCTCTTTTATTGGGCGGCTGCCCAGAGCTTCTGCTGCAACAGCCGATCTAATTGGTTGCTTCCTCCTCCCATGCGCAGCTTCGTGTGGGAAATGCCCTTTTTATCTACAATGGCTGACTGCACTGTGCCGCACTGTCAGCGTCTGGGGAGCCCCGCGCGTGCGGCTGCTGCTTAACGCTGAGTTTGGAGAGGGGCGATTGTCTGGTTGGAGCTGATTCTATTTCTCTTTTCCCTGCAGGTTGCTGAAAAGTGCCTTTCCTGAAGCCACCGCTGCTTGGATATCTGTCTAGGGCTGCCTCTCTCTTCCCCCTCACCCCTTTCTTTTTAATTTGGCGTTGCTTGCAGTCCATACCCTGACGGCAACTCATCCATCCTCTTTTTTTTTTTTTTTTGTGCTCCCTGTTTGCACGCAGTTTGCTCAGCCATTTTTTCTTCCCCCGACTATGTAGCAAATATTAAAAAAAAAAGAAAGAAAGAAAGAAAAAAAAACCTAACATCCTTTTGCTCGTTTTGATGCTCGTGAACAGTAATTTTGAGAAGCAAGAAAAAGAAGGAAAAAAAAAAAAAGTTTTCCCCCCAAGGACTGAGACCATTCCACAAACTGAAGTGCTGCCAGCAGCATATGCTTTTTGCAAGAATAATTGAAACCATTAACCGGAGAGCACAGAATTCTTTTGAAAGTCTGCCAGTTATTTTCAAGTAACTTCGGCAGTGGCACAAAATATAACACTTATATTTTAACTTCTACAATTGCACTTTTAGGAGCTGGCCTCTAATTTGATTTTCAGTTACTCTGATAAGATTTCTATTTTATGATTGGCTTTATGTTTGATTCTTGTTTAAACAAACACGATTTGACTTAAATGAAAACCTAAGTGCTGATGAATAGGAGTTCTACCAAAGCAACAAGTTAGTTATTTCTTCACGTTTCACTTGAATTCACTTTTTTACCCTTTTTTTTTAAATAAAGAAAAGAAGATCAGCAGTAAATATTGCCCTGAAGAAGGGTGCGATTGCTTGCATTTTAATTTTTGTTTTTAATATGGCTGTGAACGTTTCCCTGGTTCGTGATACAAAATGGCTGACGTTAGAAGTGTGTCGAGAGTTTCAGAGAGGAACTTGTTCTCGGTCTGATGCAGAGTGCAAGTTCGCCCATCCGTCACGGAGTTGCCATGTGGAAAATGGTCGAGTTATTGCCTGCTTTGACTCCCTAAAGGTGAGGACGTCTAACACGTGCGTTACCTAAGCTCACTTGCTTTCCTTCTCTTCTGAATCGCTCGGCTATGAGTGTTATAGAACTGTTTTTTGCTCTCTTTCTGCTGAGAGGTTGGTGTGGGATGTGGCTCCTGAAATCTGGGTTAGCCGGGAGCCTGCCTCTCCTTTGTTTGGTCTCATTCAAAAATGGGAAGTTCCAGATTGCTTTTTGCTTAGAGATCACAGCCAGAATGGAAATAAGTGATGAGGGGAGAACTCTGCCACTCTCTGTGCTGTGTTGGTTGGGTCTGACATCAGGTGTAACTGCATCAAGTGTCGCATCATGGAGAGAAAAAAGAGAATTTTTTCCTAACTGTAGCTCAGGTCTGATGCAGCTCTCCTGGAAATGAGGAATGCATGTTGTGGGCAGTAAATGAAACCAAAATCAGAAAAGTAGAGAACTGAAAGCCAGTGCTTCATTTGTGTCCGGAGCACATTGGCCGTGTATTCAGCACAGATCTGAAATGTGCTTTTAATGAGCAGAAATGAAAGCAGCATTTTAAGATAATGAATCAGCTTTATGTCTATTTCCTGGAGACAGAGCTGCAGATGTACTCTACCACTGTCCTGTAGATGAGGAACAGGCAAAATATTTGGAGAGCAGCGCTCAAAGGGAAAAAAGGGTGTTGGGAAAATGCGTTCTGCAAGGAATGTGAGAGCACCACGGATCTGCTGAGCTTGTCCAGGTTCAAGCTGAGCCTTTTGGCCAGCAGTTGTCTCTGTATGGTCAGTTTTGCAGGAAGCAAATGGTTCTCGATTCCTTATCGCTGTCAGAGTTCTGGAGTAACTTTCAAAACTTCAGGAAATATTCACTTTCTTAGCTGAGGGTTTTTTTGCTTGTTTTTCTTTTTTGAGTGAAACCTTTCAAGGGTGGTTTAACTGAGCTGATAAAAACCTTGAAACGTCATGCGTGATTGCTTTTGAGAGCTCTTCACATTGTGTCTGATGTTTTGATTTGAATAATTAACCTGTTTGAATTTCTAAAAGGAATCTGGTGAGTTTTACAGGCTTGAAAGTTTTCCCTTCAACTGTTGCTTGAAAACCTTGGGGTTTATTTTTATGAACACAATGACTAACAGAACTGGTGGAGTTCTGTATGCACAGGTTCAGACCGGGGCTGGATCTGGTCTAACATGGCTTTATCCATTTTATTACCATTTGTGACTTTTTATATTTTCACTTCTGTTCCCTTCCACCAAGAAGTACAAGCTTCCTATTTGCATTTGGTTTTGCTCGTTTTAATCTGAATATATGCGACGACTTTAGTTGCGCAGTGACTTTCAAATGTTTATTTACAGTGCTGGCCTTATGATGGTGAGGGACAAAAATATTCTTTATCAGATGGGGAGGGGGAAAGTCACGTCCTTTGTGCCCTTGAAACTTTCTGAATTGTCGCCAGTGGCAGTGCAGATACCTTTGAAGAGATGAATATGTTTGTTTTATAGCATTCATTTGTGAACTGAAAGGAGTGCTGTAACGCCATGTAAGATATTTCCATGCCCCTTGCAACAAAAGCATGCTTCAGCAGTGGGGGATGTGATGGGAAATACTGTGTTGAGAAAGGAGAAGAAAAGAGTTGGGTATGATCTTCTACAGCTCAGCTTCTTCTCTCTGCATCTGGTTGTTAAATAATGTTTTCATTGCAGTTTTCTCCTGACGCAGTAGCATATGCCCTGTGTGTGCTAGTTAACCGATCCCTATGTTCCTGGGAACAGGTTTTGTAGACTCCATAGGGGCTGTCCTCAGCCTGAGGAGAGTGGACAGCTCTGCCTCCCCTCCCTGCCAGCACACCTGGAGGAGAGAGTGCACACAGCTTGATGGTGGGGGCAATTTCTGCACCCTGCTGCTCCCACAGGGAGTGGGTCTGAGCCCTTCTTTCCTCCACAGAGATCCTCTGGGTGGATCTGGGTGCTCTCTCTGGGAGTGCCTGGTGCTGCTGCCCCACTGCAGGGTGCAGCTCCAGAACCACAGCCTGCTTTAACAACCGGCTGGTTAGCCAGGGTGGGTGGATGTGTGTGTGTGCACCACAGTTTCCCAGAGGAGATAACAGCCCTGGTGACTAACCATTCAAACAATAGTCCTTCTGTTCTGGGGCCGGAGCTGGGCTTGCAAGGCCCTGTTTGCAGTAGTATCGAGGGACTTGTGGTCATAACAGTGGCCTCCCTTACTGGTTGCAAGGGCAGTGCTATGCGCACATGTGGAGCTGTATGAGTGCACAGTTGTTCTCTCACTAGTGGCGGTGGGGCTCTGAGTTCACCTTTGTCTTTCACCATACTGCTGCCTGCCAGGGGAGTCAGCCCTCTGCACAGCGTTGGGCTGAGGCCCCTCCCTTAACATTAACCTCTCATGGGGAGGTTTTGTTTGCCCATCCTATGGATGTCTCTGTGCTCAGCCTTTTCCCCTCTGACAGCTGCTGAACGCTGATCCTTTCCTCCCCAATGAGAGCTCCATCGCTGCTCAGTGCTCTTTTCATCTTTTTACGCCCTGCATTAGCACAACATCTGTGTTGCTTTATTGGAGACAGGATATAGGATGCTCACAGCTAATAAGTTTTCCCGTTGTCTCGCAGTCACCCAGGGCTTTGTTCAGAGGTTGCTTATCTGCATCCATTGTGTAGTGCCATTGCTTGTTTTTTCTCACAAACCTCTTAAGCCTGAACAATGCATTCATACAGGAACTTTGATAACCCAGCATACAATGGTTTCACCTCGCTGGTCAGGTCACACACAGCATCTATATGCTTACTGCGTTTTTTTTCCTTCCCCAATCTCATGCTGCAGTTCTCCTTCTGTGATTCCAGAAGTCAGATGCTTCAGTGTATGTTGGTTCACATGATCGTGCACTACCTGTGTGTTAGGAAGATGCAGGACTCTTGGTGAAGTGATGCAGGGGCTTTACTGATGCTAGGAGGGATCTGCCTGTGTGCTCTGTGGGTGTTGCGCGACTGTGAAGAGCTTCAGTCGTCAAATGTTTGGGTCTCAATTTAGGTTGCGAGTTCAGGACTGCTGCCCTGGAACTGTGGTTCTTTGAAGGGAGAGCTTGCACATTTGTAGGCAACAGAAGGAACCTTTCTCAAGCAGATTGATAGGAAATTTAAAAATAGTTCCTGTGAGAAGCTGTTCACGGATTTGAATCGGGTGCCAAGAGAGTTCTCGCTCTTTACTCGTGCTTTCCCCACCTCATTATTCTTCAAGAACTGTGTTATTTGAATTAATTTCTATGAATGGAAGGGCGAGTGTGCCCTGCTTGGTGAAGGGCAGCGCAGGGTCCCTAGGCCAGCTGTGGCCATGCCACCCCTGATCTAGAAGTGCCCTGACCATCTGGCCAGGTGCCGTGGGGACACGTGGCCATTGCTCAGTACTATGGCCTTCAGGAGGTTCCCTTACCTACAGGGTGCTGGGATAGAGAACAGCTGGTGGCCTTGTTCTGAAACATCCTCATTGCTTTTCTAGAGGGGACACCTTGCCTGCTGCAAGCTGCTCACTGCTGGGTGGTGTGCAGTCTGCTGGGTTTCATTGAGGAACATTTGTTTAAGAAAGTAGAAGTAGGAAATAACATTTGAGCAAAGGAGAAGACTCTACTGTCATCGCTGTAAACCGAGATGGCTGTAGTGTTCATTCCCCAGCTTTTGTCCTGGGCTTGGCACACCCCATCCCATGGGTAGCTGATGCCTTTTGCAGGGGTCAGGACACGGTTTGCTGGCGCGTGGCACTGCTCACAAAGGCTCTCGTGGCCCTGCGGTGGGCTGTCTGCAAGCACTCATCAACTCATTAACCTTTCCTTTCAGACGGGATCAGGCAGCCGCAGCATGAGATGTCTGAGTCCTGATTCGCTAGGCAGCAAATCCTTCATTGGCTTCTCCAGTTTGTAAAGATGTCAGCGAGGGAGAACCACCAAACTTCTTTCTTCAGAAGAAGCACAGATTAATGATCAATAAGTGGAGAGAAGGAGCGTTAGTAGATAGTGAGGCATTATGTAAGAATACGTAGGCGATGGGTGCCGGGTGTTCAAAGAGGCTCTCGCTCATACTGCTCACAGTTTGTCTGCACGGTGGCCTTGTGGTTAAAAAGCACAAGCCCAGCTTTCTGGGGTATCTTTTTGTTTTAACTCGCTTGGAGTGCGGGTGTTCTCACGTGCAGAGGAGCTCTGAAGAGCACCTTGAGAGACAAAAAGGCAGCGCGGTGGAAACTTCAGGGGATTTTGACTTTAGGAGATAACTTGTTAAGCACGTCATGAAGCTGCTATGTGTTTCATAGCATTTCTGTATAAAATCATCTGTAAACAGGCAGAAAACCAGTAGTTAAATGTACAAGTTGTACTCGATGGTACGTTTTCTAAAAGTTATCATTATCTGGTAATAGTTTTCCAACTCGCACGGCAGCCTGAAAGCTGGCTGTGCTCTCGTTTGGCACTGCTGTACCCGAGGCTGTTGTACAGTTGTCATGCTAATTTGTACTTGTTTTGTGCTGACTTCACTGGAACTACATCTGATTGTTACTGATTTGCAATCAAATCTTTTTTTTTTTTTTTTTTTTTAAACTACAAACTAGGAAACAACTGAAAACACCCACTAAACTTAGCATATGGTTACGCTCCTACAGAGGAAGAAGAAAGAAAAGAAAGCCGTAGAGATATTTATGGAGAGACCCTATCTCTGCTCAGTGTAATGGAAAGGCAGATAACGCAGATGAACAGCTTTGAGCCAAGTCACCTTTGAGAGAAACCTTTACTTCCCATCAGTTTAAGTCATTTACCTGCATAGTGGTAAGTGACTTAAAGCATTTGATGGCAAGGAATAGATTTGCAGCAGTGTGTTGTTGGCATTCATTGTCTTGTCTGGATGCTTGCGTGTCTCATGGCATATTTTAGATGCTTTTTTTTAAGCTACTGAGTGAAATAGCTGAAAGTGGTTGGGAATGGTTGTTTAGACTGCACTGTATTTGTAAGAACTGTTGTTAATGTGTTTCTCTTAAAGCAGTCATTTCTACTTGAAGGACTCTGTTTCTGGCAGAGGAACATG
Source organism: Meleagris gallopavo (assembly GCF_905368555.1). Taxonomy (NCBI): domain Eukaryota; kingdom Metazoa; phylum Chordata; class Aves; order Galliformes; family Phasianidae; genus Meleagris; species Meleagris gallopavo. Next base: position 3,492,062 of record NC_139412.1, on the reverse strand, counting down.
ACTGATGTGTGTTGTGGAGCCGCGCTGTGATGGCTGGAAGGCTGCTGTCCTGAGCTGTGCCCTTGCCTCTCTGCCCTGGGTTACTGCCTCTGCGTCGAGGCTAGGAGGAGAGCAGTGTCCCTTAGGGGCTGAATTTGAGCTTGAGACCTGAACAGATCTGAGTGCGGCAGCCCAGGTTTTTCTAGAAATGTTCTAAAAGATCGCATTGGAAAGCACATCAGTGGCCACAGACTTGTCCAGAGACCACGCGATGGAGGCAGCCTCTGAGGGGAGACAGGCCAAGCAGATTCAGCAGTGGGATCTCCCTGCCAAGCTCTCCTCTCCTCGTCCAACAGCCCTGGCAACGCAGAGCTTGTGTGCCTGTCTGCAGTTTGGATTGCGCTGCTTGTGTCCCCATGGTGTGAGCAAACCGCCATCCCAAAAGGCAAATCCAACAGCATTTACATCATTAATATCAGCCAAGAGTAACCTTGGTTTTCTGGTTGGGAAGATGATGGTAAAGTGCTGACTGCTGCTCAGTTGCCTAAAAAAGCAGGAGAGAAATTCTTTTGGGATGTGATTCTAAACCCTTCTGAGTTAACTGCGTCCACTTAAGCAGATACATTTTGAAACCTTTTATGGGCATATTGCAATGTTGCACGGGCCGAGGCATGCCAGCTCCTGCTCCCCGGGCTCACTTCCCCTTTTCAAGGGCAAAGCCCTCTGGACTGAGGTTCCAGTTCTGCGAAATAGCAAATCTGGCTCGAAGCTCTTTAGAATTAATGTGGAAAGCAAAGAACTTGTGCTGAAGTGTGAGCTGTTGAGTCAGGTTTTGGGAGAGGGAATTGGTCCTCCCTGCCTTTCTCCAGGGAGAAGAGCTGTCTGCAGTTCCGTCTGTCACCTCTGGCTTTCCAGTTGGGGAGAGCTGCTCTCCTCGCACATGCTCAGCACACACACCTGGAGCTCATGGTACTGCCAAGTCTGCTTGGATGTGCAGGTACAAGCTCGGTGCCTGTGACCCAGTGCAAATGCAATGCTGTGCTCTGCAAGCCCCAGGGGTTTCCTGTGCACCCGAAGCCTGGCTGGCAAGCTCTGGCAGCTCTAAAGCTTACCCTTGTGTGGCTGTGAGTCAGAGCCGGGAGGTGGCCAAGGGAGTATGGTGAGGTATGTTGGTATGGTGAGCTCTGACACCTCTACGTGTGCTGTGCTGCAAGCTGTGGCATTGCCAGATCCACATAGGGCCCTTACCCAGAGCTCAAGCTTTGCTTCTTCCAGCCCTGATCCATACCACTAACACGGGGATTGCGGTAAAGGCCCCAAGCCTGCAAGTTCCTGTCCCCATGGAGAGGCAGGAGCCTCATCAAGATGAAGACACACTGGCGCACTGTCTTCTCCCTCCCTGCTGCATCAGCAAAGCTGCCTCGCCGCCTCTCTCGCTCTTGATTGCGTTAACCTGGTGAGGTTGGCTGGGGGGAAGAGGATGGAAGGTTCTTCAAGGAGAATGACTCCATGAGCTTGTACAGTCACCGATTTCTTCAGTAGCATAGCATCAGCTTGGTGTAATCCCTTTGCTGAGAATAGCATTCTGCTGCTTGGTTCACCCATCTGAAAGGGTGCAGTAATGTGCATTTATGTAATTGAGCCGTTTGGAAGATATGAAACAAATATAAACAAGTTGTGCCAGGTTTTCTGGAGAGCCCATCGTCTGACATCTCCCACAGAATATTTAAATAAGCGGTTAGATTTCCAAGTGAGGAGCTGAGCTCTTTGAAAATCTGCCCTATAAATATTGTTAGGCTGGCATTAAAATAAATGCTTTGAGACATTTGGATGAATGTTTCTCTATGCAAGCAGGCTTATGTTTATTAATGTTGTTTATTGCTGTTCATAAAACAGTGAGACCAGGCAGTGACCTTTTCCTGTCCCATTCAGTCTCTCCTGCAATCTCTAAGGACGGTCTTCCGGTCAGATGAAAAGCCAAGGATTTGGAAAACCAGCATTCAGGCTGCCTTAAAGTATCGCAATGCCAGTCTGTGCCTAGTTGCACTTCTTGGGCAATGCAAAGAAAAAAAGACTTTGAAGACTGACTGGAGCTGAGCTACTGTAGTAACAAGACTCTGTGTGTCTTAGGCAGATGTCCGAACTGAGGAAGCATGTCAAAACCTGGCTCCTTCTGAATGAATAGCTATCAAACGTGGATAATTCTTCTGCAAACAAACCTGGCTGTTGTGAAAGCCTTCTCTCTTTTGATAGAAGGCAAAAAATACTCTGCTTGAGTATAGCTAAAATGCTCATGTGGTAAAACCTTGTTACTATCCACACAATAGAGAGTACATGGCAGTAGGAATGATGAATTCTGCTGTCAAAAGCCTTAACACTTGACATCTGGCTCGGAACATTACTCGGTGTTTGGCTCATGTTGGGTTTTGGTGTCCCCTCATCACCAGAAGCGCTTAAGGCTGTGATTCTGGACTGGTGAGTTTTAACCTTTGCCTGCATCTTTACTCCTGCCTGGAGCTGGCACCGTGGCATGTCTGCGCTGGTCCCTGCAGTGTGCTTGAGCTCTGAGCCGGAAAGCTGTGATCTAGAGGTGCCTTTCTGCAACATTTAGCTTAAAGCCGTGGGGAAGGTGTGCTCTTGAGGGGGAAAATTGGCTTGCTGAAAAGTGAGCGTACTCAGACCAAGCACACTTGCAATTCCTGAAGTTTGTAGTGAAATGTTACAGCAGATGGTCTGCTTACAATGCAGGATATTATTAGAACCATGATCAGTGCTAATAAGGTCATTGGCAGTGGGGGAGGAGATCGGTGCCTGACCTTGTTTGAGAGGTGGCAGTCTGTGCGCTAGGGGAGAAGCTTTTCTCTTGAAGTAGTGGAATGTGTGTGTTTAAAACAGGCTACCTCTGCGTGTATTCATATGTCTGCACAGCAGAGAGAAGCACCCAGTGCCCAGCCTGACACATCTGCAGGGAGGTTGTTGACTAAATCCACAGTGCACCACTGAGGGATGGAGAACAAATTCTGCTTGTGGTATCAGTCCCAAGATTGGGAACGCAGGACCAGGTTAGCTAGCCCTACGGGAAGGCTGTGATACCAGAGGCATTGCCAAGTTCTTTGGTGACCCATTAGTGGTGTTCACTGGGTTTTGTCAGGCAGGAATGTGAGGATCATCTGGGTTGGGTTGCGTTAGTGGTGTCCACACCTCTGCCTATCAGTGCCTACACCTGGCTGCAACAGGGGGTTTATGCCATTAGACAGATGGTGATGCTTTAACTTTGTCTGCTTTCTCCTGCTTTAAATGAGAAAGCAGCTCTCTGTGATCTGCACGGCCCAGCTGTATTGAGGGGCATTAGGGAAAATTTGTGGAGAATTGCTTTCATTGGGAGGAGATGGCCAGGGCAATGTGGCCACAGGAAGCTGCAGCCAGTTTGCCTGGGAGCACGGCCTTGAGACCTTCATTCCAGACATTATCCTTAGGGCTGGTGCTGGGAACGATCACACGGAGATTAAGCCTTTAAAGAGCCCCTGCCACAGCCGAGCAGAGCTTGAAAACAAAACCTCAGCATGTAATCCTGACTGCGCTCCCAATACTGCTGACCAGCATCTTCCTCCTGCTGTCTGTTTCTGCAGGATCAGAGCATGCGTTCAGTTTTGTTTTTATAATTAAGTTCCACCTGATCCTGTGTGGTCCTGGCTTCCCTTCCCTGTGGCACTGCGGGTACCCAGCACTGGCAGGGCTGAAGAAGTCTGGCAGGATGGAGCAGAAGCCTTGCTGGGTTGGACATCTTTGGATGTGGTGTTACTTCTTCCCGAGGCAGGTGTGAAAAATGCACCTGGCACTTTTTGCAGGAGCTCTTCCCAATCTTGCTCCTGTGTCATGAGATTTTTGCAGCCTTGTTCCAAAGCTCTGTTTCTCCATCTACTTTCTGCCCTGTTTCCTCCATCCCTCTGGACTTGTTGGTCCCCACGCCCTCCATCTCTACCGGTGGGTGGTTTTATCAATAGGAACTGGACAAAGCAGCCTGATGAGTCTCTTCTGCCTCTTTCTGTTGCATCTGTGGTCGCTTCTGTTTCTCAGAGCATTCGGTACACTTGGAGATAAGCAGCGATCATCACAGTAGCACCCTGCAGACCTCGGTTCCCTGCTCTGTCAGTCGCTTTGCCTGTAAGGCCCCTGTAGCACTCAGTGTAGGAGCTGGAGCGAGGCGAGCAGGCGGTGTGACTCAGAGGTGCTTGGAGCCAGGGAGCTGTCAGGGTTGATGGAAGGAGAACAGGGATGGCTGAAGTGTGCTGGGAGGGAGGGTGGTGGGGGCAGCCCCTCAGGGCTCCCACACATCCCAGTGGGGTTGGGAAGGTCGGGTATGGGCATGCCAGCAGGGCCAGAACGAGCTGGTGGAGGGAGGGGATGATCCCACAGCACCAGCACTGCTTCATCACCAGTTCCCTGTCACATTGCTGTCACCGGAGCCCACTCAAACGGCTCGTGAGAGCTCAGGGAAAAAGTGCCTTGGGGGCTGAGAGGCATATAGGGATGGGGTTGCTTTCAGCTGGTGATGCAGAGATGGGAAGAGAAATCTGTCTGCTGTGGGGAGGCAGGAGCTCAGGAAGTACAGCTCTGCAGCTCTGCAGCAATTCAGCAAGGAGGGGCTCAGCTGGAGACAGGCAGATTGTGCCTGAGTTAGCAAGTCTTTGAGGGGTAAGAAAAGTGCAGAAGTGGTCTCCTGCAGAGCCTGTGTGTTTAACCTGCGGGCTGAATTCAATTGCTTGTATAGAAAATGCAGTCGAGTTGGTCCCCCTGCACGATCAGAACTGGATGCTTTCCCCCCACGCTCTCACAGCCTCGTGGTTGTGGAGGATCAGTAATCTGGAGGAGATGACTTACAAAGAATGGTAGCAAGCAGCTCCATGCTGTACCTTCCTACGTGCAGTGAGACGTGGTGGAGAAGGGGACTCTTCGTGTGGCAGAGCTTCATGAGCAGATGAAGGCTTCCCCCAGCCGTATGGATTTTGGTTTTCATCAAGTTTTATGTATTTAGAGTGAAAACTTGGGGCATCTTGTTCTGTCTCTAGGTAGTGCTTGGAGCGGGGCCCTGAGCTGTGCCATCACTGCATGGACTCCTACAGCCAAAGCTCCCTGCTGTGGCCCTGTGTGATGTAGTGCTTTGCTTAAGGGATTTTTATTGCTTTGTTTCTTTGTGTGATAATGAAGTACTCACACAGAAGAAAACTTACATCAGCAAGGATAGAAACACCGATGAAGATGATTTTTGGTATCTTGATAGTGCTAATTCTGGGAGAATGTTTTTTAAGCATCCTTTTAGAATATAACCTGCCAGGAGCAGCCCAAAGAGAGGGGAAAAGTTTTAGTACTTTTTTTTTTTTTTTTTTTTTTTTTTAATATTCATTCTTTCAATCAGAGAAGCTTACCCAAGCTTGCATGGGATTTCTGCCTAGGCTCCATCAAAGCCCATCTATCAGTGTAAGGAGCGAGAGCATTTTTTCCAGCCGGGTGTTTGCTGACGTAGGCACCGGCTGTGCTGCATTCCAGACTCGCTAATGACACCGGAGCTTCTTTGCAGCTACTCCTCCCACGTGGCCAGAGAGGCTGCAGATGTCCTCAGGAAAGGTCATGCTTCCTTGCAGGAAAATCTCTCCTTGCCAGATCCGGGATGGACCCATCTTGCTTCAAAGCAAATGGATGTTTGCCTCAGAGCTGACTGTCATCCTGGCTGTTCCTGATCAGGGCCGTGAAAGGGCTTTTTCTTGCTGCCCTTTTAAGAAAGGATTGTGCTGTGTCTAAGGTCTCTCTTGTTGGTGGCAGAAGCAGAATGCATGAGGTCGGGTGTCTGCCAGAGTCATATTGTCAAGATAGCTTTTAAAGGCTGGTTTCTATTAGAAAGCAAATCCTTGCATTCCTCCGTGTCTGTACAAGTCTGAGCATCAGGCAGCCTGCATTGTGTGGGTGACTGGGACAAGGCTAAGCGGCTCAGAGTGGAAGCTGAGGGCAGGAGTTTGGAAAGCAAGTCAGTAATATGGAAAGGGCAGAAAAACCCCACAGTACTTTGAGCAGTTTGATTTTAGTGACTGAAGCCTGAATAAGCAGGTGTCTGTGTGTGCTTTCGTTATTTCTACCTCCTTTGACTTTTCTTAGTATTCTGCACCTAAAGACATGAGTCTAACAGCTATTAAAAACAAAAACTCCAAATACCAGAGCAAACCAAATGAAAGCCCTGATCTGTTCCTTTCCTGTTGTTCTGCTGGAATGGGCAGACACATGCACATATCTGCAGCATATTTCCCTCTTAGCTGCTCTGTTCCTGAGCGGTGTTATTCCAGGCTTGTACCAGTGCCACTCAGAGGAGAATTTAGGTCAGAATTTTTGGCAGGGCAGAAGTTGCATCCTGCAGGAAAAAAGTGGCTGCATCTCCAGAATGAGATTCAATCTCTGTGTCCTGTCCTGCAGCTCTCCTTACAGGGTGGGGAATGGAGCTAATTAGCAGCTACGTGGAATTAACCTTTCAGTGCCTGAAATAATGCATTTCGGAGAAACCACCATTTGTTAGTCCCTATTCCTGGCAGTGCTTGGAGAAAACAGAAGTTATTAGATTTTGCCATCTTTGGGCAGTTCATTTCCAGAGCTGTTGTGGGTCTGTGTGCAGTACAGGTGGAGAACAGCTCCTGGAGCGGGCTGCTGTTTGCTCTGTGCTGCCTGGGAAGGGTCTGTCAGGTGCTCAGAGGGGAAGCAGAGCACAGACTTGCTTTGTCTGAGCAAGGTGGGGAGTACAGATCTGCACAGACCCTCATCAGGCTCTGGATAACGGGCTGGGGTGGAATGAGAGTCTGGGAGAAGTGTTGTAATTAGGACAGATCATTAAAATGTGGTTTTTTTTTTTTTTTCTGGCTGAGGCTGTTCTGATAAATTCATCATAAATTAACAAGTTTTCAGATGTTGGCACTGAATTTGGCATGCTGTCCCTTGAGACTGACTGCCTGGGTGGTGCTTGTGACTAGCACACGTGTCCTGCACTTAAATATGTCCCATAGTTTGCAGTGTGGTGTTGCTAAATTCTTTCTTTGCCCACAGAAATGGCCTGGCGTTGTCTTTGGCACTGTGAGGCCTTTGCTCCTAACCTTCATGGGCAAATGGGTGCCTGTGAAAGACCTGTCCTGCTGTTGCTGCAGCCTGCGTGCTCGCTGCTGCTGTGGGCCCTGCCCTGCACTCTTTGCAAATATTTACACTGCCTTTATTTTCCTTTCACTTGAGATTTGAGCAGAGATTGGTTATGTATCTGCTTTCTAGTGCTAGGCACTTCTTAAAGAGCGCATCTGAAGGGGTTTCCTTAAGAGAAAAATCCCTTGTGACTGAAATGTGCATATGTTACCGGCTGTAATAAAGAATAAAGAACATACTAAAAGAACATGCTAGCCAAGGTGAAATATTTGCCTGGGGCAAGGCAGGTTTTATTTTTCATTCCCTTTGTTATTTTTCTTTTTTTTTTTTCTCCTTCCTTCCCTTTCAAGCCTTGCTGCCTCTTGGTTAGGGGAGGGCAGTGCGGTCCTTGCTGCCCAGCTGAGCCGGCTGGAGGAGCGGTCCTGAAGGTGCATTTTGGCAGCAGCGCCTTTAGTCCCGTGCCCAGCAGCAAGTTTGTTACATCACGGGTGTGAAATCGGAAGTTTGGCGTGCTTTTTATGTATTTGTTTGTTTGCTTTAACCAAAGGCTCTGGTACCAAGAAGGGTGACAGCCTTCTGCCATGTCTGTCCGCTCCCCTGCAGCCACCCTAGGCAGCGGGTGTCCCCTGGCAGCCCCTCTGTAGCTGAGGCTGAGCCCATCCTGCCGAGCTGTTTTTCCAGGCTGAGGATTCTCCCTGTGAATTGTCAGCCCAGATGGAATTAATTTTTTTTCATTATTACTTTTTTTTTTTTTTTAAACCAGGAATCTGTTTATGCCCATTAAGCTTTTGCTTGCAGCAACACAAACAAAACTTGGGCTGGTACTCAGATGGTAAGTTTGTTTTCTGCCAAGTTCTTGCAAATAAACTCTTTGTTTTGTTTTTCTCAGTTTCATTTTTTAAATATCTAAGGCACAGGGGAAGCCAGGCCTTCTGAGCATCACTTTGCCCTCCACAAACAGGAGAAAGCACTGGGCTTTGGCTGTGCAGCTGTCAGTCTCTGTGCTCCTGTGTTTGTCTTTTCCCTTGTGCAAACGCCAGGAGTGAGGCAGCCAGGGGTGGTCACACAGCCCATATTTGTATTCATGAGCACAGTGCTTTAACATTTATTCTCCTGGGCTTTAATGTACTTTGCTTAGTCCTGTCTACGTGTGGTTTGACTGCTTCAATTGTAATATTTAACAGATGCTGTAGGTAAAGGAAGGTCAGAAGCATCAACTTTCCGTATGACCTTGACGGATTCAATCAGCCAGTGAAAGTTGTAGAATTGGATTATGGGATTTGCAATGAAAAAGTGGTTTAAGGCACAGGAGAAACTACACCTGGTATTTTCAAAAGCTGCCCCGCTTTAGTAGCAATCTGAAGTGACAGAGCAGGAGACAAAAGGTGGGAGACGTATTAGAAGGATTTGGAGGTTTGTGTGTGTGGGGAGGAGGTTGTTTTTAATGCTGTAGTTGGGTTATCCCAGAGACTGGCATAGCTTCTGTAAATCAACGGAATGCCATCTTGCAGTAGAATTGATTTCTTTGGTTTTGAATAAACCCCACACAGAAACATTCGCCTCTAGAAACATTAACACTGCAGGATGTCACCTGTTTTGTGCCCTGAACTAAATGCATGCAGCCATCCTAGGGCTAAACGTGCTTCTAAACTTGCTCTCTTTACCGGCTGCTAAGTGCCTTCTTTCATAATTGCTATTGATCAGTTGTTTGGGCTGTTCCAGGATAAGGGATGTCTGTAAAAGCTTGTTTTGCCTGGAGAAAGCCCTGTTTGGTACTGTGTTAAAGAAGTACTTCATTATGCTTGTAATATTCCTGAACCTGAGCAGAACACCTGGAAGAGGTTAGGAATGGTCAGGTCAGAGCTTTGAGCTGATGGTGTTTCTGTTTGAGCCTCATTCCAAGTGTGTGGTGGTGCAGATTGCTGCTGCTCACAAAATATAACCTAATCAAAATGTATTGGCGGACGCATTGAAAAAAGAACAGAACAAACTCTTTATTCCTCTTTTGAGGAATGAGCTTATTGTGCAATGCAAATAGTAATCTCTCCGATAAACTTGTTTGGTTGTTTTTATTTTTTTTGCTCTTTGGCTCTGCAGTTCATAAAAAATATACTTTGCCAGCGCTGTGCTTTCTCAGTATATATTTTTTGGACTTGGTAAGTGCTGTCCATTGCTTGGAGGGAGCAAAAATGTTCCACAAACCAAGAACCATAAAATCAATACACGTTTTTCACTGAGCATAGCAGAGCATGCCATTGGCCCGAATGGAGAGAGCTTGGCAGGAGAACAGAGCTGGAAAGAGTTGTCAAGATGTAAAAATATAATGAAGGAGCTACAGGGCTTTTCCTCAACAAAATAACTTGAAGTTCTTACAAACTCAGAACAGTGTAACAAACAGCTTGGAATGAAAATCCTGCGTGAAAGCAGGACAGCCATGACCTCTTTGTGCTGTCTTGGGGAAATGCAGCAGAACATTGCTGTATTCAGCAATGTGCAAAAGTAAACTTCACTCACAGCAGCTCTCAGCTTTCCTAATAGGCAGGTGAATGGGAGCTCAGCTGGTGCCTGTGGCTACTTGGGGTCTGACAGAATACAGTGAAGGCATGCCACTCTGTTTCTAATTAAAATTTAAAAAAATTGCCAGGGTGATGGTACCCAGTGAAATGCACGGGCTCCATGCTAACAAGCTTGTCTGCATGGAGCTGGGTTTGCCTGTAGAGCTCATTGGCTCAAAGAAGAGCTTGGTGATAGCTCTGAGTACCTGTCAGCGGTTAAGGTGATGCTAAAAAAGGGCACAATGATGCAGAAATGTTGCTGTATTTGCTTTTTCCTCTTGTGTTCTGGTTTGAAATGTGTAACAAAAACAAGCTTGACAAACGTTTTGAGGCTGCAGATTTGTTCAGGAGTCCTAGATATTCATGTCTGCCTCCCAGCAGAATGCCTCTGCTCTGGAGGAGCCCCAGGTCCAGGTGCTCTGTACTTTCAAGCACACTGTTTGAAAGGGCTGGAGTTGCAGAAGGATTTTACCACACCATACAGCCGATTGCGTCCAGTGTTTTAATTGTAATGTTTGGCTCTTAACGTGATTTTACTCACAAAAAGCTTTGTGCCTCGCTTCAAAAATAACATGGAGTGGTGAAATCGTTTAGCTACCACACTGTTTCTGCTGCAGGGTGGGAAGTATGTTCCCTGTTGGAGCAAAGTGCTGCTATTTGTCACACAGTGCCTGATGATGGAGCCTGCCTAGCTGTACTCTTAAGTGCTTGACCACAGCCCCATCAGCTCAGCTGTGTGTCAGACTGCTAGAGGCAGCTTGCTTGCCAGTGTCAGGCTGGAGAACGCACTGCAGTGTTGGTCCCCTGAGCTGTCCCCTTGATGGCTTTTGTTTGGACTCGGTTGTACTTGCAAAAAACGATGCTGATGTTTTTGTTCCTCCTGGCCTTCCTTCCATCGCTCTGCAAAGCAAAAATAACCCAGCAGAGCAGTCACAAGGGTGAGACAGGGAGGCTGATGAATGGTGCCAATGTGCTAGAGCCAAGGATTTTTGTCTGTTTCCCATTCCTTCTGCATTTTTCTTACTCACTGGACGAGAAGAGCCTCACTGGACTGAAGTGATTGCATTTGCTTGATCTGCCTTTTTTTCTTTTTCTTCCTTTTTTTTTTTTTTTTTTTTTAAGGCTACAGAGGATCAGAATTGTTATGAAGCCCAAATGCTATTCACCTCCTGGTGGGCCCTCAGTGCTCTGCTCACAGCTGTAAGGAGAGAACTGGGCAGAGCAGGGCTGGCATCATTTCGCTGTGGAGAGCACTGCGTGGCTCCTGGGTTTGCCTGGAGGGCCTTCCAGCTCCCTTCTGCTTGCTGAGCCTTGCTTTGAGGTTTTGTTTCAAAAGGACCCACGGCTCTTGTCAGAACTGCCAGGTGTCCCCTGCTTTCATTTGAAATCATGCAGAGCGTCAGGGTTCACTCGTTTCAGTCAAAATCAAACCTAGGCTTTTTCTGAAAGGGCTCAACCTGCTGTTCACTGAAGCTGATGGAAATTCAGTCACTGTTTCAGTGACAAGCTGGGCTGTCTTGGTAACGCTGGGAGCTTGTGACAGATCTACAGGCTTTTCCACTGCAGCTGTGGGGATGTATGAGGGAATTTGAGAGCTCTCACTCCTCTGTAGGTAATGCCTCTTCAAACAGCATGTAGGAAAGGCAGCGTTCCTTTCTGCAGGGAGACCAGGCTGAGGGCAGGCAGAAGCCACGGCCCTCTTCATCTGAGCAGTGTCTGTGCTGGTGGCTGCTGCAGAGCTCTGAGCCGCAGCTGCAGTGTGCTTAGACACCCTGGCACCAGCTTTGTGAGGCCGAAGTGAGTAATGTGGTGATGTACAGTGTCAGCTCTCCTGTTTGTTGCACCCTTCTGAGCTATATGAGGGCAGGAGCTTGAGAAGCGTTTGGTTTTGGTCTGATTATTCCGTGCAAAATCTGAAAGGGTTTGTCTGACTGCTGCATGTGGAGCTGAGTTAGGACAGAATGCACTTGGGTGGTTTTAGCAGTTTTCTTCTAAACTGCTTGCACAAGCTCAGGGAGATGGCTTGTTGATCCCAAGTAGTGGGAAGTTCAAAGAAGTCAGGCAAAGCTCGACCTATAGACACTCCAGAACAGTGGTTTATGTTTCTTAGGCCTGCTTGAATTGTATTTCCAGCAATTTTGTATTTATGAACTGCACTTATTTGTAGTTAGGGTATGCATTTCACAAGACCTCTATCATCTGTACCTGGGAGTTACCAGCTCAACCACAACTCCAGCATTTTTATCCATATGCTTTGAAACTTCCGTACATTAGGAAATCCACGTTGCTCCCCTTCCCATAGCTGATTGCCATCTGGTAGTTCTGACTAAAACATGTATTGTACTTTTTCAGCTATGTTCTGTTCACAACAGAGATCCACATCTTGGCGGTAGTCTTTGGGCTCTCTGTAAATGGATGTCATACCCACATTTGGAAAATGTCAAGGTTATACCAGCATGGAAAAGAAAAGGAGGGGGTGGGAAACAACAACCAACTACAGGTGCAGTTGTCTTCTGAATTGCAGTACAAGTCATGTCAGACCACTGGCTCCTTTGTACCAAACATTCCATACAAGTGTCTGGTTGAGCTCTGACCCAGGAGGGATGCAAATAACCAACACTCCAGCATCCATCCCTGCAACGATGACCAGAGGAGCAGAGGGAGCAGTAGAACTGGAAAGTCTCTGAGATGGATTATTTTAAAGAGACATGCGAGAAGGAGTGCTGGTGTTCATCTGCAAGTCTTTGATGTGGCACAGATTGTTTCTGAACAAGACAGGGAACAAAAGCATAGGAGAGACTTGTGTGACATCCCACAGCTCCTTGGAAGACTGCAGAGAGAGTTCAGTGGCAGTCTGGAAGGATGCTCTTGGCAAGATGGTTCAGTTTGTGTGTCTTTTTTTTTTTTTTTTTAATATAATTTTTAACTGATTGAGAGATGGAATAGAGAGCGTGCTTGTTAAATTTGTAGGGTGCTCTGAGCTTGGGAGGAGCTAGAGGCACTCTAGGGAACCGGGTATGGAGTGGTGGATAATCTCAGCAAGTTGGAAAAATCATCTTGAGGGGCTGAAGTTTCAAGTTCAGTCAAAACAGTACAAAATTATAAGCAAAACCATCAGCTGAGCGATAACGTCAGTCAAAAATGTTAGGCTGCCACAGGTAAGGAAACTGTCATGCAGGGATGTATAAATGGCAGCGTGATCTGCAGGAGATGTGGGAAAAATTTTCTATCTGTGCAGTGGTGGCAAGGGCTGAGCTGGAGGTCTGTTCCCTGTACGTGCACACATGTCAGCAGGCTGGAGAAGCTCCTAATGAGAGGATGAAAGCATGCTCGCAGAGTTGAAAGAGCATGGTTTGCATCACCTGGAGCAGAGAGGTTTGAGGAAGAGAGTAAATGGGACTGCAGCCTTTAAGCATGAGACTTCCTCCAAGAGGAGGGGAATAATTGCTTTTCTGGCCCTCTAAGGTGAGGTAAAAATTTGGAACCTCACTTGCAAGAGGAGAAATGCTGGAATTGGAAATCAGGAGCAGCTTTACAGCTGCAAGGAGAGCAACGTGCTGGAGTCCCTTGCCTGGGGAATGCTAGGTTTGGGGAAAATAGGTGAAGCTGATCTGTGTGGGCCTGAGGATGATCTCTCACTTCTCTGAGTCCTCTTGACCTGCTTTTTAGGATCCTTGTAAGTGGGCTAACAGCCCTCCATGGGAACACGTGAGCGAGGAACAGTGTTTTGTAGATAATATCTCAAAACCAGTTTCAGAAAAGTGGGCTGCTCTAGCACTACAAGCAAAAATGCATCGTGGTTAAGCAGAAGTTATGTGATGTACTGTGCCAGGGTCAATATTCTAGGGAAGTGGCAAGGTTGTACTTTACACTGACTCAGTTGGCAGCATAACTTCAACATTTCATTAGTCAGTAGAAAGGAGTTGCAGATAAGGTATGTACAGAGCTCGCCTTTCATCTGCAGAGTGACAGCTTGGCTGCATGAACACCTATCTGGGAGATGGCAGTCACTAATGATCATGCTGACTTGTCTGCTACAGCCTTCTTTGTTCTCCATTTGTGCTGGGGAATTTGCTCTTTCCATTCTACTTGATGTTTGCTGGGCATTTTGCTCTGGCAGTGAGATGGACAGACTTCTTCAAGCACAGTTCTGTACCTGTTTTTGGAGGAGGAATGTGGCACAGCACTGAAGACAGCAACATGAGTCACAGGGTGCAGCAAGCATGTCAAGTGCTGGCTCTTGGTACCAGGTTACTTAGGGACAGGTTGTAAGGGCACGAAGCACTTGAGTTGGGGGTGGTGGATGGACAGTGTTCCAAATGCCCTCAACATTTGCTTTCTTGGGAGGGTAACTTTGAAGCCACAACTCCTTAAGGATGGGCAGAAGACTTGAAGCTTGCACTGAGCACCGTGTCCCTGTCTTCTTAAAGAGCAGAGACCAGTAAGGACGGACCTAGAGCAGAGTGTGTTGTATGGGCACAGAGCCTGAAGCCCTGATCTCCCTCATGCTGGCTCCCACCACCCCTTGATAACTTAAGCACTGTGGCCAGTTGTGTTGCCTGGTCCTTGTCTGCCCTCGACACGCAGCAGCACACACTAGATGGCTGAGGCAGTGTTGCACGTAATGTGTGACAGCTGTGCTGGGCTCTCCAGCCAGGAGAAGGCTCTGTGCACGTGCGGGGTGGGTGAAGGCAGTGCTTCGTGCTGCAGCCAGAGCTCAGAGTAAGCAGCACCGTGCATCTCTGTGTGCCTCTTCGCTGAGCTCCACTGGGGAGGGAAATCTGCTGCTTCATGCAGAGAGAAGTTATGTAGTCAAGCTGTGTTTTGGTGCCTGGTTTTGTGCAAAACATGGAAATCCTTTCCTGCCTCATCTCTTTTCATTCTTTTTGCTGTCAGTCATTGCACATGTCATCAATGTCTGTGGAGAAGACAGCACAGTCAGGGCCCAGGACAACTACAGCCTCTAGTGTGTGAAAAACAGCATTAACTTCAAGGTTTTCACATGAGAATTGCTGGTGATTGACAGGACGTGCAGTGCAGTCATTAAAACCAGAGATGGATGTGCTCTGGAACCCCTCACCAGCATCCTTGATTAAAGGCTGTAACAAACTTCCTTATGGCATGGGTGTGAATGTGAGTGCAGCCTTGGGTTAGTGCTGAAAGTTCTGTTTTTGCAGCATGGTTTGGCTTATTTCAGCAGCCAGCAAGGGGAGAACTTGTGCAGCGTGCTTAGGGGTGGCTCAGCCAGCCTTGTGCAGGCACGCAGTGCGTGTGGGGATGCAGACACGAAGGTGCAGCACTCCAAATGCTAGGTGTAACACAGGTATTGTTATTGCATTTAAGTGTGCTGCCATCACTGCTATGCTTGAAACAGCTGCTTTTGTTACTTCCATTGCAAGCTGTTGTCACGTTAACTCGTGTTGGATGCCAACCATTTACAGTATGCGCCATCACAGCATGACTTCAGTTGGCAACACAGAGTCGGTCACATGCCAGCAGCCTACTGTCAGGGTGGGGGAGCATGTGGGAAGAAAGGAGAGAAGATACTCTCAGAAAATGCTTTAATGATTTATTTTTAATATCCATCTTTTGAGCCTGGGGAATTGCAGTCCATATGCCTTTCCCTCCTGGCTCTAGTTGGCAAAGAAGCTGATGAATATGGTCCTTCATATCCTTCCATTTTGTGAGGAGCCAGAAAAGATGGCTATATTTAGCATGTTCCCAGGGCCAGCAGCAGTCTGCTGCTGGGTGGTGATTCCTTGGATGGAGGCTCGTGTGCCACCCTGGGGCAGGGTGGTAATGTGTACTCCTCAGAATCAATAATCATGCTGAAATAACAGCACCAGAACAAACTCCTCCAATTACACAGAGCAGCAGCTCAGCACACTGCTTCGTGTCAAGGGTCAGGCTCTGAGGGCTTTGCCTTTCCCAATGCACATAGCCAACCTGGCTGCTGCTGATGAGACTATCTTTGTGCTGGAGCTGCAGCTTCTCACTTCATCAAAACAGTGAGCACCTTTTAGTGGTAAAAACATTCATCTGAGGCTTTGGAGCCTGACTCGTGTTGTTTTTTCTCTTACTGTATTCCTAGGTCACCCTAGGTATGAAATGGAGTTGTCCTTATTTGTCCCCAGCCCACTCTTTGCACAGCAGATTTGCTACCAGTTCCCCATTGCTTTCCCTGCTGTGGTGCAGTTGGTACTGAGAAACAAATAATGGCAGTTCCTTCGTCCTTCTGGCTGCTTTCACTGGGCTGAAATCAGTGTGGTAAAGCTGTTGTATTGCTGAGAAGTAATGGGAACTATGGACATAGTGATGGAAATGTAGAGGAGGGGATTACTTCTACCAGTATGGGTGTTCAGAAGTGCCCATTGCTTTAGATGAGGCATTTTGAATGTTGTTTAGCTGGAGGTCTAAACTGAGGTCACCAGGACAGGAATATTTGGGGGTGTTCTGTTGTACAGTTGGCTCCTAATGGTTGTTGTGAGATGGAGAATCTGCAGTGGTGCAGGAGAGTGAAACCCATCTCACTGGTGGCGTCTAAGTGGTCATGGTGTAATGCAGCAATTGATGATACATGAAACCAAAATGACAACAAATAGGAGCTGGGTTAAAGATGTGATTTCTGAATTTACATGGTGATTCATTGGGCCTTCCTGGAGCCATACGAGGCCCAAATGACAGCAGTGCCTGCACTTCACAGTTTTTGCTCTGCAGCAGCATCTCTGCAGCTCTTAGTTCCTTGCAAACACATATTCCATATCTTCATTGGAACCAGCACTCAGTGGGCTCTGCTTTCTGCTCACAGCTCAGCAGACCAGGTCTTAGCAAGTATGTTGCATCGTTTTTAGTACCTGGATGGAATTAAACTGTTTTGAGGGGAAGAATGAAGAAGAACAATGTTTCACAACAACTGTGGTGTATGGTATCATTGATGTGCCAAATTTCAGTTGGAATGGCCAAGCCCTCTCAAGTTGAGGTCAGCCCTAAATGTATTGCTCACTAAAATGGCAGCTCTTTTTTCATTTCCTCCATTCCTGCAGCATAGAAACAACCTCACAGATCCATTCCAAATCTGGTAGATACGTTAGCATTCTCCCAACCCGAGGCACTCTGTGCCAAGTTCCAACCAGGAATAATTAATGTGTATGCCCTGGAAGGCTGCAGTCCAGAACAGAGTACAGGTGCTCTGAGCCTGAGTGCTGGGCTCCTGCTTGCTGTAGAGATGCCACCTTCATCGTGAGCTCCTTGATGTGTGTTTGGGGAGAAAGCCGTGTGTGGAATCACAGTAACAGCTTGGCTTGGAAAACGGAATTCAAGATGTTGTGTGACATCACCTTGAAGCAGCGTGCTTGCCTTTGCTGTTCCACCTGCCTGTGAGCAAGGTGAGCAGGATTGGTCAGGGAAGCAGGAAGGATGACCCAAACCAGCTGAATCCCAAAGTTTAATGCACTTCTTTGCCTCGAAGCAGTGCTGGCTGTCTGGGCACCAGCAAGCTGTGTGGTGCCATCTTACCCTCACTTCAAGCAATGTCTGGCAATGAAGATTGATGTCCTCGGGGTCTCTGAGCAATTAACTCGCTGCTAGGGATCTGGTGCTGTTGGATTGCAGAGAAGCCAGAAACAATAGCATGAAAAAGCCTCTTTTGCAGTTTGGTTGTCAGAAGCCGCTCAGCACCTCCTCTAGCAGCAAGGCAGAGTCTCACTGAGCAAATGCAGGCTTCTGAACCTCGGGAGGGTTTAGCCCATCACTTCTTGCACTCGATTATTTGCCTTTAAAAAATAACAGCAGAGAGCCAGGAGTTTTGTTTAACTGCCTGATCCCCAAGGAGCAGATCCAGGAGCTAGTCTCTAGTGATGCTCTTTCACACAGCCTCTCCCACTCTCTGCAGCCCTCTTCCTCTGCAGCAGCTGCCGCTCCTGATATGCTGAGGTGGTTCGAAAGCAGCTCCTCCAGTGGTGCACAATGTTGGCATTGTGTGGTGTTACTCAGCCCTGGTGCAGTGACTCCACCTGTCCTGGCAGAGACAGATCTTAAAAATCCCCAGGGGAGCGTCCTCAGTTTGGATGAGGGCCATCCTGGAGGGGCTGTGCCCTGTCTGGTGCTTTGTGACAGGGTGCCCTCGTGGATCTGGTTATAGGGTTGCTGCTCTGCTGCCAGCAGGCAGGAACATGAGGTTACCTCGTTTGCCCTTTTGTTTGTTGTTTTTTTTGTTTGTTTTGAAGGCGCACTTAATTATATTGAGGCTGAGAACTCAGTGTCCATCCCTTGGAGAGAATGCCTGGGACAAGGGCTGGGTAATAGATGATCCTATTCCTTTGCTGTCTGCAGTAACAATTATTAGTTATCCATCATGTAGCAGTTCTGTGTCCCTCAGTTCTGGCCCCATTTTGTGGGGCTCTGAATAGCTACAGAAGAATTACTGTCACATACACACACAAAGAAAAAACCACCAAAAAAACCTCACAATTTTTGCATAAAAGTTATTTATAAAACTTATGCATAAATTGCAGAAGATGTCTCTTGTATTCTGTACATCTTTTTAGAAGATGAAATACATAGAAAAAGGTTTTAAAAATCCCACAACAACCTAAGCATTAATTATTCTTAAATATATTACCATTTTTTGTACTCAGTCGACTATTTGCATTTTTCTTTGTTTGCCTGCAAACGCTATTTATGCAAAGCACAATTTTCATATGGTTTTGAAAGCGATGGTTTCAGGTGGTCTGTAATGTGAGCAGAGCTCTGCTTTTTTGGAGCTCCTGGCTTCATTTGTAGTTCTGTTTATTTAGGGGAAGGAAAGAAAGAAGTCAGTGATGCAAGGTACTGTGGCTTTTAATGAATGGAAGCATGAAAGGGGAATTGGCTGAACTCTTGCTCTTGTTGCTCTCAGTTCTCAGCATCTCAGTCTACATGCTTGCTAAAGATCAGTGGTACTTCTCTTACAAAGGTGTTGCCTTGCATTTTACCCAGAGCAGCTGGGGTAGTGGTAGGGACGTGTTCCTCTGTCTGGTTGTTAGGGCCAATTAAGTGGTCTAGTGTTGGGAGGGAGAGGAAAAACAACCCACACAGGAAAAAGGGAGATTTTTGATGTTGCTTCTGGAACTGTTGTTAGTAGCTTCTGGAAATAGTGATGTTTATGTTAGACTTAGGGTTTTTCTTTCTTTCTTTTCAATCATGTTAATTAATGTTAGGAAGCTTCACTTTTGGATTCACTTTGACTGTGCTCAGTTAGTGTTACAGCAGCAGAAGTCGTGTTGTTCTTCTCTTTACCTAAGTATTGTTCTGCTAAAGGAAAAGCACAAAAGTAGCGCAATAGCCACCAAAATGCCTCCGCCTGATTGTATTGTTACAGTAACCCAAACAACCCATCATTAAATTTCTCTGGCTGCCACGAGCCTTGCATTCACTCAACTGGTGTTTTTGTTATGTTTTTTCAGGGCCGGTGTACCCGAGAGAACTGCAAATATCTCCACCCTCCCCCGCACTTAAAAACACAACTTGAAATAAATGGACGCAACAACCTGATCCAGCAAAAGACGGCCGCAGCCATGTTTGCTCAGCAGATGCAGTTCATGCTACCAGGCACGCAGCTACAGCCAATCGTAAGTCACTGCAGGTTGGGTTTCACACTCATCCTGATTTCTTTCCTGTTTACTTCTGGAGCTGTGGCTCTCCTTTCCTCTGATAACTGAGTACTGCGAGTTCAAGGCGTCAGCTGGAAGCATCTCAGTACCAGGTGGAATCTGACCAGTTAGTTCTTCTACATCCCTGAAACCGAGTGGCTTGATTCCAGTGCATTCTGTTTTGGATAGCTGTTTTACACTGGATTGCTGGAGCTCTTTGCCCTGTGGCAGGAAGCCAGTAGGTTCGTTGCATTGGTGGGCTGAAGTTGGGAAAGATGGATTCTCTTCACCTAAGTATTGTTCTGCTAAAGGAAAAGCACAAAAGTAGTGCAGTAGCCACCAAAGTGCCTCCGCCTGATTGTATTGTTACGTTTGTGTCTGAGGGACCAATTTCATTCTAGCTGTCCCAACAGAGAGCTGTTAATGCCACAGCTCTGTCATTCTTTCTCTTAGTAATATTGTTTTATACTAACAGTAGGAAAGACTTATTTCTCTTCCAGAAGAAGGGAAACCTGTGGGAAATAGCTGTTTGCAGAGCAGTTTGGAGAAGCCTTCACTGCCTGTCCCCACTGTGGACTATTGGTTAAAGCAGGTTTTCGGGCTGGAGAACCACGTTATGCCGGGGAGAGGATGGCTTGCATCTGCTGAGTGTTTGTCTGTCAATATATCTTAAGAAAATGCCTGAAGTTTTGAAGTAGCTCTTCATCGCTGACATCAATAAGCTGTACGTTTTTAACTGTGAGCTTAATTAGGAATTTTCCATTTCAGTCATGGGTGAACGTCCTTCCTGGGGCGATGTGTGCTTGATGTGCCGTTGCTGGGTGAGGCTCCTTGGGCTGTGCCATGCAGGAGGTCTGGCTAGATCCTGAGATACACTCTTCTAGCCTCTAAGTCTGTGAAGCAGTGCTTGGCCTCTTGGTGTCCCACCTACAAAGCCCCCAAATGGGGGCAGTGCTGATAATTCTTCCCATTTCCAAGATGGGAAAGTGAGGCAGAGGAGAAAATGAGCTATTTTTTGGTTGGTCTGGGTCCTGAATCTGCTGCAGTCTTTGCACCTCTTCTAGTGGAGTTTGCTTTTCACTGAAGTACGTGTTCATAGGAAGGAAATCCTGGATTCCCACAAAATGGTAGCGCTGGTTTCCTAGCCCTATATGGAAAGCAAACCTTTCCTGTTTGGGGTTTTCCTCTGTGGGGAATTCACAGTGGTTCTTTGGCTGGCTATTCAAAATACCTTTGGGATTTCCTCTTTGGAAAGTTCCCATCTTCCCACTTTGCAATCTTGCAGATCCAGTTCTCTCCTACTACAGTTTCACTGCTGCTTTTTAAATTGCCTCTGAGACTGAATCTGTTGGTCTGTCTGGTTAGTGCTCTCATTTCAGAGGTAACCTTATCTGATGAGAAAGGCCCCTGGTTTCTAAATTGTGCCATGAGGGAGACGTGGGGAAAGCAGAAAAATAAGAATTGGTTCTGCAATGACTGTTCGCTTCCTGCTTTCCCAGAGCTCAGAGTAAATGAGCTCTTGTTGTAATTCCTGCTGCCTGGCTTGTTCCGCACCAATTTCAGGACAGACAAGAGATGGCCCTTTCACCTGCTTCTGATTTCCCAAAGATGCTGCCGGTGGAAGCAGTCTGAGAGTGTTTTTTTCTCTTTAAATGGGAAGGGTGGGGCCTCCTCTTAGCTCCACGTGAAATTCTTCAAAGCAGAAAGCATTATCTCAGATGCAGCAGTGGAACAAATTCCATGTGATCAGAAAGCTGATCAACGGTATGCCTGCTTAATTGGGATACTTGCCAAAGATGAGATTTGGAGCAGAATGTTTAATAGCTCCAAACAATAGCTGAATGCCCAGACTTTTAAAAGTGCATTTTCACCAGAAAAAATATGTGTAAAATAGTGCTTAATGTAGCAACTTCTCATCATACTTCCTGAAATGGCATTGGATGTGTCCATTTATGAGCATATATCTTAACTTGCACCACTGCTGACATCCAGCAAGAACTAATCTCCCTGCTGAACTAATAGCCAGGACCCTGATAATGCCAGCTTAATGAAGGCTTGCTCTGAGAAGAATTGTCCCAGGTGTGCTGCCTGCTGCTCACAGAAACCTACCAGGTGTGAATTAATGTTGGGTTGCTAGCATGAAGCTGTTTCACTGAAGTCTCAGGTTTGCTCTGTGATGTTGCTGTTAACCATCCGTGCAAAGCTGAGAATCACGCAAATGTTTGATGCCCATCATGCAGTTTTAAACAGAATGCTTCATACAGCACTTCAAAACAAGTCAGGCGAGGACGCAGAACAGTGTTTGCTCTGTATTTGTCTTAAGGGAGCCTTGAGGAGATGGTGTATGTACCAAGGAGGAGAGCTCTGTAGTAAAACGTCAACTTTCAAAAGGCCAAATTCACTTTAGTTGCTGGCTTGGTCTGAGCTGTGCTGGAAGCTTTCCAGGCTGGTTGTTCTGTCTCTGCTGAAGATGAAGTAGAAGTCTTGAAGGTGAATAGAGCTGGGCTCTGGCATCGGTATGGAAAGCCAGTTGAGTCAATGTTGAGTTTTGTTTCCCAGACACAGTCACTTCGAGTTGTTTGTGCACCAAAGCAAGGCTCCCAAAAAGCGATGCACCCTGGGCCTGATTCCCCACCCTCTCCATTGTGCTTTACCCCTTTGCAGCAATATGAGGCTGGCTTTTGGTGCTGGCCACGGAGCTGCTTGGGCACTGACTGCTGTATGGACCCAGCAGTGCCCTGCTGTGGTCGCAAGGCACTGCTGTGCTGGCAGTGTGTGAGCAGGTGGCTGGGTGAAGCAGTGCTGACACACCTGCCTCCACCATTGCTGCTGCCCTGGGAAGTTGTTTCTCTGAATTCTCTTTGCTTTCAAGCCCTTCATCTTTTCTTTCCTGTCAAGCACATTGTAGACTTTGCTCAGTCACCCGTGCTCCCAAACACAACCAGGCCAGCACTTAACCCAGCCTGCATTTCCATCCTGGTGCAGTAGGTCCCTGCTGCTGCCCCACGGTGCTGAGGAAGGAGATAAAGCACAGTGACATGGTTGGAATAAGTGAAGGAGACTGGAACTGGTATTTTGGGTGCATGCTTGTTCCATGCAGCAAAAATCTGATCCTCTGGATCCATAGTCAAAGGCACATTAGCAATGGGTAAACACAAGTATCTTTGCCCACCTGGGAGCTGGTATCCCTCAGAATCACTGCTGTGAGGTGTTCACACCAGACTTCTATGCAGCAGCAACTCAAAAGGGAGATGCTTTTTGAGCCAGGAGTGTCTTGGTAGTCTGACTGGGGGAACAAGCTGTGGTGCTAACAGCTGGGCTTTGACCAGTGGGGTTCACTGCAGCATGCTCAGCCTTCGTGCTAAAGGGATTGTCTTGCAGCAAGTCTCATGCAGTTGCACTGCACAGGAAGACAAGCTTTTGCTTTTTCTGAACAGTACCACTTGTGACTAATATTGATCAGTCCTCAGCCTTGTCAGTACAATATCTTTATCTTCTGTATTTCTATCACTAGTCTGTAATAAAAGCTACTGCTGTATTTTGTATGTTTCCTTGTGTAGCTTCTTAGCTGCTCCTGTCCTCCAGGCCAACAGCACCTCTGTATCCACACCGTCTCTCATTTTCAGGCTTTCTCTTTTTAGGTTCTGAGGTAACTCAGCATCAGCACTTCCTGCCCAAGGCTGCACTGGGCTGTGCTCAACAAAACACAGCCACTGCCCTGCTTTCCCCTGCACACCCACTCTGTGTTTCTGCTGCAGCTTCAGCATCATTTCTGTTAGGCAAATTGAATGCAACTTCTGGTTTGTTAACAAAATCAGCTGTTCCAGGTAATGTGTCACGGTGGTGACAAATAGCTCTGCCTTGGACAGTGCCTTCTCAGTGCTCACACTGTCACCCAACCACCCCTGTGCTCTGGATCTGGGAAATGCCCACACCTGATAAATGTCTGCTGCAGACAGAGCTGCCAAAGTTCTTGGCAGGCGTTCCTCCTTGAGATACGGTCTTACAAAAAGCCATTTGGGCTTTTTACATTCTTGCAAACATTTTAATAATCAGGAAACCTGTCTTGTGAGCCGCTGCTGGTTTGAGCCCCTCTGCCTCTATGCTGTGAGCGGTTTCCCTCTGCTCAGAAGTTAGTGGTAGTGTTTGCATATGTTAAGATTATTAAAAAACAGTCTGTGAGGAAACCTGTCCCTGCATTTGCTGAATATACAAGATCTCTAAGGGATTCAGCAAGTGAAAGTGGTGTTTTCCATTAGGTTGTTTTGCCCCAGAGCATACCAGTCTTCGTTGCAGATAGCAGGTTCCTAATTCTGACATGCTTGAATTTTCCAGGGAAAAGTATCATCTAGGTTTCCAGAGACAGATCTGGTAGAGTTGTTCCCTAATTCTGCTGCAGCTGGCCCTTGTGTTCCTAGGGGCTTCCCTCTGTCCTCAGCCAGCTTGGGGACCTGTAGTTTGCACACCTGCCTGCTCTGAAGGAGATCATCTGTGCTCCCAGTGATTAAAAGCAGCCTATTACACAGGCCTTTTTGAACCTTCTTAATACTATCCAAGTTGGCTGCTGCCTGTATTGTAGCAATGCACTTCAGATCTTGCAGTGCTCCATCAGCAGGGAGGCTGGTGGATGTGCTGGTGGTGCCTGACAGCTCAAGGAGCCTGGGGCTGTCCCAGCATGCCAGCCTCCTCCATTGCACACATTGTGTTTGTGGCTGTCTGTCCCAGGCTCTTTACTCCTCCAAGGTGATCTGCTCAATTTAAACTGAGTACGAAATGAGAGTGGCAGTTTGCAGCTTCTGATAATCCTTAAAGCAAGCCACATGTTTTTGCTGTTCCCGCAGAGGCAGAGCTTTTGTCCTGCTGTTCAAGAGCTTGGCCACAGTGCTTCATTAGCAGTAACGACTTCAGAGATTTGGAATTGCATTGTTGGGTTTTGCATCAAAACTTGACCTTACCAGCCCTCTGTCCAGAGCCCACAGCATGTTTGCCTGTCCGCTGATAAGAAGGCTTTTTGTTAGAGAGTGCAGTCAAAATACTGGTCTCTCCAACAAATCTCCTGGCCAGATGCAATCACAAGAGGTGGATGGGAGGCACCCTGAGGAAAGTGCTGTTTGGAGTAGAAATTACAGTTGTGTTCTGGCTGTGAGGAAGAAACTTGCTTGTATTCCCTTGGGACAGGCCTGGCACGGGGGACCTGCACAGATGTAAAGGGAGAGAAGATTTGGCTGGCACTGTCTTTATTACTGGTACTGATGCATGAGCCAGACTGGATTTCCCAAACCAAGACAGACAGTCAGGGCTGGCAGTGAGCACAGCCCATCTTTTTCCCTCATCAGCCACAGTAAATACAGAGCTCCCCGATGCCAGCTTGCAAAGGAGTAGTTTTCAGTGCATTTGATATGCTTCAGACTTGAAAACAGCGCTTTGAGGTTTAATGCCTTGAGTGAGGTCTGCTTGTTCTTTGGTTCTTCGTCTAGGTTTTCGTACAGCCGTCCTCCAGCTAAGCTTTGCCTCCGCTCTCATGAGTTTCCTGGAAGCAGGAGCCTTGGGCTGGGTTCAGACTCTTCTGTAAATCCAAGTTTTCTGGGAAGAGCTGCTGACAGCTGTGGCCTGAGGAGGGCTGGGATGTAGCATGTGGGTCTCCCAGTGGCCGTGCCTGCATGAACCCTGTGTTTCTACTTGCTGCCCCCGGGCAGGGTGTGGAGCAGAGCTGTAGCTTTCAGTCAGCAGCATCAGGTAGTGCTGTTCAGGCAGGAGGAATAAATGGTTATGAAACCTTGGGAATGCTGCAGCAGATGGCAGGCAGGGCATGGAGATTTGTGGATGACTAGTGCCAGCTAGAAAGCAAAAGCCATCCTGCTCCTTCATGCGTCCCTCTGCAGGTCCCAGAACCAAGAAGATATTGCACTCTCGACTCCTCTTCAGGGACATCCTTCATTTGCTTTAGATCAGACTCCTGTTCGTTAGCTGGTTCTGCTTGCTCCCACTGAGGAAAAGAGACCACTCTTGGTAGTATGGCCTTGGAGACAGGGACAGTGTTTCACAGTGCAGGACCTGTTTCCCAGTTGTATGCTGGCATACAATCTCTTCAGGAACATTTCAATACACTCCTACAGGTTTTGGTCAGTTCATCCAGTGTGAGGTATTGCAAAACCCCAGCCTTTCTCCACAAGTTCTTCAGCATCTTCTACTGGGGCTGTGGGAGGAGTGCCTCTCCAACCATCCTTGCTGCTCTGCTGGGATAACTGGGACTCCTGTTGTACTAGGTGCTGGAAATACGTTGGATAGATTTGCCCACGTATTTGTGCATGCCACACATACTGCAATGTTGGAGCTATTGTGGACGCGTAAAAGAAGTGCTGGCAACATGTGTCAGGCCTCGGCACAGCCCTGTAAAGACTGTCCAGGCTGAAGAAGCTCCTTAAAATAGAATTAACAGTTTGAACGATGACAGAAGTTCAGCAGATGTCACTGTAATTACTGGTACTCGTACAGAAAAAAACAGTCTTAATGGATGCTGCCCTCTCACTGAAGTGTTCAGGGAGTCACACAATGTTTGAAGATCCTTAAAGAGCTTTTCTAGCAGCAAAAGGTGTAACATGTCCGTGAGCCAGCGAGTAGTGAAAGAGAGAACAAAATGATTTAATAAAGGGCTATGGACTGAAGGATCTCTGGGTTTAATAGTCAAAATCTCCTATCAGCTGAAGCGGGGTTTGGATCAGGCTCGAAAGAAGGAAAATTGGAAATCCCTCTTAGAGGATTATTTGGTTCACTGCACTTAAAGTACCAAAGTCCACTGATTCAACAGGCTGCGTCTTGTCATTGTGGAGGAGAAAGTATATGCTGGAAGTGGCCTGTCATCCCCTTTCCCATCCGCTCAGGTGCTGTTACTATCCCTCTGACCCCAAGAAGAGGGCATCATTAAGCTGTGAAGATAGGTTAGGACAGCTTAGCTGTTGTTGCTGTGGGCTGCTTTATTCCAGATCACAGCTAGCAGGGTGTTTCCTAGTATATCAGATTACTGGGGTGAGGATGCTGTCAAGAAACAAACTATTCACGTGCAGTTTCTTACAGAAAGCCATGAGATTTGAAGTACAAAAATAAAAGCAAGGAAGGGGTGATGTGAGTGGCCGAAGAACTGCCTAAGGGCTCTTTGTAAGCACACTTGTGTTTCTTGCTGAGCAGAGGCTCTAGCTGCTGAGGGCAGTGTCATTTGTGCCAGCAAATGTGAGCAAGCTTTAACTGTAACCCAGAGTTTCCAGCGGAACAGGTGACAGAAGGAAAAATAAAAAGGGCTGCAAGTCACAGGTTACTTTCCCTGGGGGCTTGTCAAGCTACTGTTACAGGAGTAGAACTGCTTCTTTGCAGGCTTTGGCCATCTGGGATGGAAGAGGGGTGTTTAACACCATCTGGGTGCTTTAAAGTTTCACAGACTCTCTGATTAGGGGCTGTTCTTAGGCTTAGCATTCTATCCCTACTTAGGAGTTCAGTTTAGGAGTTTGCTTATCCAGAAGAAATGAAATTCTAATGGACAGTAGCTGCTGAAGAAGTTCAGGCAGGGGAAGCTGGTCGGCCCACCTGTGTTCTTCACCGCTCTTCCTGCAGGGCCTGCCTAAGGCAATTCAGGTTTCAAAAGCAGTCCAGGTCTTTGTGGTCTGCTCTTCTGTCCCTCCTGGGAACATCACTCCTCACAGGATGGACAGGGTCCTGAGTGTGATACTGGCCCACCTGAACATCATCTGGCACACTCTGTCCATGTCTCTTTCAAGCCAGAGAGCTGCTCTTGCAAATCTGTGAGGTCTAGCATATTGTGTTACTAGGTGTCGTCTTGTCTCCATTCCCATGGAACACAGGCTCAGGGTGTTTCTGCAAAATGGCTTTTCCCTGGAGGACGTTGACAGTCCTAAACAAATTCCTCAGTGTGCAGAATGCTAGACCTTGAAGGGCACCAGAGCAGAAATGCTTCTCATGACTCTAAATCATCCAATTTGTCTGCCCGAGCCAGACTATCCATAGTAACATGAAGCTCAGTGCAAGTTGGTAGTAAATTCAAGCTAACTGTGGTACATGCTTCTAGATCCTGAAGCTTCCATTTACCTTGAAGTCTCTGTACAGCATTGCAGTGTAGACACACAAAAGCTGAGGCATTTCTCTGGGAGTGAGAAGTCTGTTTAATTTGGACCTGCCTTAATTGCTGGCATGAAATCCTTAATTGTGTCATTAAACTATAAAGATCATCAATATACTTTGATCTGACAAATAAAGATGCCTTATGTTCAGGATGAGTCATGAATTTGTGACTCAGGAGAAACGAATGGATCACAAGTAAATGGCAATAAATGAATAGATTGAAGAGCACAGCGTTTTAATGTTGCTTATCGATTTGCTTAAAAGGATTGAAGTGCTGTAAGGCTTTGACTGGGTAATCCAAGACAGGGCTCTTTAACTAATATTTTGTTTCTCCTTTTTCTATGCACAGACAACATTTCCTGTGACTCCATCGCTTGCAACAAGCCCCACAATGGCTTTTAGTCCCTACCTGAGTCACGTTTCTCCTGGGATGGGCTTGGTTCCTGCGGAGCTTTTACCAAATACTCCTGTCCTGGTTTCTGGAAATCCAACTGTTACGGTACCAGGAAGCTCTGCTGGGCAGAAACTGATGCGTACAGATAAACTGGAGGTATTTGGATGTCTGTTTTCATACTGCTAAAGGGAATGAACAAGGTGCATTGGCCCAACTGCTGCACTCTGCCACAATGACCTGATGCAGTGCAGTGCAAAGTTGCAGTTCTGTCACAGGGCTGCTGCTCTCTGCTGGAGCAGGCTCACGTGGGGACTGATCCCGAGTGCTTTGAAATCACTGGAAATAAAAAATAAATAAAAGCAAGCAGATAGTTTGCCCTTTCACCAAGTTGAGTGAGAGATGTTTTGAAATGAGAACAGTAGGGTGGAAGGAACAGACACTTCTCTTGTTTTGAGATAAGCTTGCTAAGTTCTTACAGAAGGCAGCAAGCCTTAGACTGTTGGGGCTGCTGAGTGTGAGGCATTGGAAAAACATTCCCCCACCAGGATTGCTATGGCACTTTGCTGGGCATGCTGGGACCTGGCATTCAAGCAACTGTAAATGCCTTTCAGACCCTTAGTAGAAGCCCTGCAGGAAATAAGGGCTGAGGACTTGAATTCAGAGACTCCTGCAGGTGTAAATTATAACACTAGAAGACAGTGGAAAAGGGTATAATTTGAAAACAGATTGTTTTGTGTTACGTGCTTCTTACAGCTTTGCTGATTGCTTCCATTCTCACGTGATGTCTTACCTTTCCCAGCACACAGTCTGATAGTGTATGTGATTTACACTACTGGCTATGGGCATAATAATTTGTCTTAGTTCCTTCATACCTTCAGACAAGGAAGCACCATTTTGTGAAACTTTTTTTTCTGCTTTTGATGCTTCAGTGCTCGTAACGTATGAGGAGCTGCAAGATATTTTTAAAGCCAGCAGTTTGGGCAACACCTTAGAATGGATGGCAGTGTAATTAAATGCACTGTCATGTAACCCTAAGGTCAGAGGTTTATTATGGAGGGCAGTGAGACTATTTGCATGAAAGAGGCTCCTCGTATTTAAGAATAAGAACCTGTTGTGAATACTGCAGCTTGCAATGTTGAGAATTAAAAGTCCTACCCAGGAGTGTGCTCCATAAAAGATGCATAATCCTTCTGAGACACAAATGGCAAAATTATTAAAATCTGAGCTTTAGAGACAGGGGAAGGATACTGAGATCTATACATATTGGCAAAATACCATTGACTTACTAGATTTGGGATTCAGGTCACTTTCCATTTCACACAAATTCTGTGCTTTACTTGCACTTGCATTACTTTGGTAATTGGCCTTGGTAACACTGGGCTTCCCTCATCCTGAGCCAGCTGTGAGTAGCACCAGTTGCCCTGTGACTGCATAAGTGGTGCCCAAGTTAAGCATGGGTTTAGAATATGCGTGTTACTTAATGTAGTCACCCAAATTCATGTGCTGTGTTGAAAATATTGAAGAGTAGCAAGATGTCTTTTTCAACAACGTGACTTTCTTTTAAGGTTTGTCGAGAGTTTCAGCGTGGAAATTGCACACGTGGTGAGAACGACTGCCGCTATGCTCACCCTATAGATATTGCGATGATAGACACAAATGAAAATACTGTTACAGTCTGCATGGATTACATCAAAGGTCGATGCTCTAGGGAGAAATGCAAGTACTTTCATCCCCCTGCACACCTGCAAGCCAAAATCAAGGCAGCTCAACATCAGGTGAACCAGACAGCTGCAGCTGCAATGGTAAGTAGAGCTCTTATCAAGTTGTATTTCAATTACTAAGAGATTTCATTTGTGTCATGTGTGTCATTTGTGGAAAAGTGGATTATTTTGTAAATGGTTGATTAGAGAGCTGAGAGCATGTGCAGTGTGAATCCCACCTCTCCATCCTTTGTATGCACGTGCTGTAGCATGAAGCACTGAGTGATGCAGTGCAGCTCAGCAGTTAGGGACGCAGTGGCAAACCTTGTTACTTTCTGACACAACATCACGAGGTGACATGCATCATGAAAGCAAGCTCAGCTGCACACAAAACAAACACCTTCCTTGCAAAGTCACAGGTGTCAGTTTAGCTTCTTCAGCACATGATGAAAGGAAAGAATGCTCATCTCATAATACATTCTTTACAGGGAAAACCCGGATCCTTGAAGTCAGTAGCAAAATTTCCACTTATTTCAAAGCAAACAAGACATCAGTTGTTCTAGTCTAGCAAACAGAGGAGGCTCATGCCTGTTACCTTTGTCAAGGCTTAGTGAAATGACAATTCTCCAGTCAAGGATGGCTTCTGACCTTTTTGATTCTCTGGTAGGGATGGACCCTCTTGCACTTTAATTTGTAGTGTGACTTCTGATACCTAAAATTACGAAAACAACTCATGGGAGACTTAGCAGGATGGATCAGATTCCTAGATGGAGTAAATGTTTATTATTCTATTGACTGCACTTTAATGGCATCTATGTATTCTAGTTGGAAATTTGCATCTGACACTGTGTTATGAAAATCTGATTGTAGTGTTAAAATTGTCCAGAGTGGGGACAATATTGTCATGATAAATATTTCTTGTGCCCTCGTGGCAAAGATGGCCAACAGCATCCTGGGCTGCATTAGGAAGAGCAGTGTCAGCAAATCAGGGGAGGTGGATGCTTCTCTTCTGAATTCTGCTGAGGCCACAGCTGGAGTGCTGTGTCAGTGCTGGGCTCCCCGGTGCCAGACAGACGTGGATGTACTGGAGTAAATCCAGCAAAGGGCTGTTTAGATGATGAAGAGCTTGGAGCATCTGACACACAGTGAAATTGAGGCTGAGAGAGCTGGGACTGTTCTGCCTGAGGAAAAAGAGACCCAGGGGGATTGTACCCATATGTAAGATGTATAAATTCCTGATGGGGAAGTAAAGAAGATAGAGGCAGACAGTGCTCAGTGAAAGGACAAGAGGCAGTGGGCACAATTTGAAGTACAGGAAAAAAAAAACTTCAACAGTGAGGGTTTTCAATGACCAGAATAGGTCACTCTGTCCTTGGAGATACTCAGAACCTGTCTGGATGCAGTCCTGAGCGAGGCATTCTGGCTGACCCTGCTTTGAGCTGGTGGTTGGTCCTCCCAACCTCTTCTCTTCTGTGATTACTTGAATAACTAATCTTAAGAAGGTTCGTGCCCCCTATATGATTTAGCAGTAAGGCTACTAAAAGTGTTCTGAATAAGACAGTAAATGAGGTTGGGTTTCATTCATGGCAAAAAAAAAAACAGAAAAAAAAGGAAGGATTACAGAAATTAAACAGCTGCCTTCCTGGCAACATCAGTGTTACCTGGAACGTAATTTGAAGAACCGATTTATGCTGCAATATTTCTCTGTCCTGCATGGTTTATGTGCTGTATTTCTTACTGTTTGTAGTATGTTGAAACAACAGCCAAGGTCTGTTGAAAAAGGACCTTCTGACATGAAACCCTTGTGTTTTTTGCAATTGCCACTTTGCTTTTTCACTAATTATCCAGGACACTGCTACTTAACCAAAGCCAATACATGTTTTATTCATGCTGCTGGCTTCTCTTAAAAACATAATTAACCTTATTTGTATGCTGTTAACTAGAACCTTTAAAATATTTATTGATGGCTTGTTGCATCACCCTTGCCACCAAAACTGCTTACATTATTCATTGACTTTTCAAGGTTTGATGCATTTACTATATACCTGTTGAGGATTAAGATCTTATTCAAGGGAAAACTGGTACCCAGTCTCCTTAGATAAAAACAAACAAAGAAAAGAAACCATGCCAGACAAATGGGTGTAACAAGTCCTCCTAAAAACAGATCTGGACTGATTTCAAATCCAGATTCAGCAGACGTTTCTGAAGGACATATCCTGCAGTGACTTGACACACACGAGCAGTAGCTTCACTCACAGCTGCTTGACTGCAGTCTGTGCAGCGCAGCTGAGCGAACTGGTTCAGGCTCAGTCCCTGCTTTGGGATCACACTTCTGTAGTGCTTGAGCATGCTTTACCTCTTCTTGCCACCAGCCCTCCCGCTGACCTGTGTGCAGAGCTGCAGGGTTGGGGCTGGTGCCCCGTGCCCATCTGCCTGCAGCTAATCCCTGAGCTGCTGTGACAGTACTCTAGTGCACACACTACTGATACTTCTTTAATTTTGAAGCGTACTGAGGCTAAATAGCTGACTAGCCACTAAGCCAGGTAGTTACCTAGGCACCCCATGTTCTGCATGCCTCGTCTTTTTAATATAATGTATAATGCATTCATTTTATTTTTTTTTTCTCTTCGCCTCCCCAAAACACTTCTCTCTTGACACACCTCTGCTCGCTGTTTTGTTACTGTGCTTGACCCCCCCCCTCCCTGGCCCATTGCCATCATGTGCTCGCTGCCTGCTAATTAAGACTCAACCAGCTGTCAGATCACTGAAGCGACCGCTGGAGGCAACCTTTGACCTGGTACTTGGACCTTTCACCTTCTTGCTTTGCACGTAACCATCTGCATGAAAGCCTTCCTCACTTGTCTGTCGTGTTAGTGCCTGGGAGACTGCCCATCCCACCAGAAATGTTGGTGTCCCTTCAGACATGCCATCCCGCATCCCCACGCCACCCGTTAACCTGCTGAGCTTTTCCTCTTGAAGCTGTGTTTTGGAAGTGCTCGGTATTCCTGGGGGCTTTTCTGTTGCAGCTTGGGGTTTTCAGGTGGTTTTCCAACTGCAGCAGCAGCCTGCCTATTCGTGATACACTAGGTCAGAAGCCTGCTAAGACAATTCCCTCCCATTCACCTCCATGCTAGGGATTGACTACATCCTGAAAATATCTCGTGTCCCTCAGCTGTAAGGAGAAAGGGAACAGTGGACACGAGGATTGTTGCTCCCCATTCCCAGTGTTGGGAAGCAGAAGTGTCAGTGGGATGAATACTCCCTCCAGTGCCAGTGAATGTATGGTCAGGCCAGAGAGGCTGCTTTTCCCAGAATGAGGATATTTCTTTAAGCTCTGTTGGGGCAAATTTAAATGAAAAAAGACAATTGCATTGAGTTTGGCCAGAGGCGAAGCACCTGGGGCAACTCGGCAGGACTGGTGTTGTTGTGTGTTGTTTTTTGTTGTTTTTTGTTGTTTTTTAAGTAGTCCACAGGCTTTCCTGTTGGAGCTTGAGGAAGCATGAGGAAGTCATGTTAGGGACCAGCTTCCACCAGCAGGCTGGAATTATACCCTGCCTGACACCAAATGACTGACACAACAGTGCCTGACACAGTAGCCTCCCGTGCTCACTGCTGGTACAGCACAGCCCCAAAGCCACCCCTCTGAGAAGACTCCATCTGGCTGATGTTGGGAAAATTCTGTAGCTCTCCTACCCTTCTGACCTTCTCAATGAACAAAACCTGATCAGATAAGTGACTTTGAATAGTCTTCCTGCCTTGGAACATCTGAATGCTTTCAGCCACGTTGTTGGAATATGTCACCTCCTCTGAACCTTTTGTGGAGGCTGTGCTGGAGAACAATTTATGGTACTGATAAGAGCATACGTAGTCTTCAGAGGAAACTGCTTGTATTGACTCTGCTGCTTGCCAGGGAATGGGTGCAACCTCTGCCCTCTTTCAAAGCATTCTGTGTGTTGTGACTTGGGCTGAAGCAGCAAGTCAGATACAGACCCAGGCCCTCCAGGCTAAGTGCAGAGGTGGGAAAGTGTGATCTGCTCCCAGGAGATACAGATCAGAAGGGAACTTGGATGAGCAATTAAATTGTTTGTTGTAAAGATTTAATCCAGTTCCTGCCTTGCAAAAAATATGTTATTAACCTGCACGTGGGAAATCTTGACTTAGGCATGCATTGCATTTTTGTCTGTCATTCATGGCAAAGGATTTATTTCTATGCCATGCAGAGAAGGCACTGAAATCTTTATGTTCAGATGCTCCAATTCTAGCAGGAATGTCGCTTTCCCAGCCCAAAAATAATCGACTGCCTGGCATTTTTTTAGTGGGAATTGTTCACTGGGATCAGTGTGGGCTATCACATGGGTACTAAGGAGGAGAAATTAACAGTCACTAGTGCACATGGTATGATCCTGTTGCAAGGGTTGCTTACCCCTGTGCACACAGGCAGAAGAGTCAGAAAAGGCTACTCTCAAAGGTTACTGCTACTTCTGTCATGACTGAAGTTTGTCCAGAGGGAAAAGGCAGGATGAGGTAAAGTTATGAAGTTCTGTACTGCACTGATCTAGCTCCTGCCCTGCAGGAGGAAGGCACTGCTACAGAATTCAGCAAGTTCAAAAAGTGTTGAGGAGCCTCTTATTGCCTTTTGTAGGTGCTACAGGACACACCTGGGGAATTCCTTTGGAACCAGGACATGGTACAAGGCAGAAATGTATCCCCACAAGCTGTTACAATTTCTGCATAATGGTCCCGAGACCATTAAAGAAACGCTGTCCCGTTTCACGTGCAACACAGTTGTTTGCTGCAGTGTCTAGATTTGGTTAGAATTTCTCTTTGCATCCAAACAGCATTGCTTTGTGCTATACTTCATCCGTAGGGATTGCCACATTTTGCTTGGAAGCCAAAAGTAATTCCTAACCCCAAGCACTCTGGCTTTGTAGCAAACCTGGGGAATGTGTCAAACAGCAGGGCAAGTGCAGAGCCATCTCTCGCCCATCCTCATCAATCTCAGTACTGGCCAAGCCAAGGATTAGGTAGGTTAGATATCAAGGATGTGACAGTTTGGCGGCTGGAGTTTGTCTGCAGGGCGTGCTGTGGCATGGATAGAATGGGAACAGGTGACCAGAAGACTGTGTCCAAACAGAGCCGGACAGAGATGGGCACTGCCTCCTGTACTACAAAGCTGGCCTCCAGGCTGCACTGCAGGCACTGCATTGTGCTTGCTTCTCTAGAAGACTGTGGAAATGTTGCATATGCTGGGGCTTCTCCAACCCAGCTGATGTGTTTGCATTTCCCAGAGGTGCTGTTCAGGCAAAAGAAATGGGATTGCCATAGCTCCTTTCTCTCCCATGCGCCCGAGGGCTCTAAAGGTAGGAGGAATGGTGATATTAGAGGTTTGGAGGTTGGACCGTTGTGCTTTAACATCCCTTGGGCCCGTTGGTGTTTGTATGCTCCCTTAGACTGCAACAGTTGCAGTGGGCTCAGGAATTGTCCCTTGTGTAGAGAGCCAGGACATCGTAGTGAAGTCTCAAAGCCTTCATCTGTTCTGCTTTTGGCACTGCCATTATGGGATAATGGACTTTCGGGGGAAGTGACAGCCTTTGGCCAAGAAGTAAGGAGTCAAAAGTCCATTACATGCTTGGCACAGTTGCTTTGCTATAATTAGCAATTTTTATTTTTTTCTGAGGCAGATTTTGGAAGCAACTGAAAAAGTGTGTTTTGCAATCAGGCACAGTAAGGAGCGTGAATTTAAGCAGCATGTTAGCTACTGTAGATCTGTAAAACACCTCCGATGTGAGTGGAGCTACTCCAGTCTCTACAAGCTACAAATCTGTTCTGTACCGGAGGAACATTTATGGAACTATCATTAAATAGACAAGATGTAGATACAGATTTAGCATAGATATCAGTGGAGGCTATTCTAAAAATGGAAACGCTTTTATCTTCACCTGAAAGACCTCATCCTAAAATGGAGATCTTAAGCAAGAGATTTTGGTATCTGAGAGTGTTGGCTCATGTTTGACTGCTGTCCCTTGGTACTAGCCAGAAGAAATCTGGAAAGATATCATGAAGTCCTAATGCTGGCACTGGCTGTCTGCTAACATTAGCAGAGGATGTGTGCATGTCTGAGGGTAGTTTTGCAAATGCAATTTCTTCTTCTAATTTTTGTGTTTTTTTTAATAATATTAAAGCCATCCGAAAACCACTATGTGAGTAACAGTAGGTTGGAGTAATATTTTGCCTGAAAGTATTTTGCTTAACATTTCTCAGATGAGCAGTCTCCTATAGCAAATTAAATTTGAAGTGCAACCCATTTCTAAATGGTGACAAACTGTTGCAAGCTTTAGGTTGTATTCTGTTGTGTGTTGATTTTCATGACACTTCAAATTCTCTTTTCTTGTGTCCTTTCTTAAAAGTACTGTGTGTTTGTAGCCTTAACCCTTCATTAGCTAAGCCTTCTCCATTACCCATCCTTCACTGTCATTTATTCGAACAAACAAAAGTACTAACCCTGTTTTTCAGCCATTGCTTTGCTACATGATATAGAACACAACTAGGCAGAAATGACCTGATTCTGCATGACTTCCACGTGCGTAAAGCTCACTGACGTCAATGGGAGTGTTACGTGCAAAAGGACTGCAGGGCATAATTAAAAAGGACCCTTTTCTATCACAGTGTGGAAAAAAAATGTGGTTTCTGCTTGGGTACAATGAAAAGCTGTAAATCATTAGGCACATTCCTGTTTCTTAAGAACCTGACATACTACTTTGCTGTTGAGACATGCTTTGTAAATAATGAGTACCTTACTGAGAGAAGTTTCTGAGTCCAGTTAATGCTTTTTACCAAGTCTTGTCATGAAACAAGTTTGATGGGCTGGAAGAAGCACTGTGGTGTGATGGGACAGAAAGAGAGGATTTGCCTGATAGCAAGACCCACCCAAATCTTGTTCGAACAGCAGATTTGTCAATGGCTTTTTCCGCTGCTAATAATGAGCAAGTGGTATTTAACTGTTGGAGGCCTTCTAGCACTGCACTACTAGAGACTGGGAGCAAGCCCAAATCTGCTGTTTGTGAGCTGTGCAGCTGTTGCAAGCACTGGAGAATCGGTCCTCGTTTTCACCATATTGTTGCTCAGCCTCTCTGAAAAGGAGGGAAAGCGCATTTTACTATGGATGTGATATTGTATGTGCCATTGGCAACAGGTACTGCTTTAACCACTGAAACACGTGGGTCACCTGCATACAGGTGTAGGCAATCACAAACGTACACATAGATACATGTAGTCAGGTGTTGAAATAGGCAGAGGCAAGCATTATTTTTCCACGGCACTTGCAGCTTATACTAATCTTTCCATCTTTAAATAGTCACCAGTGCTTCTCTTAGCTGATTTGTTCTTGTTTAAATGCCCATTGCCTGCTTTGTAGTCCTGATCAGCTGTCTCCTTCCTCCTCCCCATGCTTTTCCTCCTGTGTGCCCAAGTGAATCTTACCGAACATCTCCCATAGTGTTTCCTCTTTCTGCACTCTGCCCCTTTCTCCTGCTGCACTTACTAACTGCTTACCTAGAGAAGCTGTAATTTCACCTACAACTGTCACTATGATATAGCTGCTCTTCTGTTTCCTATCTGTTAGGTTGATACAGTTTCAGGTGACTTGCAGGCAAGACCCCTGTTATTTCTTGCATGCTTTACCTACTTTGGGTCCCTTTCTTATTCCACTTGCCTTTAATGACTCCCTTATCCACAGGCCCTGCCGCCTGGTGCACTTCAACCTTTACCAAAGAGGCCAGCACTTGAAAAAAACAATGGTGCCACCACAGTCTTTAACCCAAGCGTTTTCCACTACCAACAGGCTCTAGCCAACATGCAGTTGCAACAGCCTACGTTCATCCCCACAGGTAAGCGTCTCCTTGCTTTCTGCATCGTGGTTTTCTTCGTATGACCTAGACATTGAGCTAATAAGCAGATCTGTAAGAGTCCTTAGCAAAAGAATATTAGTGTGTAAAGTTTCGTGTTAAAAATCGATGGAACGTTAATGTATGTTGTTTGACTTTTTTTCCTTCACCTAATGCACTCCAGAGCTTTTCACTTATAAAGAGCCCTTCTTAGCCTTTCCTTTTTTTTTAAGCAGTCCAACTAAGAAAACTGTCTGCATGTTTCTTGAATTCATACTTCCTATTTTTCCTCCTTATGGTTCAACTGGATAATCTCAAATTAATTCTTTGACTCTTGTGTAGCTGTATTAAAGACTCATGTTAAAATATCTGATGGACCTGTATTTAGAGCTGCCTGCTCGCTTCAAGCTGCAGGTTTCTTTCTAACCTTCTATCTCAGTGACCTACATATTCCAGCAGCCGTTATGTTTGCAGAGGGAATGGCTCATCTTCAGTAAATACAAATTACGTAATTGCCTTTAAAGGCATATTTTTCCCTCTTGCTTGTCTTTTGACCAGTATGATAGCCTGAGATTTTTAAAAGCAATTTTAACTCCCGGCTTTTATTGTACCTTTAAGGTCTCAGAGTAAAATTGAAAGATGCAGCTCAGTAATTCATATAGAAATCGAAACATTGACGTGGCAGATGTGACTGCTGCCTCGCCAATTAACCTCTGTTCGCTGCAGCCAAATGAAAAACAAAACCTGCTTAGAGTAGTAAGTACTGCAAGTGGCTGAATTGGGAACGTTTCAAGAGTTGGTAGCTTAGTTTTAGTATCATTATTTTCATTGCAGAGCATTATATGGAAACGAATGCCTGAAGCTTTTAACGTTTAACACTGTATTCATTTGCCAAGTGATATTTATAAAAATATACAAAGCCTTTCCATGAGTAGACCTAAGCATGCAGTAGACCTGGACCTCGGCCATGCCATTCTTTGGAGTGAGGGGAAAAGCTTTAGGTCTCTAGTATTGAGACTAAACTGTGTCTCAGCTGTGAACATGGTCCAGAGAGTCGAGACCTAAATTCTGTATTCTCGTAGTCTTTATGAGAGTATTGGAGATGCTCAGAATTCAGCAGTTGCCAGGATGTTTTCCCAGGGGAGGAATGTCTTATATGGAAAGATGAAGGGAGGGACCAAGTAGGAGTCTTGTGGTCTGCAAAGTGCTTCTGGAGGGGATGGGCTGAGCTGACCTTACTGCAGCTCTTTCAGATGCCAAGTGAAATACAACTTCAGGAAATGTTCACACTTTCTAGAATGCCAAGTCTGTGAGCTGACTTCCCTTCCTTGAGTTTGCAGTCTTCAAAGCTGACATAAAGTTACATATTTCTGATGCAAGCACTATAAACTAGCTTTCATCCAGAACTCTCATGATACTGTTGTGCACTGTCTCTCAGCGATGGGATTACGCACAGGCTGATGCATAACAGATCTGTTTGCTGACACTGGCTCTTGTCTGAGGACATTAATGCTGATCAGAGAAGTAAATTTCCAGTCAAGAGAATGAATCTCTGATGAGTTTACACATCCACATGTTCCGTTAGTCATGCATCAGCCTGCAAATTTGATCTAAGCCGTTGCAGTGCTCTTGGCAGCAGAGCAGAGAAGTGGCATGTAGCAGCTCACACCCTTTTGAGTGGTAGTTACTTTTGTTAGTGTCTCCTATTCAGTCCTTGAAGTGTCAGTTTTCCCTCTGTGATAAACCATGATCTCTCAGCATCGTGGTTTGCTATGGAGGTGGGGAGATCAGGGTGAACACTGAAAATGATGTCATCACTGCGGCTGTTTCAAGTCTAAAGGAACTGCCTCTTTCAGCTTTAAACTAGAGACTTTGAATCCCAATCCCTGCTTACAGGAGTAAATTGCTTTTAGAAAGTTGGTTTTAACATGAGTGTGATGCTCCTATAAGGCAGTCTTGTCTGCTTCTGTGATTGGAAAGAAATCAATACACCTGATAGTATAAAAAAAAAAACAAAACACACAGCAACCAATTTGTAGAAGAGATCACATCGTTTAATAGCAGGGTGGAAGAAGAAATACATTTTCTACTACCCAAGAATGCAAGAATTAATTTGTTTTGCTACTATCTCTTAAAACTGAGTTTAAACTATTTATGTATCAATATGCAGAATGTTTTGCATGTGCTTAAATATTGAATGCTGCAAAGAGAATACCTGCTTTTTAGTTAAAGTGATTTCTAACACTGAAGCTTCACTAATGAAATATCCCTTTTGTTCATCTTTCCACGCTTCAATGCATGGTGCGCAGGGTCAGTTCTGTGCATGACACCCACTGCAAGCGTTGGTAGGTTTTTCTACACAAACTTCTCAACTTTTCCTAATCTGAAAGAGACAGCAAGTCAGTATGCATCAGTGAGAACCTGGGTGGCTGAGTGGTGTGACTGTCTATCCGCTGTCTTCTTTGAGGCTTAAATGGTTGTACCTCTTTTAATTTCTGTGCAGTGCAGTGTTTTGTGTGACTAATACAAGAATCCAAAGCAATGCATTCCCACCCCTATTTAGTTCTGTTGCAGAAAGAAAAATTT
The DNA here is from genome assembly GCF_905368555.1 of Meleagris gallopavo. NCBI lineage: Eukaryota > Metazoa > Chordata > Aves > Galliformes > Phasianidae > Meleagris > Meleagris gallopavo. The sequence continues at coordinate 3,452,036 of NC_139412.1, read as the reverse complement.
ATCAACCTGAATGTCTTTACAACCCATTTAAGTTGTCCAACAAAAGGAATAGCAGTGGGAGAATCCTGTTGGTTTGTTATTTTTGTATCAGATATATTAGAGTTCAGGTTTTTGGTTGTCCTGAGGACATTTTAAGAGTCTGGTTTAATAAAGGCTCTGAGAAGGAACGTATCTAGAGGCAGGCCCTTTGCCAGAGCAGGGTGCCAATGATGCAGTGAGTGAAGCAGGGCTAATACTGTGGACCAGCTGAAGATTCATCTCATTAGTGACTTTTTAGCAGTGCAGGCTCAAGGAACTGTGAAGAGGGGACCAGGGATGCAATCAGGCAGCAGGGCTGAGAAGATGCTCTCTACTTCTGCAGGAATCCAAAATGCTCAGTCTCAGGATCTGGGTCACGCTTGGAGCCTGTGTGGGTCTTTGAGGGACCCCCACCTCTATCTACAGCTGCTGGGCACAGTGGCATAAGTGAAATCTGAGCTTTCAGCCACCAGCCAAGGTTACGCAAGTCAACAGCCATCCTGGATAGGAGTGTGCCTGCTTCGGGCAGAGTGAGAGGGGGGAGCAGGAGCCCTGGGGAGCAGTTTGGGGAAGTCTGAAAGCCAGCAGCTTTGGCAGAAACAGCTAAGCACTCTGCTCTTGAACCTCCCCGTCTTACAGGCTGCTTCTTCCACCTGAAGGCAACCCACTGGAGCGGGGGGCTCTGTGGGCACACGGTTACCCTGCTGCTGAACCCTGAGAGCGCTCCTGCAGGCCCCAGCTTCCAGCTCTGCTGGACTTTGCTGATCCCATGTGTGTGCTGAGATGGGCTGGGTGGGAGCACACACACACAGCCGGGGCTGTGGGTATCCCCGGCTGACACCCCAAGTGTGGCTCCTGGCGTTCAGGTGCCCACAGGTTCACCCAGCCCCTTGGAGAAGGAGCTGTCAAGGGCTGCTGGCTCCTCCGTGCTGCCTGCTGCTCTGCTCCCAGCTCTTGCCTGGACAGAATGAGTTATCTCCAGGTTGGAGCAGTCCAGGGCAGCATCCTTCCCCTGCTTCCTGGATCTGCGGGTGCCCCAGAGCATCCCCTCCGGCTCCTCGCAGCTTGGAGAGGCTGCTGAGCTCCCCGCTGCCGCACTGCCCTTCTGGATGCTCTCCCGCCAGTTGTGAGCGTTGGATGCACTCTTGTGTTTCTCCCTCTTGGCCTCCTCCCCTTTCCATCCCCTCCTATCTTGCAAGGAGGGAATCCCATCAAATCCTCTAGAATTAGCACAGTAAGGAAGCACGCTGGAATCGTGGGGAGAGAGCTCGGGCTGCCAGCCATGCTCCTGCAGTGCCCATACTGTGCTGAAACGTCCCTGCAACAGAGACGACAAAACGTGGCAAAGGGCTGCTGCGGCTGCGGCCTAGCAGGATGGCAGCCAGGCTGCAGCTGTGCCACAGGCCCCAGCCGTGCAGCACGCTGCCATGGCTCGCAGAGTTCCCCTGAGTTCCCCTGGTTCCTGGCGGGGACGGGGAGGGGAGGGAAGGGGATGAGCTTCCCAAGGCGGGCGGGAGGGTGCGCTTGCCAAAATGTCCCCACCCAAAGGAACGTGCACTGGCTGCGTCTAACTCCCCAGGGGTGCGAGCTGACGTGGGCTTTTGCTAGCACACCCTCCCCCCCTCCTTTGGAAATTTGGCCTTTGGAGTCTAATACATCATTGTTCTGCTTATAAATGTACTAAGTGTTGAGAATGTTTTGGTTTTTTCCTTAATTATAATTGTAATTGGCTTTTCCCCTTCTCTCTTGTTTATTTTTTTTCCCAACGCTGTCTTGCTTTGCACTGTGATTGCATGCCGCGCCCCGATGTGTCCTTCATGACGATGTCACATGGCTTGTTGCTGTGATTCCTGCCACGCCCCCAAATCCACCACATGTTGCCATGGTTACATAAAAACGCTCCACCCTCCCGTATGTCGCTTCCATGGTTCCCTTCTGAAAGTGCCCATGATGCACGGTGCTACGCCCACCACTGTGTCTGCAGCAACAACTCCTGCCACCAGCGTCCCCTTCGCTGCAACAGCTACCGCCAATCAGGTTTGGCCCTTTCAATGGCTTTCTTTCACGTGTGTTCAGATCTCGAGGACCGGGCGAGGGCTCCCAGTCCCGCCCGGCTCGGTGCAGGCTCGGGCGCGCAGAGGCAGCGTGTGTCTGGGGATCGGTGAGGGGGCACCGGCTGGAACCGCTGCGGCGGGATCGTAGGGATGGGCGACTGGCAGGGCACGGCCCCGCAGGTCTGGGTGCTTCGTTGCCTTCTCCAAAGTGCCCCGGGACTCAGAACTCGGGCTGCAAAACTCCTCTGTTGCGCTTAGACCTGCAGCACTTCTGCTTTCAGTCTCAAGCAGAAATACCACCCTGAGCATCCTTCCCTGTGGTATTTTGGCATGTCCTCTCCTGGCTGGAAAGTGGAAGTGGAAACACAAGGTGGCCTCCCCCCATATTGTGAAATTGGACTCTAAAAACAGCTCAAAAAACAACAAAAAAAGTGGGGTTGAGGCGATGAAGTCTGAAGCTTATTTATACCAGTAATGTCACCCATCCCTACAGAATTGACTCTGGATGTGCAGTACGTGCCGTTGTAGCACTGCCATAAGTGTCCAGGACTTCATGCATGTCTGCCGAGCCATAACTCTTTCCAAAACTTTCCTCTGAAGATACTGAGTTGTGATGGCTGCTTCCGCACCCGTCCCGAACTGTATATGCACAACCTGTCCTAGTGATGCTTCCTGACAATTTGGTGTGCCACAACTTTTTCCACTGAGGCCAGAGAAATGTCAAGTGCTTCCCCCCGACTCCCCAAAACAAGTTGTAGCTTTCTTAGTTCTTCATCATGCTCAGGTTTAGAGCTATAGCAGAGAAAATGGGGCATCGCTTTATTCAGTAGGGTGTTGTTAGCCATGCTGAATGTCATTACGATCTCAGGGGGTTTCCTGCAGTCTTTTGTTAGCATGAGGTTATAAAGCTTTCAGGAGAAGTTTTACCAGTGTTAAGTCCTCGGCAGTGTTTTACTGCTTGCAGTAGGTATTGCTGTTCTTTCTCTGTGCTGTGTTGTAGCTGTCAGGTAGAGAAGGTCTTACTCATACTCGTATCGGTCATGAGAAGAAAGCAGAAATTTCTGTGCAGTGTTGCTCTGTGGCTATATGAGTCTGGACAAAGCTATGCTCCTTATGTCTCAGCCAGCTAATTTCAGAGCATTTGTCTTACTTGTAGTCCATGGAGCTAAAATCCCAGTACAGTCACCGCATAGTCCACGAGGCATCAGTAGTGATGCAACTGTCGTACTTAATGTGTGGCAAAGTAAAGACAACTTGGGAGTGGATCCTGTTTTATAAGACACTGATGTATTTGCTAACCTGAAACTGAAGACAATGAAGAGACGGATTTCAAAGCAATGTTTTAATGTGCTGTGTTCTTTGTTTTCTTTGCTGTAGATATCCCAGTTATCAGTAGATGAACTGAGTAGCAGCATGTTTGTTTCACAGATGTAGAAGTTCCCGATAGAACAGTAAGTTGCTTTTCAGTATTTCTCTTTACAGTGGATTGCTTTGTTACAAGGACACTGCATCCCCCAAAAGTGGCTGCTTTGGGCAGTGGGTCTGAGTCTGCAGGACCCCGGTGGCTCTGCTCTCTACCAAGTTAACAGCAATTCAGCAGCTGCAGCACAGATGCAGACCAGCCCTGTGGCTTACTACAAGCAGTGTTTCGTTGTGTCTAAAATAGCTGTTTTGTGGTGTTTGTAGCCCCCCTTTCTTGCATCCCCCTGAGTCTGACGGTTATGTTTGCAAGTTACTCTTGCTCTGCACAGCTCCCAGCAGCCTGCAGGTGCCTCAGGGGTTCATGCTATTGCTGGTAAAGACTGCTCTGGTAATGAATCAGCTGAAAAGGTGAAACTCGTGTTTTGCTGTTAGCGGTGTATTCCTTTTCCTGGGGTAAGCAGGACTGGGGCATCCTCAGCTGCTGTGCATCAGCAGGACGAGCTGGGGTTGGGCAGAGATCTGTTAACCACAGTGGTGCATGGCCCATGGTAGTTTTCTTCACAGGTCCACAAGCAGCATAGCCGTCATGACACGTGCAGATCCTGGGCTGCTGGGCTTCTCTGTCTGAGAATAATGAAGTTTATCCTTTCCTTTGACTTACAGAGCATTTTGCAGCCTTAGCAGCAGTGCTATTTTTCCATTTCTTTTATTTGTAGGTGTTAGCTAATATCATGAGAGAGAATCCCTTGAGGGTTTTAGTTCATCACTTTATTTTTCACCCCAAGAGATGAACGAGCAGTTCAGCCCCTTCAACAAGAAATCACCAGATCTTCCCAACGTGGGCCACAGATATGCAACCCATTTCTTCTTTAGATCATGTATTACAAGCAAGTACTTAAATGCTGGAAATTAATTTGGCAAGCAATTCTCTAATTATATCTTTAGCAGCTGACAGAAGTCACTCGTGTCAGTGGTGTCCCTTATCTCTGCTGACCTAAATAAGCTGTCGTACGTATAAATTGCCTGCTCACGGTGGCCATGGACCCCAGTTAGTCTAGGTGAGCAATGAGGTATCTCTGTCAGTGAAAACATTCTGTGCTGTGCAGTATATTGCTCTCCTGAACAACAGACAGACGTGACACCTGACATGTTCCACGATTTCCATAACACATGCAAAACAGTCTGTTCCACCCGATAAGGAGATCATTTGCATTGGAAGAACCTCATTACTGAACTCTTTGAGATTGATTTCTCTATTTATTTCGGGAAATTTCTTTTTTTTCTGGATTCTTTTCGCTTGTGTGTGTGTGCTTAAACTCACACTGACAGTTACTAATGATTTCAGAGAAGGAAAGGAAATTCCAGGAAATGGCTTTATTTAGCAAACAGTGAGCATGGTACAGTCTGTCTGAGTCAGCCGTGCTTTTAAGGACAGTGAAAACCCTTGCCTGAAAGAAGTAAGGTCAAACACTTTATATTTGGTTGGATCTCTTGGGGACCAGCCTACTGGGCATGGAGAGTGTCTGCACCAGACAAGCAGCTGTTCTTCACCGGGGAGCTGTGACCACATGCCTGACCAGATGGACTCTGCCAGATGTGCTTGTCCTCTCACCATCTTGCAGCTATGGGACATAGCTCTTTTCTACCAGTCTGTAAATGTGATTGGTTTCTTCCAGTGTTCCCAGTGCTCACTAGTGACCATTCCCACACAGGAGACTTTGTGTTTTGATCCTGTTTCATGCAGCCACCCGAGCATGTGAAGTTGTGCGTGTGCTCCTGTTTTCTTGCCTGATAAGGATCTTAGTTGGCGTTCTGCAGTGCCAGCAGGTGAATTCCCAAAGCTGCTGTGAGTGGGAGTTTGGTAATAGAATCTGCTGTGGCAGATGTTTTTCTCCATGGTTGACCAGGTCCTGGTAGCCAGGCTGGCTAGTCTAGCTCTTTGCAGGGAGGATTTTCACAAGTACATCCCAGGAGAGGAGATTTTCTTCCAGAAGAGGGCCACCTGAGCACAAGGTTTTTGTGTCTGATTCACCTTTGGCTCTCTGGGATTAGATTTTAATGTAAGTATCTTCACAGTGAACAGGAGGCAGCAGCAGTCAGGGATTCCTCTGGCCCTCTCATCAGTCGCTCTCTACCTGCCATCTTTCACAGATGAGATTGTTATTCTCCCACCTTCACATTCCACAAATTGTTTTGTCAGCATGTGTGAAGCGTGCTGGAAATGGAAAGCCCTAAGTGCTGATTAAAGAGGATGCCAAGTGTGTTATTAGCAATTTCACCCTATGTCAGAAAATTAAGGGAATAAAACATTTTCTCTCCACGACATACTAATAGGAACCTCAAAGGCAATGCAGTGAGGATGCAGATGCATCTTAATAGAATGACTTCTACAGAAAAAAATATCTGATGTCTCATTCTTTGTTTTCTCTTTCCCTTGCAGCAGACCATGTTGAAATTCTGAACCATAAAATTATGGAGCACCAGGACTTCTTGGTGGGAAGCTGCGCATGGCCTTTCTGTATATATCCCCTCTTCCCTTCTATCGTTCTTTACCACCTCTACAGTAAGCCTGTTGCAGCCTACATGTTAACCAAAAACTGATCAATGGGAATGTCAAAAAAAAAAAAAAAAAAAGAAAAAAAAAGAAAAAAAAAAGCACTATAGAAACAATTAACAAACAGCGCTCTGTTATATGAGATATACAAGTAGAAAATTATAATAGACTTTTATAACACATTACTTTAACACACTTAATCATTTTATGACTACCATCTTGATAAGTGCATCTGCACAGCGGACTGTTGGTTTACTGTATACTATCGATGGATAAATGTTTGTCTTGTTTTTAAAGTGTTATCTTACTGTTTTGTTTACATCATAGTCTATTGATTTGTTTTAAAGTGTACATCATTATCAAGTATACTCAATACCATTTTTTCATTATTGTTATGTCTTAAGTTTTCATATACTGTAGGTTTTATGGAGTTTTGTTTGTTTTTTACTAAAAATGTTATCGTGGGAAACAGGAATTATGTGCTTGAAAAACACGACGCAGGAATGTTCTGCCCTTTTCTGGATGTTGCTGTTCATGTCAGCTGAAGTTGTTTGTGTTAAAGGCTCCTTTTATCATTTAAAATTTGCCTTCAGATACTCTCCAAATTTTTAGTACCAATGATGTGCGAGGCCAGCTGTGATTTCAATCCATTTCAGAGTATTTCTTTAAATACAGTGAGCTGATTCTGGAAACTGAAGGAAAAAAAAAAAAGAGAAAGATAAAAACCCACTCTCAGTTAAGGGGATAGGAAAGATTTGCTCAGAATTTCTGCAGTTCTATTGTATGTTGAAGTGCATTCTCAGCTGTAAACGGCGCACAATCTTTCTTGATGTTCTCGTGGTGCAGTGGAAAGTAATAGGTGGATGAATGAGATGTTTTCCTTTGGGCGTTTGCATCGGAGAGGAACAAATGCCAACTGTTAGCTACAAAACACGTGGCTGGATTAGGCCCATCATCGTGGCTTGGCCCAAGCTGGGTAATACTGTGCCCATGAGCATCTCTTCTCTGAGCCTGCTGAAACATCTCAGCCTGAAATCTGGTGACCCTTCCTGAAATTCTGTCAGCGTGCACCAGTTCTTCAATCACCACTGACCATGACTTGGTGATTTTTCCCCTAATTTCTGGCCCTATAAAGCAAACACAGCATAGTAAACCAGGAAAAATTCTACCGTACATAAACATCCATTTTTATGATGTTCCCAGAGGTTGGTGGATGTGGTTTGGCACCTTCTACTCGATGAAGGACCAATGTTTGTCACACAACAAGGGCTAGTTCTCAATACCTCCTTGTCATGCGCATGAATAAAGCAGCTCCTTGCCCACGCACCCTGGGCAGCACTGCCTGGTGTTGTGCTGCCTTGCTGAACAATCTGGCTACACAGAATGAGTTTTAATTTGAGAATGCAGCTAAATTCGTCCCTGTCATAGCTCTGTACTGTCACTGGCATCATGGAAGAGATGGATTTGCTCCCTCGACTTCATAAAAGTATGAAGTGCTAGGAGAAAGAGAATCATGTTTAAAGCCAGGTGATGGGCGAGTTGTTAGTGTCCTGCTGCCCTGAGCTTACAGTGATTTTGTGAGGTGCCAAGAAGATTCCATTTTTTTTTTCCTTAATCTTGGTTAGAGAATGTCCTTCTGTGGGTGCAGATGTAATGATAGACGTGCATCTACATGGACCACAAGGGACAAAGGGGCAGGCTGGGCACAGCAGGTAGAGCCCAGGACAGGCTGCAACCACCTGTGTGTGGAGATGTATTCGTAGCGAGCACCTTTGAAGAGTCCAGCTCAGAAAAGCCTCAAGCCAGAAGGAATCTTTCCATTCATTTCAGCAGGCTTTGAACCTAACCCTACAAGAGGGGAGAAACCCATGCAACCCCAACCCTCAGCCATGCACCTCGTGTTTTGGCAGTCCCTCGTGTCCATGGATGCTTCCCAGCCATCAGCATTCAAAAGCAGACAGTGTTGCCTGCAATTAGTGGCTGTCATTTATATTGGCTACCACCTACCTGTTCTTTTAACCACTGAGTTTCTGTTTCCCAAAACCATAACATTGTTAGTGGAAAAAGTGGATTTGAGTACTTCCTGTTTGAAATTATTTGTGTATCAAAATGGGTTTTGCACAACCTGTGCCAGTGCCTCAACAAAGAACAGAGCTGATCTTCTTAAGCCAGAAAGGATGCATTCAAGCTTGTATGGCTTTATGAGTTAAAGGAGGTTGGAACTTTTTCAGTGCTAAATGGATTTTTGTATATCTTGACACTTTGATGTAACCTCCTATTTTATTTATCTACTTAAACATCTGGCATAGATGTGCATAGAATGTAAACCTAGAATACAGCTGTTTTCACGTCACATTTAAAGCACTGAAAAAAAAACGTTTAAGGATTATTTTTTATTAAAGAGGTCCAATGAGGGATGTTCAGGGTAGTTATATTAGGTGCCACAACAGTTTTTATATTGCTGGCAAATTTAGCGTTAATTTGTAAATGAGTTTAAGGAAAGAAAAGCTTGAAGCACTAAACTTCACCAAATTCAAAACAATCTCGGCAAAAATGCCATTTGAGGTAGCACTATTGAAACTAGTTGTGCAATGACTTGCTCTAATTTTCTTTGTTCAAGAAAGAAAAAAAATGAAAAAAGAAAAAAAAAACAGTCGCCAGACTATAAATTTCCTAAATAGACTCTTACAAAGTCACCGAGCTAGTTAGTGACTCTAAACAAATGTCATAAAAGCATGAATATCATCCTTTATTTGACAAGAGATGTATGTAAGTTTGTTTAAATCAATATAATTTTAGTGACATTTTTATAAGCTTCCCACTTTCCATGAACCTATATTTTTTATTTATCCAAAGTGATTTCTCTTTGTCCATTTCTCTCAGCCTTATGCAAACAATATGCAAGAAATGCTGAAACTTGGATAAAACGGGTCATGCAGAGGGAAAATGAAAGCTGAGATTGATCATTTTCACGCAAAAGGTTGTTAGTAGTTTCAATAAAAGTACTACTACTAAACTGTAACATAAGCAGACAATAAAAGAGGGATTTAAAATAAAATGGATTCATAAAACTATTAAGATTATTTTTGTTAAATACAGTGTTTTTAGTAATTCGGAACACGATTTCACAATCAATGTTGTTGGTTTTTTGGTTTCTTTTTTGGTTTTTTTTTCAGTTGCAAGTTTCTAGCTGATGATGTTTTGACTTTGTAGTTTTGCATCGTGATGTCCTAGAAATCGTTCCCTCCCAGGGCAGCCCACGCCGGCCCCGCTCCTGAATGCTCTGCGGCGCTCGGGGTGCTGAGGAGCGGCGGTGCAGGCAGGCTGGCCGCGCTCTCAGCAGCCCAAAGGCACGGCCGCAGAGCTGCTCATCCCGCTGCGGGCTCCTCCTGGCCCACAGCCCGGGTCCCGCTGGGCAGCCAGAGCTGCGGGAGCATCGGCGCAGCGCCGGAGATGGCTGTGTGCCTGTGGTAGGTGCCGGTGGGACGAGGAGCCGCGTGTGTCGGATGAGAAAATCTTCTCCACCTCGTGGGCCCCTTGCTGGCGCTGTAGGGTAGCTCTAGGACACGCAGTGATTGAGAAACCGGAGTCCTCGTTGGGTTTTGGTTTTGATCCCTTGTACATTTCACACGCGCGAAAACGGAAGAAGGTGAAATTTATGAGGAAAATCTAATTTCCCATTCCTGTTGAATGGATTTAGTTTGATATTGACCTGATTTTACCGCGTGCCTGTTGAAGGCCTTAGAGTATATACTGTATGTTAAAGACTGTAATAACTTTCATAGTTGCTAGCCTAATCCAAATGTAAATATAGCTCCAACACATTGTTACTGGGCTACAACGCATTAACCCACGTCATGTATTTTCATTTCTTTACCATTAGTTCATAAGGTTTTTCATTATTGCTTTTTTGATACCTTTAGTAACGAATGAATTTAATTTTGAAGGAGAGTTAGAGAAAGTTTAAAGCTTTTCATACATCTGTTCCACCCGTTTAGTTCTCTTCTAAACCAACACTGAAGCATGGTAAGGTGTAGAACGCAGTCCATAACTTGTCTGTATAGTTTACAGTTTAAGAACAAAATTAACTTTGTATGTAACTCCTACAATGATAGATTCATTGTTAACTAATTATATTAAGTTGTTGTTGCTATGGCAACAAAACTACAACATGGCTACCTTTGTATACGTTATTTGTGAGATTTTCACATGTAAATTAAAAGTGATGTGTAACAGTATGAGCTTGTTAAAGGTACAGTTCGATACTGTCAGATAAAGAGATGACTGAATATTTTTAAAATCCCAAAGTCCCATGTGAACGCTGAATGGGTGTCTCTACGTCACTTTTTCAGTCGAGAAGTTTACAACACATGGATTTAGAGTCAGGTTTTATAGCTTGTAGAAAATTGTTGTGTGGCAAGGGTTATTCCACAGTATTTTAACTCCGACAGCACGACGGGCTGCGTGGGGACGTAGTGATGGTCGTTCCTTCATTTCACACTCACCGCCATTGTGGGAATTCCGAATCCATCCCTCTCAGTACTGTAGCTCTGCTTGCAGTTTTCTGTTGGGTTTTCTTTTTATTTTTTTATTTTTTTTATTTTTATTTTTTTCCTGAAATTGAACACTCGTGTGATTATGTTACAATCAGGGCTAAATGATGAAAACGTGTAACTATTTTAATACTAATTTATATCAGCAAAAACTGTACATAAGAAAAAAAAAAATATTGTGGAATGACCCCGTAACAGTGTTGAAGATACCAATATGCTGCAGTTAAACTGATTCAGTTAGTGTACGAATGTGTGAGACACACCTTTTTTGCACTTATGTACATAGTCCACGAAAGAAATCCTTGGAACTTATTTTGAATATAAAAAAAAAGTCTGTAATAATACAGGAAAAGTTTGTAAAAGAGATAGGTATTACTAAGGCTTTGAAAAGGAGGAGTTTTTTGCTATAAAACTTATCTGAAAGCATGATGTTGCTTTGCTGTTGTAAAAGCTTTGTAGTTTGCCATAGCTTATTATACAGCAGACTGATACCAGGTCAGCTCCAACCTGCAGCACGGAGAAATGGGAAACAGTGCTTAACGAATTAGTAAGGTCACTAGCAAAGATTTTGTTTTGAATCAGCCTGCATTTTCAAACACACCCGAGGTCACGTTTGTGATGCTCTGCATTCTTGGTGAATCCTATTGGGACCGATATGTCGGCGGTGGCACACACCCATTTTTCCCAGCGCCTCATCCTGTTTCTGTCTGGAAGTGTTTCTCTGTTGTAGGTGACTGTCGTTGGAGTGCTTGAAATCCCAGAGGGAGTTTGAACCGTTGCCGTTTGCTGGGTTTTGAGTGGTTTTGTGTTTTTCTCACCGTTTTGGGGCAAGCCAACAAAACGGAGCGGCTGAGAAGCAGTGGAGGGATGGGAGTTGTTTCAGATGGGCTTGGGATGACTTTCCCCTCCGGTGCCACTGTTTTAGTGCTCTTCTGAGAGTGAGAGAGCCTGGCAGCAGTGCGTGGTGGAGCTGTGGGCTGGGTGCTGGGCAGGGAAGGCTGCTGTGCTGTCTGGCAGCACGGTGCCTCCGGCTGGGTGCAGCCCTGCTGCCTTGCCATGCAAAGGGAGCACAGCCCTGTCCCCAGCCAGGGAGGACCTGTGCTTCAGGAGCTGCTGGCCACGTGCTCCCACACAGCCCCGGCTTCCCCTGCTTCTCCAGGGCTGCCAGGTTGCGCGGAGGTGGTGGGAATCCTGGGCAAAGCCCTGTGCCCATGCAGGACCAGGAGATGCTCTCATATGCGAGCTAGTTGTCTCTTTGCTCCCTGCATGTTGCTTTCCCAAATGGAACGTTAGCTGTGACAGAGAAAACAGAAGATGAATGATGTAAAATATCCGTTCTCTGCAGCAGATTGCTGATTCCCAGCAATCTGGGTCCCCAGGCTCTTGATTCCCTTCCCACTCCTGCTCTTGCTTGCACTGCGGTGCTCTGCAGCACTGAGCGAGGTGTGGAGAAGCTGGGAGGCCTGCATTGAGCTGCTTATTTTTTGATCAGAACTAGTACTCTTTTTGCAAACTCACGCCTCAGATTTGCTTTGGTAAGGCCCCCGTGTCCCTGTATCCCTCCCCTGCCCATCCCAGTGCTCTGGGCACTGCTGCTGGCCGCCCAGAGATTGCTCCCTTCACGTTGTCCATGAATGTCCCCTGCCCAGCCCATAATTCACCACGTGATTCACTGAAACGCACGCTTTGCTGAATCAGAGCCTTAGCATCATGTGGTCCCAGTGTCTGTAAAGGGGAAAAAAAATCAGATGTTGTCTCTTTCCGTGTGCGTTACAAGAATGTAGACTTTAATATGAAATAATCAGCTAATTCTGGCCACTGTGCTCTTAAAGCTTCCCTTTACTGTAATCAATTTTTGTAATCAAGCTCATCATTTCTAGGATTACAAGAAAAAAAACTGTTTTGCACTATGTGAAATGAATCCGAGACGGTAAACTTCTTTTGCTTGGGGATACGAAAACGATCACAACAACACTGCTAAAATCTTTGCTAGTGATCTCTACTGACATCTCTGTATCAAAAATAACTCTGCCTCTCAGACGAGATAATTAAACATGCAAAAATAACACAACTGTTAAATAACACAAAGTTCTTTTTCCAAACACACAACAGAGAGAATTACCTGACACTGAATTACAAGGTTCCAGTTCCTTATTACTGTACACAGATGCTATTTGATAGTGGTGGAAGCCAAATGATTTTGTTGCCATGGCTTTTGTATCCTAGCAGATGAGGGGATGATAAGACCATTCTTAGATTGGGTTATGGGATTTATTTGTTTTGTTTTGGTTTGTTTTTTTTTTTTCCTTTTCCAATTAGCTTTCTTTTAATTATATTTTTTATTTTACATCATGAAAATGAAACGAAACTCCCCGTGCTCCTGATCATGTCACCTGACAACAGATCGCTTTCTTCTTCTGTAGAAGTAGAGAATTGTACTTTAGGCAATCACAGAAATCAGAGAATGTTCTCCAAAATGGTCGACTTCTAATTTAAGTCTATACAAACACTTATACCGTACTGTGTGAAGTAGATATTTGAAGCAATTCTTCTTTTCATAGGCATTTCTGGTACAAGAGAAACATTAGGTATCAATTTAATGGTATAGTTTAGCATATATACAAACAACTACAGTTAGCCCTGTGGCATTGTAAGAAACAAAATACCATCAGATTCAGACAGGCATAGGCTAATGCAGTGTTTCAGTTCCATAACACGATAGTTCATTCCCTCAACTGCTACCAACAGGGTGTACGCTTGGAATTTCTTTTTCTTTTTGCCACGTTATATTGCTGTAGTGCCTGTATGTGCTTTAGAGATGTGCATAATGCTACTCATTTTAGTATGTTACTTCTATATTGTTATTGTTTATTTTTTTGATCTTTTAATAAAGTGTATAAAATTCTTGGTTATGTTTTTTATGGATCCATATCTACGCATTAATAGGAGTTTAAGAACTTTTCGAGTCCCGATCTTTAGAAGTTCCGATGTAAAAAATAATGACGAATGGATTTGATTCAATGTTATATCTTAAAGTGTAGAACAACAGAATAAATTTCTTTCCAGAAAATACCTTCAGTATTTTGAATTCTGTAGTCGGTGCCTCCTCTTTACTGGATGCATCGGGCCTGTCCTATTAAAGTTACTAACGCAAGAAAGAAGTTTGTATTTTAGAAAAATAAAAGCAAAACTTTGCAGATGCTGCCTGCTGGTTTCTCTTGTGCCTCAGACCCTCTGAGACACGTGTGGTGTGCTGTGTTTGCTTCCTGTTTGCCCACGCTTCCCTTCTAACCCTGTCTGTGTGTGATCAGGGAGGAGATCAGAGCTGCGTGTTGGAAGGTAACCGTGAAGAAGGAATTGAATGTAATCCAGCTTTTGTAGCACGGTGGTATGTGTCCATTTTTCTCTTTCAGCAGTTGTGTCAGATACCATTTTGAACATCCCAGTGCAGTAACACAGCACTCACCTCCCTTTGGCAGTGCTGGGTTCCCAGAGTCTCCTGCCAGTGCTCTGCTGGGTGCTGTGCTGCCTGTAGGGCGGTCTGGCCGCTCTCCTGGCAGAGCTGCTGCTTGCTGACCCCCACTGCTTGTTTGTCCCTTCTGAACACTGAGCAGAGCTCGAGGTGAGAGCATTGTCCAGTGGTGTCTTTGCTCTGTGGTCACCACCCGCCTGCTGGCAGCACTGCTGGAAGGGAGCTTTTACCCCAGCATTGGCTCCGTGACACCACATGCTTCCTGGAAATATTAATCTCCATGTGCCTGGGGTCCCCTCTGCAAGCTCGGGGTCATCGGGGTCATGTCCTCCTGTGCTGCTCAGCAGGAGCTGCTCCGCACACACTGGAAGTGCCTCTTCCTCAGCCACCACCAAACGCAGCCTCAGCCTCGGCCAGGGATGCACCAGGTGTGGGACGGGGCTGCAGGGCTGTTCGGTCGCTGTGAGCTCTGCCCTGCACCAGCAGGTTTCACCAACCAGGTTGGGCCTGGCTGGAGGCACCGAGCCCTGCAGAGAGGCTTTGGCAGGATGGGCAGCAGCAGCAGCAGGAGATGTCAGGAATTCCCTGAGGATGCGGAAAACATCTTTCAAATCTGTCCTGTTTTGGCCTCAGCACCCAGGCTGCTGCAAGACTAGTGACCCAAAATTGTGGGAGTCAAGATCTGTGCAACGGGAGGTTGCAGTGCCAACACGAGGGAGTGCAGCAATGGATTGTTGGCCATTTCTCCTTGGTTCCTTGACTGATTTAATGAGATCCAAAGCAGGTTTGTTGCAGCTCCTGGGCAGTGTGTGTGTGTGCAGGTCCAGCCTGGGACAGCATCTGGTGTCCTGCATCGTAGCATGGGAGAGCACGCAAACTGTTCCTGCATTTCACATGCAACATGCACGCTGCCTGGACAACAAGGATCTCCATTCCCAAAGGTGTACAAGAACCCAGGGGAAGGTAGGAGCTTCAAAATGAACATTAGGCTCCTGGTCTGCTGGGGCAGTGCTCCCCATTGCCTTTAGTAGGACATGCTGTTGACTTTGAGAGAAGGCAGACCGAGACTAGGACAAATTATGTAACTGTTCCTTTTTCATCAGCCTGTTTCCTTGTCTTCTTTTTGCAGGTTAATTGAGACTATTTGTGTGTCAGGGCCACGCAGATTTTTTTCTATAAATGACTCCTTCCTAAACTGGTGGCACAGTTAAATGTCTGAATTGTTTCTGAAAGCAAAGAAAAAGGGGAAAATTGAAACTTCTAAGCAGTGATTGTTTTGGTGTTCCAGTAATGGTGTGGGACCCTTTCCTACTGTTTACTGTTTTCATTCCCAACTTTCTCTGCTTTTCTTTCGCTGCTTGTCAACACTGTTCCAGTCGGAGAAACTCAAGACTTCGGGCTGAAAAACCTCGCTGGTTTTAAGTGTATGGTCCCATCTGTCAGAGAGGGTGATGCATCCACAGCTCTTCAAGGAGCCCAAACAGCTCATCTCAGGGCTCCCAGCCCTGCAGGAGGGAGCTGCACTGCTGCACTGCAGCCTGGCTGGGGAAGGCACATTGTGCCTCCTGCTGACAGCATCCCAGTACAGCCCTTCTCTGCCAGCTCAGGTACAGCAGCGCTGGGATTTGGGATGGGAAGGAGGGAAAAGGAGGCCAGGAGAAGAGAGCTGGCGGTGCTCCTTGCTGGTGAGCCCTGGCTGCTCAAGATTGTCTTGAGCTAAGACAGCGCTTTATGGATGAAGTTGGATTAAAGAACCCGAGCACATCATCCATGATACTGCATTTATGGCAAATGTCATTTGGAAATATAGCAGCACCCAGCCTATCTGTCTTCCTCTCCGCCGGGGCATGTTTGTGCGGGAAAGCCAAGTTTAATAAAAATCTCCAGTTAGTTCTTTGGCTGTCAAAGCTTCAGTGGGAAGCATGGGGAAAATAGCTATTTTTCAGGGTTTGCTCCATAATCAGATGAGCCTTTGTGGTCCAAAGGCGGACAGTTTTTACTCAATCTGGACTTAGTGCTGGATAAATAGATCACTTTGATCTATTTGTTAGAAGGAAGAGGAGGATGGAGAAAGAAACATTTGGCTAATCCCCAATGAGTTGCGGATTTAAAATATCCTCTCCAGTAAAAGCAGCCAGTTAACCCTTCCACTCAGAGCAATCTGGAGCCCAACAAACAGCCCCATGCTCCCAATTTTATGCTGATTTTATGCAGTGATTGCTGTCAGTAAACCAGTTTGTCCCTTATAGCCCACGTGAGTTCCTCCCTGGAGAGCATCTCCCCAAAAGTCGATCCTTGTGAAAGGCCCAGAAAGGCCCTGGGCTGTGTGAGGGCAGAGGGACCTTCCTGGAGAAAGGAAGAGCTCCAAAGGCCATGTGGATGGGCTTGAATAAGCAGGTGCTTATGCAGGACTGGGCTGGGAGATCTTTGCTGCAAATACCTTTGCCCTTTCCTCCTCGCTGTGCCTTTTCCAGGGTGTTTTCTGCTTGTCGGTGCAGCAACAGCAGCTGTCCTTTCCCTGCTGTTGCTGCTGGCCTTGTCCAGGATCTGGAGGTATAAATCCAGCCTGGAGTGATGGCACAGAGGCTGCAGCAGCGAGGAGCACTGCAGCCACGCAGGAGGATACAATGCTGCACTGAGGATTTCTTCAGAGCCACACCTGGGTTGCACAGAGGTATTTCTGCTTCACTCCATGGTGCATGTGAATTATTTGCTCGTAAATGTTGTCTGCGCCATCCCAGAGGAGCTGCTGCTGCCTTCCTGTCCTCTGTAGCCACCGTGTTCTTGAATCCTGTGTTTATAATCAGTGCAGCTACTGCTTTAATGCTGTATGCCACCATAATTCAGCTGATCTCAGTGGTGTGGTTTCTGCTGCAGTGCCTTTGTGCAGGCAGCGGCTCTGGCTGGCCCTGGCTCCCCTGCTATGTGCCATCTCCCTGCAGCTGCCCTCTTTCTGCCCCACATCTGCAGTGCCTGGAAGGGCTCCCACTGTGAGCAGCTCCTGGCAAAAGCCCTGGGATGCAGGGAGGGATCAGCATTTGCGTCCCCCCCCAAGGGCAGCAGTTGGACTCTTCCTTCCGCCAGACCAGGGCTCAGGGGCTTGCTTTGTGCCAGGGGAGTTGCCACTGCCCCATTGGCCCCAGGCCCTGCTCCATCACCTCTTCCACTTTCTTCCCTCTGTTTGCTAGGAAGCATCTCTGTTTCCTCTGTGACCTCAGGTTGTGATAACCGTCTGCCCTCTGTACCAATGCCAAAGCAGCACAGCTCCCTCAGGGAGAATGGGGCAGGCTGGGGGACTTGGAGTGGCACGGGAATGCCAATGAGAGCACAGGACTTAGGGCTGATCCAGGAAAGACCAGCCCTGCTCACACCATATTAGCACATCCCAGCTGCCAAGGGCACTCCTGTTCCACGCAGCTGC
Organism: Meleagris gallopavo; assembly: GCF_905368555.1. NCBI lineage: Eukaryota > Metazoa > Chordata > Aves > Galliformes > Phasianidae > Meleagris > Meleagris gallopavo. The sequence goes on along the minus strand of NC_139412.1, from coordinate 3,434,542 downwards.
AGAGGCTGCTGTGAGTATTTAATTGATTGCATCATTCAAACGGGGTCACCCAGCTTGTGTCAAAGCTTGCAGTGGGGAATTTAAGAGCCTGCCTAGAGCAGGGCAGCTAATTGCAGGGTCTGACCCCTTGTAAAGCAGCTGGCCCCATGCACATCACTCTGTGCCCCTTGTTCCTGCTCAGCTAAGCTGAACAAGAGGCAGCAGCACCCACCTGGCCATGCTTTGGGCTGTCTCTCATGGTGAGGATGAGTCCTTGGAAGATTTTTTAATTCCCACTCTGAGGGTGGGGCTGTGGCTGGATTTGGACAGCATGGGCAGTGCTGGGGGGAAAGTGGACTGCAATCACCCTCCCATGCTCTTGCCCCTCTGCCAGCTTTGCTCAATTATGGGAAATCCTTTAAGCTTTTGCATTAGTGCTGTATTTAGGTCTGAACTGTATTAAGACTTGGTACAGGGGAAGCAGAGTCAGATTTCTCACTCAATATAGAATGTTTTAAAGGTGTTAGTCACTATGGCCCCACTGCCAGCCCGGTGGCCCAGTGGCTGGGGCACAGTGGGTACTGCAGGAGGGGAAGGTGCTCACTGCCTCCTTGGCTGGCTGTGCCTGGCTCTGGCAGAGCCAGCCTTCCTCTCTCCCTCCCTTCTGCAAGGCTGGCGGGCTGGCAGGAGGCCCATCCTGCTGGCAATAAATGTGTCATCAGGATGCAAGCAGAGATAATGAGTCACGAACACCCACTACCAGGCAGCCCAGTCCTGGCACAGGGCTGCAAGGCAGGAGCAGAGGGAACAGGGCTGCTCCAGCCCACACCTCCTCTTCCAACCTTTGTGCTGCAGTGATCAGGCAGGAAGGATTTCCTCTTTGCAGCATTATTGATCTGCACCATGAGGACACAAAACAAGGGAGCATCCCTTCCATCTGGGTCTGCTGTGAGGCTCTTGGCAGTGCTGTCCTGGGGCTGAGGAGGCAGCTCTACTTCCCTTGTGCAGTGTGGAGACGTGGCAGTCTCCTAGTATCCTTCCTGCAGGTGCAACCTCAGCCCTACCTGCTGTGAGTGGACAGCTAGGCAAGGATGGGACCACGTGTCCCCCATGTGCAAGTGGCTGGGCCAGCTCAGGACATGATGGCAGCCTCCCAGGCTCCCATGCTCGCTAGGCTGTGCTTTTTTACAAGAAGAGCAGGCAACAAGTTGTGCCTCCAAAAGCAACCTCAACACACTTCCAAAACTTCCCCAGCCTCCTCAGAGATGGACCAGGGCAGAGAAGCTTTGATGGAAGCCTGATGGAAGCTTAGGTTTTCCATCCACTTAGGAGGCACACAGGGACAAACTCCCTTCACCCCATCCCACTGATCACCTATTTCAGCCAGATTGCAGAGTTTGGGCAACAAGGCATGGGTGGATAATGGCACCAAACTCAAAGCAAAGCTGCTAATTGCCTTTTATCCACCTCTAATCACTACTGGAGCTGCTGCTGCTCTTGGCGTGATGTCCATTCCCATTCACTGCAAAGTACTGGATAATAGAGGATAATTTTCTTCCTAGGGAACATGCAAGAATTTATGTCAAACAGGTGTAATGTGCAAAGAACTCATGTTTAAATGATCAGAGCATAGTGGCAGACCAAGGTATGAAGTCTTGAGACAGAGAGATTAGAAAACCTTCATAGAAAAAAAAAAGAGAGAGACTTGCAAAATGTTATGAGAATGAGGAAGAATTTAACATGGGATTAAATACTGGGGAAAAAAAAATAGGAAAATGAAAAGCAGGAGATAAGAAAAGACTTGGGGATGAGGCAGGTGCCACATCAAGGAGAGCTTTCAGACCACGGTCAAGGATGAGCCTCAGTGCTCTCCCCCAACATCTCAGATCTGCATCCCCAAACCACTTGGGGCCTAGGGCTGGACTAGCAGATGGACCTCACTGGGACAAGGGAAATGCGAGTGTGTTGGGGCAGGAGTAGGGGCTCAGACTCAGCACGGACAGGGGTTCAAGATCTGCACCTGCTTCCAGGTCTGCTGCAACACAAGGCAGAGACAAAAGCATCCTTTCCCTGGTGCCTGGGCTCACCTGGGGGCTGCCAACAGCACAGTGCCCATGGGCTCCTGGCCACAGCTGTTTTCCTGCAGGGCTTTGTGTGTCCACCTGCAGGGCCAGAACAGGATCAGACTGCTGGCTTTTATCCTCAAAATGAACTTGAGCAAGTTCATAAAGCACACAGCAGAAGACTCACGGTCATGGGCAACTACCACAGAGACCCAGCGAGCCCTCAGCAGCACAGCTTGCCCCATTGAGCCTACCCACGGTCCCTGCTGCTCTTCATCCTGGCTGGCAAATATTAACTCCATTTTTTAAGTCAAGAAATGAGCTGTTTTGCAACTCCATCCCATTTGAATTCTCCAATGAGACTTCAAGGAGCTTCCCCATCTTCGAGCCCAGGGCTCCAGGCCAGGCTCTGATAGCAGCGGGGCTCTGAGGCCGGGGCTCTGGAGCCTGCTGGTTCGCCCCCCACCTTGGGTGCCATGAGCTCTCCAGCAATTGCTGTCAGGGCATTGTACAGCTCCTGGATGTTGCCTGGCTTGTCTCCAGGCAGGCAGGTGCAGCTTCCAGGGGAGCTGACAGTTTTGGCAAGGAGGAGCTCTGCACCATTGCCCTCCCTTGGCAGGAAGGCTGATAAAGTCTCTCATAATGAGATTGCCGTGTTCTCACTTTGCAGGCAGTTTTGTTAGCTTTTGCAAATGCAGTCTGGGGAGAATCTCTGTCTGTCCAGACATTGCTTGCAGCTCTGCCAATACACTTAGAATTGTAGAATCATATAATAGCCTGAGTTGGAAGGGACCCACAAGGATTATCTAGTCTCATGTCTGGCCCCACACAGGACCACCCAAAATTCAAGCCCCACATCTGAGAGCATTGTGCAAACACTTCTCAAATTCCAGCAACTCAGTGTCGCGACCACTTCCTTTGGGAGACTGTTCCACACCTGACCATCCTCTCAGCAAAGAACCTAATACCCAACCTGAACCTCCTCCCACTCTTGGGATTGCATGAACAAGAAATGCTGCTTCATCACGAGGACTGAAAGAAGAGCTTACATCCCAGCCCGTTACCTGCCTCCTCCCTCCAGAGAGCCACATGCAGTGTGCTGACCCAGAGACATGCACAAGAACTCTCTGCTCACTTTGTTGCACGTGCACATCCTCAGCTGTGGCTGCAAAAAGTGGTGAGTGTGAAGAAGAGTGCACAGGGATGGGGCATGGCATGCAGTGTTTTCACAAATCCCCATTTGGGTTGAATTTTAGGTTTTATTCTCTCCCTGCAATGGGAATAAACTGGAGAGTATCACTCTAATTGATTGTTAGCTGCTTCGTTCTGCTATTGCATTTCATGCACAAGTTTGCACACTGCTGTAGCATTTGAATTGTAATTGCTGAGGGAATATGATTAAAAAGGGAAACCCGTGGAATTTTGAAAGAACTCTTCTCTTAGGTGTCAGTTTTAAATTGCTTTATATTCACAAGTCTTCAATATTTCTTGACAGCATGTTTACCTTCCTCCACCTTTCTTTTCAGTTAGGGTTTAAAACAACAGGCTTGGTTTATTTGTTCATTGTTACCTTCAGGCTTTTGAGCCTTAGAGAGGCAAATTTTCAGCTTTATCCATGACAGCACTGGCTGGAAGCCTCTCTATGTATGCAGAAAGAGAGAGGCTGTCACATACGTTGGTGATTTGCCATGGGAAAGTCTGAGGCCATTTCCATCCCATCAACTTTGGAGATGCTGGGGATGTTGGTGGAAGCTGGTGAGCGAGATGTGCTGGTATCACAAGATATGCGAGGTTCTGGGGAGGTGAGCAGGACCGAGATTGTCCTCCTCAGAAATTCCAGTTACCTTCTTGTACCAGCTGTAACTCAGTGCATCCCCAGAATCAGTAACTGCTTTGGAGGAATCTCTTTTTATAGGTGCAAGCAAAGTAATAGGTTTAAGCACCCCAGCAGAAACAAGAAATTTCAGAGAAAAGTCCTCAGAACTTGCCTCTGAGTCATCTCCATGTCGGCAGGAGAAATTGGCAAAGAACAAAAGTGTCCCTGCAGGTAGTGCTGCTGCAAAGGCCCAGAATTAAGAGGCTCAACCAAGTGAACGTGTCCAGCCCCCAAGACAGACCTCATCGTACTCTGAAGGAGCTGAAACAGAAAGCTGTTTTTATGATTATGGGGTTGGTGAAGAAATAACACAAAGTCTTAAGCTTCTTTTGTCTATATTCACACATACTATGTACTCAGCTAGTGTGTAACTTAGATGAAATCCTGGCTATCCCTGTTGGAGCAGCCTCCACTCAGTCACCTGCTGCAGACTCGCTGGCAAGGGCCTGGTGCAGAGCTTGGGCAGAGGCAGTGAGTCACAGCCACCTCTACTCGGTAACTGCAGCCTGCAGAGGCAGCAGCAGAAGTCGGTGCACTGCTCATGCTTTGTCTGGTGAGGAAGTAGCTGTATCCCTGCCATGAGAGCTGCTCCCTCCCTTCAGAGCCTGGGCTGCTCCTCTCCTGGCTTCAGGACAGGGCAGGGCTCCGCAGCACTGCACAGGAGTCGCCTCTCACCTTCGTGAGATGGGGATTGCAATTAGTCCTGGCCCTTTGCTTGTGCCATCTGTCTGCTCCCCGAACATCCCTGCAGGATCTGTGTCTTAGCAGGTTAATTTAATAACTGCCCGCTTTATTGTTGCTGGCCGCGGGCATGGCATGGAGCAGCTGAGTACATCAACAGCACAGAGCAGGAATCAAATGCTGCCCAGATGCTCATTTAGGAGGTTTGTTTTGCTGAGAGAGCACAAACCCTCCCGTTTGCGTCGTTCTCCTTGGCAAGAGATGGGTAAAAAACAGCAGTGGAGATGAAACCAGGTCACAGACCCAGGGCGTGCTACACCTCAGAGGTACGGCGAGGTGAGGACAGCATGGGAGCAGCAGAAAGGTGTTGTTGGCTGGAGGTGAGCGCTTGGCACGGGGCTTGGCCATCGACAGAAGCAGCAGCCGTTCTCATCTGGAGCATCAGCATCAGTTTCTGTGGCTGCAGACCACGGCAGCAGGCAGACCAGTGAGACAGCCCTGCGTTGGTGTAGGGAACGACCCCCACCTCCTGTACAGGCACCATAAAGCACCAAGCGCTGGGAGCTGGGAAGGAAATCTCACAGACCCCAAACCGATCTTCATTAACAGGACCTGGAGGAAGAACCCAAGCCGTGCCGGCTGTCGCTTTGTGCCGCCCAGCCGTGCTCTTTGCCCCCCAGCCCCATTTCCTCGCTCATTCCTCCACCCATCGCACAAAGGCCAGGCAGCGCCACAAAGACGCGCACACAAGGAACCAAAGCGACCGTGTAATCTCATTATTGTAACCTTCATCCTCCCTTTCCCCTTTTCTCCCTCCCCATTCGTCGCCGATTAGAACCGGCCGGCAGCTCTCAGCCGGTGAACAAATAACGCTATTTATGCACGCGGCCGGGCTGCCTCCCGGGCTGGGCGCGGAGCTCCCCCGCTGAACCCCGGCGCCCGCAGCCCAGCGGGAGCCGCAGCCGGGCACCGGACGCCGCGCCCCGGGCCGAAAAGCTCCGCGCTGCGGCCGAGGGGCGGCGCGGCGCCAGAGCGACCGCGCGCGGCCCCGGGCGGCCCCGCCCACTGGGCGAGGCCCGGCCCCGAACGCCCCGCCGCCATCTTGAGGCGGTGCCGCGGTGCCGCACGCGACGCGGTCCCCCGGGCGGAGAGCGAGGCGCCTCGGTGCCGCACCCAAACCCGTCCCCTTCGGCGCGGTGACGTCAGACGCAGAGAGGCGGTGCGCGCGCGGCCGGAAGTGACCCGCGCAGAGCGGCGGGGAGGGGCGGCTTCCGGTGCCGCAGCGTAACCCTTCCGGGCGGGGCTGGCCGCTGCCGGGCGGTTCCCGCGGCGCGATGGAGTGAGGCGCGGCGGTAAGCGGCGGGGCCTGGCCGCAGCGCGCAGCACCGGGCCCTAACGGCCGTCTCTTTTCCTCGGGCCGGCGCGGTGAGCGGCGGGGCCTCGCCCTTCTCCTCGGGCGGGCCGGGGCTATGCGAGGGCCGCGCTGCCGCCTGCCCTAGGCCCGGGCCCGGCGGGGGAGCGGCGAGCGGGGCCCGATGCGGGAGTACAAGGTGGTGGTGCTGGGCAGCGGGGGGGTGGGGAAGTCCGCCCTGACGGTGCAGTTCGTCACCGGGACCTTCATCGAGAAGTACGACCCGACCATCGAGGACTTCTACCGCAAAGAGATCGAGGTGGACTCGTCCCCCTCGGTGCTGGAGATCCTGGACACGGCGGGCACCGAGCAGTTCGCCTCCATGCGCGACCTCTACATCAAAAACGGGCAGGGCTTCATCCTCGTCTACAGCCTGGTCAATCAGCAGTCCTTCCAGGTAAGTGGGCCGGGGCTCAGCAGGGCTCGGCCTTCCTCTGAGGGCCGAAGTGAGCACGGCCGGGGTCCCGCGCTGTGCCGTTGCCTGTCGGGGTGGCTGCGTTGTGGAGGCCCACGCAGCGCTAGAGAACAATGACCCGCTCCTACTTCCCTCTTAGAAACGTGTTGGCAATCCCCTTTTGCGAGGAGATCACTCGATATTAAAACCAACGGTTCCTCTTTTTTTTTTTTTTTTCCCTTTTCTTAAAAGGAGTTTTTCTTCGGTTGCTTTTGAAGAGAGAGTTATTGCTCTTCGGTTAAGACTTGCTAAATCAGCTGCTGTTTTCCATCCCCCTCCCCCCAAAATCACGTTCCTGTCCAGCATGAGCTCGGTGCTCTGGCACTGTGGGTGGTGTGCTGAAGAGAAGTGAGCTGTATGGGATAATGTGTGGCTCTGGATCTCGTTCCTACTCTTAAAACTCTCAAAAAATGGAAACGTCTTGGCCAGCACCTGGGCTAAGCTGCCTGTAGGATCGAGGCTTTATTTGAAGGGAAATGTGCGTTTAGCAGCGCTGCATACAATGCAGGGATTCGCATCTGCTGTGTTGGCTTTGGGTTTGGAATTAGGCGTTTTCCAGCTGCTTGGAGAAACCTTGCACACAGAGCGGCTGCTTCTACTGAGGGCTCAGTTTTACCTTAGCAGAGGGTTCTGTGTAGTTGGGTACAAGCTGCAGACGTGCTCCCTTTGGAAAAAAAGGACGTTTGGATGCTTCTCCCTTTATTTTCACATATTTTGAGGACTGGTGACTCCCCATTATTCAGGGAATGGCCATACAGTTAGCAATCCACCCTGTTAATATTTAGTTATTCTTATCTGTTTACAACATGTTTGCTGCAAAGCCTGTAGGTGTAAACCACTCTGCAGATCTTTTACACAGTAGTGACTTCAGACACTTAATTGCTTTGTCTCAGAACTATGCAAGAATTTGCAGAACTTAATGGCTGGCACTGATTGTGACTTAAAACAGTCAGGGGACAGAGGAGGCTGACTCAGACTTGAAAGTGTAAACTCCTGATGTTAGCTCAGGCTTGAATAAATGCGTCTCTAGGTAATGCAATCTTCTTGCAGCATCTAATTTGGTTACTTACATGTGATTAAACGTGTTCACAATGAATTATTTTAAGCCTTCCACAAATGAGAAGGCTATTTAAAATTATTGGCTTTCTCAAGCTGCAAACTGAACACAACACCCTAATGTGTGGTGGTGTGATACTGCTCGTGTTACAGGTTTGCTGTCATTAGACCTGAGACCATTTATTTTAGAAAACTGAAATCAACCTTTCCAAACTGTGTCTTCATCCAGCTGAACTGAAAGGCTCTCTGAGATTTATGTTTTTATGGGTGTGTTTTATAAAATGTAAGAATAGCTTGTGTAAAATTAGGAAAAAAACCAAACATTATTAAAGGTGGGCCTAGAACTTCTTGTGAGTTCTAGTTCCACATGGTTATGAGTTTAATAAAGCTTTGAAACATTTTCAATATTCAGTAGCATGTGATGGTTGGTTAAACGTGCTTCTGTAGTGGTTGTATAGTGATTTCATATGATTGCTTGCACGTACTAACTGCTTGGATTGTTTGATCAGGACATCAAGCCAATGAGAGACCAGATTGTCCGGGTGAAGAGATACGAGAAGGTCCCTCTGATCCTAGTGGGGAATAAAGTGGATCTGGAGTCGGAGAGAGAGGTCTTGTCTGCAGAAGGCAGAGCTCTGGCTCAGGAGTGGGGCTGTCCCTTCATGGAGACGTCAGCCAAGAGCAAAACAATGGTGGATGAACTGTTTGCTGAGATCGTCAGGCAAATGAACTATGCCTCCCTGCCTGAAAAACAAGATCAGTGTTGTACAACTTGCATCGTCCAGTGAGAGAAGTTAAGGAAAACCTCAGTCATGGCCATACAGAGCAGGTTGGTTGAACAGTTGTAACTAACCAAAGCGTGCAAGCATACTGTTTAAACATGATAAAATGTGCCAAAGAGTCTGAAATGAAGTAGTAGAGCTTTGGAGGTAGTTTTCCTCTGAAAGAGCTGGAGGTTCGTGGGTTCCGTTGCACATAATTACTTGAGTCACACAGACTTCTTGCCTTACTGCAGTATTGGTGGTTCAGGGAACGCTGCCTTTGCTTGTAGCAATTTTGTAGTGCAGCAGAGTTCATCATCTCATCTCCACCTGTTTTGCTGTCAGCACTGTATTGGACATTACTGTATCCTTAATGATGTTTTTGTGATGTTTCATTGTGTTTGGTATCTGAATTATTTTCAAGTTAATGTGAATTACCTTGGACTTGAATAGCATTATATTTGTTGAGCTTCCCACTAATTGTACCGAGAAGACTTTGAGCTTGCTTTAAAAAAAAAAAAAAAAAAAAAAGCTCTACAGAAACTAAATGTGCTTAGAGTACATTTCTGTCTTATCAGTGGAATAAGTTTAAGAGAGCTACCCTGAGCTGTGAGGAGTGGCTAGAAGCCCACATGTACTAGTCAAGGACATGTACAAAGTGTTCTTCATCTAAAGACTCCTGAGCAGAGAATACATGATAAAATGGCCTCCCGAGGCCTGACTCTGCTTTCCCAGTGACTCATAAGAGGTGTGGCAAGAGTACAGTGCTCAGAAGGGACCCTGAAGTCAAGCTTCACTGGTCTTGGGTATTGCTTTCATTCTTCTGCAAGGCCCTTTGCCTGCAAGGTCATCTTTCTGTACCACACCTTGCCTTTCTCCCAGCTGTGTAAGTGGCTCTGCACCTCCCATGCAAGCAGCAGCACTGCCATTCCTGCACAAGGTGCTTCTGTAACCCCCTCCTCTGTTTTCCTCGTTGCTGCTGTGGGTGTGGTTTCAGTACCAGCTCAAACCCCTGCTTTGGAAAAGAGGCCCTTCTGTACAGCCAGCTGGTCTGTCAGACCCACAGTTGTTTGCAGAGTCAGATGCAACAGACTTGATGTAATCTGTAAGGGCAAGTGCAGAGATGAAGGAGGACTTGAAAATGCAGGGGAAAGAACTGCCTCGCTTGACAGCTACACTGATTAAAGCTTAAATTCTGACTGCCGTGTTAGTAACTCAAGTCAAAGGAGCTTCTTATGTCTGAGTGACAAGAGTGAAAACAGGTTATTACTGGAAGCTTTGGACTGTGCATCCTCTTTAATCTTGAGCGTAAGGTCAGAGAGTGAAGTCTCAAAGCTTGTCTTTGAGATTGTTGTCAAGTGCTTTGTGGATGTAAAATTTTAGGTGCTCATGACCCTGGTACTGTCATACTAAAGATAGCAGGGTATTTTTATCTCCAGTTCTGTGAAGTAAGGAAGGACTGCTGTCACCATGTAAGACATGTGTACAGGTTCAAGGTTTGCTTGGCTGAAAGGCGAGCAAACTACTGGAGCAGAGAAAAATACAAATGAAGTGCTGCAAGGTTAATATCTTGGACCACTCATAGTAATGCAGTTTCAGCAAGTTCTAAGACAGTTTCACAAATAAGAGCATCTCTTATGATATTGGGCCAGAAGTTACAGCAATCTGTTGAGTTACCAGTGGTTCATCTTGTGCAGATTGCTGTCTTCAGCTCTGACAAAACAAGGCCTGTTATCCGTGAAATTTGTACTGCCAGAGTTGGTTACTTCTAAGAGAAGCTTTTGAGTAACCCAGCCAGTTTGGAATGTGACTTTAGATACCAAGTTTAGGCTTAAAGATGGGAGGAAACAGAGCCACGCGTTATCTCTTTGAATCCTTCTAAGTTATGCCAAATCAGGATGAGTTTTCTAAGCAGAGTATGCTCTTGCTTTCAGAAGAAACATCTGTGTTCTTATGTCTTTGTGATCTCTTGAAACACAAGATTCTAAGTTTCTGTGGTATGGCTTTCTTCATTCTGCTGTGCTCAAGGAGTCGCATAAAACCTTGAGCATCAAAATACTTCCTTGCTTCTGGGAGATGCTGCTTCTGTCCAATATCTCTCACTTCAGCCTCACACTTTTTAGATGTTTTCTTATTCCTGGCTCCCATTCGATCCCTCCTCTTTGATTGAATTAGGGTTAGGATCTCATTAGCTCTGCTGCCTGGTAATAAATGTCTCGTGTGCTCTAGTGTAGGAGAGCTGCTGATGGTATTTTCTGATAGCTGTAATCTGCTCTCTAAGGGTAAATGTTCTTATCTGTGATCCAAGGGACAAGTACTGCTTCTCAAACATCTGCTTGAGCAGCGGCCCCTCCTAGGTAAAGTGAAACCAGGGCAGTTAGAACTGCTGTCTTAAAGGGGAAAAAAAAAAAAAGAACATGCATGTGGGAAATGGAGTTGATCTGTAGCTCTGTCCTGTCATCACCTCTGCAGCGTGTGTGTGACCTGTCTGTGCCTGGGAGCTATCTTTGGTGTGGACCAGTTAGTCAGCAAGGGGTGAAGTACACGGAGACTGTTTGTTTCTGCATTTTTGAGAAACTTAAGGGAGGGGTGAGTGTGTGTTGCTCCTAGTCACATCTAAGGCTGTTTCAGTATCAGTTTTAAGTAGCGGTTATCACTTACGTCTTTTTGGTTGTTAGCTCAACCTATCTCTTGAGGTATCAAGTAGGACATTGTGTAGGTTCTTTAACAATATTTCTTGAGTAATACATCTTTGAGTTACTGTTCCAGGCAGCCTTTGGTGAAATGAAGGCTAGAACACATACATAATCAGAATAACCCATACTTCCCTTTAAAATATGTGTTCTTGCATTTTGTTTCCCTCCCTGTCCTGCTTCTGCAGTGGTCTTCTGTCATCTCATTCTTGCATTCAGAGATATGAGATTCCCAGTAGCTGCTTCCTGTTGCTCAGTCCAGCGTTTCTCTTGTATTTTCAGTATGACAGTGTTTCATGTTTTACATCTTCTTTGAAATACAGTGCCTGTTGTTGAAGGTCTTCTTTAGAGGCACTGAACAGGTTGAGAACACTTACTGTTGGTTGGTCCTGGTTAGTGATTTCTGCTCCCTCCATTCATGGCTAACTGACATTAGCAAGTGCTGAAGGAAAAGTACTCCTTTAGGGATTAAACCTGAACGTATGCTGTCTTCTGTGTGTGACTGTGACACAGACAAATTCTTCTTACCAGGTTTTTTAACACCCCCCACCCCCCCTTCTGCCTGCTTACAGAAGGGAGTGTAGGAATGTCATGGGTGAGGAAAGCCAGCCTGGCGGTGCTCACTGTAGTAAATAAAATCAAATGGAAAGATCAGAAATCTAAACTGGGGGTTCCCTGATATGCAAACACACGGATGCTGAAAGAGCATTTTGAGGAAGCTATTCTTGCTTCTGTTATTACTGTGCCATGTGATTCTGTGCTGGCCACAGCTCTGGGTGCTGCGTTTAGGTGAAGTTTTGGGGTGGATCAAATCCTGGTAGGATGAAGAGCTGCCCTGTAAATGGTTTGCCTCCTGTGCTCCAGGCAAAGATGAAAGATGTATTAAGTAGGTCTAATGCATCACTGCTGAAAGCTAAATGCTGTTGGCTTTGTTTTGGTTTGAATTCTTTTCCAGCAGTACAGGGACCCTTCACATCCGTAACCCACGAACATCAGAGATACAGAAATGTCTTGGGCAGTGCTAATAAAGGTTACTTTTTTGTGTGTGATTAAGAACAGCAGCAACGATGCTGCCCTGCTGTGAAGCTGTCTGAGAAATGTTAAAAGCTTTTTTGATGGTGACTAAGGGGATCAGAGTACTGAGAACTCAGATGTCAAAAGCACATTGGTTGGCTCACCTGCCTGTTCCCAGGGTTTGTGTTCTGTGCCTTTGCTTTGTGTTGCTCAGTGGTGAAGGGTCTCTGTGCCACCAGTGTGAAGCCCATTCTCACTCTAGAGGAGCACTAAAGTTCCCTTAGCTGTTGGACATCTTTAAGAACAGTTGAGTGTCCCTTAGGGGCAGCAGTTAGGAAGTGAATGGTTGTTGTTACCTGCTTACCTCTTGCAGCACCAGGATTAGAGGAAAAGAACTCCAAGAGTGCCACTGTGTAAAGTACTGCTTTGGAGCTTAGTTCCACGCTGTAGAAGCAGCTGAGTTCCCTTTGAATATGTATTGCATATGATTTTCATTACTTACTCTGTTTACATTGCAGATAAAACTCAGAGGAAACTTGCACAGATGCTGCTTTGGAGAACTTTCAGCCCAGGTTGCAGAGCTGAGCCTTGGTAAACCTGTCTCTATTACAGCACATTGCCATACATCTAAGTGCATAAGGTTGGTGGCCTCCAGGATCCACACACCTTAATCAGAATGCTTAGCATGTTTACCATAAGTTTAAAATCTGTTCTTTATCTATCAGTCCTTTTATAGCTTTCTAAGTTCATATAATGGCTAATATGCAAGAGTTCATTTTTAATATTTTAATTGATTTCTTTAATCAATTTCTGAACTTGTATTTATTAAATACTTAAACTCAGTATTACCTACTCAATGCCTTTTAAAAGAGAGTTTTAATGGATAATAAATTGAGCCTTAAACAAATGGTTACTTCTGTATATTACCTCGCATCAGTGCTTATTTCTCTTTGCAAAGTTTTCTCCTCCAATGCAGTCGGTCATTCTTTGAGACTTTTTGTTTACGTGTGACAGTGTCATGAAAAGATACTGAAGGCACCTCTGTTGTATGGATGTAGTATCCCTTTTCTTGGCAACTGCAGCTGTGATACTGTTTGTAACTGGTCTGATTTGACAGCAGGGATCTGTTAGAATGGGGTGTGAAGTCTCCAGCTGATGTTTTTTGGGCAATCGTGGGTTTCTTAAACTCATTTAATCAGAAAACAACAATTGTAGCATTGAAAAATGGCAGCATTCTTTTTTGTCTACTGAGTTTCTCAACTTGCTTGTTTACATGTAGCTTCTCTATGCCTTTGGGAAGGGATAATGTATCCTTCAGAATGGGCTGTGTGCCTGGTGGGGGCAGCTCAGCTTTGCCTGGCACAGTAAGCGACATCTGGTAGACCTCTGCACATGTAAATCTAATGCAAATAAGATCACTTTACATTTTGTAGTTCCTAATATTTGTCTTTCTGAATAATATTTTAAAGCAATATTTGTTAAAAGTTTTTCTTGCACTGTCACAAATTGCTTTTTAGGTTTGTTGGTTTTTTTTTTTCCCAATAAACAAGTTTAATTTTAGAGACAAGTTGGTGTAACAAGGGGAAAAGCACCAGGTTTCAGTGATACTAACTGCAAGCGTGCTTTAAACAGCCATTGCCTTCCATATTGTTTACCTGATCAACATTTTCTCTGAATACTTGAAAATCTTAACAATAACACAGGTATAAAGAGCAGAATGGAAATGTACAAAGGACAGATGAAATCGTTTTGTTCAGTTTTAGTAACATGTTGCATACATGAGAGCTTTTTCTAGCAGTGGTTTAAAATGTGTGATTTTTTTTCTTTGCAGAAGTTTAATAACTGCAGCTCACCTACTGCACCAAAGTTCTAGGTTTTTAGGAGCCCAGCTTTAGTCATTTGAACATGCTTCTAGAAATGTACATCCTTTCCCTGTAATAGTTAAATACCTTCGAGAAAAGCTCCAGTAAAAGCAGTGATGGATATGTGAGGTTAAGCAGTTTCAAACTCACGAAATGTATTGTGGATGATGGCATTTGAAACAATAAAGGATCACCAGTACAGTATCTCAACATTAATGTGTTTTATTGGTAATAACACAAGCTGACTTTAGCGTTTAGCAGGAATACAGATTCTGAGTCTACATTCAGCACTGAATTTGAATCCTGATGAGAAGAGAAGAGCAGGTTTCCTGCTTGGGTATCAAAACACCTGATATTTTCTTGTGGGGTTACTTGAAATGTTGTTTTTTTGTTTTTTTTTTTCCCCTGTTTGTACAAACTTTATCAACAGGCTGAGGCTAATATTTAGGTTTGCACTTTAATATCAAAATTAAACCAAACCTTGTACTCAGAGTAGGTTTTTTTTAAGTGGTGGTTGTTGATCTTTTTTGTAGGTTGTAAGGAAGTAATAGGAAATAAAAGTAATTCATAAAGATCTTAGTTTTCCTTTGTCTAAAGGGGGAAAAAGTTGGTCGATATTAATCAGTGGCTCATTCCTATGGGTAGTTATCAAAGCAGTGTTCATTTTCATTGTCCTCAGCCAAAAAAAAAAAAAAAGAAAAAAGAAAAAAAAAGAAAAAAAAAAAAGAAAAACTTTAAACTTGAACTAGCTTAGAGTGACAGGACTGGGAGAACGAGACATGGTTGCTTCAGCACACTTTGGGGGGAAAAAGGGACCAAAAGTTATTTTAGGCTTCCTCAATAGATTGCATGTGAAGTTGCTTATTAGATTAAGAGGCTAATAAATGAGATATGTATCGTCTTTACTATGGCATCTGTTTAGGAGTTGTTCAAATCACTGCAGTAGGGCTCTACAAATAAAATGTAACCTAACATCATGTATCTAATGTACTGTATCTTTATCAGTGATAGGTGAAATCTGGAATAACAAGTGCAAAAAAACGGAACAATTACCTATAATGCTTTGTAAAAGAGTTTTTTCCAGTAGAAATCATACTTGTCATTTTGTAAGACAACCCTACAGTCCACCTGTTTGTAACTTTTTTTAATAAAATAGATACCTGTATTACCAAACTGGGGTCAACTGGTCTGTATTCCATTTCTTCCAGAGTGGGCCAAACAAGCAAGTCTCTTACTTATGTGTGTGTGTGTATGTGTGTATACACTCACTCACACTCACACTCACTCACACACACTCACACTCACTCACACTCACTCACACTCACTCACACTCACCCACACTCACTCACACTCACTCACACTCACTCACACACACTCACACACACTCACTCACACACACTCACACACACACACTAACACACACTAACACACACACATACACTCACACACATACACACACACACATACACACACACACATAAACACACACACATACATATACACACTAACACACACTAACACACACTAACACACCCACATATACACACCCATACATATACACACCCACATATACCCATACACACCCACATATACGCATACACACCCACATATACGCATACACACCCACATACACACATACACACCCACTAACACACATACACCTACACACACACACATACACACACACACATACACACACACACTAACACACACACACATACACATAACACACCCACATATACATACACACATATACATATCCACACACACACATATACACACCCACACACACACATACACATATACACATATACACACACATACACACACGCACACATACACACCCACATATACATATACACACCATCATATACATATACACATACACACACACATACACACACACATATATATACACATATACATATATATATATATGGTTTTTTTTTCTTCTGGTTTGAGTATATATGTTTGTCTTGTCCAAATCTGTAATGGCCTTATTTTTTCATGCAGGCATTTCTGTATGTGTAGGTGGCAATGGGTGCAGGTCCTGCTGCTGTCATCTTACTGTGTCTCCTGGTAACCCTGCGCAGGGCTCTCCACCCCGCTCACTGATGAGCACGTTTGGAGCAATGCTTCAGAGAGGCAGAAGATTTCTCTAGGAAACCTTTCAGCTGAGAGTGCTGTTTGCTGGCTGTTATCTTTAATGCTGGTAAAAGCCTTACATTTGCTAAGTGGTTGAGTCATCTGGGTCCTGTAACAAGAACTGCTTCTTCCTCAGAACTTATTGTCTTGGTACTTGACCTTTTGTATTACTTTTGTAACTAAAGATGTCTATTAATGTGAAATGCGTTTGAAACTTTTAAAAACAGCCTTGCTGTCTTAGCAGTGCTTCAGGTTGGGTAGGCAGGCATGTCACCTCCCAAACTTAATGCCCCTCCTCCTGGTAGAACGGCGTGAGCCTTATCTTGTTGGTAGGCTTCTACTTCCTCTCTGAGATGGGGAAATCATTTCCATCTCAAAGGAAGATGACGGAGAGGAAGGGCAGGCTCCCATCCCCAGTCAGCCTGCAGTAAATGAGTGCTTTCTCAGGGCTGTTGTGACCGGCAGTGATGTGTCAGTGGGTGCATCTGCTGACAAAGACAGCTGTGCTTTGAGATGCAGTTGGTTGCTTCTTGTCTGTCTGATTTCTCGTGCAGTTAAAAAAAAAAATTAAAAAAAAAAATCATTAAACAGTAATATTCCTGCTCTGTGTGGCACTGAGCTGCTTCTGTTCCTGCTCAGACCGGGAGCTGTGTGAGTGCAGCCCCCGTCAGGGCTGGGGGCTTTAAGGAACCAGGTAAGATTTGTGTGCAAGGCTGTTATATTTCAAAGGTCTTGATGCTGAGATTCAGCTCAGCTGCTGCTGCACCAAGTGTCGAGTGGCGTCTTTCGCAAAATAGGCGTGACAGCTTCGTGCCGCTGTAAGCCCGGGTTAGAGGGCACAGAGGTGGGGCTTCCCAGGCAGCTTTGTCTTCGTTTTAACAGTTCCTGCTACCAAAGTGCACATGCCGTGCAGAAAGCTGGGCCCCGTCCTGCTTCTCACACAGGTTTGACCCCCTCTGTGTTTGAACGGCACTCGCACAAAGCTGGAGGACAATTCTTCCCCATCCTGCACGGCACTGTGACACGTCAATGAGCTGCTAGCAGAGCAGAGCTGCTAGCAGAGCAGAGCTGGCCTTGCACGCTCGGTGTGAAGCTGCAGCCCCAGGAGGAAGTGCCGCAGATACCGGCGTGGGTGGGGTGCAATGCGGGCGCCGCACCTCCTGCCGGGTGGTGAGCTGTTATCTGCCCCTATCAGCTCCGCTGTAATTACAGCGCTGAGCTAGGTGCGAGTGTCTAGTCTTAATTAAAATGAGATACGGCTTCTAAAACAATGCGTTAATCGGTTTGAGTTCTCTCTGCTGGCCAGTCAGCAGTCCCGGGGTGCAGAGGTGGGCATTTCGGCCGTGCGTTGGCCACACTGAGGAGGCCGTGGGCAGGCTCAGGCAGGGGGGCAATGGCCCTGTGCTCCACACCGTGTGAAAGCGAAATCGTTGGCTTTGATTTTAAAAGTAGCCGTTTTTAGCTCTGCCTAGTCCGTAGAGCTGCAAGGAGCAGAGGAGGTGAACTTTCAGCTGCGTATCAGCAACAGCAGTGCCGGATTCAAATTTAAATCCCACTGTAGTTATTTGTTGGCTCTGTTGAGGGCAGCATTGAGCTTATAATAGCTTTGCTGGCAGCGATGATGCAGTTTTAATTACGGGGTTGTACAGAGTGAAGTGCATTGCTCTTCTCAGAACCTACAAAAGCAGCCAGCTCCCAGCTTCAGGTGGATGCTGCTCTGCTGTCTTCTCCTTCCTGCTGCAAAGAATGACTTTCACTCAACTTCAGCTCTGAATTGAGCTGTATAGTTGGAATTTGGTGGGCCTTGATAAAGCTAATAGGGGTCTTTAAAGGAAGGGAGCTGTAGATGAGAGGCTACCAGGAAGGAAAACGTTACCGAAATGCAGGATTGATGTCTGTGTGGTGGAGGTGGGTCTGATCCCTTAGGCTCCTTGACAACACGTGTGTTTCTCTGCCTACATGTAATCAAGGCTTACTCAACTGAGATGGTTGTCTCAAGCCAAGAGGGAAACCACATCTGTCATGAAAGTAAGCAGTATAGTTCCTTAAGGTCCATCTTTTCTTCTAGCACTCGTTCTCTTCTTCAACTGTTGGAGAGTCAATTTGATAGCTTCCTCAGCATCAGCCTTTGGCCATAGAATCATTCTTGACGATGCTCAGCAGAGGCTTCCACCATCCTGGCCTTTAATTCCCTGCTGAGCTGTTGCTGCTGCTTACGGTCTGATAACTATTGCCAGAGCTATGTGAGCAGAGAGCAGGCACTGCCCAGCTGTCATTCAGGTTTCTGCAGTGTAGTACCTGCATGGTGAAACCAATATGAGTTCCTAGCTGGCATCTGGTGCTTTCTGCCTTGGATTATAAGGTGGGAAAGCTCTGCTCGTGACTCAGGGAGCCATACAGAAGGGGTTGATGGGTTCAGCTGACAGCACTTATGAGGACAGAGCCTGGGCACCGTGGCCTCGTGGCAGTACTGACTGCAGGTAAACCTGCACTGCTTTGCCTTGTTGGGGTGGGGCTGTGTTGGGAGGGCCTGGAAGAGTTCATGCTTGATACAAACTGAGGACAGCCTAGCCAAGTCCTGGGGTTTTTCTGCTGCTACATAAGATGTAGGGAGCTGCATCCGCCTATAGAAGTGACTGAATGCTGAACAATGCCAAATCTATAGAAGCATCTGTGTTCCTCTGGCTTGAGAGATTCATGAGGCTTTGCTTTTTCTGTATAAATTGCTGTCTTGTGTCTTGGAAGTGATCTTTCAGAACTGATCTGTCAAAATTAAACTTCGCTGAACGCAACCATCATATTAAAAATGAGATAAAGTCGTATTCTGAATAATAGCTGAGTAGGGCTATTTAGGATTCTTATATACCATCTGCGTTTGCTTAAAGCAAATTCTGCTTCGCTTCCTGTTAGTACTTCATAGAATCATGGAAAGGACCTGCAAGATCGTCTAGTCCAACAGTCCTTCTTATGTGACATGTGAAATCTGGAGGAAAAAAAACAACAAAGAGTCAGCACTGCGTCAGTGCATGATGGGTGGTGGAACTGCTGTGCTCGTGTTCATCCCTGCAGACACCAAGGTTGGGGATGGGACCCTGAGCACCTGATGCAGCTCTGGATGCCCCTGCTCAGTGCAGGGAGTTGGACCAGATGGCCTTTAAGGTCCATTCCAACTGCATCGATTCCGATTTAAGCCTTATTGCCACCTGCACCAGCTTGTTGTCAGCCACAGCCACGAGAGGGAGCCTGGCTGCAAGCACAGCTCTGCAGGGATAGAGAACAAAAAGATAAACGGAGAGAAACTGGTATTTCATCGTGGTCGCAGTGTGTCTTACCAAGTGTTCCTGGAAAGTTTTGTGTTTGCAGTTAATTTCTCTGGGAATTGCAGGTGACACTGGGAGACTTTCTGTGGGAGATCAGGGGTTGTTGCTCCTCCAGGTGACGTGTCGTTGTGTCATGGTGTCATTGCTGTGCTGGCACCACCCGGGGTGATGCTGCTCAGCTCTCCCTTACGCTCAGCACGGCACCTTCTGGGGAGAACTGGGGCAAACTGGAGAGAGAAGCGTTGCTGCAGTGTCACCTTCTGGTGGCAAAGCACAGGTGGCTCATAGCTGATGATCCGGCACCGAAAGCACAGAATTAACAATGCGACCACTTCCATTTCCCAGCAATGACTTCTAAGTAATAACATCAAACTATTTTGCTGATGCTGAACAAGTGAAGTTTGATGGAAATCATTGTTGTATTCAATAAATAGGGTGGCTCTGGGTCAGAAGTTTTAGGAAGGACAGATCTTTTGGCTGAGTCGATTGAGATGTGCTCAAACCAAAATGACTTGTGGAATCGATGAGAAATAATTGTCCTTGTTAAAGAGTTAAGGAGCTTCTCTTAGTCAGGGCCAGTTGTTGGTGCTTTTCAGCCCTGTCAGACGACTGTACTCTTTTCTCAACAACAAATTGATGAGGTGTTTATGAATAACAGCACTCGCTGGTAGCTGCCTGTTGAGTTAGCCTGGAGGAAAGCCTTTCCTTTCGCTTCCTCTTTCTTCTCCTGCCCACATGGGTCCCAGCTGCCACCAGCAGCAATCCAGGAACTGGCAGTCTAGGAATCCTTCCCTGGAGCTGAGAAAGTCCTTGCTGGCAGGGGTAGCTGTGCTCGCACACAGAATCAGCACAGCAGCAGGAGGGGGTTTGCCTGGACCTCCTGTCCCAGTATTTATCTGTCTTGCACTTATAGGGTCATGGCTCGTGTGCCTGGGACACAACTCAGAGCTTTCAGATGGTATTGGGGATAAGCCCCAAGCTCTGCTCTGCATCCCCAAGAAGGGCTCACACAGGGTTTGGTTCAGCATAAAGCATTTTGGGGGCTCAGGTGAACCCCCCCAGTGCTGCCAGCCGGCTGGTTGCTTGCAGTGAAGCAGAGCAAAGCGCAGTGCTGCTCAGCCACCTTTGCAGCAGAACCACTCTGCCCTTTCTCCTGACCCTGCTGTGTGACTCCTGCCCTCCCTTCGCCTTCCCATTTCTCACCAGTATCTGTAAAATTCTGTGTTATCAGCCTCTGTGCCAGCCCCATCAGCACGTACCACGCAGCGTCAGTGCTCAGCCTTCTCCCATAGCAAGAGAAGCACAGTTCACAGGGGGAAGAATCCTTCAGCACAGCGATGCCGTTCAGCCCACTCTCAGGCATTCCGTGCCCTTGCTGCAGCCTCCCCTGCCCATCTGTGCGTGCAGCCCTGCGCCCAGCTGTGGGGAGGATGCAGTGTGAGCGAGCAGAGGGGGCTCTCTGCCCTGCACGCCGCTCGCAGCAATAGGGCTCTGCGCACGCCTGGCTCCAGGATGCTGCATCTGAAGGTCCAGTTCCTGGATGACTCTCAGAAGATCTTTGTAGTGGACGTAAGTGGGTCTCTTATAGAGAAAGACGAATGGCTTTTGCTTATCTAGTGTTATCCTTTGGATACTGGGGAAGGTGAGGCGATGCTCTGGGCGGGATGGTGTGCTCTTGTTTGTCTGGCTGCTGTGTTAACATCCAACAAGCAAAAATAAGTCTGAGAACAGCATGAAAATTACAGCTTGAACCACGCAACCTATGGTGAGAAACGTTTGTGTGCATCTCTCCTTGGGCATTGGGATGAAAAAGAAAAGGATGTGGTTTTGGGAATACCTAAGGAACAAGCTGAGGGTATCTTGTTTTTACATGGCAGTGTCCCAAAGCACACTGTCACTGATAATTCACAGGTAATGAATATCAGCTCTGAATATGCACTGTGAAATATGTCTTAAATGTCAGACATTGATATCAAAGGTGTTAGACTGGAGTGTGTGTGTGTGTGTACATTGATGACTGAAACTAAATGTGATTGATGCCCTGTCTGTGTGCTGGAAGTGGGACTGAGCTGTTGGCTGGGCTTTGTTAATCACAGCAGCTGAATGAATGAGATAACCCAAGTGAATCTGTTCTAACCTTTACCTGCATCTATTATGGGACTGCTGTGTTTAATATAAAATTCATTTTTCAATGTTCTGTTGCAGTTCTTAGGCACTTCTGTTCTCTTTATAGACCACCGCTCAGTCTTGATGTGCTGTTCAGTTTCTTTGTGACAGCGATTCTGCACAAAGAGGATTGCAAAGTAATTCCACTATTTGGAATGACATTGAGTTCATCTGACTTGGTTCCTTTGATGCATTTTAGACCTGAGTTTTTCTTAAAAATGAGAGTGGTCATTTACAGATGTTTGCAAGGGATTCGTATTGATTAGATCAGGGCACAGTGAGAGACCATTGGAAAGATGCTGCTGTTACAATATTGCTGCATTTTATCCATCTCTGCTCTCTTCTTTGCTCAAAACACAGTCCTGTGCCTCTGCACACTATAGTGCAACAAATAGGTTCCATTAGAGGGACTCGGAGCCATTTCCTTTTTTAGCGTGGAAGGGTCCTGGAAATCCCTTTGGGGCACTTTGTGTGTTTCATGCTGTGTGGTTCAGATAAATGAGAACTGGATTAGAGACTTCTCCATTAGAAAGGGACTGCTTTGGGCTAAGTCTTGAGCATGCATTTCGAGAGACTCATCCTAAGCCCTTCCCGAGTTTGGAAAGCTTTTTTCAATGGAGAGCACTTTGGTATAATGGGAGGAGAAGGACAGCAGAGAAAAAACATGGCAGGGCTGGTTACAAATCAGCATAACACAGTGCTCCGGGGCAGGGGAAGGCATCAGTGAGTGGGTGCCTGGCACTGGGAGGGCACTGGGCTGCTCTGCTGCTTGCAACGTGGTGAGGGAGGGAGAGCACAGCCTCTCCTTTCCACCATCCCCACAGGCAGCACCGAGGGCACATTTAGGGATGTGGGGTGCAGCCCAGCCCTGTGCAGCAGCTGTGTGCACCCAGCCCAGGCAGCAGCTCGCTGCCCACACACGGGTGGGGAACAACCCGCTGGGACGTGCCCATCCTCCCCGCACGCCTGACAAAGGCCAAGGCCTTTCATGCTGGAAAATTCTAGCTTAGAAATCAACCATTATAATTGTTTTTAATTAGCCTTGCGATCTTGTAATTTCGAGGAGAACCGGGTGTGCTGCAGAGCAAATGCTGTTATTAGGCTATCACTTTGCAGCAGGCTGACAGTGCAGAGCTGGCAGCAGCTGTGACAGGTGCTCATTACTGAGCCCTGAGCCACCCACAGCACCCCCCCCAGAACCCTGAGCTGCCCCTGTGCTGACCTGTCTGTGTTCCTGGGTGTCTCTGCCCAAGTTAATAACTTAGGAATTGAGTTTCTGCTGGTTTTTGCTCTCTGCCCTGTTCAGTTTTGGTGCTTTCTGGCCTCCTGTGTCAGAGCACGGTGCTACTTCATTAGCACTTTGCTGACCCAGGGTGTAGGATCTCTGCAGGGTCTGGTGCTGTTAATTACCACTAATTGCAGCTTATCGTGCCTAGCTGAGGGGCACCCAGGTAGTGTCTGTCTGCAGCTCCAATCCCAACAGCAGTGACTGCAACAGTCCTGAGGTGTCCTGAGACTGAGAGTTCTCTCCTGATTTATCAACTTCCTAAAGAAAGGTGAGAAGTGATGGGGAGAAATCTGACCTCCACGAGACAAGATAAGTGGCATAAAGCTGCAATTGTCCCATCCCACCTAACAAAGATATTTACTGAGTAAGGTTTTGCTGTGGCACAGTAACAAAGCAACCCACAGCCCATCTCAGCGGAAGGGAAGGGGATGAACAACTTCCCAACCTGCCTGAATTCCCCTCCCCAATGCTGTCAGCACTGCTAACCTGTAGCTTCTCCATGTATTTGCTCACCAGCAAAAGTCCTGCGGGAAGGGGCTGTTCAACCTCACCTGCAGCCACCTCAACCTGGCGGAGAAGGAGTACTTCGGGCTGGAGTTCTGCAGCCAGGCTGGGAACCACGTGAGTGCGTGCGCTGTGCCCATAGCATGGCAGCAGCATCCTGCATCGGGGTAGTGGGTAGAAAATGGAGATGGGAATACCTTGAAAATGGGAGCTGCAGGCCACAGCCAAGCTGACGAAGCCCTCGGGACAACCACAGCTTGTTCGTGGGGTTTACCCACAGCCACCTGTGGCAATGCAGGATAGCCCCACATTGGCCAGCGCTCCTTTATGGCATCCCACCACGGTGCTGCTGCTTTCATTTCTGCTGCCCTCGTGCTGTTTGCTGACCCAGCTCTTTGTTGCCTTGTTTCAGGTCTGGTTGGAGCCTCTAAAGCC
The DNA here is from genome assembly GCF_905368555.1 of Meleagris gallopavo. NCBI lineage: Eukaryota > Metazoa > Chordata > Aves > Galliformes > Phasianidae > Meleagris > Meleagris gallopavo. The sequence continues at coordinate 3,410,834 of NC_139412.1, read as the reverse complement.
CATAACAAAGCAAATTAAAAGTAAGTATTGCCAGAATGAGGTTCTTCTCAAGCATTGCGGAGGCAGACAGCACTGCACTCTGCTGTCCTTCTTTGTGCTTGGGGGTGGGAGCTCTGCCTTCTGGCGTTTACCTGCCCTCCCTTAATGAGTTGAGGCTGGGCAGAGTTGTTTGCAAAGACACACGAACCCTTGCAGAAATGTTTCTGCAAAGTGCTAGGTGCACGTTTTAGACCTGAGCTGTTCATATCCCAACAGCTGGGGTGGCTGTGTGTGTGCATTGCTGTGCTGGCAGAGCAGTGGGGATCGCTTTCTGAATGCCCTCCTTTCCCATCTGCAGCTCTTTGCAGCCCAGATGCCCAGCTGTAAGGCATTCAGCACGCAGTGACTCTGCTCCCTCTCAGGCCCAAGGCCCCACTGCTGCATGGTGATGCTGTGCAGCCCGGCCTGAATGCATGAGCAGTGCTAACACAGCCCCTCCTTCAGCCTGTTCCTCCGCCTGCAATGAACCAAATGATATTTGCCACAAATACGTGATGGTTAGGAGGCGGTCAAAAGCATGGGGCTGTGCGTGACCCTGTGTTTCTATCGGGAGTCCTGGAGCTGTCCTGCAATGGCTCTCTTGGTGCCTACAGAGTTGGCTTCCTACCTCCACGTGCTTTGCCTTGGGTTTGGCTGCTTGCTCTTGCTTGTCTCACAGAACAGCTCTGCTCAGATGGATTCCCCTGAAGCTGGTGCATCCCGAGGGCTCAAAGGGCCAGGGAAAGCCCATGGCTTTTGCTGAGGGTTTAACATGCAGCCCCAATGGCAGCTGCACCACTCCAGGGCATTGCTCCCATAGGAACCCATGCAGAAATCCCCTTCCTGATCCTTAACAATTTAAAGTAATGTTGGGTCGTGTTTTCTGTAATGCTATTGAGGAGTTCACCTCCTTGTTTATTTCCATCCATGGTGGTGGGGTCTGAGCAAGATGGAGGCCCTAGCGCTCAGGGCTTCTGCTCCAGACCTGTAAGGGGCAGAGTAACATAAGGAGAGGTGTGTGTGAAGAGAGTTGTGAATGTTCTCCAGAAAAATGAAAGAAAACTTATGAAGGTGTTGTGTTTTAAGATCCTAAGGAGGTTCTTTTCAAATTTATGGTGAAATTTTTCCCAGTGGACCCCGGACACCTGCGAGAGGAGCTGACGAGGTACCGTGTTTGTTCTGTGCTCCCCTTACTGCCCTGTCACCTTGTTTCTGCAGTCACTGCACGTGTGTTTATTGCCTTACCATCATCCAACCCAACCTGTCTGTTTGTGGTGGTAATCCCAAATATTGACAGAGCCCTGTGCTGTACGAAACAAAACCCCAATGCGTATCTTTTCTTGGTGCTCTGTTTTTATATAAAATCCACTCGATAGCAATGCAATGTGCTCTCTGCCAAATGTTTGAGCAGTTGGGCTCTCAGTCGTCTGGCTCTTGCCTCAAGCTGTGTTCTGAAAGAAGAACCTCCATTTTATTTTTGAAATGGACACGGCAAGCTCTTACATTTCATAGAAAGCACTGCAAGCAGGAACTAAGAATGAAACCAATGCAGTGCTTCTGCAGAACATTAGCCCTGAGAGAAACAAATGCCCTCCGAAGCATAAAGGAATGTTAGCTCTGAAACCAACTAATGGCCATATGAGCAGCAGGGGCACACTGCTCAGGGTGTGCCCAGCTGGATCCTCCTTGGGGGTCTGCAGGCTCCTCCCATGCCCCCCCCTCCAGCGCTCCATCCTTTGGACAGGGGCACAGGTGCACCTGGCTCTGTGTCCCGTAGAAGTATCCATGCTCAGGGCAGCTCCTGTCCTCCTTGCAGGTACCTCTTCACCCTGCAGATCAAGAAGGACCTGGCACTGGCGAGACTGCCCTGCAGTGACAAGAGTGCGGCGCTGCTCGTCTCCCACCTGCTGCAATGTAAGGGCAGCAGGGCTGCAGGGCTTTGCCTCAGCCGTGCAGCACAGGGTGCCCCCAACCCTGCTCTCCCTGTGTCCCCCTACAGCCGAGCTGGGTGACTTCCATGAGGAGACAGACCAGCAGCACCTGGCCACGCACAGGTACCTGCCCAACCAGGAGTACCTGGACAACAAGATCATGCACTACCACCGGCGGCACAGGTGAGGGCTTCTCTGCCTCTCCATCAGTGCTACAGCTTCTCAGTACCCTGACATGCCTGCATCCTGAAACCTTTTATTAATTCCTTCAATTTCCTGGTGTTTTTGGGATTCCAGGGGGAAGACGCCAGCTGAGTCAGATGCCCAGCTGCTGGATGTGGCCAGGAAGCTGGAGATGTATGGGATTCGCCCACACCCTGCCAGCGACGGCGAGGGAACACAGATCAACCTGGCAGTGACACACATGGGGGTGCTGGTCCTGCGGGTAAGCACCACCTCCTATCCTCCTATCCTCCCCTCTCCCCGTGCCAGCTCCAAGTCCTTCCCAGTCCCACATACCTTGGGACCTTGGAGCTGCTCTGGGCACTGCCCAAGGCTCAGCCTCTGTGCTTTGCCAGCTCGGGCTGCACGCTGCAGTGCATGCCCATGCAGAGCCCTTGTCAGTGCATGCACGTCTGTGTAAGCACCAAAGGTTACACAGCTGCGTCACGCACGCTCACCGTGTAATCTTCCAGCAAAAAATAGTCATCTACTGTCTGTGCAATTACATAATGCTGTAATCACAGTGTAGCTGCAGAATAACTACAGACTTCCTCGCAGCCGGTGTGAAACAGCACTCGCCTCCCACACCAACTAACTTCAACCTGGGAACATCTTGCCAACACAGAAAAAATCCTAACTGTGGGTCTGCAGTTGGCAATTAGTGCTGCCAGACCCGGTGATTTATTGAGAGACGTAAACACCCCCTGTGTGGAGGCATGATTGGAGCATCTGTGAGCTCACGGCAGCCTGGGCTCTCCCAGAAAGCCAAGAGGAGAATCAGTGCTATAGTATGGCGTGGCACCATTTGATCTGCTCCCACTGCGGGGCTGTGTCCAAATCAATGTGTAATGATAATAAAGGTGAGGTGTGCTTGCAGTCTGTCCAAGCTGGGGTTAAGAGCATGGAGGTGAGCTGAGCACTTCTTTCAAGAGCAGATTCTGCATTAATTCACCTGCCCTGTGGGCTGGGAAGGATGGGGTGCTGCTGTGACTTCTGTGAATTTTCTCTTGGACTGCTGCAGTTTCAGCTTTAGTAGGGAGCATTCAAGCCCTGAACATCAATTCCCACTCTTGGAACCAACTGATAGATCAGAACTGAACACCAGACCCCCGGAGCCCTTTGCCTAGAGCCAGGGAGGAGCACTGAGAGCTGCAGCAGCAGCTTGTGCAGAACCTGCTAGTTCAGCTCTGGCCCAGTTGTATTTCTGCATTCGTTGCTTGTCCTGTCCTACAGTAATGCTCTGTCCTTCCTTGCAGGGCAATACGAAGATTAACACGTTCAACTGGTCCAAAATTCGCAAACTGAGCTTCAAGAGGAAGCATTTTCTCATCAAGCTCCATGCCAACATTGCTGTAAGTGCTGTGCTGGGGCTTGGATGGGTAAGCAGCCAAACCGGACCCTGCACCCTGAGCCCTGTGTGTTTGTCCCCTGCCGTCCAGACTCTGTGCAAGGACACGTTGGAGTTCACAATGGCGAGCAGGGATGCCTGCAAGGCTTTCTGGAAGACATGCGTGGAGTACCATGCCTTTTTCCGGCTGTCTGAGGAGCCCAAGTCAAAGCCCAAAGCCCTTCTGTGCAGCAAGGGCTCAAGTTTCCGCTACAGGTAAGGGCCCAGGGGAAAACCTTGGTGTGAGGCTGCCCAGGGTCGGGCTGAGGGCACTGCTCACACCTTTCCATCCTCACTGCTGTAGTGGGAGGACGCAGAGGCAGCTGCTGGAACATGGGAGGAAGGCGAAGATGAAGAGCTTACCCTTTGAGAGGTACTAGGAGGTGGTGGGAGGGAGGAGGTGGGAGCCATGCGTCCATCCATGCATTCGGCCTTGCAGGAAGCACTACGCGTCCCACTATGATGAGAGGCAGTGTCGCTCCTCCCCGGACCTCCTGACGGATGTGTCCAAGCAGGTATGACCCTATGGGGTGGGGGGCAGCTGGAGGCCAAGCCAGCACCTGGCTCTTCATCCTACTGCTGGTCCTGCATTGCACCCACACACCCCTCATCCCACAGGTGGAGGAGCTGCGCTTGGCCTATGGCAGCTGCGGCTCCTTCCGCACCACCAGCGGGGTGCACACCTCCGAGCCCACGCTGGACAGCCGCCACAGAGGATCTGCCACAGCGATGATGTTTGCTGCCGAGCTGGAGCGCTCCAGGCCTGAAGTGGTTCCAGCCTTCCTGCCCCACTCCAAGAGCAGCTCTGCCTTCCCCCTGCTCTACTCCCAGCTGGAGCTGGAGCGGGCATGGGAGCCCACCGACCCCTTTAGCAGCAGGAGCCCCTTGACGTCCTTCCGGCCCCAACACAAGTTTGCTGGGAGCAGCAGAAGCCCCTCAGTGGGCAACATGCGGGAGGTCAGCGTCAGGCCGCTGGTGTACATGGACGTGCCGTGCCCTCCGCTGCCACCCACCCCGGCCTCCCAGCTCCTCTTCTACATGGACAGGCCACCGCCGCCCCTGTGCCATGTGCCCAGCGAGGAGGCAGAGGGAGCGGCCGGGGGGTGCATCCCTGTGGCCACAAAAACTGCCAAGTGGGGCCCAAGCAGCGCCTGGATGGGGGAACTGCAGCACGAAGCTTCGCGCAGGGCTGTGGGCAGCGGCGTGGGCCCAGACGGGGAGAGAAGGCAGCTGGCTTGCTCCTTCGATTACAGCCTTCAGGAGCAGCCTCCCAAGCGCTCCTGGAGTCAGTCGGACATGAAGGCCATCCGCTTCCCCTACAGCTCCGAGTTCAGGCCCCTGGGTCCATGCCCAGCCCTGAGCAGCCGGAAGGCCGGCATGCTGCAGCACGTGCTGGCCCAGCAGGGTGCAGTGCCAGGGCTGCGGCGTGCTGCTGAGCGCTACGTGGGCAGCAGCACCGAGTCCAGCGACTCCGATTCTGATCTCCTGGCTGCTGACTACTGCTCCCTGTATGGCAGAGTGCTGCGGGCACCCAGGGCCCGTGTGCGGCTGTCCTCGGGCAGCCTGCAGCTGGAGGAGGAGGAGGATGAAGAGGTGTCCTTGGCCACCAGTGCTGCTGAAGAGAGGACTTGCAGGGGGGCTTCCAGGTATTTTACATAGATGCTTCGTGCCTGCCAAAAGGAGGAGGCCAGGCAGAACCAAGCCTGCTGAGGGATCGCGGTCCTGCTTGCTGTTCGTGAAACAAGGTGGTTGGTTGGCTTGTACTGTGTGAGTGATGTTAGCTGTAGAGGATGTGTTAACAGATAGCTGAGGGCGTCCAGAAGTACCCATCTCCTGTGGCACATAGGAAGATGTCACATTGCTGTCACCAGGTTGTTCCCATGTCGGAGATCCAACACCAGGTAGAAGGGCTAGGGCTCTCCCAAAGCCCCACAGCCACCACCTCCAGTCCTTGCTCAGCCACTGCTGTCATTATCAGTACACTGGGTGGAAAGGAGAAGGCGGCTGCATCCCATGGAAGTTCATAAACATCTTGTTTTCCCAGCCCCAGGGAAGCACATGTTGAGCCCCCTTTGGAGGGGGGCAGCATGGTCAGGGAGCTGCCACTGTCCCAGCACAGAGCTTGTCTGCTACCTCACCTTGCAATCATGCTCCCAGCCCTTGAGAGCAGCTGCACACATTTTTTCCCCTTTTTTCTTTTTCTTTTTGTAATAAAAAGACCATTACCCTACCACTACAGGTCATCTACTCTGGCAATAGGAGAATGGTGCTACCTCTGTATGATGTTAGAGGAAGATCTTTCTACTTTTTCTTTGATTTTTAATAACTCCATGAGACTGTAGGACATGACTACAATAGGGACAGTATATCTATGAGTGATACTGGAATGGATTTCAGGAACATAGGAGCTGAAGCAAGGACCAAATAGATCAAGGTGCACAAAGAACTAGGTTTACGGTTACTGTCTCACACTGTGAGTCACTGTCTTTTGTTTCAGAAGCTGGACAATAAAAAGCAGTTGTTCACAGATGAAATTTGGTTTCCTTTTTGCCTTATCTGATTGTGACCCACCTTCCCCTGCACCTCAGAGCTCCCTGGTAGCCCTCAGTGCTCCTGGTTTCGGTTCCCTCTGTGCCTTCATTGTCTCAGCAACTGCTGAGGCTCAATGAGTGCTGCTGAGAACAGCCACATTCTTCGTCAGCTGCCCAAAGAAACATGCTAGATCACTAGTGGAGCAGAGTTTGATTTTGCTCTAGATTATTCCATGCTGAAGCTGTGAACTACCTGGACCCTCCATGCTGCTTTGGGACTGCTCTATTAAAGGAAGAGAAAAGGTAAACTTGAAGAGTTGTTTCTTCCTTTTCCCACACTGTATGTCAGAAATAGCATTTAGGTGTTATGCAGTTCACATGCATAACAAGGTAGGGAAAAGGTAAGCAACTACAAAGTCTATACATGGTCTCTAAAGAATACCCCTTAAATATTTGTCATACCTTAAGAACACAGGCAAATCTACGGTCACTGTTAGGTCCTGAGCATGTGAAGCTGTGTAAAGGCAGGCCAAGATGAGCTTTACCTTGGGAGTTGCCCAAAGTCCCACCACAAGACATCATTATCATCCAACTACAGCGCACAAACCTTCAGGAACTGTCAGCTCTGGCATGCAAGACTATGCTGGGAAAACTACATTGAGATGGAGAAACAAGGACTTGGGGACTATTTTTGGATTTTTCCATTGAGCACAGAGCTCTGGGACACAGCATGTGCACTGTAACTTAGCACATCCTACATGCAGACCAGCAACACAGTAGAGGAACAAAGCAGCCCTAAGAAAGTGATAGAAATTAACATCTTAAACTAAATTCACCACATAAACAGCTTTCCTGGAACCAACTAAAATAAAGAAACGATCACAGTAAGCACAAAAGCAAATGGATAACCAAGAAAATCCTTAACCACAGGACCTGTACTGTCTCTTCTCAGCCCCATTCACCAAAAAAAAGCAAAGAATATCAACTGACCACACTTCTACTAGCAAAAGGAAAACAGGATATGGGGGAATGACAGAAGGATTTGAACGGCTGACGGTGGAAGATATCAGTACATAGGAAAAGGCAAATGTACTCATTAAGCAAGCAAGTTGTACTACATGTGTCTATGGATTGGGGTATAAAACATCAAAACGTGCACAGTATAGGAAGAACATCAGTCTGGAGGAGCACTAAGGTTTCAGCATATCTAACTCATTTCTGTGTTAAGTGTAACTTTGCTCCTTGGAACAATGTGAAATGAGGCAAGCCAGCATACATCCATTACAACTTTGCAAAGAAAATAATTTTATTCCAGTGTTGTCATGAAAGTGTGATAAAAACCAGGCTTTTAACAAATACCAAGCTTTGTGCAAACACATTAAGATTCTATATACTCTCCTACCTAACTACAGACACCCAACTGAGTGCAAGAACAGGCTTTCACAATACCACATGCTTACCAAAGATGAGTATGAGAGGAATCAGACTGGGGTTTCATCAAGGAAGATATATACTTCAATATCAATTCTTCTCAATTTACAGTGGGACAACTAACAAACCAACCAAGCTAGATGGCTCTTGCCTGAATATTTTGATACCTTTTCCCCACTGGTTATCTGCTAGCAACAGAACAGTGTTGATTAAGTTACACAGTTCAACAACTAATACATAATGGGGAAAAAGTCAACCGTCCTCTGGAAACCAGTAATACAGACATCCATTCTTAAAGAGTTACTGTCCTATGAAACAGAAATCTTAGGTGCAAAAAATGCCAGTAAAATAAAGTTTTAAAGGGACTGATGTTGTAAGAGAAAAACAACATGGATTATTTCTCCTCCACACACTGTCCTAAGAGGTAGGTATACATCCACACATTTCATAGGATGCACCATAGTTCAGCAACTTGTCCTATTTGTGGTATGACTACATGTTCCTTTCTCCCATTAATTCACTATCCCTAGCTACCCAGAACTGGCTATAGAGCTGCACAGATTAAAAGACTCTGTGTCCACAGGCTAGAGGAACCACTTAAAACATTCAAGAAAAACTCCCCTCCACTTGGCCTCATATAAAAAATGAAAAGCACCTTAGGAAGGAGGTGGCACAGAAGTAAAAAAACATGCTTTTACTTCTGAGAAATTAGTATGCAAGTGCTTAAAATGAGATTTAGGACGAGACAGGTGAAGTAGATAGAAGCTGAGGTCACTGTGGCACAGGCCTTTCTGCACCTCCGCTCCACATCGCCCAGCTCACCATTAAGCCAGCATTCCCACATCTGCACATGGCTGTCACAGGGCACGAATGCTTGTCTGATCCTGAAGATGCCTCAGTGGGACTGAAACCAAGCTGATCACTAGAGCTGCTCCGCCTCTCCAGCACTCTGTGCTGCACAACAGCTGCTAGGTGTTCTGTGGGTAAGAACAGCATGGGGGTGGGAGGGACCCCAAACCTTTTTAATGAGAATGACCACGCAGCTCTGTGTGCTTCTGCTGAAAAACACCACCAGACTCTAAGAGGGACATCCACACCTCTGCACATCTGTTAGAAATCCAGAACAAAGCGCACGACAGAACAAGTTTGTGAAAGTTTACAGAACTTAAATATTTATTTTTAAACCATTTAAAACCCCCCAAAACATTGAAATAAGCTTCATCTATAAACAGATTTACAAGACTAACAACTACAGAAGCTAGAGGAGCACTACAATTTGTTTCTGTGATGCAGTTATTCTGTAAAGCTTCAGATCAACTGTATTTACAACTTCTGCTGCTTTTACATTTATAAAAATATTTATTTAATCCATAACATTGTTTTCAAAAACTATTTCCAGACTTTGTTTCTCAGATATAAATTCTAATCGAATTTCAGTTATATAGCAGATGAAAGTTTTAAACAGAAGCACTTTCTTAAAATTAAAACAAGGAATTAAAAGTAATTTCTTTTTTTTTTTTTTATACAGTGTAGGCACCATTGAAAATAATTGTCCTTGGCATATCTAACCACCATCTCTCACAAGTGTCCTTTATATAAAAACGATGTAATGGCAACATTTGACTAAAAATGCAGTATTTACTTGCACACCATTACTTTTTCAATATTTGGCAGATATATTTCAGATTCTTTAAAATGACTTTTGTGCAAAAACAAAATGTGCAGGTCTGAACCATAAAATAAACACACCCAGCCTTTATCAAAAAATAAATTTACACCAACAGTTCCACAGCTAAGTACTGAAAAACAATCCCAGTTCAAAACTTCAGCATAATATACATACTGGGTTGAAAAAAGAAAGAAAAAAAAGAACAAAACCAAAACAAAACAGAAGAGATTACCCATCTAGCAGTACCATAAATATATAACTGAAAGCAACTTTATAGTCTTACCTACTTTTTATGAAAAAAAATCACTCCGTACTGCACAGTACTACCTGTTTGTGAAAGAATATCTATAACTCAGCTCTTTGCATATTAACTGGTAAATACATATTTAAAATACACTTCCAGAAAATTATAAACAAATTATGTTGATGTACTGTATTTAATGTATTTCAGAACAAAAATGTGTATAAATATCTTACAGGAGAAACAACACCACCACAAAGAACGCTGGTGTTACGCTTATACCTGCTTGTGAGGTATGTATCATGCGACGCTCGGCTTCTCTGGCTCCCTTCCACCCAGGTATATATAGTCAGAGGAGAAACATTAAATTAAATTGGACTTCAGGTTTCGTCCATTATTGCCAAAAGCCCCACCCCCTCAACTGTATTGCTTTAATTTTCCTTCCATGACGATGTAAGATTGAGTTACTACTTGTTCTAAAAGGTAATACATATACTGTACATCAGGATATACCTGTTGCTACATATCACCTGCAAACTATTGACATATTGCTCTCAAATATATTTAATCATAGAGCTGCCTAGAATACTGTACCAATTTAGAATCATAGTAGATACTGTTGCAGGTTTATTTTCCAGGGCACGATAACTATATGCTGGTTGAAGCAGGTGCTACAGCAATAACCTTGCCACTACGTTTTGAATACGCTCGTGAAAAAGCTATTTTCTCTGAAGCTCGTTAGTGATTTACAAAAGTTTAACTCATGAATACAAAAGACCTGTACATCCCTGTGCACAGGAACAAAACAGCATCAAAACATACTGTACTCGCACTTTCTATTAACTAAAGTAATGGTTATTTCTAAAAGCAAAACTGCACCTCAACTTTTATCAGATTAAACAGGTGAAACTACAATATTAAAAGTTGTTCTTTACAAAATAATTTCCTGAAAATATAAAACCATGTGCACTGCCACAAAATAGTTGAGTAGGTTCTTTCAAATCCTCAAATCACCATCAATATGTTGCAAAGATCCAAAAGGCACAAGGAGCTCATGAGCTAAGCACTGCCAAGCTTGAAGTAGTTTTGGTGGGTTTCACTGGGTCCATACGAAACAGCAGTCAATTATGTGAAGTTTCTTAGGATGAGTCATTAACAGAAAATCTACGGATATGAAAATGCAAGGAAGAGTGTTAATGATTCTATTTTGGTGTGGCAAACAGCAAGTAACTACCTGTGCATCATTAAACTGGTAAATGCCTTCACCTCATCCTAACAGCTCAAAGGAAAACAAACAAGAAAACACACACCAGAATGCACACTCAAGAAAACATTCCCTAGAAAGATAATGGAAAAGGAGACTCTTTGACTTACTTGCCATAAACATACTTAAGATATAACTGCAGGCTAAACTTAAGGAAACAAAGTATGACAGCTATAATAAAATTGCAGTGCTGAAAGACCAAGCAGAAAAAGTCACCGTTTCTTATTAGTTTTTGTTTCAATAACCAGAAGTGTTCTGTATGAACAATGAAGCTAAAAGCTGAGCCCTATATGTAACAGATCTTTCACTTATCAAAAAACTGTATTCAAATCTCCCTAACACACGAGGTGCTCAAAATCAACCAGCTTTTCCCAAATGGAAGTGCTTCCCCTCACCACACAATGTATGCAATACTAACTTACTTCTGAAATTTCTCCATAAGTTTCTTCACCATCTTATCTGTGATCCCTGGACATGTTGCTTCTGCCATATTAATGCTTTTTTCAAGTTCCTCAATTGCTTTCTTTCTGCTAGCATTATTTGTGTCCTGCTGTTTGAGCTGAGTAGTAGAACAAATGAGATAAAGCTTACAGAATTCATGAACGTTCAGACAATTAATTAAAAAAACTGATCTGAAAGGAAAACTTACCTCAGCAAAGACAGGAGTGATTATCATAGTTAAACAACTCAAGGTTTTAACAAGATCTTGATCCTAAAATTAACAAATAAGAATATCAGTATGTTCCTATGCAGTATCTAAGCTGCATTTAACACACACTGTGATTTTAGAACTTCCTATGAGTTCAACACAGCCCTTACAGTACATCTCAAAACAGGCTACAGGACATCAAGCATTATGTGATGTGTAAAGAGATGCCTGATGGCACGCAATACATTGTGACAGCTCAATTTCCTCTCTCTAATATTGTATCACAGTTCAAAAAAAAAAAAATCATATCTCCATGAATAGATACAGATCTATTAGTATGTGATATCTTTTGAAGTTAAGGCTGACGAAGTTAAAGGATACATCAGTAACAAGCGTTATCTGTTGAGGTACAAAAAGGCTGTCAATTCTTATGAGAAAATGTATAGTTACAAAGTTTTAACACTACCTTCCTTACGATGGCTACAAAACCATTCCTTAATAGAACTCAGACTACATACCGTCCCATTCTGCAGCTTCTTTGCATCCGGTTTCTTCCGAACTGTAGTAAAGCTCCACTCAGGATGAGAGTTGTTCTCTTTGTTACTTGATTCCCTGAAGGAAAAGGATACGATGTACACAACACCAGTCACAACATAATGCTAAGCAGCCATAGGTAACCCAAATACATAACACAGAATCACAGAATGGCCAGGGTTGGAAGGGACCTCAAGGATCATGAATCTCCAACCCCCTGCCACATGCAGGGTCACCAACCTCTACTAGACCAGACTGGAACACATCTATAAGGATTATTTCTATGTCTTCAAATAAGAAAAAAGCATGTATTTAAAACTTAGGAAACGCTATCTCAGAGAGCAAACTGAAATACTATCAAAGCAAACAAGAGTTGCTGTCTACCTCTAGGACCTCCCTTCTCCAATGGCATCCCACCAAAAACAGTTATCTGATATCCAGAAAAACCAAAGACTTGCAGAAGGTATGCTGTTCTACCCACATTGTGCTAACAGTATTTCCAGTTGTGATTCAGTAGTTTCTGTATAACCGCTAGCCTCAGAGTAGGAAACACACAGCACTTAAGCAGAACTGAAAATGAGTTCAGAGGTTAAAAAACGTTTAGAGAACAAGCACATAGCTTGACTTAAGCATTAGCCTTTAGCTTCAAACAGTTTTCTTTAAAGAAGCCAATGGAAAACAGAGAACAAAGCTAGATAAAGAGACTAAATTGTGAAAATTAACTTACGAATCGGAACCATCGGAATCACTTTCATCACTACTATGTCCCTCTGCTTTCCATCTCTTAAACCTATCAATTAGCTCTGTCAGATATGAAGTCTTCTTGGCATTTTTCATAATGAATTTGTGCTTCAGGAGTTCTTTTGCTGTAGGGCGCTGTGAAAAAACCAAAACACTGGAATATTTAGTATTATGCTAGCATTTTATGACTTTAAATGTTAGCAGGGAAGATTTGGTACAACAACAGACTCCCAGTTCTAACACATACAGCACCAGGAAATTAGTAGAAACAGGAAGTCAAAAAAGCCAGTAATCCACATTTACAAGCACTCTAAAAATATGATCAAGTCACACAGACTATATTGCTTACCCTTCTATGCTAGAAAGTACACACCCAGGAAAATGACTAATCAAGTTTCTCCAATGCATTTCCTTGTAAGCAGAATTCAGACAGAAAACAAAAGTTCTACTAGGGAAGAAAGTTAGGTTTCTCTTCTGACAGTATCTTAGCTTTGCATGCATTCTGGGAAGCTGCCTCTGCCATCACTTCCTTTGTCATTCCTCCTCCCTCCATTACTTTAAACAAAAGAGGCTGGGGTGGAGAGAACTATTAAAAAGCACTGTTGCTATCTGCAGTCAAAATTAGTCTCTTGAACTATTTTAGTCAACTCTGATGCACTATATCAGCAAAACACTTGACAAGAACGCATTAAAAAAAGAAACATGAGCATCTCTACACACATTACAAACATACACACACACTTCTCTACTCACAAATGTTGGATCCTTATTCAGACACGCATCGATGAATTCTTTAAAAGGTTTACTGAATTCTCCTAATAAAGTTGGAGGATTGTTTTTTGGAATGAGAAACAGAACTCTCATTGGATGCATATCAGAGTTGGGTGGCTCCCCTTTGGCTAATTCAATAGCAGTGATTCCCAATGACCAGATGTCAGCCTGTGAAATGGAAAAATTACTTTCAGTATAAAGTTGAATGCCATCATAACAATGCATTTACTAACTGAAACCTGCATCTATATAGTAGAATTAATTTTAGTCTCAATAGATAATGCACAAGGATTGCTTTTTATTGCCCAAGGCTATTATTCCTGAAGACATAAGCAATTTAATCAGTCTTTAATAACTTCAACTAATGAATACAACACAATATTCTTGCACTGTTGCTTTCTTCCCTAACAGCCTTATTAGTTTAGCTAGGAAACTGCCAACAACTCCAGTTAGACCTGAAACATCAAGTTGGAAGCATGGGCTTCTGAAGAGTCATGAAGAGATACTGATTTTACCTAAAAGACAAGTTTCATTAATGCCTTATGAACTATGAGATCTTCTTTCAATTTAGAGACTTCTCCCAAGTGAAATGCACATTCTCTGCACTATTTTCAGATGAGTTACAAGAGCCATTAAAATCACTATAAGCGTTTCTCATTAAAAACTGCCTAGGAATGATTTGACTACACATGGCAAAGTTGTAACACTTAATTATATGGACAGCTTTGGGTTACAATTTGCATTTCTACAATATTCCTTTCCTATTTAGAAGAACTACTAAAATATCTCTATTTAATACTGAAGAATTAAAGTAGCTCATTGTTACTGAAATATCATAACCAACAACTGTAGACTAGAAATTAGTGTGTCCTGTCCAAAACCCTTCATCTGCTGTATCCGAAGGCTTGGAAAGAAAGGAGAAAAGGGTACTGCTCTTGCAACAACATTGAGGAGACAAGGAAAGCAGGAGATTAGGTTGTGCAGAATGTAAATGAAGGGGTGGCACAGCTGACACAGGAAAACCAGAAGATGAATTATTTTAATTTGGATTGGAGAACCTATTTTTAAAACAAGGTAGAGTGCTTTCCCAAAATGCCACAGGACAAGTAACAGTTGTAAAGCTGAAACCCTACACATGAAAATTACAGCTGGATGTACAAATTCCTTACTGTCATCCCTCATATGTATACAAATTTCTTCAAATCTGACTCTAGGAAAGATCTCTGTGGATCTTTAGAACATCTCAGATAGTCAACAGGTTTTTTATTAGGGCCCATCACAAGTACAGTTACAGACTTACTATCTAAGAAAAACACTACAAAAGTTACTTTGTACATACCAAGAGGTTTAGCTTTCTGAATGCATGTAAACAGGGTAGAAAATCTATCATCAGCACTAAAATAAGCTGCCATTTCACTAACCTCATGCCCTAAAGCATCTGATGGGCATACACACAAGAGAAATGGGACTGTCCCTCCTTATTATCATTTTTCCTTCCAGTACTGATAGAATTAGAAAGACAAAAAAACAAAGCCATTTATGTTAGATCAGCAGATAGAGAGGAGAGATCCTCTACATTCATACTTACTTTGGAATCATATGCTGACTGCTGGATAACTTCAGGGGCCATCCAAAACGGGGTTCCAACAAAGGTATTCCTCTTAATTTGTGTGTCTGTCAACTGCCCAGCAACTCCAAAATCAGCAAGCTTAACATCACCTTGCTCTGATAACAAGACATTGGCAGCTGCCAAGGGGAAATAATACAATATTTAAGTCAGAATGCTCTTCTACTTACTTTTAAGGATTTTAAAAAGATGCATTTTAAGTGAACCTTTTATATCCCTGTGAATCTTCTTCTCTGAGTGCAGGTAGTCAAGACCTTTCAGGATTTCCTTTAGCATAGTAGCTATCTGGAACTCATCAAAAGGCCCAGCACGAAGCTTTAGAGAAAACACACAGTAAAATAATTTTAGCCATATCTAATTTCTGCCTTATTATTGATTTAAATAAATCTTAAACTTGAAACATTTTTAATTTAAAGAGCTAATGGAATTCATAATGTGAAGATTCAATTAAGTAGCTTAGTATTCTACCAGAAAAAGATTCCATTAGAATAATCATCTTCACATCTCCTCTACTGGTAATACATTACAAATTCTGTTACTTTTCTATACAGTACACACTCCCCTCAGCATGCAATGCACATGAAAAGCTAGAATTTCCCAAGAAGTTTTACATTCTTATCAAATACAGCAGACCCAATGCTGCATTTGAGTGCATCAAGAAACTGTTTAATTCAAAACAAAACTTTTTTTTAAAGTTATTCCAATATTTTTGATTCTATGCTTGCTTTTGCATTATGAACATAATGCACAACTGTCAAAGCTTTGCACATCAGAAGACTATGTACATAAAACAGAATAATTAAGATGTGTGATTCTGCTATTTAAAAAACACAAAAAACTCACAGCAGTGAAATGGAAAACAATAAAATCATGAAAAAGTTGAGGTTAAGCAAAGGAAATAAAAATTAAGTTGCCCCTTAGAACACTAAAACCTAAAACCACTGAACACCACTAAAAACCCCCCACACCACTTCACTATTTTCTGACAGTCCAAAAGAGACTACAAACTATGTAGAAGTGTTAAAGAACAAATTCTCTCAGCTTCTTTCTCAAGACGACCAAATTCCAAAGCTACAAACTGTTACATGCTACTCATAATTCCTGTGTTTTTGCATTCCTAGAGTAAAGCTGATATGATGTAATTTCATGAAGTTGAAATAGGCTAAGCACATCCACAGACCCTTGCAGACAGAACCACTGGTAGCAAACATATAATTAACACCATTCTGTAATACTGAAGACATGATGCTTCTCCTTCAGATCACACAAAGAAAGCGTTATATTATCTTGCAGGAAAGGGTGGGTCTCATAGCTTTACAGCTGAGGTAGAGCTGCACTGAAAATATGGGGAAACCACATCCACATACAGTGAACTGTGCTCTCGCACTGTCTAAGCTACATCCTTCATGAATGCTCCACTATCTGAAATAAAAGGCACTTTCATGTTCAACCAGGATTTCTGAAAGTGGAAAACTAAACACCTTTTAACCAGTTAATTTTAACTGCACTCCGTGGTGACATACAACGTTCATTCCTGAGATCCTATCCTAACAGAAATATTTTGTATGCAAGTGTAATGAATAACCTGGTGGTGGGGCCCACAGAAACACCCCTACCCTCCCACAAGTTCCTCCTCCTCCTCCTCCATATGTGGCAAACTTCTATACACAGAAAGAAAACTACCACCTTGCATTTGACTGAGAATGAAAGTTTCCTCATGCTTAGAAACAACCAATAGGAACAACAAATAGACAAGAAAATCAGCATCAACTCAGTGCACCAACATGTGACAGAACTATTATACAAATTAACACTTCTTGAAGCATTATAATGTAGTGCTGATGTAGCAGTGAAATCTGGACTCTGTTACCAAGAGATACATACAACCAGATAGGTTTTACTAGGACTCAGAATGCAAATAATCATATACTTACAAGATCCAAAGCTGACCCTCCACCCAAGTATTCCATTATTATCCATAGTTTTGTGCCCTACAGAAGAAATGGGAGATGTTAGAAGTCCAAGGGTACCATTAAAAAAAGAAAATGTACTTCAGTGGAGTACCAGCCAGCTGATAGGAGAACACAGAGCCCCACGAATCACCAAGTTACAGCTCCTGGGCAAGACCCAAACCCTGCAAGAATGCTCACGTTTCTGAAGTCTTTGCATCAGACATTCCAAACCAACCACTAATAGGTCAGTGATAAGAACAACACAGTTCCTTTAAGTTATACTTTTTATCTAATTATCTTAGACTTCACAGAGTTTTTCTTCTCTGTTTTGAATTTTAAGCAATACTTCAAAGTCCTGTGTTCTTTTCTGTTCTTCATGTCATGCTACTTGAATCTTTACTCCTGGGAGTTACTGTGCTTTCTTTATTGAGATATCTCAGCTACAGTACTAGAATTCAAGTTCTTCCAACAAGGGTTTTCTAGGCGCTGCTTTTCTCCTTCATGAGCAACTGCAAGAAGTGGCAGATTCATGTAAACAGAAATGGAAAGATTTAGTACAAGATACATAGAGTATGTTTCAAAACTGGGAGCTCTTCCCAACTGCTCACCAAAATTCCCTCACATTTCAGAAACAAACCTAGAACAGTAATCCATAGGTTAATGCTCAAGAAATTACTGGAATAAAAAACACTCATTTGAAAAACACAGCTATCAGAAATACTAATATAGCCCAAGTACCATGCACACTTTCTAAGTAGGAAGTATTTACTAGCACTAGTTTCTTACAGCAAAGCACAAGCTCCTAGCAGAAGTCCTTTTTAAAGCCTCTTGCATTCTACATTGTACTCTGACCTACCCTATTTCCTGACTAGTGATAGAAATCTAAAGGAAACAACAAGCAAATAAAGGTGCAGTTTCTGGAAGTACCACATCCAATTATGCTAACAAGGCACACTCTGTTAGATTTATACTAAATTTAAGAAACATGCAATTTATGAGAGTCTATTCCAATATTATGAGATCAGCAGGGAAGGGCTGACTAATTTTAGCAGTTTTTATAAAGCCCAACTTTGTCAGTTGAGAAGACCTGCAAGGAGCTCCAGTTTAAGGCAAACATTGTGGTTACCAGACGTGTTTGGAGCATTTGACCATTACTTGAAAACAGTATAAGGTGGAAATGAATAAGTACTGTGTTTCTGAAATAATGTCTCAAAGAAACTGCTGCTATCCAGCGTAATCGGGTGGGGATATTTTCTAGCCAAGCATGTACAACCTTTTTCCTAGCTATTTTAGGTCAACCATGTATAAATAGACAATGTAGAACAAACAATATCTTCAGATGGCCTCAAAGCTTTGCTGCACTAAGTGCAGTACAGTTCTGCTGGAATACACTGGATGTTACTATAGGAATTTTCCATACTAAAATGTGAAAAGCTGAGAATAACTTCAGGCTTGTTTTAAAAGCAAAATCGAAAAATAAAAGCAGCCCAGGTGCGTTCAGCAGTTACAAGTTATAGGATGGACAATTAATTCCCTAGCCCAAAGGCTACATGGCACAAATAAGGAAAACAATCCACATGGTTTTGTCACCCAGAGATGATCGCTCTCTATGGGATCAGACAGAAAATACAGCTCACGTATTTTATCGAGCTTCACAAACTGGCATAACAAGAACACACCAGTACTGGAGTAACTCTCAGTAACTTTAATCTTTCTCCTGGATAAGCCAAGAAGGCAGTAATACTGACGTGAGGACAACACTTCAGCACTCTAGCATATCTTACACTGCTACACACTATCACTTTGAAGGGCACTTTCCACAATCTATGTTTTATTTAGTGAGGTATGATGTTAACTGCAATCAAAGTGCAATCCTGGATGACAAGTCAAGTTTACATGCTCACCTACCACAGGCAGGAATGTCTACAAACATCTACATCAGGATTTAAGTTATCTTGCATCTACAAAAGCTCATCAGAGCTGCTGCAACCTTGCACAACTCCACACATAACAGAAAAAGATGCGATACAAAAGGCAAAACCCTTTCCTACCCAACACAAATGTATTCACAGTATATTAACTACGTTTGTGTATCACCTACCAATGCTTAGATCTTGCAAGACATCCAAATTTAAGGGAGAAAATGATTAAGACTAGCAAAGTTTTGAGATTTATTCAACAGTAAATTCCCACTTGAGCTCCGAAGTTCAAGATACAAAGGTATCCCATGTCTTCATCATTTGGGAATTTTGCACCTTTTTGTTTCACAATAATGGAAAATGAGCATCAGTTTTATCTCAGTGGTAAGGAACCTTATCTTGTATCAATAGTGTTTTTAAAATATCTACTAGCAGACAAATAACACTATACTGTTAGGTAAAAGTATTTAGGGGCTGTCTGTATTTTTAAAACCACATTTACAAGTCAAACATGAAGCTGTAGCTAAAGAGCAGCTAGGCTGCAGAATATAAGAGTATCTTATATGGCATCAGTTGAGCTGACTAGATTACAAATTAGTAAGTCAAGTAATGGAGATAAAGACACTCTTTCCTCCTTCTGTTCAGTTTCTCCTTAGCAGGAGGAGCACTGGGAAGATCCTGCATGTTGCTGGTAAGTCACAGGGCCCCTGGGACTGGGTCACTCCATTCCTGTTAGTCACAATGCTGGCTCTGCATCCTGACAAGCAAGAAACTAAGCACAGTGTAAAGCTCCAGAATATTTAAGACTGTACATAGAAAAAAAAAACCTCATCTGAAACACTTAACAGTTAGAGAATCCTCACAGTTAACACATCTTATTTAATGTTTTCATCATAACATTCAATTATGAAATGTGCTTTCTTACAAAGGAGAAGAGCTGAAGCTGACTGGGACTTGATGGCAGCAACCATCTCCTTATTCAAAGTTCAATAAACTTGGTTACTTTTAAATACTGAAATACACCTGTGCTCTTTTTGCCCTACCTCTGGAAGTATTTATAGGAGCTATTTTCAATAACCTTGATGTATAAAACCAACAAGCCCATTTGATCACATCATCTTGGTACCAGTCATATCCACTGAGAACTGCTATTACTCTCAGCAGCCCAGGACTCTGCTTTCTATGAAATAATGTGTCTTAATTTTCAGGATCTAGCCTCAATGTTCTTTACCCTTTAATTATAAAGTCATTTTGTACAAAACCATACATACTTCACTGTTTCCAGAAGAAGTCTAAAGAATATGCAGAACAAAATACTGAACAGCCGAATACGAAGGCTAACAGCCATTCTCAGAATTATAGCTAATAAAAAGTTAGAAGCTATAGCAACCTTAGTTTTTACTTTTAAGAATAGACAGACAGTACTCTCAAAATGCCTGTTATTACCAAAATTAGAGTCAGCATAAAAGATTCTTTGGACACTTCTAACGAAGCCAATACACTCTTCCCCCTTAGGAATCTCAAGCTGAAAGACCTAGTACTAGAAATCAAGGCTAAATCCAGCCTAAGATACTAATTAGGCAGGGAAGAGCAAGCAATATAATTAACTGCCACAGTAGTCTGGGATGAAAAACATTCCTGTGATTTTTTAAGGGAAGTTTCTTAAGGGAAAATAAACAAAATTTCACAAACATCTCTTCACCCACAGAAGCCTTCCCCAAAATAGTAGAGGTAAGAAAAATCAGGAGACCAGCATTAATCTTTCAGAATACAACGAAAATGGAAAGTACCCAAACAGCAGTAAGGAAAGTAATGCAGAATTAACACACTCTTGCATTTGCCAGGAATTTTTAAAGAGCAGAAAACCCTAACCAAGAGCTGAAAGTTATATCCAGCCATTCTGTCACTGCTATACATTTACACACTTTCCATTTTTATTTCTGTGGGGTTGTGCATTACTGTGTGTGTGTTGATTTGATGTTTGCTTTTTTGTTCAGCTTGTTTCTTAAATTATGCCTTAGATAACACTTCAGAGTTATATAACCACTTTGTACTCTTGTCAGTTCCACTTTGTTTCAGGCCTACTATAATGCATAATTACAAACATCTCCACACCGCACAGGGTTTCCTTCCATATCAAAGAAAGGTTTCTCTTTTTTGTTAGCCTAGCTATGGAAACATTTTTCTTTCTCCAAAAAGGCACAAAGTTGCACTAGAAGTTGTGAGGAAAGAAAGAAGAGAGCACCTCTTTCTCCATGTAATTTTATAAAAGCAATAGGAATCTTCTGTCAACTCCGTTCCTTTTGTAGCCATTTTGTGAAAATCTGAGCCTTAAGGAGCATGCAGCAAAAGAAGCAGAACAAAGTCAACACCATTCAAAGGAAAAAACTAGAAGTCAAGTTGATTTGATATCATTCCCTCAGTTTTAGAATTTTTCCTTTGCATCATTCAAAACGGGCTGACACACTGCTAGTAAATATTTGTGCAGTACCATACGTTACCTTTAAATATGATCCATAGTATTTCGTTACATAAGGACTGTCACACTGACTTAAAACAGTTATTTCTTGCTGTATATCTTCTATTTCATCTTCTGCTTCCTCCAGGTCTATGATTTTTATAGCAACCACTTGCTGTGTCCGATTATCAATTCCTTTAAAGACTTCACCAAAGGAGCCTTTCCCAATGCGTTCCAGTTTTGTGAATAATTCTTCTGGGTCTGCTCTATGATTCTAGAGAAAAAGTTAAAAAAATAAAAAAGATATGAGCTATCTTAATTTACTTCCAAGTTATTAGCCCTCATTACTTCCCAAGAAACACATCATCCAGATTTATCATCATTAGAGGGCTCGTATCAGATGAATTTATTTCCCATACACTAACTTCTAATTCAGCTATTAGTTACAGGACGTATTTTATGCAATTATGTCAAAGGCAAATGAGTCTCACTAAGGAAAGCATCAGGTACAAATCTCATTTCCCACCTAACGCTTTTAAAGGAAAGAATAGCGCTGTTCTTAATATTAATCCTGTCTGTGTGGTAATTCAGAAGTTTGCAGAATGCAATTACTGGCACGAAGTGCTAACATTGTTACCCATGTGAATGAGGCTGGGCTCTCCTACAAGGCCAACAGCCTGGAGCAGACAAAGCTGCACTGCAAGTAATACAGCACACAGGTAGCCGCAAGAGGACTGCAGCACCTGGAGCCCACCAGCAGAATCCTCCACCCAAGCACCCTGAGCTTCTGAGACCTGCTAAGATGGTGCACACGTAAGGCAGCAAAAGGGATTGAGAGACGTTCAAAGGAGTGTGGATGCAGAAATGAAACTGAAGCACTGATTAGAACCTGCTGACATCACCCAAATAGGCATGGGGTGGGGGAGCACAGCACCAGACAGTACAGCACGTCTGAGGACACCTGGTTTACTCTGAAGGTCAACTGCTCTAAGATCAGCACTGACATCACACAAAGATCTTAACACTTCTCAGCTTCATTCAAGCAAAGAGGGGGCAGAGAGAGGAAGGAAAAAAAGAAAAAAAGAAAGCAAATTCTTATTTCTCTTTCAAGATAAAGCATATGGCTGCTTGTGTATCCAAAAGCCACAGCAGCAATTTCTGATGGATATGGATGACTTGAACTATAATTTAAGAACACTGAACTTCAGAGCATAGGAAATTTGCGGAAGGGTGAATTTAAGAGGCAAAGCAGATGTGTTAACAGAACAGCCCATGCTTTGCAGAAGTTAAATACATTACCAATTACAAAAAAGCACAACTGGATTTTGAGAAGGATGACCTCTAACGCTTGCAGCAGCTTTGCTGTTGTTAACTTGCCATGAAGAAGAAACCTCTGCCCAAAGGCTCTCTGATTCTGATGCCTGATGTCTCTCCTGCATCATGCTTACCCAGCAGACCAACTGAACTGTCATGACAGAAGCGATAGTTTTGGCAAAAGCAGCCATTGTGCATCTGCTGCATGGATTACCCTGCACAGCAGAATGCTCCAGTACCAGCATGGAACTCCACAAAACATCTTAACATCATCGTCTTGAAAATGGGTGCAAAAATCTTCACTGAGAAAAAAATATTGCTCCTTTTTTTGACTGGAGTAAAGCAGCAATCTCACTGCCTTATCGGCCCCTTACTGTTCCCTTCCTTTATCAGGATCAGAACTTATTCCACAATATGGTGGGATGAATCAGGGAGCAGATTTAGCTAAGAGTTAACCATATGATTTGTCAAGTTTATTTTCAGCGGAATCAATTCACTGCTCATATACACCAAGCTGCCATTTGTGCTCTCACAAGAGAAGGGAACATTAAGTAGTATGGCAGATTTGTGCTGATCTGTGTAACTGAATTTTTACATCTTGCAAATATATGAAACGCTGCTGTGCCTGCGTGGTACTTAAAGCCAGAAGAATTAGTATTTCTCCTTTGCTACTCTGATAAAAACCAAAGAAATACACAAGAATACACTTTCAGAAAAATAACTATGCATAAAATTGTTCCCCTCCCCCCCCATATATTGCTACATCTACTGAAGGACTTGAAAGATAAGCAAACACACAACCAAAGTGAATGATGAGAACTATTTTGACCTGAGATTTGGGATAATTACATGACAATAAATATAAAGAGAAAGAAAGCAAATGTAGGCCTCATGACTGTTAGTTGCAAACTAATGTATTCCTGAACTACAGTGTCAACTGCAGTAAGAATAGCTCTTCATTTACATTAAAAAAATGAAAGTGTAAAGAGAGGACTGGCAAAACTTTTTATTACCTAAAGCAGTCAGCTGCAGAAATACTAGCTTTATTTTGAGACACCTCAGAGCCTGCAACTCCCATTCAAGTTACCTGCTACCTATTGCTGGGTTTGATAGAAAACCTGTTGAACGCTTCCACATAGCTAAAAGAAAAGCAATGTGCTCCCGGACACAGTCACTGATCCAACCTTCACAGGAGCCTGATGAACTCAAAGAGCAGCTCTTAAGGTTTCTCCCCAAGCGAAATGCAAGCAGAAAATTCCGCTGGACTCCTCAGCAGAAACACGCACCATTCCACCCACTTAACAGTCAACAACGAGGCAGGCCTCAACTCTCACCCCCAAGCTACTTCAGGTGAATCAGAGCTTTTAAGGCTATTTTAACTCCCAGCAATTCCTAACGCCATCATGTGGGAGTGCTGCAGTACAGGGAGAGATGAAGCACGGCTGGATATCCTGGCACACAGCACTCCATGCACACCCATGGGAGAGAGTGGAACAAAGGCGCATCAGAGGTGAACAAATGGTGTGGAATTACTAAAGGAAAAAGGCAAATCTTTATTTGGAGCAAATCCTTTTACTGCGAGCAAAGCCAGCTTTGCAGCTTCTGTTATTCATCCAAGCTGACAAGTATCTGTAGGACACTCCAGGACAAAGGCAAGAATTTCTGAACAATCATGGCTAATATTGAGGTAATTTCTCTTGGAAAGGCTTCAAACTAAGAAGGCTCACATTACTTAAAACACAGGCTTAGAACAAAGCTGCACTGTGAAACAGACTTACCTTTACCTTTCTTAATTGCCTTATCTTTCTGGCTACTGTTCTAAAGTATTCCTCTGTCTCATAAAAACAGAAAACTACTTTTTAATCGAAGACAAAAAGATGTAGCAATGCCTATTCTCTCCCTCTCAGTACAGAGAAAGATGGAGATACATTTTATGTAAATAAAAAATGTGTGTACATATACCAGCAACACACACCACTGAGATTTTGCAGCACAACTGTCAGTTAAGCTCCTAATGTGCCAAAAATTAGAAATCTAATACTTCTAACACTCCTGAGCAAAACTGTTACTCCGTGTGCTTTCACTGAATAGGAAAGAGGTTTAGAAGCTTTGAAAGTTGCCCATGAGTAACTGCGTGCATTATTATTTTAATTGGTTTCTATGGAGAGTCAAGTCCGTTGGGCAACAGATGGTATCAGTACAACAGCGTATGGACTCCATCACCTCTGATAAGGTAACACCTGTAAGTGGACAAATTTGTAAGACTTGGCTCCTCTCACCCCTAGGCCTGCTCCCACAGGCAGAAGCAGCACCAAATACGACAAGCTCAGGCACATACACATGCCAGCTTCAATCTAGCCAGCATGAGTAACAGCACGGGTATCAGCATGACAACACAAACCCTCTGCACAGCTCAGGAAGTCCACCATTTCAACAGCGCAGCACAACTACACAACCTACATTAGTGCTTACCAAAAACTCTCCTATCCTTCTTTCCACCTCCACGCCATTACTGTCTGGGCTCACAGGCAAGTGTGTGTACATACACAGAGTCCCAGAATCATACTGTAATTTGGCTAGGAGGGGATCTCAAGAGGCCCCACTGTGCAGCCTGCTGCTCGCAGTCCCCAGATAAAAACCTCTACAGCCCAATAACTTCTGCCAGCATACCCACAATAGCTGCCATCAAGCACTCTGCCAATATGGCTTACATAAGCATTTTCTTTTTAATAAACACAGCAAGGCAATGTCCTGGCTAGATTCAGCTACAGGACTGACTGGCTGACTCACCTTCCTATCTATCTCTGACCCTTTCATATACCTGTTCTCCAAATTCTGCATTCCTCCTTTAAAACAAAGGTAAAGCATGCTGCAGATCTGACTTCCAAGATTATACAGGCTTCTAATGATATGCATCAAATTATGGTAAGTTATTTAGTAATTAAGCTGCATTATAATACTGAAATACAAATGAACAACAGGTAGAAAAGGATAATCTCCACATAACATCTTATTCAAGACCTACAATTCACAGAACTGAACCTTCTTGTATTCAGTAGCCTTTAACAAAATTCATTAATGAATCTTCTTACAACTGGATGAAAAACATTAGTTGTAAAGTATCTTAGATGCAAGCCATTAGCTCAGTTTCAGTCCAACTAACTCAGACCCAGGGTCCTCAAGGTTTCCCAGAGCAAATAATTCAGCATAGTCACATTAGATTCCTTCTAAGCAGCCATCAGTGAAAACACACACTATTATCTCAGAAGTATTTCTAAAACCTGAATGAGAAGTGCTGTAACGTTATGTGGATGCTGAAGCATTTCACACTGTTTATTTGGAATAGAAGTTCCTTTAAAATTGTAGGAGTGTTACAGAACAGCTCAGCTAGACTGGGAAACATTGCTCAAACACAGTTATGTGTACATTATGTAAAAGATAAAGTAATTCGCTCAGAAGATTTAATAAAAAAGAAGAATAGAGTGTCTACTGTCATATTTTCCAAGTATCCCCCCCACCGTGGCCCTAACATGTAGTGGTATCTTTGGCACTGTCATTAGAATTACCTGCGTAATTTCAAATACCTCAAACAATTTCTGGAGTGAAGTCTCACCTTTCTAGGTGTTCTGGAAGTCAAGGGTGAAATCTAAGGAGAAGAGCCATCTTACAGAAAGCTTCTGGAGAAGGTTGTTGTGGTAAAACTTTAAACAAAAAATAAGTCTTATCTGTTGTGCAGCCCCGCAATTGCACCCCGCAATCATATTAGCATTAAATGCCAGATGAAGAATACATGCGAGCTTTGCTGCAGAAGCCAGTGTGCACTGCACCATTTCCCTTAAGTCCCAGAACTACAGCTGACAATAAAATAAGCAGGCATGATAACTGCTACTTCACCATTAACTGCAAAATCTCTAAGATATCCTACTGTCTTAAGAATGCAATGAATAAGAGACACGCAGTTTTTAATATCATGTTAGTGACTTTCGAATCACTTCACCTCTTCTCAGCATTTACCTGACTAACAAAACACTGGGTAGAGCACATCGAAGTCACAGGTAACCAATTTATTCACAGATATTATCTATTCTCAGGGAATAAGTTACCTGTGAGTTTCTGTTCTATTCGGATGCAAAAGGAAATTGAAAATACGTGGGAATAGGATTGGTGAAACCAACAGGTTATGGGATTTTGAAGTAATGTCTCACTCAGCAGATGTGCCGAAACACCTTAATTGAATTTCTTTTCATATATTATCTGCATGCAGCTTCAGAGATTACCCAAATTATAGGCCACACACATTCTACTGTATCTCTCTATATCCACATATTTTACTGCCATATTTCACCTGTATCAGGAATGTTTTGCTTCTTTACAAAATAAAACCACAACAGGTATAGAAAGACTTTAATTTCTAGATCTCTTCCTCACCCACGTATTTTCTCTTAAATGCATATTACAATGTAAGTTATGCACACAGTGCCACAGGCTTGTATATATATATACACACATATATATACATATATATATAAAAAAATACTAAAATAGCTTGAAGTCAACGAAAGCACAGGTGCAAATCTATCATCACTTACAAAGAATCAGGAAAAAAACGCCTGTAGACATTCACAATAAGGGTGGAGCCTGCAAACATTTCTTCCTCCATCTTGTATGCACTCTGGCTTCTCGGTGACTTCTGTAGGGAATTCAACTCTGATGTCTCCCTGCAGTCCTTTCCAAGACTCCAACATCAAGATATCAGACACTTCATTATGCTTACCAGAACCATATGGTAAGTACTGAAGTAGAAAGTGACTTTAAAATCAAGTTGTTTTATTGTCAAAGTATCAAATCTTTATACTACCTAACTTTTCTATGCTACAGGGAACAAAAACCAGACTTGAGCTCTCCTGTCCTTAAAGGGGACCTAAGCTCTGTTACACCCTTAATGATGCACCTCCTTTAACTCAAGGCCAAGACTCACTGCTGTGTTTAGTAGGAGCCTGAAAACACTAGCGTAAAGCAAAAGCAAAACAAACAGAAACCCACAGGACTGTGTTTTCATCACACTGGCTATAAGGCCAGCTGCTTGACAATTCTTATGACTATCAGTTTTAAATACCAGCTTTCCTTCTTGCCCAGTCTCAGATTTTTAAGGGAAGAATCATCTTCATTCTCCAGCTCTCTCTGACCTGTGACAGATGCACGTTGTCAGTTGCATATTGTGCTGAAAAAGGAAACGACCCAACTTCCTATATTCTTAGCTATTCTCCCACTTCAGTAGCACAGCATGAAGCAGCTCAGGGAACAGGGTAAATAAGCAAAAAGCAAGAGGAACAGTACATCTACTATAGATGGGCCCTTTGATGCAGGCAATTATAAATTGACCCTAAATGTTTATGTATTCTGCACAGAGGAAAGACATAAAAAGGAAGTCCTCGTGCCAGAGAAGTTTTATGTAACTTACAGTTAACGGAGACCCAATTAACCTTCATTCTACATACAAATACCTTTTAAGCACACAGTATCATTTAAAAACAAAAATCCTCAAACCACTGCATACCGATGCCTGTCCTTCATTTGCTTCCATCTGTGAGGAGCACGGCCTGGCAAGCGGGAGGAGGGCCACAAATTACGTGACCAGATCTGCACTGTAATTTGCAATAAAAAGGCCCAGATGACAACACTCTATAGCTAGGATGTCTGGGTGTGCTTTGATGCTGAAGAAGTTAGGATTCAACAGATTCCTGGATCGCCAAGTGTTCAAATTCCATTCTGTATTTTATTATGGAATTCACCAAGCTGCTCTTTCCAAACAAATGTAATCTCCTTTGTTGAACAGAGCAGGACAAATGACTGCTGAACGGATAATTAAGCCACCTCAATGAACTGCCTGTACATCAGAATTAGAAGATAGAAGACTACTCCAGTTTCTCACTGGAAAAGAATATCTGCACTCTTCCTAGTCTGTGAACTGCTTTGAAAAACCTAATCTGCAGAGAGATTACAAAAGCCACGTCCAATGGGAACACGGAAAAAGCACCATTTATGGGCTGCAGCCTCCTTGCAGCGTATGCCCTTCCTTTCAGCCAGCAGCCTGCTTATCAGCACACAAACAATTTTTTTTTTTCCCTTTTTGCCACACCCATTTAAAGGAACAACTACGTCACAGCTCTACCAGCAATAAATTATATAATTTGGGCATTTGTACTATTTTTATAATGCTTAGAGGTTTAGCATCTGCAACTAAATTGCAATTGCTACCCAAACTTCAAAGGCTCCTCGCTGTTCTATCATAGAAGCCATTTCAGCATTCATTCTGTGCAAGTTAGAACATGATACACAGATTTTCCTCCTGTAAATAAGATGAAACTCATGCTATAATCCAGATAGAAGAAAACAAACAACAAAATCCAGCTTTTTAAACTTGCTGGTTCATAGACCAGAAAGCAGCAACAAAACCTTAAGTTAAACACAGACAAGTCTCCTCGTTAAATCTCTCTACTAAAATCATTGCTTCTTTTCAGGCTAAACAAAGTCAAAATGTGACAGAAAAAAACACTGGCTGGAAAAGGATAGCTCCAGAACACTGCACAGGAGTAAGGAGCAAGCCAGTAACTTTATTTCACACAGACATCTCCCCAGAAATAATCCACTGCCTGCAATAAACCCCAAATGGGAACCCACGGTTAGGGGATATGACACCATCCCTTTAGTTCTGGAAGGGACCCTTTGGAGAAACACGGCAGTCTTCTAGAATCCTGCATTCCCATCCTCTCTTCGAGGCCTCCTCTTCATACAGCCCTTGGTCATATCAATCATAGTGGATCTGAAGCTACAAGAAGCTCACAATGAAAAGAACAGAAATAAAACTCCCAAATGAGCTACAAAGGAAGGAAGAAACTTTCCCCACCAAGAACCAACCTGGCCATTTCAGGGAACTCCTTTTTTCCAATTCTGCAGCACACTCATAGCACAGCAAAGCAACTCATTACATAAAATGCAGAGGAAAGGCGTAGGGGAGGAAGAAAAACACCTTAAAAAACAAAATCAGATTCTTCTCGCCAACTAGGCTGGAATAAAGCTGAGCAGGAATGTAAAAGTGCTCTTGCTGTGAGTGGTTGCCAGATAATGCCTTCCTAGGTGAGAGATCAACAGCAGTGATCTCTGCCAGTCTGCACCACCACACCCAGCCTCTGCCCGGCAGCAGCTCTCTGCCAGTGCTGGCACTGGAGCTGTGGATCACCTTGCCCCTCCACGTTTCTCTACACGCTTTCAGGTCGATTTGCATCAGTGGAAATTCAGCCTTTTTTGCTCTGCACTTTACAACACTATTAGTCATTCCAAGGTGAATGGTTTTTTCCTGTATTCTACATTCAGCTCCCAGTGCAGAAGTCTGCACTGAAATACAGCTTGACATCTAGCAAAGCACAGATAGTAAATGCCCTCTGATAATCCTCCATCCCCTCCAAGTCAACATTATTCTAATATTCAGGACATACATCCAGTTGAAAGAAAAGCCTGCAAAAGGCAGACAGGGTGAGGAAATACAAACATTGAGGGAACAGATGGTTCTTGACTCCTGGTGCATGAAACCAGAGCTGTCACCCTGGGCTCCCAACATTCCCACAGCTCAGGTGTGAAACCTGCAGTTAACCAACAGTCCTCATTCATCAGCGCATACAGAATTCATGCAGACCCAAGATACGTAACTCCACAAGGCTTTTCCAGATACACTGCCTCCACCAAGACCAAAATTCAAATCCACATTTTTTGGCAAGACAAACTTTGCTTCACACTTCTAACACTCAGCTATGAAGGGAAGCTTTGAAGAACTGTAATCAAGCAAGATCTAAGCTGAAATCTTTCCCGAGCTACAGACCTAAACAACACTGAGTATATACAGTGCATCTCTGCAAAACCACATGCACAAGATGAAAAGAAGAACAAGACCAGCAAGATACTGTTACCTTGTCAGACCCTTTATTAACAACTTCACTGATTGAGTTCTTTCTGTCCTATTTATTTAGGTAGCAGTCCCTCCGGCAGAATGGTTTTTAGTATCACCAGATGGGCACCTTTCTCACGAGATTTAAGTTTCTCCTTCAGAAACTAAGGATCGTGTTCAGTGATCCTCATCTAATCAGCAGAACAGATTTCTAGAAGAACTGCTGAACTAATGAATTTAAAGCACAAATGACAGCTCTTTAAATAGAGTTTCAGAACATCAAGAAACCTGGTGAGGCAGGTGAGAAGGAATTTGACTGCCAATGACTGTTATAAGTTGGAAAGAAATAGCAGGACTTGCATCAGTGGGCCCTGACTTGATAAATACTTCACCAAGTTCATTCCTGCAGAGAGCATACATATAGCCACTAATTACAGCATACCAGGAAATTATGTTACAGAACAGTTTCACAGCTAACCTTGTACTGTTTATCCCCTATTCAATCCCCCCAAAAAACATCCATGAACTCTTCAAGTGCCTGTCAGTTATTAAACTCAGTTTGTTTTTCAGCCTTACAAACCACCTCTTAGTACTTCTCACACTTTTTGACCCACTCTTAAACCTAAAGCTAATCACCAAACAAGTGACACAACCACTAACAGATTTTAAATTCATCCTTTCACTTTTGGGAAAGACTGAAAACCGTATTTTCAGGGCACTGAAAACAGTGAAAACGAAGATAAGGTGCTTACAAGGATGTTTCATAGGTCTCACACTACAAATACTGCTGCAGAGGCACGTTTGGTCCTGAGCTCTTAGTGGTGTGCCACAGTTATCACAGATCTCTGAGAGAGCAGTGGGCACTGCAACAAGTCCTGCAGGGCACGGGTCACAGGTCTTCATTTTCAGGTGAATCTTTTCAATATTGAATTCAGTAAAATAGCCTCTACAGAATAAAGTAACAATTAAGTGTATTTTTAAAGCTGAACATCTGGTTTTAGGCGTTTGTTTTTTTTTTTTTTTAAATCGTTTGAGGGAAATTATTCTCTGCTCAAAAGTGATAGTATCAGATAGATGGTGCAGAAGAGCAAAGCAATTAAGGTGAGAAGAGTCGAGTTTGGCTTATGTATTCCCTGCAGCTTCAGCAGATTTGCAGAATTTCAGGTCAGTGCACTTAATGAGAGTATAAAACTGTAAAATCTGCACCCAAAAATTACTAGTAAGAGACTGCTGTAGATTTTTTTCTTCTCAGACTGATAAAAGTGTCTGCTGAATTCCAGCTGGTTATACCTACATAGATTCCACATAGCAAACACTTTCCAAAGCTTGCTCTACCCCCCCCTTGATGATACTAAGCCAATCTAAGTATGACCGAGCTCTGCTTTTCTTTGTCATCAGAGTAACTTATCAAAGTGCACGAGATGGAAGAACCAAGCTCAGCTAATGAAGCCTGAGCTGAGTTAGCAGACTGCTACTAGGTATGATACAGCTTGTACAGCAAGCACAACAAGGCAAACAACTGCAGCATTAAATTCCACAGATGTTTTCATGTGATCTACTTGAAGAAGCAAACAGGCATGCTCTCCCTATGTTTTAAAATGCTACCTTCCTGCAGCCTGACTGTACTGTGGCTCAAAGCTCAAATACCTCAGTCCAGTTTCAGTTCCTTGATTTAACTGCCAAAACCCTAGAGCCCACCCTAGCTCAGTCACAAGGAACCCCTCTTTTGTAGGCTCTGTGGAAGTCCCACAGCATCCTGCAAGAGCTGGACATCCCACTTTTCTCTAGTTAAGTCATGTTTCTAAATAATAGAAGTGTAAAGCCTTTACAAACCCACTGCAGAACGAGCACAACTCAGTTCTGTGGACAGCAGTACATCAACAGATCCTCGAACAGATCTTTCCTCAAAGGTCCAAGTTCCTCCAATGCACACCCTCTAAACATTTAGGTATCTGACAGTAACGAACTGTCTGCTCTTAACTAAGAGACACTCCTGAAACTCCAATGAATAAGGCTTACTAGAAACCTGACACACCTCCAGACTATCTTTAGGCACCACACAAAGAGTGCATTTCTACAAAGGCACCCATTTATTTATTTATTTATTAAATCTCAGCCCATCACTTCCAAATCTAAAAGCGATTTCTCTTTTCATCTCTCTACACCCATCCAATAACTGGATGTTCACTGATCTCCCTCACAGCATCCCGCAGAGAGAGGCTCTCCAACAGCCAGGCTCAGGCTGCGCGCTGAGCAGCGCTTTACAGCTGGTTCTGTTCACTGAGAGCAAAGCTCACCCTTACGTTCAAGTTTGTGTTTAATCAAGCAGTCCTTCAATTGTGAAGGAAAGTACAGTGGCTGACAGGTCACGTGGCTCCTGGCTGCTCTGCTTTTAGAGGAAGTTACGTTTTTTATTGCAGTGTAGTCTGGATGCCAGTAAGAGCAGATCGGGTCTAACTAACCTTTGTGGCTACACTCAAGACTACTGGATATACCAAGAAAGCCATAAGAAAAACAAAAAGTTAGATGAGTAGAATAGCAGAGGAACAGAAATACAAAGCCACAAATCAGGTTTCAGAAACACATACGGACAAGAAACACAAATGAGAACAGAATCAACACAAACATGAGTTAATTAATATTTCAGGCTTGGATTTTGCACAACAAATTGGAATAGGAAAAGTTTACACGCTGAAAAGTGTACCAGTTTAAATAAAGAAATTATTTATGTGAAGTTCCATTGCTGAAATCTAGACCAGCCTGAAATTTCAGGATGCTGATAGCAAAGTTCCCTCACTGCCCAACCTTAGAAAAGCTAACTGTCACTCATCTGTACTAATGAATTTTGGAGTAATGTGTAAGATGCTGTCAATAACATAAGCCCACGAGAAGACACATCGATCTGAACTGACATACTTTACATTTCCTGATAATTTGAAACAAACACAACCCTCTGTACCACAAAAACTGAATAAGAGCTTCAACCTGACTCATTTTATACATTTACTGAGTTCTTTGGCCATACTAAACAGGCTTAGAAGTTTGAGTGTTCACATTATACAACTGGTGCAAACTGGGCCTTTCTAAGTAAGTGACGAGGAGAAAAAAACATCTTTAGGAAATTGTTTGCACAGGCATGAATTGTTGGGTATAACATCTGGTTTTGTCAAGGACACAAGACAGGTTAAACAGAACGCAACCACTAAATAAACACATAATTCTGTAACTATTCATAAGGGCAGCAGATAATACTACCTCTGGGTCTTCTGTTGTTGTCATACT
The DNA here is from genome assembly GCF_905368555.1 of Meleagris gallopavo. Taxonomy (NCBI): domain Eukaryota; kingdom Metazoa; phylum Chordata; class Aves; order Galliformes; family Phasianidae; genus Meleagris; species Meleagris gallopavo. The sequence goes on along the minus strand of NC_139412.1, from coordinate 3,376,951 downwards.
ACTCACAGGCAGAGCTCAAGTTGACCAAAACAACTCTATGGGCCTCCAGTATTTTCAGATATAAAACATTTAAGAGACCTTAAAACAGTCAGAAGAGCTTTTGTAATGCTTCAGTGATAAACTGGCAAAGTCTTTTTGGAGTCTGATTTGTTTGTTTGGGATGGAAATCACAGGATTACAGTAAAACTGAAGGATTCATACCTGTAACACATTCTCTGGCATATTCTGTTTAAACTGTTACAGTGAAAACACTTCCCTCAACACAGACTATAAACACAGAGCTTAACATTACATGCACTTTTGCACAGTGCTAGTTTTAATACAACTATTAGATCTTCCTCCTTCACAGGCAAGTCTGTTTATTCCTTCTTCAGTCGCCATGCATTCATTTTAACACTGAGCAGATGCAGGGATGCTTTCGTAATCACTTAGATGATCTTGAATGAACAGTTCAAATAGGTATTAAGAGGAGGAAAAAAAAAAGTAAACTTCATACTTTAGACTACCACCCTTGGCCAGAAGATTTTTTGTTTGCTTTCTTATACCATATTACAGACCCTCTTAAGGAACAGCGAGGTGAGTATCTTTTCACCAAATCTAATTCCTTTGCATTGTAAGATTGTTGTGACTTCGGTAAAAGCATTCATCAAGAGTCATCAAAAGGAGCTATTTCTTAATTCTATACAGCTGCATGTATCTAACAGTTAAAAAAAAATAGGGAAAAAGGATTTTACACACACTATATGTTAAGAGATTTGGGATAAAGCTAACAGCACTAGAGAAACTATTACATAAACGTTAGTGGTTTAACAAAAAAAAACAGGATCTCAAATAATTCTCAAGGTCCTTTGGTGGTGACAAGGCAGCCATGGAAAATAGGTCAGCAATAGATCAAGTAGGTATGACAATAAGGAGTTGATAAATTTGGACTTTGAAATAGAAGTCTTCCAAACACAAAAACATTAACAGAAGATAGTGGATAGAAAAGCTTATGTCATCTTATATCAACAGCAAGTCAGCGGAGGACCAAAATTTAACTGATTTCAGAAGGCCTTCGAGTTACTAGAAGTGAAAAAGGTAAACCAAACCTCAGCATTGCAACCAATGCAAATCAGTATAAAAGTGGTCTTTATACATCATTTCTACACTCTAAAAAACATGTAAGATACCTGACCAGGAGAAATTTTAACCTTCTGTTCTGAAACCTCCTGAACTGCTTGTATCTCACACAGATACAAGGCTTCTCTGTTACTGGAACTGAGAAAACCCCAAAATCCCTCAGCTATGGGGCAGGTATGGCTATCCTAAAAGCTGAGAGAAAGCCAAAAACGCTGACGGAGCTGCCAGCCTCTGACAGGCAGAAAACAGCACCAAAATGAGCTCAGCTCCTTTCTGTTTGATAAAGATCTCTGCCCAAGCTCACACGAGGCTGTCCAGCAGAATAAGAGTGAACAGTCAGAGGTATCCCAGCCTTCCTCTGAAAAATCACTTATGTACGGCATGCTTGTTTGTTCAAACAAGTTCCACAAGCACGCGAAGGACACCGGGCCTCCCTCCCAGCCAAGGAGAGGAGGCATTTTCTGACAGATGACGGCTCCCAACGGCACGCAGCACAAACATCGGCTCGCACCTTTCCCGAGCACCAGGCCTTCATTGCACGCAGGGCTCCGCTCTGCAGGCCCGGGTCGATATCGTCACTTCCAGCGCACCCCGCGATTCGCTTCGTTTTGCCTTTCACCAGAAGCCCCTCCACGCTCCGGGATGCGGCCCATCCCGAACAAAGCGGTTTAGGGCGCTCAGCCCGCAGGTTCGCGGCACCGCGGCTCCTCCCCGGGCCCCACCGACCCCTCCCGCATCGCCGGGGCTCCGGCCCGCTCCCAGCCCCAAGCCCTGCGAGGCCTCCCCGTTCCCGGGCCGCCCCGCTCCGCTCCGCCCGCGCTCCCCCGGACCCAGCGCCCCAACGTCGGCCTCCGCGCGGCGCCGCTTCCGGAGCCACAGCCGAACCCGCCGCCTCCATTTTGGGACCGGCGCCGCTCGGAGCTCACCTGCATGCCGGGCACTTGCACCGCCACGGGCGAGTGGGCCATGGCGGGCTGCGGCGGCCGGGCGCCGCCCGCTGCTCCCTCCTCTCGGCCTCCCTGCTGCTGGGCGGCGGCGGCGGGGCCTGGAAGGACAAAGCGGCGGGGAGCGGCTTCAGCGCGGGCCGCGCTCCCTCCTTCCCTCCCCGCGCGGCCCCGCCCGCCGCCGACTCACCTCGCTGGGGCCGCGGGGCCGAGCTGCGCGACGCGGGCGAGGAGCGCTCTCTCCTAGCGCCGCTCTGCCATGCCCGCCGGACTCCCCGCGGCGGCCCTGCCCATGCCCCCCCTTCCCGCTCCCGAAGCGGGGACGGCGGCTGCTCGGTGTCCCCCGGGTGGCGGCTCTCTGCGCGGCCGGGCTCAGAGCGCCATGTCGGGCCCCGGGCGGCAGGAGGAGGAGGAGGCTGCTGTGCGGTGGCGGCTTCTTCCGTCTCAGCTCCGGCCTTGTGGGGCGGAGCCGCCGCCGCACGGGCCTCGGCGTCACTGCCTCCGCCTCCGGGCCGGGCGGCGGCGGCGGGGCCGCGAGTGCGGTGTGCGACGGGCGGGGCCGTTCGCGGTGCTGTGGGGCCCTGCGGAGCTGTCACGGCGCTCTGCCCCCCCCAGGCGCGTTGTGGCAGGGCCGTGTCCCTTGCAGGCCCTGTCTTACCCAGCGCCGTGCTCACAAACACAGAATTACGGAATGGCCAGGGTTGGAAGGGACCTCAAAGATCACGAATCTCCAACCCCCTGCCACATGCAGGGCCACTAACCTCCACATTTAATACCAGACCAGGCTGCCCAGGGCCCCATCCAACCTGGCCTTGAATATCTCGACGGCAGGGCATCCACAGCCTCTCTGGGCAGCTGTTCCAGCACCTCACCACTCTTGTAGGAAAGAACTTCCCCCTGGCATCCAACCTAAATCTTCCCTCCCTCAACTTAAAACCATTTCCCTTTGTCCTGTTATCTACCCTTTCTAAGACTTAATTCCTCTTGTCTGTAGGTTCCCTTTAGGTACTGAAAGGCTGCAATCAGGTCACCCCGCAGCCTTCTTTTCTCCAGGCTGAACAAGCCCAGCTCCCTCAGCCTATCTTTGTAGGGGAGGTGCTCCAGTCCCCTGATCATCTTCGTGGCTCTCCTCCGGACCCTCTCCAACAGCGCTCTGTCTTTTTTGTACTGGGAGCTCCAGACCTGAACACAGTAGTCTAGGTGGGGCCTCACAAGAGCAGAGTAGATAGGGACAGTCACCTTCCTGTCCCTGCTGGTCACTCCTCTTCTGATAGAGCCCAGGATCCCATTTGCTTTTCGAGCTGCAAGAGCACACTGCTGGCTGATGTTAAGCTTTTCATCCATCAAAAACATCAAACACAGCCACAGTGCCCGTACCCTGGTGTCCCCTGTGCGAATGATTTGCTGGATGTTTTATGGTTTTTTTTTTTTTTTTTTTTTTGTTTTTTTTTTTTTGCCTCTCCCCACCTTCTCCTTCCACATGGTCATCCATCATGGTCAGCCATCCCCAGGTTCTGCCAGAGCCTGGGGAGGAGAAAATTTCATTGTTTTAGGGCAACATTTTTCTCATTCATATGTGAGTCACCTCTCCGTGTTGCATGATTCATGTTCCTATACATTACAGTTTTGCTGGTTACTCAAGTGAAGCTAAAAATGACACCTTTTATGACACTGGTCTTCCCCTCACTCTTCTGAGCAAGAGCACAGAAATCACAAGAGGTGGTCACACTCATATTCAGCTACAAATATCACAGAATCACAGAATGGCTAGGGTGGGAAGGGACCCCAAGGATCATGAATCTCCAACCCCCTGCCACATGCAGGGCCACCAACTTCCCCATTTAATACCAGACCAGGCTGCCCGGGGCCCCATCCAGTCTGGCTTTAAACCCCTCTAGGGATGGGGCATCCACAACCTCTCTGGGCAGCCTGTTCCTGCACCTCACCACTCTTGAGGACTTTGCTCAAATTCACAGATCCATGAGCCTGAAAGCCATGCGACTGAAAGGTCAGGTGAGATATCGGACTGTTGTCCGTACCCCGTTCAGAGGGTGGTTCCCTTCAAAAAGGGTGTGATCAAAGGAGGTCTCTCTCCATTACAACATGGAGAAATGCTGCACCATGCCAAGGAGCACAAAACATCTCTGTGTAAGGTAAGGTTATGCTAGCGCCAAGAATTTCAGTGTTCGGCAGTCTTTCCAACCTTAACTCCCTGTGGTTTGAACCAGAAAACAACTCACAGTGATGTTAGCTAAGGACAGACTTGTGGCTCATGCTGGAATTACTTTATTTTCTGACTTTCCACTTTGTCCAGCCTTTACCGTTATTAAAATATTTCAACCTTCTGCACTATTTAAAAAATACATAGCTGTAAAAGGCTTCTAAGTGAAGTTATACATCTAGGTTAACCAGGAACCCATGAGGAGATCAGTTTAATGAGTGGAATATTTCATTTTCTGAAAGTTTGTATTGTGCACTTAAATTTTAAAATATTTTGATTAATAAATATTTGGGACAGAAAGAGGATTTCTAGTGAATGAATAGCTTTCTTAATTGTGTACAGCAGCTCAGTAAATAAATGAATAAATATCCATTCTTAACAATTCCGAATTGTGCCTGATTCATTCTACTTTAACATACCCAAGTCACTTCTCATTTTATCTCGTACTGATCTTTACAAGATGATCCCAAGAAAAAATCCTGGCAAATGAAATAGAGCAGTTTTGTTCCAACTGCTAATGCATCACCATTCTGGTTCCCTCTGTTCGTCTTCTGGCTCTGAAGCTCTGCTTTTCTTTTAGTTACCTTGATTTTTGTTCCTAAAATCCAGCTAACCAGTTATCTCAGCCTTGCCTGGATTGTCTTCTCCACCTTGAAGGCACTTCTTACTTTTAATCAGAGTACTAATTGCCAATCCATGCTTCCTGCTTTAGGGCCGTATACTGAGACTTTCAGCCTTTTAAGCATTTCAGACTTGTATAAAACCACATACAACAAAGGCTCTGTAACAAATGTATTTAATAGGATAAGAACAGGACTATTGGGATGCATGATACAATGTGTTTATGTCACACACACCAGGAAGACTATGGGATGATACAGGGAGCACAGCCAGGAAGGAAAGTCTGCTAGGGAATTTTGAGAAATCAGACAGGCACGTAAGGACTGAATCACCAAGCCAGGCAGAGGAGTGAGGTAGGCTGGCACCATAACATCTAAGAAAAGGGTTGTAATACTGTGTGCCACTCTGTAATTAGCAAGATCTAATTCGTTCATTAAGAAAGCCAGATGGTCAGTTGCTGATACTGCTGTATGAAAGGCCTTCCCTGCCCCGTCACAGCCCGCCATGTGAAGGCCTGTTGCTGCTGTTCACCAAGACTTACACTGTGTCTATAATCCACACAGGACTGCTCTTGGGGCCTCACAGTAGCGGTGCGACCCAAATCAGACCTTCTGTTGTATTGTGAATTCAGCTGCTGTGTTGGTGTTGCTGCTGTGAAACCACAATTATTTCTTCACCAGAAGACTGCAGGGAGCTGGTAAAAATACAAGGCTCTTTGGGGTTACCTGTACCACATTAGCTGCTTTAGAGCTACCGTAAAACACAGCAGAAATTTCTCTCACACTTCCAAACTTAAATGAATGCCATTACACTGGTGAGCAGAAGAATATTGCATTTTATAGCTGTGGGCTCAAGGGACTCCTCATACCTTTCTCACAATAAAAGCAGCATAGCTGAAGGGCCCTTCCATAAAGGCAGAAAACTGCATCCCAAACTGGTAAAATACTATGCCTTTCATGTCTTTATATTTGGAAAACTCCACTGAAGACACTTCGGATGCTAAAAGTCAAGTGAGACCAGAAAAAAAAAAAAAGTCTGCATATTTATTTTATTAACGAGAACACCAGAGATGTAAAGGGAAGAATGAAAATGTTTTCAGAAGGATATAATTTCTCCATTCCTCGACATAAATCAGTCTCTGATTCATGGGCACTAGGAGTCACTTTGTCTTAGAGGCAAGTTATTCAGCAGCTGCAGAATTTCCAGTACTGCTGGTGGGAATTGCTGGTAGTCTCTCACATGGAAGATAGATGTAGATCTCATCAATCCAATTTGATATTTCTACATCCAGTTAATCTGTTAAAATTGTAAAACTTTGCCATTGGACTAGAAACATCCATAGCTTCCCTGTCCACACCCTGCATCCAAGCTCCTTGCCTCCCCTCATTCTCCAAGCTCCTGCAACATCCGCCCTTCTCTGTTTCCTCTGTGATCTGGTGTAATTGTTTCCAGCCTCCCACTGTCTACGTCTACTGTCTACATGCACATAGGTGAGTGCCAGGACATAGAGTAGAGGTTCCCCTTGTTCCAAGCACAGTGACAGCCTGATGCCACCAGAAGAACTGGCTGCAAAAAGCCTTCTCCAGTTCTGGGTTTCCCTGGCCAGCATGTGCTTGGAGCTCCTACAGCACAAATGGATTATTGAGAGAATTCAGTTACCCACATCTGCCAGTGCCAGCAAAGTGTTTAGATATTCCAGTTCTCACATGATGTATCCGAACTGTGCACTTCATCCTGAAGACAACAATGGCACATCCACAGCGATGATTGCTTTACCACATTCTGCATCTTCCCTCAAAAGCAAGGGGACACATTTCTTCTCCTTAGAGGGGCAAAATGACACATCTTCCTGCAGTCTTCTTAGAAATAGCTGAACTATTTTTTAATTGTCACTTCCTGCAGTTTTAAGGAAAATAATCAGGCTGAGATAAACACCTAGAATGGAAAGGGTGGGTGAGGGATGCTCGTTCACCATCTCCTTCCATGCAAAGACTAACAATCATTAAATCAAACAAGCAGGTGCCAAATTCAAAACAAACACAAGTAGGTACTTCTTCATAGAGGGTATAGTTACACTGGGGAACTCTTTGCTACAGGCCAGAAGTGACTGGACAATGTAATGGAAGAAAGAAAAAACATAGGGAAATACTATTTATAAAACCAGCACCTCTGGTTGAGGAAGTATGCGAGCTGCAAAACCCTGGAGGCGTGTGCAAGCACTGCCCAGGCTTAACTCCATTCTCACACTCTTTCCCAAAGTCGCTGCCACTGGCTCCAGTCAGACAATCTGCCATGGCAGACAGATATTCAATCTGGCCATAATCTGCCCATTTCTGTGTTGAAGTCTCAACCTGGAGGGTTAACATTTGGCTAAACGGCACGCAGCTGGAATGAAAGAACCCTCCTGCCCCTGTAGGCAGAACTGCTTGCTCTGCCAGAACAGGGAGACACCATAACTATGATCCTAAATAATCCTGCAGCTCAGTTTCACCATCTTTTTCCTGGGAGTTATTCCTGGACATAATCAAAATATCAGTAAGTTGTCTTTACGCAGGTGCTGAGCTAACAGTGAATGCGTGTTGTACCCGTGTGGTGAATGGTGAGTCACTATATGACTAAAGATTAAAACAAGTCAAATGGTCTGTTCATAGGTTCAAGGGCAAATTTTCCACCTCTTTCATAAAAAGATCCTTGTCCTCGTGAACTTCATGTTTCAATGTAGTATTTGGCTTAAAGGAGCCAGTCCTCTGTAGGGTAGTCCTGTGCAGAAGTGAGATAGTGCTAAATGTTGTGTTTCTGCATTGTCATTACAAATACACTTTACCTATGCTTTCATTTGTAAAATAAACAGTGTGTTTATACACACACATATGTAATTATATACAGTTCAGTAGTTTAACATCACAGAACATAGATCTTCTTGAAGGAATGTTCTCATATACTCTCCTCCCTGCTTGCAAATATACTTTATTCTTTTAAATAACTCTTCTCTGCTCTAATTTCCCCCCATAGCAGGAAACCAAAATTTCAGCAAAGCTTGCGCACTTGGAATACCGAAAATACTTTGGCCACAGCAATGGAGGGGGTAAAGGAAGTGAGTGAGAGGCCCTGCCAGTGGGCAAACAGAATGCCAGCCCCATCAGCACAGCTTCTTTGCATAGCTGGTTCAGATATATATATAAGTAAAATACATAAGGTATTTATAGAATTAAAAACATTTTTATGTAAGGAAATAGCAACAGGAAACTGGATTTGGTAGAATTTCTTTATGAAAAAGCAATTGCTCCACATGGGTTGATAGCCCCAAGCAGCCTTCTGCCAACACCCAGCAAAGGGTGGGGAGAGAGAGAGAGGTGGGATGGGTTATGGGAGAGAGACAAAAGTGGGAGAGGAACTTTTTAAGAAGGAATAGGAATAGGAAAGGAATAGGAAGGAAATAGGAAGAGGAATGAAAAAAAAATAGGAAAGACAGCTTCAGAGAGAAGTAGTAGCTTGTCTCAGTAATTCTCACTTGGAATTACTGTTTTGTTTTGTTTTGCTTTGCTTTTTTTAAAAGGGATCTGCTCACCTTTTTATTGCATCTTTGATCTTTTTGGTGTCTGGCTTCTCTTGCTATCCAGAAGAGAGTTATCACTCCATGCACACTGGTCCAGGCCTACAGCAAGACAGCAGTTTTATGGTGAAGGAAACTGGGAAGAAACAACCAGAACAATGAAGTGCTAGGAGCACAAGCTGAGAGCAGGAGACCGCTTTTCCCTTGCCTTGCCAAGCTGTCATCATCCAGCCAGAGCCAAGCGAGCACTTGTATGTACACACACAGCTGTGCACACATACACACATAAGCACACCCATTTTCAGCCCATCTCATGCCTCCTGTGAGGCTTAAAACCTGCCAGGGCCATCGGTTTGCTTGGTGCTGCCCTGCCACATGACTCGCAAGCCCGCTTCCCTTCACACTGGTTGAAGTGAGAAGGGCTGCCTGCTGGGCCTGACAGCCCTTGGCTCCTAGGAAGAAGCATTCACACACGGTGGCAGCTCAAGAGAAAAGTTGAAGAGGAATCAAAGCCATCTCTGTTGAAATAAACATCTGCTCTGCGTTCAGTATCGTGGCAACGGGGCTCGCAAAATGCACGGGCAGCCCTCCAAGTGCTCCTGGCACATCACAGCTATTGGTACCTGCTGAAAACAGGCTGGCGGAGCAGCCACAGCCTGGTGGGGAGCACAGACGGGGATGCTCAGAAGAGAAAACTTTGGTCAAAGCTAGAAATAACTTCATGGTTTCCTTGGAGGAATACAGCTTAGAAATTCACTGCCCCTGCAGTGATGCTGGCAGATAGGAAGAGACTGCAGCACTGTAAGTTCTTGCATGGGGCTGGGATCACCCCAAACCACAGCCAATTTCTTCCTTGTTGCCCCAGATCAGGGAGAGAGAGAAGGCGTTGGGATGTAGCTGTAGAAGAGCACTTGTGTGAGGAGCAGCGAGGGTTTGGTGGCTCTCAGCTAAAAGAATCATGCAACTCCTCAAGGAGCTGTCAGAAATGGGAGAGACCCGCTGCCCTTGTCTCTGCCTACAGCTTCTGCAAGGCCAGAGCAGGGCACCAATTGCACAGCCCTCTGCTTTCCTTGTCTGCCTTTGCATTCGTGTTTCCCAGCAGCAGAAAGTGTTACCCACCAGCAAGCTGAGCCCAAAAGGAACAGTGAGCTTGAATAGTTGGGACTGTATTACTGCCACAGCTAGTAGACCCCAGTGCTGTATTTGCCTTGTGTACCTTTACTATTAATGACAATGCCCTAATAGGGACAGGACCATAGCTTGGCTCATGCAGACTCACACCTGAGCCTCCAGCTGGAACTTGGTAACGATGGCAACAAGTCTTTTTAATGAATGAATTGAATGTGTTTGAGCCAGGAACTGATGTGAAGAGACAGCCTGATAATACTGTGGTTACTGAGCTTCTTTCCAGAGCAGAGATGCACACTGTATGTAGGAAGCTGATACCTTCCTAGGAGAGGGAACAGAGAGATTTTTGTCTCTGGTCCATCTTACCCAAATTTCTCCCAGAGCACAAAGTGACAAACATGGCCTTCACTGGGAACAGCAGAAGAAAATTCTTGTTTGCATAAAAGACATGTGAAGTTGAGCTGGTTGTCAAAGGAGAACTTCAGCAAGAAGAGAGTATGGAACAAATCTTTTGGAAAAATGTTTTGTGGGAAATGATTGTGGGAAATGAGTATCGACATCTGTGTTCTGCTTGGGCTATCAGTTGATGAGAGCAGCAAGTGCCCAGCTTTGGGCATGCTGCTAAACATCAGAGGTGGTGTCTTGTGTAGAGGAAGTCAGGAGATGCTCATGACATTATCAAGGCCAGTAAGGGGGAAAGAGAGGCCACGGAGAAGCTGGGAGGGTGAGGACAGTTCAGAGTTTTGCTAATTTTAGCACAAAACATTACAGGAATAGAGAGGAAAAATGGGGCTACCAAAAAAGCTTGCTGGCTTCTCATTGCCATTTGAGTGTGTAAGTAAGGTGATCTGGAAACTTTCCTGCCTTCACAGCTCTTGTTTCCAGGAAATGAAGTCTCAAGCAATGCTGAAAACCAGCCCAGAACTGTGTTGAGGAGCAAACAAGGTGACAGAAAAGCTGACAGTTCTGTCTCAGTTCTGCAATCGCTCTTGTATGGACAGAGCTTCATATGTAAAACATAAAGAACTCCACGCAAGGGTCTCTCTGTGTGAATGGATAAAGCCTAGACACCAACACTGGGAGCTGGTCTAAGTGGGTTCAATGGTAGAGACTGAAGGAGGGAAGGGAAATTTCAAGTACAGCACCGTGCATAGGGAGTCATTTTTCTTCCAACTAGGACTGACCAAGAGCAGGTTAATCATAAGTTACTTCTCTCCCAGCTGCTTTGGGAGCTCTGCTTAATCTGATCCAACTACGTTTACCTGTTGTGCTGATGAGGAGGTCAGGCATAAATATGTGAATCAAGGCCAGCAAGGCTACTGGGGAGACTAAATGGCATGAGGGTGACAGACAGCTGCATCTATAGAACTCACAACAGTTGGTGCATCCTCCATGCATGCTAGTCTTGCATCCAAGAAAGTAGGCATGCTTCTAAGTGAAATGTAAATAATGGTGACATTTGGGTAAGTACCCTCTCCTACGAGCAGTGTGTTCACTCCAGGAAACTGCCACTACAAAGGTTCAAGTACACAGAGGATGTGAGTGAGATAGGGAAGAGGAAGCATTGCAGACCCCATTACCATTCATTGCTAACGAGCTGCTGAATACATGGGACATAGGTTCTCTCTTTCTCAATGTGTGAATGAGGAAGACAGCAGAATAACCTGCCAGAGAGTGCAAAAGGAACCCCAGGAGATGTGTTGAGAGCGCACTTCAGAGCCTCATCCTCCTGCTGTGTTTGGAAAGGCTGCTGCAAGGCAAAATGTTTACTAGACTGACTCAGATACCAAGTAGAATCAGGGGATAAGTGGGAGATGAGGGAAACAAAGAAGTCAGTGCAGCAGAGGAGATGAACTTTCATAAGAAGGAAGTGAGGAAAACTTGTTTTTGAGCTTTGTCAGGAAGTCCTGTGACTAACCCTATTTCACTCACTAATTTTATGTATCAAAATTGTATTTATTGCACATAGGAAAAAGTGCACAACAAAGCAGTGAAAAGATGGACTCACCTACCCTTGGCAAGGCTATTGCCAGCTCCCTGGAAGCTCTCCTGCCAGGAGAGTGTCCATCAGAGCACAGTTCTGCCTCTGCAGCTCTGGCTGTCGCATGGTGACCTGCAAACAGATTTTGTAACCCTGGGGAGGAAACAGAGTAGAGCTGTGTCTTGCAGAACCCTGCTGGTTTTGCAATTTCAAATAAGAAAATTTGAAACACCGTAGTTTTGCATTGCACCAGTCTGATTGTTCCCAGACAGCACAATATGGCATCTTCTTTTTCCATTTTCCCTTTCCTGCATCTTTCCTCTACTCTCCGAACTCAAAGGAAAGCAAAACTATGCTATTCTGCAGTTGCAGTGGCAGTTGCTGAATCACATGAAGAATAGAGCTGCTTAGGAAACTTCTCTAGCATAGCTTTCCTCTTTCTGTTCATTCATAGAATCACAGGTTCACTAAGGTTGGAAAGATTGCCAAGATCATCTAGTCCAACCATCAAGCCATGGCCCAACCATCATTACCATGGTGTGGACAGACATCCAGAAGTAATCCAGGAGTTTGTGTAAACCAAACAGAATGTACATGAAGTACAGCATCACCTGGACAAGTCTGTGTTCACAGAAAGGCAAATCACGCATGATGCTTAGAGACTGTGAAATTCAGGGGAGGAGAGGAGAGAAGGCTCGAAGTCAACAGTGCCAATGAAGAAGGATTAAAATTAAATATGCTTAATTTGGTTAAACATCCGCTTACAGATAAAAGGAACAAGCCAGCCTCCTGAAAGATTGTGCACAAGCCAGGAGGATGAAACATAGTGCCAACCTTTGGAAATATTGTCATCTCTGTACTGCTGGCTGCCCATGTGATGTGCTCCTGTGCCTCTGGCTTGGGATGCCTGAGGACAAGGGATGGGTGTGGGTGCTGGCAGGCAGGGCAAGCAGGTGCCCTCACATGTCCTTCCTGCCCCACATCCTGCTGCCACCAAGGGGAAACCCTGCAGGGTGATTTCCTCCCCTGCCATCTCCCCAGGAGGAGACAGGTCATGAATCTGCAAGTGTAAGGTCAGAAAGAGCAAGTCCCATATCTAGCCTTACCCAGTGCCTGGAGGTTTGTGCTTCAGCTGCTGGCCACAACCCTACTGTAGCTGTGAACCGTTTGGTGACAGCATTGAGGTCTGCAAGGACACACTCGGGTGATATAGGTCCAACCTACCCATGTCTTCTCCAGCACATTTCCTCCTGCTGCGGTGTGGTGGTTTATGGCTGACCTGATGGATGCATTGTGGCTGCTGGCTGGCTTGTCCCTTGGAAAACACCAACCTAACCAACAGCATGCTGTTGGCATGACAGCATGGGAAGGAAGAACTCTAGGGCCACATCTTAATCTGCAGTACTTTTCTTCCACTTCTCCTTGCGGTGATGGACAAAGGGAGTAGAAATCTCCTCTGTGATGTTGGGCTGCAGGGGAAGCTGGGACTTGGCCAGCAGCAGCAAATGGCACCAAGGAGATATGCACCCACCTGGGTGCTGGGAGTCCTCATTCCTGTTCCTGGTTGCTTCCTACCCAAACCCCTTAGGTGTGTTCCAGAGCTGCCTGTATAAGTAAATAAGTCTAACCCGCTTTGATTAATGTGCTCCTCTCTCAGCTCTTAGCATCTCACTTCTCTCTGTCCATGTGTGCCCATGCTCGTACACCCACAGTCCCCATGAAGTAAACATCTTCAGCCCTACAGCTTTGCCTCTCAGCCCATGCTTTGTGCTGAAGCATAGGCCATGGCACAGGGGTGCCCTGTCTGGTTCCCCAGACCTTGATGTAGGTCCTTTTTGCCCTGTACCTGGCACAGACCTGGTGCAGCCTGCCCATTTGCTCACTCCTGCAGGATGGCAGGGAGCAGTTTGCCCCAGCTGATGCCAAGGCAAAGAGCTCAGCCTCCCTCACTTTCAAGCTTCCACTGTGTTTTCAGCCCAGGAATGGAAAATACAGCCTGGCCCCATGCTCTGCAGGGTGGAGGAGGATGAGTAAGGTGGCTATCAGAGCCCCCAACCATGAGTCCCACAGATGTCTGCCCTTCTCATTACAAAAGCTGCTCTGAGGAACAGTGCCACGTCCCTGCAAAGGTCCCATGTTCTGACAAGCCACTCCACACCAGTGCTTTCCACCCAAAAGTCCCCACCTGTCTCTGCTTTGAGGGCTAAGGGGATAGGGAAGAAAAGCAGCAACCAGCGTCCCTCCCAGTGCTAATTCTTATTGTTGTTACCTGGGAGAGGCAGCACAACTACCAACAGTGAGTACTTGATGAAGCAAGACTTCTCCCCCAGTTATTTCAGAGATACTTATCACAAAGCACTGCCACCTGCACCAGCACTGCCTTTGAAGCTGACTTGTTTAGGAAACAAAATTGAGAGAAAATAGCCAAGTCACCCAAGGTGTCTGCACCAAAAGGAAGCTCAGCAGTCAATTAGCCCTCCTGTGATGCCTGAAGTGGATGGATTTGGGGGCGGAGGAGAGATAAGAGCAGATTACACCGACTTTCATTCATTTGCAGGTTAGGCCGGTTCAGCAGGATTTCTGGCTGCTGACATCAGAGCTCTCTGTGAGCAGAAGGCAAGGCAAAGCCAACACATTACATTTTCAGGAAATGCCAAAGAAACTGTCATTAGTGGCTTATTAATAAAATGTAATAGTTCCCTGTCATCTTAGACTTTTGAAAAGGGCCCGGGCACCCTGCTGTGCCTCTAAGGTGTTTCCCAGGTGTGCTTTACCTTTACTAATTCAGGCTTTCAGGCTGTTTAAGTATCAGGAGAGGCAACTGCAGGAGCCCTCTCTGCTAAAGGGAACACGAGACGTGCTGCCGACACTGGGTAACTGTAGGCTAACACAGCCACTTTGCTCACTTGAAATAGAAGTCCAATGGAACTGTAGGCAGTGCCCAGCAGCTGCACGCTGTGTGGGTCCAGTCCTGCTCCCTCTCACCACTGGGCTGTGTTCTGCACCTTGACAAAGCCCTTTCACACCCCACCGAGTCGTTCGGATGGGGGATGTGAAGCCCAGAAGCGGAAAGAGCATGAGGAACTCCCAAAGACGCCATGGAACGGCGACATTCCCATATAGAATGTCTGCGCTCCGAGGAGCTGTTAGTTGCTCTCAGACAGGAAAGATGCACGCCCAAACGTTTTATCCCAACAGCGGGAGGGATGTCCAGCCTCCATTCACCTCCAAAGCTCAGCGCCAGCCCCTCTGCAGTCCGTGCCCTGCAGCACGTCTGAGAGCACACCTGCACACCCCGGGGCACACCTGCACACCCAGCCTTGGCAGCTGCGAGGCGTGCAGGGTGCCAGGGCGTGCTCGGGGCGGGGGCTAGGCGTGCACAGCGGGTGGCAAGGCACGCATTCCTGGGGGTGGGAGTGCCAAGTGCCCGGAGATGGCACGCTGGGAATGGACGGAGCAGAGCAGCGCGGACCCGTTCGTAGGAGACTCCCGCCCCCCAGCGTCGGCCCCGGGCAGCGCCAGCTGTACGGGCTGCAACGGGCAGCTCCGCCTGCGCTGTTCCGCAGTTTGACATCGGTTCGACGAATAAACGAACGCACGCAACTGTTGTGGCATCCTCTTGCTCTCTGGTCATTGGTCGCCTTGTAGCGATATGTTGGATTACGCTCCAATTTTACACTTCCATTTCTTCTGCAAACGTGACTTCTCTGAGGCTCGGAGGGGGGACTGTCACTTCCCACCCCCTCCATTTTCACTGTTGGACTTTCGAGCACTTTCAGCTTTCCTGCTGGAGTTGGAAAGGACCTTTAAAGGCCATCTGGTCCAACTTCCCGCACTGAACAGGGACACCCACAGCTCCATCAGCTGCTCAAAACCTGACCTTGATGTCTCCAGGGATGGATCACCACCACCATCTCTCTGGGCAACCTGTGTCAGTGCCTCAATGTCCCTACGGTAAAATTTTTTTTTCCTTTATATCTCTTCTCTTTAAATTTGAAATCACTTCCCCTTCTTCTATCACAACAGACCCTTCCTTCCTATAGACCGCACTAGATACTGACAAGCTGCTATCAGGTCCCCCTGGAGCCTTCTCTTCCCTAGGCTGCACAGCCCCAGCTCTCAGCCTGTCACAGGGGAGGTGTCTTTCCAGCTTGTAAAACAGGAGATGGATGAGACCTGTGAATGAATACCAGGTGAGAAAAAACACCTGCCAATTCCCCTACCTGCCAAGCGGCTGTCTATGGGGAGCACAAGGCACAAATCTGCAGATATCAACACCTCGTTCATCACAGCCTTTCTATTGGTGTGGAAAGATGGAAAGTATGGTACCTTTCTCCATGTGCCCCCTCCAAGCTAAGAAAAGCACATCTAGCAGGAGCTCGGGCTCTCCCTAGGAACGAATTATCCTCCAGGATTAATAACTCCAGACAAGTCCAAGCTGGCAGGAGCAGAACCTCTGACTATTTGTAAATGAGATGCAAGTAACATCAAGGCCTGCCGTGGATCTCACAGTGTTTGACATTTCCCCCACAGCTCAGAGTCCCAGAGATAAATGGCATCAGCTTCCATTAGAAAGCTTTTACCTCCCTTATAATCAAGGGAGAGCCAGGGGCTGACTCAATTGCACCAAAAAGGCAAAGAATCCAAGGGAGGAAAAAAAATGGGTGTGATGTGACCCATCTGTATCTGTGTTGTATCAATCCGAGTAAGCCAGCTTGGGTTCTGTGCTTTTGGAGAGACAACATGCTGAACTACTCCATTTTATCTGGATTTACCCTTAGAAATAGAGGCTTTTTTTTTTTTTTCTTTTTTTTTTCTTTTTTTCCCCCGCTGGCGAAATGAGAAGTTTTACTCCTAATATTCAGGAGTCGTACTGAAAAAAGTACATGGCTTTAGCTTAAACACAGCAACAACTTACCACCTTAATTTTGTTAGCACTCAGAAGCACTTCACAACACTTCAGCTGTACAGTGAAAGCACTGACTGTGTGCCAGTTCCTGTAGAGGCCGCACATAACTCACTTATCCCAGGCAGGTGCCTTCAGATGAGAATCTGCTTACAGCACTGCTTGCTATCATGAGCTGTGTGCACTGAAGGCAGTGCTGCTTTGCATCGCTTCTTCTACTTGTCTGATGCCGTGGTGTTGCCTTGGATGGAGTTAATTCCCTCCTTAGAAGTAGCGTGTTCTGGATTTTTGATGAAAACAGCAGTGATAACACGGCAATGTTTCGTTGCTGCTGAGCAGCGCTCACACCGAGCGAAGGACTTTTCTGCTCCATGTGCTGCTCTGCCAGTGAGGGGCTGGGGGGCACAGCCAGAAGCCGGCTGGCCAAAGGGCTGCCCCATCCTACGTGACAGCACACTCAGCACTGGGGGCTGGGGAAGGAAGGAGGAAGGGAGGGGACACACGTTGTGACAGCGTTCATCTTTCCAAGAAGCTTAAGCACAATGAGCACTGCTTTCTCAGAAGGGACTGAGCTGCTTGCTGATGGGAAGCCGTGAACAAACTGCTTGTTTTGCTCTTCTTTGTTCTCACCGTGGATTTTCTTTGCCTTTATGTCAAGCCACACGTTCCCACAGTTCTACCTTTCCGATTCTCTCCCCATCCCACTGTGGGAGGAGAGAGCAAGCAGTGCTGAGCTGCTGTGGGGTCAAACCATAGTGTTGGGCTCGAGGGGAAGAAAAGTGGAAAACCCACTGGCAAATCAGGAGGTGGATAACAGGAGGACAATTTAAGCAGCAGCACATTCACGGAATCAACCATAAAACACCTTTATGCATGTCTAATCATTTTCATGATTAAGAAAATGGAATAAGTGCTACATATGGACACCATCTGGAATAGGACTGTATGTGGTTGTGTATGAAGACTAGGGGAGCTCCCAGCATCACATCCCCCCTGGGGCTGTGGGATGGACACAAACTCAGAGGTCCGCTTTGCACAGGGGACTGAGCTCTCAGCTGCTTCCTCTTCCTAGTTGCTAAAATAAAATAAAATAAAAAAAAAAAATCACATTTCCCAACCAAAACAAGATGTTACATTTTCTCATGAGGAAGAAAAGCTGTACGAGTGCTGAGTCAGTTCCAGATTGTGAAAGATACACCTCAGTCACCCCTGGAGAGACATGCATTCTAATCCCAGTTACAGGCATCTACAAATCCACAGGGGCCACACTCGTGCTGCAAATTAGCAGCTCTAGAAGGTTTGCTTAAATAAAGAGAACAAAAACTCAATGAAGTCCACATGCGTTATGAAGATGCTATACAGCTTCCCAACATACAGACAAAATAAAAGCTTGCAGGTATAAAGAAGATGATAGAAAGACCAGCAGCACAAAGTTGGGCACTGGCAAGCAGAAAACCTCCTGTTAATTACAGCTTATTTTATGAGAGGACCAGAGCCTCAACTCTCTTTTTAATAGTGCACTTCCCATTCTTATTCTACTTTGAGAACATAGCAACAGAGCAAAAATCCACATTGCATCCACTTTCATATGTTCTTAGAGCGAAGACTGACAAACGTGCAGCAATAGGTGGCACCAGACCTCATCCTCCTGCCATATTTGGTAGAACAACGAGGACGGGAGGCAAGAAGCAGCAGCCTGGCTTGGCAGGGCACTGGTAACGAAGCCTGCTTTGTGTATGCTGTCATTTGTGGTCGCTATCTCAGGAAGATCTGATGTTTTTCGTTCCTTCTGAGCATGCCCTGCCTCTGCTCTGTGCTAAGGCTGAGGGCATCCTGTAACAGAGGGTGGAGCAGGCAAGGAAAGAGCCTGTGTACCCTGCAAGATAAAAGAAAATGAAATAGGGGTGTATGACCCAATGGGATTGGAACAGGCAGTGAATCTTCATGCATTCCATTTTCCTTTTGTTTCAGTCCTTGCAAAAAATTATCATCTGTAATCAGAGCACTTCAGCAGGCAAATAAAGACACTGGCTGGAGAGCATTCAAAATGTGTGTGTCTTCGGGTGGGCAGGGCCATGCTAATCCCCCAGCACAGAACCACCTCAATGCTGCAGCCGCCTGAAATGCTGCATGTCCCTTTGAAACAGATGGGAATTCTCTCTAGAAACTGAATGACAAACATCACGATCGTCTGCAGAAAGGAAGTCTCCAAGAAGTTATTCGTCCAGTTATCCAACTCTTGCTCTAAGATTTCTATAGGGATGAAGTAAGCAGTTCTGTATCTCTTCACGTTGCTTACAAGCCCTCAACAACTGCTTGTACCAACCCCCTTTTTTTTTTTTTTTTCTTGGTAGGCCAGATAAACAGGGCAACCTTCCAATCAACTCAAGGAACTACAATAGCTTATCACCGAGATGGACACACAGCTTGCTAAATTGTAGAACAGTTGAGGTGGAAGTGACCCTTAAAGGCCATCTGGCTCAGCTCCCCTGTACTGAGCAGGGACACCCACAGCTCCATCACTGCTCAGAACCCTCCAGCCTGACCTTGGGTGTCTGCAGGGACAGTTCCTAAAGAGCTCTTGGCCATCCAGTAGGACAGCAAATGCTATTTCACAGGAATCTGTGAGGTTAATAGCTCCATTTAGCATTTTGAATGATTGAACCACGTGAAAGAATCCACTCCATTAATTATATTGAATGAAGATTGGTTAGAAAGATGTCCAGGGACGCAATTAGAGTATTAAAAAAAGTTGCAACAGTTTTCAATTGGCATAGGCAGGTAAGTGACAAAAGTTATTAAAAGCATTCCTCTTAGGCAAGAGAAATCAATTACTCAGTAAAAAGTGACAGACAGAGTAGAAGCATTGCTAAAAAATAACCACAAATTGTCAGAAGCCAGAAAATGACTGTGCAACAATCCATTGCAGCAAGAAGGAAACGCTCCTAATTCTGGACATACTGGGGAATGAGGACTGGCAGACCAACCAGGCAAATGTTCTGTTTGAAGGATGATGCACTTTTGCTTAGAACACAGCGCAGGCACTACAAGGAAGACAAAAAGAAAGACAAATTGCTTAGAAAATATATGATTGAGGCAGTGAGTTTGAAAGATCCAGGCTCTTTTCAAAGCAGAAAAGTGAAAGCAGACTGAAGTCAGGGCAACATTCAAGAGCGCAGAACAGCTGCTGAACAGCCACAGTCTGCGACAGTGGCAGGAAGGACAAGGAATCAACTCAATTTGCAGCAAATTCAATTTAGGTCAGTTACTAGGGGAGCTTTCTAATTAAGGCAAATACAGCAGAATAGGAGCCTGGGAGACCCTCCTTCACTGGAGATTTCTTTTGCAGGCAAACAACCACGGTGGTGCCCTGAGAGCCCCTCCAGCTCCACAAAGCCTTAACCAATGGGTGATGGAATACAAGCCACAAAGCTCTGCACGTGCAATAAAAGTGATGTGAAAAATCAGCTCTGGAAAAACACCAGCTAGTGATACTGCTCTATTATTTGCTCATCTGGGCAAGGTTACCTACATTTGAATGTTCTCGTGGAAGAGGATATAACTACCTGAAGGGAGGTTGTAGCGAGCTGGGGGTCGGCCTCTTCTCCTGTGTAACTGGTGATAGGACTACATGGAACGGCCTCACGTTGCACCAGGGGTGATTCACGCTGGATGTTAAGAAATACAACTACTCCAAAAGAGTGTCAGGTGCTGGAATGGGCTGCCCAGAGAGATGGTGGAGTCACCAACCCTGGAGGAGTTCAGAGAACATTCAGACGCTGTGTTGAGGGATGTGGCTTAGTGAGAACCATTAGTGACAGGTGAACGATTGGACTCAATGATCTTGTAGGTCTTTTCCTACAACCTTGGTGGTTCTGTGATTCTATGATAGAATGTAAATTAAAAATTAAGTAGCCAGGCTGTGAGTAATGTTCCTTGTAGCAGATGGGCACGTTGACATTTGAAGAGCAGAGCAGTTTCATGGCTTTTAGAAGTACCTCCTCGGTATTTTCTAAGTTTCTACACTGACATTTTATGTAAAGGAAGGAAATAGGTGATGCTCAGAGGCTTTGATGTGTAGGAGGTAGAAAGGTTCCAAGAGGCAAAACATGGTGACTAGGAGCTAATTTCAGTTCTCTCACTGCCACAGTCAAAAAACAATGATTTTCCTTCAACTTGCTCTGTTCAAGCAGGCCCAGGAGAAGAGGCAGTGACACGCTGAGTGCTGTAGGGAAGCACTGGACTTTTGTATTCTGGACTTTACAGAACAGCACCAGTGAGAAAAAGCTGATAATATGTGATCTAACTAATCTTTGATTGAATCAGTATGAAAAGACACCCAGTGCACATCCTAAAAAAAAAAAATAAAAAAAAAATCAGTACGTTTTCCAGGATGAAGCACACCCTGTTTTTTTATTTTTTTAAAAGCTCAATAGTAATTTAACTTTGGTTCAGCATGCTGCTTTCCAATCTTCCAAGTTCCAAAAAGTGATACTGCCTGAGCATAACAAACCTCTTCGTCTCTATTTTTAATCCCATGCTTTTAGTCAAGACTATTTTAGCCATTTAGGGTAAGTTGAATACAAGAAAAACTTCAGTGCAATAGGCTAAGGGGATGATTACTCGAAACACGGGTTAGCTGGAAAACATCTCTTCATAGACGCTTTGCGCAAGAGTCAAAATAATTTTAGTGCTTTGGCAAAAGCAAAGCAAGGAGCAGAAATTACTAGAATACACTGGCTGGGTTACAGCTCTGCTTATGACAGCAGTCATTAGCTTTCCCTGCTGAGTTATTACCTTAAGAGCACCACTTGGAAATAATTATAGCACAGCTGCAGAGAGGATACCTTAATGATAAACACGCTAGGTTTGCAGCACAGAGAAATTATTTCATTAACCTAAACCAATGTAACTGGTGAAAAAATACAAAAACAACAAGAAAAGACCCAGAAGCAATCAACAAGCTTTCAAGATCTTCGTGCTGCAAACCTGAGCACACCGTTTCCGGACCTGAAAATTTTTCTCTCTCCTGTGCCTCCCACCCAAACCTGTATCGCTTTGCTGTGGTGACAGCGTGGATTCAGTTACATCACCTTGATCTTCAGTCATCTACTTTCACCATGATTCAACAGAGGTTGTAGGAAACTCACCCAAACCGAAATACCTTAATCTGATTTTGTGTTTGGATTTTAGCTTTCATCTAGAAGCCACATTTCTACAGCTGGCAACACGCTCACTAGGGGTTGTTTTTTTGCTGCAAGCATTCAGTCAGAACAAGTGAGCAAAACCAAAGTAGTTGGTCATCTTCTCGATGGGCTCTCCATAGTGCTGGCTGACCTCCTGCTCTCCCCAGCCCCGCTGTGCCCACTCCCAGAGCAGCAGCAGCTGCCTGAGCACAGTGCCGAGGGGTTTCTGCAGTGCCATGGCCATGCCTGGCTCCCAGTCACCCACCTCTTCCTTGGGGCAAGGGGAAAATCCCTCCAAAACTGAAAGCCTTTTAACAAAAAAGAAAGAAAAGAAAAGGAAAATCAACCTTTTCCTTCCAGTGGAAATTCTGAATATTTCAAGTGCTAAATCAGAACTAAATTTATTGGGTATTTCCATTCACTGGAAAGTCTTCCATCTGTGAATAGTTGTACCTGTTGAGCACTGAAATGCTTTAACTTACAACTGAGGTATCCACCTACTGATTCCTTTTGAGCTACCTATGTCATGTCCTTACCTTAATTGAGAGCTATGAAAATTTGCAAGTAAATCAGGTGTTGGATTTTTCTGTACACATCAGATACAGAAAACTTCATTTTGTATCGAGCGCAGTGTATTAAAAACAGAGAATAATTTTTGAGGAGAGTTTAAAATCGTTATCGCTCATTACTGCCACAAGAATTTTGGAACTGGAAAACAAAAATCCAAATAGCCTTGCTATTTATCCTCACAGTTTGTTCTTTAACTTTGAATGATTTGCTCACTGAACTGAAGGGAACAACGTGTACTTTCACAGAATCTTTCAAACAAGCCATTGCTGATGTGCTTATTTGGCACTTGAGCGCATCTGGGTCTAAGCAGCCAGGCAATGGCTATCATCAGGTTAGCAACTTGACATTTTTTAATTACATCAGCAGCTAACAGGCACATAAAATACTCCAACTACTCCTATGGTTACAGCAAACCCAGTCAAATTTCTGCCTGAGAAGGTATTATTTATTACTTCTCTATTACAGAAAAACACACCAATGGAAGAAAATAGCGTTGGAGTGAGAATGCACAGGGCAAGAGCGTGCATTGTGTGCACAGCTCCATCTCCATCTCATTATTTCAGCCCCAAATCCTCGTGTTGCCCATTGAATACACGGGCTGGGCTCACTGAGAGGAGAGGTAGCAAAGCAACACTTTGCTCTTCTTCTGTCTTTTGCGTGCCTCAAACATGCTTCCTTATCAAACCACTGCCATCTTTTCTCAAGCCAAGAACAAAATGCCACACACCTGTATCGAAAAATATTCCAACGTATTTATTCATTTTTTAAACAAATGTACAGCTCAAGTAACTGCAACAAACAGCACACAGACAATAGCAAAACTGGGGAGAAAACCCTCACCGTAAACAAGATGTGCTGGAGACCACAATACACGCAGACACTTTGCATGCTAAAACACAAGCTCAGGAAGTGCACCCATCCATCGGGGGTCAACTGCTATTATAAGGAAAACAAAGGATTACCCCAAACATTTCTCTATTGATATAAACCATCCTCTGTATTGAAGCTCTTCTTTCAGCCTAGAACTTCAAGTCTGTTTTTACTCCCTCCTTTTCCTTAAGGGATTTCTGTTTGTTTTCCAAACAAACACATTTTGGTTTTACCATAAACACCAGAACAAAGCTGAAAGAACTCAGGGTAAAGTACCAAGGATTATCTTCCTAGATTGATATACCAAAAGCCACAAACCTTTACGTTATGTTATGATTACTGATACTGAAATCATACGTTTGTTTGTCTAGCGGTCTACAACGAGCAACATTTGAGATGAGGTAGATGTGAGAAATGATTCTCTCTCTATAATGTCATGAACATTGCATGGCAGCGGGAGTGAAGTTGATGAATGAAATTAATAACTTTCCCCTCATGCTATTCTTTTACTCTGGAATACCAAACAGTGCTGCTAGCTGACTCTGTATAGCCTGAGTGTCATTCTATCACACTGAAATCCCTGAGACTTCTTGTTTTGTCTCATCAACCAATTTATATATTTTTAGCATGTTTGCAAGTAGGAGATTTAAGGTAGTATGTGATCTGTTAGTTCTGCTGCATTTCTCCTTCCCTTTCCACCATCAGCAGCTGGAGGTAGGCAGGAGATGTGGAAGGAACTGCATATCTGAGTGGTTCAGTGGGGACTGGGAAATATTGAGGGGAGGAAGTACACGGGAGGGTAAAGGATGTACATTTATAGCTGTGTTCTACTCCTTGTACAAGAGTATGTTCTTAAAAACAAACAAACAAAAAAACCCAAACAAAAGTATTTCGTTTCAGGATTTTGACAGAACTGAGCTTGAGGGTAGGGCTGAATTTTAAAGCATCAGTAGTTTCAGAACACACTCCTAACAAACCTCTGGAGATCTCTTCCCAGTCTGCTATGAGGGCTTCAACAAACCACACACCCACACCGCGATGCTGAGGGAGAAGAGGGAGAAGCAAGAAGCCCCTCAGCACCTCTGCACAGCCCCTTTCTCCCCATGGCTTTCTGCCTCCAGCACAAACCACGCACTGGTGTCAGCAGCCTTGCAGCACAGCTCACAAACCAAACGCTCACAACTCAGTGCAGAGAAACGTCACAGTTGTGCCAGAAAACTTCTGCTGGGCTCTGCTGGGTAAAGTAACCTCAAAATAAAACCATGCAAGAAAAAAAATGAACAAATTCATTCATGATATTAAAAAAAAAGAAGTCAAATAAGCACCTTTTAAAAAACTGCAAAGTCCCAAGAGAGGAAACTGGAATCCGAATATCATCATACAGTTGAAGCAGATGATCTTCGTGGTCTTTTCTAACCTTAACAATTCTGTATCATTACTGAAACAACAAAGTTTGTCCCCAAGAAAGCAGGCCAAGGTTGTCATCACCTCCTTCCCCAAATCCGTCAGCACAGCAGTACAGGCAAATCTTGAAGTCTTCACATTCACTCAGTTTCTGTGGTTTAGGAATCATGCATCCACCCTGCTAATTCTGCTGGATAAACTCCCTATGATTCAGCTTTTATAGTCATTTGGCCAATATGGCCAGAGCAAGATGACAGTCTGGTGACAGTCACCAGCCACTGCACAACAGAGGTAAAGATAATGGTTATCACTTAAGAAGTTTCATTAACACTCAAAGTTCATGAAGGCCTTGTAGCTAAGGCACTTGAAAGGATAAAAAAAGTCAAAGCGAGCCTTCTGTGAACAGTCTGGATACCAGCTGGAAGGTGAGGAGTTGTCTCATACATATCTCAAGAAAAAGCAACTCTCATACTGGGTTTATTCAGCCCACGGCTGAAGCACAGCTTGGGAAGGTCAGGCATGGATGTTTCCTGGAAACCCCCTGCCCAGGGCACCCATAGGGCCACTGCTCTGCATCCCATCTGTTGGCAGCTCCATGTGCAGCACAACAGTGACTCACCTGCTGCAATCAAGCCCTGCCTCACCTGCTGAGGAACAAAGCCAAACACTTCAGAGAACTCACAGCGCCTGCTCCAAAACAAACAAAACCTGACAAAAAGCAGCCAACACTTACAAACTGTGCAGCACAAACACAGGTGCAGGTGACAAGTAGTAGGGCAGAGCAGGTCGGAGGCTGAACAAGAACCGCTGCGATGCAGTCAGATGAAATTTATGTACGTGCTCATCTCAAAGGATCCAAGATGAATTTTGCTAGCAGAGATGGAAGAATGGCCAACAATGGTGACGCATCTTCTGAGCATCAAAGAAATAAGGCTCAGAAAGGACTTTGGAAGGTAGGAGTTGGTGAATGGTCCTCAGGCCTTTTCACATCCACACTGTCACCTGAGTTAAAAGAACAACTCTGGAAATCTTCACTTATCTTCTATTCTGAAAGCAGTTTATCGGTGCTCTTTTTCAGAATTAGAGGATTCAGGAGTTTCTATTAAAATCAAAGAATGAATTTCTTCCTCCTTGATTAACCTGTCGTAACCGCTCATACAGTCCTCCTTTGCACTGTTCTGGAAGAGAAGAGCAATGTTTTTAGCAGCATTTTTTTTTCTCTTCATTGTGAGAATTGTTTTTTCAGCCCCCCAGAAGACAGACCAGTTTCACAACATAAAGCTTTGAGTAACTGTTTCCATACAGCTCTTACCATTGCAATTGCTTGGTTTTACGTATATCATGTTGGTTTTGAGATAGATGGTATCAGAAAGAAAAGTGAAAGCTTACAGATTCCGGCTCCACAGATAAGCTCACCAATCAGCTTTGTACCAACCTGGGGATCCTCATTCTGCTCCCCAAACATGCGCTTCAGGATTTCCCGAGGGTCCGGGATTGGGGGAAGAATTAATATCTTCAGCCTTCAGAAAATGAAGAAAAAAACCCTCAGATGAACTCGTTACAAAAGAAAAATCACCATTTCCAAGTCACAGTTGGTTGCAGACAAGAAAATGTGTGGAGTCAGCTTTGACACCACCAGCTCGTTTTTAGCTTCTGCACAACTGCAGCCCCATTCTTTAATCCCACACCTGTATATGCACTTCATGTATATTCATTTTGAATTTGGACTTCATTGCTTGAAAAGAGAAGATGTGACACCCGGAGAGCAAGAATCTAACTGTAAGCAGACATAAGCAATGTTACCAATGGGAAAACAGAGCACCTAGCTGGCCTGCTACTCTAATTCCAATGGATGAGGCACAATGGTGTTGCCATTCTTGCTATTTGATGCATGCTACTGAAAAAGCAACTACTTTTGAAACATGTCACATCATGAACAATTAACTGGAAGACAGATGTGTTACAACATAAATCAAAGACCAGTCAGAAGTAATGGATTGTAAATAAAGCAATATAATAATTTACCTTTTAAGGTAAACGAGTAGGATTATTGTGGACACTGTCACTATTAATGGAATGGTGATTATTAAAATAAAATTGAACGCAGAGTTTGGATTCTCACCTGGAAGACAAAAATTGTTGAAACTTAGGGATGTTTTGGGAGGCTTTTCAGGAAAAAAAAAAGACAAATAAATTAAGTCTAATTAACTCACAGACAATGTTTTTCAAACACTAATACTTTCATAGGCAAGGACTCATTTTTCAAAATGTGATATTGTAATGTAGATACAGTTGGCAAGAAAATGAAAAACAGAGACTCAGAGCTGAAGAAGTGACAGCACTTGAAAGAGGAGACTGCACAGCTAAATGGATGGCAACCCAAAACACAGAAGTGTAAGCAATAACAGAATTCCCTTGATCTCTCTTCATGCAAAATTAAATACCTACACAGGAAGATGATCCAGGGCACCCATTAACTCATTAGACAAGGTATGAGATTCCCAACACATAAATTCAAATTCAAGGAAAAATTGTTCTCACCGATGCTCCTTTCTTCACTCCATTCACTGTAGAACTTGCTGCTGTAGCATTCAACCTTGGGCTGTGCTCTCACTTGGAAGGTGTACTTACTATTAGGGTCAACACTAGGAATTGACGTAGAATTAAATTTAACCTAGCATAAAAGGAAAAGGTAATTTACTTTGTATGATTACCAATATAGTTTTTTGGTTAAAAAAAAAAAAAAAAAACAACAAAAAATCAACAACGAGCCCCTTTCCCTCTTGCCTTTATTGTAATACTAATGTTTTGATGGAAGATCTTTTCATGAATACTGAACTTCACAGGAAAGGTCATAACAGCATCTAACCAGCACAGAGCGCCTAAAAGAGATTCCAAAGCTAAGATTCAAACTGACTCACTGTACCTATCATATATCAGACTTCTTGTCTGGCATGGTGCCTTTTGTTCCTTTTTTTTTTTTTTTTGACAAAACATCTATGACTTGCACTGCCTGCCCCACTCTCAGACAGGGCAACAATACTGATTTAACTTTAACCATGAAAAACTCTTCTGCGATGCCTCCTTAGAGAGCTGGGCTCAAACTTCACATCTTTTTGATAGAAGACGGCAGTTCCCCAAGAATTGTTAAGATAATTTGAGTTTGCTAAAGATGCTCTGCTGGACAAGACTGGCACCTTGCTTTTAAATTTATCTTGTTGTTTACCATTCTGATCAGCCAGCACAGTCAGTTCAACTACACAGATTCAGGCATGACTACATCCAGACACCAAAGTCAACGCTTTTTATACGTATGTATAGTCAGTATATTTAAGACTGCACAACTTTTTTTCCACACCCACACTCTGTTGTCACTTTTAATCCCCTCCAACTTTCTGTACAAGGTTCTGTCATCTTGTGTGCAATTAATTTTGCTTCACAGTACTTGTCATCCAAGGACAAACAAGTCACCTGGCAGAGAGCAGACCAATAGCAGGCAAGCACAACGCCACCAGACCAAAGTTCCAGATCAAAGAGGAAAGCTTAAGCACTACAGTATATTTCCTGGTGAGTGCTGTTACTTAGTTGAACATATAGCTCTTTACCCGAGACTTATTACAATTTATTGCTCTGTAATAGACAAAGGCATGGATTTGGAAGACTACCATGGATTATGTTGTATATATATTACTACTGGAAAACTACCGTATGGGAGAAAAATCTATCAAATCCACACAATGCTTTCAGCTAGTGCAACCAACCCATTCACACGCAGCACGTAAAATTATTCATTTCTAAACAAAGGATGAGTTACTATGATCATCAACACAAGTTACAGAAGGCACACTCCTGCCTATGGCAGTGGGTTGGAACTGGATAACCTTAAGGTCCTTTCCAACCTAAGCCATTCTGATTCTATGCACAGGGAAAACAAAACAAAACACAATTGTTAGATGTAAGCAATGAAAACTCACTTGAATTGTCTGAGCAGTGGTCAAGTCACCATTGTGATATCTCACTTCATAACTGAGACAATTTGCTGGAATGAAGCCCGATTCACTCCACTGCAGATGAATTCCATTGTTAACATACGATAGTTTAGCGATTGTTGGTGTGGCAGGTTTTACTGACATACAAAACAGAAATAAATGGAAATAATTAAAAATGATATTGCCTTGGTTACAGATGTGAACAGAAGTCCTACATTGCATAATGTTACACATATACCAGCAACAGAAAAAGGAAAAAGCACCAAAAAAAAAAAAAAAAAAAAAAAGAATCAAAACAAAGAAAAAGAATAGAAATGAGTGAAAACTCTTCCTGAGAACCAAACCTTATCTATATAATTTCTAAATCAAAGATCAGTAGAAGAAGGGAACAGCTAATCATGCTGTTCCTCAAACACATTGACAAACCAGCCAGTTTCTTTTCCTCCACCATTTTTTCCCACCCCCTCTACACGGCATTCCACTCACCAAGCGTGGTAGGATTTTCAGTCTTGCATACAGGCATAACATTTTCAGAGTCATCTCTGATCAATATACTGATCAGTGGGTACCTATTGGCAGCCTGGGGGAAGGTAAAATTGAAGGCACATTCAAAGCTTCCTTGGCTCACAGAATAATTTTTGCACTCTTTATGTCTTTCCAAACCATCAAACCTATAGGAAAAAAAAAAAAATTAACTTCAAAAGAAAAGGAAGCAAGGGGCAAGCTTATTTATAAAGCTGTTACAAATCCTAAAGGCAGATCTTAAAGTTGTGCTATAGCATATTTTTGTTCAGCATTAATTTTATGTAAAAACCTTCTCACTCATATCAAGCTTTAGGAAGAATATTATTTTCATAAAGTGTCCAGCAGCTGAAAGAGAGACAGGTCACAGTGTTTTTACTGCCAAGCATCAGATTGATGACTGCTTTCAGACTGAGTCCTTGTTTTCTCCATGGGAAAACAATTTCAAGGGAAAAAAAAAACAACAGAAAAGAGTTTAGAAAGCAAACAAATCAGGATCACTTCCCGTCAACAGTTTCACTTGTGCTAGGACGAGGTGACTAATCTCCTTCCACAATGCCCAGGGTATGGCCGGTCTTGCTAAAGATGGACACATTTCACCTACAGCATGCATCTGCTTTCCAAAACATACCCAGTACCAGTGAGGCAATGACTGCCTCCTTCCTTGCCTCCCCAGGTTCCACTGAAAACGTTCCAGTAACTTTCCCTCCACAGAAAATGAGGGGATTGTTCTCAAACCAGCAACCTGGGCTTCGTTTAGGAGCACAATAGGAATGATGCTTCCCTGTTTCACACTGCCCTACTGAAGGGCTGCCAAAGGCACAACTGCCCATCCTATCTTCAGGTTCCCTCATGCATCTGTTCCTCTTATCTCTAATTTGGGTCTAGGAAAGAAGAGAAGCATTCAGAGCAGACAGTGCTATGTAGGTGCATCAACCTGCTCTGGTAAGCCTCCATTTCAGCAATGACTGCAGTGCACTGACCCAATTTGTTTATTCTCAGCTAACATTATACCCATGGTATCCCACAAGCCCCATCAGCCAAGTTTTTGACTGCACTGCAACCCTCTCCCTTTGGAACAAGAGTCTGTTTATGGCAGTCAGCTGGCAAGCATGGATGATGATAAAAAGATGCTCTTCATTACATGCAGCGTGAATCAGTTATTTATGACATAGCAGATACAAACAGAACTACTAAATGTTAATGCTTCCATACCATTTTCCAATGATTTAAGAGCTGACGTGCATTAGTGAGCAATTCTGACTTAAATTGCCCATGCTTATGGGGCTGCAAGGAGAGGAACTAACATGCAGCTCCAGTGCAGTTCTTCTTTTTCCTTGTTTGAATCCACAATTAGAGAAAAAAGAAGAAAAAAAAAGCAGTAAAAGGGCTTTAGAAGCAGCAAATCCTTCACATATCAATTTCCTGGACTCTGCAGAAGCAACTTCTGCAGCCTCCAGCAGCTGAGCTTTCTGTTGGACAGGACCACCCTTGTCCTGAAAGCGCTGTGCACATTTCAGAACAACAGGAAATAAAATGCATTAAGTAATGTAGAACTACAGATTAGCGCTAAAGCAGTTTAGGGCTGGTAATAAAAAGTTAATACGAACCAGTAGAATAAACTATAATTGGTATCACTACTTGCATTCTCTCCAGGATGCCACATACAAAGCATGTACTCCAGGTTGTGCCAGACACAGCTCAAGCCAACAGCAGCAGTACCTGGAACACCTGCAGGGCAAGTTTGAAAGTTTGATTTTACCAAAGTCTTCTCACTGCTTTCCAAAAGTCAAGCATCCCTTTTTATGTAACTGAAAACGTGCAAAAGGCAAAAGAAGAGTAATGTCCCAGCTCGTGTTGCCCCAGCACAGCAAAACATCAGTTTTCCAGTTTTCATTGACATCCCCCCAGGACAGCTCCTGAATGTCAGTGGTTGTAGCAGCGATACTCAAATTTTCCACCACATGTGAATTACTACTCAGTTACCTGAGGTGATGAGTCAGGAAAATATTTTGTTTCTATTGAACTACAGACACTTTAGAAAGGAATTAAAGTACTCAACCATTGTAGGCACAGTTTATCATCATTATTATGGACATCTTCCTTAAAAACAGTCAATTATATTTACCTTCTCTGGACAAAAATATTACTTTCTCAGTATTCTGAATGGTTGGAATAGATAATCTTAGTGATCTTTTCCAACCTTAATAATCCTGTGATTTCAGAAATACCTTTAGTTCCTAACTACGGACAAACACAACACTGGGGTAAGTTGGAATTTCCACTGATACTCCTAGACATCCAATCATAGAAATAAACTTACATGCTAGTGACTGATCAGTAGGTATAAACCAACGTAAGTTCCCTCTTATCTCACAAGCACAAGATGGCAGGTAGAAGATGAATGATGGTGATCTCAACACCTTGAAAGTGCATTTAAATGTGAAGAGCTTCCCTATGAGACTTTAATGTCAGAAGATTTCATTGTGTGCCATTCTGTTAAGCTCTGCCAACTGACCTCCGCTTTACCCACGTATCTCTCTCAGACATATTTTGCTCTGATGTATTTCTATGATATTTTGCTCCATCTCCTCACCCAAGAGATGCACGCCAGCCTCAAGCCTTGCTGTTCTGCATTACCTTTTGGTGGAACAGAGGCCTCCACCCACTGGCTGTGATCGGTGGCATTACTGTTCTTGCATTCACTTCTCACTTTGAAACGCATCTCCTTATTCAAGACTGTATCAGTCACACGAAAGAGACTCTTTCTCCACTCCTAGGTTTAGATGGGGGAAAAGAAAACCAGAACATTTGAAATAGCACACCAAATACACAGAAATTACTATTAATACAAACACACATTCGAATCCATTAAAAAAAAAAAAAAAAAAAAGCTGAAAGCCTGATGAAAAGCCCAACGACACAAATGTCTGACCACACATGGAAGAATTGATGTCACTTAAATGTTTGTTTTCCTTATCAGACATGCTCCCAACTCAGCAAAAGAGAATTCTGTGTGCTTGTTCATGTCTATTGTAGTGGGAGCAAGGAACCCTACCACAGTGGGGTTAAGAGATCAGAGAATTAGCACAGTGCAGAGGAAAATGATCCTGCAATAAGTCTGCATGGATCTAACAGCTATTTCACTGCTGCTGACCTTATTTGTTAGACCCTCCCACAAACCATTCCACTTGCAATCCAAGCAGGCTTCCAGTTAGTTACTGAAACTATTAAGGAAGTAAACATCTTTCTGCTGAGTTAGCAAATTCAGCTGACTCATAGAAAGGTCTGACAGCGATCATTAGAGGAGAGGGTGTCAAAAATGACATATAACCCTTTTAGCAGTGTCCAGACATCCTATCAGCTCATCTGTTTGTGAAACCGCAGCCTTGCTCCAATCCCAGCTCTGGGATCCTGGGGCTCTCAGACAGAACACAGCAGTCACAGTGCAAAGGCCGTTAGGAACATGAACAACAGCTCAACAACAAAGGATTACTTCAGCAGACATCCTTAGGGGCATTGCATTGATTTTAACCATGCCCAGCACTGCTGGTCCCATGGTCAGTGTGTACCTCAAGCTTCAAATTCTGACTGTTTGAAACTACTGATGGGTGGAAAATTATCTTGCTACCCCTCCCACAGCCCCTTCAGTGTCACAGAAATGCTTCTTGTCATTGTGATCAAAGAGTTGTTCATCTATAGTGAGACACACCGAGAATCACACCTGGGATGCAAAACACCCCAACAGAAAGAAAAGCAGAAGAGCCAAATGAACTCATTTTCAAGAGAAAAAGATTTCTTCCGTGCTGTCTTCATAACACAATGCCCACGAGCAATTGTAAGCACAGTGCTGGGGCAGGGCAGGCACGCACACACACTCTCACATTATTACTGCCATACTTCTGTGTTATCGGGAGTAGCTCCGTTATCAGAGAGTGACAGATTTTTGTCTGCATACTCCACATGCTGGCATGACTCGTTTTTGAGGTTTTGATCCCACGACAAGAATTAGAAGTTGTATTACAACTGCACTTTTTGATATGTCTACAGATATAATAATATCACACACACAGACATAGCTTTATCGTAATAATATATTCAGCAGAGCAGAGCAGAGCAGCAGGACAAGAGGAACTCACGTTTTTGTGCTGAGACACCTCATCGATCAGGATGTCACTGGAATATTCCAGGTCACAGCTACTGCTGATGTTCTCCGGGGGATTCCATGTCCAGTTCAAGGTGCAGATTTGGATAAATGAATAATTGAGGTTGGATGGAGGGGGAAGAACTTTTTCTCCTAAAAGGAAGGAGAAGTTATTGCTGTAACAACTCCATCACTCCACATTTCACCATTGATAATGACAGATTTTTAGCTCTTCATCAGAAGATAAAGAGCATTCTTTCCTGTTTGCTATCAGATAAGATACCGTCCACCAAAACATCTCTACCATTCCCATTAACAAGGCCCACTGATTATTTAAATTATTATAAGAAACACGGAAAATGTTTTAAAGTAATTTCAAGGAAATCACAGCATAGAGCATCTGTGGCAAAGAAACCAATGTTTATAGGGAAAGATGAATCTCAGTGCCCGTGGTTCCCATTTCTTGCTGTGAGTTTGCATCACAAACGCCAAATCTTTCGCAAATATATGTAGAGTCTGTGAAGCCATTGATGCTTTATCCTACCCACAATTCAGCCATCAGTACAGGTTCAAAAAGAATACTTCAAAAAGAGAAAAGTCATCACCACTCGACAACTGTAGGCTAGAGCCGCATTCAGCCCAATCTAATCAAAACCAAGAGTGTTACTCAAACAAACTGACAAAAAAAGCACCCACAACTTCTTCAATTACTCACATTTAACACCATGCTCACACACAGTGAGCCAACTTAGCACAGAAAGACAGTAATCACCGTGGTTGTGCTTCAGTGGTAAATGTTTTTGCCTCCTCCAAAGCACGACGGAGAAGAGGAAAGCAGAGGAAAGTGACTCAGAGGCGCTGGGATAAGCCCTGTTGTGCCTCCAACCTTCCAGACCTGGGCACTGAGTCACTGCCTTCTAACAACTCATCGCGGCTCGAAGGTCAGATGGAGAAGGAAACGAGACAGAAAGTAAAAAACTGTCAGGAAAAACTAAAGCGTGGTGCATTCTAGAAAAGGTCAGCAACTGGTAACTCCCAAAGAAACCCTCTGCATGCTACTAAAAGATATTTAATAAGAGGCCAAACAAGACGGCTTCTCGATGGCATTTAGGTCTCATTGCTACCTGCTGGCTGTGGAGGGGTATCCTTGCTGTGCAGCAGCTCCACAAATGCTTGAAACTGATACCAACCGGCGCTACGTGTCCCAAAACCCCCTCTAACGTTTGGGGCAACGTGTGTGAAAAGGGAAAACAATGACACAGATATGAGATGTCCCATCCAATTCAGCATGCAGCCACATTTGCTTCTGCTAGCAGAAGGAAGGGGGTGGAAGACAAGGTTCCTTCAGCAAGAATTCTGCTGCAAGCATCTGTCATATCACTATCTTAAATGTCCTGAGAGACATCTCTGCTGAAGCTCCAAGAAATTCATCCAGCAGCTGCAGGGTTCTCTGAATTTGCACAGCCAAGGAACAGGCAGCAGCAGAGCTCAGATGTTGCCATCTGTGTGACAATTTACGTTCAGAACGAAAATGAGAAGAGTCACCAGGATTTGCTGCCTTAGCCCAAACACTCCTGGCTTTTCTGAGCAGACAAAGCTTGTGGGATTATTATTATTATTATTCTCAACAGCTGATCTCAGAAGAACACGCAGCAATTCTGAATCACCAAGCTTACAAAATAGTCTCCTTCTAGAACACCAAGGCAGTGAGCCAGAACACCATCCCCATCACCTGTCCCACTCCTGAACACACTTCCCTATTGCCTCTTCCACAGCAAAGCCCCTCCAAACAGCAGCAGGGTCTGAGCCTGTCAGCACCAAATATTTATTCAACACGACTACATGCTCTGAGCAATGTCTTTTTGTGATCTTTCCTTAAAATCTTTGCATTTCTTTAAAATCACCTACAAAAGCCACAAATCATTAAAAAAGCGAGTTTTCTCAGTGATCACCATTTAAAAGGTCTGGTGACAATTTTCTGCCTGCCCGCAATGAGAACTGGCAACACTCAAGGTTTATAAATACATGAATTGCATCAGTGTAAGAGACTGAAATCCAAAAAGTGTTCTTAAGCCGAAGCTTAAGAATTGTGTGAGTTCATTCAGCTGAAAATTTGCTTTTATTTGTGCATCCAGTCCAACATACACATATATATTTATCTATAATATAGACACAATCTAATGCTTTGTTATTCAAATCTCATTGGCACAGCAATTTGGCAGGACACCTCAACAGCCAAATACAAAACACGAAAGATATGATTGTTTGGAGGGTTGGAAGTGGGTGATCCTTAAGGTCCCTTCCAACACAAACAATTCCAAAGCTTTAATTTCACTCTTTAAAAGAAAAGAAAAGGAAAACCAAAACCAAACAGCGCAGTGATAGCTTCTAAGAAAGCACAGCAGTAATGCAAAAAGCAGAGCTGAAACAATCCTGCACATAAACAAACACAAACAGCACCAAAACCCCACAACACCTTTGAAAAGCCAAAAGGTGGAAACATCAACGAACGTTTTGTATAAATTACTGTAAAAATATCGTAAAAAAGAACAAAACAAACAAACACAAAGCCCTTTCTCCTTGTCCTTTACTGTCTTAAGACGCATTTCGTGGTTATAAAGCGAATCGCACCCGGTTATAAAACAGCAATTCCCAAACGCTTACGGCCGTACGGACGCATCAAAGCGAGTAAAGGGCTTCATCCCCCGCATCTGAACACCCCCCGCTTCTCATCAGCCCCCCACGCACCCGCACCGCTTTCCTGCTCGCCCTTCCAGCAGCGAAGGAAGCCGGGATGCGGAGGGGCGGCTCGGAGCACCGCTGCTGCCCAGCGCACATCGCAATGCCCGCACAGCTTCGGCTCGGGTTTCTTAAAGCAACGGCAGCCCCGGGAACCACCGAGCTTAAGAGATACCTGCCGACAGTATGCGATGCTGCCCTGCAGGGAAAGAGACGCAGAATTCCGAGCATCTCCCTTCCCCGCTCCCGTAAGAGGCGCAGCGCAGTGCGGGTGCCGACCCCTCTGAAGCTTACGCACTTCGGGCGATGCAGCCACGAAACGAAAGAGTTTGATTTCGGTACACGATGCCAAACAATCCCCCCAGCCGTCAGCCGTCCGTCGGTCCGTCCGTCCGTCGGTCCGTCCGCTGGCAGCCTCTCGCCGATGACGGCTCCCCGCCGGCACCGAACCCGGCTCTCTCCGCCCGCCTCCCCCCGGCCCGGCCCCGCTCACCTGCAACCGCCGCCGCCGCCACCGCAAAACACGCGGGGAGGAACAGCAGCCGGCACCGCAGCGGAGCTCCGAACGAACCCCCGCTCTCCATCGCTCCTCCGCTCCGTCCGTCCGAGAGCGACCGCACGCTCGCACTTCCCGTCGCGGGGGCCGGGCCAGACGGGAAGAGCCGCGCCGCGGCCCGCCCAGGTAACCCGAGCCGAGGGGGAGCGGCCTCGGACGGCGGCTGCGGCCAACCCGCGCCCACCTGGGCGGCCCCTCGTCGTGCCCGCTGCTCGTCGGTACCGCTTCGTCCAGCGCCCGTAGCGCGGAGCCGAACGTGAGCCCGGCGCGTCTGCTGTGCCACCCAGGGCTCCTCCCCAGGCATCAGCGCGGCCGTCAGCTCGAAAAGATCGCATCTGGGGGAGTAAAAGTGGTTTTTCACAACTCGGCTCCGACCGCTATTGAAACGTGCCCGAGATGCTAACGTCTTCTCGTGAAGAAATTGAACATGTTAGTGAGTCCCCGGTAGCTCTCGTGATTTACACTCAGTTCTTCAGTTCCCCCCACAGCACAACTCCTCGCTTCCAAATCCCTCCTGCAATTTTGTGCCATTGCTGTAGTTGCCATCTGAACTAAAAATGTGGCTTGTTCCCTTTCCCACCCACTATGCCAGCTCTTCCTTATGCAAACTTTCCCAAACTTCCTCCGCTTCAACAGTTTTGCAATCAAGATGAAGGTTGCTTTTTGCTCTCTTTTATTGGTGTGACGTGGCTGTAGTTTTCCCAGATTTCCACATTAGTGGAAATACCCCACGAGTGATCTTTTAATACCAGGATAAGAAAACATTCGGGATGTGGAATTTTCCTCTGACCCCTGTTGTTCTGGTTAGCATTCCTGCTCCTGGTTATCACCAGAGAACAGATAGAAAATTGCATGGAACAGAGAGGAGACTTTGGCTAAATTTTAAGGCAAACTGAAACCGATCAGTGAGGATTGCTTGTTCCCACTCATCTGAACTGTTGAGTATTTCCTCAGTAATTCAAGGAGTTTTGCAAGAGTTCATCTGCTTTTCAGAGCTAGATTTAGAAAAAGGAAAGCGGATCTTTTTACGATAGGGAGGAGAATGTTCTGGGCCAGTGCTGTAATTTTTCTTTTCTGCCTGTTTGTTTGGATAGTCCTGGAAAAACAGGAGGGTTTAGCAAGTTTCCTAGCTGCTGCTAGAAAGCATCCATGAACCTCCAGTTATAAACAAATGAAAATCACCACTTCACATTGCAGGACACGACGATATTGTCAGGCTGTAGAACTGCATGTGGCTGATGTGGACTATGGTTCTGCAGATGATCTTTGCACGGCACGGCTGGGCAGACCCAATGACCTCTCTCTTGCTTTCAGTTTCCTTCTCAATGTTTTCTTTCCTTCCCTCTTTCTATTTTGTCCACTCTATCTCCTGGGATGTGGATCCAGGCACACAGCCGGGGCTCAGCTCAGCCTGTTGGCTGCCTGCCTGCAGTCGGAGGCAGAAGCAATGTTTCTCCCTGCCCCTGCTCTCACTACTATCGGTTTTCCTGTCTATGTCTCAATGCAATTGGAGCTTCTGCTGAACACTTTGATCCTCACCACCTCCCCGAGACTCCCCGTTTCCCAATCTCAGTGAGTCCTGTCCTGCATCTTGTTGTTGCAAGCCCCGGGCTTCCTGATGTTCTGAGCTAATGAATCTGCATTGCAGTGCCTGGATCTCATGCCGACGCACCTGATGTACTTCTGAAAGGCTCTATTAAATACCTAGCACATGGCATTACGTCTGGTTACATCAGAATAAGATGACACTGGTGAGCTGCCTTTGGCTGCGTGCTCCTGCCGTGTCCAGCCATGCAGTCGTAGGGCTGCGCAGTGACTTTGCTGACATGTTCTAAAAAAACCAACAGTAGCAGGTTAAGAGATGGATGAGGTGCATGGCGTGGTGTGGCTGCATGGTGACTGGCTGCAAGAAGAGGCAGCAGTGATGAGCAGTGTGGGGCAGGGGGGGGCTGTCCTTTCTGAGAGCAGAGATCTTCAGTCGCCCCACATCAATCACAAAGTTCTTTCCTTGTCGTTTCTGATCTTGCAGCAGCTTCTGTGGGCACTTCAGATCTCAGCTGACGTCATTACAGGCTCTTCAAAAGATGGATGGGGTCAATTCAAAGAAGAGTCGGCTTGATTAGAATACAGTTGGATCAGAAGCACAAACATCCAAAAACACTGCTGAAAAAATCCTCTCTGACTCAGCGGGCCTCTCCCTTTTTGACCTCGGTGTTCTTCAGGCCAGGCCAAGAGTTTTAGAGTATGCGTGCTCATAACAGCCTCATAACTCAGCAAGCTGCCTGCGAGCTGCTACCAGCACCTCTGAAATCCAGAAATGATGTGGATCTAAATCCTTCTAAGAACCCTTTTGGGTAGATGTGGAACCAAGCATGCTTGTGTAAAAACTGTATCCCTCTCCAAAACATTGATACTATAAATGGTACTATAAATGCACGCATCAGTTCAAGGTCTGTTTAATTCACCTATGTATTTAGCAAGGGAGTGACTCCTTCACCTCCCATTTTTCCCAGACAGGTGAGAACAAATCTGATTCTGCAGCAGTTTTGCCAAGACTTGCAAGAATCCTGTGCAGGAGAGCAGATGCAGCAGCAGAAGTGAGGTGGTAGCAGTGCTATTACGGACTTCCATTGCATCACATTATAGCTGCTACAACTGCCTGGGTTGGAATATTTATTATATCCTGGCAACTGAATCTCCCCATCAGCTGAGTTAGTGGGAGCAGAGTGACTGGAGATGTTCCCAAAAAGTCTGGGTTTGAGAACTGGAACTACACAGCACAGCAAAACCCTGATCATGAACTTACTGAACATTTTTCTTTTTTAGGAAAATAGGCAGATTTGCCACCAGATTTCCTCACTGGAGAATCACACTTTATTCTAAATTTGTATACATTCCTACATCTCAGTCATTGGTTTCCTGAAGAATCACATTTCTGGGATCCTCGGAGAAGGACACGTGACATTTGTGCTCCTGTGCTATTTCTGAGTCAACATCTTCCACTTCCCAATGAATAATTCAGCGCTAATCCTAAAATTTGGTGTGCTTACGCATCTGAAGGTTCTTTTTTTAAACTTGGAGACAGTGCACGCAATGGCACATCTGAATGACTTTGGTTCCCAGCATCTTAATGTGGTGTTGGCTTCAGCTCTCTCATTTCTGTTATTCAGAGAAGGAAAAAAAGAAAAAAGGAACCTAAGCAAAGCATATTGTTTGCAACACTTATTTTTCCATGTTGTAGTCTCTGTGTATGCACTGGAATAAACTCTCCCTTTTTTGGTTTGAATGGAACATGAATTTGCCCTTCTTGCTGAAATTATTGATTCTCCAAGAACAGGACAAAGAGCAGTGTAGGAGCACCTCAGGATTCTCTGGAGTTGCTTTGTGTATTACTCAGTGCCAAAGTTACACTGGATCACAGCAGAGGTGAATGGGAGGTGCTGCTCTCTGCTGTCATCGGAGAAGTTAACCAGGGCTGTACAACGCACATCCATCCAACACACACCATAAAGGCACTTCTGCTATGACTTGCTAGTAGCATGTGTTAACCACGTCCAAAGAGAGTAAATTACATCCAGAACAACTGAAATTCTTACAGCCACGATTTCCCATTTATTACCCCATCTCGTGGAAAGTTCTGTTTTTGGTAGAAATTCAGAACAAGTGTGCAGAAGAATATCCTCAGCTGCAGGAAATTCCAGGTCCCAGGCTTTTTTATTTTGAAAGAAACGTTGAAATGATGCCTTAAAATACCGCTTTCTAATCTGTGTGCAGGGAGAAAAGCCGCGTGCCAGAGGCAGCAGTAAATACTGACGCTTTGCCAGCTCGTCTCACGCAGGTGAACAAATCTCTAAAGCACGTTCTTGTGTACAGAGTGCTGGCAGACCCTGGGTGGCTCTACATGCCCTAATCTGTTTGGCTCTAACGCACAACCATCCAAAAAAGTCCCGATGCTGAGAATGGCGCTCCTAATCCTCGCTGCCAGGCACCTTACCCACTCCTTCTCCTTTTGTGCAAACAGCAGAGCGATTGCAAAACGACCCACGCATCTGTTGTGGAGACTTGACAGGTTAGACAGCAATTGTGCAGCAATGGTAATTAGAGGTCTACTTGCAAAATATGTACGTGCAGCTATAAGGATGGTAGAAAGAATGTTTGTGAATTAAGCTATTGCGACCAGAAATAAGAAAAAACAACGGAGGGCTTATTTCAGTGGTAACAATTACCTATGAAAAGGATAGGAAGGGAAAATGGGAGCACCTTCCGGGTAGAGTTGCCCAAAGATAGGAGTAATGACGGATGCAGCAGTCTGCAGTCTACTGATCACTCCCTATTGTTCTCAGATTGGTACAAACACAAAGCAAGGCCAAGCTGGTTTGTCATCAGTGTCATTATATCCTGTAACAAAAAGGCACCTTTTCCTTTGAGATTCTTCTGTTTTACATCCAGTTGGATTATTTAGCTGCAGGAACAGGGGACAAATCCTCAAGGAATGAGCGTTTTTCTTATTCATTTATATATGCTAACTGAATATAATACATTTTTTTAGCTGATTTACCGTAACAACTTTCTTTCTATATTATATTAAATTGAAATGACAACTTCAAGACTAACAACAGAATTAGAAGTGAAGACAAAAATTCAACTTGGAACATTAGAGACATCCAGAGACATGAACAAGAATTTTGCTGGAATTCCAGCAGAAATAAGGAATAACAAGTGAAAATTCATCCATACATGTTACTGTGGAACATCCAAGACATCCAGAGACACGAACAAGGATTTCACTGCAATTCCAGGAGAACAATTTGATTTTCTGTCATATTTAAGAGGTATAGCTCAAGAGTTTTAATATGTCCACATCTCCTCATTGCTTGGTATGTTCAAAATAGGTCTTCCATAAGTACCAGTGTTCAGAATATTACTAGTTCCAAAAAAAAACCCCTTTTAACGTATTCACTATTAAAACTGCTTCATCACCTTTTAGAAAATTGGAAAACTCTCACTCTCTGCCCTTGTATGTCCTTTGCTGAAAGATTCAAATCAGTAAGGTAGGAAACCATACTTACATGTCCTAATCTCTCTTCCTCTTTCTTGCAAGCTAAATGCAGAGCCTGCTTGGCATGAGAGCACACACAAGCAGAAATGCGGTCTGGTGGTCACGTTGCCACATCTGTGTGTTGCTTGCAACAGCTCATGGGTGGATTTATGGATCACAATGTTTGTTTCTCAAAAGACAATTTCAGATATTTAGAATCACACTGAATAAACATTTGGAATGTGGTACGTTTACTACCTGAAGATAATTTTTCTTACAGAAATGAGAGGCTTAGCATTCTATCAGCCTTATAGCCAAGCTAAATACCTAGGCTGGAGTCCTTCTTATAATGGCATTTTATTACATTTCATTAAAAACCCCAAACCTTTCCATATAAACTACTGGAACTGTATTTACAACTGATGGGATTTTGAAAAACACAGACTTTAAACATGTTGTTGGATAAAAGAATTCCTGATATGTTTTCTCCTTCCATAAGGAGACACAGCCAATGTATCAAAGCTATGGGGAGGGGAAAAAGGAGTAGAAGAATGATGGCAAATACATTTTCTCCAACACCTGTTGGACAAAAATAACATGTTTCCAGAAAACGGATTTGCTTCATAGGAGGGACCATTTATGTCATGTGATGTTAACACCAGTCAGGTCTGAGCTATTTCATTTCAATGCGCTGCACTTTGTTAAAAAACACATCTCACAGATAATAAGAACTTTATTGGAACATTGTAATTCCCAACTAACTTTCAGGTGCCTCAGGGTTTATATTTGTGTGAGACCGTGAATGATAAAGAGGATAAACTGCTATCAAATGATAAATCTCTCAGGTTGTCTTCAGAGGCTACACTCCATCCTTTTGCAGATGTGAAAGGTTAGCCAGAATTCAAACCAGCTAGAGTAAATCCAGCTCTTGTGGAGGTTACTTTACGACCACCTGCCCAGAGGATGTACAATAATTATCATTTCTAAATTAAGTTGTAGTTATTCCAGACCAGGGCAACTTTACTCTCATTATGAGTGCAATTGGAGACATCTGGGCTCCAGGTCTCTTTCTAGAAGGGGAAGGTCTCTTACAGTGGCTACAATTTCTCCTTCACGTCCCCTGCCCAAGAAAGCTTTTAGCAGCAAATATGATACAGTGCTAATGTCTATATACTCTATGCTCCTTCTATTTACAGAGTAGTTTTACATTTTATTATATCCCATTGTACAACTTTACATAGTACCTCTGTCATTTCAATTCCTTGTTCTGCAATTCAATGCATACTTGGTTAACTGCCTTTCCGTGTCTGGTTATAGACTTAGCTTTTAAAAAAAAAAGGTAGAAAAGAAGCACAGTGGTGCAATGTCCAGGCACTTTCCATGTTGCTCAGCAGAAGAAGCAAGCACCCTGTCTGAAAGCACGGTAAACTCAAGGGGGAGGAAAAAACCATAATCTCTGTTCATGGTGGATTTTTAAAAATCCTTTACACAGTTCCAAGTATTCCTGAGAAAGCTCTGTAAAGTGTCACCAATACGTTTATATTTCAGCAGTGGGTCTGAGAGAGCAGTAACTTCCATTGCTGGATGTGCCGCTGATGGCGCAGAAGACGTGCAAGGAGTCGTGCATCCACGGCGAATGCATTGGGTCTTCGTGGTACATCTAGGCAGAACAGAACAGCCACAAGCTCAGTAAAAGTTTCAGTTTGTTGCCTATGAAAAAGTTGTTTAAAAAGGTATGGGAAAGAGATATCCAACCTTGTCTTCAGAGCTGTTTCACAAAGGCAGCATAACAAAAATGAGAAAGAACAGTGATTTAGCAACTTCTGTAGCATTCAGATATATATGCCCTTCTGTACATTACCAGATAGTCTTCAGTTATGACTATCCAGTCTAGGAAAGAAACAATTTTCTCTGTACAGAACTTTAAAATTATATCTTAGCATTAATAAAATCAGATCTAAATATTTATATATAAGCATGGGGGATATATGCAGCTAAGTGCAGCAAACACCACTACATCTGTGCCACGTGCCAAGACTTTGCACTCTCTATCCTGAAAGATGCCTTACAGCACTGAATCTACATGCACCAGTAGGGCTGTCCTAGAGCTGAGTGTGTTTTTACCCTGTGATTCATCAGAGTTTGTCTGAATTTACAGTCGGCAAACTGAGGTGAATCACAGAATCACAGAAACACCAAGCTTGGCAAAGACCTACAAGATCATCCAGTCCAACCATCCACTTATCACCAATAGCTCTCACTATCCTTGGGCCATCATCAACGCATTCTGGACATCCAGTGTTCATCCACTCGGAGGCTTCTTGCGCCCATCTGCCTGCAGCTTACCAGTTGTTTTCACATTTCCCTTAATTAAAATATCAGTAGGAAGGCTACAGGCTGACCCATCTGTCCCGTCACCTTCACTAAGTGTGCAGCCTGTGCTTCGCAGCACCGAGCACACGTAGAAAAGGACCTGTTATTTGGAATGAGAACCCTTAAGGAATATAATGTACCTTCATGTTTAATGTACCTTCATGTTAACAAAATTAACATGTTAATTTTGCAGGAGAGGAAAACATGTTTCACTGTTTAGATTGTCAGATATTGAGCCCGTTTGATGGCAGTACAAAGTTCAGGTCAGCGGTTATCTACCGATCATTTTACAACAACTAAGAACGGTGCTCGTAAACACCATATTTTAATACAAAATACTAAAGCCTCACAGAAGAAAGTGAAAATATATCCTTCCCAATGAGCAATTCACTTTGATATTTCAGTTGCTGTACTATTCTGCACATTAATCGGAGAACAGGGCAATGCATTTGTAAATATGTTAAAATTATAGGGCATGCTATAATGGTACTTCTTTGTTCCAGGGTAATTTTAACTGTAGTGCTCCCACAGCACAGAACTGAGTGATTTGTTTCCAATTTGACTATTGCAGAATTCAGAAACCACAGAAGTTCCAGCAGCTGCATGCAAATCAGGTGTCCTGGAGGAAAGCATTTGCAAACAGCGCGGAGTAAGCAGGTGGCAACTCCTATAACAAACAACTCTCAACCAAATTCAGCAGTGAAATAAACAAAGTAGGCAGTGTATGAGAAAAAAAAGTGTGCTAAAGGAAAAGACCAGTAAGAGAAAGGTGGTCC
Source organism: Meleagris gallopavo (assembly GCF_905368555.1). Lineage (NCBI taxonomy): Eukaryota > Metazoa > Chordata > Aves > Galliformes > Phasianidae > Meleagris > Meleagris gallopavo. The sequence continues at coordinate 3,332,311 of NC_139412.1, read as the reverse complement.
GGAGTGGAATAGCAGGGAAATCTAACACGGAGGGGACGTGGCAGTCATCTATCCACAAACACATCCTCTTCTATATCTCTACAATGAAATTCAGCCCCATCATGACACTCCACATCCTGTTCCCCTGAAATGGTGTACTACTTTTTTTTTTAAAAAAAAAAAACAACTAAAAAGCCTTTGAGCATTGTTTTACTGTACATAAGACTGACTTAGAAAAAGCAGCCCGGTGCACTTTGATTATTTTGCCACTTGCGTGTTTCTGTGTTCCTTTGAACAACTGCTCCAATTACTGTGGGATTTACCTATTTTCAGGGACTGCTGCAGTTTTAATTAACTGTCACACATGGGATTGTTGCAGTAAAGGCAAACAAACAAAGTTTAAGCCGTATATTATCTAAGCCATAAGAAGACAAAAGACATTACGTCAGCAGGAGATTTTGGAAACTCTCCTAATTTTCAAGACATATGAATCACAACAGGCAGCAGTGCTTGTCTCACGTGCTTGCTCTGTGTGACTACAATGAGCTTTTTTTTGGTCATAATGAAGGCAAAATAGGAAAGCAGATGCTACTTCAGACAGTTCTCATTGTATTTCACAGCACGATACTAGGTAGGTGTGCACCTCACCGATGCTACTATTCAAATGTGTTTTCCTAGAAAGAGTCAAGAGAACATTAAAACAGATGATGGAAGGCAGCACAAATATCTTCACAGTGCGTGCAAATGGTTGGTATTAGGTCAATGTTCAAAGAAAATATTCCTTAAAGGGGAAAAAAAAAAGAAAAAAAAAAGGAAGTCAAGCAGGATATAATTGAGGAAATGGAAATTTAGGCAGAGAATTTCAATCTCTGACTTATCACAGCTTTCCTGCAATGTAGAAAACACGAAGGCAAACATGGCACAAGTATTCTGATGACCACTACATCTAGGAAACCAACAACACGAATCACTGACGACTCCATCCAGCATACCAACACCAGGATGAGACTTTCTGGCACTGAATGAGAGGATTGTGGGGGTTGGAAGGGGCATCATCGAGTCCAAACCCCTGCTACTGCAGTTTGTGTGGGAAAGCATCTAGTTGGGACTTGGATATCTGTAGAGAAGGAGACTCCACAACCCCCTGTTCCAGTGCTCTGTCACCCTCGCTATTGCTGTTTGTGCAGGTAAGATGGAATGGGAAACCAACCATGTCATTGATAACATGAGGTGTTTTCTATTAGTTTTCAGTGAGTTTTCAGCTTTAGCTACTTTTCAAGCACAGAGAACCACTTCTGTGGGCCCCTGAGATGCAGTACATGCCTGTTCATGGATGATGTCCGAAAGCTCTTTCACCATATCCCGAAAGTTTGATTTTAGTCCCTCGTGGTACTCCACTTGATCCTCTTTAATGAGTCTCTCGTTGAGCTCCAGAGCAATTCCACAGGCTTGTATAAACTTCCTGGGGAGGAAAAGAATGAACTTTAGGCATGACCATTTCCCAGTCTTCTACTGAAGCAGACAACCATGTCTTCCTGTTTCTCCAAGTCACATTCTAGGGCCATCCTGAGCACAGTGGATCAGGGAATGGGGAAGGATTGCAACACAGGACTGTGCTTTTTGAAGGAGCTCCTTGGAGGCTCCACAGGCACTAAATGGCACTAAATGTGGCACACACCTGCAGTCCAACACAGTGGTCTCTGACCTTCTCCAGAACCTGTGTAGACACACAGTGAGCAGATCCCAGGGAAGCCCAGCCAGCTGCCAGTGGGGACACAAGCAGAGGCAGGCCATGGTCAGGTTCACAGGGTTTGGTCCCTCTGAGCTCAAATTTCTAGCAGCAGGCACACCCTCCACGAAGAAATTTACATCACGTGGAGCTCTCGTACTGTTTTTACAGCTACTCATTTCATGGTTTCTCATTTTCTTCTCTTTATTTCACATGCATAGTTTTCCTTTTAATTATTTAATTAATTTAACTGAGACTGTAATAAAAACACAAGCATTTCTGGGATTTTCCAGGATGTTTTTTTTGTGTTTTTTTTTTTCCTCTGAGTGTGTGTGTGTGTGTACATGAAACAGATTATGTTTGGTTATTCTTTCTGGCTGCACAGCAGGGCTGAAAAGTAAAGAAAAACATTCCCTCTGCTCTGCAGCCGTGCATGGCAGATTTGCAGAGATTATTTACTTATTCTTTCCATGGTTTGCTTGGTTACTTGATGAAGGTAAACAGGATTGACACAAGTGCTGCTCTGTCTGTAAGTTACCAGTGGGTGAAATGGGCACCAAGCAATAAATATAGGAGCTGGTGGGCAACTGCTTGCTGCTGGGAGGTCCAGAAAGTAGTGTGGCAAAGTGTGGGGACACACATAGTCCTGAGGTAAAGTGAGAGCTTCACCTGATTGGGTCTTGGGGGACAGTTTCAAGTGGGAGGTAAAAGGCCATGTTCAAAGCACCTACTGTGAAGGGCTGGAGATAGATAGAAAAATGCCTGTGCAAGTCATGTAGTGTCCAGAATTAGAGACAGAATCCAGAATGACAGTCCCCCCCACAAACTGAAAAGGGATTTGTTTCAAAATACTTCATCATTATGTAGTTAAAAATCCCTTTGGAAAGATGGGAAAACAACGCACAATACGAGAGGGCCCTGAACATGACTATCAGGCCTCTGGTTTTCAAACATTCTTTCTTCACACTATCACCTCAAATACTGATGCAAATAACTGAATAAGGCATTCAAGCATGGAAATCACAACCCTAAGACCTGGCATATATTGTTAAATTGGCTTGTGACAGGTGGATTTTTGTAAGATACATCTGAGCATGCAGCGTCTGCTGATTTTGGGGACATGCAAAAACACAGCTAAAAAACCCAGGCTGCTGTTTTTTTATTACATTAGAAATCCTACCTGAACATTTCTTTCAACTCGTTCACCTTCTTAGCAGGATATTTGCTGGACTGGCTGTCACTTAGGAAAGCCCTGGCATAGGCCAAGGGACCAGCATTAACCTGGAACCAAAGAAGTAAAAAGTCATTTATGCCACAGCTTTGAGTCAATAAGGGCATTTTAGAAGGTTAGAACAATTTTTTAAGGCTTGAAAACCATTATCATGTTATTTGAATGCCACTAACTCTGCGTTACTGATATCACCAGAGCAAGCTGAAGTCTCTAAACTTGAGTGTTAGTTTTTCTATTTAGGTTTTGAAAGCCCAAAAGATAAATGCAGATAAAGAAGAGGAAGGGAGTCTGTTTCCTCATACTTTCCTCATACTTCTGCTTGGCAAGCAGTATGGTCTGAGTCTTAAAGTCATATATCCGGCTGGAAAAAAGTCAGGTTCACAGAGAGGTTATTTCTGCCTGATATTTACCAGTGCAATCTTAAAGAAATAAGTATATTTCAACACTCTTCCAGGGCCAGCTAAGGTACAGTAACACTTAGCACTGCAAACACCACTGGACAAAATGTTATTGTCTCAAGCCATTGGTGTAAGTGGCAGGCTGATGGCTGCAGTGCTGCAAACGTGGTAGTTAATCATTTATGGAAAGCAAATGCGCCGTGCTGCGAAAAGATGACTCAGTGAGGTATGTCTGTCAATGTAATTCTGAAGAGCTGTCAAGCCTTACCTGCACAGAAACACAGCCTTGCAGTTTGAGCTGCAGCTGGATCATGTCAACATCACCTGCAGAGCAGAGCTTTTGCAGCTCTGCTGTCTTGTCTTTTATTTCATCGGTTGCAACATCAATTGGTTTTAAATTAACCTGATGCTCATAATTGACTGGAATTCTCTTCTTTACGTATGGAAAGGAGTTCGAAGCTGGCAGAAACAGCAAAGAAAGTTTATAGATTGAAAGGCTGTTCAGTAAACAGAAGAATGTATAGATAGATCAGTTTTACTCAGTGTGGGTGAAATCCTGAACAAAGCTCTAACTTAACAGCATCATTTATTCATTTATAAAAATTTGCCCATAAAAATGTAAGAGAAATTCCCCCTCCCAACATGATTATTATACCACAATTCTGAATAAGAATTAGAGAAAATTTCTGATTCTTTTGGGATATTTTTATAAGCTAAAATAAGTCTATAATTAGTTGCTGATACCTATTGCCTCGTGTTCAGATGCTTTAACTTACTGGTTAGAATGGTCCTTTTTTTACACTGCTCTTCCACACTGCCATGCTTTTTTCCAGATAAAGTGTAAGGAGTCTCAAATACAAATCTATTGATATTATGATTCCTTTCAAATTCAGTCTTTCTTTCAGAAAGTTCTTTGTCTTCAAAATAGGGTTTCACGTAAGTCACTTGAATATGAGCGTACTTGGGGTCAAGGTCTTTAATGTTGACCTGTGAAACAAGAGAGTTACACTCTAGAAAAACAAAGGTTAGTGACTTACAATTGTTCAATTTATCTCCTGGGACCTGATGAACACTCTGATTCCCTGCTGTCCCAGCCCCATTGCGTGCGTGTGAATAACATATCAAGTACTCCCTTTGACCTCGGCAGGGATCGCTAGACTGTGAGCTAGCAGACACACAAGACAATGAGGTTGCAGCACAAGAAATACCTCATCTAGTGTCAAAAAAGGTGTACCTGGAAGGAGCAGTCATATCATGCTATCCATCAATGCAGCACATTCACACTTTACTCAGAACCTCCTAACACAACCATGTTGGTTCCAGGGCATGAGTTGTACAGCACTGTGCTGTAGCATGCAAATCTGCAGGCTTGCACAAAACCTTTGAGGTCTCCAGTATTGCTGTTAATAACCCAGATGAATCCATAGCTGCAACCCAAGGGAGCATAAAGAGATAGGTATTCTATGCCCAGTGTAGTCCCAGGCCCTAGAGAACAATATTTATGTCACACTCATCTGCTAGCCCCGATGTTCACTGCATTTCATTAGCTTGTTCACACAGTTTAATTTTACCTTATTAGAATCCTGGATAATTTTTACGGTTTCTGACCCAAATTTTTCTCCATAAAGTTTAAGAAGTCTGAAAGAGATCTCAGAAAGGCCCGTCAGCTTTGGCTCTTTGTAGATATATTCCTTCCCATCTTCTTCTTCAAAGAACGTCTAGCATTAATCACAAACAAGTCATGAGGAACAGATGAGTTTCTCTGCTTGGAAAACGTTCTTTAAGATTTGCTGGTTTGAAAGCAACTTTCTACTAACAATTCAGAATGTCAGTAAGGCTTAGTAGGCTATGGTTTGCACAAAGACTCTGTGTGGTCTAACAGATTCCTTCAAATATTGTGTAAAGAAATTTTATCCTTGACCAATAGAAACACATCATCATAAAGCACAAAGGCCTAAGTATGACTAACAAGAAATCCAAACAGTGTGGCAGAGGGGTTTGGCCCAAGGTTGTCTTTGAGGAAGGTTGGAAAGAGGCAACCAGGACAAAAAGCACAAAAACAAAGCATAGAGGATGAGTAGAAAAACAAATTCTCTAAGCCCTGAAAGCAGAGCCATGTGAAATTTGGAAATAAGAGGGTTTTGTGTAAGCCAACGGGGACCTCAAGTAATAAATGGAGAAACGTGTTTCCGCTGCTTTGATTTCTCCTGTATTCAGGGAAGTGGAACTCCGAATATTTGTGGTAAGTAGAGAAAAACTTGCAGCAAAGATTGTGCCTGCATCACCAGTCCTTCCTGTAACGGAAACAGTGTGAAAGCCTCATGCTTTGGCTCAGGTTCAGGAGTCGTGACAGACTGTTAGAAGGATCTCTGTGCAGTTTACAATATAAAGCTGGCAAAGCTCTAAAGTGCAAAACTGGATCGATCATTGGCTGTCAGGATGATGCTAGCTTGCGTAATTTGACCCAGTTATTTCTGTAGATTTTAGAAAGCCAAATTAGCAGTTGTTTAATTTGTTGCTAACTTATTTGCTTTTCACATATCGAAAGTACAAAGTCTGGAACCAAACGTTTGCTGCAGCAGAAGTCAGTGATCAGATTTGTTGTTGTTTGTTGTGTTGTTGTGAAGTGACAGTGGTGTTCAAAGGCACAAACTCAGGATGGTTTCAGGGGTACACATCAATTGCTCTAAAAGAAGGAACCAGGAAGGGCAGGGCTAGTGTCATTTACATAGCATTTTCTAGAGAGGTGACCTGCATTTCCCCCATAGTTACGGGTCTACAAGTAGAAGAGTAGCAGAAGACACATGGGAGATGAGATGTAACACATTTCATTAGATTAGCTGGAAAAATAACAACAATGTGTAACTGCCTTCAGGCTCAGAAGATATGATAAGATCACACTCTTTCTTGTGACTTTGAGCCCTAGATCTTCTCAATTTTTTCCAGCCACTTAGAATCACAGAATCATAGAATGGCTTGGGTTGGAAGGTATCTTAAAGGCACCAGACCCTGCCGTGGAGCTGTCAGGCTTTTCTGCTTAAGAGCTGCCTGAGCAGCAGCTGAAGGGTGCCAGGTGAGCAGTAGCTGGTGAGCCTCTGTCTATACTTACTTGTCCATAAAAAGCCACTCTGAAAAAGGTTCCAAGAAGCCTCTTCCGTGTGTGCATCACCTCCAGTATCTTAGCATATGCCCCATGAAGCGTTCTGTACAGTTGAGTAAGTTTCTGGAAAGCAAAATTTGACAGCAGAACTTCAAGTAGGAAATTCTAACTAAGGCTGGAAGCTACTGAAATATCTGAACACAATTCTCTGGAGGATTCAAACAAGAATTTCAGGCTTCAAGTCTGAAAGATACCACAGGCTGCAATAAAACCACTGTCCCTAGAGAGAACGCTGGATCTACAGTCTCAGCATGTTCCCTTTAAGCACTAAGCCTTTAAGGGTAGAGAAACTTGCATATTTTCCTCAATGATTTTTTTTTTTCTAATTAGAAACAGCTTTATGATGAAAAAAATAGATCATGATTTCTCCAAACTTCTATTGCAGAGTTGCATGCTGTCCTGATATGGAGAGGTCATGGGAGAGGAAGGGAAAGGGAAGCACTGTTCAGCAGCAGAACCTTACCAGAGCACAGATCACAGCAGGTGCTGCGAAGGAGCAAAGCTTTAACTCCTTTCACTGCATTATCTTTCACTAATTTGTTTAATGACCAGCACTGAAGCACAGTGTGTGCTACACTGATGCCAACCCATTAATTCAACATCAGAAATACAAGCACTTTGCTTTATCCTAGCAGTCTGTGAAACAAGACACACACAAACGAGTTCAAAATGCATACCTCAAATTCACGCCGCTTTTCATAAATAGGAATGATCAGTTTGGAAACTTCAGAAATTGTTTCGTAACGCTCTGCTTTCCACAGACCATCCACACATTGCTCCAGCAGCTCCACTAGGACTTCCTACAAGAGGAATCAAATGGGTGTGGTTAAGTCAAAAAGAAGATAAATCATTTGAGCTTCAGATAATTTAATAAGTTCCACTACTATGACCAGAGCTACAGAATTTTAAACACTGTGTGCTCTTGGCCTTTCCAAAGGTGTTCTGTAAGTTTTGGATGAAAAAAAAACAGACCAATTTTTAAAAAGTTTAATTCTTAATAACTCATTTGCACAATAGTAAGCAAGCATGCCTTGGTTATTTAGGTACCTCCTAAGAAAATGCCAAAGCTTTGGGAGGATATGGAGATGATAGTGTTGGAAGAGAGAGGGTATACGTCTAAGAAACACATCTGAGGAATATGTGTAAGATGTGCTGCTGGGGATCCCCAGGCCTAGCACTGATGAATGGACATTCAAGCAGAATGCACCTTCAAGAGTCACCTTGCTCAGCCACATGGCTCACCCAGTACAGTTGCACAGGGGTGATGGAGAAGTAATTGTGAGTCTTTATAATTTACAGAAGGATCTTCTCACTTCCCCTGGGCACTGCTCTGGTTTCTGGACTGTTCTGCTGCCATGGCAGCACAGCCCTAACTCAAGGGGAACCTGAGTTGACTTCTTGCTCAGCAGACCTTGACTTCTAACCTTCTATACCTTCTTGAAAATACTATGCTGTCCTGCCCTGTGCTGGCGAGAGTTAGCATTTGCATAACATGGCAAGCAAAGTTTGCGGTGTAGCTTTTTCAGTCTCGGGGCTAGAAAAGCCTTTCAGAGGAACCAAAAAGCTATACCAGATTTACGTATCTGAATTGCACACAAAAAAATCCATCAGTGCAGATTTCTCTTGGGAAATTGCCATGGAACAGTCTTTTATGCACACACCAGCGTACAACAATAATTTGTTACAGCTCACGTGAGTCTAAAACTAAATCTTACTTGGTTATCAAAACTCCTGTAGTCTGTGCTACGTGACCTCACCTCACTGTAATGTACGTCCATCATCCCGCCATCTTCTTTCATTGCACCTTCTTCGTCAATGTTGGGAGTGATTTTCCTGAAGGCAGTGCATCCACTGGGGAAGAGTTCTGTAGCAGACAAAAGCAAATGGATTCATGGAATAATTTATTTCAAATATATCTTGCTTCAATGGCCAAGGAAGCAGTCTATTGATAATGAAGTCCTACAAGCAGCAGAGGACTGCTCATTTTGGCTGCTCATTTGCTATAATAGGACTGAACACATGAGAATCTCCCCGGCCATTTGCCACAGGAGTCTTTCCTGATATGTGACTAACACCAAGCACAACAGATCTTCCAGAGTGCTATCCGAAGTCGCCTTTGACTAACCTGATGGCCTGCAACTGACTGACAGTCAGGAGAGAAGAACAAGGGTGTATTTTTGCACAGAAGATGCAAAAAGAAAGCTATCATGAGATGCTGGAAAGCTGGGTAAGAAGTGACTGGGATTGTACACCTCTAGCAGAAAGCACAGTTCTTGATGCACCCCAAAGCTTTGAGAAGTTCAGTCTGTATTGAACCATTTCCAGCCTTACATATACAAGTACATAAAGTGTCAGAGACAGAAATAACTCGAGGTATTGACTCAATATTCCTTTTGACTTGTTCCTTTTCTTTTTCACAAGTTCTCCCCTGTGACTGTGATCACAAAGAGGTGACAACCACATGGGGATTGTGGTCAGCAGCCTCTGGGACATACATAAAGAATGACCACTTTCAATGCTTTCCCCTCTGCAGCCATGTGAAGTTTGGATACGTATCAAATAAGCATGCCCTGATTCTTCCCACATAGCCAACACAAAGTACAGAATGTGGAGGGACTTCCAGCCCTCTGAGCAAGGCCCTTAGAGACCTTTCCTGCCAAGGCAGTGCCTGTAGTCATCTTCTGTGCAGCCCAACATTAAAAGCAGTGGGAAGCTAAGTCCTTTTCAGCACTACTTGCTCACATGGAGATGTGAAACGTGGTCAATGTATCAACTGGAGAATTGATATTTACAAGAAAACTTGCAAAACATTGTATTGTTACTTGAGAACACGTGAGTCTGTCCTTGCTTCCTGTTTTGCATTAAACCACAACACTCCCTTTTTTTCCTGGTTGCTCTTTACTTATTTGTATAGTCAGGTTACATATTTGTATAGTTAGGCTATAGCCTCATTTTTTGACTAACTTTTGACGGCTTTCTCCAATAGTTTCCCATATTGACTGTAGTGATACTTCTGATGAACACACTGGCAGACAGTTTGTAATATGGGCTTCCCCTGTGAGCACATTTCCTAATGTGAAATACATCCAAACTTTTCAACCAAGACGAGATGTGTCGGTTCTTATTTTACTCAGTAAAGTGCCAACATGACTACCTAAGAAGACCTGACCAGCCCAGTAACACTCAGGTTACTTTCTTTAAAACTGTTAATCATCTGATACCTTCATCATGCCACAACGCATTCGTTTGTCGGGTTTTTTCTTTTTCCTTTTTAGCTTGTTTAGAAGAGATCACAAATAACCATTTACCAAACTGTCACTCATCACTGCATTGCCTCACGCCCCTCAAACAGCAAACACTTACTTTTCCTGTGCAGAAACTCTGCAACGAGGGCTGCTACGTGAACGTAACACATGGCTGCCTGCAAAGCACAAAGGGAACATTAAAATGTCATCTCCACATCTGTCTTGTTAAGCACCATGTTTTGAATTACGTGAATTACCTCTGAGAAGTCTCCATTTTTCACATGTATTTTTGCCATACTGTCCAGCCATGTTTTCCGTAGCTCTGGGGTACTTGCATAAGATTTAGCTAAGCTGTACTGGAGATCTATCAGCATTTCTGGATCCTTTTCATGTTCTTTCATTTGGGCAGTGGCCATAAGCACCGTACGGATCCTCTTTGTCAAATCTTTGACTTCCGAAGGAAAAGCAGTTGCCTGATACAAAACAAATCTAATTAGAAGCAAACACAGAGACAAAAGGTGTGGCAGGCTTTTTCAAAGACTTTTGCTACCCGTAAGCCAAAACTCCACTTACTGCCAATCTAAAAAGCAAAGCATAGGAAATAACATTGACTGCAGTTTTACCTACTGAACACACGGTGCGTACAGCATACAGTATTTAACGTGCAATCAGAAGTGTTTCCACCTGGGCATGCACAAGACGTTGGCTATTCCAGTGCTGAACTGCAGCAGGTACCTCTATGAGCTGAGGAGCTGGGTGAGGGTTGGACAGAAGTCCTCCTTGCATGCAAACACCACAGAATGGAACCGTAAACCATTCCTGAAGCATTTTCCACTGAGTTCACCATCTGGACTGTTAGTGTCTGATGTGGTCACTCTTTAATTCCTGAAGTCCCATGGGCATTCTCACCACAGGAATGCGTTAAAGTAACACAGGCTCCAGCTGATCCTCTGCTACAAGCAGTTAGATTGAGGCTTATCCAGCCAAGTTCTGATAATCTCCAAGGAAAAATATCTAATATCTTTTTTGGTCTGTGTTCCAAAAAGGGAACATTTCTGGGAAGTCATTTTTCTTTATGTAAAGTTGGAATTTCCCTTGTAGCATCTCGTGCCTATTGCCTCTTGTCCTGTCCCTCTGCACCTCTGGGACAAGTCTGACTTCCTCTTCTCTAAAACCTCATCAGATGCCCCCTCATCTTTCTCTTCCCTGTGCTTGAGCCTGGCTCACTTCGCCCACATGCCAGCTCCTCAGCTATGTCTGTGTCTGTGCACAGCACCATCTCCAGTGTCCTGGAATCTCTCTTGTACTGGGAGATCTCTCCTGTACTCTTGCTCCTATGTAAGTACATAATCTGGATATAACAATGGTGGCATGATGCAAAATAAGATCAGCAAAATGGGGATTAGTGAAACCCCTATCAACATCTGTGTGCAGAAGGGAACAGAGCTTCTGTCATGTATATCCGAAATATAATTTTGTTATATCACAATTCAAAACCTAACTGAGGCTCCCATTCCTTTAGCTCATGGAATGATCAGAGCTGTAAAACTTTTCCTATATTTACTGGGTGCAATGGAGCAAATTGCAGTGATAATTTATTATTCACTGGATTGGATAGAAGCTGTTTATTTCAGCACAAGGGCGGACAATTATTTTCCAAAGAAACACAACCATCAATGTCTACAAAAGAAGACCTTATTAATATTAGCTACAATAAAAAAATTAATTTTAATTCCTGCTAATTATGGCTTTTAGGCAACAGGCCCTCCCTTGTCATTCCTGTCAAAGCTGGAAATTCTTAGAAAGGTCTTTGCATACTCTTGAAAGGAGCACCCCATGCAAATTGTAACCTGAATTATAGTGCTCCCTCCTCTTGGCATTAGGCATCACAGTGGAACATGACATAGTGCACCTGTCCCTATTGCTGTTGGCATAATCCCTTTGTTCTGAGCAAACAGTCCAGAACAGGCTTATAAATTTTACAATTAGAACTAATTAGGCTTATCCTAAACATGATTTTCTTGAGTGCATCCCCCATCTCGCATTAATGGCTGATAGCACACGATGTGATCTCTCTTCTCCAACTTACCTTCATAGGCCTGTCACTGTTTGCAAAGTTGTTAATGATGAGCAAGGAGTCCTGAAACCTCGTCCCACCGCTGAGCGCCACATCTGCTATTAACTGACTCACTGCAATTATTATCTGTTGGGACAGCAAAGGAGCATTATTTAAACAAGCCCAATAGAAGAGCTTTATTGTCACAGATACATAAAAAGCTCATTAAAAACATCATATCTTTCCCACAATGTAAACAAGGACCGTTGTTGTGGCTTCACTGTCTGAACTCTTGTGGACAAACACTCCTCAGAGGGCCAAACTTCTTTGCTGAACAGCAAGTTCACAGAATTAACGAGATAGCAGTCCTAATGCGAATGCTGATGTGGAAGTAGGTACCTCGATTATCATCATCTTCCCTGTTTTAGCACAATCCAGACAGCGTTCATCTGCACATCTAGGTATCTACATTTGCTTCAAAAATGTAACACTGCAAAAGCAGCTCCAGCAAAATCCCTCCTCCTGCCCTGAAGGTGTCTCATGCCAACCTTCCACCCCACCCCAGCCAGCATCCAAAGCAGAGGTGTGTCTTGTAGCTGCAATTCCAAAAACACAACAACATGGAGAGCTTGATGGAATTGTGTTGCACCCAGAAAGCCTGGAGCCAATCACTGAAAACAGGGATTAGGCAAAGCCAGGAAATCCAGAAGCTTTTTGTCCATATATAAGATCACTCCTTTTAGAAATAAATGATAAGCTCCTCTGTAGACATGAGGTAAGACATAGCTACGTTGATACACCCATTCACTACATCTGAGGCATCCCACTGCCCTCCTTTCCCCAGCTGCTCACCTGCAGGTGCGTTCTCAGAAATGTCCTCCTTTTGGTGAACTCAAAGTTATTTCTCATCAGCAGATACAGAAGAGCAGAAGCTTCATTCCTTGTGGAGGTCACCTTCGAAGTGCAGCACTTGAGGATCTCGTAGCAGAGGGCAGCACACATGTTCACCCTTCCCTTGAAAAACGCTGAAGGAAACTTCACAAGAGACAGGCAAACATTAGAATATACACCACAAAATTACACTTACAGGGCTCAGATGGGCAAGAGCATGGGGCAGTACATTGGGCTCAACCTTGTAAAGCCTAAATAAAACTCCTGCCAGAGTGTTGTGCTCAAAACTAGTTTGTGGGAATACATTCAGAGCCTATTTTTAACCACATTTCCTTGCTGTCCTTAGCTGACGTGCTTTTTGGGGATCTACTTGTGCATGTCCATCTATCCCTATCCCAAACAACATTTGGGTTCAGTGGCAGATTCTCAGCACAGATAGACAGAATTCTGTCTTATGCCCTTATAAAAGCCCTAAACATAGGAGAGATAGGAGAGGTCCCACCAATGTCTGCTGTGGGAGATATCTGCCAGAGCCCTCCAACGTGTCCTTGGATGCCTGCACCACTACTTCCACACTCCCTAGAAAAAAAACACCTAAAAAGATGACTTCCCTCAGGAATTCCAGTATGCAAAAAAGGCACACGCTTGTCCCAAAGCCCCTAACACACACGGTGACTCATAGCCTTGCCCCCCATATTGAGCTGGTGCCAGGAAGCAGTGGAACAAAGCCAAACTGCAGTATGAGTCCTCTTAGTTGGGAGCAGGGCTTGGGGATTTGCAATGGAATGGCCCACACTGTTGTAGTACATCTGCCCCCTGAGCAAAAACCTATTTCAGAGTGGCAGACCTCTATGCAGGACTTGCTGGAGCACCAATCCACCTGCGGTCAGAGCGGTGATTGGTGAGGAGGGGACACTGCATGCTGCTTCCTTCCACCCCCACTGCATTGGGCTGGGCACAGGGAAGCAGAAGAAGGAAGGGTTTGGTGCTGGCATGCAGCCGCCTCCGCAGCCACCACAGGGATGTGGCTGCAGGGGGTGACACCCGAGCCTGCTGGGGTATTGAAGGCTGCTAGGACACTGTGGGATGGCACTCTGAGCCCTACATTTCTTGGCACAGCCATAACCATGGGTCTTATCCATGCAGGGGAGAGGTTTGCTCAGTTCGTGTCTTCCTGGGCATGGTCCATGAGCCAATTCTCTGTTCTATCACCTTCTCCTCATAGGAGATGACAGTAAATACTGCCAATGAATTCACTCACATCCTCCGAGTCAGAGCCTGGAGCAGTCACCTTGGCCCTCTACCTTTTATGCTAAATATACATGATTCAGAAAAGCTGGTATGTACTCAATATCAAGATCCCTTCCAAACTAAGCCAAACTGCTGGAGCCATCACCGTGGCATGCTGGTAAATGGGTTTTAAAACAGGAACTAAGAGTTGTGTCTAGCAAGACTACTCCATTGGGTGTAGCCCACCATTACACAGAACCACACAGGTTAAAAGAGTGTGAAGACACTGCTCCAGTACGTGGTGATCTCTGCATCTTGCTGGAAATAGTCACAGGGAAAAAAAATGGGAGAAAAGAAGTGAATAAAATGGGGCCAAGAAGATCAAGCGTGCACTTGAGCAAGGAGCTATTAAGTAATTATTGCCTGTTGTAATTCAGTCCATCTCCCATTGCGAGATGGGGTCATGCTCAGAATTGGGATTAGCCCAGAGCTGGCTGCAGTGATATGAAATTGGGAGTGCACAGGCAGCACAGGGATACCCAAGAGAATATGGCTGACATTGACTCTCAGCATGACTAACTGATTGCCTGCAGGGACTTATCAGACACTTCCAACCCAATGCTAGGGAGAAAAATTTTTCCTGGGAACCTGCTGGAGGACAAGCTCCAGTCTTCTCTCTGTGCGTTTCTCCTTGTGTTGCTCCAAGAGGAGAACCTGTGCCCTGTTCACAGTAAGCCTGCATCCCCAGGCAACTCCCTGCTGGAGACTGATCCTGAGCAGATGCTATCACTCCTGGCACCTAAGCAGCACCCAAAGGGTTTGTGCTTGCCATAGCTTTGGCCAGCTGCTGAGTTACAGCTGCCAGCGGCCATTATAAACTCCAGTAAAGGAGGGCAGACAGCTTTATGCCCCCTCTTGCCTTTTCCAGCCTAGAAGATAGTGAAGTTCCCAGCCTGCTGCTGTGAGATTGTGCTAACAGGGAGGGAAAGCAAGACTTGATGTGGTTGGATACAATCAGCTGTTGCAGAAAAAGAGCAAGGCTCTGCTGCCCTGTTCCTTCAGGGCCTGGGATTGGTGATGCCTCCAGCATGTTCCCAGAACACATGCGTGCAAGCAGCATTCATTTTAGACCCAGAACCAAACATGCAAACAATTATAGACCTTGTTTGTTCCTTGCTTTCTTGCGTACCTTTTTAAAGTCTCCTTCCTAGCAAATGACCAGGTTTAGTGAAGGAAGAAGGGTATTTTTAAGACAGATTTTAGGAAGCGAAATAGCTCTCAGTTTTTCCCTCCAGCAATCATTTGCTGTGACACGAGATAAAAGGGGGATTCTTTTCATTGTAATTATTAGCTGCAGAAGGCCATAAAAAATGGGAAATTGTCTATTCCAGCTGTGTCAAAGGTATAATGCAGTTTTGGCTTTCTCAAAATTAACACCGATTTATAGCTAGCCATGATATGCAACTCAAAACAAAACAGCATAATTTCTGTATTTCAAAACAAGCTGGCAGGAAAACAAACCATCCTTGCACTTGCTGTGAAATGCTGTAACCCTCACCCCCAATTATTTAATCATCACTTTGTGTCTTAGAAAAGCCCTTCAGAGGACTTAAAAGGAAGTTTGGGACCCGTGTGGTTATGGAGTTGGCAAAGAAATCACTTCCTTGTAGATACCATCTGCTGGGCTCATATCTTGCTTTTACAGAAGCAACACTGTGTCCTGTCACTGGGGAAATGTGAAAAATTAACTGAAAGAAATCTTTCAGATCTCAGGACCAGTAAATCATAGAATGGCAGAATCGCAGACTGGTTTGGGCTGAAAGGTTCCGTGAAGGCCATCCAACCCCACCTGGCCTTGAGCACCTCCAGTGATGGGGCATCCCCAGCTCTGCACAGCCCGTGCCAGTGACTCACCACCCTAAAGGCCAAATCCATTGTGGCTTTGAGCTGGCAGAAACCCAAGGAAACCACCCGGACCCCCATCCTCCAGCAGCCCAGAGTGCAGCCTGCACTGCTGCAATCAGTGAGCACGTAACGCCCATAGGGCTCCAGGCTGTGAAGGCTGATGGTGAGATCAGATGGAACAGGTGTGTAGGTTTGGCTGCACGCTTAAACAACCACAGAAAATTTGCCAAGGAGGCAAGGAAGATCTCTTACTTGCTGTAGGCAGAATTTTTTTTTTTACAGCTAAACAAAATTTCAGCTAATTAAAGGGAGAGAGGAGCAGGAAGACTGTGTCCATGTGGGCTGTGTGTAGATCTGCAGCAGGATGTATTTCAAGGCTACGCAGACCATGGTCAAGCAGAAAACTTGACAGACACAGGGAAAGGCAGAGCAATAATCATCAATTATACCCTGCAGAAAAAATGGAGTGATTCCTCCAGCTGCCAATGTGGGAGGATGTAAGGAGCCCTGTGGAAGACCTCAAGTAGGAAATTGTGCTGTCTGGAGCCAGCTAGCTAGTGAGACTTCTGCATTTTCTGCTTTTGGTTTATCTGCTCAGGACAAACCAAACATCAGTCCTAGACATATTCATATTAGCTCTTAGCTTTGCTGTGTGGTTACAGTAAAATATTCATAGCACAGGCTTTCTCCATCTGTGAAAAACAGTTTTAGATGTCTCTGTCTTATAGCAAACTTTGTTCAGTGAGTTGTGCAAGACCTCCTTTGGAAATACTTGCTGCATATCCATAACATGCTGGGCTGTCGGGCTGCAATCTCAAGCCACACAAATTTACCTCTTTAACAAAGTGTTGCATTCAAGTCACTCCAGAGCTTTTCATTCATTTGATTATAACTGCAGCTTGGAAGCAGTGGAACTTGCGTGTACCTCTGGTATCGAAAATGTATTTATGAGAAGTGGTACATTGTGACAAACATGGAAGGAAGTGCCAGCAATAGCATCACACTGCTCTGGTGTGGTTAGCTGTGGCTTTGAGCTCAGGGGGTTGGACAGCCTCACTGTGTTCCAGGGCTCTGAGCTCAGCAAAGTGCAGGGATTGGTTCAGCCATTGCTACCCTCTCCCACATGCAGCCAAGGCCAGGAGATACTGGTCTCCTCTGTCATGCCTACAGAAATCCCACAGGTTTGTGCTATGTACCTTGCTGATGAAAGCTCTCAGGGAGGCAAACACGTGCTTAAGAGCTGCTTCTGACTGCCCGTTTTTCAGAAAAGCAAGGTGAATATCAAAAACCTTCTTCATGAGGGGATTGTGGCCATCGTTGCTTAAGAGCTGGGTCTGGAAAGCAATGAGAGAATTTACTTTGCAGCAGTGTTGTGCCTGAAGGTGAAAATGACAGCGATAATTTTGCACCATATCAATTCTTAACCCTTAACATCTTAATTCTTAATTAAGATGTGGAGCAGAGTCTTCAGTAAAACTGTAACCAGAAATCATGACAATCAGTACAAACTTACAGGATTTGGCCAGAGACTATTTTAAGAGAAGAGAATAAATCCACGTTGACACTATTGCATCACTAATTCTAAAACAAAGTTAGGTTTTGGACAATGCTCTGTAAAATGTTCACCAATGGTCCAGGTATGCTTTAAATAAAACAGGCAGTTACCAACATACGACACTGCTTTCTCCATTTTGCTCTATGAGTCTCAGGAAGAGTTTTATTTACGATCCACATGTTTTAGTTGAAATTATTTATGCCGTCAATAAGAACAGCATCAGCACTTTTACTGCAGCACACTTCTGTGTGGTAACACTGGATGTCTGTAAAAGCAAAGCAGAAGCCCATTAAAGCAGAAGGGAACGCAGCCTATCCTGTGGTTTGAAAATCATGTTGTTTTGTGGTCCAGCTATATTAAAAAAGAGGCAGCGGTGAAAATAAAACAAGCTTTAACTCTTGCATCTAGATCCTTCTGCTGCTGCCAAGCTGCTATGGAGCAGATGGAAGCACCAGGATGGCCTTTTTTCTCAGTAACAGAAGCACAGGATATGATTTGTTTCGTGTTGTTCAGTACATCTGAAAATGAAATCTTGGTGGTGCTTACTCTGAGATACAGAGCTGTTCTTGCAACACCATGCAAAACACAATGCTCTTTGGAGGAACTCTGCTCATGAGTTCCTCCAATTTCAAGGAAGAGCTTTTCTGGACCAGTATGTCAGTACTTGTTTGCCTGCCTGGGCTTCTCTCCATCACAGAGGCTCTGATTCTTGCAGATGTCAGTGACTGCCACAAATGTGAATCAATACATGGAGGGGACTGGTGCTATTTGGACTGTCAAGTACAGCTGGAATTCCTCAGCCCTAGAGACATCCACATACAGCAATACACAGAAATCTAAATGTAAGCAATTAATGATAGAAAGCAGTGACTGTTCAAAGCATGCCAGACCTTCATTTCCCTTTCCACTGCCTCCTTTCTATATGGTGGTTTCCTTTTTTTCTATTTTGCTCATGTGTACAATCATAACAAACAACATAACATCCACATAATTTTCTCTGGTCTTGCATTTTTGAAGGAATTAGGAGATATTGCATAATTGCTTGGCAAGCCCATGAAACACTCCATGCAATAAGCTGCAAATGATTTACTTCTGTAAACACTTCACAATCTGTCAGTCTAAAAGAACAGATCACTGAAAGCAACAGGCACACAGAAACACAGCATGCTGTACGATGGCACTATTGATTTCAAAGCTGACCTTGAAACTCTGAGTGAAAAAAGAGATGGTGTCCAGGACTATCAGGCACACTTCAGTGGCTATGTTGCCCTCCAGCAATGCCTGGTGCACAATATCTGCTTCTGAGGTGCCTGCATCTGTGAATGGAAAACAAATCAGGAAGAAATGGTGCTCAGCACTCCCACCAAATCTAAGTGCTGATACGGATAAGGTTCTCCCTTTTCACATCCCCAGGCAATGAGGAGCAAGTGATCAATGGACGCGTGCATGTTTTCAACAAGCTAGTATGGCATGGGCACACCTTGCTCTGCTGTACGTACTGTGGTTGAGTGTGAAAGATGTGTCCAAGCTGCCCAGGTGTTGAAGCCGTGCCTGCATCCCCCCAGCTCTGCTGCGAAGTGCTGGCATTGTCTGCGATTTCCTATCAGCTGCCACGTGCTTGGACACCCAGACGTCGTGCACCCTGCAAGGGCAAGGAAGGCTGTGGGATGGGATAAGGGTTGCTCCAGGCCTGGGGGCTCCAGCACAAGAAGGATGTGGGGCTGCTGTAGCAGGTGTGGAGGAGAGCTGCAAAGGTGCTCAGTGGGCTGGAGCACCTCTCTTATGATGAAGGGTTGAGGGAACTAGGTTTGTTTAGCTTGGAGATGAGGAGGCTCCAGGGAGACCTCACTGTGGCCTTTCAGTACTTGAGGAGAGCTTATAAGCACTTTTTCTAACAGAGTCTATCAGTGATAAGATAAGGGAAAATGGTTTTAAACTAAAAGAAAAAGAGGGGAAACTTAGGATAGATGTTAGGAAGAAATTCTTTACTCAGAGGGCACAGACACTCACCAGGCACTGACTCTACTGGCTAGAGATGCTGTGGATGCCCCATCCCTGGAGGTGCCCAAGGCCAAGATGGGGCTCTGGGCAGCCTGACCTGGTGGGGGGGCACCCAGCCCACAGCAGGGGTTTGGAGCTCAATGACCCTTAAGGTCCCTTCCAACCTCAGCCATTCTGTGATTCTATGACACTCGAGGCACCTGCCTGGAGACCTGGCCTCCCTCTCATGCGCTATGTGGCTCATCCCAATACTGACTGAACTACTCCCTCCTGCTTCAGATTGCCTTCGAGCTAAGAACACCAGAGCTGCTGCTTATAGGGCTCTCACCTGCAGCCAGCTGCAGGGTACACTGCAAACCTGCACAGGCAGCCAAAAGTGCCTGGGGCTGGGGGTCTTGTGCAAGAGCTAGAGGGGAAGGAAAGGGAAGGGTGCTACAAGGAGAGGACTCTACTCATTGCATGGCACTGAGATGAGTCCCAGCGTGGCCCCACAGACTTCCTGCCTGCTAGGGTTTGCCCAGTGTGGGTGTGAGTGCTCCCTTCCTGCCCAAGCTGCAGCAGGGAGTGTGGGGAGGGCCCCCAACCCCGGATGGAAGAGCACAGTACCTGGCGATATTTCTCTTCCCCACATATCTGAAGTGAAATAAACACACTCTGGAAAAAAAAAAAAAAGAAAGAAAAACGTTACAGATTCTGCAGATCAGGAACAATCAGAACATTTTAAGTCATCCCAATCCTTGTCTGTAGGCACACTCCTCCACACATGAGAGTTTGGGGTCTATATTCATGCGTTGCAAGACCTCAGACCCTTGCTTCTGAACTCCCTGGTGCTCTGCTGACTCCCCAGCTATCTGCTGCTGTGCCACCTCACCACACCCTGGCCGGACACCTCTAGGGCTCTGCAGGGCTCTGTGTGTCCTGAGAGGTAGCTGCACTCACTCCTTCCTCCTTGCTGCCAGCACAGAGGTGCAGGGTTTGAACTGCAGCCTCGTGATACTCACTCCAGAAGCACAAGGACGTTGATCAGCTCTTGAGGTGAGAATTTGTTCCAGTAGGCTAAAAGCGTATCTGAGAGAGAGAAAGAAATACATTGAGATTCTTCTCTTTTAATAGAAAAGGGACCTTATAGACCCAAGCAGCTCACGACGGTCTCTTGTCTTTCTGGCTGCCCTCTGGTACATCCCATAAGGAGCAAGAGCCACCAACCTTCAGAGATCATCTTCACAATGTAGAGGTAGCACATCAGGAGCGTGCGGATCTCAAACTGGTCCAGGCGGCTGCAGTGAGACACGCTGCTCCTCGTGGAGCTCCTACGGATCTAATGGGACAGGAATGTCACGTAGAGGCCCAGTGGCCATGGGTATCTGGGCTGTGCTTGAGCACAGACACAACAAATCTGGCATGTGCCAGATGCACCAGCGCTCCTCCCGTCCCCAATAGCACCTCATAGGACATGCCTTGGACAATTCCCATCTAGGGATAGGCAGTCTGGAAATCCAGCCAAAGCTTTCTTTGCCCAGCAAACAAATGTCTGGGCAGAGAAGGATGCCTTATCTAGCAAAATGCATGGCAGCCTTGCTGCTGCTCCTGCTCGCTACAGCATCTGAGCTCTGTGACGTTTTTGAAGTTTTTGCCAAACAAAATTCATTCACTTTCACGGTTTAAAGCAAGAATCTTTTTGTTAAATGTGTATGCATCAAACCAAAATGTCAGTAACTAAAGAAACAGGAACTTTCCACTTAAGCAAAGAGCCATTTTGTTTTCTCCTCCTGAGTTTTGGGAGTGCCTTTTATTTTTTTCCCCTCCTCTTTCGTGAGTTAGGCAAACAGAAGAGAAAGTCTTCTGTTGTCAGTGTCTGAGGGAAAGGAAGGCTTGTGCATTCTGTGGTGGGAAAGAGGGGACTTTTAAAGATGCATCACGTCGTTTGGCATTCTCTGTGCTTGCCCTAGTCATATCCTCTGACAAACGGATACAGTTAAGCTCTAAGGAGGATGCTTCTCTTAAAGCTGTGCCTCATATGTTTGGAAACTGACCCGCAGATCATATGTGTTGTTTATTCTGGGACAGGCTATGGACGTGAGTCATAAGAACACAGAATTAAACATTCAGATTAGGGCTGCAGATACAGTGCTATGGCCAGAACTGTGCTGCCGACCATGCCAAATTGTCCAGAGAGCACACACTCCAACAGAACTGCAATAAACAGTGTTTGCTCCCATACAGAGCCTTAGAGCTGTGCTCCTTCACAGTGCATTGGTCTTACAGGGCTTTGAGGAAGTGATATACA
The DNA here is from genome assembly GCF_905368555.1 of Meleagris gallopavo. NCBI lineage: Eukaryota > Metazoa > Chordata > Aves > Galliformes > Phasianidae > Meleagris > Meleagris gallopavo. The sequence goes on along the minus strand of NC_139412.1, from coordinate 3,310,644 downwards.
TTGACAGAGAAGCTATTTTCTACTACTTTGAAAAATATACCTTCAAGGATACGGACGAGTGTACCTGGCTGTGGGGATGAGGTGAGCTGAAAGCCAAATGTTTTCTGCAAACCCAGCCAGGTGTTGCTGCCAGCAGGGTGGAAGCACATGCCCTGAGCTCTGCAGTGTGATGCTCAGGCGATTGGCTGTGCTTGGTTTTGTAGCCTTGTGATTCTTGCGGGGGAGCCCCACCTCTCCTGAGCATGTCAGGACACAGTCAGCAGGAGTCCGGATAAGCATTGCTTTGCTTTGCTCCTTGGAAGGGCCAATGTTTTTAAAGCTGTAGCAAGGATTCGTGCCAACCCAACACATCTGGAGAGCACCTGAAGGCAAACCAGGAGCTGGTCTGCACAAATACCGATTTCCATGCGTGCGATCTGCCAACAAGGGGAGCACACACCATCTGGATGCTGCAGTCGGACCTCTTTGTGCTGTCACCTTCTGCAAGTTTATGACTGTGCTAATTTTCCTACCAATATCTCATCTCCCACGTCAGCAGTCACCAACTCTCACATCATTGTGCTTTGACTCCCAGCTGTGTGTGTGAAAACCACTCAGTGTATGCTGACCGGGCTCAGCCCTGTCCCAGCACAGAGAACACATCTGTGTGTGGATACATGCACCGTGGGAGCAGAGCATTTCCTCATGGATTTTGCCATTCATAAATAATTTGCCAACACTTACATTTTTGTCTCAGAGACTTTTAAAGAGGGAAAGCATACCAGACCAGTAAGCCCAGCTTCTGCTAAGATGAATCTGTTTGTTTCCAAACTGAGGCATTTCATAGAATCATAGAATGAATCACAGAATGGCCTGGGTTGAAAAGGACCACAATGATCATCCAGTCCCAACCCCCTGCTATGTGCAGGTCACCAACCAGCAGCCCAGGCTGCCCAGAGCCACATCCAGCCTGGCCTTGAATGCCTGCAGGGATGGGGCATCCACAGCCTCCTTGGGCAACCTGTTCCAGTGCCTCAACACTCTCTGTGTGAAAAACTTCCTCCTAATATGTAACCTAAACCTCCCCTGTCTCAATTTAAAACCATTCCCCTTGTCCTATCACTATCCACCCTTGTAAACAGGTGCACCCCCTCCTGTTCATATGCTCCTTTCCAATATTGGAAGGCCACAATGAGGTCTCCCTGGTAATTACAAGCTGTTTTTTCATTGTTACCAATTGTTTTTTGTCCCCCTTAGCTAACAGCCTGCGCACAGCACTGAGCACTGTCCTTTCTAACCCCAGATACGTTACATTTTCACTCTGATCCGGGGAACCAGTTGCCCCCTCTGAGTTCAGGGATCCTTTTGAGTCCTCTCGCTTCATCCCATGGCCATTTGGAAGTGCTGCTGAAAAAAAAAAAACACCACAGACCCCAAATGATGCGGTTTGCACTCACACTCCTCAACATATCACACTGCCAAGGACTGGTGGTAGTTGCATTGAAAATAAAAGCAAGAGTAGAATTTTAGAACAGTTAATTTACCTGAATCTTTGTCCGCAATCAGGCTGGATCTGTTTGAGGGGGATGCAAAATTGCAGATGAATTCATCCCTGGATGCCTGTAAAGCAATAGGAGGTTTTTGTGACCAACAGGAGATAGCACCTATTCTTTTATAGAAGAGAATAATGGAATAAAAAAGAAAATTAGAGCAGCTTTTAAAACGCAGGTGAAAATTGCTTACATCCTTAATAAGGAAACAAATGCCCTGGGGAGTAGTACAGAGAACAGCAAGGCACGTTAGAGGAAGCGATGGCAGGTTGTTGCCTTTCATTTTTCATCACTTGATTTGATGTTGTTTTTATTCGGACTTTTTTTTTTTTTTTTTTTTCCCCTGTTGTTGCTTTGCCCTAAACAAACTGGGAAGCCTCATCTGCAAGCCTGAGCCCATCTAGGAGGCAGACGGGAACTGAGTCCTGTTCTAGCTCATTGCATTTGGAGGGACTTACCTCTCTGCACAGCACGATGCATGCCATAGAGGAATACAACAGCAAAGAAAACAGCAACGCAGCAGGTAGAGAACCGTCACAGGAGAAAGGTCAAGCAAAATAAACAAGCACATTACTGGATGGAAGGAAGAAAAAGAAGCCCATTTGGGCCGCTGGGCTGTACTCACAGGGCTGGAGGCAGCTGTGCAGGAGATGAGCACGTCGCGGCCGGCCACGCGCTGGATGTTTTCCAGCAGCAGCCCCAGCAGCGGCAAGTAGAGCTGGACGATTTTGGCCTGCTGGTTCTGCAAAAGGGGAGAGGAACAGAGGTAAGAGCTCAGGGTTTCCACAAAGTGAAAAAAGGAAATTCTTCAGCCAAAATGTGTAGATGCCACCAGTGGGTATTACCCTTCCAGCAGTGAGCTCTGGGAAATGAGGGATTTCGGGGGCTGAATGGCATTCCCAGTCGTACGGGAAGCATGGCAAACAAATCATAGAATCATAGAATGAATCATAGAATGACTTAGGTTGGATGGGACCTTAAAGATCATCTAGTTTCAACCCTTCTGGCATGGGTTGGTTGCCATCCACTGAACCAGGCACCAGCTCAGGATGCCCAGAGCCCCATGCATGGCCTCAGGCACCTCCAGGGATGGAGCACCCACAGCTCTGGGCAGTGCCAAGGCCTCACCACCCTCTGAGTGAACAATTTCCTCCTAACTTTTCACCTAAATTTTCCCTCTTTTAGTTTAAAATCATTCCTTGTCCTGTCACTGTCAGACCATGTAAAAAGTCAGTTCCTCTCTGCTCAAAAGCTCCTTTCAGTGCTGGAAGGCTGCAGTGAGGTCTCTGTGGATTCTTCTCCTGGCTGAGCAAGTCCAGATCCTTCAGCCTTTCTCCAGAGGAGAGTTGCTTCAGTCCTCTGAGCATCATCATGGCTTCCTTTGGACCCACTCCAAAAGCTCCATGCCTTCCTTGCACTGGGGGCCAGAGTTCTTGACACACAATCCCGGATTTCCTAACTCTTTAACTGGCAATTCACAGCTCCATTTTGAAGTGCAAAACCCGGCAGTAATGAAATAAAAACATTTGCTTCTTGAGAGGTGCTGTCTATTGCTTCCAGTTGGGAATTCTCCGTAGCAAACACTTCTAGTTAAAATAGTTTGGAGGAAGGAATTAACTTAAAAACTTGAATTAACTGATACAGATTGTTTATAAAGTTTTGAAATAATCAAGAGCAGTCTATTTGGCCTTTTCTAAATCATGGTTCTCTGACAACCAATTCTTTTCTTGTTAAAAAATGATTATCCTGGAGTTGACAGAAAAAGATATCTAAGGGCTGTGTTGTTTTGATACAAGCACCCAACATTTTCTTCTGATTCCGTATGACAAAAGATATGAGAAACCTTGATAATGCCCATGGGCTCAGCAAACCCTCTCTCAACCATTGATGAAGATGAGGTTTCCTTAGCTGGAGTGAAACTGCAGCAGCATCTGCTGCCTGCAACGAGGCTGGTTTCCCGGACGCCAGCTGAGCATCCTGCCCTGGCTCCATGCAGCCTTCTGGCCATGCAGCCCAGAGCAGGACACATACCAGAATTCAGCAGGGCAGTTTTAAGACACGTGGCGTTTTTGAGAAGGCAGGGAGCTGCTGCATGCTGATGAAGCAAACAGTTTCTGAATTAGCATGAGGGCTTTCAAACATCCAGAAGAGCCGAAACAGGCTGCCTCTGACCCAGCTGTGACAGAGAGTTGGCAAACCTCTCCTGTTTCACCAAGTCTGTGCAGCAACCACGTGTTGTGGTTTGTTCCAGGCTGTGCGAGTCACTGGGGATTCGTGGTGCAGAGAGAAACAAGACCACCTCCCACTCAGCCCTTCCAGTTATGCTGCTGAAAGTCCAGAGAAGGGAGAGGAGCTGCCTCCAGTCCATGCAGAGAGGCAGGAGTCCCTGGTGCATTTGGGTCACGTCCCCCACCCTTTGTGTCCAGGATGCTATCCATATTCCAAAGTAAAATCCTGAATGTAGCAAACTAGGAGCAATTTTAAGAGCTAAACTCTTAACAGAGGCATGTTTACAGCCTACAGCAAGGACACGTAGTGTCTGTGCTGGTAGCTCAGTACTTTCAAGGACATATGTTTCAGCAGGGATCAGCATCGAGAAAGAAAACCAGCCCATCTCCGAGCTCTCAGCAATACCACATGCTGAGCCACTGACCAAAGGAAGCTGAAAACTCCCCAGCGGAAATCCAGCATCTCGTGAGAATCCACAGATCCTCTCTTCTGGCTCACTAATTGGCAGAACATGCAGCTGACTTGTAACAGAGATCAGTCCTGCTTCCTAATTATAGTACATTAACGCAGGATATTAATTTAAGTCCAAGTCCAGAAGACCACTGACTTTGATTAACTTTGAACAGCCTCTTGGCTAAGGACACTTTCAAGTCCTTTAATGGCTCGAGGCTTTATTATGTAAACTTTATTATGTAAATACTCAGCATGGATAAGAGCTCTGCAGTTATCACGCCACATTATTTGTATTCCTAGACCATTTCTCAAAGCTATTCCTCTAATGTTATAACTGTAACTCAAAACGGTTCCCTGAACGGTAATGAGAACACCCTCAGTGCATCATACAAAATCTAAAGCTGATGTTTTTCTATAAAATTCAAGACCTTTACGTTTAAAAGCCAAGAAAATAAGCCTGACCTTGTGCTGGTATCTGTTGTCGAAGGCATGCTTTATCAAGAGATTTTTTAAGACTGTGATGGCCATATATCTGATATCATAGTTGTCCTGCAAGGCAACAGAGGTTTCTCTGAGAAGCATCCCCACCAGGAAATGATGCCTGCAATACTCATCAGTTAAACTGTATTCAAGATTTACATCTGAAAGAAACAGCAAAGCAATGGTTAAGGGAACTGTTCCAAAGATCTATTCAGACTGAGACAGAACTGTCAAGTAAGCCACAACAGTTCATGGGTAGGGTCCATCTCACTCTCTCCTACAGTGCAGTGATCTTTTAATGAAGCCTGAATCGATGACAGCTTTTTCAACCACAAAGTAATATGAAAGAATTTGTCATCTCCCAGTTCAGACGAGGCATTAACTCCAGCCCTCACCACCTCAGCAGCAGCTAAATGAAGGATTTATGCAGCGCAAAGCTTTGCAAATCTCAGTGCTCTGAGGACCAGTTGTAAAGTCAGAGATGGATGAAACAGGGAAAGGCAGCACAGCTCCAAGAACCGCGTGCTATCATCAGGGTCAGAGTGCGGAGCAGAGGCAAACACTGCTGGAGTGAGGGATGCAAACGAGGTGCCAAGTGACCTCCAGCAGTTTATACAGCCACACTGTAGGACTCAGGAAGCAGGGCAGGGTTCCAGGGAGCTGTGTGCCAGGAGCTGTGAGGCTCCTTTAGCTCCCTGCCAGCAGACACCAAGCACCACTCCATGGAGAAGGGCAGCTCAGTACCTAACCATCCTGGCGAACTGACTTGCACTCTGCATCTCACGCAGATTCGGGCTGTATCTATGCTGTGATCAAAGGGGTGGCTGCAACAAGGGTAAGGCATCATTGTCACTGGCTTGCCCAGATAATGCAGCGGAAAAGAGACACAGATTTCAGTGCGGGTTGCATGTGCACTCAGGCTGCTACGGATGACCTTGCCTTGACACCCACCATTATCTCTTTCAGGCAGCCCGTATCCCTAATCAGAGCCTCAGCAGGCACTGTTTGACTGTTGCATTACAGCTCTGAGCCTCCCAGAGGGATAACCTCAGAGCTGTGTGCTCCTCCCCCAGATGGTACAAACCCCGTGTGCTCAGCTCCGATATGTTTTTGAAAAGCCCACAGGCGTGAAAGCTTTTCTGTGGTGCACACACACAGCTTTGGAAGTCCCAGCCAAAGGGCTCCAACACCACTGTTCCATACAAAAAATACTTTCAGATTGTTGGCTGATTCATAAGTTGCCCTTACTGGCTTGTGAAAATCTGATTCAGAGGAAAGAGAAAGCAATCTGGAGCATTATCTAGCTTTCACTGTTAGTCATGTTAGCAAATGCCTAAGTGTCACACATCATGGTTACTTCATTAGTTGGATACAAGCTAATTGACTGGAGACTGAATATTTAATTTAATTGGACATTAGAGGACTCAGTCATCCAAGTTGGACCCACCTACTGCTCCACAGCACATGCAAATATCTAATTTGCATGTAAAAAGAAAAGGCACAAATATAAAGACAGCAAAAGTAAGCAGGAGTAAGTAAAATTTCTCCAGGCTTGGAGAAATTGGACAGCATGTTTTAATGTTTTTCCCAAGGCACTTGCTTAACTTCCAACTCCTGGCAATCTCATGGGTTCTTTGCTCGAGCACAAATACCTAAGGATATTTTAAAAACAAAACCTCAACTGGCAGGTCCTAGTCACAGTAACACAGAGGAAAGATGAGCTGCTCCTACAGCTTTTCAGTTTCACCATTGGCAAACACAAAGGTGAATGTTAACCAAGGAAGAGCACCCTTGTGTTCACACGATGCTAACAAGCAGAGGAGAGGCACCATGGTTGTGTGCTTTTCTCTATCTCAGCCATTTCTAGCAGTGCAACTTGTTAAACTATGCCAGTCAAGTAGCCAAAGTGATGTAAGAGATCAGCAGCTGGCCCAGAGGAAGCTCAGAGCAACGTCTCAGAGAGACATACCAGAATAAAGGAAACCTGAGAGTTATTGCTGCTTTTGCTACCTGGGTGCAAAGGTAACCCCTCTAAGGTTTGCATGGCTGCACCTGGGGGCACACCCAGCCATTCCCTTACCTCCACCAAAATAAATCCACAGGGCTTTCCCATGGGGAATTCCAAACCTCACTTTCCTCTGTGGTACTTGGCCAGGCTGCTTGCATCCAGAGCTGGCAATCTGCACTGTATTTATCAAGCACAGGTGAGAAACCATTACCCAGAGAGCATAAAGCTCTGTCTATAGAAACCTCAGGGGGCCCTTGAGGTGTGTCCTGCACTCAACACAGTGGCTGCATGGCTGCAGCCATCCAGATTTGCACGACACCTCAGTTTAGGCACTTGCAAACCTCGTTTGCCCTGCAGAGAACAACACCAGGAGAGGAGGAGGTGTGGTGTGACAGTGAGAACAGGCTGGGTGTGCATGATGCCACTGTATAAGCATGGTATGCACTGAGGATTGGCACAGACTCAAGACTTGTGCTGGCTGTGTTCAGCCCAGGCTTGAGCACAGCCCTACTGTTGTTCAGACTGAAAGCAGAAAGCCACAAAGAGAGCTGACAGCAGAGCAGTGAATGCAGTCTGTTCTTCTGTATCTCCGTTTGCTGTGACTCTGGCTGATGGGACACCCTTCTAATGCTGACAGTTGTGGGTAGAAAGGATTAGACTTGCACAATCTGTACTTACTGAAAGAGGGGCAACTTCTTTTGGATATTGTTAATCCTTTGCAAACTTAAATGTAGGAAATACAGTACAGACTGATTGCAGACCATTCTGACTAAGGTAACACTGCCAGACCAACATCTTCTCTTGAGGTTAACATCAGACAGGCTAAACTGAGCATACTTTCCTTGACACTAAACTGAGTTATGCCTGCTCTGAAGCCATCGAGAAGGACAAACCATAGCTTTCTAACCAATCCCTTGAGAAAAGACATACCTTGAGCTCTCTGCAGCTTGGGTTTGGAAAAGGTCATCGGTAAGTTCAGAGGAATGTAGTGCTCATGATTGCAAATGGTTTGAAGAAATTCAAACTTGTATTCAACCAGCAGCTGAGAAAACAAATAAATAAAACCGAACAAACGCAAAGTATGTTTTCAGTTTGGCTTATTTGCTTCTAGTTGTGTTTCTTGCACAAAGACTGGGGAATCTAAACAGCACTCAGTGCAACTCTGTAATTAATGGCAAAAATTTCATGGTATGAAATTATCACTACAGAGCTTTGATTGATGCAAACAGATACAAACTTCCAAGAAATGTACTACTTACCTTAGGGTCTTTAGGGCTGAATCCAGAAATGTAATCATTGATCAGGTTAAAAACAAACCCTCTGTCCATAAAGGTCAAACAGCGCTGCAGAAGAGATAGTGGAACGTCACCGATCATTAAAAGAAAAAGCAATCACCCTAAATCATCTCCATGCCACCACCCCACCAGCAGCCAGATTTGACCTTCCAGACTGCTGCTGACTTTCCAAAATTGCTTGCTCCCATTTTTCCAAGATTATTTAGACAACCTCCCTTAAATCTCCAGCAGACAACAGAAATGTGTAAAATGAGAACATGTGTATTTCATCCCAGGTTTTGAACAGTTGCTAGGCAGGATTGAAAACCCTAGATAGCATATTGAGTGCCACAGTCCATCAGAAAGATAAAGAGCCTTTCCTAGGGAAGAAGGAAACTCCCTGAAGTTTTTATCACCCAAGAAACATAAGGGATGAGGCAGTACAGACACGCATGTTTGTTTGCTACTTATTTCTATACACATATAATTCTGATTAAAGCCTGGGAGAATGAAAGAAACTGCTGACCTTCAGGAAGTTAGCCAAGCTAAAATTGGCATTTCGGGATTCTTCGGGGATTTCATTATAGCGTATGGTCACATGAGGGATGATGGCAAGCAACAGTGAGTGAAGGGCGTGCTGGTAGGAGTCTGGGAACCGCTGGGCCCTGGGCAGCTGAAAGCAAAAGTGTTGGGTGAAAAAATTCACAGGAGAGTTTGTTTGTGGTGGTTCTGTAATGCAGCATTGAACAGATTCATTTTTACCTTGATTTTGTTTTCCTCCAGTAAGTATATTGCCATGGACTTCGCCAGTGCTTCAAAGAAAAACCACGAGTACTGGAACAAATGAAAAATACTATTACTTTTCTCAACAGGATCGAACACGCTGTGTGGGGAAAAAGCAGTGTGGGAGGGAAAGTTTGCATTCAGATGGCATTTTGAAAGCATGGCTGTGCTCAGCAGCCAGCTCAGCGTGGGAAGGCACCTGGAAGCACACTTTGCTACCTGGGGTAGGAACAGCTCCAACCCCTCTGCACCCCACAACAGCCTGCAAGGAGTCAGCAGAGTTTGGGGGGCCAGCCATGCCCAGAGGGCAGCAGCTCAATTTTCCTCCCCTATCTGGCTTGAAGAAAAGAGGTAAAACTGGCAAAATGAAAAGCCCTTGCTTATGGCTGGCCATGAGACTTAACACATGGGAATTTGTCTTTGTTGTAAGGGGAGAACTTCATGTACAAAGATACAAGGAGCCATCCTGGTAGCTTTGCTCCTGGGTGGGAATACTGGGCTTTGTATCAGGTCCCATTTTCTTCCCTTCCACCTCAAGCAACCAAGCACTGCCTGTACTTCACCTTGAGCAGTTTATTGATGGCGAGAAAATCTGCTGATTGCTTCAAGATCGTGGCCATGGAAAGGACCAGGATTTCATGGGTCATCTTTGCCTGTGTCACACTGGGTTTCTCAGCTCGGAAGACGTACTGGGAGGCAAGAAGGACAGTGTCAGCAGTGTGCCTGCTCCAGCACGGAGCTGCATGGAGCAGCGAGCCGTGACTGACCTTTATGAAGGAGCGCAAGTAGTGGTCTAGGCCTTCTTCATGGCACTTGGACACGATGTGCAGAAGAACCCTGGGGAGAAATGTGTTCAGCACGCAACATGAGGGCAAGTTCCTCCCACACGCAAAAGCAGACACCACGTGTGCCCTATCCTGCTCCACCCAAAAGCCTCACCACTGCTTTTTCAGCCAATTTGCAGACCAGGGTCCCTCACAGCTCGTGTGGCTGCACCATTCTTGCTATAGCTCAGCCTCCCCACTGAGCATTGAGTGCTGAGCATCCAAAGCCTCTTCTCTTGGTGTCATCCAGCCCTGCTGCCTTCAGTGCTCAATGCTCCCTGCACAAGGAGGTGGAGGATTCCCTGCGGGGGACACATCCTACTCTTTATGCATGCCAACATGAAAGCCTGCAGCTACTTACACCCATATTGCAGTGAGCATTGGGCACCTGAACAACACTCAGGGGTTAGGTAAGTCAAAAACAAAAATATGCAGTTCATCTGCTCTCAGCCAGTTCTCTTTGGCTGGCGTTGCCCAACAGTAGCTGCATCTTCACAGCAGCTACATGGAGAACAAACCCATTTTTGCCTACTGCACATGCTGCAGATTCATCCACACTCTATGCTTCATGGCATACTGAGTTTCGCCTCATCATGAGCCCTGTCTTAATAATGGTATGAGTGACTATTACAGCTGCAGCACTACATCAAATAAATAATAATTAAAAAAAAAACTATGCAAACAAACAAAACAAAAAATCAAACAACAACTCAAAATCTGTTCAGAGAAGTGGGGAAAAATTCTCTATGGTTGTTATACTCTGAACCCCCAAACCCTATACTCCTCCTGAACCTCCAGATTTACTAATTCTGAAAGCTCTTTTTTACTGAACTAGGATAGGTATCCTCTCTAGCTCGTAGTTACACGCTCTGGATTATTTTCAAGCTGTAGTCTGGCAATTCACTGGGGACACACAGCCCCTGGAGAACATGCCAGCCCTCTGGATGCACTCCAGGCAGCTGATGAAGGCAGCAAATGCCTGGTTTCCCAAGCCAATATCAGAGCTTTACATTCCAGTCCAGGTCAGAGAGAACAACAAACTATTGCACACTGTCACAGACCCCACGAGTCAAACCACAGAGTTTACAAGCCGTTTATCAGATACGGCGGCTTTTGAAATTCCACTCTGAAATCCTGGATAGGAAAACTGTTGTCATTAACGGAGAGCTACTGACAAACTGGAAAGCTTTGAAAAAATTGGTGGAGGGACACGCGGGAACGGATCAGCCAGGAGGTGTCCTCTGTCCTTAGCAGAATGGGAGAGTGTTCCTCACAATAGGAGTCCTTACAGCCCATGTCACAGGACTGAGACTACAATGGGCCCTTCATCCTTGGGGACCCAGGGCTCAGTCTCTGGCTTTTAGTTTCACTGGAGGGAAATGCTTTTGGCTGCACGTGACCTGGAGTTGAAGCAAGACCTCCATGGAGTGGTATGCAGCATCCCCCTCTGCTCTGCAGTATGGTGGAAGCGTATGTGTTTAATGCACCCATCAGTTTACATGCACAGGGATCTCAGGTGGGACAGAAAAGTGCTCTGGCAGCTCGTGCTCCTCTGGGAGCAGCAGCAGGGCACAAGGCAGCACTGCCCTCTGGGGGCTGCAGGCACTGCCGAGCAGCACTGCACAACACCCTACTGGCCTGAAACTTCTGCAGTGAAGCCTCTGAGCCACAAATAAATCAATCAATTCATCCAATCCCTGCTCCCAGGTTTGTCCCCTCACCTCCTCGCTGTCCCCACCACTCCTTCTCAGCAGTTATCTATAAGATCACACATTTCCCTCAGGCAGCTCCCAGACCCCACACTACCCTGTGCCACCTGGACGTGCCATCCGGGTGCTTTGGTGCACAACCACTCCAACAGGCAGCAGTGGACAGCCAGCACTGCCACTTAGCACCCTGTACTGGGAAACCACCTCGCCTTGCACTGTAATTTGTGGCTTTGCATTTGTAACCAAAGACAGATGGTTTACCAGATACTCACATGGTGCAGTTGACAGCTACTTCATCTTCCTGGGTCACATTTGTAAGGACTCTAAATAGTTGCATAAGAATTACAGGTAGAAACTGAATCATTACTTGGATCTCCATGGCGTGCAAACACTAAAACAAATGTTCAAAACACAGACACTTTTAGTTCAACAATTTGCAGATGTCAAATATTTATAGTCCACAGATATTTCTGGGGCAATACAACAGGCATCAGAAAATGCTTTGGGGTGTGGACATCAGACTGCCAGAGGACAGGGGGACTTGGATCCCAAGCAGTGCTCACTGCCTGCTTCCAACTGATGGATCCCGGCTGCGTGCCCTCAGGGAGCAGCGTGAATCACTCCTGGCAGGTATTAATCTTCCTCTAAGATGTGCCAAGGCAGCTGTGACTTAATTAGAAATCACATGCTATAAGCTGACCCCAATGACCCAGAACTTAAGGCTGAAGTTTTGCTGCCAACTCTTCTTGCTACTTGATGGGATGAAGTCCCATTTTCCCAAATGCCTTTACAAAGATCTGATACCCAATAGCTTGCAGTGAGACCTTTCTCTAGAGGTCACAGCTTACTATTGGAAGTGGGATTTAAGATCTGGTGAAGGTCAGGATCATCTGGTGCATGCACCATTCACCCATCACATAGCCCTCTTTTGCCTGAGTATCATGATATGAGTCCAGAAAAGATGATGTGTTTCATTTTCAGTTTTTAAACTGCAAATCTAAGTCTTAAATCTGTATGTAAATATTTAAATTACTGAAATTACTGATGTCGCAGAAGTAAGAAGCTCCCACTTGTGGTCAGTAAGGAAATGTCTCCCTGTCTGCAGACTGCAGTGAGGTCAAAGCAACTGCTCTTTTAATGCTTGGCTCCCAAATCCGCTATATTTTTGGTTAGGGTATTTGTACACTGTGTGAAACACACCCAGTAACTCCGTGATGATAAATCCCCACCACTGGAAGTGGAGCTGTTGCTACAACAGCAATCTCAAACACAGGAAGCTTGGAAGGAAGCAAGGATGCTGAAGAGCCAAGGAACACAGCCCCTTCAAAAGCCTTGCTGGACTCTCTCCAGTGCCCTTACTCATGCTGCAGTGAGTGCTGAAAAGCTGGGTCTGGGGTCACAGCCCATCTATGGTGAAACTTCACCAAGCTGCAATCTCACTGATCTTTTTCGGCCTGAAAAAAGTCCTGATTTGAATGGATTTATTCCTGAAAGAGAGGAATCGTGCTACAGTTTTAAAAGTTTCAATTGGATGTAGGGCAGCTGGGGGGGAGCATTCAAGTTTGCTCCTCCTTGAGGAGGCTGTGCCATGAGCACTGCTGGGTGATGCTGACTTGTTTCATCTCCTGGGAAAGGTAGCAGGAAGCAGCACACAGACAGCAGAAGGTCGTGTCAGTAAGAAAAGGTGAGGATCTTGCACAACCGATCCCAGCACTGCCCAAGTGTGTGTTCCTACAGAATAGGGCTCCAGGTATTTACTGATGATGCAGAAAAACATAAAGCTCACTGACAGGCATTGTTCACCTTCAGGTATTTAACAAGCTCTCCAGGGACTTCCTTCACACCTGCCTGAACCAGCTGGCAGTACTGGAAGAATTTGTGCAAGTGCATGTCCTGGAAAAGATGAAAAGCAAGTTCAGTGCTGCAGCCTCAGTCTTTGTCAGTCCCTGCTTTCTAGCTTACATTTGAAACTCCACAGATCCGCAGCTGACAGACCATGTCCATAGCAAGCTCCCTGTCATTATCACTGGCACTTTTTGGTCCCCAGCTGCCACCCCCCCAGGACTACAGCACTGCTGCAACTCTTAATGATTGCCATTGCTTCCCCATTCTTCTCCCTCCTCCTCCCAGGATAAAGTTAATTACTGGGTTACTTAATCCCGAAAAGGATCTGGGAATGTATTTTGAAGGGAAGTGGAGATAACATGCTGTACAAAATCAGTAAGACTTTAGAACAGGTTTAGATTATGCTGAAAACAAGTTGCAGTGAACGTAAATGCAGCTGATCACATCCAGCACAGGACATCAAGCCCTGCCAAGGGCATTTCCCTATGGGCAGTGCAGACAGGCAGTGCCCTGGAGCATCTGCTAGGAATCTTTGCTGCACGTCACATGAAGCTTAGGGAAGTCCATCACCACTGAAAGTCAGCAGAACACTTAAGGACTAGGTTAAACAGCCTAAACTGGTTTCAAAGGGAAATGAGGAATCTGGTTTTCTTGTGACAAGTGTCTGCTGTAGTCAGAAAACTTCTTTTTCGTATGGCAATGAACAGCCTAATGTTTGGGGGAAATCTTTCATCTCCACCAGTTATTTTCCTTTCCATGCCATTGAAGCAGTTCATTCATTCAAATGTTTCCCTTGTCCTGCCAGTTACAGAGCCTCTAGCCAACATAACACCAGCACCTCCCAGTGCTCATTCACTCGCACAACTGTCTCATCACACCCTGACAAAGCAGAAAACCCAGGCAATGAATCCCAGACCTGCTGCTAGAGAAGTATCACAGCACTGCTCTGCAAACAGCAGAGAAGCAGCAGAGATACAGCAAATCCTTCCTCTGCTTTTGTGTTAAAAGTCTACACAGATAACATGCCCAACCTACCTGGGTGTAAATGGTTGAGTCCAAGTGGATTCTGACTTTAAAGAGTGGCTTTGCTCCATCCACCCACTTTGCATCCACGCTGGACTGCTGTGAACAGACAACATTCATGCACTTGGCTTCAGACTGTGGGAAGAAGGTGGTTGTGTGCGGGCAGACAAGGGGTGAGAAGGTAAGCTTGAGGTGGAATGGGGACCCCCAGTGACATGAGAACATGCTCACAGAACACGTCCACTCTCCTGCTGTGCACCATGTGCAACAGCCCAATCCAACCTATCACAAAACACACCAGTTTTGAGGGCTACACTTCTGTGATGATCTTTCCAGCCACGCACAAGCACAAGCCCAGAAACTGCGGGGGCAGCAGAAGCTCAGCTTTCCTTTTCCCTTTATGTTTAAGCCCATTTTTTAATGTCTTCCCTACCCTTCGTGACTCTGTGTCCCCAAGACCCAGGTAGCCAGGTGGAAGGTTGGATGAAACAGGCAAATGCCGTTCCAGGGTGACAATCCGTCCATCCTTCAGCAACGGGACCCAAGCGTATCCCACTGCAGAGGAAACCAATGGACAAAATTAGCAGACACACAGTGATGTATAGTTAGTTCAAGCTCCAAAAACAGCTGTATCTCGCCCTACAAAAATCCAACTCACAGTTGTGCAAGTGGCTCCTACCAAGCAGGGATCAATCATATCAGCCTTGCTAAAACATATTTTACCTGCTGACTCAGTGAACAAAATTCAGCACAACGGAGATCAGGAATGGGTTTGAGGAGCAGAAATGATGTGCAAGCCTTCAGCAAAGTGGCAAAGGTCCTTTAGTTGCCCAAAGACCAGTTGGAAGGAGAAGCATCCCAACCAGAGGGACTTCAGTCTTTTACACGTGCCCAATGTTGGCAGGAGTGGCCCCTGAGGCCCTGATCTTGTGCCAAGTGCTTGATAGTGACTTGACTGACAATTTCCCCATTCATACATCAATGTTTGGTACCAGCAGCAAAATTTGAGCTTCACCATACACAGCTTAAACCCACAGTTTCTCTTAGGATGCTCCCATAAAAGAAAACATAGACAGAAAAGTGTTGTAGTCAAATATTATGCTCCAGCAGAAGTAATGTAAGGAGTGAACATACCTTGAGTTTCAATGGTGTCCTGTTTTTTCGATGTTGCCTTTGTATTAATTTCACAGCTGACATGATAGAAGGTGAAAAGCAAATGATGCTTTTGATGGAGGTGAATTGGAAGCTCAATTTTAATCTAAAATGATATCATGATAGGTAAGGCTGTATTTTTAATCACGGAATAGTACTTTAAGTTCTATTTTATTTCACAAATGTTACATTTTATGCAGTTTTACAAGACAGACTACTACCATCTTAAATAACTCCCAACTAACATTTTCAGCACATTTGCACATTACTTATTAATGGTGGTGTGTGATTGGAGTGCACAAAGCATGACAGTAAAAACAGCAGAAAACAAACTGGCATTAAAAATTGATAAAATCTCTGGCTCTGCTGGGTTCTTCTACTGAGGGGCAAAGAGATGATGTTTGTTTTTTAACCTGTATTTCCCCCAGCCCTGGAAACAGATGTATCCTGAAAAGCTGCTTGGCTTTGTAGCACCCAGGAAAGTTTATTTCCCACCATTTTGCTTTACCTCGTCGTAGAACTCCGGGCTCTGGTTGTGATGCAGCACAGCTGCATAAGCGTTGGATGTCAGGAGCTGGCCTCCAGGTTTGCCATAGATACACTGGAAATACAAATGAGAAGCTTGATTCGGGGCTGCTGCCACCCTAAATTAGATGACCGAATGGAAACAGTGAGCATGGAAACTGTTTTCCTATTGTTCTGCTCAGCCTGGTTGGCATATGGTACGAAGCTGCAAACAAATGTCAGCCCCAGGTCACTAGAAATAAAAGGTACCCACCTTTAATGGCCTGGCATCAGCTTCATCTGAATCCCTGAACTCAATGCAGACAGCAATATTCCTTGCCTGAATTAGAAGAAAAGAGGAGGATGAGCCACATCCACAGGTCAGCAGCATCACTCCAGAGCCCACCAAGTCACTCACCTTTGCAAACACCTTCTGGTTCTCATACTTCAGATGCAAGGGGTACACATACAGGTGGTTTTTGTAGACAGTGAAGGGATAACAGTATTTTGCAACTTCTGGGACAAGCTCCTCCACTTCAACTGCAATGTTCTCACAGCTCTTCTCAAAAGGCTTTATAGGAATATAAGAAGCTGTCACACAATCTAAAAGAGAAGGAAAGGATGAGCACATGCTGCACAAACATGGGAAGCACAGCTCATGTGTCATGAAATTTGCAGGTCTGAAACTGCCATTGCTCCCAAGAACTCAGTTCTCTCCATACCAGAGGGCCACACGTGTGACCAGGCACCAAGGTGTGGCTCACTCCGTAAAAATAATTAGGGGGAAATTCTCCTCTCAATCATGTAACATCTGAGGTCCCCAGCTGCACTAGCAACACTGAGAAAAGATGGGTGCACAGGAACCACAGGGCTCTGCTCTTCTTGCCAGAGGGGACTGCAGAAGTGTCACTTCACTGAAGCTCTGGGGAAAGTCAAAGGGCCTTTTGGACTTCCCACGTCTGGGCAGGGATGGCTGCTCTGCTCAGCACCTCCATCTTAAGATTCCAGAAATCTGACCTGTTACTGCTTTATAAAAAATGCCACATGACCACATGACCAAAGAAGATGGACTTCTGAAATGACAGCTTGAGACTGACTTCTCAAAGTGCACAAGTCCTGCAGTGTCAGAACTTTTCCACCCTCTGCTTCCATCAAGAGAGTTTTTAACTCAAGTCATGGTGTTGGAGGAAAGGGAGAGGAAAGGCAGCCTGCTAAAAAGTCTTTTAGACAGGGAAACAGATGACAGAATCCATGACAGAATATGGGATGATCCTGTGATGTGACACTGAACACACCACAAGTGTGGAGAATCAAACTGAACACATAATGTTATGGATCAAAAATGTTATCTGAGCTCAATGTAATAATAATGGCAAAAGCAGACAGGCGTCTTCCTTTAGATTTAGGATGTGACAGCCATGCAGAATGTGACACCCTCAGGTGAATCTCTGCACTTAGACCACATCTCTCCACAGAATCCATCAGAAAAACAAGTCAGTGGTTGTGTTGAATTACTGATTTCTTATTTCAACCCCAAGATATTCTTGCTAATGAAACAGAAAAGCTCCCCATACAAGCACTAACTCCCGAGGCTAGCACCATCAGCATTTATTTTCAAATCCAAAATACTTACTTGTGAAGTCCAGTGGGATGTCCTTGATGACAATATTTAACTGGGCTGGAATGATCTGCAGCTTTGTCTTCTCTGGTCTGCATTAGGAAGAAAGGAGTGAGATGATGAATTTTGAAAATTCAAGTGCTGAACCCATCAGCAGGGCTTTTAGTTACCTCTTGAGTATTTTAGAAATTGTTATCTTGTGCTTACACCTACTGCTTAAAAATGTATGTTAAAAGGCCTGTTCAGCCTCTGCACCAGGCTTACTTCTTATACTCTGCTAATAGCTTCAGCATATCTTCATTCGAGAGTTTGCCACTGTCTTGCTTGTACAAGGGCGAGAATTTTCCTTCAGCATCAAGAGTGCCCTGGGAGTCTTTGAACACCGGTCTGCAGAAAAGAAGAGACACATTCCCTAAATGATGGTAAAGATGCAGGCATAGGACAATCAAGCTTCAGAATACACATGGCAAGCTGCACACCACCAAATCCCTATCCACTATGACAGTCATTTGGTGTTCCCATGTCATTATTGCCCCTTGTGTCAGCACCAAATGGCAATTTAGCAACAGGAGGTGGTGGCAGAGAACTGAACTTGCCTGTAGGGCCTTCTTTTGACATGAGTTTTAAGGGAGTTAACACTGAAATAACAGCAATGAAATACAGTCACTATCTCCAGTTGTTCCCAAGAACATTAATTAAAGCAGAGCCAGAGACAGAGATGTAACTGCTGCTTGTCTCTGCTTTTGTCCCCTCCCTGGCAATGTATGGTGCCAGGGAGTAATTTCTGCACCAGTTCTCACAGTAGCACGGGACAGGCCTGTGGGATGTTCTGCTTTGAAATCAGTAGCTGCAGGTCAGCAGGAAGGTTACAGTGTTCCCAGAACTGTTTACTATTTAATATTTTGTTTCTAATTCTAGAGAGTATATTTCAGGCCAATCCACGTTCTGCCTGAGAAGTCAGGGCCAGATTCTGCCCTCTGTTGCTTCCATGCAGCCTCACTGACTTCAGCAGCTTGGCCCTCAGCCCACTCAGCCACATCAGCCTGATGCTGTCCCAAATCACTGACAGCAGCAGCTCCCAACCCAGGAAAACCACGGTTCAAGGCCACTAACCTGGCGGCCCAGCCAAAGGGCATCCGGTACTGCCCCAGACGGCTGCACACCTGCTTGGCC
Source organism: Meleagris gallopavo (assembly GCF_905368555.1). NCBI lineage: Eukaryota > Metazoa > Chordata > Aves > Galliformes > Phasianidae > Meleagris > Meleagris gallopavo. The sequence goes on along the minus strand of NC_139412.1, from coordinate 3,292,040 downwards.
ACCTTATGGACCTTCTGGGCTGTCTGAAAAACACAAGAGAGAAGGTGAGCACGTGCCACTGCTTCCATGCTGCGCTGGGAAAAGAAAAGAGAGGGCTGTGTTCTCCAGGGAGGAGATGCTCTGTATTTCACAACGCACAGCGCTGCATACACACAGCATAGCATGGCCTGAGGAGCTGATAGAAAATCCCTGTCACCTCACACCATGCAGATTTATTACAGTACAGGCAGCAGAATGTATGGAGATCAGACTTTGCCAGAAAGCAGCTAAAGAGCGGCAGAAACATCCCATGTTACAGACCACACTGCTGCCCACAGCAGCATGCAGTATCGCTAAGCAGACCCCCCCCACAGCCCCATCTCACCTTCCCTGGGTCCGAGTTTTTCATGTATGGTTCTGCACAGTGTGTAATGCTGCCCTGCAGCACCTTTTCCACGCGGGCCACCAGGAAGATCTCCGCATGCGGGTCGGTCACAGAGAAAACACCCTACAACAGACAAGATGGGAGACTGTCAGCAAGTGGGGTACCCTACTTGTAGCTCTGGGTTTGGCCCTGATTGTCCTCTCCCAGAGGGGACACAGATGCCATGGATGGGCCACTGGAGCTATCAAGGCTTGAGAATGGTCAGCTCCTGAAGAATTCTAGCTGGTGCCTGTGAGCCCACAGGAGCAATCAGGCTGAGACTGACCAAAAAATGAAGCTACTGAACAGCCACAGCCTCACAGAGACACAGAACAAGAGGACAAAGTCAGTTCTTCACCCGTTTTATGTAGCGCAGGCAGGACTCAGGGATCCCATGCACGAGGCTCTCGCCTGGCGAACGCCCCTTTACATCCTCCACCTTGGAAGCTGATGTATCCAGCAGCATGTCACGGACAGATGGAGGGTTCAGGTCCACGTGGAAGTCTGCAGAAATCTTGCAGTTATTTTTCAGGTCAAACAACGCCAAGCTGAGAAAAAAGGGCTCAACCTGCAAATGGAATCTGTGTGTCAAAAAGTGCGTGGTACCAACTCAAGGTTATTCACATGCATTGCTTTTCCCACCAGCCATGCCATTCTTACAATTCATGCTTATTTGATTTATAAATTCATAAACCCACTTTTCTCCTTCAGTATCTTATGTTTTGATCTAATCAATTTAAAAAAGGCTTTCATTAGAAAAATGGAGGGAATTTTCTATAAATGATAAACTACAAGTTTGGAGAAAAAATGATCCAAATTACTCAGTTAGAGCTGTTTGACCCTGGTAATGGGACAGAAAGCATGTTTATGTTCACATGCTGGAAAACACCTTTTATTGCCTGAAGTCCATCAGCTCCAGATGGCCCATCTGCAGACACTGAGAACATTCCCTTGCTGCTACACACGGGGGCACAGAAGCAAAGTAGGTGCAAACCACCTCCCAGCCAGGAGAGCTAGCACAAGGCTGGGAATTCTATGTGCAAAATCTACATGTGGGGAGCTGCTCTACAGCTGAAGGCTGTCTTGCACCAAGCTCAGCTTGTTTTGTAGCTATGGACTTTAACAGCACAATGCAAGTGGCAACAATACCATGTGTTTTCAGTTCAATGATCCCAGAAACTGTTGTCCACATAAGGATAAAAGTGAAGGCTTGAAGAGAGGCTGTACCACATCTGAGATGTTACAGCATAAGTTGGAGGAATTACCTCAATACTAAAATTACCTCAATACTAAAAACATGCTGATTAGGTCCAGCACTGGGCTGATAATATCAATCGAATAATATCAATCTGTTATCAGTAATGCATTCATCTCCTGGGAGGGACTGAACAACAGGTTTGGTGTGCTGGCTGATCCCACCAGGACCGCGATACCATCAGCACAGAGTGGTCAGCTGGTGCTGCTGCCTCCCAGCTCTGCAATGCTATCTGCTGCTCTGGGCACCCTTGTGTCAAGGGCTGACTCTGATGCAGGACATGGTAATAGGGAGAATGTCATGGGAGAAAAGACTGGAGGAGAGTGGTTTGTTCAAGCCTGGCAGACCAAAGCCAGAGAAGAGATATAATTGCTAGCTATAATTTTCTGAGCTGCAAGCTAGATACAAGGAAAAGCTTTTTAGGCTAAGGCACAGCTTTGGCACAATAACAAATGGATATAATAAAGTGGCTGTGAATAGTATTGGTCTGGGAGACAGGAGATTTCAGAACAGGGAAATCCCTTGCCATTAGAGGAAATGAAATAAAACACAGCAATGGGTGCCTTGGAGATGGAGTTAATCATTTACCAACAGGACTTTCGTGGGGATCCAGAATACTGCAAACACAGTTCCTGTTCCCTGTGCCCCTGAACCTCTGGCTTCCTAGTATTCCCAGTTCCTGGCAGGCCAAGATATGTTAGGGCAACTCCATCCCAAGACATATCTGGAACACCAGAATACCAAGGCAGGCAAACCCTGCAAAGACCCTGGGCCAGCAGACAGCACCTGCCCAGGCCCCACCATAGCTCATGGCAGAATGGGACTCCTTTATCCATCCACATCAACCTGCCATAGGTTTTTGTTGCCAGTAGACAAAGCAGGAAATGCCAGAGCTCTCCTTACGTTGGTGGGTCCTCCCTCGGACTGGTCGCTGAGCTGAGCAAGGAGGTTGAGGGACAAATCTTGGCAGCAGACCACAAAGCGCCTGCTGCTCTTCTCCTCGAATGGCTTCACGTCCGGCTCCATCCCCGAGAAGTCAAGCCTCTAGACAGCAAACAAACAAATGCGGTCTCATTAAAAAAGAAAAGATACCCCCAAATAATGTTAAGGGGTGACATTACAGCCAGTACGATCTTGACCATTTTTGTTTAAGTGGTGCAAAAAGTACAAGACGTTCACAGATGAGTGCCACTTTGTGATGTTACACAAATGCGCTCAATTCATGGGGATGTATCAGTTTTTAGCAATCTGGTTTGTAGAGCACAGAAAACTAAACCTCAGAATGATTTCAGTTCCTTCCTGCTTTGCTGTAACCCTGGGGATCTTCCCAAAACACCATTTAGAGCTTGGGGAAGGAAGCGGAATATAAGCCGTTGTTACCCTCAGAAAAGTATCTTTCACTTAAAAGATTTGACTAGTTTAAGAGATGGTCTCTGTGCCTGAAATAGAGAGAAGGCACATGCCTTTGGGATCATGAACATCTTGAACTGAATGCATTTCTAGATGCACGGCAGTAAGTGGTATGGTTAGCAACAACAAGGGCTGCCCGCAGAGCTGGCTGGGAAATCCAAACAGCTTTGGTTATAATTGCATCCTTCCTAACCCAGCACACGCATGGCTAGTTAGTTCCTCAGTGCCCACCCTTCTCAGAGAGCAGGCACATATGTGACCAAAATGCCATCAGCCAGGGAAAGACTCATAACCTTCATCTCTCCCACTGTCCTGGGCACCAGGGACACAGCTACCAACCCCCCTAAACATCAGCACATCTCTCAGTGACAATCTGGCACGGTTCTATTTGCTTTTTCTCCCTCAAATTCTGCAGAACCTGCTTGCAAAAGTGAGACACGGATCTCACAATCAAGTAGTTTATACAAAACAGGGTACAATTGTTCATCTGATTCTGAGAAACTCTTCCCACTGTTTTCTCCATTCCCTTTCTACGAGGAAAGTACACTGCATGTGTATGTTCCTTCTCCCAGTTTCCTTAGCAGCAGGCACACAAGCACGTACACATTGCACTGAGGGAGGTGATTTTGGATGTCCAGTCTAAGAGCAGATCTGACTGACCCACACCATGATGTGGAGCTCTGTGTACGTTGAGAGGGCAGAAAATCTAGCCAAAATTTAAAAAAAAAAAAAAAAGTTCTGTGTGCTGCACTGAATGATATTTTCATTTTTATTATTTGATTAAGTAATAGGAAACTTCTTCAAGCTTCTCTTAAAAAAAAACAACAACAAAAAAACCAAACCAAACCAAAACAAAAAAACAAAAAACAAACAAACAAAAAAAACACACCTAAATCTCTCCTGGATGCCTCAGGACTATCTGTCAAATACTTTAAAGAGGTGTCAGGAAAAAAGCTCATCTAGTACAATTAAACTTTTTAAAGCCTAATTACACTTCCTCTTAAACCAGGATGTTTTTCTTCACAGGTGTGAACTAGCAAAAACCGTTCCAGAAAGGGAACCAGAAACTAAGAAAGGACTTGGAACAATTCTCTGCAATTATGTTAACAATTGCAGCTCATTCCACTGAAATCCCACAGCTGGGTCTTGGCAGAGAGCTCAGCAGAGAGGTCAAAGCTGAGCAGAAAACAAACCAAATAGTGTCCAATCCCCTATTTTGGGCATTAGAACAGTGTGTGGAGTTTCTTCTGCTTGTACCTCCCCACATGTGAAAATTCTGCAGTTCACCTCTAGCATCACTGTTCACTCCTCCAGATGTGCTGAGCTCATGCAGCACTGCAGCTCTCCTTGCAATCCCACTTCTGCTGCTTCTGCCCCACTGCGGGACCCTCCAAGAGGCCCAAACGATGAGTTTGAGATACAGAAACAACAAAATGCATCACAGAAGCCAGAAAAGTTGGAAGAAGGCCACGTGGGGGGCTACTGCAAATGCTCCTTTTATTTGAGCTATCAGGTGAGCATTGATTTGTTCAGACCTCGTTGACACGGATGTAGGCTGAACTCTTATTCTCCAACCTGCCGAAAAACATGCTGTATCTGCAGGCAAATGCTGTGGTTGTTTAAGGAAATAGGGGAGGCACGATGCCAAGGGAGCAAAACCTCACATTTGCCAACGGGGGAAGGTTTACCTGGACTTCTGGGTCAAAAGAAAAGAGGTTTTGTCTTCCATCATTTCTGCTCAGTTTGTTCAGCTGATCTGTTTCTCTTCCATACTAGGACAAAGAAAAGCATTGATATTACTGCCTGGCCTGACATCCATTCAATGAAAGAATGGGAGAAAATAAAATAAATATTTTTCAGGTATCCTTTGTGGCAGTGCAAGGCTTCCCAGCTGCATCCACCAGCACACCTCAGAGTAAGGCAATGCAGCTCTGCTGAACTGAGAAAGCAGACAGAAATAGACAGCTGCACTCTGGATCATGCAGGAGATAGAAATGGTGGAGAGAGCTACAGATGGGGCTGGGAGAGTGATCCCTGCAAACACAGTACCTTCATCAGCTCTGGATGCATGCTTCTCTCCAAGCTTTCCAGGATGTTTTCTGATTTTCCCTGCGTGCTTGATTCATCATCTGCAAGGACACGAAAAGCAGATGTTCAAAACAACTGCAGGAGCACCATTCTATTTTCCTCTGCCAGAAAGCATCCTGCAATATTTGCTTACAATAGCACAAAAATAGTTTATGGATAATTTATGGAGACTTTTCCACTTGGATATAAGATTTTTCCATACGTTACTAATAGCAGAATGTACTATTAACAGCCTGCTAGATTTTTCCAAAGCAGACCTTCAGCTCAGATCCAACTTTCCAGGGGTCTTGAAACGTTGCCATGGATTTCCCATCCAGAGAAAGGGTCATGTTTCTCTCCACTTTTATCCTTCAGAATATTGTCTGCATTACACTAAGCCATTTGGCACAGCATCCTTTGTCAGCCACAACACTTGCAATTAATCCACAAAGAAAAATGGATGCTTCTGCAGGCACCCTGCTTGCTTCCTGCTAGAGAAGGATGAAGGCAGGTACTGATTTATAAACTGACCTTGTGCAGCTTCCACAGTATCTTTCTTCTCTTGCACCGAACTCTCACTATTGCTCTGAATGATCTTCCTCAGTGTCACCAGCCACTCTTCCATCTCCTGCTCTGTTTCAGCTGCAAGGTAGTGGCTGTACTTATCTATCGTCTTGAGTTCAAACGCATAGCGGCGCATTTTGGGACACTGAACAAAGAAGAAAGGGCAAGTTTTGTGTTACGCCTCCCTCAATAAATCAGCACAGTACCTTCTGCAAAGCTCCTCTCTGAAAAAGCAACCTGAACTGAAATACTACGACAGGGAGAAGAATCACCTCACCACACAAGGACCCTCCTCGGTACCTCTGCTGCAGTATTAAGAGAGGGCTGTATGGTTGCAATCATGTGCAGTACAGCTCCAAAGCTGCCAGTTACTCTGAGAGTGGAATTAAGCCAGAATGAACCACAGACATTGCACTGAGGAACAGCAGCAGGCTCCCTCTTATGTCATTAGACCTTTAATATTTACCCAGAGAAGCCAGGAGTTGGATTTGTCCAACACAATAAGTAATGTGGCACATTTAGAGGAATCTATCTTAGAGGAAAGCTGTTCAGTATAATTTTCTGATCTCTGTCTTTAAACAGCACTTCCCAATGAGAAACACAGGCGAATCTGATGCAACTTGGGCAGTGCATCCTGTACATCACCAAGACATCTTCGCTTCTGCGTTAGCTGTGTTCAGAAAGATAAATGGAAATGCACAGCTCTGACTCATCTGTGCTGAAGCAAACAGCCAAAGTAATTCAAGCTGCTGTGCAGCTCTGCCACACTCGGTGCTTGGAGCTTCAGCTCTGACAGGAACAGCAGAAGGCACAGCAGTGATGCACTGCTACACTTGGCTCTCAACCCAAGTTGAAGCCCAGTAAAAATACCTTCTTCTAAAACCTTACAGGCACTTTGGGAGTGGTACACCCGAAGGGCTGCACATTTGGGTTAGTTGGTAAGCTCTTCTTTCACCTCTCAGTGTCACAGTGAACATTTCCATCTCTGAGCTTGCAAAGCATAAGCCCAAGTACAGGCACACCTACCTGGACAACATCATTACAAGCATCCAGGAAAATACAGCCTTTGGATTCTTTTGAAATTTTCTCATCTTTGTAGGAATTAAGAATGTAGGAGCCATCTGTGAGTTGTGACAGGTAAAAATATCTCCTCTTGAATACCTGCAAAAGTATAACATCTCACTCATGAAAGTACTCGCTCTGCTGGATATCACAAGCAACATCTCAGTTTCTGCCCTCCTGCTATTGAGAAAATACTGTTAACAAGAAGCACTGATGACCCTTGAGTGTTGTAGATGCACCCCTCTGAGAATGACTTGGTTTTGTAATGAGAGACTTTGTCATCTGCTTTAATTTTAATGTCTTTGTTGTTATTATGATTTTGTCCATCTAAAGCAAAGCCCCAGGGCTTCTAGCTCATCTCTCAGCTGGCTCCAGCCTCAGTTTGTGCACATGGCAAATTTAGATCAGGGCAACAGATTCATCCTGCCCTCCAGCATGTATTTTTAGAGGTTTTTTTTGATAAAGACCTCAGAATTACAAAGTAAGCCTCCAGAAGACTTTGTAACAGACACATGGAAATTCCTAGCCCTCAAATGCAAGCCAAAGAACACTGCAATCCATGCAAGTGCTCGTGGTTTCATTTATTGTGGTTTTGTGTTGCCATTTTTTTCTAACACATCTGTTTTCATGATCTGGCTTTGGCTTAGCGTGTTCAGTTCTCACCTCAAATGCAGTAAGTTTGAGAAAGGTATTTGTATGTTTGAGTTATTGTTATGAAGACTGAATTAATTAATTAGCCAGCACACTCTCCAGCTTTCTCTCAGAACACCTTCCTTCACACTTGTCAGCCCATAGGCACTGGACTATAATTCAAGAGAGCATTTTGGCAGCAATTAAGACAGCACCATATGCTGGCAGGTGTGTGAGGCACGGGGTGCATCTCACAGGGGCTGGATGTCACTCTTAGCAGAACCACGAAGCACCCCAGGGTGAAGCAGCACTGTAAAGCTCTAAGTGTTCCCACTGTTCTGGATACATGGAATAGCTACAAAAGAACATTTTTCACCCAGATGGGAGACTGCCAGTAACTCTGTGCCCCCAGTCACTGCTGACACAATCACATGTTCAATAAAACCACTTGCTCACTTGCATGGAACTGGAAGGGAGCACTGTGCCTACCCCCTCTGAATGGTATCCTCTGGCATCATTTAGATAAGTAGCTTGCTGCAGAGACTGCAATTACCAACAAAGCAAAGAACTTCATTGCAGCCATCCCTCAGCTGCACAGCTGAGGATAACTACACAATATTCTCTCTGTGCTGTAAGAAGGCAGCTGCATGGTGGATCATTGGACAGGCTTCTTGCCATGGCAAAAACCTGTGGTGGAACTATTAAAAATTTCCACTGCAAAACTTAAGCAATGTCAGGCCAGATTGTGTGCAAGGGAGAACAAGAGACAAGGCAGCTGTTGCTCTGAGGTCAGTAGTGCTCTGTCTCCTCAGTGACATCATCCCTGCTTTTAGTGCAAAGACTTGTCATTTCAGTTTAAAGCTGCTCTCTGTACATATTTCCTACCAGTAAGGAAACTATCAATTCAGAGAGTCCTCTTTGCAGGGCAGCTGTTTGTTATTTAAATTGCCTTCCTCTTCCTAGCCTCTGCTGCTCATTGTGAAAACAATCTTGGTTTACTTGAGCACACTTTGCCTTCTTGCTCAGCTTGCCTGTTGTGATTTGAAGTGCACTGGGCTTAAATTCTGGGAAGGGAAGGATCTGTTTCCAGACTGCGTTTTCCAACCTATTTTGGGATGCCCTATAAGAGGGGTAGACACACCCAAACCATCCCTGCACTCCCACTGCCTTTAGAGATGAGATCTGAACTTAAAAGAGGTTTTTTCTTGTTCACAATTAACCTAACACAGGATAAGTCTCACCCTCATGGTAACAGTGATCGTGCTGTTGACATTTGCTTTGTGCAACCAGCCTTGCTTTATCACACCGCCCTTCTGGGAGCACAGTGATGAGGAATCCTGAAAGAGAGCAAAAGACCAGAAAAAGAGCAGGTCAGCTTAACTGCCTCCCATGTAAAATCCCCCTGGGACACAAGGGTATGACTGCACTGGAAAGCAATACTGTTAACCACGGCAACGTAGTTAGCCCCATAGTGTCGAATGCACACTTAACATGTACAGCGTTATCCCAAGAAAATTCAGAGTCATCTCTTTCCTACAAAGGAACAAGCTAGTTTGGGTCAACTTTCAAAGGAAAAAATACATGTATGCTGACAGAGCTGCACAGGGGTTTTGCAATGAGGAAATGCATATTGGTCCTTAGGCAGTATTTCAAACAACTGGGGAAGTAGGACATTTTCTAGATGGTCTCTTAGGACAGTTGCAAAATGCAGCACTTCAGATTCATTTCATCATTTCCTTTTGCATAAATCAACTTTCCATTTTAAACTGAGGCAGAAGAACATCAAACCCAAATAGCTGAAATGTGACTGACTTGTTTCGCGCTTATCAAACCAGAAAGTTTCAAGTGACACAGCTGCACTGTTCTTGGCACATTGGCTGGGATTTTTACCTTTGGTCCTGCCTTGTGTTCCCAGAAAGGGAGAGCAGCCCTCCACCCACACCTGGCAATGACCTCCACTAGGGACGGAGGGAAACAAGATGAAAGAAACTTGCCCTGTCCCTTCCGATGACTCAGCAGCAGAGGTGAACTTTGACTATTTGCCAATGAGCTATCAAGGCACTGCTTTATATCATCTCCTGCATCCAAAACAGCAGCTTTTCAACTCTTTTCTTGCCAGACTTCCAATTAAAAAGAGTTTCTAATGCTTTATTTCCCTGGGTAAAACAACCCACAGTTTCTCCTTCATAACGTTTCAATTTTTTTCATCCAGAGAATCAAGAGAATTCTTTTACATGAATTTCCATTGCATATCCTCATGTAAATGTTCTGTCAGGAAACTATAACAGAAGCCTTTAGATACAGCCAAGCCAAAAGACATAAATGCCAGAATATCTGCCAAGGTATTTGGACTACTCTTCCATTACCAACAATGGTAACTGCATTTGTTTGTGTATTTGGGACACTGATCAGAAGAAAGCAAGCTCTCCACCACATTTGGATAGCATATCTTTGTCCCTTTACTTTTTCAGAGGCATGCTGATAAGATACCACACAGCTCTGTCTCCAGCCAAAAGTAAATACTATTTAGGAGGTAACGGATTAAGTGAACAACATACTACAACACAGCCAAAAAATCAAAGCTAGATTTGACAATACATTTCCATCTAGGAAAAAGCTATCTCAGTCCAGACAAGAAGTGTGCTGGGAGATACAAAACAATTACTAAAAGCACGCTGAAGTAACTCTCCAGAACTACAGCACTGCAAGAAAGAACCTTCCCTGTTCCTAAGTCTGCTCCTCAGCAGCATCTCAGTGCCAGGCAGATCTTAAACAGCTGGATTAAACTCCTTACACTGTAATCTAAGAATTCTTAATGCCAAGTGTGTGAATTAAACTTCACATAAGAAAGCGCTACCCTCCTTCTGCAGAAAATGTGATATACACAGTAAGAGCTGCAGATTTTGAGGCAGAGCACAAGCCTTTTGAAGAAGAGGATCCTGATATAGTTGTATCTATGTGTGTCATGCGGCTGGAAACCAAACTGTCTGCTTTAAATTATGGCCATGAAGAATTTTACTTAGTTTGTCAGCTGGCTTTTTCTTTCTTTTTTTTTTTCCCCCTCTTTCATTGCTGCACTGAATCAAATGGAAAAGCCATGAAAAACTTGATGGCTCATCTTCCATCTAATTTAGGAGACTCTTGGCTCCGGCAGATTATCTTGTCCCACTTTCAATTAGATCAATGCCTCAGTTTTGGCCCCATATCTGTAGTATGAAGCACCTCACCAGAAAACCACTGCTGGGAAGTGAATTCTGACTTTGCCTTGTGAAATCAGCCTTTTAACAGATCTTAGAGTGGAATATATAAAAGATTTTCTCCTTACCTCATCTTTTTCAAAGTCTTCATCGATTTCAAACACGTGGCTTGGAATCTTGTCTGGCCTGAAGGATTTGCTGAAATCACAACACATTTGAATTGTTAACGACTGGGGAACACAGATCCTCTACACCAGCTATCCCATGCCAGTTACACTAGCAAGTTCTGCAGAAGATGCTAGGAGACCTCCACCCCTTACAGCTGGGGAGAGCCAACTTCTGAGCACACCTTGTGGAAGCTAAGTGCACAGACCACGCAACTAGCTTTCCGTTTTAGCTGTTTGTCTCTGCGGAGTTTTTGTTGACTTGCATTTATGCAGCACAGGGATGCAGCAGGCCCATCTGCCTTCCATCTCACTAAAAGAGAAGCCAGATCAGGCTGCAAGATTATTCACAAATTTTAATATGATTTGATCAATGCTGTTGCTCCGTTGCTGCCTCCCTTCTCTGTAGGCTCTTCAGAACAGACCTACTTTGACTGTTTCTCCTAAGCCTGATCAAACCACGGCCCTGTGACCACACATTAGTATTCCAAGGGAGTGTGACACTTACCATGGCAACATCCGAAAGTCTCCTGAGTATTCCTCATATTTGTAGTTTACCACGTGCCAGTCGGAGCTGTAGGTTTTAATGCACTGGAAGGAAAACAATTGAGCTCTTTGAGAGTTACGACAAGCAGAACAAAACCATGCACAAGTCCAAAAGTTTACAGGCTGCTGGGTGAGGTAAGCAGGTTGCTTCACTTATTTTGTGCTGCCATACAGAACTTCATAGGAAACTTCTCAGTACGGAGACAAAAATCACACAGCACCTGGCTAGACACAGCTACTGATTTTGAATCTATAGGGCTCCAAGACTTGAAAAAAGGAGCAGTGATCTGGGAGGGGATTGCTTCCCACGAAAGATTTCCTGCCCTCAGAACTGCAGTGCCTCTCATTCAATGCCGACCATCACTTTGCATTTATTTCCATTGCCCATGCAGGGGAATGGTCCTAGAGAGCAGCATTTTGCAGAACAAACCTGCAGCACTCAGGATGCAGCGAGGGAAGCTGTGCAGCCCAGCCCTGCTGCACATCTGCACCTTGCAGCTCAAGCCACACACACTGTCTGAGTACAAAACCTGATGGGAAGAAGCGAAGCACAAGAGGCACAAGTGGGAACTAGCTCGTGCAAACACCCTGCCAGAGATCAGCTCTTCCCATGCAAGAAAAAACAATCTGCAACTTGCAGACCAGCAGCTACAGCAGAACACCTTGCCTAAGGGAGAAGGTGCTGTGGGCAGGAACTGCATGGACTTTTGCCCCTACCTCTTTGACAAAGAGGCTCTGAGCTTTCTTGAGAGCATCTTCTGGCACTGTAGACTGGACAGTCCTTCTCTGCCGACTGATGACTGAGAGCTGCAGGGAAAAGGGGAAAACGGTTTCACTGCAAACTGGGTCTCCAGGGTTTGATGCTTGTTTTGAGTAAATGCAGTGGGCCCAAATCACCAGGGGGTCTTTTTGCTTTTATGTGTCAGTAACACAGCCAAAATCAACGTGTGGCCAAGAGTGGAAATTTTCCAAGGTAAGCAGGACTGGAGATGAACGAGCCTCAAAGAGAAAAAACAGCCAGCATAAACTCACAGACACATCTTCGATCGGAAATATCAGCAGGTCCCGGAGGGGATCACTGTAGATCTGAACTTTGCGTTGGAGGATCACGTTCTCATAGTCCAAGGGTTCAACCACTTTGGTTTTTTCCTGTAGGAAAAATAGAAGAGAGAACCATTACATATATATATAAAATAACCGATAACTAACATCTTGTACATTATTTAGTCAGATGTCTTCAAACCACGTTACCAATGGATTGCCCATTAACTCAACAATTGGATGCAAGGAAGCACTGGCATCCATGCTTTGCAGTGATGGAAACAGGGGTTAAATTATTCAGGCCTGGTTATAAACTACAGGAAGAAAGCAAGTACTACACTGCTTTTGCCCAGGCATAGTCTCTAATTTCTTAATGGAGCAAGAAATCCTCTTCCACAGGCCGCAGCTTTAACAGCTGCAAACTCCAGCTTCCTCCAGTATGAGCAGAGCTCAGCAGCAACACAGGCTCCTGCACCAGCATGAAGCTGGTTTCACTAGATGAGGTGATGAGAGCCTTTAGAAAGGTGCTGCTGGCAGGATGGGAACAAGCCACCTGCAATTCCAGCACAGGGATCCTCTCTGTGGAAGGAAGATCCCTCTGGAAATGCAGGAAAGACCTCTGCATAAACCACACCCATGGCTGGAAAACTCTAGAGTTTGGCTTTGCTCTTATTTACATTTCTGGGCAGCAAGAGGAACTTTTCCAAAATCCCTGGAGTCATCATTAGAAACTATTAGGAGAATGCCAGCACGTTTTCTCCTGTACTACTTCTGTTCATGCTACAAGTCCAGAAAACAGAGCTTAAAAAAAAAAACACAAAAGCAACTTCCAAAGCAGGAAAATATCATCTCAGCTCTCCAGCCCTAGACATCAGCATTTGTAAGTACAAATCAGGCACTGCAGTTGAGAAAGTTACTCCGTACACTGAAAGCAAACACATGACAGCACATGCACATGAACAGTTACAATAAAAGAGGAAGGAATTTCCAATTTTATCTCTGTTTGAATTCCAGCTAAAAGTCTGCTCGTGCCTGGCTATGCTACAGATGGTTCTAACGTGATGCCAGGCTGGCAGGTACCCAAGGGAGAGCACGCCCTTGCAGGTGGGGCTGTCCGCTCTTAGAAAAGGAATGTCAGAATCTTCTTAATCATCAGCAAACTGTGAATATTTTCACTTGGATGAATAGTTCCTTGGTTGTTCCACCATTCCAGGCGCATACCTGGCAAGCTTGTGATATGTGCAGTGAAATACAAGATGAAATATTTTCCCCAAAACACTTCAGAAATGCAAGGAGGGTACCTCTCAGACTGTATTTCTCAGGACTGCATCCCAGCAGCAGGATGATACCCCAGCTGCTTGCTGAGGGAGGACAGCATGGAGCCTGCGTGCAGTCTAACCTGTATTACCAACATGAGTGATGTCTCAGGGGCAGCTGCTTTGCCCTGCTTCTGGCTGTCCGCAGAGAATGTCTTACTTTTGTCTGGGGAAAGTACACCTCCTGCGCCAGGCATTCTCGCATCCAAAATGCCTATTTTCCATGCTTGCAGGAATCCAACAAGGATTTGCTCTGTTGAAACGGTTCCCTCTTAATCGCTCTTTGGAAAACTTTGCCTCACTCCTAATGCAGTCCTAAAAGAAAATTCCAGAGCTTACTGAGCAGCACTGGAGCATAACAGGGAGCAGCCCACTGGGTCACGGCTGGGGAAGGGCAGTGTGACCCCAAAGAGAGCCCAAGCTGCGGTACGAGAGCTGCCAGCCCCAGCACTGCTTCTGCTCCAGATCTGAGTTGCACAGGGATCTCACGTAAAAGAAAAGGACTACCAGAAAAACAGAAGTCCCTAAAACCCAGCAGGAAGATGGAGAGAAGGGATCCAGTTTTTCCTCAGTTAGCCTCACACTCCTTAAATGCTTAATTGAATTTGGTTAATCATCCGAAGCACCAGTCTTATTCCATTACAATGCTACACACTGCTGCGGATTTGCCAAGCCTGGCACGTTAATGTGAATTAACACATCGGGATGCTCACAAACTGTTCTCCCATTTGTAGGCATAAGCTCTGGTGTCCCTAAATCTCAACAGCTCTGTTGCCATCCCCGGAGCAATCCCACCAGCACCCCCAGCACGAACTGCTTAAACTCACACCGGCTCACCATCTCACCCTGCCATAGGGTAAGGGTGAATTAGATTCCTTCTAAGAGCCCTGTGCATTGCCCTGGTGTTAAGTAGTGGCTTTGGGTACTCCGAATTCAGCTGTGTGATGGCTCTTTGCAGCATAAGCGCAAGACAACGCTGCATGCAGTGCACCCTGCATGACATAACAGAGTTAGTTGTCACAGGCCATGAGGGGAACCACAGCAACGTCTCAAAGGATGTAGGTCAAGCCATTTGCAAGTAGAGCAACTGCTGAGAAAAGGATGTGGTGTGGCCTCTGCCTGCCGCCACGGAAACACGGACACCTCCGTCAGTCTGTCAGGGCCCTGCAAACAGAGCAACAGAGCTGGAGGGAGCCCCTGCTCCCCCTCTGGTCCCAGCAGGGCAGGAGATAAAACACTAAGCCCTGAAAAGCAGATTTTGAAGTCTTAGTTCCTCTAATGAGCAGGGTTCAAGCACACCTCCCAAACCAGACCCAGCCCTGCTGCCCAGCGCTGTCACAACAGCAGATGGCACCCACCAAAGCCATTATGAAAGCGGAGGAAGAACTATTACGCTAAAGCAATTAGAGTCTTAGAAACCACAAATTCCTCCACAGGGAAAGCCAATTTCAAGTGCAAAGAAATGCTGCCAGTCCAGCAACAAACCCAACACATTTCTGCAGGAAAAAAAATGCACAGTGCTGCATGGGCCTGCATGAGGCTGGGTCACAAGCTGCTCTTGGACAATGGCACGAGCAAAACAACAGCCCGTCTATTACACTACTGACTCTCCACCAAGAAGCAAGCTGGCTGGCATTTTAACAGGAAATTCAATTGAATTGCTTCAACAGAAACATGCCCACGAACGCCAGCGCAAGGCAGCACAGAGAGCCGGGCCCCAGGAAAACCCCATGGAAATGTCTCCAGCCTCGCTGCCCCGAGCCATCTCCTGTCTGTAGCCATTTGCAAAGCACATAAAAATCCTTACATTTGCTTTATAAACAAGGGTTCACACATTCAATTGGAAAAGGCATTTCTATTTTCTACTTTTACTGCTCCAAACACAGTGGCCACCTCTCTTCTACTGTCCTGCATTTAAACTGTACAAATGTGGTATTTTTTTTATTATGTGAGTAATGTTTTTCTGAGCTCTCGTTCTCTCAGAATTACTATAGGTATAACCACAGTGACACTACTGTACAGAAAGTGAAGGAAAAATGTTTAATTTGAGATTATTTTAAAACAGCAGCCTAGGGAAAACGATCAGAAATGTGTGTATTCTCAGTGCTTTCAGGCTGGCTGTCATTTAAAACAAACAATATCCAGAGAAGAAAGCAATCTGATGGCAAACCCAGCTGGCTTGGCTCTGCGTTAACCAGTTTGCTCAATGCGTTGACACCCACCCCGCGTGGGCTGACAGCTCACTTTTCCCCCTGCTCAGCAGAAGGCAGCTCCAGAAGAACTCACAGCCCCAGAAGAACCCACAGCCCCAGCATAACAAACGCACCACGCTCAGCTTTCACTTCTTCCCTATGGTCCCCAGTGGGTACGATGCGTAGCCATCCCTGCCTCCACCAAAACACTCCACGGCTCAGCAGCGCTTGGAACACAGTGATTTTTCAATCCTCAGAAGTGAAGGTTGACCCAGTGCCACAAACCCACCCTCACAAAGCAGCTAGAGACACAAGTGATCTGTGTATTGAAAGTGATGCTTCTCTGAAGTGTCTGAAAGAACAGGAAACAGCATGGACCATATGTACATATCAATGTATTGTCTCAGACTGTTCCCAAAATCTAGCAAGCATTTTATTGGCCATTTACTACTTCGCCTGCAATCTTGTAATACACTTAGGTGCAACACCTAGCAAAGGATAGATGTTAAAACAAATCCCATAGGACCAAGTGGGTGAAATACACAGAAAATAGGAGACAAATTCAAAATGGGGAATTGATTTAAAGCTCAAGAGGCAAAAAAGAGGAAGCACACACCCCTTGGTCGTACCAACCACAGACACAGCGCTTCCGACAGCAGCATCAGCCCAGGGAGGGACCCTGTCCTACCATAATACATAACCTGCAAATGCAGAGAGATCACTCAGAGAAGAAAACTCCCCAGTTATAGCGTTGCTCATGAAACCTGATGGTCATGGGAAAGTTTATATGAAATCTAGGAACCAATCTTGGCAACCCCCATGGGCACGTGGAAGCGAGGGGTTTCACTCCATAGAAAAGCTTTTCCAAAGGCAGGGGTTCAGAGACCACCAGTCATGGCACTCTCAGACCGTGTAGTGCTAAAGTGGTTTTGTTATTTAAGTAGCACATCTGTGGCTCTTCACTTTCTCAGCCCCCAGCTCCAGCACTGCCATCTGATCGCATTTGCAGGCTCTAGCCCAGCTTGCAGGAAGGCTGGAGTGCTTCATTTAAAAAAGCCTAGATTCACACATAATTCATCATCCCAGGAGCCTGGGCAGAAGGAAGAACAACAGAAAGTGAGAAATGCTTTGCTTGCTTATCCAACATCTGGAACCATCGTAACCCAGTACAAAGACAAACAGTGTGTTTGGCCCAATGCCTTCAGAAGGAGAGGAGAAAGGAAAGAGGTCGGAACAGAGCAACAGGGGAGGAAGGACAAGCAGGGCGGCAGCGTTAGTCAGCACAGATGGCAGCAGGCACAACAACGCAGCCTTGCTGCTGCCAAGTGGTTTGCAGGCTTCTCAGCACAGCCACGTTCAGAGAGAAGCCAGGAAGGAGGCAAAGATGCAGCTCCCATGGGACAATGCTGCACACACGGCTGTCAGTTGGATGGAACTGCAGGGCCCTGTGCAGACACGAGCTATGGTAAAACCACAGGGAGGAAAAACAGTCAATACGGCTGGGTATGAGCAGGCCAAGGCTATTTTTACACTGTCTAGAGAGAAGGAGGTTTAAAAACACAAGGCAAATGCCCATCAGGAATCCTAGTTGTGCTGGAGTACAAAGCCTTGTGACCTAGAAAGAGTCTGCAGGACTTGGCCACAGCTCTGACCCAAAACCCTGGGAGGGCTTTGTATGAAGGACATGAAGGAATTACAGGCAGAGGGGATGGTTGTTGTGGGGAAGCTCTTGGGAAGGCTGAGTTGAGTCTGGAGACAGGGGTTGGAGAAAAGCAGGGCCAAGGAGGCACTGGGCATGGAGGAAGGAAGGAAGGGGTTCGGCTCATCTGTTTGCTCCTGTCCTAGAAGAAAACAGATCCTCCCACTGGCAGTGTGGGCTCCCTGGCCAGATGCTAGGTGATGCCTTCAGCAGGATAGCCCAGCGCTGCTCATCTCATACCCTGGAAACAGCCATATCCCAGCTGTGGTCCAGGCAGGCACAGCAGATTCTTCCTTCCCCAATTCCCCGGCACTCCCTCAGCAAGCACTCCTGCACAAGGCTGCTGTAATTCCTCTCTCCTCTTCTCTGCACTGAACAGAGATGGCTGGCTCTGCCTGGAGTGCTCACTGAAAAAAAAAATCAAGTGATGGGGAAGAGAGGATGGGTGCACGGTTCTGGCACCATGCAAGGAAACATCTGCAGTGAAAATTACTCATGTTTTCCATCCTAAAGCACAGAGTTCAAGTCCTGCACAAAGCAGTCTCGCTGCCTACACCTGCCTGCTCCCGCAGAACAGGGCACACAGGGCAGAAGCCTCAGCTGAGCACTCTAAGGCAGATCCTGGCATCCAAATGAAAGATTTTGATGACTGATTACTGCAAAAAAAAACCCACAATAGATCAAGTCACTGCAACCTTTCTTTTCCCCCCTATCTCTGGCCCCTTTTGCCTTGTGCACTGGGGCCAGCACACGCTGGGTTCTGGGCTGCTGCATGTTGCCAGTTTGCATTCATTTGGGATTGAATCCAAGCTGGTGAACCCAGCTCAGAACCATGCATCGATTGGAGCTTGGATGTCCCCTTTTTCAATGTTATACTCAAATCTCTAATGAAAAACGAAGTGTTTGTAGTTATCAGCATTGTCTTTGAGAGCATCAGTTCAAGATAAAAGCTTGGAGAAAGTTTGACAAAATGGTCAAGATATTGGTATTGATGTCAGGGGAGACACATAAGCATTTACCCATTACTACTGCTCAGTCCTGGCAAAAGAAAAGTGAGTCAGGGTCTGAAGCACCTTCAGACTGGCTTAGAGATGATGGGAAGTCAGGATAACCTTAATTTCCTTCCACTTATTTAGAAGTGGACTCCACACTTGACAGTCTTTAGGAGATCACATTTTGAAGCTTAGATCTGCAACCACAAGGGCCAGAGATGCTGGTTTTTTTCCTGAAAGCTGAAAAACTTGCACAATCACTTGAGCTAAAGGAGACAGCTGTTCAACAGAGTGGTGGGTTTGCAGCCAACCTGTGCACATCACCTCTGAAAACAGCACCCCAATCAAATAGGAAACACACCACCAGACTGTAGCTGGGACATGCCACAGCACCTCCAGTCCCCAGATACACCCCAAATCCCACTTCTCCCTGCATGCATGGGTACATCCTGGCTCAAACCCAGTCCTGCTGCCCAGGGAACAGAGCTCAGTGCATCCCTGCATCAGCAGAGCTGCACCTGCATCCAGCTGAGTGTCTCCTGCAGAGATTGAGAGAGATGGAAACGCAGTGCTGCTCTGATTTTCTCCTCTGAAAATAATAGCGCTAATAGAAATTGGCAAAAAGCTCCTGGTTTCCATGGGACAGCTGAATTTCTGCCAGACATGAATTCTCAAAACATTCTGTAAGTGCAGGAATGCTAAAAAAGGGGAAATAGTAATTACAACAACAATAATACTTATTTATATAAGCTCTTAACTGGAGCACCCCAGATTTTCAGATGTCACTGCTATTTCATCATTTATTATGTAGTACGAGTTTTATATTTAGCATCGAGTTCCAGAAGATCCAACTACAGAACATCTTAAAACAATTAATTGCACATAAGCAGAACTCCTCCCCTTCCTGCCTGCTCCCAAAACTCCTTGTTTTTCACTCAAGAAACCTCGTGCTCTGGGCCAAGCCAGCCCTGCAGCCACTCCTGCAGGCAAATCATGGCTGGGGGCTCACCCCAGTCTCTTCAGCACCGCAGAAGAACTGGAGCAGGAAGTCACAGATGGGTTTTGGGTTGCCTTAGCAATAAGGTGAACACCCACAACTGTGAAGTTAAACCCCAGAGATGTTGGTGGTGATTGAAACAGCTCAGGAAGTTGTCTGCATAGCCCCCGTCTCAGCTCTGCCTGCGGTAGCTGCTAAGTTAAATGGTTCTCTCCTCAGTAAGCACTGTGTGTCTGTATGCTCCATAGCTGCCCGGCAGGCTCTGCTGTGCTTCAGCCCAGCCAAAATAATGCTCTTGGTGGAGGCACCTCCAAGCTTCCCCAAAATGAAGACATCCGTACGAACGTCAGCATTATGCAAAAGGACAAGGGAGCACAGGGGAAAAGGTTGAATGTAACTTTCCAAACTGCTGCCTGGGGAAGTGGGGTTTGCCTCCCTAAAACCCAGCTTTGTGCTGCATTCAGCCTTCTCCACCACCTCCCTCCAGGAGATGAAGGCTCCTTTCACCTCTCCTGACTCCGTGGCTCTGCAGATACATGGGGTTGAACTGCACAAAAAATTCTCCACTCACAGATTCACCGCTTCCACCAAACACCTGAGAAATGGGTGAGCCACAGCTTTTGCTTTACTTTCAGACATCATTGCCCCTCTGGTACCCCCATCCCAAGCACTCAGCATGCAAGTTGTGGCCCTGTCCTTCATCTGTTCTCTCCTAGCACAGCACAGTGCTCTCCAACCTACATCCCAGTCTCCTGACCACCATCAGAATGCAACTTGAAGTGCAGCTGTCACAGAAAAAAAGCTATAGCACTATGACATTAATAAATCCTAACTTTGTCCAGGAGAGAAGCCATCCTTATCCTTAGCTGCACCTTTGCCACGTCCCTACTCAGGGGATGGAGAGGCCAGGCTGCTGCAGTATGAATGTCAATCAGTATGGAGCTAGGGCAGGAGGAAGGAGCAAGGATACTCTGGACCCAAGCAGTGGTCTCCTTCCACACAGCCACTCCCCAAGGACAGCCCCGTGACAGGAGTTATTAATAGGAGAGAAAAAGAAATTGCATTTCAGCAAGAAAGGAGAGAGGGGTGAGAAAGGGGTTAGGAACAAGCAGACCTGACCCCATTAGAGAAGCAGCGGGAGGCAGAGAAAAGCTGTAAAGATGAGACAGGGCCGTGCTGAAGGGAAGAGCCAGCAAGAGAGAGCTTTGATTTGCACTTTTTAAGGGAATGAAAGAGATAAAGGAAGATGGTGACGGGGAATCATACTCCAGTACATATTTCTAAGATGACAGCAGTGCCCACAAAGGCACACAAACCCATCCTTCTCTTCCTTAGCCAGAACAGGAGTGAGGAGGCCAATTAAGCAGGGAAACCTAAAACCACAGCCCTAAGACCGGTTGTTCTTCAGCTGCTGTGTGCGATTGTGATTTGCACTCTCAGGCAGTAGAAATATCAAAAGCTTTGTGCAATTTTGCATCATTAGAGATAAGTCAGTGTGCAAAGAGCTAAATGGAATCATGTAAGAGCCACCAAACTGCCTATATAAAAGGATGCTGTAATACGCACGCCAGCAACCCAACTTCAAACACTCCTGGTACACTGCAAATATATTCAGATACCAGAAAGGGCTGAAACAAATCCCCACAGCAATTCCCTCACTGGATTTTGGTCACACCAAATCCTCTATTGCTGGTGGTCGGCTGCCGACAACCACCTGCTCCAGGCACTGCTGATAGCAAGTCGGGGCAGATGCTGTCTGTGCAGGGACACCTGCATCTCCATGGCATTGCCTCCAGCACACAACCGACTACTCTCAGCTTTGCCCAACAAGCATGAAAAGCACAACCACAGAGCTTGAAACATGTGGGAAGAGGTGCGTGCGCAGAGCTCACATCCTCAGAGCCTTCCTATCATGAGCTCATGGAAACCTCCTTCAAGGATGCTTTGGGAAAGATAAGACTTATTGTCTACATGAAGCTGTTGGAGCCTCCAAAAACCTCAGGAAGTGGCCACACTGAGCGTGGTTCATCCTACAGTGCCCGTTTCTCAGCATAAGGAGGCATTGTTGTCTCTCCCAGACTGGGTGTCAGTGGCAGACGCTCTGAGATTTGTAGGAAGCAGCCCCAGGTGGCTGCATGGTGTGCAGGCCTTGCTGCCCTCTGCAAAGTGATGCCCTTCACCCAGAGCACAACTGCTGCGCACTCAGACAGGAGCAGCCCCGACCACTTGCACTGCACACACAGCCCAGGGCCATTTAGCACTGAGCTAAATGAGGTCCTTGACAGCAAGAGCACCGACTCAGGAAGGCAAGTGATTAATTTTAAGAACGCGTTTAAGTGTTTTCTATGAGTAATAACCTCACTGTGAGCACTTCCACAGAAGTCACCGAGCATGCGGTGGTGGCACTCCGGAGGCAAAACTCCCACTGAAGCAGGGGCAGAATTTCCTCCCATGTCTCCAATACGTCTCTTTTGCTATTGAAGTTATGCAAACACAGCATATCGACTGCACCCAAAGGGGAACATGCATATATTCCGTGTCTCTCTTGAGCGTTGAGATCACTACAAGCACTGCACATAAACAGCCTTCACACTGATCAAAGTGAATTTAGCTTATTAAAGGAGGATTCTATGCAGAAAGCTGATCTCCTCTGCAGGAGTATAAATTCAGTCGCATATAATATAGATTGAGCTGTTAGAAAAACACAGAGAGAACAAAGCACCTTTTTGCTTCCAGTCAAAACCTTCTCAACATCACTCTTTGGAAGCTTTTTATCTCCTGTTTGGTGTCTGCCTGAAACCGAGTGGTACATACAAGCCCAGCCCAGCCCAGATCAAACAGAACCCATCTCCTCCTGGCATGCAGCCCACAGCCTCATGTCAAAGCTGCCAGCAGCACTGCGTAACACAGGAGAGAAGCCGCTCTCACATCTGGATGGCAAGAATCAGCGCAGTTTGCATGCAGATGATCTCCCATGCTGTAGTTGCTGGGAGCTGATGTGCTGGCAGACATATGGCTGAAGCTGGGAGCGTGCCTGGGTGCATGGGGCTCACTCCTGCAGCCACATCCCACTGCACAGCATGCATGTCACCAAGCAGTGCTACTGAGCTGGCCAACACCCAGTGCGGGGAAAGCCTGCTGCCCAGATATGGTGCTCCCAGGCCGTGTCCTTCGGTGAAGCTGTGAATGTATCTTCAGTTAATCTGCGTAGAAATGATGTAAAGAAAAGCGGAGCGCTCGTGGGAGATCAAAAATTGCCACCAGATGACTTGTTTTGGCAGCACGGTGGGAAAATGGACTGTCTGTGTTTTGTCAAAGGTTTGCTCCTCTGATTTTATCTCTCCCACACATTTTATTTCTCTGTCACAACTCAGAGAATGACACCTTTGGAAAACTTGCAACATGCTCGAGGCAACCCTCTCCCATTGGTACTCAGCCACTGATCACTGCCCAAGGAGTGGCCCAAGAGAGGCCCAACTCTATGTTGTCAGGTTGGATATTAGATAGAATTTCTTCTCCAAAAGCGCAGTGCTGGAGCGGCACAGCTGCCTAGGGAGTGCTGGGGTCACCGTAGCTGGAGGTGCTCCAGGACCGTGGAGATGTGGCACTGAGGGATGTGGTTATGGGCATGGTGGGGGTGGGTTGGGATTAGACTTGGAGATCTCAGTGGTCTTTTCCAACCTGAATGTTTCTATGATTCATTCAAAGAAACAAGTCACCCCAGGCAGCTGGTCCGGCTTCCCAGGCAGAAGGCAGAGCATTTGCTATGCTGCAGCACCACAAGGTTACGGCTCTCATTCACGTGCATTCTGCTCAACTCTACACCATCCCCAATAAGTTTTGGGGGAAAGCTAAAATGGGGCAAAGGAGAGGTACAGGGACACACACCTCCACCAGACCACAGAGCGCACATCCACATCCCCAGGGCATAGGCTGAGCTCCATCCCATGGCACTGCTGTGGTTGCACAGGTCCCACATTTGTTGGCAGCTCACTGTGGGCTCCTCACCCCCTTCCCATGATAGTCAGTAACATCCTAAGTGTGGAGAGAAGGGGAGGAAGGAGGTTTCATTGAAGGCCTTAGCCAAGAACATCAGTATCCATTCACTGCCAAAGGTCCTCTGGCTGCTCTCCTTGAGCTCCAACCTGGATCCTTCTCCTGGATTTCAACACTTTAGCTATCAATTTGTAGTTTGAATGCAGTATTTTACTACTGTTGCCCCAAGGTTCAAACTGCATGTAATTTCATGACTAAGAATGGTTTAAATTACTGCATGTAGGCCTGTTCCTCTCTCTAACCAAATCTTAAAACTTTCCTTCATTGTTTTACACGCCATTTATCTCACCAGCCAATTTAATGCTTTTGTGACTTTGTTGGTTATTCTGCCAAACTTCCATCCATTGACTTATAACCAGTAGCATGCATCAAGGACCATTCAAAGCTGAAGCTGATACAATCTGCCCTGCAGCTTTGCAAAGAAGAGTGGGCAGAAAAAATCAGGGTTCTTGTGGTGCTGCTCTGTAAGGCTGTGTGCTTTCAAGGGATTCCTGTTGAAGCCTTTTGTCTCACCAAAAGCTCCTCTAAACAGCACATCATAGAATCCTAGGATGGCCTGGCTTGAAAAGGACCACAATGATCATCTATTTTAAACCCCCCTGCTATGTGCAGGGTCAACAACCAGCAGACCAGGCTGCCCAGAGCCACATCCAGCCTAGCCTTGAATGCCTGCAGGGATGGGGCACCCACAGCCTCTTTGGGCAACCTGTTCCAGTGCATCTCTGAACACAATGCAATGCCAGAATGCCAGCCAGGAATGCCACTGGAAGCAGCAGCCCAGGAAGGGGAATAGAAGAGCACCAAGTGAAAGCTGCACTTCATCCTTCTTCATCCACTGAAGGTCTGAGGTGTCCCTGGGCTCCCTGCCACAGCTGGGTGCTACAGATCAGGACTACAGCCCCACTTGCAACAAGAGCAGCACTGACTGCACCCCAGCAGATGGTGCAAAGGAAGGACACGAGTACCCCAGGGCACCTGGGGGTGGAGTGAAGCACGGGACAGATCCCCATTGCTCTTTCCATCCCATCCCTTTGACAGACACAAAGGAGTGAAGTTACACCCAAGCCCCGACTGACTTGACTCCAGGTTTGCACACCAAAGAGAGGAATAAATATTCTCCTTCTGCTATACCAGTATAACTGGGGAACCAGGAACAGAAAGAGCATGACATGAGCTGCACTGCACCTGCAGGACCACACTTTGGGAGCTGCCTCTCTGCCTTGCAGCATCGCAGCGTTCCTGCCTGGAGATGCATCTCCTCTAAAGCACAAATTACAGCTCCATGCAGGCTGACCTTTTCCATGACGTTAAAGGTTCTCCTCACAGAGATGTTTTCATTTAGCAGTATTTCACTTACAGACTGCAAATGGCTTCTTATTCCAGACAATTCCTCCTCCTGAGGGAGTGCTCTGGATGCCCAAAGTGCTGAAATCCACCAAGTAGTGATAAAGCTTCATGGCACCCACTCTCTCTTGGGAGGAAGATGAGTGCCCTGGTGCACAGTGCTAGCTCTGCACCCCACACTTTCATTCATGTTCATCCTCACAGTTTCCTATGGACTTAGCTACAGCCAGATCGTGGACACCAATCCCATCCATTTCTTACAAACAGTGGAGGGAGAGGAACCACCTTTTCCCTGGAGCAACCTGAGGAGCATGCTCCTCATCCCTCATCACTGAGAGTGCCTGAAGTGCTAACCAAGCTCACACCACCTCCTTTCCCATTCTCCGAATGCTGCAGTATCCTATGGCTCTTCCCAGGGATGAGGAAGTGCTGGGATTTATCCCTTTGCTGCTGAACTGTCAAAAGCAGGAAATTCTGCCAAGAGCAGGAATCAGAGCCACCTGCCCTACCCTCCTCCAGTGCTTGGCTGCAAATGCAGCGAGCAGAGCAGCAGCTCTGGGGATTTGCCTTTCTGAAAGAGAATGAGAGAGAGCTGGCAGAGGTGGTGCAGGCAATGAAACCCTGGAGAGCCTCAGAAAGAGTGTCTGCTGAACCCTGCCAGCTCCCATAGGCTGCTTTATTTTCATCTGCAATCCCACCCATCCCTCTAGGCTCTGACAGAGGGCACACGGCACAAGCATTGTGCCACCATTTGCCTGTAGGACACCAAAGCTCTTGAGGTTCTAAACAAGAGGTTCCATCAGTTACTATGAAGCATTTATCTGTATGTATTGTTGATGAAAGAGTGAAAGCAAACCCCACAGGAGCCTGTCACGACATAGGAAACAATAGCATTGGCATAAGAAAACCAGACTGGATTGTCAATGTGACTTTTTTTGGCCTTAGGAATTAGTAAATTTATAAGAAAAGTCTATTTTATTAAGAAATTTTAAAACTCTCCATCTATTTGGCTCACACACAATTTAATATACTAGTTGAGAACGAACAGGATTTATTCACTCAACTTGTACCGCACTTTCTGCATGACCCATTTCCTAACCTTCCATCAAAGTCAAGGTCAAGTGTGATTGCACGCTAGAGTAATTCAATGAGCAACGGTGAAACACATCCCACAGAGCTCAGGGAAGCTTTGAACTCCCCCCAGCATCCCCTCAGGGTACCGCAGCCAACATTTGCACAGCTGTGCACACAACAAAGACAACCTGCTGCAGCATCCCACATGGAGGGATGAAATGCATCCAATACACGTGGCTTCCATCCCAGACGTTGGGGCACAGCTCCTGGGATGCTCACACAGCAATGCCAGTTCGCTTCAGTCCCACCCCATTTGTTTATCAGCTTCACAATGCCTGCACCCAACCAGGATGAGCTCCGTTACCTGTCTGCTCGTTGCTCTGCACTGATGAATCCTCATCGATCCGTGCTCCCACCACTCAAGTACCACCTAACTAACCCAAGGTGACAGAAGCATCAGTTCCTGTGACACTGACACCTCTGGAGCACGTTCAGATGGACAACGACGGCAGGCAGCAAGCGGGGCCGAAGGCAGGATGGCACAGCACAACCCGTGGGAAGGAGCACCCGAAGAGGGCATCGTGCTCCTGCCCTGCCCTCCCCCATCTTCTGCCCGGCCCAGCCGCGCCCTGCCCGGCCCTTCTCCCTCAGCCGGCGCACTCCATCCCTTGCTCAGCGCTCCCCATCCCCTGCCCATCCCTTTCCTCTTCCTCTTCTCCCACTCTGAGCATCCCCTGCCCATCTCCGCCCCTTTCGTCGCCTCGGGCTGGGAGCTGCCCAAGGTACCGCCGCACCGCGCCGTACCGAACCGGAGCTCCCCTCCTTGCCACTCACCAACACGAAAGAGCTTCGCACCGCCTCCGAAACGCTCTGCCGCAGCTCGGCGGCCGTGCCCGGCTTGCTGAGCCGCTTCGTGAACTTCCTCACTTCCGACATGGCGACATGGTCCGAGCGGATCCGAGCCGAGCGGGGCCGCGCCGCGGGCTGCTGCCTCCGAGCGCCGGGCGGGGCCGGGCCGGGCGGAGCCGCTGAGCGGCGGGCGGGGACGAGGAGGGACCGAGCTCAGCCCCCGCCCCGGCCCGGCCCCGCTTTGTCCCCTCAGCAGGTGTTGGGCGCTTCCCGGCCGCGGAGAGCCGAACTTACCGGCGTTTCCGTGCCGTTAGGGCTCATGCTCCGACCGCAGCCCTCTCCAAAGCGGGTCCCTGCTGCCTTCTGTAAGGCTAAGCATCCAGCAGGATGAGATCCCGCTACTGAGCGTCTCCAGCCTATGGCTTTGCTGTAGGAAAGTGCTTTGATCACAGCGCGTACGATCCCAGCTCACTGCCTGGCTGCTCGGCCAGAAGTCAGGAGGGGAGAGGAGTTAATGCCTGCTCCTGGTCCCTGTAGCTTTGTGCACAGTCCAGAGGATGGCGATTTGATGGCAGAGAGAGCCTTTGATTTTATTTTACTTCATGTATTTTATACCTTACTTTCTTACTTTTCAAATTGCTGTGCTTTATAGTGCAATGTCATTGTACGCAGATACTGCATTGGATAGAGCTGCCCTACAGTCATACAGAGGGTGGTGCTCCCTGCAGGCATTCAAGGCCAGGCTGGATGTGGCTCTGGGCAGCCTGGTCTGCTGGTTGGTGACCTGCACATAGCAGGGAGTTGGAATTAGATGGTCATTGTGATCCTACTCAATCCAGGCCATTCTATGATTCTATGATAGTCATGCCCTATGGAATTTGCACATGTTGTGTGCTATGGCTGATTGAATCCTATTTACAAGCACTGCACTGGAATTGTCAGCATGCTGTCAGCCACACAACATATAGAGAAATTGTTTAGATTATAAGAGCCAACGTGTAGGGGAGTAATGAATACAGCTACAGATCCAAACCACTGAAACTGTTATTTTGTGACTCCTAAAGCATGCAAGCCAGTTATTGTTCTGCTTTTTAGCAGTTCATGGAAGGGGCAGCAGACACCATTTCATATTAAACATCGCTCTGATCTTCTACAACAGAGGCAAAACAAATCCAAAAGCTTATACTTGATTATGAAATATCTAGATGGGAGACAGAAAAGGAGGAAGTTTAATTACTCGAGCATTAACATTTTCACTAATATTCTTCCTTAAGGCTTTTCAAAATCTGTCTAAACTAGTTCTAAGGAAGCAGAGAGCTT
This sequence comes from Meleagris gallopavo, assembly GCF_905368555.1. Classification (NCBI taxonomy): domain Eukaryota; kingdom Metazoa; phylum Chordata; class Aves; order Galliformes; family Phasianidae; genus Meleagris; species Meleagris gallopavo. The sequence continues at coordinate 3,263,862 of NC_139412.1, read as the reverse complement.
TGTAACAAACAGTGCCAGCTACAGAGCACTAAGGTTCACTTCCTTATCCCTACAGCCATAGGAATTCTTGCAGAGATTTCACCAGTCTCTACATGGCTGCTGGCCCCAGAACAGGGCAGCCCTGCTCATCCTGCCTGCAGGAAGGAGCTCGGACAGCCTGGGCCCATTGAAGAGCAAGAGCCAGTGCAACAGCAGTGATGGGAGACCAGCATTCATGGCAGTACTATTCTCTGCCTTTGGTTTGCTAGATTAGAGAAAGTTCTGAGAACAGCACCATGATGGGTCATTTGACAGGAAATAAAATGATCCCTGGAGTACCCACCCCTTGTTTATGCAGTCAGAAGCAAGAAGTTCCCAGTGAGGTTACGAGCTCAGCGCAGTGCCAGCAAGGGGCTGTGCCCAGTCACCATCCCACTCAGCTGAGCCAAGGAAGAGCCAGCAAACTGAGGCTGTCTTGCAGAGCTAAGCATGGAAACAAAAGGAAAATAGAAGCAGTGAGGACACATGACATGAAAACAACATGCAGAAAGCTCTATCTCGGGAAGGCTGAACATCAGAATAAAAGTCTCAGGCACAACAAGCACTAGGGCAGCTAACCGAGCCACAGCATTACTACAAGAGGATGCACAAGGCTGCAAGGCTTGTGGCGTTTACCAACATTATGACACATGAGAACACAGCAGGATTCAGGAGGTGCTGTGCAACTGCTCAAGGCATCACCTCGGAGAGAACAGCTTTCCTGAACTCAGCCATAAGAAACTCACAGCCTCGACAGACCTTGGAGACCTCAAGAGGTGAAAATGTTCTGTTCCCAGGACAGGATGGAAAACATAGGCTCTCTTACAAAAGACAGTCATCACTGAAATCACTTCTATTTTCATTTTTCAAATTATTATTTTCGTAAAATAGTTCTTTTTCAGTGTTTTTCTTATGAATACCCAAACTGCTGCCTTCTGCCATATAAGAACACCAGGCTCTCCAGTTGAAGGGCTGCAGCTGATGAATTGCTGCCCTTTTCCCAGGTATGTGCACTTACTGGGAGCACAGGAACCACAATGAACACATTTCTCTGAAGGAACAATCTGCTGCAAGCTCAGGCTGACTTCAGGACAGCAAAGACTACAGGAAAACAAGTTTTGCACATATGCTGTATTAAGACCAACAGCAAAATCTTACCCACTTGTTGGTAGCACTGTAACATAGAGTTAAAGCAACCAATTTTTTGCCTAACTCACCAGTTTGCAGCTGACACTGATATAAAATCTGAAATCCTACATATGGGGCTCCTGGGCCATCACTGAGAACCCCTCAGACAAGCTGTAGGGTTAGAGGCAGGCTTAGGACTTCATTTCTCACAAGCCATCCAAGGTAAAAGACAGGTAATATCATTAGAAAATAATCCTGTTTTGCACTGCCTTCACTGGTTATCTGTGTGCCTATTTATCACCTTCAAATGGGTCTATCCCAGAAAAACACTTAACTAAGTGATTAACCATAAGTAGGTGATTAATCCCATTGCTTCACTTCATTGCACAGAGGCCTGCATTCCTGCACTGAGCCAGCAGGATTCGGTAACCCAGACCCAGGCATGACTTTTTGCTGGGAGGAACAGTTATGAATACCATTACATCCTCACTTTCCTCACTTCACAATTTCTGGGAGCATATTCCAGCTGTGTAGCAACACATCGATGCTACGGTTGGGCTAAGAGCTCCTTGCTGTTAAAGGGCTGCCCTCTGCTGACTTACCCAGGATTGCATGGCCACAGCTCCTCAAGGACAGGAGCAACACAAATCCCATATGCTGCTTCAGGATTTCTCTACCCCCCAAACAATGAAGGGGAAAGTAGGCAAAATTCACTAGTTTTATGTGCTCCACATACTTAGCATTACATTCTGATCCGATTTCCATACAGAAGCCTGAATCGCCATTGAAGCACACACAGGAAAAGGATCATTTTCTAATCATGTGAACTGAAGAGCTGCCTTAGCATCCCAGTAGCAAGCCACTACTATTAGGAAAACTACTAGGAAAGCAGAATTAGTAGCTGTAGCCATTAGCATGAAAGAACCCTGAAGCACAGCTCCAGTACCACATACTGAGAACCACCAACAGCCTTCCAGTTTGTTCCCACTTTCACAGAATGAATCAAAACCGATGTGCCTATATGAAAATCTCAAACGATCCATAATTACCTGTAATTAGAGGGAAAACAGATACATATAGAAGATGGACATTGCCAAAATACAAATTAATTTGAGTTGGAAGGGACCTTTAAAGGCCATCCATCCCAACTCCCCTGCAATGAACAGGACCTACAGTTCGATCTGATTGCTCAGAACCAATCCAGCCCTGCCTCCAGCAACAGGGCATCCACCACCACCTCTGAGCAACCTGTTCCAGAGCATAACTATACTCATATTAACAAACTCTTACCCCGTAGCCAATCTAAATCTTGCCCATTTTAGTTTGAGACCATTTCCCCATGTCCTGTCACAACAGAATCTGCTACAGTCTGTTCCGTCCTTTCTCAGAGCTGCTTTAGATACTGTTGTTTCTGTTCTCTGCACATGCACCAGCTCGCAGACTCAAAGGTAGTAGAGAAACAACTCTGTTTCCAGTCATAGCTGCTTGCTGCCAGAATAAACTGTGACAGGAACCAGCTACAGTAGAAATTAGGTCTTGAAGGGAAGCATTTGTATGATCTTTGACACTACAGATAGCTCACTTCATGGATTCCTGTGTTAATTCATACACATCCTCACTTCTATCTCCTGAAAATTCTCAATTGTATTTTATAAGTGGATTCTGGATTACATGGATGTCAGCAGCTTTTGTTAAAGCACAAAAGGATAAGTAGACCCTTGGAAAAAGAAATTACAGCCTTCTGCATATGCAACCTATTACCAAAACTCACTTTTGGAGTTACAGATTGAATGTGTTTTTGTGCCATCTTCCCACCTCTGTCAAGTCAATAGAGCTCCCAGAACAAAATCAAGAGTTCGCTTCTGCCTCATGCATACAGGAATTTTCAGATCCGTGAGCTATACTTACTCCAAGTGTGTCAAGTGTGTGAATTTTATAAAGCACGCAGCATTTTTTGTATTTATTTTGTTGGACAATATATCCTTTGCAATTCTCTTTCACGTTCAAGCCAATACATCATCACCTGAGAAAAAAAATGTGTGACCAATTCCCTGACTTTCCATATCTTCCTTCTCCCACTAATGGCAACAACAGGAATCTTTACACACTTCTGAAATCTCCTTACATAGGATTGTTGTACAACTACATTCCATTCTGCTCCACAGTTAGTCCCAGTATTCCATTCCCCACGACAGAGCTGTTAAAAAAAGTGACAGGATGGGACAAAACAGAACTAAAAAGAAAAATGAGCACACAAGTCCAATGATCTCACAAAGCAGCCAATGCTGTTTAGACAAATGGCAAATTTAGGCATCAAAATGGAAAAGAAGCAACACTTTCCAAGTGCGTGACCAAGTTTAATGACATTTTTTTCTCTGAAACACTTGACCATCAATAACATTTCATGGGTTAGGGTGCCCAGAATGTTACTTCATAGGTGTTTTATATGAATATTTACAAAGACTTCCAAAATTCAGTGGCACTAAACAAACAAACAAGAACTTAAAACTTTAAGCTACAATGCTTAAAAAAATGTAAACAGTTTATTTTACATAGTTGTAAAATATAAGAACTTTCTAACGCAGCTTAATTTTATCTGGAAGGTGAATGTATCCTGGTGCCCATGAACAAGGAATGAGAGAATTCTTTACACAAGTATTGTGCTCCAGTGTGCAAAAAATTATATATAAGAAAGGAATCTAAAGTCCACAACACTTAAAAGACAACAAAAAATTTCACGTCCTGAAGTTGAGAAATTTATAAAAACATTTACACATTGTTGCTGACCCATCAAAAAACTTGCATAACTTAAAACTCTGAACAATAGCTACTACAAATTCAACACTTTTCTCAAATGGAGTTTTGTGCAACGATCAGACCGAATCATTCACCATTTTTTCAGCCATTCCTCCATCTTCCCCACCCCCCACACCCCAGTGGTCACAAGAGCCACCAAAATCTCCGACAGATTTTCAACTTAGTGCATGTAACCAAAAGGCACACACAGATGTGAAGATGTTTTCGTGCAGAAACCTGTGCAGGTTCACAATGACATTGCAAAATACCTCTTTTCAGAAAGTTTAGAGCCTAATGTTTGGCAGCATTATTCTTACACGTTCCCTCCTATTCTAGAAGCCAAAGTGTTAATTAGGCAGACACTGCTTTCCAAGAATCCAGTATTTGAGTAGCCATAAAATAAAAATTTTAAAAATAAATCAGCCTGTAACATTATTATATTAGATACTCTGCTTTTGCCCACATTATTTATGGAATTTTAAATCCCACAGTACCATGGTTTTATACTGTCAGTTGCAAAACAATTAAGATACACATTTCTTTTTGTTAATGAAGACTTTGATTGCTCCAGTGAAGTCAGCCGATAAAAGCACTTCTGTGTGATCTGTCTTCAGTGCTCCTTAAGGAAAGAGAATAATCTGTTATTTCTTAAAAATGAATCAAGCTCTCATTAAAAGAATTGCTGACACTTTTCTTTCTCCAGCACATTCTTATTATCTAACCATTTCTTCAACAAACATCCGTATTTCTAAGAAAGGGAATTCTGCATTATATACAAGCTAAAGCTGTACCTCCTAACAGCTCAAGTTAACAAGAATGCTGCCAAAATACACAGGGCAACAACTCCAACCCTCACTTCCTGTTCTGGGATTTTTATATTGTAGTAGCAGTCAGGATGTCCAGAACATTCACGCCCCTTGCAATGACTTCTCTTCCAAAGAAGCCTCCCTCCCACACTGAAAGTATTCTTCTCATATTATGGTATCTTAACACCTACCAGAGGGAATGGTATCAGTTGTTTCAGAATCTTCTCCTTTACTTTCAGCTTCTTGCTTATCAGAAGTTTCCAGTGACACCATCAAGCCAGGATTGGGAGCAAAAATCGCAGAGGTGACCACAGCATTGTGCGCTTCAGAAAGACAATCCAATTTTGATTACCTTGTTTCAAGGGATTGTTCATTTTACAAGAACAGCAGGCATACATTTTGGTAAGTATCCAAGAATAACAGTGTTAGCTGCACTAACTAAATTCATCATTCAAGGAACAATTATCATTGTTTTACAACTCTGAAGCTCCTATAAGCACCCAAAGCTAATTAGCAAGAGTTCCAGAGCACATTTGATATGAACACTGCCCTTCATTTCCCAAAAAACCCTGTGCATTGAGTGGTAGTGAGGCTGAATAAACAGAAGAGTTGCTCTTTTTCTTTCATTACGTGACAAAATAAATAAATAAATGTTTGCATTTGTTTTTGAAGTCACTTTTCCATAAGGGATCCAAGGGCTGATAAGTGTTTTGATTATATACTTACACAACTCAACTCTGCCAGTGAAACATGGCATTCATTCAGAATCTGACTGAAGCTGGAAAAGCTCCAAGTCACACCATCTCTTGCCATCCCAATCATGCATCCTAATTGCATGCACATCTCCTGAGGATCAGGTTTTTGAGTCCACTTATTAAGAATCCAAAAATGACAATGCACCTTGCTTTATAATGTTAATAATTTGTTCAAACTAAATGAACAGTAATGCTCAGAAAAATATTTGTCTCCCAGTTTTTAATTTTTTTTAAAGTTTTTGATAAAATAATTGACTTCTTACCTTTAATGCCTTCCCAGAAGTCATTACGGTCTCTTCTTACAGATGTAAATTTGCTCAAGTCATGGTAGGTACTCCAAATATAAACATATTTATCCTCTGAACCGCTTACAATGTATGTGAAGTCATGGCTTAAGATAGAAAGAAGGAAAAACATTACTTTCATTGGATGCTCAAGTGTTACAGTGGCTCTTCAGATGACTTGCAGTCAGACTAAGTTCACAACTTATAGAATCTTTACATAGAATTACAGTCTTCAGTTACCCTTGTATTCTGAGCTATAAGACATCTCAGAGGCTCAGATTTATACCAAGGTATACAGATTATTCAAACAAAAGCCTCTGTACTTCATGGTACCTCCAAAATTCAACAACTGCCTTGCCATAATACTGTCTTACCTAAAGCTGGCTTTGATTTGGCTGCTGCTGTTGACATAACCTTTGTATTTCATAGATAAAGACAGATCTCTTAGGTCATACAATCTAATTCTGGAATCATTAGATGTCACCAGTATCTAGAAAGAAATGAAAGAAAAATTAGAAGTGGAAGCAGTTAGCATGTGCAAGAAGGATCAGAGTTCATTCTTCATCTTTCGACTCAAGGCTCTGTTCAGAGCAAAGCCAAGCAAAAGGACTGATTCCAAAGAACAAAGTACACTTTTTTGAATATCTGCCTTAAGCTTTCATCATTTTTTCAGCTTCTGTACAAATCAAAAAATGGCTCGGGTTGGAAGGATCCACAAGGATCATGAAGCTCCAACCCCTCCCCCCCCGCCCCAGAGCAGGCAGGGCCACCAACCTCCACATTTAATACTGGACCAGGCTGCCCAGGGCCCCATCCAACCTGGTCTTGAACACCTCCAGGGTGAAGAATGAAGAATGTTTCCAAATGAATATTAAATTTGGAGACATAAGCTATGCCAAAGAAATTCTCACGGAAAGCCATTTAATCTATAAACATTTTCTCAGCTTTACATTAATCAGGGCAGAATATCACTGAATATATATTTTACCACTAGTCAGTACTCTGCAATGCAAAATAGGCAAAAGCAATTTCATCTAAGGAGAGTAAGAAGAATCCTGATTTAAGTTGATTATGGCAAACAAAAGTTAGCTGAGCAAACGAACTTAATGAGCATTAGATATAAGTGCAAGACTCCAATATCAGGTCAAGCTTTTACTGAAAGGCAGTACCTTATTTTCCCCAGGCAAAGGTTCAATGCCAGTAATTTTTCTTCCAACTCTATTTCGGCCTCTGGTAGAACGTACATGTATTTGTGTATGGTACTTCAAGTGCTGAAAAGAAATTTAAAATTGTTTATTTGAAATAATTTGATTGAAACTGAAGTTTTTACCTATTTTGCTTCAGGTTCTAACAGGTTTTGTCTCCTGATACTTAAATAAAAAGCATGACTTTTCAATCTTTATTGCTTAACATGAGAAAACAATCTCAAAAACTTTCTTACCTCTGTGTCATAGAAGATGCATCTTCCATCATACGTGCCTATTACTGCATATTTGCCATTCTGACAGAAGTTGGCAGCTGTAATCAATTTTGTCTGCCCATCCACTTCATTCCATAACGCCACTTTTTTGTCAGGAATGTTCCAGAGTCGAAGTTTCCCATCCAGTGAACCACTTAAGAAGTACCTGTCATCCTGAGAGGACACACTGCATTAACCTCTGCTTGTGCTATTAGTATGCCCAGAAATATTTCCTTAAAACCATCCCAACTAATTTCCAAACTTCTTTGCGGAATCCCATAAATGTGTTCATTATGAACTTTATGATGACTGAAAAGACAGTATTAAACTTACAAGTCTAATTTCTTAGAGATTTCTGAAAATATTACACATATGCAGTCTTCAGAACAAAATACCTCAAGCTAAAGCATTGCTCACTGTTAGGACAATTACAATTTTTCTTCCAAACACAAGATGCAGAAATACTAACCCTGTCAGCTGAGTTATTCCAAATTAGGCCAGCTGTGATGTCAGCCTACAGACAATTCACTTCCCACCTTATTCCTACAAATGGTGAAACATGGACACTCTCGGTGATGCTTGGTGAAAATGAAAACACTGTTCTGGAATAGTATCCAATGGGATACTTTAAACCACACAAACTATTATTCAATGTGTTTTTAAAGTTACAAATAAAGGGGTAAGAATCTCAAATTCTGCCTCTGGAAGAAACAAGACTATTACACTTACTCTTGGATGGAAGGCTATAGCAGTGACGAAGTCTATGTGCTGGAAACAACAGAGACATTCTCTTCTTGATATGTGCCATAAACGGACAGTTTTGTCCATAGAAGAAGAAAGCAAGAAGTAGTTCTGTGGAACAGGAGGATTCCGAGGTTAGTAATGGGCACAGAAGTAACAAAATACGGAAGCAACCTGATACCATGCATTTTTGCTTGAATTACAATGCTTTGTACAGCTTTCTTGCAACTACAGAAGCATCAGCCCAACAAAGCTCTCGTGCTTGATCACTGATGAATATATTTACCAGTTTCCATTTAACACTGTTTCATTAGATTATGTAACTTGCTGAGATGCTGCAATTTTCCTTAGCACAACATTTCTAGGACACTGACTAGAACTGTAATGCACTATAACACAAATGTTAACAGGCTCCCCACCCCCTGCTACAGAAGAAACTTGGGTGGGACTGCAGGGAAGAATTTTGAAGCTTCTTTAGAGAACAGCATGCCATCAGGACTGCCTACTCTTATAGGCAAATACAAGAAAAGCCCCATCTATTCACAACACGTTTCAGGAAAGGCAACTCTTCAGAAATCAAGTTTCTTTTGGAGTGATATCCTAAATGCTAATGGAAACAGGTCTCATCAATTCCTCCCTTTCCATGAAGTTCAACATTTTATTATTTCAGATAGAAATGTTTTATCCAAATTACCATTACTGAGTGGTGCTTTCCTTAAGCCCAGAACACCAAAGCTCAGTTATTAAACTCTTTCTGGAAGAATCTCAGTGGAAATGAGTACTTGGAAATGTAGTTACAAGAAAAACCAGCACAAGTTCCAGAGAAAGGGTAAGAACTTCTCTTAAGATCCTTCAACCAGAGTGAACTCTTACATTAGCAACACTCTTCCAATATGGAGAATTATCCAAATGAGCTTTGTGTGAAAAATTTTGATAGTTAAGCACAAGGCAGTTCTCTAGTTTCAGTACATGCTTCTCTTCAGTAATTTTTCAGAATCTGTACACTTTGCATAAAAACAGTAAAGCATACAGAAGGCAAGAAAAGCCATTAACACCATAACTCAGGAAATAGCTCAGTGAAAATTCCTTTCCTCCAACTCTAAACATTTCAATTTACTTCAGTATCAAAAAATGATACAAAATCATAACTGTATTACTAGCTTGTTTTTTAAAAAAACCTTAATTAGAGAAGTCCAAGAAGTTAGTTCCTTTTATTGCAGCTACTTCAGATGGACTAAAAAAAAGTGATGTTTCTACAAACCCTTTCTCTTAAATTCAGTGATTGTTTTGTACTGTTCAGATATATATTTTAATGGCATTTGATATAACAATGAAAACACAGGAGAACTGTGCAGCCTGTATTAAGGTGCCTTACTTTAGACCAGGAAAGATCAAGGAGATCTGCTGTATGCCCTTTGTATTTGCAAAATGGCCGTTGACGAAATGGAGCATTTTTATCATCTGGGTCTTCATCAACTCCACTGCAAATCTATCAGATGAAGGTACAGAAACATTAGAAAATGTTAGCTGGAAAACTTAAAAAAAGAAAGCAGTTACTGCTTACATGAAGCATAGGGCTGTAACAATTTGAAGGAACTCTTAGATTACACAAAATAATGTTGTACTAATAAACACAGTAACTTTAAAGCACAAATGGACTGTGAAACATCGTCTTGAAATACCAAAACCAAGCAGCTCCACACTGTCCATCAATACAGCTTTTATTCAATGGGATAAACTTGACAGCAATTTAAACAAACGTTCAAAGATAATCTTTTGGAATCAAGTAGACCAAATTTGAAAAGTGTATTTCAATGCAGAAAGTAAACCGTGAGTTAAAGCTTCAGTGTTCTAATGCACATCAAGAATGCTAACTTCCTAACAAAAGGGCCTTTCAGCACTGACATGTGGCAAAACAAAAACTAGAATTTCCCATACAAAAGCTCATGTAAAAATAGCCTTAAAACAACACCTCTGGTGTACATGGCACGCAGTTATTTAAGGGTAAGGACAGATTCCCTCTCCCCACCAAAAGCATGCATTAAATAATATTACTGCTAAAAATCTTCAATTAAACCCTGGTTTTATCATTTGTTTCTTACACTACCAAAAACAGAAAAATCCTGATCACACTGATTTTAACGGCAAGATTAAGAAAGTATCTGAATGCTCTACAAGTAACAATGTCTTAATACTTCTGGTCTGTGATGGTCCATTTTATTCTATCCAGATGTGTAAACAACATCATGCTTTGCCAGCCTTTTAAGTATGCTATTGTTCAGCTTGGCCTTTCTCAGAAAAGAGAATATGAAGTTAGATGTTAACTGTAAGTAACGCTCTGAAGGCAAAACGCTATGCCAGGAAATTCAATAGAGTTTTTTCCCCCCTCAGTATCTCTTTCAGAAATCTGTTCTGGGAGACAAGTTAGTTGCAGAAGGCCACAGCGAAGCAAGGCAGACTACAAAAGGTATTAAGTATAGTGACTTGGTTCCTTGCTTGCTTCCCAGATATGTGGGATAACAGTATTTGACCGAAGAATATTGACAAAACGTTTTGTCTATGCCTCAGGCCAAGAACTATTTATAATGTGTTTGGATAAAGCAACAATAAAGACCTGGCTTTACAGAACAGTGCAACCACGTCTTCCTTTCTCAATATCTAGTGTACGTACCCCTGCATCGGTATCAGACTTCGAAGAATTGAGACTCTCTTGAGATGGGGAAGGTGAGACACGGCCTAGAACAGAAGCAGAAGCTCCACAATCAGCACCAAGTTCCTACATCAGTAGAATTTCTAACATTTTAGAACTCTAGCAGCATATGGAAAGTTACCTTCTGTGTTGTATTTCATTCGCATATTATTGAAGTAGTCAAAAGCATTTTTTAAAACCCATATTCTCACTACATTGTCCTGTCCTGCAGATGCAAGTAATCGACCACAGTGAGAGAATTTCATTGTCCAAACAGCACCCTGTTCAAATAAAGACATTGTGGTTTATGTTACATAAACTCCCCTTTCCATACAAAAAATGCTTTTATATGTCAACAGATGTGATTCAGGACATACACACAAACAAGTTGCAGATTGAGGCACTGAAAGGTAATGGTTAAATCTTGTGGACAGTGTAACACGTTTTGCAAAAAGTTTGAAAGAGCATACAGGGGAGAACACTGTAGAAGTGAGGATTTAAGAGAGCTCAGTGCCACCACAGTGTTCTACATGAAACTGGTATGGTTACTAATGGACAGCAAGGCAGAGGTGACATGCAGAAGCAGCAAATATTTGTAGCTGTGCTTGAAGTTAGTTCAAGCTGTGGTATATTTCACTTTTTCCCCTTGGAGAAATCATGCTTGTTTACAACAATTCCAGCACCCTAAACAAGTGCTATATATATAAAGCAAATGAGGATTTTGCAAAGCTTCTGACAATTCTTTATCCAGTGCAAAGTCCAATGAGTCAACCAATAAGAACATAGTACCAACAAGCAATATTCCATCTTCTCCTTGCTATTTAATGAACAGATACTAGCTATTCGACCACACCAACCCAGCTCCCTTTTAAAATACTTTTGGGGAATTTCCTAGGTTTTAAGAAGTCAACTATCAGTTTGATAGAAACTAACATAGATGCACAGACTTCAGGATTGGAAATGTTTGCTTTGAAGGACAGGTTTGAATTCCCCAGTGAAACTGACTGCTATATGCCATTATCATCAGCCTAATGCTTTAAGATGAGGGACAGCTTCAATTGTTGTCACAACTGCTGTCAGCAAAAGCACCTGGGGAGTCAAATACTAGAATGAATGAGTTTCAGACTCCACAGGTGAACGTGCAGCACTAAAACAGTGATGGATAGGAGATTTTGCTGCTTACCCTCCACAGTTGCCTATTTGGAAATATCACATTCCAGTCTCTTCCCTCCTTATCATTCCAGTTCACACATCCCATTAATCTCTCCCCACTTTTGCCTGCAGAACTCATCCAGTATTTCAGTTCATTCATTATGTTTATATTTCTCACAGGCACATAAGTTCAGTTTCTGCTGACTGGGTCAAACTTGCTGTTCTGTGCTCACTTCTGTTAGTGGATCATAGTCTATTTCTGGCTTACATTTCTAGGCACAGAAATCAGGAAAACCAGTACTATGCAACACAAACTCTTTTGAGGAAAACTTCCAGAGAATCTCTCATGCCCAATTATGGGATCACCCCTTTCTTTTCCCTGAAAAATTTAATCAAACCAGTCAAGTTCTCATTTCTTGCCAGAATATTGATTTTACAGAATGGAACTGTCCTTCAAGAAAAACTTTGAAGGTCATCAAGTAGATAAAGTCTAAAAGTTGAATTTTAGGCTGAGCAGATTAAACAAAACAAAAATGGAAAGGAAATCTAAGACGTACCATATGCTCTCCACTGAGATCCTGAACAACTTTAATTTGTTCAAAATCATAAGGACCTTTGAAGCCATGTGCTGCTTTGAACTTAACTGGTCTCGTATACGGCATCCCTTCATCATCACTGGAAGAAGGATCATCTTGATCTGTATGGAAGACTAAGAGGAACACAGATTCAGAATGTTGCAGCACACTTTCTACTAACAAGAATATGTGCCAATACATTTCAGTAGCAGATCAGTCCTGAATTTGCAAGTTTTGATAAACAGCTGTGAGAACTTAAAACAAAAATACGTTGCAACAAGGTCTAAAAATACACCTACACTAATTTTGGTTTGCAGTACATCCAAACGCTCAACACCCAAAGTAACTGCCATGAATTTTGTTTCATACCTTGCACCAGGTTTTGCATTCAGTACATCCTGCACGTAGCAATTTCTACCAATTTAATGCATGCTGAAAATTACAGATTTAATCATATTGGTTTCTTCTGACAATATGCAGAAAGGGCCTGATAGACTGACTGCCCATGGAAGCAGGAGAACTGCAGAAAAACTGGGATAAAAAGCCAGTGGCAACATAGGATCCTAAAGTGCAGCAGTTCAGTGGCACTTTTGTCTCTCTGGCTGTAGTTAAACTGGCCTAATTAAGTACTAGATTCCTCTCTGGAAAACTGCTGAAACAAAGGGACAACTCAGTTGTTTTCAGAAAAACTTCTACCAGGAGTTCCAGCTGTCTGAGGATAGAGCATTGATTGTCAGAGGGCCAAGTGACTTCATTAAAGCAATTAAGGAAATCCCAACTTGTAACTGTGTTGGAATAACTCTTAAGAAAGATTGTTATACGGTTAGAAAGCTGTCTAGATATGAAAGTAAAAATCATACTATTCAATTGGCTTAACTAAAAGTTAACTCAACATCTGCTTCAAAAGAAACCGGCCTCGTAACCTCAGAATGCCTACCAAGCTACAAACTTGAAGAAGCCAGCTGTACTCGGGTAGCATACACCAGTATGCGTCCCCTCAGCCAGCTTTGGATTTGAGAAGCCCAAGGATAATCAGATTTATTTGGTGGGTGGGGTGGTTAATGCACAGAAATCATGTCACTGACCTTCATCTCGAACACTCTTGACTTTATTTACAGCACGTTCCCCATACTCTTCAGCAAGGTGCTTTGCTCGCTTTACAGATTTGCCAAGGAACTTTTTCAGCTGTGTCCTTAAAAAGGAAGGCATTTATTCAACACAATAGTGGCAAATTCTTATTTTTTGTTATTACGAATCAGTAGCTTTGATTTGAAATGCAGTATTATTGTTTTCCATTACTGTTTCTAAAAATAAGCATTTAATTTGCTAGCAGTATGTAATCTTCAGTTTAACTGCAGAAAAATAGGCTTAGGTAATTTCAGATACCACTTAAATAACTTGTTTGGATTTAAGAAGGGGAGTTTCAGCTTAAAATGAAACCTGACATTTATTCGTAGGGATATGAAACAGCATCTTACGTTTTCTGCTTTAACCTCCCTCCATCAGTATCTGTCTGCTGTGTCTGCATTTTGTCTTCATCATCAGACTGTGCTGCGTCGTTACTAGGAAATACAGAAGTTGTTCAGTACAAAATCTTACTGTATCTAAACAGTGAAAAACCAGTAAAGTAGGACCAAATGATAAAACAGCTCTTTCATTTTTTAGGAATCTCGATAGTAAAACTGCATATACGTTCTAGATGCCAAAGAAACACTTATATGGAAGTGAACTTTTATTTAAAACAGCAATGCAAAAGAAAACCCTACTTTTTTTTTTTTAAATGTATATGCATCAATCTAGGCCTTAGAAATAAGTCCAGTTTCTAAGTTGACATAAGACCCTGATCATTAAAATGTAAAATTCAATTTAAAAAACAACTAATATTCAGTTTTAAAGATGAAAAAGGCCCAAAGCTCTGAACAGAGCAGGGAAACCTTCCAGTAGTAGCTACGATGACCACAGGCACACACTGCAGTATTATCATGAACTTTTTATTAAATTAGAAAAATTCAATAAATAATTCTGTTGCCTCAATAAATAACCCAGTTCATACAGAATAGGGAATTAAACATGCAAATCAGAGACAGTTGGATTGGGACTCTTGCACAAAGAGTCCTCTGTATGCAAAAAATGACAGAATCAATACTAGAAAGAGGTTAAAGCTATCATCATTCATACCTGACATATTCTTTAGTTCTCCTCATGATATGCAAAGTGAGAGGATTAATGCCTGTTGGCAACTTTTCTTCTGCCAAACTCAGGGGTATTTCTTCACCCGTGTCAAGGTTTTTTATCATTACACTTGCTAGAATTTCCTATGGAAAAAATATGGTGTGAAGTCAAGATGACTCAAATAGGCATCAAAAGCAAAACAGAAATCATGTGGTCTTACAGATTATTTACAGTAGTGAGAGATCATGTTGTTCACTGTATTTTACAAAGTTCAAGCTAATCTTGCTGTCAGCACATTACTGCAATTGTTACAGAGCACTACACACAGACAAACAATTACATGTCATCACAAGCTTTGATTTCATAGACCAGAAATACAGTCATATAACCATCAGACTACCTGAGGCATGCTGTGCTAAAATTAAACATACATAATAAAATTATTCTGAAGCATCCCCCTTTCAGGTATTTTAGCAGATATAGGCAAAGAATCTCTACCTACAGATAAAGAGTATTTAAACCCATCAAGTACTACAGAAATGGGTTTTTTTTGGAACATGAATACACCTGTTGAGCAATAGCAAGCTGACAACAGTTTGATAACATCGCTAGGATAAACTGAAGTTATTAACTGAATAAATTACTTCTCAATATTAGGAAAGTCATTCTCTTGTTGCTAACTTCTTCCTGTTTTCTTTCCTGTGCAGGAAAAATTTATCAACTTTGCTAATGTTCCCTCACACTAACTTTGCAATGTGTTTGTATAGCTAGAAGAACAAATTCACAGCTTCCCAGATCCATTACAGCTCATGCTTCTAAACATTACTACTTCAAATGACTCAAGAACCACAAAGTCCTTACATGGACTAAGCCAGTATGCCATCCCTTTTATCTGAGCCTCTGGCCACAGCTTATAGTGGGTCAGAGGGCAAGAGCAAGGTGCGAATACTGCAATTAACTCAGCAGACTGGAAAAAGCAAGCACAAAGAAGTATTATGTACACATCAGTCTTATTAATACCTCATCCGTGAGCTCTCTTCCAGAATTTGATCTGGGTCTTTGTGGTCCAAGTACTTCATTTGTTGTTTGGCCATCAGCTGCTTTTCCATTTTCCTGAAATTTTGCAGACAGAAGATACAAAAATCTCTAACAATGGAATGACAGAAAACATTACTGTGATTCTCAGACTTGAAGCCATTTCCCAATACCTGAGCAGTGACTATTTTATCTCCGCTAGTTGCGCTTGCCAAATCCAAAGAAGGCTGAGAATCCTTGGGCATGACCTCTGTCACTGCACTTGGAGTTAAAAGACCACCAGCTGTGAAATTCTCTCGAGGAACTGAAAGGAGATTCATAACAGTAAAAAGAGCATAACAAGAGCCATGGACAGGCTACAGAGATTACTGGAGTCCTGACATTATCTGACAGTTTTCTGTTCATTAGTTTTTCCATCAACCACCACTAAATCTATCCTAACAACTATATATTTCATATATCACATCTATGCCTCCAGCTATTTCACACTTTGTCATCTTCAGTTTTGCTAACGAATTGTTTTTCTTCTTTTGGTTATTTTCCTAGTGACCCAGCATACTCATTTTCACGAGCCCTCAGCCTACACCTTGACTTGTATTTCTAACCTAATAGAGATAACAGATACTTCATTTATCTTCTGCATTGGTATGGCCAATTCTCCTTGCTGCAGAAGTAGCTCTTTTGGTAAAATGTGTTAGTTTGCAAGAGAGTCCAAGAATTAGAAGCATTTGTAATGCAAAAGATTTTTATTTTTATTATTATTATTATTATTATTTTTTTACACTGTAAGAATTTGGAACCGTTAAAGCTTTTCTTTGCTTGCAGGTCAACTACACTGAAACCACAAGATCAAACAACTCTTCACTCAGAACACAAAAATAGCTGAAACCAGTTAAATAAATGACTTGCCTTCTAAAACAGGTTTTTGTACTTCAAAATCCAGTTCACTCTTCTTTTTCCGGGGTGGTGGAGCGGGCCGTGCAGGCGGTGGTGGTCTCGGAGGAGGAACGTTTGTTGGAGGTGGTGGCCGTGCTGGAACAGGCTTCTTTGTGCTAGCAACAATATCAGGTTCCACAGTAAGATGCCTCGGTGGTTTTGCTGGAGGCATTTCTTCTGCTGAAGGAAGGTCTTTGGTAGATAAATCTGAAGTCACTTGTTCTAAAGTATTTGCCTCTTTCTTATCTGTTATGTCCTCATCTTTTGATGTTTCTTCTTGTGCTTCAGTTTCATCCTTTTTATGGTCAGTTGCGTTTGTTAGCTTTGTTAGTTTACCAGTTTCCTGTTCCTCAGAAGTAAATAAAGGCCTCCCAGATTCCAACTCAGTGTCCTCACACACACTCTGATGCACTGGTTCACTTGGATCTTCTTGTAACGAAGCTTTAGCAGCTAGTACTTCTGGAATACTATTAATGATACCTGCACCAGCAATCCAAGCATTTGCATCTGAAGTTGGAACAGTCAGTCCTTTCCCTCTAGAAGCTAAAGAATCATCATCTAGTTGCTGTGCTTTCTGGCTTTCTTCTATAATACTGTCAATAATCTAAGGAAATAATTAAAGAAAACCAACATTGTACTTAACAGTAGGTACTTCTGGGGAAGACTTACCATACAGTTTGTACAATAAACAGAAAAACTCTCCATTGAGGAGTTACTTTGTATATGAAACATATTTTGACTATAATTCTGAAGACCAGAACCTAGATGCAGGAATAGGTGCATCTGAACAATGAAACAAAATGAATAATTTTCTTTCCTCTTTGAGAGACAGCTATTTCTGCATCAAAGGTTGTTCAGCTGTTTGAGATTTCATACACCAGTATATAAGATTCTATACAATAAATAATTCAATACTTGCAAATCTTAAATACATTTTTAGAATACTTTTGCTTGATGTTTATCTTTTAGATGAATATTCTCACTAATAGAAGTCACACATTCTGTTAGCTTTTGGGTGACAACTCATTAGTGTTATTTCATATCTCCAGTGTGAGGATGGAAGTGTAAAGAAGCATAACTAACCTCTTTTGAATCATCTTGCTTCATTTCTTGTACAAAGGTTTCATTCCCAGCTTTGTGCAGCTTGCTGTCCACATCCTATGAAAAAAAGATTTCAGAAGATGGTAGTGAGAAGTTCTTGAGTAAGATTACATACAGCTTGAAGAAACTGCATTAAGCATGAAGGAAAATAATGCTGCCACATATTCATCCATTATGGCATAAGTATCTATCTGGCAGAAGTAATGCACATTACACATGAAGATTATTTCACACTGGCATACACAAAATCAGCGTGCTCATTGCTAAACAAAAGGCAATTCAACATTTGGTATTTAACCTTCTGCTTGCTTGTGGTGTAATGCACAGAAGTCCGATGAAAGACTCCAAGACAAACATATCTTACTTGGAAAATGATGGATTTTATAAATGACCTAAGTTCTATGTCTTTAAAAGATTTCAGCCTCAACTAAAACAAAACCGAAGGTATCACCAAGATTAGAGAAACATACATGTTTAAGAATCTGGAGCAAAGAAAAGATACATAAACATACTTTGCTCTTTGTCAAGTTGTGGGAAAAGATGCAAGAACTGCTTTATCACCACTTACAACAGCAACATTATTAGTTTTCAATTTAAGTGTAGTTTAGAAATGTACAAACAGCAACACCACTTTGGCACAGCCTGTTAAACAAGGGATAAAAATAATTCAGTAAAGTGGGTTGTGCCAAAATAATTTATTAAGATCTTGTAAGAGTCTTAAACCTTGCATAATAAAATATTTAACTAATCATACTTATGGATAAGTAGCTCCAGAAACAACAGACACTGGGTATATCAGGTACATGCATCTATACAGAGGCTTAACACTGAAAATATCCCAGCTCTGAGTGAAAGGATTCATCAATTTCCAAACAATTTTATGCTCAGGAAAGCAAGCAGTTGACACCACAGAGGTTACTGCTTTAACCAGAAGCCTACTTCAACCTCAGTTAGTATGGTCTATTGCACATCACATGCATCCTGTTGACATGAAGTACTGACGACACTGCCTAGAGCACTGCCTACAGGGGAATCTGATGGAAACCCCAATGCTGAAAGGGACCTGTAGAGAACACGTAATCCTTCTGGCTAATGGAGCAGTCTCACAAAAAGACTTTTTGTGACTGGCTCGAATTTACCAAGTAACTTTCAGAACAGGTGTTGGCTTAAGAAAAAACAAACATATCTTGGCTGACTCCCTGAGCAGAGATACAGAATCACTGTTCTCCTCCTCCTCCTCCTCCCTACTATGCAGAGACAGCTGCAATTATTAAAATCTTATTCCTCTTTGTCCACTCCTCCGCCACTTCCATACATTTTTTTTTCTATTCTAAATAGAAGTTCCATTTTTCTTTTATCACCGTTTATCTTCAAAGGCACAACTTAAGAATTTAAGTGCAATCAATGCCTACAGTAACCCATTACATTAATTTCTAATTTTGTTGACTTAACCTCACACACGTGTTAAACTTTGGACTTCAGGAATCTTTCTTACCCACTCCAAGACAAATTATACCATTAGTCACAGGTTGAGAGAACTGACACAGTACCAGGCAGAGAGAGAACAGTGTTTCAGCTTGAGAAACAGTGACTTAGGACGATACTTACAAAAAAGAAAGTGCTGTAAGCAACACGTAAAACTTGGTAATGAAAATCCTCTAGGTTTCAGCCAACAAGACATTCAAGTTAGTTTGGCAGCACTGAGCTTAGTCAGAATGATAGCTACATTTCTTGAAAGGTTTATTGTTAAAGGGATGTTACACGTTTAAAGTATTAAGTAGAACACAAAATAGATGGCTGCTCCACAAGAGATGCCATAGGAGCTGGTAGCACTGTAAAAAGATGACTGATTTGCTAGCAGCTGAAGAGAGGAAGCTATCACCTACTTTCTAACAGTGCTGACAAATGTAGCATTTGATTTATTGGGACAAAATATTGAGCCTTCTTTACTCCATCCAAGCACTGCACAAGTATCACTGCTGGCTCTTTGGAGACCAGAAAAACAGTGACATTTGTACAATATTCAACTCCTTACTTATTTAACAGGTGTCACACTCAGCTGACTGTTGCTGTGCACAGATGCAGCACACCAATTACTTGTGTAGGAAGTGGCAATGCCATCTCCATCAGCTAAATATAGTGTTGTATGTTCACATCACCTGAAATACACACACAGATTTTTCTTATTTTTGAAGACTGGAGGGAGTAAAGTCAGTATTTCAGATAAGCCAGGACCCCCAAAAAACCAAGTCCCATGGAAATGTGCTTCCTATTCACAAATCATCTGAAAGAGGATAGTCTAGCAGTGAAGTACAGCTCAATTAACTTGCAAATTTCATTTTTAGAATAAAATCAGCTTCAAGACATGTTAAAGTTCCCTAAAAGTAAAGCTGAAACATCAAGAGACACAAGCAGAACATTTGCTCCCCACAGCAAAGAAAGCTTACCATTCCTCAAGGTGTCAGGACTGCCACAGCACACCTACATTAAGTAGAAATGCTTACATCTGATTGATTTTAAGAAACTCACCTTCAATACAAAGGATCCAACCTTTGATGGTGACCTGTTAGAAAGAGAAGACAGACTTATGCAGAGCTCCAGGAAAGAAATCTCAACAGTAAGCTTTGTATTAAACAGTTTTAACGGTCCTTCTTTACAATGAGGTATACTTAATGATTCAGACAAGCAGCGAATGCTTCTGATACACTGCTCCTTTATACAGAACACTCCAAAGAGAGTTAAGTGCTCTTCTGTCTGTCACAAACCCACTGGAGATTCTCTGATCCCTGACAGTTTCTCAGCTCCAGCTTCCAGAAACCACATTTCTGCCATCCTTTTCTAATATCCCGATGTTACTCCAAGCATACATTTAAAATCATTTCCCACTACACGTAGTGCATACCCTGATACAGTCTGGATGTATTAGCATCCACTCGGAGACAACCTCTCATTTCACTAATTACACACACACACAAAAAAAGGAGGTATCTTTGGGGACTGGCATCATGCAATTACTTCTCTTCAGGTCACCACGCAAACCAATCAGTGAACTGTCAACTTTCACTACATCCCAAACTTGC
Source organism: Meleagris gallopavo (assembly GCF_905368555.1). Taxonomy (NCBI): domain Eukaryota; kingdom Metazoa; phylum Chordata; class Aves; order Galliformes; family Phasianidae; genus Meleagris; species Meleagris gallopavo. The sequence continues at coordinate 3,243,135 of NC_139412.1, read as the reverse complement.
AGCCTCAGCAAGATTCTCAGGATGCTGTTAGATATTTAAACACCGAGTCTTATTTTGATGACAAGATTGTACAGTTTCCTATCACAGCACTTGTCCTATCACAACACTTGCCAGCTACCAGCACGCTCCCTTCTGCTGCAGGCACATCACTCCCTCACTAGTAGCACACGAGGTGAGGTTCAAACAATGTAGCTGCCCTTCCCAAATTCCTTAATTTTCAAATACTCAGCTTTGTGGAAAATCTGCACTCAACAAAGAAGCATCCCACGCTGATGCTCTGACACAACACAGAAGAGCACAAAAACTTAGTTCTGTTTTCACGTAGGGTTGCTCAGTAGATGATGGGATTAGATATTTGTAACACAATGGAAAGCACAGCAATGACAGCAGAGCAGCAAGGCCTCAGGCTGCAGCAAGTGAGAATTTGCTCAAATGCAACAGCTGTGGGCACAGAAACAAAGGGAAGAAGCTGCTTACCTTCAGAAGGCCTGAGGTATGCAGTGATCTCCAGCAAGATGTCCTCACCTCCACTGCCAACCCTTACATGAGGGCTGTGAGGGGTGGATCCTGGCTCCAGCCCTTCCATTCACTCAGGCACATTACATACACCTGAACTCCACTGGGCTGGCCCTGCCTTCCACCAGGTGCTCCATCACTGCTTCAAGCCATGACTTAGCATTTCCACTACAATATTTTATAATAGATTTTGCAGGTTGCATTTCAAGTAAAACGCTTCTAACTCCAGTATCCTAACGTGACAGCACCAGTAACATCAGTTTAACAAAGAGAGGAGTTAAAAGTTACCCACAAAGATTGGGCAATAGTGGAAGAAAATTCCTATTTCACCTGCACAAACAGCACAGGTCTGATTAATAAAATAAATAAATACGAATAAACACTTCAAGAAGATCTTTGTATTTATTCAGCTGCAGAACTCGTCCCAATACTGACCAGCCTAAAGGAGGCCACTCTCCCACTAGCAGCTCTGCTGCAGTACTCAAACTATAGTACTTAGCAATTCTTCATTACACAGTAGGTGAACTGTGTTTCTTTATAAGAAATCAAGTGAGACATGTACCTGCATCCAAACAAGTGTGCCTTACTTCACGTTCTTCTCTCACAACTGTCATCCTCCTTCATGCCTACAATAATTTCTGAGGTTTTTTCCTTGACCTTTTTTCAGTTTTTTCAGCCTTTTGACAGTGGAGTGACAGAGGTTAAATCAGGATGTTTTCTGCCACGCTGCCTCTCCATCCCCACTCTAATGACCACAGGACCAACAGATGCCTTCACTGACTAGCTACACTGGCACCTAGATCTCTTTTCCTAGGATGCTTACAGAAACAGACATTGTTTGGACTAGTAAACAATAAGATGTCCATACATCATCCCAAAAGCAGTTACACATCAAAAGACCTGCAGCAGAAGGGAAGGATGTAAGCCTCACCACAGGCAGTGGAGAAGTCTCCAAACATTTTGTTTCAGCACACTTCAGCTCACACATTATCAGTACAAGAGAGCTATCTCAGCCAATTATCATATGATATTCTGTAACTAATTCTGCCATTTTTGCTAATTAATCCTTACAAAGTACCAGTTATAAACATACTTAAGGATACGGTGCTTTCCTTCATAGAGATTTGATCATTGGTAGTTACTGACTTAAGAGTGAGAACTGGGAGCTTCCATACAACTTGAAAATTCCACTCTCACACATCACAGCAGCAATGAGTAAAGCAACCAAAGAGCAAAGTCACCACTTCAGAATTTCTATATGAGCAATTATTAAACTTCCCCATGCAGGGCAGCGGGGAGGAAACTAGAAAACACACTTTTAATGAAAGCAAATTTATCTGCACTACTTTGCAAAAAGCTGTTTATAGCATATGCTGCAAAATATATGTATATATTCCTATGTATTTTTGCTGATCATCAGAATACGAATGTGTAAGGAAATAACTGAAAATGCAAATACTAACAGTTTTCAGTTGCCCTTCCCCTCACAAGGCTTTCACTATTTTGTGGGTCCCAACTCAGCGCCATTACACATGTATAGGTGTCAGAACTGCAATCTACAAGCCTGCTTCCAAGAAGCATCCAACATAGATGTGAAATTAGCTCTCAGGAAACCCCAAAGCTTATTTAGAGAAAATACTCTATGTTGTTAGTACAGATTGAATATCAGACTGAATGACAGATTCAGTATCCGTATTTCAAAGCCCTCTGAGATCTCCTTACTCGATGCCATCAATCTGAGCCAATGATGCATTCTTATGGGTTATGGAAGAACAATAGGAAACAAAAAAGAACTTCAGTTTTAATTTCTTTTAACTTATACCATAGCAAGTCCTATTTATACAGGTGGGGAAAACTTGCAAGTCTGGACAGACAGCATTATTTGTAGCAAATAAAAGGTAAGATATGGAGCTGGGACAGATTTAATGGCTCACTTTTACCAAATAATGGATGTTTCCTGCTTCCCACTTCTGCTTTTAGCCACAAATCCCACATCTTCACCCTACCCTGTCTCCATCCTCACAGGCTGCAGCTGTTTTAACTTACTGAAAAGATTCTGCTGTTCCTTGTTTTCACTTGCTTTCAGTTACTGAGTTAAAACAACTCAGAAGGGTTTGGTGATCACTAGCATCTGGGCAAGGTGAGAAGCAGGAGCATAACTACGTTTCTGTAACAACATGCTGTTAATTCATCTTGCAGAACTGTATGCCAAGGCACATTTTTCACCAGGCTACTTAAAAAGCTAAGTTAACAAAAGCTTTGCTATGTGTGAGGATGCAGAGGAAGTTTTTCACACAGAGGGTGGTGAGGCACTGGAACAGGTTACCCAAGGAGGCTGTGGATGCCCCATCCCTGCAGGCATTCAAGGCCAGGCTGGATGTGGCTCTGGGCAGCCTGGTCTGCTGGTTGGTGACCTGCACATAGCAGGGGATTGAAATTAGATGATCATTGTGGTCCTTTTCAACCCAGGCCGTTCTATGATACGATTCAAACCCAGCCCTTCCCTTTTTCAAGGCACCCAGGAGCCATTTATACAGATTAAAACAAACCCTTGATCAATTATTAAAGTTCCAACGGATGGATCCCACAGCCCGTATCTCATTGCTACGCTGAGCTACGTGGCACCTCATCCTGCAAGGTCAAACCGTGGAGAGGTTTGGTCCGGACTGCCTGAAAAACCAGAGCTGATACAACCCATTGAGCACAAAACCAGAAAGATATTTACCATTGCAAAAGAAGGAGCGTGTTTGGCTAACGGCAACAACACAGCGAGGCAGCTCTGAGCCAACAGGTGCAAGAAGCTGTGCTACAAAACGCTGCTAAAAACCCTCGATACTTAACATCCAGGCAACGCCATTAGAAACGAACGACAGAGCGCACCTGAAGTTGTTTAAAAGACAGGAACAGCGAGCCCGGTGCTGCAGAAGCCCCGTTGCTCATTCTGCACCAGAAAAATCACATCTTTCCGTCACTAAAGGAGCATTTGAGCCATCAGCACAGATCGCACCGCCGCACCTCCTTCCCAGACCCGCGTCCTGCCCGCCCGAGGAAGGTTTGTCTCACCACAGCATGATAACAGCAATGCCAGCTCCGCCAGCCGCCCCGTCTCCCCACAGCCTCTCGGTTTCGGCTCTTCCCTCTCCCCCCACCGACCCACCGCGCTGCCCCAACACCCGCTGTGTGCAGACGGCGGGGCGGCCGCCTCCCCCAGAGCCGAGCAGAGGGAGGGCAGGGCAAGGCAGGGTAAGGCAGGGCGGCGGCCGCACGGGACTCACGGCGCGGGGGAGGCGGCCACCAGGTGAACGTCTTCGGGAGCGTCGTAGAACTCCTCGGTGTCGCTGTCGGAGGCCATGGCGGAGCCGGGCCGCACCGCGCTGGGCTGAGCCGCCGGCAGCGCTGAGCTGCGGGGCCGCGGCCACGTCCGGGCAGGACGGGACGGGCAGGCGGGGGCCGAGAAGCTCTCGCGAGAGCAGCGACGGCACCGCCCCCTGCCGGGCGGAAGTGCGGGAGGGGAGCGGAAGTGAGGGTGGGGAGCGGAAGCCGCTTGACGGCAGGTGCCCCCTTGAGGAGCTTCTGTGCGCAGCGCCGTGCGCCGACGCTGTGGAGGCCTGCCATACAACACTGTGAGGCCTGCCCTAACCTGGCCATCCTGCTGGTCTCCGTCCAGGCCTACATCCATAGACGACACCGTAGGAGAGACATACTTGCGTGTGGTTGTCCCTGAGCTCCCACGTCATGCAGGGTATGGGGGAGGTAGGCAGAGCCTATCCAGCAGCTCATGGCTTCGGAACGCTGGTGTCTCACCAGTGTTCTTTTAGTGTTCGTTGTGCTGCTGCAAAAGCAACACTCCCTGTGACTGTTAGGTGGTGTGCAATTGGAGGTTGATAAATGAGGTGCTATTAGTGAGTGGTGTTGTTAAGTGCTGCCCAAACATTCAGTTAACGGGGGCAAGAAAATGGATAGGGAAAAGAGCAAGGAGAAAGTCTGAGTGTTTCCTGACCATAAGGGGAACCAAAATCGAGGTGACAGTGTGTAATAAACAGAAGACAGAGAATTAAGGTATTCTGTTAGATGAATTGCTGTGAATTTTCAAATTGTAATGGATGTCTGAAATCTGTAGTAGGAATTAAATTATGTGGTTCCTTATTTGCTTTGCCTTGTGTTTTCCTTCCTATGAATTTTCATCTCCTGGTCATTTTTGTGCTGCCATCAGATTATGAATGATCAGACAGTAATAACTCATGGAATAAAGAGACTTCCTTTGAAATCTGGAATGCTTTTAATATCTGCACAGCAATAAGTATGTGTGTCTGAGCCAAAGCAGAACTGCTGCCTGAGCACAGCTTGGGAGAAGGTCACTCTGTGGCACAGCTGCTGTCAAAATCTGTGAAAATAAAATGTTGAGGCTGATTAACTGTTGAGCTAGCATAAAACTGGTAAGGACTTAATATGTTTGGGATAGCCATTGTTGTCAAATTGGTTGATGTTGAGGTGTCCATGCACAAACACACGAGCCCTTTCATGTACACACAATGTAGGGCTGCACCTTCCTGTTTCCTTAAAAAAATCATGAAACTTCCCAGCCAAACCAGCTGGGATGTCAGGAAGGAAACAAATTGGAAAAGCATAAGCGATTCATTCAGTTCCTCTTAAAAACAAATAGGTATGAGGCTTGTGTATATCTCAAACTCTTCGTGCTGAAGAATTTGGGCAAACAACTGGTACATAAAATTACTGACTTGTGATTCACTGCTCGCTGCTCCTGCTCTAACTGACAGCCAAACACGCCGATTGCATTAGCGTAAGTGGGATGGTCTCTGAATTATTAAAGACAACAATGATGTCACCTTAGATGGGAAGGCAGACAGCTCTAGAAGCTGGAAAAAAAAAAAAAAAAGAAGAGCTATAGAAAAGCATCTTGAATTGTTTAGCAGCCTGTCAGTAACTGACGGCAGCTGCATGAGTCCATGTTTTGTTACACAGAGGAAATTATATAGCTGCAGAATTAAGTAACTCTAAAATAAAAACCCAGCTTTACGTAGCTATTAGTGCAGCCTAACTGCAGTGATCTTGACCTTCATGCTCCAAAAGCATTTGCCTTTTGCATCAGAGCAGCTTCTTGGAGACTGTTTAATCCTCCAGACCAGGAGCATTACAACCACAGCTCACTGTAGCACAGCCCAACCTGCTTTGTCTCTGGAGGCAAATAGAGTATTGGCTTTGGAGGTCTTGTCAAACAGCCCTAAGCATCAGGATGACCTGGGTGTTTTCTTGCTAGGGCTGGCACAGTCTTTCCCATGTTGCAGACAGAGATGAGCACTGAGGCTACTGTGCCAGCACTGATGAGCTGCATGCCCACAAGCCCGCTCCCCTCCTAACACGGGGATGATATATTTTTTTCCCTTTGGCTTAGATGTGAACTTCCCTTAGCCTCCCATGAATCAGGGCTCACATGTCAGCCTGTCCCCAGCACCCCAAAGGACAGCAGGACCATCCTACCAAGAGCAGCACTGGAAGTTTCCCAGCCTTTGGCTATGGGAATACAAGAAAAACTGTTCTGAGCAGCAGCTGTAGAGCAATATAAACAGCATGAGAACCAAGGACACCTCTAGAAGAAGAAAGAACGTCTCACAGCTCTGATTGGATAAGTGCCTGCATGAACAATTGAAGAGTGTTTTGTAGAATGCTCTGTAGACATGTAAAGGTGGATGGGAAAGTTGTAGGGGTGGATGGGAAAGCTAGAAAAAGAAAATTTGTGAAGGTGTATAAGAGATGTGAGAACTTGTAATAAATGATTTGGATTGTTCACATCTGAGTCCGTGTATCAGACGCTGCATTTGGCCACTGCCAGGCTGACTTCTAGCAGAAAGAGTTGTGTATGCTTCACTGAGCATGCTACTATTTTCCTGGTTTGGAGGCCCAGGAAGCACCAGAGTCTCTCTCTGTTGTTTCTTAGCTCATTTGCTAGTGCTGATGTTGGCAGATAGGTCTTCCTTCCACTGAATCTTAACATACCCACTGCAAACCAATACAGGGTAAGTTTAAAGCCTCTGCTAAATATTACCAGTCTCCTGATTCATTTAGTCACCTAGGGACATAGGCTTTTAAAGAAGATATTTTAATCATTGCATTAAAAACTAAGGATGAGAAGTATTTTCTGGACTGGTTACCTCCACATCCAGTGGTGGATCTCCTGCCTGCCTCAAGGCTGCAGGGAGAGGTAAGGGGAGAAGTGTTGATTCTGCATCACCCATAGGATGGGGAGGTAGAAGTTGAACCCAAAACATACGGCTGACCTAAGAATTTCTCCTGCATCTGATCCCGGAGCTTGGAGATGCTTGTCTGTGTAGCTATGGTATTTGGTAAGAGTACAAGAAACAAGATGATGAGAAGTGATGTCTGTGTGGAACTGTGCTGTGGCTTGGGGGTGGCATCAGTTAGTTAAAGGAGGAGATTCCCTTTGGATTAAAGCCCTGAGCACCAAGCCTGTGCGGGTCTAAGAGGAGGAGAAATACCTTGCACATGCATGCTGGAGTGTATTTCTTTTCCATCACTTTTACCTTCCTTTGCTTCCTCTTTCTTTTTCCCCTGCTGTGATCCCAGTGGATGTGCTGCTCCCTGCCATCATCCCCGAACACTGACATACCCACTTGCTGCAAGCTGTGGTGGAGCCTTCAGAAATTGTCACTACCCAGAATGGTGCTGGGGATCCAGGAGGGATAGGGGGAGGGTGACAAGCAGGAAGCAGCTTTGGAGAGTTTCAGCAGAGAGAGAGGAAATGAGGGAAATAGGAGCAAAGAGGGAGGATGCCAGTGAGCAGGGAGCCCAGACACGACAGATGAACTCAATTCATCCTGCAAGGGATGGAGTAGCACAAGAAATGCAAACATGGGGAGAACTGGTGGTATATGGTCCAATACCTGCCTTCGGGCATGGAGGAGGAGAAAACCTGGGAAACACACTGTCATAGAATCATAGAATGGCCTGGGTTGAAAGGGACCATAATAATCATGTAGTTTCAACCTCCCTGCTGTGTGCAGGGTTGCCAACCACCAGACCAAGCTGCCCAGAGCCACATCCAGCCTGGAAGTTATGCTCAGCTGAGGGCTCCCAGACAGAAATCCTGGTGACAACAGCAAGGAAACCCCCATCAGTAGCAAATCAGATCAGCCAACAAACATACATCACACAATCACACACCCAGTGTTTGCTGAACATGGGGCAAGGGAAAGCAGTGGTGATGCTGCTGGCTGTGGCTGCTGCTGTGTGTGGTGAGTGAGCAAACAGACAGTGGCACTTGTTGGCTTCTTGTCACTGAGTGACACAGGGAGGCTGTCATGGCTGCACTGTTCATGCCAGCAGCAATGAATGGGTTTGTGTTCATGCAGGAGCTGTGCAGAACTCTAACATGTGCCTTTCCTTCCTGGGAGCGTGGAAAGTGCTCGGCACCAGTCACGCTGTAGGAAAGAAAACATACCACTGCAAAATGCAGAATAGTTCCTCTGGAAAATATTATCCCAGGATGGATGGTATCTTTTCCCGCTGTGATTAAGAGGAAAAGGTGCTCTGACAAAAGAGCTGATTGTGTTGGGAGGTTCAGGCTGTGGGCAGCACCTCACAGCCTGTCCCGACTCAGCTCCTCCCATACTACTTTTCTTCTGTTTGCAGCCTATAATCCTGAGGCAACTGGTTGCAGGAGTTACATCCTTGAAGGGCAGAACGTGAGGCACGTGTGATGTTAGATTTCTCCATGGCACAACATGTCTGGTCCTTCAGCATTCCAGCATGGCCTGGCCACCACCGCAGTGGAGCAATCAGTGCAAGCTGAAAGGTGCTCAACAGGCAATTTTGATTTGAAGTTGAAGTTGTTGGCTTCATTTTTCTTTGGAAAGACCAGTGCCACCCTGGGGAAACCCAGCAGTGAGTACTTCCCCTGCTCGTGGACCAGGCCTTGCCTCCAGCCCAGGGGCATGGGGATGTGGTGCCTGGAACTGAGCAATATGAAACAGGAGGTAGCACAGCTATGTGGGATAAGAAATCAGAGAATCATAGAATCTCAGAATGGCCCGAGTTGGAAGAAACCTCAAAGATCATGAAGCTCCCCTCCCCCCACTGCAAGCAGGGCCACCGACCTCCACATTTAATACTGGACCAGGCTGCCCAGGGCCTCATCCAACCTGGCCTTGAACACCTCCAGGGATGGGGCATCCACAACCTCTCCGGGCAGCTGTTCCAGTACCTCACCACTCTCATAGTAAAGAACTTCCCCTGACATCCAACCTAAATCTTCCCTCCTTCAACTTAAATGGTTAAGGCAGCCCTGGCTGCCTCCCAAGGTGCCCTCCCGAAGCTCCCTGTGCACAGCTTTGTATTCAAAGAATTCTCCTGCTGCTCTGACTTGTACTACATCATCTGCTCTCACAAATAAACCAATTTAATTACATAGATATTCTCTTTATTCATTCTTCCTGGCATACTGACAATTTCTGATGTGCAGATGCGTTGCGTCTCAGCCTTTGCCAATGCAAATTCTCCATCCTCCAAATTTCCATGTATTATTTTTGCCTGAAGATGTTCAGTGGATGCATATGCTTTCATATGCATTTGTTACAGTTTTGTTTGCTCTGTGTTCCATCTTTGAGTGCCTAGGAGTGTGCTGCTAGTTTATGAATCAGAGTTGGAACATCACTATATTATGGAGCCATGAGTTATGCTTTCCTCCGGAGATCTGCTTTTGTTCTTCATTGCAGCTCACCGAAAGTCACGATGAAAGCAATCCATGCTAAAAGAAGTGCATTCGCTATTCTTGTAAGGAAGAATCGGGAGCAGCTTCCTTTGAACTGAATTTTGTCAGGTTTGAAAAGATAATTAGCAACTTGTGAAGATTAAAAGAGAATCCAAAATTAATGTAAGTGTTGAATCAGAAACAAGTAGCTTTTACTGACGTGGCTTTACAGAACAGTCAGGTTTGAAAGGAAATGTAGAAACAGAAAAAATAATGACGTGCAGCAAATGAATTATATTGCATGCATTTTCTGCATTGGACACACTTAAGCCAAAATGAGTGCATTCTAAAAACACATACACACAAAAAAAAACCCAGATAGATTTTGACAGGTACAAAAACACCACAAAGTATTTTATGGCAACCGAAATCTAAGGTCGGAAAAGACCACTAAGATTCCCAAATCCAACTCCAACCCATCCCTGCCATGCCCATAACACATCCCTCAGTGCCACACCTCCACAGTTCTGGAGCACCTCCAGTGATGGTGATCCCACCGCTCCCTGGACATTCTGTACCTCTGTATCACCACTTTTTCAGAGAATAAACTGTAACTTCCAACCTGATCCTCTCCTGGTGCAGCTTGAGCCCATTACCTCTCATCCTGTTGCTGCTACCTGGGAGAAGATGTCAACCCCCTCCTCACTACAGCTTTATATATGCCATTAGTGTGAAGCCAGTTGATACTAATAAAACTTCTCGAATTTGTGGTCATCGTGTCCACGATGTCATGTGCCTGGACAACTCCTTCTGTTGGAATTTGGGAAAAACCCAGACTGCCTTGGGCTACAACCAACAGGTCAAAGTATTCTTCGACTGGGATTTTATCAGCTGTTAATCTATTTTAGACTCCTTTCCTCCACAGAGCAATTGCAACCATTACTCTATGCCACACGAAGAGAGGAATAGCTATGAGTAATTTTGCTTGGAGGAAAATAAAATTGTTCCTGTCACACAGAGATATCTGCTGGTCATAGAGGGAAGGGGAAGTTAGTAGCTCTGTTGGCAGGAGCAGTGCTGGAGCTGGTTGTGATTGAAGGCTTGCAGCCGGGGTTTCATTGTTCCAAGTTTCACTACTAAAACTTTTGCTTTCTTGTTCCTGACTCATCTGTGGTGCCATGTCCTGCTGGGGCTGGGGGCTCAGGACTTCATGTGCTACCCAACTTGGTCTACCAGTGCAGGTATTTGAACCTAACTCGTGAGCCTGGGTCTTCCAGTGCTTGTATTTGTACCCTCCAAGTCTGAGTTTCCAGATCTTCCCTCAAAAATTACATCCTCTTCCACAAACATACTGGCCACTTTGGCCAGCAGCACTGTTACCTGTCCAAAAAATGTGGATAAAATGCACTTGCTGGGAGGTCCTGGAGAAACGCTGCAATGCCCAACCACGTTGGGGTGAGTCGGAGTTGCCATGGCAGCCTTGAATTCTCCTGGTTTTGTGGTTTTCTGCCTCAACCTTAGTATTACTTTAACCCCAGTTTATATATATCTGTGCTTTTGATGATAATTACTATTTACTTAATGGAATCTTGATGGATTCTAGGTCCCAGAGGAAATTAAATTACCGCTCTCTCCAGTGCCCAGAAACAGCACATGGTGAATATCAACAAACTTGCCTGACCAGATGTGGGAGAACCATCTGAAATGGGCCTTTGGGGTTTTCTGGTGTTTGGAAAGAATCCACCAAAGAACTGCTCACTGAATCACCTGTCGCATTCCTGGAGGTGAGCTGCACTCCCTGGTGCAAGGAGCAACACTGGCAAAGGACGGAGATGGGCAGGGACAGCCAGGTGGTACCAGGTGTCCATAAAAAGTGGCAGAGAGAGGTGCAAATAAGGCTGGGATGACAGCAGTGCAAAGCAGAGGTGCCCAAGACAGATCAGAGCCCTTCTTGTGTTCATTTGCATTCTCTTTTCTACTTTTTCCTTGCCAGCAGGGAGAGCACCTTGCTCTGCCATTGCACTTAGCTTGAAGGATAACTCAGGGTCCCCCTTTGCTTCTGGATATATTTCTTTAATTACAGCCAGCAGAGGCAATTTATTTGTTTACTAGCATTCAGGAAACATACCCAAGGGAGATCTCTGAGCATGACCACAAAGCTGATAAGGATTAATGGTAGGTGATAGAACGCTGGATAAGGCTATCCTGACATTTGGGTCAATATGATCTATTAATGCCGTGAGCATTAAGTAAATGAATATCAGGTTATTATATGCTATTATGCTTAATGAGTCAGTATTTACTTTTCCTCTAAAAACTGCTGAGTACCATGTTTAGCCTCGTTGCATGCTCTGGCAGCCAGGAGAGCAGTCTGTCTGTTTTGCTAGCAGTCAGATTAGTAGCAACAGCACCTCTGAGCTTCCAAAGAACACTGTATGCCCTATATCCATTATTCTTAGATAAAGCTAGCAGTATTTAACTTACTCTCCATTGCTGGCAGAGAATACATTATTAGTAGGAATAAATCTCTTTCCTTCTACAGAAGCTAACAGAGATCACTGTCCGTTTGTGAAAGCAGCTCCCAGAATCTGGTGTTGGTATTGTTGGGACTCACGTAGCAGCTCCAGATCCCTGCTGAGTTGAGAAACAGCAACGCAGCTCCTCTGCTGACACCTGCGCCTTCATTCTCACCTCTCTTAATTTCCTGCAACTTCATTTCAATTAAAAGCTAATAATAAACCCAAAGATACTTAGGAAGTGCAGAAACCCAGCTGTATCCTGCTCATGGGGGCCAATGTGCTCGAGCAAGCCCAAGTGGGGAAACTCCATTTCCCACCCCAACAGCTGCCTACATGGAGCTGCTTCCAAACTACTGCAGCCTGGTGGGATTTCTTCCTTTCTCTCTGGGCTTCCTGTGCTGCTCATGAACTCCTGCACTCTGCAGCCTGCCAGCACTGCCCCACAAAGCTCTGCCCAGAGAGGCTACCCTTGAGACTGGGGATCTCCAGTACCAACCACCGTGGAAATGAAACCAAATGGTATCCATCAATAACTTTTGGGTAGAAACAGGTTGCCTGGGAAAGCCTGGCTATCCATTTGTTTTTTTGAGTCCTGCTCTGGGCCTGCAGGACTGAAACTGCCCCAGCGAACTCTTCAGGCTGTGCTAAAAAAGAACCTGATTTATTGTGCTTACGCTACAGAGGAGCAGAAACTTCTCTGGCAGTGCACAATAAACAACCTTTTATGGGGATGCAGAAAGCAGCAATGTTAAAGAACATCAGACTGGAGATACTTCTTAATGACACCATTTGAGAAAGCCAAGCTTCCTCAAGACTGAAGGAGCCAAAGTGTCAAGAACTCAGGGTACCACAGCATATCAATGCTACAGTCTGGATGTGTTGCCTCACTGGGCCAGCAGCCCACCAATGTGAGGCATGGAATCATAGAATCATTAAGGTTGGAAAAGATCACTAAGATTATCTAGTCCCACCTCAACCCATCTCCACCATGCCCACTAGCCACGTCCCTCAGTGCCACATCCAAACACGGACAAACACCCTGCCCAGGAGAGCTCACAGCCCAGCTGCAAAGCAACAGGGGCCCCTATGGACACCAGGAGACAAAGCAAAGCCAGGAACAATGAGCCTGTGTTCTCCATGTGAGAGGTAGAAGTAGCAGCTTATTGCTTATCCCATTATTTTACAGACTGCTAGGCTGAAAACCAGAACACCTGGCTCTTGGCGGCGATGCAAACAAACCCCATTGGTTTCCTGAATTGCTGCACCAAGCCCTGGAGATGAGGAACATCTGTGAGCTCCAGGCTGGGACCAGTGTGCCGCAGAAATGCTTTTCCCATCCACGGGAAACTTTCAGTATTTTAAACTTTTCTGTCCTTCATCAGCCAAAAATTCAAAAGCAGGGAGAAATGGAAATCTCAGCTATTTCACTTTGAACAGAGATCCATAAATCATGCAACCTAACAGGCCAAAGAGTTTACTTTAAATGCCTTTGTTTAGAACTTTGTTCTAATTTTACAGCCTTTACCAGCTTTAAATTAAATCCTTACAGTTGCTTATGTACAACATTTTTCCTCCTCTTTGTTTAATTTTAGACGTGTACAGCTAAATGTTAAATATGTATTACCAAGTAATTGAAATGTCATAGTCCTAGATTAAACTCCTCTAGTGGAACTAAATTAAAGGTTTCTGCTCCTGGTTGAGAAGAGTGCAGTGTAGATGTTTTATAGCAGCAGCAAAGCCAGAATTACAGGTTGGGCTTCCGATGGCGTGCGTGACTAACACCAGGAATAACAAAAACACTTTGGACTTTTCAAGGCTGGAGCCAAGAAACAATGAAGTTGATGTCACTTGTTTTAGAGCCAGCTTTCTGCTGGAAAGAAGCAGCTGGGCTCATGCTGCTTGGAGTTTAGGGTGTCACCCAGGGAGGATGCCTGGACCTGATGGCTGTCATTGTGTCCCTTGCTCAGAGCCAACGCAGAGGCAGTTTGCACTCTCAGATATGGGGGAATATTTAAAATCCCCCAGACGTGGGGTGCTGAGCCCCCATCACTGCCCTGCCAGCAAGGCGAGGGAGGTGGCTGGGAGTGGAAGTGAAGGAAAAGCCTCCTCCAAGCCTTCCTGTGCCTTGCTGGCCTTGGGAAGAACAAGACAGCCACTTTTTCTGCTCCTATATTTAGTGTGGGAGGAAAATACCTTCTTCTGCAGTAAGATCACGTGCTTGGCCCTCTTCTTGATGTGACCCAGTGGGGCAGCAGCAACACATCACTGCTGGCTTCTTCTGGGGACAGAGTGGCACAGCTGAGCCATGGCTGGGCAGTGGTTGGCAGCTATGGAAGGAAGCAGAGCAATGCTCCCTGCTGCTCTGGTTTGGCTTTCAACTCTCACCCCAGGAGCGATGGGCATTTTCATGGCCTCCTCTCCTAGCACTGACCTTCCCCACCAGCAGTCAGGGGAAAGGTGTAGGGAGGATTGCACAGAGATGCCTGTCTTGGGCCCTTCCAGTGTAATGCAAATTGAAACATCCCATGGAGCTTGGCTGAAAAGCACTGTTCGATATTGTGCTTCTACACTGGTCCCAGCCCCATTTTCTCCTCAGCATCTTAGCCACACTCACAACATGCCAGAGAGTAACATTTCCTATTTCCTTCCTCAGCAAACCCTGGAAGGAGCAATAAATAAGAAGAGAGATCTTTTATAAGCAGACATAAAGTACTCACATCCGTGGCATGTTACTAAAGTTATACAGTGGTTTGTTTTACTGTGATTTGTGCTCTGTTTGTACGAGCAATGTTTGGATAAATGACAGCCATGTGGCACGATGCTCTGCTGGCCCTGTGTGCTCCGTGCATGCTGTGCTTTGGCACTAAGAGCCAAAGGCTGCCAGATGCTGAGCACCAGGTCTCTGCACTGCTGCGCAGCCAGCAGCTGTGTTTGGTGATGGCAGGGCTAGGCTGCAGCGTGCCAGTGCCCTGCCAGCCTGACCTGCGTCATCGTCCTCAATAGCCCCGCAGAGGCTTGGAACAGTCCCAGCCCAGCAGAGCAAACGGGTCAGCGCCTCCCAGCAGCCCCGCTTTGTGCAGGGCTGCCTCGGCGCAGAAACGAGAGGGGCTGGAGGAGGGAAGCGAAGGGCGAAGGACGGAGAGCAGGGGCCGGGCGCGTGCCCAGATGGTGGCGCTGGGGCCCCGCGGTGCGCAGCGGGCAGAGCGGGGTCCCGACTGCGCTTGTGGTGCAAGGCAGCAGGGGGACAGACGTCGCCGCATCCTGCCCTGATGGTTTTTTTCTATTCCATCCCCCCCTCCCCCCATTATTTTTTCTTTTTTTTTCTTCCTTTTCTATTCTCCTTTCTTTTTCCCTTTCTTTTTCTCCATTTTCCCTTTCCTTTTCCCTTTTCCCTTCTCTTTTTCTTTTCTCTTTTCCTTTCCCTTTGCCCTTCCCTTTCCCCTTTCCCTCTCCTTTGCCCTTCCCTTCCCTTCCCTTCCCTTCCCTTCCCTTCCCTTCCCTTCCTTCCCTTCCCTTCCCTTCCCTTCCCTTCCCTTCTTCCCTTCTCTTTTCCTCTCCTTTTCCTCTCCTTTTCCCTTCCTTTCCCACAGCTCCCAGTGCACAGAGGTCTTTGTGGGATTCCCCAGAGCATGGAACTATCAGAGAGACAAAAAATCAACTGGCTTGCAGAGAGAAAAAAAAAGAACCCCACAACAACAGAGGGTCGCAGTTACAGATTAAAGAAAATAAATGCATAGAGTGTTTTGCCTGGCAGAAACAACCTTGGGTTTGCTTCAAAGCAGCACAACACAGTGATACTGCAGACAGCAGCTGGATGTGGCGGGGCTCAGAGGCAGCCCCCAGTGGGATTGGCATGATTCCTGAGCAAATGGGCACACATCCATAGTGATGGGACTCCTGTTTTAAGCCCTGCTGGTGGCTTTGGGGCCACTGGCTCCCATAGGATTATCAAATGGGTACTGAATAGTATCAGATAGCTCAGCCCATCCTCAAGGGAAAAACATGGATCATGCCTCCCCCCAGGGGATGGAAAAAGCAGCGAACTTGGAGCCTCCTCAAGAGAGCTGAGCTTGGATGTGCTCTCTCCTTCAGGACCTATCCACTTGCTGACTGTTGTGGCAGCTCTCGAGGGTTAATTCGATCCTCTCTTTACTGTAGAATGTAGGACCCTGGTGGCTTTTATTTTCCAGCCCATTTTGAGCAGTTTGGTGCTTGGGTACCAACTGAAATAGCAGATTCAGCATGCCTGTGGTAAAGCAAGCTTTGGTCCCCATTACTCCACGCACAGCTTGCCTTGGCTGCGCTTTCCCGACTCAGAAATGCAGGCTCTCCTGCACAGGCATTTCAGAAAGGCTGAAAGACAAAATCTAGTTAACTCTTATGAGTTTAGCTCTATATCCTGAATACCATGGAATTAAGGAAATCTGGTTTTCTGAGTTCTCTGGGAAAGACACTGCATCATGGCACCAAGCACAGGTCTCAGCATAGAGCAGGATCTGTTGGAAGCAGCTCATGTGTGCTTATCTCCTCTTAGGATTTCCCATTTGACGCATCAGTGCCGAGTTTCAGTCTGAGAACCCAGTCTGGAAGGCAGCTTGCAGAGCCCTGGAGGGCTGCTCCTGCCTGGTGCAGTGTTCTAAGGACAATGCTGGGACAGGAGAATGGGCACTGTTACAGTGCAGTAAATCCTGGGAGGATTTCCAGGGATAAGGGAAGTGGGCTGAGCTGCGGGAACGATCTGTGACATCCTCCAGATGCCTTCATTTAACAACTGCATTTTTAGCAGCTGTTGTCATTAATGGCAATGAGAGCACAGTTCAATCCCAGCAAGCAGCCTTGCAATCATCACAGCCTCCAGATCCTCAGATAACACTGCAGCAGTAGGAGGTGCCCTTCATCGTTCTGCTCCCTTTGCCCATTGGGTCTGTATTGCCTCTGGTCCTGTGCAGGATGTGCGTGGCTCATGTGATGCTTGGAAATGCAGGGTAGGATCCTGCTGCTTTGCTGATTTTGCCTCCTCATTTGTTTTTATAACAGCAAAATGAGCTTCTTATTCTGTCAAGCCCGTAGATAGAGACTTGTCCTTTCTGGAACAGGGTACACATCCCCAGGCAGATGTGCTCCATGTGTGTAGCACAAAGAAATGTGTCACAGAGCAGAAGAAAACACTCTAAGAGATGGCATCTGTGTCTGAAAAGCCCAGTGAGTGGCTACTGATGTGAACTTTGAAATAAGGGAGCCAGACCCTGCAGCTGATGTGGAGCAGCCTCCTTGCAGTGAAAGCAAAAACTGACACTTTGGTGAGAAGGGAGAAAAAGTTTGCAAATAGCGCCTGGGTTACAACTTTCTTTAAGCAGATAGAACCTTTATACTCACAAGCAGCACTAAGTCCAGCCAAAAACAAATGTCAGACCACAGCCTTTAAAGAGCAAGGCAAATGGCCACAGCAAAGGACACATTACAATAAGTAAAGCTGAAAGCAGCAGCAGCCTGAGGAGTACTTGGAGGAACACATGGTCCCTGCATGCTGATGTTCTCTAAAGGAAGAGAGGCATGGCTGAGTGCAGCTGCATGGCAGCATGAGGCTTGTGGCACCCTTTGCAGTGCAGATCCCAGCTAGATGCACTGGCAAGGCAGGGAAAATGCTCAGTGCTGTGCCAGCCATTTGCCTGTGCCTCCAGCTAGCACTAAAAATAGTTCACTTTCATCAGCCTCAAGTTCACCACCAAAAGGGAGCAAGCAGATTTAATTCATTTGGGCTCAACTTCAGCTAGAAGGAGGGAAATCAGGCCTGGGTTGTTATTGCATTTGTTATTTTTGCAGAGTGGGAAGCACTGATGGTGGAAGCCATAGTGTGCAGCAGTTGGTGAGCACTGGGTGTGGACCCCTCTGTGCCAACTCAGGTGTGGCAAAGCAGCAGCAGAAAGGAGCTGCTCACCTCCCTGCCCCTTAGCACTGAATTCAGGTCCCACTTCAATGAAGCTGTTTGAATGAGTGTTCAGTTTGCAACCTGGCAGGCTGCAGCATGGGTGATGGCCATGAAAGAGTTTCACGGGGGCTGGATATCACGGTCCTAATCAAAGGGAACGTCGGGCTCTGGTTTCAGGGACTCAGTTCTGCTCTGACGCAGATGACACCACAGTCCTGGCTCTCAAGGAGCCTGTTGTGGGAAAATGCTAATGAGACTTTTGCTGCTTGTTCGCTGTGGGCCAACACTAGCAATAAGAAACCACAAAATGTACCTGGCTGGGGAAAAGACAAAGTCAACTCTGCAGAGTGACTTCAGGAATCTAGGCAGAAGGAAGCAGAGGGAGCATGATCCATAGACTTTCTGTAACTTTGTAGTGTAGGAAAGTACTCATGTACTCTTCCAAAAGTCTTGGAGAGCTGATACTGCTCAGTCCCTGCTGCAGCCAGTCCTTGGGCTGCTCTGTCCATCAGCAGAACTGCAGCCCCTGTCTGCACCTTCTGCCTCGTGCCAGCCAGCCAGCGTCAGGGTCACCGTGTTTGGGCAACACTTTGTTCAGCAAATGTCAGCAGGATGGGGAGAGGTCTGGGGAGCAGCCAGCAGCTCGTGTTTTACTGCAGGACAGGATCAAGACACAGGGTATATGTACCAAGTCTTTCTTATTGAAAAGGAAGGAAGGAAGGAAGGAAGGAAGGAAGGAAGGAAGGAAGGAAGGAAGGAAGGAAGGAAGGAAGGAAGGAAGGAAGGAAGGAAGGAAGGAAGGGAGGGAGGGAGGGAGGGGGAGGGAGGGAGGGAGGGAGGGAGGGAAGAAGCATTTTGCTTCTTGGTGGGAAAGAAGTGTTTCAGCAAAGTCACAGTGTTCCAATAGAAAACACAGAGTTTGTGGATGCCACATTCTCTCCTAAAAAAGTTCAATTAGGAGTTGGTGAACAGAGTCCTGCAGGCAATGTGCAGATGCAGTGGCTGCTCAGGGATCGCTAAGGATGGAGCTGCACCATCTGGTCACACACGTGTAGATTTTTTTTGTGCTCTCTCAATTTTCCAGATCAAGCAAAAAAAAAAAAAAAAAAAAAAAGAAAACATTATTGAAGAAAACCCTGCCTGCCTGGTAGCATGGAGCTGCTGTTGGGAGGGGAATGACTGACCCTTATCTCCATGCTGCCCTGTCCCAGTGATGCTGGATGTGATGCTCTTGGGGGTAGCCATCCTCCACAGCCAGCTGTGAGGCTCCAGACTTTCAGGCAACACTACCACCCTTTTCACCTTTTTTTTCCAACCCCATCCCCCAGACACACCCCTGCAGCAGGCAGCAGGGCTGCAAGGAAGATCTGGCACACTGCTGGAGCCCTCCCATTCCCAGGGGAAACACTGATGCTGATATGAGACAATTTCCTGTATGTCCCACAGTTTACATAATGATTAGCATCTATGTTAATCCCGGGGGGGGGGGGGGGGAGGGAAGGTTGAACTGAATTATAACTGTATCTATGACGTATAAAGGGTGTAACTTAACTCCTCAGAAGCCTTTTTTTTTGCAGCAGATGGGTATCTGAATTATGCCATCTATGTATCTAGGCAAATGTTTGCTGAAGAAGTCTTGCTTGTTATCTAAATGCACACTTTTCCCACTGCTGGTGCTGACACAGCAGCTCCGAGGTGATGGGAGAAACCAAATCCTGTAGCAACTCTGGGAGTAGATCACCTGCTCTGGGCACTCTCCTTGCAGACACTGGGCAATGCACTGCCCTTCTGCACTCATTGCTTCTCGGTCACAAGGACTGGGCTTTGGAATATTTTATTTGAAAGCGCTTTTCTAAAAGCTTTATACAATAGCTGAGTTTTCTAAATTGATGTTTTTTGATACTCTTAGCAAAGCATTGAAATTTTTCAGAAGCTGTGTAAAAATTCCATCAATAAGAATGTAGGGAAAGCAGAAGGGCTCACTCCATGGCCCACAGCTCCGCAGCCAATGAGTTCCAGGCCTGCAGTGCTGTTCTCAAGGGCTGGCACACACCATCAGTGGGCATCATTGTGGCCACAGCAACATGAGAAGGGGCTGAAAATGTCCCATAGCTCCCCTGACCTCAGCTGGCTTCCTTTAGGCCTGAGGAAACCTAGAAAGATATATCTCTCCACAACCTCTTTTCAGAGAGTTGGAGAGCACCATAAGGTCCCCCCGAGCCTTCTCTTCTCCAGTCCAAACCATCCCAGCTCCCCCAGTTTCTCCCCATAAGATTGATCTCCAGAGCCTTTCCAGCTTCTTCTCTTGACACACTCCAACACCTCAAAGACTTTCTCGTAGTGATGGAACACTGTGCTGTGTGTTCCAGTTATGTGATAACAGCTTTACTCAGTGAGGAAAGCAGTAAGGGATAAACACACCCCTGGGTGCACACAACACGCTACGGCACATCTGGTTCCATGAGTCACTTTCAAGAATTTCTTTGAAGGAGTGGGGCCTCTGATGTTATGTCTGTGATGGTATAGCAGATGGGCTAGGGAGAGAGAGGGAAACAACTCGAAAATCATTTAAATACAATTAGGCACAAAGTATATGCAGTGAAATAGGATGAGAGGCAATGGTGTTAGGTTGCACCACAGGAGGTTCAGGTACGATAGTAGGAAAAATTTCTTCTCAGGAAGAATGGTGCAAGTCCAATGCTGGTTGTGGGACTGCTTTCCCCAGAGACATGGGCTCCTTTTGATTTGAATTAAGCTTAAAGTGGCAGCAATAAAGAGCTTCTACCATAGGGATTGGAGGGAGCAACCCGGCAGGGAAAGAAAAAGTGATGTGGTAGTTTTAGTGACAGCTTTGGAGCAGAATGGCCCTGGAGGTTTTGTCTTTGTCCTAATTTTATGATATTGGTTTCATATATTTCTTTCCTGGGGAGCTTTTTTACAAGATATAAATAGCTATGTCTGAGAGCAGAGCAATAGCTTTGTCTCTTCTGCAGCAGAGACAATAACTATGGAGCATTAAGCAAGCAAAACCCCCTGGAAATAACAAGTCAAACTGCTGAGGTGCATTCATGCTTGTAAATACAATTCCATTCTGTGGCAGTCTGTGTACATTCAGATGGACCTCAGGAGGAGGCTGATGGGAGAAGGCAAAGGACTGGCTTCTCTCAGTGCTCCCTGGGAGTGTTTTCTCAAAAGCTGAAGCTCTGGTGTATAAAGTCAGATGCTTTCTGTCTCTGGGTGTGTATGGTCAGCATTCATTTCCCCTCTGCATGCTCCCTCACCCTGCATTGAAATGTCTCTTTCCAGACCATCAGTGCTATGTCTTGCAGATCACATTGCTCAGCTGCCTCCAGGAGCTGTCACAGGACAGCCACTATCCTTTGCCTTCTGCATTCTGTGCATCTCTCCCTGCATATTTCCTTTTCACAGGTGGTCATGTTCTCTCCCATCTCTTCATTTCTTACTTTCCCAGTGAGATACTGCACTGCAAGAATGCAGCTTTCTGCAGCCCTCCTTCACTGACACACACGCAATACCCCCTCTGTTGTGTGGCTGCTTGTCTGGGCTGCATTTCAGCTGTCCCTCCTGTGGTTTGCCAATTCTTACAATGTGCAGGATGCTGCCTGGTGTCCCCAGGAGCGCACAGCGCTGAGGCAGTGACCAGCACAAACCCAGGCCAGGAGCACAAGAGCAGCATGCAGGCAGCAAGCACAGCTCGTTGCTGGGGCAGAAAGCAGAGCAGAAAAGGGAGCAGGTGGCCTCATCCTCACAGAGAGCCCCCAAACATCCCATTGGTGGCACAGCAGCTGGGACAGCCCTGTTGGGCACCCCAATGCTGGCAGTGGCAGAAGAGCTTCATGCCATCTCTCGTTGCCCCAGCCCACTGCTCCCTGGGTGCCTTCCATCTCTTTGGAATATCACTTCTTCCTTTTCCATAAAAAATATTTAAGTTCCAAATCACAGCATTTCAGAGCATTGGCATGCGTCCTCCCAGTTGTTCATTTGTGCCAAGTATGTTAACTGAGTCATAAAGTATACAAAACTGAATGATGCCATGTATTAATGGAGCTTGCTGGATGGGATCCGTGGAGCTGGGCAGGGAGAACAGTTGCTCTCTCATAGGTGGAGTGGGAGTTACCATGGGAGTTTTGTTCTTTAATACCATTTCTTATCACCACTAACTTCAAACCTCCCTTTCTCTGGACCAGAAAAGATTTCCACCTCTCTTTTTCTTTTCTTCTCCCAAACGCTGGAGAACTCTTCTTGCAGCACAACACTTTTCCTATCGAAAACAAAAGCTATGGGTTCTTTTGATCACTTTGATTCCAGAGGCATGGGCAAGAACACTCATAGTGTTCCTAATACTTTTGTTCTTATTTCTGTTGCCCACTTTTTGGTTTTTATCCAAAACCCAGGCGTGGTGAATGAAGTGGCCAATGTGCATCCAAACCAAATGGCACTGCAGCCACCACTGAATCATGTTCAAAGAGCGATTGATTTGGGACAGCTACAAGACACACAGTGATTCATGTATTTTTGAAGTGGGCTGTGCTGTGTATTTATTATGCTATTTAACATATATATGTATATCTGCTTGGTTTCCTTAGAAGTTTTCTGTGACTGCAGTGTGTGTGCCTCTGTGTTTCATACAGATTCAGGTTCCACAGCCACAAACTCTGTTCATAGCCAGGGATCATACATAATACCTTGTCCTTACACTGAAGCATGGTGTATGTGGGAAATACGTGCAGCCCAGCCCTGTTGGCATCAGATGGAGGTTTGGCACAGTGCATATTATATGGTCTGCTTGGGAGATCATGGTGGGCTGCTTGAAGGCATTTGCAGAGCCACAGTGAAGAAAGGCAGTGTGCTGCCATCAATGCAGTGTCCAGATATGCAGTCCTTTCCCTGCCTGACTTCACAGTGATTTTAAAAGGAAGTGTAATTATGCATGAATTTAAGAGGTAACAAATGGAGGGAATGCTTTTGCTCCCACCACCATGCAGTGAGAGAATGCAAAGAGACAGAGCAGTCCTGGTGTACAGAAAGTCAATTATTTCAGAGGTACGGTGGAACATCAGCCATGCAGTGAAATCCTGAGGTTTGGTTTTAATGTCTTTCTGCTTAACTGTTGGCTACAATTCAGATAATGTCCAGATGTGCTGTATTGAAATGTGATTCCTGATAGCTCTTCAGGGGCTCCAGAACAAAAAGCATCCAGGGCACCACCTGCCTTTCTGAGCACCACAGAGCAGGGATGCAGTGAGGCAGGGGCAGTGATTTTTCCTTTCAGGTCTCCCTGCCAAGAGAAGTTTCTGCTGTCAGAAATGTGTCCTTTTGAATCTGAGCCTGTTTATGAAAACAAGAACCTGAAGTAGCCCAATGTCTCAATGTCTCTCTTCTTTTAATCCTGAAAAGAGTCTCAGAGCACAAGTTCAGCCAGGTGCTTTTGGGAGCTGCCTCTGGGGTACTGCATCCAGACTGCACAAGGAGACCCAGAATCAACAGTGATGCCTTGAGAGCAGTTCTGATGATGGATGTAGTCATTCTCATTTGGTGAAAATCCTCATTTCATTTTCCGACATTGCTCACCAGGATGCATGGGCTGGCCAGGAAATGGAGATGGGAAAGGGCAACTGTTAAAAATGATGAATCTCTCTACTACAAGAGTGGTGAGGTGCTGGAACAGCTGCCCAGAGAGGCTGTGGATGCTTTGTCCATCCCTGGAGGTGTTCAAAGCATGGTTGGATGAGGCCCTGGGCAGCCTGGTCTGGTATTAAATGGGGAGGTCAGTGGCCCTGCCTGTGGCAGGGGTGTTGGAACTTCATGATCCTTGAGGTCCCTTCCAACCCTGGCCATTCTGTAATTCTGTGGAACGATGCTCTGAATTTCTACCTCAATTAAAAAAAAAAAAAAAATGGAGAAACTAACACAACACGTTCAGGCAGCCCTACAGCATGATCCTGAGCATCCAAGCAGTATGGAAACCATGCACAGCAGAAGCTCATGCTCCCTGGGTGCACATCTGGCCACATCTGCGCACAGGTGGAGACGAGAAGTGACTTCTGCAGCAGCAGCCCTGGCCTGGATGAGGTGATGTTATACATCCAAGCAGGACGGGGCGTAATGAGGGATGCATGTTGCAACCTGTGCTCCAGAGGGGAAATGTGAAAAACAATTTCCTTTCCTCCCCCTTCTCCTGACCACCTGCATTAGAGCTTCCTGCGGGGATTGCTGGAGAGCAGACGTGCAGGATGCCTGGAAGGAAAGGGGAATCTGTCACATCATTCCCAGCTGTGCAGGCTCTAATCTCACAAAATACACTGTCAGAGCTCAGACAACAGAACTCTGCACAAAGACAATCAGGGTTTGCTTCTGCCCTCTGATTGCAGCATGAAGATGGGTGCTGGCTGTGCACTTTCAACTGTCTCCAGGAGCTTTCCAGAGATGTTTTTTGCTCTATAGTTCAATGGAAATGATTTTCAGCAAAATGCTGAACCGAATGAAGAACAGCTTCACTGAGCCACTCATCCATTGCTTTTGTTTCACTTCTGATGTTAATTTCACAGGGCTTGCCCCTGTATACTATGGGCAGACTTTACGGACAGACTTCTGTGAGGTACACATCCCAGCACTCAGAAGCACTATTTACAGCCCTGCAGCTGTGACCGGTGTTATAAATAATGAGTTTCTAAAGCAATTGGCTGCATCCACCTCTGGTATTTATTGTGCTGCCGAGGACCTATGATTTCCCTGCCAATACTGATGACCTGTAATTTACAGCCCCCATTTCACGTTAATTCATTTTGTCTCATTGAAGGGAAAATTGTGTGCTGCTGAGAACTGCCAAAACACAGAGGATCAAATGCTTTAAATTGAAAGAATATCCCCCTGGCAGTAAAGCACACAAGTGATCTATGGCCCCGGGACACAGAGAATAGGGCCAGAGTGTCAGGATTCCTCCAAGTGTTGGCAGCCTTTGCTGTTCCTCCTCTTTCTCACAGATAAAGCTTAGCTTTTACATAGCTCTGAGAAGGGCAGGAGCTGAATGAACATTCAATGGGCAGGAGGTGTATCTGCCAAGCAGTTTTCCAGGGATCCTCTGCCATGTTTTGTCTGGGAGGATAACCCAGCAATGGGTACTGGGCTTGTGGTACATAGGCGTTTGCTCTTGCTTTCTCTACATCCCACACATGCTATGGGATATTGAACACAGGATCTGTGATGCTATGGACTGAGTGCAGTTATTTATTTTCAAATGTGCCCCACAGGTCATACGGAGAGTAAATCTCTGCTCAGAACAGAGTCCTGAGTGGGTGTGGGGGATGTCTAATATCTGTTAAGTTGCATTTTTGTTTGTGAATTTCAACTCGTACCATTTACTTTGGCTCACGAGAGGATCTCTAAAATTAACCTCTTTCCTCTCTGGCGCTGTATATCTCAGTCATATTGATTCCATGGCAATAACTGAAACTTTCTCTTATTGCTAACACGTCAGGCTGAATGGCTGCTTTGTTTTCCCTCCACAGTCAACACCCTTTTGCAGGCCAGCAAGGCAAAAGCATGGACTTTGAGTGCAATGAAGGATTTATATCTGCACAACTTCAGCAGTAAAATATCTTGCGATGAGCTGTGCCCATGCCACGAGGTTCTGCTCATCCTGTGCACACACTGTGATGTCTCAGCAGACCGAGCACATTTCGTGATGATTCCTTTATTTCTGAAGAAATAACTCTGCAAATGCACACTTTGCTGCAGCTCCTGCAGCCCAGCTTTGCGCTGGGAGCTGCATCCAAATCCATCACTCCTTACTGCCTCAGGGTGGGAGAGCACCTGAGTTTAACATGTGCTGTGTTGGGAAAATCTCTGCAAGATGCTACATTTTGCCCCGTGGCAGCCTGATGCTTCTTTCTGAAGCATTCCTTTTTGAAGCACACACTGTACCATCCCATTTTGACCTGGTTCAGAGGCAGCTCACTGTGCACTAAGCTCCTTTCCTACTGGGTCAGCTCAGCTGATTACTGAGGACTTCCCCATCACTGACAGTTAATAAATTTGCTCCACTTGGAACCACCGAGCTTGAGACAGATTTGTTAATGCGTTTCCTGGCAGCAATCAATAATTTATTTTATATCCATTGTGATCTTTGTTGGAAATTAGCCGGAAGATGGATTGCTTGGGTCTAAGAGCCATTGATTGCTGCAGAAAGACTGAGCTTCCATTCTGGAGAGCAAGGACACACAGTGGTAAACTTGTGTTTCTTCTATGAGAGGTAACAGGAGGTCTTCTGCCAGAACACGTGTCATATCCAGCTTCGATCAGATGTTGTGCAAAGGAGCAGCGCTTAAGAAGTCAGCAATGAATGCATCAGCATCTGCAACAGACAGGCAGAAACTTGCTTTTAATCATTTTCTTGTGATACAACAAATGGTATATGACAGAAGTCTGTATCTTGCTTTGATAGCAGAATTATATATACAGAAGTCCCATATTTGGCTCAGGTCACTCCTCCTCCATTGTGTTGACCTGTGTTGGGTGGAGCAGGGCTTCTTTCTCATCCATCCCCATCTGCGGGTGCAGGAAGGGGTGAATTGTAAGAGGAGACATGGATGGAATTGATATTAAAAGACAAAATGCATGTTTTAGAAACGTATAATTGAAGTTGAGTATTGTATTTTGCTCTTTGATGGGTTTGGTTTTTTTTTTTTTTGGAGCATTCCTCACTTGTGCTGCTTCACTTATGATGTAGCAACAAAAAAAAAAGAATTGTGTTTGGCTGTTTTTTATTTTTATTTTTTCCTTGGGCACTAAAAGCCGTACAAAGAGCAAAGTGTTGGGAAAGAGAGGATGAAGATCCAAATCTGGCTTAAAAAATCAGATAACTGAGACTTTGGACTTGCTGAAAATCTGTGATTCAAACTTCACATTGCCGCCCCTCTCCTTACTCCCTCAAAAATGAAGAAATAGAGTCATACAGAGAAATAATACAACTGACAATTCAGGAGCCACAGTACTCTTCATAAAAATACATCTCAAAGACAGACAGCAAGGAAAGACAAAAAGCAGGTGGGGGGAATGAGTAATGTTCAGGTCTGGATGTCTTCTGTGAATGAAATGCTGGGAGGAGAAAGGCATGGGCTGGGACTGCAGACTGGAAAGGGTTGGCTATGTGTCAGTGCCTCACTGCAAACGTAAATGTCACAGTCCTGCAAGAGTTTGCAAGATGAAGTCTAAAACGTGTTGTGTGTCCACTGTGGGCAATGGGCCTCTGGTGATGAAAGGAAATGGTAACCTCAGATAATATAAGGATGCAAGTGGTGTATTTAGGTCAGATACTGCCTTTGTAGCTGCTGTGTTAAATTTTGCAACCATTCCAAATGCCTGAGGCATTTAAACCTCTGACTGCACAGGATGTCCTCCTCTGCTGCATGTCACCAACTGTGCTTCCTGCAGTGCTTTTCCCTTCCTTCTTTCATTCCTTTCACATCTCATTTATCCTTCCAAACTCCTCAGGTCTGAATGCTTTTTCTTTTTCTTTTTTTTTTTTTTTTTTTCACACCTGATGAATTTTAATGCTCAGTGGCCAAAATAATCCCCCCCTTTCTACATATTTTAATATTTTGACTGTTTCTCTCTAGTGAAATGCTCCATTTATGTTGGAAATGTTTCTCCGAGAGTAGCAGTGATGTCTGTGCTGATCTGCTCCTGTCTCTGTTGCATTTTTGCCTGGAAGAGAAGACTCACAACAGTGTGGTTCTCTGCTGGCCCAACTATTCGTCATTTTCATTGTGAGAGGCTGTACAGAGGATGAAGAGAGGCAAAAATCCTCTGCCCTATTCCAGCACCAGGCTGGAAGGCTGGCACTTCCATTTTCCCAAATGTGTGCTGTTTTCACTGCTGATCTGGGAAAGGGCCTCTCCTCACAGGAAATATCTGGGAAATGGGACAGGCACTGCTTTGCTGGGCTTCCTGGGAAGTGCCTGCTGCTGGAAGTGGGGATGGAGCACAGGACATCACGTGTCTGCCCTGACAGCTCCTTGGAACGGGAGCAGGTCATAGAATCATAGGATCGTGAAGGTTGGGAAAGTCCACTAAGATCCCCAAGCCAGCCCACCCCATGCCCATCACCACGTCCCTCAGTGCCACCTCCCCATGGCTCTGGAGCACCTCCATGGATGGTGACTCCCTGTGCAGCTGTGCCAGCCCAGCACCACTTCTTCAGATTATAAATTGTTCCTCTTTTCTGGAATTTTTCAGGCTGTTACTGTGGCATGAATATGAATATCTGTTGAACACAGAATATTTTCAGTATAGATAAGGCACAAAGGTCCTCATCCTGAAAGTGATCGCTTTCCAAACTGCGGCACACAGAAAAGCCAAGAGGAACAGGGAGGCAGAAGCAGTGCTTGCAGGGTTCCTGAGTTCACTCCAAGAGCCAGCAGTGGGTGGTTGCCTCTTGCATTGCTTTTGAAGCACTCACAGGAGGGGTTGCAGGGTTCCTTTTGCAGGCAAAGCAAATCAAAGCAGCTAGAGAATGCTGCTGGGAGCACACATTTGTGGGTGCTGCGGTTGGAGCTCAAGTGAAGTTCAGCAGAGTATATTGCAGAACTGCAAGCAGTGGATGTACTTTGTCACATGGAACTGAAGCATAGTAGGGCTCAGTTCCTCTTTCTGCCCAAGTTCTGCATTCGGTTTTGTAATAGATCCTGTTGTAACTTATGGGAGACATTCAGAATGAGCTGGTGATAGCACATGTGCCACATATGAACTATTTTTTTCTTTTTTAGATAAAATCAGATAAAAATTTTTGAATGGGAAATGTTTTTAACGGGTATTGTTCTCTTTGCATGACCTGGCTACGTTGAAAAAAATAGAGTTTTGCCTCTGAGAATGTGCTCTGTCAACCAGCATTGTAGTGCTCATTGCGCCCGTGTAGTTCCTGTGGAAATAAATAGGAGGCATTACTTTCGGAGCAACCTGTGTAGGGTCCGACACATCTGTGGCGCTGCCTTTAATGGGGAAGTTTGGAAACGTTTTAATTAGCAGGCAGCCGCACGGGATGACCTCACTTAGCCTTACCTAACGACGCTGCTCCCAAATTACAGCCCGGCTCCCCTCCTTAGCCCCGCCCCCGGCGCATAGACCACGCCTTCCAACACCTAGACCACGCCCCATCTGGCTCCTAGGCCACGCCCCTTTCTATCGTTCCTCGCCTTATGCTCCACCCCCTACGCCTTCCCTCGCGCATGCGCGAACCCGCCTTGTTGACGCGGACGCGCGCTCCCGCGGAGGCGTGGCCAGGCGGCGGGCGCGGGGCCGCGCTCGATACTTGGGGAGCGCTCCGGAGCGGGGCCCGCTGCCATGGCTCGCAGGTGAGCGAGGGGTGCGAGGTGGACGCTGTGCGTTTCGGCCCCACTCGGGTCGGGGGCTTCGGGAGGACTCGGGGGTCGCGGGGCCTGCGCGCCGCCCCTCGGACGGGGCTGGGGGGCTCCGTGCGGCTGGGTGCACCCGGCTGCCGTCTTCCGGGCGTTGTGATACGGCCACGGGGTCCTCGCTTCCTCCCCTCGGCCCTGGCAGCCCGTCGCTGCTGGTTGCGCTGCGGTCTGTAAGTGGGACGGCGGAGTCCCGCGGTTGTTTGTGGGATGCAGGCGTTAGAAGTGAGGCTGTGGCTGTGGCTCGCGGGTACCTCGCTGATCTCTTCTCTTCCTTCACTAAAATTCAGGCCGAGCTTTGCTGTTATTAAGCCCTATTAAGGACTTTTCGTCTCCGTGTAAGAAGTGCGGTGTTAACTTGGCACTCTGCGTCCCGTCTATAATTCTGCACATCAGCTCTGCCTGGCGAGGGTCTCGTTAGCCTGAATGCTCCGAGTGTTAATGAGGCTGATGCTGGCTTGGACCTGCCAAGAAACTGCACCAGGAATGCCTTCTGGCTCGTAGAAATGCAGCCCGGGGACTGAGGGATGGTGGCACCGAGCAGTGTTGCTTCTTTTGCCAATGAGCTGCACACGGAGACAGCACTGGTGGGAACTTTTAGGGCTTTGCTGGTTGCGTGGTGAAGCCTGTTCTGCAGTGCCACTTAGTACTGAGATGAACCGCCGTGCTGATTGTAAAAGTTTGGGCAGCAACTTGGGCTAAATGAGAGGCTGCTTCTCATCTCTTTGATTCTGTGTTTTTCAAAATTGTGCTTCTAAACATTTCCCTTTGCTTCTGAAGTTCAAAGCCGCCAGCGCAGATCGGCGTGCTGCTGGGCTTCAAAGGAGCAGCTCTGTTTCTAGGGAGCATTGGATTGCCACCAGGTGTCAAAAATGAATTGAAGTGGCTTTTCCCAAGTCAGGTTTTGGTTTTATTCCACTTGTTCTGTTAAAGGCTCACCAAACTGCAAATCGTGTGAGGCTGTGGTTCTGCTTTATCCGGCAGGAAGGGCTCTGGTGCTGGCATGTGGATTGGATATAGGGAACCAACCCTGTGGGCATGGAGTACAGCTTTGATTTCCCTGCCCCTGGATTCTGGTAACCTTAAAGATGATTTCTGCTTTACATCAAGTTAAGTGCCTTTAGAAGAAACAAATCTGCAGCAAACTGTCTCATGTTTAGTGCATCTCAGTATAATATATTTGTAGATGTTCTTTGATAGTGGAGATCAAGCTGCCTTGATCTAAAGTCATAACCTCTGCTTGGAATTGGCAGTTCCAGCAGCATTACACCAAGGGCTCTTAGCATGGTCCAGCTATTAGAAAGGGGTAATTAATCAATTTAAGCAATTCCAAATACCACTTGCTGATGGAGACTCCAAACGAATTTGCAATGTGTTCTGCCAGAAGTGCTTCTACTCGCATTACTGTATCACCTACACAAACACTACAAGCAAGAAGTGTCTAAAATGCTCTTTCTCATTATTGTGCTGAAGTTGCTTTGATTCTTAGTATGTGGCTTTTTTTTTTTTCTTTACTCTCTCACATCTGTGCTGGCAAAACTTAGAGGTACTGCAGCATGGTGTGATTGAACAAATGGCTCCATTTGTTCTAAGAGCCAGCTGCCTCTGAGAGAGGCTTCAGTGTGTGCCCATTGCTCTGTATCGATGGCACAAAACTTTTCTAATGACTTCTAATAGCTTAGGAAAGCTGACTTCGATGGCCTTAGGCTAAGTTCACATGCCTTTATCACAGCTCTGGCACAGTGTATATGGTTGTCAGTGTGAGTGGGAGGTAGGTAAGAGCTTAAATAGATGGGGCAATGTGTTCTGCTTTCCTTTCAGGGTTATATGCTTTGAGCTCGAAATTCCCACAGCTGTATTTCTGTTAGTTCTATACGATAGCTTGTGAGCTGGGACAGAGCTTGGCAGATCCCCTTAACTTATATATATGACTCATTCAAAGAGAATCCAAGAGATATCCCATGGTCAGTATTTAGAATTTGATATGCCTATTTTGAGAAGCACTTTTAAAATAGTGTGTATTAATTTATTTTGCAGAATGCAGCAGTGATAGATTTGTGTTGTTAGCGAATGGTTTTGCTTTAAACTCACTGCAGGGAATGTCTTTTTGTTTCCATTTGTGGAAACAGTGCTTCGTTGTACATCCTAATGATGCTGGTCATATGATTTCTTGGGGCTTTTGTTTTAAGATGCTTGTAATTGATGCAGCTGCTTAGTGGTGTATTCCATTGTTGTGAAATACATGAGATTTACTTGGCAATGCCAACGTGCTTACCATTTTAAAGCTGTTCTGCTTAGCTTTAGT
The DNA here is from genome assembly GCF_905368555.1 of Meleagris gallopavo. Classification (NCBI taxonomy): domain Eukaryota; kingdom Metazoa; phylum Chordata; class Aves; order Galliformes; family Phasianidae; genus Meleagris; species Meleagris gallopavo. Next base: position 3,211,709 of record NC_139412.1, on the reverse strand, counting down.
AGGAAATATTTACACCGTGATTATACTTACGTACAGGTGAAAGTAGACTAGAAATAGATGTAAGCAGGAGTTCTGCTGTCAGAGAAGTTCTGAGCTTTTGCCCTGTCTTGTAGTTGCTTAACTTTTGCAGACCCTTGAGATGTTTTTCTGTTTCCATGCTTAAGACTATCAGCCCTACCAGGTGCTCCACGCCTACTTGAATGTATGGATCATGTGCTCTGCATTTCTTTCTGAGGGACCCCAGTCCCTGGGTTTGATGCACACTGGGTGCTCTGGGCAGGACACACATGCTGAGGTTTTCCTGCAGGTATGGATGGGACCAGAAGCAGAACTGGCTCCCAGCCATCAAGGTAGTGAGGCTATTTACCCATGGGATTGGACTCCTTTGTTTGGCTCCTTCTTCCCACTGGTGTGTGTGCCTGTTTGTCCTGTCTGAAGTCTCTTCATTTGCATGAAAGGGGAAATTAAGAAACTGCTTTAGGTTAGAGACCTTCTCCATGTCCAGGCTGTCCAATCTCATTTATAGAACACTTGTCAGCACATGGCTGTCTTGCACATATCTTGTGGTTGAATGCAGGGATGGGATGGTTTAAGTACCTGCTCCAGCTCTTAGGGTTTAGAAGTAATTAAGTTACTGCATTGCTCAGCATCTCAACCTGCTGGTCTCTTTGAATGTACAATTCTGTCTTTGCAGTGAAGGAATTTTGTTCTTGGTGAGAAAAGCAAACAGGAAGGCAAGTTTATTGGTCTGTACTAGTGGGAAACTGCAGACCTTGCTTTAGCAAGATGACAAATGAAAACTGTGATACACTGTAAGCAAACTTGACTTCACAGAATCACAGAATGGCCAGGGTTGGAAAGAACTTCAAGGATCATGAAGCTCCAACCCCCTGCCACAAGCAGGGCCACCTACCTCCACATTTAATACCTGCCCAGGGTCCCATCCAACCTGGCCTTGAACACCTCCAGAGATGGGGCATCCACAGCCTGTCTGGGCAGCTGTTCCAGCACCTCCATCTGATCAAGAGCAAGCTGTTGTTATGAGGAAGGCTAGGTTTCATGTCACAAGAAGAAAAAATAGAATTTTTGAGGTATACAATGATTAAATCTTAAAGAGAACCTTGAGATCCAAGAAAGCAAGGATGAACAAGTGGATTTCAATCTAATTCCCTTTTCCTGATTGTTTTCTAGGATCTCATGAGTGATCTGTTCTCTTTGCCAGTTGAGTGTATTCCACACTTCATTAAATGAAGTGGAATGCTCTCCTGGAGCATCGTGGGAACTTTGATTCTTTTGAGAAAGTGACCTTATCTGATAATGCTAATGTGAGATATCCAACAGTATGGCAAGGTGAAGATCTGAGCTATCCAGCAGGCTTCTGCTGTACTGGCATGACATCCAACGCTCTGAAGTGGAAGCTCCGTTTCTGTTGAATGTTGTATTCTATATGTTGACATAATTCCGTAAGAAAATGCCAAATCTGATTTTTTTTTCTTTCATTTCTTTAAAACTTTATCCATGAATCCTTTAAAAGCCCATCAGTGGAGTTACCTTTTGTGCTGCTTATCTCCTGGGAAGTGAAACCCACTCGGTGGTTTGCTCAGGTTCTCAGCCTGTGGCTACACCTTGCTGCTGCTCTCACAAGTCGAGGCAGGAATGATGTGAGGGGAGGCAGATCGCTCTCCTCCCAGCACACACAGAGGGATGTGATCCTCATGCTTCAAAGTCTCATGCTTTCAGGCTGCCTTTTAGATCTTCTGCTACTTGTCTGCCTGCACGGGAGCTGGGTGAGCCACACAAATATCTTCCTGGAGGCTTGAGTTGGTATGAGAGTGTGAATTCTGCACTAAAATGAAGCATCCAAATGCTGGGCTGTGTCCTTCTCACAGACATTGGCAGTCTCTTGGAGCAAGCCATGGGAAGGTGGGCTGTTCTTTTGCCTTGTTGATGCGAGCATCTCAGTGCCCAGCTTTCTTGTAGCTCTGCTGTTACAACACAGGCATGGTTCTGGGCAAGCTTATGGCTGCCCACAGATTTTTGAATAGAATAGAGGAAGTGAGTAGCACATCTGTTATTTAAAGAAAGCCACGAGTGGCACTGGAATCCTACACACTTTGGCACATGGTCTGTGTATTTTTATAGCCGGTTATCTGCTGAGGGGGCCAGAGTTGTAGAAGTCATTAATAGTTCATTCCTCCCACCTCCCCTCCCCAGTCAACTTTCCGTTCATTGCTTGTGAATAACTTCTATAGTAGCTATTGGAAGTTACAAAATGCCATCACATGTTAATAATGCTATTTTGTGCTTATATTGAAAGGTGTTGGTCAGAAAATAACATAACCAGCTTTGCTTTCCTCAATGTTCAATTTGTAATTTACCAGCGATATAAAAATCTAAAATTGAGCTGGGCTGTTGTGCCCAATGTTCTAAGTTTATTTGTATACAGTATTAAAAAGAGTTAATTTCCATGAGGGCCCATGTGAGATGTTTTGTATAAACTGAAGACTTGGAAAACTTCTACCTTCAAATGGGAAACTTTGGGTTTAACAGTTGAGCTATGAGAGGACTGAAGGCTAAATGTAGGCAAGTCAGCAATGTCTGATTTGCTGGGCTGCCCAAGCTGCATTGCCTTTGCTCCTTCAGTGGCTATGCAAATCAGAGCATCCTCTGGTGGGTACTTGCACTTGTTGTGGGGGAGTAATGGTAAGTGTGTAGGTGTTCACTGACTCTTCATTATACATGGGCAGTGTGAACCACTGACATCTGTAATGATAGGAAGGCTACTTTGGGATGTTTGGTAATCCAAGTGGATCTTGCCATCGTATCTCCCCTAGAGATTGTCTTTCATGGCCAAACCAGGAGTTTCATCATTTAATGGAGAGCTGTAATGAGATAAAGGTGTTATCTGCTGTCTCAGAGTTGATGTGTTGTCAACTCAACCAGTTATCATAGTGATGTTGGTGAGCGAGTCTGTCCTGAATCTTTGCAGATAGGCTAATCTAAGTGGTTAATAACTTAAAGTAAGGCTGAATTCATGGAGGAGTTTGCAATGAGGCTCTACCTTGGTACAAATCCACACCATCTCCTTTTGCAAATGACAGTGACCCCAAGGTGTTCAGGCTTCCCACTGTAATGCCTTGCTTTTTATTAATGAAGTGCTCTTGCTGAGCTATGAATCTGATAGCAGACTTTCTAGAAGCTTACACTACTTTTGATTGATAAATTCTAGGCTTTAATACACTTTCCTAAGAAAATGTTTTAATTACTGATGAAAAGCTGTGCTCTGTGACTTTTGAGGAGTACCTCTAACTTTAGGATGTCACTCTTTTCTTTTTTTCCCTTGTAAAATAGATGCTACTATTTAAGAGCCAAATGGACCAAGACCTTGAATTCTCTGCTTTGCATACACAAAACAAAGGCAGTTTCTGTTCTTAAATCTTACTATGCTTACTGTAGACTTTCACCTGTTATTTTTGTAAGCTTTGCGGATGGGGTGGACACGGGAATAGTGAAGTAGTTAGCATCACAGGCAATATCTTACTAAGCATGTAGTCTAACTTTAGTATAGGATGGTATCGCTTTTGTGCTTGTAGCCCTAAGGCAACCTGATTGTTGTCTGTCCTCAAGGACAGAGGCTTGTGTGCAGTGTTAATACACAGTGCACGTGGCTGTCCCTGCAGGCAGGGCTCTGGGAGTTGGGTGAGAGTGTTTCCTTGGAAAGGGCTGAGCAAATAGAAGCAAGACTTGCCTTCCTTTTCCTTCACTTATCCTGGATAATGATGATGATCGTGCCGAGAGCTGTAGTTTCTTTTGGGGTGCCATTAGGGATATCGTGTCTTGGTTTGCTCTTGGATGTCGTTCCCAGGTTTGGAAGAGGCAAATGTTTTGTTAAGGGGGCTATTAACCTTGCCTCTAGCAGCTGAGACGATTGTGTGAGCTCTTCTGTGGCAAGACAGCCAAAATAAGCTGGGGTGGTTTGAATAGCACAAATAATCAGCCTTTGTATCAGTTGATCCTAAGTAAATAGGTTAGAAAGTACTTAAGGGCAGCTCAGCTGGTGGCCTTCTGGCAGAGCAGTGACAAGCAGCTGAGGGTGATGAGCTCCTCTAGGGCACAGCTGTGTCCAGGAGGAGATCCAAATCCAGGACAGAGGTTCAGAAGCTAAAAGTGTGCTCGACACTTTTGTGTGGGTAAAAAGTGAGATGTAGGCTTGGCTTATTGGGGTGCAGGGTGATAACCAAGGTGCTCTTATTGTGCTGCCAGGCTGGGGATGCTGCGGGGTATGTTGTTGGGTTCTGTGCTGCTCTCTCCTGTCTTCCCTGCACGCCCCCAAAAGAATCAACACTATGGTTCCAATCAGCTCCCTTTAGCAGTTTAGATTGTCTATTCATTAGTAAAATTAATAGTAGGAGGGAGTCAGCCCAGAAAATGACTGCGAGAGAAGAGTTTGTGTGGCAGCACTTCATGTTCCTGAGTCAAGAATGAATAATGGTGGAGAAAGGAATGGGGAGGAGGAAAAAAGGAGTGGGCTGGAGGGGAAAAACGCTATCTTTGTATTGACTTCATTGTCTCAGTGCCATCCCAGATGTGTCTAACAAGTCTGATGTTGTTCTAGTTTTTCACTGCTGAAGGCTTTTCATAAAGACCTCCACTGTAATGCTTGTGTGTGTCATTGGAGCAGCCTGATGCTGCTTTGCATAGATGGAGATTTATATGGGATACTCAGGCGGGGTGGTGGGAAGCCAGGATCATGTGCCCAGTTCTTAGAGGGCTTCTTGCCAGCAGAAGTCTACTTTCTGATTTCTTCTTCCTGGCTTTCTTCACCAAAATGAACCATGATACAGACTTTGTCATTCCTGGCACATGAATATTTATTCAGTTCTGGAACGGGAGTCTTTCTGACTGCGGTACATAAATGGGTATCTATAAAAGGTAAAGGAACTTGATGCATTTGACAGGAAGAGCACTTAATGAAATAAGACAGCAATAATGTATCTGACCTTCAGGTAACTCCTCTGTTTTGGTTAAGTTTGGTTAAGCTGTTGTCTAACAGAGCGTTCACTATTATTTTTTTTTTTATTAGTTTCACTGTTTTGCTTAGGTAGATGCATAACTTCCTTTCACATTGGGAAGGGCTTGTCCTTGGAGAAAATATCCCTATCCTTTCACTGAACTGTAGAAGTGCCACTAATGTATTGGTGCTAGCTGAATGTGAGCATGCAGGTTGCCGTGTGTAATGCTTTAATTTTATTTTCTGAGAGGAAACACTGGAAGCAGAAGCAGGCAGCACTGCTATCAGTGTTTCCACACTTTGCATTGGAAAGAATTAAAAAAAAAAAAAAAAAAAAGGCTGCCTTTGTAAATGACAGTGTTACTGAGTGCTCTTTGCATGTAGGGGTGCCTGGCTGCTTTCCCTTGGCAGTTGCTGCACTGGCTTTGTGATGTTACAAAGAAAAGCAGTGTCTCCTCTCCTCTTCTGCTCTCCAGTTGTTCCTTCCGCACAGAAAGATGACTTTCAAATGGCTGTGAAACCTTTCACTGTAACTTTATCCTGTTTCAGCTCAGTTGTAACTTGTAGTGTTTTTGTAAGCCCAGCCAGATAGCTTCCTGCTGCGACAGCAACTGTCAGCTGAATTTATAAAAGCATGCTTGGTTTAGTGGCATGATGCAAGGCATTACTTCTGCGAGGACTTCCGTACCTCCTGGGGCTTCTGTGCATTCAGTGGTTTACATAAAATGGTGGCTCTGCTTCTGATCTAGAGACTGACGAGCTTAAGTGAAAATTGGCTCTGACATTCGTCTTCAACAATACTACTGGAATTGATTTTTATTGGGAGCTGTTGTCTTGCGGAATTGCATATGAGAGATTCTGTATGCATGGAAGAAGAGCAGGGCACGACAGTAGCAAGTTAGATCAACTTTCCCTGCAGGCAAGAGCAAGGGCCGTCCAATTTTCCACTCACAGTGGAGACAGCTCAAAACACTGCAGAAACCAATAGTTAGCTTTGTTGGAGATGCTGTACCTTGCAGTTCTTTAAAATAACACTTACAGTGAATAATAGTGTGCAAACGTGTGACAATTCTTTTTTCTCTTCCTGAACCTTATTCTAGATGTCAAAATTAACCTGGACTACTTGGGAATGGCGAAACATAGCCCTGGGATCCTGCCATGAACAGTAAGAAAGTTGAGATGCTTTGTCTATGCAACTAATTTGATTTAAATGGCTAAACCCCAGTGAAAGTGTTCCTGTTCAATTAACATAACTAGGCAATATATTGTATAGCTTAGGGGAGGTGTGCTTCCAGCTTCTTGTGCAGTGAAGGAGCACTACAATGAATGAGGGATGGGGTTGGTAAGCAGGGCTCTGGAGCTGGGAGGGCTGCTATGGGTGCTGCTCCATGAGATGGGAGGCGGTGGCTGTAATGCTCCTGTCATGCAATATCATAAAGACAAACGAGTTTGAAATGTGATTAGACTTATTAACAGAGGGGGGAAAAGTGAATTATGGAGTGGTAAAACTGCATTCTGAATGCAGTTGGAATTTGAGAGACCCTAAAACACCAGCTCATGAAGGCTGTCAACAGTGCAGCGTTGTGTTAGTTGTTACCTGCTCTGCTTGGGAGCTGCCTGCTATTGAACAAGAAGCTTGGTTCAGCAGTTTTTGGTCTAGCTTTTCATATCTGACTTCTGCAAGGTGTTTTCCTTGCATGAAGCATATAGTAGGAGTTGGTTACCAGGCTTCTGTATCTGAGAAGGCAAGCACCTTTAAAGACCATCTTGAGTGCTGATCAAAATAATCAGATATTTTTGTGGTGTTGGTAGTCTGAAACTTTCCATTTTGAAGGATATGTAAGTAAATATTTCTGTGTACATCATGCTCTATAGTCTTTATGTAGTCGTCTTCCTCTGTTGCAATAGGCATCCCTAAATTGATGCATAGAAAATTATTCGGCTGGATTTTTCCCAGTACAAAACAGATGATTTATGAGGGACTGTGTGGGTGAGAAGCATGCTTGTGAAGTGTAAATTTCAGCTGAGTTTGGTGCTGTTGACACTATCAGCCAGTCTTCACAGGGACAGAAATTAGAAGGCTTTGATATTGTTGAATATTGTGAATTGGTTGTAATCAATTGGAAATGAGTATCTTAACTCTTCATAGCAGTTTAAATGCCAAACATGCTCAAAATAAATGTTCGAATGAAAAATATTCACTTTCTGTTATAGAACTCTTTGACCACAACATTTTTATTTCTTTCCTGAACAGTTCTTACGTAAGGCTTTCAAAAGCTGGTTAATATAGTTGAAATGCTAGGCAGTCTTAATATCTTGAAAATTCCAGAAATCTCCTTTGGTAAAGTTCTGCAATTGCTAAATTGTAATTTTGGATCTAATTGTGTAGATTAGCTCATCTGTCAGAACAATTGATAGATGCAAAGCTGTTTGGCTCTTTGTATGTGCAAAGCTGTGTGTGCAGCACAAGGAGGCATTGTTAGAGCTGACTGCCCTCAGCCTTTGCAGAAGCTTGTGCTCTGTAGCTGAAAAGGGCAAATAATGGTCTGTGTAGTGGGGTTGAGAAAAGTTTTTAAGGATGAAAATGATTCTCATACCTCTGGCTCTTCCTTTGGGATGGTTACTGGGGCTGGAAGAGCTGGATTGGTGTTGTGCTGGTGTGCAGGGTCCTTGTATTTGGGAAGTGATGAATGTTCTGTTTCTAGGACAAGTAGCATTAGAAATCCACATCTCCTCTCCAGTGTTAATCCTGCAGTGTTACAAGTATCTGTATGATACTTAATAAGTAACGTTTTTATCTCAATTCTCATATCATAGGCTTATCATAAGCCAGTGAGTGTGCTGTGTTGTGCTGTGAGTATCCCTGTGCCCTGGTATTGCCTGAATTATGTCAGTTCAATGGCTCTTTTCTTGAGGTAGGCTCAAAATACTATTAAGCCAAGGGAAACTGATGCCTTTGAGTTGATCTGCAACTTGATGTTCTGTCCTGGAATGGCTTTGGTTGGAAAGGACCTCAAAGGCCATCTCATTCCAGTGCCATCTAGTCCTTGCTTTCTGCTTTCCCCCATTAATAGCGCTCCAGAATTAATAAGCTTCCAGGCAGTGATTGAAATCGTGCTGACTAATGTTTGTCCTAAAGCGTTTTTCCCAAGCCTTTATTTGCATATGTAGATAACTTCACGGATGTGGATTAGGTGAAGCCTGCAGGTAAAGGATGTGGCTGAATAAAGCAACAACAGGTGGGAAGGCTCTGTTGAGGGAGAAGTGATTTCCAAGGTGCCTTGTCACACGGGGACTTGAGTGGCTGCTCAAGGATTTCATTTCTCAGTGAAGCAAGTGGCTCTGATAGTCTGGTATGTAATGTAGCAGAGGAGATTTAATGTAGCAAAGAAAGCTCTTACAGCAGAAAAATGGGGGAATATGTTGTAGTGTTCTGAGCCTTTTTAGTTCTTTTGTCAGATGAGATGTACTGGCTGCTTGAAAAGCTTCTTGAACTGGAAGACTTCAGAGTACTGAAATGTGCATTGTGTTACTAGGAGGCTTTGCAGGGTCTGAACTCCTCTTACAACCTCTTGTTTTCAGTCTATAGTGAAAGTGCCTTTTGGATTAACTCTTCCTGAGCAGTAAGTGTTAATCTGCGGATTCTGGCCAACTGCAGAGAATGGAACTGTTGAAAAAAGAGGAGCAATCCATATAGGTTACGAGTTGGTTATTAACTGTGTTTTCAGGGCTTTTTGGAGGATTAAAAACCCCTCTGGTCATGATCACCATGAGCTTTTCAAAATGATGCACCTTGCTCAACTGTGATAAATAACTTCAGTTGGATGCTCTGTAGACATAGGGACTCCTTCTGTGAGTGGACTAGATTCTTTTTCCTTGAAAATGTCTGTGTACACTTGCAATTTGTAGATGGAAAACGCTAATGATCAACTTGTTAATTATTGATTATCAGGTGGTATGTGATATAGTTAATGCCACTCGAGTAATGGAACTCTGGTACTTGTTACTGTGAAAACTCCCTAAATGAAGCTGTTCTATATCCTACCTCTAAAATAAAAGAAATATATGCTTAGAAGGGCACTATATATTTAGGGAGAGTCTCTTAAATGATCTATTACTTGGAGATTAAAGTTGTTCTATGTTTAAGGGCACAGTTCAATCTCAGGTGGAATCAGCTGCTGCTTTGTGTGCTCCTTGCCCAGCTGCTGAGGGTGTGCATGGGAGGCGCAGCTGGTTCCAGATGAGTGCAACCAGCTTGCTCATTTGATGGAAAGCAGTTATTTGAATTGGGCAGTGGTTTTCTGTGAACTGTGCAGTTGGTTGATGTATTACATTTGGTGCAAATTGTAGTTAAGTCAGACTAAGTTTGTGGAACTACATCCGTAGTTACAGTTCCCAAGCTAGAGCTCAGCCACTTGCTCACTGTTAGTTTAAATGTCCGGTGTTTTCCATCAGTTCTGTTCTGTTGTGGTTCTATGGACTGCAGTTCTGCTGTAGATCAGGCTAAATCAGAGCATCTCCTGGCTCTACAACTTCTGAACATCATTTGAAACTAATTTAGAAACCTCAGGCTAGAGGATAGACCTTAAGAAACACATCAAGCATATTTCTCATGTTCATTCCATGCTTTGTATGCTCGTGTTTGTCCATTGAGAATGTGTGGCCTTTCCTATGTCATGGCTTCTTACACTGTGCCTTTGGTGCATTCTTTGACATGCCTTGCATCGCTCATTCTGTCTCTAAAGAGCTGGCTGCTGAAGCAAGCCACCCACAGAAGCCTCATTTATCAGCTTGGAAAATTTCAGAGCCTTCTAGCAGGTATTGGAATGCATGCATGAAAATGCAACCATTTCACAGGGTGTCTGCCACATGTGCACTGGTGTGTGAGCAGTACGTGGTTTGGTTTTCTTGTGTGTGGTCAGCATTAGAAGTAGCTGAATTTGGCTGTGAAGTGCTCAACGATTTTACACGGGTCTTAACCACACCACTCCTAAAAGTCGTATTCAGAAACTCACGCTGAAGGTTGTTAACAACAAATGTGATGGGTATGTACATTTATGTATCTGAAAGAATGATGGCAGAATGTGTGGTTTTTGCTCAAGGAAAAAATATGGAGAAGCAGCAAAATGAGCAGCAGCACCAGCAAAGCAGCACAGAGCAGAGATGTGAGGCAGCTGTGCAGCAGGGAGGGCTTCAGCCGCCAGCTCTTGTTGGGGAGCAGTTAATGCCAGTGATCTTTTTTCCTTTCTGTGCTCACAGAGAGTAGCTGTCAGGCTGTGAGGAGAGGTGTGAATTCCTCTTGTTTGCGTTAGGTGAGGAGGATCAGTGGTGAGGGTGTACCGGTGATAGCAGCTCTGTTGTTGAAGTTGAAAAGAAGCCTTGCCAAGTATGGAGGAAAAGGGTTCACGCGTAGCTTGAACCATCTGAATTTCTGTGATAATGAGGTTGGCAATTAGAGGCAGGTTTCAGTTATCAATTTCACCACCTGTACGCATCAGCTTCCCCACCCTGCACTGTGCTGTTCTCTTCTGTAATCTTGAGCTTTCTGTAGTGTAAAGGAAGACAGTGTGTGACATTCCGTTACATTTTCTGTTGTACGCCAGCCAAACAGCCCCAACCAAGGAGCTGCTTCTGTTCTCTCAGCAGTTCATTAAGAAAAAGCCTCACATTCAAAAGCAAGAACTCAGCTTTCACTTCACGATGTAGCTGGCTTGGCATCCTCTCACCAGCAGAGCAGTAGGAGCAGATCACAGAGAAGCCACTCTGCTCAGATCTCACCCCAAAGAAACCTGTGGGTGAGGAGAGGAGATGTGCAGGGGTGTCACTGGCAAAGTCAGCCTGGCTCCTGGTTTGAATTCAGGTGACAGGTTTGAGGCCAGTTGGACAGACTGCTGACTGAGTAGTCTGGTACTCCGTACTACTTAGCTCTTTCTGGAAGAAGGGAGAACCTGTATATTCAGGAATTCAGGTTAAGTTTTATCAGGCACACTGCGAGGTTGCTGTGCACCATTATCGTGTTTTGCTCCAAAACCAACTTTAACAAACTTGCAGCTTAGCTGACTTGGAGTAACCTATCTAGGGAAAATGTGGAAAGGAAGGATGGAAACAGTTACTTTTCATTTTTAATTTGTAATGGAAAGGTCAGATTTTTTTTTTTCCTAATCTTCAGTCAATCTAGTGTGAGTGTGGCATTAATTCACACAGATAAGCAGCCCTGATGAAGACCCCATCAAGAGGATGTTGCTTTGGCCTCACAGAGGAGATGTGTGGAAACTTGTATAGCTATAAATACAAAACCATCTGTGTATTTGCCCAGGATCAGGCCAACCTCATTTACTCAGAGTTAATTTAGTCCTAACCTGTTTTATGATGGAGAGGTAGAATCATATCCTATTCACTGAGTAGACATGTTTAGTAGAGGAAAACCTGGATTTGGTTTGAACCAAGGATGTCCCCAGGTGCAGGGACACCAGGAGCCAAGAGGCACCTGATTCTACCAGCTGTTCTCCTGTTGGTGGATGGGAGCAGCTGAGCTGGGTGCTCACTCTTATAGCGCACTTAAAGGTGTAGGGCACACATTGAATTCATAATTCATGCTCACAAATATTATGTGCAAATGTCTCCTGCTAAATGTCTCTGATTTGCTTTAGCAAAATCCACTTTTAGGTGAATTCCTATTCTAGCATCTCCTGTGGCTTGCTCTTTGGACTCAGAATTTTGGTTGTGATGGCACAGAGCACTTGTAGGAAAGGTTGATCTGCAGAAATTTTTTTTATTATACATCAACTGCCCTGTTTCAAATCTTGATGTAGGTTTACTGTTTTGTGGATGTATCTAACAATGCTCGTTTACTTCTGAGTGCTAAAAGTGGTAAGAAATTTCTTCTTGGGGCTGTGAAGGAGTAGTGAGTTGTTTCAAAGAAGCGCTCAATTCCTACAGCTACGACTTCTCTTACAGTTCACTTGTGCCCAACAATGTGAAATCTACAGAAGGCTGAAAATCAAATTGTGGCTTTTCTGTGGGCACTGCATAGCTTAGATTTTGTAATGCTTACTGCTAAAGGATGTCAGCACATTTAAATATTACAGCTTTATCGTTGTATCCTCAATTAGAAGTGAGTTCATAGACTTACAGATAGGCTGCAGCCTTTCATTCTGATTAATAGCTGTAAGATATTGTACCCATGAGACATTAAAAAACCAACTAACGAGGCTGTCACCCTTTGATCAACTATATTAGATCTCAAAAGTGGAACTCATTAAATTTGCATAGAAGAGGCCAAAATTTTAAAGTGTCTTGTACAGAAATCATTTGAGCAGCATCTCACCCTTAAAATAGTGGCTTTAATGTGTTGCAGCTTCCATTTTAGCATGTGTTCATGGGATAGGCAGGCTCAGGAACAACTGGGTTAAACCAGGAGATTATTTGAAAAATCTAGGGCATGTGCTCTCTCTCGGTTCACTTGATTAGTTTTCATAATTCACCCTTTTTTTTTTTTTTTTTTCCTGCAGCAAGGAACAGTATCATACATGCAAGCAGGAATGTTTTCTGCTTCTTTCTGTTTGTAACTTTCTACAGTACAATTAAATGGGGAAGAAGTCATATGGTGTGTGATTGTTTAGTGTAAATCTTGGTTTGTTTTGTGAAAATGCATAAATGCATGGGGTCTGAGCAGCAAAATGCTCTTTATGGATGTTTGTCTGTGACTTTTTGCTTTAATGCTGTTCTGTTTGGCTGCAGGTGCATGAAGAACTGAGGAGATAGTTCTGCTCATCAGAGATGATGTGGAGAGACACTTTGTGAGTAACAAACGGGGTTCTTAAATATAAATATGGGAGTATTTCCTTCCTGTTTTAGAGTAACTGCTGCCTGTCTGGAGTTATCATTGGTTCTGAAAGCTGTGACTATAGAGCCTTTGTGGGAAGCGTAGGCAAAAGCTCAATGTCCAAATAAAGAGCTGGAGGACTAAGCAGTAGAATCCGTATGGTTTCATAAATGATTAACTGTCATACTTGTCTATAATGATCAGCCTACCAAAGGCTCTCTCTGTTGGCCATGGAATGTGCTGTAGATATTGGTGAGAATCTCTGATGTGTGCCCTGTGGGAGCCCTTAGCAGGGTTAACAAAGTGCTTGGGGAATTATTTTTACCATGCATAGGGCACTACTTGCTTAATATGACTTGGTTATCAATGCTTTATTATCCTTGTCTAATTTTGATTGACAGTCTGATACGTTCCATCCAAAGAAGATGGAGCAGAAGCTTTCTTGGAAGCTTACAGTTTGTTTGCTGCAGTATAGCAGTGTTCTGATACCATGAAAATGTCCCCAAAACGTGTTAGGAAAGGAAGAACCTCTGATAAAATCACACCTGAATAAGAACTCTCTTGCCTAATTTCCAGTTGAGAATTAAAAAATATTTCAGGATTTTCTGTGATAGTCTTCAGGCTTTTTAAATATAACATGAGGAATGTGGTCTTGAGTGGTTTCTTTTGAGCCATAAGCTTTTATACTCTGGATCTACTGCTTTTTTCAGATGACGATTATATAGGGGAATGGTGCATCTGTGGACAACCTCAGTGCTTTTCTTGGTACTGAATAGTTAAAATTCAAGTTAGAAGATAGCTGTTACTACAGATACCTTGAATTCTTGGTGTTTTTTTTTTTTTTTTGCAATTATATTATTATTGCTATGCAACAGGAGGTTTTAATTTGGGGGGGAAAAAATCTCCTTTTATTATAATGGAATAGTAATACGTTAAACTCCTAGGCAGAAATCAGTCTGGATTCTTACATGCACCTTTTTTTAATCTAAATCTAAGAAAGGTTTCTGGGCTTCCTTCATTCTGCAGCACTTTGCATAATCCTCATTAAACTACAAAATGGTGGTGGTGAGGAATTAATGGTTAATTTCCTTGTTCTGGGATGTGAGATACACCAAATACAAATAGTAGCTGGTATTCTGTCTTACTTTCAGTCAAGAGAAATTCTGCCTGAAGTTAGTACCCACTGCTTGTCATCTGTCTCTCGGCTTCTTCCAGGTTATGCTTCCCATTTCAGGAAGGGTGTTGGAAGATTTGGAAGGCTGTAGGAGGATTTGTTGCCAGACCTGACAGGCTCCTTTATTTAGCAGCAGGAGAAATGCTTGTGCTGACCCACCTGACTTAGCCAGGAGGCAGTGTGACTTCTGGCCAAAGTCCTTGAGGGCTGTGTCAGTGTTGGCTGCAAGCAGTAATAATATGGGATCACAGAATGGTTTTGGGCTGGAAGGAACCTCTAGGATCGTGTAGTTCCAACCTCCTGCTATAGCAGGGACACCCCTCTCTAGCCCAGGTTGCTCACAGCCCCATCCATCCAGCCTGGTCTTGAGCCCTGCCATGGAGGGGGCATTCACAGCCTCTCTGGGCAACCTGTGCCAGTGTCTCCCCACCCTCATAGTAACGAATTCCTTCCTAATATCTAGTCTAAATCTACTCTCTTCCACTTTAAAACATTTTCACCTTGTCCTGAAATATTACTTTTTAATATTACTTCTAACAGTAATCATATTTTTGATCTGTATTACTTTCTGTGATGCCCTTTGCTGGTGCTGGAGCAGCAGATCTCAACAGCTGTGGCACATGTTCTCATTGTTCTCATGTTCAGGTGAGGACTCACGGGGTCCCTTGGTTAGGTACCCTGGGCAGAGCTTGTTCCTACAGCCCTTTGACTACTCTATTCAGCCTCAGTGATCTCCTGGCAGCCCTACACGTGACCTGGTAAGGCAGGTAGCAGCTGCTCAGGCTCTGCTGCTTCCTTAGGCTTGTGTAATCCTGTGGTGGGTGATGCTGTTCTTAAAGCTGCCTGTGCCTATGTTCTCCAAACCTCACTGCAGCTATCCCTGCTGCTTAGCTCAGCCCTTAGAGTGAGGGGATGTGACTAAAGACTTGGTTTGGTACGTAATCTTGTTTCAACTTTCTGTATTCTCCCATGACAAAAGAAATTTTCTGTGACTCTTTACACTTAAACAATAAATAAATAAAAAAAAAAATTCAAAGAAGCTTTTAAGATTTTATGTGGCTTTCTAGCAGGTTTAAATATGAGGGAGAGGAGTAGAGGTTGTGCAGTGGTCAGATCTGTTCAGGCCTTTGAGCAATCTATTTGAAGTGCTTTAGACAGCTACGGTTTTATTTGCTCTGCCACTGGATATTGCTGTACAGAGCTCTGAAAACTCTGCTGTTAAGAAATCCAGTGCTTGATATTTTCCTTGTTATCAGGTTAATAATCCTGGAACTTGATCAGTGTAAGTATAGTGTGGGTTTCAAATATCAGCCTTCATCCCTTAAATGAAGTGTTTCCTTAGTGATGCCACTATTACTGATTGAACAGCAGTTCTATTTAGGTTTTTATTTTGTAGGATATTGATTATATTTCAGTGTGGTGATTTTCAGAGAAGGCTCTAGGCAAATACACAGCAGTTACCTTGAAGGGCTAGTGCTTAGTTTGTACAGCTGGTTGTGGCTAAGGACCTTTTAGCTGCATTTTCACAGCTTTTCACAGCCTCCAGCATATGGTTGGGTCAGGTGGTACTCTGATATTTAAGAGTGGATGAGGCTTACAGCCAGTGACATCCACAGTGAACAGTGGTTCTGGATCTGCTGACATTAAGACTCTTCTATGTCAGCATTATAGCTGCAGTAAGAGGTGATGAATAGCTGGTTAGTTTCATTAATTCTTACTTGAATGCTGCAAGGCTGAATTTAGTAAGATTTATTGAGATAACTTTTGAGTAGTTGTTGCAGGCTGGAGGTGCAGGTACTGAGTTCTTTTCTCAATTCTGTTCATTCATAGCCTTGGCTTTGACTTCTGTACAACAGTGAGTGATGCTTACAGCTTTATAAAGTTTATGGGATGCATAAGGGGAATTGCTATTTCCTTGTTTCTGATGTTTTTATTGTTAATATTACCATTCAGTTTTCACCAGGATTCAGTTTTAAACCAGTTTAAAGTGGGAAATGTTCCACCTTTGAATGCTCAAGCAGCAAGCTTTCAAGGCCTTAAAACACATACTGCAACTTTAGTTAAAATGTCAATTTGATAATAAAGTGTACAGAAAATTTTTCATTTAGCAGTATTGAGTTCTATGCTAACCTCAAAAATGAATTCATAAATATTTTGGATAACATTTAACTTGAACCTGTATTAAAATATCATCTTTGACCAAAATCCAGAGATGCACACCCTTTTGCTATGTTGATTTTGCTCTTTGGGCCTGGCAGGCTGAAGGAGGGTGCCTTGTTCTATTTGACATCTCTCTGAGGCTGAGGAAGTCTCATTTGTACAATGGTAATAGGTACTTGAGCTGTGCCCTTGGTAATCAGTAGCTCAGGGCTGTGTGTGACAAGCTGGGCACTGAAGGGACGTGCTCCATCTGTGCTGTTCCGTTCCATGGGGAATGGACTGATATTTCCATAGCTTTCCCTGATCTCAGTAATGATGCAAACCCCTGTGCACTTAAAATAAGTGACAGTCAGCAGCTGGGTTCTTACTGTGACTTTTTTTTTCCCCCACTGCTAGTGAGAAAGTGGGACCTGAATGTTGTTCTGTTGCCTAAGTGGAAATAATAAAGATTCTTCTTTTACTTGTATCATATTTACTAGATATTCTGTTGTATGCTTTTGTTTGCTTTGTTTTGGACCTGGGTCACCTAATTAAACTCTGGGGGATTCTGTTTCACCAGCAGTGATTAAATATAGGTGCTGAGCTAGCTGGGATGTGCTGAAATCATGGTGATGGGGGACTTGTACTGGAGAAGGGTGAGATGTGAGTCTTTTATAGAACAGCGTTCAATCTGTAAAGACTTGAATGTTTTACCAACACTTCTAAATCACTTCAATATTTTGTGGCCAGCTGAGAAGCTTGATAACATTTTGAGTCATCTTGCTGTAAATGAGAATTAAAACTTGTTTCATTATGCAAATCCAGGCATGAAACAGATGTCTGGCTGACTTGTAAGTCAAGAGAGTATTTCATTTACAGCAGTGCTTTGACACACCTCGCTCGTAAAAACACTTTCTGCTACCTCCATCTCAATGATGTGAGTTGAGTTGTCTTTGCACAGTGCCTTGGTGTCACACAGCTGCTTGTAGGAGCAGGGGAGCATCAGGTCCCTGTCCTCTTTGTGATGTGCACAGGATGCCAAGTGCTGGAGAGGAGCTCTTTGCCTTTTCTCTGGTTAAGGCTGTCAGCTGTGCAGTCATAGCAGCCAGACCTGAGGTGATGGGTTAAATTCAAGGGCGTGAGTCTGAAGTTTTGTTGTCTTCAGTTCATTAGCTCAAGTTCTGAAGCTTGAGACTGCCCAGTGTGGGTTGTCTGAAGCAGAGATCTGCTAGGGCACAGCTGACGAGTGCTTAGCACCAAAATAATCCTGCTTTAGCTCAGGAGCACAGAAGCATGATTGTGCTCCTTTAAGTGCTGTGCACAGGCTGAAATTGCTGAACGGTTTTGAGATCAGTCTTAATGCTGTCAAACCTATATAAAGGCTGTTCTTTTTCCCTGTAACAGCTCTAGGGGCTTCTTTTGCTGCCTGTGCAACATCGTTAATGGTTGCAGTTGTTATGCTGTGCACTAGTTTGTGTGCAGATGTCCTCCTGGGCCATTTTAGGACACATTTTAGGGTGATGCAAGGAGAAGGCAGTAGATCTTGTGGAGCTTTGTAATATGCACACTGGTACTATTTCATTCTCTGTTCTTCTGCATGTTGGGGTGTATTTTTACAAGCTAAATGTTTATACATTGCTTTATAATATTCTTGTCTGCTAGTTTCTCAGTAGAATGGTTTACATAAAACAAGAATTACTTGCACTGACTTTAAATATGGTGTTTTACGGAGTTCAGTGCAGTGGATCCTGTTCCATTAAACAGCTTCACTTCCTTCTTAGTATATGCCATATACCTGAAATGATGCTGTCTATAAATGATGATATTTCAGAAGTTTGAGCTGACCCAACATATGTTTCTGAATTGTAATGAACTCCCATAGGCAGTGTGGGGCACTTTTTTATTTATGTATTTTTTTCAGAACCAGTATCTTCCTTTTGTTTTCGACCTTGGACAGTTTCACACAACTCAGTTTAAACAATAAACAAACTTGCTTTGGCTTCAAGGAGCCTAAACTGAATGGCCTTGGAGAGAATGCATTGGCTTTTCTGATATAGCAGCAGCTTTGTAATATCTTTGCAGTGGGAAGTGCAGCTCAATCTCTGTGTTGCAGAAGCCCTCTTTAGGCAATATATTGTTTGCATACTCATCTGACCAGCGCTGCTGGTGTACAAATGTAAGTCCAAACAGCTTTCATCTAAAACTCTTATAACTCAGTGCAAAATAAGAGGGAATGCAGTTGGGGGGATGTGTAGCAAGTCAAACTGAATGGCTCAGAAGAAATAGTCATTGCAACTGATGTCTGGTGCTGTGTCATACTTATGGTTGTTTTGAAGGAGGAATTATCACTGCTTTTTTTTTTTTTTAGGCACCTTTGTGTATAATGATCACATGAAAGAAACCAGAGTTGCTTGTTGGAGCGTTTGCCAAAGGTTGATCTAATTAAGGGGAACAAATGTTGCGAATACAGCAAAGCTGAGCCCTTAAGGTCATTAAAAAGCAGCTTTTCGAGCTTGATGTGGTGAGAGAAGCAGGAGTATTGGGTGAATGCATTGCAGTAAATAATGTGGTTGAAGAGATGAGGCAGGAAGATGTTTCAGTAGAATCTCAAAGGCTTCAGAAAACTGGAGTTTGTCTGAAACTAGAAATAGTTCTGTCAAAGTTGAATTATATTGGGATAAATAATGAAGGGATATAGGTTACATCTTGAAGAGACTGTATGAATGCTTCTGAAAGAGTTACCCATTGGGCAGCAGCTCCTTCTGCAGACACATTAGTGGAAGTTCTCCTGCCTGTCCTAATGGATTTGATGGTATGAACTGATAAGTCACTTAAGACACGGAATGCATTGGAGAGTCTTGCTTGTACGAATCGGTTTATTCTGAGAAACAGCACCTCTTTATGTTTCCTGTAAGTTCACTCCCTTGCCAAGGGAAAAGTTCCTGCAAAAAAATGCTTTTCCCTATCCCCCCCATCTTGCAAACAAATTACCAAAACAGCTCATCCCTAATGATACAGTACTGCAGGCAGATGAAAAGCCTGAATGCAGACTATCCAAAGACTCCAAGTAATATACGGGTAGAGAAGAACGTCCAGAATGCTTATTTTAATCCAAGTGTTGTCACATTCACCTAAGGCTTTATAATATTAAAAGTCTGAGGACCCAGTTCAGCTTTGAACTTCATCTTCATCTTTGATGCTTCCTGGCAAGGAGAACTTTTAAACTGAGACAGGGGAGGTTTAGGTTGGGTAATATCCAACCTAATATAGGAGGAAGTTTTTCACACAGAGGGTGGTGAGGCACTGGAACAGGTTGCCCAAGGAGGCTGTGGATGCCCCATCCCTGGAGGCATTCAAGGCCAGGCTGGATATGGCTCTGGGCAGCCTGGGCTGCTGGTTGGTGACCCTGCACACAGCAGGGGGTTGGAACTGGATGAGCATTGTGGTCCTTTTCAACCCAGGCCATTCTATGCTCCTGTGCTTGGAGTTAAGGTGACAGGTTAGCTGCTTGGGAAAGCAGGCTGCTTTGTACTGTTCTCAGTACTGTATGAACTGTTTTTGCTGAAAGTACAAGATGGGGAACTTCTCCAACTGCTGACTTTGTTAGCAGTGTAACATAATGACATGCTGATTGCTATTTTCCCTTTTGTTTTCATATCTCTGTTTTCTGTTGCTTGGATGGATATGTTTGTTCAAACTCATCTTCTGATGGCAACTGTTGGGTAGGTGTAGGATGAATAATTGTTTTTCTGCACAGTTCAGTGTTTGTTGGAATGCATCAAATTTCAAGAGGCTTTATCCAAAGCATCTTCATGCTTTGTGATAAAGTGGTTCAGTGACCAAAATCTAAAATAGTCTGCTCAAATTGCAGCTATAGCATTTTCCCTTTGGGGAAGAATGGAACTTTCCTGCACTTTTTTTCTGCTGTGACCTTGTATTTAAACTACATGTCATTTCTGGGTACACACTGGCATGGTTATTAAACTGATAATGCACAGAAACTTGGAAAACTTAAGGAGCTGTTTTGGAAGTGAGTCATTTTACTCCACAGTTCAATCTGCTGTTGCTAGCAGCTGATCATCTGAATAAATGCTTCAAAATAAAGGTTGTCATGTCCTAAAGTAAAAATACTGTCTTTAAATTCCTCTTGTAGTCTGTTCAAGGATGCCATCTGTTGATAAATAAATGTGTTCTCAGGTTCCTTTTTCCCAGGAACTGTTTTTTGTTGGTAACTTTCACCTATAATCTCTCATTTAGTCAAGTATGGAAGAATTAGACATTAGTGATTCATAAATGGAAGGAGAATAAAATGCCAAACGTTCCTGTTGGTGGATTGGATCTGTTCAGTTCATTTGACTAATAAGTAAAGCAACTTAATTTTGAAAAGTGTACCTTTCCTGATGGGTGCTGAATAGCTTGCTAGTACTTTCTACCTTAAAAAAAATGGATCTGAAACACAGCCCACATCCAAACACCAAGAACATGTTATTAAAACAGAATAACAAGCTGAACAAAAACCCATAGTGCTATTATTCTCATCATTTATCATGCTTGATAATTCTTCTGCCTGTTGCCTTTGGACATCAAGGATGTGTCAGTGATTCAGGTTTTAGTTGAAAATCAGGCATGTTTTAGAGAATACTCATGCAGTGGTAGAGGCTGTGCTGGGAAACAAAATACTCAATCTTGCTTGGGCATTCATCTTGTAAAGAAAGCTTGTTAGTTTTGGATCTCTGATTTGTTTTAATTAGCTGGACTTTAGGCTTGGTAACATTATTAACTGTACTTTGTAAAAATGAGAAGTATTAGGTTACTTGCATTATTTCCTGCCCTGAAGAGTGAAAGCTGGAGCAACTAATGAGCTATTACATGATCTTCTGATTCACAGAAGCATCTTGCAAGACCAGGGAAGGCTGTTGAGGGGAAGCAGCTCAGTTTTTCAGGTAGTGTGTTGTCCTGTGGCCTGGTGGTTACCCATAAATAAGTGCATACTGAAATCCGAAGAGCAGATAGCAGTGTAATTTCTGCAGGTAACAGCAAATTTAACGGCTGAAAATCCTGCATTGTTGGAAGCCAGTCAGGAGTGCATCTGTCACAGAGAACTTTCTATTACAGTAGAAATACTTGTTCTGCCTCATTACAGTGTTGTGTGTGTATTCATGCCTACCTGTGACATTTCTGAAATCTAAGCATCTTGCTAATATCCTTCCATCTTCCCAAGTGATGTTATCACATTGGCTCCATTTTGGATTCCAAACGTTTCCAGCTTGTAACTGCCCTGTTCCAAGACTTCCAAGTTCCAGACTTAGTTTCACTTTTCTGCACTGATACACCTGCTCCAGGCTATTGGAATCATACCTGACAGCCAGGTGGGTGGAGGTGTATCAGCCGAGGATCTGGAAGGGAAGGTTCACTTAGTGTGAATGTGTTAAATCTTCAGATGCTCTCAAAGAGTGAGGATGTCATGTATCAACAAGTCAGCAAGTGCCTCAGTATCCCAGCTGGACGAGGATAGCAAAAACCTTTGCAGTTGCTTAGACATGGATTGACATGACTTGGGTGAGTCAGAGTCGTGTGGGAGTAAAGCAGAACACGGGAACAGAAGCAGAGAAGCCTGCATGCTTTGTAAAGCTGTTCTCTCCTGGCAGGCACAGCATCACTGGCTGTTGTTTGGGTTCCTATCAGGACTTACATTAAGATTTCCCCCCCTCTTGCTCTGTCCCTCCAGTGATGAGGGAACCAATGTGACTGTTTAATTCTGTTTTCAGGTAATTAAAACTAGGCTTGTGTAGTAAATTATGTAGCTGTCCTACTTGTATTTTGCTCTCAGGCTTTGCCAGGGCATCACTGGTCTGTCATTGTGAACAGGATATCCCTTTCATTGCGACGTGACAAAGACACTGAGTGGTAATTACATGATGTGTGCTGGCTTTATCTGAAGTTAGGTTGGCCAACTCTGCTATGCATAACTTGGGAGTGATGAGGAGTGTTCTTTGAGAAGAGGAATTGCCTCTAGACAGTTAAAAGTATTGGGTTATAAGACTTGCAGCCCAGGAACTAGGGGCAAAGAGAGTGAAAATGGACTGAACCACGCTACTGGATTTTGTGTTAGAAAGTGTGTATGACACATGAAAGTCAAGGTTCAATAATTGTACCTAATTCTGCTTTTTTCTCTTTTTTCCTAATGGTATATGTGACTTAGATTGTATAGCCTTTCCTTCTAGCAGCTGCTTTTCATGCAGTGAGATGTTGGTAACTTGCTTACATTTCTGCATCAGTTAAGAAATCAAACAGAAAAAGGTATGTTTGTGCATGTTGTTGCTTGATTCAGGACTTGAGCCAGAAGACAAGTTAGCAGAAATTTGATGCGAAGCACTCAAAGGGTGCTGCTTTGTAATGGTGCTTATGTAAAACTCCTGTGGTCAGTAATTGCTGTAACTCTTGGTTTCCCCTTAGAGGCTTATTATTCAATAGCCAGTTCTTAATTCAGTGTTTACAGAGACTTCTGTGGCCAGTGCTCATCTTATCTTGAGCTCCCAACTGCATTTTGCTTTGAGTTCAGTGCTGACCCT
This sequence comes from Meleagris gallopavo, assembly GCF_905368555.1. Taxonomy (NCBI): domain Eukaryota; kingdom Metazoa; phylum Chordata; class Aves; order Galliformes; family Phasianidae; genus Meleagris; species Meleagris gallopavo. The sequence continues at coordinate 3,188,988 of NC_139412.1, read as the reverse complement.
ATTGAATAAATACCTGGCGTGTTGCCCTGCCTTCCTCCCTTCCTAATCTGACTGCTGTATCCTGTCCTTTGAGATTTGGGGTAGTGTATGGCTGGCTCAGCAGAGATTTCCCAGGTGCCTCCAGAATTAATTTTGCCTTCTTTTCATGCTTGCAGTAGACGCTATTCAAAGACCTCAAAAGCTTCAGCTTTCAAGGATTTAAAGTCATGAAAGCACTGAGTTCACTTGAAATTGCCTTTGAATTACCAGGTCTGCTTTTAGTCTGAGGTTTGAATTTGGAATCGGCGTTCCACGTGAGTGAAAAAATGCTCTGCTAAACTACAAAAATATATCTAGTTAGTAGTAGTGCCTGTAAATACATGGGCAGGGAGGGACAACTCAGGCACGACTGATGGTGCCTGCTTTTTTAAAAACTGTCTTAACACTTCATTATGTGGAATGATTGCATTGCATTTCCAGGCAGCGCTTGAGGCAGTACTCAGCAACGCTCTGTTCAGGTGGCTGCAGTTCCCAATCTCAGTTCTTCCATAAAATCTGCAGTCACGGTGTTCTGCTATCTCTGTGGTTCTTGGAATGTCCTTCAGGTAAACAGACTGCAGTCACAGCACAGTCTGGTGGTGTTTGTGAAGAAAGCCATGCTTTGTACTTCTCACGCTGTGTGCGTTTTGCAGTGTGAAGGCAAAATAATTACTGCATCTCCAGAAAACCAAGTGCTGAAGTTAAGAATAAGTAAAAGACCTCAATTGTGAGAGCATGTTAGAGCAAAGTTTTAACGTGTGTTTTGTTTGGAGATACTGAACTAATTAGACAGTAAGATATACATATATCCAGCTCTTCACAGTGTGTATATATAATTTTAAAGAATGTATGCAGGCTTATGGGAGGCTGCGTGAGCAAGTGGGGATGCTCATCTGTGTCCTGTGCATTGTAAGTACCTGAACGTGGGCTTGGACTCATCTGATGCTGACACCAACAAGCTTTCTATTTACTCTTGCAATCTGTGTAATCAGACTTACACTGGAAAATTATCACCAGGAGTAATTAACTTGTGGGTCAGACAGATTGCAGAAGTGCTAGGTGTGCATCTGGTGAGCCATCAGAGTCAGCTGTGCAGGTTCTCTATTAGTGCTATCTCGAACCTACTGCCATACCCTTTCCCTTCCTCTACCAAAGCTGCACTGCTTTTTGTCTGTGTGAAACTTTACAGTCTAGAAACAGTTGTATACTGAAGGCTCAGAAGTAAACAAAAGTTTCTTGAAACAGTTTGTGGTTGAAATTCATCCTTTATTATGTGCTTAGCAGTATGAATTGTTGCACAGTTGCAGATGCGCTGCAGAAAGGATTTTGATGGCTAATCTCACAGCTCCATATGTTGGTCCTGCTGCAGTATTAATATGTACCTGGGTGTCTTCAGTATCCCCGTGCAGCCTGTGCTCAGGGGCCTTCCAGACCGAAGCAGAATGTCCTGTTCTGTAGCTCTAATTTCGTTACTTTTCACATTTGCTTTGGATTTTTGTGTAGTAAGAAAAAACAGTTACTGAAAAGCTGGTGGTGTCACAACTGAAGCACGTGTTGTGTGATGCTTCCTCTTTTTTCACCAGACATCTGCTAGTTTCATATGAAGCTTCCTATTTCGGTTAGAGCTGGTGAGTAATTACTCCCTGTTCACCTTTGTCGTGCACACTGTGACACTTCAGACTGTTAATGTTTTTTCCTGTGTCTTTGCTGCTGTTACACCCAGCCTACTCCTCCTTTTTGCTCTGCCTCTTCCAGTTCCTTTGCTGTTGAGAGAGGGACAGGTAGCAGAATAGGTTGTGCCTCAAGCCATGGGATGGATGTTGCTGGAAAGGAAGGGGGAACCTGCCTAGGGACACTGAGACTGAGCACAAGCTGGTCCAAACAGGTGGCAATGTACAAATTAACCAAGTAAAAAAAATTCATTCTGCATCAGTATCTTACCTGGATGGAGTGAGTTTTCTGGATGTCTTGTTATTCCCATTTAAAAAAAAAGGGGATTTATGAAAAGAGCATTTGTCCTGTAGAGCAGTTCTTATGAATACCAGAAGGTGGCATAATTGATTTTCCTAAAATACACAGGATGCTACTAAGCTCATGGTAAAGCTGTTGGTCAAATGTTGATCTAAGGAGGGTTGGCCTTCAAAGTTTAAGGGATCTATTTAGAGCTCTGTATATCCTGTTTTTTTTTTTTTTTTTTTTTTTTCTCTAAATGTGAGAGCTGGTGGGATTAATGCTGGCTTTAGATATAAAAGTTTGTGAAGCCTGGAAGCACTTTAAAGTGCAGGCTGGAAAGTATTTGTCCATAACGTATAGGGGAATTCTTTCCCAACATGCGTTTCTAAATCTTGTCTAACAATATCCTGTCTTGCATTAATGGGAGAGCATTTTGCTCTACTATTTGGCAAGAAGAAGCCAATTCCTGCCTGTTTTAAGTTCTTTGGGTGAGCTGCTGCTTTGCAGGAACAGTTCATGATAAGGTAATTCAGTTGTATGCAGCAACACTTCTAGGGTTCTAGAAGCAGTAAGTGGAAAGTGTTTGGGGGAGAAAAAAAGCACATAAGCATTTAAGTATCGAGCTGGAAATGGATTTTTTTTATTTTCGTCTGTTAAACTGGATACTTGGTCTTTGCACAGTGTTACCGTGCATGGGGTGAGAAGAACTTGGTGTAATAAGACATTAGATAACATCAGACGTGGTGCTTGCACTGTTAGAGCAGCTTATTTCTAGTGCAACTATGCTGTGGATCTCAAGCAGCAGTTGGATGTATTCTAAAGGTAGGTGATGGAATTCAGAGTTTGAAGGGACTTACTGTCAGGGGGAGATGTGGATGGTGGTGGTTTCACAGCAGGACGTGCTTTGTCTGAATAGCAAAATGATTTTGTGTTGTGCTAAACTAGCCCAGAACTTTGGAAGTATTGCATTACATCGTGTTTTTTTTTCTTGGCTTCAGCTCCCTCTGGCAGACAAACACCTGAATTACAGCTGCTTTGAGTTAACACTTCAGAGAAAGGTCAGGCCTGGTTCAAAGCTCATGCAGTTGCTTAGTGTTGTATGTGTATATATCAAAAGACACTTTTTCTGTCAGAAGTCACCTGCTGTGGGGGCTCCTGGAAGCACTGACCTCCAGTTTTCCTTAGGGATGAGATGTTCTGCACATCCAAAGTTCATCGAGGCACTCGTCTGCAATATAAAGCATACCTGAAAGTGTTATGAAATGAAGATTTATGATTAGGAGACTAAGCTAGTTAGTTTGAATACTTAATAGTGTTTAAAATCCAAACAAGATTAACATTATGAATTTTCCTAAAAACAGCTTTTGCTGGTTTTGCTGTGCATGGTTTTCCATGCAGTATGCCTTGGCTTGGTCCTAAATTATCTGAGCAGTTATGTTTATGCTGTCACTATATTGGGATGTTATAACTGTGGGGTTGTTCGCTCTAAGTGAATATCTTAAAGCTGTCATTTTAGATTTGCTTCTGGAAGCAAATTCACAGTTTATGCATCTGCCCACTGTAACAAACTTGAGTGAAATAAATAATTGGCACCTTTTGAAACTTTGCCTTGGGAAAGTTCAGCTTGCTTTAAATTATAGTCTCATCAATTCCAATGCAAAATGTAATTGGTACTTTCCTTTCTATATTAAGCAGGGATTTTGGCATTTGATGATGAACTAAATGTGAGTGTATTTCTAAAGCAACTTTGCGATCGTTTCTGTGCTCAATCTTTTTTGGAGTCCTGTGTTTTTTATCTGTCTTAACCATGAAGATTGTGCTTGCTTCCGAATAGAAGAACATCAAACCAGGTTGTTTGGATTTGCTTTCCTTTTCAAACAGGTAGCATACAGGTTATTGCTGACCTAATTTCTGAGGAAGAGGGGAGGGTCCTGAACAAATAGCCCAGGGAGGATTCCCCATATATCTTTTGGGAAGAAGTTTTTGGACTCCACCTGCCTTTAACGAATGGGAGGAGTTGATTCCTGGTCACCTATGGCTTATAAGATTTTATTTTTTTTCTTCATATATGAAGGGCTTTTTGTATTGTACTGCCTCTGACTCAGCTGGTCCAGCTTCTATCCTGGTCCCACCTGTTCCTCATTCCATTTAGATGGAACAATCTTGAAGGCTCTATGATAGAGAAACTGTTCTGTTTTTCATACTGGTGGGGGAAAGTGCTGATGATAATGAGAAATCTCTCAGCTTTTTGCTATGTAAGCTTTCATGTGCCTTTGTGTGGAGACGAGCCGAGCTTTGAAGCTTGAGTTATTTTATTAAAATTTATATCTAACATAAGACAAACTGATGATGTAATTGATCAACTCTCTTAATTATCATTTCTTTTGTGACTTAAAGTAAACCAGCAAGCAGCAGTGAAATAACCATGTGCAGCATGGCACAGTTGCTTCAAGTCTTGCCTAGAATGAGTGTTCCCACTGTTTTCTTGATGTTTTTTTTCTTGGCTCACAGGTTACACATAATGACTTACAATGGCCTGTAGCATCAGCATCTTTCTCTGAACCTTTTGTCTGCCTCAGTCTTCCCTGAGGGACTTTGGCCTTGGGATAAGGCCTTCAGCCTGCCCACGTTGGCTGTGCAGGATTGTGGGTCAGCAGACTGGATCCATCTATGCTGACACAACACAGCAGGACTTGCTGTGCTCAGAAAGCTGATCTTTTTGTCTCTTAAAGAAGTTGATCACTGCTCTTACTGTGTTTCTATAGTGATTCAGTCTGCTTTATCCTTGCTTCCCCATGCCTGGCCTTCTAAACAGGGACTGCCTTACATGTGTGCAGGAGGACAAAAACCCATCCTGATTAATGATAGTAAGGTATAGGGAATGCAAAATGACTAATAGCTTCTGTGTAAAGGAAATAAAGAGCCTGTGTGCTTCTATTTCAGAATATTTCTTGAAGACATCAATGGGCACATCACTAACGTCACTTGCAGCTTGCTGTCTGGTACATGGGATGTGTTGTCAATGTTTGGTCCTCTGTCCAAGGACATTTAAAAGGAGTCCTTTTAATTACAGAACTGCTTAATATATTGGTATCGTATCATCCAGTGTGTAAACGTTTGTGCATACTTTACTAAAACAAATTGCACAGCCAACAAACCCTAGCAGCTGTGTGAAATTTGCTTTGAAATAAATTCTTCGTAGCCTACAGATTGACCTAATAAAAACCTGTTGCTTTGGACCAATTGTTTTCAGGAGGGTCAGTCTGGCTAACATGCCTGTACATCCAGATCTCTGTGGTGATTTACTAAACATAACCACCTGGGGAAGGTGAGCACAGTTCTCTCCCTAAATCAGTGTCAATTCAAAACATTTCCTTTGGGCTGTGTGTTGTCAGCAGAGTACGTGGGCTCAGAGCAAAACTTGGAAACCTCCATTAACTGTTTGGTTTTAACTCCTACTAAAACACTTATTTTCCTAATAGTTTTATGTAGTTTGCTCAGTTGAAGCTGAGACTTTTGGTTTTTGCCTTGCTGTGACCTGTAGCTTGGCATGGAGTTAAAATCATGTCTTTGTCTCTTGGAAGTGATTTCCACTGTGCATCTTACCTCTGTTTTTTAGAGCAGAGCCCTCTTCAAGAATCCACGCAACACCTCTAGAAGTGCAGTGGGGGAAAAAAAAGCTACTTCCATGGCCAGGAAAGCACACTTAGCATTATTTGCTATTTCTGAGGACTCTGCACCATCACAAACCATACCTGAAACTGAATTACCATTTCTTGGTCCTTCTTGAGCAGCCATCTCAAGAATAAAGCTAGAGAATTAAAATGAAGTATTTTCTGTGATATTTTGTAAGGTAACTCATTTGCATTTTAGAGACTGTGTATATCTTCGATGGTGCAATTGTTTCCAGAAGATGCTGTAACTTAGATAAGTTACTGTGGATATCTTATTAGAGCTCTGGAGTTGTATTTTAATTTTCTTCTGTGTTAAAATGGCCTCGTTCAGCAGTATGCATCAGTTTAATGTGTTGGTAGTTGTAAGATGAACAAAGGACCAGAGCAGTTCCTTCCAATCTGAAATGGAGTTTCTGCCTTCAGCCTGAAGCAAACTGTACTGGGGTTAAAATCATTTAAAAGAGATGTTAACCATTTTTTTTTAAATGTGAAAAGGCTTTGAATCACTTAATTTTTATAACACCAGGTATGGGGATGAAATATCAAAAGTTCAAAGATGTTTGAAAGACTTTGAGCATCAGCATTGGAACCTCTTTTTTTGGCTGTCACTGAGTCTGGAGCTTTATCTTAAGCACTGCCAGTAAAAAATAGTCTAATGTTAGCAAACATAATTTGTGATGCAATGAAATATTTCAACCTTCCTGTCCACGTTTCTAAATGTAAGTGGGAGCCACTCACTGTAGCTTTGAATGTTCTTTATGGTTAAAATGAACACAGGGTTCTGAGAGTTGGTGATGATTTCTCAGGTCCTGCCAGAAAGGGTTTGCAAGGCTGAGAGAAAGCTCCTGTGCAGCAGAGCCCTATTTCCACCTAGTGGTTTCAGCTCTCAGATGCACAGCAGATGAATGAAAGGAGGGATGTAAGCAGCTGGCAGGAGCACAGCAAATGATTTGGCTGAATAAATGCTTTTAGCTTTTCTTTTTGTGCACTTTAAATTAGAGTGAAAAAATAAGTTTGTCTTAAAGCTGATGAAAATTCAGTGGCACATCCAGGAAGAAGTTAAGCTAAAGCTGCTTGGTTTTCCTATAGGAGTCCATGGCGTTCCAAGACTCAAATAAGTATTCTCAAATGAGTGTGTACTAATAATGCTGCTGTCTTTGGTCACATCATGCTGTATGTGACTGTTTCTTCTTTGAAAAACCACAAAGGGAGGGAAGCCTGATAGGGAATTCAAAGGTGGTTTAAAAGTTGTGTGGGAAATACACCTACCCCAGGAATGTGAGCGTGCTGTGCTAGAAGTGAATTTGTAGTTCATAATATGGTGCATTTTGCAAAAGGGAGCAAAGGCAATTGTAGCAACAGTGTGCATATGTTAACGTGGGAATAGCTTGGTGTCCTAGGAGCACAAAGGAAAGAGCAGGATGGAATGAGAAGGGAGAGGATCACAGGGGGAACAGTTCCTGCTATGATGGGGAGTAGCCCAGACCGCCACAATGATCAGCACTCACGTAAGTGCTGGTTGCAGGCTTTGCTGTATGGCCTCAGTCACTTCCCACCATGTCAGCAGCTCAAGACTGTGAATTGGCTCCTTGGGACTTGGGCTGTGGTCTTTTTTCCTTCTTGTGCCACCTGTTGAGTTACTTCATGGAGGAGCTTCCAGCAGCCGTGCTCGATGCTGTGCCACTCACTTCCTTTGCTGTCTGTGCAGTGTGGGTTTGGAAAGAGCAGCATGGAAATAATTGCTTAAAAAGCAAAGGCTTCTTTCTCGTCTTTTGTATACAACATAAAAGATCAGCAAGACACTTGGATAATAAGTAGAATGTAACTTCAAGTTTGAAAGAATCTAATATTTAACTTAAAAGCAAACTTGCTTGAAGTCACGGCTCTTAAATGAGGAAATGGTCCCACGGAGCTGCTCAGTCTGACTCCTTAACTTTAAAATTCATTTAAATGCTGAAGCAAAGCAGAGCTCTGGTTTGCTGCTTTAATGTAGCTTTTTCATAGCACTCACCCAGGAATAACCCCTTCTTCAGCAAGAGGGAATCTGCATGGTGCTGTAATGCTGCTTTTGGCCATCAGGACTGTTGAGTTTCGGGTTGAAAGGAAAAGCAGTATAATATGAGGACAGAAAATGTGGTGTTTTCAGTGTTCAGAATAATATGCTGAGATCTTCTGCTAAAACTCGTTCACATAAAGCATATTTAGGTAGTATTTTATCAGGGAGTACTTAACTGATTTGGGACCATTGGGAAGACATTTGATTTATGATGATGTGCACATAGGGGATTTGTTTCTCATGTGGTTCCTTTTGAAAGTGAAAGGCATTTCTCTGGTTTTGGAGTACCTCGTACTGCTGCTTCTTTCAGATCTGTGCTTTTTGTGCATTTTGTGATCAGTAGTGTGCAGTGCTGGGAGCAGATTAAGTTGGGTGGTGCTCAGGTTTTATACACTTCTAAAAATGTTAAGTTTACGGTTATCGATTTCTTTTTTTTTTTTTTCCTCTGTAAGGGTTTAAATTAGATTGCTCATCAACTAGATGGAAAAACAAACACAGGCAGAAGCATACAAAGGAGAGGAGGTATTTGAGCACAAATGTTGCACTCTGTGCACAGTGATCTTGTTGGCCTCGGAATTGAGGGGTACATCTTTCTGGATGTCTGTTGGTTGACTTAGTACTAGTCAATATGTGGCAATGACTGTACTGCTAAAGTGGACTTCTTCTTCATCAAAAACAGATACAGATAGTATTAACACAGCTACTTCTGAAAAGGTTGTTCTTGTGTTATTCTCACGTGTCAGCAGTGCTGCAGTTGATAAACAAAATCATAGAATTGAATTGTTTGAGTTGGAAGGAACCCTTAAAGTCCATCTGGTCCAACTCCTGCACTGAGCAGGGACACCCACAGCTCCATCAGTGCTCAGAGCCCATCCAGCCTGACCTGGGGTGTCTGCAGGGATGGGGCACCACCACCTCTCTGTGCAACCTGTAGTGAACTCCTTGGGTTGGGTAGAGCAGGGGGTGCAGACTTCAGATGACTAGTAGGTGATGGCACTAGCTCAAAATGAAGAAAGAAAACAGCATCATCTGCTTGTTATAAAGGAGTTTCTATGTGGATGGTAAATGTAAAAAGGAAATTTGCATACAAATTCAAAATCCTGGGATTTTCTGTATGGTTACAGGACCTGCTATCTGATGTCTTTCAAATGAAGTTTTAGGCCTTCAGTGTAGCAGTGCAGGACAGGACGATCTAGCAGTCTGCTATGCATCTGGGCATTTGTGCAATTTGTGGGTGCACAAGTGTGGATGCTGACATGTGAATGCGTACATTCTCCTGAAAGTGTAGGACTCGATGCTGAAAATGCATACTTGCTATTTGTGGGACTGCTGTTTTCTTATTATTTGTAGCATATGAATAATCTGTCCTTATTCATGTCCGTGCTGCACTCTTTGAGTAGCAGCTCCTGTCTTAATGCTGCTAATGTGTGATTATGAATCCCAAAGAACTGGGTTTGCTCGGTACGTGTATCTAGCCTTGAATTCATCCTGGGATGTGATCTTCCTGGATTATTTTAGTTCAATGCTTGTGGCTATGGTAACAGTTTTAAATGCACAAAACTATTTTTGGGAAACACTTTCAATAATAACTATCAGAAGCAGCAATTATCGCACGGTGACTTCATCCCTCAAATAAACTTAACAATGTGGGTTTCACCTCTGGAAAAACTCATCAGAGTGTTACTAAGTGCTATTAAATTGCTTTAAAAATTAATAGGAATCCTGCTCTTTGTTCCGTTCTTTATTGCTGAACGGTGTGGCAGGGTGTTGGCTTTTTTTGTGATGGGATTAAGCTGTCCTGATGAACAGAAACATTGTCACGCTGCACAAAGACTGTTCTGAAATCTGTAGAATAAACGTCTCCAATAGCGCTGATACTGTCTACAATGGCCATAAGGGGGGTCTGATTTTTTTTTTTTTCCTTAAGGGAGGTAATCAATATGGTCAGAGCTTTCCCTTTTCTCCCTAGAAGCGCAATCAGGTTATGCACAACGCGCTATTAAATTCTCCATTCCATTTTTTAATAGCTCGCCTTCTAAACTCCCCGCTGTCGTCAGCCCCGGGAGGTCACGGAGTTGCAGAGTGGTCCCTGATGGACACCTGCGTGCCTGGCTGCCTCCCCACTTCTCCAGGCAATGCGTGAGCTGCGGGGCTGGGGGGGCCGGGGGACGTTCAGGATTAGATTGTTGGTAGCGTCCCTACGAGGACTGCTATTAACAGCACGCCGCTCTGCTTCTGTGCTGCGGAAAGCAGAGTGATATTTCTGTTCCCATAGCGTGTTGTAAAATGCATGAGATTTTGCTCATCCTCCCTGGAAATGAGAATAGGAAAATGAGAGCGTCCTGAAGCAGAAGCTATTAGAAGAGCGTGCAGAAACCTGCAGCGATTTATGCTTTATTTTGTCTTCCTAGATATGGATTAGAAGGACTGATTTCTGCAATGGGCTTTTTCCATAATGGCTTTCTTGTATTGTTTGGTCAGAGCTTGCACAGGAGGAAAACAGGCTGCTGAATTTAGTCACTGATCTCTATTAGCCGTGGCCTAAGGCTATGCTGAGATTTATATCCCATTTGTATTGTTGCAGCTCAAAAGAAGAATGTTCAGAGGATGACAAGTGTATTCTGAGTAGGTACGTTGTTTCATTTTTATATGAAACCCATTTTTCTGCTTTCATTGGTCAGAAATGAGGTTAATAGGGAGAGAATACAGTGCAGTGCTGCAGTGTCCCTGTTAAGGTAGAACAATAGCATCAGGAATAGTTCTTTAAGAGAATTAGTTGCTTTTATTAAATAAGGCTGCATTGTGCTGGTGTGCACGGTGCAGTCTTTCTTTTTTTATCCATATACTGCAGTCAGCGCTTCCCTAACGAGGTGGCACTATTGTTGAGTTAGAACGATAGAATCATCGTATCGCTTTAGGGGACAGCAGGATTTAAAAGGAGATGCCTTGCAGCCCCGTCTTACAGATTGGAAGCATCGGTTTGAGGGCACTGGCAGAATCATTTCCTTGTTCTTAGCAGCAGCCACTGCTGTGTCAGTAGTGTGTGGAATGGAAGTCCTAGTTGGTAGTCTGTTATGGAAACGCTGTTTACTGTTATTGTAGTACCGTGGTGACAACATGCCATTGAAATGGAAAACGAGCTCTCCTGCTATCTGGAAATTCCCAGTTCCTGTGCTTAAAACATCCAGGTCATCGCCACTTTCTCCAGCATACATGTAAGTGAGAGAAATGAGGATATTAAGGTGGGAATTCTTTCGTGAGACTACCCTGTGGCAAAATACCTTGTTATGTATTGAATGACATTGGCACCCAGAATTTTACCTTGTTTTGTACCCTGAGATTTTTATCCTGGATGTCTCATGATGGATGTCGTGTCGAGTCTTTCCCTCTTTGTCGAAACGTAGAGAAATTGTGCAGATTGAGCCAATATTCGTAATATCGTAAATGTTCTTTTGAAAAGTTCATGCTAATTTGTAGAGCTGAATGGAGAAGTTTAAGGTGTGAGGCAGGCTTAATTTGTGGTGTATATGCTAACATTTCCTCCTGATTAAAGACTGAACGTGGAATCACCTGCTCTGCTGTAGTGCACTTCTGTTCGTGTTCCTCTATGCAAGAAATCATCTTGCTTTGCTCTTTTATCCTTGCAAGCTGTAGCCTTAATACAGATTGAATGCCTTTTAATAATTTTAAAAAGTTAAAATAAATGCTTAAAAGAGAAATAGAAACCATCGGTATCTGAATGCTTGGCACTTACTCGGTTTGCCCATGTAAAGTAGCTTTACATAAAGGAGTATTTCAATGGCCAGGAAAGCAGCGTGCTTTGTTTGCCTCGCCAAATCTTGGCGAGCTTTTGTTCACCTTTTGCTGCTGCAAGTTCTGTGTTAGAATATACAGGTGGCTTTGTTGCCTTCTTTGAAATAAAGCTGAACCTCGGGTAGAAAAACTGCTTGTGCCTTTAAGGAAGCAGCTCTCTCATCATGAGTTGCTTCAAGATGCAGAAGTAACTGTGTAGGTGACTTCTGCATTTGGGAAATCCCTATGAAAACTGACTTTCTGATAGTATTGCAACCTGATAGCTGCTACTGGATTTGTGCTTCCCAGCTTTTATTTCTTTGCTGCAGCTGCTGTAGGGATGTGCTATAAGAAATGGGTTTTCCAATTCCCTGAGCAGGGAATGCTTCTGTTTTAGGATGAATTTTCACGGAAAGGCTTAAAGCATTTATGTCACAGAGTACGTCCAATGTGCTTAAGGCTGCCAGAAAATAAGCTATTTCCAATAAATCGTTGCTTACCGTAGGTGTTTTTTAATGACTAAATGCAAAATACCCAAAGAGTTGTGAGGCTTTGAAGCTCGTTTCACGGTAGTGACGTCTTTGGTCTTGTCTGATGTGTTTAAAACTACAGAACTTGCTAAATGCAAGCAACATCAGAAATAGCCAGGTCTGATCTGTCTGCTGCTCAAACTGAACCCTTTTGTGTGTTGCCTTTAAGTTGTTAATCTAGCTCTGTGCGTGCTTCAGCTTTTATGATGGGGATCGTGTAGCTGATTACCTCAATGTGTTGAAAGTATGTGAACAGGTTTAGTGATCAGGCGTAACTATTTGATGCTGAGCTTATCTGGAGCATGAGAAATATGTGAGCAGCAGCCTTAATCATTTTTGTAATGACTCCGTGTATCCGAATGCTTATGGAGATGTTTATTCACTGCCCTGACTTCAGCAGGACTCTCAAATGTAGCCTCCAAATTATTCAGATACTTCATAAGAGGGGGAAAAAAAAGGAGAAATGTTACAAAATGGCACCTATTTGATTAGATAGTAGGTGTGGGCTGGCACAGCCAACCTTGTGATTTACTGTGATCGGTAACATCAGTGTTGGAATCGTGCTTTTTGATGCAGAGATGATGCTAAATTTACTAGGTACTTTGTGATACATTTTTCACCTTCACGGCTGTAGGGTTTCTCCCCCAAGTAATGCTCTGCATGCTGGCAAAGGGCTTCTTTCAAGTACATTCTCAGAAGTGACATGTAAAACAGTACATCAATTGATGTAAAATATGACCATAAAACTACTGAATGTACAGATGAACACTTACACGTCTGATAATTTGGATCCAGAGTATACAAATCTAAACTGGAACTTCAGTCTCTTTAATATTTGGGCACTTAATGCTATGGGTTTGTAGTGTGATTTTTGTCATGTAAAGGAGAGACACCTTAAAGGCTTGGGTTTTGTCATCCTTACAATGAAATTCCAATTCTTCAGGCTTTTTCTTGAATTAAAGTTGGCCTTAGCTTGAGAAGCTTCATTCTACTTCTGATTTATAAGTAACTTATCTAGAGAATAAACCCATTGTCGGGACTCACAGATTTTATGAGGTCTGTGTACCTGATACTTGAACTCTGCCTTAGTTTCCCTGTACTGGAATGCTGAGCTGTGGTACGTTTGGTGCTCGGATGAAGCAGGCATCTCTGTACAAAGTACCCCTGTAAAACAGTTAATTGTCCTGCGGGCTGTGCAGCTGAATAAGTCTAACTGCAGTTTCTGCTTTAAAAGTTTGTTCCCAAGCTGCAGAATGCGTGCAAAGAGCTTACCTGAGAGAGTCCTCTGCTGCAGGAAACTTGTGTCCAGGTAGTATATGAAATAAGGGACCTGCTGAAGTTGAGCTAATGGATTTGTAGGCAAGTACGTGGTTCTGGTATGGGGAAATCTGCTTTTTGCACTGGGGCTGGCGCTGCTTTTCAGGCAGCGAAAGGAGAAGCAACGATTCACCGCTGCTTGGCTGTTGGTTTCCCATAGCTACAGGTATAGTTACAGTTGTAGAGACCTTTCCAGAAAGCTCTCACGTTATTCAGAGGGAGAAGGGTCCCTCCGAACAGAAGCACAGGCAACCAGTCTCCTGTGGGACTGGTCTCAAATAGCTTGAGATTGCCCCAAGTCCACCAAGAGATCCAGGAACGTTTCATAGGGAAAATCCTTATTAGAAATGGACTGCTGGCATGTGACCAGCATACATGGGTCTAATGCAGCTTGTGATTTGGTGTGAATATTCACAGCGTGCAGATATACTTGCAGGTGTGTGCTTTCATGGAGTCCTTTTGCATTTTCTTCTGCAGGGCTTAGAAGGCTCTCGGTTGAAATGAGTGCAAAAGCTCTTACAGCAAGTGTGTGCTCTGCTGGTGGAAGTGGTTGTGTTGGCTGTTGTTGGCTGTGTGAGGATGGGCACAAGTAGCTTGGTGTTGGTGGAGGCAGGCGAGCAGTTCCAGCAAGTAAACCGGAGGGAAGGAAGTAGTGAATGATGCTAAATGTAGGATTTCTCAGAATTGGAGGTATTTATTGGTGGCTGTGTTTTAAAAACAGGTAATTTAAAAACAAAAAGCAACAACAAAACGTAGATTGAAGTAAGCAGAAGACTGAAAGCTCTAAATTGGAGAACGACAGGTCAGTGTGGTTATGTATAGCAGCTTTAAGGCGTAATGAAATACGCTCACAAAATACAATTGCTCACAATGTCATCCCCCTAATGTCATCTTGTACGTGAGGGACTTAGGGAGAATGTTCTTATTCACAGTGAGAATGTCATTGAGGTTTGTGCACGTCTTCCTCTTACAGGAATGGAAGAAACCTGGAGATCAAAGTACCGTGATACGCACCTACTAATTCAATAGCAACGTTTCAGTGGCAAAAATAGTAAGAAATAATTTGATTCTAGAAACAAGGATAATGAGAGCCTCTGTAGCCCTATTTAGAGTCCAAACATTTTCTGGAAAGCTAAATGGTGATTTGAGTGTTCTTTGTCCTTGACATGCCGTGTTTAAAAATAAGTAAAATTGAATTAGAAGAATCTCCATGTGAAATAGTGTCTAAAATTAGTGCCATCTATCCTTTTCTGTTGGGCAGTGTTTTGATATTTTTAAATGGAAGCTGTTCTTTGGATGCATTTTCGTCAATGACTAATGGTAGGAGAAGTAAACAAATGCAGTGATCCAAAGATATCCTTATCAGAGGGTTTGTTGCACAGTATATCCATCCGAGTGGTCTGGTTCTGAAATGTGTCTGATTGGATATGCAGTGCAGCAATGGAAGTCGGTGTGCAGAAAAGTAGAATGAGTTCTTAATGCTCCGGAGTAATCAGCATTGGCTTTAGCTGCTGATGTAGGTTAATGCTTTTTGTGTTTTTTTTTTTTTTTTTTTTCCTAAATCTCTGATTTGCTCTGCAGTGAGCTCTTTGAATTTGTGCTATACAGTGATACACTTAAACAGGGCAAGGTGTGTGTGTGCATAACTCAGAGTCCGGGTAGCTTCTGTGACCACACTGGGCATCTGCTACCTCAGTTGGGCATCTGTAGCAAACCCTTCTGCTGGGCTCTTGCCTATGTTTGACAGACAGAGCTCCATTCACACCAAAGCAAAGATTCACTCACCTTTGGCAAGGTTTCCACTCGAAGCAATTGTTTCCTGGCTGTTGTGTCAGTCAGCCTAAATACTGCTTAGAAATGATCCAGCAGTGCATGCCTCCAATTGAAGAGAGGAGGTAGGGTTTGGAAGAGGTTTGTTCTGTAAATAGAGGGCTACTTTTGGTCCCAGTACATAGACTTCTTACTTATGCCTCTTAATCTTATTTTTGCTTTTTAAATAGGTATTTCAAGAAGTTAATTCCAAGTTTGAAATGTAAAACTTCATTATAATAATAAACTGGCAAAACAGAAGAGAAAGTGGTTGTCACGAGATGTCGTAATGCTACTGATGTTTTTCTGGTCAGATCTTCAGAGGTGATTCCATGACTTAAATGTTCCCAACTGCCTTCTCCTTCCATGTAATCTTGCAATGACGGCGTCATGCTGTGCTGTGCTAAATCACTTCCACTGCATTATCTTGAATATATTACTTGACCTGCTCAGCCAGAATACCACATCTGCCGCTTTGTTGTTGTTGCCCTAATTTTATTGTTGTGGGAAAACCTTGCTGTGCAGTTGCTTTATACTTGCTGTAACGTTGTGCAGTAGTTTCTGTTGAGTGTGGATGGGGAGTACTGGAGTCTTAAAAGTAATAGAGTTCTGATTGAGATTAGTGGGGATCAAGCGTGGTTGAGCACTAAAATGGAAGTGCATATTCATAGCATGGCTGTAATGTTTAGTCCAGCAGTGACTGAGACTGTTGCTATATCAGCTGTGAAAATGAGTTTCTATCCCTTATCCTGGAATTGACAAATACCCCACAGCTGTTATGTGCTTACATTTAAACTCTTAAATAATGTGAGGGGGAAAGCAATTTACAATTCAAACCTTAAAGCAAAACAAACAAAACGCCAAGCCAACCAAACACAAAAAGCTCCAGTCTTCCCAGGGGGAATGTAATCAAGGAATACTAAACAGCTGTGAGAAGTGACAGCAAGAGGAATGATCGAAGGTTCTAGGCAGAAAGAGCAAGGGTTAATTACCAAGTCATGATGTTGGAATATTGGGTATTAATTTGCTGGCCTTGAAGCACTCAGATTTATCCTTTGTAGCATATAGGAGAACAGTCAATCTGTGGCAGAGCACAAGGATGGGAGTAAGTTGTTGCAGGGGTACAGTGGAGTATTTATATTTTTTTATCAGCAAAGCTTGAATGTGCAGGTGCCACCGTAAATATAAATGGGTTTTAGTCCATTAGCTTTGCTTTTATTCTAAGGGACCATTCTGCTAATTTAATGATTTCTGTGTATATGAAAACTAAATTTAATGACATCAGGCAGAATGGTGCATGCAAAATATTTTCAGTGTTTCCTGTAATGTGCATTAAGCTGTGCAGACAGAATTAGGGCTTACGTTTCTGATACTTGAGACCAAATGTGAAGGGCAGGGGCAGGATGTGTCAGTGCAGCATAAAATATGAAGCCTCTGAGTCACTGAATTCTGCAGTTTTGAACATCAAGGACATAAAATAGTTCTTTAGGAAAAACTACAAAGCGTGTGTATGCGCTTTGCTTTCTGTTTTTTAATGGTAGGAATCAATGCACTAAGACCAACTTTGGCAAAATGTCATTAGAGAATCACTTGTAATTTAGCATTGTTAAACAATGTCTGAGAATTTAAGCTATAAATGGCTCAGTGAATGCAAACCTTTTGTCAAATAGATAACGGTGGATGTGGCACTAAGGCTCCTAGGGTGACTGCACACTGTGAGGAACAAAGGCTTTACAGCAATGACTGAGCCAAATATTGCTTTGTTTCTGTGGAAAGCATGTTTGATTTAACCAGTGGGCTGTAATTATTCAACAAACAGCTTGAGAGCTTGGGTAGTTTTTAGTTGTTGAAGAAATAATTTTGTGGAGAATGTTTTCGGTGTATGTATGCATCTTGGAAAATGAGACCTAAGCTGTTGCTCAGCCCTTTGCTGACTTTGTGGGACCTAATTTAGTGCTGGCCTTTGGTCCCAGCTTGGCTTCATGTCAAGTAACACAAAAATGCTCAAAGTGATGTTGGGATTACCCTTACTTCCATGTCCCCAGTTCTGCTTGGTTCCATTGGCACTTGGTACGGCAATGAGAGCTTTCACTGCCTGAGTGTTCCCAGTGCTTTGCTTGGTGTCTGCTGACATCGTGTGCCAGAGCATCGTGTCAGGGTGATGGTGAGATGTGTTGGAGTCCAAATGGCATTGTTTGACACATACTTTCTGTTTTTAAAAAAATAAATACTGGGAATGGCTCAATTTCTATGCTTTTGTCTCAAAGTTTATTAAAAACTTTATCTGTAGAATAGCCTAAGTAGGTTCACTTGAGCCTGACTGGTTAATGAGGTTCTGTCGGAGCCATTCTGGGTGGTTTCATACTTCTGATGATGGTGCTTGTAGAACTGCAGAGACTGCTTTGCTTCCCTGATTGATGTCAGCCTTAGATGCGGTCTAAATCTGTGGTGAAAATGTTGTACAAGTAGGTAGTGCATATCTCTCAGTGAGAATTTGCTTTTCCTAAAAATATACTGTGATTTCTCTTTCTGTAGGACTGATTCACTGTTTTCCTTCTTGTACTCTTAATATATTTCCTACAGCTTTTTCCTTGCCATTGTAGCTTGCTTTCTCGGGTTGTTACCCCAACAGCTTTCCTTTGCAAAGACCTGGTGTGCAGAAGGAGCAAGGACAACTGCAGATTGAAGCAACGTTTTCTTGCTGTGCATCTAGGCTGGGAGCAGGAGCTGCACATTGCTATGTGCATTTCATGTGTAACTGTGCCCAAGCTGCAATTAGAGCCAGGAATCCACCCACCTCTGCTTACTGGCCTTCAGCATGCATCCACGAGCTGTCCTTGTCATTCTTGGCTGGGTTTGGTGGGTTTGGAGTCCTTTATCCAACTGAGAGCCTACTGAAAGTAATATGCAACTTCTCATGGTTTGTTTTGCTACACAGAAGCTGTTTTTCTGCTCTCATCATGCAATATTATATTATTATAATATTAGAGAGCAACCTGATTTTAAAGGAGGGGTGGAGAAATGAACGCAGGAGCATCTATTTGTTTAATTCAAGAAACAAATTCAAGCTTTGTACCTTTGCTCCTTGAACGTAGATTTCAAAGAACTAAACAAATATTGAAGTGTTCAGCTGTTGATGCCCTTCTAACCTATAAAGGTCAGGAATAAAACCCAAGATATTGGAATATATAAGGTGCGAGTGGTGCTCCACCAACAGCTATTGGAAATGGCAGCCATAGCAGTGACAGTGTGGTGTTAATTCATTGGGGTAAAGGTTTGCATGTCCTGATTGCAGCAGCCGCTTTCAGGTGAGCAGTGTGAAAATGGAGTGTGAAGAAATTATGGTAACTGGATAAGTACAAGTGTTCCTTGTTATGTTAGCTGCTAACTCACCCATTAAAATTATGGCTTTTAAACATGCGTGGCAGGTTATTTCAAA
Organism: Meleagris gallopavo; assembly: GCF_905368555.1. Classification (NCBI taxonomy): domain Eukaryota; kingdom Metazoa; phylum Chordata; class Aves; order Galliformes; family Phasianidae; genus Meleagris; species Meleagris gallopavo. Next base: position 3,170,400 of record NC_139412.1, on the reverse strand, counting down.
GTCCTTCCAGTGCTGTTCTTGTGTTTCTCCTACTTGCAGGTGTTCAGCAGCAGCAGAGGGTACAGAATACAACACCAATTGCCCTATGCCACACACAGTAACAGAGATTTGAATATTCTCATTGTTTTGTCAACCTGACCAAAAAAAAAGTGCCTTTTGTCCTTCTCTTCTGGCTGAGCTCATGCTAAATGCAAGCTTGCATTCCTTGTGCTATCCTTTGTGATATTTTCTGTTAAGAAATAATTAGCAAGCTGATAGAATGGGTTAGTTTTACTGGGTTGTGGATACCACCAAGGAATGAAGTTAGAAACTCTTCTTTAAAAATAGGAAAAAAACGAGATGTTGTTGTAGTGGGGGACAAGTGTGAAAGTTATTTATTTGCCAGAATAAAGCATGTCCTGAAGCTGTGTCATTAGAAGATTCAGAGTGGAAGAAATGTGAAATAAGTGACGGTGTAATTTGTTCCTCTTTGTTATACTGATTTTAGAATTTCTTAATAGAAGTATTGAGTTTATTTTATACAGTGCTACCATATCAGTTATGTTCATCGTGCTCCTTGGTGGTATGTAACTTGTTGGGAGGCTCTTGTGTTCATTATTTCTGGTACTGGAACGTCTGCTCGTAATGGAAAGTCAGAAAGACAGGTGATATGTAAGCTTTTTTTGGTAGACTGTGTATACGAAGCAAAGAATTACTGTATCTAATAGTATAGAGGAGTTTCGTTGTATTTACTAGGCTTCTCATTAATAGATTCATTACCAAAATACATGCACACTGCATGCAGAGCAGCCCTGTATCACTCCGTATCTTTGACAGATCATGAAACAGTAAAGATCTCTGCTGTTATAGGAATGGCTTAATATGAAGTAGAACAAAGTTTTGTTGCTGAATGCTGTGGTATTGGCACATGCCAGAAGTGCCTCCAGCTTGATCCTGTAATTAAATAATGCTATGGGATTTGACTTTTTCTCCATTCAGGTGCTGATTAGCAGTGATTGCACAGAAGAAGCGTACTGCACTATGAAGAAGTCGTTGTAGATTCATGTGTTTGCAGTAGTTCTACAACCTTACCAGTATTTTTTTGTAGCTTTACATTTGGCTTGGTCATCTTTCCAGTTGCTGATAGCACAACTGGAGTATTTAGATACCTTGTTCATCTAGCAAAAGGTGAGAAATTATACCTTATAGGGAATAAATGGAGTTAGTGGGCAGTCCAGATCTTGTCATTTCTTTAAAATGGTGAAAAGCAAAGTAATTGTCATTCAGATTGACAGGGGCAATGGAATTAGGCTGTATAACATCATACAACACATGCTGCTTTGCAAATTTCATTGCTACAAAATTATCAGTTGGAGGATTAACTTGGAGTCACGAGAATGCAAAGCATTTTCGGTTACACTGGCATAGGAAAAAACTTGAAAGAGTTGGCATGAGGTTAAAAAAAAAAAAAAAACACCAAAAAACACAACTCCTGAATGACAGCTTCTTCTGTGATAGCAACTAATTAACCTCCTGTGGCTTTCCCTGAACTGCTGAGAGACTGCAGCAAGTCAGGAAGCTGCTCTGCTTTGCTGTTGCAGTGCCGATGCTGTGTGCTGAACTCCAGCATCCCCTCGTTCTTAGCGCTTAAAACTGAAAAGCCCATCCAGAGCAACTGTATGCATTGAAAGTGGTGTAATATCCACACTTACAGCTACTGGTGGATTATCAGTACGTCTTGTTGCAGTGGTAGCTGCCTCCTCCAACTTTTTTAACCCCAATTAAGAATGCTACAGCTGTTCTTCTTGTTTAATGACTTCTATTGATCAGAACAATAGAATTAATTGGAAAATGAATTAGCTTTCTTTTTTGGTAGTATGCTTTATTGTGATATACTGTGCTTGCAATAAAGTACCAATCAATATATTTACATTCATTATGCTCTAATTAATTATAGTGCTTAGCAGACCTATGTTAATGAATATAAATAATGCCTGTGGTGGCAGCATGCAAATGTGACAGATGTATGTACTGTGTTTTAATTGGGAATTCAGTCAGATATGAACGATGTTACCCATGTGTTCAGGGCACGAATGGTGGAGATATTACTGAGGATTCACTTTACAGCCCTAAGACTAAAGTTATATTCTGAATGGCTTGAAATTTCTTTGAAAGGCAGTTATAAATTCATGTTGTTTGTGAGGCAGGACTTGTTTCTGTTGTTTTCTATATTGGTATCACACGGTATGGAAGATTTCATGCATTTTTAGTTTGTCTTACAAAGATGGATTTCTGACCTTACGTGCGGATAAACGTTAACATGGTGCAATGCCAATGACATGCTCCTAATTTCTGGTTGCTCTGGGGGGGCTCTTTCCTGCCCACGAATGTCGCAGCACTTGGATTCAGGGAATCATGTGTTGGATGGGTCTTTTGGAGTGCTGCTAGTACTTCAGCATAGACTGTATCCCCTCTGCTGGCTATGCAGCAGTAACAAGAAGTCGCATGCTCTAATGGACCTCATTAGGACAAAGCAGTGGAAGTTCTATCATGGAATGGCCTGGGTTGAAAAGGACCACAATGCTCATCCAGTTCCAACCCCCTGCTATGTGCAGGGTCACCAACCAGCAGACCAGGCTGCCCAGAGCCACATCCAGCCTGGCCTTGAATGCCTGCAGGGATGGGGCATCCACAGCCTCCTTGGGCAACCTGTTCCAATGAGTCACCACCCTCTGTGTGGAAAAACTTCCTCCTAATATCTAGCCTAAACCTCCTCTGTCTCAGTTTAAAACCATTCCCCTTGTCCTATCACTATCCACCCATTATTTCCTTTTAGAGATTCACGTGAAATGTAAGAAAACAGAACGTACCCAAGTTTAGGATAAGGCTTTTAAAGCCCCTTTGTAAAACAGCTATCAGATGTGATGTTTCTGGGAGGTCTTCCAAGAGCAAATACAGTGACATTCATGCCAGGTGACTCTGGTTCCTCTCCACCCATGCTCAGACATCTCCCAGCGTGACTTCATATCCCCTCTCTTAGAAAGACATCCAAATTTAAAGACTAGATGTCTCTTGATATTGTTAGCATTTCCTTGATAAGGCTGTAGTCAAGCTGAAAAGAACAACCAACAAAGCGCTGTAGAACAAAGTGAATTTAGGTCATGAGCAACTGCTTTGCTGCTGTATTACGTTGTATGCGTTTATTGTATGGCAAGGGGCTTGGAGAGCACTTTGAATTAAAACATGCCTTGTTTTTTACATCACACTCTGGATTTATGTTACAAATACGATGATTTGGTTTCAAACAGGACTGAATTGCTTACTGCAGTACATCTGCGCTGATTAATTTTCTTAGATGTCTCACTACTGCGTTGCTACACACTGCAAGTCAAAGCTACCTCGATGTGCCCTTGTTCCTACAATCTGTTTTGTCTGCATGCATAAAATCTCCCTGTTTCAAACCCATGTGTGCTGTTGAATGGTGAATTTGTATGAATATGTTTTTGTATCTGATGTAACCATGGGTTTGAACAAAGCACAGCGGTGCTATCAAGAACTCTAAAGTTTCAGAAACTGCTCTCTATAGGCAATGTACCAAAACAAGTTGGGGGGAATAGCTGCTCAAAAAGAAAGCAAACGCTTTTGTTTTTCAATTGCAAACTCTCATGTCATCCTTACACAGCAATCCCAATCAAAACTGGGAAAGAAACCCAAATAACTCAAACACATGCTTGTCACTTAAAGTAATTTCTGAAACTAGCTTGGAGGCCAATGTGTTTACTTGCATGCTTAAAATCTGGGAAATGTTTTGTATCTGAGATTTGCAGCATTTATTTTAAATTGCTATGAATGTGTGGTGAAACATGGAGTCTTTATTAATAATTAAGCCGCTAATCCACAGACGGGAGAATTTTCTTTGCTAATTAATATTGTGTATATATGCATTAGACTGGTATGCATGCTAATAGGTAATATATGAGCTTAAAGAATTCATGGGAACTAGTAACATTTCTGGAGAGGAAATTTATTTACGTTTTATAATAATTACAGGTTAGGGTAATTAGAATCTCATATGCATATCTCTATGTAAATCCAATTTACATCTCAAGATGCAAATGGAAGGCTAATAACAGAGCAGTAATCCTTAACAGTTCTACCTAAATTAGTCCTTTCCATCTGAATTTGGGCAATAATTACTTGGAATCAAAATGTGTGACAACTTCACACAAGCAAATCTTAAATTAAGGTTATGAAGTGGTTGCCTCTAGACAGCAAAACTCTGGGTATTGTGTCCTGAAGGAATTGTTGTTGTAGTAGCTTACAGCTGAGACTCTACCAGTTATTTGCTATTATTCATGTGTGAGTGAGATGATGTATGCCATAAGAAGCAATTCACTGAACTTTAAAGTTATATTTAATGTTTGAATCTTATAACTTTGCTCTGCAATCTGATGCAATAATTGATTTTGAAAATGGAATGGGACTCCTGCAAGCATCATAAAATACTGGGAGGACGCATGGAAATAAGTGTGCAAGGCTCTTAGTGTGGGGGAGGGGACCAGGATTTATTGGCTGTATATAAGATTTTTTGAACTGATGAAGTGTAGGTATTTCAATTCCTTAGATGAGCTGACCGAAAGGACCGAAAAGAATCGATTCTGTTGCCAGCTGGTTTTCATGACCTACTGCTTCGGTTCTGTTACTTGTCATCCCAGAGAGCTGTGTTTTTAATGCAGAAGAGCACTTAATGAAAATATGAGTTTGATCTTAAGATTTCTCTTTTCTCATCTTCTTAGATCTCTGGTGGAAGAGGAGGATCCTCATATGAAAGTATCTCTTGGTAGCAGCGATATGGGCGTCTCTGCCCATCTGCAGTCATCAAAGACAGGGACCACAAGATTTTTCACCAGCAACACTCACAGTTCCGTGGTGTTACAGGTAATTATTTGTGTCAGTACAGATACGCACTGGGAATTTTGGATGCTCTAAAGAATACCTGTACTCAACAACCTTCTCTGTAACTCCTAAGAAGTCTTTAAAACATGTTGTTGTGCTGTGCTGGCGGTGCCTGTGAGCAAGCATAGCTTGTAATTTCTTTTCCTGCAAGTTAAAGGTTCCAGTTTTAGGAATCTTTAGTGACTACTCTATTTTCATAGTCTTCAAGTGTAAGCTACAAGCAGACTTCTTAAGCAGACTATGGACCTATGTAATTTTAAAGATACAGGCTTTCCTTAAGATATCTTAACCCTTAAATTACGTGAGGTGCGGCCAAGACTTCTCCAAGTGTTAAATCTAAAAAGATAGTATTTGCCTTGTTAGTACGCGAAGGATGTCTGATGGCATGCCTGGTTGAAGGGAATCATTTTGTTGGAGCTTCTATTCTGTAGTATGTGAAGGAGGCCAGTGTCCCATGCGTCTTCCAGTATGCCCAGCTGGGTATGTCTTTAGAGGAAAATTTTACTTTAAAGTACTGCTGCAGACAACTTCCTTTTCTATTATGGTTAGCTATTTTGAGTAATTTGGAGTAGACCAGCTCTTTTCATAGTTTTGGCTCGTAAACTTTGCTAATAAATTTGATAAGCAGTGAACCAGATAGCTTTCCTTTCAAGCCTTGGTATTTTACAGCCTCTTAATTGGTGGAACACTTAAAGTGGCATGGAGCAGATTTGTATCTAGAGTGCATGTGTGTCTGAACTGCATAGGTTAAAAAAAAAAAATACGAGTGCCTGCCTTCAAATAATTGCTGGAACATATGTTTTCAAAACAAATTCCTTCCTGGAAATAATTAACTGAATAAAGCAACTTTCTAAGGCTCAGGGTACTTTGTAGTCTTCAGCTTCTTATAGAAAATGTTCTGGTTAAGCTTTCAGTGAATAATTCTCGTTGAATATATTATATCTAATTATTGTAAAATGACAGCTTATTCCTCAGTGATTTTTATTTTGGTACTGCAATACTTATGTAAATAAAACAAGTATTTACATAAGGAAAGGAGAAGTTAGTTCCTGCTCTCCTCTCAAATCAAACAGCTGCTTTGCGTTATGCTCTCCTTGCAGGGTTTTGACCAGCTGCGAGTGGAAGGTTTGCTGTGTGATGTGACCCTTGTTCCAGGAGATGGTGATGAGGTGTTTCCTGTCCACAGAGCAATGATGGCTTCTGCAAGTGACTACTTCAAGGCCATGTTCACAGGTGATTTTATTTTGATGTTCGTACAAGTTTACGAAATCATTCAAATCCTATCAAAACGATCTTGTAAGCTTACCTGCATGTCTTTCTCAGGAGGAATGAAGGAACAGGACTTAATGTGCATCAAGCTTCATGGCGTCAACAAAATAGGCCTGAAGAAGATCATTGATTTCATTTATACTGCAAAGCTTTCCCTTAACATGGACAACCTTCAGGACACTCTGGAAGCTGCCAGTTTTTTGCAGATTTTACCTGTTTTGGACTTCTGTAAAGTGTTTCTTATCTCTGGGGTAAGACTTGCCAATTGTAGTTCACACTTATAAAAGCTGTTTACATTTTAAAGCAAAAACAGTGGCATTATAATACTTGAATTCTGTTTCACCATTGTTTATAACTTGAATTCACAGGATAATTTTTGAATTTTATTGCGGGTTTTTTCAGTGTATTGTTTTTAGTATGAGTTGAGATAAATATTTATCACATCAAAATCCTTCCATTAGTAGCAGTAATGGTATTATTATAGTTTCCAGGTTCCTTACTTTATTTCTTAGTTCTTGCCCTCATATTCCGTATCATTCCATAAAAAAGCGATTTGCTGAGTTAAACTTGAACAAAAAATAGAGCTGGCTGTTAGAGCCTGTTAATATACTTTCTCAAAGCCTTTTTGTTTTTGTGGAGTGATGCTTGTTGTAGTAGCAACTGTCATGGAGACCTCTACATCATTATTCTTGTAAACCACTGGGCTTCGTGTCTGTTCTTTTAGTAGTCTGTTTAGAGGATATATTTTAATACAAAGATGCTACAGAAATATTGGTTATATGAAAGAGAGCTACCAGAATTTTATGCTGATTTCCATGTTTTGCTAGAATTGAAAATGGCCTTGAATGGCGACTGGGGCACTTAACAATGAACAAATGAAGTGCTTTGGTAAGCAGAGGACAGCCCCCAAAGTAACAACCGTTTCCTCATTTACTGTCAGTGTTTGTTAAAAGAGGAATATTTTGGGGCTTTTAACACGGTTACTTTTCTGCACTTGGAACAGACAAGAAGTTTGCACTTCAAACTAACATGCTGTAGTTGCAATGCAATACGATATTTACAGTTTGGTAATGTGTTGTTTATGACAGAGATGAGAATCTCAGGTTGTGCCCCCAGTGTGGGAGGGTAACAACAACAGCATCCTCTGTTTCATATCTGTGCTTTGAGGAGTGCTGTGCTCCATTCAGGCTGAACGTCTGAGCAGTTCTTGTAGTTTTCTCTATATTATAAAAACAAAAACCTCTTTTTTTTTCCAAGAAGATGACAGCTGTTAAGGATTCATCTCCTGGAGTGCTCACCTTCTCATGCAAAGAGTTCTGTCTTCATGGGCAGGGAAGGATATGACAAGAAAACACCCCATCCTTTTATCTGGATGATAACATGGTGTATATGTCATGAATTAAAATACTAATTGAATCTCTTGTAATCCTTAATAAGAAATTAAAAAGCATTGGTTTTCAATGTAGAGATTCAAAAATGTATTCTCTCTCCCGAGAGCATGTAAATAGGAGGACTCAAAAATGCCACCAAGAGAAACTTGTTCCATGACAGATCTGTAAGATGCGTCTGGGCTCTGTAACGCTACGATTTTGTGTTTGATCTTGGCATGCTTTCTAGTTCCTCAGTTCTCAGAGTTGCCATAGTGTTTAATTTACACTCTTCAATCCCATACAATCTATTCTGCATTGCTCAGGTTGTTTTACCTTCCAAAATGAGGCAGTGTGCCTCTGTAGGGCTTACATTTCTATAAAGCACCAAATTGAATTAAGGGCTTGGTGTTTGTAGATCCAGATCAGTGATTTGGAGCAGCCTCCCTTTAATGGGAGCTGTGCCACAACGGATTCTTGGCTTCCAGGCTTTGTTTGCTGCTTTCTGCTCTGTCCTTTTTCTACTTTGTTCTTTGGCTCTTGGCACTGTTGGGTCAGGACAGCTTCTGTGAGTTTGCTTTCTTAAGGAAAGAGCGACTTTCATCTTAAATTGCTTTATTTGGGACATTTTTTGTTGTTTGAATGCTCTTTTTCTGAAGGTTGCTCCATATGCAATGTTGGTGTGGTCTTTGATCTTGCAGTATTTTCTTAAATCCTTTGATTTATACTGATATCTAAGGGGATTTCAGTTCTTTCAGGCCTGTATGAATGTTTCTATATTGATCTGTTTCAAAAACTGTCTTTTAATTTGAGGTGATGTAGTACCATAGGGCCCTTTTTGTCTGCTTGCAGGATGGTCTCAGCTTTGTGGGAGGGTGGGACCTGGGGTTCTGCCAGGCACCAGAAATCAGCCTTTTCTAATGTTGTTCTCTGGGATCCACGTACTTCTAATCATTTTGCTCCATATCCAGTTTTGTACTATTTTACAGTAGAGTTTTTAGAAGAGCTTGGGAAGCGACTGTTCTAAAATTCCCAAGAATGAAGTCAGCTGCTTTCTAAAGAAAGCACTTTGTGTTAGCTGTTACTTTTTCAGGCTGTGGTATCATAGTGCTGGGTTGACATTTTTAAAATTATTTTCTGGAACTTCTGCTGTCCAATGAGCAATTAACAATGAGTAACGAGTCTGAGTGGCTCTGCACAGTGACCAGTGCCCAGGTAAAATAGGATCTACCTGAAATTCTCAGCACCATACAAAGTCAATTCGGTGTTTGCTCACTCCTGGCTTTTAGCTGGTTCTGTGTATACCTTTGCTGTTTACTGGATAGTTTGTACAAACAGTTGCATTCTTTGTCTGATATTTCCCTTCCTCCCATTCACTTCAGTAGGATGGCCAGAAGTAGCAGTTCCTTCTGTTTCTTGATGAGCTCCTGATTGACTGACTCCCGCAGAGAACAATTTCTGCACCTCTCATAAGTATCATAGCATAAGTCACACTTTTTTTTTAAATAAACAAGTAATTTATTCAAATACCTTTATTATAACTTACCCTGTCCAATTTTGTATATTTGTGTGAATAACTATTGCATTTTGTTCTAAAAGTTTTCGACTCAGGACTTTGGAATCTCTAGTGTATTTTTTTTTTATATATAAGATTTTTTGCAATATAATTTAGTATGATATGTTATCATAGACCAGCGTGAAGCTGGTAATGGTACTTTTGGTGAGGAAAATAAACTTTAAGGAAATACTAAATGTAGTACCCAGATTTGAGTGGTAGGTTTATTGATAATGAGCCAAAAAAGTGCATCGTTTCATAAGCATAATGGGGAAGATTTGCAAATGCAATACAAAAAAAAAAAATAAAAAATCCCTGACTCCTGTCCAATTCTGTTCAGTTAATTAAAGCAGAATAGCATAGATTTTATGAGAAGTCAGGGGGCACTGGAAACTGCTGATGTGATATTCCTGCCATTAACGATGTGTGATATGTCAATAAATTTCTCAAGTGCAGGCATTCCAGGAATATATTGAATTGCATAGATTTCCCATGTAACTTAGTTGTGGTACATCAACTAGGATGCGAGCACTGGCACAAGCCTAGAATAGCCTGGCATGTTTTGAACTTGAGAACTGACATGCATCCTGCAGTGTATGTAAATATTTCATTGCTACCTTAATGCTTGGTACCAATGCTATGCAATTCTGTGCCCTTTTTTGCTTGATCTTCCTCCTTCAAGCATCTCTTCTGTGTATATGCAATAATATGTTTCTACTTACCTTGACATGGAGAAAATGCTGCCTCTATAGCTGGATGCCAGTAGGTGCATTGCAAAGTAAGTTTTTAAATGCCATAACATTACAGCAGGAGTTAAAAGTTGTGCTATAGTATGTAATCAGTTTGCTGAGGGGTCATTTTTCTGTTGTTTGATTTTTATTATTGATCTTGAATAAAACTTTAGGAGTAAGTGTGTCCAGTTTCATTTGCTTAATTTACAATATGCTGTTACTTCTATTTAATTCATGTATATTACAAAGCCTTAAAGGAAATGCACAGATATTTGGTAGTATCTCAATAACAGTTGGAAGACAGACCAAAATGTTCCTTGAGTAACAGAATGTTTTATAAGTATTGCTAGCTGAGAAGATGATATTTTGGTATAAATAGTGCAGTCTTCTAATTCAGTAATGATTTGTGTATGTACTGCATGGATGTTGTGTAATAGAAATGCTGACAGTCTGCCACACATTCATCTTGAAGACAGGGCTTGATTGATTTGTATTAGAGATAAGAATGAGATATTGGAACCTTTGATTCTAGGAAGGTGTTTCAGGGTTGTGAATAAGTCTTAGTGACTGCAGATCTCAATTCTAGGATAAGTTAGATGAGTTTCTAGTGAATAAAGAAGTCTGCTTTTCCCATACTCATTAACTTTTGGAATTGCCTGTTAAAGGTTAATGATAGATTGAAGTAATATAGTGCTGAAATGTAATCTGTCACAACCAGAACACGTTTGATTGTTTTCGAGTCATAGTCTTCAACCTTACAACCTTTTTTTTTTTTTTTTTTAAATAACTACAAGATTTAGAAGTTTAAATTCTTCTGGAATTACAAATGTGACAATCCTAAAGCTGTGGTAAGTGTCAGTGCAGAGCAGGGTTGGACATGCTGTTGGCTTGATCTGTAAGGAGACTGTAAAGCATGTGTGAAGGAAGTTTGGGGTAGAATACTGAATGCAAAAAGAAGGTACAGTTCTTGACAAGAGGCATCTGGAAATGGACTTGCTTGGCATATGCAGTGTAGGTCTTGCAGAACTGAAATGTGTGGGTTTGCTGCAGTCTTGCTTGGTTCCGTCCCATCCCTCCTGTCTTTTTCTCTCTCCTTCTTGGATACTGAAATGTAAGAAGGATGTAGGAAAGGCAGATGCTGGAAAAGATGTGGATGACAAGAGTATATGGTATACTCACTTGAGTACTGAATGCAGTCAGGATATGATCCACACTGAAGGATTTCATGTGTTGGTTATTTCTAGGGGAAATCCTATGTTGATTATCTAAGACTGCTAGCTATGTGTTATTTTTGAGTATGCTGTGTCTGTAATTTGAACGTAGTATGTAAGACTCAATCTCATTTACCAGAGATGCAAAGATGTAGTTTTATTCATTCCTAAGGAATATATGTATGGGATTGAACCCTGTAAATAAATTGTCCATGATGCACAGCATTGGAGAGGTAACTGCTCCATTCTGCTTGGCTGCATCATGGAATCAGAGTACTTTGTAGGTTGGAAGGGACCTCAAAAGATCATCAGGTCCCAGCCTTTCATGAGAAAAGGGATTATGACAATAGAAATTTAATAAGGTTGAAGATGCCTAATGGCAAGCCCTGTTTTTACATAATTCTCTGTAACCTTAGGCTAATCAACTTTCATTTAACTGTATTTTCCATGTTTCTTTCTTACAAAGACATTTGCACAGCATTTCAAAGGTGAAGAGCTGTATAATTGCTATGTATCATCATTGTGTAATGTATCTGACATTGGCTCTCCCCTTGCGGTCATGAATATATACATCAATTGAATATTTTTGCTCATGTGAAAATCAGCCTGAGCATTGTGAAATGATGAAAATACTGCAGATTCTATAGTATTGATTAAATTCATCAGCATCATTTAGACACCAAATTTAAGAACGTATTTTAATTCCTCTTTCTGTTTACTCATTAGGTTTCCTTGGAAAACTGTGTTGAGGTTGGGCGAATTGCCAACACATACAATCTCACAGAAGTGGATAAATATGTTAATAATTTCATCCTAAAGAACTTCCCCGCGTTATTAAGTACTGGTGAATTTGTGAAACTCCCCTTTGAACGTCTTGCCTTTGTGCTTTCAAGTAATAGCCTTAAGCACTGCACTGAACTTGAACTCTTCAAGGCGGCTTGTCGCTGGCTGCGGTTTGAAGAGCCTCGAATGGAATATGCTGCAAAGCTAATGAAGAACATCAGATTTCCTTTGATGACACCCCAGGATCTTATTAACTACGTTCAAACAGTGGACTTCATGAGAACTGACAACACCTGTGTAAACTTGCTTTTGGAAGCCAGCAACTACCAAATGATGCCATACATGCAACCAGTTATGCAGTCGGAGAGAACTGCCATTCGGTCAGACAGCACTCACTTGGTAACGTTGGGGGGAGTGCTGAGGCAGCAGCTGGTTGTCAGCAAAGAACTACGCATGTATGACGAAAAAGCCCATGAATGGAAATCATTAGCTCCCATGGATGCGCCGAGGTACCAGCATGGCATTGCTGTCATTGGAAACTTTCTTTATGTAGTTGGAGGCCAGAGCAATTACGACACGAAAGGAAAGACGGCAGTTGACACGGTCTTCAGATTCGATCCCCGCTACAACAAGTGGATGCAAGTCGCGTCTTTAAACGAGAAGCGCACCTTCTTCCACCTAAGTGCCCTGAAAGGACATTTGTATGCAGTGGGTGGTCGAAATGCAGCGGGTGAGCTAGGTAAGCACTTGAAGTGTGACTCCTTGCCTTTCTTTTTAGGCCTTGAAGTACTCTGCTGCCCCGTGAATGGAGGGAGAGAGAAGTGAGTTTGTTGGCATGCAGCTTCTTTCTGGCAGTCCTGGAAATGCATGGAGACGTTTGTCTGGATGCAGTTAGCTGTTTTAGGACTTCCATACAGACAAAAAGATACCTGTATCTCACATCCTGATGCAAAATATCCAATCTCTTCAACTTTGTCATCAGTGTATCTACATGTAAGATAGTATGTATGAAATGTGTACGCCCAGCTATATAATTTGAGCTGAGAAACCAAACCAACTCTTCTCGCTCTAGAGGAAGATGCAGCTTTTCAACTGAAACTCACTGTTGCAGGAAGGCTGTTTTAAAAGGAGCACGTTTCCTAGAGCAATCATTTTGAAATGCTAGTTAGGCTTTCTTTTAAGACAGGCTAATGAGATTTGGATGTCCTGACATTCTATGCTTTTTAAACCACTTAAAATGTTAAATTTTTTTTGCCTCTGATCTTGTGACTACACAGGTAATGTACCATTACAACAAAAGACTGTCTTGTTGCCTCCGTCTCTCTCCTTGTCAAAAGATACTTAATATTACTCCTCTAAGTTTAAATTAAAAGTTACCACGTAACTCTAATTAAGAAATCAATAGTGGATGGCCCCCATGAACCCACTGGATCTTCCAAAGTGATAATGTTAAAGTTTACACCCAAATCAGGGACTGTGCAGTCAATTGTAAATTTGTGTCGCTGCTTTAAAATTGGAAAGTTACAGTGATTATGCTTGGAATTTTAGCATAGTAATATATCTAATATGGATGCAACATTTCCTTTTTCTGTTTGCCACTTAATCCCAATGCTCAGCTGTCTTATTTCTTTAGTAGCTGCTAAGTCCTGCTTTTTATAAATATGAGTAAATATTTATTTGAAACAATACGAAAGTGAATTTATGTAGCAGCTCATAATTTTTTTTAACTAGTGCATCTCATCTATTCAGATAAACACTCTTCTATGAACTTACTGCAAGCTTTTAGGAATCGGAGCATTCTGCTAGGACGACCCAACACAGGGGCTCGTGCTGCATGAGGCTTAGAATCCAATCTCCTTGAAATGAGATTTCAAAATGCTTCCTAAAAAACATTCATTGGAGAATAGTTGGCAAAAAATTCGTTTTCTTTACCAATATTCCTATTTACATCAGAAGGTTCTCGTAGCTTTTCTTACATGTCGCTTTATCTTACCGTGTAAGGGTTGTGTAAGCTCGTGTATTTATCCTTGCCTCGAATGTCAGAAAACCTGACATCCATTGAACTGTTTTCTGCTGACATTAATTAATAGCAGCCAGGCGGATTACTTACCTTAAGTATTTTATAACCCTATTCTATGCAGTTGATACAAATGTCAGTGAAAATGTTGCTTGGCTGTTACCGAGCCATTGCAAGCAATGCTTAAAGCAAGCTTTTAGTGCAGTGTTTTTCTTAGATCTGATCATGCAGTATCATTCTGCCGACCTCAACTCTTCTGCAACTTTGAAACACAAAATCTATCACTTGTTTAAAACTATTCTGCAAAGATATCATTAAAATACTGCAGCAGTTTCCTCACAGAGCTGGGAAATGTTATTGGAACATTGTGGGAAGAGCACTCCATAAATGCTAAGTATTGTAGCTGTCTCATGCTTTGATTCAGGGCTTCAGTTTCTTTTCTTGTTAATTGTGAGGCAAGTCACTTTTCATTTTCATGTTTCTTTCATAAACCTTGACAGCTGAAAGATGAAATCCAGCTTAAACTTTCCATTCTCATCAGAGGAGAAAAACTTCAAGCTTTCATACAAGAGAAGGTCAGGTGTGTGTTGGACAGGTATTAAGGAACTTGCCCTTGGGTTCAAACTAATTTCAATCTGTTGTAAGAGGAAAAATTACAGAAACCTCAATTCAGCTTTCCAGAAGATCACCTCTTATGGAAAAGGGCCAAAGGATTTAAGTTACCAAAATGAATTTCTTTTTTTTTTTTTTTTTTTTAACCTCCTGACGAAGTCCTGGAATAAAGATTTTATTTTTATTTGAGGCTCTACAGCAAGTCTTCCCCAAACAGTTTTCAAATGATCAATCTTCTGAGGACAGTGTTGTAAATATCACTTCCTACCTCAGCAGTATGCACTTTAGCAGTAATAAATTGTTGCTGTTCAATGATGTATGGCACTTTGAGAAAAATTGGGTTTGGTGATAAGGATGAGTAAACTGGTGTGGATGTGGTGGATGCAACATAGTATGGTGAATGTCTTATGAAACGTGCTGAATTAAAAAATAGTAATTCACACTTCCAAGTCTGGTCCCAGGGGGACTGTGTGTAATTCTGCTTTGTTCTTTTTAAGTGTCAAAGCAGGGCTGAAGACACAGAGAATGGAGCAGCTTGGAGAAACCAGGCATGCAAGAGGAAAGACTTCTTGGGAAAGAAGACAGACTGTGTGTGGTCACAAAGATGCTCAGAAGCAGTGCTTGTATGGCACTTCCAGTAGTGTAGAACACAGGATTCTAGTTTCCTCTCAAAGAAAAAATATGTTTTTGTTTCTGAAAGAGCTCAGTTGTTCCTGATGCTGGCAAAAGCTGCCCCTCGCATAGGGAACTTAGCAGTTGGTGTTCTGATGTTTCAGGCTCTGCTGTTGCCTGGCTTCACTGAAGTTTGGGATTCTGTGTGAAATTCTCCTAAGGGCTTTGGAGGATGTTGGACTGTTTGAATTGCAGATTCATCATGCTGCAATAAAGGCAGAAGGCTACTCACAGTTTAGGGGAAGACAGCTATGCTTTGTCCTGACCCCCTGCCCAGTAACTGGGAAGGCATTTATTTTCCATGTAGCTCCTGTGATGCTGAACTCTGAGTTCAAACAACATATTTTTGTAATAATGAAAAACACAGCATAAATGTACGTATTATACATATTTTTGTGTGGTGTTGAGTAAGAAGAAAAATCTGCCTTGTTAATCTGTTAGGCTGTTTGCTGCCTGTGTAGTCCTGTAAATATCAGACTGAAGTGAGAACCGAAGGATGAAAGGATGGCCTGGGTTGAAAATGACTGCAATGATCATCTAGTTTCAACCCCCTGCTGTGTGCAGGGTTGCCAACCAGCAGACCAGGCTGCCCAGAGCCACATCCAGCCTGGCCTTGATCTCATGTAGAAGCTTATTTTGAAGCGATTTCTCACCACGCTAGGAACCAAATTACTTAGGGCTCTTTCAGCTTAACAAAGTAAGCTTTGAGTTCTACAGCAGCAAGCTGTGTTATAGGAAATATGGTAACATGAAAATTCCAGGTTTTTGAATGCTGTTCACAGTTGAAGTGTGCTGCTGTAATAAACCTCAAGACTCTTTAGAAGCTACAGAAGTGGTTCATAGCTGTATATCCTCAAGTAGCATCACAGATAGCAAAATAAAGTGAGGGCAGACTGAGCATCCCCTGGGGCTGCCAAAATTTTGTGTCCTTTAAAATGAGACCTGTCCTCCCTGTGTTACTGGTAATGACCAGAGCAGGAGTTTCATCATTAAAACACAAAGCCTGATTTGATTCATTCACGCTCTTGGGAAATGAATCCATCTGTCCCATCCTATAAAAATATATGTGCTTTGGTTCAATAACAGTTCTTTTGAGTGAACCATTCTGTGTACTGTGTTCAAGCCACAGATAATACGCAGAATTCTTTCTTAAAACAACAGCACCTTTAAGTAATAGCTGGAGTTATTTTTTCCTTTTCAGTGCAGTGGGAGATTGCGTTAAAGCAAAGATGGAACGACCTTGCTGGGAAACAAGGCCACAACTATGCAGAAAACCCAAGCAGAACAGTAGGCTTTTCTCAGCTCAAGTAATCAGAGTGGTTTTAGAGCGTGGTGGATGTGAGTTTTGAGTTTGGATGATTTGTCTGTTATTTTATCAAGCAGATCTTTGTGTGTATGTAATATATAGGAGAGTTTTTGAAGCCTCATCGGAGGTGAGGGATCTTGAACTCAACAGCATCTTTGCTCAGAGAGCTGATGTCTTTACTGTGTGGCAATAATGATGCCAGCAGTGTGATGTGTATCCATTTTGCATCTTTAACTTTCTCTTTGCGTCTCAAAGTGGCCTTTTGACTAAAGATTCTCTCAAATAAACTGCCGTGCCAGTTGAGAGAAACAGCTGCCCACTGCTGAATGCCTTGGTGCACTGCCATTTTCTGGTTGCCGATGGCTTCATGATTTTTATACATGCCCTGCTTTTCCTGCCTCTATACTGTATTAGAAATGTAAGGTTCTCACCTCAGCACGAAGTGTAAGCACTGTGGGGAAGAGGATGCCTTTGTTTCTGTGAAAGCAAGTGATGGTTTTGGTGCACCATGGCAGCTAGCAGGAGGTCGGAAGGGTCTGCTGTCAGGTTGGAACTGGGACACCTATAATTACTTGCATGTCTGATCTTTTTCTGTTCTTGAAATTTCTGCATATCTTTGCTTTTCTGGTTGCTAAGTAGAACAGAGTATAAAGGAGCTTTTCCTCTTCAGAAAAGACTGTTGAGGCGGATGAATATGTTTATACAGGAAAGAAGTTGGAAATGTTTGAGAGTTGGGCTGATACTGCACATGGTACCGGAATCCCACTGCTTAAACACAACTTGGATTGAGATATTGAGTTCACACCCAGTTTAAGGAATTGTTTTTTTGTATGTACTTCCAACTGGGTAAGGTTGTCTTCTGCCCTACTGACATCATGGCAGTGTAAATCCCTGATGGATGTAACAGGAGATTAAATGGGGATAAAAACAAGCTTTGTAAGGAGAGATTTTGGACATCAAGTAAAAATATAGCATGACTTTAAGCTTTTATTTGCAGAAGAGTGCTTGGATGCCTTTTTTTTTTTTTTCCCCTTCACTCATGCATTTTTTTTTTTTTTAACTGTCTGTGTGTATACAATGGGAAAGACTTATTTCCAATGGCTGAGATGGGGCTGTTGTGTAAGAAGAGAGCTGTGTGGGATGGGGAGTGCTCAGTGAGGGAGAGAGCCCTCAGAGTGAACTTGGAAACTTGACCATCACCTGGGCTGGTCTTACAAGCCACAGATCTGACACGTCAGCAGTAGTGTACAGAGACACTTCAGTTACTTTACATCAGTTTTGGTTTTTTGTCTATCTTGCAGATTTAAATTTCAGCTCCTGTGGGAGGGAAAGCTGAAAAAAACCCAGAGTGCTGGAACAACTTAACAATTCTCTTGTGCAATGTCATTCTCTTTTAATCTTGCACGGTGCTGAAGAGTTTTCAGATGGTATTCCTGATACTTGAATTGGAAGCTTCTAGTTGGAATGTGTCTCCTTGGGATACTAACCGTATGGAGTTGCAAAATACCCTGTTCTGCAGCTATAAAGAGGTTATACATTTTAAAGGGATTAAAAGAAGTCCACTGTAACGCACTCTTTACTAAATTTTCCTTGACCAGGGTTCTTTTGGAGATAGTCTGAGGCTATGGTTTAATTTATCTCTTCCAAAATACTCCGAAGGTTTTCTTAAAGACAGATCAGCAGTTTGGGGCGAGGTATCTTATAATCACTGTGTCATTGTTACTGACCTGATTGTTGTGCTTCACTAATATATTGGTGTGCAGCCTTATAGTGATGCTGTAATGAGTTTCTGCCTTTATAATGTCAAGAATATCAGCTTCTGTGTTCTTTGATGGGAAATCCCACACTGTCAGTCACCACTGCAGATTCTATATAGGTGCCTGAAATTTTCTACACTTGATTGAATGAAAGGTTGTTCTGAAGCAAGTAAAATGCCACAGATTGCATTTTGTATGGCATGGTCCACAAACATCTCAAGTGTTATTTAATAAGCATTAGAATCTGATTCGTAATTTTAATTACTTAAGAAGAGAACAAATAATTCTAAGATAACACGACTATTGGTAATTGCTTTGTACTTGGAAGGTCACTGTATTACAGGTTTTTCAGGATCTCTTACCCTTCTGGTCATATGGTGCTATTCAAGCTGCCAATCTCTACAGCTTGGTTGGGTTCTCTGTCAATGTCCAGCAGACACTGGAGGAAACTCTCCAGGAGGCAAGAGCAGAACAGGTGGATGCACCCAGCCTGGGCACTGGGTCCCACAACTCTGCTTCTGTCAGAGTTCTTTAGCTGGGGCAGGTTATGTATTAAAAAGGAATGGGAAAGGAATTAATGGAAAGCAAGAATGCAAGATTTTCTTCCTTTGGGACGACGCTTGAGGCTTTTCTGTATTGTCTCCACACATAATATTTAGTAATTCCCTTAACTCTCAGCTTTACAGTGTTTCCTATTAATACTTCCTGCATTTATGAATATATTAATGCCACTGCCGCTGTACTGAAAGCCAAATTACTGTGTTAGATTCAACATTTATATTCTCATTTGTTTTGAACAGCCACTGTGGAATGCTACAATCCCAGAATGAACGAATGGAGCTACGTTGCAAAAATGAACGAACCCCACTATGGTCATGCTGGAACTGTATATGGAGGTTTAATGTACATTTCAGGTAATTTCATGGGGAATGATGAGATAGTCGTCTTCTGCAGTGTGTTTGCCATGATACAAACTGGTGACACACATCTGTATGAAGCCAAATAAATGGCATATGTACTGTGGAGTCCCAGAAAGTGATTTCCGATAATGTTACGCATTTAGATGATAACAGCTTCAAATTGCAAAGCAATTATTCACTTAAGCCATCAGAACATCTCTTTTGTGGCACTAACGTGGCAATAACCATTAAACAAATGACCATTAAACACATCCTTATTGATATATTTTGGAAAGCATTGGAAATTCTGGTGTTTTGAAGGCAGACATCTGCTGTTATTGAGCTGACACGAATGGATAAGTACTGACATTAATCACAGTTTACAAATTATGTGTATGCTTTCAGTAGTCTTTCAGTGTAATATACCTAGTCTTATATCACCCAGGTTTTAGCTTCATTTCGTTTTGAACTGGGGAAGTAGGTTTTCTGAAAGTCTGGTAGGTGCTCACTTCCTAAAGGTTTGGTCTCAGTCTTGGTGATCAAGTTGGAATAAAGCTAGTAGTGATGTTTTTCACCACTAATGGGAAAAACTAGACCCTGAACCTATGCTTTTGCTTGCTGATCTAAATATTTCCCTGTAGACTAGTGTCTGGCATCATCCACAGGTCCATCCTGTGATCACAGAAGGTGAAAGAAGGATGTAGTCCTCTGTATGTTCTCTTGCTGTTTTATGGGATGTCCTCTAATTTCTGACCTGGAATTCTGGGCAGGAAATGGGAAAGATTATCCACCTGTAGGCAGCTGTTGGGAGATCCATTGAGGCCAGTTGATTCTCTGGATAATTTGCATGGAAGGGGCTTTGTGCTAGTAGAAAAGGAGGAATTTATTTCAAAATCTACCATAAGGTACAGCTTCACACTCGTGTTTCTGTGCTGAAGTCATTTAGCTAGCTTGTAATCATTGTGCTGCTATCTGTGCTTTTTCCTGGTTCTGCTTGTCTTACTGCAGGCAGTGTGTGTGTACTCCTTAATGTGACTGTTCACATCAATACTGTTTCCCACATTTTTCTTTTCCTATACTCTCAGTTATCCCCATGAGCAGGGACGCTTTAGGGATGAAAACATGAAGATTTGATTCTTTGTCAGTTCTTCATCACTACCTTAAAGCTTCTGCTCTCTGACAGGCCACCAAGCCCTGTCACTACCATGGCTGTCAAGAATTCTCAGGGCTTTGCAGTCCCTCTGTTTTTCCTGTAGTTACTTTTTACTCTCCAAGTACTTTCTTACATGATGCCTATAGACACCGTGCAATCTGTCAGTTAATCCAAGGATCATAATTCAATGCTGAATGGTTAGCACAGCAGGAGGTTGTTCAGTGGCAGCATTCTCTGTGTATGTTTCAACACCTCAGATAGTTTTATCACAATCTGAGATGATCCATAGCCAATAAGCCTACTGACTTTGATTGCATGATCGATAGGCAGGTCAGGATGTGGGATGATGGGGATACTTCATCTACTGATGGGAAATCATCCCACTATTTCCTTCGAAACCTTTCCAGCAGCCGTTGCAGGGAATCACTAAGAAGGTATAAACATACAGAACTATAGGCACTCGTTGCTATCAGGATATCTGAAATATCTTTTCAGTTTAAATTACTGAAAGGTTTCTGTCAGGAAAACTGTGGTAAGGACCACTTAAAATGTAACATCACTGAGTCAGAACTTGTAAGAGAAATGGTCTTCTGTTTTCATGGTATGAAACAATACTAGAAAGCTGAACACATAGTTTTTAAAAAAAAAAAAAAAAAACACCAAAAGTTTTGCCAGAATGAAGAATGGGTAACAAGTTTCTGTTCTTTTAATCTGCCATAGTCGTCTTATTTAATGAAGTACTGCATAGAGTATGGCTCCTATATCCAGATTTAGAGGAACAAAATACATTAAAATGTAATCTGAAATGGAGTGTGTATGTGATACTAACCTAAGCCAATGGGGAGAAATTTTATGTCAGGTGGAATGAATTCATTAAAAGATATGCTTTTGCTGTTTAATTATTACTTATTAGAGTAAGCACTATTCTAACACCTGTCTTATTTTTTAGGGGGAATTACCCATGATACTTTCCAGAAGGAACTTATGTGCTTTGACCCTGACACAGACAAATGGACTCAGAAAGCTCCAATGACGACAGTCAGAGGTCTGCATTGCATGTGTACTGTAGGAGACAAGCTCTATGTTATTGGTGGAAATCACTTTAGAGGAACAAGTGATTATGATGATGTTCTAAGCTGTGAATATTACTCAACAACTCTAGACCAGTGGACTCCAATTGCTGCCATGTTACGTGGGCAAAGTGATGTTGGGGTTGCTGTCTTTGAAAATAAAATCTATGTAGTTGGAGGATATTCTTGGAATAACCGCTGTATGGTGGAAATAGTTCAGAAATACGATCCAGAAAAAGATGAGTGGCATAAAGTATTTGACCTTCCAGAATCTCTTGGTGGCATTCGAGCCTGCACTCTTACTGTTTTCCCACCGGAGGACAACACGGGGTCACCGTCCAGAGAATCTCCTCTTTCAGCACCTTAGAAACATCCCTTGACTTACGATGTTGTAGTAACACCTTTGCACTGCATCATGGAGTCTATTACTTTCCTTCAGTAGTTTCTGTTAGGCTTAGCCTACAGCGTTTGGTACAATTACTGGAAAAAAAAAAAATGATTTTGACATTACTTGTGCTGTTTGTTTGGCCTAGAATGTTTGTGAAGTGGTTAACAAAGAAAACCCTGTACTCACTTGAGCCAAGCGTTTAACAGATGAGAAGATGCTGTCTGTAAAATGTATGAATTAGGTACGTTATTAATGTTGTGTATTGGGTGTGAGGTGCCTCTAACTTCATTTGGAAGCCCAATGAATCAAATTTGAACTTCGTATTGAATGCATTCTTTCACTGAATTTCATAATTGAAATCCTTTTTCCATTCATTTTCAACTGCAGATTACAAAGGGAGGTAGACTACATCAGTATAAACTGTCCCAAGGTGGCCAAGGGGCCTGAGCTACCTCCCTCCTTTCCGAGTATTTCTGACATATCTGTTGACCCACCTGATTTTGTGGGTTCTTTCAGAGCATATGAAGTTCCTTAGGCAGAGGGAAGAAATAAATAATTTTAATAATCAGTACTATACAGGAAGTGGACCTTGTAGAGGTCGGGAGTTTTTTATAACACACGGAGTGTTTTTTCATGAGTCAGTTAAGTGATGCTTCAAGCAACAGACTTAAAATATTTGGGTATTTTTGAGTCTTTTCAGGAATTGGCTTCTGCTTGTGTGGGAGCACACGCTATAACAAATGGGAATTCGGTGCAGCTGTATATTCTGTTGTACATTTGTACTGAATATAGGTGGATAAGGGCTAGAAACGTTCACTTAAGCCACTGAATTTGACCAAATTGTTCCATCAGTTGAAATTCAATCTACCTTTTCTCCTTTGCTGTTGAGCCAACTTGCATAACGTGTCCTCTGTATAGTTCTCTGTTAATAGGGTTATTCAGCACAAGGCGCAGCTTCAGCAGGAGAGCTGCTTTTGCTCAGTGAACTTGGACTACCACGTTTTACCTTCTTTGGTTCAATAAAACTTTTAACTGCAGTTATTCAGTCTAAGCTACCTCATGAATGTATTTGGTTTTCTTCCTCTGCCTCACTGTCTCCAGGATACGCGTTACGTATATCTGTGTGGGTAGATTAATTTGCTAGGAAACCAATGCAGAAGCGATCATGACTGGGTATTTTTGACCTACTTTTAAGAACCTATTTTGGCCTGATGTGTCCGTTTTATTGTTAAGGACTGGGGGGGAAAGAAACCCCACAAAAACTGTCCTAACTCCTTGGACAACTACTGCTTGTGTGCAGCTGTGCAAATTGTACAGAGGTCTTTTATCTGCTCCAAAATACAGTGCACTGCTGACAAATGGTAGCTGAGTGCTTCTCTAAGGCTAACAACACCACGATTTTCCTGAACTTCCCATCATGTTACAAGTGTTTTTCCTAATGAACACGGTCATAGGGGCATCACCTGGGGAAAATTGTTTTAATTGGCTTATTTTATTGTGCTGCGTATTACTGATAACCATGTAAAGCTTAATAGACTTGTTGGGAGTATGCTGTTTGTATTTTGTCCTTTGCTTGATGAATCAAGCAGCAGTATTACGGTGTCAGTTTTGGAAACATTGATATTTATTCTTAATGCAGTTGACCAGTTATGATCACTACCAAAATGTATGTGTAAGCTTTAGGTTTTAATAATTGTTTTGGTTAAAATCAAAAGCAATTCTTCCTCTTAATAAAAAAAAAAAAGAAGAAAAATAAACTTAATTCTGTGTAGCTGTGCAAGATTATTGCAGGTGGAATTGTAATGCTGGTGGAACTGGGGTGCAGCCAGGCAATGCTTGTTGCCTTTAAGGATGCTCTTCTAGTGCTGTGCAAAGCACAGATAGCAAAATGTTGCTCTGTTACGTGCTACTCATTCTTTTCCTCATTCAGTTACAGGATTTTTTCAAGGCTGCAGTTGAAAACCTTGAAATCCTTGCTCCATTTGTGTTTTATTAAACTGAAAAGCAGTTGCAGTGGTTGAAACTCCTTTTGGATAGCTTGTGTGTATCCTCTTGTCTGCAAGCTGGAGGTGAGGAGATGAACTCCTTACAAGTGGGCTGCTTTGCTGCCGCTCTCCATTCTGGCAATGCTTAAGGTGGAGTCTGACAATCATGAAGCATTTAGAAGTCAAGACAGTGGTTTTGTCTGAACCTTGAGAGTAAGCCAGGAGCTGGTACACTGCCACAGTGTAGAGATTAATTTTAGGGGTGCGTTATCCCTATTAAAGTGGAAGAATTCTTTGTCATCAGCATTGGACAAAGCATGGTGGATTAAACATGGCACTCAGTAAGATTAATCTGAGTTTATCTCTTTCTTAAGTATGTGTTCAGAATTGCATTAATGTCTACTCACTTGATTTGAGAAGCAGAGACCAAAGGTTCACCAAAGACTGTTTTCTTCTGTAATGCAGTATAAAATGATTTTGCTTATGATGCTTTTCTTGACCGTACTGTAATAAAACTTTTCCGAGTCCATAGCTGCAGATGTAGGGGTATATGGTGGTGTCTCCTAAGGCTGTTTGGATGAACCAACCTCAATATCTCATGCCAGCAATGTCCGGATAATATGCAGCTGCTTCCTTCTCATTGATCTCAAGATCTACACTTTCATTTTGCTGTTCCAGTACCTGAATTAGAGGAATATCTGGATAAAAGCAGTAAGTAGAGATTGGAATATGTCCTACCAGCTGCCTGCAGTTTTGGAAGCCTAGCTAAAATTGGAGTGCAGGAGGCAAATCTCTTAAGGCTAATGCTAATCTCAGACTTCACTTACCATGGAACATAAAGAGCACCAGAACTCAAGGGCCAGACTGGATGGGACCCTGGGCAGCCTCATCTGCTGGGGGGCAACTTGGCCATTGTGGGGTGGGCTTTGAGGTCCCTTCCGTCAAAGTCATTCTATGAAATGCTCTCATTTGTGCCTTTGAGAGACAGGCTGCTCTTGGCGTTGCGCTGCGCTTGGCTGGGTGTGTGATAGCTCAAGTGTTCATGTATAACACATGCCACCCTTCTCTGCTGTCATCTCATGAATGAAGCTCTGTTCCCATGAGTCACAGGTGTTTTTTTTTGTAGTCAGCTCTGAGTAATGTTTTAAAATTATATGGAATATTAGAGGATGTAAGTTGGGGATTTTTTGGTAAGCAGTGTTTAAAGCTGAAAGCCAATTTGGATATCGAACTGCTAACATTATTGCATCTGGCAAAGACAGTGTGAAAGGTCAGACCTTGGCTCTGCATTCAGCATTTCTGGCAGTGCTGCATTTTGATTTTGCTGCGGAGAGTTTTGGGGGAGGTGGTTGGTGAATATTTCATCCTGCAGCAAGAAAAAGCAAAGAAAAGGAAACACCAGCTACCAGCTGGATTATATGTGATCTACTCCAAAAGTAATGCCTCCTGTTTTATTGTGTTGGCCCACAACGTCAGAGGTGGATGTTGGCGGTGTGGCAGGAGAGGCTGAACCTTCCCACCAGTATTCCATTCTGTTTTACTGCTATGTGATGGAAGGCAACAGGGGGACAGCTGACACAATGTCATTTGACATGGAAGTGACAATGAAGTAAAAAGGTCTCAGCCCTGCAGAACTGGAATTGCTGGAGGAAATGTAGGAAGCCCCAGTGGCATCTATGCCTCTGCCCTATGTGAGCAGAGACGAGTAGGGTTCAGTTCTGGAAATCCCTTCAGCTCCCGGGGTGAAAGGTTTCATTTATTTTAATCCTTGTTTGTTCATAGGAATCATTTGGATTTTGGCTCTCCGAAATGTAGGCTGGAGTTCAGTTGCAGTGATTCCATGTGAAAGGATTTCTGGTCAAAACCATACTGTTCGCATGTTTCAGCCACTGATTTTGGAGCAGGTCAGGTTTTCTCTTCAGTTTCTGCTCAGCTGCTGAGTATTTTACATGCATTTTGTCTTAGTCCTAGCAGGCTGGGGCACACAGAGGCCAAGCAGTTGGGAATATGACTGTGACCTCCTTGTGTCACCAAGCATATGTCCTCTGTAGTGATGCTGATGAAGACAAAAAGACACAGCCCTGTTTGCTCTCCTCCTCCTCACTTCCTCTCCAAAGAAAACTCATCCTGTTTGTAAACATGTTTGATGGATTAGGCATTAGATCTGTTCTCTCCCTCACTCCTCATTTTTGCTGTCTATTCCTAATCAAGATGAGTTTTTTAGTTTTCTTTTAACACCGTATGGCATGAGAAACCATGCATCTTGCAGCTTAGGATTACTCCAGAAAAAGCTCTTTTTAAGGAGTCACATTTCTCTTTCCTATCCATATTTGTATCTGTGTAAATATGGATGTTCTGGAATCTAGCTAACTTGATAGAGATGAGGTGCACCATATGGTTGCTGGGACAAATTTCAGCTTCAGCATCACTGGCTGAAGCAACATGAAATAGTTACCATTTTGAGCAGCGTAAAATGAGTCTGTCAGTTGATAAACAAGTTAAAAATTACAGAATTTGCCTTTTCTAGGGACTCATGGTTTTGAGTTTTCCACTCCACGCTCCACACAACGTTGGCTTTGCACTAAAGTTTAAACCCTGTGTTGTTCTTGCTCCTGTCCCCTGGGAATGGATTGAGCAGAGCCCACGAGCTGAGCTGAGGGGTTGTCCCAGTAGGAGCCAGGGTTATGGGGGTGGTAGGGATGGGTTCGTGCTTGGAAAAGGTGATCTCGTGAGAGTGTAATGCATCCCGGTTTCCTTAACTCTCCCATTTGCAAAAGGAAGGCCTTTCCTTTTCCTGTACCTTTTCTAAGCCACTTAGAAAGTCTGTGGTTCCATTATGAATTCTGTGGGAGCCAATAACTTAGCACTTTTTTTTTGTGTGTGTGTGTTATCAGCTGAAGTTTTTAGAACTTGACTCTGACTTTGCTTGATCATTCTCAACAGCCCTTTCACTTCTTGTGTTCTGTCTGAAGGGAGAGGGTGGGATGGGTTCAGCCCTTTTGGGTCCCAACAGCAGAGACTGAGCAGCATTTTCCCAAGTGGAGGATACTGGGTAGCAGTGGCACGGTGCATCTTTCAGAGATGGAGAGCAGTGTTTTGGAAGGGGACAGGCAAAAGGCTGTGCAGTGATTTTTTGTTTGTTTGTTTCTGGATTTGCTAATTGTTTCTTTTTGTTGTTGTGGAAAGTCAAAACGTGCAATGTGTGAGGACTGCAGCAAGGGGAGAGCCTGTGTTTGTGGGTTTTCTAATACTTGAGAGGCTCGTTTGGGTTACAGCCACATCAGTGTGGGTTGTGAAACTACACTGCGCTGGGCAAATATATGGCAGTGTGAGCACTGCTCCTCTTTGTGAGTGCTAAAGCAGTTCCTGCAGGCCATCTCCCATCACTGCTTTCCATCATGTAGATGCTACAGAGGGACTGTGGTTTACAGTGACAACTTGTTTGTACAAAGTGTACATCCACACGAGCCATTTCCCAAGCAATCCCATGCAGCATAACGATGGATATATTACCTAGACACACAAGGAAGCTCTATAGTCTGTCCAAATGTTGTTTGACATGAAAGTGTAGATGAAGCAAAGGTGTGAAATTAATTCTGCCTTTTGTATTTCTTCTCTAACTTTTTTAATCCCCAAAGCATCATTGTGCATTTCAAGAAGCACCAGCACATTGCTGAGTGCTCTTTGTTAGGGCAGTAAAAGCAAACCCTATGTCTGTGATTGATTTTTGTCCTTCTGACACTGTTTTGTATGGTTATTGCTCTTTTCTCTCCTGTCCTGTGTTTTGGACACAGTTCTTGTTGCTAGTATGAATGGGGGAACAAACCTTGAGAGACAGAGATGGAAAGGTAGGTACTGATTGATCAAACCCAACCATGTCCAACAATGGGGTTCTCTGACCACCACGCTTCCCATGAAGCTCTTGGTATAACCTAAAGAATTTCCAGACACTTGCTTCAAAACTTCTCTAAAGCATACCCTCTTGCAAATGAAGACAAAATGTTTGAAAGGGCTGCACAGGGCTTGTGCTGCTTCCCCAAACTGGATTGTCTCTGCAGGGTTGGTGTGAAAGGAATGCACTCTTTGGGCAATCTCAACCAGCAGCTCTCTGTGGTTCAGAGCCAAGACCTGCTATTGGAGAAAGATGCAAAGAACCTGAAATGAGCTTGGTGTAGGAGTGGAGCACTTTGTGTTGTTCCCAGCTGCTGTGTAACCCTGCCAGGTCCACGTGGCTGGAAGACCTCCAAAAGCTGCCATGCTGGTAATGGAAGGATGCAGCTGCAGGTATGACCCAGTGCTTGAGCATAGGGAGGGGTGCAGTATTAACCTGTACCTGCATGAAATTGTTGATGCATCATGTCGTGGTGTAGGTATTTTAGCTGTTATATTCTGAACAGGAAATCACAGCAGTGTTTGAGTTAGAAGGGATCCTTAAAGGCCTGCGAGTCCAACTCCCCTGCATTGAACGGGGTTACCTACAGCTCTGTCAGGTGCTCAGAGCCAAAATAATGGAACACACTGACTGTTTTTACTGCTTACATAAAGCCATCATTTGATTTCTTTGATGTCTCTTCCGCGTATTAGTCTGCACTGTTCCATTAGATAAGGCCAACCATAATTTGCTAATGAGAATAACTGTCTTCACAAAGACAAACCAAGAGTATTTTTAGCAAAAAGATAGACTAACCAGACCACCAAGAGATGTGGCCGCATTAAATATCCCTATATAACATACAGACGTAATGCATGGGATTAGGCATTGTGAATCCAGTACTCTTTCCAAGGAGGATAAGTATCACTTTGAAATTATATTTAATTGTCCACTCCAGACTTTTTATATCATTTAGTTTGTCTGGCTATGCTATTAGTGCCTTACATCAGGGAAAGAAAGCCTGCTGTGACCTTACAATGTGCAAACCTCCAGGCAGAGCTTCTCCATCCTCCTCTCAGGACAATCTATTGTGCAGGAACAAAGGCTCAGCATAAAGGAAAATTAACTTGGAGGTTAAAAAGGCTCTTTCAGTGTGCAAAGAACCCCTCAGGCTGGTGGTGGTCTCATGTGCCTGGATGGTCTGGCGGTGATGGGCCCTTGAGGTCTGTGTCTGACCTACTTTGGAGAAGGTCCTGAAGTTGCCACTATAGAAATAGACCTGCTTAGAGGCTGGGAGGTCTTTGAAAAAAAAGAGGCCTTTAAAAACCCTTCCTTTAAAATAATTAAACCCAGGGGTATAACAGTAACTAAAAATGGGTTAATTTTCGACTGGAGATGCCTCTGTTGCCTGGCCTCGTGAGAGCTGACATGCAGAGTTCCCCCAGACCCCACTAAATGAACTCCTGATGGCTTTTCTCCCCGAGTAGGATTAAAGCTGCCTTCTCCAATTTCTGGCTGCCTTTTTCATGTAATAAGTGCAGAAGCAAGACTCACTTGTGCAGCAAGCTTGCTGATCAGGGCGTTCATCAGCCTGTTTCTGGAAATGACCCCAGTGGGATGGTTACAGATGTACCCATCTGAAGAAAAATGACCACTGCAGCACCATTGCCCAGCACACCAGAAGGTGAGGCCTCAGGGTCACAGCTTGCTGATGGCCAACACTGTAACAGCAGCATTTGCTCAGTGAAGATTTGCAGCCTTCTCATCTCTAACAGCAGCACTGTGCTGCTGAGCTCATTTGTGCAGTGCACATTAATGCCCCCTGTGTGTCCGTGTCAGCTTTCCCTGATAGTGGCAGGACAGTAGGCAGAATCCCCTTGCGTGGTGTGGAAGAGCCTGGGCTGTAGAGATATTGCTATAGAGATTCCAGCTGTTTAAAATGGAATATTGATCAGATAAAGGCAGTAATTTCTCAAGGAAAACACTTCGTTTATGTAGTTACTGGTAACTAGCAGCACTGTGTTATTTCTTCATGTCTGACCAGTAAACATGAGGGGTACAGACCAGAGAGGTGGTGGGTGCCCCTGCAGACACCCAAGGTCAGGCTGGATGGGCTCTGAGCACTGATGGAGCTGTGGGTGTCCCTGCTCAGTACAGCAGTTGGACCAGATGGCCTTTAAGGGTCCCTTCCAACTCCAACAGGTCTGTGGTTCTATGACCTGGCCGTGGGTCTTAGCACGGCTTGAGAAGATGGAGTGTTTTGGCTGGGGAGAAAATTATGGGATGTACTTGAGAGATGGAAGTGTGAAGGATAAAGGAATACAGGAACAAGAATAAGGGAGCACTGAGAAAGGAGAAGAGTGGGATCATGAGCAGAGCTCTCTGGCTCCCTCGTGTCTCTGCTTTTGCTGTGCTGGTGACTTTCCAAATCCGTGCCGTAAATGAGATAGTCACACAGAACAAAAGGTAGTATTAAATGAAATTAATAACTGTCAAAATCTATGACAAAAAAAAAAAAAAAGTAAAAGAAAAAAATAGATTTCTAATTACCCATGTGCTGCCTGGCACCCCCAGAACTGTAATTTCCAATTTCATCTTTTCTGGGTGGCCATGGATCTGAATTCATTCAAAGAGCGTGGAAAGAATTAAGATTTAATTTAACCAAAAAAGAAAAGAAAAGAAAAAAGCTACTAAAGAGTTAGATTGGATTCTTAAATTAAATATGAACCTGTAAAAGGGCTGAGCACTCCCAGCCTTCCTCCTCGACAATTCTCTGCAGTAATAAACCAAAATACTACCAAAGATGCTGAGGCTCTGTCCCCAAGCAGCGGGATGGAAGTGAGCTGATTTTTACAATGTTTTTGTTTTCGGAATGAAGGAGGTAAACGTGAGTTTACCTCCTCACTGTGCTGCTGATAGACTCAGGCTGGCCCAAGATGGGGACAGCTGAAGCTGTTGGCACTGGGAGGTGGGCTCGGGGCACAGCCCGGGCTGGATGTCATCCCTCATCAGCCACAAAGCTGTACTTAGCAGCAAGGTATCAAGGCGTGTGTATTATAAATAGCACTCTGGTTTTAGTGGTGCTTTCTGTCTGATGGCGCTCTGTAATTAAAGCTCGTGGTCTGACCTCTGCCTGCGGAGGGGAAGGCAGCCCTCGTGCCCACCCTTCACTTATCCTCCTGCTGCACAGACCTGTCACCACGGAGATAAGGACTGGAGCAAATTAAGATGTAGGGATTTCTTTTGGGACTTTTCTAGGCAAAAAGAAGGTTTTAATTGGTTTTCAATTCTGCGTCAGCCAAAGGTCGTTAATTAGGTTTTACATCTTTCTCTGTATCGCTCTCCTCTTCTTGTTGAGCCTGCTGTGATTTGGGCTTTTTAAAGCAGATAAAAATTCAACATTTCTCTTTGTTTTAAAAGAAACAAGGTGCTGATTGAGTCCGTGTGGGCACCAAAAATAGCAAACAGCTGGGACATAAACCTGCTAAAGGCAATGCTTTAATGGATTTAGCTATTATATTTAGATTACCTGACAAATGTAGCATTAAAAACCTCCTAGCTTTATTCTCATTTCTCTTATTTCTTGTTTTCCTTGTGTTCTCTAGCTTGGCAAACTGTCTTTAACGTTCCCAATTGGAGTTCTTAGTTTCTATTCACTTCTCCAATTTGTTTTTTTATTTTTAAACAAGTTTGCCTGCAGCCTGCATCGCAGAGCTCTGCTGTGGCAGTGACACCCCTACAACTTAATTCTGGCTCGTGTCAATCCACAGTTGCAATCCAGCCTCACTGACCTCCTGTCCTTTTCTTCTGGTCAGTGGAAACAGCATCCCACCCGAGTGGCCAGGAGAAGTTTGAGAAGGGATTTAATTAATTATTTTATCATCATTATTATTATTAATGGAGCCTGCACTCTGCAAAGGGATGGGTCAGTTTGGACGGTGCCAGCTTTGTGCAGCTTTGGGAAGCAGAGGTTGAGCTGTGGCACCTTCCAAAGTCAATAGAAGTGGTCCTTCTGTCTCAGGCAGATTTGGCACCAAAATTGATTGAATGTTCCAGTAACATTCCCTGTGGCAGACTGTTATTCGAGTCCAGACAGTGGATTTGTTAAAAACCAACCACACAAGTGTGAAGCCGAACTGTTATTTATCTCAACTGCCTGAATATGAACTCACTCTTGGGACTATGTCATTTCCTGGGTATTTCCACTAATTTCACTAGTGTTCCTAAGACTGAATGCTGCTCTGAGCATCTTTTTCTTCCCAGCGAGCAGCAGTGCTGCTTTGGTAATGTTTCCAGTCTCCATGGTTTGTCTAAACCTGTTGGGACTTTCGGACACGGATCCTCTATGGTGCACCCATATCCCATACTTCTGTGTAGCTCTCAGCAGTGCAAGGCAGGAGGTTAATCCCAATTACAATGAGGGCTTATGTTAATAAGTAACTGATAATATAGCGGCTTTACCCAGAGGAGGGGACAACTCAAACATATGGCCAAATCACATCAGTTCCACTATTAAAAATTATTATTATTATTGGTATTATTATTATTTATAGGACAAAAGGTAATTGCCTTATGTTGTGCCAGGGGAGGTTCGGGTTGGATGTTAGGAAAAAATTTGTCGCTGAATGCGTGGTGATGCACTGGAACAGGTTGCCCAAGGAGGTGGTGGGGTCACCATCCTTAAAGGTGTTCCAGAATCATGGAGAAGTGGCACTGAGGAAACGTGGTCCAGGGTGGTCCACAGGCATGGGTTGATGGTTGGACTGGATGATCTTAATGGGTTTTTCCAACGTTAATGATTCTATGATTCTATCTTTATTGGGAGAGTTTACTGTGTCCTTGCCACCACTGCCCCAACCCTCTTTCGTGGGATTCCTCTGAAATGCAAAGGGATCTGCTGGAGGGAAGTGCAGATTTCTTTGGGCAAAGTTGGCAAATTCAGTGTGCTGAGAAGTTGTGGAGTTTTGCTTTCTATCCTGGGAAGGATTTCTAGAGGAGTGGATGTTCAGCAAAATCTGCCGCTTGATGCTGACTCTACAGCTGGTCCAAAATAACAGTAATTTTTCTGTAGATATTTATAAAAACTTCTTTGTGCTTAAGGTCCCGGTAAAAATACTTCAATTAATTTCTGTTTATGAGCTGCTTTATTGTATTTTTCTCTTTTTGACCTTCTTTGAAAATCACGTTATTTTCATTTAAAAAAAAAAAATCAATTTTTTAAAAATTGAAAAACACCACCTGTTTTTCTCCCTGTGCAATTCCTGATGAGCAGATCCCTCTGCCAGAGGTGTGCAGTGATGAGTGGGGTTGGGCAGCTCTGTCTGCTCCCAGTGGGGCTGGTGGTACCCCCAGTGGTACCATGGCTGTGCCAGAGGAATCCTGCAGCCTTCTGCTCACAGAGCCCTTGCAGACAGCTGGTGTGATGAAACCCCTTCTTTTCCTCCACTGCGTGATTATTCAGACACCAAGTTTTTCTCGGAGGCAAATGGGAGCAGCTCACGCTCCATGTCTTGCGTATCTCCTTGCATGGAGGAGCTCAGATGCCATCTGGGCCCCTGGGCTCAACATGACACAATGAGCCAGCACTGCTCTGACCACGCTGGACTGGTTAGCACAGCATCAGCGTGGATAATAAATGCTGAGCTGTGTGTGTTGGAGACACTTCAGCAGTGATACCAACGGCTCTTCAGGGTGGATGATATTGGTGGAGTGGTTTTCAATTTGTTCCTGGCCCATATGTCTCTCTTTTTCAGCGTGGTGATAGAAATTGCTTCATTATGAACTATCTTGCAGCCGCAGACCTCAAAAGTTTCTGAATTAGAAACAAATTGCATCGTTGATTACATTTTTTTTTTTTTTTTTTTTTTTTTTCAGATCTTCATTCTTCAGGAGATGAAACGCATTTTTTATTGCTTCCCTTCCCAGGGGCTTGGGGCAGTAATTACCAAATTACCAACCCAATGTGAGGCCACGTGTCCTCACAGCGCACCCTTCAGCCCTATCAGTCCCTCCAGTATCACCCCCTTTCCTCTGGCCCTCTGTTCGACAGTTTTGAGGTTAAAAAAAAAAAAAAAGGCAAATCCTAATGGTACAGTGCAGTTCTACACTTCATCTTACATCTTACTTCGTATGACAGTGATTGCCTTGAGCACAAGCCTGACACGTTCCTCAAACATCACAGCTGCTTCTTGGGCCAGCGGACCTTAATGGACGCCACGAGTGGGATTGCTCCCTCCAGTAATTCTGACCCCCGCAGAGCTGTTCCCATTATCCATTCCCAACTGTTTCACCTCAGAGCTGTGAATCCCACAGGGAGATTTCACTGACTGCCGTGCTCTGGATAGATGAGAGCAGGTATATATATTCCCAATTCTCTTATAAGGAATGATGTGCTATTGGTCTGGCCTGATTTCCATAGATGAAAACATATGACATTTGATTCCACTTTCCACTTTTCTTCCCCATCTTGTTGTGTTGCAGATGATTATTATGTACAGGTAGAGCAACAGAGATGCTGTCCTCTTAATTAGATTTATCACAAGTGCCCAGCCTCACACGTATTGACAATTAGAAAGTGTTCTTTGGATGGAGGTAATTGTCTGATATGGGAACATCGATAAAGCAATAGAGTGATTAACAAAATACTGAAAACATATGGATAAATCTGAAGCTGTCCAATCTGGGTGTTCTCATGGCGAGGGGGTAAGTAATAAGGTTAGTCAGAGGACGGATCCATCACCACTGTGAAACCAAATTGTTTTTTATGGGATTGTGTGATTGAAGAGCTTCTTGCAGTCTGATCTGGCTGGAGGCCAGCGAGCTATGACTGCAGGCACTCGGGGAATGGCAGCACCTTCGCTGCACCCTGCAGTAATTGCTGTGAGCAGGAAGGTTAGTCAATACCCGAGTTCGTGGTGTTCATATTGCCCCTAATTCACCTCATCTCACGTGTACATCTTCTCAATATTTTCTGTTCTCTGCACTGGAGTGGAGAAATGGCAGAAATTATATGCTTTAATAGAATTTGGCATTGACTCTTGTACCAGAGAATGGCTGAGATGATGGAGGTTGTGCTGTGCAGCCACTGCCAGCCAAGGGTGAGCAGCTGGGGCTGTTTGGGTGGGGTGGCTCGGACCAGCATTAAGAAAAGGAGAGATAGCAAGTCCTGGGTTTGTACTTCTCTCACAGAAAAGAATCAACCACTGTATGTAAGCATTGCAATGTTCCAGCCAGCTTGTAATCAGCTGCTCTGTACGATGCTGTACCCTTGGCCTCCAGAGAGTTGGGTTGAGAATGTCTTCCTTCAGTGCGTGCTTTTTTTCTGTATCTCCATTTAAAATGTTTCTGTGCCACCTATCTTGTGACCTTTTCCCTTGTGTCTCAGTACCTAAAATGTCTTTTCTGAGAAGCCTAAAGAAGTGTGGCTGGTGTGGTGTCTGATCCCAAGCTTTCCCACTCAGGAGGAATGGGAGGCGATTTGGGTATCAGAGATTCTTACTGTTGTCTCTGCCTTATTGTGTTCCTTGTCAAATGACTGAAAGGGAGTCACTATTGTTTTAGGCTTCTGTTTGGAAGTATCAGTTCCATAGCTAATTATGTATGAAATCAGACTGTTTTTTAAAACTCTTTGAAGTTTTTACAAGCATGACTTAAAGTAAGGAAATAGACCAATATTTCCCCTTACTTTGAAGTTACTAAGACCAAATCTAATTGCAAAGTGATTAAGACTGAGTCACCACAATTGTGTCTCCTCTGAACAGTTTTCAAGCAATATTAATACTCTTAAGTATAAAACATTTCGTAAATAGGAGCACAGAAGCTGGGAGGTTGGGCTCTGAGCAGTCTGAATTTTATGCTGAACTTCAAGTTGCCTTTCAGTGAGTGACAGCATTACATAAAACATCAAAGCCATTCTGTGCACTGCATGGAAAAAAGATCTACCTGCTTAAAAAAGCAAAATCAATGATGGAAGACATTGCTTAGTTGTCTGTTCCTACAACTTTTCCGGGTCTTTTTTTAATAATCATTTATTTATAAGCCGCAGAATTAATGCCTGAGCAGCTTTAAAATGAGGGCCTAGGGATACTCCAAGGTTAACAATTGTATTTTTATTTTCATAGTGTGCTATTTCAGTTATTAAAAGCTATTGGAGCCGATGATAACAGTCACCCATAACAACAGATAATTGAATAGATTTAATGGAGTCTTGATTTTAAAATACTTGCTTTGAATGACAATATGCAAAGTTAAATAGATGATGGATGAGTAAGATTAAATGGAATGAAACTCTGCCTTACCCAATATCAAATACATTAATATAATTCTAAAATACAGTTAAAAGGCCATGAATGTCACGGTCAAGGAAAACACCAATGCCGCTTGCAAATGATAGAGTCTTTAAGGTTGGGAAAGACCTCTAAGATCTGATAGTCCAACCATCCACCTGTCACCATTGCCCACTAAACCATGTCCCCAGGTCCTGCATCTTACCCTTTCCTTAAACACCTTTGGGGACAGCGACCCTTCCACCTCCCTGGCCTCACCACTCCTTTTGAAAATGTTCTGCTAGCCAAAGTTGAAAGATGAGTGCCTAAATGCATCCGTAGGTATGCACACTTGTTCTGACTCAACAGCATTGGCATCTCATGGAGGTTTGTGTTGGTTTGGGTTTGCACTCAGGTCCTGTTCTCCTGCCTTTGGGCACTCAGTCGTGCTGCAGATGTGTGTTTTGCAATAGCTGGGTTAGGAAGATGGAGGAGTGCTTTGTAGGAGCAAATTAAAGCAGTTTTCAGAGTGACATGGAGTTAGATAGTTGTTATCTAAGAGTCCGGGGGAAAATAGTATCAAAATGATAATACAGTTAATTAATAAGTCACGAATCTGTCCTGATCTGTTTGTGTACTGTTAAAGTTAAAGGAAAGGTGACCCCCTGTGCTCCCTCCTGAGACAGCACAGAATCATCCACAGGGGGATAAATTTGGGTCTTTTTTATTCAGGCCACCTCATTAAGGATTCAGTTCAGACCCGTAATGCTTCTGTACTGAGTCATCTGGATCAAGAATAGGACTGTTTTCAGCCTCCAGACCAGGGTGATAAACAGGTCTCATTAGACATCTTTCAGGGTCATGGGTTAATATGACTATAAATCTAAGGGTAATTTCTCTGAAAGCCACAATGAAGTCATAGTCTTGGGTGTAAAATGTCAGCTTTATTGTTCCAACATGATTTATTCAAGAAAAGCAGCTATAGGTAATTTGTGATTTGTGCGAAAACATGAATTCGTGCATAATAATCTTAATGGAGCTTGTTTACATCTTCTTGTGCATAATTAGTGAAACATATGATCCAAGTTGTTCTCATTTAGAGCCCTGTTTTGGCTGGGCGATGCTGTGGAGTCGGCGTTGCCAAGAGCTATACTGCGTAATGCTTTCTGATGGATTTAGTGCCATATCTGCACACAGCAGTGGGATCTGCAAATGTATGACAAAAAGATCAGGGCTATCATAAACAGCAATAGCTGCTGGAAACGAAAGCTGTGATTCCAGCACTGGCAATTCCTTGGTGCCACACACAAGTGAGATCTATCAGCTGTGTCTCATACAGAAGCTTGACATGGAGTGACTGACGATACCAATTAGGTGTTGCTGACTGGACAGCCATTAGCATTATTAAATATTCTTAAATTCCTTCATGTTCTTGGTTATTGATACGTGATTACTGGAAATCAGTGTTTTGGGTTGATCTTTTATGCTCTCTAGTTAAATTAAAGAAGGAGGAGGATGTTATTTCATATTTTGCTGCCCAATCTATAGGATAACCAGCATTGATAATGACACTGTAGTTATGACAGTAGAACTGAGCCTGATCAAATGTTTGCTGCCAATTAGGATTTGGTGAACTTTTACCTTTTTGCAGCTTTCAAGCATTCTGACTCATACAGATGTAATGGGTTTCTGAGAAATGGTTTATGTAGCCTGTTCCAACAGGAGACATATTTGCAGATAGATCATCTCACTGAGTTACCTCTCCCCTATTCACTCTTCATCACGTTGCATGTTGTAATTTGCTTGCTAATTACGTTCTTTGCTCCTGTGTTGGATTTATGAAGCTCTTTTAACAGCAGAAATCAGCAGGATTCAATGACCCAGGTGGAAGATAGTCTCAGTGAGTAACCTGCCCTCTGCATGCCCATTGCCTGTGCAATGCCTGGCCCCTGTGCAGCCCCTCCGTGCTCTCCCAGACCTCCCCCTGCCCCAGGGCAGGGTTCTTTTGCTGCAGCCTTCCCTTCCCTGCTTTGCTCAGCAGAAGCTGGAGGCAATCCCCAAACAAGCACCTGGTGCAGAGCCCATGCTTCCCACCTCTGATTCATTTTGCTGGGGGTGGATTTTCTCCTTATTACCCCAGCCCCTGGCATAAAGGGCCGGACAGAAAAGGAGGTTTGGGTAACAGATATCTGCTTGTTGTTGAAAGTGCTTGCATGAACTAGATAAGGGGAAAGTAGTTCTGGAAGGAGGGAGAAGATCAAACTGTATGGACACCAGTTCCCATCAAATCCTCATTCTTGGTCCAGCTGGCTCCCATTCCTGGAGCTGATGAACATCATCTCTGCACAAGGCAGCGCTGTATCAGGGAGCCAGAAACACAGGGTTGTAGCTCCATCCCCAAGTCAGCAGCTCCATCATTTACTTTGTTTGATCACCTCTTTCATTTCAGCTGTTTTCCAGGGCACAGCATAGCAGCCTTTGAGTTTGAGCTCTCTCTTTCCACAAAAAAGGCCATCGTGCCTCTCCCCGATACCTGTCTGTGCTTTAACCCTGCTGCAGGATCTCTCCCTTGGCCTTGATGCTGAGATCTTCAAGTAATGACTAATCATTAGCACACTGCAGCCAAGCTTTAATTTTCCCAAATCAAAAGCCTTTTACAGCTCTGCAGTGTGTATGATCTGCGCAGAAGGTGTATCGGCTCCAGCTGGAGATAACAGGTATGCCTTACACACAGCCATGTCCCATGTGCATAGGCAGAAATTGCTTTTCATGTCTTTCCTATAAATGAGGTTCTTGCAAGTAGTTACTGAGCTCAGCATGGAGCTGTTTCTGAAAGAGTGTCTCATCTGAGGCCTTTTACTTCTGGAGCTTTCTGGTCCTGCTAAGCCACAGAGTGCTCTCACCATGCAGAATGGGAACCAGGATCCAAACACCCTTACTGAGCTCTGTGGCATTACTGCACCATCACATCTGTCGGTACCTCAATAATTTCTAAAAAGAAAGAAAAGAAAAAAAGACTTTCCTGGGTATTGCAGAAGTGAGGCTGAACTTTCTCCAGTGCAGTTAGGGATAATCTGACATCAGTGAATTATTACTGTTCCAGGAGTGGAATTTTGCTGCTTTGATTCCTGATGCTGCAGTGCGATGGCACAGAGATTCTGTTGGGTCATTTCCCAGTACTTGGCTGGGAGGGGGGGTTGGAGATTCATGATCCTTGAGGTCCCTTCCTACCCGGGCCATTCTGTGACTTGCAGCACGTGGGGTTGCCCCCACAGCAAGTACTCCTCATCCATTTCCCCAGGCACCATAGTGTTTCCCACTGACCATGGGGACCCGTGGGCAACTGTGGAACTGGGATGGTGACAAAGGGTAAATGGTGTTTGATTTTCAACCAGAGGGATGCCACAGAGCTGGCCAAGCACTGTCCCATGGATTCTGTTCCATCAGGCCAGCACCTTGCTCCTTCCTCAAAGCACACAGGTCCCCACCCCTGCACTATTTCAAAGATGCCAGGCTATTTCTCTGTGGCTGTTTTATTGCCCCAAATGTTTTTTCTTTTTATTGCATACTTCAAATGCAATAAAATCAAAATAAAGGGGCCAATAAAAGAAAATGCTCTTTCCTGGCACTTACCCTCTCTGCAGATGTTTCCAGAATTGCTCCTGCCTGAATGCTGCCTGTTCCCCAGCACCATTTGCCCTGTTACGTCCCCAAAGACGCTTCCTTTTGTTGCCAACACTATTTTTCTGGGATTGCTTTCCCAACACTCCAGCCCTGCTCTGTGACATGCTGGAGACTGCCAGCAGATAGGACATGGTTGCAAACGCAAAGATGAAGGAGTCTCTGGATATGCAGCAGCCAAACACAGGTCTCTCTGCATTAATTTCAAGCCAGGCTTGTCCCAGCCCTGCTGACAAACTCAGCAAGGTGCTGCTCGTGCCTTCTCTCTCCATTTTGCTTCTAGGGCATCGGTAAACCAGGGAGCAGATCTGGAGGATACAGGGCTGATCCTTATGGTTTAGGAATGCAGCTCTTTCTCCTCCCCTGGCATCAGTCCTGTAAACAACGGAGCAGACTGGAGGCTTCCAAAACCACTGCAGTGGGATGTGACCATCCTGCGCAGAGGCCTCTCATGAAGGAGCAGGAGTCCATCAGCTTTGTCAGCCCAGAAAATGGGTTCCATCTCCATCCCTTACAGGTACCTCTCTCGTTCTTTCCAACACTAATGTGGGAGGCAGTAAATTACGAGTTTGGTATTGAATTCTTCAATTACAGCCCTTGCTTTGCGATTTCTGCCATCTGCTAGGGTTGAAGGTACCTTTAAGGCTTTTATTTTAAATCCTACTTCATAACCAGTAAAATATTAAAAGAGGACAAGATAACCTTGTCGGACAGATTAGATACCAGTTTTCTGATTGTTTGCTTTATAATATGTTTACAAGCTTGGTTGATTAAGGTAAAAGGCTTATAGAAGAGGACTCCCACCTTGAGAGGTTTTCCTACTTTGAAAATAACATGAAGAATTTATGATCATTAGCAGCATGATTTATAATTTATAATCATCAGCACCGAACTAGGGTAAGATAAGCTGATTTTAGAATAGCTAAATGTAGGCTGAAGCACAAAGCAAAATAAACGTAGGCTACATTGGAAAGATGTTGAAGCCTTTGCGTTGCAGATGAATTCAAGGTTTAGTGGCACAACCTGTTTTAGTGTGTGTGATGGCCCTGGGTATATAACTCAGGGCTGGCGGCTGATGTCAGCTCTGTTAGGGCTCAAAATCTGAGCTTGTCTCTCTTCTCCATGCTGTGGAAATGAGAGGGGCCTTCAGTCCCATCCTGCACCTCCTCGGGCCGTAACACACACAGGATGAAGCTGTCCTTGGCTCTTCTTTTGCCCAAAGGTCATACAACTGCATATTGTTTTTCCATTCAATCTAGCAGCCTCTCACAAAGCCTTGCACTGAGAGGAAAAGCTCTCTTTGTGTTGGTGCTCGCCACTGTCAGCAGAGACTTAATTTGTCTTTTACAGCGTTGCGCGGCTGCTCCAGGCGTGACCCCGTGCAAGCAGCAGTCAATACTTTCCGTGGATGGAATTAGCTGTGATCTTGTGTAGACAAGGAAAAATCTCACTCTGATCTTGTCAGTAGGAGGCTGTTTCAGTACTGCTATGAGGAAGCTAACAAACAGGAGAGAAAGAGCTGGCAAGGTATGAAAACCCCGCCATGAGTTTCACTGGGGAAGTCCCTCCCTCTCACTGTTTACCTCTTTGTTTAACCTTGGTTTGAGCTGACTTTGGAACACAGCAGTGACAGCAAACCTGAAATTTCCTGCAGAGGCCCCAGGCAGCAGTGGTGAAGCCAACCCAGCATTTGATTCACAGCCCCACGTGGCTCTTGTGATATGTATGTTTAGTTTTGTGTTGAGAAAACATATATTTATGAGCATTTTGGCACATTTCTCTCTCTATCATTTATGGGTAAAGTAACTATGGGAGGATTTCTTTTTCCTTTGCTCCCCTCTTCCCTTCCTCATCTTTTTTCCATTTTCTGATTGCTTGACACAGCTCTCCTAACTGAAAGAAGACGGTCAAAGGTGAGTAAAGGTGAATACTGATTCTTCATTTTCATTTGAGTCTTTTTGTAATATGTGTGAACACAAAC
This sequence comes from Meleagris gallopavo, assembly GCF_905368555.1. Taxonomy (NCBI): domain Eukaryota; kingdom Metazoa; phylum Chordata; class Aves; order Galliformes; family Phasianidae; genus Meleagris; species Meleagris gallopavo. Next base: position 3,128,893 of record NC_139412.1, on the reverse strand, counting down.
TCCATGTTCTTTCTCCACTGTTGCCCAGTAAGACTCCCAGAATCAAAATGGTTTTGTTTTTTGTTTTATTGCTTCTTCGTATTAATTCTGAGGTCTGAGCATCTCCCAAGGAATTGTTGGTATTTATCAATGCATGATGGGTTGATGGTTGGACTTGATGAGATCTTTTCCAACCTTAATGACTCAAAGATTGTGTGATTTATGGAAACTACACTGACAATAACATGATTTATCTCATGGGATATTTCAGAGAATCAGGCAAAGCCTCCTTTAAAAACATTAATATAATTTTTTTTCACAAGGGCTCCTTTTGTCTCTTTGGGATGCACTGCAGGTGCCAACGGAGGGATTAGGGGAAGTTCAAAGGTACGAAGTATTAAGTGGCAGAACTGATAGAGAGTGCAGGTGGTTCTTTGTGCAGTGCTTGTCCGAGGCAGGAACCACTCAGTATCTGGCATCTGCCGTGGTCCCATCCCAGGAACACAGGTGGAGCAATTTCCAGCATTTACAACCATGTAATCCTCTCCAAGTCCCACTGCCCTCTTTCAAGAACAGACATCAAAAAGCATTCTTCCTGGTCCACTTCCACATCTTTTTGGCATGCAATAGGTGTTTCCTTGCTTTATTTTGGGAGAAGTTTGCCCGAAGTCAAATTTCACCCCAATGGCTCTCCAGGGGCGATTCCAAACACGTTACAGTCAAGCTGGGGATGAACTTGAATCCATGAGTACAAAACCACTGCCCACATTGTCTCCTTTCCTTGCACTTCTGTTTTTTGCCCTGAAGTGGTTAAATTTCAAGCTGAAGCTTCTTCGGGATGACTGAAAAGAATGGCATTTTCTGTTGCAAGAGGCTCAGCTTTGCTTCCTTCCCCCTCATCGCCTTCACCACATCTTAAAAGGCACCGCTGATGCTGTGCTGCTGCTCGGAGCGGTGTTTGTGAATGTGACCGTGTCACCCACACACTTCACAAGGCCAAAGTGAGAAAAGTCACCGAGCAATAACAAATCTCATGCTGTCCACAGCTTCGGCGAGACAAGGAAACCAAGGCGCTAATGGCTTTGGGCAACAGGCCTTCCAACAGCAGCTTCGTGGTAGAGACAGTTACATCACAGGATAAAATTAGGCTCTGGCCTTGAAACTTATCTGTGGCAGAGCAGGAGCTGTAGCCTTGCAGCCATCCGCATCTCATGTAATTCTCCAGAAATTACGCGCTTTGAAAATCCCTGCCTTTCATTCTGACAAGCTGAAATCTTTTCTTATGGCACAAAGTGCTTTCTCTTCTGGCCTTTGTCTCCTTCTCTCTCTCTGCCATGCGTTATGTTTAGAACATTTTCTCCTCGCTCATCCTCACCGTAAAATATCATTTTATCACGCATACAACAGCATGAAACAGAGGGATGTGCAGATTGTCGGCTCTTCTCAGGAGTTACTGCAGCCTGTGTGTTTATCTCCCAATCTCAGCTCCCCCTGGCAGTCCATTCATGGGCAGAAAAACAACACAACAGCAAGTGTGGATTGTAAATAATATTGCCACTCCACAAAGCCTACGTGCTTAAAAAGCAAGCAAGCAAAGAGAAGTGCATGCAATGAAAGCCTGTCTCTGCTTTTGTCCTCTGAATGCAGGCTTGCTGCTCTTGGTGTGAGAGTATAAATGAGCAAACTGTAATATAATCAGAAAGCTTAGAGATAATGAATGTTTTGGTACCTCTATGTAGTGACAATGTCAACTGGCCCTCCGTTAATAATAGGTGTGTTTTCAGTGCAGAGCAGGTGTAATAAATCCACATTAAGGCTGGGGAGATACCACTGATTTCCACTTCAATAGAAGCAGATAGCAAAGTCAGGTCTTTTGTGAAACCTAATCGATGACAAACCAACCAATAACACGTGTATACAGAAGTGCTAGAAATTCCTGCAGCACCTGTGGGCCCTACACACTGCAAATGGGCCTCATTCAATCCAACAGGAGTTGCTACCAAGGGTAATCCATTACCACATCCATTTAATTTTATGCAAATTCTAATGTTCACAAAGCAATCATACCTGGTAAATCTGTGCAGGAGCTGCACTTTCTAATTGGTTTTTGCACAGTTCCGTGCTCTGAAAAATTGTTTGTTGACAATTATGATTAAAAAAAAGTATAAGTTTCCAAATCAGAACTTTTTAAAAAAGATGTCAGAGCACTTTTCAACACATTTCCCTGAGGATTTTATTAAGATGGATATTGGAATAAGTTAGGCCTATGGTTTGGTAGATACATTAATCTACGCAAAAACACATTAAAAACAAGACAGATTTATTTCAAATCCTGAAAGCTAAAAGCCGTTTTTTTTTTCAGAAAAAGGAAAATTTTAAAGCTCAAGGTGATAATAAGGAAGTCTGCTTGCTTTGAAAGGAATAATTTAGTGCTGGCTGAAGCCTTGATTGTTTTTCCCTTCGGAGCAGCATGGTAAGCATTGGGTTGCTCTACTGACTGCAACGCTCACTGTAAAACAGTGTGAATAAACCAGTGCTGCAGACTCAGAGTGTGAATCCATTTCTCTTTTTCTCCCTCACTGAATATCAGATTATTAACGAGCATTCATAATAATATAGGCTGCTTTCACCCTTGTCAGAGATGGTAACTTTGTCTTACTCACAAACACCCCGGATAAGGGTGGGTAAGGGCAAAGCAAAGACTCAGATGAGGCAGGGAAATGTTTGCTTTTGCAGTGACAGGATTAAAAGAATCTCCCCATTCATAATGCATAACGAGGGACCAGGAAAGCGCAGAGCCCTCCTGAGACAGCCCAGGAGCCCTTTAATAATGGAACATTCACCTCTGGCAACCGTGGGCCTTTGGAATTGCTGGGTCTTGGAAGAGCTAATTTCTAGTTACACTGAAAAGGTCTGACTTATACCATACAAACCTCAGGTTGGACTGAAATTGTGTCTTTGCTTCCATGGATATTTGTGCTGTGCTGGGGCTGTGCTTAGTGGTGCCGTGGGTGTTGCTCATCAGGCACAGGGGAGGCTTTCAAAAGTTCATTAGAGGATGGATTTACACTCCTGCTTTCTCTCTCTTGGTCTCATGATCTCATCTATTCTCCTTTCTTTCATTAGCACTTTATATCATTTGACACTTCATCAGCGTGATGGTCTGTTTACTGTATGCAAATAATTCCTGAATTATGCATGAATAATTACGAATTTGTGTATCGGTTTCCTGAACTGGCTCAGTGCCATGTAAAATTAGCTTCACTCAAATGTGAGCACAAAAACACGCCGACACAGTCGAATTAGAATTGAAGGAAGAACTCACCTTGAAGCGAGCACAAACTATTGAGCACTGCTGGAAAGGAACAAAGTACAGCTGGAGTCTGGCAGATTCTGCCATGATCTGAGGGCTTGGAGAAGGCAATCATGTGTGGTGGAATGTGGTCTTCTACATTGGAATGCCTCTTTCAGGTGTCATCCTCCTGGCATGGCTCATCCAGCCTTGCTGGCAGCCTGTGGGACCCTAACACAACTGGCTAATTGTAAATCAGTTGATTAAATTGTAATGAGGTATAGACATTTAATTTCTCTGCCATGATGATTTCCTGCAAAGCCTACTTCCACGCATCAGCCTGCCTCTGAGCAGATGACACGACCTGCACAAAAGAAGATTTCAAAAGCTGAAGGAACCTGCTGCATGCTGTGCTCCATCATTATCCTATGAAATTCTGCTCTGAAAAACCCTTCAGCAGATCCACTTTCTGCTGCAGATCTAAGGGAGGTGGAGAAGACAGCAGTCCTTTCAGTGGAAAGAGAGCAAGAACCAAAGTGTTTTATTCCTTTCTAATTTTTCTGCCAAGAAAGCCTGAAACGTGTTTCAAGAAGGGCCAAAGACATCTTTCTAGCTTAGGTACAGAGAAACCATTGAAAAAGCCATTCTCAGATGGCAAAATGCTCATTCTTAAAATCTTAACCAGTGGACATATTAGTCTCCCAGTTATTCTGTCATTCATCAGAGTTTACTGTAGTCACTTTTCTCCTTCAAAAAAAGAAAAACAACAAGAAATCATGGTAGGTTTCCCATTTTGTTAGTGCAAATCTGGTTTCTCAGCAAATGGAGACATTTTCTTTGCTGTGGTTTCATATGGCCATGAACTCAGTGACATCTATCCAGAGGTAAGCCAGTGCTCCATGCTCCATCCAGCATTCAACACAGATGACTAAATGGATCTGAGCATATCTTCTGCTGTAGCCAAAGTTGAAGGAGAATTTAATGACAAATCCTGAAGAATCAGAACAGATAAGGCTGCTTTATGACTTTTAGCTTGCTCAGTAGCATGTCTCCTTCAAATTCAAAGAGTAACTCCACAGTGCTTCCTTGTCTCCCTCCTATTTCATCTGGGCTCCTGCCCTTGATTAAGGACAGGAATTATCTTTTATCTGTGGGATTATGGATCATCCTGCATGAACGAGCTGTGAATGATACTGGGCTGCTCCAGTCTCTTAAAAAAGTTGTATTTCAGCTGTCTCATGCTGCAGTGAGTGCTGGAGACCTCCTAACTGGGCTCCAGAGGACTATGGGCACGCATGTGGTCCTGGCTCACCCACCCCACTGCCCACCTCCATCCTCGCTCATCCCTGATTTCCCTCTGCCAGATGCTCTGGCTGTGTTGTCTTGATGCTTGTGATGGTTTCATTAACAGAAATTCAAAACAGCCCTCTCAGTTTGCAAACGTGATCTTCTGGCTGGGGATGTGAGCTGGCAAAACACAAACATTTTGGCTCCAAGCCACAAAGCCTGGCTGGATCTGAGAGAGAGCAGGGAAAGAAGGAGGAATTTCTAGGTCTCATCATCTCAGGATGCAGGAGATGGGCAGGCTGTGAGGCAGCTCCTCCGCCAGTGCCAATGGGCACAGCTTGCTGGAGTGCTGTGTGTGCACCCACTGACAACCTCTTCTGAGCCAAATGGGTGTTTAATTGGCATGGAAATGAGCCAGCGACATCCTACATCTTCTTTTCACTTCTTGGAATCTCACAGAGAGGGAGAGTGGGGATTTGAGCTTTACAGAGATCTGAGATGCTTTTTCCCCAAACACAAATCAAATATTCAGTCTACTTTGCTTACGCTCTGTCTTTTTATATTTTCTCTGTTTTTCATCTGCTTTCCATGTTTTTCTTATCATGACAATGGCACTAAAAGATAAAAACAGCAGCCAGCAATGCTATTCTAATAAAGCTGCAGTTAAAATAGCGAAGAGAATGCAAATTAAATACCATAATCATTTAGAAGCTGCAGTTTCTATTAAATATAAGTACTTCCAATCCCTGCCTTAGAACGTAGGTGGATTCTATTAAATTTAATTATTTTTTTAGTGGATTGAAGGGCAAAGGTGTTTCACAAATGCACAGCTGGCAAATGAAGGTGATCTCTTTTAAAAACTGCACAGAAAGGTGCAGTTGTTTAATATATGGATGATAAAGATACTGTTATTGACTCAAACTCTCTTTTCTTTTTTCCAGTCCGCTTTCTCCTGAAGTTGTTCTCCAAGAGCTCCCAAAACGAATCCTTCAGAAATATTAATTATATATTTAGAAATATAAACATCAGTAAAGTTTGATCCATAGTGCATAGGAATGAACTTTCTTTTTGGCTTCTGTCAGAGCTGGACTGTGAACCCGAGAGCTGAGATTTTGGGCTTTGTAGGGCTCCAGTGCTGAAATTCAGCTCTCTCGGCTCTTCATGAACCATGAACACCAGCCCAGGGAGTGGTGGGGTCACCATCCATGGAGATGCTCCAGAACTGTGGGGATGTGGCACTGAGTGATGTGCGGATGGGCACGGTGGGGTAAGTTGGGGTTGGACTTGTGGATCTTAGTGGTCTTTTCCAGCCTCGACAATTCTATCATTCTAAGAAAGATGCAATTAAATGATGGCTGATGGGGAGAAAAAAAAAGAAAAAATAACAATTCTCCCAAACTTCTCCACAGCCCAGAAGAACATGCTGAAAATTTTGGGAGTCTTTCTCGCGTGGTGTATTTTGTGGTATAGATAGTTCGAAACTGTGCCAGTTTTCTGACTGGAGATACTCTGAGTCTGGTATGGTCTCAGGTCAGAACTCAGTTCTATTAGGCATGTTGAATTAGCTTTTCTAAATCTCTCTATTGCCATGTGGAGGAATCACCTCCCTGTGTGCCTTCTCTCCATGTTTACTTGCATTACAGCAGCTTTGCTGAAGTTGAGAAAGTCGAGCCTGAGATAAACATGGCCATGTGAGAAGAAAATTAGCTCCCAGATTGTTTCATTCCATGTAAGCAAAACATTGAAAAGGCCTGAGGATATTTTTTCACTGCTTTATGGTGAAAATAGAGTGAAGAAACAGATTCTAGGAATGGTTGGTGCTAAACTTCATCATCTGTATGTGAAACTTGGAAAGGAGCTATTAGTAGATCTTTCAAGGTTAATGTGAATGATCTTATTTTGTTGATTGAATAAATGATTATTTCCAGAGGGATTAATTATAATCCAGAAGTTAACACTTCATTTCATCTTTGATGCTGTTTGTACAAATCTTTCATACAACCTTCCAGGCAAACAGCCCTGCTGGCTCAGCATTTTGTGTTGGAGGATTTGTTGCAAATCAACCTATTGTTGTGCATCTTCTTGTTAGAGCTGAAGGGCACTATTCTGATAAAACACATCCTCCTTTGATAGTGCTAATTTACTGAAAATGGGATGTTTCACAGAAGTTCTGCCAAGATATGTCAGCCTTGTTTCTTGCTTTGCCAGTTGGAGGGAAGTGAGTCCTGGGTTTCCACACCCGCTTACCTCCTAGCATCCTGCCTTCCCACATCTCCTTTTATCCATCAGTGCAGTGGGACCCAGCTGCTCTTTGGGTCTGCTGAGGGCTGGCTGGAGACTCAAGAAATGGGTTCAGGGAAAGAGAAGAGCTTTGAGCTGGTTTGCTTTCAGATATAGTTCCTGTAAGCCACAGCTTCCAGGGTTTGGGTACAGCAATGATTTCAGTGTTCTGGATGAAGATTAAATGAGCCGAGACCCTGCAAGCTGCACTCCCTAGACTGGCACACCTAATATTTCATAAGATGTAAAGTTTTCCCTGGATCTATTTGCTAATTTGTGTGCATAAGTAAGAAATTATGTTTAATCTGTTGTGTCTCTCAAGACGTAGTCCTAGTGGGGAAAAACCCTGCTGAAGGAAAGTGAGTCATTCCCAACTGCTGTAATTTTCTTTCCTTTTATATTTTTATACCCACTCTTCTCTTTCCTGTTCCGGGGTACCTACCTAAAAAAAATCTGTACATCTGTAATGCAAAGGAGAGAAATGTGGAAGCCATCTATGCTCCGTCCTGTGGGATTTCCCATAATTAGCTTCCTTCAGCTGTCATCCAACCGACATAAAGCTCTCCCAGTATCAATGCACCTTAATGGACTTGTAACGGTACAAAATCAGATCTGTAACTGCACGTATAGATCCACTTCTACTGTGCACTGGTTTCTATTACACAGCTTTGAATTCGTACATGGAGAAATAGGCACTGAAGATAACTTCTGTTGCTGAATGTGTGCAGTATGCCATCAGCGTGCATCTCACCTTTCTTATTACATTTATGGGCAGTTTTGTTCAAATGCATGTTCCCCATCACTCACCTGAGAGGTGATTTTAGAAGCCTGGTATTTTAAAATCAACATTCTTAGTATTTTGCTGTCAGTTTCCCAAAAGATGGCAGTTCTAGGAAAATGGAAGGAACCAGCCAAATGTTTAAAAATTCTTCCTAGGAGATGATCAATCTTTCTCAAATAGAATTGCGACCACCAGCATACTTAAATTACTATTGATTTCTTGGAGAAAAACATACATTTTTATTAGTTTTTCTTCTATTTGGCCTTTGCTCTCAGATCCCTCAATAACAAAACTGGTTATACAAAAAAATTTATGATCATATAATAAATAGTCTTCACAATTTAATTAAAAAGTCAAGTAGAAGAGCTGTTTATCAGGCCAAATGAAGAAAAAGCCTGCCATTTTTATGTGATAAATCAGAATATAGACTGTCAGTTTAATCTTCTCTGCTCTCAGCTGATGCACCGTGGCGTGACCTTGTGTTGTTACATGCACGTAAGCATTTTCTGAAATATTTCAGTGTTACAGCCCAGTGCTGCAATTCTGCAGATTGCACTTGTGTTTCTTACTGTCCTCACCAGTGCATTAGCTCTACCTTTTGCTGAGCTTTTCCTAGGCTGAAGCATGTGTGGCAGCAGGTAACGTTGACCATGACGATGTGTGGTTGCGCGTCCCTAACCAACCATGCTTTGAACACCCATCAGCTCTTGCCACAAGATGCTGGCATTTTCTGGATGTGAACATGTTGCTTAGTCATATGGAAAGCCATCAGGACCTATTGGCACGTTGACATTTTGCTGCTGTAAAGACTCGTAATTTAATGCTTTCTATCATTTATTCTGGGTAAGTTGATGGCTCCGTTCACCAGAAAGGTCAGCAGTGGCTGCCTACCTGGGAGAGGCTGTGCGTGGTGAGGAGAGCTGGCACGCACCTCCTTGGTGATCCTCCAGGATGCTATTTATCATGCAGGGTCATAAAATTTTCTTCTTGCACAGGGCTTTAGCTCTGGGAAATGGCTCTGCATTTCTATATTGTCCAAGGCTTGTGCACTGTAACTGTGCTACCTCAGTGGTATGAAAACTGGGAGATTTCTCATCACCGTTCTCCACCGTGTTGTGGTATATCACGGCTCTCACCACTTCACTGTGATCTCATCATCACTGATGGTGAAAATTCAGACAAAATTTTTTTATATGTATTCATCCATGCGTTTTCAGAAGTTGTTTCTTATGCAGTAGTATTAATTGTTCATCTTCAAATAATTTAAAAGAATTCTGAAACTAGCTTTGAAGAGAATAGCAAAAAATAAAAATCAGCTGTCACAGGTAGAGTTAAGTCAGAGAAAGCTTGGATATCATCTAGCTAAAAGTCTAAGCCAGCCATTCCTGTTGTCAGCTCATTGATCCTCAGATTTGATTAAATTTTCTGCAGTGTGGAGAACAAAATACCTGTGGGCACAAATCCTTTGTGAAGATTTAATGGATCTACCCCAAGTGCTGCTTTAGTCACTGAATTAAGTGGAGATAAAAAAAATTTCTACTCGCATGGTAAAACTCATCATTACGTCTACACAATCAGTTTGCTGTATGCACATTCGATCTTCTGCAGGCACATAGCAGGGGCCTACTTAGTGTTTCAGCCTGTAATTTGTTTATTGGTGGTGAAATACAAGGACAAAAATGAAATATCAAATACATGACACGTGCCTTGCACCTCTTACAGATGTGTCCTGTTTGGGTGCATGTATTAACATAACAAATCTTTGAATAGTTTTGGCTCTTGTTAACAGCATAGCAAGCTATGTTTGGATACCAAGGGCAAATCTGATCCTTCTTTCATCTTTTCCAGCCATGGCAGAGCACTTGCATGGGAGCCTTGAATGTATTGGTAAATGAACGCTGGAATGACCTCAAAGCAAACTGGGATTTGCAAAACATGAAGTTGGTGTTTGAATCTCAAGCACAGTAATGAAAGGCTCCTGCACTGTGGTATCTGAAAAGTGGGTGTTGTGATTTTGATTCTGATCCCTGGCTCCAATTAGCACTGCTCCATCTCAAAGCCTCCCAGATTCACAGTGTGGTCGTTAAGGAGCTTGATTAAAACGAATCCAAACCCTTACCTCCACTAACTGTTGTTCAGTTTCAGTTCAAAATGAACACATAATTTCTTCTAACAAAACAAAATCAAAGCTTCTGACTCTTCTGTGACAGGAACTTATTTAAAAAAAGACTGAATTTTTTTTTTCCATGTGATTGCACTTATAAGAACCCAACATGCACAGAGTGTGGCTGAAACCAGGGCACTCCTCCACCCACTTCCACTGTAATGAAAAGAGTAATTCTCACTGAGACCCCTCAGCCATGGGATGTTTGAGGAAAGAACCTGGGGTACTTTTGACATCAAGAAGGTGGTGCAAATAGGGCTGAGTCTCCAAAGCATCCTTACCAAAAGACCTTCCAAGCCCCGGATGCATCACTGTGATTCACTCCTATCTCCTTTTTCCTCTCACAAAGGTAAGCTTAATTTTCTCTCTCCACACACTCACGTTTTCTGTTGATGTTTCATGAATTTCTAAGTGCTCAGGAAAAAAAAAAAAGGAAAGAAAACAAAAGCAAACAATCAGCATTGTGCTGTGGGCAGATGGAAATAATGGTCAACCAGCATAATGGGGTGAGTGCAGACATCAGCCCCAGGTGTGAGAGCACAACATGCCCTCAGCTGTGAGATGCAGAGTGCAGAGCTGAGCATGCTGCTGAGATGCACTGGTTTTGCTGGTTTCCTGCTTCTGTCTGCTCTTGCTGTATGCCTGACAATGGAATTTCTTGCTCTTTCAGCCTGCTGAATACAGGTATTCCTAACAGCGTCACGGGGGGATTTTGTAGTGCCTTTAAGAGAAATACCTGCTGTGCCCTGCTGTTGTGTTGTACGCGTATTGATGTAGTTTCAGGCTGCCCTGGATTTTATACTGGGAGAGAAATAAATTGCCTAAATGAGAACATAAAGCATGGTATGAGCTAATTGTATGGGCTGGGCCAGGCCAAAGAAACCTGTGCTGGTCCTCCTGGGAGTGATGTGACAAATTGTAAATTGGGTGTAAAAGGGTATGAGATGCTGCCTAGCACCTGCCAGGCTGATCGTTAGGAAGTGTGTAGGTAAAGCACCGGATGTGTGAAGAATTGAAATTCAGTTCAAGCAAGGCCAAGCATGTGTTTGTTCAGCAGATTATTTAGTCTTTAATCACGGTTAAATCTTTTAGTTGGATAATTGTTCTACCAGACGATAATTTAAATTGCATCGAAGAACAACATACTAAAAGAATTTTCAGTCAGAAGCAGCAAAAGGGAGGGTTTTGAATTCCTTTTTGTACATTTCTTGTACTTCATCATGTCAGTTTTTACTGAATTTTCTAATTAATTTGGCTGCACCGCATGCGTTCTCCCCTGCAAACACTGGCTCCAAATACACACTGACTGCCTCTGACAGCGTGCCTTGGGAAGCTGGGCTCATTAGCCAAGGTTGAGCCACCGTGCAGGGTCAGGAGATGGTTCCCCTTCCAGCTGTGCTGTGGGAATTGGAGCACATCACCTAGAGAGGATGTGCCCGAGTTATTCTCTTGTGCAGTTTTACCATTCAGTGCCTGCATTTCTCAGGTAAAATAAGGTTTACCAAATCCTTCACGTCGCCAGAGAAACATCCAGTTTTAGACCCAGCCCTAAATATGATTCATCTAATTTCGTTTGTTTAATTAACTTTATTAATTTGCAACCCAGCAAGCCTGGAAACAGCAAAACGATCCACGGTTGTCTTAAAATTTACTCATTGTCTCTTCCCTGTTGGGCTGCAAGTCTGGGTGCTGTTGAAGGGAACTTGGAGTGCTAAAGTTCTGAGAGGGGAAACTGATGTTGGAGACATTGGTAAATAAGAAAGAAATGGGAAACAAATATGGAAAAAGTGATATATTTGTTGTTGTTATCATTTATTTTGTTGGTTGCTAGCTTGCTTTTTATTATTCTTTTTTTACATGCCTCATTTTCAGTCTGAAGAATGGAGGAATTTTGGCCAGAGACCTGAAGTAGGATTCTGAGCTCTAAACTCACTTCAGAAGCTAGACGCTGTTTTGTTTTGTTTTGGAAACTAGCACATGTTGGGATTTGTGTTGTAGATGCCAAAAATGATGTTTTCCCAGGCAGGGGATTGCAGGGGTCCCACAGTCCCCAACTGAAGCTCTGTCCCCCCCAAAAAAAAACAAATAAGAGAGGGAAGGTTGGACTGAACTGGGTGATTCTGTGCTGTGCTGGTGAAGGACCAGTAGTCTGTGATGTGTGCTTATGTGTGGCACTGATCTCTGTCCTCATGGGCTCTGCCTTCTCTGAGTGCAGCTTTGGAGCCTGGTGCCCAGGGCTGTTCCATGGCACCCAACCCATGGCACAGCCCATTCTGCAGGATGGAAACATGTTGAACTGGGAATTGGGTCCTGCTGCCAATGATGCCAATGGCAAGGTGCCAACTGACTTCAAGACTAGGCAGACTGAGCCAAAACTTGATGCTGTTATGTCTCATTTGCATGGAAATTAATTACCTATGCCTTCAGGTTCATTTATCTTTATGGAGATGGGCATTAAGTCTGGTCCCCATCGGTATCTATGGGTTTTTTTTGGGCCGTTTTGGAAATGCTCTGTGGCAAGACCCATTTTAAGCAGTTCTCATTGTGTTGGTTTTTTTTACTCTTCTTTGCAACGAGTGTCTCAGTTGATGTAAGTTGTGTATTTCTCCCTTCTCTGTTAATCAAGCTGTATGGAAACTGACTAAGAACAAAGTAGAGAAGTAGAAAATCTACTTGGACTGGCAGTACATCTACTAGATCTGAAATTTGTAAATGGTTGCCTGAATACTGCTCAGGAGGGGTTTCCAATGGAAATGTTCTGTATGAGCATGCAACTCAGAGAGACCTAGTCCAGTGCTGGATTTGGCCCTGCTTTGAGCAGAGGTTGGGTTGTGGGACTCCAGAAGTACTTTCCTCTCTTTATTCTTCTCTATTGACTCTATATTATTCTAGCCTACAGTGGTACTTTTTTCCTAGCTTTTTATCCACGCTCAAATCCACTAATAAGGAGAGAAATAAAAAAGAAAGAAAGAAAAAGCTTGTGACAAATCATGAACCTGGTAATGAATGTAAGATTACTAATTGCCTATGGCTGTGGAAGCTCACTTCAATCTGTCAGCAGTTGTCATTCTGCAATGGAAATTTTCCTGATTTGGCTAATAAAATGTAAAAGTTGGATGTGTGCCTTTAAGAAAGGGGAACCTTAAAGTGGGGAAAAGTGATACCAACTATCTTGGCATCATTACAGGCTGCTATGGGATGTCTGTGGAACTTGAGGAGATAGCAGGGCAATAATTAAGCTGAGACAGCATCTCTGAAAGCAGCCCAGAGCTAGGGGGTATTTTATGTCTTTTTGTATTGCAGCTGAAAATACAGTTGTTTTTTCTCTTTTTTTTTTTTCTGTTGTTATCTTTGCTTTCCCTCCCCCCACCTATTGCTTCACTTGTTTCATGGATTTAATGATTATTATTTACCATTAAGAATCAAATGAGGTTTGCCTGGAAGATGATGAAAATGAAGTATTCTGCACTACGCAATTGGATCAGCCATCTATTTTCAGGCTCTTTGCTGTCAAGATCTTTTAAGGGAGGTGAGTTTTTGCTTGCCCTTCTTTATTTGGTGAAGAAACAGCAGTAAGAAGGCAGATAAGAAAAAACAGTAGAAAAAGGAAAATGCACAAAGAAAGCCAGGTGAGGGTAGTAAAAAGGGTAGGGAAGCAGCTTCACTGCTTATAGAAAATATCTGAGGTGTAAGATGCAGTGTTCCCTGGGTTGCTATTAGACAGGGACTATGGCAGAGGCTGGTGTTTAGCTCTGTTTGCAAAGGAGTGCTCGAGAGATGAGGAGCCCACAAGGTGAAAGAGGCGCATCAAAAATTCAGGAGGAAATAGCAATCAAAAGGTTGAGGTGAAAAAGGTGCTTCTATTTTGTGGCAAAGGTTGGCGGCCAGGACTTGGCATTCCTGCCCCAGGTGCCAAGCTGTTCAACACCTGTTTTAGTGATTTGGAGAGGGAATAACATAACCATCCTGTACACAACACAGAATCAGGAAGGACTGCGGCGATCTTCAGGTTTTAAATGAGTGAAAGTGTTGGGCAGTATTAGGGGGAATACTCTTAAACCTGTTCTGGATTACCCTAGGCTGTGCTTAGCTCTGACTGCTCTTTTTTTTTCCCCTCTTTGCGACACTTCCTAGCTTCTTTCTATTTTCAGGTTTTAAAAACGTGTATCAGTTTCTTTCCTAAACACAGGAATTCGAAGAGCAGAATTTCAGCTATTAAGCTAAAGCAGCCTAAATAGATGATGGCTGCTACATCAGGCAGCAAGTGTGCACCCATCCATGCGGCCCCGAAAGGCAAAATTACTTCTGTTTCACATGATGACTGAGTTGATTAAAATATTTAGTAAGGTTTTTTTTTTTTTTGGTCATGAATATTTACATCCTTCCCTAGTAAGAAGACAGCACAGATTTCCTTCTTGGCACAAAGTCTAAAAATGGCCCCGTTCATCTCAGTGTGTGTTTGATGTGCACGTGGGTGGAGGTTCATGCAGAGCCTGTCCAGTGGTTCAATATTAGAGCACATCTGTGTCTCTCAGTGATCAGTTCTCTTAATTTCATGGCACAGTGGGAAGTAGTATATTGCACATTGCCACTGTTATGTGGATAGGGGTGTGGGAACTGCAGGACAGCACAGGAGGGGACAGGAGTATGCCAAGAGTCCTTTGTGAGCACACTACGGATGGCCCTACCTGTAAGTGCACTGCAGGAATCTCACCTTTGTTTTACTAAGGAGGATGCTTTGGCTGGGTGACCCAAACCAAATGGTTGGTTTGCCCTTTGGTGTGTCTGAGACATAGACTCATGGAATCCTTAGGGTTGGAAAAAACCTCTAAGACCTAAGGGGAAGCACAGGAGAATCATCTGTGGTTTAACCTGTGATTAAATTTACCTGGTCAAAAATTCCTTGAAGACAGTATTGCCTTTTAATCTGGGCAGAGCTACAGCTAAACTGCCTTAACATTCCCACAGGCTCATAACACCTGAATGATCACAGTATTAGAACACTATAAAGAGTTCCATAAGTCAGTGTCACCTCATTACTGTTCAAATGAATGTAATGCTAACAGTGACAACTGCAGAACTCTGGTTGCTGATGGTACAAATTGCATTCAACTGAAGCTTCGTGCTTCAGAAACCAAGGAGAAACCAAAAGATGGTTTAATATATTTAGATGTTTGGAGTAGTTTATAAGGTAAATGGTATTTCATGCTCATTAATCAAGGGTTAGGGGAAAAATTCAATGGCTCAACATTGATTAAAACTCTCCTTGCTGGTAAAACTAAAATCCTTTTTCACTTTGAAGCCCTCTGTAAAAAGATAATGTGTTTTAGATTGTGTTAACACAGAGATTCATGTTTGTGTTCGCTGGGTGATATTTTTGCTCTCAAAAGAGCAAGAAGGAAAGGGCAGCCTTTAGCTAAAGCCAACAGCTGGATGAAATATGCCTTGTGAAAAATCATTTCTCAAAGGGACGTGCTGGAGGTCAGTGGCAGTGGGGACACTTGAGGACAGAGGGGCCGTGGAAAAAGCAGGAGCAGATCCATTCCCACACGGGAGCACGGCCGAGAGCTGAGAATTCAGCTTTGTCTGTGCTGAAAGGTTTGGCCACCATGGCAAAATACAATTGCAGCATCAAAGCCGGTTTAACGAGCAGAATGAGCTCAATTGGCAAATGCAGTTCTGGCACTCCACATCACTGCCATGTATTTTGCCAGCTGGAGAGGTGTATTTTTTTCAAAAAACTGCAGCACTAGTAGAGCTTGGTAGAGCTTAGTGCAAAGCTGGCATGAGGAGTCAATTCCTCTGACCCACGGAGAGCTCGGGGAAGTCCTGAAGCCAACATCTCATCATTCCTGGACTCACCGATGGACGTAATGAGGGCATTAAGCAGAGGCAAAGCCCCTCAAACTCTCTACTGAAGCACCCATGATCCCATAGACACATGGGAAAAGAAATACTGTCCTAACTCTGATTTCCAATGTGGTTTTAGGGGTGTATCTGCTAAACGCAGGAGTCAGGTCTGCACAACCTTCCAATACACCAACACAGGGGCAGAGCCCCATGGTGGCTGCAGCCTGGGCCAGTGCTTCCATCAGCTCCACTAACCTCCACACAACCTCTGCTATTGCTGGATGGACCAGAGAGCCTTCGATCCCCAGAGCCATGCATTTCAAGGAGAAAAAGCCTCATAATCAGACTTTTTTTTTTCCAGCTTTTCTTCTGGGTGCAATCTCCAAATACCTTCAGAATGGGAAATTCCAAACTGCTCTTCATTGTTGGGTTTTGTGAGGCCGTGGTTGTCTGATGCTCTTTGAGCTATTAGCCTTGAAAACGTGGGCACTTGAGGCAGTGATTTAAGCAGTTTTAGTGCTTTTCTGGGAACTTATAAATTTTTGCTGCGAATGCGTTGTTACAAAACTGTATTTATACTGCTGTTGGCGGAGCTCTCATCCAGAATAGCACAGATCAGAGTTGCACCTGGTGCATTGGGGTTTATTTTCACAGCTCTTTATGTCAGTTTTTAGAAGCCAGGCTTCTTGGCAGGGGAAGGAAGGATGAGTCTTTTTTAACTTGCTGAAATTAGCAGCAGCCAGAAACTACCAAGTGATGGAGGCATAGTGGCAATTTTTCATTCCTGCCCTGCTCCTTCCAGGGTGGATGCATTGATCAAAGATCTCTTTGCCTGATAAATCTCTCTCCAGAAGCTGCAGTGCTGGCTGCTGCTCTGTGGGGCTGTGGGGCCCCATGGAGGTGCTTGCAGGGCTCCATGTTCCTCCTCCACGCTCCAGCCTTGTCTCATGAATCCTATACCAAATTCTTCCTGCAGTTTTCATCTTTTTTTCTCTACTTTTCCTTGCCTTTCAACATGCATATAGGTATTCATTTAAAATAACGTGAAAAGATGAGAAAGCTGAATGTATGTATGCATTTCCTCCTAGTGCCCGAAGGCTTGTACCATCTGAAATCCAGCTTATTTGCTGCACTCAGAGTTTTCCACAAACAAGCTGCTCATTGTGATGGTGAGCTGATGGCTGGACAAGATGATCTCAGTGATTTTTCCAAACTAAATTATTCTAAGATTCTGTGCTGGACTGTCAGCCAGCTGCATGTTGCAAATGGAGGAGAGGGGTGGGAAATGGGAAGCAGGTTGTTCACCTCCAAGCAGGAAAGTGCTGCTATGGAGCAGAAATGGAGCTGTATCACCTTGTGCAGATCTTGTTTCTGAACGGAGTGCTTTGGAGAGGACCTGGAGGCTGTGCAGCCCAGCTGTTCCCAAGGGTGTCTGAGCAATTAGTGGTTGGAAATGATCCTTGGTGCAAGGAGTAAGACACTCTGGTCTGCACTGCCAGTACGTGGCTGTGATGGTTTTATTTCCATGCTGGGGAAAGAAAAGCAGGAAAATGTGGTAATGAAGAAAAAAGGGAGGGTTTGTTGGACAAGATGCCTCCTCTGTGGGGCACAGCGCTGCTGCAGCCTCTGCTCTCCTCACCCCTCTTAGCAAGCAGAAGATTCTTTCCCCAGTTCTCATTGTGCCACTCCCATCAGCAGCATTTGTCCAGGCAGAAGCTGCCTTGACCAGAATTACATCCTTTTTCTCAAATTGCCTCAGCTGCTGATTGCTTAAAAAGAAATCAAATGGCTGCCATGTCCAGCTCTTAAATAGAGAGCGACTCAAGGGCTCTCTAGAGAAGTAGCAAGTAAAAGTCTCTTCTGTTTCTCGGTCCCTAATCTGCTCTGAAGGAGAAAGGCAAGTTAGCGGGCATGGCAGGATCCTCATTTCCCTCTGAGCTGTGCTGAGGAGCAGGCAGGCTGGCTGTGCTGTGCGGATTGCTTGTCCTCCTTCCATGCCTTGGCTTTATTTTTGCTTTAAAAAACCATGCTCAGAGCCAAGGTGGGAAAGGAAAGCCAGTTACGTGCAGGCTCTGTGGGGAGAGATGTGGGCCAGGGTAAGGTCTGTGAGCTGGAAAGTGTCTTGTAGAGTCACAGCTTGAGAAGGGGTAGGAGGGAACAAATGCTTTTAGGGTGGGAATGAGGTTATTCTTTCCTGCCTTTGGCTTACCAGAGGGATGCTGGGGGTTGAGAGCTACTGAAAAGCAAAGAGTTTTTCTGGCAGAGGGATGTGAGCCTCCTGGCTACACCCTGCTGCAACGAGGATTTGGCACCCAAACAAAGTGTTTCTGTGCCACGGCGTTCTCTCCCAATGGTCTGTTTGAGGGGAGAAAAATAAAGAGGAGGAGAAGAAAAACAGCCAGCAGAAATCCTTTAGAAAGAGCAGCTCCTGGTTAATGCTGTGCTGTAAGCTTTGAAAATCAATGTTGACAATTGCAAGGTGCTGCACAAGGAGAGGAATGCTTTGCATTGCAGACACAGAGCCCCACAATATTTGCAGACACCCGAGCCGTGCAGTAGCTGGGAGAAAACTGTGGCTTTAAGGGCAGAAGTAGAATTATTGTAGTGCGATTCAAGGGGCAGGTGATGAAAATGTCAAACGGATTCAAAATCTGGTAATGACACCATTGGATAGCATGCTTAAATCTTGGGGGTACGCTGGGAGAGGTCCCTGCTCTCATCATTTGGAACACACCCTCAAAGCAAACAGTATGTTGGGGACCAAAGCCAGAACAAACCTGTGCTCCCTGAAGAATAATAAGAATGCACCTTTGTGGGACCCCTCCTCGCCCAGGAACCCATGGTGACGCTGCATGGGGACCAAACACAGAAATGCTTTGAGGAACTCCATTCCCAGGGAGTGCTGAGGAAGGTGTTCAATACTGTATACTCGTGATGCAGAGCAGTGCACTGGGCAATGGGCACTTTCCACTTGACTGTGCCTCTGGAATCAGAGGGAAGACCTATGCAGGCTCCTATGCTATGTTTTTCTCCTCTCCCTGATTATGTCTGTTAGGTGAAGGTTTCTGGCTTGACCGTATGTGTCTCTCTGCTTTCTGACTTTGTCTAGCACTCAGCAATGGCTCAGGCTCATTCCTACTATCTACATGGGGATATCTGAGCTTCTTCAGACCTTAGAGATCCTTTCTCCACGTCAACCAGGTCGTGTTGTGGGAACTGTGTGTAAATACTGGTTTGTGTTCAAGTACCATTAGTGGGCAGGATAGTCCCTTTGTGTCCCAGTATCCTCACTTTTGTTCTTGGAAGCTTCTCTATGAAAATCTCAGCTCTGTCTTCCACCACAGACAGGAATCACCCCTGATTTCTGAGGTATCTACTCTCAGTTTAGGCTGAAACTGCTGTCAGGCTGTGGAAAAGTTTAGCTGTCCCCTATTAATTTGGTTTTGGTGGGGGTGTGGGCAGAAGAGATTTTAAAGAGCCGATTTGTCAGGTGTGTCTGCAGTGATGCATGTAACTATATTCCTTTTCTCACCCGTGCAGAGTGAAATATAAGTTTTCAGTAAGGGGTGGAATTTGCAAATTGAATTTGTAGCTTTGGATCCACCAGATTATAGGAAATGGAGGCAAAAATGAAATGAAAACTCGCGACTAAAACCAATGTTTGCAAACTCAATGTTTATTAAACATTATTTTCTATTATCAGGAAGCAACACGCCAGTGTTAGTATCATCCACACAGAATATGTAGTCTATATGTCTAAATAATGACAACTGCACCTCATTGCTCGTCTCCCAAGCATTTCTAATTTCAGCTGAGAAAAAGATGCTTGCTATTCAGCACCAGGCTTTCAGAGAGCACTGATTTTTCAGTAGAACGTTATGAAGTGTTGAAGACTGAGTGGGTGCCACCAGTCTAAGGCTGATGCTATTTATATTCTGCATGTCTGGTACAAGTGATAAATCTGCAAAGGCAGTGAGGATCATATCCTGCAACCCATCCTGGTAAGGGTATTCCTTACCCGTACATTGAAAACTAATGTTTATTTCTCTTAATTAAATAGTCCATTAGCCAAAGACTCTTAAAATATTTAAAAAGAAGTAATGTCATCAGTACGCCAACTGTGCAGTCACAAAAATATCTCATGCTCAGTAAGTGCCAGGTTTCCCCTCTTTGCTGAATTATGAGACCTTCAGAATGGATGAGGGAACTCTGTGGGTTGAGATTGCCCATAAATGTAAAAGATCTGTCATTTTTCTTGATTTTCATGAAAGCACTTCTTAGAGTCATAGAATCTTTTGAGCTGGGACTCTTAGAGGACATCCTCAGCTTCATCAGCGCTCACAGCCCTGTCTCCTGACCTTGAGTGTCTCCAGGGATGGGGTATCACCACCTCTGGGCAACCTGTGCCAGCACCTTACCATCCCTATTATAATAAAACCACCTTCCTTATATCCAGCCTAAATCTCCCCTCTTTCAGTTTGAAACCATTTCTCCTTGTCCTGTCATAACAGACCCTGCTACAGAGTCTGTCCCCTTCTCTCTTACAGCCCCTTTAGAAATTGAAAGACAATTGAAAGCCTCTTCTCCAGGCTGCACGGCCCCAGCTCTCATCCTCTCCTATTAGATTCCAGCCCTGGGATCAAGCTGGTGTCTTGATTTAAATATTCCTCTTCTTCTCAGAAGTATTAAGTAAATGTCTTGTATATACGTATGCATGTAGGAACTTATTATCAAAATAAGCTGACTGTGAGAAGTAGTGTGTTTTGTGCTCCAAAACGGCTTACTCTTCATGTTGACGAACTATATATTTTTTGTTTTCTTCCTGCTGATGGGAGAAGCTGACGGGAGCACTGCAGGGTGCTCTTGTGGCGACTTTCCCTCTCCCAGTGAGCACTGGGTGGGATAGGATCTTCTCCCTGCTCCCTTCCTGCAGTCCTCACAGCAAAGATGTACTCATGCTCCCACGTGACTACTGATTTCCATCCAGAAGAGGCTTCACATCTCAGAGGCACCAGGTCTGTCTTTGGCACGTGCCAAAAAAGAGGGGAGAGGGAATCACAGAATCATTAAGGTTGAAAAAGTCCACTAAGATCATCCAGTCCAACTGCCAACCCATCCTCATCATGCCCACTAATCAGGAAGGAGGAACATGGAAATAACTGGGCAGAGCAGTTCGCCTACTGCTTCCTCTCTGATCCCCTGGGGATCCAGCCTAAAAGCAGATTTTAAAGCACTTTAGGAAATAAATGTGTTATTTCCAGTAAAATAAATATTCTGCAGTGACTCCACTCCCTCACTGCTATCTGGAGGAGCTAAACCAGAAGCACAGCATCTGATTGAGTGTCCGTGTGCTCTCAGCAGGTGCTTCCTCCTGCCCTGTTATTGCCTTGCATGGTGTCAGTCTGACTGAGGTAATCAAGAAGAACTTTGCAGCTGTTTTCTCTTACAAGAAAAATATTCCTAGTGGCATGATAAAAATAAAATAAAATAGACTATCTTTGCAAAGACTATCAGTAGGATTAGTTTACATGTACTTCTAATGCCAAGAGTCCCAGACTGCTTAAAAATAATAAAAACGAAATGTCAAGCAAATAAAAGTTAATTAAATGCACAGTGAAGGAGGCTTAATTTTAGTCCTAAAAGGAGCCAAGGATTTTTCGGAACGGATCTACAAAGGTGGTGAAATCCCTGCCTGCAAGGTGTAAAACACAGCAAGAAAGGAGACAACACCTGAAGTGTATCTGTTCCCCGGGCACCAGAAGGTGAGAAGAGATTATTTACTGGGGGTTTGGGGAAATAAGAAGGCAGTGAACAAACACACAGACCGTGTGCATTGTCGTATGTGATTAATATCCTCGAAAATCTTTGTACGAATGGAGCTCTGAGTTATTCCAAGCTGAATGCAACGTGAGATTTAAAGGTCAGCTCCTTCTCCTTTGGAAGTAGATGGAGGTTTGTGTTTTGCAGGACGCTGGAGCAAGTTCCAGGCTTTTCTCTGCCTGCTTGCTCCAGCATTTTGGAATTGTTGAGGCGATGAGGAAGAGCAAGGGGGACATGACAGCAAGTTGGCAGCTCTGTTATAGAGGGTACAGAATGGACAGATGCTGGGGGTCTGATGCTACAAGAACCTTCCTGGTCTTGGCACAGCAGGCGGGCTTTTCATAGGAGTCCTTGTTTCTTGTTTCCCTTATTGAGTCTCTTAACAAGCATAACAAAAGAGTTAAATTGGGGGGGGAAAAAAGCCAAAAGCCCATAGTGCAGTGACTGCCAAACCAAGGGAAAGTGATGCCAAAGCAAAATTACAGCAGGTTGCAGCAGTGGGAGGATCTGCCCAAAGATCTCCAGCCAGTGCTCTGGTACCTGACACTGCTTCACGGCCAAAGGAAAGGTGTAGGGACTCATTTGGAAACACCCAAACCCACCCTGAGGTATCCTCAGCTGTGACCATAGCACAATGCCAGGAAGAGAGAGAGAGAGAAGAAGGTTTTGTTTTCAGTTTTATTTATGTTAAAGGGCTCCTTGCTACATTTTATGATTAATTAAAAAGAAAAACACTTAGCAACAGAAAATATGAGGCCTGATGTATTTAATCTTGGAGTCTTGCAAGACTTTCCTTACCTCTGACACATCATCTGCAGTGGGATGTGTGTGCTGAGAGTGTGCTGAGTTTCTTAATGGATGGGTTAACAATGTTTCAGATCCCAAGGAGTGATAGGATGCCCAGAATGTCAGGGCTTCTGTCAGGCTCTTTTCTTTACTCTTCCTCTGTATCTTGGCTGATTTTTCTTGGCACTGCCTAAGAACCATTTACACCAAGGAGCTGATATTTCTATAAACTCTTCATATTTAGTCTTTAACAATACAACAGTTTTGTTAATCACTGTAACAGATTAAATTAAATGTTCTTTCTCTGAGCTGACCTAGTTTGGAGGTTAAAATTATGCAGCCTGGATGGAAAAAGAGAAATCTGAAAAAAGCTCTCCCTCATCCTAACTGTGTTATTTTGCAATATAAAAGGAAGAGGAAATCAGCATCATCAGGAAAGTAGACTTGATCTTGACAGGCAACTTTGTTTGGAGATGTAATTATAGGCCCAGAATAGCAGTCTGGAAGACCCCTAAGGAAAATCAATCGTGGCTGTGCTGCAGTTGCAGGCAGTGTGGCCTCTGGAAGCACTGATTTCAGTCTGTGTCACCTCACTCTCAGCTCGAAGTGGAGCAAGGGCTAGAATTACAGGCAGGCTGAGAAATGGGTTATCTTAAATGTAGGTTTGGTGCTGCTGGGCTGCTGCTGCAGCCCCCAACCTGTGTGCAAACTGTCTGCACTGAATTGTATAGATCTGCTGATATCATCAAAGGCATACAGATTGAAACTGCCTTAGGCTCCTCATCATGGGTGTGGTGTGTGGTTGCCTTTATATGCAGGGGAAAGAGGTAATGGATTGATTGCCTTGTCCCAGCACTGGGTCAGACTGCATTTGACAGTATGTAGAAAGATGTGAACTGCTCCTGAAATCCCTCTTGTGTGAGTAGAGCAGCTTGGCACTGGGATGATCCTTGGTTGGTCTGTGGGGTTGGTAGTAGACTCCCTGTGGCATGGCTGGGGATATCCAGATAAGGCATGTTAAACCTGGTTTGTGGTCTTGTGTTCAAGGAGTGATTGTGATGATGCTTCTGCCGTTGAAATTTCTCTTTCCACTGATCTCTGTGCTGGTTCAAGAGCTAGGGTCCTCCTCTGGGATGTCTACAGCCTTTGGAGTACAGAAGGAGGAAGGGAGGAGAAAGAAGAAGATGATGGTGCAGTCACAGTTGTTGGGTTTTGTTTTCTTTCTTTATCAATATTTATGAAAGAGACAGATTTTGCTTCTCCATAAAGCTTGTAGTGCAGTACAGAGAAAACCAGCTGAAACGTTGCTGTTACTTGCACAGTGTATTAAGTAAGTGGAAACACAAGAATGACAGAAGGGCTTGGATTGCAAGGGACTTCAAAACCTATCCAGTCCCACTCCCGCCATGGGCTGGGTGCCCCCACCAGCTCAGGCTGCCCACTGCCCCATCCATGACCATCTACCTCTGGGGATGGGGTACCCACAGCTCTGGGCAGCAGTGCCAGTGCTTCACCACCCTCTCAGTGAAAAATTTCTCTCTAACACCTTACCTAAATCTCACCTCTATTAGTTTAAAACCCTTCAGGCCCTTTGCTAGGTGGTGGCAAACATCCAGTGAAAGCAGCGATAGATCAAAGCTTGTTTTGGTAGAGGAGCTTTGGGATTATCTGTACATCTTTATATGATCACTTTGGAGGAGAAAAAGAATAGAAAAGGGAGCACTTTGCTAGTCTTTCCTACCAGTGATCGATGTTATGGGCTCTGGGAAAGAAGAAGTGTATAGAGGGAATGTGCAGTAAGACAGAGGCAGTGCTGCAGAGAGCACTTGTGTCCGTGCTGCTCTCCTTGCCCTGACTCCTTCTGCACCCTTGGCCACTCCTAGCAGGACAGCTTGCAAGGACCTGCACGGAGATGCCAGTCAGCCTGGGGCGAGCAGGGGGTGGCATTGATTGATTAAATATCTTTCCTAATTGTATGTCATCAGAGAAGTTTTAACCAATCATGGCAAAGGGCATTTGGTTAGCTGGTAAAGTCATAAAAATTAAGTGGCATTTAAATTACAGCTCTGCTCCTTTCGTTTTTACAGAGGTCTAGGGACACATTTAATTTTCCCACTTAAGACCCTACGACTTGTCCTGCAAGTGTAGCACCCAGAGCCTTTCCTGTTGCTTTTATTTGGTCCTAATATCCCCAGTGACTATGCAAAGTGCTGCTTGTTGCCTGCTCCCTTCAGATTTATCAGTGCAATTTGCATATGGTTAATATTTGTACCTTGCTGACGCAAAGCTTGATTATTATTGGCCTTTATTAACTTTTTATTTTTTTTTTGTGAAGGTCATTACGTTGCTTTATGGAGATGCTTAAAACTTGCAGAACTCGATGTAGATGCTTTGATTACATACATAAAACTCGTAGGAGACACCATAATAAAGCTTAGTGAGCAGCTAGTGAATGTCCTCCAGTTTGGAATAACTGGATGTGCTTCATGTTTCATAATGAGTGACTCACTGGCTCTGAGGAACAATTTTCCATTAATCAGGGCACATCTCAACCACAACTTGTCCTGTGTCTGTGGATTAGTCAAGGAGCAAATGCCATCTCCTCGTGAGCCTGGGTGCTGGGAGCCTTTCTCTATTGCTTTTTGCCAGCGATGACCTCTTAATTTATATACTGTAATTCTTCAATTCTATTTCTTTTAACCTGCAAGTAGCCATAAAAAGCTATGAATGCTTAGTGCTGAAGAGGAAACAATTTTGTTTTACTTGCTGTCTGGATATTAAAAAGGAAGGAAAAGATCTTTTGTCTCTTTGGAGTGGCAGTACAAGGCAGAAAAAAAGAAGCAACATGGGAAATTTTTTCTGCCAAATGCAATATGTCCATCCAAATAGGTTTTCATGTTTGGCCATGGAACTCCTGTGATCTCTTACGGTAGTTGATGGTGTTAAAAGAGGAAGAACTGAACTATACAAGGTTAAATAGGCTTTCAATCTTTCCTTGGTACTGAGCCTGAAAATCTCTCAGTACTGAGCTCAAAAATTTCTTGAATAATCCATCATTTATTTTCTAGATTTAGAGGTTCCTACTCACTTATTTCCAGTTTACATGTTCTGTACTGCTGTCAGGAATGAATGTCATGCAATTAATTCATTTATCAATCACATTTAGTAAATGGAGATTGTCTGATGTGAATTACAGAGAGAAAAATTAAGCAGATCTATGTCTTTTCTTAACTGAAGCAAAAGCAGTGATTGGAGCTGGCTGAATGAGCCACAAAATGAATTGCCATCATTCCTGTAGGCACAAGCAGATCCGGTTGTGTCTGGGGTCATGTTATTCAATGTCCACAAAGCAGTCAGGCATGTTGCCAAAGCTGGGACGTTTCAGAACACCAGTCGGTGTGGTAATTCATGCCAGACTGCCAATACTCATATTTTATTGGCCTTTATCCTTTCAGAGTAGGAGGAATAGCTCTGTTTTCATCCCTCTCCCTGTCAGTGCCCAGCCATTGTAGGAGAAATTGATGATGGAACCAAGGGGTTTAACTCACAGATTCTGCTCACACAGAGTGCAGCAGAGAAACTCGCTGTGGCCAGGAATCCAGTGCCCGTGGGGGAGCTCCTCCAATGTGCTGAGGCTCTGGCAGCAGAATCAAAATGATTCAGGTGGGAAAAGACCTTTAAGATCCCCAAGTCCAACCCCAGCCCGCCCCACCGTGCCCATCACCACGTCCCTCAGTGCCACATCTCCATGCTTCTGGAGCGCCTGCAGGGATGGTGACCCCACCAGTCCCTGGGCAGTGAGGGAGCTGACACGCTCTATGTGTATGATGCTGAACTGGAAACTATGAGCTCCTCCAGGATGAGGTTTGCTGGGCAAAGAGAGCCTAAAAATGGGCATCGCTGGATGTAGTAGAGCTGCCCCTCGCAGGGCAGAGCATGGCATGGTGCAAACTGCCTCAGCTGAGATCAGAGCAGGAAGTGGGATGTGGAGCTGGAGTTTGTGCTGCTGGATATATAGGAGATGGAAGGTGTAGGGTTCAGACTGCTGACAAACTCAGAAAATGCATTCAAATTGGCCCACGGGGTGCAGACTGCCAGTTAGTTGTCAGTTCCCTGCAGCACCTGGGATAGAAGCTGAAATCACTGGAGACCCATAGTTGGTCTGACTGGGGTGATGCCATCCTGACTGCAACAGGGGAAAATAAATCCATCTTGTAGAGCAACAGCTAAACTGGGCAGCCAACAGCTTTCCTGACATGAGTGATAGCATCTGACAGCTGCCCAAAAATCATATTACCTCTCGGGAGCGATGTGGAGGGGAAAGGAAGACTTGGCTGTTGTCTCCTTTCTGCTTCCTGAACCAGCTCACTGCAGTTGGGGTTTCTGAAAGCAAAAGCCTGCCTGGAGCTGAGCAGATTGTGGGAAAGCAGCTCCCATGTCACTGCCTGCTCCTGAGGAGCTGCTGCCAGCAGAGCTGTGCAACCAAGTTACACGCTGAGAGCACAGAGCTGCAGAGCTAATCTCTGTTCTTAATTTGCCATTAAAGTTTATTTTCAGCAAATTATTCACAAACTCCGTAGCACAGCTGTTCCACATTAATCTTTTCCTTCTCGCAAATTTTTCTTCACCGAGAGGCAGTTTCTCTCTATTTTTGTTGCTGTTGTTGTTGTTGCAGAGCCAATTACAAGAGGCGGGTGGGTGACTTGAGCAATTGGAGCAGGGTGGAAGTTTGCGAGGGTGTTTTGTACCCAGCAAGATCTGCAGCACAGCTGAGGAAGGGAAACCCTTCACCCGAGCCCTCTCCCTGCTGTCCAGGCACATCAGGGCTCAGCTCACCAGGTTTGAATGCTTCCTTAAAATCAATTCAGTTGAGCAGTGCCCATTCTTGTTTTGTGGAATAACAGTGGAAAGTGAAGTAAAATGACCCTATGTTTCCCAAAAAATTGGAGGCAGCACAGAAGCTTTCTTCGATGGAGCTGAGCAGCCTCAGTCCCTTCCAATGGGGCAAGCCTGTAGTTAAAGAATATTTCGTAACTGTGCCCTATTCCTATCCATTGCGAAGCTCTGACGAAGGTGCAGCATGATGCTGTACTGTATCATGATTGCTATTATCTATGCAACATTTCTCTGAAAAATAGACCTCAGTATTTCAAGCTTTCCCTATGGACATAAGTTAGGGGGCAGTTTTCCAGCTTTAGTGCCAAGTCCTTCCTGAAAGTACTGTGATGTGACAATAGCTCATCAATGTTGTATTCTTGCGAGCAAGTTGCAGTGATCTCTTAAACATCAAATAGGTGCCCTGAATTAACCATTAACACAAGAAAAATGGATGCCTTTGGAAGAACTTAAAGCCTGATTTCTAATGCACTGTCACTTAGTCTGGGTACTTTGGGGCTTGTGGTTTGCAATTGCTGTCGCCTTCCTCTGTCCAGTTACTTAGAAACATGTCTGAGCTGCTGTGATCTTTTTCAAACAGCAATTTATTTTCCGGCCAGTTCTATTTTTCCTTGTTAACAGGCTCTGAAATAGTCCAAAACAGAAAGAGAACAGGCATTCAGTCAAAGCAAGGTAATGTCAGATGTGTAAGCTGGTAAATGTTGCATATCTCAAGGTGGGGTGTTTAACGCAGGCAAGAACTGGAAAATACGTACAGCATCATTTTTCCTACAAATTTAAGGCTGAACTCTTCTGACCCACGCATCCCGTGTGCCGTGCTGATAGATGTAGCCCTGTATTGCACTACTGAAACTAGTAAGAGGAATGTATATCTTATTTGAAAATGTACCTTGCTTGAAATCATTTTATCCATTACATTGTGTTTTTTCTAATCAACTGATCTTGAGGATTCAATTTACATTTACTCCATTCAGTAGCTTGAGAGCCATTGTGTGTTCCAAAAGGGTTATTTTCCTGTTTATTAAATCTGCTTGAATCTGAGACAAAGAGTTTATAAGACATGCAACCAGAATGTGTTTTGGGGCTGTCTGGAGACTGGACAGCCTGGCCTGGGGCTGGGAGCCACAGACAGCCAATAACACTAGATTAGGACTAGAGTGGGAAACTGCATCTCAGCAAATTTCATGCCTGTGACTTCAGTTACCTCGTAGGGCTGAAACCCTTGAAAGGTCCTTAGCTGGAGAAAGGGAGGTGGGTTTTGATTTCTCTTGAGTCCCTTGGCCGGGGAAGCTCTACACAGTAAAGGTTAATGTTTTATTTATTTCTCTTCTTCCGTTGCTCCTTAGGCAGAGAGGCAAAAAGGAAGGGAAACAGGTAGAGGATGACTGGGGCATAGTAAATAGGGGAAATATTCAACTTAGAGGATGTCTTGTCACCACGTTCAAGCTGTGGTGTCCCTGTTCATCGCAGGGGAGCTGGACTAGGTGGCCTTCAGAGGTCCCTTCCAACTCTAAGGGTTCTATGATCCCATTCTATGGAAAATAAGATAAAGAGTCTGGAGCAGGAAAACATCAGAGCAGGAAGGCAGAGAAAAGGGGGTGATCTGGGAGGAAATCCTGACTTCCCTCAGGTCTATGGGACATTTGATGTGGATTTCTATGCGACGCTTCTGCCAAGCAATTCACTCTATCAGCTCAATCATGAGGAATACTCTTTTTCCTACCTAAGCATAACTTGCAGCAGTTTAGTAACACACCTCCCAGAACTGGAGGTAATAAAGCAGTCTTTTAGACTTTTCCACCTGCCCTTCAGTTTGAAGGTTTGATCTTTGCATCTGAAAAACCCACTGAGTATTGGACTCATGTGCTCTATGTAGACTTCATTACTGCCTACATAGGCCTGCACAAAGATCCACAGGAGGGAAAAGTTCACCTGCTTACCACCATCTGGCTCTGTGTTTGATATGGAGCTGGGAAGAAGTACTGATAAGTGTAACCTGGGATAAAAGTGCTTCAAATATTTTCTTATCCTAGGTCTGCTCCAAATTTTCTGAGTTTATCAGAAAAAAAGGAAAGAACAGGTGTCAATTTTCTTAAAGTTAATGAAAAATTGTGGTTTTGAGGCACGTGGCTTCATAAAAGTTAGCTAAATAACATGAGTTTTTTTTAAGTATAGTCTGTAAAAGCAGCTCAGGAAAGACCAGAAGTCCAATTTGAGTCATTGCAAATGAAACTTCCAAAATGTCAAAAATAGTGTCTGCTTTGTGCATCTTGAATTGTCCAACACATTGCTGTCCCAGTCACAAGGCTTTGGACTTCATAGTTTTTGTGCAAACAGTTCCTGAAAACACTTTTGTGTGGCCTTGGTGTAAAAGGGGAAATCTTTAAAATCTCAGAGAATCTGTAAGCTACAAGTGTACCCACTGAGGGTACAGGAGGTGCCCCATAGGAGCTCACCAAACAGTACCTTCCCCTTTCTTCCAGCAAATGGAGTCTTACCTAAGCTGTCCTTTTCCATAAGTCAGAGCAGAGCTGAATTTCTTCCCATAAGATGGAAGTAATTTCCTTTTGACACAAGTTTCTCCTGATGTAAAGGCTAATTGATAGCTTGCAGGGCACTTGTGTTTTCCAGGCTGTTGGTTTTGCTCTAAGCACAAATTTACTCAGTGATGAGAATATTTTGACAACTTTGCCTATCTGTGCTCAGGAGCTGCAGTTTGGTGTGAATTTTCTGGGTGTGCTGACCCAGTTTTAAAGCCTAAAATGAGCATGCTCTCCATTAATATGGAAATACCCTGGCTGGCAAAATAAAACAAAGAAACAGTAAATAAGCAGTGCATTCTGCACAAGAACTTTGGGGAGAGTTTTTGCTTAGCTGGCTGCAGAGTGCTTTTGTCTTTACACTTTCTCCAGGAGGCGACTGTTAAGAAATGATTGGATTCAGCATACACCAATGTGTTGTTCTGACCCACTTGCACGTCCCCATGACCACATCTTCCCAGCAAATCCCTGCCTGGCTGCAAGCACACAATGATGAACACGTCACATCAAACAGGATTAGTTTAGAGGAGAAGGCAAGTGTTGCTGCCTTATTTCTTCACCTTCCTGGATGTAATGAACGTCTCGTTTAGAATTCTCTCTCATTCATATTTGTGGTGTTTATTTTTATGTGCTTATTTTCAGGCAACTCATGGATCATTCTTTGGAATAAAGGAATCCTTTCTTTTTTTTCTGGGTGTTGTTGTTTGAGCAGAGCTGGGAAGGCCGTGCTTGTATTCTTTTGATGATATGACAAATTAGCTTCTTCCAAAATATTATGCTTCAGGGACTGTGATTGCAGGAAGCATGAGAGAACACAAGAATACATCACTCTGTGTGTTACATATATGTTTGTTGTGTATTGAATAAGGATTGAAGTAGAAATGTTCAATTTTTGCTATAAACTCTCCTGGCAGTGCCTTTGTTCTTGTCCACAGATTGCCCCAATAAATAAATACATTAATTAACGTGCAGGACAGCTGATATTGGCGTGTACTTCTTATGTATAAAAGCATTTCTACTGATTGTACACAAAAATAGAAAAGAAAATCTGTGCTCATCTCTTTTATTTTTGCGGTCTGAAATCTGGCTGTAACTAAAAGCTCATTTGCTTAATGGGGAATTATTATCACTTTGCTTCACCGTTTCTCTCTTAGGTAGAATTAGCAGGGCTGTGAAGCTATGCAAACAGCCATGGCGAGCCCAGCTGTATGCCTGCTGCTCCCATGGAGTTGTCCCTTGTGTTCCGCTGCCTTCTGTCTGTTTGTGAGGGGCACACAAGTCATGGTATTGCCATTAAACCTGAGTTCACCTTGGTCATCTTTTATTCCAGTAGCTGGTGGGAAGGTAACGTGAGTACCTGCGTGGAGTTGCTCCCAAGATGCCTTTTGTTGGGACAGAAAGAGGAATAATAACTGCAAGCAAAGCTACTGCCCAATTGGATGGCATGGCCCTGTTGTATGACAGCAACGTATTGCTGGTTGAAGCAGGTAATCATGATGCTGAACACGGCTCAGAAAGTTACCACGTAGGCATCTATGGTAATTTTAAAATGAAGCCTCATCCACGCTGTGTTCTGTATGCAGAGGAACAGGGTTATTTGCATTTGCTCAAGCCAAAATATCAAATTTGGATCAGACTTCCCTTGCATTGAGGGAACGAGTGTGGGATTGCACATCTGTCCTTTCAGGCTGGGCTCTGTTTTGATACAGCACCAGCAGCAGTTGCCTTTTTTGAGTAAAACCATCAGAGATTGCTTACCAGAGACTTAGTGTGGCAAATAGCTTCTTATGACTTCTAACATTGGCTTGATGGGTTTTCTGTTCCTCTCGTTAGCTTTCATAACGAAGAGAGAATCTAAAACAACAAAAACAGTAAGGAAAAAAAAAAAAGATCCAGTTGGCAACTGCAAGCTGTGTGAGCATTCAGACCGCCCCAAATGTGGGTGTCTGCAGAGTTACTGCAGAGTACGGCAATGTTCATAAGCAGATTACTGAGTCATGAACATGTTTTGAATGTGATTACAAGCAGAGAGACAGAATTAGTCTTTGCTTTCCATAAAAAATTAATGAGGGAGACAGAGAGGGACGGAGAAATTGAAGAGTTCACTTGGTTAATTTTCTAGCCAGCAGCTATCGTAAATGTTCCTCTTATTTAGCTAAGAGAGATACTAAATCTATATTGGTTATGTTGGCCAAGAAAAACTATTAGTGTGCTGGAGGTTTACCTGCAGGCAAACTGTCAGCAAATTGAAAAAGCAACAATATGCTCATTTTGGGACATTTTGATGCATCTTCCACAAGTGCAGTCAATTAAGAGCTCCTCTGGAAATTACATTTTGCTGATGTGCTCCTGTGAAGCAGCTTTGTCTTTGCGTGAGCTCTGGGGGACCCATTCCTTCTCTTAAAAGCCAAGTCTGGCTGTGTTGCAAAAGGAGGTTATTCTTTAGGTGATGCCCTGTAACAGATAGGATGAGACCATTGCTTAATACTACAGATGCAGCAAGTGCAGCTCCTCGAGGCTATTGTTTCACTTCTTTTATTAACAGCTGCAGGGCAGCTTATAATTGAAATAATGCAATCCTAGCAGTGGGACTCTGAAGGGTAGCATGGTTCAAATCCTTTTCCATAGATTCTGTTCTGAATCTACCAAGGTCTATTTACTGATTTGAACCAATATTTCACTGCACCTCTTATGAGCCATGATCCCTAAGCTCTTGCTCGAGGCAGCCAAATGGCCACTGTTTAACAGAAATTTCTGCAGTTCCAGATCATTTCAAGGAGCAAAGAGCTCAGATACCATCATATGCAAAATGGAACTAGCTCTGATTTACATAAAATATCAATGAATGTTTTTTGTAGATATTTCTGGTCCAGGTCTAACGTCCTGCTGCGTTGATATTGTTTACAGATGTTTAAAGAAGGAAATGATGAGTTCAGTTCCTACTTAAGCCCAATTCCCAACAGAACCATGGAAGCAGTGCTTTGAAAGGAGTAATCATCCTCACGATACAAGAATTTTTTCCCATGGAAAATGTATTTTTGAGCTGATTTCAACTTTTTTTTTCCCCCTAATCTTGCAAAGTGCTTCCTTGTGATGGAAGGCATGAAAAAATTGATCTTTTGTTGGATATGAGCAAGTCTGGCTGGATGTTTCCAAGAGATACATTCTCTAAATAATAACGTTAATGAAGATTTCATTCTAGGATAAATTTATTTAGTATGAGGATATTGATGTACTCTAATTGACTGCACAGACTTAATACAAGAAAACTCTTGCCCACTCTATGTACGAAGCCTGCTATAGTAAACCAAGTACTATTTCAGCAGACATGTTATGGAATCATTGGCAGTTAAGTCACATATTTAGCTTTTGCTTTTATATTCTCTGTTATGATAGTGTTTGCATCAGCATCTTTGTGCTACAGAAATTCTATAAATAATTCATGCCTTTATTTAAATAACTGTGGATTTATTTCCAATTGGCATGGAAAAAGCCTTTATTTTCTGTATCATTGTGCACAGTTGTCATACTAGCCTCTTCTTTCAAAAT
Source organism: Meleagris gallopavo (assembly GCF_905368555.1). Classification (NCBI taxonomy): domain Eukaryota; kingdom Metazoa; phylum Chordata; class Aves; order Galliformes; family Phasianidae; genus Meleagris; species Meleagris gallopavo. The sequence goes on along the minus strand of NC_139412.1, from coordinate 3,095,669 downwards.
GTTTGTGATTCACTCAGAGCACATCAATAAATCAAATTACAGCAAACTTAGCCTGAAATTTAATTAGATGATCAGCAATCATAGTTCTCTACTTTCCTAATATAAAGCATCTTATTGCAGAGGGTTTACAAGGCCTTGTCTCTGTACCCGAATCCATTATTCTTGAAACAACATGACAAAGCATTAAAAAGTTCTATTGATTGGCCTCTGTTGAATAACAATGGGCCCTAAGAGTCATTCTGGATTACTTAATGATGTGTAACTCATCTTAGCAAAGCTGCAAGGAACATAACTGTTCTTATGGCTCTTCAGCCCTTCTTCTTGCAGTGTTGATCAGCCTCTGGCCTCAGAGTCCCTCACGGGGGATGGTGGTGAGGTAAACTATTTATTATGGTTCTCTCTGAGCTCATTTAAGTCTTTAAGACCACATTGTCCCCTTGCTCCTAGAAGGATGTCGTAAAGAACCCAGAGAGGCTTGGGGCAAGGACAGGCTACATCCACCTCATTCCTGTCTCCCGAGGATTGAAAAGAACATGAGAAAAGGCGTTTGAAGGAAAGAACAACAGCATCCCTCTGCTTCTTCCCTGTAAATAGCATCTGCTGTCCTTGAACATGCAGTAGAACGAATCATTTGAAGATACTGGGTCACCCTTTTCGGTCGTCCCTCTATTTTCCAGGAGTTTCTCATTTCCCACTTTCAGAGCATTAGGGCACACAGCTTAAAGCAACACTTCTCAATTGCAAAACACATAGCAAAAGAATGTCTTCTAGCAGAAGAAAATCTGGCAGAACTAATTTAGCAGAACTAGAAGCATTCTGTAAAGAACCACACAATAAAATAACCTCCCAGGTCAGCAAGCATGGCCAGAGGACACAAAAAATTCACTTAGTGATGTGAAGAGAAATAAAATGGGTAAATTAAAGCAATCAAGTGTGGGTGGCAATCACAAGGAGCATGTTGCAGCTGGACATGGACTGCTCATATTCATGTTATTGGTTGCTGGACTGTGCATGGGTTAGAAGTTTGTGGATAAAGAATGCAAAGACGTGCAGGATAAGTTAGAACAGAAACACAAGCGAAAAAAGAGTTAAGCAGCTCAGCCTGGAGAAATGTGAAGAAATGCAAATACTCAGAGGGGGGAAAAAAGGGTAAGATGAACATGTGCCTTGATTTCATACTACAAAGCCTAAAAGGGGCTCAAGAACAAGCAAGAAAACCTGCTGACAGACCTGTAGGAGCAAATAGTCCTTTAGTATATTTAGTTTTCCTATTTTCAGGGAAGAAACAAGGCAGTGGCTGGGACTTTCCCCAAATTTTTCTTCAAGTTTTATGTTTGTTGGATGTGTTGCAGTTTTCTCTATGGATCACTTCTGTAGTTTTCTTTCAGACTCTTTGTAAGCATTAGGCTGTAAACCACTCCTCCATCAGCCAGAGGAACCACTAAGCCCTTAGACCTCTATTTCATACCTGTTATTTTAGGAGTTCCCTTGGGTGTGGAGAAGCACGTAGAAAAACAGTGGCTGGACTGGAGTATTCCAACTTTAATAATTTTACAATTCTGTGGTTGAGATATCTTTGCCTTTCTCAAAGGTATGGAGATTTTGGAGCCTGCAGAAGTGCACCTCGCTGATTGGAGCTCACAGAAGGGATATGAAGATCTGGGAACTCCATTCTCATGATGCAAGCCAAGCTCTGTTGCTCAGAGGAGACACAGGTGCTGCATCAAGCTGGCACAGCACTGGCTGGAAGTACATTTCCAGGTAAACATCATATTGAAGTAATAAGGAAAATAGTGATTGGAAAAGTTATATCATTCTTATTTTCAGCCTAAGCTGGTGTATGTTTTCGGAGCTTGCTAACATGCATTGACTTTGGAAGCAAAAGTAGGCTGCGTACTTGGAAAATGTGTAAAACTGTTTCTCTTTTCCTAGAGGTATTAAAAACTTCCCTTCCCCTGCTAAAGTCCTCAACCTAAAATATGTCAAATGGTCTAAGCTTTGATTACATATGCCATAAGCTTATCATATATAGAAAAGAATACCATTGTCCTTTGTTTGTCTAACAAAGGCTAAATTTAATCTTCAGGGCATAGTGCAAAGAATATCTGTTTATTTAGATTTCTAGCCTGGGGGCTGAGAGGCACAGTTTGTATTTAGGACCTCTAGCTGACATTTGCTAACATAGTTTGCATACATTTAAATGTGTTTTTGGTACCCACAGGCTTAGAGTGGAAAGTGATAGAATATACATATGGCCAAATAGTAATTACTTACTTATTATGAGTTATTCCTACTGGAATATGAAGGAGAAAATGAGTTTTGGATACCCTAAAATCCCCAGATGTTACCAAGGTTCCAGGGATGCAGAGCTGGATGCACTTGAATTTTGCAATGCGTGGAGCAAACAGGGAGGAGAAGTTGTAAACCTGGCTGGTTTCAGCCTTTTCTTGCTTCGGGGAGCTGCTGCTGTTGGGTAGCAGTAGAGGATGCACGGGCTGCCCTTCGTGTCAGTGGCTGGACTTGCAGCTCAGCTCTTGCTGGCTGAAACTGTATAGTTTGGGGGCTGATTGACAAGGAGCAAATAGTTTGTGACAGCTCAGAACAGGATCTTGCAGTGCTGTTTTATGTAACGTTGGAGTATGATGGTCGATTACTGTTCAGTTAAAGTCTCTATGCAATCCTATGATGAAAGGTGCAGGCTATAGAAAATGACCTCCAGAAACTGTGGTTGGTTGAAAATCAGATGCATTTCCTTCTCTGCAAGTGGTTCAGGAGGATATCTGTGTGCTTGGGCATGAAAGAGCTGAAACTGCTGTAAGTGGGGGCTCCCCTCAGGTCCAAACCCTTCCGACCTGTGTGGCCAGGTGTCTGCATCTGTACACTGTGTCCATTGCCAAATACAGCTGCTTTGAACAGTGCCAGCATGTGAGTACAGGCTGCATCCTGCTTGCTGGGGTACACCTGGCCCCAGCAAGCAACCATCCCTGGCTGCTCCATGAGATCCCTCTGGCCCATCCTTGCTGCCTGTGGTTCCTTGTTCACCAATGCAATCCTGTATGAAGTCTGCAAAGAAACACATTTGCAAGAAAAGCTTATTTCCAGTAGAAATTACACTGAAAATTCTTGGGAGCATTTTTACTGTTACGATTGTAAAGAGCTTCTCTTAATGACATCTAAATATGGGGGTAAACTTCAGCTGATGGCATCTCATTAAAACCAACAGAATAAAAATTCAAATGTGTATCTTCCCCTAAGTGTTTATCTAGCAGCAGGAGCCTATTATCTTGTGTGACAATGTTATCTGCTAGCGCCTGTGTATCTGTACCAAATTGGGGATGGATACATTGAGACACAGAGGATTCTGAGTGTTTCTGATGATGAAGATAACCAACAACCTGCTTAAAGGATGGGTGTTGTTTACTTAATGTAATTAAATATCCAAGCATGTTTCTCCGTTGTGAAGGTTATTGCAGTACAGCAGTGAAATGGAGGCTTCTTACTGCCAGGTGCTGTATAGAGAAAGTTTAGATAAGTATTTATTGATGTGTGTATCAATGCATGGAAGTATACACAGCCTATTGCAACTTCTTTCCTTGAGCACTTCACGTTTCTGTAGTGGGTGAAAGGAAGCAAGCTATTGCTGTGTCCATTGTCAAGTTTTCCTTCAGGAAACGTTTGATGGAAAGCTTCTATTCTGATCCATTGTGGGGCTGATCCCATCAGCACAGGCAGCCCTTTGCTCCCAGTTGTTCACAACTCACAAACGTACTGGGAATCTCGCAGGTGGCTCTGTTGTTTTCTTCTCCCCTTTTTTCCCCAAAGAACACTGTGGGTTGCTGCTAGTAACAGCTAAGCCAGTTTGCCAATGGGCAATGCACCTTGGTTGGGCTGCAGAAAGGATACCCACAGATGCTATTCAAGTGTCTTGTTCTCGGTCCTGCATGAAGAGCCTACATCAGAACTCCCCCTGGGTACTGCATGCTAAGTGCTCCTGGGGCAGCCCATCCCCAGGGTAACTGCTGTCCCTTGCCAGCTCCCATTCCTCTGTGATACTTGGAGAGAAGATCAGGAGCACTGCTTTATTCTCCATTACGGCTCAGAGGGATTGCTGCTTTCCAGGGCAGAAAATCTGCCTTCGTGATCTTCCATTTCACAGAATGCATCTTTGTGGGAGAGTTTCAAAACCGCACAGCTGAGCCAAGGCAGTCACTCAAGTGTTACATACAGTGAGTCGATGTGCTGCTGCCTTCGGGGCCCTGTGGCCCTTGAGGTGTGTTCCATCAGCTCTGTATGCATTTCAGTATCACTCAATAGGGCGAAGGCTTATCATCATTAATTATGAAGGTTTATGTTGCCAACCACTTAGTTCCTATGGTTACATCTCTAAGAAATTGTGAAATAGGCACTTCAAGGCTCTGGGCAGAGAAACAAATTGACTGTTACAGAATTCATGAATGATAATAACTCATTTACTTATAATGCTAATAAATAATTGGTGTAAAATCATCCAGTGCAGCCTTAGAATGCGTAGGGTATTTAAAGGTCAGAGCTGCTCTTAACTCTCCATTAAAACCTCCATATGGCAATAATGCATCCCAGATAGCAATTACAGTGCTTCAGAATATTCACTTTGTGAATCTGTCATGTGATGCATCCCATAGGGCTGCTCTGTGTGTGCCTGCCTGGTACCACAGCACACTGTCTATTCTGAACTGGAATGGTGTCAGCAAACCCATTGTTTCCGAACACAGCTGTGCCATGGAAAAAATAGACAGTATCTTTATTGCCTCATGAGGGACTTTGGGTCAGATCCCATAAGGACTGGTGCTCTGTGATCTCTGTAAGATCACCCCTGCTTTAGCCTGCTTCTTTCTTACCTTCTCCCTTGAGAGATGGCTTCCCAAACCAAACTCCAAGTGAAGGAATTCCATCCTTCTCTGTAAGTATGCTTTCATCTTTCCAGTATTGCTGCTCTGGATCTGATACATCCTCACATTTTGCTTTTGTCCATCATCAATGTGGATGAAGTAGAGGCTTTCCTCAGCTGCCTATGGCAATGCCATGTGGCTTCAGCTAGTTTAGGGATTCCCAATGTGCGAAGGTAATGTTAAGTAGTTTATCTTCTATTCCATGCATAGGATGTGGCTCTGGGCAGCCTGGTCTGGTGGTTGGTGACCTTGCACAAAGCACGGGGGTTGAAACTAGATGGTCATTACGGTCCTTTTCAACCCAAGCCATTCTATGATTGATGAACCATGCTGAATCATGCCCCTGGAGGAAGCAATTCCTCCCATCAGCTGAACAATGAATCTGTTTCTACTTTTCTCACAGTAAAGATGGCATTTTGAGTGTTTTACTTACATAATATTCCCTTCCAAACCATGAGGCCAAACAAAGCAGTCAGTTTGTTACAAGCTCACAGACATGGCATGAATGTCAGTGATACAGCCTCCAGAGCAAGCAAATGGTGTTTGGAGAAGGAAGCCAGTTTGGAGAAGGAAGTCCTGCTCCAAACCAGGATGCATCTGAAAGCACCATCCTCTAGAAATCCAGGAACAAGCTGTTGCTTCAGATGGGAAAACAGGCCCCTCACAACCCAAATTTCTGAAAGTCTCTGTAGGCTCTGAAAGCAAGGCCAGGACTTGGTTCTGTGCTGTGTGTTTGACTGCAGGCATTGCTGTCTGTTGGCAAGGCTGTATGCCAAATTACAGGGGGAAAAAAAAAAGGCAAGGAACACCCAGGGATTGATGTTCCCTAAAAAAGTCATAGAGATATGATGCTACCTGTAGTGATCTTAATTGTATTTGAAGGTTGAGTACTGTATATTTAATGAATTAGCTATGATTCACCATTAGTTTTGTGGAAAAAAAGTTACTTTTTTCTGTCCTTGGGCCAAAACCAAGACAGAGACTCTCTCGAGATAAGGTTGCAAAGGCTGGAGGTGCTCCGGGCAGCTTGTCACTTGTTTTCTATCATTGCAGATTAGCAAGATGTGAGACAGAGATACCAGAGATGTGGGGAAGTCATGCTGCTGGCAGTGTGAGAGGGCAGGAGGAGAATCATGGGCTCAGAGCACTCAGCCCTGCATCTCCTATGTCTGCCCACACTTTCAGGTACTTGATGCAAAACACACATTTCTTTAAGCCTTGACCCATTTGGGAAATGCCCTCATCTTCTAGGCGTAAGGCTGAGATCTGCAGCACAAACTGGAGCTTGTGCCCTTTATTTGTTATGTCACTTCCACTGTTAGCTAAATAAAGAAAACTCTTGCTTCACTTAAATTTAAAATGACACCAAATCATGATTCAAACCTGCACTGACATTTATCCAGTTAGTTGATGTTTGCTAGAGGTTGAAGGGACTCATAAATACAGTTGTCTTCACGTCTCAGGCACATTTCTCAGCGTTTCTTGACAGTTATTAAGTGCATTAATTCTTCTGATGCTAATTTCTGTGTAGGGCTGATGAAAAATGCATTTTTCCCAGGGAGCTGGCACTTGGCAAATATCTCAATGGCAATAAATTAAAGTACGGACGAAGTTTCTGTTGCCATGGTTTTGCTTTCCACTGATACATACAGTAATGTAGCGAGGTACAGGAGCAAACCCGCAGCCCAGATCACCTTGATGCCTGCAATGCATTCCTCTCTTGACTCTCTTTTGTATTTTCCCCTGCCAGTGCTATTGCTCCTTGCTAGTCTCTGTACAAACAAGTTATTCCTAGGTAGTCTCGTTGCATGCCCAGATCCGGGAGGGCTCTGGGCTTCTTGAGAAGGGAGAAGAAAATGGGTTTTGCTGAGGAGTTGCCCATGCATTGGAGCACTTTCCAGCTCCTTTCCCCCTGACACAGCATTGCAAGGCAAACCCCACCAACACCACATCTCTGTTCTTCGCCCTCACCGTGTGATGAGGCTGAAAACAGAGTGGTTGAACTGGGTTCAAGAAGGTTCAGTATTTGATGCTCTCACATTATTTAAGCTCCCTGAGGCTTTCCAGAGGCTTTAAAGGGTGGGCAGAGAAAATGCAGTGAGTTGGCTGAGCTGTGCCCTGCAGCAGAGGTTTACCTAATAGGCCTGGTTCTGCAGAAATACCTTGCTGTTTCCCAAGAGGAGATAGTGGAGGGTGGCAAGAAAATGTTGCTGCTTCCAAAAGTCAGGAGAAACCATGGAGATGGCAGTGATCAGGATATGTCCATAGATGCTGGGTCAAAGTTAAAAATTGGTTTAGTGGGAAATTTTACTGTGGTCCTTCAGCTGCCTGTCCCAGGTGTCAGCAGAGCCCATCTGGCTATTATGTGATGAGGAGGAAATGGAAGTCCTTGGGAATGCTGCTGAAGGCTTCCATCAAGCACTGATGTTGCTATCAGCTAAACTTGGGTAGGACCATGGGCATCGTGTGGAAGTGAAATTTCCCAGCATCATAACCAAGTCTTGCCTTTTAAAGCAATAATGGCATCTGTCTTAATCCAAGCTAAGTGAGGCTCATCTGCCAGTTAGTACAGCTGTGCATATCCTCCAATATAAGTTCTGCCCAGAGGAGTTGTGGGTTTCCCATCCTTGGAGGTGCCAAGGCAGTCTGGATGGGGCCCTGGGCAACCTGATCTGCATGGTAGGGGTTGGAAGTGGTTGATCTTTGAGGTTCTATCCAATCCAACTACTCTATGGTTTTATCATTTTCTTTCTCCTCTCAGCTCTGTCTTCTGCTGACCACAGCAGGTGGCCAGCACATACTCAGCACTCTTTTTTACGCTGATATCTCATCTTAGAAGGAAAACAAACCCTGCAGTTATGCATAGGAAGTTGAGAACTCAGCATGTGCATATTTTTTTACTGATAATCTCATTATTAATGTAAAATCATTCACCCAAGCAAAATGGAACAAATATAGCTTCACAGAAGCTTGTTGCTTTCAGAAGGAAATAATGGGAATTGATTGCATGGCTGACCAGGTCTGCACTGAGTTCCTCTCTTTGATGGACTGGAAATTGCTCTCTGTTCTTCAGCTGGAGACAAAACCTTTTTCTCCCTTAAGAGAAAAACTGCAAATAAGTTGGTTTTCCTCTTTCTTTCAAATTAGGAATGCATTTTTCTTCTGTACAGAACAACTGCTCTTTCAGTTTTTCCTTCAAAACTCTTATCTTGTTGGTTTTATCAAGGAAGACTTTCAGCTATTTTCCTTTTAAATGACATGGCAAGAAAGAACTTTCAGCATCATTTTTAGCCCATTGAATACAGTTAAATATTCTCTTTGAAATGTACAAATACCATTTTCTGAATCAAATGCAAAAAAAAAAAAAAAAAAAATCTCTTCTTTGCACTGATTCAGAGATGTCCTCTCTCTGAAGCAATGGCGCACTTGCAAAATTTCTAGTCTTAAGATGTATCTGTTTTACTAAATGCATTTCCACCAGGATTACAGCATGGTGCTGCTGTGATGGTGTTTATTTATACTCACAGGACTTGATTTAAGCACAACAGCTCAGCAGCAAAACTATCATTGATTTATGGCATGGGCAAGAGGTCACAGTGAGATACACTCTGTGACACGTGGATTTGCAGCCTGAACAGAGAGAGGCAAGGGAACTGATTTGTGTGGCTGCAGTTATTACATGGCACCTGTTTGTCTCATTCTGTATAATAAATCTTTTAAAAGTTTAGTTGTAGGGACATAATTTTTTTTCAAAGACAACAGAGTCCCTTTAATAGGCAACAGAGTCCTTTCTTCTCTTGCATCAATTTGTTACTGTAAAAGTAATAACGATATTCTGGCTCTTTTACTTTAAACAATGGCACATCTATGCCTCATACATTATTGAACGTTCTTATTTTTTTTCCCAGTGAACTTTTTTCTTATTTTAATATCACCTGATCTTTGTACAGTTAATTCCCTTGACACCAAGCCATGTGAGTACTGACCTCTGAATTTCAGAATAACCTTGGCCAAAAAAAATACAGTGGCTTAATTTACATTCCCATAGCTGAAGGCTCTGAGTTTTTTCCATTATAAAAACCCAGTTTTAGCAGGCTGGACAGTATGGATTGGTGAAGATGTGCGTTCAGTTTTCAGGAGGGAATTTATTCTTAGAAATTGGGTCAAAGAATTTGGTTTGGCAGGCCTGACTCAAAGTGGCTCTGGCTCAAAATAGAAAAATTGCAAGGCAGCTCATTAACAATTAGTTGTAAAATTACTTTATTTTAAAAGTGGGAATAACTGCTCATCAGCTAAATTATCCAAAAGTTGACCGCACAGGCAGAATGCACAAAGAAGAGCTGTTCAGAACAAGAAAGCAAAGCCAAACAAGGTACAGATTTTTTAATATACTTATCCTACCTTGCTTCCTTAATCCTTCATAGTTTCAGTACAATTGGCTCTTTCTCAATATTGTACATCTTTTGTACAGTTAACTTAGACGTTGAACAAAAGGAGCGCTGAAGTCTGCTTTTGGCTGGGCTCTGAGCCTCCCCTGATGGAGACCTTCATTGAGAGCAGCTCGGAAGACCTGATTATGAACACTCTACCTTAAATCCTGCTGTTCTCTGCTTCCTTCTTGCTCTGCTCACAGGGATCTCCTGTCTATAGGAAATGTGAATCGTAGAATCGTTAAGGTTGGAAAAGACCTCTAAGGTCCAATCATCCACCTACCACCGTTACTGCCCACAAAGCCATGTCTCCATGGTTTCTGAACACCTTCAGGGATGGTGACTCCACCAACCCCCTGAGCAGCCTGTGCCAATGCCTCACCACTCTTTCAGAGAAGCTTTTCCTAATATCCAACCTGATAGCAGGGATGCTGGGGTGCATCATTTTCCCCATCACAATGAGGATGATGTGACCGCACACCTTCTGCTCTGCTTGTGCGCCTTCACCGTGTCAGAGGTTCTTAATGATCCCAGATCAGCTTGTTTGACAGTATATTAATTGGGCAATTCCTCTGAGATGTTCAAGTATGCAACATTTGTGAACGCTTGTCAATTAACTTTTTCCTGTCAAGGACTAATGACTCTAAATAACACCTTGAGCACTGCACTGCATCTTTCCCTTGCTGGGTAAGGCTCTAGAGCTGCAAATACACCTGAGAAGATTAAGTCTGGAATACTAAGCATCAGAGCTATCAATATTTATACAATGGGCAGAACTCATATCAAATCTGTCAGGCAGAATCTGTCACCATGGTGTTTCTGAAAGGTTACCAGCTTCGTGATGTCTGTTTCTCATTTATAAACCGGTTTTAAGATGAATTGCTTTACAGTTGGAATCTTAGTCCACGGGTAAGCTGCCTGATTCATCACTGAAATCATTTCTGGTGTATACATGCTATGTGAGGAGGGAAAAAAAGTATGTAAGGAAATCATCCAGGAGATGCATTTTGGAGAGCAGACTCCCTCAGGTAACTCATGCTCTCCCCTTGCTGCTGCAGCACCCTGCAGTGTGCAGGTGCTGTACAAGTCATGCAGGCAATGCTGATGCTGCCCCTTTTCTGTTTTTGCAAAGGTTCCTCCGCTGTTTTAGCTCCAGAAGCAGAGTGAGGAAGTCTTCAATGCCCAGAGGGCTCTGTGATGCCTGGGCACCACGTTTGTTCTGCCAGCAGTGTGTAGGAAGGGTACATACATAAGCCGTGTCACTACTGCTGCTGCAAACATCATTCACTCTCTTCTGTTTGAGTGGAAAATGAAGAAAACATTGGAAAAAGCAAGCTTGGCATTAGCATTGATACCTTATGTAAGTGCTATCTCTCTTTTGTAATCTGCTTGCTCTGTTACATAAATTTGTTCTACTCTTTTATTTCCACTGACCTACAAAAAATGATGCTTTTCCTCTTAATGGGAAATTAGTTGTATAGTAAAAATATTTAATGAGGCGTGGAGATGCTGATCCATTTCCTGTTTGAGTCAATGGAAAGGCTGTTATTGATTTCAGGAGTCAGGCTCCATGCTTTGTCTGTTTTTCGGTAGATGAATTTGCTGCTTATGGGTGCTTTATCAGGGTTAATGGTCACCACATCTGTGTCTTCTGGAGAGGAATAGGAACATAATAGAGAGTAAAAGTGATCACTTCATAAGCTGAAAATGTGTCATTTTGATGGGATGAGAGGGAATGGCCTCACACTGCACCACGGGAGGTTCAGGTTGGATGTTAGGGAAAATTTCTTTTCCAAAAGTATGGTGATGCATTGGCACAGGCTGCCCAGGGAGGTGGTGAGGTCACCATTCCTGCAGGTGTTTAAGCACATGTAGATACGGCACTGAGAGACATGGTTTGTGATAGGTGAACGATTGGACTTGGATGATCCTAGAGGTCTTTTCCAGCCTGAATGATTCTATGATTAGAATACAAAACTGTGGATTATGTTGGGTAGGTAACATCACTTTCTCTTGAAGGTCTACAGGTATGATGGCTGAACGTCTCTTGGCATTTTTCATCCGTCGTGTAATAGCTGACCATTTCTTTAAAACCTGATGCAACGTGACATTTATGTCACATCTGATCTGCTTACATTGTTTTACGTTATGTCAACTGATGTGATGCAACCAGACATAGCCTAATAGCTAGTGATGTGCAAAACAGGCAAGTTTTTTTCTTTCTGTGCTTGGACCAGTGTAAGACATCACAGAAGGCAAAATAATCTTTGGCTGCATGAATGTGACATTGTCACGTTATCAGGGAAGAGTGACTGCAGGACTATGTGTGACCCCATCATATTACCCATCTGAACAGGCAGCTCAGCTTCATCTTCAGAAATGACAACAAAGCACATGAAATCTCCTTAATGGTGATTCTGTGTTTCCAGGGGTCAAGCTTCAGTTGTTACCAAGGTGTTGTGGATGAGTTCAGCGAGTGCTTTCTATGTGGCTGTTCACCTGAGTGAACAGGAAAGAGGGAAAGTGTACAAAGAGACCACATTGCTGGGCAACAGAGCTGCAGCAGAAATCTGCAAAGAGATATAGGCAGGAAGTCCTGCTGGTGCTTCTGACCCCAGCAAAGGTGGTCATGCACGCTCGGGCTCCTTTGAGCACAGTGCAATTTGGAGGTGCTATGCTTAAGTTTTTCTGTGTGCAATCCACATCCATGTGTTTGAGGGGACAAAATGCACCCCACCTGCTGAGGGGCAGTGCTGAGTGTGGCCATGTCATGGAGATACATAGCATTAGAAGTCATCACTAGGTGAGAACGCAAAGGTGAGGTGTTCTATTCAGTTGCTTTTTCTAAGTTGACTCACAATGTATCTAAATGCCTGAGCTCATAAACACAGTATTTATTGTGTCCAGTTGCATTTCTGTGGGGATTTTCCTCCTTTAAGTGATGGGTTCAGAACAGCCAGCTGACACATGTTACCTCAAAGGTGACAAATATTTTCAATATTCCACTTTCTGCAAGATGAAATACAGTTGGTGGAAAAAATCTTTAAGCAGACTCTATAGGTATAGCGTTGAGTGATGTATTTATGGCTGTATGAAAAATAAAGCTAGGAAAGGTGTTTGTCAGAAAGTAGAGGGCCAGCTAAATTATATTTGGTTTGAAAAGGCACTTAGGAACACTCAAAGAAAATCAGCACAGGTGAGGAGAGAGGAGTGGCTGCTGCTTACCCCGGGTAGCTCTCTGCCTGGCTGCAGGCAAAACTCACTGCTAAATGGGGTAGGGACAAGGATTAGAGAAGCTGCCATCAGCTGCAGCATCCAAAGCCAAGCCAGGAGGCTGGCACATCTGCTCCTTTGCTCAGCATTGTTATCCTAAATTGATTGCATCGAAGCGCATCTGCAGCGCTGTCACCAGCACTCTGCTGGACAGCTTCATCTGCTGAGCAGCTGGCTTTCCTTCATAAGACATGACAATATTTTATTAGACTAGCAAATGGTATTTGATAAAGCGAGTCTTAGCAGTGTTTTAAGAAAATAAAATAAGCTAAAAGCATCAACTGTGCTGGGAATTTGGTGCACAGGCAATTCAGGGCAGTGTGCCCAAATGGGGCTGGCCTCACTTCTCTTCTGCCTTCGTGTATCTTAGTCAGAACATAGATTTCCTACAGTTGATGTCATCCCCCTCCCAAAAGCTGCCAAAAGCAGAGCAGGGCCAAATATTTTTTCTTTCTGCCCTGGTCTGAGCTGCACACACATCTACAAGCTCAAAGTCAGCGAGATGGAAATCAACTGTATTAGCAGTGATGATCTGATTAGGCTGGCAGCAGAGCACAGACAAACACAAGCCCTTCCCACCAGCCATTATTATGTCAGAAAAATCTCTGTGACACTGTAAAGGTCCTTTGTATTTTGGTTAGTTGCTTTCCCAGAACAAGCAGTGATTAATTTCAATGTACTACTCATTATTTTTTTCCCATTTTGAAAGTTATGGGAGTTGCGATAGCTTTTAAAAGGCAAGAGGTGAACTGTGCCAGCAGCAATATGCAAGCCCTGCTCACCCCCTGGCATTTTGGGAGGACTCTCGTTATCCACCACACTGCTCAGCTCTTTCCAACAAGATCACTTCTGTAGCTTTCTCCCAGAGATGTCGTTTCTCCCCTGGCACTATCTTGTGCTTTCTGTAACTCCAGCAACTCTCGTGTGCAGATGCAGTTTGTAGTGCACTGCAAAACGAATTGGTTTGTTCTGATTTCTCCTTACTGAGAAAAGGCTCCCAGCTCTGAGGTGGCTGCTGAGCAGTGTGCAGGGCACAACCTGAACAGGGCTTGGAAATTACGACCAGTCATCAGATACTTATGCTCAGTAAACTGCTTTTAACTACATTTTGCTAACAACGGCAAAAGATTCCAACTACTGTAGATTTCAGCTTCCTTGGCTATTTGCAGACATGCAAATACCTCCCTCTATAATTTCTCCTTGCAGTACTGATGGGTGCTAAAGCGGATAATGAAGCTATAAACCTGAGTGTCCACTTTTCTTGATATTTATGGCTGGTTACTTATAGGGATGAAGTCCACTCCTACAGAGAATGATACAAAGACACCATTTCTCAGCAAGATAACGTATGGTGAGGCAGACAAAAGCTTTGAAAGCTCCCAAAAAAGATCAGCAATTCGGTCAGGCCTCTCCACATTACTGTTCACTGCTTCTTTATGTAATGTCTTTGATATGTGAACACTGGTAAGTGCTGTTCTCCAGTTCCATGTGTTACACACACAGGGGAGAAGATCTAAACAACACCTGCAGTGCCAAGAGAGCTTGCTGCTCAATGACTGTGCTCAAAATATTGTGTTAACCACAGAGAATAAATAGTGGATAGAAGTTGCCCCTTACGATCGTTACTGGAACAGTGCCTTTTTCTGTTCAAAACTCTGCCAAAATATTGCAAGAAAAAGAATTATCCTCTGCAGTCATCCATTCTCTGAGCTCTCAAGGCCTTGGCACAATAATTAAGTTATTTCTGATAATTTTGGTCCGCAGCTCCTTTGCACACAGTGCAACAGCAATGAATCAGAGAATCACTAAGGCTGGAAAAGGCCACTAAGATCGCAGAGCCCAACCATCAACCCCTCTCCACCATGCCCATAAAACATAGCACTGAATACCATAAAAACCCTGTGTATCTGTGGGGAGAGCCCACTGCCAGATCTTCCTCACCAGAAGAGTTTCTAGGATCAGTGACATCGTCATTCCCATCCTCATCTTAAAGTTTCATCCTCCGATCCGTCCACTGAGCCCTGGGATTAATCCAAGGGCTGAATCCTTGAATGTGTTACTGTTGAGGATGGAGCTGGGGCCTCGCAAGACTCAGCAATTAAAACTCTTCAGATTTCACTTCAGATTCAATGATGCCTGTTTATATGCTGTAAGACGTTGGGCATAATAGATGAGAACTGTTGGAGGGAGGTGAAAAGGAAGGAGCAGTTGGAAAAATTCTTTATTAATAACATTTTAGTGAGAGTTGAGTAAAAAGAGGCATATTTTACATGGATTGACAGGTGTCAAAGCCCCAAAGTAGCTGGGGGACTGAAAAGAAAAAGCAAGGTGGTAAATACCCCTTGTGCTGCACCAGAAGCCTGAAGAGCGAGTTCAAACCAACCTCACATTCCTGTTCTATGCAGGTTGTGGCTCGTGGATGTGTTGTTGGAGGGAGTTTCTGCAGCCTCTGCTATCAGTGTGCAGCTCCAATGCTGGGCACAATTATGAGTCTGTCATTTCAAATTACCTTCTTATTCTGAACACCTAGCAGTCTATGAAAACCAGAGCCACGTTTCAGACTCCTGAGTCTATAAATTCTTCCATTGTCAATGTTTGTTTTTAGATTGAAGACAAGTGTAGCGTTTGGGGTAATGAAAAAGATATATCTCTGAATCTGTAAGTCCCTTACGTTGTTTTGAAATCCTGCTTGCGTGCTACATGCACCTTCGAAATGCTCTTGCTGCTTTTGTTCATTGTAATAAGTTGTGCAAAAATATTCCCCATTATTTTGCTTTGTGCTGAAGCTGGCAATATTAGCTATTCCACTCGAACGCTCTGGCTAGAAAACTGTGAATTTCTTTTCTTCTGTGATTTTCTCCTCTGTGTTTTTCATCTCTTCACTGAGATGGAAATACCTTACCAGTTAAATGGAGAAAAGAACAGTTAAGGCAGATGCTGTTTCATCATCTGCTAACACAGAGGTTCTCAGCATGCAGAATGGTGGTTTACTGCAACAAATTAAGTGTACAAACTCTTCATGTGGAAGAAATGATTTCTGAATTCCCTCTGAAACCCCATTTTGTCTGCAGCAAGATGAGTTAATGAAGAAAATTACAATTCCATATCTGTTAGTGCTATAGAGAAACTTACTTTATCTCTCAAAAGTAGGTTTCTATTCTTTGTTGTTATTTTAAACTCCTTCAGCCATGATTTGGAAATGGTGGCTGTGATCATTCCTGTAGCTGAAACTTTCTGTTGTCTTCCTCTTTGCTCAGGCAGAGTGATGCCTTGTTACTTAGGAAGCAGCTTAATCTCCACAGGGTCGAATCATAGAACCATAGAATATCCTGAGCTGGAAGGGACCCGTGAGGATCATCGAGTCCAACTCCTGGCTCCACACAGGACTATCCAAAATGGCAATGGGTAATGGGAGCATTGGTTCTTTATCCAGGTTGGAGGTGAGAAGCAACGGGACAAGAGGAATGGCCTCAAGTGCCAGCATAGGTTCAGGTTGGATGCTGGGAAAAACTTCTCTGGAAGAGCGGTGATGCATTGGCACAGGGCTGCCCAGGGAGTGGTGGGGTCACCATCCATGGAGGTGCTCCAGAACTGTGGGGATGTGGCACTGAGTGACGTGGTGATGGGAATGGTGGGGTGGGTTGGGCTCGGGGATCTCAGAGGTCTTTTCCAGCCTTAATGATTCTATGACAAACACAACCTACGACTTGCTCAGTCCATCCTGCACTGTGTCATGGTTTGATGGGAGTCTTCCATTTCGGGGTGAGTCATCCACATCCATCCCTTTCTGTGCAGCTCAGCACTTGATCTTTTTGTCTCTTTGGCAAAGCACCACTGCTGGAGTTTGGTGTGGGAGAGTCAGAGGGTGTCATCCCTCATAACGATGAGGGTGCATTTCTCTGGGGCTGTAATGCTTACAGGAAGCGACGGCGCTGAGTTGGTTTGATTTATCCTGAAAGGCAGTAGGTACAACTCAGTGCTGAGCTTTTGTGCTTTCTGCCACAGATGCAGCCAGTGATTTTATTGAAAGGAAGAGGAGAGTCGCCATGAGAAAATGTAGATTTAGATTCATCTTAAAAAGAGAAATTTAATTTTATTTCTAGAGTAGTGCTTTGGAAATTTTCTTTTTCTCTTTGGGAGATCATACTGTACTGCATTTCTGCTATATCCTTTCTAGCTGGGAAACAATTAGATTGCTGAATAAAATATTTCTAAAATTTTTCTTGACCACAGTTTGATTTCCTCTCTGTATTTCAAGCCTTTCTCAGGAACCAGAATCATTATAAATCTTGTTATGGTGACCCAGCACTGCACCAGAGTGTGCCAGGAATGGCTTTTTCCCTTTTCTGGGGCTTGTATAGCTCAGAAAAAATGCTTCAATTCTGGTGCAGATCAGGAAGAGAGAGTGGTAAAACAAAGTCTTTAAAGTATACAGCTATGTCTGGAAAGAATAGTAACATTCAAGAAAAAAAAGAAAAAAAGAAAGAAATTTCACGATGTATTGCACTGTGAAACAGCTTCGTACTGTGTTTTGTGGGAACTTTTCTGATTATGTCAGACTTTTTTTAACCTACCTTTTTGTTTACAGGGTCTGAGTTAATCTGTCAGTGCTCCTCTCCAACAGCAAGAGCACTTAGACAATTAGTCCACTGCCAAGGGAGATCTGGGGATCGCTGTCGTCAGCGCCGATGACAGTGCTATGTTAAGGATGCTTTAGGAATAAGAAATCAATGAGACAGTGGTTTGAAATGACCCAAGGACTTTCCAGCCCAGTGATTTAATTTCGCAGTGAATAAAAAAATCTTAGTAAATAGTAGTGGTCTAGAACAGAATCTGCCTGAAGGAATTTTCCGATATTACTTTTTATTTGCTTGTCATAATACATTTCAGTTGCGTTTTCCTTCTTCTGTTCCATATATTATATTAAAGATGAAGGAAAGTTTCCTGTTCGGTCTGAGCCTTTTCTCCTCACTAGTTAACCAGGAAGACATTAAGATACAAATATTTAATTAACTGACAGAACAATTTAAGCCAAGTCTGAAAGATGTTCTTCCAGCCATAAATGGGCGCCTGGAGAAGCAACAAGGAGCAAACCCCTCACTTTGAGCCATGTTTAAGTGTTTCTTTCTTCTTCTGTGCAGAAAGAAACCTTTTGATCTCACCCTTTTGTAAAGTAAATCTTTGTCAGGTTAAATGCAAAGATCCCTATCAGAAGGCACTTGGCTTTGACAAGCCTGACAGAGCCCTACGTACCCAGCAACAGGGTAATGGCTGGCACTGAAATGAAAAGGGCTTGGATAATGAATAAAGAGTATTTTTGTAGCATGACTCATAAGTAATACAAAGGCAGCTCTGGCAATGTCTGTACTAATTACAGACCAGTTGCTATGTTGTTACAATTGTGTATATTAAGTGTGTGGGATGTTGAAGTGTGTGGGCATCTTGCTAAGCCTGATCTCAGCTCCCTGCCACTGAAATCCTGTCTGTCCCAGCTGGAAAGTGGGCAATGTATGTAGGTGCCTAAATACGGGCTGAGGATGACTAAATATGTCTTTCATTACACTTTTTGTTGTTTGTCCCTCTCGGTCACAAACTTTTTGAGCTGTCAGAAAATGTGAAGAATGCCACGTGCTCTGGATTTAAGTGGTGAAGGTGCTGTTGTTGAAGGGTGATGCTCCAGATCCTTTCCTCCTTGCACAAATGCAGATGTTTGTATTTAAGCAGTGCACAATGAAGAAGGCAGTTCCTGTGCTGGGAAAACTGTGCACAGAAAATATGTCCGTGGATGTTACCTATCCACAGCTATTGTGTTTTAAACTCATCCGAAGCATGGCAGCAAGCTGAGAGCTTGCACTATGCATCAGGTAAGGAGAACACAAGATGCACGTGTGATTTTGAGAAGCAGGAGAGGAAGAGTGGTTTTGTTTTTGGATTAATTTCTCCATTACCAGAGCACTGAGGACAGAAAATTCCTCTTGCACCATGACCACCTTCTCTAATCATGCTAACATGGCTGTAATGAAAACAACATTTAGCCTGCAATTATTTTCCATGTGATGCTCCCCTCAATTTCCTGCTCTGTTGCTGTCATTCAGGTGGATAAACCTGGAGTATTCTGAGTGTACCGACAGAATCACAGAGTGATTGAGATTGGAAAGGACCTTAGAGATCATTGAGCTCCAACCCCCGCCGTGGGCTGAGTGCCCCCCAACAGGTCAGGCTGCCCAGAGCCCCATCCATGGCTTTGGACACCTCCAGGTGTCAAACGTTACTTACTTAAATAAGGAAAAGCTTTAATCAGGTTCTAATGTTTGAATTCACTTTCCCGGCAATGTTTTAAAGGATTATTAGTGAGAGTCATACCATCCACACCCCAAAGCAGTCCCCAAGAATTAAATTTTTGCAAATACAATTGCTGTATCGATGCACCGCACGTCAACTTTGTATGTGTTGAATAGCAACTGCCTGTTGTTCTCTGTAGTGTGCATGCATTTGACTTTCAACAAGAGATGAGAACAGACATTACCTTAAATATTCACAAGGAAATGTCAGCACAGATGAGGCAATACAGGGGGAGGGATGGAGGTGGGCTTGGCATAGATCATTTCTGGCCTTGAGGCACGAATAGCTATTCTGGTCACATTATTCTCAGCAATATTAGTCCAATAATGCAATGCAGATCTTGTCCTTAATGGTAGCCTGTAAATTAAAGACACGCTTATTGTTAAAAACACATTGGCTCATGAAACTTGGCTGGCAGCATGCAATTTTAAGCACTGTCATGGGACCTGCATTAATTAACCACACAGGGAGAATTCTCCCCACTGCAAGCCACAGAAAGGTTTGCTTTCAGAGAGTGAGCACCTTCACTGCCGGGGAGAGCGAGAGCCCAGGTGCCTCCCTCTGAGTACTTTGGCATCTCACAATTTCAAAGATCCCTACAATTTCAAAGATCCCCTCCTGTGCTGCCTCCTGGGTGCCTACATGGGGCCAGGCAGTTTTTGCATCTGAAGGCAGCTTAATGTACACAACTTTTTTGCTATTTTGCATTGGATGGTGGCGGATATTTTCCTGAACCACTGCTCACTTGATGTGGTGTATATTCTTTCTTGTCTTGCCTGCAGGATTTGATAAAATGATTTCTCTTGCCATACACAAGGCTTGTTGCATTACCATTTGTTTTTGCCAATGTGCTAACATTTTCATTTCCAGTTTATCTCCCCTTCCATACTTCTGCAAATGCTGCATTATACTGATGTGCTAGAGGCTCGTATATTCAAGCTTTCTTTATTCTGCTTGGGAAATCACATCTTTGCCTGTTTCTCTGCATGTGAGCATCAACTTTCCCTGAACATAAGATATACTGTAGTAGTTGTGGTCTGGCTTCTCAAACTGCCCTTCTCCTACCATTTGTGGGAAATTTCTTAATGACTGAGGGATAAAGACATCAAGGCATCTGGTTTTATCTCAGCACGCTGAATTAATGGGATAACACCATTCCCTGTCTCCTCTGTGGGAGATCATGACTGGAAAACCAAGAAGAAAACGATGCTGCTGCTGTGCTCCAGCGGTTCTGCACCGATCCATCTGCAGCACATCAAAAGGAAACCACTGCTGATGGTGGTTGTGTGCAGTGGGTAGCAGAGGGTACTGAAATTATTTGAAAGAAATCAATGCAGAAAAAGCAAAGGAGATCCATCAGTGTTTTACATACTGTTAAAGGAAGCGGGTTTGTTTGTGGGATGAAAAATACCAGAGCTGGGGCCAGAAAGTCAATCTGGGGGCACGAGTAGGGGACTAGTTGTTCTCTACTAAGGGATGGTGTTAGAAAAGCCACTTTTGCCTGTGACACTTGCTGACACATAGAATCATGATAAAGTTCCTATTCCAGTTATTCGTCAAGAAAAAAAATGTCTTGAACACCCAGGCTTATGTCTCAACTAGTAAGACATCTGAGAAAGGCACATCTCGTTAAGAACAATGCTTTGAATTTTTGTAATACCCGGGATAATTTTATCAGAGAAGGTTTTATGTGGTGATGCATTACATTAGCCCTGTGCTGTGCAAGACATATGGAAATTAGTGATGGATTAGATTTCAGAAAGCTTATAAGAGGAGTCTTGCAAGACCTTTAACCTTAAAATCGTTCATAGCTGAGCAATCCATTAAAATAAGCATTAAAATAATCCTTGGCTGGTACAGTAGTAAGAAATATGCTAGTGATTAATAGGTTTTGGTTATTTTCTTAACAGTTTAATACATAGCAGCACAGAAAGTACCCCTGATAATGGCAAACACAAGACATTACTCCATTGGGCAAAAAGTTGGAGCTGAGAAACATACATGTCTTGTGGTGGCAGTGATGGCATTTCATACTCACACATGTCCCGGCTGGGTGAGGGCTCTGTTTTACCCATGCAGTGGTTTCCTAGGTGTCAGAACAGATTATCCTGCCAACGCACCGATCTGACAGTCATCTCTACACTGTTTTACAGAGCCTGGCTGCCTAATGTCACCCAGCATAATTTTCAGGGCTGGAAATAGCAGTTTAATGGTGGAAGTGCAAATCAGATTTTCCTGTCGGCCACTCGTCCCGCTGGCAACGTGCAGGGCTTGCTTACTCTGCAGGGAACAAGATCACTGTGAAAAGATTCATCACCAGTGACGAGTGCTGGAATATATATGTCTGCATAGAAAACATTGCCAACCGCCTGCATTTTGGGCTGCTGGTGTGTGACTTAGTGCTGCAAAATAGGAATCTCTCTTCCAAGTTGTTCTTTGTGGCTCCTTTTGCTGTTGTTTTTAATCAGCAGTACTGCATGTGGGCTGGGCAACAGAAGGTTGCTGAGGGTCCTGGGCTGTGACCAGGCAATGCAAGTGTGCCTGGCATCATTGCTGCCATCCCACAGAGTAGCTGCCTGCAGGGACCACGGTCATTCAATGGCAAAGGTTTTTCCTGCTAGAGGGGTTGTAAGTTGAGTTACAAACACATTCCTCTCCAGTTTTGCTGATAAAATCATCTTCCATCATCAATGCTGTTTTGATATGGGTCTTCAGTTTGATGCACTTTGAATGACAGATGTACACTTGATGCATACTTTCCATTCTTTTTTAAATAAATCTCCAACTCACCCAACTCTTCCCGAGGAGCTGAGTTTAACAGGAAAGTGCTGCTAACTCCAGTCGCTGCCTACTCAGCATTACATAGTTGATGGTATTTTCCATCACTAATCACAAAAGCTATTTGTTTTATCATTGCAAGAATTGCATTAGTTCTGCTGACCAAAGAAGGCCATTAACCTTGGCTGCAGCAGCTCCTGAAATGAACAAGGAGACCTTTGGTATACATCACACAGCAACTCCGAGAGCCTGCATCACCTCCCAACCTTTCTCTTCCAGATGTCAGGTGTTAGTGCAATGTGCCAGGGCTTCAGATTAGTAATCACATCAATCTGAGCAGAGAACAAGCTGTCATAATTGTCTGCACTAATGAAAATTATGATGACAACACAAGAATCCTTGCCAACCTCATCATCTTGCACCACAATGGCATGGAGTTATTTAAAGACTTACTTACGGTTTTAGTCACACATGCACGCCTAGGAACAACTTCTGAGGGTGATTAAACACCACAGCAAAGCTGAGTTGAATGGAGAATGTAAGTGTTTTTGGTGAGCACTGGCATCATTCCTGCTGTTTTAGAGCAAACAAACTCAAAGAGCATGGCAGAAGGGAAGGCTGGAGAAGTGCCTCGAATTCAGTGTGGTTTGCAAGCTGAGGATCTACACAAAGGTAGAAGCAAAGGAATTCAGAGTCTCCCTATCTCTGACGTTTACATGCAATAAATACATGTATTTACTGCATCATCTTCTGAGGCAAATGCGTAGAGGAAAGAATCCACAAAGGTTTATCCAGGGAATAAAGAGCACAAATTCAAATTAGTTTTTGGCAGTGTTAAGAACTAGTTTGTGCGATCTGATCTCCTTCAAACTCTGTCCCCAGTGGTGACTCATGAAACAGAATGTCAAACTATAGTAAATTCAAGGAATAGATGCAGCATTAGAAGACTGAAGGAAAGCCAAAACAAATGTGAAAGTGGGCAGTCAAAAGGAAAAAGAACAAACGGGAAGGCTGGTGGGTGGATGGAGGGGGAACAAAGGGAACCTGAGGCAAGGAGGTGAACTGGGAACACAACGAAACATTGGGTTCCACAGAATTCTTCTCATATTTCATTATATATTCTCTATTAGCTTATTTGAAAGTATTGTTTCTCAAAAGAAATTTGAAAAAGTACATTGAAAGAGGAATGGGAGCCTCAGGCAAGCAAAGGGAGAAACGTGTTCAGATCAGTCCCTTCATGGCTTATAGACAAGACCAGGGGAATAAACACTTGAAAAGTGCTGTATATCACAACTTGCCATTGTCAGTCAGCTAAACATCCAATTTCTGTGTTTCTGCGGAGTACGGAAATAAAGCATCATACATCAGAGTACAAGGCAGTGGTGGTACCTCTTGTAGGGTAGAGGAGGTCTGCGGCCTTACAAAGATGCTCTGATAGCATGTACTGCCGGCCCACAGCTAACAAACAGCCCTGCAAACACCCTGAGCTCTTCACTGGGAAGTCAGCCTGTATGTGCCGGAGAGAATTCTAGGCTGATTTCTGAAGGAAACGAGGTGTTTGCAATCAGCCTAGCTTCTTCTCCCCATGTCTGCCCCTGGCCATCCTTTAACAAAGTGTGACAGTATGGATTTCCATCAGCCACATTTCAGCATCCATGGAAATACTTGGCTATACCTCAAGGAAAACCTGCAAGCCCCAAAGGGACAGCTAAGGTGGTTAAGAGCATAATTCTGCAGATCTCCCAGCCCTGCAGAGATTTCTGCAGATCTCTCTCTCAGAGAGGGTCCAACACTCACTTCCCAATCACTTACTGTTAATTGTTCCCCAGTTCCAGGCAACCTGAGTGCTACCAGCAGCATGAGAGGGAACGTATGTTACCCAGAGCAATGGGAATGGCTGCTCCTGCTGTTAAGTATGGGACAGGTTCATGCAGAGCTGGCACAGATCTCTCTACTGTGGAGCCTCTGGGATGCTCAGGTCCAAGGTGCTGACGGTGCAACTTCTCAGCATCATTCTCTGTTCAAAATACCTCACCCTGTAGCACAAACACACACAAGAGACAGCTTCAGACCTGCTCAGCTATTCACATTTCAAGTGGCTTGTGGATAGTGAAGGGCTGGCTACGTGCGTGTTAAGCATCTGTATTTATAAAGCATGAGGGCTCTTTCTATTGCACAACATGCACAGCATTACTAGGAATTACTAGAACAGGCTAAGAGAGATGGAGCTCTTCAGCTAGACAAGAAAAAGCTTTATGGGGGAACTTACAGGGGCCTTCCAGTACCTGAAAAAGGTAAAAAGGACAGGAAAGCTGGGGATGGACTTTCAATAAGGGCAGGTAGTGGCAGGACAAGGGGAAATGGCTTTAAACTGGAAGAGGATAATTTAGATTAGATATTAGGAACGAATTCTTTACTGTGAGGGTGGTGAGACACTGGCACAGGTTGCCCAGCGAGGCTGTGGTTGCCCCCTCTCAGGCAGGGCTCAAGGCCAGGTTGGATGGATGGGGCTGTGAGCAACCTGGGTGAGAGGGAGGTGTCCCTGCTATAGCAGTGAGGTTGGAGCTACGTGATCCTAAAGATCCCTTGCAACGCAAACCGTTCTGTGATTCTATGAACATATTAAAGCTTTTACTGTATATTTCCCTCTATTGATCTAGAATCACTGCATTTCCTTTGAATTTTAAGCCTTTCTTTCACTCAAAGTAAAAGGAATGTATATTTTTTTTCCTGCGCAAGAAGGCATAGAATTGACTGTAAAGTTGTTTCACTCACACTAAAGGCTCTGAGAAATTGCATGTGTGGATCTGAGGCCAGTGCTCAGAGAGCTGGGAAAGGAGCAGCGGCAGCACAGAGCTGTGCTGCACATCCTGTGGGTGAACAAATTCCATTGAGCTCCATTAGCCATAGGAGAAAACTTACCAGCCTGCATGGAATTTTTTCGAAGATGCATCAGAGCAGGCTCTGTAAACTCTCTTATGTGCTGGGAATCTTCTTTCCAGGAAAATCCTAGGATTTCACAAAGAAAGGGGAGAAGGAAGTGCTTTGATTTTGAAGAGGACAAGAGGGAAATGCAAATTGGAAACATCTTTCAGAAGAGCACTGGGTACATGATGGTGCTCTTCAAGCTGTGTCTTGCATCTTAAACCGAGCTTGCAAGGTTAACAAAACCCACAGACAGACACACTGGGAGTGCTGATTCAGTACATTTTACACAGTCCTTCGCACTAGGAAGCCTGGATGGTTCCCAAGAGCGAGCAATCTGGAAATAAAAATGTGTCTGATCAATAAAACGAAACGACTTGAGGAAATCTGAGTTTAGTGTTCTTTAAGCCTTAATTGGCTTTGCACGTAGCAGAGGTGACCTTGCCCTTTGCAGCTCAGCTGTTATAGCGGCATGCAGCTTTACTGCAAGATAACAGCACAGGGGAGCTGCTGGTGGCACAGAAGACACAGACCACAGGTGAAAGAAGGGCCTGAAAGAAGGTCAAAATGTCCCCTGGCACATGGCGAGCACAGGTTTTTGTGCCTGGGTCTTTCAGTTCAACTCTCTCTACATCAGACGTTGGCTAACACCTCTCTGCAGCCCCGCATGCCTGCTGGTTCCTTATTTTCAAAAGCATGAGATACAGACGTACAAATCGCCAACATGGGTGAGCTAATCAAAAGGCAAGCATAAGTATTCAAACAGCGTGATCTATTTAAATAGGGAAGTTAAACAAAATCCATCCCAACTGGCTTTCAACTCTCAGCCCCATGATCTAAAAATCAATTGATTTTTACTTACAGAATGCTAAATCCTCCCGAGCGGAGGCTTCTCTTTTCTTAGCAGTGCATGTGGGCAGGAGGAACTGCAGAGGTTTCACAGAGGTTAGCCAAGAGAAATGGGCCAGCAGAGCACAGGATCTCCTTCTACAAGTCCCCTCCAGATGCATTCTTGCCTTTGGACAAAACCATTCCAACAGAAGTGAAATTTGCAGTGACATCCAGAGTGAGTCCATTTGAACGGGATTTGCAGCAGTGCCCAGCAGTACCCTCAGAGATGTGTTTTCAGTCATTGCAAGGATTGCCTCCCTCAACACATGCAGCCTTGCCAGGCTTCTGCTGCATATTTCATCACCTCTATTTTGTAACCTGGCTCTGAAAACTCACTTGGAGCTGAGATGCAACATTCCTCCCTTGCAATGTGAAAATCACACCCTCAACCGCTTGGAAATTCTGGTAATACAAAATCAAACTGTGCTCAGCACATTTAAGTGCTTTTAAATAAAACTCTTTGATGCTCGTGAGAAGCAAGCAGCGTTTCAGGAGGGGAACACACAGGAGAAGCTCACACATCCCATCAGGCATCACACATCTAGAAGGAAGTTTTTCACTCAGAGGGTGGTGAGGCACTGGAACAGGTTGCCCAAGGAGGCTGTGGATGCCCCATCCATGGAGTCATTCAAGGCCAGGCTGGATGTGGCTCTGGGCAACCTGGTCTGCTGGTTGGCGACCCTGAACAAAGCAGGGGGTTGGAATTAGATGATCACTGTGGTCCTTTTCAACCCAAGCCATTCTATGATTCTATGATATGATCCCATGCTGCAGGGAAGGCCCATGGGATGGCAACCTCTGACCCAACCCAGGGCTGCCCACTGTCCAACCCCACTGACGGGGGACCCAAATGATTATTTCCCTTCTCGTGTGAGCTCTGCATTGGTGGCGATGGGTTGATGGTTGGACTACATGATCTTAGTGGTCTTTTCCAACCTTAATGATTCTATTTGAAGTCTCACAAAAAAAATAAATAATAATAATTAAAAAAAAAAAAAAACAACCAACCAACCAAGCCAAATAACCACAAAATACAACTCTACCTTTCTACAGCCCTGGCAATAAATCCTCTAATGGCAAAAAACATGGTACCAGCAGCAAACAGCAGTGCCAGGGGTGATAGGTTTCTGTATGATCTCATGATGACATGGTAAATAACTTCCTTGTAATGCACTTATTGCTTTATCAGGAGAGGCATTAGAGAATGCATCACATCTCTTTATGTTTTTCACTTCCGATTAAAATCCTGGCTGCTTCAGTGAGCCCTCTGTACACAGCTGGTGATCTGTAACTTTCTGCAGTGCAATGTGACCATTTCTCAAGTCCTGCTCAACTCCAGCTGTAACTTTTCATGGGCAAAGATGGATGCCACAAGCAAAACGCAGGCATGGGTAAAATTTATCTCAATTTATCCTGCACAGAAAAAGTAACAGAGGATACCTTGCTGAAAGCAAAATATACTGCTCGAATGAATTTACAATATGTAATAAAATACAGCAAGGAGAGACCATTTATGTTAGAGGAAGAAAGTAATATATGATGTCAGTAACTCACTTTAAAACGATGCTATTAAGGAAGTATAAAGGTGATAATCGCCTTTTTTAGGAGTTGAAGTTATATTTACAAGCCAGTTGATGTGTGACATCTACCAATATAAAAGAGCCACTTTTAATTTCTTCCAGAAGAAGAAATGAAGAAGAAGTGTGTTTTATGTCACTTCCAGGTCTTGCTGCAGCAGCACATGGCCAAGGCAGGCCCATAGCTGAGATGATGGCAAAGCCTCCTATCCTCAGGATCAGATTATAATTGCAGAAAAGTGTCTTATGCAATCCACAGAGGAGCTGCTGAAGCCAAACCAGGGATTAAATCAGTTCTTCTGGCGTCAGTCTCCAGGCTGACACACAGATATCCCAGCGTTGCAGAAACCAAAGTAGAAACACCATCAGAAGCGTTGTGAGCCAGTGTTGCCCAGTTAGCAGCATCCTGCTACAAAACCAAGCTATTTTAGCATAGATTTAAAAGGGGGCTGCCATGATTTTGCCAAATATCCCTCTAGCAAGTGCCATTTGTGGAGCTGCAGCAGGTGTGGCTTTAGAGGAATTTTGCCGTTTGCTTTGTCTCCCCAAAAGGTTGAGAAGAAAGCCTGAATGTATGCACATGCACTCTGAATACTCAAATCCTAGAAGGAAAAAAAAGTCTGTATTACCTTTTAAATCTCATGGCTTTTAAGTCAATATCATGATTGCAGAGCAGGTTGGGAACGAAACCCCTCAAAATGTAGATCAGCTAGAGGCAGCGCTCATTAATATTTTACATTAAGGATGGCTGAGCAGCACAGGCAGCAGATCCAGCCTGGCAACATCAGAATCAGCAATGTCACTGAGTCAGGTTGGCTAGGGAAGGGTTTCTTTAGGAGAACCAATGCTCCCCTGAATACTTTGATGAAATGACCACTGGTTCAGTGGTTCTTCATTTCCAGCCTTGTTGAGAAGAGGTTGAGCTCCAGCCATGCAGGGCAGAGAGGACCATTACTCTCCAGACAAAGCATTCCTGTTAATCACAGTTTTTGTAGTCCGTTATAGATGTTGCTTTACAGCTAAACTCTCCCCATCAAAGCAGAAGCATCTCTATTAGGTTATTTAGAAAAGCTCATAATTATCAGGGTTTAATTCATTGACAAGGTGGGCAATTTAAATACCATCTTTAAAGATGATGAAATTGTACTGACTCCAGGAATGAAGAAGAAAACACGAACGCCACAGAAACTGTCAGCGACAAAAGTCACAGTGCCAAGTGCCAGAGAGGTGGTTTTCCTGCCTGTTGAAAACACCCTGTGCATTCTCTCTCAATACAGAAGCAGATGAAGCATTACTCAGACTGCATGTGATGCTGATAGAGAACAGAGGACCACTTCTGGTAGAAGCAGTGATTTCCTTCGGGTGCTATGCCAGCTGCAGGCAGGGCACTTTGACATCCCAAAGCGTTTGGGGAGAGGAGAGGCAAGATGCATTCCCAGCACTTGGGAAAGGCAACAGCAGACATGAAGAAAGTCACGGTTTCTGGTGACAGAAATCCTTTTGCCTTTTTGTTTGGGAACAGAAATGCTGCCACATAGTTATTACCAATTCTAGCTAGCAGATTTGTGCAAAGTAGGCTTCATGCTATTAGATCCTCTAACGATGAGGTCAGCGAACATTGAGGGGTTTGGGATTTGTACGTTAACTGGAGTGGCACACGTTAGCAGGACATGTGAATTAATGACATTATTTATAACCCATCTCATTATCACACCCAGCTTGATGCCTCAGACAGCTTCTAATTCTCTTAACCAGTTCCTATGGCAGGAAATAAAACCGCTTTGCTTCATTTGTGATCCGTCAGAAGAACTCTCTTGTTGTTATTGTTTGTTTTTTAATGCAAAAAGCTTCTTTCAAAGAACAGCTTTGTCACTGCGTGATGCAACTCCCCGCAGCCTGAGTTTCCCATACAAACACATTCATGTTGAGTCTGAGGAATGAACAATGAACAAATTTCATGCCTGATTCCCCTGCTTCACCTCACTTTTGATCTCTAATATTAGATTGCTATAATTGCTTTTCAGCTCCTTGTGTGCATATTAGCACTGTGCATGTTATTGTAGAAATATGAAATTCAACACATCGTCCTTTAGATTTTGAAATAAATGTGCCCCTCACTTTGCTTCCATCCCCGTTCTTTGACCAAAAGAATAAGAGGACCAAAATT
The DNA here is from genome assembly GCF_905368555.1 of Meleagris gallopavo. Classification (NCBI taxonomy): domain Eukaryota; kingdom Metazoa; phylum Chordata; class Aves; order Galliformes; family Phasianidae; genus Meleagris; species Meleagris gallopavo. The sequence goes on along the minus strand of NC_139412.1, from coordinate 3,066,358 downwards.
TGAAGATACACTTGACAAATATTTGACAAATACTGAAACCTCAGATACGATTCCTGCGCTTCCCCACCACCTTATCATAGAATGATAGAGTGGCCCCAGTTGTAAAGGACCACAGTGATCACCTAGTTCCAACCCCCTGCTATGTGCAGGGTCACCAACCAGCAAACCAGGCTGCCCAGAGCCACATCCAGCCTGGCCTTGAATGCCTGCAGGGATGGGGCATCCGCAACTTCCTTGGGTGACCTGTTCCGTTTCAGTCCTTCAGCTGAAAGAGGAGATTGAAGCCTGACTATTCTTAAATAGAAAATGAGTAAAAAGGCACCTTTTGTTATCAAACTACATAACTAAACATCTCTATATATATGCATTTACACAGATTTTTAAGAACTTAGAAACATAAGGAAGAGTTACAAGGAAAAGACACCATTTTCCTAAACAGACTTCACAACAAAACCCACACTTTATGCCTTGTGCTGCCAAGAGAAATCACTACTTGCAAGGTTTGATGCCCAAGGACAAAGGCTCTGACCTGATTTCTGTTCCCTCCTCCCAGATTGGTACACGATTACCTTTCAGGCAAAGAATAACAAGTGTCCATGCATGTGCAGTGGGCTAATTAATGCTCACCTACAAACCAGGGGGGATTTTTGTTCCTGCTAAATGAAGCCCATGCAGAGGTGGAAGGTGAGCAAGAGAAAGCTGCTGCCCAGCAGTGAGTGATGTTTTCTTTATGCTCTTGAGAAAATAAACACAGAGACTCAATTAGCTCTGAATATAAGTGAAAGTAATGTGACTTCTCAAGCACCTAAATTGTTTTGGTAATGGGAATGGAAATGGATTCATTACGAGTGACAATAACTCTAATCAAGATCCACTTCCAGAGGTTTGGAGGAGTGGGAAGGGCCATAATTGCAGCTATGCTCTCCAGCTTCTGCTTTCCTCCAGGATGAAAGCTGAACTGCTTATTCACAACGTTAAAACCAGCAGAAATGAGGACAGGGGAGCACGGCCCCTAAGTGCGGCCCACACTTTGGCAGCGCCATGTCAGCAGCGATGGGGTGAGGGCTCTGCTGTGCATGGAGCTGAGCTCAGTCTGAAGCACAGAGCAGCAGAGAGCTCCCAGCTCCTGCCTGGTGGGTGGAGAAGCCTTTTTTGGAAGATGTTTTTTTCGGAAGCCACTTCCCAGCAGCCTCTACATGCAGGTGCTATGCTTAATTATATCCTCCATCAGCTGGCAGATCTCCTGCCTGGCAGCTAATCCTCCATCTCTGCTGCGGCACTGGGAATCATCTCAGCACAAAGCCCTGCCCTGAAACCAGCACTGCTCACCCACACTGTGGAAACATCATTTCCTCACACACACCTCTGCTAAGTTTACTCAGGGGCTGCTCAGGAATAATTATATAACACACTGGGAGGGGGTAGGAGTTGACTCCCATCTCTTCTCTTGCCACAAGACTACCAGGAGAGAGCGTGGAGGAGGAGGGTTAAACTATGTGTCATAACGTCCTTAAGCTAAAATGTCAAGGACTAAGAGGACCCTGCTCGTAGTTGGGCAAAGGACAGCCTTTGCAGGACTTGGATAGATGTTAGCTCCAAGCAAGCTGCTCCAGTCAGCTTCCCCTGAGATGATCCATTGCTGTGAGCTAATCTGTCATGTTAATTCAATGCAGCAAAACATGAGTAGACTGTACTTCACCCTTGCTAAATAACAACTGATTACTGGTGACTGCATGGATGGAAGCTTCTGTGTGCAGTTATGCCCTCCCACCCCAGCTCAGCCAGGTGATTTCTTTGCAGATGGCTCCGTGTGCAGCCGTGTCTGTCTCCAGGTAATAAGGGGTAGAATGGTACCATGGGTTTTGCTGCCTCTGATTGCAGTAGAGCCACCTGTGCTTTTCTTCAGGCCCCTATGAGGCACAGCCTGACACTGTTCATAGGGTAGGAACTAGAAGGGAAAGGGGTTCGCAGCTCTAAGGGTATGGACTATCACTATGAAGCACCCTCTGCATAGATCTGCAATGCTATTTTTGAATTATTAATCTTCTTAAACAATCTGAGTCACTGCCTCTTTCTTCCAGATGCACATCCGTGGCTGCTACCATGACAGCTTCTTATTTCCATCTCTACCAAACCCACTCCCAGCTTTAGGGCTGCTCTCCTTGGGTTCTCCCCGAGGCAGTTTCCTGTTAGCAACCACTGCAGAGATCAGATCTCTGTCCACTTTGAAGCCCTCTCAGGTACAGACTTCTCAGTCTTTCTAAAGCAGCAATTACTAACAGACACTAATTAGCACGCTGCTATCTCTGAGAGCAGAGCAACTCCAGGAGAGAGGTAACTTTACAAGGCATAAAGTGCAGGTTTGTTAACAATAATTAAAACACAAATAAGTACATAACAATAAACCTAAAGGTCTGATTTAACCATATTCTGTCAAGAAAGCAAAGTTAATCCTGAATGCAGTAACTGCCCCATTTCTCCTGAAATCATGAGTCCATACTAGCAGCCAAACCAGCTCCTATTATACAGAAAAACCCCAGTTGCTGAATTCAGGCAGTTGGTATGTGATTTTAAGTACAAAAGGAGAAGCAGAGGTCCCAATCACCACTCACTGCTTCTGCTCACTGGAGCTGGCATTTTTAAAGCAACTCTTGCGTTGCTATCTGGGACCTGACTTCTTTGCACACAGCAGTTGTACCCATGCAAACTGCTTATTTTTGTTTCTTACCAACTTCTCTTTCCCCATCAGAAGGTCAAATACAGAATTCTCTGCCAAATCCAATGCTTTTTGAGTTAGGAGATTGCTATCTATAATCACAAAATATTTGCAGGGCGTTTTAGCACTGGCAGCCTGAGCCCTCTGGATGTCAGTCAGATTGAAGTCTCTCCCAATAGCTCAGTTTTCCTCCCCTCAGCTCATAGGACGATGGGTGAGGAGCCCATCACCCCACTCTTTCATGGGACACAGTGGCCCATAGCAGCAGTCATTGTTTGGTTTCTGGGCAGTCTCTCAGCACGCACGTCCCCAAAGCAGTCACGGTCATTTACTTCTGCACTGTCAGATGATATCTTGCCATTGCTGGAGAGACCTGCCTGCTCATCCTTGCTGTTCTCAAGATAAATAGATTATAGTCTAAGAGTTTAATCACAGGCAGAAGTGACATCTTTACCTTGCTATATGCTGTCTCAGCTTTATACTCTTGCAACACAGAAGACACCTTCAGCTAGAGTTTGGAAATATATTCAGCATTAATTATGGCAGAAAAATTATCAGGGCAAACTAATTCTGCAGCATTATGTTATGAATAAAAGGAATAAGTTGTTTGCAATAGAGGTGGTGAGACATAGGTTCCCCAAAAAGGTGGTTGTGACCCATCCCTGCAGACACCCAAGGTCAGGCTGGATGGGCTCTGAGCACTGATGGAGCTGTGGATGTCCTTGCTCAGTGCAGGGAGTTGGACCAGATGGCCTTTAAGTGTCCCTTCCACCTCCAACAATGCTATGATTCCGTAACATTTTCATTGAGATGTTTATGGAAACACTTTCAGAACAATCAGTGAGATATTCAGCGTTTTCACTGATAGTATCCAGTATCTGGCAAGTAAAAAAAATGCTGGATTTTGAGTAAGAAGGGTCTTCATAATGCCCTTAACGCAGCACTGCCTGCTCCCCTGCCCTGCCCTGCTGCCAGCCCAGCATGGGGAAACCATTACTGAAACATCAGCTGGAATAACTGCACCTGCGTAGTGCTACTTATGGAGGAAAGCCAATAAGCAGTACTCAGTCTCCCCTTTCATACCACTTAAAGATTTTCTTGCAACATATGAGGTTGATGGTGCAGTTGAGCAGAGAATGACTTCTATTTCCCACTCTTCCTCTGCACTATGAGCTTATTTAAAGGGCACTTAGTGAAAGTAGTCCCAATCTAAATTAAAATGTAATGTGAAAAAATAACATTTGTTGGGCAGTATGGGCACACAGTGCAGTGGTGTTACACAGCAGACAGTGTGTCCTTTTCTTCCCTTGGGCTTTGGCATTTGCTTGCCCTCACAGTGTCACAGCATTTCCCTGCAGCTCTGTTCCAGCTGTGCCTCCCTCAGTGCCCAGTTCAGAGCAGAAAGAAGTCTGGTCCCTTTTTCCTCACCTCATCCTTCTCAATTTATCAGAATACTACAAGATAACCTGCAGGAGGACTGGAGAAAATAGAAAATCACACCTCTACGTCCCATGCAGGCACAAACCAAAGGGTGATGCAGGTGTCAACGCCTGCCTTCGAGGCTTGCTCAGCTTTGCTTTGCTTCTAAATGAAACTTATTTATCACTGCAACATCACAAAGGACTGCCTGAAAGCAAACCAAAGGAGGTGCATCAGCGTGGTGGGAGCTGGCAAGTTACTGGAAAACTGTCACCTCAATGCATGTCGTGTCCCCAAGAAGGGCCAAAGCTAACATGAAACGCTGACTTAGTGTGAATCCAGCTTTAATAATTAAGTCTGCTAAAAGTGAAGATTAAAAATTCATTCTGAGTTAAATGAAGCTATTAAGAGAACAGTATTTCCCCATTATACATTTATGATATACGTAGTGTATATATAGCTCTGAAAGTAATGCATCCTATTTATTTCCATGGAAACTACAGCAGATACAAAGAGCACAATAACACTAGTTGATAGAGGAAATTTTCAGCTACAGAACACTTATTCAGCATAGTCACCACCATTAGTGGTGCATTTTCACCAGTGATGAACAAGAGCTGCATGACACACTCAAACATCTGTACCACTGGATACTGTCACTACTGCTGAAGCTTCCCACCCATTCCATCACTGTGCCCACATCCGTTGTTTGGTCTCCATAAACTTTCAGCAAATGTTGATGAATGTCAATGGTTACCATTTTTTTTCTTGTGGAGGAATTCAACAACACCCCTTCATTCAACCTCTACTGCCATCCCACCACCACCCACCTCTGACACCATGGATCAATATAATAAAGTAGGAGGCATCACTTTCAGAGCAGTCAACATATAATATACCAACATCAAACTCTCTCTTGAGAATACCAAAGACCTTTGTTCAGCTCCTGTGAATTCCTGGGAGCTCTTGGCAGCTCACATCTTTGCTGCCTCTCTCTTGAGCACTGGGGACCTCCATGCACAGAGCATCCACAGCTCCTCTGAGCTGCTTAGATTATGGAATATTTAGCATAGCCTAGGAATTACAGCAAAAAAAATAATAAAATAAAATAAAAAATAAAAATCACACCATTAGAAGCCATCAGCCGTTCCTCTCAAAGGAATCCAGAAACAGATATTTGTAAGACTGAGGAGTCAATGCTGGGGTATAGTAACAACCAAGGAAAGGAGGAACACAGAATTATTCAGGCCTTAATTATTCATACTTTAACAAAGCCAGATGCCATGTGATGTGCTGAATTACTGCTAACAGGGCTTTGCTGGTCACCAAGAGCTGTTGGAGCTGGAGTGGAAATCCTCCCATGGACACCCGTTGCTTGGCTTCCCCACCATACAGTGTTGCTCTTGCAAGATTCTTTTCCACCTCCAAACACCACATCACAGCTCCCCAGCTCATTTTCCACCCCATACACCTCAGCTCACCAAGTCTGGATACCAATGACTCCTGGTTTTATTTAACATCACAGGTAGCTCTACCAGAAGATGAAAGTAGCTTTAAGTCTAAAAGTACTTTAAAAAAAAAAATAATAATAAGGTTAGTTTTTGTGGAATCTTTCAGTTAGCTTGTTTGCCAGTACATACAAATTCAAGACAGCCTGCTTCCCTATAAAAGTTTGATGGAGTTGGGCTGGGAGGCTGACAAGACATTGAATTCCAAATTCAGGAAATGTTCAGCTCTATGATGTGTTTATAATTAAATTTATTTCCCTTGAATGCAGCTGAGCATCTCCCTGGCTTATTGTGCCAGGCAGCTGCATGTTAAGGATTATGCCTGTGGAATCACAGAGATTGATGACATGATTTAGCACCTATCTGGAATGATTAATTGAATTAAATATAGCTCACTCGATTTGCCTTAATCCTCTGAGGACAGCCTGGCCAAATTCACACCTTTGCTTTACTCTAGAAACCTTATTAAAAGGGAGAGAGAAGGTGCGATTGTTTTATATACTTAATTAGAATCTTTAGGTGTTCAATAAATTGCTACTCTTTGGAGGGAAAATCTGAAAAATTTATTTTCTCATCTGTTGTCCTGCCCGGCTCCCTGCTTTCCCTGCTGCTCTGTAACCCAGCATGGTGGCTGCAGACTCTGTGCTGGGACCCCCAGTTCAAAAGCTCTCAAAAATCCATACCACCTGCAGGCAAAATTCAAAAGAAATTAGCTGTGTGCTTGTGGGATTGTTGTGCTGCTCTGCATAGCAAATCGCTGCCAAAGATTCACCCTGGTGATGAGAGGTAAGATGTGAGCCCTGCCCTGAGCACAGAGGTAAAAGCTCTGTTGCCCCTAGGTTTTCCCATGGGTGCAATACATGGAGGTGGAGAAGCTCTGAAGGCACAGAACTGAAACTCACCACATTGCCATCCTGCACGTATTTCAAACTAAAAACTGCATGGACAACTAAGAACTGTAATTTGAAAGAGGACAAAGGTTCTCTCTTAACGCTAAAGGGGCTTCCAGTGAGTGATGTGAGTTCTTACAGAACTTTTGCAAAGGTCCTTGACATGTTCTAGGAGGATACAGATGCTCCCAGCTGCATCCTACCTTAAAACACCAGGTTCATTTGGCTCCTGCTGACCATAAAAACAGTCGTTTGGAGAACCTCAGGGCAGCTGTTTGCACTTAATGGGGCAGAGAGTATGACAGAGTGGCCTTCTATCACATCACCATCACGGAACAGAGAGCGAAGGCAATCATAGAATCATTAGAGTTAGAAGGGACCCTTAAAGGCCATCTGGTCCCACTCCCTGTACTGAGCAGGGACACCCACGGCTCCATCAGGTGCTCAGAGCCCCTCCAGCCTGACCTTGGGTGTCTGCAGTCTCATCACCTCTCTGAGCAACCTGTGCCACTGCTGCAACAAACACATCATATTTTCAGGTCAAACCATCAAGAAGTACATCCAGCTGTAGCAGCAGGGGCACGTTGGTATGCAGAAACACACTCTTCCACTTGGATTTGAGCCAGGAAACAATATCTAGCATCCCTACAGGGGTGGGAAATAGGATTTTAAATCTCGCAATCTTCAGCCAAAGTAATTATATGGACAACATCATTCATCCCCCATCCCAGTAGGGGACCATGGGCTTTTCACTTGCAGATACCTGCCTTTTGCTTTGTGATGTCTTTAATGAAAGCAGAACCAAAATGGAGCATCTCATTGCTTACAGTCTGAACCCACCTTTAATTTGCATGATGTTTTATCAATTATATATATCTAATTACTGTAGCATTATAGAGACATTATGGGCACACTTATAACTACCTAGAAAAAAAAAAGATAAACATGCCACACAAAAACAATGAAATCTGAAGTCTTACAGGCTCAGCACCTATTAAAACAACAGCATGCTGCTTGGCAGTTGCAGGTCTAATGCCTGAAAGTTTAGTGCTATTATCTCTGCTATGTGGCCTCTTCATCACTTAAATACCTGTGCAGATAAACTGATGTTCTGCAAGATTATTGTTTGTACAGCACTGACAAATAATTTAGTACCAAATTAAATGCTCCCTTTTTGCTTCCCTGTGTCAATTCATGCCAACAGACAAAGACACCAGGTTTGTCATAGGTTTGTCTGGCCAACAGAGTTTTGCCCATTGCTTCTGAAAGCTAAGTTACCAATTTTGTATTTTTGTCCCCCGCCAACTAATTTGTATACAACAGATTGAATGTAAAGGTCAGAAAGGTGAGAAAACCCACTGGCTGAAGAAGCTGGAATATTTTTTGAAAGCTGATTTAAGAAAATGGAAACAGCTCAGTGAATCCACACAGAGCAAAGTCTGTTTTTCATAGGAGGTAAAATTGAACATAGGTGCCAGCAACAGCCTACGATTGGTCTTACCTCAAATCACTGATTTCATTAAAAGCTGTTCTACATTTGGCAATGCTGACGACCAACAACAACAACAACAAAAAAAACATCTGCACCTTTAATTCACAAAAACAGTCACCAGAAAAAAGAGCAAGGACCCAAACAGCATTCAGCCCCAAACCCAAGCCACAATTATTATTATTATTATTATTTTTTTTTGATCAACCCACATGCCTTGCTCAGGAGTCCTGCTGATGTTAACAAGGTTTCTGAGAGAAAGGAAAGGGGCTTTCCAGTCAGGCTAAAGCCACTGCACATGGACTGGGTTAATTAGTGCTTACTGATGCTTTGCTGCATACAAAACATACGTTTATGTCAGAATAAATGAGCTATTCCATTCAGAAGGCAACAAGGCTCTGAGAACAGAAGCTGGCTGCTAAGCAGAGTCCTTCATCCTGGTGTCTGAGCAAAAGGATTGGCAGCCAGGCCATGGTCCTGCAGGTCTTTGAGGACTTTTTTTGTTTTCCTTTTTTCCCCTCAAAATAAGCTACTGCATCAGACCAGAAGTGCACGTGGTTCCCTTATTGGGAGCTCTCTGCGTGTAGGATCAGAAGGACAGCAGGTGAGAGCTCTGGAAAGAAATGTCCAAGGGCACAACACATATGACCTTGGTCGTAGCCAAGGTTATTTTGTGATCTCAGGGAAGGAGAACTGAGAGTTAACTGCTAACCACTTTGTGCATTTAGATTGAACACAGAGCCATGCAAGGCTTGCTTGCGCAGCCATTTGTTCTAATACAATCTAAAGATGCTGTTTTAGTAGCACTGCTGGCAAGAGCCATGCAACGCCATCACTGTACATCCACGTGTCAAATGCTAGTGCCTTGTCCCTTTTCTTCATCATCCACACAAACCTCCATACCAGCCCTGACTGCTGCCCATCTGCTAACCTGCTCCACAGCCTCATAGTTAATCTGCTTTGCATGAATCTCACACCACACCACAGTGGGGTTATTTCCTATTGCTACATGATGAGGACTAATTGAAGCTTGCTATGTATGGATGAAAATAGTCCTGATTGTACTTGGACACAAGAAAATCTGAAGCGGACCCTTCAGAAATGCTTTAGGGAACTATTTTGCAAGTAATGCTCAAAGATGCAGGAAAGCTTTCATAAATCAGTGCATGTGATGCTGAGTCAGAATCATAAAATTATTCAGGTTGGAAAAGATCTTTAAGATCACCAAACCTGCCCACAACCCACCCCCACCATCCCCATCACCACCTCCCTCAGTGCCACATCCCTGCAGTTCTTGAGCACCTCCAGGGATGGTGACTCCACCACCTCCATGGGCAGCCTTTTCCACCACTCTTGTTGAGAAAAGAGAAGAATTTTTTCTGATATCCAACCTAGTCTAGGGGCATCAAAGCAGAGCCTTTAGTGTCTCTTCCCTGTACAACTATTAGTTAGCCTCTGGTGTTGGCAGCATCACTAAAATGTTGCAGCACCTCTGGGAAGGTCCCAGGCCCTGAGAAGGTTGAACTTCAGCACACAGTCAGATGAAGCGTTATGTTACAGCCACGGTTCCCCAAACATCATCCTGGCAGCACTCAGTGAATATCCACTAAGAAATTCCACCTGCCAGCTTCCAGGTCTCAGCAGCTGATAAATGGCATCGTGGATCTGAATTCAAGGTGGGAATTTCCATCTCACCTCCATCATTAGCATCTTACAAGAACTACTTTAAGCTTTGTCCTTTGGGCCAACATGCATTATGCATGGTAAGAATTCCTCCATCCATCTTCCAGAATGCATTATCGCTCTTGATAAGGGCTTTCCAAGTCATTTGAAAGGAAGGTGAGCTCACCCATGAATACAATACACTGCAGCTCCAACTGCTCCTTGCAGAGCCTGAACTGCACCGTGATCATTTCTGCTGCGTGCAACGAGCAACAGAAGCAAGGCAAACAAAGGCTGCAAATGGATCTCAAAGCATCCCAGCAAGAAGTGGTATCCTACTTCACCTGTATTTTAATAGCAAATTTCCTATTTCACTAATGCGATGCGGAAACACAGCACGAAGTCTGAACTCAGTCTCAAGAGGGTTATTTTTACAGCTCGTGGATGGAGGCACAAATGCCTCCCAGAGACACAAAGAAGGCAATCAGCCATGGCTGCAGTTGGCTGCTCCCTTAACGAGCAGCCATCACATCGATATTTCCAAAAAGGCCACTCCAAGTACAGCTCTGTTCTGATTGTCTTCTAATCCCTCCACATCAAATGCCAAAAATATTTATGCCTGCTGTATTGCATTATAAATTTATATTTCTGAAAAGTAATGAGTTATGACATGACACCAGGCATAATAATTGAACCTGGGGGCCCAGCCCTGCTGAAGCTGTTTTAGAGCTGTCTGACTTCTGGGGGCACAAGTAACTCCTGGATGGCATTGGAGATGGTAAAAATAAGAAAGACATCTAAACCTATAGACTGGCTTTTCAGCAAGGGAGATGTCTAATTATATATCCACTTTGTTTTGCCCTGCAATGTATTGGAAGCAATTATTTTACATAGATAAAAGGTGTCAGTAAGGTTCAGTTTCTCTTTCTATCAGTTGTGCAACATGGGCATGCACAGAGTGAAGTCTTACCCAGCCATGATTGGGGATGTGTCCTGAAGTTGCGTTCTGACATTTATGAGTCTCGTTAAATGAGCTTCTTTTATTGATTTGTGTGTTTTTTTCCATAATTGCAGCATATGAACATTCTTAATTTTTCATTTCTGCTCCTGGCTTTTCATTGAAGTGATCCTGAGTGTAGTGCCAAGACACGTAGCAGAAATGACCTTCAAGCTTGAGAGAAAATCATTTCAATTTAGAATCCGTCGATAAGCGATAGGCAGAAGCCTTGTACATTTAATAGCATCTATCAAACATTTTCCCTTAAGAACTTGCTGACCTTCTTGGCAGAGGCCATTCAACAACACACCACTTCCACTCGATGCCTTTATCTAAGGGACGGGATGGCTACTGAGTCATTGCTGCACTCAGAAATTAGGTCAGCTATCAACAGCGACAGATTACAGAGCTCAAATTATGCATTCTGTCTGCTTGATGAGAGGAACACATCTCAGTGGCCTTTCGGTGCCATACAGTCAGGGCATCTTCATCTCAGCCCTGCTCCTGCCTTACAAAACTCATTTTAGGAGCACAACAGTTTAAGAAAGAGACTCCTTAACAACTTGTAAATCCGCCCAATGCTGGGTACATCCTGGTTTTGCTAACAGCAAACTGGATAGCAGCCAATGACTCCTTTTGCAGTGAATATTCAGAGGAGCATCTCATGCTCTACAGCTGTGAAAGTCAGATCTGATCGGGAGCAGCACTTGCCCCACTGAATTCCGCAAGCACAGCTGACAGCAAAATCCATTTCCAAAGCACACATCATGGGAGGGGAGGAGGAAGCTTTGAGCCTCTTCAGTAGTACAGCTTGATTGCGCAGTAGAATTACAAACTGAGATTTTTGGAAAGCAGCTGATAAATTAAGGAAAGTGTTTTCAGATGATCCGAAGCACGAACACCACATCTCCTGCATGCATTACCATTTCAGCGCAATGAAACGATCACATTTCCAGGATCAGTTTAGTGACAACGAGCTTCATACAAGGTAAACAGTAGCAAGTGCACTCCTTTCTTTCATTTCATAGCATGCATTCTTTACCAGAAGCACTTTTACATTCTCACCAGCAATCAGCCTGGAACACTGTGCATGCTGAGGATGCACAGCTCTCAGCCATCTCCATGCAGAGGTAACATGCAGACATCCACACACCCTGAGCAGATGGTGCACCAAAGAATTTCTGAATGCTGAGGGGCCGTGCAGAGCAAAAGGAATTTTTATGAGCCCACCACGAAGTAGCTACGAGCACAATTCATTGTTGACTATCAGAATAAATTGAACCAGCTCTGTTGTGGTTTGGCATGGATAGAGGAAAGGCTTCGGGGCGGAGAGGGAACCAACAGCATCACAAGGACAGAGTCACACTGGGATGGGAGCTCAGGCCCTCACTGCTGTCCACTCTGGGCTTTGAGGTGGATGGATCTGCCCCTGGGGTGACCCTTAGGTGAGCCACAGTGATACCTTCTCTTCTGGTTTGCAAGTCTACATGGTGAATCAATGAAGGCTCCATTTTATCCAAAATTACTCTGGGAAAGGACATTTATTGATAGAAGTACCATTATTTCCTAATTGGAATTTACTCCTGCATATTTATAAGCCATAAGAATGTTGAAAGTAGGAAATCTACAGCATTAATTCCTTCCACAAAGTATCCCTTTATGAATAAGAGGGATTTATGGGAACAGAAAATGTACTGAAGTAATGTATCAAGCCAGAAAAAACAAACAAACAAAAAAACCCACCAACCAATCCACTTTTCATTAAAAAAAAAATAAATAAATAAACAAAATCAAAACCTTCAGGAAAATCATTACGCAAAGCTTGATTTCTTCCAGACTTGGAGATGAATACTCACAACAAAATGCATTTGCTTTCTTCCTTGCCGGCCATTTTTTAATGACTCTTGGCAGTGCTGCTAAGTGGAATTGCATAAGTTAAAACTGATGGTTGAAAAGATTGCAAGGAACACGCTGCAAACGTGGAAATGCACAAAGAAAAGTCAGGCTTTTGTACAATCCCAATTTTAGAGCTAAGGTATTTAAATCCTGGAGCATATACTGTTCATATGTAAGAAATTATATCCTATTTTCTGAGATCACACCATCACTTTTATGACATTTGTTGATTTCAAAGGATTTTTTTTTGTAGCTTTATTTTTAAAGCTGAAAGCAAATGCATACCCCTATATAAAATGTAAGTAAGATTTCACTTGCAGCCAATTCACTCTGCAGTACTTTATACTTCAGCAAACAGAGCACTGAGAGCTCAGGCAGTGCCAGCTGTAGAACAGTTACAGATAGAGTCAGTCCATTGCTCACTTCTAGGCTTAGCATAGGAGCTACAAAACCAAGGTTCCTTCCCATTTTGTCCCTTTACTTATTATTAATTATTTTACTACTGAAAAAAGGCGGCTTTTATTATTAAAACATCATGTTGATAAGAAACAAAGTCAAACTCAATCAATCGTCTTGCTCTGTCCAGTTCAGACCCCAAATCTATGCAGATATTCCCTGCACAACTTCCAGATTTTAACTAATTTTATTGTTAATCAAGAACACATCTGCATTGTGATTGCATTCAGTTCTCTCTTTCTTCTAAGGACAGCGCAGAAAAGATCCAGAACAAAAGGTTCACATCTCTCTCAGCTGCTCTTTATGCCCATCTAATTAATCTCAGGATGATTAAAATTCAATACAATAAGAAAGCGGTCAATGCCATAATTAGATAAACGAGCTTCTGCACAAATACTGAAACAATCAAATCAAACAGGCCTCACATATTTCTCATAAGTGAGGGAACAAATACACTTCAATAGCTGTTTTAAATCCCTGATGCTCTCAGATGGCCCTGTCTCATCTTCCAGAGAACAACAGTGGTGTCTCCTACTGCATGTAATGTATTTTCTATACCCTTTGAAACTCAGAATATATCTAATACCTTTCTGGATCAAACCCTTTTTGAAATTCTAAGCCACGAGAAATGGCTATTCCCAGACTTGTTGGCATCAAAGCAGCCGAACAAACATTTCCTGTCTGCAAGCCCAACCAGGAAATCCTTCCAGTAGCAAAGCAATTCACTACATAACCATGGCAAGTTCCATATCTTTCAGCACCTTTACATTTTATATTCATGAGTTACATGGACGTTATTTGAAATAGAACATTATTCCTGTCTCAATAATCACGTTGTGTTTAGAGGCTGTCAGGAGACATTATTGAAGTCCTCACCAAACGCAGTCATGAGAGAGTAAAGGGGTGGTTGGCTTTGTTAGTTACATTGAATATTCCTGGGCAGCTCTGCTCCTCAGCAGGACAGTCTCCTCCAGATCTTCCAGTGGTTTAATTGCAGCTTAGAAAACCAAACAAAAAGCTCAGCCTTGTGCACGGCAGGCTGTGGTTCCTGCACAGAACACAGTGGTGATGCTGAGAGGTGCTGTGATTAATGCACTGTGAGCTCACATGCTGCAATCATATGAAGTCCTTGCAGCACTTCAGCTGTGTTAATTTATTAGTAGATGAGGAAAATCTGTACGTCTTTACTCCTTCCTCATCTTTACCTCACCTCCTTCACTGCCTCGGCCTTTCTCTGCCAATAAAGAGATTTTCCTCAGAGCTTTACCTACAAACATTCCCAACAGAAATGCATTTTCTTCAGGCATCAAACAATAGAATCAGACCTCTAGGATACGTTTTCAAACATTTCCAGAATGAAACAAACCACTTACTAGAAAAACCACTTCTTGGTGACCGTAAATTGGTTTCATCATAGAATTGTTTGAGTTGAAAGGGACCCGTAAAGGCCATCTGGTCCAACTCCCTGCATTCAACAGGGACACCCACAACTCCATCAGTGCTCAGAACCCATTCAGCCTGACCTTGGGTGTCTTTAGGAATGGGGAACCACCAGCTCTCTGGGCAGCCTGTGCCACTGCCTCACCATCCTTACTGTAAAACAACAAAGAAACATCTTCCTTGTATCCAACTTAAATCTCCCCTTTTTCAGTTTGAAATCATTTCCCCTTGTCCTATCACATCAGTCCCTGCTAAAAATCCCATTCCCTCCCTTCTTACAACACCTTCAGATACTGAAAGGTAGGGCACTGGGCAGTGTTCTCTCTGGAAGGTCAGCCCAGCTACCTGCCTGATGTTGCTCCCATGTAGATCATTAATATTTTTTGCCAGCTTCTTCAGCACAGATGAGATTCAGATCCCACATTTGTGTAGGGAGCTACTTTTATGAGCCCATTCATCAAAAGCCTAGGAGGATTTGTCAGCACAGCAACAGACATAAAAATGCTCAAGTAGTCCCCTTTTGCAATCCCCATCAGACAGCAGAGAATTCCCTGCAGAAATCTAAAGAGCATGTTATAATTCAAATTAAACCAAAGTATAAATTGGAATTTTTAAACTTAAAATCCACTATAAAGTGGCAATCTGTGTGAAGGCCAGGAGGGTGTTTAAGGATGGAGCACACAACCTTGTCTCACTACGAGGGTTTTTCTGTTGCTTGAAAACCACAGCACAGAGGTGCCCCAGTGCTGCTCCACAGTTACCCTGCAGTAACTGCTCACACCTTGCAACACAGCAAGCAGCTAACTGATTTGCAGAGCTTCTTGAAGGCAATTATCTGTCCACTTGTATCATCCACACCTTAACCCTTTGCTGTTTGTTAGGTATAATTTGCAGCCTATTAGCCCCATGTTTAAAAGTTTTTCCTTGTTTCCTCCCGTTATTCGTAATTTCATATAACTCTAACTATTATTAACAAACATCATTCAACCTGTCTCAGCTTTGAGAAAAGCAGAGTCTTTCCCTGTACTCACGCCATCAGTGAATGAGGCTGTTTCCATAAAGCCAAGGAGAACTGGAGTTTTTCTCCTTCTGGTTACACTCACCATACATGCTATCAGCCCTAATTCAGTGTCAGGAAAGAGCAGGCTTGTTATCCTCTTTGCCTCCTTCCTTGGGCTGCATGTCCCATCACCAAGGTATATTCTTAGCAAAACCTACCTCTCTTTATTCATTCATTCAATGCCAGAGCTTTCCAGCCCCAAAATGACAGAGAATCCCACAGCTTAATGCTGACCCAGTGTGAAAAGAGCTGAAAAAAACCTCACTGTGCCTCCAGACCAAGCACTCCCATTGCTCTAGCAAGTAAATAAATCCCACGCAATAGCCCATTAATGCCTCACATTTTGTGCTTTTCAGCATTCTCACATTAATTGCCAAATTATATTAACATTTAAAAGAGAAGGGGAACAAGAATGTCACCTTGGTTGCCAGGGAACCTTGAAAAGCAGAGCTCCTTTCAGCCTGCCTGCTAGCTGAGGTGTGGGGCTGCTGCCCCACAGGGAGACTGCTATTTCACAGCACTCTGCAAGACTGCAAATTTAAGAACTCATGGGAGAAGGTCAACACTGCAAATCCCTGGTGCCTCCAGGCACCACAGATATCTTGCTTCTCATTGGCAAGAGTTGCACAGCATTCAGAACAGCTTTGCTAGATGAGCGCATCATTTGCCAGTGACCCTATATAGGATGTGGGGGTTCCCAAAAAGGAGCTGGGACTGTCTCTGGAAGAACAAACATGTTACAAATCCCACAGTGTCTGAATTTTCTTGTTCTCATGTTTTTTTTCCTGTCTCAAAATAGGATTTTCTAGTGGCTTAAGCTCCCAGCAACAGCCTAGGGAGTTGAATCAGATCATAGATATGTGTATATAAATGGTTCTGCAGAATTGTGTAGAAAGTCAAAATGACATGACTGTGGTGAAATCATAACATTTAATGCAACTCCAGCCATTTGCTGTGGCAGCAGGGGCTAACTTCAATACGAAACATATTCAATATCGCTGGAAGTGATTATAAATCCCCTGTGCTTGCAAGAACAACAGCGTAGCCCCCAGATGCCTCCTCATTTCCCTGGGCAGCTCCAGTGCTGCAGACCAGGAACAGCACAACTGGAGAAGTGCAAATACAAGGTCAGGGAGACACAGAGCTGCAGAAGGTCAGGGCCATCCCTGCTCCTACAGCCCCTGTGCACCTCTGCATTCCCACCCCCGCTCCAAACCCACAGCGAGACAGTGCTGTCTGAGTCAGCGTGCCAAAAAGATCCATGTCCTAATTATCCAGCATCCCTAGCATGGTAAATAAGACCCCCCCAGAATGACATATTTTCCCTATTCCTTTTTTTTTTTATTGCCAGTGTTGTTGTTGTTTTTTTTTCCCCCCCCCCCTCTCCCTCCCCATTGAGGGGCTCTGGCTAACTTTGCCTGGCAATCACATCTCATTTGTTTAATAACGACAGGGAATATTTGTGGGTGGTAACAACTTAGTGCTTTGATGTATGTTAGGTAACATAAGAAAGGTACGCGCAGCAGGAGATGGCAATGATCAGAAGAAACAGAGTTTCAGGGGATTAACATATTCCACCACGTTTTCTCCCAGTTTCCAGCACCGTGTGGATTACAGCCCAAGTGCCCACTGATAAATCACCATCAGGGCACCGGGGAGTGCAGCAATACTCACATGGCTGCACTAGCAAAACTTCTGAGCTGTCACTAACACCGCATTCATCTCTGATGGATGATCCTCTGGCAAAGCTTCTTCCTTATTGTCATGGCCTGAAGAAGAGAGGTTGGCTCACTGACGAGCTTACAATTAAGATACTTGGACAAAGAAACTGCAGCTGCTTGGAGTTTTAGAGAAGAATATCTCAAAGAGCAGGAGCAAAAAAACTGCTTTTCATCACTGCAATTTCCAGAAGCTTGCTAGACATCTCCATTTGAGAGGAAGGCTGCAATTGTCAGTGAAATCATATGCAGAAAAACCCACATCCTTGCAAAAGTCCCTTTGTGCACCAGGCTGTGTGAGCTCACAGACCCCAAGAGCCCACAGTGCTCCTGCACATTCAACACATCCTCCTTAGCACTGCGTTTTGGGACCAGGACCATTCGTCATTCCCAGTGTTTTCTAAACCACACTTAACAACATATCTGGATGCACTGTTCCTCATGCAACTATCTCCTTAATTTGTATGGTCATAGAATAAATTAGGTGGGAACGTGCCTTGTGGTCCTTCTCCATGCATCTTCAAGATGCCCCTTGGTCCTTCCTCCTTATAACCCATTTCTTTGAGTCGTTAGAGAATCATGAATCATTAAGGCTGGAAAAGACCACAAATGTCACTAAATCCAACCCCAACACACCCCACCATGCCCATAGCCATGTCCCACAGTGCCACATCTCCACGGCTCTTGAACACCTCCAGGGATGGTGACCCCACCACGTCCTGGGCAGCTGTGTCACTGCAGCACCACTCTGTCTGTGAAGACTTTCCTAACATCCAATCTGAACCTCTGCTGGCACAACTTGGGGCCATCACCTCTCATTCTATCCCTGTTACTTGGAAGCAAAGGCCACCCCCCATCTCGCAACAACCTCCTTTCAGGAAGTTGCAATTTGTCCATCCTTCATCTGTCTCCATGCTGAGCAGTTCCTTCAGCCCTCACCACTCTCCACACTTAATATAAAAACACCAAACAAAGAAAAGCAAATAAACAGTAAAACACACAAACCGACCATGCAGGAAATTCAGAATAAAAACACCTGCTAACTCTCTTATCTCCAACTTATATCATTAAAGTTTCAACTTCTTAAATATATTCCATGCTCCCAGCCTTTCTCTGAATTTATATGCTTGGTTATAACTTGGGGGAAAAACAAAACAAAACAAACCTTTAAGGTTTTTTAAGGGTTTTGCCAAGGCAAAATGTTAACACTGTTATTCCGGCTCAGACTTCCAGCACTTTCAGAAATTGCAAATTTCCTCATGCTAATCCTGCTCATTCATATTAATGCATGAGAGATCAGCATTCGTCTGATCAAAATGTATGCTCAGTGTTGTGGGCTTATTTATTTTAAATAAGGTTTATCATCAGAATGCAACATTAAGAGAACATTAATGCTGCAAAGGCAGCAAGGCTTGCTGAATTGCTTTGTGGATACTTAAACCAGACTTAGGACAACTTTATCCAGAATACATCAGGAGTTAATCAAGAGGTTTGTGGGAATTACAGAGTGGGGAATTAGGAGACATACAGGACACAGCATCTGTGCCCATTAAAATGATAATCTTTGAGTGATTTGGTAAAGGAACATTAATCCAGAAAGGGAGAAAATTGTATCATGAGTACCCCAAAGTGTCACAAGATATCTGAGGATGCAGCCTAAAGTCTCTTCGTGTCATTTTGTTTTACATAGGGGAACAAAGCCAGTTGGCTCACAATACTCTTCAAAACCTGTCACAAATGACAAGGTACAAAAATTAATTTAAAGATCCACCTGAAGTCATTTCTGCAAAGATTAAAAAAATGTATTTTTGGAAAAATGACACTGATACATTAGCTCAGAGAAGGCACAAATGGCAAAGGCTGCAGCTTTGTGCATTCCAGATGCATGTTGTTCTCATTCTTACACATTGCATGGGTGCTTGAGACCAAGTGTCAAGAAGCTAAGAGAGATGGACATGGTTTGATTGGCACTACCACTCCCTCTTCCCTACAAAAGGAATTTAAGACTTGCAAAGTTGATTACATTCTGTCAAATGTGTTTCATGTTTTGATTTTGGTCAGTTATGTCAGCTATTTTCCACTGCCAGTGAAAAAGACATCAATCCCATACAGGAACCCAAATCCAGCTGCTCATAGAAGGAGTTGGAAACAAGAAGCAGCAGCCAAGGCTGCAACTGCTCAGACAGTTTTATGGGAATTGCACAGTCCATCTTCAGAGCATCTTTTTATGCCCTTCACCTGACCTGATTTTATTGTCATTTCCATGACTATCCTAGAAAATATTGACTTCCTCGGTATATTTCAATTTCTCTCATTGCTAAATCTGATCTCTGGAAGCTCTGAGAACTTCAGCCACTATCAGAACGAAGTTCCACACTCATTATTCCAGCTTGTTGCTGCAATGTTCTCAAGTAATGAAGCACAGCACATAATCTGGCTGGTCATTTAGCTCCAAAGGACAGAAAGATAGAAATAAATAATAGCAGAACTTGCACTCCTATCAAAAAGATATTTTTGAGCCATTCCAAAGAATGGATTTTTCTCCACAGTTTAATTTGCTATCCCTGAGGAATCTATACATCCGAATCTGGACAATCACAAGAACAAAAGCCATTGAATTTGATGAGCCAAAGTTAAAGGTTTTTCTTATCTTTTAACTCCCTACAGGATTGGTGGCACTTTGCCGTCCACCTAAAAGTCATTTCAACCAGCCTGCATAGCAGCTCCAGCAAGGCTCCCTTCTCCTTGCTCCAGTGCTGAGGGACAGGGTCCCTACTTAAATCAAGCTCATGCTTCATTAAAACTTCTTAGAGCAGTCCTGCACAGCAGGGCACTGCCCAAAGCCAAGAAGGTTTCAATGAGCTGGAAACCAAGAGCTCCTCAGTGTACCTGGAGCAGCCCAGAGCAGGCAGATGTTGGGCAGTCAATGGAAAGTCCCCCACTGTCCTCACTGGGCTTGAGTCAGGGCTTCAATTATTTCAGTTCATGAGAGGAACCCAATGTGGGCAGCTGGAAAATGGAGTTGCCCATAAGGGGCAGTCCAAAGGGAAGGGCCAGTTCACAAAGTGTCCATTATATGAATAAACTGATGCTCTTCAATGTTTTATTTTTGGTCTGTGGTGTTTTGTTTTTTGTTTGCTTGTTCCTTTTTTTTTTTTTTTTAAACTGGGAATGCTCAAAAGCAAATGCTATAAGAAAGGAGCTGTGACAGCACATGTGGTTGCTGTTCTCCCATTTTCCAGCTCTAAAAAGAGTGGTGAGATCATCTGCATGCAACCTAAGCCATCACGCACAGCATCTCATCATCCCAACATGGAGGAGATGTTTGACCACAACAACCTCTGCAACAAAACTGATGAACCATTTCACTGCCCTCACCATCACGAGGACGGAACAATTACCAGCACTGAGGCATTTTCATAAAAGCAGCCTTTGGGAAGCTGCTGGAGATGGGACTGAAATAGCAGCTCATTAGGAGCCTCCTTACAGCCAACCCACGGACATTTTTATGACCTAGTTAACACTGATGGCCAACATTAGCAAACCCAGCCGCCCATGGCAGAGCACCTGGGTGAGGACTCATCTGTGCACACTGCCAAGCACTCACAATACAAACCAGCTGCTGGGTTTGCTTCCACAAGGAGCTTGGCTGAGGCAGCAGCACTGAGCCACCAGTCCTAGAGAGCTCATTTTGTGCAAGCTCGTCTTTTTTACCCCAATTTTTGCACTGTTCTGTCCTGCCTTTCCCCCCCCCCTCTCGCGCACACAGCCTTAAAGAAAATGAAGTCTTGGTGCTTGGCTGCTAATTAACAGCTGGGAAGGGGGCAGGAGCACTGCAGGTCTGGCAAACAACACTGACACAGCACAGAGCATCCCGCAGAGCACTGTGTTCCTATCGGGGACACAAGAGTGCTCTAGGGGCACTCCCTGACCTTCTAAGGGCAGCCCTGACTGCACCCATGAAGCAGCTCTGCATTTCACCTCCCAGCACGAAGGGCTTTCTGGCAGATGAAACTCCACAATGGCTGTGATTAAGAATCATCTTGTAAAGGCTTTACAAATTAGCTGCAGCCTTAAGTATTAGTATTTGGCAACTGTGCTCAGAAGACAGTGCAGCCCTGGCTGAAGCTGAGGTTGCAAAGACCTGGGGTTGTATTTGGTTGTTGGTTTTTAACAGTTCCCATCAGATAGCAGGGCACTGGGACTGAACTGGCGGCAAGCAGAGGGTCAAATAGCAATTTCCTCCCTGCTGTTATCAGGCTTTGGGCTCTCCTTTTTGCAGAATTCGTGGGTCAGTTCAGTAAAACACAGCTCTGAGCCAAGGAAAGAAACTCTGATTCTCTAGGGAGTTCTTTTTGTTTGGGTTGTTTCAAATCCGGCAGCTGAAATTGCATACATGAGAGCTGCGTGGTTTAAAAAGAAGACTACAAATCTGCTGTCATCTGAAGTTAACCACAAAGTCAGCAAGTGCTCTCACTTCTCATGGGAGCAGAGGGGCTTTGGAGAGTTGATTCTCTTTTTTTTTCCTTTGTAATTTGTTTTGCATGATTGAATCAATCCAAATGGCCTTTGCTGGACAGCAGCGCAAAGAATCTCTTCTCATTATGGGGCATTTACCTCTGCAGTAACACAAGGGACTGCAGTTAGGAGGGATTACATTGCACCCAACAAACTTCTGGTGGCGATTCCAGAATGAAAAGAAGATGTCACGACCCACAGACCAAACCAGAACAAAAAACCCCGTGATTAAATGTCAAACTGCATGATGAGAGCAATATATGTATTCACATACACGTGCATAGAAGCTCCCTGCTTTCAGATGTTCTCTGGCTGCAGTAACATCCAGGCAAATCAGCACTCAGAGCAAATTGTTCAAAAAGCATCTATATGTTCAGTAGCAGCATATCATAGGAGTAGATGCAACTTGGCCTCACCTATAATGATCTCAGGAATAAAAGCAATCGTGATGGACTAGTTAATTACAGCTTTCCTCTTCAACAAGAATGATACTACTCTGCTTTAATTTTAACATCAGAAAGAGGTGGTAGAGAATAAAAGGAAAATCAGGTAAGAAGTGTATGATTTTGTTAAATTTAATCAGTGGCTTTGCCAACCCCCAGCTGACATCTGTAGAAAGGAGGACATTTCATGCAAATGATCCCAGCAATTACTGCCTTTCAGTAGTCAGCACCCAGTTTGTTCCATTACCTGTCTTTCTACGTGCTGTGGAGCAAGTATTGTGTTCCATCTCCTCCTACACACAGCCAAGTGATTGCTGACCCCTGCTCCCTTCGGCAGTGATTTGCTCTGATCTCTGTGTATGTGCTGCTACACCACTAAATGAGCAGAAATTGGGCAGACATGGGAGATAAAGATATTGCCCTAATGAATTACATTTCTGTTTACTCTACTATCCGTTACATAGGAATCTGAATTGAATGCTCATTTCCTCCTCCCCCAAACACCAGCTTGTGTGTGCTGATACCTGTGAGAGCAGCAGAGCAGTGAGATGCCTGAACCCACAGCACTGGGGAGCACGGCTCAGCTCCTTTCTGCCTCCATCCCCCCCAGTGAGCTGAAAGCAGAAGGGAACAGCCCTGAATTTCGTATTTTGTTGCATCAGAAGCACTATGCAGCTCTGCATCAAGCAAGAGGATGACCTTGTCACAGCCAACCCCAGATGGGCACAGCCTTAGCATTGCTGCAGTCCCTGATACACGAGGTGATGTCAGCAGCACCTGCACCCTGGCACCCACACCTTTGTTTGCTGTCACAGTGGATTGCAGGGGCTCTGAGAACTCAAAAGCACTTGGCTACGGTATGAGGAGTTCTGCCCTCACTAGGGGGATGCTCAATTTGTGTGCAAGCCTCACTTTCTTTTGGGCCATTCTGGACTTAGTCAGCCTTTCCTCCTACTCTCAAAAAGAAAAGTGTCTCACTCTTTTTGTTGCAGCATGGGACAAAAATGACTTTGGAGAACCTGGCTGTGCCCACCAGACAGAGCCCCACCACCTGCCAGCCCAGCACGGAGTCTGTCACACTGCTCTGCTCCCACTTCCCCATGCCACAGGGAGACAGATGGTGCAGAGGAATTTTAAACCAGCTCCTGGGCAGCCTCTCTCAAAGAGGGTTTGCAATGATAGAGGAGCAGACTGACAGAAAGGCATCACAGAGCAAGATTTTGATAAAATTCGCAGAATACCCAGCGACCTTTAATACCAACGAAATGATGAGCAGATTGGCAGATGTATAGAGCAAACGTTTTGCTCCATGTGCCATCTATGTAACAGTAATTTTGAACAATTGCAAAGCTGTCCACCTTCCTGTTTAAAACTTCAGCTATTTTCCCCGTGAATTACAAGGTGATGAACTTGCCTACCAGCTCAGGACAGTGATCCAGCACTGGGCTGCACAAAGCCCCACTGCCTTATCAAAGCTCTCTGAAATCTCATGTCCACTAGTGGATCATAATGCAGGACTGGGATTTTTGCACTGTCTGCCATGAATTTGACTTATTTCCTTTAGAAATGCTACGGCTGTGAATCTAAGAAAGATTAGCCTGTGTTTACAGGGGAGATGAAATAACTGAATGGATGTCTCTGTCATGCCCAGAGCTCTCAGTGTGGGAAGCACCTACAGAGGCTGCAACCCAGAGCCAGAGAAAACATCCTCTACATTACTCATCTTCTTACCATGGAAGCGTTTAACATGTGATATATATTACACACATAGCAAAACATGTCCTGATTGATCCATTTTCACACAGGACAGAGAGTTAACAAATGATGAATTCCCAGTCTGCAAACCCGAGCAGTTCCCAGAAGTGGTAGAAAAAGAAAAGTTGACTCAGACAGGTAGCCTGATAGATCACCATCCAGGTGGAACTGAAAGCACTCCATGGCTTTGAGGATGAAGATGCATGGACTTAACCATACCAAATATTAAGTTATCCATAGCCATTACAAGACTTATTATAAGTGGGGATCCCTGCTGAAACCATAACAAAGAAACATCTAGCTGCAAAGCACACAAAGCAAGGCCCCTCCGAAGATGAGCAGAGGAAACTTGCAGTATTCTACTGCACCATGAGTAGGGACACTCACTGCCAACACCTCCCCAGCTCCAGTGAAGGAGCTGGACTCATTTCTCTCGGTTGAGTCCATCTTTCTCTTGAAAATGCATGAAGAGCCTTCCTGACAAATCATCCTCTTCCTTTTTGCTTAATCAAGATTTCCCCATGCAGCTGGCTTATTTGCATCCTTCCTATTGCATTAATATATGCGAACGGATGGCACTGCTGATGCAAGCAAAGGAATAAAAGGTCACTGAAGCAAGTTTAATTAAAAAGAAAGTGTGAACTTGAGCAAGAGTTCGCTAAACTGAGACATATTGATTAGCAGAACTGGTTTTAATTATTACAAGACAACCACAAGTTTACTTTGATATTGAATAGAGACAGTCCTTCAGATCACACTATCTCATCTCTCTGACATTTCCAACCACTTGGGAGATAGGTTAAGCTAAAAACACCAGATAAATCACTGTGAGCAAGCAGAGGTCTGCAGCCTGACACAGGCAGAGCCCCTTCTGTGCTGAGAGATCAAAGCAGATGCTGCTATACAGCATCCTTCTGTGGGTCAGCAAGGCCACAGCCATCTGTGTAACACCATACAGACACCTCAAAGAAGTAGATGGTCTGGGAAGGAAGATCTAATCTATATTCTTTTCTTTGAACCTTAGCATCCATAGGACAAACTGAGGCATAGATAGTCAGCAGTCCCATCCTTACACAGAGTGAAGAGCAGCAGGGCACCTCTGGGATGGTCACCTACCCAAGAGCAGGCTGCTTCTCCCATCACCTGCACAGCGCATCCCTGAGCCCCAGCAAACATTTTGGGGTGATGTTTTTAAATGCACCTTTCCCCAGAGTAAAGAGTCACATCCACCAAAGCTCACGTTTTCTCTGTATAACCCTCTTCCTCCTCAAAGTACCTTTTTTTTCCTGTAGCAAATGAGAGAGATTGACTGTATGTTAGCTCCATCACATGTGTGACATGGCAGGGAAGCAGTTGCTAAGCGACTACTTTGGGGGTGAGGGACACTTTATAGAAATGTTTGCAATCATCCATGAGGATGCACATACTGAGGTCTGATTCTGATGCAATAAGAGAGGCAAAGAAACAAGCCCAACCTCTGCACTGTAGGTGAGGTTTAATCAAAAAGAAGCTGCTCCCAATAAGTTGTTTCAATATCCTGAACAATCTGATAATCAATGAGACAGAGCAGAAACACAGAGCATCTGGGAAACAGGTAAGACTTTTAATCATGTCCAACTCCTGGGTAAGAGCAAAAAATGAGGGCAAATGTCTGCCTGAGCAAAATGGGGGAGATACCATCAGATGTGAAAAGCTAATTGAAATTATCCTAGTGTAGCTGGAATAATTAAGCTGACACTTAGTTCTGATAGGAGCTAATTCTGCTGCCCTGCAGCACCAGTCAGGCAGCATCCCTGCCACCCAACCCTCACCACCCAGCATCTGCACTACTATGAGAACAGACTGCTATTCTGAAAGTGGCACCAGGTCTCTGTTATTCACTTACCTTTATATCCTCCAGTTCCCTCCTACTTGCCTCAGCTCCTACCCAGCAGCATCAAGCATCCTTTCTCTCTATGCCTCACACTCACTTTTATTGGGTTCTTCCAGCTCTTCCCTGAGTCCATTGGCTACAGCTTGTATTTTCCAGCTGATCTTTCTGAGCTGGAGGGCCAAACCCAGCTGGAGCTCATCTCCACGAGCCCTGTGCCCTGCGGTCAGCTTTGACCATGGCCTCTGGAAGTGCCTGAAGTCAATCACCCACAGGCTGCAGTGATTAGCAGAGATTGCACTTAGATCAGCAGCAGCCTTGTGGAGCTCAGGAGCTTTGATTTTGCTCGACAGGAGAAAGAGATGTGAAAAATATTCCAGGCATAATCTCAGCCAGTCAGGTACATTTTAAAGAGATAAAAAGAGCGAAGACTTTTTTTGTTTTGAGTGGAAGTGATTTACTTATTTTTCACAGGACTGAATGAAGCACCCAGGGATGAGGTAAACGGTGTGCTGAAGGCTCCTGACATAACATTCGTAGCAGGAATAGGAAGAAATTCAGCTAGTGCTTTGAGCTGGTGCAGAGCACAGGGGGAACCTCCACTCAGTTGAGGAGCTTTTGCAATGAGAACTCACAATTTAAAGGTTACTGCCACAGAGATGAGAGGCTGGGTCTCTAGAATCATAAAGGCTGAAAGGATCTCTAAGATCCCCAAGTCCAACCCCAACCCACCATGTCCTCAGTGCCACATCCCCATGGATCTGGAGCACCTCTAGGGATGGTGACCCCATCACTCCCTGGACAGCCTGTGATGGTGCTTCACCTCTTTCAGAGTAGAAAATGTTCCTAATATCCAACCCATTCAATTACATCTCTAAGCGACAGCTAACAAAGCACTTTCCAGATTATGGGTGAAAGCAGAGATGAAGTGAGGGTGCACCTAACAGCACAGGTTGGGGGAGCTGCTCTGGGTGTGATGGTGAGCAACAAGTCACGGTCTCCCCATGGTGCCCTATCGTTCACCAGGCAGCTCCTGTGAGACTTCCTGAACACCGCTGCACGCTTTTCAAGCTGCAGTCATTAAAATGCAGGCTGAGTCCTTGCTGGCTTCCCTTGGCTAAGTCAAGAGAGCTAAAATCCACTCGTAAGTACTCTTAAAGTTCAGTCGCTGCTGTTTGTACAGAGCTGTGCCGCAGAGCCAAGAACAAAGCATCTCAGTGTCAAGAAATCAAGGAGCCTGTCCAAAATCCCCCACGGTGGCAATCAGTTTAATCTCTATCTGAAAAGTGTATAAAAATGTGAACAGGGTGTTGTTTTTTGTTTTTTTTTTTTTCCCAGCCCTTCAAATCAACACATTTAAAAATAATACGTACGGCTTTTTTTCTTTCTTGCGTGTGACTTCAGCTTTTTGAGTTATCTCCATAACTACAGGCAGAGCTGAGCAGTCTGCAGGATGAGCTTCCCCACATGCAGCACAGATTGCCCTGTCCTGGGAAAAGCTGATGGTCTGTTTGCTAAAACGCAGCCAGTTTTGACATCCCAGTATAAATACCTATGGTATGGGAACACTGCTATTACACACGGTTCTTGTCACAGAAAGATTTTCAGTCTTATTGTCAGATGGATGCAGCAGAACAGACAACTGCTGGAATTAACAATACCCACATTCCTCGCTTCTGGACATTGGACTTTTTACAAATCAAAGGGCTTCCCTTAAGAATCTGTGGTCACCTAAATTTTTCAGGTGTATTATTTCTGGATCCTGGCTTGTTTGTGTTCTGGACTCCTTCCATCACACCATGCTCCATGTCAAACCCCTCTGAACATGCGATGCTCCAAATGGCACAGCACCACGCAGGACATCTCTCTAATAGACTCTCCTGCCTTTTATCTTCTTTCACTTCAAAACACAAAACATTTCCAGGCACTCCAGAAAGCCAGCATGGACTCCACAGTGCCCCAAGATCAATCTGCAGTTTTAATGTACTTTTGTCAGAAGATATTAATGCAGCTAATGGCAACATAATGAGGCAAGGCTTAACCCAGCTGCATGACAACTGAAGGAGATTAATATTATTTCACTGGATCTAGTCCTTTTGCAGAGAAGTCACTTGTCTGTCTGGGTGCCAGATAATTTCCTCTGATGTGAAATCTACCTTTCAGCCAAAAAATAAGAGCTACATTTGACATTAGGAGCTTAAGCCAACTTAATTTGCACTGATAATTTGTGGTTTTGAGGAAGTTACCATCTGGAACAACTATGAGAAACATCGGAAGATTCTGGGAAAAGGTAAAGCACATAAAAGCCATTCATTCACTCCTGGGAATGTGGTTTCAGGTGTTCAGATGAGCAGTGCTGGACATCAGGTAACATCCCTGCATTTCACTGTCATTTTCACGGTGGGACAAATCCTTCCCATCCAGTGCTTGTGCAGGGATGCTCTACATCTCTTCACTTCCCCAAATTTTCCTTTTTTATATGATAACATTTGCTTATTTATATATCTCTTGATATACTATTCATATATTATTTATACGAATCTCTTGAGTCATATAAATGAATTATATGAATTGTAGAAATCAGTTGGCAATGTCACCAAGTCCAGCATGGCAAAGAGATCGGTGCAGTTCTGATAAAGCCTTTTGCTGCTACTGGGGAAGACAACCCTGCACAGCCCAGCTTGCTGGCAGCCCAGATAGGCAAATACGGGTCTACACATACATTTCTGCTTCCTTTGGAAAGGCTCCTTAGTTTTTCCTGGCTTAATGCAATTCATGACAACTGCAGGATTTCACAGCATCCCTTTCAAGTGCCTTCATGCTGAAGGTAGAAAAGCAAACAAAAACAATAAGAAAAAAATAAGATCCTGCCAT
This sequence comes from Meleagris gallopavo, assembly GCF_905368555.1. Taxonomy (NCBI): domain Eukaryota; kingdom Metazoa; phylum Chordata; class Aves; order Galliformes; family Phasianidae; genus Meleagris; species Meleagris gallopavo. The sequence continues at coordinate 3,037,647 of NC_139412.1, read as the reverse complement.
GGCAAAGCTTGAGAACCCACCCCCCAGTGTGTCCACCCAACCACCCCCAGGAGCCACATGCGTTTCTGCTCTATCCACTACAGCCCCTCTGCAAATAGACCAGAGCTCAGCACTGCTTCCAGCCATACCCATCAGACAGATTTCAGTGGGGATCCACCCAACCATGAGAATGGCATTCATGAATAACCCATCAATTAGCCATCTGCTAAAAAAGCAGAGCCAATTAGACACCTCTTGGTCTCCCTGGGTCAGTGAAGCACCCCCGGGTGGATGGGAGCAGCCATGAATGGTTCTTCCCATCTCCCATATTTGTGCCATTGGGACCAGGAGCCTCATACTAAAATAGCTTTCATTCTCATCTGTTTGCTCTTCATATTTTATTTCAGATCTGGGACTAATTTAGTTTAAGATGCGCAGTAAATGCATACTGTATGTTGACAAATTATTAGCCTTCTTACATAGCATGCCATTCAGTAAATCCACAGAGAGCTCCTTACCATTCCCTACTGTGAATCAAAGGACATTTGCTTAATAACTCCACATCCAGATGCGTTCAGTGAAGCACAGGGAAAGTGTCTTTGTTTACCAATCTGAGAGAATGTCCTAGATCCAAGAAGACATAAATCCTACCCAGACCAGCTGTCAGCTACGTGTGTGCCTCTCTTTGGAAAATCTAGTTTAATAAAGGCAGCACAAACATCTCCCTACAAGCCTGAGCACAACACAAACAGAGGTGCTGGCTACCAAAACAATGGGCATATGGATTTTCTGCTATGGAAGACTAGCAATAAATTGGCTGGGACACAAGCTCTCAGCTGCATTAACTCTAGGTAAGTTCACCTTTCTAAGCTCATTCCTTGCAAAAGCTATGAACAGGCTAAAAATTCACTTCCAGCTGTTTATACTGACTTTTTTTTTTTTTTTTACTTCTCAACTTTACTTTTGGAGCTGGCCTGGAATCCTGAGCTGCCCATTCTTCATTCCTTTTTTCCCTTCCTTATTAGGAACATATTCTACATTGATTTATTCGTATTTTAAGTGACAACAAAAAGCAAGAAGAAGTAATAAGAAACTGGAAACACTTTAAAGTTGGCAACAAAAAGATGCTTTGGTCAAGTCACAGTATCATAGAATGGTTTGGGTTGGAAGGGACCTTTAGGATCATGTAGTTCCAACCCGTGCTATAGCAGGGACGCCTCCCTCTAGCCCAGGTTGCTCACAGCCCCATCCATTCAGCCTGGCTTTGAATGCTTCCAGGGAGGGAGCATCCACAAACTCACTAGGCAATCTGTTCCAAGTCAAGAACACCTCTTCTAGCTTTGCCTTTTATGAACTGATGAGTGACTGCTCTTTTTCATAACCTCAAAACTGAAATGCAGAATCTCAAAAGTGCAGCCTCTAAAATGGTTGGGTTATTAACTACTGTGCTAAGATTATTTGCTAAATTACAGCATGGAAGTATTCTCCAGCTTATTATTTCCAACAACAGGCATCTTTTATTAAGAAACTCAACTTGAATAATCAAGAACCACCCACTGTGAAATGAATGAAGTGTGTTCCCCAGAGAGCACAATGACTTTCTTTACCAGTGCTGTGCCTCAAAAGAATGGCAATACATCCCTGACTTGGCAAATGGGTCTTTGGCAAAGAAATGATCTTTTTTTTTTCTTTTTTTTCTTTTTTCTCTTTCAGACAGATGAAATTGTTTGTTAAATTAAAGCAAAGTCTTAAGGAGTGAGAGGCTAATAAATAGTGAACAAACAGCAGACCTAATGGACCAGCAGTAAAGGCAGAGTCCCTTCCTATCCGTCAGCACCTCATTCAGAAGAAACCCAGTGAGTAAAAGCAGTAAAAAGGTGAACTTTCTTTTCAAACAACATTTAACTCTTTAAAAATGAAATATAAAAGTTAGTGAAAGGGTTTGCTGACCCATCTCTGTTTCACCATCATTACATCTTTGTAGCGAAGATTTTGGGACCTGCCAGACAGCTCTGCAGGATGAATTGGTTGTTCTGTACCATAGGGTTGGCCAACTGAAATGGTCTTGAGGTGAGCATGGCTGGGTGCAGCTAAGCCTGCCTCCATGTTCCTTCCAGACCTGGAGGGACTTTCTCCCTAACGCAGTTAGCAAGAGAATCAACCTAGACCTCATGGCCAGGATGCCCTGTGCTGGGGGAAGCTCCCTCGGAGCAGGAGACTTCAGCAAGGGAAGATGGCCGGAAAACTTCACTGCAAGGCAGCAAACAGCATGAGCTCAAAGAATTCACCTTCTGTGCAAAGGAAAAGATCTGAAGATGCTGCCTGGTCATCCTGCAAACAGGGATGAATAAACCTCCAAATCAACCAATTTCACAAAACGCTGTGACAAAAATTAAGAAAGGTGATTTTTTTCTTATTTGGCATGGAAAGAAATGGATGCATTGGTTTGCAATCTATATTCAAGCAAGCTTGAATCTCTGGGTCCGGATGCCTCTTGCACAGTATCAAAGATCTGCACATTTGTCAGCTCTTAACACTTAAGGGACTTCCAGTACATCTTGATTTTGTCCAATTTGGTGCAAATTTAAATCTGCTGAGCTTTGCTTGCTGGACAGCAGAAAGAAGGATGAACTGTTCAGAGGCAGCATGATGTAGCAGCTTCAAGTCACGCATCAGGAAACTTCTACAAAAAGACTTTTCCTTGCCATCTGTACAAATGAAGCTGTCGTGCCCATCCCCATGGGCTTCACTCCTTTCTGCAGCAGCAAGACAGGCTCTGCCCTTCTTCATTCTGCTCTGGAGGCAGAGCTTCCCTATCAGCAGCAGTGCTGGGGCAGCCCACTCCTCCACAAGACACATCACTGAGTTCAGATTTGCATTTGGACTCACAACAAAGAGAAACCTATTCTAAGATGTTCTCTTGGCCAAACTACAAAGCTGGGTTTTTTGTTTTGTTTTCTTCCTTTGTAAGCGTGTGACATCCTAACAAAGCGTAGTCAAAGAAATACAAAGTTTATTTTGTTTGCAAAACTCGTTCACGAAAGCACAATGCTCGCTGTAACAATGCAACGAGCTGTTCCAAGAAACAGACAGAATACATACCTCCTCTACGGTATTTGAGCCTTCTCTCTATTTCCATGGAGATTGCAGCTGGAGGGATACTCTTTTTTTAATTTTACTGGATTTGATGAAGTTCTGTAAAGACTGAACCATCAAGTGCTGGATTTTTCTTCTTTTCTTCTTCTTTTTTTTTTTTTGCTGCTGACATAACATCGTTATGTTGTTTGTAGGAATTACGTTTTTTATCTTCCTGTCAACAGAATATGCATGCAAATAGACTTAGATTATTTATAGAGCAACATCAAATTAAACTGCTTGTATAATGACTTAAAACTGGTTATCGCTATCCTGCATAATATCTGTTTAAACACACCACTTGCAACGAGCTTTCCTAATCAAAGGAGGAAACAAAAACACAGTGTTGCTAATTTTATGCATGCTGTGCAGCTCTCAGCACGGCGGCCATGTGCAGTGCTGGAGGATGATGCTGTTTTTACCCATATGTGCTCCTCAGTTTCCATAGAGCTTTTTGGAGAGCAACGCGTTGGCCAAATTTTGGATAGACTGGATACAAGGGAATAGTTTTTTCGCAGTATGGTTAGTAAAGCACTGGCACGGGTTCGCAGAGATGTGGTGGTGTTCCATCCTTGGAGACACCCAATTTCAGGCTGGATGGGCTCTGAACACTGATGGAGCTGTGGGTGTCCCTGCTCAGTGCAGGGAGTTGGACCAGTTGGCCATCAAGGGTCCCTTCCAACTCCAATTCTATAATTCTATGCAAAGCTGGAAACGTTCAGACACATCCTCTTGCTCCTGCCATGCATTACAGCAAGCTCTGGTCTCTCTTTGCACAGATGCCATTCCCCAATTGCACACTCACAGCAGTGAGCACAAGATCCCTCCCCATGCACACCTATGAGCCACGAACACCATGGGGACACGGGGAGCCCTGTGCAGCCTATAGCCTGTGGTGCAGTGCTTTGTCCCAGGCCAGCAGAACACAGGCCCGTTTCCACATTAAAACCTGGGCTAATCAGTTCGATACACCAGGGCTCCCTTTGTCTTCCCAGCCTTCATGCATAATGGATTTCTTTCTTCAGGGCAGATCACTAATGAGGACAGTATAAGTGTGTTTGTCATAACTCCATGAGAGCTCTTCCACAGCTATGGCAATGATCATTTTGTTTGTTTCTCTTTGCAAGAACAAGCATAGGTCCATCAACTTCATAAGTGATGGCACACATGAAAGCACGGCTCAGATGTCCTCCCCCGCCAATCCGTGTGGGGAACACATGGCACACCCATAGCACAGCTGGGGGGAAACAGAGATCACAGAATCACAGAATGGTTGAGTTTGGAAGGGACCTCAAAGCTCATCAACCTCCAACCCATGCTGTGGGCTGGCTGCCCCCCCCCCCCCCCCCCCGGCTCAGGCTGCCCCATCCAACCTGGCCTTGGGCACCTCCAGGAATGGGACACCCATTCATCTCTTGGCATCCTCTGCCAAGGCCTCACCACCGTCAGTGTGAAGAATATCTTCCTAACATCTAACCTAAGCTGCTGCTGCTCCCAGCGCTGTCTCTCTGCACTGTACTCTGCATTGCTCCATTGGTTTGCAGCGGCTTCAGTGGCCCTGGAGCCCAGCATGGGGCTGCTTTCCACATTTTGCTCTTCTCTTCCTGGCTTAGTCTCATCTGCTCACACCAAGTGAAAGCTGTTCAAATCAAAACTGCCTTCTGGCTGCCTTCCCCCTGGCCAGAGCAATACCTCGGGCTGTGAGGGACCTCACCCCAGCATCACAAACCCCCTCCACCCCTTTCCTCAACCTCTCCTTGCCTTCCTGTCCATACACCAGTGACAAGAGCAAGACAGTGTCCTTACACCAGCGACAGAACTGCACTGAATGTCTGAGAGAAGGATCTACCTGCAGTGACAGTTCATACTGCATTTCCTTGGCTGGAACAGGTGATGACCCCAAGAGATTATGGAAATATAGGATTTATTTCCAAAACCAAACCAAACCAACCAATCAAAACAATAAAAAGGAGCTGGCAGTGTGTGTAGGGGATGCAAATGGCTCGAGGAGAGCCCGCTCAGTGTTCGCAGGGCAGATCGCATCACATCGGAGCACGGGAGAGTGTGACAGGAAATAAATTGGACCTTCAGTCAACCATTTAGAAGTGGAAGGAGCTCCCTGGTGGAGATTATTCAATTTGGTAAGAAAAAAAAAAAAGAAGAAATGGAGGTGGACACATTTCTTCCTGCCTCTCTATTTTTACCTCTTGGATTCACTCTGCTGGTGATGGAGGAGCTGGTGCCATGGAAAGAGTCATTTTGGTGGCTCTGGTCCACACAGAAGCAGGAATTGCCCTCCATTTATATGAGCTGCTATTTTCCTGAATGCTTTAATGATGCTGGGTTTGCCATTAACTCAGTGAGGAAAGTGCAAAGGAACAAATTCTTCCTTTTTATTTCTGCTGTTCATAACTAGCCCTGGTTTATGTCACTTATGCATTCACAGAATTGTGCCAGCTGTGGGATGGGTTCTCCCTTGCAATATGGTGCTATTGGCATTGGGAAGAGTGGGTGGCTGAGGAGGAGGAGCAAGGTCCTCCTGTTCTTCTCAGATCCTCTGCCTTCACTGCCCCGTGTTGCTTCCATAAGGAATGAGAAACCATCCCTGATCTCAAAAATGATCGTGGAAGGAAAAAGCAGTGAAAAAATCAAATGAATCATCTTCATTCAAAAGGAAAGAAAGGCCAAGGAAACGTGTATATACTTACAGCTCCTACACAAACTCCACTTTGCACCAATAAATGCTTATTTAAATGGAAGCAGTCCTACCCTCAGAGCTCACTCTCTGCCCTCTCTTCCGACTCTTGCAGAGCAAATTTTGCTTTCTCCACATTTTCCAGCCAGATTATGGATTCCCTGAACTTTAAAAGTGATTAAGCAGCACGATACTGGCCAGGACGGAAGGCAGGAACTGTTCCGAGGGCATTTCTTAAGCTGTCAGAGCCCCTCTGAAAGGCACATGAGAGCTGCAATCCTCTCGGATTGCCCCGGAGGTGACAGCATTTCTAATACCAGGGGTGCAGACCAGCAGGGCTTTCTGCAAACACATTGCTACATTTTTCTGAAGGTGTAAGGTGCCTGGCTTGTACACATGCATTGCAAATCTGCAGGGCAGGTGTCCTCTCTGCAACCACTCTGCAGCCAAGGAATCCCTTGAGGTGCAGGCAGAGGATGCTGCTTGCTGTGTCCTGGAGGCAGTGCAGGTGACAACACTGGCATAGGAACCCTCAGCCAAACAGGTCCATGGCATGGCCAGGGAAATCTCCCAGCAGTGCCAGCCCTCTGTTTCCCTGAAACCATGGTAACCAGAGAATGGCTTTAAAAATAATTAGAATAATAAACCTGCTGCATTTCTGGCAGAGAAGATCAGGAGATCGCGGCTTCTGTAAGGTGTGAGCATGCTGTCTTCCTGCATCCCTGATTAAACTGGGGCTATGCTCAGCATCTGCCCAAACACATAATGGAAATTTATCACGAAGAGCACTGTAAAATGAAGCAGGAGAGGAAACGTCTGCACACATTTGAGCTGAGCAGAACAGAGCTGACACCAACCCTGCCTGGTGGCTGTGTGGCAGAGGGGATGTGCATGGCATGGCATGGTCACAGCAAGGTCACAGCACAGCTGGCACAGGAAGTGGCACTGAACTAGGGGTCATAATGGGGCTCTTATGGCCTCTGCCAAACACAACCAGAGCTACCCAGTGCTGCCCAGCATGAAAGAAGGAGAAAAAAAGAAGTCAAAGAGGAACAGGAAAGCCCAACCAGAGAGAAACTCAAGCTCTGTTCTGTCCTTCCCAGCTGACAGCTTTCCCATCCTGACTGAAGCACAACGTTGGTAAACAGTATCTCGTGTCCTCACTTTCCACTGACATGTTGACGTGCAATTCCTCATCCTTTTTTATTATGCATCCTGAGCACAGCACCCAGAGCCTTCCTGCAGTCACAGCTGACAGCCTGGAGTTCTCCCCCATCGCAGCTAAGGCGTTAATAAAAGCCGTTTTGCTCGCGTTGGTGAGGCTGAATCTGAGCTTAATGGATTTTTCCGCTACAAGAAAGTAAGAAAAGAATTAAAACAGTATTCTGGAATGGCTTAAATCTTAAAGTCACACCGTAATAAGCCAAAGGGAGAAGAAAGTTTTTCTAAAACGTGTCCGGGCTTCAAAGGAGAAATTCAGAAAGAAACATTTTGGAAATGGGGAAGTGCCAGGAGGGCGTTTTCCCCGCAGCAGGCTCTTGTTGGAGGACCTGAAAATTGTACTTAAACACTGAATTGCTCCATTGTTAGAAGCACTTAAAACATAAAACCTACCAGAAACACGTTTCCCCGTGCGGGCTGTGGGAGCGAGCGCAGCTTTTAGATCCGTTGTTATGCAAATCTGCCTCGAGTTTCAAGCTAGGTTAACATCTATTCTCCAGGCAATTAAAATAGGAGTCGCTAAAGTGGTTCTTGCACCGAGGTTAACTTTCTACGGATGTCAAGCGGTGGGTTTGCATTTTAAAATGATGGGAGGAGCCCCGCTTCCCTCTGCCAGAGATGGAGTGTCGCTGGAAGGACATCGGTGTCGGTGCAGGAGCACGGGGGCTGCAGCTCAGCCCTGACCGCCCCTGAAAGCCAGGCTGAAAATCCCAGTTTGCAGCTCCTTGCTGATTCCATCGCAGTCCAAGGGAGATTGCTAGAAAAGCTCAAGCAACAAACACATCTCCCGTTGTGCCCAGCCAAGCGATCAGCCGAGCTGGCAAGCACCTGAGTGCCCCAGGGGTATGGGAGAAGCAGGAGAGCTGCATTTCCTGCATCTGGGTGATTTGGGCTGGGTTTTCCAACAGGCAGAGCACTGCTGCTTTGTTCTTGCATGAGAGGGTCCCAGCTTCAGGCGCTCAGCACCAGCCGGATCAGTGCAGGGACTTGAGTACGCTAAGGGTGGGCTGAGGGCTGGTTCAGGATGCAGAGCGCAGCGGGACAGCAGGGGGGTAATGGGGGGTAATGGCTGTGCAGTTAGAAATCATATTCGTTCAGCCCACGCAGAGGGCTAGTTTCCAAGAGAGCCATTATCTTGGCTCTGGTGTGTGGATATCAGAGCTCCTATGCCCGTTTTATTGGTTAAGTACATGGTTTTATGGCTGTTTATAGGAGTACTCCTGCATACAGAGCAGCAGGGGGGGACTGCTGCCTGGGAAGCACTGAGCTTGCATCGATGGCTGTGTGAGCATCTCAATCTGGCCAAGGCTTTTGGATTAGGTGAGCACATGCAGAAGGCTGCCTTAATTTCCAGGTCACGATCCCTGTAAAAACAGCTCCAACCACTTTCTCTTGCTGATGGAAACATTAACAGGGAGCAGGGAGGCAGAGGGAGGCTCACAGCCAGCCACAGGCTTGGAACCACAGCCCTTCGGGAGGCCTCAGCTCTAAAAACAAAACAGAAATGGATGCAGCCCATGACAGCCCACGTTTGCACTTGTCCCCTCTCACAGCATCCCTGCTGAATTGCACAACCTCATTACTCAGCTGTGTTGCATGTGATGCATTCCCCACATCTGGCACAGCAGGGAAAGCAGCTCTTGCTCCTTCCTTGCTAAAGGTGGGGATGAGAGGGCCCTGGCAGCATGCACATATGTGCCTGCTGAGCCCAGCACACGCCACAACAAGTGCAGCATGTGGGGCGAACAGAATGAGTAAAACTGAATGCAGTTCTCTCCAACAGATTTGTAGTTGTCTGAGCACTGCCATGGGACATAAGGAACTGCTGCTAGACCATCCACATCCCTCACCTCCTTACCTCTGAAATGAGTGAGATAGCATCAGCATCCTCTGGGAGCCATCGAGGCAGGCAGGGTTAGATCCTCCACTTTGCAGAGGTGGTAGAAAAACAGCACCTCAGCTGCCAGCTCTAAACTTCCACCTTCTTTCCACAGGGCTGAAAGTGAAATTCTCATCATTCATCCATCAGATGAGACATCCGCACTATTTCATTCCGTCTCAAGGGAAACCTGCTTTTGAGATAAAGATAGGCTAGCTGCAGAGATTTTATTTTCCTTTATGTAAATATGTGTGTAAAAGGGGAAAAAAAAAAAAAAAAAAGAAAAAAAAAAAAAAAAAAAACACCAAAACCTGAGGTATATTGCAAATCATTTTCCAGACTGGTGCATTGCTGTGTGCACAGAAAGTGACTGTGGAGGTGGGTGACTCAAGCTCATATTCAGACACACTTTTGCCAGGACTTTTTATTATTATCATTTCTAATCAAACCAAAATAAAATACCAGAGCTCAGGCTGCTCTGCAGAGCTCTGTGTCGTAGTTCTTCCTGAAGAGAAGGCTGAACCTCCATAAAGCAGTCACTGTGCATCCTGAGCTTCTCAGGGAAAGGCCAATGTCTCAGTCCACAAACATCGCAGCCTATGAGCTGTGGGAAGCCTGTATGAACCCCAGCAGCTATCAGGGTGAGCAGAATAAGGACATGAGAGCAGGAGGGTCCCTGCAGCTGGGCATCCTGTCCCCAGCCCTATCACCCCCAGGGCAACTGGGTGGTGGCACTGCAGCTCACACCTGCACTGTGGAGCTGATGCTGCCCTGGGTTGCCCTTAGCAGCTGGGCTCTCACAGCCAGGCTTTGGGAGCATGACACTGTCCGCTGCACAGCACCCAGGTGCCAGCTAAGAGCTTGGCCTGGGCTGAAGGACACCAGGTGACATCTGGGAGCTCTCTGCTCCTCACCCCGTGCAGTTTCCTTTCCAGACAGCATCTCAGCAGGACACCTGTGTGCTCCACAGCCAGGTGCCACCCATGGAAGTCCGCAGGCACCTGGACTTCACTGGCAATGAGCTCAAAATGCCTCCCCAGTGCATTCAGCAAAAGCGGTAAGGAGATCAAAATTCCTCAGTCAGTAGATATGGACAGCTACGGAGAGGCTGTGGGAGGTGGCACGTGGAATGCTGCAGCTGCACAGGCAGCTCTTTGCCCATTTCTGCAGTGTCAGAGCACAGCGCGTGCAGGCCCGCAGCCTCCCCAGCCCACGTGTGCAGCAGTGGGTCCTCAGCTCACAGCATCCCCTGCACAGCCCACACAGCAGCTCTGGGAGGAGAAAAATGAAGATGAGTGGGAGAACACAATAGGCAATGGTTGTGCTTTTGCTTCACCCTGAGGTTTGTCAAGGAGAATGCTTGGGTGCTTAACTTCCCACTTTTCAAGCCTGATTTCGGCCCCTTGCTATGGTGTGAAACTATTATGGAGACTGGAGCAGCATTGCTTTAATGGCACTTTTGCATCCCTAGAGGATGCCCTTTAGCTCTGATGTTAGAAATCTGTTGTAGGATGATGCTAAGACCACGAGAAAACAGCTAACAGAGCTGTGTGCGATTTGCAGTGCATTAATACAGCCTGCAGAAACACCAACCAATGATTGTAATTAGCATATGACTAATTCATTGGGCTATTTTGGTTTCTATTTCATCTACAAAAAGTCTCCTGACCATCTCTCATCTGCATATTACAAACTGGCATGCAGATCCCTTGATTTTCTGGTCTAGCCTCCCTGGCAGTTGCTATGAACAGCTCACATTGCAGAGCACGCATAAGCCACGAGTGAGCTCAGCTAAATCTGCCCTCCTCCCCTGCTGAGCCCTCATACATCCAGCAAATAACAGCCCATGACCAAACAGCAGAAGGTCTGGATCTCTTCACTGGGGAGATGCGATGCTCCAGAGGAAGAATCAGATCCAAGCTCCAGGTTTCTGTGTAGCAGCTGCCTCTGTGCAGAGCCCAGGTGTGGGACCAGCATGGCTGTGCAGAGCAGAGAGGTGCAATGCTCCATTTGGAGTGCTGAGCCTTTCAGGACTTACCTATTCCTCATCTGACAGTCACATTGGTTTTGCAATAAATCATACAGCCCTAATGACTGTCAAACCATTTAACCATGGAAAATTGCTTTAACGCTACCTCGGCGCATTAATGAATGATCCTTTAATTAATTCAAATTATTGAGCATTGGTCTTGCTTCCTTGCTAGGCTAGAATGACTTGGTGCCAAAATCAAACAGGAGAGCTGTGTTTAAACTCTCTCTTCAGTCACTATGGGTGTGAGCTGCACAGCTCTCCTTTGGGCCAGCAGCAGCCACAGCTTATTTGCAGCAATGAGGGAGCATGAGGCTGGAAAGAGAAGGCCTTCAACCTTGAATCTCCTTTGAACAGATCCAAGGAGCAAAAGCCTTCCCCCAGCCTTGCAGCCATGCTGCTCCTGCAGGCGTTGGAGCCTCAGGCACAGAGCAACCACAGGCTCTGCAGCATCACCACTGTGCAATGGGATTCCCCAGGGTAGCTGGTAAAAGTCTGAACAGCTCTTAGATCTTTTCTTTTCACAAAAGTACTAGATTAGGTTATTGATTCAATGCTAATAACATTCGTTTTGATTGTTTATGAGGAGGATTCTAACCTTAGCAAATCTCTTGATACAGGAGCAAATCCAGTGTGCATCACCCAATGGGCCAGTAATCCAGTGACACCGACCAAGCAACAGTCAGAAAGAACAGGTGCTCTGAAAATAGCAGGAATCCAGCTCCAAAGGAGGGACAACCAGCTGCACCCAGGGAAGAGCTGAGATGGGATGTTTTCTACTCCATAGTGAAGAAAATGTCCAAAGCCTGGAAGCTGAGTATGGGTGCAATCTGCCTTAAAATGAGCAGCAGTTTCCAGCTTGGTGGGAGAAAAAATGCTGAAGGCTTTAAACAGGAAAGGCTTTAAAATGAGATCTGAATGGCAAGATGTTGTTTGCATCTAGGGAAATCAGGGATCCTGCAAGTGCAGGATGACATGGGCCCTAATGCATACCAGAGAGAAGCAGTACATAGCAGATGGATGGGAGGAAACCAAGTGTCACTAGAAACTCCCGAATGAGTCAAAAAGAGAGACAAAATAAGCAAGGAAGGGTCTGGGATCTCTGGAGCTGAAATTTTCCATCTCACACTCTGTCTGATGCACTGAGAGGTCATCAGAGACCTCATCACTGCAGCAGAAGAAAGCTCGGGTGCATCCATTGCTGCCCCACAGCAATCCTGGGGAAGGCAGTTTTCTGTAAAACAGATGGATTTCCAAAAGCAGTGGATAATACCTCTAATCCACAGCCAGGAGGAATCACAGCATTGATTTTAATGGAAGCGGAATTAGGTAAACTCCAGCTACTAAGCAAAATATTCCCCAGCAATCACTATGAGACAAACCTCTCTGTCACCAGCCTACAGCCCGTTGTTAACCATTTCCATGTAGGAGTTCATTAAAATGGCAAAAGCCCTACAAGGGTGGAAGCTTTCTTTCCTTCGGATGCAGAGGGATAAACAAGGAGGTGAGAGCTGAAAAGATTCACCTCCAATGCCTGAGCCCAGTGGCAAAGCAGTGCTCCCAGCTCCATCCCCTGCCTTAAGGCCAGGCTGGGGAAATACAGGGCATGTTTTTGAAAAGGAGAAGAATCACTCCTTCCTAATAACAACTTCTGCCTCCTTTTTAAATGACCGGGATCAGGTGTGACTCTGGAGCAATATAAATGGAGGAGAAATAAAAAATGCCACTAGCCCAAGGTGATGAGGATTTGGAAGCTGTGTTAATTAGAAGCTTTTCCAAAGGAGAGTCAAAGGACTCTGCAAACACAGACGGATGCTGATTTTAGCAAGCAGTGCTAAGTCCCACTGCTGGAGAGGCATCAGCACAATGTCCTCTGCTGGCATCTCCCATTACTACAGGGAATGGCTCCAGACGAGGCTGTGCTACACCAGCAGAGTGCATGCCAGTGATTAATCCGATTGATTTTGGAGGGTGAATACTGCTATATTAAAATGAATTATCTTGTAGCCAGCACCGGAAAAGGATTATCCCCTACATAATGTTCACTGCTCTTTGTAAGAGCCCAAAAGCAGCTGGGTCGTCTGATCAAACCAAGGTGGCCCATCATCATTGGATCAGGGAGGAGGAATTGATTTTTCCTTCTTCTTAATGACAACGTGTAGTGTAGCAGCTTTATGCACTACACAACGGAGAGCAGGGTTATTCAAGAGGATTTGAAAATAGCCCATATCTGAAATGGGTTGGCTGCTTCTTTGTTTTCTCCCAGGCACAGGGAAGCACAGAACAGAACAAGTCACAGTTAATGTGTTTGTTCTTTGAACACAGTTGTAGCCATCTCCTTTTCTGCTTTAGTCAGGGAAGTCCAGAATGTGGAAGTGATTTTGTTTATGAGAATCAGAATGGGCTCCTTTAAGTGTTACATGTGCCCTCTTAGCGAGGGCCCAAGAAGGACATTTAATAATTTAGAACTTATCCAGGGGACTGAGTGTTTTAGTTCATCCCCACATGAACATTAACTCTGAGGAAATTCTTCCAGGTTAGTGCACTAACCAAGGAAACCAGGTCACATCCACCAAACAAGCATGGATTACCTGTGCCAGCAGAACTGCCTTCTCATCAGAGACTTGTTCACTCTGTACTTGTCCTAGACCATTATTTTCACTTTTCTGAGATGCACTGTGAGGAATACTGCAGGGAGCAGACATCATCTTTTACAATTTGTACTGCATGGGTCTGTGAGTCGGAAACAAGGGCTGCAAACACCAAGATGTGACAGATGTAACGTCCCCTCACACAGCTCCTCATCCTCCACAGGTGTGCAGAATGAAGAAACCACCACTACCAAACACCCAAAGACCACAGACCCAGGAGCCCCAGAGCCCAGCAGCTGCTGAGCACTGACCCCAAGCCCTGGAGAAAAGCTCACCCTTGCCAGCAGCTTTTTCATGGAGTGACACACCAGTGATGAGTGGACCATCATTTTTGGCACAATAAACCCAGACACCTGCATAGAATCTTCCAGACTACTGGAACCTAGTATATGTGGTCCAGGTAACAAACCTTGCAGCAGCAGAGCCAAGCCTTGGTGTGATTATGTGTAGCAGAAAGGCTGAGATGGTTACAGCATTTGCCACCTCCTGTGGTGGTTGGGATGAGATGGTGGTTTTGTTGCTCCCTTGGTACCCCATGCAGCATATCCAGCTCTGTGGGCTCAACTTATGGGTCTTAAGGGTTTACCTGTTTTAGCAGGCCTGATGGTGATGGGTTCACAGTTGAACTTGATGAACTCAGTGGTCTTTTCCAACCTTAATGATTCTATGATATGAATGATGCACGGAGACTCGGACCACAGGGGTAAGCTGAGGTCTGTCTTAAACTTTAATGACTTTATGAAAATGGAACTTTCAGTATTTCGAGGATCTCTCCCATTAAGCATCATCTCATAGTTTGGTGACACTTTAAATGAAGCTGTGAAGAGAAGTGTTTGTTTTAGATGTAATTGGACAGCTGTTTTATTATGAGTTAATGAACTATGGTGATTAAAAAGAATTCAGTTTTAGCAAACCATCTATTAGCAATTAATCCTAACTAAAATCACAACTAAGCAAGTGCTGGGGAGCTTGCATGCCAACGACTGGAAGCAGAAGATGAAAAATCAAAGCAACGAAGTGCAACAGGATGGGCAGTGCCCCTCACCAGGATCCCTGCTCCTGGAAGGGCAGCTGTCCACCATCACCAAACCACCCCACGAGCCCATGTTGCCACCCCACATTCATAGCAGCTCCTCTGACCCAAAGGCTTTTTGGCTCAATTCAGTCACCAGGGCTGCTCATACCCCTCCACCTGCTCATGTCCCCCTGTGAGGGGCTAAGGAGAGGGGTGGGACAGCACTGACAGCAGAGTCAGAGGAAGAGATATTCGACCTCTTCTTGGTTTGAGGACACATTTCAGACCTGTTCTCCCTCTGCCCCAGATCCCTTTGGCCAAGCCTGCTTGCACTAGAGGAATTGCACAGCCTGGGATGCTCTCTGACATAGGGTTGCATCCTTCCTGCCTGCAAGGACCACACTGAGTAGCAGCAGCAGCACGAGCAACAGATCCTGAGCTGTGCAGTCCTCCACCCATCGCCCTCACACTTCCCAGCTCAGAGGCGGTGTCTTTATTTTAGCTGAACCCAGTACCAAGACCAGAGGCCACAGAAAGAAGCTGCTGGGGTTTCCACCAGAGCTTCACAGTTCACGTGGAGCAGCCTTTACCCTGACAGAGTTGCAGGCAGAAAGATCCAAGGAGTAAGAGGAAGACAGGTACATATGGCATGTGTGCCAATCACTTCTCTCCCTCTGTTAAAGCAAACCTGTTCCTGATCATTGTGCCTTCACAGCAGCTGCCTCCTGATCCTTCTCTGCTTTAGCCCTCCATTTAGCCTTCTTCTCTTCATTCACCCTCAGCAGTGTTTGATCCTTTTTAGCAGCCTTTGGAAGGAAATGGTGAAAAACATTGCATGCATACATTTCCAACCACTAAATTTCCCTTCGTTTGCACCACTTGCTTTAACACCCCACTCTCCTCTGATATTTCATGATGAAAGACATGAATGTGCTTCTTTATTTTACAAATTTCTCACCATTTTCAGCTTCTAAGTAGCAGAAAAATTACACTGCATGATGTTTACAGGTGCATGAGTAGGTAGGAAGAATGATAGTGCACTTGCAACTAGGACATGCCAGTTGGGCTGCAGATCCTCCTTCCATATATGTGGCACAGGAGAAGAGAAGCATCACAGCCATGTGGCCATGGTGGCATGCTGGGCAGAACCACAGGAACCCATTACCCATGGCCACAGGGCAGGAGCAGGCTCTGCCAACACTATCTGAGCTACTCCACAACCTTTGGACTTGCTGAAACACCGTGATATGGAGGCACTGAGTACATGAGTTTATGATGAAGTGTGCCAGAAGGAACATTTTAATGAGCAAATTGTGCTTCCCCATGCCAACCTCTCCCCTGAAGAATGGGGCAAGAGAGATCCCATGTTAATATTGCTAATACGGACTTAATCTCAAAGCCTGCCAACTGGGTGCTTATTTAAAAAAGAAAGTCCACATACACCACCTGATAAGTGTGTTATCCAGAAAACATTACTCACCTCTTTGCCTGTGATGACCATGGCCAAGCAGCCCAGCAAGGTCAGTGCAATCATGATGTAGCAAATCTTTATCCTCACAGTGTTCCTTGCTGCATCCAGAACCTCAGACCTGTGGAGGACAGAGCAGAGTTCCCATCCTGCAGCAGCATGTGGGAAATGAGATTGTGAGGAGCTGGGTAACGAATCCCCAAATCTCCCAACAGCTGCCTGTCTGTGCACCATGAAGTGGAAGGCTGAGCAGGAGCGGATGACCACCATCCATCCAGAGTCATCGTCCCAAGCAGCCACTGCTGAGAAATCTCCACCACCTTCCATAAGTGACTCACAGCATTTATCTGACCACTCATGCTTGCAAGAGACTCCAAGGTGACAGCCTGAGTCATTCATGAAATTATATCCAGCTGTGGATTCCATTATGTCTGCAAGGGAAAGGCCAATCCCTAAGGACCCCACAAGGCAGGGGGCACTGGGACTCTGAAATGAAACACAACTCTGTAAGAAAATACCTTGACAAAGGGGTCATTTAGAATCGTAGAATTGCAAGGTTGGAAACCACCAGCAAGATCATCTGTGGGTAAAACCACAGATCAGAAGCCAGGAACTCTTTGCAGATGTCTTCTACCACATCTGTGAATAACACTAACGTTCCTTTAATAAAAGCTAGCAAAACCTGTAAAAACCTAAAGTGGATGATGTTTTACCATGGTGACTCCTGAACTACAGAGCCACTTCCTTGCAAAAAACACTTCTGATGAGTCTGAAATGGATGACAACAAAAATAAGTGAACCCAATTTACATCAGAGGCAAAACAAGTACGTTCACTTCCAACAGCATCACTCAGCAAAATTAAATTAATATCAAAAGAAAAAAAGGTCTACTTACGTTATGTACTTGGGAATGTCCTCCTCCTTTTTAAAGCGTCCTGCCCACACCAACACCTTTTTGTCAAAATTTGTAGGCCTTCTTTCATCTTTGAATGCTTTAAGAGATTTTGCAAAAGAAAAGAGTGAGCAAAGCTTAGTAAAAAAAAAAAAAAAAAAAGCCATTGAATCAATAAGGCTGAAAAGACCTCTAAGATCACCCAGTCCAATCCCAACCCACCCCACCATGCCCATAATCACATCCCTCAGTGCCACCTCCCCACGGTTCTTGGACTCCTCCAGGGGTGGTGACCCCACCAGTCCCTGGGCAGCTGTGCCAACACCAGTACAGTTAAGGGGGAAAGGGACCCAAATTTAGAACAGCACTTTTCTGTCCTTTGAGAGCCAAACATGCTTTCTAATGTCAATAAGAGCCAGCAGCTGGGATGAGATGCTTTGTTATATTTAGAACTTACTCATTTTTAAAAATTATTTTCCTTATTTTAGGTAGGTTTTAAACTAAAAATCTCCCCAGTCTTCCCTATTCTGAAGGGAAGAGATATGGGGCTGCAATCACCCACCCCACAGCATGCTGTCACCCTGCTTGCCTCCTGCTTCCCAATAGGGAACTCAGCAAACTGCCAGCAGCACCTGTAACTCCTCCACAGCATCTCTTTCAGAAAGGGCTGATGGAGAGATGAGGTCTGTGAAAGTACAGCCTGGTGGGATGCTGTCGTTCTCATGCAAGCTGGGTACCAGGTTGCTGTACTCTTAATGATGATACATGACACCCCAGCAGAGTGCTGCAGCGATGCCATTAGCATGCTGTCACTGTGAGCATAATGAGAAAGGAACTCCAGCGCCTCTTGATGGAAACAAGTCCAATGACAGGCCACAGTGAGCCCACAGTCCCCTGTGAAAATAGGGGAAGGCAGCCCAAAATGCTGGCTTTTGCCTTGTACACCTGTATAGGCAACCATTGCTTGCACATCCAGGCAGGGTGCAAACAAGATGCTGGGTGATGGGGCCTTGTGATGTGGGACTGGTGTTTAGAAGCATGCTGTGGGTGACCAAGCCATGCAGGAAGGGATGGACACAGAGATGCTTGATCTGAGCATCCCATACTGTCTGGCTCCTGCTGAGGGCACAGAGCACCTCTCCCTGCCTGCACTGAGATGGTGAAATCACTTTAATTGCCTTTGTCCCACACTTGCTCATGCACACCAGGGGTGGTAAACGGCTGAACAATTCCAGGTATAAACCTTGGCATCCTTGCAGTGCAGGTAAATTTAATCTATTGCTTCTCCTACTTTTTTTTTTTCAACAGTGCCAGGGAGACCAGAGATGGATCTGAAATATCAGTGAGTCTAAATCTGATCAGCAGATGGACAGACCACTGAAAGGACAGGTTCCAATCCCAAGAAGATAAGGGTAAAGTCCCATGCTGCAGACCCACACAGTCTGTACTCACCAGGGCGAGGGATTTGGTGCAGAAACCTCATCTGCAGTGGGCACCATGCAGCTCCCTGGTGGGAAGACCAGCCTAGAAGGATGTGCAACCACGGTTAGGACCATCATTGTCATTGGAAGGAGCAACAAATAAATCCACTGCCTGGAAGTCACTGCACTGAGTCAAATTGCAGTGTCCCCTTCTGAACTGGCACATCTTTGGTTTCCAGTGTGCTCTGGGTGGGGATGGATGGGACGTGGCAGCACTGTACTTGTGGGAGTGGGGATTGTACCATCCACTTACAGAAACCAGGCAGCAAGCTGCAAGGAGGAACTTTCACTTTCTTTTTTAGCTAACAGATTCTCGGACATAAGACATCACTTTGTTTTTGCCACCATAGCAGCAGAACTATTTAACACACACACAAAAAAACCTTTATCCCTCTACTTGGAACTCTTAATTGTCTCTGTATCCCCAACACAGCACTGCAACAGCACAGAACGGGGATCACTTCCCAGCTGTTCCCTGCACAAACCCTTCTCCCCTGTTCTTAAGCACAAAACGGCGACCGAAGAACTTCCACCCACCTGGAGCAGCTGTCTGCAGCACTGCAGCCTGCACACCCCTGGCTCTGTTCCTGACACTTCTGGCACAGCAGAGCAGTGGTGGAACAGCGTGAAGGTCCCGGGCGTTTAGGTGAGCCCCACACCTCCACCACCCCACTGGACCGCGGCCCAGAATCCTCCCCAGCATCCTGGTGCACCGTCTCGGAAGGCTGACCCTGGGGTTAGTTCCACAAAACTACCGCTTCCTGTGAGAAAGGAGGAACACCCTTTCCCACACTGGCTGCTGACAGTTTGTTTCTACGTCACAACATTCTCTGTTTGCCAAAATGACACACCTCCCATGCTGCATGGGCTGCTCACGCCCTATGCAGGCACTCCACACAGTTCCTGCTCTGAGTACTGGTGGAGATTGACATTATTTTTCTCCCTCCTCGTTGCAATAGGACTAAAATAGGACTGTGTGCTATGCTTCCCCCAAAGATAAGCTTTGTGACTGTTAATTATCACAGTTAGAGTTTTTAATTGTTCTCAGCTTAAAAAATAACCTTGCAAATCAGTCCTGTTAAACAACCTTTGGGAAGAGGAAAGGTTTCCCTGCTATCAGAGTAAACGTGGTGTGGTGAAAGGAAACCAAACTTGATGTTGCATAGAATTGTTGGATTTGGAAGGGACCCTTAAAGGCCATCTGGTCCAACTCCCTGCACTGAGCAGGGACACCCACAGCTCCATCAGTGCTCAGAGCCCATCCAGCCTGACCTTGGGTGTCTGCAGGGATGGGGCACCCACTGCCTCTCTGAGCAACCTGTGCCACTGCCTCACCACCCTTATTGGAAAAAACTTCTTCCTTATATTCAGCCTAAATCTCCCCTCTTTTACTTTGAAACCATTTCCTCTCGTCCTCTCACAACAGACCCTGCTACAGAGTCTGTCCCCTCCTTCCTTACAGCTTGTAGGTACTGACAGGTTACTCCCAGTCCTTCCCAGAGCCTTCTCTTCTCAGACTGTCCTCCTCAGGCAGGATTCATCCCTTAGTTTTCAGATCTCATCAAATCAGTAAACTAAAAAAAATATACAAAACCTCAGGTGATGAGTGTTTGTTAGGAAGCTCAACTGGCCATTGAGAAATGACCTATAAAGGGTCTGCCCTCATGGAGTTCACTCTCTGCAAAGTCTGAGGAGCACTGGATAGTTTGTCTGACATCAGCTGTGCTAACCAGAGATCAAACCAAAAACACTGCTGTTTCATCATTTTGATGTTTCTCTTGCATTTTGCATGAAACTCTCCCTGATGGGTCAGGAAATGAAAATGCAAAATACTTGTCTCATTTGGAGCACTGAGGTATTTACTCTCCTTAAACATACGAGCTCTAAAGCTGATTTACAACCAGGGGAAAAAAAAAAAAAAAATCTATCTGAGAGGAAAAAGCCATTGCCAACAGGAAAATGATCAGAACTATTTAATAATACCATCAAGAGCAATATTGCAGATAACCAAAGTGTGCCTGACTGTGAAGGGAGGAACTGCAAGGGAACAGAGCTCGGGATGTTGGCAGGGATGTTCTTTTATGGCTGAGAGGATGAAAGATGTGAGACAGATGCAGCTCCAGCTCCTGGCCCCGAGCAAAACCTCCGCTGTTAATAGAGACATTTTATATTTTTGAGAACACAAAGTTACCAATATTGAGGAAAGGAGAAACTTGAAACAATTACAAACACTCTTTTTTCTCTTTCACAAAAGCCCTGCAACGCATCCGGGCATTACACAATGCATTCAGCTTAATTTGCTTGTAATTCAGTAAAGCAAATTAGATCCATTTCCAGATTAGGAACTCATACAGAAAATAAAAGGAGATTTGAGCTTCCAGCTGCAAGCTGGATCTGCAGACAAGCAGAAGTCAGCAGCTGTGATTGCACTGGAAGAAACAGAAGGGAAACCTGCTATATTCACTGTGTCCTGCTAAGGATTGTCCTGGGGGTGCAGGATGTGGGGAGGAGAAGGCTGCATTTATACAGCACCAAGTTTACAGGGCTCAGCACACCTGAGCATCCCCATAGGCCCTTTCTCCCTCTGCAGAAGAGCTGCTGGGTAGGAAATGCATCTTGTCCACCTGGCCACCTCTGGTGTTGGGGCAGGTGGTGTGAGTGAGCTGCTGTCATTTCCACCTTAAGAGACACGTTCTGAAATGCTGATTGCATTTTGTCCCGGAGGAAACCAGAGGAAGAGATTTAAAAAAGAAAATCTATAGATATGTATCTTTTTTTATTTTATTTCTTAGCTTCTTAAATGAGGAGAAAATCACAGGGTTTTCAGGCTTCTGCTGCTTGCCCGCTGAGAAGTTGCCATTTGTTTCCTCTTAAGGACACGCCAGCAAACAGCTGTATTAACTGCGTCTGCTGTGAGAAGAAAAGCACTTCAGGATTTATTATGCCAGAACTCAGAAGTGCAAAGATGCCCAGGCCTTCATGAACTCACAAAGGCAGTTATTTGCTCCTGCATTTTACTTCTTTCTTTGGCACTGGGAACGATTATGACTGGGATGAGTTTTACTGCAGTGCAAGATAGCTAATAAAAAGCAAAACACACCACTGTGTTAGGAAATCAAGCTTTCCCCTGTGTGCACTGTGGATCTTTCTCCTGCTTAGAACATCTTGAGCCCCTTCCTGAGCAGAGGAGAGATGCAGAGCGTTCTGCGTCACCCTCGCACCCTTCTCTGCTCCCATGGGCAGGACCAGCAGCCAGTTCTCCTCCCCTCCCTAAATGTACACAAAAGCCTTTGTGGAAAGGGAATTGAAAGGCTTCAATATAAAATCCATTGCTTTTTGCTTTCTGACTGCCTTTATGCTGTAATTCCCAGAGCCTTCCTTCAGATCGCAGCCAAACCGTTGCACAATGAGTAATTTGGAGCCAGGTTCTCCGCACCTGTTCTGCTTTATCTGCTTTCAACAATCACAGGAATGAAAGTTTACCCCTCCAAAAAGCCCAGGTGGGACCAGAATGCCTCCTCCCATCTCCTGGTTCGTTTTCATAAGTTTGCACAGCAACACTTTTTAGTCACACGTATAGAAAAGAACTCAGAGGATCATTCAACCAAAAACAAATAAATAAATAAATAAAGTACTGCTTTGTTTTCACATGCAACGTCCTCAAAGCCAAAAGGCTCAGCATCCCTCAGCCTCGTGTGCCACAGGAAGCTTTACATGTGAAAGACATGATGAAGAGCAGAACAACAGCAACCCCGGGCTCAGAGGATTTGTAGGACCAAAACCAAGCATCAGCACCAGCTTTTCATCACTTCAGAACTTGTTTTTTGATAATCATAGAATTGCTCTGGTTGGAAAAGACCCTAAAGATCATCAAGTCCAACTGCAACCTAACCTTACTACCCTGACTCAAACAACCCTCTGCTAAATCATGTCCCTGAGCACCACATCCAGATGGTTTTTAACAACAATCAGGGATGGTGACTCAATCACCTCCCTGGAGAACCTATTCCAGTGCTGAAAAACCATTTCTGTAGGGAAGTTTTTCCTGATATCCAACCAAAACTTACCCTGGTACAACTCGATGCCAATCTTGAGTGATATCAATGCAACAAGGCACCTGCTAAAAGGGAGCATGGGCAGTGAAGGATACCCCCTCCCTTTCTGCTTTAAACTTCAGCTCTGCTTTTAAAAATAAAATCTAGATTCCTCTCCCCACCAGTTCCACAGTTGTTGAAAATTTCATATTTCCAATATTAGAATCATAAAATCCTTAGAGTTGGAAGGGACTTTTAAAGGTCAATTAGTCCAACTCCCCTTTATTGTTCCTATTCTTCCAAGTGTGATAATATCAACGCAAATCTGGAAAAAAATAAATCACCCAGCACCCATAAATATGGCATTAAACGCTACTAAGTACTCCACTTACCCTGGTAAATATTGCCTGATTTACATTAGATGAGCCTTCTTGCCATTGGTCTCTTAATACGGGAAGGTGATATAACCTGCTTGCTATTTTCCATGACAGGAACAGTCATTTTCCCCAGGTGAGAAAGATTTGAGCTGGTCTCTACCTTTGCCTTCAACACAAGACAGGGCAGGATTTGGCTTCCTCCCTGAGCTGGTATTTAAGCACTTTATATGATCAGAATCATAGAATGAATCAGGTTAGAAAAGACCATTAAGATCACCAGGTCCCATCGTCAACCCTCCCCACCATGCCCATCACCACGTCCCTCAGTTCCACATCCCCATTGATCTGGAGCACCTCCACGATTGGTGACCCCACCACTTGCTGGGCAGCTGTGCCAGTGCATCACTGCTCTTTTTCAGAAGAAACTTGTCCTAATAAATCTGAAAACGAGTGTAAAAACAGGAGATGAAGGGGTGTGGCATGTCCTTTGCACAAAGTGCACGGTTTATAACACCTGGGGCTGGAAGGACAAAGCTAATAGCAACAACAGTGAGTTGCTGTGCTGACAAAGCCCCAGCACAACCTTTCCCCAGGATTTGGGATGATGATACAGAGGCAGCGAAATGGCACGTGGCCTTCAGCACAGAGGGGCTCTGCACATGGGCCAATGAGTTGAAATGAGGGGTGGCTGCCTAAGGCTGGCTTCATCATAGGAGCCATTGGAAATCCTGAGGTGTTCAGGAAATGGTGATGAAATTACAGGCTTTAAACCAAGGAAATCGATGCATTATGAACTTTGCACTTATTTCTGGAATACTGCACGACTGGACTTGATAGCAAAAATGAGCAAAACACTAAGAGGAAAACAAAGCCATTGGAAGGCAAACCATTTACATTTTGACTCAGAGTGCAGAAAAGCACTTAATTTAAACCTTTTCCACACCTGTTTCCCCAGCTGAGAAGCGCATTGACAAGGACAGGCTCGTTGCTCACTTGTCACTTAACGATTTTCTTTCCCGAGAAAAATGGCATTGTCTTCAAAAACAGACACATTTAGAGATGTTTCAGCCCATTAGTCGATAGTTTGGGGGGGAAAAAAAGAAACCTAATTTAAACAGATTGAACAATTCAGTGTGGAAATGCCTTTCCCCCACACTTGTTTTAATGTAAGGATGACTTAGACATTTTCAGCTCTTGCAGAGGAGACGTGCTATCGATCAGGCCAATAAACCTGCTGAGATCATTATGAGCCTCTGCTTGATGGGGTCAAATTTTACTTTTTAGTGACTGGTTGAGCATGTATGCAATCAATATAAGAGGGAATGTACCCATGGCTGTTCAGGAGGAGGCACTGCTGCAGGGACAGGTTTGTCCCAGCAATGCACACCATGGGAATCCATAACAGGGCCCAGGTGCCTCCTCAAATTTATGAACTGTATCTTGACAAGCCCTCTGAAGAGAACACAAAACTCTTCCAAGTGAGATACAGCCGACCTATATGATTAGATTCAGCTTCCCAGCAGCTTTTACACGACCAAAGGGACCATGAGGAAAAAACATCTCTTGAGAGAAGCACAGTCCCTCAAGTGCAGCTCAAGGGGAAGGTCTGTGACACGTGGTCCAGGGGCCTCCATGCACCAATGCTGCCTTGGTACCTTGTTCAAACTGCTGACTGCATCCACCTTCACTCTGTCATGGAACAGCTCATGCGTGCCTGTGTTGGGCTCAGCCATGCCTGGACTCCAGCTGGTGGCTCCTCCACTCCTTGCTTGGACAGTACCTTGCAGGAGTTCCAGGCTGTTACTGAAGCTCCTACATAATATAGTAAAGAGATAATGAGAAGGGAAATGAAACACTCATCATGAGAAGACACAGGAGCTGGCTACACCCCTCATAAATAAGATTTTACTTCTCTAGCAATAACACAAAGTTGTCCTGCATTATCTGGACAGGGAATATCATGGAAATGCATACAAAGCCAGAATCATAGGATCACTACGTTTGGAAAAGATCACTAAGATCACCCAGTCCAACCATCAACCCATCCCCTGCATGCCCACCTACCATGTCCCATGGATCAACTTAAGGCCATGACCTCTCATCCGGTGTGCTTCCAGTGTGTTTCCAGTGTGCAGTCATAGAACCGTAGAATGGCCTGGGTTGAAAAGGACCTCACAGATCATCTAGTTTCAACCCTCCTGTTGTGGGCAGGGTTGTCAACCAGCAGACCAGGCTGCCCACGCCACATTAGGTGGGGAATCCTCATTTGCTTAGACTTCAGTAAAACGCCCCCCACAGTTACAAATACTGTAGTTGGTGAGACATATAAAAATGCCCAGTTGGAGAAGAAAGTAGCTAAAGTGAGGATGGTGTTGCCAAGTACACACAGAGGTCAATGAGAAGGAAATAATATAGGAAAATTCAATGCGAGCTGAGGTGACCTCAAGGGATTTTGCAATGGAAATAGGGCAAAGAGCACAGCAGGTCATCTCTTTGGGGCAAGGAATGAGGATTTCTGGATATAATAGTTTAATTCAGGATGGCTCAGTGGATGCTGTTGAAAAAGTAGATGAAATTTTAAGATGTATGAGAAAAATCTCTCCAGCAGAGAGAGGACGCATAGAATCCTTATGTAAGATATCTCTCATAGTGTGCACTGCTCAAGAAAGCACCAGAGAAGAACAGATAGGTGTGCCAAATCACAGCATTGATATCTGAACAGAAGATATGCATTGTCCCTGGTGGATGCCAAGGGCTGCCCATCCCTGCTGCTGCTCCTTGTACCATGCAGCAAAGAAAGGGACTGTTTCCATCCCTGTGTTAGCTAATGAAGCACACACGGTAACACAGACACATGGCTCACCAGGCTTCTGTGCTGCCGGGAAGCTTAACTTTGGGCTGTAACTGCACAGTCATTAGTGTTTACAAAACAAGCTTCCAGGGAAGCAAAATTACACACTGAGGAAATAATAAGAAGCAATGTAATCAGATGTGAGAGGGAGATCATTTCATTACCTGAACCAGGCCTCATTATTCACCGTTTCCCTGGCAAGAGCTGATAAATGCAGGTTAATGAATTTGAGTGCTGTGGACGAGGGGGAGGAGTGCTGGCTCAGCGCTGCCGCGTGCTGAGCAGGACCTGAGAATCCAAAAACCAAAAATGCAAGGGGTAAAATACCAACAGACCCCTTGCAGCACTGTAGTGAGACAGAGAGGGGTTCACAGTCATAGCATCAAGGTTGGAAAAGACCCACAGGATCACCCAGACCAAACATTCACCGATCACCAATAGTTTGCAAAGACTAGCTCTATTTTTTTCTACTCCTTTTGCCTAGTTCACAAGCAGCACAGCTCCCAAATTTCACATGAAGCACCAAAACATTTGGCAAGGCTCCCCTGGAAGGACCACATGCACTACCAACATAAGATGAAAAGCTATTCAGAGAGGAACACACATATCCTAATACTACAGGAAAATGTTGCCCTCGTCTATCTTCAAGTGACAAGTTTTATTTTCCTGCCTACCATGCACAAGCCATCCATCACTTCCAGAAAGAAAAGGTCACTCTGTTCTTGCAACAAACTCCCAAGTCTGTGCCCGGACCTGGGCATGGACCAGGGCCATGAACAATGCTGTTGTTGGGAATTGGAGACAATACAACTGCCTTGGTGCAGTGGGGTTTGAATATAGAAACATCTCGACTGTCCATATGAGAAAACAGTGTCTTGGCCAAAAGAAGAAAAAGGCTTGTAGGTTCACTTATAAAGATAAAACCATACAGCCCCAATGCCTGGGAGGGAAAACACTGAGAGGCAGCAGCAGGCTCAGCAGGAGCAGAGGTCCCTCCAGCCATCAGCTCCTCCTCACCTCTCCCGGCTCTGTGCTGCAGGGCTTGGCCGATGCCTCAGCAATCAGTCTCTCATTACAGCCTTTCTGCCCAGCGCGTTAATTTGATCTGTCATTTTACAGCCCTGCAGCTCCCTCTGAACAGGTGGAACACAGCAGATTCCTCTCATTATTTTAGTCTTTGTCAAACCAATATGAAATCAGAGTATTCTACATATTTCTAGATGTTCCCCTGGGCATTCATCATTCTCTGATCAACAGCTGTATCAAATACACCACTATATTACTACCTCCCACAGTGCTGTCTGCAATATGTCCTGTAAATACGACCAGTGTTTGGCCTTTTTGGCTCCTGCTCAGTGTTTGCTTATTCATTTCTCTCTTTGCTTTCAAAGCACTTGAAAAGTATTGAAAGTAAAACACACGTGCATGGTTACAAGCTGCCTCGCGAGCTTTCTTTCTGTGGCTCCAAGAGGGGACATACTTTTTTTGAGCACTGAAATAGGCAGACATTCACTGCACACCATTGATGCAATTGTGCCCAGCTTCCACCAGCACTGCAGCCCTCCAGCCATTGCAGGCAGGCCTGCAGAGCTCTGTTGGCACTCGATCACTTCTCAGCTCCACAGAAGTGCTGCCAGTCGAGGAGCTGCACTGCTGCTCCAACCGTTCCCTAATAAAACTCTCCACTAAGATCTGACCTGAGACAGTCAGTTGAGCATCCAGCTCAGCAAACCTCCACCCCTACTTCCTTGCCTGAAAGTCTGCACCCCACCTTGTGCAACACCATTGCAATCACACAGCTGTGTGCCCCATCATACTCAGTGCCTGCAAAGCTGCACCAGGTGAGCACACCAGGATGCATCTCTGCCTGTGCACGCTTGCAGGTGAGGGGACAGCCCATGCTTTCACTCTACCCCAGGCTCCCACAAACAGGAACACAGCTCTCCTTCTGCACAAGCTTCCCAGCAGCAGCACTATTTGTACCCAGCTCTGTTTTAATCTTTCTGCTGCCATCTAGATTCTGGCAACAACAAAAACAAGTGAATGCAATTCCTCTGTTTGCTTGTTTCTATGTCCGCTCTCTCTACCAGACCTGACACAGAAAATTGCTCACACCAATCATGGAGCTCCTTGCAAACTCTTCTGCATTCCCAACTGTTGAGCTGGGGAACCGTGTGCTGTATTCAAGGTGCTTACACAGACTTCATCTCCATACCTCACTGAGGTGCAGTTTTACCTACATAATTGGCTGCATTTTCGCACGCCGACAAAGCGGTTCAGGAAAGCTGTCTCACATGGGTTTAACTGGGGAAGAAAGTCTGCCTTTAATAACTGTGACCACGCCATCAGCTGTCCTGACCTTAATGGAGCTCAGGTGAGGCTGCCGTTCCCCACAGCAATTCTTTCAGCAGAGGTTCCAATTTACATGTTGCTGCCTCTTTCACCACAGCTTCTCAGCCCAAGATCACGTCCTGTGACCTGGCCAGAGGCTGCTGTCTTTGAATCATCTTATTTCTATAGCTCTAGCCTTCTGAGGATCTACTGAATAATCCCAAGCCAGTCCAAAATCGTCTTCTTTCCCTGTTGTGCTTTTCTCTTTCCAAGAGTTTTCCTCTGTTTAGGAACGTATGAAATGAGAATAGGGCAACCCTAGGGACTGCATAGAATCATAGAATCGTTGGAGGTGGAAGGGAACCTTAAAGGCCGTCTGGTCCAACTCCCTGCACTGAGCAGGGACACCCACAGCTCCATCAGTGCTCAGAGCCCATCCAGCCTGACCTTGTGTGACTGCAGGGATGGAGCACCACCACCTCTCTGGACAACCTGTGCGTTCACCATTCTTGGAAAGAACTTCCTTAGATCCAATCTAAATCTGCCCTCTTTTACTTTGAAACCATTTCCTCTTGTCACAACAGAGCCTGCTACAGAGTCTGTTCTCCTCTTTCTCACAGTCCCTCTAGATACTGAACTCTAGATACTGCTGCTCTCACCTCTCCCCTCAGCCTTCTCCAAAGAGAATCCAACTTGCAGCCCAAAATGCAAAGGGTAAAATGCTAACTTACCCTCTGCACATTTGGGAGAGGGGGGCACAAAGCTCCACTGTAGGACTGGGAAGGTCTATTTATGGGGACAACCCGTCTGCTGGGGTGACTATGGTCAACTTCTGTCATACTGCAGCTGCATTACCAACTGAAACACTTCATTGAGACCATACAGATCTCAGACAGAGCACCGAGCATCTTTTTTTCCACCCAGCTAAAACGTAAAAGATAGTAACACAAATAAAACTAGGAAAAAGAGGGGAAGGGAAAGAAGAGAAAGGAAGAAAGACCTTTTGATACTACTGGCCGGATTCAAAGCTCAGCCACCGCCCAGCAGCCACCAGCAGGGCAAGAACGAGTGCCAAATGACTCAGCTTTAGGAGCAGCGCTGCGCCCGCAGCACGAAGCCACGCTGCTCCCTGCTGGTCAGCGCAGCACCGGCAGCTCTCAGACTTTTATAACTTGAATTCAAGCCCGTAGACCGCCTTCCCAATGGAAATAAAGGAGGGGATTTATATTTGCTCTCCTGTGCTGGGCCCCTAACTCATTGCCTTGCGTACATCTACAAACGCCACTTGGAATACTTCTTTTGAAATGTTGCCATGCTGTAGATGTGGCTTTTCAGGCTTTTTGGAACTGCTCACACGTCTGTGTTCTCTTTCTGTCTGAAAACATACTTGTGTTTTGAGGCAGTCCAAAATCAACTTCTTTCCTTGTTCTACTTTTCTCTTTCCAACAGTTTTCCTCTCTTTTTAGTTTGATCCAAAGCAGAACCATTCTCTTTTAACATTTTTCCTCAAAGAAGGACACAAACAGTCATTTAGATCCCTTGCCCAGCACAAAACACCCTCCCCTCCCAGTAACATCCCAGACCTTGCAACACAACAAGCATTGCGATGTTTGGCACCAGCCCTCACTGGAGAGGAAAGCACTTGGATCTGCTACCTCTGCACAGAGGGACAGTAACTCTTCATGTAGCCCTCAGGGGCCATCCTACAACCCCAGGGGATGGGCCAGGGCTGGGATTGGTGAAGAATATGAATGCCAACTCCTAAATACTCTTTAAAACTCCTTGGCAGATGGCAGCACTCAGTATAAAGAGGAGAAAATCAGCTCACCCCATCAGATGGGGTATGCAATCATCCAAATCTGGATCTCCAGCCCATGAGAAGTTGCCTAATGTCACTCTTCTGGGAGATTCCACTGGTAAACATCATGAAACTGACTCTTAGAAGCACCTACGAGCAGAAGAAGCCTCAGAGCAATCCTATGTGCAGCAGCAGGGAACCAGGAGTTGGCCTTCAGCATCTCTTATCAAGGCTCTCCTGGAACTCTTCTGGAGCTAGTTTGGCCAACCTGCTTCCACACCACCTCTTGGTTACCTTCTGTATGTTCAGACTAAGCTTTGAAACAGGGCTGCTGCTACTACCTTTTATAAGAAAAGTCTTTGTCCAGGTTGAACCTTTTCAGTTCAATAGCCCCAAACATTGAAGAGGTGGTGGTACTTCCCACCCCACCAACTGCTGCTCCCCACCTCCACACAAAAGGCTGAAATCTCATTTTCCAGCTCCAAAGAGCCATTAAAAACAGAAAATTACATTTTATTTGCAATCAAGTGTTGATTTGTCACAAAAACATCAGTATAAAACATACAGCAAGGTGTGCGTCTTGGGCAACGAGCCACTATCCCCACTCCTTCAACATTCAGAAACAGTGACAAAGCCCTGAGAGGAAGGGATGAGAAACCCTGCTGCACTGTTCCCAAGGAACCATTATCACAGTGAGAGAGACATGCTCCAGCACACAAAATGTATGCTTTCATTCCATAGGTCTTGTTTTGTTGTTTTTTGTTTTTTGTTTTTTGTTTTTTAGAGGGGAATTCAGTGAGTAAGATCAGCTCTCCAGCTATCCCACTAGTTCCAAGGTAGAAGCAAAAGTCTGCTCTCCCAAATACAGCTCAGACTTCCTCACTTTTCAGTATTCTCACAATTTTCAGCAAAGGTTGGACTACTGGTATTACAAAGTCAATTCTAACCTTCACATGGAGGTTCTGCTTCTTTTGGCTCTACCTAAAGACTGATGATACTGTTTGAACCTTTAGAAAACACTCTGCTTTCCCTTGCAAGGAAAATCTCAGCAGAGAACAAGCCTTGCTGTCTGCATGGAGAGCAGAAATCAAAGGTTGCCATTTGGGGCTGCAGAGCCCGAGGACAGATTATTGGAGATATGGGAATTTTGAATTACAAATGGCTGAATGCTGGGCACAGAGCATGACACAACAAAAGGTGACTTGGTGGGCTCCAGGAGAAATAATGATAAAGCAGGCCACCTCTCACCACCTTATTTCCAGTGATGGAAATTTTTTGCCGCTCAATATTTAGGAGCATAGACAAAATGAACGCACTGTGAACATCAGATCCTGAGCAGACTCACAGCATTGAGCAATGTTTTAAGAAAAATTCTTCATGTTCCCTGAGCTGCAGGGCCAGGCAACAGCACAGCCCCACACAGCACTGCAGAGGGCACAGCAGAAGGAGGAGATGCATGCTGCCCACAGCAGATGTGCATGCAAGTACAGCACCTTGTGGCTTAAATTTCATGTAGCTGGGAAGCATCAGGGTGTGTTTTTATTCTTCTCCACACCAGTAGGCACAGTCCAGCTGGATACTGGTGGGATGGGACCAAGCATGCCCAGTCCATCAGCCTGGGGAGGCTGCAAAGCCTCCTCCTGCCCTCTCAGACCTGGGAAGATAACCCAAGAATACAACACTACAAATAAATAATAGGGCTTGCTTGCATCTGAAGGCTGAACTTGGAAGGGCAGAAGGTTGATTGTTGTTTTGCACTGTCACTTTCTAAGAGTTAAAGAAAAAACACATCTATGTTAAAAGTTGATCATCCAAAGAGCCATCTCATTCCCGAAAGTACGTAAAGCCAGACACAGTAGGAATCTCATGTTCCTTTTCCTTTTTGGGAGTTACAACGTGGCTGTATCTTTCTCCTCGGTGACACTCCAGGTAGGGACCCCAGTTTGCTGTGGGCCTGCAGCAGCTTGCGATGCGCTGAAAAGCAACAGCAAGAGGCAGTTCATATCTTACCTTATTCTGGGCTATTTTTAAAGCTCAATAAAGCCGTAACTCTAAACATGTCCCAAACTCAAGAAACAGCAAACAAATCATCTATGTTTTATAAAATATTCTGGACAAATTCAGCTACTGAAGTCAAACAGGCTGAGAAAGCTGTGACCAGCAGGACACTTCTTGCAAAGCCTGGCAAGAAGAGCAAACACCAGATCTTGTACTTGCTCATTTCAGTGAGGAATATGAGGCAAAATTCCAGGAAAATAAAGATACAAATATTCTGCAAAAAAAAATACACACGCACATACTATGTATATAGTGTTCTAAGTAAGTGGAATAACAACAACAAAAATATCACTGTTGAACATTTCCAGAGAAATAGACTTTATCTTCATACCAGACCACAATAGGGTACATTTGGCTCTACCAAAGATGTGGTTTGGTGTACAGATCCAGGTGATAGAACCTTGAGATATTCAACATGCTTTTGAGAAAAAGGCACAGACATTCCTGACAATGCCATGAAAAGCAAAATTGGGGACAATGACCACTGTGTTGTATCCTTACCTGAAAAAGGTTTCCTTCTGCCTTAAGTATTTTTACAACAGCCACAATGGGAATCCAGATGACACAGAAGATGATCATACACCAACCAACAGCAGTTCCCCATGTTGGATATAGCACTGAGCCATAAGTGGGAGCTGAAAACGTCACTAACGACCAGACCAAAATTGCCTGTTTAAAAATATATATAAAGAAATAGATAGGAGAGAAAAGCAGATTTCCAGTTGACTTCAACTTGTGCCATATTTCCAGTTTAGTTTAAAAACAAACAAACAAACAAACAAACAAACGACCCAACCTATCTACACTTCTGCAGTTTCTTCATGCTTTCTGAACATGAGATTTGTTGTACAGGATTCAGTGCTGAGCTATGGTCAAGCAGTGAGACTGGCGAACAGAAATCAGAGGATGTTGACATGCAAGCCAACATTTTAAACGTACATACATTTAAACAGAACTAGATTTCTGGGTTCTGTTGAGCCCAGCACTGGAGGGCACGTTACTGAGTAAGCTCAGCATCTTTTTCTGTAATGTTTTATGTGCTCTAATGTTCCCTTACTTACAGGAATGACAAATAATTATGATTAAATGGTGGCAGAAGGAAGATGTTTATAAAGAACATTTTCTTAATTATAATCTGAGGAGAATAAAGACAATGCCTTCTGGACAGAGACCTGCCACTGCTCTTGGATTTGGGATATTAAGCTCAGTAATACGACAAAATCCAACCATCTCCAGTCACAGCGAGGAACAGAGGAGTAATGGAAACCTGAGAGGTTTTATGTATTTTTACAGAACAAAAGAGAAGTGTCAGACAGGTGAACACCTGGACATCCAAAGACTAAATCTATGCAAGAGATCTGTCCAGAAAATAGGATTTCTATCAAACAAGAGGCTTGGTTTTAATATATATTCATCTGCAATAATTAGAAGCCAGCTGCTAAAATAGACAATCTGTTTGGCTCTGTGTTACTCCATGGAGCATAGATCCAGCTTGCTGGATCTGAAGGTGTAGCTTGTCCTGGAGAGGATGCTGGAGTCACCATCCCTGGAGGTTTTCATGAAACACAGAGATATAGCACTGAGGGATATGGTCAGTGGGCATGGAAGTGGGTTGATGGTTGGACTTGGTGATCTTAGTGGTCTTTTCTAACCATAACAATTCTATAAGTGGCATGTATTGAAACGTATGGATAATGCATAGGATGCTCCACTGACTCAGCTATACCTTGTCTTTGCATACAGAGCGTGGGCATTCATCCCTGAATATTTACATGGAAACCTATCCGTCACCAAATCAATAAACTCTATCACATTAATATAATCCAGTCATCTGTATTCACCACTAAGAGCACAGGAGTAATGAAAAACCAGCACATCCTCCACCACATCCAGAAGAAACAGCTCTTCTTCCCAATCATCATTTCAATGTCTTCGATAAATCTGTTTCCTCCTGTGGAAAAGCAATCACATGGTGTGTCATAGAGCTCATATGGACCCTGCAGGTGTGCCTATTTCAAAATGGCACAAGGAAGGAGGTGGTCAAGGTCAATAACTCCAGCTCTATGATAATTAAACAAAAGACTAACTATTAAGAAGTCATAAATCTTTTACTGCAGAAACAAATGTTTAATGTATGCTCTGTCTGTATAATCAAATCTATAGTCAAAGCGTGGCTTTTCAATGTCAGTAATTTACCATAAATGTAGACGATGCCTATTATCTCCAGGACTGCAGCAAAAAGAATTCCCCATCCAGCACAGAAGTGATCTATTAAGTTCACCCAGTAAATTCCTGCCTGCAGAACAAACAAGAAAGAGGTGAAAAATGTACCCAGTTCCCATAATATCTTTATGCAAATGAAGTTCTC
Source organism: Meleagris gallopavo (assembly GCF_905368555.1). NCBI lineage: Eukaryota > Metazoa > Chordata > Aves > Galliformes > Phasianidae > Meleagris > Meleagris gallopavo. The sequence goes on along the minus strand of NC_139412.1, from coordinate 3,003,385 downwards.
TTGTTCAAGCCAGTTTAACTGACCACCAGTCTGAGCTTTTCAAATTCCCATTTCTCTGGGTTAAGCACACATTTGCAAACATTATTTCATTTAAACATCTCTATGAACAATTAGAAAGCACATCTGCAGATCTATGGTGTTTTGTCACGTTATCGAGATCCACGTATATGCAAAGTGTATATAGACAGCTGATAGCAAGATTCAAGTTTGGCACTTATAGTATTAAAGCATCAGCTTCACAGTAACGTGAGAAAGAAATAAGGTTAAACGTTGGTAAAGACTGCTTCATCATCTTTAATGCTGAGCTATAGGAATGGCTGTGCCAGTTAACAGCTCTGATAGGCTCGTGTTCTTACACAAGTTTCCCACATTGGTTGAACAAGGCTTTGAATACTTGTATGCCACAGCAGGATCACAGAGCAGGGAACAGCTTTATATTTCACACTCTTTCATACTACATCCTTTGCAAATCCCCCCGTCATGTTTCATAACCTATACGCTTTCCTTGACCATACACTGCTGCCTATTCACAACAGTGATCTTTATATTCTCAGTCCAATTACACATAGAAATCTGTGTTTCTGGATGTCATCCTGGCAATTAACCTTTATAACTGTAAAAGCAATTGCCTCAAGAAAAAGCACACAGTGTACTGAAAATCCCATGTATTTCTGGAGGAGTAATGATGTGTTAATAGGTTTTTTATGGCTTGAACAGAGAATTTCTCAAATGCTGTCCTGTTTGGTAGTTGGTTCCGAACACAAAGGTCCTACCCACATCTAGCAGCAGTTCCCACAAGGCTGCAGACACACTGTGTATATATGCTTGAAATTAGACAGACAGTCTTCTACCCAGTAGCAAATAGTCAGGTTGATGGCTCACAGGCTATTTATAGGCCTTTTATTTAAAAACACATCCCAGTTGAGTAACCACACAACACCCTGTAGTACTCCAGCACTTCCCCATGGGAATTTCCTATTTGCACATCCAAGCACGTGGACAGCATCGGTGATTCTCTCAGACTCATGCAAATGGAAGTGCTTGGGGAAGCTCTTGTCACATTGAAAAGGGATGTTCTGACCCACTTGCAGAATAACTAAAGCCATTGCCAAACCAAAGTGTGGCACCTTACCTGAGTAACACAGATAAGACCAAGAAAGAAGAGCAGTACACACACACCCAGGGTTATAGGGATTCTCAACTTTTTCATCATTTTGGGATATATATCTTGTATGGTGGTTGTAAGTGTTTCTGCAAGGGAAAGATAAGCGTGAGTTTTGAAGAGCACAATTTAGAAAGGTGCTGTTCATTTGGGATGCAATCAGTTACTTAAAACCCCACTCACCTATGGTGGCAAACTGGGAGTCAAGGCCCAAAAGCAGAAGCATGAAGAAAAATAAGAAGGACCAAAGAGGGGAAACTGGTAACTTGGAGAGAGCTTCAGGGTAGGCTACAAACGCCAGATCAAATCCTGGAAAGAAGCAGAATGATGGAGGTTACTGCTACGCTTTGTTCAAGCTCAGTTATACCAATGGTGCAACGATCAGCCTACCTGAGTCCACGACCTCTGAGACAGGTCTCTTCAACACGAATGCCATATGTCCCAGGACAGAGAAAATTGCAAACCCGGCGAATACGCTGGTGAGGCAGTTTGTTACACAAACAAAAATAGCATCCGAGTAGCAGTTGTTGTGAAACTTGTTGTATGAAGACAAAGCAACGAGTCCACCCCATGCCACAGAGAGGGAGTAGAATATCTGAGTGGCTGCATCCTTCCAAACCTACCAGAACCAAGAACATGGGAGTTATTACTGTCCATGGAAGCTCCAAGATTTTTCTATGTTTAGACTAAATATCTGATTTTATTTCATTTGAACTTCAGAATAGGTAGGATATAGCATGCTGGTGACGCTGCAATCTCCAGCACAAACAAGGTCCTCTATGAAATCATGAAGGCAGCATCCCAAGTATATTGCCAAATATTTAGGCCTTATTGGGCCAACTCTGAAGAAGAGATTCAGTTCATTTCATAGGTTGTCAAGATGTCAGTCTTGTCACAGTGCCAGTGAATAAGAAAAACCAGGAGAGGCCACAGAAACGAGCTTCCATTTGCTCACTAACTTTTGTTCTTCACACCATGACCCAACCAAATCAAATGATTTATGTGGGAAACTGTGCCCCTGCTGCATCCCCTCAGTTAATGCCTGATGCTCACATAAGACACCACAAATGAAGCACGCTGAGTATTTGCTTTTGTTCAAGCAGAACTAATGTACTGAACTATAATGAAAAGTCACCTAGGCTTCCTTTGCACAAAGCACCCTTCCCTACCCATCCAATTTCCTGAGGTGATTTACTGGGCGATGCACAGCCTGAATTTCTCCTTGAAATTCTTACAACCAAAGCAAGAGGGCATCGTGCACAAGCAATGTTTGATCCCCCACCAAGGGCCATCTCAGCCGGTTTTGCTACAGTGAAACTTTGCCTCTGGAGAACTGTTCAAAGGCAATGTGATAGAATTTGCTGCTGTCCAGTGTGGAAGGGAAGGAGCAAATTGAGAGTAGCTAGAAAAGGGGCTTGAAGCTCTCATAGAGATGGGGTTACTGGAAAGCCAGAAACCAGCTGTCTATACAGAACTCAGGGCAAGAAGTGAAGAACTTTTGACTAGATAAAAAAATAAATTGTTCTGTAAATTGTTATATGGGCCAAGCCCATATAACCACAGAAACGTGTCATGCTTCCTGACACCTCTCACCTCTGCCTCCATCAACTTGGTGATGTTGGACTGTTTCCCAATGTAATATTCAATGCCATCCAAAGCACCTTCCAGGGTGGCTCCACGCACCAACAAGATGAGCAGGATGACATACGGGAAGAGCGCAGTAAAATAGACAACCTGCAGAAAGAAGAGCAGGGACACATGTCAGCAGTGATGAGATGCACAGCCTTTCATGCATGAGGAAGGCCAAGGGTCTAGGATGAGAGCTGCTGGTACAAAAAGAGCCAACAATCCGGGAAGTGGGACTGGAGGTGAGCACACGTCAAGCACCGATCATCTGGCTTAGCCAGTTCTGGAGCTTCATTCCAGCAGAAGGCTTAAGCCACATATCCACTTTTCAGATAGCTCTTGATCAGTTTCAGAAATGTTTTCTGACATAATTTATTACTATGGCAAGGCCTGGACTCAACTACTTCCGATGTATCCTACTAGGCAACGCTTCCAGCAAACAAGACCTGAAGCCAGCCAAAATTAGGTTATCAGGATGGAAATATCTCCTGTAGAGATCAAAAAACAAAACAGAACAGCCCATGCTGGAAACTTCTCTCTTTACTGGGAACAAGGACTTTTCAGCTCTCTCAGACACAAATCCAGGTTGTTTGTCCATACAACTTCTAGTGTGGTGGGATCCAGGCCAGCAGCAGTGCGTTTATCATGCAGGCTGTGTTTAACAATACTATTGTTTCTCAAATCTTGGTTTCGGTGTTACGCAGGCAGATAATTGAAAGAATGGTGCTGGTTTCATCAAGCCTTTGTCCTGCACCATCAGATGGAGAGACTGTTTTTGAAGATCTCTGTCATCTTTGCCTGCAGCAGTCAACTCTCTCAACTATTCATCTCTTCCTTATTCCTGCCTAGCTAGATAGTTCTGGTTCTTAACTTTTTCCTCAAAGAGTCTTACTTTCACTAGAGCAGTGACAGTTTGAAGAGCCATTTGCAAGGAAGCCAAATAACACAAGTTTTAGAGGAACAATGTGGCATTTAAATGATGCTGGGAAAGCACAGATACTCCACTACAAAGTTCTGAGACAAAAGGCAGAAAACTTCAAATAGAGAGGAGAATAGGAGGAGATATTAGGCTGAGCAAAGCAAGGCAGGCAGTATGGAACTGTGGAAAGGCGTAGTGAGAGGAATTAGGGAGGAAAAAGAAAATGAGCGCAGAAAGGCTGAGAAAGTTTCTTATAACAGATTGAAGGAATAAGTAATGGAGACGCAACACAGGGAATAAGAAAGAGGTATGGGAAGGGGATCAACTAAACTGAGAGAAGGGCCTCATGCAGCGAGGAATGAAATACAGCCTGGGTTCTGAAGAGGATCCTCCCTACCCAGCAGAACACAGGCAGGCCTGGTAGTTCAGCAGAGCCAGAGTCTGCAAATAAGCACCTATGGACCTGGTCCCTACAGGCAGCTCAGAAATCTTGGGTACAAACAAGATTTCGCAACCTGGTAGGTACATGTACAACTGTTGGTAGGACTTGACCTTTATTGTCCAAATATCTGAACTGGTCTGTAGGTGCAAATAATTATTGGGTGTTAACACGGCATATGTGCATGTGCTGTCACATGCACACCTTCATCACTGCCAGCCAGCTGGCTGCCAGCACCCAGCCTGGATCACCTGCATGACAGCATGGTCTCCAAACACAGGGCAGCCCTGGTGGAGCCAGCAGAGCAGCGCCTTAAGTAACTGCTGAGCAATCAGCACCTTACTCATATTTTATATAACAGTTCTGAAGCCAAGGAGCAGCAGCAGAGCCTAATAGTGGGTCCAGCAGAGGGTGGTGGGTTAGCATCGCATCCTGCCTTGTGCTGGCCTCCCTTCAGTCCAGCTGACACTGGGATTCCTGCTGGGCAGGATCAGGTCAGAATCTGCCATCTGCTTTTCCTCACTTACCTTTCCAGAAGATTTTATGCCTTTAAACAAGGCAGCTCCAACAATCATCCAGGACAGGAGCAGGCAGAGGGCCAAGTACCACACGATGTTGCCAGTCTCATCCAGCCCAGGGGAGCGCTGAAGAGCCACTTTACTGGAAGCACAAAACAGCACAGTGAAAACAGTGATAGAAGCACCTCTTCAGCCCCTTCCTGAAGGAAAACGAGCTGCTTCCTATAGGTATTGGCACTGAGGGACATAGTTAGTGGTTGGGGGGGATGGGTTGATGGTTGGACCAGATGATCTGAGAGATCTTTTCTAATTGTAATGATTCAGTGATGTATTTACAAGACCCTGCAGGCAGCAGCTATAACTGCATGATTGGAGCTGAAAAAACATAAAATGCAGCTGCGTGTTTTCCATTCTTCAGCATCCACCAGCCCTCAGCTCCATGACTGACTCCGCAAGTCCCATCATGCCTTCAAGTTAACCATGAAATTCTAACAGCAGAAGAGCCCATGACAAGAATCAGTTCTCAGGCAGATAGAAATCACATGGCTGAAGAAATGGACATTTCAAAATAGGCTCTGATTATGAATAATACAAGTATCTTTTACTGCATAAATCCCCCCCCCCAAATAGATACCATATACAACAACACCATGTAGTCCCTACCAGAACTCAAGAGAAGGCTTCTTCAGCAGGATTATTTTTCAGCTTGCTACATGTTTGCTCATTTGCTTCCATATAATTTTTAAGGGCTCACACTCATCAATGAGAATTTAAGTTCCTCCTGCACAGATTTCCATGCTCATTCCCATTGACAAGATTGTTTCTTACTTACTTCCAGTACTGTTCACTGGGAAACTGCACAGGTTTATAGTTGATGGTGTCATTGATACATGTGAGGTTGTTGCTTGTGATGAACGAGTAGTTTGCATGAATGATTTCTCCATCTAATGTTGCATTGCAGTCCTTTACTGGAAGGGAAACAGCAGGGAAAAAAAGAAAAAAAAAGAGTCAATCAACAAGCAGTGATTGAAAAAAAATGAAGTTAGCCTACAATGGTAAATATGTTTTCTAAACAGTTATAGCTTCAGCTAGTACACACAGCAAATATAACCTACTCTCAACATTCAAGAGCTCTGTATCAGCATTTACCATAAAATCTGGTGGAAGGTTACTCAACACAATATCAGCTGAATTTTGAATTCCTGTCCCTGTTTTAATAGCGTCAGAGGTTATATGGCAACTTGTTTCCAACTGAGCTAATCACTAATAATTATCACATCAGCTTCACCTTTTGCCTCAAACTACCCTGATAAGAAAGCTAGGGAGATAAATATTTGGCAGTACATGCACTGCCAAACATCAAGAATAATAGTATTGAGATATGTCCTAAACAGTTAATAAAGTATGAAATCAATGCCTTATTGGTGCTCAGCATTATTGTAGCTGCAGAGGAGGCAAAGGATAATGAAAGCAGCCCTGATAAAAGCTATAGGAATACTTTTGCTTTGCTTAAGAGAGGTATTTGCTCTGCCATTAGGCCTGGTGCAATAGGAATGCAGTATTTCTTCTGGTACATGCAATTTCCAGGAACATTAGAGTTTAAAGGTGAGGGGGAAAATAAATAAAGTTCACCCTGGGTCTCTGTTGATTTCCCAAGAACCTAAAGCTGGTGAAAGAGAAGATGATAAGCATTATGCTCATGTGTTTAGAATCAAAATCCAGGAATTGTTTCCTGAAGCCACGGCTGCCATCTTGCTCCTGCAATCTCTCCCAGAAAACAACACAAAGAACACTTTATCAAGTATCACATATTGAGCCATAGCTGTTGAGCACAGTACCCAGGCGTGTTTTGCTGCAGAACTCATCTGCCCAGGAAAAGCAATCCGACCATGGAAGCACTTTTTGAAATGAGGCAAACAAGTAGTAGAGTGCATAGGCAATGATGACGTTGTAATAGATTGCCACAAACGTTGAGATGATGACCATCGTGATGCCCACTCCTATGAAACAGAAAGATGCAGAGTCTTAATTACTCCAAACTCAGGTTGAAAAACCGAAGAGCCTTCAGTTGACTTTTGAAAGGCTTCTTGGGACAAAGACTACTTTTAATAACTGCAAACAGCCACCAGACAGAAAGGGTAAGTCCATGAAATGAAGGGTATGATCTAAACTGACCATCCCACACATGCTTTTGAAATAAGGTTCAACTTAGACCCATAGAAATAATTGGACTAGTTATCAAGTCTAAGGAAGAAATTCAATAATTTTTTCCTCTCCTAGCTCAGTGGAAAGCTTTGATTTCTTAGTAAAATAGAGGAAACTATACAAGACTTAGCACAGATCATTTTAAAGATACCTTTGTAATTACTAGTTTTTCCAATAAATGAGAAATAGCAGAAAATGGCAAAAGTCTGCAATTAATACTGGTATTCTCCTTTGCTAAAATGAACTTTGTTCTGAGCTGGAGAAAATCTGCCAAACAGTTCCTAATCATTCAGGGAGTATATTTAAATTTATATCTTCACAGACACACAAAGCATTTGCTGTGTCTATAGACTTTTTCTTTAAAGATAAACACACTATTCTTCTCTTGAAAGGTTGGTTGTGCTGCTGAGTAGAGACTGGCAAAAAGTGCAAGTCAACCAGCCAGTCTCTAATCTCTTTTGTTTTGTAGAAGGTGGTGATTGAAGTACTTGTTGTAATCACAAGAAAAGAAAAAAAAAGCAAAACAAACCTTCTTTGTTCCTGTATTAATTTCTCAGGTAGATAGAGGACAAACAGACCAATTACTTAGCCCTTTACACCCACATGCACATAATCTGAGTGGGTATAAGTGAGTAAAGCAGGTGAACGGTTGTTTCCAAACGCATAAGTCTTCGTGTAAAATCCAAACCCCCACATAGGCTGGAGCCTAAACTATTGGATCCATTGGATCAGTTTCCTACCTATTGGAAGTGCAATGACCTGGTTGACTGCACACATCAACCAACTCTATATGCCTGCACCAACTCTGGTGGCCAAATGCAGAATGAGCACATCAACGTGGAACTGTCCTGCAAGTTGTTTGGGATTTGTAGTGTAAAGAAAGAGCGATAAGGTAAAGTTTGGTTCACAATCTCTTATGTACATTGGCAGGTATGCAAGTGGGGTTTTCCCCATCACGAACCAAATGTGGTGATTTTCTTCTCTCCAGATAGCTGCAGTTAGCATGAATCACTGATAAAGCCTCACATAGTTAGAAACTTCATGGAAAATCATTACCCACATCTGTTTATCTGTTAATAAGGAAGACATTTATCTGGGAATGTAACACTAACCCAGTTCCAGTAGGAGCATTCTCCACACATCAAACAGAAAAAGCTTCTCATAGTTAATAATTCTATGAGGAAATCGTCAATCTGCATCTGTTCATTAATAAAATGAGGAAATTTAACAGTACCAACCTTGAAACAATGGTAATATTCTCCAGATGGAAATGGGGCCTAGGCTGGCAAACTGCCCAAGGGAGCATTCCATGAAAAATAAGGGCAAGCCAGCTAATGCCAACATCAGTGTGTATGGGATTAGGAAAGCACCTGAGCAGAGAACAAGAAAAAAACAGAAAACAATGAATCTTTCAGTATTCACTGTATTCTTTATGACCACTTTGCCCCGTCTCAAATACCTGCTGTGGCTTTTTTGCTTTTTGCAGAATATAGAGATTGATATGTAAAAGTTGTTTTCTGTAAGACTAATAGTACCTATGAAGAAGAGACGTGGGTTACCAGAATTGATTTACATGGGATTATTCCTCTTATTGAGCTAAAGGGATTTTGCAAAGACTACTGAAGATACCGTTCTCAGAGAACCAGGAAAGCTGCCCAGCTGTAGGGTTGGCCTGCTTTTTATTTCTTTTCATTTAAACATGGACAAAAGTATTTCTTCACATCCTTAGCCACAAGTTGCAGCTGCACCATCAGAGTTGCTACAGGATGTCAAAGCATGAAAATTATTTTATACGGTTGGCTGACTCCTATGTCAAACAGGATCCCAGCATGGCTCTTGTGTAAGCCCATTTTAGAGCTCACATTAACCTGACATCAATGAGAACCGTGTCCTGTGGAAGGGATTGGCACTTCTTTTGTGCACGCATGAAGAATGAGGAAAGAGAGAACACAGCTTTCCTGAACATGACCCAACATCCACATATGTAACCAGGCAGAAATCCATCCTCTGTGCTGCCTGACTTAAAAGCCACTGAGGACCCAGTTCTCCAAGGAACTACAAATACCTGCTGTAATTTAAGGATGCAAATAGCCCCCTTCAATTAGTTGGGGCAAAGAAGGATACAAGAAGCAACACAATGGTGCTTTAAATGCTAAATCTGCTGCAGCAGATACAAATCACCTAACAGATAGGCTGATGTCCTGACTTATTTGGTTTTCACAGTTTTGTTCAAGAGCCATAAGTAAGGCAATCTGGCCAATAACTCAAGCCAATAAAACTTCTGTACTAAAATGCCATCTTGTGTTCCACATGCAGTTAGATGAACTGCGCTGCATTTAAGAGTCCAGAATTTGACTCAAAATGACTGTTGGGCAGAGTAAATAAATACACACAAGTAAGCACGCTGCAGATACTAGGCATTTGCACTCTTCCTAATTACCAATGGTTGCTTGGTGGGTAGACAGAGCTCTGGAAGAGCTGTCAGGGAATCTAGAGCCTCCATTTGGCTTTGCCAGTTATTATGTAAGCAGGTAGAGGCTTTCTGCCCCACACTTCTGTAGAATCTGATGGGGATTATTGCTGAGCTTAGATAATTATTCCAGCTTAGTTCATTTGCCCAGGCAAAACAAAGACAGAGAGGACTCAATCGCACTCCATAAACATATCAAAGTGGTAAACACTGAAGAGGGAGAACAGCTATTTAGGTTATCAGTGGATACTTGCACATTAATAAAGAGGTGCGAGTGATGAGGAAGTCAGAAGAGTTCTTCAATACTCAGATGGAAGCCTGCAGTTAAAACTAAATCATATCCCTCTCCTCAGCCAGTACTCAAAAAGCACAAAGACGCTTCTTCCTGCTCTTCCCATTCCTATCAGCGGGCATCATCCCAGTTCTCAGCGAGATGCTCACATCCAGCTTTGACAAAACACATCCAGCCTCAGGGCCAGCCTTCATGGCTCTTGGAGATAGCAAGGTGTGCCCACCCAGAATTGCCATTCAATACAGGTACCTCCGCCGTTCTGGTAGGTGAGATATGGAAAACGCCAGACGTTGCCCAGGCCCACGGCGTAGCCCACCATGGAGAGAAGGTAGTCAGCTTTGTTCGACCAGTTGCCACGATCTGAGTTCTCATCATTGTCGCTGACGTGAGCATCTTTTTCATTTGACAGACTGAAGTCCTTGGAAGAGAAGAAGAGGGAAGGCTCAGGATCACCCCAGTGGTAAGCAGAACAGTCGTATCCTCATTTATCTGTCCACAGCATCACCTGGACATCTCTGGGCAGGGCAGTCAGATAGGGTGGGCAGAGCCAGGTGGGGTGACCAGTCCAACTGGTCCTTGACCAGACAGCACAAACCTGTTAGGGTCCTCCCGGGAGCCCAAAGATTCTTCAGAGCCAATTGTATCCTGCTCCTCCTACCAGCTCTTGGGGACAGAACCTCCAGGAACCCTCTGCTCTGCCACTGTACATGCCCAGATATATCCATACTTGTCTAAGTGCTGAGCTCATCCCCTTTTGCCCACCTATTTAGGTCCCCCATATTCCTGTATTTACCTGCATCCAATCTGGATAGATGCTTTAATGTCTGCCTAGGTACACCATACCTCACCTGCCCAGCACTCCCAGGTAGCCATACCCTATTTACCCAAGTGCCCCTATGCCCACCTGGAGCACTTCCATACCCTACCTGCTCAGGTGCATTTGTAACCCACCTATTTCCCTCCCCCACACACACCAGTCCAAGCGTCCCTACACCTACCCGAGTACCCACACAGCCCACCTGCCCCGTGCCCCATCCCCACCTTCTTCTTCCCGCAGGATAGGAAGCCCGGCAGGCTGAGCATCCCCATCGCTGCCGCTGCCGGAGCCGCTCCGCTCTGCCCGCGCCGCCCGCTGCGGGCCCTTTATCGGAGCCGCCTCCCTCCCGCCGCCCGCCCCCCTGCCAGGAACCGCGGCCCCGGGGCTGCCCCACGCTCCGGGCGGGGCTGCGGGCGATGCGGTCCCTCCCGCCCCCTGGAGCAGCTCGGGCACCCCGTGGCCGCTCGCCCCAGCCCGTGCCCACTTCCCCTCCGCACGCCCAACCCCTCGCCCACTTCCTCGAGAACACCCGCCCGAGCTGTCCCGGTCCCCTGCCCACTTCCCCTCCTAAGTACCCCCTGCCCTCTCCACGCCCGGACCCGCTTCCCCTCTCACACACATTCTGCCCCTATCTATCCAACTTCAGCCTTCCAGCTTCTCACACACCTGCCAGAACATCTGACCCCACATCACCCCACGCCTCTCCCCGCACAACCACTGCCTGCCCGCCTCACCTCCGCTCCTGCCGCACAAGCAGTTCCCAGCACACCGGTCTCCCTTCACATCCAACACCCATCCCTCCCTCCTGTTCCTTCTCTCCCTTCTTCACGCTGGAGTCTCAGTTCAGGAGATGCATGAAAGCCAAGCGCACAACAGGGGTTAAACGTCGGTTTCTAAACACCTTCCACGCACAGGACACACAAAGACAAGACAGGTCATAAAAGCAAAGCCACCCCCAGAGGAGGAATTTAACAAGCAATGGCTTAATGACAACGACGACTTAACTGAGGACCTCCTGCGCTTCACCAAGTTGAGCAGCCTGCCCCATGTATACCTTATGGGCACCCAGGAGCACAGCAGCTAAAGCACACCGTGGTACACGATGGTCAGTCAGCTGCCTCGCTGCTCTCCATCGCACCCACTCTTTTCTCCCACCTGCATACACTGTTCTCAGTTAGTGAGGCTCCTTGTTAAGTAGGGCACTACCCAGCCTGAGTCTCCATGTGTTGTATCAGGAGTGAAAAGTGTGTGGGACAGCATCCGAAACGCAGGTCAAATCAGATTTATTTATCTTTTTAATCACCCGATGCAGCAGGTTCTCTTGGAGATTTCTATTTTAGCCCCTGGAAGGAAGCCTGAATACTGTGCCTTTGGAAACAAAAGTAAGCACAAGCGTATTGTCTTGGCACAATGGAGGCTCTGCGAATTAAAGGTAAACAAATTAAGAAAGCATTCCTTGATGGGCTGCCTGCAAACTGTGGGCTGTAACAGCCAACCATGAAAACACAGAATGCCAGCCTTCAGTTCTGCACGGCACAGCACACAGCTCACACACACTGAGGGTGAGCCGAGATTCTTCTGAAGCCTGTTTGGATTTAACATAAGCTAAATTAACCTGGCAATCCCGATGTGAGTTGTGAATATGGAATTTTTAACGTGAGACAGCATGATTTTGGTTTGGGCTATGGGTAACCCTGGGATATGGGGACCACTGGCTCCCCAGGTAGAAAAGAACACCTTCCTGCAAACAGCACCTGACAAAAGCAGCCAAATCTCTTCCAAACTTGTGATTCAGAACTGGTTATCAGCTTGTTTAGAAACAAAACGAGATGAAAAACAACCTGTTAGCCACAGCCTCTCCCTCCTTATTAGGATTAAGTGCGTGTTGTAATGCTGTGGAGTCACCAGTTGTGGCATTTTCTCTGTGTAACTCGAGATGACTAAAAGTAAAACTATACCGGAGGTATCGCTCCTGGGATGCGCTCAGTTTCTGACCATGGGAATGTTCTTTTCTAATGCATTTTCTGTATTTGAGGAGAGACAAATAAAAAAAATCTGAGCACAGTCAGCATTCAGGGGGTGATCAGTGAAGAGATGAGTGCAGTTAAAGGAGAGAACTTTGCCTGGGGCAGACCTTCATTTTGCCTGCTTGGTAGATATACAGCTGAATAGCACAGCAGTTTGATCTGCAATTTCTGGAGGCTGAAGATCAAACTCAAACCCTGAAGGCTGCTTCCCCAAATCCAGCAGAGCTACCAACACCATCGCAGCTAAGTCACTTTTTACTTTGGAAAATCACCTCAAACTATTATGAACTCCACTCACTGAGCATTCTGTCAACCCAATTAATAACATTAATAAAAATTAGGATAGCTTCAATGCACTGACAACACAGTAAACAACCCTGAGACTTGCTAGAGATGTCTGTGTTTTCCATCTAGTTACAACAGTGGTTTTATCACACGTTGGATAAGACTCTTAGCAAACACAGCCATGGCAGTGAAGTAGAGGTGTTTGGTGTGCTTATTTAAGAACAAGAAGAGTAAACTATTTCTTAATCTGTATCTTCTGTGATAGCAGTGCTAACTAATATTGGCACCTGGCACACACATTTAAAACTGAATCAGTAGGCAAAACAATTGTTCATTTACCATTCCCACTGCCAACAAGCAGAGGTTAAAGACCAGAAAACCCATTCCAAGAAGAGGAGTGACAGCTAAAGAATAAGGAGGTGACACCACACTGGGTACCATGAGGCAAGTGTCATGAACCTGCTCCACACCTAGGAATGGCAAGGGGTGTGCCAACATGCATTGCATGGCCATGATAAGGATTGTTGGTGCATTCCCACAAAATGGAAGTGAGGGACTACATATCTGTAGCTGCTGACTGGCAGAAACAGCCTTCTCTCTTCCTCTATCCCAACATCACCTCAGCAGCAGACAAACACCAGCTAACCAGGTAGCAGCAACGCATGCAACCAGAGAAAAAAGGAAAAAGAAGTTGGTCTTCAGGGTCTGAGGAAGATGACCTCAAGCACCCAGCCATCCATCAACAACACAATTACTGTGATCCATATAGCTCCATGGCCACGTCGTACTCTTCAGATGAGCAGAATCAGAAAGGCAGAAGAGATGTCTTGTGGTTGGTGACCCTGCACTTAGAAGGGGGGTTGAAACTAGGTGATCATTGTGGTCCTTTTCAACGCAGTCCATTCTATGATTCTATGACTGCTATAAACCAACAGACCAAGCAAGGCAAAGCAGACAGAAGGTAATTCCACCCTGCAGGAGGTGGAATTACCTTCTCTTGCACAGGTGAACAACAAAATTAAACACAAAGCATTAATTTAAATATAAATGGTAGGGCTTAAAGTTTCAGCCTTGATTAAAGGACAAAGTGATAATGAGTAAGACTGTTTCCTTTGTGGTTAACTGACCTGCAGGTGATCTCGAACAAACTTTACCATTAACTTAAACCACTGATTGGTCAAGCAGTCCGTGAAAACAAGACAGGATTCTCCACCTGTGAGAAATGTATTATTGCTCTGTGTGCAAGGTGGGAGAACATCTAAAAGGGAGGGATATCCAGAGCTGCTCAGAAAACAGCGATAGTGTTAATGAAGGCACAAGCTATGCAAATTGCAGAGACGAAACCAATTGTCTCTCTTGCCTCATCCTAATGGCTTCCATCCAACAGTTGGTGTGAGTCAGCCAACAGAGACAACAATTGTACTCCACTTCCAACCCTACTGATCCCTTCAGGGCAAGGGTGAGATTTAGCCCATGGGAAGAGGAGATAATCTTTTATACATCCTTATTCCTGGTTGTGTTTTGTTCTTTATCAGTTCTGTGCCTTTTCTGCATAGCTGGGAGGTTTGTTGCTACCATTCAGGAGGCCATGAAGAAGCTCACATCTGCTAAGTTAGGATCTCACAGCCAAGAGCACATTTTTCTAGAAGAGTTCATGGAATGGGAGTTCTAAGGTAATTAATGCAAAATTCTTAGAAAAGTAGAATAGGTGTATTCTCTAATTTCTCTAATATTTGAGGAGTTTTGCTCACTATTCGAATATTAATTGTTGGTACAAAAGAGAATTTAAAGTAAGAGGAAATAAAACGGAAAGTGGAAACAAATGAATCTATCTTCATTTTGAATCATTTGAGAAATACTCCATCAAGGTGTTTACCAAAAATAGACATATTCCCATAAAATGTTTTTATTTTGCAGGGGTGGCATTCTCTGAAGGGAAAGCTCCACCATATTTTTAAAGGAACTCCTTATGCGATATGTCATCACATTAAAAGTCTGTATTAACCCAACTGCAAGTAATGGTACCTGATCCCATTTCTTCCCAACCTTTGCACTTCTGAGTTCAGCTGCGTGGTCATCTGAGGTGATAAGTGCAGCAACATCACCTCTGCTGAGCTGTTTGCCTCTGGGCTATCATACTCTAAAGTAGGAGGCTGATAATTAACTCATTGATCTCCTCCAAACCGAGCAGCGGGAAAAGCACCACAAATGCAAAATGCACTAATCCCCATCCATCAAATTAATAAAGGTGTTTTCAAGACTATTTGAAAGATTGTCAGCTTTTTATCTACTGTAATCGATCTACACGCTAGAAGTTCCAGTCACTGAGAATTTGTTGGTTTGTCACATGTGAATATGATGCTTCTCAAACATAGAGCTCCATCTAGAGTAAAGACCAAAACAAAGAAAAAAAAAAAGATTAAGGAATGCAAAGTCAGATCAAGGAGAGGCTAGATGTTTCTATCAGCTACGTCAACCCGTGAAAATTCTTAGCTGAAATACTGACTTGCTTTGGAATCACTAAAATGAGGTGAACAACTGCATTAGCAGCCCCAGAAAACTTAATTCCTGCAGTTCTGCTGCTAAATATGGCCCAAAGCAACTCAGCTTTCCATGGGCAGATGAACCTGCTGCCAAATTAGCATCCAAGGCTGTGAGACAGCAGGCCAGCCTCATCCCCAGCTCCCTCCTCCCCAACCAAATACCTTCAGCTTGTCTTCAAGCAACGGAAACAGTGTGTAAATGCAAAACCTTAGGTGAGCATCCTAAAAGTCATAACAACAGATACAACTAAGGAAAGGGAAGAAATCAACTAAAAGAGAACTAAAATCTGGGAGGTGTCAGAATATAATGACTTTCCTCTTGGGAAACATTCCAAAGGCACGACCAGTAGAAACTAAGGAGTCATTTTTAATTGAGTAAGACAAAGCCTACAGATGAGTACAATACTATTTGCAAATATGCTGAACTGAGTCCCTCGCTCTCATTAGCAGTTTTTGAAGTACAGGCTTTGACTACCATAAAGCAGAAAGGAAAGCTGTCAGCTCAGTCTAATTTTCATTCAGGTAACTTTGCATGCTAACATACCGTGCTGTTGTATGATCTTTAATGGAATTATCCTTGGGTTTATCTTCCTTCACAACAGGACAAAAGCCAGGCTGTTCGCCATGCCTAATATATCAAGGAAGGCAAATGCCTCCATCAATGCTTTCCTTTCTGTAGTATCAATTCCTGTAAGTTACAGATACTCTCAGAAATAGCTTATCCAAGCCAGTGGGACTCCTCATATGGGCAAAAGCAACCTCACATTAAGTAATAACACCATAAAATCACTTGTTAAATGACACAATCATAAAAGGGGAAAAAAAAAAAACAACGTACATTAAAGATCCACTGCAATATACAGCGTGTAGTAGTACTTCTCCATGTCACCACACAAACATTATAGAGACACTAAAACAATAATGTAGCCAAATGCATTCAGATTGTAAAAGAAAAAAAGAAAAGCCATTCAAAAGGATACGGATGATATAGACACCATTATTACCAACACGCAGATCTTTTACAGCTCTTCTCAACACTAGATTTTGAAATTCCTTAGAGTAGAAATGAGTGATTTTACTCTGCTTTTATAAAGAGGAGAGCAGAGGTTGATTGAGTATTTTAGCCCTCACTTGTTTAATAGAAAATACATGAATTGTAGTTGAACTCCACGAATCCCCAACCCCATTATTTCTTTTATCTCCACAACATCTCCTTCTCTATAAAGCCAGTGAGTGCATTCAGATTCCCTTCAAGCAGAGAAGAAAGCAGGCACCCTCCCCCCAAATAATCCATAATTGGTTGGAAAGTCCTTTAACCAGGAATTCTATCAGCCATATAAATACCACAGTTGCCACAAACCTTGCCACTTCCTTGGCTTTCTTCCCTTCCAAAATCAGACCTTTCCAGCCCAGAGGCTCTTTCCCTCTGGCTCAGGTTTTTCTGAGCATTTCCAGCCCATCCTCTCAGACCAACAGCTCTCCCTCCGAGAACATCCAGCCCCAGAAGCCCAGTGGGAGGACCAGAACCCCAGCTGAGTGAAATGGGCATGAAGGCAACTCCCTACTGCACGAGGCCATGCCATTAGCACGGTGGCAGCAGCAGAAACACCTGCATTCCTTCAATATGCTCCCAGAGCACCTGCTCCCACAGCCAAAGGGATGCTGTTTTCTAATGACAAACTAATTTTAATCAAACCACTCTGATCTGCCAACACCAAGGATCCTTGGGGTCCCCCAGGTTCCCGATTTCTCCTATCTAAATGAAAGCCCGCAGTGATTAAACACGATAGGTTAGGCAACAATCAAGCACAAGGCTTTCAGATTACAGTTTTGGATTGCAATTCCACCTCACCACTCTTCTGGGCCAGTAATTTATTTTCAGGAAGCACTACAGCTTTCAGTCTTTAAGAATTTTGAATGCAGTCATAGAATCATCAAGGTGGGAAAAGACCACTAAGATCACCAAGTCCCATTGTCAACCCATCCCCACCATGCCCATAACCACATCCCTCAGGGTCACATCTCCTAATGGCTCTCATCTGGAAACTTACTTGGGTTTCTCTTGTCTCTGGACTTTTTTTTTTTTTTTTAACAAACAGTTGTACAAATTGAATGCCAGAAACAGGTTTGTGATGAGGAAACCTCCAGAACTGCTCCGTGCAGCTCTGAGCAAATTAAACTGCTTTTAGGACCTTGTAAATAGGTTGTACAGATTTGTTGCTGAGCCCTGGTAGGCAGTAAGAAGTTAAAAGCAGTATCAAGCTCCAAAGTGTATGAAATATCTACTTCAAAAACAAGAAATGGATACAGAGATGCATTTGTTCTCATATTCTGATATAAACTTTGCACACCAGCCTCTCACACAAGCAAAAGTAGGTGTATTTTTCATACCGTATGAGCCTGAGGTATGGAATAGTTAAAATACACTGTGTTTTTAAGCTATGAACAGCACAGGATCCACACTGATTGAGGAATCTGATTGTTAGGTGCTTTAATTTTTATCCAAGTTGCTGTCTTATTGACAATTAAGATCATTTTCCCCATAGCTCAGTACAGTGCCGAGAGGACAGGGAAATATCCAAGGCAATTTCTTTCCTTTATTCCATCTGATTCCAAGCAGATTGATCTGATACTCCAAAAATTGAGTAGCAGCAGCATTTTTTAAATAGCCTGTGAGCACTCTGCTAGCTGAAAGAAAGCAGAACTGTGCTGAGTACATTTTGTGCCCATCAAGAAAGGGTATTGCAATAATGCATGGGATTTCCAATGTCTTGAGACATAATACCTTGAATCCTGTTGTCTTACAGCAGAGGATGATTACATAACGACACACCCATCTGAAGCGCCAGCTGGTCAGAAGCACTTCAAAAAGGAACTACTGCAGCGTGGAGAACTTAGATTCATTCAAAACAATAATGCTTGAGCGTCAGTTTTCAATTAAAAATTTGTGGTTCGTGTCCAGAATGATTTTATGTTTAGATGTTGTAGCTTAAAGAATTAAGCTAGCTAATTCCATGCTGCTCTGTTCTACAGATTTTTCAAAACAGCATTTTAAGACATTGTAGTGTAGACGTCATCCAAACCATGATGACATTACCTGCACCTTTTCCAGAAATGCTTGTTCTGCTGTCAGCAAACATCCAGCTTTGAATCAATATGATTATTTTGTGCAAAGGGGACAGTCCCATAAGGCATATGGAACCGTCATAGTTGATATGTTTTGACGTATGAAACATACATACTTTGTGTAACACTGTAGGTTATATGAAAATTAGCTTTCTGCTTTGGGATAAGGTTGGGTTTCTTTGTTATTATCTTGGTTTTGGTTTTCTTTTTCTTTTTGTGTGTTTCTTTCTTTCTGGTTCTGTTTATCTGGAAAATGAGCCTGCATGTTGGAATGAATTGTTCAGTATATAACTTAGTCACTTATAGTCTGATGCATGGAACTAGAGCAAGACAGTACCTGGATCTTCCTAGGGTAAAAAGTAGTGGTTATCTTCCTTAACAGAGCACCAAGGAATGTACCCATCTTAAAATGAAACTCATACTAAAGAAGACATTTGTATCAGAAGAGTCAACACATGAATCCTTCTAACAAGGGGATTAATATTGGCTGGCTTTCTCTTTCATGAGTGCCAGTGCTTCTTGTTTCTTGGCTCTTTGTTCATATATAGTATTTCTTTACAGTCCAAATAACACTTGTGTGTCCAAACTTGTTTAACTAGTATTCTTCCTTGCTAAGTGAATGTCGAAGAATGGGGGGCAGGAGAGAAGCGGAAACATGGTTGGTAGAAAATAGAGTGAGACAATGGGAGTTGCATTTACCCACATGCTTAACTGATGGGAAGACTGTTGTGTTTTCGTTTACATTCAATGACATGCACTCAGGGCTTAATCCTGTTGTGCATCAGGGACTGGCTGAGACACGAGATGAGTTATTTGCATTTATTAACCTCAGGAACATTACAGGGAAGTTGGTGGCGTTGTGAAACATTTTTTCACTGAAGACTAAAAGGCTCTTGAAAATGCACGTTCAATTAGAAATTCTGATACATCTATCTTGATTGTTTCCTAATAAATTAGGCTTTTTAAGGGTTATTGACTCACTTAGCTAAGGATGCACTTTCACCACAAGCATGCGTTGGCTGATAAAATGGATCTGGATTGCTGAGAGGGAACTAAACCTTAGAGGAGAGTTTGATCTGCGACACTGGCGTACAGATCTACTGCCATAGAGAGGTGTGTGTGTATGAATACTTAGATCCAGTCCTTCCTTATCTGCTTAAATCAAGGCCAGATAACATGTCCAATAGTTTGAATATTTCAAGCAAAATGTTTAAGGACATGGACACCTGCTTTAGGCCTTTCACTTAGAAAGATAAAGATTGCAAACTCAAAAATGCTATGACCACGTGGCACTCTGAGCAAGGTCAGGGGTTTCCCAGGCATACTAAGGTCACAAATATGATAAAAATGGACTGCAAATAGCTCACTCATATCTTTGCTCCTGGACATGTGGATATTTACTTGCTCGGCACTTGAATATTCTCCCTTAGCAAAAGACAGTATCAAGCATTATTATGATGGCCTTGGAAGGAAAAAGAAAGAAAGAAGAGTAGGCTTTTTAGAACGGATGATCTGAAAGAGTTTATCCTAATTAGCTTCTTTAGCAGAAAG
This sequence comes from Meleagris gallopavo, assembly GCF_905368555.1. NCBI lineage: Eukaryota > Metazoa > Chordata > Aves > Galliformes > Phasianidae > Meleagris > Meleagris gallopavo. The sequence goes on along the minus strand of NC_139412.1, from coordinate 2,983,405 downwards.
GGTTACTGTAGTGTCAGAAGACCGAAAGCAGGATTCTTGGACAGGACAGATCTAGGTGACACTATGTACAGCAGTGCCATTCCATTCCCCTCTTAAAATGATCAGACCTCATTAAGGTATTTTCCCTTCTTCTCCAGGTAGAGCAGCGTTCTGCAATCTGACATTTCTGAGGATCAAAGGTATTTTTTAACAACCCTCCTTGTACTTCCTTCTTGTAACCTTCTTGTAACTTACTTTTCCTTCTTTGCTATCCCCACCTCCTGTTTTTCCTTCCATCTTTACTTTTGCCCTCTATCTGTTGGGGTCTACATTATCTCCTCCCAGTCTTTGGTATTCCTAAGGTAAATAAATAAAATTCTTCAGGTCACATCTCAGTGCCTCTGGTCATTCCGATATTCTTTCTCTGCACCTCTTCCAGCCTGAATTTGGCTCCTTTGAACATGGGTAAATCCAGGCATAGAGAGGAGAGGATAAGGATGCAGCCTTTGAAGACAATCTAAACACTGTGTTTACATGGGAGCCCAAACAGGTGAGCACATCCTCCAGCCATTTGAAAAGCTGTTGATCTCAGCATGGTGATAAAGCAGAGCCAGAAAGTCTAAAGTTTTTATCACCTTGATACGCTTACTGATTAAGGCAATTCTTTGGTTAACATTTGAAGGCAGTTTCTCAGAGGACACAAAACAATCTAAACTATATTTGCAGGAGATTAGGTCATATTAGTCAGTTTTATAGTAAGAAAAATGTCTTTTCTTACTATAAAGGAAGTCTCGGTCTTGAACATTACAAAAAGAAAAGAAAGAAAAGAAATACGCTGGAACATATAAGCCTTTTTGGAACAATTGATACTTTTGTGTTGTATTTATATTACAGAACTGAAAAATACACTGTTGAGGATTTCTGTATGACTTAGTCTGGAAGGTAGCTCTAATCCAGTCTCCTGCCTACGGGAAGAGTGGCCATTTTTTCCTCCCACAGGAAACGTAATAGGATAAAGTAATATTGAGATAATTTTGCACAAGATGTTATTTCAATTCTTGGCTTTCAGCATTTTTAAGATGGGATGTGAAAGAGAAATCCAGTCAGATTTCAGTTTTATGAGGAGCTAGCAAGTTGGTTACAGAAAAAGGGCAACCATTTTGGGCTAGTACTGGTCATCCCATCGGCCCTTCCTCATCAATAACAGTCTCACCTGCTGTAAAACTGTATCTAATGTTTATCAGATACAGCTATTAGATCTTTCCATTTCTAAGATCTAGGAAGCAAGCATGGGTCTCTTTTCCAAATGACCCCATTCACAACCTGAAAAACATCTCTAGGTTTTGCCAGAACTCCTGTTGTTCCAAAGTCTCTAACATAGTCTGATCCAAAGGAAAAGTGGTAGACTGTGGGCAAAGTATGTGAACATCTGCAATATCATTATGCCATTGGAGAGAACAAAGATCCAGGCTGAAATAAGGACTTGGGTCTTGCTGTATCTATCCGCTTTCCTGAAACTGATTTTTCCTTTGAGAGCTAGCCAACAGAAATGCGTGATCTTGGTCTCCAACTGAACCAAGGCAGTCAGACTTGTCCTTTTTTAACATTGTTACACTAAGTATTTCTGTTGGAAGTCCTGAGAACAAATTTAATGAATATCAGTGGTAATATGAGTAAGGTTCCTAAAAAGAGAGATTCAGAAAAATGATCCATGCTTTAAAAAAAAAACAAAAAAAAACAAAAAAAACCCCTACCAAATCAAAATACTGTTGGAGATGAGAAAAGCAAGCAATAGTGTAATATAAAATATGGAGTTTTTAAAACCTTGAAAACATTTAAGGTTATAGAAAAAATAATAAAGCGAGGGTTTGACATCTGCAGAGAAGCAATTATCCTGGAAGAGGCAGATGAAAGGTGTTAATATTTCTGAAGCCTGAGATGAAGCTTGAATATGGCACTTCAATTCCCTGCTGGTGGAAAGCAGCATATAGCTCATCTCTTCCTGCCTGTGAAACACTAATTCTTGTCAGACTAATGCCAAGAAAATATAAGATTTTTTTTTTATATAAAAATATAATATAAAATTTCTCCTCATTTCTTATGTTGAGTCTGCTTTTGAGATGACATTGGAAACTGAAGACTTGACAGAGCCATGAAAAATAAGTAATCACAGCAACTAATAGCCACCTCCAGATCCACATCTGCCTGTATCCCATGGCTGGGCAATATGGCAGGTCTGCCCCATAAACCACAGTCTGGTCATAATGATATGAAACCCTGCAATAATGAAACAATAAAGCTCTGTGATCTCTAAACCCTGTGGCTGTCCCTCTGCAAGTGTCTATAAGCCAGTCCCCTGTATCCTCACTGGATTTAAAATCATTGAAAAGCTCTCCTATGAGACTGCAGGATGAAATTTCTCATTGTTGTTGGAATCTTCCAGCCTCTAAGGTTGTTGACCACACTTGTTTTGTGTGAGGAAGAATTAACAGATGTGGTAGATAAGATGTGTTTGTGTTTATGTTAGCTATTTCCTTTTCTCCCTTCAGCCCATTCCTTGTGCATCTATCTATTCCTGCTTCTTCCAGTTTGGATTGACTGATATGTACCAGACACCATTTAACCAAAATACACAACATCTAAACCATAGGCAATCACAACAGAAATTCCAGTTTCAGAGCAGGATGGTGAGAAAGAGCCAAAGTTCAAGCCTACTTGTGGAAGAAAGATAACAAGTGTAATTGTTTGTTTGACAAACACTACCTCAATTCCCCACCCGTCTAATGAGATGCCAAGCTTAGCTTGTGCACATGCGAAGCTGAGATGAGCACGAGCCTTGGAACCTATGTCAGTCGCACAGGTCATGCTCAGATGACCTCCAAACCATTTGTAGATGTACCTTCTCCTCTCCTCTCCTCTCCTCTCCTCTCCTCTCCTCTCCTCTCCTCTCCTCTCCTCTCCTCTCCTCTCCTCTCCTCTCCTCTCCTCTCCTCTCCTCTCCTCTCCTCTCCTCTCCTCTCCAGATTTGCCAGGCTCCCTTCTCAGCAATGCATCAGGGCAGATGTTCTGTCAGCCTGCACCCAGGGAAACTCAGTGCTTACACAGTGATAGCCTCTTATTCTGGCTCAGTCCCTCCCAGCCAGGGCTGGCACAAGCCTTACATCTGCGTGTGCTGCTGTGGTCACCCCCAGACAAGAGGAGCAGCTGGGTGCCTGTGGCTGGGTGAGAGAAATGTCCTCAAGGTGTGCTACGGCTGCCAGGAGCTGCGGGTGACTCCTCAGTGCCCTGCCACTGCCTGCCCTCTGACATTTATTTTCTGTAGAGGGATTACTTGTCTTTGCAGTTGCTGAAGAAACCAAGCTGCTTGAACAGCACTGAAATCCATAGGACTGGTTGTCCTGGCAATGGGGCCAGCCTTCCTCCCAAGCCAAGTTTTCAGACTTCAGTGATGATTGGAGCTCTCTTTCCTGGGCATCCCCAAGGGGGTCCAAGGGTGCCCTCCCCAGGAGAGGGACACCACATGGGCACGTGGGGACTGCTGGCAGTGGTGGCTTTTTGCTCTTCTCCCTCTCTCTTTGAGAAGTAGGCTGGTTATTAAACAGCAGCCTTCTGATATGAGAATTCTCATGTATACATTCAAATGGGTCTGCAAATGAAAATCAGTGTCTGGATAAAATGCCATTACAGCCTAAAAATCACTGGGAGCAAACCACAGCAAAATGCTTATTTCTCTATCTTTTGTTATTCCTGTACCCTTTTGGTTCTTTTTGTGACAAAACACTTGGATAAAACCAGGGATTAATTCTCATTCAACAAAGGAAATCTTTTTTAAAAATAATTATTTTCCCTCTCACTTTTTTGAAGGAAGACAGAAGCCAGATAGCAGTTCTGACCTAAGCTAAGACATACTCAGATTTTGTCAGACAGTATGTTGAATTAGTTCTTGTCTTTGTTCAAAATGAGAAAACATCACAGATTTCCTATTCTCAGCATTTTATTTTCTGCCATTTTGGCATCTCTGTCAGTCCTATTTCATTGTTTTTCCTTTTAAAAATCTCTAAAACTTTAACATTTTTGTACCTGTATGCTTCCTGTGGCTTAGATGAGACGAGAAAGGAAATACTGCTCCTTTTAAATCTTTGTCAAACTACACTGCCAGCACCTTCCCACTGCATCCCCACGTTGTTTTTCCCTGCTCCCAGGCTGGCCATGGGGCCAAGACAGGTGGAAATGTGGGAGGCTCTGAAGCTGACACTGAGCTGTGTAAAGAGGCAACTCCCAGATACTACTCATTGTTGGGCCACATTTTTGTTTCCTGGTTGACTTCTTTCAAAGGTGTAAGGGTTTAAAAAAAAAAAAACAACAAAACTTTCCTTCAAGTTACTTCCATTGAAGAAGTTGATTTATTTACATACAAGAGGCTTGAGTTTAGACACAAATATAACCCAAGATAACCTTTCCTTCTCTGTTTTAACCAAAGAGAGTTTATTCAAGGACTTATCAGAGCCTCTCTTCCCACACACTTGAGAGCAAGAGAGAGCGTAAGTGGATTAGCATGTAGTTCCACCTGCAGAGGTCACAGAATAAAGGCCAACTCGTGAAAAGCTCAAGAAAGTCAGTAAATAATCACACCACAAAGGTCTGGCTATCATGTCAACAGAGCCTTGTAAAACACCCACTCAGCACGAGAACTGACTCAGCCTTTGAAGCAAAAATCTGAGAACAGGATTGAGTTTGACACTGCAATGAGAGGAAATCCCCAGACTGGGCCATGAGAAGTGTGCTGCTGCTGGTTGTGAGTTCTTAGTGCATGACTCTGCTCCCGGGGGCCAACACGTTCCAGTAAAACCACAGGTGGGATGCAGCAGGACTGGCTCCATCCCAGTTTTGGTCACGAATGGCAGCTCCAGAACTGTACCTACATGGGGACAAATGTCAGCTTGCCTCACAGTCCCCTCCAAAACACTCTTAAAATTGGATTTCTTGGATTTCTCCCCATTCTGCACACAAAAGGAGTCAAAGCCAGGGCTAGGAATGTGTCCATCTTCACAGAGGAACCCTCCAAGGGAAACCAGCCCAAGCTGTGAGATAAACCCTAAATGCCCACTCTTTCACAGTGACTTTGGATTTATCACTGCCAGCCCCTTTCTGCCTCCACCAGGGCTGGGCCATAGCTCTAGTGACAAAGGTGGACGTGTCCAACACTTACAGAATATTCTGTGTGTATTTATCACTAGAACTCATGTCTACGACCTAATTCTCTACAGTTCAGTTATATTCAGTGTTTGCTGCATTTTTTTCTTCGGAGAAAGGCAAAATAAAATAAATAAAAATAAAAGCTAAAATTGGATCAAATCGAGATTACAGTGCTGGGAATTAGATTCAACATTGAATAACAGAAAATACGTACCAGCGCTCCTGGTCTGGAAGCATAACTCAAATCCAATCACTTTTCCGTTTAGATGCTGCTCAGGAGAATCTGGAAGTTATTGCAGTAATATAAATAAAAATTCAACAACACTATAGGTACTTTTAACAACTGGATTATCTTCTCACAGCTCTCCCCTTCCAACTTCCCTTTAATAACCCCCAATTGCCCAAAGTAAAATGCCTCCAGAGACAACTGACACATGCTGGGAGAAACAGCAGTTGTTTTTTATTCCAAATGGTACTTTATGAAGATTCAAGATATCACTTGATTAATTATCAAATTCCTTAACTTTCCCCCAATTAGAAAAGGATTATGGAAACCACACACCCATAGTTTGATATTCTGGTGACTTCACATATTGTTTAGGTCTTTCCTCCTTGTAGCCTCCTTCTCTCCAGATGAGAGGAAGATAATATGTTGATTTACACAAGAAATCTGTCCCAGAGCTGCAAATAAACGATTCCTTGCACTCTCTCCTTCTATCCCCCATCCTGCCCAGCACTGCCCTCAAACCTGCAGTGTTCTTTCTTGAAGGGTTCGACCATTTCTCGCTGTCATTTTCTTCTTCTTCTCTCACCGTCTTTGCTGTGGCCTGGCTTGCTCCTAATATTTAACACAATTAACATTTGTTTCTTTCTATAAGTTGCTGACCTACAATTTAGCTTAACTACTGCTGTGTATCAAAGGGTCAAGGGCCAAACACCACAGAACACAAGCGGCCCTGGGAGGCACACTGTGAGACTGGAATACGGATATAACCGATGCTATCATTTCTTATTTACAATCTCCCAGGACTTTGCTGCTTGGCAGCAAGTGCTGAGGAGCTGAACTGGACAGCAGCTGCTTCCAGAGCACTGAGAAGTTGGCACCTGATAGAGGAAGTGTAATATTCAGCACAACATTCTTCATATCTTAGCTATGGAGCAGTCACCACCAATCCTGCAGACACCTTATTTGCACTGATAACAGAAACATGTATATGGAAAGCACTCACCATGCTGGCTTAAAAAGCCCAACAACAGCATGGTCACAACTGGAGTGAAGGATTGTGAGTCACTGCTCCACTGTGTGGCAGAGCACACAGCCATGACTAAGATCCTTGGAAGGAAAAAAGTTGGCAGGTTGATGCCTAACCCAGGAACAAGAACCTCTGAATCATCATCTCTCAAACTATCCAAATCAGAATAAAGTTAGGTGTCAGATATCTGTGCTGAGAAGAGAGATCCAAGCTGATCTAAGCTGCACTCCCCTTGCTTGGATGGCTCATTTATTACACTTTCAGATACATCAAACATGCAATACCTGGGGAAAAGTATACACTGAACCCTCCTTTGCAATACCTTCTTCCCTGGGCCATCACCTTCCCCCATCCTGACCCTGTGCTATTCCCTGACCCTGTGCTTGCCTCTAATTTCTGTGGCTTATTACAGGACTTATATCTATGTAGGTAACTCCAAACCTCTCTCTGCAAGCCAAACATCTCTAATTCCACAAACATCTCAGGTATCTCCAGACCATCCTCAGTTTTATGCCTGCTGGGTTTTTTAAGGTCTCACAATCTTTTTTTTTTATTGTTATTTGATTGGTATTGGATAGGTGACCAAAGGCACTCAGCCCACACATCAGATGTGTAGAGACAGTCCTGGTGCCCAAGGATGGGGGAAGTTCTCCTTTCCATTCCAACAAGAATGGTACCCTGGACTTCCCAGAAGAAATCTTGCTTTCACAAGAATTACAACCCAGTAATAATCTAAAGATATGAAGACTTGGCATTTTACATTTTAAGGGATGCTCACTGTGTGACGTTTTAAAGATGCCTCCCTTCTCTGACACCGCTCCAATTTGTGAAACAAAATGCATTCTTGTAAGTAAAAAAAAAATCTTTTCATGTTTGTGCTCCAAAAAAAGTGTGGACAGCAGGAGTAGATTCAGCACAGACATACAAAGAGGCTGTAGGAACACCTAGCAGTGTTTGGTGTCTGCCTACGTGGGAGTGGTGCCCATTCTTGTGCTCTATTTTGTTACATCGCTGTGGCATCCAGGTCAAGGTTGGCATGAGTTTCAATCTTGTCTTATTAAATGTATCAACATCAATTACACTTTAATTATTTGCTCTTTACTTATGTTTCTGTTCCTGATGTTGATTTCCTTCTGTAGGTGCATAGCAGTGAAAACATGAAATGAACCTTAGGTGAGCTTAAGCCAGTGCAGCGTAATCAGAGAGTTTATCAGTTGTACCATAAAAATGATATGATATCACACACATTGCTGAGAGCAGATTGTGTAAACAAAAAGAAGTGTCTTAGACAAGCTGCTACAGTATTCTTCTTCAGGAAGCTTTCGTTGCTGTCAAGTTTAGTTAGTCATTAAGCTCAAGAAAGGCTGAGGGAGATGGGGATGTTCAGCTTGGAGAAGGGAAGGCTCCAGGGAGACCTCATTGCAGCGTTCCAATACTTAAAGGGAGCTTATAAACAGGAAGGAGACCAACCTTTTCATGGTCTGATGATGTAGAACAAGAGAGAACTGTTTAAAGCTGAAAGACAGGAGGTTTAGATTGGAGGTAAGGAGGAAATTCTTTACTTGGAGGGTGGTGAGGCTCCGGAAGAGGTTAGCCAGAGGAACTGTGGATGTTCTGTCCCTGCTGGTGCCCAAGGCCAGGTTGGATGGGGCCCTAGGCAGCCTGAGCCCTGAGTAGTGGTTGGAACCTACCCATGGCATGAGGTTGGAACTGCCTTTGAGGTCCCTTCCAACCCAAGCCAGTCTGTGATTCTATGATCTTGACTTCTCTTCCATCTGTAGTGATTGATACTCCTTCTGGTAAGGAATCACATTTGATTAGTAATTTTGCATGAAGCAATGCACACTGATGTGTTAAAACCAAACAGCAGGCAATCATCACAGGCTGTTTAAAACACTAATGACAAAATAAATTGTTACTGTATGGAGGTTTTTGATTAGGCTTTTGGCAAGGAAACACTTCTAAAGGTCATGTATGATTACAGAACGATTACCAAAGGCAAGGAGAGAGCAAGGTGACCATTTCCAGGAAAGAAATGAGGAAAAGACCAGAATAAATATAGTCAGATCAGAGTTATTCATTCTGTTACAAACTGGAATCCCCCAGTGTAGCAACAGTCTGACCTGAATGAACAGAAATCATTTAAGGGCCACGGAACAGCAAACAAAGAACACATCAAGGCACTGCCAACAGAACTGGCACTGCAGGATCAGGATTTCATCACTCCAGAAAAGACTGAGCATTCCCACAGGGAATACTGGAACAGTTGCTCTTGCCCTCAAGGCATATGGCTGAATCCAAGGCAATTGCCAAAGACAAATGCTGTAGAGAGTGAACTGGAGGAACTCATCACCTGCCCTTATGGTGAGGGGTGCAGGCATCTCCGTAATGCTTGTCCACAGCAGTTTTAAGGCTGAGTTCAGAAACTCTAACAATAACTGGTAGTTGCCAAATGAAATTCATCTGAACTAGATGTCTTACTTGTCATTTTTATCTTCTTATCCACCACATTGCTAAAAGCTATAGCTCTACTCATTAAAAAGTGTCCCAAGTTCTACGTTCCTATAAAAATTACATTTAAAAAGCCATGAAATGCTTGATTCAGTAAAGAAGAAGAAGAAGAAGGTTGTTTTGATCTTTAGATGTGAAGCCTACCAGAAAGTTGTTTAATAGCAAACTTTCAGCTCTTCATGATTCCAAAGAAAAGAACTCACAACATCTCAAAATTTCTAAACGGACAATTTTATTGTGACTGTTATTGCAAAATCAGGTGAGATAAATGGAATTGCTGGCACGGTTTCATATTTCTCATGGCTTATACAATTCTTACAAATTTTTAAACTGAAAACATATGGCTTGCTTGACAGAGCATCAAGATTGAAACAAAGAACATCCATTTGAGTCTGAAACTGCTGCCCAATTTCTGTCTTCATTCTGCACCCACAGCTGCCAGTGAGGATGTAGGAGGCTGGGACATGCCAGGAATGCAGACACTCAGCTTGAGAGGGCAATTTCATCTTTCTGTTTCCTCTTATATAAAACAGGGAGGACAGTATGTGTTACGTATCTCACCTAAGGTTATCACTGCATAGCATTCTGCAGTGCAGAACAATTCCAGACCTTGAACCTGTCTGATTCTTCAGTAGGACAGGTACAGTGTTAAAAGTTATGTGTGATTATCCTAAAAAGCTGCATAAGTATATGCAGTTTTCAGTCCCAGTAAGTGGTGAGCCTAAACACAAGCAGAGCCCAGAGCCCGTGCTCCATCTGAATGCAGTGGGGTGAAAAGGCAGATGCTTCCCCATTGTTCAACCATTTAAAATGCAGGTCTCAACCTCCTTCTCCTCACTCACCAGCAAATCTGCCTGAAATTTGTTATTTCCAACCTCAGACTGGGAGTCCTAGACCTGATCAGATCCAGGATGCTTTAGTAAAATGTTATCAGAAAGCAAAGCATGATTGTATGCCAGCTTGCTCCCCAATACTTGCTCGAGGATCGCACCAGAGGTAGAATGGGCAGGACCACGTACAAGGGGAATGTCCATCTCTGCAGTCCTTCCAGACACTGAAGTTGGACTTCTGGCAGCCTCTCAGGAGCTGATAGCAGACCCAGACTGGTGTGGGGAGGGCTGCTGCTAACAGATGATAGTGTTTAACCTCTCATAAAATTACCATGATACCAGCAGGTAACATGCTATTAAGTCTTAGGGCAGCGTAGGCTCTGAAGGTGTGGGAGGGGGTGTTTTTCTCTCTCCCAAAACTCATAAGCACATTCCTCACTGAATGACCTCACTGAAAGGGTGGAGGAAAGAGGATTTCACTTCAAGATAAAGGCGTTTCTGCTGAAGCAGAAAGTAAAGGTGTCATTAAGATCTCCTCCTTCCTCCCAATTCCCTATCCTACCACATCCATCCTCTCTTGGTACTGCACTTCAGGAATGTTCAATCCCCACAGTCAGCCTCCACCAGCAGGAACCCACGTGCTCTGCATCTGGTATCACTGTGTCTGACTGTGGGACACTTGGGCACAGTGTGCACTGAGACTGGCACAGCAACCTACCCACCATCGTGTAAAGAGAACACGGACAACTTTCCTCCTGCATAGGAAAGACCTCTCCTAAAAGGCTTCTTCCCTCACAATCCTCAGCTGATAAGCAGTGCTGGGACCTTTAGTTGACTTGCACATAGCTGTCGTTGGGAAGGACGTTCCCACTCATCTGGCTCTGGTCCAGCTACCATGCTCAGACAGAACAGAGTGGGCTTTCTCAGCACTGAGGCTGCTGAGCACAGCTCTGGTTAGCTGGAGACCTCCAAGCACACTGAAGCAGCCAGGCACGGCCAGCTCAGTGCCAACCCTTCCCAGCTGCTCCAATTAGACCTTGCCACTCAATGGCCCAAGACAGGAGCCAGCTCTGTAGTCCCTTGCCCTGTTGTTACTCTGCGCTTCAGCTGCACCGTTCCAAGACAGTTAAGCTCCCGAGGAGCAACAAAACTGTTGCCCAACAGGGAGAGTCCGACTGCATGAGACAACACTTCCAAAGAGCTGGAATCATACCAGGAACCTGTTAGCTGCCAGATCAAAAACAAATACTGAGCAGTCCCTTTCCCTCCCTCCCTCCATCCGAAGGTAAATACAACAGCAACCTTTCACCCCACACCCTTCCCGGGTGCTCCCAGCAGCAGTTTCCTTCCCATCATCAAAACAAGTGACAGTAAAAAGCCCAACGTGCCTCCTGGTGGGAGAAAGAAAAGGAAACACTGTCATTGGTGTCTCCGAGGACACTGCTGAGAATTAGAAAAATGCCTGTTCAGAGGATTAAGCCCTGCAGCAAAAATGTTAGAGGATCACACTAAAGCAACACCTGACCAGTTCTTCAGGAAGTACACGGCAGATTTTTCATGACATTGTATTTGGGGGTAGTTTTCTCTCTGCAATCTCTACAGAGATCCAGGGGAGAATTACACCCAAGTTACACCTACGCAAATAATTGCTTTCTGTGACTCACACAAGTTCAGGCTGTTGTGAAAAAGGAGCTGACTCTTACAGAGCTACAGGATGCAAAATCTTGGACAAACTCCGCTAGTTTTCCTACACTGGAAAGAGATAAAAATTAATGGAGAAAGACAATTGGAAGCAGCTAAAGGAAAGAAGGAGCTGAAGGGAAAAAAAAGCTGTAGCTTCCCACTTTGTAACGTAGGCAGCAAACTGACAGCCAAATTAGGTGATGGGTTTGTTTATTTAATGGAGTACAAGAGGGGATTCCTGTGTAGAGCTCTCTAATTGTTACATATGCTAGGAGCCTCCCAGCACCGCTCTGCTTGTTTGTGTAATGGATTTATGGAAAGGAAGACAATGTTAACACATTTGGAACAATTGCAAGGTTAAGAACCAGGTCTTCCGTTCTGCCATTTGTACCGTGCTATGTTACAAGATCAAAATCAACAGCAAAACATGTATTCTATCAGGAGAAAAACAAAAAGCAAATCCTGACTTGTTCTACTGAAACCAAAGAATATTGGGGGTAGGAAAGTAGCCATGTGCAGGAGGCAAGAGTGGGTAAATCAGACACAAAATCTACCTTCAGCTCTGGAATGCAGTTCTAAAGCACTGTGAGAGCTGTAAGCCAGATAGAAAGATGCCAAAGTAGAGATGGCCAGAGATTTGGAAGATAAAAATGTAAGTTTCTATAAGTAAAAAAACAACAAAAAAGTAGAACTGATGAGATAATTGCTAACAAGGGTGACTGGCTCTAACCCTGCTTGAGGCAAGGACAGTCAAGTTCAGCTCTGAAATGCTGACTTTGGAGCTTCTAAAAGCTGGCTTCAGTGGGCTTGCAGAAAAGCAAGGGTGGGAATGGGAAAGCAAAGCAAAGTTTGGGTGCTTTTGTCTTTCATCAGGAATTATTGGAGTGAATGTGGCTGGTGGGCAGCATCATGTTTCTCAATATTAACTTTAGCCTTTGTTGGAGGTTGCTATAAAAAAAAAGAAATCTAATGGCATCTTGTTAAAAATAACCTCACAAAGGAATGTTCCCTCTTGGCTGAAATGCAGCATTTTTGTCCGTGTGTGCTTCTTCTGTGTGTAATTTTATCTATATTATTTCTTCAAGTTTGGAAAGTTAAGACATTAATACTATCGGAATTCTGAAGTTTATCAGAAAAGCTCTGGGGCATTTCTTCAGTTCTTGCATGTGAATGGTTTAAGAACATTTCCTCGATTGCACAAGACAGAGAACACTGGAGGACACTGCAAGCTGCAAGAAAGGAAAGGTTGCTGCTGATTAATCTGCCTGGTGGTATTTATTTATTGAAGGAATTATTTTGTTTCAGATAGAAGAAGGTTAAATTTATACCAGAAAGGCCCAGCAAATTTGCTCTGGGTGACTGTACATATTGAAAACACAACTTATTTAGCTCAGCATCGCTTCCTGGAAGATGGCCAGAGGAGCACTGCTCATTGCAATGGACACAGCCAAACACTCTGCTCTGACACTCTGGTTATAGTGCACTCATCTTATGCCGTGCTATGGAAAAAGCCACGGAGATCCATCCCACTGCTGCCCATAAAGTTAATGAAAAAAGAACATTTTCTGTCGGATAGATCATCACCAGCAAAGAATAAAGTACGCACCTGAAATATTTCATGAGAGCTTTTGATGACCTCTGTGTTGCTCTTTAGCAACGTATAATCTTAGGTGGAATCTTATCTTGTCTTCTTTTCACTTCATTTCTATGTAGAAATTTTTTCAGGAGGCTATTTTAGGTAGGCAAGAAATAAAATTGACCCTACTGTCATTACAAACCACTGGGACTGCAATATGGGCAACACTTGATGACTTGTTTAGTGCAGGGCTAGCATCCCCTGCGCTTGCACACACTGATAGAACAAAGCCCTGATGGACATAGTGAATGTCTGCAGTAAGAAAGTGTTTTCAGGATACTGCTTGAACACAATTAAATGGACAAGGTGATTGTATTGAGACTATACTGCACCTATTGTACAGCAGATGCCTTTGAAAGGAAGGGTACCACTGAAAGACCAGCCAGACACCTAAAGCACAAAGTCAATATTTAACAGAGATGCTTGACACGTGCTTTAGGGAACCACTCGTGTCATTTCTCATCCAAGTGAGATTCTGCACAGCCAGCTAGGAGTCCAATTTCCTTGTGCAGACAGTGTGTGAAAACCAAATTATCTCCAGAAGACAACAAAGAAACACGAAGTGGAAAAACCCATAAATTCAGACCCTCCTCCAACCATTCCAGTAGCTTGAGGCTCCCTTATAGGCCAATACAGAGAGAAAAGGGCCCATGAAACAAACTGCTGGGGATCCTTTCTCACTGCTGAAAATAAAGGAAGCCACGGATCCTGCTCTGCTCACTGATGAGAATAACACACGGGGATTTCTGCAGCTCCATACAGGTGGTCTGGTGCCAGCAATTACCTTTTTCTGAACATTTTTGTTCAACCACACTTCACCTCTCTCTCAGCTTTGATGTGGTTCTATGGGGTGGTGGAGCTTTCACAAATACGTCAGTGAAGTTACCAGGTAGAGTAGAACTGGTTTTTCTCTGAGTGCCACAGCAAACTGTCAGTAACTTAAACACTGCCAAATCAGACAAAATGACAAGCAGTTGATCCACACCTGAAATAGAGATGGTGAATGCTTTAAAGCACAGCCTGCTGCAACCTGAATTTCCATGTCCAACTCTCTCCTTTTAATAAAAATAATTAATATTATTAGTATACTGTCTTTATTTCATACTTTTCAAGAAAATGTTTTTCCACTGCTGTAATTAAGCATTAGATGGCCTTTTTCTTCTTTTAGAGAAGGTCTGATATGTCTTTATACGACCTACAGACTTAAGGAGAAAAAAAGGAAACTGATAGAACTTTGTTCAGCTAAGATTTAAGATCATTACTGTAAAATAGCCCATTGTTTCCCAACTGGAATGCATTCACTGTAAATCAGAGTACGGAACAGAGTATCCTGGCTAACAGCCTAAGCTTTGAACAATGCCTCATCCACACAGCAACCTCCTGGGAGATACATGTAGTATCTTACCCCTGAAAAACATAGAATATCTCTTCATCCGACTCAGATATAAGAACATACAGAAAGGATCTGAAGGTAGAATTGTTGCTCTTCTTGACCCTGCTTAGGCTTTCCCAAGGAATTTCCAAAAGCACCATCAGAGCCTCACCTCTCTGAACCAAGATCCTGCACTGCAATCATACCCTTTTTCTGCCCACTGAAAAAGCAGAGAACTGTGCTAAATCACGGAGCATTTAAAGACTCACATGGATAGTAAAATCCTAATAGGATTGAAGCTTCTAACAGAGACCAGCACGTAATAGTTTTATGGAAGCATTCAGCTTTCTTGAAGAGGCTAATGAGGAAATAAGGCATTGCCTACAGCAAGAGAGCAATCTGGCAAAATGGCTTCAGGACAAGGCTTCTTAATTTGCCCTTCAGTATTTCCCAACCACTTGAAAGTACAATAGCTTCCTTGCAAAAGCACCGTGCTTTTGCAGAATGAACTTTGTGCTAAACAAATGCCTGCAAGCACGTTCAGTCTTTGGAGCAGTATGTGCTGTGATGTGAGATTACATGAGGAAATAAAGCATGCTTTGCCATGGAGTGGCTGAACAGCAGCTTCCTCTGTCAGTAGAAATGAGTTGAACTTGTTCGCAGGACAGAGAAAAGCTCCTGTAGATGCTGTCAGCACTGCACTACGTCTTTATGAACTGTTCAAACACAGTGCTAGAAGTGACTGGATTTGCTGTTACCTTTCAAGCTGCTCAAACACACATCCCTGCAGTCACGGCTATGGCAAGGATTGTGAGACAAGCACAGGTAGCAACACCAACACAGCAAAGATTTATGGCAGGATCCACAGCAGGGGGGGGAGCTCTGAGAACAACCATTCTTCATGTGCCTCCAACTGCATCAGTGTGGCTCACCGGGCCATGTGCTGTCTGTGTCCCCGTGCACCAGGACATGTTCTCAGTGCTGTCGCCTGCTCTGCGACCCAAGGAAAACCCGCATACATTCCCCAGCAATTATTCAGAGGCATTCAACCTGCCCTCGTGCTGAATCCACCCTGTTCGTTCCACATGAACCTCTGACTTCTTTTCAAATGGCAGAATTTTGTTTTGTTTTGCTTTGTTTTTGATGGTATGCCTGAGGAGAGTCTTGCTTAACCCAAACGTTGCGTTAGCAGTCAGTAACAATGTGATCTACCACGGATAAAATCTGCTCCTGCCTTCAGCATGAAGTCTGCTCTGGATACTCTTACAGCTATAGACAAGCCTGACGTTAAGAACATTCCCATCTTTCCAGTATTCCAATTCCTGGAGAGAGCTGCCTGCAAAGAAAACCTCAGCAGAAGAGCCCCTACATCAGGTAGTCTTATTGCAGTTCAGATCCAATCTGGACTTTGAGCTGAAGGAATAAACATTCCTGACTTTTCCGGGTAATTTCATCTCCGGGATGAAAGAAAGATCTCTCTGCAGTCCTTTAGGGGAAGAGGATCAAAATGAAATCACTGCCAAATCCTGGGCTGAGAGCCAGTGATGTCCATGGGACTTCCCCCGGTTAATATAGTACATTTAGTATCATACTCTCCAAACTTTTTTCCAGATTTGTCCTTGAAAACAACTCCCTTAAGTTGTATAATTTCTTTGCCAGACAACAGTCTGTTACCACACATTTGAAGGAAAAACCAATCTTTCTCTTATTTGATATGTTGATTATATCATGAAATATATCTGGGTCTGAAAGTACATTTCCATCTAGACTTTTGTCAAACACGTTTACTTCATACTGAATAGCACACGGTGGAATCCTCTTCCACAGAAGCTTGAACAAATTCTGCACAACATGCTCATCTAAAGGAAGATTACTGACGCAGTGAAACAAGGACATCTAGCATGCTATGTTACAAAGGGATCCAGGATGCTCTAAAATCCCCGAGTTCACCACAGTAGGGATTTGTGTAGATAACCAAATTCTGCTGCCCTTACTTTGGAAGGAATCTCTTGCAGACATTGAAGGGGTTTGCAAGGTCAGATGTTAGCAGCATCAGGGTCTTGAGATCTATTTCCTAACGTGTAAAATTCCTAACATTACTCACCATAGCAGTTGAAGCAGTGCAGAGTGATGCTGCTTAGCACCTGCAAAGAACACCTACCAGGTTCTGCAAGACCCTGAACAGTAACGTGTCATATAACCATCACCTCATCAAAGACTTGACAAGAAACAGAGTTTAAGCTGCTTTTGTGCAACGTATGAAGCGCTTTGCTTTCTCAAGAGATAGTGGTAGCTACTCCATCTTTCCTACTCTGCCATGACACAGCTGCACGCCTCGCGCAGTTTGTATTCATCATTTTCACTTTCCTGTCATTGCGAAAGGACTGCATGTTTGGACACTGTCCTAATGCTTAATGCAGATGGTTTTCTGTCATTTCTGAAGGCTGCTGTGTGTTGTGTATGGCACTGCACCATGCCAAGCAGGGCACTGTGGGGCAGAGATGGCTGTGGCCGGTGGCTCCCAACATCCAACCTCAGCTGCCGGCTGACTGCATGCATCTGCATGCATCTGCTGGCAAAGCACAGAGCTTAGGGGGAGGGCATGGCATGGGATATGTCACATTTGCACCACTGCAGCACATTGAGTTGGATATTGTTACTGACTTTCTTTTTCGCTGCAAAAACAATACAACATTTCAACTCACGCATTTTGGAACCAAAACTCACACTGGATCTTGTCTGTAGGGAATACAGTGGAGCTTTGCATACCTATGTTTGCTCAAACAGAAGAGCTATTGGCTGTCAGAGGGGTGAAGGTGTAGGCTCAGATCTATCTCACAGCAGGAAAATCAGTGTTACAACTCACATCCTCTTCTGTATCACTCTGGTTTATCCCTGTGAAATGTTTTTGGGATTAAAAGTGTTCTGTCTGGAGCTTATAGTATCAAATTCAGATTCTCTCTCAGCTGCAGAGGAAATGGAAAGCGAACATCTGAGCGAGGCAGCAAGCAGGGCTGGCTCACTCCCTTTCCAGACCAGGGCCCAGGAACATTTCAGCAAGGACTGCAGTTATATCACCCATGTAAGTCTCCCTTTGGTTTCTCGCCTCGGCTTACTGCTAGGGGCAGATAGACAGCAAGGCAAAAAAAGTCTGTTTTTGGAAGCTGAGAGAAGTTACACCACCATCTACAGACATTAGGGCTGACACTTGAAGCTGGCAGGATTACAGCCTGGGCATGGGGAGTGATGGATGGATGGATGGATGGATGGATGGATGGATGGATGGATGGATGGATGGATGGGTGGATGGATGGGTGGATGGGTGGATGGATGGATGGGTGGATGGATGGAAATCCTGTGGGTTACAGAGGACACAAGTACTGTGGGGAGGTGCTTCTGGGCTCCCACTGTAGAAGAGGTACAGCTCCCAGCTCCTGTGATTGCTATCTCCAGCAACACATGCACCTCCTTCTGCACATGGGCCCACCGACACCCAGCCCTGCTTCATGTGAGGGCACTCCAATGGTGGAGAGTGGTGCAGAGCACAGCTGTGGAAATGATAGTGTGGGAGAAGGTCTGCAAGCACCTGGCTAGCTGAGGGAAATGCACCCAAGCTTGTGGCTGCTTGCTGGGTATCCCACAGGATTAGGCATCACTTGAACCTCCTCTCACTAAACCTGTGCTTTCCCAATAAGCAAATCCCTGTTTTCTCTTGCTTCTTTTGAATTTATTGCTTCTTTCATTTTGTTTCTTGAGAAACCTATCAAAACGGGGGAGCATTGCTTCTCAGTTAGGCACCTCAGTAAACACTGCAATCTGTCAACCACTGTATCTGGGGCAAAGGGCTTGTGATGCTAAACAGAGCAGCCCTGGGCTCCTTCCACATACAGGCACCATACAGGTAAGGCAAACCCACAGGAGGCATGAGGAGAGCACACCCCAGGACAGGCTGCACAGTCCATCTCAACAAGAGCACTCGTTTTTCTCTGAGAGAAGCAGAGTCGAAAAGCAAGCAGTGAGCCTGCCAGCATCAAGAGAAGGCTGCCAGACCACCTCATCTCCACGTTGCATCTTTCCTGTGTTCCTGCCAAAACAACTCCCATACGATATCCAAAAGCCCTCATTTTCGTGGGGAAGCACAGCAATTTGCTCGCCCCTTGAGCAAACTCTGTGCCCTACAGGCAGGAGAAGGGGACCCATCATAGACAGCAGCCAAGCTGTGGCAGTCGGCCGTGGGGCAGCAAGATGATATTCCTGCCCATAATCTGGCCTGAGGAACAGGAACAAATATGCTGAGTGTGTTCCAGGGCATGCTCAAGCTGCATGGACTTCTCAGGGAGAACATGCTGTACCAAACATTTCTTATTGTATATCTTATATAAACAAGGCATTTAGCTCACCACTCGGCACTGGCTTGTGCTAATAAATGCCAGTGGTTTTCCTCGCTTCACGTTTTGAAGTTGCATATTAAAGTCAACTCAGAGATGCACACAGGATGCTCAGTTTGGATCAAGGCTCTTTGCAATTCGTTTAAGCTAACGGTAATCACATGCGGCCAGAAAAGGAAGCTGCAAATAGGATTATATGTACAACTATGACAGAGATCAAATGAACCTGAGGAAAACCCATCCCTTCCAACCACCTCTGGGGAAGAACACACTGACAGGCCCAGAATTGTTCCAGAACATTCCCATATCAAACAAACCCTGCTGCCACTCAGCTTTGACTCCAAACCCATTAACTTTTCCATCTGGAAGAGCATCATTCACCCCTTTGCAGCAGGCTTTCTTCAGCACTGATAACGGAGCAGGCACAGCCCTCTGAACTCCAACTGTTGCTCAGAAATTCATCTCACTGCACTCACAGAGCAGGTAAGACAATGAGCAACCAGGCACGCTCTTGAATTTCCCTGGGAAAAATTGTGTGCATCATTCCAGGGCAGCAAAGCAGCATCAGTGGGGCTCACCAGCATCCACAGAGCTCCTTGGACTGCCTGGCTGTTTTCTGGCAATCCCTATGGGAACACAAGACTTGTACAGGACTGGGGCATGTGAGGGAATTTGGGTTTTGACAATGAAAGGTTGTAGCATCATGGAATTATTCACAAGAATCAGGGAACTTCACTTAAAAGGAAAGCAAGAGCTTCTAAATTTGCAAGAAAAAAAAAACTTACATTTTTGTCTATTCTTTGTTAGAAAATTAAAAAAAGAAAAAGAAAATGAAAAAAAAAAAAAAGAACACAACACACTGAAGCTACGGAAAATCACATTTTCCATTTAAAAAAGCCTGAAAAATCCCATGAGAAACTCAAGCGTAAGAAAGTCACAGATCTCACCCATATTCAGTTTGCTCTAAAAATAAAGCAGCACTCTGACACAGCACCTCCCTGGCTCCCAGCTCAGGTTCCTCTGCAGACAGACTTTCTGGGCTGTTTGTTTTACCAAGGTGCTCAAACTCACGACCTATTTGAGACACACGGAATATCTGGCAAGCAGAAATGTCACTACCAAGCTAGCAGGGTCTCTTGCTCTGTCATTCTTGCAGAAGGTGACCTTCTGGGTAGGCTTTTTTTTTTTGAAAGAAGTGATTTTTCCTCCCCTCTCAGCCTTACCTCCCACCTAACTTCCCTTGTTTCCATTACTTCACCCGAGCAGATAGCAATGAAGCCTCAGCCCCAGGAAGCGCTCGCTAATCTCTGCCCTCTGGCTGCAGCAATGGGAGATTCTGCTTTGCTGCTCTCTCATCCGGAAAGCTTTCCTAGCCCCTCGCAGGCATAAACGCTACCGCAGCCAGACTTCAGATTCCTCTCATATTTTCCTACCTGTGAAGGTTTGTGCATCAAAAGCAGAAGGCATGAGCCTCGTTAAAAGCCGTTCTTTTTCAGCAGGTCCAAACTGACAGACTAAACCTGGTGGTAGCAGATAGGTAGCATTGGGGTCAACTCCTGTAGTTTTTGTTTTGTGACTACAGAGATTAGCAATCGGTGGCACAGCTGTGCTCATTACTGACCTAATCTGTAAAGCAGCAAAGGTAAAAAGGCTCCATAACCTCTTATTACTTCTCTGAGCCGGACACTTTGAACACCTGCTAATTTTCTTTATATAATTATTTGTTTTGCTGTAACGTGACTGGGTTGTTTTGCTCACTGCTAAGCAATTAACAATTTGTCCTTCCAGAAATATCCGACGCCCCAGACGCTATTAACTCGTCGGAACATTTTCAACAAAAACATTCCAGGGGAAACTCAGCGGCGCCTCTTCCACTTTCCGGGACAAGCAACTCTCCAACCACATCCCCCCATCACCAGAACACCACACCAGGGCAGGAACCACCAGGAAGGAGCTGTTCATTCTGCCCAGTTCCACACAACCTTCTCATCTCACATCACTTTGAGGCTGGCAGATTTCCTCACAAAATCCCATTCTCATGGGCACCGGTGAAGAAATTGACCCTCACCCTAACAGTGATGGATGGCTCTTGCATCACGTTCCCATGGCTTCCAAGCAGCAACCAGCTTTGGGATTTCAGAGAGGCCAGAATCTTGGTTACCCTGCCAGCACATTTAATTTCTGACATATGGACCCAGAAGTGCTTAAACAAGCTTCAAAAGTAACTTGCTGGACAGATTTCCCCGAAGCCAGCAATTTTTTGGTCACTCTGGGTCATTCAGTCTGGGAACAGCCTGCTGGAAAGCGATCACGGTGCTATCAGATCCCTCTTTTATAATGAACCTATCAAACGTGATCCTTTCAAAAGGATCTAGATTGGTGCTTAGGATCAGTATCTCACAAAAGCAAATTTTAAATAACCTTACATGACCTCAAAATAAAATCCCTATTTGCCAAATACTTTCTTTTTTCCCCTTTCTCTTATTTACAAATGTTTGCACGGAGATGAAGGTAAGACTCAGAAGTCCCACCGTGGTTTTGTTTATGGGTATTAAGATAGAGTCACAGTTTTTTTGCTTACAGTACCTAAAAATTACAGTAGTGATTGACATTTGACATGCAAAAGTCCAATCAGAATGTCCTTTCCCTGAATCTGCTGAGCAGTGTGTGGGACTTAAGCACGTAGCGCCAGGACTTGGCATGCTCAGTTCCCAGGCTGTTACCATCAAAAATGATCACAGTGGAACAGAGCTAAGGATCATCTGTCCTGTAAACCTGCAACCTGCTATGAGAAAGTCATAAAAACATGCATGTGGTAGTACTTTCCCCTAGGAATGCTCTGCCTCTGGCAATTTGTAGATCCATGTCTCCATGTGTTCTCAGGATACTGGGCAGGAGCAGGAAGCTTATCTGATATGTTTAACGTACATTAACAATACACTTTCAAAATTATATATATGTATATAATAAAAGTCTAATATTTTCCTATATACAGGTACAAAAGTATCATCACTGCTTTATTTACACATTCTCAACTTAGAATCTCTTTTAGAAAATCAGTTTAGCCAGGATGTGATACTCAATACCTATGCAGTCATAGCTACAGTGCCAGGTTTCTTTGGTATTTATTCTGTGTTACACTAAGCACTTGCTTGATCTCAGTCACGTATAAGCTGGTATTTAAAATGCCATCAATTGAGTTCCTAGCCAGAATCTTCCCTCTGCATAAAACTTGAGTGCTCATTGTAGAAAAGAAGGAAGAACAGATCCTCATGGATGAGAAAAAGACTCTCTTTCAAATAGGTGATGACTGAATGATCACAAATTGAAAGGAACAGGAGGGAGGAGTGTCCCCACAGCAGAAGCTGTACTGACACAGCCCCACGTCATTGCCTACAGCAAGGACTCGGGCTCCCTCTCCCTGCCCACTGCTATCTCAGTGTCTCGGAGGCAGCTCCCTTTCCTCAAAGAAGAGCTCTCTCGTTGGCTGTTGAACTGATAAACTTGTCGCTTAAACAAGCGATGGAGCTTCTCCTGGAACTGGTTCCCAATAAAGCAGTACACCAAAGGGTTGATGCAGCTGTTGGCAAAAGCCATGCAGATGCCAAATGGCAGCGCTGTGTCGATGATTCCTGTCACATCACAGTTGTCAATGACGTTCATATGAGCCAGGGCATCCAAAAACGTCAGAATGTGGAATGGGAGCCAGCAAATTAAGAAGGCCACAACAACAGCAGCCACCAGCTTCAGGACTTTGTCCCTCTTCTGCTTGTTTTTGCCAAACTCCCGTGCTTTTATCAAGTGCCTCCTGATCCAGACGTAGCACGTGGTGATCACCGTCAAGGGGATGAAGAAGCCAAGCGCGTTTTTCAGGAAGGCTGTTCCCACAGACCACTCTGCGTAACTCTCATGAGGAAATGCCATAATGCATGCTTTCACCTCCATGCTTTTAATGTAGTGTGTGTCACGGAAATAAAAAGTTGGGAGGGAGGACAAACAGGCAAGGCCCCACACAACCAATGCGATAAAATACGCCTGATGCGGAGTCCTTCTTTGGGAGCGAATAGGATGGACAATTGCGTGGTACCGGTCCACGCTCATGCATGTAATGAAAAATATGCTTGCAAACATGTTCAGGCACAGGACAGAACTGGAGATTTTGCACATGAGAGATCCAAAGATCCAGTTGTACCCCTGCGCATAATACGTAGCCCAGAAGGGAAGGGTGGCGAGACACAGCAGATCTGCCATAGCCAAGTTAAAAATGTAGATATTAGCAACTGTTTTGGGGCTACTGCGATGACAGAGCACCACAACCACCACGCTATTGCCAACCAAACCCAGAGCAAAAACCACAGAGAAGAATGCTGGAATTAATGAGAACTGGTAATTGGAAGAGGTCAGTGGGCAGGGAGGCGGTGAGCGCAACGCAGCCGATGAGTTTGCCTGCGCTGTATAGAAGATCTGGAGAGTTTCCCTGGTGGTGATGACCATGGAGTAGTTGCTCTGCATGTTGGTTCTGGCAGAAAGGGAGGTTCTGTAGGAAATTCATGTGCTGTCAGCACTTTGCTATCACATCGCTCACCTGCAGATCAGAAAATGAGTGTGAGACACTCTGCAGCCATCTCAGTTCTGGAATCACACAGTCATAATAAAATAAAATCACTTTAAATGACGTTGGGAAGCTGAGAGCTGAAATATCAGGCAACCCTGCTGGACTCCTTTCCTCAATCCCACTAATAGGATGCAATTAGCACTGGGGAGGTCATGGCACTTTTTAATTAGCTGGGCAGAAAAACGAGCAGCTGGGTTTTATCTGCTGCTACAGATGGTGCTTTCTGTGGCCAGCGGAGCAGAAAGATGATTGACTCAGGAACTACAGATACTTCAGGAACTTCTGAGACAAAAGGCTGTATTGAAGCTCCTTGCAATCGTTTTCTTGGATTTCATTCTATTTCCAGCACTCTGAACAGTTAAAATAACGTAGAAAGGCAGCACTTGCCAGCAGGGATCAAGTCGTTCACACCTGAAGATCTCCTGGGATTTCATAGGCATGAAAGCAGCCTTTTAGTAAAGCTATTAAAAAGCAAGTTTTTTTTTTTTTTTTTAATTTTTTTTTTTTTTTAATTCACAGGGCTGGATACAAGGACACCGAGGGGTCTTTGCAGAACATCACTTACTGTTAGAATCTTTATCAAAGCAAATCCACATCTCTTGCTTCCACAAAGACTTTTAATTAGAAGGGTAAAAGAAATATATTCCATGCAGATACAAGCAGTAGGCACCCGAATATGTGGTCCATGCAGGCAGTGGATTTAACAGCATTAATTACCCTTCAGTTAGGAAGATTAGGACTGGTTTTCAGTGAAGAAAAACATAGCTATCAAGCATCTGAAATAGGAGATTCTCTTGACAGATCAGTCTTTGCTCCTGCGCTTCAAGCACAGCATTTTTCAAACTTAAAGACATTTTAGTTAATAAAGAAATCATACTCAAAGATATCATTTTACTAAATGAAAAGACAATTCCTTTTTAATTAAGTCCTAATGGAACCAGTCAGGCATTTAAGAATTCTCAAAGGGCCCTTAAAGCAGCAGAAATTTTGACCAAGTAAAGACAACAGAATTGAGTAATGATGTCTCATTTAAAAGAGGATAGCTGATCATTTCAAAAGTATTTTCTGTATTAACAGTTTGGTATACAACCCTTTATCATTTGCTCAGTGCGAAATATGCGATTCACTCCACTGAATGCACTGACAAAATTGAATTTTAATTGTGTTGTCTCACAATAATGACAATTCAATAGGAAAATGTTAACATATATTTCTGCAGCGTGCTGGTATTCAAGGTACAGGATCACAAACCCATGTTGTATAATCAAACAGGTTTTAAACAGAGGAAGATCCAGGGCAGGGTCTGTTGCCCCTTATTTCTGACGTCCTGAGCCCTTCACATTAACTGCCAGAAGCTTAAATCTCAGATCTGGTAAGAAAAAACAACCTGATATCTCTGACTTAATAGAGGGACCACACCAAACCTGGTTTTAGCTACATTAATGGTAACGTTTCGTTGATGAAGATGCATCCCTCCCTGCACACAAACAACTCATAGCTTAGAAACTGTTTCTAAAATACGGTCATTCCTACTTTTTACACACAATGAGGCATTTTATCTCAGATTGTATAAAATCAGCGAAAATTATATCCCGACAACAGACAGAAAACATACCTCTGAAACCTCACTTTGGTCTGGATGTAGCTCCAGAGTTACACACACTCCTCTTTGCTGTTTTCCTTCTGGCAAGTATCACCACCAGCTCTCTGCTCTCTTATATCTCCCCTTTTCCCACTGGGAGACTTTACCCTACATAACTTGAGAAGTAAAATATGAATGCCTGCCAGCTCCTTTTCCTTTTGGAAGCAAAACGCCTTCAGAACCCCCCTTTCCAAAGCCACGTGAGCAAATGCAGTAAATCAGGAGAGAGGAACAAGACGACAAAAAAAAAAAAAAAGAAAAAGAAAAAAAAAAAGAAAGAAAAAGAAAAAAGAAAAAGAAAGCAAGCAAGAAAAAAGAAATCCACATAAATATCGCTGCAGGTTTCTCCAGCAGCATTCGGGTCAGGAGAATACACCCAGACACAGCTCCCTTCTGCCCCACCTCCACCCCCCATTGAACATGAAACACATGTGAGCCTGAGTGCAAGGATTGGTGCTTTTCTGCAGGCAGGGGGATTCCCACACACTGTATGGAGTCCCAGTACTTGCTGTCACACTCGAGAGATGAATAGGCTGTTAGTGCTGGCAGAACTGACTGTAATGTGAACACACAGAGGCAGAAAGCAGAGGAACATCACAGCATCCACACCAGCATTTCTTGTGTAAGGGCGTTGAGCCTGTCTCCCAGTTAGTAGCATGAGAAAGATGCTGCCCAAGTCCTTGAAATGATACACAAACCGCTCAGAGGAAAGAGGGCAGCAGGAAAAATCCACGTGGCAGAGAAAAGTTTGGATCTGAGGCTGCAGTGAGGGAATGCGTGATCAAAATTAGCAGATCAGCAAGACTGTGAAGTCATATTAACTTCCCATCCACGCAAAGCTGAGTTTTTCCATCTGCTTCCTCCTCACCTCTCATGCTCTGCCTGACCCCAGGCTCCCTCTACGAGAAGTTCCTGCCTTGTCCAAGAAGGCTGCAGCAGAATAAACACTGAGGCAAAGAAATCATCCATTAGCCTTAAACATTTTGTACTCTGAATGTGATCTCTGCAGCAGCAGCCCATCTACTGGGGAGATGGGCGTTGTGCTCTGCAGGCAGGCTGCACTTGCCAGGTGAAAGCAGCCACAGAATGCCCCCCATGCAGTGCCCCAATGATTGTCCTTGCAAACGATAATACCCATAATAGCTCAAGGGCTGAAAAAGTTAAGACTTAATTAATCAGCTTTAAGACAAAAAATTTGCTCTCAGTTCAAACATACCACAACCAGTGCTGGGAGACAGTAGCTTCGATCAAGGGGCATTAAACGCATTTTCTAAGAACTCCATCCTTTTTTCAAACCAAACATCCACAAAACAGTCAGCTGGATCACACTGGATGTATAAATGCAAAAGATGCATGTCCTGGTGCAAAGTAAATGAAATGCAGCCAACCCTCCTCTTACGCACCCTGCCACAGGTCTGGAGGACTATTGGCTCTCAGAGGAGTGACATGAGCCGTCAGCACTCATTCTTACCCAAATCCATTAAATATTTTACCAACCATGTGTGACAGGACACTCTCAGCTAGGAGTTGTTGCTGCTAATTCTTTTGCATGCAAATGGCTGCTAAAAGATCTTTCTCTGTCCTTCATCTATCATCCGCAGTGTACTTTGTAAGCGTGGAAAAAAAAGTCAAAAGCATGAGAATGTTTATTTTGCAAAGATAACAACCTCAGATTGTTTAGATGTAAATCTAACATTTTCCCTTCCAGATATACTTCTGATCCTCACAGATACTGGCAGTCTTTCCTGTTCTATCATTACCACAAAAACGGATTAAAACTGTATACGGGCTCCACATGTCTTGGTAGAAAAGAGCTGGACCTGATGCAGTCATTACAATGGGAGTCCTACTTTGGGCAGCCCTTTGCCAAATCCTGCTCTTCTTCTCCCCCTGTCATTTCTCAGTGCATGTGATCCCTTATCTGATCCCAAGTTCTGCTCCAAAGCTCCATTTAGACATGTGCAAAACTTCTGCCTCTTCTATTTCCACGTCACTTGTTTCTTTCTCTTGCAATTTCTGAGCAAACCCAGGCTTTCCCTTCTACTCTCAAGGCTATACACCTAAAGAAGTCATTAGATGGGTTTAAAAGCAAGCAAACAAAAAGCAACCACACAAAACTCGTGTCCACTATTCAAGTAGCAACTTCTGATCAATTGTGAATGCTTCAAAAATGTGAACTGACACAGTCCAGTTCCTGGGTCTTGGTCTTCAGCACAACGGTGCTGCTGTCAGGGATGGAATATTCCAAGCAAGCAATGTATCAGTTCCAGCAGATGGTCAGAGCCAGCTCCTGAGATTAAACCTTGCCAAATTCTCGAGGCAACATGGGATCTAGCTATAGAGCATATTCAAGAGCTTGATTTGTTTCTTTTGGAGAAAGTAAGAGAGAAAAGTCTCTTGTAAATGTGCTTCCCAAGACCCTGTGTGGGTCAGAAAGACTCTGATCCCTTCAGTGCTGATTTACAGCAGCATTCCCTGATTGTCCCCCCCCCTCAAAAAAAAAAAAAAAAAAAAAAAAAAACACAAAAAACCACAGGGCAGCAGCAGAGGATGGGACTCAGTGCCCTCAGTGCCATCACACAGCCTGGGAGTGATGTGGCTGCATCGTTCTGGACACTGAGCCTTCTGAACACACTCACACACACACTCTAAAACTGTTCCTCCTATAGCTGGGCTCCCTGTGCACTCCATAAATCTTTATATGCATTCTTCCTTCCCACTTTTTTTTTGTTTAAGAGTTTCTTTAGGGATTAGTTGTAAGATAGAAGTACTTACTTCCCCTCTTCCCAGTGCACTTCTGGAGGACCCTCACATCCCTTTCAGGATGTGGCTATGAGCAGTCCCCCATTAAAAACTGATGTCTGAAGCAGCAAGTCCTGCTCACACACAGCAGCTGCGGCCCCTGCTGCGTTGTGCTGGGGCTTAGCACTGACTCAGGCTGCCCAGGGAGGTGGTGGATCCTTGGTGTTCCACACTGGAGTGAATATAAGGACCACCTCTCCGGGATCCATCAGAATATGGTATCAGAGAACTCTGTTCCCATTCATTTGCTAGAAGGCAACAATTTTTGAAGCAGTTCAGTTGCAGCCCACATGGCAGAGGCAGTTCAGGGGCAAGAGGGATGCTGTTTCCACATCCAATCTGCAGGAAAAAAAGGCTTTTCTTTTTTTTTTTAATGAGTTGTTTGTGTCCAGCCCATAGCACTGCCAAGACTGAGCTTATCCAATATGACATTGTTTGTACAAATAATTGGCCTCAAGCATTTTACAAGTTACTAAAAGCAGTAAAGAAAACAAGCACATAAATGACTTTGGAAACACGCTGCACCCAGTGCCACTAGAAGCAGCGTGTGCACTCACACCCTGGCAGCTCAGGGTGAGCAGCACAGCATGCCTGGTCTGAGCTCCACGCCCAAGCACCACACAGATTCGAGCTGTGATCAGAGGAGATAAAACACCAGGTACCAATGCTTGTCCACAACTCCCACAGAGCCCACCTCCCACTGATTCTGTTATGGGCAAAGCAAAGCATTTCAGGAATGAAGGCCAACTCAGCTGGAATGCAATGGGAACCCTTGGGAACTCATATTCAGCATTTGTAAATGTCAATTTTTCATCAGAGGTACTTTTCACCTGCTCCCTTCCCCCAGACTAGTTGCTGAAGCCAACAGATCAATGCCAACAGCCTGTAGAAGAGAGCTCCCATGTGTCTAATCTCTGCTTTACTAGTATTAATACATCTGTAAATAACCCAGCATTTAAAGGATGTTTCTTTTTATGTTCTCAAAGTGCTTTTTTAGGAACAGCTAAGAACTCCAGAGAACTCAGAGATCATTAAAAAAATAATCTTCCCTCTTTTCAGAACTGCATTCACTGTAAGCATCACATCATCTCCCACTTTAAGTGATTCCATCCATCTCACCTTTGCTCACCAGAAAGTTTATAGTAAGCAAACCTTTCTCTTTTAAATCATTAGACCCACACTACAATCCTGAAGTAGATGCTTGTGGACTGCTTATAACTCCCCATTTTGTGAAGAAAATACAGTTCCTTAAAGCCTACAGTATTAGGCAGGGCACTTGACATCAGCTACAAATAATTTCTGAAGTGGGTGTGCTGGTCTGAAAATCCCAAATGTCAGACAAATTAGCGAAGAAAAGGCAGAACACACTCGTGGTCATGGTGTGGGTGTAGTGCATTTCGACAGAAGACTTGCAATGGTTCAGCCTTTCCATCAGAGCCAGAAGGATGAGCCACACAGCCAAATGCATGATGTACTGCAGAAAACTCTTCTAGCAGATGGAGTGGGACAACCACAGAGAGAGAGGGAGACTGAGATGGACTTAAATAAGGGCTAAATTGTGGCGACACCAGTGGAATAGCAACCAAAAAGGCTGCGTAGAATTAAAAGGACATCAGGGCAAGTGATCTGTCTTCTTCAGCCTGAGTTACAAAGCTTCAGCTAGAGGCTAGACACACCATTCCTGGCTGGGGACATGAGCCCAGCAGAAAGCTGGTTCCTTTGCAGTCCCAGCTGAGCCGTGAAAACAGAAAACACAAAGGTTCAACCATTAAAGCCTTTGATGTGGCCCCAAAGGAGACAGCAGCACCTTTCCATCTTCTTCTGGTGCTCCCAGGACAAACCCCTTGCCAAGGCCATGACACCTCTGCTATCAGGGTGAGAACCAGCATTTGGCCAAGGCAAAGCCTGTCTAACTAAATAAATGATGTTATTTACAGCTGGAAGATGGTCTCTGTTACACAACACAGCTGTTCCAGCCAAGCTTACAGGGAGTAACTATTCTTTGGAGGGTTGTTGCCTGAAAAAATGAGGAGGAAAACAGAACACAGTGATCTAACAGCACAAGAAATCTAATCTGTTTCTGCACTGAAAACAGTGCGTTTTGCAGATTTGCCCAGTTCACACCATTGGGCGTATCAGATTTTTTAGCCACTGTTTGGACAGTGCTGACAAACCATGTTTTGACAGCTATAAGAGGAGAAAGTGCTGGGGAGAGACAGGAAATCTAAATCTGTAAAACAGGAAAAAGAAGAGTTGGCAGACCAAAAAGCTCTGAGAAGCACCTGAATGGAAGGGGCTGGGATGAGGTGTTTCAAATACCTCAAAAACTTGATCACTCCAATAGTGAGGAACCCCAGAGACTGCTCACACTGCCTGCAGGGCACAAGCAACAAGAGGATTGATGTGAGCAGTGGAATTTGAGGAGGGCTCTGCAACGTCCTCACATGGGTCCAGTCTCTCAGCCCTTTTCAGAAAGCAGTATCTACATGGCAAGAATGGAAACACTGAATCCTGTAAATGAAAACAAAAGCTTATTCTCTGCACTCTGGATATAGGATGAAGTACAAAGACATATGTTTTAGGGACCCAAGCTCAGCTCTGGCTGCTCAGTGGCATCTTCAGATGCAGGGAAGAGCAGCATGCCCCTGGGTGCTCTGAGCTTTGCCCCTGGGTAAATCATTTCCCACCCAGGGATGGCTCGGGGCTTACCCTGAAGCAATGCAGCATCAAGACACAGCACTGCCCTGCATGTTTCTGGCTGGCAGTGAGCACAAGGTTTGCTCAGCTCATGACATTCTCCCTTTGAGGAGCCACAATCATCAGCAGAGCTGTTGAGGGCCACTCAGACCTGGAGGAAGGTCTGTTACCTGCTGCTGTTTGCAGAGAGCAGGAGGTGGGGGAAAAAAAAAACAACACTGCTTGAGCATGATGCTCAACTGCAAAAATCTTTCTGCCTCTCAGTAATACTCTTTGCAGCGCAGCAACACTTAATCAGCTTTTATCTGCCTAAGACTTGATCCCCATTGGTCTGCAGGAGACAGAACTACCTAATTCAATTTCACTGTGTGCTAAAAGCTCAGCCCAAAGGTCGCTGCAATGCTTGTGATTCACGTATCCAAAAGGTACACGCTCTTTTTCTTGTCTTCTCTACTATCTATGATTAGATGTGGTGTTTGACTTGTGGCAGATCATGTTCTTTCTTGTTATATTTATATTTGACTGTGCAGCAAAGGCTGGACTGAGTCTGAATATCTCTGATTCATGCCCAAGTATGTGCAAATGTGCACCGGAGGAGGTTATTCACTGTAATAGAGCTGGATTGAGAGCCCTCCCTGGAGAGATTGCAGCGTCCACAGTCTCTCTAAACCTCTCCAATAATTATCTGCGGATTCTGACCACCAACACATTCAGAAACCTGACTTTCCTCCACAGCCTCTGGCTGGATGGAAACAATTTGACCTTCCTCTCCCCAGGGACCTTCCATGCTCTCAGCAAGCTGCGGGAGCTGGATCTCAGCAGGAACTCACGCCTCACCTACCTACATGCAAACACCTTCAGAGGACTGTCAAACCTCATCAGCTTGGATATGTCTCACTGCAATATCTTTGAAATCCATCCACTTCTGTTTTCACACCTGCCCTCTTTAGAAAGGCTCAACTTAGCCTCCAATAACATGCGCTATGTTCCACAAGCCTTTAGCAATCTCTCCAGCCTCACAAGGCTGTCCCTGGAAAGCAATCACATAGAAGCCATTGGCAGAGATTCCCTGAAGGACCTGGAATCCCTGTACGATCTGAACCTCAGGAAGAATCGGATATGGATCATTCAAAACGGCGCTTTTACAAAGCTTCTCAGACTGGGCGTGTTAAATTTAGGACACAACTTCATTGCTGATTTGCCTAATCAGCTTTTTGATGGGCTGATCCAGCTCAAGACCATGCACCTTGAAGCCAACAGGATCACTGATGTTGACTGCACCTTCAGACTTCTGCTTAACTTGAGAAACTTGTATCTGAACAATAATCAGATATCCTCTATTTCGGGCTCTGCTTTCTCTTACCTGAACAAGCTACATTTCCTTCACCTAAGCAAGAACAACCTCAGCTCGCTTCCCCTCCGCTTATTTGTAGAGCTGCCAAAACTGAAGCACGTGTTCCTGTCCCACAACCCCTGGAAGTGCGACTGCAAGATGTTTTGGTTCTTGAGGTGGACAGCAATGTTCAGGGGGGCACTCGAAGGCCTGGACTGTGCCTTCCCCAGCCGCCACAACACAACAGGCCTCGGTGTCCCCCAACCAGGGGACCCAATGGACTGCACAGCACCACCTGAGCTGGAAAGCAAGGACAAGTGTGGGGCAGCTGGTATCAGCAAGGCTCCTGGGCCCCACGCCCCCACCAGTAAGGTCTTCCTGCTGGTAGTCACTTGCCACACATGGTATTTTGCAAGGAGATGGGAGAGCTCAGCGGCCTTGCTTTGACAATATTTCTGTTACAAAGTGGAGGCCACTTATTTACTTACTTCCCTGCTATTTGCATGTGAACAATGGTTTTCGTAACAGGTGATTTTTTACTATGAAAATAGAGCAATATTATTTTTCTTCTTTTTATATAGGAATAAATGCTTTCCTTCACAGGCAATGATTAAATCTGAGATGCCGATACTGAGATTCAGTGGTAACATTTGTGTGCAAATAAAACCCAGTGTTGGCAAGCACAGGGCTGGGGCTTGTGCTAGGGGATGTAGGGCTGGGAGTGTGGCCCCAGTGTAGCCTCTATTCACCCTGTTTGTTGACTGACTGCAGCCACGTGCGCTCTCCTGGGGCAGGACTTCCTCTGTTAATTTCATATTGGTGAGATTGCTGAAATACAAATAATTTGCAAGTGTTCCAGCACATCTGGAGTCCCTGTAATAGACTCTGCCTGTTGGTGTCTTTGTGAGCACGTAGTAGCTTCCTATAGCTGGTGTGTGGATTGCTTTGCTGTTAGAATACAGGACAGTGTTGAAGGAGTGGGCACAGACATCCCAAAATAAAACATTTAGCCCTCCATTGCTCCTCACAATACTGGCCTCAGCTAATAAAACACTGCAGGAGCCTCTGCAAAGAACTCCTGTGTCTCAGGGTTGGTAGCAGCCACATGGCCAGGGATCAACTACACTTACAGTGTAGTTCAAGGCTGAACAAGTCTCTTTCCTCCCCTATGATTAAACGTTTCTGATCAGAGCTTCATTGCTGTCCATACCTTCCCCTGAGCTCCTCAATCATCATCCCCAGCTCCAAACATCCCACTCAGTTTTGTTTAACTGCAAATAAGTGCCCGATGTTGGCACACCAGAACAGGGGAGTTTTGCAGACTTCAGCAGCACAAAGTCAAAGGCACATCCTTCCTCAGGCTGATACAGAAACATTTATGAATGCCCCCTAAGACCATGGAGAACGGAGCCTCTCACTCCAGCCATCTGCCCTGTAGGCTGGTGGCAGCTCAGCCAGCTCTAAGAAAAATTGTTCTTCATAGCACTTGCCTTTTTCTCCATGATGCTTCCTTGTCTTGTCTCATTTGACTTATAAATGTAAGAATAACTAGATAATATTGCAGTGAAACAACCAAATTTTCAGCAATTATCACTGTGGAAACAACTGTAGATATCCTTGCTCATTACAGGGGAGTTGGACTAGATGACCTTTAAGGGTCCCTTCTAACCCAAATGATTCTATGATCTGCCACAAGACTTGCCCAATGCCTACTGAAAGCACATAAAAGGAGGTAACAGCAGGTGTGGGAAACACCTGTTCCTATCCTTAGAGGAATAGTCCCAAGCTAATAAGAGAAATAAACCTTTGCTTATTGCTCAAACCACATAAAACAGGACACTGACAACAGAAACCTCCTCAGAAATCCAGAATGAGAGCAATCTCTGCTGTTACTGCAGTGCCAGTGAAATGACAAACCAGGGCTGCACAACAAAACAATATATTCTGCATCTTCCCACTTATTAGATTTGTAATTAGATTTATGCCAAGCATTAAATGATTGATTGATACATTTTTTGCTTTACATTTTGCTTGCACTGTTTCTGTGTCTGTTCAGTAGTTTCAGCATCATTCCTCACTTTCCTTAGCTTCAAGTACTTAGATAGATTGTGAAAAGTCTCCCATTTTGTCCTTGCTTTTGCATTCTTCTGTTTGGTCTATTTGTAGCAGAAAACAAGCAAAGTAAAAAGCCAAGCAAGCAAAACCCACCGCAGTCATTTTTCAAGTTGCTACCAAATTAGATTTTCCCTTTGAAAAGCATAAATCGGTGAATATTTTATATGGAGAGCCTTGTTGCTTCTGGGTGCCTGCAGCAAATATTTCTGCCAGTTACACCAGCACCCCAATAAACACTAAACAAGAATATAGCTAAATTCCCACCTTCTGAGCTGCCACAAAGAAGTGAGTAATATACTTAGCAAATCATGCACAGCACGCTGAAGAACACATGGTTACTTGTTTCCTTTATCCTTCCAAAAATGAAACTGGTAAGGAATAGGAAAAGAACGTCCAGCAGAACATCAAGCCATGCTTCTGCTGCATCAAACCCCCTAAACATCTATTAATTGAACAAAAGTTACAAAGTCACTGAGCGTGCCAACATTTTCTGAAGAGCTGTAGGTGCAAAGGGGCATCCTCTTCTTAAATGAAGAGGGAAGGAATGTTCCATTCTCTTAGCACAAGAGATTTTCCTATTTTCCTCTTAAACTAGGGGAAAAAAAAAAAAAAAAAAGAAGTCAAAGTAGAAGGAGCTGTGGGTGCCCCATCCCTGGAGGTGCTCAAGGCCAGGCTGGTTGGGGCCCTGGGCAGCCTGGGCTGGTGGGGGTCAACTCAGCCCACAGCAGGCAGTGGAGCTCCATGATCTTTAAGGGCCCTTCCAACCTCAGCCGTTCTGTGATTCTTTGATAAGATGACACTCAGCTATTTTCTGTCCTACACAGAAGGTTTTGTTTAATTCTAGACATCAACACTGGAATTACCATGAAAGATACTTCAAACAACTACTGTAGTTTCAAAGCAAGAATTATTCCCAAAGGTGGAAAATATGATTTTCATCCTAAAAAAGAGAGAGCCGAGTTCTTGCCCCCTCCAACAAACCCATCCACAGGTTTGGATCTTTCTTAGAGCGTTAAGAAAAGACAGAAGAACTTTTCAGGAGTGTACAATGACTCTTAAACAACTGCTTAATGTATTAAATCTTGATGACTGCTACAAGAAATATTTGAGCACCAAAGCTGCCAAAAAACCTTGGAAACAAAAACAAATGGAGTGATAATTGAATATTAAAGAGCAAAAACAACTTGCAGGGACAAAGGAATGTGCTGACTAAGGCTAATAGCTCTGGCTTCTGTCAGAAACTTTTGGAAATGTATTTGAAGAGAAAAAAAAAACAACAACAAAATAAGAACTGTTTTGATGCCTTGCTTGCTGGCACCTATCTTCCAAGATCAGTTCTGAGAAAGCTTTGGGACTTATCCTGCCTGACCCACACTGGACTTTTCTGTGAGATTTCTGCTTTGCTTTAACTCAAAAGCTCTCTCTGACCTTGTTTCCATCAAGCAAATGCAGGAGAACAGCCTTCCTGCTCAGCTCACAGAGCAGCCCCTGTGCTACCTTTATCCTGCCACCAAAAGGCAGAGGTCTGAAAGGACAGAGGGACACAGTCACTTCCAAGCTCTAAAACGTTGACCTTGACCCCACCATACTTGTGGCCAGCACTACAAAGCACTAGGTCACTGTTTCAGTGGGATGGATGGGCCTTGGCTTACTGCATGTTCCTCCATCTTCAGTGAAACGCATGCAATTTCCTGTGGGAAGCACTGTTTACACATTTTCTTAAGAAAAGCTTGTACCAGTGGAAAGTTCCAGCTGGCCCTTCAGCCAGCCCTCCCATTTACTCTCTTCCCTGAAGCTCACAAGAGGCAGAAGTAGCAGCACTGGCACTTCTCCCTGGGGTTCTGGCTATTCACTCCCAGTTTCAATCCCAGAAACTTTCCTTCTGGGAAAACAGCACATCTGTTGGCTACTGACAAACCAACTCCTGCCCTATCCAACACAACTTGCCCTATCCGCCCCTTCAGTCAGATCTATCTTAAGTCTTCAGGATGTGCAACGCTCTGATCACACCCATCTGTTTTACTAGCTGTATTTTCATCTTTTGTTGCATTTCTTTTAATGCATCAACTGACTTTTGAGTGTTACTTTACCAACAGTTAAAAATTGTAATTAATATTTGTTAGGGCTAACAACTAGCATGCAGAATCAGGGACCAAACAGCTAATATTTACATTCCTCCTTCTGTCTGCTTTTTAGAATTAATCAAGTGACACTATGCTTAATGCTTGAATAGGATCACAGAATGGCTTGGGTTGGAAGTGACACCCATCCAGTCCCAACCCCCTGTATGGTGTCCCCTACCAGATCAGGCTGCCCATGGCCCCATCCAGCCTGTCCTTGGGCACCTCTAGAGATAGAGAGAATGATTTGCAAAGAGGAGATGAACAACAACAACAGAACACTCTCTGCCCTAAAAACAAGTCACCTGTGCATAGCCTTAGGTGGCTGTTAGTGCCTGCTGTGTCACTGCAGGGACCAGGCTGTTCTGCAGGGTTCCTCTTGTGTGAGGCTGCAGTGCCTCCCTCTGCCTTTTAGCAAGGGCCAGAAAGCTGGAGCAGCCAGGATTTCATAATAAAACTGTTTAAAAGGTCACACCTGGGAAGATTTATGCTATTACAGAGGGCACAGGGGTGTTTTGGTGGGGGCTGGGAAAGTATGGAGTGAGTTTATAGAGGGAAAACTTGGGGTAGTTTGGAGAGGGTGGAGGTAAAATGTTGGGCAAAATGATTGTTTTTTTGGGAAAAACTTGGGTTATGGGTACAGTGAATGTTTCTGAGGTAAATTAGGGGGAATATAGATGAATTGGGAGGAAGGAAGCTGGAGTAACGTAGGTGGCACAGCTTAGGTTGTAGAAAAAGACTGAGGTAAGCTTAGAGGGAAAAGAAATGACTTCTGAGGGCAAAGTCAGGTAACTCAGATGGGAATTTTTTACGGAAAGTCTAAGGTAATGTAAAAGGTTAAAAGAATGTAGTTGGGAGAAAAAGGCAATTTGGGGAGGGGGTGAAGAAAAGGCAATACAGAGGGCACAAAGTGAGCATTTTGGGGAGCAATTTGAGATTAATGCTTGCAAAAATCTGAGAAAATCTGGGAAAATCTGAGGTAGAGAGCACAAAGTAAACATTTTCTGAGGAGGAAACTGAAATAACTTATAAAGGTGATGTTTTTTAGGGGAAAATCGGTGTAATTTATAAGGGATAAGAACTGGCTTTTTGAGATGTAAAATCTGAAGTAAATTAGTGGGTAAAAAAGGAGTATTCTTATAGGCAAAAGCTGAAGTAAATGAGAAGGGAAAAGAGGTGTTTCTAAAGGAAAAAAAAATGAGTGAATACAGATAGTACAAAAAGACATTTTTTCAGTGAAAATTTTAGATAACATATGTAAGGTAAAGGTGATGATTTGGGGGGAAAAAGCAGGTAAATTAGGATGAGAAGTCTGAGATAAATTAGAGGGTGCAATGGTGATGTTCTGTGAGGAAAAGCTGAGGCAATATGGAGGGGAAAATAGGGGAAAATGTGAAGGAAAAAAATGAGGTGATTTAGTGGTCACAAAATGAGAAATCTTGGATGGAAAAGCTGAAGTAAATTACAGGGGATAAAGGTGATGTTTTCTGAGGAAAGAATTGAGGTAACATAAAATGTAAAAAAAAAAGAGTTTTTATTTTCTTATTGTTGGCATGGAAGCACTTGCTGAGGACAGGGAGGACAGGGGGATGGGGGGCCGGCCCACCTCCGGCCTGGGCTGGAGCTTTGTGCTGCATGAGGCATGGCATGGGGAGAGCTCTGTAGGCATGGCAGTGCACGTCCCTGGCACTCTTGGATGGACCCCTTGTAACCAGGGTGGTTATCTCTGGCCCTGGCCTTCCAGAGGTATGGACTGAGATGTGTGGTGCATACCGTGCCCTCTGTGCTCAGGGCTGGGGTCTCAACTCTTGGTTACGCTGCTCATTTGCATGGCTGCTGAGATCAGCTCCTGCTGCTGGGGGAAGCTGAGCTCTATGTCTGCCTGCCTGTGATCAGAGCTGTGGGTCTGGGAGCCTTTCTCTTCCAGTGGTAGTTTGTGTGACCATCAGTGAGAGCAGGATGCCTTGGAATCAGACAGAGGGGTCCTGTTTGCCTTTGGGACCAGGGCTGCCCTTGTCCTGGTGTCCTATGTGCTTTGCTGTCCAGGCTATGGCTCGACCCCCTGTAAGCAGGGGTGCCACTGCTTTGCGTGCCCAGCTCTACTTGCCCAGAGTGCCCAGCTTCAGCACTGCTCCAGCAGTATCTGGAGCTCTGCTGCGCATCCGATGGACGAGAAAATCATGTTGATGCTGTTTTCTCTGGGGGTGATGTGGAGGATGATTGGGGTTGAGCTGGTTTTCAGGTGGTGCCTAGGGATGGAGCTCCTCCAGGTGTAGGAGCTGGTGTTCTCGTCCAGCTGTGTTCTCCTTCCTTTTGCAGCACCAGTGGAAAAGGAAGAAGATGCAAGGGGAAGATAAAGAGTGGGAAAGAAAAAAAAGACTTTCAAACTCTCTTCACTATATAGTAACTACAATTATAGTAGACTAGCAGTGTGGTAACACCTGGAATGTATTATGGTGGAAGATGGTATTAGTGCTTTCTAAACTCACACTGCTATAGTGCATAACACCAGGACATCATCTGAAATTGGAGTATGATGTTGTTGCATTGCCCTCGGTCAATTTATTACAGTAGCTTGGTGGCTGTAGAGGTTTTTGGCTGGACTGGAGTCATATTGGCTCAATGAGTGTGTGGTGATCAGAGGTGACGTCTTGTGATGTGATTATGCCAGTTTTATGGTAGGTTAGGTAATGGTAGGTAGGTTTTATGGTATTAGCGTGGCTGTGACACAGTATGAATCTTGTGGTACAGCACAGTTCCTTTGTAATTTTTGCAGTAGTTGGTGTTACTGCAGTGTCATAGTGATGGTTTTTTGGAAGAAGTCTGACAGCACCTTGTTTTGGACTTACTTAGCCTCAGTTCAAACATTAGGAAATCTATACTAGAAGGTGTGGGTGGCTGCAGTGCACCCAGTGTGGTGATAACAGGCTCTTGCCTCACAGAGGAGCAAAGCCCTGCTGTCAACATCAAATTATTCTGTAGCTTGTGAGCAAAGCTGTTGTGAAGCGCAGTGCACAACTGCAGCACGTGCAAATGGACGAGCTGTGGCTGCACAATAAAACAACACCGTGCTCTGTGAGCCCGCGCTTCAGACTCGTGACAGGTTTGTGCAAAATATTAAACTCATCCCTATCCAATTAGATGTTTCCGTTGGAAAGCACAAGAGAGGGAAGACGTTAGGCGGAGGAGAGATGCAGTAAAGCAGCAAAGCAGCTGCAGTGTGGAGCAGCGGCCCCCGGAGGGCGCCCGCACCGCACCCCGCGCCCCCCGGCCCTGCAGCAGCGCTGGGGCCGTACGGCTCCATCTCGTGGCTCCGCAGCCTTTTGGCTCCGTGCCTGCAGCTTGGCTCTTTGGGACGTGCATCCCCTGCTGCTCCGCAATACGTCCTTACTTAAAACGAGAACGTGATTTTGTAGACGGTTCAGGAGCACCGTCGATGACAGCAATAACTTCACACCGGCACCACTGCAGAGCGGTGATGGAGAACGACATGTTTGGTGGCTGGATTCCCATACCCTCCTCCAAGAATGACTCAGTGCAGATGGGAGGTTTGAAGTGGATTAAGCCCACAGCTGAGCAACCTCATTTGTCCGAGAGGCTCCGGCAGCAACCTGTAATCTGAGTTAATCAACGAGTTTATTCCCACCTCATCAGCAAACAAGCTGCAACGTGTGCTGCACGAAACACACCTCCTTGTTTTCTCTGCTGAACAAAAGTCACTCACACAGCTGCAAGACAAGGTCTAAAGGGGGACAACCCACCTCTGATTCATATAGTTGGGGTCACAGAAGTTTGTTTACGTGACACCGATCCCACACTCCAGTTGTTCTTGGTTTTCACTGAAGCCCCAGTTTGTGCTGGGAACTTCTGGCGTGTCAAGCTCACCTTTTGGCAAAGCTCACCCAACACCCACACTCTCACTCACGTGCTGTACTAGAGAAGAAATCTGCTTTGGGGGTCATTCCTTCCCTTTGGCAGCTGGACACACTTCCCTAGTGAACAGCGACTATGGGGCAATCCCTCACACTACAGCGAGGCTCAAAAACCACGTTTGGTTGCTACTACCACCCCTCACCCCTGGAGTCTCTACTCATGAACCTGGGTAGCACATCTCTGACTGGCAACAGCTTTTCATCCTACTTTTCCTGTGGTTTGAGCTAACAGGGCTTTTACTCTACTCCCACAGGCATCACCTTCAGCCACACAGCAAGTCACAGTTTCAAGAGCAAGGTTTCACAGAAGCAACAAAGAGATCCACTGATCTGTAAGAGCATGAGTCAAAAATAACTGTTGTCAGTTACACAACCAAACTTCAAACAACTCCCTCAAACACACCTCAGTTTGAAGGCTTTCACAGATCAATGGACCTGGTGCAGAACATACAGACAAGCAAAGCTACCAGCAACTGAGAGCAGGCTGCAGGCTGCCATGCTGGGCCAATGCAAAGAAAGAAAATTGTATTTAAATGGTTTTGGTTTGTGTTTTGTTGTTTTTTTTTTTTAATTTTATTTTATTTCAACTAATGCTTTGCCACCATATTACATCACTTTGAATAGCTCAGAATAGCAATATGATCTCAAAATATAGCAAACAGCTTGCCAAAGCAAGATAATATTAACTCCTATGGATACAGCATCTTCCTTCTTTGGCGACAATGCTTCCTTTCATCTGTAAAAATAGTTCTATATTCCAGCACATTTGCTCTTTAGTTTATTGAACCCTGCTGTTCATAATATTTGCCTCTTCCCTGCACAAAACCTCCCCACAGTGTAGTATGGTTTTATATTCAACAGCATTTTAAATAAA
The DNA here is from genome assembly GCF_905368555.1 of Meleagris gallopavo. Classification (NCBI taxonomy): domain Eukaryota; kingdom Metazoa; phylum Chordata; class Aves; order Galliformes; family Phasianidae; genus Meleagris; species Meleagris gallopavo. Next base: position 2,942,427 of record NC_139412.1, on the reverse strand, counting down.
AAAAAGTTATATTTCTCATGCAGATTTCTGTAAAAATTATGTTCTAGGTACACACAACTGAACCAAGATGCATACAAAAATGCATTCACTTCCATTCTCATGTGCAGCTGTGCCCTCAGCAACGTGATATCAGGTGTTACTGTGAGAAGTTCAAGGATGGTGGTATTCTCAGATAAAGTCTAACTTAAAAATACCAAAAAAAACCCTTTTTTTTTTTTTTATGAGCAGCAAGAGAAAAAAAAACTGCCATGCTTTATTTGTAAAGTAATCAAAATAGTGATATGTATAAAAAAAAAAGCACCATGTAAAGAGAATACCAGAAGAAGATCCATCTTCCAAGTCACACATTTCTCACTTAGCATTGTGAGCTGCCCTGCAGGCCCCAACTTGTATGGTAGCTTTGTTTGCAATGTTAAGGAAGTGGTCAAACCTAAAATGTGCTTGGACCAAATGACAGCAATTAAACCAGATTGCAGATAGAAATAAAATTCATTCCCATTACAATTAATACCAACCACCTTATATAGCCCTCAGGGGAAAAAAAAAAAGGAAAAAAGGAAAAAAGAAAAAAAATCAAGAACTACACACCAAGAATTGGAGAACTAACGTGGTAAAACAGCTCCAGAGCAGCACTGTAAGATGCTGATCTGTTGTGAATGCATTTCTGTGAGCTCTTGATAAGTTAAACTTTCCTTTGGGAAAAGAGCACATCTGTTGGTTAAGACTCCTCTCCCTGAGAATTTTGATACGCTTGTCTTGCAAAGCAAAACAACATCCCTTGAACTTCAGCAGTTCCTAGGCCAACAGCATTTCAACGTGGACACAGCTGGTCTGCTACTCATGCACCCAGGGTGGCAGGTTGGGTTTTTGTTGCGTTTTGTTGTTTATTTGTTTTAATTTTTACAAGGATCAACCCTTTTATACTCGCTTCATCCCTCTGCCCATCAAGCAGGCAAACACGGTCATGACCATCTTCGGTTTCACCTCTACAAGGTCTTCTGGAAGAGCATAGACTCGGGCACCAATTCTTCTTGCCATGGATACAGCATACCTATTTGCCATGGAAAGAAGACTCTGTCAGCACATGGACTGGAACCCATAACCAAGAAACCAGTTCCTGCCCTATCCAACACCATCTCATCTACTGTACTTGATTTCAGCTCAGCCTTCAGGATGTGCAGTAGTTCTCTCACACCAGTTTATACATCTGTTTGAAACTTTTGCCGTGTTCCTTTTCAACAGCACAGGCAAGTGTCTCTCGTGCAAACTCACCTTTGAACTGTCAAGCTCACTTTATCAGCAGTTAAAAGTTGTCATTTATATTTGTTAGGGCTAATAGCTAGCATGCATAATTGACGACTAATCAGCTAACATTTATATTCCTCCTTCTGTTTGCTTCTTAGGAATAATCGAGAGGCTGTTATCTACGTGAAAACTTCCTGTCATTCTGCCACTGCAGAAGAGCTGCAGAACACACATTCCAAAGGCAGGATTTAAAAGGTGTACTTTAAACTTGACAATCTATGATGATTCAACAAGATGAGAGACAGGCAAGGGTTCAGTCTCAAAATCCTGATGGCTGGCTGAACATTTCCCAAGCCTGAACAAACAGCAGTGATCTCTGTTTCTCTCCTAAGAAGTGCTTGGGCTATTCTGCATTCCTCTAAACAGGCAAGAGTCCAGCCAAGCACTCCTCAGGCATTACTGAGGAGAAGAGCAATTCAGTTCCAAAAAGGACTTCCTGTCTAAAAGATTAAGTGTAAAAAGAGATTGAAAACCACAGAAATACAGTAAAAACACTTGCAACTTTAAGTCATGGCATAGTAGGTGCACTCTCCCAGAGCAAAGCAGCTTTCAAGATGATAGACTTACTTAGCATTATTTTGTTTGTCATCTTCTGATAGATGACCAGTCTTTACAAGGTCATAGTTGATGCAGCCAGGCTGTATAGCATCTATTAAGTCCACAACTGCCAAGCTTGTGCTGATAGTCTTGTCCTGGAAAATAAAAGCAGAGAAACAAAGATGAATATCTAATCTTGAAGTGTACTTCTCACCTCACTTCAACTGCTCTGCAATGTGCAACAAAACAAGCTTTAAACAAGCTATTTCCAAGCAGGACTGTGAGTGATTATTCCCAGCTGGACCACAGGGAAACTAAAGTGCTGCTTCTCTTTTGGTAATAACATGAGATCAGGACACCAATTTACTGTAACCAGTCTGCAAAGCATTTACAGGCAGCAGATCCATCCCGTTGACCAGACCCCAGGGGACAATGCCTAAAACATTTGCCAACTCCAGCTTCAACACTTGATGGCACCTCAGCCCCCACTGCTCCCCTAGAGACCAATCACACTCCTCCCCTCTTGTGACAAAATCCCATCACAGCTCACTAGTCTCACTGCTATTCCTCTATGGCAGCCCAAAGCCACTTAGTTCCCAGCACAGTCTGGATCTTGTTCTGGATGCAAGAGGGGAACCTGCACCTTGAAATTCTGGATGGAGGTGGACTTCCCAGCTTCTTTCAGTGTCTGGTTTACCCAGTTGACTATAATGTCATCGTTGGCTTTCTGACCATCACCCAGGTCCTCAAGGACATTCAATGTGTACCTAAGCACGAGCAGAGACAACAAGGTTAGGCTCAGAGCCTGGGCTGAGACGCAGAGAGCACACAGCCTGGATGCAACAAGAGCCAACACAAGTCCATGGCAGCAAACCCTTCAGCAAAAACAAAGAGCCCTCTATCTTACATGAAATGTGATTTATATTAAAGCAGTAAGCTTTTCAAGTCTTTTAATGAAAGTTCACAAAATTGCTTGGGCTCAGGGCGCTCTTAAGCTGTTCAAACATCAGCAATTTGTTCAGAGGGGTAATGCACACTTCCTAGAGGCTTGGATCAAATCTTTTGTTAGTATTCTGGCCTCTAGTACCATGTATGGAGATGACACACAACAGGACTGCAGATATAACTTATTTTGTTCATCTAGTTCAGAAGAATTAAATGACAAGAAAAAAGGATATCAACTTCATCATCTGTTTTAAGTTAATATCCATTTTTCTTAAGTTTCTCCTTCCCCCTATTCCACTTCGGGAGTTATGAAACAGCAGTGGAATGTTCCTCCCATTACAGTTTTCTACTAAACATTAGAACAGAGATGTTGGGTAAATAGTCCTGCTTTGGGTTCCTACATGCAGGTCAGCCTTGAGCAGGTGAGAGAGGTGATTCTAGACAGCAGCACGCACACAGATCCACTGTGGGCACTCTGGAGGTCTCTGCTCCAGCTTCCCATGAGCAGCAGGATGAGCCCTGCCAGTTTTATCCAGCTGAGTCTTGAAACCTTGCCAAGGACAGAGGTTTGACAACCTCTGTGGGTGATCTGTTCCACTGCTCCAGTGCCCTCCTGGTAGAAATCTTCACAAGCTCAGCACTGCAATCAAAAGTTTTGTGTGTTTGAGACAGGCCTTACCTTCTCATCAACTGCCAGACTAAGGCTAGTGTCAGCGTTGGGTTTCCATCGTTCAGATCCTGTCCTCCAATGCCAACCAGGGAGAATTTGGCTGGGTGCTTTCCCAGATCAACAGCGTAGTTACAGTTTTCTAGCTACACAGGAAAAGAGTGCAAAGAATAATCACTCACAAACACACTCACTTGAATGGAAACCTCAAACAGGAATTTCTAGATAGTTTACTTTTATTTCTGCTCCTGGTGCTCATGGCTGCTTTGAAATTGTATCGAAATGCTTACCTTTTTCATATTTGCTCCAAGCTTAGGGTATGGGGGTTTGTTAACCTTATTCCAGTCAACAGGAACTTTGATCTTTTCATATAATTGTAGTATTACCAGTGCATCTTGAAGATCACTAAAAATGGAACAAAACATGACATGTAAGGGTTGAAGTACACTCTGATATTGTTATATCATGGATAATTACTACTATTTACAAGTTGTTGCAATTTTAGTAACTCTACAAAGGAAAACATTTTATGATTTTCAATGCAGAAGAAATACTCCATGTTTAACACTGAGTAGCTGTTAAGCTAATGCAGGTTTTCACATGATAACCACCACCAGATCCAGAAAACAATTTTGCTACACAAAATATCCAGAGGCAGACACCTGTTTCCATTGACCACAGGGGTCCAGAATACCCTGCCTCTGAACTACAATGATTTGATCAAGCCTGAAAATTAGATGGCATATGAATTTAGATCCTGTTGCTTAAGATGTACAAGCATTGGGAACTCAGTGTACTAATTTATGACAGGGAGGAGAAAACAAACCATCTTCAGTCCTTAAAACCAATTCCTGGTGTGCCAGCACCAGAATTCCTTAAGCTAAGGGCTGCAGGGAGGAGCACTGCCTATTCCCCAGCAGCCTTTCTCAAGCTACTTCTTCAGCACTGTGAGCAGCAGGACACTGGTGTGGGCACATCTCCAGTCTGACCTAAGCTGGGCCTTTCCTAAGAGCCTAACGCTTACCCATAGAGGTGATTTACGTGGGGGTTCACACCAAGGGAGTTCATCCAGTTACGGAAGGTTCGTTCCTCACGGGTCTCTCCTAAAAGAAAGAGAAAGAGTTCATGCAACTTTCTGCAAGTTCAGAGCTGAGAGGGGTTTCCTCCTTGTAAGAGGGGGGAGTTTTGAGCAGCACAGCTCAGAGTAGAAAAATATAATTATTTCCACTGTAACTTTTTTAAAGAAGGAGCGTTGCTCTGATCTTGTTTTGGTATCAGATTGATTTCACCAGGCACAAGTTCCATACATTTTGAAACAAAATGGAGCAAGAATGTCTTTCATATGGAGCTCGCTAACACCCTTATCCCAGTTCTGCCAACAATTTGTGCTGCTGTGAACATCTCACCACATTATTGAGGTGTTTCTCCCTGTGGCAGGAAACTACAAAACCACCTTCCCAGCCCTGGCACGGGAAGCCACTGGCAGTGCTCCTCCAGATCCAGAGCAGCCAAACAGGCCCTCAAGTACCCTCCTGACCTGCCCAAAATGAGTAAACAACCATTGCAGCACCGAAACCTCAAATCACAGGTGTTACATCAATAGGTGCCTCCGCAGGGCACAGCCTCTTGTGCTACAAATGCTCACTTGAGATATTTCCCTCCTACTGATATTTTGTGACTGATAGGACCATCACCTTCTAGCAGAGTCCAGTCAATGTCCTGGTTTTCAGGCTTGGTAAGCGCTGGGTACTTGTTGAAAAGGTTTGCAACGAAGGCCAGGTTCAGTTTGGGATTTCCACTGACCACATCAGCCGGCGTGACGAACTGCCGGCACCCGAGCCGGTCTGCCTGCTGCAGCATGTACTCTGCTCTGCGCAAGTCGTCCTTCTCCTGCCAGCAACACGAGAGACAAGAGCTGTCAGAGAAGAGATCGGGCTGCAAAGCAGATGGGAAGCTGCCGGAGCAATGTCACCACTCCACCCGCCTTCACTAGGCATCAGTTGCTAATCAATTCAGCAATTGAAGAGATGAAGCATCCGCATTAATCCCTTCTGCTGTTGGTACACTTGTCCCTGTTTGAGTCTGCTTTTCTTAGTATAGCCCTTTCCAAGTTTCTACATTTTCCATTATTATTAAATTATTGGGTCAAAAGGAGAAGTCGGCATGCCCCCAAACACAGAAAAAATGCAAAATATTTCTCAATTATTCATGTTAGTTGGCAGACGGTGATCAGGTCTGCAAGAGTCACTCATTTAAAACATACCCAAGGTGCGTACATGCCCACTGACACTTTACACACACTTGAAATTAAGATACCAGGTCACCTAGAAGTCATGAGGGCAATTGCAGGGTCACAAGTAGCAGCTGTACAGTGTGAGGACACAACAGCCTGAATACTTACATTGAAACCCGACATGTTAATATCGATCTGAGGCTCTCCTTCTTTCTGCCCTTTGGGTGCAATTTGATTGAGAAGGTGGAAATAAGCTCTAGAATCCTGAAATGGATGAAAAATAAAGCTCAGGTTTCCTGCACAGCAGCGCATACACCATAACAATTCATTTCAAGCTCATCTTTATCAAGTCACCATGTCTAATTGGCTTATGTACCTTTACTGAATTACCAAAATCTGTAAGCTTGACAGACAATAACAGAGCATGATGGCAGAAATCCAGGCAGCAGAAAAGAAAACAAAAGGAAGAGGTTAGAAATATTTAAGGTGAATAATTATGGTTTTTAACTGCTTGAACTCTGCCTTTACTGCACACTCTGCTGTGTGCTTTTCCATGTGGGCCTCCATCCCAGTCGTGCTTTCCTTCCTCCCAATTGTTAGCCAAGCAAATAAACTCCAGAAATGTGATGGGGTCAGCTTGCAAAAATTCCCCATTGACCAGGAAGCATCACCCCCTGGTTTTCACTACTACAAAGAGTGAGAAGAGAGCCACCCCTTGCATCTGAAAAATCATCTGTGAGCCTCCCCACTCACATTAATACTTAGCTGAGTGTAGAGAACAAGGGGTCTCATCTCCCTTCCTCTCCCAGGCCTGTGACGTTTTGGATGAAATGTCACCACCCACAAAGAGAACATGGAAATCACACTCCCCAGGGATGCAGCTCATTATTGCATCCTGTCTGTGTTAGCTGCAGCACAGCCCTTTTTTACGTGCTCTTGGAAAACAGTTTTGTTTTTTGTTTTTTTTTTTTTTTTTTTAAAAGATGGATTAAGAACATTGAAAATGTAGGAAGAACACCACTGATTAAAACACACAGCAGCTGTGCAGCAGGATCCCACTGGAGGAAACATTCATACAGTTTCATGGCAAGAGATGGCAGCATTATGATTCCTTAAATATACTATTAATGAAACCTCCATTAAACCTATTATTTGGAGGATTAAGGTTAAGAAAGGTCCTGTCTCTGCATTAAGGGCCTCACAGATGCATGCAAACACAGCCCTGGCAACTCCCAGCCTTTTCCCAGACACCTGTGGCCCGGAGAGCTCTCAGTACCTTGATGTCTGTGCTGAAGTTATTGATTTTGTGCCAGCCTGCATTTTCCAAGTGGAAGTTTGCCCATCTTAGGAGCAGTTCTTCTGGGGATAGTTTCATAAGGTCCTCCAGATTTTCACCATCACGAAGTAAGGCAGCCAGTGCTGGAAGAAAAATGCTTGTGAATGGAAGGAAGGAGTTTCAGCAAAGGACCAAGCAAGCACAGTGAGACTGCTGCAGCATGATGTTCCCACAGCAAGAGGGATCTGAAGAAAATAAAGTCATCGCAAACACGTTCCCAAGGAGCCGAAGCCTTCCTCTGCCCTGGTTCTACTGCCAAGAGCTGTGGGTGCCCCATCCTTGGAGGTGCCCAAGGCCACGGGGATGAGGCCCAGGGCAGCTGAACTAGCAGGGGGCAGCCAGCCCATGGCACGGATTAGAACTGGATGTGCTTTAAAAGGTCCATTCCAACCCAAGCCATTCTACGAAAGCAAACTACAAGCGCTGTAACGTCCACTTGGACCACATCAAACATGCACATCACACCCAAGCAAGCCAACTTCTCAGCTACAAACCAGCTGGCGGGCACTCGGCCTGGCGCAGGCCCTCGACGAAGCTGGTGGCCAGTGCTCCCCTTTCGGCAGAGGGGAGGGAAGAGCTGATGGGGCCAGAAGCGGCAGCACGAGCAGCGCGGGCCGGAGCAGCACATCGAGCCCCTCGGCAGCGTGGGAGCAAGTCGGCATTCATGCTCTGCAACTTATCACTTAGAGAGCTTCATTTACCTTCATTTCTGCTGAGCTCAATGTCGGCAAACAAGCCAATCTTAATGATCTGCCAGAGAAGCCCAAGAACCAGGTGGGGTTTCCCTTCCCTCAAGTCCTCCGCACCAATATTGACAACATGACACCCGATGGCGGATGCAGAATTCAGCGCCAGGTTCAAGTTCTCCTGCAGACAACACAACCACGTGAGATGCAGCCCAGGGAGATGCCAGTTTGCCTCTCATCCAGCGCTGGCAGAGCGGGGAATTCCCCCTCGTCCTCACGTCAACAGCTCAGAGGAAACGCTCCCAGCTGCCCTGGTCTGAAGCTTTAATGGAGCTGCCAGCAGCAGGCTGAACCAATAAGAACCAAAGGAGGCACAAGGGTTTAATTTCAGCCTCTCGTATTTAGTTTCACCCTTTTAGTCAGTTGCATCTAATGGAATCCACAAGAACATGGATGGAGAAGCATGAAGGTATCCATGCACACGCGGGCATCTGTGCAAAACCAACCTGCTTTGCTACAAAGCAATTCAAAGAGTCCAATAACCGTAGTGTTTTGAAAAGACAGCACTGTATCTAACCACTACAGCAACATAGGAGGGAACATAGGAGCCATTTTATCCATTTTGTCATTAAGTTATCATTCTTGTCTTTTGAACTGTACTCATAGCACTGTGATTACCAATAACACACCAGACAAAACTGCCTTTAATAATTCAATCCAAGTTATAAAACTCTTTCCTTTCCGTATTTCCACAATAATTCTTTGAGCCACTGTGCTGAGTTTCCCATTACTCTGAATGTGCATTTCTGCCAACACACAGAACTGTATCATACCTGAATTATGAACGGTGTGAGTTTCTTCTTGTTAATTGCTCTTTCATCAATTGTGTCCGGAACAGAAAGATTGATCATTTTGCTATCAGGAGGAAAAATAGCAATATTTGAACAACATCCAGTTTTTAATCTCAACAAATTGTTGTATTACTACAATGCTCACCACAGTACATTTCCTTTTATCTCCTCATCTTTGTGGGTTATTTTGGTTTGTTTTTCTATATCAAGGTTGTGTAAATCAGATGTTCACGTTTATGTTATCAAGAACGTATTTGGAATGTATCTGAAACTAATAGCTAAGCCTGAAACCTTAAACATCTCCCTAGCCACCATTGATCTCAGCTGCTGGAGCAAAAAGAGCACATGAATTATTCACAAATGCAGTCACTGAACTACTGAAGACTCATTGCTATGTTGTCAGGTGCTGCAGTGTAGTAAGACAACGCTCTTCCTCCTGTTGTACAGATGTACTATTGCTGACAAGAAAAACTGCACCAAAACAAGTGCAAACACTGAGAGCTTAGTGGGGAAGGTGTGAGCAAAATGGATTTTTAGTCAACAGAAAACACAACACGTTTTTACTTTATATTGTGAACTACTTTCTACTCAGTCTTCGCCTGAATAACTGAATTACTTGAAACTGTGGAAATAAAGGTCACAAGGTAAAGCAAAGCTTGTACCAAAGCAGACACATCGCACAGACAGTAAAGCCTGGGTGACTGAGCCCTTCTTCATACATGCAACACTATACAGACACATTGGCACACAAAACCAGCCTAGCATGCAACAGAAATTCCCCTACCCATCAAATTTGGGGGGTTTATTTTGTTTGTTTTTTAAAGTCAGGAGCCATCATGACTTACCACAGCACAATCCCGTCTCCCACCGCTTTGAACAGGTCGTCTGTATTTGGGTTCATTGGAATAACGTGCCTACAGTCAGCATCATTTTCCAGGGCTTTGTTTATCCAGTTTACAAAGGCATATTTTTCTTCCTCTAAGATTTAATTCATTTTAATATAAATTTAATACAGGCTTCTTCACAACATAGCAAAATTTTCCCAGAAGTGCTTACAATAGCCCAGGAAAAAAAACACACTGCCACTATTTTATTGAATACACAGAGTTTAAAAAAAAAAACAAACACCTGAAATTAACTTCCATCTATCAGAACGTTCTCGCCATTTACCCATTACATCTTAGCCACATCCAAATGTGACACAAGGACTTCATCAGCAAGCACAGTTAACAAAACAAATAAGCACATGTTTAATTTACACGTTGCTTATCTTGCGTTACCCTGCATCCAGTCCTGCTCTTCACCTCGATCTGTGATTATTCAGCTATTGGAGAAAGCACACTATGTGGCAGATAGCAGAAATCTGCTCTTTTTTTGCCTCCCCTCACCCAGAGAAGAGCAGAGAGTCAGAGATGTACCTGAGTACGAGTGCTGTGTCCCCTCACTGGAGAGCTCTGAGGTGCCCCCGATGGCACAGATGCCCTCCTTCCTGTTGATGGCTTTTCTGAAAGTTTTAGCAATGTCACTGCTTTTCACCTCTTGGAATATCTACAATTGAAAGGGCTCTGTTAGAGTGACAAAAAATGCCTTCAAAAAATGAGAGGGCCGCAAAAAAGAAACAGGAAAAAAAAGCTACATTCTGCTTCTCAGCTTTGAAGCAAACTCTGTGGTACAATCAGCAAACGTGAAGGGCCTAGCAAAGTTGTAGTGGGATTAAATGCAACAATGGCAGTGGGCAGAGCTGACCCACTCTCTAACACAAACTGTGAGTGGCCACTGAGGCAGCAGCAGTAGGTTTGCAGTAACCCACACACATTTACCTTCCCACGTGGATTTCATGAGACCGGGAGCAAAAAGTGAGAACTTTGCAATAGGAAAGCAGATACACATGCAGCAGCTTCCACAGAACCAAAGCTGTTGTGCAATTTTAACCTTTCAGTGTAAGCCAGGTGCTCATGTGGCTTTAGTTCACACACAAGGCTTTGTCCACAACCCACAGGAGACAACAAAAAACCACCTATACATCAACACAATACACTGCCTATGCAATCTAATCTGCAATAACCTGTAACAACAGGTAAGCTTTTTTCTAGCAGGCTTAGACTACCTGTCAAAATGCATTTCAGGGAAGAAGAGTTCTTTTAGCACAGGATTACACCGTGTGGTTTCTGCAGATTGCATGCCATCACTAGTGGCCTTGAGGTCCTACAGAACTGAGGAACCATTAAACAAATGAAAGGCCAAATGAATGATCTTTGAATAGAAGGTCATTCAAATACTGAATGGTTTGAAGCCTATTGCAATTCCCCCCAAAACTGGTTCCAGCCAAATTGAAAATACAAATCAAAAAGTGTGCGTATTTTTATATTTGCTGGAGTAGTGGGATTACAGAGCTTCATTGAAAAGACATGCTTTAATTCTGAGGTATCACCAAGTCGCTTGACCCCAAACTCAAGGGGGTTCACGGCTTACCTGGTACCAGAAATCCCAACCAAATTGCTCAGAGTTGGAAAACAACAACAGTTCTGCTCACAAAAATCCTACAACTAACCACTGTTTCTGCTGTACAGCCTGGTTGCCTGTAAGACATTTTCCTGATGCTTACTTCATCATTGGTACCATTAAAGTCTGACAGAAGAGATTTATTTCTTCCTTCCTAGGGCAAAGAGTTATGGACCACTTCAAACCAACAGCTGAACCATGCACCCAGCATGCAAGCGTTCACAAACTGCAAACAAACCCCAACTTACTAGTTGACTCCGAACTCAAAAGTTCAGAGGGTCTGAAAACAATTAAGGAACAGAAAGTGGTGAATCTAAGTTGACATGAGAACAGCTCCCTAAACGTAGGAGGAGAACAGCTCCTCTACATGTATTTTATGACATCATTCTTCCAACATTCAGAGTATAAAAAGGATGAAGAGATGGATACTGAACCACCAGCACATCAGAGGAAGCACTGTCCTTTTGAGAAGACAAAATAAAGCAAGTTGATAAAATCTGATCTATTTCCAAACATTGGACCCATCCGCCAGCTTCTCCCACCTCCCTACTCCTGTCCTTCCCTTTTAAGGCTACACACAGATCTGAAAGATCTGAAGTTTCCTAGATTGGCATCTAGAGTAATTTCAAAGTATGCCTTGAAATGCCCTCTCAAATCTTTAGCAAGTATTTGTAGTCTGATTAAATTAAGAAAGGAAATTACACTGCTTCTCTGGGAAAACAGCATTCATCTGCGTGCCTGGAAAAAGAGTTGCTCCCGGTCAATCCTCAGAGCTTGGAGAACTGGAAGTCTTTTGTCCAGTTGCCACCCCCACATGGAAATAGAGTTCCAGCCTCCAATGGGCTTTTCATAAAGGAAAAGCGTGTAGAAGAAAATTGTTTTGTTTTGTTTGAAAAACAATGCATTTCCTCTTTGTCCAAATCTACAGCCTGATAATAACAGCACAGAAGACTGTAGAAGTCTCTATATGACCAAGGAGCTGCCTGTTACCAGGAAAATCCTCAAAAGCAATCTGTTTGTGGAAGGAAAACTAGAATTATGCCAAGTCGACCCTTTTCAGACTGTTTCTTTGGCTTTGTCTAAAAGAAGACCCTGAGACCACATCCTAGACTGCTGGAAATTCAGCAATAGCACTTACATAGACAAACTCTTCAAAACTAATCTTCCCATCCTTATTCTTGTCGCTGTCGATCATGAGCTTCTGTATGATCTCTCTCACTTTGTACCCAGGGAGAGGCAGGTTGGCTTCCTTGAAGAGCTCGTGCAACTCATAGTCACAGATGAACCCATTGCTGTTGAGATCTGGGAAAGAAAAGGGATGGAAGAAGGTAATTTCGAAACACACCAGACATCCAATGGGACAAACTCCAGAAAGTGGGGGAGAAACACCATTCCCGTGCTCAAATGTGCTTTATGGAAACAGATGTCCACAAGACACAGAGTTTAGGCAGGATGTCCTAGAGTGACTGGTCACAGCACACCTGTTTTAGGACCATGCATCTTTGCTGATGGCAGGATCTGTGTAGGATGCAGGCACACAGTGGGACACCCACACCAAAAGTACCAAGCCCAAGAAGCACACATCGAATAGACACTACCCAGGAAGCATGAGTTCAGTGCACAGAGCTCACCCACAGAGAGGGACACAGCGTGTGCCACGAGCTCAGCCTGGCTTTGTGCAACAGCAGCTTCCAGGCAGACCTGAGCAAGGCTGATCTCAGTGCACATGACCAAGCCTGGCCTAAAAGTTTTGCAAGAGAACATCTGCGTTGCCATAAATCATCTCCAGAGCGTTACTTTTTGCATCTGAATTGCACCGCAGCTGGCTTCTGCATCAAAAATAGAAGGTCATGAAATGCAGCACGTTTTTGCATTCTGAACTGAAAAGACTAAGTCAGCACAGCATTTACTTTTTAATCACGCTGATAATGATGTTCTCCACTTATCGCTGACAAAAAAAAAAAATGCTGCCAGATCTTTCAGTGATGCCTATGAATGCCCTGCAGTGGCATTCAGTCAGCTACCAAGACATAGCAGCACGGCATGCCTAGCAAGATGTGATCACCTGCATGATTTGCTTGTTGTTTTCTTTCTCTGCAAGTGGAAACCTTGAGCTTTGCATGTCAACACATCCCAGCCCCTTTGCAGATAGCGTCACGTCTACAGACTACACAAACCGAGCTGCCTTTGCTGCGGCCACAGAAGGGTGCAGGTTGAGTGCTATTTATAAGGCAGCAGACTCTCCATAAGGCCACAGAATTTAATTGAGCTCAAGCAGCAGCTTCTGCTCCCCAGACACCCTTGCAGACAGCAGCCTGCACAATAAGAGAGCCTCACCAGCCCCAGCAATGCTGGCTTTTGTTCCTAAGGGAATCTCACACTGCAGTCACAGGGGTCAGTATTTATGCTTCAAGGGAGGCACTTTCTACAGTAAAAGAGTCAGGGTGGCTCAGAAGTCCAGTTTGCTAGCAAATTTTGAAAGTCAATTTACTTTTAATGGTGTGTCAGTAGTGGCTTTTAAGTTGTATTTAAAAAGAAAAAAAAAAAATGTTACAGCAAGCAGCATGTCCTCACCACCACCCCAGCCCTCCTCATTTTCCACATCCATATGGGATTTTAAGATTGTTTTCAGAAGTTAGCAAGAAAGTGAAATTCAAATGCTTATGGCAGATGTCCAAAGGAACAGTCCCTAGCTCTCAAACTAAAGAACAACATCAAGTCCAGTCAATTAATAAATACATTAAACTACTTCATGAAATGTCAGTGTTTACAATAATGCTGATGAATTAAAGTGGTTAGGGACGATGATTAACGATAGCAACTGGCTGCTGTCTGGCCTTCAATTTCAGATTTTATTCCAAAATAATATAAGCTTACAAAGGCAAGCTTCGTTAAACAGTCCAGTCTGAGATGTCATCAGTGAGCTATTTCCCCTGCAGATAAATCACAGCTTCTTCCGTTACAGCTTTCTTTCTTACTGCTAAATCTAACCACGTAATATGCATCTTTTTTCTATCTCATATCCAGGAGAAAAAAAACAAACACAGATAGGGAAAAGATTTGCTAATCTCTGGGGCCTATTAACCTGAAATAGAACTTCAATTTCACCTCCAGCACTCCTTAAGCCAACACCCACTGCTTGAGCCTGTGCTTGGATGAACCAACCACAATCTTTTGCCACGCTGCCAAACAAACAGGTGAATCCAGAAACACCTGTTCATCCCACCTTCCGATCAGCTCACCACCTAAAAATGAAATTTTACATCATATAACATAACCAATTGGAAGAGCTCTTACTGGTGAGAAACACACCTTAGTGCACCCCAAACCCTTGGGTCTCCACCACACAGTTCTTCCAACACTTAACAACATCCCAAACGCTCACCTCTAGGAATTACTTTTCTACAGCATCCTGGGAAAAAGCTGTCACCGATTTACTTCGTAGATTAAAAGGACACCTATGTCCCAGACTCTGTGGGAGGGGATGTACCAGCAAAGCAGGTCTGTTGGCTCAGATGCAAGACCCCACACCAAGCCAGAGTTTTTCCAGTAAAGACAGACTCACGTCAAGCTCTAGCTGCTCAGCCACAGAAAGGCACATTTAAGCGTTAAAGCCTGCTGGATGTGCCAGCCCATGGATTTGGCTTGGCAGCAGAGCCCAGTAACTAGCAGCTCACTGCGCAGTGGAATTTGGACCCATTCTTTTCCTAGCATGTCAAAAAGGTGTTATGCCATAGCCCTGTCAGCACGACAAATAGGCCTGAAACCCCATCCCACGAGGCAGCTCCCTCCCTGCTCACACTCCCCCTCTGAAAACACGGTCAGTATATCATGTAGCAGCATTACAAGATTCACCTTTGCAGCACTAGCAAGCTCTGTAATTGTGTGCAGCATTACTGCTGATCCACCATATGGTGCCTTGCTGGATGTCCTGCAACAGGGCCAGTGTTTGGACAGGAGGAGGTCTAAAATTCTGCTCCTAACAGAACCTGAAATGGCGTCCAACAGCTGAAGAGGCTGTCAAAATAGAAGCTATCCCAAACAAAATCCCTCGGCATACGACCCAGAATTACTAATGGAAGAAAGCAAAATTGTTTTACCAGACAAGCTACAGCCTGGATTCATTATAATCTGCCTGATGGAAAGGAAACTACAGCACATCTGAAGTTTCCTATTTCCACTGAAAGATGCATCGTGCCAGCGTGCTCAACCTGCCAAAGGTCACAGCAGTGATAGATGGCTCCATCTTCTGCCCATACGCAGGTGGCGCAGCAAAGCCACAAAAAACAAAACCCAAAAGCTGCTTCAAGTTCTGGCTCAGCTTCCTCCAGACAAGCCCTTAAAATAGCTTAAATAACAGGATGCAAGAGGGGAAAGTAAGCACACATTTCCTTTTAAGGACATAGGCTCTCAGCAGGGCGCTGGAGCGGGGTCACAGATCCCTGTTTGCCATAAGCTAGCATTTCAGAGCATTGTTTTACCACCTTGCAGCGTCGAACAAAATGTTCGCCTGCGCTGTTTTTAAGCACTTAACATTTCCAGAAAAGATCCTTATCTCCGCTTATTAGGAACAGGGAGAAGGAAGACAAATAAGCAGAGCAAGACTGCAGATTCTGTACCGCTGTTCCTCCTCTACCAAGTGCCACCGTTTGGCCAAGAGCAAACAGAGAAGCAGCAATAGCTGGTTGTTGAATACTGGGAGCTGCTTGTCTGAGCTGCAGATAACTTCAATACCTTATAACAGCCTAGACAGCTATAGAGTCCAGGGTGGAGGTGGCTCCTTCAGGCACAAAAGAGAGCAGTAAAGATGCTCTTGACAAACAGCATGGCAGTGTCTGTGGGTTGTGCCATGCCTAAACCATACAAACCAAAGGCTTTTTTAAAGGACAAGCAGAGCTCATCACACCTGTGGGTATATACTAATGGTTAATTACCACATTTCTCGTTACTTATGTTTTGACACTTTCATTTAAACTGAACAGAGATCCACCTCCCTTAGAGCAAGCTGGTTTCCTAACATAAATCACTATCTGCATAGGTTTCCCAGAGCAAAGGCAACCTACCAACCTCACTGACAAAAAGCCACTCCATTGCAGGCAGGTTAATCATTTTAAGTTTATCCAAGGACAGAACGGGCTACCTGCATCCTACTTTCAACAACATCTGCATTTAGAAGCATTATGCATTGAGAAGCACCATGGTCGCTCTCCGCCCTCTGTGCCAACTGACTTCCACCTGCCCTAAAGGTCTGGGGGAAGGGCAAAATGGGAGAGCAAACTGCCAAAAACACAACTTGTTTCACGTCCCACCACTGTTCTGTGAGAATCGGTGACCCTTGAAATCCACTTTTATTGCTGCAGATTGTGAACTGACAGCAAGCCAGAGCTTTAATCAGATGCGAGGCAGCACTCGAGCATCACGGATGTGCAGCAGGGAGGGGAGCGGGGTTGGACTGCCTGCACAACCCACTCCGCCCATTCCAGCCCCAGCTGCAGACTCTGACCTCAGCCTGCTGCTGCCACCCTGCTCCCACTCCTCCCTCCCATAAGCCCTACAAGGAAGCCAAACCAGCAGAAAAAAATTTCTCTCTGTCATGTCAGCTCTCTGCCCATCTAAGCTTCCCTAAGCAGCCTGCAATGGGCTCCTGCCACACCAGCCTAGGGGGAAGGGTGGGAGCAGGCAGAGCAACCCAAAGCATCTCCCGCTGCCAGGGAGGTGGGACCCAGGGAGACACGGAGCCACCAGAGGGCCCACAGTAACCACACAGCATTTTATCATCACCACAGGTGATGGCCAGGTATGCAGCTACTAATTAGGCTTTGCTACATGCACACCCAACTCGGTGCCTCCATACACCAGAAGTGTAGCACCTACACCTCTGCCAAAACAGCCCAAACCAGCACTCCCAGCACCAAGTCCTGAAGCAGTGGGGTGATGGGCTGACAGTTGGATGAGATGATTTTAGAAGCGCTTTCCAGCCTTTATGATTCTATGATACTAAGTGTTGCCTGGCCAAAGTAACAGGCCTCCTCTTTGTGCTCCTTGGCTAGAAGCAACACTCAGAAGCAGTGATGCTGCCAAGTGACTGTTGGGCATGAAGAGCAGGAGGGTGCCCACGTCCTGCTGGCATTGCTACTCCCAGGGATGGGAGAAACTCACTCCAAGCACACAGTAGACAGAGGCAAGGTGCCCTCCCTGTCCCCACTTACCAACTTTGGCAAAGGCCTCCTTGAGTTCCTCCAGCTCATCTTTGGAGATCTGCATGGTGACAGCCATTTCATGGATTTAGGGAGGACCTAAAGAGAGAAAAGGGCACTGTGTGAAACCAAGCTGTACTCAAACACAGGCAGTTCTGAACAGCAGTATAGTAATAAGCAGCACTAAGGCCACTGTAGCACTCAAAGCCACATTTGTCTTTCCAATAAGAAATTTAGACATGAAACTTGGAAGATGGGAAATGCACCCCTTACCAAGTCAGAAACCTCATTGGCTTTGTTAATATTTAGCTCAGTGTATTTATTTTACAGGCTGTGTTGTTCTGCACACATTCAGGCACCCACTGCAGGTGTGTGCTGCAGTTGGGAAGAGTTCCCACATCCAGGGATTTTCAGAGCTTAGAACAACACAAACCTAGAGTTTAAATGTTAATACAAGAATGATGGAATGGCTCTGCCTGTCTATTTGACCACAGAAAAGCACACAACTACCAAAAACAAACAACAAAGATTCTGAATAGTACTTCAAAAAGGTCTTTTTGCACAAAGTAGCATACCCAATACTTTTTGCTCAAAGGAAACAGTCTGTTTTTCAACAACAAAACTGAATAAACATTGATTTCCTGGAGTCAGTCTCTCGCATGTGTTGTAATCCTCTTTTCCAAAATCCAATTCGGTGCCACCTGCTAGCCTGGAGAACAGGTATTGTCATAGGAATGGTAAAATGCCAGGGATGTGCCCGTGTCCCCTTCCTGTGACATTTGTGACAGCGGCAGCAGATGATATTGGCACTTTGGTCAACACAAACAAAAAGAGATCGGTGATTTATTGGATGTGCAAACAGGACAAACTTTGTGCAAAAGGGTGCATGCTGCTGAACACAGCCCAGCATACACACACAGCTCAGGGCTTTTTAAAAATGGGGATGTGGGCAGGCTCCATGCAACTTCCAAAGAGATTTGCAACCCAAGACTTTCCAGCTCTCACTTTCTTAGCTACAAAGTGAAAGACTAAAAGGTTTTCTCCTCTGCCTATGGGAACAGACGCAGCCTGCTTCTCTGCGAGCAAAGGGATGAATGCAGATTTACAGAGCTTCAGAAAAGAGGATCCCAAAGGGCTGTCTCATTGCTGGAGTGAGAACCCAGGCTGGGATTCAGCAGCGCCTGTGCTGTGACGAGCAAACCTCTTTTGTTTGAAACTCCCAGCTGCTCCATAAGCACTTGTTTGGTTAAGAACTCTGGGTTTGCCTATCTGTAAATAATCACTTTCTGCAACACCTCACTCAGTCTAGAAAGAGGAAAGTCGTTAGAGATGAGAGTGATGGGCAGGCGTGGCACCCTGGGAATGCAGCACTCATGGGTGCCAGCAGCAGGGAGAGGCACCAAGAAGCTGCATCACTGCAGAGCGCAGAGGAGAGCCGAGCAGAGCCCACCTCCAAGCTCAGCAACCTTCATTACCAGGCTTGTACTGCAAGAACAGGGCAGAGGAGGAATTACTGCAAAACCTGGTCAAGCTGATGGAGCAAAAAAGCACCATGGTAAAATTTTTAACAGCCGCCAGACCAGCACCTTGGCTGTTAGTGAGCCAGCTCCCCCTGCAGCACTTGAGCAGCCCCATCCTCAAGGCCTCCAACACCTGGGTGCTTTTCCAAGGGATAAAGGAGTTGCTCAGCAAGAAAAGTCAGCTCTGAGCGAGCTCAGTGCACACTACCAAAGGTGGATTTCACAACTGGCAGAAACACGCTGGTTTCAAGATCAGCAGCAGTTCTGGCTGTGCATGGAATCACCTGGCAGGAGAGGCTGAGATCACTACTTTTTGCCTAAGCCTCGTTTATGCCAATTCACCTTCAAACCATCAGAGCTTCCCTTAAAAGGGATTTCCAAAAACGTCAGTATCTAACCTCTTATCGCAACTTAGCTTGCTGCTGTCTCTCCCATCCTTAACAGCAGAATGAGCAGTTGAAATAAAATAAATGCTGCATTGTTTGACTTTATCAGGGAATGATCACACTCTGGATACGCCCTGCACTTGTTGTTGGTGTGGATCTTCACTTAAAGAACAATTTCCTTTCCAGTCCCTATGCTTTTCATCTTAGCAAGTCTGTAAGAGAGATCTCTGTTTTGCCATCACTTTCTTCCTTCTTCCGTTCTCTCAACTTGAACCAATAAATAAAAAAAGCAAACACCTGACCTTGGTACAGCCTGAGAAGGGAAAAGCGTAGTATGATACAACAACACAGCATAGGAAAAGGTCAGCAGGCCACAGCAAGCTACAAGCAGACGGGCTGGGAGCTTCCAGCAGGATTAGCTGCTGGTGATGCTGTTTGGGTTGATCCCCCCCCACCCCTCCCTTCCCCCAGAGGAAGGGATTACACCTCCACTTGGCACAGGGGGCTGGAGAGGCTGGGAAAGCTTTTCAGTTTTCTGCTTTGTTTCTTTCTTTCTTTCTTTTTTTTTTTTTTTTTTTTTTTTTTTTATAGCTAAGTCAAGGGCATTCAGAATTGTGTTTTTCATTCAGATGTATTTCTAAACAATCGGCTTTGTCTTCATGGACATAAACCCCCTTTGTAATGCAGCATTGGCTATCACACATCAGCTGTCTCACTCAGACCCAGCACTGCAGTCCTCACGCCTCACCACATCCCACAGACTTGTGCTGGGCAAAGCCTCTGACATGGCAGGGCATGCAACGCTGGCCAGAGACAAACTGTGGTTAAAGTCCCATTGTAGAGAAAGGAGGGAAGGAGGAACGAATGAGGGAAACAAAAGATGACAGAAGGAAGTGATCCCACACCCATTTTGTACACTTGGTGTAGAAGTATAAATGGGAAGGCTCACTGGTTAATGTGCACCAAAACAGAGTGTTAAAGGAAGCAATTCCTGCTCAACCCCACCCCAAGTCCTACCTCCATCCCTCGGACATGGAGCAAGAGTTTGTGGGGCTCCCCGCCACCACGCTGCAGCAGCAGCTTCCCATAGCACACAGCCACGCTGCACTTGGAAGATGAGAGCTGCCATAAGCACATCTCAGGTTTTCTAATATCAACTCCCTTCCCAGATAGGAGCTGCATCATATTTCTGTGTAAACAAGCTTTATAGCTTCTAAACGCACCACAGCCACTGACTCAGGGCCCGTTTATTAGTGCTCCAGACAGAACTGCCTTACTGTAGCAAGTCAACGTCCAGTTCCCCCAACCCCTGTGCTTCCACAGCTGTGAGCCACCTGAAGCAGGGATGCTCCATCCGAGAGATGGGAGCCTCTGCTCACATTCTACACTTGCAGCACAGGTGCAAGCACCAGGAGCTAACCTGGGCCTCTGGGAGAACTGACTGCTCAGACAGCAGCTCCAGACTTTGCCATCCACATAAATGGTCCACAGACACGGACCCAGGAGGGAAGCGTTGGGAGCTGCGTCCCACACAGAGGATTGGTGGGAAGGAAAATAAAACAGTTGCACATCTCCCTGAAAGATGGAGGATTAATTCAATTTTAAAAGGATGCAGCAACCATATATTTCCTGACAGCGAGTCACTCTTCCAACAGAAACAGAGCTGGAATTTGCTTCTGATCCAAATGGAAGAATTTGCTCTCTTAGCAGCTCTGCACTCGTTTGAAAACTGAGCTGCTCTGTCCCTCCCAGGCCCACCCCATTCTAATATCTCTACAACTGACTGATTAACAACACCAACTTATTTACTCAAACAGGCACAAACAGAGACACATTAAAGTGTCAACAAAAATGTATTAAAAAAATCTCTTTTCCATTTGATTAAGACAGACAAAGAAAAGGAGATAGGACCCGTCTGGGAGCAGTGACTCACGCAGCATGCATTCCCCTTTTCAGAGGAACCTGTGGTTTTGCTGTCATTTCATGACAAAGGCTCCAGACACGAGAAGGCAAATCAGTCAGCATTAGTAAATTAAAAATACTTCAGAACTTACATGTCTCTGACCACTAATCAGCAAGTGTCAGTTTTGCTTCAGGAACGAGATGCCGGACAGCCGGGCTACAAGAACCCCTGCAGTCCTCTACAACTGTGTTTCAGCCCATCCCACAGGGCCAGCAGCTCCGTGCCCACCCAGCACAATGGTGCGAGCTTCAGATCTGCCAAGGGACGGACAGACAGACAGACAGACGGACACATGCACACCCACCCCCACGCAGAAGCGGCACACCCAGCAGCTCTGCTGGCTCCTTTTTCTGGTCCAGCCCAGGCAAAGCCTTTGGGGTTTTGCAGACAGCAAACTTGACAGCTGAAGGAAGAAGTGAGAGCTTGTGGCATGCAGAGTTGGTCTGGGGAGCCCTCCAAGATAAACACTCGCTGCTGCTTTTTGGGGAGACAGGGAAGCTGAGGGACTGATGGCCTTTGAGTGAAAACCAATCAAGCAATCCATCCTCTCCTGTTCCTCACCAGTGGGCTTTTGAAACTGTTTTGCTCATCAGCTTCCTCCCCAGGACAGCACTCACTCATTATGTGTGGGTTTTGGCAAGCAATCAGGAAGCACAGAGACTTGAATTTGGCAATTACCTTCCAGACAGCCACCGGTCAGAGGCTGAAACCACACCTTGCCAGGCCTTCGTCTTGCACCAACCGCGCCCAACACCTTGCCAGTGGTGAGACCCACTTGCAACAACCATCCCAGCAGTGAGTTTGCTGCTTGCTTCTCTTTGCACGAGCACAGCACTCCTGCACGCAAAGCAGAGGGAACCCCAGTGCCTCGGTGAGCTGCCTCCTTACCTCGGGAGGGGAGGTGCATGCAGGCTTCAAGCAAGCATTGCTTTGCAGAGCTGGACTTGAGCTGCATTCTACAGCTGTGACTCTCCCATCCCAACCAACTTCTACAGCTCCACACACCCCGGGCTGAAACTTCAGCTCTGCTCTCTAAACCTGTGACATTTAATCACTGAACAGCACCAGGCTCTTGTGCCTGCAGAGCAAATACCCGCACTCAGCTTTATTTCAATGGGACAGCAGCTCTCCCCATTCAAGCATAGTACCATACAGGCTGAGGTCCACCTTCAAGCAGACTTGATTTTAAACAGACTTTATCTAAGCACGTCCAGTTCTCTGAAATAGCTGCCCTTCAACTTGTCCATCCCAGGTCTGTGCCCCACCAGCAGCTGTACGAGCACTCACTGCATGGCAGGGAAGAACCAAGGTCCCCTCCTTCCCATCCTGACACAGACATTATTTCCTGCTGCTGTTTTTGAATCACCTCTACACCAGCACAAGTCCCATTAGCAGCTCTGCTTTTCCAGATTCCTCTCTGCTATGCTTATTTTCATCCAGGAGCAGATGATGAGACTTCCCTCCTGTTGTTGCACAACTCCTCACCACTATGAGGAAAATCTGTCAAAGCCATCAGGAGTAGAGGAGCACTCTGGAGCTCATCACTGCAATTGGATCACCAGCAGCTCTCTGGATCCAGAGAAGTGTTCTTGGGGCACCCACCTCTGGCCACACACTTTCCTCCAGCAGGTCCAGGTGAAAAGCCTAATTTTTCCCAGCTAGGTCTGGCTAGAAGAACGCCAGGATTTTTCTGCCCAGGAACCAGTGCTGCACAGAGGCAGGGTCACTCCAGCTTTATGGAAACTGCAGCAAACTAATTTTCCTAAACCTGGACAGACCAATCCTTCACTTTTTGCAAACTGTTTTCTCTCCCTGCAGGATAGAACCAGATTCACTAGCTTTGATCCTATTAAATCTTTATTAAAAACAACTGCTGAAGCCACCAGCCAATTCACATGCCTCAGAGTCTCCAGCTCAGCCAAGGTATCTTTCTGGGATGCAGCCAAACAGAAATTTTTCTGTCTTGTAGATACAGAAGCAGAAAGACAGCAAGAATCTGAGGATGCTCAGTCACACACTACCCAACTGCCCGAAGGCTGGACGGAGATGGGAAAAGTAGTCAAACTAACACAAAACACCCCACTCCATCTGCACAAGGGAAGAAAAGTCTTTCTCAGGTCTGGATGCCACCTCCACACCACACTGCAGGCTCCCAGGTACAATACCCCATCTGCCTCACTGCTCCAAGCCCACCAGGTCATTTGCAAAGCACCTGGGATCAGCAGGAGGTGGATGAAGCACTGCTGGAGGCACTGGAGAATTGGTCCTTTAAAGCCCGTTTGCCAAATGCTTCTCCAAATTCTCTGCTTTGGCACACCTCTGTTTTTAGCAGAGCAGCTGCTCAAGGATGAGTGCACATTTGAGATCATAACCTGCTAGATCAGTTTAACTTACTTTTGGATTTGAATGGCTTGCTCACATCAGTGGAAACAGAACAATATTGCCCATTAAATCATTGTTAGAGAGTGAACCAGGTCATCCTTTCAAGATCTCTCAGGAAAGGAAGAGCTGAAGACTCGTCCCGTCTGGAACTCGCAAAAGCAAAACCAATCCATCAGAGAGAATTCAAACCTCGATGCAAGAAGGGGAATGACAGGGGTCACATGTCAGCTAATGGACTGAGCCTCAGAAGGCTTGGTTTTAAGTCCTGGCTCCGGCACAGAAAAGTCATGCTAGCCTCTCAGGAAATTCTTATGCTTGTAGTAATCCTCATTCTTATGCAGCCCCCCCAGAAAAGAACATTAAAACATTTCCTTCTACCTTTTCTGTTTCTTAACCATAAACGACAAAGAGGTGGGTCCTCTCTTAGCACCTATGCACAAAACCCAACAAGGCAGCCTTCATCCCACAGCAGGAGCCCCAGAGCACTAGTGGGAAAGCAGCAGATGCCCCGCCTGCATGAACAAGAAGGTATGAGGATCACAAGGGTGAATCAGAGCGAATTTCCTTCCCCAGGAGCGACTGGGGCCTGCAGGTTTCAGCAAGCATGTTACCCCCGACATTCTTCAGGCATGCATACTTCCGTTTCCCAATATTCAGCCTGAAATCAGCCCAGTTCCTTACAAGGACAAACTTGGGCCTCAGGCTGTACCCTGGCTCACAACAGCTGGCTAAAGCCCTTCATAGGTACAAGGCAATTGTGGCCACCCATCCCCACCCACCACCGTGCATCACGCAGGATGCTGCTCCCCGGTCCAAAGACTTTCCCTTCCTTGAGAAGTCACAGCAGATGCTTGAGCCACTGCATGATTTTCACAACAGCTCCCTGCTTTTGCCAAGGGCCTTTACAGCATCAGAGAGCCCCAGACTGGGCTCCTCAGCCACTAAAAGCTCCATGCTCTGAGAGTTTCTCCCACGTGTTTGCTACAGAACAGCCATTCCCAGGCAGCACCTCTGCTTGGCAGGTGGAGCTACTGATAATGAATATTTCGTTATTAAGAACAGCGTTACTCAGTCTGCCAGTTACAATTCCTGCCTCTCCAGGAAGAGAAATCAACCCAATCCCTAAATTAAATCACAGCACAGTCACTGCTTGTTCCATGCCAGCAAACAAGCTCCCGCAAGCCAAACACCCAGCGTGACGTTGCTGGTCCCTGGTGAGCTGGATGATAGGGAGCTTCAGCAATTAGCTGTGGGAGGGTGAGGTTTGTGCAGTCCTTCAAAAGGCACAGCCACAGCCAAACAATTTGTTGCAGACTGTTCTATCAGCTCGGAAGTGAACAGAGCTGTCCTGAGGCTGCACAGCCAGGACTGAAATCCCAACAACCATGCAGCAGACAATGAATGTTGGGAGAGAAGTGTGTCAATGAATACTGCAACAAAACATCAGAAGCTACAAACCAAACCTTGAATGTCTCATTATGTTTCACACTGCATTATGTTTCAGAAGCATCTGAAGAACACGAATTCCACCCTAGCTGATCTCTTACTGGACAGAGCTACTGATAAAAGGAGAAAAATCTTTTTCTGCTATTCCCCTGCTACTTGCAATCTTGTTTAGAAAGTACTTGGGAAAAGGGGAAAGAAGACAAAGAAAGAAGTCAAAGCAATTCAATTCATAACAAGAAACAATGCCAGACTGTAATAAATCAGCTCTGCTGCACGGCTGTCCCAGTGGCTTTAGGAAGCAGAAAAAAACGTTCAAGTTCAACACTCATTTTCTCTAGAGAAGATGCTAGAGATCCTATCTACCCTTAACAAAGGCAGAAACATTAATCTCAAAGATTAATGTGAAAAGCTTGGAAGAGCAGAAGGGAGCTGCTCTCTCTGCCTCCCAGGAGGTTGTCGTGAGAGTGAAATTAGGTTTACACTGACAGCAGGGTGTTCCCCACACTTCTCCATAATATAAATTGAAACAGCAAGGAAGGAGCAAAGGTACCAAACTCGCAGCCACGCACTTGTACTTGGAGCACTCATGTCTGCTGAACACACCTTGATGAGCACAGTTCACAGCTGGGTCTCTTGGGATCCCACACTGCTTTGTTCCCGGGGGCAGACATTTAGGGAAGGAACCCATCCTGAGCACTCAGCCCATCCCAGCTCTGGGAAGGCAGGAGAGCTCCAGCTGCAGAGTCACTCCTCCTAGCCAGATGTTTTGTAGAACCATTGCAAGGTAAGAGTGAAACATCGCTCAGTGACACCTGAGAGCGAAAGGTTGAGCATAAACAAAACCAGGCTATGAAAAAGCAGTGCTGCATGATTTTCCAACACCTTAAGTCCATTTTTTTCCAGCTTTTCAGTATGCTCCAGGACTTGGTGTACAAAAGTGCTACAGTCAGCATTTGGGGACGTCCATCCCGGCTCCCAGCACCACAGACTTTGGTGCTTCTGCCAGAAAACATTGCAACCGAGATGAACTCGTCAGCTTGGAAACAAACTGCCGCTGCCTGCAGTGCCACGTGCACTTCCCAATGCACAGCAAAGCAGCAGCTGGAAAGCCTGAAAGCCAGGCGGCCACCAAAGCCAGCAGCCATTTCCCCACAACTCCCCACTCTTTCTGCAAGGCGTACATTTAAGTATTCAAGCCTGGCTGCAAGTTGAAGCAGTTTAAAAGCCTGTAGGTGGGGAAGACATGCCCCATAAGGGTTTCTGGGAAGGCACACCCTCACTGATGATCAGAACGCTCCGGCAATGCAAAGTCAGTCCCAGCACCCGCCGTGCTCTGTTTACACTCCCAGCTCAATCAGGTGCACAGATAAGCAACGATTCTC
Organism: Meleagris gallopavo; assembly: GCF_905368555.1. Lineage (NCBI taxonomy): Eukaryota > Metazoa > Chordata > Aves > Galliformes > Phasianidae > Meleagris > Meleagris gallopavo. The sequence goes on along the minus strand of NC_139412.1, from coordinate 2,916,089 downwards.
CACCGGATTAAAGACTCGCTATTTGCCTTTTTACCCTGCTTCTGCCACTACCACGCCAGCAATCGCTATACGTTTTGCAGAGGGAAGAATGAGGAAAGCAACAAGAAGCAACGCCAGCAGCCGCGGGGCAGCGAGCAGCACACAGCCCTTACCTCGCCTCGCTCCCGCTGCGCCGACTCAATGCCGTGCACAGCTGCTGCATCTCCCACACCCACAGCACAGGGAGAGCCCACAGCTCTGCCACCCAATGGGGAGAGCGGGCAGCGGGGCGGCACTGAGCATCCCAGACTGGGAGCCCCAGCCCAGGACCGTGCCAGCATTGCTCAGCAGCACGAGGCACTGAGAAAGTTAGGCAAGCAAACTGGTTTCTTGGTTATCTTCACTGTTACAGATTAAATACTCCCAGCGCGTGCAGACAAGAGCCTGTGCTCCCTATGACAGCCTATCACTCTGTGATTTGGTGCTCTTGTGTGATGGATGCCTTCAGCCCATCGGATGCGATGAGGAGCCAGACCTCTAGGCACAGCCGAGCGCCCACTGCTTCACCCCACTGCTCCTCCAAACAAAAAACAACGCAGCCAAAAGACCCCATCCAGCAACAAAACCAAAACAAACAAGCAACACAAACATGGTTGTAAGTTCCAAGCTCAGAGCTGGCACGGCACTATTTTGCATTACCTCAACAATTAAGTCCCGTCTGCTCCACAGGAAACAGAGCCATCTGCTCCCAACCAAAAAGACACAACCAACCAAAACATCATGCTATCATACACTACTTTTTTTTTTTTTTTTTAATTATTTCTTTTTCAATTGATCCATTATCAAAAAGGTCAAAAGGATTTCCAAAGAATAATCACATATGTTAGAAGTCTCCTGTTAGGTCCACAACATCTGAGCCCTCAGATTGCAAAAAGGAGAGAATGTCACTTACCAAGAAGCAGAACACTTGTATTAGTAAAGAATTTGAAGAACCTGTGACCATTATAAAAAAATACTTGACCAATAGGCTCATTGTTTTCTTTTCTTTTCTCCCCCTCCCTTTTTTTTTTTTTTAATTACATCAGACAGGAAAGTGAGTCATTGCCTGGCCCCAATTCTTGGGCATTACCTGAAAATTTAGCTTCCAGCTGTGAGGTTTCAAAAAGAGGCCTTTAAAAAAGCACACGCACACACACAAAACAAAACCCCAGCTCCAAACCCACAACCTGCCAGCTTCCTTGGGATGGTAAATATAATGAAAACCAAAATAGACATTTTTATGCCCAAAACTGCAACGGCAAAAGACAAAAGTTGGAGCGTAAAAGTGCTTTTCAGGCCAACAGGACCAGGTTGTCTGCATGTCAGGTGGGGATCGGGGAGAGCAGCCTCAGCACTGCTCCAATTTGCTGCAGCAGCAGCTGGATTCAGCATCGTAGCAGAGCTGGATGCAAGGAGCTCACCCACAGGAGGGATGGAGCCCGGCACAAACACGCATCAGAATCAAAGAACTTTATTCCAGGAAGTTTAATCCCTCTCTGTTTTTGCTTTACGTGCAGATACAGCACGCAGTAAAAACTCATGCTGTGTTAGGATGCACCAAGGCTTTGAGGCTACACAGGCCTTGGAGAGAACATGCAAAAGCTTGGCTCCCAATCTAGATGACAATTTCCTTTATCAAGCCGTGTTGCAGGGAGGGCAGAGCTGTCACAGGAGTAGGGAAGGGCAAAGGAAAGCCTCCTTTTGCTTCTGGCATATCCGTGGTGCTGGGACGGAAAAGCAGCACCTGCAGGTTTGTAGGTGGCAGCCCCACGCTGCAGGGGCAGCTTCTCACCCCACTTATTTCATTTTCTCACTCAGGTGGCAGTCATGCTCCCTAGGTGACAAATAGCTGCCAGCATTCCCTTTGCTGGAGAGGGAAAAGGCATCATGCCCCGCAGCCAGCTCAGATGCTCAGCAGCTCCAGGGTGAGGAGAAGCTGAAGTTACGCACACAGGGTGTGCATGAAACCATCTATATTTGCAGAGGACCAGTGGCAGCCAGAATTAAAAGCACTCAGCTCTCTAAATAACCCCAAAGCCAGCCCTATTGGTGCAAGCTGCAATTACACCCGAGCCCAAAATAGTGCTCAGGCAGTGCCAGCACCTCTCTCCCTGCGGCACACCCCGGGTGGGTGACGGCATTGGGGACACGCTGCTCCCAGCCCGCTTCCTGCAGCACAGCTCCTGCCCTCTTCCAAAATAGGAGTTCTATGGTCAGTTCAATACACCAGCGTATTTTCCTCTTCCTCCCTCTCTAAGAAAGCCTTTTAGGGAAGCACAGGATGCCCAAGGAGCTCAGCAGTCACTCTGGTTGGGTGACAAGGCACCTCTTGCACAAAGCAGAAGGCACCCCTTCCCCAGTAAGGGACATATCCAGAGCAAGGAGCCCTTCCCTCATCATTGCCAGCAACCTGAGAGCATGCCACACACCTAAAGGAATCTGACCACAACACATTTGAGATTTACCATTCTCCCAGTAAAAGAGCAGGATCTCCTGCATGAGACCCAGTCGCACGGCTGTAGCAAGAGGATACAACGTTAAGGTGAAGACTTCTCCTCCCTGTCAGCTTGCCAACACCACTTGTGTGCAGGAGGAATGTGGAGAGACCACGCCACGATCACAAGATTCGCACAGGGGGAGGATGGCAGTGCTTTCGGGTCAGCAAAGCACCCTTCAAGCACAGGGAGGTGCTGATGCTGACGCACAGGTACAGGATCCCTCCAGCGCATCATTGCGCAAGGTAAGGGTACGTCTCCTCCCCAGCTCCAGCTGCCAAGTTTCACTGGGAGGCCACTAAGCGTGTTTGCCCTCCAGTGGTTACTGAGCAGGAGCTGCCAGCCAGGTGAGGCAGCACAGAGGTCAACTCATCCCCCTCCTCACACCATCCTGGAAAACCTCCACCTGCTCCCAGACACTTTGCTTTCTTGTCTCTCCAGAAGACTTTTTCTACCAATGCCAAGAGATGCTGTGTTAATAATGGAAAACGTACAAGATAATCAATGAAACCCAAGGTGAAGCACAAGTTCCCAGAAAACACATTGTAGCAGTCCTAGGGTATAACATGGGAAGGGTTCTGCCTGCAGGCATCTCCAGCTCCAGCAGCAAAAAGCTGCTTGCTGCAGCACAGCCAGCCCCACCCTGCCATCCAGCCAGCTCAGGGACCATGCCTGTCACATGCCTGCTCTGGTGCTGCAGGTCAGCTCTGTGAGATGGGAAAACAGGAGGGCAAGTCAAAAGCAGCTTGAAAAGCCAAGGTTATTTAAACTTCTCAGCCTCCCCACAGCAGTACAGGCACACATCCTGCTTGCTTTGTCTTAGCTCCTTGGCATACCCAAGTGTTTTCCAGAGCATCCTCCTACTTCAAAAAAAGAGAGAGGATATACGGGAAAAAAAAGTAACTAGTTGGAAGAGAAACCAGGAAACCTAAATAGTCTTTTCTAGCAAAAGCACAACACATTGCAAGCCAGGGATTTAGACAGCAAGGCTGATAACCAGCCAGCATCCCATTTTGTAGCTGGGATCAGCAACCATTCACCATGCCACCACTCCTCCCTCCTCCATTCTGTGCACATTCTTTTTAAAGATAAGGGTTTTAATGAAGTTATGTACAAATGGATAGAAGCACTCTCCCCTGTGCTTTTTAACATACCTCGAGGTTTTATGCACTTCTTGCCTTCACCTTCTGAGGCTGATCAACTGCAAAGTACATTTCATCAATGTAAACATCTATATAAGGCTTTGACAACAAAGGAACACGCATTTGACCTTAGCTCCTCAATTTATCAGTCCCTTTAAAGAAGAAAAAAGAAATGTCTTTGCTAGATTTGCCCCTTAAAAGCTTTCTGAGCCACTCTTTCAACAAGCCTGTCATCAGGAAGAAAGCAAGACATTAGTCAGGCTCATGCTTATTTAATAAAAACCTGCATATGTGGTAGAGTCTGAAAGTTTGTCTTTATTTTTAAAGTGCCTGTAAACCAGAGTCTGAATTTCTAGTGTAAAACAGACTCAAGGACTTGCCCAATCCACCCTGTGCTCCAGCAAAGCTCAGCACAGCAATTAACCGCGTAGTTATTCCCAGCTTAGAACAGGGAGCCATGCAGTCACCATAGAAGTCAGAAAGTATGCCCAGAACACCGTGCAAAGGATCTCTCATGCCTTGCTATTTCATAAGGAAATCAGAGGCTCCACTGATGTCAGCTCCAGGAAATGAGACACAGGCAGATGATGCCGGAAGCAGGCTTTATATTTAGTCCTGAGTCACCCACTTTATTAAATTCTAAAGACAGAGGTGGGTGTGGAGAGGGGATACATGTAGTGGAGAGAAAAAAAAAAAAAAAACAATAAAGAACAAGCTATTCTCTTGAGATCATAGGCAAAGGAGAGTATAGGGCTTTGTTTTGATTGTAAAGCAAGAAACTACAGATGGGCTGGGAAACCTTCCTTCACTGTCACTGCAGAAAGCTTTCATTAGATTGCTGCATTTCATGGGCAGAAGCAATCAGCATAGGGCTGAGCTGGGCACCAGCAGTATGGGGCACTTCCCATCCTTCCTGCAATGCCTTCTTCCAGCCAAAGCAGAGGCAACCAAAATAAACCTGGAGCAGGGAATATTTTGAAGCCAGTTACGCACCTCCACCTAACCCAGTGCAAAACGTATCTTGCATTAAACCTGTTTCAAGGAAAAGGCTTTTCTCTGGGTGATTGCAATGGCACAAGGTGAAGGTTGATGAGGACCAAACCAATCAGGGAGCAGGGGATGTGACACAGGGTAGAACTACACCAGCAGGGGAAGAAAGCAAGAAGCAATGGGTTTGTGAGTTGGCACAAACACACTTCTGCATCTCTCACTTGAAATACCAGGACTGTGCTGACTGTATGTGGCTCAGGCATTCCTCTGCTCACCTGAGTCTAGAAGACTATTCATGTTAAGTCGCTGTTCAAGGATATAGTGCTTTACACTGGAATCATGCCACCACAGAACACAAGTGACTGCCCAAATAGATGATTTCCAAACGGAGAAGTTGTTCTGTTCCATTATCTGGCAGCGCCCAATTGAGTCACGTTTACAACTGAGACATATGGAAAGCCTACACGGACTGTATGCTCATGGAATAAACTTCAGGTTAATTTGCAAGATGTTCATCAAAACCTAGCTCTTTGTATTGAACCATACAAAGTACAGTACAGATTTGTGTCTTCCTACCAGTCTGCCATAAGCCTTGTCACCTCCCACCACCAATGAGTGCTGTGAAGTCTGAGTGGTGGCAACATCTCCACAAACATTCCAGCAACCTCAGCTGAAGTTTTCCAAGTGGACCCACTTAGCAAATAGTAAAACACTGGTACAAAAGCCATCAAACTCTACCTCACTTTGATTTGAAAGCCTACAGCAAACAAGAGCCATCTCCAGTGCCAAGTGACTTGCCTACAGAAGCAGCCTATTAGATTACTAAGCAGAAAGTAAATTGGTATAATATTCAAAACAAGATTACAACAGCAAAAAGGATGTGGCTCTCAAAATAAATCTGTGGACTGTAGCAAGATGGCAATTATGCAGAACAAGAGGTCAAGAATCGCTTCATATCTTCCACCTATATGCAAGATGAGATTACCCCACTGCAGTCATCAGGGCATTCTCAGACAAGTAAGTAGGCATTTGACCAGTTGCTGACCACTGTCCAGACCAGTTTGCTGCAGAATGATCCTGGTTAGTGGTGAGGCTGTGGGAGACAGCCACTGGATGGCTCTTCAGCCCCACACAACCCACCAGCAGGTGACTATTGCTGTCAGGAAGGTTTCACCACTGGCAAGTCAAAGCAAAGACCATGCAGTCACAGCAGTCACGTGCCCAGTCCAGCCCTGCAGGACTTTAAGGATTTAATGGTATCTCACCCAGGCATCCTGCCAGATGCTGGAGGTAGCCAAGAGCCATAATACATGAAGGTTTTGGCACATGACTCTGAGTTGTGCAAGTTGGCCTACAAACTGAGCTGTGTTGGACTAGTCCACAGTCTTATCTCAGGGGACTTTGAAGCTTTTCCTGGTATTTAGCTTCGGGGCTGGATTTGTTGGCTTCTCCCAGAACTGTTCCTTCCAAAGGCCCAACAGAAAATCTCCTGTAGGATGGATCTACTGGAGAGGCCAACTCTAACAGCCCTACATCCACTGCACTTTTTTCTGATGTGTAAAAAGATAAGAGCACTAGATTGGATTGCCACTGACTCACACGTAAAGTGCAATTTGTCACCCATAGCCTTCAGGTCCCTAGACTGCCATCTTCACCATACAGCTCATTATGCTTTTAATTAGTAAGCTTCCTCATATTTTCCAAACCATAAAGAAAGCTACTAGCAGCAGGCTGATCTCTGTGCTGTGAAGCCATTCTTTGCTTTGACTGTTGATTTCTTGCACTCTTAAGTCAATTGCAGCTACTGAGTATAATAATATACAAATTGCTGTGGGGAAAAAAAAAAAAAAACCACCCTCACATTTCCAAATTTAATAAAAAATAAATATATATATTTACAGATCCTACATGAAGTCAAGTCTATGCAAGGCAGACTATTTCATAGAAGGCACAAAGCAATTGCAGGTCAGGCAGGAAGCTTTAGCAGCAAACAATAATATCAGGAGGTACAACACAGGTTAAACCAAAGAGATACAAATGCTGACCCAGAGTATTATCTGGGAACATAACACATGAAACAGCAATGCACTAGAAGTGCACTACTCTACTAGCTGTTCAATAGACAAAGTCTTAACAACTAAAGTGAATTATTGACTGGTGCCAGTCATAAAGATGCTTGTGTAAGAGAGGGTTTCAAGGCCATTAGCATAGGGTTGAACTGCTGAACCTCACTGCATTTAATGACTTTCCAAGATCATCTTATATAGACTTTCAGAAGTTGTTGAATAAAGAGATCGACTAAAACAATCCCCTGTAACCCAACAAAAGGTCATACACCCTTTGGAGAAGACAGAGGAAGGGAGGGAGGCATGCAAGGCCGTGCCAGCAGAGATGGCTGTAAGTGGGGGCTGCCATAACCACCCGTCCAGGAGAGCAATGGTAGCTCCCAAGAGCTTCTTAGCCAAGCAGAAGCAATGTACATTTTTCAAGTTTTCAATAAGTAGTCTGGCTATGCTGCCTTTGCTAAAGCATTTGGTTTGCTAAAGCATTTGGTTTGTATTAAGCAGTGGCAAGAGCCCAGCTGGAAATCAGATCGACGAGAATATTACAAAGGGGGTGGGCAGCAGCAGGGCAGAGGCGAGATTGCTCCAGAACGTCCTATCTGTGTCCCCAGAGAGAGCTTAGGCTTAACTTTGGCCAAGCAGAGCAGAAAGGAACAGACTAAAGTTGAGGTCAGGCATCCAGGACACTCACTCAAAACATTTTCAGTCCTCAGAAGACCCAGTTTCCCCTCTCTCCTCTAAGGAGAGGTAGATTTTACCTTAACAAAGACCAAATTTGCTCATATTTTCCAAGCACACTAAGGAACTTGAAGGAGGTCGATGGAGAGCAAATAGAAATACAGTTAGACATGCATTCAGAAGTGTTACAACCACAGAAGAAGCTCTTAAAAGCAAGACCAACCTTCTCCCTGCCTGCCTGCAACACCAATCACAATGGGATAACTCCACATACACCTTATGCATTTCCCAAAATTAAAGTCCTCATGGTCTATTTCTGGAGGCAAAATGTTTTGTGCAGAATTCAGGAAGAAAAAGCTTAATTGTAATATCGCTTTTCAACTCACTTCCTTTGTTCCTGTGACCAGCTGGAAACAAGCACCTTGTTCTATGTTGGGTCAAGGAAACGTTTAACTACAAGATTTATAGTAGTATATATATACTACTATATATTACTATACTACTACTACTATATATATATATAAAATGTGTGTGTATGTCTGTGTATATTCCACTGCAGCTGCCCAGCAGAAGGTAAACACTGTTTTAACTCAAAGAAAACAGCAACAGACTGTTAGAAGACTCCAGCATCAGCCTGCTCATTAGAGTCCTGCCACAGAGGCTCCAAGGCAGGAGAGCATCCAAGCCAATCCCTGGGACAAGACTCAGCATCCTGGAATCTCAAAACCACAGCCCTGCTCCAAACCCAAACAATGCTCTGCAGACCCTTCCCAGCTGATTATCAGAAGGAACGCAAGATTGCAACGGCAGTGTAAACAAGGACCTGGGATTTATGACCTTTCAGATGTTGTTTAGCCAGTGACCCAGCTGAAACGCTGCTTCATGAATTACAACTGCCAATCACAGGGATGGGTTGCTTGAGTTTAAGTTTCCACTCTGGCAGAGCTGTTCTGGAGACACTGAAAACTTCGGTGTTCACCCAGCAGCTTCACCTCCTCCAGCAAAAGGAGGGGAGCAACTGGGACTTGTCTGACCACTGCATCAACACAAACAGCATCACTCCCAGCCCCTTTTCCTGCCACTGACAAGCCAGTGTTACATGGGACTTGCAGCATGCACAAGCAGGATCACACCTCAACTTGTCAGCCCCTGCATTGCCAAGCTACAAAAATACCTTTAGGAAAAGGGGACATAGAAAAGTAGGATTTTAGCTACAATTCCCTTGTCAAGACAAGAACAGAAGAACACACAGCTGGCACACAGGTGACAGCACAATTATTTCACAGACACCCCACTGCACATCACCTTCCATCTAACCCAGATAGGTGTGAGCTCGTTATCCATCATCTTCAACTTCCATTTTAAACATCTTTTGTGCACTCAGCTGTGGCAAACCCTAAATCAATCCCAAACATACTGGCAAAAATCAGTCCCACATGTAAAAATTTGAGTGCAGAATCACGTGCCTTCCTATTCCCCTTCTAGGATCAAAATACTTTTCATATGTCGATCTTTAAAGAAGGCAGAACAAAGGGGATTTTCCTTAAGCTTTGCTTCCTGCCACCTCAATGAGATGCTGCAAATCCAGTAGGGATTCAAAGGACATCCCCAGTGCCCTGCAAGTCATTACGTTCTCCTAGCAGAACAGTCTCCCCATCACCTGGAGTCAAGGCAAGAGAAGAAGTTGTGCCCACCAAACCTGGCAGGAGCCACACAACTGGGCCCCAGAGCAAGGGGAGGATGACCTCCAGCACCCAGAGCCAAGCACACCATTGCTGCACTGCTTTCACCCACACTTGCAAAGCACAGCATCCCCCTGAACCACAGCCTCACCAGCACCTGGGGCTGGAAAAATAGGTTCAGAACAGTCACGCTGCCTGTCTGAGGCACCTCGCATCATTAGATTTTCTTCCTTACGTTTTCTGCTTCCTTCTGCTTATTTTGCAATTGCTCCCAAATTGGTGTTAGGCAGGTTTTCCTTCTCTTGACTTGCTTCTGCAACAGGCAACAAATCACATCCCCTCATAAAAGTTCCTGCATTTATATAATGTTTAAAAGCAGCCTTGCTAGCATTCTTTTCAAGGAAAAAAAAAAAAAAAAAAAGAAATCAGTCCCTTTAGCACAAAAATGTCTGCAGTAAAGAAATAACTGCAGGAGTCAGTTTTTCCACTTTAAGAAATTGAGAGGTGAACTAATAGACTCTTGACTCTCAGCTTAAGTAAAAACACACAGCTGAATTAGGCAGAGGCTGAAGGCTCTGTCTCTAGACTTTAGGAGAAAAAAAGTCCTCCTGGTGCCCTTCCACAGTCAGCTTCACATCTGTTTACAAAGGTTTTATAAACGAGACAATATTTCCTCATCTTGAAGTTTTTTCTGCAGTCTAGCCTAGATTAGAAGAACCAGAAACAGAATAGGCCAAGGCGGAGTCCACAGAAATTGAAGAGAAAAAGGCACTTCAGAGAGACGTTTGATCATCAAGGTCATGTAAACCATTCCAGGCCTGTGAAGCATGCTAGTCAGAAATAGCTGTGAAACAGGCACCAGGCAGGGGCTCCCTGCTCTCCTCCTGCCTCTGTTCCTCCCTCAAGCTCCCCTGTTCCTTTTGTTCACCCAGAACATCCATATAGGATGGAGGCTGCCCCAAGTCCCACAGGCACCACGTGCCACCGTCCCTACAGAGCAGGCAGGGGACAGCAACTGGCTGGCACTGCTGAAGCAACTTGCTGCCTCATAAGCATGGCCAAGGACAGTGGAAAACAACATAAGACAAGGCAAGGAGTCAACAGCTGAGCTTTAACTAGGCAGAGAACTGATGCCCAAAGCAAGGAAAGCAATCCCAGAGCCAACCACTCCAACTTGCCTGAGCAGTCTTGGCTTTAGAACTTGACTCTTCTAATAGGCATAGGGCAGAATGAGATCAGCATCCCAGACACTGGTCAATCTCCTGCCCTTAATGTTTGGGTTTTTTTCAGTTGTTTAATTTAATAAGAGGATGGAAGATCGTGCAGCTCAGGCCCAGACAAACAGGACTGTGTGGGAAACTGCAGGACAGGAGCAGCCTCCAAGCCTTACAGCTCTCCTGGGCTGAGACTTACCTCAGTTGGCAGCCCAGTGCCAAAAGCACCCCCTAAAACATTACTGAGGTTCTTGCTGGGCATCAAAATGCTGCTCACCAAGAATTCAGGATGATACAAGGCTCTGCTTTGGGGCTAGGGCTGCTAGCTCCCAGTGAATGCACAGCACAATTTCTCATCAGACTCTCTGCCAAGCTCACAGATCTAGGTAGCACAGCACTTTCCCCTCTGTGAAAGCACCTCCCCAGCCAGGATCCCTTTCCAGCCCCAGACTCTCGTCTCAGAGAGCTGGGGTCCTCCCAAGGGTCATCCCATCCAACTAACCCTCTCCACTAATAAGGATGAACCAGGAGTTTCCTCCAGTCCACTGGACTGCAGATCCCATGGTTGCCAGCTGACACTTTTCAGCTCTCAGTTCCTGCCAGGAAGAACAGCTAAAAATTGTACTCCATCTCTGCAATAACTGCATGGGTAGGAAGTCACTCTTGACTGCGCACCTTGCTGACAGGGGTCACCCCTACACTTTCCAGTGCATTAGCAGCAGATTTTCTAAGACATTTTGCAGCTGAAGAGCTTCCCATGGCTGCCAGCATCCCAGGAGCCAAGACATGAATGTGTTGTGCACAGCCTTTCTTTTCAGCAGACTGAAAGCTATTTTCAATCCAAGCCCATGTAGGGTGGAGCTCAGTGTCCAACCAGGCCAAAAAACCACTACAATCCAAAAGACCAATGCCTGGCAACCTTTGCTTGCGGGCTGATGTCTGTTCTATTTTGGGGATAGGAGAAATTTAGAATAAAAAGATATATAAATTAAAAAACAAAGGCGGCTATGAGAAGTGAATAGAGGGAAGGGCCAGATTTATCCTGTGTATTTTGGTCTAAAGAACAACGCTCTAAAGACCATGAATCAGAATCGCTTTCTTTTCTATTTCCAAACACAGCTTACAAGGTGTCATTTATATCATGGGCTGAGAACAGAAGAGCACAGCCCCAAAATATTCTGCATTCAAACCATGGCTCCTTGCACAACAGTGGGGTCCTTGGGAGGATGAAGCAGGGAAGCAGCCACCAGCCATAGACATACAACCAGGATCACACCTCAACTTGTCAGCAAGGAGCTTTTCTCTCTGACACCACTGCAACATCTGTTGGGACACCTTGTTCTCTTCTGATGCTGGGATTGCAAAAAAAGGACAAAGCAGAGTTGCTAAAGTGACCTGACGACTGGAAAATAAGAGAAGTTTTGCATATTTATGGTAATGGCCAACAGGCAACCCACCATGGGCAGAAACGGCTCATATGCTCTCAGCACCTACAAGAGAGTCAGATCACACAGACTTCCTACATAACTGGACCTCTAGGTTCTGCTTAATATAGGCAACACCCCTACAACTCCTTAAGGCATTCAACCCAATTTGACACAGCCATTTCTTTCTATCGTGTTACCTCCACCTTCCCTACAGCACAATTTGTCTAAAACAGGGTACATACAGCTTCTCTTACTGCTTTCAGATACTTCTGTAACATCTGTCCACAGACTGCAAAACACTGGCAACAGTATCTCCAGAGTTCCTCCTTTGCCTGACCAAGGCTGGATTATTAACATCATTACAGAAGTCTGCAATTACTTCTCTTGGCAGAATGCGAAAAAGGGCAGAAGAGAAAAGAAAGTACACTGGGCTAAGTGCATTTCCATTATTTTCCCTGCTTAGCTATCCTCTTTAATTGCACTCATAATCCAGCTCCACTAGAGAAGTGAATATTCAGTGAAATAATGACCATCTGTGAGCTGTCAGACTAATGAGAGCCAGAACAAAGCTGAGGACCAGCACCAACGTACCCCAAACACTACTGGCATCTCAGTCACTGGTCTCCAAGGAAAAAGGTAAACATCTACACAAAGCCTTGAAGTTCAACCTAAGATTGTTGTGAAGTGAGTATGAGAGGACCCTAGATACCCCTTAGCACCAGGTGATGTTCACTATCACTATCCCTTCTTCCCATCTTGTTCCACCCACAAAGGACAACACCTGCTACCTGCTCTCCCACCTCCCATCACAGCAAGACACTTTCAGCTTTAAAAGAAACAAACAAACAAACCAGCTTACTCCAAAACATCCGAAATTAGCCTTCCAGCAGAGACACTACACCTTATCTTCTGAAGATCACAGCAACAGTCTCTCTTCACAGCTATGCAGCAGGGACTCCCAGGAGCATCTGTGAGCTGTCAGTCTTTTGACAGGAACAAAAACCTACTGAAGAGGCAGGAAAAACAGCTGTAAGCATTTCAAAGGAGGAAATGAGACAAGGAGACTGCTTATAAGCATCTGGCCCATATAGATTGACATGAGCAAGCAGCCGCAACCCTGACCAGAGCTTCCCATCTCAGCCAGTTGTCCTGCTCCCCACATCCTCAGCTGCATGTCGAACCAGTAATTATTTTATTTATGTCAGTAATGCTGAGGCCACCGTGCCTTGTGGGGACAGCTGTGGTGGTGCAAGAGTGTGTTGCATCCCACCTGGGCACAGCACCAGCAGCCAGACTGCCTGGGACGCTGCATTTCCACAGGCAGCCGCCATCCTCGTGACTCCCAGCTGCTGAAAGGCAGAGATAAACTAACAGGGGTCAACCAGCAACACATGCAAAAAGAGAAAGAACAGCTCTTTGCTGATAGTAACCCACTGAGGACATGTGGGCTGCCTCTTCATCCCCACGTCACTCACAAACCCAGTGACAAAGAGAGGGCTGAGTAGGCCGGACCCACAAAACACCGACCTGACCCACTAGTTGTTAGAGGAGCACACCCGATCTAATTCTTCCAAGTGGGCCAGACAGGACTTGCTTGTCATTCTTTGCATTTTTAATCTGTGGCCAAAAAAGCCAACAGCTGTCAGGCTGCCGGGATGCCCCAGCGCCCTGCCTGGCCTGGGCACACCATGCTGGGAGCAGCCCCTGCCCATTGCACAAAGAGCTTTGATACCTCAGGACTGAGCATCCTGGTGTTGGCAGAGCACACGCTGGCACGTCCTGCTCCCCCAGCCTTTGAAGCAGAGATTTCTGCCTCCTTGCTCCGTTGCTTCTCACTCAGAGAAGAGGGTTTACTGTGTGTATGGCTGACAGATCACAGAGCTCAGCAACCCCGTTACACCCAGAGACAGAATATATCTCAGACACACAGCCAGTGGTGCCTGCTGCCCAGCACTGGATACTGCAGCCATACACCGGCCCAAGTCCCATCCTGGGGCTGCTGTCAAAACCACTACTTGTCAGGAAGGGGGCCATCAGGCACACAGAGCTGCAAAGTGCCCATCCTGAGGTTTGTGATAGGGCTCAACCATCCCTGACAGACAGGATTCTCTGGCCCCACGCTGGCAGTTGCAATGCTGCAAAGTCTTACGTTGCTTGCTGCTAAAGCAGAGAAAACAAAACCTGGCAGAAATGAGTTTTGTGAAGGAGCTGAGCAGCACAGCAAGATCCCTTGTACTGATGTAAAGGAGGGGGCATGGGGGATTGATCTCCCCCAGGCATGGCATCAGCCTTGCTGTACCATCTGACTACACCGGGACAGGGCTGGGTATCTGCAGGGCTGCACAAGCCAGCACTGCAGGCTAAGACTAAAGCTATGCTAAATGCTGGTATGCATCATCACAACCCACCCCTCACCTATCCCAAAGCATCCCAGCACTCCCCCAGGGAAACCAACAGCAGAGGCACCTTCATTAAGTCCCTTGCCATCCAATAAGCTCGAGAGAAACAGCACATCCAGCTGAACAAAACCCAAACGTGTGCAGCAGAGGACACAACAGTGGCACACTGATGGGCAGCAGTCACAGGGCTGGCAGTGATTATAGCCACCCACTGTCAGCTGAGCTGCTCTGCTCGGAGCCATCAGCATCTCTCAGCCACACCACCCAGAGCCCTGGTGCCAGATCATTGCTCAGCTGCCTTCAGTCCTGAGATCACACCTCTCACCTTCCCACCCGTTCCCATAACAGTTGTGAGAACAGCAGGTGCCTCTGGGCTGGAAAAGGCCTTAAGGATGTAGGCAAGCTAATGCTGGCAGTGTGTTACAGCCTGAGCAAATCTCAGGATGTTGGAGGGGACAGCAGTTCTCATGCACACCCAGCCACCAGCACTGCATGCTGAGCTCAGCCACTGCTGTTTGTGCAATGCTCCAACTCCCCAAGGGTCAGTAGAAACCCTTGTGCAAAGATATCAACAACAGATGACTATCTAAGGGTTGGGAGAGGAGCACAGCAAGGTGATATTGTGTCATTCATTACAGTAACCCAATTAAATAAAAAAAAAAAAAAAGCATTACTTAATACACCCTTGCATCACCCTCATCACAAAACTAAGACCAACTCTTTTTAACCTGCTTGGAATGAATGTTTTGTTCTGTGACAGTACGAAGCAAGTATGAAGTCAGGTTGTTTAATGAACTTCTTCCAAAATTAGCACCCAGCTTTATCTATGACATGAATTCAGGAACTTCTATCACTAGATTTACATTTGGCTTTTTGATGTAATTAGTAGCTTTTTGGACACTGAGCTCACAGAGCAGCTAAACACATACAGAAGCAATTTCAGAAGCAAAATACCCAGCACACAAAGATTAGCAATCAGCTCCTAAATAGTAATCCCTCATATTGGCTGCTGTTCCCAGGGTGGTAAGGAACTTCTGCCTTGTAATAAGTTACAAATTAATATTTGTAATTGCACCATGGGGTTGACAGCCTGTCAGTCACATGCTCTGACAGCGGGCATTGAGTACAAGGAGGAACATCAACCTTCCCACAAAACAAATTGCGATGACCCCCCCCCATCTGCAAACTGCAAGGTAACAACGTAGCATGGAAAGTCAAACCCACTCCCAAGGAAAAGCCAAGCCAACAGGTCTATGTCTACAAAGGGACCAATCTCCCTGCAGGACTATGGTCTCCAGCATTCAGCATTTTAAGGAGAGAGATGCAAAATGTTGTAACTTAAAAAAAAAAAAAAAAAAAAGAAAAAAAAGAAAAATCTGAAAAATGTACCGTGAAACACAGAAGTATGCAGAGTGGGTGTGTGGTTTTGCTGAGCACACGGCCTCCTTGTGTCACCCCACCTAATACTCAATGCTGTGGAAAACAGGTTACCAAGGACACAGGTAGGGGCAGCTTCACCAGGTTAGCTTCTACCATCTGACATATAACCACAAAACAACCTCAGGGCCAATTGGGGCTGTGTTAAGTGACAAACGGTGCTCACTACCACCAACTTCAATATAGAAGTGGATTAAAATATCCATGCAGGTATAGAAACATCACAGGCACACCCTCCCTCCCTCCCTCAGCCCACTGCCAACCCTGTACAAAGAAAAGCATTTCTCTTCCCTCAATGCATAAAGCCAACCACGTTAGCAAAAAAATGCAACGGACGCACTGATGCTCCAAGAAGTGGAGCATTTGCAGTTTTACTATATAAGTTTTACCATAAAAGCTCAAGTGTATCACTGTACATTTAGATCACTGGCAGCTGAGCAAAATTACTGTCCCTAACATTCTTTTTGAACAGTCATTAAAAGCAGCATTCTCCTTTGCGTCTCATTTCTCTACAGCAAGTTAAACTGCTGCACGAGGGCCAAGAAAACACAGGAAAAAGTTCGGAGAAGATCCTGCTGGACTGGATGTGGCACCAAATCCACTGAACCAGGCTGCAATTCCTTCACTCACTGTCTTAATCTCTCAACAATTGAAACCCAGAGCACAGGAGGCAGTAAGGCAGCCCCAGGGGATGGGGGTCTTCTGCCTTTATCCCAAACCTGAGCATCCATCAGACAAATACCTAATGAAGTCTTCAGTCCCCACAGCTCTCCCCACTGCGAAGCTAATCCAGACAAAACCAGCAAATAGGTTTCTGGAGATCTGGGCATTCTTTAATCTGGGTGGATATTTGCCGACTTTATAGGAGGGGTGACTTTGTCTGATTAGCTTTGATAAGAGAACAAAGACCCCGGCTTAGCACGGCTCTTTCTATCTAGTACTGAATAACCGAATTTTATAATCATGTTATGATCTCTTCAGCAGACAAAGAATGAGTAATTCGTCTTTCACAAGCAGAGAATTCTTCCGAAGGAGCTCAGTTACAACCAGACAACATCCTCAAATTGTTCAACTTCTGGCCAAGATTAACGGGCTGCGATAAGAGCAGCGCCGAGAAAAAAAAAAGAAAAAAAAAAAAAAGATTTATCTTCACAGAATTATCCTAAATACATCCTTTTAAAAGCATTCCAATGCAAACCAGCAATCTTAAGTCCTCTACGTACACCCCACAGTGCCCCTGGGGCTGAAACGTGCAGAATATTGCACCCAGGGGATGGGCCTTGTGTCAGCTAATCCCTTGCACGGCTGCTGCCCGCCGCCAGACTACCGGCAGCTCCTCTTTGAACAAGATGCCTTTTCCAAACAGATTGAATTTCTATACATCATTATGCACAGCACTAACATATGTTGATCTCGGCAACTATTCCCTCTTTATATCCAGGTTCCAGCTGTTGCCTTTAAAGTGACTCCGTAAGTCTCCCAAGCACGAAGGAGGTTTTCTTCTCAAGTTACCCAGCTCACTTGAGGAGTCACAAGTGTTACCCGCTGAACAACGGCACCAAATTCTTGTGCTAAAGCAATTTATCTGAGATATCTATTATCTTTTATAGTCTCTTCCACAGACTGACCAAAAACAGGAAGCCCAGCTCCAGTTTGCACACACATTCCTCTGGGATTGTGTAACAGCAATAACAACCCTGAGGCTGATTCAATGGCATTTGCTCAGAGCTATGCAACAGCTCTCCTGAAAAGAGCAAAACGAGCCCAAGTGATGCTCTGCTCCAAGGTACGGATGCTCCTGCAGAGCAGATGCGTGCAGCCTCTCCCAGGGAAGCACTACGATGGAAGCTAGATTCCCCTCCGTGTGTCTCCACTATTTTCACTCAGATTAAAACTTCAAAGCCACTCTGTTGCTCTGGAGGACACGTTAGATCTGTGAGCATCAGGGTTTGATGCTACCTCCTACCGGGGCTCTCCAGCCTCCCCCGTGCCAAAGAAAGCCCAAAGCCTCACCCTCTCTGAAAGCCCCCACCGCTGCCCTTCCCTTCGCAGCCTCCCAACAAGAAGCCATTGTTCGGGGCAGCGCGGGGACGTTTCCTCCCCCGGCCCCAATTAAAAACGTACAAAAATAAACCCAAACGCTCGCCCCACGACTTCACTTTATCCCACCCCCTCCACCGGCTCCGCTTTCCTCGCTCTTTCTGCCGTCGGCCACGTTCTTCTGCACAAAAGACCAAAGTGAAGCGCAGTCCCCGTTTCAGTGCCGCCCTGCGGGATCCCACAGCTCGGCTCCTCACAGCCGGTCGTTGCTTTCCCAGCTCTCACAAACCCGAAGTTTAGCACAAGTCGGGCTCAGGTTGTTCACCGACCCGAGGTTGGGGAGGGGGGCGGGAGGGGGACATTTTCCACGGGGTTCAACCACCCAAAGTCCCTTTCACGACCGCAAAGGACCCGGAGCGCCCCATCGTCACCAGGAACGCACCGGTGCCATTCATCAGCCGCAGGGGGGGAAGACAAGAAAAAAGGGGGAGGGGAGGAACAAGCAGGGCCGGGCCGAACCCCGCGGAACCACCGCGGCCAGCGGAAGGATGCTCGGCCCGAAACGAGTGCATAGCAACTTTTTTTTCACAAGTTAGAGCCGTGCTGGGGAGAACTCCCAGCAGCACTCACCGCCCGTACGCCGAGCCGAGCCGAGCCGAGCCGTGCTGTGCTGTCCTGCCCCGTGCCGTGCCGTGCCGTGCCGTGCCGTGCCCCAGCCCCGCTGCCCGCGCTCGTTGTGCCCCAGCCCCATCGCCCCTCCGGATTGGACTCCGGAGGCCGCACATCACGGCGGCCCAGCACGGCGATTAGGCGGCGGCGGAGTCACTCAGGGTGGGGAGGAGCCGGCCGGCCCGGAGCACCGCCTGCTTGCCTTGCTTTGCCTTACCCTACTCGCGTGGCCCTGCTACCCCGCAAGCATCCCCGCTCCGTGGATCCCAGCTCCCATGCACGCACTGTTCCGGTCCTGCAAGCTTTCCTCGTTCTTCCCTTGTGTGCGTTTCTCCTTCCCTACTGGCTGCCATCCCTTCTGTCCTGCAAGCATCCCTGGGGATGCGTTCCTCCTCCCGGCTCAGGGCTCCTCTTGCAATCTTACCTTCTCTAACCTGAGCTGGAGGTGCTGAGGATGCCCAAATGAAGCAGATGTGGGTGGGGGGCTTCCAATAGACCCCCTTCTCCCTCCGACAAGGCGTGTGTGCAGGTATCTGTCTCCTTGCACTCCGTACTCTGCACTCCTGCACATGGAATGTTGCTGTGGCCTTTCCCTGCTTCCAGCCATCCAATTTGGGATAGGTGACCTCATAACTGGCCTCATTTCTGTGTTTGCTGCACAGACAGACATTCACACTGAAAATTGCTGGAAGGGCTCAGGAAACCGAGGGCCCTAGGGATGCTCCTGCACAGAAGTGATGAAGAGCAGAAGTTAATTCAAAAGGAAAGCCTTGAACTAAGAAAGAAAAACAAAATCTGCTCTGGGAGGAAGGAGGTGAACAGAAAGAAGGGGTCTGGAGCTGCAGCACAGAGCTGGGTCAGAAAGCTGTGTCCCAAATAAGGGACCTCACTCCTCCCAGCACCGTGAGCCACCAGCATGACACTGCCACCTCCAGCAGCACAAAACACAGGCTGAAGCCTGAAAGCCGCCTTCTGCTTTTGGGAGAAGGGAGGTGTGCTCTCAGGGACACACAACCTTTTTCAGGTCAGAAAGATAAGCCATGTCTGTGCCCGGAGGTGAGAACAGCACAAAGTAATAAATTCAGGTGTAAACAGGAGTGTAAATGTGTAAATGTTAGGTCTTCTACAGAGCAATAGCACGTGTCCCATTTCTTTGTGCTTAACTATTTTCCACCACAGTGAGAAAATTGAACTTGCAGAAAGGCTACGATTACCTAACAAACTATAATTAGATATGGCCCACACCAGCAGTAGATCATTCTTTCTTCTATTTAAAAATTAAATAAATGTAGGCCATATTTAGCTAGGACTGGCCAGCAGGATCCAGTGTGATGAATATTTATGCACATTAGAAGTGCAACATGTACAGTCACAAATTATATGGCTTTGTATGAATTATTTACAGAAAGTCTGCCGGTCCGGTCATGACAGAATAAAGAAAATCACATCTCATTGTCAAAACCATCAGGAAAAAACATTTTGCAGCTAATTTTCCAAAGCTATGAAATGAAAGGATCTGGCAGAGTGGTTCCACATGATGGGAACAACACGGCTCACAGTGGGAGGTTCCTCATCCCATTAGCTGGAGCAGCTCCCGAGGAGACTCAGACTCTCTTGCTCCCATCCTTTTATTCTCCTCTTACAGCTGAATTTCCCATTGGATGTCAGAAATGTTTACATATGCATCGGTTTATCAGAGCAGCTCTCAGGAGGTAGCAATAGTAATTTTATAGCCATCTATATTTTACACTCTGTGGTGGGAGTCCTGTGCTGGTATTAGATAAATTGCATTACCAACACAACAGAACTGCCCATGTTTTTGATTCTGGTTATGAATTCTAGGGGGAAAAAAAGACACTTGAGGGTTGTTGGATTGTTGGGTTGTTTTTTTTTTTGGTCAGATTTTGGAAGCATGCCAAAATAACAGAGAGAGAGACATGAAATCATCTTTGTAGATCTTGACTATTCAGAAAATGCAGATTACACGTTTCCGTGCCCTGCTTTTGTCCAAAGCAGAAGTATAAAACAGGCGACTCTTTGTTCTCCAAATGAGGGAGTAAAGTATTAAACATATTGAACATTTACCAGTTGTTTCTTTATTAGCATTTCCCCACGTCTTCGTACACAATGAAAGTTTTGCTCCAGAGGGCAAGTCCATTCGTTCAGCAGGAATACAACCGCCCCTTATTATCCTGATACAGACATCACACTCAGGTCACACTCAGTGTTTATTGCACACTCAGTGTAATTTCTCTGTTCCGAGTGAGATACTAAAACGTGTTCAGTGGAGATTCGTTTATATATAACCAATGAATGCCCACTTTCCAAAGCCAAAGAAGCTGCACGTCCTTAGGTAATTTGCAAATGAGTGTCAGCTGGACGTGGGATGGAGCAGCACCAGTCCTCTGCAGGCTCAGTGCTACACAAGTTGTTACACGAGTTGTAACCACGTCCGTTTAAATGGAAGCCTCCTCTATGGCAGCTCAGTAATAAATCTGTACTGCTTTCCTGCACAGATGTAACTGCACCAATGAGACGTCTTCTCTCGTGGCTGTGTTACTGAATAATATGTACTTTTAGCAGATAATTATGGCCATTTGCATAGGACTGTCTTCTATGGCAATAGTCACGTGAAATGAGGGGACTGCGAGGATAAATAGTGCTTGTTTCCTCGGTGGCAGAGCTCCTTGCTTTCAGGCTGAGAGCTGCTGCCAGCACCACTGCCAAGGAAAACCATATTTTGCTTAAGTGGAGACGGTGCCTTTTGAAACCAGCACGGAGGAAACAACACAACCCTCAGAGATGGAGCCCAGCACCGTATGGCGGGCATCTTTGCAAGGTATGCCTGACATCCCATGCATAAGCCAGCTCCTTTAAGCCCCTACAGAACACAGCTGGGGGGTGGCAATGATCTGGATGAAGGGAAGGCGGGGTAATTAAAAATGTGTGTCTGGGATGTGGGGTGTGCAGAGGAGCTGCAAAGCATACGGAGGGAGCTGCGAGCCCACATCAGAAGCAAGCTTTAAAGAAGCAGGCTCTAAAGGAGTCGGTGGGAAGCTCTTCCATTAGAATTTGGGCATCTGTTCCCAACTAGGTCTTTGTTTTGTTTTCTGTGGGTACTTATTCACAACATTAGCAGAACTGAGGAGCCACAATATTAATGTCCCAAACACTTGTCATCAAGCAGGGAGAACAACAGAGCGGCACTATGAATGCGTTATTAAGCTGGAACTGCTTTTTTCCTATTGCAAAAAAAGGCAGATGAAAATCTGCATCGTATTTTGGAGGCAGAGCAAACTGAAATTACGTCCTGCTAGAAATGCTTACTCAAGTAATTCTGGGCACTTCCTTGCTTAAAAAGAGCTTTGGGGGAAATAAATATCAGTGTATCCAGCAGACCTGGTCCATGCAACCACTGCTGCCATTCCCACTGCCCAACAGCACATCGCATTGCGGGACTCTGCACCACGTTGTGAAACCACCATTGCCCCTGCCTGCTTCCTGTGGGCCTTTGGGGTCACCTGGGGTTTCACACTGTCCCTATTCTACATTCTACCATACGAAGTGATGCCTTTCTTGTCAAGGGGAGTTTTGCAGTGATTACCCATCCAGCGTGAGGAGAGCTTTGCAGCTCACAGCTGGCAGCAGCAAGGCAGAGCTGTGTGTCGTGTCTTTGTGCAGCCCTACCTGCTGTTTGTATGGCCCTTGGACCTTTGAAGCCTGCAGGAGAGTGGGTGCCTTGAGCCTTTATTTGCAGTTCCCCTCAACAGGATGAACTCCCTCCTTCATTGTTGTGGACCGAAAAAAAACCCAGAGCAAAACTCAGCATGGCAAGGAGGTGTTTTTGCCTCTTTACTTAATTCAAAGACTCAGCAAGGCCAGAATCTAAGGTACAAACAACTGTCTGCACAGCAAACCATGCTTCCGGAGAACACCAGCAGCAGAAGGTTAAATACAGAGATTTGGACAGAAGAACCAAGCAGATTTGGCTGCAAGCTGTGGAACATGCAGTCCCTGCCCATGCAACTGCCTTTTGATCACTTTGGTCAGATATCTAGGTTGACTATTTTGCAGATGCCAATATGGTTATGACTGTGGCTTCTTCTTAAATCCTGCCAGCATGTTTGGAGCTGGATAACATCCCTCCAGAATAAATTTTTAGGAAGAGTTTGGCTGGGGAGGAGGCAGGTAGTTTGGCACGCTGGGAGAGTATGTCAGTATTTCATGCAGTTGGTTCTGCACTGGGACAGGACTGGAGGGGGGAATAAAACACCCAATATTCATTGCATGGTGTAAGGAAGCTTGAGATGGGAAGAGCTGGGATGTGGACAGAGCCTCCACACAGGACTCACCTGGTCCTCACCAGCCAGCAACAACCTCACTGTCATTCTCTGCCTTCCCTTGGCTGAAGCTAAAGTGAGGAACAACAGAGCTGTGTGGCAGCTGATGAAAAACATCCATCAGCTGTGGATGAGAATATGAGGCTGTGCTCAACCACTGGGGAAGTGTTTTTGCTTCTCAAGGACTTTGACCACTTCTAATGTTCTTCATATTCCTCCTATTTGGTCATAGCTAAATTGGGGATTTTTTTTTTCTAACCCATAATACATTTTTGAATATTGTATTCTCCTTTCCTTTAAACTTATTTCTTACCTTTCCTGTTTTATTTTTCCCTCTACCTCTTGCCTCCTCCCCCACTTTATTCAGACTGCCATAGAACTCCCTTGGCTCCTCCAGAACTCTGGAATCCCACCACCTCCCAACCCCACAGTGAGCGGAAGCAGAGCAGTGCTGTCTGCATTCCTGCAAGCCCAGGGTTTGGAAGACAGAGTGGACATATGCCAGTGTTAATAAATAGGGAATTATTAATGACTGTACAAAGCAGGAAAATTGCAGACCGAGATAAGACTCACAGAATTCCCACTTGCTGATCTTGGATAAGGATATTTACTAAAGGGGAAAAATAGCCTGTCCTTAATTGGAGATCTCTCTGTCCAGCCACGCGTGTGTTTGCGCAGGCGCTGCGCTGTGTATAAAGGCAGCAGTGTGAGTGCTGATGTCTGCCTTTGCACTGCCTGGTACAGCTCTGCAGCCCTCAGGCCATGTTGCAAGAGCTGCCTCCAGCGCAGCCAGGGCTGCAGGGGACAATCTGCCCAGGCCATGCATGCCTTTTACCCAGGAGGGGACTGGGGACCTGCTGTAACCATGTGCCAGCCTGGGGTTGGAGGTGGCTGTCCGCAGCTCCGAGGCCAGACTGCGCCACGTCTGCGAAAGCAAACACTCGTGTAGCTCTAGCTGGGTCCAGTGCACAGGAAACCCAAGGCAGTGGCCAGGGCACAGCGAGTAGAGCAGTTTCCCCTGCAGATCTAGTGCATGCAAGGCTTTGTTGCCTCCTCCTTCCACAGAGTTGGCCAAGCACCCCAAAGCTGCAGGCTTGCTTTGCTGCAGGGCTGAGCTGCTGTGTCTCAGCACGGTGCTGAGCAGGGATGCTCTCCTGGGTGTGCAGGCGGGTTGGCCAACATTTATGTATCAGATCTTTGCATACTCTAAGTGCTATTGCTGTGGTCACAGAAGATAAAGAGAGAAGTGGCTAAGAATAAAATGACTTTCATGGTAACTGATGTGCAGAGCAGGGCAGAGAGCAGAGGAACTGCTTGTGATGGATGGGAAGAGCGTGAGGAACTGCAGGGATGGGGCAAACAGAAATCAGTCCAGGGTGGCTGGGATTGAGGTGATCCTGCTATGGGGAATGGAACAGAGCAGTTGCCTTCTCCAAGGGCTTTCCAGCCCCTTTTCCTGGGACTGCAGTTTCTGTTTGTTGCAACACCAGCCAGGCTGGTCTTTCTCCCTTTTCTCACCTGCACAGAACCTCACTCAGGTATAGCAGCAACGCATGGAGCAGCTGCAGGATGTGCGTGCAAAGGGTTTAGTCCCAACCTCAGCCCAGTAAGAAACGCTCAGCTCTGTCCTCACTGCACAGCAGCATGGATCTGTCCTCAGGGAAGGAGCACAGAGTGCTGGCTTCAATTGGCAACAGAGTTTCCTCCCTCCCAGCCTCACCGCTGTACTCCCTGTGCTCAGCCCTTGGTGTTCTATTTTTTTGCTGATCCAGACGTGTTAAAATGACTTTTTGTTTTGGTGTCTGACTCTAGGCAAGGTTATTAGGTAGCTGGGTCATTGCAGTCCATGGCTGTCAGCTGCTGAAATCATTTGCTTTAGGCTGCAGGTCAGTAACCCTCCACATACCTCATTTGGAACAGTGACCAATCAACATCAAAACTATTGCAAGCTTTCATTTTAAAAAACAAGGCCTATTTTCTTCAAATAAGAACAAGAAAATTGCATTTCTGTGTTGTAAAATGATCAACCCTCAGATGGCAAGAGCCCAGCTCATTTCCCCTCTGGTCTGCATTCTGCAATCATAACCACACTTATTTCCAATAGAGCAGAAAGTCTTTTCCATATGCCTCCTCCTCAGCCAGTAGTCTGTATCTAATGTTTAGTGTTTCCTAAGCAGGACGAGATGAGGACAAGCCAAAAGCTCTACTGTGATGACAGCCACCTTAGGAAACCTTGCTGCAAAAGCTGTCTCCAGGTCTGAGAGCAAGCCCAGGCCTTCGGGCTGTATTTCAGCTTGTCCTCTGAGCAGTGTGCAGTCTTGAGATGATCTGTGCAAGGGGTTATCAAAAAGCAAAGCTGTGCCTTAACCTTAATGTGAGTGCTTAGCAATGAGCAGGCAGCAGAAGGCTAAGAATTCATTTGGATGGGCAAACATCTATGAATTCTTGACCAGTGTCTTTTGCATGGATATTTGATCTATTGGCATTGAAAAACATTTCTGCCAATTAAGACGGGTGAGCAGAAACCTCATCTTCTGCACTGCCATAACTCCCATCCCAGCAGCTTTTATCTGGAGCTGTCTTGGCATTTCACATTCCAGCCTGACAATAGTCTGCAGGTTTTAACCAACATGCTCTATAAAAAAAGAGTCATTTACTGGAAAAGGACAGTAAACAGCTCATAAAAAGTGTTTCTCAGCAGCAGCTCCAGAAAGGAATTCCTCCCAGCAGCAGCCCATCTTACTCTCTTTGTTAGTGCTGATAGGGACAGAAGGGTATTCATGGCTGCAACGTGGCATAAAAACAGAAGAAAATGATATTCTTTTGGGAAAGAAAAAAAAAAAAAAGGCTTTCTAGCTCTAACGGGCTAAGCATTGGCAGAATTAGAAAACAGGCTGTGTTGTCCTCAAGCAAGGGAACTCCACGTCCTCCAATCAGTGAGAGGTCCTCTGCTTTTGCATGGGGAGTAGTCCTGAGGGAACCAGGCTCTGGGGATGCTGCCCATACAGAAAGAGCAAACTGGTTCTCAGATGGGCACTGGAAACTTCTGCTGTTGACCTTGCCAAGCCAAGGGTAATCCCCAAAGCACTGGTCCTATGGCTCTAACATTTAGGGCTGGGTCTGTGCATACCTGTCTCATATCCTTGCACCAGCAGCAACTCCAGTGGAAGTTGCATTTCTCTAGAGACCTACTTTGTTAGGTCTAAGAAATATCAAGGGCCCCACTTGCATCAGAGTTGGCCACATCCATGTTCTGCATCTCATGGATGCCTGGCATGAGCTGGGCCATCCCAACTCCAGCATCTTCCCTGCTCCAGATGGAGACAAAGCACAACGTTACGAGCTACCACCACCCCATGCCCCACGTGGAGAAAGAGACTCCTCTGAAGGACAAAGTAACATGCATATCCCCCAGAGAGATCTCATCTCATATTTAAGCACAGTGTCATGGAAAGAAAGGCTGCTACGAGCAACAAGCGACAATTGGCCTTAAGTTTCATTGACCCCAAATCTTTTTATGATTGACTTTGTTTTGTGTCAGCACGTGTCTCTCGTAAGGAATTTGAGAATGAAGCACTGCTAAAGGCATTAACGCATACAAATATTTTTCAGCCACTAAATATCCCTCCTGATCCGCGGAAAGAGGCTTTTCCAGTCATTATATGCTCATGATCCATCAGATTGGCACTGGGAGAAAATCTGAGGTGGATTTCTGTCTCGCGCAGCTGCAAACAGCTAATACCAGCTTTGTCTTCTGAAACCACACTTGATCCAATGGTGATGACTGCAATATTGTCTGATGGATTTGTCAGGCCAGCTAGCCACACTGTGTGCTGGGGAAATCTGGCTTTGTTTGCCAACGATTGTGATGGCTTGTGTTCACTGTGGGTTTTGTTTACTTACTAACACAATTATTTAAAGATATACCAGAAGAATGGGAGATCAGACAGATGTTTTCCCTTTTTCATCCCACTGTGGAGGTGATGCTGATGGGTAGACCCAGAGATCTCACCCATATCACCCCAAACGTTTGGGAATAGAAGCTCTAAGAATACCTTCAAGCACAAGAATTTTTAAGCAGCATCAGTTGACACTTCATTCCAAATGTGAAGCTAAATATTTCGAAGAGGTTGAAAGTGTTGAAAGCGTTCAAGACAACTCAAAATAAAACTTCTGTTTTCAACCCAGCGATACCGATCTTTTTCTTGTTTGGTTCCCCCAGCCAAACTTATTTTCCCTTTCTGTAAGTGGGAAAAACATTCTGATTTCTCCACTGGAGACCATAGCCTCACAGAACTGGGTGCTGGAAGGCACCCTATGTGTAGGACATACCAAAGAAACCATTTGTGCTATGTGGGGAGAAGCACGTAGTGGTTTTACATCCCCAGTTGGGAGGAAGGTTCTTCCTCATGCATCTGTTTTTCTGGTCCATATGCAGCTCCCCAGGTTTAAAACTCAGCTGGAGTCCCTGGCATCTTTTTCTCAGCATGACAATAGTAAGGATTCTTAAGGCTTCCCCTACTGAGTCCCACCCTAGTGAATGCCAGCTGCTGTATTCACCCAGACCTGAGGTGGGTGCCCCCCTTAACACAGCCTTTTATCTAGATCCTCAATGCCCAACATTCTGTGCTGCTTTTTGGTTTTTTTTTTTTTTTTTTTTTTTTTTGCATGATTCTTCACATTTTCAGCCCACTCCTACATGTTGCCTCCTTGGTCACACCTCCCTGTGTATCCGTCTGCTGCCTCTCTCACTAACGTGTAGAACTGATGGGTGGCACTCAGCCCAGAGCAGGGCTGGAACTGGATAGGCTTTAAGGTCCCTTCCATAAGCCGTGCTATGGTTCTATCACTATCATTCTGTGCACTGGGGAAAGCTGATCATGTCTGATGCCCACGTGCCATCTTTACAGTGACATCCTGGTGAGTGCACAATGTTTCTTAGAGCCATAATTATGGAGGCAGTGGTGACAGCACTGATAGAGGGTGACAAACAGGGAAAAGCAGTGATAATGCAAACAGATGTTTCCTACAGGCCAGTCCACAGGTGATGCACATGGATGCTGTGATCCAAATGACCCTTAGCAAGAGCTTTGCCTTCTGGCCTGGGCACAGATTCCCTCTGTTCCAAGCTGCCCTTTGCAGCCTGCCCCAAGCGTCATGTGCAGCTCTGCCTTATCAGCGTGGCACCCACCCTGGGGAAGGGTGATTCAGTTTCCAGCCAGGAACTGTTTCGGAGCCACAGAGAAAAACTTTGATCTTTATCAGCATGAAAATAAAGACTTCTTGGAGGCCGCCCTTCCCTGCACTCCCAGCTGCTCCAGCCAAGCAGAGCTGCAGCCATTGCCACCAGCACTGCGGTGCCGAGGGAGTGTGAACAACTTCTGGGGGGGATTAGGGAGAACAGCTGCTGAAACAGTCTGTGCAGGCAGAGCCTGGAGCGGGCAGCTGCTGCAGTGCAGACAGCTGGCAGTGCAGGGCTCACCTGCTGCACCCAGCCCTGCACACCCAGCTCAGTGCCAAATTTGCAGCCCGCTCGCAGTTATTAAAAGCAGCTGCTCTGTGGTGAGGCTGTGGTACTCCCTTCCTCACCGCACGAGCAGGCTGCTGTAGGGAACCTGCTTTAGGGGTTAGGGGGGGTTGAACTGGGAGATCTCCAGAGGTCCTTCCCAACTGCTATGGTTCTGTTATTGTGCAGTCTGGATGGGGACAGTCTACATTCCCCCATGCACGTCTAACCAGAGGTCCATAAAGTCACCCCTGAGTTTTCCTTTACTGCTTCTCTGGCCTTGACCATGAACGAGCTGCTCCCTGCTCCCTCTGGCAGGCTGCTGTGCTGGGCAAACACAAATTGTTTGAATTTTATTGTCTGTGTTATCTCCCTCTTAGCAGTGCAGTTATCTGCAGCACGTATAATATGCCAGCTTTCCTGTAAAGCTGCCTATGTTTGGGGTTTTGTCAGTGAGGACTGTCTCCTATGACCTTTCTGTACCCTGAGCAGGTGTTGGCAGGAGGATCAGGAGTGGAAATATTTGATGCTGAGAGATCAGGAGAACTCAGCAAGCCACAGACACTGAAACTTCCATCAGACTGCTGGTCTGGGTCAATGGCTGGCCCTGATGAGCTGGAGACAGGCTTCAAGTGTGTGATAAACACCATTCTGAAGCAGAAAGTGTTGAGAACCAGTGTGAAAGAAAGTGCAGAAAGCAAAGGAAGCAGAAGCCAAGCATCTCATTGTGCTCTGATGCATCTCTGTAATGCTTTGCCAAGCTTACCATCCTCTGAAACCTCTCATCTTGCAAAGCGAGGGCACACCATCCATTGGCTTTGGCTCTGAATGATGCTCAGGGGACCTGTTGAGGTCAGATTGACAACTGGCAAAGGAGAAAATGTTCTGGAAAGCAGAGACAAGGGCTTCAAAACCTCATCCCTAAGGGCTTGAGGCAAAAGAGAATTCTGAGCAGGGAAAAATAAAACATGTGACCAAGTACACAAATTGCACTGATGTTACAGCTACCCAGGAACAGCCACAGGAATGGGAGTGTTCATCAGCTCAGTGGTCAAAACAAAACAACAACAACAAAAAAAGAACAGGTTTGGGTTGGCAGGATGGGGTGGAGAGGAATATGTCATCTTGTGCAACCAAAAGCACTCAGCTCAACCTGAAATCTAATTGCTGTGTTTCCTAATGCTGTGCTTAACTCCCCTTACGCCTCAGGTGACTTTCAGTGGAAAAAACGCATCTTAAAACTTCCATTGGAAATTCGAATGATTACAGAGGTCCCCAGGTGAGACAGAGGAGAAAACAGGCAACGTAGAAACAGTGTTGTGCAGGTTCCCCATGCAGGAGTGTTTGAATCTCACTGCACAGTACTTTGCCCCTTGCTCAAAAACAAGATTTGACTTCTTTGGCAAATAAAACACTGACCAAAAAACTGAGTGAAGAAGAATCTTTGGTTCTGAAGAGTTTTGGAGAGGAGCTTTTTTAGTCATGTTTTGATTACCAGGAGTGGAGATCATTGAATCATGGAAAGGCTTGGGTTGGAAGGCACCTCACAGATCATCCAGTTCCAACCCCCTGCCATGGACGGGGTTGCCACCCACTAAATCAGGCACCAGACCAGGTTGCCCAGGGCCCATCCAGCACTGAACATCTCCAGGGATGGGACACCTTCAACTTCTCTAGACAGTCAGTCTTTTCAAGTGCCTCTCCACCATCTCAGTGAAAAATTTCCCCCTGACATCTAATCTAAATCTCAAACACGAGTGCTTTCTGTTTCACTTCCCAGGGGCATCCCATGGATCCCAATGCCAGGTGAGGAACACTGAGGAGAGGTCCCACATTCCCCCAAGGGTGACAGCGAAGGTGGCTCATTTGTAGGAGCTCGCATCCACACCCAGCAAAACTTTGGATGCAGTGGAAAAGTAGTGTCAGAACTAGCCAAAAAGTTGATATTCTTGAGTGATTCCCATTGTAGTCTGAAGAGATTAAGCAAGAGAATAGAATCTTAAAGGTTGGGAAAGACCTCCAAGATCACCTAATCCAACAGTCCACCTACCATCAGTGTTGCCCACTGATCACATCCCACAGTGCCACATCTCCACAGTGCTGGAGTATATCTGGGGATGGTGATTCCACCAACCCACTGGGCATCCCATGCTAATGCATCACCACTCTTTAGAAGTTCTTTACTATGTTCTAAGTTCTTTACTATGAGAGTGGTGAGGTGCTGGAACAGCTGCCCAGAGAGGTCGTGGATGCCCCATCCCTGGAGATATTCAAGGCCAGATTGGATGGGGTCTTGAGCAGCCTTATCTGGTATTAAATGTGGAGGTTGATGGCCCTGCGTGTGGCAAGGGATTGGAGCTTCATGATTCTTGAGGTCCCTTCCAACCCTGGCCATTCTGTGATTCTGTGAGAAGTTGTTTTTTTCCTAATATCCAACCTGATCCAAGTGCAGGTGAGCCGTGCCCTGCCCAGCACCAAAGCACAAAGCTATTTGGCCATCCCTGCCTTACACTCCTGCTGTTGCCAGGTGGGAGGTGAAGGCACTGTGTTCAGAAGTGATTCCATCCTGATGCTCTGATGCCATTTGAATATGGATCACAGCACTCAGGACCCGCACAGCCCTACCTGGATGGTTGCACCGTGCCTGGGCTGGGGGAGCACTGCCCTTCCTCCTCAACCTGCACACATCTATGCAGCACAACAGGGAAAGCTGACATTGCTCATGCTGTTCTTAGCTGTTTCCTTTATGCAATAGCCCCCCTGTTGACCAGCAGAGTCCGAGAAATCAAGCACGTATGTCTGGAAAGGAATAATTCCTCTGTACAATTTGGGATGTCAATGGAAGTAAATCAGCGGTCTTTTCCTAAAATGAGCTGCCAGGAGGAGGAGCGGGAGGCAGCCTGTTCAGCTGTGTCTGTAATTCCTTTGTTATGATTCACCTTCCACAAATATCCAAACAAACAACTCTGCAGGCAAAAATATTCTGGTGAGAGGCAAAGGGATGTCATTGAACTCTCACTTGGAATGGAGCTCCTCCTGATGCTGTGCTCAGAGATGCTCTGGGCCATGCAGTACAATGCTCAGCAGCACAGGTAACTTGCCCTTGTGCATCAATTCTATACTCCTGACAAGAAGCTGATTTCCCCCACAGCAATGTGTCACATGTCAGTAGATGTAGAGAATTCAGTGGATATCAAGTAGATCAGGGGGTATTTGGAGCTGCCTTTACACGTGTGGCATTACAGAATCCTTAAATCCTCTGTGAGTGTTGTAGAAATCAAAGGGTTTATCATCTTTATGGCTGTAATACTATAATGGGATGATAATAGCAGGGTGGCAAAGTCTTTGGCTACAGCAAATGAGAATGAGCCCAAATGCAGCAGCCACAGAAATAAAGAAGAAGAGGTGCTTACCTTTAGAAAGCCTCAGATAAGCAGGGATCTCCAGCAAGAGACGTCCTCACTGCATTGCCAACACTTAAATGAGGTCTAGAAAGAGGTGCATCCTGGCTCCACTCCTTCTAGTGACTCGGGTACATTACATGCATCTGAGCTCCCCTGGGTTGGCCCTGCCTTCCCACCTGGTGCTCCATCACTGCTTCAGGCCATGACTTAGCATTTCCACTACAATAGCACATGGAGTACAACCTCTGCCTGCCACTATGCTTTTTAAGAATCAAATCATCACAGTGAAGAACCTTATAACGACTGCCTGAGCAGTCAAAGAGCTGTGCCACCTGCAATTTTGGAGGAGAGAAAAGTAAAACCACTAATAAACACTACTGTGGTAGACATATACTTCCTTCTGTGTTCCAACAAAGAAAGAAATGAAGCAAACCTCTCACTTAGCTCATTCCTATGACTGGCCACATGCAGCTTTTGGCTTTGGTGTCAACAACACCATCAATACGAGGTACAGAGCCGCTCCCCAGGGCTCGGTGTGACAGCAATGAAGCACTATTCAATTCGATGAAGCATTATTCAGTTATTTGCTGCAGTTCTGTGATTCTGCGGCTCCTTACCCAAAGGGAGGCCACCAGGGCAGTGCCTGCAGAAGCGCAGTAAGGTTGGCTGAGGCAGCATTTGCAAAATATTTGCGATGCTGAAATCTATTCATAAGACAACTGCATTAGACAGGCTGACAAATGACCCTGTTATCCTCCATCCCTCAGCAGATCCCGTGCCATAGATTAACTCCTATCAGAAATGGCTCAGGGCTGATCTCCTGGGTGCAACGCTCTCATTTTTGGATGATGCATATGGGTCATGAAGAAGTGCAGGCCTGGAGCACTGTTGGCACTGCTGGTTGCAGTGAATGGATGCACAGAGGGGTAAAACAGCAGCAGGGAGAGAGCACTGCCCCAGATGCAGAGCTGCAGGTTGTCTCCTTTGTCTCTCTTTTAAGAAAGAATTCTCAAAGCATTTCTGAGCTTGAGCTGTTTGCAAGTTTGCTTTAGCACATTGCTGCATTGCCACTTAATAGGTATTCCAGAAGAAGGGAAGGAACTATAGGCCAAGATATTTCTAAATGTTCTTCACTGCCTCAATCTTTTCACTAAATGTGAACTCAAAACTGAAGCCATCCCTGCACCTTTTCTCCAAACAGAGCGTTCAGGATACAGAAATAGTTCAACATCCCTTTTCAATAGTTTATGAGTACTCAATTGATGCTCACTGCGTCCTGCATTTGGAAATCATCCAGGGCAGCAGGATGTATGCATGCAGCCCAGAAGTCTGTTTATATTTCATACTCATTGTTATTTAGACCAGCTGTGCTCGGGAGAGTTCTTCATGTTTCTGCTATTGTGCAAAGAGCAAAAGGCACTGAATGCTTCAGAGGGCTGCTACATGGCAGCATGTGAAACCCTGAGTGCAGAGCAAACCTCTCTAACTCTGATTTCTGGAGCTTTTCCTGGAGCTGGGTGTATATTTTGGGATATCACACGAAGGAGATGTTTTTGAGAGGCTCACCAGAGGGACAATGTTCTTCTCCTAGAGCAGCCCAGGTCTGAAGTAGTTCTGAAGAAAGAGCACTGTGTGCTTTGGGTTGGACGCTGGTTTTTGTTGTACTACTCAGAAGATGTTGGCTGCAGTGCTGGATGATGCAGGAACAGGTTACACTGGGGGAAGGGGTTGGCACAACACATGCTGAGCAGGGAAGCTGCTGCTGACACATGGCACAAGGAGATAATGTGCAGAAATAACAACCAGGAGAGAGGTTGGGAGGGAGCAGGAGCAGATAAATGCTCAGACATGTGGAGCACCATCTCTTCTATGGCAGAAAAATGGGCTGCACCGCTGTGTGCTGTTCCCTGCTGATCAGCCTCTATAAGCCACAGGGCAGCAGTGTGCTGCCCACAGCAGTGTCGTACCCTGCTCCCTGTGAGCTGAGTTCTGGGCTTGAGGAGCAACTCTGGGCCCACTAGGGGTACACACGTGCTGTATTGAACCCCCTCATTGCAACCCTATAGACATACGTGGGAGGGAAAGGCAGTGGGTGCCTCACTCTGAATTGTTATGATGTAGAAACAGTCTGCTTTTGGGACCCAAGGGCAGAAATGGATGATGAAAGCTTTCAAATCCTGGAAGCAAACCAGATGCTCACTTCTGTGCTTCTGTGAGGAGGTGGCAGGAGGCAGCCCTCCCTCCTCACCGGAGGGGCTCATTGAGGAGACCAAACCCGGCCCTGCCATGCTGGGAGCCCAAGCCAAGCTATTTACAAAGCAATGCTGTATCATTTGTGACGCGCTGTGATTACATGTTACTAAACTGAGCTCAACCAAGTAACTGTTTCCCATTCCTTCCCTATTCCCTCAGCAGCCACCTCCCGTTTACACTCTAGATTTGCTCTCCGCAGCCCAGAGCTCTTTGAGGTTAGGAAAAAGCAACCATCACTGCCCCAATCCCACGCACCCAGAGCTGTTGCTGTAGGGGCTGCCTGGGGTGTCCCTGTTCCACAGAGCTGCTTTAGGATGACAGGCGCCATGCTGAGTGCCATCCCATGGCTGACTTTTTCCTTGTTTCTCCTCTCACATACTGGTACAGACAGTCTGCAAATCAGTCAGCATTACCCCTGCAGGGTTGGTTAGCTTTCTGAGCAGATTTTGGGCAGGAGTGGATGGAGTGCATGCGAGAAAGAGACAGGGAGACAGGCTGATGGTATGGAAAGGCATACTCTAACCCGAGAGGGGCAAAGGAAAACTTTTTTTCTGTTGTTCTTGGATTTGTTCATGCAGAGTTTCTCTTTCTTTTTCTGCCAAGTCTGCTTTTAAATGTCTGACTCTGCGTTTTTCAGTGGTTATGGAGAGATCATTGCTTCCCACAGCTTGACATTTTTTCCAACGAGCTCTTGAACGTTCGAGTGCCCCACGTGTACACCAACCCTTGCCCACCAGGGTGGGGGGTTGCCAAGGAGGGGCACCTCTGCAAAAAGCAGCAGAGTCCCCTTCAGATGCAATGGGACACAAAGCTGGGAAAGTTCCGAGGAAAAATCATGCAAAGCAGTCGGTGCTGGGTGCCCTGGCCTGGCTGGGAATGACAGAGCTGCTTCCTGGTGGACGATTGCTGTTGGGCTAATGGAAGGAAACAGCAGAGCACAGTGAAGGGGAACGCTGTGTACCCATCCCACAGGCATGTGGCTGTGGCAGCCTTACCTGGGGGCTCTGCTCTGCAGCCCCCACAGCAACAGGAGCAGGATATGTTGTGGGCCTGGAGGGAACGTGCTGTCCTTCCTCAGCTTTCTTCCTTTGCTGTTGCAATAGCTGCTGAGTGCTGTTTTCTTTGCTGTCACCCTCACCGGTCCCTTAACTTTAATGGCAACAGAGGAAGCAGAGGCCAAGCAATGAGCATGCTGGGTACATAAATCATGGCTGAGAGCAAGTGCACCAGAACAAGGCTTGAAATCTTGCTCTGGAAGTTCACCTTCACCCCCATCAGTCTGCAAGGAGCACCAGCAATGCGGAAAGGGGAAATAGGGTGGATGCTGCAGGGGAAATGGGATGGATGGATCCCATCCATGCACTAAGATGTTTCACATGCACTTGAGATAAGCTTTGCTGAACTGTTTCACTACACTCTGGTTAACACAATTTCTGTTTACTACCCTTGAATAACTTGCATAATAACCACCCCTAGTATGGGACTCTGGTGCATGGATAACAAACTGCAGCAGTGGTCAAAGGCAGCTCTGGTGAGGAGCACAGTGCTTCTGTCTCATCTCCACAGGAGAGGAAGTCAGCAAGCACTGCCAGCCTCATAAAACAGAGGATTAACACAGCCTGCTATGCACACAGCGCATTACTCATCAAATGGACCTCTGTGTATCTCCATACCACCCAGATGGAAGTACACAGGTAATAGCAAGATGTGCTGGTGGGTTACAGGAGGATGGAGCATAAATTGGGAAGGGTATTAAAGCAACTGCAATCAACCAGGGCTGCAACATGGCAGCCACGAGAAGAAAGAGGCATTAAAGAACATTTTTTCCACTGTGTTGCAACACAGGGCTTGAAAACAATCATGGAGCAATTTGAAATGTTTTAATAACAAACTCTCATCTTATCAAGGGGATTTCCCCCGTATATCTCAGGCACTTCACTAAGGAGGTTAATAGCCCTTGTGGCCCTGGAACAGATAAGAATACTGAGGCTCAGCTCTGGAAAAACACCTCACAATCATCTGCAGGGAGAGCTCTGCTCCATATCACACCCAGTGTGCTCCCAAACCCCCATCTCAGTGCATACAGCACAACAGGTGATGCAAAGAGCAGCATTCCTCCGGTGCAGCTGGCAGGCAGTGTGCTGCGCCTTGCTGACTGCCATGCAGGGAGGTGAGGAACCTGTTTCTATAATCCCATCCTCCTAATCACCAGCTGCTCCTAAATTTCACTCGAGCATGTTCGAAACCAGCTGGTGTTTGCATAATCCTGCTGCTGGTGTGAGGATGGACAGCTGCAGAGAAAGCAGCTCTCACCTCCTGATGGTGACACGGCCATTGCATCGCCTCCAGCAAAACTGTGCCTCATCCCCTGCTCAGCCCAAATGGGGCCTTTGGGCATCACCTCAACAGAAACGTGCAGGGACTGAAATGATGTGCTTGGACCCGTTCCAGAAAGCCAAGGAATTAACAGGATGATGCCTTGCCCTCTCTTTTGTTGCTGGAGTTTCCTGCCAGAGTGCAAAGCACTCCTGCTTTCCAAGGGCCTCGACTTTCCTGGGCATTAATGCAAGGGATAGAAGGGAAGCAGCAAAGTGCCCTACTTCTTGCTTTCATTTTCAACTTGGCTTAACGACACATTGCTGCTGCTAGCACATCTCCCTCCCTGCTCTCTTTTACTAGCAAACGCACTTTGGCTGATTGAATTATTCATTGCAAACATCTTACCAGGCCACATAAGACCAGCTTTTTTTCTGCCTGTGAATTATCCACAAATGATTTTTATTTTTATTATGTATTTCTTTTTTATTTGATGTATTTGTCAATAGCTGCTCTGTGCACATATGAGACAAAGAGAGCTGTTTGTGAACCGGTTGCTCGCTGGGCGGGAGCAAAGAGAAGGGAGCAGCCAGGCATGGAGCGAGCTTGGAGCAGCCTGTCCCCATTTACATGGGAGACACCTGATAACCACTGTCCCTTCTGTATCACAGGTGCCCTGATTTGGCAGAAGAGCAGCCGCTGTAAACATTAATGCGAGCAAGCCCTGCTTGCACGGGTGTTTGCACAAATCAAACGAGACAAGGTGAATCACGAAGCTGAACATATCATGTTGAGTGAACGTTTTGCAGCATTAGGTCAGGCCAATTGCTCATATAGCATCAATTCAAAGGGAAAGATCCAACTGAAATGCAATTCCCAAATTTGCTATATCTCTTGTGCTGCGAGCAGCTCATGCGTTTACTGTGGCTTTTTCACTATGACAATATGACTATGCCATTGGGTCAGGAGGTTCTTTGAGGTATACAAGCACAAGAAAGGTCAAATATTCTTCTGCCATAACAAAATATTTACTTGAGGCAATGAAGCAGCAAAAGCTTATAGCAGGGAAATGCTTCCAGCATGTAGAACATCACCCAGCTACTTCTTTTGTGGCGAGGTTGTGAGTGGTGTTTGCTGAAATTCAGTGTCCTACAAAGAGCATTTCTCACCAAGGAAAGTGCCATTCTCTAGGAAACAGAGATAATACATCCTGCAGTGCTGCCACCCCTTCCCCTGTACTGCTGGGAATCATCAACCACCAGGGACCCAAAGGTCTGGAGAGCAAACAGCTGTGCTCTTGGGAAGAACAAAATAATCAATGAGAAGCACTCTGCAGTACAGACTGTCTTGGTTTAGCATGGAGTAATCAAAGTGTTTCAATTTTTCCTGTTCTTATCAGATTTTCATTACCTCGCAGAAGGACTTTAACATCTCTGCATACATTTCTCCTCTATACATCAAGTTTAGAGCACAACAAGGACAGCAGAAGCTGTTCCCTCTTTCTCTCCCCAGCACGCATTCATAGTAGCGATGGAAGATCCATACTAACTAATCCTGCAGATGCCTTTGTGGTCATCTTCACTCATGAGCAGAAAACTTTTGAAATATGCTGCTGAATAGCTGTGATTTGTTTAAGTCTCAGCAGAGCCCTTTTCCTGAAAACTTTTCAACCTCTCCACTCGTTCCACTTTCGCTCAGGAGCACCGGCTGTTGGAAATGGTCCAAGCAGCCCCTCTACAGCCAGCCCTCTCCATCCACCTGCTCCAGGCAGTGTTGCAAGAGAAGCAACTCAGGGAGACTAACAAAGCATCCAAGCAACATTTCTAATTCCTGGAACCCAGGAACGCAAGAGGAAAGGCCCATTCAGCAGCCCCACGGAGCTCAAGGCAATTGATCCCTTCTCATTTTCATATGTCCCAGGAAGATGGAGCTCAACACGTCAGACCTGCTCCATCACATGCATAACTGAGAATGGGCTATTAGGGATGAGGAGTGGCTGGCAAATGGTGCTGAAGGCAGGTGATTTGTTGGGTAAGTTTTGTTGTTTTGATATACCATCATGGGTATGGTCATGGGACTAAAAAATGTCTCATCTTGTTGATTGCTGGTGGCCTACTCTGTTGGAGGGCATGGTGCTTTCCAGCTACCTGACACTGTCTAGACTGCTCAAACCCAGAGCTGGTATTTGGTGTGGTCTGAAACCTCATTGCTGGCCTCAGTGCTCTCAAATACTTCTCCTCCTTTTCGGTGGAAATTGCTCAGAAAACAAGTTGGCTCCCTGCTGGGCATGCAAGTGGCTCAGCTCGTGTAACACAAATTAATTCATGGTAAATTGAGATCCCTGCAAAAATATCACCTATGCACAAAAAGCAGAGGTTTGCTCAACAAAGCGAGGAAAGGAAAAGGGAGAAACAGGCAAACATCCAGCAGCTCCCATTCTGGTGTAAATATAGAGGATGCTGAGTGCTTGGAGGAGATTCAAGAGAACCACAAAAATGATCTGAAATCTAGAAGCATATATTTGGTGTGAGAGCACAGAGCTGAGCAATCCGTTAAACCATGAGAACGAGGGAGGGTGACTCCAGCACAGCCTGCCAACATGAGGATGCATTTTCAAGAAGAAAGACTTTAAAAATTGAACTAGAATGAGAAAATTCCAATGAAAATGTAAAGAGATGATAATAAAATTCATTAATCACTGGGAAAATTCAGGAAGTACTTTCTACATCTCATTGAAAAGCAATAGAAGGAGTGGCTATTGCCTTTTACAAAACACTCTGCAGCAATGGGCTTGATGCAGAAGCTGCTTAGTGCAGCTGAACATCCCATAGTTGTATCTTTCAATGGATGACATCCCATATTCTTTCTTTATGCATTATAGCCATATACAATGTTCCCAGGTGCAAGTGGTGCCAACTTTGGCTCAGAGGGATTTATCCTTTCAACATCCTCCCTTTAATAGCAAGAAGACTTGCATAATTTATTATTATTAATATTAATGGCACTTCCCTCACATGTCTGAAAGAGCTCCTGGCCTGGGCTCTGCAACACAGATGGCAGATTTTCTCTGAATACTGTGAGCAAGGGCTTACCAGAAGCCACATCATTGTGGGCATCTTTGTGCCATGAAACTCTGCTGCTAATAACTACATCTACGTAAAGTGTGTTAAGTCTGAAAGTGGAATCATGGAATCATTAAGGTTGGAAAAGATGGCTGAGATCATTGAGTCCAGCCATCAGCCCATA
Source organism: Meleagris gallopavo (assembly GCF_905368555.1). Classification (NCBI taxonomy): domain Eukaryota; kingdom Metazoa; phylum Chordata; class Aves; order Galliformes; family Phasianidae; genus Meleagris; species Meleagris gallopavo. Next base: position 2,876,770 of record NC_139412.1, on the reverse strand, counting down.
CCCTCTAACCATACCCTCTAACCCCTGTTCTTCAGTGCCACTTCCACCCTTTTCTTGAAAACCTCATTAGAAACAGCTCACTGTGTTCATCAGAACATCCCAGAACTTTTGGAGCAACTCTGGACCCCACCTGGGGTTGCAGCAAGTTGCACACGATTGGTAATGTTAAATCAGCAGCCTATCCAAGGTAGCTGCATCAGCCAAACTATTAGGAAATGGTGCTACATCCCTAGTAGGACTGAGCTTTGCTCTTATTGTATAGCCCAGAACTTTTCCAACCCACATTCTCTGAAAATCTCTGCTGAAACACACCGGTGTGTGGTGTCAGTCTTTGCTGTACCTGCTCTGTCTTGTCAGAGACACAGCACAGGCCAGGAATTAATTGGCTGAGATGAAAACTTGCTTGCTATCGTAGACTCTTTAAAACTACTTTTTGTATGTCTTCATGCACTAAGTATTGAAGCAGCATGATGGAGAGACAGATAATACAAGGCAATAACCTGCTGCCTGGCAGCCTCGGAGCTGCCCTGGACTCGGTGAGGCTCTGCTGCTCTTCCCCCACAGCATCAGCCTTTCCTCCAGGCTCTGCCATCACAAGCGATGCTGATGTGGCAGTGCAGGCTCCAAGGCCAGGCACTGTGATGCACTCTGCAAGCCAGCTTCTTTCCACTGCTCTGATTAATTGCCAGGGTACCTTTCCCAGTGCACTGACACGCTGTTTCTGTGGAAAGGCAGGAGTGCTTTAGAACTTATGGGCACAAAGATGGTGTTATCGTTGTGTGTTATACCTACACTGACCAGACTGTGTTAAACACAGAGCTATCTGCACACTGTCCTGAAGTATCTCTGCTGAGAAAGAAGTTCATGTAAAAAAATGCATATTTTGGCTTTAAAATCTTAATTTCTCAGCTGGCTTTTTTTTTTTTCTTTTTTTTTTTTTTTTAAAGGGAAAGAGGAGTCTAAGATGCAAACAGCATCTCCTGAGATGGGAAGCAGAAAATACTCCTAGCACATTTTCTAAGAACTCAGAAAAAGAAGTTCCTTCTAGACTGTAGCTACAGACACTGAAGTTGGAATCCTCATCTGCAGATATGATCTGTTTTTTCAGCCCAGAATCATCCTGTCTGATCTCACTGGGAGATTCCGGGTATGTGGTACTTCTGAAGTTGAAGAAGTGTGTAAATATGGTCTCAGAATAGGAGGTTTGGTTCTTACACAACACTCTATGTCTGTCATTTCAAGCAATGAAAGTGTCAAAGAGTAACCTATGGTTTCTCCATAGCTTAACACAGACGAAGCCTGAAACTATTCCCTCTGTTCTGTGTGTATTGTGCAAACTCTTTCCCCACAGAAAGAAATGAGCTCCTCCATCCAAACGCCATGTGACTTAAGGCAGCAGGTAAGGAGCTCACCTCCGGAGGCAGTGAGCAAACAGAAACAATGATTATGTGGCAACGCAACCAAGAAACAATTTGGTAGCAAGCCATGCACCTGCAAGGATCAGCCACAGCCCAGCAATGAGGCTCAATGGTGTTTGCTGAGAGCTGAGAGCACACGGCCACTTGTCATAAGTGCAGCAGCTCAAGAAGCTTCCAAATGCAGCCAAGGATTTATGCCTGCAAGAGGGGAATAATTGATATTTGCCCCCATCCACACCTGCAGCTCCCCAGGTGGGAGCAGTGCCATGAGGTCAGGCAGAACCAAGAGTATCCAGAGGGATTTGAGTCTCGTTTCCTTGTAACAAGGCTGAGACAGAAGACCAGGTAAGGATATGTTAAAAATAAGCAAGAAATACAAAAGCAGAAGCTGGGTGTTTTTGTTGTCCTGGGATCACCCTGAAATAGCAGGTGTGACTCAGGATATCCAACCCCAACAGCCCTGCACTGCACTCACTGACATGGGCATAGTGAAGACCCAGCACATAGGACATAAATAAAATAAAGGCAGGCTATATGCGTGGCCTAATCCAGTTACAACCTTAACATGCACTTTCCCTCTTCGAAAGCAGCTCCCTCCCATTTGCTCCTTGCAAACCTGGAGAGGTGCTTTGCAGCAGAGGCAATGCAACCCTGCAGGAACACTTTGGACTGACCCCCAGAGCTCCCCACCTTGGGTGCAGGGCTGGTTGTTACCAGCACAATGCTTGTGGCTCACATTTATAAAACCTGTTCCTTCCTTGCGTCCCCAGCACCTCACTATAAAACACCTCTCTCTTTCCATTTCCCCCTATTCTTTGCTTCTTTCCTAGGCTGGCAGCACAGCTGTAAGCACATCCATGCATCTCTCAGAGCAGGGCAGCTGCATGCTGTGGAGCAGAACTGCAATTTCCTATCTACTAGCAGTAGAAAAGAGAGATGTGCTTAGAGATAGCTTACTTACTTAGAGAGAACTTCAGCTTTGAAAAGTTCACAGGTATTTCAGCACTGTTCTTTGTCTGGTCATCCTAGGGCAAATTAACATGGGTGTTCCCAGTTTCTGTGGATAGCTTTGTTATCTTGCTGCTCTGTTTGATGTTTCTTGCTGTGCTCCTGTAAAAATGGGTGTCATCCCAGCAATCACAGGCACTCAGCCCCTGTGTGGACCTTCTGCTGGGGCTCTGATAGCCTGGAAGCTGCTTTCAAGCTTTTGTCTCTGCTTATGGCTCTTGCACTGCACTGTCAGACAGTGGGAATGGCAGCTGTGTGGTGTTTAAGGGACTCCGTAGGTGAGGTCTGCTGGTTGCAGACAGTGACACAGGGAGAGCACAAGATAGCATCTGCTTTCAGTAAAACATTTATTATTTACTGTTTCAGTATTTCCTGTGGTTTATGGGATGTTGTGGCTAGGAGCTCTCACCAACAGCTCTTCCATGAGACTGATCTGTACTCTCACAAATCTTATATGAACAAAACAAGTAAACCACAATGAATCTCTCCTGGAGACCTGGCTTGGCCTTTGCAATACCTAAAATTCATTCTGGAACAGAGCTGTGTTGTGTAATCCCACCTGGCTGCAGGTAGCTGTGCCGGCTCTGTGCTCACAGCTCTGCCCTGAGTTCTGGTCCCTTGGCTCTGACCCTGTGTGCTCTCAGCATGGTTTCTCCCATCGAGGCCTTGCAGCTTAGGAATTTTTTTGTTTGCTTTAATCCTCGACTGAAGCTATTTTCTGGTGTTTGGTGACACAACGTTCCAGCAAAGAGAGGCTGTAGGGCTGTTATCCAGAACAACAGGGCAGGCTTGCCACCAGCTGAGCAAGGGAAGTGCCAGTGCTGAGATAAAGGCTCCTTTGGAGCTGCAGCTGGAGGAGTGGAGATGCCTACAGAAGGCAATTCAGAAATTCAGGCATGGGCCCTCTGCTCCATCTGTGTGGTCCGTGCTGTGTGCTGTAGAGAATGGGGGTATCCAGCAGCAGCATGGGTTGGGCAGCGCTTTATAGCTGGTAGTGATGTCTCCTGGAGGCTTTGCAGAATGAAAATGCCCCTTACACATGGAAAATAGGTATTTATCGACTGAGGAGAAGGTTGTGTTTTCCTGTGAAGGTAGATGGAAGGATTTGGTATTCATAACTGGGAGAAAAAAAAAAAAGAAAAGAGGGCAAAATAAAAACCTGGAAGATGCACTTTGTCAATGACCTATGAGCCTGCTCTGTCCAGGGGGCTCAGCAGCAAAAGCTGAGTCTCCCTCCCACGCTAAGATACTTAGCAAGACTATTGTTTAAAATAATTACTTGAGCTTTCTTTCTAGGAGCAAATGCCAGCCAGGGCTGGGGAAAAGGCTTTTGTATGGAAAGAACAGGACATCTTAGCCATGGCCCTGCAGAAAAACATGTTTGTGTGCCCATATCCCAAAAATGACTTGCCTGCAGCTATTTGCATTAGATTCAGTTATTCGCTGTTTAGCCAAGAAACGAGACTATCCAACCCCAGGTGGGGCTTGATGTGGAGTCCTCCTTAGTGAGATTACTGAGAATGGGGACATCAGGGAGATGGTGCTGTACAGAGAGCTGTGCTGAGCCTGCTGAGCGTGGGTTGGGTTTGCCTTGGAACCTCAGCGATGCCGTAGATGTGGCACTGAGCAACATGGTCACTGGGGATGGATTGGTGGTTGGATGATCTTGGTGGTCTTTTCCAAACCTTGGTGATTATGTGATTCTATTCTGTGATTCATGCGTGCTGGGAAATCAGAGCTTTGCATCTTGGAGAGAGGCAGCAGTGCAGTGTGTGCTTTGCAGCCACAGCAGTAACGGGCAGCTGGGAAAGTGAGTTTCTCTCCCACAGGAATTTGACATTTCAACCTTTCTGTTTAGGAGAAGACTTACTGGCTTTAAGCAATCTTTCCACGGTGATGCTGCATTTGCATCGGAGCGCTGTGCATCTCCGTTCACGCACAATTTCCTTACCCATGCCATGTTACCTTCTTTCAAGCCTGACTGCAGACTGTGGGATTCCGGGCACATCTGAGCACCACCTGGTTGTTACATGTTACCATCCTTGAGTCAAAGGGCCCAGCGCTGCCTTGTGGTTCCTATGCCATAAGCTGTAGCTCTGGATTGCTCAGGGAGAGGTCTTAGGATGCCTTTTTTTGGCAGGAATGACAAAGATGCAAAGAATGATGGAACAGGGTGAGTGTCTTGGGATGATCCTGGCACGATGGGGATTTTCCCAGTAATGAAGTGCAGGTGGTGCTCTGAGCACAACATGTTTGAATTATACCAGGGCTTAGTGTTCCTTCCTGGAAAATGCGTTCCTCTCCCCAGCTTCCTTCCATTGATCAGATGAAACAAATGAACTCCTGCAACTGCTGTAACAAGGTATTTGAAGGCAAACAGAGTTGCTGGGCAAATAGTATCAAAGCCAATACTAATTAGTCCCTTGGGAACATCCTATTACAGAACAAGGCAGATGTCTGAGTATTGCATTGGGAGTGTGCAGTGTTGATCTGATCACTGCAGTCTTCCTTCTGCAGACCCCAGTTGCAGCAGAAGCCAGCAGTGGCTTCCTCCAAGTGAAATGCAGTATTTTTCAAGGGCTTCTAATAAATCCCAAGGCTTTTCTCAGCCAGAATCAGCCAGACACTCAAAGCTCAAACAGTGGCACTATATTCTAGATCCAGAATTAGACAGGATCTGAATGGAGATCCAAATCCTACTCTGAAACTGTTGGTAAACCCCAGCAAGCCGTACTTTTGTGTTGAAAGGAAAACAAAAGCATGCATTGGTTGGCGTTGGTAGAGCAGAAACAAATCTGTCTTCTCAAATCTGCTGACATCTTTATTGGGATAACACGAACGAATGCACCACACTTGCCAGTGCAGCACAGAGTGGCAGTAGAAGATAGAAAATGATGTGAAAAGGGATGACAGAGTGCTTGGCAGCATGCACTGGGCTGTCCTTTGCCCTGCCTTCAATGCAAATTGCACTTTTGAGGGAGATGTATCCGAGAAGCAAGCCCAAATCTGACTGTCCATCTGGGAAAGGAGCAATGGGGAAAGACTGGGGGCAATGATGGGTCCCCTGCAACCCCAGCAGCCCTTCCCATTGTCCCCAGAGCTCTGCAGGAGCTGAGAGGGTCTTTGACCTGAAGTATTTACTAGAAGCCTGAGAAACCTTTGCTTCCCATTTAGTTCTTCCATAGCATCTGGGCTCTCTATCAGCATTGTGGACAGAGAACTCACAAGGAAAGCAGCAGGAGCTAAGGGTGAAAAATACCCTCTGCCTTTTAGCCTCTGTTTGCGGGGAAAGTGACTGATTTTCTTGGCAAATGCCACCAAAAGAATATCTGTGACAGAATTTGCTCTAACGGACGTAAACTGTGTTGTGCCCCTTTGGCCTGTTGCACCCTCAGATGATTTCACCACTTTACCATCCAGCCCTTAGGATAACATTTAATGCACGCATGCTAAGCCAAGCAGTGCAAAGGTGCATAAAGCCTGCTAAAGGGCAACACTGCATCATCTGTTTCTAGACTGTCTCCTCCCAAAAATGCAAGCAAATAGCACAGTGGGCTGAGATGGTGGAATTTTCAGGATAGGGAGTAGAAATGCATTGACACTGCTGATGTGATTTGGCAAACAGGGCAAAATGACGTGGGCTTCTCTCTTCATTCTTGTGCATTGCACTCTCATGCATTGTGCAGGTTTTACTTTGTCAGTCGTTTTTAAAAGCAACCAGCAACTTCTGGGAATGCTGAGTTAAAAAAAAAAAAAAAATGTGGGGAGGAGGGGAGAAAAAAATGTGTCAAGCATTTCTATGGGTTAGTAAACATGATTAACCCAAGTCAGCAAGAGTGAATGAAAGAGAATTCAGTGACTGGAGTGAGCCAAAGTGAATTCAGTGCTAGTAGTACAGTAGATCAGTAGATCAGTTGGGTTTTTTGTATGACTTAAAAGGTTTATGCTCTGCATTCCTTTAAAAGCATGCCTGGCACGAACTGTGTTTCCTTTTGCCCATTCCTTTGTAAAGCTGCTGCCCCCATCCTCACCGTGCTCCATGGGAGCCCACTGCTGCTGTGGGACAAAGCAGCAGGATGGCCAAAGGAACATCCACACTTAGCAGGGTGCCTTGAGGTCAGAACTGCAGGGAATGCAAGGCTGGTGTAGCTGCAGGCATGTCTTAGTGCAAAAATGAACAACCAAGTTCAGGCAGGATGTAGTAGGACCTCTCTCACCAGTTGGACCATGGCATGAAGTTCCTGTCTGTTGTAGTTTGATGAATACTCTTTGAAAAGCTGTTAGATATTTCCCTTTGCTGCATTCAGAGCTGCAGATTGCAGTGCTGAGAAGCTACTGGGGAGGGCTGGGTGGTGGGTGCAGACAATGGCAGTATGGCCATGGGAAGGGAGCTGCCATAATGGCACCTGCAGGTTTGCCTTGTGAACTGATAAGTGCTGATAAGGTGTGGGGTGGAGACTGCAAAGTGTCAAGCAGGGCTGGAACCTTGATTCAAAGTATACAAAAGAATGTGAGAAAAAGCTGAAAATCCCATCTTGTCAGGATGTTTGCATGTAATAACCTGTATAAAAACGTTCACCTGCTTCATTTGTAGCAGTGAAAGCTTCTGATGAAGCACAGCGTTTTCGTGAGAACGCTTCTGGTTCTCTTCAAGAGCTGGGGGAGGATACAAATACATCTCCACAGCATCCCCCAGGTGATAAACAAAAGCCCCTTTTCCTTCCAGAAGCACTCTGTTGCTCATCTGCATTGTGGGTTCATGACCAAATGTGTTTAATAGTGTGAATCAAGGTGCTTCTGACACTGATGTTAGCCCTGTTGCATCGGCTAAAGCCAAGGCAACTCCAGAATCGCAGTGCAGCCAGTCCTTGGGGCTGCTGGTGTGCTGCTGGTAGCTATGAAAATGTAACCCAGTTTTCCAAAGGTGTGGTTAAATGCTGCTTTCATCACATTTGGGTATAGGAATGGCAGCTGCAGGGAGCAGGGTGTTGGTTGTGCCAATTGGATGAGCTCTGGGGTGTGCTGCCCTGGAAGACCCAAGGAACAAGGAGGTCTTTGGTACGTGCTGATGCCCAGACATCCCCTGCAGCACTTTGTGACTGCTGTGAAAAACTCTTTGGCCGTGGTGGGCTGCAAAATGCCTCTGTCTCATCAGCTTCCTTCCTACTGCCCGGTGTCCCTGTCCTGCAGAAGATCTGTGTGTATGGATGTGCAACAGAGGGAGCTTTGTGCACGCAGCTGCAGTGATCCCCTGCCCCTCAGTGATCCCCTTTCCCTTCCCACAGCTATCACCGAGGGAGAGAACATCCATTTTCCCCTCATATAGAGTTGGAGAATGCTGATGATTTTTTTCAAAAGACTTTTCTTCCTCCAGAACCTGAGATCCCCGGGGAATCTGTTTTACTCTTGTGCTGAGATGGAATTAGTTGGTGGTTTTGCTGTTTCTTGCAAAAAAAAAAAATAAATAAATAAAAATAAAAAATTCTGAACAGCTTACAGATTTATACAAAGAGAAAGGAAATCTTGTTCCTGTCTCTAGCTGTTGAGTTGTGTTCTCTCTCCATTGCACACAAGCAATTTCCATCACCACTACTGTGCAAATAAAGATACATGACCTCACCCTCTCCTACAGTGAGCAAACCCTCAGCTATGCCACGTGTCCTGCGCCAGTGCTTGCTGCATGTTGCACCATTCATTCTGAGTCCATGCTTGAGGACCTACAAGCTCCCACAGCTGGTAGAGAAGACAGACCCCTATGGACACCTCAGCTCAGTCCCTCCTCAGGTGAGGTTTTTCATAAGCTATTTTCCATCTTGTAGAAGTGTTATAACTACAGAATGGTAGTAATGGAAACTGGGGCTTGAGCACTGAGTGTTGCTCTGCCAGTTAATACAGAGCAGACAGCTCAGAGATGCTGTACTGCATTGGGATTCCTGCTTTTGCTCAGATCCAGGCATTTTCTGCATACCAACACTAACTGTGGTCAACTAAGAAACCTAGGATTGGTTGACAGTGAGAACCTTTGAGCAAATGCACAGATGAATCACTGTGCTGCGCTGCTTCTGGGCAGGGGAAATTCTATATGTAGGGTGCGTGCTCCCTGCAGCCCAGAGCTGCTGCAACCACCTTCTTCACAAGGCTTAATGTGGTGTAAAGTAGCTAAACATTGCTGTCCTGCACAGTGGTATCACATGGTGGTGCTTCCTGGCAGAACTGCACTCCAGTCTGCACTCAATCACCACACTTCTTCACCCCATGGCACACCTCCATTATTCATGGCCAGAAATGGGGACATCCTCACTTTCTATGGCTGGAGGGTTCCAGTGCCATTGCTCAGAGGGCATGGGGTGGGGAGGCTGTGTGCCTTGCCCTTCTTCTCCTGGAGCTCAGCAGGAGGAAAGTTAATAGCTACAGCCTGGTGTGATTTAGAGCTAAGCATCTCCTTGTTGCTTTCCCCTGGTCCTGACCTACAGAGAGAGCAGATCTCTTCCTGTGTCGGAGCTTCTGCAACCAGCGCAGTCTGCAGTGAGACAAAGTACACTGGGGGATGAGAGGATGGAGGTCTCAAAGTGCTGGCCACTTTGCATCCACACTTAGAAGTGATTGTAGATTCACTCTGGTCTCTCAGTGTGCTCTGAGCATTTCAGTCATGAGTCAAGCTCCAAACCTCAGGAGGTAGATTTAGAAATATGACATCCCCCCCAAAAAATGTTTTTTTTTTGTTTTTTTTTTTTTAATTTGACATCTGAGATTTTAAGTTACTGCTGGGTCATGGTCTTCCCTGCACAATCACAGCATTGGGAATTTAATTTTTAATATAGGCAAGCTGAGACATTTGCCTCCTGACCTGTCTCCAGGAACCGGGGCTTTACTGTAGCATTCACCATCACAGGATTTCCAGTAAAACCCTGAGAGCTGGCAGCAGTTCTGACGTAGATGGGAAGGATCTCCTTTAGGACATGGCTCAGTGCTAAATCCTAACCCCTGCTATTGAGTGGATAAAGAACAAATCTAATTTTCTGTCCCTTTTTCTTCCACATCTTAGCACTTTATGCTCCCTATAAAAATGGTCAGGATTGATTCAGATGAACAGAGGGAATAAGACGTCAGTAAATGAGACCTGCACTGGTGAAAAACAGCTCTCTTGCAAGAGGAAGTGAAGAGGCTATTGGTCAGATTCTGGAAGGGATTGTCCCATTTTCAGGGAATAGAGCAGAGCTTCATCCCCATCCGTGTGGGGTCCTGACTATGGCATGGAGCAGAGCTGGCTGCAGAGGCATCCTGCCCATTGCTATACCACGGTGAGGGGCACCTATCCATTCAACCTGGAGGTTTAAGAATCTTTTATCAGTCCATCGTGATTCTCTTTTCCTGGTTCTTGCCTGGCTGGTGCTCTGCTTGTTGCTCAGTTTATCCCAGCCCTCACAAGAGCTGTGGTGCCTGAGAGACCATTTGGATCTCAGGTTTCTCTTTAAGCATTCCGCCTGTGGCTTCTGGTTGAGTGCCTCCAAGGACCCCTGAAACACAGCAACTGCTGCTGATAGCAGGCTGCACCTCCTGCACCCGGTGCAGGGCAGTGAGTTCATGCACTCCCTGCCTCCATTTTGCAGCCAGCCTGGCAAATGGTGGCACAAGAACCCCAGTGCAATGCAAGAGAGATTGCTGCAGCCATTGCTAAGTGCTGGAGGCACAACTGCAGCTGGTTCTTACCGGAGAGGACTTGACGTTTGGGTAAAGCAGCTCCTCTTTCCTTTGCTGGCACATGCTCCAGCCCTGCTCCATGCCTCAGCTGCTGCTCTGTTGCCAGGATAGGCTGGATGTGCCCAAAGCATTTCTATTCTCGAGGCCCCTACAGCCGTGCTGTTCCCAAGGCATTGCTTTGCCCTCTACCCTGTGCTACTGGGACAGCAGTGCCCCAAACATTGGAAAGTCACAAATCCCAGTCACACAGCACTAAAATCAACAAGAACTGGTGAGCAGAGAAAGCTGGTCTTCTCTCCCTGTCTGTTAAGTTCATTAAAGACAGCTTTTTGCATCAAACCAAAGCACCCAGTGAACAGCAAATACCAAATGTCAACATGAGGGATCAGATAGAGAAGAAGAGGGCCCACCTCTTACAGACAGTTGCTCCAGGTGTGCTCTCTACATGCGTTGTGAGGACAGCTTCTGCAGAAGGTGTTTGCTGGGAAGCTGAAATCTATGCCTGGAAACTTATTTCATTCAACCAGTGTAAGTGTGTCACATTATTTCCTACCCCAAACTACTACTCTGGGTCCAAAAGCAAGTGGAATGTTGGGAATTATTAGGAAAGAACAGAAAACAACACAGAGTCCCCGTACAAATCCATCTCAAATATCGTGCTGGCTTCAGACCTGCAGTCCTCAGCAGCTGTAGCAGAGCTAGATTGCTGCAAAGGCAATCACAGCCACAGATAAACCTCCAGAGTGCAGGCACTGGGCTGTACTGAGGCTCTGCTCCTGGAAAGAAGGTGAGCAGAGGAGAATGCAGCACTGGTATAACTTTAGAGAGTATTACTCTCCTGTTTCAGTACAGAAGCAGAAGGATTTCTTATGCCTGTTGGAGCAAACTGACTCTGTGCCCCCTGCCACTGTGTTTTTAGCATGATGGCTGTGACTTCTTGCTGCTTGTAAGTTCGGTGACCTTCTCTGCACAGCCACTTTTTGTCTCTCGCTTCATGGAAATTCACTGAGCCCTGTGCAGGGATCAGGCTAGAAAGAAAGCATAGCTTTTATCATTAATTCCTTCATTTTAATTTAGTCCTTAGAAAAATATAAGGTAGGGATTGCTAATAAACAGATCCTAGGAGAGGAATATCAGGGTGTGCTCTGAACACACAGGGGATGCTGACCACATGGACAGAATCACTCCATGCTTTCGTAGCGTGGTGTAAGCAGGTATCAGGTTATTCTTAGCACATCTCCCATCGTTTGTCCATACTTATAGCAAAGGCATAAATGCAGTCAGGTCTATTGTCTTTTGTGACTGTATTTCCTGCTCATCTCCAGTGATTTTCACATTATTTGCATGAAGAAATGAGCTCTCCTACTCAGTTCATTAGGCTGGAAACCCGTTTGCATTCGTTTCGCTTCAGACGCACTCAGAGCCAGGTCTGCTCTGATAGTTTTGCTGATAACATTAAAAGCAGAAGCAGTAACAACCAAGATTTTACAAGGAGCTTATTTAAAACCTCCTGCTGCTTCAAAGATCATTTGACCCACAAAAATGGTGGCAGGAGGTCAAATGCTGCAGTGATGCCGCCAAGGGGTGGCCAAGTGCTCGCTTACATGCACCCAGAGTGGGCAAAGAGGCAATGGGGAGAGGGCACCCAAGGTGGCTGTGCACCCCTTGAGGACCACACCAAGAGACTGAGCTTGCACCCAAGCCCTGTTAAATGAGAGGAAATAACTGGAGGTGCCATTTGACAAGTTTTTTATTCAGTGCATTGGATTCATACATCACTGCTCAATCAACCAGCTAGCAACATTTCACACATTCCTATAAAATCAACCCCGAATCCGGTCTCTTGTTAAAGACACTCAGTGTAAAATGTAAAGCAGTCTATCAAATATTTACTTCTTTACTTACAGCTTAGGGCCCAGTAACAGGCTGTGCTTGGCTCGCTCAGTGTTGGCTGCAGTAGTGGGCAGAGAATGGATCAGCAACTCATGTTTGGTACAGGGCTTCATTAACAAACGTCTCAACTCAGCTCATTAACTTCTCAGCCAAGCGCTGTGTAGCCTGGCCTCCTTCCCACATCAGATGGGATTATGCATGGATGGAGCTGCACCTACAAAGACCCCAGTGCAGACCTACACAGCACTGGAAGCACAGATTTGGGCTAAGATCACCCATCAGCTCAGTGCTCAGAATAGCAGGGCGCTCCAACTGAGCCTTTGGGCTGCTAACAAGGCAGGGTGAGGCACTGTGAGGAGGGGGAAGGTCCTACACTGCAAACTTTTGGATGGGGGTCCTGGCTGCACGCTGTAAGGCTTTTAGGTGGAGAATGATGGAGCACGTCCTTGGCACAGCCGCCATATTTGCTGGCCTCTCAGGTGGGCAAGGCCCAAGGCCTCAATGCTGTCCCAACCGCAGGACAAGGCCTGTAGCTCCCTTCTCTGGTGCCTGGTAGGGGGATGGAATGGGCAACCACACCATGAAGCCCAGCACAGCAAGTCTACCTCCACTCATCCCCTTCCACCACCTCCCTACATTGCGTAGAGCCCTGACTGTAGTGCTGCCTCATCCCTGCCCTCAATCACTCGCTCATTGTGCACGGAAGGAAGTAGACAGCAGGTTGTCGAATCAGCTATCTCAGAGGGAATCTATCGAGTTTTATTGAGCCACCTGTTACGGGGCCCGGGCTGCTGCCCGCTGTCCCCATGATGAGAGCGTGCTGCTAGGGCATGGTGACCGTCCGGCGGGCGCTGCGGGCTGCTGCAAAGCGCCTCTTATTCCTCAGCCCAGAGAACCTCTCATCCAGCGTCAGGCTGGTCTGCGGGGGAAAGGGAGAGCACGTCAGTCTCGCGGCTCGTGGCCAAGCGCAGCCGGGCTTGCAGCAGGGTATTGATTAGAGCCCATCAGTTGGGAGGGTGTGTCGCAGCCGGTTAGTCAATTAAACCACCCATCACACGGAGACAAGGAGCTCGACAGACTGTGTGCGGCTGAAAAACCTCCAAGCAGTGCCCAGCCCCCAGAGAGCGGGCGTCCTTGGCAAGAACAGGAGCAAGCAGATGGCGTGTGAGCACAGGGCGTCAGGAGCAAACAAACCATCCAGACAAGGAGAGCTGGTGATGAAGGACGGTGGAGCAGGATTTCTGACCCGCCCCGGGGCTCTTGGAGTAAAACATGGAAAACGTGGCACTGAGAAGTCCTCCAAAGCAAAAAAAGAGCAAAGCCCAGATGTGCTGCATCTCTCTGAGGATGTGGGAGCACCAGCAGTGACATGGCTGCCCCCGCCCAGGCCCACTCTCAGGGAGCACCTCCCCACTCTGAGCAAGCACACAAATGGGACAAGAGGGACCAACAGAGCAGGAATAACAGGGATGAGTCTGTAGCTGCCAAATAGTCTTCTCGGGTGCCGCCATTTTGGTGAGCACCCAAGCCAACAAGGCCGTAGGGCTGTCCTCATGGGTTGTGCTAGATAAACCCAGCTGGCAGCCCCAAAACCAAGAAACAGGGCTCCTGTAGGGTGCGGGGTGTGGCCGGTCCCCTCGGTGCTCCTCTACCTGGTTGGCCATGGCACGAAAGTTGAACCTCAGCATCACCCCCTTGGGTTGGGGCTTGGTGATGCGTGGCGGGGGCCTCTGGCTTCGCAGGAAAGGGCGCTTGGCTCCAGGCCTGGGGGAAAGCACAGGTATGTGGTCACACAGGGAGCTGAGGCAGGTGGCTCCCTGTTGTCTGCAAACTAATAGGGTTAAGGGAGATCCGTGTGCAGCCCATGCCTCTCCCAGTGTTAATCACAGAGATCTGCGTGAGCACGTCCTGAGAAGGGCAACACATCTGTGAAGGGTCTGGAGTTAAATCTTATGGGGAACAGCTGAGGGAACTGGGATGGTTTGGTCTGGAGAAGAGAAGGCTTATGGGAGACCTTACTGGTCTCTACAACTCCCTGAAAGGAGGTTGTAGCAAGGTGGGGGTCAGCCTCTTCTCCCAGAAGTAGGATGAAAGGTGATGTCCTCAAGTTGTGACAGGGGAAGTCTGAGTTGGATATTAGGAAAAACAACTTCTCAGACAGAGTGGTGATGCACCAGCACAGGCTGCCCAGGGAGGTGGTGGAGTTCCTGCCCCTGGAGGTGTTCCAGAACCATGGGGATATGGGACTGAGGGACACGGTCAGTGGAAATGGTGGGGGGGGAATGATGGTTGGACTTGGTGATCCTAGTGGTCTTTTCCAACCTTGATGATTCTATGATTCTATGAAGAGGCGCTCAGCAGCTATACAAGCTGAGCTCCAGCACTGCAGCTACCAGGAAATGCTCTCTGGGCCCAGTTACCCTCACCCACCCACCAGATCCTGCCCCTGCACAGCACAGGCCTGAGGCCACACTCCTCCTGCCGTGTGCCTGCGAGCAGCTCAGCACTGCTCCAACAAAGCCTGCGAGCAGCCATGTGCTGCCCGCGCTCCCACTCCCCCCTGCTCTGGATACCAAGCCAACCACACATAATTACTGTCTCCTTTCAGATACACCAAAACAAGGCACCATTTGCTCACCATTTGAGGGCCGAACCATTAGTTCTGCACTTATTATAAAAAACACGAAGCTGCAATAACACTAAAGGGATTAGCAATGGCTTTTGTAGGGCTCCCATCCTAACAAATCAACTCATTTACTTACGTGTTGGTCTGGCTCGCCTGGGGATTAGCCACAGAAACTGTCAGAACCGCTCCGGGGCTGGGTTTCACTTGCCACCTGCCAAGACAGCGAGATGTCTCCAGCTTCAATTCAAGCGTGAAAGAGCAAGTCACGTTCATTCTGTGCCTTTGTCGCCAATTACCTTCTCATCCTTGGTGGTTTCCCTTCTGCATTAGCATCCATTTGCTGTGAAATCAATGACAAAAAGGATCAGTTAAATAATTATCAGTCAGAACCTGTGATTCGTTTTCCAGCGTTTTGTTTGGTATATTTGAAAAGCTCTTTCTCTGTGTCATCACAAAACTTGTTTTTCTTGGGTTTCTTGCTGCATAGGCAAAGCAACTGGCAACCATCTCTCTTGGTTATTTTGGAAGCAAAGATAAAACTGGGCAAGGGCTGGTAAAACTGAAGGGTTGTCATCATCAGCAGGTAGTATAAAAATGCCTCTGTACTGACCCCTCTCTGGATGTAGGCTTTGGAGAACCGCTGCTGCATCCGCTTCTGCTGGAAGCCTGGTCCCCTGTTCAGCAGGAAGGGCCTGCTGGGCGGGAGGAGAGAAAACAACAGAGGTCAGCACGGTATTGGGTCTCTCCTAAAGTTTAATGTTGTAACACATAACTGAGTTTGGTATGAAAAGTAATATTAGAAGTAAATGAGGATATCTGTGACCAAGTTCAGCCCTACAGGTTTTTCTGCCAGCAAAGGATTTCAGTGAAACAAGTTTTTCTGCTTGAATGAAAGGACAGCTTGTGTTTGCTTTGAGCTCTTCTCATTGGAAGAAAAATGATAGAACAAAGTCATAGAAAAAAAAGTATGGTCAGAAGGGACCCCTGGAGGCCATTCTGTCCATGCTCTGCTCACAGCAAAGACCAGACTGACACCGAGCTCCATTTGAGCTGGGAGGATGCGAGGACATCTAGGCAGACCCCAGGGCTGTGCCCAGAGTTAGCCCCACTCCCTGCCTTCCCCTTGGGACAAAGCCTCTGCTTTCTGCTTTTGTGAAAATAAAGGCTACATCACCCTTCCAAAGTTTTTCCCAAAGTGGCAGATTAGATGCTGAATACCAACAGAACAGTCACATTCTCCATGCTCACTAAAATCCAGTGACAGATCGAATACCACCTTATTAACATAGAGCTGCTTTGTGTCCAGGTGTTTTCCAAACACACCCAGGGCACTCCTCTCACATCATGCAAGCACATAGCTGACTGAGATCAGAGCCAAAGGGAACCAATAGTGACCAACATTTACCTTCTCCCTGGGGCGCTGGTGCTGGCAGCAGCTGCTCTGAACCTCCTGGGGCCGGGTGGTGGCCGTCGCCGTGCCTCGGGCTGCCCACTGCTGCTTTTGGGGAAAGCATCCTCACTCTTGTTGACCTGGAAGAGCAGAGACAAGTCAGCTGTTGTCACCTGCACTGATGCCATGCAGGCAAAAACAGAGCGACAGCACAGGTTGGGAGAAGTGACAGTACTGCACTGCTTGTTGATGCATTGGGTACTGCTGGTGGCTGTGGCAGAGGGGTTTCAGCTCTCTGCCCTCCATTCCCATATTGCCATTACAACATTTTTTTCCTTTGCAGCTTTTGCGGTCTTGCAGCAAAGACTTTGTTATTTTCTTAATGGGAAATTGATTCCCTACCAAATTTACTCAAACCTGGTCTCTGCCAAGGGCTTTAGCACCTAGAGCTGGAATATTTCTAGCATGTACCAAGTTGCTGTACTCTCAGTGTTTGGATTTGTGACACGCTGTTGACAACAACTGTAACATGTACTGTAGTTCCTGGGCATGACACTACAAGACAGAGGGAGAACACTTCATCTTAACAGTATAGAAGCAAACAAAAAAAAATTAGAAGTGTGGAGCACAAATCTCACACAATGCATTATAGCCTCGCTCAAGTTTGTTTTCAGTCACTGACCCTTTCCAGTTCAGACACAGAATCACAGAATTACAGAATCACAGAATGGCCCGGGTTCAAGGATCATGAATCTCCAACCCCCTGCCACATGCAGGGCCACCAACCTCCACATTTAATACCAGACCAAGCGGCCCAGGGCCCCATCCAACCTGGCCTTGAACACCTCCAGGGATGGATGGGACATCCACAGCCTCTCTGGGCAGCTGTTCCAGCACCTCACCACTCTCACAGGAAAGAACTTCCCCCTGATATCCAACCTAAATTTTCCCTCCCTCAACTTAAAAACCATTTCCCCTTGTCCTGCTGTTATCTACCCTTTCAAAGAGTTGAAATGTCTGATGCCTGAAGCATGGGGTGCACCAGAAGGCTCTTATCAGCAGCACAGTTCTCCTGCATGTCCTTATACACACAACCACATACGCCTCTCAGTCAATTTCTGTGGGACAACCACCATCAGTGATGCTACTCAATAATTCAGATGTGTTTCCACATCCTTCCCACTTGGTTTACTCCTACAAAAAAAAGGAAGCTATCACAGAATTAAGCCTCCTAGCAACTGCTCATTGCTTTCTGCTAATATCCAGCCACACTCCATATATATCTGAGTCACTGCAGTCATTATTTTCAAGAATAACCACATTCCGTGTGCATGCATGCTTAGTTTGGGGTTCTCTGCTTCACACTTCCTGGACACAGCCATTAAAAGTGTCGTCATCACCATTTTGGTGTTTCCAAAAGCTCACTGAGCACATGTGACCTCCTAATTGAGTTTCTACAACCTCTTCTCCCAGAGGACTGTCCACTTGCTCCATTTCCACCTTTCATTAACAGCAAGCCAGATGGATCTTAGTGATACTCAAAGATAAACTCTGGGAAAGGCGTCATCATACTTCCATTAAAACTACTTTTGTGTCATCTCGCTTCCCTATTATCTAAAGGATAATATGGGAACCACATCCATAACCATATCCATGTCACCTCTAAACAATAACAGGAAGATGGGGATGACGAGGAATTGGATTTTATGGCAATAGTTTAAAAAATTAAACAAATCTTCGAAGGACACTTTTTTTCTTTACATCCATAGAATCTTATTCAGGAAAAAAAACATGCCAAGTCTTATGCTTATAAAACCAATGGGAAAACTGCTGGCTTGCATGCATGTGTCTGTGCTCACCTATGCATACAAATGCTGTACACAGGCACATAAAAGACTGTGCCTGTGCATTTTTTATGCTGATTGTCCTTCAGGGTGATGCGGGAGCAGAAAAGCCAGCCAACCACTACATGATGATTGGGCAGAGCTGCACTCCTTTCCTCCCATACCTCCTGAGCTGATGCTGGGCGATTTAAAGGGCTCACTCCACTCAGTGCAGCAGCTGCTCTTCTCCTGGGGCCGGGCAAAGCGTTCCTGAATTGCCGTCGGTTGTTCTGTTGTTGTCCAAAGCCTCTCCTAAAACGGTTGGGTCCTAAGATAAACACATGTATCAGTGACCTTCAAAACTCACGTCAGGGTTCAGTTCTGGAAATGTATTACAGGGCTGCCTTAGGATGATATAGGAGTATCTGTATAAACAGCGTGACAAGAATCACTCTAATTTGATCCTGAAAAGGAAATCAATTTAGCATAATATAAAATAATTTCCAATATCTCACTCCGACATTTTCATGATCCATGGGACTAACAAATGCATCATTTGAAGAAAAAAGCCTTCCACAGTCATGGCTGCTAATAAAGGAGTAACACTAGCATCAGGAAAGCTGTCAATCTCTCATCAGGGTTCACACGGCCATGAATTAACTGTGAAATGGAAAAGCTTTTCCATACAGAGTCTGGACTGTCACTCAGATACCCACAAGCCAAACCCACAGCAGTCAGAGCATCTCTGAGTGCCCACACTACTTCACTGGGGAGGATCGGCCCACCCATATCTATTTTCTTTCAGTCTGAAATATCCTTACTGCAGAGATTGAAGGGAGCATCTTCTGCTGCTTCTTCATGTTAATGCACAGTGTATACACTGAAACCTCTCATCCCGCATTTAACTTTTCCCCTACGCCTGTTTATGATTTCTGAGTGTTGCTGAAGCATCGAGAGGAGAGCACTCAGAGAGGCACAGTGCATTAAAGCCTAATTACTCCATAAGATAAACTTCTGTATCGTAATTAAATAGCCATTTTCCAAGATGCTCCATCAGTGAAATTTGCACACACCCCCACTGGGGTGCATAAATCAAGCAAAAAAGCAGTGAATTTCAGCAGGCAGCAACCATGCATTAAAACCCCACACCAACAAGAACCTCAGAGACACAGACATGGGATGCTCGGATGTGGGCATTGATCCCACTCCATCGATTCCTACATTTATAATGACTTGGAGCAATTAGAAGTGAAATGTTGAGAGGAAGGATGGCAGCAGGTGATTAATGAAGGCTCCAGCCCCAGGGTGCAACACAGAGCATGCTGACACCAGTTACAAGGTAAGGGTTAGCATCAGGGTTAGCATTAGGGTTAGGGTCTTCTTTCAGTGCAGCATCTTCTTTCCAGCATGAGACTGAGTCCATCTGTGGGTTTCCCACCAGAGCAATGGGAGGGGCAGATGCACAAAGCAACCCTGAGCAGCAAAGCACACTGCTGTCCATCAGCCCCTATTAGAGAGCTGCAGCTCAGCAGTGCACTCAGGCGCATCCCAGCCCATGCACATAACTGACTGCAGGGCCAGCAGCTCTGAGGGCACTCTGTTTGTGCCAGCTGGGAATCAGGGCTTCCTTGTATATATGTCCTGACATGTGGCACACAGGAGGCTCCATCTCTGCAAAATGTCTGGCAGGTATTTCTGGGCGTTCTCAGCCCGGACAATAGAGGGCTCCAGGAAGACCTCCCTGCGTCCTTGAAAGAGCTTATAAACAGGATGAGAGAGTGACTTTTTACACGGTCTGATAGTGACAGGACAAGGGAGAATGGCTTTAAACTAAAAGAGGGGAGATTTTAGTTAGATGTTAGGAAGAAACTCTTTACCCAGTGAGCAGTGAGGCCCTGGCACTGCTCAGAGCTGCGGCTGCCCCATCCCTGGAGGTGCCCGAGGCCATGCATGGGGCCTTGGGCAACCAGATCCACTGGGGGGCACCCAGACCACAGCAGCTGACAGAAATGGGTGCTCTTGTCCATTTCAACCTAAGCTGTTCTGTGTTTCTACAATTTATTAATCAAAGAGCACTTGACTAAAATCCCCCAGTGTCAGCACCCTGTCTGGGTGCAGGCTCAGAACCCAGCTCTGAGCACATGTCTGAAGGCCAGGAGCCTCTCTGCCCAACAAGCCAGGCGGGGGAGAAACCCTGAGGCCCACTTCTCAAAGGAGATTTGAAATTGGAATCTCTTGTCATTAAAAATCATCACTCTCCCCACCACTGGGGAGACTGTTTAAGCCAAATTCCGGGAAAGATAAGAGCTTGCATGAGTTCTCTTGCTGTTTCCATCAACATAATACCTTCCCCAAGCTCTGCCATTGCTGTGCTGTGCTGTACTGATTGGCGTGTTGATAACAGTTATCACATCTCAGCCCACGAGGGGCTGCCTTTCAGCAGGGACTGAAGAGGAATGAGGCCCCTGAAGAATTATGGGCTTAATTCCCAGCCATGCTGAGCTGCCTAAAATTACTCCTGACATCAGCTCTGCACAGCACACTGGGTCCCTGCCCTGAGCAGGGCTCAATTCAGGCCCGGTTAAACCTATAAAATATTTAGACTAACAAAAGTTCTGCTTTCTAAGGTTGGCTGCAAAAATAGCCCACATTTTGTTCGACTCATTTGACTTATGAGTGCAGCAGAATATCAAACCCCGTGTTCCGTTTTGGACAGAGAAATCAATTTGCAAAGGGGAATTATCAGCACTGTTTTGAATTGGGACAAATCTCAGTGAGGCAATGCGTGGCAGAAAGCAGGAATGCAAGAGTGGGAGGCGGATCTGAGACAACTGGGAGTGCTCCCAGTGATCCTCCTGTCCTCGTGTGCCATTTGCACTCAAGGGGATGAATGCAAAGGCGTCGCTGCAAAATGTCACTAAAATCTCCAGCGAGGTGATTCAGCAGCCAGGAAAAAAAAATGATGGTAAACAAAGATGGCATTTCATGCAGCAGATCTCCTTAGTCTGGAAGATAAAACTAGTGGAACCGAACAGAGATTAGTGTGTAATCACACGGCATTATTAAAAAACTCATCATAAAAATAGCACGGTTGGCGAAAGTGATAAATTAGCTCCAATGACGGAGCTATCAAAGGCAGTTACTGAAGGAGTAATTTAAATGTGTTCTGGGAAAAAGAGGATTCAGAAGAGGCATAATTAAAATATGCAAAGCCAAAGGGAATAGAGAACAGATATTAAGTCACTTTGAATTAGTAATTCATGGGAGGGTGGAAGGGAGAGAAATGGATGGATTTATGCTCTGAAAGGGTCCTGTTATTCTATTGTTGCAGAGAGAAAAGCTATTCAGCACCCAAGTACATATTATGTGCACACAGGAATTAGATAGGAGAAGGATTTAGGAGCTGATTTTGTCACACAAACATGTTTTCCAGGTCAGTGACGCAGCTTCACAGAATCCCACAGAATCACAGAACCGCAGGGGCTGGGTTCCGGGGATCATGCAGTCCCATTGACTGCAGCACCTCAGATATTTATAAACAGCAATGAGATCCTCTCTCATCCATCCCCGCCATCCCACGGCACTCCCATACCTTGCAAGTTCCTCTGCATCCAGGCACGGGAGCGGGGCCGCCCAAACCCATATGCCAAATTCCTGTTCTTGGTCTGCTGTCTCCGGCCGTCCCCTGCAGCTTTGGCATCTGTTTGCTCCTTCCTGTGACGCTTGATGATGTCATCTAAAATCACAGCCACAAAGGGGAAATTTATCAAAGCTACACTTTCTACCAAAGACAATTTCCATTTTTGGTGCTTGGAATTGTCCATGGTGAAAACAAGGCTGGTGGTTCTGTAAGTGATGCTGCCAGACGATGAGGTTAAGCTCAGCTAGGAAAGCACAGGCTCCATTTGCTCGGTTCCTGCATGCTGGAGATTAGAGCACAGTGAATTATGTCACCATCCAGCACATATGCACTACATGCAGGATGGAGATTTCAAACCCATGCCATAGAATCATAGAATCGTAGAATCATAGAATGGCTTGGGTTGATAAAAACCACAATGATCATCTAGTTTCAAACCCCCTGCCATGGGCAGGGTTGCCAACCAGCAGACCAGGCTGCCCAGAGCCACATCCAGCCTGGAATGTCCCACTGCGGGATCCAGTCCCCAAGACTGCCCACACAAAGGAAGGGATTTTTACATGGACACCAACATAGTGCTTATCAGAAAACATTTTTGGAGGAGGTCTGACTTGGGAGGTGGTCAAAGGGGAGAGAGTGGGCAAAAGCATCAAAGAGCAACTATGCCAGACATGGGAGCCCCTGATGCACAACCCACACAAATGCTGTTTGTGGGTTGTGCAAACACTGCGGGGTGAAAATCTGCTCAGTTCCTGAATCCGTAAATGGGAAAACCAAGGTTTGGTGCAGAGAAGCAACCTCACTTGTACAGGGTGACTGAGAGGAGGGGATGTCATGGCCCTGCAGACACTCACTGTTCACCATGAATGATGGTTTCCTTTCGGTTCCCATCTTCCAAAGACAACACAGCTATGGATGTGATCAGATCAAAGCAACACACACCATGAATATCAGAAGTACTTCGTATTCTAAGTGCCACAATCTTCAGCTGACTCTTGATTTTCTCACTTATCTGGGTAGATGCTGCTTCTTACATACTCTGTGCCCTTTGGTTCCCATTGAGCTGGTTTGAAATCAAGGAGGTCTTTTGATGAAGAGGAATGGTGAAGGCAAAGGGACGTCTCCTGATCAATTCATATTTTGCAACAATTTCCTCTTTTAACCTCAGACCTCCCAGAAAATATCCAGTGAGTAACAGAGCTGCATCTGTTGAACTCCAAGCAAAATGTTTTACCTTTTGCCAAATTAGGGAGGAAAGAAGCATCCCAATCAGGCCTTTTCCCAGGCAGCGATGACTCCAGAGCCTTCATAAACCACCGGAGTGGAAGCACAGAAGTGCCATTAGCTTTCAAAGGGCTATTATCACAAACAGCACATCTTACCTCCAGTGCTTGTCACCTGTCATTTTCTATTAAGAAAATCCCATGTCCAAATTAATATAAGGCCCAGGGAAAGCGAATGAGAGCAGATGTAAGAATAAGCTGCGTGACTGCTTTTGTGATTTCTCTATCAAGTCTGCCAGGAGAAGAGCACGTTGGGAGAGACTGAGTGATGCTCTGGGTATGAATGTGCTAATGTTCCCAGCTAAGTGTGCCTCTGGGACATGTGCTATTTGGGGCACAGGCTGCTTTGAAGCCTGTAGCCCCTCCTCTGCGGAGAGGTTGTCAGTGTGGGCTCACAAGGAATGGAGAGGAGCCGGATGCTCAGCTGCCCAATCCATTGCCTTCCAGCTCTCTGGATATCAGTTGTTACCATTACTTCTCCCATCAGTATGATGGGGTAAACAGAGCAGCGTAGGAGGGTACTAAATAAAGGATCTTGGGAGGTCACTTAAGGTACCCCAATGCCCTCAAGACAGAATTAGATCTTCAAGGGTGGCAACACCATGGGAAAGAAAATTAAATAAAAAATTAAGGGGCAGACAAATTCCTGCTGAAAATCTTTATGCTGCCATTAAAATAAGTGTGCATCAGCACCAAGGAATATGTGGGAGAATATGTTGTGCTATCCCCAGCAAGTGGCTCATCACTGGGAAGAAATGACACACGGTTTGTGTTAGGACACAAACCCAACATTAAGAGATGCCGGAGGACTTTCCTTCCCCGGCGATGTCAACACGATGATCCGCTGAGATCTACAGCCCCAGCCCTGGAGTCCAGGCCCTCAGAGCTAATAAAAGGGCAGTTGTTTGTGCACAGTTCACATCTCTGCTGCCAGAGGAATGGCGAGCATCACGAGCAGGCTGCTATAAATAGCCGCACACCCGAGGATATGGCTCATATCTTTATTTCAATAGAGCCTCATTTACGTAAGCCTCTCCCGGCCCGCTCCACGCTCTCCCCTCTGAAATTACGGGGTGCTGCCAGAAAAGCACCGAGACGGGGCTGAATCCGTGCTTCCACTCACCCCCATTACTCTGCCTTTCCCTGCCCGCTTCCCTCCCTGGGCTGGGAGCACCGACAACCCGCAGCTCACCCCCACCACCTCCCAACACCCCGCACCCCATTTCCCAGCGCGAGCCGCGCTGCCCCACCAGCCCCGGCCCGGCGGAGCCCCGCTCCCCAATCACCGCACGTACCCAGGGACATGTCAATCTCCTCGGCTCCCGGCTGCGGCCCCGCAGCGGGGCTCGGTCCGGGCTGCGGCTCCGTCACCTCCATGGGCTCCGAACTCGCAGCGCCGCCGCCCCGCGCAGCTCAGTGCGCCTGCCCGGAATGTGCCGGCACCGCCGCCGCACCGCACCGCACCAACCCGGCCCGGCACCCCGCCCCTGAGCGCACGGCTCTGCCCGGGCAGCCACGCACCGCTCCGAGCCGCTACGCAGCCCAGCAGCATCCTTGGGAAGGCTTTAATGCCGGGCACAGTGCCTTCAGTCTCGCTGTACCGACGCTTTTCCCGAATCCCATTCTTCCAGGGTTTATTACGCCGGGAGAAAATGCGTTTTGAAAAGATAGCGCAGGCAAACAAAGGATGCAAAGTGCAGGGTTTTGCACTTGGGCTGGAGGAATCCCTGGCATTTATACAGACTGGAAGGAGCGGTCCTTGAGAGCAGCCCTGCAGAGAAGGACTGGGGGTCCTGGTGGATGAAAAGCTGAACGTGAGCCAGCAGTGCGCTCTTGCAGCTCGAAAAGCAAATGGGATCCTGGGCTCCATCGGAAGAGGGGTGGCCTGCAGGGACAGGGAGGTGATTGTCCCTCTCTGCTTTTGTGAGTACTGGAGTACTGTGTCCACTCTGGAGCCCCCAGTATAAGAAAGACAGAGCGCTGTTGGAGAGGGTCCAGAGGAGAGCCACAAAGACGATCAGGAGACTGGAGCATCTGCCCTACAAAGATAGGCTGAGGGAGCTGGGCTTGTTCAGCCTGGAGGAAAGAAGGCTGTGGGGTGACCTGATTGCAGCCTTTCAGTACCTAAAGGGAACCTACAAACAGGAGGGGAATCAACTCTTTGAAAGGGTAGACAGCAGCAGGACAAGGAGAAATGGTTTTAAGTTGAGGGAGGGAAGGTTTAGGTTGGATGCCAGGGGGAAGTTCTTTCCTACAAGAGTGGTGAGGTGCTGGAACAGCTGCCCAGAGAGGTTGTGGATGCCCCATCCATCCCTGGAGGTGTTCAAGGCCAGGTTGGATGGGGCCCTGGGCAGCCTGGGATGATATTAAATGTGGAAGTTGGTGACCCTGCATGTGGCAGGGGGGTTGGAGATTCATGATCCCTGAGGTCCCTTCCAACCCTGGCCATTCTGTGATTCTATGATTCTGTGTGAATGACTTTGGCTCATTTTGAAAACGGGAAAGAGCAGAGGAAGCACACTTGGCTCCCGCTCAGGAGTGAAGTTTGTTGTTCTGGGGACAGCAGCCATGTGGGGTTGGTCCCTCAGCACCCCGAGATTGCTTACTGAAGTGCAGTACTTTGGGGGACCGTTCTGCCTCTGGGCCACAGCAGTTCTGGCACTGCTCCCTGAACACACAACAGCAGCCAAGCAGACTTCTGCTTTTAGTCAAAAAGAAGAAAGGGGGGAAAAAACCACTCCTCTTCCAAAGGAAGAGCATCATTTTCCAAAGCTTCTGTACAAATGCTCGGAAATAACCTTCCGTACTGCACGCATAGTAAAGGCCACATGAGTCTCAGAATGAAGTCTGTGTTCTGTGATTTCAGAACATGTTTTCTCATCTGGGCAGTTTGTACTTAGGGAGAGACATTTCTACAGGCAAACAAATCAGGGCAAAGATTGCCTCCTGAAATGTGGATGGCCCTTAGCAGGATTGAGTGCTTGGGGAAGGGAAGGGAAGCGAAAAAGGGAAGGGAAGGGAAGGGAAGGGAAGGGAAGGGAAGGGAAGGGAAGGGAAGGGAAGGGAAGGGAAGGGAAGGGAAGGGGAAAATAGTATGCATTTCTACCTTCAGAGTATCTAAAAGCAACAACTGGGAGATCTCCAATTGTGTTTCCATTTTATCTGTTTTAGGGAAACAAGAGGCAAAACAAGAGTTTAGAAATACTGAAAGCAAATTCTAAGATAACAGTCATTTTTGTTGGCAGAATCATAGAATCACAGAATGGCCCAGGTTGAAAGGGACCTCAAGGATCATGAAGCTCCAACCCCCCTGCCACATGCAGAGCCACCAACCCCAGCCCAGGCTGCCCAGGGCCCCATCCAACCTGGCCTTGAACACCTCCAGGGATGGATGGGGCATCCACAGCCTCTCTGGGCAGCTGTTCCAGCACCTCACCACTCTCATAGGAAAGAACTTCCCCCTGACATCCAACCTGAACCTTCCCTCCTTTCAACTTAAAACCATTTCCACTTGTCCTGCTGTTATCTACCCTTTCAAAGAGTTGACTCCCCTCCCTTTAGGTACTTGATGAACTCCTGCATGAAAAGGGAGTGTTATTTCAGGACAGGGAGCTTTATAATTTATCAGGTGTTCCTTTTGTCACATAGGCAAACCCTAAGGAACCTCAGAAGGCTTTTAGCTAAAAACAAATAAAAATAGAAGGCAGTGGGAGAAGGGAACACATGCCAGCATTCAAAAACTTGTATTATCTGAAATATTTGCTCAGTCTCTGGGTAGATTTGGTGAATCTTTTGCATGTTGATGAACTGATGGTGATTTGTTGTTGAAATCTTATGCTGGGATATAAAAATACGGATTTTTTGCTTGGCAAGCAGGTCTCAGTGCTTGTAGGAATACATGCCAGGGAAGTGTTTCATATCCACATGTGTACACTTGTACCTGCTGGTATGGAAGCACTCCAATATAAACCAGAATTGCCCAAAGGAGCAACAAAGGTTTTCACAAAGGGCCAAAAATCCCATCGGGAATGTCGATATTTCGTATTTCGCCCACCAGGGGGGGCGTTGGGGCCTTTTCATTGGGGGAGCTCCTTTCTCAGCTACGGACTTCGGTGCTCTACACGGCCGTCTCACCGTGCGTTTGCCACGTCCTTGAAAATCCTCTTTTTGGGGAGATGGAAGAGAACAAAACTGTTCTACAGGTTTACCGAGAAACCCCCACGATGTTTATTTTTCCCCACCCCGCCCATTCCCATAACGTGAGCTGCTCTGACGGCAGCACTTCAGTTTTTATGCAGAAGTTGTAACAGCATGTAATGAAGGGGCTGAGGAGCACACAGCATCAGCTTCAATTTTCACTGACAGGTCATCCACTTCTTGTTAACAGTTAATTAAGAACTCCATGATTTGAGTCTTAATGCTTTTAACAGATAAGTGCTGTAAAACCGGAGGAATTTAGAGAATGATTTTTTTTTTTTCTCTGTATATTCTCAGGCTGGTACATGCAAAACCACTCTTCCTAAACCCACGAGCTACACCTCTGAACTATGCAGAACATCCTTAAAATCACCCCATCAAAATTCATGTCTAAATCTGGAGGTCTGCAGGGTGATGTAACACCAAAACCATTGTATTACAGCACAGTACAACTGATCATCTCGTGTACATTTATCTAGGACAAGGTCACAGCAGCTACTTCCTATCTTAAACTGTCTTGTTTGAGATCAGAGCTGTGACTTGAGAAATGCATGGCATACTTCATTAAAGATAACAGCAGCAGCATAGGCTTGGGTTCAGCTCACACGTGTGGGATGACAGGGGACTTGTAGCTCTGCTGCAATTTATACACTATTAGCTACATCCTGGTAAGCTGAGGTACATTGATAACATCACTGGTTGCAGTGTAGGAGTCATTTTAGTTCATGTTGCTTCTCGGGGTCTCTTGATATTAAAATAAACCTCCAATGAAAAGGATATGTTTTGAATTTTTCCAAGAAACAAACAAGGAAAGCATGTTGCTGCATGGCAAATACATTATTCAAAATTAAAAAGGAAGGAAGGAAGGAAGGAAGGAAGGAAGGAAGGAAGGAAGGAAGGAAGGAAGGAAGGAAGGAAGGAAGGAAGGAAGGAAGAAAGGAAGGAAGGAGGGAAGGAGGGAGGGAGGGAAGGAAGGAAGGAAGGAAGGAAGGAAGGAAGGAAGGAAGGAAGGAAGGAAGGAAGGAAGGAAGGAAGGAAGGAAGGAAGGAAGGAAGGAAAGGAGGGAGGGAGGTAAGGGGTGGGGAGGGAGGAGGGGAGGGGAGAGGAAGGGAGGAGAGAGGAGAGGAGAGGAGAGGAGAACGAAAGAAAGAGAGAAAAGTGAAACTCCGTTAAAAATCACGCTAGAATGATCAGCTGAGGTTAAAGGCCTCTGCAGCACCATGAAATAGCAATAAGAGGTACTTAGAATGCTATCTTTGAGGTAAGAGCTGCCCTCCCTCCCCCCTGCCTTCAGGAATGCATTTGCTGGTGCTCAATGAAGCATTGCTAGCTGTACAAATAATCAGATGCTCCCTATGGAAAGAGTACTGGGAGCCTTCTCATTAATGGGATCTGCTGTTTTACTGTGGTCTATACAAAAGATAAAAGATTTAAGAATATCTACTGCTCACCAAAGCAGGCAGATGGAATCCTGCTTGCTTCTTTTCTATTGGATCATCAGATGCTGGAGTATTTTGGGTTATATCTAGCTCTTTCAAAATGATGTTTCAGATAAATCAGTGACCTTTAGCACTCCCAGTGTGGTACTTGCCTTTTGCTTTTTTGCTTTGTTTTCACAGTGGGCCAAATTACACCATTTTAGTCTGGAATCTGGTTATTTGGGAATTATTTTATCTCCCTGTGTGAGGCTGTGGACATTCGCAGGTCTTGAAGAGGAAAAGCAATATCAATCAGGAAGAGGCCATCCACTGATGTGCAAAGAGAGAAGAAATTGAAGAGCAGCCAAGGAGATGGCAGAAGGATCACGTGAGTGCTGAAATAACCATGCATGTGTTATGTGTTATCTCTGTGCCTCACACATGTCAGAGGACTGAGGCACCTCATAATGAAACACAGCAAGAACATTATGAAAGCTTTGGCGTTTAATTGCTAAAAGAAAAATTCTCTAAAGGCTGAAAAGAAAGGTCAGTGCTGACATCTTAGGAGGATTCCTGTTGCCTGGTTTTGATGCCGTTATCACTTGCCCAGGCCTTCGATCTGACCTGGGACACAGCCTGCAGGATGATGGACAACACTTTCGGAGGTACATGGTTTGGCTTCACCGTACCCAGAGCAACAGCACTGTGAGTCTTGTGAGCAGCCACAGCTTGCAATCCATGCTGAAAGCTGGGCAGATCAAAGCCTTATCTAGATTTCATCCCCTAGGGCACTAACACTGCCTCTTAATGTTTGTTGATGTCATCTCTTTATGAGTTTTTATCTAGAGAGGATGTGGGTAACCACAAAGACTTTCAAAGTGGAAGCTGCTCATGGGAATGGGGGATTTTTGGTAGTTGTCAGTCTCTGTACACACAGCCTCTGTCTGTGGTGTGGCAGCACAAAAATAGTTTGTGCAGTCACGCTGCAACATCTGAGCGTTTCCACATCTTCCTGTATTCCTTTTTGCTGCCATGTTCAACAAGAAAACACTCTCTGTTCTGCAGAAGAAACCCAGGGGTGGCACAGCCATGGCCTGCTGATCATTATGGCACGGAGGTCTGGGGAGCCTTTTGCCACTGAACTCGTGACTCATGGTTTGACTGATTGCTGGTTCTTAATGTAAGAGAGGGCAGCAGGGGTGGGAGGGAGGCCCCTGTGGGTCAGCCTGCACAAATCTATACCCGAGGAACGTGCAACCATGTGCACAACCCAGCAGTGCCCAGGAGCTCCTTCCACCTCCACCTCCCTGCTTGGAAACCCATCGGAAGGCAGCGGCAACGCTGTTCCTGCAGCTGTGTGTAACTTGTCCTGTTGTAAATCCAGGGGATGATTTGCTTTCCCAGGGCAGAGCTGTGCTCCAGGCAGACCAACGGGTAGATTTGTAAGCATGAATCCCACAGCGGCACCCACAGCTGATGCAAAACGAAGCAGACAGCCACAATATTTGCAGGTGACAATGGGAGCCCTTCCCCCTCCACATTTGGCAGTGTGCTCTGGCAGGAAAACCAATCTGTTTGCAGTGACACAGACACCCCAAAGCCCACACACTGCCGCACCAAGGGATTAAGCCCTTCACTCTTCAGTGCCGCCGTACTGATCCTGGCTAATGCAGTTCTATGGAGTGTGGGTCAGAGAGTGCCCATAAAGCTGTTTATTTCACTGATAACAGCTCAGCAGTCTCTCGTTGACACAGCACTGCTCTCTTCCATACTGCCTATAGGGGCAATTTCCCTTTGATCACCAAATCAGTCATGATGCATGTACACATGAAAAAATAGTATGTATATATGCAGATATACACACACACACACACATATGTATACGTATATGTAACTATCCTTTTAAGCACCTTTAGGAGAATCAAAGCATAAAAGCAGATTCTGCCTATCGCATTAAAACGTGGGTCTAGGAGCCTTTCTTTTACTGTTTCTTAATGATGGCTCTAGAGGTATTTCTGGCAGATAAATATGCAGCACCTAACAAGTGCAGATTACACGGTAATAGAGATAATTACTCTTCCTCTAGCATCTCATTAAGGCAGCGGGGTCCACAGCAGCCCGGTTCCCATCAGCATCGACCGGGCAGCGCCCCGGGGAGCCACGCCCCCTCACCTCGCCGCCGATTGGTCAGAACAGCCGAAGGGAGGTACAAAGCCACGCCCCTCTCCGATTCTGATTGGTGAGGGCGGCCGAGCAGCTCGGAGAAGCCACGCCCCCTCCTCCGTCTCCGTTCTCCCTCCCGCTGCCCCTGCCCCCTGCAGGCCCGGCGGCGCATGCGCAGTGACGGCGGCGGCGGCGGGCGGCCCCGCTGTTGTTATTGTGGGGCTGGGCTGCGCCGCGCGAAGATGGCGGCCGGGCAGGGGGGCGGCGGCGGCGGTAACGGTGGCGGCAGCAGCAGCAGCAGCAGCAGCAGCAGCAGCAGCAGCAGCAGCAGCGGCGGTGGTGGCAATAACAACGGGACGGGGGGGCTGGGGATCCCCGCTCACCTCACTCTCTCCTTCTCGGCCGGGCCGCACTGGGGAGCGGCCACCCTTCCGCAGCCTCACACGGTGCGCAGCTTGGACCGGGCCCTGGAGGAGGCGGGCAGCTCGGGCATCCTCTGCCTCAGCGGCAGGAAGCTGCGCGACTTCCCGGGCAGCGGCTACGACCTGAGCGACACCACGCAAGCAGGTGGGGGGGCGCTGCGGGGGGCGCTCTGCCGGGCTGCGGTGGGGCGAGGGCGGCGCGGAGCGGGGCGGCGCGTCGCTGCGGTGCGGGGCGCATCGGCGCTTTGTTACGCGGCGATCACACCTGGGCTGTCCGTGCGCGAGCCCGCGGGATGCGGTGCCCGCGGGATGCGGTGCCCGCGGGATGCGGTGCCCGCGGGATGCGGTGCCCGCGGGATGCGGTGCCCGCGGGATGCGGTGCCCGCGGGCCGTGGAGCTCGTGTTACGCTTCGGGTTTTGCTTGCTGCTGGGTTGCTGAGCGCCGATCATGTTAGATGCCTCTCCTAGCGCCTATTTCGTTCAGAAATAGCTGGCTTTCCCAAACGTTGCTTGCGTGAATTAACCCCGTGTTGGGGTTTGTTTGTTTGTTTTTTTGTCCGTAGGTTGTGAATGGCTGCGTTATTGTTTTGAGCGCAGCCTGCCCGTTGTGGCACCTGATCTATCTCTGGCAGCCCCGTGCTGCTCCTCCATCACACCCGCGTTCTGTTGGGCTTTGTTGTGGGCTGCGTTTTGTGCACGGAATTCAAGGATGCCGTCCTTGTGCTTCCCGCTGTACATCAGGGTGGAAAACATGGGAAGGGCGGATTTATAAATCCTGCTCTTGTATCCGTTTCCCTGCTGATGGTTTGTGGGTTATTAGCCTTTTTTTCCTGGTGTGTGTGATGCATCCCTATGTGCAGCATGGAGCAGGGGTAGGTAGAAGTGTGCTGGTTATTCCAGAATGGAGGTGTGAGGTTAAATGAAGAACAAGTTCAAAAAATAATAGCTCTGTCTCCATAAAACACCTTCAGTGCCACAGGAGGCCATTTCAACGTGTTAAATGCTCACTAACCAAAGCGTTGCAGTGACATGTTCTGTACAGGGAGCATCATTAACAAAAGACTTTCTGCATCCTGAAGCAGGTGCATCAAAGGCCCGTATTTTGTTTGCCTCTCGTTGCATCTGGGTTTAATTTTTAGCTGTGTTTTGATTTTCAGTGTATTTGAGTAAAAGCTGCCTCTGTCTTTTAGAAGGCAGCAGGGCTCTGTCACCAGCATCAGGATGAAATCTTCACCATGAAGGACGTTGTATGAAAACACTCCAAGACAGCATCTGACAGTGATAGCTGTAGTGCTGCTGCTTCTGAAATCACTCATTGGGGTCATAGATGTGAGTCTGTGCAAAAGCATTTTCATATTGAAGCTGATTGATAGTAATTCTGATTCACCAATTAAATCCATGGGATATGAATTTTAGATGTCTTTCAGAAGCTCGTTTGTGAACTGGAGATGCGTAGCCTTTATTTTGACATCTGTAGGGTTTTTTTTTTTTTTTTTTGAAAAGTGGGTAAATGATATTCTGCTGATGAATCACTGACATACTTTACGGGATCAGTATGGCACAGATCTTTTGATGTAGGATCAGCTGCTACCTCACAGGCAATCGTTTGTCTGTTGGCATTTTAATTGGTTATGGCTCCTTCGCACTGCAGCGTATCCATGAGTGAGGTTATGATACAGGCTGAGGCATGGGGGGCAAAGCCTTGGATCAGAAATACTGCCAGTGTTTCACTTTCAGTTTAAGTCAGTGGCTGTGAAACAAGCATTGAACAAACAAAGCCTTCCAAAAATACAGGATGCCTCTAAGAAGTCTGGATACAAAAGCTGCTCTTCCTTATCACGAGTCTTTTTACAGTAACATAGAATGGTTTGGGTTGGAAGGGGCCTCAAGATCGTGTAGCTCCAACCCCCTGCTATAACAGGGACACCTCCCTCTAGCCCAGGTTGCTCACAGCCCCATCCATCCAGCCTGACCTTCAGTGCTGCCAGAGAGGGGGCAACCACAGTGCCAGCATCTCCCCATCCTGACAGTACGAAACTTCAAAGCATCTGTAGCATCACTGTAAATCCAGAACATTCCACCTTCACGTCAGTAATATCAATCCTAGAAATAACTTTGTTGTGAAATATGAATGCTGCAGTTCTTGGTAAGTTTCATACATATAGAGACACACGTACTTCTAAAGCACAACTGCAGTTGATGTGTCCTCAGCAATGCCCTTGGACTCTTGTTTTGCTATCAGGCCATATTTTGCCTCTAACTTATGTAATGGTTTGCCAGTACACAATCTGCAAATAATATGGTACATTTTGGGCATCTGAAATTATGTGATCCAACTTAGTGCTGAGCTAAAAGTATAATGCCTGCATTCAGCTCAGACTTTCTCCTGTTTCGTGTTAACCCTGAATTTTCATTGCAACCCCGGAGTTTTTTCTCTGGCTGTTCAAACAAATCTCGTGCATCTGTTAAATGAACTTCTAGGAAGAGAAAAAAAAAAATCATAGTCACAAGATATCCAGAGATGTATGAATATTCCAGTCACTTTATTAACGTGTGTAATTTTGCTTCTTGCTGTGTGAGCAACATTAAGCCCCTGGCAGTTAAGTAATTGAGTAATCACATCAATGTAATCACTGTCTGCTTAGCTGAGGAGTTGTGTGATTTCTGTTCTGCTTTTTTTCTTTTTTTTTTTTTTTTTTTGCTAGGTTCCTGTGCTGTATTGCCATCCTGACCCAAGGCAGCCTATGCCTTTAGGAATTTGCTTTTTCCTTTTGTAAGCAGTGCTTAAAAACATGAGTACAGTAAATATGAAATGTGACAGCTCACGAAACAATTTCTTTACTCCGGATAAATGCACAGATGCCACAAAAAGCCCTCGATTCCCAATTTTTAATGCAGAAGGAACCTCAGGCAATTGATGGCAGCCTGTAAATACATTAACTTTGAAATTTCTCCTTGGTCACCACCTGCTGCCTTTTCATATGGCTGAAGAGGAACACCAGTCTATTACCAGTATGGCTTGAGAACAAGTCCTCCTGTCATGGTTAATCACCATCTTGTTGCCAGCAGCTCAGTTCCCAATTGTGGTTCCTGGTGGGCTGGGGGAAACATGCACATCCTTTGCAGTACAGCTGCCTACATTAAGTGCACAACTTTGGTTTTTACATCATCTTTCTGTCCTTTTTTGGGCATTTAGTCATCCACGCAATTACAGTTTTAAAACAACAAAGCCTATAGCTTAATATTCAATGTCAATTGCATGAGAATGTTATTTGCAGTACTCTTCTGCTGCCTCTTGAGCATTCACTTCTAAAGCAATTCTGTTTTCCTGTGTGAATTAAGTTATTTATTGTGGTACCAGTGTTGGTTAAAGTGATGGCAACACCAAGTCCCACTTTGAATTTAAGAGACATACAAATATGAGGTGTATGATAAATGTAGATTACCTTCTGGAGATCGAACACCTTGAAAGATGTGGTTCTTCAGTAACGACTTCTTCACATTTGAATGGGAACAAGCTCAGGTTACATGAGCTTTTTGTACTGCTGTTTTGCTCAGAACTGTGTCAGATGCAGGAACTGGAAGTGACACCATTAATAAGAAAGCAACTGTGGAAATTTCCCACAGTGGTTTGTGAGCCTATCGAGTGTCTGGAGAAAGGGAAGATGAGTTATGTATGCTCTCTGAGGCTTTCTTGCTGAAGCCCAGTAGTAAAGATGCTCGTTAAGGATGCTTATTACTATAGACAAGCTTAGGAAGTTCTCAGTTCAGTGAGTTGAAGTTGAAACAACTGCTTATTAGGCTGCATAGCAAATTGCGTTATGAATAATACAACCAATATCTTAATGTAATCTTAAAAAAAAATAAAAATAAAAATCCATGTTACATCTTCATCTGGAATACTGGTCTGTGTAATTAAAGAACATGAAATGTCTAATTTTGGGGAGGGGGGCTTTCTGTATTCTCCATCCAGCAAAATTGGATTTTGCATAACGTCGTGTCTTGGAATATCAGGAAGATTTAACCTCTGAAATACTTAATGCTGGAATACGTCCTTAGCAAAAAAAGTACTGTGCAGGGGCAGTTGGAGTGCTGCAGCTTCACAGGAAATGCAGAGCTACCCCATAGTTATGTTACAGAACTATGTATTTATTGCTTGGCCAGACATGATTAGTACTGATACATTCCCAAGTGCTTGAAAGGTTCACTTTGACTGGTGAGTCAATGTGTAATTGCCCAGCAAAGATAAATTGTATGAAGCTTAAAGGAAGCCCTCATCTCAGACCTGTTCGTAGGCTGCTGGCCAGCAGGTGTAACTTACACGATGCAAATCCTTCACCATCTGGGTGCTAGAACAAAGCATTTTCCTGGATTTGTTGCTTTGTCGTTTTGTTTCAGCTGGTGGAACCAGTAAGGAGTTGTCTTAAAGATGGAAAAACCACGTTGATTTCAAAGCAGTGCACTGGGTCTCAATCCCTCCTACCCAATCAGAGAAGCTTAGCTTGTAAGAATGCTTTTCATTGCCTGCACAACTTTCTCTCTCCCTGCATTATGAAGATCTCTAATTACATGGCCATGTATGGTTCCTTCCTGCATTGCTTTCACTGCATAACTAAAATTAGTGGGTAACCACAGAGCAGGTATTTCCTAGCTTTTGAGTTATTGGATCCAGAACCCAAACACCACTTCCTATCTTTTTTTGGTGTTTTTTTTTAATTATATTTTTTAACCTGTTACTCAATAACTACATTTGCAGCCCCGTGTTTTTACTGAAAATGATGTTAATTTACTGTGTCCCCTCAGTTGTCTATTGCAGGCTGATAAAAACCTGTTCTGCATAATCTCTTACATGTGCTTATGTTCCCTGTATGTTTTGTGCTGAATCTTTTTGGAGATAAGCTAGGAACTGCATGCAGCATCAAGATACGGGTGTTCCTTGTTCCTGACATCGTTTTCTGCCTCTGGGCTTGAGTTGCATTTTTCAGAACCTGAAGACCAAAGTAATATGACTACATCAGTGTGAGCCTTGAAATATCAGCGTATTCGCTTAATAGTAGTTAAATACAACATCCTGAAGCTAGAGAAGGATGTGAAAGTGAAATCCTCACAAAACTGGGCTTAAGACAAACAGAAACAAAACTAGAAACAGAAGTAGAAAGAGCTGTGCATGTAGCACCACTTTTGCAGAGCATGTGTGTGACTCTTCCTTCAGTTTTCTTCTTACTCCAAAAGCAGCATTGATCATGAAGTAAAAACAAAGTGTGAGTAGCTTAACTTCACTTAAATACGATAACTCAACCAATACTGCTCCTAAACCAGGTCCTTCTGAGCAGCAACTCTAAGAAGCTTATTTCTTAACATGATCTTTTCCTCCTATAGGAACTTGAATGGGTTTGTTCTTTCAGCATGTTGATTGCAAGCTCAGATTACATTACTTGTACTATTCCGTGGGTTTGATGTAGCTTTTCTAGGTAGAAGTTTAGAAGTTAACATTACCTGGAGGCATTCAAGGCCAGGCAGGATGTGGCTCTGGGCAGCCTGGTCTGGTGGTTGGCGACCCTGCCCATGACAGGGGGTTGAAACTAGATGATCGTTGTGGTCCTTTTCAACCCAGACCATTCTATGATTACAGGTGATTTGCACTTCAACCATAGCAGTGTAATTTTAAAAAGTCCTTTTAGGGCTTTTAGATGGTGTAAAATGCTAATGTATTAAATGATTGTCTTCTACAAGGGCAAATTTCTTGAGAATAGAACAATAATCTTCCATATGAGGTACAGAAGCTTAAATTCCTAAGTTACATCTGTCTGCTGTTTTAAAAGAATAGCAGTTCTGCCACTGCTTCCTATTTGTGGGGAGGTTGTACTGCAGAGTGAGTCCTGGTGTTTGTCACTCCGTCATGAGTGCTTACTGCCATTAGGAGCCAGTGCTGAGGTTTGGTCTAATCTTTACCATTTTACTGTTAAAATATGGAGCAACCACAAAGATTAGAATAGAAATAAAGATAGAAGCACAGTCTATCTTCATTCTATTTTATTTGCATATACGCAGCAAATAAACATCAATTTAAATCTTACTACATAAACATTTAACAATCAACTTTAAATGTATTTTAATTTCTTTGTGATGGGGAGGTATGCTGGTGAGTTTAATTTCCTGAGGGATAAGTGCTTGGCAGGTGCATCAAGGTTTCTTTTTTTCTGCAATGTGTTCAGTTTGAGCATAGCCCTTCACCTCTTGATGTTGTAAAGTGAACTGATATATTTGGGTATTAAACTCATTAAGCTTAATACAAACAAACAATTGCTGTGATTCTGGAGAATTCTTTGCAAGGGTTTTATTTAAAAATTAATGAAATTATGTTTTGAAGCTGAGGTAGTTGATGTTTATATGCACACTTAATGATCTTGAAGGTCGTTTCCAACCTGAGCAATTCTATGATTCTATAAATCATGGCGTGTTTTAATTGTTCTATGCTTAATTTTTAAACCTAAGTAAGTATTGGGAGTTCTGATATTTAGTTATTTAAGTAGCCAGGCTTCTTTCTTCCCTTTTCATTGAAGAATATAGGAATGTTTAGTTGTGCTTTAGCTTTAAAATTTGAGCAATTAGCTTTAAAGTGTGATGTGTAGGGTTGAAGGGGAATGCTAGGTCGTGTACCTTGTCCTGTAGGTCTGGTGAGCTTGAGAGCCTAAGGTTCCTGAGAATTGGAAGGAATTAGGAGTTTCAGAAACCTTGGATTGTATGTTGTTTGAATGTTAATGGGAAGGGGTAGGCAGCTTATGCAAGGGACTTGTCATCAGAATCCCTGCAAAAAGTTCTCTTTAATCTGTTTCCTCTTTATCCCTCCAGATCTAGATTTCAGTTTCTGGCTTAGTTGGTTTTGCTTTTCTTTCTCCCTCCTCCTATAATTGGTAGCAGCGTAGGAGCACAGCTCTTAAAACACAGAAGGGTTCAATTTTGTTTGGTGAAGTGGACACACAAAGTAACCTAAAAATGAGTACTAACTGGGATTTTTTTTTTCCCCCCTTCCATATTTGAAAGTTCCTAATGAAGATGAGATGTTTGCTTAATGTTGCCATGTAAATTAATGGCTGTTGTGGTTATTAGGATCCTCTATGCTGTGGGTGTCCAACCTTTTGTCTTGCCTGGGTCACACCGAGTGAAGAGGAATAAATAAAACAGTGGGTTGGGTGCATATGCTGTATATGAAGCAGATATGTATTTAGGCACACTTGGTTTTTATAGATGCATCTTTAATTTTCCTGTGTATCATCTTAATGAACTGATGTCTGAAATATCCAAGCAGTGCTAAGATAGTTAAACTTGTGTGATACAAACAGACTGCAGTTTTCAATCCCCCTATTTAGACAGGTTGAAAGAGGCCTGGGCTTGTATGTTGTTTGAATGTTAATGGGAAGGGGTAGGCAGCTTATGCAAGGGACTTGTCATCAGAATCCCTGCAAAAAGTTCTCTTTAATCTGTTTCCTCTTTATCCCTCCAGATCTAGATTTCAGTTTCTGGCTTAGTTGGTTTTGCTTTTCTTTCTCCCCCCTCCTATAATTGGTAGCAGCGTAGGAGCACAGCTCTTAAAACACAGAAGGCCACAGAAGGGAAGAAAGAGGCCTTCATAGGTCATTTAGGACACTGTCATGCTTTTTCATGATTATCATAGAATCCTCCGTTCATTTTTGTGCATTAAAAAAGGGGTGGCCAGCAGGGAGAGGGAGGTGATTGTCCCCCTCTGCTCGGCTCTTGTGAGGCCCCATCTGCAGAGCTGCGTCCAGGCCTGGGGCCTCCAGCACAGGAAGGACATGGAGCTCTGGGAGTGAGTCCAGACGAGGGCACTGAGGTGATCAGAGGGCTGAGAGCCTCTCCTGTGAGGAAAGGTTGAGGGAACTGGGATTGTTTAGCTTGAAGAAGAGAAGGCTCCAGGGAGGCCTCATTGTGGCCTTCCAGGACTTGAAGGGTGCATATAAACAGGTTGCCCGAGGAGGCTGTGGATGCCCCATCCCTGGAGGCATTCAGGGCCAGGCTGGATGTGGCTCTGGGCAGCCTGGGCTGCTGGTTGGTGACCCTGCATGTAGCAGGAGGTTGAAACAAGGTGATCATTGTTTTCCTTTTCAACCCAGGCCATTCTGTGATTCTATGACTTTGTTCTGACCAAAGAAAGCATCATTGCTTAAACAATACAATTGATTTGTTCCTTTCTCTGTGGTTAGGAATCAAAACCAGATCTTTTCCTTTCGTAGTTTCTCATCAAACATGTCAAGGAGCCTTACAGTTTTAGTCAATTCTGAACCACACGTTTTTCTTCAGTTTTCTTTTTTTACATGCATCACTTGTGGCTTTCATATTGGGCTTTAAAAGACTTTGTTTTAAGGTCCATAAATTCATCTCTTACCTTTGTGTATCTTCTGACTCATGAATGCAATTTTTTTTTCCTGTCCTTGAATGATCATATCACTTAGATATACTTACATGGTTGCTTTGAGGATTAAAACAAGATAGAAAATGAGGAAATTGTTAGTGCCAACAGTGATGACAAATCATGCTCCTGGATGTAGTTTTCTGGTATTGAAATAGCACAACAGAAGCTGGCAGCTTTGCTTTGCTAATAGAACAGAATATATCCAATTGTCTTGCTTTTTGTTACCTTTTTACTTATCAAAGGAGAAAGATGTAGTACAGAATGTAGTACAAGGGGATTTCGTTTCTGAAGTGGTATCTTTAAATGTTTGTAGGGTGCTAGCTGCACTTCAGGGTCTTTTGGAGCTTGGTACTGGCAGAGTGTTAAAATGAAAGATGATATTTTCAGATATGGATAACTCAAGTTTTACGTGAGCTTATCAGTGGTTCTTAATAGCATTTTTGAGCATCTGCATTTAATTGTTCTCAGTGAAGAAGATAGCAAGACTAAAGGAAATGTGGAAATACGGTTTTTGTAGCATTAAACACATCTGAAGGGGAGATGTGCAGGCTTGGGATGCTTTCAAGTCTTTTATCTCAGAAGAGGTATGAAAGCAGGGATATGAACGAGGCTGATGGATAAACTGTCATAAGTCCAACTTATTACAAATACATAGTTGTGGTGGGAGTGGTTGGGTGACAGATTACTGATGACTTTAAAATCAACAGAAACTCATGGTGGTTACAGCACTGGAATAGTGTATGTAATAAGAGAGCTGCTCAGACTTGAAAGCATTCTTTTTTTGTGAAGAATAGATGTCTTACTTTCTTGAAAGACGGGCGCAGACTGGGGCGTGCTTTGACGTTTAGCAATTATTGAGGATGTTGGTGGGAGGACAAAATGGGGAAAAATAATCAAGTAGGACTTAATGCTTCTCATTGATGTCGATAGATGAACATACTTCAATGACAAATCAATGCAATTTGTATTTTGCAGGGTCTGACTTGTTGATTTCCTGCTCTGTGAAATGCTTTGTATCAAACTGTTGTGCACGAGCTGTGTAATAACAGACACTGGAAAGAGCTCCTGATGCACAACTCGATTGCAGTGTGTTTGCTCAGTCACGATTTGTGCTTGGCTCTCTAAAAAACAGCTCTGTGTTTTGGTGATAGTTCAACATTTGCTATAGATTGAGCTATTGATCGCTGCTGAAAACAGAGTGAACAGTGGATAAATGCAGGTGGGTGTGCTGTGCTCACTTGTGGATACATAGCTGGCCTATCAAAGAGCTGACTTACCTTTTTCTTCACTTACAGCTATGCCATGAGCTTTCACATTTTCTGTGTGATGATTTGTAGTCTTGCAATTATTAAAGTGGATGAGAGGAGATATAATTCTATTAGCAAGAAATCTCCACTATCAGCATAAGAGATGCGGGAGCTTCTGTAAGCATTTTACCTTGCATGCACCAGAAAACCAAACATCCTTAAAACATAACAACGCATTAATTATTCAACCAGTTTAGTAATGGAGAATCACCCTGACACATAAGCACTGTAATTAAGTTAAATGTTGATGCTTTCAATGCAGTCTACTTAAAACAAAACCCTCCTGTTCCTAAGCATTAACGAGAATGCAGATTTGATTCTCCTGATGGTGGTATTGCCTGGTGGAGGTGTTGCTTGTGGAGATGGATCTCTTTGAAGTGCTGCATCTTCCCATGGAGCTGCAGGCCAGCCGGCTCTGTTGCCCTGCTAGCAATTCCTAGATGAGGTACATGTCAGCATGGCAATGACTACTGCTGCAGTGCTGATAAGGAGCTCACAATGGCATTTTTCCCTAGCATCTTATCTACAGAAGAAGCCTTCTGGTTCAGCCTTCTGGAAAAACAAAACAAAACAAAACAAAAAAAAACAACACCTTTTGATCGTCTTGAGGAAATATTGCTACAAAGAACTTCCTTCTTGGTATCCTCATTCCCAGGTTGATGTGGACATTCAACGTGCGTAAGAAAGGAGGCATTGGGGATTAATGTGTGGCACCTTAAACTCTCTGCTTTTTGCTCTGAAATAAGCACGTTGTCATTTTTGTCCATTTCCCTGTCGTCTTCAGAGCCTCAGAGCTGACTTTCCCCATGGCAGGGGGGAACTCACAGCTCTTTTGAACCAACTGTACAAATTGCAATTTTGCCACAGGTTAGAGGCTGAGCTGTGACAATGAGGATTCAGGAACTAGAGTTTCAATAGTACAACAGAACTATTGAGTGAAGGGAGATTACTCCTTAGGACTAGGATTTGCCCTATTTTCGGTTGGTGTAGAAGCTTGTAACGCTTTGGTATTTACTGACTCATTTGCATGCTCTTATTTCACTACAAATTCCATTTACATTTTGCTTTAAATCATGTTATTTCTTTCTAACTCTTAAAAAGCTCTGATGTATTGTACTATTTCTAAGGCTAGAAAGGAAGAACCTTTGTCTCCATTTCCTCGGCTGCTCCAGTACTAATAATGCCCATTGCTTATCGTGGTTGGTTGTGAAGTTAAATGTGTTTGAAGTCTAACATCCTTAGAGAAGGTGATGTTAGCAGAGCCTCAGTCTTGTCTGTGGTGCTCGTATCACCCTTGGCACTCCATCAGACAGGATGCATATCAGTGTTCTCTTTGGCAGGCTCTCCTAAAGGCAGGGCTTGTCTTCCCATTGGGGATATGACAGCAAGAAGAGATGGGATTGTTTGTGTGATAGAACAACAGTTGGTAGCACATGTAATCATAGGGTGCTTTGGAGTGCTGTGCTGAGTAGCAGCATTTGCCTGCCTATGTATCTTCACCCAAGTGAAGTAATAATCACTGTCTGAATTATAATTAAACTTTTTTTATGCTGTTATAGTTCAATATGAGTGTTAGCATGACAGATTGCAACTGTTGGTCTCCAATCCATGTTCAGCTTGGCTGTAGGTAAATCTTTAGGATGAGGTTTTATATGTACAGTTTAGTTTTAGTCACTAATTTACTTCTGTGTTTTTTTTAATGCCTAGGCTATATTAAAGCATTACCATAAAAATGGATGGATTTTTTTTTTTTTAATGTGCTTCAAATTCAACACATCTCATGCAGAGTTAGAATATAAACAGGAGTGCATTGGCTCAAGTGACTACTCCAGCAGTACATCTGATGGCAACCAACAACAAATGCTCAGAGAAAAGAACATAAAGGCAAATCTGGTTTGACCTAACTGACAGTACAAGCTTTTTTCCATTGTATCGTGGCTTAAAGTTGTGTGAGGTGCCTTCTTTCTTCTGTCTCTTGATTTGTTTTCTTTCTCACTCTTTTGTTTTTGAACTTCTAGTGTACTCTTTTTAAATGGTCTCTATACAGTCAGTAAGGACTTTGTTCTTTCAGTGTAAAAATAAATGAAGCAGCAACTAATTTGGTAGTTCTGTTGTTACTCTTTTAAACTTAACCCTTCTGATGGTGTTCTTCTCACTTGTAGAGCTAGTGAATCAAAAGACCCTTTGATTCTTGGTCACGGATAGTGTCTTATGTTTAATCTTCACAAAACACTGTCAGTTTAGAGTCTCCCAGTCTAAACTGGTTGAGGAAGCAATTCCTATAATCTCATTTCTAGAGGGATTGTCGCCTAAAATCACGTGTACTTCAGCACTCAACAGCTTTCCTAGCTTCTTCAGTCTTACATCTCTACGTGCTCATGATTCTCATCAGTTTGGTTCGGGAGATGCAGCTTGTTGATGGGGCACCTCTGGCTGGCACCCCAGCCTTCTAGCTTTGAGTTGCCTCTTCTCCCCTCCATCTCAGTGTCATTAATTTGCTTGTTCAGCCTTCATCCAGTGTTGATCCCTGCCTAATGCCACTCACAGCTGCTTGGCAGGTTGTACTTAAAGCTGTTGAGCTCTCTCTTTTGAGCCTGACAGTGTCCTTTAACCATTTCTCCAGCCCCTTTCTAGACTACTTCTCCAGTTCAGTGCAACAAAAGAAACAGCTTATTCTGCTGTCAGTATTATAGGGGCTAAGCAGAAGGCTGGTTACTTCATGCAAGTGTTGGAAACTGAGAACTAAAGCCTGAAATAGCAAAAGATCTGTGTTGCTTCTTTCTTAAAAGAGTTTGTTCAGCGTTTCTGAGAAACCACATCCTTTTTGAAGCATCTCGGGTTGGGAGCCAAAGCGACTTTCAGAAAAGCAGGCTTTCTTTCTAAAGTAAATTCCTATT
This sequence comes from Meleagris gallopavo, assembly GCF_905368555.1. Lineage (NCBI taxonomy): Eukaryota > Metazoa > Chordata > Aves > Galliformes > Phasianidae > Meleagris > Meleagris gallopavo. The sequence goes on along the minus strand of NC_139412.1, from coordinate 2,833,153 downwards.
TTTCATCAAGAAGATAGTTTCCTGGGTTGATGGCACAGGTTTTGGTAGTTAAATGATAGTTTCAGATCTCAAGGTTCATATTCCACTTGAACTCCTTTATATATATATATGTATATATATGTGTGTGTGTATGTGTGTATATGTGTATATATATATATATACACATATATACACATACATTTTAAATATATATAATATATATATTATATATAAATATATATATACATATATTTTAAATATATATTATATATATATATAAAATATATATATATATATATATAAATTACATGCAGTTGGAGGTGGTCTGCACTGCCTTCTCCCAACTTCTCCATGCAGACTGTTATAATGCACTCATACACTGTATGAATAACCCTATTTAAAGTATTATGTTGCTGTTGTCAAAGAGAGGCCGCTTGCTGCTCTTAGGCTGGGGTAAATTGCAGCCTTATTTTTATAACTGTGTACTTCTGGCATCGATAGTGTGATTTGATTCCCTTTTTAGCTAAGTCATAAATGTGCAACTGGAGAATTTCTCAGTTCCTGTGCTTACAATAAAGGATGCATTTTTAGATGAGAACTGCAGCTCTTGAGCAAAGCATGCAAGGTTTTTTTGTTTGGTTGGTTTTTTGCTGACTTGGCTTTAGCATTGCAGATATTTTGCACAACAAAACTAGCTTGTAATGTAGCTGTCAAACAGGAAAAGTAATGTTTACTGGGCTTGTTCCCTGCTTGGTTTTTAAGCCTAGCATGGGAGGGGAAAAAAAAAAAAAAAGCAGTTCCATGGGTGACTGGTAGAAGAAGGACAAGAAGTGAGATTCAGTTTCATTTAGTTTCATTTTAAACATTCTTAACTAGCAGTGGGTAAAACATCTTTGAATTTCTGACTTTTTTTTTTCTATTTTCTGTTATGAGTGAGTATCAAATAACACTGTTTTAGTGTTGTAAGTCTTTTTGGCCAATTTATTATATGCAGTACCGTCTGCTAAAACAGAATTATTTTATACTTGATTTTATTCTTTAGCATGCTAAGAATAACAGTGGTTATTTTAATCTTATCGCAGGCAAATTTTTGACTAAAAAAATCCCTTTACTTCCAGATCTTTCCAAGAACAGATTTACTGAAATTCCTCCTGATGTCTGGCTGTTTGCACCACTGGAAACGTTAAATTTGTATCACAACTGCATCAAATCCATTCCAGAATCTATAAAAAACCTGCAAATGCTTACCTACCTGAACATTAGGTGAGTAATTCTTTTCTTATTTTATTGTATTTTGTTGTTATCCAGTTTCCCTCTTTGAAAAGGTGGAATCCTGCTTCTGTCGAACATTGCCGTCGTGGCTGTATTTCTGTCCAGGTAGACACAGTAACTGTGTTTGTCATATCCTTGGTGTTTTAGAGCCAGCAGTTCTTACTGCTTCCTTTGCGGGAAGGAGTTGGCTGCCTTGCAGAATTTCTTTAAATAAACTGTGGTAGCTGACTGTAAGGAGAGTTGGTGAAGTTTTCTTTGTTTTTACTGTTATCCTAAAAAACTGTGTTTAAAATTTACCCTTAGAAACTTACCTCTCTTGGGGGGTAAATCGCTCTGGCCAGAACATCCTACTCATCCTATTCATTTTGCACATTAGTCACATCCATTTTTACTGTTAAACTTGGAAAACGCATGGTTGGTCTTCCTTAGAAGAAAAGAAGCTCAACTGGAGATTGTTAAGGATGTTCTATGAACATACAGAAGCAGATGGAATCTGTTGGAACCCTCCTTTACAGAGCTGAGGCCTTGTTTTCCTCAATATTCCTCACACTTTTAACACTGACTACATAAAGTCCAGATCATTTTCCCCAGCTGAGAGCTGTTTAACATGTCAGACTTGATAACAGAGCTTGTTTAATATTCTATGTATTAAACTTTGGGGAAAAAGCAAAAATCCAAAACCAGCAGCCCACAATAATCTCGAAACCTCCAATATCTGTTCTTACAGAACAGATTTCTTTAAGTCATCTGTTTGTGGAGATTCTTCAGAAGATAAATGATACAATAAAACTGCAGGGTTTGTTTGTTGTTTCGGGAGAAACTTGACCTCATTTCCTTCACAGGAGCAAAATCCCATTTCTCTTTTGATGGTGATTGAGGTGCTCTATGCAGAAGTGCAGTAGCATTAAGTTCTAAGTGGGTGTTGTGTGTTATTTCAGGAGTCACCTCACCTGAGGTCGTGGTTGTGTTCTATTCTTCCTTTTCGTGCTAATATCTGAGTGCTGTTTTCACAGTACATGTGGATTGCAGTGGTGAACAACAGGGAAACACTGCCAGACTAACTTCCTTGCAGAAGAGAGCCACGTGATCTCCACTTCTCATTTTGTATTTAAAAGACTGGAGGGAAGCATTACACAATTCCGAGTTGGCTGTTCCTTTTCCAAACACAACAACCTCATTGACTTCACATGAATTTCCTATGTTTCACTGCTGATGAATTACTTTTTCACTGCTAGGTTTCCACAAAGAAAAGTTTATTCATGCGTTGTATCTCATACCATCCCATCATATCTGCCTGAGGTAGAAACCCCACGCATGCATCCAAAGCTTCCTGTGTTCCACTTGGTGTAAATACGTTGTTCTTTACAAAGATGCTGGTGACAGTTTACTTTCAGTTTGCTGTTACAGTGCCTCTTTGGAACTGAAACATTTTTAAGTTTTTTGCAGCCCTGTCTGTAGTCCTGTAGCATTAGAAAACTTCTTTTTACTATGGAAACAGTTGTTCTAATACATATCCATTGAACAAAAGCAGTTAAGGTGGTTTTTCTTTCACTTAAAGTAGAGGCAATTACTGACATCTTGGAATTTTTTAGGTATGAAAGGAATTAATTTTCATATGTTTCACACGGTTCTTTTCTAATGCCTCTTTCTTCAGTGTATGAGTGCCTTATGAGAGCAATTATATGCACTGCTGGCTGTGGCACTCAGCAACTACTAGATTTTCCAATGCTGATTTAAAATTGTCAGTAACAATATCTCTCTTGTTACCAGAGCAGACTTAAGCTGCTTTGAAGAAGTCAATTTTAATTAAAATTTATCTTGTGGGCTGTTATTCACTGAAGTAGTAAATAGGTGTTGAGAATTTTGGTGATGGCATAGGAATGACACAACCAAATGGCATGGGAAGCAGTGACTTTTCATAGATCCCCCTGGTTGGGCATTGATGAGAAGACTCCATCAGTTTGGGTGGTCCTTTTGAAAGTGTTGGAAGCAGCATAAAAGCAAACATCAGGTACGGATTCAGTATTGCAGATGTTCATCAGCTCAGCAGGAATGCAGTAATTTGTCAGTATTTGAACCACACTGATGTTATATTCCTGACAGATTCCCTACTGCCCACAGTCAGTGCTGATAATCGAGTCACAGTAGCTGGGACAAGGTGCCAAATCAGCTGTACCTCTCCATCAAAGTGGGGAAATCATGGCATAAAGCTTTGAGAACATGGGTTAGAATTTCCTGTGATGTGTTTGCTCTTGTTGTTTGCAGTTGCATTTGTCAGCGTTCTTTTAATTTCTTTTAACAGAGTTCTCTATGTTTTAACATTAGAAAGTTCAGCTATAGTACATTCTCATTTATCCAAATTAAAAGCGGGACCTAAAATGATGTATTTTAGGCTTTTTCTGGTAGGGAGTTCATGATAAAGATTATAGCTTTATGAAACATAAATGAAATTATAGTTGGTGGAAAACATTTCTTCAGAATAGGAGAAAAGTACAGCATCTGAGACTTGCCATCAGGCTTCAAGAGAGTACTGTGATCCAGCCTTGCTTCTTTATTTTTCTTTCTCTCAAGTCGAAATCTTCTGTCAACGTTGCCAAAATACCTGTTTGATCTTCCACTTAAAGTTCTGGTTGTCAGTAATAACAAGCTGGTCTCCATTCCAGAAGAAATTGGAAAGCTGAGAGATCTAATGGAGTTGGTGAGTATTAACTGTACTAAGGAAACTATAAGGACTTTGTTACAGTGTAAGAAAAATATAAATCGATAATGATTTTAAAATAAGAATGCAAAGTGTAATTTCAGTTATTCTTTCCTCAACATTTGATCTCAGAATACAGGGATAATGTGTACTGCAGAGTCTCAAAACTGGGAATAAAGACAGATCAGCACGCTGGGTTAACTTAAAGCCCTCAGAAATAGAATTGCTTTTCAGATTGTTTCATCTGAATCTCTGATTTGTATGTTAAAATGTTACATTTTTCTGCTGACTTTCTTTACAGTAATCACTGTTCTGTTGAAGAACTTCATTTTTTCTCTAGCTGAGGAGTTTATTTAATCCATACTCATATGCTAGTCCATTATTGTTGTCCAATTATGCATTCCCAGGCCACCCCAGCCTTTTCTTCTTCCCTTGCTTTGGTTAGGTTGAAGAGTGATTTGAGCTATTCCCAGTTCAGGTGCATCTGCCACATGATTTTGTTCTATGGAATACAGAACCTTTGTGCTTTGTTGTCTGTTATTTTCTTAATATTCTGTGCTTTAAGTGTTAAGCTCTGCTTTTGGAGAACTGTGCACAATCATTCACAAACTTGGCACTTGGATGAGGTCTGATTTTTCAGTATTTACTATTTCTTTGGTTACTGCAAGTAAACCATACCCTATTTTGGGAGTAGGTGTTTATGCTCTGAAGATCTTTTAACATGACCTAATTTTTGAGATAAGACAACACTTATTCCTTAATTTACAAGCAATGTGAGATTCTGATTGTGAGGCTTTTTTAAGGTCTTCTACTCCTTTATTTGGTGAGAAGTTCTTTATACTTCAGTGTCATAGAGCTTCAAGGTGAGATCCACTGCTGCTGTTTTACAGGAATTGATAACTTTCCAGTGTTACAGTAGCACTGTTTTTGAACTATTTTTCAGGATTGTCAAAACTTGCTTGATGACAGATTTTGGACATAGCAGAGAGTTTCATTCCATTACCTGTTGGACCTGTTTAGAAGTTCATACTTTCTTTTTTTTTTTGACAACCAAACCACATGCTGGAAAGATTCTTTTTAGAAAGGAGTCCTATCTTCCATTTGGTGATGTGGACAGAGAAGAACTTGCAGTAGATCCACAACAGCTGACCCTGAGCAGCCTATAATTTGAGACATCCAGCTGTGTGCAGTCATCTCTGTTGCTAACAGCTGGAACTCTGAACTGTGTAGTGGGGAAGGAGGCTGGCTTAAGGCTGACTCACTCAGCTGAGTGAGTAACTAGAAGCTAGCCTTTAAAATCAGCTTCCAATTCTTCATTATGTAGATAAGTATCTAAAATGTAATGGTATTTAGTCTAGGAAATGAGTCACTGCACTGTATTTTATTGATATTGTTATTGGAAATAGAGAAGTTCAGACACTGTTGATTATATCAGCGTGATTTTTGATTTTGGCCACGTAGGTGTTGAACCAGAGGCAGAAGTATCTGTGGGCTGTGCTCATCTGGCACTGCTTTGTTACACTCTAATGCTTGAGTCCAGAGAGCTGGTGAGCCTAGCATCACTCTGTACATTTTTTGTTCCTTTGATTGAAGATTTTTAAGGAAAGAAGAATTTTTCTGAAAGAAGCAGATTGTAAATCACTTGCCTGCAGTAATACGAGAAGTTTGTAGCTGACACAGAAACTGCAGCAGGATCCTTTGTTTCCTGGGGTACAGTTTTAGTTTCAAAACCAGTCTTTCATCATTTATTGTTTTAACCTTTTGAATTGAATTTCTGAAACATGAGTCACTAAATAGTGCAGAATCAATGTGAGATCTGCCACGGATGCTTTATAACAATTCTCATAGTTTGCCTTTGTTTAATTTCATTTAAGATGTTCAGCTAATTTTTTCATTATATTTTTTATCTAGGATATTAGCTGCAATGAACTTCAGGTTCTTCCCCAGCAAATAGGAAAACTGCAGTCACTTAGAGAATTAAACATAAGAAGAAATAATCTCCATATGTTGCCAGATGGTAAGCTGCCCGTCGCCATTTCTTTAGTGTAGCTAAACGAGGTAAAGTGTTAATTGGGTATCTTATTCTTTTTTTTTTTTCCCCCTCCATACAGAACTAGGAGACCTTCCTTTGGTAAAGCTGGATTTTTCTTGTAATAAAATTACAGAAATTCCAATTTGTTACAGAAAGTTACGTCACTTACAAGTAATAGTTTTGGATAACAATCCAATGCAGATACCACCAGCACAGGTTAGTATGGAAAAAATGCTGCTTTAGTAATTTACAATAGAAGAGCTTCCTCTTTAAGATCCTAACTTAATACCAATCAGGTTTTATTTTTTAGCTGTATTTCTGCTAGTAGGAATTGTGAGCACGAACTCATCAGTGTAGGAAGAATTTGTTGGCGTGTGTTTTTTAAAGACATGCTATGTAATTAAGAACTGTTTTTTGTTTCCAGATATGCTTAAAGGGTAAAGTACATATATTTAAATTCCTCAGCATTCAGGCATGCCTCAGAATAGATAAAAAACCAGATTCCTTGGATCTTCCATCGCTGGGTAAACGAATCCCCTCCCAGCCACTGACAGACAGGTGAGTATTGGATTTTTGCTTTGTTTGATGCTTTTATTTATTTATATTCTTTAGCATTTGCTATGGAGTGGTCTTTGGGGTGGAGAAAAGAATGTAAAACACTTACTCTTACAGTTCAGTAGCTGTAACTTCAGTGGTTTATTTTAGAAGTCATAGAATTTATTTTTTAAGGTAATATTAATGGAGTCTGAAATTGGATCTGAGTGACTGAAAAATCTCCATTGTATAAAGATTTGTAGATGAATATATAGAAAATATGTTTAAAAGAATGTTTATCTTTTAAAAAAGTGAGACTGCAGTTTCTTTCATTCATTGTTATTTTTTAAATTTTAAGTAGCATAGAGGACTTTTATCCCAATAAAAATCATGGACCAGACTCTGGCATTGGAAGCGATAATGGAGATAAAAGATTGTCCACAACAGAAGTAAGTATATTATTACTTCTTATATGGTGAATTTCTATAACTTGTTTTGTAGAATTTTCTTTGCTTCTCTATTTCGTATAGTTTGGGAAATGCTAAGCAAAGTTGCATTCAACACCCTTGGAATATTTGTACAGGTTAGTTTGAACCATTGGACTCGCAGAATCAGTCAATGCTCCCTGAACTATTATTCTCTTAAAAGAAAAAAAGAAGTTTCTGTGTTGGGAGCTATTCCTCATGATATGGGTGTGTTGTATTATAACTCATGGTTTATTAACAAATCATCTAATAATGTGATTTATATGCAAATTCTGTATTTAGTGTGACTGTCTTTACAGCCATCTGATGATGATACAATCAGCCTTCACTCCCAGGTATCAGAATCAACAAGGGAACAGACATTGAGGAATGACAATCATGTAATGGGGAGTAAACTCGATCCACAGAAAGGTAATATCTGTTGTGCATCTGTCACTTTAGGGAAAAGAATTGTTTTTCTTAAGGTAATCTAATTTAGGAAAATGGCACAAAATGATATGAGGGTATACTGGAGTTCTATCTTCTTGAATTCAGAAAAAAAATGTAATAAAAATCATAAATAAAGGAAGATAGATCAGAGGGATGTGATTTAATTGCATTATCTCTATCTGTAATTTTTCACTTGTACTTCTGACTGTGACTTGTCTCTCAACGTTTGATTAACAGAGCTGTTAATACTGTCTTTTCTGTTCCTAATCAATCTTTACTAGACCAGGAGGTGTATGATTACATTGATCCTAATGCAGAGGAGGGAGCTGTTCCTGAGCAGGGAGATGTGCAGATTGGACCACTGCTGTCTTATATAAAGGTAGCATAGCTTGATTCAACTGACTTCTTTTTTTTGTGTGTGAGTTAAATTGAAGTCTAATTTGTTTTTCATCCTAAATAAGGAACGAGGAAAACACCCTGAAAAATCCCAAAAGATAGAGCACAATGAGGACTGGGGAGATGAAAAAAGGTAAATCTTTACATCTTTTTCGATGAGGCGTTTTACTTTTAAACTCCTTGCATGTAGAAGTCTGTTAAACACAAAGCTCCTCTTCTTGAGCAAAAAAGCAATGAAGAGCTGCTTGTTGCTGTTTCTGTATCTTGCTTTACTGAAGTCAGGCAAGTCACTGATGTTTAATTTTTCAGACTTCAGAAAGAGCAGCTGCTGGCTGAGGAAGATGATGAAATCAAAGAAGTGACAGACTTGAGAAAAATAGCTGCTCAGTTACTGCAGCAAGAACAAAAACACAGGTATTAACAATCTTAGTTAACTGTGTTGCAATTAATATATTCTTTAGCCTGCCTTGAACTTGAAAGTTCTTCATTTTGAGAACAGTTTTGAACAGTTGAAGCAATAGGCTGTCCCGTGTTTCTTTTCATAAAATTGCTGTCTTAAAGGAGTGATATCCTCATGTGGAGAGGAGGACATGATAGCATGATAGGGGAAGTGTCTTGATTTTTATGGTTTGCATGGTAATCTTTTTTTTTTTCTTTCTCTGACCAAGCTAGCATGGCCAGTGCTCACCTAAATAGACTATTTTCTGCATTTAACATGTGGTGGATGTATATCTTTTATGATGGCTGTTTATATTGTATGTTGTCTTGTCTGGTTAGTTTTAGAATGTCTTGGTTACCTAGTCTTTTGTAGTACCAAGCCACTCCTGGTGTGCTGCAAGTTAAACTTTGTCATGCATTCTTCTGTCCTACTGCATTGATCTTGTTAAATGTTTTACTTTGCTCTTAAATTGATCGTATGTATGTGATCTCAGTAATTAAATTTTACTTCTTAGTTTAGGTTTTGTATTTAAAGTTTGCTTATGTATCTTTAGATATATGGGGGGTAAATCTCTAATATAAAATGACACTTATTTGCAATTAGTAAAGTGAAATTTAGACCTGATTTTGAATCTGTGGCTTGTGGATTCGTAGCTTCTTGCCACAAGCAGCAGTAAGAATAATGTTCTGAAGTTGAATTGAGATATTTCTGAATTTGTGGAAAGCATGTACAGCCTGAGCAAGCAAAATGCTCAGAGAAGTGAGCATCATGAAATAACTCCTTACTAATTGCATTCCTGCTCATTCAGTGTTTGCTTTTAATATTACGCAGTGTTTCTTTTCTTTTTGCTTGCTGTGCTAATGACTTCCCTGTCCTTTCCCATCAACCTGTTCTGCTTCCTTCTTCCGTCTTTGGCTTTGATGTACATGAAATATGAATACAGACGAAGGCCATTAAGCTATAGAACTTCATTCAGTGAAAAGCTCTTCCAGAGGACGAGGGCGGCAGGACGTGCATCCAGGTATACAGTGTTTGTGGAGCATCAGATTTTCTAAAAATGTGGAGAACAGAAACATTTCTGGCCATTTTTGGAAGCAAAGCAGAAAATAGGGGTTGGCTAAGTTAGCCTAAGATACTTTGCTAGCAAAAAGCAGATTGCAATGTATTTATTGTTAGTTGAGTTGAAATACTGTTTGAGGAAATATTTAATTAGGCAGCTCAACAGAGTATATTTAAATGACCCTTGACTAGAAGCCTATTTTTCTGTCCCTATCACATACTTTATCTCCTTTTTTTTCCCTTTTGTTTTTGAATCTATAATAGCTCTCATATGGAACATCAGAGAAAAACTTTGTTTCTTCAAAAACCTCTTGAGTTTAGTGATTGTTTTCATACTATTGTGACTGAGAATTTTTTTGCATTTGTCAGCCATAAGTGAAGTAACAGGTACACAAAACTCACAGGAAGCTAGAACTCGGGGATGGGATTGTGTGGGTTATGCTCAGACGTGTATGTGATGAACTGACTGCTTTCAGGTTTAGCTACCTTATCAGTTAACTGTAACTTACTCTGGATGCTTTCTGCTGAAGCAGACCAGGAACTAGGGTAGTTAATTAATTGAAACGATCTAATGTGGTACCAAATGAGTCTGTTTCACTTCTTGGGTGTAGGTGCTCCCCTGACAACAGGAACTGCCTGAAGCTATAAGAGCACAGCTTACAATGACAGCATAATACCTGAAGGCATTAGACTGTTCCTGAATGAGTGGAGTCCTCTTGAGTTTGAAATCTGTTAGTTTTGTATTATAATGAAAGATTTCTTACTGTCTTTGTGAGCTTAATAGATCCCAGGTAGTTCTTGTATTTTAAACATAGCAATGGCAATCCTTCAAGCACCAATAGCATCATTTGCTTCATTTGCATTCCTTAATTACAGTATTGCGTTTGTTTAAAATATAAAAACGAAGACTGTTGGGAAGAGAAGCTGCTTTATCGATTCTCAGACCTTGGAAAATATTTTCCAGTAACATAACTGGACTATCAGTTCTTTCCCATCTCGTCAGCATTTTGGTGCAGTTGTTAGTTTGCATGGCATACAACCAGAAAAATGAGTCAGCGTTGATTTTCGAGCTCAATGTATGTATAAATATGTATAATTGTTTGTGCTGTTGAGTTTTTACATTTCACACTGTGTATGCTTTAAAACCCTTGCAAAGCTTGTAGTTGATCTGTGTAATAGCACAATTTCTGTAGTTAGTGGGAACATAAGCAGAAAATGAACTGCAGTGCTGATGCAGTTCTCTTCTGCACATTCTTACACTGGGGTTCAGTATGAGCATCAGCAAGTCCATTGGCCAGTCATCTGTCCAGATCTTTGTGTAGCTGGATTTGATAGATGGCAAGAGCAATTGCTGGGCTCTTTGTGCCATTAACATCTCGTGTAAAAGAACATCACTTTAGGATTTAAGTTTTGTTCTTCCCTTTTTCGCACACTGCTTTGTATTGTATTTCCTGCAAGAAAGATTTAGGCTACCAAGTCTGTATTTCCAGATAAACTGTTGTGCTATGAACTCAGGAGTCTGTAGTTCTCTAACTTCATATTAATTTAATATGAATTATGATGTATGTTTGGCATTATGTGGCATACTTTTTCCCTAACACTTCTGTTCATGATTATGTAGAAGAAATAGCCTTTGCTACATAGAATCATTGAGTTTACAGGAATTAATGCCATTTTGGTGAAGCAGATGCATCAGTGTGTTTGGATCTCTCAAATTTCTACATTCCTTCAGCTCATCTTAATGGTCAAATATCACCACAAAGTTTATCTGAATTTCTCATTGCCTTCAGTTGAAGAGAGAGAGAGCTAAATTACTTGGGAATTGATTCTAAAAATTAATGACTACAGAGCAGTTTATTTCATGATGGTTGATGCATCCCGTGCTCTGAATGTTAAATTTTTGATGAAACTTCTTTCTTTCTGGACTTCTTTAAATTCTGGAAAGTGCCCTTAAGGTTGTTACTGAAGACAAAATGTAGGGAGCACGTGCTGCAAACTGAATTATCGAGTTGTGTTACAGGCTTAACTTCTCAATCCTGTTAAACTGAATTTCACACACTCAGATTTGAACTAAGAGTGATGACTGAGCTCAGAGTTACGAAAGTAATCAGAAGTCTGAATGGAAATCAGCCATCATTTGAAGTTCCTTGTTTTACTGCCATATATTAACTGCCATAATAACAAGGTGCCTGCAGAGTAGTTGGTTTTCTTCTTGGTTTTTTTTTCCCTATTTTTAATAAATTCTCCATATAACTTGATGTAAACTTCCTTTGTCAGTCCTCTCCAGCACGTGGTGAATTCAGTATTGAACCATAATGTTGATACCTCCAAGAATTCATTAATCATTCCAGCTATTCTCAGCGTGATGCTTAACTGAAAATGTTTAAGTGTTCATGATGGGTGTGGTATTTTTAACATCTTAAACATAATCTCCTTCCTGTGTGTATTCCCAATTTAAAAATTATAATCTGAATCTATATATTTAAGATTTTTATTGCTTAGGGTTGAGGAAAATGGGATTTCTGTAGGTTTATTAGACTTAGCTTAGTTCTTAGCTTGCATTTCTCTTATTCTCCTGTTTTCCCTCTCTCCTTTTCTTGCATTTCTTTTGCATTTGCAGTCTTAATCAACTGCCCTCCTTCCTCCTGCTGACTGATCTGTAGTGCTCAGCCTGTTTTATCTGCTGTAGTTTGACCATCTTGTCTCTTTTGGTTTTAGCAAACAGTGGGGCCTTTTGTGTGGAGGGTGGAGTAACTTCACAGCTGCAAGATCAGTTCAGCTGGTGTGTACCTAAGGACAAAAGGGGAAACTGCATTTTGGTTTGGATTATGATCGATTTTAGTTGGTTAAAAGTCAGAACAGAACTATTATACAAGCTGAAAATTGTATTGTTTTGAATGGAAGCAGAATGGATTTCTTGGAAGCCTTGGATTTCATGTCTGTGGGTACACACATATATATTCCAGCTTTATGGAAGATCCTACCTTATTGTTCAAACTTTCATTTACAGGAAGAGGTATACTGTGTAAGTGAAGTGTGTTCTAAGAAAAAAAAACATTAACTACAAAACTATTGACTATTATGCTTTTTTTTCCTGTAGGCTTCTTAACCATTCAGCCTCAGTAAGCACGAGGAACAGGCCAAAGCAGCCAGTGGAGTCTGAAAAATGGTATTAATCTACTTTACTTTATCATAGCTTTTAATATTTTATGAAACTAATTCTGATATTTGTTTTATGTCAGTACTGCCATCTTTTGACCTATTGTTTTAGTTCAGGATGAACAGCAGAAACAGGTGTGTGCACAAAGTACATGGGTCTTACAGGCTATTTGTTGTCCTGTTGTGCTGACGTGCAGGAACTCCAGTCACTCACTGTGTAAGGAACATAAAAAGATAATAGAAATACTGACATATCCATAAGGAATTCACACATATAGACCATGTAGTAGGTATTAACAGCAGAACGGAATTATTTATTGTAGCAGTTCCTGCAGTTCTCATTACTGAGTAGTCTAACAGATGTGATTCAGACAGATTTCCTATGCCTAACAGCTTTAGAAAGCAGATTAATTGGTTTGAGGCAAACGTGGAAAAAAAAGGAATAGAAAATACAGAAACTGAGAAATGCCTGGTTACTTTGGGAGTAGGTTTTATCATCATTGCACACACAGAGCTGAGTCCTTGTGTTAAATCCTCAGCTGTAGTCTTTTGGTATACTGCACAGCTTCTAAGCTCATGTTTTACTTCAGCTGTCAGAATGTGAATGAAATGGTTGTTGGTAAGTTGATGGAGCTGAATTTCACAGAAAGATATAGAAAATTTTTAAGTTGCACTGGATCTAAACTGTCCTATGTTACTCTGATAAGCTCAGGCACCATCCTTGGCCTGGAGTATCCTTTTGAGATTCTGCCATTTCATTGTCCAATCTTCATTTTCCTTTCCATTGTTAGTGTAAACCTAACAGTGAAATGAAGGCTGTGAGTCTTCCAGATGCTTGAGTACAAATGTTTTGCCAGTATTGAAGAAATGTTGGATGGTTGCTTTGAAAAACAAAATAATGGAACGTAGTAACTTCTTGTTCTTTAAACACACAAAAATAATGAAATTCCATAATGCCTCTCCTTTTGATTTTTAGTGTCTCAACAGATGAAGTGAACTCTCCAGTGTCTCCATACAGCTGGCAGGTAAATACCCAAATCCAAAAGGTTTATTTGCTTCATTGTTTGTTTGTTTCTTGCTGAAAATGTGTTAATTTGGTTGCTTGCATACATAGTATACATGTAATTGTGGAAAATGGAGAACTTTTCATCAACTTTCAGATAGTTTGAGTCAAGTTGTGTAATGCAAGGCTTTTTAGGGGGTATGGTAATGGCTGTACAATTTTGAGACTGGTGAGATAAAGTTTAATTGTTTTTTGAATTTATTTGCATAAACAATAAGGTTATGGCAAATCAGTTTAAAAAAAAAAAAAGAAAAGTACTTATAAATAATCTGAATTATGTATGTCTTCCACTCCATGTACCTCCTCCTGTCTTGCATGACACAAAATTGCAGTGAAACTATAAAGGGTACTTAATTATTTTGGGTCTTAATCCATCAGTTAATACAATTGCTAAATGGCCCAATGTTTTAATATAAATGAATCTTTGAAAATGTGGATATTCTGTCTTAGCCTCTTTATGAATTGGTCCCTTCAGTTTGTCCATTGCTTTCCACAGAGTAAGCAGACTTATTTATTCTTACTTTAAGAATGAATTTCCATTAACTGCCTCTACCAAAGTATTCTATTATGCAACATTCTGAGACTTTTATACAGCTATTTGGTGTTTGCACCTTTTTAGGTGAGAACAGTACGCAGATTCTTATTATATTCATCCTCATCCTGTGCAGTGAATGTTCGTACTGAGAAATGAGATGTGCTGCTGGCTAACCACAGTTCTGAGTGACCCTTTGAAGTTATATATGGTAGCATTAGATGGCTTCCTAACATACCTGTGAACACTAAGCTAGTGCAGAAAAGTATGTTGTTCTCAAGAATGATTTTGTAGTTCCTTTTTCTTGTATGAAGTGTATTTTAGCATCTGAAGTGATTTCTTTTTTAAGTGGACAGTTGATTTCTACTAGAATTGCCTTCGACACTTCCATGCCTTAAAGCTACGTTGTGGGAAGCCAGCTACAGTTCATAATAATTTGTGGTAATGCATGCAAGGTGTCTTTTATCATTTTTGTAAAAGTATTTGTAAACTTTCCTAGCCACTGGAAAACCAGAAGGATTCAGTGGACGATCAGCGCTGGCCAGAAACACAGCCAATAATTTGGCAGAATGAAGAAAGGAGGAGAAGTAAACAAATTAGAAAAGAGTATTTCAAGGTAATACATGGTGTTGGTAATTACTCTGTATTTTTTTTTCTTTTATCTTGAAGTGCTTGGACTTTTCCTCCTTTGCTTTGCAAGCTGTACAAGTTTGCAAAGGATCTTTAGGATCATCTATTTCAAAGCACCCTGCTATAGATGGATTGCTCAGAGCCCCATCCAATCCATTTGGCTCCAGTTTGAAGGATTTCATTTTCAGTCTTTTGAAACGTGCTTTGTCTTTTCTTGCAGCGTGGTTACAAAGGATGTATGTGCATTTTGGTTCTGTATTGATTTTGCTGCTGCAGTGAGTCTCACTGTCACTAGATGTCAGTGTCTGCTTGTTGTAGAACTGCTGAGAGGTAACAGCACTCAGATAAAATGTGCTTTTACACAGAGGAGAGGAATAGGATAGTTCTGACCAGTGCTAGGTTGAGTTAGGATCTAATTGGTAAGTTATGAAATCGGTTTCTTGGATCTCTACCATCAAAGATCTTTATAAAACGATAGGGAATTTTAAAGAAATTAAGTTATGGGGGGAAAAAATAGAGTATGCTGTATAACCCAGATACTTCCTTGTGATTAAAGAAGCTATTAATTTTCTTGCCCTTGGGAATTTAGAGAGTTTTATCCTAACTTGAATTCCAGTGACCCCCTTCCAACGTTTGTATCCGTTAATTAACTTCACACTGCAGTCTTTGAGGGGAAGGAGGAGAAAATTCTCAAACAGAATCCTGCCATTTAACTCATTAATCTAACCATGTTTAATAAGCATTTGTCCAGAAGGTTTGCACTGGTTATTTATTATCACTTCAAAAAGTGTATTTAAATACTAATAGTTCTGAGCTCTGTGGTGGAAGCAGATACCTGAAATTACATTTCATGCAGCTGTTAGTATGTCTCAACAAGCTTAATTTACTGATTAGGGTTAATCATATGTGGCGTTGGATCAGCAACAAAAAGTACGGTCTCACTTCATTCTCATCAGTTTCGTTTGCAGAAACAAGGCAACAAGTAAAGGAAGTGAACCCTTTCATCCATGACAAGTGTGGGGGGAATCAACTAAACATTGTGAGCTTCACAGCTGTTCTGAGAGCCAAATCAAAGTACAGTTCATAGTGTCCATATTTTCTTGGCAAAAAAAGTGCATTGAAAAATGTCTGTAGTGCCAAACATTAATGAGTATCTTAAGAGATGTCATGCCAAGCTACTGCAACGGGTGTTATTAAACCACGAATAATTTACTTGGCTCAGCATCCAGAAGTATTTATAGAGCATCTTTATTATATAATCTATATAGTTTTATTGCTGTAGTTGTTCAGTGCAGCTAAGGATGCCTACGAGAATCAGAACTCCTTTTCCTGTAGCATGTCTTTGAAGCCTGGCCAATATTTTAGATCTTTATTGTGCTGAATATTATTGTTACAAGAACTTTTACCACCTAAGACAATTTTATGAACCCAAATGCATTTTTGCTGGGATAGTTTATAGTTGGATTGTAGCTCCATCTAAGCAGAAATTCTGGTTAGCATACCCACAAGGGAAAGGAATTACTATGTGCTAGCTGTGATACGGTTAAGTATGGGGAAAAAACCTGAATGCAGAACTGGCTGAAGGCCTGCATAAAAAAGAAGTCAGCTGTGGATGTCTACAGGACACTGAAAATTAAGCTTTGGCATATAAACTCCCAAAGTAATGTATTTCCTTACAAACACACAGGGGATATTTCCCTTCAGATACACAGGGAATAACCTGAAGAAGCAAAATATCCAGACATAGATGTGTGTAACACATCTGTATGTGACCTCAGGACTACATGCACTGCATACATAGGTTCCTTTTTAAGAACAAAAGAAGTCATTCAGTAAGTCTTGAAAAGGCTTCTTCTGGGAGGAAGACTGACATCTTAAGTGTTTCAGTTAGACATAGAACTTCACCTAACAGAACTATCTGAAGTTGCTTATTTGTGAATGTTTAGAACATAATTTCAAGTCAGTTTTGTCATCTTTAAGTTTTTCTAACTGTAACTTATAGGCAGCCTTCAAAATTAGATCTCTGAGGAGAGATCCTGGGACTGGATTCTTCCATTTCCAAAGTCAGACTCTTAATCTGTCGTGTTTTGTATTATACCATAAAAGCAGATAGTGCAGCCCAATGCACTTTGAGCACTGAGTTTTGTGGAAGACTGAACTCTTCAATTCTACCTGTATTTTCCTGTTTATTTGTATGTTTCCTCTACAGGCAATGAAATACATTTCTTTTCCATCCTAAATAGGACTTTTGTAACTTTCTTGCTTCAATCCCTCCTTCGTTTTCATTGCACTTCTCAGATAATCAGGAGGTGGGGACAGGAGCATTGTGCAAAATTTCACAGACCTGTGAAAGAGCAGTGGCCTTCAATAGGTAAAAGTATGTGATCAGGCTTTGCAGTTGTAAAATCCATCTTAAAATTGCTTCTACAGTGTATTTTTGTATCTGACACTGAAGGCTGTCAGTTACTGAGGTCTGCCTTCTTGAATCAGATGTTATATGCAGTCAAAATTCACATTATAAAAGTATTTCTGAAATGGGTTTGTTCTCTCACCATCATACAGAAGTTCTTGGGTAGCCTAGGAATTGAGTGTTCCTTTTGTCTTTTTTCTTTTTCCTTTGATTCTGTAACGTGTTCTTTTTCTCAGCAGCTTCAAAAGTAGTAACTTCTGAATGATATCAACTCGTGTAGTTTAAAATGGAAGCGTGGTTTTTCCTTTAATGTTGATAATTCTGTGTGTTTTGCAGTATAAATCTTCCAGAAAGAGTTCAAGTGGAAATGAAAACGATGAGGTAAGAAATGGAAATTGTGTGAAATGAATAAGAAAATAGTTTTATAACCACCAGTGAGCCATGTTCATGGAACAGTGTAACAATGGCTAGAGTTGGTGCAAACCAACTTTGCTTTCCTGACGCCAAAGCAGGAATAAAGTGAAATAAATATACTCCTATTTGGAAAAAAAACAGCCAAAGAAAACCCAAAATTGTGTAGTGTGGAAAAGGTATCATTAAAGTAATGCTCTACATGAGTTTTCTTAAGTATTGTTTCCTACGTTATATGTCTTTAAATTCAGTTTCTACCAATTTGTGCCATACTTGACAAATGTATGTCTTGTGTATTTTGTATTTCATTATTTCATGTTTTCTTGTTAAATCATAGTTTTCATTTTATAATTTCATCTCTTTGGTTTCCTTTTAGCAAGACAGTGATAATACTAATGTGTCCCCACAGTCTCCTGTGTCGTCCGAGGTACAACTTTGTGGCTTTGTTTTTCACTCAACATTTTTTTTGTGTGCACATTACTCGTGTCCCCAGGTTTACCATGCAGACATAAAGCTGCTAGCTTACTTTGGAACTGGAATTAGGGATATTTCTTTGTAATGAAGGGTCAGAAGTAGAAACCGGAGACATAACATGTTTTTGTTTTTTTACCTTTGCAACTGCCTGGTCTTCCCTAGGTTATTTTTGTTAATTAATTGATCTGTAGAAAGCTGCATTACTTTGTCTCCTTTATTCTCCAAATGAAAGCAGCTAATGAAGATTTGGTGTATTAAGTAGTTTTCCCTTATGTATTAGCTGTTCAAAGAGCTTCAAGTAAAACCTGTGGGTTCAGTTTTCAGTACTTTCCATGGAACCCAGAGGTACTGACACTGCTCAAGTGGTTTCATTCTTAGGATTTTCTGTCATCTGTATGATGTAGCCTTGCAGCTTCATTCATCGGTTGTGTTGTTTTATAAGTAGCATCTGTGTAGTCTCACTGCACTTGCACTAATCTCCTAAGCTGTAAACATACCATAGCAAAGATAAGTGTTTCCAGCTAGTGCTGATATGAGGCCTGAGTGGAATGAGTAGAACATCTCCTAGGCACAGTGAAATGCACTGAACTAAGAATTTCTCTTGTATGCACATACCAGATTCCTGAGTGCTCTTAGTTTTTCTCATGTCACAATATATCTTCGTAATTGAAAATAAACATTTCTTACAAAAATCAGTTGCAAAGATATCTGCGTTAGCTTGCATCTGCATTAGAATTCAGTTAACAGAATGGTTTGCAGTTGTTTGAGGTGATTGAGAATAGCTATTAATCTTAGACTATATTTTAGTTTACCTGGTGCTGATTTTTCTGCCTTGGTAAGATGAGTTCACTTCTATTCTGTTTTCTTTATAGTGTCCATTTCTAAGAAGTGTTTTACAGAAGCAGAAGGGCTAATTTTGTTCTTTTTTAGATAAGAATAATTTAAACACTATTTTGATGGGAACAGAAGTTAATTATTGTAATGAACAGAAGAAAACAGACTTTCTCTCTTTTTGACAGGATTATGAGAGGACTGATAGTAACACTCATGGTCCGTTTGGTCTCAAACCAAGGTCAGGTAAGCTACCATGATGGAACAGGTTTTCATTCCCCAGGCAGGAGCAGGAAATAAGGACACCAGATGTATGAATTGGAATGAATGCAAAGGGAGGACACAGCACAGCTTTTCACTCAGTGTACTTACCAAAAGCATAGTTCTGGAAAAGACATGGTTTGCCAAAGCAGCTGTCAAGTAACTGAAAGTTCCCAGAGCTGCACAGTCACTTCAGCTTCACTGATTTATTTTTTGCATGTTTAGTCATGGTGAAAGAACAGGGAAACAGCGTGCAGTTGTTCTTGAGACGTGATGAGGCAACTGGGTTTCAAGAGAAGTAGTTTTTTGTAATTGTCCTGTGAAAGGATGCATGGAGCAGAGCTTTGCCAGGAATTGCATATCTTGGTGCCTTATTGTGCTCTGACTCTTCCAAAACTCTGCCCCCTGTTGCATCAGACTAGATTCTCTAAAGGCTTTCGCTTTTCTGAAATCCAGGGTTTCAGAATATCCACAAACACTTTGCTATTACAATACTATTTTTTTTTTTAAGGTCCATGAGAATATACTGTGTCAGCAAATTATGTAAGACATAATTTGGCAAAGCCACTCTGCAGTCTCATTTCCAGTTAATATACATCGTTTGGAGAGAACAATTTTTTATTTATTTATTTATTTATTTTAAAGAAAAGATAACTTGACATTTTCTGTCTTCATGGTAGTGAAATTTGACTGCTTAAATGTTAACCTGTGAGTCCTCAATAGCAGTGTGTGTCTGGCTGAGTTCATACAAGTGGCACCTTTAGGGTCCTCCTCAAATCATTTATCATTTGTAAGCAGCTCTTGAAACTCTGTGCCCAAGATTGGCTTGTTACATATATAGGGCCATGATTGACTGTGCACATCTGGAATTATCTGTGTCCTAGGCTGTAGGAAGGTGGGATTTCATAGAAGTTAGGAGGCTTGTTAGTTCTCCTTTGCCAGTATTCTATAAAATATAGTTGTCATTAGGCTTTCTGAACATGATGAATGAAGTGAATTGCAGTCAAAAGTATTTAAGAGACAAGCTCTGAACTCTTGGATAAGATTCTTGTTCCTTTCTTTAGCCTCCATAAAAATATTTTCAAAGCTAGCTTGCAAGATAAGCTTGCAGAAGTACAAATAGAAACATACATCTTAAGTATTTGAATACTGAAGTCAGTTCTTTGTCCATATTTTGAAGTAATACACTTGCAGTTAAATAAGATGATTTATGTTTTATTTGAGAACTAAGTCCCATGGACAGCATCTGTTACTTCAGGATACTGATGTGTCTCTTTTCTGTCACGTTCTGTAGCATGTTTTTCCCTTTAGATTTTATTATCCTGGTAGATTTTATTACTGTTCTTAAAATCTGAATTCTGAAGGCTAACTTCAGTCATGTTCAATAGCTTTCAGCCGTGCAGCTCGCCAGGACTATGGAGCAATGGATCCTGGATTTACAATGAGGAGGAAAATGGAGCATTTAAGAGAAGAAAGGGAACAAATAAGACAACTTCGCAATGTATGTACTTACTTACTATGTAGGTGCAGTGCATTTAGTTTGTTTTGTACCACAGTTGAAACCTTGGTAGTCTTTTACTCCTCCTTCTAGTAAACTTGTATGTGATTTCAGCCCACAAATTCTGCACAGTAACAGCTGTGGAGGTATTCAGCCTAACATTTCTGCCTTTAAATTCTGTGCTTTCTTGTTATGAGCAGTGGGATTCAGCATATGGTTTTGAGAGCTGTTGTGGTAGTTGCTGGCTGAATGTCTGTGTCAGTGTATGTGGCTGTGTCACTGAAAGGAAAAAAAGGAACAAGCAAAGGGAATGTGATCTTGGTGTGGAGAAAAGAATAATTGTGCTCAGTGAAGTATGAATTGAATTTAATATTAATTCTAATATTAAAATGCCCTTTTAAAAGTGTCTGCTTTAAAATACCTTGAATTTAAAACGAGTAATTAGCTAATGTTGATAACAACCCACTTATGGGCTTTTGAACAGAATCTTGAATCAAGGTTAAAAGTAATCTTGCCGGATGACATTGGGGCAGCACTGATGGATGGAGTAGTTCTTTGCCATCTAGCCAATCACATAAGGCCACGCTCTGTTGCCAGCATTCACGTACCATCGCCAGCAGTGGTAAGTCATTTAGCTCACTTTTTTGCACATTTAGCTCACTTTTTTTTTTTTTTGCATCGTAATTGAAAACAAATTTTTGAAGTTGATTGCAAAAAAGTCACGTATAATATCTACCGTATTCAATCTTTTTCAAGAATTATTAAATAAGCCTCAGAAGTTTTGTTGAAGAGCTATTTTTATGTATTGAATCTGTATAATTTGTGTGCTGGTTTGTGTTTTAGCAGCTATTGCAGAATTTGCATCAGATGTAAACAGTACTTCACAATTACCTGATGAAAATCTGTCACCCTCTCTTTACAGCCTAAACTCAGTATGGCAAAGTGCCGAAGAAATGTTGAGAACTTTCTGGATGCTTGTAAAAAATTGGGTGTTCCACAGGTATGGCAATTGCCTTCATGACTAACATTATCACACCAAAGATATGTCAGTAAATAGAGCCTACAGCAGGCAAGCAACTGGGGAGCAGTAGTGATTATAACACTGTCCAAGGAGCTGAAAGAAATGAAGGGAAGAGTTCTATTTCTGGCCTGTGGCATTAAATTGAGGATGCTGTGTTTCCAGTTGGTACCCAATGGCAGGAATAGTACTGAGGACCCAATCTGTTAGTGCCTCCAGGAGGTCCCAAGGGGAAAACTGATAATTTTCCACATCAAAATGTTTTCTATACAGATATCTAATATATGTGCAACTTCAGGGAGAATGCTTTTGTTACCTAGCTGGGAAAAAGTGAACGAAGCTTAATACCTATTCTACTTTATTTTACAGGAGAGACTTTGCTTGCCTCATCACATACTGGAGGAAAGGGGTCTGGTGAAGGTTGGCCTCACAGTTCAAGCTCTGCTTGAATTGCCCACGTTGAAAGTATCTCAGCTTTCTGCCATGTAATGCTACTTCTTGGAAGCTCTGGAGCAGTTTACCTTCCTACATAGGATTCCTACATAGGAAGATCCAAGCCATCAAAAACTAATGTCTGTCCAGATGCTGTAGAGAGCCTTACTTTGGAATTATAATGAAAACCTTGGAGTCAGCTGATGTTAAAATACCATAACGATTTGTTTCCTTTTGTAGTTGGGTGCACAAAGATTTTGCATCAGATTCTCTTTCCATTTAAAAGTTAAAACTTTAAGTTCAAAATGACCATTTAGCATCTCACAATGTTACAGTTAAGTGCTGGATTTCTTTTTCTACATTGGAAACGGTTTTTGAATTAATTTAGAAGTACAAAACCTGATCCTCCTTGCTTGAATTATTAAGGTCAACTATCTGATTTAAAGGAAAACAAAAACGTGGCGATGATATGATGGTAAAAACGCAGTGGCTGATAGCTGTAATCCACTTCCACTCTCTTAGAAACCTTAACATTAGTGTTCTTTCTTTTTATTTTTGCACTCCTGATTGTAACTTACGCACTTCCAACATTGCCAGTATTTAGTCTGAGTGTGTGGTGATGCAAAACAATGGGAAAAAGGACACTCTGAGTTTTTTTTCCAGTCTTCTAGGTTGGTGCCAAATATTTTTTTCAGTTGTACTGTAGATTGTTTACATGTGAAGTGCCTGTGTAACTGATAACTCTTACTAGTCTTAAACATTTTTTTGAGATTTCTTTGTTGAAAATAGATAAAATGGGAATTTTTAAATATTTTAATAGTTTTTTGTAAAATCAATACGTGGAGATTTAACTAATGCTTCACATTTTTTGATGTTGGGTGTTTTAAGTTTGTTGCACAGTTGATTATGTCGTTATCTAATAATTAGAAAAGACTGTAAATACACTTTATTTATGATATTTAATTTGATAATACCTAATCACTTTTTGTTTGTTTTAATGTATTGTTGGATAAACAAAGCTGTCTACTTTTCTTTGCTTGGGACAAACAAATACACGTGGTGAGTACGATGTGAGGACTCGTGATGCATACAGAGTAATTGAGGACATTTTGATAAAACTGCCAAAATCTCAGGTTTATACTGTGAATCCCAGGACTTTATGTAATACTGCTCCTGAGTTCACATTACATTTCTACAATTTGCCATTACCCATCATTTAGTTGAGGAATATCGGTGTTTATCCTTGTCACGTTCACGGGATTTATTGTGATTTGCATAACACACAGATCAGTTTGTACAGATGTCACTGTGCTGAGACATTGGACTTCTGAAAAAGTAGAATTCCCACTGTGCTGCATTGTTTGTTTTGATCTTCTTTATGTATTCTGCGCAGATTCTCAGTATTTTGAGAGTATTCTGAAACCGTGCACAGAATACACAGCTGAATTCATTTCCAAAAAGGCTGCAAATAATTTGGTGATCTTAGTAGCAGGTTGAATTAGTTTGTTGGATAGGTAGTTCATATTTAAAAGAAAAAGGAAAAAAAAAAACACCTCTGTCACAGATATTCCATTTTAGGCTGAATTAATTTTGACTGAGGGATGTGTTTGCCATGTGTGTAACAGGATTTGGTTCTGTCCTTTCAGGTTTCACAACTCGTTGAAAAGCTGATGTAAAACTGCATTTCCAAAGTCCAAATCTGAAATCTTTCTCAAACAGAATACATGTGTAATCTGTATTGCTTTGACCTTTTGAAATGCTGTAGATGCTGTAACTCAACCTGGTTTTTGTATCGTTCACGTAATACTCATTTTAACAACTTAAATCTATTTCTTACAAAAGGCAGTACCTGTAATTCTGTGATCTGAGGACATGCTAAGACTAAGAAGAGAAGGTAATGCGTTTCATTAAGCAGATTTCTTGTTGCTGTGTGCTGCAGTTGAAGAACACAACCATCCAACAGGAGTAACTCATTGTCTTTCAGTTCCTTGCTGTGTAGTATCTGATGGCTGTAACAGTTCTGTTTCAGTTTGTTGGCTGTTGAATTGCTGGCTGTGAATGGTCACTTCAAATTATTTGGCTTAACCCAATCCACACTACTGCTTAATTGTCACTTAGATATTTTTTCTTGCTTTAAACACTTTTTATCCAAATACAACTAAACTTAGCAGTTTACCATCTCACAGTGTAAATGTTGAGAATCCCCTTGATGTAACGTACCAGATACTTATCAGTTTTATGAGATTAGCATGTTATTTCCTAGTAACGTGATAACTGGGTATGAAATTCATGTCCTCATCTTGAATTGTACCTCTGAAATTGAAAACTACAGAAATAACCCTTTGTAACCACTCCAGAATCCTTCCCCATGAGTGGGGACAGCCCTGCTTTGCATGTCTTTGGACATTATTATGGACTTCTCAGTGCTTATGGGGAAAATTACTCCTGATGCTTAGAGGATTTCCTCTCTAGCACTGCAAAAAAATTAAGGCTTTCCAGTGTCCTTAGGAGCAACCTGAGTAAAGGTCTGCTATACCTGAATGAATCTTTGCTCATTTTCCTGTGGCCACTTTTCCAAATAATACTGTGGAGCAGTGCTACAGAAAATGATATACAAAGTGAAAATGAAGCTTTGTTAAGCTTTCCTAATGAATTTAAGAGTTAACTAGAGTGCTTTTGTTATTGCAGTAACTTTGTATAGTGTTGGCAATAATGTGATATGCTCTGTAAGCTGGAGTGAATCAGCTGGCAGGGCTTCTGCCTGCCTGTATTTTTTTCCTGTTTTCTCTGTTACTGGATGCAGCACACGGATGCTTTAAGCAATAATGTTCCAGTTATTGTGGTCTTACAACATTGAATTGAAATAATAGCTGTAAAGGATGAGGACTTCAGACGCTGTATTTTAGAAATGCTTCACATCTAGTTTATAATGCTGCCAGCCTGGGGTTGCTGGCTGTCCAGAAACCTGTCTATACACATTTATCTGAAGGCCTTTCAAAATACAACCAAAAATTTAAATTACTGCAAAATATGGAATAATACATTTGGAACTATAAATGTCTGACATGAATTGTTGGAGTGTCTGGGTGAAGTCCTGGCTTCAGTGAAGTCAGTGCAAACTTTGCCCTTGGTATCAGTAGATTTTATCTTTTTAGGCAAAACTGTGAGCTGTGTGACATGAGCAAAGCTGCAGTGTCAACTTCTTGGCTAATGCAGTGATCTCTGGTTAGTATTATTACTGATTTATCTACCTAATGCAAATATTCTAATGTGCCATACGCTATTAAGATGGTAGAAAAAATATTCTTAAGCACAGCTTTCGTACTGTTGGAAGGTCTGTCACCTCAATAAAATTGGATAGTGATAGGACAAGGGGGAATGGTTTTAAACTGAGACAGGGGAGGTTTAGGTTGGATATTAGGAGGAAGTTTTTCACCCAAAGGGTGGTGAGGCACTGGAACAGGAGGCTGTGGATACCCCATCCCTGGAGGCATTCAAAGCCAGGCTGGATGTGGCTCTGGGCAGCCTGGGCTGCTGGTTGGCGACCTGCACACAGCAGGGGGTTGGAACTGGATGAGCATTGTGCTCCTTTGCAACCCAGACCACTCTATGATTCATCTCACTTTGCTGAACTTTCTTATTACAAATACTTTATTGCTCAGCAGTGGTCTTCTCAGCTTAACATAAGGCTGGCCAAATTTAAAACCAAATTAAACAAATTAACAAATTAACAAAAACAAAACAAATTTAAACACAAAATGTCTCCATTTATTTTCACTAAAACCAAATTTCTTTCTCCGTATTGAAGAGAAGGAGGAAGGGTTGACATTATGTACTTGTGCAATTTAAGTATTTATTTAAGGAAGTAAAGTAGCTTTTGTGTGTAATACAGGCAGTCTGTCTCCAAAGAGGTCTCTATGCCACTGCAGAGGTCAAGTGCGGTAGTAATGTACCAAATCTCAGTCAAGCAGTAAGCAAGACTTTATTGAGCAATAACTCAAACCAACGTATATATATTTTTAATCTCAGGAAAGTGGATTTCAACTGGACACAATGCGAGCGTGAGGTTTTTGGAGGACTTCTTGGCACTTTCTGCAGACAGGAGATGACTGTGTTGGTAAATGAAGCTTGTTTTCCTCCCCAGATCAGATTAACAGACTGTGTTTTTTTTCAAGAGGTGCATCTTATTTACACACTGACCTTTCCTTGGAAAAGCGAGCTTGAAAACCCCACTCCTCCGCAACACACACACAGCCAATGAAATATTTCCTGTTTACCCTTTTGAATTAAGATAATAATAATAAAATTCTGCTGATCTCGATTGTTAAAGTAGAGGGAAAGCGATTAACTTGGTGCCGGATTAATCTCATCCCTACAGGAGCAGTTCTGCCTCCTGTATTATTTATGCAATAAACTGTGGCTTTGCTTTATTTGCCTGCAAGTATTTCACGCAGTGCAGTTCTGACAGTGTGCATCCTGCAGCCGTGGTTACACACTGGAGTTGCTCCATTTGTGCTTTTGGCTTTTCTCTGAGATAGAAAGCAAAGGGGATTGCCACAAGCAACACAATTTCTCTGGAAGGAATAAGGCTTGATGTAAACATGATATCATCGGTCATTTGTAGTTCAGATGTTTTATAGCCAACTAAACTTTCTAAGAAGGATTTTTAAAAATATTTTTCTCATCTGCACACATCTTAGAATACTGATATTCGAGCAGACCAACTCCCAAAAGCCTTTCCAGGATTTGTTTATTCCCTTAGCAGACATTGGAGGAGAAGAATGGTTTGGGCTGACTGCAAATTAAATTGTTTGGGGTACTTTCCATTGCCTTCAGTGAGAGCAGAGTTTCCCTAAATAGTTTATAGTTTTGTAAGTGACACCACAAAGTCAGACATTGAAAATGAATTCTTGGCACTAACGAGGACTTCCTTGCTTATTTCAAAATTGTGTGAAATAAGGAAAACTTGACTTTTTCACTCCCTGTTGTAATTATCTGAGGGCAGATTATGAAACAGCCAATATTTGGACGTGGCCACGACGATGCTTTTTCATTTATTTTTTGTTTTAAACATATGAAGGAATCGATGAAATATTTCCCAAATTGCTACATATCTTGGTTGTGCCATTCCTGGCACGAGATCTCCCACTCATCAGGATTGAAACCTTTTCTGAAGATTGTGCTCTTCGTTTGAAACGTGTTAACTTGGCTCTGGTTACTGAACTCAAGTGTTCCAGTAAGCATTGCTGCAACCGTGGGGTTGATTTCCTTGTTGCAAGGATTGATGTCTCTTGCACCAGCAGGTAACGCAGCTCTCAGTGCTCGAGAGGAGCACATGGAGGCACTGCAGAAACGTTGGTGGGTTACGTTGGGAATCATGTGAATACTTTTTACTATGGTGTGATGTGTAGAACGAGGAAAAACGTGATTTGCTTTCGGTTACCACTCGGTATTCAGTTACTTTATTTTGTAATTTGTGATTATAAAACTCAGAAAACGCAATGTAACCAAATGATCAATATGTAAACGTGTGCAGGATGGGACGGAAGCAGTTCTGAGGCACAGTTGGAGAGTGATCATTTAAAAACAGATGCTTAAATTGTGTATATACTTACCATCTATTTGATAGCGCGTTTGGATTAATTTTGCATTTCCTGTTCTTGTAAAGTGCATTTTCCACACTTCTGAAGATTGTCTACCTGTACAATAGTGTATTCAGTGTTTTTTCAGGACTTCCATTGCCGCTGGAGCTTCCAACATGTATATGTTTCTTTTGAAGAAATGTTCCTACTGTTATTATTATTTTTGTAAATAGTTTTTTTTTTGTATTAAATTTGCATGGATAAAACCCACATTTCCAAAACCAGTGTACATATACTCTGTGTATAAAATACAAACTGTTTCATAACCTTCGTGTAAGCAAGTTATTCCCTTGGTTTCACTTCAGTCTTTCTGTGCTGGTGGTACATAATGACAGTTTGTCTGCTCTTTCCAACGTGTCTGTTGTTGTTTTGAGAGTTGATAACCTGCCCGAGTGCATATCAAACAGAAGAAACGGTAAGTCCCATTCCATGGAAATACACAGGATGTATCTTAGGTCTTCTGGTTAATCAACAATGAAATGGGTGAGAATATGTCAATTAAGATGTTTACATCTTAATTCAGCGTGGCGACTCCTGCTGATGGAGGTGATCCGCTTCCACCCCCCACTCTGGGCTGGGTGGAGCAATAGCACAAATCACCCTTTGTCTCCTTTGCAGTCATTAGGTGCCAGATCCAGCACGAGGGAAGCAGATCTGCTGGTTTTGCCAGTAGCTGTTGTTAAGTTCGGTTACACCATTGTAGTTAAAATACACTATATGACAAAATTGATTTTTTTTCTCCCTGAATTTCTTTCTTTGCACACAACTTTGAGGGTTTTTTTATGTCTGGTGAGTGGTAGAAGGTTTTTGAGAGAGCTGTTACTCTGTGATGCTAATCACAGAATGGTTTGGGTCGGAAGGGACCTTTAGGATCGTGTAGCTCCAACCCCACAGCTATAGCAGGGACACCTCCCTCTAGCCCAGGTTGCTCACAGCCCCATCCATCCAACCTGGCCTTGAGTGCTTCCATGGAGGGGATATTCACAGCCTTATTGGACAACCTGTGCCAGTGTCTTTTCTGCACCTGCACCACCCAGCTCTTCTCTGGTGGTTCTCTTTAAAGCAGAAAGTGAAAAGCAGCATTGCTAAAAGTGAGCAACATCCCTTGATGAATACATCTAGGCGGTTGGATTTTGAATACTGTTTTCCTTTTAATTAGAGCTGATGGGTTTGTTAGGTTTCGTTCTGAGCCTGTTGTTCAGTTTCCAGTTCTGAAGAAAGCTCTCCTCTTACAAACAAGCGTTCTGGCTCTGCAAGGGGAACGGCCACATCAGTCCTTGGTCACCTGCATGAGAAAAGTCACTCTTCAACAAGAGAAGTGCCAGCAAATAATTTCCATGAGACGTACTGAGAGAAATGGGGGATTCATTGTGGTTTTTTGGTATAATTTTTTTTTTTTTTTACACTTGAGATTAATTTCTTATAGCCCTTCCTTAGTGTCCTGCTTGCACATCCATTGCACACCTCACTGTCATTGCCTGCTGTTTTGCTGTGGTTCGGGCTCTTGGCTGTGGCTGCAGCCCTGTAACTTTCCTGCCTAAGATGGAATATAGATACAGAACTGCAGATACAGAACTGCAGTGCTCCAGGTCAGCACTGCTGCTCTGTGGTTCTTCAGTTGCAGAGCTGTAAGAAAAGAAATCCGCTCCTCCTCCTCGAATTCACAGGAGTGTTCTGGTGCTGCCTTCAAAGCATTAATTGGTGGCTACAGCTATTACTCTGATGGCTGTTAGAAGCCATTCCAAGAATGTTATCCAAATGACGTTCAGTGTTGCGCATGAAGCCAATTTGCAAAAAAAAATGTAATTGGCTTTTAATTAGTCCTCATTAATAAAGGAAATCTCGTACTAATAGTATTCTAATTATCTAGCTGGAGAGCAGCTCGTGATACAGTCTGTTTATTTAGAAACCTTTCGCAGTTTTATTTGAGCAAGACCTCCTCATCTCTTGTAATAAATATTAATTTATGTTAATAAGAAATAGACATTCCATATAGGTATGAATTCATAAGCGGAGGAGGCATTGTTCTCTTTGCCCTTTTGCTGTTGATCTCCAGAATCTCTTGTTCTCTTGCAAAGCCAACAGCAAACACTGTGCGACGCGGCATTGCCTCCCAAGAGCACGAGCTGAAGAATATCTGTTGAGAGAAACCCTCCCAAGCTCCATTTGTTCTCCAGTTCCAAATAAATCCAAGTAGAATAAAGAGGAATCTCCAGAACTTTCAGCAACATCATTTAGAAAGGGGTAAGTGGTATTGAACTCAATTACAAATTATATTTAAAGCTATTCTGCTCCTATAATCAGTGACTGATGAGTTCGCTACATGCTGAAATGGGGAGGTCGTGTTCTTGGTCCAGTGAGATATTTATACAAGGATGAAACTGAGATTCTTCAGCCAGCACTGATAATCTTGTGATGTTGGCCCAAAAACATAAACTTGTATTTCCTGGGAATATCAGTTAGCTGATGGTTGCATTGTTTCTGGTGCAATGGCAGGGCGATCATCAAACCGCTTCCTGTCCTCTAAATCTCTTCTTTTGCAACCTTCAGTAGTTAGAACTACTATACTTGGATTCCTGCCTGCTCCCCGGCCCCAGAAATCGAGCTGTATTTCTTACTTTGCATTCTTTTCTTTCCATTTGGTTCCATGCTTTCTGCTTGCCTATCAGGCACTGAAGTAGCACACATGGCATCACTGGGCCTTTGATGTGTATTTCAAAACTCCCTCAGCAGATCTTTAACTTTTGCCAGTGATTTAGAAATGGCTTTCAATGTGCAGGGTCGGGTTGACAGGTGCTCTTTTGATTAACTTGTATTAACATTTTCTTTGAAGTTCTTTCATTGTGAATTTGATAGTTCTGTTTGATACCTCAGTTAAAATGGCGAGCCGTGTATTTAAGGCCAAGCACTCGATTCTTTCCAGATTTACTTGACAGTGCTGAAGTTATTACTTGTTGCAAGCTCACACACGTGAAAACCAGGCAGTGCAGGTGGGTCCAACATGCAGCTGATAGAATCAGTGAGGTTGGAAAAGAGCTCCAAGATCACCAAGTCCAATCCCAACTCATCCCCACCGTCCCCATCACCATATCCCTCAGTGCCACATCTCCACTGGGTGGCATGTTTCCCACCAGCTGAGCATGCTCTGATATCTCAGAAGGTGGTGAGGCACTGGAACAGGTTGTGGATGGGCATCCATCCCTGCAGGCATTCAAGGCCAGGCTGGATGTGGCTCTGGGCAGCCTGGGCTGCTGGTTGGTGACCCTGCACACAGCAGGGGGTTGGAACTGGATGAGCATTGTGGTCTTTTTCAACCCAGGTCATTCTATGATTCTGTGATCTCCAACATGGATTGATGTGAAAATGTGTCTCTGTTGCTGGTTAGTTTGTCCCATGTGCAGAGATTTCAGTGGAACAGAGTCCAAAGGCATTGCCCCACGTTACACTGTTTAGCAAAGCTTACAGCTTTGAGGGTACAGTTCATGTAAGGGGGTCCCATGAAAAGCATCCACAAAAAGCACTGATAAAGGACAGATGTTTTTAAAAATAAGAATGGGAAACCAACTTCAAAGGTAGGCATTTGAAATTGCACTGGTAAGATGTGAGAAGTGAATTTATTTGCCTTTTTTTGTCTGGATAGCAGCTAGCTCAGTGTTCTGTTCAGCCATCCACTGTGATGATGATGTTCTGACCTCAGATGAATGTTTTCAGTCCCAGATGTTCACAATGATGAAAACCTAAAAATATGGGAAAGCTTTTTTTTTTTTTCTTCTTTTTTTCTTTTTTATTTCTATGCTTGATAGGGCATAAACTAGGGAGCCAACAAGAGACAGATGCTGTGGGATGGAGGACAAGCCAAGGCAATTTCCTTTGTGAGCTGTTGCGTGTTTCCTTCCCTTGGGACAAGCAAAGTGCAATGCTGCATGTCCCCAGCATCCCCAGGCCTCCCCTTTACACAAGGCAGGGTGGGCACAGGGCTGAACCAGCAGTTGTCTGTCTGTCTGTCTGCATTAGTGAAGATGCAGCCATTTCAACCCCTTTCCTATTCCTGCTCTGTACCTTTATAAAGCTTTCCAATATGAAATGTGTTGACCACCATTCCTAGGCTCCTGCACCCCAAAGGAAAAGCAGGTTTGTTCTCTAGTGGCAGGTGATGAGGCAAGGGAACATGTGAGTAGAAGCAGAGGTCAGGCAGCCTGTTCCCAACAGCACTTCTTCAAAGCCTATTAAAATTCATAATTAACTCTATCATAAAGCAATTCAGGCAGAGCCAGTGCCCAGCTTGAAGGACTTACTGGGAACTGTGACTTATTAAGAAAGCATTGGCAGCGTAGCCCCGGGGCAGGCGGTGCAACTCTGGGAGATGCTTCAAGAGAAATCAGGGCTTTGAGATTAATGCTCATAATTGGATTAGGAGAGATTGTAAACTCACTGCTCAGTCACTGGGAGAGGATATTAGGAGAGCATAACTCACGTCCAGAGGAGTGCAGGCGGCTGTACCCACGGCTGGGGGTAAGTCCTTACAGAAGCAAGCAAACAGCTGAGATGCTTTCATTAAGGGTGGATGGTGACAGGACAAGGGGGAATGGTTTTAAACTGAGACGGGAGGTTTAGGTTGGATATTAGGAGGAAGTTTTTCACACAGGGTGGTGAGGCACTGGAACAGGTTGCCCAAGGAGGCTGTGGATGCCCCATCCCTGCAGGCATTCAAGGCCAGGCTGGATGTGGCTCTGGGCAGCCTGGGCTGCTGGTGACCTGCACACAGCAGTGGGTTGGAACTGGATGAGCATTGTGCTCCTTTGCAACCCAGGCCATTCTATGATTAAGATAGAAAACTTTTTTTCTTCCTACGGACTGATGGCCACCTTTGAGCGGCAGTTGATTAGCGGATTGATGAAAGGTTTGTTAATACATTTCTTAATGTCTGTTGAAGTATTTTTTCTTCTCCTGTTACACGTTGTTATAGAGTCACTGAAGAATGACTCAAACATCGAGGGGCTGCTCCAAAAGTAATGCCTCCTATTTTATTATATTGATGCACAATGTCAGAGGTGGATGTTGGTGGGATGGCAGTAGGGACTGAACCTACCCACCAACAGTCCATGACATTTATGTGTCACTGTGTGACAGATGGTAGCAGAGGTGTGGTCTGACCAAATGGTGCATGGAAATGCACAGGGAATAAAAGTATGCCATTGAAGACCCCCAGTGCAGAAAAAAATGGCACCCACTGGCATTCATCGATGCTGAATGTTTCTGGAGACCAACCAGTGGATGTAGCACAGTGAGATGGTGAGTGGTGAAACATTGTGCAATGTGGGTCACCTCGGTCGGTGCAGGTTTTTACAAGCATGGCGTGCAGCTCTTGTTCATTGCTGGTGAAAATGCACAGCTTGTGGTGATGACTGTGTTGAAAAAGGGTGTTTTCTAGCTGAGAATGTATTCTGTCAAATAATGCCATTGTGTTCTTTGTGGCTGTTGCAATTTCCCTGGAAATAAATAGAAAGCATTACTTTCAGAGTGACCTATGTACGCAGTCATCTCTTGGTAGTGTAGGGCAACTTCAGTTACAGGGCATAGAACCTGTGAAAGTCAGAAAGGGAGCAAGTAGGAAACAGCATTACGATTTTGGTCTCAGCCCATCACTCCCACAGGAACTTCTGCTTTTCTCAGTCAGTAGCCTTAAGGTATCAGGCTATAGCTGAAGTGGTAGCTGACATTTTTATGGGCACTTTTCATCTAAGCAGTGTTTGAGCTGGTCGAGCCCCACCTGTGAGGTGAAACTGGGCCAGATGCTCATGCCTCCTACTGACTGATCTGCTATTCAGCTGTCCCAGCTTTGATCTCATTTTTGGCAAGCAGCTGTTGCTTTTTAGCTGCCTGAGCATGAGAAATGCCGTAGAACTGCATTTTTAAAAATAAGAACAATGCCTTCCCCTCTATTTTGTGTGTGGGTTTAATCTTTAATGCAGCCTATGAATCAGCTTAAATGAAGGTAAAGTGCAAAGTTGTGCAGCTGATGGGCAGCATCCCTGCATCCTTCCATAGTGCATAAGGGACTTCAGGTGTGGGCACCTGTCACTGTGTGCTTTAGGACCTCAGCCTGCACCCATTCCAGGGACAGGGCTCTTATTCAGGCAAATGTGGGCATGGGGACACACTCAGCTTTCAGTTATAGCAAACCTTGGAGGAGGTGGCAGCTTGGTGCTGAGCCCTGGTTGCTCAGCCCAGTGGAAATGGAGGCATTTCTTTGGCTGGGAGCATTTTGCAGCAACACATCCATGAGAACTGCACTCACAAATCCTTTATAGCTCTTCAGTAGCTCCTCAATTCTTCACCCTGGGCTGCTCACATGACCTCACATTTTGGCTCTGGCTACGTAGTGTCCCTTTATGCATGGTAAATGGAATGTTGTTGATTTGTGTGCAAGATGTTGCATCACTTTACCTTCCTAGCCCAGGCTGAAAGGCGCTGGTTGGTGCCAGCACTGCTCTGTGAGCTCCTCCAAAGGGCCAACTTGGCACAGCTGCTATTGAAACGGATTGTACAGAGACTTGTGTGGACCAAGCTGCGGCCATTGTGCTTTTGTAGATCTGTGGGCAGCATTTCCCTCAGGTCCTGCCATGCAAACTTCTTCTTTTGGCAGTGCTAGAAATGGTTGCTGTGTTATCTGGCAATCCTTCTGTCCCTCTATTCCTAGGGCCACATCTGGCCACAGTCAGCAGGGTGAGAGGAGACAGTTACTGCTCCTCTGCCTTTGAGGTTATCTAGTGTGTGGAAGCAGCCTATATAAGAACATCCACAAGCCCAGCTGTACCTGTGAAATTTAACTTACTCTTCCTGGTTTCCCTGACCAACAAGCAGAACATCCCAGTCCATGCTGGGGGAAAACAACCAGGCGAATCTGCTCCTTGCTGGGAGCAGTCGTAGAATCAAAGGTTGGAAAACCCCACCACGATCCTCTGGTCCAACCACCAACCCATTCCCACCATTGCTGGCAATTGCTGAGCAATTGCTACCAGCAATGCCTCATTCAGAGCTGTGATTTTCAGCTGAACTGACAGGATGTGGGCTGACCTCTCAAAGGGTGGATCAGCTCCATCCCACCAGTACTGCTTTTACCTAAAGTCACTTGGGGCAATTTTTTTTTTCTTCTGTGGTGTTTCTGTCTGAGAGCAGCTGTCGTCTGATCAGGTTCTGATCAGAGTGGTGATGTATTGGCCGGGGGGGTGGTGGGGTCACCATCCCTGGAGGTGCTTCAGAGCAGTGAGGATGTGGCACTGAGGGGATGTGGTGATGGGCATGGTGAGGTTAGCTGGATTTGGGGATCTGAGAGGTCTTTTCCAACCTGAATGATTTTATGACCTTAGACAAAAGTTATTTCATGGGAAATAACGCAGAGGATATATCCTGTGGTGAGTAGGAGCCTCACAGTGTTTAAAAAGGCCCCAAGGGGAAGTGAAATCCAAAATTTCCCATTGAATAAAAAGGCGAAGTAATTTGTTTTCATGCTTTTTTTTTTTTTTTCTTCTTTTTTTATCTTCTTCCCACAAATGAAGCTGTACAGCGATCATCAACCCTTGCAGCTTCACCCACCCATTCTGGGCTGCAGAGCCATAGTGCAGGACGTGCAGAGCTGCAGCAGCCACGTGTTAAAGGAGCTGGGAGGTCTGTGACCCCTGCGACCAGCCGGGTGATCAAGGATTTTCCCAGCCAGGCTCCAGCCCTGTGCTTGTCACAGGTCCCATAGCGTGTTGCTGTGATGCTGCCCCTGTGCTGTTAGCGGCTGGCCTGCAGCCAAGCAGAACAGCACCAGCAATTAGCTGGAACCAGTGGGTTTCCACAAAACCCTTCCGTTTGCACAAAGCAGGATTCTCCCAGCAGGATCCATCCGTCTCGTGGCAGGAAAATCCCTCCGCTGCTGGTGTGGGGCTGTTTACTATATCCCACATGTGCAACGTGCTTGTTTTGCTGTCTGGAGGGGATGTCGAGCCAGATTTCTGCAGTGGGCAGTGAGCAAGTGGTGTTTTTCCTCTTCCTTTTTCTTCATGTGCATCCTATGCACAGAATGCTCCCAGGCAGGCTGCTTGGATGCGACTGCTTGAAACTCTCTCTCTAGAACCAGGAACATATGCGAGGCTTTTCCTTTCATTTTCCTGCTCCAGTTTTCTTTTTTTACAGCTGGTAAATACCTTTTTCTTACGCGTTACCTGGCTCGGAGGAAGATCCAGAGCTGCTGCGGGTAAGCTGTGATCGGCACTAAATATCACTCAGCTGCAATTAAGCTAATGGGAGTGGGATGTCTGCTTTTCTGTGCTGCTGTGCGCTGTTGAAACTCAACATGCCTTTGCAGACGTAGGACAGATTAATGATTTCTGTTCACCGGTGCTCCTATATGAATTATTTGGAAAAGTCTCCCCATACTTCTCATTTTTTTGTAGTGGAAACGATGTTTGTGTTCTTGAAATAATTTTGGCTGCTCAGAGTCATTCGTGCTAGTTTCACATGAATGTGCATAAGAACTTCTTCACGGTGAGGTGACGGAGCACTGGAACAGGCTGCCCAGGGAGGTTGTGGAGTCTCCTTCTCTGGAGATATTCAAGTCTCGCCTGGACGCCTACCTGTGCGACCTGGTGTAGGGAACCTGCTTTGGCAGGGGGGTTGGTCTCGATGATCTCTAGAGGTCCCTTCCAACCCCTACAATTCTGTGATTCTGAGAGCTGGAGGTTGTGCTGGCATAGTGGGTTGAAGATGGGCACAATTATACTTCTTTTTGGTATTTACACCACTGCTGCTGGAAGCATCCCATCCCCTGTGAGCTATTCCCAAATCCTTCCTGTGCTCATTCCCAACATAAGGATGTTTTCATTATATGAGAATCTTCAAATATTATATAATAATATTATAATTATAATATATAATAATAATATAATTAACGGTATCTAGGCTTGTCCTAAATGAAGGTGGGCTCACTAGGAGTGCTGCCAGCTGATGTTGCTGAGGTTTCTGTTCCTGGACAAGTAGATTTCTGGATTAATGCTTGCTCTTTTGGGTGCAGGGAGGTGGGTGCCAATTTATTGACGTCTGCAGAGGGCAGATCCATCCAGCAATTTTTGAGTGCTTTCTTTATCATTATCATTATTATATAAATTATCGTTATTATTTAAATAACTGGTTTTGTTTGTTCAGCACTGGGCCAAACTTCTGCCTTTGTTGAAACACTCAGCAAAGTGAGTGTGTGAGGTGCAGGGATTCGGGCTGCTGGTAGTCATCTCTGGTCACCATTTGGGATATGAAGAGACACAGAGAGCAGATCAGCACTCTGCACCCTCCAAAAGCCCTAGAGCTGCAGGAAAACCACCTCTCCCAAGGGCAGATCTGTATTCCCAGGGATGCAGAGCTCGGGGATGGAAGGCCAAGCTGTGATAATGGTGGAACCTTGCAAGGTTGGGGCAGTAATAGCTGAGTCCTGTGCATATAGCTCCCACTGCACAGTGGTGGTGTTGGGAGGCAGAGAGGGCTCTGCTTTCGTAACGACTCCTTTTAAAGTTTATATAATTCTCAAGCAACTCAAGAATGGAACTAATTAGTGCTGTCTCGGGAAGTCTGGTGCGTTGAGCTAGAAAGAACAAAGTATGCAGAGACAATGCAAATCTGCTTCTGAAGATAAACACTGATGGGGAAATATTAGGCTGGAGGGGAGTGGGGATGCAGTGTGACACCGGGCAGCCATTGTACATACAATGGGCTGAGTGTGGTCCAAATTGCTCCTGAGTGTGGGGCAGGATGGGATGATTCCCCCAGTAATTAGTAATAGAATGTTCTTGGAAGCCTGGCTGCTGAGCATCGTGTGTGCTGCTCCCAACTAGTGGAGAGAGGCTTTTATGGAGAGTACTGGTTTGCCCTGGGAACCAGCTGGCTGATCCCAGCTCACGGGCAGCAAATTGTAGCCCCGTGTTGAAAAGCTGCTGCTCCTTAACACCGGGCTGGGGGGTCTTTTATTGTCTAGCATAAATGAACAAAGTAACTGGATCAAATCCAATTGCTGGAGATAAACAAGAATTCAAGCAGGAAAAGCTTATAACCCCTCCTAGCCTGTAAATGTCTCCCAGGATGGCTGCAGCTGGCCCAGAGGCAAGAGGAGCCTTGCTGGGTGTCTGAGGTTGTGTTTTCTGAATATTTATCATTGGAGAGTCCTGGCACTGGGCTAAGCCTTCTTCAAGGGAGCCATCACAGGGAGCATGCTGTGCTGGGGTCAGGAAGTGCAGCTCAGACTGGGTTCAGCTCCATCAGCACTGTGCACAGATTGCTGGCGGACTCCTTGCACGTGGAGGGATCTCCAGATGAGCTGCAGTCACAGCTGTAAGGCTGGAAGGCTTTGGGCTTTCCTAAGGTACCTCTTGATGAACCCTTCTCAGTTTCCCCCAGACACCCATTGCCCAGCTGCAGCATTGGCCTTGTCACCTCATCTCCTGCTCAGAGATATCACAGACCCTTCCAGTTCCAAAATGAATTTGTTATTTCTTTTGCATTTCGTTTCTTTTCTCCTTTCTCCCTGGCTATCTTTGCCATCAGCCAGTTCCCACTTGTTGCTCTGCCAGCTCTCTATCTCAGTGCTTCTCCTCACCCCCAGTGTGTCTGCAGGCAGGCAGAGCTCTGGCATGCTGGGCCGCACTCCCAGTCCCCTTCCATCCTGCAGCCACCTGTGCTCTCCTCTCTGCTCTGCAAAAATCACAGCCCCCAGCTGTGCCAGACCCTGGGCTGTATAACACAGACACACTCAGACAGCTGCCATTCCTTCCTCGAGATGTCCAAAGCGGGGATAGTTCCAGTCAGAAGCCATCAGCAGACAGACAGGGAAAACAGGCCTGCAATCAGCACGAGGGTAAATATTGACAGTGGGCACTGCTGGAGAGCTCCTTTTCTTACTTCCCGCACTCCTGTGGAAGCTACAAGTGTTTATTTATCAGTGCAAAGGAGAGATCTTTTTTGCAACATCCAGCCTGGTGCTCCTCTATCCCAGCACGTCTCCCCTGTGCCCTGCTCTGTGCAATTCCCATTGCTTTCCTGGAGGCGACAGGTCTGCTTTGCATCACTGATCCTCTTATTCTGGCACCCTGGAAAGAGCTCTACTAAAACAAGTTGTGCAACTCGCCTCCCTGAAGCACGAGGCAATTAAGAGGCTTTTATAAGTCATTGATTTTCCTTCTCACTGGCAATTGCAGAACCATCGCTTTCAATCAGATGAGACGCGCTGTTCGATAACCAAACGTTCTGCTCATTGCTGGAGCCTTTTATTTTTTATTTCATGCCATAGGAAGCGACTTATTAACGCGGTTCTGTATCGAAAACTTGAAAGCTTTTATTCTGAGCGATCAGATCCCAGTGCTTTAACACAGGAAGGCAGCAGATCGTCTGACAAGCCCAATTTGGCACAACAGGGACGAGACTGCATCATATGTTTCAACCAGAAAGCACTTAAGCACTTGGCCCATTTATCTGCCTTGTCTCCAGCAATGAGATCTTTGCTGACTGCCTTGCCGTTTGCAATGAGAGATCTTCCTTTATTTCCTTGAACAAAAATGGGTTTGTACAGAACACACGTGCAGGGCTGCTGGTGAGCATCCTGGTGCCACAGCATCTGCAGTGATGCCATGTTTTGGCTTTGGGATGAAAGCCATGTCATCGTCACACTGATGTAGCGGTTATTGGTGAGCAATGCTGTGCAGAGCCCGGGATATTTTGGAATTTCAGCATCTTCCGCTGCCCTGCTAGTGAGGGGGCACAGAGCCAGGGTGGCTGGCCCAAGCTGCCCAAAGGAGCATCCCATGTCATATGGGATCATGGGAAACCATGAAACCAAAGGCAGCTGGCAGTGAGCTGCCACTGCTCAGGGACTGCTGGGCATTGGGTAGTGGCTGGTGAGCAACTGCATTGAGCATCATTTAAAAATATATATAAAGTTTCCCAGTGCATTTCTTCATTTGGATGGGAGCATGCTGAGCTCTCAGCCCA
This sequence comes from Meleagris gallopavo, assembly GCF_905368555.1. Classification (NCBI taxonomy): domain Eukaryota; kingdom Metazoa; phylum Chordata; class Aves; order Galliformes; family Phasianidae; genus Meleagris; species Meleagris gallopavo. The sequence continues at coordinate 2,793,454 of NC_139412.1, read as the reverse complement.
TAGAGCTACAGATAAATGCTGGGCCACCTCACACTGTGCGGGCAGCACCTTGGCTCTGCATTGCTGCAAAGAGGAGAACAGGTATACCAGCGTTACAGTGCATGAAGGAAAAGAGAAACGTCCTGAACTTGCAGAGGGGGCCCAATTTGAGCAGCAGGTTTGTGCAGATGCCTTTCAGTGCTGCTGCTCCTCCCTGCGTGCTCCAGCACTGCTGAGCTGGGGCCAAGCCGGCGGCTGTGTCGGAGCCTCTGCTATTGCTTTTTTCCAACCTAATTTTCTCAGGAACTGACCCAGTTCTGGCACTTTGGGAACTGGCATTCTCCCTTGCTGGTGAATACTTCTCATCTGTTTCGGATGATCAGTCCAGTGTGACCTTTTCTGCTAAAACAGCTTACACAATGAAAACGCATCAGTGTTAAATTCTAACATTGCATAACTCTGAAAGCAAGACCGTGCATTTACCAGCATGAAGGAGGCTTTTTTCCCCTCGCTTTGTAGGAACTGAGAAGGAAACAGCTAGAGCTGTGTGACTGCAATGAAAGGGGAACCTCCCCAAAGCTCCCATCTCCTCCCTACAAAATCAAAGGGTGATATAGGGGTTGTACCACCCACTGCTGCTTTTTGTTGCTTCAGAAAGAAGAAAAACTGTCATTCAGCTCTGGGATGGTGGCCAACCATGAGCAAGACCTCATAGTCTGTGGGGCCATTTCCCAGTTCAGGACAGGCATCTTGCTGTGTGTGCTCACTGCAGAATGGGGAGGATCCTATCTTTGCTGCTTTGGAACATTCCCACTGACTCCAGCTGGGGAGCAATTCCAACAGTGATACCATCAGCCCTGCACAAGTGTTTTGAGGGTTGTTTTCCTACCAAGAATCCCTCCTCCTGTTCCTTGTGCTGTTGCTCCTTTTCCATAGGATGATTTCACCATTTCTCAATATTTCTAAATTTGCTGCAAGATGATGTGTGCTGTGGCCCAGGGCTTGTCAGGGCAGCTCTGCATCTGAAACATCATTCTTTGTCCCACCTGGAAGGGAGCTGAACCACCCACTTATTACTTGCCATGACCTGGGCTGATCCCTCAGCATAGCAGCAGGAATCACAAGACTTTTTTTTTTTTTTTTTTTTTCCTCCTAGAGGACAGTAATGTGTACTTGGCAGCAGAGCTTTTATAAGGAGGCAAATCAAGGGTGGTGGTGGTACCTGTTCCTTGTAAGGATGTGGGGGGCTGCACCTTTGGTGAGGTGCAAGAGGGGCTGAGCTGTGGGAGTGGTGCTGCATTGGCACAGCTGCCCAGAGGGTGGTGGGGTCACCATCCCTGGAGGTGCTCCAGAACCATGGGATGTGGCACTGAGGGATGTGGTCATGAGCATGGTGGGGTGGGCTGGGGTTGAACCTGGGGATCTCAGCAGTCTTTTCCAACCTGAATGATTCAGGGCTGCCCTTGCAGGATGGCAGTTGGACCACATGTGCTCTGCCTGGGGATGATGCTTGTAGGTGCTGGGGACAGGCTGTACTCATTGTGCAGTTTTGGTTTTTGTTTTAATGAGTCACTAAGATATATAAACATATCTCTGACCTAATGAGTTCAGTTAGCACCTACACCTCATAAATCATAGCAGTGTCCTGCCAGCTGCGGCTTAATAAGGCTCCTGACTGCGTGGGAAATGCTATGACACTGCAAAGTGATATCTGATCCCTGAAGTGAACAGACTGAGCTCTTTAAAAACCTCCACTGCTGTAAGAAATGCAAAGTTCTGAGCAGAGCAGCCTCAGGGCTACGAGGAGCTCAGCATTCAGAGACAGAGGTCCAGGTAAGAGCACTTCCCTTATATGAAATCTTTCTGTGCAACCCATCTGTTTTTCTTTGCCTTGTGAAAACGTGTGGATGTGTTTGAATTAACCACCACTGGAAGCTGAAAAGAAAATCTTCCTCCACTTGGACTCACGCTCAGTGCTTTGGATGCTGTAATCCATCAGTGGTGAGCTATGTCTGCTGTCTTCCCAGCTCTGAAGCCAGCTCTCATCACCATAGCACCTTTTTGCTGAACTATGAGACCTTTCAGAGGCAGAGGCTGATGCCTACATCCCATGGTAGGGTTGGTAAGGATACAAGCCCACGTCCTATTTGGTATCCTACAAGCTAATTCCAGTCATTTCTTCTGGCAGGAGCTTGTTCTCTCTTGTTTCAGAGTAAAACAGAAACATGACCAGCACTGTTTACAGGCGTGTGGAGCACTTGGGAGGGTTTGGTGTTTGTTTGAGTTGAAAATTAGCTGGTGAAACTGTTGTGTATTTTTGACTGCTGCCATGTGTTCCCAGTTAGAATTTCTGCTTAATTCAAGCTCCCTCCCTCTTGTCCTCCAGCGCGCCTTGATCCTCTTCTCTGTGTTCTGTGGGATGGAGTCGGGGTTGGCTTGGATTTCCCAAGCTCAGACCCCAGTTATGGGCAGTGGCTGGGGGTGAGGAGTGGGCATGGCCAAGGGCTGCCCCAGGGCTGCCATCAGAAAGGGGGATGTGGGCTGCAGCCTAAACAGCTGTGGGCTGTGCTGTGTGCTCTGTGCTTTGCTCTGTGCATCTCTACTTCTAGCTAATCTGTTCCTATGCTTGTACCTGTATGGAAATGTGAAAGAGATATGTGTAAGTCTCCCCAGTGGTAATGCTGGAAACAGCAACAGATACAAAGAGCACAATAGCACTGTTTGGTAGAGCATGTTCTCAGCTACAAACCACTCCTTATTAACTTAATATCTTAATAACTTTAATAGCCACTGCTATTAGTTAGGTGTTTTTGTCAGTGATGAACAAGAGCTGCACGCTGCACTTATAAGCACTTGCACAAGCAGAGGTCATAGTGCCATAGTCACCGTGCCACTGCTGGAACGTGGCATGCACCTCTCACTGTGCCACATCCACTGGTTGGGTGCCATAAACATTCATCAGGTGCTGAGGAATATCAATGGGTGCTGGTTTTTTTCACGTGGGCAGGTTCATCCTTTGCTGCAATCCCACCAACATCCGCCTCTGACATTGTGGGCTGATGTCACAAAACAGGAGGCATTACTTTCAGAGCAGCCCGGTTCAGAGGGGCTGAGTGATGTCCGTGTGTTGGAGAAGGGTGTTCTGGTTTGGGGGTTTCTAATGGGAGTGTCTCTACACGGAGGTGCTGTTGAGAGCTGTGTGCTCTCCCCCAGCTCCTTCCCCAGAGCTGTGCCGTGCACAGCCTGGAAAACTGCTGATTGACTTTCATTTGCAGAATGCTATTAGCAAGCCAGAAACTATTTCAAACAAAGCCAAAATCTCAACCATGTGTTGTCATCCCCAGAATTATTACACTCATCAGGAAAGAGGAAAAAAAAACCCAATAATAATAATTCAGAAAAACCCCTCTGGGAAATGATGAATCAGTAAACAAGTAAAAGGCGACTGTCATCTGTGTGCACCCTGCAGAGGGAATTCCGCAGCCCCACCGCAGTGATAGAAGCCTTTCACCACCACGATGCTGCATCAAAGGGCTCCTCCAGCACCGGCGATGGCTCTGCAGCCCATCTCCCTCCTCTCCCTGGTGTTGGCGTGGGGCTGCGTGGCCTCTTCCTCCCCCTGGCATACAGCAGGTAAGCCCACTGGCAGCCACCTGGGCTTGGGATGGTGTTGGACTCTGCGTGGTTTTGTTATGGCAAGGGGTGGGTTTATGAATGGGCAGTTTAGTGAGGTGTTTTCACAAGTGGCTTCAAAGGGAGCAGAAAGTGCCTTGGGTGAACTGTCAGCAGAGTGTTAATGTAAGGCTGGCATTTACAAACACCATGTGGTGCACAGTGATCCCAGCTGTGTGTGTGTGGGGAGGGTAAAACACAGGGTTTATTTATAATGTAAGAAGTGCTACTCAGTGAGCTGTTGGCCTCAGCAGTGGCATCTGAAGCACTAATACGGGCACTGCCCTTCAAACAGTCTCCTTGCACGGTGCTGGGATGCAACCATCCCGTGTGATGGTGGTGGCTGCTGCATTGCACTGCTTTGCTGCCACAGAGGTGATGCTGCAGGGAGAGCCAACAGCAGCCAGCTGAGGGATGGGGTGGCTGTGCAGTGAGATGGCTGCAGGATGGGGTGGCTGTGTGATGGGGTGGCTGTACAGTTGGGAGGCCATGCAATGGGATGGCTGCGGGATGGAATGGCTGCGGGATGGGATGGTTGTGCGGTGGGGTGGTGGTGCACTGGGTTACCTGCAGGACAGGTGTGGCTACGGGGCAGAATGGCTGTGGGATGAGATGGCTATGTGATGGGGTGGCTGTGCAATGAGATGGTTGTTTGATGGGGTGGCTCCAGAGTTGTCCAGCACATCAGGATATGATTCAGCACAGTGCAAATTGTGTCCAGAAGAAAGGAGTTCTGCAGGAAACACTGAGGAGCAGCTTTCATTCAAAGCTGGATGACACAGTCCTATGTCCTGCATGGAGAATGTGAGTGAGACCTGTGCCTTCTGGAATAGAGTCATATTGAATCATTCAGGGTGGAAAAGATTGCTAAGATCATCTAGACAAGATCATCTAAGAATGTAATAATGAGAAGCTCCGCAAGAGGCAGCGCTGATGTTTAATAAGGAGTTGAGTTCTGGAATGCAACGTCCAGAAAGCAACGTCCCAAAACAAAGCTTTTTCATTCTGTCTGAACTTTAATTATTATCAAAATTTCTTTTGGAAAAATTACTTGTTATTGTTTCAAAAAGGCGTGGCTGAGCAGAAAAAGATCAGGATGGAAACAAATTTTAGAATGTTATTGTTTCTGGACAGACAGAAATTCCGCTTCGAACCAATCCAGGGCTCTCTTGGAAGTTATGTCTGGATTCCCAAACAAAGGCAAGTTGCTCTGTTTGCACGGCAGTGAGACAACCTCTGCCCATGCAGGAGAAGGCTCCCAGCCCTGCCCACTACAAGGGCCATGTCCCACTGGTCCTGGAGCTGCCACAGTCCCACTGCCACCCTCTGAACTCTCTGTGCTGGGCTTGGAGCTGCTAGGAGGCAAAAACATTGTGCTTGTTATATAAAAATGCATCAAAGCTCATTGTTTTCCTCCAAATCATTAGAATCTATTGTTCCTTACCCCGGCACCTCCCTACATATGTTAATGTGATATTTGACATTGACACCTAACACAACAGCTGGTCTCTCAGACCAAAGCTTCACTGCTGGGAAGTGTGGGAGCTGAAGACTGCAATGGTCATCACTGGGAGGGCTTCCTCAGAAGTAATCAGTGATGTTCCCTGCCAACTTTCTAAAGAGGACACGTGATGGCAATGCTGGATTGACCTGGCCAAAGGAGGACTCCAAAGCACCGTGAAGAAAACACATCATGCCATGCACATGGAAGCACCCAAATGGGTAATACCACCTCCAGACAGCGTATGCACAGAAAAAACCACCTGTTTCACACAGTGACTTTGTCTGAACTGATAAAACAGAATGAGCTCAATGGCTTTCATTGTGTGAACGACGTTCTCCAGGCAGAGCTTTGAGGCAGCGTGTCTTAGTAACCCCAAGCAAATGGAAGACTTGAAAGGTCACAGTGGTACTACAGTATTATTTAGGACGCCTCTAAAGGGATTGACAAAGATACTGTGGCATTCTTATGCCTCTTTGATGCCCATTGGGTTTTGAGTGGGCAGGAAGAGAGGCTGTATGTGTATGGTTGAGGGCAGGTAGTTACACACACAGGACTGGATCTGAACCAGCTATGTTCCCCTTCACACCCACAGCAGTCTTGATTTCATCATGTTTATTGTTTTTTTTTTTGTTTGTTTGTTTTTGATGTTGTTGTTATTTTGAACCAACATCCCTTTTACTCCCTGCTTTGTTCCCCAATGCAGTTGCTCCCCCCCTAGACCTTCAGATCACTGATCCTGGGCTTTTAGGTTCTCTCGATATAGAGTGGAAACCTCCACCCAACGTACAGACCTCCAATGAATGCACAGTGAAATACAAGTGTGAATACCGTAACACTGGCGACAGAGAATGGAAGGTGAGAGAACGCACAGCTTTATCCTCCTAGATTGCTGTTGCTCCTTTATTTCTTGCACAGTTTATATATGCATTTAAAGCACCAGCAGGACTGGTAAAGCAGCACTTCCAAGTGCCATTCCACACGATCAGTTCCTGGAAGTGTTTGCCAAAGAGGAGCGTGCTCTGCAATTCCTCAGCAGCAACAGTCAGAGTTGGAAAAGGGCTGTTTCTGTCGCAAGTGTGCTGCTTGCTGCAAAAATAATCCACTGATATCAGTGTCATCCCTTGTCATAAAAGGCGCTGCACGTTTTAGAAAGTCTTTGTTTATAAGGTCTTGAACTCAGGCAGTGTCACATCATTAAGGATGTAGCATGGTAAATAAATACAAGATTAAGTTCCATTAATTATCCTAATGGTTAAACATTTGCTATATTCAGAAGAGTGTTATTAATCACTGTTTCCTTCTGTGTTTTAGATAAGTTTGACTCCAGCTCAGCTCTGTGATAAGATAGTCAGCCTTAGCTTGTAGATGTGTAGATGTAAATAGATGTGGGTTTGCCAGAATTCTGTGGGAGCCTTTGGGAGAGGAAAGCTGCCAGAGGGGTTGGAGGGAAGAGGAGAAACCCTCCGTGTGGTTGGTGCAAGGTACTGGGGAGCACCGAGAGATATGACAGGGATATGTGCAGATTCCTGCCTTGTGTTTGTAACTGCTGTTTAATAATGAAAAAAAAAAAAAAAAAAAAAAGAGAATGTAGGTTAAAAAAAAAAAAAAGTCAGAATTCTCCAGGTCATAATCAAAGTGTCTGCAAGGCAGAGCCAAAAGGGAGGAAATAGCACATCTTGTACCTTGTAAAAATGCTGGATAAGGTTATGAAGAAACATTGACTTTAAAAAACAACCCGTGGGACTATCGAGGAATCCATCATCAACAATGTCTAGCAGAAGGATGTGGCTCAGCAGGGCTCTGACACTCTGAGACTGCTGACCAAAACCTGAGTGTGGGCTGCAGTACCTCTTGCAGCAAACACGTTGACTCTGCAGCCCATCATTTCTGTCCTGGTTGGGTCTGTGCAACCCCTTCTCCCTCTTCATTTGCTGCAACTTCACCCAGCTTACTTTTGTCCTGTGTAAAAGAAGGGAGATGGAGCCTTCTCCCAGCCTTCATCCCCAGTCTGGGCTTCCTTTTTCTGGGGTGGAAGGGAGGATTCACAGGGAGGATGGGCAGCCCAAGCAGAAGCACTGGGCTGTACAAGTGCTGGAATAGCACTGGGCAGGAGAAGCAAGATAGAAATGGAAAGGAAGATGAAAGCACCCAGGTGAGCCTACCAGCAGCCATGGTGCAATGGTGGCTAACTCTTCAGCTCAGCAACAAGAGGTGCTTATAAAATCTGTCTTTCAACCAGGTTATTTTTACTAGGAAACTAAAACTCAGAGTTGGATTTGACCTCAGCAGGACTGCTGAAGTGAAGGTCCAGACCCTGCTCAAAGGATGGTGTACCAACGACGTGGAGGTTCAGAGTGAATGGGTTTATGCCACCTTTCGGGTCCCACTGCAAGGTTAGGAGCAGCCTTCCTACTTTTTGACCCCACCACCTCCCGTGATCTTTTTTTTTTTTGTCTTGACTGAGGCACACTATTGTTCAAAGCTGTACAATGATATTTCTGGCTGACACTTGGCTACACAGTCATTATTTTCTTCTCGTTTGGCAGGGAAACTGGAAACTGAGGTTCAGAATTTTCATTGCGTCTATCATGACTGGGAATACCTCAGGTGCACATGGCAACCAGGTCTCCTTGCTCCTCGTGGTGTAAATTATAGACTATACTATTGGTATGTATCAGCGAAATAGAATAATATCCAGTCAGCAATTGAGCGAACCACTCTTGGAATCACTCAGCATACTTCAATGCCATGGAAAATGCCATGGGAGTAGTAATAATGCATGTTTCTCAGTTATTTCTATTGTTTTTTAACTTTTTTTTTTTTCCTGCAAGAAAAACAAAGCCAGAACTATGTGTTTTGCAATATAACTTGTGCTTCATTTCCTGGGATGTTACGGTGAGAATGATGGGCCATTGGGTTTTGTGACTTTGGGCTATTTGTAGAGAAAAGCATAGCTGCAGCTATTTAAAAATAGTTTCTGTGCGGCTCTTGGAAATATTCTTCAAAGCAGAAACACCAAATTTACAAACTACTTGGAGAAAACCATGGAAAATTTCACTGTTTGTTGCTGAAAACAAACCAACCCCAATTCCACAAAAATAAAAATCAAAATCAACAAACCTGCTGTTATTTAACTGCCTGTAACCAAAGCAGGCATTTGGATCTTAGTCCTGTTTTATAATGAGGATGGGTGGAAACACAGCTTTGCTGTCCTTTGATCCCTGGGAGTTAATTTTCATAGTACTACCATATGATTTCTTTCCCCACGTAATGACGTGCTTTGCAGAGAGACTTTCATTAGGAGCAGAGTACAGAGGCCAGACCCAGCTCTGCCTCAATGGCACCAACCCAACAAGAGTCACGTAAGGCAATGGGAAGCCCCACGTGGCATTAGCAGCATGGGGACTGCATTGGGGAGTAACCTCCAGAGCCAGGAGGTGGTTTGGGTTGCTTTTGCACAATCACTACTGATCCCTCGGGTTTCCATTACAATTAGCTGTTTTTTCCCCTCCTCCCCACACTTTTCCCATAGCAGGAAGGATGCACAACGCTGTGCTTTGGTGGGTAGGGCAGGCAGGACAAAAGGGATGCTCATGGTTTAAGTCCATTTGCTCCTATCTAATTGTCCTTAAAAAAAAAGAAAAAATTAGAAAAAGGCTTTAACCCAAACTAACTTCTATTGCTTTGATTGCCTTTTTTTATGTTTTCCTGCTAGGTATGAGGGTCTGGAGCACGCAGTGCAGTGCGACAACTATATCCAGGATCATGGTATAAACATGGGCTGCATGCTGCAAAACCTGAGCCAGGCAGAATACAAAGACCTGAGCATCTGTGTCAATGGGTCAGTGGCAGCCACCTCACTGAGGCCTCTGTATGCCACCCTGCGCCTTCACAACCTGGGTAAGGCTGGTGGGAGGGCAGCAGAGCTTGGGGGACCTGCGTGGCCACTGAAGGCCCATGGCTTGCATGAGGGGCTCAAACTAACGTGTGCTCTTGCAAATGGAGAAGGGGACGTGCATTGCTGGACTTGATTCTCCAGCAGTGTTTTCAGGAGGTGATGCTGCTCAGTGCTCAGGTCACTAGGTGCTGCTGAGTGCCTTGCTTGGCATTGGATGACTCCACATCAGTGAGCTGCTGGGCAGAGAGCAGAGCAATTATGGGTTTTTTAGTCCCAGCAGCACAAGTGCAGATGTGGCTTGATTTCCTCCTGCTGAAATTGAAGCCACTGCTCTGCTCCTGCAAGCACAGGAGAGCTCTGCAGGCATTGCTGCTGAAAGCAAGCCAGGGGCAGGGGAGAGTCAGGTGCAAGGTGCAGTGTTGCCAGAGCCATGGGACCAAAAAGCAAAGGTGGGTTTCAAGCCCCCCACACCCTGCTACAAATGGGGAAACAAAGCAAAATGCAGCTAAAGACACGATCTGATACACATGCTAGCTCTTTGCTATGGGCATTTCCTGTGCTGATGCATTCCATTGAATCATTTGAGTTGGAATGGACCCTTAATGGCCATCTGGTCCAACTCCTGCACTGAGCAGGAACAGCCACAGCTCCATTAGGTGTTTGGAGCAACATTTACCCACGTGTAACTGTCAGGGGATAAATGGGTTATCCTCCTGGGTTAATTAGCAGGATTTCTGGATTCAATTAGGGATGTCGTGTTCTCCTATATGGCTTTGGGCACATGGCATGAAGGATGCAGTGTCAGGACAACACAACAGCAATGATGCACTGCAGGGGTCCAGGCTGCCCTGTGAGAACAGCGTGCCAAACACATCATTTGGCCATCAGCCCTGTCTACGCATCCAGATAAAAACAACCAACCCAGCCTCCAAGTGCAGCCTTTGCTCCTGTAGCATCGTGACAGTCCAAAACCCCATCAAACCCCACCAGTGGGAGCATGGGACAAAACCTGGTGGTGATTACCCAAACCCATTCTCACCAGGTTGGTGGCACCTCCTGACTTCCTCTTCTCTTTCCTCCCCTAGCCAAGCCCTCGCCCCCCCAGCAGCTGGTGGTCTCCATGTCTGCAGCTGAGGAGCTCCGTGTGACATGGAGCCCACCTGGTGGCCAAACACCCCCCCAGTGCCTGGAGTACGAGGTGCAGCTGGCAGAGGAGCAGAGGGAGGCCAAGGCTGCCTGGGCGGTAGGGAGCACGCAGGGCTGCAAGCAGCCTGCTGCGGGGTGGGGAGGTGGGGTCTGTGTGTATATATGGCCTCTACAGAACGTGGTTTGGTTTGGTTTGTTTCCTTGCATCTGGTAGCACAACATGATCCAGTGAAAGGGTGAACGCTCAGCGCTCCAGAGAAGCGACCTGGGACACAGCATATGTTGATGCATAGGGCTTTTTCCTTCTGTGTTATTCAGTTATGGTTTTAATAGCAAGAATCATTCAGTTGTAGGGGATGGTTGGAGGACATGCTCTTTAAGTGTCGCATTCTACCATAGCTAGCTTCACAAATGATCAGATACAAACAGTGACCGTACACAGAGGGGCCCCATGAGTGTCTGTGCTTTCAGGAGGCTCAGCTCCATAATAACTACCAATACTGGATGGTCCAAAGCTATCAAGAAACCTTTCAAAACTGCCAAAACGTAACCCAAGGATTTGCAAAGCTTGTTCAGCAGCTTCAGGCCATGCCAGATGGCTGCTCAGAACTCCTCACTGCTCTCCGTTTTCTTTTTCAGTCCATGTCCACCCAAGTGGAAACCGTTTTCACCATCTCCAGAGCAAATCAGAGCCGTGTTTCTTGTGTCCGTGTCAGAGGGAGAACAAACAGTTTCTGTGCTGATGAAGGCTTCTGGAGTGAATGGACACAGGAGTGCTTCTCTGGTAGGGAACCAACAGCTGTCAGTTTTTGTCTGTAGTGAAAAAATTAATATACTTAGGGTAAGAGATCACTTGAAGGCATGGGGCCCAAGATTTTAAAAAGCAACACAACCTGTTCTGCAAGATAGGAACTTCTTATTTGTTATTATTTCTCTCTACAGTAACCAGAAAAGAAGTCAAGCAGCTATTTATCCTCATTCCAGTCATCCTGGGGTTGTCAAGTAGCCTCTTAATATTTACGTTGATTGGCCAGTGCAAGAAAAGGTAAGTGCTAGAGCGGCCTGTCCATGCAGTGTGCTCTTAGGTCTCAGCCTATGGGTATAAATAAAACAATATACAAGATTACTAGGAGACAAGCACATATCAACAGATGAGCTATAATCAGATACTAAACAACATTTTATGTTGAGGAAACAGCTTTACAAGTGTGACCATTTCTGCCTCCCAACAAGCCATAAATGTAGTATGAGAAACCAGACTGCTATTAAATGCAGAAGTTACACGTAAAGCAGCAGAAATAATGCCATTATTTTGCCCCAAAGTGTAGACGCTAGTGATAAACCTGTGGCAAGCAAATGCTTCCTGTATTGGCACTGTGATGAGGCAATGTGTGATGGGGATGCCATCGTCCACCTTGGTGCTGGCAGTGACCTTCTGTTCCCATTGCAGATCCCCAGCAGGAAAACCATTGCACACGTTGGTGGGATGCTAAGTGCACCCATGGCTGCTGTGTTTGATGGGCTGCTCTCACATCATCCCAAGGACAGCCAAGAAGCCTGGAGCTTTGTAGGCCAGCGTGGGTCTCCCCTGTGCTGTGTGAGGCTGGCAGTCACAATGCAATCCTCAACAGGCCCAGGAGAACACGGGAGGAGCTGTAAACTGACTGGAGCAAACTGTTTCTAATAACAAGGCAAAGCAGAAAAAGGAGGCATGGAAATTGTGATGAATAAAGATAAATAGAACCCGCAGAGCAACATGTTATTTGTTTAGTAATTTATTTTAAGGACTCCAGGAAGCTGTATAGCAGGGCATACACTGAAGCTTGGTACCCAAACGCTGGGTACCAAGGCCTGCATGCATCTCCTCACCAGTCCTTTCTTCCCTTTGCTGCTGTGCCTGAGCTAATTGCAATTGTTTCATTAACTGTTATGCCTCAGCTGCTGCAAAGCTGAAGTGGAGAGAGAGCATGAGAGAAACTTTAGCTACAGCACTCCCAACCACTGCAAGGGATGTGGTTACGAGGAGAAGTGGAAGGTTATTCTTGCAAAGACAGCAAGGGAACTCCTCTAAGAAGTGGATACAGTTCCTGCCATTCAATGGAGCACCCTGGATGGCTCCCAGCACTGTGCACCCAGCTGATAAAATTGCTGATTGACATTTAAGGATGCCTCCCCATGAGAATGATTAAAAAGTAAATCCAAGACAGCTGGGTAGAATCCCAACCGAGATGCTGCCCTCCAAGCCTGGTTCTATTCTTACTTATTTTTATTTCCTTTTATAAGAAAAGGGAACAAACTCAAACCCCTAGTTTAGTTATGTTTCATTTCATCTGAACAACCCAGAAACCCCAACCTCTTGCAGGAGTGTTTATTCAAGATGGGAATTTCTTGTGAACAGAGGAAGCTCAGAGGGAAAATCAAGTTTGCATCAATCAGCCCTATAAAGAGATGGGTGAATCCAACCAGCCACAACACAACACAGTGAGTGCTGCCTTACACATCCAAGTGCAAAATTATTCAATCCTATCAGCTGCTTCCACTGCTATATGGGCACCAACCCAGTGTTATTTGGGGATGTATTAAGGAAGGAAGGCACTAGAAAAAGAACCAACTGGTCTATGGACAGATTGGGGCAGAAAGGAAGCTTCTCAACTGCTGGTATTTAGGCGAGATGCAACTCTACCTTTCACTGCCTCTGGGTGATGGAAGGGAGCAGCTCTTTGTTATTGCCCTGTGCAGAGTCCCCTTCCTTCCACGTCTGGTCTCCAGGCAGGATTTGATAGAACAAGAGAAACAGCCCTGCATCACACAGCTCAGATGTTTTGCTTTGCTTGCTCCTGAGGTCAAACTTGGGGTGTCCATTGGGCATCAGAGCAGGGCAGGAGCACACCTGGATTTCCACCTTTAAGCCCAAGATGAGCAGAGATGCTCAGTCACGCTCATTCTGAGGTCTGCGTGGTAACTGCAGGAGCCACAAGACTTGGGCACATCCAGATAGGTGCTATCCAGGCTCTGGTTTTTCCAAACTGCCCTCAGAGCAACAGTTATTCCTTTTGTAACGGCTAAAACCAGAAAGCACGGAAGAAAACTGTTGGAAAGAATCCCATTGAGGTTTCTTTGTTAATAGAAATACCTCTCAGTCGGTCTCTGATACCTTGCCAGGCCTTTAAACTGTTTAAACACTGATGCATTGTGAAAGCCATCTGTGTGAAGGAGAGGTAAGAAATGAGGCCGGCGCAGATGGAACCTCACTTGCTTTACCCCACAGGAATGCCATGCCCAAGCATTTGGCCATCCACACGTGGGTCTGCAGCTCATGGTCCCCTGGAACCTCTTGCTGCTACTGCATCCCATCCTGTGTGCTGATGCAGTTTGCTCTGCTCCATTACTGTGGCTAGTGGCAGCAGGCACAGCAGAGACCTCAGCAGAGCAAAGAGCCTTCTGCAGACTGAAAACTCAAAACAGGAGAGAAACAAATGAGAACAAGCACAGGCAGAGATTGGAGGAGGAATGGATGCCGTATTCCCCGACTAAAACTCAACCCCAAAAGATCAGAGCTATTTCTGTCACCACAAAATATAAAAGTTAGATGGAAGCCTGCCTAGAAACCTGCCTAGTAACAAAGGGATACATTAAGTGCATTCTCTTATAGTACCTGTATGTTGTTGCTCGATGGGAGCGTTTTGATTGTGGACACTGGGCTTGGTCCTTCCCAGTCCTTCATTTGATAAGGTCCATAATTAACATTTATAGCAAGTCTACTTCAAAAATCCCTCCTCCACTGTGCTCTTCCTGTTCCCTCCCGTGTCTGGGTTCCCCTGTGCTTGGCCAAGCATGTCTTTGCCAAACACACACTGAGAGCTCCTTTAAATGCCCTCAAGTTTAGGGATTTCTTTCTGCCTTTGACTGATAAAGTCTTAGAGCCGTTTGTTAGGGAATGAAAAGCAACCTTTCCTACAGAATATTTTCCCCAGTGGATGTCAATACTTGTCTAACTTGAAAGCACAACCCTGCATGTGCTGCAGGGAAATGCAGGATCCATTTGCATCTGTCATATTCTAGCAACAGCTTGTGGGAAACAAAGCAGGGAAGGTGGCTATTGAGGTCACTGCAGTATGTGGGCATACAACATTGCCCTCCTCTCACTGAGGTCTATATCTAAACACCAACAAGAGAAAATTTAGGGTTGGTTTTAATTGTTTTTGTCGTTGCTTGTTTTAAAATATACATCATAAATCAGACTGTGGTATTACACTGCTAATTATCTCAGTTCCAGAAGGAGCTCATCTGCGTCCTTCTCAGTCTACATCCATTTCTTCTTCCAGTTCTTCTCCTGCAATTTCCATCAGTTACATCTCGATGTCATCATCTTCAGTGACAAGCGCTTCCCTCAGCTCTGTGCAGCTCAGCTGCTGTGCCTCATCTGCTTCTCGTGAGGAATGGGATGTTGAGTTTGAGTCCTCAGACTGTGCCACAGAGTCTTCTTGGCTTCCTGGAAGCAGTTCCAGACTTGGGAGAACAAGGAAGAGAACAATCAGTACATGACATTTCCAACTGGAGATACGCTTCCAGCAAACCAGCTCTGAGATCTGTAGTTAACCCCTCCTGCAGCTCACGCTCACAAAGGGATGGTGATTCAGTTAACCCGAGGCTGCCTTTAGAGTGCAAGATACCAGCTGGTACATTTTTCACAGTGGGAATTTATCTGTACAGATAGAGCAGTTTGAGTCTAGAAAACAGGGGCCAGGTTCTGTAGCAGAAACACACTGCCACCCTCATTAGTTTGACTGTACATGTGTCAAGAAGTCATCCTCTGCAAAAACCTGCTTACTAACTGAGTTACTTTTCCCCTTGACATTCTCAGCAGAGATTTTGAGTAAGCAATTTAAATTATTCCAGATGACCTCCTCCTTTGTTGGATTATGCCATGAAACATCTCAAACACCCCATTTTCCCCCTGATATGAAAGAACTTATGTCTACTGGAAAAATGGCACTGATGAAGAACAAGTTGTGGTCATCACCTGCTTGGAAGTTTTATGACTTCAACACTGACCAAGGTGTATTCAGGTGGGACAGAAGCAAGAATCGCCTAGGAAGATACAAGACAGAGTGTATGAAGCACAGGTAAAAAATTCCTAAGTAACTTCTTTTCCCAGAGAAGTTGTGGATGCCCCATCCCTAGAGGCATTCAAGGCCAGGCTGGATGGGTTTCCAAGCAGTTGGATCTCGTGGCTGGCAACCCTGGTCACAGCAGGACAGGTGGAACACTCAGTGATCTTTGAGGACTCCTCCTCCCTTCCCTGGGCACTGCTGAGCCTGAACCCAAATATACAACTATGGTGCTCCTAAAGAAAGCATTCTCTCGAAGGTTACAAGTGACCTTGGGTGTTTTTAACAGCGCAGCATTAATGGACAAAATCCTTCACACCACTGAGCAATCTCAGAATCGTAGAATCACAGAGTATTACACAATCATTGCTCTACATCTAAGCAAAGTAGAAAGTTTCCACAACCTGTGAGACATCTGCTGCCTTCAAAGGAAACAGAAGACCTGTAAAACATTTGAAATCTCTACCTTTTCTTCAAGGGCAATGTAAACCTTCCATATCCACTACTGCTTTTGCCAATGTTCTTACCATAGGTGGTTTCCTAGCTGGGGGCACATCCAGGCCCTCAACAGCAGACAGATGCATCTCTGCTGCCTTCTGTCTCTGCATTCTGGGGAAGGTGGTTTTCCAGTCAATAGGTCTCACAGATACCTTGCGTCCACCTAAAGTAAAAGGAAGAGATTGCTGATACAGTCTTGCTGTGCCTCAAGAGAGATTCACGTTCTCTTATCATTCCCACAGCCCTTCCACGAAATCAAATACATTTGACCAGTGGAATTACATTGCCATGTCCAGGATTCTCAGCAATGTTTTCCACACAGTTATCTCTATCTACCAACAACTCATAAAAAGGAACAAAGAAACCCAATAGCTGCACTCAGTAATAATCCAGGGCAAGGAAAAATTTGACACCTAACAATCCTAAGCGACAGCATTACTTTTCTGAGACACTGCACAAGCTCCTTGTGCTCACCCTTAAGTCTTTTCTTGCAAGGCATTTTCTTTGCTTTTTCCTTCCTCTCCTCAGATCTCTTGCGTTTTTGTCCAGCCAGGCCATGGAAGGCAGTTGGGATGTCAACTGCAGAGAACAGTCCCAGGAAAGAACAATCTAAGTAGAAAGACAGTGCATCAAACCCAGATGTTCAGTGTCTGTATCTCTCTCTGGTGCCTTCTCAACCTCTGCCTGGCTCCCCAGACCTTCTGCAAGGCTGCTGTTCACAGGGAGCCACTTGCGTCAGCTTCTGGCAGAAAGAAAACAAGAAATAATAGAAGAGCATCTCTTTGGACGAAGGTTTCAGCACAGTCAACCACAAGCTCCACATTTTCAAGCACTGTTTCTTGCAGTTGCCTTTCCGCTGCTCAAATGTTGTGCCGTTTCTACAGTCCTGCAATGCATTTACCTCTCTCCAGAAAAAAACCACCACTGTTCTGACAGCCAAACCACAAACTAATATTTCACTTATCATGACTCTTCCCTGCACTCCGCAATGAACGGTTACTTGACATCCTGCACCCGCTCAGAAGTAATATTCAAAATTAAGTCTTTCATGCTTCATGCCATCAGGAACTCACCGTTGCTTGGTGGTACGGTCGGTCCGTTCCCACCGCGTTCCTTCAGGTGAAGAAAAGTGCAGTGGGCTTTTTGACAGCCTCCTGGCTGATTCTCCCAAAAGCATGGAACGTCACTGCGCTTTTTCTGAAGAGAGAAAGAAAGGAAGGGTCATGGAAACAGGCACACGAGGTTTGCAAAGAGATGCAGCGCTCCAGGTCATGCCAGAGATAGGACTGTCACAGTGCTGAAACATCATTTATCACTAAAGGAAACATCTGGGAGCAGATTTACAACATAAGCTGTAACCACTCGGCATATTTTGCTTTCTTATCCTTCAGGTAGAGGAGTCAGGCACTCTCAGTTCAGTGGGTTAAACCAATGCACCTGCAAAATGCTACCATTAATTGGAACAAACAGTGCCTTCAAATGCCATGGTTAAGTCATCAGAAACTATTTGGGCAGAGCCTTAGCTCTTTACCATCATTTCTCGCCCCACCCTTCACTACTCCAAGCAGCCAAAACAAACTGTTCTGAAGAAATCCAGGACACAGAAGGCCTGATAGACCATATCCAAGCCCTGCTGGCAGGAGGGCAGTGCCTGCTCTTTCCTACCAGCCTGCTCCAGCAGTTAGGAGTTTGAGCAATGCAGTCTTTTTGCACCTGGGGAAAAAATGCCTTTGGCACCTAATGCAAACATCTCTGGCTAAGATATACCTAAGGCATTGAATTCTCTTCCCCTACCTCCTCCCAGTCCCCTCTAGAAATAGAAACCAGTAAGATTTTCACATCAAATGTAACTAGCCTGCAGAAGTGCATTCAGCCCACCTACAGCAATGAAAAGTGGTTTTGTGGACTAAGCTGGAGAGCACATCTTTAAGCAAACACATCAATTCTCATGTGCCTGAACTTGCAGTCCCTGCTGAAACAGCAACCTTCCATCCACATTTGGCAGACTTGTTCACTCCCGAGAGCCGCTTCACAGTGGCAGAAGGGACAGCTGTCTCTCTGCAAGCAAAAGGAAACCACAAAGGAAAATAAGAGTACAGCCTGAAACATGTCCATGCCATTAGCCCAGGTTGTTAGCAGCAAGCGCAGAATCCCACTGATTATGACAGTAACACATCACCAGTAGGTCACCCCCTGTTCCAGCCCTTTCTCTTAAAAGTGAGGAAAAGGAAGAAAATCCAGGCCAAAGAAACCCAACCATACCTTAAAACAGATAGAGTAGAAATAGAAGTAGCAGTTATCTCTTTGCTGATACATGGGGAACTTCTTAGAGTAAGTTTGGGTCCTCTCCAAAGGAATTCCCTGCTCTTGGAAAGAGATGGCTGCAGTCTTGGACTGCTTGGATCCCCAAAATGTCCTCTTGGACAGGAAGCCTACAGAAAGTATCAATAAGGGAAGAATAATGAGTAATAAGCATCTCCCCAGCTTTCTTTTTATGCAATTTAGACTCTCGAGGAGGGCAATGTCTCGGAAGCAGCTGGTTGCAAGAACTGTGCCAACTCTAGATCCAACCTGTGTCTAACTGCCACGACTTCTCATAGCCAGTAGTGTCCTCCATCTCATTAACAATTATATACCTTGAAGCACACATTTTGTCTTCCTGACATGAAAAAGACTCCCTTCATCATCTACTCTTACTGCAGCTGCAATGGATGCACTGGTATGACTCACATGTTTGACAAACCTACAGTTCTGGCTTACCCGGGAACAGCTGCAGTCCTTCTCCCTTCCAGCTAACGTACCAGACCAATGTCTGAGCAACACCCATCAGCCACCACCACTATCACTGCCAAGCAGGACGAGGGCTGACACAGTGTGTCCACACTTCTGCACAGCACTCACAGCTGTGGCACTCACTGGTGGCAGCCAGGCCCCCAGGCACAGTGCTTGTGATGTCACCAGATAGTCCATGTCCCCAGCTGAGCACCTGGCTCTCTAGTATGACTTCAGTGAGGTCTTGTGTAATGCGTGGGCAGCCTGGTCTAGCATTAGATATGGAAGTTGGCAGCCCTGCCTGCGGCAAGGGGACTGGAGCTTGATGATCCTCGAGGTCCCTTTCAATCCAAGCCATTCTATGATTCTATGGTTCCATGAATTTTAAAACCATTCTACCTTCTGTTTGCTCATTTTCCAGCCTTATATGTTTTCATTTTTCTGAATACAAAAAGCAAACACTGTAACCTGCCAATAAGGCTGTAAGGAGCTACTCATTCCTTCGTGTCCACGGAGGACATGAAAAAGCAGAAGTTGCATCCCACCGCCCCGAGGCATTGCTGCTGAGCGTGCCCAGCCCGTACAGCCGCTACCATCTCCATGGCCACTGGGTGTCAGCATCCCTGCTTGATCGCAGAGGAGAGGGACAGCCTCACTTCCACCAGAATTCAGCACCTATTGCATGAAAATCGAGGTGACAGTGGCTCTCACTGTGAAAGCGATGCATTTTGCTCTCTGTGCTGTTAAGTAGAGAAATGCTGTAACATACGAAATATCCCCAATTGGAAGGGATCCATCAAGTTTTTCACCCAGAGGGTGGTGAGGCACTGGAACAGGTTGCCCAAGGAGGCTGTGGATGCCCCATCCCTGCAGGCATTCAAGGCCAGGCTGGATGTGGCTCTGGGCAGCCTGGGCTGCTGGTTGGCGACCTGCACACAGCAGGGGGTTGGAACTGGATGAGCGTTGTGCTCCTTTGCAACCCAGGCCATTCTATGATTCTATGATGTCCAAGAATCATCAGTAAATGTAAAAAATTCCATGGGCTGTGGTTGGTTTGCAGCTCTCTGCGCAGCGAGGGACATCTGAAAGCACTGCCAGCTCTTTGCGTCTGTATGAGCCAAATTTTCTCAGGAGGATGTGTAGTTCTCATGGCTGAATCATTTGAATTGGAAGGGATCTTTAAAGGCCATCTAATCCAACTCCCCTGCACTGGGCAGGGACACTGACAGCTTGAATCCTTAACACAGTCTCCGTGTTCCCCCTTTCCAATGGCTCTGTTTGAATGAAGGCTCCAAAACACTTCTCCAAAGCCATCAGCGACTTGCATGATTCATTTTCACTAAAAAAAAAAAAAAAAAAAAAAAAAAAAGAATAAATATCTTTTGCTTTGTTTTCTTTCAATGCTGGGAAGAACTTCCTTCTGTAACAGAATTAACTTACCTAGATATCTTTAAAAAGGGTGGCAGAGTGTTCTTCACTGGAACTCACACAGTGGCAGAGAAAACACAAATACCAGACACATGATGTTCTTGGGAAAAGATCGGTCTTTCAAGGCTAACATCTGTAAACACAGCAGTCCCTCAGCACCCAGGAATGGCTCAGTGCACTGCAGAGCTGTTTGTCTGCCCGCAGCTGGAAGGAAACACATATAATGCAAACTGAAGATGCTGCACCTGAGCATCCTTTGCAAGGTCTGTCTGCTGTTAGCTGAGCTGGAGAGAGCTCTGTGCCACTGAGAGGTCCCCATCTCTCACATAAAGCCCAGGAGAGGACTCTCCATGCCTTTTATCTGATGGTGTTCCTGCTCTGAACTGCTGACCTGGAAATACGTCCCATCCTTTGAGACTCTTCAATCAATTTGGCTGGGAGCCACCCAGAAATTTTTGTCCATGCTGCCAATTTGTTTAGAAACGTCACTCTGAGAAAACAATCACTTTTCTGCCTTCAAAGTTCAGCTGAGTCCTCTTTTAACAACAGAGAGCTCAAAAGGCCAACCTCACTATTTTGCTGGATCAAAAGCACGGAGCTCCTGGATGCACAGCTGGAAATGCAGCAACAGAGGAAAGCACTGGAAAAAGTCAGATACAGAGCTTGCATTGTCTGACTCCCAGCCCCTAAAGCTGCTCACCAGCACGTCCTGAGCAAGCCAGCCAAAGGCAACCCAATGGGACATTACCTCAACACTGCACCACCCCAGAGGAGACCAAGATTGGGTCGAATAAAACTCAGCATCCACAAAAATGCTCTTATGGGTAAATAAAGCCTTCTTATGTGGCTGAGAGCAGCCAGGCTTGAGCTAACTAAACTGGTTAATTCTGGATGCTTCTGCATGTGCAAAAGAAATATTGCTTCATACTCTTGGAGCGGGGCTCAGGGCTGGGAACATACTGCCTCCACCACCCCCTGACTTCATGATGCTCTCCCTGGGGAGAATGCACTGCCTTGGCACGGCCTCTCCTCCAGGACTTGGAAGGGCCATGGTATAAAAAGAGTTCTTGCTTTGAGATGTTTGTTCCTCCCATGCTTTGGGGTGCATCACCGAGGAGGTGAGAGGTGCAGATGGCTTGTTTGGAACTGATCAGTGCCAGCTGGCAGGCTGGGGAGAGCAGGCACTGAGCTGTGCCCTCCCACTGCACCCCTGCAGCATAAATTCCTGTCAGAAGGCAAGGGCTGAGCCCTCTGTAGGCTTCTTAGTTCCTGTTCCTGCTCCCTCATTGGAAAGTGCTGTTCCAGACCCAAAATGTTGCAGTTGCTAGAAACCCCCTTCTAATTCCTAATTTATTTCTGGCCCTTTTTACATGCCAATGTTCTTCAGCCCAAATAGCTCCTCTCCTTTCTTAGTCAGAATAAGCACTCCCTGATGTCCTCCTGTAGAGCTTTCTTCCCCCATCTTTAACTGCCAGGAAGAACAAGCCAAGCTCTATACTCAATTAGTGGTAGAAGTGCCACCTCTACCCAGTGCCCATCCTGTGTCCCCTCCCCATGCCTGTCCCCAGGATGGCTGCTCAGGCTCTACACAGTCACAGAATCATAGAATCATTCAGGTTAGGAAAGACCTTTAAGACTCCCGAGTCCAACCCCACCCCACCGTGCCCATCCCCACGTCCCTCAGTGCCACATCCCCACAGCTCTGGAGCACCTCCATGGATGGAGACCCCACCACTCCTTGGGCAGCCCTGTGACACTGCAGCACCGTTCTAATTCCGGTCTAAATTTTTTAAAGCAGAAGTGCCAACTGACTGCAATACAACAGGAAATCATGCTCATTTACTCTCAAGGAGCACAGAACTGACTATGGAGAAGTAGCATTTGTTGACCATGGTTTGCTGCATTACTCACTTTGTAGCAAGTTGAATGACACATCCCAAATCTTCCCCTCCAAAAAGTCACCAAAGGGCTGTTCCAGCCTCCAGTCAGTAAACAGGAGCTTGATTCAAATCTTCAGTTGCTTTGGTTTACACCCAGCACAGCATCATCCCATTCTGCTGCTTGTTTTTCAGGAGGAGACACTCACAGCAGTGGTGCACACAAAGGTAAAACTGCCTTCACTTTCAGCAATTGCAATCAGGCAGTGGTCTAACAGGTACCAGCCTGCAGATTGCTTTTAATGCTTCAGCAATTGAAATAACTCAAAATGCCACAATTACATCCTATTAAAATTTGATATTTCGGCTGTATTTTAATTAAAAATTAATTTACCTGACTTGTTGTTGAGGTAATTACAATTGGAGCACAGGAAAGCTCGGAACAGTGGATGTAACACATCCATGCTGGATGCTGCTTGATTCATTTCCCCAGTCCCCCACTACTAAAGTGATGCTGGTGTGGTAAAACTGCAGGCATTGCCCCAGCAACCTGCTGGCAAAATTGCATTCACATGCTAATCTGCCCTTAACTTTTTGGGTAACTGTTGGTTAAAGATCTGCTGGTGTGCTTGTTTAATGGACAAACATGCCTTGCTGCATTGATTGTCTGTCTCAGACAGACTTCAAATCACTCACCTGAGGATGTTCCATCTCTGTGTTATTCTGGGGTTGCAGCATCCCTGCACAGCCAAGAGGGAATGGCACACCTCGTAGGTATTTGTCAGCTTCTGACAGCTCCAGAGCATGAGCTGAAGTGTGGGTAAAAGCCAAAAGCAGGAGGCCTGGGACTCGAAGAAAAATGAAGGAGAGACAAAACAGTCAATAGCAACTTCACAGGCACAAAGAAATGAAAGCATATTTTGTTACAGCAACTTAGAATCAGTGAATCGTTGGAGGTGGAAGGGACCCTTAAAGGCCATCTGGTCCAACTCCCTGCTCTGAGCAGGAACACCCACAGCTCCATCAGTGCTCAGAGCCCATCCAGCCTGACCTTGTGTGACTGCAGCCATCCACCTGTACCCCCAACTTCACCAGTACATTTTCATTACAACGCTCAAAGTCTTGGTGACCTTTGGGAGCTCCTTCCCAGGAAAAAATTCTGACAATTTTCTTTGCCCGGAGAGAAATGGAGATAAAGCCAGGTGCAGTTTTCAGCTCAGCATACCGTGACCCAAGGAGGAAACCTGCCCACGAGACATCTGCATCTTTCTCACGTGATGGATGCCACATTTGGAACACCGAGTTACCATCATTTGCCTGCGAGAACACCAAACACTCATTAAAAGCTAAATAATACTTACGCAGAGCCTACTTGTGGTTTCCTTTTCTTCTTCAAAGAACACAAAAGGCAGAACAAACAGAAGACAGCACTGTACCTGAGCCGAGATGTGAGCACTGACCCAGAGCCCACAGAGGGTTATCCTGAGGCACTATTGTGGGCAATGGCTACAATTCAGCATAGCAAAGCTGCTATGAGAGCAAGGTGATGGTGGTTAACTCAACTCTTCAAAGTGAAGCAATTTCTAAAACATCATTTTCAAAAGACATTCGTGGAGGAAGGAAGGAGAAGTGGGGGAAGATCGCTGTTTATCAGCATTATTTTGTTTAGCATGGTAGAAATGTTGGTTATCTGCACTAATTGCTATGGTTGAAACAACCACAGGCTATGCTCTGAGAGGGGGAGGAGAAACAAAGTTCGTTATCTCCATTTCTCGCTGTGATTTTAATTTCGGTCAGACATATTTTTGACCAGGATACGTTTTAATTGGTGAAATAGGAAAGAAAGAGAGGGCATGTCCATTTATTTATTTTCCAATAGACCATGAAAAAAAAAAGAAAAAGAAAAAAAAAAGAGTGATTAAACCAACAATCTTTCTTTAATAAATTAATAGCAGCATCACAAAACCCTGATGTGAATGACCCAAAGGAAGTTGGGTAAGAGACAGTGTTTAATCATTCCCAAAAATGTTATCAGCCCCTGGCAGGGAGATAACACAGGCTATAAGGCAGTCCCCTTGTCTGGTTATCTGGAGAAGAACATCCATCAGAACGGGTCCAGCTGAGTAGCAACGCTCGACATATTTACAGTCCCAGTGCTGAATTATTTTAAAAACATTTATAAAAACTCTGTAAATTCTCAGTTCAGGTCTCGTTATTTACATCCAAATAGAGCGGGTGCCCTTTTTGCCCAGACAACAGAACTGGCAGAGGTAAGACGTGAAGGCTCCTATGCAAAGAGAACGCCTTTGTGTGGTACAAGTTGGAGGATGCTGTGGCCAATGAGCTATTCACACGAGTGCTAGAAGCTACTGAATTTCAACTTATTGCTAAATGCTTTCCATGTCTGCTTGGCTTCTATATATATATGCATATATATATGTACACGCACATATATACACACAGACACATATATGGCTATAAAAGACGAGCTATGAATTCACCCAAGGAAAAAAATAAAAGTAGAATTTTGAAAGCAATGCGATCTTTCTGATTTTTCTGTACCAAATCCAAATCTGACACAGAACAAAGGGCGGTCATCGAAGGCACAAGTCTTTGTCTCTGGACAGTGCTTTTCCCGTGGGTTACAGACCTTTTTGGACAGGCAGGGTGCATTCTCAAGCATCCAACCAGCACCAGCATCAGCAGACCAGCACACACACCATGCACCTTGCTCGGATACCTCGCCTGCCTGCATGGAAGTACTACAGATTTTGCACAGGATGGAATGAAGGACAAGAGAGGGCCAGCAGCTTCACCGAATCAAGCTAGACACAAACCAGCAGCAGATGCAACCTGCCTCAGCCAGGTTGTTGCTGTGCACAGCAAAGCAACAGCACTACATTGCACCAGTGTGCTTTCAGAATGATGTGTTTCTCCTTCACTCGGGTTCTGGAGGGATGACCACAGCAAGCTTAGAGTGCAAGCAGTTCACATCAGTAAAATGCAACCTATCCATGCCTCGTGTGAGCTTCTTGTTCTGAGGAATTTCATGGGCAGAGGCTGTTAGCAGTGCTAAATACATCCATGTTAGATGGATGACCGCAGCATTTGTGTGTTAGTTAATGAAGATGTAAAACCATTACGGGTTAGATCTGGCATCACACAGCACCCTGCACAAGGCAAACTGCACAAGGGGCATCGCCCAGAGGCACTGTGCCAGAAGGACGTGTTGCTGCCTTTCGGGGTTTGTCTACACAGGAGCACAGAGAGGAATTAATTCCAATTGCTTATGGTGTGAATTAAAAGCAGATTACTTCAATTGCATTAAAACACGATGTGAATGTTTTCATTAAGATGTAAGTGGCTTTAACATGATATAGGATAATTTACTTTGGGGGTGAAATTGAGTAAATCAAACCGAACAGATAATCCAGATTAATCTTCCATATAGACATGTTCCAAGTTGTAATTCCTTGTCTGCTTCCTTTCTGTCCCTGGTCATAGTTTGTTACTGAACTATAGCAAACTTTCAGCCACATACCCTGTCCAGCTCTGCACACCCCTCCCAAGTCAGGGGAAAAAAGGGATCCTCATTTATGCCTCTCTCCTGAGCATCCCCTGGGGAAGAGCATCCCTCACCCCGCAGCCTCCTCCCGACCTGTGCCAAGAGCACAGTACATTTTGCTCTACATCCAATGCATTGTTTTACCCCCAGCACTGCACATCCCTGTCTTTGGAAAATAAAAGCAAATGCAAAACAAGCTAAAGAAGTGAGGGGAAGGAGAAGGTGAGCTCTCTCAAAGCCAGAGCTCTCCTCTCCAGGTCAACCAATGACCTGATTATCCAAACAGTCCTCTGAAGGCAGCGCCAGCCATTCTGAGTACTGCTTCCCCCATCCAGGAGCACATGGGTGTCTACAAGAACAGGTGAGGGCATTTTACAAATCTGACACCCTCCATTTTTAAAATGGTTAAAGCAGATAACAAGTTGGCTCTCTTTCTCATGCTTCTCCTCCAAGTCTGCAAGCGATCCCAACACCACACCAGAAACACACTCCCAATCTAGGATCAAAGTGGTGAATGGAGAGAAAGCAGCAGGATGGTCCCTAGAAGTGAGACGTTGCCCCGGGATGCAAGTGAGCCACGACCCTTACCACGACACATCTGGCCAGCTGCCTACAGCTCTCGTGCTGTCTCTGCCAGGTTTCTGTACACTCTTTACACGGCACAAATAGGGGTGAGGATTTAAAGTATATATTTACTGTCAACTTGAAAAAGAAAGTTATACTGACCAAGTCTAATAGCATGTATTTGATATATAACTATTAACGTGCCATTCTGGACTCCAGCAAATGCCACCTGAGATAAATATTCAGCATTTTTGTTCATGCACTGGAAGAAGAATTCAAACATTTTGTCCATGACATATGCAAAGTAACTAGATCTGATCTAGTATTAACAGTAAATATAGAACCTTAAACTTCACTGCAGTATATTAATATATATGATTTTAAGTACTGGACTGGAAAGACAAATCTCTTTTTTTTTTTTTTTCCTCCTTAAAAAAAATCTTTGTTCAGAATGCAGTATTTACATCGTCCATTGACCAACGCTTACATTTTTATACAATACATTTTGGCCACAGATAGCCCGTAGCCAAAGGTGTGTGAGCCACCCTTACACACAGCTCACCCTTTCGCTCACAACATTACAGCTGTTTATGGAGAGCTCTGAAGTCCCTGGTTGCATTTCAAGGCCCTCCTCAGCTTCATCGAGTTCCACGCTGTTGAGCTCATTGCCGTTTCGATAACTAGTTAAAGTCAGATCTTTCCCGTATAAAGCTGTTGAAGCAACATTCAGACACTGATTCTGTCGCAGTGCTGATTTTTTGCTGGTCTTGTATTGGCAGCGGATATAACTGGAGAAAGCCCTGCGGTAGGTTTTATTGAAGAGTGTGTATACGAGGGGATTAACCCCTGAGCAAACATACCCCACCCAAACAAACACGTCGAGGAGTTCGCTCAAGAGGTCTTTGTCGCAGGCTTCCTTGCAAAGGACGGACATGACGTTAGTGATGAAAAATGGGCACCACATGATGAGAAACAAAAAGAAAACGATGCCCAGGACCTTGGAGGCTCTTCGCTCATTGTTGATGGACTGCATAGTTCCTTTCCGAAAAAGCACTGCCTCCTTACTCACAGGAGAGTTCAAATGCGATGCCCCTTCGTGGTTGTGAAGCATCGAAATGTGCTCTGTGTTGTTTTCTTTCTTGAGGCAGTTCACGCTGCTTCTCCTCTGCTTGGGCACCTCTCCACACATGAACACTGTGGCCTGTCTCTGCAGCACCTGGACGGTCAGGCAATATGTGATCACCATGATGATGAGAGGGATGAAGAACGCCATGAAAGACCCAATGAGGACAAAGTTCTCATCATTGAGGACGCAGGTCCCATTGATGAACACTCTGGAGTCATCCTGCAAACCAATGACTGGAATGGGCATAGATATCCCTAGAAGAACGAGAACGAAAAAGAGATGGTTAACAGGACAGGAAGGACTCCAAAGAGGGAGCACAGAAGGTGCACATCCTGCATGCATTTAGCCCACTGCCTAAGCCTGCCTGAAAGAGAAGTTATTACTTCCACATGGAAGGACAAGCCTCATGTAACAACACCCCACAGAGTGCAGCTCCAGGGCGTGAGCACCCTTCACTGGGAGCAATTACAACTTCGCTGTGCCCTACAGCAACACAGCAAAACCAACACAACTGATCTGACAAGCACTGTTTCTAGTCTTCGTTGGTGTAGAAAAGGCAGTCATTCCATTGCTGTGTCACAGCCGGCCGCGGCTTTGGGGCCTTTTGAAATCACAGGCATAGAGTAGATATTAGTGAATATTACAAAAGAAAATGATCAAAATGCAAAAGAATGAAGAATTGGAAGCACGTTTGGTTAAGACATTAAAATAATCCTGATAGAAAAGTGGCTACTTTTACCATGGCAACATGGACATCTGGAAGAAAAGCTCCTAGCTTTCTGGGTCCTTACTGGGGTGCAAGCAGAGGGTGATCCCTGCATGCCCTGCCTGCCCAGGCATTCATCCACAAACAGCATGAAACTGATAAGTACCACAAGCAACCCTACTTCTATTCCTACCAAAGGCACAGCTGGTTTGTCCTGGATTTCAGGACATCAGGCAGTCCTGGAGCAGCAGGAGGAGCCCTGCCTAGAGGGTCTCTGCAGACAGCTGTGTCCATGCTGCTGAGCTCTTTGGCACGTGGGATCTCAGTCCTACACCAGAATAGACTTGAAGTCTTCCAAGGAAATCTGTCTGCACATAGCCAGAAGCAACAACAAAATGTTTTGGAATCTCTTTACCTATGTACATGTCAGAAGAGACACGGAAGCCAGATCTAGCTAGACCATCATGGCTCACTCAGCCCTGCCTTGTGTCTTTGGCAATCAACAGATGTGATGGCCGTGGTACAAAATGGAGCAGCACTTGGCATTACAGCTTTGAGAGACCTGCCTTCTGCGAATTCTCGATCCCATTTGTACCTTCACAATGTGTAGTGCCAATCAGTTCCACTACTGCTTGCCATGTGAGCAAATGATAACTTAAACTTTAAACTTGGTAATTTCCTTTCGCTCCCCACAGTTTCTCTTCTGTGAGAAATGATGAAAATCACTCTCTGGTCACCTTTTCCACCTCCTCAGTGATTTTATAGACCTATATCATCTCTACCTTCTAACATCCCTTTTAGAAGCGAAGAATGCTTTCCTATTACTTTATCCTCATTTTATACCTTTGATTATCTTTCTCCATTTCTTTACAAATTCCTCTCTGCACTTTCAAAGGAGAAGCAGAATGGTTCTTGTTCCCCCATTGCTTCTCCCATAGCTCCTGCCTGGCCATGGGCTCTCCTTCTACACATATCTGTAGGACTGGCCATGCTCTTCCTTCTCCCCAGCAATAACTGATGTTGAGGTCACTGCTGTGCCTGGATGGCTTTTCTGGGATAGCTGTGAGCAGCACAAGTCTTACAGCTATTCCTCTGGGAGTCTGAATTTCTAAAGAGAGAGAGTAACATGCTAAAGTTATTAACCAGGGCATTTTTCCCATTCCAGCTAAGTGTTTTCCAAGATTCTGAAGAATACATCTGCAATCTGTCATTACCATATAATTGCCATTTGCCAGTAACTCAGTGAAGGAATTTCTTCTGGAAAAGTAATAAATATAAATGCCTCCTGTGATTACAGCACGCGCTCCTTTAACCCAAGTGATAATCCCACTAGTGCTTATCAGCTCACCCTTAGCAAGGTACTTGCTGCCTCTCCAATACATCTTTTAACTTGCCTGTACCAAGTCTGTAACTGAAATAACCTTCAGCCAATCACGACACTGACTTTTTATTGTTAAATGCCTCTTTCTGATGCTTTGGCTCCATCAAATACCAGACATCTCAAAAACAGTGGGAGGTGGACAAAACAGCCTTTGCACAAAGAAGAAATCTGATTTTAATGAATGACATTATGCTGGGATTGTATTTACATGGGTAGCTTTATACTTTAGAGTCTTGTAAAACACATATCCCTTGAAACAAACCATAGAAAGGAATACAGGCTTATTCATGAAGTATTCATCATAGAATTTAGTGTTATTGCTTTCATCAAAGGAAATGAGATTTCACCTCGTGGTCAAACACATAAATTACATTCAGGAAGAACGATCTAGTTCTGGGGTATGACAAGTATATACAAGTCAGGAGTCCTGATGGCATTCTAAATAATCTCTGTGTGAGCATGAGATTCCCCAGCACTGACCACAGGGAACAAGGAGGTAGCAGCTGTAATGGGAAAATGCCTGCCACCTCCTTCATAACAAAGTGGGATTTAAAATAGAGAAAGCACAGAAAAGAGTGATCATCAGGTCTTTGCTTGCTTCTTCCTCCTATCCAGGAAAATCCCATTATTAAATAGCAGGAGGAGGAAAGATGCCCTCCAAGGAGCTTGCTAACTTGTATTCATTCAGCTGCCAGCTATTCTACAGCACTAACGAACAGGCAGCATTCATCTCATCTCAAATGCCTCACACTTCTCCTTTGCAGCTCATTTCGTTACAGCAGGTACATGTTTTAATCATAGCTTCATAAACTGAACTCTTCAATACGAGCCTTATCACTGATCCACCCCACAATCTATCCCCAGGGGGAACCGAGTCTGTTGGGCAATGGGAGCAACTCTACACCCCCAGCAGAGAGAAGCGAAGGGCTGTGAAGGTCTCAGATACCCCAGAGAGGCTTCCTTCTGTGGGAGGGTTCCTACAACATCACAGCTGCCACAATCCCAAATGCACAAATCTCTCCTTGCTGCCACAGCTCACAGCCTGACCTTGGTTTTAATAGCTACCCTGATCACTGTGTGCTGCGTATACCAGTAAGCATCCCTGTGGTATCTGAACGAGGGTAAGCAGGAGTCCTTGCCTTATTTCAATTCAGCTGTTGGAAAGAGCACGGAGAAGGCATTATACTCCTCTTGACCCGAATGACCCACAGTACTAATGCTGTGATTGCCGCCGTTCACAGTTTAAGAACAGAGATCATCTGCTCAGAGGGCAGCCAACCTCACTCCACCAGCACAGGGGCTGAGCCGACCACTGCTCAGCTCTGAGCCCTGCTGCACAACGTTCCCCAGACCTCATCCTTGCACCAAGCTGGCACACTCCTCACCATCCTTACAGCTGTTCTACCATTGCTGCTTCTTGTCATCATCAGAGCTGTTCTCAAGCCAGCAGAGCAGCTCATCAAACAGGGCCAGGACAATGCTGCAGACACAGAGTAACAGATGCTCCTCACAGATTCACAATTAATAAAACGAAACCCAAATGATGACAAATATGGCTTTGTAAAAACATTTCCCAGCTTGTTCCAGAAAAAGCCAGGTAAAAATTCCGAATGTACAACCGACAGTCACAAAATGTAGGAGTAAATGAAAAACAATGCTGCGTTTGTGTTTAATATCTTGTTTTCTTTCATGAAAGTCTATGAGACTGATGGAGATTACTGGAAAGGTGGAGTTTTTCATGGCTTTTTTCCGCTAAGAAAGGAAATAATTCTCATTCTGTTTCACAACATTCTTGTACGAGAAGAGATTTGATTTCCTTCAGAGACAACAATCTCAGTAAAGGAAACATGAGCCTGCACGCCGTTTACTTTGCCTTTCCACATGTGGGACTCTCAGCGTTGAACACAAGTGGAGTCATGTTTTTCTGCTCGTACCTGGGGGTGTTGGGAGCCCTTCTGGTGTCAGAACTGGATCCAAAGACTGCTGTGAATGATGGTGAGGGCTCTGCTAACGCAGGTGGGCTTTGGCCCTCACCATCACCCTCTTGGCGTTTGCACACAATGAAAAGATATCATAGAATATCATAGAATCGCCCAGGTTGAAAAGGACCACAATGCTCATCCAGTTCCAACCCCCTGCTATGTGCAGGTCACCAACCAGCAGCCCAGGCTGCCCAGAGCCACATCCAGCCTGGCTTTGAATGCCTGCAGGGATGGGGCATCCACAGCCTCCTTGGGCAACCTGTTCCAGTGCATCTCCACCCTTTGGGTGAAAAACTTCCTCCTAATATCCAACCTAAACCTCCCCTGTCTCAGTTTAAAACCATTCTCCCATGTTCTATCACCATCCACCCTCGCAAACAGCCATTCCCCCTCCTGTTTATACGCTCCCTTCAAGTACTGGAAGGCCACACTGAGGTCTCCCTGGAGCCTTCTCTTCTCCAAGCTAAACAAGTCCAGTTCCCTCTTTCATAGGAGAGGTGCTCCAGCCCTCTAATCATCTTAGCGATCCTCCTCTGGACTCATTCCTAGAGCTCTGCATCTTTCTTGTACTGGGGGCCCCAGGTCTGGACTGCACGTGAAGCAGGGAGAAAGAGGTGTGTGCCAGGCATACAGCCTACAGCTGTCACAAAAGCTGCCTGTGCTGCAAAGGCAAGAACACTGCTGTCCATGCTAAATGCTGCCTGTTTAAGTCCATTTCTTTGCCCTCATGCTTATTAGTAGGTTGACCTGAATGTTAGCAGCTGCTGTAACTGTGCATTAGTATTAAAGAACTGACTCTCAGAAAAAAAGAACACTAAAATAATTCTGTTTGGCTTCTTAACAGAAGTGTCTTGCAAAATGCCTGCGTGCTTCTCTAATAATAACAGACAGTGAGCAGCACAAACCCCAGCAGACAGCAGCCTCTTGACTTGCATTAAGAAAGAAAAGGCACTGGTTTTCAGGAAGCGAGCTCTTCAGCGGCAAATTGAAGGATGTCATCTTTTGAAGCATTCAAAAACATACAAATTCCATATTCCCCATATGTCAGCAGACTAATTGCAGTGCATTTCATGTGCTAATGCAGTAACAACACACCTTCAGGGATGGATTAGGCCTGGTTTTATCGAAGTGTTCTAACAGAACAACGGTGCCAGCCCTGTGTTGGTTTAAAGGCAAAGAAAAAAGAGGGCAGAACTTTGAAGGATCTCTCTGCCTGCAAAGAGCACAACTGCAAACAGAGGAACACAATTACTGCCTGTGCCTGAGCAAGCTGCTGACCTTTACTTAAACTTGTAAGAGCGCTGAACAACCCAAGCCCAGAAGGAAAACTAGTAAATGCCAGTAGAAGACAGAAGAAATAAATGATTTTCCCACCTGCCCCTCTATTTTGCTAAATTAGTTCTCTTACTTTGCTAAAATCACATAGCAATGCCTGACCTCATGCCCAGGAGCAGCAACCTCAAGTAGGACACAGCAGTACTTCCCTTTCCTCCAGGAGTGGATCTGCTGGGATGGTCAATCCATCTTCTGCACAAAACACAGACTGTCACCACCTGCTGCTCTCCGTGGTAAAATATTTCACTGGTGTTTGATGTCAAAAACAAACTAATTTCAGCACCCATGACAGAAATGCCATGGCAGCTCCCTTGCTACAAACTCAGCTTTTCAACTGCGATGGTCTTCATCACCCTGATAACTCCTGCCGATGTGCCAGAGAAATTGATGCTCCCTTGGGAATCAAGCTACAGCAGCTCAAGCAGAAGAATAGCTTCAGAGAAAACAACCTTGGAGGCAATTTAAACAGATGGGAAACGAAGGCAGAAGAATCCTTAGTGCTGTATTCTAAGCCATAAAGCAAGGGTGATGACCAAGGAATAGGCCACAAATAGAACAATCCTGCTTGGTAAGAAAGGTCTCAGCAAAATCCTAGGAGTGCATTAGACCCTCCAATGGTTGCCTCCCCCATTAGTGGTGTTTTGGCCAACTTTTCCATGAAACGTGACCAAAGCTTTGTTTGCTAACTGGGGCCTGCAAACAAACACATGGGTGTGCAATCTCATCCTCAAGAACAGCTGAATGAATTGCCCATGGCAGCCTCATCCATCATTTCCATGCAATATCTGTCCTTAGCCTGTAAGAAAAATACAACTCCTTTTAATACCAGCAATGCCACTCTAAAAATGTTCCATCAGTGAGACAGGGAGAGGCCCAGCTGAGAGCTGAAAGCCCTGTAAGGACACTGTTAGGATGACATGCATGAAGGAGGCTGCACAGCCTGCATCTTTGATGGTACTTTAATGCTATTTCCTCTATCATGAGATGTACATGTAGAGTCTGACTGCCTCATTGCTCCTTCTGAATGCTGCATGGCGATCTCCTCTCTCTCTTTAATCTAACAGGAAAAATGGCCCAAGGTCACCTGTCTCAGGGCAGGATAAGAGAGTCAGGTACACTCTTATTTTTAGTGTAAACCTTTCCACCTGCAACAGTGCAAAGCCTGAAGCCAGGAAACATCCCAACTCTGCCAGCAAGCTCATCGCCATAATTTATTTTCACTTTCAATTGTGTGGCCATTTTCGTTGCCTGCATTTCTATTTGCAGCTTCTGCAGAGCACTGTCACAAAAGCTCTGTTCACAAGGCACTCAGCCCAGCACTTCACAGCACCCACTTTTCTCCACCCAGACACAGAACGTCGCTTTGGCTCTGTTTGCTCAGACACAGGGCAGCTGACTGTGACGCACTTTAGATGCAGAACAAAGAGGACATTGGAACAGATCCATTTGCAAAGCAATTGCCAACAGACAGGAGGACCTCTCGTGTTCCTCTGCTTCAAAACCCAGCCATGAGTTTCGGCTTGTGCAACCTGCCAAATTCATAGCTCAGTGATCAAAGAATCTCTATCATATATTTTGCTGCCAGCATTAACATTTCAGGAAAATGGAATGCAGAACTCCTCTATTCATGAGAGATGTCATGCTTTTTCCTTCTGATTTTAAATTCTATTGGGGAACAGACTTCAGGATTCTTTACTTGGGATATATTTAAAAGCCTCTTCGGTCCAACTGAAGCAGGATTTGGGAAATACAAACTGACTGGCCTGAACTTTGTTCTACTTAGGATTTGTTACTTGATTTCATGCAGTGATGCACAGATTATTTCGTGATACTGATACTGAAGGGGGGTGAATTTGCTCAACCCATTTCATCCTCCTGAGAATGGTTTGAGTTTTCATCAGGTCTTAACAAGTGACATGTGGGGTGGAACTGGAGGGTAACAAACCTTAGGCAGGTTCTTCTCTTTCATTTCATGTTCAGTTGATTCCTTTGTCTGTCACAATTCTGCTTTGGTTTATGAAGTAAAAATACTTATGCTAAATAAGCTAGAGACGTACCAAGAGTGTTTTTCTTTCCCTGATAATGCAACCTCATTGAGAAACTCTGAGTAGAAGGATAAATGCTATCACATGAATTTGGGAGGGCAGAAAACCAACAGCATTTCAGTGCCCTGCTGCTCCACACCCTGAACAGAATTATTGATTCTGCCTCCACCTTCAAAAAAAGGCATGCAAGGGAAGACTTCCATGGGTCAGCTGTATCTACAGCAAAAGGGATGAGCAAAACATCACCAGAATCCAGACAATGCAGACATCTGCTGAGAGATCGCTCACTGCTTCTCCCTAAAAGCCTTTGGATGCTGGGGATTAAATCAGCACCCAGTGTCCCACTGATGGCTCAGAAGCCATGCATCTGCAAAAGAAAAGTGCCCTTCCAGCTCCCTTCCAAGCTCTCTTCACATCCTATTGTGAATGCAGAGTGCTCAACATCACACCAGACATCTGGGCAGGTGTGAAGCAATCCAAATCCACAACAGAACAAAGTCACCTTACCTGTCCCAGTTCAATACTTTTGCCCTCAGAAAACAGTAGAGCCTGCAGTGCTCCTGATTTCCATCATCCTGAGCCACCTCCACCTTCAGTAACTCCAGGAAGAAGCAGCCCTACAACTGCTTTCCATCTATTTGCTCAGGCCCCAGAGCTGTGTGCCAGTCTGCTTACTCGGTGAACTACACATGAAGTATTCTTCATCTGACTTCATTCGGACCCACCATCCAAATCACAGCTCAGCCCTCAAAGTGTTTGTGCAGGCTCCCACGTTCAGCAGCAAGCTTATCCAAGGATACATCTGCAGCACGCAGACAAAAATGTGCAAGTTTGCTCCAGCAGTGGGAGCAGAATGATTCCATCCCTGGGCTTTTGCTGCTTGATGCTGCTGACAGATGAACAGGGCCCTGCTGGCTGCCGGCTGCTCTCTTGGAGCCCCAGTGCAAAATGCTTCATGGGCTCGGAGCTGGCTCTGCCTGAGAGTCCTGCAGGGGAGGCTGTCTGCATGCAAACGCTCATGCACTGAATTCAGCACCTTTCTTTCCTATCTCAGAATGAATTTATTAAATCCAATGCAATTTCGCTGCGGGTTACGTTACACATACAGCAGGCCTGTACCACATGAAAGTGTGTTTCTAACATGTTCCTGCTATACTCATGAAGAGAGAAGGTGTATTTCCTCTCTTTTTTTTTGCTTGTTTCCATCAGCACTTTCCTTGACAAGCTTCTTCAGAAGCAGGCCCTGCAGCACCCAGACATCAAGGATCACACTACAACTGGAAAGCAAAAACCAGGAGAAGTTCAAGCACCTGAAGCATTATTTTCCTCAAAATACCATTCAGGAAGTGACAACTGCTTTACAAAAGAAAAGGTAAACATTAAATACTTGTCAGACTGCTTTTTCCTCAAGCAAAAAAAAAAAAAAAAGGCAATGCAACAGAAGGAAGAGGTCATCCAGCCTTTCCCACCTTGCCCCAAATGTCTCTTTTATAGACCGCGTGGAAATAATTCTACCCCAAATGTTTTTCTTCACATAATAAAAAATACTGCCATCATCTTGCTATCATTTTTCCTTTTCTTATCTATTTTACTGCTGCTTTATTTACCACTTCTTTTTTTTTTTTTTTTTTTTTTTAATCAAGGTAACACGAAATTGTCATCTTTTATGCCTGCTCCTCATTCACTACGACTTCCAACTCTCCAGCTCAGCCCCAGCAACAATCTGGATGTAGTGGAAAGTAATACATGCTATAAAGCCTGCACCGGAGGCCATAAATACCTGGCAGTTAGCTGCCATCAGATCCACACTGCCTTACTTAAACTGCAAGAAGTTTAACTGCGGCAACAGCAGCGTAGACCTCATTTGTGTTGGCCGGGTTTTATGTTCAGATTCTTTGCTAATGCTATTTTCTGCTTTGTTTACACTGCAGTGTTACAGTTCCATTCGTCTGCGCTACCCTTGTTACTGGCATATTGATATGCACACAGCAGCAATGCTTCTGCACGGGATGTGGTGGGATTCTGGCAAACGACCACTTACTTTTGGCACCCACCAACCACAATAAAAGATTTCTATTTCCCAGTCATCATCTGTTATATTCAGTCATGCAGGCCAGGTAAATTAATTTGAGTACCCCCTTAAAAATCCTAAATGAAAATCGGAGGAAGACTGTTATTCATTAAGACACAGTTAAGATCGTGAGCCGCATTGCTTACCTATGGATATGGTCCAAACTGCAGCAATTTTCATAATAGCCTTGGTGCGGGAATTGAAGCGGCTGTGCTCAATGGGATTGCGTATTGCTACATACCGATCAAGAGAGATGGCACAGAGATGCATTATAGATGCAGTTGAAAAGAGCACATCTAGGGAAATCCATATAGGGCACAACTGTTTAGGCAAAGGCCAAGCATAATCTGAAACATAGAGAGAAAAGAAATGAAAGGAAAAAAAGAAAAGGAAATAATTTGGGAAGCTAGGCCATCATTTCCGAGAGCTTTTGGATATTTTCACTCTACAGTACCAGAAAGGGGCATGTGCACGAGGCAGACAAGGAAACCCCTCTGGGGGTATCCCCCCAACTCTGGGTGCTCCACAAACCCACTGCCAGTTCCACACAGCTGTTTTCCAAGACTCATTCTGGCAGTAGTTAAACACGAAGAGACATTAATTGGGCAATGCCTCAAGGTGACCGTTCCCACTACCATCCTCTTTTGCACTTTTCTCCAAACGTTCTACCGATATTCCATTTAATTATCATTGGTTAATCACAGTTTTTCAATGGATTACATAGTGCTGGGTAAGATGAGCTTTAATCAGATCGATTCTACTCCTTAGTTTCTGTCTTCCCAGGAGACAGGTAGCCAACAGCTCTCCTACAGACAGTCCAACCACCAGCCAACGTTCTCTACTTCTCTTAAACATTCTCCCCAGCTGGTTTCCCTTAAAAACAGAGCAATACTTGCCGCCTCACGTAGCAGCTGGGATTGAGTGGCTGAAGTTCAAAAATTGCTTTGGGGGTAGAACTGAGCGGTACTGTTTGGAGGAACAAGCAGACCAGCAGAGAGGACTGACAGCCACGTCCGACAGCAGCTGGCACACAGCTGATTTGGGAAACTGCGTTTGTGAATTAGTTTACTTAGGGCTGAAGCACGGCCTGAAAATAAAAGTGACCCAGAGAGATCCTCAGGAGGCACCGGTATTTCAATTAAAGCTCAGAGAAAATTGATTTTTGGATGATACTCCCGTGTGCTAATGCCCAGAATGGATTGCGTGAGATCAGTGGTGCGTCCTTGCCAAGCATTGGGCTTCTAGCACACATAGCAAAATAAATCAACAGTATCTACAGCAGCTGGAAACATGAGAGATTTCATACTAGTTGCATAATGAGATATTCTTGTATCTTCATTCAGAACACAGATATCTAAAGCAATCTTGAAGTCTACCCCAAGGACCAGCGACGTCATTCTATGGAACCACTGTTACAGTAAGAAAGTTGCCACTCCATGTTATCAATCCCAAATGGAAAGAGAGAAATATCAGGCTCAGAAAGCATATTTTGAAACAAATGACTCAGACAAAGAAAGACCCATATTACCTCACATACAAAAACATAAGATGAATGGAAGCAGAGGAAATGATTAAGAGTTGTCCTGATGGAGCCCATGAACACTTCTCAAGGAGCAAAGCAGAACAGCTCAAACACAAGAGCTCATTTAGCACTGGGAAATCCACAGAACTGCTGAGTAACTCACAGAACTCACAGCAGAAGAGCTCAGGCCTGGGGAGATACGCCTGTTCTTCCAGCAAATCTGCACCACGCCTGCTAGAGGGACTGACGTTGGATGGGTAGGAAACTGACACTGGATGGATATGAAAGCAGCAAGCATTTAAGAGATCCTTACCAAACGAAACTAAGTGCTGTGCAGCTGGAGCCTCTCCACTTCAAAAAGCACCTCTGCTCTAAAGATCCATTGAGCTTGGTTAAATTATGACTTCATGAAGCAATGATCGCATTCCAAGCCTCCTGTTCTCTGTTGCAATGACCTTAGGACATCATTGCCATTAACCTGCAATTTTCAGAACTTTAGGTAAGCACACGTCCGATTTGCTGTTATGTCAATGATGTCCTTTGAATTCCAGTTCTGCCCCCTGTCAGCAGCAGGAGGCTCACACTGCTGCAGCACTTCAGTGAATGCTCCAGGGGAGAGCAAGCCTCATCCCCTGCAGGTGGTACAGGTGCTCTCATACAGCCCTGGGCTTTTGCTGCCAGCCCAATCTAGAATCCATTCAGTCCCCTTGCTGCTTTTGCATCTGAGTTGAAGAAAAGCACTGGGGAATGTGCTGTGATGGATGGAGCAGTACTGGGGAACACACTTGGGGCAACCGTGGCTGTGCAGCACTCTCTGCCCAGAGGGATGCCAATGGGATGGCTGGGTCTCCCCTCCAGGCAGGCAGCCAGAACACCTCGGGTGTCCCCAGAAGGCTGCAGGCTGCCCTGTGTGTGGGAGCACAGCCACGGCACAGGCACCTACTGACTCTTGACATTTAACCAGATCTGGAAAAGGTTTCTACAGCAACCACTTTCCCATCGTTGCTGGATGATGAATAGCCTTTGCTCCTTCCTTTCAGCTAGCTGAACACTTCCCAGAGCTGATTCCCACTGGAACTACTTCTGCTGTTGCTGCAGACAGTGGGCAGTGGCACTATACCCAAAGAATTTAGAGGAGCAAAAGCAGCCATAAGTGTTCATACTCATGGGGAGAGCTGAGGTGCTCTACTGTCAGCTCTGGCACAGCGTGAACCACTACCTGCCCCGGAGCGAAGTCCTTTCTCACACATATCTGCAAACAGATGAGAGCAATGGTGCCCAGAGTTAGCACCCAGATAAGCTGTCAGGATGTGTGTAAAGACAGAGGTGATCTGAGAGCCTTCCTAATGGCTGACCCTTTCAGTCTGCAGCATCCCAAGGCACTCTGTTGCGCTGCTGGCTGAAAAGGCAGTTAAGTGAGGAGATGTTTTACCTTCCCAGGAAGTTTCTTAAAATGATCTGCGATAATAAAATGCCACTGGAAATGTGTGGAATGGCAGCTTGTCATGCATGATTACACCTTGATGTGAAGGGCAGAACATAATATCCTATCTCAGAACACAGTTACTTCCATGCAAGCATGGTGTGTGTGTTTGAAATACACCTACACAGCGCATGAAGCCAGCGATCTGAGCCAAGGGAAAAAAAAGTTGATGCTATTTCTGTTGAAATAAATGTACAAAACATAGGGAACGTATCCCGTGACTGAGTCAAGATGCAAACAAAGACTGAAAAAAGCAATGTTATACATTTAAACCAATCTTATCCTCAAAAAGGCTCTATCTAGAGAA
Organism: Meleagris gallopavo; assembly: GCF_905368555.1. Taxonomy (NCBI): domain Eukaryota; kingdom Metazoa; phylum Chordata; class Aves; order Galliformes; family Phasianidae; genus Meleagris; species Meleagris gallopavo. Next base: position 2,753,482 of record NC_139412.1, on the reverse strand, counting down.
GGTAACATTTCTCTAATTAGTTCTATTTTCTCTCATTTCACAGAATTTCATGCACAAATGGTAGAAATTACCATATAATTAGAATTGCAGAGGACTGAATGCAATGAATTCTTGGACCACAGCTCTTCTAAGCTTTAGTAAATGCATCTCCAATTGAAAGCATGCATCTCAGTCTAAATTTGCCTCTGGAAAGAATGAAACGGTGCTAAGCACCTGGATAGCAACACCCGAATTCTGTGGAAGAAACTCTGAGTTTTGTGCTTTGAATTAATCTTTGCCATTGAAATCAGTCTAACATTAAATGCATTGGCTGGTAAAGCTGATGGAAGGAAATTAGGAAATTAGCAGGCCAGAACAAAGGGAGATATTTCTTCGCCTACTGCATGAACCAACTGCAGATTTTTTTGCCTCCAGACATTTGATGGATGCTAGAAGTTTCCACTAGACAAATTCGTAGAGAAAAGTATATAGAAGTCTATTGCAGCGATATTGTTTCTAGATCAGAGGTTCTGGCTCTGATTAGGATAAAAAACCAATGTGTGGAATCCTATAATCCTATCCTACGTATCCAATCTTCAGCTTCCAGTGCTGAAGAGCATCTCTTGGAACCCATGTGGCCAAGGTTCCTCATCTCATGGGAAACATGGGTCAAAAGACTCATACTGAAGCAGGAGTCATGGTAAAAACCCATGGTGTGGGTTTTTTTATTTACCACCCACACTTCAATGAGCTGAAAAAGCAAGACGCAGTTCTCATGTGTCAACGAACAGCTGAGGTGGCACTAAACATTGGCAGCAAAGTACAGAAAATCAAAAGCATTTTGGCAAAGTTGTAGACCATCTCTGTTTGCAGATAATTTGCTGTCAGATGAGAGTGCCCTTAATTTTTTTTTTTTTTTTTTTGCGTTTTCCATCAAGAAAGATGGCAGCAATTAAATTTAATTGCTTTTGTCAGAGGTTTTATATATATATGGGTTAAAAGCGTTGTATAACATCGTTGTCGTGGTCATTGTGCACGAGAGTCAAAATTAGAGGCAGTGCAGCAGGAGGGGACTGAACAATCCAAAACACAGCGCATGAGAGCAACATTAAATACGTGCAGTGGTAAAACAATTAATCCAGGCTGTAGGAGAATAGCTGAACCGGAAAAAAGCATTTGAACCTGTGGATGAAACGGTTGTGGGATTGCAAAATAGACTGAAGCTGATACAAGAACCCCCTCCTCCTCCTCCCCAAAGGCTCCAATACGATCTCATGAGCTTTCCACAGCTTTTTGTGCTCAGCTGGAGTAGATGCCATTTGGCGAACACATACACACAAACACACCCCGCGTTACAAATGGTCTTGCCCACTCTATTTACATTTAGAAAAGTTGCTACTGTTTGTACATATTGACTGCTTTATAGCACAATCTGCCCCAGGATACCTCCAGGGAATATGCAATGCAATGCTCAGGGCAGAGCTGGTATGATGCTGGGTGACAAAACACCTGCTTATACCACGATAAAGCAAAGAGTTATGTAATATTCATCACTGTCACTTCCAAAATTGTTCACGGCAAACACAGCGAGCTGCAGCAGTCATTTCTTTTCCAGCCATAAACAGGAATTTGGAAAAGGCTCCAGAAGAAATTTATTGTGTTAAGCCAGTGCTCTGTCACTGTTGTGACAGATAAAAAGGAGAAAATATCCTTCAAAATCACAGAAAAAAAGAATAAGGCTCCCGATTACACTTTATATAAATAAGCATATACATATCATGCACGTATAGATCTATATGCATTACATATACATAAACGTATATAAAGCATACATAGAGAAAAACACAAAGCCAAAAGGTGCAGAATAAGAACTAAAGATGCTTGCCAGTTCAGATACAGCCTCTCTCAACGTTTCTGTTGGCTTCACCAAATCTTAAAAATCACAGAATTATTTCTTACACTGGGGTTCTAGCACGTACTGCCTCATTTTAACTACTGGTAGCCTCGAACTAAGTGAATTAAAAATGGAAGGAAGTCATTATGTTTGAACTAAACTCAATCCCAGCACCGTGCATCACTCCCAGTTGTTAAAATGGCAACAAAACATGGGCTGTCTATAACGTGTTCACTGAGGCTACCTTGGTGTATCTGAGAGGAGCAGCCCAGAAGGCATGGCCAAAAGATGACGCTTTCTGGTAGATTCTGCATCTTTTCAAGATTCTCTTACCCACTGCAGGGAAATACACTATTGTGGGCTGTGGAAAAAAACAACCTTTGCCCCATGGCCAAGTTGTGGCACTTAGTAACGTGGTATATGGTGGAGATGGGTTGATGGTTGGGTTTGATGACCCTAGTGGTCTCTTCCAACCTTAATGATTCTATGCTAATGGTTGCTTTATCCCATTGTCACCACTAACCTGTTGCTACTGAAGCATTTTATGCAAGCAGACTTTCCAGTATTCACTACAAAGCTTCATGGAAGCCATATGGTTTACAAAGATAGAAAGCAGTTACATAGGGCTTTAACATTACTGCATTGCATTATTCCCAAGGGACTAAAGAATTTAAATGATTTTAGTCTTCTCTCTCTTATCAGGAAGTGAAGTATTTCTTAGCCCAAAATAGCATATCAGCAAGTGTAAAGCTATATATCTCCTTTTTGCTAATTTATTTCCTTCAAATTTATGTAGAGAAATGATCGAGAGATGTTTGTATCATCTTGAGAGTTGCATGACCAGCTGTGTCGAAAACCTCCACGTTCCTGAGAAGTACAGAACGTCCCGCTCAAACCCATACGGTTCTCAGAGATTACCACCACGTCCACAGAACAGACCACACTCATGCAACTCTGATTCCTGGCTGCAGGAATAGCTGATCTCAAGGGCAGCAATGCCAATACTCCTGATTTCATCACCAACAGAGCGGAATCGAATGTTTCTCTGAGCACTGAACTACTGGATGTTGGGTTGCATCAGAGCTTAAGCTTTTAGTTTGTGCTTTTCTGGAGAAAGCTATTTAAATCCCTTAACAAACATGTATTTGAACATAGCCAAACACAAGAACACAGTGTCCACACAAAGAAACTCCAGATGCAGTCACAGATACTCTGAGCAGGCTGTATTTTCGGGCACAGTGAGCCCCCAAGTGTCCCAACAAATGCTCAGCAGAGGATGGGCTCTCGGGTAATACAATCACTAAGAGGATGGAAGGTAAAAGAAATGACCAAGAAAGAGAAGGAGAGTGACACAACATTTGTGACCGCCGCTTGAACATCACCTAGAAGATGATATTTTGCTGTGGTGCCACACTACACAAAGGATTTACTTCTGTCTGTGCTACAGCCCACATCCAAGTCATAGAATCATTAAGGTTGTAAAAGACCACTAAGATCACCAAGTCCAACCCCAATCTTCCCCACCATGCCCACTAACCAGGTTCATCGGTGGCACATCTCTGCTGTTCTTGAACACCTCCATGGATGGCGATTCCACTCGTGCCAGTGCCTCACCACTCTTTCTGAAATGAAATGCTTCCCCCCAAAATAAGCTTAGACTGTCCCACTCTGGGAACCTGGATGAGCTCTGGTGCTGTTTTTATTTATTCAGATAAGGTGTTTTCAGGTATTTTCTCAATCTGGCATACCTTGCATTATGGTCAGTATTTTTCCCCATATCCTCAGTACTGAGTTACTTACAAGGAAGAAAAGAAACACATCTCAAGGAACAGAGCATAACATGAGGCCAGAGAGATCTGTAATTTCAAAAGCAGCCACTGACTTTGCCTCCTGTTTGCTTACAGAATGGGAACAGGACACAGCCACCACTTTGGCCTTTGCTCAGTGTGGTGACATGCTAACAGCACTCCAGTTCCAACGCAGTGTTCAGCATGCGCTTAAGTGCTTTGATGGATTTAGGAACATCAAAGCTGTTCAGTGAATCAGCTCCGCTTCTTACTGTGCAGCACACCTTCCTCAACCACAAGACAGCTATTAGGGACAGTGGGTTAATTATCTGGCTGAGCTGCTTGCCGGTGTGAGTCACATTCTTCTTGCCTGATGAGGTTAAAAGCCAGCACGAGCAGTCTTTGCTAAAGTGTGCTCAGTAAAACTGACAAAGGCAAGAAATCACTTCAAGCAAAAGAGATAAGCTGTATTTTGGTCATGCTCACAGACGTCTATTTCCAATTCCAAAACATCTCAGGAGGGCTTGCAAAATGCATTCCCTTTCTAACTTCCTCCAAGCCCATTGCCACATCTGATTCTTTACTCTTGCACAGATAGAAACGGCAGCGTGGGAATGCTCCAAAGAAGCAACTGCAAAATACAATTTCTAGGGTTTTCTAGGAAAGCCAAAAGTTCTGCTCCAAATCCATGAGTGCCACCTGCTGTCCTCCGACCACTGAATGCCTTTTTGACTGCCACACCCTGGTTGCTTCTGAACAAGAACAGATGTACCTTCCACTATAGGAGAAGTACCAGTTTGGAGTTCACCCCTTTAGAACTTCTGCTGTGGGAATCTGAATAGTGATAGAACACCTTGGGTGGCTTTCATGCTGAAATAATTTGCTAGCCCAATAATTTTTGTACTACCCACTTATTCCAGCCCCAGAACCATCACCATGGCAGAGCAGAGGAGCAGTTTAACTTGGACACAGCTTGTTGACAGCTGCCCATGCAGGATGCTCGAGCTCTGTAACCATAGGAGGGAATGAAGGCAGTGCGGGCTGAAGTAGCCCAAAGAAACTACACATCCAGATTTGGAACTGTATAACCCAGACAGCTCAGTGACACCAGCAATTTGGTGCTTCCCCATTTTGTGAGAACACAAGAACACTGGAGGCTCCTTTTACAGGCCTGGAAAATCATTCTCCACAGCAGGACTGTGTCTGGAAGCAATACTAGCAATGTGGTGCCTGCTGGAAAGCACATTTCTCTGTCAGCAGCACAGCAGCTTTTCTAGACAGCCCAGACACCTGCAGGACAGGAGACGCCCTGGTGTGATCTGCTCCACTTCTGTAACCACAAGAAAGGACCAACTTTAAAGGCTCTCATCTAATCGAGCCTGCCTGCACTGAGCTACAAACAGAACCACACTGAAGACGTCTCTACATTAAATCTCAGAGAGAAGACAGCTTGCAGACTTCATGTTGGCATGTTGCAATGTTTTTTCCTTTCTCATATTCACAAGCCTGCAGACTGACTCTCTCCTCAGCCCAGGAGCAGGGCTATTGGCAACAGATTGAACTTCTGCCACTCCTGTAGGATTTCTGACACAGCACAAGCTGGAATCAGCCCTTCAGTCCAAGCAACTACCCAGTCATTGGGTTTGACAGCCCAACTTACAACACCACAAAATAGGATGCTAAAGATTAGAATTATTGTAAATAATTTGTACGTAAAGGGAGATTCAGACTGGATAGAAGGAAAAAGTTATTTGCAATAATGGTGGGAAGGCAGTGGCACAGGTTGTCTAGAGAGGTGGTGGTGCCCCATCCCTGCAGACACCCAAGGTCAGGATGGGCTCTGGATGGGCTCCGAGCACTGATGGAGCTGGGGGTGTCCCTGCTCAGTGCAGGGAGTTGGACCAGATGGCCTTTAAGGGTCCCTTCCAACTCAAACGATTCCATGATTCCATGATCAATTAATCCTGACTTTACGTCCCTCCCTATGACACAACGCAGGTACATCGTTTGCAATCCTGAGAAGGATTAAAGACAGCAGTACTGCGGGACGTGATCCTGTTTCACATAACAATATCTCAGCATGTTAGAACATATTGCACACAGGCAATATCAGAGACAAGGCGAAACTTAACATAAGATCGCCATTTGGGTACAACTGAACTCCTTCATTTTTGAGATTTGCAGAAATTGTAAAGCCCATTGTAAGTTCTATTACCATGAAGTTGAAGTTTGATTTAACATGGGTAAATGAGGTGTGGGCGTACTGATGAATTAGAAACAATGCTATTAGCCAGAAAATTATAGTGGTCTCATGAGGTAGAAAAGGAAACTAAAGAAATGATATTTAGTTAAGTTCTATGATTGGGTGTCTTTTTTTGTTGTTTTTTTGTTTTTATAGACTTGTTTTTGCTTTGCAATCAAGTGCAACATTATTCTATTATCATGGTTATACTGTTATTACAATGTACTTGCAGTTGATTACAAATCAAAGCCAGTGATAACTATGATAATAAAATAACATGCTAACATAATAATCTAGCAAAATGTAATGAAGTGTTGCCATAGATTCAGCAGATGTAAGAGAGTAATAGGGGTACCCTAGGAGAATAGTTACTTCCAAGATACTTTACACAGTGTGGGTTAGGAAACACTTGAAAAAGAATCTATATGGAAAGAAGATAAAGTAAGGTGGAATGGATATATTTAAAAAGCTTCATCTTGGAAGCTGTTTTTCTCATGTTTGTGATTTTCAACATCAACTTGCCATGTTATGCACAGCAAATAACCCTGTTCCACATTTGTGCAGTTGGGATGCAGGCAGCTATTTAGATTTTAACAGTAAAAGCATACTCACAACTTTCATCTTCTGCTGTGTTGATAAGCAATCTCTCTTTGCATTCGTTTTCGACAAGTTGGTCAAAAGGGATAAACAAAAGGTTCAGAATTTTACCTAACAAACTCAAAATTTAAACAGTAGAAAGAGAAGTAGTCACCTTTCAGAACAGACACGAGGACACAGCTCTGCTGCCTCTTAAAACCAGTCATCAATATTCATAGTTGTCAGATATGCATTTACAGTTTTCTGCATCCCAGTGGGTGCCAAATAGGTATGGTAAAAGCCTGTCATACAATTTCCATATCTCAACAACACCAAGACCTTTTCCTACAGCTGTTGCGTCTGATTGTGGGTGGAAGTAGACTTCTATAAAAACAAACAAAACACCTAAAACTTACCTAAAATAAACACATCACAAAAGATTATACATCATCAGAAGGTGGAAATGAATTGGTCAGGGTAACAACTGGTCTATTCTGATATCTCCAACACAGTCAAAGGAGAGAGTCTGCAGCCAGCATGACAACAAGAACAGAAATCAAACCACTCAAGAAACAATAATCAGCAGAATTCTACCAACAATTCTGTCTTGCCCACAAAATATTGCACCTTTTACACGACTAGAGGGTGATTAAAGCCATTCCCCTCGTTTTAACTAAAAGATGGGAGATGAAGGTTAGATGTTGGGGAAATTTGTCACAGAGAAGTGGTGAGGCCCTGCAGTGCTGCCCAGAGCTGTGGGTGCCCCATCTCTGGAGGTGCCCAAGGCCATGGACTGGTGGGGATCAGCCAGCCTGGGGTTATGGAACTGGATGATCTTTGAGGTTCCTTCCAACCTAAGCCATTCTATAATTCCATGATAGGATTGTTAAAAAGTGAAAACACAGAAGAGACTGGAAGAAGTGGACTATATGTTTGAAACTAATACATGAATCCAAAGTGTTGATATAGCACATATTGGAAATCACAGCCTAGGCTCCATGACAAGTTCATGCACAAATTCCCCTCATCTCATTAGCATCTTTAATGACAATTTGGCAGAAAAGAGAGAGAGGATTACATTTTGTTTCTCTTGTGAGTTGTCCATTCAGAAAAGGATTGTACTGCGTCAATAAGGCTGTGTGCAAATTAGTGCAAGGCAGAGAATTTGGCATGTGGCCCTTCTTCCATCAATGTAATTTCCATTTAATTACTGCGCAAGCAGATGAATCACATCAGAGCCTCTTTCCCAGCATGTGCTGATAAAACAAGAAGTGGGAACTTAATGCTACTGTTACTGCTATGTCTCAGGGAGGTGAACTACCCTACAAGGGTATTTGTGCATATTTTAATGATTGTTAGGGAACTGTAGAGTCAGAACTTCAAGGGATATGCCACATGAATTAGAGAGAGACTTGAAAATCATCATTTGCTCTGATGAATTTAATGATATCAATTCAGCAGACAGATGCAAAAGGAAGTAGAAAAATTTGAGTTAATTCTGAGTTAATTCATACAATCCTGGAAAAGTTCATAATTCAAAAAATGTATGAGATGGGTATATTCATCTTACAGTAGATCTAAGTGCTGTTCAGAGGTTTCGCCTTGCTTTTCTCACGATTCCTTTCCTTTGCACAGCAGAGGTCTATGCCATCTATATATGTAGTCTCCTGAACAATAGCAGTGATTTTTCCATGCTTTTAAGCTCAAAGGACTAGTTGGTCCATTTCATACACTTCCACTGACAACGTTTCACTGGGGCCTTGGCATATCATCATCACTTAGGTGGAGCCATAAGGCAAGAAATTTTCATACTATTGCATCCACCACATAAAGAGCATTTCAGCACATTAAGGACGCCACATGCTGAAAAGAAACCATACCAACTTTCACAAACCCCTGCCTGTAACACAGTACAGTGGAAGCAACAAATGTCTTAGGATGTACCCCAAAACAACAGAACGGTGGCAGAAAGCACATATCTACATGCAACAACAGTCTTCCCCAGTGAATGCAGGGTGTAAATCCCACACAGAACAAGGATGAAACAGCTCTACCAGTTATGCATCAAGTCAGGACCGAGTACAGAAATGCAGCTGACCAAGCCTGGAGTGGTTCTGCCTTACCCTAAAGCTCTCCAATATCTGCAGCTGCAGCCAGCACAGGAAAATGAGCCATATGTTAATCTTCACAACAGTCGGCAAGTAGGACCATTCCTGGAAATTGTAACTGCTTGTTGGCAAGTGCAAGGCACACAGCTCACTTGCTCCTCAGCCAGTATCACTCTGCTGGGGTTGAGTGAGAGAAGGGAGCAAGAGCTCAGCATGAGATAAAACGTCCACAATGTTTAGTGTGCGAAAGTGTTGCTGGAGGGGAAACAAGGGCCTTTATGGCAACAGAAAATAAGAGTGGTTGTAGTAACTGGTGTGGGGTATTCCTGATGAAACCACTGAGATGCACCAGCCAGCCTCACGTGGTCATCCCTGTGTTTTAAAAGCCAGCTCACATATTCACTCTACGTAAATGCAGGACGTTGCATTTCCCACATCTCTAAATTAACTTAATGTTTGGAAAAAAGTCAGGAAAAGTGACTATCCATTTCTCCTTGCTATTCCATGGAATTTATTCTCTCTCAAAATCCCTCTGTTTGCAGAAATCAATAGAAGCAAATGTCAGTCCGCAGGCAGCTCCCTTCCTTGCTGAGCAGCTGCTGCTGGAGCCGCACGCTTTGCAGTGTGGTTAGAGAGGCAGGGAACACATTAACTGAGCTGCTCTCCAGATGGCCAACAGATTTGGAAAATGAGGGAGGCCTGAGCTGCAGCTGAGGTTTGCAAAGGGCCACCAGTGTTGGGGCAAGCGTTCATAGCCAAAAAGTCTTTGCAAGAAGTTATCTCAGGTTAAGATATATAAACAGATGTGGTGCCATATAATAAAATGAACTCAGCCTTTGCAAAACGCCTGGAATTCTCATTAAATCATTTCCCTTCATTTTGAGATGTGTGTTTCAACACACCCAAGGGTGGCCGTGCCTCACCCAAGAGCAGTGCTGCTCTCCCTCCCAGATGAGGCTCCATCTGCCCATGGGAAACACGTCAGCTGTCTTGGTTTGACTGGTGAGCCTGGCAAACTGCCTGGCACCTTTACAAAGCAGCAAATTTATCTCCAGAGCTGTTTATTGTCACAGGGTCTTTCTGCTCCTATATAACAATTCTGCTTTCCCTCACTGTCTTCTATCAATTTCTGGTTTGCTACAAAACATGTAAGTTTATATTTCTTTTCAACTCGTAAAAGTTAATTACAATGAGGCAACGCACTTACCGAGCTACTACTGGAGCTAACAGGCTACTGTCATAAAAAGTAAACAAAAAATTCATGCATTTTAAAGCACATTTAGCTTCACTGATTTAGAAGCAAATTGGGCATGAGATGATTGCACTGACAGCGTTAAAACTGCTGCTGTATTTAAACTGACATCAGTTCTCCTGTAAAACAAAGATGTAACTATACTCACTCTAGGTTTTGGGGCTCTATTTACCTTATCAAGCCTTTACAGTGCTGTTGTTTTTAAAATCTTTTGCATTTTCCAAACGTTTTGTAGCAAAAGGATGAAATTAAAAATAGAATTAGATCGGAATCCTTACTTGTGTTAAATAACAGAACTTCAAGGTGCATATTCAGAAACATTCTCATGAGCCACACTTGAACACACAGGTTTTTCTTTTGGATGGGCAACTCTAAAATTTCACTGGGCAGACAAGACCTGCCTGTCAAATATAGAGTCTAAAGTATGACTAATAGCTCCCTGGTTGGATACAGCTGATGTGTTGCGGGTAGAATGGAAAACTATAAGGCCATAAATTCAGCTGGTGCAAGTAAGAGTGGCTCCTTCGAGATCACTGAGGATAGGTTTACCTTTTCCATTCATTTTCAGGAATTTGGGAAGAGGCTGAAGCTGGACTCCATTGTCTACATTTGGACTGCCAAGGAAGCACCTTCCCTGAGTCGCCTAGGTGGAATTTACTCCATTAGTTCTTACGTAGGGCTGCTGTCAGCGGATGTTCTGGGGTAACATGAAGCAATGCAGAAAACTTACCTCCATTTACCAAGTGCTTACCTAAGCTGGTAACAACCTGCTCTCATTAGCAAATTGCTTTCTGGCTTTGTTTTAGACCATAGCTCTTAATTGGTTTAGAGATGATGGGCCTAACTTTGTGCCTTCTTCTGATGTAGCTGTGAGAGAGGAAACACTGGTAACAGATTTCCCTGGGTAAAACTGCAGAGAAACAGCCCAGGTTGACACCTTTTGGAGGAAAGTTGCAAGGCTCATTTACTTCTCCTTACAAAGCACAGAGGGACATCAGAGGCTCTGCTTTTTTCATACTACAGCATTAGGATTTTCTATTTAAAAGCTCCTACTTGCAGGAAAGTTGAGGATGGCAAAGATATGAATTTTGATTTGGAATTGAAGTGCTCAGAGATTTGTCACGGCTTTCTGTTGCTACACAATCCCACACGTAGATCCAGACTTCAGCAGCCCAACAGCAGGCAGACCTGAAAGCAAACAGTCTGGAAAACAGGAGATACGACTGCAATAGCTCTGCCTTACCAACACTTGGCAGTAACAGGACAGTGAGTCAGAAAGTCTTTTCAACTCCTTGCTCTTGTGACATCAGGAAACTCTCTTTGGAGTCTACAGTTTCGCTTTCCCATTTAGATTGTGCAAAATCTGACTTCTTTCTCTGAGGTGATTTGCTTCCTCTACCTTTGCATTTATTTTTACAACCAAAACCAACCAGCCAACCAAAAAATCCTCACTCTCAGCTAAACAGAGTCCCAGAAGAGATGAGTTTTCTCTTCTTCCAACAGAAAACATGGAAAAAAGAGGAGCATCTCTGGGGGCACCAACCACACAAAGCCAACACAAAGGCAATTGCAAGTCGCTCATTCCCAAATGCAAAAGAAAGTGAATGTCCACTGAAACTGGGAACATTCCTTCCTATTCTGTTCCTTTACAAATAGGCTCCCCAGGGAGGTGGTTGAGTCACCATCCCTGAATGTGTTTTAAAACCATTTGGATGTGGTGCTCAGGGACATGATTTGGCAGTGAGTTGTTACGGTAGTATGGTTAGGTTGTGGTTGGACTTGGTGATCATGAAGGTCTTTTCCAACCTGAGCTATTCCACGATTCTACGATCAGGACCTGCAGTCTGAGAAACATTCCAGGCCACCGAGTGTGTTAGGCCATTTTACTGCCCCAAGTGCCAGCTCATTGCTCCTTACCTACATACATCACAAACTTTTAATGGGAGAGTCATCCATGCTTTGTGTGCATTGTAGTGGTAGAGATTTCCTTATATTCAGAGGAGACCAGCGAAACCTCTGGGAGCCTTCTACATGAAGGATGCTGCTGTAGCTGTGCCAAGAGTTATAGCTGTCACCAGGCAGGAGGAGTGTAAAGAGGACTGAGGAGGCAGAGAATAATTCTGGCAAAAGCTCCAGCCTGTCTGAACAAGCTGCCAATATTCCCCTGACCTTACTGTGTTCAGGATCTGGTGCATTCTGCAAGAAGCCATTCCCCAGATCCACCCATAAGCATAAGGAAAATCACACAGTGTCACCAACCTGCAGGCTGTTGTCACTGATCACAATAAAGGAAGCAGCAAAATAACATTCAGACAACAAGATCCATGGTGTTCTTTAGCATTCCTGTTTCACTTCTCTACATTTAGAGGGGAAAAGAGGGACAAAGGGAAGGGAAAGGGGAAGAATAGCTCTTCTCTTTTCTACTTGACAGCTCACCTTTAATCTCAGATTCACGGATTCATGCTTCCATGCAGCATTTACCAGATTAACACAACCAGCTTTGTTCAGGCCCTTCTGCAGGAGGTACCATCCTTCAAAGAGCCTGACAAACCCTCAGGGCAAATGAGTGTGCAGCATCCCTCAGAGCCTATGGAAATCAGGTCCAGGATGAGCACAGCAATGCCCTGAGGTTATTGGGTGTTGCAAGCACGGATTGCATACACCTGCCTCAAAGCAGCCGTGTAACCTTCTGTGTGATCAGGCCTCTCAACCCAACCCAACACAACCAGCAGCTTTGGGTGGTTTGGTGCTGTTTTCCCTTGTGCTGAGTCCATGCACGGCAGCAGATTGGGGGCCAAAGGCTCCATTAACCCACAGCAGAGAACGCAGCCCGCTGCTTAACAGCAAGAGGTGAGGAGAAGCAAAAGAGCATGTTTACAAATAGGAAGAAAATATTATTCTCTGGTGTTTTCTCCTAAAGCTGGCATGTGGGCAGGATCCTCTTGTCAATGGAAACGAGCACGGGGAGGATAATAATAAATATTGCTGCCTACACAGAGAAGAAGGATGAAGCCAACGCTGAGCGATACGCAGGCAGCACAGAGAGGAGAAATAATAAGAAAGAGGCAAGCAGTAAAAAATTTACTGGTGATCATTCTGCCTCTGTATCTGACAGCAGAAATTGGTCTTCAGAGCCCCACAAACCGCTGCTCCACAATGTGGATTATAGGTGAGCTTAAATTAGTAATAAGGACCCGACACAAAACTGCCGGGCTGTATGCATTGCAGGGGAGAGAAGCAAAATTCAAGCTCTCATGAAGCTGGCATTGATTGACAGCCAAGCACAGAGATCTGCTTCTGGTCCCACAGCTTTGGCCACTTCCCATGCAAGTTTCTCAGCAGCACTCATGGGGCTGAAATACAGTTGATAGGCCCTGGTGATTACAGGTAGTGGCTACATTTTTGATATTTCATAGAATCATTAAGGTTGGAAAAGATCTCTAAGATCAAGCCCGACTGTCAATCAGTTAGCCATTAGCACAACAGGTCACTGCAGAGCACGCAGAATGGGGACACAAACTCCCTTATACTACACAAGTAGTCCACCAGCAATGAGGGTAATCCTGTCCCTCTTCCAGCTTTCCATGGGAGGAATGCTGTAGAAATGAATACACTTCTGCAGAGTTCTCAGTTTCAGAAACACACCATATTTTGGTTTAAAAACTATATTTACATGGGAGGATTTGAAGCATCTCTAGCTGTCATGATATGCCATCATGGGGAGTTGTGCATGTTTGGAGCTGACGGGACTCCTGAGTACTGGGTTTGGTAGGTGGATGGCGAAGACATTTGGGTACACAGCACAATGGAGACAAGACTTCCATGGGCTACAGCAGAGCAGGAAGAGGAGAGGCAGCTTTGCAGATGGAAGCATTCGTTTCCAGAGCACGTAACGAATAACAGCACATGTTTTCAAACAGGAAGAGCATACAAGCACACCTTGTGCCATGTAACCTTCATTCCTGCAACTGGAGTTAATGAAGCTTTGCTGAGAGCAGAGGAGGGACTCTTGTGCATTTGTTATGTTGGTTATTAACAGCTAGTTCACTTGTCCTACCTTGGGAAACAGATGGCAGCTCAGGCAAGATGGATATCAGGATATCACGGGGGTTGGGTGATCGTGATGGTTGGCTGCTCCTTGGCATCGTTGTCCCACAGTGCTCATTGTGGCTTTGGCCCCTACACGTTGCACTCAGCAGAGAGCACAGCCTGGTTGGGGGTTTGGGGAAAGACTCAAATCTTCCTTCCAGACAAACACAGCAGGAATTCAGACACAAGGAGCAGCCCGGATCCATCACAAGTCTCATTCAGTACAGGGCCAAAGAACCAACCAAGGGGCCTTGTTCCCACCTTCCTTGTGGGGCACAGGATTTCTGAGGGGGCCATTCAGACCAGTGCTTGGGATATACTAACAGCAAGCTCTGCCAGCTCCACTCCCTCCTCTTATTCTGAAATATCTCTGTGTCTGTCACAGCCCACTTGCCATGATAATACTGCTTCTCATTGCAAATTTAGCAGCTGCTGTTGCTCTGCGTGCTCACAGTTCAGCTGAGGAAGGGACAGATTCATTCCAAGGGAGAGAAAAGAGCTTCTACACCGAAGATTTAGAGTGGGTCCCACGAAATTATTTAGGAAGAATTTACAACGCAAGCCAAGGTTTTACTAAAATCTGAATTTTTATGGGGCTGCTTCCTATTATATTAAAAGCGACAGGCTTTCTAAATCTGCCTGCGAAGCTGCAGCACACACATAAAAACAGCTCAGTTGCCACTAAAGGACATTACCATCTGCCTAAAGAACTGAGAGCAGGTCAGACATTGAACGCTGTTACAATTTTCTCTACTAGAAGAAAGATATATCCTGCAGATGTTGCTTAGAAATGATACAAGACCTCCCCAGGGAGCAGGGTGAATTCTGTAGCGCTATTTGCTCTCCCCAACTTTCACCTGAGATTTAATTCACAAGTCCAGTAAACCCAAAGTAATGCTTTATTATCAGTTCCTCTTTACTCCTGGTCCACCCAGTGTTTCCAATTCATCAGTTAAACAAAAAAAATAGCCCAGGTGAATGGATCCAGCCCTTATTGGTGTCATTCTGCAAGAATCAGATTTGATTTCACATCTCTCATTACAAAAGAATACAAAAGTCTTGAGGTTCTCAGCCAAGATATAAATATAAAAACGTCAAAGTAATGGGAAAGGATAACAAAAGACTAGAATCAGTTAAATTAATAAAAGCACTAAAAATGCAGCAAGAAGACGACAAAAATACTTTAGAGCACTGTGGTCTCTATTTCCAAGTGCTGTGCCTTGCTCAGATGGTGGCACTTTCCCCACCAGCCAGGCTTCCAGTCTTCACTGTGCTAGGTCCAAAATAAAAATTGTAAGAAAAACTAAGAACAGGATAAAAAGGTAAAAATAAGGCACGGATAATCTTTGATGAGATCATAAATGATATTATGAAGAAATCTATGTGAATGGAGCAAGGCCAGCCCTCAATATAATCAATATAATATCCTTAAAAGATAAAGGCTTCTTCTGGAAATGGTTTGGGAACAGACTGATGCTAATACAAATGACCAAATTCCATCTCTGCTGAGGAAGGACACGCAACATCACTCCCTCCTCCTGCCAGATGCCATCATTTGCAGCCCTGAGCTCGTATGCTGGTTTCAGCTCTCCAGACTTGATTCTCACTTGAGCAGTAACTTACTCAGCAACGCCTTGTCCTTGCCTTGCTCCATCAGCTCTCCCTGCAAGCTGTTTGCTGTCTGTAGGGAGCACAACTGCAGAAAGGCAGACCAGGATCGGGTGAATGGAGATGGCAGAGGCAGCTGTTGGACTGACAGCTCTTCCTGCTCCCCCCACCCTTCCCTCTACAGAAAGCTGCTGCAAGTGCTCAGCACATCTCTGTCACTGCATAATAATGATGATAATTAGCAATAATAACAATAATCTGGATGTAAAGCTGCTCCAGCACTTGATGCTAATGGATGCTGCTTCTAATAGCAGCCTTGCTGGAAGCTGTGTTGGGCCACCAGCTTCATGCTGCTGTTTGAATCTCAGGCAGAAGCCTAAAGCCTGGACATGTGAAGACCAGGAGAGCTGGCCACTAGCTGGACACACTGGCAACTCACTGACAGCTGTTAACCCATTGGTCTGAAGTCGTTAGGGCAAAGGAAGGTTCAATACCTCCTGGAATTTCTGCTTGGAAGAGCTGATGTCTAAGACTGATGGTCTTTAGTGGGCACAGTGGGAATGGATGGATGGTTGGACTAGATGATCTTAGTGGTCTTTTCCAACCTTAATGATTTGATGATTCTAATGAAGGAATACAAGCAAAAACTATTTTGTGGGCTTTCTGTTGCCCGTAGCCACTAGATACAATGCAAATCTACCATTGCTTTTCCCTAAATCACCCTAAGGAAAAAATCTCAGTACATTGTCAGAAGCTCCATTATGTGCAAAACAGCTGATGCCCTCCTAGGTCATACCCGTATCTTTAGTTACGTCCAAAGTTTCTCCACTGAGATTAAGCACAGTTTTAATTTTTCATTTACTCTCTCTGATGCTTGCTTATTAATTAGCTCATTAATTTAATTCTTTAGGAATTACATGCCGTGGAAAATGTACTAAGTTGTCAAAAGCAACTCATCTATTAGTACAAGACGTTCAAGAAAGACTAATTGATACATACATCAGAGCACTGTCTAAAAGGTGAAGAACCCAGCATAATGCCTCCTGCCATTACTTCCTTTAAACTTAAGTTCTGGAATTAATTGGCAACCTGATTTTTCGTTCTTAAAACAAACAAATGAAAAAAACAAAACAAACAAAAAAAACCAACAACCCACAAACCAACACAACAAAACCAAATGCACACACAGAAAAGGGAAGCATTTGTGTAGAGAGAGCATCTATTGGATTTTCTGGTTATGATTCAGGATAAAAATGACCACTCATTCTCAGCTACATCTCCAAGCCATGCCTTTGGCCATGAACCCCAGATACTCTCAGGTGAAGCGTGAATATTCCCTCCCCTTAATCACTACTGGTGTTGGATTGTGTACTACCACAGCAAACAATGCAAAACCTATTAAAGCATTTTTAAAAACTTTTCTTGATTTGCAGCACCTAGAAAAAAAAGATAAACTTCAGTGTTCTCCTGGCCATGGCGTGCCTAAAGTGCTTGCAGGCTGCTTGAGAAGGAGGGATTTCCCTGAAGGTCCAATATTAGCGCTCTGCTAGAAGAAAAAGGAATCACTACGGTTCCTCTTCAAATCAATGATATTTACTTGCCTTTAAATATGCAGTGTACTTTAAGCCTTTAAATGACCTTAAGGAATAATTTCTAGGAACAACAGAAAATCCATTTCCATTAGTTTCCAAAGTCTCAGAAAGTATATATGTTGAGGATCACTGCCATAAATTCACCTTTTAGAGTCACCGGGTAACTCAGAATTTATACAAGTGCCGGTCAGTCAAATAATTCTGTATTTATATGCTCCCTGCCAAGTTCTGGAGAACCATAGCAAAGTGCTAAAAATAAAATACCTGCGCTGTAATTTGCAGAAGATTTAGAGATGGAACTATTATGATAGCCCAAAATAAAAGGCTTTATGCATAAGAACTCAATGGATAGGTCTGTATCTAAATCACATATTGATTTAACTCTCTGTAGACAGGTTATATAAGCTTTGGAATTATGTATCCTTGATCAATGTGTTTTCAAAATGAATTTCTAGCTGATTTAATCATTTCAGCAAGTGAAGAAGTCACATAAATATCTCTACATTTTACTTTATAGGACAGTTAACCAATTTCTAATCAAATCAGTAAATAAACAGCATTATTTGTTTCCAACAAATATCAATATTAAAAGAGTTTTCAAAGAAAGTCTCGAAACAGACATAAAAAAAGATAGAACACTATATATTAAAAGCACACCCATTATGTTTATACGTGTGTGTACAAACGTGGTGATCGGAGATAGAGAAGCAAACACAAATCCCTTTGTGATATCCAGTGATGGAGAGTCGTAGCACCGCACTGAGAAATCGGTTCAAAGTCTCAAACAGATAAAAGAGTTGGATATGGTGGGCGTTTCACTCCTCTGAAGTGCCAACCATGGTCCTAGACTCTACCACTACCTTCCCATAGAGCAGGACAAATGTACTGACCCCAGTGTGAGAGGGAAGCAGTAATGAGTGCTCACACCGACACGTGCAGGTCTCACAGTGGTTTCAACAGAGGAAGTTGCTCTTGGGTTAGAAATAGAGAAACTGAGGCACAGACAAGCCAAATGATTCCCTGAAAGGCACAGGGCAAGCTGAACAAATGCCAAGAACTTTCTTCTGAGTGCCCAAACTACCGTGTGCAAAACTCCTTTCTAAGTTAGTGCTCAAATCCCATTTGTGTCAGTGGGATTCAAGCTCAAGGACCGACTGACCTCATTTAGAGCTGCCTCAGCTCCAACCATACCGCCCTGCTTTTCCCAAAGCTCTGGTTTCCCAGCCAATTTGGGGGCAGTTCCACCAAGAAGATAAAAAAGGGACTCAGTGCTGCAGCTTTTCAGGGCATTCTCGGCAATAAAAACCAACACCGACGCTGTGCATGTGTCATTCCTGGCAGCAAGGAAACAAGAAGGGATTGCCAATAAGGAGGGAAGCCACTTACCATACAGCACTGCAATGAGCGACACGGGCATGACCAGGATACCCACCAGCATGTCTGCCACCGCCAAGGACATCAGGAAGAAGTTTGTGGCGTTCTGCAACTTCTTCTCCAAGGACACAGCCATAATTACCAGTATGTTGCCCCCGATGGTAAGCAGGATGACGACCAAGATCAAGAGGGCTGGCCAGTTCTTCTCTCTCACTGACATCCGAGAGACTTCACCCTTCTCAGAGGCATTGAGAGGATCAGATGTAGGTAAACTCTGATTCAGAGTCAAATTGGTGCTTAAAGACCAAGCCATCAGACCACCGTGCAAGCTAAAATCCAGCGTAACAGACACTGTTGTCAAGCTGAGTAATATTCCAGTGCTACTTAAAGTGCTCATCATCTGGGACTGCTTTATCTGTCTCTTAACCGTGCCGCAGAGGTGATCCCTTTTCCAAATTGTGGGTCCAAAGCAGACGTCGAACTTCACAAAACCTGAGCCAGGAAATCATTTGATCTCCCATGGTGAATCAGACCTTACAGAAGTCAGCGCGGAGCTCCTCTGGTTCCCCTGGGAGCAGTGGAAGGCTGACCAACAGCCCTGAGAGGCAGTAGGCTTTGCAATCTCCAGCTGAATCCCAGGTCCACCATTCTGAAAAGGAAAGAAAAATTGCATTCTTAACCGAAATCATAGTGCATACATCTTTTTTTTTTTTTTTTTTTTAATCCTCATGCAAGTGACATTCTTATTCTCTCTCTTCCTGCTGGCTAGGACGTTCTCCAGACTGCACGTAATTTATCTTGTAGGTACAGACTATGCCTATAATCATGGGGGAGAGAGGGAGAGAATCACATCAGTGTGCTCTGGCTGGTTAAAAGCTGATTATCACTAATTAAATGTTTTGTGAAATCTGCAAAGGCAAATGCGAAGAACAAAATATGTTGCGGTTGATAGCCACTTCACAGATACTCTGCCACTGTGTAAAATAGTAATTGCATGAAATTTCAACCAACCCAGACTGTACAGTCACAGCACAGGGTAAACCATCTTAAGCTGGGAGTGGTTGGATATATTTTGCGTATTTTGAGGAAAAAGCACACAGTTGTTGTAGAACACTCAGATGTTAGAGATGGACTCTCCCATAATAATAAAGACCACACTTTGTCTTATTTGGAAACAAACGGTACAGAAAACCCAATATACATCAGGTGACAGCATACAGGGTTACACCGCCAACCTCTCCAAACAAAAAGATAACCTAAAGGGGATATGTTCCCAACCTTGGCTAAATCACATCCTCAGGAACACAACTGTTTTGGCTGCCAATAGCATTCAACAGATGAAAACAGCAGTTCATTTCCAGCACGTCAGAATCCAGGATCCCAACAACGGGGAAAACTTGGTGGTGTACAGAATAGGACCCAAAGCACAGAAGATGAGCAGTTAGCACAAGAAGGAAAACGTGTACTGCTTGGAAGAAGGCCACGAAGTAGAATAAATCAAATAGCATGGAATATCCCCCTGAACTTTTTGTATAACCCACAGGAAAAGAGCTCTGTCATTACAAAACAAATACATAAAGGCAGCTTTTAGCCCTTTCCTTGATTACGGTGTGTTAGACAGCAATTTGCTATTCAGGGATCAAAAGCTAAATGTAACGTATGGGATTACATGAGATTTTACAGAAAATAAGAAGTGTTCAGAGTCCTATAATAAAATGTTTAACATTCATGGAGGTTTTGGAAACTTACTAATGGGCTTCATGCAGAAAAACGTTTCTTAAATGAGCAGTGTGTACAATGAACCCAGATTTGCTTCTGCATTATAGTTAATTACTCCCCAACGGTCTCTAAACCTCATATTTAGGAAGAAGTTTTTGCACTATGTGCAGAGAAAATAATTTCACAGCTGCACATGAGGATGAATTAGTGAGTAATCGTTGGGCCATTTATTTTTCCAACATCTCCAGTCTGAAACAGATCTATAGAAAGTTTCCAAAGACTTGGGTGTATCTTTTTCAGAACACAGCTATCACTGCAAAACTGGGAACAAAATACTCTTCCTTCACTTTGGCACAATGATTTGGGGGCACAGAGCAGCATCGTAGCACCTGAGCTTTACTGTGCAGCACAGTCCCAATGGGAACCCCCATTAGTATCCAGAAATGCTCTCTCTTTGGCTCTCTGGCTCTCGGGCATCCCCATCATGTCACATTAATGGTTTGGTCAGGGCAAGTAGAAAAATCATGTCTGAAGTCGAGGAAATGGTTTCGCACAAAGTTAGTTCTGCAGGTCTGGTGCATGCTAACTTCTCAGCAAGAAGTTCTAAAAATGAACACATTTCCCAGTGATCCTCATCCTCACACTCCTGACACGCACGTGTTCTACATGGAAGAGCAGAATTACGCTACAGCATTCAGAAACTGAATGTTCAGAGTTAGGACTGTGAGGGTAGAAATGAATCTCAGAATGCAAAGTTTGTCTTTTCTATTAACGGGAATTAGGACTTACTTTAAAAGTCGTCCCATTCACCTGTCTACTATTCAGAGTGACTCAAAGAGAACCATTCCCATTCATGTGCCGATAGAGAACAAGCAAAAGAGAGGGAAAACATGAAGGACTTGAGAAAAAAAACAACATTTTCCCATGTGCACTTAAAAGATCCAAAGTGCAATCCCATGAATAACTGCGTACACACGTAGAAAGAGAAGTATAGAAAAGAAGCGGTGAACCAGCAGGAGCTCTGCCTTACCCTACAGCCCCCCAAACCGTGGCTGATGTGGATGGAAGATATTGACCTTGCTCCAGTTTTACTGGCTGTAGAATTGCTGTTATTCATCCCAGAACAATATCAGGCTCTCCAGTAGCCAGAGTAACCAGAGTGATCAGGATAATGAGAGCACTCAGAAGAGGTACAGGTTTTATCCAAGACTACAACGGTAAAAATAAATTATCATTTAGAGAAAGAAAAGCATCCTTAAATCAACAGAGGAAGTATTTTGCCTATATTCGTTTTGAATAATGATACGTGAGAGTGTGACAGCAATGCTGAAGACAGAGCTCCACCTTTAGAATTAATAACCTTATTGCTCCATTAGTACATTTAATTCTATTTTTTTACATGGATTCTGACTGGAAGTCATTAGCTTTCTTTTTCATAGCATCACAGTCTGCACAAGTTACATTTTTATGACTAATTCCATCAGCTACAGCCTTCTAGGCACATTACTGTACCAGAAAAATAATTCACATTTTATTCATGAATTCTGGGTTTAAGGAATATTTCCATAATTTTAAAATAAAATCTGTGCCTACCACACATTTTTCCGCTAGCTAACTTGAAAGCACGTATGCTAAATTTTGTGATCAATCATCAATTTCAATTCAGTCTACCAGTGACAGCCCTTAAGATGATAATTTAAACACTGGCCAAAGCTGAATTCCTCATCTTTGACAGAGGTGAGAAGGAAGTAATTTGGGCAGGGCTTTTCCTTTCTGTCTTCAAGTCCATTTTAGGATAAACCAAAGCTAGAAAACAGTTCTTGTTTCCCTTCTATCAAACCCACATGCATTATTTAAAGCAGGAGTTGGGTACGCCAACGCTTCCAGATACTCCAGAATGAGAAGTCAAAGGGAAACCAAAGCTATGGCAGTTCATAAGTCTGTACTGGTAGGGCACTGGGGGGGGTCACACACCTTGGAGAGTGCGCACTGCTATTGCTCTATTGCTAAAAGCAACAACAGAAAACAAAATACAACTTTCTTGGAAAGAAAACTTTTTTTTTTTTTTTTTTCCCCTTTGAATTAAATGCATTCATCTTTAGCTATTTTACCCTTCAACACTCAGAACAGTTTTTTGTTTTTCTTTTTGCTACAGAAAATCAGCTGCCTGCTGAGCAACTCGAGGCATTCGGCAGCCCCCAGCCAGACCATGGAGCTGCTGAGCTCCCATAAATCCTTTCTGCTCCAACTCTCTGGGACTCAGAGTTTAAAATTGGGTAAGAAATCAAGGATGGTCATTTAGCCTTAAAAAAAAAAAAGAGCCAGCAGTCTTTGTGAGACTCAGAGAGGAGAATAATATGCAGATTGCTCCAAAAGTAATGCCTCCTCATTTTTTTCCACGGAAACTACAGCAGATATAAAGAGCACAATAGCACAGCTTGATAGAGCACATTCTCAGCTATAAATCACTATTTTTCAACACTGCCATCACCACGAGCTATGCATTTTCACACAACTTGCAAGCACTGATGAACATCAAACGCATAATTTTTTGCTTATGGAGGAATTTAATTCCACCCCTTTGCTTCATCTGCACTTCCATGTCAGATGCTATTTTGTCAGACTGCCCCTCCGCTCCCATCTGTCACATGGCAACAAAATGTAATGTAATATTGGTGGGAAGGTTCCACCTCTGTTGCCATCCCACCAATATCTGTCCCTGACATTGTGTGCTAACATCATAAAATAGGAGGCATTACTTTCGGAGCAGCCTTCTCGTATTAATTAATAGAGTATTTAGTAAAAGAAATGGGAGTACCTGATGATCCCAAGTGATGAATTTCAGCAGCTCCCTCTTCACCAGGACAATAAGCATTGTCCAGTGCCTCAAAGGACATTTGTCCTACAGCTACCAGTGCTACAGAATTCTCTGAACTTCATCCATGCTTCATTGGTAGGGAGATCAACGTCCACAAACTGTTAAAGCCCAAATATATTTTTAAGCCAAACGTTTTTTCATTATTCATCTTCGGCTTTGATGGTAAATCACAGAATCATAGAATGGCCTGGGTTGCAAAGGAGCACAACGCTCATCCAGTTCCAACCCCCTGCTGTGTGCAGGTCACAAACCAGCAGCCCAGGCTGCCCAGAGCCACATCCAGCCTGGCCTTGAATGCCTGCAGGGATGGGGCATCCACAGCCTCCTTGGGCAACCTGTTCCAGAGCCTCACCACCCTCTGAGTGAAAAACTTCCTCCTAGATCTCCATAAAGTTAAAAATAAATCTGAAGCTGATCACACTGAACTGCAAGTACTGCCATTTCTGACAGGAAAACAGTTGCGCATAGTTCACAGTTATGTCAGCTGGTGTAAATGGTTATAGCTCCACAAAGATACTTACAGAATGGCAAATAACTTTAAATGATATCACAGGATACATAGTTTATGCTCCAGAAGGCAGATTTAAGGCTTTGCTCTTCACCTTCAATTCCAAATTCCCTATTACTCACGCCTTTACCTATTTATTCTTTTTAAAGTGGTGCCAAATTCATTTCCATGTCTCATTGCAACAGAACTCTGTTTTTAGGCATCTACAGCTAATCTTTCTCCTTTTTGTCGCATCACAACGTGCACAACTATTTCTGTGCAGACCCATTTATAAATGGTCTGTGAGAGCACAGCCAGCCTGACAGAGACCATCAGCGTGTCTGGGGCTGAAGCACCTGAAACAGTGGGTTTGATTCAGCATCAGCATTGCTTCAGCCCAAGGAAAAGGCAGAGAACAGATGTATTCACTGCCTGTAGCTGGAGAAGATCACAGAATCATAGAATCACAGAATGGCCTGGGTTGAAAAGGACCACAATGCTCATCCAGTTCCAACCCCCTGCTGTGTGCAGGTCACCAACCAGCAGCCCAGGCTGCCCAGAGCCACATCCAGCCTGGCCTTGAATGCCTCCAGGGATGGGGCATCCACAGCCTCCTTGGGTAATCTAAAATTATGTGCAACATGTAAGGAAAAAAATAGATTAAAGGAAAAAAAAATCATGGTGAATGTTGTTAGAGCCACAATCTGGGTCACAGAGAAGTTTTAGGATCTCCATTCTTGGAGATTGCTGACATGCAGCTGGGGGTTACCACAGAGACACCTGATCCAACTTTGAAGTTAGTCTTGCCTCAAGCATGGAGTTGAACTAGAGACCTCTGAGAGATCACTTCCAGCCTGAATAATTCTATAGTTGGATCAGGGATGTCCTTCTGAAGGAAAATTGTCTGACCTAGCTGTGTTTTCAGCCCCTATCTCAGGATACACCCACACTGATCCCTACTCAAGCCCAGGATAAGACATGAACTTCTTTTCCCCGTTAATATCCTGTGTGGCCAGGTTGTGACAGTATAATCATGAGGTTCCCAACTCCATAACAGGGTGTGAGGGCCCTACAGCAACACATGCCCCTGTCTCATGGTGGAGATACACACAACCACGCTGTGTCCTCACCTGTTCCTCTGTGCTCAGAACCTCTCATTACCTGTAGGAGTCTGGGGAAAGTACAGTTCAAGAGCTTCCTGAGAAGTGGCAATGGAAGAAAGCCCTTTTTCACTTCAGGCACTTGGCACTGAATCTTCCTGCCTTTTGAAAGCAGTGTTTGTGCCAAACTAATACGCTTTCACAATCTTTCCAGTGGGAAAAGAAAATCAACACCTAATGATTATTCTGCAGATACCTGCTTGAAAATTAACTGAAGGCACAGTCCAAAGAAGTGCTTATGCCAAATCTCAGGCATTTAAATACCTTCCAAAGCTTCTTGAACTGGGGATTGCATTACCAACCCCTGACAAGGGCAGGAACTTTCTTTCCAAAGAAATATCCGATACCATCTCTCTGTTATACAAGAAAATCTGAATTTTTTCCCAGTAGGCACAGGGGATAAAATAAAACAAAACATTTAATAAAGCCTCAGGGAAACCTCCTCAAACACAGATCTTGCCACTGTTTTTAATCCCAACATAGAAAATCACTACTAAATTACTTGCAAACTGAAAAAAGCATATTTCATGTTTTTTCACAGCAAGAGGAAAATGGATTTTCTTAGACACAAGTTCAAGTAATTACATTCTTTAAGGCCATAATAGTGAATCACTACCATTCTGTCCAAAACCAAATAGCATTAATTTCCTCCTCTTCTCTCATACTGAGTCAGGAAGGCCTTCATTTCTTCTTAAGACGTTTCAAGGAAACACAAGCACACAGCAGACATCTTAATCTACCCTCCAGCAGCCAGACTAGCAGCCTTGTTTTTTATTTTCCCTTGGTGGAAGAGCACCTGAGAAACTCAGGAGGAGGTGCAGATACTCCATCACTCCCTGTGATGATAAACTGGCAGAAATACCATAGCAGAATAATCCGAGCCTCATCGTATACATTTATTCATGGAACGACTACAAAGTAGTTATTCACATTTTCTATAAGGAGATATAACACCAAACTGCTTTTTTTTTTTTCTTTTTTTAATTTTCTTTCTCGTTTTTCTTTTTCCCCCCATTGTTGTAATCTTTTCTCTTTAAAAAAAGGAAATTTGTCCTCAGTGGCTGAAATTCACCACTGCAAAAAGACCAGATGCACACCCCTCCATCTCCTGTGTAGGTATATTACCAAGTGCTGCGTTTATTTTCTGTGCATAGACTTGAGTTAAAATTTGGATTTTGCTTCCTCCTTATTGATAGATGACTGAAAGCATTGCATATCAGCACTGAAAGGCCAACCCTTGCTATAGGGATTGAGTGATCAACCCCAGGCTGTGCCAAGGACATGAGGCAATCATTACCTGTATGTATGCACACATGGCAGCACACACCTAAAGGTACACAAGGAAGTAGGTGTATTTTTAGAAGACCATGAAATCATTTGGTCTCAAATGATGTTTTTGAGGTCATCTCACATGCAGTAAAAACAAAATCAACAGCTTTACATTACTGTATATATTTTGCAGTAGTAATAGGGAGCAGCAGTCAATTTGGAGAGGAAGCACATGAGTGTTTGCAAGGCCAGAACCATGAGTCATGCCATGAATGAGCACCCAGCATGAAGTAAAACATGGGCCCATTTTAGGGAGAATGGTGGTGACTCATCTATTTGTTAATAAGGTCAGTTTCTTAAACAAGCAAGAACTGGTTTGATGTTGCATTTGTAGCTTTCTGTCCACCCCAAATCTTTGTGCCTTCAGAAAAGCATGCCAGGTTTGTATCACTGCTCATCTACTAATGAAGAAACAGGGATTTATTATGCAATGACTTGGGGCACACCCTGCTCCACATGCCATCCATGATCCAAGGAGAACTTTCCATTTGCTTTTGCATGTGGACCCCATGTGGGCCGGCTGAAATCAGCAACACGTCGCTGCTCCTCACCTGAAATTGCTTCTCCTGGCCTTGATTCTCTCAGAAAGCACACGAGCCTGCAGAACCTGCTAATTCAAAGCTCAGAGAGGTATTTATTTTAAGCAGTGAAATGTTTAGTAGAGGTCTCCTACCTAAAGCAGCACTATTAATATGTACGAGTATCCTTCCTGCTGTCAGCGCTTCCTGAGCTTCAAGAAATCACAGTATCAGATAAGCAAGGCAAAAGCAAAGAAAAATAGAAGGTATTTATAACAAAGATTGTTCCTAACAAACTGGAGAACTGCATTTCTTTTTGTCTTCAGCTTCTAACATGGCTGTTTAAAATAGAAGGAATCCACTGGATCCTAGGAATGTTGGAGGACAAAGGCTGATAAATAATTTAAATAACTCCATAAAGAAATTATAAAAGAAAACAAAACAAACACATAAGAACATGCAAAAGAAAATGCAAAAATGCATTTTCCTCCTCTTCTAATATTTATTCTTTTCTGTAGAACTGATCCATACGGACCTGAAAGGGCACAACTGTTAGCACAGCATTTCTCTGATCTAAATATACCACAGATGGATATTTTGGTACACGAGAAATAAGGGAAACCCTAAAAATAAGAGTAGGTAGAAAAGATTATTCTTAATGACAGGTATGAAAGAAAAGACAAAGAACAACATCAGACAGACGTAGTAAAAAGAACTCATCTCTGTGATGTCTTCAATTAAAGATCAAAAATGAACCACAAAAGTGTAAACCTCCAAAGCTGAACTTGAAGAGTGCAAAGTTTCAGAACAGGTTTTTTCTTTTCAATTGAATATATGAAGATATATACACACAGTGCCATAAAATGCAATATGAGTCTCCCAGATGTACTTTGTAATGGCCTGGTTTGATGCCTCGGGATTTTGTTTGCTTGCTCTCCAATACCCCATTTTCTAGAAAGAAAAAAAAAAGCACACCTAATTTACATGGACTTCATTACACCATTTGATATGGTTTCACCAGGGAAATTACCAGGTGTCCTCCAAAGAAAAAGACAAACAACATGATAGCAAAACCACCATAGAGATGAAAATGGATTAGGATGAGAAACCGAATCCTGGATTGGGAACGAGTCGCTTGTTGAGATTGGGAAGGTTTGATAGTCATTTAATTTTTTTATTTTCATGAGATCATGATAAAACATTTACTTTGGGAATTAAGTGTACTCGTCATTCAAAGCTGGGAGGTGATGTTCCTGCCACTGGGAAAGGCAGGAACATCACCCAGGAGAAGCTGGATGGCTTGGGGGCTGGATGGTAGAGCCTAGCTGGGCATCACAATGAAACCACCACAGCAGCGAGATGCTACTAGTTGTGCAAGTACCAAGGATGGCTGTGCTTTACTGCCATGAGCGTGCAAACCAGCATCAGCACACACCCAGGAGCTCAGAGGCTGGGCAAAGCGAGCGTGGTTGGGCTGCACCTGTCTGTGGGAGAGAACAAAAGAGTAAGCTTGGATGAAAAAAGGAAAAGGCTCAGCTTGTACAAGCCGGTCAGACTAAGAGCACAATGGGACAACACAGGGTGCTTCCACCAAAGTGAGAGCAATCATCTCCACCACTCCTGTGTCCCCACTGCGCTTCTTTCCATGGGCTTCATTGAGGTGTGGTCATGTCTACAAGTCTTGCTTTATAATAAAGAGATTTCACAAACAGTGCTGTAATAGCCCAGCCATGCCTCCCATAAAGCGTTCTGAATTCCAAGTATTCCTGTGCCTTTCTCAGTAAGTTCTGTGTTTGCACTAAAGAACATTTTCTTCTTCAGCTACATCAATCATCCAAATAGCCTTTAGCACCTAAGCGATTGCATGGTTTTCTATGTGCCAATTTGCTTTCATCCACTCTTACTCACTCCTACACCGTTAAATATCCTGCTCTGCTGCACCCCATCACCTTCCGTCCTGCTCCTTCCCAACCTGCAGCACTATGAGGTGGCACCTGAGGACCCCGCAGCCCTTCCCTCCCATCAGCACTCACCCAGCCTTGCTCCAAGGATGCTGACCCACAGATACACCCAGCAGCACTGCTCCCACAGATCAACGTCTCACTCATTTTACATTCTCCCCTTCTTCTCCCTTTGATCAGATGCAACTTTATACACACATGCAGTCATCTTGTAAGCCTGCTTTCCATTGTCAGCACTGAACATAGTCAGTATAATAATTTTTTTAAATTATTTTTTAATTATTATTTGTTCTAACCATGTGGCTTTTTAACTAAATCTTATTAGCTGGGCTTTAAAAAAATCTTGATAGCTTGTTTGTTTCTAGTTGCTTCATTTCTTTTATTCTAGGTTCTTCCCTCTCAGTGGGGAGGAAGAAAAAGTGGACAGATATCAGGATGTTTGATCAGTGTTAGCTTAATTTAATTTAATTTAAAAAAATAAAAGAAAAAAATTGACTATTAAAAATCTTATGACTTTTTTTCCCAAAATTGTGCTTGGGAAAATATATTCCAATATCAATTAAAGGTTCTATTTATTTTCTGAATACAACTTTTTAAGTTTGAGCTTTTTTTCCTACTTGTTTTATTGTTCTATAACTTCAGGTAATGTCCTTCTATCTCATACTCATTATAACTCGCATTAAATTATCCTTAGAGTTATTTAGTAACTCCATTATGAACTGTAGATCTTTCACTTTAATTCTCTTCCATCCTTTTAAGAAACCTATTCATTAACATCAACTTTTTCTTCCATACATTCCCCCCCTCTGAAAGCAAACAGCCAACAATCCCCTATGCTGACCACATCTGGATGCCTTATTCCCTAATAATGGGTAACATCTGCCTTCTGCTACAGCTCACAGGGACAGATTCTGAGCTCTTACATTAAAGCAAATCATAAACATCTTTCATTAAACAAGAAGGCCTAATCATCTGTCGGATAGACATCGGTGTAGTCTCCCTTGACTTGTACTAGACAAAGACCAATGGTGTTGATACATCTTCAGTGGGATCAGAAGCAGGCTCTTCATTTAGAGAAATCATTTAATTTTTAAAGCATTTGACTGTTTTAATAGACATCATCTATGAATGAGTCAGGGTGTGTAATATGCCTGAGGCGAGAAGGGAAAGGTTCATTAACTCTGGGAGAATAGGCAGATGGGCACATTGGGATAGAGCTGTGACAGCTCCGAGTTATGTAAGAAGTGAAGAGAGAGGACTTGGATGCCACGTGCATGTGTGCAGGAGTCATTTCCATGGGAGCAAATCGCAGTGACACAAGCTGTCATTTACGACATCAGCAAATGAGTCAGGAAAAATGAAGGGAAAAGAGACCAAACGTAATGGAAAACACTTCAGCTTCCAGCATGACGCGAAAGGTAGGGGAGGTCTGTGAAACCCAATGCAATTTGTACAAATCTGATTCTCTTTATGAACGTGCATATGGAGAAGGACTTTGTGCAGTTCCAATACTCTCACCGATATGGTGCACGATGCATGCTGGGACTGCAGCAAGGAAAGCACTCGCGTTTCTGATGCTGCAAAGAGCAAGTGACATCATTCAAACATCATTCAAAGCAGCCATTTCCTTTTTTTAAAGGAATACTTTTTCTGTGTTTACCTCAAATCTGGGTAACACTTGACAGGCACGTCAGCAGTGTCTTCCAGCCAGACTGTGAATGACTGCTGCATCTGGGCCAGTGAATAATGCTGAAAACCAAAGACAGCCATCCTGATGTGAGCAGCTGATACAGGGAGAGCAATCTCTCCCTACACAGTCTGAGCATCAGAAGGAGCTGGTCAAATGCATTTTAATCAACTTGACTGGAGAAAAATAATGGAAACTATCAAAACAATTCATCCACGAATCAGGTAGTGTCTGCATCTTAATAGTTGGAACAAAGGCAGCTGAACTCTAATGGAGTCATTTTCTCTTGAAAGCGATTACAAAATTTCTTTCCCTTTGTCAGCAAGGTAATATCCATGTGAACAGCTCAGAGTGAAAGAATTTAAAATCCATCAATTGTCAAAAGTGAGGAAAAACATGTTTTTTCTTATTCCTGTGGGTAAAGCACACCTGAAAAAGGAATAATTCCAGCAGGAGCCAGGCTGCTCTAGCAAGAACAAGCCCTACACAAGAGGAAAACACTCCATACGAAATAACAGAGCAGGTCCATCACTCCTGACTTTTCATCTCCAACAGCTTCAGTACCACCACAGACTCATACTGGATGCTGATGCACTGCGTTATCAGCGAAGGGGAATTCTGCCACTGACCCCAGTTCAGCAGGAATTTTATTCAGTCTCACAAGGAGTGAAAGTACGTTATAAAGCAGAAGCCAGAAGTCTGGATTCTGATCTCATTATTTGACCACTTTTCCTGCACGTACCAGCTCTGGGTAAGGCTTCCCTACTGTACCAGTCTGACATGTGGAATGAACGCAGACTGAGCCTGGGTATGTCAGTGCTATGACAAGACAAACACCTCTCGAGTTCAGACAGTTCAATTACCACTTTCTTTTCTTTTCATTTTATAAATCCTCCACCAACCAATGAAAGATCACAGGGCTATTCCAGAAAAAGCAGCATCGGGCCAGCTAGCCTAATATTTCAGGTTACTTTACACCCAAGAGTGAAAAAACTGCAAACACATTTTGATAAATGGCAGCACTTGAAAAAGAAGCAATTATGCTAGTTGCATTAATTAAGAGGCAATAATGGACTTCCATGTGCAGATGAGCTAAAAATTTCATAGTATAATTTTTAAATTACACTGACATCTTCTTTCTCTCATACACATCTGACCCTCAAGGAAGATTTGCACTCTAAGGCCAAAGTGGTAACAAACACAATTCTCAGTTGCCAGTTTTATGACATGAAAGCAGCACAAATAGCAATTAGAAACACTGGATACTGAGCGAGGCTGAAACCAGCTTTGTCCACAGAGGTCAAGAGGAGCACATCCCACCCCACTGATGCTGCTTGTGACAGCACTCAGTTTGTGGGGCTGAAGCTGCTACCTTCAGACTTGGGGATGTGGCACAAGCATTAGTTTTTCATAAGTATTTTACAATAGGGATGATGAGGCAGTGGCACAGCTTCGTCCAGAGAGGTGGTGGTGCCCCATCCCTGCAGACACCCAAGTCAGGCTGGATGGGCTCTGAGCACTGATGGAGCTGTAGGTGTTCATGTTCAGCGCATAGAGTTAGACCAGATTGTCTTTAAGGGTTCCTTCCAACTCAAAATGATTCTATTAGCATTAATTTGGGGGCTGAACAAAGAAAAGAGAAGGAATTCAGTAGAGTTTGTGGGCTTGAATGCACAATTCTGCTAGCAGGTTCTTTAACAATCTTGCTCAGTAACTCTCAGAAGTAGAACTAACGCATTCCTATTGACAAAAGATCCTTGCATAATGACCTTCCACAATCTGCCATCCTTGTAACACAGAGCTATGTGAACATCTGGACCTTCAGGAGGAAAAATTTGAGCGCAGACTCCTTGTTTCCAGATTTCCTTAGGCAGATATGCTCTGCTCCAAAATTAACAGACCTCCCAGTGTCATTAAAACCAAAATCTTACCCACGCTCTTTGTTGTGCAAGGCTGAGCTGTCAGAAAACCAAGGCGTTCAGTACAGAATCTGATACAAAACAGGACTGTGTTTTCTGTTGGAGAAAGCCATTCTGGGCAAGACCACCAATAGACAGCATGATGCTGGTGATGTGCTGCTGTGCAACGCTATGCAAGAACTTTTAGGAAAAAAAGCAACAATAAAACAAAAAACAGACCAAGGAGGTCCCTGAGCATTATTCCAGACCAAGCCCAAACACACCTGGGAAAACCCATCAGCAGCACTGCAGCAGGAAGGAGGGACGACAGAAGAAAGACATTCACCAAAGTGTGAGCACTGCAGTTACAAACCAGTGGGACTGAAAGGCAGCCAGCAGCCATTAAACACACTGCACAGAAGTACCAGTTTGCAGTTCCTGAGCAAAACAGAAGATTTTGCACATAGCTGCTGTCTCAGAGCATACATACA
This sequence comes from Meleagris gallopavo, assembly GCF_905368555.1. Lineage (NCBI taxonomy): Eukaryota > Metazoa > Chordata > Aves > Galliformes > Phasianidae > Meleagris > Meleagris gallopavo. The sequence continues at coordinate 2,720,853 of NC_139412.1, read as the reverse complement.
GCTGGGAGAGCTGCTGAGATGCAAAAATGTTAGAAACCAAACGCTTCTAAAACATTGGAGAAACTCACCTCAGTACAACTGAAGCAGCCAGAGAAGTCTTGCAGTAGTTTGTCTTTCTATAAATAAAAAAATAGGTTGAACGCAAAGATCTCGTTTGAGCCAGTGAGAAGTGCAAGGTAAGGCACGTTGTGCTAAAGCTGTTCCATTGCTGGACAAGCTGTATCAGTGCACGTCATCTGAGGACAAAGAGATCACCTAAGGTTAGAGGATGCCATAGGAGCCCTACTAAGGTTCAATAACTTCACCAAATATGGGGCCCAAGCCCCACAAAGCCTGAAGGCAACACAGCCCAGAAGGGAAGAATTCTGGAAGGAAGAAAATGTAATCTTGTTTTCACTTCCCCAGCAAAGCTGTGTGGGAGGACAGACGTTGTTCAAGCACGGATCTGAGAAAGAAAGCAGAAAAAAAACCCAACAACAACCACCACCAAAATCTAGAGATTGTAACTTCATTGAGGTTTCATAAGGCATAACAGCACCAAGCAAACTCTTCACATCTGAGGCCTCTGCAGTATTAAATTCATTTAGAGAACTGAAAGACATAATACTTTGTACTTTCTAGATAAAAGCACTGTTGTAGTCATCCGGGTGTAGAAGGGCTTTAGTCTCCCAAAAATATCAAATGCTGCAGTGCAGAAACTCCACAACACTGCAGGACTCAGCTCTGAATCAGACGGGCTGATTCATTCAGAAACAAGGTGCTGCGCTTCTCCCCTTGATCCTGCTCAGCAAGCTGCTGCAGCCCACTGAGAACAAAGCAGCTTCTGCTACTTCATGTGGCAAATGAAATAAAATCTCTTCCTTTGAGCGCTCACAGAACAGGGCTCCTCACCCAGCTGCCAATGAGCCACGAGGCGGCGGCGGCAGCACTGAGGAATGGGACTGGGAGGGCAGGGTTGGAGAGCTGGAAGAATGGGGCTGAGAACTGGAGATAGTTTGGTGGTTTGCTTGTTATCATAATACAGCCAAAAAAAAAACCAACAAACAAACAAGACCTGAGAAATGCCTCAATCCCTGGAGACATTCAAGGTCAGGCTGGATGTGACTCTGAGCAGCCTGGTCTGCTGGTTGGTGACCCTGCACATAGCAGGGGTTGGAACTAGATGAGCATTGCGGTCCTTTTCAACCCAGGCCACTGTATGATTCTGTGAAAAGCAAAGGTTTACAAAGTTGAATAAATCATGCAGATTACTCCCAGGAGAGAAAGAGAGATAGACCAAGCAGCACAAAACAGGCCTGGATATTAACAGATGAAAATGTTGAATAAGCGCTTTTACAAGGTTGGCTGAAGCATACCTCAAAGCTGGAAATTCAATCTTCTTGTTTTTGTTGGCTTTGTTGAACAACATCATAAATAGTTCCGGCAAACATTGAAACAACAATACACCTTGCTCCTACTTGCTGCTATTTGATATTAGGGGAGTTCTTTTACTTTGTTTCTCCTAAACCATAAAAGCAAAGTCCAGTAAGTGAGTTACTCAGAGTGGGAAAAGAAGAGCGTTCATCACGTTGTCCAGATCACGTCAACCTACCAGTTGGGCATCACACAGCCCTCCTGATCTGAGCCCTCCTTGCTAGTGCCAAGAGATCTCATTTTCACAAGAAAGCTTTTATTTGTCATCTACAGAGCCCTGCAGAAACTTAGCATGAACCGAAGAGCAATAATCCATATAAGCAAACCAAACACGTTCCGTATTAAACAGAAGGCTAAAAGAAGCTATAGGCACCAAAACAACCCCAAGCATCCTAGTCTTCTGCCTTACTGTTCCACCAAGAAAAGGAAAAACTTCCCAGAAAGAGTGGCAGTGCAGTGGCACAGGACTGCCCAAGGAGTGGTGGGGTCACCATCCCTGGAGGTGCTCCAGAACTGTGGGGATGTGGCACTGAGGGACGTGGGGATGGGCACGGTGGGGTTGGGCTTGGGGATCTTAGAGCTCTTTTCAACCTGAATGATTCTGTGATTCTATGAAAAAGGCACACTGCATTAACACAAGGAGCTGATAAACAAGCAGACAAGACTGCACCATTTCAGCCCACCAGGCTATGCCACCTGATGACATTTTCCCCAGCAGTGGGCACTTGACTGCACCATTTCCATATTTTTATACAGACAGAATACAGAGACTCTTAGAAACACCAAATGCATACAACTTATCCACAAGCAAAGCTATATTCCTAAACAATTTGCCTAGACAAGGAAACAAAAGCCTTTATTAAAATACATCCCTACCTCTTTTCTTGCTTACTTAGAAGTTCTCTTTACAGATACAGACAGCACAGAGCATCGTTGTGCTGGTGCACTTCACACAGTTATCAAAAACAAAGCCATACATCCCCTGATTTATAAGGAACAGCATCTGGGCACTTCAGTCTCTTCCTCTGTGTTTCAACATGCCTCAAACCACCAGGGAATTGCTCCTTGCCAGGACCATCCCTTATTTTAAGGAGATTTTTTGATGCTTTTATCAGCTTCCACAAATACTGAGCTCTGCGCTGGTTCCTGAGATGTAGAACTACTAAAACACTGCCTAGGCCCTGCCAAGGTCATTGAAAAGCCAGATTTTTCCCCAGTTTACAACTCAGGCTGGAAGGCAAAAAGTTTGTCTGTTATATCCAAGCAGTTTGGAAGGGAGATCCTTCCCTTTTCTGTCCTAGTGCTAAGCATCGCACTGAGCTGGGCAGGCAGGAACTGTCACAGCTGTGTCATCAGGATCCCCTACAGATGGCCCTCAAATCACTTCCCCAGAAGACTGAATAAGTCCTCCTGTGGCTTTTTTTGTGTGTGTGTTTGTGTGTTCTTTCCCTTCAGCCTTTCTGCTGGTGTCATTTTCCAGCCACCACAAATCTCTGCTGCAAATTGCTGTTATGTACTGTGCTCCTGGAAGAGGGCTAGGGCAGAATTCAGAGGCAAGAGTTGTCTTCCTACATGGAAAAAACAGAATTTTGCACCTTTTCCTTCTCCTCGCTGGCTGTATCCCAGAGTACCACCAGGCTTCTTCCAGTGCAAATACTGCACAGGCACTGTGTTACCTCCATAGTCCACAGCATACAATTAGAGATAGAAAATACTTACAACCAGGGATGCAAGGTCGATGCTGCAAAGTGTGGACAAAACATGCAGCAGCTCAGGATGCACCTGAAACAGGAGCTAAACCACTCAGAACCTGTCCAACAGGATGCACTGCTGTTAGGGCTGTATTTATGGGCATCAAGGTGTACTTGCCAGGCTTCCTCCACAGCACAAAGGGAGAAAGCAGGAGTATGAACAAGTAATTGCTGGCTTCTGCAAATACAAAAGGGCTCCATTCTGCTGCATCCACTTAACGACGAGCAGAGATTGTTTATTCTCTCATATGCTCTTTGGCCATTAAGGCTGTCTTGCTTATGCTTGAAGAAAATGAATCTGCTTTATCTCAACACCTCTGATAAATTCTGGCAATCCTGTTTACTTGTTTTGCTTGCAACTGCTAAGATGCAATGAAAAGTGTGCTTATTGCTGGAGTTGGTTGGAAATAGTTCCACAAAACATTTTCTATGCCAAAAAAGGTGTTACACCAACACAGGAATGTTTGTGGGTTGTTTCTTTTTTTTTTTTTTTTTCTTTTTTGGTTTGGTTTTTTTTTTGAGGGAAAAAAGTACTTTCCTCAATGGAAAGTACTAGCAAAAAATATACAGAAGGTTTGATTCATACCATTTGAATGCAACAATAATCCTGAAGCTTGAGGTTGTTTTTTTTTTCATTTTGCTGACAGCAGAAGCAAAAACAGTTCCATATTGGAAATGGCTCTGGCCATGTCCTTAAGGCCAGCAGCAAAAGAGAGAGACGCCGTGCTGCTCTTTGGATCTAACACCTTTTCTTCTCCCATCCTAGGATAAAAATGTGCAAACAGCAACCTCATGGAACACAAATTCCAACCTCATGGAATACAAACTTTTTGTTTTTCTCTTCCTAATGAACTTCACAAAGAATGCACCATAGTTATGCCTTCAAATGAAACTACTATGCTACCAGAGATGCTTAAAAAGCTCTCTTCTTTGGCTGCAAACGCTGTCACAACAATCTCCAAACTGTCACTTCAGCAACTGCCCCACAAGGAAAAACATATTTCTTCTAATTAGTCAAAATCCTAACTCTGTTTGAAGAGTATAATTTGATCTTTTTTTTTTCCCCTAGAAACTCATTAACTACTTGAGTTTAATTATTAACATTTGTTTTAAAGAAATCATCGAATTAGTTTCCAGTAGTGCAATTGTGCTGCTGCTCTGATGAGAGGATGCTTATTGCTGTGGTAGGTGGGCACATCACCATGGGAGGTAGCACAGTCCAGCTCCATCTCAAACCTCATCCAAATACCAAAGAGCTGGATTGGCTCTGAGCTCACTAGGTGACCTCAAGCAAGTTAACCTATTTTCCTTTTGAAGTATATTTAGGTTGGTCAGGTTGTGAACTGTTTGGAACAGGGAGTAAATGGAATGGTTAATGTCGGAAGGATGGGAGGGAATGGCCTCAAGTTGCACCAGGGGAGGGTCAGGTTGGGTTGAAGGAAACATTCCTCTGAAAGAGTGGTGAGGCATTGGTACAGGCTGCCCAGGGAGGAGTTCCACAACTGTGGAGATGATTTAATGGGGAACATTGGTGGTAGGTGGATGGTTGGACTAGATGATCTTAGAAGTATTTTCCAACCTTAGTGATTCAGTGATTCTAAGGGAGCTCCCCTTGCTCAAGCAGGAGCACCTAGAGTAGGTTGCCCAGCACTTCTCCTCCTATTTCTCCTCCTTCGGCTCCTCAGTGCTTAATAAAGTGCCCATCACAACAGAACACCGAGGTCATCATTGCAGTAATAGCTGCTGACACCTTAAAGAGCAGAGCTGGCAGGGAGTGAAGGCGTCAACTCTTTGGGAATGTGCTCCTGATGTTGTGTTGGTAAAGTGGAGCTCTCAGTATGAGCGAGAAATCATGTAAAAATTCATGCATTACCAGGGCATAATGCCAGGGTTATCAATGTTAAGGCTCCTGCAGGGCCATGAGAAGCAAGAAATCTGCTAGAAAAACCGCAGTCTTCTGGGATAAAACTGGATGAGAATGATTCCCAGATAGGAGCCTTTCAACAAAGCAGAAGGCCATGATTTATTCAGTAACAAACAGGTTTTCAGACAGTGTTGCAAACGCTGAGTGCCCAGGCACAAGCACCTGCCTAGCTTCAGTTATAAATTGCATGATCTACCGTAGGGCTCTGCATCCCTCCCTGGCCAAACCAACCCAGAACTCTTCGGACACCATGGGGTGGCTGCAGAGTACAGGAAATTCCCCTTTTTGAAACACAGGTTGTGCTCCAGGAGGTCACAGAAAGACGTAATCAAAAAACCATTTTCTCTACGAAACAATTCAATTTGGTAAAATAAATAAAGAAATAAATGAAATCAAACTATTCCTTCTTTTGGTATAAATTAGGAACGTTAATGTGTTCAAGGATTCTGTTAAAAGTGAACAGACACAAAGCTTCATGAACAGGTTGAAATGGGTTGGGTGCCCCTGTAGACACCCAAGATCAGGCTGGATGAGGCTCTGAGCACTGATGAAGCTGTGGGTGTCCCTGCTCAGTGCAGGAGTTGGACCAGATGGCCTTTAAGGGTCCCTTCCAACTCAAAACAATTCTATGATTCTTTGTTTTCTCAGACTCCTAGAGACCTTATCTCATAGCATCTCTGGATGAGAACCTCCATGCTGAGGATTTCCCAAGTCCTTTTACATTCTCCAGCTGGTATTTGCTGCAGTTTTGGATGTGCAGAAATGTGTGAAACTCCCAGAAAACCGAAGGGCTCCAGCACCAGCTCTCTGCTGTTTGCTAACTCTGACATTTCTGCTTTACAGCAAAGGAGTGCAACACAAGTTACTTTTTGTTATCAGCTTTAACACATTCAAGAAGCCTTAAAAAAAAAAAAAAAAAAAAAAAAAAAAAGTCAGTGAGAAAAAAGCAGCTAGCTGAAAAAATAAGCCTAAGTTTCCAATGTTTTATAAGATGGTTTCAGATGAATAGAGGGATAAACTTCTGCAAGAAATTCTCCATAAACTGTAATATCAGTCTGCATGAGACTCGGAAGCTTTTGTTACTTCTGCATTTGGTAGATACAGGCATAACAATTCCTAAAGTCCTTTGGCTTTTACAAGCAGCTATGACAGTCTCTAAATGCTGTGCTTTTCATGACAACCGTGATTGACAGCCCTTTGGTGGATGGCCCAGGCAGGCTAACAACATTATTGTTCTCTAGTAATTACCTGATCATTTTTTTTCAATGTGTTGCAGTTAGTTAAGGTTCAACTAAGGAAGAGTCGTCAGAACTTTTCAAAAGTTTATTTAGCTTGCATTGATTTCTGCCTTGCCTTTCTGATTCTGTGGCAGTGCTGTGATTGCAGATACCATTGCCCAAGGTGTGTAATAGCATCATAGAAATTGCTCAGGTTGGAAAAGACCTTAAAGATCATCGAGTCCAACCACAACCTAAAGCTACTACCCAAACAACCCTCCGCTAAATCATGTCCCCGAGCATCACATCCAAACAGATTTTAAACACATTCAGGGATGGTGAATCAACCACCTCCCTGGGGAGCCTATTCCAGTGCTTAACAACCCTTTCTGTAAAGAAACTTTTCCTGATATCCAACCCAGACCTCCCCTGGCGCAACTTGAGGCCATTTCCCCTTGTCCTGTCACCTGTCAGCAGTGGGAAGAGACCAACCCAATCTCACTGCAATCACCTTTCAGGTTTTGAAGACAGCAATAAGGTCTCCCCTCAGCCTCCTCTTCCCCAGATTAACAGCCCCAGTTCCTTCAGTCATTCTTCATAGCCCATATTCTCCAAGCCCTTCCCCAGCCTTGTTGCCCTTCTTTGGACCTGCTCCAATACCTCCATGTCCTTTCTATACTGAGGTGCCCAAAATTGAACAAAGTACTTGAGGAGGGGCAGGATGACTTCCCCAGTCCTGCTCACCACACCAGTCCTGATCCAAGCCAGGATGCCATTGGCCTTCTTGGTCACCTGGGTACACTGCTGGCTCATATTCAGTCAACTGTCCATCAGTACACCAAGGTCCTTTTCCATCAGGCAGCTTTCAGCCACTCCTCCCCAAGCCAGAAGGTTGCCCTGGGGTTGTTGTGACCAAAATGCAGGCCCCAACACTTGGCCCTACTGAAACTCATACATCTTGCCTTGGCTTATTGATCCAGTCTATCCAGGTCCCTCTCTGTAGTGTCTTTCTATCCTCTGGCAGATCAACACTCCCTCCCAGCTTTGTGTTGTCTGCAGTCTGCCAGTCTACGTGTAATTGATGTTTTCCATAGAAAATGGCACATTCAAAAGCCCAAATACGTGACATCCATACATATGTGAATCCACATATATTTATTGTCATTCTGGCATTTATCACTCACACCGGTTTTGTACAAAAAGAAATGTTTCTTCACTTAACAGTCCCTAGAGCATCACAATATAGCAAGTATTTTGCATACATCCAAGGCCAGAGGCTTGCGTAGGATTATGCATACATCTGAGCTCAGTTCAGCACAGTTTATTACTTCCAAGCTGCTCCAGACAGCAGCTTGTTTAGCTTGTGCTGAAAACAATAATTGAGACTTCCCTTGTTGCAGAAAGATCATTCTCAAGAATACTCAGCTAGGGGACTGACTCATGGGAATCACTGACAGAAAATCCTGACCCATTAGGGTCAACTCCTTGAGTATTTTCTGCTGCTGAAAAATAAAACTAATGACATTCTTTTTATGTGGAGCAAATCAACCACAGCACTGTCTACTAGAAAATGACAATTCTAGTTAGAAAACGGTCAACTCTTTTACCCTTGCACTCAGCGTAAATCAAATCCGTCATTCTCCTGAAATTCGAAAGCACACCTTTTCCATCTCTGTCTTGATTTTCAAATGGGAGGGAAGCAGACAGGATGGATCCACAAAATCCTTTTTCTCAGTTTTCTAGCTGAGAAATATTCAAGAATCCTTTGGATCTTTGCACACCTACGAAACTGAATTTAGATGACAGGTTTGCAGTTGAACAAAATGTTACTCTCAAATCAAACTGGGAATGAGAGTGCTTAGCCCTGGGTTTTCAAGTATTTCCAGTCCTACTGCTGTCAGAGAAAGCTGAGGGTCTTTCTGAGACCTTTTGAAACAGAACTGAGGGATTTGGCACTGTTTTGTAGTTCACCTGTTTCAAAACCTGGTCTGAAGTTTGACCTCTGTGCCAATATCCATTATACATCAATAAATATGCTACAGAATTAGGACCTGGATTTGCCTACAGAATATCATGCTTTTTGTTCACATTTATTGCAAATGAAAGCAAGTACAGAATGCACAGATTGCATAGCCAAATGGGCTAATTTCACTCATAACCATTTGTTCACACAGATTTAGGGGCTGTGTTGAGGCCAATTGAACAGTTGGGCCTTTATTCTTCATTAGTTTGATTTCCGGAGCTTCTGAATTTTATTAACTTATTTATAGAACTGGCCATTTCAATAATGCATTATCTATGGCGACTCCAACTCCTAATTATCCAAAAAGCTAATTCATTGTTGAGTATTTTTCACTTACTAAAAACACATTGGGCATTTCCTAAAAGTTGGTTTGGGGTTGATATACTGCATACAGAATGACAGTGAGGTGATGAACCACTGCAATGGCAGTGCACTGTCTCACTGTAGGAGGAGAGAAAACCACTCATTGCATGCTAGATGCAAAGCAGAGGGCCAAAAATCAAAGGATCATAGAATCATAGAATTATCAAGCTTGGAAAAGACCTCTGAGATCATCCAGTCCCACTGCCCACCTACCACCAATATTGCCCATTAAGTGGTGTCCCTCAGTGCCACATCTTTGTGGTCCTGGAACACCTCTGGGGATGGTGATCCCCCCAACCCCCTGGCAGCCTGTGCTGGTGCCCGACCACTCTTTCAGAGAATAAGCTTTCCCTAATATCCAACCAGAGACAACATGTGAATACACACAGCTTTCCCACTGCACCTCAGGACCCAGCCAGCCACGAGGAGCAAGAAAGAAGTTTGAAGGAAAAAGAGAGCAGCTCATTCCACAGCAATGTGTGGGAAACAGCCACTGAAAAAACAGCCGTGTGCACTTCCAAACTGGCATGGATGCTGGTATGCAGGCAGTAACATTCCCTCAGGGCACAGCAGTCTTCTGTGCATCCAGAACTTTTATAAATCTCTAAAGCAACTGGAATCCTTCTGCTGCTTCACATGGGACTCTCACACATTTCCCTAGCACAGACCAGCTCCTGCCAGGTACTCTGTCTCATCTATCCTGTCCTTCTGATACTTCTAAGATGCAGAGTTAGACTTAGGGTAATTCTGCTGCATGGAAAAGTAAGATGAAAAAAGTATTTGATGTATTTTTAGGCTGAGAAGCGAGGAACAGAAGCCACACAAACAGCCAGCTCTTCACAGACCACCAGGTGCCCACAAACAAGCCAAAGAAAATCCTGCATATGGAAGAGAGTCAGCAGCATCTCACAACAGCTCATACCAAACAGCTCTGTAACTGCAGCATGTGTTGTACCAGATACACTGAGCTGAGGCAAATCAATGCTCAGTTTTGAGGTTGCTTTTCTGCAGTGGGTGGGAAAGCTTTCCCTTCAGCTTTTGGTGGGTTTCAGTTCATTCGTCTCATATCTCTTTCCAATCAGTCCTACACTACCACCCCATAAAGCCCAGATGGAACTCCAGAGAAGAATCCATGAATCAATTAGATATACTTATTATTTCTTACTAGATATAAGTTAATGATTAATCTATGCTTATTCAATATGTTTGCAGTCCCATCGCAGCTTTGATGACCCTCAGTTTCACTCCAAATTTACAACAGAGAAATATTTAAAACTGTTTTATATCTCACTGTGGGGGGAAAAAATAGAGTACTGTCACCTAAGGTAGCCTTAAATCTTGATTAAGTTACTTTTGTTCTCTTAATTATCACTTTCCCAACGGATGCACGTCCTGCATCCTCTTCTCATTCATTTTTCCTTACAACCACATTCTAAAACTAGATGCTAATTAATTCAAATCTAATTTCCAATATCACTTATTATTTATCAGATCATCTACATCAGTTTCATTTAGAATTATCAGATTGTAGTTAAACACAACAGATTTTTCTATTACAAATGTTAGCCCATCTGCAAGTAAAATATATACTAAAAGTGAAAAATATCCTAAACTCCAATCTCTGTTCAAGGTCTAAATCTGTGATTAATATATTCTTAATCATTCTCTCCATATAATTTTAATTCAAAATGAATAAAACAAGGACAGGGAAAGCAAATTGTATTACTGAATACAACAGCTCCTGCACAATTACAGCAAAGCATTTTAACTTCCCGTAGGCAGTGCTAAAACCAGGCTGGGCTCCTATGTTCAGGAATGAAATGAAACGTGAACACCTCTAAACAGGACAGATATGTGGTACACCACTTGGGGAAGGGACAAGCACTTCCTTCATTACATCCTGAGAGCTTTACAACACTGTATTTTAAAAAGTTCATTTGTATTAAAGAAAATATGCATATTTGACCCAGATAACGTGATGTCTGGTCCTCATAGCTGCGCTCCCAGCCTTAAAAATGCAACTCAGTATTTCCTCCAATGGTTCCTTCTGCAGCATTTAACGTCTGCCCTTACACTTTCCAACCATTCACAAAAGGGAAAGCAGGGAAACAATGGCATCTTCTGACACCACGTCTTTGAAGCAACGTCTCTCCACTCTTACAGGTTTCCCAAATCTGAAACAGCCCAGCCAAGAATGCAATCATAGAACCATAGAATGGTTTGAGCTGGAAGGGACCCTGAAAGGCCATCTGGTCCAACTCCCTGCACTGAGCAGGGACACCCACAGCTCCACCAGTGCTCAGAGCCCATCCAGCCTGACCTTGGGTGTCTGCAGGGATGGGGCACCACCACCTCTCTGGGCACCCTGTGCCACTGCCTCCCCACCCTTATTGCAAATAACTTTTTCCTTATATCCAGTCTAAATCTCCCCTTTTTAGTTTGAATTCATTTCCCCTTGTTCTTTCTCAGCACGACTGGGCAGCGGAGCTCCTCAGTTCAAGAGTTAGCAGCTCGTGCTGTTAGTTTGGAGCCTCCCATCTCATTCCCATGCTGTGAATCCCTCATACCCAAGCATGATTTCATCCAGAGGCAAAATCACACCACTTGCTCTGCAGATTAACGCTTGACTGTTGACTCTGTATTTCTCTGTTTCGGTTTCATCAAGCAAAGCCAAGTACTTGGGGTCTTTCAGTCACCCTAAATCCTGTCACAATTAACAACAGAAACACTCTGCTATTTTTTTGTTTTTGTGGAACCATTTTCATAGCCTGAGGATTTTGGGGCCATTTCAACAAAGTGGAGGAGAATGGAGCAATGACATTATTTTTGTCCCGTTTCCAGGCAGTGGCTGAACGCCAGTTCTCAGAATTTCTAAGAGAAGCCAATTGATCCATGCGTGTCTCAAGTCCCAGCATCCTTGTGAGAAGCTGTCAGAGGGCAGCCAAAATAGTACAATTGCTTCACCTGTTTCCAAACGCTGAGAAAAAAGGCCACTCGCTTTTAATCACAAACAAACCCAGGGAACAGCCTTCCCTGAAATTCAGATTGCACCCAGAACTTCATGAGTCTGTTACTGCTGTAAATCAGCAATGGTTAATCAGCTCATCTTATTGAAGCTCAGATACATTTCCATCAGCCTGAGGACCTATGGGGAGGTTCAGTCCACTTGGGTTGTGTTGAAGGAACCTCATCAGGTCTTGCTTCAGGCCAGACCTGGAGCTGTCCTGTGGGTAATGTGGCCAACCCACCACTCATACCAAGCCAGTGGCAGAAGTCATGCTAACTGCCAGAATCAGGGGAGAAGAAAGAACTCAAAACAGCACAACCTGGACTTTTTTTTTGTTTTTGCAGTCTTAGAAAACAGTCCAGAAAAGTCTTACAGTTTGCGTCAGGTAGAGAAATGAGGCTATTGCTTAGACACATTCTTTCTGTAGGTGAACTAGTTCACCTGCCCATATTTCAAAGCATCCTTAAGACACCAATGTAATGGTTGTCTTCACAGGGAAAAAAATGTGCAGAAACAGTGACAGCTAATTTAGCAGGACTCCATTTTGTAAGCACAAGCGCTTACAAAACAACTCAATTACCCAAGGTATCTCAGACAGTCTTTCAGCCACACAACATCTATATAACACCTCTAACACACATATATTCATTTCACCAGTAGAAAAATCCAGAAATACTATATTAGAAATAAAATGGGAGGGGAATGGTTGAGCAGAAGACATATACCAGCTGGGTTCATTCCTGGTTTCTCACTACAGAAAGAGCACGCTCCAAGTTTTTGCCCAACCACACGAGCAAAGCATCCCTTTTTTATGTACGCTGAGCTCTGAAACTGCTCTACTCGCCAGATTAGCAGCAGTAAAAGAAAGGCAGAAAATAGAGAGAGATGTAAAAATTAAGATAGCCAGGAACAAATTTCACAGAACTTTTCATGCTTCACTGCTGCTACATCAGATACCCATGGGCAGATTTGCACTGGCTACTTATCACGCCTCAAATTCATCACTTGAAAGCAAGCTGTAGCAGATCACTAGGCTAGCTTCTTTTTTTTTTTCTTCCAGCTGGGTTATTCACTGTCTAATTAGTGGGTTGAATCTGCTCACTAATGGGTTCAGTGATTGCAAGCACTAATACAAAAGATGTGTTGGGATGGTACAGATTGTAGTGAAAGCTGGTGGGAAAATCTGAGCAGTACAACTGCTTTCAAGAGAAATAACTTGCTCAGTGGCTGAGCAGAGCTCAACTCATCCTGTGCACCTTCAACAGAAGTTGAATACCATTGCTGTCCTATGCATCCAATGGGGAAATACCACCGAGATACTTTCCATAGCTGCACAATCTAAGCTAGTTGCATGAATTTCAGCACTGTGAATGCCTACAAAACATATGATGGCTCAAGGAGCCTTTCTATTGTGAATTTAAAGCAGTTGTACTGTCTGAGACAGTTTATTTGATGCAAATAACTGAATTCAAATTAAAAGCAACAACCAGCAGACAGAAAACTAAGCATCTCTGCCTAAGGCAGAAGAATGAATATATTAACTAAAGGATAAGGTGGAAAACATCAAACCTCAGGAAATTCATTTGCTTCAAAAACACATTCAGACTGTCAACAATTTGGCTTGGATGTTCACCGCAGAACACACGAAACAAAATCATTAGAGTGCTGCAGAATGCAATAAACTTGGCCTTTAACACTGGAAGCAGCCAGTAGAGAGAGATAAGCTACCTGGCCAGCACCTAAATCAAAGATTTCCTGAGATGGAATCCCAATTTCACAGCTGATGCGACTAGACTGTGGGGTTTCTTCTGGCATAAGGAAAGTCCAGTTTGATCCTGCTGCATATAATCTTGACCACTTCATATTTCAGTTCATATTTTCTCCACTGTGCACATACTGTGCATGGATTCCCAATGATGAACAGGATGTCTTTGGGCTCAGTGGGCCGTCACTGCCTACAGAGCTTTACGTACATGGGTACAGATAATTGAGGCTTACCTACATTTTTGATAACCAGAATAACTGGAGTAAAGCAATTATATAGTATTTCGGGACAAAAGTTACTTGTTCTACAACATACAAGTAAGAATGAATCAAAAAATAAACAAAAATGCAATGGGTTCTGATAAAATAATGATTTTTCTATGCAGGAGGAAAAAAAAATCTGCTCAGCGGTACAGGATGTTACTAAATTAGAGGTAAGAGGTACATTCAAAAGCAATTTATGCAGGTAAAAGTGACATCACCCATAGTAAAAGCAGGCACAGTTTATATGGCATCTGAACTATTATGTTCATTACAGCAGTACACTCTAATGGCTGCCTGCATAATGCACTTATCTCCTCAGAAAATTCAATGAATAACTGCCCATCTCTGAGGTTTTAAATTCACTTCTGAAACACTAAGAGCAGCCACCATCAGTGACACAGTGACATCCTCTAGTAGCAGTCATAGCATCGTTGGAGGTGGAAGGGACCCTGAAAGGCCATCTGGTCCCACTCCCTGCACTGAGCAGGGACACCTACAGCTCCATCAGTGCTCACAGCCCACCCAGCCTGACCTTGGGTGTCTGCAGGGATGGGGCACCACCACCTTTCTGTGCAACCTGTGTCAATAGCACTTCTTCAAAAACACGTGGTTAAAACTACTGGACTCATTGCCACAGAATGTCACGAATACTAAGTTTTAGATGAGTTAAAAAGCAGTTAAACAAAACAACGCACAACAAAAAATATTAATTTGGAGCTATTAAACAGGATAAGACCAGATTTGGCTTAGGAAATCCCTAAGCAGAAATCACTGAAGCCTGGGAGATTAATGGGGTGAGCTCTGTGTGTTTGCCCTTGGCCCAGCATTCTTCCTTTTACAGATCCCTGTCGGAAACAGGATACGGGGCTGGATGGACATTGGAATTGACCCACTAGTTACACTTGAATGCCAAGAGCCCACCAGAGATGAGTGAATCAATGTTGTGCTTCTTTAACATGCAATTAGCCAGATAGGTTTAGTTTTTGTATACATGGCCTAACGAAGACAAAGGAAATGAGCATCTGTTACACCAGGGCAGAGTTCGCCACAGCTGAGAATATAAGCACTCTGTGGACATTTAAATGACATCTTCAGAGCAACGTTTTTGTACAACATCCAATCTGTTGTGCAAAAAATGTCACCAGCAGAAATCAGTACATGCAGCAGATGATAGCTTTGGGGGGGAGTGTGGGGTGGTTTGTTTTCATTTGTTTATTTAAAAGAAAATCCACTTACTGAAATCAAAATAAACGTGAGTCCTCAACTATAAAAATAAGTTCCCTCCTTCCCAAGAAACTACCAGATTTGTCTCCCAACAAGAGGAAAAAGTCCAAATTCTCAATCTGAATGTAACAAAGGATGCTTGGGGAACGCAAGAAGCAGCTGAAGCTATATTGGAAATCTATTGTGATGAGTGCCATGGGAAACAGCTCAGTCTGTGCTCCGCAGGATTTGGCTCCCTCAAAAAGAGTTGGAAAGAGTTGGAAAAAGAAGAACAATCTATACTGTTTTGTTGGTCCCCCCCCCCCCCCCCCACTGCTTTACAAATTCAACTCCTTCAGTTCTTATCTTCCCCATTGTTTACTGCTTTAGTGACCTTGCAGAAAACAGAGATCATAAAAGCAGAATACTAAAAGGATTAATGGTTTTATTATCCTACTATTGGAAGCTGATTAAAAGCACATACCCTTTCACTGACTACTCTGGGCATTAACACCCCCAGATCTCCTCCTACAAAAGGTCACTGGAGGGGTATTAAATGAAGCCTTAAGTACTGAGTCCACTTCCAGACCTGGAGTCCTTCTCATGGCATATGTCAGAGGGTATTGTCTATCTCTAGCCCAGAAGTCCTTTCTCACTCTTACTAAAATACAACAAAAACAAAATGTGCTTTAAGAAGACAATGCTACTGGCCTGCTAAGGAGCCAAAGAACTGTGGTGGGTGATGGATATTGCACAAATAGCTGTGACTTTTCACTGCAGGATGTCAGACAGATGTCTTGTTTGTGATGGTTCCAATAAGCCGTTCTGCAGGGCTACAATGAAGAAATGCATGAGTTGGCTCAGTTCCTTCCACATTCCTTCTGAGTGGCAACATGAAGCCAAAATAACTGTGTGAGAACCCCTCTGCACCTCATACATCACACGTTGCCAGACTAAGGTCATTTTACAGGGCCTGAAATAAGGCATTCAGTATTTTCTCGTGATAATAGCAAACCACCCTCCAATGTCATGTTTTAGGTCTCTACCAGCTGCTTTGGTAATGTGATAGGTTCTCTTAATGCCTCCTCCTATCGTGTGGATGTGGCAGTGATTGAACCCTGATTACTCTCAACTTAAAATAGATTCTCCCTAACCCAGAAAGGGGTCAGACAAGAAAAACAGAATCATAGAATCATCTGAGTTTGAAGAGATCCTTAAAGGTCATCTAGTCCAACTGCAATGAAAAGGGACACCTACAGCTCCATCAGGTGCTGAGGGCCTGGTCCGGGCTGACTTTGGGTGTCTCCAAGGACAAAGCTTCCACTTTGAGCAATCTTTTCCAGGGCCTCACCACCCTCATCGTAAAAATCTTCTTATATCCAATCTAAATCTCCCCTCTCTTCATTTGAAACCATTTCCCTAAATGCTCCAAGTCACCTTGTAAAAAGCATCCATCACAAAACCAGCATATATAAGACTAAGTTAAGGAGGCAAACACCCAAAGCACCCAGCATAGTCACAAGTCTTTGAATAAACTGGTTATTATTTCATAACTGTTTATGCCATTAATTCATATGTCAGAACACCAAGGCAATATGGTATTAATATGAGCATAAAAGCAGGTTGCCAAATGGACACAAATAACTCACAGTAGCTGAAGCTATTTTCTCTCATCCCATCTACCTCTACTCTTAAGGCATCACTGCTTTTATGGAAGAATCCCCCACAAGGTTACAGAGCACCATGAGTCAGTGCCACCTTTCGAAATAAAAGAAGGTAAGGGTCAGCTGTTCTCCTACAGTTATTGGCCCAAAGAAGTGAAAGAGTCTTGTGTGCTAACAGTCACTACGCAATGGAGACAACCCGTCCTTCTGCAGTCATTTGTGGGTGTCAGGAGAAGCTAAGAATAAACTAGGAAAAGCCTCCTGAAAGATCTGCAAAGAAGCAAGCTGAAAACGTTGCTACTGAAAGAAACATCTTCAGGACACAGGATGCATACCCTCGCTTAACGCTTAAAACATACGCTTATGCAACCTATGCTGGATGACTGCAGACCATCATAACATATTGCAGTCAGAAGTACTGATTAACCTACCCAGGAAGTGGTAAAATAAGCAGGGGAAAGTAGATGTTAGCAACAATGGTTACATTTCTGTTCATATCGGATATGCTAGAGATGCTAAGCTTTAGAAAATAGGTAGGCTCCCCCTTCTGCTCATTACAGGGAGTTATGAAGCGAATTGAAGCATTTGAAATCCTGCTTATCCACGAGCTGGATAAATTAGGGTGTTTTTTTTTTTTTTTTAATAGCTTGTCTCAAAGGAGCTACAAAAATATTCAAGAATATCCAGCAAAGAAAGCAGGCCAGCGTTAGCCCCAAGTCAGAAGGAAAGTCCATCCAGAAAAAGAAAGAAGCCAATTAGGACATAATTGGGCATCCATAGTTAGGAAGATACGAGGGAGAAAAGGAAGGAGAGAAAAAACAAGATTATCTAATGATGAGCAATCTCCACAGCAGAGGATGGAGCAAGTCTTACACTGCTGTGGATGATTGACAGTATAGGAACCAAATTAGTACCTAAACTGTATGAACAAGTTAGGATTCAACAAGAATTACCATCTCTTCTGAGACACGCAGAGTGAATTTGTTATCATGGTCTTCAGGATAAACACAGTTGTTCTGGTTTTGGCCCCACTTATGCTCAGCTCAACAGAACTGCAGGCACACAAATACTGAGAGAACAAGATTAGATGCAATTCCAGTAAGTAAAGAGTTTTATCGAATGAAAATCTGACCTTCATGCTGTTGTATCTGAGGTTCTGCAAACAGAAAAACTGTGTCTTGAGAACTGAAGATAAGAAGCTGATCACAAAAGTATGATTTTATGATCATCTTTACTTTGCAATACTTTTCAAAAGAAAATTTAACATGAAATCTGATCTACATGCTCTCCCAAATCTAAGGTCAATAACAATAACACTTTTCACTGTGCCCCCCTCAAAAAAAACTGGGTTACTGGATGTACCGAAGGGATAAAGACCAGCTAGAATCATGAACCACAGAAGCTAAACCCAGATGGAAATGACTCTTCTAGAAGTCACCAGATATTGGCTTTTGAAATATTATTAAAATGCTACAAAGTAGAAGAGGCTTTTCATCCAATGTGGCAATAAAGAGTTTTGATGGAATTTATATCGAGGGGAAAACAACGACAAAACAAAACCTAACAAGTAAAGCTTTGCTCAGTATAAAAGGCATCAGTCTTTGTAATGGAGCAGAAAGATTCAATCTTTTCTCTCTTTTCCTGAAACAAAATTCTGTAAATGCTGAGCGAGGGTGTGTTAGTAATCTGAACCCTCTCAATGCTCCATTTCATTTGGTGTCTTGGTAGTTAAGGAGCTGAAACCAAGGAAAAGAGCAGAGCAAACCTGTAATGGCTGTTCCTCAGTAGCCTGCCTCCAGATACTACTGTTGACGTCCCAAAAAAGCCCTGCTAAATATTTATCTCATTCACTTTTAAAGAGGACAAGCAACAGCTATTCCACAGTTCATAAACTCTTAAAGACAAAACTGCCCATCCACGCTGCTGAGCACAGAAACAAATCCAGGGAGAGCAGTGAGGCCTGAAACATGCAATCAGACCCCATTTGTTGAGCTGGTACAAGTCAGAAGGACACGATTTCCCTGGTAATGGGCCCATCATTCCTAGGATCCGCTCTGGCAAAATTGAGCACCACACAGATTCCCTGAAAACTAAACCTAGACATTCTGTGATTTGCTCCACTTAACAACGCAGCCAGTTCTACAGACTAAAGGATAATAAAGAAACTGGAAAGCCCATGGATGTTATCCAGAAAAGAATGAAGAGACTGCTATTTCTAGCTTGCTTTTCATCCCTACAAACATTGGTTTCCGACCACCATTTTTTGACAGAAGCATCGGAGTTCACATAACCATCTAACTGATGGTGGAGCAACAGCATACACTGCCTGAGGAAAAGTGGGAATCAAGACAGAGCATCCACGTCACAACCATTAGAAATGGGTTGTATAGATAGACAATTAAGCAATAAATATTTTATTTCTCTGTTGCTTTTTTTTTTTTTTTCTTTATCTTTGCTTTAATCTGTTCTGTTGCCTGGAAAATGAAACCCCAAAAGAAGTGCCTATCATTTCCCTTTCCACTTAATAAACAACTTGCAGAGCAGCTGAAAGTTTTCAGCATAAGTCCACTGGATCAGTGGAACACTGGAAGATGCATTTTTCACAGGATGCTGGAAAGTCTGCTCTGCATATTTCCAACACTGCGATGCTGCAAGAAGTTTCTCTCCAACTAGTTTCTTCATGGAGATGCCCTCAACTGCAATTGCAATTCCAAAAAAGAAAAGAAAATATCACCCCACATCCGTATTTGAATCCACAAATGGCTCCTGATAGAATAACACGTTGATTAAGTCATCAAACAAAATGCTCCCTGGCACTGGTAGCAGCAAGGCAGCAGCTGCTTCTGAGAGCAATTATACATCAAGTAAAAGAGCTGGCAAGTTTGAAGTTAACATTTAGCTACCTGATCAGGTTATCTTTTGCAGTAGCAACAAAGTGGAGTCAGCAGGAATTTTTCTACCGACAGCAAAGAGAAGAAAAGGAACTTCTGCCTTTCAATTCATTATTTAATATACTTGATGCAACCCTTATGTTCACAATCTGTAGCTACACTGAGAAACATAAGTGATCCAAAACCTCTAAGGACCTTAATCGTTACAGAACATGCAGGAGGAACTTGTTGACAACAGCAGCAGTAATTTAAATCTGCTGGCACTTTCACAGACAAATAGCTCTGTATGAAATCCAGCTGGAGGTGCCTTCTCTGCTTGGTTTCTGAACACTGAAGTCAAGACATCCTGGCCTACATCCAGCGGATGAGTAGCAGGGCAGTTGGTAAATCCTGTAGATAGGGCATCACATGGATCCCTCCTACCATCACCCTTGGAATAAGGGAATCTCTCCCAGCAAGCGACATTCCCAATGGGAGGGCAGAACCAGGAAATGCAAGGATGGAAGGCATTTTAAAAATAGAGTCAGGCACTAATTTTATTATCTTTTTAAATGACAAGTCCCTGTGCTTAGAGGGCAGCCAGTGGATGGGAGAAGATTATTTGAGATGGATAAAAATGAGATGGCAGTGTTCCCAAGTTCAACACAGAGGTAGAGCATGCAGGTAGGTTGGGATGGGCTTTGTCTCTCCTGAGAGAACACAGAACTATTCTCCTGCAGTCATCTACAGGGAGAAATGTAGAAATATTCCTCCAGAAGCAGCCTGCATGGTTCTTCACATTTATTCTCAAATGTATATTTACTGTTGGACAGCAACAAATGCAAAAACTGGTGGATTTTTCATGGAAATATTTTTTTTCTAGATTGCAAATCTTCACTAACAAACTACCAAAATCAACAAGCAATAATGTGCCAGTGCTGTTAGAGGTGTTTATCCATTTCTCTACCAGAAAGTTATTTTCCCTTAGACAAATTCTAACAAATAATTCCTGCCCTTGCCAGGAGAGGAAAATGAATGCTTTCCTTGAGCAGAACTTGAGCAGCCTCTGCATCCTCTTTAATGCCCTTTCTGAAATGAACCCTTTGGTTCTTTGGTGCACTAGTCCAAATGCCAGCAGTCTCCCAAGGAACATGGTAATTGTCTGCCTTTTGAAACATTCACCAGTTATCTCTGCTACCAATGCCAGCACGTTTGTCACTGGTTCTGGTCCTGCCAGTTCTTGAAAAACCTCCCTCAAAGCCAACTGTGGCCACTTGGATCTGCAGCTCCCCAGCCCTGTGCAAAGCACTGACAAACCTAGTACCAAAATGCAGAGCACTAGGGCAAAAACATCCCATCTCTTCCTGCATCACAGGACATTATTAAGATTGAAAAAGACCAATAAGATCATCTATTCAGGCACCCTAAGCCTTCCAGCTTATTACTAAAAATAATATTATTTTATTATATAATATTATTTTATTTTATTTTTATTTTTATTTCAATATTATTATATAATATTATTTTATTATTATATTATTCCAGCTTATCATTAAAAATCAAAAAGTTTAAACAGTCCCTCGTCTCACAGCTTTGCCCCACATCTTCTTTTCCATATAGCAACCCATAGGAACAAAGCCAGGAGAGCAAACCCTTGCAGAAGTTTTCCCTATACAACATGCAAGTGATGCAGGACAGCAGTGAGCAACTCACCAGCACAGCTGCAGGAGCCTGCTCTTTATCTGTACATGTTCTCAAAATACTTAGGAAAAAAAAAAAATAAATCAAAAGAGAAGCAAAGTTAAAAATAATGAAGCCCAAACCTCTGCACTAACTTTGCAATTGTAGACCAATCTATACTTCAATCTGTATTTCTGCAGGCTAAACTGTACATAGAACCACTGATACACCAATACCTGAAGAGAGGGCAGGAAATTGCTGTTATTTGGATGAGATTGCCTAGAATCAACACATCAGGAGGGGACAGAGGGAGAACTGTGTCATCCCCTCAGCTGTGTGTTCCCAAGTCCCTGCAACCCAGCACTGTGGCACTGAGAGACATGGTTAAGGGCATGGGGGGATGGGCTGACGATTGACTTGGTGAATTCAGTGGTTTTTCCAACCTTAATGATTCTATGTGTTGCTGATCAGACAGGTTGGCAAAGGGAGGAGGGCAAACACTTATCTAGAATTTTCTCCACCTTCTCCGCAAAAGATCAGGATCTTTCAGAAAGAGGATCTACAGAACTGGGAAGGTAATGCTTACTGCCCTGCCAGCAGCACTGCAGCAACATATTTCTCACTTCCAAATGGTTTTAGCTGTATCAGTCTGCAGGAAAAAACACCAAAAACAAAAGGAAAACAACTCTGCTCAATAGCCAGTCCTGTGGCATCAATCACAAATTACAAATCATTTCTAATGCAGAACCACAAAGGAGAGTACAAGAACAGCTGTCCTGTAGTAAGAGGGAGAAAGAAATGCTGGCAATAACAGAAAGACATCATCGGTATTATTGTGACAAAATGTTTGCAATTATTGCACTGGCAATTTTTCCAAGTAGGTTGGCTTGGAGACAGGTCTCTTACTCTGATGACTAAATTATTTTCTTTACAAAGGCCTAAGATCTGTTTTCCAGAAGAATAGCCTGAAGCCACTTGGTTCAGAATATTAGTCTCCTGAGATTCAGCTTAGACTGTAAAGAAGTGAGATGGATGAACAATAGACTATCCTGTAGATGAACCCATCAGTGGTTTGGCTAGCAAGAACATTTTAGCTAAAGCACGTATCAGTTTAGAATAAAAGAAGGAGGAGAACTGGAGCTAGGTAAAAACAAAAGAAGTAAGAAGCAGTATTTGCTAATGAAGCATTTTAAAGCAAGTAAAACTTCCTAAAGAGAGAGCTGGAACCACTTCATAACACCTCATCTCAGAGACCTGCCTGTCCCCCACAGAAGCAGGTATGTTCCTAAAACAGCCAACACAACCGTGCAGGATAGAGGGACTGTATTTGTCATCTGAGCATGCAGCAGTAAGCTTGACGAGCACTTAATGTCCAACACTTACTTTTTTCTTGAAAGAGAGCATCTGCACTCAGGGGAGGGTACTCCTTGCTGCTGTCTGCACATCTGGTGCGTGGCTGCAAAGCCAGGGCAGGGCGTTGGGGCACAGTGAGCATCTGTCACACAGTGTCACCTAAACACATGTATCCATCAGTCTTCATTCACAAGGAAAAGGTCCCAGGCAGCAAATAATTTCCAGAAAATAGCCAAGTTCAGTCCTTCTGGTAGCGGATCCCAAGAGGATTTGGGGCCATAAGGTCACAATCAATGTCAGTTTGCTCCGTCTGTGACTCAGGGTCTTGCTAGTATGTCTTTAGTGGGCTCTCTGCAAAACTCTGTATTAGTGGATGGCACAGAGCTGGACCGGTGTGGACATATGCCACTGAGACCTTAAGTGGGGAGGAAGAGAGAGAGAAAGATTGGAATTAAGAACTTTGTTCATCCTTTAAATCTCAACCTTTTTGTTGCTTTTATGCAGTAAATTTCACATACCCTCATTAAATTAGTCCATTAGATAAACTGTTAATTGGATGACTTGGTCAGCTGTGATTAACTCAGAATTCATTGTGGTTTTAGTATTTTATGATCGAGCGTAGCTATGGGCGATTCAAACCTCACAACATCAAGCAAAAATTAACAATTAACAGCTTCAGATACGAGCAGCATTCGTCACACAAACATCACTGAGAGCTCACAGCGCTCTGCACTCCACCTGACTTGTTTATTTAGTCTCTTTTACAACTAAATTTCTTCCCCCACTTAAAGTGACGCAAGCTCACGCTCACTGGAATCACTCCTCTGCAAACACAACAAACCAGTTCTAACTGCTAAGCTTTAATCTGTCATCGAAATTTTCAGCAATTGGACCCCTAAGCATTAACTTTGGTAATTAAAGTAGTATATGTGACAAATTAGCAGAGGGAATATAACAACAGATTTCTGTGCAATGAGGAGAATTTCTACCTTTTGCAGTTACTGGTTGACTATCAAAGGCAGTATAGCATGACATATGATGTTGCAGCACCCCTGAGCTAGAAAAGTAAATAATCTGAGTCACCCATAAACAGAAACAAATTCAAATGGTCATTAAAAAAAGCTACTAAAGCCCATGAAATTAAATACGTACATTAATCAATTAAAAACTCTACGAAACAGCAGAGTCGAATTTGGCTGTAGTATATTCAGATGGCTTTGGAAATTGCCCTTCAGTAATCCAATTGAAACTTGGCATGTTTCCACCTCTGCTTATTCTCCCTGGTTATGTTTACAACACGATTAGATACCAGTC
Organism: Meleagris gallopavo; assembly: GCF_905368555.1. Taxonomy (NCBI): domain Eukaryota; kingdom Metazoa; phylum Chordata; class Aves; order Galliformes; family Phasianidae; genus Meleagris; species Meleagris gallopavo. Next base: position 2,697,043 of record NC_139412.1, on the reverse strand, counting down.
TGAAACATCGGAAAGAAATGAAAAACAGGGTGGTGGAATGCAAGAAAAATAAACACTAGTATCTAGCTTTCATCTTGTTCTTCTCATTCATCAATCTCCAACTAATTTACCCAAAGCAGTGAATAGCTTCTTCTTACCATTATGATTATAGCCATGAGCTACTGCACGTATTGTGAAACGCAGCACGGCAGGAAGGGAGGGTCAGCCCTGTGCAGGAGCCCAGGCCAGGGTTAGCACAGAACTATAGAATATCCTCCATTGGAAAGAACCCAACAAGGATCAATGAGTCCAACCCCATGCAGGACCACTCTGTAAGGAGCTGTAGGCTGCCATGAGGGCTCCCCTCAGCTCTTCGACTCTGGGCTGAACAAACCAAGGGACCTCTGCTGCTCCTCATACGTCTTCCTCTCCAGACCCTTCCCCATCTTCATGGATGTGTGGACCTGAACGCCTCTTGCTCCAAAACATCGCTGCAGCAAGGCAGGAATGTAAAGGAAAATAAACTGAAAAACTCACCAATGAACCCTATGCGCTGATGCAGACCCTGAAGCAGCACCAGCCAAGGATCATTCTGCTAGAGCCTATAAGGCACCCGGGAAAGATGGAAATCTGTGCCCAAAAGTTTCCTGTGGATAGCTAACAGTGCAGAAGTGCAAAGTGAGTGGGAATGAGAAGAAGATGCAGCACTACAAGGAAGGACATTAGCAGATGTGTGTTGGTTTCAGCACACAGTGCCTGTGCCACCAGTTCAGCCCCAAAGCAGGATCAGCTCAGAAACAAGAGCAGAGTGAAGGCACTGATATCTGTAAGCACGGAAATACACAGGAAAGTTACTGAAAATAACTGATCTCAGCTATACCACAGGCTTATTTGCACACTTACATACCAAAAACCAAGCCATTAGTGCTTGTGGAAGATGGAAGAAAGCCAAGCATAAGGTGCAGAAGAATTGGACATTGTGTTCTTGCATGAGAGGATCCTGTGGTGGAACAGCCATTGTATGTTCTTGGCTCCACATCGCTGTCTGTTTTTAAGCACTGCAAAGCCTCTGCCTTTGAAAAGTCCTTTCTCCAACGAAAGTAACTCTTAATTGACAACTCCATCTCCTAGAGCAACCTAAGGACGCAACCCAATTTATACTGTGTGCAGGTCAAAAATCCCACTGAAGTCTTTGCTGTGCTACTACAATTGGGGCTGAAGGCACTCTCCTGGGTTCTGTCTCCCAAAACAAAAGAGCGTAGCAGGGAATAAAACCATTTTTAAGGGAACCAGAAGTGACAATCTAAGAGTTTGAACTTGTCCCTGAAGAAGCCTTGGCAGTTCATTATTCAGGGCTGAACCGTATATGAGAAAATAATCCAAGGGGTCTGAGCTATGAAAATGATATTGGTTTAGGATTTGAAGGGATATCATGAGAGATTTTAATCCTAATAATTTCATCACTCATCCTAATAATTTCATCACTCATTAAGGATTGGAATATATTTAAGATTTTTAAAATGTCCTCATGAAGGTCTGTATCATAGAATCATAGAATGACTTCTACTCTGAAAATATTTACATACATGTTTTATATGTATTGACTAATTAAAATCACCTGGGATAATCACATGCTTCAATTTAACATGCTAAGCATTAAAAAACGAAGTGCATCTGCATACTGGCATTTTTTCGTCTCTTAGCTTGTGAGATTTTTTTCACATTGTGCATTCAGTACAATGGGAAGAATTGCATCTCCCACACAGCCAAGAGACCGCATGCAAGATTTTGAAAATCTATCAGAAGAGAATTTTTCCAAACTATTTCTTTTCTGTAAGAACGCCTGTTTTTACAAGTCCTGAGTACAGAAAACTTTATAAAATATTTCCTCACATAAAACAACTTATTAGCTGCATTCCTGACTAGTTTCCTAATTGGACTGAGAAGTAAAATTACCATTCAGATGCCACCAATTTTGCTGTTCAACATCTAATTCTAATTTGAAAGCTTTAAAAAAATCCATAAATATTTAAATTAAATATAATTTGCATTTGCTTACTGATTTTAATTGAGTTGCTGTTCTGCTGAAATGTGTAAATGTTTAAAGCCAGTGCAGTAGGAGGATTACGTCAAGGCATTGAAGGATCTGTACCAATACTAGAACACTTTCTTGAATTTTGCAGGCAGTTTAGTAATATAATTGAGCTGACACACAACTACTCAGAATAATCTTTAAAAATAATAATAAAAGGTACAAAAAAAATGAAAAATGAGCTCGATTTGTGACGCTCAGCTGTCACTCCTCAGGACGCCACGGAGCGGTACAGTCAAACTGGACGCACCCTGGGCAACTCCTGTGTGTTCCTGAGCACAACAAAGCCACGAACCTGCTTTTTTCATTCCTCTGCAGGAAGGAATAGCCTTCTAACTGGTCTTTTAACCCTAGCACAGGGCTTCCAGAGATAAGCTCTCCCAGTGCAAGTACATCTGAATAGGAACGAAAATAAAGAAGAGATTCAGGACATTGGATAGCAACAAGTTAGATGCCTGAAGCCAAGGACTGAGAACAAAAACATCACAGGTATTTAATTAGAAAACCAGCTATTAAAGTAGATTGCGATTGTTTAATAATAGTTTGTCAGTGAACTAATGTAATTAAATGTCAGACAAGAAATGGGGACAATATAACCGTGACACATCTTGGAGAGAATTAACTAGAAAGGAATAAACTATGAAGGTCATAAATCCAAGACTCAACTGCAAGTTGTTTTCTCTCTTGCTCCACAAGCAATTAGAAATATTTTTTCCTTTTATCTTCGCCTTTAAGAGGATGACCACAACATTTTGACCACAGCACAGACATTGAACCACTATGGAAAAGCTTTTCTCTACATGGTTCTGCCTGTTGGCTTCAAGTAGAGTGCCCGAGGCAGGATGCGTGCTATGCCTACCCCCTTCCCCCAGAAGTGCTTACATAAATGAAGTGGGAACCAGCAACTGAACAACTTCACCCATTTTCTCCCCGTGTTTGTGTTTTCTGTCTCCAATCTGCCTGCACAGGTTTCTCTGATAAATAAAATCATAGAAAAGGAGAAAAACAAATAGAGCCAAGAAAAAGCCCAGAGTGAAAGAATATTTAAACCCTGTTTCAGTAATACTGGATGCTAATAACTAAAGCAGAGAGCAATTCTTATTGTATAGAAAATGACATTCAGCCATTCATTTGAATGGTTTCATAGCGTTTAAGATAATAAAACAATATATACATACGCTGTCTGTATATCTCCAGAACATCTACTCCATCAACAATAGAACACTTAGTGAACCGAAACAAAAACAAATACAAAACTTCAATCCAACAGAGCAATTCCCAAACACGCATCCACAAGAGAGCAGAAGATAAACTCTCATTTTGCTCTAACATGACTATCATGAGAAAGAGACCAATTTTAACACAGAACACCATTTCCTTCCACAAGCATCTCAGAGCAGTATGGAACAAGAGAGCCTTTACCCCTTCCATCCATCCCACTTCAATCTGTTATGCTGATTCAATTGGCGACATCCAAAGTCCCAAGGTGTGAGCACATAGCTGTTTCCTCATTAAAAAGTCAGCATGGGCAATTTGGGATATGCAGATTTTATAGAACACTCCTAGGAAACAGAATAAAGCAGAGCAAAGAGTAAACCGTTAAGTTTTTTCACTGCAACAAAAAAAAACAGGCAGTAACATTCTCCAGCACACTTAAATTTCCACCCTACGGAACTCAACGCTGAGGTGCAATTAAACTGCCTGCAAAGCAACCCACTGCCTCTGATATGGGCACAGTAAACCTGCAGCAGTTCTGCCAATCTTTCAGCTTTGCCCTCTGTCATTTCCCTTTTTACTGCTGCCCTTTGCAGTGAGAATGAGATGGCTGCAAGCACCGCCAGTAGCTCTGTCCCGAGGACATCTCTCCTCTGACATTGTCTTCAATTAGCATTCCCATTAGTTATCCAATATACCACTGGTTGTAATTTTAGTGCAGTCAACCACTTCCTCCTCAATTGAGAAGAAAGTTAATGATGCTTCTTGTTACTATTACTGTATGCTTTGCATAAAAGTGGGAATGGATTTGTTAAATAAAAGGAGAAAGCATTCCTTTATTGAAACACTCATTACTCTGTGCAACACAGCCAAAAACTTAACAGTTCCAGTTTTGACTGACTTTCCTCTGGACCCAGCAGCATGCAGACTCTGCTTGGTCCATAACACACACATAGGCATTGATAGCCCCAGTGCTTCCCAAATGCAGCCCTCAGTCATTAGTTTACTTAGGGGCTGGCAGTGATGCTGTTGAACACCAGCTAACGTGTGACAAGAAGAATCCTCTGCTTGTCTCGCCTGCATGGGATCTCTCACAGACCAGGATCAGTGCCAACACCGCTTAGTGTGATGTGGGTATGGGTGCACTCAGACACAGCTGATGAGGCCGGGTAACAGCAAGCAGTATGCACGCTGTCATATCCCATTAGATGGTATAGAGAGGAAAGTATTCTGTATTTCATATGCTGCGACAGCTTAATTATTTAGGAAAAATTCTGGCGTCTTCCTGTTACAACAGATTTATTTTCCTATATACCAGAATTGTGCATGTGCTGGTAATTAGGCATTCCAAAAAAAAACTTCCTTAATAAAAATGGAGCAACTAGACTTTGAGGACATCCTTTTTCCAGCAGCTAGGTACGAATGGGTTACCGACATATGACCCATTCAGGAGTTGCTGCTTCACTCCTGATGCATAAGTGTCGCCAAGAGAGAAGCAGCTCAAGTGTTTTTAGGTCCCTGTCTAGAATAGAGCAAAATATTGTCCCTTGGAAGGAGAGAGCCAAATCAGAGCAGTGGCAAAGCTGTTTGTATCCATGCGCTCCTAGGGCTGGTTTCACCTTTATCCTACAGCAGATGCTCACTGAACATCACATTTAGGGACCCATGCATCACCCCTGCCCTGAGACTGTGCTGGGGGGAGGGAAGAAAGGTTCTGTGCTGGAGGTGGGAAGGGCAAGAGTGGCATCATCTCTTCCTTCACCACAAAAGCAAGGCATGCTCAACCCAATTTAGAGATTTTAAGAGGAGAAAATGTTAGAAGAGCAGAAGTATGGCGTAGATAGAAATGTGACCTAACAATAGCCAAAACAGACTCATTAAAGTAGCTGAAGTTAATCCTACTGAATAACCTTATTTTTCCCCAAAGACAAAGATCTATTGTAATTGCTTGGTGACAGTTACAATCGATTGTGTCATTACAGTAAATTTGATGATTTTTTTATGCTAATAGAACACTATGGTTAGCAGCTATGCCTTTTCCTAATTTTTACAGTTCTTATTTATGAGATTACTAATGTTATCTGCAATTTGTGTGTAACTGCTTTTGCTTAGGAGCTGCAATTCAATTAACAATATGGAAAAAATATTTTCATAGGTGCACCAGTTACATAAGAAAACATTCAAGCATGACTTGCATTTAAATGGGAGTCATTATATGAAGCACGTTACCTTTACAATTAGTTACTAATTGTTACCAATTGTTGCTAATTATAATAAGATCAAAGGGCTAAGAGAGACCTCACCTAACCTAAACTTTGCCTAAGAAGGAATTAATGGTAACTGCCCTGCTGAACTAAAACTGTTTGCAATTAAGCATAATTTTATGCTTTTAGCCCAAGATTTCCCTAGGTTGTAGCTTTCTTTATATATTAATGGGAAGCATCTAGTGCTCAAATATTGATTTAGTGTAAATTTAAGGGAATGCAATCAGTTTAAATCTTGATATAAAAAACGAGATGTCATTTTAATTCTGAAGTGGATTATTTCAAATTATTTAGCTTCAAATAGAAATATCAGATTTAAGTTTAAAAGACAAAAAAAAAAAAAAAATCAAGAAAAACAACAAAATGCCACCACCATAACCCCACAACTCTTCACACCCCCTGGATATGGAACGGATCTGAAGGATGTTACCAACAAGAACAAACACAGAGCAGATTTGAAAGCTTAACCCGCAATGACTGCAAAGCAGATGGGGCAGGAAATGTAGCCCAGCACCCACACACAACCAATTCACAGGAGCAAAGAGGCCAATATTTGAAATATGAGAGAGTGCCTGAGCATGATGCTGGGCACATCTCAGCTCATCAACAAGCTCAGACACCTCCTCCTTCAGCCTCTTTTTTTCCCCGGATCCCACTGATCTGTTTGCCAAAGTGGGAAAGCTCTCCACATAGAATCATAAAGCTTGGATCATCTGGTCCAACCACCAACCCATCACCACTATGGTACTAAACAACATCACACAGTGTCATGTCTTCCCTTTTCAGGGACAGTGACTCTACCACCACTCTGCTCCCCAAGCAGCCCGTGCCAATAACTCACCGCTCTTTCTGAGAATAAATTATCCTTAATATCCAACCTGATCCTTTCCTGGTGCAACTTGAGGCCATCACTTCTCATCCTATCCCTGTTACCTGGGAGAAGAGGCCAACCCTCACCTCATCCTCTTTCTGAGTAGTAACACGTTACTTGCCCCAGCAATTTTGTAACGGCAGTTTTGCTCAGCATCACATGATGGGTGCTGGTCTGAGGAGGGTACACATGCTAGTGAGGGAGGCTCATCCCCATGCACGAGGATGCCATCCTTCTAAGCCAACAGTGAAGCCCAGCAACCCCAGAGCAGCACAGGAGAAAGCCTTTCATGGCCATATCCAGCAAAGAGCTTCCCCTGTGAAAGCATGCAAACCAACCCATAGTGCCTCATCTGGGCTCACCAACAAGCCCAGATGAACCCAAGCCCTAAGACACAGATACTCTTGTGAGCTCAGCACCTTGCTACCACAGCCATGGTGCAGGCAGCCATCAAGCCCTGCAGGGTCTATGTTTAAGTTTTAGGCTTTGGTTCAAACAGGAATTAATTCAGGGAGGCCCCTGAAGATTCCTCTTAGCTGAAGTATCTCTTAAAGCAAGCATAAATCAGTATCATTTTGTCTTGGCACCAGGCTTTATGCTTACTTTGTATTAGCATGAATGACTGCCAAAAGGGAACGGGGGGGGAACTTGGGACCATTAGCCATACTTTATTTGTTCACGATCTTCCCAGAAGTCACTGCCCATGGTGTTCTGATGCAAGTTTGCAGTCCTCAGCCAAGTCAGTGAAAGACACAAGCTGCAAAAAGAGAGCTGAATCTCTAAACAGTATTATTGAAAAGAATAAATTTTGTGTTAGTTTGCTCTTTCTTCATTACCCCAGAACAACGAGCACTGTCCATGCTGCAAACACCTACAACAAGGACTAATGTTTGCAGCATGAAGAAGTGGTGTTTCTATCAGCAGGAAACATCCAGACCATATTCAAGACTCTTAATAATGAAGTAGTGAAGAGAAGGAACACCAACGGCAATCAAGTGAACTTATGCCAAGAATTCAGAGCCAGAACTCTAACTTTTTTACCACTTAAAATACATCCAACCCATGGAGCTACTTTACTAAAATGGGTGGGCTTATTTCTATCCCTTTGTGTAGGACTCGGCAAAACAACAGATATGTGAGAGGCACATATCTGCATGGCCTCATTTACAAGCACTGCACCTGCAAAATGCTTGTGTTTGAAGCCATTCTCATGGGCCTCTCAAATGCAGTGTTTGAGCAGCCACAATCCAGCCTGCTGGATGGCCATCACACAAATCCCCACACCGATGTTCAATTCAAAGCATGGCGTCCATGCAAAGGTTTTGCACAATTTCATACATTGCTGCTCAGTGGCACACAGATATGTTGCATTGCAGAGGAAACAGAGCCTGGGAGAGGGTGGTTGGACTGGATGATCTTCGAGGTCTTTTCCAACCTTAATGATTCTATAGCAGTCAGTGGGTAAAAGTGCAAGCTCTATCTAACATCTGACATGGCATAGCAAACTTGCACATAGGCAGGTTCATTGGTGCAGAAAAGAACTCAAGAGCAGCCTTACGAGCCATAGGATGTAGGAGCTCTCCAGCACTAGAATTTCAGGTCTGGAGCTGTGAGTGTTGTAGATGTCCATTTCACTGTAAGTCTAGCAGAGCTCACAATCTGTAATCAAAATACTGATTAGAAATATAAAGTTTTGTAATATTGGGAGCATATCTGAGAACTAATAACTGAAAATAACTTGAACTTAAAATGAATGAAATGTACAAAAGTGTCTTTAAACTTCTGCCCAGTATAAAGGTGCTGAGTCATGGGTTTTGAGCATGTGCCAACGCAGTGCTGCACAGCAAAAATAAGAAAGCTTAAGAAAAATGTTTTGAAACTGTTCTGAAAAGAATCTCTTTCAGCTCACTTGCTAACATTTCCATGTGGATAATGAAGAATCACACATCCAAAGGCACAGACGGCGTTATGGTGAAGCTGGTCCTGTCTAATGACAGGTCAGAGTCCCTCATGAACATCAATTACTGCACAAGGAGATGAATTAAACGCAAAGATTATTTTATAATAAATTTTAAAGATGCACTGACTTGTGTGCGATGAAACTATTACTGTTTTTCCTTGGGAGATAAAAGTGACAGGATGCCTAGTGTTAAGATGAATTTTCTAATTGGACTTTAACGAACCTTGTCCCACCTCTTGATGGAGCCTTCTCACTGTTAAAGATCAGTCAGTCTCTACTTAAAGAACAAACCCACATTAAGATTTAAAGCCTCCCTTTAGTGGCTGTGCTGTGCATGCTGAATCTTAATTTCGACCCGAGGCAAAATACTTCTCTTTTTCAAAATGAGGAATCAAGACATTAGCCTAATGGAATTACATTACGTTACTTTAGATAATGTAAATAAACTATTCATATTATTTCATTTGTGAGGATAAGCAGTTAGGAAAAAGACCCTCAGGAAAAACAAACAAACAAACAAAGCACTGCTGATTGTTGGCTGATTAAAAGCAACAGCAAATCCTACATTCCAGAAGCACTTTGTTTTCCTAAAATTCCCCTTTGAAATATTGATCATTTCGGCTTTTCAAAATGAGATCACATTTTGATTATTCTGCTGTGACTAACGTTACAATAAATGCCTCAAAGGTGGTAGCAAACTTTTGCTATTCACACTGTCAAGAAAGCAGCTACCAGATTTATTATTAGTATTACTCTAACTAATTTTACTAATATTCACAGAATGGTTTGGGTTGGAAAGGACCTTTAGGATCATGTAGTTGCAACCCCACAGCCACAGCAGGGACACCTCCCTCTTGCCCAGGTTGCTCACAGCCCCATCCATCCAACCTGGCTTTTAACACTTCCAACATTACACATTACTACAGTAAAGAAATATTTGGTGTGATTCAAGAAGAAAACACATTTCAGACCATGCTGGAAATCTGCACATGCCAATGTCAGTGAAGTAAAAGGGATAGAGGGGATGTCTCCACTCTCATTGGTGTTTCTTTTGGTTCAGCCTTTCCTCCAGGCAGCAGTGAGGCCACTCCCAGAATAGCCCCAGATATTCTTAGCAAAGCAGATGTGGCTCCTGAGTTGCACAGATCCTTAGGAAACATTTTCTTCCTATTAATAGCAATCTTTCCTTCATATATAGCTCTTGCTTTTGCCTCAAGGAGGCTCCTATACCACTGTGTCTATATTATGTACCTGAAATGCCAGCTCAGACTCCAATGAAATATTCCCATCAGTATCGTATTCCAGATTCAGGAATTCAGATTGCTGTCATGGTCAGTAGGTCCAAAATTAACAAATATAGGAAATCGAGGGAAACTCAGCTCATTTTTCTCACCTTATGCTAAACTTGAGATACTGAAAACACATCTTCAGTCTAGAAAATGCACTAAGCACATAATTCACAAGAGAACTCCTAATCTGAGGCTGGGCAGCTACTTGCTGCCATGCCTCTGTAGTATCACAGAATCAAAGAATGGCCTGGGTTGAAAGGGACCTCAAGGATCATGAATCTCCAAACCCCCTGCCACATGCAGGGCCACCAACCTCCACATTTAATACTAGACCAGGTAGCCCAGGGCCCCATCCAACCTGGCCTTGAACACCTCTAGGGACAGGGCATCCACAGCCTCTCTGGGCAGCTGTTCCAGCACCTCATCCATTGAAAAGACCTTTCTCATTATCATTGCCTTCCTATTTTCTTGATAGCCGCCCCTATCCCCAGTATAAAAATCTTGTGTGATTACATCCCTAGCCCTAAAAAGCCCCTTGCTGCTTTGTAGGAAAAAAAAAAAAATAAGAGAGATGAAACTTTCATGAAGAAAACCAGATGATCGTTTAGAATTTTCCAGGCTTCATTAACAAAATGCACTCTGGATACCTCCAAATGTTAAATTAAGTCCAGGGCCTTAAACAGTTAGTCAGACAGATGAGCACATCAAAGCCTCTCCAAGAGGAAGAACCTGAGATTTGCAAAGCTGACGGAGAGCAGAAGTGCGAAGAAATAAAGGCTAATGAAAGAAGTGTGGTACCTGAAGAAATAGCTAGAATAAGTTCTCCTTCACATTACCATTCCCATACCTAACAGGACCAAGATCACTCCATGGGATTGAATCCACTTCATAACATCAGATATTTTATTGCACAGAGGTGCGGAGCTCTATAAAAGTTTGTTCTTCCCTCTTTGATCTCCTCCTCCTTGCTCTGTTCTTTACCTGAAAGGTCTCTTTGCAGTTATTTCCAAGTTATTTACCACAGAGGAGAAAACATTGCATGCATTCCTATAAAGCTGCCACGGTGCTGATGCAGCCCCAGGCCCAGCTCCAGCCCCTCCACCTCCAAGCTGCAGGCATACCCACAGAGATAGTTGCTCCCCAGTGTCCTTCTCTCTGAAGCAGCCAGCAGCCTACAACCCATAAAGGATTCCATGTCATATATATAGGTATACCCTAGTGTCCCATAGCTGGGCAGAAATGTAAATCAGGAAAGCCTTCAGATACGATTGCCTTCAGAGGAAGACAATTAGGACTCAGAGAGATGCACAGAGATGTGCCCCAGAGGAGATCCTCCTCATCCTGCCTGAGGTCTCCTTACTTCTCCAGACAAATCAGACACTCTGAGAGGTGTGGGAGGGAGAACACAGGTGTGGGGACAGAGGCAGTGGTCACCTCCACTGGTGCAGACTGTCAGAGTGCAGCTCTCGTTCATCACTGGTGAAAGTGCATATAGCATGGTGGTGACTATGCTGAAAAAACAGCATTTTGTAGCTGAGAAGGTGTTCTATCAAATAGTGTTATTGTGTTCTTTGTATCTATTGTAGTTTCTGTGGAAATAAATGTTTGGTAAAGCATAAAGCAATCAGAACCAGGCTCAGAAGTGAAGCTACAACCCCAGAGCAGCTTTATTGTATTTCAATGCATTCTCAGAAAAAATAAATCAATCAAAATACACTAAGGATTGGCTATTATATGAGAGTATCACCAAACAAAAACACAGGACCAACACATTCCCTAAAGCTGCACCGCACTCCCTCAGCCATCACCTGCTACTTTCAACTCTTCTTTACCATTTTTTTCACCCGTATCTCAATCTTTGAATTAAAATTATATCTTTCACCAGTGGTTCCAATAGCTCTGCTTTTATATTAAACTGATTTCTTAGTTCGAGGAGCACCTTTGAGATTAACAGCATCAAAGAAACAGCCTCAGTGTCCCAAGCAGAATATTCTTAGAAATAAGTTCTAGATAGCAGTAAGTGTAAGCAACTCATTTGTCTGCAAAATGTGACATTATGGTTGGCAGGAAGTAAAAGTAATTAGTGAAACTAATCATGAAAAGGCGTAGGAATATTTCCTTCCCTATTTATCAAAATTGGGAATTATATCCAAGATAGATTTGAATACAGATTTGGGGGGGCAAATCTATAACTGCAACTGCTTTCCAAAGGCACAGAGTGTGTCCTGTACTTACAGAGCACTTGCCACCAACTGCTGTGTATTTTTTGCAAAGGTTGATTTTGCTGTTATAAGATGTACAGTGGGAGGTTAGTATTTTTACCACTGCCTATGACATTTATACAGTTTCCAGGTATCGTTCTGTGACCGACCACTACCACAACGAGCCACCTTCAGCTGTTCAACTCTGGCACTTGATTTCTTAGGAAGAAAGTCCTCTTATACCCCTTCCCTTTCGGCCTTTCTGCTTTATTCCTTTGGCCATTTTGCCCATTCCCCAGTGTCCTCTGCCCTACCTAGTGAGATAAATCACTTGCTCCACTAGATGTATCTTACAATTCCGCAAAGCTATCCTATGAAGGGTTGAGCTCACTACTTGTCCAGAGAGGTGGTGGTGCCCCATTCCTGCAGACACCCAAGGTCAGGCTGGATGGGGCTCTGAGCACTGATGGAGCTGTGGGTGTCCCAGCTCAGTGCAATAAGACCAGATGGCTTTCAGGGTCCCTTCCAACTGAAGCGATTCAATTATTTGCCTGCCTAGAGAAACCCTCAGCTAGCCCAGAGCCTACAGAACACTTCTTATTCTCACCACCTCTTGGATGCCTCTGCAAGTCTCATGTTTAAGGCTCCCAGGCTCCTCATTTTGTGTACAGTCACCATCAGAACCACTCAGCTGCTGAGCGGTTTGGGATCAAAGAGCTCCCAACACTGTTTATAGCACCCACAGCTACTGAGCTACCGAGGAGAGCTGAGCGATTGCACCCACATATTTACAGTGAAATGAAGAAATAGATCCTCTCAGCAAACCTCAGCCTGCAAGAACTTTGCAGAACATGTCAAGTTCCACTGACAGAGACAGGTCACATGCAGATGAAGTAAGCGACAAAGCAAATAGCTGCAAAATGTAGGTGAGGGCCCCACACACCCACATCTGAAATGTCACCCTGCATATGAAGCAGTTTATAATCTCCCATAATGCCCAAGGAAGTCAAAACGCATGGAAACGTGATTTATTTTAAAATGCAACAACCAAAGGAGCTCTCACAGAAGGGAAAACGTTCAGATTTATTTTTTTTTAAATCAGCTCAAGTATTTGTGCTATTTTAGGGACCCTGTGTGTGCACAGCAGAAAATTAAATCCCATCCAAAGTTACTTTGCAGTTCAGAGGCCGTAACGCAATTTGCTCCTTAGCGTGAGCTTTGGTCTCTACTATTCATCAGACAGGCCGGCACATAACTGTCATCCTTGATCTCATAATTCATGCTCTTTCTACCTCCTTACTACTATTTCTTCTACTACTATTTTTTGTCAAAACTTCACAGTTCTGAGGCCAAAACCCTTTGGAGTTACAGGAGAAGCAGTGGGAGCAAAGGGCAAGTGCTGGTCATAGAATCATAGAATGGCTTGGGTTGGAGGGGACCTCAAGGATCATGAATCTCCAACCCCCTGCCACATGCAGGGCCACCAATCTCCACATTTCATACCAGCCCAGGCTGCCCAGGGCCCCATCCAACCTGGCCTTGAACACCTCCAGGGATGGACGGGGCATCCACAGCCTCTCCGAGCAGCTGTTCCAGCACCTCACCATTCTGCCACTGGTTTCCATGGGATTTTATTTCTGTATATGGAGAAGTGACACAAGTTCATTTCTGCTAACTATCTCTTTGTACTTTTCAAAACAAAGCTCTCCACACATGCACACTGCAGCCAGGAAGACTGTGTCACTTGATTCAATATTTACCTTTTCTAAGGCCCAGCATTCCAAAATGCTCTTTGTATTACCTCCCTGCTTTATAGTCCCGCCACTTCTATCCACAGTTCTCCTAATGTAACATGGGTCAAGCCAAAATATTTTTTGCTCCATTATCTCAACACCAACCTTGAGTGTAGCAGTGTGGTAAGACAAGGAACATTTGCATGTGAATGGTGCTGCACTCCCAGACACAACCTGCTGACACTTGTCATCTGCTGGCTGGGAGAATGGTCCTTTCCGCAGTTGCATATGCTCTGAGGGCTGGTACTATTTTTAATTATCAGCACTGCTGCATTATGGAGCACGGAACGCATAATAGCAAATCCCAGACACAAAAGCAATCATTTTTCAGCTGACCACCCATACTATCACAGTAATTTTCAATGGGTGTGGGGATCAAGGAGGAGGGCATCAGCTGCAGATTTGTATGAGGAAAGGGCAGAGGTTTCCTCCACCCATCAACATCAGGAGAGCAGATCAGCATCCGTGGTTCAGAACCCAGTTCAAGCTGTACAGGTCTTCCTCCTCCCATTGAAAACAGGGTCAGTGCTAAAAGACCTTTTGGACACAACACAAAGCCAGACCAGCTGCAGTCTCCAAAAATGTCCATGTAGCTCCTCCAAGTCTTCCCACTAAAGGATCTGAGCCAATGAATATTAACACACTGCATTCTCCAAATCCTCTGCAAGCAACTGAGATCACAGTTAGGGAGAATGGAGCAACAGGACAGAAAAAATTCAACGTCTTGCTGAGCAGAGCACAGTACTGATCTCAGAGGGGAGAACAAAAACTCACACTTCTCAGCTTTCTTCCTTGACCATCAATCCTACCCACCTAGGGACAAACTGCACAGGTGACACAGCATGATCCAAACCAACGTACCCTACAAGATGACACAATGTCAACAGGTAATGAAATGGGCAGCGAGGCAGACAGCGAGGTGCAGCAGATCCTAAGAAAACAAAACACTTCCAGCCCTTCTTCATCTGATTTACAAGGCTGTGACTGGATTTTAAAGCCTTACTCATGAATTTGGACAACCTCTCAGAAGGCTCAAAAATGGCAGCATCATTTACCATAATGATAGCTGACAGCTTATTAAGTAACTTTTAATTATCAGGTCTATAAGAATTTATGGTGGTGTAGGGTATTACAGGAGAGATTACACGGCCTGATATGCAATGCTTCCACTCAGCAAAAAGGTCACAAAAATGTTCTGAACTTGTGCCAGGATGCATGGCTATAGGAAGCTGTAACTCTCCAGACAAAATCCAGCAGAGATTTCAAAGGGAACATTCTTCAAAGTCCTATAAGTTCCCAATATATTTCATATTGATGCTTCTTTATGAGGGTAATAATTAAGATGCTTCTTTGCTAGTGAAACACCCCAAATGTTTGTCAAGTGTATGCATGCTTCTAAAAACACTAGACACTAATTTAGGAAAAATGTCAACTAATTTGCTCTGATGATTATAAAAAGAAAAGAAGCCCCCAGGTTTCCTTTTTAACTCTGCACTAACATTGCTTTTCTGTATGTCAGAAAACCCATCAGTGATGTGGTGAAATGGGCAGTGGAGACCTCATGAGACAGTAAACCAATCCTGATCCTTGGCTGTGCAGACTCTCTCCTGGGAACCCTTCCCACGTATGAATCTGCAATTTTATCTATTTACATTGTGATGCCAATACCCCGCTGTCCAAAATTCCCTGTAATCAATGAAAACTCTCTCTCTGCTTTCTATGCCTTTGCTTCTTGCTACAGCCACATCATTTACTTTGACTAAAGATCACTTTGTGCACTATTAGTGGAGCAAAGTGTGACTTCTTACAACTGAAGAGCTGAAACAGCCCACGGCACAACCTGATGGCTTGCACTTCCCCAGCCCCTTCCTTTCCAGTTCTTTTTTAAGCCAGCTTTAAACTGCAGGATCATAGGATCATTGAGGTTGGAAAAGACCTCTAAGATCATCTAGTCCAACCATTCACCTACCACCAATACAGACCATTAAACATGTCCCTACTACTTCACACATTTGAGTTCAGTCGGAGCTTGTATTATATTTACAGCTGTGCTTGGCTAAAGTCTCAGACACCATCAAATCATGAATCTGAAACTTCATCTATTTACACTACTGTGATAACACCCTGTACGGAATTTAAGGCAAGGTCCTTAAATATTTCTCACAAATAAACAAACAAATAAATAAACAAACAAACGACAGATATAAGAGGTCAACTGTTCTTTTGCTAGCAAAGGAAAGAGAGGTTGAAGTTGAATTCAAGCTTTATTTAGCCTTTATCAAAGAAATCTGCCAGTAACATGCTGCAAATCTAAGCAGCTTGCTGGCTCTGTTATTAGCAGCGTGTGAAGTGACAAGGAAAAGCAAAGGGGAAAAAATCTTTCTGCAGAAGTTTTAGTAGTTCCTCAGTAGTCACAGAAATAACATAGCCAAGAGTTGTCCATAAGATCCTGCAGATGCAGACATAGGAAAGCAAAGAACCACCCACAACACGTGCATCACTCACTTGTGGCTATGATGCAGAGCCAAGAGGCTCACAGTTCCTTTCCAGTCTCAGTGCTTTGCAGCAGCTAGGGGAGCCCAAGCAGCCAGGGCTGTGAGCAGGTGCTCTCCAAAGTCACCTTTGAGGGTGATACTCAGAGGTTGTCTTTGATTTATAGCTGCTCTGAATCAGCTTTAAAAGTCTCTATATTAAAAACAACAACAACTTGGCATCGCGAAGATGGAATTCAGTTCTTAAGACATCATGATGATTTGTGAAGGGCTACAGCAATATAGAGAGCTACAGGCTTGAATTTGCTCAAAGCTGCTAATGCTGGATTTGCAGAAGTCTGGCTCACGCGTATTGAATTGGATGAAAATAACAGTTTGGGCAAAAATAGCCTTACAAGAAAATCTGTCAGTATATATGGGATCAAAAAGCTTTCAGTCTTTAGAAATCCAGTATTTTGTTAAGGTGAAAAACTCCCAAAGTCCTATTTTAAGTTTCAAGACAAATAAGCCCTGGAATATTTGAGAAATAAATACCAGCCCGTGATTCACAAGGGCTGTATTCCCATTTTCCACCCATAATGCACAAAAAGGGAAGCATTTAGAATATTTCCTCCTAAAACAGCTCTCCCTTTTGGTTATTTAGATCAGACGCCTGCCTACAGACATTAGAATGAAACTGCAGGACTATTTCAGTGCCATCTCAGCTCCAACATATTACATGGATACTTTAAATAGACACTGTGCACCAAAGCACAGTTCTCAATCATATTTTAGTATAACACCTCTTTTGTTAACCTGGAGTTTGGGCTTCATCTATTTGCCTTTTGCAGCACTTGAGTGCCCTCACATGTAGGTTGTCCAGGAGCTGCTCCCATCCCAAGGCAGAGCTCTGCCCTCGGCCATGTGCACGTTGGTGCCTTCATTCCTTCACCTTACCAAGGAGAACAGAGCTAAAGGAGAGATGCTGCTTGTGCTAGTTTTTCCCCAAGAATATATGATTTGTCACTCCGGAGACAAGAAACCACTCTTCATGCACAAGATCAAAAGTGAACGATTGCTTTTATATCACACACCTAGAAACCCAGTATTTTAAAGATTAAAGCAGTAGAGTGGTTCGAGACATGAAAGACTAAGGAAACCAGCTGTGGACAGGACTGAACTGATAGCTAAACACTTCCAAACATGAAAAAAAAAAAGAAAGCGCAAAGCTAAAAAGTGTTCACTGAAATGAGAACAGCATGTTTGCAAGGAGCTTCACCATGCAGCTTGGATGCGAGATTCAGCAAAAGCTTGTAGAAAGGTTGCTTTGTTTTGTAAGGAGAGTTATTGCAATTCTTGGCAGGTACAGAACTCAAAGCTTTGATGCTTCCTCTTGACATACAGCTTCAGATCTGCCTATAGCTTCTTTCTCCTCAGAATGGCCTTACGAGTTCTATTGGAGCCTTTTCTGCACCACACGTTCACAGTCTGCAGAAAGTCCCTTCCAAACAATAACCATATATATATGCTGAGTTTCACAAGCAAAAAGAATGAGCGTTTGAAATCATTTCTCCATAAATGCTCCTGTCACAAAAGTACTCACGCATCCCCAGGCATCGTATTGTAAAATAATTCTTTCTTTAGTATTCCAAATTGAATTGCAACATGAAATTAGACATGAAAACACCTCTTAAGCTTCTTGTGTATGTATTTTCAAAAGACATCTCAAAAGCCAATGCTTGCTGAGTAGTAAAGAGTTTTCAAAACTTCTCAGTTGTAGAGCATGTTTAATTATATATATATGGAGATTATAATTACCATGTTACCGACTCATTTATTCTAGGAAAAGTTGGTGGGAGCGAAAAAACAACTCTGAAAGTATTTCACTTTGGCCAAACCATGGTTCAAGCCATGCCTAAATGTTTAGCTTGGTCCATAGCACTGCTCCTCTCCCTGAACATAAGCACAATGCACTTTGGCTTTCCGATATAGAGGCATTTGTTATTCCATGCTGCCCACCGAGGAACCAGAAACATCTTCACCAGGGCTTTGTGATCACTTCAGCTATTATAAAAAATTAATTTTATGCAATAAGACACTGTTTTGTGCTTCCTTCTGCTCCGATTGCTTTGATGGATTTATAAGGGCGGCTGATAAAGCACTAATATATTTCTCTCTTTTTATGCAAACAAAAATAGTGAATTTGCTTTTTCATGCACTGGAATTAAATTCAGTGTGATCATAAGAATCTGTTAACACAGTAAAATACCTGATGAATAATTCAGACTCTTAGGAGAGAAAACTGAGGGAGACATTTTCAGATGACTGCGCTGACAAGCCCTGATGCCCAACGTGTTCTGCAGTGGAGAATAAGTTGGAAAGCCAATGTCATTTTTCTGGTTTGTTTGCTTCTCATCAGTAATATACGGCATTGTGTCTTCGTTTTAAATTCCCTACTGGAAAGACTGGAACATTCATGCTGGAAACCAAAAGTGCATCACAATGACGTCAATGCCCAGATATATGAATGAGTCAGTTACATGCTTCTGACCAAAACAGCATTTAGAAGAGTTAAGGAAAAAAAAAATATATATATATATATATATATTTTTTTTTTTTTTAAATAAGGAGAACTCATGCATCAATTATGCTACACCTGCTGGTAAGTTCAAGTCAGTAAGGGTTGTGCTTTCTCCGATAGCTTTGGGAACATGCTGGCTTCTGGCCAGGCTGTCAGAATGTCAGTCTGGAAACAAGCTGTTTTCAAGCAGCCTTTTTTTCCCTACCAAGCTGAGATTTTGTAGAGTCAAAAGCAATTTGTCTGGATCTCAAAGATTTTAAGTGCTGGCCCGCTGACTGTGATTTTGCAAACAGACCGAGCAGACTCACTGCAAACATGCAACAACAAAGGACTGGAGTTAAGCTTCTTTATGTCACACAAACCCTGCTCCTCCCCACAAGGTGCTTGCTGGTCAAGTTCATCATATCACATTAAATCATAGTCGTCATTTTAAATTATTTGTGATTTATGCCATCACATACATGTCTGTTGAGTACAATTAACCTATACCGATACATCCCTCCAAAATAATAATAATAATAATAATAATCAGTCTTATTCTAATTACTAGATAATGGATTTCTCCAATTGCTAGAGAAACAGAGTTAACCCATCACAGCAACAGCTCTGCAGGTCAGAGCTGTACAGTACAAGGGAAAGGAGACAGCTGAGCAAAAAGCACACTTGAGACATGACAGTCTTGTCACCAAGCCGACGTGTTACACCTCTCTTTATCACACACCTCAGTGTTGTTACCTAAGCAGTGGCACCTCACAGGATGCTGAAAGCTCAGACCTTTGCTAACTCCCTTGATTTACCAAGGCTGCTGGCTTTTCTCTGAAATATTCAAAATAAAACAGAGGTATAAAATTGAGACAGGCACTGCTCCACTGCCTCAAGTATCCATCTACAGCTGCAAAGGCAAGATAAAACTGTTCTTCACAAACATCCTGTAAGAGCCTTTCCCTGGGCTGCAGCAAGCAAGCTGCAGTTAAGGAAACAAAAAAACCCAAGTTTTTTCCCATCACTGTGAACTTCTCACAAGCAATGCACATTCTTTGAATAGAGTCGTAAGTGTTGGAAAAGACCACTCTGGTCATCTAGTCCAACCATCAACTCTTCACCACAACCCATCATCCACACTGGTAACTTCTGGCTCACATGAACCTTCTGTTATCTACAAACTCCAGTGCTGAGCCAAAGCTGGATGCAGACACGGCAGCTGGTTTGCAAAGTTTCAGCTATCCTTTGGCTCCAGGTCAAATGTAAACCCAAAATATATGTGTCAAATCCCAAAGCTGAAGCACAAACCAACGGTTTCTAGATTTTTGTGAAATGGAAGGAACTACAAATTGGAATTTCCAAGATGTTTCACCAATTAGTGCAATATCAAAAGACAGATATCAGCCCTGGAAGCATCTGAAGGTCTGGGCTGGTGATTGTTCAGACCAATGTTCAGTGAGAAAAACTTTCAAACTCAGCATCTTAAACACACAGAGCTTAAACAAGAGTCTTCCTAACACTGCAAAGTCAAACTACGTAACGGCTATAGTATAAAGTTAAATTGGTGTTTTGACCATAAAATCATAACTCTGACAAAGCCACAAGATTTAAAATTACCTTTTGTATGATTTCAATAGGGGCTTATTATCTAAATGTCAGCTGCAATCAATAACATTACCTTTTGGTGTATCCCGGTGTACATGATTTATTTGCGGTAATGTTCCATAATTACAGCTGATGTAAAATGACTAATCAACTCCACGTTTCAACACAGTTAACCATTCTATTCACAACTTCCACATCCCTACTTAAAACATCGCTCAGAGCAGTTGAACAGTCCCTAAATACATCAGTGAAGCACTGTCCTTCGTGTAGATTGGTGTATAGGCATACACACATTTGTGCACACGCACTGAGCTGACCAACACTTTCTGTTTGTCCGTTAAAATATTTTACAGACCTCAAAACATGGCCTATTTTCAGTGCTATTCACAGCAAGCTAAATGATTGAAGATTTGACAAGTGACACAATTAAGCCACTTTCGACTTCCTTTCAGCTCATGTCATTTATTTTATTGGATTACAGTTATTAGAAGCTGGGGGAGGAAAGTGGGCAGGAAAAAAGGGGGGGATGAAGTTTAGTTGTTCACTCGACAATGTAACTTACTCATTTTGGCACATATTGCTGTGCCTATTTTTACATTACCCATCGCTCCGCTTTCCCCAAGATATGCCTTCACCCACACACCACTTGTGCACTGTACAAGCCTTAGCAGTTATGTAATGGCAAAAGCCTACATCTCCAAGCTGAAGTGTTGCCACAGCACAGGAAGGTGACATCAGAGTCGTAGAGAGGAGCCAGTGGACACACAGCAAATGGGGCAAGAGGAAGAGGGGCTCAATGACTCCTGGCTGGAGGGGCACGGACAGCTATGAAGTCCCTCAACAAAAGTGATGAGGGAAAAATACAGTAATGACTATACCACTATTTCTGTAGTATTACTACGCATATTATAAAGGCATCTTTATACTTAGATATATTACTACTAATATATATCTATATTTCTTTTCTTTGGGCTTTACTGGCTTTGCTTCCTATGTGTAAAATTTCATATTAAAGAGAGTTTCCCTCTTTCCCTGTCATTCAATAACAGGGAAAATAGATGTTTCAAGTTTCAGCTGATCACATGGCTTGCTCCTCACCCTATTAATGAATCAATTTACATCAGAAATTAACACCAAACAACCCATTTTTTCGTGATTATTTTTTGTCAAAACCCCATGTTATTAATCATGTGAAAATCCTGAATAGGCAGTTATAACTAGTTCAGTGAATCATTCTAAATGATAAAGTTATGTTATGTTAAAGTTCTGAGTGTACGTATATTTCATTTAACCTCATTGATTTAATGAAGTATTTTTCTTTCTTTTGCCTTGGTGAACTGTTACCGACAGTTATCTATTTCAAAGTTACAAAGAAAAATACACTGATCCATTAACCAATTCATAAAAAGAGCAAAGAGACTGATAGAATTGAAACAACCGAGGACCACGAAGACTGCAAAGTGGTTGTTGTCCCACTCTTCTACAACAAACACTAGAATTACAGAATCACCAAGGTTGGAAAAGACCTACAAGATCATTCAGTTGAACCATAAAATGTCACCCTGAATTCATGAAAATTCAGTAGCAAAACCAACCAATCAACTTCTCTGCACAAATCCATGACACTACTTCTAAAAAATTCGTATGGAACAGATGAGAAGCACGACCATGTTGTCCACAATTACTTCACAAATTACCATCAACCAGATTCAACACTGAATACATTTCAGAGAAAGGTTAAACATGCTAAAATATCATTATTAAATGATTTAATAATCTCGATGATAAGAACAACAGACAGATTTCTAGACATCCCACAAGGAAACCAGCACGCTTATCTGTGCTATGTAGAGAAACAAATACATACAAATAACTAATAATAGTAAATCAGTCATTGAGCAACTCGAAATATATAACAGTTCTCCTTCCTACAGAGCTCATAATTATATAACAAGAATAAGATTGTAACAAACTAATTCCATCATCATTATTATTAGCCTGTACAGCTTATGTAAATGGTAACAAGGGTTGTCAAGACAGTTAGATGATAAAGCATACGCAGCAGACAGATTGGTTCAGTTTAGCATCTGAATTTCCATTTTAACTAAAGAATGATTTAAATATGAATTTTAATTTGAATTAAAATATAAAAAAGGATTTTCATAGAGACACCTTGTTTTCTATAGACTTATATAGAAAGAACCCATTATGAAAATAGAGTTATTTTAGTGGATTTGTTTCTAAAAAGACAGGAGGTGAATGATATGAAAGTGAATGGGCCCAGCAAAAAAAAAAAAAAAAGAACAATTTCACTTTATACAGTGCTTTTCCCAAAGCCACAGACTGACTCCAACACTGTGCTTTGATGAATGCCTCATCCCTCCATCCAGCCAAGCTGCATGGCCTGGGGCACCGTCTGAACCCACAGGTAAAGAGATTCAACACAGGAACACTTGTTATGTGCCCACCCTTGGAGGAACCCAAGGTCAGGATGGAAAGGGCTCTGAGCACCTGATGGAGTTCTACATGTCCTGTTAATACCAGGGAGTTGTAACACATGGCCTTTAAGGTTCTCTTCCAACTCAAATGATTCTAGAAGATGTCACAAACTCAGCAAATTGACTTAATGCAGTGGATCACCATCTCAAAAAAAAAAAAAAAAAAAAAAAAAGCCTCTCAATTTGCTCTGGCCCTGAATGAAACAAGTTTTTAATGCTCTGGATGATGCCAACCTTGGCACAGCTGGTGGGAGGATCCATTTTCTAACAAGTGGGAAGGCAGGTGCTGCTCTTTTCTTTGCTTTGTGAGGAGCACATTCCTCACAGAAACTCAAGAGGCTCAAAGTTATCCTCCATGGCTTTTGTTTCATACCTCTAGAATTCATGACGCCTTCTATGACGCCTAGAATCAATTTTCACAGTGCACAATCCAATCGGATACTAATACCGTTGTTTTCAGAACAGATATCTGTTGTCACCAAAGCAGCACTGTGCAGCTGGAACAATTCTGTATATAATGTGAAAAGGTTTCATTTCCAAAAAATACTAACTTAAGTTCGAGTGTAGAAAATGTGGCTGCTTCGGGCAGACAGAAATGCCAAATGTTTTGTCATTTCATTGGAATGCTCCTGGAATAATTCTGGAGTACCTCAGCACACAAACACTTTGTGCAGATATATATGGTAAGAAGGTAAGCAACAAATACAAAAGAAGACCTCAGAATGAAACTGATGACTTCAGCAGTGCTAAGTATGACACTGAAAGCCATAATTCAGCCATTCAGAAGAAAAGATTGATTGGGATGGAAAAAAGCAACTGTAGCAATACTCAAAATGGAAACACCTGAAGAAACACAAGGCATTTTCATGAAAACTTAGCAATCCAATAGGCAGCTATTTGAGCTGCTTTGGGACATGCCATAAGCAAATCTTCAGGAGTAAAAAGGGAGCCAACCTCATCACCAGTAGCACCACAGTACATTATATGTGATCGCTGTTGCAATGAAGTTCCTGGCTTCTGTTGGGTGGCTACAGCCATTTCCCTGCTATTCATTGCAAGTCTTCATGGTGCAGATGACATCAAAGCATTAAATCTTTTTCCCTTCCTCCACTGCAAACAGGAAGAAAACTGGGATTATGTATGCTGGCGCACACGCGCTGTGCATCTACAGGTCATAAAAACAGCACATCCAGTAAATTGCAGTCACTATTTTTGCCAAGTAAAAATAAAATATATCATCACTTCCAGAAAAAAATAAATCCACTAACTGTTGAAAGGGAATGTTATATTTGTATTAAAAGTGATCTAAATATTACACTTCACTGCCAGCATGAATTTGAGGAAAAGCAGTGTGAATTTTAATTACTGTGCTACTGAGAATTGCAACGTTCCCAGTTGCAGTTTAAAAGTATTCTGCATGTTTATTTAAAGACTTAAGGAAATATTTAAAGAAGTGTTGCATTACAATTTGTTATAAAAGGCATATTTTATATATATATATATATACACACACACACACACAAGATATATTACATATACCTTTCCCAGTTTCCCTCCTTCCAATATTTATTTGTTCGAGGATTCTAAATGACTGAATTTTGTAGTAATCACTTGAATAAATAAGAAAATTGCAAACAAATGAAAAATGCACTTCAGAGACAAGAAGGGGAAAGTGATTTTAAACAAGAAATGTCAGTTATGGATGAGTATCAGAGTAAAGCCAACTTGCAGATGGAGTCCAGGTGGAGCTGAGTGTACACTGTGCTCATAGAGACCCAGGCAGCAGTGGGAATAAAATTAAATAAAAAATAGCAGCTAGAGAAAGCAAGATTAACAAGTAAATGGAGAAAAAGCCACAATTCATAGAGCATGCAGGATAGAAGCAGACTGTGAAAATCTGATTTAGAAGGGTGCCAGTGACATGGAGGAACCCCTTTTAGGTTTAGGTTGACCCATCATAAGACTCCAGCTGTTGATCACGTAGATGCACAGCTTGCAACCCTCAGCCATGACAGCTGAGTTCTGCCAACTGTACCCCTATGCAAACAAATGCGCAGAAATTGTACGAAAAGAACACAGATGGAACCTGAGATTTGCTTTCCTCCACAATGCAGTGCTTCCCTACGACCACAGAGACATGCTAAGATTATCATTTATTTGTACCATCTTCTCTCTGAAATTTGCCTTTACATTTTTGTTTGTGAAACCAAGATGAAGAACGGTATATTTTAAGAAAACAAACTTAGAGAGTGCAGTACCATGGGCTACTAATATAGACACAGATTTCTGCAATAACAATACAGGATGAAGGCCCAAAGCAGTTGAATTTACATTCTCAGAGTCCCCATTTCCAGGACAGGCTTTGGAAAGAAATTTTACATGAGACAGAAAGGAACGTTTCCTCTTCAGCAATTCCTGCTGAGGTTGCAGAAGCCATAGATTTGTAATGTTAATGTTTTCTGCTTCCGTAGATCTGACACATATATAGCTTGTAATTACCAAAATGAAATATAACTAATTACATAGTTGAGTTTTAGATAATGAGATAGTATCTTGGAAAGCATAATTAGGGAACAAAGGGTGAATCTGAGGCCATTTCAGCACCTCAACTTCTCTAGCAGCTTTGAGGTTTCCATTGGCTAAAATAAAAATAAGCTCAAGTTAAGACCTGGTAAAATTCAAGGAAGCTTTAAGTTTGCTTCATGGCTCTGAAGATCTTTCTCCACTGAATCAAACTGGTGTAGCACTCCACAGCAGAGACAAAATCACACATTTAACAGCTCAAGTATCACCTATGGTTCGGGTCCAAAGTGCCTACTAATTAGCTGTTCAAAAAACAGCAGCAAAGACGAGTCCTTTTGGAAACGTGTGTTTAAATGGCTTTTGTTGAGCTGAATTATGACTGCGTCGTACAACGAAGAAAAACAACGGCAGAATTGAAAATCAAAGCCGTCTTCTGGCTGCCTTACAAATCTGCAGTTGCATTCTGCTTTATGGAAAGTCCATCAGGACCACTTCACTCTCTGCATTGCACCATTCCTACAAAAGCAGCCTCTATTATTTCTCACAAGTAAAATTTACTTTTCCTTTTGGCTGATGGGATGACGGCACACCAGTAATTTATCTTTGTCTGCAAAAACATTGCCTTCATGATGTCCTTTAAACGATGCTCCTTTCCACTCTTCCATTTCCCCTTTTGGCTGCACATTGGCACTGCTCCATAGGGCTCTCCTCCTGCTGTTCTTACTCAGGCAGGACTCCAGCAATGCCCCTAGCACCCCTGTACGAGCAGGCTCACTGCACACAGGAGACATTATATTCTTTCACATTGAAACACTCAAGAGAGGAAACCGTTTTCTCCTTTCCACTTAAAGCAATGCATTCAAATGCTCCAAAAATAATTAAGTGCCTACTTCAATGTCCTTCCTCCATTCTCTCATCACCTTTGGCACAGTAGAAGAATTTATTGTCAGTTGTCCTCTACATTAAATATAATCCTTGTTTACTACAAGGAACTGAGCAAAACCATCACCTAAACAAACTAGACAGCAACTAGACCGTTGCCTATACTGGGCAGCTCATCTTAGAGTTTGGAAGCATCATTTCCAAATAGTTCAACTGTTTTGTTTTGAAAATCATTTAATAAAGGTTTAATTAACTCAGGAGATGAATAGCAGTGAGAGAATTATGAAAATGGAAACAAGATTTTCTGTGAAACGCGACTTGTTTTGAAGAGCCTTCCAAAATCAGTCACTTCTTAGGAATGAGTTTGCTGCAGAACAGTTCCATTGCGACCGACTGAGAAAGCACAGTTCTAGCAAATACATTACAGTCATTTTGCATGCTGTTAATTCCACAGAATTTTCAAGTGTAATGAGACTAGAGGGGCAAAAAGTAACCACCTGTGAAAAAGAAAATCAACCAGATGGACTGGGGATGGTTTCTTTTCTACATGATTGACCTTCCAGACATTTTCTGAATACAGTGGAGTTTATGCAGGGGAGAAACAAATGAACAGTTTTCATTTTTCTTGCAGCTTGTCAATTTTTATCACTTTGACCACACCATGACCTAAATGGCTATCAGCATCATCAACATCTTTCACATATTTCTTGCAGCAAACAATCTGAGCCCACAAAGCATCCACCAGTAACCATAGAGTCCAAGTGCTAACTCATTATTACTTGTAGGGGTGTA
The DNA here is from genome assembly GCF_905368555.1 of Meleagris gallopavo. Lineage (NCBI taxonomy): Eukaryota > Metazoa > Chordata > Aves > Galliformes > Phasianidae > Meleagris > Meleagris gallopavo. The sequence continues at coordinate 2,670,045 of NC_139412.1, read as the reverse complement.
TTTTTGGACAACATCAACTGTGATGCTGAACCTATAAAACAGATTAACATCTGGATGTGCTGATTAACATCCCGGTGCAAGTCTTTACATAAAAATCAGCAACCAAAGGGAGCTGGAACATTTACAAAACTGGAGCCAACGAGACACAGTGAGGGCACTGTTTAGCTTATTCATATTTAACACGTTCAACCCAGTCCTTGTATCCCTTTGCACTGTGTATTCATTTTTAACTAGTCTAACAATCCATCATTTACTGCTGCATAATATTCTTTCCCCATACAGACCTAATATAGCTGTCACTATCGCTTTGCACTTAAAAGCTTCATTTCTGAAAGACTGAACGAAATACCCCAAGTTAAATTCACATTCAACTGACAGGCAGTCTGTCATTTCTGCCTTTCCTAACTCTGAACATATCTTTTAACTCTTGGTTTTCAGTTCTTCTATTGGAAGAGTCTTCCTGCAGCCCAAACATACTTATTTCTAGTGTTCAGGCTTCTCTGCCCTCAGCACCCAATCACTCTGTTACTACGTGACTTAATTACCCGTCCTTCCCAGTTCCATCCTATAGCTTTCTTTCCTAACAGCCTCAAGGGTTCCGTCAGCCAGCCCCATTCTCTAAAGATGATTATTTTGGCTCTTCCCAGGAGCACATCCCACCATGAGGTGGGCCACATTGATGGTAGGTAGACTGTTGGACTTCAATCACCTAAGAGGTCTTTTCCAACCTTAATGAGCCCACGATTCTAAGATTCCAATCTCAGAAATTCACAGCAGCACTCTGCTTGGTGCGTCACCTGGGGAAATAATTATTCATTTTGTTTGAAATTAAGCCTCTTCAACAAGAAAACAGCCACTGCTTGGACAGAACAGAGAATATTTTAGTAACTGGGAAAAACATTTGGGCAGCAAAGACCTGCGGGTTTAAGTAACAGAAACTTTTCTGTTTCAGACAGATGTGTGAACAGGAACTCAGTACGAACACACAAAGCTGATGAAGAATCCTCAGTGGTTAAATGACAAAAGCTGCAAAAGTGTTACAGGAGGGGCAGAGGCTGGGAGGAGGAAGAAGAGGAACTATTTGGAGAAGGTGTGATCTGGAACAGCACACACACATCTGTGGGGCCAGGGGAAAGGTGTACAGCAGTTTGTTTTCTTCTGATGGTCTCGAAAGCAAGGAATAACTGTGCATGGGTTTGGAATGGAGACCATAGCTGCTTTCTATATGCAAAAAGGGAAGGAACCTAAGTGGGCTACCATGTCTTTTCTCACATATATAGCTTTGTACATCTTTTGGAGGTTAGAGATGGGGAGCACATCACACACCAGCTGTGCTGCATAACCTGGCAACAAGCTCCTGCTTTTGCTTGCAAGGATGTAGCCCTCAGCAACAAAAAAGGCATTTTTTAAAATAGGAGTGAAGTCTACAGCATGACAAATAGACAATAATTTCTTTAAAAGCAGTGCATTTTGTTGTAGCCCTAAGCATGCCAGAGGCACAACATCAACTTCTCCATAGCTGCATTTTTATGAGGCCCCAGGATGTATCTGCTGGGAGCAAAGATCCAAATGAAGAGAGTTGCAGGGCAAATTCCATTAGCAAACATATCAAAACAGCAAAGGCCAGAGAAAATGCAAGAGCAGATAAATAAATGAAATACATAAACGAGATACCAAGAAGCAAGTCTAGGCTTCCTCCAGCATGACAAAAATTCTTAACAGTACTCCTGCTTTTTCCTTCTGCCTAAACAAGAGAATTTTGAGAGACATCTTCAACAAGTGCACAAGAAAGAGGGCTGCGTTGGGCTATGGGGATGGTAGGAGCCAATAGCTGGAGCAGCCCTCACTGCTTGTAATTCCTTGCTTCTAATGCCAGGTTTCTCCTTTTGAAAGACCACTAGAAGAGAACTTGATTTAGTCACTGTCAGTAGGAATTAAGCGCATCTGAAAAAGAGGATGGGAAAAGAAAAAATAGCGTATTTGCAAAAAGCTGTAGACCCATCATCTATTACAACAAACTCAGCACAAGGATGCAGATTGGGAAGCAACATATTTGCTGTTATCTCTGTATTTTTCCTCATGCACTTTGTAAATTTTCCTTCCTATGTAGGTATGTGATGATTCGGAAGAGAGCTTGGCCCAAAAGTCTGCAGCCAAACACATTTATAATGCTCATTAGGAGAAGAAAAAGAACCACAGTGCATAGTTTATGTTGATGGGTGAGGATCATTAACAGGAACAAAGACAGAGGCAAAGCTAACCTTCTTAATGCTCATTTAGCCAGTCAACTGCCCCAACAGATGTAATAGCAGTGATATGGCAGTCAGTTGCCAAAACTTCAGTCCAATTTGGGAAAGCAATTTAATATCCTGTGAGAAACTCCTCAGAAAGCAGATTTTGATTACTTCCATCAAAAATGACTATAAAAAAAAAAAAAAAAACAAACAAAAAACCAACAACCAAAAAAGCCACCAACCAACCACCTACTATAGGAAAATAAATCCTACATCTCCTTCCATCCTTCTCCCGTGTACTGCTCTCCTGTTCCAGCCCTCAGCTCACCACAGCTCTCATGGGAGCCACTCTATAAATCAGATGATCCACATCATAACTTATCTCATCCCCTATTGCCTTCCCTGGTAAAGTTTTACCTTTAATCCCTCTTTGCATCATTAACAGCACCATCATGCAATGCTCTCCTTCCTAGAGCTGAAATACCACAGCACCCAGGCACAGAGCCATTACTCATGTTTAATTCAGATACATGGCATCTTTCTGGGGGATATTCAGCCTTTTTAAACGAAACACAAAACAGGAAATAGAACAAGCCTGCGCTACAACGTCCATTTTCAGAAGGATGTGCTGCATTTCACTAGAACTGCCAAGGTCCTCCTCATTCTGCTTTCTTCTGTTGCACTCTGAGACTATTCATTCCCAACACAATCATCCACATTTCCCTTGAAATGATTTTATTATACTTAGATATGATGCAACCTGTATTTAACAATGCATTACCATTTCCAAGGGCAAATATTTTCCTGTAATCCCAGCTATGTCATTATTCCCTTTCTATTACACATACTTTAAATGTCAAAATCCATCTCCTAGAACTAATCAAATATAAAACGAGCTTAGCAGTAGGGAGTCAGTTTGAAAGGGGTATTCCAGATGAAATAAAAACTTGAATGTCCTTTATTTAAAATAGGCTTTGCCTATTACTTAATTTACTTTTTTGAAACGCTGTCCCAGGGACAATACCTGGTAAAGAGATTCACGTCTCTCAGCCCTGCTGACATCACTGGGGCAGCACCTAAAGGCTGGGGTAGATTTAACCTATTATGAAAGGAATCAGGAGGAAACATCACCACAGCCTTGATTATGGAATTCCTTTTACTCCCAATAGGTAAGCAGTAAATGCATGAAAAAAAACCCAGCATGAGAAGAATATCTGTTTTACGAAGATGGAAAGATATCAACATTTCATGTTTAAGTGATTTGGACTTAAGCTTGAGTTATGTTTGTCGTGAATTCCTTTACCTATACCTATTCCTTTACTCTCCTAGTAGTTTATTGCCAGCATTAATCTCATACAATACATAAATAATGGTTTATCTTTCAGTGTAGCTGTCAAAGTTTATCTGATACCTCAATACACCCCATTTTATATTTGTAATACAGAAGTCTTTATTTATTTCTTCATGAACTCACAGAGTAAGACCCATCTTACAATCCACAGGACATACTACATGCTGGTATAATTACCTTTAACATTCTGGGCAGTTTTTAATTGCTTTTCTGTTTGAAATTTCTTGTAAACTTGTTCAAAGCTTAGCTTTGTTTCTTCTGGTATCTTCGTCATTTTAGGACTAATTTCTCTGTAGTGTCACAGTTCAGTGTCTGACAGAAGTGTACCTACCAGCCAAGTTCTTTCCTGGTTTAGACAGTGGTTTGGTAACAAAAAAGGAACAATCTCTCCCTCTGGGATTCCAGAGTTACCACATAATTGAACAAGGTAAATTGCTAAACTCTTATCCGAATTCATCTCCTTCATCAAATAAGTCTGAAGATACCTGGAATGTACTTGTAGGCTACGGAAAGTTCAGCTGGGATCTTCTGTCCATTCAGCCTGCTCAGATTACAAATGGGACTCTGTGTCTCTAAACACTGAATAACACGGCTTATTCTGTTTGCATCAAATTTGCCTCCTCACTGATTCAGAGAAGAACCTTGACATGATTTGTATGAGATGTGTGACCTTACCAAAGTCTTTGTAATCCCCAAACTCAATTTTTTTTTTCCCCATTTTGGACATTTGCTGATCAAAAACCACATTTATTTTTGTAGGATATCACTGATAAGACTACAGCTGTCTTGTCTGTAAAATGGCATTTTGGTCTACATTCTTTGTGAGGTTTAACACTCATTAGCTATTTTTCTGGAGCAGCTTTGAGTGCCCTCACACACAGATGGGCAAGAAAACGATACCTGTGTAGTGCTGTGTAAACCTACAGCAACTCTGTAGTTACCTACACATCTTAACATGAAGATGGATACCACTTGAAAGAGCTGGCAGTGATTTCAAATTGCCACCTTCTCTTTTCCCTTGTTCTGCAGCAGGATGATAAGATACATAAGATACTCAATCCTTCCTTTTACCAGAAACCATCTTACCAGTTTGTAACCTGTACTAAATTCGTTGCTGAAGCAGATCCCAGAGCTCCCACAAGCGGCTAGCTCTAATGCTTCACAATCCTTGCAGCTGGAAAATAATTCCCAAGACAAACACATTATTTACTTCTTTTATTTCCTGCTGCGATCCACATAGTAATTCATGAAAATTATCTTCATTTATTTTATTTTGCAAATTCACAAGTCTTTTTCAGACTCAATCAGCTGGTGTTCATCCCCACCAGCTCTCATATTCCGAATTTCTCATCTTTCCACACTTCAGAAACTTCCATTTGCCTGCAGCTTTCAAGAACGTAAAGCATAAAACTTTCTCTTCCAGATAAAACCAAAATCCTTGCGGTTACAACCATAAGCTTTTTAGTGGTGATGTGAAGCTGCCTCTTTATACCTGCACAGCATTCATACTGCCATCAATGGACCTAAAAACAAAAAGGTTTTCACTCTAGTCAGTCAAGTCCCTGCTGATGGGAGCCCCATGCTGGGTAGTCAATAAGGTTGCCAGTGGCAGGATTCCCCACTGTGTTCGCCTGCTGAGTTTACAGCCAATTTTAATGCACACGAACTTTTCCAGGAAGCTCTAAACCCAGCATACTGCAATATAGGTCTTTACATTCCCCCAACGTGCAGTGAATTCTCTTATATTACTGTACCTTCCTCCTCACTAAAGTTTAAAACAGTGATTTGGATAAGCAGCTCTGGTATCACATGAGAAATATAATATATATGTATGAAATACAACTATATATTTAAATAGGGCTCTATTTAATAAGAGTTCTCTTGCTTTTCAACCACCACACTAGTCCCAAATGTTCCTTTTCCATAGTTATTCCCAAAGACAGGCATATATTACTCAACTGAATGCAAGTATGGGCAAAAATGAAAGGGCGTTCCAAACTATAAACTTAAATAAAACTTGGGTAGCTGAGCAAGACAAACAATTTTATTTGCTTCCCAGGGGAATGCATTTTAATAGGATAAAATCCTGCCACCAAATGCATAGATACACAGGAGAAGCAGCTGTGCCTTGGAGAGATTGCCTTGCCTGAGAATACAAGGCTCCGATTGCTGCTTTGTGTGCAAAATTTAGACTAAAACTGCAACAGGATCCAACAAAAGGAGAATTTACAAGGTCCATCAATTACAGGAGAAAAAGAACCAACACAATTGACATGGTACAGAAAAGGACAGCAGGGCTTTGAACTCCCAGGAATATCCCTTGAGGAGCTTCAGCAAGTGAGTTTCTGTGGGGTTTTTACAAATATTTATGGAAAGAGGATACTGTTTAAACTAGAAAATGATGAACCACCACCTGGTCTCGACTCCAAGCCCTTCTGGAATCAAGTCACACACCTGAGTCTTAGAAAGATCATATCTGACAACTCAAAAATATACCCAGCTCCCACCACTCCACAGCAAAATCACATCCATAAGGATGTCATAGACAAAACAAAACCAAAAGACAAACCAAAGAAGGAAGCAGGCAGCAAGGATAAGAAAAACAAGCAAGCCATGCATCCAACTGCTCACGGCAACCCATCTTTACATGGCACTAACAAAACCTCTCTTTCACACCCTCCTCTCCATCCTAAATCTGTACTTAAAACACGCTGCTTGGCTCGTCACCTTCAGACAGAGCACACAGCACAGAACTGACATTTGGGTGGAAATGGGAGCCTCCTCTACCACAACTCAATCATTGGTGTGCTGCTCTCCAGGCACGCTGGGTGGGTTTAGCAGGAGCGAGGGCATGGATTTAGACTCCTCACTGATCACCAGAGGGTGCAATGCACACTCAGTTTCACAGGCTGAGAAAAATGATGGGGAATCTCATGAGAGACTTGTTGATGAACATAAATTAAAGAAAAGGCCCTTAATCTGCCAACTCGGTACCTCAGAACAAGGCGAGGTAAAAGGTGGCCCATCAGGAAGTATTATTACTTACCTTCCAGCTGAAATAAATTATAAGCCCTAAGCCTGGCAGACAGTTCTGAAGCCTGCAGGAAAAGCAGGTAAATTAGAGGTAGCAGCTCGGAGAGCTAGATAGTTCCTAAATCTCTCCTTATCCTTTTCTAAACTTCCCCAGGTTGCGAGAGGGACTAGAGGTTCTTTCCTTGAAAATCCTGGCCCCATCAAGTATTTGAAGCAAGAATATCTACGTGACACCAGTCCTGCCTCTCGCTGGACATATTTTTCCTTTGACTGAAGCACGTGATTTACAGTTCTGGTAGAGCACTAAATGGAAATGCTCTTTCCTTCGCTGCAGCTATGAGTCACCATCCAGACACCACAGCAAACTCAGTTACGCATCGAGCAGAGGCGGCTCATCACCCTCAGCCTTATCTATGGGCACTGGTGAGGAACAGGCCACCTCTCAGCATCTCTAAATCAAGGCTGATTCAGCCCATGAGCAACGAAGGAAATTGCCTCTACTTCCACCAATTACAGGGAGTCTAGTAAGAGCTTTGAGCATCCCTGCTAGTGAATTAGCAAGGGATAATTATTTTACCTGGACCTCAGCACTGGGCCGTGTGGATTGATGGTGGCTGGAGGACTGCAGTCTCCACGATAACTCCAAGCAGTGCAGCTGACTGATTTGTTGCTCGGGTGACTTGTGTTTCAATTTACCTCTTTCACCTTAAATTGTGCAGAATCCTTGAGATGTCATCTATTTCCCAAGGGAATTGAGAAAGAGAGAAGTGGAAATCAAACGGTGTTAAGTGAGAAGCAAAAATGAAATGGTTGGAGAAATGACACAACCCTGGGAAAATTAATTACAAACTGTCATCTGAAATGTCATCAAGAATGGAGTCACACATATCCTAAGGCCTTTGATAAAGGAGGTCTAATACCAAATCAGGAGAAGGAGGAGAAAGCAACTTTCAATAATTCACACGCTGGAAGCTAATCAACATTCAGCCATGACGATGACATTTCCTTTAAACGAGCTCCCCTTTAGCTTGTCAGAATAGTGACAGTCTTAGATTGTACTTCGCCATTTAATTATTAATGGATTTTGTTTTGTTCTTTGGTCGCCTTTAATTTAGTGCGGGAATTGAATTTATTTTGCTTTAAAAATTACCATAATAAAGCCAACAGCCATCCTTTCTCCTCCTAAGACTCACTTCTACAAGATGTTAAAAACTTTTTAAAAAACCTAAAATCGCCGCGGAGGGCATAACATTTAAATAAACAACACAAGAGAGCATCGCAGCCCTTATTTGTTTTACACACCCATAAATTAGATTTGTTACTCCAACAGATTCCCAGGTTTGGAGCCACAGGGCCACAGACTCCCTTCTCCTCCACATGCTCTGAGCTGGAGACACCAGGGTTGCTCACCGCTGACCAAAACCACATGGAGAGACTTAAAGGAAAGCAAACTAGCTTTGCCCTTCCAAACAAAGCAGCACTCTGAACTCTGCCTCTTGCCAGGATATACCTATAACAGAAGGGCAGCACGCACCTGAGCTTCTGAACGGGAGCCTGGGTAGGACATCTGGAGACTATGAGAAGAAAATAATGGAAGTATTAGGGAACATGCACTGTTTACAACCTGCAATGAGTAAGATTACACGAGACGTGCTCCGAGAAGCCATGTTTTGCCCTGTCATAAATCAAATGTTTGGAAAACATTTGTCTTCATAGGAACAGAATGAGTTTGCTCAAACTATGCATTCTCTGGGAATTGGGTGACTGAAATAAACAATAAATTTGGTACTCGTCCTGAACTTAGCTTGTTCAGATCAATGCTGTATGGATGCTCATAAACCCCATTCTGCTGCTCCTACATCAGTCCTGTGTGCCCCACAGGTGAATGCCAGTGATAGGAGGCACTGGGAAGGGAACACATCCATGCTGATCATACCAGCTCCTCTGCCACCCCCAGCACACTGAACAAAGGGACAGCTTACCTATATGTGTAGTTGTTAACAAGGATATCCCCCTCCTTGTTAAGACCTGGAATCGCTGGAGCAGGGCTTAGCACACAGGTGTGCTGCTTTGTGTGCTCCATCCTGCATCAACAGCAAGACCCTCCTGTTTGTGCAGCAGTAAACGCCAGCTAAGGAGCTACAGACACCAAACTCTCCTGGCACAGCCTACTGGCCATCTGGCTGACTAACAATATAAAACAGACCCACAGTTATGATGCTGTTATCATGTAACCATCATTAGACAAATATCTAATATTAATGACAGGTGAAAAAAATATCTTCCCAATTATTAAGGTTGGAAAAGACCACTGAGATCATCACGTCCAACCCAGAGCATCCCTATCGTGCTCACTAATCGTGTCTCTCAGTGCCGCATCCATCCTTTCTTTGAAAACCTCCAGGGGAGCCCTAAATGCCAGAAGATAAAATTATTATCACACCCGACTTAGAAGAAAGTGAAAGTTTTGGTTTGTGTCTGCTAAAATTACAGCAGAATTCTTCAGAGTATATACCTTTAAAAAGAGACTACTAATACATGGATACCCTTTATTAGCAGCAGCAGCCTTCGAGGACAGAAAAGAAATAAAAGGCAATGACCTAAAGAGAGCAAGGAGATGATGTATTATCAGCAGTCAGATTGGCAGAAAGGGCATTTCCAGAGCTGCTCATGTCCCTCTTCCAGAACAGGCAATGCAGCAAGTTTCAAAGCTGATACTAATGACTCTTTGCTATAGTTAGGTAGCAACAAAGTTAGAGTCAGCATCACAAGAAGCAACAGGAGCTTTACAAGACAGTTCCTGAGCATGTACAGCCTCCAGTGACTAAATCTCAGCTTGCTTTGCTTTCATTCTTGCCACATATATTCATTCTTATTATTCATCCGAGTTTTCGAGTGGAACAACATCCTGATTCAAGGCTTTATGTCCCAATCCCTAAGTAAATTATTAGTCACAATCTCAGGAGAGCTGGATGATTTCCTCCCCCCACTTTTCAAGTAAAAGATTGCCTTCTGTAGAACACACATTGATGAAATCCTGGCTGCTTCTCATGCTAGCAATAAAGTCAGAAGTTTTGATGGAGATTTTTCAAGGTTTGCAAAGCCCCATCCTGGAGCAGTTCATGAGCCATCTGGGGGAGAAGTCTCCCTATGAATTATGGCTATTGACTCAATAAAACTGCATTCGATACAAGTCTTAGCATGATTTCTATCACTGTAGACAGGTTCACAGGCTCAGCTTGCCTCTGAAGCGTGCCTACCCCCAGCCTGAGACAGCCCTCCGTGGCAGAACACACAGATGTGTGGTTTTGTATCGACCAAAAGCCAGGATGACACCTGCAATCCCTCCTGCACTCCTGGCTAGAGCAAGGTTCGGAGTAATTCAGAGTAATGCTTCCTTTTTTCCAGGCTGTGACAATGAGCAAAGACTACTACCTATGAAAGTCACTCACATTCACCACTCTGGGCAAAGGTGCTTCTCTTAAATCAAGATGTCTTATTTATTTCACCTGTTCCTGCCTCCCACCTCTTCCCCCCCCACCTTCTCTTCACCATAGCAAACCACAGATTTCACTTCCCTTCCTTAAACCCAACAGCAACGCGTCTGTAGGTACACAGAAATGAGTGCAATCAAAACAATTCCAATTCTACCAGTCCCAGTAATAAAAGATGAGGCTTCACATACCTCAACATACTCACAGCACTGCTGTAAACCTTCCCTTCACACCTCCCACCCACTGAATGCAGAAGCACACATTTCCTGACAGAGACCATCATCTCTTGTCTACCATCTTCCATTAGTTAATTTCAAGCAATTTACTAAAAAGGTCCACATCAGCACGACAATGATAGCTCAGAGAAAGGGATGTGACTGTCAAGGGTTACGATATGGGTAATTTCAAGAATGCAAGCCTGCATATCTTAGCTAGTTTTTGCTTCCATGCATCTAACAAATCTCATTTGTAGTTTTAGTACACAGAGACCCTTTGTCTCTTTCCAGCTACAGACCTCAATTTCATGAGATGGCTGTAGTGGTAAGCTAAAGTAATAACAAGTTATCACCATCATTTCAAAAGCTGCCAAGCTGTTGTATGAGAGGAAATCAAGCCACAGCAGCTTTTCACAAGCTACTAAGCCATACCAGTTTAACACTTATGTACAGTCACAGGTATCTATGGTAACAGTGAATTATATTGCATTGCCACAGTACTAACGCTTGTTTCTTCCTCAGCTTTAGGTGATCTACTGGCTGGAACTGGAGACTTGCATGACAGGCAGTCAATACCTCTCTGAAGTTACAATCCAATCCAGCACATATTGCACTTTTCAGAGCTGAAGTGCTGAGGAAGGTTGCAGTCTTGCTGGCACACCTTCCAAAGAGATTTCCAAAAGTTACCGTGTCTTGTGGTCAACATCTTCATTGTTGTTGAGATTTTCCCCATTCCTTCCTCTACTCCTAACTTTTCCTCTCTCTCTCCTTGGCATTTAAAGCAAATCCTTTGGCCTTGCCATCGCTATCTCATACACACACATCCACCTCCTACAGAAATGCCTCTCTCCCAGAGACACTACAGCTGCTCTAACTCCCATCTCCGCCCTAACAGTTTCCTAACGTTGTTCCCCAAGGTGCTTCTCAATTCAGGGCCCCTCCTGCTATCACAAAGAACAGAGTTTTGCTTCTTTCATCCATTCTTTCAGCACTGACATATTGTTACCCTTATCATTTCTGCAGCCTCATCACGTTATGCACTCATGTCTATTTGTTAGGCCTTTATTACCACTACATCTTCCAGAGCTTTGCTAGCCTCCCCCTCTCAGATCTGATTTATTTCTCTTGGATTACAAGCCCTAAATTCATTAGCTTGTCCTTTCACAGAATGAATCTCAAAGCAGCTTTTTGGCTGCACTTGAAATTACTCCAGATACTTCTGAATTTTTTCCTTGGCATTCAGACAGGGATCCAATTTACTGTGATCTGCCACTTTTGATACAGTACTGCTTCTTCACTCTTTGAGATCATCAAGGGAGATGCTAGCATCACAAAAGGAGACAGATGACAAGTTACAGAAAATCCCTTCAAGCCATATTACAAGTAGCACATCATCATCTTTCTCATCAGTACTGAAGCCAGAGAAGATCACCACTAGTGTCAGTGATGATGAGGCTCTCAGGCTTCCTAGAATTATAGAATTGTTTGTGTTGGGAGGGACCCTGAAAGGCCATCTGGTCTAACTGCACTGAGCAGGGACACCCACAGCTCCATCGGTGTTCAGAGCCCATCCTGCCTAACCTTGGGCATCTGCAGGGATGGGGAACCACCACCACCTCTCTGGGCACCCTATGCCACTACCTCTCCATTCTTATTGTAAACAACTTCTTCATATACAGTCTAAATTTCCCTCTTTTAGTTTGAAACGAATTCCCCTTGTCCTATCTCAACAGACCCTGCTGCACAGCCTGTCCCCTTCTTTCTTACAGCCCTTTTTAATACTGGAAGGATGACTGGGATACTACGAATGATCAGAAACTTCCCCGGAGAATTCAGACATGATTTTGCATTTAATTGCCCTATTCCAGAAGAGGAACAAGAACAAAAAAGTCAGCAGTGTCCCAACACACCCAACTGCTGCCAGAAGAGCAAGGGAACAAGGGAAGCTTGACCTCAAAACTTCTAAGTTATAAAAGTGTGATTTAGGACTGAATACAATAACTCCACATTGACTACATTTCAGTCCCAGTGATCAGGTCCAACAAGTCACAACAGGGTAGTTTCTTAAGTACTCAGGAGCAGAAATAAATCTGTAATTCCATAAATCTTACTGATGTTTAAAACTACTTATAATAATTGAAAGATCTCCAGGGCTGGCCGTTCAGCCATTCATAGCTTTCTATATGCATGGAAGTGCTTAATCTGCAGCAGTTATCACCTGCTGGGAGTTTTGAAATGACACTCCAGCAACTGGGAGAAACCTGGGGTATTGCCTGGGGTATTGCCTGAGGTAACCTGAAGGAATTCAAGATGTAAAATATCCTAGAATTATAAACAATACATAAATTAAAACCAAAGGCAAGAAATCTTCCAGGATAACTCACAGAACAGGACTTTGTAAAGATTAGATGGACAGGAAAAGATGTTCTTTCCTCAAAAATGGAGAAGAGGCAAAACAAGCTGTACTGATCATCACCCCAAAATACTCCATTCGGAAAATACAGGAAGGTGACAGCTAAGCAGCTGCCATCAGAGCAGCTATTAGAAACAGCAGAGCACACACTTCATCGCTCATCATTTGCAAGGATAACCAACAAGGAGTCAGTCTTTATGATTTACAGCAGTGTTTTGGATTCCAGCTCTTGCAAACTTGGATAATCCCAAATAAAAGCCACAACATAGTGCTGATGGTTTGCTTTATTCCTCCGTATTACTGGGCATCTTAAAACCATTCTTCTTTCCTCCGAGTTATTTGTGCAACCCATTATTTTCCCACCAGTCTCAGTAGAATCACAATTTCCCAAAAGGTCATTCATTTAATGGGAAAAGCATTATTTACTGACTTGTTGTACCAAGACTGGCAGGATGCAAAACAGAAAAGATGTGGTTCTTAACCCTCTGGGTTACGCTTACATTGCACCGACAGTAAGTTGCAGAAATAAAATAACATTTCATATATATATAAAAAGAAGAGAGTTTAAAGAGTTTGGCTGTCGAGTGCCAGAAGGGTGTAAAGTGATACCTAAACAGAAAATTCAGTTTATGTATTCAGTTCATTGGCTGCTCAGGTACGAGCCCTGCAGCACACTGCAGAACTGAGGCCTTAAAAGAGGAAAAGAGATACACAGCAAAGAGCAGACAGGGAAATAGTGAAGAAAACAAGTTATTTCACAGCAGATTTGTTGTTGTTATTATTATTATTCACTTTTTCTTCCAGAGCTAAAAGTAACTTTTATCTCTCAAGTTGCACTGCTGTTTTTTGAAGATATTCCTAAAACCCAGCGGTGTCCCAGAATTTGGCAAAAACAAAGCAAAGAAAACAACCACCCTCCAACAGTCTGAACGTATGGCCTCACTCCCACTGCGTGTTCAACAGCCTTCCTGTACACATCTAGGCTCAGCCTAACCCCATTGACCTCTGTCTTCAAAACGTTTGTAAAATGCAGGAATAGAAGGTTCTGCCATAAAACATGGGTGCCCCGAGCCCCCCGTGCACACCAACCTCCCAGCTCCTTCATCTTTATGCCTTCCATCAAAGTGAGTGCTGAGGGTCAGCCCATAGGGAGGCCCAGAGGATCAGTCGCTCAAGAGAAGAAAAATAAACCCAGTTTATATTTATTGGGCACCTCAGAAATGCTTTGAAGTGCATTCTGAGTTCTTCCGTGAAGCAGCTGCTGCAATTGCCGTGCTGTTAAAAACAGGGAAAAAATGCCCACATGGATGAATGTGGCATCTCAGGTCTGATGGACTGCAGATCTTGCAACTGCAGGGATCAGCCTGTTCATCCACCCAGTACTGCTACTCTGCAAGAGTTCCCCCTAGAAATCCCTCAGAAGCTCACAGACAGCCATGAGCAGGAACACAGCGCCTTTCTGAGCCCATCTTTGCTAACTACAGCTCTCCAAAACAAGATTCTCTCTGGATTTCTCTGTCCTTCTCATCTCCAACTGGTAATGGTCAGTCTGATAGAAGGGGCTCTAGCCACAGCACTGGAAGTGGTCCAGAACTGTGGGGATGTAGCATGGAGGGCCATGGATAGAGGGCACAGTGGGGATGGGTTGGGGTTGGACTTGGGGATCCTAGGGGTCATTCCAGCTTGAATGATTCTATGACTCTGCAGGATGGTTGCTTCAAGGCCAAGAAGGAATTTTTCCAGAATGACCAAGCTGGTCAAGAAGGTCAGGTATGATTCTGATGAGGGCAAAGGAACATAAATTTGTCCTTATCCAAAGAAAGCTCAAGTAGGAGTGGAAAAGTCCCAATGTTGCAGGATGACCTACTCCTCAGAGGTAAAAAGTAATTAAGAAAGCTGCAGATCTTTTAGCTAAAGCTAAGGGTTAGCCTGCAAATGGAAGAGTCTGGCTGAAGATCGTGTAACTTCAGGCAAAGAGAGTGGAGCCCTGAATATCCAGAAAAGCTGGACTTCGCTTGAAGGATTTTCTAGTGATGTTCTGAGGAAGTACTGTATGTATATGATGTTCATACACATATGCATATCATAAACGAGATATATTTTCATGCACATATAAATAAGCATACCTGCACGTGTATAGAAAAAAATCCATTAAGGTTGAAGCCAAGATATTTGAGTTCAATATGAAGTTCAGTATCAGCCAAAATATAAAGCATTTAAACTAAGTTGTGTTTAACTATTCAGCTGTTACATTCCCCCAGAGGCAGCAGCGTATATTTTTCACTATTACAGACTTAATAAATCGTATTTGATAAGAGTGCTACATTGCAAACCCTCATTGGATTTATTGATTTGTTCTTTTTCTCCCTTAGGTCGAGTTAAAGCTCGTGCAGAGGTAGAGCTGCAGACCTAAAAGATATTCTGAAGCACATTCAGTCTGCAGTTTTGTTCTGTGTGCTGTGTTGTAGGCTATGCTACACCTAATGGCTAAAACTAAGAAGCTAAAATTCATCTTGAGAGATAATTAAAAAAATTCAACTGTGAAATGAAACTATCAGCATGCCACCTATTAACTAACAAGATTAGAGTTACAAAAGCTGCAAGCTTGTGCTGTTCTCACTGGTGTAAATGCCACAGAACTGGAAGCTTTATCAAGGATTTCAGCCCCAACGCAACGTTTGAGCATGCCTGAAATTCACAAAACAGCTTATTTTATGTTAGCCTACCAGATGTCATCCCAGGAGACACCACCAGAATGTCCAACATGACGGATATTGAAAACCTGTGGAACCAAAGACTTAAAAGTCTCTTCTTACACCCGCAGCATGTTCCTGTAGTTTCATTTCAAGCATTTCCCCTTGCCCCTTGGCTGGCTCAGCGACACAGTGAAACAAAATGCACACACCTTCAGCTTACATCTCACATGAGCAGAACACCCCCTGTCCAGGGTCTAAAAAAGTCCACAGCGCCAAAAAATAAGTGATTTTATTATTTAACCACCAGTGCCATATCTATGCTTGTCATCTTACACAAAAGCATCTATGAAGTTTCTCTGTATCCACCTCAGAACACTGAAAATTAAAGTTCCACCTTTGATTTTAAAAAGCCAGATACAATCCTCCAACTCAGTATAGTTGTTGGATGAATCAGACTCCTCTATCTAACAAAATACCTTTTTAGCAATACAGTTTCTGGAGTCTGAATCGACCTGCGGTGTTTTTTCTTACTGCAATTGGGTTTGTTTAGTACAGAAGAACGAATACTGATAAGCCTGTTGGACGTGAACTTACAGTACTGTGCTTACATACTGCCAGCTACATCGGACCCGCTGCCAAAAGGAGATCTTTATTTTGTGTGCAATAGGAAAAGCAAAACTGCTTTCTTCTCATCAAAAGAACACACTTAGAAATCCATTGCTCACTGTAACAGCATAACCGCATCACTTAGTTCTCCACCAAATTAAATGAGGTACAGTGGTAACAATCTGTATTTGTTACAGACAAGGAGACACTCAAGCCTTTAAACTGGCTGTGCACCTTTCATTAGAGTTTCCATGCCTATACCCATGGGTTTTACCAGATAATTATGAAAGAGCTGAAACTCACAGCCAAGGGGCAGCTGTGCCACGATGGCCACAGAGCCACAACCACTGCTGCCACAACGCTGGTGCTCTCAGTCACCACATTTTCTTGGTTTGGTAGATCTCCGTGCAACTCAGCCAAAGAATTCCCGATCCCTTCCTGCATTCACAACCCCTCCCCTTTCAATGTGCCTGCAACCTCTGAATCTTCTTCTTGGCAGCCACAAGGCTCTGTGACATTCGCACTTCTATCTTCATTTCAGAGGCATTCAAGCAGCATCACAGGGAAGTCAGAAGCACAGTGAAGCGTAAGGAAAGGCAAGTGCTTCCCTGCCTGCCCCAAGGGTGGATTGCCATGGAGATGGCACCTCCTGGGTGATGCACGCAGCTTGTCTGAGCACACTGCTGCTGGGTACTTGTGCCCTCATGACACATTCCAACTGACTTACCATTGGGCAAGATGCCATTCAAAGAGCCTGGAACAAGCAGGGATGGTTAGAAAATGAAAACGTAGATCATTTTTGCTGGTGGCAGCAATGTTTGAATTGCATTTCCTCCTGTTCTCGAACAGGTCAGAGTTTGATCCCTGGCAAGCTAACTGAGCTAGGAGACCACAGAGCAGAGGGCTGGCTCTGCTTTACTGCACGTGTTCCTGCAGCAGTGGCAAGGCACACCTTGCCAGACTGCTGCTCAGTACTTCCTTAGCTCCTATGTCTTCCCTAAGTTTAAACTCAGGACAAAGAGAGGTTTTCACCAGAATTACAGGGAGTAAAGCATCTTTGGCAGAGGATGTGCTAGAACCCAATCCCCAGCACGAGCATACACCATGGCAGCCTCTGCTGCTTTGCTTCATCTCCATCAGGTCAAAAGTCAATGCTGTTCATTTCCTTTGCTTTCCCACCTCCACTCAAACACATCCTTCTCTCTTCAGGACCCAAAATACGAGTTAAGACACCCAAAGCAGAGAGCCAACAGAGAAGAATCAGTGAGGAGCTGCTCTTCAAGAGGGCAGTGCAGCAGGAATCTAATTTGGGATTCTGGATTGCATCTGAAAGTCTCACCATCGAGGCTGAGTTAGTTTAAAAACCCCTGCACTGGGAGTGCCTGAAGGTCAAGGCATCATCTCCCTCTCCTCCACATGACCTCCAAAGATCCTAGTCTTTGCCCAGTCCTGTGTCTAAATAAGGGCCCTCCTCCATTAGATACCTCCCAGACAGTTGCAGAGGATAGATAATTCTCTATATGAAGATACAGATCATCATAGCAGAAGGGAAAATGCACCAAACTGAGGGGAAATCACAGCATCTCCTATGCACTAATCCTCCTTACAAATTCCCTTAAGACTGTGGTTTTCTGGACAAGAAACATCTCTTCCTCCAAGACAATCTGGAAGCACAGTGAGGCCTCTTACAGCTCAGAAATACACATGCAGAGGTAATTAAGTCATTCCAAATAGAAGTAACTCCTTCTTGCACACACACGAACAGTGCAAACACTTAATACCACACTCTGAGTTAAGGAATAAACTATTTGCTCGTTTTGTAATAGCATTCTTAGAATTCAGGGCAGACACTGAACAGGCTTTTGGGCAGAGGATGTGGTAACTGGTTCCATTTACAAGAAAGCTGGATGGCACAGCTGACCATCAGCCAACAGCGAGTGCACAAATGGAGGAAATTCAGCCCCAAAAATCAGAAGCTTGGCTTTGCAGGAGGGAAATAAAAAAAAAAATAAAAAAATCAGTGCATCCTCAGTAATTTAGATGCCATCTGACACACATGAACTTTAATTCTAGGTTGCTAAGTCAGAACTATTAAAAAACCATTTGGTGACTTACCCTGTTCTAATTTCAGCCCAAGTTGGCAAGGAGAATGGGGGGGAAAAAAAAGCAAACAAAATATCTGTGCAGCCATGTGATCTTATTGCGTTCTAAATAAAAATTAGTTCCCACACATCAAGTCAGATTCTGAAGTGCCACACTCATTTTTGGCTCCTAGCAACTGCTACATCGATCTGATCTAGACACACAGCAGTATTTTTGTGAGCATTTCCACCAAAATACTTTCTTCCCTTCCAGTTCAGGGTGGTATCAATATGAAGAGATTTCTCAGAAATGTCCCCAGCACAACAGATCTTCTGCAACTTCGCCCCAATAACTGAGAAATAAAGAACAGTCATTCTGCTTTTCCTCCAGCTCCCATGAAGCCTTTGCCTCTCCAGCCCCGACAGCAGCCCCATGCTGTCATATCTCCATCCAGGCTCCTACACACAGCACTGTAGGGATGTGCTGTCCTTCACCACTTGCACTCATCACACTTCTAATCAGTTGATCCCCTCTTCCTGCTCTCCCACCACCGATGTGCCCTCGAGCAGAAAGAGAATCGAAAAACAGTGAGATTGCAGCCGGAAAAAAACCAAGTCAGAATGTCAGACCTAACATTTTGGTTCTGGTTCTCACCGTCCTCAACAGCCACCACCATGCCATGATTGTGTGATGATGATGATGACAGTGTGACAGCTTCAGTGCAGTTCCCATTGGTGCTTCACCCAAAGCACTGTGGTCATCTCCAGCTGAGAGATCCCTCAGAAAAACCGAATTCGTGGCACTGAGAAGCACAGGCTCACTCCCAGGCATGATAAAACGAAGCACCTAACTTCACTCCAATGATATGAATCATGCATTTGGCCCTCAGACAAACCTCTCTTCTTTCTTTGCTGTTTAATGTGAAAGAGTTTCCACTGAGAAATCCCAGCACGCAGTAAGGTCACACTTGTCTCAAGTCGTTCACACGTTCCAAGTAAACACTTCAACACAGTCTACCTACCCAAACCACATAACCCTTGTGAGGGAAACCAAGCAGCACAGTGAAGATTATTACTTTTTTACTGATAGCCTGAACAGAAGAGCGCACATAGCACCATATTGTTGCTGTGAGGAACAGAGCTCATTACAGAGTCAGATCAACTTTGCACCAATGCAGATCTGCAAAGTGAGCCTCCAGGAGGCTGTGTGAGCAGAACGAGCTCGTCACCAAACTGCGGATAGCAGGAGGCATTTAGTAGAAGCTAGAAATATCGTCCTCTGTGAACTGACAAAAAATTCAGTTAAAATAATAGCCAGATCTTTCCATCATCTGTGATGAAAAGAGGATTAACAACCAGCAGTGACATTGCAGAGGTCACATCTAACGACATCAGAAGCCTCTCAAAAGTGAGGATTACAGAAACACACAGAATTCTCCCAGGGATGAGCACCTCCTGCGTCAGGGTTGTGTGGTCACGTTTTGGAAGACCCGTGGTAGCTTTAGCAGGGTTACTCCCGGATAACAACAGCAGCATGGTGACAGACTATCTGCTTTCACTCAGGGTGGTGAAGCACTAAAACAGGTTGCCCAAGAACGCTGTGGATGCCCCATCCATGCAGGCATTCAAGGCCAGGCTGGATGTGGCTCTGGGCAGCCTGGGCTGCTGGTTGGCGACCTGCACACAGCAGGGGGTTGGAACTGGATGAGCGTTGTGGTCCTTTTCAACCCAGGCCATTCTATGATTCTATGAATAACACTCTTCTGGAAGAAGAAACTGCATTAAAAAGGGGAAAAAACACACATATGTTCACAGTCTGGCAGAGAGCAAGAAACCACAGGGACAGAGGGCTCAGCAGCAGAAAAAGCATTGGCCTGAGCACTGCAGAGAGGCAGAACCAGGAGCAGAGCCCTGGCTGACAGCAGCTGCTGCTCAATCACAGCTGCATTGCTCCCCACACTGCTGCCCTCCTCCACCTGTGCTGTAGTATCCTCACACCCCACACACAGCACTCTGCTATGCAGTTATTTTAACCCGGCACTGCTGTGAGCTAATTGGCCATGCTGAAAGGAGAAATAGTTGGGATTAATTAGCGTTTCGCCGCTGAGGAAAGTGCCGTGTTGTTGCAGTTGTCTCAGTTGGAGCCCTCTGACCACAGTTCCACAGACACCTTCGTGTATGAATACGCAAAGCTCTGCTTTGGGTTGGGACAGACTGTGGGAGGTGTAACAGCTGGCCCCAGCTTGGTTACAGAGAGGCTGCTGAGGAAATCCCAGGCAGCACCCAGTGCTGGTATGAGAGCAGGAGAGCAGCAAAACCACCGTCACTGCAGCTGCTCCGAGCTGTGGGAGGCTGTGAGCACAGATTGGCAGTGCTCCCACAGGCAGACCAACATCCCTCTCCTTCAACACCTCCTCACACACAACTTTTAATGCTTTATGATGGATGCAAGGCACTGTACACGATTTTCAGCAGCCCCATCAGTGTAGTCCTCTGATGATTGATATCATGCAGGCATTCTTCCCTCCCAGGGAAGCATACCCAGGAACACAGAACAGGGGAAAAGGTGAGATGCAGAAAGGTGCTGAGCTAAACCCATCTTCCTCTGCTCTCCTCTGCCCACGCACACAGCTATCACAGGGAGGGAGGGTGGATGGAAAGGTGGCTTGAGAGGGATAAAGTTAGAGCCCATCCACACCACGGTCACTGTTAGGGTGCTCAACAGCTAGGCAAAGCAACTCTAATCTGCTGTACTCCAGGCATGTGTTGTCTCAGAACCATAAAAACAACAGCAGCAATACTTTATATAGGAGAAAAAAAAAACAAACAAACCAGAACTAAACAAACTGAGCAGTTAAACAATTTCTGTGCAGACATCTCAAAAAAAATAACAGTTTAACCTGCAGATAATACTACACTGTCGTTGTTTTTTCTGCATACTTTTTCATATAGACATTAAGTACAACATTTCCATTATTACATGTAGATTTTAGTATATTTTCCATACAGAAAGGACTGAGGTAATAAGCACCATTGAAATACAGCAAAGGAATGGGACAACACACTGATAGGTTAGTGTAAAACTTGCAATGTCAAGTTTTTCCCTTAAAGTAATAGATGATGTTATTAGACAATGTAATTATTCTATTAAGCTAAAGATTTTATTTATTTAGGGCAGGAGCTGCAAGATCAGCTGCCTCACCAGACAACACAACTCCAGGCACTGCAGTCTTTATGAACCTTCCCTCCTCTCCTCTCTTCTTTTTCTATAAAGAACCACAGACCTGTATGAAAATAACACCTTCCATCAAACTGCATTAACCAAGCATCCCCACAGACAGGAACTGGCAGAGCCCAGATGGAGCAGCCCAGGAGCTGGGGCAGACACCCAGCCCAGCTCTCATTGCTCGTGGCAATACCAACGTTGTCTCTGTTCCTACAAAGTAAATCACGGTGACATCTTCAAACATCAGCTTATTAACACTCAACTCTGTTCTGATCCCATTAAGTTTTGGTATTGACTTCAAAGGAGAAAGGGGTAAGCTCTTACCCGCTGCCACTCTGAGCATATGGGTTAATTACCAGCAGCTCCTCTTTCCATTTATTTTCACTTTTACTATGCATACAAAAATCAATTCTCTCCATAAATTATAACCGTGCTCCCTCCGAATTCCCTGACCTGGGTGTGAACAGCAGCAAAGGAGGTTTAAACAAGATGATCATTTGTGCAAGTGCTGCAAGAAGCAGGAATAGCTGCACCATCATGGAAACGTGTTGGAATGAATTCATTGCCATCTGTCTTTATTTTGCTAACCAGCTCAATCAGACACCACAAATATACTCAAACATGAGAAAAATATTTAAATTATTTGTGCTAGGTCCTTTTTCAACATGGAACTCTCCCTGTCATTGGTGTTTATCAGTACTGAATGGCCATCAGTAGCAGTGAATTCACTCTTGCACTGCCTTTAGAACACATCTGTCCAACTTCAAATCCACTTTGTATTAACAATGTAAATATATAGATATATGAAAAAGTTATGATATTACAAATACTATAAAGCTGTGCAAGGAAGTACAACAAAAATTACAAATATCTAGTGGTTCTGCCACAGTCTCATAAAGAGCATAATCCTAGAGAGCAAGAAGGAAATGATGGAGAAAGAAACAAAGAAAAAATGCACTGCAAAAAGAAAACATAGAAAGAAATGAGGGGTAATCAGAAAGCAATTAATAGAAGATGAGGAAGGAGGCACAGAGCACTGCAGTGGCTCTGCCAAGGAAAATCACCACCGCTATTCCCAGTCCTTGTGGCACAAGGGCAGGAAGTGGGGAAGCAAGGATTGCCCAAACACACACCCAGAGATGTGAGGAACACTATGCTGCTATGCCAGCTTCACTCAGCCCAGAGTCAGCTCCCATTTTTCTCTCCACCTCAGTGGAGTGAATGTTCCAACCCTTCCATCCTCCAGCCCAGGGAGGCAGACCTACAGCACGCACCATTGATCCCAGCAGATACCCTGTGTGCAAAAATCTGTACAAGTTTTTTGGGTTACTTTGTTTGTTTTCTTTTACCACAAACAGGAGGGAGACCTGGACTCAGTGCTCAGCAGCACTGAGGTGGGAACTCATGTTCCGAAAGGGGTTGACTGCAAATATTTGCTCCAGTGCTTGGACTGTGTCTAAAAGAGCTTAACGTTACAGAGGTGAAATGATTCCCTTTGTCTTCCCCAAAAATGCATGCTATAGACAGTAACCCAGACACATCAGCATAGCAAGAGATGTAGGCAGTCTCTCCTAGAACCCCAGCACTGAGGGCAAAACTCATCACACCTATTTTTTTAGATATAAAGCAAAGTTTTCCCTGAGACTGTGAATGCATCACAGTGGCCTCACTGCCACTTATGGGCACTTCCCTGACCCTAATGCCATGTCCCAGTTTCCTGAGTGCTGCAGAGCCTGGTTCTGCTGCTGGGATCCATGAAGCCCACACTGCTCACACAGCCATTGCCTTCAGCTCCAGTGCCCAAGCTCTGAAGGCAGCAGGGAAGCAACCAGCACCAAAATTGCACCAAACTCTCCTCTCCCAGACCCAGAGCCTGCTGCTCAGCTGTCCAGATCCATCAGAGCAGGGTGAATCTTCAGCAAGAGAATGCAATTAATAAGATGCACAACAAAGCACCACTAACAGCAGGCACACATACACACCCACCAAGCACCCAGTGTGGCCCATGCCTCACTAAAACATCCTCTTGCTGCACAAGGCTGGTAGAAATGCAGTAGCAAGCACAGAAAATACAGCAGCACTGCTGTAGCTGAGGCATTCCCTGCACCTGGAGCTGCCTGGGGAAGCAGGCACAGGGGAGCAGTGCTTCACCCCTGATGCAGATACGCATGGACAGCAGGATACAACAACCTGCAGTGCTCCACAGCTCAGATATCTACTGCACAACCAGTTCTAGAGACTCTACAGAGCATCCAAAAGGAGCCCTGTTCATTAACAGGTGTTAGGTTAAGTGACAAAGTCCCACTTTCTCACTGCACAGAATGCATTACAGCAGGTGGCTTCTCTCCCCAGCACTAAGTGTCCTCAGCCAGCACCACACACGTGAAATGCTGCTGCTAATACAAACAAAATAACTGATAGAACCGTTGACAGGAAAAAGCAAATGTGGTGCTGTATGCAGTGGGGCTGCAAGCGTGCTAGCAGAGGAGAAATCAGCACTTCACTGGGGTTCATGACTTTTAAAGTAGAAATGCATGAGGGAAAGCTCTGCTGACTCTTTCAATTTCTCTTTTTTCAGGCTTTTCCTGAGTTGGTATTTTCCACACCAGGCAGACAATACTAAATTTGGAATTCTTCAGCTGTGCACAGCACTAAAAACATGTCTTCTAATGCTGCCTCTTGTGAAATCTCTTGGGTTTCTGGCACAGCATCTTTATTGCTGGTACAGGCTGGAGATACGGAAAGTTTCTCAGCACAGCCTGGAGACTAAATTTATTTCATGTAAATAAACATTTCTGAACAGCTTTAACGAGCAGCTGGAGCTGTGCCATCAGGCACCCCACAACACAAATGCCAGGATGGTGTTAGGGCTGAACCCCAGCACACAGCTCCCAGAAGACCCAAACACAGCCTAGGAGCCAACTCCCATCTCCTGCCTGGGACACCAACTGTGCTGAACTCAGACAGAGCACGTTCAGAAAGTAAAGACTAAAAAATAAAGCACATTTGGTAAGGCATTTGTTTGCACGCATGCATGCATGCCTATAGCAATTTAGCACTGTTGCTTTGGAAGACATCATTCACCACCTCAGCTCCAAATCCCATTTGTCATCAGGGGACCAACAGCACACGCAGGATGTTTGGGTCTGGGTAGTAAAGCATAAGTTGGACCAAAAAAATCTGAAAAGTGCAGTTGGAGAGTTGGACTGGTCCATAATTTCTTGTCTAAACCCTTCATCCAGGATCAACAGTCTTTCACCATCTTCCCCTTGACAGGAATCTTCCACTTAATTCAAAATGACAGAGATGAAATGAAATTCCTCCCATCTGAGGAAAGCAAAGGTCAGAGAAAGCTTTAGTCTCCAAATTAAAAAATAAATAGTAATAAGTAGCTCCAACACCCGTATTGATTTCATTCTAAAGAGATAATTAAAAAGAAAGACTTCCAAAGCAGGCTTGCAAACCAAGTAGGCAGACAACTGCATGCCCTATATCAGACACATGACATTAACTGGAGGGCTGGACACAGTCCTGGCTCACCAGTATCCTTTATGCACATAAAGAGTCAATGGAAACTACAAATGGAGAGAAGAAGAGTTTGATAAGGAAATGCTTGCTACAAAAAGGTGGCTTAAGGTGCAGATGTTGAAGAGGGACATAGTGGGCATGGTGGGGATGGGCTGATGGTTGGACTTGGGGATCTTAGTGCTCACTTCCAACCTTAATGATTCTATGCTTCTAAGAATGGAATATACCTCCATCCTCTTACAGAGGGTAATTTCCACTGGCTTTTGTGCCATAAACATCTCCTCACTTACTCCTCTTGTTCTTTTCAACACAGCTAGATCAGCTTCTAAGGAGCAGAGTTACAGATATGAGAACAAAGAGGGACACCCACAAGGACAGGGAGAGAAAAACTGGTGTGTAGCTTATGATGTCACTAACAGACACGAGGCAAACACGAGCAGAAGTTATCTACTATAAAATGTTCAGTAACCAGACCGTTATCAGATGCTCTCATCATGATAACAGCCTCCCAGCTGAGACTGGATATTAATGTTGGGACCCTGATGCCTTCCTCTAATAACTTTGGCCTAAAAACATAAGCCGCTTTTACATTTTTAATTACAACTGGATTTTATTCTGGGCCTATAATCCCTTTCCAGCAATTGGATTAATGCAAATAATGACTTAAGGAAAGGGGGAAAAGATATAAATCCGATGAAAGCAAAACCTTTCCCAAAGAGAAGAAGCATTGCCTCTGGGGGGGCCAGTGGAGCATGGCCAGAACAGAGCTCACTCAGCTCCCTGCAGCCACATCTGCACCAACATCTGCAGGGCTTATGGGTGAAGCCCCACATTCCCATGGAAAAATACCTGGATGGAAAGCACTGTACTGTCAGCACTGGAAAACACCATTACAACCCATCAATGATGGCTGTAGGATGTGAAGGACACAACTCGTGACCTGCTGCGTGCCAACAAGGGCAGGAAAGGTTCCAGGGACAGACAACCTCTTCACCAGTCTGCAACTTTGGCCATTTTATTCAGTCTTCTCCCAGTGTAAAACAAACAATAGAAGTACAAAACATCACCGTTAGTAATCCCATGACATGCAAAGCTCCTAAAAATTATCACAGAATGAAATAATTCTTTCAGCAACAACAGCAGCAGTGCACAGCAATGTTCCCCTGAGATGACTGTTGGGTTGCATTTCCATCACTGCCACCAAAAACATGTCTTCAGTCCCCCCAGCCCTGCTTTTAAAGTTAATTCCAGCACAGTAGGAGAATCACCATTCCTTCATGAAGCTCCTGTTATTAAATAGGGGGTCAGGTCTGCTGAAAGCCTATTTTGTCCTGTTACAAGTTCAGTCCACATCCAGTTAACAATGAACTTCCATTTTTGTTGCCTCCACGAGTCACTTCATAGGTGCAATATTTTCCTTTGTGACAATTTTTGCCTGTAAATATCTGATTTCAGGCAACGTAGCATTTCTTAAGATAACTTCTGGTCACAAAAAGATTCATCAAAATAATCTGAGGAGAAAAACAACGTTGTTTGAAAGTGCTGTATGGGATGCGGCTCTGCAGGTCACGCAGGTGAGTTCCTACCACTGTGCAAACCAAAGAGCAGTTTGCAGCTTAAACAATAGTTTAGGTAATGGCCTTAAGTTGTACCAGGGGAGGTTCAGGTTGGATATGAAGAAAACTTCTCTGAAAGAGTGATAATGCATTGGCACAGCTGCCTGGGGAGTGGAGGGTATCCATGGAGCTGCTCCAGAACTGTGGGGATGTGGCACTGAGGGATGTGGTGATGGGTATGGTGGGCTGGGTTGGGGTTGGATTTGGGGATCTTAGTGATCTTTTCCAGCCTGAATGATTCTGTGGTTCTATGGAAAAGTATTTTCTCCCGACTGTAAGAATTGCAATAAAGAACAACGTTAAAAGCATATAGATAACAACAACAGTACCAATACATGCAAACCAAAATCAGATAAAAATTCAGATGTGCTTTTAAGTCCTACTTACACATTTCTTTGTGGAGGACTAGAATAATCCTATAAGTTCTGCCACTGCCTTCTTCTCACTAATAAACTGCATCTCTAACACAATTTTTCAACCCACTATCACACACAAGTCCTCCCAGATAGCACCCACATGCACACACACACAATCCAATTTTAAAACAAGCCATCACCATTTCTCCAAGGCCATTTACATCTTGCTGGGCGTCAGCTGAGCTCCATTATGTCCACATTGCATGCGCTGTGTACGTGGCAAATACACACAGCATGTACAATGAGGACAACGTAGAGCCAGATCTGAGAGGTCGTGGTGTGTAACTTCACCGAGGAAAACCATCATTCTGCACCCAACCTGCTCTAACAGCAATAAAACTTTGCGTGACAAAACCAATCCCAAAGACTCAATCGCACAGGAAAGTAAACATTTTAAAGTCTGCTAAGTTTAAAAAAAATAAATGAAGTACAACAAAAGGCCTCTTAAGTGCACAGGAAATAATATAGCTTTAATTGCAGCTATCGATCCATCAGTCTAATGGCTCTGCGGCGTTACTGGAAGCCAACAGATTCATCAGTGCATTAAGTTTTAAAAACAGCTGCACTTGCATTTTGTTTTAAATACTTGTTCTGTTACTCGGATCTTTAAAAACACATCCTAAATAACAGCCAGGAACACAAAATATGAGAATAAATAATCTTGCAAAGCAATTTCAAAACTCCGTGCTTCGGGGTTAATGCAGGAAGGCCTGTATTAAAGCCCACAGATGTTTCTGGGGTTACTGTAAATGGGTATTTATAAAATCACAGCAGAAAAGGGGCAGTGGAGAGGCGTTAGGAACTTCTGACAAGAAAAAACAACAGACTGTGGCAGATACATAAATTCAGTTTCAAGTTTAAAAAAAAAAAAAAACAACAAATAACCACCAACAAAACCCTGATTAAAAATAGAGCTCTCTCTTTCTCACTTTGCCCCTGACAACGTGAGAGCGATCAGATTTTATGCATCTCCCAAGGGTTAACAGGACTGTTCTGTGAGGCAGTGGGAGGGTGGTTTCCAAATGAAGAGAACCCATAGAAAAGAAATGTTCCACAGATTTCTTCCCATTAACACTCAGCAGGAGATCTTCTTTATTTTTTGTTCCCCAGAGGAGAGGAAGGACAGACAGAAAGCAGCGCAATATTCTCAGCTTCACAGTATTTTTGAAGCCATCATCTGTCGTCAGTTTGTCATCTCCCCAGATATTCAGAGCAGGTCAGAAATGAACAGGAATTCATCATTCTGAATAGTTCACATCAGGTTCTTCCTATTTCCTTCCCCACTCCACACCTTCATGAGGTCATCTTCTCCATAGCATTTTAGTTTCATCTATCATTACATAAATTAACAACATATACGCATCTGTATTTCACAGATGAGGAGCTCAAGGTAGCTTCAAGCACGTTCAGAAGCCCAAATATACGCTCACAATTCTGAGTCCTCATAGGGTAATGCAGCACGTCTGTTCCCATGCTCTTCACCTCTAATTGTTCATCTCAATTGAGTCTGTTCCTCCAGAGCTGAGGATACCCCTTTATCTGAAACAAGGTCAGGAACTGCAGGAGCAAAGGCAGAACCCAAGCTTTGTTGTGCAAACACAATCTTGCTCAACAGTTGCTTTAATTCAGTTATTCTAATAGCTGGGAGATTTCTAACTCGCTGCACTCAGAAGTTGCTATGGCAGCACAAAATATAACCATTTCTACAAATCCAGCCAGATGCCAAGTGCAGTTCTTCTTTCCAAGCATCAATTTGCAGAGTAATAAATCAAGTCAGATTAGAATCCTTCCATTCACACCAACCAGTGCGAAGTGCAGCTTTTCCGCTCATGACCTGCAGGAACTGCTTGGCCAGTGCCAAAATAGCATTCACTGCAGTTTCAGTCCATTTCATACAAACTGCACACTCAGCAAAAATAGCTGCGTTTGTTGACATCCCTCACCAGATCAGTGACCTGTGCCCATCTCTGGCTGAAAGCAGCCTCTGACAGAAGCTGTAGGAGACAGAAAATCTAAATTGGAGCCACCGATCCACATGGATCTGGTCCACATCATAGAAGAACCAATATATTGCAGAACAAACCTGCCCTTAGCACACATTATTTAGACCAGACTATGTATTTCATACTTAAGTCCCAAACAAACCTTTATTACTATCAGATGAAGTAGCCAGGTTTGTACGTTAGATCAATTAAGCAATTAAAACCCATAGTCTTCAGCTGAAAATGATTGTAAAGAACTGACATAATGCAATCCGTTATCATCTATATGATCTGACATCACTATAACCTATTGGCACACATCATTCAGAGGCTCCAGTGCTTACATAAACGGACTGCAATCCCTGCAAGCCAGCAGAAGACAGAAGATGATTTGAGGAAGGCAGGATATTTGCTAGAAACACAAAACTGGAAGTCAGCTTTGTGCTCAGGGGAAGCAGCACTGACCGTCATGCAGGGATCTCTCTCTCCTGAATTTAAGAATTCTCAATTGCATCTTCATAAAATGCAAAAAGATGCTGTTCTCTTTTAGCAGAAATCTTGGCAGAAAAAGATTGAAATTTATATCAAGTGTGGGCATATGTAATTACCTGAATATATTTTCTATATCAAGGCTGATAATAGGTCCTATTCAATATCCATTACATCTGAATGAATAAATACAACCACCGAATGCCAGAAGTACATTTGGAATATTTAAAATTTCATATAGTGAAACCACTGACAATGTTTGATATACTGAATTATGAATCCTTCAGCACCTCAGGCTCCTGGAACAGAAAATGATGATAAAACGTATAGGTTAGGAGCAAATTCTGAAGGTCGTTTGAAAACTTTTCATATGTTTTCATAAACCATCAGAACAGAAACACATTAAAGACTTGTACATATATTAATCCATCATGTTGCCATATACAGTATTAGTTTTTCAGTTACATAATGCCTATGCGCATTCGGTTTCTAATTTTACAAAAGAGGCAGTTCTTATTATATCTAAAGAACACATCCATCTACAGGGCAGGTTAACCATTTGGATACCCTCAGAGCTCATCCATCACACGCTATGGGATGGGCAGCAGCACCTGGCACTCACATCATCAGCTGTTCCAGCAGGTTCCTGCATGTTGACCTTCTTCAAGCTGCTCAAACCCCCAAAATGAAGGATTACTTACTTACAAGAGAAGGAGAATTATTAACGAGAACTGGAAAACTAACATAAAACTCACTTCTCTTCCAGGGCATAAATCCAAAGCCTAACAGTATTTCCAAGCAATGCTTGAGCCAGCTCCAATTTGACTAATTAACGAGCAGCAACACTCCTTATCGTTTAAAGTATTCTGGCAACAGAAATCCCCAAATCAGGCTTTGAAGAGCAGGGCAGCCCCAGCCTGTTACTCACACTGATAAATACGATGGTTCATATCCATCAGTGAGAGGCTGTGATTATGGCCTCAGTGGGGATGGGTCGGCCTCGGTGACCTTAGAGGTCTTTTCCAACCTTAATGATGCTATGATTCTGAGAGAGGAATACATTTGTGCCCTGTCGCTGCACACGCGGCCTTCTGCCCCACAGCAGAGCTCCAGAACTTGGAAGCAGGCGTGGGGAGGCTCTGGCACTCTCTTCTTCCCAGCACATCTCCTGCCAGCACAGTGAGATGATGGCACTGTCCTCCAGGAGATGCGACTAAGAGCAGCCCGACATTTACCTTTATGAAAGCATCTCGCTGCACATTGAAAGCGCTGTCATTCTAACCAGGGAAAACAGATCATTCTGAGATCAATCTAATTTTCATTCCACAAACAAATATTAAGAACTGAGAATCCTAAAGCAATTCTCATTTCTGCAACGAAATTTGAACAGCCTAATATGAGTAAACAGGACCTCAGGTAATTTTTTTTCTTCTGAATTTCTGCACGATCAGCTCTTGTCAGAAATTCCTCAGCAGCCAGATCCCTAATGGCTTGTGTGCCTTCTTTCTGGGACCCGTTAAAGCTAAAAACAAAGGAACTTTTGCATGTATAATCTGACCATGTTACAAAGCATTTGAGTTCACTTCTAAAAACAGACGTATTCAAAAATACTGAACAAGGCCCCAAAATTAATCAGCCCCCCAAATGTCTGTTACCATTGCAGATTCTCAGAAATTCTCCAATCCATCCGCTTCTAATCACAGAATGTTCTTCATGCCATGATTTCATTGTAATTCTGTTAATCCGATGTTACTGCCCTCAAAATACATTTCATAGACTCAGCATAGCCCATGGACCACAGTGTTCATGAAGGCAGGACTCGGGATTTACAGCACTCTCCGTTTTCAGTAGAGGAGACAAGCATTTAATAGAAGAGAGGAAGGACAAAACCAAGATTTAGATTGGATATAAGGAAGTTTTTTTTTTTATATAACAGGGTGGTGAGGCAGTGGTACAGGGTATCCAAACAGCATCCCTGCAGACACCCAAGGTCAGGCTGGATGGGTTCTGAGCACTGATGGAGCTGTGGGTGTCCCTGCTCACTTCAGAGTTGTACTAGAAGGCATTTAAGAGTCCCTTCCAACTCAAATGATTCTATGAGAATAGAAGTCTCTGCTTTTCAAGCAGAACCTGTGTGCCATTTTGTACGTGGGGAGTGCAGTCAAACATTCAGTGGGCAAAGAGAAACATCTTCCCTTACAGAAGGAAACGTTCTTTCAGAAAACACCCTACAGAACATGACTGTTCTGACAATGAGACGCTTTAAAGAAGTCAGCATCTGAGATGGAACAGCAAGATATCTGCTGGGTGAGAGCCCACAGCAGTGGAATTTAGCTGGAGAGAATAGCAAAAGCACTGGGAAAGTGCATAAGCTTAAAAAAAGCGATCCCTGCACAACAGGAGAGCTTGAACATCTTTTCACCGAGCAATTCAAGCTGACAGTAAGCACTGCACCCATAAAAAATGCATTTCTTCAGAGCATAAAGGGCCATGCTTGGACAGAGCATGGCCAAAACACTCCACCTTTCCCCACATACCACAAGGGCTGGTGCAAGAGCCACCACCTCAATCTCCCAGCAACAGTGCCTCATTTGGGATTTTCTGTTTTGCTTTTTCATCGTCCTTCTGCATTTGCCACCATACTACTGCCACAGTAACACACAGTTCAACATGGGACACATCAGCTAAATGGTGCTCAATCAACAGCCAAGAGGTTGGCCAAACTGCCACAGTAGAGAAAGAAGCACAGCTTTTCATGGACGTCAACTCTAATCCAACCTGGTAACATTTGTATTCTTGAAATACACACTCTGCATTTATGATGCAAGGTTGCAGAACACAGATTATCATTTTGATGGGTAAAATTAAACCCCAACATTCAAAAAAATACACCACCTTCTTCACAAATATACCTTTTGCTGACACTAGCCAGGGTTAAGCCCTAGAAGCTTAATATTTGAAGTGACTGCATGCTGCATGCTCCCCAGCAAGAAATAAACAAAAAAATGCATCTGGAGTGCATAGGGCTGAACTGAGTATTCCTAAAATGAAAAAAAAGAGAATGGGAAGGCCAAGGAAATCCACTGCTGATGCGCTACCACATTTCATTAGAATCATCTCTAAGTCATCATTATGGGAAAAAATCCCTTTAAATGTGCAAGGTTTGCAAGTTTCTGTCATTTGTGTAAAACTATCAAAGACTTTCTTGTTAAAATGTTTAATTCCCATCTCACAGTATGGAGGCTGACCTAATTTTTCATTATTAGGTCAGGAAATGCACCATGCAAATTATTCCTGATGAACATGTCAGTATTTCCATACTAATAGGTTGCATTCACAATGTATATCATCAACCATTAGATAATAAGCAGCTTTGTTATTATTTTCCAGTGCACTGCTGAAATCGTAATTAATTTCACTTCAGCAGAACAAGCCGTGATGTTTCCTTTGCTCTGATACAACATTCTGAGCTCGGCTGTGACAAATTACTACTTGGAAAAGATCCTTTTGAGTACTCCCAAGGCCACCTGACTGTCATATGGATGCTGCTGGAGATCGGGGTGAAGATGGGGAAGAAGAGGCTGGGTGTGTGTAATTTTGAGCCATCCTTTCTGTCCTGGTGCATTGCAGAGGAGGTTCTGATTTGCAGACTCTCTACACCAGCAGGTAAAATAGCCTCGAGTCAGGATGGCAGCAGAACAGCAGCACCACTGTGGTGGGAACAGCACGGAGGAGGAGCTGGGGGGCACTGCACGTCAAAGGACAGACATGGTCCCCAAGGCTACAGCTGAAGGAAGACATGGAGTTACAGCAGCAGGCTCAGCAGGAGCTCTGCTCTGAGAGCAGCCCCCCAGGGAGCCCAGCAGCTCCTGGCTGAACACTGAGAGCCTGAATCCGCCATCAGGCAAGACTGCATCTCAGTGAGCCACAGCATCCCACTGCTCCTGCTGGGCTCTCCACATGGAGAACAGCTTAAGCCTGAAAGCACTCTCCCTCACTGAGAAGATGGCTTTGGCTGCCTTTGAAAGACATCACTGGGGTCAGCCAGACCTGAGACCCTCACCAGCACCCCTAATGAGGCTCCTCCCACCCCAAAGCAGCTGCATGACATGGCACATCTGTCCCCTACTACCAGTGACACCTGCCAGTCAGTGCCCTTGGGGGCACATAGAGAGGTGGCCATCACCATTCACGACCCCAGGTCCTTCCATGCACCAGGACATGACCACCAGAACATCCTCTGAGAGCCACATGGACATCGGGCACTTTGGGAAGCAGCTGTAGATCAACAGTCATGCTACAGCACCCAGAGCAGTGCAGGAGCTTCCATCTCAGTTCTCATGTCTCACACGACTGCATTGCCTAAAACAATGACCCTACGTGACATGTCAAGCTACCATTTGCTGCTCATTGCATTTCCTGGGTTTCGGTAAAACCACCTTTAACGAGTCAACAACACAGAGCACAGTCTCAGAGCAATACTTTTGCAAGTTCAAAGAAAAGATGAAAAACAGTATTACAGCTAGCATAGATCAACAAAAATCTCTTCAAAATCAGCCTGTCCTAAAACACGCCATTCCTCACTTTTATGGCACGTATATAACTTGGCCTTCTACTCAACAATTGCTGCACATTTCTCTAAAAAATTACTTGTAAGTCACAGCTTCCAACTGAAACGTTCTCTGAATTTGTTTCATCGTCTAAGTTAGCTGAAAAATTCATTCTTGGTGATAATATCATTCCTATAGAGTTCTGTGGTTTCCCTAGAGACTACACAATATGCAGAACATCTTTCAGAAAAGAACAGAAGTGAATCAAACAGTTAAAGTACAGCAGAGCCCCAAGAGGTTTTATGTGCTTATACTTCACCTAACCAAGCCTGAGTCCTTTGGGGAGGGGTGGGATGTCCCACCTCCTGCAAACAGCTCACACTGCCCACCAGCATCCCAGCAAAGCCCAGAAGGACTGAAAGGGTCATTCCATCTCCAAAGACACCAAGAATGTTATCTCATGAAATCTCTTTTCTGGAAATACAGGCATATACCTAGTGAATCAGGAAGGAGAGAAAGGACATTTCCAGCATTGCCAAGATATTTCTGCTGGCCTTGTTGGATACAGGAGCTCCCAATGCAGGTTTCAAATGAAAGAGGTTTTCCAATGCGTAAGAAGCTTTCAGATGCTCACCGGAGAACAATTCATCCCACTGTCTTTGCAGTACATCACTATTCAGCTTGGAAAATTAGGAGTACATCTTCATGGTAAGATGGCTGAGAGTGGCAGATGAACTCATAATAGGTTAACAGAGAAGGAATGCAAATCAATAATTTAGATGCATTCTAGAAATGGCAAGCTGGAAGTACGGGGGCTCTTCCAGCCATCCTAATGTCCCTTTTGAATACAAACAATGCCACCTATTACACAGATGGCTCCACACTGGGTACATTTTAGCAAAACAAATTATGCAGTTTGTACATTGCTGCTCGGAATGTTAACTAACAAGGTAGAACAAAAGGCTATAATTTAAATGATCTTTTAATTTTACTTTATTTTTCTTTCTAATTTGACTCAGAGGGGAATTATCAAGCAATGTGAGCATTTTAAATTACAACAGTGGAAACACGAAACAGTTTCCATCGGCTCGAACTTGCAGAAAAATCCACTTTTATCACAAACAGCAAGATGGCAGCAGATGTGGATTGGTGACCACAAAGTACAAGACAACTCTACCAGCCCCAGTGGAGATGCAGGTGGGGGCAACGTGGTATCACACCATGCACACCATGCTTCTTGCAATGCCAGCCAGCTGTGCTGCAGGTGCCAACGTGCCCAGGTGAGCATCATTCATTTGGAACTGAGAGGGATGGATGCTGTGACCACACTCCATGAAAAAAACAGCACTGAAATCAGTGCACACCCCCGGCTCATTTCTGCTCTCATGACAAATGCATGGCTCTGCTCCAGGAAGGACTGTAAATAACACATCTTGTTATCCTTCTCACCCTGTTCAAGGAAAGTGTGCTATGCCCTAATCTAAAAGCTAGATGACTCCGCAGCCTTTTTGGTCCTTCTAACGAGGGGATATGGAATAGCAAAACCAGTTTTATAGCCAAAGAGGGAGTATTTCTGATCAGCTAAAAGCATAAGGCTCAACTTAATTCGTATTTATTAAGATTGTTTCCAAGCAATAGCCCAAAATCCAATGCCTGGAAGTGCTGGAGAATTTTACAACTGCAGAAATACCCCTAGTTCAATTTTAAAGACATTTTCTTATAACAGAAATGGCTGCATGAAAAAGTGAACTATTATACCTTATTGCTTTTACTCTTCTGGCTTCACAGCCTATGTTACAAGGGTATGAAAACACCAGTAAGCCATGCAGCATTAAGTCCCACACGATTGCGAAGGTTAACATATGGCCAGATATTTACTACCACTAAGAAAACTCAATTAATGCAACAGTGTAAACAACAGAAAGTAGTCAGAATAAAGTGTGAGCCATGCAAGAACATTTACCGACTGTACTTCACCAAAAGGGATTGTTCACTTCCCAAAGGACCTGGGAAACTTCTCCCATCAGAACCTCCTGCAGCTGCCTGGCCAGATCTCTGTGTGGCCTCAGCAAAGACTTGGATGCAGGATTCAGCAGTGGATCATTTTTGCTGTTTTGAAGACATTTAACAGCAGTATTTTCTCTCTTTCCAACTGTTGCTCTTTTGCAACCCCAGAAAGCCACACATTGCAGCAACTGATCTTGGAGCACTCCATGCTCAGTGCATTTGCAGATGCCTTTGTGAGAACAAAGCGCATAGAGAAAGAGGGATGTGGTCCTCTGCTTCTCCTCCACCCCAGGAGTGCCAGAACCAGCAGCCTGACACAACAGCTGATTTTGTAAAGCTATCTGTGGAGCAAGAGGTGCAGCTTTTCCTTTTTGTTTCGCTTGCAGAAATAAAAATAACAGAGGGAAGTGATACGGAGAGGCCTCATTATAATCAGCACACAAGAGTGCCACCACACACTGCCAATAACATCCCTCACGTCTGACATTTTATTTCTTTCACAGTGCTATCGTGGAAGTTGGTGCATAAAAAGGAGAGCAATAGTAAAAAGTGAAATTTAACTCTGCGAAGAGACTGTTCAACATCTACAAAACAAAGCTTTTGAAATCTTTCTATCCAGCCTCATTGTTCTACTATAAAATATTGCCCAGTGTTTTTGTTCTGTTTCCCCTTTTGAACAGCAGAAGAGAGTTCGATACGCTCCAACAGAGGTGAGGGTTACTACTTGAACACCATCCCCTAATGCTTCCCTTCATTTTTTTCTTTTATCTTTTCAAATAATCCTCAATTCACACTTGTGAAGATCTCTGTATTGAACGAAGACCCCCCCCCTGCCCTGCACTCCTGCCCCTCATCCCCACTCCTGCTTCCTCCACCCCAAAAAAAGGAATGAGATGACAGAAGCAGAACACCCTCTCTCCTCACTTTCACACCTTGGGAATTAAACCCAAAGAACATGTTTGCACATCGACGCATTGCCAGTGCTTTCTCACACTTACACAGTTTGTCTGAAGCACAGCACAAGAGGTGAAGAGACCATTGCTATCGTGTAAATGTTTGTGTGGTGGTGCTTCCGAACTCACAGCAGTGTCTGCAGTGCTCAGACATGTTGGTCTCTTCTCATTTGCTGCAATACTGAGAAGCACCGGATCATCATTGCTTTGTCCATTGTGCAGCTTCACCAACAATTAAGAAACACCAGGGAGACTCTATGAATTTTTCTGGAAAGTCTCCCATAGGCCCCACAGATGAGGAGGAGGAACACTTGACCACCTGTCCCTGTGACGTGTAGGAAGGTGCCTCCTTGCTATTGTGCTGCATTACTGCAGCTCCTCAATGAATATTGCTTCCCTTCCAGTTGTGTCATGTTGCAAAGCATACACCACTTGTGTCCTGCTGCAATATCATGAGATTCAAAGTAGTTTAATTTCTCCCTGAAAATGCTTGCATTGATCACCAATTGGCTCAGCAACATTATTTTCCCTTGGCTAAAAAAACACCACCAGCAACAAAAATACTATTACAAACAACCCAACAAGCGAAGAAACAAAAAAAAACAATCCATCAACCCAAAGAAACCCAAAGCTATATTTAAAAGGTTCCATTTCTCTTGGCAGCTTAGGTGGCTGGCAGCAAACACAAGCACTTCTAGCAGTCACTCGTGAGAAACCACTGAGAGGACAGTGGCAATACAAGGCTCACCACATCCTGCTTTATTTGTGCATTTCCTGAAGCGTTGGGTTAGAGCTCAATAGGAGCTATTCCACATTCCAGGGATACAAGGTGTGGGGCAGGGTGAGTGCATCACTTCATCCTCAGATGCATTAACAGTTTATGTGGCCTAAATCCTGGGGAAGAAAAATTGATTTGCTTTTGCAAATCCCTTTCGCTCTGAGATATTGTGGTCAACCAAATCTGCACCTTGGAAACAGTCAGCAGAATGCTTGGCAGGTTGTGTTCTGCTGTAAGAGCTAATGAACCTCTTACAGAAAGCATCTTTTGGCATATCAAATCACAGATCAATGTGAAAAATCAAACATTTCAACAGCAGATAAAAGCATCACCAGCAAGACCCGTAGAAATAGGCTGGGCAGAGACTTGAGTGTAAACGCCATTGGTTTACTCAGTCTCTTCAGGTCATCTGTATCCAATGAGGGGTTTGGGCTGAAGTCAGCCCTGTTCTGACACAGGCACTGTTCCATACTGCATTGTGTCCAAGCATCTTGGCACAGGGTGCCCAGGGAGTGGTGGGTTCACCATTCCTGGAGGTGCTCCAGAACCGTGGGGATGTGGCACTGAGGGATGCGGGGATGGGCACTGGATGGCTTGGGGACTTAGGGATCTTAGTGGTCTTTTCCAATCTTAATGACTCTGTGTCTGTAACATTTTACATATGCATGCAAATGTACACATGCACGTGCACAGATGCGTATCTGTAGCCTCTATAAATAATCTGTAATAGAAAATACATATTAAAAGAGTATAAAATAAATGCATCATTTTCCAAACAGCTCCACAAGTGTGCTGCCAGTAACAGAGGATGCATCAGCTTCTTTCTCCTCAATGAGGTAAGAATGCTTAAAAATGCCAAGGATGATGCACAGACATTTAAAGAGTGAAAAGAACTATGCTGATTACCTAGCATGCCATTTTTCACGCAGAGATCAGAATTTCACCAGAAATACCTGGTCAAAAGATAATGTTGGCGCACCTGGGGCTCAGCCAAGCTAACAGTGTTGCAAAGTTTGTCCTCGGAGCCAGTGTCATCTTCAGCAGAGGACAAAGGGGAGCCGATGGCAGCAGGGGGCAGGCAGCAATGCTACAGCTACTGGAGGAGAAGAGATGGCAGCAGTTCTACTCAACCCTGAAATGTCACTGCTCTCTAGCAGCACTCAGAGCAAAAATGCAAGGGAGAGTCTTTCACATTGGCTTTCAGGATGAAATCAATTAAAATAAGAATTACATATAAATTATTTTGTAAAAAGAATAAAAGTAGTCTAGCAGGAATTAAAATCTCCTTACAACCATCTTTTTTTCTTTTAACATTTATCCAATCGCTCCAAATTCACCGTCAGCATTTGATTTTATATCTGTTTCCAAGCACCAGGCATCAGGTCTGGAAACCATCAGCCATGGGCTGGTTGCTCTCTGGAAATCCAACTTTAAGCCCTTGCAATGTCCCAGCTGGTGCTTTGCTATGCTTGCAACCATGCAAATCATTGTCTGCCACCAGAACTACACACACCTGAGGAGCAATGGGTCTGCCACCTGCAGCAGGTCTGAATGCCAGGTAGTAGAACACAGGCTTAGAGATCAGATATTACATTTAAACACATAGTAATAACTCAAGAAAATACCAAAATAGCCCTGATGAATTAAAGGAACAAGGAATTAAATCCCCAGCATTTCCCCAGAAATTCATACGAAGATAAAACCTAATGTTACACACACAAAAAAAAAAAAAAGAAAAAGAAGAGGAAAGGGGGGGAAACAAAACAACAACAAAACAAATCTGCTAAGCGAGGGGATACATTTCATAAAGACAACTACTAATTTTTCCTATGATTCACTCAGTAGCCCCCACAGCTGCTGCTTTCTCAGCAGCAAGGAAAAGTTGATTAGGGTTCAAAATAGCTGCTTGATTAAAGAGGTTCCTAATGATGCTGTGGAATCTGCAAGCACAGATCCTCTATTCAAGGAGTCCATAGTGAGGAAGGCCCATATTCCCATCACACCTATCCAAAAAAAGGCATTAATAACCTTAGCATCATTCCAACACAATAAGCACTAAACCTTCTGAATTCACTTTGCTGCATGGATTTAGCTACTTGATGGCCTACAATCTCAAAAAAAGTCAGTCAAATGAATCAAGAGATGGTTTTGGAGCAGAAAGCCTTTGCAGAGGACTGGAGTGCAGACCCAGACAGACACACACCATGGAGCTGCTCCAGAGCTATTAACAGGGTGTCAGACTGTGGTTGGAGCAATGAGAGAGATGTCAGCTCTCATTTCTAACCCACATTTGTCATTCAAAACCTCTCCCCTCTCTGACTCTAATCATTAAGGCCTAACAGATACTCAAAGCAGACTTGCACAAGCAAGAAAATAACATACACAACTGAAAATAGCTCCACTAAGGAACGTATGGATCTTGCTGAAGTTAAATTTTCTACTGCTACTCAATTGAATACATTAAGTTGGTTGAGAGTTAGCACGTATAAATTGGATAACTGCTGATTGATCCTTCACATTAGATGCTGAGTGTGCTACTGCAAGTCTTTTCTTCCTAAACTTAGCTCTTGTGAACAACTCCTTGGAGACAGGATTCTCATCACAGAAAATATCCTTGAGAGCTGTTCAGTGCAGCCTCTGTCCTTCTCTCACACGCTGGTTTGCACATTCAGGAGCAGTGTGGGCAAACACAAAACTACAG
This sequence comes from Meleagris gallopavo, assembly GCF_905368555.1. Lineage (NCBI taxonomy): Eukaryota > Metazoa > Chordata > Aves > Galliformes > Phasianidae > Meleagris > Meleagris gallopavo. The sequence continues at coordinate 2,629,676 of NC_139412.1, read as the reverse complement.
CCAGTACCAGTTTCCTAGCAAAGGATTTGCCTGGGTATTTCCATTGCCACACGATCATCGTTTGTGACCTCTTGCAGATCAGGTTGGTTTCAGTACAGAGAACCTAGACAAAAGCATATTTGCAACTTTAGGCTGTAGTTTAGATATCATAGGGAAGAAAATACATTAAGCCTGATGAAACTGGGTCTTGTAGCCCCAGGGATAATCAGCTGACAAAAGTGAAATCACATTTTCCAGCCTCATTCTTTAGCAGAAGTAGAGCTGTGCTATAGAAGGACTGTCCTCACCTATCACTGTCAGCAGGCAGTCCCACATTTACCCCAGTGTTTGCAGCAGGGTTCTGCTTTGCCTTAGATCACAGGAAAAGCCAGCCCTGGCCCATTGCTGCTTTTCTTTGGGACTACAACACATGCTAAACTGACACACATTCGAGAACAATTATCTATGAGCGCATCAAAAAGTTAATAGGAAGCTGCAAACAGCTTCAAGCATAAGGAATTGCACCCCTGGTGCTCTTTTAAGCGATCTCACTTGAAGTTTCTGCACATGACAGTGGAAGACAAGCGACCCTTCCTTGTCATAGCCTGCTCCAAAGGATTTCAGCCTCAGAGTGTCAGAACTGATGAACCAAACTTAACAATATGTCATCGCAAAGGAGAACAGAGTGCTGCTGCCACCATCTGTCAGAGGCACAAGGAGAGCAGTGACAGGGAAGTGTCCCAGCAAGAGCACACACAGCCCCAGGGCATGAAGCCTCAGCACACAGCCACAGTCCAACCAGCACCAGCAGGCAGCAAATTGCTGGGCACAGGCACCTTCTTAGCACAGCTGGCATGGGCACAACCACCTCATCCCCTCAAGGTCACCCAGCAGGAAGGCATCTCCCTCCAGCCATCCTAAATTGTAATAGAAACAGAGGGAAAAGCTTTTCCAGGATACAGTTCCCACCCCTGAGTGGAAAAGTTGAGTTGAGCTGTGATCTCAGAGGTAGGAAGCTGTTCAGTTAAATACATACTGGAAAGAAAAAAAGAACTGACGCCAATCCTTACCGTGATTTGCAATCAGGACATGGGAGAGGGGAACAGAGATCTGCCTGCACTGGCCTGAAGGTAAGAAGACAGCAAAAGGGAGGCAGCAGATAGCAAAATCTGCTCCCAGGATACACTTAGATGTATGTACGTATATTATTGTCAATCCTTCTGAGTAGAAGCCAGCACAGCCTGTCCCACAGGCATGGTCCTTTCAAGCAGCACATGGAGAACTAACTTGAGGGCGATAGCAGTGACAGGAGGGACCAGCATGTCTCAGTGCTCATGCCAGGGCAGCACTTCAGTGCTATCAGTCAGCTTTGGAGCTCTAGGATTGTCACTTCCAATCTTACCAAGAATGTTTTTAGAAGCTAAAAATGTCTCTCTCCAGTTTTAGAAGCTAAAAAAAGGCTCTCAGATTCTCCTTTTGACCTTTAAAGGATGTGGTAGGGTCACTCCATCTTTTAAGCTGCAGCTCAGTGTGGTTGGGGTCCCTCCATCCCGGGCTGGTGGGCTGCTGGAACACAGCTGGGTGAGGATGGAGGAGTGCACCACCTACACCTGCTGTGTGTGTGGAGCAGGGATGCCGGGTGGTTATTTCCCTTCCATTCCTCCCTAGCATCCTGCATGCCTGCGAGGAGACAGCCGTTTAACTCAACAATAGAGATAAGCAGGGACAGACAGAAACATCCTTTCTCCCATCTTCAGTCTCTGTTGTGACAGAATGTGAGCGTTTTTGCTGAACCATTTACCAGTATCAGTTGTGAAGGGAAGAAGCAGCACTGAGTGGAAGAAAGGACTGAGAGCAAAGCCAGCTGGAGAAAGATTGCCATCAAGCTAATTTTTAGCCAGAGCCCTTTTTTTCCTCCTCCATGTACATATCTCTGTAGGAGACTTCAAATAGTAATTACTCTAATGAAGTAGACCATGGGAGAAGAGACAAACACACACTCCAATTCTTGGCCAGTTCTAGCTGATGTACTCTCCAGAAGAACAATATTTAGCATTTACACTAATGGCTTGCATCCAGTAACTAATTAATCCTCTCAACACTGAAGTATAAGATTTTCTTTTTCCTTCAACATTAAAAAAAAAAGGAAAGGAAAGAAAAAGTGCACTATCTCATGTCAACCTGCATTTACAAGTTCACCTCTTAAACAGAGAGTAGGACTGCTATTTTAGGGCCTGATGCTGCAGGATTGCACCAGGTCCATTTCCTATGAAGACAGTATTCACTGAAAAATAGTGCATCACAGCTAATTGTGGCCAGGCACCCCAAAGGCCAGATGTTCAACAAGAAATTAGCTCCCTTCTATCTATTCAAGGAACAGTTACAAACTGGTTCCATAGCCTAGTGTCTCCTTAGGGATGAAGATGTTTATTTCCCCAGCAAGGGTCAAATTAAATTCAAGCACATTTGAATATAGAGAAGCATCTACCACGGTGACTTTCCAGCCAAGAGCTGATATTGTTCATAGTCTTGCTGATGGAAAATATTGCTGCATGCCTATTAGGAAGCGACTCCATCTCCTAGGCAGAATATTCTTTGGCAGTTCCTATAGCTTCAAAGAGCTCTGTGTGCATCTTACCCAAAGCAGACATCTCTGCAGAAGAGGTTGGAGAGCCAAGCAGAGCCTTGGCCATAACTTGGGCATGCTAATATTGAGGTTTGCGGCCAATGCAGTGGGACTGCAGGGAGCAAACACAGGGAATGGATTTAAAGGCTCTTTCCAGAGCTCCAGTGTCATAAAGTGGGTGATGCCCACTATTGGCCAATACTTCTACAGCAGTGTTCAAAGGAAGGTGACCAAAAATGGGCTATACAGCCAGACAGGACCCCATTTTGGTAAACATACACTCCAAAGAGACTGCACTCAGCTCTTCTATTGCCACACTAGCACTTCAGGGAGTTATTCCTTCCAAAGGTTTGAAAGCAGGTTTGGGGGCTTTATTTATCTGAGGCAGTCTTTGTTTAAATATAGCATCTCAGGCCATACGGCACCTCCTTGGATGCAATCTACATTCAGTGCAAAGCCTCAATGAACTTAGGTACATTTTCATGAATATGTAAATAAAATAAAGGGCATTTTTAAAGGTGCACAAGCACAGATCATAGAAAATATCTTTCCTTGGCAGAGCAGACAACGACCATCAGGCAGTGACTCGCATCCTACACACACAGTTTTCAGCCCTCTCTCATCTGAGGTGAATCAGCACAAAACTTGCCAAACTGCATCAAAACTTAATGCATGTCACACACTGAGCTACAATCACAGACAGAAAATATGAGATCTGTTCCCTCTTTAGTGAGAAGTTATCCTCATAAGAGTGTTGTGTGAGCAGCAGAGGTAGGCGTGAAAGAGTGAAATCCTTGGAAAAAAAAAAATGACAATAATAATAATAAATGTTATTAAATATACATATAAATCAGGGCAAGCAAATGCGAGGAGCCCAAAATTCTGACCTCCTGGAGGGCTCAGAAGAGACGAAGGTCCTCAGTTTAAGAGGTGAAAGATGGCAGAAAAGGGCATCAAGGAGACACGGCAGAGGTAGAAGAGATACAAAACGGGGGCAGCAGCCAGAAAACAGGGCTGCAGGGCCGTGAGTTCTGCCAGAAGACGGACAGAAGCCATTGCTTGTCTGAGGGAGCAGAACTTAGAGACTGCCTCTTCACAATGGCCCAGGATGGGAAAGGCCACATCGGATGCTGGAAGGAAGCTGCAGAAAGGGAGAGGGCTGGCTGCATTCACAGCGTGGACAGAAGATGCCCTGTGGAGTCAGACAGCAGCTGGAGAGGAGACAGCAAAGAAACAGCTGGTTTATTCATGGATGTGAATAGGGCTCTCAAGGGACGAAACCAGAGGAAGAAATACTGACATGGACAGCACAGAAAAAAGGCTGAAAAGCAGTGTGCAAAGCTATAGAGCTGCTGACAAATGTTGCTCAGGCTTATCACACAAAATGCCGAGGTTGTGGAAATTATGCTATTGAAGGTCTCTGTGCAAGCACATTACAAAAAGCATGCACACAGTTACTGAGGACATGTTAGCTCGGGGGACCTAACAGTCCAGCCAAGAGGTCTCTTCTTTCTGTGACAATGAATTGGAAAGATTTTCTCTCATGCACGTAGCAGTTTTGGCTTCTGAGCAGAAGCAGACAGCTCTGTCCCAACTGATCTACCTATTCCAGAAAAGAAACGCAACATTTGCCATCAGCTGAAGAGGTCACTGTCTGAAGCCGACACAAATCCTTTGACTGCTCTAATACAAAGGAGACTGCAGCGTTTTTGCCAGAAAAAAGCATCTTACTGGAGCCAGAATCAAAGCAGAAACCAGAAACAGGTGCATATCAGGCTTCATTCAGATCTTCCTATCTGCATACTCAGAGCTGATCAAGATGACTTCATTAAGGCACTCCCTCAGCTGGTCTAAACTGATAAAGTGCCCCCAGGTGCTTGATCCCTAAATCACAGCAATGTTTGACAAGGCTGCAAAGTCACTTTGCAGAAATGCTGAATTATTGTTTCCATCCTCTGCATATGGAGAAATACTCATTCTTATTAACGGATCCAAAGATCCATCACAGGATGAATCACCTGATGAATTACTCAAGTATTTGATTCTCTGCAGATGGTCTCATTTCCTACTGCAGCTCCCTACGAGCTGCTCTATTGCTTTCTCTCTGTGGCTGACACAGTGCTACGAGCCAGAGTGCAAGTCTTGGTATCCCAAAACAGCTAAGAGAAACATCAGAAACTGGATAAACACTGCATCTCATCCTTGAGGTGAAGTCTACAGCAGTTTGTGCCATATACCCTCTCTCAGACACTACTGAAATATTGACCCTGTAAAATTAAGTCAAGAGCATAGAGCTGCATTACTGAGTTTTTGTGGTCACAAACCACGCAGTTCATGATTCTCTTACAGCCATGCCAGTCCAGAATCCAAGAAAACCTAGATACTCCATTTTGGGAGCAGCTCTGACAAGCAGTGGTGATAGAAATAGGGTTATCTGCCTCAGGTTTAAACCAACAGGTTTAACTCCTAATTTTTTTTTCCCATCCACCCTCAGCTATGCGCATTCAGCTATCATTCCTCATTCAACACTGGAATAAAAGGACCAGGTTCCTTCACACAGGAGTAAATAACCAGTGTCCAGCAGCATTAGGAGATATCTCCCATGTCCCAGCACAACAGGGAACAACAGGGACACATCATCTCTGACATGCTGGCTCATACCTGTCACTAGAATTAATTCAGAATTTACCAATATAGACCTAATAAAAAGGCACAGTCACCTTCAGGGCAGAATCTCAGAACTCACCACCACCATTATATTACACGGTAGCAGAAATGTGGAAATTTTGTTTCAGCATTGCATTTTTTTCAAAAGAAAGAGCAGCCAGAGAGCAGCAGAAAATGTCAAGAAGAATAACACCAAGCAGAGCTCAACCATGCTGATTTGTAATTTATGGCATATCTACTGGAACTCATGAGAAGAATCTGCAGTGAGAGCAGCTGAATATCTACTGACCTCATGGAGTCTATATCCATATACCTGATAGCAGTGCAGTTTTTCCTGCAACCACATAGACTGAAATGGATATTTATACTCTAATTACAGCTTACATGCAACCTTAAAGTGACTTCTGTCAAGAAACACTAACAAACAACAAAGAAATCAGTGTCAAAAGGGCACATGGCTTACAATGATCTTCTGCTTAACAATAGCAATACAACGAAGTCATCACCTCCTGTTATAACAAGTTGCAAAATTACATCCAGGATCCGCTAACATCATTATGATAAACAGAAATCTTAACAGCGGCGAGAACACCAGGAGCAGGACTGCCCTTAGCAGGGTTGATGCAGAAATGGCACCCAATAATCCGTTTTCCCTTAACCCATAGCTCTCTCAGTGTTCCTTGCCCATTTGAACACAAACCATTCAGACAGACCAGCACAGGCAGCCACTCCACTCCTGTCAAAGCTGCCAATGCAGAGCTTGCATCCCTGATCCAGCATTGGTTTGTCTCATAACATGCATCTTTGCAACTAACAACAATTCAGACATTTTTTTAATAAAGCAAGACTATTTCCTCATTAATTAATCAATGTATGTGAGAAAACCTCTGTCCTATCTGTATTCACTATTAGTTTCACCTGAATTCCATTGCCAAACAGGTTATGTATCTCCATACCTCTGTAAATGCCACATAGAGGCCCCAGTGGTCCTCCATGCACCTGCTTCAAGCCATGGGAAGCACCACGACTACCTCTGCCCATGGCCTTCATCCAGAAGTCCTGCTGTTAATTGACCCTCCTTTCCCAGGTACGGCAGCGCTTGTTAGCAGCAGTCCAGCAAAGCAGCTTGTTTTGCTTTTTCTATCAGGCTGCATTCAGACAAGTTGGACAGTTTTCTAGTTTTGCTTCACCCTTTCCTCTGACAGATACTTTAATACACGTTACCTCAAAACTGACAGCCTTTCCCCAAGGTGCAGCACACATAGCCATGCCCAAGCCTTTTAAGTGCATTTCTCTCCACCCCAACTTTTACACACTCTGCCCTCCAGCTGTCGCCCAGCTCTTTCTCACAGCGCATCCTTTTCCTAAGCCCACTCCTTGGACACAAACCACAAGACAGGGATAAGCACAGGGGGTATTCGTGCCAGGGACAATCTACCATGAGAAGCTTTTCATGCACCTTGCCCACTCCTCCCCATTCCTCTTTCCATCACTTCCACCCCTACACCTCCTCCCATTGATAGATCCTCGGGAAACTTTTCACCCTGCATGGCCTCATCCTGTCTGGGTTTTGCCCTGCTGTATCACACAAAGAGATCATTGCTCTCTCCATATCACCAGCAGTAATTCATAGAAACGTCAGTTATAAGTAGACAAAGGGCTAATGCTTGCCTGTAAATGTATTTTAAATTCAGAAATAGAAGATAATTATTTTCTCCTGCTTCACCAGGTGTCAGTGCTGCAGTTCTGGCAAAAGGCCACTGGCACATATTCGATAAAACACAGAAAGAGGAAGATCACAGACGCAGTAAAGGGAGGGCAGGGTGGGCCGTGTGGAGTCAGTGGCACTTCAGCAAGCAGTGAAAGGTTGGAAGATCCAGATTAATAACTGAAAATGCACCAACAATAACTGCCAAAAACGCATCGGAATAAAATGATAGAAGAAATTGATACGAGATGGTAAAATGAAGAGATACTTTGGGAAAAGATGGCCAACTCTGGCTGCACCTTTCTGGCTACTTAAAGAGAGGGAAATAGCTTAGAAGAGATGTTAGAAGACAGAGAAGCCAAGCTGTTCATGGAGGATTTCCATTTCATAGGCTCATTCTGATCTAGAAGGTAGGCTTGAGCCAGGTTGTATATCAGGAGCGAGACCTTGAACGTGAAGCAGGATTCAAAAGCAGTTGCAGAAAAGGATCGACCAACAGAAAGGTGCCTGCCTTCATTTCTCCGTTCCTAATCCAATCTGTCATACTGCAAAAATCCCAGATGAGTCAGTAGCCCCAAAAGGATTTATTTCACACGATAAAACATAATCAATGTGCCCACATGTAGGCATAGGAAGAGAGCTTGTACCATGACTGATACAGAGGGCGAACAGGTGACTGCAATGATCCTGCAACTTGTGCTTCACCTCCTGTTCCACTAAAGTGATATTTCAAAACATCTCTCTTTACAACTGCCTTGGAAACAGGAAAATCTGATCCCTTACCCGATTCCATGCTGCAAGACAGAGCGGGAGCAGCAGCTGAGAAGCTCTGAGAACACAGCTAACAGCCCACTCAGTTTGCTCTCCTCTCAAATTCCCTTCATCTCTAGATTCACTTGCCTCTACATATGGAGAATTCCTAAATATTGACAGCTTGTAAAAGGCTAAGTACAGAGGACAGCTATGAGATATTTCATGGCTTTCCTGAGCAACCTGCATGTCACTAACAGAGCAGAAGGAATCCAGTATTCAGAGAAAGCTTCCAAAACACAACCAGAGCTGGAAGCAGAGCATAAAACTTCAGGAACGGTCACTATTTGCAAATGTGAGGCATCAGTCAAACACTAAAAAAAAAAAGCAAAAAAAAAAAAAAACATCAAACAACCTACATCTGTGCATGGAAGCAGTCAACAGAATTCTTGAAATACAATGTGCACCATTGGTATGAGGTTCATTCTGAGCTTTGGGAACAGGCTAAAAATGAACCAAGATACCTATGGGGAAAAAAGTTTATTTCTGATTTTGATCAGCTTCTCAATTCAGTTTACTGGTTGTATGAGCACACGGGATGTAAGGACAGGATTGAAAAACAAGATATCGAGATCACTTATTTCAGCATCAGCACTGACCTACAGCTTGTCATCACAAACCCTTATTTCTCTTTCACAGCAGTGCTTCATGATTTCCCATATTTAGACTTCTAGCACCGAAAGGTAACGCCTAATTTCTAGAAGCAGGTTCTTTACAAAATGGATTTTACTAAGCTGATTATTTAATGTCAGCTTCAGGTTTTTTAATTATATTAATCAATTTCTGCCTTCACAAGCCATTGAAAGCACACCCCATTCATGCCTGCAGTGCTGATGGACATTCCCAACCCGTTCAGCCCATTACACCCTCGGGCACAGTTGAACTATCCCTCACTGTCCGAAGGCAGTGGACATTTTGCAGGAACAGATGTTATTTTTTTGGACCTGAGCGCTTCGGAAAATTTTGCACCAGTTTGACACATAAATTATAAAGTGCCTCACCAGTTTCAGCAGAGTACTTCTGATTTGCATTTGTGTAGCTAAAAATAAGATTCGGGGGAAAAGTCCAAAACAGCCCCAGCTACATTCAGTTCCCTACTTATTCCCAGTGCTCAATGAATCAGCTAACAAAAAGCTTATGGGAGAGCCAGCATCACCGGCCTTTTCTTGAAAGCCCGCTTGGAGATGGCTGCAAGCATTTGAACTCTGGTCTTCCCTGCTTGCATCAGTTCCAGACAGAAAAATCCCAAGCAGCAGAGGATGGGATGGACTCATGCTGACGCAGCATCCCACAAATTGCCAGACCTGCCTGAGCTCCTCGGCCAGCCCAGCTGCCGGGTTCCATTCTGCTGCTCTCAGTTTGGCTCATTGCTGCTCTGCACAGGCTGTGCATTTCATTTTTAAGTAATACACCCAGAAATGTGAAATCTTACACTATTCACATTTGCAGAATTCTTTTCGGGGGGCACTCCAGAAAACAGTTATCCAAGCACAACACTAATCCAGAGGTTAACTGCTGTCTTTGGATCACTGTAATAAGAACCGAGCCGATGACGACTGTTAACGAATTAATGACACGCTCACAAATTACCTTGGAGCAAAAATCTTCTTCACACCCACTGCTTACAACAGAGAAAAATACTGTTTAACCCTTAGCAAACTTCTAATTCAAACAAAAGACATTCCTTCTTATAGAGAGAAAAGATGAATCAATCAGAAGCAACGTACCATGAGTCTGAGCAATTTCTGGCTTGAACTTGAGTCTGTGCAATAGAGAATGACTGTAACGTTATTCATTAGGTCACCACTTCATTTATGTACAAAGCTAATTAATTTCATAAGTTAGAATTTAATATGACTACGCCTGATAAATACCATTAAAGAAGTTGTATTCATCTGATTGGACCACAGGCAGTAGAACAAGATCCATCTTACACAGAGAAATGATCTATGACATGGGACAAGGAGAAAGTGTAAAGCTGAGAGCAATCCATGTCTCTGAAGCTGGAATTTTTCATAACTCATAGTGCTCCTTCACCACCCATTCCTTGTCGTGCCACTGCACAAAAGCAGACAGCTACAGCCCTAGCAGTGCCTTCATCCCCTGTTTGCTGTTATGAGAGCACCCACATGCAACCAGATCATCTCATATTTATTAACTCTCCCAGGCACAAGTCATTTCCATTCTGTATTTATACAGTGCTAGCCAGACCTTTATAAGGTCTTGGTTCAAAAGCACAGCTTCTAGGGACATCACTAATACACATTCATTAATATGCTATGTTGTAAAAATCCAATCATATACCCAGTGAGATAGTGTTTAGTAATCCTAACATGATTATGCAGAAAAATATTTACAAGGAGGGGTAGGGAGGATGAGGGCCATAATGTGCAACAATAATGACATAAACCAGAGAGAACCACTACATAAACAGGAAAGAAAAAAAAAAAAAAAAGATTAAGAAAGCTCTGATAGAACAGCAATTACAAACAAAAAGATGCTATAAAGCAGTGAAGAGCCTACAGACACTGGACCAAAACGTCTGAGCTCCTTGTTCTCATGCTATGAAGTCAGAGAACAATCAGGAAGAGTGAAAGGCCAGCAGTTTAAACCTAAAAATAAAATCTCAGCTAATCCTCTGCCCACAGACAAAGATTAAAGCAGGTTTCAATAGACAATGAGGGAGTGACAACAGCTTACACGGACAGCTAGGTTTCAGTGGAAAAAAACAAGCAGCTGAAACGACTGCAAGCCCATTTCCCTTCTAAGGGATCATTAGCTGGGTCTCAAGCCACACATTTCATTCTCACCTACAGTAAGCTTCTCATTCCTCTCCCTGAAGATGTCTCTGATGGTAGCAGTGGAGGTCTGATCCAGACCATTGGCTGCGTGACTCCACTCCAGAGAACCCAGGACAGCCTTTTGTCCCAAACTAGGATTACACATAATCCTCTGACTCAGAAAACCCTTCACTGCTGGTACATCATGCTGAACATGGACACACGTCTCTCAGTGTTCACCCTGGGATCCTGGGGGCTCCCTGGCTCAGCAGGCTGATGTACCCCAGGAGTGCTCAAAGCGCCCCTTCTCACCAGCCCTCTGCTCTGCATCCTCTGCACACACACCAAGGGGAAAGAGAAAGTAAACGAAGGCAGAGAGAATGCAAAAACACCCTTTGAAATGATTACCTCTGGTCAAATGCCTCTTTATTTCTTTGATTCCCATCTATCAGACTGCATGTGTAACGGTTTCCCACAACAAAGCAGCAGCAAGAGCTACACGTGTTCAGGATTATATTAGCTGGTCATTTTCTTGGGAGCCCAGGGAGTTTTGACTTTTCGAGTTCCTGGAAAAACTCCCCATCATCTCACTGCTCAAACTACACCTGGTCTGCCAGCAAGCCCAGTTCAAGGTCCTGCTCCTTTTTCTCCCATTGCTCAGTGCTCTGTCTAGGTTGCTCTTCTGCTCAGAAGATGCTTCCAGCTGAAATGATGCAGTCCAGTGGGGTGGCACAACCTCCCTCCTACTCTTCTATTGCCAGACAGAGCTACCATCATGGTTGAAAAAGAAGAAAAACTTAAACTATCACTCTCCTTCCTGAGGATCCACTCAGACAATATTTTGCCATATTAAAAACAACAACAACAACAACAATAGAAAACAGAATACCAAATTTTCTACAGCTCAGATTTACCACAACCTTCCCTTCTGGTCCATGGCTTTGTCTTGCTGCAGCTCTTTCATAGAATCACTCAGATTGAAAAATACTGTAAGATCCCCAAGTCCAACCCCAGCCCACCCCAACATGCCCATCACCACATCCTCAGTGCCACATCCCCATGGTTCTGGAGCACCTCCAGGGATGATGACCCAACCACTCCTTGGGCAGCTGTGCCAGAACACTTCCACATTATCCAAGAAGAGATTTTTCCTACCATCTCAGTGCTTTAAAAATGAAACTAGCGAAATCAATATAATCAGATTTGCAAAGTAACTCAGAACTACTGTATTTTCTTTCCACATCTTCATTGGCAATTCCCCAATTGCTTCACCATCAAAGGAGCATAGTTATCACAGTGTACATAAATTCAGAATACATTTGTCTTTATTAGAAATATATATATATATATATATATATATTTTTTTAGTTGAAAATTCAACAGAAATCATCAGAATAGGACACAACTTTCAGGCAGAGCCATGCATCTCTCCCAGCTACCTGAACCTGCGCAGAAAACTCAAAGTTAGCTGCAAGTGGCTATGAATGGAAAGCTCTTCCTCTCCCCAGGAACAATAAACGCTTCAAATTCTCTTCAATACTTCAAACAGCATTGGGGTGGTTTTACAGACTTTAAAAAAATATTTACCCAAATGTTTGCTATTTCTTTCTTTTACTTGTACAAAGAAGTGTTAAGCAATAGCTCTTAATGGGTGTCTCTTTTGTAACTAGACATCCAATTACACATTCTGTTTGTGCTGTTAAAGCGTGGAAGTTTCTCTTTCTGAAGACAAAAATGTAGTTTAGCAAAGGGATGCAAAGACAAATCACCCGTATTTAGAGTTTTTATTGCTAGAAAGCAGATTGCCCATCTCACAGCCTACAAAGACATTAGCCAAACTGCTGCAGACATTTCTCTTTAGAGAGGACTCCCCAGCTCTCCCAGGAGCAGACTGAGTAAGAACACAAGTTGTGCTCACACAGTTCCTCCTGCTTTCCTCCCTGGAGCCCTTCCCTCTCCTGACACATGCAACAAGACAGAGCAGGACACATCCACAGTGAAACACCAACTCTGTCAGCTGCCAAAGCAGGACAATTAAACATCACAGCGCTGGTTTTCAAAAACAAAAGCCAAGGAATGGAGCTGTGAAGCAATCAGGTACATCTGCATTGGAAGAGGTAGGAACACTTCATAGCAGCCCAGCACTGGATCCCTGATGCCAGGACAGAGAAACAGCCTAGGGATACCCTGACAGCCATTGGGACCCTCCCTGGACACACAGTGCAGATCAGGGCAGGCTGTTCAGGCATTCAAATTTTGGAGAGCTAGGACTAGGTAAAACTGTAACACTGAGTTGTACATGAAAGGAAAGCAAGATGGATTTCAGTCCTTATGTTTGATTGTTGTTTTAATGACAGTGCTATGGACCTCGAAGGCACAGAGGGATGCATGGGTGCTGATCCCATCACGACAAGGAATGATGGGGGAAGAAGTGCCCCTGCTGCTCCTGGACACAGGGCCAATCTGCAATTGCCTGTGCTGCTGAGCATTTCAGATCCTGGGATGCTCACAGCCTTCCTCCCTGCAATCCTCTCATGCTCTAAAGGCCTTTGCTCAGGGAGCCAATAAAGCAGCTGCAGTTTATCTAGTTTCTGCTTGCTTGACACAGGCCTTACAAAATTTTAAACCTCATTAACCAACTACTCAGAAATGAGGGGATGGTCTGTAACTTACTTTGCTTCAGCAGGGTTCTTGGGATTTTTGAATCTCACAGTTTAGCACAGACTGAGCAATCCACAGCAAACAGTTACACAGTGTAACAGACTCCAGAAGAGCTGAATCAGCAAGCTAAAAGACCTGTTAAGACAGAAAATTAACATCCCCTGTACCAAGATTCAAAGGAAACGTGATGCTACAAAGCCCTTCACAGGTTTCATAGCCCAGGCCAAACAGACCTGAAACAAACCCAAAAGGAATGCAGCCATTATGTCCTATTACCTCAACACCAATAATGCAATTAGCACAGCAGCCAAGAACTAGAGCCTCTGCAGCATTATCCCTACACATATGTGCAGAGAGAGAAGAAAAGGTTGGTCTCTCCCCAGTATTAAAGCCATACCCAACAGGAGGTGGGAAGACAGAGGAAAGAGATAATAAAAATAAAGACACTCATAACTCTTCTCCAGTGAGAAATTGCAATCACAGCTCACCACCTGCTCTCAATGCTCTTTCTCAGTGGACCAAGCCATCAGAGCAGCTTGCAGATGAGCACTATTAGTTGTTTAGTTCAGGCAGACACAGTGATTGCAGGTCTATAGAGATAACAATGCAAAGAAAGCAGAGCACGTGTATGTAGACCAAGCAATCACGCGGGGGAAGCTGAATGCTTTGAGGAGTTTGCAGGAAGGAATTAGAATACATAAGAGATGGAAAAAAAAAAAAAAAAAGGGAAAAAATAATCAAAGAATGGAAGGCTGAACATCAGGCAAACCACAGAGGTTTATCTCTGGCAGTGATGGACAATGGAAATGGTGAAATAAATGTCCTAATTAGAATAGGAGAGAAAAAAGCAACAGCCATATATTGGCACATACACATATCTGCTATTTACGCAGAAACAGAAAGACCAAGAGGCCTCCAGTTTTGATGCTATACACATGATGGAACATGCAAGTGTTTGTGCTATAGGAAGTACAGGCATCATCTCAACATATCCATCAAAACTCTGTGGGAGCCCAAACCCAACTGGCTGGGTGACCCTGCACACAAGCTGTGGCTCTCCCTTCTGTATCAGACCTGATTCCTCCTTTCAAGCCATTGCTTTTGTTTTCATTATCGCTCTTCAGCCTGGGGAATCCATATTGCTAAGCTAGTTTTCTTCAGAAATTGAAACAAATAAATATTTCTGGAAAACACAGAGAGCTCAAAGAGGCATCTTTCCCTTCCTTTCATCAGAAAACAACCACCACATCGCCTTGAAATCCATTTGTTCATTCACAAGCATATTGCCAAGCTATTATTGGTACACTGGGAAATATGGCAAATAAGCCAAACAACTGTAACGCTTTCTGTTTGCAGCAGTTAATGGCACATGGAGCATAATCTCAAATAAAAACTGTTTATAAGGTTTTCTGTCCTGTTCTTGTCAATCACTGCATGCCAGACTGCTTAGCGCTGTTGATTTGTTCTTATTTTCCTTCAAATGTTTCCACTCGTTCAAGCTGTTTTCTCAGATGCAGTAAATGTTGTTCTGAGTTTCTCTCTGTACATCTCCCTTATAATTTTGCAGAAACTTCACAAATGTAATAGCAGTTTACTTCTGCCATTCACATCCATCTTCTTTCCCTTTAGCTTATCCTGTCGTACAAAGTATAATTTTAAGATTTTACTGGATGCATTGCTTCATAGCAATTTTTCTTTGAATAATTTTGGGTTCTTTTACCAATTGCTTCTTCAGTTATCGGTCAAGCTTTAGACCTGCCTGATCTTAGATTTGCTGTGAGAGAACCTTAGAGTTTAATACTCCACATTGTCCTCTCCTTTCTAACTGCTGGCATTGGTAGAGAGCCAAAAATCCTTTACAGCTTTAATTACAAGTAGAAAGAACTTAAAAGGAGTTGCAGTCAGGATGCAGCCTGGGCATGGTCAGAGGATGCAGAGAGGGGAATGGGACCAGGGCTTTTCCTGCCCTTTCTTTTCCTGCTCTGTACAGGCTATGCAGGAGGCATCCCAAGGAGTTCTGCCCCACCTCTGCCCTTTCACAGAAGTAATGCCACCTCCTTTCCATCCACCTCACCATCCAGCACTTTATCCCAAGTATTTGAAAACCATTCTACTGAACCCCAGTCTCCTCACACAGAAAAAGAAGATTTCATCCTGTTGGCATGCACAGGTCCAACATACACATCAGCTCTGAGCTATGCATAAGCTACTGAGCTTTAACACGAGGCTTTATTCCCCCCCTGGCTTTAAAGGATGAGTAGCTTTTGTCTAAGCTCATCTAAAATTAATCAAGACGCAGGCATTACACGGATATAACTCCTTCCTCCCGAAGCCATCTGCAGAATGACATTAGGAATGGCAAATTAGCTACTGATAAACCATCTAATTTGCATTCTAGGCTACTACAGACAAGGAACAGTTGGGCTACAGGTAAGACCCAGCGCTTCTCATTTCTAACATCAGCTCAGGTGAAATGTGAGCCAACAGCATCCAATGAGGAAGGATTGAAGTGATCTGCGTAGTATAAAATAAACTAGACTTGAATGCAGAAGTAATTTAAATACAGAAAGACTTCACAGAGCATATTCCAGTCATCAACAAATGTTTAAATTAAGCATGCATTAAGTCAGGCCTTTTAACAGGAGAAAAAAGAGCAAGTACTAATTGACTAATTGTAATGACATACACTAACAAAAGTATAGGTTTTCACAATGCAGCCCTTCTGACTCCTCCTGACAGCTCAGGATTTTCTGCCCCAAATTACTGCTGCTTCTCTCTCCCACAAAGGTCTCTGGGAAGGAAATGCTCAGCAGTGAGCAATGCTTTTATTGGCATGAGGCGTGATGGGAAACAATCTGGCTGTTGGCATTTCATTTTAACTGGCTCCTCTGAATTCCATACAATGGTTCCAGAATCACCATTTCTAGCTGCCTCTGTTGTAGATTTATCTTTGAGATTTCTTTGCTAGGGAAGCACCAAACCACCAACCATAGGCAAAAATCACTGAGATTATTATCTAAAGAACCCATTATTTCCCTTATAAGCAATCTTTGTAAGCGATACCATGCATTCCATTATTCCTCTCATCAAGTAGATAATCATGCACTTTTAATGAGTTGTTTCATCCATATGGTAAGCGTGCACACAAGCTCGTTTTGTTAGTAGTGATATGCATTTAGTTCATGCTATGTATCTTTCAACAGTATATTTAATTATCTCCCTGTCTGTGCATCCTCCTCCATACAATATCACTGCTGCCTTGCATAGGCTGCTAATCCGTTCATACATCTACAGATGCTCCACGCAGTACTCTCTAATATTTTAACACATCGGCTATGCCATGCAAGCTACAAAACCACATTTCCTATTTTTCAAGCCTGTGCTTTATCCTGTCTTGCAGAGATGAGGCGGAGGTCGCTGACACTGCTTCTAACAGATAATCCTTCACTTAAAGGAGCTTCATTCAACTCTACAGCACCCAGACATGGCACAGCAAGGATGTTTCACTGCTTAAAAAAGACAAAAACAATAACAGAAACCCATAAAACACGTCTAGGGACACTGTATTTTCAGAGCCTTCCAGTGTTTTGCTTCTTTAGCGACAGAGCAACTCGAGTTTGTCCAGCCTCAAACCGTTAACACAGGATGAGTGAGACTCTTAGGAATTTATATCTGTTTACCCAAAACAAGCTGCAGGTCATGAGAGCCTGAATGGTTCTCTTGCCTTAATCAGGAAATATTTTCTTTGAGTTTCTTGGAAAGATTGACAGAAGAAGCACTGACATCGCACCGCTGTTAAAGAAACAGACCGTGAATGGCTAGCAAAGAGAAGCTTTATCCTAGATAAATATCCCCTTGAAGTTTGCTCTACAGCCTGACAGACAAATGGTTTTCAAGGTGTTTTCCCCCAAGGATGACCAGGCCCTGAAATGTAGTTGATGACTCTGGTGACAATAGGAAGAGCAATGGGTCAGAGGGTCTGAGAAGAGTTATAAATTCTTCCATCACGGCTAAAATATAGTTACAACTTGTGCATTCTTTCTTTCTTATTCTCCTTCAAGATATCTTTTAAGTTATAGAATCATTAAGGTATCAGAAGTTCTGGTGCTTCCTATGGGCACTGAAACCACTCCGTAACGCAGTGAAGCAACGAGGCTTCCAGCAAGAGGGAGAACAGGCAAGTCTCAGGGCCTGGGAAATGACATCCCTTCCTATGGTTGTAAGAACAAGAAGGCCACCCCAAAGTCACCCATTAGTCAGATGCATTTTTGCCATTTCAGATGCTAAGAGCAGACTCTGTTACAAATCATCCAGAGAACTGCCAAAAAAAATGCCTTGGGGAATGCTGAACGATCTGTGCTATTTAACAAACTGGCAGATACTTCAGGTTTCTGCCGACTCATATAATTACTTTTAAAAAGTATTGGCCTAATTTTACCATTTTTTAGCCAAGAAATCTGCTAGATGCTCTCCTCCTTCTCAGAGAGCCTAGTGACACCGGTCTCACACAGGGAAGCTGACGAGATGCATCTTTTTCTTGTTTTTCCTCCCTCAAGAACCCCCTCCTCGTTTGTCTTCAAGTTGCAGGGTGCTCAGGAGCGTGGAGACGGAGGGCATAAGATGAGCTTTGAGCTGCGATGCTCTGGCCCTGCATCTTCTCAAACAACTGAAGGTCCCAATGATGATGAGTGATTCACAGCTGTCCTCACCATCGCCTACTCTCTCATCAGAGAACTGAAATCTTGCCTTGGCAAAGAAGAGAAGCAATTGCATTTCTACATCCTCTGTTAATATTTTTCAAGTTTTTCTTTTGTTACTTCTGGAATTTAGATGTTTTAAGAATAGGCTTGAAAATGTGGCTAAAAAACAGCATGCAAATATATCGGTGCATCACGAGGAAGCACAGAAGTAGTCTCAGAGCTTTTCTTACTGTTATGTCAAAGTAGAAAATACGCAGGAAAAAAAAAGCTTGGGAAATGAAAGGCAGTGAAATTTCACTGAGATTTTTTCCATCAGGGATAAATAAAGAAATAAATAATAATAGCAAAAGTAGGAGTTTGTTTATAACTTTGAAAATTGAAGCATCTCTTTGGAAATGTTAGAAGTATGGAATTCCTCAGCAGCAGAATCCAATGGACGTTAAAGCCAACCAAACCAACCCCTTTGTAGGACTGAAGCCCATTTGCCTTTCTCAGCTTTTGTGAATGTGGTGCAACAGGAAGCCTAAAAGAGAGATGCTCACCCCCAAGTCTACATTGGTACTCTAGCCTTGCTGCACAACCAGCAAAAAAAAATGGCAACCTGTCCTGTGCTGAGGACAGCCTCTGTTCTGCTCCCTGAAGGGAACTGCAGCTCCCCACACACCAGCCTGGTTGGGAGCCTGGGGTCCACAACCCTTCCTGCTCTGCTTCCCTCTCTGGGGAGGAGCAAAGCTGCTCCCCTGTGCTTCCAAACATACCAGAAAGCTGGAGGAACACCAGCAGTACCTGAATAATGCAGCAAACCAGCACAGAGAAGCAGGAATAAAAGCAGTTTACAACAGGGATGAGAGCAAAGGAAAAAAAAACCCTCAGCATATTCTGCACCTCTATACACTAGTGAGAAACAATTCTCCAGCAGTCCTGGCAGACAGTCAGAAATAGACTTCTAATTAAACCCCAGACAGGTTTTCCCAGTTCAGCCCCCAGAGAAAAAAGCAACTTGTATTGTGCTAATCTGGAAAACAGAACTACTGAGGATTGCTGTAAGAACCAACATTATCTTCATTCAGCAAAGGCAGCTACTCTTGCATGTGCTGAAGGAAGCATTAATGTGGCTGTGTGCTGAAGCTGCACTGTAGGTGACAGGTCTCAGCTCTCCATACTGTGGTACAACACCAGCAAAGCTTCCCAATGCACTTCGGAGGCTTTGTTTAAGTGCAGGGTAATTATTTAGCTGCATAATTAAATCAGTAAATAGGCAGATATTCACTAGAGTGAAGGCTTTTCTTCCAGTTATGCTCAATTGCTATTTATTCAAGGACTCCTTTTAATGAAGGAGACTCTAAAATACATAACCAAACACTCATACAAGAACATGAGAAGTGTTACAGGAAATGCTGTTATGTTACCATCATCATGAATTCCCAGCAATTCCACATTAATCATCTTTATCAGTACTATCAGAGCACCTCAGAGCCACTAGGGCACCAGTTTCAAGCTCTTTACAAGCACAATCCCAAACGACTGTCTGCCCCCAAAGAGTTTACAGCTCACATATCGTCTGTTCCTTATGAGTTTTATCCATTTGGCATAGCAACATTTCTCATTTCTCATCCACAGATGAGAGGAATGTACTCATAATACAAGACCTCAAAAGGAAAAAGGGTATCTGATGGCAAGTTCTAAATGCAGGAAATTAAGTACTTAACACAAACCACAGGGATTCAAACCCAAACGTTCCCTAGTTTGTGTCTCTCTTACAAGAACAGCGCATCTCTGAAGCCAAAAAGGTAAACAGACCTGGGACTGCCCTGACCCAAGTGGAAACCCTTGCACTTGGTCTTGTTGAAATTCATTAGGTTGACAGGGACCCACTTTCCAAGCGAGTCCAGGTCACTTAGGATGACACCCCTTCTTTTTATGTTGTCAGCTGCACCACTCAGCTTGGTGTCATCAGCAAATTGCTGAGGGTACACTATTACACTGTCGATTTTGAAGATACTGAAGAGCACTTGTTCCAAACTGGACCTCTAAAGACACCACTCGTGACTGGCCTCCACTTGGGCACAGAGCCCTCGACAACAACCCTCTGGCTGTGACCATCCAACCAATTCTTTGTCCACCTCAAGATTTCTAGTGCCATACAAGTACCAACCCAGGACAAATTCTCCTTCTAACAGGTTCTCCTTTGTGTCACAGAAGTGAGCTGTGGTGAAACGATGAATCAGCTATATAGCTTGCCTATAAAGAAATGTGTTTGCTGCACCTTTTTGTTGCAATTACCATTTCTGCAAATTCATACCTGTGAGTGATACCAGTAAAACTATTGTGCACAAGCTTTCTCACAGAGGGATATTCGTGTAATTTCTACAGCCTGATTAATTTAAGAACGTGGCAGAAACCCTGCATGCTGCCAATTCTACATGTACCCCAGGAACTCCATTATTCAAAGGTTAATGTGCACTCTGAGTAGACCTTAACCCACTCACCGTCCTCCACAGCACAGCCTTGTGACGTCAGAGCATCTCACCCTGCAAAGTCTCCTGAATCACTTTGCCTCCCAGGATAGGCCATCCAGCTTTTGTCTTAACTGCCTATTCCCAAAATAGAAGGGACACCCTGTGTTTGAAAGTTATCATGGCAGGTTTTTGTTCCACGTTTCTGGTGACACAGTTCATACACAGGCACACATACAGCTGTCCTTGCAGGAGGTTGCATTTTCCAATGGAGCACTGTCACAGAGCAGAGAGCTCCTTTCATCTCATCTGCACGCAGACAGCAGCTCCCCTTTGCAAAGCTATCCCACTATCAGCTATCCAACAAGTGTTTGGTGGAAGTCTGTCTGGCTCATTTTTTTTTCTTCAGGCATAGTTGTATTGCATTCTCTTTGATTTCAGATTTGTTTCACTTGTGCAAGTATTTGGAGTGGTTACTTCTATTCAAATAAAACACAAATAGCAACCACCTGCTGTATTAACTTTTCATCATATCTGTATGAAGACAGGAGTGCCAGCTCTGTTTTCCATGACATCCTCATGCTCCAGTGAGCAGAGATAAGAGATAACCAGCTTGTGAGAGGTGTAGCGTGCAGCTGCAACATAAAGGCAGTGCAAAGGTGAATTACCACTGACCACATTACTCATTTGCCAGCCATTCAGACTAACAACAGGAACTATTTTCAACCATCCTCCAGAAATCTGTCTCTAACAGCAAGGTCACAACACAGACAGACACAATTTGGAGCAGTTTTAAGCAGAGGGATGAGACATGAAAAACAGTGCAGTCCCTTCAAACGAGCTCTCCTTCACATCCCCAGCTTTTCTAACTGCCAAGTGCAATTTTTCTGCAGTGCACTGTTCAGTAGTGTGGGGCATTAAGACAAATCTCTTGCTAATGTATAGGTTTGACATTTTCAGATTTATTCAGACATATCAACCATAAAATGGCTCTAACACAATCAAAGGACATTATCAGAATTGCCTGTTCCCAGGATGTTTGGCACTCCATAACTCAGATGCATTTAGTTCTTCAATAACTCTTGTACATTTGGATAATTTGCTGCAGTAATGTATAATCATGCCTAGAGGATTCATCCGTTAAGAAGTTTAATAAATTAAACAGAAACCTGTGTAGCCCACGTTTAGCAGTCATCATCCCATTGGCAAGACCAGCCCAGAAAGCCAACATTTGCATGACCTCACCGTGCTGTCTGCAGGCAGCAGTGCCCAGCTGTGCCTTTATGCCAGGTTTCACAGTACCAGAGATGGAAGAGAGGGGATGTTGTGTTACCTCCCAGCACTCTCAGGCCAGAGGTAGCAGAGATCGCTATAGAGTCATAGCTCAAGGCTTCCAATCCTTGTCACAACACGTCAGAGTAGGAAGAAAAAGGGGAATAGGGAAGGAAATCGAGCTTCTGTTCACCTCTAGTCAAAAGTCAGGAACGCATAACTTGAATGGAACAAGAGAAAACAAATCCTTGCCAGCGCTTCATCCCCTGCAGGCAGTTTCTTTAGCACCTCTGTCAATTCCTGTGCTAGCAGCAGAACATCAGTCTGGGCTCTGCCTGTGCAGGTGGACTTCACTTCCAGGTGAGCTGCAGCTGCTGATTGCTGGTATGGGGCACCCCATCTTCCTCAGCAGCATCACATTTCCTCTCCTTCAGGACAAAAAAAATCTGCTCTGGAGGGCTCTGTGGAGATGTCAGGGATGTCGGGAGAGATGTGGATACTGATAAGCGTGAGAAGCCTTTTTTCAGGTGAGGCAGTCCAATGAGGAGTCTTCCTATGCCTATCACTATCCACATCTCTCCTTCTCAAGTTCAGGCCTGATGTTACAACAAATAATAGGACCATCAGCATGAGGTCTCTGACATCTGCTCACAGGTGCCAGGGCTGCAGCTGCTGAGTCCTCAGCACCCTCTGTCCTTGGAGGGATCGCTGCAGCCCCGACAACCTGCGTGGCAATGCTAAGCTCCTGATTTTCAGTCAATCGGCTAAAGGTTTTAATCTAAAAAAGAACATAACACTGGAGGGAGAGCCACAAATTCAGGTCTTGTCAGTGCTTTAATTATACGGGTTTATTTGCCTTGTTTGTAGCTCTACCAGTATGAGATAATTACACTAATGGGAAAGCACCACATGCATAGAAACTGTTGCCATCAACAGGAGCAGAATCTATAAAGTCTGAATCCACCCAGAGAATGCTGTTTTATTTCAGTTTCCCTCCATCACACACTTCTATGAGGATACTGTGGTGCAGCAATATGGGATCTGCCTTCCAGGGGGTGTGCAGAAGCACACAGACATTATCAGCTCCACTCTCTCATAGCAGAACCAGCAACAGGAGCACCAACATGGACAAAGCAGCATTAAATGGATGCTCTTCCCCTTGTCTAACCCCTACCTCAGACAAGTCACACCCTTTCAGAAGATACGGGTTGGAGTAGTCTGCAGTAGACAGACATTTGTTACATGAACGACTTCCTCATTTATGAAGAAGCAAATTAAAAAGATTCATGTAAAGGAGCTCCTTTAAGATGCTTTTGTTAAACTATTAAGCTTGTGAAGAGCTCTGCCAAAGCTGGCAGCAACCATTGATCACCAAGACAGCTCCTTTTTCTCTCTCCATTTTTTTCTCTTTTTTATTTTTCTTAGCATTCTCTCAACTATTCAGCTCTTTTTTTTTTTATTGCTATTTCTATTTTGAAGTTGTAAGTGATGATGCTTTTAGGATCAGCAGGCATGCCAGTAAGTCATTTATCAGAATACACTTTGCTCATTTTTCTACTTCTTATCTCAGTCCAGAAAGACCTGGATTTTTGTTGTCTTTAGGAATTAAAGGTTACATAGCTAAACAGCATCAAAGCTAGAAGTAGAAATCACTGAGCACGGTGCCATCCATTGCAATCAGTCCTCAGAGTTTCAAAGGAGGCAAAAGTGTTCCTCTGTCATAAACGCTGGTATTTTTTCTAATAGAAAAAAATAACATTCCAGTTGTCTAGCAGCTCCCACAGGAGAAAGAACCCAATCCTTCTCACACACCACTCAGATGGTATTTCTCAAGATAGGTAGAACACAGTGTCTGCCACAAGATCTCATATGAGGCACCAAATTAGGATGGGAAGTGCAGAATAAAACCCTTCAACTGAAAGGGAGTAAGGCAGAATATAATTAAGCAGACTAGAATTTATCAAGAGTATCAGTCGCAGCACGTTAATATGAGGATTTAAATAAAAGCTTGGCGAATACTGCCATGGAATATCACAAAAGCTGTAATAACCCCCTGCTGTCTGGGTCTCGGTTTTTGGAGTCTTCCTGAAGGAGTGGCTGTAGATGCACAACTTCAGGGTCTTTGCTCTGCAGTCAGCACCAGCTTAGAGCCTGTCCAACCCCGAGCTGCCAGCCTTCCTCAAAACCTCATCTTTCACTCACAACCTACAGCCAGGACAACGCCAAGACATCATCACAGCACTGATCTTCACATCACCCTGCTGCATAGCATGCAGTACACAACAACAGTTGTGTCCATCAGGAAGAGGAAATGGGCATCAATTCCTACATAGACAATAAGGCGTTGATCTAATATGCACACTAACACAGTACTTACTCATTTCTAAAAAAAATGGTAGTTTAGATTCATTGCTCCCACCATGTATTCCATTTTCAAATACAATTCATTCCACATTTTAAATGTACAAGCCAAGTCATTCAGCAATCCAATCTGAAAAACTCAGTTTTCATTCTATAGCAACAAGACATTCTTTTAATAGTAAACATCTCAGAAGAAAATTACCTACCTTTTTCTTTCCTTTGTGAGATTTCAGTGCAGAGGATTGCTTTAGGATGATTTTGCACAACGACTTTTGGATTCATTTGAATTTTTAAGGCCAAACAAACAACATCTGAGGGCAGTACTTTAAAGTTTAAACATTGCCCTTGTAAAGTAGATGCTACAGCTAGATCAGCCCTCCAAAAGTCCAGAGAACATCATGCATTCAGTTTGAAGTTTCTTCAGGTTTGGCATGTGGAAAAATATGGGGATTTCTGGAAGGTTATTACCCAGCTTGCTTGTTTTTACTATCCAAAACATCATCCCAACACTAACACAAACAAGCTGAGCATTTAGCTTCTGGGTATTTGAAATTAATTTTACACCTGTGGCAAAACTCAACTTAGTTGGTAACAAATTTATCAGCAGGGGCACAGCTGGCCCAAGACTTGCTTCCACCTTTCCATCAGATCCGCCTGAGCCAGCCAAAACGTGACCTCATCCTCTCTGAAAGGTCAAGCGTCCTCTGTAAAATAATGCAGAAGCTAGATGGTTCAGGAAGAGGGGCTGCAGCTGAATTTTGGGAAGACATCAAAAAACACTGATTTACAAATCCCCAGATTCAAAATGGGAACCGCAGTGGCCAACAAGAAATACCACCACACAACTTCTGAGAGCCAGAAATCCCATTCAGACCTTGGCACAAAGACTGAGTCGGACCAACCTGCCTTTCTTCTGTGGCTAGAGGCAAAGTCAGCCAAGCTGCAGATCAGCAGCAGTTAGCTGCTCATTGCAGCAGCAGTTCAGAACGCGAGAACATGCACTCATGCAGTTATCAGAGGTATGTCAGTGCTGCACATCCACACCCTCATTCACCTGCCAGTCTGTTCCCAGAGCCTGGCAGTGTCTGCAGCAATCCCATTAGGAGATGTGCTTTGTGCTTCCGCAGACTGCACTCATAACTCACGCACTTGGCACAGCAATCAAGTCTTTCAATCAGTATGAAAATCTCAGCTGAGCTCAATAATCAATAAAGTAGAAATTTCAGCCTTTTGCTCCTTGAGATATTTTGGACTGTTGGTTGTTCTGTGCTTGGTTTTATTTTTTAATATTCTTGTTAATACGTGCATTTGGTTGTCAAAATATCACACTGATGGCACTTGAAGAGCTGCATCCACTGATTCTGTGCCCTCATTTTCACATTCATTTTTGTAAATGGGAAAGAAATCTAGGCATGATCACAAGACTGGTTCTAAAGAACAATTATCATTCTTATCAAATTAAAATTGTGCAGAGATCATTTGACACGTGAAGCTCATTGCAATAAATTACTATGATCATTGTTATTTTAGAATGAATGTTGACAAGATCCATTATTGGTAAGCACTATTAATTTGTTCTATTCTCCTAAAAGTTTTATTCTCTTAACAGTTTTTACGGGACACTGAAATTACATGTCATAAAGAAATCTCATTTTAAAGTATTATTAAAACTTAATACAATGGCAGTAAAATTATTCATATTATACATTGCGTTCATTGTTATGAACAACTGGCAAATTGCTAAATACATAACAGGCTCAGTGAGAGAAGGAAATTTGTGTTGCATGAGAATAAATCTGCTTTACAACACGTTATTTCAGTACTTCCCCAGAAAACAGAAATGAGCGATACAATAAATTAAAATTACATATTTTTGTGGGTAGGTAGAAGTTATATCAGAAATTTCTATATTGCTGTAATATTTTCTTCAGGAGTTTTATAAGCAGATGATGATCTTGTGGAGACACTGCAATGATGTACCTGTGGGATATCTGGGATATTTTCACGTCCCTTACCATAAACCAAACTAGAAATTCTCCCAGTTGCAGATGATGAATCAGACTCAGATGGGTTGGACGCCTGTGGGAGGGGTAAGAACGCATTTCTCTCATTTGTACATGCACAGAATGCAAATGAAGACATTTGCACAACTCTGGCAGCAGCAGCCCTTCATTTTAATGGGAATTTTAGGATCAGCACAGTGCAATCGCCACCCTAAATCACAGGAACACAATTGCCTGCTGACAAAGTATTTGGAGGTGAACAATTCCACTAAACTTAAGCAGTGCCAGGGGAATGCTTTTCTCAGCCTTCAAGGCACGGGCTCATTCAAGAGCTACTACAGAACTTACTCCAAATAGCTGTGGGAGATTCTGTTTTAAAGAAAAAGCAAGAATCGTGCATCAGGAAACATGAATTATTCCTATGATAAATTACTGTTAAACTTCAGCACTTTCCTTGGACCACAGCAGTAATAATACAGATCGTAAAGATTCAGATTGGAGGAGCCCCAATACAGAAATATACTCGCATTTCCTCTTTTCTAGTAAGAAGAAAGGGAGAAGTGAGGTTTTGCAGAAATAATACAGTAAAGCAACTGCCAAAAAGCAGATTATGCCCAAACTTCAACTAGTGCATCAGTAGAGCATTTTCTCAATGCCTGCTCGTTATTTGGTAATTAACCTTTAAATTTTTTTCTATCGGGTTTTCTTGCAAGGTTGCAACATCCATACAGCATCCAGTCAGTCCATTCCAAAAGAACCCACCAAGGGACTTTCCTCACTTCCACAAGTGAGATCTTTGGTATAATGGCTTTTCCCACCATTCGTCACATTCTGTGCAAAATCTGAAGAGGAGCTTAGAAGATATTCCTGGAAGCATTTGGTATTTATTCCCCCAGATTAATCAACTCCTACTGATTGAGCCCCAGTTTAACTACAGGAGAGCTCACAACACTCCCATACTAACACATTCCCTTTGTCAGAATAACGATAAAGCTGACATGCAGCTGTTGTGGCTGTAATGATGAGTGAGCTGATTGTAAATGTGGATGCCATGGGCACAGTGCAGCCTGTTCCAATGAAGGTACTGCTGCTATTGCATCTCTGCATTTCATTTTTCCTCGTAAATAATATAAAGATGCAGAGAGGAAAGCTAAAGACACAAATAAAGGAACCGAACACTGATTGTATCTGAGTTATAATCTCTAAGTTTTGCAGTCTAGATGGAAGCAGAAAAAAGCTTTAAAAAAAATAATTGTTGTTCCAAAACCACCGCAGCCAATTTTTCAAAGGAAAAAAAAAACATATAAATCTTCTGTGCTGACATTCTCCCTCTCACATGGTGATGGAGTAAAGTGGAAAACTGGAAAATACTTATCACGTCCTCTGAGGAAGTCTTAAGTTATTTTTATGAGTTATATTTGAGGCAAAATAAAGATGTTTTCAACTCCCTTAAGGAAGGTCTATCTTGTCAGCACATTTCAGCTGTTCCATTTTCCAGCTGAACACAGGTAGCAAAGACCAGTAACATTCTACCTCATTGAAGACTAAGTAATTACTGCTAAACAATCTGAAATAAAAATATTTTTCTCAGTAAACAAGATGCATAATAACGAAATAAAACACTACTAAATTACAGCTCGTGCAAATGCCTATCTCATTAACAACACCAAAAAAGCTTCACAGTTATTTCTTCACCATAACTTTTCAACCTTTCCAAAGCAAACACTGCTTGCTGTGCACATTCAATCTCAGCTATACAGTTGTGTATATTCATTGTATTTCTCAATGTATTACCTGACTTCAGACAGCATAGGAAGAGAAAAAGCCTTCGGAAACAAAGGAGGAAAACCATTTAGAAACCAATAGTAGCCACTCCACTTTTTTTTTTTTTTAACCTGACTTTTATTATTCTGCTAGCTTATGTTAGCATCGAGAAGAGAACATTCCTCAACAAAGAATTTAATAAGAAGGTAATGAACTGGAAGATAATGAAGCAAAACACATAGAGGTTGTTAATGTACTGACTGGTTGAGATGCCACCATTATATGGAGCAGAAACACTTCAAAACAGTGTCACTCTAGATTATTAGGTACTTTCATCATTTTGATCAGGTGGATCAGAGGGGAAATACGACTACAAGAACATTCACATTAAGGAGAGTCGGTGTGGCAGAGTGCAGTTACTAGAACAGAAATGTTTTTTGTGTGATGAAAGCAGGACGCTCTTCATCATAGGATGGAGGCGGAGGCTTCCATAGAATAGGAATAAGAACAGTTCAGCACCTCTGTACCTTTGCCTTGCATTACTTCAACTCAGCTGCAGGACTCAGCATTTTCCTTTGTTGGATTTCCCTACTGCTACTCAAAACCACACTGTAGTTCCTTTGACTGTACACAGCAAACGTATTTTTCCAAAGACTGACACAATACATTTACATAGCTTTTGAACAAAGAAAAACGGTGGAAAGAAAGAGGCTATTAGTGAAATTCAGGTTCTCCCTGCCCAGTTCTTCCATTTGCCTGTGTTGATTTCCTCATTGTCATTTTTTCTTCCATTGCATTGTTGTTGCACTGTCTATGTCTGGTTCAGCATCCAACACTGACAAGTCCATGGTTTTATACACGTGCTTCCAGCCTGGTAGAATCCCCTTTTATACAGATTTGATAACCTGCCACCGAACACCACTCCCCAAAGGAGCGTCAGCTTCTCTCAATCAGGACATCTTCAAACAGAATGGCCTCCAATAGTCAAGAGACCAAACAAAAATAGAAAGTACACCTGTCCTAGCCTTGATTGATTTATTAAGGCTTATTAAGGTATCACTTTATTGTGGTATCAATAGTCTCACAGGTACACAAGTTTTTCTAATGCCACTATTCAAATTCAGAGCAGCTGTCATTTATGACAAACATACTTTGCACAATAACTTGAACATATTTGAGCTAGCTTTAGCTTTGAAAGTGGGTATTATGAATGCATCAGCTCTACTCTAGTTCAAGGTTTATATTCTTTTATAGCTTAATCTTAACTTCACACAGGAACACACCAGTATTTATTAAACACTAGTTCTGAAAAGATTTGAGTAATTTATCAAGGCTGCTTTCCTAACGAGATGGACACAACTGTTTAATTTCATTCTTAACCTTTGTCATTACAAAGAACTCCAAACACGCAGACATCGTGACAGCATTCTGCAGTATGGAAATATCTTGCAGAGGATCTACAAATGTTTATCTTTTGTAAACGAGCAAATAAAGGAAGGTGCCAGAGGAATGGGCACGTTCTTAGAAGTATAAGCATCTTTATACTTAGAAAAGCTTAGAATTTAAATAGGAATAGCAACAGGTAAGTCACACTTAAAAATATTAAACAAGATCATTTCTCTTGTTAAAAACATAGCTACAATTAAAGATCAGTTCAATAGTAGCTCAATTGAAATCTGCTTTTTAATTGGTAGAGAACAGAGTGGATGAGATTTCAGACTTAGAGCTCAACTCCTCCAGACAGCCATCATTTAAATGCCTAACACCAATACACCCATTTAAATATAGCCATCAGTGGGAGAAGTCCTAGCAAGCTTTACCACTCTATCATGAAGATGACTTCTATTATGGGTGTTAAGCTGTGCTTTTTATTGCTGTAGCAGTTATAGAAGATGAGATTTTTTATAGCCTGAAGTCCACAACATTCACTGAATTTATTTTGGAACCAAATTAGGTTTGGGGGTTTATTTTAGGGGGAAGCATGCTTCAAAAATTGAAAAATAAGCCTAACTTCTATATGACAACTAAGTTACCATGTTAACCCCCTAACAAAATGGACAGCTTAGCAGTGTATAGTGATCAAAACACCAAATAATAATGACGGCCTTAAACCCATTGTTATACTCAAGTAAATATATTATTTATACTATATGGATAACAAATATGAAAAACCTTTTTGTATCTACGACAGGAGTCCAAGGAAGAGCACAAGCTCAGTTTTCCACTCAGTCCCAGATCTACTGCACAGCCTCGGGCAAGTAACTGAAGGAGTAAAGAGTTGGGTAAGACAGCGATGCTAACCTTGTTATAGTGACAAGTTAGTTTATATTGTACTTGGGTGATACTGAAGTCAGGCACATGGGATCCACGCAGTCCAAAAGTTTCAAAAGAACCAAGGAAAGCTCCAGCATTGAACGTCTCCACGCCAGTAGGACTCAAATGACAGCTACAAATATTTATGCTACGCTTTCTGGTTTGAAGCGCGTGAAGCTTTAGCGCCTGATGGAGCAGCTGTCATACAAAAGAATTTTACTCCAGGATGAATGAAGGATTATAAGATTTGGCTTTTCCTCTGTCTTTAAAGTTGATTTTATTACAACATAAAAAAAAAATCCATAGGTTGCTCTAGGGCTGACTCTAGATATACATATGCGCACCAGACTTATTACTGCTGGGATTCAGAGTTCTGCAGCAGATTGGATTTTCTTGTGTAAAAGAAATTAATTTACAAGGAATGGATAATATGCAGAAAGAAGGATTGCATCTTAATTCACGTACTAAGGTCACTGTTGTTTTTCTGGGCTATTTACAATAAACCTTGGAGCTGCACAACTTGTATGTAGTTCCTCTGTCAAAAATGTTCTGGTTTCTGTGCAGACACTAAGCACAACAGATTGGGGAAATGATTGCTTTGAAATCAGCAAGTCATGATTTTATTAAAAACATTTAAGAATGACTTCAATATATCTCTACAGACATTCCATCTACCTACGCCGTGAATGAGAAATATGATTATGCACAACTCCTTGGATAATGCAGTATATCTGCTCACTGTAATTGCTTCCCACTGAGAGCCACAAAACAGATCTCCATGTAACAGCAAGGGACAAGCCCTTATTTTAACCTCTTTCAGTGTTATGTTTAAACATTACCAGCTCCCTGTCAAGTCCAGGCACCTATCAAGCATACTCTCCAGGAATTAATTCCCATATATGTCCTTCTGAAAGCAGCTAATGCCGTGGTAGCAGTGTCCTTTTTGATGACCCTCCACCACCTTCCTACTCCATCCTGCCCCACTCACACTTTGAAGGACAAGACAAGCTGTCTTAGCAGCACTGTCACCAAAACTTTACTTCTGTTTGCCCTTCCCCACGCCCACCCAAGACGCTCAGTGTCACAGCTTTTAAAGTTGTGCAAGCCTCGAGATATTTCTTCCTCCAATAAACTGGGCCTGGACCCTTCCACATAGTGAATTCTGCAATGGAAACCGACAATGTCACATCCCAAAAGGATGGATTTTGTTACATGGTTGAAAGGAAAATGATCTTGCAGATGAAGGACCATTAACTTCTGGACATTTTTGATCCGCTGGTAGAGATGTTCCCTTAGGATATGAAATTAAATGCAAAAGCCATTGGGCTCAGAAACAAATAGCCACCTGTGATTTACTGTCTGTCAGGATTACAACCCACATTTTTATTTTCTTATCAATATCGATGCAGAGTTGGATCATATCCATAGAACATCCATACGCCCTTTGTCACCACTATCCTTCACACTCATTCTCCCCCATCCTTGAAGGAGACAAATGGAAATGATTGTGACTGCTTAAGAAAGTCTTTTAAAATGTAAGCACATCATGTCTTGGGCAACACTGTCATCACAAACTCACTGCCTTTCTCCTCAAGGCTGGTGTTAACAACTTCTCTCTCCTGCAGCACCGGTGGGGCTGAAGTCTTCTAAAGCTTCAGGATCAGAATCATGGAAGAGGCAATGAATTTGCTGCTTTGTACACCCAGCTATACAATCTGCTAGCACTGTTCACCTCCTGGCTGCTTTAATAGGTGTTTCATAAGGAATAAACTACAGTTTTAATAGAGGGTCGACACCAAGATTACTCTGGGAGGAAAGCTCACCCATTCCTTGTACTGTTAGCTTAGAACTAACACGTTCCCAGAGAAACGAGCTAACTCCAAGGAAGGTATCAGATACAGAAATCAGCAACAAATTCAGAACTCAGTTTTGTCACATTTTCCACGCAGAAATAGCTATTTTGTCAATGTCATGAGAACTTGACATTGACAAGTGAAATTTTGACAGGAGACGTTTTGTGCAATTTTTGTCTTCAAAAAAGCACTTTTTTTTTTTTTGTAGTTATAAATAGATGCAAAACCTCAGAAATTATTTCCGTTTCTGTGTCCTTGGCAAGCTGTTTGAGGCAAGTTTCTCAGCCAGTGAGGCAAAGCTCTGCTCCTGAGTGCCACTGCAGCCCCTGGGCCATGGCCATGCAATCAGAAAATGGCCATCAATTCCACTTACCACAAAGAGGTGCGTTTCCTTTTTGTTTTGTTTCAAAATAAGATAACAGTATTACACCTTAAGCTGTATAGCAGCAATTAGAGGGCCAGAGGGAATGGCTCAAGTTGTGGCAGGGAAG
This sequence comes from Meleagris gallopavo, assembly GCF_905368555.1. Taxonomy (NCBI): domain Eukaryota; kingdom Metazoa; phylum Chordata; class Aves; order Galliformes; family Phasianidae; genus Meleagris; species Meleagris gallopavo. The sequence continues at coordinate 2,597,232 of NC_139412.1, read as the reverse complement.
GTTCAGGTTGGATATAAGGAAAAATTTTCCTCTGCTAAAGAGTGGTCAGGGAGGTGGTTGAGTCACCATTCCTGGAGGTGTTCAAGAAACACTTAGAAGTTGTATTAAGAGATTTGGTTTGGGGGGAAATATTGCTGATATGTGGGAAGTTGGACTAGATGAGCTTAGAGGTCTTTTCCAACCGTGGTGACGCTATGATTCTAATTACATTCCAACACAGCAGATGATTGATACAAATCAATATAAGGATTTTGGAGATTTTCAGTGAAAGAACTCCTCAATGAGAGTGATTCAAATATCAGCATAACCCTAATGGTTTCTTCCCTCCATGAAGATTTCGGGTTAAGGCCCACACTGTACTGTCTGGGATTTCCATCTGCAGTTATTTGTTTCTGTTTGAAGGAATACAGAAGTTTCCAGAAAAGTTACAACCGCATAAAAGCCCAATAGAATCACACAGAGTGCGATGATGGCCATTCCATACACACCAGATCTGACACTGATCTGCAAAATACTCTTTTGAAGAAAGCTGCTTTCAAAATAAGGGAATGATGGCAAGCCTATGTTACTACTGATCAACATTCACATCCAAGAAACCTTTCCTTTCACAACTGCAAAATACACTCCCTGAAGCAGAAGTGCACTTGGCACGGCAGACTTCAGCCCAAACTGGCCACAGCAGTTTCTGAATCATTTACTTTCAAGAATGAAGTCTTACTAATGACCAGTGGTATAAGGACGTTCTTTTTGACAGCAAAAACACACTGCATCTTACAGCAGATGAAGAATAACAGCTGTATCACATCTTCAGGCCAAGAAATGCCTGATGTGCTTTGGTGAAAACGAAATGAAGGACAAATGAAAGCTCTGGGCTGAGTAAGAATAGAACTCACGATGGAATAATAGTGCAGTAAGTGAACATAGGAAAATTATTTTGCTTTCGTGGTAAAATACAACACAGAAACAAATATATATATATATATATATATATATATATAAACCAACAGAAGGACAGAACACCTGTGTTAGTACTGAACTGAATAAATGCTAGCATGGTGCCTGCAGTGCAGTTAATCCTATGAAATTCCTCAAGGACCTGTGCCAGGACCCAAACCAAAAGGAACTGAAGTAGAATTGAAGTTTGGTAGGAACTGCAGATCATCCATTTTCAGCACGCAAACCTCCTCAGAAGACTAAAAAACTTTGTGCAATAAAACCAACAGGTCAAATCTCACTAAGAAAAACCCAAAATTCTGCATCTTAGATACTTCAAATTTGAAATTACAAAAATCTTCGAAAAATCTTACAAAAAAAAAATCACATTTTAAATACAATTGGAACAACATCTTTTGATCTTTGTAAAAGCTATCATTACCTGCGGACAGCTCAGAAAAAAAATAACAGATTTTAGCATTGTGCATGCCAGCAGACATTACAAAGAGCTCTTCAACCTCGAAACAATTCCCAGACAACCAGCCTCTGAAGTGCACCTGCAGCAAACACTTGAGAAAAGCAGCAAGACTGTTCGGAAGCTGTTAGGAAGGGAGTTGAGGTGAATAGAAGCAACTAACATTTGTCAAGGGAAGGGCAGGTTTTATCCAAACATAATGGAAAGTGCAAGGATGGAAGCTGAAAGAGGTAACTAAACTCTGTACTTCATTTGAAAGCACTGGCCTGCAATCAGTAGTGCAAGGACATCCCAAAGCCTTATTAATGCAGCCGAAGCACTCTGAAGCAGACAGAGCATGGTAAAGTTATTATTTTCCAGCCATACAATTCTGGTTAAATTTTCATCCATTTGGATTGTGTGACTCTGCCACATTGGTGTTTTCTTTCTAGCAAATCTAAACTTGGTTGGTGAATTTTAAAATATCCATGGCAGGAATGCATGACGGTGCTTTCAGCCGAGCATCTTACCAGCAGGAGTGAAAAAGATAGAGCATGCCACTTAACAGACATAATTACTCAGTATTACCATAGAAAATGCTATAAAGAAAATAAAAGAAAATAAAGCAACCGTCATCTCAAAAATAAGTCTTTGCCATACAATTCCATTTCTAAAATCTGTGGTGATGGTTCCTTGAAGGAAGAGAATTTCTCCCATCCTTCCCCTTTTCACTTACTTAATACAACCATTTCAAAAGGTTGTCTTTTTTTTTCCCCCCCCTTTTTTTTTTTTGTTTTTCTATTAAAGAGGCTGTTTTATTACTTGCCTAAAATATTTAGCTAGAGTTCTCACTCTCAAGAGAAAACACCCATGAGCATCAGTAAGGTAATTTCATATACAGTGGAAAACATTATATCTAAAAGCTCCTCTGGCAAAAGATATTCTAGGAAATATTAATTTAAAATAAGGACATGAAAAATATTAAATCAAAGCAGCAAAGGGAAAAAAAAACCCTTTAAAAAGCACAGTGTTACAGAGCAATCCCAGCCAATTACACCTTTACGGGAATTAACACCTAATGGTATGACTTTGAAAGAACTTACTCCAAAGCTCACTCAAGTCAGTGAGTGCCAAGTGCCTCAGCCTTAAGGCCAAGAGGAGATGGTTTAAACACAGTGTGATCATGCATGTGGTATAAACCAGAGATCTTTAATCAGAGGCTTCTACAGCTACCCTGAAAGCGAGCTGGACCTTCAAAATACATTCCTAAGACCTTTTAGTGATAAAGATCAGTATGGTGTTCTTGGGTAAGATTTTTCAGAATTACACACTCACCAAAACGCATCAGCCTAATTTTAGCTTCCATGCACTGATCTGTACAGTTCCATTTTTGCCTGCTAGCTTAAAAAGCCTCTTGTGACCACAAAGCTCCTGCCACAGTACTTATACTGTTTGATAAGTATCCTCTTAGCCTTATTTTAGCTAGACCGAGCCTCTCATTAAAAACACAAGTTTCAGACTTTTTTTTTTTTTTTTTTCCCCTCAGAACATTGTGGAATTCTCTTCAAATTCTTATAACCCTCTGTAAAAAGTGTTAACATCACAGCGGGGCTGAACGCCGAGGCAGCCATCTCATAGGTGTGCGGTACAGAATCACCAGTCCTTCTTCTGCAGGCACATTCAGTGGCCACGTTCACACACGTTGCTGACGCTCACATGTGGCTGGCTTTCAGCACAACACCCAAGTCTCTTTCTCATGGCACTCCAAGATGGAATCCTCCCACCACGCAGATGTGAGCAGTAGTCTTTGTTCCTAAATGCATGACCATTGATTTGGCTGCATTTAAATGCATGGGAGACTACAATGATTAAAATAGGCTTTGAATCAGACATCAAAAGGAAATGTGCTGTGAAAAATGGGTCTTTCCAGAAGACAAGCGTGGTAAGAGCTCATTCCAATAACATTCTGTAGAAGGAAACACTTAACCATGGCCAACATGATAACCAAACAGTATTCTGTTACAAGACCAGTAAGAGCATTCAACCTCATCACTGAAAGACACCAACAGGAACCGACACCTGTTTATTGACAAGGAATATCTGCACCTGTTAGCACAGCTCTATTTTAGGCTTTAGATCCTGGCAGTATTAATGCAAAAAGTACATCATATCTCATCTATTTTAATCTAAGCAATAATTGAATGGGAAACAAACAGCAAACACAAAAAGCTGGCAGAAACTATAGAGAGGAGGCACAGCAGAGCTGATCTAAACCGATGAATGGGAAGATTCCATCACAGCACAGAACAATGCTCAGCTATAATTTTACAATAGAACAATGGAAAATTGCTTTCCACGGTTTATTTCAGAGATAAAGGAAAACAGTTCTGAAACGCAGAGCTGCGGACATTTTGCAGTACTTCTAAAAGCAGTCTCTGCTCTTGCACATCACATCAGCTGATGAACAGCAAATCCATGATCTGACCACCCCACCAGATACTGCAGAAACCCTGCCACGACTTGCTTCCAGGCTGCAGGCCCCATCCTTCTGCTCTGAGCACGATCCAAGACACAATCAATCGTGGGATGCACCCCTTCGCTTGAGTTCAGGCAGCCCCTGCAGTCTTCAGGCTGTGACTGTGTGAGTAGTAGCGCAGAAAGGAGATCCTTAGCATCTCATTTTCATAAACCAAAGCAACAGAAGAGCACAGAAGAAAAGTGGTAACACCTTCCCTGTATCTCAGCTGTCCTCCCTCTTCCTCTTCCATAAGAAATCTCAAAAGAAACCTCAACTCTCCTATGACAAGTTTCCTCCTTTTCTTGCAGTGATCTGACCCTGTGCCTGTCATGGCTGAGACATCAAACAGCAGAGATCTGAAGCCTTCTCCACTGTAGCAGTTCTTGAATTTCTATCCCATTTGCCAGCAAACAAGTCAATTCTGCCAGCTTTTTAAAATAGCAATAAATTATTCTCCATGTCCTCCGAAATAAATTCACATCTCTCTCAAAGCAGTAATTGTGCAAGTTAGTAGTTATTAATAATTACAAGGAAGATGCCTAGACTATTCCTGGTTACCAAAAGTGAAGTCCGAATACAGATGCAAGTATTTTTAGAGATGCAAATCCACATTTCATCTCAGTCTAATGGCTCTTCTGAAAATGGCTGCAAACTCTCTTTTGTCCTGCTAATATGGCACTTGCAGAAAGTGGTTACCAATATAACAGTATTGGTAAAGCTTCACAAAGTACTTTTGTCTCCACATCATTCAAGTACGCTTTTTATTTTTTTGCTTGTTACTGATGTTCTCCTTCAGTGACAACAGGGAGGGACTGAAATGACGGAAACATTGCCATGAGCAGTTCGTGCTACACCAGGGTACAAGTGGGATGGGAAATATTAATACTAATCAACAACTCTTATTTGAGACAGCACATCACGCACAAAAACTGCCTGGATGCATTTCAGCCATATTTCCATGCCTTGTGACAAAAGCTAAGCCCTCACTTCAACACTGAGGGGACTGAGTGCATCCCCAGTAAGTTTGCAGATGACACCAAGCTGGGAGGGACAACGTTGATCTGCCTGAGGGTAGGAAGGCCCTACAGAGGGTTCTGGACCGATGGGCTGAAGCCAATGGAATGAGCTTCAACAAGCCCAAGTGCTGGGGCTCACACTTTGGTCACAACAGCCCCATGCAGCACTACAGGCTTGAGGCAGAGCGGCTGAAAGCTGTGCAGATGATAAGGATCTGGGGGTGTTATTGGACAGCTGGCTGAACATGAGCTGGCAGTGTGCCCTGGTGGCCAAGAAGTCCAATGGCATCTTAGCTTGCATCAGAATACATAAAATACATCAGGAGCAAGGAGGTCAAGTATTAGAACAGGCTGCCCAGTGTTGGAGTCACTGCTGCTGTAGGCACTCAAGAGCCATGGAGATGTGGCACTGAAGGACATAATGCTGATAGGTTTATCAACCAGACTAGATGACCTTAGAGGTTTTTTTTCCATCCTTAATAATTCTGTGGTTCTATGTTTTCTGGTTAATTCACTTTTACTGGCAACAACACATGTATATATGTTTGGGTTTTTTTGTTGTGTTTTTGTTTTTAGCAACTGTTGTAAATCTGTTCAATATCAGCTTCACAGACAGGCTTTTACATGTAAATAAAGCATATAATTTTGGCAAAATACTCCAACTTTCCTGTGGACATAATTGTTATGGACATGGCAACCTTAAGGAACACCGGCCACGGGAAACTCCTCTTCAGGGGTGCATAATGGCTACATTAGCTCTTCCAAAGCTTTATAGGTCTTCACTAAGTTTCAGTGGCCACACAACCTCCTGCTGCCTCACTGCCCTGCCTGGTAGGGCACAGAGTGAGCATCTGTTTGGACAGGGAGTGCTCTTTAATGACAGCATTGTTTATGCACCTGATAGTTTTATAATTCGAATTAGGTTGGGAGTTGGGGGGGAGGTTTCCATGGAAACAGACATGCCTCTAAGAAATAAAGCAGAAAAGCTTTGAAAGGAGGATCCCAGGCTGTAGGCCACTGACAGTCTGGAGGGACTCCAGCACTTGTCACTGCAAGAGGACAGGAAAAGAGAGACAAAAATAGGGTTAAGATAAACCTTTATGAAATTATATTATTCTGTCAGATTTCAGAACTACTTTTTTGGTGATAAGCAGTTTGGGCAACAGCAACATAGCCTGTACTGCATAAGCAGCAGCTCCAGACGTAGTAAGCAGTAGAGGCAGCCTGGCTCAAAGCTCAGCCATGATCAGTGGAGACTCACCGGCCTTTAATGACAGATTCTAACATTTTGGAAAGAAAGCAGGAAACAAGCTTTGATAGAGGATTCCAATATTAGGATTCCCAACTTCTGCATGAGGAACATCGTCCTGCATGGTACACGAGCTGCAAATTCAGATGCCCTGCTGACAGCCTAATGAGAAAAAGCTTGCTCAGGCTGTGTGTCCCAGACAAGCAAACACTAAAACCCTTGGAATGGAACAACTGGCCTTTTCTTTCTGTCCACCACTGTGATGCATAAGCACACGATGGCTGGGAATCACAGTCAGCTACTTTCAGTTTGTTCTTTCACCATGGAGCCAGAAGCCTCCTGTCAGCCTGAACACCCCAACTCGCTGGAGGAAAAGAAAACTGAAATGCAGCACTCAAGAGAAATGTTGAGATCTTAATGCCATCATTACAGCGAAAGGAAGAGAAAAACTATCTTCTCTCTTTTCTCAAAAATACCCACCTCCAGAAAACTATTTCCAGAATGAAAGACAAGGGGCTGCACTTCGTCAGAGCTAACCTCATCATAGCCTGGATGGAAAAAAAGGAAGCTCCAGCACATTTTTTGCCAGAAAACCTGTGCCTAAGGCATAAGGATCACAGCATCAGCTCTGTTGAAACTGTCTCTCTCCCAACCCTAAGCAAATGGGACAGAGCTGAACAGGCTCTCAGCTGAACAGAGCTGTTCCCACAGCTCAATGAGCACAGTTATCTCACTGGCAGGGTTCAATGCCTTGCTGCATTATCAGTCCTTAAGCTAGCTGCAAAACAACTATTTTCCAAGCAGCACGGACTATGGTTGCCTGGGGACTGTAGCTCAACTCCAGAAAGCTGCCTGGACATAGAGTTCTTCACACACTTCTGCATCCTGAACAAAGATGGGCCAATCTGACTGTTACCCCAATAGCAAATACCACCCCAGGCAATCAATGGGGGAACTTTCTTAGAAACCTGATAAAGAAGAATAACTTTAAATAGGGAGAGAAAGGTCTTTACTATGGATTGATTCCAGCAACAGAACGACTCCGACATGAATGACTACGTGCACTGTTTTCTTTTGTCTGTCCAATTACTGGTCTTTGTTCAACAGATTCCAATTCAAAAATAACAGTGTTAACTGGTTTTCAGAAATCCCATATTCAAGACAGGACATTCTTAATTTCTGAGCTCTATTTGTAAAGACACGTGGGCATAGCTCAAATGTGACAAGTCTGAAGTACGATGGTTCTTGCAGGGAAGGGCTGGACACTGCTATACAGAAAGCTTGCAGTCATTTCTCAGCTCTGCCAAGGCGTTTAACCTAGGCATAACATCCAGTCTTCACATGCCTTAGTTCACTATTGTTAAATGAGGTTTAGATAACAATCGTCTCTCATTTAGGAAAAGACTTGCAGTAAAGGCACAGTGGGCTTGGTGAGGCTTTGGATCCGTATGGGGTTCAAGTCAACAAACCTTGCACCTCTATAATTTCAAGAGTCAGCACTGACTGGTTGGATGGCAAATGGCCCTGAGCAACCTAGGCCAGCTCTCAGTATTGCATGGCCTGAACATCACTGAACAAGCACCACGTGCTAGTGTAAGAGATGTGTGAATTACTGATAATGTCCAGAACTACTGTCTAGTGGGCCACCAAGAACGTTCAGCTCAAATGCATAGAAATACATAATAATGCTTCCTATTTTGAAGTTTGGCTGTAAGAGAAAAGAGCCCTGGCAAATGTATAATTTTGTGTAATTTCACTTGGATGCTCGCTGTAATAGCAGTAGTATTTATGACATTGTGAGTCATACCCATACACTCCTCAGATAGCAAAGACACTATTATCCACACTATTTAAAAACAGAGTCCTTACATAGGAAAATATCCCACTAAAGTCAAAACCTGCTTATTTGCCTTCAACTGCAGACATAGTCTATAAATATGTACTTACTTCTCTACATACATGTGTCACAGCCATGAAAGGCCTACAAATAAGTGTGTTATGAAAAAGGAGAATTGTCAACATTATGAGAAGCACCTTCTAGTAATTCTTGTTTAGATCCTGCTATAAAAAATAGACAATTCAATTAAATTGCTGTCTTATTATAAGCACAGAGAAACTGCTGTCATGCAAAAATTAAATCATAAAACAAATCCCCTCGGGGAAAAAAAAACCCATATTCAGAACACAGTATTCAGAGCCTCTTGCCCACATTTGTGTTTTGGATTTCACGCCTCGATTCAGCACTATTAATAACCACACGGTGTGAACTTGAGCAGTAAGATATTTGTTCTGATGGATCAATGCCTTGATTCAAAAGCCCTTCAGTAGTTGGGGACTCTTGGTCCACCTCAACTACTTCAGCTGCACAGACCAGCATTCAAAAAGATGCTGTTACATATGTTCAAAGGATTGAACAGGATGTAGACGTAGCATAAATATCATATAGCTTTTATTCACTAAATCTACATACAACTTTCCTTTTTAATATCCTTCTTCCTTGCCTGCAATCATCATTCACATAAAAGTCACTTGGGAAAATACTTATCTGGAGACATTACATTCTATGACTATCTTTAAAAGTCATCCAGAAATGGAAAACCACATGGATTAAAATAATCAACCTTTCACAGAACTCAGCTATGAACAGTAACGGCCCCAAAACCCAGAAAATAGATTACAGAATCTGCAAACACTGAGCGCTCTCAAAAGCTTTTCTGATAACCGAAGAGCTGTTCATAGATGATTTTGCCTCAGAGCTCATTAAAGACGTAGCACATTTTCAGATTTCCATATACATCACCACTGCCATGGCAATGAGTTTCTGTATAGCACACCAGGAATCGCTGTTATAAAAGATAGAAGCAACAGTTCCAGGCAGTAATTTGTCAGTGGATTTTTAATCTTTTCAGGAATCAACATCTACATTTGCGCAGAAACAAAAATGGAGAAAGCAATGTCACCTGCCCAAAAGGAGCTACTCTTCCCTAACATCTAAAAACTGACTTACTCTTTTCTTCTGTTTCCTCTGCAATCAAATATTATATCATTTAGGCTAAACTGATCTTATATAATCATACCACGATTTTCAAACTTGACGCCTCTGCTATTCCATCTTCAAAGGGTCTGCTGCCATTACAAGACACATCCAGCCTCCTAGGGCTCTTCTCGCACCACTGGGAATTTCAGTGTTCAATTTCAGTGTTTTCTCACTTTTCCTCAATCACCCAGAAGCAAAAAAGAGGTCCTTGAGTAACATGTAATGAAAGAGCAAATCCACCTCAGTACGCGCAGCTTTGTCACAGAAATCTCAAAACAATCAGACATGAACACAGCTCTGTAATTATTATTCACAAAGTGTTTCCTGTGAGCTTTTTGCTTGTCTCTGGGAGATACCATCTTCTACACCAGCGTAAGAACACTGTAAATCCATTTGCAAAATCCATTGAGGGCTGTGAATTCATCTTTGCTGGGGGCAGCAATGTGGCTGATAGTTCACTCCTGATCACTGTTCTCTCTGTGGGGCTGGAACCCACAAATTAGGACGCAGCCTATACACAGAAGCATTGATGCATGTAAAGAGTGACAATATTAAGAGAGTAAAAATGGATTTTCTGTTGTTGTTTTTCTTATATTATTATATACATATTGAGATCTTTCATTTGGATTCCGGATTTAGTTCCTCCTTCAGCCACAGCTAATAACCAAGTGACAAACAGAGCAGTTAGATCCATATTGGAAAGCGCTGTGCCCAACTTTGGCGTTTGCCTTACAGCTATGGCTGGTCACTTCTCCAAGATTCATCCCTAACATCGGGCACACTGAAAAGTGACATCCATGAATATTGCACAGATAACATATTTCTGAAACAGGCACAAAAACCAGCTCAGATCTCACCTCTCTGCATCGCCCCTTTTTATATATGCCAGTGTTAGAGCCAAGAGATGTTCATAGCTGATTGCGTTGGCTGTACTGATCAGGGAGGTTCATTCAGCAAAGCATATGCTCACATACAACCTGATCAACCTCTGCCTGGGAACAGATACGTAGTCACAGGAGCCTGCCACCAGCATAGCATCCTCAGCGGCACAGCATACAACAAAAACCTTTTCCCTTTCCAATATGTCAGTGTTGCAAAAGCAATGAAGAACTCTGAGATTAGCACAGTCAGTTTGTGCTCTGTGTCACTTTGCAAAGCTCAGTATTCTGAGCTTTGGACTCAAACAATAAGAAGTGAATACACCTGCATTTCAAACTTTTAAGAATTCATGAGCTTAAACTCTTCATATCCACTTAAGGAGTTGTGATGCTGAGCTGTCTGTTGTAGAGACAATAGCCTGTGGTTTGGATAGAGTAAAAAAACCTGATTTAAAAAAAGGGGAAAAAAATGCAAGATGTGTGATTCCAATTATGAAACAAGAACCTGCTCAGCCTGTTTGCCCCTGCCCAGGTGTCTCATTAGCTGGTTCAACCATAGAACATCTCCCACACACCTTTACATGGCAAGGTATTTCACACTCCCTAAGAAACACTTTAAAAAAAAAAATCTGTATTTTTTGAAATAGTTTTTCCTGAGAGGTAGAGAGAGAAGGGAGTTGCAAGCCCAAGCAGATCAAAAAGCAATGGAAGAGATCCCATAGTATATACAGAGCTTACTGCCTCAGCAGGGCAGAAGGACTCTCCTGGGTGGGACTTCATTTGCCACGACACATCTGAAAGAGACAGGGAAAAATGGTACCCTTATACACAGCAATACCTGGGAAAATTAATTGGAAGCCCTAGATGAGGCAGGCGTCTCCAGCCTATTTTGGCAGACTAAATCAACACCAACTATACAACAGGAGTCGGAGAAGTTAAAAGAGAATCATCATAAAAATGACAGCCAGCAGCAGCCAGGGACAAAGTTTAAATCTCTGGTTAATGGCATCTATTTCTTTCAGGGCTCAGCACAGACTAAAATGTTTCACCTCACCTTGGAAAAAATACTGCTTCCAGGCTGCAGAGAGGACTTCATCCAGCATTCACATGGGCTAATGCTGCCAATAAAGAAAGCAACCTTTCACCATTGCTATCCAGCTATGCTCTCATTCACATTCCAGTAGTTAAAACACTAGAAAAAATGCACTTTATTTTTTGAAATATACAAAGGAGCTCTTAAAGTTACTAAGATTTGGTTTTTGCATCATGACAAGAACCACCTTGGTTCACAGCAAATGGTTACTCCACTCTAACCAAACTACATTGGCAGGTAGCACAAGGTTGACATTCTAGCAAGGGGTTTTACAATCTAATCTTCACACAAACAGAGAGAAACCTTTAGAGAAATAAAAAGCAGAGACAATAACTGCACAGTCTGAACTGTTTTCATATTATCTTTTGGCATATTTATGATTTCATTTAATATGAAGTTCGGAGATTTCTGTTTGTGACATTTATTTTTATTCAGCTCTTAGAGAGAGTTACATTCTTTTCTACGCACCGTATCAGCATTAACAAATTCTTAGAGTAATATCTGCATAATACTGATGTCCTTGCTCACCAGCCTGACTTGAAACGTGACCTGCATTAACATCACCTGCTTTCCATCCTGGTGAGGGGGGAATACACCACCGGGCCATATTTAAATACATTACATAGGCACAGGTGTCCCTACTGCTGAGATACCCATTAAGAACAGAATGAATCAACTCAAACTAAAAATGAGCCTAGATGTTCTTAATCATAGCATCTTCGTTTTGAAGAACGCCAATGTTAAAATATCTAAGGCTTGAATGTTATTAAGATTTCTAAGAGAAATACTCCACAGCCCAAATAGAGCACATATTTTACTTAAATTAGCATTACACCTAAGAGCTTTAGCACATATTTTCTTCTCAGACAGTCCTTATTACTTTGTGACTACTTGGTATCACCCCTAAATAACACTGTCACTGGCTAAATGAATAGAATGTGCTGTACTTATAGATGAGTTAAACGGATCTAAAGCATTTATCAGCAGGCATATTTGCCCCAAGTCTCCAGATAAGGCTTGCTTCTGCATCAGAGAAATTCTAAATCCCAGGCAGAAAAGCACATTAGCTAATTTACATAGACAATCCTGAAGTATGGCACGCACAGCTTGGCACAGAGTCAGAAACCTCCATCCAGGAAAGGCTCAGTGAGGACTTCACCCACCTCTCCTGAGCATCCCCTAAAGCCACTGCCAGGATCACCGCAGGTGAGCAGAGTTCTACACTGCTGGGAGTAGAGAAGAACGTAGGCAGAAAGATTATTGCCTAATCCTATTCAACAGCCACATGGTGTGCACTGGAGTGGTTGGAGCTGTAGAGATTTATGGACTCATCTGTTTTAAGAGAATGACCCTTATTCTCTTACTGGTGAAGCTGAACAGCAAAGAGACAGGTACTGAAGGCTTGTTGCGTCAACGGGATTGCTTCTTCCCTCCTGTTAGTCTTATATATATTCTCCTAAGAAAGAACCAAGGACTTCTACAAGCTAGCAATGAAAAAAGCAACAACCACAATAAGAAAACACAACTCAAAATCCTCGTATCAGTAAATCTGACCACCAGCTGAGATCGAATCTAACTGTGGTGTGTTGGCTGCTGGAGTACTGATGGCAACAGTCAAAGTGGACAAGTGATAATTAGATGCCTAACGTTTGGGAGTTGGCTTTGATTGGTTGGTTTGCTTATCTTGCACTAGAAGAGTGCAAGAGATATTAATACTCTTTGTATTTTATAACAACTGCTTATCCTCTTCCTCTTTATTTGCCAGAAATACATATAAAATGTGTGAGTTTATATAGGTATATGGTAACAATGTGGTGTTAATATTTATATCACATTATTAAAATGACAGTGAAATAAGACTACACTGCATACCATCCCCAGTAGTACAATGGTAGCCAAAGAGTGAAAGAAAAAATATATAAAATCCAACAGCTTAAAAAAAAAAAAACTAAAACATTCTTTAAAGAGACTTGCCTGTAATGTTACCACACTTTTTTCTTGCTTTAGCACAATGCAGCCAGCAAGTGATGGATTTCCAGTGGCACCTAGAACACATCATCTTCTCTACCTCTGTCAGCACACACCTGGCCCTGTTTCCCCAGGGCTCAGTGGTGCTCACTCACTTGCCCATAGGGCAAGCATGCCAGACACCTGTAATCTCTCCATAAGCAGAGTGGAACCGTGCTCGTGTCTCTCCCTCTCCTACACAGCCATGATTTTTCCACTCTCAATATCACACTTCCCGCTACATCTGCTGTGTTATAAGGATTTCACCACCCCAAAAAACCTCCAAGGGGAAGAAATACAAACTATTCCATCAGATGCAAAGAACCCTGCAAATGACCTGCTGAGAAACGAGCGTGGCACTGCCGTAGCTTTCTGTGCCAAGCAAAGCAAAGCAAGGAGAGGGCAGCAGCTACGTGAGAAAATTTGCCACCTTGTAAAATTATCCTTTCCTCACTCACATGGTTTTAGGCATTATAACCCCCACTGGGCTGTGCATAAACACATTCACAACACAGTCAGGCATATGTGATACTGATCACTGCTGGCAGGATATATTAGGGTTATTATATTCTCACCCTGTTTCTTGTATTCTTCTCTAAGCATCTGCTGTTTGCCACTGTTGGAGACAGGATACCAGGCTGTCAGTAATTGTTATGTCAAAGAAATAAATGGACCATACAAGGGGAAAAAGGGATAAATAAAAGGATGACAAAGAGGATGGTTAAAAAAAAATAATAATAGTTCAGGTGGAGTCATACTGAGATCCAAAGATAAGGGGTGCTAAAAAAGTAAGAAACAGCAGGGCTAGCACTAAGGATAGAGGAAATAGAAAACAACATGCAAATAATTTGCAGTGACTGGAGAAGGAAAGGTTTTATTCCATTTTCCTGCTTGAAGTACTTATAGCTCGGGAGAGGAGCAAAGGGAAATGATGACAAAGCTAAAGAAAAGAGCTGGAGGCCAGCAGCGAGCAGCTGAACTGGAGCATTTATGACAGACACCAAAGGAATACTTGAGTCCAGCAGTTGTAGGCAGACAGGATAGTTCTCCTGGCAATTACAGGCTCCCCAGATCAAAATCACAAAGGAACGGCTTGATGACTGGACTCATAATTTCATTACTTTCTTTTCATTCCTCGAGCGCCAGCAGGAAGCCCAAAGTTGACAAAAAATATGGAGAAATAGAACAGTGCTCAAACAAAACATGTCATTTGCTTTGTCTTGGGTGTTTTTAAGACGACCTCAACAGCAATAAAAGTCTGATAAGTCTCTCCTGGAGAATATCATCCAGTGAGCATCAGGAAGGGGAAGGCAGCAGAGATGGCCACATCCTCAGGGCACTCTGTGTCTGCTCACAATGAGAAGCCCGTCAGCCCTGCTGGATAATCCTGCCATGATTTTTAATGCATTTAATAAAGCAGGTTGTGGGAATAAATATAGCAGCTGTGTTCACATTGCAACTTGTATTTTGCTAACAGCTTGGTGACACACCAAGTACTGTAATAATATCATTACATGAAATTACCACGGAGCACTAAAAATCACTGATAATCAGCAAGATGTAGTTTTAATGAGGAACAATCAGTGAATGGAAGTGCCTCTAACTGGGTCTACAGAGAAATGTTTTGCAGCCCATTGCAGCTCAGTACCTGCTTAAGGGTAAATAGGGTCAGACTTGAATGACTGCAGACAAACAACTCAGTTCTCTTCTGCTAAAGATTGGGCATTTTAACACAGCAGAAGACAAGACTGCTCATCTAGAATCAAGGAATGCTGTGCTGGATGACTTATCCCACTTGCAGGGGGTGAACTGCGTGTTTGAAATCACAGACTTAAGCACATATATAGGAGTGATGACAGATAAATAGCACATGAAGTCCTAAGGTCACTAGCTGCAGGAGCTAATGACACCCTTGGATGTTTGAAGAGAGGCAATTTTGTCCCAGTTTAGAAAGGTGATGCTGTTTCTGCGTATGGAGTCAACGAGAACGTTAGCAGAGTTCTGCTGTCCCAGAATGCCCACCTCTGAGACCCACAGCTCAAAGATGCCCCAGAAAAAAGAAAAAAAAAAAAAGAGAAGGAAATGTAACACGATTTAAGTGTGTGAAAACAGACTGCGTGCAAAGAGTTTAAACAAAATCACTTCAGCAAAAAAGAAGGCTGAGCAACGTTCTCCCACAGCACGTGAAGTGATTTTTATTAGCAGCAGCGTCCTTAATTAAGGAGAAAAAGGCAGAAGAAGATTCAACATATGGAGGAAGGAAATAAATTCCAATTGGAGATTTTAATTTTTTAAAGCATTGGAAATAATTACTCACCAAAGCAACTACCCTTAGGACACATTTTGAGTCCCAGTGATCTGCATTCTTTCATCAAGGCTGAATATGCTTCTGAAAGGCAAGAAGAAATTGCTGGATAACATTTGCTGTACCCTGTGTTACCAGTTGGTCAAACTCCATGATCCTAACAATCACCTTGGTCTTCTGAAAATCTAGGCAATCAGAGAGCATTTGCCATATTCTGTGGAACTGTTCAGAGTTATGGGCTTACACTGGGTTTTATATTTGCATATGATTTTAGAAACAGAGAAAGCAGCAATTAAAATGGGTAGGTTATTAAGGCAAGAGTCCTCTTTGATGCAGACATATTTGCATTCATTGCAGCATTCAACTACGGTTTTACTGCCATAAGCCAAGCACATAAAAATGGGTACCATAAAATAAAAAAAATACAGGCTTTTCCAAATAGGACCCATATTAAAATTAAACCATAACTGTAAGAGTTTCAGTAGATCTACAATTGTCCCCTTTAGAACCATTAAAATTGCAGTCTTTCAGATAACAATGTCCACAGTAGCTGTTTGCAAACCACTATATACATTAAACTGTAGATAATTAATATGCTTCTGTAATTTTTTCATCCTTTGTAAGCAATAGCTGTTATAAAATCATACACATCTGCCCAGAGCTTCCCGAAAGTTATGCTGAAAAAGAACAGAGTTGGGCATTCATGGTTAAATGTTGCGTGAATGTTGCTTAGTATGCAAAAAAGAAACCTACTTCTTAATTCCACATTTTGGCTGTTACAAGCCTACTGGGTAAACCTCAATATGTAATATTTCATGGGACAGATCTCATGCTACCATTGTTTCCTCTGCCATAGCAACTGTCTACGTACAACGGAGTAGGTAAACAAGGTTGGGGAGCTTTGAAGGAGCAAGTCAGCAGCAGGAGAGCTGCAAAAAGGCCACCAACACAAGTGTGTGTCAACAGCATCAGTCTCTGAACCGATGGATTTCCCTGCTTCAGTTCCACCATTACACCTGGAGTGTGCCTGGAAGATTTAATTGCTTTTTAGGAGTGGAGAGGAGGAATGACAACTTGTAGCTTTTGTCAAAAACAGTGCATTTACCATCAGGTCGTAAGGTCATAGTGAGGGGTGCCTACATACAAAGCAGGAAATAGCAACACATACTCTACAGCCACACTGCTCATAGCAGCCAAAGCAGCTCAAGTTCCATAAAGGAGCGTAAAATGTGAAGGCTCAGGTCCTGCCTGGTGCTCCTTATTTCCAGCAAACCTGCCCAAGGAACCTGGAACAGCCCAGGTGGAGCTCTGAGCACTGGCTGAATTAGGGCTTAACCCAAATTCTGCTGCTGGGGTGCTCATCCCAACCAGTGTCACCGTTGTAACCCAAGACAGACTGGCAGATTAAATGCACAAGTGGTGCAGATGGGGCATTTCCAGCTGTGATCCATCTTCTCTTATCTCAGACTTCTAAAACAAGCAAGGTTAATTGCTCCCACTAAGTACCTTTATCCTCAGCTGTAAGGAAAATCTAAACAACCAACTCCAACATAAATGTTTGCAGTATTGGTTTAATCCCTTACTGTCTTTCAGTGCCAGGCCATTACATCCATAACGACCACTGAGATCTTCCCTGATGTCACCGCCTCAGGAATTAAGTTGGGACAGAATGAGAAGATCAACTCTGCCACACAGCTCACAAACGAGCTGAAGTTTTGGTGTGCAACCACCTCCCAGCTCTGTCTGCCACTTCTGTGCAGAAACCATAGGATTCATTCAACATTTATAGTGAGGAGGGGGCATTTCATGTCATTTCTCCAATGTTTGTTGACTTATAGACAGACAGTGCAACTCGACAGCTGAGCCACGTATCATTTCTATTCCTGCTGCATTACACAGAAGCGTGCACAGCACAACCCATGGCATCTGAACAAAGGTAGCAAGATCTTTGGCCATGTGCCATCACAGCTCTATAGTAAAATCACAGTCCCTCGAACGTTTTTATGATCTCCAATTATTACAGCATTTGCACTGGGCTGATGGCTCGGATTAATCTGATTTTTTAAAATTTACAGCGTTTAATTAGGATTAGCAGCAACAATGATAACGTTCAAAGGAAGAAGGAATATGACAGCATCTGCCCTAAAACGGGGAGCTAGCAGGGGGGAGGAAGGAAATCAGTCAGAAGTTTAAAGATATTCTCAACAGTAACTAATAACCAAAGAGAATAACCTTCCTGAACAATACACAATAGGTAGTAGCAGCTGCCTCTCATCTATGGATGAAAAGTCACTTGATACTGTTGCATCTCAAAAGTATTTTTACTTTGATATGGTGAAAAACCCTCTCTACAATACAGGTCCCTTCCTACAAATTTTCTAAGCGATTAAATCCTAGCACTCCATTTCGACTTTTATTGCTTTTCAGACTGGTGAGAGCCATATAATGATTCATCATTAAAGTAATCTTTAAGCAGCTTTTGTTCCTATTTGCTGCTATA
Source organism: Meleagris gallopavo (assembly GCF_905368555.1). Lineage (NCBI taxonomy): Eukaryota > Metazoa > Chordata > Aves > Galliformes > Phasianidae > Meleagris > Meleagris gallopavo. The sequence continues at coordinate 2,579,242 of NC_139412.1, read as the reverse complement.
TATATTAAATAGAAATTGCTCTTTGAATTCACCTCTAAATTCAGACTCGATTTTTTTAATTTTTTTTTTTTTTTTAATTCTAACAGGAATGGTATCTCCAGTCATCATCTGAATGCAGCAAAACAAGAAAACCTTTTGCATAATATAAATATCTGCATTCACTACGAGGAGGCTGATGCCACCACCTACTGTGAACACGTTTTATAAGTGGTTCAAAGCCAGAGAGATTTCAACTGCAGCAGCACAATCTCCTAAAGACTCCAGTCACTATCAAAACAACATTTTTACCTTTGACTCAACAGGTGCTGGCCCACACGCTTTGACCACCTGTAGCTGGTTTCCAGACAGCATCCAAAATGTAAAAATGAAATGGCTGCTGGAAGACTGCAAGCGCCTAATTACTGAGCTTCATTTATCCCCCCGCAGAAACCAGGAAAATCACCCCCCAGAAAGCAGTTCCTGAAAATGCATCGTCTTCCCATTGCACTAATCTGTCATCGTGCTACATGCCGCCTGTGACCGATGAGCAGACACTACTGGCAAGCCTTGGCAATGCAGCACAGGATGAGGCCAGGCCTTTGCTTCAGAAGCAAGCCTCACAGGGATCCCAGGTTGGCTGATTCCAGGCCACTGCTGGACCCAAATGAACATTCAACTCTGCCACTGTACGGTGGAGTGGTGGCAATGGGCCTTGGCAGCTCTCACACACGGGCCGTGCTGAGCACCCTGCCCTTGGTCTTCGAGCCAGGCACTTTTGTGACTCTTGGACCAGGGGATGTTTCATAGTACAGCACACATGACACACAGTGTTGATCACCGCTCATTTAATAAATTACAATTTTAAAAAGTCACTGTAATTAACTTCAGCAAACAGCTCTTGACGTCCATATAATTAGGAGTTTAATGCAAAACTGTTACTGACCAAAACCACAATTTAGAAACAATCAGGAGGTCAAACGTAGTGTTTTTGTTCCTTAAGTAGATAAGAGTACAGCTATGAGGCACATATTCCCACTCCTACCTTCAGCCTACGTGAAGACTCCAACACTTCATTGCTTTAGCAAAAGTACTTGATGAAAAATGCACTTGCTGGAACAGGGGCCCAAGGATGGCCAAAACTGCTGCTGTTCAGCAAGCACCAAATTTGTTCTGAATTTTGAAAGCATGTTTTGCTTTAATTCGGGCAGCTCTAATCACCATTCTGCCTGTCTGCAAATAGCAATAAGTAGGATGACTACCACATAATTTCTCTAGTGTTTCCTGCACAGGTAATTTGGTTATTTAACACTCATCATGTTTCATAAATGCATTTTTATAGAGAAACCATTCAGATGGCTTTATACCAGCACGACACGGCTGAGATTCTCCACTGGGTGTTCACAGATTTGTATTTCCACCTCTGAGAGAAACCAGGAGATTTTTCTCCCCTTTGCAGGAGATGTGTGTGTTGCTATGGAGCGCTGCCACCCAGCTCTGCCTGCTTCTTAGGAAGCAAGGAACCCTCCTTCGCAGGACAGAGCGGAGCAGCTGCTCCCCAAGCATCACTGCAGCCTTCATCCCCTGCAGGGGTTGTGGCTTCTGGTGTCATAGCAGCAGCAAAGCCACCAGACCACTCCTGCTGCTCTATCACCAACATAGAGGTCCTGCAGAGCAGCAGAGGTCTTTCCTATCAGATCCCAAAGGAGGCTCCACAAGTATCTTCCTCTTGCAAAAGGAGCGTATTCTTTCCTGCGTTTGGCCCCAATTTGCTGGTAAGAAGGGGAGATTTTCCTGAGCCTTCCCTGTGAGATAGGTCAGAGATGACTCAAGCATGGCACAACAGTCTTGGGAAGTTCAGGAGGCAACAACAAATGCTCTGAGCTGTCAGCTCAGGCGGCAACACAATGCAGTCAGGAAGCCCTGACTAAAGACAACAAGAGCGACTAAAACGTTTACAGTGAACACGACAATTCTGCTCTTTTCCCCCTGCAAAGAGTGCAGTTATACCAAATTTGTTCTGCTACAGTGCCACAGAAACACTTCTGGAACAGTTTCACAGCAATGGCACCGCTGGCCGTGCTGTTTCCATAGACCTGCAATGCCAGAAATGCGCACAAGCCTCTCATCATGTGACACAAGCACATAACCAGGCAGTGCCCACCCATTCCACATGGTCAGGTCTCCTTGGCAGGAGACATGGTTGCTTGCTCAGAAGCCAACATGCAAACACACACACACATACAAGTTAGCCATGAACACTGGTATCAAATCAGTACCCAGTGCACACCGCTCTGCTTTGTCCAGGGGAAAAACGTATGAAAACTTCTCTTTCAGCTCAGTCTTTACAGAGCAAAGCACCTACTGGAGGTCTCAAGAGAAGCCAAAATGTATGGTCTGATGGTGAGAAAGGCACAGCCTACACTGCTACTGGTCTTGAGAGAGACTTCTCAAGAAGGCACCATCCTTAGCGATCCTGAGGAAACCTGATGTTGAAATCTGTTGGCGTTAGCAGTTTTTCCTCCCTAGCTATCGGTGCTAAAATTATAATAATCATTAAAAAATAGCTTTACCTAAACGTCGCAGGTAGTAAAGCAGTTGGCAGAGATGAACAGAGCTCCTCTTCACAGAGCTGGGAAAGCAAAGCACACAGGCTCAGGCAACTCCTAAAATGCATTTCTTTCTCTGCTTCCAAATACCAAAATCATCCCTTAGAATCTTCGCATCCCCTCTCCTTCAGTGCAGAGCATCTCTTTTTCCCTGTTAGTATAATCTCACTCCTCCAGAAAACACCATCTCCCTGCCAGCAGCACTTTGTCTCCATGTGGATGTCCACTGTCCTCCCCAGGTCCACGGGAGCAGAATTCAAGGACCTGTAGAGCACACTGTATGCGTGTATCTGAACCAAAGCATAACCCCGCGTGCTGCAGCCAGCCCCTTCCAAAGGTCACGGCAGGAAGAAGCAGAGCTCCCAGGTGCATTTCACAGACCAAAGCAAGTTTGTTCCAATTAAGTGCAACAACTTTATTGCCAGGCATGAAAGGTATCCCTAAGGATACCCTACGCTCTCCTTCCTGCTCCAAGCACAAAAAACGCAGACACGTATTTCTGTCCAGCTTTAGGCTGCAAACTGAAGCTGTTTCTCACTGAAATGCATTTTGACAGCATAACCCAGGACAAGGACAGAACTAGATTCCACAGACAAAGCTCACGGCGCATTGCACGGGGAGCAGCACCTACCTCACTGAGCCAGCAGAGCCTGCAGGTCAACATAATTCCTCGTGGATGGAGACATTCACCCCAGCCCTAGAAGCAGGGGTTCTGCTGCCATGCCCAGCACTTCGGACACACCAAGAAAGCATCTTCTGCAAGCAGCGCGGCTCCTGACACACACCGAGCAGCAGCAGCGGCAGCCTGGGAGAGCAGCAGCAGTTGAATTGCTGCACATGTATCTCTGCAGATTATTTCCTGCTCAAACACTTGGCGTAAAAGCAGATGCTCTTAACCCTCTGGAGGCATGCGACTCTGTCCTCCACTGATAGGGGCAAACGAAATACTCCAAATACTCCGTAGTGAGGCTGGAAGGAAACAAGTGGAGATGCACAGGACATCCTCCGAGAAGCAGTCCCAACCTGGAGTTAGTTGCAGTCACTTTGGGAGCCAAGCAATCCCACGGAAGCCCACAGCATCCCCTGGCAGGCACCGCACAGCTCCCACTGCATCGCCCCAGCAGAACACACAGCTCCCAGCGGGGCCAGCACGTCAGAGGCCACAGCCACAAAGACAAGGTGAGGAGGTAAGGGACACGGTGGTATCACTGACACTGGGGCACACAGGGCTCCTGCCCCCAGCATACAGCTTTGTTGTCCATCAGCCGCAGGCACCCACGGCGTGGGCAAGCACACACACTGTCCTGCCGGCACAAACAGCGCTCAGCCACGGAGCTTCAGTGCTGCTCCCTCTCTCTCACAAGCTGCGAATGTGACTGGAAAGCATGGCTGAAAAACATGCTACAATTAACAGGAGGGAGGGGGATACTATTGCTCTCCTGCTAGTCTTAAAGGCACATTGCTCACACGAGACTGCTGGGGATGCGGATGGCTGCAGCTCCCACCCAGTGTCTCAGCCAGAGTCCAGAAGGAGCTCTGTTGGCTCTGGGCAAGGAGACAGCCCCACAGGAAAAGAGAGAGCCCCTACAGCCTGGAGGGGAAGGAATAGCAGGCCTGGCCCCAGAGCTCCCACATCAGGGCCCAGAAATGAGGCATCCCTCATCTCCGGGATCCAGCTGAAGCCATCACCCAGCAGGGATGCTTGCCCCCATTCTAGTGCAGCACAGCTGTCACTACACCACACACATCCCTGCCCCACACACACACACAACCACTGTCCCTGCCTGTACCCTGCAGGGCAAGGAGAGCGCAGAGCATCCCACAGCCTGGTGCCCTTCTTCTGGACCTGCAAGATGCAATCAGCAGTGCCGTTCCCCATAGAGATACCTGCAGCACCAGCAGGTGCAGCTCTGCACCCTGATGCCACGCAGAATGGATCTCCCTTCTGTAACACCTCTCTGAGCTGTGAGACACCTCAACATGCTGCTCAGGCTACAGTGAGCTCAACCTGGCCACAATGTCTGCTGCTGCAGCCATCTCCCACCCACAGCCCAGCAGGGCACCAGCCAAAGGCCTCACGCTCCCTTTGCTGATTCCCTCTCTGCATTCTTTCAGACATCATTATGCCCTTCAATGTATCATAATTCAGACCTAACAAGACATTCGCTCCAACACACGTCAGGCCTTTTCCACCCCCACAGCAGTAGCATCTGAAACACCCCTTACAAGTCTGTCAAATAGGGAAATTACCCTATTAGAGATGCGCACTTGTGTTTCCTCAGCAGTGTTGCTGCCACATGCAGGATGCTTTTCCAAGCAGAACTGAGCCGAGTGAAGCTCTGGACCTGGTTGAACTGCCTTGAGTCACACAAGGTCACGTTAATGCCTTGGATTCTCCGAGCCCACTGCAGGTCCCAAATTAACTCAACTGCTACCTTCCTTCATTATCATTAGCAGCAGCGTAGACAATTTAACCTTAGCAATGACAAGACAAATTACTATGGTGAAGAAGCTTCAAGTTAAGCACAGTTTAACTTCAGGTTTTTCTGAAAAACTGTCTGATAGAAAAGGAGGAGACCTCATACTTTTGGCACAGAGTCGGTGAAATGTTACCTGACGCAAATACACAGCGCAGCATAATAAATAACTGCTTTCCTGTAGTGCTTGTGCAGAAGGTCTATTAAAATACAATCATTCAATGAGACAAATTCCACACAAATATCACTGCTTCCAGGCCACGCAGCTTCGTGCAAATATACAACAGGGAATTAGTTCAAATTTTTCTTTATTAATCACTAGTGTCTTAAAGAGAAGCGAGCCTTTTTGACATCAGACCTACAAAACATGCATAAGTAGTCCACAAAATACTGGCAGAGACACTTAAGGCTTTAAGAGTGTAAAGATTTTCCCCTGCGTAACAAAGTTCAAGTTTGCTCCACAGAGCACAGCTGAGGGTTCCTCAAGTATAAGGCTTCGTGAACTGTGTCAGATTAGTATGCAAACACAGCACAGTGACAACCAGCACATCCTTACAGGGATCTGTCTTGAAGTGCAGCAGAACAGAAAGAAATATCCTACTACGTACAGGCTTTTTTTTTTTTTTTTTAAATTATTTTAAGTTCAAGACCCCACTGATCAATCAACATTAAATTCACTGGAAAAGACTGCATAATAACAAGATCAAATGATGATTAGAGTTATTTCATTGTGTGTAATAGAGATCTAATGTGAAAATGGTAGGGTCACACCTTACCATCAGCTACAAGATCTGTACTTGATGCACGTGAGGATAGAAGTGGGCTGTACTCAGCACAGTGAGTACATTATCTCTTTGATTCGGGACAACAAGAAACATCTTTTATTTACAAATGAGCACAGGGAACACGTGATGTTGTGAAGTGTCACATAGAAAGCTGAACCACTAAAGACCTGATGCAGAGGTTGGCAATGCTGCCGTGTCAAGGAGATTAGAACTGAAAGATCTTTAAGGTCCTTTCCAATCCAAGCCATTCTATGATCTACAAGCTCCAAGACCTGAAGTTTACTTCGTAACTGCATTAAACTGTACGTTCTACTAGAAATATATGTTCCAGTTAGTGCACTCAGCTCTTCACAGAAAGGAAAACAGTAAAAAAACAACTCTTCTTGAAGGCATAAAAATAAACATACACCTAAAGCAGCACAGCTTTAGGGTTTTTAAAGGAGAAACTTGAGAGTCAGACATCTAAACACAGCTATCCAAAACTTAGATTCGCATTCTTATTTATATGCAAACTGTATAACCTTCTGAAACTCAAACATCTCAAGTTGTGGATGTGTCCATGTTGAGGGCTACACCTAACATATAAAACAAACAAGCTAGCCATGAGACAGCAGGCACATGCAAGAGCATCCAGGTGAGCAGCCTGTTGATCTTGCTGGGACTACATAAGAAATAACAGCACTAGAGTAAATGGTTAGCTTGGAGAGAGAAAAACAAACAAAAAACCAAACAGGAATGGGAGGCACATGGGGACTTGGAAGGATGAGGTTGTATGCAGTAACTCACTTATATGGGTCTTGCAAATCACCACAGCAATCTCTGCTCAGAATTCCTGCAACACTGGCCCCAGCCTTCTTTGTGTCACAAAATTTACATATCCTACTGCTAATGCTCAGCACCTGATCTCCTTATATAATTAGCCTCCTATCACACTCACAGTGCATGAAAGCTAATCTACTTTCTAAAGAAATTGTCAGGTTTTTTTTTTAATGGAAACTGTTGTTATTAACCTGAACATGACAATAGCAGTTTTGTTTACAGGTTTGCACTTGTAAGTAATCAATTGACACAACTACTATCAGCACATCCTTCAGGTGATACGTAAGAAAATCCTTAGAAGTGGGAGAAAAGTGCTTCTGTGCTGAAAATCAATTTCAGTACAATCATTTCAGAACTGCTGGACGGTGACAGGGTGATGAAATTCCATGCTTTCACACTTCAAGCACTGAAGTGACTGCATTGGTGACTATGTTGAAAAGTAATGGTTTGTTGCTGAGGATGTGCTCTATCAAATAGTGTTACTGTGCTCTTTGTTATCTGTTTGTTTCCGCAGAAACTACAACAGGAGGCATTACTTTTGAGCAACCTACATACTTGCCTTATGGTGAGACAATGCCATAGAGCCAAACATCTCTTTGAAAGATGCTTCACATACAGGAACAGTGAAGAATAAGGCCCAATTTTGCACTCCCTACAAGATCATAAATTAAGGAGATGCTGGGATGCACCAAGTCTTTCATTCCTGGGTTCCCTGCAATTATCCCTTTCCAAATTCTCTTTCAGTATCTAAAGGAACTGTTATAAAGAAGGGGACAGACTCTGTAGCAGCGTTTGTTGTGATAGGACAAAGGGAAATGGTTTCAAATTAAAAGAGGGGAGATTTAGATTGGATATAAGGAAAATGTCCATTTTTTTTTCCAAGAAGGGCAGTAAGGCACTGACAGCTTGCCCCAAAAAGTGGTGAGTGTCCCATCCTTCAAGACACCCAAGGTCAGGCTGGAAGGGGCTCTGAGCACCTGGCTGAGCTATAGGTGCCTCTGTTCAGTGCAGGGATGCGTTGGACTAGATGGCCTTTAAATGCCCCTTTCAACAGTAATGATTCTGTTATTCCCAAACAGAGCCACTCCCAAATATTTGTACCACAGATCACTCTTCAGCTTTTCTCACCACCCATGCCAACAGTCACCTACTGAACCCTGTGAGGTGATGGAAGGTGCAGCAACAACAGCAGAGCCGCAAAATCCTAGGCTGCAGCAAGCAAGAACTTGCTCAAATGCAACAGCCACAGGCACAGAAACAAAGGAAAGAATCTGCTTACCTTCACAGAAGGTCTCAGGTGTATAGGGAGCTCCAGCAAGATACCCTTGCCTCCCCTGCCAACCCTTAAATGAGGTCAGGGAAGGGGTGGATCCTGACTTCACCCCTTCCAGTCAATCAGGTACATTGCTTGCACCTGAGCTCCCTGAGCTGGCCCTGCCTTCCCACCAGGAGCTCAGTCACTGGTTCAAGCAATGACTTAGCATTTCTGCTACACCTACAGACCCCTGCAGTTTAGAAACCACTGTGCTGGTTGCTAGCATTGAGCTTCCAGGCAGCAGAAGAGAAGCCTGGTGAGGGTCTCAGGTGCCACAACAGGTTAGCAGGGAGGAGTCTGAGAAGTGATGGTACAGAGCTTCAGTGTATGGAATTCTGGAAACAAAACTTCCAGAAAAGCTAACAAAAACAGAATTAAAGGCAAGGACATTTTGAATCCTTGCACATTTATTTGCACGGTAAGCTGATAAAACTGAAGTTTATCTATGTTAGCAAAATGTATTTACATTGGGAAAATGCCTTTCAGAAAAGGCATTAGCATCCAAACTGCATCTCCTCTCACTCACAGGGCAAGCCTGCTCTGCTTATCCAAGGAAATGCATGTAGATCAGAATGGGAGTCCCTAGAAAATAGAGCTACTGGCATCAGTGACCAAAATGCCCTCTCAAACACTATATTTGTAAGACAAAAAAGAAATCCACCCTTGTAGCCTGGACTATTTACAAGGCAGGCAGACATGGCAAGACAATGCCTGAGAATTAAAAGATAAACTCTCATAAAAGGTGCAGCAAGGATGCTTCAGCACTGGCACAAGCTCCAAACTGCAAGCAGTAGATCCTCCATTTCTTGGTGCAGCTGCAAGTTTCTGAGCAAGGTAAGTAAAGCAAAGGTAATAGCTTTACTGTGAGGATAACTAGGTTAAATTGAGCTACATTACAAAAGGAGCGAGACTAAATTATTTAAACTTCCTCTCTGACCATATGTGCTGTGAATGGCTGATAAGTCGTAGGAAGAACTGCTACTTTTAGATCTCTTGACTTTCCTGCTCCAGGGCCCTTGTCTCTCCCACTGAGCAAACAGGAAAGTAATGTTTTTCGCTAATGGGAAGCTGGGGAACGTAGGTTCTGCTCCTGGCTCTAGTGCCAGCAAGATGAATTACTTTGGGCTAATCATTTAGGCACATAACCAGTTTTACAAAAGAATCCCAACAACTCCACATGCATCTAGAAAGCAATCTGGAAAATGTCAATGCTGCACAGACCCCCCTGATGGTTTCCCAAATAGAAGTCCCAGTCCTGCACAAAAAACACATGCCAATTGGAACAATTCTAAACGAATTCTTCTTCCATAACTCAGCCAAAATCTGGTAAATTGGATTTCTGTTCAGAGGCCCGCACTCACTCAGCAACACAACAACAAACCCACCAAGCCCACGCTCCTTCCACCAGCTTTGCTCTTCCGCTGTCATGTCCCACCCTATGGAGACCACTCTCTGATCTGCTCCTCCAATATTACCTCCAGCTCCCATAGCCCAGCTCTCCCCTGCTCTGCTACTCCTAGATGCAGCATCCCTTCCCTGCTCATCACTGCCCTCCGATACCCATTGTGAAATCTGTCAGTACTTATGGTCTCACATTCCAGCACTGAGCAACTTCTGAAAGCCAAACCAATATCAACAGCAGAAAACCACTTGATGACTGTGGAACCAACGGGACATTTCTTGACACAGAAACTAACCAAGAAACCCATATGCTGAGGGTCTCCCGCTGCTGCTCAGATGCAGTACTATCCTGCTTATGTTCCAGGCATCACCTGGTGGAGCGAGAGCAGAAGGGACTCTTATTTAAACCTGAATCCATCAGCAAGGTCCAAAAGCCCCACGGGAGAAAGCAGGAGAGGAGCATGATATCACAGCTGACAAACCACAAACCATGGCATCTTCTGGGACTGGGGAGACAGTTTCTCATATAGCAGCTGTCAAAGCCCTGCTCTGAAACAGCTCAGCATGTTTTGCCTTAGCCTTGTGCTTGCTTGGAGGGCTGGGGGCAGCTCTGCACACTCTCCTTTTCCCCGGGAGTTGCACTCACCAAGAGCCATCCTGGAGCACAGGGAGCAGCACGCTGTCCCCTTCTGCACCTGTAAGGCATCAGGAGGTCCCACTATCCTCTCCTTCCCACTCCTGCTCTCCTAGCAACTGGTTAACAGAGCGAGAGGGGGCAAACACTGCAGCGAGCCCACTGGTCAGCACATCACATGGCACATCACATCCCCATCCCCGCAATTAATGCACTCCAACACCCTGTGCTGTGCTGCAGGATGCCACAGCTGCTACTCCAGCCGCAGGCCAGGGAGGCAATCCAGCATTTTCCAGCTGGCCAGAGAAGCAGACTTAGCCTCCCAGTCCCTGCACAGGGCACTCGGTGGTGCGTTGTGATTGCTCAGCCTGAACGTGTTAACCCAGGAGCAATAAAAAGGTTTTATCCGAAGTAGGGCTGGGAGGAAAATGACTAAGAAGGTTTGGCAGGTAGGGTGAAACCTATCATTAATTTTAGTAGTGAATGATCTAAAATATATACACACATTGTCCTTTCACGTAAGGACTGGGTTTCTCCATTGCAGCTTTAAAAATGTCATACTAGCTCCACCTAGCACACTGAATGCTTAAACTAGCAATGGTGAATCATGCAGGATAAGTATGGTCACTTTTGTTCAATTTGATCATGTTTTTTTGTTTTTGTTGTTGTTGTTTCTTTAAACAATGCAGACTAATGCTTCCATTTAATTCCTTCACAAACTCCCATGGGAAAAATACAGCCTTCAGCTAATCTCTTAAGGGTACATTTACTAAGCATGCAAAATGTTTACAAATAGCAAAGGGGGGAAGGCAACACTTTGCTATGCATCACATGTGTTTTACAAGTCCATTACAGCCCTCCAGATGTATCATGGTACTGGAACCCAGATGGACATTTAATACAAGTACAGTTTTAAAGGTCAGTGCAGAAATCCAATCACCCAATCTGAAATTGCCTGGGGAATAGAAACGCTCAGGCCATTCCTTGCAAACCTTGCCTGGGTTTGCTCAAATACCTTGTGAACTCTGTTGGTCCCAGCTGGATCAATATGATCCCATAAAAGTTTCTTCACAGTAGGTAAGCAGTACGACCCCTAAACTCAGATTCCTGGAATACTAATAGCCTTTTGCAATGGCAATGGCCAAAGGAAGATAAAGCACAGCGACAAAGTGACACAGAAGATGCATAAAGAAGAGTATTACGCATCATCAAATCCTCAGGCCAGCATACTGCCTACAGGAAACAGGCTCCTCTGCATGTATGTTATTAGCAATCAGGTTTTATATTTTCATTTGGAAAAAAAAAAAAAAAAAAGATAACCAAATACAAAAACAGGTTTTGAAGATAAAGCCTTTTGTAGAGATGAGAAAAAAAGCTTATGCAGGCCTTTGTCATAGCACTAATACATAAAGGAATCACAGAAACATAGATCAGAGTATAACTCAACCCACAGGGATTTAAAAAGAGAGCTTCATGCCCAAAGGTTGCACTACCTTTCTTGTGTGAGAATCCTGCTCCTGTTTTACAAAAGCACTGTCACTGCTGTACACACTTGGAGCAGCTGACGTCCATATGCTGGGGTGGCTTTGGGCCCACACTGAGCCACGTGCCAGTTTCACTAGGGCAAGAGGTGCTAAGTGGATCCGCAGGCAGATGGGAAGATGCACAGCAAAGTGTGCCAGCTCCTTGGTAGGATGCTGCTTGGCATGAGAGGGTGATGCCATGTTGATAGCAGATGCTGCTAACACCTGTTGATGGGTACAGCACACTTTTTAAAAGCAGTCAGTTGTGGGAGGCAGCAAAGCATGGGGCTTGTAGGCACTCAGAGGACAGAAACAAATAATTGCTTTCCAAGTACCAGTGAGTAGTAAACAGTGGAGAACAACTTATGCTGCAAGGTTGTGGAGCCAGGCTGGACATGAGGGAGTCTGCAGCAAACATTATCTGTCCTCAAGAAAAAAAAAGCCTGAGTCTGAAGCTGCAGGACCCAGCGTGATGGGTTTCGTTGTGTTAAATGGGATTTTCATGTGCAGCAGCAGCAAAGCGATAAGTACAATACTCTGCTAAGCTTCAAAGGGAGTTGTATTTAGCACAGCGACAAGGAAACCCCTTAGCCTAAGCCACAATGTGGGCTACAATGAGCCACTGGGGGAGAAAAAGAGAAGTTTAAAAAAAAAAAAAAAAGGATTAGAGTCACGCAGTCAAAAATGAAGAAAGAACACTTGCCTTTCTCAATAACCCAGCTGGGAGGCTGTACGCAAACTGCCTGAGACCACAGCTTCTACCCTAGAGTGGTGTCACTGTTCTTGAAGCACGGGCCCATTCTGATGGCTACTTCCTCTTCACTGAGGCTCCAACCTATCCAGCCAGCCAAGACAACAGCCTCAGCCTGGTGCTTAACTGTGCAATGCTCAGTCCAACTCTCAGTGCAACCAGCTGCCTTTCACAACACAGATCTGGAAGGCCACCACACCTTCATCATTCCCCCGGAGAGCTCTGTTTACTCCACGTTATTTTCTTTGTCATACAAATCCCTAGATAGGAAGAGTCCAAGATATCAGTACAGCCTTATTACAACATGACTTGGCATAGTAATATGGAGGCTGACCATACTGTGAAGGTCCTCCTCTGTTTACTTAAATCTTACCCAGCACTTGATATCTTCATCAATGCATTCTCAGACCAGCACTACCTGACAGCATTACATCAATCTCTATCCATCCTCCTTACGTGATTCTATACTCTACTGCTATATCTTTGATGGTACAACACACCATCTTCTTCCACTCTTCAGACTCCAGACCTGTAGGGATTCACTCAAACAGGTTTTTTAGTTCCCTTTTCAGCATCACATTCTTACACAATCCCCTATTCAGTCTGCCTTAAAAAAACTCAAGCTACATTCATGCTAATATACTTTCTTTCCACTGCCAATCTTTTTTTCCATCTCCCCACTCAAAGCTGACGTGATGAAGTGTGTTTTCATTTCAGATTCTCAATCATTACTGAAACCCCAGATTTTATAGAAGATTTTACGTCCTTCCTCTGAGTCAATCAAACAAATGCCCCATAGCTAATTGCTGCCTTCTGACCATAGTTTCAAGACTTAGCTTCTTTGATAGCACAGATGAATAAAAGCAAAGAAAAAAGTCCTAGAAATGCTGTCCTTTGCTTCTCAACTGGTTTAGTGCTTTCATTGAAATAATCCTAAAAAATAATAAAAAAAATGTCAGTCCTTTGTAAGACTAACAAAAAAAAAAAAAAAAGAAAAGAAAAACACCTCTTAACATGCAAAGATCAGAAAGCAAATACAGAAGAGTTTTTGTGAAGGAGCACCTCTGGTTGGCCCAAATAATAGCTTTTGTCAGTCCCCCAGCTGCAGCAATGCTATCAGCCAGCTGGATGCATAATTTAGCATACAATATATCTTCTGCATCTTGATCTTATCACAGCACTTCATAGAGGCTAATGGAAATGGTAGAATAGGCTTTGTAGATCTTATATGATGCTTGCTTTAGACAACAAAGGTTTACATTGCATCCAGTCAATTGCCTAATCCAATGTACTGAAATCTGTCAGACGAAGCGCAAAGTAAAATGCATTTCATAAATGCATGGATGGAATGGAGATCAGCTGGCCATGAAAAGCATACTGTTCAGTCATTCTTCCTTTAAACCTCCGGGTTTTTTAAAACCCACACAATTATGTATCTAATACCCTCCGATTTAATTTTTAGCATTCCTTTTTTCTTGGCTCATTCCTCCTTCCAAGCCTTGCCATTATAAAGACTACAGCACAATTTGCCAGAAAATACAAACCTAGCAAACCACAGCGCAATATATTTTTACTGCACAAGTTTACTCTCATTTTTGCATTTTGTCATAAGCAAAAAGAGTAAGAAAGAAAACAAAAAAGCACTTTGCTTGCCTTTGCCTCGTACCAATTAAAGCCAGGTAGGACGAGACACAGAAAATAAAGCTGTAGCATACCAGCAACACTGGAGTTACAAACTTCCGTCATTCAGTGACTGTTTTTAGGGGCAGTTTTTTGTTTTCTGAATCACCAGTCTGGCAGGGTAGATATCATGCCCAGAAAATTGTTTTTGCAGGGTGAGAACAATCCCTCTCGCTTCTGTAGCTGTCCTGACCTTGTGATTTCTCCCCACACGCAGGAAAGCTGACTTGCATAATTCGTAGAACATCACGATACAGATCTTTTCCCTCCCTCCCTAAAATTAAACCTTGTAAGAAAGGAAGATCAATATGGATCAGCTGAATTTAGGGAGAAAAACAGAGTTGCTGCTAAACATAACTCCAAGAAAACTGCACTCGTTATAAAAGCACGGTTATCAACACAACTGTGTAGAAGATAATTATTTCCACTAAGATGCTCTGCAACCTTTTTCAGAACACATATTTCCACTTGCCGCCATCCAGTTTAACATCTGAATTTATATCAGGATATTAGACAGGGGACAGGTAAAAATAACATGATAAACCTACTGCATTCTTTTCATAGGATTTACATCCTTTGCTGTTTCTTGGCCTCCACCTGTGTCATGAATCAATGAAAGGGAAGGGCAATATGAAGGGGAGAGAGAGACACAGGCAGAATAAAGGACAAACACTCAGGTCCTCCAAGTGAGGCAGGCAAACCTCCAAGAAAACACAGTTGGATTTACATTAAGAAGGAGAACAAGAACATGAAATACACCCAAAACAATGAAAAACACACCAAAAAAAAATCAGGTTGATGGGTAGATGGATGGACTCTAAAAATAGGGACCTCTTTGCAGGAATACTGCCCAGGGAATAGGATGTCTTCAGGCTTTTACACTGGACCACCCCATCACGGAGCACCAAACACTGTTAACATCTGAAATGAGCACAGTGGCTACAAAGGAAAGCAGGAACTAGGGCATGCTGATAAATTCAGTAAAACCATCTGGAAAACACTAGAGCTAAGAGATTAGCAAGCTAGACAATACTTTTTCCTCCACGCTGTCATGGCAGATTGTTCAAAGCCTGTCAGCAGCTCCTCTGGGGAACCCTTCATAGATAAACTGAGAGCAGTGGGAGAGCAGGGAATCAGTCAATATTTAATAACTTTCTTACTCAGACAATACCACACGAAATTAATAGAAAATTACAATTATATTTGGGAGGAAGAAGTGCTTTTCTCTTGCGATAACAAATAGCTTAAAGCATTTTGAGAGGGTTTTCTCTTTTTAATCTTTAAATGGCACGCACCTATGTTAAAGCTGCAGCAGAACATCTAACAACCAGATACTTTCCAGAAATATTTTGCTGCCAAGACTGATATTTTTCTTTTTTTTTTTCTTCCCTCCCCCCCCCTCCATCTCACTTTTTCTTTTTCAAATCATGTGCAAAAACACAACCACACTGAAATCATTAGCACCACCCACCGGGCAGATCTGCTTGGCACTGCACACTCCCTCTCAAGACAGACACTTGGAGGCTGTATGTGGTCACCAGGGAAGGAGCTCACAAAGCACTCACACTGCACAAGCTGCATTAAGTTTCCTTTACCAGTAGGAAAGAAAATTTCAAAAAGAAGCCCAGGAGCACATTTGCTTTTAGCTCCTACATCACAGTTGTGAAATTGCTATTGGAATGCTGAGCACCTATTGAGAAGTCCACAATTTTATAAGAATCGGACATGAAAGAGCCGTAGAAATAGCCAGAAAGTATTTGAGGTAGAGAATGTGCTTCAGAGTGAGGCGCCTGAAGAGCTTCTTACAGAAGAACCGTACAGAAAAACTGCAGTGAGTTGTAGAAGTGCGAAGTGCACGGCTTTCCTGGAAAACATGGAGTGCTGGGTTGAGTTTGGGATTTCTCACAACAAGAAGGACGTTGATTTGCCCAAAGGTGTGCAAGAATAGCAAATAAAGCTGGCAAACGGACTAGAAAACAAGATGTGCTGGGAGTAGCTGAGGGAACTGGGGCTCTGCAGTCTGGAGAAGAAGAGGTCAAAGGGAAACCTTAAGGAGGGAAGATTAGGTTGGATGTCAGGGGGAAGTTCTTTACTATGAGAATGGTGAGGTGCTGGAATAGTGGCACAGAGAGGCTGTGATTGCCCCGTCCATCCCTGGAGGTGTTCAAGGCCAGGTTGGATGGGGCCCTGGGCCGCTTGGTCTGGTATTAAATAGGGAGGTTGGTGGCCCTGCCTGTGGTGGGGGGTTGGAGCTTCATGATCCTTGAGGTCCTTTCCAAGCCAGGCCATTCTGTGAACCTCATCACTCTCTACAACTACAGTGAAGAGTGTGTTGGTCTCTTTTTAAGGTGAAAAGTAATGGAACATGAGACAACAGCATCACGTTGCAGCAGAAGATAGTTAGATTGCCCAGGGAAGAGGTGGAGTCATCATCCCTGGAGGTATTTAAGAGACGTGTGGATGTAGTGCTCAGGAGCGTGGCTTAGCAGTGCTCTTAAATAGAATCACAGAATTGCTCAGGTTGGAAAAGACCTTGAAGATCATCGAGTCCAACCACAACCTAACCATTCTACCCTAGTGTTATGTGATATTTGGATTTTATGATCCCAAAGATCCTTTCCAACCTAAGCAACTCTACAATTCTAAGTCCATATACAGAATCTGCAATTCAACAGAAATGGTAGAACAACAGCGTCACAAAGTTTTAGTTTCTGATTTTAGTATTAAACTACAAATCAATAGACTCACAGTACTCAAATATCACTCATCTCCCAGAAGACTGGGGGCATGTTTTTCATTGCTGTTCTGCACGCGTTGTCCTCCAGGAAACATCCTGACACACAAAATAACAATTTTCTATCTCCCCCCTCACGCACCAATCTCTGAATAGCAATATAAATTGAGTTCTCCTAAAGGGTGAGTAATTCACCTGCCTTTGCTTGTCCCTGTCCTCCAAGGAGGAAAGCAGAGCAGTAGTGCTCCCACAAGTTCATTTGATTGGCAAATGCCTAAGGTGTTCTACTGATCTTTAGATGCATTCTGAATCTAATAAAATCTTTGACACCAGGGCTGGAATATTTCACACGCTGTAGTTTAATTTAATTTCTTGTTTATCTGACTACTGCCAAACAAGAGGATATTCCATGAAAGCTTATGCAGCCCTAGAAGAGATAGGAACTGTTTACAAAATAGCGTGTGCTTGTGCGCGCAACACATCTGATGTTTAATCCTCAATGAAGATGTTTTATTTGTTTTAAATATTCTGGACTGAAGCACTCTGCTACGGAAATATCTCTATAAACAAACCCAGGGAAAAATTGACATTTTTGCTATCTAGACTTAGTCTTGTAGAGCAACAATATATTGTATTAAAATAAATACGTAGATTTTAAAAGATCCCTTTTGCAAACCATTTACAGTTTCCTAACCTTACATTTTATACCGCGAGTGCATAAGCCACAAGAACATCACGAATCAGCAGAATTTTCAGTTCTTGATGCTAAATAAGCCCAGTTTGCTCAGCTTCCCCAGCAATCCTACTTTCTAGTCACCAGTCGCTTGACACTGCTCACTTCCAGATGCCTTCCAGTTCTCTTTCCCCTCTCCTGTAAGCACAATGCACAAAACTGGTGCACATCTGTCATCTTCACTGAAGGACATGGTTTAGTGGGCATAAGTGATGAGTTAATGCTGGACTAAATGATCTCAGTGGTCTTTTCCAACCTTAATGATTCCATGATTTTAAGAACAATTACAACTGCAGCAGTTAGGGATAGAGCTCCATGGTGGCAGTCCTTATGCAAAAGGCTATTGGAAATTACGTTTAAAAAAAATACATAGGTATTGTTGAACACGTTCAGGCTGGATAGGTGACTTATAGATGCCATTTGGACATACTTCATGGGGACATGCAAGCAAAGACTCTCGCTCCAGTCACACATTCACTGAGTACACTGATGCTGTGTGTCAGTGACAGTGTGTAGTGCCCTGTTGTGACAGCTGTCTCGTCAGCAAATGCTTCAAGTGCCAGTGGAGCTTAAAGGAACATGAGGCTGGAGCCAAGAGTCCTTGCTGTCATGCCCTTAAGGGTTCCCAAGTATCTCTGAAAGTGAATTAATTCCCAAAAGTCCAGAGGAGAGGAGGGGGGAGATGCTGTTTCCAGAGAGCACTTTGCTGTGCTTGCAGGTGCAGGTGGAAGAGCCCTTGCGCTCCCACATCATTTGAGCCCTCTCCTTACTCTGTTCCTGTTCCCCAGGTCTCAGCCAGAACTCAGCTTTTTCCTCCCTGAAACCTCTCATACCTGCAGATTGATGGGTTTTGTCTTAATGTCTAATCCTCACAAATTCTTACTCCTCTTTCGAAGGAGGGCTGATGCTTCACTCTTAAACCAAGGCTACATAGATTATTAACACACAAAAGCTAAACAAAAACCTTTGACCTGCTGGAAGCAAGAACCTATTGATTTAACATTTTGTTCACTGCTACTGACTAGCATAAGGATAAAACCAAGCCATTAAATCACAAACTGTCACTAGCAGTTTGGAACAATCAGATCCCTTTGGGATCAGCAGAAGCATGAAGACTCATGTAAATTCCCATTTCACACCTGCACTGAATTGCAGGCAGTACCATGAATCACCTCCTTTCACAAGCCTTCAGCCCCCACCCCTCTTCCCTGTGCCTGCAAACAGGACTAAGCACAATTGGGAAATCAAAAGGTTTTGAGTAACATAAGCGTTTGAGATTTAGGTGATGTCAGTTTGTATACTTACAAAGGACAAAAAAAAAGTCTGAATCACAGCACACGAGCTCTGAGTTCATTTCTGAAGTTTTAAAATAGCCTTCTTGCCACCACACAACCAAGCAACCATGCCCAAAGCTGGATACATACTCCCTCTTTCGTCAACAAATCCCTGCTCCTGCCTTTCCCTAATTGATGCATTACCTTGAGTTGTCATATCCCATTATACATGATGTGACATAAGATGACATGAATAATGCATCCCACTTTGATATGAACAAATTCATCACATTAGCTTAGGGGAAAAAAGAAAAAAACAACACAGAAAAACAAGAGTTCTGAGCAGCAGTTTACTTGAATCATTGCATTGTTAACTAGTTGACTTCCTCTCTCACTGAAAAGCAACAAAAAGGCCAAAGTGAAAAGAATTTATTTCCTCAGAAAAAGCATTTAGGAAAGCTTTCGCAGACTTATTTTTCTTCCAAATCCAACAAAAGTTAAATGAGTCACTTCAGCATTGGCTGGCATTGAGCTATTGGTCACTGGATGGTAATAGACACACTCCATATTTCTTTAAGTGAAGGAGATGAGGAGAAAGGACCTTCTTTGCTGGCTGATTCCTTGACTAAGCAGACTTCCCCCTCTGCCCCCAGTGTTGTTGAACAAATTAGATGTCC
The DNA here is from genome assembly GCF_905368555.1 of Meleagris gallopavo. Lineage (NCBI taxonomy): Eukaryota > Metazoa > Chordata > Aves > Galliformes > Phasianidae > Meleagris > Meleagris gallopavo. The sequence goes on along the minus strand of NC_139412.1, from coordinate 2,559,854 downwards.
AGAGGTGCTACAATCCACGCATGAAAGTGAAGAAAGCCAAATACATCTAAGTTTTCACCCATTGCGCTGTCACGATAGCTGGATGAGTGAGAAACCATCTGCTTCCTTCAGATGAAAAGGCAGGAGAGCAGCGTATCCTTTAAGATACAGCATCTGTCCTCACCATTCCTTCCAATTTCTGGGGATTTTGGCTTGGGCCAAATCCACTGCTACATTAGGGATGAGAGTAACCTAATGTGACGCCATACCCAGAACGAATTTGGCAGTGTGACTTCAGCTCATTCGTTCTCAGGGGTGATATTTCAGAGCACTTGATCCATGATGCACAGTAGGTAAATTTACACCGACGCTGCAGGCGACTAATTTAATTTATGATCACGTTGTACCATTGCCTGGTAGAACAGGTTTCATCTGAAGAATCTGAAGACATTTGGTTTAAGGAATTAAATAATAAGGAAATACATTTTTCATCACCAGCAATAAGCTCTGTTGGGCTTTTACACAGCAGTGTTATTAGTGCAGCACAAAATCCAAGGACATTCAATTTGATAATCCTTCTCACTGGAAGGCAGCGGAAGCAGCATCTGATTTAGAGACAATTAACTTTCAACTGAGACAGAACGATATCAGGGAGCAGTCAGAACTAAAACCTAATCTTTCTGATGTGTACGAATTTCAAGAATTTTTCAGCTGGAAGAGTGTTGTCACTGCTATAAACAGGATTACAGGCAGATGTATAAAACTGACAGATTTCCCCTCTCACAAATATAGGAGCTGCAAATACTGTTCAAGGAAAAAACCTTGATCTCCTCACTTTCTAGATAGCTGCTACAGTTTGAAATCGTCCTTTAAAGGCTCCTTAAGCTCTAACTCAACTTCATTACTGAAAATAGTTTGTCAAATCCTGATGAACAAACTAATCAACGTGCTTCCCCCCCCCCCCCCAATCAGCTGTAGTGGATCTTTGCCTTGTTTACATGGGAGTAAATGCCCAGATTTAGTCACAACTGTGATTCATGCTAATATTTGCCCTTTTCAGAGGAAAGAGTGTTTTCCTCAACAATGATCTGCCCAAATTTTACAATTCTTTCTGACACAATGCCAAGAATGGCACAAATGGTCAACTTGTGTGAGGATGGCAGAGCTGGGCAGGTGGAGGCAGTGGTAGGACATGGCAGCCCAGTGCTGGGCAGATGGTACCAGTGCCTCTCTGACCCCACTCCTCATAGCCAGAAGGAGTGAGGGACCCTTGGACAGGACAGCACTAGCTCTGCCCTGGCTGATACTGGAAAGTCATTTCTGCTTGAAGACCACTTATTCTTTTCTAAGACATGCAGAAGAGCCCAGCACCTGGCACCCGGATTTACTGCTATAAGGTAGGCTTCTGTCCAGCTTTTCTAAAAGAAATTTCTTCTACAAATGTATTCTGCATGAATCTAAAGGCAGAGCCATATCTCTGGTAATACTGCAGATGGTCTCAGTCATGCAAAGTGGTTGGCAGCTTCAGAGCAATCCCATCCTTTTTCACGGAAGCCAAAATGAAATCAATTTTCAAAGAGCTTGGCCTCTCAGGCTAGGTATTCAGGGAAGAACCAGGCTTTGTTAGGACACCTCAACTCTGCATCAGTCACACCATGAAGCTGCCAACGCAGAAGCTGCAACCAACAGGGCTGCACAACCAACTCCAGCACTGAAGTCGGAGAATCTGTACTGGGTCAACAACAGGTTTAAAGTGAACAGCACACCCACCCCTGTGCCCTGCTGTCTCTGAGGTGCTGAGCATGGCTTTCGACACCTGCAGAGCCCACCAGAAACCATGACCACTACAAGCATCAGGAACCCACAGAGTTTCCAAAAGATGAGAACATGGAGAGAGGCTCAGTAGCTGAATGCTTGCCACAGGCATCCAAAATTGAGCAACACATCGCCAGCAAAGGCACCAGAATAAACCACAGGAGACAGCAGAGCGCAACAAGAAGTAGAGATGAGCAGAAAGGAGCTTTGTTTTGTTAGAAATGTAACGTGCATAGCCTGGGAGCAGGTTTCAGACCCCAGCAGTCTCATCTAGACAGAGGATTTAACCCAAGCTTATTCGCAACAAGCAATTTTAACCAAGTCTTTTTAGCAGCTGATTGCTTTACATCACCTGGGCTGTGTCAGCGCCTGCTTTCTGCTTCCAAAGCTGAGGAGGGCAGAGAGCCCCCCGGCTTCAGCAAGGTTTTCCACATGCTTGGATGAAGCCATTGGCAAAACTCAAGTGTCAGCAGATGTGAATCCAGCTGAGAGTTCCTGTGGTATTCAAGATACCTGCATGGGGCTTGCAGGAAAGTTCTTAGGAGATCTGCAGCTTTTTCAAGTGAGAACTGGAGACCTTTGTGAGGAGAGCTGAGGGAATAGAGCATTCCAGCTGCCAAGAGAGGTTGTGGGAGATCTGAGCATAAGTCTTAATTCAGCCAGACTGCTGCAAGGAAGGCTGTATATAGCATTTCTTACAAGTGTAGAACATAGCAAGCTCAAAACTACAAATGTGTTAAACTTGGACCCAACAAAAGCCTGCATGTGATACAGCCACAGCTATACTTTGCAGAATTATTTAACAGAAAACTAGCTGAATTTTCAGTAAGTGTATTTGTTCCTGTCATTCACTAATATACCTGCTGGCTAAAAGTGACAAGGGACTTCCAGCACAGCTAATATGTTCTCTGTTATGGAAGAGTCAAGAATTACTGTACTCACTTCAGAAATCCATTATCTCTCATGGTCGGTGCACAGCTGTCTGTGTTCCCAGCTCACTGGTAATTAATGTCAGTGAGAAGTAACATTGATCCCACATGCTGCCAGGAGCAGGGAACAAGTCTTCTGGAATTTATGTCTTTCTCCCTCCTTAGCAGGGGAAAGTTTCCTCTTTGAATTGATTCAAGGGAGCTGTGATAATAACAGGACCTTGAAGGTGATTCTCCACGTCTGAAAATTAAGAAATGAGAAAGAGAAGTCCCAAGAAGACCTGCAGCAGAGAGTAAATTTGCCCCAGACTCGGTGGAGATAAGAATGGCAGTCCAGCACCTAAATATATCTGCGAGCTTCTTATTTGTTTAGAGATATGTTCCTCCTAAATAGGTTTGTCTAGAATAAAGAGCAGCTTTTTGGTTTTGTTTTTTTTTTGGTTTTTTTTTTTTTTTTTTTTTTTTTTTTTTTTTAATCAAAATAAGTTTGTCCCTACATAAGTAGAACAGTGCCCTGGTGGAATAGAAGAGCTGCAGGGGCATCCTCACAGAGATGACAGAAATGAACTCCACCTTAAGGCACAGGATGGAAAGTGTTGCTAGAAAAAGTCCACCCAAATGAGTAGTACTGAATGGCCTGAAACTGATGTTTTGAAGACAGGCAGCAGGAAAGTCAAAGTGACAGATATGGAACTGCAACAGTTTAAACCAGAAATACAGCAATTCTGCCTCAGAACCACCTTATTGGATCCCTCTGCGTGCCAGAAGTTGAGAGAAGGCTTTTTAGCTTCTGTAGCCTAGAGCATTTTCGGCACATCTGACAACACTGTTTACCAGTGATTACTAATTGGTTAGTCTTGGAAACGATAAGCAATTAGAATAATTTTACCCTGAAGCACTTCCAATTCTCAAAATCTCCCAAAGACACTCAGGTTGCTCAGAGCCCCACAAAGCAGCACTGTTCTACCAGGCACAGCAAGTCACATTTTCAATCCTTCCTGCAAACATCAGTCTGAAAACAACTACTGGCAAATCCCCTGCAGTTCCAGTTGTAGAAGCTTTTCCTCTTGGCTATGGAGCATCGCCCCATTCAGGTGAAGACCCAAGTGCTCAGCAGGAATCTGACCCACCAACACCTCCAGGGCTGCTCAACAAACCAAGCGTTACTGCAGGGATTCCACACGTGCCTACAATAAATGCAGTTGACTTGTTTCTGTCCATCACTCTTACTCAATAGATTAGAAACATGGGAAGACGGAAGACAAATTCCTTGGTCTTAATATGCTGATACGTCATAGAATCGTTTGAGGTAGAAGGGACCCTTAAAGGCCATCTGGTCCAACTCCCTGCACTGAGCAGGGACACCCACAGCTCCATCAGTGCTCAGAGCCCATCCATCCTGGCCTTGGGTGTCTGCAGGGATGGGGCACCACCACCTCTCTGGGCATGCTTCTTGAGTCCTTTCAACATCAGACACTGAACAACTTTCCATGCTGACTAATGATTACAGAAGAGAACGTACATTGCCATAAGGCTGTCCCTTCAGTGGCCCTCCAGAGACAAACCTGTGTTTTGCTGTGTACACTCAGGGCAATTGACATATCCACTTAAGAGATAAAGCTAAAGAAAAGATTTGACCTCTCTGCTTATAGGCAGTCAGAAGGCAGATCACCATGGAAATCCAGGCAGTGGAGTACAAAGTGCGTTAGCTGAGGGGATGCAGAGCAGCCAACAGTGACAAACACATTCTGCTAAGGATGGTGCAATTTGCACACCACAAGGTTCTGTTTATACAGCTGTAGGCGATACTGTAAGAGCTTTTAAAACCCCATTCCCTACCATCATTTTTTCATTCCCTGTTATAAATACAAGCAGGAAATCCTAGAGGATCTCATCTTCAGAAATTAGCCCGGTCTCAAGAAAGCAAAGACTTGGCTTTAAAAATCAAGACAATCACCCAGCTGCATTTAGACAGGGGGAATTACTAGCCAGAGCATTTGCCATATAATTACTTTGGATTCAATAGCCAGAAGAGCAATTTACATTAGACTTCCACTCTGATCCAAGCAATTTATGCTCGCTGAGGCTGCTCTCCAATGCAGCACAATCAGCAGTAAAACCACGTCCAATTGGATTCATTTGCTGTGTGCATACAGGGCTACCTAAGAGGCACAAAAGAAACAGAATTTCTCTGGCTATAGAAATTGAAATCTTGGTATGAGTGACCAAGACAAACCTTGGAGGAATTTCAAGCCAGTCCCACTATAGAAAAATGCATCAAAAACAGTGTGGAGCTGCAGAGAAAGCATCGCTAGTTGGTGCTTTTTGCTTTTAGCTGTCAGGGAGGAAATCAAACGCCACACTGAAGAGAATACAAAGAAGTTGCTACTTCATACAATGAACTGTTGTCGTACTTCAAAAATCCTGACTCGATTGGCACAGACAGTCTTCTGTAAGTTCACTTCAGCTCTTAATGAAGCTTTTATTATATTCAGAGGGCTCTTCGCAGCCTGAGAATAGAAGTGTTTTTTAAAGGATTCTCTTTACAGCAAAGTCAGGCAGTCGGGGAAGGAGAACTGAGGACATTTCTCAGAGAACATTTTTCAGCACTGCTCCAATTCTGAATCACGTTTTCTCATAAAGTTAACACACGACACCAAAAAAGGAGGGATAAAGTATAATTGATTGAGGATTAAGGCTATGATGTGAACAGGATTATTCTTCTATGCACCAAAGAGATTTACATCTTCCTAGATCTCTTAAAAAAAAAAAAAGAAAAAACATCAGGTCTGCTAGATTCTGTTTCTCAACCCTTAACACAAACCCACGGAGAATATTGAAGGTTAAGTTCATCTCCCACTCAGTAGGTGAATACAGAGGAATTTTTGCATCCCAGATTGGTCTGCAAATGTGAAAGAAGCCCCAAAAACAGCAGATGTAATTCACAAGTGGAGCAAGATAGTTTTGTGTCTCATGGACTCCTTTCAAAATCACTTGATTCAAAAGTGATATCCTTCATTGTTTGCGTTCTTCCACAGGTATATACCACTGCACTTCCTTTGCAAGCTTTAATGTCTTTGTCTCATTAATTAGGTAACAAGAAGTATGCATGAGAGGATGGAAAACCAAATCCTCCTATTTTAGATTTCATGCTTTATTCCCTTTTAGGTAAGGAGTCTGACATCTGCTGTTTTGCCCAACTATTAAAGTTTGTCTCCCCCTAGGTAGCTCACCACCATTCATTCTTCCCTTGGCTGTGCTTCCATTTAGAGTGTTTGGCACAAGGTAGGATTAGGTCCTCCCATTAAAACCTAACTTTCCTTCTCTCTCAATTTTATGTACCACATTGCAGCGAGCAAAATTTGGCAGCCCTAGTACAGCATTCATTTAATTAGGAGAAATAGAGCTCTATCTATTACGCACGTGATGCACTCAGGAATTGCCCTGGAGCTGCTGGAAAAGAAGCCTTCAAAGCTACAAGGCAGCTTCCCCTCAACCTGGGTGCACCATCACCAGCTCCTGCCTGCTCAGAGCCTGTCCTCCTTGCACCCTTTGGAGACAACTCTGCCATTAATCTGTTTTTACTGATCACCACAAAAAGTGAACGGTCTTTTAGCCAGGTAGCAACACCAGCCCAAGTGAATGGGACACGGATTGTTCACACAAAATAGCCTTGTAATCACTGCCTCTGATTGTCAGCAGTGAAACAACAACTATTCTCCTTTTGATAATTAGCCACGAGAAGACATCAGGCTCTTATTATCAATCACTCAGCAGTAGCAATACTTGCAGATAAGGTCAGGATTTGCTTCTATTGTCTCCAGAGACAAAAGTGTGCTTGGCACAGACCGGAAGACATCTCTACAGAACAGATCCCCAAATTCAGCTTGCTTAGGTGCCATCACTGGCAGTACAGTGACAGCAGCAGCCACCCCTGGCTCTGGGACAAGTTCTGCGTGCTGGCAAAGAACTGCAGCTTTCTGGGATTTTTATGTAGATTTTCAAATAAGCTCCAACTCCTGAGAAGTTTGGAAATTCTGTGCATAAAGGAAAACTAGGATGCTCCTCCACAAAAGCAGCATGAGGGGAGGCTCAGCCACATCATTCCCTCTTGTCCTGGCCATTTGACAATACATCTGTACGTCTGCTCTAGTTTTGTCCTGTTTTTTTCCTCTGGTGCAAACAGGGAGCTGTGAATGAGCTTAAGACAGGCTTGAAATGGCTGAGCATATTCAGATTGGCTGTAGTTCAGGAATTCACAGCATTGCACATCACAGAATGGCTTGGGTTGGAAGGGACCTGGAAGATCACCCAGTTCCAGACTCAGACAGAGGGCCTGGAAAACCAAATCCAAGGGGCAGAAGTCTAAGAATAGAAAACTGGGCCTCACAAACCATAAACAAAGAAACCACTCGTAGTGGCAATAGCTCATCCAGCAGATGTGCATATAAAGCTGGAAAGAATCTCATAACAGACCCATAATCTCAATATCAACTGATTTTTTTTTTTTTTTTTTTTAAGGCACGATAACACTTCTGTCTCTCCATATCCAAAAATAAAGTAATTATCACTTTACATTACAAGGAGGTACCAGAGAAAGCCACTCTTCCTTGTGGCTTTGATTCCTCTTAAAGCCAAGTGCTCTGTAGAAACTTTCAGGTAAGCTGAACTTCATTTTGAGAATAGTGCTATGTAGTAAATGCATTTTACAGCTTGGATCCATTGGTACAAACATTTTAAAAAGAGAGTGCTATTTTATTAGGGCTGCCTGGTGGTGAAGTGACCCACAAATCACTGCATTTCAAGTGCTAACTTGCTGTGCAAACCTCGCCATCTCTTGCATGATACTGGAATCTTGTCCTCAGGGTAGAACGGAAGTTGGAACCCACTCAAAGCAAACACTATAGATCTTGTTTGGCAGTTTTTATAGCAGAAGTTTTATATGGAGACAAGATGCTTGATGGTGATATGAGTATTATGCTGTACATGCAGTCCCCAGGACCTTCAGATCTTGCAAATGCTTATGCACATACATAAATGGAAGTAATTTCATTAAAAGCAGAGGCACTGTTCTAATGAAAAATGCTGTATTGGTCCCTAAACACTTGCAAAATTTGCAAGTCATAAATCCTGCCATGGGAAACGGTCTAGATTCTACCTCCAGTTTATCAAAAGGGTTTTGTTGCTGTTTTTGTTTTGTTTTCATTAATTGATCCCAGTCATCCCAGATATCCTGAAATGGCAGTCATGACACTCGCAAACTTCTGCAGCAAACATCATTCTTTAGCCCCAGTAGAGGTACAAGCATATAAACATCCTCCCAGGATGACCATAGAGCAAAGCACAGCACAGGTTAAGTGCCCCTCTGGACCAGTAACAGCACCATAACAGCACAGTACAGCTTAATCTACATATTTTATCTTTTTGTCCTTTTTCAGAAGAGAGCAAATATTTTCTATAGCTTTTCACCTTGGCTCTGAGCTCCATGATCTCATGCAGCCCTCACAAGTCTCACTGCCAGTACGTTCCCCAGGTTTATTTTTCATTACCTTCCCAAATGTATGCTGAAGGCTGATAATGACAGGTGAGCAAAAAGAAGAGTTTCATTCGCACTGCTGTCAGAGATTTCCAGTTGCAGCTGGCAAAATAACTGACGTGGATAGAAGTATAGGATTTACAGAAGGAAGAGGCAGAAATTATCTCTGGCACCACGACAGCCCCAACTTCTTCATTCTGATTCTTTACTGATAGACAAGGAGATCCAGCAGTGCGAGAGAAGAGCATGTAATGAGCCTCAGCCACGTGGACGAGAGCTGTTCCTGGTCCAAAAGCACAATGCTGGAAACAGGCACAGTGATGTAAACATATCTCAATTTACAAAAGGAAATGGGTCAAAGATTAATCTGCAGAAGTTTCCAAATGAGTTGAATTTAGGATATGATACTTTGAGATATTTATGCTTCACAAATCCTTAAGAATCAAATAGATTTTTTTTTTGTCTGATTAGGAGGAGAGATGCTATAAACCTATAATCGTGAGAGCTACAGAGTCCCCTTTTTCCAGGGGAAAAAAAATGCCATTTTTCTATGAAATTTTGGAACAGGCCTCCAGAATCTGATGACCTTCATGTACTTCAGGAAAAACAATGGTGCTCTCTAGGGAAGCCCCCCCCTCAGGCTCCAACTTCCAGCTATTAATCAGGAGGAGATTTTAGTGGGCCCTAGAAAACCTCTGAGCTGTTTAATGAAAATGCTGGCTAGCCCTCCTCCAGCTAATGACACCATTAACGTGCATTATTGATAACCTTCTCTTTTAGCTGCTGAAGAGACTGGAGAGCTCCAAGAAATAAAGCCCATCTCAGCAGCAGGGGCTCATTACGTGGGAAGATCCAACAGGAGCAGAGTCAGCTCTTGCAGAGCAGCCTCAGTGCACAGTGCGACAGGTCAGCAGCTTGGGCTCTCAGTGGGCAGGTAGTCCAAGAGCTCTGATATTCATCACCAAAAATAAACAAGAGAAAAGGCTGAAACACGTCTCTGCTGGCACAGATCACCATCCTGCAGAAGTGCTCATCCCTGACAGCAAGAAGAGTTTCTGCTAAGGGTCAGGCTTTGGAGAGCTACTGTGGCATCTAAATCCAATAGGTCACTCTGTACTAGAATATTTCTCAGGACATCATAGAATCATTATCACAGAATCATTAAGGCTGAAAAAGACCACTGGCATCATCAAGACCAAACCCAGCCCACCCCGCCATGGCCATCCCCACATCCCTCAGTGCCACATCCCCACAGTTCCAGAGCACCTCCAGGAACAGTGACCCCAGCACTCCCTGTGCAGCTGTGCTCACCACTCTTTTGGAGTTTTCCCCAATATCCAACTGACCACTCCCTGGTGCTACATGAGGCCATTCCCTCTCATCCTATCCCTGTTACCTGGGGGGGAAGTGCCTACCCACACACCTCACCACAGCCTCCTTTCAGGGAGTTTCAAGGAGCAGTAAGGTCTCCCTTCCCTGAGCCTCCTCTTCTCCAGGCTGAACTACCCCAGTTCTCTCAGCCACTCTCCATAGCACTTGTGTTCCAGACCCTTCAAGTTTTGTTGCCTTTCTCTGGACACGCTTCTACCTTGACACCCTTCTTGTAGGGAGATGCTCAAATAAAACCACCACACATTCAGAAGCCAAAGAGTAATGATTATGAAGCCTGAGGCAAATGCCAGTTTTTAGGCACGTATCGCTACATTATTACTCACAATTCCATATCAGAGATGCAAGTAGCTGGTTTTGAATCTCCCAAAACATAATATTATTTACCAAACAGCAAAACTCTGCTAGCACATTCCTAGTGTATGTAGAGCAGGTTAGCCCAGCAGTGCCTGGACAGAACACAGAGACCGGTCTGCTAAAGCACAGGAGGAAGCTACAATGCACCATGGCATGGAAATGGTTCTCACTTAACCCCTGGGTGCAACAAGGCCACAAGAAAAAAAAATCTCATGGTAGCAGCAATGGAAATGCTGAACTGCAAAATAGTCTGATTCCACCAGAACCAAGTTCTGATCTTGACAATAGCTTCTGTCCAAGTTACACTCCACTACAGCAACTTTATGGCAAGATTCCACCACAAAGAATGAAATGTTTTAAAAAATAAACCAAGCAATAGAATTTAAGTAAATGGTACATAACATTAGTGCAAGCAGAAAAACAAAAGGTAGTTTTGGGCATTTTCTAAAGCTTAACATTGCTACTTGCATTTTATTTTCAAGTGAGTTTTCCCCAGCATGACTGTAGAAGCACATTTAGATCATTCTTCTTGTGCAGCCTTTCACATATGGCAACTGTCCAGCATTTTAACCCAATAAATAGCTGTTGCCACAGTTTACTCATTTACAGAGACCTGAGACCTCTTCCTGCTCAACAGTCAGAGATTTCCCTGTCCTTGCCTTCAGTACAGCAGAGAGGTTATGGGGTGCGTGACTCACATGTGGCCGCTCACATTGAAACCAAGTAGCAGACTAACAGACACTGTGTGATTAGAGCACTGGAGCCTACCAGAGATGGCATCCAATCAAGAAATCCATTCAAAAACAGTTTGCATTTAAGCTCAAAAGCTTAAATGTAGACAACAGCAGGCAAGAAGACAAGATTCCTTCTTTCCTGTCCTTCAACACATGGTGAGAAATTAGCCACAAACATTCAGAGGGTGGAAATATAGCTACAGGATTCCTTGACTATCTTCTATCTCACAAATAGGCATCCTTTATTTGGTAGGGAGAAGCAATGTTTTATTATCCTGTAGTACACAAAGACAATTAAATCAATGCAGTATCTGCAAACCAAAAAGCACAAGCAAAACAAAATAATTGCAGGAAAAATCTGAATTCAAGTACATTTCTCTATAGTGCAACAAGCTTTTACTCGCAATTAAGAATTCTGCTATGCTTTAAATAGAGCAGATGGTTTTGTTTACACCTGATAGCATCCAGCAGGTAAAGTGCTTTCCTCATTGTACAAAGAAGATTAATCAGAAATGTACATTATTCTGTCTCAGAAAACATACGCAGAGACTATGAGCAAAAATAAATCCAGCCATTGGCAGCCCAGTAAGATAGATCTTAGTGCCTCTTTAGGGAATGAGATCTCAAATGTAGCCGTGGTATTCCGTAAGCTGACAAACACTGTCACATCGGGTCCTGTTGTTGTAGAGGAAGAACAATGCTTCATCTATCAAAAAGCGTTGTGGCACCCAAGGAACTTCATTAAGGAGCTAAGTGATGAGTTGCCTACTTCTCGTGTTGAATGGCAATCAACTGAAACACATCATTTTAGCATTGGAAATCAGATGTATTACAATCAGAACACTGGAAGTGGTGAGATGGAGGACAGGGAACGTGGTGTTTATAAAGCCATTGGAGAATGTGACTGTAAGCACAGCTAAAGGCATTAAAAGCAAAAGCTCATTTAAACTAGTGGAAATTCCCTGCATTTTCAGGAGTGTAAAATTTAGGATAGCAATTTAAGCAAGCTCTTATTGAATAAGGAGTGAAGAAATGCATTTTGCAGCACCTAAGATAAAGACAGTGGGAGACCACGATTAAAAAGAAACTGTGGAGTCTGATCTCCTGACTGTGAGTTACAACAGCAGAAATAGTGATATTCACTATTCCTATTATTTTGATACCTAGTTGCAGCATGACCCAGTAAAATCCGATATTATATATTTCAAATATTTTATCCAGGGGGAACAGTAATGCATTGTTATTATTTTTTTTAATTGTTAGTAAAACAGTTCTCAAATTTGCGTCATTTTCAAAGACCTTCAAAGAACCCTGGAGTTTCTCATGCTCCAAGGGCTATAGCCAAGGTGAGCTATAAAATCTCAGCACTGATTGCTATTATTAATGAGCCTCCAGCCTAGAGGAAAGAAGGAACAATTCCATTTAACTGAAAGATAAAGTAGAACCCTTTCAATACTTCAGTGCTTCCGGGTTCTATTGAAAAATGAATTACAAGGTAAGTAGCCAAGAGCCTATATGTGCATCTTACTTTATTAGAAATATATACGTACGTATTGGAGGCTATCAAAGGTCAGGAGGAAGTCTCCAGGCTGATACAATTTATGCAGCAAGATTTTTTCCCAAGAACATAGCTAGTCCAATGCTCAAGGCAGGAAAATGGCTGATGGTGAATGCATGGATGACGTTACCTTCCATTTGCCCTCCCTGAGGATTCAGGTGTCACTGGAAACAATTCCTTTCTTTAAACAAATGGAAACAGGCATCTGTTGTGTTCACTGCAGCAGAAATCTTGATCTGGCATTAATATTTCTTAACCACAACGTAGAAAAATCCAAAAGTTCATCTTTGCTCCTATCTCATGACAAAACCCAATAGCAACATTGTTTGATACCTGAATAAAAGATGGAATTTCTCATCAGTGCCCTTTTCCCTAAATTTTTTAGCAGGCTATCGAGTTAAATGTCACGTTTAAGTTGTGAAACACACTGCCAGAAATGATCACGTAGCACTCATGCTTACAGGCTCATTAGTCTATTTTTCTGCTTGCATGTGTCTCAAGGAAAGCTGGGTGCACGCAAGGGATAGAGACTGCTCAGGAGCACGCATTTAAGTTTGTCTTGTATTTCTGAAAGTCCAATACCACGATTAAACTCCTGCCCTTCCCAGTCGATCTTCTGCATAAAGGAGAAGAAAACACAACCACTGTTATCAAGCAACTAAGAAACTATGTTTCTTCTTAATGTCACATTAAAAATGAAGCTAATTAAGACAGACTCTTTGGAAGTGCTAAAAGTCATTGATTTCTTTGGTAAAGTTTTAATGCAGTGAATATAATCCTGGAAAAAAAAAAATGAAATCAATATAAACTTGATGGTGTTTGTAAGTTTCTATTTGTGTAATGACATTAAGCACTCTGGAATTTAAAGCGTATTCATTTTGACTGCAGTGACATTTTGAGATACAAGAAAAAATTGTTCCAAGGTTATATGAAATGTCTTCAAAATGGAATATCTTTAACACTTTGAGATATACTCTCTAAGGTGAAGCATTGCCTAAAAAAAGTGCATTTATATTCATTTGTATTCCAGAATATGTTTTTCTATCAGCACATCAATGTTTCAGATTGTGTCAGGTATACAGAAATATCAGCCCTGAGAACCAAAGACCTCCAACTTACTCATGAACACTCACAAGTGCAACATGCACCAAGCCATATTTTTGCTTTAAAATGCCACATCCTTATTTTATGCTCATTAGACAATAATGCACATTTCCACATGGCAAAAGCTATTCTGGGACATAAATACAGCCCATTCATCATCTCCAATAGGATTTTTCAACTGAGCACGAGTTGAATCACCGGTCAGCAATGGTGGCAAACCAAGTTAGATGAAGGAATACAGATGATGTAAACGTTCTGGTTGGAAAAGACCTCTCAGATGCCTAAGCCCAAACACAACCCACCCCACCATGCCCATAGCCATGTCCCTCAGAGCCACATCTCCACTGTTCTGGAACATCTCCAGGTGAGGCCACCACCTCCCTGAGCAGACTGTGCCAGTGCATCACTGCTCTGAGAAGAAATTGCTCCTAATTGGTTCTAATGTCCAACCTGATGCTTCCCAGCACGACTGAAAGCCATTACTATCGCTAGGTTGGCTGCATATTGCCAGGCAGCCCTTAAAAACACCCAAAGTGCAGGTGAGAAACTCTCGTGCCCACCCGCCTCTTACTTGATCTTAGTGTGTTTCTGAGGACTGTCATGAGTTAAACACACTTTCTGCAGAAAAGCAATGGGTTTTTAAACATCGAGCATTTGGGTGCATTCAACTGTCCCTGAAAATAGAGGGATTGACCCAATACACTCTTGATTCAAGAGGGCTCTGGTGAGTTTGCCAGGCTGAAGTGCAACTTCACATCATACCTGCCTTTAACATTCACGGTCAGTAAAGAGATTTATGGGATTCTAGAACACTGGCTGTTCTTTCAGAAGTGATACTGTGTGGTTTCAAGGACTTTCTACAGATATTGCTTGCACCCTTCTGATAAAGTCTATTCCAAATAAATTTAGACGTATTCTACACAGATACTGCAAATTGAGATTTGCTTTTCGTCACCTCAAACTGTCCAACTTAAGGTAACTACGAAATTGCTGCTCAGACTACTAAGGTACATTTGAGACCCTCTCTTTTCCTCCTGCAGCTCCTAAATCAGACATCAACAGCCATTCTCCTACAAAACCCTATTTGGCCCCAGATGAATTTATCATTTCTGAGTAGCGAGCAAGACACTGACCCTGCAAACACAGCATGAGACCAGGCCATGCAAGCTGTATCCTAATGCACATGCACAAGGGGGAGGCATTTACTAAATTTTAAGTGCATGAATTAAGAGCCTTAGTAATACTCCTTTAACACAGTGCTTTGGGTGCAACATACCAGGGGCTTTGCATGCCTCAGGAACTGTGCCACGTCATCCCTGCATCCCATTACACCCAGAACTCTGATGTTCAGAGCAGCTAAGTGGATTACAAGAGCAGAATTTGCTGTGGCATGCAAGGAGGCTTCCATAACTGTGGGCTATGTGAGCAGCCACAGCTAAGTAACATTCCTCATTTGGATTCCACACACACACACACACACACACACTATATGTAATGCCTTATGTCATTACAATTCTATTTTTGTGCATAAGATGAGTGAGAGGACATAGAAATTGCTACAGTAGAGGATGCTATCAGGTATTTAAAGACCAACTAGTACTCACTTCCATCTATGTCAGTGGAGCATTTTCACAAATGCTTCATAGAACAGATCATTCATTGTAACTTTTGAGACAAAATGTTTTGGCTCTCACCCCATGGCCTCTCCCAAGGGTCATGTAACTAAGGAAGGAAAGATGGAATCACATTAATGTATGAATATCTGAGCAATATCCTCCTCCAGGAACAGCTCTACTGACATCAATGGCTATGAGCTATGATGTAGGTACCATTTTTTCAGTATGCCAAAATTCTCATTCCCAACTTGTTTGAAGCCCATATTGCCATTATGGTATGTATTTTAAAACAGTCATTGTGACAGGAGGAGTCTCAAGCATCATAACAATTTGCGGTTACTCTGTCTGTTCGTTCACTTCAAACTGTGAAAGTAACTGGAATTAAATCTAACCCTCTAACCCACTCTTCTGCACATGTCAGAAAGGGAAAAAATGAAAGTGCCATGGAAAGAGGCGATAAGGAATCCGCAAATGAATGAAACTCAAGGGCATTAAAAACCCATTTATGGTAAGGTAAACAGATGAGAAAAGTAATGAACATTTCATTTTTCCCCCCTCAGTTCTTCACTATTGCTATCTAGGTGGAAAGGAGCCGGAGGCAGAGATTTGGGAGATCTATAGCTAATGTAATTAAATTAATTAAATTCCAAGAATTGAAGAATCATTAAGGTTGGAAATGACCTCCCAGATCCCCAAGTGCAACCCCAGCCCAACACCACCATGCCTATAACCACATCCATCAGTTCCACATCCCCACAGTTCTGGAGCACCTCCAGAGACGATGACCCCACCACTCCCTGAGCAGAAGAGGAGGAGAGTAACCCCAAACAAGATACTGACATGCATTAATAAATAACAACAGCTAAGACTCCAAATTAAGGGTTTACACTTTGGAAGAGCACAGCCTGCATCTTTTTGCCTTTGGCAATGGGACACGAGAACAGCAGAGAAGAAGTCCTGCTTCTTTCAGCCATCAGCCTACCCAAAGTGAGAAAAAGAGAAGAAACAGAGCAACTCAGTTTTGCACTCCAGGGTTTTAACCAAAAAAGCTGCAAATCTACTGATGCCTACAGAGCCATGATCAATTCGTGCTGCCAAAGCAACCTGCAGTCAGGGACCGAGTGCTGGCAGATGCTTTCATTATGCTGTCCCAACAGGTGCTGTTGTGCTGTCATTAGTCAAAACAATTAGAAAACTCAGATGTTAAGACAATATCTGCTGAATTTAGAATAAGAATAAATTCTCCTACAGAAGAAGTTCAATTCAGAAGTTCACTCATTTGTTTACCTGTAGAGGAATCCTCTCCCAGCTTTAAGACTGCTTTAGCCAAATTAAATTTAAAAAGTGATAGATCAGCATCTTCTGTATAAAAAACAGTGAACTACGGTAAACAGAAGACAAACCAAAGCTTTCTGAAGACACCAACCCTTATACGAAGATTAATCTTGCTAGCAATGCACATGCTCTCATGACAGATTCGTTGTTCTAACATTTATCAGAGAAATTGATGGTCCTTGGAGGCAAGAATACACCACAGAATAACACCAGACCATTCACAGCACTTGTGTTACTTCTCCTATGATATGCCAAAATATTTTCTATTCAAACTCTTCTCTAGAACAGTGGCTGTTTTAATTGCAGAAGTATTTCTGCAGGTTGAAAAAAGAATCCAAATCACAGAGCTGAAAGATTGTAGGACTGCTTATTACTCCCCCCTCACCCCCCTTTGGTTCTTCCAAAATAATTATCATTCTATTTATTTCCATTGTAATAGAGGTTCTCTATAATCACAGACAACAGAAGCATACACAGAGCACAAAATGTTCATAACCAGGAAAACCCAAAAAGCTGCACACGTAGAGGCAGTCAGAACAAGAGAACATAGAAAACACTGGGAAATGGTGATCCAGTGGGGATGAACAAAGAAAATCTGGAGGTGGTAGTTGTGCTCCACTGTCCTTTGGTAAGCCTGCAGGTAATGGAACCTGGGCAGAGTGACTTTCTGAGATATGATTATCATAAGCTCTTTGGAGACTTTGCAGTACATATTTCAGCAGACAACAAGAGGCAGAAATAAGCTGTTGCACTGATCCAGAATCTGGTCTGAGATACCTGTTTATGACGAAGGACAGCCAAGTAACATGTGCTAGAACTGTTCAAATTCCGCATTCGTTTGCACTTTGTACTTTGATGTAGAGCAACCAGGACTGCAATTTGGAAACATTATGACAGTAGAATCCCAAGCGAAGGCTTTGCCTTTAGTAAAGCAAAGCACAGAATCTATACACAACATCTGATGACAGACTCGAACAGAACACGTTTCGAAGCTGACATCATTTCAACGATTCAGTTTTACACTCCCATTCTATAACTGTCTAACATTACCCTCATCAAATTTTTCCAAACATACAGAATATCTCCTGAGCTCTGAGACAAGACCTTAACACGTATTCCACATCATAACAGCTATGATAAAAATGCAGGTCAACTGTAACAAATATTGGGAAGTTATTAAGTAAGGTGAGCATTTCTTCAGCGTCTTTAGGATACGTGCTCTACTACTGCTTATACCCAATGTGCCTCCTCTGAAATAATACATTTCTCATCCATGCAAAAAGATATTTAATCACTTGGTCTATGAAGAGATTTAATCACTTAGCCAAGAAACTTCATTTTGTTTCAGTGGCAATAAAGAGCATCATCCTGATCTTATCACAGCTACAGATTGCAAAGCTTAAGCAAAGTTATGCCTTCTGATGCAATTTTATAGCTGCTATCAAACAAACAAATAAGCAAAATTGTTAGCTCCATGGAGCATCTTCAAAGCTTACATTTTCCTAAGTAGTTCACTTGACAGAGTAGCAAAGCAGCAAGCAGTGCAGCATAAGAAGCACAACTCAACGTCCCCCTCTGAGCTCTGCTCCTCTCCCTGCCACGTGAACAAGTTGCTATTACATCAATAAATCGTTTCCTAGATTATTACACGTTTTCACTGTCCTCATGCTCTAACTGCTGTCCCAGGAGCCAGGTCGGGCATCCAAATGCACCACTTATAGGAACTAATTTCTTTGACACTTCTCTACACAGAGCCCAGAGGAAAGAGCCTTCATGGGTACAAAAGCAACCGGAGAGATGCTTCAAGGCACAACAAGAAGGTAGGAATTATGAATAGTTATGATAAATACATAAAAACACCAAGCTATAATCCATAGAAGTCAGTTGAGAAGGAATCTCATGAAATGTTGCTGTCAGTGACAGCTCTCCCATGCTGTGTGGTTGTTTTTTTTTTTTTATATTTTAACCATGTACATTTCCTGAAGAGCTCTGAAGCACACAATAAAATATCTCCTTCACAGACACTAATTAGGTTGTTTTCCTTCAATTAGCCACCTGCTTTCATAAAGGCTGGAGGAATTCCATAAATTTGACATTTCTCTGCCGGATTTGTGCCAACATCTAACAAAGAGTTAAGAGTTATTGAGGGAAGACAGAGGGACAGTCTGAATAAGCTTTAGTCGCCTCAGGAAACAAAGCTAGCATAGATACATGATTTATAACCACTTCTGAAGACAGACGGTCATCCATCATGCAAAGCTCAGGAGTTAATTTAAAAAAAAAGATAGAAAAAAGCGAGGGGAACAGACACCCTTCTGTGCTTGAAATACTTGGGGATTTTGTGAGGTGGAGGCAGAGCAATTGCCATTCGTAGAGTCATTTTGGTTGGAAAAGACCTCTCGGATACCCAAATCCCCAACCCAACCACCATGTCCATCAACCACATCCCTCATTGCTGCACCTCCATCATTCTGGAACACATCTAGGGACAGTAACCTCACCAGTCCGTGGGACAGTGTCCTTTCCTACAAAAGAGCAGAGCTGCTGCTGGATGGACCAACAATAGTCAGGAATAGGGAGGAGGTGATAGGTCAAGTTCTTTTTAATCCTTGAAAAGGTTTCACTGAAGTTTGATAAAGTGAAAGATCTCCTAAGCTCATCTTCACCGCACACAGCTCGCTTCAAGTTAAATTTCAATGCTAACCCTGACAGGCAGTAGACAGTCTTTAGAATCTGACAGCAATATTGCACAGCACAAAGTGGAGAGATAATAATAGTGTCTATAGCAACCTACACTGATCAAGAAAAGCTCAAAAAAGCTCATACCGTTCATAATAGTTCAGATGATGGCAGCATTGACACAGATTTTTATTTATTTTAAACTTTTCCCCCAGCAAAATTAGAACCATGATAGGCAACAAAAGACCTCTTGTATTCACACGGAGATGCTGGGAGGGAGAAACAGCTCATCTGCCAGCTGGCAGGTCAAGCGAGCGTTGTTAACCACCCAAATTCTTCTTCCTGCTAAACTGTACTTGGAATTCGAGTAACTGCACAGAAGATGCTTCGTTTTGCGGCTTTCATCTGTGTTATGGATCATTTCTCAGCATATATTGTGCTATGTGTAGTATAGCAATTATCACACCCAGGCCATCACTAAGTCAAAAGGAGAGCATGTCCATTGGGCACTGCTCTGTCTCTATGGTTGGGTAACCCACACAAACCAGGTTTTCTACGGAGCTTATTTTAAGACAAAATCGTTGCAGGGAAGGTTGGTTTCTTCTTTCTATTTTTTATACACACAAGTCATAAATAGGTTTGTATTACATATAAAAAAGGATTAAACTTTTCGTTTCATAGAGTTATAGTGATGCATTTAGAAGCAATACATATAGAGCCATATCCAAAGCCAGCTAGAGAATGAAGTGTTTAACATCACTGCCTGCTGCAGCTCAACCACGCATCTGAGCAGTCCTCGCACAGCAGGGCTTGAGACACTGAGAAACTTCACCACAGAGAGAAGAACTTCTCCAAAGCCAAGGAGAAATTCACAGCAAGGAAAGGATTTCCTTGCAACTGTCCTGCAAAGTCCCCAGGTGGAATTGTACCTCCTCAGCAAGCCCATACAAAGCTGGGCTTTGCCCTCTTCCCGTCCCAGGCTCATACAAGCTTCCAGTCAGAGTCTTCACATCTATCGAGTGCCTGCACCCATCACAAGAACTACTTCCCAAATAGAAAGCTAAACAGAGAGTTATTTACCCTTTCAAGAGGCAGCACCGGTCTTCACAAACCTCAATATTTGGGGCCACTTGCTTCATCAACATCCCACCAGTTAACACAACAGTCAGTGTCCCAGACCAGCAGGCTGCACTCAGCCCAGGTCTCACAGCATAGATGCTGTTGGACACCCTGGTTTCATGCAGGCAGTTCTGTCCTACAGAAAAGGAAAGACGCCTCAGACAAAACGTCGTAATCCCAAATAGCTTGAGGTACTGTTGGCTGCAACGGCCTTCCTCAAAACACAAACACACTGGGCAGTAGATAACAACAGCAGCACAGTCTGAACCATCTTTTGCTTTGAAATTCTCCGTGTACTTCATGGAGAACTTTCATAAATCCAGAATCCCTCAGGGCTTTCTCTATGTGTCCTTACTGAACAGGCACCAACTGAACAGCTAATCCTGTTCAGACCCAGGAAACAGCCCAACTTGCAGAGCTCTCCATCACCCTCATACGCCCCTGCTTCACAGCTGGGTTTCTGCTGGCTTAATCCATGCAGGAGCACAGCACCATACTTCTTGCTAAGACAGTTCCATTGTCAAAGAGCCCCAATTATGCCTGATTAACCTGTAGTGATAGATTCTCTTTCCTGTACTAATTTGGTGTAGAGCCGATGATTAAATCCTCATTTCTAAGGCAGACCATATCTCTCGCATAAAAAGATCACTGCTAGACAGCTATACCACATACCCAGTTAATTATGATTTTTATAATTTGGGCTCCTAATGGTTTCTTAGTCAGAAAGCAGTTATAGAAAAGCTTTAGTACATAAATACTGCATAAATTATCATATTTTAAGACAAAAAAATTGGTTGGCATTCTAAAGCTGACAAACTGCATGTTACAGTAGTTAGAAAGAGCACAGAGTTTATGTACAACCCGCATAGAAGTGCGTATTGCTCCTATCCACTTCTTACAAACTGGCAATCACAGATGGTCTCATAAAAGACTTGGAATTGAAAATAGATCTCTGCATTAGGAATGTGCAAGTTCTACATCTACATTAACAGATTTGTAATTCACAGCATGACATTCAATGGAAGACGACATGGTAAGGGCGTTGTACATTTTAACATACTTACATAATGAGCAATTAAGTTGAATATACTCAGAAATAGAGTTTTCTGTAGGTTGAGAGAAATCTACAAGTAATCGCTTTCCTGTCTAGAAATTCTGATGCCTTGGGTGGCTTACATGAGCTTTTTGCTGCGTTGACACTGCACATTTTTCATACAACAAAGTTAACTTGACCTCAAAGAGGAAGGAAGAGCCATTTTGGAAATGAAATAGCATCATTCTGGAGTACTTGACAGAATCACTGCAGCACCATTTCATTTTTTCTAGACACCTTTAAAGTTGTTCCCAACACCCCAGGCCCTCTGCACACAGCAGTCATGCATAAGAACAAGGAACAATGTGATTTTGTTGATGGAAATAAAATAAGCTGCAGTCAACTCCTTTGTTCTCTGGCACCAATCCACACCACCAGTCCTACCACACTGCAGCTCAAGGATGGAGGACCGCCTGGTGACTTCATAATTAATCCAGATAGGCGTCACGCAGCAGCAAAGTGACCTTATTCCAATCAGTGAGAAAGGCAATAAGAAATACCTGCGTTTGCAAGTCCCTCTGGAAGCTATTTGCTCTATAAATCACATAGTCAATAACAATTCATAACAAATGGGGCTTGTTTTAGTTTAGTTACTTCCAGGTTGAGTTTGGAAACTCAAGCACACAGAGACAACCTGTGCTAAGCAGCTTTACATGCTGGAAATGTTGCAGCATGCCTCTATGTTGAGTTCTTCAGGTTTTTGCTACTCCTGCTGTTTTCCCCTGTATGTTCTGTTGTTGACTTTCCCATTTGTTTCATATTCATTTTAAAGCAGCTTTTTTTGTTTAAGTATTGGTTCTAAGCTAAAAAGGAGAAACATGAAAGGTGAGCTATCGTTGAGGCTCTTCCAGGAGCCCAGACCTGCATCAGCATCGCAGGGATCCCAGCACTATCTGTCCCATGCCAGGGCTGCTCTCAGCCATCCTAGAAAGCCAAATCTCCAGCTGAGCTCAGGCAATACTTGTCTTGGGAACTACATGCAGCTTCTGGACTGGCAGCAGTGCTACTTCCACACTGAGGATCTGGTAGGTCACACAGTGACCCACTATTCATCACTCTCTTAGGTCAGAAAAACTGCTTTGTAAACACAATTTAGCCCACGAGTCATGATTTGGCCTTCTGCTCTAGGAAAAAAAAAAACCAGCAGCTCAGCCTCCCTTTCCTACACACCTCCAAACCCAGGAGGAACATGTTCTGGATGCCCTTTCTTCCAGGGTGGGAAAGAGAGAAAGCTATAGCAGCATCGTTACCCTCTGACCTTTTCTTCTCTATCAAGTTCTTCAGTATCAGTATGTGAAGAGCAACAAGAGCTTGACTTTCTGCAGCAACGGGCAGCAAACTGCATGCATTTATCTGCAGGACCTCTGTAACACTGGTGATCAGTGAAAAAGAGAAACAATTACACAAAGTTAATTATGCCTCAATCCATTCAAACACCACGATGAGACAGCAGAGGTGCTGCACAATCAGGCTCTCATCTCCCCACCCCAGAAGGGATGCATATGGTGGTCACAAACGTGAATGTTTTCCAACGTCAGTCACCAGCAATGCCATTGAGAATTCTTTAGCAAAAGCTTTTGTAGCTAAAATTGCGTTAAGAAAATGTATTTTAGGTTTACTAAGTTTAACCAACTAATTCTGTATGGGCAAATGGAATGACTCATTTCACAAGTGCGTCGCATTTACTTCTCAGCAAAATTAATCTTGAGGAAGGAAAGCTGCTTCTGTAGTAGTATAATTGTACTTAATATTGTGCTTTTTTCTCCGTCTTGCCTCCTAGGGTGGTTCATATTTTCTCATCCCAAATAAAACAAGTGGTGAATCACAATGAAAAGCTGGTATCAATTTAAGTCTCCACTTGACGGACAACAAAGCCTTCAGCAAAACTTCAAGTAGTTTAAGGACTTCCCCTACGTGCTGTGTTACAGCACAGCAATTCCCCCATTAGAATCTCCTGGTTAGAGAGTATCATGGTTTCTGCAGTGCCACAGCACTGTCAGAGGTCTTTGCAGAGGTACTACATGAGTACTATACTATAAGGCTGATACTATAAGGCTGTGTTATGCAGTGGCACAGCTTTACCTGAATTGGAACAAAAGTGGTTTTGAAGAAGCCCTGAATCTGTCCTACAAGTCTCTCTGTATTGAGAATAATTATGAGTAGACTGCAAACATGCATCATTAGATGAAGACAGTAAAGGATCTTTCAGAAATCAAGGTAATTTTCAGGAAAAAAAGGAAATTTGTTTTAAGAACAGAGATACGACAGCTTTGATTCAAAGCCACTCACCCACAAAGGCAGTTCCCCTTTGTTCCACGCGCTCTCACTTCATCCTTCAGAATATCAAAACACTTTTTGAAGCTCACGATGTGATAATTTGGGCACTAAATACAGGATGTTTATGCAACTGGGAAGAAGTTGTTCTTAAACCAAAAGTCACCAGAACCAGAGGCTGTTTGAACATCCTCCTCAACTGAACCGAAGCAGAAACGCCGCTGGTTGATTTTTGTTAAATTAGAGCTTTTCTTCAAAAAAAAAATTATTAAAAACAATTTTCAGGAATGAGGTCACCTTATGCCCTCCAACCGACCCTTAAAATTTCTCATTATGACATACCAAATTGAATTTTTCTTTTCCTCCACCGGTTCTCCCGCAAGCTGTGCAGTGAGTTTTCATCTGCAAAGCCCAAACGAGGCCATAAGAAGCGTCTTTGTAGTAAGTTGTTTTACAAAGCTGTCCTACAACAAGCACAAAGCCAGCTTAGGCAAAGCATTGGCTAGGAAGAAGTACTGGAAAATCATCACTTTTAAGGCAATGTTTTATAATAATAATAAGATACACACCAGTTTGGATGGATCAGGAGTGCAGTGGTGTCAGCAGTGACCAATGGGCTGCTGGCAAGACGAAGCCATTTGTCAGGGTTTCAAGGGAAGTTCATGAAAACAGAATATTTTTACGCAGAGACCTTTAGATTTGGAGGAATCTCAATTCAAAAAAAAAAAAAAGCTAAAAAACATTTCCTTGAAGATCTCCAAGACAATGCTTTCCAATGTACAGATTTGGGAGGCTCTTACAATTTTTCAGTGCGACTGACGGAGTTCTGAAAGCAGCCATTACGCAAGCACAGATCCCCACCCTGTGGGGGATGCAAACAGAATCCATTTGCTTGGGTCCTGGCAAGGAATGGCAATGCTATTGTCTGACATTGCCAATGCAGAACAAGGTGACATCATTAAGGAACTTAGTCAATCTTTTAGGGAAAGAGGGCAATGGATGTTATGCTCCTCTGGTGAAAACCAGAAAAGAACGACTCGTCCTTCAGTTCCAAGCTAAATAGAAGCCAGGAAACAGCTTTAAGCAGAAATAGGCTCAGAATATTGCATTTAATTAAACTAATCTGAAAGCTGAGAGCCATTATTTAATAAAAAAAGGTTTTATCTTCTGAAGAAATCACAACTGTGCTTTTGGCTGACAGCAATTTTGAGTAACGATCACATTAAAAGGGCTGTGGATTTATAGCTCCAAAAGAGGAGCAAAGAATGAGGGCGCGGGGCAGGGAGAGAAATCATCTAGTCAGAAAGTGCAGCACAGCTACTGCTCTGGGATGATAATTTTGAGTAACTTTCACAATCCAGGTGCAGAAAAAGTATTCCCAGAAATGTTACCAGGCAACTGTACTGCCTGCAGACAGCAGCCTGACCACAGCTCTGCTGCCTGCATTCCTCCTTTGAGCTCCTTGGATCACAGGAGCAGCACCATGAAGAGAAGATGCCCTCTTCCTCCCCCAGGGAGGAGAGAATTCCAAAGTGGAGTTTAAGCTTTGCCAAGGAGACTCCAAGGAAACTTTTTTTGAGCACAAAGTGAAGTACAGTGAAGCCCTGAGCAATGAACACATTTTCTGAATGAAGGACTGGTTCTGTTTGTCCTTTACTTCTCCCCCCCCCCAATCAGCATCTCTTAAAAAAATAGTTTAGGTGTTTAAATCAAGATAAAATTCCACAGAATTCCGAAGTTGGAGAGCAGCACCTTGGTGCAAAGCTTCACTATCAAAAGAACAGGCCTACAGAATTTACTTCCATTTCTTTCTCTGTTACCAAAGATTTCCAACTCCATCCTCAACTTATTTTGTGTCTGTAATTACAAGGTATGAGTAGAATAGAGTAGAATAATAATAAAAGTCTAATAGAAGCCCTGCTTTCCTCTTCACCAAAAACTTGCATGTATTGGTTCAGATAATCTCAAGGTTCCAACTCCACAGACATAAGCTGGCTGCCAACAGGATCTCAGGAATGAGGATGGGCTCCCTGCCCACGGTAGTGTTATTGCATCTCTTCCAACATCCTTCAGATCCTCTCTATCTGCATATCTTGCCTTTATCCTCATTTCCCCTCTTTTATAACAGAAGCTCTTAAATACGGGTTTTTAAATCAATTGCAAACCGCACATCTAACAATAAAAAAGCTTTGATACACATTTGTTGAACATACATAGATCATTTTTGCACAAAGGAAATTAATCCAAATGAGTCTGTGTAACAAAAGCACTGGTGTAAGAATTAGTTCCATACTACTTTAATATAAGTTTAAATTTAACGTAACTAATGTGATATCTAATAAGCAACATCCTTTCCAGCAATGCCCTCATTGTAGTTAGTTTAATATTTGGTAAAATACAATAAATGTGCTGGAAGAGAATTCTTAACTAATTATATAATGGATCATTGGATTTAATGATAGCATATCTTGCCAGTCCCCCAGATTTGCTTACACAGCAGAGTTAAACAATAGATAATAAACTCAAAAGAGGAAAATCGATTTTTAAGGGGAATTTTTGAGACTTTTAAGGGGACACCATGATGTCTCTTCTTATTTCCCAAACCTATAACATTTCTACAGGTGTTGCCTAACCTCTTTGAAGTATCTGTCACTCAAAGGCTTCCCATGTTCTTCTCGGGATGATGGAACCAATATAACACATTATTCAAGATGGAGGCACACTAACACCACAGATACATTTTGTTTTCTATTCCTTTCCTTGCACATTCTAGTACTCAGTTTGCTTTTTTGGGTGCTGCTGGCATTTCCAGTATTCCCCATAATTCCAAGTTTACATTTCACAGCATTAACAGTTAATCCTCCTGCACTACTAACCAAAATACACGTGCACATACATATATACATATATATATATATGGGTACCAAGTGTTCTGAAGTCAAACGCAGTACTTGGTTGAATCTGATTTCAGATTACCATGGCACTGAAATCAAGATCATTAAAATACATACTTACACTTGTTTTCTGTAGCAAAAGAGCTATCATCTTTATAATTTCCAAGCAAGTGCTGCAGTTACAACGTGCTAACGAGCTGTAGTCCTTATAACAAGCTGGCAAGGTTAAAGGCTTGGCTAAAGCTGTACATGCCGGAGTTTATAGCAAGTGGGAATGCAATGAGAAGACAATGAACTGTTGCCACTTCCCAGTTAAAATGTTTTAAGATCAAAACGTTTCCCTCATGCCCCCACTCCCTCCTCCCCCCTAAAAAACCTTTTGCTTTCTTGTTCCTATAACTTCTCTATTCAGTCCTGAAGCCCCATTACATCTCTGCTAGAGAGCTGAGCGTTGCTTAGAGTAGAAATGCCATTTTATAGTGCAGGAAGATACAGAAAAATAATGTAAAATAAAAATGAAGCATCTTGTACATACCAGAGAATAGGATTTGTTAAGTAGACCAATTAGAAAAGAGTCTGCCTGAGCCACGATTTTTTTTAAATGAACTGTAAAGGTTAACTTCATTACAGTGACACTGTTCTACAACTCAAAATCACATTCCTGCACAGAGCTGCAGAGCACAATGGTTTCACTCTGCCTTGTTCAATAAAACATGCAGTTTAGTAGCCTCTCCTAGAGCACAGCCTTCCTGCAGAGCAGAATAGGTGTTTTAAGTTAATTACCACTATTATACTTTGTCTTGCATAAGTCAGCACCATAAATACAAGAACAAGCTCTCTCCTACCCCATCTCCTTCAATTTGGTTAACTTACTGTAATCAGCTAACCAACAAATACAACAGCCCACCAAATATCACAAATACATTCACTGAAAACCCTTTTTACACAGAATATTAAAATACTAGGTACTTTTAATCCCTTTTTAGCCATATAGCAAGCTATTGAGTACACTAGATCTCTACCATACCCTAGAACTGCCCATAAACAAGGCAGTAATGGCACCCAACGCACCCAACCTCCCACCCATACACCCAACCTAATCCTTTTCCCCCAGTCCTCAAGAAACTCAGCAGCTCCTCAGCAAAATCTGAATCCGCAATAGCAGGATCTGCTTCCCAACAGCCTATTTTCACTTCACACAAACCTGAATCCTGTCTCCATCTCCACAGATTCTTACCCACGTTCTGCCACAGCCTCTTCAGCCACGCAAAGACAGCAGACAGAACCGGTTTCCAGAACCTCCCCTGACCCATCATCACTCTCCCTCCTCTCCAGCTGCAGCTTTTTTAGGGTACTTTACCTGATAATCATCACTTTAACCCTACCCCCCCTCATTAGGCTGACCCTTAACTCTTTTTTCTAGGGCAGAAAGCCGTTGCTGAAAGCAGGGTTTTTTTGTTTTTGGGTTTTTTTTTTTTTTTCCCCACAACTAGAAATAACATTTTCTTCCTTGATGTGCTTTCCCAACAACACTTGAGAACTATTTAAATTCTCAGTGCAAACGTGAGGGGTGGGTGTGGGAAGCTGCTCTCATTCATTCTGTACTAATTTGGGAGTAGAGTTGCCAGCCCCCATTGTCTGCTGTCAACTGCTCTGGTTGAAAAAATGGGGGAAAAAAATGGAACCAGACACACGTGCTTGAATGAAGCCTCGTCTTTCTGAAGTTTAAGTTCACACATCCTTGACACCAGCTCTCACACGCACGTGGCATCTCTCCTCTGCTATTAAATACTGTGAATAAGGGTGTTGAATGTTGAGCTTACTGCTTTTTTTTCTCCCCCCTACTCCTATCAAAATTACATATTTTGATCCCGCAGCGCTCAGAATTAGACTGATAAAATTAACTAAAAGAAGATATAATTTAACTAGGACTGTCAGTTCCTGAAATTTAAAACAATCTGGCACCTAACCAGTGTTAACTGAAAGACATTTGGGAACACAATTAGCAAAGCAGCAAACTCTCAGCATTGCAGCACATGATTCTTCTCTCTCTGGGCTGGATCCTATCTGCAAGGGTTGATCACTAATATCTGTCCCTCCTCCTTCCAGAATGTAAGGAACCACAGCAACAGCCATATTTTCCAGCTACATTAATGTTTACTCGTCTTTATTTGGTTTTATTTGACCATCTGCACTACTGAGGCGCCTCTGACTGTGATATTCACCAGGCAGGTGAACAGGAGGGAAAGAACTGGTTTAAGTGTCTGCTTTCCAGGCAATTAATGGCTATTATCACCTTCTACATCTTGTATTGTTCCAAGAAAATGCTTTTTCTCTGCTTCAGAGTAGAGAGGGCTTATACATCACCTGTTTATGTTCACTCCTATTTTCTTAACACAAAAAGCCCAGAAAGATTTCTTGAGAGCAAACAATGAGGCTAATTGGAGACCTGCTGGAAAGTATTTTGCCACACTGACCCAATTCAGCGTGCTGTATTTCAGCTGGGGCACAAATACCTTTCTGCCATAAGGATTGCCCATGGGACATGTAGGGAAATGCACTGTTGGACGCGCAGAATGGCCAGGGTTGGAAGGGACATCAACGATTACGAAGCTTCAACCCCCCTGCCACATGCAGGGCCACCAACCTCCACATCTAATACCAGCCCAGGCTGCCCAGGGCCCCATCCACAATCTGGCCTTGAACACCTCCAGGGATGGACGGGGCATCCACAGCCTCTCTGGGCAGCTGTTCCAGCACCTCACCACTCTCATGGCAAAGAACTTCCCACTGACATCCAACCTAAATCTTCCCTCCTTCAACTTAAGACCATTTCCCCTTGTCCTGCCTGACTCCATTGGCCAAACCACAGAATGACTCAACATTATAGACATGTACAATTAAGCACAGCTTTTACAGTAATTCACAGTAGAAAGCACTAAGAATGACTGTTAAACACATTCTGGTTTGGGGGGGGGATTCTTTTTTTTAATTATCTGGAAGAGTAATGTGAGCATTTATTGAAGGTAGGGAGTTTTTCTTTCCCAAGACAAATACTATATAAAGCTATAAAACCGTATAATATTGGCATTAGGAAGCCACCAGTGGTCTGTATTAGGCAGCACTAGAAATTTTCCAGCTGCTATTCAGAGATGCAGGAATTTCAATGAGAAGCTGTGATTACTATGCAGTAAACCTATAATCAGGAGAACAAAACAAGAGAAGTTGGCAATTTTGCCTCATTGGGTACTTGTCGTCCTGTGCTGCTTACTCAGAAGTCAAAATAAAGTTCCCAAAGTTTTCCCAGAGTAAAAAAGTTCAGCATCACTATAAGAAAAATAAAAGGCTAAATCACATAAATATCATGAGGTTAACTTCCTTTTTTTTTTTTTTTTTTTTTTGCTTACAAGAGGAAGAAACATCTTCAGATGATGGTTATAAATGTGACATTGTCACAGCGATGGCCTATTAAATTAGACAATTACTGCAATTGATTGAGAACACTTGGACAGCACCTGCTCAGAAAGTTCTGATGTGAAATATCTTCCCATAGCACATAGGTCAAGCTTTTGAGAGGATGATTTATTCTAAACAGAAACTTAGTGAATTTCTCCACTCCATTGATCAAATGTATTGGAACACCAAATCCAATTACTGTTTCTGATTGATTTATCAGCATGTTTTGGAGACCTCAGTCCAGAAAAAAAATATTTCTTAACCTTACAGCCCAGGAGGAATCGCAGCTTAGAAATGCAACGTTGTCAGAGAGGAAATATTAGACTGAATATGAGAATACCAACGTGTTTCTGTCAGCAGAGCATCCTCCAGTGCTGCATTCAGTATTCTGCAACACTGCAGAGCACGCACAGATGACCTCATGGCACTGTACGCTGTGTTTTAAGCAGTCAGCCCCATGGGACCTGTAGGGCCATATCTCAGTGTGCCCATCCCTACATCTCCTCCAGCTCCCTCCTGCTCAGACACTTTCCATTTCTCACATCTCTCAGTTAATTGCGTAATTACACAATTAAAAATGGAGGGAAATGCAAAAGTGTGAGTCAATTTCTATTTTATAGCACCTTTTACTGAAGGACAGACTACTGTCCTGAGCCCAGGCCTATGCAACGTGCTTTGCCAATGTCAAATGGAAGTTCTTTAAGCTGGGGAAGTCTGTACAGTGCCACGAAGTTCAGAGATTCCTATATAGACACAGAACTTTTTTTCCTATATTCAAACAAGTAGAATTATAGACCCTGAACTCTTCTCCATGTGACCATTTAAGAAAGAAGTTTCAAAATCAATTTTGAAAACAGAAACACAAGCAACTTGTCAATGTTTCTTCTTAATCACTTTGATTTTCAGCACCTGATTGACTTGACAATTGACTATTTTCATTACTGCATGCCTACTTCTTGACATTTTTCTTGACCGTAATCATAAAGTTAATAATACTCTAATATATGCTAATATTTGCCATTGTTTTCAACACTTCGTGCTGACATTTCCTGCTCAAAAGCAATATGAAATTTATATCACACTGGATGGCTGCAGACCTGGAAGTACAGTTCTATGATATACGCACAAAAACAAATAGTGAAATTTGGTAAACTCACTGTTTTATGATAGCCCATAATTTCACACCTGGAAGTTTGCCAGGAATTGCATTAAAGCTCTGGGGCAAATGATGGGAATTAACTCCGAACATCAGAGGATTTCATTTTATGGTAGAGTGTAAATTTACTTGGAAGGTGATGTATTTCTTGTTGATTTATCCATGCCAGTTTAATGTCACTGATATCTTCAGCTGCTAGAAATGGTAAATAAATGTGATAAACAACATGTGCAGTTTAGTCAAATATACTCTCACTGCAGTGAAACAAGAGAAATATTATAAAATACGTCTGTGATGAAGCACAGAATATAAACCAGTTGCTGTGTTACTGAATTTGACTTATTTCACGTATTGACACATTTGCAACATATCATTTTTGTGGGAATTTGTGTCATAACAGGTACTACCCCCTTGCACAAACTACATTTTATTTTCCTTATGGATTTGATATCTTATTTTCCATTTGAAGATTTCCATTTGCTTTGGATTAGAGCACCCAATAAACCTGTGCAAAAACAGAGCCAAAGACAGATGCCATCATTGTCAAATACAAATAACCCATATCTGACAGCTGCTAATCAAGACAGCTCAAGCAAGGAAAAGATATTGACTGCTATTATCTTACAAAAATAAACAGATTCACTGTTCTGCTGAGGACTTTGCTTGTTAATTCCCTCAACACGATAAATGAATCAATTATTTGTACTTTATTTTTCTATCTTAGGAAATCTAAGTGAATTAATCTAATAAAGAAAGAATTCGGCTCTTCTAGTTTGAAAGCAAAAAGTCATACTTTACATTCCTGTGGAAGAACCCAATGAAATAAATTTTAAAAATTAATAGCCTACTTACAGAAAAGGCAACAGGCACAATATTTTGACCCTCATTAACCCTCTCAAGCCTAACAGTTTCCACAGACTTGCACAAAAATCATAGAGATCATGATTTTGATATACTGAAAGGAAATAAAGGATAAGTGTTTCCTAAAAGGGCTTTCATAACCAGGATGGGATGGGGCTGAGCTCTAAATTAAAATGCCACAGACAGCTGGTGAGAGAACAGCTCCTGACAAAGACAAAATAGAACAGGAGAGAGGTGGTGCGGGCTGCCTGGCAGCTCTGGCACAGGGGAATTAAGAACAGCCCAGAGGGGTTGGGGCTGTCTCCAGCCCCATGCTCCTGCCCAGAGCTGAGCATGATGCTCAAAGGCAATGTAACCCTGGTCATCATCCATCTTACAGTTGTATCTCTGCTAGGTATAAGTTCGGGATCACTGATCCCAAAGCCTTCAAACTTTGCTGCAGTGCTTGCAGACTGGAGGAAAAAAAAAAAAATTAACAGAAGAGAAGCAGAAGTTGGCTGAAGAGGGCTGTCAGCTGGCATTTAAGTAAAGTGAAAGAGAATCTAACAATGCTGAGTGACCCAGAGTTGCACGTGAAGAATCTCAAACTGAAAGAGAAGTCATTGTAGAAGATTCCCAGGACCACCAAAAAATGTTTTCTTAGCAGGAAACCAAAGAAAAATGAACATGCCACATAGAAGTTGTGTAGAAAATTGTGTAGAAACTGCAAGGAGCTGCAAGCTACAGTCTAATCTACTTGGAACAGCAAGAGAGGCCAGGAACATCTCTGTGCCATTGATAGTGACCATCACTGCCCATCCATCCCATACTGCCTCTCAGCCCCACATGCAGGCAGCAACAGCTAGGCTTTGCCATGCTGGATATTAGAAAATTCAGGTCAGATATGAGGAAAAATTTCTTCTCACAAAGGGTGTTGAGGCACTGGCACAGCTGTCCAGGGAGTGGTGGGGTCACCATCCCTGGAGGTGCTCCAGAACTGTGGCACTGAGGGATGTGGTGATGGGCACGGTGGGGTGGGGATCTCAGTGCTCTTCTCCAACCTTCGTGGTTCTGTGATTCTATGTGCTGTGACACAGCCTGGCTCTATGGACACACTATCAGATCAGTGGGTGACATAAGGCATGCACCTCTACAGAATTAATGAGCAGCAAACCAACTTGGGGCTGCATACAGCTGTACAGCATGATTATGTTGAAGCATTGTAGCTCCAAGACATTATTTTAATCGAGGAAAAAATCTCTAGTTATGATAAGGAAAAAAAAAGGTGATGTGGACAGTAAATCCAGTGATTTCTGAGTGTGACAAGAGACAAAATGCAGTCAGAACATTGTTATTCTTTAAGTACTTCGAGGCACTTATGATCATAATTTTCCTCCTCCCAAAAAGCCTACAGTTTTTGAATTGTGTGGCCTGTGACAATACAATTAAAGAAAACAACAGTGTATTTGGTCCAAACAAGATGAAAAATACATGATCCAAGGTTCTCTGAAGCAGAAACCAATTTTCTGTAAAACAAACAACCTCACCTTGTTTTATCAGACAGTCTCTCACTTCTATGGTATATAAGAAATAGCAGTTCTACTCTACTGATGTACATGAAATCAATCTCAGTGATGAGATTCCCTGCTAAACCAGGCTCCTCTATCCTGTAAGTGTAGCACAGCACCAACTTAAACCATCAACAAAATACAAACCAGAGGGCACCCACTACCAAACACATCACAGTGACAACTTGGACTTCTACTTAGTTGTCTCACGTACGGTTGCTTCTTCTCAGGGCCACCAATGGGTTCCCATCAGAATTCTCCATTGCATAAAAATGGCTGAGGTGGATCATGTATTAGTTGGGATTAAGTTTATTAATTAACTGAGCCCATTAAACACATGGAGGATTCACACCTCAAAGTTCAGTTACTGGACGCATATAGCAGCATATAGTTTTGTATTTCTTTATCTATGCAAGACATTCTTTCATCAACCAATGTTCATGAACTAGAGCTACTCCAGTTGGTGTGCAGAATGAGTTGCAAGCCTTCTCTCATGTATATCTGGGAGAGCATACAACGTTGTCCTCTCAAGGACGGCCACTCAAGCCAAAGGCAGGCATTTTTGTTCTGATGCTCCATATGAAGTTCCATAACCCAGAGGAGGATCAGGAGTCCTAGCATCTCCCTGCATCCAGTACTACCACTAAGCCAACAAGAGAGCACAATTATTTTAGAAACTAGCCAGCCTATATTCAGCTGTTTATATATAGTTTTAAGAGCTGACTTTATCACCCACTTTAGAAGTGCTGGCCGCTCATCAGATCAGTAAGTATGCTTGAACAGAAGCAGAGACAGATTGTGTGAAACATGTTGTGATTTTCATGGCTCGGTAAATATAAGCTAAGGAATACAAAAATGTTCTCATGAAAAAACACATAGCCCAAAAAGTAATTGAGGAAAGTATGTGTAACAAAGCCAGTTAGGTATAAATGCAAATGATGCTGCACTATTCAGGACATTGTATAAGATAAATAGAATTTATCCGGTCTATGTAGGATACTAAGAAAAACTCATTCTGTTATTGACAGATGAAGAGGATTTAATTAGCAGCAAGGGAAGAGTGGAAGAAAAGCTATGCCCAGATAAAGGAGACAAAATTTTTAGTAATAAGAACATTTAAAACTTTGTCGAGTGCAAGTTCTCCTGCTTTGAGCCCTTGTTCATCTTCTCACTGATAGCAGGAGGAAGCAAAGTCCTCTGAGGCAAGCTATTCTTGTTCCACTCCACCAACGTGATTCACATTTTCCCTTCAAAAAGCTGATCCTGACTGCGGGTAGAGATGGAATGCAGACAGAGGGGGACCTTGTTTTTGTCTTGTGTGACAACCCCTAATGATCACGAGGCCTAAAAGTTTGTGTGCTTAAAGGATCAAAATCCAGCAGGAAGCATTAACACGTCTTTTTATTGATTTCTATGGACATCGCATGGGACCCTAGAGATCTCAGCACAGATGAGAACTGTAAGATATATCCACAGTCCTGTCAAAGCCTGAAGAATAATAACCTAACATGAAGTTGCTAAATTGGAGATCCAAAGACACCCATCAAAGTTTTATCGAGAGGCACGAACATTTCGAGTGCCATCAGGGTAAGAAGAGCTGTTAGCATGGTAAAAGGGTGCATCTTCTCTTTCTTTTTGAGCCCAGTTAAACGCTGTCATCCTCTACAGAAAAGTTACAAAAGATGCACAAACCCAATGGAAGATGAACCAGATCACACAGGTACAGAGACTCCCAACCCATGCATAGATCAAGGTAGTGGCTGTGAAAAAAGACTTTTGTAGCTTTAACAAACACTCATTGTGCTTTTTTTTTGTTTTTTTTATAATCTGCTGTAGTTTCCATGGGAATAAATAAGAAGTATTACTTTCAGAGCAACAAGCATACATAAAACTACAAGGTAGCCTGGCAAACAAAACAGATTCAGTATATTCTGTAATAATTCATATAATCTGTATCATCCTAAGTCATGGGATGCTTGTTATAACGTTGCTTTGCATCAATGGAGGCCCATGGGAAAAAAAAATTAAGGCAGAAGGTATTCGGTTCAAGAGAAGCTTCCCTTTGTAAACAGGTTAGTTTTTAAGGACAGAAGACGAGACCACAATATCCAAAAAGGCAGATTCACATTCAGAGCTTGAGTAAAACTCAAAGATGAACACAGATTTGCTGCCAGGTTTTAGAGGACTTTTTATCGCCAAGAAAGAGTTCACACCGATTTTGAAGGAAGATGAAACTGGTGAAGAAACACAGCACAAGCATCTGAGGATGCAAGTGATCATCAGGCAAACCTTCAGATCCAAGGAGATCAGAATTGTTGCCTATAATTCTGAAGAAATCACAAATCCACAACACCTTGTTTTTTTTTTTTTTTTTTTTGAAAGCATCGGACATTCCCAACCACTCAAAATCTTTTTGAAAGATGAGCAGTGAGGCCCAGATTTGGCTGAACTCCTGCCTGTAACACAGACTAAGCCCTCAGCTCAGACAGTGTACAATAATTGTAGAATGTGGTCCTTAGGGAAAAAGGCACGGGGACAAAACTCAGGTAGCACTCAGAGGGGAGGAAGTGTTGGCTTGTGTGCAATGCTAGGATTCACATAGCAAACCAAGAGTCTGAAGCCATCTCAGCAAGACCTCCAGGACCCACCTTTAGCCACAGCTGGAGTTGAGTCCTCAGCAACAAATCCCTCTTTCCCAGCACAGGGAAAACGAGGTTTTCAGAAACTATTTTGGGCTCTTATGGAGATTAACGGAATATTTTCTTTTCAACCAAAAGGCCTAAAGTGTGAACAGGTGGCTGTGCTCCCTTTGCTGAAACTGGATGAAGTTACTGGGAGGTTTTGCAGACTTGGTTGTCGCAGTTCTCCCACATTTAAACTACTTCACGTACAGCAGATAACAGAAGCTCTTGCTTTTCTGTGAAAAATCACACCAGAGAACATGACTGTGTGTCTCAGTAGTTCCCTCCTGCTTCCAGGACTG
The DNA here is from genome assembly GCF_905368555.1 of Meleagris gallopavo. Classification (NCBI taxonomy): domain Eukaryota; kingdom Metazoa; phylum Chordata; class Aves; order Galliformes; family Phasianidae; genus Meleagris; species Meleagris gallopavo. The sequence continues at coordinate 2,523,440 of NC_139412.1, read as the reverse complement.
CATAAACTAGTAAAGTTTCGGGGCTGGCATAAACACTCTGAAAATGGTTGGTTTTGGTTTTGTTTTTACTATTTATATGTAGAGCATCAGACTTCCCCCATCAACTACAACACCAAACCCACTGACAAACCTTCTGATAGATTGGAGTAAGTGAGTTTTCACCTGGCTTCCATGGCTGGTTTAGTATTCAGGTTTCTCAGTAGGTTCAATCACAGATCTCTAAATGCTCATCCTGAACCAGGCCAGCAATAAGTTGTGGATCTCAGGTGTAAACTGAGGCCAACTCTACTCAGTATGGTGTAAAACGAGATTAAGTAAAGGCAGAGTTAAACCATCAACATCTGCAGTGCAGGTAAAAAAAGAAAAAAGAAAAAGGAGATAATTCTCTCCAGAAAATAAAAAGCAGAAGCTCTTAGTGTATCACTGAGACAGCTGTACCATTTTATAAAAACAGATTTTCACTATGAAGCACAAAAGCCTGACAATAATTCTCTATTTCAGACAGGAATAACAATCCTTTTGTTCTGGTTGCTCTTCCTTTCAAGTAAGGAACAATCCTTTTCAGTTTTCAGAGTGAGCTAGAAAAGATTACCTGCATCTCATCTCATAATCAAAGCTGTTCTTATCTGTAGTATGATCTATATTTGACTACTTTTTTTTTTTTGCCTGTGTGAAAATACTTCATATGGACTTAGCTAATATGTTGTGTATTACCAAAAAAAAAAAAAGAAAGAAAGAAAAAAGAAAAAAAGGCAAAGCAAAACCACATTCTGTTTCCTTGAAAGTAAACGTAATTTTTTGCTTTGATTTCAGAGATAATAGAATTGGGTCCCAAATACAGCCAGGAAGAGCCAGGAACCAACAGCACACTCAGTGACTCAACAAGATGCAAGGAGACAACACGTAGACTTGGAAAGCCACTGAACACTGTGCCAAGCTTACAGAAAGGCTCTAGGAAGGAAGAACACCAGAAGTTGATGTTAAAAAAAAAGAAAAACAACAAAAAGAACTCCACCCCCAGCCAGCCAAACCTCAGTGTGACAAACCAGTAGGGTCCCATTAGAGGGGAAATGAGCAAAAACTTGTCCTGCACTCTACTGAATGGGAGCACAATGCTATGGAACCTGCTGTGATGTTCCTCGTGTCCACTTGCAGTAAGTTCTGCAGCTGTAGTAAATCTTTCTCTCATCTGCATTCCCTGACATCAGTGTGTAAATTATATCACCGATCTGCTTTTCAAATCATGACCTTTGCAAAAACAGCATCATTTGGTACATCAAATCCCACAGCAGTACGTTTTGCTCAGCTTTCTTGTAAGTTATGTAGAAGAATCTACTTGCCTCTTGACTCACTACAGACATAGTTTCTGAGTTTTGTAAATATACTGTGTACTAACACTCTTCCATGACCATCCTTAAGGGTTGTCTTGGGATGTAGATAAACTAGAGGAAATAAACTAGGGGAAAAGGAGGCTGCAGCATTGCACACCATGTTTGACAGTCAACATGTTTTTTCCTTCCTATCTACATCAATTCCTGCCAGTCAAGTGGGATTACTCATTCAAAGCCAGAAGCACCTACACTGGCTTTAGAACTGAGGCTGAATTCAGGCATTTCTTTCTGTCCTCTTCAAATTCTGCAGATGTCTTTAGCTGAAGGTACAGTGGCAGTAAACACGTGCTATTCACCAAACAGATATTTGTTAGTTCACTGCTGTATCTACAGCTCTGCAGATCAAATCTGAGCAGTCCTGGCAGCATTTGTGCTATCCCAAAGTTTTTATACTACCACCAGCAGCACAGTAACTCCCATCACAAGGAAACCATGGTAAGCAGGCAGCTGTCAGTGAGCTCTGTGAAATGATGTGACAACTTCTACCTGGCTCTTGTGCACTTCACTCATCTCCTGCTCAGGCTCATAGCCTCACCTCTGCCTGGCTGGCTTTCTGTGGTCAGGTCAACCATTCCCACTGACAGTTCCTATATTTTGCCTTTCTTTCAACTAGGACACCAATAAGTACAAAGAAAGAGGTGGACAAAAAGTAGCTAGATTTCAGTTTTAATCATGTCTGTTGGGCACATGGAAAACCACTTGGGACATAATGAAGTCAAACATACTGCTGGGTGTCCCCAGTATCAAGGGTAGGAATTATCTTGATCACAAATATTCAACAATGCCTGTCTTACTGCAGAGTGCTCATTGCACAGACCACATTTTAGTCTAATTTCTTCAACCATAGCGTAATTTGTATTGTGACACAGGCATTCTGGCACATGAATTAAGTATGCTAAAAAGCTTTTCACAGGTATGAGCTTACTGAGTCACTCACTGCATTTTCAACACTATACTACAAGGCAAACTTGAAAGGAGGAGCACGGTATGTCAGACAGGAGCAAACAATCACTCATTTTAGACGCATGTAAGAAGCTGAAATATACACTCGGAATAAGGGTAAAGCTTTCTAATGAGTATTTCTTGCTTTGTTCCACATTCCTGCTTTACAGAGATCCTTTGGTGTTTTCCAGTGCGATTCAAGCAATTGGGTGCAAGCTGCACACAGCATTGCATCTGCACTGCTGTCTCTGTGAGTGCACATCAGCCTATACAGTGTCTTAACAACATGTTAAGAAACAATTTATTTTTAGAAGACGCACTTGAAGTTCAAACCTGTAGCATTCTTTGTGAGCCATTATCTCAGCAATTTAGGCGCTCTTGAAAGAAATACTCATACTCTGTACGAGCATTCCCAAGACAGATTTCCTGTAATAGCATTTTGCACAACAGCATCTTCTATTTGAGAGAGTAAAACACATTTCCAAGCTTCACACACACAAGAGCATCCTGTGTGCCCCCTACCAAGCACAGAGCTCTCCATTCTTTCCCAAAGACTTGGCTTACTCACACCAATAACACTCAGAGTGACCCACTAACAGGTTGTTCCTCACTCACCCGAGTTAATACATGAGGCAGAGTACAGGAAAAAAAAAAAAAAAAAGGAAGAACTCAGACATCACTCAACTTCATTTTTATTTTTTTTAATTGGAAATGCTTGAGTGGGAACCTGAGCCACTAACTGGTAAGAAGTTTTAAATCATCCGATTGAAAATTTTCACACAGGACCCTCATGTTTTACTCATCTTCCACTGCATTTCCAGGCCCAAATTATCCAGAAAAGTCGTTCGTGGAGATATTAAAGGCTTTTAATAACAGATTCCTAGAACAACAAATACTATCCACAGAGAACATCAGGAATCCCAGGAGGTAGCATGTTCTTATCAATATGCAAACATTTCTCAGAAAAAGCAAGCTTTAAGTAAATGTTCAAGTGGCTCAGGATGAGCAGCAGAGCTTTCAGGTTGACTTTGAGCCCTATCAGCAAATTATCATCTTTCCTTTCCCATTTCCAGGTGGAAATTTTAGTTAATCACTTCTCTGAATCTCTTTTTTTTTTTTTTTTTTAAACTTAGGTTTCTGTCCAGCAGCTGCATCTACTCAGCATCAGACTCACTACTGAAACTAAAAGCTGCCACAAAGACCTTGCCATGATAGTTATAACTCTCTGCCCTTGGCCAGAAGCATGACAACGAAACCACGGTTCAGGATGAGAACACTTTTCACTGAGGCAGTCAAGTAGATACATTTGGTATTTCACTTCAAGGCTATATGTGCTTGGAGAAATTGAAGCCTAGGGGAATTCATATCCCAAATGTTGAATATAATGTGAGAGAGGGCAAGGGGCATCAGGGCACTGAGAAGCCCACTTATGAAAGGTAACCACTTCTCATTGAGATCACAACACGCGGCTTCAATCACAAGAGCTTATGCACTAAAGATTTCTCCATAATTTTTGGAAAGGTTTATAGTCAGGTATGTGTTTAGACTTTTTGAAGTGTTTTTGGTGGATATCTACAAATCCCAGAATATTCAGCTTGTCCAATGGCACCAGCTGCTCTGCCCAGCTTTGCCATGTCTTTCAGTAGATTCAGTTTCTGTTCTGCCAGAAAACTGCTTTCTTAGAGAAATGAAAATAAGCAAACCAAATACAAACATCACATCCTTCCTAATCTCCAAATTAGTCAAAATTAATTAGCCTAATTCTTACTTCTCACCATCATCAGCGTTTTACCACTACCATAGCCTAGCCACTATCGGTCCATGTGCACTCAAGGCAATTCTCTGTACCAGCATTCCAAGAGAAACATTAAAATTCTTGGCACCACACATCAGAACACACAGTGGCATCATTTTGTGTGCCCTATGGCCCATTGGGACTGCAGGGCAGCAGGCAGGAACATACAGGGAATTGCCCAGAGGAAAGTACAACCCACATCCACCCACCTCCAAGACCTGAATCTCAGTTTCTCATTTGAAACCAGAAGTTCATTCCGGGCCAATGCATCGACCCAGAACATTAAGAGACCTTTTTAAAGAGACATCTTCAAGCATCCATCAACATGACTGAAAGTGGTACATGTATACAGGACGTGAAGCTATTATTCTAGTGTTAATCCTCTTTCAGGGTGACTTTAAAGGAATAAATTGAGAAATCACAGGAATTGATTAATGAGCCAATTCTAAGTCATTCAAAATGCAATGGGATTATTTTCATAAGGGAACTGGTTTGATTTTCCTTTCTAGATGCAGAAGTAATATCTTGTTGTAAACATAGATGAGCCTAATTTTAGAACATATGGACTCTGCCATGTGGTTGTTTACTTAGAAGGGGTGCTTTAATTTGTCTTGGCACTTTCTAGTGTTTAGGGTGCCTTTCAGGATAAGGAAGAGATGTATGGACACATTGTGGGCTAAGACAGAATATAATTAGACAGAAAAAGCTTTACAAGATCCTTCTTTATTATATCCACAACACTGAACACATTATCGAGCTCTGTACCCTATAATAGAACTCTCAACATATCCTAAGACAAACCAAGATTAAAATAGAACCATGAACAATCCTCCATATGTGTTTCCACTAAGAAGCACCATGCAAAGGCAAGTCAGCTACAAAGAAAACAAATGAGTGAATACTTTCTACATATGAATTCTGTCACCTGTTTAGAAAAGCATTAAACAGAACCCTTAGGACTTTCCAACAGTGTCTTGCCCATTAAAAATACTACGTACTAGCTATAGCACTGCTAAAATTGTTTATTCCCTAAACACTGGTGTACAGTCTATTTTACACCCCTAAGAGATGAGTTGAGACTTGGTTATAACTGAGACACATCAGTCAGGATGAAGATCTGCAGAACACAAATAGCATCTATACATCCTGGGACTGTGATAGCTGTGGGAAGGGCAAACACCTGGAAGAAAATTCTGAGGTTTGACATTAGCAGATGCTCTGCTAGGAATTGTTCTTAGAAGTGCTGTTCAGCGAAAAAAAAATAAATCAACCATAGCCTATGCATACTGTCTTGCTGTACCAAGACCTGCAGATACATGCATGCATGCAAGCACCAAAGGCAGATGCTCTACCTTCTACCCAAGGAAAGGTAAGAGAGAAGGAGATATTTGTACAATAGCAGCAAGATGGATGAATGGGTACAAAATGGCACAACAGTGTTTTAGTGAGTGAGAAGCTAGATGCCATTAGGAAGAAACACTGTCACACAGATTCAGTAGAATTGCTTTTATAATTAGTGCAAATTTAACCTGCGTGACTCTTCAGTACCAATTCCTGAGGTCACTGTAAGAATTCAGATTAGGAGTCAAGGAAGTCTGGAAATAAAATCATGGGTGACATACAACCCAAAGATACCCAAAGAAATGAAAATACTCTGGAGGCAGAGCCACGGTTCAAGCTTCACTCCCTTGGAATGAAGCAAGCACATACTCTGAGTTTAACAGGAATCTGGGATCATATTAATACAGGTTTTAGCATGTAGAAAATAAGACAAATTTCTGATGTTGCTAAACCTACAGAACCGTTGCTTAGCTAATCTCTACAATGTGCAATTTGTACACAATTATGGTACCATAAAGAACGTAAGCACTGGAAGATGTATCCTCTGTGCAGCGAGGAGTCCAATGGAATCTGTAATCCAACCGCCTTCCCAAGGAGGAAGGTAATTGTGGTGATGGAAATCAGCACAAAGTGTGTTTGCATATCAAAGATAACTCAGCCCCAGATAAACCTAAACACCGCTTCATTTGCATTCCCACAAATTCCAAGAATTAATCAAGACGTGGTACAAAATTTCCCTAACTTAATTAGCACGAACAAAAGGGAAGTGGAAGTCCCTGCGTGCTGCTTTGAAGGCTCGTTAGTGCTCAACAGCATCTTGATAGCACTGAAGTGAAAGAGGGGGACCAGAGCAGAATGTGTTTGGAAAGACAGAGCCACAGAGAACTGAGATACTGCCAAGGGATGCTGCAGAGCAACACAGCATGAGGTCACAGCTTAATGCACTCTGCAGAACGGGGACTTTTCTCTGATGCTTTTCCTCCATAAATATATTCCAGTTTTGTAACCACTTCAACAAAATAACATCTTACTGCTCTGATTTTTAAATTAACAGGAAGAACTCTCACTTATTTTGCTGCTTCAAATTGAATCCTAATTATAAGGTGATGTGAGGATGTCCTGTAGCTCTCTGAACTTTGAGACAAGCCTGGGAAGCCCAGGAGCTGAAGTACATCTCCCATTAAGCTGAGAGCCATTCTGAAACTGCTATTGCCCTGTGACAGCTCCTAGGCTTCACTAAGAGATCTCATCATAGCAGACTGTGGAGAAACAGCCAGTGACAACAGCAAAAGCTGCATCATCAGAAATAGGATAGGAAGTTTATCTGTAAAAAGCTCTCAAAAATACCTGACTGAAAATGCACAAAAAGAGCAGCATCCCCTTTCAAACACTTGGAAAATTGTCCCTTGTGTAAGAGGTGGTAGCAAGCACTGATGCAATAGAGAAATGAAACCTAAGTTATAATTACACAGTAGTCAAGCTATGGGACAACATCAGAGAAAAAAAAAAAGAATTTGCCCTATTATTTATACTGGCTAAAGGACTTTGGATTTTTATTATTTAGGATAGGATTATGCAATGTATTTAATTTACTTCTGCAAGCCATTGAGAGTGTTAATAGGCTCAGCCTCCAATTCTTCTGCCAAATATTCTGTATCTATTCCACTAAAATGAGGAAGGAGAAATACCTCTGGGGTGAAACAAAAAGTTCATTAGAGCCTTGTCAATAGGAGAGCCCATACTTCATTGCTTCTGTTCTCACTGCTGCTTTTGCAATCAATGGGAATGATTATTTCAACACTTTGCTGAGCATCCCATCCAATATAACCAAAGATTCGTGCTATATACTTATATTTTTATTGAAATAGATAGCAAACGATGTTTGATCATTTAAATCCATGTTATAGTTTAGTAGAGCTGTTTTCTAGTTTTGCTGTCAGTGATCTCAAGAGCTTCATTGTTGGGTTTTTTTTTTGCAGTTCTTTTCAATATAACTTGTCCAGCTGCACAATTGCTTGGTTAGACTGTAGCAATGTATTGATTACATGTTTTAATATTGAGGATATATCACGATATCTGAGAGCAATTTAGGATGCTGGCAGAGGTACTGAATTCAGTCTTTCCTGGCCAAGAACATATTCTACTCTCCCTATAAAACCCCACAGGAATTTAAAGTTATCTATGGCATAATCCAACTTCTGAAACCAACTAAGGAAAACTACCCATTTGTTCCTGCTCTTTTATTAAGCCTCACTCAAAAGAGATAAATTCCTGCTGTAACGTTTTGACAGGGCTGACATCCTACAGAAACTAAACTGACTCTTAAAAGTTAGCCAAGTGTGGTAGTTCCAACAGCACTTCCATCCCATAAATCTTCCCTTATTAACAGCCAGCTCTGCAAAGCTTCACATTTTAAAGAAATAGAAGAGGGAAGGGACTAGATCTGATCTCCCATTAAAGTACAGTTAGCTTTGATGCTTGTTAAAACTAATCCTATTATACATGGACTATTGCGAGTTTATTTAACCCAATGACACAGATGCATAAGTATTCATCAAATAGAATCATAAAAGTTGGAAAAGACCAAATAGAAAGATTTCAGAAACAGAACAGATCCTAACATTGAAGAGCGGCCACCTCTGGAGCAAAAATAGTAATCTAAAGCATCAGCAGCACTTAACAGAAAGTAAAGCAACTGTCACATCCAGCTGAAAGTGAAAGCTGGGGAATTACACAGGCAGCAATCAAGTACTTAAGATGGATTTCGTACCAACACTAACAAATGTATTCATTGGAAAGAGTCACAAGCACATGGTTTTTTAAGAAACGGCACTTGACATAAATTGACACTTGGTACCATGACAAAATATTAATAAATAGACTGCATCAAAAAAAATCAAAACCTCTCCTCTGTTAACAACCAGAAATTCCTGCCCTTGAGTTAGACAAACAGAAGGCACTTGCTTCTGAGGGTGGGGGATATAACAGAAGAAAAACCCGCATGCATTCATTCAGTCAGCCCTTAGCATGTATGTGATTAGAATGGTAAACCCTACTTCACTCAGGTTGGGTATCAGGAAGAATTTCATCTCAGAAAGATGTGATGCATTGGCACAGGCTGCCCATGGGGGTGGGGGAGCCACCATCTCTGGAGATGTTTAAGAAAAGGGCAGATGTAGTACTTAAGAAATGTGGTTTAGTGGGCAATACTGATGGTAGATGGATAGTTGGACTAGATGATCTTAGAGGTCTTTCCCAACCTTAATGATTCTGTGATTCACCACAAGTATGACACACAAGTACATGCTCTTCTCCTTAAGGAGCTCCCCCTCCTTCCCCCTCCCCCCCCCCAAAAAAAAAAAAAGAGCTATTTCTCACTTGTATTAGGCTTATGTGGCAAGTTCTGGATAAGACTGTATGGATAGAGGGCATGCTCTGTGAGCAGAGAACAAAAACTGCCCCCTGTGGAGGACACAGCAGTTCCACCCTGCTCCAAATGGACCCACTGCTGACTTGTGCAAAGTCTTTAGTAATGAATCTACATTGGAAAAAAATATGGATTTAAGGACTGGACTATTTGGTGGACAAAGAAAAGTTTGGATGGTCACAGCCAAAAGGTTATGATCAACAGTTGTGTGTCCAGGCAGAGTTTGGTCACAAATGGTGCTCCCCAAGGATCAGTCTTAGGACCAGCATTCTTCAATGCCTTGATCAGCAGGACATCAGGATTGAGTGCACCCTCAGCAGGTTTGCTGATGACACCAGGCTGAGCAGTGCAGCTGATACTATCTATTAAATAATTCCTTAGTATGCATGCTAAGGTACATTCTAGAAGGAGAACAGACTGATGCTCTATGAGAGAGGAAATACAGCACATGTATACATCTGGTGGGCAAATGGGCTTATATGGAGATTGTCATCGGTTGAGAATACTTTTGTAAACTGGAGGGATTTCCACCCAACGCTCAAATACTTCTGTTCCTGCAATTTGGTTTTATACGCTCAAAAAAATAACAGCCAAATACAAACTCCAATTTAAATCAGCCCTGGCAGACAAACCTTCATAGCAGCTGCAGTGCTGAGCTGTAATTGCCACAAAGGGGCACTAGAAATACCTATTACAGCTTGAGAAATTAATCCCAGCAATCATTCACAACGCAGCAGTGCCAAGGAACTTCACTGAGCAGACCTCTGTGCTGAGCTTGACTCAGGAGTGCACTTTTGAACTCGGTTTCCCAACCATCCCTACTTGGAGTGATTTGATGCGCACTCAGAGCCTGGTGAACTGTCTCCCTTCCAGCTAATTGTCACTTAACTAAATGTCCCCACCTGCAACAGGATGGCCACAAGCAGTGGGACAACCAGCATATGGCAGGAAAGTCAGTGTTTTGTAGCACAGTAAATAAAGGACACCATTGTACAGGCACAGCTTGATGGAGCCACAAACTGGCTTTCTGATAGTAATGGCTCCGAGCTATTAGCTGGATTTACTAAGAAAAACCACAGTCAAGATAAAGCCCTATGAAATAATTTAGTCTCCTCCTTTATCAAGTTTATCCTTGCAGATTGCAACAAATCCTAATTACTCCAGCTAAGCCATTTTAATTGAAAGCACAATCCCAGCCTGCTGGGTTAGTGAAAGAAGAAATAAATCATACGTTTGCATGTAGGATTTTCTTTTTAATAGGACAACAGAGAGGATTTGTTGCAGATATTCATTATTTTTTCTGCCATTCATTAATAGTCATTTATGTTAATAATACGCTCCAAAATTAAAAAAAGTGTTCAGAAAGCCATGAACACACTAATATAAAAAGAGAAACCAGCCAACAGCAAAATGAAGTTGCAAGGAATGTTAAAGCAGAAAGAACAGGAAAAAAAAAGTATGGAGGAAGGGAAATCTTAAGAGCTACCAGTGCCAGATAGAAGTTATCCATCCAAATACACGTAGCAAGAGAACTAAAAGCAAACCCATGAGACATCAATAACCAATATGAATACAAAAAGGAGACTGACCAGAGAAACCTTCTGAGGTCTCCCATTTAATAAATCCTAGGAACTGAGGAATCTCACAAGTCTTTAAGGACTCCCTGCGTATTCTCAAGACATAAAAGTGGCAAGATGGACACCCAGAGTTTCACAGCCTAAATAACATGGCATTACTCCCACAGAGCAGTTACAAGCTGAAATTCAATTAAAGATAGTCAATATGGCTTCCTAGGAAAGTTCTCAAAACTTTTACAGCTTGGAAGATTATTCATCTGGTTGATAGAGGCAGCTATTTTGACTTACTACATTCTAATTCCTTCCAGGTATTAGACAATTATCCATAAGGCAAGCTGGGGAGATGGCAGCGAGCATGGTTTGTTTTTAACTAAGATATCATGTGGTACTGGAAGGATATACAAGATAGATTTAAGAATTGACTTAACAACAGGTCTTAATTGAGCTCCTACTGAGAAAACCTCAGTTAAGATGGACATCACTGGTGGTTGCTACAGAGATTAGTGCTCACACCAACACCACTCAATACAGCAATGAGCTGTTCCAGGCAGTTCAGTAGGGTAATACATCAACACAGGGCAATTCAGACAGTTCTGTATCAATGACTGCAGAAACAGTCACAACACAGCCAGATCTATTTTAACACAGCCAAGTGCCAGGGAACTGATAAGATTACAAAGCACACCCACTGTCTCAAAAGATACAGAAATTATTCAAAAAGGTAAGTTTCCTGGTAAGTGACAAAAAAAAAAAAAAACAACTTGAAAGCTATGAAAGAGTTATGTGGATATTCCATGACAATTTCACAGCAAAGTAAATACAGTGGTGAGGAACTGTTCCATCTGATGACAATAAAAAAATCCAATGGCTTAAAGTTCAAGCTTGAAATTCAGATTTAATTTGCTAGTAAGGAAGGTGAAGAGCAGCATAGATAATGCTCTGGAGGAAACTGTATCTATTCAGATCCTCAAAGCAATCAAATTGGTTTGAATTCATCCTCACTGATGTATGTAAATTGAGAAAACTGATGACTGAGCCAAGGAAACCTGAGCACAGATTGAACAGAAAGCAGCAAATGTCACGGGAGAGGATGGGCAGTAGATGTGCCACTGCACCACACCACTCATGCTCTTTCGGTAAGGTCTTGCATCTGCTGCTGTTTGTATTTAGGATTCACCACTGCAGACACTTAGCAAAGAGATTTAGTGAGTTTTGTGTTGCTCTAAAAAGGGGTAATCACAGCTGAGAGAAACAGGCACATAACATCTGATTCCAAAATATCTAGCCATTCACTTGACATGCGTGTCAATTGCTGCAGAAATGCTGCCACCCAGCTGTAGAAAAGAATAGGAAGAGCCTCACTCCAGCACACCTCAGCTAGGGGGAAGTTCCAGCCTGCTTTCTAGAGACCTTCCTTTCCCCTTCCCAGCCCCATCACAGTTCCAGACATTGGCTGTTCTCTTTCTCCATCCAGTCCCCCTGAACAGCACTGAGCAGTATCCACTGTCCAGTCTGCACAAAATGAAGGAGCAGAACTGTGACATTTCTCCATGAAGCTCATTGCATGTAGTAAAGCCCATGCTTTTTTTTTTTTTTTTTGCTAAAAGGCATTCTAATTACAATAATCACTGTATAGTAAAGAATCAAATTCATTTCACTGCTTATTCCACTGAGTGGAAATCTGCAATAGGTTTATGTCATCAAGGAACACAGAGGGCTACAAACCTAAGTGGAAATGATTTACTCACTGTGACACAGCACAAATAAAGCTGATAATGTACCTACTAGATTACTACCTTTTGCATAAGAGTTGAGTCATGTGGCTGTATCCGCACAGACAGCATCACAGAAGCACAGAATGGCTGAGCCACATCTGGGCCCTTTGCAGATAGATCTAGTTCCATCTGTATTTCCTTCACCTGCCATCAGGCATTTATTCATTTGGATAAGACCCCCCCCCCCCCAAATCTTCTTTTTCCTAGGCTGAACAGTTCCAACTCTATCAGACTCTCCCTCTATGCCATGTGCTTCAGTCTTCACCTTCATGACCCCTCGCTGGGCTCATTCCTGTATGCACAAATGCCTCTCGTGCAATGGGGAGCCCAGTCCTGGATGCTGCACTCCAGCTGTGGCTTCACTAGGGCAGAGTGAAGAGGAAGGGGCCACCTCTCCTCCTCCACTGGCAACGTTCTTCCCAATATAAACCCAGGAAGCTCATGGCTTTCCCTCCCACACAGACACACTGCTTGCTCTTGTTCATATTGACCCCTGTGATAGAACACTGGTAACCGGCCTCTAGCCAGATTTCCTGCTCCTCATCACCACTCTTGCAAATCAGCAGTTCAGCCTGAATTGCAAACCACATTTCTTCACTCTTCAAAAGGCACTGCGTTTCCAGCTAGGCAGATGACAACTGCATTTCACCTCCTCAGAAACCAGCCTCATGGATGCCGATTACACCCGTGTCAGCACTATACATTACAGTTTTGTTGGTGTCTCAATTGCTTCCCAGCAGTTAAGAAGCAACCTGTAAGTATCAGACAGCTTTAAGTTGTTCTCACATGAGAACCTGCATTATCTATTCCACAAAAACACCAGGTGTTTACAGCCAGTGACAGCTTTTGTCCTGTGAACACAGTAGTTCAGTGCAGAATCAGTGGGATGATAATGACAGGTAATGACACCTAGACACAGCACATAAGAGGTGGATTAAGCCCCTCAGAATCTGTAATTCCTCAACAGCACTTTACAGTGAGGAATCCCACAGCAGCTTCATGTGAATGGGGGGCACATCCAGAGGTGGTGCTGTCCCTGTGGATGTCTGGAATTTCATCAGTTACAATTACACGTTTTCATTGACTGAAAAAACACATGACTACTGCTCTGAGGAAGACTTTCTCCTGCTGGGTAAAAAAAAATACCAGGGCTTTTCTTCCTACTTGGGAGCTCAGAAATACACTTTTCCTCATTTCCAGAACTCCGTTTTTTAAACTACAAAATACCTTTAATAAAGGTATTTTACTAAATACAAGTATTGTACTGAGTACAAGGGTTCTAACAATGGGATGCTGCTCAACCAGATTGCCCACATGACTTAACAGAGCACCCAGTATGCATCTATAACCTCAAATTTCCATATAGGAGAAACACAAAGATGTAGCCATGGAAGATAAGGTAATGCAAAAAGCACAAGCTAATACAATAGGGAGAACATTTCAGAGAACAACTAAAATACTGTTGATTCCCCCAGCTAAAGCTGTGTTGCAATCTGATCCATTTTCTGAACTTGTTTTCATTATGACTGAATTTATTTAGCCAAAGGAAATAAAAGGTCAAATGACATATGGTCCCACATGGCACAACCCAGACGAGCTAGAAGGCAAGTTTTTCAGTTTCGTAAACAAATGACATTTTTCATCTCATTTGTTGATCTCATGTCCTTCAACATATGCAATGGTTTTAGCTAATGAAGCTAAGGGAGTAATGAGAGAACTGATGTATTCAGGCTTAGAGCTGAGAGAGAACTGTTGCTTTTAGGAGTGCTCTAATACAGTATATTAAACCCATGTCAGCAGTAACAACTGATCATCAAAAAGCACATATACTGCTGTTGAAGCTGTTCTGCTAAAGCAAAGATGTGCAATAAAAGATGGAAAAACAACCACCTCCTGCCCAAAAGGGCTCTCGTTACCAGGAGCTGTCCATGATGGAGCACCACATCACAGCAGGACATTCTACAGCAAATACCTGGCAATTCACGTCCATCCAACCACTCCAACCCAGCCATTTGTACAATGGCTTGAAGCTTCCAAAACTGCCTACCTCATGCAAACCCTGCCAAAAAGTTTTTGCAGTTTACATTTGAGCAGCCAGCTCCTCTATTATGCTTAATCTGTCATAACTTCCAGACTAACGATTGCAATTCTTTCTTTGACAGGTTCAGATTTTCATTTCTGTGAGTGGCAATGAATCAGAAGAATCCATCAATTTCTACCTACTGTTCTGTTCTCCAGTTCTGCCGTTGTGCTGCGTAGCTTCTATTCCTTGTTTTTTCACTAATTGTTTCTACCAGATACATACAAAGTTATTTTGCACAACAGCTGGAGAATTGCATTAGGCTCCCACTGACTATTACTAATTATTTTCTACTATTTGCAGTGAGAAAGCTAAGAACACAAAAATACACTGCACCCCTCAAAGACTCATTTGTTCAGCACAAAACGAGTGCACTTTTATTAGAAAAAATTATAACCACATTTGGAAACAAAAATTGGAGGAAGAAAATGAAAGCTCACCTCCATGCCACTGCACACAAACCCTGAAACAGCAATTTAAGTGTTCATAATGCAAGTCATGTATCTGCCTGACATAGGAGTATGCAATCTCAAATCACATCAGAGCAAAACAGCGTTCCTATTGCATGCAGTTCTCTGCTGATGAAGTATCTTGGCTATGTCTGTCTTTCTGACTGAGTAACTGAGCACCAGCAGCTCCCAGTTGATTTCCACTGAGCTGCCACGGTGCCATGCCACACACCATGGCTCTCTTCCAATAGTTCTGCCTCCCACCAGCACGCAAGTGTCTGCACAGCTACGGACCTCTGATGTCTTCCATCCCTTCTGACCCCCCCCCCCCCCTTTGTTACACAAGGAAATTCAAAGATCTAGGCTGAATAAAGAATTCTTATCTTCTGAAGAGCGAGCGACTTCAACAGCAGCAGCCGTGCCCAAAAGATAATTGCTGTGGAACCAACCAGGTTCACTCCCATCAGTTCCCATTTGTCTAAAACACTGCCATGCACAGATAGGCAGCTAGGGAGCATCCAAAACCTCTTTTAAGGAAGTGGTTTCCTCATCCCAGCTGAAAAAGTGAAAACTTTCACCTGCCCCTACAGGAAGCCATGTCATGAGAGAGCACAGCTATGTGGTCAGAAGCTGCTGGAGCTTGCACCCCTCACACACTGCTCACAGAATGCAGTGCTACCCGCAGCCAGCCCAAAGCTGCTGGCACTTGGCCATCCCCTCTGCCCCTGTGCACGCTGAACCAGTTCCTAAGCAGCATGTGTGATGCCTTGAGTATTTCTTCCTTTGGATTCTCAGCCTCCCTCTATTGCATGCAGTAGAGCCAAGCTTTTCTTGTGATTATTTTAAATTTAGACATCCGATCATAAATTTAAGGGGAGGAAGAACAATCTCTCATTCATAGGCCTCCTTTAAAAAAAAAAAATCACAGCCCCTGAGCAGTCCATGACAGCACGCTTGTCTCCAGGCTGCAGTAAACAAAGTTGGCCAAGCCATCCCACTGCCCTTCACCCATAACGGCTCACACTGTGTCAGATCCTCAGAGAACATGTAAGAGCCCAGGGAGTGAATTAAAACCTGCATCTCTTCTGCTAAACATCAGAAGAGGGCTATCAGACAATGAGCCTTATTGGCTCCAAAAGGACTCTTCAGCTGGTTCCAGC
This sequence comes from Meleagris gallopavo, assembly GCF_905368555.1. Lineage (NCBI taxonomy): Eukaryota > Metazoa > Chordata > Aves > Galliformes > Phasianidae > Meleagris > Meleagris gallopavo. The sequence continues at coordinate 2,507,503 of NC_139412.1, read as the reverse complement.
TGTGCTTAATGAAGGAGGGAAAACTATTGTTATTCTGTGTTGGTGTTTCAAAAAGTGCTGGGAATGAGAACGAGATTAGTATCTTCCATGATTGCTGTGGCCAGATGCTGTTGACAATGATGTTTTACTGCCTATTTTACTTTTAATAGTAACAGAAGCATTTGCAAGGCACTTAAATCTTTGCATTTTTCTCCCAGACCTCAGCCTGAAGTTCAGCTCTGATACAAAGGTCAAGAGATGAGAGTTCTTTAGCCTACAGATCCCCAACAGACACTGGCTGTCACTGTCCAGAGCTGCAGGATTTCCTAGATCCTGTGATTCAACCCCCAATATCACAGGCACAGTGTCATACCCTCCTTTTCATGAACTCTACATAACTTCTATCTAAATGCTATCTAAACTCCAGTTCAAAGTCAGGTGAGTTTATGAACCCATTGCGTTTATTAGAAGTCTTTCCCAGACTTTCTTGTGCTTATCTTCACTCTTAGGCTAATTATTAGAGAATAAAGATTTAATCGTGACTTATTTATTTGTACCCATCTGTTCTTGTGCAAATGTCTTCTCATTTCACATCTTTCTCTCTGGTACTTAACTCCTTGATGTAACAAAGAAGCCAAGTAGATTCTACTCCTTTCCTTTTGCTAAGTTTTACAAACTAAGATTTTCCAGACTCTTACAAAGCAAGCAATTCATTCATCTGTCTCTGTACCTGTTAAAGTTTGAAGCTGATGGTCCTTAGGCACAGTGTAATGGAAATACTTTACCTGATAGTTTGCATCCACCTCCTTGTAGAGTCACCTTGCACTGAGTCAGAAGAGAGCTCACTCTTGAGGAATGCACTCACTGTCCCAGCTCAGCCACCACTTGCAGTATTTCTATGGTTATAAGGAGCAGATAAGCAGCCTGTACTTTCAAAACATCTCTCTCAGGCACACATTACAGTAAATAAAACCAGAGTCTTGTACACAAGATGTGCAAAGTACATGCTCCGGTGCTCCAAGGTATAAGAGCTTTAATCAGTATGCTCCCAATTTTACAGTAGAGTCATGGAAACACAACGGTTAGAAAAGGCCTCTAAGATCACCTAGCCCAACCATCCACCAGTATTTCCCTGCTAAACCATGTCCCTTACTATAATACCTAAATGTTTCTGAACCACCTCCCTGGGCAACCTGTGCAAGTACCTGAATGCTCTTTCAAAAAAAGATTTTCTAATTAATCTGAAGCTCCCCTGGCACAACTTCTGCTTTCAAGCAAGTGCAGGATCTGCCCACGAAGCACTCACTGAGGGCTCACAACCAACATGATCATTGTTATTAACACTTAAGCACTGAAACTCATGTGCCCACAGCCATGTTTTACTAATAAATGAATACTGACACCAGATCTATCTCAACACAGCCTAATACACACACACACAGGGAATGCCTAATAGCAAGTTGGACAGCAGCAGCATTCCCATTGAGATCCCTTGAGTCACAAGATTCTGTACTGAACATGTGGGAGCCTATATCTGAGACTAACATTGGTGTAAACCAATTTATGGTTGAACTTTTCCAACCTTGAAGATTCTATGATTCTACAAACAAGAGTAAAATTTTGTGCCACGTTATTTCTGCATCTCAGCTAGACCATTAAACCATTGACTATTTCTCTCACCAAAAGTTAATGTAGCCATGCAATTTGACAACAGAATGTGAAGAGGGTATATAGATACCCAGGTAGAATGCAGGGTTCATTGACTGTGCTATGCCAATTTCTTCACTGACATCAGTGAGAGCAAGGTGCTCTCTTTTACAGTGAACTTGTCGACATTCCAGGGGAAAATACATATATCTATTTTATTGTGAACTGCAGGAAAATATACTACTGAGAACTCACTGCAAGAAATGAAAAAAATTGTCTTATACTTCAAAATGACAGGAAAGTAACAACATTGATTTAATGGGCATAGAAGAAGAGTCTCAAATCTTCTCAGTCACATAATACTGCGTTACTCCTGCCTGAAATTTTGGCTATCCTATTTTTAAGAGAGACCTGAAAACCCTTCCAAGATCCTCTCTTCTCTAGGTTCACATAAAGGCCTTAGGATAGAATTCTAGACCAAGAGTAATAAGTAGCAGAATTCTTATCGACTCTTGTACAAACAAAAGAAGTTCTCAGGCCTTTGTTCAGCTCTGCGTTCAGTCACACACACTGAGGTCAACTAAGGACTTAAATAACAGCCTATAAGATAATTAAGCGTAATTGAAAGGAAAAGCCACTTGGGCACACTGCAGCCAACACAAATTCTGTTATTTGGGACTGTGATAAGCAGTGGGATTATAAACATCACATTGTTACTCACCACGCTGTTCGGATATCCATACGGACTTCTTAAGTTCTTTAAAAGGCACTTTGTGCCAATTGTAGGATTTACATTTTATATTCAGTGATCAATCAAGCAGATTCTTGTTTGGTGATATGGGAGCTTTTGGGTTTGACCTACCCACGTTACCATATCCCCTGTATATGCTTATTTGGGCTTTTTGCATCACTTAGGCTTGTGTTGCCATAAACAATAGCCCCTAAAATACAGCACTACTTCTCCTGAACTATTAAGTTCAAAATGGCAAAGAAAGCCAGTGGTGTGAAATCAAGAAGGAGACAGGCAGAGAAAGAACGGTTAGAGTGAACCTGCAAAATGGAGAGATTAAAAACAGAGGAACAAGAAAAGGGCACCAACTTGGTCTAGACAAACACAATAAAGAAGAAATGAAAAGTCTCTGAACACAGCTTTGCCATCTGTACACAGCCAGCTCAGTTCTACCACTCACAGATGGGGATGTCTCTCCATTACTGACACCTTCACATCCCTCAGGCTCAGCCTCACTCCATACATCAGCTGTGCTGACACATCCACTAGCAACTGGCCCAAGGCATCACTGCATTTTCCCTGGGCCATTTGTATTTTTCTTTTAATATCTCAATTGGGCCCTGCATTTCTTTCTTCTCTGCCTTGTGTGATTTATGCCCCTAGCCTGAAAAATTTAATTGTGAAAGAACTCATCTTTCAGGTTATGCTCAGTACTAAACTCTTCAGAAAGAGAATTGGACCCCCAGAGGAAGAAGTTCTCCCAGGTGTAATTGGCAAAACACTGATCATACCAGATAGATACTTTATCTTTTGTGAGCGATGTCTTCTGTTGCAACACGTATTAGCCTTAGCTACAGCAAGAACATTTGTATGTCTCCCTGAATGTACCTGGAAGGATGCCCACATTCAGTGTTCTGCAGACTTCCCACTGAAGCCATGCATTAGCAGCTGCCCTCATCATTTTTTTCAGACATCAGCTGATGTGGTTAGAAAGTGCACGCTTTCGAGCACAGGCTAATCAACAGAAAGCTGTTATCACCACATAGAGAGGAAGAGATGCACTGACTTCTCTTTCTCACTTTTCCATCGTACGTCTACAGACCCGTGCCTGCTGGGCAACAGATGATGAAAAGGCACCACAACCCAGCTTAAAGAACAGCAGAGGAATTTTGTAGTTCAGTGGGGTTTTGGTAACCTCCTCTGTGTTTGTAAAAAAAAGATTTTTATAGTTTGGTTATAGGATGTGCTGCCCTAGATTAGCAGTAGAGAAAGGTACATGCACCAAATAAACTGGGAGATCCCTGTCCCAAGAAGCTTCTGGTTCTTTTCCAAGAACCAAAGTCCTGCTCAAAATTCATTGTTTTCTGCAATCCTGTTCACTTCTTTCCATTCTCTGTGAAGGTTGTGAGAATTTCTTGTCTACAGATGCTTCTCACAGAATTAGGTACTTGCTGGGCTGGGATGCAACCAGATGCACACAGCAAGGAGCTGCAGCCTCAGAGAGAAAACCTTCAGACACACAACAGTTCTACTCTGTTCACAGCCAGATGGAGCTGCGAGCCAGAGGCAGGATGCTAGGAGCTGATGGCTGGTATCTTACCTTTTAAGCAGCACAAGTTGTTAGGCAGTGCAGTGGTGTCTAGAGCCACACAAGTATCCATGCAGCATGATGTGCATACCAGATGTCAGTGTCTTATTTGCTGCCCAGGCACCTGCAGCACTGCTGCAGACAGGCACAGAGCATTGAAAGAACCAGAGCACACGTTGCCCACAGAGATTGCTGGCTAGGCAGAACACAGCCCATGCTTCAACCTCAACCTACAGCCACTCTTTGCTCCAGCTTTCTTAGGAAAGACATTTTATCACAAATGGACAAGCTAAAAGCAAACAAGCTTATGAACAGCCATCTCCTCTGCATTCTCCAGAAAGTGCTGCTCCCCTACTGCATCTTGTGAGCAGCTTCCTGCTCAAGCTACTCCCTCGAGAACCCATATAACTCAGCAGAAGAAAACCTCAAGCACAAGAAATGCTTGAAATCCCCCCTTATCCTATCTAAGGATAGAGAGTAGCAACACACTCACAGAAGACCATCACTAAATTCTTGGGTTGTCTACTTAAAGCCGTACCATTTGTGCTACAAGATATGGTTTAGTAGCTTAGTGGTAGTAATGATAGGAGGACAGTTGGATTAAGTGATCCTGTAGGTCCTTCCAAGCCATGCAATTCTATGATTCTATAGCACTCCAGGGCTAAACTAAAAACCCACTGTCTTCCAAGATTCCCTAACAAGAAACTCAATTCCACACGCAACTCACCTTGGGATGGTGCAGTCTTCAATAAAAACAAGAGCTGGTCCAATGCCCAAAGCTTTCCTGCAGCTCAGCACCATAGAGAACCACCTAGTCAGAGATAAAGTGCCTTACTACAGAAACCAGAGCTGAGAAATGTAAGAGCAGTTCTGTAAATTTAATCACTGGATGTTGGAAGGGTTGAAGGAAAGCCTCTTCATTTGTTACTGGATGTTTCAAGAGAAAAAAAAAGCTTATAAATTACAGCATTTCAAACACCTTGTAACTAGTTCTGTAAATCAGCACATTTCATCAAGTTTTCATTATCGTTTCATGACTTAAAGCCACTACCAGCTCAGGTGGGAACAGCCTGGTACCTTTTGTCATGATTCTTCTAGGAAAAGCAGGACATTTTTTACTCACATCAGGGTTTTTGAATTAGCACAGTAGGGCACAGTACAAACATTCAATAAAATAGAAAGAAGGACAAATAACTAAATGCTCCCAAGCCTCCTGCTAATCCTAATAAAAATATCAAAGTAATACATAGGTATGCTTTTTTATTCGGTACTCCAGCAGCGCAGTATAAGCATGCAATTTATTCAGCAATTTCCTCCAGAGACTCCTGAGATAGCAATATATTCAGAAACCCCTGAGACATTCCCACCAGGGGCGTTCAGAAATTGGCTATTTATGATGCTTTACAACTGCTTAATAGAAGAGAGGTTAAAATCCCTGCCCGTGTCCTCCCTGCCTTGCAAACAGGGGAACACCACATCAGTGCTGCCCTGAAAGTGGCTCTCCACTGCAGGCCCAACAGCAGCTCACAATGCTGCAAAGCTATGAAACGACACAGGGCTTTGCTGAACAGTTTCAACAGTTCGAAACACTTTGCAGAAGAAGAGGTACAAACAGCAGTTTGGCCACAACGCCTAGTAGTGATAGATGAGGTTAAAGAGTAAACCAAATAAATGCCAAAAAAAAAATAAATAAATAAAACAGCAGGGAGCTGAGATGGACCTGATGTCTATGGCAAAGCAGTGAGTGGGATCCATGATGCTTCATCACAACCAGACAGCAAAACCAAGGAGAGAAGCAAGCAGGGCCCACACCTTTTACTGTTTATTACCTTTTTTCTGCTGCCTCTTTACAGGCTTTAGCACACTGCAAGTACATTCAGCCTTTATCCTGTCGTTACATTGACAGACAGCATATTTCACCACCATGCTCTGACTGCAGTGCCATACGGCAGTGCTGGGCTCAGGGCTCAGCTAGTTTCAGTTATGCCATTAATAACCAACTTATGCCATTCTCCTAGCGACAGGTAGACCACATGCTCCAGGAATTGGGCCTCTGTTACAGGAAATCATGTGTATGAGTGGTTTGCCTACTATCTGCACCCAAAGAACAGTACATAGGTTACCTAAGGAGATAAATACTTATTCTCAACTCTGTCATGTCCACCTAGAAGGCAATGCTACTTGGTACACAAGATAACCACTTTTCCAGTGAGTGATGTGGATGATCTTAAGGACCTCTGTTCACTCACATGGAATTTATCTACAGAACCCTATTCCTAGGAACACGATGGGCTGATGGTTGGATTTGATTGTTTCAGTAGTGCTTTCCAACTTTAATGATTCTATGAACATGCTTCAAGGACCACATTAGCTATGGCAACCAGAAAACGAAGAGAGAGAAAGCTAAGGAGAGAAGTAGAACCACCATCCAGGCATCGTACAACTTCCAATTCTGGCCCTGCATCTTCACATTTCCTGGACACAGTGACAAAAAGAGCTTCAATCTTCTGCTAGCAGAAGGGGTTAGCTCCTATGTAGTGTAGATAGAGATGTCCAGGGGAAATGCCCTCACAAAAAACTTTTCAGGCATCTGAGAGCACTTTGATCCAAGAGCCAAGCCAGCTGTGAAGCCCCTGGCTGTGTGTCACTGCACATGCAGAAGAGCAGGATGCACACTGCTGAGCTGCCCTCCTGCTTTCTGAGGTGTAGCTGGATTGGTACCAGCATTACATCCAACTGGCACCATCTCTCTGGCTGTCCAAGATTTCATGCTTACACCACTCTGAAGGGAGTAAAGGAATAATGGAGACTGACATAAGAATAACATCAAGAAGCACCACTTTGTTTCCAGGAGCAACCATGCAGCTCTCACCAGAAAGCAGCACAGTACTCTGCTGCAAGCACAGCCTGATTGTTATCCCAAGGATAGGAGGAGGTACAGGTCTCACTGCTCTCAGTGAGAAAGATTCAGACTGTTCTTAAGCACTTCTTAAAATCCCACTGGAGAGATTTAATCTTTAGCTATCTAAAGAGTTTCAAAGATCAGATGTTTGGTCGTTCACTGGCACGGGTCCCAGGTTGTGCCTGTACCCTGATGGTTACTTTGAGCCGTGGAGTTAATCATCACCATCTGTCCAGACAGCAGGACACCTGGCTGCACTCACCAGTAGCATCCTTCCCAAAAACCATCCCCTGGCACTGCAGTTCCTACACTGACGCATTACCAGCAGTAGCTTCCACTCTCAAACAGGTCTTTGCTGCCCTGGACCACTTTCTTAGCACAGGAAAGGGGCAGCTCTCAGTGAAAACTCCCCACTGAGCTACTGGTAAGACACCTGACCCTGCTACAGAAATATTACCAAGTCACCAACCCAGCAGCCTCTCCACCAGAAAAACTGTTCCCAACTCTGAGGTCCTTCCATTAAAGTTATTCACCTTAAGATGATTAAATGTGAATTTGTTGCCCTGAGTGCTTACAGTAAAGATATTACAGTTAGTTCTCCAATGTGATGGTGATGCTCTGCAAGTCAGAAGAGGCTGTATCTCACAAAGCTGCTAAGCATAAAACACTCAGTACCCAGAGCACCAGGACCACAGGAGGCTGGCTGAAGGAGAATCCATGTGAGGCTACAGCAGGAGCTCACCTCTGCTCTGAGTCTGGCTCCCAGATATGTAGAAAGATCATAATTTGCATGAGAAGACTACCAAGTACCCCTGCAATTACTCATACATCTGTCTCAAACACCAACATGCAGTCAAACCCATCAGCCCATCACACACACTGTGCTAAAAAGCACAGCTGACATTGGATTGCTTTTAATGTAAAAGACTCAGTTTCTCCATGGATTATTGTAGTGAGCTGTGCAAGTACCCTCCTCAGTATATATTAATAAGATGAGACCATCTGAAATAATTTTCAGGCAAGTGCAATCACTTGTGATAATGCAAATAAGGCATGCTGAGCCTGGAAGTACAGAACTTTTTGAATTAAAACCTGCACTTCATCATTAAGAGCAAATGTTTTCTCAAAATCAGATGAATCAATGTGTCTTTTGATGCTATACTGGTACCCAGGGAAAGAATTTCTCAGTCTCTTTTAGCTCTTTAATCTCTTTAATTTAAGACCATGGCAGCTTTCCAAAATGACATACTTCTTTCCAGTTACCTATGTCTGAAACTTTCTACCCATTCCCATTTTAAAGGGCTTCTATTCAAGGAGCAGACAGGAGTTACAACTTCCTGCAAGCGAGGGCAGGAGTTATTAATCTTATTGTCCAGTGATGAACTGAAAAATTAAACACCCAATGACAAAAGTTTTGTCAGGACTTCAAACATTGGTTCCCCCCTCCCTGTGATTGATGAACCTGGAATTTATTATTTGTTTATGAATTTCCTATTACTGTAAAAGAATGCATAACAAGTATTTTGCTTGTTGTTGACTCTCACTGCAAGAAGTGTCATTTATTTTGCCAGGATCCACGCACATTTGTCCTATGCCATCTGGCAGCCTCATTTGCACATATCACACTGAGTATGGAAGCATCACTGAGTATCTGCTTAAGTTTCCTCAACATGGTACTTCATTTTTATTATCAGAAACTGTTCTCATTCTGCTCACCAGCAGTAAATCCACGCATTTCCCAGATAGATGTTATTTCACATCCCATTTAATCCCAGGTGACTTCCTTCCAACATGCCCAAACAGATTGAAATTTAGTACGTGGGTATCATTAATTTTAGGGCCTTCACTTTCAAACAGTTTCATATGCACAAGGGAGAAAGTCAAGGGCTTAACAGATTTGAGGTGCCTGGTGCACATCAGGAGCCTTACAAAACATTTCAAGAGGTACCACAGACAGATTGAATACATTCACTGCCAACACAGGTTGGCACAAACATCCCTTTGACTTGGAGCAATACCAGTTCTGACCTAGCCTTTTGTAGGAAAAAAGCACCTCTGTTCTCAGTGATCCCATTTACCCTCCTCATAGGATTTCCTTCAACATCTACAAAAAGGGTAGCTGGGCCCTTCTCCAAAGGCAACAGGAAAGGGCAGCTCCTCAGTATTTTGTGACAAGACATGGGTGGGAAATTCACCCAAGAGCCAGAATGAACCATCTGGGTTACCAGTCCCCTGCCATTTAGGAGGCTGTTCCAAATGCTTCATCCCTCTGTTACTAACACAGCTATTCTTTTCTTGAAACAGAAAAATCACCAGAAGTAGCGTTCACAATCAGACTTCTCCCACCTCTGCTTAAGTCACACTAGGTTTAGAGCAAGGGATGTTCATACAAACGCAGTCAAGTTTTTGCCTTTTTCCTTGGCCTTTCCCACAAAGGAAAAACGCTCACAGAAAACTTGTCCCTTCCATAATAAAAATGGACTGTTGATTGTAAGTGGTTTAATGTCAGTAAAAGGCTATAATGACCTCAGCTTATTGATTGCATGCATGAAGATTACAGCCAGAGATATCAATAATATTACAGATTTTTTTTGTTTTGGCAGCAGTGCTGTTAAACCAAAGCTGAACACATGCTTTAAAACTCCTCTGGTCATATCCTGTTTCTTCACAACACACCTCTGCAGGATTAACTATGCAGCTCCCATCCACTTATCTCAAAAGCACAGATATAGAATCATAAAAGTTGGAAGAGACCACTATGATCATCTAATCCAACCATCAACCCATAGACCAACCACTGACCATCACCTCAATCCGTTTGTCATGCATTAAAATATAACCATTTCTATTCACATCATCTGGAGCTTTCTGTTTCTTAAGCAGAAAGTGCAGTGGAATTATCTAAGCCTCACAATTAAAATTAAAACATCTTCACAAGCCATTAAATTATTTCACAGAATTAACAGTGATGTTAAACGACCACCAGTCCCTTCATTCTCAGAGGAATTCTAGAGTGAGCAAACAGAAGGAACAGATTTACTCCTTCCATTTGGGGAAACTGTATTCAAGACTGTCCCACAGTATCTTCTCTAAGCACCGAGATTTGGCTAAGGATAAACAAACAGAACTTCCAGCCACATCAATTTGCCTTATTTGGAGTTCAAATTTGGATAAATTAAGTGACCTTTTAAGATACTTTATGTAAGGTATGCTATTAAGAGGGAACATTCAAAATAAAGAGCATTGCCTATAATTCACAGTGCCTTAAATAACCGATTTTTAACTCCTTGAACATGCCAACTTGCAGCACCATTACAGATAAGGAAGTGCTCCTCAGTCTGGCTCATGGGCCAAGTATGGTCTGTAATTTGTGGTCTCAGGAATTCGTAGGGCCATTGTTTCCATACCTTCATCTGTTAGATGAAGTCTCCTACTCTTAAAGTAGAGAAATACCCTCTTTTGTTTTACCCACTGCCAATTAATGACAATTCACATAATTAGCTACAGTTGCTAAATGCTGAAGTTTGCACGTATTTGAAATCCTCTAACTGATCTGCTGAGTAGATTTACGTTGTATGTTACTTTTGTGCATTTCTAATCTTTGAGGAAAAGCAATTAAAGGATCCAAGATCCACCACAGTCTCTGGCCACATCAGGAGCAGCTTTTTCTCCGAGATAAAACCACATCCATGCACAGCAGTAACAGAGAGGCTCTGGAATGGTTGGTTCAATGGAAGGTAAGCCTTCTTCTGAAGAAAACTAAAAGGCTGAAGTTGTTTGGATTTTTTGAGTTTATACCCAGAAGAGGCTAACCACCACATTAGGATGTTTTTAATAAGGATTTCAGTTCTGAAGTTCGCTCTCTTCCCCTCAATCTGTTTTCTCAGTCATTTGACTTAATCCAGACAATCACAGCTGACTTATCACAGGACTTAATTTGTTTTTTTTTCCCCTAAGATAGCATTTTGCAAGTAAACAAAATAATATTCAACATTCAGCATTCTGATGTTACCCTTAACACCAATGTCCCAGTTCCACGTCAGGCATTTCTTTATCAGCTATGTCAACATCAAAGAATTTGATCTTCAGATTAGAGGGGTTAGAACAAAGGAAGGAAGGAAAGAATAAATCACATCAACATGCAGAACCCGGGTGCCCAGGCTGATACTACAGCTGTGGCTGTGTTAATGGATGACTGCATTCCTCAGCCATGAGGCAGCAGCTTACCTCTTCATGCTAAGTTGGCCACATTCATCAGTGCCAGATGTGCCTCTGTACATCTGGATTTAGACTGCTCAAAACTATTCTAAACCAGCTAATCTGTTACTGCCACACTGAAAAGCAGGAAAGTCCACTAAAGACAAACCTAAGAACTTGCTGCCTCTCCACATTGGCCCCACCAGGTATCCTCTCACAACCTTGACCATCAGAAAAGAGGAGACAAAGGGATGGGTTTAACTTGTGGGCATTACATGTTTAGAATAGCAAGCACTACATATTGTTTAATTCAAAAGCAAAGTAATTTATCCTACTGCACAACCATCCATCATCTCTAGCACTAAGCTTTCACACTGTGATATCCCCTGAGCCAACAGGCAACACTATGGCAAGAAGTGGGACTTCACCTGGTTCATGGTTGGTTCTGGGAGGACTCAAATGCAGGACTTTCTCACTCTAAATACAGAGACTGCCCCATCACAGTAAGTAGCTTGCTCTTTAAAGGATATCATTTAGCATCAAATAGACTACAGTTTTTGAAAGAAAAAACAACACAGAACTTTCTGCTGTATGAAACTGTTTTTAGTGTTATTAGGTCATGTGGGGATATCCTCTACTGAGTAATGTTTCAGGCTCCCAGCATGATGCGGTAAGGTAATCGATACACACATCAGCAAGACATACAGTTTTCATTAACATAGCATAATCAAATTATTTGGTGAATTCTGGCACACTTTTGCCTCTTGGACATAAAAACTACATTAATAAATAATTTCAGGCAGCATTATGAGCTACTTGATGGGTATAGCAAGCGTCAAATACAGGAAGAAAAATTCTACATAAGCAGCCTGTCAAGACTCCTCCCCTGTGCAGGGATATAAGAAGTTTTCATGCTGTAGCACTATAGTGTGATGGAAAGCACAGCAATAATAGCAGAGGGAAAAAGTCCCAGGCTGCAGCAAGTGACAATGAGCCCAAGTGCATCAGCCATGGACACAGAAACAAAGGGAAAAAGCTGTTTACCCTTGGAAGGCCTCAGGCATGCAGGATCTCCAGCAAGATACCCTTGCCTTCACTGTCAACCCTTAAATAAGGTCTTAAATGAGGGGTGGATCCTTTATTGCATGCACCTGAGCTCTCCTGCCTTCCCACCAGGTGCTCAACCACTGCTTCAAGCTGTGACTCAGCCTTTCCACTGCACCTATGCAGCAGAACACCATTTTAACAGCAGAATATTTCAATACAAACCATTTTGCATCTTGGATTTCAAAAGGGCTTGGTCCTTACATTGCAAGAACCTATCAAATATATATAACAGAATTGCTAACACTACAGGAAGATGCACTAGGTTTTCTTAATAGTGTTCCAGAGAGACATGAATCCTACTACATTCCTTTTCAAAGTTGTATCCACACAGGAAAAACAGGTTGTTTTTTTTTTTAAAGTACCATTCAAACTTGATACAAGAAAGATGCAACTGGGACAGCTATTTCTGTGCACTGAAACTTAGTGTAGCTCTAAATGCTTTGACTACCACAAAGCTATCTTTTGAACTTTGCTGCTCTTAGGGACTCCACTTTGGTAGTTCAGGCATACTTGCAGCTGAAATGGGTACCCACCTATCTTCTATTCATCAAAGAATAGAGTACAACAAGAATGAAATTAAGACAACTAAGATCAGTGTCTCAAATCAGCAGCTTATTGGCAAGCCACCTGCACTCACCCAAAAATGGATTTGCCGCTGGATTGCAAACACTTCTTACTGCAACTCAGACAAGTCCAACACTCTTCTCTCTGCTTCAGAGCCTTTACTAGTTTTCTTACTGCTTTTTCTACTAGGAAGATAACGTTACAAATTGAGTTCTTCTTAAGCTACTCGTGCCCTTACTGTTTGCATGAGTTACCAGGCAGGTCTCCAGCCACTTGCTGCTCTGCTGACCTTATTCATTTCGCCTGCTGAAACCACAGCTCTTTATGGCTAGCCATGATCTAACCAGAGAACCCCAGTGCTTTTCTCCAAGAATCCCGTTGTTCTTATCTCACACTGCCATGCACAGATAGTATCTATGTCCTTTATCCCTTCTAAGCATGTTTCCTCCTCCAGCTTTCAGACAATAATCATTTACACCAATTAAATCAAGGTTGAGACTCACATCCTCCATAACAACACTCTGAGGCTCCATAATCAGAGCAGATTTCCCCACCACCAGCCAGAACACAACAGCACTGCTTCCCAAGGGAATGCTTCTTGCAGTCTGAGTAACGAGATGCTGATCACTTCCACTTACTCCTCTGACCTTTTAGTTCTATTGAATTGACTGCTCCTGAACCATGTACCACTCTCATCTCCTGTCCCTCGTTCTCTGCCATTATATACTTGAACTCCCACTTCTACAGCAAAAAAAAGTTCTCTCAGTAATGCTTGTGAATCTTGGTAACACTGACTTCAAATTAGCATGGGTTAGTCTCCCTTTTTCCCTGCTACTATTTCTGAAAAGACAGCTGTAAGGCAATGGAAAACACAACAACAGCCACAACAGCCACAACAGCCACAACAGCCACAACAGCCACAACAGCCACAACAGCCACAACAGCCACAACAGCCACAACAGCCACAACAGCCACAACAGCCACAACAGCCACAACAGCCACAACAGCCACAACAGCCACAACAGCCACAACAGCCACAACAGCCACAACAGCCACAACAGCCACAACAGCCACAACAGCCACAACAGCCACAACAGCCACAACAGCCACAACAGCCACAACAGCCACAACAGCCACAACAGCCACAACAGCCACAACAGCCACAACAGCCACAACAGCCACAACAGCCACAACAGCCACAACAGCCACAACAGCCACAACAGCCACAACAGCCACAACAGCCACAACAGCCACAACAGCCACAACAGCCACAACAGCCACAACAGCCACAACAGCCACAACAGCCACAACAGCCACAACAGCCACAACAGCCACAACAGCCACAACAGCCACAACAGCCACAACAGCCACAACAGCCACAACAGCCACAACAGCCACAACAGCCACAACAGCCACAACAGCCACAACAGCCACAACAGCCACAACACCACAACAGCCACAACAGCCACAACAGCCACAACAGCCACAACAGCCACAACAGCCACAACAGCCACAACAGCCACAACAGCCACAACAGCCACAACAGCCACAACAGCCACAACAGCCACAACAGCCACAACAGCCACAACAGCCACAACAGCCACAACAGCCACAACAGCCACAACAGCCACAACAGCCACAACAGCCACAACAGCCACAACAGCCACAACAGCCACAACAGCCACAACAGCCACAACAGCCACAACAGCCACAACAGCCACAACAGCCACAACAGCCACAACAGCCACAACAGCCACAACAGCCACAACAGCCACAACAGCCACAACAGCCACAACAGCCACAACAGCCACAACAGCCACAACAGCCACAACAGCCACAACAGCCACAACAGCCACAACAGCCACAACAGCCACAACAGCCACAACAGCCACAACAGCCACAACAGCCAAAACAGCCACAACAGCCACAACAGCCACAACAGCCACAACAGCCACAACAGCCACAACAGCCACAGGGTCTCAGACTTCAACAAGTGAGGATTTGCTCAAATGCAACAGTCCCAGGCACAGAAATAAAGGAAAGAAAATGCTTACCCTCAGAAGGCCTCAGGTACACAGGGATCTCCAGCAAGATCCACTTGCCTCCACTGCCAACTGTTAAATGAGGGATGGGAAGGGGTGGATCCTGGCTCCAGCCCTTCCACTCACTCAGGTACATTGCTTGCACCTGAGCTCCCCTGGGCTGCTCCTGCCTTCCACCAGGTGCTCCATCACTGCTTCAAGCTGTGACTCGTATTTCCACTACAGCAACACAGCTTGATAATTGGAGTAGGACTGACATAATAACATGCTTGTAATTAGAAAAGGATTTCTTCAACAGCTGAACGCTGTTAATGTCACCAGAATACAGTTATTCAATAACTTGTAGAAATACATTTCTGGTAGGAGTGAACTGCTCAAGTAGTATCCTCAATAAAGTCTTTATAGTCAGCATTGCAGCGAGAATAAAATTAGACACCTGAAGTAGTTTATATATTGCACTGTTCTAATGGTCACTTTGCAAATTAGCACAAATATCTGCATTACAACAGAACTGGATATCAATAAGTATTAATCAGAGCTCATAGTTAACACTACTTAAGTGATTCTTTCTCTGATCTGTATAAAATGATTCCAGAAGTTCATTCTGATGTCAGATTTCTATCTTTGAACAAGAACTGATGATCACAAAAGTAAACACGTGGGGAGAACACAGCAAAGACCCCTGTAACTTTGCTGTAGTGGGAAGCATACAGCAATCTCTGCTATCCACAAAGCTGATCAAGGCTACATCTAACCCTCAGTTTGCAGGTGTCTCCAGCAGGACTGTAACATCACAGCAGCTTTGTCAGCTTTCCACTTTTCCCCCCAACCTATTGATTACCAACAGCATTCAGGAGCAGAATATCAATGCCACAAACAACAGCCTGGCTCCAGCATCCTCCACCTGCAGTTCACAATCGGTTCGTAAGAGTTTACCACACACTGAACTCTTCTGCTTAATTTACAGTTAGTGTTGCATCCCTACGTTGAGCTTGTTCTGTTCACGGTCACTCCGATCGTTCTCCTTCATGCTCCTCTTTCCCCACCACTTCTTTTGTTTCTCAAACAATCCTGTTTTGTTTCCTTCCATCCTAACCTGTGTACTCGAGGACTGCCTCCAACACACGCAGTATTTGCTTGGCTTTTGCATAGTTCTGCAGAGCCCAGAAACAAAGCCTGACAGCGAGTAAACAGCCAGAGTGCCAAGACAAATGCCCTTCGTGCTGAGCTATGCATATTCTCAGCTCCTCGTAACCATCTGTCTGTAGCCTTAAGACAGACAAGTGCAAGTACCCGAGGGTAGGATTTCTATCCTATAGGTGTATAGCATCCCTGCAATGAGGTACAATCTGAGATGTTAGTTTCAAGTATAGAGGCAGCTATGATATTAGAAAGTGATACTTTGCATCTCAACAATCATTTCAACCACTGAAGCTCCTCTCAGGGCTTCCCCCAAGGCTTTTTCCAAGCATGCTTCCTTACATCCTAGTGCTGGAGATCAGGACTTTAGGCAACAGAACCCCATACCTCAGCAGCACTCTGCAGTGATTGGGAAAGAAGAGAACGTACTCCACGAACTTCACGGATCCTAAAAGCCCTGTGCGCCTCCAGGTCACGGACCAGCTCATTTCTGACAGAAAACATCATCTTATCTGAGCAACCAGGCACTTTCTCAGAAAGAAGGTAAGTTCTGTGAATGGATGTTAGATCTCTGTGTAAGTATTTTAGCCAGCAGGCACTTTGCTGGCATGCAAAGTAAGAGCGCACGTCCCTTAAACATAGGGGACAAGAATCCCAAGTCTATTTCTATTTCTTAATACAAATTACATTCTCTTCTTTGACACAGGATTAAACACTTTATTTAACAGCAATTGTAAATTGACAAAAGGCATAAGAATGAATTAAGATTTTATCAGTCTACATTATGAAGGAAAGCAATTGGCACGTCTTAACTTCACAAGCTAGTTAGCTTGCATGAGCTTTGCATTTGACTGAGGTATAAGCAAGCCAGAAGAAAAAGGACCAGGCAAAGCAACAATCATCATCTGTGATCAGAACGACGACTCCAGCTGCTTGGAAATCACAGAAGTTCTTCAGATCCACACCTGGCTGCAAGCTGGTCCATGGTAAGACATCAATTAGCACTAGCAAAAGAAATTACAAGCAGTTAGGCAAATGACCACCTAACTGACAGCTAGCCAGTACACAGCCAAGAGCTTGTGATATTTCAGGGAGCTGAAAGAAAATCTTGAAGGCATTGCAAGTAGTGCATAAATTACTTTTAATCCTGCAATCTTTTGGAGCAGTTAAGCAAAAATAAAGTCTGTGGATACTGAAGTTCATGACAGGTAGATGTTTAGGTTGTACTCCCATGTATTTTACCAATCTGAGCCCACTGGACTGTCTTAAAGCAAGGATGTTGCATCCAAGATTACTATTTATCTAATCTTAGTAATCTTAGTTGGTACTCTTACTGATCCACAGGCAGAACTAAAGAGCATGCATTCTTTTTATTTTAGCATTATTTCCAATCGTCGGTTACAGTTCATCTACAAGCAGCAGCTAAGAGTCTCCTCCACCAGGCAGCCTATACATACATATGTTCAAGATGCATTACCAGCCATACAAGGTGCTCATATACACCCACAGCGTGTTCTTTACTCATCAGAAAGAGCATTTGGACACACTAAATCTTCACATCCCCTCATCCCCTCCCAGCACTCCAGTTTTGGGAAGCAGGTATCTGTATAATCTATAGGATCTAGTCCTAATTGGCCAGAACAGATCACTTGTAGCAGGTCCCTCAGGCAGCTGAAGATTTTTACATGTTTAAGCTCTGCCTTTCAGAAGGGCTCCTCCAGTTCATTGCCAGAAGGTTAACAACAGAAACTGAGTTGTTTTCTGCTTTGCTTTCTTCTACACTTTCCAGTAGCAACTCCTCAAGAGAACTGCTTTTGAACATTATTGAGTCTCTCCATGTTGCCAATCACTCCGTATTTAAAACCAGCATCTCTTATAGTTTGATGAAAGCCTCACAGGAGAAAAGACAAGATAAGTTATATTTAATTTCTCCCACTTTTAATGGAGAAAAAATCTCCCCCTCCACAAACCAAGGCGTAAACTCAAGAAAGTTTTCTTGCTGCTGCACACTCCCTGCAGCCCAAGCTGGTTGTTTATCCCTCTGAGCCGTAAGCATTTTGATAACATCACTAAACACAAGAAACCACAGATAAAGCCCCAGAGATGTTGGGAGCATTGCAACTCTGGGAAAAAAAAAATAATAATAATAATAAAAAATAATTAAGTACAGACCACTAACGAAAAGCCCTCTGCAGCATCTCGTACCAATTGAAGACTTAAAAGAAGACTTGATATAGTAGCTACCAAAATAAAGCAATTACAGATTTAAAGGAAGCATCCCTAACAGATGAATAAAAAGAATAGGGAGAACTGAAGTTTTGGGAACTGTTTTTTTGTTGTTTTGTTTTTTAAGTTATAACAGTTGAGGTACATTAAGCAATTTAATAAAACATTGACCTCAGTAAAAGCATTTATTACTGAAAAAGACTTTGAATAAGCTGTAAGTAATTGATGTAATAAGCAAAAGAATTGAGGCAACTTCAAGGGAAAAGCTAATTAACAAACAGAGCAGCTTCTCCATGACACAACCATACCCCCCAACCACCACATCACTCACCACCCTTTACCAGGGACCTTTTATACAGACCTACCCCAACACAGTGCTCTGGAGGCTGGTCATATAAATTTGGCAATGGCAAACAGCTGCTGCTTGTGTGCACTGGGGAGCTTGGGACAAGAAGCTGCTTCTGTCTGGTGAGTGTGCTAGTTTTAAGGGCTTTTCTTTCCAATAGTTAAGTTAGTTGCTTATAATGTTTGTAATGCATGAGTTGTAATTAAGCTATGCGTATGGTAAAAGTTACTTTTGAGGAAATGTGTCTTGTGAATGAGCTGCTTTCCTTAAAATAGTAGGTAGTGTTCTAACACTTTTGAGAAACTCTCTAATAACAGAAGCTTGTAGTTATAGTGAAAAATGCTGTAGACTCGTAAGTGCTATGGGAGTGTAAATAGCTTGTGGGTATCCTGGCTCTCAAAAGTGCTGTCTGCTCTTTAACTATCTATCTGAGAATAAGAAAATGATAGTAAATCAAGCTCTTTTGTTCTCTTCCCCTATAGATGAAAAGAGACAGCATCCTGTATGTAGTGATATTCTTAAAGTAAGGGTAATTTGAGCAGTTATCTGTGTTAGTGCTTAAATACAAAGCTAAACCTTGTAAGTGCTTGGGAGTCTTAACAGGTATTTGTTATTGAAGGCTTTTTAGTGAACTACTTAAGCTAGTTTCTAACTAAAACACTGATTCAGTGTCTTATTTTACCTAGAGTGCTGTGAAGTCCTTGGTGATGCTATAAGAAAATACATGGCTTAACAGGAAAACTAGTCATGATTTCATGGGAAGCTTCTGAAACAATGGGGAAAGGCAGATAGCTTAAGTGACAAATCGACTTTTTGTTCTATGGTGTGCCTTAATGTTGTGATACTGCATCCAATTCTATATCCTGAATGGGGGGGGAGAAACAAAAACCTGCCATTCTGCTTTAACTATGACTCTAAACAGAAGACAGAGGTGTGCCAGTAGTAAGCACACTATTGTAAGAGTTTCTCTCCAGTGTAACAGTGATGATACATCTTAAAGGTTAGTAAACAATAGAAAAAAAGACTATGTACACTTAGTACTACAGAGGAGTAGTCGAAATGATAGTTATAAGGGGTTTATTCTTACTGACAAGGGAAAACATTTTATTTCTGAGGAAAAATCATAAATATTGATTAGGAAATGACACGAATCACTGCTGCTGCTCTAGGATGCGCTTCAGTGCGGAGCAAGAGGGGCTCTGCAGAGTGTCTGTGCTGCCTCATTCACTAAGTAATGCCTATAGTAGAACTTCTAGTAAAGCAGCTATCCATGAGGAAGGGAATTAACTACAAACATGGCTCTGCTATAATGAAACTAGTTGATTTTCTCTGTAGAAAACTGTAAAAAAAAAAAAAAAAAGCTGAAGATTCAAAAAGATTCAAAGTTACACATGGGTATATTCTGAGTATCATTTTTTTTATCATGTCTTCAATGTAACACTTAAGGTTTGGCTTCTGTTTATAATTGTGTGGCTTCAGTTTAATTATGCAATAAGGCAAATAGGAAATGGGAAATGATAAACATCTTCAAATCCTAAACTAGTCCAAGTTTCAACTGTAAAAGCTGCACCTAAACAAGAAGGCTATTTCAGCTCAGTGTACAGATCTCAGAGTAGATTTCTGACAGATCAGATTCTGGTAGCTAAACTTTCTCTAATGGAAGTGAGATTCCCTTGTTTGAGTTCTTCCTACTTTTATCTGCTTCCACCATGGAGCAAAGACAAGTCTTGCATTATCGTGACTTTAGATATGCCGTGATACTATTCCCTAAAAGTCATTTCCTGTTTATCAGCATCCAGCCCAAGGTTTGCCATTGTGTGCAGCATGAACTCTTAATGTTTGCTTGCACTTCATCCTCGGAACTCCTATCATTAATCTCAATTACTGCCCCCAAATGATTAGCACTTCCAAAGATCAGCTCTGTGCTGCTTTCATATGCTTTGGGAATGCAAACCATAAGGACCACCCATAACAGTTTTGCTCAAGTAATTTGCCTCATATTATATGAACTTAGTGGTGGGGGCTGAAATAAATGCAGTTCTGCAGAGGTTTTTCCTCACGCTTGCCAATACCCTCTGGTGTTCTGTTCAGTTTTTCAGTGGGTTCCTCACTGCAAGGAAGAATTTGAGGTGTTAGAGAATGTCCAGAGTAGGGCAGTGAAGCTGGGAAGGGTCTGGAGCATCAGTCTTACGGGGAGCAGGTGAGGCTGGGATGGTTTGGATTGGAGAAGAGGAGGCTCAGGGGGACCTTATGGTGCTCTCCATCTCTCTGCAAGGAGGTTGTGGTGAGTTGGGGGTCGGCCTCTGTTCCTGGGTAACAGCGGTAGGATGAGAGGTGATGGCCTCAAGTTGTGCTACAGGCGGTTCAGGTTGGATGTTAGGGGAAGCTTCCTCCCAGAAGGAGCAGTGATGCACAGCTGCACATGGAGCAGCAGGGTCACCATCCACGGAGGCGCTCCAGATCTGTGGGGATGTGACACTGAGGGATGTGGTGATGGGCACGGTGGGGTGGGTTGGCCTTGGGGATCTTTGTGGTCTTTTCTAACCTGGAAGAAGGAGAAAAAGGAGAAAAACAAACAAACAAACAACAGCCCTAGCCATTGAAAGTAGCGCTATGATCCATACTGATGTGTCACAGGTGAGGGAGAGTGAAACAAACCGTGCGGGAGGTGACCGACGAGGCTCAGCCAGCGGCGGGGCAGCGCTAGCCGAGCGCGCCCCCTGGCGGCACGAGGCGGGCAGACCCGGCGCACGTGCCAGTACCCAACATGGCTTCCGCCCCTTAACGCTATGAGACGCCGCTGCCCTCACGCAATATGGCCGCCTCCCTGGGGTAGCGGCAGCGTTAAAAATGGCCGCTGACTCACAAAGGATCGAAATCGGGGGTCTGCGTGGAAGGAGCGGGCTTCCCTTAAAGCCCACGGGATCGGGCAGGGCTGCGCGGCCCGGCCACGAGCCAGCAAATGGTGTCAAAGAGAGACCATAGAGTGCGGGACGGCCTAGCCACAGACTGGCAGCTGCGAGACAGCGCCCCCTGGTGGGCGGAGGCCTGCGCGGCTCGCGGCACCCACTGCTGCGTGTCTCGATACCCCATTTCCGCAGTGACCTTAGCCCCCACTCGTGCTCAGGATTTTCCTGCCTACCTGTGTTGTTTCTCGGTTTCAATGGTCCTCTGTCCCTCCCTGCTGCCCGCAGTCATCCCTTTGAACCTGCAACCCTGACCCCGATGTCAGATATCTGCTCTCCTTTGCTCAGCTCGTGGTCATAGCAGTATATCTGCCTTCTCCTCTGGGAGTGGAGCAATTAAAGAATATTGCACTGCTGCCATTCTCTGATCCATCTGCTGATAAGGCCTTGCAGATATACTCAATCAGCACATTTTGCAGAGCCATTTACTGGTTAGTTGCCAAAGCTGTAAATGATGGTGTAGAACAGCTGTGAGCAGTGGAATGTCAGTCAGGTCTGGCAGACACCACACTGCTGCTGGAAGCTGTCACCTCCCCATGCTTTGGTGCCCTCAGCTCAGTGCAATTTGCAGAAGATGATGGGGAAAGGTGTCACTGCTCATCCTTCAGCTGTGTTGAGACCTACGGATGAGGGGACAGCTGTGGGAGATGGAGAGCTGGCCGTGTCCATTTGCAGGTGGCATCAGGTTGATGTCTGGGTACCTCCATCCACAAAATGTGGATGCATTACCCTCAGCCTGAGACAAGAAACAGCTTTTACTCTGTGCTTTAATCTTCATGGCATTCCCTAATGCCTGCTGTGTGAGGATCAGCCCTGGGTTGTGTCTGCCCAAAGGCCCCTTCTGCAGGGAAGGGAGCCTCAGCCCGGGCTGCGGGCTCAGAGCAGCCCCTTACTGGGAGACCCAGCAGTGCCTCCATCCTCCCTCCTGACCCTTAATCCTCCCTGTGCGTGGGCTGCCTGCAAACTCCCCCGTGCTTCCTCCCCTCCTTCCCCCCCCAGGGCCCCTTCCTCGCTTCTCGAGCAGCCACAAAGCCTCGGGCACAAAAGGCTCTCCCGTCGCCCTCCCTGACCCCCCCGACAGCCGCCCGCCCTCATCGGCCTGTGCGGGCCTGCAGGCGGCACCGACAGCCCCGTCGGGCCACGAACACACCCAGCAGGGTGTGAGCGGGCGGCACGGAGCCGAGCTGCACACCAGCAACCGCCTGGGAGCTCAGCCCAGCGCTCACCTGGCTGCTCGGTACCCGCTGTCGGAGCCCGACGGGAGCAGGTATTTCCCCGCGGGAAGCACCGAGGGGGCGGCCGCGTGGTTGGCAGGGAGGCAAAAAGGGGGTATTGCCCTGATGGAGGGTGGGGAGGGGAAGGGAGTGGCTGTGCTGCTCCTCCTGGTTGCGGGGATGGAGAGCGCAGGGGGATGCGGTGTGCGAGGCTGGGAGTGGGGTCTGCGGAGCTGTGGAATTGCCCTGAGGAGCTCTGTTCACCTGCCCATGGGGACAGCGGGGTTGTGCTCTGGGCTCAGGCAGGGTGACACGGTGGGTGTAGGGATGGCACCCTGCTTGTGGGCATCAGGTTGTCCTGTGCCAGCACCCCAGAGATGCAGCCCCCCCTCCGCAAGGGGCTGTAGGCATGTACACTGCTGTTCCAGCAACTGTAGCAGGGCTGGCTGTACTCTGTGGGGTTACCTGCTGAGAGCTGAAGGAGGGCTTCTTGAAGTCCCAGTGATTCCCCAGATATCCTCCTATGAAAGTGTAGCCAAAGCTGTGCAGCATCTGCCGGCTGTGCAGTGCCTGCTGCCTGTCCAGCCCTCCTCTATTTGGGACCTGTGCCCTGTGCAGAGGTGTTGTGTGGTTACTTCTGGTGCTGTTGCTCGCAATCCAGCTTCCAGCTGGGGGGAACAGGGTGGCATTTTTCCTCTGAAAATGCTTTCAGCACCCTGCAGACCATGTCAGCAGTGTGGGCGTGTGGCCAGCCCTGTGCTACTGCTGCCAGGCTTGGGTCCCTGGCCAGCCCTGTGCTGTCTGTGCACAGTAGGCTCAGCTGTGCAGGACTGAAGTTCAGCTGCAGCCACTCCCACTGTACTTCATACCCTCGGTGGGATCCAGCGTGTGTGTGTTTGTCTGTCTGTCTCAAGGTTTCCCTGAGCAGGGCTGACACTAGTGCTCACATGCTATCAGCAGCAAGAGGGGGTCAGGAGCAAGTCCTGGGGGATGCTGGCTGCACCCACTGCTCCGTGATGTGGGTCTGAGAGCTTCTGAGCTTTGGCATCAGGGAGAGAAACTGCCTGGCCCCTGGGGTCCAGCTCTCCTCATTGCAGATCATTGTGATGGCTGTATCATTTCTCAGTTTGCGTAGCACCAGTCAGTTCTCATGGTGTGGGGACTGTCCCAGGAATGTTCTCCTAAACAAGTGGAGATCTTGCATTTGTGTGGGAGTCGTGCCTGGGACTTGTGCAGGGAGATAGGCATATGCTTTGCCAGGTTAGAATGGGACATGGCCCTGTTGGACTTCCTACCCCCAGGTTTGGAGAGGATGTGGCATTGTGGTAAGGGCTGGGAACGTGCCATCTCCTGGCTCCCACACCTGGTTCTGGGGTCCTATGGGGTTGCAGTGAAATGGGAGTCTAGCTCTGCAAGAGTAATGGTGCTGCTTGGGGTGGGTTGCAGGCTTCCCAGCTCATTAAAGAGGTTGGGATGATGGGGGGAGTGGGGGTGTCTGCAGCAGGGCAAGCAGTAGTGAAGATGGGGTTCCAGGGTGTGCCTAGAGGCAGATCCTGTTTGGGGCTCTCTGCTTCATCCAGCCAAGAACCAGGAGCATGGGGACCACAGCAGGGCTTCCCAGTCCTCCCATTCCTGGACCACTAGCAGCCCTGCACCCAGCTATGGTCCTGCAGCTGTGGGGTGCCAGCACTGCCAGAGCCTGGATCCTGCACTATGTCCTTGCTCTCAGACAGATCCCCTAACCCTGGGCTGGAGCTGGCCCTGCTCCCTGCTAGCTCTGGGCTTGCTGTAGCTCGTTGTGCGTAAGGTGCTGGGGCAGCCTGCTGAACTAGTTGGGCTGCATTGCCTGCTCTGCTGCCCTGGCACAGTGCCCCACCTGAGAACGTGGCCAGCAGCCCCGCTATGTCCCAGGGCTGTGGGGCAGTGGCTTCTAACGCAGCCAGGATGCTGCAGTGCCCCATCCCTGTGGGGCTGGGAGTTGGTGTGTGTGGAGGTCTGTGCCCACACTGTGTGCATCCCATGCAGGACACTGACCCGCTGTGACAGCCCTGCACCATGGCAGACCCTCCTGGCTGCTGCCGCCCATGTGCCACCTGCCTGCTGTGCCTCTACAGCTGCCAGTGGATCACTGCCAAGAAGGAGAAGAGGAGGGGTCTGAAAACCACCAAGGTGATACTGTGGGTGATGCTGAGCTGGGGCTGGTCCTGCACCCCAGGAGAGCCTGGGATGCCCTGGGACCCCCCCTCTGCCCAGGGGCTGCCCTGGGAGCAGTGAGAGGGGAGGCATGAAGGTGTCAGGGTGAGGATGAGCCCTCTTCCTGCTAGGCGACAATAAGGGCAGCACAGCAGCATGAGGCTGAGCCCATCCCCTGCCCCACCGGGCACGCGTTTGTGGCAGGCTTTGCACGTGCCTAGAGCTGAGCATGGTGCGGGCATGTCCTGGGATGCAGGGTGCCCAACGAGGCACGTGGGAGGCACAGTGCCTGGGCAGGGTGCGGCCTCCCCCAGGGGTGCTGGCAGGGGGTGTCCCAGTGATTTGTAACCCAGCACTGGGGTGAGGCCCTGGGATTCTCTGAGGTCTCCGACTCCCATGGGAGTGGCTGTGCCATGGCTTGTCCCATCTTGCCAGAAATGTGAGAATTGGTCCAGGCTGCTGGCTGTCCCACTTGGCACCTGGCTCATCCCTGCATGTGTGGGGCTGGGGATGGAGAGCCTGGAGCTGGACCTGGCGTTGGATGGGTGGGCAGAAGTAGCCTGGGGGCTCCTGCAGCTGCTCAGCCCTTCTAGTCAGACTAGTCCATGCTCAGCCCAGCAAACTGGGGATGGCACCTTGCTCCTTGACCTTTCCCATACCCACAGTCCCAGCCTGCTCTTGAGGCTGCTGCAGGGGAACAGGAGGCCATATCAGCCTTAGGGCTGCCCTCCAGCCTGGCATCAGCTGCTTCTGAGCTTGTAGTGGGAGGTGTTTGTTCCCCAAAGAGCTCTCCTGGGCAGCTCAGTGCCTGGACCCTTGCTCCCTGCTCCAGGCTGAGCCTTGGGCTTCAGCACGTGGCTGTGGTCTGGGTGTCATGCAGATGTGTGCATGTTTGTCCTCTCTCTGGTTTTCAGTGTGACTGCAGCTGGTTTTTCTTCCTCTTCTGTGTCTTCCTCTTCACGTTGGTGTGGCTCTACATTGCCATCATCATCCTCAATGATTTCCACAACTTTAATGAGTGAGTAGGATCCCACATCAAGCCTGACCTCCTCCCCCTCTTCCCACCCTCCATGCCACCCATTCTTCTGACCATCCCTTTTACTTGCAGGTTCATCTTCAAGCAGCAGAAGCTGTGGCTAGACTGGTCCCTGGTTCTGTTGATAGCAACAGCTGTGCTCATCACTTACTCAGCTGTGCTGCTGGTGAGCCCTGCTGATTCCCTCTGGGTTGGCAGGGGTAGGGATCAGTGCTGGGCATGAAGCCAGCTGGAGACTGAAGACCCTGTATGCACTGGGGGGAGGGGAGCAAAGCTCCAGTGTGTCATTTGAGAGCTGAGATATAGAGTACGGATGAGCTCTGACATCTCCTCCTTCTTTCAGATCCTTGCTTTGTGCTTGCAGCTCTGTGGCCAGCCCTTGAAGCTGCACTGGCTGCACAAGGTGAGGCTGTTGGTGCAGGAAGATGATACATGCCCTGGGCATCTGCATGCTGGGCACATAATCTGCCTGGTCCTCTCCCACTGCTTTCTGATCCTTGGCAGCCACCTGGGATCCTGGTCTTTGCACTTGGGAAACTGAGGCCAGCCTGCTGGGGCTGTGTGTGGGCAGCAGCTGTTTGTCCTTCAGCCCCAGGTCTCTGGGATGGGACTATTCTCTTTGCTCCAAATGTGGGGTACTGAGTTCAGCTGTGGATCAAGATGGAGGGAAGGATATCTAAAGAACTGTGGGGGGCTTGGGAGGGAGGGCCTGCTGATCTAGAGGATGGTGATGTGTACAATCCTAACTGCCCTGTGCTGCTTGACACAGGTCCTGCTGATCATAACTGCCCTCGTGGTGGCTGCAGCCTTCACAGGGCTGGGAATAAAGTGGGCAGAGGAGTGGAGAAGTGCACGCATCTCCCTGCAGGTGAGCTGGCTTGACCAGAGACTCCCATGCTGTCCTATTATGGAGGCTCGTGGGGACAAGATACAGAATGGTGCCTGGGCTTCCCAGCATGACTGTGTGCTGTGAGAGCTAAGCCCTGTCCCAGCTTGGTCTGTGCAGCCCTGCCTGGAGCAGCTGTAGTCAGGGTGGGGGGACCGGAGGGGGACCTTGTCCTCTTCTCCCTGGCATTGAGGCTGGCCCTGTGGTGCTGGCTGTAATGGTAGATCCCTGCTATTGGATTTTGAGGACAGGAGCTGGGCTTGTGATGTCTGACGCCCTGCCTTTGTCTTTCCAGGCAACAGGTCCCTTCCTGCACATTGGAATTGTGGGAGGAATGACGCTCCTTGCCTGGCCATTGGCCAGCGTCATCTACCGCACCCACAGCACAGGTAAACCCCCCCCCATAGGGTCTCCACCTCTCCCTACAGCTGGCTGCTCTGTTTCCTGCACTCCACTGAGAGGCACTGGCAGCAGAGCAGTGGTGCAGTGGGAATGACTGAGTTCTGCTATTGATGTATCAGCTCTGCTCCTATTTGCTGCTTTTTATACCTGGGTGCAGCTCCAGCCCAGACTGCTTTGCAAATGGAGGAGAGGTGCAGATGGCAGTCTACATTGACTGTAGAATGGCAGAAGTCCTCTGTTGGAGTGCAAGGGCATGTGGTGGGCCAAGAAGAAACCTGCAGTGTTCTTGAGGCTGGAGATGCAGTGCCTGACCTAGGGCAGCCTTAAGCGAATGCTGAAAGAAGCAGCATCAGCTTGTTCCCAACAGCCTGCAGAAAGCTTCCTATGCATCTCATCCCTGCTCCTCCTTTGTCTTTCTCCAGGCCTCAAGGTGTTCCTGCTGCTTGCATACTCGGCAGTGATGATTGCCCTTTACCTGGCTCCCCTGGGGATCACCTCACCCTGCATCATGGAGGAGAACCAGCTGCCCCCCAAGCCGGCCCTGGTTGGCCACCGAGGAGCCCCTATGGTGAGCAACAGCGCTTAAGGTGACACGGAGCTGTGGGGCACTGGTGCATGGCTGAGAGGTGCCTGAAACAGCATAGGGCTGGAGGATGTGGGTGAGGAGAGTGCTGTCTGCCCCTTTCTGAGCTGACACTTGCTCCCTTTTCAGCTGGCCCCTGAAAACACCCTCATGTCTCTGCGCAAGGCAGTGGACTGCGATGTGCAAGTCTTTGAGACGGACGTCATGGTGAGGTAAAGGGGCAGCAGGGCTCAGAGGGAGGAAGGGGCCTGTGTGTCCTGGGATGTCACCTTCCATGTGGGCGCCTGGGGAACAAACCTGCAGGACTGGCACAGTCTTCATTTGGAGTCTGCCCTGTTCAAGGGCTCTGCCAATATCACCTCCCCAGCATGGTCCTGGCTGTAGCTGGGTGTCCCAACAAGCTGGGGAAGGTGCTTGGTTTCTTCTGTTCACCCAGGCTGCCTTCCAGGCCATTAGGAAGGAGGGACCCTTGGGTGGGAGGGCACTACTTGGAGAGCAGCCCCTGGGCCTTCATCTCATGCAATCCTCCTGTGGGGAGATCTGTTGCAGGGAGCAAGAAACTGTGTGATTCCTGGCTTGGCTTCTTGGTGCTTTCTGCTTCCTGGAGGCTGATCTGTCTTGTGCAAAAACTCAGAAGTAGGCTTGGGATGGAGGTTACTTTTAGAAAGTGGCTGGGAGAGGGTAGAAATGGCAGGGCAGTGTTAAGAGGCAAACAGCTTGTAACATAACCTCCTTTTTCTCTTTGCTCTCTTGCCAGTGCTGATGGGGTCCCATTCCTCATGCATGATGAGAAGCTCACCAGGACCACCAATGTGCAGACTGTGTTCCCTGAGAGAGCCACCCTGAACAGCACTGCCTTCAACTGGACAGACCTCCAGCAGCTCAATGCTGGCAGCTGGTTCCTGGAGGTCAGGATGCAGGGATGGGTGCATTGAGGGGGGGAGGGTAAAACAAGAGCCCTGCCCTGTGTTGTGCTCCCTCTGCAGTCACCTGAGCAGTGTACAGGAGCACTTTCATGCCTGCGTGGATCCCTGGGGTGTAGTTACACCCTGTGCTGGCTGCTGCACCTGGGGTTTGCTCTGAGTCACAGGGAGTTGGGTTGTGGGGAGATGTCTCATGCTCTGCCGGTGCTCACACTGAGCTGCACAGCCTGCCTGGGCATGGATGCAGCTGGGGCAATGCTGTTCAGGTGACTAATGACCTGCTGAATGCCCACAGGTGCTGGGCCTGCTGGATCAGTGCTATTAGTGGGCAGCAGGGGAGAGATGCCCTGTGCCCATCCCATGGTGGGAGGCTGGAGCAGCACTGGTGGGAGGTGGAGGCATGCAGGCTCTGCCCATAGTGGCTGACTATCTTTCCCTCCTAGAGGAGACCATTTCCCAGTGTGCAAAGTCTTTCACATGGCGATCGCATGCAGGCGACTCGGCAGAAGATCCCATCCCTGGAACAGGTGCTGGATGCAGCCAAGGAGAGCAATATCTCCATCATGTTTGACCTCCGGCCAGAGAACCACAGCGATTACCAGAGCTTTGTCAATGCCACCCTGGAAGTCATCCTACAGTCTGGCATCCCACTGCAGCAGGTGAGCTGCCCACCAGGTGCTGGATCCTGTTGTCACACTGAGCATCTCTATTTCCCCACACACCCCATTGCCATCTATGCTTCCTGCTTGGCCATCCTGTTGTACAACCACCCCATAAGCAGCTGATGACCTGTCCTTGGCATGGTAGCATAGTCCTGAAAGAGGTCCCAGGGTTCTCTAGCTGGGAGAACTTGCCAAGAGTTGGGGGTAGTGCATAAAGCTGCAGTTCATGCAAATACTTGTTTCCCAGAACTGGCCACTCTGAATAAACAGTGACTCACTCAGCCAAGGGAGGGGAGCACGGGTACAAGTGCATTAAATCAATGCTCCCTGTGCTGCACCACACCTCTCCATGCAGTTCCTTGACTTGCTGCAGCCACCTCAGTTTCCTTTGTACTTCATTGGCCTCAGTAGCGTGAGGCACGTGTTACCCTGCAGGGCTTGAGGAGCACCCAAATTGCTTTCCTTGTGGGAAACTTAGGGAGCAGTACTGTAATGCTGGCCTGGGGTGCATTCTTGCTGCAGTTGTGGCCAGAAGTGTGCTCTGCTCAATCCTTCAAGGACCCAGAATGATGTCAGCGCCCTGCAGTGGTGTTCTTAGGCTGGAGTTGCTTTCTCCTTTTAGTGGGGTTTGTGCTTGCTTCTTGGCTGGGATGAGTTCTTAGGAGACTGCCCTGGCTGAGATCCTCCAGGAAGATCATAGAGCCGTAGAATCATTTGAGTTGGAAGGGACCCTTAAAGGTCATCTAATCTGACTCCCCTGCACTGAACGGGGACACTTATAGCTCAAACATGTTGCCCAGAGCCTGGTCCAGCCATACATCCAGTGTCTCCAGGAGTGGGGCAGTGTCTGCAGAGCCCTGGAGTATCTCTTCCTTACATACATTCCCTGGCTCTGCCCAGGTTCTGTGGCTGCCAGATGGGTTCAGGGAACAGGTCAAACAACAAGTCCCAGGCGTTCAGCAGATTTATGGCCGGAAGAGACTCCAGGATGAGAAGGAGCCACTGCTGCACGTCAACCTGCCCTACCAAGACATGAGCTCTGAGGAGATCAAGTGAGAGCCTGGGAGGGGAGTGGGCTATGAGTCTGGGGTCTGACAGAAGTGAGGCCCAAGCAGGGCTGAGAGCTGGGTAGAGGCTGCAGCCTGGCATGCCCCAGAGCTGCTGTGGGGGATGGAGGCTGCAGCTCTCTGTCTGGCCAGCAAGTCTACCCTGGGTCTGGCTCTCCAGACAGTTGCTCTACGTGGCTGCAATTGCTGGATCACATCCCAGACATGCAGGCCTTTTTGCCACGAGCTGAGCATGCTGGCACCTCGCTGTCTGCCATGCTGACCACGGCTCTCCCTGCACAGGCAGTACCGCCAGGACAACATCTCAGTCAACCTATACGTGGTGAATCAGCCCTGGCTCTTCTCTGTGCTGTGGTGCTCAGGGGTGAGCTCTGTCACCACCAATGCCTGCCAGGTGCTGAAGGAGATGAAACGTCCCATCTGGTTGCTGGTAAGCAAAACCTCTGTCCTGGTGCAAAGCTTCCTGGTGTGAGTGGTGGGTCTGGTCCTGCAGCTGCATGCAGGGTGGGCTCTGTGCTGTGCTGCTGTGGCAGTGTGACCTTGCAAACCTTGCTGGTACAGCGTACAGGACTGTGCCAGCAGTGGTGCTCAATGCTTGGCTTGTCACCTTGCAGCCCAGCAGCACGTACCTCATGATCTGGATTGTTGTAGACTGTGTCTCCTTCCTGATGATCCTCTGGGCCTTCCTCTTGATGAAGTAAGTTGGATCCCTGGGGTAGTCGTTGGGGAGGCTGCAGGGTGCCCTGGCTGGTGAACCCCCATGCGTGTGCCATCTGCTGCCACCCACTCTGGGCTGATATCCTGAGGTCCCCTGGCTGGGAGAAACAGCACTGCACAAAGGCAGCTCTTAGCATCACACTGCTGCTAAAAGCATGGCTTGGCCCTTCCCGAAGCAGCTGTACTCACCAGCTTGCTGTGCACCCCAGGGCTGAGGCTGGGGGACCTTGCTCTGCCCCAGCTCCGTATACCAGGAGCAAACTGTTGTGTGCTGTGGGGCCCTGCAGTCTGTAGCCAGGAGCTCGTGAGAGGGAAGGAGGAGGGGGTGCCCAGACTGACATGCTAACATCGATCCTGCTCCATCTCCTAGGAAATGCTCCCAGCGAAGGCGGACGGCTGGTGAGTGCACAGACGCCGGCTCCTCTGTCCCTGGAGGTTCCCTGCAGGCAGCCAGCCTGCCCCAATGGAGCGTGACTGAGCCCTGCAGACTTTGAGATGGCTGAGGGAGGGAAGGGAATCCCAACACAGGGAGTTCCGGCCCTGCCCTTAGCAAACAGCCCTGTGGGATGGCATTGGGGATGCCCGTACTCCCCAGCTCTCCTCCAACCAGCTTTTTGGGCAGGTCTGCCTGTCGCTGCGGGGTGGTGGCTGCAGTCAATGACTATTTGCTTTCTCTTCTTTCTCTCCAGAGTCTGAGACGGACGTGCTGCTCACAAAGATCAACAGCCTGATGCAAGACTGACCCCTCCAGCCTGCAGCGGCCATGGGGAGGGGCAGCTGGAGAGGTTCACAGCTCAGGCAGGGAGTGCTACCCTGGCTGGATCCAAGGCTCCTTTCCTTTGCAGCTTCCTGAGCTTGCAGCCTTCCTGGCTCCCGATGTGGTGCAGAACTACTCTCATCCATGAAGACCTGGAACTGGGTCTCTTGCTCCTGCAGGCAGCGAGGGAACAGAGCTGGGGCAGGGGGCTGCTGCTGCTACCTTGTGTCCTGAGAGCTGAACTTTTCTCCAGGACCAAGACCTCAGCCCTGGGGTGCTCGGCTGGAGGCTGGTGGGGGTCTGAGTCACTGTTTGGTGCAGGGGTATGGCAGCCCGCTGTCAGCAGCAGCACCGGTGATGGGGAAGCCTTGTTTAAAGTGCTGCTGCCCAGTGGCAGGAGATGAATAGGAAGGGAGGTGTGGGTTTGGCACATGACGGAGGGGGAGCAGAGCCCTTTGCTCCCAGTGCTGAGGATGGCAGCCTCGCCCCTTCCTGCTGCTGGCTTTGTGCTTGCTGGCCGGGGTGCCCGCTCCCCCCGCAGCCAGTCCTGCGGTGCTGGGGACGGGGAGCGGGGGTTGGGGGTGGAGGGAACCTGGGCCACGGTGCCCCTACGGTGTTGCACAGCGGCAGGGGATGCACCAGGGCCGGGAGCACTGTTACTTAGCATCGGGCACTTTGAACTTGGAGAGGGGAGTCTGTTTCACTTGCTCCTGCCTATTTATGTCAATAAATCAGCTGAGAGGTAGACAGTCCTTACCAGCGGCGAGTTCGGCGTAACTCTTTCCTCCCCTCCCCTTTCAATTTCTCCCTCCCAGCTCGGGGCAAAGCAGCGATACGCGGTGTGTCCGTGCCACCTAGTGCCGGCGTGGGGAAGCACCGTCGGGGCGGGGGGAGCGGAGGCAGCTTCTGACCGGGGTCCTCCACCACGGGGAGCGGACCGGCTGCGGGGCGCCGAACCGGGTCGGCCTGAGGCTACCGATGCCCGGGGTGGGGGAAAACTCGCAACGAAACGTCCCGGTGCTGGAAGGGATGAGGGGCGCTCCGGGGGGCGGAGCGGGGGTGGGGGTGGGGGCGGTGGGGGCGGCTCTTAGCCCCGGTTCCCGCTGGGCGGGGCAGGCGGCGGCTCGGCCGCTCGTGGGTTGGCACCGAGCGGAGCGGCCGCCGGCCACGGCGGAGCGATGATCCGCAGGGAAGGTAAGGAGAGCCCAGCCCTGCCCTGCCCCGCCCGCAGCTCCGGGAACCGCGACCCGCAGAGCTCAACAAGTGTCCGCACCGCGAGCGGGCTGTGCTGGGATAGCGGCTGCGGCTCCCGCGGGATGGAGAGCTGTAAAATGGGTGTCCGCATGTGTGCCCGCCCCGGGAACGTGGGATGCGTCCTTATAGCAGCTGGCTATGGGGTGCTGCGCATCCTCTGTGGGTAGGGAGGACGTGGATGCGTGGGTCAGGTGAGGAGGGACCCTCTGTAAGTGGGGTGTGCTCCTACAGGTGCTGTGATGCTCGGGCTGTCCTCTGGGTTTGGTATGCAGGGCCAGAGCTCCCCGTTCCTGTGTCACCCACCATGAGGGCCAGCAGGATGCGTGCTGTTCTTCTTGCACAGCTCAGGCTGGGTGGGATGGTCACACCGTGTTCAATCTGTGTCTCAGTGTGGTGGCTGTAGTTCTCCACCTGCTTCTTTAGGCTCTGCTGATGAGGTCAGGGATGAGCAGTGAAGATGACTCACAGGATGCTGGGCAGTGGCTGGAGCCGTTGTCTGATGCTGCAGAGAAAAAAGTCCTCAGTACCAATATGGGGCTGGAATGCCTGTAAAGCTCAGTGAAGGTGGAGTCCTGGAAAGTCCCTGCTCTTCCCAAAGCTGCTGCGGAGCCTAGCTCTGAGCAGGAGCGATTCATGCTTCCCCTGGCTCCTTTCTCTTCTGCTCCGGGGATGAGTCAGTGTGGCCTGGTGACACAGGCAGGACCCCAGCAGGGTGAGTTGGGACAGCAGGTGGCACGCGCCCTGGCAGACACAGACCCCCTTGTTTGGTGACCTGAATTCCCCGCCGAGAGCCTCGGGACAAGCAGGACCATCCTTTCTGCATGAGTTCCTGGGTCAAAAGATGAGTCTCCAACAGCAGCGGGACGCCTCCCCCGCCGCCTCGCACAGACTCCCTTTGTCTGTGGGCTGCTGGGGTGACAAAGGGAAATATTCAGCAGTAGGGCTGGGACGGGCTCAAGGTCCGTGGGAGCTCCCCACCCATCTGTAATGGGTCACATCTGGGGTTGGTGCTGGATTTTGCCCAGCTATGGAACTGAGTTGGCCAGAAAAGAACAGAGCTATCCTGGTGCAGGGAGCTCATAGCCCCATTGTTTTAGGGCCAAGGTTGTCCTACAGCTATGGGGAGCTTGGTCACAGCAGCCTCCTGGCCAGCATCCCTCCTTCCTGGCTGTATTTTCCACTGACTTAAGGCTCCAATGCATGGAGCAATTCTCACCCTTCACCTTGTAGAACTGCAAGTTTTTCTGCCCGTGGAGCTGAGCTATTTGCAATGTCTTTGCAGCTGCCCCACTTGCACAGCCCTCTCTGCTCATCTCTGCTGTGACTGTCTGACCCTGCATGGGAGAGCACATGTTCCTAGGGGTCACACAGCCCTGTGCAGCGGGGATGTGTCCAGCTCCTAAAAACTCCTCTGTCTGGGAGGTAGCAGTGGTTCTTGGGCTGCCTGCAGGGACACCTGCATAGAAAAGCTGCTTTAGTATCTGTCCAGCTCTTAAAAGTCCAGAGCAGTGAAGGCATTGCATGGATAAGCTTGGTGCACTCAAGCTTTCCCAGATGATTTCTGTCCATCTCCCAGCATTAATGCTGTGTTATTCCTGTATCCCCTCTGCAGACACCGAACGGGCAGTGGAAATCCTGACGAGATACCAAAGCACCCTGTGCTCCCCAGAGGAACAGGAGCTGAAAGCCTCCATTGGAAAGATCTCACACATCTTCCAAAGTGAACTATTCCAGGCTCTGCTGGGTAAGCCCCTTCCTGCTGTTTTCTGGGGCATTGCAGTCAATGGGTGCACCTGGCTGGAGCAGACCCACTCCTGGCTGCGTGGTTTCTCTTAGGACATAAATTTTGGAGTTATGTCAGAGATGATCCTAGTGTAACCCAGGCTGCAGTAAAGGCACAAAGCAGAGGATTTATGTATTAGAGCACAGAAGTGATGTGGGGAGAATAAAGCTGGAAGGGTCAGGTCTGTGCTTGGTGTCACATGGGAGGGAGGTGGCACAGCAGTCCCGCTGTCCTGTCAACACCAACACCAGGGAGTGCCACTTGGTTGCTGGTGACCTTTTCAACTGGTTGAGCAGGATATTAGTTCCCGGGACAGAGCCAGCTTTCACTTGATGTGTTTACCTAACGAGGAATTTGCATTAATTGCTTCCTCCCCCGTCCCTTGAGTGTGTGTTTGTGAATTCCTCCGTCCTTGTGCAGCCCTGCGTGATGCTGCAGCTCACTGCTCACACGTGGAACCACTCGGCGTCCTCAACCCCATCCCCATGGGCACACAGGGATGAGTGACACTGACACATGGAGGGCAAAGTGCTCCTATTCCATTTGCTTTTCACCCACCCTTCTCCCAGTAGGCTGCTGTACCTCGGGAGTTTGCTTGGAGCCTCAGGGCTGGGTCAGGGTGTTTGCAGGGTGTGCTGTGCCTACGCCTGCACCTGTGCTCCCCTTCCCACGGCACGGGGTGCTGCTGCCTCTGTTCTCTCCTGTGCTCTCAGCAGCACCTGCTTGGTTGGTTTTTTTTTTGGGGGGAGGCACAGTCAGCCAAATGCATGAGGCTGATACACAGTCATCTTCAACTTGTGCTCCTGCAGGTAATGCTTTCCTAAGACGTATGTTAAGCTGGAGCACCAAAGTGTGTTTACTGGTAGCAGAGCTACTGGAAGTGCCAAATGGTGCTGTGCTTCACATGTTGTTCCACATGAAAAATGCAAGGGGTGGGGCCTCCCGGGCACTTCTTTAGAAATAAGCTGCTTTGTGAACTCAGACTCTGCTCCTGGGCTAGTGGAGATGCAGTATGTATGGGTTTGGGTGCTGTGCTGCTGCCCTGTGTTGCTATGCCTGTGCTCTGCTGGATGCTGTTCCCCCCAGCCTTCCCCTACAGCCTCTTGCATCCTAACAAAAAATTTATCTGTTTGATGCACGGAGCCTAGGAGGAAAGTGTTAGACCATGCCTGATCTCTGTTCTTCATTGTCAGTCTGGAGTTGCTCTTCCTTACTGGATTCAGAGGGGATTTACATTGCCAACAAACGGGCACCAGCCTGTAAAGCAGAACGTGGGGCTCCCCGGCACCCCCACCCCAAGGTTCCCCATTGCCCACTGTGACATTCCTGCCCCAAACAGGGACAGCAGCAGTGGTGTTCCCCTGCGATGGAGCCATCCGAATCCTGTGTTCATTTTCGGGAACTCTTGTGCATTCCAAGTGTAATCCATGCAGCCAGGAGCCCTGTTACACAACCACTATTTTCATAAGCAGAGGGAGAGATGTTTTTGCACAAAAACAAAGTCTGTATGTCCGGCTGTGGGATGAACACTGGCTGTAACCTCAAGGCTGATCAGTGACAACTTCAGGGGCAGCTTTTGTCACCAGAGGTGCACCTGGGGACTGGCATCTGTGCACCTCTCCCTTCTCTTCCTCTGGCCGCTGGGTTTCCTGCAGGGCACCCTTTGCCAAGCACCAGATTCTGGTAAATCTGTTAAAGATGGTTTGACAAACCTCTCTGGAGCCTTTGGTTCCCTTTGGGGCTGCTGCAGAATCAAAGTATCACAGAACCATTAAGGTTGGAAAAGGCCACTAAACCCATCTACAACAACCCATCCTCACCATGCCCAGTAAAGTGGGGCTCCCCAGGCTCCTCTGCAGTGAACACAGAAAATGAATTTGTTTTCCCTGCTGTGGCTTTCCTCCCTCTGAGTGCT
Organism: Meleagris gallopavo; assembly: GCF_905368555.1. NCBI lineage: Eukaryota > Metazoa > Chordata > Aves > Galliformes > Phasianidae > Meleagris > Meleagris gallopavo. The sequence goes on along the minus strand of NC_139412.1, from coordinate 2,470,677 downwards.
TCTTTCCGCCCAGCCCCTTTCTGGCCCTGCAGCCCTGACCGCCTCCAGTCTCCCACGTGCTGTCAGGATTTATGACTTTGCCATGCTGCATGCGAGACATTCACCAAACCCCCTCAGCCGACCTCTTGGAGTGGTACATTTAACCTGGCAGCATTTACCATCCTTTCTGGTTTTCTCATTTGAGCACAGTTTCAGCTATGTAGGGGCGTACCTTTTCCCTTTCAAAGCCCCCTTTCCTGCAGTGCTTTCCTCCTTTTTGCCGTGTAACATCCACCAACCAAGGCTGCATGCGTGCTCTGATGTCACCATGCAGAGCCTCTAAATAGGCTTTGCTGCTTCCCACCCTCTTTGTCACCCCTTCCAGTTTCTTTCTGAAGATCTTCTCACTTTTTCTGTAGTTTCCCTTCTGAAATAAAGCATTTAAACGCAGCGATGTGAGATTTGCTGCTCCTGCAGCATTGGGCTGGGGCTGCTGCGTGTTTCCATTAGGAAGTGCAGCAGCCCCACTGCTTCCTGCAGTGCCCCGTGGGTTGGATGGAGAGGGGAAAATGCTCCTGGCAGAGTTGGGAGGAGGCACCTGCAGACCCTGCACCCAATGCAGGGCACTGGCACTATGCTTTCTGCCCACTCCTGCTGATGTTTCTTGTGCTGTTTTGCAGATATCCACGAATTCTACGACTTCACACTGCGCTCAGCACCCCTGCAGCCTCCCAGCCCAGCAGTGCATCGTGGCACAGCCCAGCACCTCAGCCCCCGAGAGCCCCACGGCCCCCCCGAGGTAAGAGCCGCTCTGTTCCCTGCAGAGGGGACAGGTTGGCATCAGCTCCCATACCAGCAGTGTGTTTCCACACCTCCTCTGTCGCAGCTTGCCTCAATAATTAGGCAACATCTCTCATTCATGAGAGTTAATTGAATTATTCCTAATGCAAATGACTTCAGCTCTAGCTCTGCTTTCTGCTGTGGGTCACTGGGGCTCTGATTGAGCTACCTTGCAAGCTGCTTTTGATAACTGGAGTTGGGCCTTTCAAGTTTCCTTTTTCAGGATTTTTTCCATTTCTCTAACTTCTACGTCTCTTATTTGCATTCTCTTTAATTTCCAACAGTCTTTTATGTGATACAGCACCAGGCAGAGAGGCAGCGACTGAGCAGTAGGCTCCGAGTTGTCTCACAGGCACAAAAGCAAATTGAATTGCCTTGATGGGGTAAGGGCAGTTTTGCCTTTCCAGGCCTGCTCCAATCCTTACCTCACAGCTCTAGATCCGGTCTATGGCACTGGATCAGTTTTCAGTGGGTTTATGACTTATTTCTGGAGCAACGGACACCAGGATCCTATTTAGTTTTCTGGGGCTGCAAGAGACTCTTTCTCAGCAGTGGGGTCCGCCTGCTTAAGCACACGTCACTAAGACACCATCACATCCCTCCTTCTTTCCCCAAAGAGATGCACGGAGACATCTCACATTGCTGGAAAGTAGAATGGAATGGGAATTGAATTGGAAGCGACCTAAAATCATCCACCCTCAGGCCAGCAGCGGGGTCTCCCTGCCCTGTACGCATCCCAGGGGCTCGCAGCCCTCCCTACCCACCTCTATGTCCCGGGTCTCATTGCAGCCACCAGCCCAGGATGGTGAGCGAAGGCTTCTCGCGGTGACACCGGGGACTCCCCCAAGGCTGGTGAGGGTGACAGCACGCCGGACGGAAGCACCGACCAGTGTCTGCAGCCTGGTGCTGGGCTCCCGCAGTGCCCTGCCGCAGGTGAGCCCCCGCACCGCGTCCCACCGGGCCACCGGCTGCCACCGCGGGGACAGCACCGGGGCTGTGTGCCCATAGCACTGTGGGATGGTGCTGGGAAGGTGCCTGGGGCTGGCGTTTCCTTGGGCTCTTCCCATTGGGACGGTGATGCTCAGGCTGGGAAACGTGGCAATAACACTAACAGCATCCCCGTGCTTTAGCGCTCGTGTGGTCCAGTGTCAGCGGTGGGAAGGCAAATGGATGTGGCACAGGATGGAAATCCTCCCAGCCCTGTCCCCAGATATCTCCATCTTACTCCCACCTCGCATATTTCCACCTTTTTCTCCAAGCTCCTCAATGGCAGGTCCATTCCTCAGCATACCAGGAGCTTTTCTCTGCTGTTTGCCATTTATCTGGATGTGGGTCGTAAATCTCAGCTCCCTCCTGGTGTGAGCGCATCGCGTGGGCTCCATACCTGATGTTGGTTGTAGGGACGAGTGAAGGGCAAAATGCACTCTGAGCCTTTAGGGAGGGATGGAGTGGCTGTGATGGATGGAGCTCACCAGACGTAAAATAACATGAAGGCTTTGTTTTTCTTGGCACAGCTTTAATCAGTCCTTGTTTGCTAGGTTGGATTCTTCTTCCAAATTATTTTAAATGTGAAAATCACACTGCTGCTTTTCTCCCCGTTTTAAATGTTTCCCTTCTCACTTTAGATTCCAATAAAATGGGTGATGCCCCATTTTTTTCCTTACTGCTGAATTTCTCCTTTTCCTCTCCCTCCTCCCTGCGTCTTCAAACACTCACCAAATCCTTACCAGTGCTGGAACAGGGGGGGCTGTGGTTAAATGGAAGCAAGAGGTGCAGTCTGCAATCAACCCACCCTTAGTGGTGGTCTCAGCAGTGAAAACTTTGCACGTGCTGGCAATTCACCTGCTTTTATTACTTCATCCACTGGGATTTCAAATGGAGCCTTCCTCCTTGTGTCCCACCCTGGTGTCCCTGGGCTGCACCCCTGGATGTGGGGCAAGAATCTACAAGCACAGCATTCAGTCCCACACACCTGGCTGAGATGCAGACACCTCCTCTCAATTTTGAGATTTCACACGGTGGGGAATCTGCTGTGTGATAGTCCAGCTCTCCTGATGGTTATTTATCCTTTCCATTAAAAATGTGCACTTTATTGCTAGCCTGGATTCCTCTCTCTTTAGCTCCCAGCCCCAGGAGGTTTTCTGCCTTTGTTTGCCAGGATAAAGGGCCGCAGCAATCAGAACTGTTCCCAACATGTCAGTATTTATAGATGCGTCTGAGTTCCCTCTTAACTTTCCCTTAGATAAACTAAACAGATTGGCTTCCTCACTCGCTCAGTGTTGTTCCAGCCCTGAAATCGTTCCTGTCATTCTTTCCTGAAGTGTTCCTTTTCTTTTCAGCCTTCTCCTTGTATGGGGTCAGGTTGAGGTGATATGGGCACCTTCAGCCAAAGCACTCACACCCACACTTCTTCCTTCCCAACCCGGATGGGTGCAGAGCAGGGGCCTGGAGGGAAGGCTTTTGGGATGTTGCTGTACAGTGCTTGGCCGTGCTTGGGGCTTTTCTGTCCATGGGGCAGCTCTCCTGGTCACTGGGACCAAGCAGTGCTGGAAGCTGCAGGCTCGGAGCTGCTCCTCTCCAAGCTGGGATGTGAAGGGTTGGCTATGGAGGTGAGCCCCATCCCTCTGCTGTCCTCATCTGAGCATCATCATTGTTGCTGAAGGCCTGCTTTGTCCTGCATCCCCATATGCAGGATGTCACGGGGCTGGATGACCCTCCACACCCAACTCCTGCCCAGCTATTTGGTGGCTTCTTGTTCCTGGCTTTTGGTGCTGTATTTCTAAAGCACTTGAGTTGCAAATGGCACTCAGAAGAACTGAGGAAGCTTTTATAATAGATTATAATCAATGATAATAGGGCAGTTGGGCGCCAAGGCAGGGCAGAGCAGCTGCATCCCTTGTGCTATCAGCCCACGAGCAAGGGCTCCAGTGGATATCTCACTGCTGAGAAGAGGCATGGAGACAAGCTGGCGTGTCTTGCCTGCTTCTCTTACTGCATCCATCATTGTAAATAAGTTTTCTGTTGTCCTGGCTCCGGCCTCTCCCCTGCTTGCAGTGGTAATGGCAGAGTGGAAGTCACTGTAACCTGCCTTAGCCAGGAAGGCGCACGAGAAACGAATGGCCTGTCTGCACCAATGCTTCCAGGAACAGGAAATGTTCTGTCTGCTGGCACAGCTCCGTGCACTCCGAGCAGCCCCGGGCCGTGCAAATGGCTGCTGCTCAGGAAGCAGGACCGGCACACAGAACGTCGGTGTGCTTCGGGTGCTGAAGTCATCCCTCCATGGGAAAGCGATGTTGAGCTCACAGAGGGATGCGGATCCGCAACACCCCGTGGATGCACAATCCTGCACGCTCTGTGGGGTTTTATCAGCCAAATCCTCCGTGTCAGCCTTTCTCTGCTTTAGTTTTGGGGGCTTCTGTGTGGGGAACCCGAAGCTGCTCCTGCAGCGCTGCCCGCCTGTGCCCAGGGGGTGGCAGGAAGGTTTCGTCTCTTTGAAAGCACCAACCTCACCCTCCCACCCCCCCCTCTCCCGGCTCGGGGAGCAGAGAGCAGCCAGCTGGAGGGATGAATGCAGGAGGAACAATACAGTTGATGAGCAGAAACGCTGCGCCTGCGAGGGAGCGCTGCTCGGCCCCTCACGGAGCCGCTCTGACTTCATCTCTGTCACCGTGCCACCGCAGCCTGCCCTGCGCGTCCCTCCCCGCACCGCGATGCCGATCCCAACAGCCGATGCTGAGTGCCAGCAGCTCTCAGAGTGACGAGGAGCTGCTTCAGCAAGCGGTTGTGCCTCGTGTGCTTCTGCATCGCCGATGGATGGGAAACCTTGCCGGCAGAGGTGCTGCCTCTCCCCCAGCCGTGGGTGCATGGGAGTGTGCCCGTGTGTGTGCCAGGTGGAGGCTGTTTTGGCAAAGGCCAAAAATGGCCCCTTCCTGCTGTTGCAGGGAGGACGTGGCCTCACCATGCAGGCTCTCTAGAACCCTCCCTGCTGCTGTCAGTGCTGAAGAAGACACACGTGTCTGCCCTGACCCCCAGCTCGGGGGCTGCCCCGTCAGCATCACCACGCTTGTCTGCTTCCCCTCGAATGCCAAAGCACTGAGGCCAAGCGGATGTCCGTCTGTCTGTCCATCTGTCTGTCCATCCGTCTGCTGTAACTCGCTCCAACTCAGCCACGCAGCCCTTGCAGCACAGACACCCAGCTGGGCAGCCGCTGCCTGCGTCTCGAGGATGCTGCTGTGCAAAGGGGATTTCAGCATGGGAGAGCTGTCACTTCGGTGGACGTTTTGGGGTTGAATGGCCTCAGCTTTACTAGAGGCTCTTGCTATTCTTGCTGCAGAGATGAACAAGGAGATGCTTAGACTTCGGTTCTCCCAGCTCGATGTACAGCTTTAGCAAAGGATGAATTTGATGGAACCACCAGCCTGTCAAACACAGATCACGTGCAGCCATCTGTTCCTGCTCTATTCAGGGACTTTCTGTCTAAAACCAGTGGCAAAAGGAAGATCCACAGCAGGCTGTAAGGCTTTTCTGGCTCTGCAGCACAGGAGGGTTCTTCTAGGCATGGGGTTGTTGGTCTGTCCATTCATTCAGGTCATCATTGCTGTTTGAGAGTTATTTTGTTTGGTAATAGTACAAGCATGTGCAGTGCTGGGGCTGTTCCATAGACAGCCATGCTTTCATCACTCAGCTGCACTCTGAGTCCATCTTTCCAGATCCATGCTTCACTGACCTCCTCAGAGCAGGGCTCCTGGCATTACGTAGGCATTAAGATTCAAGCTTTCCCAGGGCTTAGCTCTGAAAACAGGAGCTGAGACCACCCGAGCAGGATGGGGACTGAAGCACCTTCGGTGCTGGTCTCTGGAGGCTGATTATAAATCAGGTGTGTTTCTGCAAAGCAAATGGGCTCCCCTCTCCATTTTGTTAAAGGAACAAACCGGGCTGGAAGGCAGAGCCTGGCAGGCCAGCTGCTTCCTAGCTGGAGCCTTGAAAACGTCGCTGCATCTTAATGGTGTCGGGAAGGATGGAATCGGAATGGTGGTGAAAGAGGCATCACCAGTGCTGTTATAAATAGAGCAGCCGTGATAACTGCTCAGGAGGGTTTTTAGTCTTTGGGATTTGGAGGATAAGCACTGAGCTGTGCTGAGAGGTCCATTATCTGTGGCTTTTGTAGGAGATAGGGGAATCTGCAGGGGAATGAGGGCAGTGGATGAGTGCAGGTTTGGGAATTGTCCCTTTCGTGAATCCGAGTGTGACCCCATTTTAAGGCTTTCTGCTACGTGCTGCTGCCTCTTGCACTGCTCTGCCTGCTCCGAGGTGGTTGCACCACGCATGGCTGCAGTGATGGTTTCAGGCCAATCCAGAGCCCTGCTGCAGGGATGCACAGATTCACTCCTGCACCCACTGTAACCACGCAGCCTGCAAGCACGCAGCATCGTGCAAGAACTTTGCTGGCTTTGTACCTAAGAAATCATTCCAAGCATTGAGATTCAGGCAAAGGACCCCTGTGCTCTGTGGCCTAGATAGCTCTCAGGGCTGGCACAGCTCAGGCATTCTGGTGCCCGTAGCACTGGCATACGGAGCATCGTGCCCAGCCTCACCATCAGGCACCCACCTGTGCGTGCCCAGAGCTGGGCTCAGCTCTGCCAGCATCACAGTCATGTCCTGCCACGTGTCTCTTCCTCTTTCAGGGTCATTTTCAGACTGGGTCACTTCGCAGCCAGGTTCCTGCAGATCACATGCAGGAGAGTTTGCATAAAGCAGCCAAGGGGAGGATGCACTGAGGTGCTGGGGAGGCACAGCCTGCTCCTGAGCCAGTGTCATCTCTGATGCCATCAGGTCCCTGCATACCATGTTGCTGTGTCCCACGCATGCAGGGACATGTTTTGTAAACTGAATCTCACATGATGTTTTTGCAGGGAAGTTTTGTGCCTTTTTGCTGCTGTAGGAGTGTGGGACTGCTTTGGTGCAGGAGTGTGGCAATAGAGCCGCTATCCCAGTTCTCTGCTGTCACCCATCCATGAGCCTCCCACAACAGCCAAACCCTGGGACCTGAGCTGCCGTGTCCCAGCCTGCAGGTGGGGAGAGTCACCTGTCACCCCGGGCTTATGCCAGGTGGGTCAGTGCTGACACACAGCTGTCTGTCAGTACGTCCTATCCTCTGTTAGCCTGAGCTGCACCTTCTGTCCGCCCCACGCGTGGGCGCACGTTTCAAGGTCACTTCAGAGCTTTCTAAACACTCCTTTCTGCTCTTTGAGTGCAGACGGCGGAAGAGTTTAAAAGAGACACAGCGCCTTTAAGAGCGGCCCGTGAGCCGGCTGCGGCCCTGCGGCACGGCCTCTGATTGGCTGAGCGGCAGGCAGGCGGGCGGGGGGCGGGGACAGCCATTCAGAAACTCCGAGCTGCACTCGCTCCCTTAAAGGGGACGCGGACGGTGCAGAAAGGTAGGGCCGAGCCGGGGCGGTCGACCACCTGCGGTTCATCGGGGCTGGCTCTGGTCACCGCCAGTTCCCCACGTACACCAGAACGCTGCTACCCTGGATGGCTGACCGCCCTGGCCCCCTGGTTATAGGGACAGTGCAAGTGGGCAGCCCGAGCCCATGGGACGTGGCAGTGCTTTATTGCCATGCCTGTGCAGAACTGAGTCATGTTAATGTTTAATTCGAGGTAAGGGCCTTTTCCCTGTTTTTATGGGCTTCTAGCTGTGCCTTTGATGCTTAAAACTGCAGTTTAGCTCTGAAATGCATGATATGATTCCCCCGTGGCTGTGCATTGCAGACAACCCCAAAACCCTCTGCCCTGTGAGCAAGAGTGTGAGCTTCAGGGCAGGAGCTGAGCGGAGTGGATGTGTCCATGCACGATGCCCACTGCAATTGCTTGCTGCTAAATAGAGCGTCTGCACAAAGAGAATTCAGGCTGTTCCATGGGGACCTACTGTTGGTCCCCAGCATGAAGCGGTGGTGCTCAGCACCATCAGCACAGCAGGGAATATTTCATAGTTCATTTGCTGCGATTGCAAATGCAGAAGGTGGCTCTTGGTGCTGATCGAAGAGCCTCGTGAAGTTGCTGCCACAAGAGAGGAGATGGAACGGTGGTACTGGGCAATGTATCAGCGCTCATTAATAAAATGAAAACGGTTTTGCCCTGGAGGAGAATTAATTTGTTTGGCAACTGTGCCAAGAGCACTGAGAGCTCAGGATCCCATCCTCCCCAGGGTCACAAGGGTGATACCTTCCATCAGCCCCTATGCTCTAGCTAGCACATGGCTTTGGGGCAGTGGCTGTCACGCCGGGGGCTCTGCATGCTGCAAGCATCCTCCATTCCTAGGAAAGCTGCAGGTGAACCAAACCCTTCTGAGCTGGCTCCAATCCCTTCCTTCACGCTGACCTTGCAGTGGTCAGTGCCCATCCCTCACACTTGCCTTCCTCTTCCCGCAGGACTTCGTGTGAGAGGAGGGAAGTGACGGCAGGGGCTGAGATGCCGACAGCTCCCACTAAAGCCGCGCCACCTTCGGGCCGTGTAAATAGCACCGTCTCTGGGATTTCTTGATGCTTTGCTGAAATTAGCACCTGAAAAAAAGAGCAGCTGCCAAAGCCACATTTAAATAAGACAGGCAGACTTTGGGAGGAAGAGGAGAGCGGATTGGAGAGTGCTTGGGTTCCTTGAAGTGCATCTGGCCCCGCACTGATCTCCTCGTGAGCCTGGTAACACATCCTGAGCCCCACACGGTGCTTCAGGGAGCAGAGCAGGCAGCAAGCAGGATTATAATCCTCTTGGTTGGGCTGGCAGATGACACGTGTGGCTCACTGTAAATGAGGAGGAATGAAACAACCCTCGCACCAAGGACAGAGCAGAGCTAAAGCAGGAAATGCAGGCAGGGAGCTGCAAGACGGGGAGGACTCCGTGAGGCTCAAGGGAAGTATGGGGCCTCTGTCTGTATGTGGCAATGGGATACCTATAGATAAGTGAGATGGGGGAGGAAGCAGGAGATGCAGGCATGGACTTGCCAGGGGAAAAACAGAGCCAATGCTTCTCTTAATTGTTTATTTCATTTCTTATTAAAGCATTTTTCCCTACCAGGTCTCGTCCTTTGCTTTCACACTCTCTCCTCTAAGTGAAAGCCTGTGTCCTTACCTGTCCTCACTGCAGGACTGAGTGAACAGAGCCACATCAGGAGCAGGGCAGTATGCACATTCTGGGCACATCCCTGATGCTGGAGTGACCCAGATCTCAAAGGTGCTGGGTAGTCAAGATGGACTTTGTCCCTCAGTGCTCAGGCAGCAGTTGCTGACTGCCTGCCCATTCCTACAAGGCTTGTTGTGGTCTGTGTATAGCAGTCCCCTGCCCCTTACAGCTGTCCTAAGCTTAGAGCCAGGGGGATTGCAGGATTTCAGTATGAACATGTCACAGCTTTGTGTCATCAGGAGCAGCATATGACTTAGCATCCACCCTGTAACAGAGGCAACTTGGGCAGCCCAGAGGCAATGAATTGCAGCCAGTGCAGGGGAGGACAGACTGCACCGCACAGTGAGGACTCAGGGCTTCTGGAACAACACGGATCTTATTACAGCTGTTAATAATTAGAAGGCCAGGCTCAGTTTTTCCTTAATGAGTCAGATAAGGTTTTCTGCAGTGGTCTTCCTTTCTACCTTTTGAGTTGTGAGGGTGACTCTCTTCTGATCTTTTGTGCCGGAGGCATGGAACCACTGAGATGTCCTTCTGCACAAGTGAGGATTTCAGCAATCTCAAACACTCTGCTCTTACCATCCCCTGATAGCAGTGGTTGGAAGGCCCAGCGAAGGGGTTTCTACACCCCAAAAAGGGCTCACAGGCAGCAACCCCAGGGCGCGGTGCTGGAGTGCACAGTAACAGAGCAAAGCGGGATGAAAGCTGATGTGGGGACGCACCCGTGTGTGCGGAGCTGGCGATGGGGACGGGCGAGGACATCTGCAAGCGAGACAGGGAACTGTTGAGCGAAGGGTTTCTGGATTCCCACAAGCACGAGGTGCTGGAGAGCAGCGGGGCACGAAGCGGGGCTGAGCAGGCCGTGGGGCTTCACGGCACGGCGTTTTGCGGGCGGGTTTTGGCACCGCTGCCGGAGTAGAAATTGCCCTTCGGTTGCGGGAACCCCCGGCCGCGCTGCCCCTCATCCCCCGCCTTTCCCCAGCGGCGCTCCGGGGGCGGCGGTGCGGGGCGGTGCGCGGAGGTTCCGCGGCGCAGATTGGCGGGGAGCGGCGGGGAGAGGCGGAGGATGCTCCGCGCCGCCGCAGGTGCCGCGCTCCGCGCTCCCGAGCCGCGACGCGCCGGACCGTGCTGAACCGCGCCGAACCGGACCGTGCCGAGCCGCCCCATGCAGCCGAGCGGAGCGGAGCCCCGCGCAGGGACTGAACCACCCCGGGAGTGAGCGGCGCGGCCCCGCGGAGCTCCCTGCTCCGTAACCCCTCCTGCTTCTCGGGGCCGGGGGCGCGCCTGGCGCGGGGCGGGGGCCGCTGCCGCCCCCCGAGCATCCCTCCCTCCCTGTCTCCCTGCGCGCATCCCTCCGCGCCGCCTCCCGCTCCCTCCCACCCACCCACCCTGCCGGCTCTATGGTGTGAGGGCAGCGATGCACAAGCACCACCACTGCTGCAAGTGCCCCGAGTGCTACGAGGTGACGCGGATGGCGGCCCTGCGGCGCATGGAGCCTCCCTCCTACGGCGAGTGGCAGCACGAGCAGTACGGCTACGGTGGCTACGGCTCGCAGACCCTGCCGGCACCGGGGGGGGCCGCGCCTGCTGCCCGCGGTAAGGCCAAGCTGGGGCCCCCTGCCCGCGATGCCGCTGCGTTGAAGCCTCCGCCGCCGCCACCGGGGAAGAGCGCGCCCAAGGTGAACGGGAGTGGTCCGGGCTGGTGGCCCGAATGCACGTGTTCGAGCCGCGACTGGTACGAGCAGGTACGGGCCGGCACCACGTTGCGGTTCCCTGGCACTTTGGATGGGATGGGGTGGGTGGCTGCTGGGGGGGGTCCTCTAAGGAGCAGTGGGACCGTGGTGGGCGATGCTGGCATGTTGGATTGTGGCGGGTGGACGTTGTTGCGGTTTTGGCCATCATCATCATCACTTGGGTTGGCCATCATCATCGCTTCGGTTGGCTATTTCCATCACTCAGGCCAAGCGCTGCGATCCCACCTAACGTAGGTATTGTGTGCTGGAGAGCATCCCTGGGGCACAGCTGGGATGGGGCACGGCTGGGTCTCGCCTGGCATAGGGCAGTAGCAGGTAGAATGGATCTGGGGCACCCACCTGCCATCCTTGCTGCTTACAGTGCCGTTGCCTGGAGCCTTGGTACCATTCAGAGTGTCTCGTGGTGTTGCACTCTGCAGGTGTGGGGCACACTGCCACCAAGCAGCCTCGTGGGCTCATGGACCGGCACCCACTTGCCGTTGAGTTGTGGTTTCCTCGCTCTGCTGCTACGTCCCCGCTCCCAAAGATTATTACGTAACCCTTCTCTGGTCGCCAGCATGCTGTGTGCTTTCTGCCCCATTTCACTGCCTCCATTTCTTCCCACACTCGTTCATTTTATTAGTGTTCTCCTCCAGGACCCGTTCCCAGCCTGTGTTTCTCCCCTAAATGGAGAGACCAGTCTTGTTTTGAACCCACTAGCAAGCTTAGAAAATGGTTGGAGCTGTTTGCAAAGCATTAAAATGGAGGCTAGACCCTGCCTGAAAAACAATTTACTCTGCTTTAGAGAAAGGCATTTCAGTTTGCTTCTTCTGCTCCTTTCATTCATTATCTTCAAACCTCACATGATTTCTTATTGATCCTTCTAATTATTATTTCAAGACGCCGAGGCAGGCAGACACACAGGAATCAATGGGAATTCTCTCTTCCTTTCCCCTTGGAAGGCACAACCTCCTGCTTTCCTTCCCGTGTTTTTCTTCATTACTGTCTCAGTCTGTAGCTCTGGTCGAAATAATCTGATCCCAGGCTGATATGCTCAGGAGACATTTACAGAGAGCCCCCAAACCCCAGCACCTTCCTATCAGCCCTCTCCTGTTTCTCTCTGCTTCTCTGCCACTCTTTGCATCAAAATCAGCCTCGTCTCTCTCTCGCCTGCTGATTCCTGGCCAATGCTTTCCAGCTTCCCTTAGCTATCTCTTTGCTTTGCTCTGTCCAGTGCAGAGCATCCAGTGCAGAGCATCCACCCCTGGGCAGGAGCAGGGAACTGGAGTCGGGTGCTCCCCTCCTGCTTGCAGGGAAGGTCTGGCCCAGGGATGATTGCAGGGGAGGCGGTGGCAGCTGCAGCACTGCGCGGCACTGGGCAGGGGAGCTGTCGTGTGCTGCAATGGTGGAAGGGAAAGCATTGTCTCTTTGTGGTGCTGCCACCGAGCCCTGGGTCCACACTGGGGGACCTCTACTCAGCCTTAGCATTGAGATAAAGGAAGTGCCTCCTTGCTGCATTGCCAGTGACAGAGGATGCCGGCGTGTGAGGCTGTGTGAGCATAGTGGGGTCTGCGTGTGTACCATATCATTTGTGCTGTGTGCACTGCCTGTGTCAGAGCAGACAGGACGCTCCCTGGTGTGTAGCAAATGTATGCATTGAGCAAAGCTCGGCCATGCTCCCCTTCTGATCCATACCCGGAGAGCAGTGGGGAGAGGCAATCTGCCGCCTCCAAGCTGCCCCTTTAAGTGGTGTCCCTGTCCCTGGAAGCACTTCCAGCAGCAGAAGTGGGAGGCAGAGCCAGGAGGTGTCCCCGACAGCCAGGACCTGCTCTCCTCCTGGGAGCTTCCCTACTCCCAGTCCTTTTTCTCCCCTTTCTTGCACCCAGTGCATGTGCCAGCGCAGCCGCGTGTGCAAATGCTGTGACACAGGGAACGTGCTCAGTGCTGCGTATGGTGCTGCATGCTCACTGACATCACACATCCTCATGGAGCCCGTGTGCAGCCCCACAGCGTGTAGCCGTGCCCACACGTGCTGCCCAGCAACCAGCACAGCTCCAGCATCGACCCATGCCTCCTCCCGCTGCCTTTCCCCTTCTCCAGGACACAAATTAGCTTGCTCAGGCAATGCCAGTAATTGAGAACCCCTAATCCTGACTACAGGGAGAGAGGAAATCTCTCAGCTCTGGGTTTCTCATTTCTTTCTGCTTTGCTTTCCTTCCCCCTTCCTTTCTCCCTTTGGAGATCTCTTCCATTTCTCCTCCCTTATCTCATCGTTTATTACTCCCCATCTCCTGCGCTTTTGCTGCCATCACCACTCCCCATTGTTCCCTTCTCCACCTCTTAATACATCCATCCCCGCACCCACCTCATCCCCCTCTCTCGCTGCTTGGGGACACGAGCCCCCCCTCCCTGCCGTGCTGGGGTGAGAGGAGGACTCCCAGCTTTGGGGGAGGAATGGCAGCGCGATCGGTGCCGATGCGCAGCAGCAAGAGGAGCCAAGTGCTCCAAACCCCTCCTCTCCCCGCAAAGTGCCGCCCACGGATGCTTGGGAGCGCTGTGCCAGGATGCTCGGCCACATTGGAACCCCTTATCCAGGGCTGGTCCTTAAAGGAGGGGCCATCCCTGCAGCCCATGTCCCCAGTGTAAAGCTGGCAGCCAGAGCAGAGTCTCCCATGGGGCTTCAGAAGGGCTTGCTGGCATTTTGGTGCATATTCAGGAGGGCTCTGGGCACAGGCACCTCCTTTCCAGGAAGGGTACGGCTGTATAGTGTGGCTGGTATGCATCCTCCAACCATAGGAGCAGCCCCAGATCTGCCAACCATGTATGGCCAGAGATACCCTCCCTGTGGGCAGATTGCATCCTGCTGTCTCCTTTCTCCCCTCTCCTGGGATCGGGGTCACACAGGGTGGTTGGAGCAGCTCTGGAACGTACTGGATTTTTGTGGACCTCCTGGACAGAGGCATTTTGTGGATGAGCAATAGAAAGTAGGGAAAAGGACCTCACTGCCTGTCCAGGGCTGCAAATGTGTCACCAAAGACGGTGTTTTTCCATGTACAAAAACTGTTGTTACAGCTACTTCCGTGCACCGGGAGGAGGTGGGCACTGTCTTGGTGGAAGCAGCAGTTCTTGATGGGCATAGCAAAGCTTTGGGGCTCTTGGGCTATGGTGGGGGAGAAAGAGCCTTGGGAAGGAGGTGGCCTTCTCCCAGTGGCCAGGCCGGGTTTATGAGCAATGGGGTGGAAAAGGGCTGGAACCCCAGATGTTCCCTGGGGAGGTGCGAGGGAGGGTGAGAGGAACGGGGTGCTGGGGACACAGAGGCAGTGGAGGTGGTGAGGTTGGCAGGGTGATGTTGCTATGGCTACTCGTGTGCTATTCATAGAAGAAATTAGCTAAATCTTTGCACTCGAAGGTGGAGGAGGAAAAAGAAGGAAGGCGTTCTCAGTTTGGAGGGAAGAAAGGAGGGAAGCCAAAACAGGAAAGGGGGTCCGTTTCCCTCCTATGCTCTGAGCCCGTTCCATGCAGCAGTGACTATGGAAAGCACTGCCCAGAGTGCAGGAGGATGCACGTAGGTATGAGCTGCCTGTGGGACAGCCCCCGCGGTGCCGTGCAGAGCCCCGTGAGCAGGGCGAGCTCTGCGTCACGCCGGGCGGCAGGAGACATCCTTTTAATTAAAGACATCCAATCTGCGGGGAGGTATTTTTGGCAGCCTAAATGTAGATACAACTCTAGCAAAATCTGCCATTTGCAGCTGGCTGCTCCTCGTGCTCAGCAGGACTTCTCGGACGCTGGCTGTCCCCCGGCCACCCCCAGCATCTGTCCCCACGTGTCCCCTCACCAGCCGGAGTCCCGCAGGGTCTTCCCTCACCACACCGTCATCGCACCCCACTCTTCCCTCATCGCACCCCGCTCCCTCGTGAGAGTTTCATTCCCATCCCACGGACCCGTTTGTCACCTCCTCACTCACGATGTGTAAATCTGCGTGTCTGTTCCTAATATATCTCCTTCCATCTGATTTCACCTCTCAGCTTGTTTCTCGGGCATCTCCGCCTGGTGATCCTGCCGTCACTGAGCTGGGTGGCTGGAACCAGGTGCTGAGCTGCTCTCTTTCCCCCAGGCTCTGCCTCTTCGTCACCCCAAGCCCTCACCCCATAAAGCTGTGAGGCAGCTGCTATTTCTGTCATTCTGAGCCTTCCTTCTTTGCCTCCCAGCCATTACAATGATCTCAATGACACCTTCTCAAGATGTTCCTGGAGTCTCCTCGTTCCCTCTGTCTCCTGCTCAGCCAATTCCCCTCACCCACCCTAGAGCATCTCCTGTCCCGTTCCCGCCTATCCCTCCATCCTACCAGGAGCAAGCTGAAGGGCTCAGATATCCTCGAAGCGCCTTCCAAAAATGCTCATTTGTGTGTGGATGGCCAAGGACATTTGTCTCCTTAGTTTTCTTATTCACCTGAAAGTCTTTTTCCACCAGGCATGTGAATTCTCATGTTTGTGCTGACTCTACCAAAACATCATCTTAGTTATATTATTGCTTGTAGCAATGTGGAGGAGGTGGCTCCTCTTGAGGAACATGCTGGAGGCAGAAAGACTTCAGCCAGAGGGACATTCCCCATACATTGTTGTCTCAGCCAGGCTCTTCCCCTTGGCTTTGACATTACCAGTTTGGTGGGACCTGCGCCAGCCCATTCCTGACCAGTGCTGAAGACATGGTAGGCTCTGCTGGCATCTCCCAGAATGTGCTCAAGGCAGGGTACCCCCACAGAAGTCTTTCATGAGAGGCTAAGCGTGGATCATCCATCCATCTCATCCTCCATCTCTCCATCCATCCATCTCATCTTCCATCCATCCATCCATCCATCCATCCATCCATCCATCCATCCATCCATCCATCTCATCTTCCATCCATCCATTTCTTTCACCAAACATACCTCCATCCTTACCTCCATCTCTTTCTCCCATTCTGTATCTCTACATTCCTCTATCCATCCATCCCTCCCTCCATCCATCTTATCCTCCATCCATCTATTTCTTCCACCAACCATCCCTCCATCCTTCCCTCCATCTCTTTCTCCCATTCTCTGTCCTTTCATACTTCTCTCCATCTCTTTCTCCCATTCTCTATCCCTCCATCTATCTCTCCATCCATCCATCCATCCACCCATCCATCCTTCCTTCCCCCCATCCATCCCTCCATTCCTTCATCTCTCCATCTCTGCAACCATCCATCTTTCCCTCCATCCCTCCCTCCGTCCACCCATCCAGGTGCCCTGGATGCAGGGGTGGAAGCGCAGCAGAAGCCCTACCCATCCCCAGATTGCTGCCTTGCTCGGGTGAGGCCGTGGGCACGCAGCATGCCTCGATCAGAGGAGGGGAGCTTCCGCTCCTTCCTTCACTGCGGATGCTCATTTAGAGAAAGGAAGTGATTAAGACTAATCAGGCCGCAATCAGCTGTGGCTGCGTGCCGGGCGCTGCGGCGCTCAGCCCCATGCAGGATGCCCTCCCAGTTCCCAGAGGAGAGCAGATTGGGCACCGCTCTGGGATGGAGGAGCTGAGTGATATGGGAATCAGCTTAACCCTCGCTCTGCTGTAGTGCTGCTGTAAGGTGACGTGGGTTGTGTGAGTGCTCGTAGCTGGTTTGAACGCATGCAAACATGGGATGATGCGGAGATCCCTCAAGGGCACTTGGGAATCCAACAATATGTCATGGACTTGTATCTGTAACATGGAGAGAAAAAAAAGAACACAGCATTTAACAAGCTCAGAATACATGAATTTGAAATGCAGTTCAGTTGAGTCTACAGAAGCTCATTGGAGGGGGGGATTGCTGAAAGACTTATTTGGGGATTGTAACTATTTCTGGTGACGTGTGGCACTTCAGAGCAGCTTGGGACCTGAATTCTCCATAATGTCCTTCATATCTGCTGTAAAACAGAAACATCTTTCTTGAAATGTTGTACCTAGGGGTGCACTGGAACTGAGAGAGGAAAGCAGGCTGTTTCAAACCCAAAGAAATCCATAGTACTGTCCTTATTCGCTCTTCCTTCCCTTGTATGTATGTATTTGATTGAAAAGCATGTAGGTCTTTCTGATGATAATATCTCTGCCTGCAAAAAAAAAAAAAAAAGAAGAAGAAAAAAAAAAAAAAAAGGAGTTGAGTCGATTTTATTTGGCAGCTCCAGGTCAGAAGGAAGCTGTTGCAGCCCAGCACTTCTGCAAATTGGGTCGCTTATTTTAGCGGCCAGAGCCTGGAACAGGATGTCTAACTTCCAGGCATGAACACACCGGCCTTAATGGCTTCTAAATAGAAACTGAAACTCCACAGAGCTTCTGTCTGGAGAAGCATTCTTCTCTCCCCACTGAGTGAAGGCTTTTTCCAATTCCTATTTAAGCATACTCTTTAAAAAAGCACCAAAACAAAGATCAAACCCTCAGTGCTTGTGTTCACATTGAGCCCTGGGCAGTTCCGTGGCTTTGCCAGCCATCCTTGTGACCGTGGAACTTTCATGTCCTGGAATGGCTGCGGTGTTTTGAGCCTGTGTCCATTCCTTGGGGCTGCTCACACCACTAGGGTGACAGAGCTGTGGTGTCCCCAGCACAGCCTGGAGCGGGTGATGCTGGTTGCTTGGGTGGGTGTGAAGCAGCTGGAGCCCAGGTGCTGGGGGCCAACAGGGGGTCTTGGCATCCCTAAGCTCCACGATCAGCCCTTGAATTGTTTCTGAGGTGGTTGCAGCTCGTTGTGAGCCATGCAGGGGGAGAATGTGGGGTCAGTATGCAGCCCTCTTTGGGGGTTTAATGGGAAGGGCTCAGCCCAAACGGTGCCAATGGGCAATAAAAGTGCAAAAAGAGTTATTTTGTTTCTCCTGGTGAAAGGGAAGGGAGGTTCATCCCTGGCTGTGGCATTTTCCAGCCTCCAGAAGCTTTCAGGTTGTGTTTTCCTTTGCTCGCTTCCTTGTCCCACCTCTTGATCCACCCATCGTGTGGCCATAGAGAGCTTGGAGAGGGGAGCAAGTCTCTGGCAGCTGTTTTAATCTCTGCCCTTGAGCAGTGGAGTGGCAGGAAGACAAAAGCACAGGTGTAGCATTGGGATGTAGGCATAAAGCACTTGGCCAGCCCACCTCAGGTGCTTCAGGAGATGCTGTTAAGATTCGAGCTCTCTGTTGGTGCTGGGAGGAGCAGTGTCTGTGCACAGGGCAGGATCGCCTGGCATGGAACAGATGAATGTGTCAGTGCTGATCAGGGTGAGCTGTGGTGCACGCAGGCTGTGCTGCACTGCCAGGACCTGGGCTGGTCCCAGTGATGTTTCTTCATTAGCACATCGTGACCCCTCTCCTCACGCATCTCGCACCAAAGATGCTCCCCGGTATCCACTCGTGCCAGGAGCTGTGTGCTCACAGCAGGGCTCTGACACAGGACAGCTGTTCCTGCTGCACACGCATGGCTCTCCCTGAGGTTTTACACCCTTGGCAAAGATGCAAAGCGGTTGTCCATCTGTCCACCTTGCTTAGATGCTTCTGTTGGGCATCTCCCTACTTGGCCTCTGCCCCAGGAGCTGTTAAAAAGGTGTAGAGATCGAATTCTATGTATCTCCAGAGCCATTTCCTTCTAAGTGTTGTGATTATACCTGAGATGATGTAAAGCAAAGCAAACTGAAAGGCAGAACAACTTTTCACTCAGACCCATTCCAGGAAAGTTATAAAAATCAAGCAGATATAAGTCAGTGCCTGGCTTCTTGTGCACAGGCCCAGAGTCACAGTCACTCTGCACTCTGTCCCTGGGGCAAACAGCCTTCCTGCAGACTGGGATTTGTCAGCTCTGGAAGCTCCTGCTTCAGCCCTGTCACTCGTTGAGATGAGATGGGTTTTTGTGTGAGCACAGTCCAATTGCTGCAGGTCTCAGTGATCTGCAGCACATTTATTGTGTCTGGATGAGG
Organism: Meleagris gallopavo; assembly: GCF_905368555.1. Classification (NCBI taxonomy): domain Eukaryota; kingdom Metazoa; phylum Chordata; class Aves; order Galliformes; family Phasianidae; genus Meleagris; species Meleagris gallopavo. The sequence continues at coordinate 2,452,019 of NC_139412.1, read as the reverse complement.
TGCATAATCCCCAACCCTGAGTGGGATGTGTGGGGGGTGTGAACCAGATGCAAATCTTGGGGCTGCCAGCACGGAGGGAACAGCTTGGGCTGCCAGTTCAGAACCAACCCATTCCTCGTGGGAACTCTGCAGGATGAGGCTCCCTCCCTCTGTAACATGCTAACGAACCTCCTCCATTTGCATTTAATTGCAGCTTTTCTTTCTGTTGGAAGTTTTGGAAAATGGTCACGTTTTGCAAATCCTATCTTCATCCCAGCAAATGATACCAACAGAAATGAAGGAGAAGGGGTGATGCACTAACAGCACTGCCCACGGGTGACTGGCGTAGTGCCCTTGGGCTGACACCTTCTGCCTTCCTTCATCAGGCAGGCACATTGACTGAGCCCTCTGCCAGCCAGGGCAGGAAAGAAATTGTCTTTTTTTTTTTTTTTTTTTTTTTTTGCTGGGCAGCAGGAATGTGCTGGTGAATTAACCATGCCCTCAATTCTATAGGGAATGGTAAGTAATTTATGCCCTAAGGAACAGGGGGTTGCTGCATGCAGGGAGGAGAGGAAACAGGGCTGTGCATTCAGGTCACATTCAATGAGGGCTGTCAGATCTCTTCCATCTAAAATGCTTCATCACACTATTATTATTTACTGAGCCCTGCTGCTGCTTGGAGATTTACAAACGAAAAGAGGTTCGAGCCCCTCGCCACTTGACAGCATGAGCACCAAAATGCAGCAGAGCTGGAGGTGCCCCAGAACCCCTCCAGCAGGCTGCACAAACCAGAGGGTTTGTGTTGGAAGGCTGAAGGGAAGGTGGGATTCGAAGAGGACCTTGAGGAGTGAGGGGGTCACTGCACATATGCAGAGAGATTGATTTAGGCGCAAAGCCAGCAAGGCAGAGGACAGCTGTTGGGAAAATCTGGGCAGCAACAGGAGCTGAAAGGAATAGCAGTGAAGGGGAACGAGGCTTGAAGGTCAAGATTCGAGAACTTTCTGGTCTCTGGAGGCTCAAAGAAGTGGAACCTTTACCACCAGTGTAGTGGAAATGCTAAATCATGGCTTGAAGCAGTGATGGAGCACTTGGTGGGAGGGCAGGACCAACCCAGGGGAACTCAGGTGCAAGCAATTTACCTGAGTGACTGGAAGGGTGGAGTCAGGATCCATCCCTTCCCAGACCTCATTTAAGGGTTGGCAGTGGAGGCATCTCTTCCTGGTGATCCCTGTCTATCTGAGGCTTCCAAAGGTATGCAGCTCTTTTCTTTCATTTCTGTGGCTGCTGCGTTTGGACTCATTCTCATTTGCTGCAGCCAGAGACTTTGCCACCCTCTTATTTTTATGGTACTTTCCATCCCGTTATGACATTGCACACCAGGAAAGGTGCAAATCTTGGAATATTTGCACGTGGAAGTCAGGGCTAAAATCCAAACACCTTTCCTCATGGTATCTGGAATAGTTGGCCACAGGAGGCAAATGGGGATTTCCTGGTCTGAATTCCTTCTGACCATGTGTGACTTTGTTTTAAGCAGCCACTTGCATTCAGCATCTCCTGGGTCCCATCTGGAGCCTGAGTGGGAAATTGTGCTCCTAGCAGTATTTTGAGATGTAAAAGTCAGTAGTGTGGAATGGCTGCGAAGGATGCTCAGTGCACAACGAGCAGGCTAGACAAAATATGTCCTTAGGGCTCACCACTGTGTGAGCGAGGCAATGTGATGTGTGATTTGTGGACTATTAGTAATTCCACAAAGAGGCTGCAGTGGGGCTCGCTGAAGGACTCAAGCTAGACCTGCAAAAGCCTCTGTGGCATTATCATACAGAGCACTTCTCCCCATCATTTGCAGAGTAGAATTAATGTCATAAATCATGGGGCACGTGACAGACTGCATTTAGTTAGGCTGCCTTTTCTATATCCTTCCTGGAAACTCATCTAATAAGAGCTGGCCTCTGGCACGCCAAGGTTCAAACATCCACCGTGTGTTAATTGCTGGCAGTAGAAGTGCTGCTTTTTTTTTGCCTTGAAATGTGGAATCCCTTCCTAGAATTGCACTGGGGACTAATAAAAGCCAGTGCCAGGTTTAATATATGCTATCTCACAAATTATCTGGACTAAATACAAGGACTGTGCACTACCAGAGAGGGGATATTCCCTGCTTAATACTGCTTCTGGGCCATGGAGATCCCAAGATGTTGGACCTGAAAATTATGATTCTTTTACGTGTGTGGGAGTGGTTTGGCAGGAGAGCTTGGAAGTGGTCATATTTCCCTGAGCTAGAGAATTAATTGTCATAAAAGCTATGGTTTAGTAACCAATAGTTACAGCTGCTGGAAAGATCAGAAGGTATCCAAATAAATCAAATTAACTACCTCCTGTTCCATCCTTATGAGAGCTGAACCTTTCTGGGCAAGATCAGAAATGCAGTTCATCTGACCCCTAACTCTGCCACTTACAAAACCATGAGGGTGAAACGTCCAGAAATACAGACTGCTAGAACAAGAGAAGGTGGAGACTGCCTTTCTGGGTGATGTGAGGAGGTGGTTCTCTGTCAGGAAACTTATATTAGAGGAGAGCAGTGATGCAGTAGCCCGCTCCTCAGAAAGTCTCAGATTCACTGAGGCCGTTGTGCTATGCAATGTGACCGCCCACGTTACTGGGCAGCCAGTGGTTCCTGTTAACTGCAACACTAGCTCTACTGCGACTTGCTTGCTCCTCACTCAGACTCTCAAGCTTCTGATGTACCAAGGCAGAGGGCTCACCTCCCATCGTAGCTCGTGTTTACCAGCATTTTCCTGTGTAACTCTGGCCATTGCTCTACACATGAGTCTTCAAATGGTGCTGAAAATCCCAGCACACCCTGGATTTTACACTGTTTGCTGTTGTGCGCTGGTGAGAAATGTCAGCCTTGCGATTAGTCTGAATGTTCTCTTCTTTTCTCACTTCTCGTTCAGAGGACAATGACCTCCCCGAGCTGGGGATGCTCCACGGGAAGGGGCTGCGGGTACGACGGGCACCGCGCCTTCAGGAGGTTGCGGTGCTGGACAGCTCCGGCTCAGCCCGGCACTGCGGGACCCCGGGGTAACGAGCACGAAGGGACCGCACGCTGTCACCTCCCCAGGTTACAGTGGTAGCTGCTGTGCTGGGACGTGCCTGAAGGCCTCAGAGATGGTCTGCTGGCGATATGTCCTTCCCACAAGATCTCCTTTCCAAACCCTCCTGTTTCTTAACTCCTTAGCAATGTGGATTTCTAGTTCTAGTGTCGAATCGGACCTGAGGCTGGAGCAGTTTCTAGTCTTGCCCATCTCCCTTGCTGCAGCTGAGACCACGTGTCTGGGGAATACGGAGTAGACCCATGCCTGAGCAATGCTGTGTCCCCATATCCAGCCCAGGCTGCTGGCCACATGGAGGAAGGGCAAGAACAGAACCCTTCCCAACCTTCCCTCTTCTGCCTGACCTGGAAGGGCTGTGGTGGCATGGCCAGGATGAGGCCATGCAGTGCAGCGGGCTGTGTTTGGTGACATCCCGCTTTTGTCTCCCCACAGGCCAACCCTGCTCCCATTATCGTGAACACAGACTCGCTGGAACAAGGGCTCTCTGTAAGTCTCCTGGTTTTGTTTCAATTCTTTTCACCAAACGCTGCATTTTCTTGGCTCAAAGGTGCCCAAAAGGCCCCAGCAAGATGGCAGAAGAGCCTGGTATCTGTCCCACAACCCCACAGCATATCTCAGCCCCAAATCCTGCTGAGGCCATGCTGAGCAGAGCCAAGGCTGCCAGCAGCTGAGCAGTGCTTGGTGACGGGGAGTGTTTGCAGCCACTGTGCATTTGGTACTCTTGGCTTGTTGTAGAGCTAATCCTCAGCTGGTTGCAGAGAGAGTTTGCAAGCTGCTGCAGCGCTTACCAGAACATTTGCAAATCATTCCTGCAGTGAGAATGGAAGGAGCAAGGGTGGCTACTGTGGATATCTGCAACACAGCTCCCAAAAGGAGCTCGATTATCAGTTTGCCAGGGTTTGGTTGGTCTTTGGACTTGAGGTGGATGGATTGCTCCTGTTGGTTGAACCTTTCTCATAACACATTTCAGGTGTCAGATGCTGAGCCAAAGCCTCCTGGCATTCAGGAGGGAGTCCGTGCTTTCTGTCTCACCGTAGTGGCCCTGGGTCCAGCAGCCTTACACAAGTTGTGGAAGGAGAGTGTTGTCATCTAGAAAGGTTTCCTGTCCAAGCCCATCACATGGCAGTCTATGACTGCAGGGAGTGCTAAAAGGGATCTGCATTCCTGCAGCCCCTTGGGTGGCTGTGCCTAGGTTTTTGGGGCTGCAAACTCCAGCCTGGAAATCCTTTTCTTTCTAATTCTTGTCACAGCAGTGCAGAAAGCAGCCAACACAATGCCAAAAAATGGCTTGTGAAGAACCCGTGTCCCACATAACTGTGGTCCTTCTTTGGAGCAAGGGTGAACCCTGCTCCATCCTGCCACCTGAATCATAAGGTTGGAAGTACTCCTGAGGTCATCTAGTCCAACCATCAACCCATGACCACCATACCAGTAAACAGTGTCCTTCAGTGCAGCATCTATCCCGTTCTTGAATGGCCCCAGGGATGATGATTCCACCACCTCCCTGGACAGCCTGTGCTGGTACCTCACCAATCTTTCTGAGAAGAAATTTTTTCTAATATCCAACCTTATGGAGATCCAGGCTCCAGGGAAAACAAACCTTAAAATCTCCCAGTGGCTGTTCCAGAGGTCAGCAAAGGAGCCACAGTGGGGTCTTTCTGCAGAAGGGCACTCTGAAGTGGGAAGTCTGGCAGCATGCTCTCTTACAAAAACAAAAACTGAAGCCTGTTGGTACAGTATTTGGAAGGGTTAATGTGACATCTTCCAGTCTTTAATTACTTAACTATTCAATGCTTTCCTTAATGATAAGCAGATGGATGTGGTCTAGTTCCTTCCTGTTCTAGCTCCATTGATAACATTGGACTAGCTGCTGGGCTGAATTTGGCCCTGGCTGTTTATTAAGAAGCCTGCTCCTCATTTGTTTCCCTCTGCCCACCCACCTCCATCCCCAGGAGCATGTGGCACCACATCCTGCTCACTGCCAGGGCTGGTGCTCAGCCTCACTGCAGGCTGTGCTTCTAGGTTGTAAAAATCCAACAAAATTCTCATCAAACTCCTGCTGCATTGAAGGTATTGCAGTCGAGCTGGGCTCACACAAGCACCTGCTTGCAACCAGTTCACCAATTAGCGTGCTTTGCACACCCAGGCCCCAGAGGTAGAGGAAGCATCAAGACCACTGTTCCCATGGCAAGCAGCACTGTCTGTGTCCCAGAGCTGCCTCTCCAAAGCTGAAATCCTTGTGTCCCCAGTGCTGCCCAATCCTGGTGCTGATTGTTGGAGCCGTGTTGGAGCTCGACCACGCACCCAACTAGCACTCAGCACACAACTGTCCCCTTCATGTGGTGGCTGCAAGGCATGGACTCAGAAAGCAGAAGGATGACTGTTCCTGCAGGTTATTCTCCTTGCAGCCATTTGGGTTGGTTTGAGGAACTCCATCTTAGCCTTCTAAATTTGGCCCTGAATCGTTAGCAAATTGCAAACCGTGTTCCACGTGCGACAGCACAGTGTTGGCCGGCTGAGCCTGCAGACAGCTTGCAGTAGCACTGGAAGGTGTGTGCATTTCTGTTTATTCAGTGAGTGTTAACTCTGCAGCCTTCTGTTGATGATTTAAATGTCATCATTTCTAACTATTTCCCTGCTGCTCAAAACGCGAAAGAGAAGTGAAGGGTGGAGAGAAGGCCTCTCCTTGAGACTTCAGGCGGGCTTCCTGCATGGGATGGGCTTAGAACAATGATCCTGGCCCTACTCCGTTTGAAACCAGAGCAGAGTTTGGGTTCATTGTGGGGCTGTGTTGGGAACAGCCAATGAGCCCCATACTCCTGTGAGCTAAGCAAGCAGTATCCAGAGAAATGCAAGCAGAGTGGGGTGGGCTCACCCTGCCTCACAACGACCCAGGGACATGGTTCAGGATACCCATGTGAAAATCTGGAGTTGGGCATCACTCAAACAGGCCCCACATGAGAGCCACACGTGCCAGCTCTGCACTGCTCTTACACGGAGGCAGCTCCTGAACTGGGAGGGAGCTTGGCAGAGAGTTGGAGGGGCAATAGAGGCGCTCCAGTGGGTGCCACTGACGGGTTTTGCTGTCAATGAGTAACCGGTATTCAGTTTTCCTTTGCTGGAACACTAGCTTTGTTGGCTTGTTCCCTTGGTTACGTGGTATATATTAAGGGCTCCATTTGGTTTCTTTATGCAATTAACTGGTGTTCTATTGTGCGGATTTTGGAGACGTAATCAGAGCAGGAACTTCACGTCCAGGCTTGGCTGACCTGGCACATGCAGTGCTGGGCGGGCGCCAACATTTCCCATTTCATGACACAAAATGCTGCTCAGCATTTGGCAACCCCAAGACTTTCAGAAGGTTTTGCAATGGGGCCACGTCCTGGGGTGTCCCTGTGTCCCGTGCCATGAGTCCCTGCCCTGGTGCTTCCCAGTGCGGGCGGCTGCCACTCTTTGGGCTGGTTCTGCTGGCTCTCCCCGCGGCTCACAGATTGTCAAAGTTTTCTGCACATCCCCATCCTGTAGGTATGTATGTGCTGTTCCTCTGCGGCCGTGGGTGTGCATATGGCTGTCTGTGTGGCAATAGCGTTGAATGCCAAAGCGGAGAGGACAACGTGTGTAGTAGCGGCGGCTGCCAGGAATCTGAGTTGCTGGAAAGCTGGGGGGAGGCAGAGCCACGCACAGAGCCACCAACTGCCCGGGTGCTCAGGCGAGGGAGGTGGCGAGGGGGGGTCGGCATGAGTCAGTGTGGTGGGGTGAGGAGGAAGAGCGGTGGTGGGGGGTCTTGCAACCCCCACCCAAAGAGGTCTCATCCTCCCCTTCCTGCACTGTGCTGGTGCCAGCCAAAGGGATGCAGCATCTGTGCCTCTGGGATGTTCCTACAGCTGTCGATCACAGAATCTTAAAATAGTTTGAGTTGGAAGAGACCCTTAAAGGTCATCTAGTCCGACTCAATACCTTAACAGCACGTCCCAAGGCTTTCTTTTCACCCTTATGCTCCATCTGAATCTTTTTTGTTTCAATTTCCTGACTCCTTCTGTCACTCTCAGTGGACACAGTGGTCCTGCAAGGCTCTGGGGCTGACAGTGCTGAGCTCCCACCAGCCTGACACATCCCAGTGGGTTCCTCTTCAACCACTGCTTGCATCTGCCTCTTCAATCTGATTTTTCCTTCTGTCAATTCTTTGAGGGCAAACCCACCTCTGTACCTTCAACCTCCTCTCCTGGCCCACGTTTCCAAGCCATGATACCGTCTCCCTTCTCCAGGCTCTCTCCATCCTCATCCCTCTTGAAGCGTGGTACCCACAGCAGGGTGTGCTCTCCTTCAGTATTTCCAATGCTCACTACAAACCCATGGCATTGCTCTGAGGACTGAGCCCCACTCCTGCTGCCTTGCAACCCCGCAGCCTGCTTCCTCATCTCCCAAAAGGACTTCAAGTGTGAGGTTTGAGTCAACCTCTTCCCATTTTAAATATACAATGCTTTTTTTTTTTTTTTCCTATATTGCATTTTTTTTTCCTATATTGAGGTCTCCATAGCTGTTCAGGACCTACTCTGATGACCCGGGGCATGCAGGGGAAGAAAGTATCTGGATGATGTCTTTGAAATTGCCACTTTCTTTTTCTGAGTGTTGGCAGCAATGGGGAAAATGGAAGGTTTTGGCCTGCACACTTTGTTATTTCAGAGCCTACAGCTGCAGCTCTTTTGCTTTTAATTCACTGCCCATTTCTCAGTCCCTGCCCTCACCACCACACTCCATCACCTTCACCGCGATGGCTGTGGGAGTTCCTTCAGGGCAGGGAGCAGCATCCACATAGCTTTCCCATTCTTTATATCGGGGCACCTTCTGTATATAGCACTCAAATCCCTTTGAATCCAACTGTTTCAACAGAAGAGATGGTTCCAAGTTTCACATTAACAAAGCCATGCCACTTGAAGATGTAGGAGTTAGAAGCTACCAGAGATGTACGTTGTGTTATAACATACAGACCATACATTGCACGTTGTGTTACTGCATACAGACCATCCACAAGCCCCTTCCTTTGCTTCCTGCAGCAGTTCATTCCCGAGGTTAATTACACGCTGGCTAACGAAGGCGTCGTTGCTTTGTGTGGAGCCCCTTTTCACGCCTCGCACATTGAGCTGCCGGAATAAAAGGGCTGAGCTGAAGTGCATTAAAGTCAGCGGGTTTGGGATCGTGCCCAGAGAGAGAAGCAGCGAGTGGTTTGATTCCAGGGCAGGGTTTTGCGACTGCATTTCTGACAGCAAAGGTTTTGGGGTGGATTCTCAAATATTCTGTGTTTTGGGGTGGACTCTCAGTACTGCAGTATCCTGGGATGTGCTCGGCCGTAACGCATCTCTCCCTCTCCGCAGGTGAACGGCAGTGATGGGATGTTCAAATACGAGGAGATCGTCCTGGAAAGGGTGAGTCCTCCCCGTGGGCATCTCCTCCCACTCACACAGCGAATGGGCTGGGGGGGGTCCTGGGGGGGTCCATCTCTCCTTCCCTGCAGCACAGGGGTGGGCTCACCGCTCCGCTCCCACCGCACACCCCTCCAGAAGGGAGGAGGAGGGTTTCTCATTCGCACCCTCGCCCCCGCACAGCCGCCAGCGCAGAGCTGGGATGGGGGGCGGGGGCTCTTTGTCACCGGCTTTGCTGGAAAATGGAGGCAGGAGGAGCTGCGCTGGCACACAAAGGGGGGGGGGGTTCTGTCTCTCGCCTCCGTGCCCCGGTGCCCCCCCTGCCCCAGCGGATGGCTCTGCCTCGCCGCAGGCACAGAGTGCCATGATGCTGAGCAATGAGGACAGGTTTTCTGGCAGCCCGGATTGCGGCGGGGGCTGGGTGGGGGGGAGCTCCTGGCTGTACCTTCTGCTGTGTCGGAGGGATCCTGGCCACGCAGCGCTGACGTTGGGATAACGGTGGTTTTGTGGGGATGGGGACGTGAGCAGAGGGTCAAGTAGGGGCTGTGAGCACAGTGGGAAAAGATGGAGCAGACTTTGCTCTGATGCATCAGCCCATGGGGTAAGCGCAGAGCTGCCTGTCCATCCCTGCACCGCTGCATGCCCCATCCCACCCCATACCCAGGAGCTCCAGGACTGTGCAGGACCTCCTCCTCGCACTTGGCTGGCAGTGCAGGGGAAGACGCATCACTCGTCCTCCTGTTCTTTTAGTCATCCCCCTCCTCCCCCCGGCTCTGCATCACGGAGGTGGGTGGACGGAAGGTTATCCGGGGCTGCAGCCTCACCCACCGCTTCCCCATTGTGCCTGACAAAGCGTGCCCAGGGGATGCTTCCTTTTTGGGCTGAGTGCTGCTGTGTGCTCCGGGCTGCTGAAGGAGCAAAAGCATTGTGTTCCAGGGATGAGAACCCTCAGCCAGAGCAATGGGCTTGCCCTTGCTGTAAAGACAAGGGCAACCATGGCAGATCTGGGGAGCTGTCTGCAAAGAAACGTGGCAGTGGGTCAATGGGCAGTGCATGCATCTGCTGCAGGTGTTGTCCCCACATCTCCAGCAGCCCCAGTGCCGGCAAAGAAATCTCATGAACTTGATTTCTTCTAGATTATCAGAATAGTAACAAATGCCTCCTGAATCATGGCCTGAGCTGGACATATTGTTGTCAGGAGACCTCCTTTGGAGCCTCTGCTAGGGTGCAGCCATCCCAGGCATGGGTCCATGCTGGGACCTCCAGGGCTCCCCACCCTCTCTGGGTGAGCAGCACCCCTGGGCAGCCGGGACAGAACTTGGCCCGAGCGTGGCTGTGTATGAGAGGCAGGCATGGTAGGATGTGACTAAGTGTCAGCTCTTCCGCATGAGAAAACAAGGCAACAAGCCATCTGATTTCCAAGGCAGAGCAGAAAAAAATAAACAGTAATTGTCCGCTTGCATCAAGCACGGCACTGGGAGCAGCGCTCATAAGTGTGTGACAGAACAGGGTCCTGTGAGCAAGGACTGGGCAACAGAAGTACCCCTGGTGTTGGGACACTGCTGGGACACAGCGAGCTCTGGGACAGGGGCTCCCTCCTTCCTCCCAGCAAGGCTTCATCTCCATCCTTACACCTCCCTAGAGCAGATTTGGGCACCAGCACTGCTGGGGTCAACTGGGGATATTTTGGGCCGTGAGTACATGTAATACCCAGGGGCTGACTGGATGTTAAGACTCAAAGTGGTCTTGCAGGAGCCACTAGGCTGCCAGCACCTGACCCAAGCCCCCCTTCTCTGCATGGGCCACGCAGGTGGTGTCTCCTCTTGGGGAGCTGCCAGCAAAGGGAGGTTTCTCCGCCAAGGACCACCCCCTCGTCCTCCAGCTCAGTCTCTCACAGAGACGTGGTGGTGAGGGAGGTCCTGGCGGCTCCCACGCTCCTGCTCCATCTGTCGGGTGCTCCGCACTGAGAGCCAGGCTGACGAGCACCCATCTTCCTCGGCCACACATCCACTGCCTGCACGGAGCAGCCCAGCACAGGAGCTCACTGGGTTTTGGGGACAGCGTGGGACAGATGCCCCATGTGCTTCCCCGCAGGGTAACTCCGGCCTCGGCTTCAGCATAGCAGGAGGGATCGACAACCCCCACATTCCAGATGATCCCGGCATCTTCATCACCAAAATCATCCCCGGGGGAGCAGCGGCCATGGATGGACGTTTGGGGTGAGTATGTGGGGCTGGGGATTTCACCGTGCCTCCCGCTCCCACTGCACAGCTCTCAACCTGCTCTCTTCCAGCCCTTTCTCCTGGGCATGTCCCCTTTCCAGGCATCCTCCTGCTATCAGCATCCCATCTTTTTCCTGGCTCTGGCTCTTAACCAGTACTAGACCCTTCCCCCCTCTCCAGCACGGGGACTGCCTCCCCTGCTTCCCCCATAGCCTCCACCCCTGAGGAGGAACTTTGCTGTCACCCCACATCTTGGCTCTGGCTCATCCCAAAGCACAGGATCCATTCAACTCAAGCAGCTCCCCTTATGCAAGGGTCTGGGTGGCAGAGGTGACCATGGTGGCACAGGGTTGGTGATGCTGGGGAGCTCAGGATCACACGGTGCCTGTAGGGTAAATGACTGCGTGCTGCGGGTCAACGACGTGGACGTCTCTGAGGTGGTGCACAGCAAAGCAGTGGAGGCCCTGAAGGAAGCAGGCCCCGTGGTGCGGCTCGTTGTGCGGCGCCGGCAGCCCCCACCGGAGACCATCATGGAGGTCAACCTGATGAAGGGACCCAAAGGTGAGCAAAGGGGCTGCGGCGGGGAGTCCCTTTGGTGTGGGGGGTGTTGTGGGGTGGGATCCTGTGGGATAGGATGCTACAAGGGGAGATGCTGTGAGTGCAAGGTGTGGGGCAGCCCCGCATCAAAGCTTACAGTGAGAAGGTGTCCCATTGCCCAGGGTTGGCTGCAACCAACCATCCTTCCTTCTCTCCTCCCCTCCTGCTCATCTCCAGGGCTGGGCTTCAGCATCGCAGGGGGCATTGGGAACCAACACATCCCCGGGGACAACAGCATCTACATCACCAAGATCATCGAGGGAGGCGCTGCCCAGAAGGACGGACGCCTGCAGATTGGGGACCGGCTGCTGGCGGTGAGCCCTAACCCACATCTCCACGCTTCTCCCCGGTCCCCTTTCCCAGGATCCCAACCAGGATGGGTCTAACTGCATCTTACTGTCCCTTTGCCTTGTGGTAGGTGAATAACACCAACCTGCAGGATGTACGGCACGAGGAGGCGGTGGCTGCGCTGAAGAACACTTCTGATATGGTGTACCTGAAAGTGGCCAAGCCTGGCAGCCTGCACCTCAACGACATGTACGCGCCCCCCGACTACACCAGCAGTACGTAGGCACCAGCCCTGCACTGCAGGAACGGGGGTTTCCATAGCAGGGATGGGGATGGCACACGCTGGAGCTGGGCTGGGCTCCACATCTACACTGAGGCCAATTCCTGCTCCTGATGCCCATCTCCTCTCTTTGCAGCCTTCTCAACCTTGGCTGACAACCACATAAGCCATAACTCCAGTCTGGGCTACCTGGGTGGTGTAGAGAGCAAGCCTGCGTACCCTGCCCCCCCACAAGTGACCCCCTCCAGATATTCGCCCATCCCTCGGCACATGATCGGGGATGAAGACTTCACCAGGTGAGAACTGCAAATGGGCATCCCCATCCCTGCCCCTTCTCCTCCTTTCCTTTCTCTCCCTGACCCAGTCCCTGCATCCTGTCACGTGCTGAGTCTCTGCTGGGGCTGAAAGACCCCATTTGTGGGCTCCGTGCAGGGAGAGAGGGGCTGGGGGGGTCATCTTGGTAGTGCCATAGCTCCTCTTGCTGTGCTCACCAGTCCCAGGACAGCTGTATCCAGGCACTGTGAGCCCCAGGGCCTGTGCTGAGCCCACTTTGGTACCACTGGGGCTAGGGCTGGATGCTATGTGCTCAGGACTGATGCTCAGGTCAGGAGCAGGGCTGGCTCTGCAGTTATGAGCAAGGCTGCCATGCGGCATTGGAGTTGCTGCAGCCTCATCAGAGCTGAGATGGCCCCATTCTGTGGTGCTTTTGGATCCTAGAGCAGGAGGCAGGCAGGTCCTCTCAGAGACCCCCAGCCATCACATCCACCCCATTGATTTCTCACCTCCTGGTGCTAAGCTGGACCCTGCTGCATGCTGTGACCTCTCTGGATGCATCCATTCATGTGCTGCCAGGGCACCGCGGGAAGATGCAGTGCTGCAGGAGCTCTGCTTTCTCTGTGTGCATTGCACCACCAAAGGGACTGGTTCCCAGTGCCACCACTTCATCTGTCCCTCCTCTGGGACCCCCTGATCTCATTTATGGATCTTTATGGGCCAGAAAGGGACGAGAGCATCCTGACACCAGGAGCATGGTGGGCACAGTGCAGCAGGAGGCCACTAGAGGATGGTGCTGCCCTGCCAAGACCCCACTGCTGTCGAGCTGCTCCTGGCTGCTGCCTCCTTCCCTGCTGTGGACACAGTGCTGCTGTGAGCTTGGAACAAAAGAATCCCAGCATATCCTGAGTCAGAAGGGACCCACAAGGATCATCAGTCCAACTCCAGGCTACACAGAGGACCCCCAAGATTCAAACCCTATGTGCAGCGCTCAGGTCAAGGTGTCAGTGCCACAGTGTCCAGGATCCATCTGCAGGAACGTTGTCCTGCCCAGCATGTCTGGAGCACATACTGTGACTGAGAGCTGGAATAAGAGATTCACCTCTCCGGGGCTTTGTTTCCGCTTCTTGGTTCCTGCAGCATCTCTACCTTCACTGCTGGGCTCCAGCAGCAGGCACTGCTCACACCGAGCTGACTCCCAGGCAGACACCAAAGCAGCAGCAAAGCAAGGATGCGGGACTCAGCAGTGGAGCTGAGTGCTGGTGGCAGCCCTGGAATGTGGCTGAGCCTCTGTGGAACCCCGCGATCCCAGTGAGGTTTCCCCAGTCCTCTCCAGCCCCTGCACACCCCAGCCTGAGCCTTGAGCTCTGCTGAGCTCAGTATCTTCTGAAGGTCACAGGGGTCAGCCCCTGCCCCATCAGCGATGCACAGCTGTAGGACTGAGCGCTGCTGGAAGGAGAGGCGGGGGGGCAGGAAGGGGTTAAGCCCACAGGGTCTAACAGGCGCCGGAATGTCCGTCCTCTGTGCTTCCATAAAAATCCCGAGGGTGGGCATGGCACTGGGAAGCTGAGTGCCCCACAGCCACACCGGGTGGGAACGGAGGACACAACCACGAGGTGAGAGCTTGGGAAGCTCCTGCCCCGTGCCACAATGTTCACCGTCAACGTCTCCTCCTCCATGTCCTACCGGGGGCAGCCGTCCCCTTCCAGGCAGCGGCAGGGCCACAGGAGCAAGTGTGAGCCAAGGTACGGTGTGGGGACACAGCACGGGGCAAGGAGCTGAGAGGAGAGCTGGGAGGGTCTGGCAGGGCTAGGCGTCCGTCTGTCTGAATGTCCGTCTTCTGCTTTTCATGTTCCTTATAAGGTGACAGGCTGTGCTGTCCAAGTGACATTCAGTCCATCGGGACACCCAGCCCGGTGCATCCACCCCACACCAACAGCCCCAGTGCCGTGCCGGCCACCAAAGCAAGGAGCTGCTGTCTGTCGTTCTGATGGCAGTGATTATTTTTTTTCCTAGCTGAAAATCAGTGCCGGATGGCTGCGGGGCCAGGCAGCCTTTCTGCCAGCGCCTGCCTATTGTTTGAGCTGCGCCAGAATTAAGTCACCGCCAAAAAATTCGGGGCTGCTCGTGTGCCATGCAGGGCTGTGCTGTGAACGTCCTGTGTGCAGCGAGGGGTGTGCTCACCCCATACTGGCATCGTCCCCAATACCTTCACAGGCTCTGACACTGCCACGTCCATGGTTCTCTGTCCCCATCTGTGCTACATCTCGTGTCACCCCAAGCTCTCCTGTGTCCCAGCACAAGTGGCCCCACTGTGATGTCCCCGTGTCTGTCCCTGCAGAGAGCCCCGGAAAATCATCCTGCACAAAGGCTCCACCGGCCTGGGCTTCAACATCGTCGGGGGAGAGGACGGAGAGGGCATCTTCGTGTCTTTCATCCTAGCCGGAGGCCCCGCCGACCTCAGCGGGGAGTTGCGGAGGGGAGATCGCATCCTGTCGGTGAGCTGCGGGAAGGGCGGGGGCAGAGCTGTCCCGGGGACGGGGGCGCCGGTGTGTTGGGTACGGTGGGGCTGGGGGGGTTGCGGTGCTGCGGGCGCTGAGCCCACGCATGGCGCTGTCCCCGCAGGTGAACGGTGTGAACCTCCGTAACGCCACCCACGAGCAGGCGGCGGCGGCGCTGAAGCGGGCGGGGCAGACGGTGACCATCATCGCGCAGTACCGGCCCGAAGGTACCGAGGGGGGGAGCCTAATATGCAAATGACCGAGTGTGGGGCGTGGTCTGTGTAAATAAGGGGGTGGTACGCTGTATGCAAAGAGAGGGGCGGTGCTCTGCGCGTGGACGAAGGGGGCGGGGCGGTGACTGGCGCGCGGAGAGAGCGGGCGAAAGGGACGGCCCGGCGAGGCGCTGATTGGCGCGGAGAGGGGCCGGGAGGCGGTGCCCTGCGGGAAGTGCGGGCGGTGATTGGGCGGCGGGGCGGGGGGCGGAGCGACGGCGTCCCGCCGGTTGTGCCTGCGCGGCTTTGTGTGCGGGCCGGGCGGCTCGGGGGCTGCTGCCGGGGGCGCCGCCGCCTCCCACCGCGCCGAGCTGCAGGTGAGCGGGGCTGCGCGTTCCCCGCCCGCCGTCCGGTTCTCGGCTCCCTTCCTCCCGAAACGTACCGGGGTCTCTTTGCCGGGAGCGGGGCCGGCGGGAAGGCTGGGCCCCGCCGGGAGGGGGTCGGCTCCGCTGGGGTTGCCGGAGCGGCGTCGGTTGGAATCTCTTCAGCTCTCGGCACCGGGGCCTGAAAGAGGGAGCGGGGTCGCCTCCCGCGTGCCGTTCCTCCCGTGCGTGGTGCGGGCCGGGCCTCGGGGGGCTCTCGGAGCGGCTGCGAGCATCCCAGGGCCGCGCTCCAAGCAGGGCGCGGGCAGCACCCCGGCATTACCGTAACAACAACGCTTCCTTAGTGCCGGCCTGTAATTCACCCGGCGGAGGCGTCGCTGCTGCCGGGAGTCGCCCAGGGGGAAAATCCCCGTGAGGCGCGGAGCCGCTCTGTGCCCGCGGCGGACAAAGAACTGCGCCCGGTTGGTCCCGCACCGCGCCGAGCTCCGCACGGCTCCGCAGCCGCGTGTCGCTGCGCTTTGTGCCCCGTCCCGGCGGAGCGGGGCTCTCCGGGGCCGTTAGTGCCACGCACGGGTGTGCTGTGGGTGTGGTTTTGTTTGTTTTGCTTTCTTTCTTTTCGTGTTGTGTTTTTTTGTTTTTTTTTCCTTCTTTCTCCTTCTTTCCAGGAAGCGTTTCACGTTCTCGTATTTCTGGCTCTGTTCGCCACTTGAGATTTGGCAGAGATGCGAACGAGAGCGGTTTCTAAATGTCAGATGGGACAAAATGTTTTGGAAGCCCTCTGGAGTCGGGCTGAGATGTTGGTGCTTTGGAGCTGCTGCTTTCTGGCCTCTGTTCTGCTACGGCGGTGATGTGCAGCAGTGCCTGGAATTTGGGTGCTATTGCAGTGATGTGGGGCTGCAGAATCCCACTGGCTACTGTGGCTCGTGCAGGTCACACCTACAACATAGGTGTGCTCCAGCTGTGATCTGGTTTAGTCCCACCTCTACGCAGCTGTGAGGCTGCTTCCATCAGTTTTGGGTGTGAGGGCTTCCTGGTGGGGGCCTTGTGAGCATGGGAGAGGTGGCAAAGGGGCACAGATCTGGGAAAGGACGGCATTTGGGAGCTGCAGCCTCTGTGCCTGGCGCTGACTTACAGCTGCAGTGAGATTGCTCCGTTCCATGCTGCTCTGGGCTGTCTGTAAAGTCCCTTCTCGCTGAGTGTGTCTCCCTGTGGACTTTGCTGTTAGCACTAGTGATGGGTTTGGCAGTTTCACCTCCTTGAAGCCCTGTGGAGTAAAGCTTTGATATCCTTTACTAAACTTGGCGTGGTCGTGCAGCGTGCTACTGGAAGGGGCCTGCAGAGACCTCACTGCGACTTTCAGGAGTTGTAATGCTTGCTTTGTCTCCGTGCTTTGACACAGCTCAGCTTAGAGCATGCTCACTCTGTGCTCACAGTGAAAGGCAAGTCATTGAGCTCACCATGGGGTCTGCATGGGCTGCAGCTGGAAGGTCTCTGGGATGCGCTCATGGCTGCCCGGCCCATGCAGGTTGTTCCTACACCTAAAGCAGCACGCGTGCACCAGGCTTTGTGTATTCTTAGGGATTGCTCTCTGCTGCTCTCTAACAGCTTTCTCCCCTTGCACTCTTTGCAAAACAATCACACGGGATTGGGGCCAGAGCCCTGTGTGGGGTGGAGGGCAGCAGCCCCACTGAGCTTCAGCTCCGCTGCTGCACACCGACTCCATTTGCTGGGTTTGTTTGCCATAGAAACAGCAGCTCTGTAGGGAAATGAGCTCGGGGATGGCAGCGAGCATTGGTCTGGGTGGAAACGAAGCCAGCGCTATTGAAAACAGGACGTGTTTTGCTCAGTGAGGGCAGAGAGAGCAGCGGACAATGGCCCTGTGGATGTCTAATCCCAGAGCTTTGCAACCTGGGCAGCCCAAATCCCTTTTGGCTTTCTCATGGAAGAATGCAGAGGCCAAAGGTTCCTCTGGGGATGAGATGAGGGCTGCTCTGTGCCCTGTGGGCTCAGGGCCCTCCACAGGAGCACCTGCACGGGGCAGCCCTGGAGCAGGGAGGGACATAAGAACACTGTGTCGCTTTGTCAGCTTGTAAGGTGGTGAGAACAAAGTGCTGCTCCTGCTGGCGTCAGGTCCTCTTGCAACAAGAGGAGTGAGTTCACTTGTTGCATATTTTCAGTGTTGATAAAGGTGTCCTGAACGCATCCAGTGCCCAGGTGCTGTGGGAGTGTCAGAGGTGGGGATTAGCAAAGAGCTGCTGATGTTCACCTCCCTGCTGTACAGCGGGCGTGCTTCCCAGGTGAGGCTCTGCCATGCAGCAGCTCTGCTTCCAGGGTGCAGAGGCAAAGTGGATAGGAGCCAGTGGGCAGAGATAGAAGCTCTGCTTGCTGGAGGTTATCTGCTGATAATTCTTGGGAGGCTGTTCCAGCATGCTGATAATGGGGGCCTGGTTGCAGCCGAGGGTAACCTTGCAGGAAGGCTCCAGGTGTGCTTTCAAAGCTCGATGTTGGACGCAGTGCCTACTGGCACAGAGGGGTTCCTGCATCCCGTTAAGCTGCAGCCTGTGCTACTCGGGGTGCTCAGCATTACAGCTTGCTTTCTTTCTCCTGGGGGGGGAAGCCTTTGAGCCTCACACAGCATGTCAGGGAAGGTGGCAGCCCCATCTGCAGGACACTGCTCAGTTGAGGAGCCCCAGCAATGAGCTGCACCTCCCCCTGCCTGCTACAGGAGCATTCTTCGTAGCAGCTTCCCCATAAGAGCCAGGCAATTGCACCCTGTGTATGAACTTTCACATCATGGAGTGTTGTCCATGAAATTTTAACATGCCTCTGAGCATCTGTACTCCAGTGCTGACTTACATTAAGCAAATCCATCTGCTTTCTTTCTCTCCCCCTGCCCTGGGCTGCCTGCCTCTTCCAGTGTGAGCGTGATGGGGAGAAGCAGCAGCATGGGTGGATGTATTGCTTCCTATGGGGATGCAGCAAATTCAGCAGATAGATGGACCAGGAGAGCATGGATGCCCCTGAGCCACGCAGAGGGGCTGTGAGAGTAGTGATTGCAGGGCGAGCTGCTGTCTGAGAGCTGCGAAGAGGAGGAAACCTGGCTTGCTTAACCCTTCTGGTTGAACACCCTGTGAGGAGAGCGCAGCAGCAGGCAGCCTGCAGATGGCTCGTCAAGCTGTCCCACACGCAGGTTCACACTGCACTGCATATGCTGGCGTTTGGGGTTTGAAGGAAACCAGCAGAGCAGGCTTCAGAGGCTGGGGCTGCAGCGCAGCTCCTCAGTGCGAGTGTGGAGTTTTTGCATGTGGATTAGGGTTTGTGGTACATCTTTTTTTTTTTTTTCTTTTTTTTTTTTTTCATTATTAAAAATGCAGCAATTCTGTACAGAAGAGAAATCCTTAACTGGCTCTGACTGCACAGTTTAGGGCTCGGTAGCCAGGAAATGCCAACCCATAGCTGCATAACCCCAGCCCTACATTTGTCTGCACTGAAGGAGCAGTCTCTGTGTATGGTTAGGGGCTTTCAAACACAGCCTACTGTGCACCAGGATGTGGGATGTAACTACAGAGTGTATACAGACAGGGACAGAAAATTAGTGAGCCCAGGTGTTTGGTGTGACTCATGGCACCGCTGGGGGCTTTCATAACCAAAAGTTTTCCTAATATCTCCAATACTGGGAAGTCTTGGCAGCACCTTTCCTGTCTACCCTGGGTGAGTGGGGCTGCTGCCTCCGCCCTGCGAGCCGGGGCCGACCTTTACACCCAGCTGAAGGTCGTCGCAGCTGCACAGAGGGAGGAGCTGCAGGTGGTGGCAGCTCCCGTCCTGCTGCTGCCGGAGGTGCTGGTGGCTTCTGAGGGGTCTTGCGCTGCTTGGGATGTAGGTGAGGACAGGTGAATTCCTCCTTTCCCTTCCTAAGGCCACGCTTTGTCCCCCATCCCAAGCCACAGGCAGGCTGGGGACTGCCACCGAGCTGAGGGCCGTGCTGCACGGCCATGTTGTGTTGGCCTGCAGCTGATGGTCCCCTCTGAGGTCTCACTCTTTCTGCATTGTTTGTTTTCTTTTTTAAGTGTTCCGTAAGGCGACCTCAGCCCTGGGACAGGAGTGTGCAGGGCAGCTGCCAGCACTCCTTGTTTGTGTACGAGGAAGGATGGGTTCGTGGGCAAGATGCCCTGTGGGCAGGCTGTGGCTGCCTCTCTTGGTGCTTCCTGGGTTCATCTGGTTGTGGGCTGGTGGCAGAGACCTGGGGGCAACCCCAGCCTGCACTGACCCTCTGTTTCCCCACAGAGTACAGCCGCTTTGAGTCCAAGATCCACGACTTGAGAGAGCAGATGATGAACAGCAGCATGAGCTCTGGCTCTGGCTCACTTCGGACAAGCGAGAAGAGGTCCCTCTATGTCCGGTAAGACCCATCCCATGTCTCTGTCAGTGCCACTTGCTGCCTCCACAGATCGAGGAGGAAGAGATCGCCCTTCCTCCTGAGGGAGGGGTCATTGGGTGCATGTAACCATGTGGGACCCACTCCTGTTTTGCCACAGTGCTGGCCAGGAGATCCATTCCTGAGTATACATGCAAGGGCTGTGCAGTGCCTGGCTGTGGGAGGCAGGTGCTCACAGGGTGCACTTTCCAGGAGGTGCCTGTGCTTCCTCTGGGTGTGCCCAGCACTTGGGAACGAGGAAGGAGAATGTGTCACTACAGCCTTGCAGATGAGCAACTCATCCCTAGGCCAGTGCACCCACAGCAGCCAGGATTGCATCCTTGCACCTGTGGGTGGGCATCGCACCTTTCAGAGGACGTGTTGCCCCGCTGCTACAAGGCAAGGGAAGCGAGCTTTATAAATAAGGCATGGAGCTCGGAGAGTGCAGCAGTGGGTTTTGCACTCTTTCATCAGGGCTGAGTGCTCTGCACTTAAATACCTTTTAAACAGGCGGCTGTGCAGAGAGCTGGGCTGTGCTGCAGCCAGACAGCTGTGTCCCAGGGTGAGCTGCTCTTGGAGAGGTCCAAGGGAGGATGCAGGCAGTGCTTTCCTCTACCCGTTCTGCGCTAACTGGCTTCTCTGTTGCTGCTCATGCGGCGGGATCTGGCTACAGAGGAGATGAGCTCTTAGGAGGATTATGGCTTTGATTCCAAGTTGTGCTTTTGGTTCAGAGCCAGGCACGGAGCAGGCAGGGGTTAAGCAGCCGCATGGCGCTGGCTCCATGACTGCTGCATGCCCCACGCCCTGCTGGCTGTTGCCCCTGCCATCTCCTGGCTGGCTGCAGTGAGAAGCAGTGTGGTGGCAGCTAATTGTAATTTGCTTATTAAAATAATCCTGCAACTCCTCACCTTGGGTTGCAGGTGAGGGTTGGCAAAAGCAAGGGATGCTTCTGTTTCCCTGCAGGGAAGACGGTGAGAGCTGAGGCTGCATGTCCTGCAGCAGGGCTGTGCTGTGCAGGAGGGTTTGGGGGTGCAGGGACCTCACGTCCAGATTGACACGGGGCAGAGCCGCGTTCTGTTCCTACAGCTCACAGTTTCACAAGGCACTGCTGGATTTGTGATCTGCTGCCCTGCTGACACCCTCACCGTGTGAGAGCTGCCCCAGCCCTTCTGGGTGGGGTGGTTTCGAGCACGGGTTGCCTGAAACCAGCCGAGCCGCTGCCTTGTGGACAGGACATCAATTATGGGATATGCTACCAAACTGCTCGAGTCAGCACTGCCCGGTCGCAGGGTGCACGGGGCAGCGTGGGGCCTGGTGCTCACAGCCCACCTGGGCCGGGCAGGGCGTGCTCCTGGCCCTCCTGCAGGGCAAAGTCCACCAGCGGCTGTGCTGGAAAGGGGTGGGATGGCTTAGTGCTGGCTCTGAAAGCAGGCCTGGTGCTGCTCCACTGCCCTGCAGCCAGGCTGCTGCTCCTGCAGGGGATGGTGGGGCTGTGTGGAGGAGGGCTGGGCCTTGCAAGGCTGCTGTTTGGCTCCAGCAGGCCATCTTCTCATCCACCAGCGCCGAGTTCCCTGTGCAGGCACTGAGGGGAGCAGGGTCAGGCCTGGCCAGCGGGCATCTTGGAGCTGGGAGCTGACAGGCCCGGCCATGGGGCTGAGGGTGCTGCTGGCTCCGGAACCTGCCCGGCCGGTTCTCTGCTCCTTCCTTCCTCCTAATTGCACTCTCCTCATTCCTAATGGCGCTGGTCTGGCTGGGGCGTGCCAGCCACGCACGCAGCCTTATCTTTTGGCAGGGAGCAGTGCCTGGCAGGGCTGCTTGCCTCCAGCTGAAGGGCCCTGCGGTGCTGCACTGCCGGCTGCCACGTGCTGTGCTTGGGGCCATGCGTGTTTCTGTCCTCCTGTGGGGCCAAGCCCAGGAGCCTCTTAGCAGTGGCGCTGAGAAAGCTAGAGAAAGCAGAGCAAGCTGGTGGCTGGGTGAACCTCAGGGCTGCGTCAACCCGTCAGGCCTCAGCACAGAAGGCTCCTTGTTCTCCTGGTCCAGGAGCTGTTTGGGTCACCGTCCTCAAAGAAGGATGTGACCCAAGAAGAGCACGTCCAGCTCACTGCTTAGTGCTCCACTGCTCATCTGTATACCGGTTGAAGCCAGCACAGGGCTACTGCAGGAGCTGGCTCTGTGCCTGAGCCTGACCAGGCCCTTCATTTCAGCCCTGTGGATGAGATCTGGCACCTGAGCTCCCCTTGCTGATGCAGGCAGGTGCTGGCGCCTGGGAGGCAGAAGACGTGTGGTGATGCTGAGTCCCGGGATGCTCACAGGGGGCAGTTCCTGTGATAAGGTTCTCTCTGATCTGGAAGATGAGCTGGCGCTTTGCAGTTGCACACTGACGCTGCTGCCAGAAATAAGGACCTGCAGGTAGATCTGTTTAGTCAAAGGTGGATCACTCTATAGCTGCTCCCGCAGTAGATCTGCATGCGGTTATAATTTAGCCATCAGGATGAGTAGGAAAAACTGGGAGGAACTGGGAACAGCTTTTGTAGCAGTGCAAGAATTGGTGCTGCTCTTCTGCTTCTCAGGAGAGAGGAGCCCCAGCTCACCTGGAGCCACTGCAGAGAGGGAGATCTATGCTGACGCTCATCTGCCATGCTGGCTGGGAAGAGAGTTCTTATTAAATGTAGCAGAGAAGCAATTTTTGAGAGAGCCAGCTAGGCAGCTCGCCCTGCAGGAGGCTGGTGCACAGCATGCCTGTTGCTTTTACTATTTATGGAGCCACAGTTAAAGGATTCAGCTTGACAATCAGTGTGACTTGTGCTGTGTTGCTTCAGACCCCTCGGGGTTCCTCGTAGTGGAAGGAGGTGATGAGCAGG
This sequence comes from Meleagris gallopavo, assembly GCF_905368555.1. NCBI lineage: Eukaryota > Metazoa > Chordata > Aves > Galliformes > Phasianidae > Meleagris > Meleagris gallopavo. The sequence goes on along the minus strand of NC_139412.1, from coordinate 2,429,479 downwards.
GCAAAGGGTGGTGTTATTATGGCTTTTCCCCTTCTTTTCTGCCTGGATGAGGCCAGCAGCTGGCTGAGAAGTGCTCAACATGCCCCACACTCTGCCTGGGGGAAGAGTGGGGCTGACCTCGTGGGGGTGAAAATAGGACTCCCAGTTGTGCTACCAGCAACAGTGCTCCGAATGGCCGCTCAGCTGTTTCCATTTGTTGCTGAATGGATGTGTCTGGAGAAAATAGGTCTGGTTTGAGATCAGACATTGGTAGGATGAGGCCCCTGAAAGCAGCTTGTGGCGAGGGGCTGCAGTGCAGGCAGGCGATAAGGCTCCAGTCACTTACACAGGAAGAACATTAGTGCTCCTCTTCCTTAGTTTAAAAAATAATCATCTTTTCTGCAGCTGGGTAATTTAATATTGGAGATGAAGCTCTTTTACTGTAACTAAATAAACTGTTCTTAGGGGAAGTATTTAAAAATCTGAAATAGTTGTAGAATCAGGTAAACATTGAGTTGCATTCATAATTCACAGACCTCTGGAATGAAATACTTCTACACATAAAAGCGAAGGCTGTGCGTGCCCTGCACCCATTGGTGTGACTTCTTCCAGCAGCAGGGCACAATCACCTCCTGGCCATCTCACAGCCTTGTTGGTCATGGCACAGGGCAGACTCTCCATTCCCTGCTGCAGGGCAGCCTGCTGGCCCACAGCTTTGCTCCTGATGAAGGGTGCTGGGTCTCACCCCTGAGCAGAGCAGGTGGGTTTTCCCTTGTGTGCTGCTTTCCTGGTTGCCAGCAGGGAAGGAAACGTTGGGGTACCATTTATGACCTGTTATATTTTCGAGGCCGCTGAACTTTGAATGTTTGACTGCTTTCTGACCGCAGCCTTCTTCAGCATCTGTGTGGTTTGTGTGCTGCTTGCAGCTCATGTCAAGAGCTAGTTTATAGGTCCAGGGCTGTCTTTTCTGTGGGGGGTTCATGGTGAGCACTTCATTCTGGGCCTTATGAGGTCTGCAGTGTTGTTGCTTGCTTGGTAGGGGATGGCTTCACTCCTCTTTGTGCTCCTTTGCAGAGCTCTGTTTGACTATGACCGGACCCGGGACAGCTGCTTACCCAGTCAGGGGCTCAGCTTCTCCTATGGGGACATCCTGCATGTCATCAATGCCTCTGATGATGAGTGGTGGCAAGCTAGGCTTGTGACACCTCACGGTGAGAGCGAGCAGATAGGAGTCATCCCCAGCAAGAAGAGGTGAGTGCCCGTCAGCAGGAGCTGGCTCACCTGCTGCTTTGGTCCTGTAATCCTCAGGACCCAGCTTCTGGATCTGTGCTGTGTGGCAGATCTGGAGTATCAGCATGAGGAATATGTGCAGCATTATGGGCATCCCAGGGACTAGCAGCATCTCTCTCCCTTTTAACATCCAATCAGGGTGGAGAAGAAGGAGAGAGCGCGGTTGAAAACGGTGAAATTCCACGCCAGGACCGGCATGATAGAGTCCAACCGGGTGAGTGCTGAGCAGGCTCGACGAGACAGTGTGCTGTAGTGGGGCAGGGTGAGTCTGAGCAGCTCTGTGCTCCCATTGAGGGCAGCCAGAGCTGTCCCAGAGCAATGAGCAGTGCACTGGACTTTCTCAGGCACGGCTCCCCTCGGCAGCACACAGGGTGGGAGCAGAGGAGCTGGGGCAGCTGTGAAGGTGCTGATGAAGGATAATGGTTTGGTAGCGGGGTGTCCTCACAGTGCCAAGGGAGCAGAACACGTCCCAGCACAGCCCTGGGCAGAGCACTGATGGCTGGGAGCTGACTGAAGGTGCCTGGTGCTGGCGGAGCTTCCCTTGCATGGAGTGAACAGATGAGGCAGGGAGAACAGCCGTGCTCCTCCTGCAGAGTCTCATCAGCTTCCCAACATCCCTAAAACACATTTTTCTCTGCACTTAATTTTTTTTTTCCTGCATTACAGTTTTCATGTAATCTCCATGATTTCATTTCAGGGTAACCGCCCTGACACGGCTCCTCATTGTCTCTTCATTTTAATTTTCCTCGCATGCGTTAAACGCCATTGTTTTTTCTGTCCTCCCTTCCATCTCCATCTTCTTCACAGTCGATCAAAACGAAACGTAAAAAGAGTTTCCGCCTCTCTCGAAAGTTTCCATTTTACAAGAGCAAAGAGAACCTGGCCCAGGAGAGCAGCGGACAGGAACGTAAGTAGCAGCTGGACAGAGAGGGCAACGTGCAACCCCCCGAGCCCCACCTCCTGCCTTGGTGAGGGGAGATAGGCCACGTTCCCATAGCCAGCGAGCCCAGTACCTGCCTGCGTTGGCCAAACTGTGCTGCTCCTGCCAGGCAGGCTGAGGCCGTGCACGTGCCCTGCTGTACCACTGGACTGCCCTCCCAGCCACCATGAGGCACGGATGTGGCTTGGTCAGGTTCTGTGCCCATCAACCCTGCAGGCAGCTAAGGAGCAGCCTGAGCCTGAAATCAAAGCAGCAGCTCCTGCACCACTTGGGGTGGATGCCAACCGAGTGAGGGACCTCCTGGCTGCATTTCATGTCCCTGTGCACCCGCTGAAGTACCAGGCATGAGTGCCCTGTGCAGGCAGGCTCACCCAGCTGCTGCAAGCCCAACTGCCTCTGGCCGTGTCTTTGCACAGGCTGGCTCTCTCTTTCTCTCTCTCATGTTTGATGTCTTCATCCTTTCATAACTTTACACTTGCCTAAACTTCTGCTCTGCCTCCTCCTGCTCTCTCCCATGTGCTGTGGGCTCTGCTCCCTCCTTGTGCCTGCCAAGGGCTGCTCCCCTTCCAGAGCAAGGGGTGGCTGAGCAGTGCAGGAGCTTGTCCGCTGTCCTTGGTTGGGCTGAGGGGGGGCATCCTGGCTGTGCTCACTGTCTCCCATAGAAGTGACTCTCTGCTACCTATTCCTGACAGTCTCCATGCCCTTCCTGTAGGTGAAACCCCGTGGCCATGAGGGATGTGTGTGCTTGCTGACAGAAGCACTGCCCACACTCAGCACCTGAGGCATGTCTTGGCTGCAGATTTTGGGGAATACCCAGCTCTCACCCAGGGCTCCCAGTGAGGGCAGGCTGTGCTGCAGCTCCCCTCTCCCTGGTAGGCAGGGCTGTGCACAGACACATCTCGTGTGTAGAAGAGGATGGAAGAAGGGGGTGGGGGTGTAACCTCGAGGCACCTCCAGGCTCCAGAGCTGTGCTGAGTGTTCAGCTCGTTGCTCCAAATCCTGACATCAGGAATGCTGGAGCCTCCTGTAGGCACCCAGGGAAAACTGAGAGGCAGCTGCACAGCTCCTCTGGAGCAAACTCACTTCTTGAAAGTACTCTCCCAGTGCGAGGATGAAACAGCCTGCCCTTGCTGGGTTAGGTGAACAGTTGTGCCCAGCCTCTCCTCTTTCCAGGTGCTAAATTGCATCCGCTCCTTTAGTGAGTGTTCACAGAGAGTGCTGCAGGCCTTGCGTTTTTGGGAAGAGGAGAGTAAGTGGGCAAGGCAGAGCGGTGTCCCTGCCCTGGTACCAGCACATTGAGTGCTCCCATCCGCTGCCCTCCTGGGCTTGGCAAAGGGCAGCTGGAACCAGGTGCTGTGGGGCAGTGCCCACTTCCTTCAGCCAGGTTGTATGGAGGTCTCAGTGACAGCAGCCAGCATGATGGCTGTGATGGTGTGTGAAGTCTGTGTGCTCAGATTCCTGCAGGGCATGTGGCTGAGCTCACAGCATTCGCTGCCTGTGGGGGAGGCACTGATGGAACAGACTTTGGCCATAGGAAGCTTTTCCTGTCCTGGCTCCCCTTGTTTTGCTGTGGGGTGTGGGCACCTTGCTCTGCATGCAGGACATGGCCATGGCTGGTGGCTGCGGGAAGCAGTGAGGATGTGACCTGTGCTGGAGGTGGTGTAGCAGCAGAGAACAGGAGGGTGTAGGGGTGCTGATGGAGCACAGCTCGGTGCCCGCAGCTGAAGGTCACCGAGACACTGTTCTTGGCCAGCCCTGCAGTGCAGGACATATGGCATGGGCACGGGGCAGGCTGTACTCTTTGCCAGCAGCATCAGAGCAGCCTGCAGGCAGCTCCCTTGCCACACTCTGTTGTGCTGCTCATCCTGGTGCACTGTTTGCAGCGGGGGGATCCTTTCTCTGTCTTCGCAGACTGTGCAAGTGTTGGGGTGTGGGCAGCTCATGCACACAGGTGGGGAGAAGCATCCCCCGGCCATGCTGATAGAGATATGGCAGTGCTCATTTCCCCTCCAGAGGGGCCTAGGGGAGAGCAGAGCTTCGTGCAGCAAAAAGACCAAGTGAGGTTGTATGGAGAAATGCCTTGGGGCTGTGGCAAAGCTTCAGGGGACCCACGATGGCTTCCAGGTGCAGCCAGAGGGGCGTGAGGGTCTCTGGGGGGGTCAGCAGCACGTGGTGAGATGTTGGTGCTCCACCGCCAGTGTCACCACCGAGAAATGTTTCTTAACATCACTTGCAGTTACAGCTCTGGGCCGTTCTGCACTCCTGTCACTAATGCTCATCTGGCTCTGTCTTCTTCTCCCCCTCCTCTCTGACCGCCCCTCTCCTGCGCTCTTTTCTCTCCCCTCTCCCCCTTCTCGCTGTCTGTGAAATCAGGACTTCCCTGGGTTAAGTGACGATTATTATGGAGCAAAGAACCTGAGTAAGTGGAATTGCAACGCGCATCGTTCACTTTCCATTGCTGGCACGCGCGGGGGTGCCTGATGGCTGTGCTTCTCTGGGTGCAGGGCACGAGGAACCCCATGGGTTTGGTTGCCTCTCCCAGCAGAGTGCTCTGGAGGTGCCACACTGGGGAGGGGATGGGCAGTTTGCTTGGGGGATTTGGCTGTGCCCTAATCACATGCAAGGGCCTGCCCACGGCACCCTCAGGAGCAGGTGAGGGCATCGTGCCATCTTCCTTTGATGGTACATGATTGCCCACGTGCCCAGAGCTGCTTGGCTGCGCTCCCCGAACCCTGCAGAGCTGTGCCGAGTGGGGCGGGCAGCAGGGCAGCAGCCAGCCTCTGTGGGGAGGTCACAGCACTGGGATCAGCCGAAGCAAAGCGAAGCCCCGAACTCTGTCCCATCCTGTCACTGTCTCGTCTCTGTGAGTCCCGGCCCCTCTCTGCAGGTAGCTCCCCACCCCTGCCCTCCGTGTGCATGCTGCACCCTGCCAGCCCTGCCCGCAGCCCCGCTGCCAGCACCTCCCCCATCTCAGCATAGCCGAGCAGAAGAGGTTCCCCCGCACATCCCCTATTTCCCCTGAGAGCGACAAAGGGCAAGAGATGCTTGTCCTGCCCCAGCACCCCGCTCCCAGCCCTCCCCATGGGTGCCAGGGTGCATTTCTGGTGGTGTGTCGCCTGGCTGCCCTGCTCTCAGCCACCAGCACTGGGTGCCAGCTCGTGTGCCCTTGGTGAGCGCTGGCTCTGAAGATGGTCTCTCTGGTTGCTTTGCAGAGGGCGTGACATCAAACACCAGTGACAGCGAGAGCAGTTCCAGTAAGTGTGCGTCTCTCCTGCTGTCTCACCTCTGTGTGTGTGTGTGTGTGCACTCCCATCTCGTTCTGTCCCGGTGGTGTTTCTGTTCGGAGGCTGTTCCTTCCTGCTGGTGGCACCGAGATGCTGTGCCAGCTGCCATCTCGGGTTATGGGGTGCAAGATAACTCGGGTCTGGCCGCAGCCAGTGCTCCCATTACCCCTCCAGTGCTCCTCTAAATGCCTGCAGTGTGCCCACTGCTGTGCCCACTCACATCCAAGCCTGCAGTGGAGGAGATGGGAGGAGGAGAGGCTGATACTGGATGGGTGTGAGAGCCTGTCCTCAGTGCAAGGGGTGGCTGGGGCTGGGAGGCTGCTGCCAACGCTCACCTGCCTCTCCTTGGCTCTGTTTCAGAAGGACAAGAGGACGCTATCCTGTCATACGAGCCGGTGACACGGCAAGAAAGTAAGTCCTTGTGCTGGGTTGTGGGCATCAAACCCCTTCCCCCGTTTACAGCTGTGCTGTGCATGGCTGGCTGGGGTGATCTCCAGCTTAACAGCTGGGTTTGACCCCTGCTGAGGATGGAGTCAGGTGGGGGTTTGGAAAAGGTTCTGTACCAGAAGGCAGTGGGACTGGAACAGGCTGCCCAGGGCAGTGTCACAGCCCTGAGTGCTGGAGTTCAGGGGATGTCAGATAATGCTTTCAGACACGAGGTTTGGATTTGAGGCATGGAAGCAGGAGCTGAACTGGTGAGCCCTGTGGATCCCTTCCAACACGAGATATCTAGGGATTCTCTTCTGAGCAGTACCCCCTCAGCAGTCTGTCCTTGCCAGCATCTGGATCAGTCTCTTAGGGCCCACAGCCTGCATGTCTACATATCCTGGTTGTCAGTTCTGTGCCTCGAGCAGCAGAGCAGCTTTGCTGATCTTTGACTTGTGAGATTGTGGCACTTCCCCGGAGCAGCTCCTGCACCTGGGCCAGCTGCACGCTGACAGAGGGGATGGAGATGCTGTTTTCCACCTGCCTGTACACGTCGCCTGGGTTGGATGTGGATGATGTTGAACACAACCAGGAGATGAACTTCCACGGAGCTTCCTGGAGCATGGGTCGGTCTGAGCTGTGGCTTTTGTTTGCAGTTCACTACGCCAGGCCTGTGATCATCCTGGGGCCCACGAAGGACCGAGTTAATGACGACCTCATCTCTGAATTTCCACACAAGTTTGGTTCCTGCGTGCCACGTGAGTCCCTGCAGAGAGCAGAGCCATGTGGGTTCGGGTGGGTCGCACCGGGTCCGCTCCTGACGCCTTCTCTCCTCCAGACACCACCAGGCCTCGGCGTGACAATGAGGTGGATGGACAGGATTACCACTTCGTCGTCTCTCGAGAACAGATGGAGAAGGATATTCAGGACAACAAGTTCATAGAGGCTGGGCAGTTCAATGACAATCTCTATGGGACCAGCATTCAGTCGGTGCGGGCAGTCGCAGAGAGGGTGAGTGTCAGTGGCATTCCCAGGGATGCACTTGCAGTGTCCTTCCTCTCCCCGTGCCCCTAATGAAGGGCAGCGATCGCATCCCCATGCAGCCCAGGTGGCTGCTTTGCTCCACCTCAGTGCTTTGTCTCCTTCAGCCCAACTCCACCCAAACACCAGCACTGGGGCACCAGCTCTGTGTTCAGGAGTTCATGGGGCAAAGGATGCCAGCTGCTCTTGGTGGACCAGTAGTGTTTCTTGCATAAGGGTGCACTGATGGCTTGGGAATAGCTTTGTAAGTGTCTGGGGAAAAATTGAGTCCCCTCACCTTGCTGTGGTCCTGCCATAAGCAGACAGGAATGTAAGGGCTGTGGGAGTTGTCTGGTGTCTCAGGAGCAGAGTTTCACCTCAGTGGCTCCTCTCTTTTGTAAGCATGTCCCTATGAGCAAGCTGTTCTCTGCCCAAAGCAGACTGTGTGGGTAGGTCTGATCCCAATCGTCTCCTTTCCAGGGAAAGCACTGCATCCTGGATGTATCTGGCAATGCTATCAAGAGGTTGCAACAAGCACAACTTTATCCTATTGCCATTTTCATCAAACCAAAATCCATCGAAGCGCTCATGTAAGTGCAGCAACGTGTTTTGGGGTGGGAGGTGCTGGCAAGTTGGGCCTTTGTACTTCTGCTGCCTCTGTGCTTCAGAAAACAGCAGATGTTGCTGGTGATGCTGAACGTTCCCTGTTCACTAGAGCTGGGCCCATTACTGTGTCTCTGGTCTCACAGTTGGACTAATGCTGTGGGTACATCCCACCTCCGTGGACTGTTCTGATTTCAATGCTCTTTATTTGCACCAAAGAGGATTTTCTGTGGCAGCAAGGTAATGCTCCCAAACGTGTCTGATGGACCCTACTTTGCTGGGCACCAAGGCAGCCAGGAGAGCTGCTGAGAGCCCACAGTGCTGGAATGGCTGGAGATGTTTCCTGCAGCCCATCCTGCTGCTCATTGCCCCAGGGAGGACCTGAGTGTGCACATCTTCCAAGCATCAACAGTATCTGTGGGGAAGTTCTGTAGTTAGAGCTGGACTTTAAGGTCAGAAGGGACACTGCTGGCACCAAGGGGACTGGAAAAACCCTTTCTCAGGCCAGCAGCCCTAGAACTGCTCATTTTGACGTCGTATGAAAATGAGGGAGCCCAGGCAAGGAGAGTGGTGACAGGATGTGGGAAGGCAGGGGATTTCCACAGTGGTCCTGCAAACTCAGAGGGCTGCCTGGACTTTTCCATGTTCTGGTGCAACAGAGGGATGGTGGCATGGGCTATTTTTTGGCTTTTGTTCATTGCTAAGTTTCTATTTCTTGTGCATGGCAGGGAGATGAACCGGAGACAGACATACGAACAGGCCAACAAGGTCTTTGACAAAGCCATGAAACTTGAGCAAGAATTTGGAGAGTATTTTACAGGTGAGCGTCCCGAGTACATTTGTGTCTGATGGATTATCTTTTTCCAATTGGCAGCTGTGACCTCTATCAGCACTGCCTTACTGCAGGGTCATGAGAAACTGTCCAGCTCCATCAAAACAAAAAGAAATGGCGCTCTGCCAGCACGGCCGTACAAAGGGCCCGTTCAGAGATCACTGGATAAGAGTAAACCAGGTCTAGAGGAGGGCAGAAGTTGTCAGGCAGGATTTTCCAAGGTTGTGAAAGCCTAACACTGGCTTCAGTAATAGTGATAAAAATAAAAAACACAACAGGTAGGGGAAGCACAACATAAATTAGTGGATAACTCCCTGAGAATGAGAATAGGGTCGTGTTTAAAGAGGAAAGACAAGAATGAGGGACACAAATGATGGAGGCTGCCCAGAATTATTACAAAACATCTTCCATAAAGGACTGGAAGTTTGGCTGGCTTCCTGAATCTGTGTTGAAGAGCGGTCGAGGGATGGACTCATGACAGAGGCATCCTTGTGCGTTAAGGAACTAACGTTTGCAGTGTGATTAATGCTGGAAAATCATGGGCAGGCAAAAAGGCAGACCAACTGATCTTCCATGTTTGCCTCCTTTGTGGTAATTGTGTCCTCCGAAGCCGAGGGATGGTAATCCTGCTAAATACTGCATTACTCACCTAACAGCTACTGTAAAAAATCCCAGGCAGAACGTTTTCCAAATAGGGATCACAGCTGAGAAAATGTATCAGTATGAACAGTGTGAGAGCCTTCCCCAGAACTCTGCCTTGGGCAGCGCTTCCAGAACTGCAGGCTGCTCCTCCAGGAAGAGCAAACACAAAGGAAACGTGCACTGCAGTCCTGCCAAACCCTCAGCACGCCATCGTCAGCCTCACGTGGCCAGTGAGGCTTGAGGCTGACCTGGGGAAGGAATGCTTTTGGCTGAAACCCAGCCCGGTTGAAAGGAGTCTGTAATGGGCAGTGAGGTGAATGCTGTAGGAAGTGCTGTGCCAGGACCTTACAGTGAGGCACTGGAGCATGGTGCTGCTTGGCTATAGGCTGAGCTGTGGTCCATTTCCTGATGTAGGAGACACGCAGAAGCCTTTTGTGTTGCGTCCACGCTAAGCAGCAAGGCGCTGGGAAAGCACTGCTGCAGGAGCAGCAGCCAGGAGTTGGCTTTTTCCAGCGTGCCGGTGCTGTGACGAAGCACAGAAGTAACAATCAGGAGCCCTCAGCAGGGGAACAGATCTGGGTGGGCGAATCCAGCACGTGAGGGTACGCACTCGGCTAATCCTCGCAGTGCTCCATGCCTTGCAGCAGAGTGGTGGGGAGGGGGAGGCAGTGACCACGGAGCAGAGCTGGAAGTTCACACCCTGCCCTGGGCCCACTGCCCGGAGCTCAGCAGCGCTGGGACACGGCTCACAAAGCTGATTAGCACCATTGTGCAGAGCCTGGTTGGCACTTCACGCGAGCCAGCAGCTCTGCTAATCCCCTCGGACACCCTGCATTAACCCTCTGTGTCACTGCAGGCCTGTTCCAGCTTCTCCAACACAGGCTCTGCATTCACTGTTGGCTGTGTGTTATCGGCTCCTTTGCTGCAGCGAAGGTCTTTCCATAGTGCACGGCTTTGCTCAAGGTGTTTCTTTTTTCTCTCCTCTTTCAGCCATCGTACAAGGAGATTCTCTCGAAGAGATTTACAGCAAAATCAAACAGATCATCGAGGACCAATCCGGGCACTACATCTGGGTCCCGTCCCCAGAGAAGCTCTGAAGCTGTCCCCCACCTGCGGGGACCATCTCTGACGTCCCACCCCACCTGTGCCCTCTGCCCTAAGGGGGGGGGATGTGCAAACGATTCCTTGCCCCCTTTTTTTAGATCGTCTCAAAATTGAGTTTTCTAGTCCTGTTTCTTTTGTTGGGATGAACTGATCTCATTCATCACGTGACTGTTCCCACCATCCCTGCATGGACCTTCCCACTGCTCCATTAGAGACAGATGAGAACCCATTCAAGAGTCGTTTTTTATTATTATTATTATTATTATTATTATTATTATTATTAACTAAACCAAGAATCCAGAAGGGAGGAGGCGGCTGAGGACTGACGTAAGAAACAAGTGGAACAATGGACTCTGAGAACACGAGCAGTGTCAGAGCTCCAGGGCATTTCTTCCAGGTGTGACTGCCTAGCAGCTCTGAGCAGTGCGACAGAACGGCAGCAAGAAGGCATTTTATTTATCTGTATATGTAATTTATATATAATATAGAGAAAGATATTATATATATATTATATATATATATATCCGTGTGGACTAGGAAACCTGAGGGACCTCTTCAAAGGTACTGTGTTATTGCAAGGATCTTTCAGTTCCTTTGTCCCACCCGCTGGGCAGAAACGATCCTGGCGGTACCACGAGCATCTCCTGCTGCCCTGCCAGCAGCCCCAGGTTGGGGAGCAGCACAGAGCCCCCCAGAAGGACCCGGAGCTCTGGGCTGACCCAGGAGCCACAGACTGAACAGGAGGCTGCGGAGGGAGAGAATGGATGATGCTACATATTAAATTGCACATTGTTTTACACGCCACCGTATGTGTTTGCATGAGAGGTTTCCTTTTGGTTCTATTTTTTTAAGCTGATGTTAAACCAAAACCATATTGTGTTGCTGTGTTGGCTTTTTTTTTTTTTTTCATTATTCCATTTTTTTTTTTTTCTCTTGTTAATAATGAACTGAACGGGTATAAAATCCAGTTTTTTAACTTATTTTTTAAGCTGGCTTGTATTGTAAATAGAATCCAGATCCGAGGTGTTTAGTTAGGAAATACTCTACCAGCCTCATGAAACGATGTACTCGCTGTCCTGTGTTGCTGTGGAAAACCTGGGATGTCAGGCTGGCCCTGGACCTGTGCTGAAAGGTGAATGATTCCTTCTGGTGTTGGCTGCTGTCACGATGAGCCCCAGCTGTGCTCCGGGTGGCTGCTCACAGGCTTTCAGATTAGTAGGAATGGGGCAGCAGCTCAAAGCCTTCCTCTTTCCTCCTTCCTTCCCTGGTGTCACACTTGCTGCTCCGCTCCCTGCATGCGTGGTGGTGGCCTTGGGTGGGAGCTCCATCCTCCAGCACTGGGAGCAGTGGGGAAGTCAGTGCTCACCTCCTGGTTCTGCCCTCTCTCTGATGTTGGGCTCTACGCCATCTCTCAGATTTACCTTTGGGAACCGCTTTGGGTGCCTCCCGCTTGTGGTTTTGGGGGGATGGAGTCGTTCACTGCAGCATCCTGTGGTTTCCCAAGTGAGGCAGCTGTTAGTGCTGGGAGCTGGCCCTGTGCAGAGGAACATCTCTTCTGGAGGAGCTTTGGCACTGGAGCGGGGCTCCATTATGCAATGGGGCTGCGTGAAGCTGCGGGGCAGCTCAGGCTTCGGGCTGCATTTTCAGGTGCTGACAGCCAAGGTGAGAGAGCCTTTTCCTTACAGACTGCAAACAAGCAGTGCTCTCAGACAGAGGCAGGCAGCACAGGTAAGTCTGGGCCGTCCTCCCTCCCCTTTCTGTAAGCGAGTGCAGCAGTGCCAGTGCCCTTCCCTGGAGGTAATGGCTGCGGGTGCACAGGGCGCTGCGTGAACACGAGCTGCTGCACAGATGCTCTGCTGAGACACAGCACTCATCCTGCACCACGCAGAGCCTGCAGGGACCGAGCAGCCTGCTGGGCCAGAAAGCAGAGCTGCAAGCAGACGCTGCTGTGAATGCAGTGGAGGGGAGGAAGGATTCTGCAGCCAACAGGGCCTGCCCTAAAGGAGTGAACTGCTGTGGGTCCCCGAAGCAGCACAGTGAGTGACACGCAGGTCCTTACGATGCTCGTCACACAGTTCTTGTCTCAGCTGTTTTTCTAATAGCCTGTCCTCTCCTCGAGCCCCATGGAGAAAAAGCTGATGTACTCCATGGCATAGCTGACAGAAACAAATCGATCACAACGCTCGTTGGTTACTGGTGTTTCTTCCAAGGAGACGTATATTTTTAATAAACAGAGAGTTGCAAAGAGCTCTGCCTTTGAGCCCTTCTTGTGGAGTCTTTCTTTGTGTGCCAGTTCTGCTTTCTGAGCTCAGCCGAGCGATTTGTGACAGCAAGCAGAAGTGCTGTAATGCGCTCACTGAGAGCAGCCTGGAAGAGAAAAGAAGAAAGGAAGCAGCCTTCCTCAGGTGCAGCCCTGCTGAGGTCACAGGAAAGCTCTCGTGTTGTTGCCACACCGCTTGATGTGGGTTGGATGACACCATCAGTGTCACAGGTTGAGTTGTATGGGGCTGGTTCTACAAATAGGGTTTATGTGCTGCTGTGTAATGGCTTCTGTGCTGGATGTAAAGGCAGCAAAGTGTGCGTGTCTAAATATACACGTGTGTGTATGTATATATATATATACACATATAGTCCCACTAACACAGCATCCTTTTTCAGCCTAACGTGTTATTTATACATCAGATGACAAAAAGTTGTAAAGACAACCAGTTTCTTCTGCTGGTATTTTTAAATACAGGGAGCAGGAGTGGTTGCTGGCAGACAAGTGTGATTAATGGGTATGTTGTTAGCATTCCTGGCTGAAGCTGCTGTGTCACCGAGCTCAGCATCTCAAAGGTGAGAGGGCTTTTGCTTTTTAGAATCTTGAAGGGTCTCTTTTCTGTTCCAAGTGCACACTTCTATCTCTGCAGCTGTGGTTCATTAACCCTGCAGTCCTCACTAAGCACAGGAGTGCCTAAGTGGGATGGTGATGGGAGATTATTTAATAATAGCTTTCTCCAAAGGTTTTTTTTCCCCATTGGTGCCTGATGTGCAGGCAGCTGAATGGCTGCATGCCTTACAGACACCTCTTCATGCTCCCAGTGCTTGGCAGCATCAAGGATTACTCCTCTCTGCCTTCCTCAGCAGAACTCGGGCACCTGCTGCAAAGAGGTGAAGTTATCGTCACATTAAAGCAGTCTCACTCCATGAAGCACCCTTAGGTACTCCTACTTCAGTGCCTTTGTATCCCTTCCCTCCCAAATGAAGGGCACGGTGTTTGACTTGGATTTTTTAACACTAATTAGAACCGTGGAGCTGTTTGGGTCGGTCAGTGCAGCAGCTGCAGGGGCTGATGATGATGGAGTGACTCGCAGCATGGGGCTGGGACACACTGGGCTGAGCGTGGTATTTCCTCCCTATTCTTAGTTCCAGTGCTACTACTTGACAAAAGCCTCTGCCCAATCCCCTAATGAGCTTCAGTCCTCTTCCAATTAACTTGATTTCTGTTTACTGTAATCACTTCAACTCTCCTGGGCTTGACCTGAGCACCAGTGGCCAACCCAGCCTCTCTTCTGCCTCTCCAGAACACTGCAGCCTTAGCACTGACAAATGCTCAATCCCTGTGGTGGGAGATATCCCAGCACATCCCCTGGGCGACGTTTCAAGTCTGCATTTCCCATGCTAGTCCAGGCTGCTGCTGCTCCCTAAACAGTTAAGAAGTTGTCAGATTAGTAAGAAAAAAAAAAAAAAGTGCATAAGTACTGGCTTGAGGCAGAGGGATTTGTGAAGTGCTGCCCTGGAGGACACATCTGCGTTCTCAGAGGCTGGGAGGAACACTGCACTTACAGAGCACACCCTGTAGTTTCCACAGCCATGTGCAAAGCAGGACCCACTGCTGCAATGCCACCTCCTGGAGCGATCTGCTCACACCTCAGGACAAGCACCCAGATCCTCCAAGCAGAAACCAAGCTGCGGCACAAAGCTGATCAATAAAAGACGTGAGGAGCAAACAGCACTGAGTTTGTTTTCCCTTCTATCCCTAATGGGACTACAGTGACACTCAGCCTAGTAAAACACCCACTGCACAGACCAGCCTGCATCTACACCAGCAAACTCAGCCTGCAAAGAAGGGTGTTTGCACACAAACTACCTGTTGGGAATGGTCACTGGGAATCCAGCTCATTAAGGTTTGATTCAACCTGGAGAGGAACTCTTGCTCTATTTAAAAGCTATGGTAAATATGAAGCCTGGAATAAACTGCACAATGCAAAACATGAGCAGCAAAGAGTTGAGAAGTACTGTTACTAGCAAGTCCATTCTGCTAAAGTCTGTAGCATGAGAGAGAAAGCAAACTGAGCTGTTAAAAAAAATATATATATCAAACAGTTCTGGCTGTAGGCAAAAAACACATTAAATGCTTGCTATCTTCCACTGGCTGTATGTAATTACCTACCTTACTTACTGGGCAGACATGACCTCCTCACCTGCCTGTGCAAGTCAGAACTGAGGGCCATCATTAGAGGCAGCCTGGCAGGCACTGCAAAGATGCACCAGCAGCAAGGAGTACCTGAACTGTATGGCATCCATGGTGCCCACGTTCACGGGATGCAGCGTGTCTCCAACACTGTGACTCCAGCAGAATTCAGTGTGACTGTTGAGGCCTGGCTTTTTAGGGGTTCAGAGGTCTTTCTCTGACAGACAGCACATAGTGCATTAAGAGCTGAAAACAGCTGCTTGCAGAGATCTAAATCTCAAGCAGCAAAACGCTTCTAGCTCTCTAGTAAGCAAGCACGAGGACCCAAAATGACAGTAGGTGCAGTGTCCCTCAGATCTTCAATCTCCTCTTACAGAAACAGCAGAAGAATCCACGTATAGCACAGATCAAACAAATGTATGCATGGCTAATCACATGAAAGACAGAATCTTCCATATTTACTTAGTTGGGCCTTGTGGCTTCTTACTCCCCACACTGAAAAGCAATCAGTGTGGATGTGCTAGCCATGACAGCTACCCACCTAACCTTCTAAATAGGCACTGATACCCTGAACCTGTGGTTTTTGTTCAAGCACCCTATCAGATTTTTTGGTGGCTCTGTGTTTTGTTTTGTTGTTTTTTTTTTTAAACTCCTATAATAAATACATTTAGCTGCTGCTACAACCCACAGAACTTAGCCTTCCAAAGCCTTCATTGGAGTGCAGTGCCCCTTTCTCCCATCCCTGTCAGTGTTATTTTCATCCCAGTCAGTTATTTTCTTCCGAAGGACTGGGCACATCAGAAGATGCACACACTCTGACCTTGTGCTCATATGCACTCACAGTGCAGCCAAGATTTATGCCCTGGAGGGGGACACCAAGATACGTCATGGAATGCAGTACTGAAAATAACACTCAGACCACTTCTTTTCCAACTTCTGAAGCTGCTGATTAAACAGCAGTGGTTGCACAGAACTAAGATCTCTTAACCTCACTCCATCATCCCTCATCCAGGCTGAATTTCAGATGAGATATATCACTTCAGGTGATCCAGCTGTAGTTGGATCCATCCATTTACCAGCCTTTGTTTTTATGTGGACCTGGGGGCACTTCATGCTGAGCTCTGACTGTTGCAGCCTGCAGTCTATAAAAAAAAGCAGGACATTGTAAAAGCTGTGCCTTTTTTCTGTGAGCTGGATAGCACCTGCTCTCTTCTGTTCTAAACTGTGATCCTGGCAAACAGCTCTGAATTCTCGTCCCTACTGAGATGGACTGAAAACTAAACCATCTGATAAATATTTATGCAGCATGGCAGCTATGGCATCCCAAGGAGACGCCTGGTAATGGAATACTTTTATCGTTCACAGTGCCACTTGCTACTAAAATCAGGTATTTCAATTAACCTGTGACACAACAGCAGAACCATCTCAAGAGAAACTTACGTATTTATTTCTGCTACATAGCTCCACAGAATGAAATTCTCCTAGAAGGAAACAATAACATGAATTCAATAAACACATAACTTAATAGCCAACAAGAGGGAGATTCTGGTTTCCTTTCCACTGTGCCCTCGTGCCCTTGCAGAGCTAACAGCCTCTTTCCTTCAGCAGGATGTTTCCAGCTCTCCTCCTTTTCTGCAGTTGTGGTTATCATTATTCCTCATTTGGAAGACACTCCTTTACTCTGTCCAATTTGTCCAGAACCTCACTATAAAGACCGATCATCTGGAGAATATAAGCATGATGGTTGTTTCAGTCAACAAGGATGTATAAAGGAGAATCATTCAATAGGTAATACAAAGTAGTGGCAGAGAACAGGAGTAGGGAAGTAGGTGGGAGCTTCTAAATCTAGAATCTTGGACTGAAGCAAAGATTTTGGCATAGATTGAAACACAGGGCTTTAGCTTAAATCAGTGGCACCTCACAAAGGTGGATTTATTTATACTGACATAAAGCACAGCTTATAGCTGAGTCTTATATCAATGAATGAACCTGCTCTTATTGTATTAACTGATGTGCTTAAAATAACACAAAGGTTGCAACCAGCTCCTGACTGCATCCATGTCTCGCACACGAGAGAATAAACCATGACTACATACAGCAGCCAGGCTGTACTGTGCTGCAATCAAGATAGGAGCACCAGCCAAAACACTGCAGAGAGCAGCTTACTTGTGACAAATTAAGAAGCAGCATTGCTGCTTTCTGCAGAGGCACTAGCTGTGAAATTTCAACCTCACAGACTAAAGAACAAGCTTGCAAATATTCATGCAACAGGTGATTTAAGTCAACTGGTACAGCATCCTTCCCTTAGTGAAATGAGGCAAGGTACAAGGAATTTCCCATAGTCACAAATAGCCTCACATCTAGCTGTGCAGTCCTGTCAGTAAAAAGACTCTGCATTACTCCTCCTACTGTGCATTAAATCTATTCTGGCCTCACTTGGAAAAAAAATCGATTTTGGTTCCCCCAAAATATGCAAAGCCAGGTTGGATGGAGCCCAGGGCAGCTGGTTCAGTATTAGACGTGGAGGCTGGTGGCCCTGCATGCAGGAGGGGGGTTGGAGCTTCATGATCCTTGAGGTCCCTTCCAAGCAAAGCCATTCTATGATTCTATGCAGGTGCCACACTGCTCCTGACAACCTTTAAACCATGGGTAGTGGTTTTCTTCACTCAGATCCATACCTTCACAACAACATTCCACTTCTTCCCCTCCACAACTGACTTCTACCACATTCAGCCCAGACATCCACTGCCATTCCTATTTCCATTTGCTCACACTTACATGTCCCTCATAGCTTTTCTTCAGTGATCCTAAATGATTGAGGAAACGCATTCCTAATCCACACCACTGCTCTGCTTCCTGATATTTACCAACGGTATACTGAAATATTCCTGTGTTCCAGGCTCTTGTCAGCAACCAAAGGATCTCCATCTCTGGATAACTATCCTGGAGTAGCAAATAGAACGGGAGAATGGTGGTGCTTCCCCCCCCCCCCCCCCCACACAAGGGACAACTCTTTCAGAGTTATCACATACTTCACTGAAACTTGGCCTTAAATATCTCTAAAGAAGCCTTACAAAAATCAAGAAAAATTCATAGTACAGTCATAAATATCCCAAAGCCATTTCTACTGAGGTAACTTCAGTGCATCTTTTACTGAAGAAGTCTAAGCTGCATCATATATGACTCTGCATAATGTTTTACCTACTAATTATTCTCAACTTGATGAAAAAATAAGTGTTTTAAATGTGTTCAGAATCATCTCCTAATCTCTTGTTTTCCTGTTCAACTTACTGTGCTGCTGACTACACTCAGAGCATCTTCAAAGTAGCCCCACACCTCCTGCAGCACACAGGCATCCAAGTCTGTCACTCCAGTTGGCAAAGAAAGATTAATCAAACTATGTAAGCAGTTGCTGGGAATCAAAACAGAGTGAAAGAGGAAATATTAAATACCACAAGCACAGAGCAAACTGCTACATTTTAGCACCTGCAGCACATTAAGTTGTGCCTCTCTGATTGCCATCCTGATACATCCACCTCTGTGCTTACT
Organism: Meleagris gallopavo; assembly: GCF_905368555.1. Lineage (NCBI taxonomy): Eukaryota > Metazoa > Chordata > Aves > Galliformes > Phasianidae > Meleagris > Meleagris gallopavo. Next base: position 2,411,357 of record NC_139412.1, on the reverse strand, counting down.
GCATTTGTATCTGTGCATACACGCTCCTGGCATCAGAGCTCACTCATACAAGCTGTGCAAAAAGAGACTTGAGAGCAGCTGTTCTGTATTTTAACTGCTGGGCTTGTAGCATTTTCATGGGATGCTACGCATGACAGCAAGGAAAAAGAGAAAGCCCTTTTCTCATTTCACCAACAAGAGCTAAGTGCTCAGCATCCTCACAAAATCAGTAACAAATACATAGCTTCTGAAGACAGTGTGAAAAGAGAGAGAGTAGCAATGGCTGCCTCTGCCCACTGGTTGCAGCACAGAACTTAGTAAGAAGGAAAAAAAATCCTTTATGAGACAGACCAGAGAGAGAAGGACACGCCTGGTTGTTTTTCAGATCCCACAAGCTGCAGCTGTTACAGAGCTGGTTACCCAGCAGAATAAATTGTGCATGTGCTCCAGAATCTTACTGCTAGCTTACACCTCATGGCTTTCTTCTCAGCCTTTGTCTTAATTTTTCTAGTTCACTACTTCACTGTTGCAGAGAAGCATTTGGAACAAACACTTCTATAACAAGAAACAGCCAGAAACACTTTCTAGATCATTTTCCTTCCTCAATAGATTCACTTTCTGTAAGTATGACTTTCAGAAAACGTGCCTAGCAAATAGGTTGCAGCTAACACACCTGTTAGACAGCCACACTTCAATGGTAGATTGGTTGGCCAGCAATTTAGAGGAAGTTTAAACATAAGCTAAAACCCACTTTTTCCACTTGAAGACTTTATTCCCTACCACATTTCAAACCACGGGCTCAGGGCAAACGTATGTGATAACACTAACCTAAATTTCACAGCATCAGTGGTGCTTTGCTTTCTGTAAAGGTTTAGTGCACTCTTCAGAGCTTTCTTACACAGTACAGGATACCGAGCTGGAGGTTCCATTGCTAATGCTATAAAATAAATTTTAAAAATTAAAGAAATGGAGAAGAAAGAAAAGATTGGAGCTAGACTTTTATTTCATGGTCAGCATTTGCTTATTGCCTGGGCCGGTCACAAGCTGGTGCTTCTCTCCTGTCTTCTTAGTTGTAGGCTCATCAGTGAGGACTACAAGCAGAAGCACAGCAGATTATCCACTGCTGCTTACATTCAGTGCAGTAACCCCAAAATAGCAATGGGCTCTACAGAAACAACTGTTATTTTGATTGTCTCCTAGGGCATGAAAACCTAAATTGAAAAATTAGGCAGGAGTGGGATTTGAGTACAGTTTTTCCCCCCACACGCATCTCCTTAAGACAACAGAGAAAAGCTTACACAACTCTATAGAATCCCTTCCAAAGTTGTGCCATGGTGGATTTACATTTTACACATCTTTTTTTGTTCTTATGCTATATTCTTAAGAAAGCATGACTAGAACTTTGTGACGAAGGTGTGGTATAGCATATTGAAGGATGATTTACAAATTAACTACACTAAGCTGAAAAAGCAAATCTAGCCAAAGTCTGCATCCTAAAACATCTGCGTTGGAACATGGAGCACCTAAGGCTGCTCTCTTGCCTTTGCCAGCTTTAGAACCTGTAAAATTTTATCTGAACAGCATTTTCCAGACTCGAGACTTATACAAATGTCTCAGGTTCTAGAAATTAGAGGACATCACAAATCACTGGTTCATCATCCACGTAACACAACGACATTGCAAAGCATAGATCTCCTAATACTGCTGAGATGCTAAGCATCTTTGTTTCAGGACACAACATTAAGCTCATTTTCTGCATGATGTACCATACACAATAATCCTGGTCACCTGAAATGTACAGGAAAGAGTGGCATAAGCTGATTCTCATGACTTGAACTATGCAAGAACAAATGCAGTCCTTACATGCAATGATTTCTAACGTCTTGATCTCTACGTGTGGTTGTTCCCATATTGACTCCATGAAGTTATTGAGTGTTGGATCATTAAGCTTGGATCTTGCTTCAAATTCATAGAGCAGCAACAAAGTGTCTGTTGGGTCTTTAGAAAAATCTCCTATAGGAAAGACAGATTTGCCTGTATGTAATGATTCATTTTCTTAAAGCTAAATTGTGTAGAAGGTCAATATTTCACTTCCAACAGGCAGGAAAACCATTAACATCCTCAGATTTAACAGCACAGAAAGTAGAACTGAGAAGTAGCTGTGGATGGAATCCCCAGATGCCAAATGCACAACCCCACCAACCCCACACTTCAAACCCATCCCTGAAATCTGGTTGTCTGCAATTGGCTAAATGTATCCAACCTGGACAAAAGTAATAGCTGCCAGGAAAGCCAAAGCCAGAGACAGGTAAAACAGATCACAGAACATCACTGCCTCAAAAGCTTATGAATGATGTTATTACCAACAGCTTTCAACTCTTCTAGAGGACTCGTCCTCTTTCTGGTAGGAAACCCTCAGGAAAGAGAGTGGGAGAACAGCAGAACCACTAAGGCATAAACCCAATAAAAATGCCAGACCAGCCTTTACTATCACAAAGACCTTGATTTTTACATTTAAAAGACATTCTCAGCTTCATCCAGAGCAACAGGCTTGCCCACACAATGGCTGAAGTCTAGAGAATAGAGAAGGAAGAGCCAGGCTACATTCCACAAACCTCTACAATAAAAACTCCCATCTAGTGAAATGTCCAGAGATATCCAGAGATAATCAACCCAGTGGGATTTTAAGGATGGAGATAAAGAGAACTCCAAATCCAGTCCATACAATGAAACTCTAGTTCAGAAACAATAAAGTCTGGGGAAAAGGGGGAGCAGCAAGTAAATTTTTTGACAAAACTTAAATACTAATGCATCTTCCAATGGAAATTCAGCAATTTTTGAAGCCTATCACTGAAAAGAAACCAGACCCCAGGTCAGACAAGGAATGCCTCATAGAGTTTTTCTACTGATGTATTTCCAAAAAGAGGAAGCATGTAGCCCCTAAGCTAACAGTCACACAGCATGCCAGCCATCACCAGCTGAAAGCCCTCCAGTCTCCCGTGATCAGTCTGAGCTATGCTGACTTGGAATTGTCAAGGAACAAAGGTGGGTTCTGACACTTGAGAACGTGGCAGTGGGCCTTTCTGTGTTCTCTAATGCCTTTCAAGGGAAGAGTCAGTAGAAGTTTTAAAGCCATCTCTTACTCCAGACTCCAGTGCAAATCTGCTACCAGCCTAATCTAGAGCAAAAAGCTTCAAGTTTCCTAACAGTGAAGATAGAAAAGTCAGTTCAGTTCACTCTAAAAGACCATTCCCCCTTCACAGCACCTGAACAGCAATGACATACAAAAAAGCCATAGTTGGCACTGTAAATTCTCATGCTATATTGTCACATATATGTTTCAGCACACCTCAGCAATGACAGTAGTTCCACGTGCCCTGTATTTTCAGTCAATACAGTGACTAAGTGTGCTGAACACACACATTTTCCAGCTTACCCGTTAATTTCAGAACTTTCCATATCTCTCTGCATGCCTGGAGATGTTGGAGAGCCTGATTCCAGAACTCCACCTAATTTACAAAAAGTTAAAAAGATATTTTTGTTATAGTTTTACAGGAAAAAGGAATATACAGTTCACAACTGACAAAAGGAGAGACTTCTCCATGTCTAATTATTTAATAAATGCAGAACCTGCCTAACATCATCCTCACCAAACTCCTGGGGGGTTGTGTTCTGTTTTCTCTCTCTTTTGTAATTACCTTCACTACTCAGGCAAAGCCTCTTCACACTGCAGGTTCTTTTACTTCAAAAAGGACCAATATGTGTCCCTAAGGGACATCATCTATTTTATCTATTTTCTCTCTTGAACATGCAATAATATTGAGACTAACAAACCACTGAATCCCACAAAACAAATTCCTTCGTGTCACAGTAAGGAACGTACCCTCAGAAAGATGTATAGGGAAAAGAAATTAAAAAGGTGAATTTTCTCACATCCATGAAACCAGATTGGTAACTACTTTCAGCAGTGGCATAATCCTAAAGATGCAGTAACTATTAGGCAGCAGACTCCTCACATAATAAGCAAGGTAGACTGAAGTTCCTTTAAGAGTAGGCACCATCACCCTTTGCTGATACAAACCTGTTCAAAGCTATTTAAGTCAATTGAATTACTTTACAGAAATCCAGTATTGTCAATTCACTGTATACTGATTCTACTTAATAATTATGGGAGGTTCCCATGCTTACACTTTCAATATCTCGTTCTGAGTAAAACAACCAAGGCTTCAAAAGCAAAAGTAAAAAAAAATAGTGACTGTTCATAACATGGATATAGATCAGATGAGGCAACAGAACAACACCCTACCTGCTCAGAAAGTGTTACTTCTTGTCTCCCCAGCTCCAGATCAATTGCAGCTGCCATTAACAAGCATGTCTTCTGAGCAATTAGAACAGCCTTGTCAGAGGGACAGAACTGGGACAACTGAAACAAAAATAGGAGCAAGTAATGGGAATTGTGCCTATATAAAGCAATTTGCATGCTGAACAGAGGATTGTCAAGTGTCTTCTATGACTTTTTCAGTACAAAGGGTACAGCAGTGTTGGAGTTAACAAATATATATACCTACACAAAAAGCACACTGTTGGTAGAAGTTCTGCATGGAGATTTGGACTCCATATTTCTCCATGTAGAATGTTTCTATTCATGATCCAGTTCCCATACATGAGAACAGAAGTACTTTAGGAAGATCTCACTGAAGTCTACATTTCTTACCATATTTTCAAGGATCAGATCGTAAAGTGTAACAGCAGTTACATTTTATATTCCAAGGCCATTTTTTTCTGACAGAATTGCTCCCTTCTCAGAGCACACAAGGGTTTCTCCAAGGAGATGCCTGATACACGGGTGTCACTTCTAACAGAACTGGACTGATGAAGTATTAGTACATACCTTGAAAGACAGCACAAAAAAATCCCTCATCTGTTCAGGGCAGTCCTTGAGCTGTACTGCTAAGTTCCAAGCTAACAAAGACATAAAAACTGAAGACTAGAATAAAAATCTTAGACATGTTACTGGTTATGCCCATCTAATCTCCAGTAATAGGCAGAACATATTGGGCAATTCGATTTCTTAATCAAAACATCACCAACAGGTCATTTAATGGCAAGGGATACCTATGCCATTATGATTTGTTAACATATCTTATTCCTGCTTTCAAATCTTGTTTAGATAATTTTATCACAATCACAATGTCCATTCTAACACACATTCACCCACAAGAGTATGAATTGCAAGAAGCATTTTCTTGTTAGTAAACAAGATCAGAATCTGAATAAAAATATTGACCAGTATTCCCAAGACAAGCAATTAAACAGAACCACAATCACACCATTCACCACTGATGGCAGCACATTCATCTGAGCTTTCTAATGCTGATTTAATCTGCATAAGAACATGCATACTCAGTATTTGTTGCTATTTTTTATTGCCCTTAGCAGTAATTTTTTTCAGACACTAAAGAAAATCATTGATATTTCCTATTTGTGTGATCTTGCTTTTGACTTCAGTAACATAATCTTGGTAGCAGAGGGCTAAGCAGGAGAAAAAATGTGAGCCCTGCATAGTTGTACCATGGGCACAAAGAGCTCCTGTGGTAAAGAGCAGTGCTAAAGACCCCATCAGTCATGCAAGTATTTGTCTGAGTTAAAATATGAGCTGTACCAGGCAGTTTCAGAAGACAAAAAATGAACAGACCAGTTAAAGCAGAGACTGCCAAAGGTGACACCTTTCATAATACTGCACCTTCAAACACTTCCTCCTTCCTTAAGATCAGGCTAAGTGGAGGTGATTCACTTAAGGTCTTAAGAGCGCAGCTTACCAACTCTTCTAAACCAGTGGGCTTCTGAAGTCCTTACATCTCTTGTCAAATTCTCCTCTGTGAAAGGCTCAGCAAGTCTCTGGTGAGCTGCAGAAAATGTGTTCTTAGGAGACAGGTTGCATTTTCTAAGCAGAATACAAACAATTCCAGGTCTAATAACTACAGTACAAATACCATTTTTTCAAAGCTCCCATGTAATCCCTGATGAAGGGTTATTCTCACAGCTTAAAGCTAATGATTGACCACAAAAGCTTAGAAAATAAACATCAGAAGGTGTCTCAGACAGCATTTAGGATAAGATATAAGGCTCCCAGTGGGTACTGCCTCTTCAAAGTTATTGGCACTGAAGCCTAATGCAGAGGAGTTTAACTGAACTTGCTCAAAAAGTTGGGTGGGGATTAAATTTAATAACTGTTGTTTAAGGGTTTTCTTCAAGGAACATTTATTTATTTTACTTTTTTGTTCATTCTCTTCTGTAAGTCACAGTCAAGAATAGCTAGTATAGGAAAAGTTCAGTATTTCATTAACTTCCCCAAGACAGGGGGAAAGCAGTAGAAAAGATTAATGAAATAAGGATTTATGTTGATGGGAAAGTCTTCTGTAAAACTCCTGTATGTATTCCAAAGCAAACAAGACAATTCTTTTCCAATGAATGGCACAGCTTAAAATTTTGGCAATTTCAGCAATTTGCTAATACTGCTTGAAGTTTTCTAAGCCTTCCAAGGCAAAAGAAAAACCAAACCTTAAATACCTCCCAAAACAGCTAAAACAGCAAACACCATCACTGGCATTTAATTGACACCAACAGGAAGCTGTGCTGCTAATTGATGGTCCGAAACCAAACTTCTTCCTTTCTGAAGGCACCAACTTTGCTTCTGCCACTGCAGTCAGAGTAGAGACAGACACCTGAGGCCACTCAGGCTGTGTGACTTTTACCCAAATATCTGTTGGTTGCATGCGTGGCCTTGTGAAGAATTGATCTCTCTTTCCTCAGCACAACTGCCTAGAAGAGCCTCTGGTCTGAGAGAGGCTGCCAAGCACAGGCTTTGCCAGGAATAGCACTCTACAAGTTTTCCATAGCAAAAACCTTTAGGATTGAAATCCAGCTGCCCAGCACTGCTGAATCACCAGTTTTAACTTGGGAAGCTGAGAATACGGACTGAAACAAGGAGTCAGTATGGACCTGATCGTATCATAAAACATTCACAGATGGAGGAACTACAGAAAAAGTAAACACAACAAAAACATACCCAAGGTCAAGTAAGTCAGCATCGACTTGATGTCTTTATCTCTAAGATGGAGGAAAAAAAAAATATCAGGTTTTAGATAACATTTGATTAATTTTCTTACAATAGAACACATTATTGATGTGGGAACTCAACAGCTCCTTAATAACAGACATGATCATTCTTCTGACAAATACATCAGGCGTTAGAAACCTCTGGCATTTGAAGGTGCAACAGGAGTGCAGAGGGCCTGCAAAAGATTTCAGTGACAGCAGTGAAGGTCATCGTAGAAGTATAGGAGATTTTCTCAGTCAGTAGGATGCAGTTAGGGGCTACAAGTGAATCTTCTAATCTCACTGACATCCCCTGTCTTCTTGCCAGCCAAAATCCAGCAGTACAGTTCTCCTCCTTCCATGCTATCACACTATCTGCAAAGTGGCCAGCCTTCAGCAAGGGAGGTCTCACTCCCAAGTTCTCACTCAGAACTTCTATAAGATATCTCAACCTTGTGTCAATGTTAAAAAGAATGCCTAGCTCATATTCCCATTAAACAATAAAACTGGAATGCAAAAAGCAAGTATTTAAAGGAAAGGTTATACAAGCAGATGCCCCTGTGTGACATCATTAGTTCATGGTGGGAAGTCATCTGGGTGGACTTTTAACTAGTAAAAAACTAATCTCTTGATTACTCCATAAGAAAAAAAAGTCCATATTACACTGCTAGTCTGATTTATCTGCCATAAGAACACATTTGCAGATGTACTCACCTTTTCTCTTCTTTTTCTACTTTTGACAACGTAAGACGAATCAAACATCTGGATGTGAGAAAAAACAACAGTGAAGAAACAATATTTTTTTCCAACAGTGTACTTTGCCCTCAAGTTTCAGAAAGGATCCCATTTTCTTCTTTATGCCATCAGTCCACACAGCTCACAAAAGAATTTAGTGCCAAGCTGAGAAAAATATTGTAATATTTCCCATCCTATTGCTTTATTTTATATACCATTTTGTTAAATCAGGTCATAGAAAGTAAATAAACGTACTTTCAAAAAAGTTTCAAACAAAAAATGGAAAGAATAGGTTTTTTCTTGTAGTATTTGTTTTTATGTGTGATAGAATATTTCAAGAAGAAGACATCACTTCACCACAGGATCCAGATGAACTGGTATTTTCACCACAAGCATTGCTGCAATCTCAGTAGAGTTGCTGTTGGTCATTTGTTCAAATCACAATGAAGTCATAAACTCAGAGCTTGCCTGGAAAAGGCTTGAAATGTATACAGACTCCAGGAGTCTGGGCCTGAGGTACATCCCCAGCACCAAAAGCACTGCTAACTAATCTTTCATCCGCTCTGCTTTCCACCTTCAACAAAATCATGTATGTTGGAAAGAAACCAGAGTTCTGTTTCCATGTAAATATCTCAAATCCTCACTTTAAAGCTGCAAATATTTGTTGGCAGTCTTGTGAATGTTCAGACAGGTGCTCCAAAGCTCTGATAGCCACAACTTGTTGATCATTCTGGAAAAAAAAATAAATTAAAGCACAATTTGTATAAAGTGTTCTTGCTCAGTTTCCACAAAACAAAACAATGGAGAAAAAGAAAAAAAAAGAACAAAAGATCCTGCACAGAGTTTCTCTCAGAGCTGAAAGAAAACCATAAGGAGAGACACAATTCCACGTGCAAAGAGCCTAAAGCAATAAGGGGATCAGTACAATCTGGCAAGCACTTCATGCCTTAGAATGCTACACAGCCCTACAAAGCATCCAAAAGCCTCCTCTACTTCTGCCACTGTCATCAGTCAGCTCAGGCACCGTTGTCACTGATCAGTGACTGAGGCAAACAGAGGGATAAACGATTTTTCAGTCCTTCATCATTGCCTTATATAATTTTGTACAAAGGTTCCTCTAGCATTGCAAAGACAAAATCCCAGGGGTAGGAAAAAATGTAACATTTTGCTGAAGAGAATTTTACAGAAATACACCATGACATTTCTAGATACTAACATTTACAATTCAGAATCTCTTGTTTTCCAGAAAAATAAGTATATGTTAAAATAACAGTTTATTCATATATGGAGTCAGTTTGCACTTTGTTTTACACAACACATCTCAGAGCAAATAGTGAGACTTTGGTCACACAAGCATTAAATACTTCAAAATGCATGAAGTAGAAATACTAAAAGTAGGCCAGGCTACAGAGGTTACAGCTGTCCTACTTATAGGAAAAGGCAAAATAAAGACAGTGTTATCTGTTCTACCTCTAAAGCAATTTGGGCAGCCAAACTCAGGAGGTTAGTGCTCATACTTTCATCCACTATCAGCTTGTCTTCATGTTGAGATGGCTTTTCAGCTAGCTTCCCCATTTCAATAATTGCTTCCACAGCTGAAATATACACAGAGAAAAAAAATCAGTTGTTGGGGTCTTTTTTGTTTGTTTGTTTGTTTTTAGTGGAAGCAATGGGAAGGTGTAAAGTTCCAGTTTTAATAAGGCTTTAGATGCAACTTACAAAAAAGTAAAATTACAGCCTTTCATAAGAAAAATCAAGACAAGAAAACCTGACCACACCAGCAGCTCTCCACAACTGTGCATTTCTTCCTAGAGGGGCCAAAAAGGCATTCTAAGCTCCTAGTCTAAGGAAACAAGGATGCCACACAAATGAAACTGCATCTCACATATTCTAAATTTTGCTCTGCTAAATATCTTTTTGTTGCAGAAGACTTTCTTTAATCTATTGTCTGGGCATGCTTCCAAGCTCCCACATCTTGGTTCATGTTAAGGCTGCTGCTGCTTTTGTGCTCCTACTGTGCTGTGGTTCCCACTCCGTATTATATGAGCAAATTAGGCTGTCATTTAAAAGACATATAGAGAATAATTAATCAGCACAGAACTCATTGAAGAATGAGATCTGCATGTTACTCTGGATTCTAGTTAAGTCTATAGACTATATTTCTCAATTTTAATTATTTGAGCTAAGATTCTCATTAAGATATGAAGTGGCACAAGAAAAAGTCTACAGACATATGGCATTCTGTAAGTCATCTCAGTCAGCTCATGTATTTTCTGGTAACTTCAGGCTCTGCTTGACCAGAGAAATCAAGAGCAGTGACAAAGGTTCATCTAGCTCTGTAGCATTTTTCCAGCTGTACATACTTATAAAAGAACATTAGAAATAGCAAATCAACCATGATTCTCACCCTGGGATGCTGCTTTAGCTTTTGCCCACAAGATTAGAGAATTCCTAGCCAAAGACTCCACCCAGACAATATTCCAGCTGTGACAACAGACTCCACACATATTACACACTACGTGTAAAACAACATCCCCCTATGACAGCTCAAAATCCACAGCCTGACAGTTTCAGTGATTTTATAGACACTTCTCCTATCTTCTCTCTATCCTGTCTTTCCCAGAATTAACAGCCTATGTCTGCTGAGTATTATCTACGACACTCAACACTTCTGATTGTTGTAGTGAACCCTTTTGCCTTTCAAGTTCTACCTTTATCAGTATCATTCTCCATCACTGCAATCTTATAGACACTGAATTGAGTAAAGATGCTGTTTGGATCACACCTTTCTGCTTCTTTAACTGCCTCTTTTGCCTATACACAGAAAAGACAGGAATTCAGTGCAGTGTTGCAATAGGAGAGAGCTAAAAATTGTAATGGTTTCATTACAGATGTTTATACAATTACTGTACAAGTTTGGTTTGGCAACAACCCCCCCCCAAAAGAGAAGTGATCAGAGCAGAAGATAACACCAAGGACAGACAATGATTGTAAGGAGGAAGAAAGCAATTCCTCAATTGGAGCCACAGAATTAGAAAGCAGAAGAAGCACTGAGAATGCTGAAAGATTAAACTTCCTTCTGCCACTTTGAACTGTGAAGTTCAACATCCCCAAATCAGAACTTAAACAGGTAATGTACATGCACTGCTCTGCAGGGCTGAGGGCTAGCACTGCGTGGAAGTTCTAGTGTGACAAGTCAAATGCTTTTTCTGCTGAGGCTCATCTGTCCTGAAGGGAGGATGGCCCCTAATCTGAGAAGAAACCTGATACTGGGAGGCATGCTAAGACAACCTGTGCATTGTTTCCCCTATTGCAATGATGGGTGATAGAAGAGGCCCCCGAAGCAGTGAAGATAACCAGTGTATCTCTCAGATCCTCTCAATGCAAAAGAGGTACAGGAACAAAAATGTAAATTAAGTCCAAATGATATAGCTACAAAGACAAAAGCAATGTAATTAAATAAATGTACCTTGTCAATTTGTTTCAGATGAAGATAGCAAGAAGCCATATTTCTCTGCAACTTAGCCAGATTCTGATCTATCTGCCCAGGTGTATAGAAGCTGACAGAATAGTTGTACCAGTTAAGAGCTTCAGAATAGCTTTTTGCCTAGGAAATTAAAAAATGAAAGGAGGAGGCATGATTAATTGGCCTGTTTCCTAAATTAAACAAAACCATCATAGGAAATGAAAGATTCAGATAGTAAAGTGGTCTTTTTCCCAGAAGAGCAGCCACTGAACCCACAGCACAGGCACATTAGTTAGGAGAAGAAATATTTTACCTATTCCTGCTATTCCACTACAGATGTCTTAGTGTAAGGAATATTTTAAGGTTTTCTGAACTCTTCCCAGGGCACAACCAGAATGGTGGGCTGCACAGGTTCTGTGGCTGATCCATTCTGATATTAACTGCTCCCATTTACAAACCTGAAGATGAACCTACCTGAAGCCTGATGTTTTAATGGAAAAGAGCACCTTTGAAAGTAAAACTATTTCCAACTGGAACAGGGATTTTACTAACAACTTACCCTCTATACAAAGCCAGACATATCAAAAAAGTCAGAAAAAGATCTTCATTTTCACTCATACAAACAACAACACTGCATGGTTCCAAACCTCATAATGTTTGGCAGCTGTGTCCCACAAGATGATGTGCAGTCGGTTCAAGGTTTCAGGCAATAGCTGTTTCCCAGTATAGTGACCTGAAAAGATACTGCAAGTCATCACTTTACAAGAACTTTAAGAACCACACTGAGAGAACTACCTATGAGCCATCTATGTTTAAAGCAACTGTCCTGTTGCCTAAAACAAGAAACAAAAACACAGCAATAGCTTCATCCAAGACCCACTGCTCCATATCCCACTTCTGGAAAGAAAAAGTAGCAAGCAAGAGAATAACTATTGCCATGCTTTAATGATGACAGCGTGGCTTTTGCACCTAGCTAAATGCTACATAAAGCAGTCTGATTTCAAGCAGATATCACAGTCAAGAAGCACGACTGTGCTACAGGTGCAAAGGACCTGAAAAAGAACCTGTAATTCAGCTGCTCAAACAAGGACATGCAATCTGTTTTAATATTGATATACAAAAATACATTGAGCTGGATGGGCAAAGCATTAACATCACATAGAATTTCTAGCAAATGTTTATGTTCCCACATGCATCAATCTCACACAGCCCACACTAAGAAGAAGGAACTGTTTTAGCAAGAGAATTTAGCCTTAAGCTTTATCATAACTGTCATTATGGAAGTTGAGAGTTGCCATGCAAAAGAAACAGAAGGGAAGGTAGACACAAACAAAAAGAAAAATGAGAGTATATGAAGAAAATAAAATCAGAATTCAAGGCTAGCCAACAAAACGTAGCTTTCAGTAAGTGGCAGCAAAGCAGGGATACAGACCTATAATAATTTCTTCAACCTTTTGCTTAGCAAGCAGCTCCCTCTTATTCTGCAACAAGAACTCGATGTAGAGCAGGGTGACTTTTCCAAAGTCAGGTGAAGCTTCAAATCGTTCAGCAACAGATTTCAGAAAATCAAAGCCAACTGATTCCCTGTTCACATTGACAGAATTTTAAGAGGCTGCACATAAGAAGCTGTTAATTTTCCATTCTGAAGAGTAACATTCACACCATTCAGTATGTTTCTGATTGGTATTACTGGCACACAACCACACTGACAGAGTCAATCAAGGTATGAATGCACCACAGTTCATCTATTCTGTAGTTACTTCCTATTAGCACATGCTTATTCTACAGTATTCACAAGATAACTTTCATCTCACAGTGACAGAGTTAGAAATTACTACAAGATAGAAGTGCACATGTAGGTAATCACAATGGAGCAGTCCTCAGTGTGAAATTTCGTGCCTTTGTGTTGCAGTCTGTCCACCCTCACACTGTTTTTCACTGGGATTCCTAAATCTTTAATTCTCACTGTTGGTTAGCTAACAGGAAAGAAAAATACAATTCCAGACCTACGGCAAATACTAAAACTACACGGAGATGATCTTGATTTTTCCAAAGCATGGTTACAATATTGCAAATCACCACTAGACATTGTTTCTCACCCTGTTTTGCTGTTGTGCCAATATGTATCACCTTCCCACTGCGCAGATAGCCTACCTCTAAAAACGGCTTCCCTGCCTCTGCCAGTTCCTACTTAAAGGGTCACTACAAAACAGATGATCTTTGCTTATGGAAGAGCAGCTGCAAAGCCCAAACGTTGTGTTCACTGCATTTAGTGGTGCTTTCATACCTTCCATGCTCCAGCAGCAGTTTGGCAGTATTCAAACAAAAGTCTAAAGACATCTCATGGCGCTGGAATTCTGCAACAGCTAAAAAGAACACAATGCTCTTGAGATTATTTAATCAGCTTAAGACACGTGACAGCTCAATGTATGGCCTTACAAATTCTTTGGGGGAAGAAAAAAAAGAATATAGTAGTTCTAAAACCAAGGAAGAATAAGACACATCAGCTGTGTTTTGACTTTCCTTTCTCTGTCTCACAATTAATGTAACACTGCAGAAATGTGACAGGCTGACAGCCCTGGTATTCTAGCCCTGCAGTTCCTCTGCTAACATTGGCTGTTATGGCCAAAATGCCAAATCAGAATTGTGACTTTAGCATATGAAAATTCCTCTAGAACACACAAGAAGGAGATGTTTTGTTTTCTTTTCAATCCATTTACTCAGGCTGTCCAGTTGGACATGGAATAGCATCACCTTCCCATGGCAGCTATACAGAACTGTGCTACCTGAGCTGATGTCTTCATCTGATGCTCCACTTTTAAGAAGAATTTTAACTTTCAGAAAAAACCCTGCTGGATGCAAATTCTCCTGCATAGGGAAAAACAATCCATCACTTGGATATTCTACTGTTTGTAGAAATCGAGGGCAGAACAACAATGGGAACAAATAGAAATAATGAAGGCTTTCTACTACAGCTTTCATTAAAATACTGTATATATCAAACTTCAGAACAAAATTTTTCTTCTAGTTTCCCATATATTACCAAAAAATCTACTATCAAAACACTCTTCCATTTCAGAAAGTTTTCTGAAGGTAAATACAGAACACAAACTGCTTAGACGTAGCAGGAATGTATGATAGGAGTGGTTTGAATGCACTGCCACTTACCCTGACCTCACCAGCATCCTCATCACCCCATCTGAAAGCTTTACCACTATGTTGAAAACTGAATTTGAGCTTTCACTTCCAACAGGATTTTATACTTACAATTTATTTTGTGTGAATCAAATAACAGAAGTTTAAGAATAGTCAACCAACAACAAACTGAAAGGTTTTGAATTTAAGTTTTTTTCAGTAAACTGAGGACACAGAAGAATAAAATTAATCCAGTTCCCTACATGGCAAATGGAATTTCTTTAAGAGCACAGTAGCTGCTTAGAGGTATATGAACTTTCTTCAGCTACAGTTCTTTTTTCAGGTTCCTGAAGAAAAATAGTCAAGCTAGTAAGGCAAAATAGTTAAATTAATTGCTTAAAATAAGGCTGCTTTTTGCACGGAACTCTCTTTGCTACTTGCTCAAACATTTGTAAAGGTAATGAAATGGGGACTCAAAATGTAGTATGGGGACACCCACTGTAAACCAAAGTCAGACAGTTTCCATGCCATTTAGTCACACCACTACCAGAGGGTCTCACTGTTAATAGAACCACAGGGCAGCAACGCTGCTCTGCATCTACATACTGAGATACTGTGTTTCTCTAGGAAGGTACAAATATCAAAGTGTATTTAGGAGCAGGAAAAGCAAAGTAAAAACACCTCAGTCTATAAGTCAGCTGATTTCAAGGAAAACACCAGTGGTCTATATCATGTTAGTAGATGTTAATAATGCTTGAGTTTCAGTTATTGCACACCATAATTATAAGAGCACATCACTACCTCGTTTGCCAAGTTGATAGCCTTCAGTGCCTTGTCAAGATACAGACTGCAATCCCACTCAAAATAGGCAGTAGCTAACAACCGCAGCACTTTTGCCTGGAAAAGAAAAGAAAAAGTTCAAATCCAATCTACACAGCAGGAAGAACACAGGAACACACACACAGACACAAAAGGCTTAAATTTTAAGGCCATGAGAAATAAAGCTCTCTCAGTCAAAAGAATGTTTGTCTGGCAGCAGACTTATGAAGTGAGTGCTCAGCTCCAAAGCCCGAGCAGCAGAGCTGTGTGTGGAGTCCCGACAGGACACGAATCAACCAGAGAGCTCAGGGAGCAGAAAAGTAATGAGGAAAGTCAGAGATGTGTTTAAAAAGAATGAAAGAAGAAATTAAATGAACAAGAGTTACAAACTTTAAAAAGAAAAAAAAGACATACAAGAGAATGGCCTTCAAACACACCTCAGAAATGACACAGATGTATGTAATGGTGATTTGAAAGAATGGGGAGGAAGGAAGAAATGATGGCCTCTCAGAGCCTGAGTCTTATTTTCTACAGTTAAATCTCTGTGAAATTGTAGATTCAAACATGATTAAGAGCACTTAACAGTGACTCAGCTCTCAGACCAATGCTCATAGCAAGGAGATCTGCAGCTTTGCCAAACTTCGTGGCAGACAGGACTATACAAGAGGCCACAAAATGATTGGTCAGATTTGGCACAGTAGAAATAGCTGTACTGGAGTTATGGTAACAAAACCCTCCTATTTGCAAACAGCAATTTCTCTATTTCTTACCTGCATCTCTTTCCCAATAGAATTCTTCATGTCCATCTTCCCAATGTCGTAACTCTGGCTACCAACAACAAGGGAAAGTTAAAATTACATGTGATGACAGGGATAAACTCAGCCAGTCTTCTGATACGTGCAGCATTCCTATCCTTCCCCACCTCTGAAGCACTCAGAAACCTCATAAATCACACAAACCAGCCTCAGTACTCCACCTTACAGGAGAACTGATTCTTTTTTCTGAATCCTCATTTTGAAAACTGTACTCAATCACTGCCTTCAACCTATTGCACCACATTCTCTAGTATCTCCCATTTCAGTGGGCTCTGTCACTTTTAGCTAAAGGTGTTTGGAGGAGGTAACTGCTCTCACTCTCACCTGACAGATATTACAGTCATACACAGAAGGTGGTTATGACCCAGTCTCAAGATTACAGCAAATCAGTAGCACAAAAACAGGACCTGGAGGTCACAACTTCTCACTCATTTCCCGAAAGTTGAATGACAGCACAAAGGACCACCCAGGGAAAACACACTGGTAATTCCACGAGAGATTTGATGTCAAATGGTGCAAATTAAGCACTGTTAAAAACAGGACAATTGTTTCCTAATCTCATACAGCATCTTATCCCACTAGATGGAGCTAAATCTCTATATCCAGACAAATATCTGCTCTTGGTAAAGCCTTATTTCCTCCCCAAATTTTGTCCAGGACTCGTTATTTAATTTTCCACTAGAACAAAATATAAAATAATTTCCAAAGCACCAGCTGTAATCAACTCCAAGCATTTCTAAAAGTACTCTTTGATTGCATACGTGACCATAACTATCTTGAATTAGATGTGTTGGCATTTGTTTCCCTCCTGGGTATATAAAACAAAAAGAAGAAGAAGAAATAAAAACAATTCTCCTGCCCTTGGTATGAGGATACTTTTCCTGACAGCCTGAAGTTTTCTTCCTTAGCAATAACACAATACTTATTGGATGCTGCCCAAACCATCTCTAACTGCTCATCTTTCACCTTGACATTTGTGTCTCTCATCAGTCAAGGCTTTGCTGTCAGTGAAGCAATTTTCCTTTCTGAGAAATTCAAATATTCCTTAAAAATAAATCTATTTGAAAACAGAAAAATGCTTTCACGTTTTTCTGCTTTTCAAATTCCATCACTACTGTGTACAAGTGGCCTCTTCATAAAAGCAATCTATTTGGAAGGAGCTTTAAGGAGAACAACTTCCACATGGAAAGAAGGCTTTCATTTTAATGACATGAAAATCAATGTGGAAAACAGAGATAAATGCTAGGCAGGAGAGTACAACAGGCACTGAGTGTTTGCTCAGCCAGTATGGTTCAGTGAAAATCCAGTGTTCCCTTATTTCCAATCAACCTTCTGCTTTCCCTGGCTCCCTCCTCTCCTTCACACAGATTTTTACCTGACAAAAGTAGATTTTTACATGACAAAAGCAACTTCGGTTACCTTTTCACATTACCTGAGCCAAAAGGAGCTCTGCTCATACTTCTTACAGTCATAGGTTTCCACTCCGAAGTTGTAACAGAGGATTGCCAGGTAACGGGTCTGCAACAAAAGGCTGCTGCTTCTACAGTGTTCTCACAGACACATCACCAGATCTGTGGCACTCAGCCTCACGTTCCTTAAAACACTTCTCACTTTAAAGATATCCGCTGTGATCACTTCTGACCTTATTTGATAGGGTAGTACTGAACATGACTAAAATCATATGGTTCTGTGGGAAAGTGAAGTGATGTGAGCCAGTTCAGGACATGCAAATCAGAATTCTTCAATGAAGCTGAATGCTTCTACAAGACGCCAAGCTGAAAGTTCTAGAACTGTGCAAAGCATACAGAATAAAACCTGAGAGGAAAAACTGGAATATTACAACTTCCTTTACAAAAATGACAAACGAGCTTTAATTTTGCATCGTTAAATGAATAGAACTCCACCTCCTGCATGATAGCCTCTTTTCCAGCACGCACCTTTGCATTATAAAAGGATGATCCACACCACCAGTTAGAGGAGAAAAATGTGTTTGAATGCTTGGTTATTCAGAGCACTGTTGCTTTTTGCTTTATCAGTCAGGCCTGACAGTATCTGTTCATAACAACTTCTCTTTCAGCTGAAATGATTTGCAACTGTCATGTTTGCAGCTGTCCAAAGAGGAGACAGAAAAGCGTTTTCACTGCTAACAGACTGCTAATATTTGCATCCATTTCGCCTCCGTGGTAACTGTCTTTTCAAAGTACAAAACGTGCTCCTTGCGAGGAATTCAAACCCTCAGCCAAGAATGAGAGCTGCAGAACAGCATCTTGCTTTAAACTGATTTATTTCTGATCTCATTGCAATCCAGAGACAAAAGCACAGATTCAGTGCGGGTGAACAAAAAACGATCGCTCTCGTAACTGAAATACAGCGAATGACTGCATTTCAGGCACCCTGCATAACACAAAGCACTCCCAAAACCTGGCAGCTCTCTGAGCAGTGAGCGTTCCCATAGCTTTGCAGCTTCATTAACATGAAGATTAGCGCTGAGGATAGACTTGCATATCAAAAGCCCAGCAGCTCAGCTCCTCTCTGGGCCCACCTGTTTCCAGACAAAAGTTCACGGCTAAGAGCAAAGAAGCAACACACAAGATAAAGAGGCACAGCTGTTTCTGCAGAAGAGCAGTGCCGTATTTTATTTAGAAATCCTTTTGCCTGTCTTGATTATTTGCCTTCACACGTTCTTTAGGAAGGGTTTATCATTTTCACGCACAGAGGGTGGTGAGGCACTGGAACAGGTTGCCCAAGGAGGTTGTGGATGCCCCATCCTTGCAGGCATCCAAGGCCAGGCTGGATGTGGCTCTGGGCAGCCTGGGCTGCTGGTTGGTGACCTGCACACAGCAGGGGGTTGGAACTGGATGAGCATTGTGGTCCTTTTCAACCCAGACCATTCTGTGATTCTATGATTCTATTATCATTCTATTTCTAATGATAAACTCTGAGCAAATGGAAAAACTAAAAACTTCGAAGGAAAAAAAACCTGTCACTCTTACACAAAACTTGCGGTAAGAAAACCTCAAAGAAGCAAAAAAATAAATAAAAAAAAATACAGAAGACAGTGAGAGTTATTAAAATATTTCTCAAAATTTAATATAGCATGTGTCATTCTTTAATATATGGGGAGGAAAACATTTGCAAACTTTGGCATGATAAAGAAGCTATGATTTCACTAACCTCTCTTGGCAACCTCACCAACATGTCCTTGCAGCGCTGCACGCATTGTGTTGCCTTCTGAAAATCCCCCTGAGCAACTGCCTAGGAAAGCAGAACATGCCAACAATCTGTAAGTTAACTACTTGCCTCTAAAACCTGTTACAAGACTGGTTCTCTAAAAAAAAGACTTGGATTGCAGGCCTTTTTTGCATTCAGTACAGCCAAGTTTGAGATTAGACATCTGTCCTTACAGTTCTACAATAATTCTGTATGTTTTTATACACTCAAAGACATCCAGGAGTGCCCTGCAGCCCACAGGTAGTGTGAAAGGCTCAGATCCACAGCACTGATTCATCTACATGTCAGGTAACAGCAAATCTTGGACAGCTTAACAAATCTTGAAACACCTCTCCAGTAATTTAAGGTCCTCTCGTCTCAACTACAAGTTACATGAAAAATTTTGGTCTGTTTAGGGAAGCTCTTCATAATTTTGAAGACAGTAACCCCTTCTGGATTCTGAGATCAGTGCTGTTAGCAGCAAATGGGAGCAGCTGATTTCTCTCTCATTTATACCCATATGTCTGTAATACTCTGTAGTATTGACAAAGTACTCAGAAACTTCAGTCATGCAGCAGAAGTCAGGACAATGCCTCTCAAAACACAGAATTTCTGAATGATGTACTTTGAATTAATTTAATCTGCCCTGCTGATCCCCTACAAAACACTCAGCATATTTTCAAACTTCTCTCACGTTCAGCCAGACTTCTTCTTTTAAATCATCAATCATAATTCCTACCTCATTGTGCAAAGCTTGAGACTTTAAGGAAAATTTCAAATGTCATGGAACTCATTACTGCCAAACATTGCCATTTTATACCCATTCTCCCACTGTTTCAAAGCTCTTATATGTGAAAAGCAGCATGTATTGGGTCATGGAAGAGAGGGCATCCATGCATAGGAAGATTTCTATCCAGTGACATTGAACAGCAATACCTTTGATTATATTGCTCATAAAAGTCAAGAAACTTGTAAGGTAGAGAAGACTGGATGTGTGGCTTACAGTGTCTGCTTGTCAGACATGAACCTTGGCTACCAACAGCACCTTCATATGCTTTTCAACCAATTTAGTTGCAAATCCCAGCACGGTGCTTTGAAATGACCAATGGTGCTGTATACACGCTACACAAATGCAGTTTTGGGGACCCAGGCTCTTAGGCAGTTCTACCCCCTTCCTTGGGTAAGCACAGGTCACCTCTGGAACTGACACATGATTCAGAAAGGCAGCTGTTGTATAAACACCCAAATTACAGAGCAACAAATCTGAACGAGAAGATATAAACAAGGCAGCAGAAACGACTGCGATAAATTAGGCAAATTAAAAGCCATTAAATTATTGCAACACCAAACTCAAACATCACATCTGATATCTTACATCTAAGCAAAGAAAATGCATCCTTCAGCAAGCCTGCAGTGCCAGGCATTCATACACCTAATTAACAGGTCAGAGTTTCCCTCCATACCCCCTAGGAACTTATAAAGTAGTGGGAGGAACACGTACTGATTCAGCCTGATAAGAGAGCACTTTGAAGAGGTCCTTCTCCACATCAGCTTTGCACACAGGAATATCTGCTTCACCATCGCCCTCCTTGCGTAATTTTGCATACAGCTTTTCTATGCTCTGGAAAACAAAGCTTAAGCATGACCCATGGAAGTCACAAAGAGGTGTGTTTGTAAAGAACTAGAACCGGAAAAGGACTTACGTTCATGGCAATCTCTAAGAATTCATCAGCAAGATCAGCTTTGCCAACATCTATCCAACCTTTACCAGTTTTCATCGACATCTGCCGGAGAAAACGATCAGTGCTTTGGGAAAATCTGGTCACTTCAGGGCAGGCAGTGTTAGATCCCTTCTTACTGATATATATATATATATATATATATATTATGTAGGAGAGGTATTCCAGCTCTTCAATTTGTCACAAGTGTCTCACATACGAATGAACTCTACTTGCAGCACAAGGCTTATGGTGCCCCACTATACAACACTGCAAGACACTGAAATAAATGAATGTGCTGCTCTTATAATACTTTAACATACGACAAAGATGTGATGCTAACTGCACTGACTCAGCAAGGCACCCCTGTGATAACATGGGCTCACCTTCAGCATGCTTCTTCTCTAGAATTACAGGCGTATCTCACTCACTTTCCAAAGTAACTGCAATAGGTTTTTAAGGTTTTCCACACTGCTCACCTGCCCTGAGCCTTACCAAAATCTGCCTCCGAATGGTTCCCTCCGGAGGATTGCTGCCTTCACAAAGGTACACCAGCCTACAAGCAACAAATCTCACTGCAAGAAAGTAAGGCATATATTTCTAAGTTCCTTTTTGTTGTTGTTGAGAAAGTCAGGCCCTGCCGTATCCTAAAGATGGTTTAAAATTATGAGAGAGAAACTTTTGGAAGCTTCAGAATTAAAATTTTAGTCAAGCTGCTTAAAATTGCTTTTCAGGCATCAAAAAGAAAAAAAAAAAAACACCCCAAGATACCAAGATATTCTCCTCAAAATGCTTATTAAACACTTTAGAGAGAGCTTAAGTCAAAGACACAGTATTCAAAGACTTAATTACACTGCAGGTGCTCACAGTAACATGTCTTGAGCACCTCAAACAGCCTTCAGCAAAATAGGGAAATCAAGTTTAATAATCTTTACGTTTTCAAAGTAAAAAGCACAAGTATTTTCTGGCCTTTTTTATACACTGAGTGAGGGTAGAAAACACATCACTTAATGTATTTAAAATAGCCTCTCCCTGGCCCTTCAGCTGTGATATAAGATCTGAGAACATTATGTTCTACAACAATTATCACTTATTTTGTGTAAACTTACCCTTTTCCCTTCACTTGACATCACTTACATGATGCAGATTATACTTAATTTTAACTGCTATCCCTTAAGAGAAAAATGTAGGCCAGATACTGCAGTCCTGCAGCAGCACATAAAGAACTGCTTGACAGCATAGACTAAAAGCTCACTTTGCTTTTCCCCAGCCCTAAGCAAACCTCCCAGGTGTATACAGATGATTGTGTATAAGCTACAAATGCTAAGGCAGGGAAGTGAAAAAAAGGATTTAGATTTTTTCTGTACATAAATACAGGTAAGATAATCACATTAAAAAAACAACTTCACGTTTTAGAAATTGACAGTCAAAGATTTACATCAGTGTTATGTCCACACACTCACAGATCTTAAAAAATAGCATATTAAAATAGCATAAATAAAAGGCAATACAGAGTTTCCTTTGGAAGCATCACCTCTTTATTGATGCTCGGGCACAGAAAGGAGTGATGCAAATACCAACACCAATTCTGTGTCACAAAGAAGATCACTGTTACACCACGGTGATCCTCCCCAGACTTGTTGTGTAAGTCTAGCTGTTCAGTTTTCTCTGTCTATACCCTATCTGCAAATATCCAAACCAGCCCACAGCACTACGTATGTACCTGTCAGCAGGGAGCTTTTCCTCTTCACACTGCAGCACAAAAACACATTTAGAAAGGAAAAGACTGTATACATACATTTAGCTCTCTGCTCATCGCTGATGACAGAACCTGTGTGTTTGGTTACAGCCCAGTTCCACAGGTTTATTGCATCCTCTTCAATCTGAGAAAGAGAATTCCATTCCATTCAATTTTGTCCTAGATTTGGATTAAATTGAGATTTACTCCTGACAAAGCTACTATCTTTCATGTTAACCACAACTACAAGTTTGGACTATTCTTTTTTACAGACTGGGTATTCCAAGAGACTTGGAAGCAGTTGGCAGGGATCACACACACTTTTCACAAGCACATTTTATAACATATTCTCAGTCTTCTAAAAGACTATCTCCCATCTTCTGAAAATCTGAGTGTCTCTGAGATGACAAAGGTAGGAAAGAACACGGCTGACATGACCTGAAACTAAGAAGAGCTAATTAATCGTAAGATCGATAGCAGCAAGCACAGATATGCCATGTCATCCATCAGTGCCTTCAGCTCCCATTTAAAGTTACACAGAACAGCAAATTCTGTTTGAGAAGTAGTGGACTTCAGAAACATTCAAATACGTTCCTAAACAAATCCCATTAATCTGTCGTATTGCTGAAATAGCCTAACATATGTTTCTGTCAAGTCCTTTTCCAAGCCTAGCAAAACATGACCTGATTTACCCTACCCATCTGGAATGAAGTTTTCTCACAAGCATTCATACATACAAAATTTGTGCAATAGCACATCGCCACATCCAAAACACAACTGATTCACTGGCAGCTTTCAGAATCCATTATGTACGTTTTAAACAGATGTTGCAAAATTAGAAGGGAATGGAAAAGAGCTGTGAGAATTGTATCAGATTTGAAAATGCATCTGTAGGACTCTAACTCTTAGGCCTGTATTCATAGAATTGTTGGAGGTGGAAGAGACCCTGAAAGGCCATCTGGTCCCACTCCCTGCACTCAACAGGGACACCCACAGCTCCATCAGTGCTCAGAGCCCATCAAGCCTGACCTTGGGTGTCTTTATGGATATGGGGCACCACCACCTCTCTGGGCACCCTGTGCCACTGCCTCACAGCCCCTATTGTAAAAAACATCTTCCCTATATCCAACCTAGATCTCCCTTTAGTTTGAAACCATTTCCCCTCATCCTATCGCAACAGACCCTGCTACAGAGTCTCTCCCCTCCTTCCTTACAGCCCCCTGTAGGTACTGACAGGCTGCTCTCAGCTCTCCCTGCAGCCTTCCCTTCTCCATGCTGCACAGTCCCAGCTCTCAGCTTGTCCTCACAGGGAGGCATTCCATCCCTGGCATCACTTTTGTGGCTCTCCTCTGGACATGCTCCAACAAGCCAACGATATTAAGTAGCTTAATTATTTTAAGTACCCACACAGAGAAACTTCTGATGTTATCAGACAAAGAACAAAAGCTACTGACTAGAAACTCTTGTTAAAAGATGATGCAGCCTCGCATAAAGGCAATAAGATCTGTTAAGAACGCATTTCAGAGGGCTGTGGATTTTCCATCAGTCATAGCTTATAGAAGACATGCCTACAAGCAGGCAGCCGGAAATATCCCGGAATGTGACACATAGCACTCCATCCTGGACGTAGCACCCCATCCTGGACGTATCACAGCTGCACAGAGCTTGGCCCGGAATCAACGCGCTGAGTTCTCTCATTAAACACAACACTTTGTATCGCATTCAGGCTGCTGGGTTAAAAGATGAAAGCACCGAACTGAGCGCCCCAGACACGGGGACGGAGAGGCGGTGCTCAGCGCTGTACCTCCGCCGCGCTGCCGTCCGCCTCGCCGAGGGCCCCCGCCGCCCGGAACAGCTCCTCAATGAGGGCCGCGATGCGGGGCGGGGCCTCCTCAACCAGCAGCTCGCGGAGCAGCTCTGGAAGACAAACCGGGAAGGGACCAGTCAGGCGGTGTGTCACAGAGTGGCTATGCAGCCGCAAACCCCGGGCGGGGATGGAGAACGGACGCTACCTCCCGCCGCGCCCAGCTGCCCGCCCACCATGGCCGACACCGCCCCTCAGCCCTGAGGAGAGCAAAGGGACCGCAAGGGCGCATGCGCGTCTCCCGCCGCGCCACGCCGCGCTGCATGCCGGGAGCGAAGTAGCGCGCGGTGATTGGCTGCTCTTCTCGATCGCCCAGCCTTTCCGCCCCGCCTGGCCAATCAGACGGCGCGGCGGTTGGCCTGTCCGTTAGTCCGCTGGCCTGTGGGCGCCGCGCCGGTTCTGGAAGGATCTCCGGAGCACGGCCCTACCGGGCGCGGGAGAGATGTCGGGGCTGCTTCACACCACGCTAAGCGGGCTCAACAGCGACTCCTACTGCGAGATCAGCCGTTACCGAGACCAGCACTTCCGGGTGCGCGCGGGGCGGGGGCGGCGGGGCACGAGGCGGCGGGGCCTGGCCGGGCCGGGCCGGGGGCTGCCGACGGGGTGGGGCCGTGAGGGCGCCGCCGGGTGTGAGCCCGCCCTGTGCTCGGCTTTGCCCTCAGGGGAGCAAAAAGCTGCAGGAGAAGTTCCTGAAGATCTCCTCCACGCTGTACGTGGGCAACCTGTCCTTCTACACCACCGAAGAGCAGATCCAGGAGCTGTTCTCCAAGTGCGGCGATGTCAAGAGGATCGTCATGGGGCTGGACAAGATCAAGAAAACACCCTGCGGCTTCTGCTTTGTGGAGTATCCTTTCTGATCCCTACTTGCAGTAAGCTCAGCTGTCAGAAGCCCTGAAAGGCATGAAACTCACAGGGCTTCCTTCCAGGCACGTTGCTGCCTGCATTCCCACCACCACCCAAACCGTACTGTGTTGCCATGGGTGAAAGTCGTGCATGGATGCTGAGCCCTTGCATGGCCCAAGCTAAAGGCACGTGTTCATGTTCTCACCTTGGCTTCACACCTGCAGAACCAGCAGAGCGATCCATGGCGCTGCTCCCAAGCACAGGGAATGCGTTTGTGCACGTTGTGCTGTGAGCTGTCCCTGCAGAGCTCTCCTGTGAGGCCGGTGCCTCCTGCTCAAATTCAGTTGAGTTTAATATCGTATAAAAAAGCATCAGATTTCTTGCCCTTAGCATGGTTTTAACAATTTGTTTTATCTACTTGTGAAGTAAGTGATCCAAAGCTATTTCTTGTCTGTACAGGTAGCAACATTACAGTCAGAACCTGAGGAAGGAGTGGGAGCTATTTTCAGCTTGGATTTACACGAGTGCAGCTTTTTGATCCCATAGAAAAGAGCAGGAAAAGTAGCAAAGGCCGGAAGGCAGGGAAGGCTCTTCTGCTTCTTAAGTACAATGGTTTGTTATTGTTTGTTTTTTTTTTTCCTGCAGCCAACAAAATAGCACGTTTAGTTCTCCTTATAGTGTGTTTCAGATATTACACGAGAGCAGATGCTGAACATGCGATGCGATTTATCAATGGCACGCGGCTCGACGACCGCATCGTTCGGACGGACTGGGATGCAGGATTCAAGGAGGGACGGCAGTATGGAAGAGGAAAGACTGGTGGGCAGGTAAAGGCAATACCAGCTCAGACCTTGAATGCAATCTCCCTAGGGCGGTCCTGTTTTGCTCATTTTGTCTCATGCAGAACAAAGTGCAGATGGTAAGGAGCCAGCAATGAATCTTAGGTGATTTTGGTAGCCAGTGCTACCTTGGTATTAAGAGCTGGAAGTGTAACTGGTTACAACTGGACAGGATTCCACAATTCCTAACAGCACAAGCAGAATTGTCCTTGTTCCAGGCTAGCACTCTTTAAATGATGCAGAATTTGAATAGAAAGGGAGTGCAATTTCTAAATCAATCTCATGATCCATCAGTTTGCACTGTGAGAAGCTAGATTTCCCTTGCAGATTTCTGGAGGGCTGGGGAAGGGAGAAATGCTTTGGAGGCCAAGCCTAGCAATTCAGAAGGTTGGAAGCTGGATGACAAAGCTGAATCAAAATATTTTGGGATCTTTGCTTTCCCTCTAAAAAGTCATCAGCCAGCAGATATATCTTCACTTGTCACTTGCACCATCTGTCTGGGTTGTTGGTGGATTGTTTGAAGGGATTTCAAATTGAGTCAAACTACTCACCTGAACTTCATTTCTCAACCTACTGAGCAAGGAAATGGTGATGACTGTGAAGCCCAGCATAATGCTAATGTCTGTGTTACTGCCTTGCTCCAGGTGCGAGATGAATACCGGACAGACTACGATGTGGGAAGAGGCGGTTTTGGCAAGATTATACAGATGCAGAAGGCAAATCAACAGCCTGCAGTCTATTAATTGCCTCATGGGTTTTAGCTCATAGAGGGCTCTGTTCTTCTTGAGCTAGCCGTGTTCTCGTGTTTTGGATTGGGGTAGGGAGTGAGATCCAAGTTCCAGCAAAAGGTGACCCTCCTTAGATTGTGGATATACATGTGTTCATTCCCCCTTTCTTCTGGGTTAGAGAGGATGTTCTGTGCTGATACAGGGCAACAAGGGAAACAAACGGACAACTCTGCAGGATTCTGGTAAGAAGAAATGCAGCATGTCACACGCACCTCATGCTAGGATGTACTCTTTGCATTACAGCTAAGGGGTTGGCTTCTTCGAAGCCATGTTTGCAGCTGTGGTTGCTCTCAGATAAAACTTTGTGAACTGTGCCACTGTTGGAGCCCTCTGGGTGCCCAGGCACTTTGTTGGGATGCACGGAAGTTTCAGAGTTCTAATTTACAAGCTCATCTGCTTACAAAGCAGTATCACTATTTGGGTGAGAGAAGCTGAGCAAGGTCTTGCTGTCCACTTGGAGGTGCTTGCCTGTACATCTAGCCCTTGGGTTGGTCGTGGCCTGCAGAACCTTTGTCTTTATGATGCCCCAGTGCTGCCTGCTTTTTCAAATCCTCACTGTTTGGCATGATTTTGTTAAAAGTTTCTTTCAATTTTTTAAATAAACAGTGAGTCCTGTACCTGTTGCAATCTGTTCATCAAAACCTCAGGCTCTATGACAAGAGCTGGAGGGAACATTTCCTGGTGGTATTTTAAAGTTGCTGTCACTTGCAAACACAAAATGGAGGGCATACTAAAGGAGGGCACATGTCTCGCTGTATTTCTGTTGGCTTCCCCTCTTCTGCTTTGCAATAGCTGATGGCTGATATCAGGGGGAAACTGCTTATAAAGTGTACAGCTGCTCTGAATAAGAAATCCTTACATTTCATACCAACAGATTCCGGGAAAACTTCTGATCTTGTCAATTGTTCCACAGTGTGAGACATATATGAAGCAATACAAAAGTGTAATGTGCATTTCAGAGAAGAAGGAACCAGAAACTCCCCTCCCTGTATTGATGACAGACTTTCTTCCCCATTTAAGAGAAGCATGGCTGATACTCTTACATTTTTCCTATGTCCAAATAAGGGACCAGAGAAGAATAAAACCCCCACTGATCTATCCCCCAAAACCTCCCAGACAGGGTTAGTGATTTCATTGGACAAATTAAATTCTGACTAATTTGGTTTAGTATGATGTAAATAATAGTAGCTGCTCCTTGTCCAGTAGTATGTAATCACGATTTTTCATGCGCTGTCTCATCCAAGATAATACATACTGTTCTGTTGCACGCCCATGTGCAAACCAGGCATTATAATTTATTTTAACTCTCACATTACAGCTGAGGAGGATGGAATGGTAGCATTAATGTCTTGAAATGTCTCCTACTTGCTTGTTTTGCAAGTCAGGTTGCTGCATTCTGACATCTGTCACAAGTCTTGAAGGAGCTGCACGTTTAGACCTCACCTGACTGAAGGAAATGACAGAGTTGACAAGCCTGTGATACGAGCTGCCCCTGAGATGCACTGAAAAGGAGCAGGATGTTGAATTTAAAGGGAAAAATCTAAGCAGCTGTCTGCCCAGCCTGGCAAAGCAGCATCACATGAGGTCCTTTGGGGAGATACGGATTACATAGAAAAATTGCTTGGGCAAACAGCTAGCAGAAGGGAAGTTGTGAGAAAAACAGGGAAATCTGCTGTGAAACTCTTCTAGTAGCAACAGAATCTCATTTATATGAGGTAGGGAAACAAGGCAAGCTCTCAGTTTGCCCCTGATATGCCCTGTTGGTCACGTAATTCCTGTGTGTGTGACAGAACATGTAGAAAAATGTTTAGTCGAGCACCTGCGTGGGCTGTTCCATGGTTGTGGCAGGCATGTCTGTCCCTGCTTCTCAAGATACTGCAATTTCTTCTCTGCACAGGTCTGCATGTCCTGCTCATCTCTGCCTGGAGGGAGAGTACCTCCCTCCTTACGCAGGTCCCAGACCAGTGTTGGCAAGCTGTGCACCATTCCCCTTTCGGCATAACATTTGCAAAGAGATTTGTGCTGACATTTATTCAAATACATGTATTTGCTTAAAAGAATCCATCTCAAATACTACAGCTGTAGTAAATGCCTTCCTTCTAAAGCCACCCATCCCACAGAGAATTAAAGAGAGATGAGAAGGTTTACAAGTAAGTAGGCAATCCCAGCTCTTAGCCTTTGCTGCAGCATGTAGGTACCTACATGGCACCACACTGCAGCAGTCAGAAGAGCCATCCTTGCCAGGGGTGTGATCAAAAACCAGTGCTGCCAGCATGCTGGAGCAGCCCCTCCTGCCCTGGCTGCACTCCTTGCTGGAGCACTGTGCCCAAAAACCTCAGGCTCCAGGGTTGCTTTCCAGGCATCTTTCATCAGGCACACAAAGGCGCCGTTAGAAGAAAAAGTCCTTTGTCCTCACAGAACTGGGGCAGTGCCGAGCAGGGCAGCACAGCCAGCAAACCGAGACACCTGAAGTGACCCAAGGGAAACAGTGCAGCTGGAAAACAGGCATGCAGTGACCAACTGTAAGAGCTGCTAGCAGTTAACCTGCTGCAGGTAGCAGCCCAGACCTGACTCTCTAGCAAAGAAGTCCGATGTTGAGTTCACCAGAAGAGCTTTAAACACTCTTCAGGCTTAGCCGAGTCTCTCCACTGGATCCTGTGTGTGTTGCAGAGACCTTGTCACTCCAGGATAGAATTAAGTTTAGCAGCAGAGCAGTTCTGGCAGGCAGCGCTCCTCACACTCATCCTCACTCACAAACACCACGCTCAGAGCCGTCTGCACTGGGGACGGGAGGAGGAAGGCTCCAGTTCTCATTCATTCTGGCAGCCTTTATAGTCCCCTCTGATCCAATAACAAATCTGAGCAAACTTGGGAGCAGTCAGGCGAACAGCAACGTTATAGTCGTGCTGCTCCCCCCCCACTTCCAGCCACTGATGCCCAGAGAAGATGCCGATCACCTTCCTCTCCCACTTGTGCCGCACGGGATCCCACACCTTGCCATACACCCCAGAGCCAGATGCGCCAGGCCTGGCATCACAGTGCTGGTAGATGAGGTGTGCCGTCTCATCTTCCACCCCACAGAAGCGGTACACCAGCTCTCCCGGCCGGTCACTGTCAAACCCTGAGAAATGAATCCTTTTCCCAGCCATTTCCTCCGCTGCCGGAGCCACAGTCAGCTCCATGTGCGGGCGCCGGTGCGGTCTGCGCAGCTCCAAAAGGGCGTAATCATAGTCCATGCTGACCGAGTTGAGGCTCTGGATCCAACCCTTGGGCACCTGCGTGCGCCGCACACGAGCCCAGCGCATCACCGGCCTCCCCGTGCCATTGGCTGGCGTCAGGAAGCCCACCTTGATCTTCTTGGCACCCTTCACATAGTCTCGGCCATCGTGGACACAGTGGGCAGCCGTGAGGACGTGCTGCTCGGACACCAGCACCCCCGTGCACCCCGTGGAGATCTTAACTGTGGTGGAGAAGGGGTAGTCCATCAGGAAGTGGTTCCCACTGATGGAAAACCGCCCATCCGTGCCGTAAATCTGTCGCTTGCGCCGCATGCGTCTCCTCGGCCACCTCCTCTCCGTGCTGCCCTCACCGGGGCTCAGCTCCACCGTGGTGAGAGTGCGGGTGCCGTTGGCGTACAGCGTCTCATAAAAGAGGTACTCCTGGAAGTCCTGGGGGAGCAGGGCGGCCTCCCTCCGGACACACGCCTGGTCACAGCGTGTAGCCAACTCCAGCACGGCCCGTGCCGAGAACTGCGCTCTGCCCAGCTGCACCGTGGACCGGGGAACGAGGGTGGGAAGCGAACTCCCAGCTGCGGTCCTGGGAAGGAAGGAAAGCAGGAGGATGGCAATCACCTGGCAGCGAGTCATCTTTCCAAACCTGCAAAGGCAAAGCAAGGAGACCATTAAGCCTGCCCGATTAGAGCCAGCCACCTGCTGCGGCTCAGGGCTCGGGGATTATCACATGCACGTGGCCCCTCACCAGCTGCTGGGTTGTGCATGCTAAGCTGCTGCCTGGAGCTGTGTGACTAACTAGAGATGATAGAAATCTACCCCAGCCTTTGATCTGCAGCTCTTTTGGATGGCAATGCCCGGCGGTGCTGCAGGAGTACTGCAGGAATACCACGAGTGGATGAGTTTCCTCTGTCACGCCACAAGTCCTGCTGCTCTGACGTGGATCCCCTGGATTCCAAGGCTCAGCCCTGCCAACACCGCACGTCCCACCCAGCAGCTGCAGCACCCGGTGACCCGCGGGGAGGATGAGGAGGTGAGACAGTACCTGCTGCCTGAAGAGGGAGATGACAGCTCTGTCCCACTGTTCCTACAGGGGAGAGGAAGGTGCATGAGCTCCAGGGCTACACTTGAGTTGAAGTATTTGGTGTCACAGTGCGGCGAGGACAAGGCAGCCTGTGTTAACTCCAAGGTGGATTGCTGCACCCCATCTAAAACTCAATCTGCCATCGCTTTTCCATGTGCCAGGGCCACCCCTTGTCCATGGGGCAGGTTCTACAGCTCCCTGCACTGCTCAGCCCTCTGCTCCCATCCTGACCTCAGAGTACTGAGTTGGACATATCAACTGGAGCACAAGATGAGCCCCGTGTCCCCAAGGCAGCCGGGGTCTGTGCAGACACGTGGCAGCACGCTGGGTTATGAAAGTCGCAGGAGAGTGGGGGTGGAGCCTTGCAGGGAGGCTGAGAGCCACGAGCTCTGCCCTCCACACCCTGACTCCTCGTGCTGCAGCTGGGCCTCATCCCAGATTTCCCCATCCCCATCCACTGCCCTTGCAGGGCTCATCCAGTGCCGTGCTCCAGGGAAGCCCCACAGCTGTCCCTGGCATTAATGAGCCAAGGTTCATCCCCTCACCCAAAAAGGAGCATCTCCGCAGCTCCCTCCCATGTGAGGGAGCACCACATCCCTATAGAAGGATCTCAGTCCCTATAGAGGGATCTCATCCGGCGAGGCAGCAGTTAAAGCAGTGGGAGCAGCACAGGCATTTCCCTGGGTCGTTCAGCTTGCTCAGGCTCCAGGGCCTCATTGCCGCCTCCCCAGCGATCCGCTGGCTGGATAAGGAGGCGGAAGTCTGTTTCATGCTGCCCCGGGGCTGGAACAGCATTGCCCATGTGAGCGAGTGTGGGCACTGCCGTGCTCATGGACATGCACGTGGATGTGGGGTGCAGTGGGGTGACAGCCCCCCTCCTCCCCACAGAGCCCTGGGGCTGAGCCATGGGGCCGAGCCATGGGGCCCTCCCTGCTGGCCGAGCGCTGACCCTGTTCTGCTGCCAGGAAACGCCAAACCCACGTAAGATCCATCTGCCCTAAATTAGTTTATTTATTTCACAAAATAATCTGTCAGGGCTGATTGAGACCAGACCGGAATCTGGGAAATCGTCTTCAGCCCAGTTCCTGGCTGTGCCTCCCCCGCAGGCCCAGCGGGAGCCCAGGGGCTATTTCTGAAGTCTTTACAGCAGCACTGGGATGTGATGACACACTGCCATGTGGCACAGGGCCCAGCCCACTGCTATCCCACACCTCAGTACCAGGAGTAAGAGGCTGGGTGCCCCACACCCTGCTTCCCATCAGCATGTGCCCATTGAGACACAAGGACAGCCCCATCCCCCAGCCCAGGCTGCAGGACACAGGCACTGAAGTGAGATGCAACTGAACCAACAGAGCCAAGCAGTTTAAAAAAAAAACAAAAAAAACAAAAAAACACCACAAACTATTTAGACTTCAATAAGTATAAAAAAATCGACACTGAAATTCCAATTGTACCAAGGCATACAAGGTTGGACACTCATGTCTACACTGCAGACATCATCACAAGTAGCTGAGTGTGATGTTCACACCAAGCAAATGGGTCCAGCAGCACAGGGCTCAGCACGGGCACAGGATTGTATTGGGGCTGCAGGTGCTGAGCCCTGTGCTGCTGCAGGGCACTGGGCAGTACTGGGACTGCTCAACTTCAGTCACACTTGCACTGACACAAATACAACAGTACCACCACATGGAGTGTCCCGTTGGCAGGAGAAGCAGGATGTGACAGCAGCTTTCACACTGGGAGGGCCGTATCGGTGTCATTGCCCCTCGGCGGGGTGGAACAGCCCCCGGGCCAACAGCATTCCCCCAGCCCGGGGTCTCCTCTCCACAACCCCTGCTCAGCGAGGGGAAAGGGCAGCGCACGGCAGACTCTGGGCTCAGGCCCCATGGGATGGCTGTGCTGAGCAGTCTGTGGTCTCATACCAGCACTGCAGTACTGACAGTCCTCCGAGTAGTGATGTTGATCACAACTACCACCTGTCTCAGATTGCAGCAGCTCCAGGGCTGAGCTCCATTCCGGGGTGGTGTAGAGGGTTTTCTGTCGTGGAACCTCGAAGCTCTTTTGCATTTTTCCCTTCCACGCTGTTCCGAATGCCATAGCCAAAGTATATCATGAAACCTGCAAAAGTTCATGCAATGAGACACATGGCAGGGAACAGCCTCCCCGGGCCACCAACAGACAGAAGCTGGAGCAATGAGATACCCACAAGGCTTGGGGCACACCACACTACCCGCTGGAACACCTACCCACAGCCATCCAGATGGCAAAGCGCACCCAGGTGCCGGTACTCAGCTGCACCATCAGCAGGATGTTAACAAAGATGCTGCAGAGTGGAAGGAGTGGGAGGAAAGGTACCTGCGAGAGACAAGACGTGCCACCTTAGCCATGCCCAAGGGAACCATGGCTAGGCTAAGGAATGCTCTGCCACCTGGGTGTTTCCATTCCAGAGGCAGTGCCTTAGAGCCGTGTCTCTGGGCTCCGGACATTACTGGATGGTGGAAGCCCGGCAGCCAGCCCAGCAGATCCTGCGCCAACCTTGGGTGCAGAGAGGTGCAGAGCTCTTGGAGGCTGCACTCACCTTGAAGTTCAGCCGCGCATTGCTCTGTGGCTGCCTCCAAATGATGATGGTGGGGATAAGCAGAGCCACGAGGAGCAGCACCAGGACCAAGATGGAGGCAACGTTGGCCTCCTTCAGCGCCTTTACCTGGAGGGTCAGCACCACGCAGATGATCGTTACCAGCACAGCTGCAAGAGAAGAGCCCATCACCATGCTGCACAGCGTGTGGCTGTATAGACCTCCCTGCCACCCTGTGGGTTGCTAGGCTGAGCCACCCCCTCCTCCTGGTCACATATAGGTCCTCCAACACCCACCCCAAGGCCTTGGGGAAGCACTTTGCCAGGAGGAACTCAGCCTGGCAAGCAGAGTGAAGCTTGTGCTCAGCTGGGCTCAAACCCAGTTCTGGCGCTTCCCCAGGCTCTACTGGGCTGCCTTGCTCTGCCTGCACAATGAAACCATTGACCAAAGCTCCCCAGGTCTGCAGGGACCAACACGCCCCAACCCCTGGCACAGCAACGAGCCAGCGATGCCGCAGGACATGCAGGAGCCGCTGCCTCCCACTCACTCACCCATGATTGAGACGCAGATGTAGACAATGCGCCCTGAGAGCGCTGTGGGAGTGTCTGCAGATGGATTGAAGAGTGCTGTAAGGGACAGCGTCTCCTTCTGTTTGGTGCCCGTGGCAGCGATGTTTGGGTTCATGACAACTCTCTCCTCCTCGTTCCCATTCAGCTCCAGCATCTCCATGGCCTTTGGAGAGTTCAGTTGCCCAGGCTGGTACCTGCACACAGCAGACCTGCTCAGTGCTGCACAAACTACAGCGAAGTATGAGGAAGTTCCAACCCCGGGGATACAATAGCACCCATCGTTCCCCTCCTGCTCCCCCAACCCCTTGCTGGGAAGCAGCAGTCCCATGGATGGCACAGCTACACAGAGGGTGGTGGGGTCACCATCCCTGGAAGTGTTCCAGAACCAGAACCATGGAAATGTGGTACTGAGGGACTTGGTGATGGGCATGGTGGAATGGGTTGGGTTTGGACTTGGGGATCTTAGCTTTTTTTTCCAACCTCAACGATTTTATGGCGTGCCCGGATGCCCCAAGCAACCTTTATCTCACGGCTTGAGCCGTGGCCACAAGCCCTACGCTGTCTACAAGGTGCATCCACCCAAGGGACTGTGGTGAAGGGACACTTGGCATAAGAGGTGGCACCCACCGGAGGATGAGCACACACACGGCGACCAGGGAGTAAGCCAGCAGCGTGCCGATCGACATGAGGTCCACCAGGTCTTTCAGGTCAAGCAGGAAGGCCAATACCGCTGCAACGAGGACGGAAAGCATGAGCACAGCACTGGGCTGCAGGGCGATTGAGAGCAAGATGGCCACAAGGAGTGTTACCCGCGAGCAGCCCTGAGGTGATGGTGGCCGAGAGAGGAGTCTTGGTGCGGCTGTTGATTTTGGAGAGGAACTTGAAGAGCAGCCCATCCTCCGCCATGGCGTAGATCACACGTGGCATGGGAAACATGGAGCCCAGCAAGCTGCCGTGGGGAGAATTGGCTCAGGGCTGGCCAGAGGGCCAGCAGTCAGGGGGAGAAGGAACTGGCTTGTGCCGGGGGAAGGACGGAAGTCACACAGGGCAAAGCCTGGGACAGGTATCCCCAGCCCTGTGCTGGGCCGGGTGATACCACAAAGAGAAGTTGGACCTACCTGGTGGAGAGTGCACAGAGCGAGCCAATGGCAACGGCATAGCGGGCGGGCTCCCAGCCCACCGCCTTGAAAGCCTCGGGCAGCGGGCTCTTCTTGTTCAGCAGGAAGTAGGGAACCATCAGCGTGAGGGCTGCGGAGACCCCGAAATAGGCCACGAAGCAGATGAGGAGGGACACAATGATGCCGATGGGGATGGAGCGCTGCGGGTTCCTGGCTTCCTCCCCTATGTGGAGGAAAGAGGCAGAGTCCGTCCCCATCCATCCTTGCGGCCGTGCCCAGCCCCACACCCCAGCCTGCAGCTCCTGGTAAATCAGCTCTCTGCATAAGCACTGGTGTAGTGATGCAGCAATGCACCCACGGTGCCCTCTGCCTTGAGCTTTTGCTCCTTGCAGCACTGCACTCCCCACCAGAGGCTCTGCAGCCAGCAGAGGCACAGAGGCTGTGCAGAACAGCCTGTACCAGCAACCTGCTGAGCAGAGTCCTGGGGGAAGGAGAGGAAATGAAGAGGGCTCCCCGCACAACAGAGCAACTAAGTTCATGCAGAACCGACATTTTAAGAAAAAATCTAATATTGCTTGAGGCCAGGAAATAAGCAGAAGCAGCAGCAATTCCCAGCACTCGGCTCTGCAGCTGGAAGGCTCCCTGCAGCCCTGTTCTCACCACACTTCGCAGGGAGCCTTTGATATGGGCAGCCGAGGCGCTCTGTGCGGTGCAGCTGGGGACGGGCTGTTCCCACAGCAGCAGGGAGCACCGCGCTCCTCCCCGAGCAGCTCCAGCAGCTGCCCCGCTCCGAGCATTCTCTACCTGTGGTGGCGATGCAGTCGAAACCCACGAAGGCGTAGAAACACGTGGCGGCACCCATCAGGACCCCTTCCAGCTTAAAGGGGACAAACCCACCGGAGCCGAAGGTTTTTATTCTGGAAGAAGGGAGGAGAGCAGTTGGGGCATCACCACACAACACGGTACCATCCTTATGCCACATAGCGCTGGCCAGAC
Source organism: Meleagris gallopavo (assembly GCF_905368555.1). Taxonomy (NCBI): domain Eukaryota; kingdom Metazoa; phylum Chordata; class Aves; order Galliformes; family Phasianidae; genus Meleagris; species Meleagris gallopavo. Next base: position 2,374,738 of record NC_139412.1, on the reverse strand, counting down.
TCCATCGCGGCACGCTCACTGTCCTCACCTGACCTCCTCTGGCTCATCTGAGTGTGTGAGGTTGATGTAATCCTCCACCGTGAGCTGCCAGTTCTTGATGTCTCCCTTGATGCAGCCGGCGATGAAGACGAAGGCCAACACCAGCAGGTTCACCGCCGTGAAGATTTTGTTCACCAGGGCGGATTCGCTGACACCGAAGGTCAGCAGTGCTGGGAATCGAGGGGTGAACGGGCTGCACCCGCACTGCATCACCGCAGTGCCGCCGAGCCGCTCCGACACTCACCAGTGAGCAACGCGATCAGGATCAACGCGAAGAAGTCCGGGCGCTCGGCCAGCACCCCCGGCAGGTGCAGCGTGGTCTTGTTCATGAAGAAGGTGGAGATTTGGTTGCCGATGATGTTGTCGAACGCCGCGCTCCAGGCTCGGGCCACGCTGGCTGTGCCTGGCCAACAGCAAAGCTGCTTATCGATCCGAGCCCTGCACACAAGTGCCAAGGCAGAGCAGCACCAATCCCATCACACAGCCATGCGGATCCCCAAAGCACCCAGCCTGCACCCTGCTCCCATGCCCCGCTATGGTGCTGCTCACCGGGACGCGTGCCGGCCCCACACTTCCCACCTCCATCCGGCCGAGCCACGTACCTATCACGTAGGACAGGATGAGGTTCCAGCCGGTGGTGAAAGCCCAGATCTCACCAACTGTGACATAACTGTAGAGGTAGGCAGAGCCGGTCTTGGGGACGCGGGCTCCAAACTCTGCATAGCAAAGCCCAGCCAGTATCGATGACAGCGCGGCCACCAGGAAGCAGAGGACGATGGATGGACCAGCGGTATCCTTGGCCACTTCCCCGGTCAGCACGTACACACCAGCACCCAGCGTGCTGCCCACCCCCAGGGCAATGAGGTCCAGCGTGGAGAGGCAGCGAGCAAAGCGCGTCTCCTCGGAGCTCAGATCCACCACGCGCCGGCGGATCAGCTTCTTCCCAAGGCTGCTCATTTTTCCCCCGAACATTTTGTCCTCTCGCTGCTCAGAAGCCCTGCAAGAGAAATTGTTGTAGCAGCGTGAAACTCAGCATCCCTCATGGAGCTGAATCCACGCAGCAGCAATGCCACTGCCACCCCATGGGAGCAGCAGTCCCTTGGCTGGCCCATCGGCATAGAGCTCCAGGTACATCACTGGGATGGAGACCAGCAGTGCAGGGCTGCACACCCACCTGCACAGTCGCTGCACCAGGAAGGCGAGCTGGAGACAAACCCAGCACAAGTCCACACACAAGCACAAGCACAAAACGGGCTCCTTAAACAAACACTGTGTGGTCCCAGCCCCGAGGGCCTGGGCACATCCCAGAGCTTGCCCCGCTGTCTTTGAGCAACTCCCCACGTTTGGCACACGGAGATCTCTCGGCCCAAACTTGACTGCTTGGCACAACCCTCCCAATGAGGTGCGTGTGGGTGTGTGCAGAAGCAAAGGTAGGGAGACCAAACGTGTTGGGCTGAATCACATGAAGACATTCGTTCCTCCCAACATCAGCACTGCACCCTCGCTGGGGATGCATGGCCAGACACGCAGTGAGCACAGCGCGAGGCTCCCATGAAGCCAACATCAGCACGCATCCCCTGCACACACACAGCCCGCGCCCCAGGGCCGTGCATGGGCTCAATGTGCCACCCCCAGCCCCACACTCAGCTATCCCCAAAAACGCTCTGGATTGTGAGCATCCCATGGAGCTGCCCGTGGGGAATGGGCACAGAGTGAGAGATACGGCTCTGGGCAGCCTGGTCTGGTGGTTGGCAACCCTGCATATAGCAGGGGAGTTGAAAACAGATGATCACCGTCGTCCTTTTCAAGCCAGGCCATTCCAGGATCCTATAATTCTATTCTATGCCCACGTTGACAGAATCACAGGGCTTGGGGAGGACCTGTGGGGGTCACGGAGTCCCAGCCCTAACGCAGGTTCCTACAGCACGTTATACAGGCGGGTCCTGAACATCCCCGGCTCAGGAGCCCCGCAGCCGCCGGGCAGCCCGTCGTGCCGCTCCACTGCCCGCACGCTGACGGAGCTCCTCGCGCTGTCGGCACGGAACTTCCTCGTCCCGTTTCCCCGCGCGGAGCGGCACAGAAAGCGCGGGAAGGCGCGGGGCAGGAAGCGCGGAGCGCGCCTTAACAGCGCCGTTCGGACGGGCGGGCGGACGGGCGGCAACCCGCACCGACACCGACGGCAGCCCATCCTCCTCCGCACCGCGTGGCTGACGGAAGCGCCACCGGTTGCGCTCGGAAACGCCCGGCCCGCAGCGACTCACCGGCACGGTTCGGTTCGGATCACGCCGCGCTCCGCCCCGGCTCCGCTGTCTGCACGGTCGGGGAGCAGAGCGGTTCCTCCAGCTGCGAGCGAGCGCGCCGAGATCCAGCCTTCCTCCCCTCCTTTCCTCCTGAGCCGGCGTCCCACCGCGCCCCGCCCCGGCACGGGTCACACCGCCCCGCCCCGGCTCCGCTGTCTGCACGGTCGGGGAGCAGAGCGGTTCCTCCCGCTGCGAGCAAGCGCGCCGAGATCCAGCCTTCCTCCCCTCCTTCCCTCCTGAGCCGGCGTCCCACCGCGCCCCGCCCGCCCCGTCCATCCATCCGTCCATCCCGGCCCGTACTGGAGCTGGTGGGCACTCAACATCACGGCCACTCCGTCCTGCCTGCACCAATCCCTCCAAAATCGCAGATTTAAAGGGAAAAAAAAAAAAAAAAAAAAGAAAAAAAAAAAAAGAAGAAGACGGGACCGGGATCCCTGCGATGCCTTGGAGCGCCCCGAACCCGAAGCAAAGGGGAAACGCGGAGCGGCAGCAGTGCGGTGCTACCCCTCGGACGGCTACGTCGGGAGTGGCTGAGGTCTCCCAGAGCCCAGGTGTCCTGGGGCTGCTCGGGGCTGTGGGGATTCGCCGTGGGGCACAGCTCGGCCCGGCGGCGCTCAGCCCGACCGCCACGTGCTGTGCGGGCAACGGGTGCCAGGCTGCGCGCACACCGCTCCTCTGCCGGCACACGGCGGAGAAACGGGACAGCAACAGGCGGTGCGGGGACGGGGAAGAACCATCGCCGGAGAACTGCTGGGAGCTACACCGCTTTTTTCTTACGGCAGCGGCGAGGCACCCGGCAGCCCTTCCCCCCCCCCACCCCGGAAAGCTCTCCCTGATGCAATCGGGCACCGCTGTGTCGTTCGCTCAGCAGCATTGCTAGAAGGCGGCCACCCCCCCCCATGCAGGGCGCTGAGCTCCCGGGGGGGCTCGCAGCAGGGCAGGATGCTGCGGGTCCCGGCAGGTGCCCATCCGCCCCGCCTCGCCCCGGAGGTTGGGGAAACAAAAGGCTGCGCTCAGAAAAAAACCGTGAGCTCAACGCAATGGAACGGCGAGGCGGCATTTTGGATGTGACGCAGGCGCTGATCTCGCTCTTCCCGCTCAGATGAATGAATGGACTGTGCCCTCCACCCCCCCACGCCGCTCCCGTAAGAAAGGAAACGGACTCACGCTGTCGGTACGGTCGCCCCGTGCAGCCTCACTGCCGGCACCCGCCGTGCTTCCTGCCCCCCCCGAGTGCCACCGCCACGTGGCGCGGCCGCACTTAAGCCGCGCTTCCTTCGGTACGTGGGCAGCGGCTCCGCGGGGGCTGCAATGGGGCGGCGGCGGGGCAGCCCCGGCACGGCGCTGTGGGGAAATGGCCGGTTCCTGAAATACCCAGACAGTCAGAACCGGGCTGACGCCACTGGGACTCGCCTGTTCCAAGAAGCGATTCTACGACAGCAGCTCTCCGGATGACGCTTTGAGGCACGGAGCAGGACGGGCCCGCCCGCTTGTTTCCGCACCTCCGGTACGGCTCCCGTTCATCCTCACGGTGCCTCATCCTCATCTCATCCAACGCAAAGCCCTGATCCAGCCCGGAGGTGCAGAGCGAGCCAAGCACACGTCCCAACAGGAGCTGCAGGAAGGCAGGCAGCAGCAGCGCTTGCTTAGCCAGCATGATGTGGGAGTGCAGGCAGCTCCAGGCCAGAAAGGGAGACAAAAGCCCTGCAGAGGCAGCCCTAAATCAGCCCTTGGAGCCCCATCGCTTCCCATGAGCAGAGCAGAGGTGGGAGGCAGAGGACAGAGCATCCCCAGCAGCTGTCCCGTGAGCAAAGGGACACACAGCCACCCCAGGAAGGGAGAGGAGCTGCCTGTGACACTCAGGGGCGGCCAAAAACAGCAGCCTGAGACAAGAAGGAAGCAGGAGCACACCGACCTGCCCGGCCCAGCCCCGGGGTGCTGTCAGCACAATGCAGCAGGGCTCTGCAGGGCCTCACCCAGATGCCATGCAGTCAGATGAGGCACCCACGCCAACCTACCACAGGTAGAAAGCAGCATGGCAGGGCTTGCAGCACTGCTTCCCGCACCCGCAGGCAGGAATGGGGAAGAGCTGAGCCCCATGTTCTACTTCCATGCCCTACACACAAACCACCAGCTAGACTGGTAAGAAGCAGCTAACAGCCACAGAAGCTAAATGTGCCATCAGAAAGAACTGACTCTTCTCGCTTCCAGCAAGAACAAAGTTAAGGCAGAAACCTCCTCACACAGCTGCCTCTCACTGCCATGGTGTCACCAGCATGTGTCCAAGCATCCTTCTCAGACGTACCTGTACTTGTCCAGAAAGGCCTGCATGCAGCCAGGCTGTGCTTCAGTCCACCATCACCAACCACCTCTTCCTTGCATGCAGCAGATCCGGATCTGGCCTGGCAGAAGTCTGAGAAAGAGCTGTCCTTTCTGCCCAGCCCCTTGGAGAAGAACAGGTAGCACAGAGCACTGGCCCTCCAAGAGCAGACAGCAAGCACACTGCAAGAAAAGACATGTTTATTTTGAATACAAGGAGTTAAAAACATCCATTAAAAACATCACTGGCCCAGCAGCTCAGGTGTCTGGACAAGTCTCTGCCATCTGTCCTGTGTGTTGGGGGAAGCTGTCAGTTTCTCTCTCATACACTGTTCTTATCCTCTGCAGCATCTTCTGGACAGATTTCTGGGGAACAAGAGCAGCATTCCCAGCACTCAGGCCACAAGCATTGTCCCTTCCACCCAGCAGCCCTTGGTGACTTGGATACCAAGCAAAGGATCACTGGAGCATCCCTGCAACCTGCACAGAAGCGAGGGCTCACCGCAGCAAGGCGATGTACCTGCTGCTCTGAGCTGAGCCTGCAAGGAGGAGATTGTCTGACAACAGGCTTCACACTGGGCACTCTTATCAGCTTGGGGAAGAAGGCAAGTCAGTGCATTAAGCCCAAACACCTCGCCCTCAGACTTCTTGGGGTAGTAGCAGAGCTCCTGTTCCACCCCCAAAGCAGCCAGCCCCATATACCTAGCTCCCTTTTCACTCGTGCCAGCTCTTTCTTCACGTGCTCCAGCTCCTGGGACAGCTAGCAACCTGAAGGCTGGCAAGGGCAGGGTGTCAGGGGATGCAGTGACCCATGCAGCAGCCCAGCCCCAGCACAGGTTCTCCTGACCGCATACTGGGATGCATCCAAAATGTCAGGATGTATAAAAGTGACCGCAATACAAGCCATATGGGGGTGAATGTCTCAAAAGTCCTTTAGAAATTAACTGAGCAGAAGCCTGCAGTGCCCTGAGCACCAAAGAGGATGTAAAGCGTGCAGCAAAATGCACAAGGCCTTGTGTAAACAGCAGGGAAAGGCTCAGGTGCCAGCTCAGAAACTGGCAGCCCCAGGCACTCCACTGCCTGCCACCTCTGCAGCCCAAGCCCCAGGGTGCACTGAGTTCATGGGGCAGCACACAGCTGGCTCTTACCTGCACAGCACAGGCTGCATCCCCACAGCCTGGAGCAGGGCCAGGGTACAGTGCACTGAGATAAGGGGACCCCACACACACCCACGTCTGGTCAGCTTTATCTGTAAAAAGAGTTTTCGCTAGAAATGTAACTGCCACAGCCACCAGCCTCTCTTCAGTCAGGACACAGAGCTGCTCCAGATAAGCTGCACAAGAGAACAAAAGGCCTTTGAGCCCCTCCAGCCCCACAGCTGCTGCTGGCCTGGCCTGTTCAGGTGCTGCCCACAGTGGGGAGAAGTGGCTCCCACATGGGTGCAAGGGGCCAGCCAGCACAGGGGGACACAGAGCTACAGCAAGAGTGGCACTCCCCAACATGAGGCTGCCAACTGCCCTGAATGGCTGCCCCTCTCCTTACGCCTCAGGCAAAAGGCATAAAATCCAACAGAACCCAATACATAAATACAGATTCTTCCCATTATAGCATGATCACAGACAGCTGGTTTTCAGCTGGCCTTTAGCAGCTCGGAAAAATAGTCACGGAACAGCTTGGGTTGAAAGGGACCTTAAACATCACGCAGTTCCACCCTCCTTCATGGACAGCTTTGCCACCCACCAGATCAGGCTGCCCAGGACTCCATCAAACTTGGCCAGGAAAGCTTCAGAGACAGGCTGAGCCCGGCAGGCAAAGGGCTGCATTCCTGCGTGGGACCAAGCCTCTGTTCTGCTCACCCACTCCTATGGCAATCCATGCTGAAAACAGCCATTCTTTGTTCTCACCATTTTCCATCAGCTCTCGGGTCCTATTGCACACCAATTCCCGAGGAGTCGATTCTGAAGCACGATCTGGGAAACAAAAATGAAGAGCCTCAGGCACTGCTCAGACAATGCCCAGACAGCAGGCAGAAACCCTGTCCTGAGAGTGACCTAGAGCAGCAGATTTATTCTCTCTTGGTGCCTCTCCAGGGAAAGGAGCTCCATGCAGCCTCGCTGCTCTGTGTTTCAGTGCCCTTCATCCGAGCCCATGCACACACTGCCCCCTCCTGTCCTCACTCAGGATCAGCCTTGGACTCCGAAGCCGAGACCCGAATAACCTCCCCAAAAGGAGCTCCCCTCCTCCCTGCCACAACACTGGAACCTCGAAGGCTTCTGCCCAGCCCACTCCCCCTTAACTATGTAAGTGTGCTTGGAGGAAGCCACTTTTCCCGCTGGCTGCAATTGGGAACGAGAAACCACGGTAGGAATCGCGGTGGGAAGCCTCCGAGGGGGCTGTCTGCCGCCCCCAGCCTTGCCACAGCTACGGAAGAGGAACATCAGGCCCAGGGACTGCAAGGACTGCAAGGACTGCAAGGACAGCCACAAGCCAGCCACACCGCGCCCCTCCTCGGGCAGCTCAGGGCTCTGCCAGGCCCAGCAGCACCAGCGCCCGCCGCCCACGGGCCCATAAGAGATACTGAGCCAACAGACCACCAGCCCGTGCCGGCAGGAGCCGAGCGGTGCCAGCACAGCGCTCACAGCACAGCCACGTCCCCTGGGCTCCTACTTGCACTGCTGCCACGGACTCCCCACTCCCCACGCTCCGTGCTGCAGCCCAGGCCTTCCCTCTTCTCCCTTCTCGGTGCAGCATCGACCCTCCGAGATCCCCCAGCACTGCACAATTACTTTCCGTCGCTTTGTCCCGGTGGGGAGCCTCGGGCCCGGCGGACGGCAGTGCCAGCTGCGGGGCCGTTGGTGGGATGCCGCAGCCTGGACTTGGCAGCCGGCATCGCCTTCAGCTTGGTACCTGCGCGGGAAGGGAGAAGAGAGGCTGTGCTGCAACCTTACGGCAGAGCGGGCACCGCCCTCAGGGCTCGGCTCACCTGGGGGCACGGGCAGCTCGGTAGCGGGGGCACCGGTCCCTTTGCCAGCCCCTCGCGGCTCCGGCCCCACGGATGCCCGCCGGGCCAGGGACGGCCTTCCAGCAGCGCGGCCCGGGGAGCGGGCAGGGAGCCGGCCGGGGGGGGAACTGCCCGACCCTGCGGGGCTGCGGGCGGGGGCATCCCGACGCACGGGGCAAAACGAGGCGCCGCGGAGCCTCGTGGGAGCTGCCGAGGAAGGCGGATCCGGGCGGGCGGCGGCGAGGACTCGAGGGGCGTGAAGGTGACGAGAGCGGCGGGGGGCGGCCACGGCACGCCGATATCCGCCGGGCCGGGTGAAGGAGCGGGAGCGGAGCCCGTGAGCAGGCGGGCGGCGATGGTGCGGCACTCGTCCTCGAAGTAACTGCGGTAGAACGGGGACAGCGGCGAGCCGCCCCCGCCCCGCAGCAGGTTGGGGCAGTTCGGGGAGCCGCGCCGCAGCGCCGGCCGCTCCGCCCGCGACATCGCGCCTCCGCGCCGCTTCCGCCGCACGAGCGCCCCCTGACGGCGGGGAGGCGGCCCGTGCTTCTCCGCGCTGCTCGGCGCCCCCTGCCGCGCGGGAGGCTCTCCCGCTGCCCCACCCCGCCCCCCCCACCCGCCCCGCTGCCCGCAGGACGAGGCGGAGACTTGGCTTCACAGTGGTTTAATGCGAACGGAACCGGGAGGGTACACTGGACAGATGGGACAGCCGACTGGGGGCTGCCCCGCAGCGGGATGCGAAGGACGAGGGGACCCTCCCTCCAAGCAGGGGCTGATGGGGACAAAGGACTTCCAGCAGCCACGCGGTCCCCGAGCAGCTCCATCCTGGCTTCGGCCCCTTCTCATCTCTCAGCCCCACCCCTCACCCTCAGCACCAGGCCGTCAGAACACCCAGGGGACACTACGGAGGCCGTAGAGGTGAGCGTGGCAGGGAGCCTGGCAGGGACCGGGGGGCAGCCACCATGGGTCTGGGCTCTGAGAGAGGCTCTACACACGCCACAACCTGAAGGAGTGCCCACAAAGCTGCCAGCATTGACCTGAGGAGTCCCTGAGCCTCACACGATACAGCCATGACAGCCAGAGGGGTCTCCAAAGGACAGCTCTGGTGCAGCAGGTTGCTCACAAGCCCTGGACGGTTCCCAATCAGCCTTGTACCTTCCACACTGTCACTGTCTAGTTCATTGCAAAACGGAGAAAAGACAAAAATCCATCAGTCCTTATCCTGTTCCGTGCCAACTGATTAACCCAGAACTGACCCAGCAGCTCCTGCTGTCCCTTATTGGAGAAGTGGTGCCACCCTCACGCTGGGCTCCTCCTGCAGCAGCCAGCTGCTGTCACCTGTCACCACCATTGCACCACAACAGCCATGGCCGCCTCCTGCTCCTCAGCCAGACCCATCTCCCCCTTCTGCAGCTGGGGCACAGGAGGAGGTCACCACAGCTCAGCTGAACTAAAAACGTCAATGCATTTTTAAAGCTTGAGCCCATACTGCGATAGGCCAGGCTTGCCCAGCTTCCACCCAGCGACCTGCTCACACACAGCATCAGGAGAGCACACGTCGTGGGAACCCCCCCGAGCTGCCTGCAGCAAGCGAGAAAGGAGAGGGGCTGACACTAACACACCACACGGGTCTGTAATGCAGGAGGCTGAGCGCAGGGTTAGAGTAAGTTTTGGGCCTCTGCACTTCCAGACAGTGAAGAATGGGGGTTTCATGCAGGGTGAATGGGGTGGACGAGGGACCAAAACACCCAGGCACCTACTCACTGTTTTGGATAAGCCTTACTAAAACTCTAATACCTGATGCAATCACTGACCAACATGACAATTGCTATTCTTCAGAGTCTCCTGCAGAGAAGCTTGGGGCTGCATGGACAGGGGAGTGAAGGTCATCTCATACCTTTCTGTACAGGGAGAGAGGCAGCTCCTACACCATAATGCCACAAGCAAGTTCCTGCTCCACACCTATTCACACCTGCCGTTAGGTGTGGGACAACACATTCACTTGCATAAATCTTCATACCTTTAGGCCAAGACCACAGCCCAGAAGAACAAGCTGCTGCCAGTTACAAAAGAGGAAAATACTGAACAAACTGGGAGGTTCAAGAGAGGAAAAGCTGGTTCAGAGAAGACAGATTTAGTGTAAAAATAAATGTCATTTTTGCAGGAGGGAGGGTGGAATGGAGGAAGACAGAGCCAGGTGCTCCTACTGGCGCACTTTCCCTGGGACGTAATTCCTATCAATAGTCTCCTCTTGCAGGAACATGTGTAAGCAGCGCTCGTTCTGTGCCAGCGGGTGCCCAGCAATTCTAGAAGAAAACCAGAGGTAGAGGTTAGCAGAAGCACCACCAAGACCCCCATGCACACATTTTCTGCAGGCGGTGAGCAAGGCAGAGATCTCCGCTCATGGGCAGCCAGCAGCTCCCAGCACACCCACGCTGGCCTCAGTCCAAGGCCACTGAGTCAATGTGCAACAGGGCCAGAAAGATGCTCGAGCAGAGAGTTCCCCACCACAGCAGGAGGTCGGGAGCATCCTGAGCCAACACTGCCCAGGTAGCAGATCTCTGTAACAGAACTGTTCTGCTAAGATTTGCTTCACTCTCAAAACACAACCTACATGGGGGCTTACATTTGCTTCAGACCTATGGTTTCATTACCTGGAAGCAGACAACGTCCTTTAGCATAACACTAGCATATCTAGATTCCTTTCTGGTCAACTCACCACCCTCTTCTACCAGCAGCAGCTGGGAGAACAAGCAGGCAGCAAGCCCAGGACATCAAGCTTACTTGTTAATAAACTGTTCTAATCCCTGTCTCCGCTCCTCAATGAAGGACTCCTCAAAGATGCCCTCGTCTCCTCGGAACGGAAGCTGTCGTTTCAAAGCTTTTCCAGGCAGCGGTGGCACTACAATCTGAAAGCAAAGAATCACTCCTGTCAGCAGAACTGCCACTTGAGAGAGGGCATCCTTCATCATTTGACACTCATCACACGGACAGAAATCGAGCCCCGGTTGCTGCCCACCACAGCCTCTCCTCTGGACAAAATTATTGCTACAGCTGCTCTCATACAGCTCACTTGCAGGAATAGGCGTGTCTGAGCAAGACCTCACCTTACTGTCTCGTTCCAGCTCATTCTTCAGCCATTCAAAGTCACTGTATCGTCTTCTCACACACGACTCCTTCAATTTGAAGATTGGGAGATTTGTCTGTAATAAAGAGAAACAGTTAATTTGAAGGGTGCTTCAGAAGCAAGACAGTATTTCAACAAGCAATTGAAACCCAAAGCTGCATTCAGAAAACCAGGCCCCTCCAAGAGGGACGCGTCACAAGAACACCCAGCTTCGTTATTCAGGACAGAACATAAGCACCAAAGCCCTTCAGAATCAAGCAAGCACTTGCTAGGCTACTTGGAGCCAGCCATTCCCTCCCCCTCAAGTTACTATTTCAGGAACACCCTCCGCACCCAGGGGCACACAGTGCTTACAGTACTGACAAGGCTGATTGTTTTTTTCCTCCCGAGTTCACTCCGTTTTGAGGTGATCTATAAGACAGCTTTGCAGCCTCCTGCAGAGCAAAAGATCCTATCAACAGTAGTGTTTCCATAGAAAAACAAGGGAGGAAATCTTGTCCCTGCAACTGCCCAAGGCCAAACCTTGTGCTACAGACTCCTCTGAAAAGACTGCCAGTCCCAGCAGGTGAGCAGCTTTCTCCTATCTGCCCTGTGCCACTGGAGGAACATGCAAGCAGCTCCCTTTCCTTCTCCCTGACTCCAAGAGTCTGAAGACTGACAGCTCCTCAAACTTCACCTTTGCACTATCAATACATTCTGAATCATCGTGGGAGCTGAGGCAGCACAACCTCCTGACACGCAGCACCCAGACACGCACAGGCACTGCTGCAAACACAGCTAACTACATACAGACCAGGCCCTGAGCAACCTCATCAAGCTGTGAATTTTCCTTCCTGTCCATTGCAGAGGAGTTGGACCAGATGACCCTTAAGGGTCCCTTCCAACTCAAACGATTCTATGATATCCCGATCAGGTCTGCAGAATAAAACTGCTTTCAAAGCATCTCCGCAGGAACCGCTTTCAGCCAGACAAAGATCTGCTCGCTGCCATCTCTCTAGCAGGAAAACCAGAAATTAAAACGAAATAAACAAACACCCAATTCTTCTGAAAGGCGCTCGGCAGTTAAACCACGCTGTGACAGAAGGCAACGCCGGCACCACAGCAGCACAGAGGGAGCGCGTTTCGGAGCAAGCTCGATCCTACGAGCTCCAGCTCCCAGCGCACGGCCGTGAGGCGAAAGGCCTCCGTAGGGCCGCAACCCCCGGCCCGGGCCGCGCTCACGCCCTGCCGGGCCGCCCCCCGCCCGCCCCGGCCCCCGCGAGGGCCGCACCCTCATGCGGAGCTCGTAGCTGGTGTATCTGGCGCGGCCCATGCCCACGGTCTGCGGGTTGAAGATGTCGATCTCCAGGAAGTTGCTGGGCGGCCCGTACGCGTCCGTCAGGTCCTGCGGCTTGGCGTTCAGACGCCGGGTGTCCGCCACCGCCGCCTCCGACATGGTGGTGCCGCCGCCGCCGCCGCCCCGCCCGGCTCGGCCCGGCCGCTGCCGCAGCCCGCGTTGCCCCGCCCGCGCGTAGCGCCCCGCCGCCCGCCCGCCGCCTGCATAACGCAGAGTTTATCCAGGGTCCGGGGCGGCCGAGGCCACCCCACTCGTGCATCCTGCGCCGCCACTCGCACGGCGCCTGTGTAACGAGAGTACGTATTCATATCACAGGGCACAGACGATCACAACCCCAGAATCTGTATGCTCGCCGGGGCCCCGGAACCTGATTAATACAACGAACGTGTTCGGGCCCATCGCGCTTTGCGCGCCGCTCCCGTCCTGACGCCGCGCTCCCATCCCTGGCGGGGCAGTGTCCGAACGAACCGATTTCCTCACAAGACACGCAAGGCCCACAAAAGGGGCACAGGGCGGGTGAGGGCTCGGTTATGTAAGCGCGGCCGCCGCGGCGCCCGCTGGGAGCTGTAGGCACGCGGCCGCACCGCCTGCCACGCTCTCTCGTCGGAGCCACGCCTCCGTCTCTCCGCCCCTCCGGCGCGGTACTCGCCCGGAGTTGTAGTCCGCCGCCCGCCCTCGGCCACGCGCCGCTGTCCCGCCAGGACTACATTTCCCAGGGTGCCCCTCGCGCGCACGCGCACCGCGCGGTGCTGCTCCCTGGTAAACAGAGCGGCGCGGCGGCGGCGGAGGGTTCGGGGTTGACAAAGGGGCCGCGGGCCGAGCCCATGCGCCGCCGCGGAGCGCGTCAGGCCCGGCGGGGCGCGGTGCGGCGGCGCTGAGCGGGGCTCATGGCGGAGGCGGGCGGCGCGGCGGCGGCACCGCCGGACATCGACCCGGACTTCGAGCCGCAGAGCCGGCCGCGCTCCTGCACCTGGCCCTTACCGCGGCCCGAGCTGCCCGCGGGCGCGGCCGAAGCGGGCGGAACGGGCGCGGCGGCGGAGGAGGGCGCGGGTGGAGCGGCGGCGGCGGCGGCGGGGCCCGGGCGGACCGAGGGGGCGCGGGCCGGAGGCGGCGGCGGAGCGGCGGCGGCGGCGCGGAAGGGCGGCTCCCGGCGGAACGCGTGGGGCAACCAGTCGTACGCCGAGCTGATCAGCCAGGCCATCGAGAGCGCGCCCGAGAAGCGGCTGACGCTGGCGCAGATCTACGAGTGGATGGTCCGATCCGTACCCTACTTCAAGGACAAGGGGGACAGCAACAGCTCCGCCGGATGGAAGGTGCGCGGGGCCCGGGGCCGCGGGGTCGCTTCGAGACGCTCCTTCTGTTCGCTCTCCCCGCGGGGCCGTTCGCGGCCGCGTTCACCTGTTGCTCCTCGTCCCGCTCCGTGCCGGTATCGCGGCCCGGCGCTGTGCCTCGTTGCGCTCGCTCCTCGTGTCCTCTGGGCTGTGCTGGAAGGAACAGAGCTGCCGCAGAGGCCGTCGAGGAGCTGCTGAGGCATCGGCTGAAGGGTTTTTTAACTCGAGGCCGCAGTTCTTTGTCGCCCCGGTGCGCAGGGCTCCGTGTAAATAACAGTTTCATAGCAGGCATTCTTGGCGTTAAGGACCTCCTTTAAAAGCGTGCTCTGTCTGAAAGTCGCTTTGCGGGGACTGAGGACCTCTGCTGGAGTTTGGCATAGGGAAAACGCACCTCAGAGCTGCAAACATCTTCCTATCTGCCCTCTCCTACTGCTCTGTGCATGGGCAGGTTCTGCATTCAGTTAAAGACCCGGCTCCGCTTCCATCCTCTGAGGTTGGCAGCTGCAGTGCATATGCTGCTCGGTCAGGTGGGCTCCAGCAAAGAGAAGGGGTGATGTGAGAGCTGGGCTGTGAAACAGCCCCATGAGCTGCATGCATATGTACCTCACAGCAGCTGCCCCAGGAGTGGGGGCTGAAGGGGCAGCACCGCAGTGATGCTGTGCTCCTGTTTGCAGCCTGAGCTGCAACGTGAGCCGGTGGGTTTGGGGCTTCCACAACTCCGGCTCTGCGTTCCTCTCCTGTGTGACTGAGCACCCGGTCAGCGCTGAGAGTCAGCTTTGCTTCTAACGGTGTTGGTGGGGATGCCTGCAGCTGGCGCAGCTCTGAAGGGGCTCACTGAGCTCACTGAGCAGCTGTGGGAGTCCTGTTGGCTGGAGAGAGGGCAGGAGTGGTGGGAGAGGTGCAGCTGTCTCAGCCCAGGTTGGCATGGATTGACACAGAACTTTTTCACACTGTATTTCTCACACTTTTTGACAGCTAAGCGTAGTTTAGCTAAATTTGAGTATCCGTGCGTATTTCTTCGTGTTAAATCTCTTCTTTGTGCAGGTTGAACCATCATTAAGCTTCAGTTTGAGGCAGGACACGGTTGTTCTTTTCAGTAGGTTTGGGAGGCTCATGGCAGAGGGTTCTCCCACCTCGGGCTGTGCACGTTGTGCTGCTCCTACTGTTGCACAGACTCGTGTTCTTCTGACAAACAGTTCCTGGAACGGTGTCTGTTCTCTTCAGGAATGTGTCTGCATCTGTTTGGCAGCAGAGCCTGAATCTGAAGTTCTGTCTTATTAAATGTATCCCAGGATGTTGTGGGGAAGCTGAAGCATCGTGCCCAGCTGGGCGCTGCAGTAAGTGGGCATGAAGCTTGGTAAAGCATGGCTGTCCTCTTATATGAATGTGCAAAGGGACTGTTGGCCTTACGTATCGTGTTTAGGAAATGTAGTCAGATTTAACGTTCAGAAAGATGGAAATGGGGATCTGTGCACAGGGGAAAGCAACCTGTGCTCTGTCGCTGTTCTGCAATGATTTTTTCCTCGTGATGAAGTTCCTTTGTAGCCCTGCAGCCTGAGGGCTGCTTCATCCCATCCAGACTGCCACAGAGATGTGTGGGGAGCTCCAGTTCTTTTTGCTCAAGTTAAGGACTCTTCTGGGCAGCTTTTTCAGTGTTGAACTGAGTGAGTTTGGATAAGGGAACCAAAGGTGGAGCTGCTGCCCAGTGCTGCTGGGATGCTAAGATGCCTTCAGCCCCCTGAGCTGTGATGTTCCTGCTGTCCTACCAGACACACTGGTAATGTATCGCGTTGTGTAGTTCTAATAGAGAATTTTAGATGGGAAGTTAAAGAAGTGAATGTGTTTAGAGCATTATACACATCTGCTCTAGTTAATATAAAACCTGTGAAGTCTTTGTTGCTTCAGAATGGCTTTGCAGCTGCTTTACCCCAGCACACAATGGAGGGAAACACAGCTGTTACGGTCTGTGAGGGTGTGACCTCTGAATTCAGGAAAACTCAGTTCTCAGGAAGGTGCTGTTTGCTGTTCCTGAACTGTGTGAGGGGCCAGACCTGCTGGGTGTGCAGTCTGTCTGCTCCCTAATGTAATTCAGCTGGGGTTAAGAATTAACCGGGCTGGGGGGAGAAGTGTTGGCGCAGGGGTGTGCCTGCAGCCGCTGTAATCCTCTCGTGGGCTCTGCAAGCTGCTCCAGGATAAGAGGATCATTGCTTCCGGCTCTCTGCCTGTAGGATGGGGGGCGTGGGGGCTTTGGGCCGAGCTGTGCCTTGCTCAGCAAGAGGACACAAACCCCTCTGCAGCTGTCCCTGTGTGCTCCTGTTGCACTTTGTGTGTCTGCGACTATAAGCAGATTCAGCACAGTGATGGGCACAAAGAATGTGGTCCCGTCCAGCGCAGGGCCACGTTCCAAAGCCAGGCTTGTAACGTTCTACCAAACCCCCTGTCTTCTCTTCTGTAGGAGCAGAAGGAACTTGAAGCTGGCCTCTTCCACATCACTTCAGCGTAGGGAAGATCAGCCTTTTCCTATGTGTGCAGTGGAAAGGAAAGGACAAACGGTTCTGCAGCATAGCAGTGGTTGCAGGAGGCTGAAGTGCCACGCTGTGTTCTGGCACTCTGTGTTTGCTTCCATTCAGATGTGTGTGTGCATGGTGCAACAATTCCAGTGGCTGCACTGCAGATCACAAGGAGGAGGGACTTCTCTGACTGCTACAGCTGTGACAGCAGCTTTGAAAGTCCTCCATAGAAGAGCAGCAGCCAGAAAGCAAAAGCAGCCCTGGCTGGGAGGTTCTGCAGGTTATCCTCACACCTTGCAAATGAGTTCCAATTCAGTTCCAATTAAGCGCGTGCTTGTTTTGCTGGAGGTGAGCTGTTCATCATTCATTGGCTCACTGACTGCTGCCCAGCCAGTTTCACTTTTTCTGTAGGCAGATGTACAGAGAGCAGTCGTAGAATCGTTGACAGGTTGTGAAGCCCTTCGGAGTATTTCCCTGTTGTTGCCTGCTGAGGCACAATTGGCTGCGTGCCCAAAAGCCGTAAAGCAAAAGGAAATGTAAAACTGAAGCTCAGCATTTTAGCTCTGAGCAAGGTGCTGTTCTGCACGAGCTTCAGTCCAGTGCACATCTGTATGTGGGGAGGGCTCAGCATGGAGCCTGGCTGCCCACTGCCCACAGCTGCTGGCTGTGCAGAGAGGGAGGCAGAGGTGGTGTTAATCTCCCTCAGGCGTTCTGTCAGTGAAAATGAAGAGGTGTGCATTCTACATCGCTTTGATTGCTGATGTTGTCGCTGTCGTCATTGGCACCTAACTAAATTTAACAGAAACCAGAACAGAGTAACCTACAGAGGTACAACAGAGCCATGCTGCATTAGATTTGTGGGGGTTCTTTTTAAGTTCTGTGGGTGATTCTTGTTTTTCCTTCCCAGGGTGCAGTTGTTCTGGTCCAAGAAGGGGAGAGTTCTCCTTTTGGCAGCATTCCCTCTGCCCCATGCAGTGTGCTCCAACCCTTGGGAGCTTTTGCTGCTCCCTGTCCGTTTGGCAAAGCTGCATTGCTGGGAGATGAATTTTGCAGCACAGCTTCATCTATCAGGCAGCCCTGAAAGGCAGAAGCTCCTGGGATGCTGGCATGGCTTGTTCCAACAAGTTCCTCCTGCTCTATCTAATCCCAAATAGCTTTTGCTGTGTCTGCCTGCCTGCCATGTTCAACATCTAAAGTGTCACGGTTTCCCTCTTTTAGAGAGCTAGGATTTCCTCCTTCTGAGCTCAGAAAGATTGCAGAGAGGGGAAAACGTCCCTCCTAAGCAGCAGCTTTCTGTCTGCGAGGCTGAGGCCTGCACCCGTGCTGGAGGGCGGCTGCAGGGACACGGCTCAGCTCTGGAGCAGTTGTTTACTTGCTGGAGCACAGCTTTGCAAAATCTCTGCCATGAAGCCTTTTCCCAAAGCCTTGGGAGCCAAGTGACGGGGTGAGTGCTGAGACAGGCACTGACAAATGTGGGAGGCGGGGCGTCCTCCCTCGTGCAGCCTCTGAAGAATGCCGTGGCAAATTATAATTCAGTGCAATTACAGGCCTGGCTTTGGAACATGGCCCTGTGCTGGATGTGACCGTGTTCTTTGTGTGCCCGCGAGGCAGTGAGAATGCAGTGCAGGGATTGCACGTCTTGTTTTTCTTTTTGTTCTGTCCCCGATTCTTCAGAGAGACTTTTTTTTTTTTTTTTTTTTTTTTTTTTTTGCTGAGGCTTCCTCTGGGATTTGTGGTAGCAACTTTTGAGACTTTGTCAGAGAAATGGCTGCGGTGCTGATGGAGCATTGCCTGAAAACCCAGGCAAACGTGGGCAGTGGGATGGGCAACAACCCCAGCCTACCCTTGAAGCCATGCAGTGCCTTGGAAGGGCCATCGCTGGCTTCTGTAGGAAGCAGCTGTGTGCTGCGGGTGGGATGTGATGCGCTGTCTGGAAGGCCGCTGGGGAGAGCTGATGGCCTTAGGCACCACCTGGTGGGTGATGCTTTGCCTGCAGACCAAACGGGGCTCTGCACTGTGCTGCTGCGTGGCGGCACGGATCGCTCCTTTCCTTTATGTAGAGCCAGGAGATGTTATCAACTGAGAAGATTCAGTGTAGTAATAACTGCTGGGGAACGAGGAGGTGGTTTGCGTGCTGTTAGGCACGCAGCTGTGGCTGTTGGTGTGTGTATGCTGCCCCAGACATGGAGTGGTTGGGGCCTGGGGAATCACTGATTGTTTAAGTAAATGTTTCTGGCCAAGCTTTAATCTGTGTAATAGCTGTCATTAATTTCCTTCTAGTCTGAATGTGGTTTAAAGGCATCAACTCCGATCCAAAAGGGATCAGAGACCCCAGTGGGGGCTTTTTTTCACTGCAACACACAGCTGTTCTCCATAAGATTCTCTATGAGATGCAGTCGCCCATTCCCCAGCTCATTGCCGAAGAGGTTCCCATGGCTTTGGCACCATCCTGTCCCCATCCCCACACTCAGGCTGTGCTCTGCCTGGAGGCACTGCAGGCACTGCAGACCCACAGCCCGTGTTGGCACCCAGTATCAGCATTGCAGAGCACCCAGACTGCTCTGCAGCATCTCTGAAGTTAATTGCAGCTCTGCTTTTAGTTCAAGTTGCTTAACGTCGAGAAAGGAAATACGTCAGGGTTGCCTAGGGGACTGAATTCTGTCATTTCCTCTCCTGCCAGGTTTCACTTGGAGTTCTGCGGTTATTTATGGTGAATTTTCCGCTCGCTTTCTCAGTGAGATTTGAGGGTGCCCTCCGTGTGTCAGACCTGCGTCACTCTGACAGCTGCATCCTCATGCTGGGGAGCACACGGCGTGGAAGCTGCCAGGGCAGGGGCTCCTCTCATCCCCATGGCTGAGTTTGCTGCTTGCATGATACACAGCCAGCCCAGCGCACCCCTGACCACACATCTGTTCTGTTCTGTACTTCTGTTAGCGTGGAGATAGCCCAAAAGCAAAGCACAGCTGAAAGAGGAGCCTGAGAGCCGTGTGCTGTGCGGAGGGAGATGGAGCAGTGCAGCCTCCATCTGTGTCTGTGGCCACTGACCATCGTGGCTGCTTAGCAGGGATGTTTGTGAGCCCTTTGCTACCTTTTGTGCAAGGGTTTCAGGCTTCCCAAAATAGCTATCTCAAGATGTCTTCTTTCAAGCTGCTGTTCAGCCAGAAAATTTGGTACTAAAACTTAGGATGTGGAAAGTGATGTTATTAGGATGTGGAAAGTGATGTTATTAGGATGTGGAAAGTGATGTTATTTTTCTTCAGGTTTTGTTGCTCACGGATCTCTTGTAGCAATGCAGGAACACTTGCCCAGTCCTGCAGACTGCATTGGTGTGTCTACAGCAACTCACAAGTTAATGTCAGGGGGATGAGTGAAGATCTGGGAGGTTCTTGCTGTAGGAGCATGCATAGCAAGCGTGGTCACTTGGGGAGTGGGGCAGTGCTTTGGAAATGAGGGCAACAGCTTCCCAGGAGATGGTACCACTCTGATTGGTGTTCTGGACGTGGAGAAGAATGAAAGTGAGAGTAAGAGCTTGTGTGTCCTTTGGGAATGTTTTTCTCCAAATCCTCAACAGCCAATGATTGAAATAAGAGCTGACACAGAACCATTTGCACATCTCCTTCCATCTGCACTAAACTTTCCACTGTGCCCATGGTGTTTATCTGCAGATTCTCTGCTTTAGGACAGTATGTTTGAGGTGGACAAAATGAGCATGGTAAGGACTCAGATGAGAGGAAAGGGTGGGGAGAGGGAAAGCCAGCAGGCAGGAAGAGCTGTGCTTAGAAGCAGTGGAAAAGGATGATAAAAGCACAGTTGGTTCAGAGCGGTGATGTTGTGCGTGAAAACTGAAGGCTGCTCTGAGCCTTTTAGCTTGTATGACACAGGCGTTGCCTTGGTCCACTGTTGTGCTACTGATAAAGCAGCTTTTAATTATGTGCAATTTGCCCATCTGAACTAATTAAGTGCCCAGCACAGGCTTTGGGGAGACTCATGGAGGGTCTGCCCAAACAGCCTGCTGATCCTAAAGCACAGGGAGGTTTATCAGCA
Organism: Meleagris gallopavo; assembly: GCF_905368555.1. Classification (NCBI taxonomy): domain Eukaryota; kingdom Metazoa; phylum Chordata; class Aves; order Galliformes; family Phasianidae; genus Meleagris; species Meleagris gallopavo. Next base: position 2,354,734 of record NC_139412.1, on the reverse strand, counting down.
CAGTTGCAGGATGAAAATTTGCTTTGACATCAATGTGCAGCCATTTTAGCTGGCAGTTTCTAGCAAAGCTCAACCACATGAAGGGTGTTGGGAGGGACGAGGAATGCATGCTTTGCCAAATGGGAAGATGGGAGAGGCTAAAACTGGCATGTACCGTGTGGGAGTGCATTATCAGCTTGAACATCTTACCCCATTAGAAGCACACCGCGTACTGCATCCTTGCAGAGTGAGGCTGGCAGCCTCCAGCCTTAGCAGGACTCCTGCTCCACAGATTCTCTCTTGTTTGTATTGGAGGTGAAAAAGGTGACGGGTAAATGGAATTGGGAGTGTTGTGTCAGTACTGTGGTGGTTTCACACCTGGTGCTGCAGTGAGGCACTGCACTTCTTGCTGGTGCTGTCAAGCATGTTCAAGCAGAAATAGCAGGCTTTAGACAAGTAGCACTTTGCTATGCCTTTCTTCTCTGGATGCTGTTTGAATACACTGTGAGATTTCTAATTGAGAGGTGTGGTGTAAGCAGTCCTCACATCTTGTATTTTTTTTTGTTTTCTTTTCAGAACTCTATTAGGCATAACCTGTCTCTGCACAGCAAGTTCATTAAAGTTCATAATGAAGCCACGGGGAAGAGTTCCTGGTGGATGCTCAATCCTGAAGGTGGTAAAAGTGGAAAAGCACCAAGAAGAAGAGCTGCATCTATGGACAACAGCAGCAAACTCGCTAAAGTCAGAAGTAAAGCATCCAAAAAGAAGCCCCCTCTCCAGTCTGCACCAGAAGCCACTGCTGACAGCCCTGGCTCCCAGTTCCCAAAGTGGCCTGGGAGCCCATCCTCGAGAAGCAACGAGGACTCTGACGTGTGGAACACTTTCAGGCCTCGAACCAGTTCCAATGCAAGCACCATCAGTGCCAGGCTTTCTCCAATCCTCACCGAGCAGGATGACCTCCACGACGAAGAGCTTCTCCCGTCTATGGTGTACTCCAGTGCGTCCAGCAACGTTCCACCAACCGTGACGGAGGAGCTTGAGCTCATCGATGGGTTGAATTTGATGTCTCCCAGCTCATCTGTGCTGTCTACTCAGCAATCCGCCTCCAGTGGTCAGATCCAGAGAGATTCCAGCTTTTCCTTGAGGAGCCCAAATGCGGCTGGTCAGACCACTACGTTTGGCAATTCCCTGTTTAACCCTGTTGAAATGTCTCTGCAGAGTTCTGTCAGCCATTTCTCCGGCCCGCAGACCTTGGAAGCTCTTCTGACACCCGGCTCTCCGCCTCCAAGGGATGTGCTGATGACTCAGGTGGATCCAGTTCTCCCGCAGACTGGTGGCAGGATGAGCAGCCGAACTCTTCTGCTTCTAGGTGGACAATCCACTCAGAGTAAGATGAGCTCAGGCAACGTGCGAGGAAAGCCTGCAGAGCAGCAGGCAGAACCAGTTGGTGCCAGTGTTTTGCCATCAACGCTTCCTATAGTAGCATCTCCTCAAAACACTGCCAGCATTAACAGTTTGAAGACTCCAGTTTCTGCAACAGCTGCCCAGTCGGTGCAGCTGGGCAGTCCTCCACTGCTTTCTTCTGCTGGCCCTGCTCCTCTGGGCTTGAACCAGGACAGGCTGCCCATTGACCTGGACATTGACATGTACATGGAGAATCTTGAATGTGATATGGATTACATAATCAACAGTGAACTCATGGATGGAGAAGGACTGGATTTTAATTTTGAACCTGTTCCGTCTACTCCCAGCTATCCCAGCAGCTCACAGGCTTCCAGCCACACCTGGGTACCAAGTTAACTTCAGGAGCACAAAAGGTAAGCGGTGCCATGTAGAGTACCACGGCTCTGTTGTAACAGCATCAGCCCTGTCTGGGAAGCTTCCTGTGCCCCACTGTCAGTAGTGGAAGAGAAGTCTTTGGAAGAGAGAGTTCTCTTTCAGGACAAAGCTCTGGTAGAGCTGCATTCCCTATTAGAAGGGGAAAGACTGTGAAGGAGAGTGGATTTAACTTGACCAGGTAGTAAGTTTCTTAATGAAGTAGAGCAGCAAACTGAATGAAATTCTTGCTGTCTCTCATTAGCAAAGATGTCTGTTCTACAGGCGGTTGGTCTTTTCCATTTGATGCTTTTAGCTCTGAATTTGACATGAGAACGTATTCTGCTTACATGAAAATGGTACATTCAGAGCTGTTGAACTGAGCAGGCACACGCTCTGTTTCTATCCAGGTTGTAATTATGCTTGCAATGTTTTCTAGTATGCAAAGCCTATCTGTTTCATGATTGTCTGCTTTGCCTGCATGTAGCAGGACACAGATGCTCTCGGTTATCTGCCCTTCTGCCTTTCCCTTATCTGGAAATGGTGTCTGTAAGGTCTGGTTTACCTGTTTGTCAGCCTATGCAGCCATTAGAATGGAAGAGGAAGAGAAAATGGGAGTGTGTGGTGTGAGTGGGGATGGAAGGAGGAAGGATGTGTCAGTGGTGTCACACCGGAGATGTAGGCATGTTTCACACTTGGAGCTCACCTAACTAATGGAAAAGGGGCAGTTTCCTTATGGGCTGAGGCACAGGCTGGGTACTGGTTGGGAGGTGGAAGAGTTGCCAGGAGTATATCCTGAGGAGACAGATGTGGGATTTGTTGGTGTTGCAAGCTCAATTTATAATGCTGGGCAGATGGAAGGGCAAACTGCAGATATTGCTTGAGTTGTGGGAAGCTCTTGAGCTTCAAAATGATGGAGGATGAGCAGAATTATCATGTGCTTGACCTTAATACTCATTCCAAGGCAAGTGAGTAACCTGAAGACAGTCTTGCTTTGAGCAAGGAGTTTTGACTGGGTGACCTCTGGAGGTTCCTTCAGCCTGAGTTCTCTGCTGATTGCTGCTGCTGTTCATGCTGCAGGTCAGATATCAGGCTGAACACTTCCCTGTTCTGCACCAGTAAAGCCTTCCAGGCAAGTACTATGGACTGGATGCAATGAAATGCTGTCCTTTGGGCCTGTGATGCTTAAACATTGATACACCATTATATATTGACTTTTTAAGCACAGTTGAATGCCTTTCCCCTGTTTCCTTGCTGGGCTTTTTATAACCTTGTGCACTCATTAAGTGTGCTCTGCTGAATTACAGTGTTTGCCTTAAATTGGGCATCTGCACTTCAGGTGGAATATGGAAACTCAGTTTTGATTCAAAGCTCTTCAGCCGTGTGAAGAGAGTTTGCAAGCTGGTGGCAGAGGCTGGTGCATCCTCAGCGCTGTTTCCATGGGGCCTTGTCCTGAGCTCTGGTGGTTCTGTATGCCATGCATCACATCTGGAGAGCGCATCCACTTTATGGAAGGAAATGTTCACAGGAGTGTTTATGAAACGTGGATGCTGCAGATATCCTGCAGTCCTGACTGCATCCGTTAGCTGGGCTGGATAGTCAACAGAATACAGCATGTCACACACAGCTTTATTTTTTGTAGGGGTATAAAATAGGGGAAGCTGACCAAATGTTTATCAAAGGGTAGGGACTAGTGCTGGTGAAGCTATGGCTGCAATGGAGGGCAGAGGGAGAAGATGAGGCTCCTAGCAGCAGCTGTGCTCTTGTTCAATACATTCAGTGCGTGTGTTGTTTAATCAAAGCAGAGTAACCTTGTTCTGGTGTGCCAGGCTTTCATATTGCCGTGTGAAGTTCACACTGGTGAAAACTACCGTGGATGACTGCTAACCTTAGAGCCCTCCTAAGCAGTGTCTGCAGGCTGGTCTGTGTCCCCTTGGGTCGGGTATGGCTGAAATGCTGAGCAAAAGCTGCTCGTCAGTGAGTGCTGGTGGTCATGCCCTGTGATTTGGAACAGTCACTGTTCCTCACGATGCGCAGAGCAGACATGACTTTATCCCCTTCTGCTGTGTTAAGCACTGATGAGTGTGTCCACAGCTCCTCAGTGCTCTGCTTAGGCCCCTTTACATGGAGATGAAAGATCCAACACCAAACCCTTGCCTCTGCCCAGCAGTGATGCAAAGCCCTCAGAGTACCTCCTGGCCTGCAAGGAAGAGTGGAAGCATGCCACCACTTTCCTTGACTGGGAAACGTGGAAATGCTGCCATTTCTGCTGCTGACTGCATGGATAACTGTGGTTAAGGTGCTCGATGTGCAGAGTGCTTTGTGGGCTGAAGGCTGTGCAGGAAGCGTGGCCACATCTGGAAGTAGTGGTTGGCCTGCAGGTGCTCCTCCAGTGCTTCATGCTGGTGTCCCCTGTTGGTGGCTTTGTGCTTGCTCAGCCTCGTGCCTTTCTGTGCCATTTTGGTGTGAGATCCATCTGCTCTTCTGGTAGAGCTTAGTTAACGATCTTCACGCGTTCAGTTGGGATTTGCTCTGTAGCCTGCAAAGCCCTTTATCCCTCGCCCAGCTTGGGCCAGTCTCTGTGTTTCCATGCTGTTCTTTAATTCCTTTCAGTCCCAACACTGCATTTTGTTCTATTAGACATTTAATAGCTAACTGACCCCCCTGTGTTGTCTCACAGTTTCCCTGGAGCCTGTTGCTCTGGCTGCTTTTCTTCTTGTGGGGGCTGATCCCCTCCTGCTGCTTCTTCAGCTTCCCACAGGTTTCATTTTGTGCTCACCGGCGCTATTGCTGAATGGGATAGACTTGGTGCCCTGCATTTACCTTCTCATTCTGCCTCAGATAGTCTTAAATCTGCTGAGATCTCTCCCAAGCCTTGTTTGCTGCTCGGGGTCCAGCCAGAATGAGGCGGAGGGTCTTCGTCTTTTCCCTCCCAACTCACATTCGTGGCTGCTCTTCCTTGCTACTTTCCCACAGTGCTTCTGGTGGCAGCCCAGTCCTTAACACCTGCTTATCTCACGGAGCTTTGGTGCCATCAGCTCGCAGGAGGAGTGCTTACTTCTGACCTTTGTGCTTTTGTTTCGTCTTTCTGTCTCAATGGTACTCTGAGTTTGGGGCTGAGCAGTTGTGTCCTCTACTTGACTCCTCCATCAAGGTCTCTGTGTTTGTTCCCTAGTGTAAGTGGGCATCCTTTGAGCAGCACAGAGCTGACTGATAGTAACCATCTCCTTATCTGTGCATCCAGGATTGCCACCGAAGCTGAGATCTAACTGTGTTCACTCTTTTTCTTCTCCCTAGTGTCCTTCAGGTTTTGAACATTGGGTTCTGACTTCGCTTCCCACCCCTGGCAGAGAAAAGAACGGAGCATGTTGGATTTGCTTTCCCTGCACGCCACACCTTGGGCAGAAGGGGCTGCCCACCTGGGAAGAAGGGGCAAAACTGCATCTGGCTGCAACAGGAAGAGGTTAAAAATAAGAATCCTGTTATGTGCCACGTCTCTTCCTACAAACCTGACCCTGCCATGGACCTTCTGGGGAAACCCTGGGCTGTGTGTGTCCGGAGAGGAGCCCTGGGAGAAACCTTGGCCAGAAGCCTCTGTGGCGGGCAGTAGTGTTTTCCCATGTGAAGAGTTGGGTTTGCTGGAGGAATGTCTCCATGGCTGTCCTCTCTCTGCTACGGCAGAGTGTCCCAGTGCCTCGGGCTGGCGGAGGGCTGCTCGCTTCCCTCTTGCCTTGAAATAGTTGGACGTTTTCATTAAAGCCACCAGATGTGCACTTGGATTCCCACGGACTGGCTGAGGAATGGGAAGCATTGTGCTGGTGGAAGCCTGGTGGGAAGAGGGGTGCTGTTATGGGGCTGGGGTCGGTGGTTCCATTGTGCCCTTCTCACCGGATCAGCCGTCATCTTTGTGCAGCGAAGGGCTGTGGTTGTGGCATTAGGGGCTTCCTTCATTCATCTGAGAGAAGCAGTGTTGAGTTTTCCACTGTGCCAACTGTGCCCTGTTGAATCCTAAGCATGTTCAGAGAAGTCCCTATGCTGTTCTCAGCACATTCCCAATACACCAGGCTGATGTAAAATAGGCACGGGTGCCAATAGCTGTTTCTGGGACGTGAAAACATCATCTGGGGGTTTGTTTCTCATCTGTCATGCTACAGCAGAGAAGGGGAAAGCCTGGGTGTGGCCTTAACAGAGCCCTGGTTGCTTTTCAGAAGGGCATTTTCTATAGATGAAATATTTTTTTACTAATCTGGGAACTTTCTACAGTGAATATGAAGCCAATGTTAAGTGTGTCCCCGTTAGGCGTATCGGGAGCCTCTGAGGAGGTGCCAGTGACAGACTTCTTTTTCAAAGCTGTATTAGGAACAAACATATTTGATGTTGGATAATGTATATGATTGAGGGGAGAGTTGGCAGATCCCCACAGTTTCCAACCGCCGTGGGGAAGGGTTGTACATTATTGTAATCTATATGTAAAAGTAGCTGCAAATTACATAGAAGCTTTTCTAAACCTTTTTAAATATATATTATATATTTTAATTGAAAATGAGATTATTGGATATAAAAAAAACCAACACTTGCTGCATCTGTCCCCTTGATAGCAGATAACACTACAGAGTGGGAGGGGACAGGCCTAAGGCATTTTGGGCCAAGAAGCTGAAGATGTCGTTAGTACAAGTGGGAAGAGCACTGCAGTGTAACTGGGGAATAACTGCCTCCACTAAAGCAAGTGGAAGGCACCAGCATGGCATTCAGCCACAGCTTCTCATGTGCTCCCCTGGATCCAGCATTCCCACTGTGCTGGGGAATGCCAGTCAGTAACTGCACTCCTCGTCCCTTCGGCAGCTGGGCTGCGTTGCAGGGATTCCCATTTGTGGGATGGTGTGGGCTTGGCCATGCTCCATCTGCTGGCTTCCAGGCAGAGCGATGGAGAGCACTAGCTGGTGTGTTTGGTAGCTGTCATCTTGGGTTCTGTGATTTTTATTTGTTGCTGGTGTTTCTTCTGCTGCTGGGGAGCACCTCCCTGGGGCTGTGTCAGAGCTTGTCGCATCTCTTGGTTCTTGCAGGACAGAAGCCAGGAAAGAGGAGACCAGTTCACTTGGCACATTTCTGCTGCCATTTGGTGCTGGCAGTGGCAAGACCTGGTGAGACATGGTGGTGCTTTTAGGGTATTCCAGTAGGCTGGGTCTGGCAGAACCCCTCTGGGCTCCTTGCTGAAGGAGGAGGTGGTTTCTGCTCTGGTTTCCATCATGCAGTGCCATGAGCCATGTTGTCTTGCCAGCTTGTCTGCTCTGTTGTCATGGACCTCATTTCGTTTTCATTTGAGTGGAGATTGGAACACTGGGAGTGGTTTGTCTGCCTGCCTGCACCAATGAGTCTTCAACAGCCTTATCCTCGGCATGCTCGGCCGTCAGAGCCCCTGTGTAGTCTGATAACCTCTGCTTTGAAGGCAGTCTCTGTGGCAGACCTCATGGCAATGCACTTAAAAATAATCCACCATCTGCATGTCTGGCCACACCTTGCTGCAGCAAAACCAGAAACATTGAGGAGGCAGATCATAAGCTGGGATACCAGGTCTTGAGCCAGGGATGCATATTCTCACTGCAGTTAGTTCATTACTCAAATCGACAGATAGCCTTTCCACAAACACCTCATGCTACATACAGCATGTATTGCACATAATGACTGGCCATTATGCTGATTCACTTAATAGATCCGGTGGGATTTGGGTTTTCTGGCTGATAATAGGCCACTTTGTTTGCTTGGACCCCCAGGGCAAACAAGTCCCATGATGTGCAGAGTGAGCTGACGGCTGCCGTGCTTAGGGGTGGTTCTGCTGCTTCACAGCTGTGTATCAAGGACAGGATAGCAGCACAGCCAGTGCTGCTCAGTGTGACTCTCTAATGCCTGTATCATGAAAACAGAGCCCAAAGCAATAGGAAGGGCGTTGTTAGCAACAGGTGCTCTCCATCCCTTCAACACAAAAGCAGCTGGCAAGGGCTGAAGGAGCTGGAGAGCATGTGCTGGTGCTGAGGATGGTGCTCAGTGAGCAATGAATGCAATGTTGTGGGCTCGGGCAGATTCTCTGCTTGTTGGTATGTGTGGCAGGGCGGTTTGGATCCCGGTCACGGAGGGCAGAGATGCTGAGAATTTGGGAGTTCTCCAACCCCTTCTCAAATAACTTCCCCTTCATAAAGCTTTTCTAGCCTGGGATGTTTCCTCATAGGACATAAAGGACTTTGAAGTTCTTAAACCACCGCTTGCTGAAGGCTGGGAGGAGAGGTCTCACTCAGCACTTCCCTGGGATTTGTGTTTGCTTCCGACAGATGCTGAGTGCAGCACAGCATCTCGGTGGGTCGTTGTTCTGAGGCAGCAGCAATGACCAGCAGGGACTTTTGGGGGCTGTTCCCGTAAGGAGGGATCGGGCTGGGGTTAGGGAGCAGCTCTGAGCCTGCTGGGGAAGGAGGGCAGGGGACGCTGCTGTGGGGACTGCTGCTCCCTGACAAGTGCCTGGGGGGCTCCTGGCGTGAAGCCCCCCGCCGTGCTGTGCACACCTTCCCTGTCCTCACCGTACCAAGTTCCGTTCACCTCCAGAGGATCAAATGCTGTCTTCCGCAACGTGAGGCCGCTGTGCTCTGGGCCCTGAAGGGTTCTGCCCATGGAGCCTGCTGGGAGGCACGTGTATTGCTTTCATTTACACCTGAGTTTAGCTAATTGCTTGAGACTTCTTCATAACTTGAGCGTATTTCACTACTACCAGCTCCCTGTCAAAGTTTGGGCTATTGAAAGCTGCTTAGAGCCCTTAATTTCCATAGCTGGTGTGTCTAAAACCACGACATCCCCCTGCCTGGGCTGCTTCACAAGCAGCAGTGCTGTCATTCTGCTAAGCGAGAGGAACGAACGCAGTGGGAGCATTCTGGAGCCCGGCTGTGCTCATAACTGAGGCTCATGCTAGAAGCAAGTAGCACTAATCAGCTTTTCCAAAGGAGATGCCTAGAAAGCTTTTCTATAGATCATGATTTGTTCATTTTCTTACTTAGGTGCTTATTTATAGTCACACTCAAATGCTGCAGTGCTAGCCTTGCTCCAGGAGGGAGAAACCTGTGTCTGGTGCTGTGGGTGGGGGTGTCTGGGGAGAGGGGGGGTCACCAAAATAACGTGCAAGTTTGGACCGTTGTCCAAAAAAACACTTGTATATCAATTTTGGGACGTGAACCTGAACAGGGATGGTGTAGGGTTTGCCTCAGCTGCATGCCTGGTGAAAAGTTTGTTCTGATTCACGTGGGGAAAAGCAAGCAGGAGGTGACTCCGGGTGCCTGAAGCTCAGTAGCGTGTGTAACTCATCACTACAGCTCATAACCCCTCGAGAAAGGGACCCTTGTGGTGCCAGGCAGGAGGGCATGGCCACAGCTGGTGCTCCCAAAGTGTCTGGAGAGTCTGGCTCTGCAGGGTAGGGCAGTTCTGCTGGAAGCAGCCTTCTTCAGAGTGCTGGGGCTGGTTTGGGGAAGAGGTGTTTCCAGCACAGCTTTCTGCACTGCCAGCACAGGCACTGCACATAGGATGGGCACCACGAGCGGATGCCTTTCCCACCCCATCTCCCTCTGCACACTTTCACCCATTTCTCATGAGAATTATTTTATTTTTTTTTTTTTTTACATAATAAATCTCTGCTTTTGTTTGCTCTCTGTAGCAGTGTAACTTCTGAACCATTACAGGCTCTTTGTTACCATCTGTGCTAGCAAGACTGTAGAATGTGCTAGACTAGGGGGGAATGTTTGACAAATAAAAAACCTGTAATCCTCTACTCTGTGTCTCATGCGGTTTGTTCTGGTGTGCTGATGGGGGCCCATTTTTATTGTTTTTTTTATTATTTATTGATTTCCTTGCCCTCAGCTTCTTTCCTTCACCTCCCCGTGCTGTCGGGGCAGCCTGGTGCCGGGGTGTCTGTGTGCCTGCCCTGTGAAAGCTGCAGTGTGCTCCCAGGAGTGCAGATCTCTGTGGTGCCAGTGGTGCTGCCAAGCTCTGAAGCTGACCCTGGGCAGCTGTAACTTCTGCAGGACTGTTCTGGAATTGTGCTGACCTGCTGAGAGCTTGTCCTCCTTGACCTGAGTGCAAATGGCTCTGTTCACTTGTATTCCACTGTGAGTGCCAGCAGTCGTGCTGGCTGTTCTAGGAGCACAGAGGTGGAGTTGCTGCTCCATCCAGCAGATGCTGTCCGTTAGGATGTCAATGAGCTTCTATCCTTGTGTACTCTAATGTCACTGTCACACAAGATGTTTATGGTCAGATACTTGTATTAAAAGGTGGGGGTAGCTTGGTATTCAGTAAGGTCTGAGGAAAGAATACTGTTGAAAAAGTGTGAAATCGGTGGTTGCTAGTAACTTTTTAAAAGGATTTTAAGGTTCCTGCTTCAAGTCTTAAGCTTGTCTCCAAATATTGAGTTTTAGGAGGAGATCCTCAGGGGAACCGACTCCCACACCTGTACCTGGGATGCTTCTTGGGGCTTCCTGCAATCACACAGTGTTTGATGCAGTTGGGGAAAAAAAATGCACGGGATGGATTTTGCAGTTGTTGATTGGTTCAAGGAGGATTAATTCCAAATTTGACATAGAGCATTTTTTCCCTCCCAGTGGTTGTTAATAGGTTTTATGCTGATCTGAGCATTGCCAAGGAGAGCAGAGCTAGTTGTCCAGCCCTGCTATGTTTCATCCTAATGGATGCTTGAGTTCTGCATGCCTTCCTGATAGATGATGTCACCATTTCTCCAGTGGTGCAGTCCCTGGTGCTGGAATTCCCCACTGCAAAGCTTAGCTGGGATGTTACAGCATCTTTGGGCAGCACACCCAGCCCTGCCCAGCACAGCCATCCAGGTACCAGCACCATCCCAGTACAACCACCCCCAGCCAGAAAGAAAACACGCATCCATGTCAAACATAATATATTTATAGCAAAAATAGGCTTTTTCTTTAGCTTCCATACACAAGGTTTTCTCCCCGTACATTTACGCAGTAAACAGGTCGACTGAAGCAGCGTGCACTGGGCTGACCTTACAGCTGCCCTCACTTCAGACTCCTGCTGATGATGGGGGGCCCTGAACCCCTCCTGCAGTTGCTTTCCTGTGCCCAGAGGGAACCAGGTTCCCTCACCCCCAGCTCTGGGCTGTGCACATGCATGGAGCAGCCCTGGGCCAGGAAGCTCCTGCCAGGCTGGGCCGGTGCTGCTCACCCGGGACAGCCCCAGGAGCTCCCAGCTTATGGCTAGGGCTTCCCTTAGCTCAGCTGGGCTGTTAAGAGCAAATGGCTGAACGAAGGACCCCAGCCCTTGTCGCTGTGAGAGGAAGATGCCAGCTCTGTGTTAACTCAGAAAGCCTCCCTCATTTCTCTTGAACCTCCACCAACGGGAAACAGCGTGGAGTTCGGGACTAACAACCCTGCAGACGGCCACAAGTCCTCTGTGCAACCCTCCAGAGCCTGAAGGCTGTCAGAGGCCCTCTCGCCCTGCTCAGGGAGTGCCAAGGGCACCCACCCACGAGAGCTTCATGGTTTGGAGTTGGCTCCAATCTGACCCACAGGGTTTTGTTTGGCACATGGACATGGATGGCAGGACGCGGGCACAGCAGCAAGTGCATCCCCTCCCTGTGCTGGGACCCAGCGCAGCCCCTTCCTGGCGCACTGCAGTGCACCCACCTGGCTCCTAAGCAAGATGTTGCCTCCATGGAGGCTGTCAACAGGGGGGGAAGCAAAGCTCCTACAGGGCTGGGGTGTGGAACTGCTGCTAGCCCTAACCCTCCAACACAGCCTGGTCCCCTCCTGACCCCTCCCCCCTGTGTCTTTGGCGGTCCTCCATGGACAGGTTCAAGTCTTCAGCATCACACCAACATCTCAGCAGCACGGACTTGCCTCACAGTTTGGTAATTGCACGTAACAGGGCCACTCAGCGTGCCCCACAAGGGAAAAAAAAAAAAAAAAAAAAGAAGAAGAAGGAACAAGACAGTCAAGTAAACTAAATGGAGTCATCCCTCGCCATCTGTCCCAGCACGACGGGTCACACACAAGTCCAGGGAGAGAGGATGCTGCCCGGCCCTGCCGCAGCGCAGCTCCCACCGCCTACGAGACCATGTACTGGGTGATGGCCTGCAGTGCATACAGCAGCTCTGCCTGCATCCTGGCCTCCAGAATAAGCAGGTTCACATGGACCTGGGGGAGAAGCAGGAGAGGCTCATGCATCAAGCACCCACCTAGATTAAGGAGTCATTTGGCAAAGGACAAACGCTACCAGGTTTTCCAGCACGAGCAGATGCCCTTTCCCCCTCCTGTCCTGCAGCCTGTGGCTGTTGTCAGAGCTGTATCCTGGGCAGCTCCCAGCAAGCTGGGCATCAGCACATCACTGCTATGGGTTACAGCCAGACCAAGGGCTTGCCCACCAAGAGATCACCACCTCTCAGCTCCCCATGCTGCTGGTGGCCCTGTGCCACACCACATTACACCCAACTCCTTACAAACAGCCTGTTTCCATTTTTCCCTTGCTCTCCTTCAGTGGCTTAAAGGTTTCTTCTCCTTGAGCATCCCAACCTTCAGCTCTTGCTCAACCCCTCTCAGAGGCACAGTGGCTGTCCTACCTTTTCGCTGTGCTTGAACTGCTTCCAGAACCTGTCAAACATTTCTGGGTTTGTCTTCTCTGGGTAGCAGGTTACCGTTTTAATGTAAACTTTCAGCATTCGCTCCAATAGATGATTCACTTCTGCATAGTCATAGTCATCGTACCTGCAGGGAGCAGGGGGCAGTTACAGCCAGCACCTGGCCCCAACCACACCTGTCCTGTGATCCACTTGGGACACGTCATAGCCATGGGACAGGGACATAACACTGGCCACTGAGCACTGAAGCCCCATCTGTGCAGCACCTTGCAGCAGCCATGCATAGTCATAGAGCAGTAGGGTTGGAAGGGACCTTAAAGTCCACCTAGTCTCACCCGTGCCATGGGCTGGGTGCCTCCCACCAGCTCAGGCTGCCCAGGGCCCCATTCAGCCCAGCCGTAGGCACCAGCAGGGATGGTGCACCACAGCTCCCTGGGCAGCCTGTGGATCTGCAACATTATGTCTTTTCCAAGCCCATGTACAAGACACATCTCCACACATCTGGGCACACAGCAGGAGCAGCCCACTCTCTTCCCACCTGGATTGACTTGGCTTTTTCCCCCTGGACCACGAGGTTGCTGTCGTTACCTGATGCCAAACATGCAGTGGATGTAGTTCCAGATGCCCCGCTTGAAGACTGAGGGTTCACAGCCCTGCCGCTTGGCCATGGCACTGCTCTGCAGACCATCCACCATGCGAAACTTCTCATCCAGGAGATGCCCGATGTCAGAGTAGAGCCGGTTCACCAGTGAAAAGCCATGGTCTTCCCAGGAGTAATCCTGTTGAGCACAGCAAGAGGCTTTTGCCACTGCAGAAAAGAGTTTGAGGCATGTTCCCGCGAAGAAGGGCTGCCAAAGACCTCAGGATGTGGCAGAATTCACAGGGTTTGCTCTGCCACAAGTCACAGTATCCCTCACCAAGCAGCTTGGGAACGATTTTGACCACCACCTCAGTGCCAACCCACACCCAGCCCAGAGGGGGCATGTAGAGGTCCTCGAGGGCACAGGTAAGCAGTCACCATCCCCCCCAGCCCTCTGATGTGTCCCGCAGTGGGGCAGAGCCCTTCTTGGGCATTTTGGGGCCACGTAGGCACCCCATGAGCACCCACCCACTCCCTGGACAGGAGGAGAGTGCAGGAGCCTCACCTGGACTCTGAATACCTGCGTCTGCTCCTCGTCGCGCCGCGCAAAGTCCTGGTACCCAAAGTCAGGGTCCTGCAGATAGCACGCGAGGTTGGCTGCACCGGTGACCTCCCCGTCAGTATCTGAGTGGGGAGAGCCCACAGATGGTTGGTGCTGCCCCGTTCTCAGGCACGTCTGGCAGTGATGCTCCCATCCCGATGCTCCCATCCCGCACCCCCTCACCTTCCTCGCGGTCCGGTGGCAGCGGCCTCGTCTCCTCCCTGCCCTCAGTCTCCACGTGGATCCTCTGAACGCGCTCCCGCAGCGAGTCCAGCTCCATGCAGGAGTCCAGGGACTGCACGGGAGCACGGCACACCGTGAGGATGGGACACTTCCCACGCCATCCCCACCCTCGCAGTCCCACCCTAGGGGCTCACCCTTTTGCGGTTGATGCGCAGCAGCTCCTGCCCGCAGCCGTTCCCCATGGCGGCCTCGCAGAAGCACTGGTTCCCAGGTGAAGAGGGCTTCAGCGAGCCCCTGCCCCCCGGCCCCTCCTCCTGCTCACAACCACAGCCGAAAACGAAGCTGGCAAGCGCGTGGCAGTGCGCCAGGAGGACGACGGCGTGCACCAGCTCTGCCAGCGACCAGCTCCACTCACTGATCTTCAGCAGCTTCTGCAGGACAGACGGGACAACGATGCACGGCGGGCAGGCAGAGCGTGGGCACCCCATCCGCACCCAACCCGCGCATCCCCGCTACCTCGATGTGCTCCTTGGTGATGAGCCAAGGCCTGTGCGCCAGGATCTTGTTGATCTCGTTGAGGTTGCGCAGTTTGGGGGGGATGAAATCGAGACCACGCAGCCACTGGGGATCCCCCCCCGCCCGCAGGAACTGCAGCACGTGGAGGTTCACCAGGTACCGGCAGTGGTGTCGCGCGGCCGCCTGCAAGAACCAAACGTCAGCCCTATGGGGAGCGGCCACCTCGCCCCCACCTGTTGGCTTCTGCAGAGCAATCCAAGGGCCGCCGGGATGGGCTCACCATGATGGCGATGTAATGGCGGCAGTCAAAGGGCAGCGGGCCGTCCATGTGCAGCAGGTAGTGCTGCGTCTTCAGGAAGCTGTCGAGGTAGCGCGGGTGGTAGCCCATCTGCTGGGTCACTGCCTCCAGCCGGCCCCGGCTCGCCAGAGCCTTCACAAAGAGGAACTGAGGGCGCTCGGGCTCGCCACCGGACATCTTCACCACCTGTGGGAGCACAGGAGGGGATCAGGGGGTCCCTGTGCAGCCATAGAGGGGATGCCCTCAGAGCCCAGCCCATCACTGCCGTGTCAGGCCTGGTTAGCTGCAGTCCATCACACCCGTGGAGGAGCAGCACGGGATGCGGCTGTGGCTATTTTTTGCCATTGCTGGTGAAAAATGCAGTTGCTCAGGTGTCAGTGCTTTGCTCAGGTGCTATCTGGAGCTTTGTTTTTGGTTTGGGGCAAAGGAGGGCAAAAAAAGGAAAACCAGAAGGGGATGAGGAACACCAGCTTCTGTGTCCCAAGGGCAAAGGCTGGAAGCGAGCTGCCCTGGCTGTGCATGGGCTCCCCAGCTTGGTGCCAGGGCCACCAGGCGTGATGGCTTCTTCTCTCCGGGTGCAGAAGGACCAAAAACAGCCCCATACCCACACGTGGGCCATGGGGATAGAGCTGCCATCCAGCCCCACCACCCTGACAGTCTCTCCCACCCACATCCCCCCAGCACTGGGGATGTCCCAGCATCCCCACGGCCTCACCGCTCACACCCAAGTGCCGCCACACCTCGCCATCCCCAGCCCTCCCCGACCTCCCTCCGGGCATCCCAGCGCCCGGTTCCAGCCGCTGCCCCTCGACGGCAGCCGTCGGGGCCGGGACCCGCCTCCTCCCCCACTCCTGGTGCACAGGACCCCGCCGCGGGGCTCCCCCCGACCCCTCCCCGAGGCGGCTCCCGGCTCCCTGCGACCCCGCTGTTGACGCCGGCCCTCCCGCAGCCCCTGTCCCGCTGTCTCGGGCTCGAGGGCAATGCCGGTGCCCGGTGCCGGCTGCCGGTAACCGGGGCCCCATTGTGCGAGCAGCGGCGGCGGCAGCGCCCCCGGTGCGCAGCGCGGGCAGTGCAGGCGGAGAGAGAAAAACAACTTTGATTGGCAGTGATGGAGGCACGGCGCCTCCCGCATCCCGCACAAAGGGGACGGCGCCGCCGCACCGATACCGGTACCGGCACCGGGCCCCGCTGCGGGACAGCGCCGGCCCCGAGCCCCGGCGCCGGGCGGCGAGCATGGCTCGGCCCGGGGAGGGGCGGCGGCCGAGCTGCGGGTAGGGCCGGTGCTGCGGGCAGGACCGGGGCACAGTCGAGCGCGGGGTCCGGTGGGGGCTCCGGTAGCGGCGGGGCGGGTCCTACCTGCCCCGGCAGCCGCTGGCACCGGCTTCCTCGGGGGTGCTCCACGCTCTGGGGACACACGATCATGGTGAGCCCGCGCCGAGCGCCGCCTTGCCGATGTTCTCTGCCCGCTGCCGGCACTGCCCCGCCCGCTCCGCTCCGACCCGTCCCGTCCAGTCCAGCCCCGCCCGCCCCGTCCAGTCCCGGCCGCCGGCACTGCCGAGCCGGGCACCGCTGCAGCCCGGACCGGGAGGGGGCGTGGCCTCTGCTCCGCCTCTTCCAATCGCCTTCCCAGGGGGGCGGGTCATGCTGGAGCCACGCCCCCAAGCTCCATCTCGGGGCGGAGCCAGAGGGGGCGGAAGCGCGGTAGCGCCATGTGGGCAGGGGTGGAAAGTTACCCATCCGTCCTGCGCCGAGGCCACGCCCCCAGGGCAGGGGTTGGGCTTGGGACGCCCCACCGCTAGGGGGCGCCGCGGAGAGGGGGTGGGTAGGACCCGAAGCCACGTGGCACGGACCACGACTTGAGTGCGGAGCGCGGTTTTATTGAGCCTCAGCGCGGCCGCGGTTGCTGCCGCCCCCCCGAGGCCGTTGTGCTCTTGCGGGGGGAACCGTGCTGCTTCTCCCGGGTCGGGATGCGCTTCTCCCTGCTGCCTTGCCCTGCGCTGGGGACAGTGTGGAGTGAGGGGCATGAGGATGGGGACGGTGGGACGCTGGGGTGTGGGCAGTAGAGGGGAGGAGGCACGGGGAAGTGGCCGTGGGAATGGGGACAATGGGACAGGAGGATGCGGGCATGGAGGTGGCAGAGAACGGGGTGTGAGTGTGGAAGGGGATGGGGGCTGTGCGGCACAAGGATGTGGGCATGGGATGGCAAGGGAATGGGGAAGAGGGGCATGAGGACCTGCCATGGGAATGGGGGCAGCGGGTCATGAGGATATGGGCACAGGATCGCAGGGAATAGGGACTGTAGGAATGGGGCTGTCAGAGGATGGGGGCCACGGGCAGGAGATGGGGACAGTGGGACATGAGGATGTGGCCACAAAGTTGGCCGGGGATGGTGCTCCAAACACATGGAGTGGGATGGGGATGGTGGCACGGAGACAAGCACTGGTGGAGAACCAAGGTGGGGCATGGGGCTGATGTGGCATGGGGACAGCAGGTGTGAGGACGGGGCAGCTCCCTCAGTCCAGGGTGCTGGAAGTGGGAAGGGCCACTGGTCACATTGGATACATGGCTGGTGGTGTCCCTGTTCCCAGGGGTGGGCCCCAGTGCCATGCGATCCCGCTGACCGCCCCGTACCGCTCCCTGAGCGTGGGCAGCAGTGGGCAGCATCTCGGTGTTTGGTCCCTTCTTGCCCTCCAGTGTCTTCGGGGTGCGGAGCGGCTTCCGATGCGGGTGCTGCCCATGCAGACGCAACGCCTCTGCACCAGAAACGGGACTGGGGGTTTCTGCAGCAGCCCCAGGCTGGGAACACCACCCCATGCATTCCCATCCCTGCACCCACCGGTCAATGCCACGCTGGGGTTCTTCAGGAGGGGCACAAAGGACTGTGCTGTCTGTTCCTGTGCAGTGCCTGCAGGGAAGCACCATCATGCCCCCTGTCCCCACTGCGGTGCCCATGGGGACCATGAGACTCTGCACATACCAGGGGCACCAAACTCAACCCTACAGACATAGTAGGTGCCGCGTGCCGGGAGGAAGTCACTGGCCCTGTCCTGCATGGTCTTCACATGGAAAAGCATCTTGGGGCTGCCCAGCTTGTCACACAGGTCGATGACCTCTGCAAAAGCCATGGTGTGTGGGCACAGCAACTCACCCCAGAGGGCCCACCCAGTGCCCTCTGTGCTCACCGCTGGGGGGGACCCCCACTTTGCTGCGCAGGTGAGACAGCAGCAGCAGCACGGGGCAGTCGGTGTTGGCCAGGAAGCTCTGGTTGTCTGCAGGGAAACAACGGTGGCCAAGGGGACACTGAGCAGCAGTGGGGTGGCACGGGCTGAGCCTGTGGCTGTGGGGGACTCACCACTGTGGGTGATGTAGATGAACATGCTGCCGCTGTGGGGATGGGAACGTGTGGCCTGGTGCTGCCCCACAGCGTTTGTGAAGTGGGAGGGAGGTTCTGGGGGCTGGCGTTCTGGAGTTTCTCCCATTCTTCCCAAAATCATAGAATCACAGAATCATTCAGGTTGGAAAAGACCTCTAGGAATCCTTCAGCCCATTCCCAACATGCCCACCAACCATGTCCTTCAGTACCACCTTTTGATAACTCTGGAACACCTCCAGGGACACAAACATGACTACATCTTTATGTCCCCCTGTCCCCATCCTGTTCCACTGCCTGACTGCTCTTTCAGAGAACAATGTTTTCCTAACATCCAACCCAAAATAAGACCAGCCAAGACCAAAGCGTAGCAAAGCTTTACTGCAGCTGGAAGCTGCAAGTCAGAAACCCACAGTGCAAGCAAACGAGTGGCCAGGCTTGTGCATGCCCAGGTTTGTGCATGCCCAGGCTTGTGCATGCCCGGTATACAATTGCAGCTGAGGCGATAGTGTGGCTTGTCCCCTCGGGGTGGCTCTCAGTACTTGGCATGGCTCTTGGTGCTTTTTATCTCTGGCTGGTGGCTCTTGCCTGCTCCACCACTGCCTGCTGCCCTTCCCATCCACTGCCACCGGGCTGTAAGCGTGGCCATGGTGAGGAGCAGAGCTGAGGTTCCCTGGGCATTTGGCAGGGTGGGAGCAGGGAGCAGCGTGTTTTGGGGGAGGAGTACCAGCGTCATGCTCCCACGTAGCTGTTCTTGTAGGGGCCATGCTCCTGGGGGCCAGGCACCCCTGGCAGGTGGGTGCTACTGTCTTGGAAGGGCTCGTAGGGCAGCTCGCTCACATGACAGATGCTCTCACTGTAGTTGGGCTTGAAACTCTCCACCACATCTTTAGGGACTCCGACCCATTCCTCGAGGGACAGAGCGGGGTGAGAAGGGTCAGGAGCTGCCACCAGCTGAGTGGTGTGGTGAGCCAGGACAGCCACCTTACCTGGAAGTCACCATTGTGGGTGATGAAGAGATCGTCGAAGTTCTTGCTGGGGTTGGGGATTCGGGGCATGATGATGACCCACACCCTGCATGGGAGCAGAGAGGTGTCAGAGGGGCTGCCTCGCACCGCCCCGCACCGCACAGCCATGCACCCACCTTTCCATGCGCACCAGCAGCACCACCAGGACCAGCAGCAGCAGGCAGGAGGCAATGGGGATCAGCACCGTGTGGATCCAGAACAACTGCAGATGCTCATCTGCCATACCTGCAACGAGCCGGGGGGACACTGTGAGGACAGTGAGGAGACACAGTGGGGACCCTGGGGGCTCAGGACTGCTCCTACCCTTGCTGGTGGCGTTGCTGCCCCAGAAGACAGGCACACTCCACTCGCTCCACAGCTGGGTGCTGCCACAATAGTTGTTGATCTTGCTGCGCACGTAGAAGGTGTAGTATTTCTCATAGTCCACGCTGGGGAAGGAGAAGATGTCTCCTTTCACCTCCTGCTTCTGCAGAGAGAAGAGGGGTGGGCGGTGAGAAGAGGGGTGGGCGGTGAGAAGAGGGCCAGTGCTGCGTGGCCAGGGGCAGGTGCAATGCGGGGGCTGTCACCATCCAGCTGGTGTCCTTGTTGCTCTTGTACTTGACGACGTGCTCCAGGCAGTGCGCCTTGGGGTAGGGAGAGCTCCAGGTGAGCTGCAGCTGGTTGCTGCTCATGTTGCGGATGGTCAGGTTCACAGGCGCCTCTGGTTTCACTGCAAAACAAAGGAGTGCCC
This sequence comes from Meleagris gallopavo, assembly GCF_905368555.1. Lineage (NCBI taxonomy): Eukaryota > Metazoa > Chordata > Aves > Galliformes > Phasianidae > Meleagris > Meleagris gallopavo. The sequence continues at coordinate 2,335,001 of NC_139412.1, read as the reverse complement.
AGTGATTGGGCGCTGTCCTCACGGCTTGGTGGCCCCGCTGTCCTGAGGACCATGGGTGTCCCCACGCCACCACGTACCGAGGTTCTGCAGCTCCATGCAATTGCTGGGGATCTCCAGGGTGCGGCCATCCTGGCTGGCATTGACGCGGACGTGGAAGGGCTGGAATTGGATGATCTCCCTCTGCTCGAACCGGCAGCCGATGCGCACACTGTGCTCCCACAGGTACTGCTGGCACTCCACCACGGGCGACTTGTTCCCATACCTGCACACGGCAGTCACGGGGCTGCTTGGACCCTGCACACTCCTCCCAGAGTTATCCCAATGCTTCCCATCCCCACGAGGCTGCAGGTGGAACCTCCAGCCCCAGGCACCCACCAATAGTAGAGGGAGTAGTTGGCCGTCAGCGTCTGCCCGCTGCCCCATTTGCAGGTCATGTACTCCTCATTGAACAGGATGCACTCCACTTCTGGAATTGTTCAGTTTGGAAAAGACCTCTCAGATCTGTAAGTTCAACCCTAGCCCACCTCACCATGCCCATCGCCACATCTCTCAGTGCCACATCCCCACAGTTCTGGAGCACCTCGGTGACCCCTGGACAGCCCAGCTCAACTCCCAGAGCCCACCCTGAGGAGCCCACAGCTCAGCGCTGTGGTTACGGCAGGATACTGCGCTCAGCTGCTTTGCCAGAGGAAATGAGTGTTTACCATTTTCTAACGCAAAGCAAATGGTGGAGCTGAACAAATGAGCGCCGCTTTGGTATGGAAACTGGGTACGTGATCAATAGATAAGAAGTGAGCTTCCAGCAGATAACAGCGGGCACAGAGGAGCCATCCATCCCCGTCCCCTGCATACATGCGCACTGCTGACATCGCAGCCATGCTAATGGAGGCCACGCAGATCTGCTGACCGCAGCTCAGCCTGGCTGACGCACAGGGCTGATCCAACCTTCGTCCGGCCCTCCTGCAACCCCCCGGCATCCAAAGGGCTTTCATCACAGCCAGATGCTCAGCCACGAGGCTGCCCCAATGGCCGGGCCCACAGCTGCAGGGCTGAGAGCCCCGAGGCTGTACCCACAGGGCCCAACCATACCCGCATGGAGGGCGGGCACCTTCTGAGCCAGCGACAGCAGCAGTGCAGCTGCACTGAGCCAGGAGCACGGGTACGCACCACTGGTGTCACGCAGGCCCACATGGCCCCACATCCCATCCTCAGCCACCATCACTGCGCAGCGATTTCCCCCATCCCCGCGCAGCGATTTCCCCCATCCCCACCACCTATAGGGCACTGCAGCCATCCCCCCTTACCTTTGGGGCTGTGGGCACTGGCCAGGGAAATGCCCAGCCCCAAAAGGATGGGCACGAGCGAAGCCCCCGACACCGCCATGGCGCGATGCCTGGTGTGCGGCCCACCTTGTGTGGCTCACAGCTTCCGCACCACCACCACTTCCTGAGCCACAGCAACACCCGCCCCGACGGAGCACCGCCCTTCCTGCTGGGCTCCAGGGCCCCGAGCCCCACTTTTTGCCCCACGAAGGCCCTGCGGTTCTTCCTACCCCTCACCCCAATGGGGCTACCTCACAGGAGCAGGTCCCCTGCCCAAAACCCGACCCTGGGGGCTGTCCCGGGGGGCAGACGTGGGGACACAGCCACGGAGGGGCTGCTTGGGCTGCTCCGTGGCCGTACGAGCAGCGATGGGGCTAAGCACGTTTAGCCGTTGTGCTGAGGGACGTGGTTTAGTGAGAACTATTGGCGGTAGGTGGGCTGGATGATCTTGTAGGTCTTCTCCATCCTTGGTGACACCGTGATTCGACGGCTGGGGGACAGCTGAGGGCACTGAAGGGAGGGGACACTTCCGGGAGAGCCGCGGTGCTTTTGGGGGCATTCGGAGCACGGGGACACCGCCCGCCTCGGAGAGAGGAATGGGGTCGGAACGGGGTCACGTGATCCCCGCATTTCCGCCAGGGGGCGCCGGGCGCATCTCGGCCATCTTCGGCCCTTTCCGCCCTCCGTTCGGCGCGGGCTCGCGTTCTTCCTTTCGGCATTCTTCGCCTTTCCTCGGCTCGGCTTCGGGACTCTCCGGCGGCGCTCGCCTCTTTCCGCCTACCGTCGGGCGGCGCAGGCGCATCGTCGGGCGGCCCGGCGTTCCTTGTCGCGGCCCGGCCGGCCCTGCCCGCCCGGTATGGCGGCCTTCGGCGTCCTCAGCTACGAGCACCGCCCGCTCAAACGCCCGCGCCTCGGCCCGCCCGACGTGTACCCGCAGGACCCCAAGCAGAAGGAGGTGCGGGGGGGGGGAGGCCGCGGGGCGGGGCAGCCCCTCGGGGCCGGGCCGGGGGTCGGGGCCGGGCCGTGTCAGCGCTGACCGCCCTTGGTTCCTTCCCCCGCAGGATGAGCTGACGGCCCTGAACGTGAAGCAGGGCTTCAACAACCAGCCCGCCGTCTCCGGGGACGAGCACGGCAGCGCCAAGAACGTCAATTTCAACCCGGCCAAGGTGAGAGCGAGCCCCCGGGGCTGCGCTGGAACGGGGCTCGGAGCGGCCCGTGTGTGTCGGCGTGTCTGTGAGCTGCCCCGCAACGCGGCGCTGCGGGAGCGGCGGCAGGAAACTTCTTCAGCCTGGGTTTGGTGGCGTCGTTGCCGTGGGAGAGGAGACGTGAGGGTTCCTGAGACATCGGGGGATGGAAATGTGGGGTTACATAACGGCCTTCTGCTCCGTGCTCCCGAAATCCAGGCGTTAACTGCCCCGCCTGCCTTACAGGGGGTGCTGGGGAGCTGATCCTGCTGAGCTGCTGCCTTGGCCTCTTGCTTTGGGGCTGCAGCTGTGACGGTGGGAAGTGTCACACGCCTGTCTCGGTCCTGACAGCCTTGGCATCCAGCATTTCTTACAGTAACTGTCTGCTAACAAGTGGGGAAAAAAGGCTTTGTAGCTCTTACCCGCCTTTCTCTGACCTGGGTGCTGTTTCTCCATCAGCTGGCAAGGACAGATATTAGGGAAAGTTCCTTCTGCAAAAGAGAGCAGTGATCACAGCACAGCTGCCCAGGTGGGGTCACCGTCCCTGGAAATGCTCCATTACGGTGGGCATGTGGCACTGAGGGATGTGGGGTTGGGCATGATGGGGTGGGTTGGGCTTGGGGGTCTGAGAGATCTTTTCCAGCCTTGATGATTCCATGAAGCATTCTTCTCGTTATAACAAAGGAAATTATTAACCGCTTTTTTGTGTTTTAGAAGTTTGTAACCAATGAGGCTTCTGGTTGGAAGCATGGATGGAATCTTAAGCATGTTGAGAAGATCATTGAGCTACAAAATACATTTTATCCTTTTTTTTTTTTCCTTTCTTGCTCCAGATCAGTTCAAATTTCAGCAGTATTATTGCAGAAAAGCTACGGTGCAATACACTGCCTGACACAGGAAGAAGAAAACCCCAGGTGAATCAGAAGGACAACTTCTGGCTGGTGACAGCACGTTCACAGAGTGCCATAAACAACTGGTTCACAGATCTGGCTGGAACAAAACCCCTCACTCACCTCGCCAAGAAGGTACATTACAAGAGGGGCTGCTTGTGAGGGCAGAGCACTGGCTCTATGCTTGCTGTTGAAGTATTTGATTGTTATTTGGAAGAGTTTTTCTAAATCTCTCAAAGTGTTCTGTTTAAAGAGCATCCCCAGGGTGTGTGTAGCACTGCTTGTGGTCTCCTCACTCAAAGAACTGGTCCTTTGTTATTTAGAGGTTTGGTTCAGCTTTGTCTCTTGGCTTGTGTGGTGTGACCGATTCACCTTAAAGCTGTCATCTGTTTCAGAAGAGCAGCTGCTGTTGCCTTTGGTCTGTTGTTTTGATGAGGAGAGGGTTTCCAAGTTCTCAAAAATCATAGTGAGAATTACTGCAAATAGTCAGCTGAGTGACTTCCCAGATTTCTGTTGCAGTGATGTTTGTTTCTGTTTTTAAGCTGGGAGGAGTATGTGTGTTAGCCTGGCTGAGAGCAGACCACAAAGTGTTCCTGGTCTGTGGGACCTAGGGCTAGGCATTGCCTTGGCTGCCCTGAATTGTGTAAAATGGAGAGGAAAGGTCCTGCTCTGCCATTTCCTAGGGCCTGACAACGAGGAGAGCTGACTGTTTTTCAGGGTGAGCCTATAAACAAGAGCCTAGGAATCTACTTTGTATTGTGGAAAAACATAATTTGCAGTTGCAAAATAGTGGCAGAGCACACAGTGTAGCAGCTGGAGCCTGCCTGGATTCTGAGTCGTCTTGGGAAAATAAAATTGCTGGATTTCCCCACAGTCTGTTTCTTAATAAACTGAAATCTTTCTTTGTATGTTGGCTGTCGATGTCCTGAGGTCACTGTGAAAATGTAAGACTTTGGAGGTCTCTCCCAGTTTCCTGCATTGCACTCCTTTGGTTTTTATGGATGTAGGCACAAAAACAGCTGCAGCTGGTAGCCAAGCAGTCTGTGTCTTTGAGGCAGTGGAGAATAATTGGGAAGAATGTAAGAAACAGGGAGTTAGCAATTCAACAGTTGGTAGTTTAGGGAACTTGAAATACCGACCCAGTGTGTCTGTACTCTTGGATTGTGTCTCAGGACTCTGAACACAGCATGTTTCTGCTCTCCATAGCGTCCCACGAAAGTGAGCTCCACTGCTGGACTTCTTTCTGTGGTGTGTTATCAATCCCTGCTCTATAAATCCACAGTTTGATGACTTCATTGACGTCCTCCAAAATCTTGAATTTTCAATCTTGGGTTATTGCATTCCTTCCTGCTGTGCCATTCGATTCCCTGTTTCTCACAGTCTTCTGTTGGCCACTTGTGATATTACAAGCCTTTCGTAACCATTCCATTTTGCTTACAAAACGAAGAGTCCTCTCTTCAATCTGTCCTCATACAGCAAATGCTTGTGCTTCTGACTCAGTCCCTACCCTGTACCTTTTGTAGTTGTTTACATCATCTGTGGAGGAGATCCTTAAAGCTGTTTGCAGGATTCACAGCAAGGATTTACAGTGATGTAATGATGTTTTCTGTCTTCTTTCGTTTTGCTTTGTCTTTGCTTATACTGAAATGCTGCTCTAGTGTTGCTTTCTGACCAAAGGTGAATTCCCTCAAGATGCAGAGCAGCACACTGTGTTTTTCCCCTGCACAGATGGCAATCCCTGCAGTGTGCAGGGTTGAACTGGAGTGGTTCCTGTCCACATCCGTGGTTGTGATTTCCCCCCCTCCGTTCTGTTACAGGTACCCATCTTTAGCAAGAAGGAAGAGGTCTTTGGCTATTTGGCAAAATACACTGTTCCAGTAATGAGAGCAGCCTGGCTCATCAAAATGACTTGTGCCTATTATGCTGCCATCACAGAAACCAAGGTGAAGAAGCGGCACGTCATCGATCCCTTCATCGGTGAGCACCTTGTGTGGAGCTCTGGGTTTGTCCATTCCAGGTGTTTCCTGCACAGCCTGCTCTTGAATGGTAGGAGGTAGCCTGGAAATTGGCATAAATTAATTTCCTGCTGATAAATCCTGGTGTTTTAATGTGCAAAACTGTCTAAAACAGAGCTCACCTGAGAAAGTACTCTGTTGAAAAATAAGTTTTGGCAGCAAGAAATGCTTCCTTAAAGCCTACTTTATCTTTCTTCTCCTTCCTTCTCTAAACTCCCTGTTAAGTTCTGCTGTGCTCCTTTGCTGCATAACCTCTTTTCTTACCCTACAAAGACTGCAAATGTTATCACTTAACTACAGTTCATTATCTTCTCAGGTAGGTGAGTACATTTCCCAACAGATGATGTATATTATTCCCTGTTTGCGTTTCCAGTACCATTAAGCATTGTTGGGCCCCACACCTAATATCCTTTGCATTCTGGCTGCTCCAGATTGATGCACTGTAGGAGGGCTCCCCTGTTTTCTGGTTCTTACGGCTGTTGCTACTGGACCTGCCCAAACTCCCCTGAAAAGCAGTATTGGCAACTGGATTATCATTTTCTTTCTTGCTTATCTTTGGTATAGAAATTACGTGGGCTGCTTGAATGCTGATTGCTTTGCTGGATATATTGATTCCATTCATTGTCCTGTTGGTTTGTCCAGCTGCTGACCCTTTAAGTCTTCTTTGTTTCAAGTTGTTGTATGTTTTGTCTTGTTTGTTTTTATCATCTGCATTGTTGTGGAAGATTTTAATCACGCTGCCATTTTGTGCATCAAGTTTCTCTCTTATGTATTTAAGTTTTGGTAAAAATACTTAATATAAAAAAAAAAGAAAAAGATGATCATAGGTTTGTACTTGCATCTGAAATGGATTGAAAATGAGTCAGAGCTGAAGTGTTTCTGCTGTCTGGCAGGTGACTGAGGATGCTCAGACAGTCTGGCCTAATGCTGCTCTGTACTGGAAAGCATCTTTTGTCTGCTTGCTGATTCTCAGTAACAGATGTTGAGAAATGGGTCTTCACATCTTTTCTTGTACAAAGTGAATTCCTACCCCACCTCCCAAACTCAGATCTTTTTTCTCGCATTCCTTATTCTGTGGTTGGCCCTTTCTCACTGTTGCCCCCTGACCAGAAGCAAGGATAGTATGTGACGCTTTTCTTTCTTTGTCTTTCACTGTTTTCATATGAGAGGAACCCCTCTGGACTCCCACCCATCTGACACTCCAGCCTGTTCCTTGGTTCTTCTCCTTCTGTTTACCACTGCCCTCATTGCTGACCCGTTTCCTTTCTCCAGAATGGACACAGATCATCACCAAATACCTGTCGGAGCAGCTGCAGAAAATCGCAGAGTTTTACAGACAGCTCCCAGGGCAAAGCTGTGGGTCACCAGCTGGACCAATGCCCCAGGAGGTGGAACAAGCTTTGAAGCAGTGGGACTACAACGAGAAACTAGCAATGTTCATGTTCCAGGTGAGGGGCTGTGGAGGGGGCTGTGTGTGTGAGCAGAAAGGACGAGGGGAGCATATGCAGAGTGGTTTATTTCTTCAGAAAGGTCTCTTTCTATGAATAGACCTTTATGGGTTCATGTGGTTTAGAGCTCAGGAGTAGAACAAGAGCAATACCGAATTGTGCAAATCTCTAGAGTTATTTCTGGTATCAGTAGGCAAGCAGCTGCTGCCACTCCATGATACCTTGGTGAGTGTAGCCTCATTGTAGCCTCATCTTTTGTCCATTTGCTCTGCCTCTGTCCTTGTGCAGGATGGCATGCTGGACCGGCATGAATTCCTGACGTGGGTGCTTGAGTGCTTTGAGAAGATACGATCAGGAGAGGATGAATTTCTGAAAATGCTCCTACCCCTGCTGCTGCGGGTGAGAAACATGCAGTGCTTCAGGAGAGCACTGATCTGTCTGTTGTCAGTATCCTCCTGACTAAGGGTTGATAAGCTGGTTTTTACTGTAAATACTAGGGAGTGTCCTTCCTAGCTAATGCAAGGACTTCTTTTTAATCCTGCTTTTTTTTCTGTTGTTTTTTTTTTTCCTCCTGTACTCTGCTTCCCTTCATTAAGCCTGGTAATCCCTGCCCATGTCATACCTGTGGTAGTTGGACTCCTGGCACCACTACATAGCAGTACTGTGCCATACACAATTTTGAGAGGGTCAATTTTGGGAGGGTTAGATTCATGATCCTTGAGGTCCCTTCCTACCCTGGCCATTCTGTGATTCTGTAGCAGGATGATGGGAAATGGTTTGAAGTTGAGGGAGGGAAGATTTAGGTTGGATGTCGGGGAAGTTCTTTCCTGTGAGAGTGGTGAGGTGCTGGAACAGCTGCCCAGAGATGCTGTGGATGCCCCGTCCATCCCTGGAGGTGTTCAAGGCCAGGTTGGATGAGGCCCAGGGCAGCCAGGGCTGGTATGAAATGTGGAGGTTGGTGGCCCTGCATGTGGCAGGAGGATGGAGACTCGTGATCCTTGAGGTCCCTTCCAACTCTGGCCATTCTGTGATTCTGGGAGGGTCAAGGATTTCTCCTGTGTTGCTTGTAATGAGGACTTTCTTACCTTGCTCTTTCCTACAGTACTCTGGAGAGTTTGTGCAGTCTGCCTACCTGTCCAGACGTCTAGCCTACTTCTGCACCCGCAGGCTTGCTATGCAGCTGGATGGTGCTGGTGGGCACCCACCCCACATCCTGTCTACGCAGACAGGGAATGCTCTTCCTTCAACTCCCACCCCTCAGCCTGCTACAGGGAATCCTCCTCCCAGCCCTTTTAGTGACTTACTGCTGTGTCCCCAGCACCGACCAGTGGTGTATGGGCTCAGCTGCATCCTCCAGGTAGGTCTGAGTAGCAGTTGATGACAGCAAGGTCAGCAGGAACAGTTCATATTGTATGCCATCACAGGAGGAAATCATTACAGCCAGAGACAGTAAATTCCTGAGTGTGGAAGCTTCAAAGTGTGAATTGTCAAAGGGCAGGTATTTGCTGATGTGTTACAGAGTGTTAGTACCAGACTTTAGTGCAGCGACGATGCCCTTGACTGACTTGTGTAAGAAGAACAGAGCCTTTTGCCCTGTTTACGTGTGCCTCAAATGGCTGGGAATGCTTTGCAGAAAAGAGAGTAAGTGAGAAAAGGATGTTTTTCCTACTGTTGTGTGTGCCATTAACAAATTGTCAGCTAGGAAATGAAGTTGTGCCAGAAATGAAGAGCAGCACTTGGCAATTTTTATTTTAAACCACCAAAACCAAAAATGTCAACCAAAACAAACAAACAAACAAAAACAACACTAAAGGCCAACTCTCTCACCTTGTTATAGGGAAAAACTTTAACTGTTGAGCCAGACCACGCTCTCAGAAGTGTGACAGCTGACTACAAAAAGGCATGGCTCTGAACTCCTGGTCTTTATACTTGGAATTAAGCCTTGCCTCATGGTAAAAGGGCAAGGTTGCTGAAGTCTCAACGATAGTTATGTTTGAAGGGCAAATACTATTGTGTAATTGGTGTACCTAGTGTCACAGGGAGATAGGTGAGTTCTGTTCAGTGTAGTTGTTCATGTTTGTGTTTTTCTCCTTCGAGGGGAGTTGCATGGTCAGGTGGATCCCTATGCAAGCACTGGAGATTGTCCCCTTCCAAGGGAGCACAGGAGCATGTTAAAGCAGAGAAGCTTCCAGAGAGTGCAGGATGGAGCAGGAGGTGGAAAGGAAGAGAGCACAGAGCTTGGGAACCTGCAGCTCAACAGAAAAACTGAGCTCAGGGAGCCCTGACAGGATCAAGAAGCAGCCAGCCAGCTCACAAAGAGGATAGAAAGAGAATTCCTAGCTGACTAGAAGTAAGATTCCTTCTGTAAGAGTCTAGAGAGCAAGGCGTGGGTTATAAATAACCCCTTTGTATTTCTGCTAAGCCTTTCTTAGTCACTTTCAATTTAGAACGTTGCTGTTCTAGTTTCTGTATGGTAAAACGTTGCTTTTTGAATATAAAAGTCCTGTGTTTGGAAGCTCACTGTAGGGAAAACATGAGTATGTATACACCCCAAAGATTTGGCTGATTTAAAGTCTGTACAGAACCTGCTTAAAAAGTTCAATTTCCAATTACTTTATTATGGTTGGCTTATATTTACTAGGTATCACGAGCTTATCTGAGGAAAGATCTACGGATTTTCTGATCTGCAAATAGTAAATGAGGCTAAGGCAGAACAAAATCTAATAGCTAGAAGCTGGAGCTGAGTAGAGTCAAGCTGGAAACATGCATTTCTAACAGTGTATGATATTACCTTTTGCTCAGATGTCTCAGAAAGTTGATGGATTCTTTGCTTTAAGTGTTTGTAGCAGCCCTCATTGTTCATCTGAATGCCTGGCTCCTCATGAGCCAGAAGTTTTAGGGCTGTATCCTAAAAATCATTAAATGAAGTTTCATCTGTGTGGGTGTCTGTACAAGATCATACAGGAATGAAAACATGTACAAGGGTATTGTTATTATAGTCAAAATCATAATTATTCAATAATACAGTGTAATGAATTTAGGTCTGTTGACTCAATTTTCTTCTCACACTTGGTGCTTGATGAGGATTGTAAGTCAGCAGTGTAAATGCTGCTCTTGGGCCAGGAGAGTTGGCCTGTGTGTTGACAGCGTGAATTGTAAGATAATAATCTGTTCAGGAGCAGCAGAGGGATCTGCAGTGAAGAGTTGATGCTTTTGAATAACCTGGAACTCCACTCTGGCTTCTTAAGCATGCCTAGTCCAAGACATTAAATACAGCAAAAATATTAGTCTTTTCCTTTCTATTCTCAGTCTTTAGCTTGAGGAGTTTTTCATTCAAAGCTGCAAATCACCACCACCAGAAAAAAACCCGACAAAAACTGAAAAATAATAAATGCAACATGATGTATACCTGGGAAATAGGATAAGGATGTGATTCTGCAGAGAGTAATTTAACTTTGAGTGTTTTACCCTTGATTTGCTCAGTGATACTAAATTGTCTATTTGCTGCAGAGTATAATTTTGTGTTGCCCAAGTGCCCTTGTGTGGCATTACTCATTGACTGACAGCAGGATAAAGACTGGCTCTCCATTGGACCACCTGCCCATTGCCCCATCCAACCTGCCCATGCCAGGAGGGAATTCAGCCTTTACACAGCAGGTGAGCAGCTTTCAGAAAAGGGAGACCTGGTGGTCCAGGATAATAGCTGTATTGTAGCTCTTTTGAGGTTTTCTTTTCCTTTTGTGTATGAGCACAACCAGAGGTGCTGTCGCACTCCCAGGGAATTAACTGCTGCCATTCTACTGTAAGCAAAATGCTGTCCTTGGAAGCTGGGCAAAATCTAACCTCAAGTAGAGCTACTCTTGCCTTCTTTGTTTTATGAGAACTTTCTACACAGGACTTCTAAGATGTCCTCTTGAATGTTTACACAAGTCTGGTGCTTCTAGGTTCGTGCAAAGCTCCGTGAAATTGAGCAGCAGATAAAAGAACGTGGCCAAGCTGTGGAGGTTCGTTGGTCCTTTGACAAGTGCCAGGAAACCACAGCAGGTAACTTGCTGTAGGTTACAGTTTTTCTCCCCTGTTCTATGGGTTATCCTTATAAGCTTCCTGTCTGATTATTTTCTTTATTTTTCCCATGTGCTGGCATTGGTATTCAATGTCAGCCGTGAAAAGAAGCAAATAGATCGTTTTCAGTGCAGAATCTTGTGTGGGTCAGTTTCCCTGAGCATAGCAGGAGTGTCTGTTACTGGAAGCTGGGAATTTGTACCAGAGGATTGTAGCTTGTTATGCATGCCACGTTCTGATGCTTTCCCCTAACATCTGCTGTTGGCCTCTGAGAGACATGATACTAAGCTAGATAGATCCTTTCCTGACAGCTTTTTTTAGGCAATCTCCTGAGCAGCGAGCTCTCAGACTGTTTTAATGAAGAGACTTTTGTAGCAGTTGGGAAACATGATTTTTTTTTTTCTCTTTTTCCTTCCAGGTTTCACTATTGGCCGTGTCTTGCACACGTTAGAAGTTCTGGACAGTCACAGCTTTGAAAGATCTGACTTCAGCAACTCTTTGGATTCCTTGTATAACAGAATATTTGGGTTGGGTCCAACCAAGGACAGTCATGAGGTACCTTGGGACTTTGGTGCTGGGCCCTGTCTTGGAATTGGCGGTGTTCTTTTTATTATATTTCATAGTTACTGTCCTGCATCTGTTGAGAGATGACTAGGTGATGGCCTGTGGCCAAGAGATGCAGTCCCTGTTGAACACAATTCTGTGCAGCCTTAAGTTGGGGAGGTACTAAAGTGACAGTGTGGGGTTATGTGCTCATCTGAGTGCATGCTAACAAATGTGCATGAGTCTGAGACAGTCCACACGGCTCATTGAAGAGAGTGATCTATTCATGTTATTCACTGCATTGGTTCCTGGAAGTGAGCTGCAAGGCTGGTAGTTTGCATATTCGATATAATGCTCTTGAAAAACTGTGTTTCACTGTGTGCCTAAGATTCACACTTTGTAGATATGCTGCTGAAAGAGCTGATTTTCTGAAGCAAAGCCAGCCTGCAGTATTGCCAAAGGATGTGGCTTACCCTGTGCTGCAAAATGGAGTCAAACAGAGTCAAAGCAGGAAGGCTCTATCTTGACATCTTTGCCCCTGCTAGGATGGCAGGGATGTAGCAAACTTCGAGCTGTGCTCTACCAAAAGCTGGGCTCCCTGTGCCATCCAGCCTAGGGCCTTCAGCCTGCCCACCTTTTCTTTCTGACTCACATTCTCATAGAAGTTCTTCCATCTCACCAGATCTCCCCAGATGACGATGCAGTGGTGGCCTTGCTGTGTGAATGGGCTGTCAGCTATAAACGCTCTGGACGCCACAGGGCAATGGTTGTGGCCAAACTCCTGGAGAAACGTCAAGCAGAGATAGAGGCTGAGGTAAATCCTTATTCTTAGGAGGCTAGCCACAGTAAAGCAGAGCAGAGGTTACCTACCTTCAGTGTGTTGCAATGATGAAAAGCAAAGGCCAATCAACCTCTTAATGCTTGCGCTGTTAATTGTGGCATTTGCTCCATCTAACCCAAAGCAGCAAGATAAGTTTTGTTTTCTGTGTTCCATTTTTTGGATGCTTCTGAAGACAGTTAGGTGCTTGTGGTGCACAAGTAGCTGCATGCTTGGAGAACGTAAAGTAGCTTACAGAAACCTGTGTGATAGCTTTCCCATAAGTGCAAGCTAAGAATGATCTCTTCAGGCTTCTTTTTTTGAGTTTATGGGCATTGAGTTTCTCTTCAGGGACAGTGATTGGTACTTCTGTCTGTTTCTACAGAGATGTGGGGACTCTGAAGTTGTGGATGAGAAAGGCTCCATCTCATCAGGCTCTCTCTCAGCAGCCAGTGCCCCCGTCTTCCAGGATGTTCTTATGCAGTTCCTTGACACTCAAGCTCCTATGCTAAGTATGTCACAAGAATTTTTAGTCTCACTTCTAGGTTTCCCTCTTCTGCAAATTCTCAGTTAACATGCTGTTTTTCTGTATGTAAGTCCTGGATGTACCCACGTTATCTCTCTGGCTTCTTTGCAATCTAGAGCATGCTTTGGAGAGGAAGGTAGTGCAGAAGCCCCTCTGTTAACAGAACGTTGAACAAGAATAAATGAGCATAGGCTAATTTAGAGTTAATTTGGACTGAGAACTAGATGGAAGTTTCTGACTTGTAAGTGACAAAGCTCTGAAGTAACCTCTGAGTGTAATGATTACAAACAGATTAATTAAGGAGGGCAGGATACAACTCTGAATGATGTGGGGGACTGTGTGTTTGTATACCCAAGGATGGCACTTTAAGTCTGAAGTCCTATATCTCTAAATGGAGAGGTTTTCACTTATTTATTTGCCACCTGTTGAAGGTGAGCTTTCTGGTTCTGACTTCTGCTGCAGTCTCAGAACTGTGTATCAGTCACTTAGCATGTTGAGACCTCTAGAAACACTTTCTCTGTGAACATAGGTGTGGTGGCTGCTGCTGCTCTCGGTGTTGCAGAAGAACTCTGATAGCACTGTCTGCCGTTGCTCTCCTTTCAGCTGATCCTGGGAAGGAGAATGAGAAGGTGGAGTTTTTTAACCTGGTGCTGCTATTCTGTGAGCTAATCCGACACGACGTCTTCTCTCACAACATCTACATGTGCACACTCATCTCCCGGGGTGATCTTGCCATGGATTCTCACGGACCTCGTCCTCCCTCACCCTTCGATGACCCTGCTGAGGAGCACGACAGGAAGGAGACAGAAGGAAACAGTGGGATCAAGCTAGAGGTGAGAAGACAAAATGCACACCTCTCCTGTGCGCTTCCTCTTGTTCTGCTTCTCCACTCTTACCAGCTTTGCAGACTCCTTGCTATTACTTTCTGGAAGATGCACCAGTGACTCATGTTTCTCATTTCCCCAAGCTATTTCCTTAGCACTTCAGTTGCAAAAGTAGAAGCTTATGTTCTAAGTGGGTGGAAAGGTCTTGCAGAATGTAACGGGGTAGATAGGGAAATCTCACTCTGAGCAGCATATCAAGTGCTATGCAAGGCCTGTCTCTGTTGTCAGGTGTTTGTAGCATATGTGATTCCGACTGAGTTTCTTTTGCCAGGCACCATCCTTGTCGGCAAACTGCTGTCACTGTCCAACGTGGAAGTGGTGTTGCTGCAGTAAATGAATCCTGTTTTGTTTCCTGGTATATTATTGAGATGTAAAGCTGCTCTGTCTGTTCTCAGGACACAGGTCTTTCTGAGCCCATGGACATTGACCACAATTCCAGCACGATCTTTGATGACATGGAGAAGACAGATTTTTCGGTATGTGCTTGCTTTTTCTGCCTGCTACTCAGAGAGTAGATCAGTATGTTGTGCTGGCACCAGGGACAGCATGTGCCTCACTTCTGTGCGGGTGCTCCCTCTCTACTGTAGAGCCAGTATGCTGCAAGTGCCTAACTTGTAAGGTAGCTGACACTGTGAAAAGGTCTTCTTGGCTTCTTTCATCTGTCTTAATTATGGCATGACTGTGTTCCCTAGCTGCTTTGTTGTTCTTCTACCTTCCTAGATGTTTTCTCCTCCAATGCATTGTGAATCTAAAGCCAGCCCTTCCCCTGAGAAGCCAGATCCTGAAAAGGAAGCAAAGCCTCTGCTGAAGGACAAGTCTGCAGAAGGAATGCTAGCGTCTTTGTATGACCAGCCTCGGCACATCCAGTATGCAACACACTTTCCTATTCCTCAGGTATGAGACCTGCTCGTAACCCTTTTCCTGCTGCTGCCTTGTGCTCTGATAACCAGGCTGCTGTGTTTCCCTGCAGCACTGTAAGCATGAACCTAACAGAGCAGAGTTGAACCTGATATCTTTCTGTTCCATTACTGGGTGGGTGAGGAGTGCAGTCGTGCTCTTCTGCATTGCTGCAGGAGAGTGATCTACTTAAGGCATCTCTTTGCTAACTCCCAGAGCAACTTTGAGATGAAGCTTTCTCTTTGCTTTTATGAGATCCAGATGCGAAACAAGATTAAAGCATTCAGCTTGATAGTTGCTAACGCAGTTCTTTCTCTTGGTTCCCCAGGAGGAATCGTGCAGTCATGAATGTAACCAACGGTTGGTAGTTCTTTTTGGGGTTGGAAAACAACGGGATGATGCTCGGCATACAATCAAGAAAATAACCAAAGACATCCTGAAAGTTTTAAACAGAAAGAGTACTGCAGAGACAGGTTAGTACTGCTCGAGCCACTCCTTTCTGAAAAATGAGTGTCTTTCCAGTTGACTGCCTCCTTTGTCTGGAGTCTCACAATGAAAGGATTTCATATGATCTGCGGTGCCTGGTTGGCTGTATCAGTCACTGACTGTCTGGGATGGTGCTCTGTTCTCAAATAATAATGAGCAGCGAATAAGATTTGTTTCCTCCTGCCTAGATGTGTTTAATTGAATTTACCTTCTTCAGTAGGTGCTTAAGTCTCACTACCAAAGTGAGACCCTGGCCAAAAACGTGGCATTTTCAAACTTTATTTTCTGAAGCTCTACCATTTAGATCTTTGCACAAAAGCAATGAGAACTTTGCCTATGAATGTTAGGCAAATACCCCAACTAAGTGTAGTTATGCTAAACGTGTTGTTTAGGATGGCAGATTTGCATAGCTGTGTCAGTGCCAAGAGGAAACCTCTAATTTCTATTGATTGAGAATCTGGCTTCATTTTTTTTCTCTTTTTGTTAGTCTGATTCTTGAAAGACAACTTGAAATATGGTGTGATTCTTCAAAGGTGGCATGCTCTAACAAGCTTTCATGCTGAGCCATCTTCAGTCCAGAACAACTGTTCTCACCAAGGAGTCAGTGTTTCTTCTAAACTGGGGGGAATATATTTTCCCCCTTCACTTGGGATAAACTGGATGTTAACCCTGCTGTTGTTCTCAGCCTAGAAATTCCTTCTTGACAGTTTATTGTTGTGAATTCAGAATGGTCCTTATCAGCTTAGATCAGCTTAGGGATGGAGGATCAGGTTCTTTGGCTGTGCTGCTTGGCAGTGGCTGGTCTTGCTGAAGGACTGGCACGTGCTGATGACTGATGTCTACTCCTTTTCTGATGAGGAAGGTAGTCCAATACTGTTTTCTGGTCCTCTCAACTTTTGTAGGTGGAGAGGAAGGCCAGAAGAGGAAAAAGAGCAAGCCAGAAGCATTCCCAACAGCTGAAGATATCTTTGCAAAGTTCCAGCACCTTTCTCATTTTGATCAGCACCAAGTCACATCTCAGGTATGAAACCTTCAAAGCTGCTGTCTTCTTTGAGTCCTGACTGTGTCCCTTTATGTTACCGAGGACAGCTTCCTGCAGGGAAAAGGTGATGGGGCTGCTGAGGGGCTTCTTCAAGGGGAGGTAGTACAGTGTGTCACCTTCCACTTGCAGGTATCCCGCAATGTCTTGGAACAGATCACCAGCTTTGCCTTGGGCATGTCCTACCACCTGCCTCTGGTACAGCATGTGCAGTTCATCTTTGACTTGATGGAGTATTCACTCAATATCAGTGGTCTTATCGACTTTGCCATCCAGGTAAGCACAGTGCTGAAGTGTCCCCTGGGGGATCAGTTCATCAGCCTGAAACGCAGTAGATATGTGCTGTGATAGCTGGGCTTCTGTTGGGGTTCTCTGACCTGTGTGGTGGAGGTGGTCAGAACTGATGGTCATTGCAGTTTTCCTGGGCTGCAGCTGTTAGGAATAGGTCGTTTGCAGCAGGTAGTCTTACATGTCCTGTTGCAAGGATTATTTTTCCAAAGGTTTCAGGGTTGTTCTCAAAAGATTTACGTTGCATCTCTTCAGCAAGGCCTTGTTGTGAGTGAGGAGGGGAATATCTCTCTTTGGCTAGTTTCCTGCCTTGCTCTCCTGGAGAGATCCTTGGCGTATGACAGCACAGGCTGCCTTCCAGTTCCTGCTAAAATTCTGTTGCTGTTTTATACGCCTTTGACACTTGTCTTCTGGAGCCTTGCTGTGACTGCCAATGGAATTGAGATTATAAGCCTTAAAAAGGTGGGATCTCCATCTACAGTGAGGTTTGTGCAGGACAGAAGTGCCAGAAGAGCTGTCTGCTACTGTCCATGGCCATATCTCTCTGACACCCAGGCGCTGGCCTGCTGTTGTACTGCCTGAGACGTTGTGCCTGAACGCTGAGCACTGACTGTTCCTGGGTCACATTCTAGGCAGAAAGTGCAGGCCAGTCCCTTTTCCTGGCAGGCCCTATAGAATATGGGTGTGGTGTACCTGCTCCATCTCTGACGTTCCTTACCCCTGTGGCTGTTGAAGGGTTTTTCTGTCATTGGGTGCAGTTGCTGAATGAACTGAGCGTGGTGGAGGCAGAACTGCTGTTGAAATCCTCCGACCTTGTTGGCAGCTACACCACCAGCTTGTGCCTGTGCATCGTGGCTGTGCTGCGGCACTACCATTCCTGCCTTATACTGAACCAGGACCAGATGGCTCAGGTCTTTGAAGGGTAAGGGAGCCTTCCCCTCATCACATGGAAAGGACTTACGAAGGGCAGGGATGTATCTTTGTTCTAAAAGGTAGCAACATCATGCTTGAGGGTTCAGCTCACAGAATTTGAGGGGAAAGGGATTTGTTGTCCAGTTAGCACTGCCGCTGTGAACTCAGCGTAATGAGTCTGTATTCCTTCAGATTCTCTTTTTATGTTGCTGCAGCTTTTTTTGTCTCTATACAGTCTGTGTGGGGTGGTGAAACATGGCATGAACCGCTCGGATGGCTCCTCAGCAGAGCGATGTATCCTGGCCTATCTCTACGACCTGTATACCTCCTGCAGTCACCTCAAAAGTAAATTTGGGGAGCTTTTTAGGTGAGTCTGAGGCAAGTGGAGTGCTGTGGGTGCCTGCCAGTGTAGCAGTTGGTGTTAAGCTTTGTGTGCAACCTTGTTTGGTGGAACTGTCTGAGAAATGCTCTCAGTAGGGACCAGAAGTTTTGGGATGAGTGCCTATTTTGTCTTCTCCAGCAGCCCTTGCTCTGTATTAGTGTTTCAGTGCAGGTGTTTGGCAGGGATATTTAAGCTCAGGTGTTACCCCTGTTGAGAGGCTGTGAGAGTTGCTTGTGCCTTGGTGTGGGCTCTGAGCTGATTGAGTTTCTGGCTGCTGAGTGCCTTTAAAGTCTTTTTTGACAGAACTGAAAGCAGGAGGAAATGCATTGGAGTTCTGCGCAGGAGCCATCACACAGATGGAAATGAGAAACATGATATCAGTGTAACTGAATTCCCAAAAGCTATTCAGCAAGCCTTTAATGTAAACAGCTACAGATAAAAGGGAATGTCCTCTTGCAACAATAGATTGGAGGTTGATACAAGGAGTAGGAAGATGTTTCATTTTTGAGGATGATCCCTCTCTAAGAAACCCCACGGGACTCTGCTAGTGCTTGTGTTTTTCAGCATATCAAAGGTTGTATGAATGCTGATATCAAAGTTTTTGATATAACTGTTATCAATCATATAAAACTCAAAGTGCCTGCACGTCAGTAGAACCCAATGGTGATGACTGGATGATAAACTGGCAGATGAAATTTAGTGTCATTAGACAAAATAATGCACGTAGGATCATCCTCATTGCCTCCCTA
The DNA here is from genome assembly GCF_905368555.1 of Meleagris gallopavo. Taxonomy (NCBI): domain Eukaryota; kingdom Metazoa; phylum Chordata; class Aves; order Galliformes; family Phasianidae; genus Meleagris; species Meleagris gallopavo. The sequence goes on along the minus strand of NC_139412.1, from coordinate 2,316,557 downwards.
ACTCTACAAACCAATGGATATATATTACCAGTCAGATAAATGATCTTGTGATTGTAGTAAATACATCAGTGAAAATGTCTTCTCAGTGTTCAGGAGCGGTCAAAAACCAAATGAAATGTTAGGTATTGTTTGAAAAGAAATGGAGGACAGAATGGAGGGCATCGTTAGGCCACCATATAAATCATGGTGCAATTGTACCTTTGGTTTTTTGGGAACCTGATTTCAAAAAACGCTCAGTAAGGTTAGGTATGGGGGGGTCGTGTGTGGATGGACGAGAGGTGGTTTGAAATGTGATTTGAGCATGCCTGTCTTGCTTTTAAACTCCTCTGGGCATCAGCTGTGTGGACACCAAAGGCTGAACTAGATGCTTCCCCAGTCTGACCTGGAATGACCATTCTCATGCTGTGCACACTGTGCCCTCCCAGTAACTTCCAAGTACTCTCACAATAAAGAAGCACCTGATCTGAGCCAGTCTTTATGGTACAAACTGATCTCCACACAATCTTGCCCAAGGCTGTGTTTATCTTACATGGGATTGCTTTGCTTATCAGAGTTCAGTGGAAAAGAGTTGGGTTTTTTCTGTGCTCCTAATCTTCTTTCTCGTCCTGTTTAGTGACTTCTGCTCCAAGGTGAAGAACACAATCTACTGCAATGTTGAGCCATCTGATTCCAACATGCTATGGGAACCAGAGTTCATGATCGACACTATTGAAAATCCATCTGCACATAACTTCACGTACACCAACCTGGGCAAGAGCCTAAATGAAAACCCAGCAAACCGCTACAGTTTTGTCTGTAATGCACTTATGCACGTGTGTGTGGGGCACCATGATCCAGACAGGTAAGAAGCAGAGCTTTCGTGGTCCTCTTGAGACAGACAAATCTTTAGCTGGGGATAAGAAAGACAGTAGCCTTTGTTTGGCTGTCTTGGGGAGAAAGGAAGAGGGAGCCAAAGCTGAGGTGCCTTAGGGAATCGCTCCCCAGCTGTGTGCATGAGTGGCAGTGTTGACCTTCTGCTTTTTTGTTATTTATTTACTTAACAGGGTGAATGACATCGCCATCCTGTGTGCTGAACTGACTGGTTACTGCAAGTCTCTAAGCGCCGAGTGGCTGGGTGTGCTTAAAGCTTTGTGCTGTTCCTCCAATAATGGGACCTGTGGTTTCAATGATCTCCTCTGCAATGTTGATGCAAGTGCAAACGTTTGAAAGGGGGAAAGGAAGTGAATTAGGAGTGAAGGGTTCCATTGGGAGGAGGTGGAAATAAACAAGGGATGGAAGCTTTGCTTTCTGAGGACAGGGAAAAGGCTTTGAATGCCAGAGCTACCGTTTGGTGCTTATTGCAGCCTTTGCTGATCCTGGGGTTACTGGTGCTTCCCCTGCTAGCTCCTAGTTAGTCTAAGAAATTGTTGATAGAGGGAGTGAGGCAGTGTCTGTTGTGATCACTGGCTGATCTCTCTTTCAGGTCAGTGACTTATCTTTCCATGACTCCTTGGCCACCTTTGTTGCCATTCTCATTGCCCGGCAGTGCTTGCTGCTGGAGGACCTCATTCGCTGTGCTGCTATCCCTTCACTCCTCAATGCTGGTAAGTGCATCCCTACAGAAAGCTGGTGTTGTTCACAGTGCTGGCACAAGAGACTGTGCTTAGTGAATGCTTAGTGATCCCCATAGTTGTGAAACCTGCCTCCAATTGGTATAGTACAGTACTTGAGAATTGAATATTTTAGAGAGTTTCTGGCCTTTTGTTTCCCTTCAAAAACTGGTACTGGTAAGGTTTTTCAAGATCTTACTATCTGGAGTTTGTGCAAAAGCTGAATTCGGCATGGGCTGATGTGTTCAGCCACGCTGTCTGACCAATGCACTCAGCCCTGAACTCCAGCAGAGCAGTTCCTGCTGCTGTGGTGAGGTTCAAGTCAGCATTTTGGCTACAGCAGCCAGCTGACCACTTGAGCCCCATAGTGCCAGAGCCACTCTGCCTCATTCTGACACCAGCCTTCCCAGTTTGCTCTGGGAATTGCAGCATCCAAGCTCAGACAGGGTGAAGTAGAAAAGATGGAGCAAGCAGAACGCAGCACGTGTCACTGGGGATAATACTGATGTATTTGCTCACTTGCATGTTAATTGCTGCACATGCTCCCTATCTGCAAATACAATAAAGCTGCTGCAGCTTCTCAACTGGCTGCTCCAGGGCAGTGCACTATGAATAGCTTTTGGATTGAGAGTCAGCTGTCCCAGCACTTACGAAATCTCAGTTGACTGTTTTCTTTACATAGCCTGCAGTGAACAGGACTCTGAACCAGGAGCACGTTTGACCTGCCGGATTTTACTCCATCTGTTTAAGACTCCGCAGCTGAATCCATGCCAGCAAGATGGCAGTAAGTGAATGAAAGTAAAGTCTGTCTTTATTGTGAAAGTACTGAGGCTCCCGCACCCCAAGAAAAGAGATGCTGGACCCTATGATTAGAGATCATGACCTGCCTGCTTAGAATGAAGCAGGCAAAGCCTCATACACTGCTTTCTGTGAAGGACAAAGAACAATATCCTTCCATTTATGTCACTCCATGGTAGCCTGGCATGTTGGGGGTGGAGGCTCTGGAGGCCAGTAACCCACCAGTAGAGGTGGCTTTGCTGTCACTGAGCCATTAGAGTAATGATCACTTCTTTCTTTCTCTCTTGTCTAGAGCTTTGTAGACCCTCTTAGCTTGGTGCCAGAAGCTGTTATTTTACATCACTCCCTTTTTGTCTGATGATGGAACCAGTCCAGGAGGCTGTTTTTGGCTCCTCATCAGTATCCTTATGGCTCAGATCTCTAAATCCAACCCATATTCTAGGTTAGGGTACTGTTGAAGTTCATGTCACAGGCACTGCTCCCCATTTGGATTTCATGGTTCAGTTGTCACGGCATGATTGGCACTGTGCTGCGTGAAACTTAATTAAACTGACCCCATGTTACAGCTGGAAAAAAAAGACTAGCCTCAGGATTCCCTAAGCTTGATTCTGTGGTACTGGCTGGTGCATAATACAGGCAGCTCTGGAGTCTGTGCCTGCCTTTCTTCCTGAGTATTGCCCTTCCCTATTGTCCTCTTTGCAGACAAACCCACGGTGGGAATCCGTTCTTCTTGCGACCGTCACTTACTGGCAGCTTCCCAGAATCGTATTGTGGATGGAGCAGTCTTTGCAGTTCTGAAGGCTGTCTTTGTTCTGGGTGTGTACCTGAATGTTTTGGGGAGGCTGTGGAAGGTGGTGCTTTTTTACATGGGGGTAGATGTGCTGGATGTAAAGAGGACCAGAGGAGATCTGCTTTCTTGTGTATGCAGAGTGATCACTGGTTGCAGGAAGTTTTCAAAAGCTCGGGGTGTTTTGGGGGTCAGGCTTTGGGTTTGGCATTGATGGTTAAGTAATGCTTGTCCTTTCCTTGTAGGAGATGCAGAACTGAAAGGCTCTGGCTTTTCCCACCCTGGAGGTGTTGATGATCTGATGGATGATGAGCTGGGTACCAGGAAGGCTGGTGGTCGGGTAGTAACTGTAGAAACAGCTAGCCTGGATATTTATGCCAAGTATGTACTGAGGAGCATCTGCCAACAGGTAAGTCTGTCCCATCCCTGGGCTTGTCCTTATCCTTATTGCAGGCAGATGCATCCTGTCTGGCTTTCTGCATTTTGGCTTTCACAGGTATTTCACAGGTATTTTGGCTTTCACAGCTATCTGTGAAACATCAGTAAAGAACTAGCTGTGGTTCTGCCAGGTGATGGCGCTAAGGGTTGCTCACCAGCACAAAAGAGAGGGGGGGGGAGGAAAAAAGAAAAAAAAGGAAACAGCTCTGAAGAATTAGGTGCTGCAGTATGCAGGGACTGCATATCCTTTTTTACTCTGGCAGCAGCACAAGGCTCTTGTCCAAGGAGGGGAGTGCTGGGAGCGGTTTGCTGAGATGTGTGCTGGAGGCAAAGAAGATAAGCTTAAGAAAGACAGCTTGTTCAAGTGATAAATTGTGCCTCTCAGAATGCAGCTTAAGTGTTGCTTGCAGCTAGGCTGTTAACGTATCCCTGGGCTTTGCAGTGCCCTGTTCAGTTAATTAAAGAAACAAAACCAAAAATCTTTTGCTCTGACAACATCAGTGATTCTGTTCCTTTGAGAAAAATTGATATTTGAAGAACTGAAACTTGTCTGATGGGATACTTGGTTGCAGACTGGAAAGTCTGTTTGTTCTACCTAATGAAAAATAGGTGCTGAAGGGTATCTTTGGCTGCAGTTACAGATTTATTATATCAGCAGGAAGGATGCAGTGCTGCAATTTGAAAGGCACATCTGCTTAGTGTGGTGCTATGCTTATGCTCTGTGATGCAGTTGTTTATTAAGTGGCTCGTTAAACAGTAGTGTTACCAGCTTCCAAGGAAGAATTGGGACTGCGTGTTTAAGAGCATAAATACAACATAGTTGGTGCTGCTGAATTCTGACTGTAACACTAACAGAAATAGATCTTCTCTTGCTGGTTCCAACCTGTGTATGAGGGACTCACAGGAGATAGAATGTGTGTATGGGAGGGAATAGCACTGATTGCTGACAGAACTGCTTGTGTAAGAGTAAGTGTTTGAGCAGACACCAGTGAGTGCCACCAGACTGTGCCAGAGCTCCTGCCACAGGACTGTGAAGGATAAGTGAAATGATATGTTTATCACTAGCACCTCCAGGGCAAGCAGAACTCATAGTATCAATTCTGGAATGGCTGTCAAATGCCTTAAGCCATAGATGGTGATGTCTCAAACTCAGAAACTGTTGCATCTCCTATTCAGTCATATATTTTATTAGTCATGAGGGTGGGGTTGAGAAGTAGATTATTAAACCTATAGCTTATTTCTGTAGGTGCTAATGATTTATTATGACCTAACTGCTGGTCTGCCCTTTAGCCTGTTCAGATTAGTAGATGTAATAGTGATCAACCCTTTGAAAAGATTAATTCTCAGAACTGTGATAAGCCACATTGTTGAGAGTATGAACCAAGAGGGAGGTTGAGTCAAAGCTGCTAACTTGAGTCTGATGGTTGGGGTAGTAGAGTTGTCCATAATGCTCAAAAAAGGTGTTTACAGTGCTCTCCTGTGAAGAGAGGTGAAAGGCTCTGATTCATGCTTTACTTAGTGCTTAGTGCTTCTCCTTTCCTCTTTACTTCTCATTGGAAGAATTCTCTGATTTAGGCTTACTGTGCTGCTACAGAAATGTTTTATATAGTAGTTCTCTGTAGATTTTAATTTCATTAATGAGACTAATTGATTTTCAATATGAAAAAAATGATGTAGTAATGAATACTTCAGGCTGTGAATTATGTAAAGAAGTATCTACCTCATTTGTTTTGGAAACTGCTACCTGATAATGCATTTAGAGGCAACCAGCTGAAATTGAGAGGCTGACAATAATAGTTTTCTGTCCACCTCCTCATAATTTGTGACCTTATAAACACCTTGCATTCAGTTAGTTATTTCCCAGGCAGCAAGAAGCAAGGTGAATGTTCTTCACTAAGGACAGCAATGTGTTTTCCATTACCATTTGAGAGTTAAGAGGCTTGCTTTTCCCTAAGACACCTTCTAGTTTAACCCTAGCTGCAGCCCTGCTGCTGAGTTGCTTCATTTAGCACAGTTCTAGGACTTGGCTATGCAAGGAATAGATCAAATAAATTTAAGTGATTTCTTTGACCTTTGAGACCAAGTGGCAGTGTTGATGCAGTCTGGGCATGGCAGTGAGTGTGCAGTGTCAAATCACGCTCATGCTTTATCAAAAGAAACAGCAGCTACTGTGTTCCTCCGCTGCTGACTTGTCAGAGTTGATGTTTCTTTGTTAGGATTGCTGTGCCATGTCTGATGCGTGCTGAGTCAGGATGGTACAGCTCATGAAGAGAGATAATTACCAGACATTATTGCGTACTGATAAGGTTCTTTTGAGTTTGATGTTTTCCCTGCATCTATCTGATACTGAAAGCAGAAGCACCAGTTTGATGTGAGAAGTGAGTTTGGCTCTTCTAATGCTGCCCTCATCCTGCAGGAGTGGGTAGGTGAGCGATGTCTGAAGTCTCTCTGTGAAGACAGTAACGACTTGCAGGATCCTGTCTTGAGCAGCACACAGGCCCAGAGGCTGATGCAGCTCATCTGTTATCCACACCGACTGCTGGACAATGAGGAAGGAGAAAATCCTCAGCGGCAGAGGATTAAGCGCATCCTTCAGGTATGGGCTCCTGGCAGAGTCCAGGGATGTCGTCGTAACGGCCCAGTCTAGCACTGGAGTAGTGAAATCCACCACTCTGAGGGGTGCAGCCCTCTCTGAGGGGTTCTGACAGTTGTTACCATGGGAGCTGAGGGCACGGGTTGGGGATGTAGCTTGAACCGTGGTAAATACTCACATGAAGTGTGTGTATGTTGCAGAACCTGGATCAGTGGACCATGAGACAGTCCTCGCTGGAGCTGCAGCTCATGATTAAGCAGACTGCAAATAACGTGAGTTTTTGCACAGAGGGACTGTATAGGGCTGTGTGTATGTTGCCAGTGTTGAAGTAGTTGCTTGCGAGGTGGTGGGTTAGTGACCTGACAGAAGCAGGAACAGGGAGAAAATGAAGAGTGGTGCATACGTGAGTCTGGCTTGTGAAAGCCAAGCCTGGGAAGGATGTGAGGAGTCTGAGACCCAGAGGAAAGCACCCACGGGCAAGCTGGATTTGTACCAGTGACTTAGCAGGACTTAGCTCTCTTTTCTTCCCTATCTCCAGGAGATGAACTCCTTGTTAGAAAATATAGCCAAGGCCACTATTGAGGTATTCCAGCAGTCAGCAGAGACCAGCTCTGCTAGTTCTGCTGGCAATGGAGTCAACAATATCAGTAGCTCAGCGAGTGCTACCCCAGCCAGCAACAAATCCAAACCCATCCTCAGGTAGGTGTAGTCCCAGTGTGAAGCTGCCTTGTAGACAGTTTTGATTAGAGGTTGAATCTCAAACTGGTTTTCTCGTTTTTATTATCACAGTTCTCTGGAGAGATCAGGAGTGTGGCTGGTGGCCCCTCTGATTGCCAAGCTCCCAACATCAGTGCAGGGCCACGTGCTGAAAGCTGCTGGAGAAGAACTGGAGAAAGGACAACATTTGGGGTCGTCATCCCGCAAAGAGCGGGACCGCCAGAAGCAGAAGAGGTGAGTCCCGGGGAAAGGGCAGGCAGTGCTTGCTGTGCTGATCCCACAGCCTGGCAGCACAGCTACATTGCTGTTCTCTCTGCAGCATGTCCCTGCTGAGCCAGCAGCCATTTCTGTCGCTGGTGCTAACTTGCTTGAAGGGGCAGGATGAACAGCGGGAGGGTCTCCTCACCTCTCTGTACAGTCAGGTCCAGCAGGTAAGTGTCTTACTTCTCCTCTCACTTTCCTTCCTTATCAGACAGGCTGCTGCCCTTGGGAACATTGTCTGTCTTTCTTTGTGTCCAAAAAGGCAAAGGTCTTACCCTGGTTGGTAGAGGGTGCTTGAGCTGACCGTCTTCTCTGAGTCACTGGTCACCAGAAAGCACAAGCTGCCTTCTATAAACATACAGCTCATGAGGTCTATCCTCTCTTCTAAATGTCCTAGATTGTTACGAATTGGCGAGAAGATCAGTACCAAGATGACTGCAAAGCCAAGCAGCTGATGCATGAGGCCCTGAAGTTACGACTGAATTTGGTGAGAAGTTGTGGAGAAGTTGCATATGGAATAAAGAATTTTCTCCTTTTTCTTCCTTTTTTTTTTTTTTTGAGCACACAAACACTGGGGCTATAATGGTCTTGAAGCAAGAAAAAAAATCACCCTACTGCCATAGGGTCTTGAGCCTGGAGTGGTATAGGAGTTGTGGAAAAACTTCCTTGTCCTTTGGGTCACAGTGAAATTCACAACCTTGGTCTCCATTTCAGAGATGATCCATGCAGACTACTCTCAGTATTGCTTTCTTGTTGTAATGCTTTGGTGCTCCTCCACAGTATGACAACTTGTGTCTGAGGTTTGTCCTGCTGATTGCAGTCTCCTTGAGCTCTCAGAAGGAGTCCTGTAGCACCTGAATTGCTCTGATTTAGGCTTCTGTCTCATTTTTTAGTCTTAGTGCTTCTTCTTGGTGTGTTGTTTTTTTTTTGTTTGTTTGTTTTTAAATAAACTACTCTTCTCTACCAGGTGGGAGGGATGTTTGACACAGTTCAACGCAGTACACAGCAGACAACTGAATGGGCTGTGCTTCTCCTGGACATCATCAGCAGTGGCACCGTGGACATGCAGTCAAACAAGTAACTTTCTGGCTGACTTCTGCTCCATGTGGTTCCTAAGGGGAGGCAGTAATTAGCATGACCCCTCTTCTTGTGTAAGCTAGCTGTCTCTGTAGGCGCTGTTGGGAAGCACTGTGACTGCTGAAAGAGACTTTGGAGTAATAACAAGCTGTGACTTAGGTCCAAGAGTCCAGCTATACTCTTCTGACATATTCAGAGCAAACTCTGCTTTCCAGATGCAGAGAGATAAGCAGGGGTGAGCTGAGTCTGGACTTGCTCTTTGGATAAGCTGACTGGGTGGACAGGAGGCCAGTCTTAATCTGCAGTATCTCCCTTAACTGAAGTATGAACACCCTGTGATGTGTAACCAAAGGAAGGATTAGTGTGGGAGACTAGTCTGAAGAGCACTCAGTACTTCTGGCTTTATGCAGTGCTCTTAGCAGCTAATAGTGTCTGGTGTTACTGTGATGGCAGCGACTTTGATTCTTCTGTGGCTTTGACCTTTCTGCTCTCACCAACAGTGAGCTCTTCACCACTGTGCTGGACATGCTGAGTGTTCTCATCAATGGCACCCTGGCTGCTGATATGTCCAGCATTTCTCAGGGCAGCATGGAGGAGAACAAGCGGGCGTACATGAATCTTGTGAAGAAACTCAGGGTGAGAGGCACCACATCCTGTACAGGGAGCTGCATGCTGTGCTGCAGGCATCCCACTCTGCAGATATTTGTCTCTCATATCCTACTAGTCCTCTTGCTGTTTAGAAAAGCAGTGGGGGTTGCCCCAGTGGTTCTGTGGGTGTTGGGCTGAATGCAAAGATGACAGGTAACGCAGAGGTGGTGGCTGACACCAACAGAAGCAACAGTGGGATTTGGATGTTTCTTTTTTTTTTTCTGAGGAATTGTTGAAGACTTTTCTATTCCATTTGTGCAGAAGGAGCTGGGGGACCGGCAGTCTGACAGCCTGGAGAAGGTGAGACAGCTGCTGCCGCTGCCCAAGCAGACCCGGGATGTCATCACCTGCGAACCTCAGGGATCCCTCATTGACACCAAAGGCAATAAAATAGCTGGTTTTGACTCCATCTTCAAGAAAGAGGTACGTGGAGCTTTGCTGCCTGCATCATGGCTCCTTAGGGCAGGTGCTGCCTTGTCCTCTGATGCCTTGAGTCTTCCCTGCTTGGGAGGCATCAGTATGCAGCTCGTTGTTGCCTGCCAAGCCTGAAATGGCTGGCTGCATGCAGGCAAGCTGGCGCAAAACTATGTCTGAAAAGGGCAAAGCTGGGTGTTAATGCTCAGCAGTGCAGGCTACTACAGTCTGAGAAGTTATTTAAACTTTTCTTTTGCAATCATGGCTGTGTGAAGAAAAAAAGCCATAATCCCTGACACACGACTTAATGGGCAGTGCCAGTGTGCAGCAGGAGATTGACAGAGGTGGGATGAAAGAGAATGCCAGTTGTTGATGAAGAGCTTTAGAAATGACTGTATTGCCACATGGAAGAGCAGCTCTGGCTGTCTTGGTAGTTGTTTTGTTGGTTTTTGGTTCTTTTTTTTCCTGGGGTATGTGGAGTCTGATGGAAGTGTCGTTTCCTGTAGCAGGAGAAAGATCAGGGTCTTGGAGGTTCTTATTTCTTTTGTTTTAAAGGGTTTGCAAGTCTCTACGAAGCAGAAGATCTCCCCTTGGGATCTGTTTGAGGGCTTAAAGCACTCAGCCCCCCTCTCCTGGGGATGGTTTGGGACAGTCCGGGTGGACCGCAGGGTGTCTAGATTTGAGGAGCAGCAGAGGCTTCTTCTGTACCACACACACTTAAAACCCAAGCCCCGCAGTTACTACCTGGAGCCATTGCCTCTGCCCCCTGAAGAGGAGGAGCCTCCTACACCTGTGGCTTTGGAGCCGGAGAAGAAGGCTGTGGAACCAAGCAAGGCTGATAAAACAAGCTCCAATCCTGCCACTTCTACTGAGGAACGCAAGAAGAAACAGAGCAAAACCAAGAAACGCAACCAGTCTGCCAGCAAAAGTGAGGTAACTGACTGTCCAGCACATACGGATTTCCTGTGTCCAACCCTGATATTTTAGCCCTGAGCACTCCCTTCTGAGAGCTGGAGAGCAGTAGTGGTGAAGATGAAATGTGATTTCTCTCTGGGAGTTCTGGAGCTTTACACTCTTCCTGCTAGCCTGGGGTAGTGCAAGCATTTTCTTCATTTCTGATGGGTGGGAAGGAGGCTTCCAGCTCAGATAGCAATCCAGGCTTCCTCCTGTGAAATGTTCCTACTCTTGATCCATTCATGAATTCTCAGTGCACGATGATTTTTCTTACTCCCTTCTTTTCCTTGCAGGATTTTGTGTTGGGTCCCAGCCGAGGGGTTTCATATGGAGTTGGCATGCCTACGGATCTCTTGCATCACCAAGCAGGAAGCACTATGTCTAGGCTGGCATATGGACAGTCACCAGTGGGTCTCTATGCCCAGAATCAGCCTCTTCCAGCAGGTAGGTGTGCAGGGAAGGGGTGTGTATTGCACCTCTGTGGGGACCTCCTGTAAGAACCCCTTTGTCTGAGATGGTCCTACACACATTTGCCCCTCCTGCCTATTTCCAAATGTATTGATGACCAGTTGTTCTGAAGCTCCAAGGCTCATCAACAGCACATGACTATTCAGTCTGTTCCTATTCCTCTTACAGGTGGCCCTCGCCTGGATACGTCCTACAGACCTGTGCGCATGCCGCTGGGGAAACTTGTTCAGAGTCGTCCTCCCTACAGTGGGGTTCTGCCCTCAGGGATGGGGAGCATGATGGGCATTGACCCCTCCTACAAGCCAGCAGTGTACAGACAACAGCCTCCAGTGTCCCAGGGACAGATACTGAGGCAGCAACTTCAAGCGAAGTTGGTACGTCAGAGCTGTGCTCTTTTGGCAGGCCCCACAGCACAGCAAGCCCTAGCTGTTTGCTGAGAGTGTCCACTCTAGACACATTCTCCAGTCCTGTCTCCCTTTTTGCCCTGGAGAAGGGTCCCTCGTATCTGTTCCTCTGGGCAACTCTGTATTTGCCACTGGCTTTGTTGGATCTGCATCACCAACAGTCTGTGAGTGAGGTACACTGGGAACATCTGCAGCTGTTGGGCAGTGAGAGGAGCACATCCTGGTGGTGGAGTGGTAGGATGATAGTGGCTTATTTACCCCAAGTTGAGGTGAAGCAAAAGTTATTCACATCTGTGTGCCGTGGAGTAACCTCATGGGTTAGTTAGTGAAGCTACTTGTCTGATTTGGTGGGAGCTTCTGAGAAGGGAGAAGCAGTGTCCCTGGCCTTTGGAGATGTTGAAAAAGTGTCCTTCTGTTGCCTTCCAGCAGGGCCAAGGCATAATGGGACAGCAGCCAGTACGCCAGATGGCTCCAACCCCATCCTATGGGGCACTACAGCCCTCCCAGGTGAGTCTCAGTGACCACAGGTACGACTGGACTCTGGCTTCAGCACAGGGCAGTGTCTTCATTCCTGCTGTTAAATCTTGAAATCTCTTAATGCTTTTCACTCGTTTTCTGGCCAGCAGAATCGGAATTCTAGAAATGAACAGTCTTTGTGATAGCATTTACAGGAGAATGATCTCCATTGCTCCAAATGATTGTACCCTACTCCATGACTGACAAAGGGTTTGTTTTTGTTTTATTCCAGGGTTACACACCTTACGTCTCCCATATAGGACTTCAGCAGCACCCTTCCCAGTCGGGCACAATGGTGCCTCCTACGTATTCTGGCCAGCCCTATCAGAATTCCCACCCCAGCTCTAATCCTGCCCTGGTGGATCCTGTCAGACAGATGCAGCAGAGACCAAGTGGCTACGTGCACCAGCAGGCCCCAGGCTATGGGCACACCTTGGGCAACACACAGAGGTACTTCCCACACTACTGGATGTTAATAAGCTGTATTTCATCAAGGGCTTCCCTGCTCTGTTCAGACAGCCCTAACAGCAATCTGTGAAAAGCCTGTTCTCCATGCTGTGTTACACAGCATCTGAGTCCTTTACACCCTCAGGGAGCATGTTTATTCAGCTTCCAGTCCTGAGAAGAAACAGAGCCAGGATGAAATTTGGAGATGCTAGCTGCCAGCAGGAGACGATGTTACTAGCCAGAGAAAGATGAATTTGGGATGTATGAAACAAATGACTTGAGAAAGTCATAGTTGTGAATTTAAATCTAGCCAGTAGATTAACATCTAAAAGTGCAGTCAGTGCTTCTGTTGCTCATGGGCAGACATAAATCCATCAGGAAGACTCTGCAGACCAGTGGACTGACTCCATTACTTAAGGTTTCTGGAAAAGCAGGTTGTTTGAAGCCCTTGAAGGTGCCTGGTGTCCCTCACATTTCTACAGAGAAGCAGCACGGGTTGCAAGCAGCAGTTGGGCTGTGTATCTCATTGATGGCAGCAGATGGGTTTGGAATAGAGAAGCTAGCAATTTGTGATTTTTTATTTTTTATTTTTTTTTTCCTCCATGGGCTCATCCTTTTCCCTTGCAGATTTCCTCACCAGTCAATACAGCAGGCTCCCATGATGACTGGGATGAACCATTTGGGTCCCCAAGGAGTCCCCTCAGGAATTCGACCCAGCCAGATACTGCCTGACCAGCAGCAGCAGCAGTACCTGCGGCAGCAGCAGCAACAGCAGCAGCAGATGCTGAGGGTGAGTGGTTGCTGACAGGAGAAAGGCTGCTGGAGTGGCTTAGCAAACACTGCTTACCTGTCAACAGCGCTGTGCTCTGCCCCTCTGTGCCCAGAAGGATGTCAGCTCAGTTGAGGACTGTCTGTAATAATTTGCTAGGCCATTCTTCCTTCCTTAGAGGTGGCCACTTCTGACAGAGAGACCTGCTGTGCTGTCTTTTGCTGGCCACCCAGCATGAGCTTAAAGGAAAGTTAAGAACAGGAAAGGTTTAATCTTCTGTGGCCTGCATCCTGCTTCTTCCTATTCTAGCTGAGCCCCTAGCATCGTGCAGAAAGCTTGCTTTCATAGAAGTTAAGTGCTGCAAGAGCTAGACAGAAAATGAAAATCCCTGTGTCCACACCAGGCTAGGTAGAATTCTTTCCTATAAGATCCTTTTCAGGGGCATGTTTACATTTTCACAAGATCAAAGTTTGAATCACAGTTTCCAGGGGCAGAAAGTCTGGTATGAATCATGAATCAATCCGTGTACTCCACATCTAACAGTAGATGATAAAAAAGCAAAACAAAAAAAAAAAACCAAAACAACTGATTCATTGAGCTTTGAGGTCTAGAACTAGGTTTGGATAAGTTCACATGCATGTGCCAACAGATGGAAGTATTTCATAGGTTTGCATTATGGCCTTATGAATAACAAATACCCATATGGTGTACACTTTAGAGTTACAGAAATGCATGGAATTGAAAGAGAAACACAAAAATAGGAAATTGGAGGTTACTTGGTGAGTTATGTACCTTACAACAAGGCCTAGCAAGCCTGTAGAACATGGGCAACCTTTAAATGGCACAGAGCAACGACACTTTTCTGAGAGTAAGTGCCTCTGTCAGCAGTATCTGGGAATTGCTGCCATGCACTGGACAGGAGATTCCTGTAGTGCAATCAGCAGCTTTGAGTTCTTTTGGTGAGTAGCACCTTCTGACTATTCAGTGGGTTTCTTTTGGCATTCCTCATTGTATTTAGAAAAAGAACATGCCTCAGACAAGCCACTAGCACTTCTCCTAGCTCAGTAACTTTGTGTATACCTTCAGTTTTTAGCTGACATCGCTTGGTTGCTCAAAAAAAAAATGTGGAGCGTCCAAGATGTCTGCAGTTACAGTGACTCTTCTGCGTTATCAGGGGCATACCAGGTGCACAACAGACTCCTGGTGCTTTAGTTGACTGTCATCGTGCAGCCTCTTGTAGAAAAGATGTATGGCTTTTTGGTTTGCTTCCCATGGGTGGTAGTCAGCTGGAGCTAGGACACTAAATCAGGAGGGATCTCTTGGCTCATTTTGTCACTTATCTTTCTTGTTATCTGCTTATCCAGGTCAGAGCATGCATTTCATGAACCTAAGTGACCAAACTGGTTTAAGATGGAAGCTGGGAGGCTGGTCTAGAAATACACTGCCTTTGATGGGTAGAATCCTTGATCCAAGCTTCAGTGTGTTTCTGGTATCCAGTTATTACTGTCTGCCATGTCCTGTTGTTTACTGGCTCCTCTTTCTTTCTGCTGCTTGCCCAGTGTATTCCTAGGGAGCACTTGCATCTTTCACAGGTCAGGTTTTTCTAACATCTCTCTTAAGATATTGTCCTTTCTCCTGATCATGTTTCTGTCTGTTTTCTGAGTCTGTTTGAGGTTTGAACTGTTTGTGCCAGAATTGTACCTACCATCACCATGTTTTTTTTATGACAGCTGTAGTAGTTTTCTATTTTTGCTAGAAGCTCTTCTGCTCATCTGGAGAGTTTAAAACTACCTCAACAGGTGGGAGAAATATCTGAAGATTAAGAAGCTGTTTGGGGAGAAATGAAGATCTTTGAGATGTGTGAATATTTCTGCCTTTGTGTATTCTTCCTGTAACCAGTTCTGCTAGCATTTAGGTTGGAGCATTGCACTCAGTTTTATCTACATCCTTTTACCAAAGTGCAGCACCATCGTGAGTGGCAGAGAAGGACAGTGAGGTGGGTCAGAGAGCTGGGAAATGTGTGAGAGGAGACAAGGCTGAAACAGCTGAGTTTTCAGTTAGAGAAGGAAAACGAGCAGAATTTCTCAACTTCTGACTTTTTGAAAACAAACACACACAAAAACAACCTTCAGCTAACTTGGCTGTAGGACAAGAGATGACCTTAAGCCATGACCTGAAAACAGGTTGCGTACAGAGGCTGCAGGAGCTCTGTTGATGTGTTTGGAGATATTTTTAGAACAGGTCAGGCAAAGACTCAGTGAAGCAGGTATTGCTGATCTTACTAGGAGGCAGGAGCAGAACTAGCTAACCTCAGGAGACTGCTCTTAGTGGTTTTCTATTCTTGTATTTGTGTTTGCTCCTACTTATTCTCCAGCTGACCAGTAGACCTGTAGTTCTCTTCCTGCCTTCTGCTGAAGCCCCATCTTGCAGAAGAATTTTGTTACCTTTCCTTTGTTTCATGCAGTTTCTCGGCCTGGGGTGGGAAGGTCTTGGTGAAATTTGTGTAATTTAGGTACTTGTAAGGAAAGTGGTGTAAGAGTATGTTACTGTGATGGAATGCTCTTTCCCCTTTTCAGCCCTTGTGCAGTGCTCTGATAACCCTTCTTTTCTGTCTATACAGCAGCAACAGCAGCAGCAGCAGCAACAGCAGCAGCAGCAACAGCAACAACAGCAACAGCAGCAGCAGCAGCAACCACCACCACCGCAGCCACAGCCCCAGCAGCAGCCCCAGGTCTCCACAGTGCCTCAGCCACAGGCGCAGGGCCAGCCCCCAGGGCTGGGGATGCAGGCTCTTCCCCCCCAGCAGCCCATCGTGAGTGTTCCCTTGGAGACAGAGGGATGTGATAGTCCAGCACAAACCCAACTGTGCTCCACCTGCATCCTCCCCCTTCTCCTCCCCTGCTTTTCCCAGTGTTGTGTGAGTGCTGAGGCTGCCAGCCGTGTTGTGGCTGTAACTCACTTTCTGTCTTTGCAGTTCCAGCGCCAGGGCCTTCAGCAGACGCAGCAGCAGCAGCAAACAGCTGCTCTGGTTCGACAGCTTCAACAGCAGCTTTCCAGTAAGCCTTGGTGCTCTTGATTCCGTCTGTAGTCAGTCTCTTTCCTTGTCATTCTCCATTGCAGCTACCCTGGTGCAGGAAAGCAAGGCCAAACCATGCTGTCTGAGGCCATAAGCGATACTGGCAGGACAGTGGCATCAGGACGTGGAGCCCCTGGCCCTAGGGGGCACAGCAGCAGGGCAGGCAGTGCTGCCAGCACAGGAACGACTTTCCAGACCTGCTGTGTGCAGAGTGATGAGGGAGCCTGAGCCTTTCTAGAGGCTACCATGCAGCATTAAAGCATTCAGAGGTGCTTCCTCTGCTGTGAATGACCTCTGAGAGGCTCAGGGAGGCTGTAGTCCTGGGGTGTTCATTGGTGGCTGATCCAGAGGTGCTGTGATTTGGGTCAGGCTTCTTGGAGGCAGGCAATGCAGTCTGAAGCACCACTTTGTGCTCGTTGCTTCTGTGGCTGCTGTCACAGGCAGGGTAATGGTATGGATGGTTTTTGTGGTCTGCCACTGTATGAGTGCTTTTATAATCAGTATCGAAGTGCTGGCTTGGGGGATAGAAGCAAAACCCAGTGCCTGTACTGCTCCCTCTGCACCACCTGCTGCTTTACTGTAACCTTCCTGGCTTTTGTGCCATAAAAAATGGCAGCAATGCTATGAAAATGCCCACGGATAAAGTGCACTGCTTTTGTGCAAGTTGTACTGTGTGAGCTGTAACCGTGCGGTGGGGGCTGGGAAAGGGCTCGGAGCTGACAGCACTCCTTTTTTCATGCTGGGCCACCATTTCTATGGCAGCCAAGGTTGTGAATGCTTATAGCTCAATGTCAACTGGAAATACATTTGGCAGATTTTGATCTGTCTGCTTGGTTAATTCAGTTGCTTAAATTGGTTATGTCTCAGAGCAGGCTTGTGCTTGAGAAGTGCTTGTTACAATCGGGGAGGAGGTGTTTCTTTCCCATAGGGTTCACACATGACAAATGTCTGCAACAGATAATGGCCAAGTGTTGGTACTTACACTTAACTCCCCGACAGAAAGTTCTCAGTCCTTGTGACAAAAAAGAGAAAACAGAAGTTTTAATGTGCTAAGTTTGCTACTAGCCTGATTCACAAACCACGAGTCTGTGCAAGGATCCCAGCCAGGACACTCAAGTCTAAGAAGATCTCATTTAAGCATCTGAATGTAATGGAATAGCCATATTTCTGCATCCTGTCTGCACAGCGAGCAGAGCGGGGTTTTATATGGAACGGATGCGTGGGTCCAATGCAGCCATGTGTCAGCATGCAGCTTCCATGCTGCCTCAGTGGGTTTGCATCGGTTCCACCAGGAGCCATCTGGAGCTCTTATTTGTAGTGGCTGGGGTGCAGTGGAAAGCAGGACATCACCAAGGACATCTCGTAGGAGAGCAACAAGAACCCCTTGGGCTCAGCGTGTGCTGGGTTGGGAGGCTCTGAGTTGATTCTGTGCTTTTGTCCAGCAGCGTCAGGGAGGAGAGTGAGCTGGTCTGGTTGCACTGGTCTTTACTCAGTCTGCAGTGTCAGAGTTGCTGATTGGGATTCCAAAAAAAAACTCACAGGATTTTATTAATCACACAACACCCAGCTACTCTATTTTGTGATACACACTGCTCACATCAGCTTTGGAAGTTGATGAGGTTCTTAGGATAACCTTGCTGTGTTTCCTGCCCCTTTTGTGCCACCTGTTAGTCCCGTGGCATGTCTTTCATTGCACCTGGACGCCGTTATGGAGTCAGAATGTAAAACCTTCACCTCCTCTGGTTTCTGGGTGTATCCCAGGTGACACAAGCTGTCTGAACAGTTTGTTTGGCTGCAGGTGCTCTGCAGGTCTCTCTTCCTCAAAGAAATTGGGGTCCTGACTGCGCTCTGAGCTAAAGCCTCAGGCACGCGAGCAGCACAGGGATATCCTGTGTTTGTGACACAGCCTCAGAGCCACACTGCTGGCGTGGGGAGGGAAATCCTCTTGCTGGAACAAAACCTTGTGACCGTGTAACTCTTGCTCTCCACAGATACACAACCACAGCAGAACAACAACCCCTTTGGGCGCTACTGACCTGCAGTGCTTCAGCCTGGACCAGGGTGCAGACATCACCGTGGGCTGGACGCAGCTCTTCAGCCAGACCTGGGATCTGGGGCCGCTGCCAGCCCTGCTCTCATGCTGTGCCCTGTGCTGTGCTGCCCATCTCGCAAGGAGATGCCAGGAGGATGGTTTTATTGTACAGAGGAAATGTTTTTACTATCCGATTTCTACAAACGTTTCTGGAGATCCCTTGTGGCCGATAGTCTCCCTTCCCACTTTGGTTTCAGTTTTTACTCCGTTTTTAGTATTTTTGTTAAAATAATGATTAAGACATTGTAAAATTTTGTACTTTATTTATACCAGATGAACCCTGTACTACAGACATTCTCGGATGAATACAGAGAGCTTACTTTGCAAAAGGAGTGTGTATTCAGAGCCTGCTTTTCCTCCCAGCTTCCCAGTGCATCCCGGCACCACCTCTGCACATGGTCTTTATCTCCTCCTCAGTAGAACTGATGTCTGCATTTTCTGCTTTTGTGAATGGGTGCGTTGCTGAAGCAGAGCAATTTGGGTTCTGAAAGCAAGCCTTTCTTCTCTATTTGTTTCATAAGCTGACGTTTCCATGCTTGCTAGGGTTTGTGCAAACTCCATAGGGTTCATATGCTGATGGAGAGCTTTACTTGCAGTCTATGGCATGTGCAGGTTTAAGAGCAAAGAGGGAGGTAAACCAGAGTGCTGCTGAGTGCTACCAAGCCCAGCTTCCCAGGCATAGCAGTAACCAGAGCTGCTGTTCTGCAAGACTGGGAGGAGCTGCAGCCCAAATGTACTCAGAACAGTACATCTCTCAGCGCAGTTCTGCTTATAAGCCCCAAGGCTCCAATGTTAGCTCCTTCCCAAGTGCTTTTTCCGGATGGCTAAAGTGCTGGATTCTCAACTTCTGACCCAGCTAATGCAGCCTGCTGGTGTGGAGTCTCATCTGTCAGTGTGTGGCAGGCTGCTTGGGCTTTGCTTAGTTGGAGCTCTAGTGCCCTGCCCGACTGCTGTCTTCTGAACCTGAAAACCACCCCCACCAGCACCCTCCTCTCCTTGGTTCTTCTGCAGCAAAACTGCAGTTCCTCTGATATGGTTTTCTTGACCGTTATTTTTCTTCTGCTCTGGGTGGGTGGAATCTGGTGAGTCTTGCAACGGCGTGTGAAGGAGCTCCACTGAACCTCAAATGTAAGGAAAAATAAGCTGATGAGGTTTACTTGCAGTACGTAGGGTAGGGTGAAGAGGAGCAGGTGCCAGGCTGTGTGAGCTGGAAGGAAGGGAAGGTGGGGCTGAGCCTTCAGTTGTGCTCAGTGAACGCCCCAGGGAGCGACTACGGGGCAGAGAGCCTCCGCAGGCTGAGCTCCTGGGCTCTGCCCACTGCCGGAGGCGCTCCTCGCTGGGAGCACGGGCTGCCAGGCCAGCTCCATGGCTCGCACCCCCCTTTACCCTCTGCATAGGGATGGAAGGTTTCTGGCTGTGGGACTGATGGAGACAGACTCCCTCGTTAATGAGAACGGACGGTTGTGTGCAGGGTGACTTCTGTTCGTCGCCGCTTGTCCCCTTCAATGAGGATCAGTCTCGGGGTGCACATCGGCTGCCTGCTGGGGCTCTGCTCACCCCCAGCGTGACCGCGGTGCCACCGAGGAAAACAGGAGGGCTGGGGCAGGAGGGATCGTTCCCCGTGCTCCATCCTTGCCGGGGCCGCGAGAGCAGCAGCGTGGGCGAGCTGGGCGCTGCCCGTGGGCAGGCTGAGCCCCCCTCTGCTCGTCTCCTTGCTGCCCGCGGCCCCCTCCTCTCCCGGCCCTGGGAGGCGGCTGAGCCTGCGCCAAGCGGCTCTTGGCTGCTGCCTCCTGCATCGCTGCATGCCGGCGCTGGGAGCGGGGCGGCTCTGCGGCAGCCCGAGCGCGGCGGTGCTGGCGGAACCCTGGGTGGCCCCGGGCTGCGGCCATTCCCTGCCTGCCTCGAGGCTGCAGGGGATGCAGGGTCAGGGCACGGGGCTGTGCCCAGCTTGGTGCGTGCTCTGCAGCCCCTCTGGCTGTGCTGCACGCTAACGCTGAGCAGAGGTGGTTGTAAGCAGCTCTGACAGCTTCCAGCCCTTCCGCTCCTTCCTAGAGTCGTGGCTAAATGCTGCTTAAGACACAGCCAGAGGGGATGGGGGGGAGGAGGGGAGTTATCACACACTGTCGGTGTGGAGGTGATGCTGGGCCTGCAGGAGGCTGCAGCTCGGTGGGCTCAGGGCTGTGTGTGGGTGGGTGATGCTGCACAGCTGTGCTCAGGTCCTGGGGCTGCAGCGATTGGGCATTAAATGGCAGCAGGTGGGCTGCAACAGGTCCTGCCTCCCCCTCCTCCTCCCCCCGCCCCCCATGCTGCGATCCCCACGTGCCGTGCAGCTTGTCAGCACTGTGAGAAGTGGTGCTGTGCAAGAAAATCGATGGCTGCCCGCTGGAGCTGAGCAGCTCCCGTGCACTGCCTGTGCAGTGCAATGCTGGTGGTGGGGTGCAGCCCCATGGGTTGGATTTGCTGGGCACTGAGATGCAGGGAGCAGCCTTGAAGCTGCTGCTGGGGCTGTTGGCTCACACGAGAGTGTGGGTACCACCATCCCGTTCGGCACTGGGCTGAAGCATGGGGTGACAGAGGGCAGCTCTGTGTGCAGTGAGCTGACAACAGAACGGTTGAGCTGCAGTCCATCTGTAAGCAGTGTTGGGGCACAGGACCCCCTCACTTGCTCCTACCTGCACTGTGCACGTGGCAGTGGCATGCAGGAGAGCTGCCACTAATAAAGGCCTGCCCTGAGCACAAACATCCAGAATGGGGCATGGCAGCCGGCTCTGCAGAGCCCGTGCCAGGTCCAGGCTGAGGCTCCAGCAGCCCCAAACACGCAGAGGTGTCTGCTGGCAATGGCGTGTCCTTCCCTGTGAGCAGAAACCACGGCTGACGCTGCCCTGGCGATGGCAGAGAGCTGCGGAGAAGGCAGACGCATCCAGCGAGACCCAAATCCGTGCCCTGCTTCCAATGATTGCTGTAATCCCATCAGGCAGAATGAAGCAGCAAGGTGCCCCGCCGTGGGCTGGGGGAAAGGTGGCTGCTGCTGGAGGCTGTGCGTGGCACGGAGCAGCCCTGTGCTGCGGGGGAACAGCGGGGAAATGGGGGCAGCTGGGGGGAATGTGTCACGGAGCACAGCTCTCTGTGGGCTGTGTCTGCTGAGCCCGGAGCTCTGTGCCTGCCATTGGGGGGTGGGAGGGGGGCCGTGCCCGGCCCCAGAGCTGAGGCTGAAAGCGGGGATTCCAAAAGGGAGCTGACGGACCCTCCCGGGAGGTGGGAGGGGAGGGGCGGGGGCTGCTCCCATGGCTATGGGACAGCGCGCCCAGGGGGAGCCCCGATGGGTGAGGGCTGTGCGGGCACCGCAGGGCTGCGGCCGGGGTGGGTGCGAGGGGGGTGTACCGGGGGGGGCACGGAAGCGCTGCGGGGCCGCCCAGGGATGCTGAAGGACATGCGGTGCGGCGGTGCCGGTGGGGCCGTATCGGGGGTGCCGGTACCGCCGGGCTCGGTCCCGACACCCGCTGCTCTCGGGGACGGTGCGGCTACCGGGGCCGCTCGGTACCGCCGGCGGCAGCGAAGGGGTGCAGCGACGGCGGCCCCTCCCCCGCCCGCCCCCGCCGTGCTCGCGCCGCGCGCTCCCGGTGCGGGGTCGGGCCGGGCTGAGCGCAGCGCGGGGCGCGGAGCAGCCGCCGCCGCCCCCGGGATGGCCCAACCGCGCCGCCGCCCCCGACGGTGAGTGCGGCCCGACGGCCCCGCGGGGTCCGCACCGGGGAGGGGGGAGAGAGGGGCGGGGGGGGGAACCCGCGGGGGGCGGCGATGGGGATCCCGCGGGGGAGGGCGGGGGCGGCGGCTCCCGGTGCCGCCGTGCGCGGTGCGGGGCGGCGCGGCGGGGGCGGGCGGGCGGAGCGGCGGTAACGGCGGCGGTAACGGCGGGGGTTAACGGGGCCGGATGAGCGGCCGCGGCGAGCCGGCGGGTTGCCATGGCGACGGGCTGAAAGGGGGATTGTGCGACCGCCCAGCTGCGCGGCCCCCCCCGGCCCGACCCACCCGCTGCGGTGCGGTGCGGTTCGGTTCGGTTCGGCGGGGCTCGTCCCCATCCCGGCCCCGCACCGCCCACAGCGCCGCGCCGGGGGGACCCCAAACCGCGCCCGTCCGTCCCTGAGCGCGTGGTGCGGGGCGGTGCGGGGCGGTGCGGCCGCCGCGTGTGTGCGGGAGCGGAGCTGCGCGGGGTCCCTCCGCGCTCGGCGCCGCCGGCGGCGAAAGGAGAGCTGTGCGGGCACCGGGCCGTGCGGTACCGCTGTGGCGCGGCGTCCCCGTCCCGAGGCCGTCCCGGCAAAGCCCCCTCGTCGCTGCGATTCTCCTCCCGTCCTTTGAAGGCAGAAGCGCCCCGCACGGCGCGGGGGTGCGCGGGAGCCCCCGGGGAGCGCCGTGCCGCCCTCGGTCCCCGAGCATCCCAGCCGCGGGGCGCTCCCTCGGATAGCGGATCCGCAGCCACCGGAGCCGACGTCTGCCCGACGGTGAAGCGCTGACATTTAGAGGTCACGCTTTTAGCACTGTGCATGTCTTTGCTTCATTTGCATTTGCAGTTAGCCCAGATCTTGGCTTTGCCGCTCGCATGTGCGGTTGTCATGGTTACCTGTACATGGTTCCATGCGGAGTTGGGTTGGACACCTGCGGGCGCGCAGCTCCGCGCCTCTCCAGCACGGGGCAGAGCCGGGGGGCAACGGATGGAGCATCAGGCACAGCCGATGCTGCGCTGTGCCATTCCAGCACCGTCCGCCTGCACACAGCCCTTCTTTCTCACGAATCTCGAGTGTGGGGCAGCGCTGCTGGAGGGGAGGCTGAGCGCCCCGCACCTTGCAGCTCGGTCTGCTTTTTTCCAGACCCTCCGTGTGAAATGGGCAGGATGCAGTCCAGGGGAGTTCCCACCGGGGTGAGTCCTTGAGAGAGGGCACAGGAATGGGGGCTGCCCGGTCCCTGTTGGTGTTGTGTCCCAGTGGAACACGGAAGGATGCAGCTGGGAACCGGTGTGAGTGGGCACGTGGAGCACAGCCTGCTGCTTTCCACGGAGCGGCCGTGGAGGAAACAGGAATTCACAACAAGGTATAGGAGGTCTGAGCGTGCCATGCCGGGGCTGTGCAGGGTGCAGCAATGGGTGCCTGAGAGCACAGGGCAGGGATAGCCAGGCTCTGCTCTGAGGGCTTCCAGTGCAGTGGTAGTTTGAACCCAAATCGCTCAGCCCCCACAGGGAAGCTGGGATGAAGCAGGAGCCACGGAAGGCAGCAGAGCTCGTGGCTGGAGCTGCCAGGACCCACCTGGAAGCGTTCCCTGGTGAGCAGGGCCATGCTGCTGGTTTAGGCACTGTCTGGGCTCAGCAGAGAGGTGGTGGTGCAGTGCACGGTGCTTCGCCCTGCAGCACGTGGGAGCTCTGCCCTTGCTCTGTGTTGTGTTTGCTGTGTTGGCTGCGCTGCAGGGAGCGGGCATGGGGAGATGTGTGAGAGCAAAGCTTTGTGCCAGGGAGCGGTGTTTGGGCTGGGGCTGCTTGGTGAGGAGCTCTGGGAGTGCTGGTGAGGAAGCTTTGCTCCTGACACTGCAAAATGCAGAGCAGCATAGAAACATCTGCTGCCTCCAAACCGTGTCTCATTGTGGGGACAGCCTGTAAGGTGCCTGGCATGTAGGGCAGCAAAGTGTGGGGCAGCTGGGCAATGGGGAGGTCCCAGGGCTCAAGGGGAGGGGGCTCCTGAGAGTGTCCTTCAGTATCAGGGTCCCTCCTGTGCAGAGCACTGCAGGGGCTTTGCGCAAGGTAACATATTGCAGAAAGCAGAAGCATTTTGGAACCTGCAGTGAGATCTGTGGGTCGGTCACCATGGGGTCAGCCGGGACCCAGTGCTGGAAGCTGCTCTGTGTCTGTCTTCACCCTGCCCTGGGCCCTTAGGCAGTGCCCACGAGCTGCAGCTTTGGGGCTCTTGGGGCTGATAAGAGATCCAACAGAAACAGGGTTTGCTTCAGGTCTCTGTATCCAAAGGCTTGGGGGGCTCATTGGGGTGTTCAGGTGCCAAGATCGTGGTGCAGCTGCAGCAAGAGACATCTGAAGGCTGACAGCATCTGAGCAAGGCAGGGTTCTTCAGGCTGGAAAAGAAACAACAAAAGATGGATATGATACATGTACAGGAATCACAGGAGGCCAGCAGAGCGGGGATGGAGGTTAACTGCTCCCTGTTTCTTTCCATGCGAGTACAAGGTCACATCAAATGCTGCTGGCGGGAGGTGCAAACCAGGAGGAGGGGTATTGCCTCTCAGCAGCGTGCTGCCGGGGCACAGGAGTCCTCAGAACAAGGTGTTGTGAACAGTGAAACCTTTTGTTGGCTCCAGCAGAAATGGGACAAGTTCAAGAAGGACAAGAGGTTCCCCGAGGACTGATAAATACACAGAGATGCACTTGGCCAGCTGCTGAGCTGCAAATTGCCCGTGCTTCAGACGAACAGCAAGAAAGCACACAGGGCAAGGTGGGCCCTTGGTTTGATCCGTTATCTCCATGATTGGGAGCCAGCAGGGAGCATGGAGATCAGGGCAGCCCTTATCGCACCCCACTTTGAGTTGTTCCCCTGACACAGGGTGTCCCACAGAGCACGGGGTGCTCTATCTCATGCAAGCTGCATTCTCACCCCACTGCTGCCCCAGAGCTCATTGTACACAACGGGCACTCAAGATCCCATTTTCACTTCTCCCATCTTCCCTATGCTAGCCCTGCACTGCCTGCTCCGAGAGCAGGATGCTTCCCCTTCTCTGTCCCTGCTGCCCCTGTGGCCCATCATGTGTCCTGCTCCATCCTCAGCTCCCAGGGCATCCACAGGCTGCCTGATTTGCTCCGGTTCAGCTTATTTCTTAACACTAGGCAGCCTTTACAGTAAAACACATTAAAGGATTTCTGCCAGAGGTTTTAGGCTTTCCGCTTTTCATGCTTGAAGATAGAAAACAGGGGAGGAGAAAGCTACAAGGGAAAAATATAACATACATTTTGGATTAAATTTAAACAGCCTTCTTTCCTTGCTGCTGGCTTGCCCAGCCTCGAGTCCTCATGAGCGTAGGGGATTTTCAGAGCCATCTCTCTGCTGGCCAGCCACACATCCCTCGTGTTCTTTGTGGTCTTCTGCTCCATCATTTCAGCTGTGGTGGGCTTTTGCCCCCAGCTTTGCCCCCGGAGTCATCCTCGGAGGAGGAGGACAGATGCAGAGGGGCGGGGCGGATCCTGCAGCACCTGTGCCTGATTCGAGGGCACACAGTGTGAAATTCAATTTGTAGATAAGCTGTAACAGGCCCTGGTGTCTGCGGGAGCCAGGCGGTGTCTGGAGCAGCCCAGGCTGCATGCATGGCGTGTCCTGCCTGCCAGCGCCCGGCCGGGCTGACGTCACCTCGTGCTGCTGCAAGATGTGGCTGCTCGGAGCCGTGCTGTGTTCTCCCAGGGTCTGCAGCCCCGCAGGAGCCCCAGCAGAGTAATGCTGACCCAGACTCATCCCCGGTCCCTGCACAGGGGCAGGACGCAGCTGGCAGAAGGATGCAGATGCTCCGTTACCAGCAGCAGCAGACAAACAGGGTGGCTTGCAAGGGTAGTTACTGAGCGGGGCTGGTGGATGATAATTTCCCACCTCCCCACCTTCATCTTCTCATCTTCCCTTACTGATGTTTCCAGCGAGCCCTGCTTGCTGGAGGATGCAGAAGGAGCAGGCACTGCGCTCTCAGTTTGTGCTGTTTCTCCATTCTTCCCATGCGTTGCCCCGCTGGGTGCAGCTCCCTTCCTCCCGCCCCACTCCAGAGCTGTTTGGGTTTCCCATCCCCGAGGGTCACCGAGCAGTGGCTGTCATCCCAGGAGAGCCACAGTGCTGCCAAGTGGTGGATCACAGCTGGTGCCACCAGGGCTGAATGGGCTGCAGTGTAGTGACATTGGGACGATCCCAGTATTCCCTTGCCACTCGTGGCTTTCTAGCATACCTGACCCCTCCTGCTGTGATTCCAGAGGAGTGGATCTATCTGGATGCTGTGTGCACTGCTTGCACAGGGATTTGCTGTCCCTCTGGAGCCGCTGTGCTCCATTGCATTGCCTCGCTGCCTTGCAGGCTGACCTGGCATCCCATACTGCAAGGCAGGGTGGTGCAGGAAGTTGATGCCAGATAGCTTGTAAGCTTATCTCTGCACAGGGAAACTGAGTCACTGCAGAGTGATTTGGCTTTCACGGAAAAGCCGGTTCCTGCTTCTCTCCAACTATTTTCCTCATGTTTATTCTTTGGCCCGGTATTGATTGCCTTCAGTCTGGATCACCTCCGTGACCTGGCTCACAATTCCACCCACAAAACTTTGCTGAGCTGACAAATGGCAGTAGGCAGTGATATGAGGCAGAAATAGGTGATTGGGACAGGTGACAGTACAGGAAACAATCCTTTATCAGCTCTGCTAGTGGGACCGGAGGTTCTTACAGCCACATTCCTGATTACAACCAGTGATTAAGTGGTTTTGGCTTGCTGCTTTGAGTCAGTAAAAGTGAAACACTGACGGCTTATTTTGGGTGTAGCTATTCCTGTTCAAAGCACTCTTGGATTTTCTTGTCCACCCTCTCCAGTCGCATTTGCAGGAAGTCTTTGTATTTTAAGCTGCAGTCGGTTCCTCTCTGCCCAGCCCACCTCCTTACATTTATAGAGCCTCCTCCAGACCACGCTATTCCATGGGAAGCATTGGCTGTGCATGCATATTGCTCCCTGGTGCTCTCAGCTTTCCTTGAGGGATGTGGGAGACGTCCTTGTGTTGTGTTGTTAGCACAGGCAGAAGCCAGGGGAGGGCAGAGCTTGGGGCGAGCTGCCCTTGATCCATCTGGTCATGAGCCTTGGTGTCCAGAAAGGAGCTCAATGGACTGGTGTACAAGGAAGCTTTGTAGAAGGACATGCCATCAGCAGCTGGGTTTCATTCTTACTTTTTTATTTGGGGCATTTCAAAAGCTTCATCGCATGAAGCCAGCCTATCTGTGGCACTGATGTCTCCTTTCTTTATTAAATATCAATCCTGCTGTTGATAAGAAAGATGAACATGTTTGGACGCAGAGTTTTGGAAGCTTATTCCTCTGAAAAAGTGTCTTGTGTTTGTGTGATTGCTTCCTAACGAGGCTCAGTCATAACGATTAGTGTTAACCAAAAAAATGGGGTGGTTGGTTGGGAGAGGATGTGGAAACCGCTACTCCAGCAGATGCGAGGGGGATGGCAGCGAGCAGCTGGGATAATGTCAGTGTGAAGCTGGAGAAGGAAGTGTGGGGAGCTCTGCTTGCGCCGACAGCGTGTGCTTTGCTGGGTGAGATTTGCACTCCAGTCGCTATCTGCCGAGTGTTGATCTCAGATCTGCGAGCGAGCTTATATTGCTTTAAAGTAGGTGCCTGGTGCTTGTTTGTGATGTGTTGGAGAGTGAGCATGTTGTCTTGGCGTGAACCCTGCACGGATGCCAAGGGCTCGCTGAAAGCAGATTGTCAGTTTGCTCTCGAGCAGACGTCTGGAAATTCGGGGGTTCTGTGGATGCTTGCACTGTCGGTTAACCTGCTTGCACAGAGTGAGTGTTGGAGTAACTCTGTCATTTCCAAAGCTCTGCTTCGCTTCTCCGGGCGGCGTTGTCCATGTAGGTGGTGGTGCGGGGCTCTCGGCTCCCGGTGCTGAACGGACAGCTCCGGGCCGCCCGGGCAGCGGCTGTTGCTGGGGGGAAAAGCGATTCCCAGGGGGGTGGGCATGGGATGGGACCCTAGGGCAGTGGTGATGGCACCGAGATGGTGGAGCTCGAGGAACGTCTGGACAACGCTTTACAACAGAAGGTTTGGATTTTGGGTGGTCCTGCATGGGGTTGGGCTCAGTGGTCCTTGTGGGTCTCTTCCTGTTCGGGTTCTTCTGTGGTTCGAGGATTCCAGGAGTGGCTGAGGACATGGCTGAGGACACTGGGTGTTGTGAGGCTTGGAGAATGGGAGGGTGAGAGGTGACCTCCTTACTCTCTACAGCTTCCTGAGGAGGGGGTGTGGGGAAGGAGGTGCTCGTCTCTTCTGGTTTCTAGTGACAGAATGGCTCAAATCTGAGCCAGGGAGGTTCAGACCAGTCATTAGGAAAAGGTCCTTCAGTGAGAGGCTATTTGGCAAGAGAGCAGGCAGTAGAGAGGAGGTTGATGCCCCATACTTGTCCATGTGTGAGGCGTTTGAGCAATGCTCTCAGTGATGTGTTTTAACCTTGAATTGGCCCTGAAGTAGTCTGACACTTGGACTCGGTGATTTTTGTAGCTCCTTCCAACTGGCACTACTCTGCTCTCCTCTGTTCTATCTGTCCTGCCAGCCCATTTAGGTCGCCCTACAGCAATGCCCCATCTGGCTATTGCAAAGGGCGCAGGAAGCAGCATGTGCAGCATCCCTATTGCAGAGGCTTCTCCTCAGGGCTCTGTGATCTGCCAGCCTGGGTCAGGCGCTCCTCCTTGGCTGCCAGTTGTTCTGGCTGGGGAGCAAGTGCATGTGTGTCTGTGCCAAGGCCATGGCATTGTGTTTGCTGTTTAGACAGTGGTTCTCATTAGCCTCTGCCCCTGCAGAGAAGCATTTGTGAACTGAATCTGTGCAAGCAGCAAGGTGAGGGAGAGAAAAGCCGCTGCCGTTTCTTTGTGCTGAGATCAGGGATGCCACAACGTGAGATAATCCAGATTATTCCTACCCAGAACGTGGCACTGAACGGCCTACTTCCAGCAGCTGTCTGTGAGCAGCACAGGAGCCTGGCAGCCCACCAAGAGGCTGCTGCTGCCCTCTTCGCAGCCAGAATCCGTCCCATGGAGCCTCTTGCTAACACGGAGCAGATGCTGGCTGTGCACGTGGCCCCAGCTTTCTGCACGCTCCTGGGACGCAGTGAGTCGGAAGGCCAGTCGCAATTGAGCCCAGCCCAAGGTGAACGGACCTGAGCCCAAACTGCCCAGGCTTGCAAGCACAGTTGTCCTCGAGTCCTCTATTGAGGCCGCCAGCTGCTTGCATTGGCAGTATGGGTGCTGACTGCCCGCCGTCCCCACTGCAGTGCTCACTGCTTGTCCT
Source organism: Meleagris gallopavo (assembly GCF_905368555.1). Taxonomy (NCBI): domain Eukaryota; kingdom Metazoa; phylum Chordata; class Aves; order Galliformes; family Phasianidae; genus Meleagris; species Meleagris gallopavo. The sequence goes on along the minus strand of NC_139412.1, from coordinate 2,287,450 downwards.
TCAGCAGTACTGCCATTCTGCCTAGTGATGCTGAGAAACTTCCTGCATTTTTGGAGCTTCTGGTGCTAAACCGGAGCTGGAAAGGAGCCAGGCTATGCCACCCACTGGGTTTGTGCCTTCTGGAGCAGACAGGAGCAGGGCATCAAACGATGCGCTGGATTCGACACCAAAAATATCTGAAAAGGCTGCAGAGTGGGCGAGGATAGGGCTGCTTTCCTCCTGGTGTCCTTCCCGAGGCAGCAGGCTCTGCTCCTTCATGAAGGACCTGCTGTCACAGCAGGAGACCATTGGCACCGCAGCAGAAGTAGCACTGAAATCCTCAGTTTCTAAAGATTTGGAATAATGTTTTTTCTATTCTGAATGGGAGCTCTCGAGGATTTTGGCACGTGTCTGGGAGTTGTCAGAGTGCTTCTGTCCCGTGTATGTTCCTGCAGTGTTGAGGAACTGAACTGACACTCCTCGTGAGGTCTCTCATCTTCTCCCCAGGGCAATGGATGCGCAGTGAAGTGTCTCGTAGGCTTCTGGTGCTCAGCTTTGTTTAAGCATTCTGATGCTGTGGGTAGAAGTTAGGAAAGGCAAGTCACAGGGAAGCATCTGGTGATTGGAAGCAAATGAGAGTGAGGTTTGTGACTGCTTTTCTTCTGAACCACTGGTGTGACTGTGGTGCTGAGCTATAGGAGGTCATTCAGATGATGCTGGGCGCTGGGGAAGACCTGCAGAGCACAGAGGACAGCTGTGGTGGGCTCTGCTCTGCTGGGAGGCTCCCGAAGTGCTCTGCCCCATCAGAGCCTCCCAAATGCTGCCAGTTCCATGGCCAAGATGGCTGTTGTTTGCCTGGATGGCATCAAACAGAGGGCAGGGACAGAACAGGTCAGTCAGGGTAATGCAAAGTGTGTGGGACCGTGCAGGAGGGACTCAAAGGTATCCAGCTCTTCAAGTTGGAGGTTAGGAAGAATTTCTTCTTTGAAAGAGTGGTGCTGGACTGGCACAGGCTGCCCAGGGAATGGTGGGGTCATTGTCTGTGGAGATGTTCCAGAACCATGGGGATGTGACACAGAGGGACATGGTTATGGGCATGGTGGGGTGGGTTGGGTTGGGGTCTTAGTCATCTCTTCCACCCTGAATGAATCTAGGATTGTAAGGTGTCACTTGGTCCTTCCACCTGCCCTGCAGTGCCCTTTGCTGAAAATTGTGCCTTTGCCTTTTTCTTCTGCACACCTGTCTTTCCTTTCTTAATGTGAAATTGTTTCCTGCCTAGCACCAAGTTCAGCATCAGACTGTTCTGGGTGTTTTTTTTTGCAGCAGCCTTTGCATGTTATAAAGCTGCTGACATGTCTTGTCTGCACCAGCACCGGTCTCCCAGGCTTTTGTTCGAGGCCATGCTTTCTTGTGGCCTTGCTGGTCTTCTGCGGTCCATCTCAGCTGGCCCAAATCTTTTGGGGGAGTGAAGTGGCTCTTCAGAAGAGAACGTCATAATTGCTTCATGTATCTTTACAAGCTAGAGGAAAACAGAATAATTAAAGGCACTTCATATGTCTTTATAAGCTGTCCTTTCTCTCATCCTTCTGTGCTTGCCTGACAGTGACATGCTGGCTCGTGCTCCATCTGTGCAGCCCTGTGACCCTTCTGGCAGCAGTGCTGTTGCCTTTTCTCCCCCAGCCCACATTCATGCCGCTGGTTTCTCCCATCAGCGATACCTGGCCATGCCCATCCCCTCTGAGCCCTTGTTCCAGCCTGTCTGTTGAGTTCCAGCCCTGGCCTCCGAAGCACTGGGTGACGAGTGCAGATTTTAAAATGTACTCTGTTCTGTCATTTACATCATGCAGGGAAAAGCTGGGCGGTGGCAGCAGCAGGGCAGACCTGCCTGAAACCCTGTGCATCTCCTCTTAGTGTAAGCGAGACCCACCGCTAACCACCTATTAGTGTGCACGAGCTCTGGGGCACAGCGACACATCAGCCCAGTGGTGCTGCAGCTTCTGTGGGGTTTCTGTAGCATCGCTGACCAGGCACTGGCAAAGGTGTGGATCCAGCTCATCTGGCTGGCGCAGGGACGCCCGGCTGTGCATCTGCAACCGCAGCTTGGCGGGATCCGCCTGCTCAGGTTTCCATGGAGAGCGTCTTGTTGTTGGGGAGGGAGCAGCCTGGCAGACAGTACAGTCATGGAAATACCGATACAGCATTTGTTTTCCAAGATGCATGAATAAAATCATTAACAGTTAGCAGCCTCACTTCCTCCGCTCACACCACCGCCCTCGGCGGTCTGGCAGGACGACCCGGGATGCCCGCAGTGTCTTTATTCTCCAGGCTCCTCGCTCACACGCTCATCTTGGTACCCCCAGCTCGGCTGTATCTGCCCAAGTGAGCCGGGTCTCACTTCCAGTTGGCAGTCTCCATTTCCTACTGGCAGCCTCGACCACTCACGGGAGCAGCAGGAGAAGCCTTGGGCAGCTCTCCCTGGGGATGCTTAGCTCCCACATCTCATGGGATGCAATGAACCTTCCTCAGACGGAATGTCTCAGCTCAGATCTTTGTTACTGCACGTGCTTGGGAAGGCTGGTGAAGTTCCACTGAGCAGAGTGGAGGCGGCCATGTGGGGCTCCTGCATCCAACAGCACTGCTGGCGGCTGAGCCCTCGGTGGAAAGGGCTGAGCTCTGGTGTTCATGGCAGTCTGTCAATATTAAATTAAGGCTGAATTCCCATCCTAAATGTTATGTTAACACGAAGTTACAGCGGAGAGCGCAGAGCGCAGAACAGCAATATGAGGGTAAGATGTGTTCCGGGGGTATTGTAATCATCCCAAATGAGGCATTTGAAACCCAGGGAGTTCCAGATTTAGGGTTTGCATCATTTCTGTTTTTGTAATTGAAAAACAATCCAAACATAGGAAGGCTTAGGAGCGTGTGGCTGAGACTGTTTGGGTGCCTTTATTCTGCGCTGTGGGGACATGGGCAGATGGAGGAAAAAGGTCTTTAAAAAATCATGGAGCCAAATCTGGAATTACAAATGTTAAAATAGAGTGATCTGGATTTTATTGTTAGTGTGTTGTGGCTCTCCAAGGTAACATTAGGGTTGTTGGGTCTTGACTGTGCATTTCTGTATCAGGACATGTTTGGCTATTGCTAATGCAACTCACCTCTAATGCTTCACAAAGCTCATAATTTGAGACAATTGCAAATCCTGGAGCATAATTTTATTTGTGTTATGGATGTGTACTTGGAACTTTAATTCTGTCATAACAGACTTTTTTCCCTGTTTTTTTTTTAAGAGCTGTTAAAGGAGCCATGAGTGAGGATTAGAATATCGTAATAGCCAAACTCCAAAGGGCTGTAGGAAGAAGCATGTTTGGGTTATGGACTCTTTGTCATGGTGACCCATGGATCCACAAGGGTGGGAAGTGGGTGGTGAATTTAGCCCTGATTTTACAATACCTGGTGCTGTGAGAACCCTCAGCTGAGACTTCTGGGAGAAGCGGTGCCCAAAGCAATGCATGGCCATGGCTCTGGCAGAGCATGGAGCCAGGAAAGCCCCAGGGCTGTGGTGTGTGTGCTCCTACAGAGTGAGAGCGATGGCTGGGCAGCGAAATGGCTCTGCTGGGAGTTGCTATCGAAGCTGCCTGTAGCTTCCAGGCTTTCCAATGAGATATGACAGTCATTAATAATTTGGCTTCATCCTAACATGTGTCATCCAAAGGAACCTGGGTAGATGATGTAGGCTGGATATGTTGCTTTCCAGCAGTGCCGTACACAGCAGTGGGGTCTGAAGCAGCTCCAGAGCCCACACAAGAACGCAGCGACTGCAGCGTGCTGTGGGGGCCCAGTCTCATTGCACCCTGCAATGCTGCAAGGCAGAGTTCAGTGTTGTGCTGAAGCATTGCAGAGAATGTTGGATGAATGATGGCTTTTTTCTGGAGCTGGGGCAGTGACGGCAGCGCTGGCAGTGGTTCAGTAACAGAAGTGCTCGGGGTGTCAGAACACCTCGCCTCCCTCCCTGTATGCTTCTTTTGCTTCTGTGTTGTGTTTCATAGGCTTTGGCACCTGTTTTGGTGATAGAACACCAATGTAGGTCTTCTGCCCAGGTCTTGGTGTTGCAGTGGGTGCAGCCACTCCCTGCTGCTGAACCCCCCTCCCACCCCCCCCATCTGGAACTGCTGCTGTCTGCAGGCTGTGGAGCACGTCTGCTTTCCCAGCCTTGCTGCTCAGGCGGAGTGGATGCAGCAGCATGATTTTCTGGGTTGAGTGTTTCTTATTATGCCTGTCAGACACTGATTTCTGAGCCTGTTGTGTTCCCTGGGCATACCAGGAGGGCAGGCACAGCACAGGCCCATTTCCTTAATGACCGGCAGTGAATTGCCTGCACATGTGCAGTGCAGATTTGAGACGCCCTCCGTGTATTTTTTTTTTCTCTGCGGATTTTCCCCGTTGGATGAGGTGTTCTCCATTTGTGGAGTCCCTGCCCAGCTGAGCCTTTAACAGAGCGTCTTCCTTCCATCTGCACACAGCCCTTATTTTGTGCTCCAATTATTCCAAGGCAGCTCCACTCCCCTCCGAGCTTTGGAGAGATTTACCAGGTGGGCACCTGAGGATGTTCTGGGGCAAAATGGAGGTGCCCTGTCACTGCTGCCATCCCTGTCAGGGTAAGGAGATGTGGCTGAGATAAGGCCAGCAGCCTCTGCTCCCCTCCCCTAGCAGTGCCCTCAGCAGTGCACATGCACCCGGTGAGGCCAGGATGTGGCCTCTCACCAATGCTGGGAGCTCATGGGTGAATGTGGCCTCGGTGTGCACATCAAGGGAGCTGGGGGGAGGCGGGGAGGCCCTTACATAAGCCCTGCATGCAGCAGGAGGAGCGGGGAGGGGAAGGGCAGTGCGCTGAGAATCCAGGCAGCCTCCGGCGAGGGCTCCCCAGGAGCAGCTCTGTGCTGACACACGGCCGTCAGTCCCTGGCCTTGGCCATCCACCCATTATCCGTGTCCCCCACCGCCCTGCCTGGGGTGACGTGGAAGGGCTGCAGGACTGAAGCAGTGGCATGGAGGGGATGTGGCCCTGGGGCACTCTGGCTGTCACTGTCTTGCTCACCCTGCACTTTGCACTGTGGTGCTGGGAAATCCCTTGGTGGCATGGATGGATTCCATATGTGCAGATGGGTGTTGTCTGTGTTTCTGCACATGCTTGGGGCATATTGGCAGCTCTGTCTCCCGGAGCACCTTGGATGTTCCCCTGTATCTCAGCCATGGTTCTCACCTGGAGAGGTAAGCGCTGGCTCCTTCCCTAAAGCAGGACAGGGGCTTCTGAGCAGGGGATTAGTTTGTGCCCAGGTAAGATTGGGTGCCCACAGCTCTACCACCCTTTCCAAGATGTCTGCTGTTAATTCCCTCCATCTCTCCACAGCATCAGCAATCCCTGCCAAGTTGGGCCATTTGAAGGGGGACCGCAGCAGGCAGCTTGCAGGCTCTGAGAAGCAGTGACAAGTCTCTCTGGGTCAACATCCCTGAGTCGCTGGGTTCTCCTGCCCCAAGGATTTGGCTGTTCCTTCTGGACAAACCGGAGGCTTGCTGTCATGGGGATGCATTGAACCCTCACCCCAGGAGCTTCAGGCCTGGATGTTGGTGCTGCTCCTCCCGGACGATGTGGCTGATACTCTGGAGAAGCCCTCTCTTGCCCCCTGTTCTCCAAGTGCCTGAGCTGGTGGCCGGCTGGGACCTGCGTCTTGCCCTCTGGGTCCTGAGCTTCGCCTCGGTGGTTGTGCGCATGGAGGGCCAAGTCTACTCTCCCACTGTCAACACTCACTATGGGAAGCTACGGGGGGTGCGTGTGCCACTACCCAGTGAGATTTTGGGACCCGTGGATCAGTACCTGGGGGTGCCTTACGCTGCCCCCCCAGTTGGGGAGAAGCGGTTCATGCCTCCAGAGCCACCTCCCTCCTGGTCAGGCATCAGGAACGCTACCCACTTCTCGCCAGTCTGCCCCCAGAACATCCACAACGCCGTCCCTGAGATCATGCTGCCCATCTGGTTTACCTCCAACTTGGATATTGTGGCCACCTACATCCAGGACCCCAATGAGGACTGTCTGTACCTCAACATCTACATCCCCACGGAGGATGGTGAGTCCCCGGTGGGGCATCTGCAGGAGCGAGCGCTCTGGGAGGGTAAGGGGGGCTGTCCTGCCCCTATCCCTGCCCAGCAGCGGTTGGTCTCACTTGGGTGTTGTGTTTGAAGCATGTGGTTGTGGACCCTGCAGCATGCTGTCTGTTCGTGGAAAGCTTTCTCTGGCCACTCAGCTTGCCCTCAGCTGCCATCTTTGTTTCGCGTGCTCTTGCCCCTCCACGCCTCTCGGTTTCCCCTTCTTTCTTCCTCCACCTCCATGGCATTGTCACGGGTTCCTTTCTTGTGTTGCTAAATCTGAATCAGACTCTCTGACCGCAGATCCACAGAGCGACAAGCTGGTTTGTGCTCCCCAGGCGCCGAGTGCCAGGTTCTGTCTTGAGTTGGTTCGGGTTTGTCCTTCCTTCCTTTTCCCACCCCCAGGTCCATGTGCTAGCCGTGGCCACGGGCTGTGGCCGCTGCTGGGAGGAACACTCTGCCTCTCGTGGGGCTGGGCTGCTCATGCCAAGAAGGGAACACAGAGCCCTTTTTGGTGGCACAGGAGCCCTTTCTGGGGGATTCTGGTGCAGGCAGGAGGCTGGGGTACATTGCAAAGTAGCTGCGGCCTAGTGTGTCATGGCTAGGCCTAGTGCAATATGCTGCAGCCTAGCACAGTGTGCTGCGGCCTAGTGCAGTGTGCTGAGGCCTAGTGCCGCGGCCTAGTGCAGTGTGCCGCGGCCTAGTGCAGTGTGCCAAGGCCTAGTGCAGTGTGCCGAGGCCTAGTGCAGTGTGCTGAGGCCCAGTGCAGTGTGCTGAGGCCTGGCACAGGGTGCCACAGCCTAGAGCAGGCCTGGTCCGCGGTGGTGAGGCGGAGCAGCACTGGCTGCCTCCTGTCTAACCTTTTCCTTCACAGGACATCCCACCTGAACCGTAAGTAGAGGGCAGAGGAGGCAATACTCTGCCCATGCGCCTGCCATAGCCTCACCACCGCGGGAGCCCCAGGGTGAGCAGGGCAGGACGCACACAGCAGGCCCTGTCTCACCCGCTCCACTCCTCCATCCCGGGGGGGTCTCAGCTGCACCTTCCCAGCATGGCAGGCCCAGAGTTTTCCTCCCACAGCGCCACTCCCCACCCACCTCCTGCGGTCCCCGGGGCGGCGGGGGGGTGGCAGCGTGGTTGTGATTGCATGCCCACTCCCAGCCGGTGGAGCCTCCTGTTATTTTGTAGTCTTTTATTCATTTTACAGTAAAACGGATTTCCAAGGAATGCACCCGAAAGCCCAACAAGAAAATATGTAGGAAAGGAGGTATGTAGCAAGCCGACCGGCAGAGAGGCACAGAGAGGAAAGAGAGAGAGAGTGAGAGAGTGCAAGGGTGCCTGTCGGTTTTCTCTGGCCCCGCGGCGTGCTCCTCTCTGTGCTGCAGCTGCCCACGGGCCCCTAGCAGCCCTGCCTGCTGCCGCCCGCTTCCCACTTGCCTCCACCCTGGGCTGCAGATGGGCTCGGGGTCAGGGCAGAGCAGGATGCTCCTGTTGCTCCAGGCCTTTCAGAACAGCTGAGCCCATGCTCCCGAGGCTTCTGGGCATGAAGAGCTCCTGAAGAGACCTTTCCCCTTGGGGCTGGAGGGGCTGTGCCTCTCACCTCTTTGCCCAGAGGAGGCAAGTGCTTTCCTCCCATCCCCAGATTCTGACCCACTCAGGGGAGCATCTGAGTTTAGAAGGAGATCGAGCTCTTCTCTCTGTTGCATGCATGGTCAGCAGCAGCCAGAGCTCTGCCGTTAGAGGATCACTCCTCACCTAACCCAGGTAATGGCTGCCATGTTCTTCCCCAGTCTCTTCTCTGCCCTTGGCTGTGCTGATGGGACTACATACATGCCTACATACATACATACATGCATACGTGCACACGCTCACAGACAGGACTGTGCAAGCTCAGGATCTGCTCTCCACCCCCTCACATTGCACTCTTCCTGAGCTGCAGCCTCCTGGAGGTGGCAGAGCATTTCCAGAGCAGACACAGCTCTGCTTTGTCTCACCGCTGTCTCTAGGGCCATGCAGGGCTCCTCCTGCTGCACTGCAGCTTGGGTCCCTGGAATGATCTAGGTCGATCCCCCATGCCATGGGCTGAGGAGTGGAGACCTGCAAATCAGATCCTCCCAGTCTGCCTCCGCAGGGTGTTCCCTTGGTCCCACTGCCCATCCTGCACAAGCAGGCAGAGCCCAGGCTGCTCCCTGCATCACTCCATCCTTCCTGCTGCCCTGAGATGCTCATCGCCAGGCCAACCAGCTCTTCTGAAAGGTGCAGGAGGGAGTGTCCTGCCAGGCTGGAGCTGCCCTTCCTACCTCCCCACTGCCATCCTGGGTGTCCTACACAGCGGGTCCTCCGCTCCCAGTGCTTTTCTCTTCATGACCCCATGTTTGGTGGGTCTGGCACAGCTGGGCTCAGAGGTCTGGGGAGCTCTTTCCTTCCAGCGACTATTTTTTTTCCTTCCCCCTCTGAGTTCTGTCGTTTGGTTTCTTTGCGTTGCTTTTCCTGTTGCTGTCCTGGCTATTCACACGCCATCTCTCTGAGTGCCAAGGCTGCCTCTGAAAGGGCTGGCGCATTAAGGAGTCTCTGCACGCCGCCTCCGGCGCAGGCTGTGCCAGCGACACCGAGCCACTTCAAAGTGCTTCCTTCCCTGGCCCCTCTGGGGCTGGAGTCCCCATGGGAGCTCCTGAGGGCCTGAGTTAAGGCAGGAGAAGGGGTGGCACAAGACACGATGAAGCACCTCAGGCAGCTTCTCCTCCTGGTTTTGCCCTGCAGCAGCTCTGCTCGATGGCACTTCCTTTGCAGTCTCTATGTGGATGCGTTTGGTGGTCCAACTGCAGGTCCCCGTGTGGAAGAGGCTCTCGGGGAGCTGGCAGGGATGTGCCTCCTGCCCCGCTGACTCATGGACGGGCAGAGCCAGCGATTTGGGCATCCAGGCGTGACACACAGAGGATTAAAGCACCCAGACGCTGCTGCTGCCCTTCAGCTCCGGCCACTGCACTGGTGTCTGTTGACTCGAATTAATTGAATAACTTGTGAAGAGGCACTGAGGATTCCCCCCCCCCCCCAGATTTCCCCCCCCTTCTCTTTAGCTCTGAATGTCCTGGGTATGTAGTGCTTAGGGCGAGGATAACATATCCGCAGTGCTTGTTTGTTCAGACTTGGTGCCATTTGAACATTGACTTGTTCAGGAATACTCCTGATTATTATTTCTAAGGCCGTTTTGTGTGTGTGACTGGTCAATAAGCTCTCCTCTCACAGAGCAGGAGGCCATGTGGTATGTCGGTGGTTTGAAATGCCTCAGCTCCCACCTTGCCATTGCTGTCATTTCATAGCAGCCAAAGGGCTGAGAATTTGTTAGCATTTATCCCTGCCTCCGCAGGACAAAAAATGTCCCTGTCTCCCATTTGGGTGCATATTGGTCCCTCTCTTGGGCAGGGCAGCAGTGCCTTGGGAATAATTAGCGGTGCTCTGTGCAGAGGATCTGCCAGCGCCTAGCTCAGCTGCTGTTCGTGTTCTGCTGTGAAAATGGAGCTCTGCCCACCAGAGGAGCGTGTACGTGCACACAGCGTATGGTCTATGGATGCCTCTCCAGCGTGGCTGGGGACTCACTGCCACCTCTGTGCCCTGCTACTTCAGAGTGCGATGCTCAGAAGTGAGACTCACCATTTGTGCCAGCCCAGGTGCTTTTGTGGAGCTCCTGGAGGATGGAAATGGCTCCTTCGCATTGCTCAGGGGCAGGGAGGGATGGGGCAGCACAGAGGAAAGGCTCCTGCTTGGCCACTGGATGCAGCTCCTGCTCCTCTCTTATCCGCACCGTGCTGAGCACGATGGCTGCAAGGAGCTGAGATCCCTGCCCTCTTTATCACTGTTTGCACTGCCATCAGCACTATTGCAACAGTTTGCTTAAGATAGTATAAATCTGGTGCCGATGCTCCTGTTTAAGGAAAACTGATTTTATTTTTTTTACTAAACTTGAGCTTAAATCTTCCTAGGGACTTCAGATAAGAGCATACATCCTTCCTATCAGCCTGAACAGTGTCACTTCACAGTCAGCTTTCAGTTAAACAGTGTAACAGGCACTCACACGAAGTGAGCAGAATGAATTTTTGATGGGCGAGGAGAGCAGGAACCACAAGAGCTTTGTTTTTTTCCCAGTAACAAGAAGCTTAAACCAAGGCAGGCCCCTGGGAGCAGCCAGAATGGCAGCACTGGGCTGGGGGCTGCAGCCTACAGCAATGCAAAGAACATCTCACAGCAGTGGCCTTGAGTGCAGCAACAGCAGACACAGGGAGGTGACAGAGCAAAGTGCAAGAAAGGCGTGGAAGCACTTAATCTGTAATTTCTCTTATGAGCTGTGGAGCAATGGTGGGTAGTTGCAGAGGTGAGTGACAGAGCTGGACTTGTTACAGCTGTGTTATCAGCTGCTGGCAGAAAGGCTGCTTGGCTGCAGAAACTGCTGCTGGCAGGAGCAGGACCCCAAAAACGCTGCCATCCTGGCACCGTGCTGCCAGTGGGGATGGTTCTGAGTTTGCACTCACCTCACAGAGATCCCATCTCTTCTCAGTGTCCCCAAGTGCATCACTTTCGCCCCATTTCCCATTGTTGCTTTCCATTGTTCTCTGAAGTTGCCTCCTCCTTACGAGGCTCAGGTTCTTTCAGCCTTATTATCCCTGCCTTCACCTATCCCCAGGCTGCCAGGGCAGCTGCCCTCATCCAGATCCATCCCCATGCAGTACTCCCATCAGAGAGTGCCCACTGCCCTCCCACAGCTCGGAAGCACAGGACAGATGAAGGATTGCTGCCTGTAGCATTCATTAGAGAAAATCCTTCTCTCTGTGCATTATCAGGGAGGCAGGAGCAGTGCTGCACAGGTTCATTGCTTAAGTGCTTTCTGGGCTTGCAGCTCTCTAACAAAGATGCACTCGGTCAAGCCTGAAGCTTCCACTCCAGCTCCTGCCTGCAGTCAGGCTGGGGGCTGTGTGTGTGTAGGGGGTACAGCAGGACAGGGGCATTGAGGCTGTGTGGGCTGAGACTGGAGGAGGCAGGAGTGCTGGGTTAGAAGGAGAACTTGCAGAACAAGTGCCTCTGGAGATGTCCCTGCCCTGGGGCACGCTGCTCTGCCTGACCCGTGCCCAGTATTTGTCATGCCTCTCCTTAACCTCCTCCCCAGACCGTCTTTCACTGTTCTTCTGCCCTTTCTGCCAGAAAACTTTTCTTTACTGTCTGCCTTGTGTGGCTCCGCCAGCCACTGCCCAGTGGAGCAGAAGTCTCTCTCTGTGTCACTGCTGAGGCTTGCCCTCCCTGGGGAGGCTGCAAGCACAGCTCCCTGCTGTCAGCATTTGGATGGCCTCGTCTTCCTCAAACTTTGCTCTCCTGATGGATTTCCCAGACATGTGGTCCTTGCTCCTCTGTCCAGAAGGTCATGGCACGGAGCACTGTGCTCCCCTCTTGTACCCCAAGTTTGTGCTCTGAGCAAGATGAGGCTGCTCTCCCCAGTCAGGCTTTTGGGTTCTCTCTACAACAAAAGGATTTTGCACTTCCCCTGATGGAGCTGCCCCATGGGCAAGTCAGGCAGAGCTGGGCAGATAGGATCAGGGCTCTGGGACTGTGCTGGTACCCAGCGCAACCCACAGAGGCATTTAGGACATTACAGAGACAGATGTTTTTTGCAGCACGGGGAAGCTCCCGTCACAAGCCGGCAGTTTTCAGCACAGGGCGATGGGCAGGACTGTGGGGTGACCTGACTCTTCGGCTGTGCTGGTGGCAGATGAGGACACTGCTTTGGGATGCTCCCAGCCCCTGCACCCCGGGAAGGAGCTGGGAAGGGCCCGGGGAGCAGCAGCACAGCACCGTGGCACTGGGGCAGCCTTGTCCCCACCATGCCGTGGCTCTGGGAGAGGTGCAGTGTGAGTAGCCAGCAGTGCTGTGGGGCGCAAGCCTGGCCCCACCAGCTCTGCTATCATGCTATTTTTGAATTCTCTTTTGTGTTTTTTTTTCTTTTGTTGTTTTTTTTTTGTTGTTGTTGTTGTTTTGTTTTGTTTTTCTCCTTTTTTTTTTTTTCTTTTTTTTCTTTTTTTTTTTCTGTCTCCTCGTGTTTGGTCCCTAGGAGCCAGCGCTAAGAAACAGGGAGAGGACTTAGCGGATAATGACGGGGATGAAGACGAAGGTATTTCTGTGCTCGAGGCTGCCACTGCATGACACGCAAAGCAACTCCGTATGCCCGCCATCCGCTGCCATCCCCAGGGAGCCCCGTGTGTGTCTGTCTCAGCGCTGGGCAGCTGCGCGGGGCGGGGGGCAGGGGGGCCGGCTGTGCAGGGCTCAGCCCCATCCTCTCCTCCTGGGGAAGCTTGTGGGGTCGTGCTGCAGGAGAAGTTTGCTGGCTGCCCCGCTCCGCTCGAGCGAGGGCTGGGAGGAAGCATGGCAGCTTGGGAGCAGAGGAGCCCTCGGGCACCTGGGCCCATTTCACCCCGAGCCCGGTCATATTCCACCTCCAGCCTCATCCCTCCAGACTTAGCGATGCACGACGGGAGCCTGAACTCTCCCCTCCCACTTGCTTCCAGTATGGGACAGAAGCATGGACACCCGTGCTACCAATCTGTGCCCGGTCCCAGCTGGATGTGCTGCACCCATTTTTTTCTTAATGCAAGGTGTTGCTTGTGCCACTGCATCTGTGCCAGATGAGGTAGAGTGAGTGCAATGTCAAACGGGTGTGTTTCATTGCCACCAGGTTAAGAAAGCTGCAGAACAGGCGGTTTTTGGTAACGAGGAGCTGCTCGGCCGCAGGGTTGGACTTGGTCTGTTTTGTTGCAGAGATGTGAGGAGGAGGTCAGACAGGACGCAGCTGTAACACAGTGAGGGCACTGCGACCTCGTGGGCTGTGGAGTGCTGGGGCAGCCCAGAGCCCATCCTGGCAGATGGCATTTGGGTTCTGGGAAGCAGATGAAAAGCCAGTTCATTGGCAGCAGCAAAACCTGTTGTTTTCTCCTAGTAACCTGTGCCCCAGGATCTCTTGTACCAGGGCGTAAACTGGCATCCATCCTAAATGATCTGACTGCGGAAAATCCCTGCATGCTGAATTATGCCACAAAGATTAGGAGCCATTTTTTCCCTGCTCTGCCTCTGCGTTTTAATGCTGTTCTGATACAGGGATGGCCCTTCGTGTTTTGGTGGTGACATATAGCAGTGGGGAGAGGACAGAGCTGCAAGAATGAGTGCTGGAGCTCTTGGGGTTTCACCCAGGAGGAGGTTTTCCTGGCAGAGCACTGCAGGGTGGCCGCCACGGTGGGGTGTGCAGGGAGGTGGGGATGGAGCTGTGGTCGGAGCAGTGAAGAGGGTAAGAGCTGTGCCTGGTGCCAGCCGGTACCCACCAGTGCACAGCCAGCACTGGGTACAGGTGAGCACAAAGGAGAGCAAAGTCCATGAGTGCTGGAGAGGGCTGGGCATGCAGGAGCTGACACTGCCACTTCGATTTGTGCAGCTGCTTCCATGCAATGTGGGTGAGATGTTCCACAGGCCCAGCATGGATACAGATGTCCCCAGGACAAGGATAGTGAGGAAAGAGAGACAGCATGGCTGCTCCTCAACCCTTGGCTCCTCTGGTGCTCTTTCCCCGGTCTTCAGGTCCCATTCCTCATCCTCACTCCATGCCTCATGACCTGTCCTCGCCCAGCCTCGGCGCTCACCTCCCCAACACGCACACATGCACGCACTGTCTGCTCATCGCCATGTCTGTGTCCGGGCACTGGGGTGCCATGGGTTCACATCCAGGCAGCCGGCAGATTTCTGCCTCCCTGGGCAATTGGGAAGGTGGGGAAGCGGGTGAGTGAGAGGTGGGAGCACCCACCAGTGCCCCCCCGCCCTCCAGGTCCTGCACACCCCATCCCTGCCCCTCTTCAATGCCAGCTGCCAGCACTCCCGGAGCTGAGGGCTTGGGGCCACGGGGACACAGGGAAGAAGTCCATGAGCACCCCCAGTCTGTTGGTGCCCTACAGCCACTGCCACCACGGAGGTGCCAGCTCCTGCCTGTTGCCAAAGCCCGGCTCCAGGGAAGAGCAGCTGGGTGCAGCCGGTGCCTCTCCTGCACGCATTGAGACTCTGGGCAGCTCCTGCCCAGGGGACAGCAGTGCTGGGATGGTGACAGTGGCTGCCTACCACGGGGGGGCTGGCAGGGTTTGAGGGGTTGGCAGGACTGTGCTATGGCTTTGGGCTCTGGGTTTGGCTGCTGCAGCCCCCTCCCTGGTCCTGGCAGCTGGCATTGCCCTCCTCTCTCTGTGGTCTGCCTCTTGGCAGGGTGCTGCGATCGCCAGCGTGGTCCCGTGTTTAACCTCCTCTCCTTCCAGACATCCGGGACAGCGGGGCCAAGCCGGTGATGGTGTACATCCATGGCGGCTCATACATGGAGGGCACAGGGAACATGATCGACGGCAGCGTCCTGGCCAGCTACGGGAACGTGATTGTCATCACACTCAACTACCGCGTCGGAGTGCTCGGTATGGGCTGTGCTATGGGACGGGGAACAGGGAGAGGTGGCCAAGTGCCACGTGGCGGTGCCCACAGCAGTGTGGTCAAGTTCCTGGCGCCGGCCACCCAGGCTTTTTTACTCAACCTGGCTCAGCTGAAAGCAAATATTGGTCTGTGGCTAAATAAATAATAAATGTGTTTACGCAGCATCACCTCCTGAGAGTGCTCACAGCTCTGAGCTGCCAGAGGGTGCTGCCTCACCGCCCCGTGGATGCCATCAGAGCCAACAGCAGTGCCTGTGCTCCAGCAGCCTGTGCCCAAGGCTAGGACAGGTCCAGGAGCTCCCCTTACCCTACATGGACAATGCACAAGCCCAGACGCATCCCCTGGAGAAGGAAACAGGAGGGCTATAAGATTGGTTTTGATCTCTCTGTGGTTTCCTGCGAGATGCACAGAACCGTGCTCAGCCCTCCAAGGGCTTTGCCAGGGAAGAGTCCATCCAAGCCACCCTGCAGGCTCTGCTGCTCACACTCAGCTGGGTCAGCAGTGTCACACACCTGGGCACCACATCCCTCCGACAGCTCCTGTGCCCAACCTCCTCTTGGGGATGACAGTCACAGATCAGCAGCCTTGCTTGGATTTACCTGATAGAAAATAAGCTTTTCTGTAAAAACAAACATACTCGAGACCTTTTGATATTAAAAGTCAGGCCTTTCAGATTGATAATGCAAATTTAAGAGATCTGAAATACAATCTGAAATCTGACTTAAAAGGTGCCATTGGCATCTCCACTGAAGTGCTGCAGTGTGCCGACAGGTGCACCCAGGTGCCGGAGCAGCACCACTCCCTGCTGCCAGGTTACTCTCAGAGCCATGCCTTTAGCTTCCTGCTTTGAGTCAAGGCAAACAAAACACTGATAGCTTATCTTGGGTGTTACCTTTACTATTGAAAGCATTTCTCAGCATCTTCCTCACTGAAAATTTTTGCATTTTAAGCTGCAGTCAGTTCCTTTCTGCCCAGCCCACCTCCTTACATTTATAGTGCCTCCTCCAGACCATGCTATTCCATGGGAAGCATTAGCTGTGCATGCACACTGCTCCCTGGTGCTCTCAGCTTTCCTTGGAGCATTCCTTGGAGATGTCCTGGTCTGTTGTTAGTGTGGCTGGTGGTCGGGGAAGGGCAGAACTCTTGCCCATCACCCTATCTCTGCCTGGAGTGCCTCCATCTCACCCCTCAGCCCCTCACCCACATGTGAGCAGCACAATAATATCCCCACTCCAACCACAGCAGCCATAGAACCCTACTGGTCATGGTGGGACGGGATCCCATAGGCTCTCCCCCAGGCTCAGGAAAGGGTGGGAGGTCGACCTGCTTCCCCCATCGCTAATAGGGCTCTGCTTCACTCTCAGGGTTCCTGAGCACAGGGGACCAGGCTGCCAAGGGCAACTATGGGCTGCTGGACCAGATCCAGGCGCTGCGTTGGGTCAGTGAGAACATTGCCTTCTTCGGCGGCGATCCTTTGCGCATCACTGTCTTCGGTTCCGGCATCGGCGCCTCCTGTGTCAGCCTGCTCACCCTCTCCCACCACTCAGAAGGTAGGTGCCAGGGGTGCCAAGGAATTCATGCTGGAGTAGAGGCAAAGGTGGGTGTGAGCCTGCAGAGGGAATGAGGCCCCATGGTACTGGAGCGGAGGTCTGGGTGTGCTGAAATTTGCACAACGCAGATGGAGGTGATGGGGTTGATATCACATTGTAAATACAGTGGAGTGTTTGCTCTAGATAAAGAAAGGAATTGTTTATGCTACAAGATTGTGCTGGTGTAAGAGCAAATGCGTATAGAACACCTGTGAATAAATTTACATTGAAAACTGGAAAAAAGATTTTCAGCCAGCTGAGAAGAGTTGTTCTGCCTTTAACTTCCTAAAGAAAATGGTACGAGGAAAACCTGAACTGAGTGTGGTCCACAGCACCAGACTGCCAGGGAGTAGTTCTATGGGTCACATACAATAGTTAACCTCATGTAGTACCACATCCCTGTGGGCACAGGACACCTGGGGCAGTGGGCAACACTGCTCCTCAGAAACGTGGGCAGGCACAACAAAATGACACCTCACACTGAAGAGCTGCAGCCCTGCTAGAGAGCCTGGGAACAGTGCACAAAGAAAGGAAACTTTCAGAAAGTCAGCATGTGGCAGAGGAGCTGATCAGCCTTCCCTCCAGGGAGGACGAAGGACTGCTACGGGGTATCTGCACCAGAGCCAGCAGTGCCGTCTGTTTTGTGGCATTTGGTTTGAAGGGTGCCACGTCCAGCACATGGCAAAGATGGGCTTGCAAAGAGGTGAAAGATTTGGAAACAAGAAAAAAGGTGAAGCTGCAGTGGCCCAGGACAAGTCTGGTCTGAGTAAACTGCTTTCCCTGCTGCCCCAGGATCTCAGGACATTTGTGATCAGTGCATGCTCCTCCATGAGTGCCCAGTGCCCAAAGTCAGTGCCTCTGCTCTGCACAGTGCTCCATCCTCCTGCTGACCCTGAGCAGGATGCTGCTGGGGATGTCACCCCATCTTCTTCAGGTCACTTATGCAAACATGACTGGATACTAGGAGGAGACACTTTCTATGGTAAAACCAGGAAATGCTTTGCATGTGTGGTCTGGGAAATCTGGTGTTGTGTGTTGAAGGAACAAGGGCAGATCTCTGCAGATTCCTGAGCAGCAGGATGGGCTCCACCTCCATGCAGGGGACACTGTGGCTCAAGGACTCATGTGTGGCCATGCTGTCCCCATGGATGAGTACCTGGGGCTCCACAAGCCCTTCTGCACATGAATGGGTACATGGGGCAGTGAATACACCAGTCTTTTGCAGCCTGAAAGCTCCTACACAGAGAGAAGGGTTTTCTCTGACCAAACTGAGTTGGAGATGCAGCTGGCAGCATGGAGAGAGGCTGGTGGATTGGGGAACCCAGCAATTACTTCCCCAGAACAACTGCAGCTGCTTGCTGGCTTTCCCTCCATGGTTGAAGAGCCCAGCACAGCACTTTCTGGGTGACACCAGGCTTTCTGCCACTAAACCCTGTGTCTGCATGCTGTGTCCTTTGCATCACATTGGTGCTGGGCACCTGGCTCCCTCACCGCCTTGGCTATGAGCACAGCGAGGAGGGAGGGGAGATGCTGATGCTGCAGCCAGCACTGCATCAGAACAAATGGACACAGAACGCTCTCATCCAGCCCCGCTCCAGGGCACCCATCTCCCCAGGGCCATCCCTGCAGCTCAGCAGGGAAGCCACACTGAGACTCAGCCTGGAGACCAGGCGGGTTTGTTTTTATCGGATCAAAATAAAACACGTAGTGATCAAGAGCTATTAATGAAGCAGCTAATTTGTGCCTGCTCTGCCAGGCGCGGCGAGAGGCAAACATGGGAGGCTGGTGCTGCGCACGCTGCGTCTGGCTGCCAGGAGGACCCGCAGCTCCCCTGCCAGCCCTGTTGCTTGCTAGCAGGTGGATTCCCTGCCAAGAAGCAAAGTGCTGCTTCTCTCCTCCAACAAAGGTGTGTGGGGGGGTCTGTCATCTTGGTGGGAAACGGCCAGTGCCCAGTGGGCAGCACACTGATGGCAGGGTCAATAGCTGCTGCTGTAGGGAGTGTCTGTAAGGAGGATCCTCATCTTGGAGGCACCCAGCGTGGCTCAGGGAGCCCTCAGATCAGCTGCTCGATGGTGGATGATGGTGAAGAGCATGCAAGCCCACAGTCAGACTCAGGCTTGTAGGCTGGGCACTGCTTTCTAGGGCACTGGGAGGTGACAAACAGAGCTTGTGACTTCTCTTTGTCCCAGCGCATGGGACTGTACGTCAGGTACTTGGCAGAGCAAGGGCTGTGCGTGCAGACAGCTATGGGCACTGTGGCTGGTAGCCAGGATCCTCCCAGCACTGCTGCTGCAGGAAGGAACATGCTCCCTGCAAAGCTGTGTGGGTCCAGGTGTGCAGCCGGGTCTCCTGCAGCACTCTGAGCTCAGCCATGCCCCGTGCCACGCACCACACATGAAATGGGAATCGCAGCCATCGAGTGCCAGGGTTCAGCAAGGCACAGGGGTGCAAGAGAGGGCTGGCCGGAGAGCAGAGACCACGGGGTGCACCCCAAGCTCGGCCGCCTTGCACCGCCCCGGAGGCTCCGCTTCCTCGCAGCCCTTTGTATTCCGAGCACAAGCGCCATTGACATGGGGCTGGAGCCCAGCCACACATTCCTCCGCCTGGGCCAGGGCCTTTGTGGCCCCGCTTTCCAGGGCGAAAGTCCACTCCCTCTGTGTTCCCAGTGGCAGAAAGGCCCTCTTTGTGCATCTGGCAGCGTGCTCCCGCGGGGCCGGATTGGCACCAAGCAGACCCAGCTGGGCAGGAAGTGGCAGGGAGGGGGGTGAGGGGGACCCTGACAAAGCAGCGGGTGGGACATGCAGGGTTAAGTGTCCCCGAGCAGGGATTAACCCTCCCGCTGCTGCTGCGTGGTCCCACCCAGGCTGGAGGATGGCGGCAGCATGTGATGGCGGAGATGGAGCATGATGTTCAGCAAGCCATGACTGTGACACAGCCTTGAATGGCCCTATGAGATGCTGGGACATCCCCATGAGATTCCTGCCGTGGGAGCACAGCACCCCACTGCAGCCTCGGGGTGTTGGAGCATCTCTGAACTCCTTGCTTCTCTTGCAGGTCTCTTCCAGAGAGCCATCATCCAGAGTGGCTCTGCGCTCTCCAGCTGGGCGGTGAACTACCAGCCCGTCAAGTACACCAGCATGCTGGCAGACAAGGTGGGCTGCAACGTGCTGGACACGGTGGACATGGTGGACTGCCTGCGGCAGAAGAGTGCCAAGGAGTTGGTGGAACAAGACATCCAGCCGGCCCGCTACCACGTGGCCTTTGGGCCGGTCATTGATGGGGATGTGATCCCAGATGACCCAGAGATCCTAATGGAGCAGGGCGAGTTCCTCAATTACGACATCATGCTGGGTGTCAACCAAGGCGAGGGGCTGAAGTTCGTGGAGGGCGTGGTGGATCCCGAGGATGGCGTTTCGGGCAGCGACTTTGACTACTCAGTCTCCAACTTTGTAGACAATCTGTATGGCTACCCCGAGGGCAAGGACACCCTGCGAGAAACCATCAAGTTCATGTACACAGACTGGGCCGACAGGGACAACCCCGAGACTCGCCGCAAGACCCTGGTGGCCCTCTTCACCGACCACCAATGGGTGGAGCCATCAGTGGTGACAGCTGACCTGCACGCCCGCTACGGCTCCCCAACCTACTTCTACGCCTTCTACCACCACTGCCAGAGCCTGATGAAGCCCGCGTGGTCCGACGCGGCCCACGGGGATGAGGTGCCTTACGTGTTTGGGATCCCCATGATCGGCCCCACAGACCTCTTTCCCTGCAACTTCTCTAAGAACGATGTCATGCTCAGTGCTGTGGTGATGACCTACTGGACCAACTTTGCCAAGACAGGGTGAGCAAGGAGGGTGGGGAGCAGTCTGCACTTGAGTGAGGGGTGGTAGGGTGGCACTGAGTCCCATATACCTGGAGATCCATGGGCCTGGCTCCTCATGCTCCTGCCTTGGGCAAGGCAATTGTGACCTGGCATGGCTGTAGCCAGCATCAGCCCAGGACAGGGCTCCAGCCACAGCTGAGGGCAGGGGTGTGGGAGTAACTTGGTCATGGTTATCATGGGTGAGGCTCAACTCAGGGTTTGGGATGCTGCCCATCTGTGCCTCCCTTTGTTTATCCGGAGGTAGATCGCTCTTTCACCTCGCCTTTCTGGCTCTGCCCGGTGCTAGCTCTGTTTTGTCTGTGTCTCGCAGGGACCCCAACAAGCCCGTCCCACAGGACACCAAGTTCATCCACACCAAGGCCAACAGGTTTGAGGAGGTGGCCTGGTCCAAGTACAACCCCCGCGACCAGCTGTACCTGCACATCGGGCTGAAGCCGCGGGTGCGCGACCACTACCGAGCCACCAAGGTGGCTTTCTGGAAGCACCTGGTCCCCCACCTGTACAACCTGCACGACATGTTCCACTACACCTCCACCACCACCAAAGTGCCACCACCCGACACCACGCAGAACTCCCACATCACCCGCCGGCCCAACGGCAAGATCTGGACCACCAAGCGCCCCGCCATCTCACCCGCCTACAACAGCGAGAACGGGAAGGAGAAGTGGAGCCCGGAGCAGGAGGCGGGCACCCTGCTCGAGAGCCCCCGCGACTACTCCACCGAGCTGAGTGTCACCATCGCCGTGGGCGCCTCGCTCCTCTTCCTCAACGTCTTGGCCTTCGCCGCCCTCTACTACCGCAAGGACAAGCGGCGGCAGGACACACACCGGCAGCCCAGCCCGCAGCGCGGTGCCGCCAACGACATTGCCCACGCGCCCGACGAGGAGATGCCATCCCTGCAGGCCGGCCAGGCGCACCACGAGTGCGAGGCCGTGCCGCCCCATGACACCCTGCGCCTCGCCGCCCTGCCCGACTACACGCTGACGCTGCGCCGCTCCCCGGATGACATCCCGCTCATGACGCCCAACACCATCACCATGATCCCCAACTCGCTGGTGGGGCTGCAGACCCTGCACCCCTACAACACTTTCGCCGCCGGTTTCAACAGCACGGGGCTCCCGCACTCACACTCCACCACCAGGGTATAGCTGCCCGCAGCCGGCGCACACCCACGCACGCACGCACACGCACTCGGCAGACACTGGCAGAGGGACCGGCGGGAGCCCCACCAGGACGGATAGACAGACGGACGGGTGGCACACACGGACGGTGTGACACCAAGCCCAAACCTGTGGGCGCTGCGCACCGCCGGCCGCCCCGCTTCCCTCGGCGCTTTCTTTCATTCCTTTCTAACTTTGAGAAGTGCTTCAACTCTCCGGCTCCCGGCAGGAGGGCCCCACTGGTGCACCGGGGCTGTGCCCCCCGATGGGGACACGGCATCACCCGCGCCCACCGAGCACGTTGAGACGGGCGAGCAGCGATGCTGGGTATCCCTCTTGGAGGAGGTTTGGCATCCAGAGCGCCGTGGATAAGGCTCCGTCACTGTGCCATGGTGCTAAGGGCAGAGGCAGCAGGCAGGGACCCGGCCTCGCGCTGGGTGCGGGCGCTGGGAGCCGGGGGGCCGCCCCGCGACGGAGACGTGGCACCTCTGCCCCCTCTTTGCGCTGCAGAGAATCTCTTTTGTGTCAGTCGTTTCTCTTTGCAGAGACGTTTTTTAAAGCAGATCTTTAGTTCTTTACACACTAACGGAGTCGCCGCGTTTTGTCCTTTGTAAAGATTTTAAACCAAGTGTTCTTGATATAAAATAAAAAGCCAGTTAGAAGAACCCCAGCGTGTGTGCGCGGTGCCGGCCCTGACGCGGCCCCACGGCCCCAGTACCCGTGCACGGGGCCAGTGGGCACCAGGCACCAGGCAGGGCCCTGCCTGCCGCGCTGCAAGGCCGCGCTCTTTTGTATTTTTGATATTCTCCCTCCTCTGTCACCTGTGCCCACGGATATCAGCCAAAAAGCCCGCTCCAGGGCCCGGCCACAGGCACCCCACAGCCCCTCAGCCCCATCCCAGCCCCCAGTCCAGTGCCACTCTCAGCCCTCTGCGGAGTCACCCAATGGGGTTGGATGCGCGCTGCCAAAGCGCAGCCACCCACAGCCACCCCGCCCTGCTCCCCACCTCGCCACCACCCCACGCCAGGGTGTACCACTGGGGACAGGGCACCTGCCCCAGGGCTGGGGCACCCGCAGAGCCGGCGATAGCCGCAGGTAGTGGGGAGCTTAGGGCTGGATGTGGGGAAGGAGCTACCCGGGAGCAGTGAGGGCAGGGGTTGGCTTAGCCCCCAGCGTGGTCACCCTGAGCACAGGAGGGGACGGGTCCTGTGTCCCCACAGGGATGCCACCCTCAGCCCCGGTCCGGCTGGCAGACGCTGCCCGCACTGGCAGCCGTGACGCATCGGTGCCGGGTGACCCCACACAGCCCCACATGGCCCCACACAGCCTTGGTTTGGGGTGAGGGTGCTGGTTGGAGAATGTATTTATACCCTGTCACCCGCTCAGAGTAACAAATTCCAAATAAAACAGAAGTGATATTTTTAATAGTGGTGTGTCTTGCCTCTCCTTAAAATGTGCAGGGGATAGACCACAGGGTTGCCCCAACCTGGGGGTCCCTACGGTCCCGGCACCCACCTGGGCAGGGGTGTCACCTGTCCCCAGCACTGCTGACACTGGGGGCACGGTGGGGTCCCCGCATGTCCCAGCCCATCTGGTTCCCTGTGGCATTGATGTCTTGTGCAGGACCTCGTCCACTCCATAGGTGTCCCACAGTGTCCCCTCCCGCCCTGCCCAGCCCCGCTCCCCTCCCCCTGCTTGCCGATCAGAAATCTGCTAGTTTCATTGCTTTTTAATGTAATTTCCACTGGAGTTGCCATGGCAACCAGGCATGGGGGCCTGAATCGCCTCCAGGCAGCGCAGAAGAAGAGCTGGGCCAAGGGCTGGGGCTGGGGAGGACCAGGGGGAGGCAGGCGGTGCTGCATGGGTGCTGCTTTGGGAAGTCCTCGTCCTGCAACCAGCACGAGGTAGAGGCACCCAGGGGCAGGTGACACTTTGCCATGGGGTTGATGGAGGGATGCTCCACTGGTATCCTTCCCCACCCCAAATCCTGACCCTTCAGCCCCTACTCAGCACTGCCCCGATCTCAGTGCCCTCTGCTCAGACCCACCCAGCTCTCCCATCAGATGCTGCCTTCAGCGCCAGCTGCAGGAGAACTGGGATGGATGGAAACCTTGGAAACCCACATTGGTCCACGGGGGACGGGTTGCCATGGCGATGCCATCGCTCTGCAGCACAGCTCCGGCACAGCCTGCTCACTGCAGTGCAGGCAGTGGGGCCGGCGCTGCCCAGGGGATGGCAGCCCACCCAAAGACTCCAAGGACACCACCAGCTGCTCGCCCTGCAATCCCCTCCATGGGATGGGGAGGTGGGTTCCTGCCCCACAGCAGGAGCTTCCCCTGTCCTTCTGTGCCCCATTCCTTGCTGTACCCATGTACCATCACGGCCACCCCAGCAGGACCCCGGGTGCAAGCTAGTGACTGGCAACACGCTGCTATTAAGATCCTGCTTCTGCCATCCTCCCCAGCCTGCTGCCATCTGCTCTGGGTGTCCCTACCATCAGCAGAGAGCGGACACCACATTCCTGAAAGCACACGTGGTCAACATCTGTGCGAGGACACGGGATATCCCCAGCTCCGGGGATGTGGTTGGAACTGCATGCAAAGAGAAGCAGAAATAAACTGAACTGCAATGGCAGCGTGGCATGGAGAGGGCACGAGAGGCCACTGTGTGTCCGTGATGCTCCAGGAGCCACCGCCTGTGGGAGCACGGCAGCATTGCCGTGTCCTGGTCTTGGTTCATGTCCTGGTCTGTGTCCTGGTCCTTGTCCAGGTCCCCGCCCCCCCAACTTAGGGCCCAGCCACACAGCACAGCCATTGCTCCATGAGCACTGTGCTCCCCTGACCTCGCTCTGCAGCACAAAGCATTTCTGTGCTGTCTGCGCCCTTCCCGGCAGAGCAGACTCCACTGAGGGGGATCTGCCTCTCCTGCCTCAGGAGCCCATGATGCCATCACTTCAGCTCTGACAGCACCTCCCGGCACCGCTGTGCGTCGATGATGGTTGGACATGAATTCCCTCTGTGACACTCTGACCCCACGGCCACAGCACTGCGTCAGTCCAGTCCTGCAGCCGGATGCCATCCCAACACAACGCCTCTCCCGTACCCACAGCCTCACACATCACCACCGTGCTGCCAACCTCCGGATTGGCGTCACCACCCGTGAGCCCACGTCTGCTCCCAGCGGCCAAGGGCCAGTCCTGCCCTCGGAGCACAGCCTGTCCCTGCACGAGGGCTTTGCACAATGTTTTTGCTGCTGTACAAAGGGCAGCAGCTGTTGATGGCACCAACACATCCCCACTTGACGCACTCTGTCCTGGGGTCACTGCTCGCAGTTCTTCACCCCCACCCCCACCTCCAGCTCCATCCCCATTCCCATCTTCATCTTCATCCCCATCTCATCCCCATTCCTACTCTAATCCTCACCTCATGCCTCCCCATACCCATCCCATCCTCATCACTATTCTAATCCTCACCTCATTCAATTCCATCCCCATCCCATTCCATTCCCAACCCCATCCACATCCTCGTTCCCATCCTCACCCTCATTCCCATTCCTGTCTCCATCCCTACCTCCCCCACCTCCCACCCCCCCATCCCCATCCCCATCCCCATCCCCATCCCCATCCCCATCCCCATCCCCATCCATCCCCATTCCGACCTCGCAGCGCCCTCTGCCGCCGCAGTTCCGCCTCCCAGCGCGGCGCAGTGCTGGGGGCAGCGCTGACTCAGCCCCTTATGGGGGACGGCCGCCCCTTCCCGCCCTCAGCCCCATCCCGGGCCCCGCAGCCCCGAGTTGCTCCCACCCCGGTGCCCCTCCGGCCCCTTCGCCGTTTCCCATCTCCTCGACGGGACCTTGGAGCGGCCGCTCCGCCGGTTAATGGTTGACAGAGGCTGTTTGTTTTTCCCCTCTGCACTTTTTCCCATTTAATTTGGGTGTCGGGAACGACCAACGACGCCCGGAGCTGCTCCGTGGGGGTGTGCGGGGCCGCGTATCCCCCGCCCGGCAGCGCACGGCCCGCGGAGGGGACGATAGGACGGGACGGGACCGTGGGGCGGTGCGTTGACCCCAAGGCACGGCGAGGGGAACGGGACACACCTGCGGCGCTGGAAAGGAGCAGCGGAGCGGTTTGGGAGGGGTGGGCGGCGACCGGGGCGGTATAAAGTGCAGGGTGCAGCTCCGAACGCTGCGTCGGGAGGTGTGCGGGACCGAGAGCTTCGGCCGTCCCGTCGGCGAGGTGGGTACCGCGGGGGGACCCGCGGTCGGCCGCAGGGAGGGCAACGCGCAGCGCGGTTTGCTGGGCGCCTGACCCGAGCGCTCGCTGCGGGGCTGGCACACGGAGGGCATCGCCGCGCTGTCCCCGCCTTCCTCTCCACCGTGCCACGTCCGTGCCTGGCCCTGTGCTGGAGCCGTGCCACGCGTGCTGCTCCGTGCCCGGGGCTGGTGGCAAAGCACGGGGACCCCTCTTCTCTGTGCACGGGAAGGCACGGATGGCGCCGTTCCCGGCCCCGCGGTGCCATCGCTGCCGCACGGAGACGCGGCTCGACTCAGTCCCGTGTCCCCAGCACGTGGCTGCACTCGGTGCTCGCTGTTCGGGGAGGTGACCGTCCCCACTACCACGTCCCCCCCGCCGTACTCAGGTGGCTGCCGACCCGGAGCCCCCCCGGTGGTGGCGGAGGGTCCACATCCGTGCTGGGCGCGGGGCGAGGTGGGAGCGGGGATGCAGCACACAGGGACTTTGTTTGGCCGGGGTGGGCGGAAGTCGGGGCGTTGGATCTGAATGCTAAAGTGTGTTGTTCAGGAGCCCATAAAGGCCCCATTGTATGCAAATAGTTTATAAAGCAGCATATGACTTCCAGTGCAGGGCAGTGGTGGACAGAGACGAGTGCAGGCGGAGCAGAGCTCTGCTGCAGGAGACATGAGACCTTAGAGGGGCCTTTGGGGGCAGCTCAGCAGGACTCTTCCTCACTGCCAGGTATGCGCTGGGGTGGCTCCCAGCCCTGTGCCTGGGTGCAGAGCAGCCCCTGGTGCTGCTCGGTGCTGGCACTGGGGGTGCGTAGGGCCCCACAGGGCAGGGATGAGGCAGGAGGAGGGTGGTACTGCAGGGCTGCGACCCCACGGCTGGGGATCCCCAGCTCTACTCTAGGATTCTTGTGGGGCAGCGCAGGGAGCGGGCAGAGCTCAGTGCTGGGTGTGGGTGGGGGTCTGGGAACGTCATACCCACCCTCTGCAGCACCTGGGGGTGGGGAGGAGGGCAGGAGGATGGCACTGAGCCACCCTGGGACAGAAGGGTCAGCTCTGCTCCCGCATGGAGGGAGGCAGAGAGGCTCTGCAGCAGCTCCCGGCTACACGCTAGGAGCCCTTTGACCTTCTGATATGGGGCTGGGCTGGGGGCAGGGGACAGCAGAGCTCTGGGGCAGAGTGCTGCCCTGAGCTGTGTCAGCAGCTCCTGTCCTGCCATCTGTCTGTTCTGCTGTCACGCTGTCTGTCCATCCATCCTGCTGTCTATCTGCCCTGCCCACCACCCGCAGCGCTGCGGTGGCCGTTTGCTCCCATGTCCCCCACCACCGTGGTGGCTCTCAGCTGGGGACCGGCCCTCTCCTAACGCCGCCTCTCGTTGCTCCCTGCCAGGCGTGAGGAGCCATGAACTGGGCCGGCCTCTACGCGGTGCTGAGCGGGGTGAACCGCCACTCCACCGCCATCGGACGCATCTGGCTCTCCGTCATCTTCATCTTCAGGATCATGGTGCTGGTGGTGGCAGCCGAGAGCGTCTGGGGGGATGAGAAGTCCGCCTTCACCTGCAACACGCAGCAGCCGGGCTGCAACAGCGTCTGCTACGACCACTTCTTCCCCATCTCGCACATCCGCCTGTGGGCCCTGCAGCTCATCCTGGTCACCACGCCGGCCCTGCTCGTGGCCATGCACGTGGCCTACCAGCAGCATCAGGAGAAGAAGCTGCTGATGATGACGGGCCACGGGGACGCCAAGCACCTGGAGGAGGTGAAGAAGCACAAGATGCGCATCGCGGGGTCGCTGTGGTGGACGTACGTCTGCAGCGTGGTCTTCAGGCTGCTTTTCGAGGCCGTCTTCATGTACCTCTTCTACATGATCTACCCCGGCTACCAGATGGTGCGGCTGGTCAAGTGCGAGGCTTATCCCTGCCCCAACACCGTGGATTGCTTCGTCTCGCGGCCCACCGAGAAGACCATCTTCACCGTCTTCATGCTGGTCACCTCCAGCATCTGCATTGTGCTCAACATGGCCGAGTTGGTCTACCTGGTGGTGCGGGCCTGTGCGCGCCGCAGCCGTCACAACTCCAACCCTTCCTCGGGGAAAAGCTCCTTCTACGGCCACAAGCTTTCCTCTGAGTACAAGCAGAACGAGATCAACCAGCTGCTGACCGAGCAGGACGGATCCCTCAAGGACATGCTGCGCCGCAACCCCAGCCTGCAGGAGAAGGGCGACCGCTGCTCTGCGTGTTGAGCCCCACACAGCCCTGGGGAAGGCACACGCTGCTCTCATTTCGTGTGTTGCATGCCCAGTGCCAGCCCTCCTGGACAGCGGGGATGGGGAGGGCAGGGCTGCTGCTGCGTGCTCAGGCCATTAAATGTCCATTCTCAGGTGCTGCCTCCCTGCTTTGTGCTCCGGGTGGGGATGCGGTGCCAGCGTGGGGTGCCTATCCCTGAGCAGAGAGGAGCAGTTCTGGGTGCACCCAGGCTACCGCTGCCCCATGTGCAGGGCTGCCCAGCCCCATACCTGGGGGTTTGGAGGGCCACAGTCCCCAGGTGCAGTTGTGGTTGTAGTCACGGTGCCCCAGCAGCATGCGTGTGGGAACGGTGACCCTCTGGTGGCATTGAGCACCAATCCCTGCAGCCCCACAGTATATTTAGAAAAGTGCCCAGACCAAAAATAGAGGGGAAAATTTTCCCCCAGTGGCTGCTTCATCTGCCAATCATGGGAAAAAAAGCCAATGGAGCCTGCAGCTGCATCACGACCCGCTAACCCTCTGCCCACCATCGGGTGGATGGACAGACAGACGGAGCCGGGTAGACCTGCCCGCACTGTGATCGCTGGGGAAGCGGCCTCGGAGCATCCCACAGCACTCTGGTGACAGCGTGGGAGCACCCACACACCCACAACGGTGAGGGGTCCCCGTGCAGCGGTGTCCCCGCGGCAGCCATGCCCACCCCACTGCTGGGGCTGCTCCTGCTGGAAGCTCCCCACACCGGGTTTGGGGGTTTGTGTGCACGAAGTGGGGGCAGCCCAGTGCAGGTCCCTGCATGCTCATCCCGGGGATGGGGCTGTGGTCGGGCACGTGTCCGTGTGTCTGGAACGTGGCTGTCTTGCAGCGCCATGGGGGACTGGAGCCTGCTGGGGCGGCTGCTGGAGAACGCCCAGGAGCACTCCACGGTGGTGGGGAAGGTTTGGCTCACCGTCCTCTTCGTTTTCCGCATCCTGGTGCTGGGGGCAGCTGCGGAACGGGTGTGGGGTGATGAGCTGGCCGGCTTCTCCTGCGACACGCAGCAGCCCGGCTGCCAGAACGCCTGCTATGACAGCACCTTCCCCATCTCCCACCTGCGCTTCTGGGTCCTGCAGATCATCTTCGTCTCCACCCCCAGCCTGGTGTACCTGGGCCACATCCTGCATCTGGTGCACCTGGAGGAGAAGGCGCAGCAGCAGGCGGCAGCGCGGGGTGGCAGCGGGGCCCGGCGGCAGCAGGGAAAGGCCCGGATCCCAGCACGGGACACTCAGGGCCGGGTCCACATGCGTGGGGCCATCCTGAGGACGTATGTCTGCAGCGTTGTCTTCAAGGCTCTCTTCGAGATGGGCTTCATAGCAGGGCAGTATGCCTTGTATGGGCTTGAGCTGAAGCCCCTCTACACCTGCAGCCGCTGGCCCTGCCCCAACACCGTCAACTGCTACATCTCCCGGCCCACCGAGAAGACCATCTTCATCCTCTTCATGCTGGGGGTGGCCTGCGTGTCTCTGCTGCTCAACCTGGTGGAGATCTACCACCTGGGCCTCACCAAGTGCCGGCAGCGGCCAGGTCCCAGATCCCGCATCCTGCCTGGCCCTGGTGGCCTTGCGGGGTCCCACAGTGCCCGCTTCACCTTGCCTGGCGGTGGCAACCCCATGGATGCCAGCGGCCCACACCTGGCACCTCTGGGGAAGGCTGGTGCGTGGCTGGGGGTGGCCAGTGGGTCCCGAGGGAAGGTGCGAGCAGCGGACCTGGCAGTGTGAATGCAGCTGGTGCCTGCCAGGATGCTCGGGGATGGATGATGCGTGGGCTGCCATGCTGTGCTGTGGTGGCCACAGTTGTGGCTCCCATCTCCAGGACCTGCCAGGCTCGTGACACAGACCCCATGGCCAGCATGAGAGCTGAGCATGGCCTGGGAGCAGCAGGACCAAGCCAGCGCGAAGGCAAACCCCACTACCCCAACCATCAGCCCTGAGAAGCAAATAAACACCCACTGCACCTCACTTGACTCCTACTCTGCCCATGGGCCCTGTGGCATTGCTGCCTGAGCATCCATCTCATGCATGACCCCAAAGGCTGAGGAAGGACAACCGCCATGCTGGGCTGCATTCCTGTGGGTGGGAAGCAGGCAGGACAGAGCACAGGCAGCACAGCAAGGGAGGGATGGAGAGGAGATGCATGGTGGCAGCTCGTCCTGCTCTCCTCCCCCAGGGCCATGATCTGGCTGCAGGGACACACTGAGCTGGGATCACCCACTAAGGGGACAAAGGTCCTGTTGCCCAACAGAGCCATGCAACACCTCTGGGAGAGGCCAAGCCCAGGGAAGGGAGGATGCCAGCCCCACAGGCAAGCTCCCTGTTTGGGGCTGCGGCTGAGCAAGGGGCTGCATGCCAGTGTCCACCCCCTGCTTGGGGAAAGCAGGGGCAGTCAGCAACTTTCTGCAACTTTATTTGAAATGAATGGTTTCCAGAGACACAGGGTTAGTCCTAACGCCCTGTTATCACTACAACAAGACTTGTGAGTGGCTCACTCTCCACATGGACACAGAGAACAGAGGGCCCCAGGCCAAGGCCCAGAACAATATATACAGGCTCAACAAACAGTGCTGAGACCCATGTACAGCTCAGGAAAACCAACCAGAACACGAGGAGGGGTAGGAGGCAGCAGGGAACAGCACAGCAGGAGCCCAGCCCGCTCTGGGCAGGCACTGGGGCCCTGCAACTTTGGGAGGGAGGAGAGGCCAAGCAGATCTCCTCACTTCTGCTAGTGGCTGCCTGAGCCTGGAGCAGGAGCAGAGGGACCCACCACTGCCACCAGCACCCCAGCCAGCTTGCAGTGCTGGTGGCACCTTGCCTTGTGGAGGGGGCTACACCAGGAATGGGGACAGTGGGGAGGGAAGGGCAGCACTGGCACAGACCCGTGTCAGTCAGTTTTCTGCCGACTCAGAAAACATTGACAAAATTGAGGGAGACGGCCCAGCTGGGCCTCTGACCCCACGTTCCAGCACCAACTTCATCTGCTCCCAACAGCCAGCCCT
This sequence comes from Meleagris gallopavo, assembly GCF_905368555.1. Classification (NCBI taxonomy): domain Eukaryota; kingdom Metazoa; phylum Chordata; class Aves; order Galliformes; family Phasianidae; genus Meleagris; species Meleagris gallopavo. Next base: position 2,256,691 of record NC_139412.1, on the reverse strand, counting down.
GGCCAACCCCCAACCCTGGAAACAACTCTTCCCCTATCCAACAGTTCACATTCTGCCGGTGGTCCTTCCCTGCTGCCCTGAAAACACTGTCCCACTGCAGCAGAGCTACCGTTCCTGCCGTGCCACCTGCAGCTTCTGTGAGCTGATGCCAAGGGAAGGGGGAATTTAAAAGCCTCAGAGCCTGCTGGTCCCAGGCAGCGCTCTGCCATATTGTGCGGTTCCTGCCTCAGGGCAGAGGGAGAAGGGGTTAGTGTAAGAGTCGGGGGGTAGGGGCTGCAGCCCTGGGGAGAGGGAGGATGGGGAGGAAAAGGGGCCACCACCCTGGTGGCTTTGCCACCTCTGTGCTGCAGGGGCTGGCCCCAGGGAAGATGGCCCACCTGGCACGGGACAGGGCTGAGCGCAGGCGCCACGTAGGTAAGAAAGGCCTGTTACGAGCAGGATGAGATGTCTTGAGTCCAGTAACAATGTGGGGACAGCATTGCTGCAGTCCCGGCCCCACGCTGTGCTGCACGGCCCCCAAAACAGGAGTCACGGAGATGAGGTGTCCAAGGCTGGAGCAGAAAGAGCCCAGCAGCACCTTGTGCTTAGTCCATATCATCCTCCACGCTGCTGAGCCGGCTGTGCTCCTCGTAGATCTCCCTCACCACCAGGATGCGGTTCAGCATGCTTTCCAGCATGCTCCTGTCCATGGGGATGACTGAATACCAAAGCGGGGACTCGGCGATGCACGACCTCTCAGGCTGCAGGTAGAAGATGTCGTTGCGGTTCCGCATACTCTCAGGACTGTAAGGAGAAAGGAAAGTGAGACCTAGGACATCAACAGCAGGGGCTCAGAAAGCCTGGCTTGCCCTCTCAATTATCAAGGAGGGCCCAAGTGTCTCATCTTCTGGGCAAGACAAGGCCATGCACTGCAAAGTAAGCTCCCTAACCAATGTGCCACACACCCCTCCACGTCTTCCAAGAAATAAGGAATGAAAGCAGACAGAGAGAAGCGTTCTCTCAATCACAGTCTACAAGCTGTGCAGACCCTGGTCAAGGCTTAATGCTCATGAAAGAATATGCAGAGAGCAGCAGCTACTCCACTGGGTCTCCCTGAAACTGAGAGTTGGCCCCAAAACAACACAAGCCTCTGATCCAGAAAAGCCTCACCATTTAGAGAGGTAAAACTCGTAGAACTTGACGGGGCATCGAAGCGGGTTCATCTTGTTCTCCCGCTGCTCCAACATTGGCATCTCCTCCTCACGCTTCCTCTTTCCAGTGCTGCCATCTGCAAAGGGGGGATAGAGTAGGATCACAGCTGGGACACGACGGAGAAGGCAGGGAGAGGGACAAGGAGATGTTCTGTCAGACCCTACCTCGGCCTTTCTTCTGCTTGGCAGGAGCACAGTAGCGGATGCTCACCATCTTCGTGACGCCACGGGCTGTGGTGCACTTGCGAGACTGCCGTACTACGTTGGTGAAGGAGAGCTGCATGTGCTCCTCCGCTGTCTGCAGCCCAAAGAACTTAGTGTTGAAGAACATAAGGGTGTTAAGGAGCACAAAGGGTGAGTAAACGCCCAGCTGCTTGCACTCCCAGAGGTGCTCCTCCTCGACACGTGAGAAGACTGTGTCTGTAATACAGAGGAAGAACCAGGTCAACACCCACAGTGGCCTCGTGTTCTTTCAGGAGGGAACTAGAACAATGTGCCTGCCAGCAGTGGCTGGGAGCCAGTCCCACGCATCTGAAGAACGTGGGCCTGGAGCAATCCCTTCCCCTCCAAGTTCAACTCGGTGCTGACACTTCACAATACCCGCTTTCCCACGAGGTTCCTCCTCCAGAGCCATTGGTGGACCCTAACCCTGCCATTCCACAGCACAGGAAATCTCAGCCCAGAATCCCAATAAATCCTAACAGCTCATCCCTACAAATGGCCATGAAGTGGACTCCAGGTCAGTGCTCCACCTCGCTATGTGAGATAATAGAAAAGCCAGCTCCTCTCTAGACAAACAGGTCTGGAGCCAAAGGCCTCTGTCTGGAACAGCCATCCATCATGCAGAAGAGAGGCTACAGCAACTACCTGTTTACAAGACACTGCAGGGAAGGAAGCCCAGATTGTGGCAGCATGGAAAGCCTCTGCAAAGTTCTACGGCAGTCTGTTCACAAGGTATTATGACAGCAACCATGGCCAACATTTATAACAGTGTGCTGGGCTTTCCGACAAACTGGGAAGGGAAAGACATTGGCCACCACACCTGCTGGTTTGGTATCCTTTTTCCTAAAGGGTTCAGACACCACTGTAACCTATCGTAAAGGTTAGAACTGCTCCAAGAAACAAATGAGCCACGCTCTGCTCCCAGCCAGCCTGACTCTGGGAAACAAAGTTGCTGAGGCATAAACCAGATTGGCTCTGCTGTTAGTATGGGTCAGGATGACCCTAAAATGCATTGGAACAGCACTGCCTGTGCCAAGAAAGAAGACTGAGGCTGGAGGAAGGCAAACAGACTGGAGGATCCAAGGCAAGAAGAATAAATGGGTTATGTGTGTGGTAAGTCAAGGTAATATGGAGACACATACTGTTTGGTAAGACTGTGGGTTGCCAGCCACTCAGGGACTTGTTCAGCTCCTGCACGAAGGTCAGGTAGTAAAGGTCTGTAAATATATTCACCATACGATTGTTCTCAAGCAGGTACTAGAAAGAACAGAACACACAGTCAAGAGAGACAGCAGTACCTGGTGCAAACCCTTCCCATAAAGCCCAGGACACACACAGAGCCCAGGATTGCATAGGCAGAGTTGCAGAGCAGATGCTTAGCTGTAAGCATCCATTCCTGAAAGCTGTGAGAAACTGCACGACATCACAAAGCAGAGTTGATGAATGAGAAGGGACTGAGACTGAATTTGGATACTTCACTCAGCCTTCCTCTACGACGTGCTCCTTGGGTGCAAGGACAGGGAATGCCTGTCACCTCCCACTGGGCTCGGGAACAAAGACTGAAACAAGGTTGCTGTCATAGGTCTCCAGAAGGCAAAATAAAGGGTAAGAACTCCCCCTCACCAGATGTGACCCCCAGGTCTGGCTGTGAAGGAAGGGAGGACAAGAAGCCTTCCCTCACCTGCTGGATGCCAAGGCAAAGGTAATAGATGCTGTCTGGTTCGTAGCGCTCTCCATTGGGCCGCGTTATTTCCTTGACAAACTGAGCCAGGCCATAGTTGAGTTCAGCTGCTGTGCAGGCCAGGATGTCTTCTTTGATCCTAATGGGCTTGGCTGTGGAAACAAACATGCAGCCTCAGACAATATCCTGCAAGGCGAGAAGCACCTCGATGGGCTGGGATCCAGCTGCTGGGAGATGCCTGCCACTCCTCCCCTACAGACAGGAGACTTACGGCCAAAGCGCAGCTCCTCTCCCTTGCTGGTCTCTCCCCCTGCATACTTGGCTTGCACCCAGGACTTCCAGGCATTCACACCATAGGAGTAGTTCAGTGCTGTGCAGCTGGGCTGACTGCTCATTGAGTCCCGGGAACAGCTTTCAGAGAGCACCAGACGCTTCTGCCCCTGCAGAGAGGTGTACTGTGAGATTAGGCATGTACCTGGGACAGATGCAAGATTCCCAGCTGCTCCTCAGAGCTGCTGGCAGCTAGTTCCCTCCTAGTGTGCCTGTGCCAATGCCAGCAGGCATCCTTCTGCTGACAGCCAAGCTAACAAGACCCATTAGTTATGAGAACCACAGGCAGGGAAGAGGCCAGCTCTCACATGACATGTTGCATTCAGGGCTGCTTCATAGTAACAGGAACATATTTCCATTCAGGGAGCGACCCACAGGCCAGGTACGATCTGAAGGGAGGAGTACAACCTCCCCAGCACACCTCACCTCAGACTATGCTGCAGATGGCAACTCCCATTCCAAATCCACAAGGCTTTGAGCAGGCAGTACCCACTAAGAGCTCACCTTTCGGACAGCACGAGGCAGCTCTTGCTCTGTGGACACATCTTCGGGGCCCACCAGCCCACAGTCAAAGAGGAAATCCACACTGGGGTTGATGTATAGAGGGTCTGAAAGGAAACACAGGAATAAGAGATCAGCTGAGACACCTCATCCTGTCCCCAACAGAGAAAACAGGCAGACGTCTAAGACAAGTAAGTTGCCATTCTGGTCTGGTTCTTACAGCCAGCTGCAGAGGGAACACGCAGCCCAAAACCTCGTACCCACCACTTCTGCTTGGCACAAACATTTAGCCACAGCCCAACAAAGGAAACACTATCACCTGCCAGAGTTGCAAAATTTCTCAGGCTAACCAGAACCCAAAATGTTTTTAAAACATCTGGAACATCTTTCATGCCTTCATTCCAGGCCAGCAGTGGTGACAGTCTGGCACAAGTACCCCAATTCTCTGTCCTCTGCTGCTGCTATACTGCCTCAGCACTGCTGTGCATGTCTGTTCCTTCTTCCCAACCTTCTGCCTTCTGACAAACACACACAGCAATTCTGCCATTTCCCAAAATGTCATGCACTGTCCAGGCCTCCCTTGGGCTTCGCTGGATCCTCTGGAATCATTATCTGTAAGCACACTATCACCTTTGCCCTATGCTTTGTGCTGTTAGAATCAGCTTCTCATTCTCCCTTTCCTGCAGACCTCGAGAGGTTGGTTAGTCAAAAAACACAGACTTGTTCAAAAGTGGTGGTCTCACCCCTGCTGCGAGCAGTCATCTGCAAGACCCTCAGCTCCTGGCCTCAAGCAGGGTCAGTCATAGGGCATGGGGAGGTAAGTTCACACAGGTCTTAATGCTGCTGGCAAAGGTGGGCTGAGGGCAACAGGTGGACCCTGCTGCAGCATGAGCAGCCCCACATGCCTGCTTCACCTAGCTCTTACTCTTAGGGAAGTCAGCCTCCAGGTCCTGGCCTGGCTCATCGAGGACGTTTGCCATCTTGACAGCCATAGCCAACACATCGTCCCTTGCTGGTCCAAACAGATCACAGTCCTCCAGGAGACCCTCTGCGCTCTGGTTACTCACCAAGTCTGCAATGCAAAAGCAGATCAGAAACATAACTTTCAAAAAACTGTTTTGTCTCATGATAACTAGAAAATGAAGTCAGGCTCCCTAGGGCACAGTCCTGCGCTCACATCAGCACCACAACAACTGCGCTGCCCAGCTCTCCCTGCACAGCAAGAAACTAGACCTCTGTCCTCACCCAGACACAGCCCCAGTCAGTAGGGCTTGAGGAATGCAGCCCCCAGCTAAAAAGGTCTGTGAGGTCAGGACTGTTAGTCTTCTGGTTGGGGAGCTAGTTTAGGTAAGAGCCTGAACAGCCATGTGTATAAATTAGTGAACGTGTGCCAAGACAGGCACCCCCAAAACAGACAGTGGCACACACTGCTCCTTGCTGCAGCTCTCCCCTCCTGGTACTTCCTCAGCAGCAGCAGAGGGCTTGCTCTACTCTGCTCCTTCTCAAAGGCTTTGGAGGAGCTGCAATCTGGGCAGATATTCTGGTTTCAGGAACAGGTAAACCTTGGCAATGCCAGCCATCAGGTCAGTCCAAGCCATGGCAGAACCTACCGCACAGGTCCGAGGAGGCTTTGTCCAGTTCCTCAGCCTCTGCAATCATCTCTGCCATGGCCAGGATGTCAGCCTCTAGAGGATTGGAGGGGATCTTCACCTTCAGCTCCTCAATCGTCTCCACAATCTTATCCGCGCTCTCCAGTGTGGTGGGTAGAAACATTGGCACAGGCACCTGTTGACAGCAGCACACCAGGCAGAGATCAGACGTGCTGTGCCCACACAGGGTTCCAGTTCAGCCAACTGCTGTATAAGCAGAGGCAGCAGAAGAGGACAGAGAAGCAGGAAAACTACAGCAAGGCAGGACTGAGACAGAGAACACAAGCAGGTCCAAGTGTGTCGCTTACCGGGACAGGCATGGAGAAAGGCACAGGTACTTTCTGGCAGTACATATGCATAGGCACAGGCACGAAGATCGGGACTGGGATTGGCAACACAATCACCTGGGGCTTCCAGTCAGCCTCTGACAAGAGCAAAAGTACATCAGTGAGCTTGCTCCCAGCAGCTCCTCCACCCAGCCTAGCTACGCACAGCCATGCCCACACAGCCAACCAGCACCACAGCTCTTCCAGACATCAGCACCTAACTTACAGGCAGAGCTGAAGCAGCAGCAAGCCAGACAGCCCTGCAGCAGGAGAGGCTTGCATCAGCAAGTGGTGCAAGCCCTGCTCTTATGTGGTCCTACTGAGAGATCTAGTTACTTTGAATATGCTAGAGACATACATGAGGCAATGACAGCTTCACAGTGGAACCTGCTGGACAGACAGCTCCTCAGGCAAGCTGAAGATCTCTGGAGGAAAAGGAGCTGCCTCATGTACTGTGAGAGTGGACTCATGCTGCAGTGCTCCTTTTGTTCCTCGTGGAAATGGACTCTCAACCTCCATCCAAGGCTGTGCATGCCTCGCACATCCCTGACACTCCCTCAGCACGATGCCAAACGTTCAGCAGTTCTATAGAGTGTTTCAAGCTGGATTCATATCCAGTCTGGAGTAGAGACATGCTACCTTCCTTTCCGAAACGCCCCTTTAATCCTGCAGTTAGTTGTGTCTTACTGTCCTACCTGTCTGACATCCTTTGGACTTCATTTCTACTTTGCAGGAAACACCCCGGTTCTGCATCAGTGGTTTGCACATGGCAGCTTTGTTCTTCCGAGGGGTGGCTGGAACTGGAGGGGGTGGGGGAGGCGGCGCAGCTGGAGACATGTGGGCTGAGGAGGTCTTTGATGACAACTGAGGAAATGCAGAAAGCAGGAGGTTGGTGTCCACCGAAAGCAGCACTATCTCTTTTCAACCACTGGTACAGCCTCCTGGAGCCTGGCAGCCCACAGCACACATGTACATGTTTCCCACAGTCACATCTGGCCAATGGGCTGCCAAGCTGACAGTGGCAGGGAACAAACCAACACGGGATCTCTCCAGTCAGCAGGAAGTTTGGCACTGGTGAGCAGCAGGGAGTGCAGTGGGACAGTGATTATGCCTGAGCATAGATGAGCACTGTGCGAAGTGGAGCCAGCACTACAGTGACAGACTGCTCTGGTGTCCATGCTTCACTCCTGGGCAACGGTCACCCATCCCCTTCTCAGGAGATGTGCTGATGTTGCCCTGCCCAGAAGCTCATATCAGCTCCCACTGCCCAAATCACTACCATTAAAACACAGTGGTAACAGGAGAATTAGATCCCCACAGACAATTGCAGATCTGAGTGAGGACAGCCCCCTCGTGCTATCTAGCAAATTCCTATCTCCAGCAGGCCTTACCGTGTTAGTCTCTGCCTTCTGATGGGAAGAAGCGGGTGGTTTTGTTTCTGAAGATTGACCTGAAAGAGAAAGCAATGCCTCTTAGTTCAAGAGCTCCTCGGCTAACAGGTCCCACTGCTGGGACTGGAGGTGGCAGCAGCCACAGGCCAGAGGGCAGTGACAGGCTCCCCAGAAACCGCTCCTGGCCACTCCAGGAACAGTCAGTCATTCCAAAAATCTCTAGCCCTAGCACCTTTGAGAACGCTACCACTCCACGATCAAGTCATGGCCGTGTCAATCTGTGTTCCCTTGTGGTCCACCCCATCCCCATCACAGCAGGTCAGGAGAAATCCCAGCCCCTTATAGAGAGAGGATGCCAGGGCTCTATTCCCAGCTCTGCCTACCGGCTTGCTGTACCGAGCCATGGCCCCTCCCTGTGCCTCCATCTCCCTGCTATAGTATCTTGGCAAAGTGCTTCGAGATCCCTGGGAAGAAGGTGACAGAGCTAATAGCAGTGTTACAAGGTATCCCAGGAAGTACAGAGACAGCTTTGCCCAGCATTAGAGATGCAAAAGAGAAGGGATTGCCAGCAGATAAGAGGCGTGCCTGGCAGACACTACTCTCAGATGGTGACAGTATCATCTTTGCTAAGATGATAATTCCAGCTCACCTGCTTTGCAGAGCACCCACACCCATCTCAAAGGCTGCTGAGCTAAAAGAGCACCTTCATCCAAGCCCCCCGTGAACCCTGGTTACCCGTGTGGCTGAGAAAAAGAGCTGCCTTCTACAGCACTGACCCACCGTGGGCCGCGTGTGAAGGAGACACCTGCAAGGAAAGCAGCAGGTCAGAGCACCCACATGGAGCAGCAGCTCCACTTGCACCTCCTACAGATCGGCCCCCAGGAAAGACCCAGACTCCCCAAGGACCAACACACAGGTATTTGCAGCTGTGCAGCTCCCAAGAATCCCAGGAGCTTTGCTCTTCAGCAAACAGAGGCGCAGCAAAGTCCGTTTGGTGACTGCCACAGAGGGCACAGCTCAGTTCCCATTCAAGGAAGCTCTCCAGCCCACAGCTCGGCATTCAGCCACAGGATGTGCAACCATCTCAGTGGGTCCAAGAGTTCCCCATGACCCACCCAAAGTGGATGGGCAGCAAGTTTAGGTGGGAGACATGGATGGCTTGGATAGAGAAAGACAAGCTGAGGAGTAGAGTAAAAGCAGAGTCTTTGCTATAGCACAATCAAAGCAAAGGTCAGTGTCCCACAGGCCGAAGAGTTAGGTCTATGGGAAACAAGAAAATCCTCCCACCACAAAGCTCCACACGCTGCAAGTCCAGGCTCTCAAGAAAGCTGTGGGTTGGTCTTCACTCTCAGAACACCAGCAAGGAGCTGCCAAGGCATAAACTGCACCAAGCATGACTTTGAGCCCTCTCTCCTCTGCAGCTAGATGACCCTATGCAGAACCAGTTTCCTTTGGAAGCCTCTGCACACAGTTCTGTGGCAGAAGCTCCTCAATCACTTGTTACACACACACTGTTCTGAGCAAAGGAGCGGCCACTCTTATTGTTAGCAAGCTCCCTGAGGATCACCAGGCAGACAGAAGCTGCTGGAATTAATGGTTTTGGGCAAAAAAAGCAAGCGGTCAGCAGCAATGCCCAAGATGGGCCTAAAATCCAAGCAGTCCCTTGCAAGCTTGCAACACTGCTGCCAGGTGCACAGAAGACCCTGGCTGGACCAAGCAGAAGCTGTTCCTCACCAGCACTGACAAGCTGCTCCTCCTGAGACACCCTGCACAGCCCGCTGGGCTGGAAAGCTCTGTGTAAGCACATAGCAGCTCTGGCTCCAGCACCAGAGCCTTCCAGTGCAAACTGACCAGTACACCACAAACCCAAGACAAAGCTGTCCACACCTTTCCCACAGCTGGCAGAGGACAGGCATACAAGAACAGAGAAGACTCAGTGCCACCAGCAGCACTTGCACTTTGGCTTTTACCAAGCCCGGAGATTGTGCTCAGCCAAGCACTCACTGCTACCAAAGGGCATTTCCTTGCTTGCCCTGAGTCCTCTGCCTCACAAGCACACAGAAAGGCAGTACGGGAAAGGGCAACGCAGCAAGTGCTAAACAGCAAAGTTCCCGGGGGCCTCTAGAGACATGATGGAGTGTGGTGGTCAGGTCCTGGCAGTTGGTGGAGGTGGAGAGGGTACTTAAGAGTCTTGTGGTCCATGTCTCCAAGAGGCAAGGGCCAAATGGCGTGAACTAGATGCTTCCCTTGGCAGGCAGTGGCTTGCTTGCTGTGCCTGCGTTCCCACAGCAGTGTTATTGATGCCTCACAGGTAAGATGCCTTGAAAGCAGGGGACAAATCAAACAGCAAGGCTAAGGCTGTAAAATCACGCGTTGAGCTACAAGAGATGGTAAGCTCAATGCCTCTTCCTCCACCGGGGCAGCAGGACAGTGCCCCATCAAGCAGTCTTTCTCTGGACACCCCAGTGCCAGCGGAAACCAACAGTTTTTTGTCCAGGTCACCTCAGTGTGTTGCCACTTGAGCTGTCACCTCACACGGTGCTTTACAGAGCCTGGCTCCTGGAAGACAGGTTGGGACTCCCCTGGCTGGGGGAACTGTCTGCTTCTGGCAGAGCAGCTCTGCTTTGCTCTCGAATCAGTTCTGACATCCAGGGTTTCCCCCATCTTGCGATTTGCCAAGTGCTGTCAGAAGAGAGGCCTCAAGAAGAGCCTGAAGATGGAGAACGAGGTCTCTCAAGGGAAGGTCCTCCTCTTGGTTTCCCCTCCTCAGTGCACCCTAGTCAGGGTTTTACACCTCGTGAAATCCCAGGGAGCTGCAAAGGCCTTAGCCTGCAATACTGCTATCAGTTGAAGCCTGATGAACTGAAGGAAGTCACGTCACAAGCTGCAGGCATTTTGTTAACTAGATCAAACAGATTACCTAGAAGATCGTGGCCTCTGAAAGACCAAGCGGAATGAAACTACACGAGTGTCCAAGGGCCATGCGATGTCTTGTCACTGTCACTATGAGCACCTTCCATCCTGAGGGACCCCAAAGCACTTTGCAATCTTCTGTGAGCAATTGGCTCAAGTTAACGATAGGAAATGAGGCAACAGGCAGTGAAAATCTCCTCTCCAGCTGGAACTCCGCGGATGCAGAATGGGGTTATCCGGGACACGGGGTTGGCAATTCCCCAAAGCTGCAGCAACCTTTAGGTAGGACTCCAACCTAACTTCACAAGACAGAGTGCCTCCAGCGGCTCTGCGCTCCCTCAAGATCGGTCTAGGTTCGGCTCTGGCTGAGGAGAGCCCACCTACAGCATCACCAGCACCACTTCCTGCAGCACCCTGTGTTTTCCTTGAATGCTTCCCATCCAAGCACTGACCTGGCCCAATCCTGATTAGCTTATGAGATCTGAGAAGGTCACAGCTCGGAGGTGGTGTGGGGCTGCAGGTGGATTATCATGCCAAGCCACGCTGTCCCCTAACCCTGCATATCGAGCTCTCCGCTGGCAACATGAGGATGGAATCGCCCATTAAATCCCTGAGTATCCTCGCTAAGAGTGTGAGCTACAGGCAGCACGCTGGCACCGGCTCCTCCCGTCTGGGCCCTGTGTGTCATAGAACCATAGACGTTAGAGATGGAGAAGCCCCATTAGGTCCCACTCCGTCCTTTCCCCCCCAAGGGCCAGTGCAGGATTGTTCCCTAGCGTCTCATCCAGTCCCAGGCAGGAAGCTTCCACCCCTTGCTGTTCAGTCTTCCCTGTGTCTCTCAGACTGAGCTATGCAGGTCCCCTCCCTCCCTCCTACTCACTGTTCAGCAGGCTCTCGGGCCCCTTCTGCGTGTCCAGGTTGGGCTGGTTCTGTTGGTTGTAAAATCGCAGCAGACACTGCTGGTTGCAGAAGTGTTTGATTTGCCCTCGCCAGTGGATGGTTTCCAGCAGCTTCCCCTGACGCTTGCAGGCATGGCACCGAGCTGCCTAAAGCCCGCATCAGCAGGAGAGAAACAACGAGTAACTAACCACACCCCCTCCGAGTGCAACACAACTCTCCAGTGAAAGGTGCACATGGCAAGGTGCTGTGAGCTTCCCCACAGCAGTGCCCTGCCAGTGCCAGCCGGGGTCTCCAGCGGTGCGAACTTCTCACTGCAGCACTAGCCGCGGATCCAGCACTGTGAGCTTCCTCAGTGCAGTGCTCTGGCAGGATCAGCTGGGGACTCCAGCTACGTGAGCTTCCCCGTAGCAGTGTCCCGTCATTGCCAGGCAGGACTCCAGCAGTGCCAGGTTCTCCGCAGCAGTGCCAGCCAGACTCCAGCAGTGCGAGCTTCCTCAGTGCAATGCCCACTTATCTGGGTGCCGTGCCCACCACAGCACTTAGCACAAGCTGCCAGTGCCAATACTGACCTTGAAGTACCAGAGCAAGTATTTGCTTTTGCAGTCTTCACTACAGAAGTCCCAGGTGCTGCCCTCCAGCTGCTCGGTGACCGCCCGCTGGCAGGTCTGAGAACAGTAGGTGCAGGTGATGCAGCACAGGCCCAGGTTCTTGGTGAAATCCTGTTTGTAAAGAAGCACACACCCTGCGGAGAAACAATAGGAGTGAAACCTTCCCAGGATGAACTGGGGGCCTCCCTGACCCAAACATGACCAGAATCCAGGTCTGCGGAGACAACAGAGCACACGCAACACACTGTAGGGAACAATCCAGCACTGGCCCCTGGGGCTGGGATAAGATGGGACCTCATGGGGACTTGCCATCTCTCACCTCCATGCTTCTAGGAAGAGTCTGACTCCAACCTCCTGTGTGCAGGAACCCAGCAGGCAGGGCAAGGCCAGGTCAGGCCAGCCCAGACGCAAGAGCGTAGAAGTGCATGATGACAGGAGGAGCGGAGCTGCCACCTGCTGTCTCCCCAGCCCCCAGAGAGAGAAAAGCTGTGAGAAAGCCCTCCCCAAGGACACAATGAACGGTAAAGATCTTGCCCTAGGGCCTGGCTGGACAGCAAGCCATCCCCACTGACAGTCCTCCCTTCACTGCATGGCGAGGCTCTCGCCCCAGGGCCTGGCTAGACAGTCTCCCCTCTGTTCCACTCCATGCTCTCTTCTCCTCCCCCAGCAAGGGCTGGCATGGGGGCTCTGCCTCTCCCGTGCCTTCCCCAAGTACCTTCGCTGCAGAAGTTCTTCTCCACCCCTGAGAAGCGGATCTTCTCATGCAGCAGCTTCTCCTGCTTGCAGTGCTCACACTGAGACACTACCCCACGTAGCCGTTTGAAGTCCTCACAGCAATCCTTGCAGCAGAACTGATACATCTTGTCCTGCCAAAAAGACCACCACCAGGTCAGGCAGGCTGGCAGGAGGTCCCCATGCTTCCCAGGGAAGCAAGACTACGGGTCTGAGACAGGTCCCCAGCTCCCCTGGCAGGGTTTGGCAGAGGAGGTCTCCTCCCACCCTTCTGACACGCTGCTGAACATCAGCACTCAGGCGCATCTCCAGGCACGTCTCTACAGCCAAGGCATTCAGAGCAATGGCTCAGAAAGGACTCTCCTTTGAGCAGGGAGAGGAAGAGCTCTGTGGTCCTCGCGGGGGTTGACCTCAGCCTCCACATCCCCCTGGGGAAAGTCCTCACCTGCCAGTCTAGGATCTCTGGCTTCCCGGTGAAAAGATTGTGGCAGTAATGGCAGTTCAGGTGGATCCCACCTTCCGGGCTGGTGTGCTGTAGAAGACAAAGACAGCTCATGGAGAGAGGGGCACACAGAGGGCAGCAAGCACCCGTTCTGCACTGCCACCAGCCGTCCTGCCCGCTCCACTGACCACAGCAGGCCATCTGCCCCTGCTCAGACTGCGCTGGCTGCCACTGTCAGTGACTCAGTCAGTCCATCAGATCACATCTCAAGCTCCTGGAGAACAGATTCTTGAGTAATTCCATTTTGCTTCCAATATACTGGGTCCAGTTCTTCTCCAGCAGGCATTTTCAGGCTCCCAGCCTTCTGCACTGGAGCACATTCAGAGATGGTGGCTCCGCTACCTCTTCTTTTAGAGACTTTCTCTAAAAGATCTTGAAGCCTGGTTTCTATTTTCAGGGTAATATAACTTCAGAATTCAAGCAGCCATTCTCATCCCACATTCCTCTGCTAGATTAAAGAGCCATTTAATACTTGGTGTCTTGTCCACGGGGATATCTTCATTAATAAAGTCATCTTCCAGGTTTTTGTTCTGAAGACCTCAGATAAGGTGCTGTCGGTGCCATTTATTTTTGAGGCTCTGTGCAATTTGCAGCTTTTCTTCAGCATACTTCTTATTTTTCTTCAACATTAATAACAACTTGGGCATTGGATGAATATCCTTCCCACCTGTGCAGTATTCTAGGTAGATCTTTTGCTTCCTTGCCCCCTAACTTCTCGCTTCCTGCTCTTCTACTTCTTTTACAATAACCGAATCCTTCTTTTCATAGCTGTAAACTGAGGCACTCGTGCTTAATGGCCAATCTGATGCAATCAAGAGGTTTTTTTCTAAATCCTTACTTTCCAGGACTCACATCCCAGTATTACATGAGTAAGGCTGATCTTGCACTGAACTGTAAGTACACATTAGGAGGAACCAACCTTGCCAAGAAATTCAATTGCTTTGCTGTGTATGACTGCCTTGACCTCAGCATCACTTAACACTTCACCAGTTTTTGTTTCATCTGCAAAATTTTAGTACGCTTACTTTGACTTTATTTCCAGATGACTGATGAAGATGTTTGACTCCTTGGGCTTAATACTGATCCCCGAGAAGCCATCTTGAAGCACTCCTTTCAGTGTTTTTTCTTTATCAAGTGTGTTCTGAGATCTGTCAGTAAGATGGATCCTAATCCAGGTTATGCACGGCTTGGATGTCATGCTACAATGCTGATTTTACATGGCAATAACTCCAACGTTTTATGAAGTCTACGACTGTAAAGAGATGTCAGCTACCCTCTATCCACACAACACGTGATCTTAGCAAACTATTACACCACGGTAAAAAAAAAAAGAATAGAAAAAGAAAACAATAACAAACAGACAAACAGACACTGCAACTGCCAGAAAATAACTTTCCTTCTCTAGGTTCTCTAAGTTTTCTCAGTTGCCCAAGGCATATCCTGGCCTAAGTTTCCCAGGTCTTCCTGGCTGTTGCTTTGTTCTTTGGCAACTGTACAAAACAAATATTCTTCCAGTTGCCTTTGAATAGTATGAACATTTAATGTATACTCAAACTCAACACCAAAAAAATCAACATCATCAGTCAAGCCTTTGAGGACTATTAGACATGAGGTATCCAAGTCTGCTGGATGTAAATTTTCAGACAACATGACCTAGAAGACTTCTGTTTCTTGGTGATCCCTGGCTCAGAGAGCAGCTCTGCCTCTTTCCATTCTAGCAGGTGCCCACGGTGCTTTGCTAGCTTACTTGCAGCACACTTGTAAGGCCACTATGTTCCAAACTACTCATGCAATGCAGCTCTGTGCTGTACTCCTACGTGGCATAACCTGATAGACTGGAGAGAATTACAGCCAGTCTTACTCCAAATGAAGTGAGGGAAAGGTGGGGCCAAGACCAAGGAATTAAGCAACATTGGGATGCCTGTGCTCCAGAAGAGATTTTCTTACAGACACTCCCTGAGGAGCCTGAAGAAGCTGCAGCCTCTGCTACATGTGAAAAGAGGCAGGAGCTCTAGGGCCCAGCCCAGCATGAAGGATTTTTCAGTACCTGGAATTTGGTCCAGCAGCTGGGGCTGCAGAATTGGTAGACAACCCGGTCTGTCTTGTTGTAATAGCAGGGTTCAGATAAACTCTTTCTGCAGAAGCTGCAGGGTCTAGGGGGACCTGATGAAACAGACAGGAATTGGTGAGGGCAGCAGCACAGGACATGGGTCTAGATTCTGAGGATGGCATGCAATCTACTCACTCATCCTCAGTCAAGCTATTACAAAAAACGAAGGGACAAGAACACTAGGAAACTAAGAGCACCAGATTCTGCTAGGACAGAAATGTTAAACACGGATAGAAAGCAGACTGGTTCAAATAAGTGATACTGGCTATATGGAAATTTGGACAAAAGAGCTTGCAATACTTGCATCAGTCATCAGAGACCATACCCACTCCTGAACACAGTGATTACCACTGTGTTCAGTGGTAATCACTGAACTGAACTGGCAATGTAATGGGAAGGACAATCCAGCACAGCGCGGTACTACAGCTGCCTCCTGCATTCTTAAGAACAGCAACAGACACTACCCCTCAGCACTACGATGGCTACACGTTGCAATGAGTACCTCTGCCTCCACATCTCTTTCATTTATCACTCTGGACTCCTCCCCAGACACCTTCCCACCTTCTTTCCAGTCTCATCCACAAGTAATAACAAGTACAAAGAAAGGAGTTGAGTAGAGAGGTGATTAAATCACTGTATGAGGGTCCTTACCAACCAAGCCCGACTGCTTCACTTTGTGGGAGGTAGTGCAGCAAATGGAGCAGAACAGTCCCATCTTGCCACTGCGATCCACATTGGGCAGCATGTCAAAGTTTTTGCACAGCGTCTTGCACCACATGCAAGGGTAGACTCGAGTGTTCTTCTGCAAACACAGAGCAGAACAGAGCTGTCAGGGAACCCTACACAGATAGGACCATGAGGTCCTATCCTCATTCTCCATCCCACCACTGCATCCACCACAGAGCAGCTCTCCTGCAGGAAAGACCTGATGTGAGGAGCCAGGCTCACAGCCTGTAGGCTCAGGTTGTAGTCAAAAAACCTGCCTTTGGCACCCCTTCTTCTCACTTCAAGGGTACTCTGGAAGGAATACAAGACTTGGAAATCCCATCAGGACAGTTAAGTGAAGTTTGCTCAGGCTACAGATGAGAGGCATCCAAAAGAAGCCATCTCATGCTAACTGCATTTACCTGTGGAACTGCCCTGTCCAGTTGTGTCCGAGTGTTTGACCCGTGCTTGGGTCCAAGATGGGCCCCACCCAGTATAACTAAGTTCTGTTTCAAAGTTTCTTCACAGCAGTCTCTTAAGATATTTTGTCAGCAATAGAAGGCCAAGGAGGTTCAAGCTGCCTGCTACTGCATAAAGCGTTCTGTGCCAAACTGAAGAAAGGAGCTGAGTGCCCAAATAGGAGCCCCCTTTCCTGCAACCCCCAGCAGCTGATTCCACACACCTTCTTGTAACTGTTGAGACAGCTAGAGTTGCAGAAGCGCTTTTGCTGGCCTTCATGGAAGAGGTACTCCACGGGCATGCCCTTATTGTATATATAAAGTCCACAGTAGTCACAACAGTTGGTTTTCAGCCCCTTGGTGGCTCGGAACTTGGTGAAGCAGGCGTCGCTGCAAATGCGGTGAACTACATTCCCATTGCTGACCTCATGCTGCACCTGCAGAAACAACATTGCTGTCACTCTCACAGAACACCGTAGGCTTCTCTCCCACACATGCACCCTGCTACCACAACCCCTGGGAGAATGGGCTGTTACACTAAAACTCTGACAAGTGCCATACTGGGAGCAGCTGGGGACTCAGGCTGGCCTCCAGCCAAAAGCCGGCAGAGCAACTGGGAGAGTGGAGTGGCAGAAAGCAATGATCCGCAGGGTGGGGAGAAGCAGAAGCCTTATTTCTGGGAATAGGAGCTGCCTCACAGTAAGAAGGAAAAATGTGGGAGTGAGTTCAAGGCAGTTCTGGAGCTAAGGCTTTACACCATGGGAGAACCCAGCAAATGCGCAGCGATGGTACCAGGTAGGGCCGAGGGCTGGAGGTCACAATAACCACATCCAGGACAAGAGAAAGACAAGAGATTTGCTTACCTCACCAGGTTTATGGCAGACACTGCAACGGATGGTGTCTGTGGGGTCTGCAAACTGAGGTGCTGGTCTCTGTTGCTGGGCCTCATAGAGGGACAGGCAGACGGAGGTGCAGAACTCATGGAAAGAGCCACCTGAACCAATCTGGGCAACCACAGAATCCCTGGTATTCCAGATCTCCCTGGGGATCAAAAGAAGACTTGTTAGCACAAGAATACACCAGTCCTGCCACTAAGCAAACTGCAGTGAAGGAAATTTCTGTTATCCCAAGGGAGTGACGGGAATTGTCCCACACGAGCCTCTGTCCCAGCCCACAGGGGTGGTGCCTGAAACATGCAAGAGTTTGTTTTGGGAGCAGACAGGGATAAGGGGAATTAAGCCAAGCAGTGAGAGACAATAAGTAACATAAAGGGAGTGGAGGGAGAAGGGGATGCATGAAGAAGACATGGGGTGACAGCTGGCAGAGTGACACGGGTGACAAAGGAAACACGGGAGTCACAGGGTAGCGGGTAAAATGCAGCGGGTGACAAGCACAGAGTCATTGAGGAGAGGGGAACGATGACACACTTTTTACAGAAGGTGCATATCTTCTTGCCATGCGGTCTTCTCGAGAAGGTGGTGAGACAGGAGCTGGAGCAAAAGAGCTGAGGGAGTCCTTTCCGTTGGTAGGCAGTCTGGCCCTTCTGCAGCGGGGTCCGGCAGTTGGCACACGTCATCTTAGCGACAGAACGGGCAGCTCTCTGAGCGACCTGAGTGCGTAACGACATGCGAGTCGAGCGGCGCGTACGGAAAGGAACAAAATCCTCATCGTTGGGATCATCCACCATTGCATCAGAATCTTCGTCAGAGACCGGAACTGCAAAACAGCAGAGAGATTCTCCACTAGGAACTAAGACAAAGTTGTGTCGTGAGAGGCATGCTGGGGCTTTCCGGGGTCATCTTTCTGCAGTTCGTTTAAATGCTCTGTACCTTCCTAAGCAGAATGATAAAGAGACCCTGAAAAGATACTCTGCTGGAATTGGAGATGAGTTGGAAGGTCCTTAAGCAAATTGGTCTTAAGTTCCTCTCTAGGAAAAGTCATAAGGTGGAGCACATGCCTGAAGTGTAAACATTACAACAGAAAGCCCTATAAGAACCAGTAAACATTAAAGGGAAGAAGCTGGATCACCAGCCACTTCTCCAGCACAGACAGACAACGACTGACCAACAGTAAAGTGTAAGAAAATATCAGTGCAACACTCGACATAATGGAGGACAGAGATTTCCTGCGTTTCTACAGGTAAGTCCCCAAAATGCAACCTTCCTTCAGACAGCCTGATGGCATAGAGGCACAGGAAGAAAGGTTCTGGCTGAGGAAATGGAAGATGGGTTTCCTGGGAACATCCCCGGAGCTTCATCCTATTATTAGTTGGTGCTTTTTGTCTATAAACCACTGCAAAAATACTGCAATTCTCCCCTCCCTTACCCTGAGAAAGTAAGGCAAGTATCCTGAAATGGAAACTCTAGGGGTGAAGGGACCTGAACTATGTAACAGGAACATCTAAGTGAAAGCTCCAAGGTCCTTACTCCCTGTTCACAACACAAACTGCCTGTTTGCACTGGGTCCAGGTCCTGCTCTAGGGCTGAACAAGGGTGATGGCCAACGCTGATTACTCACTGCTCTCAGCAGAGTTCACAGTTTCAGGCCTGGCACTTTCTGATCTTCTGGCTCGTTCACTTCTTTTCTCCTAGAAGAGATTCAGGAAATTTTTAGACCAACCATTTGCTAGGACAACAATGGATAAATATCCCAGATCACTGTGCAGTTTCAATTTCTGAGCTTTAAATTCCCACTAACTAGGCTGAAAAAGGGCAAAACTCCATAGATATCCGACAAGAGTTGGCCACATGGGGGAGAGAGGGGAAAGCAGCCTTATGGGAATGATGTTCCATCCGGGGGTGGCAGGGACAGATACACTGAAGCCACATGTACAGCACAGTGGCAGTACACAGAGAATCACTCCATCACTGCAGACATGGAAACTCCCTCCCGCAGGGCTGATGAGACAGCCAGTGTCTCTCAATGAGTCTGGCAACAGTCAGCCACCCTCAGTGTTCCCACAGCATACGTACTTGACTGTATTCTCCTCACCTTCTCAGTTTGGGGCACACTTCCCTTCCGAGACAAGCCTTCTGCAACAGAAGCACAGAAGAAACTTTAATCTGATATCTTGCTTTTGTCCAACAGAAGAGAACTGATGTTGTTCAAATGCAGCCGCCCTTTGGGTCAGTCTGCATATGTAGCCTCAGACAGAGCCAGCTATTCTGGTGGCGTTCAGACACAGGAAAGCTCCTAAACCCACCACTTGTAGGTACAGATAAATTCATGTGGTCTGGGAGAAGTCCTTACAGGAGAGACCTTCCTGCATGCAGGAAGGCTGGGCAGCTGCCTCCAGCTGCATGACTGTGGGGACTGAACACATCCTGAGGATGGCCAGCTCGGACAGTGGGACTTCGCCTACTGGAAATCCTCATCTCCAAAAAAGACTCCAAGGATGAGGAGAAAGATGTGCAGCAGCAGCTTTATCAGAGAAGCTCCTAGCTAACACAAGCACTAAAAATCAAAGTTAAAGCTATGAAACCAGAGTGAGAGCTTGTGCACGCCAAAAGAACAGCTTCCAGAACATTAATCCAGGCAAGTGAGACACTTTTCCCATATTTAGTCCATCAGGAACATCACTGATTTCCAAGGTAAAGGAAGACAGGAAAAGCTGGAGCTCAGAACACTCTCCAACTTAGAGGAGTGCAGTCTAGCAGCCTTCTGAGCAAGAGGAAGCCAAGTCCTGCAGAAACAACAACCTACCTGCTGGTAACGCAGCTTCCTCTGCCCTCGGTCCAGTGCTTTCTCTCAGTGAGTTGTTCCCATCATCATTCCATTCCTCTGCTTTCTTTTCCTGCGCAGGCTCAGAGGGCAGAGCTGCCATACTGCTGTCTGGGCGCAGCTCCCCCTCTGCGTCCCCCGGCAGTCCTTCCCTCTGCACAGGTGAGCTTTTCCTCGGTGCCTTCAACCTCGTCTTTTTTGGCTGTTTAAGGCTGAGTTGTGGAGGGGCTACCGGCGGACTCGAGGGTTGTGCTGTGGTTTCTTCTACGGCTGGGGCACTGCTGAGGTCTCCAGAGTCAGGAGCAGGCTGTGGCGGTGATTCAGGGCCGTTTTCATCAGACAGTGCAGGAATAGCAGCAGCACCATCTTCCTTTAGGTCCCCAGAATTAGTTTTTGGTGCATCTTCCCCTTCTTTCTGTGTTTCTGGAACAAGGGCCTCTTTAGAGACGGCAGAGGAGTCCCCCATCCCACCCTCCCCATCCTGGGAAGGCTGTGCCTTACACAGCTCATCCAGATCCTCTGATTTATTTTCCACCGAGCCAGCAGTTCCATCCAAGTCATCTAACACATCAGGTTTCTCCAGGACGTCCAACACAGCACTGGGTTTATCTAGACTGAGGTCACTTGATTTGTTTTGTTCAGACAGGCTGTCTCCTTTCTCCTGAAGGCCTAAGTCCCCATCTGCAGTCATTTGCTTGGACTGATCCCAGTCTGGGGGCCGAAGAACTGCAGCTTCCTGGGTAGAAGCAGTCTGGGAGCCCAAGAGATCCTCCCCAAACTCCATGTCAGCAGGAAGATCACCAATAAGCGGTTTGTCAGGCAGAGACAGGGGGTCCAGAGACCCCGAAATTTCACTAGAATCCATTTAGATGATGACAACTGGAAACGAGAGAGAGATTTGCAAGTTAATGAAAACCAATCGAACGGTGCATGAATTGCCTACTCTTCTGAACACTGCTGGAGTAAACCAAGGCCTGGCAGGATTGCTAGCAATGCCCAGGACACCAGCAAATCAATCACAGCTCTTGTGAGGTTACAAAATCTGAAGCCAAAAAGCAGCAGCAAGACACAGCAGCTCGGCAAAGCCAGTCTTTCAGAACTCTCTCTACCATCCGCACCCCCACCACGGCGTGGCAAACAGACTCGCTTTTGATAAAGGACACAGTGGGATACCAGAAATTACTTGGAGCACCAGTTCAGGAGGCTTCTCACAGCCGTTCTGTGGGGCGTAACAACCCGTTCTCTGCCTTCTGCTGTGTTTCACCAGACTCAAATGATGCGGCCTCTCCTTTCTCCCGATCTCTTAGCATTAGCTAACCTATCTTCCCAAATACCTTTTCTCTTGAAACAGAGGCAGAAATAACTTCTTTCTATCTCTGTAGTCTGAGTCTTGAACAAGACAGAGCGTGACAAGACACAGGAATTTTGTCAGAGGGCAGACATAAACGATGTCATAACTTAACTACAGCTATAATGCAGCCCCATAATTGTGTGGGTGAATACTCAGACAGGGAACAGCGAGAAAAGACTAAGCCAGAGCTGGGGGAAATTCTGGAGGGTGGCAGAAAGGGAAGTGGAAAAGCCCACGATGTTAAAAGCAGCCGTAAGAGGGAGAACGTAGTGAAGTAGACCCGAGTATGCAATGCAGTCAGGAAGAAAGAGCAGCGTGGCTGTGCATGGCATTCACAGGGAGGTGTGATGCTCGCTGCTGCCAGCAGACGGCCAAAGCCACAGCCCAGCTCTGAAGCCAGCAGCACCGCCAGGCAGAGAGGCCAAGAAAGGTGAGGCAAGAAAGCATTTACATTCATATCAGCTAATAATACACTATGTCTCCACAAAAGGATAAAAGCTGAAGAAGGAAAGGGAGCTGGATTCTGCAAGCGGCGATGCAGAGCATGAACCGATGGAGCACCACGTCCCCAAAACAGGCTGAACTCCACACTATGGGGAAGGAAGGCAATGTAGTTAGAAGACATGGCAACAGCCCATCCCCTCCTCAGGATCATTCTAATCCTAAATTTGGCACTGTTTTGAGCTCTGAAGCAGAAAATTCAGTATTGCTGCTTGTTTGGGCTTACTGTGAGCACGGTTCATCTACACCATTAAAGAAGGAAGATGAAATAATCTCAGCGGCGATGGCTGGTCGGTTCTTCATACCCTTCCCTCTGAAAGGATCACCAAGGCTCACTCACAGATGGTTCACTCAGAACTGAATAGGAAATATTTGGATAGAGAACGTACCCGACTTCTGAATCTCATTTAAGCAGGGCTTGGGGAATTGTATTCTGCAGGTCATTATCTCTTTGCTTTATCTAAAAAACATAGCGACATTTTCTGCTTCAGCAACAGATAAGCACAGAAGTTGTCATCTTCAGCATCTCAGCAAATTTCATCACTAAGGACTGATTATTCCATTCGTTTTCTCCAGCTACACGGGAGACAAAGCCTCCAGAATGAGCCAATCCCACAGCAATGCAGAACATAACGTGTGCTTTAAGGTGGATGACAGGAAGAAGAACAAAGCAAAACAGAAGCAGAGACATTTGAAAGGGAGGCCGTGAGGATTTGAAGCCGGTGAGAATCCTCTCCAGATCAATGTGTTTTCTGCTGTTCCAGATAGCAACGGTGCTTCCTTCTGGAAGCCGTCCCCTGCCCACATCTCCAGACAGACAGCAGACCTTACAGCAATACAGCAGGAAGGTCGAGCCACCCAAATGAACAAAGGAAGTTGATTCACACCCTTTGCACGAGTCTGCAGTGAACCACTGAGGTGATGTTCCTACGGTATGGAGAGACCCTGGGAAAAATTCTGGAGCATAAGGAATGCAGAGGACAGTGCAACAGCCTCTGAAAACCTACCAACTTGCTGTGCTGCCCGTGTACTCTTCAAGTAGACTGACAGCACCTGGTTTCAACAGCGTAAGCCTCAGCACTGCCTGCAGGCTCTGGGCCCATTCAAATACCTCGTTCCTATTCCCACCAAGAATGGACGCCTGGGGAGAGAGCCTAAGAAACAGAACAGGACCATCAGCTGGTGAAGAACTGCTTGGATTGAGCTGCACTGAGAACATCTCTGGACAAATCCTCCATGGATTTGCTTTGAAGCAGTTTCTGCTCTGCGCCTCCAAAAGTTCCCGCTGCAATTCGTTCTGCAATCTGCCATTTTGTTCTAAGAAGTTTCTGTGCTGCAGCAGAAATCCATGACAAGGAGATACGGAAGCAGAGAGGCGCTGGCTTTTGCCATATTTATAATAATCTGGAAAAGCTGAGGAAGTCTGTGTGGTGATGGACCCAAAATGATGCTGCAAGTAGTTTGGGTGGGAAAGGAGGATTGTCTCTGCCCATCACTGAAATCCTGTCTCCCTGACAGCACTCTTCACGGTGACTTTTAGCTGCCAGCTGCTCGGGATCAAGAAGGCAGCCCATAGGACAGGAGAGAAGGATGCTTTCCAGCCTTGTCGGCTGCTCTGAAGCTGAACTCGATCTGAGAAAATGAGAGCTGCTGAGCTGCAGCAAGGTAAGAAACGCTGCTTTCATTTGCCCCAGGCTTTCGAATTCATCCAGACTTTCTGCTGAGCTTCACAGCGAGTTATGCTGCCAACTGAAAGTGAACTTCACCTCCTGGTAAGGTCTCTTCTCACTACCTCCAACAGACGAATAATAGCTTATTGTTTCTGGCAGATGCTGAAATGATCTGCCACATTTCTACCTCCTTTTTCGTTCCGTCTGCCTGAAATCCTCCTGCTTTCCAGCCACATACCTGGCAACAAGGGAAGCACACTGGAGCACAACTCTGCTAAAAAGAGGAGATTGCTGAAACCCTGCTCATCTGCAGAGGCTGCGACTGCCCCACTGAATATTTGGGATCTCCTCGCTTGGGACTTGGCACCATCTTCTCCAGAATAGTCAGCAAGTGTAACTCCTGGGAACAGCACAGTGCTTCTCAGGCAGCACCCAGAGCTTCCAAAGAGGCCATGGGATTCCACCAACACACGGGACTGGCACGGGGTGTAGCTCAGAACATCAAACCCAACCGTGTGAAAGAGCAGACCTGCCCTAGTTTTCCACCAAAGGGAGGGCACAAGGGTCTTCTCTTGGACCAGGGAGCTCTATGGGGGCAGCCAGGAACACCTGGTGACTAGCTTATTAAAAACAGTATGAGAGACATCACTGGTGCTGTAACAGCACAGGTCTTCCACATCTGAGCGTCTTTATTCAGCTGTTAGCAGGGGAATACGTGGCCTACCTGGAAAAAATGAGGAGCCACCACCAAACGTTTAATTAAAATCAGAAAGTGAGAAAAAACAAAGAATAACGTTGTTATTCCCTCACAGTGCAGCGAATACCTCCAAACCTCTGCTGCATGCAGAAGGGCACAGCTGCTTTGCAACTGCCTTCCTCCAGCACAGGGGCAGCGACCACAGGCTGCACATCCCACCCTGCTGTCACCAACCACACATTCACCAGCACGGTCCTGGGCAGCACGTCTTCATTAACTATTGCACCTTGAACGACAGATATGGTAAAAGCTCACTTCATCACAGCCATTTATCTGAGTTTATCCAGGCAGTTTATAGGCCTCCAGATTGAAACACTGCAAACATTTATTACAGATTGGCTAACTCATTTTAAAGCAAATTAATTTATAAAGAATCGCCAGGGAACCACGTGTGCTGCTACAGACAGGCTTCAGTCCAGTGAAAATTCTCCAGAAAGGAATAAGATGCCATTATTCAAAGCACACATCACCACTGGTGCCATCCAAACCTGCTGCCACACAGCACTACGTTAAGCCATCACCATCTCCTTGCAGACAGATGCTGGAAGAGCTGGGATGTTAATACTTTCCAGAGGTAAACCTACCTCATTATGGAAAGAAATGGGGAGATGTGACACACCTACAAATGATAATTAAAGGAAAAAAAGGTCCTCAGCAAAGGAGTCTTCAGAATGACAGACAAGAAGACTCCGAGGGCTGGAAGTCAAAGCTGGACAACCCCTGCAGCCTCAAGACACCAACAACTGCTGTCTAACAGCCCCAAACCAGGGGGCAAAGACCAAAGCCAGACTTCTCTCCATCAGAAGCACCTGTCTAGAGTGCAGGCTTTGTGGTTATAGGGCTGGAGCACCTCTCCCACAAAGAAATGTTGAGGAAACTGGGCTTGGTTAGCTTGGAGGAGAGAAGGCTCTGGGGAGACCTCACTGTGGCCTTCCAGTGCTTGAAGAGAGCTTATAGATAGGAGGGGAAATGGCTGTTTGTGAGGGTGGATGGTGATAGGACGAGGGGGAATGGTTTTAAACTGAGACAGGGGAGATTTAAGTTGGTTATTAGGAGGAAGTTTTTCACCCAGAGGGTGATGAGGCACTGGAACAGGTTGCCCAAGGAGGCTGTGGATGCCCCATCCCTGCAGGCATTCAAGGCCAGGCTGGATGTGGCTCTGGGCAGCCTGGGCTGCTGGTTGGTGACCCTGCACACAGCAGGGGTTGGAACTGGATGAGCGTTGTGGTCCTTTTCAACCCAGGCCACTCTATGATCCTGTGACAGCAGTCATCCACAGCAAGAGGGCCCAAACCTTCCAACACAGAGCAGGGGATGCTGTAAAACACCCAGGGTTCCCTGCCAATTCCTCAAAGGCAGGACCAGCCAGACTAGATTTTGACCTCACGTTCCACAAATGACATCTTAGCTTCAAGCAAGAGTAAGGTAAGTTTCCAAATTCTTGCAGAATTGTCTGAAATTACACTGACCAGAAGACTTCTTACAACACTTCAAAGGCACTTGTCTACGTTCCACAGACATCATCATCATCTGCTATTAATCCAACACTTCTGTAACGGCACTGAACCCTAAGACAACAAAAACAAGCACACTTATCCATCAGGGATGCCATCCTGGTGGCGGTTTGAAGCTGCTCGGATGCTCTCACATCTTTTCCTGAGACCAGCATCCCCCAGGCTGTAAGTGTCAAGGCCTTGCAGCAGAGAAACGAGCAACAAGTCTACGTGCAGTCCAACACAACTTTCTTTGTTTAGTCGTGTTAAGACAGAGGCCTTAGCAGTTAACACCTGGTGTCTGGAGAGCAATTCAGCTTCAAGAACCAACTCCTCTCAGAGATCAGGTCAGAGAGCAAAACTCCTGCTACTTGTACTGCTCTGTGTCTGCAGAATGAACAAGCAGCACTGCTTCCAAGACTCACCGCCTGCCACGTGACAGCATCTGCCAAATCCCTGTTATACACAAGGGGTTAAAAACCTGTGTGAGCACCACCAGAACAAAAAGCAATGAGGTGCACAGCATATTTGAGCAGCACCTGACGAAGCCGCCTTAATGATGTTAAGGTGCTGATTAAAAGACAGAAATGGAGATTGGTCCAAGAAAAAACGCCCATCTCCCTTCCTGTTGCTAAATGCTGCTGGAGCTCATCACCCAACTCAGTCTTGGACTTCCCCACAGAAGCCACAGCCACCTGGGAGTGGGAGAGGGGAGTTCCATGCACAGCAAGTGATTGGGAACCCTAACGGACATGAGGGCATGAACACCTCAGAGCTCAACAAGACAAAGCCCTCAGCAGCCTCCTCTGAAGGCAGCTCCGCTGTGAGCAGCTGGGACACAGACCTGAAGCCCATTCCATCCTCCTGCTGTTTTTTGCTTGAAACTTATTATGGTGGGAAGAGAGAGGGGACAAAAGGAGAGAATTCTCAGGGAGAATGTACCTGTGAGAGCAAAACAAAGTTTTCCTTAAGAAGCCTTAGAGATCCGAAACGACTGCAGCACAAGATGAGATGTAATCAGCCCTTCCTGCAGACCCAGGTTCCTCTACAAGGTTCCCATCATTGGGTCCCCTAAAAGCAGTGCCAGCCTTGGGATGCTTCACCACCGTGCAGCTGTAAAACTGATTGCAGTGATGCTGCACTGCACAGACCAATGGCTGAGTCCAAAGAGGGCTGGGAAGGATGGTCTCAAGCACTGCCCTTTCCCAACCTATGCTGCCAGTAGGGGAAGGAAGAAGTTTGCACTTTGAACACGCTACCAAGATTAAAACAATGATATCCTAACACAATCTCCATTCAGATAACAAGACTAATTGTCATATCTGCAGCCAACCACATTCTTCCCTCATTTTGCTTTCACCGCTTCCTACACAAGAGGCTTCTGACAGCACACGTGTCCATCAGGGCCGTGCATCCCCAAACCACTGGCCACCAAATATCCTCACGAGGATCTGCACCCCAAGGCAGGCTGTGGGCTCAGCCTCGGCCCCTCGCTCTGTGCCAGGGCTGCCAAGAGACAGGTGTGCCCTGCTATCACGGTGTGTCAATGGCTCTGCCAAGCTGCATCCCCCAAACGAAGGGGAAGTGCGGGCAGAGGATGTGAGTGCAGCAAGCAGAGCCACGAGCTGCTGGCTGAGAGGTGGCAGCCTGGGGGGCGGGGGCAGAGCTGTGTTCTTATCTCAAGTTTGATCCTGGGATCGGAGGGCGATCTGAGAGAAGGCAGATCTGAAGTCTTCTTGGGGAATGCAGCGAGAGATAAATACATCACAGCCTTGAGTGAGAGCTAGGGCTGAGGGAAGGAAAGAGCAGGAACGGAGCAGCTCATCACAACAGCAGACCCCAGTGACCATTTCTGAGCAGGAGGCTGAGCCTCCCGTCCCCACCAGCACTCCATGCTGACCCCATCGAGCGACCTCAAAGCTGAGCCCGTTCCCCGTGCAGCTCCCAGTCCTGTCAGTGTCAGCCAGAGACAGGGCCGTGGCACCGGCGCTACCGAGCGGGGTGATGCACGGGGCTCAGAGGCCTCCCGCACCCTTCTCACTGACGGACAGGCAGACAGACGCCGTACCCAAGGAACCACGCGCACCGGGCCGCACTCCCATTAGCAAGCGTTGGCTGCATGCGGGCACGCCCGGCCTCGGCGCGGCGGAACGCACCGCCCCGTGGTGGCCGCGAGGGGGCGCTGCCGCCTCTCCACCCCCCCCCGTAGGGCGCCCCCCAGCGGCCACCACCGCCAGGGGGGCTTAGAGCCGATCCCGCCTCCTCGCCCAGCGGCAACCCCGCCTCCTCCCGCGGGGCGAGCGCCCCGCCCCCCATCCTGCGGGGGGACCCCGCCCCCCACCCGGACCCCGCTCCGCACGCGCCCGCCCCGCCCCCACGGGCGAGCAATGGCCCCCCACCACAGGGCGACTCTCTATGTGATCGCCGCACCCCATGCCTTTAAGTCCTCGGTCCCGCGCTGCCCGCATGGAGGTGCCCGCGGGCGGCGCCGCTCGTACCTGGGGCTGCCCAGCGCTGCGCTGCCCGTTTTGCCCAGAGCCCGGATTCGGGTCGCGGCCCCTTTAAATGGAGGCGCCGCTCGGAGCCCTCAGCGCGCCGCAGCCCAAGGTGGGGGGGAGGTAGCTCCCCATTGGCTGCGCCAAGCGAGGGACGGATCCCCATTGGCTGCGGCGGGGCCGGGGCTCGCGAGACTGGCCGCTGAGTGGCGGCATCGAAAACACGGAATGGAACTTGAGCCCGGGAGCGGCGCGGCAGCCCCGCACTCCGCCGGGCGGACGGAAAACCCGGAGCGGAGTTTCTCGGAGGAGCAGGACCGCGCGAAGCGACAGCGCGGAGCCGAGCGCGGGCAGCGGCCGCACCCCGGCGGGGGCACCGCGCGGCACGGGGGACACGGCGCGGACCGGAACGGGGCGCCTCGATCCCCGCAGGGCTGCCCGCACGGCGCACAGCGTATCGCCGTCCCGCTCCCCCCCCGTTAACCCTCTCGCCGCACGGCCCCGAGTCCGCCACCGCCCCGGGTGGCCCAGCCCGGCCGCTCCACTCCCGCCTCTACCTCCGCGCGGGAGGAGCCCCCCGGCCCGCTCCGGGCGCCGTCGCCACCGCCGCCTCCCCCGGAGCTGGAGCGTCTCCCCGGGGCGGTGAGTGACAGCGCGGCCGGGCGGGGCTTCCGCGGGGGCCCGGGACACGGCACCGCCCCCGGGAGGGGCAGCCCCCGGCCCGCGCCCGCCGCCCGCGCCCCGCCCCCACCGCGAACTGCCCTCCCCCCACTGCGACGCCCCCCGCTCGGGACGCCCCCGGGATCCCCGCCCCGCCTCGGGACGCTGCCCCCAGCCACCTGCCGTGCCCGGAGCCGCCCGCTCGCTTTTTGTCTCCGGGGAGCGGGGCCGAGGCGGGCGGAGGCGAAGAGAACCCCGTGAGGGCTGCGAGCCGCCCGAGCGCTGCGTGTCGCTGAGGGAAGCGGAGGGCTTTATTGAAAGGCTGCGGACCGAACGCGAGCACCTGCGGCCGCCCCGCGGAGCCCCTTGGCCGACGACGGTCCTCGGAGGCCCCGCGGTTCCGCGAGGAGACCCCAGGTTCCACTCGTGCTTCGGGTACTTACGGGCCGGGCCGCCCCGCTCCCCTCACGGCGTTCCCGCCACCCGCCCGGGCACGCGCACGCGGTTTTGGGGGGGGGGGGGGGACACCGCGCGCGCGCACGACGCCGCACGCGCTTGTAGGCGCCGCGGTCCCTTTAAAGCCCTCGGTCCTTACTGCGCCTGCGCGACCGTTCGCCTCACAACGCCTGCGCGGCGCCCGCCGGCCGCTCGCTCGTCTCCTTTGTCTCTCTGCTCGCCTCTCAACCCAGCGTGATGCCCGCCGCGGTGATTGGCAGCGCGCGCTGCGGGCCGCCGCCGAAACGCGGCCAATCGGCTCCTCGCAAAGAGCCGCCGGCCCGCCTCGGCCCGCCCCGCCACGATAGGCCGGTGAGTGGCGGCGCGCGCGACCAATGGGAGCGCGGCGTTCACGGCGGGGAGGCCAATGGAAGCGCGGGTGGAGGCCGCGAGGTTAGGTTGCGCGAGTTCCGGCCGCGCGCGCGCTCCGCTCAGGGCCGCCGCGGGGCCGAAGGGCCGCGATTCGCCTCGACGCCGCCGTCCGCCGCCAGGTGAGGCCGCGGCCGGCGCGGGGCCGCCGCTCGGGGCCGTTCCGCCGCGGGGCCGGGCGCGCCGGCTCGGTCTCCGCCGCCGAGGGCCCGCCGAGGCCTTCCGCGGCCTAGCGCGGCCCGCCCCGCCCCGCCGCCGCACGCGGCCGCCGAGCCTCGCCGAGGTGCGGCCGGAGGCGTTCGGGGCCGCGGAGCCTCGGAGCCGCCGCCGACCGGTGCGTGTCCCCCCGCAGGTGGGGAAGATGCAGGGCAACAAAGGCTTCAACATGGACAAACAGAACCACGCGCCGCGGAAGCAGCACCAGCACCAACACCAGCAGCACCCGCCGCCCTCCATCCCCGCCAACGGGCAGCAGGCCAACAGTCAGAGTGAGTCCTGCAGCGCCTGGGATCGGGGCTGCCGCCCTCGTTCTGTCTGCGGGTTCCTTTTTGTGCGGGTTCATGGGGTCATAGAATGGCCTGGGTTGCAAAGGACCACAGTCCTCATCCAGTTCCAACCCCCTGCTATGTGCAGGGTCACCAACCAGCAGCCCATGCTGCCCAGAGCCACATCCAGCCTGGCCTTGAATGCCTGCAGGGATGGGGCATCCACAGCCTCCTTGGGCAACCTGTTCCGGTGCATCACCACCCTCTGGGTAAAGAAAAAGGGTTCCTTTTTGTGCGGGGTTCTCCGGGGAAATTCGCACGCAGTTTGAAGGCTTTCAGTTCTTAGTGGTGTTTCCGTCCCTGCAGACAGATTTGGGCAGGTTTCAGCCCGTTCCTTCTTTACTCCCTTTCTCCCACATTGGGGTTTTTCAGTGCACTCTTCCTTAAATGTGAGGAAAGCAGAGCTGCTCTCTCTGCAGATGCAGTTGCCTTTAGAATCATAGAATCGTTTAGGTTGAAAATCTTAAAAAAAGATTTCTGGGCTCATCTTGTCCACTCGTGCTCACTGAGCCGTGTCCCCCTCAGCACTGTTATCCACAGCCACAAAGACTCACTTTTGCCATGGAAGGACCCTGAGATGCTCAGGAGCATGTAAGAATGCCTCACTGCGCACAAACAGCCACACTCAGTGCTGCGTTTCTCTCTACTTGAGGGTGTTTCCGAGTTTGTTCTTAATCAGCACGGGCTGCAGCTCTGTCAGTTGGTGTTCAGAGAGTGGTTCTGAGCTGAAGCACTGTTTGCTAATGGAGCCCTGTGCAACCCGACCCCGTGGACCACGAGTGTGGGTCAGTGCAGCCCCATCGTGTTGGTGGGAGGGGAGCAGGTGTTCTGGTTGTATTCCAGTTTTCTGTTGTAGTCTTTCTGCTCGGTTTTCAAAACAAACATTCCAAAGTCACACCTGCACTTCGCTTTCTCAGAAGCATTTCCTGAGCTCGCTGCCCCTCCAGTTGTGTTCCTTATGCACAGTTCCCTTGCTTTTTTTGTCCTGCTTGCAGGTTGAATTGATCCCCTCTCACCCCCAAGCAGGCAGACAGCAGGCTAATAAAAAAATGCACAGGTTTTTTATGAAGTGATCCTGTTAAGCAGGTTCATGGGAGATGATAGAACAGGGTGGCTGACTGCTGTGCTTCCAGTTAGTCTGGAAACACTTTAGCAGTCATGAGTGTGTTCTAAGGAGATCAACTCGGGGGGGCAGCCTGCATCTTGCATCCCTTTGATCTAATTAAGGTGGAACAGTGATGCTCAGTTAAATCACAGGCCTTGCAGTTGAACCCCAAATACTTTTGGTAAAGGCCTGGTGAAGTTTGCAGGACAAAGCACTTCACCTTATGTGATTTTTGCATGATGTAAATAACTTACTGTCCTCTACAGATACATCACCAGTCTCACTTTCTTTAGGGTTAGCTGTAGAGGAGTGCTTGCACTCATAAAGGTATGGTCCTTAGCCACTGTCTGCGTGCACAGCCTGTTCTGGTCAGTATCACACTCTGTTGTCTGAATCAAACCACTTGGGTTTATTTCTTGTGGCCATGATGTTGTGTATCCTTTGCAAAGCAATTTGGGGAGGGCTCGATGCGCAGAGTGCTGGTGTCAAATAAATAGAAGAGAGGAAGAAAAACAAAAAGAGTGAAATACCTTCCCACAGCTTGTAGAGAGCTCCTGTATGCCTTTAAGAAAGGGGGCAGAGTCAGGCAATCAGACTACAGTCATATTCACATGGGATCTGCAGCTTCCAGGGTCATGCTGGATTCTTGCTGAATTGAGGGCTAAAGAGTGTATGTGCATGTGGGATTGAGAATGTTGATGTAAGCACTCCTATTTATTACTGTTAGATCTGGAATTAATGAGGAAATACAGATTTTGTGTAATGAACTTTGTAATTCTTCTGAGGTCTCACCTGAGGGGCTGTTTATATGTTTTTGTTATTTTCACCATTCCAGCCTTCTCTTCAGCTTGAGCCCAAGGCTCTGGAGCCCAAATCCCATCCTGTACATTACCAGCTATCTAAAATGTCACCCATCTGGGCAAAATTAACTCCTCTGTGTATTTTTTTTTTTTTTTTTTTGGTCCTCTGGGTTGTTTGCAGCAAAATATCTGATTGCTGGTCGAACTGCAGCTTCCCTGTAATCATTCAGGTTGTAATAGCAAAATCCTGTAGTGTGACTGCAATTGCTTTTATTGTGGACCAGTCATCTTAAGCAGATCTCCAAAGCTCAGTGAAAATTCTCATGTTATTCCAAGCTCTGGTGTTTCTGCTTTCTGGTTGTTTTTTTTTTTTTTTTTCAGTTCTAGGCTGCATTTCACTGCTGTTACTGAGATTCAGACACGTTTTCTTTAAGAAAAACTTTTGTGCCCGTTGTGAAATAGAATCCTCCTATTGCTGAAGAGATGGCTGGGGAGGTTTGAGACCTAAGTGAGGGGGTGGTTATTGCCTGTATTTGTCCTTTGTCTCTGTGTTCACTGTGATGAAACCTAATAGAATTTATCCCCCCAACTGTAGAGCAGCTGTGTACCTTATTCCCCTCAGATGAAGGCCTGACCATCGACCTGAAGAATTTCCGGAAACCTGGGGAAAAAACCTTCACCCAAAGAAGCCGCCTCTTTGTGGGCAATCTGCCCCCAGACATTACAGAGGAAGAGATGAGAAAGTTGTTTGAGAAGTATGGCAAGGCAGGGGAAGTCTTCATACACAAGGACAAAGGCTTTGGCTTTATCAGGCTGGTGAGTGCCCTGCTGCCCTAGGGGTGTTTTGGTGGCAGTGAACACTAGAGGAGTGTTCTTAACTGCGAGTAGTAGGTGTGCAGATATCTCGCTAACTGAGCCTGCTGTTGGTTTGCAGTGACCTGGGATCATGGATTAGCTTCTACAGGTGATTTGTCTAGAGCGTGGTGTAAGGAGTGTGAATTCAGGCAGCTCGTGGCAGGATGTGTGAGATACCTAGTAGAGTTATTCTGGAATCAGCTGATAGAAGGAAAACATGAACACAGTGCTGTTACAGACCGGGTAGACTTCTGTCTCCTGGGAGGGCACAGACGTGATGTTTCTGTGAACACAGAGCATCACACAGCATTACTGGGGTGACAAATGCTTTGGAGGTGGGGGAAAGCCTCCACATTGAAATATGGCTGGGAGGTTGGGGAGTTAACTGCAGACATAACAGAACGGTTCTCAGACCTGTGGCTCAGGTGCTGTCTGTCTGAAAGCCCCGCTATGAGTGCATAGAGTGGGAAGTTCCAGAGTCTTTGGGCATTTTACTGTAGCACAAACTTCTTGGCAGTGATGTAAATGAATCAGGGTGTGAAACTGGAGTAGGATGTCTTTGGTGGATTGTCATACAGCAAGCATTTCCTTGAATAATATGTGAAACATTAATTGTTACTGTTTAAAACAAATTATTAAGCGCATTTATTAGAAGACTCTGTTGCTCTAATTGAGTTATGTCTGATAGATAATGATAACTTGTTTGCTTTGTTACTATTGATTACTGGATAAGGCTTTCATCTAATGTTTCTTTTTCCCCTCCAAACATTACGTGTGTTTTCAGAGCCACTGATAGCAGAGAATGGCTATTAGGGCATGTTTTAAAATGCTGTCTTCTCAATGAAATGCTTGTTCAGGGGAAACGTCTGTGACAGTTGTGTACGTAGCAGATTCCATACTGCTCTGAGAGCTTCAATGGTGACTTTTTATCTTCAGGAAACTCGCACTCTGGCAGAGATTGCAAAAGTGGAACTAGACAACATGCCTCTCCGTGGGAAGCAGCTCAGAGTGCGCTTTGCGTGCCACAGCGCATCGCTGACAGTCAGGAACCTGCCTCAGTTCGTGTCCAATGAGCTCCTGGAGGAAGCCTTCTCTGTGTTTGGCCAGGTGGAAAGGGCTGTGGTGATTGTGGATGACAGAGGGCGATCCTCTGGGAAAGGCATTGTGGAGTTCTCAGGGAAGCCTGCTGCTAGGAAAGCCCTGGACAGATGTAGTGATGGCTCTTTCCTGCTGACGACGTAAGTGTGGAAGGCGAGGAGTGCTGTGTGGATGTGTGCAGGTTGATGGGTGCTGTTGGCTTGTGAGCAGTGTTTCTTAGAAGCAGAGTGGAGGCAGATGAGCTATGGGGCAACAGATTGTTTGCCCTGCGAGAATTTTACTTAGCTTCTTTTCCAGCAAGAGTGATCATATGCTGAAAGTAGAGCCTCAGATCTTCCTTTTGGAAAGCCTGCTGGTGGGGTCAGTGTGCAAAGCTGCCCAATAAACTCTTTGTAGATAAAGGTGCCTTAGAGCAACTGGAGCACTTTGTAACAAGCAAGAGGTGCTTCGGAGACCACCCATTCCACTGGCTGGAAACAAAGCTCAAGGTGTTAATTGTGCATGCTGAGTGTGGGGGTGGGACTCCACCAGTGAGTGCTGGTGAGCACGGGATCTGTCTGAGGTGCTGATCAGATGGATTGGGTTCTTCTGGGTTTCAACTTTAGATTAAAGAATCATTTTCCTTGTGCTTAAATATCATAAGGCAACAGAAGACATCAGGAGTAATTATGTGAATGTGCACAAGTGAATGACTGACTAGATATCTTTGATGGAGCACTCCTTGTTGCTTTAAAAATGGGGGGGTGGTTGGCCATCTTTGATATATTGAGAGTAAAAACTGTTTTTTCTATGTGTGTCCCTAGAATTTCATAATGAAACACTGTCTGAAATTCAGCTATATTGATAATTTCAAAAGTAATTTTGTGAGCATTGTGCTCTCCTTTTTCTTGGGGGGAGGGGAGGAAGCTGAGTATGGCACAGCAGTATTCAATGCATTCAGTTTCAAAAAGCAGCTTTTTTTGGCTTTTTGTTTTCCGTTGCTGTTTGCTGCCTGAGATTCTTTGGAAGCAACCATTAGAGTTGTAGTTCTCAGCAGCAGGGTTGCTGCCAGGGTGCTCTTGGGCTCTCTTAGTTCATTTGCATTATTTACTCCCTGCCTTCTTGCTGATTCAGAAATATGTATTCTGAAAGAACCATGAAAACAAATTGGGCACTGCCAGTATGTAAGAGAGAGCACCTGGGGGGCAATGTTCACTCTTTTTCTAGCTCTCTGCACTGGTTTGTATTATGTGGCATGGGGAACCAGTATGTTGCTTATTTCTACATATGGTTTGGTTTTGATTGGAGTTATTTACTGCCGTGAACTGGGACAAAGCAGCAGCTACATGAGCTGGCTGGAATAGATGAGTTCACATTGGAAAATAAAGCAGTTGATACAGGCATGTATCACCTTAAACTGAAAAATTGTGCTGTGGACCTTCAGCCTCTCATGTCCTGTCTTTCTACTGGAGCCTGAGCACTGCTTGCTCCTCAGCATAGCCTGACTGTTTCTTCCATTTCCAAAGCTCTGGCAAATGGGTTAAGTAGCCAAAGAGAAGCTGAGGATGTGAGTGGTGTCTGTGCTGCAGTGGGAAGCTGATTGTGAGATAATTAGTATTATTAATTAATTTTCTTCTTCACGCAGAGATGAGGAGGGCAGAAGCTCTCAGATGCAGCGTCTGTTGTGAAGCATGCCAGTGGATTTCTAGGGAGATTAAGGCAGGGCCCAACGGGAGCTGGCAGAGCTCAGCTGTTTGGCAGTAACAAACAGCACGGTGTGATCTCTCCAAGAGGGTGTGAGTGATACAGCCAGTGATCTCCAGCAAGGAGTAGTGTTACTCCTCAGCATAGGCAGCTGTGAACAGGACACGCACAGCCCATGGTTGGTGATGTAGCAAGGGAGGAAAGGGAGGAGAAAATTCTGATTTCGCGTTGGTTCAGATCCCTGACTGCTCTGAATGTCACTGAAAAGTACTAAAAGCAATATTTTATAGGTTCAGACGTAGTATACATGGTTTCCTGTAATGCAAGCTTATTCTGCAGTTGTCCTCAAAGCATCTTATCTGTTCTTTATAGATTCCCTCGGCCTGTGACTGTGGAGCCCATGGATCAATATGATGACGAAGAGGGGCTACCAGAAAAACTTGTCATCAAAAACCAGCAGTATCACAAGTATGTGCTTTCCATAAGAGACAAGGTGGCACTCTCTGTGGGCTCCATTGTTCTGCTTGAGCCTTAGGAAGGTCCTCACACACTGTTCCCTTGCCCTGGTTAGCTGAAAGGAAGTGGTGTTTCTGGATCCACTCTGCTGGATAAGACTGGCAGCCTCTACATACTTTTTTATGTTTGTCTGCTTCTATTCTTGGAATAAAAAATGGTGTCAGTTTGGGGTGTGTTCCTCTTGGTTGGATGAGAAGCTGAAACAGAGACTTAAATTATTTGCTCTAAGCATTATGGACAGTCTGTAGGAAAAAAAGAGACTTAAAGTCACAGTGAAAATAGAAGGAATAGTCTGAACAGTATTAAGGGATTACAGAGCTGTCCAGGAGGAAGGCCACTGTCTTTGAGGGCTTTCTGGTGTAAGCAGGTATCGTGTGGTCACAGCAGTAAATCAGTAAACCATGTGAGATCATACACTTTAAAAGTAAGGAGAATGAGAGCTGCAGGAGCCCTGAGGATGCATTAGGAATAGATGCATGCTCCAGGTGCAGGGGTGCAGAAATTAGCAAGGTAAACATGCATGTTTGGGCTTTGTGTGTTTCTGGAGTAAACCTGCTCATGAGATGTGCAGCAGGAGCAAAGCCTTTTTGTTTCAAGAGAATGTCTAAATTTTTTTTCACCCAGTATCTTGGTGTTTTAGGAACACAGTGTCATTACTTGAAATGGGAGATGACAGGACACTTATTTTCTGCCTAAATTTCTTCTTTCAATAACAGCAGTTTTTTGAGGGGGAAAAAAAGTGGTATCTAAAGCACAGCTATTTGTGCAAAAACGGAGGGCACAGAGGTTTCTTATTTGTTGCAGTGAGACGCATTTCTAACTGACAAAAGGATCTGCCACTGCATTTGCACACAAACAGTTATTTTTTCCTTAGTTCCTCTTTGCTTTGTTGAAACATTCACTGGCTCTTCCTTGCTTGACAGGGAGCGTGAGCAACCTCCTCGATTTGCACAGCCTGGCAGCTTTGAGTATGAGTATGCCATGCGTTGGAAGGCTCTAATAGAGATGGAGAAGCAGCAGCAAGAACAGGTAGACCGTAACATCAAGGAAGCTCGAGAGAAGCTGGAAATGGAAATGGAAGCAGCTCGCCATGAGCACCAAGTTATGCTCATGAGGCAAGGTACCAGTCCGAGATAAAAATAATAGCAGAACAAGGCCCTCCAGCATCCCAGGATGAGTGGCTCAGAAGATTGATGGAGCCTGCTGAAGCTGAGCTGTGGCATAGCTGCTTGATTTTAACCAACTGTGGAACTGCCATCTTTTACAGATTTAATGAGACGCCAGGAAGAACTGAGGAGGATGGAGGAATTGCATAACCAGGAAGTACAGAAACGTAAACAGTTGGAAATCAGGTAAGGAGGCAGTTCTGAAACTGTGGATCCGTTATGATGCGGAACAAAACGCTTCTCCACTAATTGCTCAAGCTGACAACTTAATTGCTACCTAAAGAGTGGCTGTTGTTTCTGGCCTTCCCTGTTGATAGGGGGAGTGTACATCTGGTTTAGGATGGGAGAGTTCCTTCTGAAGGTGAAGGACACTGAGTAGCATTAGGTTGGATTTTTTTGTTTGTTTGTTTTAATTCTCTATCTCAGTTTAGCTCCTTGACCAAGACAGGGTCAAAAAATGAGAATCTGTGCAGCAGCTTTAATGCTGCAGGTTAGGAAACCCCATCTGGTATCTTATCTGACTTCTCATTTGGGAGGTAACTTAGTCTCAGATTTCTCTCTCAATTCCAGCTCTTCATTGTCTCAGGGTTATTGTAAGAAGCTCTATGTGGTCCTCCAGTTTACTTCTGTAATACAAGGAGCTTGAGAACTATCTGGCTTTTATGCATTGTATTGCACATAGTTAGCATGTACTTGGGAGCTGCTGTGAACATGGGTGAGCTCGGATCTGTTTTTATAATGAATTCCTTAAAACTGTTGAGAATGCATGTTGAGAGTGTCTTGCTCACGGATGTTTGTTTTCATCACAAGGTGCCTAATATTTTACAGCTTCAGCAGAATCGTGTTTTTAAAGCTGCATGTTTCTAAAACAAGACCCTGCTAGGCAGCACTGTGATGCAAATGATTGCTGTGTGTTGTGCTGAGCATCCTTTCCTCTTTTTTCCAGGCAAGAGGAAGAACGCAGGCGCCGTGAGGAAGAAATGAGAAGGCAGCAGGAAGAGATGATGAGACGCCAGCAGGAAGGCTTCAAGGGGAACTTTGCTGATGCGGTACGAATAGCCCACTTCCCCATTGCATCCACATTCATTAGAATTTTGCCCTTCCCAGCATGGGGCTTTCTGTGAATACTTAAGATGTTGGTTGAGAGACTTTATACTCACTACATCCTGCACTCAGTTGTTGATTCCCTTTAACCTTAATAGTTTTGTCTGGAGAATGTAGCTGATGCAGTTACTGTCCAACTGCCGTTTATGTAGGTCACACAGAATCACAGAATGGCCAGGTTGGAAGGGACCTCAAAGATTGTGAATCTCCAGCCCCTCTGCCACATGCAGGGCCACCAACCTCCACATTTAACATCAGCCCAGGCTGCCCAGGGCCCCATCCGACCTGGCCTTGAACACCTCCAGGGATGGACGGGGCATCCAAAGCCTCTCTGGGCAGCTGTTCCAGCACCTCACCACTCTCATAATAAAGAACTTCCCACTGACATCTAACCCCAATCTTCCCTCCCTCAATTTAAAACTTATTTCCCCTTGTCCTGCTGTTATTTACCCTTCCAAAGACCCCCCCCAAGGTCCTGGCTGTGCAGTGAGGTGGATCTGTGATGTGTGCCCTAAGCTCACTGGCTGGCATTTTGTGGAAGTGGCCCAGTGCTGCATATTTGTTATGTAAGCTTGCATTCCTTCCAACAGGAAAAGCTTCTTAGCTATGCTGAGGAAGTAGCACACTGATTCTTTACAGTGTGTTACTGCTGCTCAGCAGATCTCACCAGGCAGGTATCAGGTATCTCTTTGTGCTGCAGTTTAATACAGTCCCTCCACGTAGCTTTGCTTTGCTGCTCGATGTTGTACCATGATAGAATAGATCTGCTCTTGAAATATACCCTAGGAATGACTTTTCTATGCAGTAACAAAAAGCCCAGAACGCAATGTATTTATGAGACTTCATTAAGAAAAACTCCATTTTCTTTATTGTTTGAAATGAGTCTCTCTTTTTCCAGAGGGAGCCACCAGACATGCGAATGGGACAGATGGGTATGGGAGGTAAGTGTGGTGTGGGTTATTGTTATTGTTATTGTTGGGTTTTGTGGCCCTCCTCATTTCTATGTGTATTTATTTCCTTCTCTACAAAATCCATGACTTCTTGAGTGGCTTTGTTTTATTTGCTCCTTACTTGGAGAGAATTACTCTGACAGTTTCTATGTTTAGTGACAGGAAGCAATCATATTACAGGAAATACAACAAAAACTGCAGGCGAGGCAGTTTATATGTGAAAGCTCAGTAAGCAGAAGACTTGATTGAAATTGCTGTCAGACCCATATGTGAATAAGAAATATGCACTGATAAAGAAAGTGGTACAATGTGTACCAACCTGCCCTTGGTCCCAGGCAGTAATCTCAGTTATGTCTTTCATTATTTTGACTACACGATCTGGAGTTTCAGGCCATGTGCAGAAGAGTGAGAACACCATGGAGTAGTGGTTCATGGAAATGGTGACCATTAGAATTTGCTGTAGTTTCAGATAACAGTGGAATGCAAAACCAGTTTATCTTGACCTAATAGTGCTCGTTAGTAAATCAGGACTCTGTCCCTGCATCTAACACAGGAAGCTTACATGGTGCTTTGTGGTTTTGGAGCAATGAGGAGACCCCAGCTTCCTCTGTGTTTGCTACAAATAAGGCTTTGTTTTCCAGGTACCATTGGCATGAACAATAGAGGAGCCATGGGTGGTACCAACGTTCCTGCTGCTGCGCCTCCTGCAGCTGGTCCTGGAGCTATGATACCTGATGGAGCCATGGGAATGGTAATGCATCTCCAGCTGCTCCTTGTGCACACCTTTAAACATACATGATGTTGTTTCCCTTGTTCAGCACTGTGCTGTTTAGGCTTGTTGCCCCCCCAGCCCCAATACCTGGCTGCTGCTGAGATCTGTATGAGTTCATCTTGCCTTGCTATTTGTTGGTGTTTTTGAGGATTTAACCATGTCATCTTTCCTACATTACCTTGAATATAGCTAATGCTAAAAACCTTTGCTAGAAGGATCCTAGCAGTAATTTGTAGTCATTTTTTAAATGGCTCATTGGGAAGCACTCAGAATATTTGGAGACATAGAATCTTGAAGCGTAAAGCTGAGCTTTCAGGAGTGTTCTGTCCATAACTCGTTTCTGAAAACACTAAGTTCCCATGCTAACAAGCTGAAATGATTACAGTAATAATGAGGATGCAAAAATGAGTTCAGATAATTTGCTTAGGAAGTGAGGAGCAAGGAATCAGTGGAGGCTATACTTATGTATTTGCTTTTTTTAGTTTTTATATTGAATTTATTTTTAAACTGCATATATTTGCAAAAGGTCTTTGTGACTCTTCTTGTAGGGCAAAGAAAGCTTAAGTGCTGGATTGGCCAAAGTGAGGGGTGGATCTCCAGATCTTTGTGAGCGCAGTTCAGGTTTACACCCCATTTACCTCCAATTGTCCTCACTCACACAGACCTGAGATGTTTGGAAACCTCAGGCATCCTCCCAGCTGAGATATGTCACTGCTGACTTATGAAGAGAAAGCCCTAGGGAGAATTCTGAATGCAAATTTAAAATTTAAGTACAGCTAATGGAAACCTGAGAAGTTCCATTCATTACAAATCCTTTGCAAAAGATGATAAAAGTTGGATTGTTTTCTCTTACGTAGGAAACCCACAAACTGTCTGCTTCAGTAATAGTGACATGAGAAATGAACTGATGAAGGAATGTAATTCTAGTGCTGATATGAGCTGAAATCTGTTGTTCTGAAACATACAGACTTGTCACTGCATGCTGCAGCTAGCTTGCAAAAAGTCTGTTTGCTAAATTTCCATAGGAGTGTAGGAGAAGTGCTTCTAAGAATAATATCTGATCCTAAGGGACACTGAGATACTACTGAGATAAAATGAAAAATCAGGATATTTAGACAGGAATTATATTGCTGCATTAGTAATTTCAGTGGTGAATGGTAACTGTGCACATGTTCTGGCTTGTTACAATCGTGAGGTGAAGTGTTGCTTCAGTGTTCTGTAGGAGTTGTTGGGGGGTCAGGTTTAATTCAGGAACCAGTGATTCTGCACACATGCTGTGCTGAGGGCTGCTTGGCAAGGTGAAGGAATTTAACTGCTTGCAGTGATTTGGCTGTTACTGTTTCTATGAAAATAATGCTGTGATGGTCCATGTCTGCAGCTTGCAACTTATTTTGCAAGTGAAGTTCAGTCTAGTAAAGCAAATAACGTGGGGGTGGGGGTGACCTGGTAGCTGTACTGGGAAGGAGAGATACTGCTCAGGAATTCGAGCTTTGGTGGTATGCATTGAGGGCTTTACTGCAGAGCTTTACAACAGATAATTGCTTTGGTGGCATCTGTCATTCCTGTCCTTCAGACAGGGGATTGATCCTCTCACAGGGCAGCTCTTCCAGTCAGGTTTATTCATCTTGAGCAGCTCATAATACTTGTTCTAAGTAAAAAAAGAAAAAAGCAATGGAAAATATGTTAAATCAATATGCTGGAGTAAGAACATCTAGACCAAAAGCAATGGGCTGTTTCTCCAGTGGCCAGAAAGATGGATAGTTTTTTAGGTAACTTTGTCCAGGCCAGGTGCTTAGTTTGACTTACTGAGTCAGTGCATTCCAGTCCTTGGGTGTTTTTTAGACCAGATGGGCTGAAGCTGTGTCTGACCTGATCTGCCCTCCCAGCTGACTCAGCTTGGAGCAGGGGGTTGGACTGGGGACTTTGTGAGGTATCTTCCAAGCTGAGCAATCCTTTGCTCTTCTCCCTGCTGGAAGGAAGAGGCTGTGCAGTAACATTGCCTTAACTGGGAGGCAGGAGAACTGAGGAATGGAAACAGAGGGATATGGCCAAGCCACGGGATCAGTATTTCAGATTTATCTTGGATTCATAGCATTGTCTACGTCTGGATTGTGATAGTGCTGCATTATCAGTGTGCTGCTCCTCATTTACATTCAGTTTGGGTGAGGAAAATACGATGGAAATGTGAATTCCTCTCCCAGATTGTTACTCACACGTTCCACAGCAGGGCAGTAGGCTGGGGATGGCGTATGAGCTGCTTTCCAGTGTGTTTGACTCCAAGGTACGTGGGGAAGGGTCCTGCAATGCTTAACTGTAATTAGAGCCTTCTCAGTCCAGTTTTGGGGTTAGTTTTGATGGGTGAGGGTACTTTTATAGCAAGATAAATCGAAATTGCAGGATTTGGACAGGATTTGAATCAATTAGAAGGGCTTCTAACTGCTGTCTGTTTTCCATCTTGCTTCTTCAATACAGACTCCACCACCGCCTGCAGATCGCTTTGGGCAGGGCAGCACGATGGAAGGCCTGGGAGCGATGGGAGGAAACCCTCCTGCCTTCAACAGAGGAAATCCAGGGGGTGAATTTGGCCCCAACAAACGTCGCAGATACTAACAGGATGAAGCTGCCCCCTGCACTTGCCCCAAAGAGGAAATGAATCTTGGCAGGCCGTACAGGGTTCTACTCAGGGGGTGGGTATCAGAATAGTCGATTAGGGCCTGCTTTGGTTAAGCCACTCTAGGATGAGGGGAGTGCAGTCTGACTGATAAACGTTTTATAGAGAATTTCATGTGGTGCATTCCTATAATTTCAATGTGAAAATGGATTCAGGGAGGCTGCCGTGGTTGTTCTCTAACGGTAAAATCTGGCAAGGACTGCGATGCCTTGACCATTCCAGGTGTCCTGTTTGCAGCCGGAGTCCTGAGGCAGAACTAGATAAAACTGCAGTAAGTCTTGGCATTTTTTTATTTTATTTTCTTAGTGTAGCACAGGGGAGGATTCTCTGGAGAACTAGGGCAGCATCTGGGTACTTTGCAGCTCCCGTGATTCTGTAAATCTGTATTGCTCCAAATGATCCATCATATAGTGAATTGGAGAGATTTTTATGTTCGTTTTTTTTCTGGTTTTTTTTTTTTTTTTTCTCCTAACTTGTAGTTACTCTTTTTATCTGGACCATCTGTTTCTTTAAAGTAGTTGACCGTCATGTGCAGTCTGAGTGGCTGGGAGGATCTCGTTGGGATGAATTTTTTGATAATGTGTTGTATCGCTGTTTATTTTTACTGGTAGTAAAGTACAATCTATTGGACAAAGATACTGTATCTCATGCTGAAGATTTAACTGAAACAAATGTTTGTATAATCTTAACCTTGCCTGTCTTTTGTGTAGAAGTACTACAAGATTTTTTTCTTTTAGTGTAAACTGTTTGAACACAAGCTGTAATTGTCCCACTAACAAGTTTGAGTTTGTCTGAGGAATGTTACAGGAATGCATTATTAAAGTGGATTTTAAGCCTTTTTTATCTGCTGTGCTGCCTCTTCTGTTTTTGGGGTATTTTTTTCACTAA
Source organism: Meleagris gallopavo (assembly GCF_905368555.1). Taxonomy (NCBI): domain Eukaryota; kingdom Metazoa; phylum Chordata; class Aves; order Galliformes; family Phasianidae; genus Meleagris; species Meleagris gallopavo. The sequence goes on along the minus strand of NC_139412.1, from coordinate 2,212,809 downwards.
AATGCATGTGTATGGATTAAAGTAAGTCAAGCATCAGATTATGGAGCAAATCCTGCGTTGGTCAATAAAGGGGGTATTAAGCCCTGAGAATTTTCTAACAGTTCTCCTCGTCACCCAGTGAGTTTTGTTTGTGTTTTGGAATGAGAATTTCAGCATTTAAGAAGAAAAATGAGAGACCTGTGATGCGTGTGGGTTATGGCTGCAGTGCAGACACAGAAGCTAAATGTGAGACTTGTTGGTGCATCACCAGGACTGTGGTGTTCGGTTCATGTCTGACAGCAGCGTGCTGCTGTTTGTGCCATGTCAGAGTCTGAGCAACATGCAGGGCTTTCTGTAGGGCTCTGACCTCTGTTTGGGGAAGGAAACTGAGGAATTGTCACTGTCAGTGGTGACAGTGTGTTTAATGTTGTGTAATGCATGAGGGAATCTGCAGGGCCAGGAGTCCTCTCTGCATGTTGAGGCTGGAGGGAGGGGAGAGTAGAGAGGGGAGCTTAGGAAGAGGTTTAGATGAGGAAGTGTGGGAGAGTTGCAGCCTTAGAGCATAAGGAGCTGCTTACAGACTTAAAAAGAATAGGGAAGATTAAAGCATTTGTCAGATGACAGGCGGTACCAAGGCAACAACTTTTAGAAATGATGGTTTGGCCTGTAGGTACCCTGTTAAAATAGGGGTGAGATAGTTGTTCTGAAGGCTTTCATTGGTTTACACCTGTCACTTGATTAATTGTAATTAGCCTGTAATTGCATGATTGATAAACGATTGGAGAGAGACTACAGCTGCTGCTCTTGTTTCCATTGCTTATTTCCATGTTTGACAGCAGCAGCATGAGCATCTGGCATGCTTGGGTGATACAGCATTTAATGGCACTTCTGAGTGGGGTTATGATTTACCTGTAGGTGCAGTATGAGGAGCTGAGCAATGCTTCTCATCTGCCACGTTTGCTCAAGTAGATCTCCAAAAATCTGGCTAGAATGGCTCTCCTCGTGGAGGGGCTGCCTCTGCTCTTTGCCTCCTGGCTGGAATGTCACTGGCAGGCTTTCCCTAAAGCAGAGTGGCTGATAAGTAGATATTTTGATTCCAAAATATGAAATACTAAAAAGAAGCTGTGAAGTTACGCTCAGCTGTGTGTATTGTCTCAGTCTTTTGTCTGTTGTTCTGCTTGGTTTGTTAGTGAGTTCTGCCTTGGTTGTGTATCAGAGGGAAGTTCTTCACAGAGAGAGTGGTGAGGTGCTGGAACAGCTGCCCAGGGAGGCTGTGGGTCCTCCATCCATGGAGGTGTTCAAGGCCAGGTTGGATGGGGCCGTGGGCAACCTGGTCTAGTATAAAATGTGGAGGTTGGTGGCCCTGCACGTGGCAGGGGGTTGGAGGTTCATGATCCTTGAGGTCTCTTCCATCCCAAACCATTCTGTGGTCTTCAGGGGTGGCACAGAGCTCAAGTATGTGGGTGCCCCAGCCACTGCCTCGGTCCTATTCAAGTGTCAGGTAAGGATGGGCAGGTTACTAAGGCTTTGGGAGGAAATGGATGTAACAGGAAAGGGGGGGATTTAGCACTGCTCAAGGTTCATCTAACAAAACAGGTTTCAGTGAAAATGGAGGATCTGTTGACAGCAAAGGAAGAAACTAAAGCTGCGCCCCACTGTGAGTGCTAGAAAGAGCTGCTCTCACTTAAGAAGGAAGAAACTGAAAACCTGCACTGAGGGTCTGGGAAGGGAATTGTAAAGGAATCCGTTATTGCTACTTCCAGAGGTGCTCAGCAGGAAGGAATGGCACCACCGACTGCTTGCAGTGCAGCAGCTTTTAAGGCTGAGTGCAGGAACAAGAGGGGCTGCATCGCTCCAGAGCAATTCCAGAGCTGCTGAAGCACTGCTGCTGCCATTGCTTGGGTAAGGCAGCTGGTGCAGCTCTACAGAATGGGTTCTGTTATGAGCACTGCCCAGATGTGCTGAAATTCAGTCAGTGAGCAGAAGAGTGTGTCTGATTGCATGCTTTTGCAGATCATTGGCTGTTAAATAGCCGCAGACAAAGTATTTCTACTGTCGTGGGAGATACCACTGCCTTTTGCTGTTGTTCCTGATCAGCTTGGTTAAAATGCACTCATACAGTATCAGTTCATGATGGACTGAGGGCTGATGAGCAGCCTGGCTCACAGCAGCTTGCTCCTTAGCTTTAAATCCCCACCTTTGTGAGCTGCACAGATGGTGATTTATGCTACTTTCCTTTAAACAGTGCCTGCATTTACAAGAATCAAAGTGAATCTGGACAATCCAGCTGGAACCCAAGTAATTTTGTCACATCAAATAGACAGCAATTTCCTTTTCTTTTTCCTGACGCACAGGAGCTCACCAGAAGCTGCCTTTTATTACAGAAAGCCACAAATGGTGGTTTTATCTAATGAACCACCTTTGTAACTCCAAAGGTGTTTCCTGTGGCCACGCTGAAAGGAGCCACCATTCCCCCTTTTTTTTTTTTCCCCATGTTTGATGGCTGTGAGAGCCAGAGCTGACTGAAAGGAGAGCAAGAAAGCAGTGCAGCTCAGCCCCTCACACAGCTGTGCCTCTGGGGCCTCCTTCCATCGTTGCACCTGGCCTCCCTGCTCTGTGTGATGCTTGTAGTGACTGCTTCAAGGCAACAGCACCCTCCAAAGGAAGGTTTTCATGCTGGGTGCCAGCTGAGGGTGAGAAAAGTGAATCTTCAGGGCGGACTGCACTCGATTCTTTTTGGACCAGTTCCTACTAAGGACTGTTTGTGCTTCCTGGTGAGGAATACTGTCTGTGTGAGCACTAGAGTAAAGCAGCAGCTCATCTCTGAGGAGGTAGAACTACCTTGGGGAGTGACAATCAGCCTGAAATACAGCAAGAAAGTCTGCACTGTATCAGTGCATGCTCACCCAGTGAGACCAGAGTGCTGGGGTGACAGCCCAGCTGCAGGACAGCATTTATGGTTGGAGATGAAGGTCACCCATAGATCTGTGCCTGGAGTTTTTCCTTTCTGACACTCTGCCTCGTGAGGCTGCATTTGCTTTCAGGCTCAGTACTCCAAGCTCAAAATTGCAGCTCCGTGCTGGACACCTCAGCTACAGCTGTGCCCTGTGCTACTTACTGTAAGGTACTTGTTGCAATAGTTACAAACTTTTTTCTTCTTTAGCTTTCCAAACAATGCAAATCACCATCTGTAATTGATGTTATTGCTCCAGCATGCATAGCACTTTTGGTTTTGAAGACCACTGGTAGCAGTGTGCACGAGGGCAGACCAGACCCAAGCAAACTGTTCTTTTGGTGATTAAAAAAAAAAAAAAAAAAAGGATTTTGAAAACAATTTGCTCAATTTCTCTATCTCCTTTTTGTTCTCTGCTCTACCAAATTAATTGCACATAAGCTAAAGGGGCTTTATTTGTAATCCCCAGCTGACCGTTCCTTGCACACTGCTCCCAAGGCACAGTGCACGGCCAGCCCAGGGACTTGTGCTGTGCTTGGAGCTGTGCTCCAGGTCAGGATGGGCTGCAGCACCACGGGGCCACGACTGCTGACAGCTCCAGCTCAGAGCTGGAGGAGCCATGAGGGCTGTGCATTTTGCCATTATCTGTACTCATCTCCTTCCTGCCCTCATCTGTAAAGCACACCAAAGGCACCAGCTCTGCTACGGACCCCTAAGGCCCATCCTCGCTTAGCAATGGGTGTCTTTAGCCTGTCCCCACACTGCAACCTTTGGTCTCATCCTTGCTGGGCCTGGAACTGCAGACACAGCAGCTCATTGGTGTCTCTGTGCACGTGTGGTTTCCGGCAGCCTCGCTCCCACATTGACCCACAGCTGTGCAGTGAGGATGGAGCAGTGCTGTGGTTTGCTCCTGGCTTCCTGCAGGCGCGCAGGGACAGCCCAGCTGCTGCTCTGCTGTGGTGCTGGGAGCTCTGCTTGCCCACCGCCAGGCTCTCCGCAGTGCTCAGCCCCAGCATCGCCTCAGCGTTTCCTCCACGAAGTAACCTGAGCTGCAAATCTTTGCTGGCACGGGATGGCAACAGCTGCAGCCACGCTGACGGCTCACATAAAGGACAAGGAGATCTGAAACCCTATAGCGGCACACAGCCCCCTGGCTGGGCATTCCCTGTCACAGGGCTCTGCCTGGCTTCCTAGGAACGAAGTGAGTCCTTTGGCTCTTCTGTGTGCCCCTCAGGTCCCTGTGCCTCAGAGCACTGTGTTACTCAGAGGGTGGGTATGCTGCACTGCTCATAGGGCACGCTTTGGGGCTGTGCCAAGGGCTTCTTTCAGAGCCAGTTCCACAGCAGAAGTGCTGGGTGGCTGCTGTGCGCTCCAGAGCACCCAGGAAATGCCTGTCTCTACAAACAGGAACAACAAAAACACACTTTTCTTTCAGACGTTTGTAGGAACGAAGTAAAATCTTTCAGCTCAAGAGGACTTCCTGTCCATAAGAGGAAATCCCAGGTCCCAGGATGGGAGCAAGGAGCCTGAGCAAACCTCCCCTGGGTATGGGGAGCATTTTGCACGTGTCTGATGATGGTGCAAGCAGAGATAGCAGATAGATTCCAGCCCTGGGTTGCACAAGGCCCTGCACTGAGGATGTTTGGGCCGTATGCATTGCGTCCAGCAGATGATTATGCAGAGACCAGTATGGGTTTCACCCTAGAAAGTCTCTCCCTTTGCAGGAAACTTTCAGCTGCATCTCTGAATGATAAATGAACGGAGAGCCACTCCTGCAACCGCTCAGGAGTTGCAACCATAAGCAGCTGAGCAGCAGCAGCGTGGTGCTGTAGATGCCCCGTGCAAGATGCAGGTGGGATGTGGGCACTGGCAGAACTCAGCCCACCCATGTGGAGCCCCACAGCTCACATCCCCTCTGCAGGGCGCCTGCGTGTGCTGGAGCACGGGGGAAGGACACAAATGCCTCTGCAGATAACAGCAGTGCCCCGTCAGCTGCCGTGTCCATCTTTGGGCGGCTCTCCGGTTACCGACCACCTCCTCCAGCTGCCTCCAAAGATAGGCAAAGCCACCTCCCGGCCCCTGTGCTGGAAACTACGGGGAAACAGAGGGGAAACCGTGGACGGGGATGAGATTGATGGGATTTTTGTTGGAGTGAAAGGCGCTGCGTGCCTGCCTGAGCCATGGCGCTGCTGTGCTACAACAAGGGCTGTGGGCAGAGGTTTGATCCTGAGCACAACTCCGAGGGTAAGTACGTTCCTCTGCCTCACACCGAGGTGTGCTGGAGTGCCTGATGTGCTCCTGCTCTGCAGCCTCAGCTGCTGCTGTGTGCCGGCCTCGTGCCTGCCAGGGGACAGGAGGCAGCTCAGGAGCTGTCGGACAGCACAGGCAGCTCGCAGGCAGGACTGCCCATCACAAAAGGCTCTGCGTGTTTTCCTCTCTTCAGATTCCTGCCTGTATCACCCGGGTGTCCCCATCTTCCACGATGCCCTGAAGGTGAGCAGGACTGCAGCTGCAGGTTGGGACTTTGTGTCCAGTGGGATCATCCACCCCAACTGTTTTATCTTCTCCCGGTGCCCAGGGCTGGTCTTGCTGCAAGAAGCGCACAACAGACTTCTCTGAGTTCCTCTCCATTAAGGTGAGTGGCTCACACTGGATGGCTCCTGGACTGGGTTTTCTTGTCTGCTCCTGGGTGCTGCCTCCTGGAGAGCGGTGTCACAGCAGCTGGGACCTCCCCTCCATGCAGCACTTCCCCACGTGCCAGCACAGCTGTGCTGGGGGCAAGAGGAGGCCCAAGGAAGGGCAGGAGGCTCCTGCTGCCACTTGGCTGCAGTGTGACAGAGCTGAGGCCTTCCTGTTGTGACCCTGCAGACACCCCTGACCTTGTGTAGGGTCTCTGCAAGACACAGAGACACCAGGTCAGAGATAGGATTTGGGAGCAGGTTAGAAAGGGGAAAGCAGACATCAGGCTTGTCTCTGCTGCTCAGGGATGCACAAAGGGGTTTCACAGCAAGGAGAAGCCTCCTGAGCCTTCCCAGGAAGAGACCTCAGACAAGCCAAAGGCCAAGCCAATGGCAGAGATCATCGTCCAAGGACCAAAATCAGCTGAGAAGATGCAGCGGGAAAGACCAAGGTGAGGGAGGCTCAGCAGACAGTACAGCCAGGCCATACCACTGCTTGTGCATGTGCCTTGCCCTGCCTGCTTCCTTGGGAAAGGCAGCAACACTTACATGGGAAAAAACAAACACCCACTCGTCCTCTGTTGCTGTTGTTTTCCAGCTCTGATGAGCCACGACAACTGCTGCCAATCAAAGTATCTAGATCTCTCGAGCAAGCACTGGAGAAACTGAGCCTGTCTCCCAACAACAAGGAGCCCAGGGGCGACTGTGCAGGTAGCAATGAGCTGACGGCCATCAGCAGGTCTTTCCTGCCAAGCTTGGAGCGGGGCTGCAGGGAGGACTCGGGGCATGCTGTGTCCCTGAGCAAAGCTGTGCTGTCCTTGTAGGGGAGGCAGCTGCCCAGGTTAGAGCTGGCACCACCTGCAAGAACTCAGCCTGCAAGGCGGTGAGTATCCAGCATCACTGTGCTGTGCTGTGCTGCTCCCCTTCCCTGTGTGCAGGGCAGGTTGCTGGGCAGGGGGAGGTAGCTGCCCCTGCTGACTTCAGGCCACGTTCCTCCAAGAGGCATCTGAATTCCCAGATTAGTGGTACACTCGTGTTCCACTTCTGCTAATTGCTTGCAATGTGTACAGCACGTATTCAGGACCTTTGTTCTGAAAATGGGGATGGAATAATTGCTGCCTGCTTTTAATTCCTGAAGCATAGCCCATGTTCTGTCTTGCCCTAAAGCCACCCCATGTGGGATGGTCTGACAGCATCAAAGCTTGTGCTACAGGGAGGCCAGCATGCTTGGAAAGAAGCAGAGAGGGAAGCAAGCAATGGACATGGGACTGACACACTCTGGGAAGGAGAAGGGGCAGGACAGATGAGCATCCCTCTCATCCTTAGGGATGATGAGAGCATTCTTCTGCAGTGGCCAAAGCACCCAGCTGCTGGGCAGCCCTGTTCTGTGTGGGGAGGTGGCATGATGGGGGTGTTGCAGTGGGGATGTGACCCAGCAGAAGCTGGATGCTGTTGGCATGGAGCAGGGATTGGCACCAGCCATGGTCCTCTCAGATGCCACACTCTGGTGAAGGGGTGACAGTGGGCACCACCACAGGAATGGGCAGAAGCCCAGCTGTACTGCCGTGCTGTGCTGGAAGCACAGCCAAGGACTGCCTCTGCTTTTTGCCCACAGATCTACCAGGGCCCAGAGAGCAACACAGAGGTTTGTACTTTCCACCCTGGTGTTCCCGTCTTCCACGAGGGGTAAGAAACCGTCCTTTAATGGGGAGCAAGCTCACCTTGCCACAGGCTGGGAGTGGCCTGCGCAGTCCTGTCCCTGTGGGCTCTGGCTCCCCGCTCAGCCAGCCCTGCTCCCCCCAGGATGAAGTACTGGAGCTGCTGTGGGATCAGAACGACGGACTTCAGTGCCTTCCTGGAGCAGCCGGGCTGCAGCACGGGGCGGCACTGCTGGATGGGAAAGGCGGTAAGGGATGGGAAAGCAGTAGGGGAGCTCTTGGGCAGGTGGCTGCCGGGGGGAGAGCCCTTAATTGGCACTTCAGGTGTGATCTTTCCCCTGTTCTGCATTAACATCTAATTCTCTTAATTATCATAATTGCCCACGGATGACTGGATCAGGGTTTGAATGCGTAATCTTCTCTCATCTGTTGTTTAAAACACTGCCTCTTCATTCGCACAACCTGTCAGCTCTCATGCCCACGGCACGCGTACAATAGGAAGCTGGAGGAGGGCTGCCTCTGCCCTTGCTTCAGTGCAGCCTACAGTGCTGCTGCACAGGAACAGGCAGCCGAGCACAGGAAAAGCCCTGCAAAAATCCCCCAAAAGTTTTGGCGGATGTCTGCAAACGGCTGCAGTTGTTTATTGTGAAGCCTTCTCTCTGCAGCTGCTTCACAGGAGGGACCTCATCCACAGAGCGATTTGGTGTTGTGGCAGGGCGATGGGGGGAAGGTGCCAATTCACAGCTGTGTGTGTGAGAGAGAGCTTGCCTTGGCTGGCGTCAGGCTGGAGCTGGGAAAATTGCAACAAAACAGTCAAGGATATCTCTGAAAGCGCACCATGTTCTTCCGAGCCCCTCTCAGAGCTCAGGATGTTCTCTATCCTGGGCAGAAAACATGCTGGAGATGCAAGGGAGGCTGCTTTAACAGGGAGTCATTTGTTGTCCCAGCACAGTGAATTAATTGTGATGTTGTAGTGCAAATGTTTTGTGCAAATTGTTACCTGAGTGAGGGGCTGGGATTCCTCCCCGCTGTTACTTTGGTTGCCGTGGTGCTGGCTGCAGCAGGCTCTGTCTCCTGGTGATGCTCAGAAATGCCTGGTGGGGCAAAAACTCCTCTGGGAGAAAGCTGAGCCGTTGGGCCACAAACTCAGTGTGTTGGCATCATCTACATCCAATGATGGTCCCCCTGTTGCCCTCCAGACCAAACTTCCTGGATGTGCACAGTGCCTGCTCCTGATGTGAGCTTGGGCACTGCAGAGGACTCTAGAACAAGAGGATGTCTCTGGTCTTTACACTTCTGGAGCAACCCCAAGCATATCGCAGATGCTCCATGTTCATAGTGCAGTCTGGCAGAGGCTGCCCACCCTCACATGAACCACCTTCCCGTTGAAAACATGCACCAGATGCATGGTTTGCTTGTGCTCTGACACCGCCCTCAGCCAGCACTCTGCAAAAGAGTCATTGACAGAGCATCCTTCAGCACAAACATCCCTTCTGCTGTCTATGCACCATCAGCTTCTCTCCCTGGCAGGACAAGAAGGCGGTGTCATGCAGGCAGGACTGGCACCAAACCAGCAGCCAAGTGGTGGTGACAATCTACGGCAAGAACCCTCTGCCCACTCTCAGCAGTGTGAAGGCCAACCGCACTGTGGTGAGTGGGGCTGAGAGAGCTGGTTGGGACACACAGCGTGCCCTGCCTTTCATGGCACTCATCTTGATGAGCCAAGAGCTGGGTGGGTTGCTGGCTCTCTTCAATCCCTGTTTGGTCGACAGCTGGGGTCGGTGCTCCCAACACTCCTTGGCTTGGTGGCAGGGGTGGACCCACACCATAGGGATGGGGGTGAAAATCAGCTGTTGAAGGGATCAGCAGACTGTTAGACTGCAGCTGGGATGTGGGAAGCATTATGGTGCTGGAAGGCAGCTGCACTGTCTGGGGAACAGCTCTGGAAGTGCTATGCTGCCCACTAAGATGATTTTTTGTTGATCTTTCAGCTTGAAGTTCACGTCATCTTCGAAGGGAATAAGATTTTCCAGGCAGAACTTGATCTCTGGGGGGTAAGATCCTGTTTATTTTGATTTCCCTGTTCAGAAATCTGCAGTCTGTGCTGCTGGAGAAGATTTGCAGCCCCAAACACAGACTCTCAGTAAAGAAAATTATTCCCTGTGTCGTCTCAGACTTGTGAAAAAGCACCAAAATGGTTGCTGCTACAATTTCTTCACAGTCCTTCCTGTGCATGCAGCATGAGGAAGACTTTAATTGCATTATCATGCAGAAACGCTGCGACCCGTGGGACTCTGCTGTTTGCCGAGCACAGGCTGGTATATCTGTGGAACAAACAGCCATTTCACAGTCCCTCCCTTGGTGTTATTTGCTGCCAGCTCCTGAAGCCCTGCAGAGAACACAGATCCATCGCTGCTGTTGCAGCAGAGAGGATTCGTTTATCTCCAGAGCTGCAGTTTTCTATAGCAGCAAAGGCTGATGGGGAAATTATGCTTTTCTCTATTGATCCTATACGGGTAGCAATCCCCATGAGCCATGTCAGGGCTGTGCCTGGCTGTTCTGCACTACCTGAAGCACCTTTTCAACATTGTCTCAGAGCTGGCTCATTGCTGGGACTGCCTGGGAGCCAGAATGCCCAGGTATGGGCATTTGTAGCCAGCTCTGCTAGGGGCTGTGAGCAGAGCTTTGCTGGTGTTTGCACCACTCGATCCTTGACTGAGAGCAGGGCTGAGTGTTGCCGCTGGCTCTGCAGGCATTCTGGATTTGCTTCTCCTCGAATCTGGCTCAGTCCCTGTGTTTTCTGAAGCCACGCAAAGGGCAAGCTTCACTTTCCAATTCCTCAGCCTCTTCCTGGCTGCAGAGGAGCAGCGAGGCTCAGCAGTTTGCATGTACCCTTCTTGCTTTTATTCCTCGCTGCCCGTTGTTGCAGCGGGTTGTCCTGCTGGCTGCAGAGCTGCCAGTGTCTCACAGGAGAGGGCTGTGAGGGAGCCTGGCACCCACACAGTTGAGATGTGGCACGGCGAGGCTCAGCCAGACGCTGGCTCTGCTCCTGCTCTGCCTGCTCTCCTCTTTACTGCCGTTGCAAGGCTCTCGTCGTGAAGGGAGGACGGCAGAGCGCTGCCAGCTCTCATCTCCCCACACTCTGCCCTCTCTCCAGGTCATCGAAACAGAGAAGAGCTTTGTGAGCATGGTCCCCTCCAAGGTGGAGATCACGCTCTGTAAGGCCGGCCCCGGGGCCTGGGCCAGGCTGGAACATCCCCAGAGCAAGGCCTGCGCTCGGGACGAGCCGGAAAAGGCGGCAGCGAGCGCGGAGGAGCCCGAGGAGGACTCGGATGACAGCCTGAGCTGGTCAGAGGAGGAGGACGAAGAGATGGAAGCAGCCAACAGCGCGGCGCTGCAGAGGGGCTTTGGCGAGAGCTCTGCAGGAGCAGACGGAGCCCTGAGCAGCCCGTAGCGGCCACAAGGGACGAGTAATAAAAGCACAAAGCGGAGCTACGCGGCGATATCACTGAGATTGAGGACTGTTTCCCCTCTCCCTCCCCCCCCCCTTTCCCAGTGCCCGGAGCCATCGAGACGCCGCCGCTCAGCTAGAGCGTCCCCATCTCGTATCGAGCGCCCCCTTGCGGACCCGCCGGCGTAACGTTGCGCTTGCGCGTTGCGCATGCGCGCGGCGGGGTGCGGCCGGTTCGCGGGTTCGCCGCCCCGGGAGCAGCGGCCGCCGGCGGCGCGTGAGGTGAGCTGGGAGCGGCGGCGGCCGCGCGGTGCTTCCGTTCGTCCGTTCGTCGCCGCCGGGCTCTGAAGGGGCGGCCCGCGGGGGGCGTGGGGGGGAGCGAGGCTTTCAGGGCGGCGTTTCGCGGCCGTTTTACCTCGTGGCCGCGGGGAAGGAAGGAGGGCGGGAGGCGGCCGCTGTCACCGCGGGCCGGCCGTTCCTCGGGGCGGCGCCGGCTGAAGGGCGGCGGGAGCGGCTCCGAAACGCGGGGCTGGGGGAGGGGGGGGGAGCGGGCTGCGGGCCGGGCGAATCGCTTGTAGCGGGGGGTTTGCGAGGAGGGGAAGCGGACGGAGCTGCGGTGTTTCGGAGCCGCTCGGCCCGGTTTCCTGCCCGGCGGTGTGCAGGAAGTGCGGCTGCACCGCGCCGCTCCGCTCCGCCGCTTTTCTCCCTTTCCGCGGGGCCGCGCCGCGCTCATCGCTGCCGATTGCGGGCCGTTCCTTCGCAGGGCCCCGGAGCTGAGCTGAATTTCGGTCCTTTCGCACCGACCGGCGGCGTTGCGGCCCCGTGAGGAGCTCGAAGCGGGAGGGAAGCGCGGCCTCGACGCGCCCTGCCGGCACGGAGCGCTGGCCGCTTTCAGGTATCGTCCCGACAAAGGAGCTCTCTGTGGTGAGCGTAACTCAATCTTTAGCTCCAACCCCGGTCTTTACGTGCTGCTGTCCGTTTCTCTGTGCCCTCTGCGCTCCCTGTGCCTGCTTCATTGGGTGCTGGGATCAGCCTTGGCTCTAAGTGCCTCAAGTCCTCTTCTCTGCTCTACAATCCGTGCTGGGCACGAAGACCGACGCTGCCTGGTTTGTCACTGTTCACGTATGCTCAGCTTTCCGTAGAGAACTTATGGCTGGGAGGCACGATTTGTCATTTTGGCTTTTCCATTCAAAAAAGAAGCTTTGAAGTATTCTCCGTCAGCGGAACCTTATGGAGATGTTGGAATGAAGTCTGTGGTTTGCAATTAGTGAGAAGAAAATGAATGTGCAGTTTGATTTGCTTATGTGATGAGATGGTGGTTCTTCTACAGTGCTGAGTGTTGTCATGCTGTTTCAGGCCGTGTGTTAGAGAAGTTACATCTGTAAGAGGAGTCTTTTCTATCTTTGCTTTACCTAATTGTGTAGGTCTGATGGATGGCTGAGAGCTTCCTTTGTCACTTGGAACCTCTGCTGACTTTTTAGAAGAGCGACAGCTGATGCAAACGAGTGGCAGATACTGCAATATTGTAGTCATGATCAAACGCGTGCTTGCTGTGTGCTTTAACTTGTGTTTTAGTTGTATCAAGGCTATTCAAAGAGACTTCTGAAGGCTACTGCTGATTGAGCAAGGCCATTTTGTTTGTTTGTTTTACTTCCCTGTGAAATTTGAAGGTGGAGGAGGAGAAACAGAGAAAACAAAAGAGAATCAAGGAGGTGCTGGTGCCTTTTTTAAAGGAAAAAGGCTAGGTTTTCCCAGTGGACACATTTCTCCTCTGATACAGCAGTGGCTTTCTTCCAACTTTTCTTCAAAATAAAATGTTTATGCTCTGTCATTGAACGCCAGGTGAAAAAAGATGATAGGAAAGCAGATGCAGTGTTGCTGTTGTTTGTTTTTCCCCACCTCAAATCAAAATGAGGGAAGCTGTAACTGGATGTGTTCTTTATCCAGCAGCGTGGTCGGTTCTCCTCACCCTGTTGGTCTCTGAGGCCTTTTTCTCTTTAGTTTTAAACCACCTGTAATGAATACATCTACAGAGGGTGGAAAGGAGGGTAAACTGCTCACTTCTCCTGAGCTGTGTGAAGCCAGCAGTCCTGGTCTTACACCTTTATCATGAAGCACATCACTCATTTGCGTTTGAATACATTCTGAAAGGCACTTGTGACAAATCCATACTTCTGTATGTGGCTGCAGGAGGAAAACCATTTTTAATATCCTGCAGCTTCTAATTACGGCGGGATACGTTTTGTTTTCGTGTAGTGGGGATTTAGATATCTACAGATGTTCTGGTTTGTAGTTCCTGTACAGCTGCACCTCAGCACAGTGTTATTTCACAGCTGTGCAGCTGTTTTATTGGCTTGTTTCTAATGAACTGCAGTCTTGGCTTTGTGGAACTTAAACTCGTTGACGTGTGGTTGCTCGTGTCATGTGCCCATAAAATTTGTATTGTAAGGGCACTGATGTATTGAGATTTGTGTGCTTGAGGTGCTCAAACAGCTCGCGTGGAACAAAGTTACAAAGTTTTCTTCACATTTCCTAAGAAATGCTGATTGCAAAGCTTATATCTCATCCCTGGAAAACAAACAAACAGCAGATAATCCAATTCCAGCCTAATTTGACAGGAGTATTAATCTTCAAAATGTTACATGGAAGGTTTTGAGTGGTTTCTTTTGGCTTTGAAACCTGTGTGTGTGTGTGTATAAAGAAGAGGAAGGCCTTTACAGTGTCTGCACTGAAAGAAGAAACAGTGATAATTGTGCTCACGTTAGAGGCCAGCAATGTGTGCATGGAACTGAACCTGAAGGTGGAGAGCTGCAGAGAGCAAGCTCCCTTGGTTCTGCTGTGCACAGAACAGGCTCGTGGGCTGCAGGCTCCTGCTGCACTGCTGAAATCCTCGCCTGCTTCATGTTTCCCCCTCTCTGTTTCTCCTCTGGCTGCTGTGTTGTGTGTCCAGGTAAATGGAGGACAGAAAGCAGCGTGAAACCTTTGAAAGGCATTCAGAAGTCCAAGTAGGTCATTCATTGCTGAAGCAATGGTCAGGGCATTAGGGATGAGATCTCCTATTTAGCCTTTTTTTCACTCTTTCTTGGCACGCATGCTGAGAGTTTGGCACTTGTCCACTTGTTTGGCGCTTGCCTAAAACAATGGAGAGTAAACTGAGCTGTTATGGAATAGGAACACAGCCTTGATTAGGCTGCTGAAAGCCCCTTTATCCCTCCTGTCAGAGCGGGTGGCTAAGTCACACAGATCAGAAATCTTATAAACTCCTTTGCACGGGTGAGGATGGTAGGATATAATTTCAAGGTGCCTCGTCCTCCCAGTTCGCTGCTGAAAGGTTCTCCCTGATTTCTCCTATGGACAGCATGAATCATCTCCGATCTAGTTTGTGTTACTGGAAGATGAGTAATTAAGTTGTTTAGATTTCTGGACTTCTGCTTGCTTCTGATAACACAGTATCAGACTTGCGTGGCTGCAAAACAGGGAGGGATTGAGCAAAGGTGATGGCAGAATAGAACAAAGCAGCTCAGAGCAGGTGACTTTTGCTGTACTCCAAGTGCTTTTTCTGCAAGTTTGGCCAAAGTGGGGCCCATCTAAAGTGAAAAGAGGAGTTGAAGACCTGACAAGCTCTATGAAAATGAGGTTATCAAAGGGCAATGATCAAAGTTAAATCCACCCAGAAGAGGCATTCAGCGTTAAGGCAGCGAGGGCAGAGACATCCTGCTAAGAAATAGTTCCCCATTCCGAGAATTTTTCAAAGTGCAGGAAGTGTTAAAAAAAAAAAAAAAAAAAAACTGTAAGTCTAGAAAGTCCCAAAAGAGCTCAGGTTCTTCTTTACTCTCTTTTGTCATTTATTTTTTTCTCCCTTCTCTCACTGGAGAGGGAACTTCTTTCAGAAGTACTGAGGAGAAGGTCTAGAAGTTGTTTCTTTCCCCCAGCAATGTTCTGATGTAGCATGAAGGAGTTCAGTGATGTTGCCTATGGCGGCTGTGGGGATGTGGAGCCCAAGGAGTGAATTTCCCCAGCAAGTGTCCCGCGTTACAGGAGCAGAGCTGTCCTCACTAACGATGGCAGAGAATGTGGAATGAGGTCAGAACAGCTCTGCAGACAATGCCTCAACACGCAGATTGAGATCTTGCACATTCCAAAGGAGGCACCAGGTGTGCAGACACACAGCACGCTCTGCAGTATCCTCTGAGAAGAAAACTAACCCGAGCTGGAATGCCAGTTTGGAAATTCAGAGAGACTGATGAAGAAGAAAGAACGAACTCGTCTGCGTGCTTTTGTGCAACGCTGCTCTGTGGGTGCTGGATTTCATGTTTGTTTTCTTGATTCCTTCGAAATGATTCCCGTTCTGTTAGGGCTCTTCGTGTTCTGATGATCTCCTGCCTAAGCTGTAATCAAGGTGCGTTCTCTGGCACGGTGAAGCAACCAGAATTACTTCTCATTACTTCTCTCAACTACTTTGGACTTTCTGTTGACTCCTTTCCCTTGCCAAGTAACCTTTAAACTTCACTTTGAAGCTTGTGCCTAACTTTCTGTTTCTATATTTTCAGCCTTATTCTGAGCCTTGCTTTTGATGTGTTCATCTGTATTTCCCCCCTCACCCCCCTTTTCTTTTTATTTTTTTCAGTTCTCCTTTTTTTTACCCACTGTACGTGGAATTTCACTCTCACTACACCTGCTCACAGCCTGCAGCTTTCTCAATGGTGTCAGCTGCCTTCTACGTTTTCTTTTGGTTAATTTCTCTGAATTCAGTACTGCTAATTCCTGTACCTTGGTCTGCGTTTGTTTCTCTATCTGCAAATGCCACACACGATTCCTTTCAGCTAAGAGGTCTTGAAAGGAGCCCTGCAGGGACGCATACTTAAGAGCCCACAGATTCTTTAATCATCTTTGTGTAATTCATTCTTAGCCTGGTGCTTTGGCACATTTGCATGGAGTTGCTTCCTGTTCCAAGTGTTGCTCTCCTAAAATTGAAGCTCTAGTCAGGTGATTTAAGATATTAATGCAGTAAGAGCACTCATCCTCCCAGCTCTTTTGTTACCTTACCGCTGTGTTTCAAACCGACCTCTTAAATAAAGACCCAACAAAAATAATCTTTGATTTGAGAACATTTTAAACGAGATTGAATCAAGCTATTCTATGTAACGATAGCACGAGGTGATGTGACTTTATGGTGCACCACTGTATGAAACTGCCTACGTTGTGTTTCACTACCGGTGCAGTGACCCTCTGCAGTGTTAGCGTGTGCTGCGGGCAGATCATGACGCAATTCTGGGCTGCCTTGCCTTCCTGTGAGACATTCTGCTTGAAAATTAATAGGTGAGCCCTCGGGGGAGCTCGTGGTTTGTGTTTCCAAAAGAGCAATAGCAGCAATGGGGCTCCTCTGCTCTGTGCTTCGTTTCCACCGTTCCCCCACTGCCTCGGCTGCAGCAGAGCTGCTGGTTCTGCTCGGTACAGCGGATGGCAGCACTGCTCAGCCTTTCTGGGTCACTTCAGAAGGTGGCATGCTGCCTGCTGGGCAGGGACACGGCCCTGGGGATGTGTGAGGGCTGCCCTAGGGATGTGTGAGGGCTGCGATGCTGACCGGTGTCAAAGCAGGTTGTGGTCTGCCCACAAGGGGGAACGGAAGCTGAATTAGGGCAGTGGGCTACAGCTGCATGGTTGGGTGCAGCAGTGTTATGGCATTCAGATACAACCCTTCTCTTTTCACAGTTGTGCAACACTTGGACCCTCCGTGCTAGGAACAGTGTTCAACATATTCGTGGTAACATGCTAAAAATGTTTAATTTGTAATGCTTACAGCAGTTTTATTTTTAATAGAGTTTTAACCTTGGGTTTTGCAAAATGCAAGGAATGTTTTTAAGCCTCTAGTTTGGCAGATTTCACTTTTCTTCTTCTAGTCCCGTTAAATGAAAATCTTGGTGCAGCTGACTGGGAATAATACATGCAGTCCTGCTGTTGGCTCTTGCTGGTCAGTGCTGTTCTTCTTACTGATTATCTTTACAATTTCAAATTGTGTGCATATTTCTTTACTTTTGACTGTAGCCTTGAAGTGGGGTGACCAATGGTTTTGATGTATGATGAAATGCATGCGTGTGCTTTTCTTCCAAAGCACAGAAGTACCTGCCAGACTACATGTCAGGTAATTCGTGATGTTTTAGGAGTTTCATTCCTGCCATTTTCCAAAAGGAAAAACTGCTTCCATGTCTTCCTCCTGCTTGTTTCTTCCAATCCCATCACATATCCTGCTGAGCCTTTCTGGTGCAAGGTTTCTGTGCTGCTTCCCACAGCCGGTTGTTTTTTGAATAGCAAGTATGTACATATTGATACCTCCCTAAGCACTGTATGTTGTGGTAACCAAAGTCAGTATCACTCCAGAGTTGCCTGTTGCAGTGCCAGAGCTTAAGGCAGTTTATTTCCAGCTAGCACAGAGGAATCGTGTGCGCTCCCAGGGGGAAGATAGCAGTATATAGGTACAGACTGTGTCAGAAGGGACAGAGCTAGATTTAATAGTAACAAGCTGTTGATTTGTTTGGATGGCCTTGAAGGGGAGGTTGGAGGGAAGGAATTTTGTGATTATTTTTTTTTTTATTAGTGAAGTACTCGACTTGCTTATTTTCACACATTCCCTGCGCTGTGTGGATGCTCTTGGAGCTGTGATTTTTCTGGAACGTGCAATATATTTCCTCCCACTGTTTGTTTGTTTGAAGCAACATACTTAGTGCTGGTTGTGTGTTGGGGATTACTGATAGTACCCCAAAGGCATTTGGGTGAGAAGGCAGATGCAAGTTCTTTCTTGCTCAGGCGAGCGGTGGAAGCTCCAGCACAGAAATGTGCAGCAAATGACTGTGCTTGTAGGTGTTGCACAGTGCTTATGAACAAGTACATGAAAGTTCCTTAATAAGTGCTTAGAATGAATTGAGGTTTGGGCAGCATGCATTTAATGATGAAACCTACTTTTTACATATCAGAAACAGGATAAGAAAGCCTTTAAGGGACACGTTTCTCAAGAAACATTTCCACAGCCTGCCCAGGAAGGCTGTTTGATTGCTGGTCTTTTACACAACGTGTTTTTTCTAGTACTCCATCTAAGCTTTCTTTATTTTACTTCAAGCCTATTAAGTTCTGCTTGTTCTGTCACCAATTAGAGAGAATAATCTGTTCTTGGCTTCTTTGGAAAAATTCTTGATGTATACTAATCTGGATACCATTTCTTGTTATATTTCAAAAACCAGCTTTTCTTGTGTATGCTACTGTGAACTTCTCATCCTGAATAATGCAGTTACTCGAGGTCTGATTGATTGTGAGTTGAGTGAATTACCTTAGTAAACAGTAACAGTGCAGCCCAGCAACTGTTGTCTTGACTTATTCCACCATTTTTGGACTTTTCTTTGTGATAAACTGACTGGAAGTCGAGTATGCAGGCAATAAGTGTCAACGTAGAGGGTGTGTGGATGGACTTCCCAACAACAAGAGAGTATGTTGTTACAGGGCCCGGGGCCACACTCCTTTTCTGCTTGCAGGTACTTCCCAAGGACTTGTCTCTTTTGCCTGTGGGAAACTGTCTGCTCGTAAGGCAGGACTGTGGGAATTTGGCTAATTTGTACTTCTGTGGTTGGAAAGCAGCCAGTTGTCACAGAGCTTTCAACTTGTTGCATCTCTGTTTCACTATTGTCTTCCTGGCTTCTGAGCTCTTCGTTATGGCTTCCGAGGCACTGAGCGTGTCTGGCTGCGATAAGGAGTTGTTAGTGATGTTAAAAACACTTGCAAAAGCATCTATTTAAAATGACTTTCATTCAGTGTGCTTTTCCTAACTTGTTTTCTTGCTTTGTGCAGGACTTTGTAGCTGGGTAAAGAATGCAGACCATAAAGTGCGTAGTTGTTGGAGATGGCGCTGTGGGAAAAACTTGCCTTCTCATCAGCTATACCACCAACGCCTTCCCAGAAGAGTACATCCCCACTGTGTTTGACAACTACAGTGCCCAAATGACTGTGGATGGCCGGACGGTTAGCCTGAATCTCTGGGACACTGCAGGCCAGGAGGAATACGACCGTCTGCGCACGCTCTCGTACCCTCAAACCAATGTGTTTGTCATCTGTTTCTCCATTGGCAGCCCGTCTTCCTATGCAAACGTGAGGCACAAGTGGCATCCTGAAGTTTCTCACCACTGTCCCAATGTTCCCATTCTTTTAGTGGGCACGAAGAGAGACTTGAGAAACGACCTGGAAACAGTTAAAAAGTTAAAAGAGCAAAGCTTGGCTCCCACTACCCCACAACAGGGGACTTCACTGGCTAAACAAATTGGAGCAGTCAAATATTTGGAGTGCTCAGCCTTGAATCAGGAGGGTGTTCGGGAGGTGTTTGCTGAAGCTGTGCGTGCAGTTCTTTATCCTGTGACAAAGAAGAACACAAGGAAATGTGTCTTATTGTAGTTACCTCGGCTGATGGATGCTCAAAGTTGAATAGTGACTAGAATTTTGGAGGGCTTTTTAACGTGTTAAATTGAAGATTTGCGTCTTGCACTAACAGCTCTAAGCAGAAACGGTTTATGCAAAGAATATTCTTGCAGTCTTATTGCTTCAGGGAAACTGAAACAAAACTTCTTTTTTTTTTTTTCCAGCGGAGAGGTCAAATATATACTTAATTTCTGAAGCTCCAGTCTCCAGCTTCTCCGGGGATCACTTGGCTTCTGTTCTTACATAGTGGAGGGAAACGAAGGAAGGGACTTCTCTGAAGCCCAACTTCTTTACTTTATAGCTACCAGTTGCTAGATTTGATGGAAAGCACAAGTTCTGATAACTTTGCTTTAAGTCTAGGTGCTGTTTTTCCCATTTCTTATTTACAGTTCAAACTGGTTTCACAAATAGAAGTCTGGCTGTGCATTTGTTGTAATTTGCCAATTCAGAGCTTGAAAACAATTTGTTTACATACAAAAATGCCAGAAATATTACTGAGATTCGCCTTGAAGTGAACTGTGATCATTTATGTGAGGAGTTAACAGAGATCTAATCCAATAAGCAAGACCTAGGCAACACCTGCAGGTATTTTGTTAATAGAAGCAAATTCCTACTGTGAGGAACTTAGGATAATGATGAATCACTCAAATGGGAGATTTTAGTGCTGTTGAAATGGAGAGCAGATTAGGTGCAAGCCTTCCGTAATCTCCTAAACCAAGTTAAGGTTTTATTTCACTCTTCAAAGAGACTTTACACCCTGAGAATGAAGTTAAAATTATCTTCCTGGGCTGACTGAGATAGTTGAGATGACACTTATTCTCACAGTGAGTTTTTTCAGTGTGATCCTGCTCTCCCTTTGATGGAGAGACTCTACCCGGAGACTCGGGTAGAAACCCATTTGTTCTTTGAAGAGTTCATTGTTTCACTTTATCTTCTTGGAGTCACCACCTGACATTTCATAGCAAATCCTTGTGTTCTTTTGTTTTTCTTTTTTTCTGGGAGATCATTGACAGAAAATGTGGAGGTTCTGTTGACAGGGAACAGAAACGTGGGTTTCTTCTGACAGTTCCAGTTAAGTTTGCCAGGTTAGTCAGTCACTGGATAGATTTACCTGGGCAATTTTCTCCCCCCTGCTGGGTAACCAGTTAGTGTAAACTGTTTTAATGGAAGTTCTGTTTATGTACTTCTCTAACTTTCTCTAGCAGCTCTAGTGAGTGGCAGCTGGCTGTGATTTTCAGGATGTACACTGTTAGTTGTGTGTGATTCTGGGACCAGCTGAGGAGTGAGTGCATGAAACCTTCCTTAGTCTTAACCTTAGAGCTTGGTGGCACGAAAGCAGCATGCTTCAAAGATGCTTTGTATGAAACCAATGGTGCTGGACTGGACTTTGTTGTCTGAGGTTGACAGTGCTGTCTTTGTCCAGATGCAGCCTCCACTGGTCATTCAGAACTTGCATCCTTGTGATTCTCACACATGCGAAACTGCACTGGGCAGAAAAAAAAGCCTCATTTTAGCAAGAGAACAGGAAATATATCAACAAGGTTATTAGGGATCTTGAGTTATTCTGACCTTGCTTTATATGATACCAAAAAAACAACAACAACAAAAAAAACCAACCCCAAAAACCAACCAACCAAAACCCATAACAAGGGGTAGACTTGTTCATATTTGTGCCCTAATTCCCCTCTCTGAAGAGGACGTGCCTTTCTTCAGCTGGTGTAACTGATGCTGACACTAACTGCAACTTTGATGTATCTGATGTATGCTCATACAAGTACTGCTTCAGCAAACTGCAACCCATAGGTAGCAACTGCAGTTAACCCAAATATATGTGGCTGGTAAAGCACCACTGAGTTCCTAACGTTGGTAGGCAACACCCAGTTGCCTGTCATGCATGAATGTTTGCAGAAACCTGGAGACTTCTGCGTGCTTTTCTTCACCAGGTGCCGTTGTCTGGGATGCCTGTGCACCTTTTGCACTTGCAGAAGTGCTGTTCCAGATGTGGCTCCACCTGCAGGAGTATTTCCATCGGGTGACCTCAACCCACCACGTTCTGCCTTTTAGTAGTAGGCCTTTAGCGTGGGCTTGACGTGCTGGCAGCAATTAATCCTGTGCCTTGTAATGCAAGATTATTTTCTGTAGGTAAATTTCAGTAACTGAGTAAATAGAGTTTATCATGTTTAAAATATATTTATTTAAGCCAGTGCACATGTTTTTATAATGCAGGTCAGGCCTTTATCATCAGTCTAGTTACCCTGGTGCAAGCCCGTAACCTTTGCTTAACTCAGATGTACTTTAACAACTTTGTGATATGTTTTAACTGCTCTTAAGTAGGCTTTTAATGTCAACAACAGGCACCTCTTTTTATTTGCAATTTTGTACTGAAGCTACTACTGTTTTTAGAAGTTTGTACTTTTTTGACGTACTGAAATCTCTTAGTTCTGCTATTCGTGGCTGGGTGGCAGTCATTGTGCAGGTGAGGAGCTCTGGTTGCACACAGCCCGTTTCTGGGGGCTCGCAGAGCAGCCGTCCTGGTGTGAACTGGAAGAGGGCGCTGTGTGCTGAAATCCTCCTGCTTAACCAATTCATTTCAGTGGGTTATGTTATTGATGATGCTATTCTAGAACGCTCTGTCCCCATCTAGATCACTTAATGGAAAGATTGCACAGCAGCACTGAGGAGATGGACACAACGGTGGTGGAACTGAGCAGAAAGTGAACTTGGAAGGACTTCAGAGACTTTTTCCGGATTTCAGAGTACCTCATCGGCAGTCCTTTAGGTGCCTTGCATGTCTGTGCCTTGCCTTCCTGTTGGGAGCAAAGCTCCTGCTGGTTGACAGCTCGTTTATTCCAGCATCTCTTCTTCGTGAGAATGACCTCCAGCAGCACACAGATGCACTGAGCTTTTCCATTCAGTGGGCATTCTCTCCGTTTAGGATCTTTCTTTTTTTCTTCCTCCACCTCTTGGTGCATTTTATTGTACGTACTGCAGTGCTTCAGTCTACAATCCATTCCCTCAGCTCCTCAGGCATTATTTTTCCTGTGGACAGGTGACAACCACATCTCTCACAATCACACGGCTGCGCCCTGTCGGCAGCAGGTCGGGATACCCCAAATTGAGTTTCCCACACCATTCAAGATTTGTGTTTAATTCCTGGAAACGCGCTCTGAATGCCATCGCTCACCAAGAGGCTTTGTGTCAGAAGACCAATTTTAATCTTTCAGCTCGCAAACCATTCCTTTAACACTCAGCATCCTTGCAGTACAGCTGTGGCCGTGCACGCCGCCTCCAGCAGCTCAGCAGTCGCGCTGTTCTGAGGGCGTTCGGATGGAGAAGTGCTTTCTTGGTTTACAGCCGTAGCTATTTGTGGGATTTATACTAGAGCAGCCTCACCGCTTGAGTGCTAACCCCGCTCTGCGGGACCCCGGTGCTGCGCTGGGTTCGCCTGGAGGCGCGGGCGCTGCGGGCTGGCCGTGCCCCGGCCCCGCGCCTCTGCGTCTGGTACTGATACATACACTGGCGACTTGATTTTATACTATAAAAGGATTTGTATTACAGCTAACAGTTTTTAAAGATTTTTCGTTTTTAAATTATGCAAAAAAAAATTAAATGGTAATAAAAACCTTCCTCGTCCGTCTGGCTCGCTTTCATTCATTCATTCTCGCTTCCCGCTCGGAGGTCTGCGCGGCGCGGCCGCCAGGGGGTGCTGTGAGCGCACGAAACCTCGGAGGCGCTGCGCGGCACCGTCGCTCTCAGCGCACCGCCCACTTCCGCTTCCGGCCCGGCGCCGCCGCCGCGATGTCGGACTCGGAGAGCGAGGAGGAGGCGGATGGCGGCCGCGCGGAGCCGTTCTCGCTGGCCGGCTTCCTCTTCGGCAACATCAATGAGGCCGGGCAGCTCGAAGGGGACAGCGTCCTCGACAAGGTAGCGCAGCCGGCTGCGGTGCTGCGGCGGAGGGGGCCGAGGGGAGGCCTCGGAGGGGCGGTGGGAGCCGAGCGGGGGCTGCCGGCACCGGGCTGGGGCGGGGGAGGCGGAGGAGCCTCCGCGATGTTGGGACGCGGCTCTGATCTCTCCAGGAGTCCAAGAAGCACCTGGCCGGGTTGGGTGCCCTCGGACTGGGCAACCTGATCACTGAGATCACAGCCAGCGAGGACGAGAGCGCGGAGGCTGACGGAGCTCAGCTGGATGAGGAAGGTCAGGCAGTGGGGTGGTGGAGGGTTGGACCGGATGGACTTGCGGGCCTTTTCCAAGCTTGTTTCCAAATGTTTTTGTGGTTCCGTGGGGTACCTGCAGCTGAACGGCAGTGTCAGAGCTCCCCTTAGAGAGGAAAGGCTGCGCCTGGGTCGGCTGGGCTGCAGGCAGTAGCACGGTGCCTGCTGACAGGTTCTCTGGCAAAAGCCTTTCTTTCTTTTTCTCGGCAGAACGAACCCCATCCTATCAATTGCTCCCTGTTCATGCGTTCTCTTTTACAAGTTTTAGCTTTTTCCATCATATCCGTTTCTCTTCCTCATTAAGTGTTTTCTCCTGTGTTAAACTCTTGTGTTGAACACTTGCAAGCCTATTTAATGCATAGCCTGTTATTGTACCTCATCTTTGTTTATTTGTTCATGAGCTTCTCTAACAGTTTCATTGGCTAAGTGAAAGGCACTTCTTGTGCTAAAGCTTGTTTCCTGTAAGTCTGTAGCAGAAATTCAGAGCTTTTGGTTGGAACGGGGAGAAAATTTTCTCATGTGGAAAGCTAATTAAATCTTTTTATTCCTGTAAGAAAAAGGAAGCATAGGGTGTATAGTGAAGTCGGACATGATGACTGGGATAATGCTTTGTTCGATCAGATATTTTTCTCCATAGGTTGGGTTAAGAGCACAGAAGACGCTGTTGATTACTCAGATATTAATGAAGTGGCAGAAGATGAAAGCCGTCGGTATAAGCAGGCAATGGGCAGCCTGCAGCCGATTGGAAGACAAGGTAAATGGGATGAACATTACAGCTCTATCTAGTTGAGTGTGTCTTGGGGCAGTTGGCATTAGCAGCAGTTCTCTTGATGGGTGTTATTGTGCCTTTTCACTCATTGTTTCAAGAAGCAAAATAAAAGCTTTTGTGAAACCGCATTCACAGGATAAAGCCACTGCTTGCTGTCTTCCTATTTCAAATAATGAGTTCTACATCGGAGTTAAACTACACTCAAGAGAAACAAACATCCTTCTTTTGGGATCTTCTGCAGACAATACTAATTCTTGCTCATATTTCTTTAACCCCTGTTCTTAGGAAAAGAGTTATTAAGGCTGTCAGGTGCTTCCCAGAGATAATCAAAGGTAGAATAGAGGTCCTGGACCCTTGGAGTGTAACGTCAGTCGTAGCCTCTCTCCTTTTTTGCCTTTGATTTCTTTTTTCAAAGGAGAGCACTTTTTCCCCAGAAAGCACTTCAGTTCTTTTGTTGGTGCCCGAGATCTCTGTGCAGCAGAAGCGGATTTTCAGACGTGTGGCTTTCTCTTTTAAGTTCCTATATAAGTTTCCTTTAAGTGTCATAGGTTCCAATATTGCAAATTAATGCGAAGGAAGCTGAACTGATAAAAGTTTTAGTTAAGAAATGAGAATGGACTAATGAAGGGGCACGGTCTTCTCAACAGGTTGGGACAGATATGAGATAGTACAGATGGGAAGGTTGTTTTGCTCCCCTTTGTAGTCAGCTTAATGTACGGCCTTGTCTCCTACCTGGTTAGATGAAGATGAGGATGATTATGATGCTGACTGTGAAGATATTGATTCCAAGCTGATGCCGCCACCACCACCACCTCCAGTGCCTGGAAAGAAAGAAGATGAAAAGGATGCAGCTGCCACTGGTGAGTGAATATTTCCTTCTTCCCGCTGGCAATGTGAGTGTCTGAAGGAAGCAAACATTGCTGTGTAGCAGTTTGGGAAGGACCCACACGTCATCAAAATTCTGTCTGAAGACTGAATCAGAAGGTGAGACTTTGTCCTGATACGGTGTCATGGGACTGTCTGAGATGAGCTCCTGTACTCAGGGGAAAGTGTGATATTTCTTACGACTTAATGACTGCTAAAATACTGATGTTCACGATGGAGCTGCTTTTTTTATCTCATTCTATCAGTTGTGGCTGGGAGATTCACCTGGAGTGCATAAATAAAATGAAAGATTAAACAAAATTGTATTCATAACATCTACAAAGGCTTGATTTTTTCATAACATGGTGTAAAAGGTAGATGTGGCATTATGTGTACAGGGAGAAAATCTGTTTATACAGTGTTTGTTCTATCATAGTATTGAAGATGGGGGATGGTATCATTTTGCTCTCCATCACTGCTCCTTCCTCTGCTGCCTCCAACAAGGTGGATTTCAGCAGCAGCTCTGATTCTGAGTCAGAGTTGGGACCTCAAGAATCTGGACAGGCAGAATCCAAGAAGACAAACTCACACTTCCTCTTGCAGGAGTCATGCAGCGAGATGCTTCCAAGCTGTTGCCAAGTGTTACAGAACTCTTCCCGGAATTTCGACCAGGCAAGGTATTGTTAAAATATGGCAAAGTGACAGAAACTGTCGTGTGAGCTTTTTAAGAATGAATCGTACCATATTAAGGATATATAACAGGTAATTGCATAGCTGGTCTTGCTCATCTCGTTACTTTTTGGTTTAGTTTCTGTCTACTGTTGTTTCCAGACTGCAGTGCTTTCCCTGATGTATGCAAGAGCCTGTTAAAAAGCCTCGTAGAAATGAGGGTGTGAAGTAGTATTTGCTATTCTCTGAGACTTTCCTTTCTGCTAAATGTGAATTTCCCTTCATGCTGTTCTAAACTTGATATGGACTTACTCAAAAAAATTGTAAAGTTTGTATCCTTTACTTAAATCTTCAAGTATGGATCAGAGATTGGAACAATAAGAAATTGGTTGTAGGAATGATTTTAAATCTTCACTGTTAGCCCTCAACTCTTTGCAATTCTAAACTTTTTTCTTTTTTCAGAAAACAGATTTATTACAGTACTTCTTAAAGGTCTCCCAGGCAGCAAGTGTGTTTGTTGTGTTCAATTAATTAGTTTGAATACTTAAAAACTGTCAAGAGGAGAGGAAATGTGAGAGGGAAGGGAAGGTAAAGATGAGCTTACAGATTCCAAACAGATCATTGCCAGCTGGGATAGCTTGGTTTTGAGAATGCCTCCATCATAGGCTTTATTTAAGAAGCTAAGGGTCTTGCTTGTTTATATCCCATGTTTTAATGAGTTAGCTCATCTCTGTCTGTTAGATATCCGGGTGGGTCTCTAACACCAAAGTTAGATCTGTCTTCTTCCAAATCACTTGCTGCTCTCTTAGCTTATGAAAATCTGGTGTTTTTTTTGTTTTGATTTGGTGCTCGACTTGTGATGTCAGAGACTGATCAATGTTAACAGTATTTGTCTCTGGTTGCTTAAGAAATCAGTGCTTTATCTAAGTCTTTTAGCTTTGTCTGTGTTCCTGATCACTGTTGTCTCTTCTTCAGTCTCCACATCTTTTGAAAGCCGTGATGGTTTGAAATAAAAATAATTTCCAAGTGTTAATTTTTTTTAATGCTTATTATCAACCAGATGGCTCAGTAACTTTTTTGAAGCATAGCAATGAAACGGTTGATTGTTAGGGGCTTGGGATTGTAGTACAGATCAAGCCTCCGAATTTCAGGATGTTCTCCTTCACTGTTGCTTTTCAGCTGGGGGAAAGAAAGGCCATCATTCCACAGTGCTTTCTTTCTATTTCAGGTGCTGCGTTTCCTCCGTCTCTTCGGCCCTGGAAAGAATATCCCATCAGTTTGGCGGAGCGCCCGAAGGAAGCGCAAGAAGAAGCATCGGGAGCTGGCACAAGAAGTGCAGATACAGGAGGGTGAAGTTGTAGCTGAGAGCGGAACGGAAGGAAAATCTCCCTGGGAATATGAGTTTGCTGCCCCTCCTCCTCCTGAGCAGTGCCTTTCAGATGATGAGGTGGGATATCTGAGACTTAGGGTTACCAGCTAGCACTGGGAGTAGTGGTGGATTGGACAGCATTTTCTAGAGTAAAGAGCTTTTCCTCTGGAATCAAGCTGGAGGACAGGGTTGACTTGTATTCCAGTAATGCAGAAGCTCCTCTCCAGATACTGGTCAGTGACTTCAGGTGATTGCTTCTTACTAAGAAGGCTGCATCCATGGTACAGGATCAATAGGAGAGCTTATCCTCTTTGTATCAAGAAGAAATCTGTGTTCTTGAATGTCTAATTGCAGAACATTAAGGCAGCTAGTAAGTATGGAAAAGCATTTCTTAGATACACTTTTGTCCTCTGAGAACGAGCTGGGCAACTTGGAAGGATAAACCTGTTCCTGATACGTAGATCATTACTATAACCATTCCCTAATTTGCTATGCTTTAGATTACTATGATGGCTCCTGTGGAATCAAAATTTTCTCAGTCAGCTGGTGATACAGACAAGGTGACAGACACAAAGCCTAAAGTGGCAGAATGGCGCTATGGCCCAGCACAGCTCTGGTATGACATGCTGGGAATCCCAGAAGATGGCAGTGGATTTGATTATGGTTTCAAGCTGAAAGAGAAGACAGAGCAGGAGGTTAAAGGACAGACAGATGAGAAGGTGAGAGGGTAACTGGGGGTGTGTGTGGCTCTGGAGGATGGCTGTGCAGCATACAGTATGAGACTTCTTTTTTTTTTTTTCCTCTAGCTTGAAAGTGTAAAGTCCATGTCAGTATTCAGAAAACTATTCTTTCCTTCCAGGATGCGGAATTGGTGGATGAGAAGGATGATCTGCTAGCTGATGAACACTTCCTTATGGTGACACAGCTCCAGTGGGAAGATGATGTTATATGGAATGGAGAAGATGTCAAACACAAAGGAACAAAAACACAGCGGGCGAGTTTGGCAGGCTGGCTGCCATCAAGCATGACTAGAAATGCCACTGCATACAATGCCCAACAAGGTAAGTAATGATCTGATATGAACTGTAATTGAGCTGACTGATTGCATGCTTTCCTCTCAAATACAGAATGTAATTCTTAATGTGTTTCTTATGTCTTGCCTTGCTTCTACAAGGAAAACCAAATGGGAACATCAACTTATATCACATCTATCTTTGGTGGGTGCCAGCATCAATTCTTTGCTGTTCAGCTACTGATACAAAATGCTGAGGATCTGGGAAGAGGCACCCTACATAGCTTTTTATTATAATTTCATGTTAGAGCAGCTGTACCTGGTCTGTCCAGCCTGGACTGACTGTGTTGTTCCCATCAAAAGCTACAGTTCATCCTAAACATGATTAGTCCATTCACTTGTGTTACGTCTTATACCTACCGTGAGTATAAACTTAAGTGGCACACGTGATGTGGACATATGTGAGTTAGTCTGCCCTGGTAGAATGACAAGGGATCAGGGCAGGCACGCTCTGCAGAACAATTCCTTCATGTCTGCTTGGCTGTCATTTTCAAGCTTGAGATCAGATGGGAAGCTGCTGTAGGCCAGACCAACTGTTCTGTTAGTGGTAACTGTCTGCACAGAGCCTCTCCCTTTCATAAGGACCACACAGAAATGCACTTTATGCATTGTTGTGCAGCATACGCAGATGTTGCCAAACGTAATTTTGAAAAGGCTGGAGAGTCCAGCAGTGAGCTGTGGGTGAACTTTGTCTAAGTTAGTCTTACCCATACTAATGACATCATGTTTGTTATGATAGGAGTAGACCCATCCTAATTCCAAATGGAAATCACTCTTCGTGCATCACTAAGTGCTGATTTGAGAACAGGTACCTGCAATACCTCCCTGACTCAAATTCAAGCTAATGTTACTTTTGTTTTCCTTTTTTCTAGGGTTGAACCGCAGTGGCTCTTTACTCAATCCACCCCTTCCTCTAACACAGAAACCAGGTGTAGCAGGAGTCCTAGGTATGGCAAAGGGCAAAGAAAAGCAAACCCCTGAACAGCAAGGTAACAAGGATGGTAATTTTCCCCCTGTGAATAGGTGCACGTAACATATGCTTCTCTGTGTTCTTTGTAGTAGTGGGGTCCTCTTTTGGTGACAAGGTGTAGACAAAAGTGATGCATGTTTGCTTTAAAGCCTGTTAAAGCCCTGCTGTTTCATTCTTAGAGATTCTCCATGTTTCAGAGGAGCAAAATCTCTTAATTGACTGCTTCCTCTTTGCTTCCAAGTTCAGTTTTCTTTTGCCTTTGAGAGTTCCTGTCTCAGAATACCCAGAAAGATTGGGAAAGTTGAGTAAAGATGATGTGAAGGATGAGCTCTAAAATGGATTTCTGCCAAGCTTGCATGTAAAAATTTCTGTCTTATGGTTGTTGCAGTTTCCCTGGATGAAGACAAGCCCTGGTACTCCATTTTCCCAATTGATAATGAAGAGTTAGTATATGGCCGGTGGGAAGACAATATCATCTGGGATGATCAGGCAATGGAGACCTACTTGGATCCCCCCGTCTTGACACTTGATCCAAATGATGAAAACATAATTCTAGGTATGTGGCATCCAGAAATTTGACTCAAATGGGAAAATGCAAGTGGGAGTAGAAGCAAGGATTTATAATTGCAGTGTAATGGAAATAAATGATCTGGGTCAATCCTTACGGCCTTTCTTTGTACTGACTTTTGAAAATAATTTGCAAGTGATCGAAAGCCAATTAGGCAAGCACTTTCTGCTCCCAGGATAATTGCAGCAACGGGAGAGTAAACACTGATGTCCTCAGACTTAAATTCAAGTGATCTGACTCCTGGTGTGGTTTAGAACCAACTGTCTTAATTTTACTTGCAGGCATGTTGGTTTGAAGAGGGAGGGGAGAGAAGTAAACCACAAGCTAGCCCGTGCCATTCTCAGAATGGGTTGTAATGAAAGCCTGAAGAAGTAGAATCCTAAGCCTTTTTCAGGCTACAGTAATGGCACGTGGGAGCAAGGATTCTGCATAATACCTGACAGCATTTTCACTACTACTGCACACTTAGTCAGTACTCCTGGAGTTTGAATGTATGCAGTGCTTATACTGCTACAAGCTGGCAAGATTTTTGTCTGATTTGGACTCCTAAAATCATAACCTTTTCTTAAATCTATGTCTTGGAATCTTCAGGCAGCCTTTTGTAAGTCTCTATGCTATAGTCTGGATTGCATTTCCTTTCTCAGGAAAGTGGAGGCAGTTACAAGAATTTCTCTGTGCTGATTGGAGTGTTTTGCTATTAGACTGAAGCCTTGACAACCACTCATAATTTCAGCTTTGTTAAAGTACAAAACAACAAAAAATTCCAAACTTGGTACTTCTTTGATCTTGACCCTCAACTCTTTAGAACAGCTTTGGCAGAACAGATGCTGTTTCTTGTTGTTAGTAAACTGTATTGCAATGGATACCCCACGTTTGTTGGATCTTCTCTGGAACAATGTATACCTCACAAAAATTCACCTCAGAAACTGAACGAAAGGGCAAAAAAGACTTGACCAAGCTGCAGCTTTGCAGGAAGTTGTGATACTGAAAAGGGACACTATAGGAGGAGAGCCTTCAGTATGTTTACTTGTCTTTTTAGAAATTCCTGATGAAAAGGAAGAAATGACTTTGAACTCTCCATCCAAGGAAAACAAGAAAGAATCTTCTCTAAAGAAGAGCCGAATACTGTTGGGAAAAACAGGTGTCATAAAGGAGGAACCACAACAGGTTAGGATAAGCTTTAATGTTTTGCAGGTTGGGAATGACCTGAAAGAAGTGACTGATTTATGTGTTTATTTGACACTTGTTTCACTCTCTGTTTAACACTGATTAGAACATGTCCCAGCCGGAGGTGAAGGATCCCTGGAACCTCTCCAATGATGAGTTTTACTACCCTAAGCAGCAGGGACTTCGAGGAACCTTTGGAGGCAACATCATCCAGGTAGTCACAGCAGCACTGCATATAGAGTGAGACATGGATTGTCTTCATGAACCTTCTAGCTGAAAATAAGATTGAGAAGCACTTTTTGTCAAAGAGTAACATGTACGACGATAAGTGAGTTTGAATGCACTGGTATTACTACCAGCAGACCTAAAATTATTACTAGGTTCTCTTATGTAAGGATCAGCTGAACTGGATGCTGTGTGTCATTCTTTCTTAATATCTACTTTGTTCCTGTGTCAGCACTCTATTCCAGCAGTGGAACTTCGCCAGCCATTCTTTCCCACCCATATGGGTCCTATGAAGCTTCGACAATTTCATCGCCCTCCCCTGAAGAAATACTCTTTTGGTGCCCTGTCCCAGCCAGGGCCCCATGCTGTGCAACCTCTACTGAAGCACATAAAAAAGAAAGCTAAGGTACAGTTCTTCTTCGCTGTGTATAATGTCTGCTGTGGCTCCATTTGCACAGCAGATCTATTTAATGTGCTGTTTTCCTGATGCTGTCTTTGGCACAGATGAGAGAGCAGGAGCGTCAGGCTTCTGGGGGGGGTGAGATGTTCTTCATGCGCACACCGCAGGACCTGACTGGCAAAGATGGAGATCTCATTCTTGCTGAATACAGTGAGGAAAATGCTCCTTTAATGATGCAGGTTGGCATGGCAACGAAGATTAAAAATTACTACAAAAGGGTGAGTGTATAAGTTTTGCTGTTGGGCAGTAATTTTCTTCTGCCTCTTGCTGAGTGCTAATTGTACTTTCACTGCATGTTGCAGAAACCTGGCAAAGATCCTGGAGCTCCAGACTGTAAATATGGAGAGACTGTTTATTGTCATACTTCTCCATTCCTGGGTTCTCTGCATCCAGGCCAGCTTCTACAGGTGAGAAGAACAGGTGTTCCAGATTATCCGTTTAATTTTTGGTTTAAGTCTCTGCGTTTACAGATAATAGTGCAGTTGTTGGCCTTTATTTTTATTTTTTTTAAATGTCTTTTTGTTGTGTGGTTTTCAAAATTTTGTAGGAATTGCAGGAGGTGAATCTTTCCTCCTTTGCTCTGTAATGACATTACAAGTACTGCTATTAGAGAAATCTAAATAGAAGGCCAAAACTGCTTGAATGCTGGCAAATTCAGTTAAGCCAGAGGGGACAGAAAACAAGGATTTATCATGATTCATAGTGTGTGAGCAAAAACATGTGTTCTTTCTGAGAATTGCACTGTTGTCTGCTGGGTGCCACTTAGATACTAGACAGGTGAGAAGAATTCTGCTATGATGAGCCTTTATGTGTTGTTAAAACACATGCAGTTGAGGTGAGGTGACAAATTAAGAATGTTGTAAGGAACAACTGGTTACAACGACTATGATAAATGTGAAAATCAGTCCAGAAAATCAGGCTAGTTGCTTTTGCCGCAGCAATAATTCTGTCCATGACTGTAACACAGGAAGAAAAGTAATAATATGAAGTTCTGTATTAGAGAATAATCACAGAACTAATAATGCTAGTTGTTCAAGCCAAAGAGGACTTCATCATGGGTAAACCAGGGCTTCTGGAAGCTCAGTCCAGTGCCTTGTTGCTCATTTAAGTTCTCTTACCTTCAAAGGCTGAACTCTGCTGCACTCTATCTTTCTGGTTAGGTTCTTGCAGCGTTGATTTCTGAACAAAGCCTTCAGACTTTACTTCTATTGCCTTCTATTCCCAAGTTGTGAGGGTGTTATGGGCTCTTTTCTATCGTTCTTGCATTCTTCCTTGTATTTGTCCTTCTTGTTCTTTCTTTAAAGTACCTCCTTAAAGGTAAATCCAAAGAGTCCTCCAATCTCTTTCTGCATTTGTTCTAAGTTTTGTTATGTTGTGCTTCATCCTTGGTTATTCTCTTAACAAGCAGGGAACATTGTGACTGCATGCACTGTTACTAACGATGGTGTACTGTTAGAATGATTGGGCATTTTGGTTTGTTTTGAGATACTTTTCATGGAGAAAATTTGATCAAAACCTAACTCTCAAACCTTGCTTTGTTTCTCTTGTTAGGCATTCGAAAACAACCTTTTCCGGGCTCCTATCTATTTACATAAGATGCCTGAGACAGATTTCCTGATTATCCGGACACGACAAGGCTATTATGTCCGAGAATTAGTGGATATTTTTGTAGTTGGCCAGGAGTGCCCACTTTATGAAGTACCCGGTCCAAACTCTAAACGAGCCAACACCCACATCAGAGATTTTCTGCAGGTATGTGATAAAGGTACTTTGGGGATCTGAGGGGTCTCTGGAGGAAGTAATGTTCTGTTCAAAGCATGGACCTTCCCAATGTGATAAGATAGAAAATTTCAAGACGTGTTTCTCCCACGTTGTTCTCGAAAGTGGCTGCACTTGAAGCAGATGTGTGGCTTAAAAAACCTTACCAGGTAAACTTAACAAGAAACAGTGAGTTTTAAGTAGGAAATCTGAAGTAGTCACTGTAAAAATAGCGTTGCTTACACTATCTCTGCAGTGTTGTTGTGTTCTTTCTTTGGACTTCTGTAGGTTTTCATTTACCGCCTCTTCTGGAAAAGCAGAGACCGTCCTCGGAGGATTCGCATGGAGGATATCAAGAAGGCCTTTCCCTCACACTCAGAGAGCAGCATCCGAAAGAGGCTCAAGCTCTGTGCTGATTTCAAACGTACAGGTACTTCAGAGTTGCCCTACTTGCATACCAGCACTGCAGAGGGATACCAAATCTTGAAATACAGTAGAAATTGTTGGCATCTGATATTTGTAGGATACTACTATGTATTTAATCTGTGTGTTTTTCAGGGATGGACTCCAACTGGTGGGTTTTAAAGCCGGATTTCAGATTGCCAACAGAGGAAGAGATCAGAGCAATGGTATCCCCAGAGCAGTGCTGTGCTTACTACAGCATGATTGCAGCTGAGCAGCGACTGAAGGTAAATGTTCCGTGCTGGCTTTAAGGCAAGTTACTGACAAATAGTTTTGGGAAGGATGAGTTTAGGAAACACCTTCAGCCTGAAGCTAATTGTGCTCTGTAGTAGGCAGATTGGTCCCCTGACAACTGGGCAACTTGCTAAATTTTCTGCAGTGCAAGAAGGGAGATAAGAATATAATAGCTCTCAAAGAACTTATGCCTGGTATTTAGATGTTGAGCTAGCTATGGTCAAAGGTAGCAAAGGGAGGCTGTAAGCAAGTGTTTTTATTTCTGGCTGGGCCTCTACAGCATAAAGTAAGCAGTGTGTGACAGGGCTGGACTGTAAGGAGGAAAAATAGCATGTATAATGTTTTTCTGCAGGATGCAGGTTATGGGGAGAAATCCTTCTTTGCACCAGAAGAAGAGAATGAAGAGGATTTCCAAATGAAGATTGATGATGAGGTACTTGTCAGGGTGATGTAAGGAAGGGGTGCCATCCAGAGGGACCTGGGCTGGCTTGAAAAACGGGCCCATGTGAACCCAGTGAGGTTTAACAAGGCTGAGTGCAAGGGGTTGAAGTTGGGTTGGGGCAATCCCAGATAAGTACAGTCTGGATTAAGAGAGCAGCCCTGCTGAGAAGGACTTGGGAGTTCTGGCGGATGAAAAGCTGCACGTGAGCCAGCAGAGTGCATTTGCAGCCTGAAAGGACAACTGTATCCTGTGCTGCATCAGAAAGAGGGGTGGCCAGCAGGGTGAGGGAAGTTGTTGTCCTCCTCTGCTCTGCCTCGTGAGGCCCCATCTGGAGTACTGCATCCAGGTCTGGCACCACCAACGTGAGAAAGATGTGGAGCTGTTGGAGTGGCCCCCGGAGGAGGGCCTCAAAGATGATCAGAGGGCTGGAGCAATTCTCTAATGAAAGAAGGTTGATATAGCTGAGCTTATTCAGCTTGGAGAAGAGAAGGCTGCAGGGAGACCTCACAGCAAGGGGGTTGGAACTGGATGATCTTTAAGGTCCCTTACAACTCAAGCTGTTCTGTGATTGGAAGAATTGAAAACTAAAAAGCTTGGAATTATCTGTGGTTTTAGTAGGATTGTTATGGTGTGTTTCTTTCCTTGCTGGCAGGTGCGCACGGCTCCATGGAACACCACACGAGCCTTCATTGCTGCTATGAAGGGCAAATGTCTTCTAGAAGTGACTGGTGTAGCAGATCCTACTGGTTGTGGGGAAGGATTTTCTTATGTGAAGATTCCAAACAAACCAACTCAGCAAAAGGTATCATTCCCGAGGTTGGGTTTGAACAAGAAGCAGTAAGTGAGAAGTTGTGCAAGAGAAAGGGAGTAAAATGGAGTATTGGTTGGAGAAAACACCTGAAAATGGCCCTGGGAAAGATTTTTACGTGAAGTTGTTCACAGGCTGTATCTTTCTCTGAACAGGATGATAAGGAACCCCAGCCCGTGAAAAAGACAGTGACTGGGACAGATGCTGATCTTCGTCGACTTTCTCTCAAAAATGCCAAACAGCTTCTGCGTAAATTTGGAGTGCCTGAGGAGGAGGTGAGCCTGAACCTGTAGCAGATAAATACAAAGTTGTCTTCACTGATGGCTTCAGCAGCAGATGGTGGAAGGGGTGTACGCTTTTCTAGTCGTGTGGTAAGAAAGTTGAAATCCACCATCAGCTACGTTGGTTGCATGTCTCTAAAGCCATTTCTATTCTGCCTTCCTCTTCTCAGATAAAAAAGCTGTCCCGGTGGGAAGTAATTGATGTGGTACGCACGATGTCTACAGAGCAGGCTCGTTCAGGAGAAGGTCCTATGAGCAAATTTGCACGTGGCTCTCGGTTTTCTGTAGCAGAACATCAAGAGAGATACAAAGAGGAGTGTCAGCGCATTTTTGATTTGCAAAATAAGTGAGTTCTTATCTGATGTTTACAGCTTGAACCCCACCCTGTCTCCACCTTGAAAGTCCAGAATGCCTGGGGCTCTCTGATATGTAGTGGTGTAGCTGTTGGTTTGTCTGGTTGGGCCCACAAAATACAAAGGGGGCTTTGGTTGTTACTGTTAACTTAAGGGTTGGCTTTGGTGTTTTGCTGTCACACACCTCTTGGAAAGGCAGAATGAATCACATGGCTTGCCACATAAAATAGTGCAAGGGGTTTCACAGATCAATTCACCAGCCAATTTTCTTTGCTTTCTTTCCTTCTTATTTTTTTTGTCTGTCTTTTCTTTTGCTGTAACTCAACTGAATGGCAACTCTCAAGTCTATGTCCTATTCTTTAGGACTGCCACATTTTTCATGCGTTATTTCTTGCTGTGGCTCAAGAGCTGATAGGAGGGAGGGAATATGGTAGTGTTGATGATAGAGAAATTGAGTTGATGGAGAAGACAGGCTTGGAACAATTGATAATTTGGACATGTAGATTACAGGAAGACTGAGATGGGAATACATCAAGCTTATTAGAGATTTGCAACATTAACTTTAAAACCTCTGTGTCATTTTTACTTTCGTGTTTCTGAGAAGGTAACTGACATTCAAGGTGCCTCCTGTTTCAGGGTTCTGGAATCCACTGAGATCCTGTCAACAGACACAGACAGCAGTTCAGCTGAAGACAGTGACTTTGAAGAGATGGGAAAGAACATTGAGAATATGTTACAGAATAAGAAAACTAGTTCTCAGCTCTCTCGGGAGAGAGAAGAGCAGGAACGAAAGGAGTTGCAAAGGATGCTTTTGGGAGAAGACAGTGGGAATGACAAAGACAGGGGCAAAAAGGACAGGAGAGACAAAAAGGGGCTGTGTAAGTAACTGCAACAACCAGAATGTGACCAATCCTGCCTTTCAGAGTGTAAAAGTATTGACACATACCTAGGGCTTTTTCCTTCTCCTGAGCATTCACTGGCTGAATATACATTTACAGTGTTGCCTTTGCCCAGTAGCTTTGGTTGTTTGTTCCTCCCTCCTCACTTTTTTTTTTTATTATTTTTTTGAGTAATTTTTTTCAAGATGAGTTCATAAGTAGAAGGATGTGCTTGCACCCAGTTTGTGGTACTCTCATTGGATTCTGTGTGTATTTACAACCATGTCTGAGAAACAGATACAGCCAGTACATGCAGGCAGATCTCAGTCTGTTACACTTATGGGCTGTAGCATTGTGTATTTTGTTAATTGGAGACAAATGGAATAGTCAGTTGCCAGGATTTCTTATAGATCTCTGTATTGAAGTGTATTCTGACAGACAACCTGCCATGTCTGTAGCTGGCAGGGAAAAGATCATTTCTTTCACGGCAACCAAAACCCTCCTTTGTAACATCAGCTTCAGGAGCCTCTGCAAACTCCCACAAAGATGATGACACTGCCTCAGTAACCAGCCTTAATTCCTCTGCCACCGGGCGCCGCCTCAAGATCTATCGCACGTTCAGAGATGAGGATGGGAAGGAATATGTGAGGTGTGAGACAGTCCGGAAGCCCTCTGTCATCGATGCCTACTGCCGCATAAGGACTACCAAAGATGAAGAGTTCATGTGAGACCAATCAGGGTTTTTTATTCCTTGCCTGTACACTATCTCATACTCTCGTGAGTAGGAATTATCCCGTAGATAGTTTGTATTTATGAAAAACAAAATCAATTTTAGTTGAATTGGAACTACCAGATTAATTGCTATTGAAGGAAGGAGCTGATGGCTGTTTCAAAGGAGACTTTCCTTTAGTAAGGTTGAATTTCAAATGCTCCAAAGAGCTTGGGATATTGGAATAGGGAGTAAAAACCTGATGAAGTTCAAGCATTTCTCTACTGGCTACAGAAGTCTGGAAAGCTGCATGAAACCATTCTGCCCCTTTTCTAGTTTGTTTTCATAGCACCTATCTGACTTCTGTGCATAGCAGACCCTTTTCCTTGGCTCCCATCAAAAAGCTCCCAATGAGCCAAGGTATCACCAGTCTTTTTCTGCACTTTCAATACATGAAATTCAAAATGCTGTGTGGAGTGGCACTAGGCATTCTATTTCTTTGGCATCTAAAGTCGTGCAGTTTTGGTTAAACTGCTTATGGCTTTAGTCCTCTAACCCATGAAATGATGCCGTTTTCTTTGTGAAGCATTTGGAAATGGTGCTTGTGAAGATTGCACAACACTCCAAGAAGGCAATGATTTGAAACAAGTGAGTGCAGAAGCCTGACACTGTAATTATTCAGAGAAATGGTGATTTCATAGCTGTGCATTCAGAGGATATTAGGAGTTTTGTCCGTTGTTTGATTCTGAGGGAAAGAAATAACATTTGGTCATACAGTTATACTGTGTAATATAATGTGTAAAGGGATTGAGTAAAGACTGAATAAACAAAATGAATAGCTTATTTCATAACCTTAATGTTATTTACAGTACATTTATGCTAGAAGACTGTGAGTTTAACTGAAGTTCTAAAATAACGTCAATCATATCGGAAGCTAAAGAACTTAGCCTTACATGCTCTGACTTCTCCAGTTTAGTGATAGAGGTTCAAATCCCAGGAAAGGGATTTGTATTGACAGAAGAGCAGTGGGTAAATCTTGATACGTGTTTTTTTTCTCTTTTTCTCCTCCTTCAGTCGCAAGTTTGCTCTATTTGATGAGCAGCACCGCGAGGAGATGCGGAAGGAGCGGCGCAGGATCCAAGAACAATTACGGCGATTAAAACGGAACCAAGAGAAAGAGAAACTCAAGGGCCCTCCAGAAAAGAAGCCCAAGAAATTGAAAGAACGTCCAGATCTGAAAGTAAGCATATCCATGTTTTAAGCATGCTTAACAAATCTTGGGTATTGGAGAAGTGTTCTGGTCTGTGACGTACAAAAGGTGTGACTAAGGGATTTTAATGATCCTCTGCCTCTAGACTGGAACTCCATGTATGAATTCTTATCTGCCACCTTTCTTATATCTTTGTAGCTAAAATGTGGAGCGTGTGGTGCGATCGGCCATATGAGGACTAACAAATTCTGCCCTCTTTACTACCAAACAAATGCCCCACCTTCTAATCCTGTTGCAATGACAGAAGAGCAGGAGGAAGAGCTGGAAAAAACAGTCATTCACAATGATAATGAAGAACTCATCAAAGTAGAAGGAACAAAAATTGTCCTTGGAAAGCAACTGATAGAGAGGTAAGGGAAGAAGTTGAATACTCACATGCATATTAATCACAGGAATGAAGTGACAGGGCTTTACACAGACTGTTACTACTTGAATTTTGATTGTGTCTGTAACTGACCACGGTCAATACTAAGGGACAGACGGGCTTGGATCACAAGAGGGATCACAAAAGAAAGGTTTATGCTGTTTTTTTTTAAACTAGTGCGGATGAGGTTCGCAGGAAATCACTGGTCCTGAAGTTTCCTAAGCAGCAGCTTCCTCCAAAGAAGAAGAGGCGAGTAGGGACAACTGTTCACTGCGACTACCTGAATGTGAGTGAAGGCATTACTGAGCTGATTGCAGTGTCTGTTTCTGTTTGTACCAACTGGACAGTTGTTTTACTTCTGCACATCCTCAGCGTGCACCACAGACACCTACCCAGAACATCAGTAAACTGAATTGCCTACGGCTTCTGTAGGTTAATACTTTGCATTTTAGAGCTGCCTTAACTTCTCTGCCTCTGTTTTCTGAAGCGTCCTCATAAGTCCATCCACCGACGTCGAACAGATCCCATGGTGACGCTGTCGTCCATCTTGGAGGGCATCATCAATGATATGAGGGATCTTCCTAATGTGAGTCTAAGCTAACACACCAAAACCTTTTTGAGCAACGCAGTTAAAATGAATTATACACCAGAATTATGCAAACTTTTCCTCGGATGAATATACCACCTCTCCCCCTGCGCTGTCTGTGCTACCTATGGGGAGTCCAAACCAGTACTCCTTGTTTTCGTTCCTATTTTCTGTGTTATTGTGTTGCAAGTGTTGTTTGGGAAAACTGTTGTCAGCATAGATTGTCTGGGTTGTTTACTTTGTAAGCCTTTTGAGCCTTGGGAAATGTGTTGTGGTGTTCTAGCACAGAAGGAACCATTTATTTGTTTTGCCTTCCTGTGTCAGTTGGAGAGATCTGGGAAATATCTTTTCCTCAGAACTTTTCACATTTTTCAAATCCCTGGCTATTGTGACTCATGCTGATTTATCCTGCTAGGAAGGCAGTTGATAAAAGAATAGAAGGAACTTTAGTTCTGCATAAACAACAATTTTATTTGAGAATCCTTCTCATAATGATATTAAAGAACGTTTTGTGGAGGAAGAAAATAGCCACCATGGAGCTGAGCTCATCATGTTTTCCTTGATGCAATTAAAGAGCTGGGTGCTTAAAAACTTTCTACTTCGGTGCCTATGGAGGTTAAATTGAGATTGACTGTACTACTGCTGTATTAATAAACATTCCTTTTTCTCTTCTTGCCTTCAGACATATCCCTTTCACACGCCAGTAAATCCAAAGGTTGTCAAAGATTATTATAAGATTATTACTCGGCCTATGGATTTGCAGACCTTGCGTGAAAATGTTCGTAAGAGGCAATATCCTTCCCGGGAGGAGTTCAGAGAACACCTGGAACTAATTGTTAAGAACAGTGCAACATACAATGGTAAGCTGTTAACAGTGCAGGGAAGCTCTGTTGTTGCTTTGTGCTTGTGTGAGAAGTGGATCTTTTAGAAACAATGTGAACTTCTTTTCTCATTGACGGGCTTTAGCAGAGCATACACTGAATCTTTCAAATAAGATCTATCAAATCTATCAAATAAGAATCATTCACACCTTTTGGAGCTGTTGCCTTAGGACGTGCGGCTCCTGGTAGAGTTGACTGTAATGATTTTACACTTTTTGCTTCTTAGTTGCAATAATTCTTTTCCTATTTGGAAAGGTCAGAAAGCTGGCATAAAAAAAAAATAACGAGCAAAGATTCTGAAGCAGATAATGCAGCTGTTAGGAAAAAGTGCCAATTCACTGAGCAACTGTAAGTCAACTGTATTCTGACTGCTGACAGAAAAATCTTTGTCCAAAAAGTACTCATTTGGCAGCTAAATATTTTTCAGCTGCATTGAATCTCTCTGAGCCGTGAAGCAGTTGGGGTGATACAGTGGTGCTTCTTTTTTGCGTGTCTTTGCTGCTTCCTTTATTATTTTGACAGCTAATTCCTCGTTTTAACCTAATTAAAGAGACTGTTTTTTCCATAATTCTGTTGCAAATAATTTCTTTTGTGTGTTGTGAAATTATTTAGAGCAGTGATTTTGGTTTTCAGAGGATTCCTTAAATGTCCATCTTGACTTCCTCAATGATTCTGTTTTACTGACTGGATTTAATGAAACAGACATTTTAAGACTTAAACTCTGAAAGTTTGGAAGAGATGGAAGGCTTAGCAGCCAGTGTTTCACAGATACAGCTGCTTTCCCACAGGACTTCTTAAAAATTTGCAAAATGTGTAGTAGGAAATGTGAATATTTGCTGCAAATAATCTTCTCTCTCTTAAAATCCATGCTGAACTTTAGTTATCATCAGTGTTACGGATATATTTGAGAACAGACTCCCAGCTAAAGTAGAAACGTAGTGATGTTTGGGAGGAAAGATTAATTTATATTGTTATGGAAATGCTCTTTGTAATTCTTTGAAATATTACATCAGGATGTGTTCACTGATTCTTGCTGAGTTCTAAGAGCTTCCATCAGAGCCAGAGCTATCTCACTGTTCTTGCTGTGTGTTTGCAGGGCCGAAGCACTCACTGACTCAGATATCTCAGTCCATGCTGGATCTGTGTGATGAAAAGCTGAAGGAGGCAAGTCTTGTGAATGAGTCGGGGTCAGAGTGGAGAGGGAGGGGTGCTTGGGGATGCTTGAGGATAGAGGTCTTGGCTAGGCAAAACACAAGGCTTCAATGAAGAGAGAAGAATAAGGGAACTTCCTGACTTTTTGTAAGATGTATTTGAATGTTTACAATTTTCTACAGTTCACAGCTCTCAAAAAATTGATGCTCATTCATTACTTCAATTACTTTACCTTGTGTAGGCTTATATTTAGGTGATGTCCCTCTCTTAGTTGGAAGATTCTTCCTAAAAATGGAATTTATCAGGTACGGATTATCTGATAATAACAGATATTAGTTTGGGGTCAACCTCTGAGCTTCTTTACTTTTGTTGCAGAAAGAAGATAAGCTGGCTCGATTAGAGAAAGCAATCAATCCCCTCCTGGATGATGATGACCAAGTGGCCTTTTCCTTCATTTTGGATAACATTGTCACTCAGAAGATGATGGCAGTTCCAGATGTACGTAGTGTGTATATGCATGAGCACGATGTGCAAAACATGCTGATGGTAGTGCTCTGGCTGCATATCACAGGGTAATTTACATCTTGTGGCTGTTAAGGCTCTGTGGAAAAAAAAGAGTGCAGTGTCAGGGTGCTGGCCTGTGTTTTTCTGATTGGCAGACCCTTCTGTAATGACCCCTTTCACTGGAGCATTGGTCCAGAAGTGAAGACACTGCTCCTGTCCTTTTTCTGCTGCTCTTAATCCTTAATGATGCCAATGTCTTCCTCTCTTTTGTAGAGAATCATTGGTCTTCATTAAGGATTTTCATTGTAAAACATATTTTTCTCCTACTGATTGTAGTCCTTGCTTTTGGAGATCTCACAGATACAGTTTACAAGTGCAAACCAAAGTCAGTTTCATTTCTCATTGATCAACTTCACCTAGTCTTGTACTAAAACCCCTAACCTTAACCAATAAAATGGACTATGTATCTGTGTCTAAAGGAGTAAAAAACAGGAACATGTAGTGGTTAGACTGATGACCAGTTCCCTTTAAAACTTTGTTGATCCCATTATTATTATTATTATTATTATTATTATTATTATTATTATTATTAACCATTTCTTGTGTTTAGAAAAAGATCTTACAGTGTTTCTGTGCCTTCACACCACACAGAGCTGTAAAATCAGTGTGTTATAGTAGTCCCACTGTGAGATTAGACCGAAGTTTACTGTACTAGTAATGATTGTTCTTGCTGAGCACTCAGTTGTATCTGTTTTCTTTCTTTCAGTCTTGGCCATTTCATCATCCAGTTAATAAAAAGTTTGTTCCTGATTATTACAAGGTCATTGCTAATCCAATGGATCTAGAGACGATCTGCAAGGTGTGTAGCTTGATCTGAACAGCCACTTGAGGAGTGTTCAGGCTTGGGTACTTAATGGGTAACAATCTCTTGCAGAATATCTCCAAACACAAATACCAGAACAGGGAGACTTTCCTGGATGATGTTAACCTCGTCCTTGCTAACAGCATTAAGTACAATGGTAGGTGGTGAAAATAAGGCTTCAGTCTTCTTCTGTCCTTAAATGAATACCTCTGGGCACCTGTTCTGATGTGCTGTCAAAGCCTGAAGCTCTGAAAACTGAACCTGATTGTTGCTTTCCTTTCTTGCTGAGAAAGGAGATGCTTAAACAGTGACATTTTCACTATCACATGGTGCCTTATTTACTGTTTGGAACACTACACATCCCTGTTTTGGTGAATTGTTTGACAGGATACAACCTTTTATCTCCCAAATAATGATGCTGGAATAAACTGGTTGCTCATTGTTAGCTGAGTGTGAACCCCACTTTGTTTCTCTCTAAATCAGAAAGTGAGGGGGCAGTGGGATTTAGGGACCTGTCTCATGAGAGCTCTGTAACCAAATCCAGTCTTTCTGTCTCAGCAGCTGGCAGTGAACAAATGTCAGAATGCATAAAGAGATTTGTTTATTACTACAGGGCCAGACAGTCAGTACACAAAA
Source organism: Meleagris gallopavo (assembly GCF_905368555.1). Lineage (NCBI taxonomy): Eukaryota > Metazoa > Chordata > Aves > Galliformes > Phasianidae > Meleagris > Meleagris gallopavo. Next base: position 2,169,109 of record NC_139412.1, on the reverse strand, counting down.
ACAGCCCAGGAGATCGTAAACATCTGTTATCAAACTTTAGCTGAGGTATGTAAACAAGTCTATTGCAATATTTTGTGTTTTGAGTTTTCTGTTCTGTAACTTTAGCAAGCTTCTTTGTTCTTAGTATGATGAGCACCTGACTCAACTTGAGAGAGACATCTCTACTGCTAAGGAAGCAGCACTAGAGGAGGCAGATCTGGAAAGTCTTGATCCTATGACCCCAGGTCCCTACACTCCACAGGTAAGTGTCCAAGCAAGGTTTTCAGTGTTTTTGAGTTTCAGTCTTCTGAATATTTCTATCTAGAGGTGCCTCTTGCTTACTATTCTCAGTCTGTCTTCAGTTTATCTTTTAGTAGGCTGTCTTGTTGGTTGTTGTGCTTGCAGCTGTTTTAAGGATAAATGTTAGAAGCAGTTACACTGCTTTAGAGGAAGAGACACCTGAGACAAAGAAGACAATTTACCCAGCAACTTGCAAAAATGATTTTAAAGTGAGCTATTCAGGTACAACTGAATGTCGATTGCAAATTCAAAACCTGTAAATGGAGCAGTTAGAAACCTAAGGCAAGCAGTGAAAAGGTAAGGAGAGCACAAGGAAAGACATCAGTCCTGTAGCTGGAGAAGAAGCCAGAAGAGCTGTTTTGTGAGGCTGTTGTTGAAGAGACTGATGTGAGCAAAGAATGCCTGCTGTGGTCAGCAGACTCGACTTTCTGCATTCTTTGAGATTCTTTTCATTTTTCTGCTTTGCTTCTGATGGCAATAACACTTTTGACTCTTCATTGCTGTTGTATTAGCAAACAGCAGTGTGTGTGTGTCAGTTATTCTGTACAGACCCAGAGTGAATGATCAAAATCTAAATGTTGCATGCTCAGTGTGGGAAGACAGAGCAAAGCTTTCTTTGCAGTTGTTCTTCCCAACTGTAGATGACTAATTTTTCTATTCTGTGCATGCCTGTGATTTCATCTGAAAATGCATTTAGCTTTAGTGAAATCAGAGCAGAAAAGAGGGTCTTGATGTTCAAGAACAATTTATGTATCTATTAAGATTATTTTTAAGAAGAAAAACAAGTTTAAAATTTGTTTGGGCGATACATATATAAAGATTACAGGGCTGGAGCCAGGATGGCAGTCTACAAACACGTTGGGGGGAATATTTAACATACTTTAACATTTCAGACACGATTAGATGGAGTCAAGGACTATCCCAATACTTAGAGAAAGAAAGGCAAAAACACCATTCTTTTCCCACTTGATGGTTTCCTTCTCAAGAATAGCGTTATCTATTCTGATTATTTTCTTTTCCAAATTGATGGAGGAAATGAGACCTGAGCAGTGAAAATTGCTTATTAGTTGCCTGCTCTTGGTCTGTTTGCTGAAGGAAGCTCCTCCCCTGACCTTGTCATCTGATGGCCACCCTTTCCCTGTGCTTCTTGGCTGAAGGTGCACTCCCACTTCCTACGCTCCCAAACTTGTCACAGATGGCAGGTCTGCTGATGGTTGCTTGGCTTTAGTTCAGATGTAGTCATGGTGACTCATATTTCTCTCCCCATATGTGTCTTCAGGAATTGGATTCCAGAATGTAAAAAGCAAAAGCAGCAAGTAGAGAGCTGTCTATATGTTAGATGTCTGTTTAAATTCTTTGGAAGCCTGTTTTGCCTAATTTAAGTGGTATTGCTTCTGCTCTTAACGCTTTTAGGCACGTTATGATATTAAAACTGTGTTATAAGGGTATTTCATCAAAATCCTAATCTAGTAGTTTCTCATTAGCTCCTCAAAAGCTAATTAAATGCAAACTAGAGCTTTTAGAGCACTTTATCCAAACCTCCATTTGTCTCTGTTGTGTTAGTTTTAGGGACTCTTGAGACAGTGATTGACACAGAATTGATTGAAAGCTGAAGCTTAACTGTTCCATATATGATAAAGTAGTTTTTTTCCACTTCCAATAGCAGTGTTTGTGGTTATACCAATTCTACTGTAGAAACATGAAAAAGGCCATACTAAGTCAAACCAAGGGTTGATGTAACCGAGTCTTCTGACTCCGGCAGGGACCAGAAGTAAGGGGATGCCAACATATAGTGATGCTTACACTGAAGCCTCAGGCAATTAGCAGCCCAGGCACCTTCAGCTGGAGCTGCACGTGGACCATTGGTCTTTATGAGCTGCAGAGGCCCATTCTCTATAGATCTGTCTAATCCTTTTAGAGTTTCCCTCTGCAGGATTGTGCTGTGTAGAAGTTCTGCCTTCAGTTTTAAAATCTACTGTTTTGCAAACCTCAAACCTGAGATTGTGAGCAACTGTTTTACCACGTTCATTCTTTTAAGAATAAATGCTTATTTTGATGAACCAGTGTTTAATAACATCAACACTGTGCCAACGAAATGCATTTTGCATTTACTTCTGAAATCTCAGCCTCACCTAACAAAGATCAGCAGGTTTCCCAGGCAGAGAAGGAACACATTTCAAAAGCTATGCAATTTCCTTCAGTTTGACTGCTCTGGTGGAAGAAGAAAAATGTGAAGAGCACTGGGAATTTCAACACTGCAAATCAAAGAGTAGAGAATCAAAAGCTGCAAAAGACTTTGCCTAAGGCCAACTATTTGTTTGCTTCACTACTTCTGGGAGTAGAAACCTGGTGACTCAAGCTGCAGTCTGCTAATGTGCAATCCCTTGTAGGTTCTGAACAGGGAAATGGTGAAGTGCACTCCACAGTTTTGAAGGATGATAATTAACTTATTGTACTTGCATTCAGTGATGATTAGAAGCTGCATGAACACCTGGGAAGAGATGGCTGCCACAGTGGATACACAGTAATTGGAAAAGAAAAAAAAAATCCACAAAACCACTGACTCTTCAAAGCTATTAAATCATGATGAATGGTTACAGTAACCACAGATATTTTCCTTAGTCTTCACTCAGTATTAAACAACAACAACAATATGTTAGAGGAGAGGAACTAGCAGAAGGAGATGAAGTAATAGGAGCATGAAAATAAATAGGAGGAGGAAGAAGGTGAGGAGGGCCACGAGATTGGAGCTAGTATCAGAAAGACTAGTGGGAGCTATTCTTGAACAATCCAGACCAGCAGAGGCTGAGTAGGAACAATTTCATTTATTGTTTTGGCTGTGGCTTTGGGAATGCCTTCTAGATTTGTGCAAGTCTTCAGGTTTTCTGTAGGCTTCCAATTTATGGCCTTTGGGACAGAATTTGCATGTTCTCTCTGCTTTGTGCTCATGGTGACTGGGAGAAGAATGGGAGAGAAGGGCAGAAGACTTGATGGAAACTGTGTCTGCTTTGAAAACATCCTGTGAAAATGTTCACTTTTTAAGATCTAGTGGTGTTTTCCAGAAATATCTAGGTAAACAAAAGGTAAACAAAGAACTCTGGCACTTCTAAGGCTGGAGATTGCATAGATGAACACATCCAAGTAAAGATATGTGGATACTGTGTGCTTCCAGATTTTAGGATAAAGAGAAATGATCTTTGCTCTTATTCTTGTTATTTTTAGTTTTTTTCTCCTCCCTCCTCTCGTTTCCCTGCCCACCGTTGTGGTCTGGATGCCTGCCATGCCTTTGGCTCACAACCAGTAGTGCCTTCCTCACTGGTATTGCTCTTTGTGTTCCCCATTCAGATGCGCCAGGGGCGAGGTAGGCTGGGCGAGGAAGACTCTGACGTAGATATTGAAGGGTTTGATGAGGATGATGATGGGAAACCTAAGACTCCAGCCCCAGTGAGTATATTTACAGAAATCCCAGCCACAATCTAGATATTAACCTGCATCCTTGTGGTAGAAGTCTCCATCGTAAGGGTTGTCTGCTGTATCTGGCACCCTGAAGGATGGCAGTACTGATAACAAAGCAGACACTTAAATGTAGTTTTAAATACTAGCATTGTGCAGCGAGAAAACAATTCTGAGTGAACAATGTTCTACATTGTATTCATGTGCTGGAAATGGCAGCGATGTCTGCGTTGTTTGATCTCACCATCTCTATTCTGTATGGCCTAGGAAGTTGAAGATGCAGATGGTGACCTTGCTGATGAAGAAGAAGGATCGACCCAGCAGCCCCAAGCCAGCGTCCTGTATGAAGATCTGCTCATGTCAGATGGAGAGGATGATGATGATGGGAGTGATGAAGAAGGCGATAATCCTTTCTCATGTATGTTTCTCTTTTTATATAAAAAGGTTGAATAGAACTGATTGTTCACAAACACAGCTAATCTTCTTACATTTCCATCACAAATAGAAACCTTAGAGAGCAGAAAGCATAATTGGAACACGTAGGCCAAGTGCCCTAATAGTCACAAAGGAAGATGCTGAAGGGCAAGATGAAAAATAAATGACTGCAAATGGAACTTAAAGCTGAATAGGAGCATTATGAGTATGGACACAGGAAGAAGCAGAGTTAATACAAATCTATTTGATTGTATTTCGTAAGGTAAAACTGCAAATGGTTCAGAAAAGACTAGGATGGTAATTTGTGGTGCACGGTGGAATTGGGCAGAGTTCAGAGATAGCACAACATTTGTTGTGAAGTAGTGTGGACAGTGTGGACAGTGTTACTGAGTTCTGGAAAATGAGGTTGAAGGTTCTTCTGTTTTTTTTTTTCCCATTTTCACTAAGGAAATCGTGGTGCATCAAAACATGTGGTAGTTTTTGGAGATAGCTTCTGAAACTTTTGAAGGGGTAACGGTGGAAGGTTATTCAGAGTTGACAAATAAGGCCTTTTGAGTAGTAGGGGTGATTAGATTGTTTGTGAGTTACATCAGAAATGGGTTTTCAGTCAATGGCATGACCTCCCAGGTATCATTTGTAGCACGTTTTCCACATACTACTTTGTATACATTACTTAAGTCAATGTCATATCCTTTAGAGAAAGACACAGTGTATGTACCTGACAGAACAGAACAGTTGATTTATGATCATATGTTGGCTTATTACACAGCTATCCAGCTCAGTGAGAGTGGCAGTGATTCAGACGTGGAGACCAATGCAGTGAGACCTAAACAGCCTCACGTTATTCAAGAGAACACACGAATGGGCATGGACAATGAAGAAAGCATGATGTCTTACGAGGGCGATGGTGGGGAGACATCTCAGGTTATGGAGGACAGTAATATCAGGTAATTAGAGCTGAGAATCTTGTTAAAATAATTATTTCCTCAAAACAAAATCTGTTCTCTTAAAGGTTTCCGAAGTGTTTTTTGTAAAGAGCTGAAGAATATCTGGTGTGGTTTTTAAGTTACTTTGTCACTTGCTTTAGTGTGGAGACATAATTGAAGTAAACTTCTTGATAGGAAATTGGTTTTGCTTTCACACACTTAACTAATGAAAAAATGTTTTTCCTTGTAAGTTAAATTAATTTCCTTTGCACAGTGTTTTTTGAAGGCAATGCAAATAAAACCTGTATTAGATTGTCTCAGGAATTGAGGTGCCTTTGAAGTTAAAGATGATTTAGCTGATAAACTTGATATATGGGTATTTTTCCTGTAAGAATAAGCATTTCCTTCCTTGAAAGGAAGCTGACATACAAAAGAATAGCGATTGTAGCACTTTGGAAGGAGTTCCATTCTCAGAAAATGGCGTAAATGTGACAATGTCAGCTTTATTTTCTGCATCAGCTCAAGAAAATGCTGACTGACTTTTCCTAGTCTGTCCATTCCGTAGAGTATTGCCAGTAGATTCTCTGTTCTTTTTTCACTTCTGGAATTCAGTACCTCAGTGCTGCTACTGTCTGCCTAACAAAAGGCAAGTTCTGTCCACGCAGAGGTGATCAAAACCTCCCTGTAAGAAAGGGGGGCTGTGCTGGGTGAGGTGAATGGTCTGTCCAGCCCAGTGCCTCAGCAACTGGCCGTGTGGATGGGCCGTGCTGTGATGGTGGTTGTTGTACTGTCTGCCTTCCTATCTGCATTGAAGGTGACAGATAGAAGCAATCAGTTGCTTTTCCTGCCCTGAGTACAACAGGATAGGGAGAAGATGCTGGCAGTGGGTTGGTTCAGGAGAGCTGGGTTTTTAATTTACACAGCTGACCGCTGACAGAATAGAAATGCACAGTGATTCCGAGTTGTTCCTCGAGGACCTCGAGCCAAGGACCTTTTACAGGAGTTAAACAGAGAACTGTTGATGTGACATAATCTGAGCATACTCTTTTTTTTTTTCTAGTTACGGCAGCTACGAAGAGCCAGACCCAAAGTCCAACACAAGGGATACGAGCTTCAGCAGCATCGGGGGGTACGAGATCTCCGAGGAAGAGGAAGAAGAGGAAGAACAGCGCTGTGGACCGAGCGTGTTAAGCCAGGTGCACCTGTCTGAGGATGAGGAAGACAGTGAGGATTTTCACTCCATTGCAGGAGACAGTGACCTGGACTCAGATGAATAACTGCCTGAGCACTGCTTGTCCCTGCAGTGACCGCAGCCCGAGCTGCTCTCCTGGGTTTCTGATGGCCCACTTTGGACAGCGTTGGTGCTGCATTAACGCTGTGTTAACAAGGAGCAGCCTTCTCATATAATATTTTATATTATATGGTTTTAATCAGCTCTAAAACACGAGACTGAGGGAACGGTGCACAATAAGGTGGGGCTGTGGTGACCTTCATTGGTTCTGGAATCCCAATGAAGACTGCCATTTGTTCTTCATTTTAATAGATGTAAGATAATTTATTGGATTCGTGTACGTCCAGCCGGGGAACAGGAAGGCTGCTTGGAATAAAACACCCTGCGCTTTGTTTGATAACTTATAAAGCCTTTCTTTATCTCTTGGAGGTGTGGTTCGTGACAGGGAGTGCAGCGTGAGCGTGCTCTCAGCCTTCCAGCTTCGTGCAGCGAGCAGCTGCCCCGTTTGTTAATTTTAAGTTGCAATTAGCCCCAGTCGTCCACCCCCCCCCCCAACCGTCGAGCCGCACGTGCCGCGGAGGCGCCCAGCGGCGCATGCGCAGTGCGGCCGCGTTTGTCGCAATGGCTCCGCGCGGAGCGATCCCTCAGCTGACAAAACTGCCGCTGCGGCACCCGTGTGTGAGAGAGAGAGAGAGAGAGTGAGTGAGAGAGAGAGAGAGAGAGAGGGGGCGGGCGGTCGGCGGAAGGAGACGGATGTAGTTCCGCTGTATCCCTCCGCTGCGCGGCGCCCCGCCGGCTGGCTCCGCCCGGACTATTTGTCCCGGGGAGCTAGGTCCGGCCGCAGCCATTCGGCTCTCCGCTGCCTCCGCCAGCGCCATTTCGGGAGCCGCCGCCGCCTCAGCGCGACGGGAACGCGGGCAGCTCGGTTCTTCTCCGCCGCCTCGGCCCAGTGCCCCGATGGCGACCTCCGTGGGGAACGTGGCCGACAGCACAGGTACCGCCGGCTCCCCTCAGGCGCAGGGCTCCGCGGGCGCCGCTCCCGGCCGAAGTTTCCAGAAGCGGCCGCGTGGGGCCGGGCCGGGCCGTGTGTGTGGGGCGTTGTGTTTATTGATCCATCGATCGGTCGATCGATCCGGCGGCTGCGGGGGACAGGGCGGAGAGCGGGCCCGAAATAAACGGCGCTGCCGGGGGGGGAGGGGAGGGGGCGGAACGGAGCGTGAAGAGAAGACGGGGGGGGGGGGGGGTGGAGTAGTGTGATAGGGCGGTGGGGCTGCCGGGACGCCCTGAGTAGAGGATTCCCCTCTACTCTGCTCTTGTGAGGCCCCATCTGCAGTACTGTGTCCAGGTCTGGAGCCCCCCAGTGCAAGAAAGACAGGGAGCTGTTGGAGAGGGGCCAGAGGAGCCGCAAAGATGATCAGGGGGCTGCAGCACCTCCACTGCGAAGACAGGCTGAGGGAGCTGGGCTTGTTTAGCTTGGAGAAAAGAAGGCTGTGGAGTGACCTCATTGCAGCCTTCAGTACCTAAAGGGAGCCTACAAACAGGAGGGGAGTCAAATCTTGGAAAGGGGAGATAACAGCAGGACAAGGGGAAACGATTGAGGGAGGGGAGATTTAGGTCGGATGTCAGGGGAAGTTGTTTGCTGTGAGAGTGGTGAGGTGCTGGAACAGCTGCCCAGAGAGGCTGTGGATCCCTGTCCATCCCTGGAGGTGTTCAAGGCCAGGTTGGATGGGGTGCTGGGCAGCCTGGGCTGGTATTAGATGTGGAGGTTGGTGGCCCTGCATGTAGTAGGGGGGTTGGAGCTTTGTGATCCTTGAGGTCCCTTCCAACCTGGGCCATTCTGTGCTGCTGGCCGGGATGCAGTGCTTTGGGAGCCCCAAGGTCACCACCTTCACCGCCTCCTGCTCAGCGCTGTTCCCCAGCCCCACGGAGTTCAATTGGAAGAGAAGATAGATAGCAGAAAGGAATTCTTACCGTGAGGGTGGGGAGATGCTGGCACAGGTTGTCCAGCGAGGCTGTGGGTGCCCCCTGTATGGCAGCTCTGAAGGCCAGGCTGGATGGATGGGGCTGTGAGCAACCTGGGCTAGAGGGAGGTGTCCCTACTATAGCACTGGGGTTGGAGCTACATGATCTTAAAGGTCCCTTCCAACCTGAACCATTCTGTGATTCATTACATCAGAAGTGTAGAACTCCATAGGACCAGATAGGAAGTGCTGAACGGATGGGGTTCGGTGCTCGCAGAGAGCTGGGAATGCTGCCCTTCCCTGTCCTGGGTTTCAGAAGGGAAAATAGGAGGTGCTTGCAGTACTCAGAGCTTTTAACAGCAGGACCGAGTGATGTAAAGGCACAGCCTGAAGGGCTTCTTTCTAGCATGAACAGTTGTGGATTTTTCCCAAGCTGCTCTGTCTGTTTTAATGCAAAACTGTAAGACAACGACTGGGCTTCTCACGTAGGTAGTTTTGTCTCAGCCTGGTGTTTGGTGGAAGTAGTTTGTGTCCCTCCGTGTCAGCCCAACCCCGGGAGCTCGGTGCTCTCTCGTCAGATAGCATTGAGCCGCTTTTCCAATGGAGGAATTGTTGTGCATGGCAGATAACACAGGCAGAGTGGAGCTTTAAAGGAATGCTGTGCATTAAGCCTTTTTCTTTAACAAGATACAGGATTTGTTAAAGATACAAATCTACTGACACAGCAGAACTTCCTTTAGTTGGAGTCCTTTGAAGTCTGTGTCTGTGGTCCTGCATTTTCCTGTGAGGTTTTTAGAGCTTTTCAGTGCTAGGAAGTGTTACATTCCCGGGCTGGGGGCGGGGGTAAGGAAATTCATTGTTCTCTCTGGCTCTGCTGCTGCTATGAGCCCAAGTAATGCTTTACAGTAGGATTATCTTAACTATTTTCTATTAACTTGGAAAACATTTGAAGTTGTGTAACTGCAATGGCTTTTGTTTCCAAATGTTAACTGATGAAATCCCACAGCAGCAGCTGGGGCCTGAAGATGTGAGAGCACAAAACTCCACCTGCTGTATTGTTTTGTGTAATTTCAAACGTTTTCATCCTTTAGTTTGAAACGTTTTGGTTTGGTTTGGTTGTTTTTTTTTTTTTTTTTTTTTGCATTCATTTTGTTTCTGTTTGGTTTCTTTGGTTTTGTTTCCATTCTCTAACTTTTTGTTTTCCCCCCTTAAATGTTTTGGTGATTCTCCAGAACCAACGAAACGTATGCTTTCCTTCCAAGGGTTAGCGGAGTTGGCTCATCGTGAGTATCAGGCAGGAGACTTTGAAGCAGCAGAGAGACACTGCATGCAGCTTTGGAGACAAGAGCCTGATAATACTGGTGTGCTTTTATTGCTATCGTCTATTCACTTCCAGTGTCGCAGATTGGACAGGTAGGATTGAGATGTGGTGTTCAAGCTTGTTTTGTGCTCCTCGTGGTACTGAGCACAGTTATTAAAAGTGCTTATCTAACATTGGCTTTGGCACTGAATGCACATGCTGACTTCGTGGTAGCAGTGGCCCAAAATAATGTTCTTGTTTCTTGAATTCTTTTAGGATAAGAGGAATACAAGTGGGAGTTGCTAGCTTTGCAGCAAGCATCAGATAATGCTGTTATTCTCATGCTGTTTTCCTATTGTACACTTGCTTGCCCCTGAGTTATTTGCACACGTGAACAGAAGTTTTCATGTGTTCCACCTGCAGTGTGGGGTTAATACTTAAGAAGTTCTGAGGTTGACTGATTGCTGTGAGATGGCACTGCTTAATTAAGAGCTGTCTCTGTTTCTTCTGCCTGCCTCTCCTTGACCTTGCTTGTGTCTGTCAAGCCTCTGGAACTTTAAATCTCTGTGCTGGTGAAGGAAGTAATAACTTGTAACTGGGATTTATTCTGTGTAGGCTTCTGAGTGAAGCTGTAGTAATGATTCAGATGGGGGAAAATGAAACAGAGGAGAGCAGGGCAGAATTTTAAACGTAAATCTGTCTGCTATATCCTGTTTCTTAAAAACTATAAGTGAAACATGGCATAGAAAAAAGCATGCACATGTTTGAAGAAGCTTAACAGAGTATTTGTAATGTTTTCTCCATGCATGTAGAGCTCAGGTTTGAGGAGAAGAATTGAATCCTGCTGATTGCAGCGAGGTTGTCATTCTCAGTAGAACCTGCAATGGGAATAGGGGAGGTGGTTAAACAAGGAGAGGCTACACGTAAGGTAGCTCAGTAAGTCCAGATGTGTTTGCTGGATGTTTGCCTCGCTTAAGCACGAATGCTCATCAAACAGTAAGTAGGCAAAGACTCAGAATCAGTTGTCTTTGTTAACTTGTCTGATTCTCTCTAGGTCTGCTCACTTCAGCACTTTGGCTATTAAACAGAACCCACTGCTGGCCGAAGCCTACTCAAATCTGGGCAACGTGTACAAGGAACGTGGGCAGCTGCAGGAAGCTATCGAGCACTACAGACACGCACTGCGCCTCAAACCAGATTTCATTGATGGATATATTAATCTGGCTGCTGCGCTGGTAGCTGCAGGAGATATGGAAGGAGCAGTACAGGCATACGTGTCTGCCCTTCAGTACAACCCTGTAAGTAGTGCCTTGTAGAACGGATGGATTGGTGGGGGATCCGCAGGGAGAAAAGCTGTTAAGAGTACGGGAAGCAAGGACATCATTTAATGTAATAAACTAATTAATAAATACAAAACAACGACCAAGAATCACACGTGTAGTATATTTACGAAGAATTTGGGATGAATTTATAGAGGACTGGGGGCTTCCATTGCAAGGCCTCTGTGATGACCTTGGGGGCAGCTGTGATGTTGTGAAGCTGACTGTGTGGCTTTGCTTTTTCAGGACTTGTACTGTGTTCGTAGTGACCTGGGGAACCTGCTCAAAGCCCTGGGTCGCTTGGAAGAAGCCAAGGTAGGTGTTGAGTAGAATACATGTAAACGCCAGTGTTTTGAAAACTTGAACTTTGCACCAAGTCTTCAAATCTGCGTTGATCTACAGACAGTCTGAGAAACTGCTGAAAACTGAAGGCACTGAAACGCCCCAGAGTAGTTGCAGGGCAAGATATGGCATGTCCATGTTTAAAAGTTGGTTTAAGTCAAGAAATGGAACATTACCGAGCCTTCCTGCTGAACTAGACTACCTGATACCATTCTGAAGTATTGGGCAGGGGCTCCACCATGCTCTTATCTGGAAATAAGTAACAGCCCTTCAAATCTGAGGCTTGCCTGCTGCTGCCAAGCAGAGAGCCTGTGGTTAGCTCGAGATCCCTGTACGATGCAGGTGCTATTGAAAATGCTGCTCTTCTAAAGTCCTTTGTGGCTTGTAAGTGGAGAAGAAACTTATCCAAATGTTACCTTGTAATATTGGCTTTTAAAGATATTTATTCTTTTTAACTTTTCCCTCCCCTCGATGGTGGAAGAAAGGCTAGTAAATGATCAATAGCTGCAGTCTGCGCACCCCTCAATAACTTTTCTTCACGCCTTCCCTCCTCCCCTCCCTCAAATAAAGAAATCGGAAGGACAAAGCTGGTTTGTTTGGAAATGAACTGATCAAAGAAAACTTGCTGTAGTGGAAAGGTGGCTTCTAGCAGTCTTGCGTTTCCTAAACTGAGAATTTGAACACCGAGATGAGTCGAAAATTCTTGGCACGTTAAAACTTGGATTGCACAAAGAAATTGTCTTGTTACAAGCCACCTTACGCGTCCGCGCTGCAGGGGTGAGGAGTGTGGAGAAGTGAGAAACACTCTGGCCTCCACGTCTGTCACTCCAAGCCCCACGCGCATGCTACAAAGTGGAGTGTATGAACAGCGTAGCTGTCTGTTTGGCTGCAGCACCATGGGGGAGGGTGGTGATCCTGAGGGGGTGATGGGAGCCTAGGTTCAAAGTTGATTATTCTTTGGATTTCTCGTACCAACTTGGATGTGTGTACCATCCCAGGGCAGCGTAATTGATTTGGTCAGATCCAGGTTGAAAATGATGCGTGGTACCGTTGAACGGTCTTGGAGACATTTGGTTCTCAGCCCACCAAGCGGACAGCTAACACGAATTGCACTTCACTGCAGCTTTAGTGTGACTGGTATAGGCCAAGACACTGCGCCTGCCTTAGGTTGCTGACTTCTTTGTTTCAGAGCTCTGGAGACACCTAGTTTGAAAGTGTTATTCCGTTTTGTGAGAACTTAATAAACGAGGAAAAACATCTCGAGTCAATTGCAACGTGTTTCTTTGGTTATCAGTCCATTTGAAAGATCAAGCCAGCAAATTCCTTACAGTTTGAACTAAAATTTAATTTCTTTGTAGATACTTCAGAGCCTTTCTTCCAAAAAAAAAAAAAAGTCCCTGCTGTATGCAATTGCCCTGATTAACCCTCTCCCTTCTGCATGTCTCCCTTGTTACAGACAGATTGTCCTCATTCCCATGTGTTAAGACATATCCAAAAAAATTGCAATTGCTTTGTTGAACTTTTACTAATGATCTTGTTTTATTTTCTCTCTTGTTTTTGGTTTTTCACCACTGATATTGTATTTAGAAGGTTTCAGGTGGGTGAAACCTCCTATTCCATGCGTAAGGTGCCTCGCTGAAGGGAGCTCGAGGCCTGGATCTAGGGCAGACACACACCTCCTCCTCCTCTTCCAGCAAGGAACGCACCGAAAAGTCACATGATGAGAAATATGGTAACGGGTTTGTAACTGCCACAGCAAAACCATTTGCCTCCATGCCTGAATCTTCTGTCTTGTGGCTTCAGAAACAGCTTAAAATATTTAATTACGAGCAAGTAATGTAAGAATGTTTAATACTAGTAGCCACAAATTCTTTCAAAGAATTAAAGTAAACGTAAATTAAAGATATATATTTTTAAAGAAGTAATTGGAGATAGTTAATAGTAAAAAGCTTCTAACTCTTCCGGTTGTTCATTTTTTTTCCTTTTTTCTTCTTTGTTTGGATTGCAGCGTTCTGCTCTTCTGATGACGCGCTGTGATCCTGCAGTAGCGCAAAGGCTGCGCAGCGGTAACGCGCCCGGCGTGCGATGAGCCCTGTGAACGGTCAGCTGGATGATTAATCTGTGGCTGACCGCCCGGCTCCAGGCTGCGGCCTTCCCCACGCGATTGGATTGCGATGCTTTCAGATTCCAGACATCAAATTGAACGTGCACGTTTTTGTACGGGCCTGTCTGATAGATTAATGATGCTGGCTGGCCGTTCACGCTCCCTAGGGGCACTCATAGAGCACAGCAGTTGGCAGCGATAGCGTGGCGCGTGCTGGGTAGGATGCGCAGCGATTTCTCGCGCTTGCATTACAGGGACCTAAACCTTGATGCAATCCTGGCATTTGAGGTTTCCAGGCTGCAGGTGGCCGAGCGCCTTCAAAGCAGTGGGTGGGACGTGTCGTCTCAGCTGACGAGGACAGCTAAAACTGTGTGTCTTCCAGTAGCTTTCCTACCTCTGAGAGTAATTTCTGTTCATCTTAGAACATTCCACAGCTTCAACGTTCCATTTCATCCCAGAGTCGTTTTTTCGTGCTCGTTTTTTTTTCTTTTTCATTTTTACACACCCCATTTCTAAGATGACTCCTGTGGTGAGCAGGTGACTGCAGTCTTATTGACTCAGCAGCATAACTGAAGAATGGTGGGCTTGCACCTGGGTTTTGGTTTGCGCCTGCGCAGGACCAACAGCACTTTGCAGCGCAGTAGTTTTGGCGCAAGCTAGCCTATACTGCAGGGTCACTTTTGGCTGGTTAGAGAACGCATACTAACAATTGTTTTCTCTCATTTTTTTCTTTTTACAAATATTCCCCTTCCCTTGTATCTCTCTTCTTTAACTGTTCCAAGGCCTGTTACTTAAAAGCAATTGAGACTCAACCAAACTTTGCAGTGGCATGGAGTAATCTTGGCTGTGTTTTCAATGCCCAAGGAGAAATCTGGCTCGCCATTCATCACTTTGAAAAGGTAACAGCCTAAGCCTGTTCGCCCTCGCTGATGGATTTTAATGTGCAGGCAGCTGTCTGCTTATAGAAGAGTACTTTGATAGGACATAGTTCTACTGGTCAAAATATTTCTTCTTAGAATCCCGTTGGCACCCTGTGTCAGTCACTTGTTTGCTTCAGGATGTTTCAGGCTGCCTGTGTGCCACTAAAGAGGGCTGTTGGAGTTGCCCTGAGGGTTTCATACACGTAGCAAAGATGAGAAAATTCATTTTAAGTTTTTGTTGAAGACAAGTAGGGCGTGACTTTGATGAGGAAGTAATTTGAAGTCAATGTATTTTGTCCCCTCTATATAAGGTAACCTCAGTGTTTATGATTGATTTATATAACTGAAGTTTTCTTTCCAGTAGATAAAGTCTTAAAGTCATACAGATCAGGTTTACCAGACTTAAAAATGAATAAATTTGTATCTGTAGTTTATATGTGTACATTGAAAATAAAAACAACCAGAACAACCACCTAACTTGAGATATCATAGATAAAGCTTTTGTGCTAATGCTCAAAACTGTACATACAATTTCAGGCTGTAACGCTTGACCCAAACTTTTTGGATGCATACATCAATCTAGGAAATGTCCTGAAGGAGGCAAGAATATTTGACAGGTAAGCACAACTGAAAACCCCACCCAAACAAAGCACCTGTTAAATGTATTTCTTTGTGACGTTCCTGCACTTGACTCTTGTTTTTAACATTTTACTACTGAGGATGTAGATGGAAATAGGTAGGAAATGGATCTTGGTCTGTAGGTTTAATTTCTGAAAGAAAATCCAGACTTTGTTGTGTATATGCAGTGCATCTGATTGGATTATAATTTCTGCTGACTGTTCTCTGTAGCTCTAAATTTCATAAAAGCTCACGGAGAAGAAATTAATTATTTTGACTGTTTGCACTGTACACTCATTGATTTTTGTTTTACCCACAAGTGGGCCAAACAAGGGCATTTCTGCAAATGAGACAAGCCTTACACTGGCACAAACGTGCTAGGAATACAGACTGCATTTAATGGTTCTGAACAGAAGGACCTGCACGTCTCTTCAGCAGAGATGTAAAATGGCATGAGTAAAAATTGATTCCTGGATGGGGTTTTTAATTCAGGCAGTACTTTTATGTTTCCAGTAACATCTTGGAACAGGTGTGTGTTAGTATGTATCCCTTGAATGTTTTATGTACCCTTTTATAACCGAGGTAAATAGAATTGCCACTCTGGGTGATTGTTTACATTCTTTTTTTCTGTTACAGAGCTGTAGCAGCTTATCTTCGAGCCTTGAGTTTGAGTCCAAACCATGCAGTTGTACACGGCAACCTTGCTTGTGTGTATTATGAGCAAGGCCTGATAGACCTAGCAATAGACACCTACAGGAGGGCTATTGAACTACAGCCTCACTTCCCTGATGCCTATTGCAACTTGGCCAACGCATTGAAGGAGAAGGGCAGTGTAAGGAGTGCTTTTTTTTTTTTTCCCTACCTTCTTAAAAATGTTAAAATAAGTATTACTGGTGTTTTGGACACCAATTGTAATCGATTTTATTAAGGTGACGTGTTCTGTTTGTTATTTTCCTGAAGAATAATCCAGGAAATAATCACTTTAAACCTGTCAGAGCGATTTGTATAATACCTTCTCAAACAGTGCTGTTAGAAGGAATGTTACAGTGTAAACATTACCCTTATTGTCCCTTCCTTTTTATTATTGTTGTAGGTGGCTGAAGCAGAAGAATGTTACAATACAGCTCTTCGACTTTGTCCCACTCATGCGGATTCTCTCAACAATCTGGCAAACATCAAACGGGAGCAGGGGAACATTGAGGAAGCTGTCCGCCTTTATCGGAAGGCTCTTGAGGTAAGGTTGGTTGTGGAGTGTGGAGGAAAAGGTAGAGAAATAAAGCTGGGGGTGTATCGTATGACATGGGGTTGTTTTCTTCCATGCCTTACCAGAAACAGAAGGAAGTCTGCTCAGACCTGAGTCAGAAAAAAATAAGAGGAAGAAACACACAAAACTAGTTCTGTTGTGGCATACTTTGGGGATTTGGTAACAGGTGGCAATTTTTTTTTTTCTTCCCCAGGTGTTTCCAGAGTTTGCTGCTGCACATTCAAATTTAGCAAGCGTTCTCCAACAGCAAGGAAAGTTACAGGAAGCTCTGATGCATTATAAAGAGGCAATTAGGTAAATGGATGCTGTTTATAATAGCCCCAGCCTTTCCTGACAGGAAGGAGAAGCTTTGATTGTTCATAACGTGTTATCTTCCTTCTCAGAATCAGCCCCACGTTTGCAGATGCTTACTCTAACATGGGAAATACTTTGAAGGAGATGCAGGATGTTCAGGGAGCTCTACAGTGCTACACCCGTGCCATTCAGATAAACCCAGCTTTTGCTGATGCCCATAGCAACCTGGCATCTATTCACAAGGTAGTGCATGTGTGTGAATCACTCAGAATGTGTTGGAGTGCTGTGGGTACTTAGCCTGATTGTGTTTTTATCTACTGACTCATTCCTTTGTCTTCACAGGATTCAGGGAATATACCAGAAGCCATTGCATCCTACCGCACCGCTCTGAAACTGAAACCTGATTTCCCTGATGCCTACTGCAACTTGGCTCACTGTCTGCAGGTGAGGAGGGGAAGGTGTTGGCTGTAGTCTTAAGATTCCTTTCTATCAAATGCAAAGCTTGATCACCTTAACCAAACGCTGTAAGCAAAGCAGAAGAGTAAGTAAGTCTTAAATCAGAAGATCGTATGGTCATCAACAGTGATTACTGACAGTTTTGCTTCCATTTTTGGTCTCAGCTTCTTGATAAATCTTAGGACATCAAGCTTCATTTGATCTGTGTTTTATATTTTATTTTTACCTTTTTTCTAGATTGTCTGTGACTGGACAGACTATGATGAAAGGATGAAGAAGCTGGTTAGCATTGTGGCTGATCAGCTGGAGAAGAACAGACTGCCCTCTGTCCACCCTCATCACAGCATGCTGTATCCCCTTTCTCACAGCTTTAGGAAGGCTATTGCTGAGAGACATGGAAATCTGTGTTTGGACAAGGTAGGAGGCTTTGTAAAGGTCTGTTGTGAAGTACATCTGCCTGTTCTCACAAGAAATATCTAGTATTGGCCTTTGTAAGGTTTCCTAGCCACTGACCCAAGGTGATGCAGATCTGAAACTGATGCCCACAGCCTGGTTACTTAAATATCAGATAAGGCTAATTCTAAAAACTTGATTATTTTCTGTCTGTGCTTAGCATTTGGTTTTGGTTCCTAGTTCTATGAACACTTATGTGTTTTCTTAACAGATTAATGTTCTTCACAAGCCGCCGTATGAGCATCCAAAGGATTTGAAGGCCAGTGAAGGTCGACTTCGCATTGGTTACGTGAGCTCTGATTTTGGAAACCATCCAACATCACACCTAATGCAGTCAATCCCCGGCATGCATAACCCAGACAAATTTGAGGTAAAAATATCAGTGTGCTGAAGCTTTAAAATAGTATCTTGTTGAAGGTGTTCTTAGAAAATTAAACACTTAATGGAAATTAATTTGTTACATTCACTTGACCTTGAAAGCTGTGTTTTAGTCCATGCAAAACGTGGTGTGTTATGCTAGTGCCAGAACTAGGTAGGTCAGGGGCCTGATGCTGATGTGCTCAACACCCACTGCCCATTGTTCTCAGTGGTAACTGCCACACAAATAAATGCAGTAGAGCTGGTCTGAAACTAAATGCAATCTTACTTTAGTAATTTAGAATTCAAATACCAAATGTTTATAGCAAAAGTATTTTGTTGCGTTATAACTTTGTAACAAGAGTTTTATAGCAGTTAGAAATTGTTGCAGATGCTCAATTTCTGGTGCTTCCTACTGTAGGTGTTCTGTTATGCCCTGAGTCCTGATGATGGTACAAACTTCCGTGTGAAAGTGATGGCAGAAGCAAATCACTTTGTTGACTTATCTCAGGTGAGCTTTTTGATAAACAGATGTAGCAAATCAAAATGTAAAGCAGATGAGCAGGTGAAGATTTTTTGCTGCAATGATTTATTGAATGAGGCTGATGCTGGTTTTAGAATTTGAGGGTTTATAGACATATCAGTGTTATGTCTAATTAACGTGGGGTACGCTGGCTATTGTGTGACCTTGGTGATTGTTAAAAAGTTACATTAAAAAACATTTAATACCTGTTTCATTTGGTCTGAAGATAATTAGCATCTCTAAGTGCCATGCATAAGCCAGGATCCCACAGCTGCAAATGTGTAAGCTTGCTTACGGTTATTTTATCCTGAGAAAGCAGAAAAGGGATTTGATTTGGTGGAGGGGTTTCTCACCCTTTATCAAAAGCTTGCTTCCAGTTATTTGATGTGTTTTTAGTTTTGTTTTTTAAAGTTTGTGAACTTTTGAACAATGTGGTAAGGATTTTCTGTATACACAGGAGTAGTTATACTATCTCCAGATAACTGACAAGAATCTGAATCAACATGGGACGTATGTCTGTGGAATAGTAGATACAGATGATAGAACTGGATTGGTGCCTAGACAGTCCCAGAATTAGATGATAGCTAAAACTCTTGTGCTTGAGGATCTGCTCTCATATGTAAAAATGCTAAGTTCATGTGAGCAGAACTGTTCTTTAAGATCAGTTTGGCAAAGCTGAGACTTCTTTTCAAGTAGGGGCCTGTAGTTAGGCTCATGGAGAGCTGTTCTTTCTACCTTTGCAACAGCTCTGTGTCATAGTAAAAACAGGGCAGCAGTTTCCATATTTGTTGATGCATTTAACTGCTCTCTCTCCTTTAAAGGAAAATCAGGTTGCTTTTCTTTATTAAAAAGAGCTGACAAAATGGAAGTCTTGGCCAGGTTATGCAGTTGACATTTATCCATTGGAAAGCTGATGACTAACTGCAGTTGTTGTTGAAAGCATAGATCAGTTTGATTCGTTTCTTCTTCAGATACCATGCAATGGGAAAGCTGCAGACCGCATCCATCAGGATGGGATACACATTCTGATTAACATGAATGGCTATACCAAGGGAGCCCGGAATGAGTTATTTGCTCTGAGACCAGCACCTATTCAGGTAACTGAGTTGAAGAGATCTTTCTCTTCAGAAAATCCCCTTCTGAGATCAAGGAGTCTCTTGTCTCAGCTAAGGGAAGCTGAAATCACTGGTGCTTAATGCTCTGATTAAAGCTGTGCACAGTTGGGTTAGAAATCTTTTGCTTGGAGGATCAATTTTAGAATATTTTCTGCCCGTTCACTGTCTCAGTGAAAGTTTGGAGTTAATGATTGCCTTTAAGTTGATAAAGCACAACAAAGATCTTGATTTTGAAGGTGGAAAATTGAGCTTACATGCATTGATTTCTAATTTGCATTATTTGACAGTGTTCCTGGGACTGGAATCTTCCTTCTTTGTCTTGTAGGCAATGTGGTTAGGCTATCCTGGAACCAGTGGGGCATTGTTCATGGATTACATCATCACAGATAAAGAAACTTCTCCAGTTGAGGTGGCTGAGCAGTATTCAGAGAAATTAGCTTACATGCCAAACACTTTTTTTATTGGAGACCACGCCAACATGTTCCCTCATCTGAAGGTATGTAGATAGAGGGCAGGAGAAGAACTGGTGTTAGCTGTTCTCTGTGTTAATGGAGTGACTCTTAGCATGTACTTGGTGAGGGATCTTGTAAACAGCTGTGGTGTGCTTCTCTTTTTTTTCCAGAAAAAAGCAGTCATTGATTTCAAATCCAATGGTCATATTTATGATAACAGAATTGTTTTGAATGGCATTGACTTGAAGGCTTTCTTGGACAGCCTCCCTGATGTCAAGATTGTTAAGGTGAGTGCTGCCCCTTTGTGTGTTCTGTCTTAAGCATTTAAGCTACTGCTTTCTCTGACTTCATGGGATTTCTCACGTAGATGAAGTGTCCTGATAGTGGAGACAGTGCAGACAGCAACGCTGCCCTCAGTATGCCAGTCATTCCTATGAACACAATTGCAGAAGCTGTGATTGAGATGATTAATCGTGGACAAATTCAGATAACCATCAATGGATTCAACATTAGTAATGGACTAGCAACTACTCAGGTGAGGCACTTCAAGACACTTCTCTTGGGCTCTATAATGTATCTGTATGTTTTAACATAACAAGAAACAAGAACCTCCAAGCAAATGCTTCTCTTCTGTCGTGTTGATTTATTTAGTTCTCATACTGAGGGAAACGCCAGATGTGCTGTAAGCCACAGATGTTGTGGAAGATGATTTATCCCCAAAGGTAGAGGGGTTATATCAAATGGTATCTAAAGTCCAAAGTAATTGAATTTTGCTGCTTAGAAAAGACTGTCAGTTGTATATTTCTGAACTGTTCTCTGTACCATCACTTCTCAGTGCTTTCAGTTCATGGGATTTAGGTGATAGTGACAATTGCTGTTTTTGTTGAATTTTTTTTTTTTAACCTGGTAGAGCAGTTCTTAAAAAATACCTTATTTTTATTTTGACGTGGCTTCTTTTGACTCCTGAATGTTCTTCAGTTTGGCCTTCAGGTACAGGGAGGAGTGAGCTGTAGGCTTCCTAGTACATTGTTCTGTATGTACGTACAGCTGAGGTGTGAATCCTTGTGTGTCTGTGTGGTAAAAATGCATCTTCAGTCCATCCTGGCTAATCAGAGCCAAGTCAAAGTGGACTTGGGGGGGCAGTCCATCTGTTATTCAGGAGAATTGAAAAATACACTGGCCCTGTAACTTAATATTAAGTCTCATTTGTGATCTGAATTTTGTGGAAATTCCCTGCGAGTTTCTAGGAAACTGTTTTTCTTCATTAGAGACCTTTTACTATTACTGCTCTATCCATGCTTTGGTTTCTTTTTATGAATTCTTTTGTGAACAACTTAGACTTTCCTGTAAGTCGGTAATAGGCTTTGTCTTAGTTTGATCAGTAAGTTTGTTGGCTTTCTTTTTCTTTCCTGGAAATGCTGTGCCCTGAAATAGCAGAGAGTTTCTTGTCTTAATCACTCCACCACCAGGAGAACCAACCTAAGCTGTATCTGTGCCCTTTTAAAATGCAGTTTCTCTCTTTGGATCGTAGTAAGATAACCCTTCTTTGTATGTGTTCTAATGTGGGGCATTGGTGACTAGGAATGTGCACTGTGGTTGAGGTTTTCACGGTCTTATGGGTCAGTAGCACTCTCACCTATTTCTTCTGAACTAAATTATCTTGTTTATCTTCGTGTCTTTACAGTTTCAACATACTGGCTCCATGTTCTAACAGAGTCAGTGACAGTGAGTCATTCCCATGAGTGTCAAGTTTGTCAACAGTACATTTATTTTGGCTGGCAGCAGTGGCAGTGAGCTAAACTTTAAATATATACATACGTAAAACATTAAATTTAAAACAAAAAGAGGCTGTAAGTACCTGTTTTGCCGTATCTGTAAGGATGTTTTCTTCTGACCATTGCCTGTTGCTTAAAAACAAACAAAAATAAGACTACAAAAATCTGTAATTCCGACTTGAAATTATATTTCCATTTTACTAATCCTCAAGACTAGAAATACTGAAAAATGAGAACAAACCCATCCACCCCAACCCCAAAATGAACAAAAAAAAAATCCCTTTGTTTTCTAAATACTGTTTTCTTCTTCCTTGAAGTCTTGCTTTCATTTTTAGTTTCAAGGCAGTGAGGTGACCTTAAGGAGGGGAGCACTCCTTATGTGCCACTTCTTTCTAATGACTTGGAATTGCAGGGAGACATAACCTGGGCATGGAAATGCCCAATGTTTTGTTCCTTGGTGGTTGTGACATCGTGGTATCCACAAGCATGTACACATACCACTTAAATTCTTGTTCTGGGTAAGTAGACAATTTAGTCTTTGTATAAGAAGTGAAAAATAAGCTTTCAGTAACTTCTGATGCCAGCACGTGTTGCAGTGTGTGTGTCAGGAACGTTCCATTAGGCATAAGCACATTTCCTTCAATTTCAGCATTCCAATAGTTTTGATTTTTTTTTTTCCCCTATTTAGATTAACAACAAAGCAGCAACTGGAGAAGAAGTTCCACGAACCATCATCGTTACCACCCGTTCTCAGTATGGCTTACCAGAAGATGCTGTTGTGTACTGCAACTTCAATCAGCTGTATAAGATTGACCCTTCCACACTGCAGATGTGGGCTAATGTGAGTATCTGTGGATCTGGGAACTAAGATCAAACCTCTAGAACACAATAGTATTAATTTATTCTGAAGTGTATATCCAGAAAAGGAAAGGTTTCTGACATAACTGTCTGTATTTTCTTCTTGATTTTTGTTGCAGATCCTAAAAAGAGTTCCAAACAGTGTGCTGTGGCTGCTGCGTTTCCCAGCTGTAGGAGAACCCAATATTCAGCAGTATGCCCAAAACTTGGGTCTTTCCCAGAACAGAATCATTTTTTCTCCTGTTGCCCCTAAGGAAGAACATGTGAGGAGAGGGCAGCTGGCTGATGTTTGTCTAGACACTCCACTTTGCAATGGGCACACAACGGGGATGGACGTGCTCTGGGCTGGGACTCCTATGGTCACTATGCCAGGTAATGCGGTGGGAAACCTGGATGGAGTGGGTGAATTTGATGTCATTGTTGTAACCATAACGAGCGGGCTTGGCAGACTTCCTCATTTCCTCTTGTAGAAGCAGAAGGAAGGTAGCTGCACACTCTGTAGCGTGTTACTTGCTGACTCCAGTTATCCTATTTTGCATTTTCTATAGGTGAAACGCTGGCATCACGAGTCGCTGCCTCCCAGCTTACTTGCCTTGGTTGTCTTGAGCTTATTGCAAAAAGTAGGCAGGAGTATGAGGACATTGCTGTGAAACTGGGAACCGATCTGGAATAGTAAGTAGACCTGTACTGTGTAGTATGTAACACCAAGACTAGAAAGTGCTGTTCTGGGACACAGTGCTGAGTTTTATCAGTGATCTTGCCTGTAGTTCAATGTTGAAAACAAGACAGTTCTCATCCTGAGGTGTCTTAGAGTCTCGCAGTTAACTCTGCTTCTGTTTTTACAGTAAATGTAACAGTGCTCCAGTAACAATGCTGCAGTTCTGAAGAAATTGTTCAAGTGCAGACTCTTGTCTGATAAAAAGTGCACCGTATTTCACTTCTTTTAGATTGAAGATGAGACAGTTTGTCGTTTACTGTAAGTTAGAACTGTACAGTAAGTTAGTGCAGTACAGTTCATGTGACAACTTAATGTCACAGCTGGTATGAAGAGATAATGCTGGTCCGTATCGGAAATGATGAGGGGGTGAAACAGCCATATGAGCTTGGTGTGGGAGTTGCTGTTTTTGTACTGGCAATTCTGGGTCTGCTGAAGCACGTTTTAAAAGTAAACAGTATATAAAGTGTTGGGAAGCGTTCGTGATTGGCTTCAACTTTTTTGCAGCCTGAAAAAAATACGTGGCAAAGTGTGGAAGCAGAGAATATCCAGTCCTTTGTTCAACACCAAGCAGTACACAATGGACCTGGAGAGGCTTTATCTTCAGATGTGGGATCACTATGCTGCTGGCAACAAACCCGACCACATGATCAAACCAGTGGAAGCCAGTGAATCTGCATGAAGAGACTTGTCTGTGTGCCCACCCAGACCTCTCCAGGAACTGAGCCTCTCCAACACTTGTGCAGAGATGATGAGCTAAAAACTGTGCATTTCTACTTAATCTGCCTGGTACTCTGTGGCTGAAGTGATACATGATGGTAATTAGAGCACAGCCAGACATATTTCTTGCATGATAGGGAAAGACTCTATAGAGCCTGGGATCCTTTTATTCCATGAGGAATTGGAATGGGATTGAGCCGTGTACGTGTGAGCCTAGATGTGTGAGAGACGTGGCGGTTGGTGGGGGAAGTTTGACCTGCCCAACCAATTATGATTCCTTGGATTTGATGCAATCTTCTGACGCGATTGTCTCCTCTTATAGATTGGGAATTGGAGCCTTTTAACGTTTGATTTGGGTACTCCTGTTGGTATACGTGTGGTTCTCCCATGGCAAGATTTCCAGCTAGCGAGTGTTGCTCCCTGCATTCATTTCTAAACTGTGCGGACTGAAGGGCGTATTTGCTGGTGTAGTCTTTTTTTATAGGTTTTATAAACCACTTGAGCCTATATCAGCCTTTTAATGTTTGACCTCTGTTTTGGAGCTCTGTAATGTGTTGGTTTAGATAAGGACTTTGTTTTTGTTTTGTTTTTAAGCTTCTCCAATAACTCAGCTAATTGGCTTCATGATGGCAGCTCCTCTTCTGTTAGAAAACCAAATTCGATTTGAAATGAATCCTCCCCCAAAGTGTTTGAGGTAAAACACAAACTGGTGCCAAATACAGATCTTTCAGGAATGATTGTTAATTATATATAGAGGGCGCAGTCCTACGTACTGTAGCGAAGACTTCAAACAAAAAATAAAGCTTTGGTTTGCCAGTTTGACTGTCACGTTTTTGGCTTCCCTCCTTGTGCAGCTGGCAGCGGTGTGTTCTCAGCTGCTGCCTTGCCTTCCCTCTTCCTTTCTGTGACTTGGGTTTCAATAGTGCTGCTTATTCCAGAGCTAAGTGTGGTTCTTAACCACAGAATGGAAACGAAAACGTTCCACTACACCCACCTACCTGTGCAGGCTGCAGGGCTGCGTGCAGAGCTCACAGAGCGTTACGGACCCTTGCACTGATGTTTCCCTCTCCTTTCTCATCTCTGCTCCCACAGTGCAGTAATTATAGCTGTGTAATTGCTTTTGCACTGGGCAAACACCACAGCCGTTAAGCGGCATTGAAATTGGCCTCGGCTGCTGCCGGTGCCTGCGGTTGCTGTTGGTGCCTCGGTTGCTGCTGCAGCCGGCCGTGTGTACGCACGGAACGCCTCCCCGCAGCCCCCAATCACCGCAGCGCTTCCGGCCTTCCTGAGCGCCGCACTGCGCATGCGCCTCGCCGCGGTGCTCCGGAAGCGGAAGTGGGTATTGGAGGCGCGGGCGTTTCGAAGCGGAATGGCGGCTTTCAGCACTCCGCTGGGGCCGGGCCGGCGGGGAGCGGCGGGGAGCAGCGCCAGGTGAGGCGGCTCCAGTCCGCGTGGGGCGGTGTTGGAGCTGGGTAACCGGTCACCTGAATGGTTTCTCTCGGTTATATTCACGTATAGTTCTGGCTTATGCCACCCGTTTTCAGAGCGCTGCTCTGCGCGTTGCGCGATTGTCGTCTTGTAGGTGTGAGTAACTCGTGTAATTAAAAGAAGCCTCTTCACGTTGCTCGGCAACCGCACAGTGGGTTTTCCGGGTGGATAGTTTCTGCTTTTTGTCTGAAAATACATAAATCGGCTGGCAAAGCAGCGTTCTGAGAGCCTGGAAGCACAGTTCTACATTAAATCCCCCACGTGGGTCAAGAACCCAGCTCTGCTCCTTCTGATGCCCATCACCAGCCTGAACTCAGCCCCACACCTCGCAGAGCTGATGCTTCCAAACGCTTCCAGGCCTCAGATACTGGCAGCCATCGATCACTACATGAGTATTTAACACGTTGTTGTTACAGACTTTGATATCCAAGTTCAGCTTCTCAGCCTGTTTGAGACGTTCAGTGTTTTTTTCAGCATATCTTTGCTGCGTTTTCAGGATGTGTTTGGGATTTCAGCCCAGCAGAGCTGCAGATCTGCGTGTTCCTGATGTTCCTTTGCTTTTCTTGTTTTTCAGCTATGCTCTGCACTTCTCATCCAGCAGCGATGATGAATTTGAAATGTGTAAGTAACAGCACACATTGATTTGCTCACTGAATGAGTGCAAAAAGGAAGGACCCATTTCTATCTGGATGCAGGTTTTTAAGGAGATTTTTCTTCCAAGAGGTCACTGCTTCTTTGCTACAGTGCTGTGCTGTGTCAGTGCACTACAGTGACAGCTCTTGAATCTCCTGTCTCAGTTCTGGATGCTTTTTGCCTTGCATTGTGTGTGAGGCTCTTTCCTTCCTTCTCAGCTCTGTTTGCTGTTAACAGCTCCTGGCATGGAGCTTTTTGTTGCCCCTGTTCTGTCTCCCCTGCCTCTTTCCCAGTCTGTAGTGTGTAACCATTTTCTCTGAACATTATCTGTTCCAAGCGCATCCCTAAACTGCTCAGGATTCCCTCAAGTCATAGAACTTGTGTGAATCTTAACCACTCAAAGGGATGTTTTTGGCTAGGAATGTATTTTGACCTATGTATGCTGGGTTCCACAAAAGTACCTTCCTAGTTTTATAGCGTGAGAGTGAATAATGAAAGAAATTCTGTCATAATCTTCAAGGATCTGAGAGGTGGTTGGTTTGGGGTGTTTTTTTTTTTTTTTTTTTTTTAAGACTACAGGCTGAATTTTTACTAACTGTAAGCTTTCCCTTGTAAAAATGCATAGTAAAATTATCACTTGAATGTTGTTCTTCATTAATTGCTTCTTGTTTCAGTTTTAGCGAAAATGAAAACTCCCAAATCAGTCTCCAGAAAGGAGGATTCAAGGTGGGTGCTGCAATGAATGGCTTTCCAGTTTTCACGTATTGGTTTTCCCATCATTTCTACTATTCTGAATATAGGAAATCAATCAAAAGTTTTAGTAATTCGGAGGCTGATAAATCTATGGGAGTGAGAGCAGACAGAGGAACTGGTACGTGTTCCATCTGTGTATGTTCAGGTCCTGTAAAATGGGATGCTTGGAATTGTCCATGTTCTCCTGTTCCTACTAATGGAATCAGTTGGTAACTCTTGCGAGCAGCTGGTGCTGTTTTGGTGTTAGGTGGCCTTTTTGGTGGCTGCTTTCCTAATTAGACAAAGTTACTCCTCCATTTTGCTGCTTATGCCTACCATTGTTTTATTATTGCTTGTTTTACAGCTTGAAGGACTTCATCAATGACTCCATGGATGATTTCTTCTTGGACTTTAAAACGAAAAAGAGCACATCAAAGAAGGGCAAGTAATTGTGCAACAGCAATAAAGAGTAGGAATTCTCTTGGGTCAAAAGATAGCATTCGTTGCTGAGATCATAACTGCTGCAGGCTGTGAGAAGCAATGGAATGATTTCTGAAGGAACAGTCAGGGCAAAGGAGAAGGTAGAGGAAACAAAATGTACTGGAATCATAAATAGTCATCTGTGTTAGATCTGATGTGAGCTATTGATCTTGATTAGTCAAAGCTGAGGTGTCAGAAGCCTTATTGTAAGCATGTGCCCTATGCTGTGGGCTATGTTCTGATCAACTTAAGGCTGAGCATTTTTTAAATTACTTCAATTATCTTTTTCTTGTTCTTAATTTCATAAGGCTTTAATATTAAATATTCAGCTATGTTCTTACATGCATTTTATTACCAGGAATAAAGATGATGCTAATGCTCGCTATTTGCATCTGGCAGGATTGTCAGGCCTGATGGCAGATATATTAAAAAAATAAAAGTTATGGTTCAGTCTCCATGAATTTACATCTTTCAGTGACATGCAGCATGTAATAAAGAAACTAAAAACTCTGTCCTCTGTGTTTTCCTATCTTTCAAGAATTCTTTTAGTGCTAAGGCAGAGTCAGATATCTGACGTGCCAAAACCTTGAGCTGCTTCTTTTGAATTACAGCACCAAAAGATCTACAGACCCCAAAGAAGCTGATGACATCAGAGAAGGAAAACGCTTGCTCCAAAGAGCTGCAGTATCCAGAGGTTCTGAGTGACACTGATGATTCTGTGTTTGTGGACAGCCCTTGGCAGGAATACCGACGTGGAGAAGTGAAGGACCTGAAAGAGAGTTGGAAGTGCCTAAAAGTGCCACCTCCACAAAATGGGAAAGAATTGGCAGCCAGAGGGAGTCCGGGCTTCCTTGCTGGAAGGGCAGAAAGAAGCTGTGAGGGGAGTACAGGAAATAAAACATCAGCCATGCCACTCCGACAGAGTGCAGAGTTAAAATCAGATAGCTCAGATAGTGAGTTTGAATCATTAATAGAACGGATAAGGAAACGGAATACACCCCGGAAACCCATCTTAAGCACAAGTAAAACTGTCTACCAGCCGAGCACAAGAGGTAAGAAACGATTCCTGGCTGACTTGCAAGGTGTCTTTTTGAAGCAATGATTTCTTTCATCAGTGTTTGTCATTTGATTGCTGATGGCTGCACTCTTGATTCAGTGACGATGTGAAATCTTGTGACTTTTTCCCTCTGAACTAGAAAACATCAAGCCACGCTGTGAAGGTGCCCAGTCCTTGGATGGAAAGGGAGTCAAGATAGCAACATCAAAATCTGTTTCACTTCAAGAAACACCTTCCAAAATTACGGCTTCTGTAAGAATTCCTAGGAGTGAATCTGTCAGTCTCTCACAGTCAGAGAAAAAGTAAGTAGTTCTCCATCTCCACTGTGATCTAGGACCATTGTAGATGGATGAAAAGATGCTGAGTGCTTTGCTTAGCGTGGCATCCTGGTTTTTCTGGTAACTACAAACTTCTGCTACCTGATCAACATTTGTTAATTGGTAATTAACTGGAAGCCAAGGCCATTAGTCTCAGGTATGACCAGGACTAATGATGTATCTCTGACCTTCAGTGAATGATGATATCTTTTCTTGTAGGCTTAACGTGTGCTCAGTGCCTGGCTGCTTCCTACAAGATCTCTCATGTCCAGATTCCCAGTATGTGAAGTATTTCAAGAAGAGTAAAGAGGAGCTGACACAGAAGCTTTACCATCTCTATAACAGCACCATCTTTGAGCAGAAGGTTGGCTTTAAAATCGAACAAAAAGAAACGCAAAGCAACTTACATTTTTATAGTTATGAAAACCTGGTCAATGTTGCTCCTCACTTTTTGATGCAATTGCTCTGTGTCTTCTTCAGTTAATAGAAGTTGTGTTACAGTAATGGCTTCTGATTCTGTTAGTTCAAGCAATTTCTTTGAAAGGGATTTTTCAGCACTATGATGCAGCAGTTTTCAGCTTGGCTTGCTTTCCCAGCTGTAACAGTGCACCATCCTTAAGTGAGCAGATTGGGTGGTGTCCAGCAGGATCCTTCCTTGATGAGATAAACTGCAACATGAGGCTGCCTTGGATGAGTTTCATCTTTGAAGAGGTGACTGATGTTTACATATTTTGTAGCACCTGCATGGTCATGAACTCCACGTGCCAGGAACGTTTCTGTGGCTGCCTGAGCAGTAGCAGGCCTCACCAGAGGCAGCTGTGTCCTTATGCTGCTGAAAGAAGCTCAGGGTCACCTACCATCATTGTTCAGTCAGCCTGTAGTGAAGGAGCACGTGCCAGCAGACTGCAGCATTGCCACATGCTAATAGCTAGTGGTAACACAAGCAGGTCTGGTAGCTGTCATCTCTCTTGTTGTTACATTCCCAGCTTCCCACCATGTACTTGCATGGTGCTTAGCTGAGCTGCTTCAATCTGCTCAAAAAAGTAGAGTGTGAGCTGGAACTGGGAGACAAGTCTGCAGCAGGCAGCATTTCGCATGGCTCAGGCTGCTTCAGAGCTGTGGTGTCTTCTAACCTTCCCTAACATGGATGTAACAATTCCCAGCCACAAAAGGATGAAATGCTGTTCCTTGCTTGCAGCTGACCATGGGCACGTGCTGAGGAGCAGACACCAGAGAGCTGAAGGATAAAAGCACTTCTCTTTGGTGTCAAGGGCTGTTGCCTCGTGGTTAGTCACTCTACCTGCATTTCTATGGCACCTCCCTGCCTGCTATCCCAGAACAGACTGAAAAGCTGCTTGTCAGTTCACATAAAGCTGAGCTGAGCGGGCTCACCATTGCTGGAAGACTTCCAGTGCTTCAGCCCTGTCCCTGTGCTGACAGGGACCGCTTACTTAAACTCATTTAACTAATTCAGATGTGAGAAAACTGTCAGCAGAAGAAGAAGAGGTAACCAAGATAGTTATGATGAAGGCTTATAAAACCAGGAGCAGCACAGAGGATAAGCAGAAGGTGATTATTCATCTTGCAGTGTGAAGGTACACCAAGCAAAAATAGCATCTTGCAAGTTCAGAACAATCAAAGGCAGATGGTACTTGACATGTAAATTAAGCTCTAGAACTTCTGATCATACTATTATGGATGCTAAAAATTCATATCTATTAAAAAAAAGGCAATGCACAAGAAAAATTTGGGAGGCTGTTTAATGCAAAAGAGCCACCTCAGGCTCAGTGAGGCATTGCATTGCAAGTGGTAGCTGCTGGGCAGAGCGCTGGGAGGGGAAGTCCTGTGGCATTCCTCACCTGTCCTTGTGTTTCCTTTAAGCAGCGTGCTGGCCACACTTAGAGGCTGAATGGGGGGGGACCTAAGGGACTCTTGTCTCATCCTGCATTGTGAAAGTCCCCTGCTGGTTATAAACATGCAGCTGCTAGAGGAAGAAAGCCATGGAGAGTGGATGTCAGCCATGGCATTGTTAAAGGCACAAATAGAGACATACTGTGCTGACCATGTAGTAGATATGAGGGGAAGCTAGAAGGCCTGAGAAAGATTAAAAAAAAAAAAAGGTAGAAGAGGGTGAATTATACATG
The DNA here is from genome assembly GCF_905368555.1 of Meleagris gallopavo. Taxonomy (NCBI): domain Eukaryota; kingdom Metazoa; phylum Chordata; class Aves; order Galliformes; family Phasianidae; genus Meleagris; species Meleagris gallopavo. Next base: position 2,138,388 of record NC_139412.1, on the reverse strand, counting down.
TACTGTTTTGTCTTTCAGTTACCAGAGAAAATGGTAATAAATTGGAACAAAAAAATGAGAAAAACAGCAGGATACTGTGTAACTGGGCAGACAAAAGGCCCTGAAGCACAGCGTTATGCTCGGATAGAACTGTCAGAGAAAGTCTGTGATTCTGCAGGTGGGTAAAAGAAAATCTGTGCTGATTCATCTTTAGGAAAGCATATTGCAGAGATTAAAATGTGAATTGGAGGAGGCTTAGTCGTGCTACGAAATGTATTGCCTTAAACATATCCACTAATGGTATTACTTGTCCTCACAACCCTTCTAAAAGCCTGGGCCAATTTCAGAAATGTGGGAGCAGAGATCTATTTGTGCCAACCTCAGTATTTTGCTTATATAATTGACTTAAAGACATCCAGTATATGTTCTGTAACGTCACTCTAAGAAACTGATGTCATCCCTCAATGCGAGGCACCTTTCCTGTGCTGTCATCCAAGACTGAGCTTTGCTAGCTGCATTTCAGCTCAACACATTTTACCTGTTATTTTTAGAGAAGGCTCTTTTGTGGGTTTATTCTTGTTCTGACAGCTACCAAATAACATCTGTCAGCAAACACAACGTGGAAAACTGCTGTTTGGGGCTCTGTGTCTGTAGTTCCTTACTGAATCTACTTCTTTTCCTTCACCTCTGAAGGGAGAGGCCCTGGATAAGAAAGGCAGTGTCAGAAGTGTGAAGCAGCGAGGTAGGGATGGAGGTTCATAATTCCCCATACCTGACTGACATCCATGTCTTTTCTTTGCCTTAGATCGCCTTCGAGACACACTAATTCATGAGATCTGCCATGCAGCCACCTGGCTGATCAATGGTGTCCGCGATGGGCACGGCCGATTCTGGAGGTTCTATGCCAATAAATCAGCTGTGGTTCACCCAGAACTGCCTGTGGTAACACGATGTCACAGCTATGAGATTAAGTACAAATTCACGTATGCCTGTGTTGTGTGCAAAGCCACGTGAGTAATGTTTTGATCTTGCACGTGACTGTGCATTAATTTCTATTTCTAATTTGTTTTCTGTGCCTACAAGTTGGTTCAATGTTGACATTGGGTAACCTTGTGAATTTATTTGACCAGTTGTCCCTGGTGATCAACACCGATTCTATTACAGGTCTTTTGTTAGAGGATGCTATCTCCAATTCTGGGCATGTACTAAGTCAGGAATAACACTTATGGGCCTGCACTGACTGCATGTGCCTCATCCCTGTAGAATGGATGTCACCAGACCATGTGTTGCTGCAGCAATAGGTAGAAATAAGGCATTCCATTTTTCACTTATAGAGAGGCGAGGCCCTGGTTGCCCAAGGAGGCTGTGGATCCCCATCCCTGCAGGCATCCAAGGCCAGGCTGGATGTGGCTCTGGGCAGCCTGGGCTGCTGGTTGGTGACCTGCACACAGCAGGGGGTTGGAACTGGATGAGCATTGTGGTCCTTTGCAACCCAGGCTATTCTATGATTCCAAGCTCTTCTGAAATCAAACCACTCTGTATTTAACTAAGTCTGATTCTATGGAAATACGGAGACCGACCTCCTGGTGTCAGACTCTAGAAAACTTCCTGTAGCTTTTATAGCACTGCCTGTAGCTTTTATAGTGCTTCCTGTATGTGAAATCCAAGCACTCCTTCCTCCATTTCAGGATTGGCCGCCACTCCAAGTCCTTGGACACGGAGCGCTTTGTGTGCGCGTTCTGCGGGGGGCGGCTGGTGCTGAGTCAGCCCACCCCAAAGGATGGCACCCCTGCCAGGACCAACCTCACACCCTTTGCAAAGTACGTCAAAGAAAACTACGGTCTGACTAAAAGAGAGCAGCAGGGTTTGAGCCACGCCGAAGTGATGAGGAAACTCAGTGCTGATTTTGCTTTGAAAACGAGGCTTGAAGATTCCTTGTAATGCTGTGATACGTTGGCTGCTTTGGTGCCACTCAGTTTTCCTGTGTGGCAGTAAATAGATGAGCCTATTGTGGAACCTGTGAGTGTGTGTTGTAGAGGCTTCCAGACCACTTGAATACTTTGGATTTCAAAACTTCCAATAAAGACCCGGAGAGCCTTTTCTAAACTGGGCAAAAGTGAGCAAAGAGTAATGATGACGATGGCAAGTCCATGGCAATGATGCACAGATCAGTCAGGCTCTCTCTCTTAGAAGGTGGACCCTTCCTTGGACACAGCTGTTAATGTTTGTAGTTTTCTGATCAGTATTTACATTCAGTGCTTCATAGGATGTTTTCCTTGACTCCTGTGAGCAATGGGTTTATTTTTTCACCTGTGCAGCTGACTTGCTCAGTTGTACAGCTGCTGTACAATCTTGTGTGTGCTGGTCTGCCAGAAGAAAACCCAGGTACCTGAGCAGCCATCTGATTCTGGCTGGGTGACTTCTGGGCAGGGAAAGAGGCAGACCTGAAGAAAACTTCAATGTGAGTTCAGTTGTCCTCCCAAGGAGAGTTCATCTGAGTGATCCTTGGCTGTTCTTGTTAAAAGCAATAGGTAAGCAGTGCCTTGACTCCATTAGCAGGAGGTTTTGCAAAGTTGTCTGGTTCCTAGCGAGATCAAAATCCTCTGATTAAATTTAGACTTCAGTTTTGTCTCAGTCACTACCGTATTTTTTTACCATAGAATGTGAAGATCCAGTCTGATGATGGAACTTTTTCATGCTGAGCGTGATTAAATTATTTACGCTGTTTGTGTGTGCTGTGAACAAATCACTCAGCTGGCTGTTACTTTGGAATAATCAATAAATGGCTTTTCATACTACGTGTCAAAGTAGGCTCTTCTGTTGCAATTTAACCCAGGCTGTGTAGCTTTGGTATGTGAAAGATTATTTGTTTTCTAGGTCACCCTGCTTGCTGCAGCTGAGCTGGGCTCTGACTGCCTCATGTGCTGCTCTGTGAACACCCTCATCTTGTGTGCAGAGGGCTGCAGTAGGACAGAAAGCAACTTCATTCGTGCTTGTTTCTAGCAGTGCCTCACCCTTACAGTGTGTGTATGGGATTCAGAGCCTGAAATGGATCTGCCAGGTTGAACTTTCTTCCTTTAAGGCCAGGACAGTCCTTCCCAAAAGCCCTCTGTACACCTGAGCCATTGCCCTTTGGCATGCAGCAGTGGTGTCAGTTAGGGCTGTGGCTGGAAGGGGAAGCCATGCAATGGGACACGTGCTCTTACTCAGAACTTCAAGGTGTTTTGGACAGAAATTTTGCATTGAAATAGAAATGTGCTGTACAAGTTGGGGGATGCTCTGAAATCTAGCACCAAAGACATTTAAAAGATTACAGCATATGACAGCCTTGTACATCTATCAGTTATCTTCCCAGCATCTTAATTATCTTCTCTCTTGGAAAGAACCACAATCTGTACCACTGAGCCAGCAAAAAGAATCCATTTTGTAAGAAGGTTCAGTGCTGAGTATGCAACAGCACTATATGAAATAGAAAAAACAGATGATGGCCAAGAAGTGGGGGTACTGACACTGAATTTGGTGTAGCAGCCATTTCATTTCTACTCCAAACAGCTTTTGCTTTGGAATTTTTTATTTGGGTTGAGGTACACTGAGCATAGACCCTATGTCAAAGCTCTTCCAGGTCTGTTCCCAGGCTTCCCTGTTACCTAACCAGTAATCCAGAAACATTACTAGCTGTACAATCGTGGTCAACTGAAGCTACTAAAAGAGGGCATAAGTTGGCAGCATCAGATACAACAGTAGGGAAATTAAGTCCTTCCCCCCTCTAATCCTCCTGTTCTAGGCTTCTGGAATACAAATAAAGCAGAAAGACTTCTGTCAAATTATAGGAGAGGGGAAACAACGTGATCCCTAAGTCTATGCCCTCCAGAACTGCAGTCTTCTCTACCAAGAGATGCTGCCTAAACCCGAGCACAGAGCTAGACTTGTACTGCATGATGCAGCACCCAGAGAGGTATTGCTGCTCTCCATCAAGCTGGAGTACACAGAACCTTTATCCCACAGAAGTGCTCTTTGCTGCAGGGGGCAAAACAAGAGGCACAGCCTCGTATCTTCATTGAAAGGCAACGTGAGGCCACCCTGCAGCCACAGGTCGGTCCAGTGGAGTTGATTATTCATGTCTTTTTTTTTTTTCTTTTCTGAAGGATCTGTATTTCCTCCTTCAGTCTAAAGCTGCCAGTTCCTCCAGGAGCTGCTCCTTCTCCTGCTGCAGCTCCTGCACCCGCTGCTTGTTCTGCTCCAGCCTGTCCTCCAGCCACTGAAGGAGGGGCCCACTGATGGCAGACATCTGGCTGCAGAGGTTCTTCGTGAACACTGGAAAGAGCAAGAGCACACCATGCCAGTGCAAGCACAAAGTCTATGCTACAACTACCCCAAAGCCAAGGGTGCTACAGAGAGCCAACAGAGCTTCCCAGCATCCTGGCTAAGGCAACCACTGATCCCCACAGGAGAGAGTCAGAATCAGCAGCTTCTGATTGGGTTATTTTACAGTCTTTTATATCTTCCTTTAAAATACTGCATTCTTTTTTTTGACCTGACTTTATGTAACAGAGAATCCACTTGGTTACACAGAGTGTGACTGAAAACGAACTGCATGGCAAAGAAGAAGAGAGAAGTTTGTGCTCTTCTGGTTTTTGTTTTTTTTTTTTTTACAACTGCTCTTTATGCGAAAGGAGCACTGGAGCTCCCAAGGACTGTTACACAGCTGTGGTCTACTCTCCCCTGAAAGCAATGCCAGAACAGCCACTCCAGGCTCTGCTATTTAGCTCACAGAGCAGCATCCTGCACTCACACAAAGGAGGAATCCTTACCTGAGCCATTATGAATCTTGGTTACAGAGTCCAGATGGGTGAGGCTAAGAGAAGAAAAGTGTGGATTAGTGACAACAGCAGTGAACTGCACTTTAGGCAGTGTAGAACCAGCCACCTCCAAGCTGCTGACACTGAAGGTGCTTTTAATCTCTTCACTTGTAAGAGATCCTGTGTATTCGTGATACCAGACTTTACTACAGGTAATAACAGAGGTAGAGCATCAAAAACCCCAATGCTGATATTTTTCCTCGTTTTTCAGACCTCTCAGTACTGGTGCTCTAGTTAAACACAGACACAGTTGCATGCAGACACATCACCATCAGCTCACACACGCTTTAGCTCCTTTTCTGCACAGCAAAGGAGCAGCTCATGGAAAAGTACAAAGTCAAGAGCACCCGAACTCCAAAACGTGAAAGTAATCAACCAACTTTTTTACAAAGGCACACACATGAGGTACTGATGCTTTTCATTTTCCGTATCTCTGCTAAGGCTGTGCTCTTGAGGTAGAACACGTCAGCAAAGACAGTGTTAGGGAGGCCTGCAGCCCCAGTGTTACCTGTGAATCCTCCTGTAGGCATCTTGTTCTTCTTGGCACAGGATCTTGGGCAGCTCTACAGCTGATTCCAGACACACTTTCCCAATAGTTTCATGGGGGACAACGTGAATAGGAATTTCAAACCTTTCATATCTAAAAGGGTATCAGATACAATTAACTGCAAAGCAGCAGAGAAAAAAAAAAAAAAGAAAGAAAGCCTTTACCAACCTACAACAGTCTGTTAAACTTGTGGGATCAAACAGGTTTACTTTTGAGAACATGTGCTAGAACTGACAGGCATTGGGAATCCTTTTATAAGCACACTCTTATCCCAAATTCCAATGATAGAAATGCTAGAGTGACTAAAGCACCGTAAAGCACCAGCAGTGACAGTACAACACATGGCATGTGCAAAGTTGGTGCAGACTCAATGCCATGCAAACTCAGAGCTTTGAGTTCTAGAGTTGAAAGCAGAAGTGAGCCCTCACACAACAGATTACAGCACAAATTCACCTGCAAACTGTAGTGCTCTACATCAGATTTTAAGCTGTTACTAAGTTCTAGACAAAGTCAGTCAACCTTCTTCAAGCAGCCTGCATTAACAGAGAACAGATCAGGCATCTCTGTACAACATCTGCTGCTCTTGATGAACCCACAAACCACTTATTTGAGACAAATAAGAAAGAAGGGACTTAGATGAAACAGAAGAACATAATATTCTTTCTTTGTACTCACTCTGAGCTCTTCTGGGCCTGAATGGACTGGAAACAGGTGTAGAGAATCCTACCTGTCTAAGAGAGACAGCACAAAGTCAGATTTCAAGTACCAAAAACCATCTGGAACTCCAAATTCCAATTCCAAATTCCTTCAGGAAGAAGAACATGCTTTCAAAGAGCACTTGAGCAGTTTGCAAAGGTGTACACTTTGGTGTAATCTTTGATTGGTATGCTAGAACTTCAAGCTCCAATAGATCCACTAACTAGGAATATAAAAATCCCAGACCAGAGCTGCTTGGGAAATCTGGACAAGACACCACTATCAGCTCATGCCACCCTGTAACAGCCTCATGAGGCTGCAACAATCAGCTGGGCAGAACAGCTGAAGGGCATCTGAACATTGCAATGCAGGCACGTCTCTTAAGCTACCTACCTTTGTGTTTTTGTCCTCAATGAAACAGGAGAAGATAAGCCCTACAAAACCCTGGTCCATCATCTGATACATAGCTTGTGTGCGGACATCTATGGACAAAGAAACAAGATAATGAGAATTGCACAGGTTTGCAAAAAGATTTTCCACCTTTTGGAGGCTGATCCTGGAATTTGGTAAATTTGGTAAGTCACAAGCTTAATCTTAAAGTACACACTCCAGGACATAAAGTAAAAATCTTGCTCCCATTAAAATATAATTTAAAAGCGTGTCTTAAATATACAAGATGAGTTAACAAACCATCAGCACACCCAGATAATCCTCTCCTACCAGAGGGAATTTGGGAAACCAAACTTTGATAGCTGGGATGTGCAACTCTTAAGAGTCCGCTAAATTAAGTCATTTCTTCGCCAAGCTGCAAGCTTTTGTACAGAACCAAGACTGCTCTTACCCACATGCGATGGCCAGACGGTGATGTGAGGGTGAGAATGATACCAACCCACAACTCTCATCGGACGTCCTGTCATCTCAGCCAACCTGTGTGTGAGTCAAGGTGCTTCCAAAACCAAAGGAGCAAGAAACCCGTCATACAAAGGCAACATCAAACACAAGGCAGAGCTTAAAAGTCTCACAGCTCAACAAAACCTCAGATCCCTGCAGAGAGGTGACAGGACACATGGCAAGAAATGGACAGACGCTTCCTCCACACAGGCAGGATACCACAAATTGGATTTTGCAGTTCCACCCCCACCCTGCCTATCAGAAGCACGGTTCTGCCTCACTTGTGACTAAAAAAGAGGAAACACAAAGGCTGTATCACAACTCCGGCACAAACGCAGGGCCGAACAGCAGCTCTGAGGAATGACGAGCGCCGGCTGAGCCCTGCGGCACACAAAGGGCTCCGGGCTGAGGCACGGCAGCGCTGCCGCCAAAGGATATCTCTGCTTCGGTGGACGCGGCCGAGAGCTGCTCGGGGGAGATCTCCACTCGGTCCTTCCTCTTATCCGAGCGGCGCAGGATGATCACGGAGTGGATGTGGACGATTCTGCTGGTGTCGACCTGGTAAAGAGAAAACGGCTGTTCCTCCGCTATGGTAACGGCCGCCTCAGGAGGAGGGCGCTGGGCAGGGCCGTGCTGGGCGCCGCCCGCTGCAGGCGGCGCTGAGGGTGACGGCGAGGGCCGAGCGCGGTACCTCTCCGATGCAGAGCCCCATGACCTCCTCCTTCTCGGTACTCAGCGCGTGGTTCAGACACACCAGGAACGCGTCGGCCTCCAAGTGCACGGCCTGCACCGCCATCTTGCAGCCTCCCGTCTTCCCCGCCGCCGGCGGAAGTAGCCTGGGCCCACCTCCCAGAGCGCTCTGCGGACGGACCAATCTTGGAGCGGCTCCCGGTCTCCTTCAGCCAATCGGCGCGGCCGACTTCCGGTGCTGGGGCGGGCGGTGCGTCGCGACGGAAGTTCCGTGTGGACCACGCGAGCGGCGGTCCCGGGGTTCCGCGCGGCGTTCGCCGCCCGCACCGGGGCGGGGCCCGGGACCCGGGGGCGGGGGGCCGGGGCGGGGCTCGGCGGCGGCGGCCATTGGGGCCCGCGAGCAGGCGGGGGGCGGCGGCGGGGTCAGGGGGGAGGGCGGGGAAGGCTTCGCCGGGCGCGCACGGCGCGGGCTGTCAGCGGCGCGGGGCCGCAGGTAGGTGACGGGCGGGGGGGCGGTTGCCACGGAGACGCGCCGCGCCCCCCTCCCCGCTCCATCGGCCTCGCCGCGCCCCGCTCCCCGCGCTTCTCCCCCCGCCGCGCTCCCGGCCCCGTTTCGTCTCCTTCGGATCCCGCCGAGCCGCGTCCCGGCGGGGTGCGGGGCGGCCCCGGCAGCGGCCTCCGCGGTAGAAGCTCGGAACGCGGCGCCTTCGTCACGGGACGCGCTCCTCCCGCACGCCGCTCCGCGCTCGGGGCCGGCCCAGCTCCGCGCTGCGGCCTGCGGGGAGCGAGAGGGGAAAGGCGGGCACCCGGCGGGCTCCGGAGCCCCGAGCCGCACGGCCCGGCACCGCCCGGGTTGCTGCGTGGTGCCGAGAGGAGCGGCGGTGCCGTCGGAGCGTGACGCTGCAGTCTGGGTGCCGCCCGGGGGCTGTTCGTAGGTGCGGGTTACGAACGGGGCGCTGGAAGGATCGGTTTGTAGCGCTTGTTTGGGGGCTCAGCGAGCTGACTTTTTTTTTCAGCCCCGCCTTCCTAAGGGCTCTTGTTGCTTACTGATAAAATCGGTGAGAAAGTAGGAATTGGAGACGTTTTTCCCTTCCTGGAGTTGCACTGTGGGTGTCTCAGCCTGTGTCTGGCCGCAGCTCCCCTTTCCTCGCTGTGTTTGGATCACTGATATCCCCGTCCTGCTCCAAACCAAGAGCAGTTTTGCCTGACCTGCAGCTTGTCTGGCAGCACAACCCTCAGCCTTCCATCCTGAGCCTACAGCTGTGGAGTCTGGGGGAAGTTTGGGTCTGATTAAAGGGGCGAAGGCTGAAAAGAAGACCACAAATTGCTGCCTGTTCTGCTCCGGGTCCTCAGTGTGAGACCTCACTCTGTGTACCCATCACACCACCACGTGTGTGCACAGGGGGCTCAGCCATACACGTTGTGCTGTAGTCCCCTTGACTGCAGCTCAGCAAGCCTGAAGCAGGCCTGTGTTGGGATAGGAGAGGTTACCTGCTGTAGGACATGGTGGTGTTTGCTTACTGATGTTACTCTTCCACTGCTGAATCAGTGCTGAGCTGACGGCGTCTCCTCTTTCTGTAGAAATTCCAGCTTCAAACAGGCTATGAAAGCAAAGTTGTTTTGGGGGCATGATGGAGCTTTTGGCATTTTACCACAGAGTAGGAGAGTGTCCTGGCCAAATTCCAACCTGGGTAATTACATTCTGCTGACTGAAAATGAGCAGCAGTGATTGCTGCCTTTCACTGCCGGGCAAAGCACACATAGGCTTGAATTTGTGAACAAAATAGGGTAAAGCAGAATGACTCGGGCTTACAGAAACATCACTGTAACTCTCATAGCTCGTTCCTGAAGGTCTTGTGAGGTTGGTTTGGCTGCTGTTGCATTCCTGCCGATGCCAGAAGCCCGACTGCTGGGGCACTGCTTGGAATGGCTGTAAGGCATTGCAGGACGGCAGTGGTGCTCTTTGTGTCACACCTCCACATTCCCACACATCAAGCAAGGGAACAAACAGAACAGGAGAAAAAAGAAATATTAAAAGAGCGTTCCAGTCCTAAATTGCTGTGACAGTGCTGTTGGGGCTGACCTGTGGTTGGTGTTTTGTTTTCAGAAAGGCTGAGTGGCCCTTTGGTTCCAAAAGGTAGAGAACCACAAGTGTACGGTATAGAAGGCAACGTGGAAGTGTGTTTCCTGTTCTGTCTGTATAACAATATTTTTCTCTCCCTGACCTTCCCTGCTTTATTTTGTACCCAGATGTTCTTGCCTCTGTCTGAAACATGCCTTGTAACTTCACACGCTTTTGGAAGATCACTGTGTTTCGCTGGGATAGGAATATTGCATCTGCTTCATAGCAGGAAGATGTTACATGTATTGCAGCTTAATTCTGTTCTACTTTAAACCTAGATAAAGAATGAAGACTGTCCGTACCATTTTGATTACCTCTTCTAGGGTTCAAAGAGAGAATCATTTTCCCAGACCTCCGCTTGCTAATGGCTCAGCTTGATCTAAGCAGTGTACAGACAAACTTGCTGATAAACCAAAACCCTTTTGGGAAGAGCCACCTCCATGTCCCAAATTCCGTTCCTCCTGCTGATGTCGTTGGCTCTTGGTAAGCACCTTAAGTCTGAACCACACGAAGTGACGAGAGCTGCTCATGAGAAGATGGTGTGAGTGTGGACCACGCTGCCGTGCCCATAAGGGATGAGAGGAAGGACCTGCACAATGACAGCTCCGCGAGTTCCCAGTCTGAGTCTCCAGCATATGGAGTCTCATGCTTTGTCTCCAGATTGATCTCCGTTCTCTTTAAGCTAATTGCACCTGCTGTCACAAGTTTTGCTTTTGGGATTTAGACCGTCGTTAACCACAGAACTCCTGCCTCGGTCACATCTTTATTTTTCTTCCCCCCCATCATTTTGCACGAAGACTGTTAATAGGACTGTTAGCGGAATAAGCAAAGCCAATATTCACAGGGTTTAACCGTGCACCTACAGCACCTTTTGCCCCAGAATGCCTTACAAACGCCGCTCAGCACACGCCTCCCACAGCACAACCCGCCCAGAGACCTCCTTCCACCCGGCCACCACCTCAACCTCCCAGAGCCACTTCTAGGGACGTTTCGGCGCGTAGCATCTCCCACCGTAGGCCGGCCGCCCCCCGAGGTGCCTTTCAGCTCCCAGAGCTCTCCCCACGGATGTCCTGGGAACGAAGGAGCTGATGCCACACGCCTGACGGAGCGCAGAGGAGTGACGGGGGATGGCTGAAGGAGGGCAGGCCGGCGCTCCCCCCGTGCGGCTGTGGGTGCGACGCGTAGGTGTGTACTGCGATGAGCACCGCAGAACGTGGCTCGTGGCTGCGGAAGAGGCAAGTGTCCTTTGGGCTTCGCCGGGATTGTAGCTTTGCTGTCGCAGGTGCCTCTCCTGCGTTGCCAGTAACTGCCTCCTCTCTTTGTTGCTTTCCACCAGGAGGAAGGTATGCTGAGGGCTCGGATCCAAAGAGTTCAGGTTCCCCTGGGTGAGGCGCTGCGACCCAGCCAGCTCCCCCCATCCCGGCTGCCTCACATGTGGCAGCTGTCCCAGGGTGAGCAGTACAGGGATAGTAACTCTCGCGTTTGGGAGATAGAGCACCATCTCATGGTAAGGATGGTGGCGACAATAGACCATAGTCATTCCTGTTTGTGAAGTCATTTGAGATCCTTGAGGGACGGCAGAGGACTGTTATTGTATTGAAGTCCAGTAGCTCTCAGCCCAGTAACTGCAGCCGTATTGAACTTTTCCTTGTCGCTTACAGCTCGGTGGTGTTGAAGAACTGCTGCTTAAACTCGTGCCTGGTGATTAATCTGGTATGTGGAGACATTACCCCTGCTTTGTACTGTGCTCTGTTTATTCCCCGTCATTCTTTAATATGAATTTTTGTCTTTCAGGAGCAGTGGCTCTAGGAAGATGTCCTTGTATGTTTTGTACAATAAATGATTCTCTCTCCACTGAAATGCGGCCACCCCTGAGGTGGAAGCAGTTAAACAACACACAGCAACATCACATGAGTTTAGGACAGGCAGTGAAGAGGAGTATCGTGCCCAACTGAAACATCAGGGGGAGTTCTAGGTAGGCAGAATGTAATTGCCCTATGATGTGGAGCTTGGCCAGGATGCTGGAAATAGGCAATAGAAGTACTGTAGGGCAGGGGATGGGCAGGAGGCTGACAGCAGCCCCGACTCGAGGCAGGGCTGAGCTGTGGCACTGCAGGGACTGAAGTCCTGTGCTGTGTACAGCCACAGCAGTGCTTTCATTCCGAGCTCTCCCACCCCACTGCTGCTCCCCCCACTTTTTGTTTGTCTGTTGGTTTCTCATGAGATCCCGGTGACGGGTGGGTGCTGCAGCTGCAGAAAGTCAAACTGATGGCCCGATGTCCGCTTTCTGGGAATCTGATAATGGCAGAGCTGTTTCTTTTGGGGGAATCCCAGGAGGATTTCTCTTGCAACAAAAAATCCCCCCTTGTTGTTTTTCTGGGACGAACATAACGATGATGTTCTGCTGTTTTTCCCAAGTTCCTCCTCCAGATGCAGTTGCATGGCTGTGCCAAACTCCGGGATGCACAGAGCTCGCAGAGAGGGCTCATCTTTTAGCAAAAGGTTTAAAGGCATAGAACTGTTAAAAAAGAGCCGTGTTCATGTGAGTCGTTGTTGGAATCTTTGTGCTTCCAAGTGGAAAAGAACACACTTCGACCAGGGGAAAAGGGAAAGGCCTTCAGGCGTAGCTCCTAGAACTTCCCTGTGCGTTGACGGCCTCCAGCCAGGCCCAAGGGTGCGTTGGGAGGCAGCTGGCAGGTTGCTCCCCAGGAAAGGAGTGCTGTGAGCATTTTGTGTGTTCATTGGGAGTGTGGGGAATCCCGTCTGTTGGCAGCAGGTGCATCCTGACCACCTGCAATAGGGAGGGAAGCCAGGAGCTCTTTGCTCAAAGGCGCTGTTTTGCCCCCTGCCTTCCCCAAACGTTATTTCTACAGTAACATTTTCCTGTCGTTTTAGTTCTCCGAACATGTCCCAGAAGGATCCCTGCCAGAAACAAGCCTGTGAAATACAGAAATGCTTGCAAGGTACCGAGCATCATTTTGTCTTTTTGGTGTCTTGAGTTTTGGTGGAACCTTGTTCTTTTCACATCTCCCCGTTCTCCTTTCACTTGAGGAGGAAGCGAGCAAGCACATGAGCGTGACCTGACCACAAAGCCAACAAAATTGCAGCAACTGGTTTTAAAAGAATTCCTTTGTGCTTGATTGTAAGGAGCGAGACACCACGAGCACACAACGCAGCGTTTCTCACAGCTTTTCCAAGCTGAGCATTCTCTGTGCCGTAGCGGGAGGCTGTGTGTAGTCTCAGGACTGAGCTGTAGGCGGGGAGAGCCAGACGCTGTGAGAGCTGTGTTGGAGTGGGAGGTGAGGCTGTGGGTGGGTGGAGCGAGGACACACAGAGCTTGGAGCTCCGGGCACAGAGATGCCTGCAGGAGCAGCCAGGTGTGTGCCTGGCCTGGGGGCAGCAGGTGGACCGAGGGCCTCTCGGAGGCCTTCACAGCTGTTTTGTGTGAATTGAGCAAAATTAGTCGTTGGGAAAATGGAGGTTAGGTGATAACGTGCTTCAGGTGCCTGAGCTGGGGAAGGCAGGTTGGTTACTTGCAGAGAAAAATATACTTCTAAAAAATGTAGTTGCTAAAAATGGGATTTATAAGACATTGGAACATTTCTGTGTGTGCACGCAGCTCAGCCACATTGGGAAGAGTGTTTTCTGAGTCACCCAGCAGAGCTCTGTGTGTGAGGAGCTTTGCTGGAGGGTGACTGGCTGTGAGCCCAGGGCCGAGGGTAACAGCAGTGCTAGCAGCAGCTGGGCATGTTAGCCAAAATGGAGCAGAGGGACGGCTCCATTTTGCTCTTGTTGTGGTTACAGCTGGTGTGGTAACAGCCCCCGATGGCTGGGGAATGGCATGGGAGGAGGAACATGGGGGAGAAGCAGGGAGCAGCAGCATTCAGTCAGTGGATATCCGTGTTTTCTGGGATTGTTTATTCGGAAGCTGTGTTCAGCTCAAAGGAAGGGCTCCAATAATCCTCGCCTTGCATCCCCAGCACTTGTAAACATGCTTTGCTTTTGGTGTTTGGCCCTCTTCTGGTCCCGTTATGACAGTGCTGTTTTTGTGACTTTCACAGAGGTTATTCCAAGTGATGTACTCTCATAGGTTTGTGTACAGATGTGATCTGAATGGCTCAGTGCTACCAAAGAGGCTTTTCCTCTGCTGCGTGCACACCTCGCTGCCCCACCACTCCTGTGGCCAACATTTCAGTGAGCTGTTGGTTGTGCTGTGATATTGCCCCAGTCGCACAGATGAAGCAGCTGAGTTGACAGCAGAGCAATTTTTCCTGCAAGAATTAATGCGATAGAGGAAGTAAAGCAGAGCCTGAAGTGACCAGTGCACACAGATGGTGTGGAGGATGAGGACAGGAGCAGGGAGGTGCAGCTTCTCAAAGCCATTTTGCAGAGGATCACTGTTTCAAAAGATGTTGCCTGCTTCCTCTGTGAGACTGAATACCCACTGTAAACCATAAACTTGATCTGTGTTTTGCCATCCATCGTATGATTGCCTTTCTGGAGTGATCCCCAATGGGTAGCAGGGCATAGCTGTGGAAACAGAGCTGCACGGGGATGGTTAGGAGAACCCTTGGAGCGTGTGTGGTAGGAACACGATGGCAGGGAGGTGTCAGCTCTCCTTCCCAAGTCTGTGCCTTCTGGGCTGCCAGCTTCCTCCGGAACCCCCAGAGCAGCTGGGGCTTTGGGCAGCAGGTGGAGCTGAAGGTGTTCTTCCCAAGGCACCAGCTCCTTTGGCCCTGCTTTCTGAGGGCTGGGCAAAAGCCCTGGTGGGGCTGAGCCCCCGCTGTCACATATCAGTCAGGATGAGGTGGGCAGTGTCATCCCCAGGACGTGGCTGGCAGCTCATCCCATCTCACAGTGTCTGAGAGCACGCTCCTGGGAAGGAAAGGAGAGGTGAAGGCAGCACTGAGACGTGGCTGAAGGCCTCCCCGAGCTGGAGGTGGGAGCTCAGTGCAGACGGGCTCCCGTTGCTGCTTTGGCTTCCTGTGAGCACTGCTGTGCAGAACCGCATCCTGCCCACAGCAGGCTGATGGTGGGAGGGCTGCAGCCACACGGCCCGCCCCTTCCTCTCCCAGCCCTCCGGGGATGGCAGGTGCACTTGTCCCCTTTTATACCAACTCCTCTTTGCAAGCTCTTAATTTTACTGCCGTACACCTTGCAGTGATGAGGCAGCTGGGCTGATCCAGCTGAAAAGCACTCGGGAGCAAAGGGACAGCACAGACAGGGAAACTTCATTCCTCCTGATGCAATAGATGCAAAACTGGGGAACTGAATGTGCTCCTGTCCATAGCAGCAGGGCTGACAGCATCCTACCCAGCTGACAGCAAAGGGAGATTGTAGAGCAGGGGAAGTGGTGGAGTGTCGGTGAGCAGGGCGTGCTTTTCAAAGCAGGGCACCACCCAGCAGCCCAGGGTCAGACACGTCCCCCCAGGGAACAAAACCAGCTCTCCTGTGTAGACTTGGTGTCTCCTTCTTATTTTCCAGCGAACAACTACGTGGAGTCTAAGTGTGAAGCTGTGCTTCGAGAGATGAGGAAGTGCTGTGCCCGGTACCCCAAGGGCAGATCCATCTGTTGTTCAGGTTTTGAGAAAGAAGAGAGAGAAAAGCGTAAAGCTACTTCAGAAGGAATTCCCCCACCACCTCAGTAATACAAAGCAGCTCCAGCAGGTGCCAGAGCATGGACTCACCTGCGGAGCCCAGGTGTGTGTTTTTGAGCCTTCTCTAGACTTTCTGGAAAGCCAGAAGGCTCCTAGAACACACCACCCCGCGCACCAAAAAGCATAACGCAGTACCAAGAGATGGCCTGGTTGACAGACTTTATTTTCTGTACCAAAACATCATCTACATTGTCCTCGCATTGCATCCGTGTCTGTGAAAAATCAATCTGACGTGTTTAGAATGCTTACCTTACTCTAACCTATCCTTGCTCTCAAAATGGAGGGCTGGAACCAAGTTACTGTGGCGTCTGGAGGGGGAGGTACAGGAAATGTGCTCTTAAGAGTGAGTTTAAGTGTGACACATGAAAACAAAGTCCATTTTGACACAGCAAAGGTATTGCTGCCGTCGGGCAGCAGTTCTAGGCAACATTCACCTGTCCAGGGGTTCAAGCTCAAGAATGGGAATCGGGTCTGGGGTTTGTTCCCAGGTCTTGCATAGCTCACGGTGACCACGCGTCACTCTGCCTAAGTGCCTCACTTTCCCCCTGGACAGTTTAGATGACTTTCTATTTGAATTGCCTACACGCTGCTATTTGCATGACAATAAAGATGTTACAGGAACATTATTTCAGGGATTGCTACAGGAATAGGATCTTTTTTTAAAAAAAGAAAAAAAAGAAAAAGCAATATTCGTTTGGAAATCCTGACTGTTGATATAAAATTTATAAATTTCTGTATAATTGAAGACCTTTAAGCAATATGTTACCAATCCAGCATATCTGGGTGTGCTGGAACCCAGAGGCCTATCACAAAGCCCTGGGCTAGATCCAAGAACCGATTTAGGTGCCACTTCTGAACACACAGTTGTAGGCACTCTCTGTCAGTACAGCACTTCAGACTCACACACAACCCAATCCGTCTGTGTCTGGACCCCAGGGAGAGGTGGCTCTTCAGTAACTCTCACCTGTGCAGCAGAATTTCCTGTGACCTGTAGGAAGAGCTCGGTAGTCAGGTTCCTGCATCACCCTTCAGAGCTGCCTCTGTCTCTCCGTCCACTGTAGCAGGAGTCCAGGCACCTCAGTGGGTGCCAAGTCCATTGCAGGGCCCAGGCACCGAAATACCAGACTTCGAACCCACTAGGCTCCTAACTCTGTCATTAGATCTAGCCGTAAAGGACTTTTGTGCTGTGATAATTAACTACAAAATACAGCTTCTATAAACAGACCACTGTAGTCTAGGCACAATAGTTGAGTGTATTGAAGCCTAGAACGGCAAACCATCTGTACCTGCTGCTCTGAAATACCATAACACGAAATAAATGACTGGAACAAACTGCAGTCTGAGTGTGGTTGTTTACTGAGAGCACAACACAGCTGTAAGCTGGGCTGCTTGGCTACATGTGATATCATCAGGTTGAAATAGAAGCTGCTCGGTATTTTTATAACTGGGACTCGGGCTCAGATTAATTCAGGGATAGCCCTGCCCTCCCACCCCACAAAAAAATGACAATGACAAAGTGGGGGTGATGGGGCAGGTGGTAGGCTTGGAAAGTGGAGGAAAAGGATGACAACAACGAGAAGCAGCTCAAACATTTCACAAGTGGCTCATTTTTCCCTCCTGCCCTATCCGAGTAGGAGCAGTGGGAAGAAAATCGCTACTGCACACCAAACAGAGTTGTTCAGGCTCCTGCTGCACCTCCTTAAAGGAAACCTTTGTCTCCGTGCCCAGTTCCGCTCAGGTGGAACAAACTTGGTCAGCTGTGAGGGTGAGATGAAGACATGCAGGTTCCCGAGGAGTCAGCAGATCTCACACAGAAATTAAAGCAAAACCGTTTAATAAAATATCACTTCAACAAGCATTTACATATAATATATAAAAAGACTTTAAAAAGCCTAGTGTGTTTTAAACCCTCCCGTGCTGGCACGGATGCCAGAAGTGGCTGACACAAGAACAAAAGGGACGTGTGTGTTGGAGGGGTGGGGGGAAGACCTCATCTTGGCACCTGCAATAACAGAAATGCATCCCCACAGGTTGATGGGGCACCAGAACTCGCAGTGTGGGCACACAGCATCCACCACCACCAGCCACGAGTCTCACACTGGCACAGCAGAAAGATTTGCCAGCTCCCAGCTGCTCCCTGCCCACCTTCACACCCAACAGAATTTGCCTCAACCGCTCTCTTCCCCTTGCAGCAGTTACTGAGATGTCCTGGCTCCCTCTCTGGGCCATTCCTCTCTGCAGCAGCAGATGAGGACCCCATGGAACAGAATGCAGTACCTCCCACCATGGGCAGACAGTGCCTGACCAGAGGCTGGAGGGCAGCCCTAAGGCCTGTTAATGATTTACCTTCATTTTGTCCCTGGAGAAAGGTTTGTAAAGAACAGTGCATGCCAGTTGGGTTACTCAACACACCAGGCAGAGGGGAAGCAACACTTCCCCTCCAGGAGCAAGAGATGCCCTGCGATACAAATGTATTAATTCACACACATTCAGCTATGCAGGTTTCCTACAAACACCTGCTTTTTTTTTTTTTTGTCACTCCACTCCCAAGCATGAATTTATTGAGGATCTATTTGCTGCATCACTTCACTCCTGCAGCCCCTGATGGCTTTCCTAAAAGTCATCATTAAAAGGATGCAAGCCCAGCTGCTCCTCCCTTCACCCCAGAAGCAGAGATACCAATTTCTGCTTCTTGACTGCCTGCAGTGTGAGAAAAACACCAACTAGATCAAAGTGTTGCCACAATCACACTTCAATCAGAGGCGAAACAAAGCTAACGGCTGTCAGTGCTCATCCCAAAACCTCTGGAGGCTGAACCCACACTTCCAGCCCTCTCAGCAGCTCTCTGGGGACGAGTCCCCCTTTTACCCACACCAGAACCAGCCACGTATGTTCAGAATGGCATCACACAGCACAAGAGATGGGCTGGAGCACGTCCTGGTCACTCACACACATCACTGTTCTCCAGCTTGTTCCCTGTGAAGGGTGTGCTGACCCACATAAAAAACATTCTGGGGAAGAACACCTATCTGTACCTGCTGAAGGACATCACCCTGAGGTCATTCAAGTCCCCACACTCTGCCAAGTGCTGTTGCCAATCCAGCATGGCCATTGCAGAACACCTCTAAGATACAGAGATTCCATTTTTCTTGTGGGTTAGAGTTCTGCTCTGCACACAACTGTCCCAAGAGCAGCTGAGCCCTGCACCAGGCTACTGCTGTCAGAAATATACAAGGGGATTAGGCAAGCAGCTTTTTGGGGGGGGTGGGGAGGGAAACAGTAAATTCAAAGAAAAAAGGAACATAAACAAGGCAAAGAGCATGGAAACTGCCTACTCCTACAAAGGAGGCATACCCTGGTTTTCCCCCAGTTTTTATCGTTTAAGCATAAGCACCCTGCTTCTTGTAAGCAGAAAGGTCAGAGATGGTGCTCAAAGCAGTTCTAACCAGATTTCTCATCCTCCCCCTTCCATTCCAATGGAGCTGGCATAAAGGAACCTGGATCAGTGCAACGTACCCTGAACAGGGATGCAATTCCTACCTGCAATCCCATCCCAAGCAGTTACAGCTTTAAGAGCATCAACATCAAAGCAGCCGGAGGTCACGGCAGACCTAGAAACACTGCTCTGAGCCCCAAGGTGGCTTACAGTAAGTGGCACAGCAGAAATACGCACTGCTTGTGCCAGCCAGCCTGCCACAGGCAGGGGAGCACCCTGGGACCAGCCCACCACAGGAAGAGAGCACCTCAGCACACCTCAGAAGCTGGCAGCTAGTGACTGAGCAAGGTGCTGTATGGAACAGGAAGCTGGGAGACCTTCAGAACACAACAGGGAGTGGGCCCCGAGTGACACGCACCGTGCTCAGTTTCCATCAGCAGCACCAGAGCTGCACTTCCAGTAAGAGCTATAAATAACAGCAGAGGGAAAGCCAAACAGCCACCTATGTGCAGTGCAGAGGCAGGGAAAGGGAGAGAACCCCTGCCACACACAAAGTATGAATGTGCTTCTTACCCACCTGCCTTGGGCACAGCCCACACTGTCCCTCAGCACCTCTGCAGCCACACCAGAGGACAGCCAAGCACATCTGCACTTCACACACCAGCTCTGCACAGATGGAAGCTCAGGCTTTCCAGCGACCAGGGCAAGATAAATAGCAGTGAGGAGCTGACAGCTGGTGTACACATATACTGGCAGACAAACGTAGGTCCCAGGCACTGGAGAAGAAGCATGTTATAGAGATTTCTCTGCCATTACATGTTTATGAGGCTGCAACTCATCCAGCAACCTGGGGCTAGGCATATTCAGTGGGGAAAGGAATCACTATGATACACTGAAGTCAAAAGCTTTCAGGCCAATACAGCACCCAAACAGTCCAGACAGGTAAAAGTTGGAAATCAAAAGCAGAGTTGTAAGAAATAAGGGCTGGAACCTGTGAGTGTAGGGGCTGCAGGGGCTGAACCTGCTGGAAACTACCACTGACTTCTACATTAGAGGAAGAGGAAGAAGAGGACAGGGAGGCTGAGCATGATGAGTCGACTGTAGTTCCTAGGAAGCCATTCCAAGCAGAAATCCTCCAGCAAACCCTCCAGTCAGGATAACATTCTTCTTCAGAAATACGATCACCTAAGCATAGGAGAGAAGAGCCAGAAGTGTACCCCAACAGCAGCAGTCTCTCACCCACCCTCCCCACGGTAAGGCACCTCAGGCTGTTCTCTGAGGTGGGTAATGCTTGGAGTGAGTAATGCTCAGCCCCAAAGTCCCCCCCAAGCTCCTCACTGTACGCACAGCTCCTGAGCTGTGACACAGCCCCAGCACTGCCCAGACTCTCCAACAGCTGTCACACAGCCAGAGCCCACATAAACCCCCCCCCATATCAGACACATGAGGCTCTGCCACAGGCAGCACACTGTGACAATGGCAGAAGGGGCTGCTGATAGACGCACGTGCTGCTCCATGGTACTGCAGAGCCCAGTGCAACCAGGCCACTCCCCTGCTAGATCTGCTTTTTTCCCTTCCCACCCCTCCAAATCCAGCACGGAAGCTTCTTGAGCCTTCCTCCCCACCCCTGCAATCCCAACACATTTTCCTTTAATCCCAAGGAATTTGCACAACACACGGTGAGCTGGCATCATGCCGAGATGCCTCAAATACTGTTTGCCATCTCACTAGCTTCGTTTTTACACAAGCACTCCCCCTTTGCATGTGCATGACAGAAAAATCCAGGAGTCCATCCCATTTTTTGCTGTCCCACCAGCAGGATACCTGCACACACCTTGGAAGAGCTGTCTCACCTCATCCACTTTGCTTTTCACTTCTGGAGACATTTTGTTACTGCTGCTGTGAAATTTCAGCTGCTGCTTGGCTTTGTTTACATCACGTTCCACGAGCTTCCAGTCAACTTTGATGTATCCTGTATGGTTTGCAATCTAGAATTTCGAGGGGCGGAATGAAAGACTGAAGTGAAGTACTGTCAGGAACAGAACCCCCCTGCCCACTTACCCACCCCCTTCTCACACCCTGGAGCAGCAGATCAAGAGAGGATGAGCACACAAGCTTAAACAGCAGGCAACGCACCACCTCTTTGGTATATTAATTGTCCTGCAACATCTGCCTCCCTCAGTAATCCTCTAGAAGAAGGGCACACTACAGCTTACCCTGTTTCAGCCCCTCCTCTAACACAAAGCTGGCACCCCCTCCCCCTCACAACTGCCACATCCGCTGCTGGGACGCTCTGCAGCTCTCCTGCTGCTGTGGGTGGACTCTGCTATTAATAGCCAGTTCCTCCCTAAGTATTTTATCTGGTCAGGATGATTCAAGGGTGAAGCTCTCCAGGCTCAGAGCAAGCTGTGGGCTTTCAGCAGAACAGGAAGAGTGAGATAGAGCACCTCAGGAGCAAACAACCAAAGACTGCTGAGTGAGCCTCCTGAGGGAGGTCTAGGCTGCATTTCAGGATATCCAAGAGATTCCCCTCAGTTCCAGAGTTCTTAGAAACCAGAAGGACAGAGAGATTCTCTCCTCCTCCTCAGCACATTACAAAGACCCTCATCTGTTTTAGCCCGACTCCTCAGGTAGCACATCAGAGACACAAGTACACGTTCTAATTAACTTCATAAGCAGCATCTGAGCACAGCTCCAGTTCTAACATGCTGTGGTTACAGTACCTGTGGGGATGGGCTGCTGTGTGTGCCAAGGAACATTGCACAGCATCCAGAGCTGTGCAGAGCAGGGAACACCCCACATGTCCCAACAAGCAGCCATCAGACACAACCCATCCTTACCACCAGCACTTTTCAGGAGGCCTGGCCCACCCTTCGTACCCACCTGAAGCAGGAAAAAGCCGCCTCCCACCGCTGTTGCTGCCAGCTTTCCAACCTTCTGGAAGATGAATCCAGTACACCTGCAAACCAACCAGGATCCAGTGAGAACAGGACACCACTCACATCCCTCAGCACACATCCCACAGACAGTTCTGCCTTTGGTGCTAATTGCTCAATGCTCAGAGACAGCCTGACTAACAGCACAAGCAAGCCACGTGCAAGCAGAGAAAAAGGGAAAGAATTTGTGCCCAGTCAAGTGAGATGCTTTACAACTTTCTACTCCTCACTATGGCATTCCAGGCTTTCACAGTTCTGATTCTCCTCTCTTCAACACCAGTGCCCTCCCAAAAGCTAACTGCAAACACGTGATTTAACCAAAATCAACTCGTGATTTTGGCAGGGTACTCTGTTTTTTTGAGTAGCAACATTTGTGAAAGAATTTCTTCACAGTAGAGGTGACGAAGCTCTGGAACAGGCTGCTCAGGGAGGTTGTGGATTCTCCGCTGGAGATATTCAAGACCCAGCTGGATGACTACTTGTGCAGCCTGCAGTAGGGTCCTGCTTTGCAGGGGGCTTGGACTCAATGATCTCCAGAGCTCCCTTCCAGCCCCTATGATACTGTGATCATCTTCAAAAGGAGAGCTGGCAGCACGCCTGCTGCTGCTCCACAGAAGAGCACAGAAATCAGATCACAAGCCTACAGCTTCTTTGTTGCCTGAACAACTTTTACTTTTCATTTCTCAAATGAGAAACTGCTGATGCAATGGTTCAAAGTTACACTAGTCTCAAACATGGTTTTAAACTTTCAGCACTGCTATAGCCACCAGAGCTCCAGCAGGCAGCACCCTGAGTACAGAGCTGGGCGTATTGTGTCACTCAAAGCAACCTTTGCTTTGACCACAGTTCCCCCATCAACACAGCATAACAACACAGCAAGCTGCTCTTGCCCATTTTTTAATAGAAACACTTGGTGAAGTTACCCGAGAAGCTGGTAGCTTGGATTTGTTATGACAAAATGATCCATCACACACTTTTAAACAGTTATCTCTGCGTCACATAAAGACGGGGGCAGCAAGACGCTGTGAGCAAAGCCACAAGCTCCACCCAGAGCACCCAAACTCCAAACAGGCAGCGTGCCAACAGCACCAGCGTGCAAGGCACGGCCATGTGCTCCCAGGTGAGGCGTTGGCGCAGACCCCCAGCACACAGCCACCCCTCAAGGAGAACACTGCTGTAAGAGCGAGGACTGCCTTCTCCACACAGAGCTGCCACTCACCATCCCGTCACCCCTCCGATCACCAGCTGCGTGGCCACGTTGTACTTCTCGGCACTCGACCCGGAGCTGGGGGCAAAGACCTTCTTCCACCACGGCCGGCTCTTGGTGTACTCGGCCAGGTCCAGCACGTTGAAGGCGTCCTCCTTCCTTCCTGCGGGAGGGCGGGCACGGAGCTGAACGACGGAGCCGCCAAGCCTCCCGCCTCGCAGGGCTCGCCCTCACACCCCGCCCAGGCCTCACCCCGCCGTTCCCGCGCTCCGGGCCCCTGAGGGAGGGCAGCGGGCTTCTGGGCCCGGCTCCTCAGCGCGCACAGGCGCAGGCCGCACCGCCCGCCCGAGGCGTCGCTACTGGAAATAGCGCCGCATAGACCCCACAGGGAGCGCCCAACGGGACCGCCCAGCCGCCAGGATACGGGACCGAGAGGAGGAGCCGCCCCGGTGGGACGAAGCCCGACGCCGCCGCCGCCCACCTCCGCCCGACGCAGCCATGGCGCCGCTCCGCTCCGCCGCCGGGCCGGCCGCACTGCGCACGCGCGCGCTGCCACGCCCCCTTACGACCCCCCACTCCATGTAGCCACGCCTCATCGCGTGGTCACGCCCACATCGTAGCATCGCCACTTCGTAACCACGCCCGCTCTGTTGCTCCACCCCCACGTAGCCCCGCCCACCCGCAGGTCCTGGTCTCCGGGGCACCCGCGTGGATGCGGGACACGTGGCTGTGGCGTGGACACGGCAGTGTGGGGCTCACAGCTGGGGGTCACAGCGAGCATCGGCTTTCCATAGGGCACAGCAGGCCTGGCTGAGCTCTGAGCATGCAGTGCCGAGGGCTGGGGTGGGCGGGGGGGGTGGGAGGGCAGGTAGCCCCATGCCCCCAATGACCATGCTCTCATGAACACAAAGAGAAGGAGACAGCACTCTGTGAAGATTTATTTACTCTCTTGCAAACACAAAGCTCCTGCGTGTGCTCTTCAGAGTGCCAAAATCCCTCAGCACTGCTCAGCATCCCCTCCATGCTCCCAGCAGCTCCATCCATCCCATGACCAAGCACAGCTCCTGTTCGTGCAGCATGGTGGTGGTCCTTTGGTGACCCAGTAATCAGATGTAGCTGTTAGTGAGACTGTCGGACAGATCCTACACCGACTACTGAGCGGCCAAGGGCACCATGTCTCCGCTGGGGTTCCGTCCTCCGGGCAGGGCTAATGATGAGCAGAGGGATGGCTGTGGCAATGGAACAGCTGGCTGCCCACTAGCAGCATTCTATCTTGGAAATCCCACACCAACAGTGATGTCAGGCAGTACCGGGCTCCTCTGCATGTCCGCATTGTGGTTGTTAGCTCTGTATCCTCCAGAACCAGGCCTCCCCTCATGCTCCCCCCGGTGCCAGCTGAGTCACCCCTGAATGTCTCCAAAGCCCCCGCTGCCCCCAGCATTGGTGACATGGCCTCGTCCTTCCCCACACACGTGCACTGTAGCCTGAGATGGGCACTCAGCTTCCTCCTGCGGTGGGGAAGGAGCTGTGCTGCCGGCACTGGGGGTCCCTGTGTTCCAGCTCAGAATGGAGGGTGGCACCTGTGCACCCTGCAGTCACCGAGGCTCCACTGCGAGGCACCAGCCTCACTCAGCCCAAGGAGTGCAAGCCCAAAAGCCCTTCCCTGTCTCAAAAGCTTCCTGTCCCTCCCAGTGCAACCGCCACCTCCCAGCCCACATGGCCGGGTGACCCAATGCTCAGCATGACCTGCACCGGGCAACGAGCATCCAATAAAACCATCTTTCCCCAGCAAGCTCCCTCTTGCAGAGCCCCTCCAAAATGCTGGGACCCTCCCTGGGTGCCCCCCTGCTGCACCATACCTGGCCATTTCCACCAGACAGCGTGGTTCTCTGCCAAAAGCACGTGTCCTTGGTGCACGGGGCCACGGAAGGCTCCAGGCTGCTGGGTGGCTCAGGGGGACATCCATGTGTCACCACCCTCATGGCCATCGTTCACTGCTGAGGCTGCAATGGAGAGACTGCTTTTAGTACGGCGAGAAGCGGCGGCTGAATTCCCCTTCCCCTGGCTGGGACGTCCGTGGTGGTGTCACACAGCTGTGCTGGGACAGCCCCGGCACTGCGGCCGTTCGGGGGCACGCTGCAGTGCACAGAAAGGAAATTTGCAGCCCAGCCCCGTCAGAGCAAGAGCACGGGGATTTTCAGCGGGGTTTCTCTCTCTGCCCCTGCCTCTCATTCTCTCTTCTCGTTTTCTGGAAATGAAACAAACTCAGGCTCCGGTTTTTTGTGTCGCTTTGGTGGGAGTGACGGCCCTTCTCCTTCACTCCCCTGTGGCTGCAGTGGGGATTTTTGGCTCTGGATGGCTCCATCTCGCACAGCTGCTCCCTCTCTTGCCGACCCCACGGGATGGGACTGGGCAATGCAGACCCCAGAGGTGCTGTGTGCTGCATCCCAGCAATGGGCAGCAGCTTCGGGCTGTGCAGAAGCTCTCCGTGCATCCGTTTCTTCTCTGCAATGATCGAGAGAGGATTTTTCTGGGACAGTTCCGAACCAGACATCCCCGTGGAGTGACGCTGAATTGCTGTTGTTAAATTTAGCCCTGTCTGGGGCTCGCCAGGAGCTGTGCTGGTGCAGGGATGCCTGAGCTGAGAGCTGGGGGACGGGGAGGAAGGGCAGTGTCAGGTCCTGAGTGCAGCCGTTGTGGGGTGGAGGGGATGTGTGTCTGAATCCAATCACCTCTGGAGGTCTGAGGTTTACTTCAGCCTCCCATTTTGGCATTTGAGATGATGAGCTGGGCACCAAAACCTGCTCAGCTCAGTGTATGTAAACCCATCTCCAGGCTGACCCAGCAACAGCATCCTGCAAGGCAATTGCTATGAGCTTCATTTAATCAACCAGGGTAATTAGGTGATTTAGGACTGCGTGCCTGGAGGCTGCTCTGCTTCTCCCAAAGCTGAACTCTTTTAGCAGCATCCCTGCAAAGGCAGTGGCTGTGGGAGCAACCTCTGGCTGTGGGTCCCCCTAAATGCACGTCCCCCCTTAAATGCATGTTCCCTCTAAATGCACATCTCTGCCTAAATGCACATCTCCGTTCAGCTCCACAGGTGCATTTTGGGAGCACAGCCATCATGCTCCACCATCTGGGCCATCCAGAGCTGCCTCCAACATGGGAAATGGGAGAGGAGAGCTGATCCGCTGCCCCGCTTACTGCAGGGAGAGTAGGAGGTGAGGGGACCCGCTTTGGGATCTGCTCCACGTCGGCATTTCTGCTCTGGGGCTGTGCTGAGGGAGCTCAGAGCTGGGTACATGGGCTCTCACAGCTGTGGGTGGGATGCTCAGTGTGGGGCTGCCTCCCTTTTTTTGGAGCTGGGGCAGCAACTGCACCAGGAGGGCCAGGTGTTTCCCCCATAACCCAGAGCTTTGGTGCTAAAGGAAGGACTTTTACCCGCAAGGACAGAGGAGGTCGGAAACCCCCACAGCATCCTCTGCTCTGGCCGAGGGACGTGGATCCGCCGTGGTGTGCAGCACCGTGAGTCAGCATGGCATGGCTCCAGGCAGGCATGACCACTGCACTGGGTACGTGCCAGCCAGCAGCGTGTGCCTGCGAGCCCACGTGGCGAGGCCGTGCCCTGGGCACACAGGAGGAGGGATGGGTATCACAGCCCTCAGGTCCCTCGCTGTCACCGTGCCCTCTGCCCATGCGAGTGCTGGGAAAGGCGCACTCCCCGTGGGCGGCCGCTGCTGCGGAGCTGCTCTGCATTCCCGAGAAGCCACCGTGAGTCACTCACTCACTCACTCACACACACACACACACACACAGAGACACACACAAAAAGTCCCAGGAGAGATTAGACACCGTGCACTGCGTTCTGAGTCATTTCTACCCGCCCCAGCCCTGAGATGTGCGCAGTTCAGAGAAACAACCGGCGCTTTCTGCCCGCACGTGGGTCCTTGGCACACCCCAAGCTGCATTCTCCTGATGCCAGGAGTCAGCCCTGGCTTTCCCACTCCATCTGCACTGCAGGATGCTGCCCTGGAGCAGCTTCTGAGGATGTCTGGGGTGGGTGGATGTGCCCAACAATGCACCCCGGGCAGGATGCAATACCGATGCCATTCTCCAGCATCACCCATCCCTGTGCCGGCGATGCTGATACTCTGCAGTGGCACTGTGCAGCTCTGCAGAGCCCTCAGAAATGCTGAGCAGTGGTGGGGCCGCTCCTTTGCTCCTTCTCCACATCGGCCAGGTGGTTCCTAGCAACTCCCTGTCTAGTGCCCCTGCATTACTCATGGCAAATAGCAGTGCTATTTGCTCTCAGACAAACCCTCCTGGGGCTTTGTCTGCAGATCACATAAACCGTTTGGCAGCAGCAGAGCACCAGGTGCCCTTCGGTCTCATTTTTGGATCCTCTTTTGATATGACAGATCATATTCCTTCTGCACCCTCTTATCAGACCCCATATCCTGCCCACTCTTCCATCCCTGGGACAGGAATCCGGGGCTGCATCCTGGTCGCTGGAAATGGTGAAACCCAGCAATCCATCAGCACCTGCCTGTGCCAAGAATGTAACTTCTGTCAGTGCCTGGGCTGCTGCCACTGCAGCCCAATCTGTGATCTAAACGCCCAGAGCGTCCCTTCCCATCTCTGACCCCAACCTGCACTCTGCCCCCTCACCGTAGCTCTATCTGCTTGGTGACATTGTTCCTTTCCAGCCTTTCCGGGAGCACACAGTCCTGCAGCTCCAGGAGATTCCCAGGCAGGGATGACTGGAAGGGAGTCACGTCCATGCAGTGGGGAGCGGTGCCAGCAGCACGGCTGTCTGCTCTCTGCCCATTGCTCCCGGACCTGGGGTCTGCCCTTTCTCTCCCAACACGGGGTGATATCTCTTATAATTCCTTGTGCTGAGCGATGTGACAGCTCCCCGTGTGAGCAGAGACCCCACATTGTCTTGCTCCCTCATGAGCAGGAGTGAGCAGTGACCAACGTGACGGAAGGACGGGAAGAATTTGTCATGGAAAGCCACAGCCCCGCTCAAGGACATGGCTGTGGGGCCAGGTGCAAAGCACCCGTCTGTGACACACTGTTTGTTTTGTCCCAAAATATTGTCTGGGGATGGATTTTCCCCTTGGAGTCACCATAGGAAGCAGGTGGGATGAGAGGGGATGTCCCCATTGAGGAATGGCCCTGTGCTGAGGATGAGGATGGAGAGGTGTCCCCAGCCTTATGGGGACTGGGATGGGGCTGGGATGGTGGAGGTCCCAGCAATGGCAGTGGGGATGTGTTCCTCCATCCTCAGCCACTTGGACTGGCCCTACCCAGAGCACAAATCCCAGCTCCCACCCCATCCCTGGGCACTTCTCGACCTCATGCCAAGCATTCCCATCCAAGACCCCAAGACACCTACAGCTCCATCACCCCCATCTGCATGCCCAAACACCAGCCTGATCTCAGAGCCATCCCACAGATGTTTCTGCAGTGCTGGGGCTGCCCTTGCTTTCCTCTTACCCTGCAGTGATTTATAGGGTGCTTCCCACCTCTCTTATCCCACAGTTGCCAGGATGGCACAGAGCGTTGTTCCTCATCTTCCAGCTTTTCTGTGGGATTCTGGGAACAGAGCAGAGGGAGAGGAGCTTCTGGGAGGGGTATCCCGGGTGTCTCCCCATCATTTCCCTCCCACGTGGCTCAAGGTGAGGTTACGGGGCCAAATCATTGCCCAGGGGACAAAGAGACACCCATGTTGCTGCATGAACATGAGCATCCCTCACCTGCTGTCTGCAGGACACGGGGGCCACTGCTGCTTCTCAGCAACAAGTCACCTAGAGCTGCATCCTAATGGCAAACCTTAAATTGCCATTTGGGATCTTGCCCTAAATTGCCTTTTCCTTGAGCACCGGGGGCTTACAGGCCCAGGAGGCAGCTGCCAGTCCCTTGGGATGCCTGACCCACACTGACCCACGGGGCACACACGGCCCACAGCCCCAAACCCACTCTCCTCTCTGCCCCATGCGGTGAGAAAGAAGGTGAAACTAAGCAGAGACCGCACCTAAATCTCCCTTCCTCTGCAACCCTCCCTTTCCTCACCTCGCTGCCGGCTGCGGGCCAGGACGTGGAGCCAGCTGGGTCCTGTGGCCGAGCTCCGCGTCGTGTTTACCCTCCCTTTCCCTTTGTTTTTTCCTCTCCTCCTGTCACTGCCACCCTGGAGGAAGAGAGGGAGAGGCTGTGCTCACACGCTCCGTTAACCCGCGCTGTGATTCTCCCCCTGATGCCTTTGGGAACGGCTCCAGCACGCTGACGGAGCGCTGCGGGTGCCGCCTCGGGATCACCTTCTGCAGATTCCAGCTGTTGGATGAACATTTCACCACTTGGCTCTCTGCACTCCACGATGCTGCTGGGAGCCCTGCGCTGCCTCGTGCTCCTCTCCCTGCTCAGGGAGGGCATCAGTGAGGTCAGGAGGTACTACATTGGGGCCGTGGAGACCACCTGGGACTACGTGCACAGCCAGCTGCTCTCCACACTGCAGGCACCTGTGGGGTAAAGCTCTTTCTGTTGCCATTCTACACAGGGCTACTGGCTTACATGTTGCTGGGTCTGGGTGGGTATACATGCGACAGAGCAGGAAACCCCTAAGTGCCATCCCTTTATCCCACCTGGGATGGATAAAGCTGCAGGGGGAGCACAGACCTGCCCTGCTTTGCTTTAACACCTTGTGCTTGTGATGTGCTGGGAGCTGGGAGCTGCCTTTCCAGCTGCACTTTCTCTCTCCCCTGCTCTGTATCTCAGCTGCTTTGGGGAGATAGAAGCAGAGGTGGAACTCCATTCTCCTCTGCTTCTTCCCACGCTGCAGCTCACAGCATGAAGGCTCTGTGCTGCGCCTGTCCCCACCTTCTAGCTCTTAATCTCTGCCTGCACTGCATTGCTGGGGCTGAGGCTTTTTCTTTTAGGGAATGAATAGAATTTCGAGTGTTGGGGCATAAAAAGGTGTTGGTATGCAGTGAGAGGAGGGAGGAAGGCATGGTGGCTTTGCCTGAGTGCTTTGCAGTGGGAAGAAGTGGCTGTTATGTTGTTTGAGCATTGAGATGGTGGTATTTGGAGACAGAATGCTGTGTGTCCTCTCACTGGATGGGCTCTCTGAGCCTGGGGTGGGGAGTGGAGCTGAGAGATGCACCAGGTGGGTCCATCAGTACCCCTCGGAGGTGCTGTGGGGGGTCAAGCTGGTATCTGCACTGTTTGCTTGTGTGATACTGATGGGACGAGTGCTTGGAGCTGATGGGAAGCCAAAGCTGTGGGTGGTAGGGGGCTCTGCCCCATGTTGCTCCACCAACACCTCTGTACAGCCGCAAGCCGCTCCCAGGCATGAGTCTTTCCCCACCAATGAGAGATGGAGAGGACACAGGAAAATACCCAAAGTGCAGAGAAAGGGCGCACAAAGAAGAGCCACGTGCCTCTGAGCTGTGCCCCGCATATCTCTCACTCCACTGCTTCTCCCTCATGGGATCAGCACTCCATAGCATCCCTGGGAGTGCACCTCCAGGAGGACACCTGCTGTTGCTGCGACCCACCAGGCTGAGCTGCTTTCACCTTCCCAACGAGTTCCATTTCTCCTCTTCCTCTCAAGCACAAGCACAGTGGCCCCGGGGGTCCCAGCTCCGGCTCTGCGCTGCCGGCCACGTAGCACCGACCTGTCTGAGCGCTCCGGCAGCACGGGGTGTTGCCTTTGGCCGTCTCCTGGCTCCCAGAGATAGTGCTGCTAACAATGCCGCTCGGCCGAGCCAGGAACCTCTCTGCTCCTCGGCCGCCCCGGGGTAGGAAGTCGGCGGGGACCGAAGTGCAGGGAGCTGCCAAAGCACTCCGGCCACACGTCGCTGTGCTGAGAATGGCCCTTTCGGTCCGTGCAGTGGTTCTGTCACCCTGGCTGGGACCCCGTGCTGAACCCTGGAGCCTCAGATCTCAGAGAGAGTTCCGTGCTGGGCTTTCTGAGAGATAGAGGATCCAGCCCCGGGATGGGCAAGGAAGGGTCTCCCGACAGCAGTGTGGGGGCGAGCGCACTGCGCTGTCCTCAGTTTCTGAGTCATTCTGGCTCCTTCCTCTTCCCCTCGAGGAATAGTCAGGCAGGGAACTGCTGCCTGCGCTCAGACCTTGCTGTTTCTTCAGTGGGAAGAGAACACCACCTGGTCTTTGCTCCAAACAAAGCAGAGCTGGAGGCGGTCTGTCCGCTTACTGGAAATGGGCTCGGTGCTGGGGCTGGGGCTGATAAGCAGCCTCTGAAATCCCTGGAGAGAGGAGCGGCTTTGTTATCCTGATCAACGTGCTGGACTCCTTCTGGAAAATGAATTTGCTAAGCTGCTTACAGATCGAAAGTGGCCAGTGGAGATAAGTGGAGTGTGAAGTACACTCAGGCATCCTTCATCCTCCAGCTCCAAGGAGTGTTTTCTCAGGGTCTGGCTGGAAATGCCACTTTGGGGAGAAAAGAAAGGCATGTGGGGATGTTGCCCTGCAGTTTTTCTGGGGGAAGCTGAGGAGGAAGGAAAATGGCACACATACAGGTTCTGGGGATGTACAGAGCACGGGGAGCTGTGGAGCAGAGCAGCCCTGTATGGCACTGTGCCATGCACCACTGTGTCTTCTTCCCCTGTGATGAATGCCACGACATTAATCACTGCCACGTCGGCATCTGTGAGCTGAGAAAATATCCTTTCCAAACACACCTGTGGTTGTCAGCAAACAGAAAGGATGCGACAGTGAGCAATCCCAGGCGGGAAAGGGAGGAAGAGGATGGCTGCAGCTGGTCCGTATACTCAGCTTTTCCTTCCTCCTGCAGTGTGTCAGGGCCCCAGGGACCACAGCCTACTATGCCCGGTACCCTCCCAAGGTACAGGAAGGCAGTGTTTGTGGAGTACCTCGACGCATCCTTCACACAGCCCAAGCCCAAGCCGGCGTGGATGGGTAAGAAACACCTACAGTGTGGTGAGCCCAGTGGCCAGACTCATGGTGGATGCTGGTGAAGGCCATCAGCTCCTCATCCAGCAACAGGACCTCAGGGCCCATGGGTGGTTATGCCAGCCCTGCTGCTTGACCTCATCATTTTTCCCCTCCAGGTCTCCTGGGTCCCACCATCCGTGCAGAAGTCTATGACACAGTGGTCATCACCTTTAAGAACCTGGCATCCCACCCCTACAACCTCCATGCTGTTGGGGTGTCCTACTGGAAGGCGTCAGAAGGTAAGTTGGGCGATAGCCATGTGCTGCACCTCCTGCTCTGTGCCTGCCTCCCAGGAGGGGGCACGTCCCTCACCAGCATGGAACTAGATGATCACTGAGGGCTCTTCCAACCCAAGCTGTTCTATGATTCTATGACCCTGCTGCCCACCTACTCCAAGAGAACGGGCTGGCACAGAATTGGCTTAGCTTGGGGAATAGCAAGACAGTGCTCAGCCCAAGGCAAGCCTGTATCGACTATGTGGTAGTATGTGGTTAAACCTAAGATTGGATGCTTAGGACCAGTAGGACCATATATCCTCCAGCACTGGGGCAGGTGGTGTATATGCCCCAACAAGCACAGCTCTGCTCACTGCCCTGAAACCAGCCACTGCCTGCAGAAGTTGGGCTAGCTGAGGGCTTGGGGTGGGGAAGAAGCACTTCTGTAGGCTCTTTGCGTTGGGGAGGATGCTTTGGAGAAATCAGACTGTTCTTCTGGCTGCAGGTGCAGGGTATGAGGATGAGGCCAGCCAGCCAGAGCAGGAGGGTGACAGAGTGGATCCAGGGAAGACGCACACCTACATCTGGGAAATCCAGCAGAACCAAGGCCCCACAGATGGCGACTCCCAGTGCCTGACCCACTCCTACTCCTCCAATGTCAACAGCGTGAAGGACACCAACTCTGGTCTGATTGGAGCCCTGCTTGTGTGCCGGCCTGGTAAGGGCAGCACGGGATGGGGATGGGCCAGGTACAATCCTGAACTGAGAGGCACAAAAACCAAAGATGCCTTCCAGAGGCTGTGTGGCAGTGGGTCAGTGAGCTGTGCTCAACGGCAGCACTTTGGGGGTTCGGCCCTTTCCCCAAAGAGTCCCTTACTGGTGTGGTAGACAAACACTCAGATTTCCTTGCTGGAGAGAACCTGGTTACTTCTTTTCCTTGTGAGATTTTAGACTAGAGATGAAATCTTGACCTGTAGTTGAACCTCATTTATTCATAAGGTGAATTTCTATGGAAGCGTAAATGTTTGTCTTTCCTTCTGATCTTCACCAAGCTATAATCATTTATTGCCAGCCAAGGCACTTTGCCAAACAGGATTTAGTTGGAAGACCTAAAGGAAGTTTTATCAGCAAGGGGAGAGGCAGAACACCCGGGGCACTGCCTCAGCCACACTATCTGTGCCTGTCCTGTGTCCTGATGAACACGGAGATGACGTCTCGACTGTTAACACTCTTTAGGGCGCCAAAAAAAGTGAACTTGGCATGGGATTGGCCCTCTACGGCTGAGCAGTCTCCCATAGGTAGTCGTCCAGACCCCTCTGTAGTCACCAGAGAGGAATGAGCACCTGTGGGGTGCGAGTCAGCTCCCATGTGCTGTCTGCAGCCCAATGACTCGCCACGAGCAATTCCTCCACTGACAGAGCGATGTCTAGACAAGCAGTGCAGACAATGGGGATGATGAAGGGGATGGATGAAACGGATGAAACGGGCTCTTCCAGGTGACTAAGTGATGTGAGAGCCAGTGAGGGGAAGGCAAGGCAGAGTGACCTTTTAGAGCCTGCTGGGGGAAGCTACTGCACAGCCACAGGGCTTGGGGACCGCCTGGTCTTGATTTAACAGTTCTTGGAGGGCAGAAAGCGACTTCCCATGGGAGATGGGCATGGTACTTGTTGACTTGTAAAGAGACCCATCCCATGTCCTTTTGCAGGGACCCTGGTGAGAGATGGGGTGCAGAACATGCAGCAAGACCTCGTGATGCTCTTTGCAGTGTTTGATGAAGGTAACTAAGCTAAGTGAGCCGAGCACATTGGTGTCACCTGCATTCAGCCTGCTCTGGGGCATATGCTTTGGCCACGATGTAGGTGCAGCCATTTGGCTCCTATACTGAGCTCCTACATCTCCTTCCTCCATGCTCCAAACTTGCACCCACCACTCATTCCCTTCTCTGGGCTGAAGGAGTAATGTCTTGTTGTGTGCAGTGCTCACTGCCACGCTCAAGCAAAACCATGGCCATGCCTGCTATGAACTTCCATCAAGCACCTCACCCCCCTGGATTTTGGCTTTCAGGCTGCCTCACCACGGTGGGAAGGTTGCATTTTTCTCAAGCAAGAGCTAACTACATCCTCCTCTCTCCATAGGGAAAAGCTGGTACTCGGAGCCCAACTCCCCAGCCCACAGCAGGACAGAGCTGCATACCATCAATGGTTACATCAACAGTTCACTGCCTGGTGAGCCCTGCTGTGCTGGGGACAAAGGGGGAAGGTGGCACTTGAAATAGCAGAGAGACCATCACATCTCATCTTCTTTACCTTGCCCAGTTAAAGTGAAGCAAGACCTGCTATGTGTGTTCCAAGTGCAGCTGACCTCCTTGGATTTCTCCAGGAGTGGCACTGGTGGCAAAGTTTCATCTCTTATAGCCCTATGAGCTAGGCTGGGGGTAGCATGGAGGACAGGATACAGCTCTCACTGGCCTGGCTCTGGTAGCACCTCTGTAGGGTTTGGAAAGTTTCTATCAAGGGAAAGCAAAGGCTGTCTGTGGTCTCAGTGGATGTAGGAAACAGCAGTTTCTGGAGTTCTTCTGGAAGAATAATAGAATCACAGAATCATTCAGGTTGGAAAAAACCACTAAGATCATCTAGTCCAACAATCAAGAAGATCTAGAGCTGCCTGGTAGTGAAGAATCTCCAAGGGAAACTGGGAAATATCATCAGGAGACACATTACCATCAGCAATCACTCCCTGATGAACCCTTCCCTGAAACCTCCCACCTGGATCTGGCCTTTCTCCAATAAAAGGCAAAAGCAAAACTCCCCTGCATTCCCTGGCATCATGGACACATGGAACTTCAGAGCTGAGCAGACCTCATGGTCTTCCCCTCATGAAGGTGCTCACCTTCACCAGCAGCCCCCAGCTGATGGGCAGATCACGATGGAGAGGTGACAACAGAGAGCTGGTGGCCTCACGACAGAGCCTCCACTCTGTCCCTCCTCTGGCTGTTGGGATCTATTCCAGTCACTTATGGTGCTCAGAGCTAAAACAAAGTGTTTGACTCTGATTGACTTTGTTTGGCTTCAGCTTCCAGGAACTCGTTCTCATTATTCCCTTCCCCATGAGATTACTGAGCTCTTTGGCAAACAGTGATTTCTCTCCAGGAGAATCCTTTTACAAGTCATTTTTTCTCCCATTTCCTAAGTGTGCTGAGCTCTTTGAATCTCTCAGAGGAAGGAATTTTCTCCAGCCTTCAAACAATCCTAGTGACCTCTCTCTGCCCTTTCTGGGGTATTTAAATTCTGCTGAAGACATGATGGAGCCTTGTCTCAGCTGTCCTGTTGGAGCATCAGGATTGCCAGTGCTACGATCAGACAAATATATCCCATTTCCCAGCTCCATGCTTCTCAGAATCAGGCTCTGCATCCTTGACACCAAGAGTGTGGGGTTAGGGCTAGGTTTAGGGACATGGAGATGACTGCTGAGTGCTGTCCTTCCCCCTGGCAGGTCTCACGCTGTGCCACAAGAAGCAGGTCCATTGGCACGTCATTGCCTTGGGCACTGGGCCAGAAGTCCACTCCATCTTCTTCGAAGGCCACACGTTCCTGGTGAGGGGCCACCGTCTCAGCAGCCTAGAGATCTCCCCTGCCACGTATCTCACAGCCCAGACCATGCCAGGAACAGCTGGCTCATTTCGGATATTCTGCCAAATGCCATCCCATCAGCAAGGTAACCTCAGGGCTTAGGGGAAAAGAAGCTCAGGGGACTGGCTGGTCTCTGTGCAGTGCTGTATCTCCAAGGCCATTCCTGTTCAGCCATGTTCTATTGACATGCAACCTGGTCCCTGTCCAGGATGGCATGGTTGACCATGTGATGGTACATTTGATGGAGATAGCAGTGGAGAGATCATCTCCCAGCAGGGCCTGGGACTTACCGATGCAGGTAAGTCAACATGACCCTTCCTACCCAGCTGGCATGGAGGCTGTTGTGAAGGTAGAAGAGTGCCCAGACGAGCTCCAACAGAAGATGGGACAGCCCTCAGACGAACTGGAGTACATGGATGAACCTGAAGAAGAAGAGGAGGAAGGTTATCATGTCATCCAGGTGCGCTCTTTCGCCAAGAAGGATCCTGTGACGTGGACCCACTACATCGCAGCAGAAGAAATGGACTGGGACTATGCCCCCGTGAAGCCACCGTCTCTGGATAGGTGAGAGTGAGCTCCTGTGGCCATGGGGCTGCTCCTCAGGGAGGCAGCCCTGCCAGCTCTTCCCCTTCACCCCAGAAGTTTCTTTTCCTTCCCTGCACAGCAGCCTAGCTGAGGTTTTCTCCATACAGGAAGCACTGGACACTCCTCTAAGGCACGGGGGTGTCCTGTAGGAATGAGAGCATCTAGGTAGAACAAAATAGAACAAGAGCCCATGGCCTTACGTCGTGCAGGGAAGGTTTAGGTTGGATATTAGGAAAAATTTCTTCTAAGAAAGAAGAAGAGGTGATGCACCGGCCCTGGGGCTCCTGCAGTGCCATTGAGTATCACTTGCAGTGTTATTCCCCAGCAGTGTGTGGTGAGATTGCAGGGATGGGTGTCCCACTCCATGCACCAACAGGTCCTGGGCAGCTGGTCCTTGGGAGGTGGAGGTCTTGATGAGGTTCTGGCAGCATCCTGCATGTGGCTGTTTGCTCCTTCTTGCCTTCAGAAACATCAGCAGACTGTTCCTGGAGGCTGGCCCACAGCGGATCGGTTCAAAGTATAAGAAAGTGATGTTTGTGGAGTATGAGGATGCAACCTTCAAGAAGCGCAAGGTGTCATCCCAACCAGGCCAGGGAATTCTGGGGCCTGTCCTAAAGGGTGAGGTTGGAGATCAGTTTAAGGTAAGAGAAATTGCTTTCCATGCAGAGATTGGAAAGGGTACTCTTCCTCCTAACAGCTCTTCCTTGCTACTGGGAGCTTTCCAAGAGCTTTGCATTGCTGCTCCCTGCCCCTGCGTGTTTGTGGGCATGGAGGTAAAGGTAACACCTTTGGCAAAGCCCTAAGAGAGCTATTTAGGGAAGTAAATGAAGGGCTTCATGCAGGGAAGTGGGGAGTGCTTTGAGGCTGTTGCCTGCTGTGTGTGCTGTGCCCTGGTCCTCTGGGGCCTCCTGGATTGACAGAGCCCTTCTGTCTCATATGGAAAGTTAGACTAAAGATAGTAACCTGCCTTATAAACCTGACATTTTCATGCCCTTCCAAAATGTGCAACAAGTGGGTACCTCCTGGAAAGATGGGCAGAGCAGATTGGTAGAAAAGCAGTCATTTCTTCTATCCTGCCTCCTGCTTTGTGGTCCTGCACATATCCAGGCTCCTTTTAGGTGCTGGCAGATACCAATCCCAGTGCACCGGGGTCCAGAACTTCACCCCTACACGGGGCTCCCAGTATCCAGACAGAGCTCAACATCCCCAATGACTGTCTTTGTTTCAGATCGTGTTCAGGAATCTAGCCAGCCGACCATACAACATCTACCCTCATGGCCTCACCAGCGTAAACCCCTACCATGCCATGAAGGCCTCACAAGGTAAGGCTGTAAGCAGGTCATGGGAATTCAGGACATCAGTTGATCAATGCCATTTTCCTGGGCCAAGAGAGCTTTCTGCAGCCCATGTTAAGATGAGCTGCCCAACTAACCCATCCATCCAAGTGCTTGGGACCTCCAGATCCATCTTCATCTTCAACTTCCCCTGGTCTGCTCAGAGACCAGACAAACTTTCCAGTTTCTGAGAGTCTCAAGGGCTTTCAAAGTCAGGCACATGGATCTCCATCCTCATTTGACCCAAGGTTGATCCTGAGTTGGCCCTGGGCTTGAGAAATTTTCTATGCAACTTGTGCCATCCAGAAACCTTTCTGAGCTCTTTTATGAAGTGGGATATCTCTGGAGGAGCAGCCCAGAGCTAACAGATCTGCCCTTGGCTGTGTGTTGGCAGAGAAGGATGTGAAGGACATTCCCATTGCCCCTGGTGAGTCCTTCACCTACAGGTGGAGCATCACAACAGAAGATGGGCCAACGCAGGCGGATCCTCGCTGCCTCACCCGCTTCTACTACAGCTCCATCAACCCGGTGCAAGACACAGCCTCAGGCCTTATTGGGCCCCTCCTGATCTGCTTCAAGAAATCCATGGACCAGAGAGGAAATCAGGTGGGTACTCCCTCCGAGTGTGGCAGAGAGAGCATCCCATTGCCTTAGCAAGCTGGTGCTTTGTCACTTTAACAGGCTGAAATAACGCTGAGGGGAGAAATACTTTGGTAAAACCAAATGTGACTGTCCTGTTGTCTTCAACCCTAACATCAGTTCCAACCCTCTGCCTTCCTCACT
The DNA here is from genome assembly GCF_905368555.1 of Meleagris gallopavo. Classification (NCBI taxonomy): domain Eukaryota; kingdom Metazoa; phylum Chordata; class Aves; order Galliformes; family Phasianidae; genus Meleagris; species Meleagris gallopavo. The sequence continues at coordinate 2,099,849 of NC_139412.1, read as the reverse complement.
CCTTCCTTCTTTCCAATCCCGGATCCCACCCTAGTGTAAAGCATGCTCCCCATGCACCCAGACCAAGGGGCTGATCTGTTCAGACCGCACTCTGGGGCTGATTTGGATGGACCAGCAGCATCCCCTTCCCTCTCTGCTCCCAGATAATGTCGGACGACATGAGGCTGGTGCTGTTTTCTGTCTTCGATGAGAACCGCAGTTGGTACCTGGAGGAGAACATCAGGCGGTTCTGCAGCGATGCAGCCCATGTGGATAGGCAGGACCCCCAGTTTTATGCCTCCAACGTGATGCACAGTGAGTGCAAAGCAGGGAGACCCCAGCTGCTCCCCGCCCCAGGGAAAGGGAAGCTGCATGGCAGCCCCAGGTCTTGATGAACCTCTCACCCCATGCTCTCTTTCAGCTATTAACGGCTTTGTCTTTGACAACCTGCAACTGCAGCTCTGTCTGCACGAAGTCGTGTACTGGTACGTGCTGAGTGTTGGGGCCCAGACAGATTTCCTCTCAGTTTTCTTCTCTGGAAACACATTCAAGCGCAACATGGTCTTTGAGGACATGCTCACCCTTTTCCCATTTTCTGGAGAAACTGTTTTCATGAGTGTGGAAAAGCCAGGTGAGTAACACGGGCTGTTCTACAAACCATCCCAGCAGGGTGGACGGAGCACTTTCAGCCAGGTCCCTGCTGGCTGCTGGGACCTGGCCATGTTTTGGTAGCCCCAAAAGCAGAGGGATGCACAGCTGCTGGAGCAGCAAAGTGAAAGGCAGTGATCAGATTCCTCCAGTGCTGCTCATGGCATCTCATTTACCCACACCACTTTGCAAGAACAGTCCAAGGAAAGATTTGGGAGTTTGATTACTTTGGGGTTTGATAATTTCCCCCTGCTCAGCTTTTCTTTTCCCCTCGGCATTTGCAAAGTGGTGCCGTTAACCATTTCCTTACCAATGGAGGAAGCAGGCTGCTTTACCGTGTGGCTGCACGCTGCTCACGAGTGCTGCGCCAAGCTAAGTCACAGCCAAACACTGCATCCATCCGAGCTCTGCTGATCTGAGGAAGGCCAACAGCAGATGACAGCTCTCTCCAGCGTCAGAGCTGCGTTATTGCATGCTGCTCGGCGGGGGTGTGAGCGAAGCACAGCCTTTCATTGCTTTCTCTTTGAGTAAGAGAGATGAGATGACTGTGTCTGGGGGAGAAGTGTATCTGCAGGCACCATCGCATCTTCGGGGGCGGATCACGGTGATGGCTGTGCTGTCATCATCCCGGGGGTGCTGTGCGTTCTCAGTGCATCACTTCTCATCAGGCCTTGTGGCAGGAAACACCAGCCCTGCTGATGGTGCTTGTTCATTTCTGATGTCACCTGCAGTCCTGATGGCTCCAAGATCCTCTGGGGTCTGTGAGATCACTGGCATGGCCTAGAGGTGGCCTGAAAATGAGGGTCACACTGTCAAGGGATGGGTTGTGGTGGGTTGATGGTTGGACTAGATGATCGTTGTGGTGTTTTCCAACCTTTATAATTCTATCTAATAATCTATTTGATTCTCTTCTGATTCCTCATTGTGAGGGCTGATGGTGTCCTCTTGTCTTCCCCTGAGACAGGCATTTGGACACTGGGGTGCATGAATCCTGATTTCAGAGACCGAGGGATGCACGCCAAGTTCACGGTCACTCAGTGCCAGCTTGAGGGAAGTCCTGATGAGGAAGAGTATGAGGATTACGCAGAGGAAGCCTTTGAGTTCCAACCCAGGGGTTTCTCTAAGAGGAAGAACAAGCTTAGGCCATGTGTGAGCGAGCAGCCCAACAACGTCACCTCTTCCAAAAATGAGACAAGGAAGCCAGCATTGTGCTTGACAGAACCCAGCCATGGGGCCCTCCCACACAATGGCACGAATTCTGGACCCTCTTCCAATGGCACGTCAGCATTTCCAGAGAGCCCACGTGCAGGTGATATTTCCACCTCCCCTCTGCCAGAGACCCACTATGACGTAGTGTCATATGAGTCCTTCCTGGCAGATGAAGAAGAACTGTCAAAAACCATCAGCCAGGACCAAGGTGCTGGGGCACTCCCGTCTGGAAAATACACCAGTGGAGAAGTCCATGGCACTGTGAACTCAAGAGAAGGTCTGCACCAAAGTAAGCCAGCTCCAGAAGATGCTATGGTGGAAAAGAAGGTGACAAATGTCTTAGAAGTACAGGAGCCAGTAAAAGCAGCAGTGATCCAGGCTGGTAGTACATTACAGATGCTGGAAACAGAGACTCAAAAACCAACAGCTCACACAAATGATCTGTGGAACTCAACTGAGTTTGCTGCTGGCAAAGGCCCTCTTCAAGGCACCAGGAGCTCATTTCAACAGGATGACCTGGAGCGCAGTCTGGGACTTCAAGTCACATCTTCAGAGGGTGCTGATGTAATGCCCTTAAATCTCCATGAGTCAAGGGAGGCAAGCAATACAGGACCAACGTTAGGCAGCGACCCTAACTCCTCCTTCACACCGGACAGCCCTTTGGGACCCTCAGCCAGGACAGAGGACATCAGAACTTCTCACAGCCACAATGCAGAAAGCAATCATACCTCCAATGAGTTAGATGCCAGACTGAATAAAAGACCTCACAAAGTGGTTTCACAAAGTTTTAATGAATCTTTGGGAGGGGAAAATGTTTCTTTCTCAGACCTACAACCTGTACAAGAACAAATCCTTACAGACATGAAGAACTCCTTGCCTGCAAACAGCAGCATGGAAGAAGCCAAAGGCACCTTTGCATACAGCAATGACCTGGAGCCTTCCAGATACTTAACAACAGAAGAAAGGGATGAGTTAATCCTGGAGGCAGTGTTTCAGGATGCTATAGCCACTAAGGAGTTGCCAGGGACAGGTAGCCTTGTCCTGCCTGAATCAAACCTTGTGCCCAATGACACAAGGCAATCCCCAAATGCACTGAGCATGGGTGTCCCCGGCTGGAGACCCCGACAAGCCAGGTCCCTGCAGAGCAGAGGCTTTGAGCATGGTCTGGGTCTTCCCAGCCCCACTTCTGGCAGCAGGGAGTCCCTTTCTGTGGGTAATGGAGCAGAGCAGGATCAGCAAAGCAGCTCGCTCCCCACACAGACAGCACTGCAGAGCCAGGCAGTGATGGCAGACAGCAGCTCAGCACTGCAAGATGGTAACAATGCTAGGGATGTGGCCTCAAACTGGGACCCAGCCTCACCAGAGGCAGCAAGGCATGCTGTGGGCTTGCAGAGCCCAGCTTTGGCTCCCATGCAGCCAAGTGGAGGAGCTGCCTGGGGGGATCTGAGGGACAAGCAGGCAGAGGGGAGAAGCCAGTTGGAGGAGGAGACAAATGCTGTGGAGCAACCATATCGAGAGAGGGCCTGGTTCAGTCCCCAGCACCTGGAAGCCAACACCACAAAGGACACTGTGTCTGAGAGCACCTCTGGGCAAAACCCTAATGAAATCCCTACAAAAGTGGCTCCTAAGGAGAACACTTCCCTGCCTTTGAGCAGCCCTGCATTCAACCATAGCACTGTTGAGATACCAGACAAACATGTGCAGGCCAGTTCAGATGGACAACTGGTGCTTGGCAGGAAAAATGTCCCTGGAGAAACTGGGAGAGTGGAAGAGCCTGAGGAGGATGGGGAAAGTGGCAGCACAGTGGGGAAGAGGAACCATGCAACAGAACATGGGGACAGCCTGAACAACAAGACCCTCTCTAGCCTCTTGATGTCAGAATCCAACATCACAGATTATGATGACTATAGCGAAACAGAGCAGGATTTTGACATCTATGAGGAAAATGAGCATGACCCACGCTCCTTCCAGGGGCAGATACGACAATATTTCATTGCTGCAATGGAGGTGATATGGGAGTATGGGAACCAGAGACCCCAGCACTTTCTAAAAGCCACGTAAGTGTTGCTGCCTCTCATGTGTTCCCTTAGCACTGCATGGCACGGCTCTGTATGTAGTCAGCAGCTTGGGACTGCCAGGAGTTCAGGCCTGTGACTATGTGACCCAGTCAGGTAGCCTAGGGGAAGGATGCTCCCAGCCTGCATCCCAGTAAGAAGTTTGATACCTTCAGAGTCCTTGAGCCTCTTTGCAAATGGCTCAGCGATGTGCTAGGCTCTGTCAGTAGAGCAGATCTGCTCCCCTCACTGCCAGATTACTCAGCATAGGTGTGTGTGTGTGATTGCTCAGCACGTAGCTGTGCCCTGAGGACAGAGTCACCTTAACTGTTTAACTCCAATCACTCCTGCAGGGACCCCATGAGCGGCAGGAGGAAACCTCTCCGGCAGTACCGCAAGGTGATCTTCCGAGAGTACTTGGATGATTCCTTCACTCAGCCGGCGATGCGGGGAGAGCTGGACGAACACTTGGGCATCCTCGGGCCGTACATCAGGGCAGAAGTTGAAGATACCATCATGGTGAGTTCTTCCTATAAACCCTGACCGCTCCCCTTGGTTGGCTCTGCTCACTGAGTGGTGGGATCCTTTAGGGTAAAGGGATTGTAAAAAGGCTAATGAGCTTTTGCTTCCCATCCCCTCCGGTGCAGGTCAAGTTCAAGAACCTGGCCTCACGGCCCTTCTCCTTCCACTCCTCACTGCAAGGCTACGAGGAGCTGCAGGGAGGTGAAGCGGTGCAGCCCGGTGAGCTGCGCGAGTACTCCTGGAAGGTGCTGCCCCAGATGGCTCCCACCACACAGGAGTTCGACTGCAAGGCCTGGGCTTACCTCTCCAATGTGGACCTGGTGGGTGGAGAACTGTGGGCAGCATGTCTGGGCTCTGTGTGTGGGGTCAAGGCTTTTCCTATGGTGCTGTGCTTAGAACAGCTGGTGGGTGTGTAGATTCTCAGCTGGCTAGTATAGTGACAAACTTACGCCATCTTTCGCTTCCCTTCCCTTCCTTCCCTTCCCTTCCCTTCCCTTCCCTTCCCTTCCCTTCCCTTCCCTTCCCCCACCCCTTAGTTGTGCCTTTTCTTTGAAACTTGTAGGAATTTGCATTCTGGAGCCCCATAAGCTTACAATTTAGTTGAATTTTGTCCCTGGGTTCCAATGCAAGTGGAGCAAAGTTGGACACTTGCATTGGACACTTGGGATACCGTTTCCCTTGAACGTGCTGCAGAAAGTGGCACTCCTCATGCCATGTCCTGTGTATGGGTTAGAAACCAGGTCAGGACCATCACTTTCATAGAACTATAGGATCATAGAATCATAGAATAGCTGGGGTTGGAAGAGACCCCAAGGATCATCAAGTTTCAACCTCTCTGCCACAGGCAAGGTTGCGAACCGCTAGATCAAGCAGTAGATCAGATTGCCCAGGGTTGCCACATCCCACTCCAACACAAATTTGTCTTGCAGGAGAAGGATTTGCACTCGGGCCTCATTGGGCCGCTGATCATCTGCCGCCGTGGGGTGTTGAACTCTGCTTTCAAGCGGCAGCTGGCCGTGCAGGAGTTCTCCCTGCTCTTCACCATCTTTGATGAGACCAGGAGCTGGTACTTCGCAGAAAACATGAGGAGGAACTGCCGCCCGCCGTGCCGCATCCAGCTGGACAACCCTGACTTTAGGAGAAACCATTCCTTCCATGGTGAGGACCTGGACCTTACCCTTTCCATCCCACGACACATTGGGGTGGAAAGGCTCAAGGGTTCCAGGCCATTCCTGACCGCTGCCTTCCCCAGCCATCAACGGCTACGTGGGGGACACTCTGCCTGGACTGGTGATGGCTCAGCAGCAGCGGATCCGCTGGCACCTCCTGAACATGGGCAGCACTGAAGATATCCATTCTGTCCACTTTCACGGGCAGATCTTCAGCGTCAGGACGAGCCAGGAGTATCGCATGGGAGTCTACAATCTTTATCCTGGTGAGACGCAGCATGTCATGCACACCCCGGCTGCATGGCTTCATGTCTGCACCTGTTTGGATGTGCTGAGGGACAGCAAGGATGGGGAATGAGTCCGACAGAGTCAGGCTCTGCGTTTGCACAGCATTTGGCACCACTGCATTGTGCTATGGCTGGTTAATCCCTTCTGCTCTGCTCTCCATTCCTGGCCAGGTGTCTTTGGGACGGTGGAGATGCATCCCTCACACGCTGGGATCTGGCGGGTGGAGTGCAAAGTGGGGGAGCACCTGCAGGCTGGAATGAGTGCCCTCTTCCTCGTGTACAACCAGGGTGAGTGACCCCTTTGTGCCCAGAGCAGCTCCCTGTCCCCATGGGTTGTCCAGGCAGCATTCCCTGAGTTCTCGTTCAATTCATATTTTGACTTCAGCCCTTGCCAACTATAACACATCCCTGGCAGAGGTCTGTTTGGGGTGAAGGTGGGAGACCGTCTTTATTTGGCTGCAAATATTTTCTCCCAGAGCACGTGCCAAGAGGTAAACTGAGGCACAGAGTGCAATGCTGCCCGATGGCAAGTCGCTCTGATGGAAACTTCCCTGAGAGCAACTGCTAAGTGCACAGGAAACCTCTGGCTCCACTTCCTCCAGAACAACACATTTCTCTCTCTCTGTAAATAATGCAGGGGGAAGCAGTTAACGAGGCTGGTGCTTTATCACACTGTGACAGCCCCTCTCCTCTTCCTAAAGGAGCAGTAAATGTCAGCCAGAAAACATTTCCATAACTTAAAAATCTGCTTAAGATTTCAAAATGCATGTTTTTCCCCAGAAGCATTTGCCATGCAGCAGTGATGCCAAGATGTGACAAGATGCTAATAATAAGAGCTATTACAAGAGGCAAGCAGCTCTGTGCTCAGCAGAGCAGAAGAGAGAGTGTTAGGCAGGTTTCCCTTTAGCAACGTGATATTTGTTTTTTAAAGATGCTGCCTAGCAACAAAAAGGCCCAGGGGTGAGACACAGGTGTAAGGAGGAGCCACTTGTCAGCATTGCTGGGAAATAGAGACATGGGGACAGGAGGTCATGGGCTCAGGGATGGAAGAGCAGCACTAGCATGGCCAGAGATTGATGATGGGACCTTTGCTGTGGCCTCTATCAACCAGCCATCCCTGTTTTTCTCCTTGTTTGCCTGCAGATTGCCAGAATGCCCTGGGCATGGCCTCGGGCTACATTGCAGACTCCCAGATCACGGCATCAGGGCAGGAAGGTGAGTTTGGTGTGGTTGTTGGGGCTGGGTCTGATTCAGCACGCACAACACAAGCATGGTCAAAGCTGGACTTGAGCAAGTCCCCTCCATCCATGCCCACGTCAGGGTCCCACCTGGGACCTGAAGGTGCCTCCCCATTGCACCAGGGCCGTGTCACCCTGCTTGAAGCTGCTGACCTCTCAGCAGGGCGATACTCAGGGCTCATCCTGCAGGTGGGCAGCTCACCACTTCCTGCTCCTCATCCCTGTGCACTCTCCTTGCAGGGCCATGGGCCCCTAAGCTGGCCAGGCTGCACAACTCCGGCTCCATCAACGCGTGGAGCACCGGTGAAGGCAACCCCTGGATCCAGGTGAGAGGGGTTCTGTGGCCATGGGTACTGCTGGGGACAGTGCCAGAGCACACACTGTCTGGTGCAGCCCGCAGAAGGACCCACATACGGCCATCAGAATTGAACCCTAATTTCATTCCCAGGTGGACCTTTTACACCTCAAGATCATTCATGGCATAAAGACCCAAGGGGCTCGACAAAAGCTCTCCAGTCTCTATGTCTCTCAGTTTGTTGTCTTCTACAGCCTTGATGGGCAAAGGTGGAAGAAATACAAGGGCAACACAACCAGCACGCAGATGGTGAGCAGGGATCAGTACCAGAACTGATTAAAAAAAACCGAAACAACAACTTGGTGAATATATAGAAAGTTCATTTGCATAGGCCCTGAGTTTCTCCCCCTCCATTCTTCAGTGGTTTGCCCTGATTTGCCCCATTCACATTTCTTTGGTCTGAGTCACACTTCAAAATATTCCCTGAGCTGTTGTTCTCTTGTAAGGATGGTGATAAGATACAGAAGCGCCAGACCGAAATGATCTTGTCCATGCTGATCCTTGTCCTGTCTAGCTCTTTCCACCGACACAACAGCCCCTTTTTAACCCCTTCCCTGCAGATGTTCTTTGCAAACGTGGATGCAACCACAGTGAAAGAAAATCGCTTCAACCCTCCAATCATAGCCCGTTACATCCGCATCAGCCCCACTCACTACAGCATCCGCACCACGCTGCGCATGGAGCTCATTGGTTGCGACCTGAACAGTAAGTCCCACCTGGGACACCCAGCACCGGTGCTGGGGGCTGATCCAGATGGCTCTGCTGAGTGCTCAGATTTGGGATTCCCCATGTTTCAAGTCCCCTCAGATAGGAAGGAGTTGGCAGGAGATGGTGCTGGGGGAGCCAAGCTGGAAAAATGGCTTTGTGTCTTTAGAGATAGCAGTAGCAAAAGCAGGGCAATAGGGCCCTCACCACTTTGTCCTGAAGCACAGGAAACTTTGGGCAGCAACTGAGCTGATAGCTGAGAAGGTGCCTCAGCCTGGGGAACAGGGAACAAGCAGAGAGATGTGCTATTGGCTTTTTGCTCGGAGACCCTTTCTTTAGCTTTGCACAGAGCAAGGCAGGTCCTTACGGGTAGCAGCTCTGTGATGGCACCCACAGCAGGCAGATGCACTTGCACTCCAGTTTATGCGTGTCCAGTGTGTCTCCAGTCATCCTTCCCCTTGAAACGAGTTTGTCCTGGCAGACAGACAAATACTCCAGATTCCCCCTAGATAAAATCTCCAGGGAGAAGAGAAGGTGGGAGGAGTGGCAGGTGTCATTTGTCACTGCCCAGCCAGAGCCATGCTGCAAAGGCACTGAGCAGCACAGCGATGGTGCTTCAAAGCACAGGAGATGCTGTGAGCAGGAAAGTGTGTGGAGGGCAGAGGGAGGAGCGTGCAGCTAGGATACATTTCCATGATGGGTGTCTGTTATCCCTTCTGACAAGTTGCTTCTCTCTTCCAGGCTGCTCCATGGCCCTGGGAATGGAGAGCAAAGGGATCCCTGACCAGCGCATCTCCGCGTCATCCTACAGCTCCAACATCTTCTCCAGCTGGTCACCCTCCCAGGCCCGCCTGAACCTGCAGGGAAGGAGCAATGCATGGAGACCAGAGGTAGCCCAGCAAGGAGACCCCAGGCAGGCAGCCGGGGCATGAAACAGGCAGGCTGGGTGCTCACTCCTCTCCTGGCCAGGGCACCTTGAGTAGTGGTTCAGCCACACATACCAGATGCAGACAGGTTGCCCCCAGCAGCTCTAACCCTGATGGGGTGGGTGAAGCCCAGGGTGGCATGCAGGGTCAGCTTGGCTTCAGCTGCTAGGATTTTTTTTCTCATTGCTGCTGGTGGTGATGCTGAAGGGTAAAGGCAATGTGTCTTTCCTCAGAGCAACAGCCCCAGTGAGTGGTTGCAGGTGGACTTTGAAGCAACCAAGAAGGTGACTGCAATCATAACCCAAGGTGCCAAGTCTGTCTTCACTCACATGTTTGTGAAGGAGTTTGCTGTTTCCAGCAGCCAGGATGGTGTCCACTGGAGCCCAGTCCTGCATGATGGCAAAGAGAAGGTAGGCAGAACTGCAGCATCTCTGGGGCAGCAAACATGCCCACAGCATTTTTGTAACAGCAGCTAACCAAGCTGTGCTTTGTTCCACTCTAAAGAGTTCACAAGAGGCTCTTGTCCATGTTGGTTGTGCCCTCAAGCCACGGGCTCTCTGCACCAGAGCTCACCAAAGCAACCAGCACCCCACAGACTCCTCTCTCCTTTCCAGATTTTCAAGGCAAACAGAGATTACACCTCCACAGTGCTGAACAGCCTGGAGCCACCGCTCTTTGCCCGCTATGTGAGGATACACCCCCGCCACTGGCACAACCACATCGCCCTGCGGATAGAGTTCCTTGGCTGTGACACCCAGCAGGAGTACTGATGGGCAGTGCTGGCCCACGGACCCACATCCAGCAGGACACTGAACTCTCACTGGGGCCGGAGCTGGCCCTGTGTGTCCAGGAGGTGCTGGTGGCATCAGCAGAGGTTTCTCTGCTCCCATTGCTGTGCTAATGGCTCCTGCTGACAGGGCGGACTGTTTATCATCATTCTCTTCCTGCTCCTCATCTACCCCATGCCGTGTAGTCAGACGTAATGCTGAAGAATTAAACAGTAATTTTCCAGTATCTCTGCACTTTCTCCTCTTCTCCAACCTTGGAGTCCCCAGGGGCTCAGTCAGCATTACCAGCAGCCGGTAATTAAATAATGAGCCCCAGCTATCCTCAGCTTTGTTTTCCACCAGCACAGCCCTGGAGGAGGCAGTGGCAAAGATAAGGGCTGGGGGCAGAGGCCCCACTCCCCTCCCCAGAGCACATTTCACAACCAGTGGGGATCCGGATGCCTTGCCTGGAGGCAGTGCTTGCACAACTCAGCTCAGCACTGGGCTTTGGCCCTCAGTTCCCTTAATCTCCTTCCTATGCTGTGCTGACATGGCTAGATACCACCCTGGGGCTTTTTAGGGCTGGCTGCAGCAATGTTCTCCTTGTTTCTGACTGGAAGAGCTCTGTTGGTGCATTGGTGGCTTTGGTTGGACATTGCCCATGCCAGTATGCCCAGCACTGGGGAACACAGGAAGGTTCTGGTCAGATGGTGCCAGCTGGAAAACTGGTCTCACACCCCTCTTCCCACACTAGTAAGCAGTCAATCTGACAGCACTGCTCTGTCCCCAGCACTGAATCCATTCCCGGAGGCCCCAGAAGGGCCTCTGCCTGCTTCTCATCCTTTCTGCAGCTCTATTTCAGGAGGAGATGCCCACAAAGCCTGCCCCAGCCCCAGTAGGACTCAGCTCCTCGCAGCATCGCAGGGCAGGTACACAGCGGCAGCTCCTCTCCATAGGGCTCTGTGGGCTTCAGCCCCCTTCCCATGCTCACAGCCCCATGGATAGTTCTCCCCCTCCTTATTACCTGCTGGTGGACATCTCCTGTCCCAGCAGTGCTCAGGGAGTTTTCAGTTGGTGTGAACCTTCTGGAATGATACTACCTCAGAAAGGTCCGGAGCATTGTGGGGCAGGTGGTGGCCATGGCTTTTGGGGTGCCTACCTCTCTGCAGCGGCAGCGTTGCCTACATTGTGCCAGAGGCTGTGCCTGTCCTCCCCCTGTGAGTGTGTGAGTGCTGGGGGAGGGAAGGGGCCCGGCAGTCCCCAAACCAGTGGAGATCAGAAGCTGATGTTTTGATGGAAGCGCTGCTGAAAACCCCACGCATCCTCCTCATGCATTGCTGCACAAGGAGCCTTTGCTCCTGTAATGATTACATTACAGCCCCAGACATGAGGTGTAATTACCCTTTGGCTTAATTGCATTCTGACAGTAATCAAGCACATATGGAAGCAGACACTGCCTGGTGTGAGCAGGCCTGAAGGGAGGAGCTGGGACCATAAGCTTCTCAACAGGGAGCATTCCCACCAGGGGACCCGGTGAAAGGTCTTTCCTTCAGCACAGCAGGGCAGAACCTGCTGCATCAGGCCCTTGTCAAGGAAGCATAGTTCTATCCACAGCTATCTCAGTAGGCCAGGCTGAACCTGATCAGCTGAAGCTTAAATGCCCTCCCAGAAGCAGGCTCAGATGCAGTCCTATAGCAGCAGGACTGGCTGCTCTGTATGATGGGAACATGGTCCCTGGCCCCACCATTGGATGCCCAGCTTCCTGCCTCCAGAGACAAGCTGCTCTGCACAGATGTCTGGTGACATAGGATTAGATGAGAAGAAATGCTGCCCACAACAGGGCCTTCTCCGGATCACTTTTCAAAGAGGAAACAGCTGAAGCCTCTATGGGCAACCAAGCAGCCTTTGCTGGACAGCCCTCAGGATGTTCTCCAGCCGCCCAGCACACAGTGAGAGAGCTGGGATGGGGCTGCAGGGAGCTGTGCCAGAGCCTGCCAAGCTCTGGCATCCATTACTGGAAGTGTCTCTTGACGTTTATCTTGTGAGGAATGGAAACCAGATGCCATTTCCTCCTGGCGCGATGCAGCTCTCAGCTGCACTGTAGCTTTCCCCAACCCACAGATGTTTTTGTGCAGAGGAAGGACTGGAGCAGTGCAAAGTGCTCTGCCTTGTCCCATGTGCTCTGCAGATGCCTCCAGGCCAGCTGAGCAGGGCTTGGAGGAGGGCAGTCCCAGCAGAGCCCTCCAACCTCCTGAGCACATCTGTGGGTGCTGCATGCTATCAGGGCACTTCTCAAGGCCCTCAACCAAATTTGTTACTTTCTCATAGCGCTCTGATTTTACAGCCGTCCTCCCAAGTAGCCCTGCAGACAAAGACCAAGACTCAGGGCCCAACTGAAAGTCACTGCTCAGCTGTGTGAGGCCATGGTCCTGCGAGCTGTCTTGTTCCTGATCGCCGTGCTGACCGCCTTATTCTGCCAACACGTCTCCAAGCACAAAACCACCCCCCAGCTGGGCGGGGTGATGCAGAGGATGAGGCTGGCAGACCACCAGGGGAGATACTTGGATAACACATGGAAGGTTATCATGAAGGTTCCTCTCCTTCGTGCACGGGACAGGAAAGGCTCCAGCCAGGTGATCCAGCGTAAGTACACTGCAGTGCTTTGTGTAGCACCTCTGCACAGCAACATGGGGGAAGAAGGCCCTGACCCTGCTTCAAAATACGCTCAAACCCAGGAAAAATGCACTGATATTACTGGTGTTTCTCTGCTCTCTTCCTCACAAAGACGCGTCTCTTCTCAGGTGTCCGTCGGTCCTGGGTGGAGGATTACCTGGGTGACGTGTGGTCTCACTTCGCTGAGAACTTCCCCATAGCCGTCCTGTACGTCTTCCCCATCACCGTGCTGATCCTGCTCCTCCTCTGCTGCCTCACGTATGTGTGCACATTGCACACCCCCTGGTGCTCCTGTTCTGAAGGAGCTGTGTTTGCTGGGTCACAGCTCTGCAATGCCCGCTGTGCCAGCACAAGGCAGCAGGGAGGAGGTGCTCCTTGGGCTCCTTGTGTTTTTTAGGGTAAATATGGAGTGAGGTGACCTGGGGAATTCCGAGAGAAGTGGCATGGCTACACTGAAAGAAATTCTGGTGCCTTGATGGAGCGCAGCTCAAAGAAGCCTCCAAAACTCCAGGAACCCCGAAGCATTGTGGAAGGGCCAGGAGCAGAACCACTTTCCTCTTCCTTTCAGATGATTTTAAAGATTCTCCCAGACTGAATTTCCCTCCCCCACATAAAGTTCAGACTTCACCTGAGGCTCTGCTGAGTTATAACCAGAACACAAGAGGTTCACTGGGGTTCATAGAATCGTTAAGATTGGAGAAGACCTCTCAGATCCCCAAGTCCAACCCCAACCCATCCCACCATGCTCATAACCACATCCCTCAGTGCCACATCCCCACTGCTCTGGAGCACCTCCCGAGACAGTGACCCCACCACTCCCTGGGCAGCTGAGCCAATGCAGCACCGCTCTTTCAGAGAAGCTTTCCCTAATATCCAACCTGAACCTCCCCTGGTGCATCTTGAGGCCACCACCTCTCATCCTATCGCTGTTACCTGGGAGAAGAGGCCAACCCTCACCTCACTACAACCTCATCTCTGGGAGTTGGAGAGAGCAAAGCATAGAATCATAGAATTGCTCAGGTTGGAAAAGACCTTAAAGATCATCAAGTCCAAGCTCAACCCAACCATACTACCCTAACTCTAACAACCCACTGCTAAATAACATCCCTGAGCACCACATCCAGATGGTTTGCATTCAGAAGATCCAGGTTAATGTCCTGTTGGCTTTAGCATGTGTTGGAAACTGGGAGTTTAACTCTTATTTAAGGCTCTGAAGGCCTTTGGTTTGGGCAGCAGTTTAATCTGAAGTTTCTAGGTTATGGTGAGGGGTGGTAGGGAGGTTGGTGGTGCAGCTAGGATGGCGGTAGTGGTGTTTGATGCTTTGTTAGGGTGTCATAATTTTATCACAGAATCACAGAATTGTAGGGGCTGGAAGGGATCTCTAGAGATCATCGAGTCCAACCCACTGCAAAGCAGGCTCCCTGCAGCAGGCTGCACAGGTAGGCATCCAGCTGGGTCTAGAATATCTCCAGGGAAGGAGAATCCACAACCTCCCTGGGCAGCCTGTTCCAGTGCTCCGTCACCCTTACCACGAAGAAGTTCCTTTGCATATTGGTGCATATCTTCCTATGCTCAAGTTTATGGCCATTTCCCCTCGTCCCGTCCCCACAGACTGCTGAAAAGAGGTTGGCCATGTCTCTTTGACTCCCACACTTAAGATATTTATAAACGTTAATAAGATCCCCTCTCAGTCTTCTGTTCTCAAGGCTGAACAGACCCAGTTCCCTCAGCCTTTCCTCATGGGGGAGACGCTCCAGGCCCTGTATCACCTTTGTGGCCTTCTGCTGGACTCTCTCCAGGACATCCCTGTCTTTTTTGTACCTGGGAACCGAGAACTGGATGCAGTACTGCAGGTGAGACCTGACCAGGGCAGAGCAGAGGGGAGGATCACCTCCCTTGACCTGCTGGCCGCGCTCCTTATAATGCACCCTAGGAACGCACTGTCCTTCTCGGCCACCGGGGCACACAAACCACATTTTATATATGCGTTCAGAGGAGCTGGGGGAAAGTGTAATAATTGGGCGGTACGCGAGGCAAAGGCAGAACAGCCAAGGAGGGACGGCACCGGACTGACTGCGGCTGTCGGGTTACCTCCTGCTTGGATAACGAATCATTCGGGGCACAACCCACCGCCCTTCGACCCTCGGGACCCCAAGCAGACCGCCCCAACGCCGATAGGGGCTCCTCAACGTCCGGCCCCGAGGCTCCGCCCGGCGCTGCGCAGCCAGACCGTCCTCGTCCCGCCCCGCGCCGGGCGGAGCGTGCGGCAACCGCGGAGCTGCTGGAGCCGGCTTGGTACGGCGGGGCCGGGCCGCTCTGCTGGAGCCAACGGAACCGGCTGCGGCTGCTGGCGGCGCGCCGGACCGGGGGGATGACGCTCAAATCGAGCCGCGGCGGCGGAGGGGGAAGCGGCAGCATGAGGACGGCGCTGTCCGACCTCTACCTGGAGCACCTGCTGCAGAACCGGGCCAAGCCCGAGGTGAGCGCCGAGCGCCCGCGGACCCCGCCGGAGCCCCGAGACCCCCGGCTTGCCCTGGAGCCGGCTTAGCGGGGCTGGGGGCGGGGAGGGAGCTCGGCATCCTGCCCGTGTGCTTGTTTTGCTGCGAAGTTGCGGCTGGTCTGAGCTGGAAACGGGAGCGGGAGGGGATCCGGGGCTGCGGCGCAAACAGCGCGGGGTCGTTCCTTGCTGCTGTCATTTGGGGTGAAGGGAGAAGGGCAGAGCGGCAGCCCGTGGCTGAGCCGTGCTGTCCGCATAGGGACGGGGTTTCTGTGCTGCCTCTGAAAGCAGGCAGGAGATTCCCACCAAGCTGCTTTCGGCTCATCCAGGGCTTCCAAAGGAGGCTTGTCCGGTCTGGCCCGTGCTGGTGGTTTGTTTGTGTGCTTTTTATGGCTCAGAGCTGGCGGAGTGCTGTAAAAAATAAATAGAAGAAGCATTTGGAGCAAGTGCTGCTGAGAGGAGCTTCTCCATCCATCCCTGGAGCAGGGATAAATCAAACCCCCATGCAGTGCTGCATGCAGAACATAGGAGCTGGCCTGCAGCTGCCCACTGCCACGGTGCATTTGTTCCAGTAGGGATAAAGAGGAAGGTGACCAGCTGGGAGCTGTTAGGAGGTGCTCCATAGGGCTGGCTCCCGGCTGTGTTGTGTATCTGGTTGTGTGCTCATTCCTGCAGCATGCTGGCCACGCAGGGTGGCAGGGACGTGGCAGCAGTTCTCAGGGCTCTGGGTCGGGCTGGCTGCTTCCCAGCTCAAATCACACAGAGGTTCCTCTTCCTGCTGCTCCCGATGCAGCAGGGATCCCAAACCCATGTGAGTGGAGGCAGTCGTGGCTAGAAAACAAGCAGAAGTGCAGGAGGCTGCAGCCCTCTTCCCTTCAGCTCCTTCACGTGCCCGCCTGGCTTTTCTTTTTCTATTAATGGCAAATAGAGATTTGCCAGGGAGTTGTGGGCTTTGCTCCCAGTGGTGCTGCTGGCTTGCAGGGTGACCTTGGGCATGCCACCTAATCTGTTGTGACTCAGTTCTCCAGCTGTAAAATGGGCAGCGGGTCTGTTGTTTAGGAGGAGGGCCCTTCTCAGAGCTGGGGGTGTGGAGGGGACAGCGTGTGACCCTATGGCAGCATCACGTGGCATCAAACCAGTGCCATTTCCAGCTGTGGTCCCTCTTCTGAAATGACTGTGGGTGAAATAGTGGTTGGGAGCTGAGCAAAACTCCTCCTGGGTTTGACCAAAATAAATGGTGGGGGTGTAGGACTGGCTTCGGCTCTTTAATCATAAATGCAGTTTGTGCTGTTCCAGGCTGTGTGGCTGCAGGGAAAATGCCACTTGGAAGGCGGGGAATGGAGTGGCTGTGCTGCTCCTCAAAGCCCCATCCATTTTACTGGCTGTCCCTCGGAGGTGGCAGGTTTCACTGACACATCTGGAGGGCTGCGTCGGCCTTCCCTGCTGGGAAAGCAGTGCCTCAGCAGAACTGATGGGGCTGCTTGGGAATGTGGCCCTTCTCTACCACAGCGCTCAGTGAGCTGCAGTGAGGGCAGCATCTTCTGCCCCCCACAGCCACTTGTGTTCTTCCTGCTCCTCTGTTCCCCATCTGCTGTGGCCTGTTGACATAGCTGTGTCTTTTCCCAGTTTCAGTAGCATAATTTTGTTTGATTTGAGTGGGTGTTGTTTTTTTTTCTTTTTAAAATGGACCGTTTTGCTGGAAGATGTCTTGAGTGAGGTCTGCTCCAGGCTGACCTGAGTGGGCAGCAGCCTCAGACCAGAATGAATTACTACTAAATGTCCACATGCCCACCTCTCCCCCCATTTTGTATTTGCTAGTCATCTTTTGTTTGTTGCTGTGCTTTTTAGACACCCCAGTGCATGCATTTGTTGCACAGTAGTAATGCTCTCAGGCAGGAGGAGAGGCTGCTGGGCCAGCACCAAGCAGAGCAGATCCAGGTTGAGCCACCCCA
Organism: Meleagris gallopavo; assembly: GCF_905368555.1. Taxonomy (NCBI): domain Eukaryota; kingdom Metazoa; phylum Chordata; class Aves; order Galliformes; family Phasianidae; genus Meleagris; species Meleagris gallopavo. Next base: position 2,082,868 of record NC_139412.1, on the reverse strand, counting down.
GGGCAAGGACGTGCCCAAGGCTCATGTCCTGGCCTCCCCTGCACGCCCCACAGTGATTATGTCCAGATGAAGGGTGGTGGTGCTGGAGGAAGCTGGCATTTTGCTGCTTGACATAACTGGGGCTGCTCTGCCCTCCTTCCTCTCTGTGTGCTGCTGTGCTTTGAGGGCCCAACCAGCAAAGCCAGCAGCACCTGACCTTTCTCCATGTGCTCTCCACGTGCTCTTCTGAGACCACCTCATACTGAAATCCCCTGGTGAGGACAGCAAGGAGAGCCCAGGAGCCAAGCCTCCAAGTATGCCCTTTGCTCCAGAGTGCTGCTTCCCCAAAGTGCTGCTTCACTCTCCTGTAAATGAGAGTTAATGTTTGATTTCCAGCCTTCTGACCCAAGTCATTCTATGATTCCCCCAGTGATGTGCAGCCCAGCCTAGCAGCAGGAACAACCCCAGAGGGTGACACTGACCCTGCCCAGGATTCTCACCAAGGGTTGCTTCCCTCTCACCGCATTCCCTGCTGGCACACGTGGCCCCAAGGGCTGCTGTCCTCCCGTCACCCTTGTGCCTCTTGCAGAAGAGGAAAATGGTGGGCTGTGCCTGCATGGCTGCGGAGCCGGTGGCTGTGCCTCCCTGCACCTCCGTGCCCTGGCTGAGCCCAGGGCTGCGTGGAGCTGGCGGTGGCTGCGGTGCTGGCTCCTGGCAGCATGCACAGATGCTTCCTGTGGAGCAGTGACTAAGTAGCAGGGGTTGGCCTGCGTCCAGCACGGCTGCAAAGCCTCCAGAGGTCACGGGCTGAGCTGGCCAGGAGTGTGACGGCTGCTGGGAGAGTTCATGGAAAGCAACATGGGCAGACAGCTTGTGTGCACTGAATGTGAGCCGTGCATCTCCCACCTCCCGTACCCCTCTGCTCAGTGCTGGGACTGTCACGTGCCACCCTGACCCCACCTGTGAGCCAGGCATGTCCCCATCCCTGCCCGGCAGTCACTTGGTGCAGTCACTTTGGGAATGGACGGGCTGTTCCCAGGGTCTCTGGAGGTCCCTTCTGGGACAGAGCTGCCATTGAGTGACCAGGGGCTGTCTGTGATGACAAGGCTTGCTCTCCAGGGCAACCAGGGTGACACTGGTGCTGTGTCAGCGTCGAGGGCTGGGTGTTTTCTCCAGCTCTCAGCAAAATGCAAAGGTCAGGGCCAGGAGGCTCAGCAGGGATGGGAACTCCCAGCCGTGGAGCAGACTCTGCCATGTCCTGGGTCAGCAGGCTTTGCTGAGCCCAGGGTTTGAGGCTGGGGACTGTGTGGTGTAATGCTTTCCCAAGGCACGAAGGAGATAAGTGTGATCTGTGCTGACTCAGATCACCTCAGAGGCACTTTGGCCTCGAGCAGGGCTGGAGGAGTTTGTTCACTTCCTCCTCCTCTTCCTCACACCCACTCACCAAGAGCAGAGAACTGAGAGCACCAGCACTACTGGATCCTGCCTGCTAGCAGCTCACCTCGCTGGGGCTGGCAAGATGTGAGCTCTTTTGCCCTCTGAGCCACTGGCACTCCTCTGGGCCGTGATTCAGCCTCCTCCTCCTCCGTGGTTAAGCCATTGGCAGCCAGAGATAGTGTGTGATGTTGCCTTTTTGCCCTGAGGAGGAGGCTGTTGGGCTCTGTCAGAAGTAGCTTAGAAGGATAAAAGCATATCACACATCCTCACTGGTGCTGCACAGCACACACAGCTCCCTCTTTGCTTGTCCCTTTCTGCCAATGCCTGTCCTGGTACAGCCACAGGCCCTGTCACCCTTGGCCCATGGGGACGTGGCTCTGCACCTTGCTGGTTGCACATTGACCTAGATGAGGAAAAGCAGAGTTTGCAAACTGAGCGAGAACAGAGCCTGACCCCAGCGCTGTCCCTGTTCCTTGGGGATGAGTCCCATACTGCTCTGTTGGCTCTGAAGCTGTCCTGGGCTGTGTGCTCTGCAATGAGCCGAGTGCTGCTGCAACACGCAGCAGTGTTTGGGACCTGCTGCTGCAGAAGATGACCAGCTGTGGACTCCTGACTTCTGGTACCTGTAGCTTTCCCAGACTTTTCTTGCCTCCTGTATTTCCCAAGCTACTGGAAAACTACTGATCAAGCCCACATACACATCTTCAAGGGTGAAGCTTTTGTGTTCTTTGTCTGTCCATGCTCTCGCTGTCCTCTACTCCAGCACATGGGTCTCTACTCTCCCTGCTGTGCCCGGAATGCTAACATTGCCAAGTGGCTCAGCCCCACACAGGTGGAGTTCCTAAACCCCGCTCTCTGTTTTGCCCTGACAGGCCGTCACTCAGGCCCCGAATGCTATGACTGAGGACATTTACACCAATGGCTCTGCCACCCTGGGCAGCCCTTCCCACAGCAACGGCCGTGAGGTGCGGAAGATCCGCCTGGTCCAGTTTGAGAAGGTGACAGAGGAGCCCATGGTGAGAGCTGGCAAGATGCCCAAGGCTGGTGGCACCGAGGGGGGCGGAGGGCAGGTAGAGCTGCACCAATGGGTTGGCCTTGGGGGAGGCAGGAGATCGCTGGAGCATCGGCCATGGGAAGAGGGTGCTGGATGCTGCCTGGGATCTGGAGTGAGCCCCGCCAGCGGGTGATGCCGTGTGCCAAGAGGAGCAGTCATGGATTTTCCTGTCTTCCAGGGAATCACGCTGAAGCTCAATGACAAGCAGAGCTGTATGGTGGCCAGGATTTTCCACGGGGGCATGATACACAGACAAGGTAACAAGCCAGCTTTTCCCTGTGACGTGGGCATCTGTGTCCTTTCCTCCACCAGGAATATGTCAGGAACTTAGGACTCATCTCTCTGCATGGCTGGCATGTTAATGCATTGGAGGCTTTAGAGAGAAATGAAGGGCTGGGGGCAGGGCTCTCGCAGAAAGGAACCTGAGACCCATCTGTCTCCATCCCGTGATGGGGTGACTGTAACTGGAGAAGGATCATGCCCCAGAGACTGTGGGAGAAACTCTTCCCATTCCTAAAATGCACAGATGGGACAGGCTCTGCAAGCCAAAGGGCCAAAAGAAATTAATAGGTGCCACTTTGTGATTTTGGTTCTTGCCAGAGGAGCATGGAATGAGATGTTCTGTGCTTATTTGAAGAGGCCCATTTTCCAGCTTTGGGTCCAAATGGGAAGTCTGAGTTTATCCCTGCCAAAATAACCCAGGAGCTGTTCCAGTAATGCTGCTAGAGCCTGATTTATAGCAGTATATCTGAGGCTGCAATCTGGCTGGATATATAAACTGAAAACACACGAAGTCAAGAATGCCTTGTGTTCAAGGGCCCTGAAAGGAGACTGTCGCTTGGCTTCAGGTGAACCTTGGGGTTGGGTTTGAATAACTCTGGAACAGGTGATTTGACCAGTATAGATAACCTGATAACCTTCATAGTGGACAAAGCGTGTGTGTGGGGTGGTGGGTGCTGAATTCATTCCTCTTGTGCCTCAGTGGTAGGTGATGTGTGCAGCTCCACAAGTGCTGCTCAAGCTGGCATCGTGGTGTCTGGGTTACAGCTTGTAGTGTCAGGAGTGAGTGGCTTTTATCCAGTCCTGCATTTTCATGTTTCTCCCGTTGCTGGCAGGCTCCCTTCATGTGGGTGATGAGATCATAGAAATCAATGGGCAGAGTGTGAGCAACCACTCAGTTGACCAGCTGCAGAAGATGCTGGTAGGTATTTGTGTTTGGCAGGGCTGTTCCCAAGGAATGACCCCTTTACCTGCAGACATGCATGTTGGTTGAGCATTAATTCCCACCTATACATCAGAGCCAAACTCATCGCTGCTTGTAGCAGGAGCTGGGGCTGCCATCTTGGGGTGCTGTACTATGGCCAAGTGCTCAGCCCTTCCACATAGCATCTTGTCTTTGCCTCCTGAGAAGGACAGTTGACCCTGGAGGCCCTACCGAGTCTCCAGATGTGCTCATCCTCATAGAACATGCAGGATTTGTGAAGAAGGAGCAAGGGTCCAGCACAGAAAGAAAGCTTGAGGGAAACATTTCCATCATGCTGGCCGAATGGGCCTGTCCTGTCAAGCTCCTTGCTGGGGCTGCTGGGCTGGAGATGGTTCATTCTGGTGATGCTTGGGTGCCTTGCTCCGTGCACAGGCTGCTGCTGTTGGGCTGCATTCAGGTCTACATCCTCCAACTCTTCTTTCTCCCCTTCCTTTGTTCACTAGAAAGAAACCCAGGGGATGGTCTCAATAAAAGTCATTCCCAACCAGCAGAGCCGCCTCCCTGCTCTCCAGGTAAGTGCAGCTTCCAGACCCGTGGCTGTGGGGCCGAGTGGGACCAGAGCAAACCATGGGGATTGGTGCTGCCCTGTTCCCTTCCCTGAGCTACTGAAGGAGAAAGGGACCTGGCCTGTGCAAATGAGCAGATGTGTTAAGCAGATGTGTGCGTAGAAGCATGCGCCAGAGGTAAATGTGTGCAGTCTTTGATAATGCAAAAGCAGCTGTGTGCGTGCATCGGGAAGCACGAGAGCCTCCTGTCCCCTGTGAGCACTGCCATGACAGCCTTGCAACTGCTTTCTTTGGGGGGTTGGACTCGATGATCTCTGGAGGTCCCTTCCAACTCCTACGATTCTGTGATTCTGTGATTCTCTGCTGCGGGGTGATGGCAGAGCCTCCAGGTGCAGCACAGGGCACGTGCCTATGCCGTCACTGATGCTTACTGCCTCAGCTGCGGGCCGAGTGATGTAGCTCTGGCTGCTGCCAGCACGTTGGTAGAAACCGTTAGCAGTGAGCAAGTGGGAGGAAGGAAGTGGTGGGGGAGAGGAAGAGAGCTGCTGCTACCACTGCCTGGGAAGGGGTGACACACTGTGGCAGAGGGTGACACGTTCTGGTGGGTGCACTTGGCTGGTTTTGTCTTTGGAGCTCCGATTTGGCTGAAGTGCTCAGGATGACAGGAAGGGCTGGGATGCCCAGGATGTCAGGTATTCTGTCCTGCTCCAGGTGCAGGAGCAGAGCCCAGCACGGCCCCTCCATTGAGGACAGGCAGGAGTGGGAGAAGAGCTCATGGGAGAGGTGGGGGCAGGTCGATGGTGCGTGGATATGCTCAGGGAGCCCGTGCCCTCCTCCCTCCATCCACCAGAAGTCCCTTACCCAGAGGAGCTGAAGTCTCTGGTTGTGGTAGCAAGTAAAAACTGCCTTTGTTCCCTCTAAGCCCTTGCTGTCCTTGTTCCAGCTCAGCCAACCTTGCACTTGTTTGTGTATTAAGTGCTGGCCCTATCTGCCCTCCCTGTCGGCCAGGCCAGCTCAGCACCTGGGGAAAAGTTACCTCTGAGTAAAAGAACGTGGCTGCTGGCTCACCTGTGGCTGCTCCAGGTTCAGAGAAGGACACGGGGACAAACTCTTGCCCAGCAACAACTGCTGTACTCCCTTTCATTGCACCCAGGCTCCTAGGAACCACAGGTCACATGCTGCCTGGGTCTCTGCTTGTTGCAATCCCCTGCTGGGAGCAGTGTAACTCCTGGTTTTGTTTCACCTCCTCTGTCCCCACACTTATCTTAATTTCACAGTGTGACAGGTAGGATGGAGCAGATTCCAGCACCACACTGCCCTGGGCAAAAGCAGCACCCAAGCCAGCCCCAGCTGGCCCCACAACTTGGTAGCCGGCCACTTTGAGGCCAGCCACAGACCTCTTGGGGCAATTTGGTTTGGGAGGATCCTAATAAGAAGCACCAAGTCCTCAGGTCTCCTAGAGTCACCTCCAACTGCAGGCTTTTGACTATATACACTAGCACTCCTCATGCTGGATCGTGCTTGGTATTTAAACTTCCAGCCCCAGAAATGGGGCTGGCAGATGTTTGGCAAATAGTCTGCACTGAGATCTGACCCAAGGTCATGTCTGTAGGTAACTCTTGTTGATGGGGTCTTTCCAAATGAGGAGTGACCTGCTGTGTCTAGCCTGGGGCACCAGGGCTGAAGGAGAGGGCTCCAGGCAGGTGCCTGGGCAGAGCTTGCTGTGTGTTCCTCATGTGTTTGTGTAGATGACCATCTTCCTGGCACTGGAGAGTGCTTTCAAAACAAGCGTCAGTCTTGAACAGGTGGTTGGATGGATCCTGGAAGAACATTCCATTTTTGTTGTTTTCCTTGAGACGTCTCATGGCACAGTGTGATCCATGTGCTCTGCTTTTCTGGCAGCAAAAGAGAACCACGTTCGTGTCGTGTTGGCCCCGTGTGTCTGGCAGATCACAGCAGCATTGCTGGAAGGACATACTGTGGGGAAATTGTTTTGATACGGCCCAAGGACAGCATGGTCTGTCCTACCCAGGGAGGACCTGAGTACAGATGTGTGCTGTACCTTCCTCCCAGGGAGAGGTGATACCGAAGAGCCAGGGCAGTCTCAGGCAGGGATAGATGTGACACTGTGCTCTGGGCTAGCAGAAGGCCCCGTGCCATGCAGGGCTGCCCTGCTTGCTCCTGGCTGCTCACTACAGAGCCCAGGGCTGCCAAGGGGCTACATGGACACTGTACTGATTGACTGTGGGACACACAGTCCTGCACAGAGGCAGCAGTTCTTTCACCAGCTCCCATTGCTCAGCTGGTGCTGGTAGATGCAGTGTGGGGCCAGGAGCTGGATACAGCCATATTGACTCCAGCCCTTTCTCTCTTTCAGATGTTCATGAGGGCACAGTTTGACTATGACCCCAAAAAAGACAACCTGATCCCCTGCAAGGAAGCAGGCCTGAAGTTCCAGACAGGTGATGTGATTCAGATCATCAACAAGGATGACAGCAACTGGTGGCAGGGCCGTGTGGAAGGCTCCGGTACTGAATCAGCAGGACTCATCCCTTCCCCTGAACTCCAGGAGTGGTAAGTCCCTTCACAGGAAATCCCAGTCTGGGCATGAGATGGCTGTGGGGCTGTATGCCACGTCCCCATCTCATGGCTTTGGTGCATGGAGGTCCTGTGTCATGCATGGCAAGCATTGGGAGCGTTCTGACAAGATCTGAGCTGTCTCACCATGGCCACCGTGACCCATCACAGCCCCACGTAAGGATGTGATCACTGGGTTTGGAAGGAAGTCTTGGATTTGGGGCTCAGTGACCGTGTTGGGTAGTACCAGTGCCACTGCTGGGAAAGGGAGCGCACCTCACCTCATCTGCTCCAGGATGAGTCTTTGCTTGCCCCAGCAATCACCTCACTGCATGTCTGAGGGATGATCCTACTGCTCCCCAGGGCCCCCAGACACAGTGGTGTCATTCTGTCTTGGCAGGCGTGTGGCGAGTGTCACCCAATCCAGTCAGAGCGAAGCCCAGAGTTGCAGCCCTTTCGGGAAGAAAAAGAAGTACAAAGATAAATACCTGGCCAAGCACAGCTCAAGTAAGTGTAAGCAGGGTGCTGGGCCCCCAAACCCTGCAGGCTGCCAAACGCGGGGCAGGTGCTGGCCCTGCACAGCCAGCAGTGTCACTGTGGGGGCACGTGCCTGTCATCTGCTTGTTTAAACCCCGTGCTAAGCAGTGCTGGCCTGCTCCAGACCAGCAAAGGCAGTGGCCTGAGGACGTGCTGGCTCCTAGCCCAACCTGCAGCTCTGACCGGTGGCAAACAAGGTCGTAAATCAGCTAGATAAATAAAGCTTTCCCAGCAACAAGCTCTCTGCAACTTCCCACTGCCTTCTCGCATGGCTCTTGGGTCCTACTGTCCCTGTTCTCTCTGTGAGAGAACATCTAACTTCTTTAGAGGCTGCTGTTCCAGCCTCCCAGCACCATACGTATGCCATGTACTGGTTGCTGCTGGGGCTGGTGCTCTTTCCCAGGCCAGCCAAGCAGGGGATGCTCACAGCCCATCTTGTTTGCTCCCGAGATTTTTGCCAAAGGATCTGACTTTGCTCCAGCATGCAAAGTCCTCAGGAGTACAGTCTCAAGAGTAGCTGAGACAGCTCTAATTACTCTTGTTTCTCCTTCACTGCAGTTTTTGACCAGCTGGATGTAGTTTCGTATGAGGAGGTGGTGAGGCTGCCTGCCTTCAAGAGGAAGACGCTGGTGCTCATAGGTAGGTCCTGCTCCTGTCCTCCTGCACATGGAGGGGGCTGTGGGAAACCAGGGCTGGGGCAGTGCTGCCCTTCAAAAGCTGGTAAGCACTGGGGAGCATTTCTTCTACCTGCAGCGATTGCCAGGCAGGCTGATATCTGCACGTGGTATTGTGCATGTGGTCTGGCACCTGCTCTCCAGTGCTGAGGAGTTATTTCAGGAGAGTTTCTGGCTCTTAAATGTCTTCATGGTCTGTGCAGCTGCACCAAAGTCAGCACTTCCATGCTGAGGGTGCAGCTGCTGCTGGAGCTCCTGGTCTAAGCAGTCCAGCCTGCAGGCAGCTGTGATAGCACCTAGGGCAGGGAGACCCTTCTCCAGGGCTGGAAAACAGCACAGAGGGTTGCACCTTCTCTCAGGCACTCCTCAGCCCAGCTCATGTCCACCCCTCTTCCCCTGTAGGGGCCAGCGGAGTGGGTCGCAGCCACATCAAGAATGCCCTGCTCAGCAACAACCCCGAGAAGTTCATGTACCCCCCACCATGTAAGTAACACAACCAGGTGAGGGCATGCAGCACTATCCCAGCACGTTTCCTCACCTCCTCCTCAAGCCACCAGGTGGGATGGGAGGTGGGGAGATGTTCTTCCAGCACCGTGAAGCCTTGATGTCACAGGGCACCAGACAAGGCCCTGCAGGGTCTCCCTGCCTCCTGCCCCATGGGCTGAACTTACCCAGAGATGGCCGGGCTGCTACTGCCTGCATTGCAGACATCCTGTCCCCATCCCAGTGCAGCACCTCGCAGCTCTCCTCACATTGGCCACATTGCCTACTTGTCCCATTTAGGATGGAGTTCCAATGGGGGATTGGTAAGCTTCATCTAGAGGTACATAGGTCTTCTGTACTCCTCCTTGCCCCAGCCCCGTGCTCAGAAAGGGTCCATAAAACCCCCAGGTTGGCTCCCTGGCCTTCTGGTGGTCAGCACCTGGCTGAGGGCATGGTGCGTTTTTCTCCCTCTGCAGACACCACGCGCCCCCAGAAAAAGAATGAGGTGGATGGGAAGGACTACTACTTTGTTTCCACCGAGGAGATGACCCGGGACATCTCAGCTAATGAGTTCCTGGAGTTTGGAAGCTACCAGGGAAACATGTTTGGCACCAAATTTGAAACGGTGCACAAGATCCACCAGCAGGACAAAGTCGCTATTTTAGACATTGAACCCCAGGTAGGAAGCAGGGGAAGTGGTGGGCAGAATGGGGACTGCTGCAGACTGGGCAGCCCTGCTGTGTGCTGTGACCGTCCCTGCACACCTGCCATTCTCCAAGCTGTACCATTGCCCTTACATTGCCTTACTACCCCCAGGCTCAGGGGTCCACAGCCCCTTCAGCCCACTGTTGCACCGCAGACACCACTGAATCTTGGCTGGGGGAAGTAGGGGCAGCCACTCACCAGCTTGCCACGTTCTGATAACTGCATTCTGCTCTCTTTCCAGACCTTGAAGATTGTCCGCACGGCAGAACTCTCCCCATTCATAGTCTTCATTGCCCCAACAGACAAGGCAGAGGAGGTGGGTTGGCACAGTGGTGGCTGCAGCTCCCCAGCATGGGGCAGGGGGTGGCAAGGAGCCCACGGGGGACAAAGCCTTGCAGCAGCCCAGGGCTCTCTTCCTGGCTCTGTAGTGAGAATCAGCTTCTTCCTGTTCAAATTGGTTTCTGTGGTCCAGGAGAGCAGTGTAACTTTATCAGTCCAGACCTAAGAGACAGGACTTGGGGATTCCTGCAGCCTTAGGCTCTCTCCCATAGGGAAATCCCCAGCAAGCACCATCCCTGGAGGAGCACAATTAGTCCCAAACACGTAGCTGGGTGCACAGCCCAGCACCAAGGGCTGTCTCTAGCTGCAGCAGTGCTGCAGAGCAGGAACACATACCCTGCCATCAGCTATGCAAATGGGACACACAAACAGCAGGGCGTTTCATTCTTTAGCTCATTGAGATGCTCACCCTCCAAAATTAGGATGAAGCAGTACTAATGCTGCACAGTGCTGAGCACAAAGCTCTTGGCTGCATACCTCTGTTTCCCAGAGACAGAGCAGTTCTGCCTTTCTGCTATGCCACCTCCACCAGGAGAAGAGGGGAGAGAAGGCAAAGCCCTAGAACTGTGCCCCTCCTGAATGCACAGCCAGCCAAGGCATTCTCTTCAAGCTGGGCTGGCCCAAATTGGTAGCTGGGGAATTCATAAAGCTTACAGTACAGACAGCATCTGGCACAGGGAATATCTGTGTAGCATCATGAAGGTAGTTGGAGACACATCAATATGTGGAGTGTAGGAAAGCCAGATGGAGCAGGTAGGGAGGTTCCAGGCAGAAAGGGCAGCGAGGCAGCCCTCTCCCTTACTCCATGCCCCATCAACAACTGCTGCCTCCAGCCCCAGAACATTAACTCCTGCCGCAGTGGGCAGGGCCAGCCCTGCTGCTGCACACACTATATATAGCAAGCTGCTGCAGCTCAGGTAACTGCTCACTGGAGGGGACACAGCAGTGCCAAAATGTGACTTAGCAGAGCTCACATGACCCAGGCAAACTGCTTAGTGCTCTCCCTCCTCCACTCTGCTGACAACTGCTGAGCAACACCCAGCAGCACTGCAGTCAGCACATCCCCCAGGTGCAGAAGCTGCAAGCAATCCAAGCTCCATGTGGGAGATGCCAGGAATTGGGTCTGAACCCAACTCCCAGGGTGACCCTGCTAGCTGCAGGGGTGTGCAGGAGATGAGGAGCAGGCAGCTTTGCTGGGCCATGCTGAACACTCCCTACTTTTGGGGCTGTTCTGGTGGAGAGGGATCATCCTGCAGGGATCCTACCTTCAGCCCAGCCTCATGCCATGCACTAGCAATGAGCTGTCACGAGGTATTTTAAATTAGAATACAAGACCAAACAGCCCTGACCTCATTAGCAGGTAACCTGATGTTCCCAGCATTGCATAAAAGTCCAGCAAAAATCCACTTCAACTCCTGTGTTGCTGCATGACAGCTCTCCTGGCCTGTTAGATGAATGAGGGGGTTCTGTATTCTGGTACTTGATAGCAGCTGAAGCTCTTCTGGGGATGGGCAAAGCAAGCCTGTTGGGATGGGCTATGAAATTACCCTCCTCCTCAGCCTTCTGGACACTTTCTCTCTTTTCTTGCAGTCGGAGGCTTTGCAGCAGCTTCGCAAGGATTCAGAGAGCATCCGGAGCAGATATGCACACTACTTTGACCTCTCAATAGTCAACAATGGAGTGGAGGAAAGCCTCAAGCTGCTGGAGGAAGCCTTTGAGCAGGCCTGCAGCTCCCCGCAGTGGGTGCCTGTCTCCTGGGTTTACTGAGGGCATCCAGCCCCCATTGCTTCCTATCAAAGCATCCTGCAGCTGTGGGGAGCAGAGAAACCTCCTCAGCTTCCCCTGATCTACACCCAACCTAGCACAGCTCCCTTCCTCTGCTGCTCCATGGACACAGTCTCAATTGGCCAACACTCACAGGGTCTTCAGAATGCCCCTGCCAGGGAACGCAGGACAGAGGCTGCCCAGTGACATACGGTGCTATAAGTGAGAGGTAGCAGCAGAGCCCAGGGCATCCCGACAGCTCAGAGCGCAGCCCCCACCTTGCCTGCTGAGGCAAAGCACAACCCTCCTGCAGCACCCAGCCCATCTTACTCTCTGCAACAGCCCTGGGGAAGCAGTACAGCAGCCACCTTCCAGGCAGAGGTCTCCTGCCTCTGCAAGAGCGTACATGGCCCCAAACACCTCGAAAGCCTGGCAGGTATCTGTGAGGCTTCCCATAGCACACCGGAGCTCCTGAGCCTAAGGGCTTCCTCTCACAAACCAGGAGAAGAAAAGGCAAGTGTGGGTTTGACAAAAGCAAACCATCCCAAGGCATGGTTCCTGCCTGCATTCTGAGCTTCAGGTGGTCTGATTCACCCTGTGCAACTGTAGTTGTAAGAACTCCCTGCATTTAAATTCTCACCGTGCAGCTTGGATTGTTACCAGCTGGCCAGAAAAACTCTTCAGCAGCTGAGCAAGTCCTGTGGACCAAACCTCTGAGGGACAGTTCGATACGTAGAGTAGATCCAGCCACAAGCATCTGTTGCATGCAGTACAAACTGTCTCTTCATCCAGGCATGTTTTCTAGAGTGTAGGCTGTCCCACACACTGTATGCTAACGTAAAAACACAAAGGAGTTCCTTAAGCTGGAATGTAGTGACACACAAGCTCCACCATGACCGTGTCCAGGAAGCATCACCATGGCTCCTGGGCAGACCGTAACCATGTAGGTGCAAGAATGTTGTGTGTGTTCAGCAGTCAGTTGGGGGAAGGAGTTTAACAAGTCTTGTGCAATTTTTTTTTTTTTTTTTTTTAAAGAAGCCAAAAATAAAATCTGTTGATGTGCAATAGGGACCTTTGTTCTGATCCACTGCAGGGAACCAACGAGCAGCAATAAACGTGTGCTGAAACATTGCCACGAGTGGTGTGTTACCTCAGGCTGAGCACAGGTGGGCATCTGCTCCCACCTCCCTGAGCTGGAGGCACCAAGGTAAGGCAGGTAGGACCGAAAAGCTCTCCAGGTGCTGCCAGACTTCTCCAGGACAAGTAAAGCAGAAAAGCAGTTAGCCTGCAGGCACGTCCCACTGGGTTTTACCCCCAAACACCTCAACCGAGTGCCCTATGCACCTACAGCCTGTGCATGTTTACTGACTGCCCTCCCCCTGAACAGACCTAGTGGTCTGAGAACAGTTCCCTTCTTGAGGAGTCAGGTAAGCAAGAAAGTCACCCATTCAAAAATAGGGCTTTTATTTTTTTTTTTTAATGTAAAAAAAAGTGAATAAAAATTAACTTTTTTTCAACCCAGATTCTGACAGCCATTGGTTGCTGTCCACGCTGACTGCATTTCTAGCATTGAAGGGAAAAGTCGGGTGATTAAGACAAAAGCAATTCGGGAGGCTAAGACAAACGTTACAGGATCTCTGCAGAGAGAGCTCAGAACAAAGCAGCCAGGATCCTTCCCTACTAAAAGCTAAAATCCTGGCTCAGCACTGCTCCTGTAATAGAAATAACCTGCTCCCACTGAGCCATCCCAAAGAAACAGGGAGAAATCATCCTGAAATCATTTAGGCTCCATGCTTAGTGCCCTGTGCATAGCTGCCAAGCCTGTGCTCACAAGCACATATTACAAATATGCCACCCACTGCCTCTGCCCCTGCAGCTGCAGCCCCACCTAATGCTTCCAGAGCATATTAGATACCAAAAATCAGCAGAGGCAGCTGAGAGGGCTGCAACCCCATTCCAATAACTTGGTTGGAGCCAGCACTGGCAACATCACTGGGGGACACTGGGTCTGGGATCAGCTCACAGCTAACAAGCAGGTCCCCACACTAAAAAGCAAAAAGCAGGAATTTCATGTTCTTATCCTTTTATGATAAAGTTGAAAAGAGGTACCAAAGAATGGACATTTGTTCTCAACTAGCTGAGGGTCAGGCCAAGTATACAGCCAGGTTAAAATCAACCACAGCCCCTCAAATAACCGATTCAGCTGTCTCCAGAGGTGCCAAACCCTTCCAGATGGGCCACGGCTAAGCCAGTCCTCCAGACACAAACACATTCTGTGACTGTCGGGTAACAGTTTTGACCTTGGAAGAGAAGGAAGAGGCAGGAGAAGAGAGAAGGGAAAGCGTTATTCCTCTCTTTCACGGTGAAAACAAACCCCAAAGAGCAAGGAGCTGCATTCTTCCCAGAAGATAGCACTTCAGTTGGCATCGAGGTGTCCAGCTTTACAGAGCAATTCAATGCAGGGGCAGTCAGGCACCACTCTCCTCTGGCTACCCTTAAAACAGGATGAGGAGGGGTGCTGGAGCAGGGCATGTCCTGGGCAAACAACTTCTCACTCATACGCACAGCAGAAAAGGAACTTGGAACTTGCTGGCCCCTCAGCTGCACAGGCAGTCCTCTTTTTCAATGCCTCAGACTTCTCCCTCCCTAATGATGAGGTCGCCTGCTTTGGACAGATCCAGTTGCTTACTCTGAGCTCTCTTCTACCTCCTTCTGTTTCTTCTTCTTCTTCTTCTTCTTGGTGCTGGTTTCACTGATCTGCAAAGAGGATCAAGTTCAGGAATTAATCAAAAAGGCATCACTCACTGCTCATTTCAGGAAGACAGTCCAGCCCACATGCAGGCTAACGCAGCTCTCACAGAAATCTCTTTCACACACAGCCCCAGTGTCCAAACAGCACACACACTTATCCCAGGTGCACAACAGACAGCAACTCTTCCTAATGCTTGAACCATACCATGGCAGCACTGTTACATACCACTTCTATTTGTTCTTCCCCACTCTCAGATGCTTCTTTGGCTTTCTTTTCTTTCTTCTTCTTTTTCTTCTCCTTTTTGCTCAGCTCCTCTGGGGGTGGAGTGGCTGGGGATGGTGGGGGGCTCGCAGCCTCATTTTCACTCTCTGACTCTCGCTTCCTCTGTTAGGAGAGCACACTGTCAGACCATTTTCCAAATGAGCTCAAGTGATGGAAAAGCTGTTTGCAAGCCTATCACAACTGCTTTTTTTCCTGATTCAAACTTCTCAGTAAGCACCACTTTGAATAGGAGTGTGAATTGCAGACTGCCAGAAGTCCCCTCCAACGTACAGCATAGGGATTCCTTTCTGCCAGAATTACACCCCAACTTCTTATCCCTGTACCTCAAATCCTCCTGTTTGAAACACTGCTGCACTACATGCAAGCCTTGACTTAGATCCTTATATCAGAGCAGAAGTCCTAACTCAGGGAACTCTATATACAACGTCTGCATGGACTCCTCAGATAAACTTTCAGTCTGTAATCTCCAGAAAGGTTCTCTGGCACAATGACCTGGCACTGTAGCTCCATCCAGTGTATTTCCTTGGATGCTGCAGCTTTTACTCCTCATTCCCACTTACAGTACTGCACTTTTCATATACAAAGACAGGGACCAAAAGGACAGAACAGTGGAAGCACTCTCTGCCCTCACAGAGATGGGTTCTACCACAGAAGTAAGCACAAGATCCAAAGCAGCCTTCAGAGCCCAAACAACCTTAAACCAGAGAGCAGCATTACTTACTTTTGGAGCCCTTTCCACCTCTGACACAGCCTGGGGAGCTTTAGCTGCCTCTTTCTTGGACGACTCCCTAAAAGAGAAGAGACCTCAGGCTGAGTGGGACTGCTGCTGCCTTCCACAAGTACAAAGGCCCCTCCCCTTCACAAGGGCCCCCTTACCCACGCCAGGCATTGGTTTGGGGGGTTCAGTGTGAGGATGACCTGCAGCCTGCACCAGTGCCAGCTGGACAGGACAACAGCAAAGCCTCCCCCTCTTTCATTTAGCAGACTGACTCCCTCTAGAGCCACAGGCACAGGCTACAAAGGGATAACCGTCTGCTCAGGGCCTTTCGCTCCAGCCTGGCAGACCATCAGCATGTTCCCTGTGACTTTGAGGAACACAGCTAAACACCAAGGGTCCAGATAGCAAATTCACCTTGCACCAGATCTGAGATGCTAAGTACAAAAGGCAGTGCCCAGAACAGTGCTCACAGCATGCAACCCTTCACTGTGCCCACCACTCTGAAGCTGCACAACCTGTACCCACCTGTAATCCACATACTCCTTCTTCCAGGAATCTGGTGTGCACTCATTGGGCTTTCCATGTTTGTCCAGCAGGCCTTTCTGGATCATCATCTTCTTTTGACTGGCCTGAGAGCAAAGGGCAGAAGTTCAGACCCCAGCTCCTTGAAGAAGAAACCACCCCTTGGGCTTCAGCTACCCACTTTAAGGAATAACCCAGGAACAAGCCAAGGCAACAACTGCACTGTCACCAGCTTAACCATTCTCTGAGAACCTTCTGACAGCTCACAGGAAACACCCACTGCACAGCAGCCTACAAGTCTCAGACAAGGAACAGGCAGAAGGCGTCCTAACTTTAATTAATGGCTGATTTGTGAGAGAAGTAACAGCAGTAGATAACTGCTTATCACTGAACTCAGATCCTTGGCCATAATTATTCCTCCAGCTTAATGACCCACTACATTTCAGCTGAAGCACTGCAACTGCACAGCTCCTTGCCCCTCCAGAGCCATCAGCATGGGGTGATAGATGAAGGTCATCTTTGCACAGAGTGCTAATGCCAACCAGTTGACATCATTTGGCTCTTGACCACAGGAGGGCTCAAGCACAGACCTGAGGTGCCTGCAGCCCCACAACTGGGCACCCACCAACACCGAGTCCCCAGCTGCTCACCTTGGGACCGAGGCCCCATTTGCGGGGATATGTGTCTCTCTCCATGATTACTCTCTTGATCTTTGCTACCACGCCATGGTCACAGGTAGAAATGACAGCAGTGGTCATCAAGGCAATGGCTGCAGAAACAAGCAGGGAGCTTACAAACACACATTAAAACAGCAAAACTGTGAGAGTACAGATGCAAGAACGTGCTGGGTTCAGGCTGTCCCTTCTATGGCAGCACAAAAGAGAGACAAACCACCACCAATGCCCTGTCCCCCTGGAAACTCACTGGAGGAAAGCTCTGGTCTAAAGCTTCAGAAAGATGCCCTGCTCAAAGGCAGCGAGCTGATGTGACCACATCAGAGGTCGGAAATGCTCCTGCAGTTGCCAGTGAGGCACAGCTGGGATTTTCATCAGGTGGCAGCATGTGATCAGATGTCATCCCTCGTCTCAGTGGGGACAGAGCCCCCCAGAGAGGGGCCCTGACCCTGCCAGCACCGCTTTGCTCCTGCAGGCAGCCAGCCACACACCACAGCAGCCCCCAGCAGGACACCGGGACACTGCAGGGTCTCTGGAGGCTGCACGGCACCCAGACCCTAGAACAGGAATCGGGGTGCTGCAGGAGGGCAGTGCCACTGCACTCAGAGAATGGATAAACTTCATCATCACCTCACACACAGCACACCTGAGCTCTGTGCAACTGAAACACTGAGGAGCGCTTCAAACCTTGCCAAATAACAGCTCTTAAGGAAGCACTACTTAAACTTCCACGTTGTCCAATCTGCTACACCTTCACTGGAAAGTAGTTTGTTGTTTCTGCACATAGACGGGCACAGAAATAAGCAGCTTCATACCTAGGCAGATAGCTTCTCCTTTTGTGGTGATGACTACAATCTCCTGATTAAGCTCAATACCATCTTCATATCTCAGGACACCAGGCAGCATGATCTTGGCTCCATAGCAAATAGCATTAACCTAAAGAGGAAGGGAACAGAAAGGCTTGTAAGCGACTAGAGGACAAAACCAATGCAAGAAACACCTCTAATATTTTACCTTCCCATTGCCATTATTGTTATGAACAATAACACTAACACGTTTCTAGCTGACTACCAATACCAGGTCCTGCACAGCACGTGACACGACAGTGCTGTGCACCACGAGGACCCCGATCCCTCATTTATGAGCTGCACAAGACAGGACACAACCTCTGCTTCGAGCAGCCCTACCTCAGGAACTCACCGCACTGTCTTTCATGACGAGCCGCTTGTGTGAGGTGAGCAGCTTCTCCAGGGGCAGGATGACACGCCGCAGGTAGCTGTCATCCTTGTTGTTGTCGTACTGCCACTGTGCATCCAGCACGTCGTGCATGGTCACCATGTTGTCCTGCAAAGACACAGCCCCTCTGAGCTCCCCCCTAAACAGCAACCAGCTTGAAACACGCACAAAAGACACAGCTGAAGCCTGATGGCAGATAGTGTGCTGGAAGGGAGGGAAAATTGGTGCCCAATTTAGAAACACCTATAAAATCTCCATAGAAAAGGCAAGAACAAGCACTTTCTGCTGGCAGCTCGAGGGCAGTCTCATCTCTGCTGCTTCAGGCTTCTACCTGCCCAATGTCACACTGCACTGGGATCAAGTGTGCAAGCTCTGTCTACATGAAACACTTTCCAAGTGTGACCAAGCTTAACTACCTACGACTTCTAGACAAAGTAAATGAATGAGTAGAAGCCTGAATTAATCAGCTCATGAATCTGTAACGTGGGATAAGTTACTGAAGCAGCTGCAGCCACCCATCACCTTGGATTCACTGTCAGTGAATTGCATCTCTGTTAAGAGCACAGATAGGACAGCACTTGCACTCTGATAATCCAGTTTTGCAAGCAGAGAAATTAGTCCTGGAGTTTGAATGGGCAAGTGGGATCCAGGAACAACCAGATGGAAAACTGTGCAAGGTGCTGAACATCACACATGAAGGCATACCCTGAGTGCCCTTTGCTAAAGCACACTGCCTGCACTGCGCCCTGACACAAGTGATCACGCTGCTAACAGACAGCTCGTGTGTCTGAACTCCAGACACGTGCATGGTTTGTAGGCTGAGAAACACAGGTGGCATAAAACAAGCTTTCAGTCACCAGGGTGCACTTCCCAGTCGTTTCTGTCCCAAAGCTTAATTACCAGAGCAGGGACAAGACCCTGATCTGAACTCAACACTTTGGTTCTGGACTGCCTACGGCAAGTGCCACACTTCCAGGTCCATTCACAGCACTTCAGTCACTGTGCACCTATACCCTTCTCTAACACCAAAGAAGAGAGACCATTCGGGGGAACTCCTACAATCTCCCATTTTCTAGTTTGATGGTTACAGTCAGAATCATCACTCTACCATCTCTCCCAGGATGCCCGACCGCACTCTGCGGAGCTCCTGCATTTGGCCCCCAACACCAAGCAGCAAACCAAGGTGGACACAAAGCGTTCGGATGTATGTGCCTGCTTCACAGCTCACCCAGAAGATACCTGAAACACAAGAGAGAATTTACATGTGTAGCTGTAAGCGAGCCACATCTAGAGGCTCCACGTCCAGCCCCTCACAGAGCCATCAGCATGGGGTGATAGATGAAGGTCATCTTTGCACTGAGTGCTAATGCCATCTAGCTGACATCATTTGGCTCTTCTGTGAAGGGTGCAAAAATATCAAAAGAAAGTAGGTGAGATTTGTTTCTCAGCATAAACAATGCATGAAGCGTTTACTGCTCAGTGGGTGCAAGGATCTGTATCTCAGTTCATCTGCAAAGAATGGGAAGCAGCACACTTGAGCTGTGAGTGTAATCAGACAAAGGCAGGAGAGCTGTATGTTACCTAATCTTTTCTCAGGATCATACTCCACCAGCTTGCTCTCATAGATGGTTCTGACTCTCAGCTGTCGCTTAACAGCAGCGATGAGGGGCGGTCGCTGGAAGAGTGCTCCTGTCAGAGTTTCTATTGCCTGAAGGTAGAAGCAAAAGAAATAACACGTTAAGCTGGGCCTTTAGCACAGCTGACATGTGAGCACCTCTGGGTCTCCAGGAAAGAGAACCTTTTTTTTGGACTGACAGGCTCATCACCACGTGGCTATTTAAGAAAGCTGGTGTGAACCACTGATGTGGTCAAAATGCTCCTGCAGCTGCCAGTGAGGCACAGCTGGGATTTTCATCAGGTGGCAGCATGTGATCAGATGTCATCCCTCGTCTCAGTGGGGACAGAGCCCCCCAGAGAGGGGCCCTGACCCTGCCAGCACCGCTTTGCTCCTGCAGGCAGCCAGCCACACACCACAGCAGCCCCCAGCAGGACACCGGGACACTGCAGGGTCTCTGGAGGCTGCACGGCACCCAGACCCTAGAACAGGAATCGGGGTGCTGCAGGAGGGCAGTGCCACTGCACTCAGAGAATGGATAAACTTCATCATCACCTCACACACAGCACACCTGAGCTCTGCTCCTACCCCCTCATCTCCCACAGAAGCCAAACTCTTTGCACAGAGTGCCAGCGTGGCCAACGGTGTGCTGAGACTTACCCTGGCAAGCTGAGCCTCACTTTCAATTGCATTGTGCAGCCGAACAATTCCCACATACTCTTTGCCTGAAAGAACGACAAGAGCAGTCAGGAGCGGCCACTTGCATTTAATGTTGACCTCAAGGCATGCACTGCCACACAAACAGCTCTCCTAGGAGGTGCACACCACTCATTATGCAGTAGGTTATTCTCCCCCCCAGAACAGAATCTAAGCTGCACATTTACTTGTTCACCACGATTTATTTCTTGGGATTTGCGGACCTGCGCCTTAAGTTCAGTTAGCACACAAAACCTGTCTTTCAGAAATGTTTTCATCGACCTAAAAGAGCACAAATCCCAGACAGAGAAGCAATCAGAAAAACCACTTGAGACAGCACGGATGTGCCCTCAATGGCTGGAAGCAAGATGGATTAACAATCCTTGAGCTCAAGGCACTGAAAGCTTAGGGCAGGCCTTTCAAATACGAGAATGGAAACCTCCCTGCCTCCAAAACAACTCTGCACCTCCTCAGCCACTTTGACCACATGGCAGTGAACCTACCTGCACTCTGCTGAGACTTGACAAGCCGTGTCGCCCTCTCAATGCACACAATGAGGCACCCAGTCACCTTAGGGTCCAGGGTGCCACTGTGCCCTGTCTTCTCTACTCGAAGGATGCGTCGGATCCACGCCACCACCTCATGGGAAGATGGATTGGAAGGCTTGTCCAGGTTGATGAAGCCAGACCTGCAGAGTGAGATGACAGATTAAGAGCTACATGTTGGGGCTAACAATGGTAATGTGAAAAACAGGATGAGATTTGTCATGGTAACATAGAAACGTTTCTGAATAAACAGTTAGACAGGAGCTGAGCCACTGAGCTGTTCTGCACTGCAGCTCACACGACCCATGATTAAACAGTACTCTCCAGAATGCTACCACTGCTCAGTGTAAAACGCTGCAGCCATGCTCCAAGGAGACCCAAAGCCCCATGCAGACTGAATGGCTCTCCAGAGAAGCACCAGGGCTCCTCTGGTGTACATCTACCTGCAGAGAAGCCACAAAACCAAACCAAAGCCACCTCCAAAGAAAACGGCCAGCAGGTCCCAGACAGACATTCACTGGTGAACAGCAAGACAGAGTCAAGAGAAAAGAAAAAGGAATCTGGAACAGAATGTGCTTGTGAGATGCTAACTGTGGAAGAGAAATAAAACACTCTGGACTGTTACACTCACCGTACATAGTCAGAGATCTCCCTCTTCAAGGGATTAGCACCGGAAGGGAGGGGTGTGTAGTGTGTTGTCAGCACGTTTAGCTTGTCAAAGTTCTACGAAAGCAAAGCAAATAAATGACTGTAAGTACCATGAGATGGAGGTGAGACCGAGGACAGTGGCTTTATCCCAGCACACCTCCCAGTTGTACAGAGGATGCTTTGCTTTCAGGTTAACGAGCCTCTTCCAATGGGAAAACGACTAAAACGGCAAAGATGAGGGGCAGAGAAAGGAAAGAACTCAAAGAAAGCCAAAAGAGCCTCATTGCTTTCAGCTCACGGAGCAGAAACCCGAACGAAACCCAACGAGAAAGGCGGGGAGCCACCGCCCCTCCGTGCTCGTTACCTTCAGCAGCAGCGGCCACTGGGACGTGTCCAGCTGCGCCACGCGGGACTCGGGCTTGATGAGGAACTCCTCGGTGTGCTGGATGTCCTGCGGGGCACAACGAGGGCTGGGCTCAGTGTGCGCCGCGCGGTTTCGCTCCCACCGCCCATCCCCCCCCTCTCTGCCCGCCCTCCGCTCCCGGGGCGGCCGCACGGCGCCGGGCGGGACACGTGGAGCCCATCGCGGCCCTCCGCCAGCCCCGCGCCGCCCTCACCGCCACATCCTCGTCGGGCAGCGATCGCTTGTCCTTCTTCCGCCGTTTCTTCACGGAAGAACCTACGGGAAAGACGCGTTTAGCGGCCCGCCGGCCCGATGAGGCGCCTTCCAGGCCAGCTCCGCGGCCGGGCCCCCCCCATGGATCGCCACGCGGCCGCAGATTGCACGCAGGATCCGTCGGCTCCCTCCCGTCCCACTCCGGTCTCCCACCCGCCGCGCACCGTCCCCGTCCGCCATGGCCGCGCCGCGTGCTGCCACCGCCGCGCCGAGAGCGGAAAGGCCGCCCCTTCCCGACAGCCCCTGCGACACCACGTGACACCAGGTGGGCGGAGTCACAGCTATCCCGCCGCGCGTGACCACTCCCTCGCTGACCACGCCCACAGCTACAGCCCCGCCCACCGCCCCACGAACCAATCGCTGCAGTCAGGGAGCGCGCTCGCACCGCAACTTTATTACAGACGCTGAGCTCGACCGTAACACAGCGTTACGCTCCCCGCCGGCGGGGCGACGCGACCCGAGCCCGTCTCGCCGGCAGCTCCCCGCGCACGCGAATTCCGAACAGTCCCGAGGCAGCAGGGACCCTCCAGGCACAGTCCAGTGACAGTCCGGGCGGCTTTCAGAGCCCGTGCCCCGCGGGGCTGAGCATGTCCTGCAGCACCAGGTGCAGCAGGTGGTTCTGCTCGGCGCTCAACAGCGGCCACAGCTCGGCCTGCAGAGCCCGCAGCGCGGCCGCGTCCTTCTCCTGGCAGGCCAGCACAGCGGACTGCAGCAGCAGGAAAAGCTCTGCGGGCAGGTAGCTGGCGGCCGCAGGCAGCCCTCCTCCGGCCGTGCCGCCCTCGGGCGCCTCCCAGCAGTACTGCTCCAGCGTGCGGGCGTGCTCGGGCGGCAGCTTGCCGGGCGGCGGCTGCAGGAGAAGCAGCAGCAGCACCCGCGACACCTCGCAGCTCACCAGCGCGTCCAGGAAGGCTCCGCCGGGCGCGGCCCCGCCGCTCCCCCCGATCCCGGCTCCGGCCAACGCCTGCGCCCGCGTCAGCGCCGCCAGAGCCCCGGCGTAGTCGCGGCCCAGCAGCAGGCAGGAGGCGCGCTCCGTCAAGCAGCGCAGCGCCTCCAGGGGCAGCTTAGCGGCCGCCAGGAGCTCGGCAGCCCTCTGGAAGTGCGCGGCGGCGCGGGCGGGCCGGCCCGTATCGCGCAGTGCTGCCGCCAGCTCCAGGCAGAGCCCGGCCGCCAGCGCCGGCTGCCCCCGCTCCAGGTGCAGGCGGGCGGCGAAGGCCCCGCAGCTCTGCGCCGCCGCCAGGTGCTCGCCGAAACCGCCGCGCAGGGCCAGGCGCTGCCGCAGGTCACGCTCCTGGCGCAGGAAGAGCCGCGCCGCTTCGCCCAGCGCCGCCGCCTCGGCGGGGCCGTGGAAGAGGCTCTGCGCGCAGCGCGCCACAGCCAGCTGGCACCAGGCCGCGTAGGGCAGGCTCTCCTGGGCGCGCAGCTCCCGCGCCAGCGCCGCGAACTGCTCCGCCGCCTCTGCCACGTTCGGTTTCCGCAGGAAACGCCGCCGCAGCTTGGCGGACACCAGCCGGTACCGCGACAGGAAGTCCCCGTCCCCACCGCCGGGGCCCGGCCCGGGCCCGGAGCCGCCCGCCCCGCCGGGCCCCGAACCGCCCGCCGCCGCCAGCATCGCGCGTCGCCAGGAAGTGACGCAATCATGTCCACTACCGGGTTAGGCGGGGAGGGGCACGGATGGGGGCGTGGTCTAGTATCAGCACCGCCCATCTACGGGGCGTGGTCGCATCGTGCAGGCCCCGCCCCCTGGCCGGCGTGCAGCCCTGTGCTCCGCGGCTGCCCGGCAGCAGCGATCCCGAGGGTACGCGGCAGGCTGGCTCCTCCCTGTCCCCAGACACTGTGCTAAACAGGAGGTGCTCAGCTTTCTGCCCCGTTGAACCCGCTCAGAGTGCCGTGCGGATGCTGCACCGTGGGAACTTCCCTGCGTGGGTAAAAGCTCGGTCCCAAAGGGCAGTGCAGGTGTTGAGGTCTGAGAGTGAAGTTCACGCTCGGTTTTTCACACGGGTGGTGGAGTTCAGTGCATGCAACGAGCACCCCCGGAGTTCTAGGAAAACCCCTCTCTGACTTATTAACTCCAGAGCGTTCCACAAAGCTGCTGACTGAAACCGCAAGGTGGATAATGTAACTCATCCCTCTGCAGCACAAAATCCCCCAAGCTGACAGCGCTGTGGTACCTGATCTGCCTCCCCCGCAAACACCCTCCGTGTGCAGGCAGTGCTCTTCCTGCACTCAAAACCACGGAGGGCCCACGGGGTGGCAGAGCGGGCAGTCAGGTTGCTGCCACCCAGCAGTGCCCATTGGTCTCAGGAAGGCTGTCCTCCCCACAAGCCGTGCCTCGCTTCTCCTCCTGCTGTTTTCTGGCTGCTGCACAAGGTGGCAGAAACCAGGAGTCTGCTGCTTGCTGCTCTGTCCTTTCCCATTGCCAGAAGCAGATGTGCTCTGTGCCTCCGTGGGTGCAGGTACCCAGAGGTACACGTTGCAGAATGACTGACACCAGTGAGCTGATGCTGTAGAAATGCCCTTGGAGATCTCCAGGCTTTCTCTATTCACAGCTATTTCTCTGCTCTCGGTCTGGCAGGTTGGGTTTATCTTTTAGATTGACTCAGCAAGGGCAGGAGGTGAAGCTGACCCAGCACGACATACCGAGACAAGGAGGAGAAAATGGGCTCGGTGGCCTCTGCTTTCCCCTCACCAAGCCCTGAGATTTCCGTGGATGGAACAAGGCACCTGCTGACGCATTTCCTATCCTGCCCACACACTGCTTAAGTTTGTGCTCCGGTGGGGTGGGATGTTGGTGCCAGATACCCAAGGAGCATAGCCAAGGGTTCAAATCTGAGGCCTCTTTCCTGCTGCCCTTGCAACTCCCTTCCCTCTCCACTCCCCATGGCCATTTGCATCTGTGAGGGCAAATCTGGAGATAAATAAATCCACAAAGGTGGAAACTGTCGTGGCACAACCTGCTCCAGGCATGTGACTGCTGTTGGTTCCGTGCTGGGTGAGGGCTGGTGGGGATGAGCTGCTTGTACCCTCACTTCCCACCCCTATGGGCTCTCCCTGCCATCCCAAAAAGGATTCTAGCAGAAGCGCTGTCACAGACAAGCTGTCATTTGGAGGCATTTCAGTGCCTGTCCATTGCTCTGCACCCCACAGGGCAGGAGGAGATGCAGCCCTGAGGCAGGGAGATGTGGGCCTTGGGGTGGTACCCCGCAGGTACCAAAAGGAGTGGATTATGGAATCCTTCTGCTGGCATTTTCAGACCTGCTGCACCATCAGCCTATTTGTGTCCGGTGCACCTGGGTGCACTGCAGAGTTTACCTCCTGCACAACCTCCCCCACAAGGGCCAGGAGGGGAAAACCAGGCAAGCCCATGTGGGAGGGGAGCGGGGTGGGAGGTGTCATCGCCAGCCAAGGGCTTATAGGGACCACGAGGAACAGGAAACTCTGTCACAGCCGGTGCAGGAGCTGAGGAGTGCCAGGTGAGGTGGGTGGCTCCGGGTCAGGGATGCCAGCTGGTGGGGGGGCCATGCTCAGAGCTGGGAGGGAGAGCCTGGGGCTGTGCAGGATTGTGGCATGGGACCAATTGCAGGTGGTGACCACATTGCTGTGTCGCTGCAGGGCTATCTTTACATGCAAACTGTGCTGTCTGTATGCACAGGGGCTGTGCTGGCCCTTGCAAAGTGTATGCAGAGCACTGTGACGGGTGTCAGGCAGAGCACGCTGCTCTGAAACCATCACGTGCTTGGTGGCAACACTGCTATGCAGTGAGCTGTGAGTGATGAATGTGGGCCACTAAGTCCCCTGTGGTTTTTTACCACTGTGAGTTGCAAGCAGCAAGCTCATGGAGCTCTGCAGCCCTGATGTCCTGGCATGCTGGGCAGGTGCGGAGGGAGCAGAGAAGGGCATTAGAGAAGTTGTGGTATGTGGGAGGGAAGCTGGAGATTTCTGCAGCTCTCCATCACTCAGCATCATGGAAAGTGGAAAGGGAAGGGAGGCATTGGGGCACGCAGGAGCTCATGGGCACGCAGAGGGTTCTGCAGGTGGTCCCAGTGGGGCAGGTGCTGGCAGAGGATGTCCAAGTGCATAGCATTGGGTCCCTGGGCTGCCTGAATTCATATTTGCTGTACCTGTTTTGTCGCTTGTGTGAAATCAGAGCTTGGGGTGGGCTGACCCCCACTCCTGACATTGTTAAGCAGCTCTCCTCACACACAGCCACAGTCTCATCTGCCCATTCCCAACCTCCCTCGTGGCACAGAGCTGGGAGAAGCTGGGACAGGCAGGAGCAGGCTCTGCTTTCCTACCAGTGTTTAATGGGCGCATCCTCCGTGGGCATTTCCCTACAGAGAGCAGGCAGAAGCTGATCCTTGCCCAGAGCCATTTTCCTATTGCATCTGGGGCACTGGGCACCACAGGTGGCTGTGCTTCCTGTGCATCCCCATGTCCTCATGGCTCCAGCTCACCCCAATACCCCTTGCAGCTCTCCCTGCACATCTCATTCCAGGTCTGAACGCTTACGATGGACCCTCAGAGCACCCCCCCTCCTGCCATTGAAGTCACTCAGCAGCTCCTGGGCAACTCCTGCTGTCAGATCCACGATGGGTTCCTCTCAGTGACACTGCCTGTGATGTACTCACTGATCTTTGCCATTGGGCTGCTCAGCAATGTGCTGGCACTCTGGGTGTTTTCATTCAGCATACAGCGCCAGACCTCCATCACTGTGTACATGAGGAACCTGGCCCTCTCCGACCTCCTGCTGGCCCTCTGCCTGCCCTTCCGCATCGCCTTCCAGGACAGGAGTGAGCCCCGTGTCTTTTGCAATATTGTCGGGGCCTTCTTCTACCTCAACATGTATGTCAGCATCACTTTCCTTAGCCTGATCAGCCTGGACCGCTACCTGAAGATCATCCGGCCCCTCCAGAAATACAGGATTCACTCCGTGTCCTGCAGCACGTTGGCCTCTGGGATGGTTTGGGTGGTGAACTTTGCCTTCATGCTGCCTTTCTTTTTCGAGAAAAGAGGGAAGGGACCCTGTGACCATAAATGCTTCCACTTCAGGAGCAAAAGCACCATGGCAGCAGCCTTCAACATGGCCGCAGTAGCCGCCTTCTTCATCGTGCTGTTGCTCTTCCTCTACTTCTACAGCAAGATATTTGCCAAGCTGCACCAGGTCTCCTCAGTGAAGGCCCAGCAGCTGAACAAGAAGACCAGCACGAGAGCCATCACCAAGACCTTCGTGGTCCTGATCATCTTCATCGTCTGCTTCACCCCGTACCACACTGTCCGCATCCCTTACATCCTGGCGCAGATCGAGGCCATTTCCAGCCTGCCCTGGAAGCAAGGTCTGCACCTCGCTAACGAGCTCGTGCTCTGCATCTCAGCCCTCAACAGCTGCCTCGACCCCATTATCTTCTTCTTCTTGTCCAGCAGTTTCCGCAGGGCCGTGCTCTGCACCATCCAGGGCAGGCTGAAGGGAGCCCTGCTGAGCAACCAGGGCAGGCTGACCCCCAGCAGGTCTGTGACAGAATTGTAGGGTCAAGGTCCAGAAAATGGGATTTCCTCATCGCAGCTTGGCTCTGGACACTGGTATTTATGGGACAAGGCTTGCTGGGAAGATGGAACCACTCCGTGAGACGTGGCTTAGTGGGCATGGTGTGATGGGTCGGGGTTGGGCCTGATAATTCACTGAGGTCTTTTCCAGCTATAATGTTTCCACGACTCTACGATTCATGTAACACCACCAGGGTCAGAGCCTCCATGGGAGTAAACAAGGAGGAAAGGACAGCTGGGACCTTCTTTGTTCCTACCTCAGCTGGCATAGCTGAAGAGCATATTTTTGAGCACGAATGAAGCTGTAAGTGCCAAAAGGAGATTTGGCCTTGGCCTGGGGACCCCAGGCAGCCCAGAGAGCAGGAGCAGAGCTGCAGGCAGAGCTGGGCTCCTTTGCAGAGAGGAGAGGAGAGGAGAGGAGAGGAGAGAGAGGAGAGGAGAGGAGAGGAGAGGAGAGGAGAGGAGAGGAGAGGAGAGGAGAGGAGAGGAGAGGAGAGGAGAGGAGAGGAGAGGAGAGGAGAGGAGAGGAGAGGAGAAGGGAATGGGCAATGAATCATTACTAAGGACGGATCGTCTTCTCACCAGAGGGAGGAAGAAAGGGATGGGACAGGAGAGGGTGCAGTGCAAAAGCATCAGGGAAGGATGAGGAGACATTAAAGCATCGCTCATGGAGCAGGGGAATATTTTGCTCCATGATGGAGCCCAGAGGTGAGCACTGCCAGACTTGCACAACAGACCTGCCAGGAAATGCTGCAGCCCTGCAACCTCAAACTATGAAAGCAACAGCTATATTATCTTATTACTGCAGCCTCTTTAACCTCAGCTCAGCCCCACATCTCCGTGCACCGAGCTCAGGTCTTCCTTTAGCTCTTTGCCCCTCTCACCAGCACATTTGCAGGGGCTGGCAGCAATCCTGGGCACAGCACAGCTCGCTTGTGGCCACTGCTTCAGGAAGGTTGCAGTGGGCAGAGGGGCTGCGGTGCCCCTGAGCCCCAGTGGGAGCAGCTGGCTCTGAGCTTCTCAGCTCTGCTGTTCTGCAACAGCTCTGAAAGAGAAACCCATGAGAGATGTGCAAGAGTTGCTGCCTTCATCAGCGCCTGCTCCCTTCCTGCAGAAGAGAATATTTATCTGTATTTTTATCTTGTTCTATGCCTACACCTCATTTGTTCCCTTATTCTTAGGGCAGTGCAGAGGTGGAGCAGCAGCGTGCACTCCCTGCTGGGCAGCAGAGCTGGGCAGTGAGGGGTGGGGGTTCATTCAGACCGAACTGCCATAGTGACCACAAACACCTCCAACACCTGAATAATACTTGGGAGAGTAAAATGTCATTAAAGACTGAATGATCTGATCTTTCCAATGAAGGTATGAGCAGCTTCAGTCCTCTTTTCTCTCTGTATGATGAGCAGGAGAGAGGGATATTGCACACAGAGGGTGGTGAGGCAGTGGAACAGGTTGCCCAAGGAGGCTGTGGATGCCCATCCCTGGAGGCATTCAAGGCCAGGCTGGATGTGGCTCTGGGCAGCCTGGGCTGCTGGTTGGCGACCTGCACACAGCAGGGGGTTGGAACTGGATGAGCATTGTGCTCCTTTTCAACCCAGGCAATTCAATTCTATGATTCCGCGATGACCTCTTTAGCAGAGGTGGGGGGAAAACACAGCCAGCAAAGCTTTTCCTCTGGAAAGCTGCATACAAAGGTCACAACGCTGTTTTTCTTTTCCGATCAGCGCTGACGAGCTGCAGCAGTGACACTGTGTGCTTCAGAAGCCTCAGCATTGCAGCAGCGGTGCCTGTGCGCAGCGCTCAGCTGCACAAATCCCCCGCAGCCATCCTCCCCCACAGTGGAAGCCGCAGGGCTTGCAGGGCTGTGCTCAGTGCTGGGTGCCCCACATCTCACCCTCTGCCCCATCCCCAGGATGAAGGCGGTGGGATGCAAACCGACATCCTTTTCATTTCTAGCTTAAAGCAGCACTGGGATCATTATCTCTGGCAGGCAGGAGGTGACGTGCAGACGCGGGGGCTGTCGGGAAGCGGCGGCGGTTCCGCCGTGCTGTGACCCCGGTATGGCCCTGGTGTGATCCCACTGTGAGCCCAGCACAGCCCCATTACAGCACACAGCTGCTGCTGCCCTGCACACATCGGATTCCGCACTGCAATGGCTGCAGCCTGCAGCTTGCCCAGGTGAAAAGCAATTTTTCGTTCCCTTTGCATGTAAGGGGAGCACCCCCCCCCCCCCTGCGTTACCCTGGGGCTGTTATTGCCTGGATAAGAATTTTAGCTGATATATGCTTTAATCAGAGATTACTGTTTATTGTGTAGTTAAATTGGTGATGGATGTGTCACGTGGTGAAGCAAAAAATAAATAAATTCATGCTTTAAGCATACTTGAAACCGTGTCCTTTTCAATCCTGATCCATCAGACTGTTGGAATATTGTGCTGTAAATTATTAGTAGAGTATTATGTGGTGGTTATGCAAAGCAGCAGCCATTCTGCTCTGCCTCATTTCAGTAACTGGAATGATACCTATGCAATGTTAATCCCAGGCCTGGGATGTCTTCAGGAGGCTCAGGAGCCCAAATCACTGCTCTGATAGCTCTGGGTCACTGCTGAGAATCTTTGTGCTGGGAAAGCTGAGCAGTCGTGCTCTGATCCGTGGGGAATTCACAAAATTCCCTATGATGCTCAGATCTGAGGATGGAAAGGACCAGAGAAGCATCACGCCTATTGCTGCTCTATTCCAGGTGCAGTTGGGGCTCACAGCTGTGACATCTGCTGTGACACCACGGGGCGCACAGTGGGCTGGAGGGCTCTGAGCCCCTCTGCTGCCTGCCATGGCCCTGCCCCATGCATCCATGCTGACACGCCGGTGTCTCCGCCTGCTGACCCCACAGCCCGTGTTCCTGAGCAGCCTGCCTGGGTGGGACTGCCGACAGCCAACAGGGGAGACAGCAGCCAAGAGGAGAAGGAGGAAGGATGGGGAGGGCTGCAGCCTGCCAGCATCCTCCTGGGAAGAGAGGTACGGCAGTGGGAGGTGTGTGCTGCGTGTGGTGGGGGAGCATTTGGGTATGGAAAGCTGCAGTTGGGAAGGTCTGTGTGTTGCACACTGCATGTACAGCTCAGCTGTCTGCTGTCAGAACCCTGAGCAATCGTGGTGTTTATTGCCCTCAACAAGCACCAGCCTGGCTGTGACTGTCAGTGCCAGAGCAGGGGCTATAATGAGAGTTTAAAGGTTTCACCTCCATCCGCTTCTCAGGTGGAAATGAGAGGCTCAGCTGTGACAGAAGTAATGGAAAGGGCAAACAAAGAGGTCTAAGCAAGAGGGAAGGAGCTGGGACAGAGCAACTGCCCTGCTGGCAAGCAGAAAGTACTCACCCATGTGATTCACAGCTCTGTGCTTGAAATCAGCTGGTGATTTGGATGCAGCTCCCAAAGCCCCAGTGGGGAAGAACAGCAGTATATCCAGCTGAGCACCTGATAGACACTTAGGTCAGCTTGGATTATATCTATCTCGCCCCATCCTCCCTTATTTTCTTTGCAAGGCAGCTTTGTGTGTTCCATTCCTGCTCTCCTTGGCTCGGATATAAATATCAGTGGGTTCCAAGGTTCATCTCCCAGCTGCTCCTGGAGAACTGGCCATGTTCATGAGCCAGTAATTCCCCTTATGCAGTGCAGAAACTGCATTGGTCCACGTTGAGCAGTGACCAACGATGTGAGAAGGCAGAGGATGCAGTGAGCAATGGGAGGAGTGTCTTATTCTTCTATGGGAAACCTCCAGGGAGATAGAGTTGTTCTTGGCTCTGTCTTCTAATGGGGGCTCATCCAGGACAACAGGGACCCAGGCTCAGCCTGTCCTGTGCTCGCTGTAGCTCCTGTGCTTGTTGTGCTCCTCCCACCCCAAGCAGCTCTGAGCTGTTGTGCTTTCCAGGTTGGCAGATGCAGCAACACCGCTGTGGAGACTTCCATACCAGGAGCAGCTGCAGGTAAGGTGTGCACACCTGGAATTTCTCCATTGTGTTGCTCCAACTGTCCCTTTCCATCCCCTTGAGCAACTGCCCTTAGCATCTGGCACTGCAGCCTGGTCCAACACCACAGAATCATTAGGACTGGAAAAGACCTCAAAGGTCACCAAATCTCACCCCAACCCATCCCCACCATCCTCACTGAGCCTAAACCCCACCCTTTGCTGCCTTCATTCCTGAGTTATTCTAAAGCACAAAAGGTGCTCAGGCCCTCCCCAGTGCAGGACAGGTTAATGGAGGCTTCATTACTCCAACACCCAGACCCACCCTTGGGGCCACGGTGCCTCCATTGCTGTGTGGCACACAGAAGCTGTGTGGTCCTGTGGGAATGTTCCTGGCTTAGGACTGCTCTGTAGGTGAAGTATGAGAGCCTGAGGGAGGTTCTGCAGAGCCTGACATCACATCTGTTGGAGCTGAGAGGAGGTGTGCAGGATCCCGGAGGGCTCTGCTGTCCCCTGCAGCCCGTGGTCCCCTCGGTGAGTGCCCATGGTTGGTTCCACAGGAGCTCCCTTGCTGCCTTCTGCTTTGCAGACTGCAGAACAAGAGCTGTATGCTGCACTCGTACAAATCTGCACCAGAAGTAGTGACCTGCTCTCACCATTGCTGAAGCACAGCAGCCGCCGTGCTGCATCCAACTGGTTGGGCTCCACAAATGCCCAGCAAGTGCTGTCGAATGGCAACGGGTGCCAATTTTTGTGCGTGGAAGAATTTATGGACACCCCTTTGCTTCATCTGCACTCCGACATCAGGCAGCATTCTGGCAGACTGTCCCTCTGCTGCCATCTGTCACACGGCAACAAAAGGAGTCGGGATATTGTTGGGAAGCTTCAACCCCTTCTGCCATCCCCCCAGTGTCTGCCTCTGACATTGTGGCCCAACATCATAAAACAGGAAGCATCACTTTTGGAGCAGCCTTTGTACAAGGCTTTGATTTCCTTCTTTCCTCCCTCAGCCCACCGTCAATGGGTACCGCAACAAATCCACGTTCTCTGTGAACCGAGGGCCGGATGGGAACCCCAAAACAGTGGGGCTGTATGTGGGGACGGGCAGAGGTCAGTATGGGGCCAGGGGTGGTGCTGGGTGGGAGCTGCTGGGCTTTACATGTCACCTTTTCTTCTCTTTTGCACAATGGGGTGATTCAGAGGAAAGGCTTTTGTAAGCTGGGGAGCTTACAGCGCTGCACCTGCATGGTTTGCAGTGAAACAAACCCCTCAAATACACATATCTCTCTCTCCAGCAAGAAATATTGTCTGCGTGAGAACTGACCACATGAAGAACATACCCCTAAAGCACAAACAAGTGGCCCAGGTGAAGCAAATATCACGTCTGTCTGTAGGTGGGAGAATAGACAGAGTGCTGTGGCTCCTTCTGGGGGAACACTGCGTTGGTTGTGTGTTTGAGTACATATAGTATGTGAGTGTAGATGGATGTGTAGTTATGTGGTGTTCTTGGATCTGTTTTGATTCTGGCCAATGGAAAAAATGCTTTTTGAAAAACAAAAGTTAATTGCTGGAACCTCGGAAGTGTCCTCTGGAGTGAAATTAATGAAGCAGCAATTAATTGCTATTTAAAACAGATGAGAATCACAAAGTGGGACGATTGAAACGTGTTGTTTTCCTCGCAAAGAGTTTTCTCTCGGTGTTCAGCAGAGATAGTACAGAGGGCAATGGTGGAACAGTGGCTGTTTGGGGCACAGCATCGCACGAGGATGAGGGCTGTGTCCCTCACTGTGCTGTGCTCCGTGCAGTGCTATGAGCAGTTCATCCGCCGCTCCCCGCTGGGCTCCTGCATCCTGTTCCATGAAGGTGGGCACTGGAGGGAGCTGGTGGTGCGCACCTCCCAGCACGGCCACACCATGGCCGTCGTCACCTTCCACCCCCAGCATCTGGGCCAGGTGAGTGGGACTGGGCCAGCTCCAGGCCATCCCAATGGATGTCACGGAGCTCTATGGGCATATTGAACCAACCATTCCTTCCCTCTCTTCCAGGAGGCTCTGGCTGCTCAGAAAGCATTGCTGAAAGAGTTCTTCACCTGCGGACCTGGAGCAGCGTGTGCCCTGACGTCACTGTACTTCCAGGAGAGGTATTGGTGCTTGGGTGGCTCTTGTGGACATGACTTTAAAGTGGCTGTACCTCGCATTCGTTGTGAAGTATCAGAAATACTTGGATGTGGTTCTGCCCCATGGGAATGTTGAGGCTGGGGAACAAAAGGGAAAACCTAAAGTGCTCTTAGGGACATGACCTGGGTACTGCCAGGCTGATGGCTGCACTCAATGGTCTTAAGGATCTTCTCCCACCTAAATGATCCAATGGTTCTGTCATTCCAAAATCACATCAGCAGCAAAAGTGGGAATACATCCCAGGGCTACAACTCTCTACAAAGGGCCACAACCCCCCCCTACATCACTGTGATCCTATTAATCAATTCTCAGTTCAGCAAGTTGCAGATCTCTCAAAAGTGTCACAATTCCTTGATCTTGTTGAAATGCTCGTATGGAATAAAAGCAAACGTGCACCCCAGGAGTGGGGCAATGAAACGCTGCCCCCCATCAAGTGTTATTTTATGTGTCCTTCCAGCACCATGACACGCTGTTCCCATGAGCAGTCACCCTTCCAGCTCCTTCATGGAGAGCCACACATCTTTGAAGACGTGCTGGACCTGACGTTTCGCATCTCTCCAGATGCCTTTTTCCAGGTGAACACGAGCGGAGCAGAAGTGCTGTACCAGGCAGTCAGGGAGCTGAGCCAGGCTGCCACAAACACTGTGCTCCTCGATGTCTGCTGTGGGACGGGTGAGCAGCATGAATCATAGAGCAGTTGGGTTGGAAGGGATCTTAAAACCCACCCAGTCCCACCTGTGCTGTGAGCTGGGTGCCTCCCACCAGCTCAGGCTGCCCAGAGTCCCATCCAGCCCAGCCATTGGGATGGGGCAGCACAGCTCCCTGGGGCTGGTGCTTCCCATGCCCAACATTATCTCCAATGCTTGTTTTCCTACACTGAAATGCAGTGTGTTTGTGCATCCCTGGTTTCCAGGCACGATTGGTCTCTCTCTGGCTCGCCACGTGTCCAAGGTCATTGGTGTAGAGATAGTGCAGAAGGCAGTAGAGGATGCCAGGTGGAATGCAGCATTCAATGGTAAGTTCAACCACTGCCATTGCTGAGAAACGTGTCAAAGCCAGTCAACAAAGAGTGGGATTTTGTGTTAGGATGTCTGAGAGTGCACTTTGTTCGTGCGTCTGCTTTTGCTTTGCAGGAATTTCAAACTGTGAATTTCACAGTGGAAAGGCAGAGGCTGTGTTACCAGAGCTGCTCTCATCGTGGGAGGATGCTCGACCCCTTGTTGCAGTGGTGAACCCATCCCGGGCTGGGATCCGTAAGGATATACCATTTATTTTCACCTTGAAGAGACAGTTTTGAGCAAAGCTGTGTGTGAGCTGTTGTGCTGGCTCCAAGCCCCCAGCTCACTCCTTCTCTAGACATTCACTCTGGCCCTACAGCCACCCTCATGGCCTCTACCTTTGGGCCAGTATTGGGAAGTCTCAGACTGGCCCTATAGCCCAGATGCTGCCCACTGCAGTGGGGTGTCCTGAGGAGCTGGAATGTCACCAGAACATGGTGAGACGGTGCTGTGCCGTTGCAGATCACAGGGTTGTGAGGGCCATCCGGAGCTGCAGGGCCATCCGAAGGCTGCTCTACATCTCCTGCAAGCCGGAAGGTGAAGCCATGAGGAACTTCCTTGAGTGAGCAGCCTCCTCTTTTCTTTTCTGCTGACATTAGTGACACTGTTGTGTGCCCTGACGACCGGGATCTGAGGATCTGTCCTCAGCACAGGAGGGTTTTTGTTGTTACCAAATTTCATTGGGTTAATTCTGCACGTGGGACCCTGGTCAGTGAATGGCCAGAAAGTGGTTTGTGCTTTTGCACTGCTTTGGGTTTACCTGCAAGCAGCACTGGTTGAAGCAGTGGGTATTCCTGGGGCTGAGTGCCAGCAGAATCATTCAGGGGTAGAAAAAAATGCAAAGGTGTTTTAATGACATTGTGCACAGCCATTTCCCAGCATAACATGGAGGGTGGTGAGGCACTGGAACAGGCTGTGCAAAGAGGTTGTGGATGCTCCATCCCTGGAGGCATTCAAGGCCAGGCTGGATGTGGCTCTGGGCAGCCTGGGCTACTGGTTGGTGACATGCACATAGCAGGGGGTTGGAACTGGATGATCACTGTTGTCCTTTTCAACCCAGGCCATTTTATGATTGTATGATTCTATGATAACAGTGCAGCAGGGTGTGGGACACCACATCTCCACGCTCCCTGCAGGAAGGTGGGCCTCCAGCCAACGAGCAAAGCCAGCTCCTGGGATTAGCAGTCACCTCCTTAGGGTTAATCTGAGGGCTGACGGATGTTAGCCAACCTAAAGATACTCTCTTAATGCCTCCTCCGTGAAGCTAACGGCATGGGAAGCCTTGCACTGCAGTTCTGAAGGTTGGCCTCCAATGCTGTTCTTCCTGCAGGCTGTGCTGCCCCCCCAACCCCAGGAAGAAGCTGGAAGGAGAGCCGTTTGCCCCCACGCTGGCTGTCCCTTTCGACATGTTCCCTCACACTGCTCACTGTGAGCTGGTGCTGCTGCTCACCCGCTGACAACGAGGAGGTTTGCAGCTCTGCGAGCTCAGGAAGCGACCTCCTGATGTCCTTAAGGAGCGGATGTGGCTGCGACTTGAACTTATTTTTATATGAATCTCAAGAAGTGAGTTATTTTCTGCTTGCTCTTACTGCAGGTTGCCTAATCTACATGGAAACATAATGATTTCTGGAAGTTGTTTTCTCATTGGGTTGCTCTGCAATAGCCAAATAAATAGATAAGCCAGGCTAATTGCATAAACAAATAGAAGGTATCTGTATGTCACGCTCTTCTCATTGGCTGGCAAGCTGCAAGCCTCAAAGGTGCTTGAAATTCTCTCCAGCTCTTCAGAAAATGAAACTGCTGCAAATTGGAGGTAGGTCTCAGTCAGCAGAATGTTTCTACAGTCAGGCTCTGAGTTTCCTCAGAAAGAGGAAATTGGTTGAACGGAGGCTGACAAACCTCTAAGGAAACAGGGAAAGCTCCTGCCCTAAAGACTCTGCCTGCTGGTATCTCTCACAGCTGTGATTTGGTCCTACGGAATCCCAAGCTTCATTGGATCATGGGATCATTGAGAATGGAAAAGACCTCTAAGTCTTCATCAAGTCCAGCTGTACACCTATTGCCAGTATTCCCCACTAAGCCATGTCCCTAAGAGCTTGGGACCAGCCACCTTCACTGGGCTCTTTAAATGCACGGGGTCAGGACCTGGAGCTTGTTCCAGCAGATCCTACAGCAGAAGGGAGGTGATGGGCACACTGCTGTCAGGTTCCCTCGTGCTGCCCCTTGGCAGGCTTTCCCTCTCGTTTTCAGCTCACAGTGAGGGATGCTGTTCATGGAATCATAGAATGGCTTAGGTTGGAGGGGACCATAAAAATCACCTGATTCCAACCCCCTGCCATGCACAGTGCTGCCAACCAGCAGCTCGGTCTGTGCCGGGCCCCATCCAACCTGGCCTTGAATGTCCCAAGGGATGGGGCACCCACAGCTCTCTGGGCAGCAGTGCAGGGCCTCACCGCCCTCTCTGTAAAGAATTTCTTCCTAACCTCTAACCTAATCCTCCCCCGTTTTAGTTTAAAGCCATTCTCCCTCTTTCTGCCACTATCTGCCCCTGTAAAAAGTCAGTCCCCATGCTGCTTATAAAATCGCTTCAGGAGCTGCACTGAGGACTCCCTGCAGCCCTCTTTTCCCCACGCTGAGCCCCCCCAGCTCACAGTCCGGCTCCATAGCAGAGGTGGTTCTCCAGCATCATTGCTTTGTATAATTACACCTCGGCTTCTTGCTGTAAGGTGGGAATAGATCTCTGCGAGGCTGTCCTTCTGCCAAAAGGAAATGGCCCGCAAATTAAAGGAGGGGAGAGAGAGAATGACTTTACATCCAAAAAAAAAAAAATCCAACACGGGATCAGGAAACACGGTTGCTGTGGAGCACTGCACACACGGGGAGGAGCTGGCAGCGGGTTGCACCGTCCCTATTGGGACGCGGGGTTCCGGGAGCAGCAGCCCGTGCCCGGAGTTGCGGGGTGTTGCGGGGCGGGCGTTAGGACCCGGCGGCCGCGGGGCGGAGAGGCCGCATCTCTGCCGCTGCCTTTGCAGCGTTATTCCTCGGTTCCCTCCATGGTGACCGCAGCCCGGAGGCCGCGTTAGGACCGCATCCCGGCGGCTCGATGGCATCCCCCAGGACCATCACCATCGTCGCCCTTTCGGTGGCCCTGGGGCTCTTTTTTGTCTTCATGGGGACCATCAAGCTGACCCCGCGGCTCAGCAGGGATGCCTACAACGAGATGGTGAGGTCGGCGGAGAGGCGGCCGTGAGGCTCTCGGGTGGGGACCGCGACCGCTGCGGAACAACGATGGGAGGGAGGGAGCTATCCGCTGGGCGCGGGAGGAACCGAGCGAGAAGATGCGGGCATCCTCCTGCGCTCCCTGGGAGAAAGCTCCGGTGCGGGGCGAGGAGGATGGGATGGCACCGCTGTTCCCTAAAGATGGGGGAAGGATGGGTGTGGGGTGCGGGGTCTGGGGAGGGACTGCGGTCCGGCCATCCCTGGGCAATGCCCGCCCCGGACCACACTCGATGTTGTGGGTGCTTTACTGCAGGAACAATGGCACTGAGTGTCCCCACCTCACCGGGCTTGTGTGAGATTAATTCCCATCCGTGAGATGCTGTGGGATTCTTAGCGGGCAGAAGATGTTGAAGAATCACTTAATTACTCCCTGTGCTCTGGGAAATGCGCCTCTCCCCCATAGGGTGCTAAGGAAGGGGATGGCAGCGTGTGCATTTATCAGCTGGGAGAATCCCAGAGCAAGAGCAAGGGCTGGCCCTCTGCTCCCATCTGCCTTGGGTTCTTCTCCTGCCCTCCTCCATTTTCATTTTATTCTTTGCAATGGTGGAAAAGTGCCGGTGTAATTCTGGGCCCGTAAGAAATAGTGATGGAAGTTTCCAGCACGTTCTGTTCTCTCCCATCGCTGCACCTGCTTTTCCTTAGCTCTCAAATAACATCTGAATGGCAGCGCTGTGTCTGCAGCCCTGCACACCTCTCTGATAGAGGACAGCATTGCAGAATAACTCAGGAGCGAGAAGTGAGAAGAAAATGTCCAGAAAACAAAGCTCTCCAGCTCCTGCTGCCTCAGTGAAGTTTAGGAATAAGCACTGAGGCTTTAGCAGCATTGCAGAATGCTCACTGCACAGCTTCTCTGGGCTTCTCTGTGGGTTTATGCTTTGCCAGGAGTGAGGCCTACAGGTAGGGATGATCTCCATTTTTATTACAAGGAGGAAATGGAGGCATTCAGATACTGGGCAACAACACCATTCTTAGTGCCCTATGCTGTGATGAGCCTCGTTAGGTTTCTATGCCTTTGCTGCACAGCAAACTAGGGTGATATGTTAAATGGATAAGATGGGGATGAAAACCTGATTTTGCCCATCAGTGTGTGACTTCTTGCCCCAAGCAAATACAGAACCACTGCTATTTACCCAAATGTGCAGTGATTTTATTAGTTTTATTTTCCCATTCAGCAAAAAGCACACACAGCTGTTTGTTTATTGCAATACCAGAGTGCTGTAGGGCGTACCACCAACCCATTGCTTTATCTATCTGTTAAAAACTGCTGCCTTGAGGAGAGCTTTTGTTGACAGAAGTCTCAAAGCGCATCCTCACCTTACATCCACTTGGTCTAAGGATCTTTGTTTGGTAGCAAAAATAACAAAACTGAATATTGTTCAACCACGGCATCATCAGCTTCTCTTAAAATTCACAGAGAAGTGGGGAAGTTCTGTGTGCCCATAATGCAGGTTTTCAAAACTGCTTGGGAAGTAAATGTGCAAACCCACCTATACCTCACGTTCAAATGCAAGAACTTGAGTGCATGTAAGGACAGAGCTTGCTTCTTCCCTGAAACAAGGAGGCAGCTGTGGAAGGAGGCTGGCAGCAGCTCACACTGCTTCTAAATCCAGCATAAATCAGAGGGCAAGGATGTCAAGTGTCTGCTTGCTTTTATCCGAGGAAAGAAAGGATCACAGAGGTGTGCAAGAGCAGGAGCAGGACTCACAAAGGTGAATCTGAGCTCTGATGTGTTGTCTGTCCCACGCTAAGTCTGTCCTGCCCACAAACCCTGGGATACTCTGCGTTGTTTTGAGATGGGAAGTGATATCTTCCACCTTCTGTGCCCTGGCTTGGCAGGGATAAGTTGTGTTATTTAAGGGCATGATACTCTCAGACAGTTGTTTTTTTTAAAACGTGGTTCTGCATTGCTGATCACAACAATGGTAACTTCAGATTTCAGGACAAGGAGTGCTTAACACAATCCTAGCTCCAGCATTGGGTGCTAGCTTGCACAGCTGTTGTCCAGCTCCTGAAGGAGCATTGCAGGTTGATGGAGTGTCAATATCCTTCCATCAGAAGCTTTATGGCTACAGAAAGGTATCATGCCAGTGGGGTTTGTGATGACTGAACTGATCTTGGTATCCCAAAGAGGTTATGGATGCACCATCCCTGGAGGCATTCAAGGCCAGGCTGGATGTGGCTCTGGGCAGCCTGGTCTGGGGGTTGGCGACCCTGCACATAGCAGGGGGTTGGAACTGGATGAGCATTGTGGTCCTTTTCAACCCAGGCCATTCTATGATTCTATGATTGTATGATTCTATGATCTTTACACCATACCACACTTACCTATGTCAATGAAAGTCACCTCTCCCTTCTCACATCACCGCATGATGCTTGATTTCAGAAACGAGCCTACAAAAGCTACGTGCGGGCCCTCCCCATGCTGAAGAAGATGGGAGTCAGCTCCATCCTTCTCCGCAAGAGCATCGGAGCCCTAGAAGTGGCATGTGGCATTGTCATGACACTGGTTCCCGGCCGCCCCAAAGACGTGGCCAACTTTCTGCTCCTCCTCCTCGTGCTGGCTGTGCTCTTCTTCCACCAGCTAGTGGGGGACCCGCTCAAGCGTTACGCCCATGCTCTGGTCTTTGGGATCCTGCTCACCTGCCGCCTGCTGATTGCCCGCCAGCCTGAGGAGCAGCCACCAGAAAAGAGGATGCTGTCGGTGAATGGGGATGAGCAGCCACTCCTCCATGAGGCAGCTCCTGAGAAAGGCAAAGTGAAGGTATCTTAGTGGAGTGAGTCTGAGGAATACGGACCCTCGAGGCAGCTCTCTCCAAAAGCACCCAGAAAAAATTCTTTTCTTTTTTTTTTTAATTTACCTATTTATATTTTTCAGCTGTCTAAATAAAGTTTCACTTGGGGTCTGAGAGATATATGGTATGTCTACACCGTAGTCTTGCTTTTGCTGCTGGCCTGTAATGTAGGAAGATACAAGCTAGCTTTGAGCAGGATGGTTTGGAGGCAGTTAGCACCTGGCTGGAGGAACATTGGCCTCAGCAGGAGCTGCAAAACCAGAGTGTGGGCAAAGACTTGGGCAGCTCATCATGCTACTTGGCACTCCTGAGGTGGGAGTTTGTCCCTGACCATAAGACCTGAGATCCTCAGCAGTGTAAACTTGGCCTGGATGCACTTCTGCTATGTTGCAGCCTCAGCAACAACTGCTGGGTAGAACATTACCACTGCCCTGCTCTGGCTCGTGCAGTCCAGCCTATAGAGTCACCCCAGGCACAAATGGACATTTTTTTTTATGTAGTCAGGCAGGGAATGGACCCTACTCAGCATTCTTGTGTTTGAGGGAGGTGTCCCATAGCCTTTGCTGCCTGTGACCAGTCTGTTGTGTGGTCCAGTGATGCAGGGAAAACATATGATGCACTACTTACATCCTCTTGGATTTCCATGCTTTGCAGAGGCTTTAGAATGGGGCAGTGGGCCTCTTAACAGTAACTTTTTCCCTATTTAACATGAAGCAAAGGTATCTGTTTACCTCCCAACTGAGAATAAGGCTCCCAGCTGAAGGGATGGGAAGCAGAACTGCCTAAAGAATTGCTTTTATCCATTACCATATTCCAAAATAGTTTGCTGCTGGCAGAAAGCATCAAACTCTCCCTTTCAAGAAAAAAAAACTTCCAAAACTGCTGCAACTTCTTGGAATCCATGGTTATTGCTAATAGATGAGGGTCTGAACATGTCTGGGTGTCACACTGTGCATCCCATACTTCAGTGGGAAGGTCTCACTGGGGGAGGTCCTCTCACAAGACCCCAAATCCCTGTGTGTCAAAGCTGAAATCTTATGGAGTGTCACGAGAAGTGTGTTTTACCTCTGAGTTCTGTTTGCTTCTGTCGATGTTTGTCTGGGTTTTTCCTTATTCGTTATTGATGAAAATAAACTTTTTTTTTTTTTGAAATTTGGAGAAAGATGTCCTTTTGGGAGATGCATCTGAAAATAATCTTCCCGTGTGCTCCAACACTGCACCTAAACCAGGCATAATCACATTTAGGGGGATTTCAGAGAAAGACAAGGCGATACAGGATGGAAGCCATGGGAACATTGCTTCAGTACAGAATGGCAGTGAGAAAAGATATTAAATCCACAGTAAAACATCAGTGTTGTATCACTATAAGCATCGGACAGATGTTTGCATGCAGTTGGCTCAAGTCCTCTGCTACAACAGATGCAGCCCAAACACAGGTATCATGCAAAATCCCCCTCCTGGAGCCCCAAGGAGTGACAGATTGTCACAGACAGAGGGCACTGCCAACAGGGCACCTCGGTGGGGCAACCCCTGCTACTCAGAGACCATCCCAAGGTCACCCCAAATGTGCACGCCATTTGCTTTACTTCCTGAAAGGCGCTTCTGCCAGGCCTAGGCCTAAGTTATTAGCACTTTTAGTTCCAAAAAGACAGGTAGATACACCACCAAGCCCAAAGCACACCAGGATGTGCATTCTTCTAAAGTTCTAGGAATTGCACCAACCCCAAAGCACACCACAATGCGTGCCCTGCTATGCAAAGCACTGTGGCATGGCAGCCTTCCCACAGCCAGTTCCCACATCTCCAGCTCAATATTTTGTGTTTGCCACTAGCACAGCTCCTCACCAAAACCCGCACAGACAGCATGAGGTGAATTTAAAGCACTATGTGCAGCACAGACCATTGCTGTGGGCTCTTTAACTAGATGCAGACAGCAAGTGGATTCCCCTTTCTATTTCTCTCCTTCAGAAGAAGGCTGTTCCTGGAGCCGATGATGGCTGACCTCCATCATCGACCCCAGCACCAGCCTGTTTTTGGAAACCCGTTTTTGCTTGCTGGAGGTGATAAGGGGGCAGGAACTCATTTACCCCTTTGATAACATATTATGCTAATCCCGTAACTTGTGATTCTCTGGGCCGACTGCATTTTTTAAACCTTTTTATGCGTTTCCAAACACAACGCCCATCTCCTCACATCTACTGAGCACAACGACTGCGCATGCTCAGAACGATCGGGTGCACAGTCACCGCTTTGCGCACGCGCACACCGAGCAAGACGCGTCCACTCTGAGGCGCTGCGCAGTGCGCGCTGCGCATGCGCATATCCATTAAAAGGCCGTCTGCTGGCAGGGACGCTATGTTGCGGGCAGCGCGCATGCGCGCCGTGTGGCGCGGAAGTTTGAATTGCGGGCGGTTGGAGTGAGGTAATGGTGGCTGGCGGGCGGGCTGGGAAGTCAACGCCGGGGCCATGGCTGCTGGGAGAGGCTGGGAGTGCTGTAGGAACTCGAGGAGAGCCTCTTGGGGAAAAGGTGTGCGTGCTCGGCTGGGGAGGGAGGGGGTTTCTTCTGACAGGAGCTCTCGGTGCGTCAGAGCTGCGCGGGAGCTCTGTGGGCGCGGCCTGCTGCTGCGCTCCTGGAGCAGCTGTCAGCTGTGGGCACGAGTGCCCCGACTCTGTCCAGCGGCTGTGGCGGTGCTTCAGGTGGGACCTGGGCGGGGATCTGTTCGTGGGGTGCTGCACCCAGAAGTGAGTGACAAACCTGAGGGAAAATGGGGGCTCTATCAGCTCCAGAGCTGAATCACAGAATGGCCTGGGTTGCAAAGGAGCACAATGCTCATCGAGTTCCAACCTCTGCTATGTGCAGGTTGCCAACCCCCAGACCAGGCTGCCCAGAGCCACATCCAGAGCCTTGAACCCCACCAGGGATGGGGCATCCACAACCTCCTTGGCCAACCTGTTCCAGTGCATCACCACCCTCTGTGTGAAAAACCTCCTCCCTGAAGAGGGTGTATGAACTGCAAGCCATCCTGCTTTCTTGTGGCTGGGATACGAAACCAATTTCTCCAGCAGTTCAGGGCTATGCATATACATATGCACTGTGCCTAAACCAGGAGCTTGTAGCAGTGTTCTGTGTCTTCTGGGTGAAGGGCTGATCTTGATGGAAAGCAGGGAACACCATTTTTCACTATTGTATTTCAGCCAGAGCTTGGCAGTGTTGCAGTGCTGGTAGCTCTTATGCTTCACTTGGGCCCTTATTGTTTCTATTTTTTTAAACCCTACCTGTTAGATAGAAGCAGACTGTAACAACCTAATTCCTGTAGAACAGGAAGGAAGGGTGTTATGATCCTTTAAAATCTGGACATCAGCTTTCAGGAAGTTGCAGTCTGTTGGCTGACTGTGTTGCTATATAGAGTAATAAGGCTGTTCATGGTTTCCTTACCTATTTAATTTATGTACTGGATTGGCTTTCTTTTTGTATTGTGTTTGCTGTCTGGTTATGTTGGTTTTGGATCAAAACACGGTGTAACACTTCATCAAATGAGCTTTATTTAAAGAACGTTAGTGTTAGATCTTGTGGATTTTTATCATCCCTTTCTTAATTTTAAGAACATTTCTCAATTCAAAACACCTTTGTGTGTGAATTGTTCAGTGACTGACAACTATAAATGATTTGCTGTGAGAACTGCTGTTACCTTGTCCAATATCCTTATAAAATCAGTTTGTCAGGAAAACACCTGTCTTCTTTTTTTGCAGGAAACTTGCTCTTCAACGTTTGGAGGTTGATCTGTTTGCTTCCCCCTTTGCAATGAAGGACCAGAACCCATGTGACAAATGAGTGGAATTCTCCCATCTCAACTGGAAGTCTGAGAAGATGCAACGAAGGCGGAGTTCTAAGCACTCCAAGCGACCTCTGCAAGTTCACCACAGCAATCAGACTGATCTCTCTGCTTGGAGAAAAGGAGGGACAGTGGATACTGAAAAAAGTGCCCAGAGTGATCAGAAAAATGACAATGAGCAAGACTCCCTTGAGGAAGCTCTGAGCTACTTTGAGAAAAGTAAGAGAGCAGATTTAAGATTAGCTACAAAGATTTGTAAAGATTGTTAATGTCTAATGTTTCTTATTCTAACATCTGAGTTTTATAAT
Organism: Meleagris gallopavo; assembly: GCF_905368555.1. Classification (NCBI taxonomy): domain Eukaryota; kingdom Metazoa; phylum Chordata; class Aves; order Galliformes; family Phasianidae; genus Meleagris; species Meleagris gallopavo. Next base: position 2,038,242 of record NC_139412.1, on the reverse strand, counting down.
AGCTTGCTTTGTTAGTGTATTTAAAGATTTTTTTTTTTATTTTGCTTGCTCTATGAAGCTTGTTTAGCTTGGAGAAGAGAAGGCTCGGGGGGGACCTCATTGTGGTCTTCCAATACTTGCAGGGAGCATTTAAACAGGAGGAGGAATGGCTGTTTACAAGGGTGGATGGTGATAGCACAAGGGAGAATGGTTTTAAACTGAGACAGGGGAGGTTTAAGCTAGATATTAAGAAGTTTTTCATACAGAGGGTGGTGAGGCACTGGAACAGGTTGCCCAAGGAGGCTGTGGATGCCCATCCCTGGAGGCATTCAAGGCCAGGCTGGATGTGGCTCTGGGCAGCCTGGGCTGCTGGTTGGTGACCTGCACACAGCAGGGGTTGGAACTGGATGATCATTGTGGTCCTTTTCAACCTCAGGCCAGTCTATGATTCTATGAAGAGCATATCAAGAAGGACTACCTATAGGAGCAATTCAGAGAAGTTGAAAACACTTCAATTTAGCTTCAGAAGTTGTTTCATTGTTTGTCTTTTTTTTTTTCTAGTTCAAGATCGAGTTTCAGTGAAAAAGAATGAAGCTCTGCAGAAACATTTGTCTACTATGGAAAGCATTGCCCTGAAAAGAGGTTTACCCCCTGAAGGATTTGATGTATTGCTAGATGTGGCGCTCAGTGGCAAACTTGGTAAAATGTTTATGTACTGCTGGCATGTCTTCAGTGCACGTCTCCTTCCCCTCTAACCGAACCTGCTTGAGGTGGTACACTTATAGTGGCTGTAGGGTTTGGCAGTTTAGCATAAAAATAATCTTCTTTGCATGCTCCATTATGAATTCTGAGTTCAGATACCATGTGGTATGGAATATCCCTTTAGCCAGCTTGGGTCAGCTTTCCTGGTTCTGTCCCCACCCTGCTTCTTGTGTACTGCCAGCTTTGCTGATAGGAGACACTGAAACAGTTTTGAAATAGTGTAAGCACTGCTCAGCAACAACTAAAACATCATGTGTTATCATCATAGTTTTTCTCCTAAATCCAAAACATGGCACTGTGCCAGCCACCGCAAGGAAAGTTAACTTTATCCCAAGCAAAACCAGGACACTTTCATAACTGTGTTAATGAAACTCACTAAAATTAGAGCATCGCACTGCCAATCAATTCAGCAGCGTCACTGTGTTGCTCTCAGAAATAGTGGCCAGCACTTGTATTTCTAAATTAATGTAGTATTAAATAAAAAGGATGACCTTTCCCTTTCTTACATCCAAGAGAAGCATGCAGGATTCTTTCCTTATTATGCAAGTAATTTTGTTCTTTTATTGATTCACATTGCTTGGCTTATCTTTAAGGCAGTAATTTGCTGGTGTTTGGCTTGCACTCATATACTCTTCTGGTGAAGGAATTGGGCATTAATGTTACCAGAAATGTGCTATTTTCTTTGTCTTGCAAAGAGTCTAGAGGCTGTTTCAGTACTAAAATACTAGATATGCTATTTTCTTTCTTTAATCTGGGTTTTTTTTCCTTTTGGCGATACAAATAGTCCCTAATGGATTTGTATTCAATGTTACTGTAAGCAAAGAAGCTCTGAGTAATTTTGTCTGGGGTGATCTTAACCTAACCATATCAAGGAACCTGGTACGTGAGCAGCATCTGATCTTCAATGGTTTGTTTTGCAGCTGATACGGTGAACACTCGTTTACTGAAGAGCCTGATCCCAGCCTCAGCAATACCAGAAAGTTCTGTTGTTTCTTCTGTATCTTGGTTCTGTGTCAGCAAATGCTCAAACAACATCCAGGTAACTTCATGCATGTTTGTTATAGTTACTGTTTCTGCACAGGATTGATGAGGACAGGTTATGTGCAGGAAGCAGAAATGCTGTGGTTTTAATGTACAAAGTTATCGCATAAACTGCTGTCATTTAGACTGATGGAGAGACCTGTACCTGAAACAGCTGTGGGAGCTGAGGGACACTTTGGAGTTGAGTGGAAACTTGCACAGCTTCTACTTGTTTTATATCTCTGATGTAGAAACCTTTAAGGACAGTCCTTCTGGCCTTCATGTAGGCTGAAGGTTTGCATCATTTTTTAGAGATTAGCACATAATCATTACTGATGGTTTTTTTATGACAGTAGATGTTCTGTCTGGCTTTCTTTCACAGCAGAATTAGTGCTGGTTGTTTACCTGGAGCTGTCTGGTTGTCTTTGAATGTGCTGTAATGATTGTTCCTCTTAAGGTGACTAGTGCCTTGTCTGTCTGGTTTTGCCTGTTAATTTAACGTAAGATGGCTGTTTTCTGTCTGCAGCTGCTTTATCTAAGATGGCTGATCACGATGTTTGACTTCATTGATCACAAGGAACGAATTCATGCCCTCTATGGCATCTTCTTTTCCTTCCTGAATGATGAGAAGTTGGTAAGGAGAACTGAATATACAAAATTTAACAAAATAAGTCTAAGGTAGTAGTCTGCATATTAATAGAATTAGACAGGAATAGCTATAAACTAGAGATATATTTTTTTGGTGGAACTTATTTTCCTCTTCTCCTTTTGGATTCAAAGATTACTGGGTACTTCAGAATCAGAAACAGGAAAGCACTAAGTTGTTTCAGTTTGAATAATGTGGTCTGCTTGTTAAAATGATTTCAAGAATTGATAACCTCATACACAGACACCACAGTGTATGCTGCAGTGCCTGGAACAGCGTTTATAGGACATCAGATAAAGTCCTTTTACTCCTGAGAAGGAAAAGCTGACTTGTGTACCTGGGGCAAAAAAGAACCCAACAGCCTTGTGGAGAAATGTTTATTGAATGATGAGAAATCCAAATCTTTGTTGGTTTGCAGCATAGCTTGAATAAGAACAGGTACTGAGGAGCTTTGTGCTGTAATGTGTCTGTAAAATCTGGGCGCTGGGATGCTGAAAAAACTAGATTCAATTCAAGTTAAGGTAATACTGGAATCGTGTTAGGCACAAAATTGGTACTATTCATCCAGTTGAGAATACTTTGGGGTTAAGACTCAAAGTTCTGATTTTGCTGTCAGCCAAATTTTCAATTGTCTAACATCAGTTGTAATCTTTTCAGGAAACTGGATTTAAGTTAAATTTTCAAGTAGCATTTTCAGGTACAGCTGAGCCAGACTCAGACCATTGCAGCCTCTGTTGTAGTTAGCATTACTGTGATATTTTTACTTAAGGGTAACTTTTGCTTTGGAAACTTTCACTGCTGATCTCTGAGATACACAAATCATTCTCAAAACCAGGACGAGAGGTCACTGAGTGGTCTGATTACTATGGAAACTGCACATAATGGACATCTGTTATCTAAACAAAGTTGCTATATGTGACACATAGGGACATGCTGCTTCCTGTGGGAAGTAAGGTAACCTGCCCCTCAGTTGAGGCAGCAGATGGAATGAAGCAGTATTAACTTGTGAAGCCCGTATGGAAGGGGTGTCACCTTCAGTGTATCCTGGTTAGTGGTTTGCATCAGTAAGACAGGTTCATTGCTGCCTTTTCTTTGCAGTGTCCCTACATCTGCCACGTGCTCTACCTGCTGACCAGGAAAGAAAATGGTAAGAGTCCTCATTTGTGTGAGATGAAATACCATTTTGTTTCTTATTCTGTGTACTGGTGCTGCCATGTCTTCCAATGGAGCTCATACAATGACCAGGCAATGCAGTCAAGGAGGCCTGAGCTACAATTCTATCTGATTTGTACCATACTTGATGAAGCAGAAACCTGTCTATTAGCCCAGCAATAATACTGGCTGGTCCTGCTTTCTTTGTCATACCAATAGAAGTTGTATCTCATTTTCACTTAAATGCTAAATAAAAGTGGTGGGTGTTTTTTGTTTTTTGTTTTTTTTAATTTCTAATGTTCTGAATTGTTTTTCCAGTCAAGCCTTTTCGGGTCAGGCGACTCCTTGATCTCCAAGCAAAAATGGCAAGTTCATTTCAAATCTTGTAGAGGCTGAAACTGTGCTGAAGGGTGCAGCTTCTGAGTGTCCTTATAGAGCAGAGAGAAGAGGCGAGCAGCTTAAGCTGGGATTAGGCTTGGAACAGTAGGCTGTCATCTTTCTAGCACTTAAGCTTCCAGAATTCTCATATTGTGGTTTTTTTTCTGTTGTTGTGAGCGCATGCAATGACGTGTACAGAACTGTTTTATAGAGATGTGGTAGAGCAACTTAGTTTCACTTATCTGTTACCTTCTTTAATTTCCTGTTCCAAACTTTATTAAAAATTACTGGGAAATATAAGATTGTGTGGTACCTGCTGCCTTTCTGTAAGAAACTAAAATTGCTTTAGAGGTAATTACAGTTGCTAGAGAAGAATAAGTGGTGCTACGTAGTTACAGTAACACTTGGAGCATTTAATCAGAGAGCTGTAATTTTTTAATAGTTTTTATGCTAAATTTCTTATTAGAGCTATGACAGTAGAAGTCCTTTCTCCTAATCCCTCCCTACAGTATTTCACTGACAGTTTTTCTCCATTATATACCTCTAGTTACTTACTGATGTGTGCTTGTGAAAGCTTTCAGTAATGAGAGTTTTTCTGCTTTGTAAATACAATATTTGATATCTATATTAAAAACATATCACATCTTTTTCCTCCTGTTCTCTTGACAGGGTATGCAACCTCATTTGCAGGCTCTGCTATCACTTTATAAGCTTTTCTGTCCTGAGCTGGTATCCATAACCCTTCCTCGGAAGATGAAGGTGAGGAGTCAGATTAAATCTATCTGGAACCAGTACTTATGACAGTATTTGTGATGAGCTTTCTGCTTGTGCTGTAGCATGATTTAGTGGTGAAGATTAATTCTATTTCCTGGATGTTCCTATGGTAGTTTGGGACTTGACTGGAGTTGAATGTAAATGAAGTGACAAAAATAAGTTTTGTGCAGAAAAGATGTTGGACCTAATTAATTCACCCAATTTCATTTTAGCCGTGATATCTGATTTGAGAGCTCAATTACTCACTGAGTTGTTTGGTTTGACTGAGTTCAAGAAGTCTTCCTTATAACTTGTACAAGCATTCCTTTGGCATAGTTTTATTGTAGCGTGTACTCGAGACTTAATCTATGGACAGATGATTGATCTTAATAAAAACTATAAATATTGGAATTCCCTTATGAAAAAGGGGGTGTTTCAGAAGGAACATGAAAGTGGAACCACTGAAGTACAGTTAAGAGATAACAAATGCAAAGAGAGTAACTTGCTGTCAAATCCCAGCTTCTTGGTCTGTCAGGCAGAGATGAGTGTATATAAATCACTGTGATGTCTGCTGGAATAGAACCTGGTCTTTCTGTTGCTTTGTCTTAATTTGGCTTCTTGCATACGTGTCTGATTTTTGTTTTCAGACTTTTTTCAAGAATGCAGACGGCCCATGGAAAGCAGCAATCAACGCTGTGAGGCAAAGAAACCAGGCCAATTCTACAGTGCCCCAACTACTGCTTTTAGACACAGCTCAACCTCACTCACGAAAAAGAGTAGGTTTTCCTCCTCAGGAAGCTGCCAAACAGCTGTTTTCATGATGCATAATGGCAGATAGTGGGAGCTGGGTTATTTCAGAGCTCTGAAGGGTGGGATAGCCATGTGGAAATGCAGCATACCCGCTATAATGGAAGCCTGGATGCTTTTTTTTTTTTTATAACAGGATCTTTGTGAACAGTGAGCACAAGTGCGCAGCTGAGTCACTGCTGTTTGTTTGTTTCTTTTCCACAGAAATGGAATACCCAGTTGATTGTACCTGCAAGCAGTGCCAACGCACAGAATTCAGTAGTGGGTAGGAAAATGAGCCGTGTTGATTCATTCAGTGCTAACAGATTTTTTCCAGTGGAGCAGCTGCGGACCTTTCCCCAACTTCTACAAAATATCCACCGCCTGGAGGTGAGTGGCAGGAAGGTCTCAACAAGCTCTGTGCATGCTTTGGAGAAAACAAAAGACTTTTGTCTGTGACTTCACAGGTATCTAGTGTGTGGGCAACCTAATTCAGAAAGAGTCCTGAGGCTGGTGAGCAGGAGGCCTGGAGGATGATCTTTCTACCAGTGAAGGACTGGACAGCTCTGATAGCATGAGAGCCTGTGGCAATTTGCAAATATAAACACTAAATAACTAGTTTGGTTTTGTTGCCCCTGTTTTTGCAGTTTCCTTCCCAAATGGGCTCAGTGCTAACAAACCCGTTACTGCTTCACTACATGAACTGCAGCAAAGATGAATCTGTTTATCTGAGGCTCTACTATTGGATGGGACAGACTCTTCAGGAAGGTAGGAACTTAACATAACCTCTCATAGTGGGGTGGTTAAGGTTGTCTGAAGCTTTTCACCATTTGATAATAGTACTTTGCCATTTGGATTTATAGTGCCAGTTGTGTAGTACTAAAACAAATACTGCATAAGAGTTGAATTTAATTTCTGGCTTTGCTTATTCTTGCTGTGCTCTTGTTCAAATGCATTACTCTCTCCTCTTCAGAGTGCACCTGGTGTGTAGTTGATAATAACCAATATGAAGAAGAATTCAAAAGCTTCCTGGAAACTGCCTACAAGGCAGAGTGTTTCTTACAAGTAAGTGCCTGCTATGTGGAAAACAAGGGTTTCGTGAAGTTCTTTAAAGTACATTTGGGAGTTATGTGCTTCCTGGAGTTTAACTAAGAAATGGCAGTGTCTGAAGTCACCCAAAGACTTTTTAAAAATACACTTTCCAATAGAGAGCCAATATTCTGGAGGCAACTGTGATTTCTACAGGAATGGTAACTTGAGTGTCCTGGAGAATTGCATGAAGCAGGTGCAAACCTCTTCCTTCTCCAGAGTGATCTGGAGATGAATTTCTGAATGCTCACCTTCTGCTTTCTAGGAGGGATTTCCTTCCTGTGAGGAGTTCCTCTACAGGAGTCTTCCTCTCTGGGATGGTGTTTCCTGCCGATCACAAATCCTCCAACTCATCAGTTGGATCCCCCTCAGTACCTTCTCTGGTATGTGTTGCAGATCTTTTGCATGAGGTTGGACAGTGTCTGATCCCAGGGGAACAGTTTAAGCACAGATAGCATGCTGCTTTCTTCTTTATTCCAGAAATAAAGTCACAACTCTGCGATCCCCTGGCACAGCTCTTCTTCACGTCATCCCTTTACTTTAAGGTAACTTGAGTGAGTGGCTATTTACTTCTAATTGGTGCTGCATCTGCATTTGTATAAAGTGTAACAATCTGAAGGGCTGTACAGGAAGAAGTCTGTGCCCAAGCATGGGTAAAATGTTCTTATGATGTAACTTCTCTGGGAATTTGAGTGTCTTTTAAGATATCTTATTTTTTGACTGGAGGCACTGGATTTAGAAAAGATTGTCTGATAGTATGAAAGGCAGTAGCTGGCTTTTTTTTTTTTTTACTGCAGTTCTAACAGAATTTGAAACTCTCATTCTCCAGCAAAAACTACGTAATGTATACACTCAGTTTAAAGGGAGACCACAGATAATCACTTCTCTTTGAGAAACTCTTGGTACATTTCCTTGTATGCTTTAATTCTCAGGGCATCCTCTTTAGTGTTTTTCACTTCTGTAAATTTTCAACAATTTGACTTTTTTTTCTTATCCTACAGTGCAGCGTTCTGGAGAGTCTGAAAGAGCTGCTACAGAACTGGTTAAACTGGCACGTGGTTCAGCTGGATTCAGAGTCTGATTCTCAATTCAGTTCTTTGTAAGCTTGTCTGAAGCATATCTTGATATGCCTGTTACCTAATGCTAAGATCAGGTGGTAATGCTGTAGTGCTTCTGCTATATTGCAAGCTACCTTGAGGGTCTTGGTTTTTAATTCTGAATTAAAAATATTTTTATAAATTATGCATTGAAAGCTGTTATGTCCAGAACTCAAGATTCTTGTAACACTGACAGCTGGGTCATGCTTGTAATTGTAGGTAACAATCTATTACTGGATATACTTAAAAGTACAATCCCAAGTAATTGAGGGTGGCAGGGCAGAAAAATAACTTAGCTTCTTTGTCTGTATGTTTGTACCTGTTGTGAAGAGGCGTGTGTGGTAATATTCCCTGTGTGCTGCTGCAGGAATACCACCCTTTCTGGACTAGTGAATGGGGTGGCTGAACTCATCAACTTTGTGGGATGGATTTCTACTGCTGCGTTGCACTTGGAGAAGAGTCATACCTTCTTGCTGTACTTCATCCTGGATTTCTATGAGACCGTATGTGTTCTGTTTGCTTTGTCTATCAAAATCCCATTTCCCTGAGGCTGTTTGCATCTTTTTTTCTGGCTGGAATATGAAGTCACCTTCCCAAATATGGTTTGATAAACTTTGATTAATTGCTAGAATGTTCTTTAAATGTTCCATTATAGTTCTTGTCCCAGCATTGAATAGTGTTAAATCTACTCTCTAGCTTCCCTGCATCTTCTCTGTAGATGTGTTTACTGCCTGGTGAACTCAGCCATGCCATTACTGCTCTTACAACTTGGATACCATTGCAAAGAGTTAAGGAAGCAATGACAGGGCTGGGAACTTCTCGTAACTAAAATGTTCATTAAGCATGCAAAACAAATGGGCTCTGTTTTAGAGGGGTCTAAGTAAATGTTACCCAACAAGCAACCAAATACCAGCATTATGGGATATTTAAATGGTTGAAACAGACTGAGATGTGAGCTGAGAGTGGATAAATGCTTTGTACCTGAAGGAAATGAATAGAAGGTTGGAGTGAGACAATTCCTCTTAGATCAAGTTGATGGAGCTGGCTAGAATGCAGCATCGTGCTCTCTTTTGCTCCTAGATGTTTGGGGGTTTGTTAATGGCAGTAATAATCTGCCTAGATCTGCTGGTTTCCTGCAGGTGTGTGACATATATCTGAAGTACAAACTGCCGTTGCTGATTATGCCTCCTGCTGGAGTTTTCTACCCAGCGTTGCTCAGCATGGATTCTGTCAACTTAAATCAGCTCTGCTACATCATGTACAGGTACTACAAATGGTGTGGGCTGTAGGGGTTTCTCTTGTTGTCTTTTTTGAGTTTTTGAAAATGAAATTATTTGGGTCTATAAATCTGGAATTGAAATCTATACTCTTTCTCCTTATGTAAGGCAAAGATCAAATGTTGTGTCCAGCTTTCGTGGTAAAATATTTTATAGCTTTAACTTGCATTTTTGTTCCCCACTTGGTTATCCTAAATGGCAGCATTCTGACCTTTCCTAGTGTTATCAGTAATATGTGAAGGAAGGAGTCTGATATAGTTCTGAGAGGATTTATGTTGCTTAGCAACAAAGAGCTTGCAATCATTAGCAGTTAAGCATTAAACTTCTTAATCCTGTGCTCTGACCAGCAGATTTGGATTTTTCCTTGCAAATACTGTGCTGAGTAGGAAGCACTTTTGCCACCCTGAAAATGCGTGGGAAATTTAGGCCTGCCTCGTGCCCGCAGGTCTCACAGAAGCACTGCTTAGCTCTGCAGGATCCACTCCTACTGTTCTTGGCCCTGTTAATTCCAGTGGCTGCATCTGAGGAGAGGAGTAGCCAATTGCTGACAGCTGGCGTAGGGCTCTCCATGTGGCTTTTTTCTCTGAGGAGTCTGCAGGGTAATTAACGTGACAGGATGCTCTCTGGGAAATGAGAGGAGCTAGTGCTTATTATATAGAACAACTGTCAAGTTGTGTTACTTCCAGTGACTTCCGTTTCTCTGCTTAGTGAATGGAAGTCTCTCCTCTTAAAGATACACTGCATTTTTCTGCTCATTTCAAGGCTATGCTGATTCTTGTGTATAGGCTTTCTGAAAGTTTGTCTCTGGCAAGCTCAGTTGTGTGTTACTCATCCAAGACATGAACCCTATCAGATTCATCCTTACTCCCTCAGGGAAAACTGAGTCTGTACCAAGTGATCAAGTCCCTTTGATTTTCCTCCTCTTTTGATCAGCAGAGGAAAACTTGATGGTCTCTTGAATTAAGAAAACCTTCCTTCGCTCTGTGTAAACACTTCTCCAGTGCTTTTCTCAGCATTGGCAGATAGGTGTCAGTAAAACTAACTCTTGTTATTTGCTTTGTTTTAGGTATAGAACCAACTTGATAGCTGCAAAAGAGAACGAGATGAGTAAAAAGGTATCTGTTGTGTTCTAGGATGGACCTTAGTAAGGAGCTGGGTTTAGTAAGAGGAAGGCATTTTGATAGTGTTCGTAAGGGCTGCAGGGAACGTGCAGCTGCTCAAAGATTCTTGTTGTGGTTTGACCTGGTAGGCAGCTGAGCACCACACAGCCATTCATTCATTCACCCCAACCCTCTCAGTGGGACAGGGAGAGAACTGGGTGGGGGCAAGAAATGGAATTTTACAGAAGAGATAATAAAAACTATTTGCGAATACAGAAAAGGCACAGAAATAATAGTAATGATTTTTTTTATATTTACATATCTTATGCATAGCCAGTTACTTTCCACTTGGTGAGTGATACCCAGCCAGTCTCTGAGCAGCAGCAGGCTTCTTTCAATGCCACCCCTCCTCCCCCCAGCTCCAGCCAATTCACCCCGTGTGTCATATGACAGCCAATTCACGTGATGTCATGTGGTGTGAAATATCCCTTCTGGCCAGTTTGGCTCAGCTGTCCTGGCTCTGTCCCATCCCAGCTCGTGTACCCCCTTACTAGAGATAATACAAGAAGCTGAAACATTCTTGGCTCCACACAGTATTGCTCAGCAGCAACTAAAACATCAGTATGCTATTGACATAGTTCTCTTGAAGCCAAAATATAGCATCATGCCAGGCACTTGAAGAAAATCAACTCTGTCCCAACTGAAACCAGGACAATGCATTTTTGACTGTTTTTTCTTGTCCCTTAGAAAATACAGCAATTCAAGTTCAGTAGCCAGACATATCAAGAGTATAACCAGTACATCATAGCCATGGTGGGTTGTCTGTGGACATCCAGTGCATTCCAGAAGGATAATCATCCTCAGGGCATTTGTCTGGATGATGAGTTGCTGAAGAAAACTGGAGTGCAGGAATACAAAAACAGCTTCAATATTGTCTACCACCCAGCTCTGATGTGCTATGCTGTTGACTTCCTGCAGCAGGTAATGTTGTAGGTGAATACCTCGGCCTTTGGCAGCACCAAATGGTGCAGTGATCTTTTCTCTAAAGAGTCTCTCAGTGTTGGCTGAGTAAAAAACAGCTCAATGTTGATTTGTGCATTTTCAGGATACAACTAAAATGGATAAATAATGAAAAAATGAACTAATTCAGTAACCTGCTTCACAGAATACAGTGCATGACTTAAACTTTCAAACTCCCCAAAATGCAGAAATGCATAGTTCAGTTGTATTTGGGTACTCGCAGCAGAACTTGTAGCTGTGCTTTCTGGCTCTTGCTTTGCCTTTTGAGACTGGTCTAAACAAATACACGTAGCTGCTTCCAAGTACAGGAGGAATCACGATGTACTCTAACATCCAATGCAAGTTCTATCAGCTGAATTCCAAATGCCCTCACGTTCCTACTGTTAATGAACAGTGGAGGGAGCAGCTTGCCAGAGTTCTTACTGTTTAAGAAGTGCATGTTGCTCTTAGAGATCGGCTTTGTAGGCCATCCAGGAGGTGCACAAAGCTGCTGTCTTGTTGCAAGGATTGCTGGCAGACTGCAAGCATGCTCCTGGAATGAGACATGGCAAACCCTGGGTTAAATATGAAGTGAAGAATACTGGTTAGGTACACTACAAAATTGCCTTGGCTTACATGCTTAGTGTCTTGAACCTGGGTACTTTGTTACTGCTGGCTTAAACCCAAGTTTTCCCTTTGCCAGATGAAATTTTTTTTAATACAAGTTGATGAAACTATCTTCTTTGGTCTTTCTCCTGCTATAGCAGAACTGGTATTTCTTTTTTTTTTTTTAATCTAGGTCCTTTTTCCTTGTAGCTCTTGTAAGTTTTAAAAAAGCCCAACGACATAATTCTGAAGAACTCTTCCATTCTTCTCACTGCAACATCAAGACAAGAAAAAATGTTTAGCTGCAGTGCTTCTTTTCTTAAGAACTTCAGTGCTGAGCACCAGAGGGCACTGCTCTGCAGCACACTTTGAGCACACAAGCACTAAGCTGACTGTCAGTATCTTATCTCTTCCTGCCTTGTTTCATTGAGGTTAATTATTTACCTACTGTTCGTGGAAATCCTAGAGTCCCCAAGGTTGGAAAAGACCTCTAAGGTCATCCAGTGCAACTGTTTTGCAGGGATGCCTTTTATGCTGTGTGGATAAAGTTGCTAAAGGCATTGATGCATATCTCTGTTGCAACCCAGTAATGCTGCAGCATGAGTCTCCTCACTGCCTTGCCACTGGTGGACTTGGCCAGGTGTAATGCTGGCAGCTCGTTCTGAAAGAATTCAATATCTCTGACTGACTTTGCATACCTAGAATTCCTGATTTATGAGGGGAGCAAGCAGTGGCCTGACCATGCTGGATGTTCTTTTGATATACATACTTGACGCTGTTTTTTATTTTCTCTCCTTAAGGCCTGGCCAGATGATACCACCTTCAACTTCAATCTAATTAAGGTAAAAATGCCTGTTTTCACAAAAATAAGGAAACTTTTAGCAGCTACTTGGTAGAGATTATGGGGGGAGTGAGGTGGGGGAAGGAGAAGCTGATCAGCTTCAGAAATGCTGTACTTCTGGTGTGCTTGAAGCAGAATTTCTACTACCAATGAACCTACAGAATATTAAATTTGAGATGAATGTGTACCTTTGTGCACACTGAACAACTGTTATGGCAGTTTGTTTCCTTTCCTCTATCATGGTGTGCTTCAAACCTGATCTGGAAGAATCACCCTGTTAGTGACGGAAGACTTGAAAATCCATGTGAATTTGGTCTTTCACATCTTTGCTGTTGATCCAACAGATGTTGCTCTCTTAGAATTGGAGTTTATGAACATCTTTATTGGATAAGATCATGATTTTTTTTATGTTCAAGCTAAGAACATGAAATGTGTAAGTGAAAAGTCTAGGCATCTGGGTACAAGGTGAGACCCCTGGATACCTGTTGAGTGTTTATGGGCCAGGATGGTTGTTGTCAAACTGTGGCAGGTTAAATTTGTATAATTCTTCAGATTGGCTTAAGAAAGCCAAAGCTGTGTCCTGCACGTCTGCCTTTTCTTTTCTCCTTTTTCAGGGGAAGAAGTGGAACTGGTATCTGAGATATCTCTATGGGCAAGGTTTAGAGGGCCTGAAGCTCTTCATTGAAAGCAGCATCAATCGTGTTTCCAAGGCCTCTCAAAGTAAACCAGAGGATGAGAAAGTGTGACTCTAGGACTTGTTGGAGCCTTTCTGTCATCTGGAATAGGGAAACAGAACATTAGCAGACTGTGTCAGTAATTCTTGCTTCCTCAGAGGAAAGAAACAGAGCAATTATGCTTGCCTGCATTTTCGTGCTGGCATCTGTGTTAGGAAAGCAAAAATAGAGAAGGAACATCTTAGGCTGTTTTGGTTCACCAGCACTGAACCCCCTTATTTCCTGCTGAACTTCTTTAGCCTGAGGCTGCTGAGCTGATGTGATATGTAACATTCCTGTTTTTCATCCTCATTTTTCTTTGTTGGAATATCTGAGGGGAAAAAAACATTTTCCATCTCAAAGCTGCAGCGAGAAGTGCTGCCTCATTTAGAAGACACATTGCTATGACCCTCCTCTTTCTTCCCTGACAACTTGCACAGTACCCTGGACGATTGATTTTATGCTAGGCTGGAGGACTGCATGTTTCCCAGCTCCCTGCTGTGCTGTGTACGTGCTGGCTCATAACAGGATGGCCAAACTGACCCTCCTGAACTTCTGAGTCTTCCAGAAGAGACTTTGTGATACCTTTGCTTATAATGTTCATGTAATGCAGTTGAAGAACTTTGTGCACCACTGGCTTACTGGTGACCTTCAACAGCTGAACAGCATTGCCACTGGCTCACCATTTCCTATTGATAAGCTTTCCTTCTTGTGTTTTTAGTTCTATAATGTTGTATATTAAATGTGTACATATATTATGTATATTCTGTAAAAATACTTCAAAAATGCCATTTTGAAGGATCTCTGCTTTTAAAAAAATGCATCCTCTCGTATTCTGTTTTAATGCTAAGTAGAAGTCAGATGAACTGAGGTCTCCAATTATCTCACCACTAATGTGGTTGTAAATGCTCAGAAGGTGAGTGCCAGTGACTTCCTTTCAGTTGGGGAAGATGCCTGTATTCTGAAAGGTGTCTGCTGTATGTAAATGTTTTTAAAGATGCTAGTAGCAAAATGCTGTGTGATCTACTGAACACTGTATAGTTATTCATCCTTGAGATCCATTTTTTTCTTAACCTTTGTAGGTGTATTATTCAGAAATAACAGAATTGTGTTACAGAAGGCAGTTGTGGCACCACCAGTCCTGTTTTGTGCTGAGTCTTTGAACAAACTGTGTACAGTTTTGTTATTCAGGTGCATGGGATGAACTCTTGTTGGTCATTCTTTCACATTTGGACACTTTTTCTCTACTACCTCTCCACTTACATGGAAGAGTCCCATGGGAGAATGGGCCCATTAGAAATGTTCTGCTCTCTCTTTATTTTTTCCAGCTCTTACTGTCCAACACGGTACATTTTGTAAACAACTTTCTATTACAAGCATATGCTCAAAAGTTTGGCTGACCACAGCATCTGCTCGAGGACTAAAATGAAGGTAGTCAAGCTCTATCAATTTCTTAAGTTAGGAAAGAAACCAATCACTTGTCTCTAGTGCCCTTCTCTGCCAGTTGTAGTGCTTCTGCCTTGCGTGAGCTCTAGGCGACTATAATAGAAACTGTTGTATTTATTGATAGGAAGAATGAGGGATGAATAGTTCTTTCAATCCTCTTCTTTACCTTTCTAACAGCTAGGTGAGATGCTCCCAAAACACCAGCTGAGCAGCTGGTTCCCAGAACCCAAGCCCTTAACTCCTTCAAGGCACAGTGCCTGGGCATTACACATCCAGACGTGGATGGCTCAGGCTCATGTTAAGCTGAATTCCTTTTGTGAAGCCACGTTTGCTTTGTGTTTATATTAATCAACATTTTGTAGGGAGATGAGTATTTGTACATCCTTACACATCGGGCAGTATTGCTCTTTCATAGTCAGCTTGCTCTGAAGGAGTTAACAATTTCAACCTGTTTTCAGCTGGAATGAGGAAACTGATTCCTCTGTGTCCCTGCTTTCTATTCTCTTGCTGGCCTACTTCCCTCTGCTTGCATTTTGCATTCCTAATGCCATGAATAAATCAGGACCCAAGGATTTAGAAGGTGGTACAGCTGTAGCCACTCAGAAAATTGAACCTCTGAGGCTTGCACTGCAGCTCCAACAACTGCCAGTACGTATGTTCTAAGCCCTTTAATAACATTTAACTGGCACCAAAAATAAAACTCACCTCTGTGCTGTTTTCCACTAATGTTTATGCACTGGTACCTCTACCCCATGTCTCCTCACTTTGCTTCCTTTGCCTTTGAGTTGAAACTCAGCTGTAAGCCCTTCAGGCAAAGCAGTCACCTCCTGATCACTGTGGTTTATCACCAATTTTTGCAGCAAGGAGAAGAGAATAAGGGAAACAGGACTGTGACCCTGCTGAGAGTTCATCTTCAATTGTGTTAAAGGTTCTGTAGAGAGCTCCTCTCCCTGGCTGTGGTCCTAGATCCTCTGATAGCTTGTCATTAATAATGCATGCTGACCTGCTTTTCTATGTGGCTCTGTGGCTCCTGGGGGGAGTGTGTGAGGAGCTCTGTGGGCTCTTTAGGCAGAGGACGCTTCAGCCTGGGAGAACAACAGGTATTGGAAACGAGCTTGCTCTGGAGGATGAGTATCTTGAAAGAACGAAGTCTCCAAATACCTGCTTCTAGGAAAGACGTCCCTCATCATGGCTCTGATCTTTAGAACAACAGTTATGATATGTTCTGATGTTAATTTGATCAAATTGTGTGTTTGATTGAGGAGGTCATTAAGGTTGTGGTCAGGTGGCATTAGGCTCTGGAGCCCTGAGATCTGCACCCAGCTGTCAGAGCTGTGCCATAACTCCCAGCTTACTGTGATGGTTGGGGCAGGCACTGAAGTACCTGAGCAGTCCTGGTGGTTTCAGTGAAGTGCTGATTTGTGATGCTGCCTTATTTCTGTTCTTGGTTTTGTGTTCTATATGAGGAAAAGATTCCCACAGCAAAGGGTATTTTTTTTTTTTTTTAAAGCCTTGATAAATTTGCTGTCAGTTTGTTCACCTCCCAGGCTCACTGCAAACATATCAGCTCAAATGGTCCTCAAACAAAGCAGTGGGTACCTTCCACAGCCTCAAAATACGATTCTGATCCTGACAGCATTAGAAATCTGTATGCTCAGATGGGATGCTGTTCTGCTGCTTAATGAATCGACCCCATCAGCCCACAGTGGGCACTGTTGGAGGTGTGGGACAGAGCAGACTTAGTGCTGTGCAGGAGGTGGGGAGTGAAGGTGCTGTTATGTGGTGCAGTTACTGAGCTCCAGGTACTGGCTTTGGGCAAAAAGGTGACTGTTTTATTGTCTAATGCATTTGGGCCCTTCCATTAAGGAATACAGCAGTAAGCTGCTTGTGTGTATGGCTTACCTGTAAGCCCTGAATGCCCACTCTCCAGGAATAGCTTTCTCCTTGCAGGTTTATCCCAGCCCTCTTCACACATCCCATGCCCATGCCATCCCCGCTCCAGCTGCCTGCACATGGATCACTAAGCAGTTTGCTTTCTCTTAGGGCACCTCTGTTCTGTGTCGAAGTGAATTTCAGCAGCCCCTGCCTGATTGCCTTCCTGCCTCTGTGTGCAGAGAGCAGGGAGGGATTGGAGAGCACGTCACAAATGTGGTGACAGCCTCTGAAGAACAACAACAAAAAGCCCCTGAAAGCGGCCTGTCTGCCTTTCCCCTGTCACGTTTTTGCTTTTTCTAGCCCTATCTCCTTTCTGCTGCTTTTTTCCTCTTTCAAATTCTTTTCCCCTGTTTGCTCGCTGCTCTGAACAGATTTCCTCCCTCCTTTCTCGTTCCTGGGCAGAGCTGCTCCAGTGCCACTGCAGGAACAAACACAGAGGGGTCTGCTCTGCTCCATGCTACCTGCCTGCACGGCTCCCCCCCTTCTCTCACCCCAGGTATCATGCTTTTAGAAACGCTCCTGGTGCTTTTCTAAATACTTCAGACAGTGTGGGATCTGTGCTTGGGAGATCTGGGTGTTTATGGATGCTCACAAAGGAGTTAGTTATTTACTTGACATTGTTTTCTTTATGCAGATGGAGGAACAGTAGGGTTCGATTCTTATATTTGTCTCAAGCTGAATGTAGGGCTCCTGATTTGGGATTTATTTCTTCTCGTTGCAATAAGGCCCTTTGCGTTCCCTTCCCAAGCACGGTTACCCCTCTGATGTCTGGGAATGGAGCAGCTCTGTCCCTTTGTGTGAGGTCCATCCCTTCTGGCTCTCTGAAGGTAGACACCGCATGACCACTCCAATCAACGATCCTGCATCAAAAACGCATCACTGTCAGTTTGGTATGGGCTGCTGTGGTAGAATTCAGTCCCTTCTGTTGTTTCAGATAGGTGGAGACCCAGAGGAGGGAGCTTTCATCTCAGCAAAGCACAGGGTTTGGTGGCACTTGGGAAGAAACAGCATTTCTTTTGGCTGTAAGATGTTTCCCCTGTTTGTAGGCTTTCACAGAACCATAGAATGGTTGGAGTTGGTGCCTAAATCTGCACACAGTATTTCTCCATCATTCTTATATCCTATGCTCATCCTTTTGGTTTTTTTTCTACAGGCAGAGAGATAGTTCAAGGCAATTACTCTCACCATCTCAGCACCTGAACTGTTCTGCTGAAGATGGGGCTGTTAGGTCTGTGGTTACTGCTTAGGTTGCTTGGTGCTACAAGGCACTCTGTGTTATGGAAGGTTCCAACTCCAGAGCAATTTGGCCAAATTAATATTGATTTTGAATAAAGAGCGAGCAGTAAAGATTTTGGGGTCGTACCAAACACAGCTCCCCTTTCCAGTTTTAAAATGATTCAAACTACAAATAACATTCCTAGACCCCATACAGCCATTAGCACATTTGCATTCACAGTGTCCTACGCTCTGTGTTCAGTCAGTGTGAATGGTTCCAACTTCACCCAGGAACATCGAAGTCTGTTTCAATGATTTAAATTGATTTCTGCTCCACTGTTTAAGACTGAGAATTACTGGTGTAAATGAGATCTAATTGCACTTCTGGGTCACGTCTTATGAAACCCATCTGGATTTGGTCTGTTGTATGTCTGTGTCTTATTTAACACTGTGCATGTTGGGATGTCCCTGTGGGGTCAGTGGGGATTGCTAATTTTGTTACTGAGATTAGTACAGTGCTGATTAGTACAGATGAACAACCAAGGTATGGAAAGACGTGTGTTGGTGGATGGTAGGTTCTGGAGTTCCACCGGAGGTGATGTTGGGGTTATCTTCAGAACTGGAAGCATACCAAATCCAGCATTTCTTTTCACAGACTTTCCCATACGCTTCATATGGTGGCAACACTCATGTGAAGGGCCGTGTTTATGGCAGATCAGAGCATGTCTCCCTGATTTCCTTTGAGTCCTGACTTGCTGGGCTGTTTGTCCTAATTATGTCCTCACAGCACAAGGTACCAGGGCCCTGGGATGATGCTCCCAGCCGTGCAGGCAAGTCATCCACCAGAGATTCTGGTTTGTCTAAGAACTCAAGCAAAGCTGACACAAGAGATTATTTCCTGCTGCATCCTCCTGTTCCTAAACTGTGTGTTTTGCTGCATTCTAAATTACTGATAGTGCAGGGGCACGTACTGCAAAGTGCCTTATTTTTGCTGTTCCTGCTGTCTGCTCGTGTCTGTGTGCTGATGTCCATCTCCTGTGCATGTGTAACTCGGCTTGATACGTCCTTGCTTTGTTCATGCCACGTTGTCATGTTCCTTACAGCGTTGGTGACAGATGCACTTTGATCTGCTCACATCCCTCTGTGCAGTGGTGGGATGGGGACTGCTGGGCAACCCATAGAATGGCCTAAGTTGCAAAGGACCCCAATGATCATCTGGTTTCAACTCCTCTGCTGTGTGCAGGGTCGCCAATCACTAGACCAGGCTGCCCAGAGCCACATCCAGCATGCCCTTGAATGCTTCCAGGGATGAGGCAACCCTTCCAGCACTGTTTTTTTCCCCCCCCCCCCATCTCTCCTCAGCTAACCTAGCAGTTATTTGTGTGTGAGCATGCACAAAAATAGCCCAGGAGAGAGACAGTCCTGGTCCGCCTCCCAGTCCACACCCAGGGCTTGGGTTGTTTTTTTTTTTTTTTACTTTAAATACAGCTTTTCAGGGCAGGTTTTGCTGCACAGCTGTGGCTGTTGCGGAGGCAGATGCTATTGAGGCTTTGAAAGTAGGAGGCGTGCAGTGCCTACCTGTCCTCAGGTTGATCCCTTTGTATCCACCTCACAGCAGCGTTATGGCATCAGTGTTGTTCTCAGGGTCCCCAAACTGACCGAAGCGTTACCTGAGCTTACATTTCCCAGGCTGAGATAACCCAGCAGTGACAGCATGGGATGGGGATCAGATCTGCACAGCCAACTCATTGAGCTCGGCTTCTTTTCCCATAATGTGAAAATAACACCACTGACAGAGTTCAAACGCCTTGCCTGGGAGGACCCAAAGATCCACAGACAATGTTATATGTGGACTGAAACCCAAATTCCAGCTCTGGTCCTACCCTCAGCTTCTCCCTCTGCTCTCTGACAACACCCTCGTGTTTAAATACCTTTGGTTAAGGATTTCTTCATGGCTCTTCCTTTGTCTTCTCAAAGGAGAAAAGGCAGCGTATCAGAAATCAAGCTCTCCTCTCATTTTTACTCCTTACCTTAAGAACAGCCCATTTTAGAAAATAAACTCTAAACCTCACTGCAAACTGCAGGTCAGGACCAAGGTGACCACGCCTGGCAATTACCAGCACAGGTGCGTGGCCATACGTAATACACATTGAGCAGTGGGATGCACACCTGAGCCTGGCTGCTGTGCTGGGTGTCCAGAGGTCAGAGCATGGTGCCTTTTGTGTTGCTTGCCTTCCAGCCCCCTCCCTTTTTTCTCCCCCCCCCTTCTCTCTCCATGTGTATTTTGTCTCCTCCTCCTCCTGTGCGTGTGTCTGCCTTCGCATCCCCGCTGCTCTCCCTCCCCTCCTTCGGGCTGGTGGCCAAAGGACCTCCAAAGGGTCCAAACAGCACGAGGTTGTCCTTGTTCCTCCCTCCAACCGACCCAAGGGTGTCTTGGCGTGCCGGAGAGATGCTGCTGGTCCCGGCGATGTGATCGCATAGCAACGTGGCGGCGGAGGAGGCTCAGCCCCAGCATGCAGCCCTGTCACGGGCACCTCTCTGCTGATTCACAGCCCCTGCTCCCGGCTGCTGCCCGCCTTCCCGACCTGGCATGCTCGGAAGGTAGGCCGTGCTGAAATCCTGCCGTGGGGCTGGGAAGGGGGAAGCAGGGGTGGCTGTCCTCGGGTGCCTTGGGTGTGTGTGCATCCCTTCAGAGAGATCTGCAGCCGTCCGTGCGGGTGAGGGAACTTACAGAGCACAAAAGAAAGGGGTTGGGGGCAGGACGGGGGGGGGGGAGGTTAGTGATGCTGTTCCCATAGGGGAGGCTGGAGGTCGGGAAGGGGTGCTGATACAGGCTGCTTTAGTAATAGGGATCAGGATATTACTTTAAGGATGCTAAATGCAAACAAAGCAGAGAGCGTCCCTGCTCTGCCAGCTTTCCCCCTTTCCCGGCTGAAGGCTCAGCTCCCCTTTGGCTGAGCTGCAGGACCACTCAGAGCAGGCTGTGTGCTGCCTGCTGCTGTTCTCCCAGGAGCATCCTGTAGGGCAGAGGCGGGGATACCTCCAGCTGGGATAAGGCTGTTGTCCCAGCACTGCCCTTTTTGTTCACTGCCTTGCCTGGTGCATCATCACTCCCTTTGTGTCTTGATCCTCCCTATCCCAGCTTCCTTTTCCTCATCCTCCTCGTGTTCCACTCCTGATCACCCCAGTATGTGTGTGGAGCCACTCGGGGCAGGCAGGATGCCACGTGGGGTGACTGTGTGTCAGTGCCACCTGGTGCATACCAGGCTATACCAGTCCCCAGCACAGCCCCTGAGGTGTTGAGTCTTCCCTTCTGCAGAGTGAAATCACTGAAACGGCGACTGTGCCACTGCCCTGTGCTGCCATGGGACAAATGGGCAGCTTGGGTTAGGTTTTTATCATCCAACCAAATCTCAGCGTGGTCACATTTCATCTCTGCCCTTTGCACTTCCTTTCTACCTGCCCCATGTTTGTCTCTCTGGAGCCATGAGTATTGTCTCTTGGTTATTTTTTTGGATGGCCTTCATCGCCTGCCCAGAGACCTCGCAAACAAGATCCCATGCAAAACCCCATCAGGATGGGGATGAGCTCCTGCTGTTCTTCCTTCTCCCTGCTTGGTTTGGGGCCACCTCCACCACCACCAATTCCATGTGCAGAATGCTGCCAGGTGTGCAATGGCACTGTAGAAAGGGAGCAAGATGTCCATTCCCCATAACATTAGAATGAGGAGAGACCCTGAGACCCTGTCTGGATGAATTCCTGGGATAGATAAATGACACTCATGGAGACTGCTCAGGTCCACAGCTGTGAGTGGGGTTGCACAGATTGGAATGGTTCTTCTCAAAAGTACACAAAGTGGAGAGGGGACAGGAGGGAGTGGATGGGTTCAACTGAAGCCCCGACTTCCCAGGGTGCGTGGTGAATTTCTGATTATTACTCCATTTTGAGAAGCACGTTCAGGTCCTCCGCTTCAGGCTGGGTGCCTCTGATAAAAGCCTGGAAGTCAAACTGCAAATCTCCTGAAAACGGAGGAGGAATTTGCTCTTCCAAAACCCTCATTTTCACAGGTGTTTAAAGATCAAACAGTTCTTCGGAATGAAGCCAAAATAGCTCCAGACCATTTCCTTTACTGTTTCCTCTAGCATAAAAATGAGGCATATCCAACCCAGCTTGGGAAAGGGAAGGAAATGGGACCTCTCATGGCTGGAGAACATGGAGTGGGGGCAATTGATGAGGACCAGATTTGGGGTGGGGGCAGAGCTCTCAGTGCACAGATCTTATTTTAACACCAGGAATGAGAAATGAAGTGTCGAGGAAGCTGAAAGTGGCATGGCAAATGGGCGACGTGTTTCTCACCATGCAGCAGGACTTGCTCCTCTGCTAATGGTGGGGAAGGAAGCACAGATTGTTGGAGGAGAAAGGCAGGCAGACGACTTGGGGCTTTCAGTGGGTGGAAGTAGTCTGGCTGCAGAGCTACAGAGCAGGCAGAGCGCTCTGCAGCCTCCTTCCAGTCACTAAAACAGTTTTTGCTGCCCTGCTGTCCCTTCTGGGCATGGGGAGGATGCTGGCTTCTGCCCCTTCACCTTTTGTCTGCCAGGTCGGCCCATCCAGCCCTAAGGAGCTGTGAACCCTTGGCTGGGTTTCAAGGTGCAAAGCTTGGTACACAGTGCCTGCTTAACTGCAGGAGGAGGAAGGATGGGAAGGATCCCTCAGCAAAGCGAGTTTTGGAGAGAGCAGCTTCAAACCCAGCTGTGAGTCAGGAAGGGCATATGAAAGAGATTTCAGATCCTCTTCAATTGCCACAAGTTATTTCCGTGCAGAGAGGAGCAGTTGTTTGCCATGGCCACCTATGGGCACACACTGTTGGCTGGGGACACCCAGGTCCCCCGTTCCTGGATGAGGAATGTAACTGGTGCTGTTTTTCAGCCTGAGATTTCTGTGTATTCTTTGGCTTGGGAAAACAGAGATGCAGCAGAAGAGACTCTGTTTCTTTGTTAAGACTTATGACAGCTCCTTATCCCTTGAATTTAAAACCATTTTGGTTGTGAGCTCAAACCCTAGGAGGTTATCTCAGCATGTAGCTTGTTAGGTGGGAGAGTGCCCACTTAGTGAATAAAGTCCCTTTCACACCACGTGCCCTCCACCACGTGCACCAAGGCTTTCATGCAACTTGCTAAGGACATCTGCTTCACTGAGAGGCCCTGTGCTGCCATTAACCATGGGGAGCTGGCAGGGAGTGCCCTGGGAGGACAGATTGTGCCACAGAAGATGAAGATTCACGCAGCATCTTGTTTGGCATCTGGGTTTTGGAGCACTGAGATGATGGGGCTCTCAGTGCCACACATATGGGAGGTTGCTGCTGGCCATCGTAGGGCAGAACTACCAGAACTGGGGGCTGTGGGGCGGTTTCCACGGAGGGTGGCTGAGTATCTGCTCCTGGTTTGTAAAGAGATGGAGCCCTCCATCGTGGCGTGGGTCCTTCCTCTCCTTGTGTTGTCTTTAAGCTCAGCCTCAGTGGGATGAGGTCTTCTATCTCCCCAAGCCTTGACCTCGCGGGGTCTTGGGAATCAAATCCACCAGCCACAGATCTCAGACTCCAACTATTTACTTACAGATGCAGAAAATCTTTTTTTTTTTTTTTTTTGTTTGCTGGAACAGGATGTGCCACTGCACCACTGAGGGAGTCCTGCTGCCTTCAGCTTGGGAACGCTCCCTTTGTGAGCAGATACATGGGAGCTGAACTTTGAAATATCCACAAGCCTCCCACCTTTCCCCTTAAAGGACACAGAGCTGAAATGTTATTACTTCTCTGGTACTGTAAGCTAAACAACAACAAAGCCATTAACATTTCCAACAGCAGGGAGTGTGTTTGTATTTCCATTCCCCTCATGGGATAAGGGCTGAGCTGCCCTGTCTCTAAACCTTGCCATGTTTTCCCCTTAAAGGCCAGGATCTGAAGTGGAAATATTCAATCCGGAAAGAACATCTTGGAGACGATTAGCAATTCAAAACATCAGCCTTGTGATGGAGGGACCTCTTGCCCTACGTGCTGTATTTGCTGCTCTTTTATGTAGAGAGAACTGCAAATCCAACTCCCACGTGGGATTCGGGCTTCCAGACGAGTCCCCATCCTGGGGCTGCCCACAGAGATATGGGGCAGCTGCAGTGCAAACCGTGGTGGGGATTCCCAGGTTCTGGGGGCAGCTTGGGGCTGGGTTTCTGTCAGGAAGGTTTTAAACAGTGCCCCAGGCTGGAGGAGCTCCATGCTGTCCTCTTGTGCTTCTGCAAGGGCTGAGGCTCCGTTCTTACATCCCAATCCTGCTCCAGCTCCCAGAATGTGCTCTCTGCCTTCCCTCCCAGTGTCTGCATGTGCTTTCAGCCAGGCTGCGTTCATCACCTTTCATTCTGTCGCTAACCATGACACCTGGCTGCAGCACAGTGAGGTGGGACACAGCTCCTGTTGGTGAGCAGCCACAGCCAGCAATGGCCATGCAGCCCAGGAACATCCCCAAGGCACCTGGTCTGTGTGCTGCAGGGCCTGAACACAGTGCTGGGCTGCAGCACTATGGTACAGAGGCGGAGCAGAGCAGGAATATTTCTCCTTCTGCAGGAGCTGGGATTTGGCAAGGGCTCACACGCTGGTTTGCTCGCAGCCTTGCCTTGCCGTCTGCTCGTCTCTCCCCTTGAATGTGTGGCTCTGTGCTGGCTGCTATACAGTTGGGTTATTTCCAGATTCTCTTGGGTTCTCCACGTAAGGATGTCAGCAGCTGCCTGGGACGGGCTCCTGTTCCCTCGTGCTGTGGCTCTGTGTCTGATGGGACCATGCCTTGGTCCAGGGAGGTGAGGAGCCCCACAGCCAGGAGATGCAGAGCAGAGAGCTGCCAGCCTCACATCCAGAGGGCTGAGCAGCACCAACCCCAGCCATGGAGATTTATCCTTGAGCAAAAAGCAGTTCCGTGCTGGTGGAAACCTGAGGCTGCAGGCTGGTGGCTGCTGGGAGATGTCGCAGAACCTCATTACCCAAAGCCATGAATTTCTCACTCAGAGCTCAGCAGGATTCCATGGAGCAATTTGAGGCAAAGTCTCTTTTTGTGCCCTGAGAATCACATCCAAGAGATGAAATTCTCATCCATAAGGTGTAAAGGAGGGTGAGGGCCAGCTCAGCCCCAGACAGCGCTGTCTCCTGTCCACGGGTGAGTTTACCCAGTGAGGCCCCGAAGGCATTTGGAGCTGTGTTGTGTCTGCGCTGGGGAAGGCAGCAGGGCAAGGTGCTGCCGTGTGCATTCTGCGATGCTCATTTGTGCAAGTGGCAGGAAGGGAAGAGGATGGACTCTGCATTATCTGTGCGTTGGAGAGCTCAGCGCGGGCTGCTCTGCTGGAGATGGGGAGAATTGTGGCAGCAGAAATTGCGAAGGGATTATAAAAAACATCAGAGGATAAGCTGTTCTCTTAATGTATGTAGCGGAGGGGGAAGGCAGGGGAAGCACACAGGGCTGGGGAGAAGGAGCAGCAGCCCTGAGCCCTGCGCTGAGCTCCAGCACCTCTCACACTGCTTCTTTCTGGGCTTTATCTTCTCATCCACTCTGCATAAAGAGGAAGCAGTGTCGACAATGGGGCGAACTGCTGTCCTGGCTCAGTCAGACCCCAGGCAATAAAAACAAACCGGCAGCAGCCGGAGGGTTTGTTTGGGTATGCACAGCGGTTGTGGGGCTGCTGTTGGATCGCTTTATGGTCGCACAGGCTTTAAAAATTGAATAAAACTGTGACTTTTATGGCTCCTAATAAAAAACGCATAAAAAGGGAACCGGTTTGGTGAGAAGAGGGAGTGAGGTGCTGGGAAATTTCCTTTCTGGGTTTAACAGCAAAGATATAACGTGTTTGAAGGTATCGTCTGTCCTGGGTGCAGTGGGAGCTCTCCCTGCTCTGCTTTTAATGCAGGCATCTCCTGTGCTTTGGGAAACCCGGTGCTTTTTTTAAACGTAGCGTCGCGTGTGGGCCAATATGATGGCAAATTACATAATGAGGTGCAAAGAAGTGGGGAAAAAAAAAGAGTTAGATGTTGAGTCAGGAAAAAACAAAAAAAAAAGATTGTGATGGGAGAGAGAAGCTGACCCGCCTGCAGGTGCTCAGCCCCCAGGTGGGCTCAGCATGAGGAGGGGCTGCCTGCTGTACTCTGTTCCAGGTGCCCGGGGTCCTCTCCGTCCCCATGAGCGGCGGTGCCCATGCAGCCCCTGGTGATGCAGGAATGGCCCTTCGTCGTCCCGCGGTGTCCTGAGTGGCGCGTGGCTGAGCTGGCACGGCGTGGATCTGCTGCCCACCCGCTGTCCCAGGTAAAAGCCCCTGTAGTTTGTGTGTGCCTGTGGAGCAAGTGGGGACCCCCACCCTGGCCCCACGTTGCCTTATTGTCATGAGGGCTGTTACCTCTCCTTCAGTGCCTGGATTGCAAAGTGTTTCCCGAAGTAGAGCGCACGGGACAACCTGCAGAGCTGCTTTTAAATGTTCTTTTGGAGTAAGAAACAAGGGGCTGCTGCTGCTGCTGCCAGGTGCTCTGATGTGTTTGGTTGGGTTTGTTTTCCTCGGAAGTGGGGAAGGATGTCAGCTTTGGCTGAAAGGGAATGTTTGATGAGGGAAAGGAAGGGCTGGAAAGCTCGTAAAGCTCGTAAAGAAGCAAAGACTGAGGTGCTGTGGGGTGGAGGAGGCTGTTCTATTCCTGGGCTGCTTTTCTTGAGGATGCTCTGCCCTGAGCATTCCTGCTCACCTGCACTGGGAACAGAGAGGACAGCTCTGCAGGAGTGGAGTGGAGAGGAGGGGCGAAGATCCCACTGAAAAGGTGTGAACGTTTGGGCTGTATCCGCCTGAGGTTTTCTCTGTCCCTACGTGGGGTGTTGACTCTGAGTCAGTGTCAGCCTATCAGATTCTCCTCCTTCCTAGCCTTCTGCAGCCTTCCTCTGCCGACCCGTTCAATCTGAGCACTCTGCCCAGGCTGCCACACCTGGCTGAGCCTTGCTCCATCCTGGGGCTCTGGGGCTGGGGGGTTTGGGAATGGGTAAAGTAGTGGGAGAAGCAGCTGGCAGTGCCACCAGCGGTCAGATGTGCAGTGAGACAGGGAGCTTTTCATTCCCTCCCTGTAGGTGGAGGAGAGCACGGGAACAATGCTGGCCGGCAGGACTGTGGGGGACATGGGGAGCCAGCCCAGAGCCTGCTGGCAAAAACAAACTCTTTACACCCAGATGGACAGGAGTATCCGTACTGGCACCTAGCACTGAGCTGGGGCATGGATAACACCTTGGGGTTAAGTCTGAAGGGCAGGTTCGCCTTCTGGGTTGTCAAAGCTTGCTGGGACCTGGGTACTCCTACCCCTGGCAATGACCCTCGTGTGCCCCCCAGCCTCATAGGGTGAGGGGTGTGCAGCGGTGGCACCCCGGGGGTTAAGGCAGGTTGGAGGCTGCAGGAATGCCACAGACACAAAGCTGGGATTGAGGCTGGCGAGGAGGCACAGCCGCCCCCCTCCAGATTCCTGGGGGGTCAGTGCTGGGGCAGCCCTGTGCTGTGCTCACAGCTGTGCTCACTGCCTCCCGGGCAGCCGCTGCTGCACAGCAGAACCGAGGCAATGTCTGCTCCAAGCAGCCCTGCTGCAGCCCGAGCAGGCAGGAGACATCACCAGAGCCTGCGTGAGTCCTGGGCTGGGAAGAATCCTGCTATGGGTTGGATGGGGATGTGGGTCCAGGCTGCTGCAGACCTGGGGAAGGGGTGCTCAGGGGATGCTCAGGTAGATGGTAATGCTTCTGCCCCCTGCCTGCTTGCAAGGGGTTGCCCTAGGGGGGTAGGTGGCTCGTGCTTGGCCACCACCACTGGCTGATCCACAGGTTGTAGTCAGTGAGTTGTGGGCTTCGAACACCTGGGCTGGAAGGGCTGTGGTTGCTGCTAAGCTGCACTGCACACAGGTAGAGCTGCTCTCCTGCTTTGGCATCCCTGGGCTGGCTGCTCCCTGCAGCACCGGGGCAACTCGCTTTGGCAACAGGAGGAGCCGCGCAGGCAGACTGTTGGTTTGTGTTTATTTTTCCCTATGTGTGAGCAGCAGTTTTAGCTTGAGTGATTCATTATGCATGGCCACAAGATCGCTGTGAGCTCTGTGGGCGACAGGTTTCTCTCTTTTCTCAGTGCTCCTGGAGCAGCAGGGCGGGGGAGCAGCCTGCAAACCGGTGTTAGATGCTCTTGGAAGGAGCAAACTTAGCAGAGCTGGGTTTGACTCCTCCATGAGAACCAGCACACAGTGGGCACTGCTTGGCCAAGCTCTGGGGCTGGCGGCTCTCCCTACTCGCTGCCCTGGGGCACTTCAGCAGCCCACTTTCCCTTTGGAAATGCTGCTGCCTTCTCTGGAGAAGCTTGCCTGTTGCATGGGCCATTTAGGAAGCGATAACGCAGTTTATTATGGTTGATTAGTCACCTGGGGATAATTAGCCCCCAAGTGAGCTCTGGTAGCAAAGTAGCACGAGAGTGAACGCTGTGCACAAAGTACATTGACACCTTGCTTGTAGCAATGTAGTGTGTGTGTGTTTGTGTACTCATTGCATGCTTCTTTGGAAAGGAAATCCCTAGCCTCGCTCACCCAAGTCCCATGAGATGCTCCTGGTCCTGCCAGCCCATGTTGGTATGGTCAGCGAGCACAATGATGCCTTCATTGCTACTGTTAGAGGAAATGGGTGTGAGGCAGTGCTGGAGGCTTAGGGTAGGATTGCTCACTCACTGAGGATGCACAGCACCCATTTTCCAGGTGTGCTGCTGATGGAGCTCTGTGCACATGGCCGGGGCAGATTCTGCTGCTATTTGCTCCCATCAGAGCAGCTCTTGTGCCACTGTTGGTTCTGGGGAGGTGTAGGGGAGAAGCAGTGGTGCAGTCCCACATTGCTGGCACTGGGTGTGGTGCTGTGAGTGCTGGCAGCTCCCTCTGGGCACCACATCCCAGCCAGCTCTGTTTCTGCACAGGTTAAAGGCTCTCAGGATGGCACAGGACCTTCGTGTGTAACCCCCTGGGTTCCTGACAGTGCTGCTGGGCCCCAGGCCCCTCTGGAGATGAATCTTTGTTGGAACGAGATCAAAAAGAAATCTCACAGCCTTCGGTAAGACCCCTGGCCAGCCCCGTGGGCTGCTTATGCTCATTGGGAGCTTTCCGAGCTCATTACCCGTATGAGCTCAACCTTCAGAGGCTGCAGCTTCCAGCCAGCAGGACAGAGAGCTTAACTGGGGCGTGTTAATCGCCTCTTGCCTCATTGCTGGCTCCTGGAAGCTGCTCAGCTGTGTAGACACAGAGCCAAGCCCCCTGCGCTGCCCAGAGCGCAGTCCTGGGTGCTCTGTTGCCAGCTGCAATGCAGGGGGTGTCTGCAGAGCATCCTTTGCCCGGCACCTCCCACCCACCTGCAGACACAGCATCCCCATAGCTGGGGGTTCTGTGGGACCACAGCCCTGCCCCGGTGAGCCCAAGCTGTCACTGCTCTCCTCCAGGGCTCGTCTGGAGGCGTTCTCCGACCACAGTGGGAAGCTGCAGGTGCCCCTCCAGGAGATCATCGACTGGCTGGGCCAGAAGGATGAGGAGCTGTCGGCGCAGCTGCCCCTGCGTGGCGATGTGCTCCTGGTGCAGCAGGAGAAGGAGACGCACGCGGTACGTCCCCATGTACCAACCTGGGCTGAGGGCTTGCATCTACAGCCATGCCCCCGATGACACTGAGGAGTCTCTGCAGGTGGCCCATGTGGGCACTGGATGAATAAATCACTGCAGCCTTCAGCCAAAGGGCAGCAGGATGTAATTCTCCAGCTCAGCCTGTCATCTCCTCCGTGCCCTGCTCTCCTCTCCAGGCTTTCATGGAAGAGGTGAAGTCCCGGGGGCCATACATTTACTCTGTCTTAGAGTCAGCGCAGGCTTTCCTCTCTCAGCATCCATTTGAGGAACTGGAAGAGCCAAATTCAGAAAGCAAAGGTCTGTGGAGCCCTCATTCCTCATTCTCTTATGGCCCCTCTGGGGCTGGACTGTGGGATTGGAGGGTGGTGGCTGGTGTGACACAGATTGCTCTGCCTCTTGCCATAGCACATCATCTTTATCTGATTCTTTGGTAGAAAATGAGCTGTGCTTCTGTCCTCGGCTCCCATTTTTGCCCTCTGTTTGCCTCACCTGCTTTGCTTTTTCAGATGTCTCTCCCCGGCACCGCATCCAGAACATCAGCCGCTTTGTCTGGAAGCAGGCGAACGTGGCCAGCGAGCTGTGGGAGAAGCTGACAGCCCGCTGCGTGGACCAGCACCGGCACATCGAGCGGACATTGGAGCAGCTGCTGGAGATCAAAGGGGCCATGGAGGAGCTCAGCACGGCGCTGGATCAGGCCGAGAGCGTGCGCGAAACCTGGGAACCCATCGGGGACCTCTTCATCGATTCCTTGCCAGAGCACATCCAGTCGACCAAGGTACTTGTGGCTCTGAGGATCCGGCTTTGGTCTGCAGGAGGGTTGGGCAGCAGCCAGCTGACCCCAGCTGACTCCCAGCTTGGAGCAGAGGGATCACATCTGGGTATTGACATCTTGGTTCTCCTTCCTCCCCTGCCATGTACCTGGATGTGGTACCGCAGCTCTTCAAAGAGGAGCTCTCTCCCATGAAGGACGGGGTGAAGGTGGTCAATGACCTTGCACACCAGCTCGCCATCTCCGATGTCCACCTGTCCATGGAGAACTCTCGCACCCTGGAGCAGATCAACACGCGCTGGAAGCAGCTGCAGGTGATGTGAGGCGAGGTGGGATCTGATGGGGGTCGTTAGCTGATCTAATTGCATTGATATCTGTGAAAATATGGATAAGGATGGGATGGAGATTTGGGTTGTACTTCCCCAGCCTGTGGGAGGAGGTTGAAGGCTGAGCAATGTGAAACTGAGGTGAGGAAGATGAGTGGAGGCACGTCTGAGTCCATCCACAAACTTTCCAAATGGGGCTGCCATCCCAAATGCCCAACGGGTGCCTTCACACTCCTCTATCCATCCTGCAGGCCTCCATCAATGAACGCCTGAAGCAGCTCCAAGATGCCCACCGGGACTTCGGGCCGGGCTCCCAGCACTTCCTCTCCTGTACGTGGGCAGGTCCCAATGGCTGAGCTGGGGTACAGCAGCACGGGGTGCAGGTCCTTGGGCACAGCGCTCCCAAAAGCTGAGGCAGCATGCCTCACAAATCTTGTACCCGGTGCACAGGGACCAGGGCGTGAGGCAGAAACAATGCTGAGCCCTCTGGGGCTGACAAGTCTCAATGGAGATTGTTGGTGCCTCTACAGCCCTCATTTTCCAAGCTGGGAGAAATGAAGGATGATATTTCCAGCTGCCAGAACTGATAAGATGCCTGTGGGGTGGTGAGAGGGCTGAGGGTCACAGAAGGGCTTCTTTCCTCTAGGGTGGGATGAGCATGGGATGAGCCCTCACCTTCCTGAGGTCTCTCATGGGCAGTGTCTTAACCCCTGCCAGCACCTGAAGATGGGGGGGCTGAGGGGCACCCACCATCAGCAGCACCGACCCCAAGGAGCTCCCAGCACTGGCCTGATCTCCCCCCTCTCTCCTTGCAGCCTCTGTTCAGGTTCCCTGGGAGCGAGCCATTTCCCCCAACAAAGTGCCATACTACATCAAGTGAGTGTGCTCTGTGGCAGCAACGGGAGCTGGGGGTGGGCTGGGGGAGGCACTGAGCTCCAGCTGAACCCAGCAGAGCCCTGCCCCAGTGATGGGTACAACCCCATGGGCATCCCCTATTCTGCTGCGTCCTGGGAGTGCAGCCTGTGGCACCAGCACAGGGGACATCATCCCACGGTCACTTCCTTGTCTCTGGGTGCTTGATTCCCAGCCTGACACCTTGGCTTCCTTCTGTGCTTCCAGCCACCAGGCACAGACCACGTGCTGGGACCACCCAAAGATGACAGAGCTGTACCAGACGCTGGGTGAGGAGCCTGCCCCCAGAACCCCTTGTCTCTGCATGGGGAACAATGTGAGATGCCCTCAGCCCTAAAGGCAATGGGGTGTGAGGCTGAGCCAGGCTTGTGCTGGGGGGGCATTGTGTCTGAGAGCATCTGCTGCTTCCTGCCCTGTAGACAAGGATATTTAGCTGTGGTTTTCTTCTTTTCCTGTGTTACTGCAGCGGATTTGAACAACATCAAGTTCTCAGCCTATCGGACAGCTATGAAGCTGCGGCGGGTGCAAAAAGCCCTGCGATGTGAGTAGGATTTCCCTGCTGGTGGGTTTCCTTGGAAGAGGCATTCAATGAGCACAGCCTCTCGTCAGAGGCAGGAGCCCACCAGGAATGTGTTGGGAGATGAACCCATGGCTGGGAAGCTGAGCAAAGTCACAGCGGGATGTCTGCCTTGGGGTTAGGGTGTGGGTCAAAGGGATCAGAGAGCAAAGGGATAAAAAGCCCTTTCCTGTGCTCCTTGATCAGTTCTGGTTGCCTGTATCTCCTCATTCCAGAAGTGATGTGATTGCATTCAATATGCACTTGAAAAGGGCAAGGAGGTGGGTGATGGGACTGTCAGAGCAGTGAGTGCTGAATAGTAGTAGGGATGCTGCAAAGCCATATCTGTGAATTTGGGATCCCTGGTGCAACCACCAGATGGGTCAGGAGAAGGGAGGACTTCCTGCATCATGTTATAATGTGAAAACGGCACGTTGGCTCCAGGACACCAAGAACTTTGCCTTCCCATGCCAGCCCTGAGGGGTCTGCTGCCTTTAGCCATGGCAGCAGAGAAGGAAGATGGCACAGAAAGTGGCTTGAGAGGCTGGTGGGTATCTGGAGTGGGGTACACAATGAGGGAATCATTCTAGGAACTGTGCCCATCCCGTCCATGTTCTTCCCTACTGCAGCAGGGCTGTGTCTCCTTGCTCTCAGTTCCCATCCACATCATTTCCCCCCCACCTCTGATCCCTCTGCCTGTGCTCTCTACTCAGTGGACATGGTGACCTTGGCCACGGCCCTGGAAATCTTCAACGAGCACGACCTGCAGCCCAGCGACCGTGCGATGGACGTGGTGGAGGTCATCCACTGCCTGACCTCCCTCTACGAGAGGCTGGAGGAGGAGCGGGGCATCCTGGTGAACGTGCCGCTCTGCGTGGATATGAGCCTCAACTGGCTGCTCAACGTCTTCGACAGGTACCGGCCCCGAGGCGTCCCCCCATTGCTGGGCCTGCTGTGCTTGGGAGCTGCAAAATGGCCCCGACTGGTCAGGATGGGGCTGGCTGGCGTGGGTTTGCCTTGCTGACCCCCCTGCCCAAAAATCCACCTGTGTTATGTCTCACCTTGCAGTGGCCGCAGTGGGAAGATGAGGGCCCTCTCCTTCAAGACGGGCATTGCATGTCTGTGTGGGACAGAGGTCAAGGAGAAGTTTCAGTGTAAGTTCCTTGGCAAGCTGGGGGAAGTGGGAGTGCTTTGACTTTCTGGCTTAGCCATTCGCTTCCCAAAAAGAGCAGAGAAGCAGCTTTTGTGCAGTGACTAATGTGCCTGCATCACCTCCCCTCACTCCCTCCCACGCCTACGCCACCCAAATTAGAAGGTGTTTTTGCACAGCCATGGGTGCAGCGTGGGTCCTGCTTGCATGGAGCGGCGCAGAGAATGCCATGGGGCAGTAGTTATTCGGTGCTTCTCAAGGGATAAGCTCAGGGTGCATGGCCGGGCAAACATGTTCGTGTCAATGAGAGCCCCGTTTGCTGCATTTTAACCATGGTACTGCGGTGGAACGCTGGAAGGCTGTGACCACCAGTGGGTTAAAGAAAGGAGCGATGACTCAAGAAGTCTCCTGTTTACTGGGAGCTGGTGAAGTTACTTAATCAACAATAGGTTCCTTTCTCCTTGATTTAAGCGGAGCCCAGCTGCCAGCCATGCGTCTCATAGGGCTCTCCCCTCCCTGTCCTTTTGCAGACCTCTTCAGCCAAGTGGCAAATGCAGGCGGGCTGTGTGACCAGAGGCACCTGGGTGTGCTGCTGCACGAGGCCATCCAGGTGCCACGGCAGCTGGGTGAGGTGGCAGCGTTTGGGGGCAGCAACGTGGAGCCCAGCATCCGCAGCTGCTTCCGATTCGTGAGTGCTGTGATGTCCGTCTGTCCATTGGTGCCCTACGGTGGGTGGCTCCAGCCTTGAGCATCTCCTCCCATCCCTTCCCCAGAGCCATGGGAAACCTGCCATCGAGGCAGCCCAGTTTCTGGAGTGGGCCAACCTGGAGCCTCAGTCCATGGTGTGGTTGGCCGTGCTGCACCGCGTCACCATGGCCGAGCAGGTGAAGCACCAGACCAAGTGCTCTGTCTGCCGGCAGTGCCCCATCAAGGGCTTCAGGTAGGGGCTGGGGTGTAAGTTTGGAATCTCATGGGTCAAAGCAGCTCCTCTGCCTCCCACTTCTCCCTCTGACCTCCCGATCTCTGCAGGTACCGCAGCCTGAAGCAGTTCAACGTGGATATTTGCCAGACCTGCTTCCTCACTGGGCGAGCCAGCAAGGGCAACAAGTTGCACTACCCCATCATGGAGTACTACACCCCGGTATGGGGCTGGGCTGCCACAGGTGGCAATGCTTAGGCTGATGCTGTCCCAGCAACGTCTACCTTGTTTGATTTTGCCCATCCGTGCCTTCTGAGGGCTGTGTCCTCCTCACTTCCAGAGCTATCTCTGCCTCCACTGGGTTTGCGCCCATCCCAAAAAGGATTTCCTCCCTGAGGATGCCAACCAGCACCTCAGCCACGTTCTTCTCTCCGCAGACCACCTCCAGTGAGAACATGAGGGACTTTGCCACCACGCTGAAGAACAAGTTTCGGTCCAAGCAGTATTTCAGCAAGCACCCACAGAGGGGGTACCTGCCTGTCCAGTCCGTGCTGGAGGCTGACTTCTCTGAAACGTGAGTGTGCTGGTGGCTGTGTCACCAAGGGGGGGAGGTGGCATCTCCAGGAATGCTGCTTGGAGGCTATGGGATGGAGGAGTGCTGCCCAAGGATGGGTGGAGGTGGATGGCCGAGGATAGAGGGAGCTGGCCAAGGGTTGATGTGGGGGTGCTGCCCAGGGATGGAGGCAGTTTGTTTCAGAGCTGGCCCAGCCCTAAGCTATTGCAGGAGGGCAGCCCCTCCAAGTCCTGGCTGTGAGCAAGGACCACAAGTCTTGCTGACTGCTGTGCTCTCTTCTTCCAGACCAGCCTCCTCCCCGATGTTGCCTCACGCTGACACGCACTCTCGGATTGAGCACTTTGCCAGCAGGTACCAGCACTGCTGCGGCACAGAGTGTGGCTGCAGTGGGGTGGGAGTTTTGGGGGCAGCTGCTTCCCTGAATGCTGTGTGTCAGCTCTTGGCAGTGGCTTTGCCGCTGGGGACAGAGAGAGGTCTTCCAGGAACTGTTGCACTTAGAGTGCATTCAGCTGACATTCCAGCTGTCTCAAGCCACTTCTATTTCCTCCAGGCTTGCAGAGATGGAAAACCAGAACTGTTCCTTCTTCAGTGACAGCCTGTCCCCTGATGATAGCTTGTGAGTTCTGCCTCCTCTCCCTGCTTCTGTGGCTCCATCCCCACCTTCCTAGGCACCCCTGCCTACCCAAGGGTCTTGCAGCCACTTCCAAGCTCCAATGTTCCTCACTGTGTTTCTTCCACTTGCTGCAACAGGGATGAGGACCAATACTTGCTGCGTCACTCCAGCCCCATCACGGACCGGGAGCCTGCAGGCAGCCAGCAGGTCCCAGGCAGCCTGCCCATGGATGACAAGGGGGAGCTGGAGCGCATCCTGGCCCACCTAGAGGATGAAAACAGGTTGGGGACATGGGCAGCTCTTCAAGCAGGGGCTTGAGACTAAGGCAAGGGCTTGGAGGATGAGTCCTAAAGCCTTTGGGGAGCACTGAACTCGGTGAGGTCTTGGTGTTCTCCAAGATTCTGTTCCTCAAAAGGTTCCTGCCCAACTCTAGAATGTGTTCCCCCTCTTGAACCCCAAGTACCCCTCTTGAACTGTTTCAAGTGAGGCCTGGCCACAGCTGCCTCTCTCCTCTCTGAGCCTCTGGTGGATGGTGGACCACAGCTGAGCACAGCAGGAGGGCTTTGCTTTCCCTGCCTCTGCTCTGGGCCTCTAGGAAGCAGCTGGGTGCCTACTGCCTGCCACCCCAATGAGGTGGAGCTAGAGGCAAAGCCTCCAGGGGAGCTCAATCTCAGCATCACCCTCCAGAAAGGAGAGTGGTGGGATTGACCTGGGCTGCCTTGCAGGATCCTCCAGGGAGAGCTGAGGCGTTTGAAGTGGCAGCACGACGAGGCAGTGGAATCCCCGACCTTGGCTACGAGCTCCCCCGAATCGGTGCAGGACCCACGCAACGAGGAGCTCCTGGCAGAGGCACGGATCCTCCGGCAGCACAAGAGCCGCCTGGAGACCCGCATGCAGATCCTAGAGGACCACAACAAGCAGCTGGAGTCCCAGCTGCACCGGCTGAGGGAGCTGCTGCTGCAGGTACAGAGCGGGGCTCGGAGTGGGCATAAGGTGCGGGATGAGGATGGAATGAGGTTTGCCATGAGCCCTTCTCCCTCCAGCCTCCAGCAGAGTCAAATGGCAATGGTTCAGCAGCATCTTCCTTGGCTTCATCTCCACATCAGTCTGAAGGCAGCCAGGCGAGGGATAAGGAGCACGACACCCCCGACACCGAAGCAGCAGGTGAGGTTTGGAGCTCCCTGGGTGATGGCTGCAGAGTGCACACACCGCTCAGCCCAGCCCTCTCCCTCAGCAGATGAGGTGGAAGCCAAAACACAAGAAGTCAGCGTGTGCCTGGAGGACATCATGGAGAAGCTGCGCAGCGCCTTCCCCAACTCTCGAGGTACTCGGGTGAAATCCCCCTCGCTGGCATCCTACTGCTCCATCAGATGAGGTTTTTTCCCTGCGGAGCCCTGCCCCGATCCCACCCTCCCCCCGTCGACGATCTCCCACTGCCACAAGCACAGAGAGGATGAGGAGGAGCCCTCCCACCTGCGAGGACAGCACTCAGAGCCACACGTTGGGCACAGGTGT
The DNA here is from genome assembly GCF_905368555.1 of Meleagris gallopavo. Lineage (NCBI taxonomy): Eukaryota > Metazoa > Chordata > Aves > Galliformes > Phasianidae > Meleagris > Meleagris gallopavo. Next base: position 2,001,437 of record NC_139412.1, on the reverse strand, counting down.
TGGCTCCTTTCTGCCCTATGGGCTCTGTGCTGCAGATGGACAGAGTGACGGCAGCGAGGCTGCGGTGACCACCTTCAGGAAAGGAACAGCAGCAATATGAGCTCCCCTGACTACTCAAGGATAGCTCTTCCAGCAGGGATGGTTTGGGATTGGGATGGGGCTGCTCTGTGACCACCCGCTGAAATGCCCATGTGTACAGCATTGAGATGCTGCTTGGTGCCAGCACTAACCCGCTGCAGGGCAGTGCTGCCCTGTGCCACCCCTGAGCACCCCCACCTTCTAACCCCTCCTCCCCTCCCATCTCTCTTGCAGGTATGACCTCCCTTATCTAACACCTCCAGAGGCTTTGCCTAACCACTGCCCAGCTGCTTCGCCCCCTCTTCTCCCCATGCTCACAAGCTGCAGGAGATCTCAGGGGAACATCGGGGCTGTGGGGTCACAGCACTGCTCACAGAGAGGCTCAGAAGGAAGAGCTGCACGGCACACAGAGCTCAGCACCCTGCTCCTCTCTGGTTCTGCCCAGGGCCCTTTAGGGTGATGGGCACCATGACACTCCTGCAGCCACCGAGCAGCCTCCCAGGGCTGAGCCAACTCTGTAACAGCAGCCGACTGCCAGCCTTATGGATGGAACTCTGAGAGGTGCTGGGTCTGTGGGGTAGGGACAAGCCCACACCAGAGCTTCAGCCCAACTAGTAGCCTTATCTCGGGAGGATCTTTATAACAGAGCCTTATCATTTAATTTGCATATATTTCTATATATTATATATATATTCTGTACTTAAATACTCTCACGGACTCATGCCATTAAACCCTAACACTGAGTGTAGTTGCACTTCGCTCTTGGTCCAGCCCAACTCCTGCTCCTGCAGAGATCCTTCCCCCTCTCAGCGGGATGATATGGGGGCAACTGGAGGGCCAGGCTGGCGGCAGGGCCCTGTCCCACCTGCTGTCCTGGGGAGCATCCTGGGGGCTGCCAGGATGTTGGGCTGTGATGTAGGATCAGGGGCTGCGTTATGTCGAGAAAGCTGCAGAGTCAGGTGCTGTGGGTGCCCCGCAGTGGGAGAGAGTTGGGATGGATAGAAAGAAGGAGCCTTTGGGCACACCAGGGCGCTGGGAAGGCTGTGTGTTTGTGCATCTCTGCATGCTGCAGGGGCTTTGGCTGTGCTGGATGTGCTGTGTTTGAGAAGGGCTGTTGGACCAAGGCGGCATGCTGGGGAGCAGGGAGCTGCATCCTGTGGGGTTGGAACTTTGGCAAAGGCGTGAAGCAATGGAGGAGATGTGGGCCTGGTGGGTGACACACGGTGCAAGCATCCCAATGGTCTGTGGGTCACTGTCCTGGGGAGAGGGTGGAGGTGTTGGGTTGGCTGTAGCACATGGTGAGAGCTGCTTGCAGTGCCCCAGGGAGGGATGCTGACATGGCAACAGATATGGCATCATTGGAGTATGGCTACTGCACAAGATCAGGGTGTCCCCATAAAAAGAGAAAGGCAGAATTATGGCAAACTGGTGCAGATCCTCACTGTAGGGAGCTGTGTGCCTGCCCCGTGGGCTGTGGGTGCAGGTTTTGGGCTATGCTGAGGGCAGCAGGGAGGGATGTGGGCGGGCTGATGCTCTGATAACCACGTACTGCTGTCCTGGCTGCTGCTCTCCACCTCTGCCGTGGAAAGAGAATAAATTTGTATTTATACCGAGCCTCCGGTGTGTGTGCCGGCCTCTTCTTTCCGTGCTGTTTTCCATTGTACCCCCAGAGCCAGAGCAACGCCTGGTGCTGTGCCATCCTGAAACAGTCCTTCCTGCAGGGCCAAGGACATCCCTCTGCTCAGTGTCACCACTGGGGCAGAACAGAAACTGCGAGCAGAGCCGTGGGCAACCTGGCTGCAGCTGCATCCCCTGCCCACCATCTGCATCCTCTTCCAGCAAGTCTGGGGCCATGCAGCAGCTGGGACGCTGGCTGTGCAAGGATGGTACCAGACAGGAGGAGGTGACAGCAGGGACCCTTGGTGGGCAGTCCTCTCCCTCTGCTTTTTCAGGCTGCAGCTTCTCTCCTTGGTGTTCTATCCCATGTTCAGTGCCCGTAGTGAAGTCCCAGCTGCGGGCCAACCCAGGGCTCTGAGACCTCCATCCCAACATACAGCCTTGGCTGATGGTGGAAGGCTAATGTGTATGGGGTGATGGTGCCGGGCTGTGGCAGGGGAGTGCTGGGGCAGCTCTCACACCAGAGCTGCGGCCCTGAAAGGAGTTTAAAGCCCCTGTATCTTCCCTCCCACCCCTCTGCTGCAGGCTTCAGTACACGGCGGGAGCTGGGGGCTGTGATCAGGGATGCCAGGAATGTCCAGGAACAGATCCAACACACGGTGCCAGGGAAGAGACTTTATTTCTCAGCCAACAGAGCTCAGCAGGACCTGGCTGGAGGCTGCTGAGTGGTGATTCGAGGCAGGAGAGGCAGCAGGAGTGTGGCACTGGGGAGCTGCCAGCCCCAGTGGAAGAACAGCATTGTTTCTGTGTCACTGCAATGTCCCCAGTCTGTGGGAAATGAGATCCTGGGGGCACTGCAGCCCCTCTGCCCCTGCTTTGCCTCCCATGGGCAGCCTTGCACCCTGTCCCCCATTCGGCAGCAGCCATCCCCACTCAGGCCTGCCCGTGCCCCATTGCAGCGGCCTCGAGCTCTCTGCTCTCCCTGCACTGTTCCAGGGGTGCCTCCAGTCCTGAGGCTGCACCACCCCTTTCCTCAGCTGATGTGAGGTAGGGGGGCATTTCTGTTCCCCCATCCAGCTCCTCATCTGCACCCGATGGCCCAGCCTGAAGCACTGCCCCATTGGTGGTGTTGGTGGAGGTGAAGTTGTCTGCTTGCTGTCCCCCACAGCTGCCCTTCTCCAGCTCCCCCTGGAATGTCCCCTGGCCCAGATATGCAGGTGCCTGCTCTACAGCTCTGCCTGACTCCTCCCCAGCCATGCTCTTTGCACCAGCTTCCTCCCCCAGCATGAGCTCTCTTTTCTCTGATTCCTCACATTGCCCTGCAGCCAGCTTTTCCATCTCCGCTGCTGAGTTATCCTCTTCTGCTTTCTCCTTCTCTTCTTCCTTCTCCACTGTCTCTTCCACTGTCTCTTTCTTCCCTTCTTGTTTCTCCACCACTGCCTTCACTTCTTCCACCCCATCCTCCTCCTCCACCTTCCCCACTTCTTCTTCCCCCTCCACTGTCTCCTTCTTCCTTTCCTCCTCCTTCTCCTCCACTTTCCCCATCTCTTCTTCCCTCTCCTCTGTCTCCTTCCTTTTCTCCTTCTCCTCCCCCATCTCTTCTTCCCTCTCCACTGTCTCCTCCCTTTCCTCTTCCTTTTCCACTGCCTCTTTCTTCCCTTTTTGTTCCTCCTCCATTGTCTTCTCCTTTTCCTCTACCTCTTTAACCGCTTCTTCCTCCTTCTCCTCTATCTCATTTTTCTCCTCCTCCACCATTACTTTTCCTTCGTCCTCCTCTACTACCTCCTTCTCCTCCTCCTCCCACCCCTCCACCTCCCTCTCTGCCCCACAGCTCTCCAGCTCTGCCCTACAGACACCCAGCTTTACTTCCCCACCCTGTCCCACCCCATTTCCCACCACTTCAGCCTCCCCTGGGACTGTTCCTCTTCCCCATGCTTCCTTTCCACATCCATCCCCAGCCATTCCTCGTTCTCCTTCACCAACCCCGGCCTCTCCCATTCCCATGCCCTGCTCCCCTTCATGGCACCCAACCTCCTCCTGCCGCCCCCCACCCATGCCAGCCCTCCCCCCCCGGGGCTGCTGGAAGAGCCCCTGATAACGCTTCCGATCCTCCACGTGCTTCTTCCTCATCCTCTCCCCCAGCAGCTTCAGCTCCTTCTTGACGGCGGCCGCCATGGCGGGGTCAAGGTGGGCCACGCGTAGGAAATCCTCCCGTGCCTCTCGCTCGTTCCACACGGCCGCGTGCGCCTTCGCCCGCTTGAAATAGGCCTTGGCATTGTCTGTGGGATGGGGCCAGTGGGGTCATCGGAGCCCCCAGGAACCCAGGCACCAACATGGGTGTGGGGATGTGGTGTGGATGCTCCCGTGGGTAAGGGTACCTCGGGGAGCTGGGGACCACGAGGAAGGAGAAACTGGTCGTGGGGGTACCTCTGTGGGTAAGGGACCTAAGGGATGTTGGGAGAGCACTGCGGTGGGCTGGGGGATCAGGGGACATGGGTGCAGGCGTCATCGTGGATGAGGGAACCTGGCTGAAATGGGACATCATGGAATCCAGAGGACGGGGCACTGTCGTGGGCACCAGGCATATGTGAGCTGGGGGATCTGCAGGGCAAGAGCCAGGGGCCACGAGCACACTGTGTGGGGCACTCAGGGCGTATGGGTACCGTGGTGTTTCTGGAGCAGCTCCGTGGTGTGCTCCAGCACCTCGTAGTACTCTCCCAGCTCCAGTTGACACTGGCAGTAGTTGAGCACCAGCGGTGTGACCAGGCTCTCCAGCTTCAGCCAGCCTTCCTCCCATGGCTTCTCCTACCCAATGGAGTATCATGGAGGTGCTCATCCCCTTACCCAGCGGGGGACTGATTGGCCAAGGAAGGGCCAGCAGGGATGGCGGGAGGTGGCCCACCTTGGCCTGGAGGTTCCTCAGGCAGATGACGGCCTCCTGGTACTTCTCTGCTGCTCGCTGGAATTCCTTTTGGAGGACGAGGCGGTTCCCCTCGCTGTGCAGCACAGGCACGGCCGCCAGCTTCTCCTCCTTGCTCATGGCCCAGGTGTCACGTTTGTAGGCCGAGGGCTCCTCCACCTGTGTGGGCAGTGGGCACTGAGCCCTTTCCCCGACCGTTCCCCATCACCCTGCCCTCCCCTTACCCGGAACAGCTCCATGATGAAGATGAGGGGCTGAGGTGTCCGCTGCAGCTCATCCAGGTCGTCGTAACCCGTGCTGTGGTAGTCAAACATGTTGCCCATGCCGCAGCGGTGCTTCTGCCCTTCCAGGGGGTCCCGGCCCTCCGCGATCCTCCGCATGCCCTTGGAGACCAGGGCGTACATCCCTGTGTGCTGCAAAGGGATGGAGGCCAAGGCAATGCCACACGTCTTCGGGCTGCACAGCCCGATGCGGGATGCAGATGGGACTCATCGTACCCCTGGACCCCTCACTCACGATGGCATCGCACCAGAACTCCGCAACCTCCCCCGTCCTCATGGAGCAGAGCAGTGTCTCCCAGATCTCAATCTTGAACATCTTGCCCACGATGATCTCCATGGGCATGCCGGCCTCCCGGCTGTCATCGATCACCGTCCGCTCAAAGTTGTCCTTCAGTGTCTGGAAGTGGAAAGTGATCTGCCCCAAAGAAAGCGTGGTGGTGACGGGGTGGCCTCGTGCTTGGCCTTGGGGCAGGTCTATGGGGTAGGAACCCTCCACCATGGGGCCAGGACATGAGGCCAAGCCTGCTGCTGTGAGATGCAGGTTGGATTGGCAGCTCTCCATCTACAGCGAGGAGACTGTGTCTCCTACCAGCTCAAGTCAGACAGAAAGCAGCTGGTGGAGCATCTTAATGCTCATCAGTGCCAGATCTGGCTGCTTCCCTTGGGTACCCCTTTTTAAGTCAGCTCCAGGACCTCATGGCATCCACACAGATCTGTCCATCTGATACAGGCTGAGGCTCTCAGAAACCCTATTGGCCCCTCCACTCCCATTTGATGTGTCAAGGAAAGGAGAAGGATTTCCAGCACGCCATCATGGCTGCTGAGCCCCACCACGCCTGGCAGAGCAGAGTGGTAATGGGCAAGGAGGGAGGCGTCAGAGCTGCTCCCTTCTCTCTTGGGGCTCTGGGATAACAACCAACACCTTTTTTTAGGATTTACCTTGCTCCCATCCTGGAACTTCGGCAGCTCCCCTTGGCCTCCATGCAGGATCTTCTTTCTGACCCCTTCCACATTCAGCAGGTACGTTTCCTCCATGGCTGCTGCCCCCAGGACAGGTCACACACATGCACACACCCGTGTGCACTCAGGGCCTCCCCAGGCTCAGTGTTCTCCTCGAGTTCCCTTTCCAGCCTACAGACGTCATCTCCCAGAGCTGCCACCAGCCTCTGCTTTCTGTGCTGGCTGCACCCACCCTACGGCAGCCCTTTCCCCTTCCTCTGCACGCAGGATAACACTCTCCCAACGTGATGCACTCTGTTGTGTTCTGCCAGCTGCCAAATGGAACTGCCTTTCTAATCCTCTTCCCACCCTGCCAGGTTAATCTGGGATTTGCCTGCCTATTCTGTGAGGAATTAAAGAAACTCCCTAATCAGGAGGACCTCCTTCCTTACGCAGCCTGAGAGCGTGTGGGGTCCCCTTTGCACACAATCTCCCTTTGACCCAGCTGTGCACGGCGCATTCTGGTGGAAGGAGCCCAGCAGTGCCAGGGGAAGCACCAGCCAGGTGGCAAGCTAACAAGAGGCAGTGCTAGCCTGTCCCCTGGAGAATACAGAGCAACAGAACAGGGTTGGAAATGGTCCTTTATTGAGTCTGGTTTGCAGACAAGCATTCCCAAACACTGACAAGCTCCCACCACGTTCAAGACTCAACGAAGTGCACAGAGCTGCACCACATTGACCCAGGGAGAACCAAATCCCTCTTGAATATTTACAGCAAGTCCCAGCATTTGGCTGCTCTCACAGGCCTAATTCCACAGCCAAGCTCAGCACAAGGCATGTAGGAGCAGCACTGGACACACTGGACACTGCACTGCCCTAAAGCAGCAGCAGAGACTGCAGCAAGACTTCAGCATGGGATTGAGCACTTCCAGCTCTGCTTGCTTCTATGTGCCCTGCTGCTCTGCTCAGGCCCACGCCTCACTTCTCCATGAGGGACTCCAGCTGCTCCTGCAGAGATGTCATCTGGGAAGAAGGAGAAAGGTGTCACAGAAACAAAGGGCTGGGCCTCCTTGCACTGCAGAGTTGCTGCAGACCTTCCACCTGCAGCAGTGGCTGCTTTGCCTGCACACTGCAGGGAAGCATGCCCTCCAATGGGGGAGCTTCCTTACCTGCTGCTTCTCTCGCTCTTCCTGCTGTTTGAATTCATCCAGCACAGCTTGGAGACGAGTCTACGGAGACAAAAACACCAGACCACAATTATCAGTACACTCTGCTAACGGCTGCTGGTACGGTATGTCAAACAGTGCAGTGATTCCCAAACTGCACTAACCCTCATCTCCTGCAGTTTCACAGATTGCTTTGCCTACATGGGAAAATGCAGGAATGTATGGTCACAGCACAATTATTTGTATCCAAGCATGCAAATGCCCCTGGCTTCCAAGGTTTTTTTCAGGACACCGCTTGAATCATTCTACTAAACACATGACTTAGAAGAGACCCCGGGAGATCTCTCACCTTGAGGGCTAGGTTCTCTACTTTCATGATGAGATCTTCCTGCCGCTTCCTCCTGTCCTGGGTCTCCTGGAGTTTACTCTTCAGGTTGTCAATCTGTTTCTGGATGCCCATGACTGGAAGAGAGTGAGCAGAGACCTGCAGCAGAGGCTGAGCTGCCCGGCACCCCAGTGATTCTGCAGCATTGCCACCTGACTCACCTATCTGGTTGGACCCTTCATTCTCCTGCTGTTGCCCATCGGATTCGTTTGGTTTGTCCTGCAGCTGCCTTTCCAAGTCCTCCTCGGTGTCCATGATATTCAGGTCTTCATCATCATGATGATCCCGCTCATCTTCATCTTCACTGCTGCTGCTGATGTCATTAAATATCTCCCGCAGTTCGTCGTGTTCTAAAGAGTGAAAAATGGAAGAGGAAGAACGGAGCTGACAAACACCCCAGCACCCTGTGCCTGTCATGGGCACTGTCAATATACGGTGTCCATCTCAGTACTGCCCTCTCTCCTTTGGCACTTCCACCCCCATCGGGTTTCACCTCATAAAGAAGACAGCAGCCTTCCCCACTGTACCTGAGGAGCCATGGCCTTGTTTATGTCCTGACATCCCTGGGGAAGAAATGTCCAGGCTCGTGAGCGAACCATGGTTGTCCACTTCTTTTGTTTCATCTTCAGCAATGACTTCCCAGCCTGACAGTTGGAGCGGATGAGTCAAGGAAAAAATGAGTGTGAAAGGTGCAGGAAGCTAAAAACTGCAGCTCATCTCCCCCTCCAACAGGCACGGCCTTGCAGTTATGAATACCCGCAACGAGCCACCCCAGCCCCCCCTTTTTGGAGACCTGCCCTCTACTGTTACTTAAGTTCCTGCTCAGTGCAAGGAAGGTCACCAGGAAGATACAATAAGCTTTGAAAAAGGCAAAGATAAAGTTTTAAAACTTCAGCGTCACACGTGTTTACCTCCTAACCTCTGAGAGCCACAGACAAAGCTGAACTCAGCTCTCTTCACAACCCCCAGATCATTCATGCTGCCTCACCCCCCCACCCAAGCTTTTTTTCTCCTAAAAGGATACGGACGCTGACAGCTTCAGCATCGGTGCTCAGGAGACGCTTCACCTCCTTCTCAACATCAGGAGATTCAATGTACTGCATCAGAGAGGGGAAAGAACAGGCAATCCATGAAACAACTCGTGCAGGTAGCTGTGTGCTGCCCAGCTCCTATCCCCAACCTCCGGACACAGCTCAGTTTCAAGACTCTCTTCTCTTATTCCTTCCACTCAACCTTCGCTCACGCTTCACCCGCAAAGAAATTTATGCACCTCCAGAACAGTGATCCATATTTTTCTGTGCAGATCTCCCTGCTGGGCTGTATGCTCTCACTTTTCTACCACTCTGATGCACCCATCAACAGAACTCCTGAAATAAGACTTCCTATGTGTATACTGAAAGTGCTCAAAGTGCCATTCACTGATGGATGGTCAACTCAAACGCTTCCCATCTCTCTCAAAAGGAGGTTTCATTTGTCACTTTTAAATCAGCCATGTATCTTAAGGTAGTGACAGCTAATCTCTCTTGAGGGCTATACGACTGCCTGAAATAATTTGTTTCCCAAATGTCATGCAAAATATCACTCCGCTGTGTTCTCAGAAACTGCAAAGCAGAGAGCAGTTCTTCCCAGCCTCATGGTGCTGCATCTCCCCAACACCTTTCCTGGCTTATGCGTTTGTTCTGAGACAGTCTCTGAGCTCCATCTGTTGTCACTCCCCCAGCTGAAATAACAGCTATTCTATTTGTAGTGCTGCTTGTTGGGGAAGTGAACGAGCCATGCATAGAGAGAAGATTTCAGCTGGGAAAGCAGGAATGAGCAAAGTCTTACTTCCATGCAACCCTTTCTTCTCTGTGAGCAGGAAGAGATGCACTACGACAAAGCAGCCTCAAGAACAGAGTCCAGCAGTTCTCAGCACAGAGTATTTTCCCACCTCAGAGGCATTTTGGAAACACAAGAGAAACACCCAAGGAAGCCTTTAAGTACACTTGCCTGCTTTCTCCCTCATCTCTGGCAAGGAGACATGTGAAGCAATGCTAAGACACTGCTTTAGGATGGATAGACAGTTACAGCTCCAGTGTCTCTGCCTTCTGATTCTTTGGTTATTGCACCTGCACCAGTCGGCATGAGAGAAACAACTCACCTTCTTCTTAGCTGTCTTCCGGAATCGTCTCTTCCGTACATTTTTCAGGGGAAGAGTAACTGCAACAGAACAGATTGCATGTGTCAGGCAGATGGCCTAAGAAGAGAGCTGGGTCTGGCAAACCTGATCTGCCAAGAGGGAGAAGTTCCCTTCAGGAACCCAGACAGCACTAAAAGCAGAGCAGCAGCACAGCCTGCACCCAGCAGAGCTGTGGGGATGTGGGATGGAGAGCACTGGCAGAGCCTCTACTCACTGCCATGGTTCCAGATGAATTTCTTCTCTCGGTCCTTGTCCTTTTTTTTGTTTGCCTTGGGGTCAGTACTCACAGTCTGCTCTTCCAAAGGAGGGTAGAGATCGCCATCCACAGTGCAAACAAGCATCTGAAACCCCCACATAAACACAAAGGTTGCTTACTGCAATGCAAGAACAAAAGGACGTAAAAGCTTTGCTGGAAAATGAACAGGGGCTGCCAAAGGGATTCACAGGCACAATCAAAATCCAAACATCAAGGCTGCTTCTACTACTAATACGACAGTACAGAAACTGGCCATGTTATACCAGGCGTCAATCCATCCGAGTGTGCACAGGTTTTCTCAGAGAGAGGAGCATGCAAGTAGCCGGCAAGAACAACAGCCCATACCTGGCAGATATCTGCTGTCTTATAGAAGGTTTTCTTGTCGATGGTTTTTAAGCTCTCGATGATGCAGGGCAGGTCCACCAGCTTGGCTGCCAGCGGCACTCGATCCACACGAACGATCCCGTGGCGCCCATCAGCTGTGGAAAGCCACGGGACAGGTCAGTGCTGGGAAGGTTGGAGAGGAGGAAAAACATTGTCTCAGAAGCAGCAGCGAGGCACTGCCACAGGCTGCTTCTCACTCACCGTGCAGCTCAATGGTGAGTCTGTCCTTCAGGTTGACGCTCCCGGACTGAACTGCTCTCCTCACAGTGGAGGCGTATTCCTGAAATGATCGGGCAGGGTTATGCTGGGACCTGGTGGGTTGCTGCCCTTAAAGCCACCGAAGCTTTGTGTCCAGTCTAGGTTAGATATTAGGAGGAAGTTTTTCACACAGAGGGTGGTGAGGCACTGGAACAGGTTGCCCAAGGAGGCTGTGGATGCCCCATCCCTGCAGGCATCCAAGGCCAGGCTGGATGTGGCTCTGGGCAGCCTGGGCTGCTGGTTGGTGACCCTGCATACAGCAGGGGGTTGGAACTGGATGAGCACTGTGGTCCTTTTCAACCCAGGCCATTCTGTGATTCTATGATACCCAGCTTTAAACAACACTGTCAACCCAATGCAGAAAAACAATTCTAAAAGCCAGCCTGCAATCTGCAGGGAAAGCTGTACCCTCCTCCAAAAATCATGCATTAATCTCACGGGCCCACTACTCCTTGTGTGCTTCTTCCCCTCAAGAAAAATGAAGCTGGGACAGCACTGTGAGGCCCTGACAGTGAAATCCTGCACACAGCTGGGGGTACAGCTGCCCTTAGCAGCCTCACGTGGTCTCATGATCCACTGCCTCAGGTTAAGCACATGCAAAATAGCGTTAAGTGTGCTGATAGCAATAACAATTAATGACTTATCATTTGGTAATCATAGGATGGCTTGGGTTGGAAGGGACCTCAAAGCCCACCCAGTTCCAACCCACTGCCATGGGCTGGTTGCCCCCAGCAGCTCAGGGCACCCAGAGCACCTCCAGGAACGGGGCACCCACAGCTCCGTGCAGCAGTGCAGGGCCTCACCGCCCTCTGAGTAAAGGATTTCCTCCTGACATCTAACCAAAGTCTCCCCTCTTTTAGTTTTAAACCACTCCCCTTTGTCCTATCACTATGTGAAGCCAATTCTCCTCCTGCTTTGGAGCTCCCCCAGCTGCAGGAGGTCTCCCCAAAGCCCCCTCCTCCCCAGGCCGAGCACCCCCAGCTCTCAGCCCGTCCTATAGCAGAGCTGCTCCAACCTGTGAGCACCTCGCTCCCATCTCCGGACCCTTCCTGCTCTGGGAGCCCCGGGTCCGGTCACAGCACTCCATACAGCGCTTTACAAGGGCAGAGCAGAGGGTAACAACCCTCCCCTCCCTCTGCCACCCCTCTTTAGGACGCAGCCCAGCACGCAATCGGCAGGCACACGCTGCTGCCTCGCGGGGCCCTTTCCCAGCCCCGTACTCCCCATTTTCACCCCGTTCATCCCCACGGAGCCCCGCGCTCCGCTCCGCACAGTAGGGCCGTTCGGACGGGGCGGACAGCGGGCGCTCACCGGCGGCAGCCGCAGCACGAATTGGCTCTCCAGCTCATGCGGAGCGTCGTCCTTGCTCTTACTCATCCTTTTCGCCTTTCACCTTAAAGGAAACAAAAAGATCGAGCCGAGAACTGCACAGCTGGAAGTGGATCCATAAGGAGTGCCGAGACCGGCCTGGCTCCCAACGCAACCCGACCCAACCGAACCCGACCCAACCCTCAGCTCCGGGCGCTGCTCCGCGCAATGCCGGGCGGGGCGATGCCGGGGCGGAGCGCCGTGTGCCGTCCGGGCTGCCCGCAGCCCCGCACCGCCCGTTCCGTGCTGGGGGAAAGGCATCGCGGCGGACCGGAGCCGCCATGGGGCCGGCGGGAGGCCGGCACGGCTTTTACGTAGGGTTGGGGTTGGCTTTGGCTTCCAGCGTTTTCATCGGGGGCAGCTTCATCCTGAAGAAGAAGGGGCTGCTCCGCCTGTGCGGCCGCGGTCGTCCCAGGGCAGGTGCGGCCCGAGCCGACCCCGATGGGGATCCGCCTGCGGCCGCACGGCGCCTCCATTGCCGCGTCCGTTTCTCCCCGCAGGGCACGGAGGGCACGCGTACCTGCGGGAGTGGCTGTGGTGGGCGGGGCTGCTGTGCAGTGAGTACCGAGAGCTCGGGAAAGGCCGCGGATTGCAGGAGGGACGCCGGGAGGGGGCTGTGCCTCCGCCCTGCCCTCCTGAGGTCCCGTGTTGCATCCAGAACGCGGGACGGGTCTGCAGGAGCCCGCGAGGAGCCCGCGAGGATGCTCAGGGGTCGGAGCAGCTCTGCTGCGGGGAAGGGCTGAGAGCTGGGAGCGCCCGGCCTGTGCTCCGAGGGGATTTCCTGCAGCCTTCATCACAGTGCTGCCCGGAGCCGGGCTGCGCCATCCCTGTGGTGCCCGGGTGGGTGCCTGGCTGAGTGCTGGGCAGCCCTGCCTGCAGCAGGGGATGGGAACTGGCTGACCTTTGAGGTCTCTTTCAACCCAGCCATCTTAGGATTGCTGAACTGCTTGGTTTTTATCTCCTGAATGCGTGGGGATGTTGATCTAACTATAACTCTAAATTATTTTGAAGCCCTGCTAAATAGGAACTGAGGAACTGGTCTGACTGGGTTGGGTCAGTGCTCCTGACCCTGCCCAGACCCTGCAGTCAGGTGATGCTCATCCAGCACGGCAGGTAACACTGATCCAGCAGCTCTGCTGCGTGCTTGTCAAACGTGACGCTTGATTTACCCTGCAAAAAGCCCTCAGAACCTCTCCAGCAGAGATTAACTTAGAAAAACGTAACGAACCGAAGCTCCTTTCAGCTTTGAGGACATGTGAAGATGTTTCTGTTGTTACTGCTTTGCTGGATGGCCACGTGTGGCTGAGGAAACCAAGCGTCACCAGGAGCCTCCTGTGTCCTAGAAGGAAAAGCTTCTGCTTGTTCTGGCTGGCACTGTCCTCTCCTGGTTGCAGATGGGAACTCTTCTGCCTGCACACAGATTTGCATTACACTGAACTGCTCTTTACTCTGATGTTCACCTGACAGAATTTCTCTTGCAGTGGGAATTGGAGAAGCAGCAAATTTTGCTGCCTATGCCTTTGCCCCTGCAACGCTGGTAACTCCACTGGGTGCTCTGAGTGTCCTCGTTAGGTAAGCAGCCTCACAACCATCCTTACCTCACCTATCACCACTAAGTGGTGAAAGCTGCACTGCTTTCCTCTGTCCCTTCCCTCAGATATTCCATTCCTAACTGCTAGGCCTTTCTTGTTTTGTTTTTGTTGTCGTTGTTGTTTTGTTTTGATTTTCCAGTGCGGTTCTGTCTTCCACCTTCCTGAATGAGCAGCTGAATGTTCATGGCAAGATTGGCTGTGTCCTAAGCATCCTGGGCTCCACAGTGATGGTAATCCACGCTCCCCAGGAAGAAGAGGTTTCCAGCCTGGAGTCAATGGCAGAGAAGCTGAAAGATCCAGGTAGCTAAATAAAAAGCATCATGTCAACTTCAGACTTGGAAATAACAGTACTGAGGAGGGAACAGCTTGCCTAGACTGATGGGGACTCTCTTTCCCACCACACCCTGCAGCGTTCAGCTTTCTGCTGCCCTCCTGCACGGTGCTCCTGTAAGGCTGTGCCCCCCCTTCTTGGTCAGCATGCCCCCAGCAGCTAGTATTGCCCTAGGTTCTGGGCACTGCCCTGCTTGCTGTTCTGTCACTGGGGCTACTGTTCTCCATTCTGATAGAGCCTTTAATTATTCTTTCTCCAAGGATTCATTGTGTTTGCTGTGTGTGTCCTGGTGAGCTCCCTCCTGCTCATCTTTGTGGCTGGACCCCGTTACGGACGGAGCAACGTCTTGGTTTATGTTTTGGTCTGCTCTGCCATCGGCTCACTTTCTGTATCGTGCGTCAAGGGCTTGGGGATTGCCCTGAAAGAACTGTTTGCTGGGAAGCCAGTCCTGAAAGAACCACTGGGCTGGGTGCTTCTGGTGTGCCTGGTGATCTGCATCAGCGTGCAGATCAACTACCTGAACAAAGCCCTGGATATCTTCAACACATCCGTGGTCACTCCCATTTACTATGTGCTGTTCACCACCTCAGTCATGACATGTTCTGCCATCCTCTTCAAGGAGTGGCAACACATGGTGCTAGACAACATCATTGGCACCATCAGCGGCTTCCTCACCATCGTGTCCGGCATCTTCCTCCTTCACGCCTTCAGGGACGTGCCCTTCAGCCCAGACCTCCTGCCCCTCTTCCTGCAGCAAGGCAGGGCAGACCTGCGCACGGCCTGGAGGGGCGCAGACAGACATCAGTCATGTCAGCACCAGCCTCTTCTGCCCTCGGAGGACAAAAGCTCTCAGAGCGCAGAAGAGGAGGAAGGTGAAAGCGTATGAGGAAGTTTCTGAAGTGCTGTCAGCTCCAACCAGCGAGCAGCTCCTCCGTGCAAGGTTGAACTTGCTGCACTGGATGCTGCTAGGTACTTCTGTGTGTGCAGAGCTAGCAGTTGCCTTCTGCCTGCCTTGGGTGTGTGATCAGTGTGACCTCCCACTGTCTGGGAGCTGGCAGGGACTGCAGCCTCCTTCATTGTTACAGACATGAGTGCTGAGAACAGCCCTGCTGCCAGGACCCAGTGCCTCCTCAGCTTTTCTTTTATGAGGGATTGATCTGCCCTTGATCTGCTTGGTTGCACAGAGGCCTGCAGCACTAACACAGTGCTAACCCTTACTGAAGACAAAGACTGGGGAAGCCTCCGAGCATTTTTTTTTAAGAATACTTAAGATTATTTTGTCACTGTTAATCTTCTAACGTGGTGCTGATATGATGTGGATAGAAGACGAGAGCCTGGCCTTAAGGATGACATACCCAGAGTAGTGCTTCAAAAATTCTTCTGTAAACTGCTTGTTCGGCTCACTGTTAGAATTTATTTACAGGTTCACATCCAAGAGAAGAATACAGCCAAGACTGGAGAACTTCAGTGGTGCTGCCATGTGATACTCTGGCTCTTACAGAGGGGATCATGCAGCATCTGTTGTGCAGGCTGATGATGCACCTGCACACAGCATTAAAGCCAGCAGTGTTCAGTTACCAAGAAGCTGGAGATGCGTTTGTACCGAGAGCTGGGCCAGCACAGAGGGGCATGAAGGGGTAGGAAGAATGATGCGGGTGCCAGAGAGAAGCTCAGGGCAGAGATGGAAGGGAGAATGGCTCACAGTGGGGACAGGAGGGACCTAACAGTCTTTAGCTATTGAGGTAAGCTTTGGAAAGAGGGGCAGATAGCTGTATCCTTGCGGACTAGTATATGCATAGCTCTATTTAACTCATTCTGAATCACTCCTAGGAAGGCTGCTGGCTACAAGACACCCATTAGATGCTCCACACACCCCATCTAGCCACCCAGATCAAACTGTCATGCACAGAACCACTTTATAAGGTTTCTCTGTGAGAGCTCCAAGCCGCATATTAGTAACATGGGTCACTCCATGCTTCCCAGAGCCAGGCTGTCTGCAAACAGTGCTGAAACGCTACACTGCGTTTCAGAAGGTGAGTTAGTAGGTGCTGGTTGTTTTTCCAGTTAGAAGCTCTGTGTAATTTCCTAGGGGCAAAAGTCCAGAAGACACAGCCACAGGCTTTCCTCCAGTAATCCCCACAAATAAAGGTGCAGGTAGTTACAAAGCAGCTGGCTGTACTTTTCCTGTACTTAGGCTCTCTGTAGAAACTACGCAAGGAAGCAGGTTCTGTTAACTCTTAGGGGAGGAAGGGGAAAGGCCACAAACGTGAGCTTTGATTCATGGGACCAAATATGTTGAGCAACAAATCAGAATTCACAGCAGGTTGCCTACCCAGAAGACAATTACTCCCCCTCTCGTCTAATTTTGCAAATAAATAGAATCACTGGGAAAGAGAAGGAATTACAAGAATGCCATATTTCCATTTTTCAGTGATCATCTACCTGAACAAAGGAGAATTTCGTGTTAAAAATTTGACCCACTTAATATTTATTACATTGACTAGGAGAAAGCAATGAATGGAGCAAGTCAGTATCGAGAGAGCCGTGCTGCAATTTGAAAGTTTGCCACTTGGCCACATGAATGACTTTGGAGAAGCCTTGAAATGTCTTCCAGCAGTGACACTGCCAGGGATGTTCACCATGCCCAGCAGCTCTCCTCGTTAGGGGTGCCTGGTGCAGTCCTGCTGCTCTCCTTCTGCACAGCCATGAGGACTGCACGGCTCGTTGGCACCTACCGAGGAGGGTTGGTTTTGTGCAATGAAGGTGTGTGCAGCACTGTTTTAAGGCAGCAGTGGCATGCTTAGTGCTGGGAGCACCTCTGCTGGGAGCATCCCCACCGCCACCACCTCATGCATGACACCTGCAGCCCCTGTGTCCCAGTGTGAAGATGCTTCCTGGTGATTGGGGATGGGCGCAGCACAACACCACGCTGAAGAGCGGGTGGATCTGTTACGGGCTCTCATCTGGCTGGCTGCAGCTTTCACAAAACCGTCATTTAATTAAACCCTACGCCCTGGAGCTGACCCCAACCTGTCGGGGCAGCAGAGGGACGGGCGCAGGGTGCAGCAGGGCCGTCCCACCCCCCGTTTTTGGGGCCGCTCAGTCGGACAGGCTCTCTGAGAAGGCCGATTTGGATTTCTGCGTCTGTTCCAGCCGGTTCAGGATGAACTGACTGGTGTCGATGAAGCGCTCCACGCAGTTCACGAAGCACGTCTCAGCCCGGCTGTCCAGCTTCGGCCCGGGCTTGTCCATGCACTTCTCCTGTGGAGCAGTGGCTGCTTTGGATCCGGGGTGCAGCACTGCGCCCACTATCCCCCCTTCAAACTCCCGCCCTCCCACCTCAGCTTCCCCTCCCCAGAACAGCCCCTGGAGCTCTCCTCGAACCCCAGCCCCCGAGGCAGAGGGCTTCCACCGTGCCCCCATCCCCCTCCTCCCCACAGGACGAGGCCCACCCAAACCACCGCCTCCTTAGATTAACCGGAGCCGCTGCGCCCTCCCGCCCTCCCGCCCTCCCAGCTCTCGCCGTACCCAGCAGAGCTCGGTCATCTGGTGCACCAACTGCTGGAATCGCTGTTTCTGAGTCTCCACCTCGATGAAGCGCTGGAGCTGCGGGTCGGCTCCCCCCAGCCCGCCGCCGGACGGCGCCTCCATGCTGCCGCCGCCGCCACGACCTTCACGTGCCGCGCCGCGCTGCGACCCCGCATGCGCATGCCCGCCCTCTACTTCCGCCCGCCCTCCCCTTACTTCCGCCCGCCCCCCTTACTTCCGCCCGCCCCCAACTTCCGCCTGCCTGTCCCTTACTTCCGCCCGCACTGCGCATGCTCAGTGTCGGCAGGCCCGGAGCTGTTAGGAGGGGTTTATTGCGGGGTTTTGCGGGGCTCCTCAGCCCGCGCTGTGCGCGCAGCGGCTGTCCAGGTGCTGTCCCGTTTCCCCGGCCCGCTAGTTCCAGCCACCGGCACCGGGAAGGGAGGGCGGCTCGGGGTGGTCACGGCTCTTCGTCTGTGATGTCCACGATGCTGCCCAGCAGCGCGGTGAAGGTGGGGCGCTCCTCGGCCTTCTGCGGGGCGAGAGGAAGGGCTGTGGGCGCCCGCACCGCGCCGTGCCCTCTGCCGGACCCACGGCGTGCACGTACCTCGTGCCAGCAGCTGTACATGATGGCGTAGACCCGCTCCGAGGCCTGCTGAGGCCGGTAGAGACGCAGGCCTTGGATGACGTGCTCTGTGGTCTCGCTGTTGTTAAACCTCTCGTAAGGCATCTTTCCCAGAGAGTAAACCTCCCACATCAGCACGCCTGTGGTAGGAAACGGCGGGGACGCATCATAGTGTCCCTGTGCAGTGGGCTGCTCACTGCTGTTGGGCCTCCTCCTGCCCCCTGAGTCATTAACCCTGTGCTCTTACCAAACGACCACACGTCAGATTTGCTGCTGAACTTGCTGTACAGGAGAACTTCAGGAGGAGACCACCGAACTGGAAACTTTGACCCCATGGAGCTTGTGTACTCATCATCCAGAACGTATCTGCAGCACATCAACAGATCAGGGCACCTGTCCTCCATTTCACTTCTCACTCGTCCATGCAACCAACAAAGCCCAAAAGGAATTCACAGCTTTCAGAATGATCAGAGTTTGCACTCTGCATGGGATTCAAAAGGCAAAAATGTCCCTTTGGAGACTAGTTTATGTTAGTCGAGATTGGGAATGAGTGAGGGTGACATAGCAAGAGGCTATGTCACTGGCTTGTGGAAAGAAGGCTGCAGCCAGGAGCCTGGAGGTGGGGGAAGAAGCAGCAAGAAGACAGGACAACAGGGATGAAGGATGTAGGAAAGGGATGATGGAAGGGTGAAGGAGGTTGAGCCAGACACATGAAAGACAGGAGAAGGCAGAGGAAAAGCAGAACTGGAGAACTGTGGGGGAGATAGACAAAAGTGCAGAAGAAACTGACAAAGGCAATAGGAAAATCGAGAAGGAAAGTGACACAGATGTGTCTACCAGACCTGGAAAGGCCAAAATCTGAGACTTTCACAATCCCTTGGTCATTCACCAAACAGTTGCGAGCAGCCTGTGGATGGAGAGATAGAGGCTGTCATTCCCATCTGCTCCTGCTCTCATCTCCCTGTACCATCTGCAACTTTGCCTCATCCACATCCATCTAATGCTTTGCCCCATTTTGTCTGGCACGGCAGGACCCTCTAGGCCTCCTGTTTATCCACGGAGGACAATTTCCCTGGTGTGATTTTGCCTTGACAAAGCAGCATGAGGAGGAGATCAAGTATGGCACCCAGCAGGACTGCATGCTGGCAATGCCAGCCAGAGGCCTGAAAAACCTCAGGCTCAGC
This sequence comes from Meleagris gallopavo, assembly GCF_905368555.1. NCBI lineage: Eukaryota > Metazoa > Chordata > Aves > Galliformes > Phasianidae > Meleagris > Meleagris gallopavo. The sequence continues at coordinate 1,982,350 of NC_139412.1, read as the reverse complement.
TTTACGTGGGGATTTAAACTCCATGTCTGAGCTAGTGATGCTGCCTGTGTCGCCTGATGCAAAGATCTGCCCTAGCCAAAAATGCGTTCCTGTCCCCTAGAAAGCTGCCTAGTCCTTTCTGTTAACCCACTGCACAGCAGTGACTTCAGACATGCCATAGTGGGCATCCTGTCTATGCTCAAGTGGGCAGGGAAGCTTGCAGGGGTACTCTAAAGAAAAGGCTGTAGATTCCTCTCTTCACACCAATGAATTAGCTGGACCCTGTCTAGGACATGCTGTAGCTACAACTGAGCTGGAGAGGTGTCCTTTGGCCACATGCCTACCAGGTCTCGGTGCAGAAACTGCTTGGATTCCAGGTACTCCATAGCTTCACAGACATCTTTGCACATTTCCAGCAGCTCAGCAGGCTGGAACCGCCGCTGAGTTTCCCTCAGGAAGTTCAAGAGACAGCCGTTGGCCATGTACTCAGTGATGATGAAGATGGGACGCTGCTTTGTGCAGACCCCGTAGAGCTGCACCAGCTTCTCATGAGATAGGTTCCTGTGTTGGGGGCAAGAAGGGCATTTCTGAGCATTTGCAGAGACAAGCTGCAAAAGAAGTATTGCTGAATAAGGAGAGGGAGAAGTGAGCAGGGAAAAGTGCTCCTGGAATGGTCACTGGCAAAACCAGCACAAAGAGTACAGGCTCTTGAAGTGTGGATTCATTTTGCAATGCATGAAGCTGCCTGATGCTGTCCCTCCAAACCATCTGGGAGTGCAGGTATTCCTACAAGATATATGATGCACTGACCTGGAGGCTGCTCACCACTTACATCATGACTTTGGCTTCATCAATAAACTCGTCCTCCGACATGGAGCCCTCCCTGATCATCTTGATGGCAACGTTGTATTGGCCTCTCCATTTCCCATACTTCACCACGCCAAACTGTCCCGTCCCCAGTTCCTTCAGGAAGGTCAGATCCTTCGGGTCAATCTCCCACGACCCTAGGACAGACAGTGTGAGTGTGATGAGGGTGCAGGTGCCCTTCCTGCAGGATTCTCCCAGTCATCTGGTCTAGCTGGTCCAAAAAGAGCTCATAAGTATGCGCTGCCTGAAGGAATGTGCTGAAAGACCATAAGCATGCCTGAAAAACCATCACAGAAAAATCATGAAGTCCAGGACCTTTTCATCCAGGGGACAGACTTGCAAGTCTCTTGGTCAGTATTGTCCCAGAGAGCCAAGGAGTATTAGGAAGGGATTCCAGGGAACAATGTGGGCGCTGCTGTGGGGAAACTACCAGGAGCTCAGCCCCAAGGAGTTCCTGCAGATAGAGCACCCAGGCCCTGCAGCCAGGGAAACTTAAGGAACCCTGAGACAGCTTACCATAGCCCAGGCCAGCTGTGGAAGGGGCACTTTTCTGGTGTCGGGACACGGGATACTTCAATCTGGATATAAGCCCTGAAACACAAAAAGGTGCACTGCCACACCATGATGTTTCAGCAGGGAATACAGGCCTCCTGCCTTCAGCCCAAGAAAAGGAGGACACTGTGAAGTCAGTAAATCCTGGTGGCCCCACTCTGTCCCTATACTTTCTTTGAGCCTGTTACTTGCTTGGAACATTCTTGTTCCAGCTTTTCTTGGGCTGCATCCTCCTATCTCCATTCCATGTTTGAGAGATGCTTTTTATCATCTGCAAACCCACACTGCTGGGTAGGTTAAGAGGGACAGGTTCATATTTTACTTTTGTCCAGAACAGGATTGATTGAAATTGCATCAGTAAAAGAGAACAGTGTTTCTTTACAGCCTAGTGAGGGCTGTTGATGGGAGAACAAAGCATTATTGAAAGATGTGTGGTGGGTGCAGAGGGGTGTTTGATAGACGCTGTCCTGCAGGAATTCAGGGGAAGGGATGACCAGGGGGGTATGAAGTTCCTGGGGACTCAGCCATGCAGAGCAGAGGTGTGTTTTCCAGGCTGTTTTGCTCTGCTAAAGCTACCACTGGGCTGTCCCAGAGCAGGGAGGTGACTGTACTCCACCTGTGTGGAGCCCAGGTGCTACCAGGGGCATTAGGTTCAGGCTATGGCTGCAAGCTCTGCCTGCACCCATGAGCACTCACCGGCAGAGTTGTGCTGATGGTACGTGATGAGCTCTGGGATGGTGTTGAACAGGTGTTTTTCTGCCAGGTAATACTGATTCTGAGGGGTGCAGCATACAACGTAATGGCGAATCATCCCTTGGGGGTCTCTGGAGAGACAGTGCATGGGGTCAGCAGCTTGGGAAGGGCAAGCAGAGAGTGAGAGGTGCCTGGAGGAGCCCTCTGAGATAGCAGCAAGCTATTCTTAGATCCACTTACACAGCAGACTTGGCATAAACAGAGACAGTGTATTTCCCTGTCTTGCTGGTAGAGTCTCGGACAATGAAACCTCCTTCCTTACCCTAAAAAAAAAAAAAAGGGGGGGGGAGGGGAGGATAGGGGAAGATAGGATGGGGTATCTGTGAGGAAGTGAGCATAGCAGGCAAGAGGGACAATCACAGCATGACTGGAGAGGGTGTGGTGAATGAAAGGAGTCCTGCTTATGGCCCCTGCTTTGGGCACCTACTGACTTGCTTTCCGGGAGGAGGTCACAGTGGAGACAGTTCCTAGGGCTTTTGGGGTAACGCAGGCTGCAGGGTTCATTTGTTTGTCCCCTAGACAGTGCAGGCTAACTATACTGCTGGGCTGCAGTGCTGGGACCATGGGGCTCTCAGCTACCTAAGAAATTTCTGGTCTGGATCTAGCCAGCTCTATTCTCCTTGTCAGCTACAGAAGAAGGGGCAGTCTTGCATTGTTCCTAAACCTACTGGCCCTCAATATCCACTGCATTTAGAAATACATCGTTTAACTGAGAGACTGATTGACCCTGATGGAAATCAGGCCATGTGCTCCTCCCTCCCTTCTGGCTGTGAACACTGAAGGAGCTGTGGGTACTGGCCTGTTCTCTGGTGGCTTAGAGATGTGCCCAGCTTTCCCTTCCCAGTGCAAGCCAGGGCTGGCCCATCTAGATGTGAGGTGACAGCAGCCTGCAGAGGTCATGTGTGTAGAAGACCCAGACCTGGGAGTCAACACTAACCTCCTGCTTCAGGAGTTGTTCTGCTTGGCTCCGAGTGATATTCTTTGAGTACCACCTGGAACAGGGAGGGATGCAACCATCAGGGAGACCCCCGGGCCAGCCCTGTTCCAGTCCTGGCCTGATCCTGGCCCAGAACTGGATGTAAAAGGTCTCCAACCGAGCACAATTTGCCAGATCGCCACATTTTCTCCTACTCACTCATAAATCTCCAGGGAGTTGCTGGTTTCGGTGACATAGTTGCTGGGGATGTATCCTTCCCTTCTGCAGGAGAAAATAGTTTGAGAATCTGAGACCAGTTGGGATTCCCCAGTGTCAGGTGGGGGTCCCTGGGGCTGCCCCAGGAGCAGTGCTGGGATAGGACACAGCCTCAGGGTGAATGCCATGGATAGTGGGAGCTCTTACCCATTCTTGTCACGGGCTTTCCACCAGGGCAGGTGGCTTTCCTCCAGGATGAGGTACTCCTCACCCTTCTGCAGCTGCAGGTCCTGCACATTCATTGGCACGTAGTTGTACAGGGCCACCACCTTCTTCATTTCTCCTGCTGCACTGGGGGCTGGTTCAGGGGGCAGGGGCTTCATCACCATCTTCCTCATGGCAAGGGAGAATAAGGAACATGGTGAAGCTGGCAGACATGCTATTTCCTGGGCAAAGACCGTCCCCAAGCCTGGCCAGGTTAGCACAGCATTCCATCTCAGCTCCCACATATAATTCCAGCAAGAGATTGACCCAACCCCGTGCTTTTTATTGCACTATTTCCTCCTTGGAGGCTGTCTTCACCAAAGGTAAATTTCTTCCCTGAACTTTTGGTCTTTATCCCATATCAGGACAACTCTCTGTTCCCAGCTCCCCTGGGGAACTTCTAAGAGGTGAATCATTTGACATTCCCCCAGCTCTTTGGGCTCCATCCCCTGGTTCAAGCCCCCTTGAGCTCTACTTTGACATCCTCCTCTAGAGCCAAGCTCTGGTCTATAAAATTCTGCAGACTTTTCTTTCAACACTTTGGAGCAAACCCACGCTCACTGGTCCTTACCATGTCCTCCTCAGGCGTGGGGGGAAGAGGCTTCTTTGTTTTGCGATGTGACCGCCCAGCTTTTAAACCTTCCCAATACAAAAAACAAAGGTGAGAACAGATCCCTAGCTGCTGTGGGCAGGTGGGAGGTGATCACCAGAGCTGGCGACAGGCAAGGACAGGGTGCCCAGTGTCTTACTGCCATTCCTGCTCTCCAAGATCTTGCAGCCCATGGCATTCTTGGCTGTCTGGGAGCAGCACAGGTACTGGCCATCAATCCAGAAGCAGGGGTGGTACTTCTGCACCAGGTCGCTGTTGTATCGGATCACTGCGGCCAAGGAGGGGAGATGTGTGTTACCCCAAATGCAGATGATCAGCCCCAGTAAATAATTTCACTCCCTGCTCTGCCACTGATACACAGTTACATGGCCCTTCTGCTTGGGTTTCCTCCAGTTAGTTGCTCTGCCTCTCTGCCACAGCAACGCAAACCCTGTGCCACCAAGCTGCTAGCTAGACGAGGGCCAGCCCTTCCCTCTCAGATTTGATCAAAGCTCTTCAGCAGCTCTGCAAAGGGACACGAGCACATCTGGAGGGCCAGGTCCTGCTGCAACCAGTCCTCCTGCCAGCTGATGTATCCAGCATCCCCCAGGCTGTTGAGGTCCATGACTCACAGATCTTTTGAGCCTTTTTTTTTTTTTTTTTTCCCTCAGAAGTGCTGGACCTGGCTTTCCTGCAGGCAGGGCAGGATGCTGCTACCATCCCCTGCCTGCTTAGCAACCTTCCTTGCTGGGGGGTTGCTCCCTCTTCAAGCAGGCACCAACCAACTTCCTGCTGCTCATCCCCAAGCCGTGGGACACTTGGAAGTGCCTAAATGCCACCTCAGCATGATGATGGCCCACACTCTCTCCACTGCCTGCAGAGCCCTGTCTCTCCAGGAAGCAGGATGTGGGCATCCCAGCAGCAAACAGCCAGCATTTTCTCTCTCTCTTTCCCTGCAGATTCTGCAGTGGCTTCCACTGCCACCACACCATCCTCCTGGAGTGGGGAAGTGGGGCTGGGGCTGGCAGCCAGGCAGAGCAGCAGGGCTCTTGTAAGATAACTGACTTCCTCGTTATCAGCCCGCTCTGCTTCCTCCTCACTCAGGCAAACTTCCCTGAGTCAATTTGAGCAGCTAATCTAACCCCACCAGCACAAAGCCACAGAAATATACACACACAGACACACAGGCAGCTCCATCAGATTTTGGCTGACCACAAACAGCCCAGCCTCTCTGTGCAGTATTGCAGCAAGACGTTCCCAGCTCGAGGAGAGAGCAGCTCCACAGCAAAGCATCAGCTCAGCAGCATCACATGGAGCTTGAGATGAGCTGGGAGATGCTCCTGGGCTCCTAATATGCTTTTTGTCCTCATTTCCTTCCTAATGCAATGGGGGCTCTACCCTCCCCTTGTGTACTGGTGGAGCTCTGTGGCCACATCTGCCATTTCCTCCAGCTCTCAGTGACTTCTGAAGTTGCTTGAACTGCTTTGGAGCAGGTATGTGGGATGGCAAGATGCCTCAGACGATGCTGTAGGAATCAGTAGGAGGTGAGTGCCCCTCTCCCCAGGCTTGTGCCAGCACAGGGACGGTACAAATGATGCAAGCAGGGGAATAGCCCTTATGACTTCGCTCGTCATGGGAGCACTTTCTGATAGAGCTCTCTTCCGCAGATATGGGATATCGTAACCACGAGGCAGCGAGCCCCCGGAAACCCAGTGCTCTGAGTCACGCCGCACACGCAGCTGGGTGCCCCATAACTCACCGCTCTTCAGCTGATGGATCCAGCGTTTGCGCAGCTCCTCTGTCGGGGAGAAGACATAGAGGGGCCCCTCGTCGTACACCACCTGTAGACAGTGTGCTCAGCACAGGGCCGTGGCTCGTGAGGGGAAATAGGAGAGCAGAGGCTTGCAGCCAGCCAGAGCAGTCAGTGCGGAGTCGTGCCGCTGTGTGCTGGCCCCGTGGTGCTCATGGAACCGTGACAGAGATGTTATAAATAAGCCCCTTCCCCTGAGACTTTCCACTTCCTTGTCTGACTTTCATTGTGCTGGGGGCCATGCTGGGTACCAGTGAGTGTGAGCAACTGGGTTGAGTGAGCAAATAGCATCCATCCCTCCAGTACTGGCCAGGGGGCTGAAAACTACAGGACAAAGCTCAGAGCCGGCATCCACCTCCTTTTCCAGAGCTGCCCGATTCCTCACTGCCCGTGAAGGCTCACCAGCCTGCCCCACACAGCAGCAGGGTGTCCCCAAAATGATGCTGTGCTTGTTCTCACGTCTCCCTGCTCTTCTCACCCCTGCTGCAATGCCAGCTCCTGCCCTGCAGCCAGATGGAGCAGAAAGGTGAAGTGAGTATGATAAGAACTCACCTGAAAGGGGTAGGGGAACCGCTCAATGATGGAGATCTGCTCCATGTTGTAATCCTCCCCTTTCTTCTGGAAGAGAGAGGGAGAGATGGACACTGACATCCTGCAGCTCAGCTGTGGGACTCACAGCCCTTGCCTCTCCGGCCCCATGCTCTGTGTTAGGCTGGCCATCAGTATAGTTTGGGCTGTGTGCACAGAGCCCCGAGCCAGACAGCGCTGCCCCAGCAACAGCACAGGGGGCAGCAGCAGGGACGCTCACCGGGACCTGCCGCTCAGGGGGAGGGTTGTTTTCGGGTACCACCGTCTCCACGCAGGTGATCTTCTCAATGTCCACCGACCCTTTCTTGCTGCCTCGGCGCTGCAAGAGACGAGATTAGTTTGAATGATCCCCAAAGTGGGGACCTGGGGAAACCCTCATCCCATGCTTTGTGCTGGTGAGAGACCGCCAGCAGCCCCACAGACTCACCCCGCGCTCAAAGTCGTACTCATAGTAGGACAGCTTGCTCTCTGTCAGCAGGAACAGGCGCTTCTTGAAGTTGAGGGGAGATGTTTTCTTCTTCTGCTGCGAGCGCTTCAAGAAGATGCTCTCCAGGATGATGCTGGCCATGTCAGCCACCCCAGCTGCCGCCTCGCCGTGCTCACGGGGTTGCTGGGTGCAGGGTGACAATGACACTGCTCTTGCTCAGCCCAACACCTGCCTGCAGCCAGACCTCACGCACATACAGGGTGTTTATGGGGTGACCTCTCCCTGTTGCTTCCCTCTTGAGATGCCATGATGAGGACCAAGCTGCCAGCCTACGGGCTCCAGCTTCAGTTGGGTGCTGGTGGCTAGATGGGAGGGAGCTGAGGAGGCTGTGAGAAACGCCGCCTCGGGGAGGAGCACAGAGGCCAAGCTGTGACACCCAGCACTCTCCCTCCTCCTCTCAGCACTGCTGTGTTTGTGTGGGCTGTTTCCTCCCACTGAGCTGCTTGGGCTCTGCCTTGCACAAGGGACAGCTGTGGGGGGCAGGTCCACAAAAAAACAGGGGTCAGTCCTGGCCCTAAATGCCTGCAGTGCTGTGCTGCCAAGAGCAAAGAGCTCTAGAGCCATCCTTCCCCCCCTCTGCCCAGGGAGCCTGCAAGAGCACACAGACAATGCTAAACTCCCTTCTCCATGTGAGCCGAGCTCAAAGCATTTCCTTTAGCCAGCACATAGAAGTGCTTAAATCCTCCTGCAGCCCCCATCAGCACAGCTCCTGGCCCTCTCCAGGAATGGGTCTGGATGTCTGTAGCACCCTATGGCTGAAGGTGTGAGCTGCTCCCATGGAGGGCTGTGAGCAACCAGCTCCTGGTCCCACTGCTGAGCCGCACAGAGCCACTACTGATCCATGCCCCCAGTACCTTCTCTGTGCCTTCTACCCCTTCACCTCAAGTTTGTTCTCTTTTCCCTGGAAAAGTGAGGTCCCTGCTACACATCTGTGCAGCCCACCTGCTCACTGCAGGGACTACAAGGGGACCAGAGGTTCCTACATGGCTCTGTCCACTGTGCTTCTCCCATGGCATGCCCAGCAGGGGGGCAGGAACAGGGTGTCCCTCCCATCTTCTCCAATGTCCAGACCCTCACCACAGACCTTGTGGCAGCAAACCAGCCCTGCGTGCCTGCAATGGGGCTCTCCCACCCCAGGGCTCCCCCTGTCCTCCACTGTGGGTCCCATTGCTTAGGGTTCTTTGGGTGGTTTAAAAGTAAAAACAACTTAAAAATAATGGGTTATCTGAAGAACCACTAGTCTCTGGCTGATCCAGGGATGAGGGCTGAGAGAACTGGGGACAGGGCAGGTGGCTGCGGTGACCACTGACCCACAGGCCATGGGATGCAGGGAGCCTTACCTTGTGTTGCAGCAACTGTGTCACCCCCAGCAGTGATGGGCAGAATGGACAGGTCCTTGCTGTGTCCTCTGGCATGGTGACACCAGGGAGGAAAGGATGGTGAGTGTCGCAGAAGGATGCTCTGATCCAGCACAGTGCAGTCACCCTGTCCCCAGCGCAGCCTCCCCATCTCTGACCCAGCACATTCCTCCCCAGTTGCCCCTCTCTGCCAGGTGTGTAGTAGGGACAAGGAAGGGATCGATGCGTGCAGGGCCACCAGACCCCATCGCTGTGCTGGTGGCTGCCCGGCAGTACTCACCTCCCCAGTCAGCCATCGCTGCCTCACTGTAACAGCAGAGGTGGCGAGAGGGTGAGCAGAGGCGTCCCCCCTAGATAATGTGACTTCCTGCCACTGTCACACCTCGGACAGGAGTGCTTTGACGTGGCCACTGTGCTCAGTGCCACCAGAACTACACCCTGTTGGGGTGTTGAAGAAGGGAGGGGAGCTGCAGCAGGCAACCCTGCACAATGGCTGGACAGGAGCAGGGATTCAGTGTGGAAAGGCACTCCCAGTACCTTCACCCCCTGCTCCAGTGCACTCCAGCACTCACAGATCACCCCCACTCCGTGCTCCGTGCAGCCTCAGTGCCACCAGCACCCAGCCAGCACCCTGACAGGTGGTTCCAGCACACTCCTAGCACCCACAAACCCCCCTATTCTGGCATAGCCCCACAGCCCTCAGCTCTGATACACCCAGGGCCCTGCGCCCCACATCCTCGTGGCAGCAGGATGGATGCCGCCAGCTCAGAGTGCATCCGGGCCTCATGGCCCAAATGGGGCTGCTTGTCGTGGCACACCACAGCTGCCCAGCACCTGGGATACCTCCCCCATCCTCAGCACCGCCCTGGGGCACACAGCAGAGGTGTGAGACAGTGAGCCCTCGTGTTGCCCACGTCACATCTCTTTCTGCCACACGACCCTGGGCTGCAGCCCACCCTGGGTGCCCCACACTCACCGAGCCCTCCCGGCCGCCCCAGATGGACACTGCTGTGCTGTGCTGTGCCTGCTGCCCCACGCCTGCCCCGAGCGGCCCAGCACCGCGAGTCGGGGCGGCTGTGGGGACGCAGCGCAGGGACGGCGCTGGGGTCTGCCGTGCAGGGAGGAAGAATGGGGCCGGCCAACCCCACCCTTTCAGTTCCCCTTTTCTGAGTTTCTGACTCAAAGCAGCAGCTGCGTTTCCTCCTGGAGATGGCCGGGGCCACCTCCACACTGCTACCTTCACAGTGCCACCAGCAGGCCCGGGTGTGGGGACACGGCAGCAGGGACACAGGGCAGGACGAGGGGTTGGGGAGAAGGGCTGGAGTGTGAGAACCAGGCCTGGGGCTGGGAGCTGGGCTGTGGGGTGGGCAGTGGGTGGTGTGTGTGAAGGGCAGGAGGGCTTCTCCTGCACCCCGTGTCCCTGCACCCCCGTGTCCCTGTGTATCCCTACTCAGCCCCGTGTCTCTGTGCACCCACATCCCCCACTACGCCCAGCAAATCCCATGCCCCACAGCCCCCAATCTCCTCTCTCCCATCCTTCCCCTCCCCGCATTCCCCCTCCCTCCCGCCAGAAGGGGGCGCTGCGCTCCCAGCTCTCCTTCCTCTCTATGGTCCTCTCGCGTCTCCTTCCGCTTCCGGGTCGCTCTTTCTCTTCGGCTCACCAGCGGCAAGATGGTGAGCGCTGGCGGTGGGGGGTTGCGGATTCGCCTTTATCCGCCTCCATCCGTCTCCGCGGCTGCTCGTTCCGCCCGCCCGAGGCTCTGAGCGATGCGGGGGGCTGCTCGGGGAGCGGTTGGACCGGGTCTGGGCGGCGGCAGAGGCCATAAGCGCGGGGCGATGGCGCGGGGCCTGTCCTGGGGGGAGGGACGGGACGGCCGGGCGGGACGGCAGCACCCAGCAGCACCGGGACGGGGTTGGCGTCTGTGCGGCTTCTGGCTGTACTGATCGGCTTCTCCCTGATCCTCCAGGTGAACGTCCCGAAAACCCGCCGGACCTACTGCAAGAAGTGCGGCAAGCACCAGCCCCATAAAGTCACCCAGTACAAGAAGGGCAAGGACTCTCTCCATGCCCAAGGTGAGGGCGGAGATGCGGTGGGCGGGGGGGCAGGGCGCAGGGGAAGGCGGGCGGTGCTGACGGGGTGCTTTTAGGCTCAGCACACGGCTGTGGTGGGAGCGGGGATTTCATCTGATCAGTTGTGCAGCTGGAGGTGTGCAGGTGGTTGGTAGGAATGCCAGCTGTTCTTCTAGCATATCTGAGCTACTGCCTCAATGTAGTCGTTTCTTCCTGCAGGGAAAAGGCGCTACACAAGGAAGCAGAGTGGCTATGGCGGCCAGACGAAGCCTATTTTCCGTAAGAAGGTGAGTGCTGCTCCCAGAAGGAGGGCTTGAAACCTTCCATGTATCCTGCTGAAGAGGGACACTTCTGCCTCCTCAGCTGTGGTGTGTCGGACCATACTGTGGCAGCTCCGTGCAGGTGGAGCTGTCTCAGAACACAGTTTCCATCCCAGGCTGCTCCTTGTTCCTCATTAGATCACCGCTTTTTTATGATGGAGTGATGCAGCATGTTTTTACAGAGATGCTTCTGCATGGATCCTGATGTTTTAAGAGAACACAGTTTTAATGGATATAATGCTTTTAATGAAAGAAATTCTTGAAGCAGCAGTAGAAAGAGTGGTGTGTTATGTTACATGTGCTGCTGTCTGTCTTCCTCCCCAATTTATGGAGTGCCTGGAACTGTAGTCATATAGCATGCTTTCCTTCTGTGCCCCCACCTACCTTCTGCTAAGGGATGGGTGCTGGTATCTGTGCTATTACAGCAGGGAAGCAAAACCTGACAGCCATTTGCTGGAGCAGCTTTCCTCCACTGTTACTGACCTCTGCAGGAGACCAACCCTGCCTCAGTAAATCCTTTTGCCAGTGATCTTTATAAACACGAGTAGGCAAAGGAGCAGACCCACTCTTTACTGGTCTTTAAGATACTTTTTTGTGTTGAATAGAGCAAGTCAGCTGCGTTTAGTCTCTTATTATGTTTTGAGAACAAGCTGATGAATCTTCTAAGGGTAGAGATAACGAGCTTTTCCTGAGAGCAGCAATTCATCTGCTTTTGGACACTGTTCACTCATGCACTGCTCCTCCCTTCCCAGGCCAAGACCACAAAGAAGATTGTGCTGAGACTGGAGTGTGTGGAGCCCAACTGCAGGTCCAAGAGGATGCTGGCAATTAAGAGGTGCAAGCACTTTGAACTGGGAGGAGACAAGAAGAGAAAGGTATGTGTGTGTACCAAGACTGGCTGATGATGGAAAAATCACCTGGGTGGGTATGAGCACAGCTGTGGCTTTGGGGGAAGTACTGCCAGCAGCACAGGCTGAGCACTCCCTAAGTGCTGAGTGAGGCTCTGTATCAGGGGGAGGATTGTCAGCAACATACAACAGCCTGCCTGGAGTGGCTGCAGAAGGGACAGACGGCAGGCTGTGTGCTGCCAGGGTTGGGAGAGGGCGAGATTCAGTGGTGAATAAACTCACACTCATCTTTTCCTTCTTATAGGGCCAGGTGATACAGTTCTAAGCTGCATCCTACTCGTTTTTGGACCATATTAAAGTATTTGGAAGTGATCTGTTACTTGGTTTTCTGTATTCTGTGCTGCTGGTGGGGTGAGACGTGCAAGTACATTAACCCAACATTCCTTGCAAAGGCTTTGTAACTCGATAGGCAGTGTTTCTTCAAAACCTCTTGCAAGCTATGATCTACCTTGCTCCAAGAGGTGTGTAATATATGTAGAATACAGGTGCATCAAATCCACTTTACTGAGTACACTGGTAATCATCATGGTTTTTACAAGAACAGCGACCTGTTTTCCAAAACCTGATTTAATTTTAGCTACCATGCTTGGTACTCTTGTACAGGTAGCCCTGCTTAGGAACACTTCAGTTGGAGTTGTAAACACAAACATTAGAACAAATCAAGGCATCCAGATTGTGCAGTAGCCTGGAAACAGTGGTTAAGTGTCTGTATCCTGCACCAGAAGGACCTTTAAGCTAAAGGCTGCTGCCACCAGGGGAAAGCAAGCAGTTATTTCTGGAAGGGAGCTCACTAAGGAAGGATTCCCTAGTGGCCCCACGAAGGGTGGTGTGGGGAACTGTCATCTAAGGGAACAGCCAGTGATGAGAGGAAGACTTGAGAGTAAGGAAAAAGCGCCAAAGCTCAGCTTGGAGACATCATACTTGATCACTTTAAGCAGATGGCTGCTAAGAAATCAATTGCTAAGAAGTGCTGTGATTTAGACCAATCCCTGAGTTCAGAAGGTGGAAGGAGGTGACCATTCTCAGGATGGTGTTGAGTTTTTTTTCAGCAGGAACAGCTTTTCACAGTTGTGAACTAAGTGTCCACAAGCGCGCGCTCCAGCCTGCCAAAGCACACAGCAAAGCAGCTGGGCTGTGCTGCCCTTTTGTGCCTGAAATGCTGAAGAGCTGTAGAACACTCCATGCACCTCCTACAATATCTTTGGTAGTAGTGGCAATGAGTTGTTGCCCTGCTGGGGGCCTTGTGAACCCTTTGGGAAAGGAGAGTTGGGCGAGATGCCAGAGAAAGGGTAACAGGAGAGAAGCAGCACCCCTTTTTCTGCTACCTCATGGTAATAAGTCGTGGGCATTTGTTAAAGTAGGCAGAAGGTTCAGCATCCACGGAGCAGCTCTCGAGTAGTGAATGCTTTAGGACAAAAAGTGCAGAACATGAGGCTTACCAAAAAAAAAGAATCACACCTCCTATAGTGGCACTACTTTCAACAGCACAGTGCCTGTTGGGTTCACTTCTACACTCAGGGAGGAGACCCAGTTGTAAACCCCCCAGTCCCTGCTGGTTGGCAGGATCTGCTGGATGCAGCACGCTGGGTTGCAGGCCAGCCCATTGCCGAGGAAGGTGAGGGAGAAGGTGAAGTTCTGGGGTCCCCCGATTTCCTGCTGGTTTAGGACCGCCACAGCATAGGCTCTGTCAGCTAGGGGCCGTTCCCACAGCTCGAAGTTCTTGTCCTGCCAAGAAGAAAATAAGCCACGGGTCGTGTTAGGGGAGGCAGAACCAGTTGTCTTTGTGCCTGCGTGCCTAAGCAGGCTTCAGGAACAAGAGTGTTCACTGGGTTCCCAAACCCTGGGCACTGTCACAGATCTCCAGTGCCTGCTTTCTGAGGAAGCCTGCAGCCCCTGTTCCAGAGCACACCCCCAGCCAGGTCCTGCTGTACCTTAGTGATGCGATAGCCCTGCTGGCCCAGCGGATCCTGGTTGATGGCGATCACCTCCTTGTTCTGGAGCAGCCACTTGGCCTCTGGTTTCATGTGCCGCAGGTCATTGGACATGAAGAGCGGCGCCGCCATGATCGCCCACATCGCCATCTGAGTCACTGCCTGGTCCCAGCTCAGCCCAAAGTTCCCAATCACCAACTGTGACAGGAAAAGAAAAATGCCTTGTAACGCTGCTTGCCAAGGAGAAACTGGGCCAGCAAGCTGAGTGCTGGGAAGTGGCAGGATGCTAAGGGTGGTGCCCTGTTTGGGGACCAGTTAGATAGGCTGAGCTCTAGGAACAAGACCAGCTGGCTGCAGAAGACCAGCATGGCAATTCAGCATGAAGTAAAGAAGGATCCTTACCTGGCAAAGCAGTATTCAAGAGTCTGCTCCTAGATGCAGCTATTCATTCCTTGCTAGTACCCAGCTTGGCACCCAAGGTTCTTTTTCCCTCTGATAGGAGTTAGCACATCTGAGACTTTCTCTGATTCATATCTGTGTTTGTTAGGGACTGGCACTGCTTGTAGAGGCTGCAGTACAGTGACAGTGCTTCTCCTTCTGCACCCAACCGCTGTGTGCTCTGAATGCTGTTCTGCTGCTCTTTTCCATTTAGGGATCCCTCTCATCAAGTGCTTAATCCTAGGACTCCATCAGATCCTTTCCCCCGGTGTTTCTCCTCCCAGTCTCTCCCTCCCCATCCCTCTCAGCCTACAGCTAAGGAAAGAATTTTCTCCTGCTGCTGGATGGGTGTTGCTCTACTTGCCATGTCAGGGTCATTCCAGCCCCCTGGCCCAGCTATCTTCACAATGCTGTCCTGGTGAAGTGCTGTCCACTCCACAATACTCTTGATGCTGTTCCAAGAATCATAGACATCATAAAAGTTCCTCCAGTGATTGCAATACTGTTTGATCTCCGTGTAATTGGGCTGCCAAAACAATGAGTGTGATTAGCCAGAGAGCCTGACTGTACAAGATCGAGACTGTACACAAGGCTAGCCTGCATCAGGGATATTCTGGGGGAGAACTGTTAGCTGACAATGGATAGTATTCTATCTGAATGATGCTGGCTCCCTAGGATGCCTTGTACCCAACAATTCTAGTCAGCCACATTCCAGACAGCACCATCCCAATTGTTTCCCTTGGGAGAACAGTTGCAGCCACCTAGCTCTGTTAGAAAATCTCTACAAGTGCTATTTTACCAAAGGTGGGATGGGACCAGTGGGATTAAACTGTGTCATCCTATTACTGTTACAGTAATTACTATTGCAGTAATCACTGCTGTTTCTTGGGCTTACACCCTTTGGTGACTAATGCATCTATCTCTCTGGGAGGGAATGACCACATCCTGTCCTGGAGCATGGGGGAAGGCAGCTATGGGTGGAGAGCAACATGTCACTCACAGACCCCGTCCAGCAAAAAAACCCACATGTAAACAACACAGAGCATTCCTGTTAAATAGGCTGCCCTAAAACTCTCATTCCTGGTCCCTCAAGGTGGCTGTTAGGCTGAGCAGAGCATCCAGGAGGAACAGCAGCAAGCTGCCTGCTGGCTGCGTCTGCATCGCCAACATCTTGATGCTCAGCTCCCTGAAGAGGGAAAGCAGATGGATGCTGCTGGTCTTGAGCAAGCTCCAGCTGGGCTGTGCTTCCAGCAACTTGTGCAGGTGTGCTGCAGAATCCTACTTCTTTTCAGCAGAGTAGCGTCTTGCCTCAGGTACACCTCAAGGCTGTAGAGGAAAAGTGGTTTTCCTCCACCTTGCAGTCTTGTTCTCTGTCAGACCAGAGAGCAGCAAATTCCTTGGGAGGCTGCTATGAAGTGCTAATGCTTTTCTGTTCTTCCCACTGTGAGCCCTAAGAAGTGCTCCCTACCTGCTGCACGGGCCTCAGGTAGAAAGGCCATTCACAGGAGTACACGATGGGTCTGCCAGTCTTGTTCAGGGCCAGAGACATGTTCCTGTAACCTAAAAGAAGAGAGGTTACCCCATCTCCTTGCTCAAGGAAAGGAACTAAACCAGTGCCACAGGTTCAGGTTTCAGCTTGACTCTTTTAAAAAAATCAAGGCTGAACATATTCTCATGACTCAAATAATAAAGGGAGGAGAGAGGAGCTTGTAGTGGCAGCCAGGCTTCTGCCTCCAAGGAGAGGTGAGCTGCTTCATGGCTTTGCTATTTGTCCCAAGCAGAGGTGCTGCTCTGAGACTGCTGACCTCTACATTACCCACTACCCTGGTTTCAGCTGGGATAGAGGACACAGATGCAACCCTAGGAACAGGCTGCAGCTTTGCTGTGTGGTGTATTTTTGCTCTAGAATCATAGAATCTTTTGAATTGGACCCTTCGAGGTCACTGAGACCAACTCCCTACATTGAACAGACACCCACAGCTCCATCAGGTGTTCAGAGCCTCGCCCAGCCTGACCTTGAATGTCTCCAAGGACAGAGCACCCACCACCTCTCTGAGCAGCCTGAATACAAGTTGCAAACGCAAGTTGGTATCTTACCAAGCAACTGGGTACAGCACCAGTGGTTAACATTGTGGGAACATGTCTTTATGATGCATTTGTGCCAAATGGACTGAGCAGGAATAAAAAAGGCACTAGCTTTGTCCTGTCCTTGTCCTCGGACAGCCCTGCTAAGTCCCTTCCAATCAGCAGAGAGGGAATGAAGCGTTTGCTCTCTCTCCTGGAACTGCTTCAGTACCACTGGACTGCACCTGGGTTATCCATCTGATCCAGCCAGCTTCCAGCTCAGCTGTCGCCTGCGGTGCTGAGCTGTGCTCCAGGCCCCAACAGCCAGCACACGTTGGACCAACTGGCGTGGAGCTGACTGTCACTTGGACAGGTTTTCTCTGCCAGACAGCCAGGATAGAGTGCAGGATTCCTGCTGCCAAACATTGTGCCAGCAGGGAGAGCCCAGCCAACAGAAAACCAACTTCAGAGCCACATTGTTCTTCCTGCAAATCTGCACCTGGGGCACTGGGGTGTGCAGTGCTTGGAGAGAGTCTGCAGCCAGGAGTTCTGAGCACAGCACTGAGCTCTCTAGTGCTGACCCACCAGCCTGTGCATAACAACTACGGAAACAGCATTCGTAAGGGCACATTTAGAAGTGAAAATCCCAGTAGGTTTGTTGTGCCAGAATTCCCTTCTATTTTTTTTTCTGCTAAAAGCCCTGATAACTGCCCTTCCTACTGCAGATACAAGCTGTTCTAGCTCAGAGCTGGTCCATTATGGCACAGCTTCACCAAAGGGATCGAGTGTCAAGCATGCGAAATGCTTCATGCTCTGCAATGAAAGCACTCCAGAAGTGCAAAGCCTTCGTGGTGCTAAGAGCTGACACGGCAGTCTGCAGACAGCCCCCAGAGAACGCAGACAGTACTTCTGTGCTCAGCACGATGCAGTCTCTGGTGGGAGAAAGCTGCTTTTTCAAGCTACGCCTGAAAGCTCCGGGAGTCAGAACAGCCAAAAACCACTTGGGCCAGCAATACGCGCTGCCCTGGAGAGAGAGCAGCCTTGCACTTGGGAACACTGTGTGTAAGCAAATCCCTCAAATGAGTACAGTCAGGGAAAAGCATTTCTCTGGAGCCCACCCTTGGCTGGGGATTGCTGACACCCGCAGAACAGCCCCAGCCGTGCCCCACCTGCTCACATACCTTCTGCCAGCAGCCCCAGCGAGTCGGCGTTGCAGCCATCAAACTTCAGCAAGTCCACACCCCAGGAGGCGAAGGTCTGTGCGTCCAACTCGTAGTGCCCATAGCTGCCGGGGAAGCCGGCACACGTCCTGTTCCCCACATCACCGTAGATCCCCAGCTTCAACCCTTTGGAATGGACCTGAGCTCAGCGGGCAGAGGAGAGGCGTTGAGTCACGCGGTTCCCGCACAGCCCCCTCCCCCCTGCTCCCCGCACTCACGTAGTCCGCCAGTGCGCGGATACCGCCGGGGAAGCGCCGGGGGTCCGCCCGCAGCCGGCCTCGTTCGTCCCGCGTTGGCGCCATCCAGCAGTCGTCGATGCAGACGAACTCGTAGCCCGCTTCCTTCCAGCCCTCCGCGACCATCACGTCGGCCATCTCGGTGAACAGCCGCTCGCTGGGTCCGGGGAGCAACGCGGGGGGGACGCTGCAGCTCGGGCCGCAGCCCGGCAACGCCCCGCTCCCGGCACCGGGACCCCGGCTCCCCCTACCCCATTCCATTCCATTCCATCCCATCCCATCCCGGTACCTGACGCAGCTGTCCGGCTCAGCAGCGCAGTCGGTGCCGCAGAGGAAGCGCTCCCAGTGCAGCCAGCCCATGGGCGGCGTCCGCGCCACACCGTTATCCAATGCCACAACCGCCGCCGCCGCCACAGCGGCCACCAAGGCCCAGCGCGCCGCCGCCGCCATGACACCCACCGGCTGCAGTGTCACGTGAGGCGGGAGATCGGTCACGTGGCGGGGCGGTCACGTGGCGGGGCGATCACGTGCCCTTGCGCAGGCGGTTCCGTCGTAGAGTCGCGGCCTGCTCCTCCGCCGCCGCCGCCATGGGGTGGCGCCGTTCCGGCCCCGTGCCCTGTAGGCGCATCCGGCCGCGCCGTCCCCTCGCGCTCCGTTCCCTCCGCAATGCTCGCAGCGCACCCGGCACCCACAGAGCGCCCCACAGCACCGTGCGCAGGGCTCAGGGCTCCGTGTACGGGGCTCGGGGCCCGCTCCGAGCGGGTGTCTGGCGGGGGATGGGGCCTGGCAGAGCCGGGCCATGCCCTCGCAGCATCGTGTTGCGGTGAGGCCCGCATCCTGCTCGCACCCAGCCAGAGCTCCGTGCCCCGAGAGCCGATCTCCAGCAGGGCCGGCCCGGCGGGGTGTGAGGTGGCGATCTCCGCAAGCTCTGTTGTCACGCAGCCCTCGGAGCGGCCTCCTCGCTAGGTGTCCTCCGATGTCCGCTCTGGTGCGCACAGGGAACAAAAGACCTTCAGAGACCGCGGTCAGATAATGGCACTTTGTTTGGGCGCGGGGTCCTCCCCCTGCCCTGGGGGGCTGCAGGGCACGGCTTCTCCGAGTGGGACAAAACACACCACAGAACTTCATGGCTTTGTTTTCCTTATGCCAAACCACAGCCCGGAGCTGGGCTGCTTTCCGTATTCCCGGGGCTGCGGGGCACTACGGATCTGCCCCTTGCTTGTTGCCGACCCCCGGCCCTCCCTTGCTTGTCCCTTCTGTTTGGGGACCATCCTTGCCCCATCCCTGAGGGTTGAGGATCAATAAATTCTTTACTATGAGAGTGGTGAGGTGCTGGAACAGCTGCCCAGGGAGGCTGTGGATGCCCCGTCCCTGGTGGAGTTAAAGGCCAGGATGGATGGGGCCCTGGGCAGCCTGGCCTACTATCAGATATGGAGGTTGGTGGCCCTGCCTGTGGCAGAGGGGTTGGAGATTTCATGATCCTTGAGGTCCCTTCCAACCCGGGCCGTTCTGTGATTCTGTGAATAAAAGCACAGAGCAGGGCCTTTTCCCCCCAGCACCCATGGATGCGCAGCAGCAGGAGGCAAGTCGCATGCATCTGCAGCTGCTGGGCTGTAAGTGCTGTGCTGGCAGGCGCTCAGCGAGCTGCCAGTGCTGATTATTCTGATTTTACTTTCCAGGAGTCACATTACCCCAACGTAACTCCATTAGCTTCCATTTACACCGGCAATTAACTCCGCCGCCGCTGCTGGTCCTGTGCCCACTGCTGCTTCCCATAGCGGCTGGGACATGTCCTGAATGTGCAGCGTCACACAGGAGAAGGAAAATTGGCTCCATCTGAAGTCAGTGTGGGCTTTGCCAGGGGATGGCTGCTACCCATGCTGCACCCCCAGCCTGGGTGAGCCCTGGGGCATGGAAAGTCACTGGGACCACAGGCTGGAGGGGCTCCCAGCTCCGTTGTGGCTGCTGAGAGCTCTGGTAGGGGCTGGGTGCTGCTGCTGCTGGCCCCTAAAAGGTCCCCAGGTGGCACAAACCACCAGATCTGTGCTTGTAGGGCTGTGGGGTGGCAGTGCTCCACTAAGTGTCTCCCACCATGGTGCCTGAGTGAGGACTCCCTCTGCTTGGCTGCAGCCAGAGCATGCCATTTCTGCAGGTTATCTTATGATATGCTGGGTTTTTGCAATTCATTTTTTAAAATTCTTTCTTTTTCCTTTCTTTTTGGGAAGTGTCTGTTCCTACAATCAGGGTGCTCTGGGGCTGACCCCAGCTGTTCTCCCCTTTGAAGCTCCCAGGTACCCAGACCTGATGCTGAGTAAAGGAGAGCAGGAACACAGGAGTGCCGCAGGGTTTTGTTTCTCCCATCAAAAGAACAAACCAATCACTGAACTGCAGGTCTCCACTTTGCTTTCTCCCCTCTCTATCACAAAAACCTCGCTGGGGCTCAACGGGGTGATGGGGCTGTGAGGTACAGGGCACCCAACAGAGCCGATCTGTGAAACTTGGCTGGAAGCACAGAGGGAGATTGATGTTTGCTTATGAGCCTGGCCGTCAGCTGTGAGCTCTGCCTGCCCCCACACCAGCTGGGGATGGGAGCGCTGGCCCAGGGTGGCACCGCAGGGCTGGCGTAAGCCCCCAGGACAGCTGGCAGCTTTCTGAGGCTGGCGCCTGCCCAGCAAGCCGGCTGCAAAGGGAGGGATGGGACATTCAGTGTGTGTAGGTATCCAAGCTCCACCATGGGGAGCTTCACATCTGCCCTTCTTTGGGTCCTGTTCCCCAGGCAAAACCCCCTCAGATAAATGGAGATAACAAGGTCTGGGCATAATCGCATGGCTCCCATTACCACAAGGCTGGTGCACCCACCTCCTTCCTGAAGCTGGGAGCTGCTCCAAGATGTGGGGTTCTGGGCAGAGAGAAACCCCCGACACACCGCTGAAAATCCCAGACAGACTTTATTTGTGTAGGAAGATCAATGCTGTTTAAAATCCCACCTTTGCTGGAGGTTTGGTTGGCCTGCGGGTGCCAGCACCTCTCTGTTTGGGTCTGTGGGTGGGCAGTGGAGACCTGTGCCTCCAAATGGGCTTCCCCAAAAAAACAAATCTCTGGAGGCTGTTCCTGGGACAGTACAGTGGCAGTGGCAATGGGATGGAACCATCATCACCCATCCTGGTGGACCCCTGGTGTCTCCTGGGGATGCTTTTCCTCTGCTTGCCCCATCTGTGAAATGAGTGCGTGGCTCTGCAGGGGCTGAGAAAGTGGGTGCTGGGGGCTCCTGGTTACTGGAGAGAGGGAGAGGACAATTCCTGCTTGAGGAGCAGGGAGGGATGCTGGGGCTGAGGGTGGGATATCTGCCCGGACTGCGCTGCCCTTTGTTTGTGTCCCCTGCCATGGTGCCTGGCACTTTGCTGTGCCATGGTGTTCCCAAGGCTGCTGAGGAAAGGGACAAATCCCATCTCCGTCCTGCCCACAGAACTTGTGGGGCTGCAGCAAAGTACCCCGTCAAAGATCTGTGCCCCACCTGGGCTTGCTGTGAGTGGGGGAAAGGAGAGCATCAACACGTTTCTCTGTAGGACCTACGTCAGCGTCACCTACTGCTTTTATTTCCTGCTAAGCATGGAGGATATCCAGGTCTGAAGGTCTGGAAGCCTTGCTGAGTTTTTAAACTGAGGGTTCGGATGCTCTCCTCTCTGGTGGAAGAGCAGATGGAGGGAGCCTACCCAGGGACACTACGCCTGGGACTGAGGGAGAAGCCAGGGGGTGGTGTCAGCAAGGCTGGGGCTGCCCACCATCTCCCACCACAGAGCTGTGGGCTGTGCAGGGAGAGAGGAGCACAGCCCCTTGCCCAGCTCACTGCTGTCTGTGGCTCGGTGACACAGCAGTCTGACACCTGCTCGCAGCCTCCAGGCACATGGCAGCATTCAGCCAAGAGGTCCTTGGGCCTTTCTGGGGCCTCAGGGCACCGGGTGGATGTCCTCTGAGCGCAGCACTTTGTAGACAACCCAATAGAAGATATTGAAGACCAGGAAGGTGAAGGGGAAGACGGCTCGGGAGATGGTGTCGATGCGCTTGGCACGGTCGACGTAACGCTTGCGCAGGGTCTCCCCTTCCCGCAGCAGTGCACTGGGTGGGGGGGGGCTGTAGATTCCAGGACCCTCCCCAGCCCCATCCTTTGCCTGCAGGCAGTGGCCCAGCCCGTAGCCTCGGAAGTAGAAGCGGCTCTCACGGATGAGCTCTTCCTCCTGGAGAGGGAAAGTGCTGTCAGCCGGGCACCCTGCAGGGCACAGGGCTGTGCTGCACGCTCTGTGTATGTGCCAGCTGTGGCTGTCTGCTTGGAGGGTGCCAGTGCAAGGTTTGGTGCTTTCTCTGCACCTCTGAGGCACGCAGGCAGAAGCCCAGAGGAGCACAGTCTGAGGTACGAGGGTGTCTGGTGAGCACCTGCCTGCCAACACCTCGTGCTCTAAACTGCCCCAGTGAATCTGTGGGCAGCCCCAGAACATTCAGCATCCACTTGGGTACCTGGGGTGGACGGGGGGCAAGAGGGCCCATGGGGTGAAGGGTGCATAGGAGGATGCAGATTGGATGGGGGTGCGTGGCATACAGAGGTGTATGGCACACAAGAGTGTGGAGCACGTAGGGGTACATATGGGGTACAGGGCACAGAAGGGCGCTGCGAGCATTGGGGTGCTGGGGCTGCAGGCACTGTTGCAGCAGCTGCTTGCTGAAGGGTAGAGGTGTGCTGGTGAACAGACAGCTTGCTGGGGCAGAACTGTGCAGGGACGCAGGAGCCTTGCTGCCATCAGAGACCCCCCAATCCCCTCAAGAGCCAGGGCTGCTTGCTGGGTGACAAAGGATGGGGCCAAGCAACAGAGGCTCTGTCCTCACCCTCCTTGCTGCCTCCCCACAGGCCAGCAGTGCCTGCGCTCCTCCCCACCAACAGCTGTGCTTCATTAGTGAGCTGTTTCATTAGGGAGTCACATTGGCCCGGCTCATTTACACTCTGTGTGTGTCCACGGGTGTTCCCACTTGGAACTGAGGACATCCCCCTTGTTCCATGCCCACAAGCAGTGTGGGTTTCAGGTCCCCATGCCCTCTCCAAGCAGCGCTGCCCACCGAGGCGCATGGGCGAAGCCAGGGGCTCTCATGCAGAGAGCTGGGGATCTTTATTTAACTCAGCACTCTGCCGGCTAAGCAGTATTTCCCAGTGGGGAGAGCAGCAGAGGCTGAAATTGCTGAAATGTGCTCTCGTGTGCCGCTGAGCTGTGCTCCCTGCTGCAGAGTGCTCACTGAGTGCACAGCAGGATGGGGGCACAGAGGGGGCTGCAGCAGCCCCAGCAATGGACAGTTGGGATGTCCTTGTCCCCCAGCATCTCTGTCCAAACTGGGCAGCCTGCCCTGTGCCACCACTCCCTGCCGTGTCTCCTCCCCACGTCTCCAGCTGCCAAGTACCCAAGCATGCTGAGCCACTGCAGGAAGAGGAGATCACTGCACTGGGTGATCCGGGTAGGCAGAGCCCCCGTCCTGCTCCAGGTGCTGGCAGGGAGCTGAGGAGCTCATTGCCCCAGCATGGTTCACTCCGCTGCAAAGGGGGCTGCATTCGGCCCTGTTCTACAGCAGGGGAAACCAAGGCGCAGAGCAGGGTGTCTCCAAGCAGCCGGTGAAATATGTCTCTGGTCCCCATGGCCATGTGCCCCGTGCACATCCCTGCCCCGCTCCTTCCTGCACCTTCACTTGTGGGAAGGGCTCCTGGGGGCTCCTTTCGGGGGAAAAGAGGGGTGCAGGGGTGCACTGCCGGAGGGGTGTGCTTTACCCTGGAGCTGGAGAGCTGCGAGAGCGTCGCGTAGGTGTGCTCGCTGCTGTGCAGGCTGCTCGACTGCCCCAGGGACTCCAGGCTGACCGTCCCGCTGCTCAGGCCCTTTTGGCACCAAACAGAAACAGGACAGCGCGTGACCGATGGCTCTGCCCCTGCTGTGGGCAGAGAGCAGACGTGGGGGGAGAGCAGCCCCTCCGGCAGCACAGCCTCTGAGCCAGGGGGCACTGGGAGCCTGGGGGGCACATCCATGGGGCTTTTACATGGAGGTCTGCATCTAACAGTGTCACCATATGGCAGGGCAGGCACCAGCTGCTTTCCCTGAGCATCACATGGGAAAGGAAAAGAAACCCTTGTTTTTTTTCCTGCCTTTTTAGAGCGGAACAGCTCCCAGGGCGGGAGGAGGATGGCACCCATTTGGGGCCGTGCACCACATCCACTCCCTGTCCAGGGCACGGTGCCTCCCTGCAGCCAGCGCTGGGCTGTCCCCCTACACTGGGACGGGTAATATCAGCCTGCTCCAGGGGACAGGAGTTGGACTCAGTGATCCTTATGGGTCCCATCCAATTTGGGCTATTCTACGGTTCCGTGATTCTGCGACAGCAAGGCTCAGCTCTGGGCATCCCGCAGGGCAGGGAGATGCTCTGGGCTCCCCGTGCTGCCCGGCAGGCAGAAGAACTGCAATGCCCACAGCTCCCCAAGGTGCCATAGGAGACAGCCCTGCAGCCCCGGGGATGGCAGCGCCGGGGGTCCCCATATCATCTGAGGGACGCGTGGTGACAGCAGCGGCCGCAGGCACTCACCATCCTCTGCCTCCGCTGCCGCCGCCGCAGGCGCATGAACTCCTTGTGCTGCCGAGAGACGAAGTTGACGGCGGCGTATTCCAGCAGAGCAGCAAAGACAAAGAGCAGACAGACAGCCATCCAGATGTCAATGGCCTTCACATAGGAGACCTGCGAGGGGAGAGGGGTCAGAGCTGTGGGGCTGCGTCCCTCCCCACAGTCACAGCTCTCAGGTTCTTCCCAGAGCTGCGCAGCTCAAAGCTCCAGGAAGCCAAGTTCTCCCGAGGAGAATCCCTTGTGCCAGATGGCTTTGAGTCGTGGTTCCATTGGGAAAAAAACAAGATAAGACCCTGTAATTGTGTCATCTCTGTTGTTGGTCCATTGATATTGGGAAACAGTGGATGTTAGGAAACGTGTACTCTGAAAGAATGGTGATCTAGGCTGCCCGGGGAGGTGGTGGGGTCACCATCCCTGGAGGCATTCAAAACTGTGGAGATGAAGCACTGAGGGACATGGTCAGTGGGCATGGTGGGGGTGGGTTGGGGATCCTAGAGGTCTTTTCCAGCCCTCCAGGGCCAGCACTGTGCCCACAGCACTGACCTTGGGCAGAGAGGCACGGGAGCCGGCGCTCTGAGTAGTCATGGTGAGCACAGTGGTGATGCCCAAGCCCACCCGCGCTGGCGCTGCATCCATGTTGATCCAGAAGGAGACCCAGGAGAGGATGACGATGAGCAGGCTGGGGATGTACATCTGGATCAGGTAATAGCCCATCTGCCTCTCCAAGTGGAACTTCACTTCAATGCAGGTGAACTTGCCTGCAAAAAAAAAATCCAGCCTTGCGTGGGTGAGGGGGTCTGTGCCATGCTGGGGGGCAGTCAGGGGTTTCTGGGGGTCTCACCTGTGTTGTAATACTTGGTGCAGTAGCCCAGGTCCTTCTCGTCCCTGAGGATGAACTGTGGCAGGGTCAAGCCCTCTGCCACCTGCACAGCCTCCTGCTCCTCCAGCCACTCAAAGATGAGGTCGTTCATGGTGTAACCAACTGGAAAGGTGATGGATGGAGCCACGGGTCAGTGGGGATGAGCCCATTCACCCCCACACCAAATGACCTCCCCTTTCCTGCTCAGCTCCCCCAGAAACACAGAGATGCTAGCTTTTGGGATGGGATGGTGTCATGGTTTTATGTTAACTCTGTGACAGATGGCATATGAAGGGATGCCACGGGATGAAGCAAGGCTCGAACGTCCCCAGGCACTCACAACTCTCCAGCTGCATCGTGCACGTCTGGATGTCCATGGGGAAGTTCTTGAGATCCATGGGGCAGGACAGGATCAGCGTCAGCCTGCAGGAGGCAGACAAAAGAGAGAATCACTGAAAGATGCCCAATGGGGTCAAGAGACAAGCCCTGTGCCAAAGGAGAAGGGCTCGGCACCTGATGCTGTAGAGCACGTTGCCATTCTTGAAGATGCGCAGCAGTTTGTTGTCGGTGGTGACCTCGTGGAAGTTGGCCCCTTTTTCATTGGCAAAGAACAAATCTGGCTTCCAGATGGAGTCGAGCATGGAGGGGTCGAGGTCGAGCGAGTCGTCGGGGTACTCACGGTAAGCCAGCCGGGGGTCGTTCCACTGCTGCCGCAGGAAGACGTTCACACGGTAATCCTGGAGCAGAGGGCACTGCGTCAGTGGGAGCCACAAGAGCCAGGGGAGGAGGAGCAGGAGGAGGTTGGTGGTCTGAAGGCTTTGCAGCAGCATAAACGGGCTTTATAGGGCTTCCCCAGTGCAGATCCTTGTGCATTTGAGGATGTTGGGGGTAGCAGCCTGTCACAGTGCTCCGGCTCCACAGGGATCTGTGGGAGCCCTGAGCACAGACACGGCTCTGGCACTGGGAAACACACACACACCCCTCAGGCAGCATCCCCTGCAGAGGAGCCTACTGCCAAACCCTCACCATGGTCGTCTCGGTGACGGAGCCAAAGCTGTTGATGAAGATGTTGCACGTCACGTTGACGGGCGGACCTGGAAAACAAGCAGGCAGCGTGCAGCTCTCACTGCTGACCAGCACCATGATGGTGTGAGCACAGACCCTGCACCCTGTGTGTGCCGAGCAGCCCTGTGTCCACTGTGGTTACCCCATGGTGCACGTAGGGGAACCCCCCCCACCCTGCCATGGGAAAGCAGGCACAGAAGCACAGGTATGACTGGGGAGAGAGGAATGTGGGTCAGGGTCCTTTCCCTACTTCCATCCCCTGGGTTTGGGCAGCCCTAAGCGTGGGGGACTGCCAGCCCCAGAATCTTCACATCCTCCCCTTACCTTTGAAGTTGGGTCGGATCCGGGCATCGTACCCTGAAGTTCGTCCCATGAGCTTGTCCAGGAAATCAGAGGGTGACATGGGCTGGGGTGCACTGCGAGAGTGGGATTTGATCTCCTCCCTCCCTGAGACCAGCCTGCGGGCAGAGTGGGGGCTCAGCTGGCTGCCAGCACCATAAAGCTCCAGGCACAGCCCTGCAGCCCAGGGGAGGATGTGCACCAGCCCCAGCATGCCTCGTAGCCATGGCTGGGAAGTGCTTGGGGCCAGGTGTCCCACAGTGAGGACAGAACACAGGCCTCAAGCTGTGGACACTGGGCTGTCCCTTTGGGTAATTCACCAGCCCCTGTCTGGACCCATGGGGGCTGTCTGGATGCAGCACCTCCCGAGCGGTGGCTGCCCTGGCAGTGAGGAGGTGACCAGGAGCACAGAGGGGATGGTGGCACTGCGGGGTGACATGGCCAGAGAGGATCAGCCCAGCCACGGTGAGGAGCTGACATGAGCTCTCCTACGCAGCACTCCCAGTGATGATGGAGACTTATTTAAACTGACCTTGGAGGGGATATTTTCGTGAATGCATCTCCGCCTGCCAGTTCCTCTCCTTCTGTCAGTTTATAATGATCATTTCAAGGAACAATGCGAGAGACATTCGCTCACCACATTGCCAGGCATGTGGCTGTGATGGAGAGGAATGAGCCGGAGATCTCTGGACACAAAGGGAGCTTTGAGCATGCTGCTGGTGTGTCCTGCTCCCCTTTGAGGCTGCAGACCCCATTGCCACAAGCAAGGGAGGGAGCTGGGGTTCTCCTGGGGCTGTGGGCAGGCTGAACACTGTGCTCCTACCTGTGCTCAGAGGAGTGGGAGTCATCCCTGGAAGAATCTCTGCTCCTCTGAGTACCAGAGCTGGGGGCAAAGGCTCTGCTGCAAGCTGAGCTGCATGTCGCTGGGCACAGCTTACAGGGCACAGCCTCCCCTGAGGGCCCTGGTGCTCAGCACAGCACCCCATGCATTCAGGGAACGGTGGGGCTGGAAAACACTCCCATCTGCCTGAGAAAACCATCCCGATGGAAGCGATTTCCGATGGTGAAATGATGACATTTGGATGCAATTTTCCCCCTCCTCACCACAAAGGCTGCATCCCTCCCACGCTGCCCCAGATACATCAGGACAGGGAGCCCCAGGGGCATTGCAGCCCCCCCACCTGTGCCCTGCATCCCACCTTGTCCCTGTGGCATCTAGAGATGGTAGAGAGAGGGATGAAGGGACTCGGGGCTTCAGGTCCTCCACCTAAAATGTTCCATGGGACCTGGGACTGCCCTGAGCCCCCCTCTCCCCCACCAAAAAATAAAAATAAAATAAAATAAAATAAATCCCTGATCTGAGAGAAGGTCTGAGCACCTCAGGGGCGTTGCTGTGATAGGAAAAAGCTGCGTGGGCCATCGCCTGGTGGTCCCTAAGCCCACCTCGGTGAGGGCTGTGCCCCGGGTTGGGGGCTGCAGGGGACAGGCGGCACCGTGCAGGCAAAGTGCCTGGGATTCCGGGTCCCGGAGAAGGTCCCAGCGCCGGGGATGGGGGTAAGGATGAATATGGGGAGGGTTCCACAAGAAGGGTCCGGGTTGTTCGGGGACGTCTGAATCGCGAGTGGGGGTCCGGTCGCAGGACTGGCAGGGGACGTTTTGGTCCCGTTTGGGAAAATCCAAGTCCCCGGGGAAACCCGGCTCCCAGAGGGGGGGTTAAGGGGGTCCCGGAGGAGGGAGAGCACCGCGCTTTGCGCTCACCTGAGCGGGCCACGCCGGGGCGGGAGGCAGCCGAGGAGGAGGAGGAGGAAGGCTCGGGCGCCGGTCCGGAGCGCGCCCATCCCGCCGCAGCCAGGAGCCCCGCCGCCCCGGGCGCACGGGCATGACCCGGCCGGTGGCGGCGGTTCCCCCGCACCGGCTCCCGCCGCACCGGGACCGCCGCCGCCCCCCGGCCGGCCCCTCTCCTCATAGTCCGGGCGAGCGGGAGCCCGCCGACAGGCTGCGGGCACCGGGAACCGGGCGGAGCTTCGGGCCGGTGCGACGGGGAGGAGGCGGGCACGGTGCGGGGAGGCGCCCGCCCTCGGCACCCCCCGACCCGGGGGGCTCCGCCGTGCGCGGTGCCGGGCGGCCGTCGGGGCGCTTCCCCCGAGGGCGCGACCTCCGCTGGGACTCCGCGTGGCGGAGTGCGGGGGTTTATGGGGTTGCACGGGGAAAGGGAGGTGCACGAAGAGAAGGGGGGGAACACGGACCGGTCTTGGGATGTGTTCAGTTTCACGGCCAGGGCTGATGGATGCGCAGAGAGGGAAAGGTTTACAGGGTGCTCCGGGTGCCAGCAGGGGATGTGCGGAGGGTGGGGGTGCGCCGGAGGGTCTGCCACCCCCACAGGCTGCGGGATCCTTTCTTCTGCTTGGCTGTGGGGTCTGAGGCAGCTCTGCAGGTGTAGGGACGCTCGGGGAGGGCACAGCGTGGCTGCGATCTTGCTTTTCTCAGCTGCTCATCACATGCCAACTCCTGAAATTGCCCTCATTAGGGGCAGGTGAGCTCCTTAGCACAGCCTCCTGCCCCCCATTAGGGAAAAAACAAATGGGGGCAGCCATGAAGGTGGGCAAACTGAGGCAGAGGGAGCGCAGCTGTGGGCTGAGTGGGCTGACATCAACACCTGGGGTGGCTGAGCAGCACGCAATGCCTCTGGGGGCCTTCTGTGATTAATATGTGAGAAGGAGACAGTATTAATAAAGAGAAAAGTGCAGAATAAGTGATTCCTGAGGGATACGTCGCTCAGGTTTTTCGTTCTCCTTACCACACCTGGCTCATGTCGTTTATTTGTACTAATCACATTTTAGTCATGGCTGGGAGCAGCCATCGCTGCAGGGACCCCACACGGTGCTGTATGGCAAGAGGCTGTAGGGCTGCGCGCCCCCCCCTCACGTCCCCCTCACCCCACGGGGGACCCTGCATTTCAGCAACGCTCTGCTGGACCCTGCGTTGCACTCTCCTGCCCACCCTGCTGGCTTTGATGGAGCAGGGAAACGTGACAGCCAGCAGAGCGGTGCCCAGGAGGGTCCTTCAGTGCAGCCATGGGCCGGGGGGGCACGGCGCTGCGGGGCGGTGTGCGGGAGGAGCAGCCCTGCTGGCACGGAGCTGGCAGGAGTCTCCTCCGATTACTGTTGCCATTAACGTTGATGGGGCCGTGAGGTTGTGATTGGGATCTGGAGCCCGGGGCACACGGCGAGCGCTGAGCAGCAGCTCCATCCCAGCGGTGAGCTGAGCTGACACCGGCGGGAGGAGGGGGGCAGCTCTGTGCTCAGCCCACGGGGAAAGTGGGGCATTGAGGGAGGTTTCCCTTTGAGCAGCAGAGCTGCTGGGTGCAGCCACCCCTGGAGGCACACATCCATCCTCAGCATCCCCAGCGTCCCTGTCCTGTTCCCATCACGGAAGCAGTGCTAGACCCTGCCAACAGCAGCGGAGGTTGGGGCTGCTCAGCCAACGTGATTTCTTCTCCATTCCCTTCTCCATCTCCAAGCCCACATCAAACCGTTCCCCTGGGGAACTCCTGCCTGGGTCCAGAGCCCTGGGGAGGGCTGTGCCAACCTGCCCCCCAGTCCTGAGCCCTCTCCGCTGCCCAGCCCCCACAGTGCCACGGCTGTGGATCTAATCCTGCCTGACCCATGCTGTCATGCTTTCCCAGCCAGCACAAGTCCAAGAGACTGAGGCCTCAAAAACATCTTTCTATCCCTTTTTTTCTTTCCCTGCAGAAAGGCTAATGGGCTCTTTGGATCCATCTCAGGATGAACAGTTGCTGGAAGATCAGTTTGGTGGCACGGAGGGGACATGAGGGAGGGCAGCGGGCAGCTCCTTGTGCAGCATCGCTGCTGGTTTGGTGCTGCAGGAGCTCATGCAGCCTGGGGATGTGCAGCCCAAGCCGGCTGCCAGCACTGGGCTTCTCCCTTCTGCTGTTGGGGTGGCAAAGTCTTGCAGAGGGACAGATGCCCCCAGGCTGGACACAGGCATTGCTCTCACTGTGCAAACATTTGGAGGCAGCTAATGGGGCGTGAGATTAATGTCACAGAAGATATGCTCCCGAGCGTGGCTGAGCATGGCCCCATCCCTGTGTGTCCCTGTGTGTCCCCACAGGGCTGCGGCTGCATCCCTCAGAGCTTCAGGGCTGCTGAGCATGGGGCCGCAGAGCTGCTCAGAAATACCTGAATTTGGCCATTTTCACTCATTTTCTAAGGGAAAATGGTAACGCAACATGAGCTCTGCCTTTGGGAATTTTGTTTTCCAAGCTGAATGCACTTGAACCAACTCTAACTTTAAAACAGCCAGAAAGGACATTTTCAGTGGGACGCGCTCCTGGAGCCAAATCCTTTCATCTTTATGGGGAAAGTGATGCACTCCAGGTCCCCTCAGCTGCGGGGTGCACGGTGGGCTCAGGAGGAAGGGCTCAGCAGTGCCGTTAGGACACAGCGCCGGGCAGGGCGGCTCCGGAGGAGACTGCAAGGTGAAGCGGGCCGGCGGTCCGAACTCCAACCAATGTCACTCTCCAGTTCCGTGGCGCTTTTCCAAGCTAAAAATACCCCTTGTGCCGGCACGGCGCGGGGCGTGCGCTGCATGCGGTGCTGCAGAGGGACCCACCAAGGGCACGGGGCTGTGCGTCCCACCACTGAGCTGCATGGCACCGGGGGGAACACGGCTGGGGTCTCCTTCCGCCTCCCAGCCCTCAGATTGCAGGGCCGCGGCTCCATCCACCTCCACTGTGCTCCTTCACCCTGTGCCACGCTGTGTCTGCATCCGCAGTGGGATTTTCCAGGTTGTGCCATAGGGGTTTGGTCCCCAATGGCAGGGAGGGAACTGCAGGCATAGGGATGACCCCGTAACCTTGGCAAAGCAGGCACGCTGGAAGGGGAGATTTAATTTAGATAAGTGTCCAACAACACTCTCGGGGCCAGGAGCAAAGCCTGGCACTGGTGCCAAACCCCTCAGCGGGGTGACCCACCAGGGTGATCCAGTCCTGCCTCGTGTTCCTGTCTCTTCTCCTTGCCCGTGGGTCACCCTTTTGGTGTCTTGTCCCCAAAACTGCCCGCCCAGCACCAGGGCTGGGTCCCTCCTGCTGCTGGAGAGGATGCTGAGGGGAGGGTGCTGAGAGCGGGTCAGGCTGTTCTCACCAGGAACATTCCCATCTCTGCTCCCAGCAGTGATGCTGCCTGCTGAGGCCCCACTGCTCCCATCACCCACGGCATTTCCAGATGCTTTGGAGAAGATCTGCTGGATTTTGACACCATGAAGCTCCAGCTCACACCTCCCCCTTCCCTGCAGCCTGCGAAAGAGTTGCTGTGCAGCAGAGAAGGTGTTGTACCCACAAAGGCATCACAGGAGATGAGGTCCCTGTGGTCCCCTCCCCGCTTTGGGGTTCCCATCCCCCTGCATCCCATGCACGGTTGCCATGCCGACAAGCATCCCATGCTGCTGGATGCTGTTGGAGCTCCGTCGGCTTTTCTCGCCTCCACGTCTCCGTGCCCTCAGCCCCAGCGGTCTCCGAGGATGGAGCAGAAGGAGCTCAGCGGGAGCGGTGTTAACTGCAGGCTGCCCGGCTCGCCCTAATTGTGAAGGAATTTTGTGATTTGCTCAAGACCCCCCCGGAGGGCCGAGCTTGGAAAACGAAGCGTTACACATCTGTGGCATCAGGCGGTGAGTGAAGGAATGAGAAATCAGCCTCCCTCCCCCTTAACCCCCCCCTTCCCCCCCCCCGCCTGGCTCGGCCGCTGCCGGGGAGATGAAGGATTTGTTTAATTAGACTGCAAATCCTCCTGCTGCAGCACAGATGCAAACAGCAGTGGCTGCATCCCGGGGGCTCACGGCCGTGGGGCTGCCATGCTGGCATCGTCGTCCTGCAGAGCCAACGGTGTCACGGCGTGGGCTGAGGGGATGGGGTGGTGGCTGCAGGGGATGGGGCTTCCCTGCCCTAAGGGCTTCCCTGCCCTGTGCTCTGCTATGGGGTCAACGTGGCTGTCCTGGGGTTCCCACTGCACATCCTGGCAATGCCATCTCTTCTGTGTCCCCACGTCCCGTCCCTGTGCTGGCCTTGGCCATGGTTCCTGCACAGCTGCTGGCACAGAGGGGTTGCACCACGGCATCACCTCGGCACATTAATAACTGGAGCAGCAAATGCATCCCTGTCCCAGAGCCACCCCACCAAGGAGACCGCGTGGCATCAGGATGCTGTAGCCACGTGGAGGGCTGTGGGGGGGCGAGGGAGGGGGTGGGACTGCTGCTCTCTGCCCAAAAACCAAAGGGATTGGTATGGAGGGTGAGTGGGGAATGCAGAACCAGCATGGGATCTGGGGGAGAAGTGCGGGGCAGGGACAGCCAGGGGGCCCACGGAGCCAAGCGGCTTCGCTCTGTGGAGGCACCGCCAGGCACCGTTTGTCTTTGCATCCCCGGGTTTTCTGCAAGGTAAACGAGCACAGCTCCAAGAGGTGACCCCATGGAGGGCAGACCAGAGGAATGAGCCGC
Organism: Meleagris gallopavo; assembly: GCF_905368555.1. Taxonomy (NCBI): domain Eukaryota; kingdom Metazoa; phylum Chordata; class Aves; order Galliformes; family Phasianidae; genus Meleagris; species Meleagris gallopavo. Next base: position 1,949,369 of record NC_139412.1, on the reverse strand, counting down.
CAGGGGAGGGAGGCAGCCACTGCCCTCCTCAGCAAAGGAGAAATTGAGAAATTCGGGAGATGTGAAAGGCAAAGCTGCTGGGAAGAAGCATCACTGCTCCACCGAGCCTCCATGGGGCTGGGGAGCACCGCCTGCCCTTCAGCTCTCCTCCCCGTCCCCCAGAGGGCTCCAACAGCTTTGCCTTTTTTTTCCCATAATTTTATCTTTATTAGCGCATTTTTGCAGCCTCCCACTATGGGAAAGGGGGTTCACCCCACTGACGGGTGAGGATGGATGGGGGAAATCAGAAGGAGAGCATCAGCCTGGCCCGGGGAAGTGGCTGTTTAAAAATAGCTGCAAGGTTCTCTGGTGTGACAATAGGCACCTCCCGACGCATATGTATAATGGATAAAGGCACTGCACGAGCTGTCACTGCTCCTCCTGGGGACACCAGCAGTGTGACCACAGCCCCAGCAAGCAGCAGCACCCAGGGCTGATCACAGAGGTGTCCGTGGGGAAGGAGCCAGCGGGGACACAGCCAAGAGGAGATGCTCCGTGCCTGCAGCAGAAGGGGGTCCTAAAGGCTTCAGCCAAAATGCAAAAGGAAGGGATGAAATCAGGCTGTCATCTATGGGAGGTGGTTTTTTTGCTGTGCGTGCAGCTCTGGAGCAGCCCTGCAGCACGGGCAGCCCCAGGGGTGGGGGCACACGGGAGGGAGATGCTAACGAGCAGTAACCAATTACTCAGATTTTTGAAGGCATTTGGTGCAGAAATCGCAGCCCCGCTTCGTTGCTCACATTATCCTGGACGGCATAAAGCTGATGCTTCCCCCTGGGGTGTTGAAATAAAATGCAAGATCTTGAATTTCTGCAGAAAGAGAAAGAAGGGCTCATCATTTTTTCCCCTAACATCATTTTTCCCTCTGGTGCCTGGCTCCATCCAGGCAATGCAGTCCCTTATCTGTGAGCATCAGCAGCCCTGCAGATCTGGTTTCTGCAGAGCACTGGGGGCACTGTGTGGTGCCCTGGGGACCCCCAGCCCAGCAGTGTTCCCAGCCCTGGGGACAGCCAGGCCCTGCCACAGCACAGCCTGGCACAAAGCGGGGCATTGAGGGACACAGCGGGGCTTTGTCTGCCCGCTGAGAAGGGCCCTGTTGCCCTCTGCAGGCGTCCCCAGCCCTGTGCTGACCCCCCCATGGGGGGGACCTATGCGAGATGGGCACCCAAGGAGCTGACCCCCTCTGCGTCCCCATCCCTGGATGTGTCCCCATCCCTTGAGGACCCCATGGAGGACTCCCCCTGCGGACTGTGCCCATTGGAGCTCTGTCTCCTGTCCCATGTAGAGTCCAAAAGGATGGGGACGGTGAGAGAAATGCTGTGACACCAGGGAGAGCAGAATTCCCATCAGAACACCCACTCTGGAGGCTGAACATAGAAGTCTGACACTTAGGGGACAAGGAGGTTACAGAGGGGCATCACTGCATCCCATCGATCCCACGTTGCCACAGCACACATCTACAGGCACACAACACCCCAGCCAGGACTGGAGGTCCCCAGCCCACTCCAGAATGAGTGCCCTGTGATCCCCAGCCCCTTTATCACTTCTACAAAAGAATTTCCCCCCCCCTCCCCACACCAAGCCCTGAAGTTCTCTGCTTTGCCCACACGCATAGCAGCTGGCAGCCAAGGGGTGCATCTGGGGAGGGGGGGGCTAGGGCGGGGAGGGACGGGGGCTTGTCCCTTTAAGGGGGGTGGCTGTCACTCAGAGAGCCCTTTTCTTTGCTGGCGAGTGGGACAGGCACCCAGAGGGGACAATACAGGGCGAGGGACTGCCAGGGGAGGCGAGGGCTGCAGACAGAGCCAAGCGCACGGGGAGCTGAGCGAGTCGGGTGCCATGGGTGAGTATGGGGACATGGGACAGCTGTCACAGCTGTGGGGGGACAGTCCTGGAGCAGAGAGCCCAAAACTTTTCCCTGGCACTGGCAGGCTATGCAAGTAAAGTTTCCATGGTGGCAGGGGAGGAAGCAGGGATAGCATTTTCCTTTTCCATGTGGCTTTCTGTCCTCATTCTGCCTCCTGGGATGGATCCCATCTGTCCAGGAGGGTGGAGGGGAACGAGCTCAACCCAGGGCTGCAGGGAGAGCGGGGTGCTGAGACCTGTCACAGCTTGTGCCACTTGTGTGCCTGCAGCTCCGTGCCTCAGTTTCCCCATCGATACCATGACGGCGTCCTGCTGGGGTGCTCTGATGGGGGGCTCATGGCTGCCACCCTCCTCCTGCCCGCAGCGCTTTGTGCAACAAGGCCCAGGATTGTGCTGCACAAGGGCTCTTTTTTCCCTCTCTCCCTTCCCCTCCTGCGCTTTTCCATCTCTTTCCCAAAGCTGGAGGGCACACCAGGCCCTGCTGCATCCCGGTCTCCCCACGACCCCTGGGATCGGGGCCATCCACCAGCTGTGGGCACCTGCCCCCATGTTCCCAGCTGGGAGAAAAGAAATATTAAAAACCTCAAGTCTGGTCGGTGCCAGTGTCGCGCTGCAAAGTATGCAGCCATCCATCCCTGTGGGACCTGCAGGGATTGGGGTGCACTGCTGGGAGGGGGAGGCATAGGGACCCCTCCCCGGCCCCGTTGTGTCCAAGGCAAACAGGCGGGGGGGTCCCTGCGCTCCCCCACAGCGCTGCCTTTGTTCCCTGTTTGCTCTTTGGACAATCCCCCATTGTCCTCGGTGCCACCGCGCGCCCTTGCTCTGCACGGGGAGGGGGGAACGTTGCTGGCTGGGACCCCAAGGCTGCCTTGTGCTTACAGGGAGGAGATAGGCGCTGCGGGGTCCGTGGGGGGAGCGTGGGTTTGGGACTGCTTCCAGCACTCTGAGCGCTTTAGGAACTCAGTGCACAACAGCCGGGGAGGGGGCAGAGCTGCCCCCGAGCTGTGCCCGCTCTCTGCACCCCAACCCCAGCCCAGGTTCCATAAGCACAGCACGATGGCAGCCCAAATAGAAAACCCCCAGCACTGCGGCAGCGGGGAGCCCATTAGCAGCTTGTTGGTTTGCTCCCACTGGCATCACGCTGCATCGCCCCGCATCTCCATCTCGCTCGGCTGCCAGCTTCCCACCACCCCACATTGCTGCTCTTTTAGCACCACGACAAATTGTTTCAGCATTTTTCCCTTTATCGCCCTAAAATCCCCTCTTTCCGCCCCGCAGGTCTGTTGGAGTGCTGTGCCCGCTGCCTCATCGGGGCACCCTTTGCCTCGCTGGTTGCCACTGGACTCTGCTTCTTTGGAGTTGCACTGTTCTGTGGCTGTGGGCACGAAGCCCTCACTGGCACCGAGCAGCTCATTGAGACCTACTTCTCCAAAAACTACCAGGACTACGAGTATCTCATTGATGTGTAAGTAACAGCGCGGGGCTCCTCACGTCTCCATTGTGCACGGTGTCCCGCTGTCACCCAGCCCTGCTGCCACCCACAGGGATCAACGGAGGCTGTGCTCAGCCCTGGGCAGCCTCACACGGGCGCTGTGGCTCCGTGGCAGCTGCTCCTTTCCTTTTCACCCTGTTCTTATCTGACCCACGCCAGGTGCCGTGGGGTGCACAGGACAGCCGCACCGGGTAGGTATGGGGGCAGGAGGAGGCCCTGTTGGCAAGGTGCTGCCCCTTTCATCTGCTCCACTTGGGGAAGCAGCTTTGTCCCCATAGGAGGTGACACCCCATTCCAGCTCCCCATGGCTGTGTTGGGCTTGGGGAGGGTAAGTGGGGCTGCACACGGGGCCGTGTGCCGCAGCACCGCCTGAGCATCCCCACCGCTCCTCTCCCCGTAGCATCCACGCTTTTCAGTACGTCATCTATGGCACAGCTTCCTTCTTCTTCCTCTACGGAGCCCTGCTGCTGGCCGAAGGCTTCTACACCACCGGCGCCGTCCGGCAAATCTTCGGGGACTACCGGACCACCATCTGCGGCAAGGGCCTCAGCGCAACGGTAACTGGGGGCCCGAAAGGGAGGGGAGCGCGAGGCCCCCAGCGAGCTCACTCTTTGCAGCGGGTGTGTCAGTGTTTGGGAAAGTGGCTAGGACATCCTGACAAGGTGATCTTAACCGGGGTTCGGCACCCCATCGCGCGCCTGCAGCGGGTTTGGCGTTGGCTGAAGGGCAGGAAACGGCGGCCGCCCGGGGGTCGGGGCGTACCGAGGGGAAGCGCAGCCCAGCAGCCCTCCCCGAGGCCAACCGTGTCCCCAAAGCAGCCAATATGGCCATGGCGTTTGCCAGCAAACAAATTGCTCTGTGCTTAAGAATCACCTGGCAGAACCACAAGCATCCCTGCAAGGGCAGTGCGTGCCGGCCCTATTGCTGTCCTGCGTGGTGCCCAAGGACTGGTGCCCAAGTGCTGGGAATGGCCTCGGGGAGCAGAGGGGAACGGCTGCGGTTCCCTTTGGGTTCGGTTGGGGAGGCACCATGGAGGGAGGGCAGCAGAGCGGCATTGCTCAGCTCAGGGGTTTTGCAGCTGCTCTCCCGCAGAGGTCAAACCCCGCTGGCTGAGGAAATCACCCGGTATGGGAAGTGGCACCACTGTGCCACAGCCGGTCAGTCCCACGTGTGTGTGGTTGGCCCCAGTGCCGCCCAGCTCGGGCTGGTGGTCCGTTGGGTGTGTGGGGCTGTGTCGGGCACAGCGGGCGGTGCATCCCAGCCCTTCACCTGCCCCGTGCCCAGCCCGCCTGGGGACCCTCGCGCTCCCCTGTCTCCATTCCCGGCCACGCTGTAACCCTCTCTGTGCCCTCGCCTTGTGCTGCCCCTTGCAGTTTGTGGGCATTACCTACGTCCTGACCATTGTCTGGCTCCTGGTCTTCGCCTGCTCCGCCGTGCCCGTCTACATCTACTTTAACACTTGGACCACCTGCCAGTCCATCGCCAACCCCACCAAGACCACTGCCAGCATCGGCACGCTGTGTGCGGATGCCAGGATGTACGGTGAGCACTGCATTTCCATGAGGGGTTACAGCTGCTGAGAGAGGTCCGGGCTGGAGAGGAGATGGAGAGAGTCTCTGGGGACATGGTTGGGCCAGAAGCACCAGCACAACACAGGCAGTGCAGGACAGATAGATCTGTCCTCCCTCTTTGCCTTCCTTTGCCTGGTGATGGTCCCCAGCCCAGCACACGAAGCACATCCCACAACCCGGCATCGCTGCGGGGCTGGGCTCACCCTGATCTGTGTCCCCAGGTGTCCTGCCCTGGAATGCGTTTCCTGGGAAAGTGTGTGGCTCTAACCTGCTCTCCATCTGCAAGACCAGCGAGGTGAGCCCCTTCCAGTGCTCTCTGAAGCCCCCACGGGGCTGAGCAGAAACCTTTGGGAGCTCAACCCCCATCTTCCCTTGCAGTTCCAAATGACTTTCCACCTTTTCATCGCGGCCTTTGTGGGGGCTGCCGCCACGCTGGTCTCACTGGTGAGTCGCTGCTCCCACTGCCCGGCCGTCCTCCTCCACCTGGCAAGGAGATGGGGGCAGAGGACAATGGAGGTGGTGGGCAGAGAAGTGACAGAGCCCGAGCTTGTCTCATTTTCTGACAATAAGGAGGTGGTGGGGGAGGCGGCCACTGGAGGGGATCTGGAGGGGCTTTAGGAGACCACCGGGGACCAAACCCACATCGGCACTGCGGTGTCCTGCCTTGGCCATGGGGGGGCTTTCTGCTGGCCAGGTGCTGGGATGAAGGGTGCTGGAGCACCGTCCTCCTCCTCCTCCTCCCCTGGCTCATTCTCTTCCTGCCCGCAGCTCACCTTCATGATCGCCGCCACTTACAACTTCGCCGTCCTCAAGCTGATGGGCCGGGGCACCAAGTTCTAGCCGGCGAGGTGGAGCCCAGCCAGACACGTACCCTCCTTTCCTCTAACCCCGAGGCTTTAACACTGCAGCCACCCAACACCAGGTCTCCTGCCTTAACGCTGCCTTCGCCGCTGACTCCCCTCCTCTTCCTCCCTCGCATCCATCGTGCTGAGCGTGACCAGGAAGAGCTTCCCACCAATGGACGCCTCTTCATGCACTTTTCTCTCTGTGCTCATCCATAACCGGTTCGCTCTAGGGCCAAAACCAGCAAGAGAAGAGGAGGGACTCACTCCGGTGTCCCAACGTTGCCTATAGGGATGAGCAAAAGCCTTCATGCTCCTGGGAGGCAGAAATCCATGTGTAGGTTGCTCCAGGAGTAGCGTGAAGGAGGCTCCCTAGAGAGAAAAGGAAGTCGGCCGGGTCCCGGTCCCATTGCTGGAGCCTCTCCTGGAGCTGACTGCCGGCACCTCTCCTGGATGGAGGATGAGAAGGATTTTTTTTTCCCCTAGTAAAGAAAGATGAATTTACCCCAAAGTGCCTGCTGCAGACAAGGCAAAGGGAGTTTAGGGCAAGGATCTTCCCGTTGCGGAGAAGAGAGCGCTGACCCCGATGCTGATAAAGCCCATGTCCCTAACCCAGCTGCCCCTATTAAAGCCTGGAGGAGTTTGGTGTCTGTGTGCAAAGGGCACCCTTGGCTTTAGGCTCCAGCACCGCAGTGCCGGGTGAGGGGACCGCCTGTGCTGTGCTACAGAGCAGAGCTGGAGCAGCACCTTTGTAGCACAGGATAACCCACAGACAGCCCATCTGCTCCAAACTCCGCCATTCCTTCACAATGGTGCTCTTCTCTCGGGGTGACATTTGCTTCTGTAACGTTTGCTGTGCCTGCAGTCTCCGTTTTCGTTCCACGTTCGCCCTCCCCACCAACGGGTGCCCCGCTCTGCTCCCCCTCTCCCCCACCTCGTGCTAACGCTTCGTGTTTATTTATTGGAGAAACTACTTTTAATGGCAGACCATCGCTCCATCCTGCACGGATATTTTATTTTATTATTGTTTTGTTGTTGTTTTTTTTTTTAATTTCATGTCTGTATTACGATGATTCTTACGGCTGGGGGCAGGGATAACGGGTCGGTCTGCTGAGCAGAGCGCTCCGAGGATCCTTGCTGCTCAGCACTGAGCTCAGCCACGCTACCAACGCACACGGGCTGGGGAGGGGGAGATGGGGAGAAACTAGGCAAGATCTGGGGGGTCCATTTCACATCACCGCCGTCGCTCTTAGGAGGGTTTGCTGGTGGGTTTTTGGTATCGATTTAACAACAAATAACCGGGTCCTCCTTCCCACCCTTGCCCCCAGGCCCCAAACACACACACACACACACACACGCACACACACAGAGAGTTAATCGACTGAAAGTGTTTCCTTCACCTCTGATCTAGAAGTTCAACTCGTTAACAAGCAATAAAAAGGAGCAGATTTTTAGAGACTTATCTTACAAGATGTATTTTATAAAGATTAAAGGAAATACATTAAAATTAAGAACATTCCGAACGAGATCTTTGTCTGTTGCTTTGTTGTGCTGCTCTCCCTCTTCCCCATACCCCAACAAGGGAAGGGCAGCATTGCCCACCCCAGCAGTCCCCTTTGGGCTCCATCCTTCCTTGTCCCCACCCCAGCAGGGGGCTCACGGACCCAGCCCTTTGTTTGCAGCCGGACAGCCCCGAACGTCCCTATTTCTCCTCCAGACCCCAGAGTGAAGCAGGATGGACCCATCTGGGCACGGGGGCAGACTTGGCTGGCCAGGAGTCCTTCAACCTTGTGCTCTGAAGGCAGCTGGTGGGGTGCTTGCTGCCAACCCACGGGTAGATGGCACAGGGTTGGTGGCACAGGGAGATGACTCTGCGGGATGGGGTCTTTCATTCCCCACTCATCCATAGACAGCCCCAACCCCTCTCCTCTGTCATCCCCAGCCCCCTCCAGGTAGCACTGATGCTTCCCCATAACTCAGCTGGGGGTTGCTCAGCTGCTCCCCCAGCTCAGCAGTGGGGCTGCTTGTTGTATCAATGGGGCCCTTTGTTCCCCACGTTCCCAGATGCCACCAACCTCCTCCCCCCACGCTGAAAGGGCCCCTGTGTGTGGGTGCCATCGGCCGTCAGGCAAGAGCGAGATGGGAACAAAACAGCATCTCTGTCCATTGAAAGAAAGCAGCGCTCCCCCCGGGAGGGGTGAGGGTTGGTGACAGTGCGTGAAAGTGGCCAAGGCACGGATCTGAGGGCTGAAGGACATGCGTGGCCTCTTCTGTGTGCTGCTGCTCCAATGCATGGCGACAGGGGACCTGCTCTCACTGCCCCTTCCCTGGGCACCCTGAGTCCCCCGGGGTGGCTGAGAACAGCCGGGGAACAAACCTTGCCTGGTAGCAAATCTCATTTCTGCAAACAAGAGCTGGCTGCAAACGCTCTCCCCCGGTGCAGCAGCCGAAACGAGGCTGCAGTTTGCTCCTACGAAGGCTGCAGCAGAGCAAGAAGCCCTGGAGCAGATCCCAAGGCTCCTCGCTGCTCACCTCCTCTGCAGAGGTGAAGCAAATCCCAGCCCTCAGCATCCTGCACGCACCGAGCGCAGAGCCAGCAGCTCCCTGCCGTGAGAGAGCAAAGATGAACCAGGTCCTTCCCCGTGTGAGGACAGGAGAAGGAAGGGGAGCACCGCACCCAGGGACGCTCGTGTCGGGACGGCCCGGGGGGGTCCCCAGCCCCTCTGGGGTCACCTCCGAGGGCAGAGCCCCAGAGCCCGGCCCTGAGGATGTCGGCTCCCACCCGCAGCCCTCCGGCTCCTCCTGGCGGCCTCGCACCGCTTTTCGGCTCGAGTGCGACGGGCTGATCCGGTGAGCAGATAGCCGGAGGTGCTGCGGCCCATCTGCCTTCCCAGAAGGTCTCACCTGCAGCCTCTCGGGCGCCCAGCTGTTTTCAATCTGGTTTTGCACACCGTTTGGCTCTGCTAGCAAGATATCCGGGATCTAAGAAGCAATAGCACGCAGAAAGGAGTGACAGTAGCACAAGCAGATGCTGTGCTTGGCTGCCCACAAAGCTGGAGACCTGTGTTAAATGTGACCACGTGCCCCCCAAGGACCCCCTGAAGCCGTTGGGGAAGAGCTGTTCCACCAGCCCTGCATTTTTAGGCCCTCTCTTGTTGCCCATCTTCAGGCACTGGCAGGAACCGGCAGGAGAGCACATTCCCAGCCACCTCACAGCTGCTCACAAAGAGCCACAGAGCCCTCTGCTGCTGCTCACCACACTCACGTCCTCATGAGGACTTCCAAGGACTTGAAAAACTGATAAGCAAGAAGACATCAGAGGTAAAACAACAACAACAACAACAAAAAAAAACAAAAACAAACAAACAAAAAACCCCACAACAATAAGTGAAAGGTTCTGTCAACAGCAACAGTAGGCAAGGGCTGTGCAAGCACAAGGAAAGCATCACAGAATGAGCGCCCGCCTGGCAGGGCAGCAGGAGGAACAGCCCCATATGCCCACTTGTTTCAGCATGGTTTGGAAGTCGTGCCAAGCTGCAGCCCGAGGGGCTGCATCCAACAGCACAGGAAGAAGGGGAAGGAAAGCACGGCTTGCTGCTGAGAGCCCAGGCTGACAATTAAAATGTAGTGACAGGAGGAAGCGGCGTGAAATGTTTCCACTCCAGAAGTGTTTTCTGATGTACTCCTGAAAAGACAAAACTGATCAGCGGGCGCAGCTTGTAAATAAGTTACACTCAACCAATTCTCTGGATGGATGCACTCAGGAATAACCTTAGCTTAAATAAAATGATGTGATCTCTTACTGACTTCCCTCTACCAGAATTGGCCCTCAGAACTGACCAACCAAGAACGCAGCACTTCCCAAACTCACTTGAATACATCCACGTTTTATTTGCTTAAATAAAGGTAGAATCTCAGTGTTACAATTCCAGTTTTGTAGCAATAGCAACAACTGCAGCAGCATGAGTGGACACAGGGAAAGGAGGACTGTTGGTGCAGAACTTTGCAACAGAGAGTTCAAGATCTGGGCTCCTTCAGGAATTGTGCGTACCTCAGAATAAATTGAACAGCTTCAATATATTATACCTCACCTTTGAATGGATTTTTAAAAACACGAAAGCCTAATGCTTACGTTCAGCCGAGTTAAACTGAAGGAGAGACTCTAGATTGAGGCCTGCAGAGGTCAGACATCGTTAAATAAATAGAACTAATTTCTAAATGTATGCTGCACCCATGGATGCAGAGCAAGAGACCTGATTTTCTAAGAGCTGCAAGCACTTCCTATCTATTTGCGTGAATGTGAATATTCAGCCCCCTTTCAAAATCAGATTCCCTCCCCCCCCCTCTTTCCCCCCCCAAGGACTTTGTATTAAAGCCTCAGCCCCTCCCACACGTGGCTGCCCCACAGAGAAGAGCAGGATCACCCTGAGTTCCCAGAGGAGACATCCTGCATGCTCACAGACTGCAAGGGGATGGGGTTTAGCTGCCACCAGCCAGTGTGAGAGCAGGGACTGCCCTGCTCTAAAGCACTGAGTATACGAGGCTGCTCCATTTGAGCTACACAATTAGCTATCCAGTAGCTCATCACAGTGGGCGCTGCACTCAGCAGGAAGCTCTCCCCATGCCAGGCTCCTACGTGCTTACAGGCAAAGCCATCATTTGGGACAAACACTTGCACAGGAAGTCGCAGAACATGAGGTTACAACGGCAAGCCAGCAAGCACTGACCTCTTTGCTACACACAAATAGCTCAGGACTAACACCTAGCAGGAGCTGGGAGCAGCAAAGCTTGGCATCCTTTCTTGGAGGGCTCTCTGCCCTCCCAGTACCGTTCTTCAGCCCCTTGAGGAATCAGTCCAAATCTCTCCCCAGCACAGCTGCTCATTGACAAGGGTCAATTAACTGAGTGGACGTTCTCTAGCAGTAGGATGCCAGCTGAGTTACAGATAAAACTGGATTCCCCGTTAGGGAGTAAGGGCCAGGGCAATGGTGTGAGTAAACCGTGCTGAGCAGCACAGCCCCTGACACAACAGGTAATCACGGTGAGTGGTTTTATGTTGCAGCATTCGTAAGAATCAGAGACACACAGAATCATCCGGACACAGAGATTACTTCTGACAGGAACCAGCTGAAGGTTCACGCTCCAGATCTCCTGAGCTCCCAGCTCACTCAGATCCTTCGCCATGAACTGCTGAGTGGCCACGCTGGAACCTTCCATCCAGGTCTATTTAAGGTGTGAGATGCAAGATCTGGTGTTGAGCCTCCAGAAGGGCTGAGGAAACAAGCAGAAGCCGGTCCCTCCATAAAACAACAGCCAAACAAGGCAAAGTTAGAAGGCGGAGAAAAACAGACCAGAAACAGACAGCTACGAAGAAATGATGCTGCAGCATCCAGTTTCTTCTCTCCTTCATTACGTTACTTTAGATCAGAGTTCTAGCACTACTCAGCACAGAACGCATTGATCCCAAGCAGCAGATGCACACATCCCAGCCACTCCAGGATCTGGCACCCTCACAGTTGTGTGGGCTACAGTCTTCCCAACAGGTTTCACTCACACTGCTGAGCAGACTTTGCTTTGGCAGTAAGGCCATGAGTTTAGCGGGTCTAGTAGTTTTTGAATTCAGGACTAAAACATTTCAGAGCTTCTGGAGTGCCCCCAGCTGTGTTCCGCATGCAGTTCTTGCTACAGGTCGGAATTCACTCTCTTCAGTTTAATCCAGTCCTTTAAGCCTGCTAACACAGGCAGGGACAGGAGCAGGACTGCATTCACACGCTCTTCGACAGCACTCTCCTGTAGATTTCATCTTCCACATCTGAAAACTCCAGTCAGAATTCAGACAGTAAAGCTGCAACTCCCCAGTGAGCAAACCACCCACTGTCCTCATGGCCACCGTCCTCAGAGTGCCCCTGCTCTCCTTGCAACCCAACCATCGGTTCCGGCAACGTTCCCAAAGCAGCAGCCGCCCTTAACAACAGGAGGACCCCGATTTGGAGCTGGAGTGCAGGTCGATGGTGTGGCCCAGCATGCAGTGCTCTAGCTGCTCCTCCACCGCCAGCACCTGTCGCACAGCCTCCTCAAAGGCCACGGCCACGTTGGTGTCATCCTTGGCGCTGGTCTCCAGGTACGGATAGTTGCCGTTTTCCATGCACCAAGCCTGGGCCTCCTCTGTGCTCACCTGCCTTTCAAGTTTGTCAATCTTGTTGCCCAGAACTACGAAAGGGAAGCGTTCGGGGTCCTTCACGTCAGCATAATAGACAAACTCCTTCTGCCAGTTGCTGAGGTTCTCAAAGCTCTGCCTGTCATCCACGCTGAAGGTCAGCAGGCAGCAGTCAGCTCCCCTGTAAAAGGGGGTCCGCAGGCTCTTGAATCTCTCCTGTCCCGCAGTGTCCCAGATCTGGAGGGTCACAAAACGTCCATCTACCTCCAGGTCCCTGTTTAAGAACTCCACACCAATCGTGTGGAAAGCCTGCGAGTCAAACTTGTTGGTGACGTACCGGTTCATGAGGGAACTCTTCCCAACTCCACCATCTCCGAGCAGAATGACCTTTAAGAGCAAGGACTTCCCACTCATCGCAGCAGGACGGATGGCCACAGGACCAAGGCAACCTATAGGGTTCAGAAACAGTGAAAAATAACTCTTTGAGTTATGAATCCTGCAGAAAGTTGCACGGCTGATGGCCTAGAACTCCTGGCTCTTGTGCTGAGAAACTGGCTTTGTCTCCACACACACTTAGTGGGGCTGAAGGAGGGAAATCTGCAGCCTTGGAACATCCCCCAGATGTCTTCCCCCCTTCAGAAATTAAGCAGCACACTGCTAAGATGGAGGAGCACACTGGGATAAAGAACACAACGTTTGTGGCCCTCACCATTACTCTGGTATTCCCAGAAACGTTTAGGAAGGAACTGGGAGTCCACTTCAGATTTCAAGTAGAGCACTGCAATAACATTTTTCTACTGTTATTCCATCTCTCTCTTATTTCAGGGAAAGAACAGAGCAAAACTCCAACTTCTGGATTTTGATGGGGGTGCACAGGAATAAATAGGGTACAGTATTGCTATCTTCGTTTCTGAACAAGCTTGTGAAAAAAAAGGTAATCCCTCTTGTTAGAGCACCTGGTAGAGTTGGCAGCTAGGCAAGCTGTCTGGCATACAACTCCTCCATCGGGTCTGAAACGGAAGCAGCAGCTCTCTGCATGAAGCACAAGGTGACAACAGCTACTGAGATTGCTATGTACCCATTTCATCACCTTTGTAAAACGCTTTGTGTACCCGAAAGCTTATCTCGTTCTGTCAAACATACCAACACCAGGTAAACACCTCTTATTGCCTCAGCCCAGCCCAGCAACAGCTAAGCAGCAGCAGGAATCGCCACCGCCAGGCCTTCCTTCTTACTCTACAATCACTGCATCATTCCTCCCGTTTGACTGGGAGGAAGTAAGAAGTGTACAGACCTAACATCAATATAAGTCATCCAGCAAACCAGTCCTCAATCACCCCAAGCGTGCTGACTCACCTTACAAGTACAGCTGTGCTCGTTTTCCACGCACGAGCCCTACAGCTCGGAAGGAGTTTTCCCATATGCACAGACCTGGCTTCTCTGCTGCTCTTTTTTGGCACTGCTTTTTTGCAGTTCAGTTTGCAAAGGCACAGGTGCAAGTTCACACTGCAACAACCCTAATATCACCGGTTCCTTAGTCAGCAGGCACAAGAGAAAAGACCGAGTGCCAACCAACCCTCCCACAGCCAGGGATATTCCACAACTGAAGGTAAAGCCCTGGCATGGAAAGAGAGATTCGTTTTGCTGCTGTCTGTACTACACCTGCTCTAGAAATACAGCACTTCTGACTCCAGGACTGTCCAGGAAATGCCTTCCTCCAGCATGACAGTCACTACAAAACAAACATCAGTGAGGTTGCTGTAGCTGGGCTCAGTGTGCTGCCTTTGAAGCTGTAACATTGACCCACGCTGGACAAACAACGGATGAGTTCTGAGGTGCCAAAAGCACAGCACTGGTGACTAAACCAGCCAGGAACAAGGTGTGAGGGCACGGTTTCCCTTGCCTTAGGAATAACAGAACACAGATCATTTCTGACCGGAGCAAAGACGTTAAACCCAAAAGAAGAGAAGAATAAAAGGAAGGAGCTCCAGCACGAGTGCACAGCCGTGCAACCCGTGCCTTCCCTTAATCCAGGAAACGGCTTTGATCTGCCTGGCCTGCCTGCCCTCACACTGGCATCTGACCTGAGGATGGAACACATACCTGGATCCTCTGCCCCTCAGTGTGAGCCAGCTGGCAGCAGCCTGCTATGGCAGGAAGCACGACCTGCTCCCTTACAGCACAGCCCACATTCCTGGGCAGGGTGAGGAGATGCAGCGCTGCTGAGTGATGCCACCGGCTGGTACAGGGCTGGCGTGGGGGTCTGACGTTGCTCACAGCAGCACTTCTATTCCTTCCAAGCCAAAAAGCACCAACCACAGACAGCCCCGCTCAACTTTATTTCCCCTTTTTTTTCAGAGCTCTTTCAACCGATGCTTGCCACAAAGCCAAAATCAGAAACTTCTGCTTTTGCTTGCAGAGATGCTAACCGAAGGCTCCTGATTTCACTTCCCCCGCACAGAAACACCCCCAGCCACACACAGCTGAGCAAACTGCAGACACCTGAGCAGCATCCGTGCGACCCAGCGGTACCAAAGCAAAACGTCAGCACCCCAAGAGCCGAACAGCAACTGCAGCACGGCTCTGCCCGAGGCCGTAAGGAACACCCCGGGCTGCGACGGACTCAACACGGCCCCCGTCCTTTCCCAACCCCCTCCGGGGATAGGATGCTGCACCCACAGCCCCCCCCGGACCCAGCGCTGGGGATGCGGCCTGAGGGAGAACGGCAGGGGGATGCGCGAGGCTAGAGAGGGATGCTCGGGGCCGAGAGGGGTGCGTGAGGCCAGGGATGGATGCTCGGGGTACCGCCGCCCACCGCCCGCCCTTACCGACCTCCAGCCGCCGCCGCCCACCGACCCGACCCGCCGGGGGCAGGTGCCGGCCAGTCCGGCGCATGCGCGGTACATGCGCATCTCCGGTGCGCCGCGAAGGGGCGTGGCCACTGGTAGTCCCGCCCGCCTCCGTGGGAGGCCACGCCCACTCCGCCAGCAGTGCGGGTGCTGAGCATCCCCTGCTGTCCCCCGCTTGGTGGCACCGTGCCTCAGTTTCCCCACTCTGAGGGGTCCTCCTGCCCTGCCCTCCGCCCCGCTGGGCTCAGAGCGTGGGGTCTGTGTGAGGAGATGGGGCCCTTCCCTTAGAGCTGGGGTTGCTTACCATCATCTGCTGCCAAACGTGCACCCGAGTGCATTTTGCATGGAAATGATCAGATTTGGGGTGTGAGCAATAGGGTGCGGTGCCACAGGGAGCTGCTTCCACGCAGACTGCAGTGGCTGTTTGAACCCCGATGAACTCATTGCATGCCCTCCACTGCAGCTGGACCTCCAGCCTTCTCCTGCTTTTTCTGGACCCAGCAACCAGCCCTGCAGCTGCTCCCCCAATACCCGGTAGCTCCCAGGCACAACAACTGCTCCGGACATCCTGGTAACACGAGGAGCTGCAGGCGTTGGTGGGAAGGGGGCTGGGAGGGGATCTGCCTGCTGGGAGCAGCTGGCTGGGCTCCGGCAGCTGAGCACTGCCCAGCTCATCACAGCACATCCTCCCACTTCCCATCAGCGGGATGCTGGAGGTGCTTCTGGGAGCGGTGCGGGAGAGGCAGCAAGAAGAAACGTGCCTGGGCAGCTGAGCTGCCTCTTTGAGACACAACGCTGCAGGCATGGGCTCATCCCTGCACTGCTCAGGCCCTGGGGTGTGGGAGCACGTGCTGCCTGCAGGCCGGGTGCTGGGGATGTGTCCCTGGGTGCTGGGTGCTGCAATGGGCAGGCAGGCAAAGCCAGTGGTGAGCTGCTTATGCCTCACTTCCCAACCACAGCTCATCCCGGGTGTCCCTCAGGTGGTTCTGGAGGATGGGATGGCAGAGGTGAGGTTTTTGCAGAGCCCACAATTCCAAGCCGGGGATAGCAGTGCTGCTGCAGCCCCTGCGCTCACCTGATGACTTTTCCTAGAGCTGTGCTGATTCGGCCCAGCACTGCCCTCCTCACCCTGCGCTTGTCCATCTGCCCTGAGTAATTCCTCCTGCAATGCCCCAGGCGCTGGGCTCACTGCCAGCCAGGCTGTGGGCACCACAGGCACTGCCAGCACCCAGCTGCTCCCCTCTTGCCTCTGAGCCCTCCGCCAACCCCTTATGCTCTACTGCTCGCTCTATTTCTCCCCTTCTCTCTGCACCTCTCATATACCAGCTCCCTGCACTGTGCACGGCGCCAGCCGTGCCTTTCTGTGCAGCACAGCAGCAACACAGGGAACAAAGCCATGGATAACATCAAGCAGAGCAGCTGGAAATGCAGAGGGCAGCACAACAGCACTGTGGGAGCAGGCAGCAGCCTGAGTTTTACCTGAAGGTAGGTGCACATGCATGGCTGTTGTTTGGAAGACGCAGCATGAGGAAGCTGTTGCTGCATGCTTATCTGCTGCCCATCAATCTCGTGTTGGTTCCTGGAAAGCTGTGGGAGTGGTTGGCAGGCACTGGATCGCTGCTTCACAGTGGGACACGGCCCTGCACTGGGGATGAGTGGAGTCACCACAGTGTGGGCATGGGATGGAGATGGAGGTGGCTGCAGCGTCCTGGCTGTGGGAAGAAAGTGCCCCAAAACAATGCTGGAGGGGAGCTGCTCCGTGCCTCAGCTTTTGGGGTTCCTTGTTTTTTTTCCCACCTCAAACCCCACTGTTGCTGCATGGCTCTGTGTCTGTTTGGCTACCACCCATCCCTTTGCCCAGTGGTAGAGGCAACTTCAGGTGATCACCTGCAATCCCTCCCTGGCCCTACACTTTCCTGCTGGGCATTGCTCTGTGCAGGTCAGAACCTCCACCTCTCTCCCACATCCTCAGGGTGCTGCAGCTGCTGCCCAAAATGGAGATAAACCACAGAGAGGGGCCGGGCTGGGGGGGGGGGGAAGGGGGGCACAGAAACAAAATCACTTTTCACGCCATAATCCTTTGTAATAAAGCACCGAGGAAAGGGGAGAAAGACGATAAACAATGTCTCCTGTGTGAGGCAGCTGCTTCCCAAAATACAGCACCGCTCCACGCCGTCAGCTGCCCCTACCCAGGCACAACTGCCACGTGTCACCAGAGCTGCCTTCCCCATGGCAGCACTCTCCTCTGCTCATGGCACGCCGGGGGAATGCGTGCAATGTGGTGGGGGGGCCCCGATGAGCAATTTTGGCCACTCTCCGGAGCTGTTGGTCACTGCTGCACGCGTAGTGCGGAGCAAAGGCACGCAGCAGGGCGGCTCCCATCCCTTCCCCGTGCTCAGAACAATCTGGGGTGCAGCACAAAGCTCCCTACACTGAATCTGGACCTCCAGAGCCTCTGAAGGGCTCTGCTGCCAGGTCTGTGGCCAAGAGGGCAGGGAGCTGGGAGCGCACCAGCTTCATATTATTACGGGCTAAGCCCTTACTCACTGGGGATGAGCAAGCTGCTGTTCATAAAGCTGACCTCCCGGGCATTATTTTGAGAGCAGTAATAACTTCTCAGCTTCTTGGGGAGGTGTTGGTGCGTGCTGAGCACTGCACTCAGTGCTGCTGGTTCGCCCATTGCTTTCACCTACTGCTGCATCCCCTCCGCTTTCCCTTCCTACCCAGCTCACACCTGCACTGTGCACACACCGTGCACGCATGCATGGCTGCTTCCAAACACCTCCTGTGCACGCAGGTTTTCCCTTGCAGCTCATGTTTGCTCTCTCTCCCTCCCTGCAGCTGCGCTTGCACAGCAAGGGGACGCGGCCCCACGCCGCACTGCTAGGTGACAGCTCTGCCCTGCACACGGAGGAGCTGCAGATTTGCGGGGCTGTGAAGCCCAGAGCGTGGCTTCTTCGCCTTATCGCGCTCGAAATGCCCGAGATTATCTCCGTGCAAACCCACGGGGCCAAATCCTCTCCCGGCTGAGTCAGTCCCAGGGGAGGGGGGAGGCGCCCATCCCAGCCACGAGCCCTGAGCCGAATTGGCCCCGTGCTGCTGCTCACCAGGTATTTGTCCTGCAGAACCCAAATAACTCCCGACGGTGACTCAGCCGCCTCCTCCCTCCCTCACGGCCGATAAAGCCATGGGAGGAAACCGCCCCGGAGCAGCCGGACGGGGCCCCAGTGGGGAGGCATGGATACTCCCAGGACACAAGGGACTGTGGCACTCAGCCCCTCGGGGATGGTCACCACGCGGTGCAGCATCACCTGCACCCACGCTGCCAAAGCCATCCCAGTTTGGGGACATCAGCCTGGCAGGTACCCCAGCTGCCCACACACCCGGGTGTGCTGGGGTGAAATAGAGAAGGTCCAGGGCAGGGAGGGAGGGACAGTGTTGGTAGAGAGCACTTTTCTGTAATGATCCTTCCCTTACTGGCCAACCCTCCTCCTGCAGTGGGAACATTTGGGGCTCTTTGCCCTCAGAGCTGAAGATAACAAGAATTGGGTGAGGCAGCTGCTACCTCCCTGCCCATCGCTTTGGTGGAGACATCCCCATGTTTTCGCCGCCAAAGCTGTTGGTCAGTCTGCTCCTATCTCTGCAGGCACAACAGTCTGGCAGGTGACCCTGGAGCAGGTGAGGAAGTCTTGGGAAACCTGAGCAGAGGCCTGGGGATGCACGCAGAGCCTCAGTGTGCTGGGCTACGAACAGCTGAGAGGGTACCCAGCCCATCTCCGAGGGCTGCAAAAACCTCCTTCAGCCAAGGGCAGGGGCTGAGGCAGGTGAGGGAAGGGCTGTGCCAGGCAGCAAGGGAATGGATCCAGCACCCGTGGGACCTGGGCCAGTGCAGGAACCTCCAGCCCGGCCCTACAGCAGTGCTTTGGGCAGAGGACACGAACTGCTCAGAGCAGGAGGTTCAGTCCCCACCCTGAGCTGGGCTGCCCCTGTAGGGATCTCTCTGAGCAATGCCAACCTCCAACCCTGCCCTTCCCACCCCCAGGGCTACACCTGAACCTTCCCCAGGGAAGAAGCCACAAGCCAGAGGGAGGTCGTTATACTTTTGTTTTATTTTATAATAAACTTCTCATTTTTCCCCAAGGAAGACAAATTGTGAGTGAGGCTACAGAACACCATCAGTGAAAAGGATGACATCGAGGCCACAGGGTGGCCAGAAAGGATCCCACTCCCCCAGTGCAGAGCTCTGTCCCCAGGAGCCTCCGCAACCTCTGCTCACCTCCCCACGCATCAGAGCAAGGTCAGTACGGTCAGCAGGCATCAGCTGGGCAGCACCCATGGGGCTGGGTTGGGCTGATGGATCGGGGGGGCCACACTTTGTGTCCCCCACTCACCAAAGCTGCCAGCGAGGCGGGGCAGTGGGTCAGACGATACGGCTGTTTTCTAGACGTGTACATGATGGAAGTTTAAAAAAAAAAAAAAACACAAAAAACAGATGATTTAATTCATAGAAAAGAGAAAAAAAAAAGCCAACAAAAACCGATCAAGTGGTGGCTCTTCCTGCCAGACCATCGCTCTAGGAAGACTTCACACATTCCTTCTCCTGCTCGATGGCTGTAAGAGAAAAGAGAGGTCCATTAACCCCCACTGCTGCTCCATTGGAACACCCATCGGCAGCGGAGCCATCGCTCAGAGCCCGGCAATGGGTCTTATTGTCTGAACCCAACAGCAATCAGAGGGCACCGAGCATCCTCCCGCAGCTTCCTACCAGGACACCCCACCCCGAGGGCAGCGGCCCCACGCACGGGACGCGACCCACAGCAGCGGGGTCACAGCACAGCTTTGTCCCAGTGGTGGGTACAGCACAGGGAGCGCCCCAACCCCCCCCTCCCGCCCCCGGGCGCGTTTTTCTGCGTTTTTCTCAGCTGCTCCAACCGCCTCTCCCCACGGATTCCTCAGCAGTGAGATCAGCGCTCGGGACACCCGCATCTCCGGCCGTGACCGGGCAGCCCCCCACCCCAGCCCCGGCTCCAACCCCTCCGCACTCACTCTCCTTGGAGGGCAGCGTGTTCTTCTCCTCCGTGTTGGTCTTTTTCAGCTTCTTCTTATCGAATTTCTCCACCTCCGACAGGTCCGGTTTGTCACACATTTTGCCTATGAGACCCCCGGTTCGTATCAGCGGGGCTCCGCGCCGGGTGGGCACGCAGCACCGCGCAGACAAAGGCCGCCCGCCCCGGGGCGCCGCCCCACACCCGCTTCCCACCGCGGACAATAGCGCAGGGCGGGGCCCTCCGCATCCCCGCACCCACCGGGGACCCCCGCGCGACCGCAGCCCCCCGAGCTCCAACGCTGAGCAGAGACCCGCCCGCACGGACCGTTCGTGCACCGCTCCGCTCCTCCGCCGCCGCGCCTCTCCACTCCGCGCTCCCCAGGTGAGACTGAAGCGCGCCGCGTGGGGCGGCGCTTTATATACCCCGGCCACCGCCCATCCCGCGAGCCCATTGGCTGCTCCGCCGCCCGCGGTGCACGCTGGGAAGCGTAGTCCGCGTGCCGCTTGCCGCCTCCTCTTCGAAGGCTCTGGGAGAACTCCGACTCCCGCGATGCCCCGCGGCGCGGGTGCGTGTGTGCACAGAGCGCTGTGCCGCACACCCGTACACAGACACGGCTCCGCGGGAAGGAGGGACCCCCGGGGGCTCCGATGCGGCAGCGGCCCCGCAGCAGGGCTGGGTCGGGGAGGGGGGGGCACAGCGAAGCCCCCTCCGCTCGCCGTGCCCGCAGGGCCGCGCTTTGATCGGCGCTCTGCAGCCCCGCGCCCTTTGTCTGGGCACAAAGCGGGGTTCCGCCGCTCCCCGCCCCGAACCCTCCGCTCCCGCACAGCCGTCGGGCCGTTTCGGACCCATCCCGCACAGCTCAGATCCCAACCCGAGCTTTTTCCTACGGCAAATTCACCGCGTCCGCCCCCACAGCCGGCCCGGCCTCGTGCGCGGGGCTATTTCTGCTTTCAGTGATTGACAACGACGGAACCGAGACATCCCGCAGAAAGGAGGAAAGCGAAAGCGGCCCCGACCCGAAATAGAACAGCTGCCAGCCATTTTAGCTGAGCTGCGAACCTCCCGCAGCAGCGGCTGTGGGCCCCAACGGCCTCTGCCAGGAACTCTCCGTTCCCTGCTGCAGGAAGGAGCCCGGCTGCTACACGGAGTTCAGCCGCCTGCAGGGCCGGGCATCCGCGCGCTTTTCTGGCGAGGAGGGAACGGAGCGGCCCGCAGAGGCAACGCACGCAGCAGGGCTGCTGTGTTACAGCAGGGCACGGCTCGTTCCGCCCACCGATTTCACTTCTCCTCGCTCTGAGCCCAGGCAGCAGTTTCGAGCAGAAGGGCTTTGTCAGCCCTCGTGCTTCCCCGTGGAAGTCCACCCTCCATGCTGCTGCTGAGATGCGGCTCTCACACGGCAGCAGGAAGGAGATACTGGTGAGAACAAACTGGACGTGCCTTGCCTCGCTCTGAGTCCTGCCGCCCGCGAGGCACAAGTGGCCAACCCGGCAATACGGCCATTCCCCGAGCGTTAACTCCAGATAACTGAGCTGGTGTTTATGATTGACGCATTCCTTTGTGCTACCAGCACTTTGCAGGGCAGCTGATGCTGCTGGAGCAGACCCTGCTCGGAGCCCGACAGCACACGCCAAGCTGTAGGGCGGCACAGCTCAGCTCTGTGCCCAGCTGCTTCCCCCGCAGGCAGCCCTACAGCAAACAGTGCCCCATACAGCTGCCTGAGCTGCGTTTGTGACCGAGGCAGAGAGGGAGAATGCTTTTCCCCTCCTGTGTGCATGCAGGAAGGGCAAAATGAGTCCTGATGCTTTGGTGTCACAACAATCATTCCTAGGCAGCCCGCCTTTTCAAATCGGTTTAGCAATTGGAAATGAAGTAACTTTTTAATTTAAGGAAGAAACTTTTCACCCAGGTGCGCAATCCTCCTCAGCTGAAGGTTTGCAGTGCAAAAATGCTTTATTTCCCTGAAATAGCCCTCACGTCCTACTCACCACCCATCCTTTATGCAGCTACAGCACTGGCACACAGAGCTCTACGCCTGCATTGCTCCCCCTTCCTCCAACTTTTAATTAAAGCAATTAAGGAAGCAGGACATGCACACCAGCAGCATTAGGAGCCCTTTGGAAGATCCCCTTTGAGAGAACCTTGTGCTGTGAAGCTCACGTTGCCAAGGAAGCCTGAGCCTGTTCCACCGCCCTCACAAAACCCACATCACCACCATCACCCACACTGCCCACTTCGGGGGGAAAAATCCACAGTTCAGGTATTCACTGATCAGCACTGAATTATTTTACAGTAGTGGCCTTCAGCAAAGTCTACCTGAGGCCACAGCTCCTGATGTGGTGCTCCAGTCTGAGGCAAGAAGACTACTCTGAGGTCAAAGACCTTTCTCTACAGCTGCCATCTCCTTCCTTTCCATTTCACTTACGCTTTCTGGGTCTACAGTATGCAATGAGAGGATCGTGGTTCAGGTAACAGGTGCTTCTCAGAACAATCCTGCTGTCTCAAATCATTAGCTTTATGCACGATACTTCACAATTCTTCACTCATGCTTGCTCAACTATTCAGGTTTTAACCACAGCTGAACACTGATGCAAACATCTGCTCAGATGTGTAATTGCTCAGAACAAGAGAAACTGCACTACCACAGCTTAAGTCCACAACATCACATACAGACAAAAGCCACCACTCCCAGCAGCTCAGTCCTTCAGTCCTAAGTGTGAGCACAGCAAAGCAGAACCTTGCAGTCAGCCCTGCTGCTAAGCCAGGTGACCTGCCAAGGTCCCTTCCAAACCATGTATCTACATCACATGGAGGCACATCATTATTTTTTTTTTAGGGTTTTTAAATGCACTTACAAGCAGAGGCTACATACTGTGGTTTGTTTGTGTTTTTTTTTTAAATAAAAGTTTAATTCCTTCATCAGGTCACATATTTAAACACAAATGCTGCTGAAAATCCTCACACTGCTGCTCTGATGTCCTGGCTCTCAGCTCCCGAGGCGTTGGCAGTGCAGCAGCAGGGCTCCAAAGCAGGAGGCAGGAATTCAGGAGGCAGGAATTGGGCTCTCGGCACAGCTCAGTGCAGGATGCAAAGCAAAGCAAGGGATACACTTTCCAGACAAACACCAATTCTTATACAAAAAAAAAAAAAAAAACAAACAACCAACAACCTTACACTGTAATAGAAGTGTTAACATCGCCACAGGACAGGAATTCTAGGAAGGGAGAGGGGAGAAGTTCTCATTAAAAGGCACAACTGAAGTAGCACTTCCCAGATCTCAACCACCTCTTTTCAGTTAGTTCCACTTACAGCCCAGCCTCCCAATGCCACGCTAGTTACCCCAGCAAGTCATCTCAAGTTCCTTCTTTTCCCTTTTCCCTTCCCCATCTCACAAACAAATCGAGGAGGAGTGCTTATAAAAACCAGAGCATAAAACAGCTTGACCTGTAACACCATAAGAGTCCAGGAGAGACATTTTAAGATTGTCTGGTACAGTTACTACGCGTTCAAGTTTTGGATGATACTTATTTTACACCTAAGAGCCTCAGCTAACTCTAGTTTTGGTATTTTTCTTTTGGGCACCTCGCTGCCCATCAGACTGGTTTTGGATTTGCAGTTTTCCCAGTGCTGTATAACACGAGCCCCTTCGACCCACTGCCAGAAGCCATGCTTCTGCAGGGTGGAGAGGCTCAGTTACCAGAGTACTGGTGAAAGCAGACCAAGGTACATGTGCACAGCATGTCCAGGTGCAGTACAGTACACGACAGTCCTCCGGTCAGTAGCAAGGCTAATGGGAACTTGTGAAACGGAGGAACTGGGTTTAATCTACCCTAAAACCTATAGCCCACAACCAGCATGTGTCCTCTGCATAAGAGGAAGATCACTTGCCCAAGGAGCACCTTCACCACTAAGTTAACCCAACAGCAAGGCAGTACTGCAGACCACGCTCTCAGCATTCTGTTGTGCAACACATTAGACATTTCTTCAGTAATTAAGGGGAATTCAAGTCTGCAAGCTACACTGACCTCCTTTCGCAAGAGGAAGGTGTAGCTGAACCAGCCCCAGGTGTGAAACACTTCCTACATGTCCCCAGGGCTTCAGCTATGGTCAAAGCTTGGCCAAGACACAAGTCTTCCTCATCCCTCTTGAAGAGCTGGCAGCAGTAGAGCAATAATACAGCAGCCTCTTGGGCTCTTGCTGTACATCCACACCCACATGTCCTAGGGAGATCTACTTCCCCAACAATTCAGGGTGTGCACACCAGGTCATCTAACCCTGCCCACAGACAAACCCTCTCCCCACCCCCCAACCCCCCAAAATAATTGTGGCAATGCACCATGTGTCAGTCCTGCTCTCCACAGATCTGCAGTATTGAGCCAATCCTACTGATGAGCCCCCAATGCACAGAGTTGCTGGCAGAGCTGGAGTGTTACAGAGATGAGCTTTTTGCCCCAGCCTCCCCATGCTGGAGTCAGAGCCAGTAAGCCTGACTTAAAGCAGGAGGAGCTGTGGAGAACTGCACTGGAACAAGCAGAGTCTTCTACTGGACTTTACAACAAGCTGAACAACTTTTGGTTTAAAAAAAAAAAAAGCCATACAAGCAGAAGCTGGCATCGGTTGTTATAAAGGGACATGGCTGAATAGGTAGGAGACAGATTCCCCATTATGAGTCCTCCTGATGGCTTCCGCAAGGATCATTGAGATGTCAATCACCTGGAGGAGAAAGAGACATCAAACCTGTGAGAATGGTTGCTAAGTCAAGAAAAAAAAAAATTCAAGAGTGAACTCATTGCCCCAAATTTGTAATGGATCAGATGAAGACGAATTACAGTTGCACGTGACACAGGCATTTACTTCTCTGTCCCTCTGAAGATACTGCACATAAAGCACTACAAGAAATACTTCAGTGTTGACCTTTCCCAGGATGATAGTCTGTTGCCTTTCTCTGCTGAGACTCCTTAGACTTTTACCCCATTCCACGTAGCCTGGGACTCTCTTATTCAGTCTGCAGTTGCAGAGAAGTTCAGGGAGTTTACAGCAAGACCAAGATTACTTCCCTTGTGTCACGAGGCTTTACCATTGCCACTACAAGGTTTTATCAGAGATGGAGCTACAGTGCTCCAGGTCAGTGCCAAGTTACTGTGCTGGCTCCACCTGGTGGGGCAAACCAGTTAACAGCAGAGAAAAAAAAAATAAGTTTCAAACTCCAGCTCTGAACCCCAGCATCTAACACTTCAGTACAGTGCAGTCTCTAAGAAGCACTATGGACGTGGTGCATCAATTAAGTGAAATTCATATTTAACATTTTCTTTTTCCTGGATAATTTGCCTAAGAAGGAAGGGGAAAAAAAAAACCTAAGAGCTGCAGCAGCAGACAGAACATGGGACTTATAACTGCTACAGTTCTTTATTTCCAAGTACTGAACAGCAAAGGTTACTGTAAAGGAGTGACAGCCTGTGAAACTACTGCACTCGTCTCACATGCCTTTGTCCTATAGACCTGTGCTGGGAATCAGTGTTTAGGATCTCCTTGATTGTGTGCACTACAGCTGTATCTTCACAAGCTGCCTGTTTTCATGTGGACAACAAAGTGGGTTTCTTTATCTTTCCTCAGTACCTGAGCACTGTGCTGTGGAGCTGCCACCTGCCCTCAGCCAAACCAGCACAGCACGTGCAGGGAGTGAGGCTGAGCTCCCTCTTAGGTCACTTTCAGCTGTTACTCATACACACTGTTTTCCCATACCATTTCCCCCCCTGCATGAAACACCTTCTCACAAAAAGGACATCTGGAGAAAGAAATTCACATAAAGGGTTGGTTATAGGCCTGGAAATACAAGGCAATTCTTGAAGTAGTCACAGCCTTTCAAATCTCACTTTTCTTTTTCCCCCCCACTTGTTGTTATGAACTCAGGAGCTTCTCTGATCTCCCAAGGGCATCAGGAGAGGCAGCAGGAGCGAAGCTTTTCCCACAGAGACCAGAAATCCCTCCAGACACCTTCATGTGACCTTTCTTTTGTGGGAAAAGAAGGCTTGCACCCTCCTACTGTGGTGGGTGATGATTTCACAAGTGAGGTCAGCATCATTATCAACCTGAGAAATTCCTACCTACTGCTTTCTGCTTGAGTACATGTCCTTTGCATGCAGCACCCTCTGCAGGAGTGACAACTGCTTGCACACATCGTGCCCCCATGTGATCACTGATCTGCTCTAGGTAAGACAAGCATTGAAAAAAAATGACTTAAATAGTTAAGTCTACCTGGATAAGCAGGTGCCTTTCATTGGTGTAACAGGTCTGCTAACCCTCAGCAATTAGAACACAACACAACACTGGTCAGTGCTGGGAAGCTGCAGTCTGGTGATACTGCTGTAAATACTACACAGCATTGGTGTTTTCTCCACCAAAAGGGAGACAGACAAGTGGGCCATCTCCAAGAAGAAAAAGGAGAAGATGCTCACCTGGATTTTAGGGCACTGCTTCATCTTGTCCTCCTGGGGTATCGTGTTTGTGACTACCACTGCCTCAAAACAGGCATTATTGATCCGAGAAATTGCTGGCCCAGAAAAGATCCCATGAGTTAAGATGGCATAAACTTTGGTGGCTCCAGCTGACACGAGTCTATGAGCAGGGGAGGGGGAAAAGAGGGATGAAGAATTACTAACCAGCATTAAAATGACATGGATGCAGGGCAAGAGGGAAGCCGCAGCAATATGGGGAAGCAAACAGTCAAACAAGCACCATAAAAATCCACCAGAAGCAAGTTACACACTGCAACAACATTTATCAGCCCTGGGATATTTGGGCTGTATCACACAAATCCACCTTCTGTGACTTCTGCCAACACAAGGGGGCAGGTATTACCAAGTACTGGCTTTTCTAGTGTAGACAGCTGATATGAAAGCCTGGGAAGCTTACTGCTAATAGAAATTCAGATGTGTGATATTAAGTTGATGGTTGAGACAGCATTTAATTACATCAGAATCAGTGATGGCAACCTGTCTATATTAAACTCAAGCGTGAGAAATCAAACATCACTACAGAGCAATACCCACCAGCCATCCCTGTGATACGTGCTTTCAAATAAGAGAGGAGACCACCTGGCTACTCATACAGTCACAAGTTCAACTATACTTTTCATTTCTTTTGTGAGGGCTGGAGCACCTTTCCTATGAGAAAAGGTTGAGGGAACTGAGCTTGTTTAGCCTGGAAAAGAGAAGGTTCCGGGGAGACCTCATTGTGGCCTTCCAGAACTTGAAGGGAGTGCATAAACAGGAGGGGGAACGGCTGTTTGTGAGGGTGGATGGTGATAGCACAAGGGAGAATGGTTTTAAAGTAAGACGGGAGGTTTAGGTTGGATATTAGGAGGAAGTTTTTCCACGCAGAGGGTGGTGAGGCACTGGAACAGGTTGTCCAAGGAGGCTGTGGATGCCCCATCCCTGCAGGCATTCAAGGCCAGGCTGGATGTGGCTCTGGGCAGCCTGGGCTGCTGGTTGGCGACCTGCACATAGCAGGGGGTTGGAACTGGATGAGCATTGTGGTCCTTTTCAACCCAGGCCATTCTATGATTCTACCTTGTGAAGCTTCACATACAAATCAACGAATTCATTAGTCATTCCTAATAATAGCTGGTTTTTTTTTTGATTGAGGAAAGCATCAGCCAGCCCTACTCACTTGTCTGCAGCATGACAGATGGTGCCACACGTGTCTGCCATATCGTCCACCAGAATGGCCACCCTGTCCTTCACATCACCCACCAGCACCATGCGATCCACCTCGTTGGCTTTCTTGCGCTCCTTGTGAATGAGGGCGAAGTCTACATTCAATCGATCTGCAATGGAGGTCACTCTGAAGAGAGAACAGTTTCCAAACCACACTTAACTCCACGGTAGCTTCAGTCAGATCTCTTCTCGAACTGAAAAGATGCTAAGATTTGCTGTAAAAGAAGCTGTCACCACATCTGCTCACTGCTCCCCGTTGTTAAATGTGACCACAGGAAATCTTTCCTAGAGGGACTCAAACTTTATATACTGCTCCTGATGAGTAATGATGTAAAAGCTTTACTGGTGAGAAGTCGAATGATAGCTGGCTGACTAGGCACTCTGTGACCCGCATTACACAACAAGGAGCTGAACACACAGAAGGCCCTGGCTGACACACCTGGGCCACAACGCTGCTACAGAAAGGCACACAGCTTGGCTCTTTGTAACAGATAGCTGCAATCATTCCAGAGCGTGGGGCTCAGGTCAGCACACCAACGTTTTGGTGTAACGGTCTCCTGGATTCAAGAATACACCTGCTTTACTTCGCTGCTCATGCGTAACCATTCTACAGAAGCAGCAAAAATCAGCCTTGTTCCTCCCTGATCTGACACCGTTCCAAACTGCCCACAAACTGCTGCTCATCTGCAGAAAGATGGGAGATTGTCAGACTATCTTAGCAGAAATGTGCTGTGACATATGCTGCTGCTCTTAAGAAAGGAATCGTCTATCATCTTTGCTCTCAGGGAAGAGGACGAGCAGCAGCAGGCTGAAACCACAGCAAGCAGTTAAAATTAAGAGCAATAAAGCAAGAAAATGCCTCAGTAGACTAAATACCTCAGAGAGAACAGTCTGGCTGAAAATGCATTATTATCCAGCAGGAATACCTTGTCTTGGCATAGGAGCATGAGCTACATGATCCTCTCCTTTAACATGCATAATCCCCTTCCTAGAAAGATCAGTTTTAGTCCATGGGATGTAGTAATTGGACAACTCCCATCCATGCACTCCTATCACTATGTGATTCTAGAATCTATTTAATTCTGCATGCAGCTCAAGAAACCTTCTAAGTATTCCCCAGGGAGAGTAACTGACTGCTCTTCCCTAGCTGTAGCCAGCTGGCAGAGGGGGAACATGTCTTCAGAGCAGGGTCACAGCTAGCTACAAGCACACTCAGGAATTCAGGTAGAGGAAGCAGTATCTCTGCTTGCTCTGACAGCTTACCTCTTGGCTCCACCAGCATCTGGTGAAACAATGGTGCAGTTCTTCCACTCAGGAATATTCTCTTTGATCCATTTCAGTACAGCAGGTTCAGCATACAAGTTATCAACAGGGATGTCAAAAAAACCCTGCAAGAAAGATGACAGGAACAGATGCAGCTGAAGGTCACATTCCAAGACCAGAGATTGGAAGAAGATTGCTATGTTATCAGGCACACAGCCACAGCATTTTCTGCTTCCCTATCTACTCCTCTCAGTGGAATGGCAGTAGCCTTTGCGATATACAGAACAGTGGTAAGACTGGAACCAGTTTAGCAGTGTAAGTAACAGCTGACACTTTTACAACATGGAATTAGTTCTATCTCAAGTGGTATAGAAAACCAACATCAAAACATAGCAATGCACCTGGTTGCACAACTGTACGCTGACCCAGCAGACTGCTCAGGTAAACCTCAAAGGTCACTAAAAGCTGAAGTTAATGCTGGACAGGGAGCAATGGACAGGAGCAGGGAGGAGTGCCCAGCACAACAGGCCTTACACTCAAGGTGCAGGGGAGCAGATCCTTCCTACCATCATGTCTGGGTTCAGCAACCCTACGCATCCGGGCTGAAGCCAGACATGCTGGACAGTGATCTACACAGAACCAATTATTCAACTCAATCTCATCACTGCTGCTGCAAGGTGATCCCCATGGCAGACACTGCTGCTCCAAGATGCTCAGGGAAGAGGAATACCATTTGCGGGCTCTGAGATCTTTTGAAAGTCTCAGCTGCACTCTCATACATTTTCTATCCGAGATGAAGCATTTCTGGGCAAATACCACCTGAATTTACACTGACATGCAAGTGGATGCATTTTCAATCATTAAAATGACAGCAGGCCCACTTTCTTCACCAGGCAGCAGATAGCTGACCTCTCTGGATTCAAAATGCTTGCACCAACACAACAGATGTGCTACAACTGTCCCAGGTGTTAACTGTTTTCTCGGTCTCACAGCTTGTTCAAGGTGGAAAGAGGCAAGACTAACAACCTGACACCTTGCTGTCCCTCCTCTCCCTGCTAAACAGCTCCTGCTGTTTCAAAGCAAGCCCTGGTCAAAATTCCAATTGCTCCGTTGAGATGGCTCATTTCCAGCAAACCCATTGTTTTCCATTCACCAGCAGCTTGGGAGGGGATCAAAGCCAACTGCAGGGGATGGGTGAAATGGAAACAAGCAGAGCTGCCCATCTCATCAGCAGCAAGCTTTCATACAACTGTCCTGGTCAACTGAATGTGCTCATAAGCAGCTGTGCCAGCACACCTGGAGGGTGTGGTAACCCCAGGGCAGCAGTACTGTTACCTGCTGTGTCAGACAGCACTGCTCACTGCTCCCCGACTGTCCTGTAATGGAAAGTTCTGCTCTATATTTAAGAACACTAAATAAAACCATTCTCCATCTGAAATTCCTCATAGGACCAATTAAGAAAGCAGAGTGCCCCCATATGGTGACCAAGCTGCATGGATCATTTACTAACCCAACATTCATTTATACAGGGCTCATTATGCATCGTCTAGTTGAGAGCAGCTACAGTTTTATTTACAGAGGAACCCGTTGCCCACCTCCCCACCCCCTTCTAACTGACCCTACAACTCCCTACCAGCCCTCTGCTCTTAAGTGCTGACTGCTGCTGTAACTAAAAAAAGCAGATGACAGGAAAGCCTGCAAGGCAGTAAACAGGTTCAGATGGGAGCAGCCAAGTGCTTCCTAATTTCAGTTCCTACCTGAATCTGAGATGCATGCAGGTCCATTGTGATTATGTGATCTGCTCCTGCCACAGACAGCATGTTTGCGACCAGCTTGGCAGAGATTGGGGCTCGGCTCTAAGACAGGAAAAAAAGCCAGTATTTAAGACAAGTTTAACTCCTTCATCAAGATGTGAGCCTTCCACCCCTAGGCAATGATTCACAAGCAGTTACTAAAAGAAGCACTCATTAACATTGCATCTTTTCATCAGCAGCTGATTACAGGGTGGTGTATTTTCAAGGAGAACTACGTCTTTGTGAAGATGAATCTGCAGTTCGATGCCCTCAGGTTTAAGTTAAATTAAGTTTTATCTCTTTCTCCACATATTCAATTTCAGCTAAGCCCTGGCAGGCAGGCAGGCCTGCTGGCCTCTCCAAGCCTGCATACATCTTTCCCCAGCAGAACCCCTTCTTAAATCCCTTACCTTGTCCTTTTTGTCCTGCCGAGCATAAGGGAAGCAAGGGATGACAGCTGTGACTCTGCTGGCTGAGGCAATCTTGCACGCATTTATCATGATAAGGAGCTCCATCAGATTGTCATTGATTTCCCCACAACCACTCTGCACAATGTAGACGTCCTCCCCACGTACGCTCTCTCCTATTTCCACACTGGGAACAGATGGGGAAAGAAGAGTTGGATCCAAACAGAAATTAAAGCTGCAGTCATTATGTATGCCTGCAGAGCGACCAAGGGGCTGCAATCCTGAGGGTCTGTGGGTGACAGCACCATGTAATCACGGGTGTTTGGCACGAACACTGTTGCTTGTTTGCTCAGTAGCTATTTCATAGTGCTCACAGCTCACATTTAATGGTTCAATAAGGCTGAAAGCGCTCAGCCTCTGCTTTTAATCTCAATGCGAGCTGAGCATATAAACCCCCCCTCAAACGGTTCCTGTCCCCCCAAATCACAGAAGCACAAAGCAGCAGTGTATAAAGGAAGCAGGGATGACGGCCAGTCAGCAGGGAAAGCCAAGCCAAGCTTCCAACAGAAACCATGCTGCAGCAGATTATTCTATTAGAGCCCTAACAGCTTTTCACTGCCTTGAACAGAGAAGCCCTCCAGCTTTTCACTCTGGAAAGGCTTTTGGGGTTAATTTCCTCCTGGATGTAATGCACACTAATCCCTGCTGATGAAGGCACTGAACACAAGCCAAAGGTCCTGTTTGCCAGCAGCACGCCGCCAGCTCCAGTGCGTGTGTCGGGACACCTGCGCCCAAAGCAGGGCTGGAAGGCACGCAGCCATCTCAGGCTTTCTCAGCTTTGTGGCTCCTGTAGAAATGCTGTACAAGATGAGGCCCGAAGCGCTGCAACAGTGACATTTAGAGAAGCCTGCCACAGATGTGCAAGGAACCCAGAGTCACTCTAGGGAAGACAAATCCTCCCCCAGTTTCTTCCAGTGCTGGCGATGCTCACATCCTGCAGCAAACTCTGGGAGCAAGTAGGCAGGTGATTACCCCACACCCCTAATGGCTTTGTGTTTAGAGCACCTGAAGGCAGACCTTTAATTTTATTCATTTCTCATCTCATCCTCCCCCTTCAACATGTTTTTGTTGAACACCAGGCCTTGCTGCTCCACCTTCACCAGCAAACTGCTAACTCTAGACATCTTGCCTTGCTTATTGCTCTCGTGGAGACCTACTTAGCGAGCAAACACCAGAACAGCACACAGTGCCATCTCCCACTGTACTTTAATACCAGAGTTTAACACTAGAGCCCATTTATTATGTAAGAGCACAACTGAACTGTTCTGCTTTTTCTTTCAGCACGGGCCTTGAGCTGATGGAGGTAAATAAGAGATCGACTGGATGTTTAAAACCCACATCAGTGCTCACACAAGGACCTGCTGAGAGGGATGGGGACACGAGGACAGAGCAATGACACTGCTGCCCATCACACACAGCCCTACCACACCTATGTGCACAGCCTCAGGGCAGCAGTTCCAACACCACGTAATGGAAACAACTCACGTCTGTATGAGATCGTTCCGGGCAGCCATTCAGGATTCCTCCTATCACACTGGCTACGGCACATAGGGTTGATTTCCTCCAGATATTCCCTACCTTGGCATACGTTTCAGCCTCTCCTTTCTCCTAACTCCACACACACAGCGAGGCCGCAGCTCCCAGGGGCCACGTGTGTGCCGCTCCCCGCTCACCTGCACCGCACCTCCAGCCCCGCCCCGGCCTCCCGAGGGGCAGCCCCGCAGAGCCGCCAGAGGGCGGGGAGGGGGCGGCCGCAGCCCCGGGCCCACCGCCTAAGGGCGCTCACGGGAGCCCCGCGCCGGGCCCGGAGCCGCCGGCCCACGTGCGAGACCCGCGGGGCGCGGCCGCCCCCGATCCCGCCGTGCCAGGCCGCCACCCGCCGCGCACTATAACTCCCAGCAGCCCCCGCGCGGCGGCCCCGCGGAACCCGGGCCGTCGTCGCCGCGCTGCCCGCCGGGAATTGTAGTGCGGCCCCGCCCCCGCCTCACCATGTCTCCTGGTTGCTGAACTTCTTGGTCACCACCTTGCCCAGCTCCAGGCCCAGGCGGTCGGCGATCTTCTGCGACAGGTCCTGGTGCGAGCTCCCGCTGAAGATCTTGATGTTGGGCATGGCGGCGGCTGCGGCGGCGGGAGCGCTGCCCTCCTCCTTCCCCTCCTCTTGCGCCCCGCTCCGCCTCGCACCGCGGCCCGCTGCGGCGCTGGGATCCACCCGCCTCCTGCCAGGGGACGCGGCAAGGAGAGCACAAGCCACGCCGACCGCGGCTACTCCGCCATCTTACCCCTTCCCGCCAGCCGCGCGGGCCCTTTATAGACTCCTCGCCCACCAACGGACACGCCTTAGCGCTCTCTCATTGGCTAGATGGCCGTCGGGGGCGGGCCTCATCCCGACGATCCAATGGCGTGAAAGGTGCGGGTGGGCGGCGTTTGGCCTGCCGTACCGAGCGCCCAAACAACGGCCCTCGCTGGGGAGCGGCGAGGTGTGCGCGCGTCTCCCCAAGTGGGCGGGGCGGAGGGCAGAAAGAGGCGGATGATTGGTCGCTGCCTGTCCGCCTACCCGGCGATTGGCCAGAGAGGCCGCGGGGATGGGAGGGGGGGGGAGAGTTGGCCACGCGCTTGGCGCCCCCCCACCCCCCTGCGGCCGCCATGATGGATTCCGTCCCAGGGTTGGGAAGGGGCCGTGACGGTGTGGGTGCAACGCGCGGCAGATCCAGAGGACAGGAAAGGAAAGGCTATGGCCCTTTGCCTCCAGTTTGTTGCTAAAAATGTCTCATTTCGATAATAAAGTAATAAAACATCGGTCAGATTGGCTGCCCAGTGTTCACATGGGATGGGTGGGCATTGCTGACAGTGCGTTGCTGCCGTTATTCTCTATGAACAAGTGGTGCACTTCAGTCCGTTTTCATCTTTCTTACCATATAGGTGCTTCACAGTTCACAGCAATTTGGGTTAATTGTGAGAGAACCCCCCCTTGGCTGTGTGTAACTGGTTGAGGCTTCTCCTCAGTACAATCTCTGGTTATCCTGTGGAATAATGCATTTCTGTGTCTAGATTTCAGTGATAAAGCTCTATATTGCAAAAACCTCTCCAAGCCTCTCCTCTCTACACGCAGCCTGCAGGGGGTTTGAAGAATTTGGGGATGGATAACTTCCAGTCCTCGACATGTTTGATTCTGAGCCATTTCCTTCAGTCTTGGCTCAAACTGAGCTTTTTTTTTCCCCCTGCATTGCACATCCCTGTTCCTCCAGAGCTCATTCCTCAGCCCTGCTCTGGGAATCCCAGGCTGATGCGCATTGCAATGCACCAGCGGTGCCTCTCATGGATGAACTCTCTTGGTTTTCCTTTTGCAGTCACAGTTCTGTCATCTCCTGGGGTTGCAGAGATGGGATTGTCATACAAAAGATGAAATTAGATCCCCAATCTTCTAAATAGGGCCTCAACAACTTCTCTCATGTCACACGAAGGAGTGTTTTCAGCATCCCCTGCTGCCTCCGGTGCTGCAGCCACCAAGACTTCTTCAGAGGGTTGGACATCACGGTGGATACCAGGACAAAAGTCCATCCATCTTAATGATTTATTGTTCTTTGAACAGGATAATGAGAGGTTTTATTGAGGAGAAGCTTTTAAGCAGCCTGCAGCTAAGGCCTGGTTAAACAAAGCCAAGGAGCTTGCTCAAGGCGTTCCTTTCCTTCAGCTTTGAAGAGGGATTTACCTGGATCTGCCTTCAGCTGGATGCAGGCAGGGGTTGGGTGGCTGAAATCCAGTCTGGCTGTCAAAGGGCATTCTGGAAAAGGTCTGCAGTTCAGTAAGGCTGGATGTGAAAGTGGATGGGAGTAGTTTTAAAGTGCCACACTGAACGAGTCTTGCTTCGGTTTGACAGGCAAATGTAATAAACCAAATTACCTACTTCCAATCTAAGGAACTGTATTTAATTTCCATTTGGTTTATGGAGAGGCACTCGTTGGCTTCGGTGTTGGGAGGAACTATCCTGGAGCCTGAGCTGCTGTGTTCCCCTTTGGAAATACACTTGTGTCCACCTGCAGGGATGCTGAAAGCACAGGAGTGGCACTTCTCCCTTTTTATTTACCTGAGAGCATGGAAGTTCTCTCAGTCGGAATGGCATTGTGTTCTGCGGCCTGGGAATATATTTTCCAGGAAGTTTTAAGCGGCTCATTAACGCTACTGAATTTCACGGTGATGCCAATCAAGACAAGCGGCCCTTTTCCCTCTCTTGGCACATTCCTGCATACAATTGCTGCAATACAATCACCACCACTTCGTCAAGGTCCCATTTCCATGGACCAAGTGTTTACAGAGAGTTTTGTTTTCCTTGCGGGCCCTCCAGTTAATGAATGACACTCAGTAGGAACAGCACAACTCTGCCCTTTGGTGCTGGAATTCACCGCATCCAACACATTCACCGCTGTGGGTCAGGGCTCACCTCCACTCTTGGGCTGTTCAGATGTCACTCTCCTTTCCCATATTCTCACTTAACGATTCAGAAAATCTCATCACGGGCTCCGAGTGCATTTCTGCTGGCTGCTCATTTTCTGCTGCTTCCTTGCCTCTATCATTTTTTCACAGGGATTATTTTCAGATAAATTCCCTTTCTGCTACTATCAAACCCTCTAGGATCAAATGAGAGCTGCCTTGTTTCCGGATCCTTATTGACTCCATAGAACACTCTATTCTTTCCTTTGAAGAGGAAAATCACTTAATTGTAGGTATCCCATTGGTTCCAAATGGGTTGTGTTTAGGAATGGAGGTCACCCATACTACACAGCTACACACAGCATCACTGAACCGGAGCTCAGTTGTCAGGAAAAGGACTAAACCACAGGAAAGGACTAAACCACAGGAAATAGTGTTCCAGGCTGGATGTGGCTCTGGGCAGCCTGGCCTGCTGGTTGGTGACCCTGCACACACCAGGAGGTTGAAACTGGATGAGCATTGTGGTCCTTTTCAACCCAGGCCGTTCTATGATTCTATGATAAGAAACAGTGCAGACTTGGAATTACAAGCTCATTAAAAGTCCTGCCTGGTCCCTTTGAATATGTTCCTAATTTTTACCGTGTGATTGTGATTGCTACCCAAAAACAGAAGGATGGGGTTCAGCTGTTCCAGCAACAGGTGGATATTCTTTCTGTGCTGAAGTCCGCTGTTTAATCTCTTTGGATTTAGGAATATTTCCAAGGTTCTTTCCAAAGTGGGATTTGGTGGAACCTCCTAACGTACTCTGGGCTGTGTGCATCCACAGCTCTTTAATCTGTCTCTCATGGCTCACCTCAGGGCACACATCCAGAGAGGGCAGCACTGGGAATTCTGCTGCTTTTAGCACAGCCTGTTTGCCTTTTAATGTCTGCCTTTATAGTTCAGCTGCAGAAAACCACCCTGTTTGCTCCTTACCTGGGGAGCTGGGTGGGACATCATGCCCTGTGCAGGCTCCTTGGCTGCTAATGCCATGGAATTACCTAGCCTGACACAGAACACATCTGGAAAACAGCTTCCCAAAATCTGTACGGGTCATTTTCTAATACACTGAATGAGGATGGGAGGTGCGGGCGAGCTGGGATACCTGCACACTTTTCCCTCGTCCAAGTCAAAGCCGTGGTTGACCCAACCAGCTCTGCATTGCTCGGGATGTCTTATGCAGGAGTGCAACCCCATGCTTTAAGTGAGGATAAAATCTAGCTGTTCATCATTTATCTTTGCATTGGCACGGCCTTGAGCCATCAACTAGTAAGTGTTACGTGCATCATTGCCTGCAGGAACGCAGACAGGTGCCCAACACAGTGAGGTCATTGCATAGCAGTGAGAGCAGAATGGCGATAAAGGCAGGGATGCACCTTCCTGGCGTGTGTGCTGGAACTGCTCCTCCCTTCTCACCGGGACACCCAGCTGTCCCCAGAGCCTACACAGACAGCAGCAGCATGTAAGGAATCATTCATTTCCACTGCCATGCTGATTGCCCACTAGATGGTACTGAGAGCTCGGCACCGGCTCCAGAGCTGCTGGTGGAAGTGCCGGCTGTCTTCTCAGGCTCTCCGTGGTGTTAAAGAACCTCTTGGCTTTTCCAAGGCTTCGATCCATCCCCAGCTTTATAAATAGTCGTCCCAGTCAGTGTCAAGCACCGTTTGTTATGTCAGCATGGGGAATGGTGTGATGCGGATTAAAATAACCAGCCTGGGGGCACAGAAAGTGTGTGTGCACTGAGGCTGCTGCTATCTACACTTTAGACAACACATTCAGCCCCCGTACAGAAAGTGGCCCAGTTCCTGAGGCTGTGCGTGCCCGATCTACATCAGACTTGTGTGGTCCCTGCAGGCTGTATGGTATGCAGAGGGCAACATCAGCACCTTCTTCCCTGGTGTCATGCCACGCAAACCACGTCCCCAGTGCAACCTTACCTGTAGCTAGGAGACTGTTTGCACAGCTTTTGCATCAAACCTGCTGCTCTGCGCCCTCCTTTCATAGCCCAGCACCGTCCATACGTGCATTTCTATAGCAACAAAAGGACGGGTGTTTGCTTGTGAGTGCTTTGCACAGAATAGCCCTACTTAAAAAATAAAAAAAAAAAGACCCAACGTGCTCTTTTGGATATTAAGATGAATATATTTAATCTTTCTTGTTTGTAAAACAAGACATAAATTTGTGTATATATATATATAATTTATATATATTTTTTATATATACTATATACAGACAATAAAAAATTTTTTCCTCTGTATGAGACTGAGAGAATTATGGAGGAATGATGTAGGCATCACGGGGAGCTTGAGGAAACTTGGAGCTTTGAAATAGATAATTCGGGGGGAAAAGAATACCACAGCTCCCTGTCGGCCTTCAGCATTACTACAGGCTCTGCCCACCGTGGACTGAAATCCAAATTGGCTCTTCCACTGTATATTTGCTACATGGTTGTGGAAAGCAGGAGGCAGAAGGATCCCCTCTGCCTTGCTGACAGCAATGGCCAAAGCCCGTTATTGCACTTGGTAGAGGATGCGCACGTTAAAAAGCACATTGTGCACTTCCATAGCTCTTATGGAAGAACGAGAGATTTCAAATGTGCATATTTATTAAAAAAAAATTAAGAATAGGGATGGGAAATGATAGATCCTGTGGAGATCCCTGACCACGTGCTCAGCCAGCCTCAGGGCAAGCTCGTGGGCTTTGGCTGCCCTTTCCCCTCCTATTGTGATCTCCCCTTCAGCCTGAGATGGGTGCAGGGAGCACAGGGAGCCCTGACCCCCCGTGTGCATGAGGTGTGTTGGGTGGCACGGCGAGGTCCATGCGATGCTTAACCTTGCATTTTCTCCTCCTGGCTGCTGTGTTTTGGAGGGTGGGTGAGTGCACTGAAGCACCAGTTAAGGCGGTCTGATTGATCAGGTCTAGAAGCTAGATTGGGAGGAGGAGGGCAGCCCCCGAGGTGTGAAGGAAAGCGATTAGGAGTTGTTTTACTATTCGTCTAGAAGTAAAAAATTAAAGAAGGGAAAATCAAACAAACAAAAAACCCAACCCGACTCTGAATAAATAACCATTACGTGGTACTAAGTAACGTTCCTCATGGCAGTCAGTCCAGTGAAGACAGAAGAAGGCTCCCAGCCCCTGGCGAGGAGGGCAGGAGCAGCACTGCCTGGCTCAGGAGGAAGCCATGCCTCAGACCAACCCGACCTGGGCTCCTCTCCCATGGGCACTGTGAAAGGAAGCGGAAGGAGAGGGGCTGGGCTGAGCCTCCAAGGCACAGACCTGCTCTGGAGAATGGCATGGAAGAGGTCTCCTCTCAGCTGCTAGCCCAGCTGCTGGCTTGCAGTGGTCACACAGCTATCTGGGTCTCTGCAGGCTTCCTAGCATGAACACGGCCATCCAGCAGAGGATGGGGAACGACTCCCTGCTCACACAGCACTGAGCTGCTGCCTTTCTCAGGCAGTGCCTGTGTACAGGACTGGGCCATCGGTGCCTAAGCTGTGGGAGCAGAGCCTGCTGGGGGACCTAGCCCTGTCCTAGGAACATGGCATCCTTTCCCAAGCCTTAGCGCAGCAGCAGGGACTTGCATCCCAGAGATGCCTTCTGCTGCTAATTACATTGCATCTGTGGGCCTGGAAAACCCTGGAGGCAGAAGAGCTGTTTACGTGGCAAGACACTGGTTTGGCTCCAATCGGACCACTGCCCAAGTGAAGCCGGGCGGCATCACCTCAGTCCCTGCTCACTGCTGGTCACCACGCACCGTGACACAGGGGACAGTGCCAGCTCTTTGCACGAGGGAAGCCCAGAACCACTCAAAACCCAGCGAGCGTGGCAATGGGATGACTGTGCCTCCCGAGTGCCGGAGGACAAGCAGTGCTTGGGACCCCTGACACGCCGTCTGCACAGCCTGCAACAAGGCGTGAATTTCCCTTTCTAAACACCACCAACGTTACCGTCCCTTCTGTCGAGAAACAACGTCTCTTTCGCTGCGGACCTCAGCAGGCGTGGGCTTTCCCTGCAGACAGACAGACAGACAGACAGACATCCTCACCAGACCTACGCGATACAAGAACCACTGACACACAGCCCGGCACACACTGGCCTGTTGGCTTTCGCGGCTGGTTTACTTATTGATCAGTGTCTTTAGGGAGCGTGTGAGCGTGCTCATAACAGTGGCAACCGTGGCGGACTGGCGGGCGAGCTGCTCCACCGTCTGCTGGTGGCTCAACATTCTGGCCGTGGATTCCTCCGCCGCCCGCAGGAGGAAGGTGTAATTTCTCACCACTTCCTCCACCTTCGTCAGCAGCTCTTGGCGCTGGGACTCCGAGCGCACGATGTACACCAACCTCACGAACGTCTCGATGAGGCTGCTTAGCACCTGGAAGCTGCTCGTGATGGCGGACAGCATGTGGGTAGGGCTTTTGTCAACGGCTGCCACGCGGCGGCAGGACGCCCGGAACTCCTTGAATTTGAGGGCGAGCTCTTGCTTGTACTCAGCCAGTTGGGAGATGTAGAGTTTGCAGTCCCGGACGTCAGGGCTCACCACGCACTGTCGCAGGATGGTCAGGAGCTCGTTGGTGTCCAGCTGCACTTGCAGAAACCCATTGGGCAAGCTGTAGACGTGGCCTTGAAGGATGCTGATCTTTGCCAAGCTCCCCTCAAAAGTGGAGGTCCTTAAATCTATTTCCTGGGTTTGGCTGTCGTTGGGACTGCTGCAGGCTGTTGCATCGAGGACCTGAAGTGTTCTGCTCATCACCGGCACCATCTGGTTGTCCAGCTTCATTCCCGGCAGTATCTGCATGGGGATGGAATAGGACAGCTCATCCTTCTCGCTCCCATCATCCGCGACATCGCATTTCCTGTAGTAGAAGCAGTACCGGATGGAGCAGCACTTCTCATCCTCCACGTCTTCATCCCGCAGCTCCGCGGGACTTGGATACAGCTCCTCCTGGACAGAGAACACCGCCGAACCTTTCTGGTTCTTTTTCTCCTGTGCTATTTGGACATAGGATGGATCAGCCACCCCAGCGGCTTCCTGGATTTTGCTCTTCAGAACAGGACAAAGGATGCTGGGCTCAGACTCCTTCTGAGGGCCTTTCTGCTTGGCCGGGTAGATGTTCTGGTAGATCTCAGAGGACAGGGATGTCCTATCAGTCTTATCTAATTCACTGACACTGTAGCGACGCAAGAGCTTCTTGTACTGCGGAGCTCCCATGCATTCCCCTCGGGAAGCACACGTTGTCAAACAGGACACATCATTTTCTGGATCTGACCGGTACTCCCTGGACTCTAAGCTCGTCGATCGTATCCTCTTGCCTTTGGAAGGGCTGTTCATGCTTGTCAACCTAATGGCTTCTGCTTGCTGCTGGTCATCAGTGACCTTATCCCTGCCGTGCCTCTCCAGTTCTGGCATCACCAGCTGGCTGGGGGGTGGTCTCACCCCCCTGCAAATCCGCTTGCAGTCACAGCTGCGCCTTTGCTCCCTGGACATCCCTGGGACTTTTTGCACAGGACTGCTCCTTAGCTGGCAGCTGCAGCGCCCGGGGGCAGGAGGGTGCAGGTACTCCTGTGGTGGGAGGTCACCTTTGCTCTTTGGCTTGAGCAGCTCTTCCAGGAACTCCAGTTCATACTGCTTCACTTTCTGCAGCTGGGCCTGCCGCTCGTCCGTCTCCTTCTTCAGCCGGGTAGGAAATGTCGCAGAAAACAGGTTCCTCAACCTGAAGGGAGCTTTTGGAGCTTTGGGTTTAGCTGGGACATCAACATCTGCCTGGGTGGCCTCCAGGATCTTGTCTACTTTTTTGGAAGGCACAGTGCTGATCTGCAGGCTCTCAGACTTGGGCACCAGCTGGATTGGCCCCTTGGAATCCTCACTGGTGCTCCTAAAAATGCCAGCAGGTGATGCAGAGTGCGGATTGCTGCTCTCAGCTTTTAAGCTTTTGGCCGAACTTTCCTGTTGCATTTTCTCTCCTTGGTTTGAAGGAGCCATGTGTTTTTGAAATATGAGATTCATGACTTCCCCCCCTGCCTTCTGACCGGGCTCTCCGCTCGCTGCTTTTCCCGGGGTATCTCTATTCACCTTTTGCTGGAAGCTTTTAGAGGCAAAAGTCTTACCAGGCATCGTTTCTTCACCTCCTGAGGCAGGATGCAAAGCTTCAGTCTTACTGCTATGAGCTTCTATAGGACTCGGAGAAGCTTCACTGTACTGCTGTTGAGAGAGTTGCTGTTGCTGCTGACAGTGGCACAATGGCTCTGCAGTTAGCTGACCTCCTTTAAGTTTCAAAGGCTTGTTGCTGGCTGCTACACAGCCACCGGTCCCATTCACGGTCTTGTCTTCTTTTGATGCTGCTCCCAGTTGAGGGGCTGAGCCTTTAGCATTTGCCACTTGCTGCAGAGCAGCTGAAATGATGGCTGGAGTCACACCACTTTTCTGATCCAGGAGGAGTTTGGGGCTCGGCAGAACCTCTTTGGGCATCTTCTCTTGTAGATCCTGTGACTGCTCTCTGCTCAGTGCAGCTGTAGAATGCAGAGGTCCCTCAAAGGCAGCTTTTGTGTGGCCTGTACCTTTACATTCAGAGCCTGGCACCGGAGCCCCTCTGTTCTGCTCACTACGCTGGGAGGTGAGCACTGGCTGGGCAGCCACGGTGTAACTCTGCTCAACATTCTGCTGCTCCTGTTTGCTCTTGCAGTTGGTGAGGCTGGGATTTGGGTGAGAAAAAGCTGGCTTCACTGAGGAGCTTGTCTCCTGGCGGGTGAGGGCGTATGGAGAGGTGAGGACAGCCTGGGCAGCACAGCTCTGGATTCGGAAAGGCAAGTCCTTTCTGGCCAGGAGGTTCTCTTTGTTGATGTGCTGAGCGAGGAAGTAGGCTGCGTTCTGGTGCTGCTTCATAGCAGAGACCATCTCTGAGACATCGGTGAGCTCTGAGGAGTTGGTCTCATGGCCAGAATCCAAGGATGACTCAGGTGTGATGGCAGCCAGGACGATAAGACCTGGGGAGGGACACAAAGAAAGCCCCACAACAATGCTTGTGCCACACCACTGTGGGGAGGAGAAAGGAACCCATTGCGGCAGGAGGGCCCCAGTGCAGCAAGCAGCAGGATGCCATGGGAGACCATTTAGTCACTTCCCCCAAGTAAGAGTTAATTCGTTTAAGAGATCACTTGTCAGCACGGAGCTGGCTTGCTAGCTCCATTCACCTCTTGGCCCGGGAAGAGGTCTTGGGAAGGGTTCCAGTGCGAGTGAGAGCAGGGCTGCAGGGAGGTCTGTGGAGCAAGAAGGGAAACCTGGCAGCAGCTGCTGTGCCACAGTGAGAGGGCAGCAGAGGAGGGGAGAGCCGGGCTGCGGGGCTGCCTGGTCCAGAGGCTGCAGCATGCCCTGGGCAGAGCTCACCCCGCAGGAGCTGGGTGCCAGCCTGCAAAGGCTGAGGGACGTACGGGAGAAGAACAGAGGGAAGCATGAAGGGAAGGACGTGCTGTAGGAAAGAAAGGTTAAAAGGGAAAAAGAAAGGCACGGCCGTTCCGCTACCTGCTGTCTGCTGCGGCGGGGGATGCAGGCAGTCCTCAGAAGCAGCCAGAGCTTCCAGCGCCTGCAAGGTGGACACCAGGGCATCGTCCAGCTCCTGGGCATGGTCCCGCACCGTCCGCGTCTGCACGCTGTCTATCAGCGTGACGGGGATCTCGTCGTACAGGATGCTGCACAGGTGCCGGCCCTGCTCCTGGCTCTGCACGGCCGCCCGCCGTTTGGGGTCGTCCTCATCCGAGCTGTTGTCTCGGAAGCCGGGCGGCGGGGCGGCGATGGCGGGGAGCAGAGCCGTGGCCTCGTCCTCTTCCTCATCACTACCGGGAGGGGGGAGGGACATCAGGTCCACCATGTTGTCGCGGGTGCCGCCAGCTTTGCGCGAGGCCAGCCGGCTCCTGAGCTTGGCCTTGCAGGACTCGCAGTAGAAGTGGGCAGCGTCGCCCCGCGGGTGCGTGTCGATGGTGTGAGCCCGGGCACGGCTGGCGTGCCGCTCGCGCTCCAGGCCGTCGGGGTCACGCTCGTTGGCCACCCCGTCGTAGCCCTGGCCGGAGCTCTTGGATGTGGGGTCGGATTTGGTCCTGGGACGCGTTTCCTCGAAAAAAATCAGGTTTTCATTGATATCCGTCCTGCTCTCTCTCTCCTTCCTCTGCTCTCGCATGTGCAGGTAGCAAAAGCTGACGAGCTCCGGGTCCGAGGCGCGGGCCGCCCGAGGCCTGCGGGGGGGGGGCTGCCGGTATGGCCCCCCACGAACCCGCCCTCCTTCTTTCCAGCGTGCCCCGCCGCCGCGGGCCGGGGGAGGTGGTGTGAGTCCATGTAATCTAAAGCCAAAGCACAGCAGAGCGTCAGGAGCGGCAGCGGGCAGAGGGGAGATGAGGACGGGAGAGCTGCCGCCCACCCGGTGGGTTCCGCGTGCTCCCTGCCCTCTGTCCTCCATAAACACGGGGTGATGGAGGCATTGGCCTCCCCACCGAGCGTGGGTTATTAACACAGAGCCTGGCAAAGGCTGGCACAGCTTGATGGATGTAGGAGCAGCTGAGCCTCAGCCAGCAAAAGCCCACGGCACACCGACAGAACGCGCTGCTTCCTGGGGCTCTGCAACGACCACACAGCTAAACCATGGACATCTTATAGCGTGAAATACTATGGCGTTTAGGATGGGAAAGTCTCAACCCTAAAGCTGTTTTTTCTTTTTTTTTTTCCGCTGGGAATCGATCAGTGACATCACAGACCTGCAGCACAACCGACCACTGCCCTTTTTTGAACCGCCTTCGGATGCTGCAGGATCTCCATGTTCCTCCCTCTCCACCTCCCCACATGTCTTAAACAAGCCACAGCAAATTCCTTTAACCTTTCCTGACAGATCTGTTTCCTGACTGCATCAGCCTGCTTTCAGCTCCCGGCTGGGCTCAATCCAGGCAGGCCAGCTGAGCAAACAGCTTGTTTCTGTGCTGCACAGCAAGCTCCTCTGCAGGGAGGCAGAAGCTGGGCTGCCCAGAACAGCCAGCACCCCAACCTGGAGCTGCCTCTCCCAGCCACCACTGGGACTCAGAGGGCGATGGGAACAGTGTGTCTGCATGAGGACCTTCAGCCTCAGCCTCTCGTTTCGTGAGTGAGATGGCAAAAAGGAATTACCCTCCCCACTTTCACGTCACATTGGTCACATCGAGCTGCCACACTCAGCCACTTCTGCAGCGAGCCCAGCAGCAGGCTGCTAAACGTGATGCAGTATTGCTCTGCTCTTATTGAGCATTTGGCTGTGATGGGCTCCTATTGCTCCTCTCTGTGCAAGGCAAGCA
Source organism: Meleagris gallopavo (assembly GCF_905368555.1). Taxonomy (NCBI): domain Eukaryota; kingdom Metazoa; phylum Chordata; class Aves; order Galliformes; family Phasianidae; genus Meleagris; species Meleagris gallopavo. The sequence goes on along the minus strand of NC_139412.1, from coordinate 1,904,503 downwards.
GCTGAAACACCGCCCCAGCTGGCCAGTGGTCCAACCCCCCCTGGAGGGGCCCCTGTGTGTAGGGCTGAATTGTGCAGCTGTGCTGAGAGGCTGCCAGGGGGATGCAGGCTCCGTCTTAGCAAGTGTAAATTAAATCAAATAAATCCTAATTAAATTCATTAGCTCAACAAATTGGACCATTTGTCTCCCCAAACACACGTTTGTATTATACTGTTCATCACCTGCAATGCTAAAATTTGAATCCAAACAATCTCACTCTCGTTTATGGCCGTGCTGGTGCTCAGGGAAAGGAGTTGGGTGATAGCATGCAGTGCTGCTGCTGGTGGGCACTGTTAGCAGTGGGTTACTGGATCAAGGCAGAGAAGAAAGGACCATCCATGCAGACCTGCAGTGTGCCAGAGCTCACGTACACCAGCCTCTCCCTGCTGAGTGGGGCTTTTGCTGGCTGCCCACTCCTGAGCAAAGCCAGAATCTGTAAAATCTGTAATCCAGCTGCTCCCTCTGGGAGGGAAAGTCCTGGTAAAGAGCTGAGATAGCACCTGGCTGCTGCCCTCATCATGTGTCCTGGGGGGCTGTGGGGGAAGGAAGGGGCAGGAGGGTGAATTGCTGCAGTGGGGAGGGCAGGGGTCTGTGCAGCTCTGCAGGGAAATGCTGAGAGTGGGATTTAACTGACAGCATCCAGAGCCAACGCACATTTCTAAGCAGGACTGCAGTTCAGCAGGAGGGTTTAATGTGCCTCTGGGAAGATGGATGTGCTCTGCTCCAAGGCAAAAGCACAGAGCAGGGCTTGATGTGGTGCTTCAGATGCTGGCAAAGCCTGCCTGCAGCCTGGGGAGCCAAAGCCTGGGCAAACTTGATTTATCCCAGTGGGACTTTCTTATCATTTCTGCAGAGATGTGCTGATGACCAGCAGACCATGCTTCTGGTGAGCTGCTTGGCTCCTGGCAGCTCAGTCTGCAGCCAGACCAGGACCAGGACTGTCAGCAGACTTTGTTTTCTCCACGCTAACTAACTCACTTCAGCAAAACAGTGCCTGAGTGCCTGGCCTGAGCGTACTGGGTGTACAGAGAGAGGGGCCAGCATAAAGAGCAGGGATCCCTTGGCTCCATCCCTGTCCTACCACGCTGTCACTCCCTTTCACACTCTTCCAGCCCCCATGCTGTGACACTGCTTTCCTGTGACTTTCAAGAAAAGGGCAGGACCTACTGCATCTCCTGGTTCGGGCTGTGCTCTGTATCATGGGGCAAAATCTCACTGAGGAAAGACACTGGCTGTTATCACTGTCACTGGAAAGTGGAAAAGCACCTCCTGAATGTGCTGAGACATTCCCAGGCAAGCTGTGACTGTGGCTTCTGTGATGCTCTCCATTTCCCACTGCATTCCCCAAGCCCCACAGCCCCCTGAGGACCACCCCCAGATGACAGATGACTGGGGAGGGAGTGCTCTGACAACAGCAGCTTCATTTGGAAGCACCCTTCACTCCTACCAACGGGGACTGGGTTTATGTAGGACACCCAGAGCAGAGAGCACAGTGGCAGCTGTTAACAAGAGGCGCAGGTTGAAGACACAGAAGGAAACCATGCTCACATACTCACACCGACATCGCTGCCAGGTCTGTTCCTGGATGTGCTGTGGCTGCTGGAGGTGCCTTCCTGGTTCCTCCTGGTGTGTCCTCCTCTGGTGCCCACTCCGCATCCAGGTGCCCTCCTCACACCTCAGGGCACCAGCTCTGTTCCCCAGGGACCCTGCTAGTTATCAGCACCTCCCTTGGCTCTATCCACTTCCAGGGGACAGTTTTGGCAAACCCCAGTCAAACTGCAGCTCTTGGCATGCGGAGAGGGAGGGCACCTCCTGTCTCCTCACAGATGGCAGTGGGGAGCATCTCCAGCCACTGAGCCCGTCTTCTATGTTTCCTTACACCAAATGGAGTAACAGCATGTAACGTCCTGACTGGCTCCCATTTGAAATCCTTCTTGACAATAATTGCTGGTGATTGACAGCTGAAATCTGTCCTCAAGGAACAGAGCATCAGTGCCTGGTGGGACACGATCTGTCTGCGTCCCTGCAGCAGGCTGGGACCCTGCGAAGCTGAGACCCCAAATTCCCTTCCTGCTGCGTGAATTCAGCAGCACAACAGGGTCACCTGGGTCTGCTCTAGGAGCCACCGGAGTGACACTCAGTGCTTTGCATTTGCTAGGCAGCAGAAAGGGCCGCTGCACAGCCAGGGATTACAGCTGCCAGCTCACACTTGATTAAGTGAGAGCTTTGCAAAGCGAGGACGTTTTGCTGCTCAGAGCGGGCTGCTGGTGCCGCAGGGAGAGGAGCAGAGATGCTGGAGGAACCCATCTCCTTCCTGCCCAGAATTTGGGGGGGAGGAGGTGAGGAAGGGGCTCGCACGGAAAGCGGAGGCTGAACCGTACCTGCCTTGATAAACTGAGGTGGTGGGGGCTGGCTGGGCGGCCTGGAGAATATCATCTTCTTGGAGTCCACCAGGAGACGGCAGTAACCTGCGATCAGGCAGGCGAAGTTGGTGGCTTCGGGCCACTCCATCAGCAGCACCAGCGGCTGGAAGGCAAGAGAGGCACGGCGTGAGGCTTGGCCGGAGGGCTGTCACCGGTGTCACGGGGAGCTGGATGCCAGGAGGAGACAGCAAGGTGCACACCTGTGCTCTGATCACAGAATCACAGAATGGCACGGGTTGGAAGGGACCTCAAGGATCATGAATCTCCAACCCCACCAGAAATCTCCACCGCATCCCCACAGTGCCGCACTGCGGATGAAAGAGGTGAGAGCTGCTGTGTGCTCCCTGCAGGGTCTGTGGCAGAACCCTGATACACTGGGTGTCAATGCTGAGCCCACCTGCAAGCACCAGCATTAACCCCCGGGCCCCGGAGGTTCTGTTCAGTCTCCAGGTGCCAGAACCCCAGGTTCACTGCAGGCACCACACTGCTCTCCCATACACCAATACGTCTGCATCCACTGAGCTGCAGAAGGGGCAAAACTCCATTTCAGCCCCCTCCCCCCCCCCAGGCTTTGAGCCTGTGGATCTTACTTAAAAGTAACCCTTCAGAAAATTCAATTTGTGCCTAGGAGCAGATGGTGTCTTCTGTTTTGGGAGAGCATTGATTCGCACGCCAAAAAAGGTCTTTGCTTTCAAGAGAGGAAAAAAAACCCAAACAGATGCAATGTCACAATGCAGTGCAGCCGGGCACGAGGCCGCCAGCCCCACACCACATCCCCATGGGGTGGGAGGAAAGGAGTCCCTGCCCGGCTGCTGTGTGAAGTGAGGATGAGAAATAAAGCGACAAGAGAAATAAAGGAGCTGTGCCATCACAGAGAGCAAACCCGAGGTGACACGGCTCAGAGGGAAAGGATTGAGGCAGAAGGGAGGGATGAGGAGGCAGCATCCAGCGGTGGGGAGGGGGGTGCCAGCTCTGAGCCCAGCTTTGGGCTTGACAGAAGTGATGAAAGGTAACCACGTGTTCCAGTTCCGCCAGATGAAACCTTCCTTAAAACAAGTCCTTCCTACCCGGGGCTGAGCCTCCTGGGTTGTTTTCAAGCCATCTGTTGAATGAGGAGACATTTGCACATTTTTCCCCCTCTGTTATGCAGCAGTGCGAGAAATGAGATCGAAGCAAACACGGAGATGAGAGCAGCAGAGGCTGACGTCCTGCACCTGGGGCTTTGCTGGGGCTCCTGTGCCATCCCTTGGGGTGGTCCTGCAGGGCAGGCTGGGTGCTGGGACCCTGCCCCATCCTACCGTGCCCTTGGGATGAAGGCAGTTCTACACCACACCGTGAGCATTCAGAACACCAAAGAGCAGATCCACTGTGTGAGACGCAAGTAATGGTTCACCTCAGTCCCATAACGGGCCACGAAAAGGAGTGTGATTTGGGGAGAAAGCTCCTTCTACCTCTCCATCCGTAACGGCAGCCTGAAATTATTCACGTTTTGATCTTTCACTCATACTCACATTCTGGATTTTCCAGTCTTAATGAGCAAAGGGTGTTTTTTGCCCTGAGTTTCCTGCTTGGCAACCAATCTCTCCACAAAATAAAATAAAATAAATTTATCCTGGATAGCAGAGACAGGTTCTGCATTAGCTTATTAAGGATATGGCACTTTTCCTATTACGCACCGCCTTTAAATCAAAGAAGGTGTCCTGAAGGGTACCCTCTCATTCAGACAAAGGTGAAGGTATTGTAGAAGAATGCTCGGATGGAATTTTATGGCCAGGGTTGTGCTGGAGGACCGTAACAGCCCTGACGTTTCAATTAATTTATGAGCCGATCCTATAATAACCCTTAAGCTGATGTGTGTTTCCTGTTAATCTCCCCCTTTTCTCCACACATCGGGTCTTACCCCGTGCAGCACAGGAGAAAGTTGCGAAATGAATTTACATAATTTATGTTCCCTGCTTACCCACGGTGTTCTGCCAAGTTTGTGTTTAATAACACAGCACCGGGGCCTAACGAGACAGCAGTCAATTTCTCACTTGCACACGACCTTCCCTTCCCTCCCCTTACGCATTATTAACTCAGCTCTATCGTTAAGGGGCTTGCTGTGATTAGCACCATTATTTCTCATCTGCTGATCAATACAGCTGCGTGTGCATCACACGAGTGGCTCAGTGCTGCTCTGGGTACCTCTGCGCTGCTTCCCCCCGGATGCCCAAGGTCGGGCTCCGTCCGCTCTTCTTCCTTTTAACAAACAACTCAAGTTTGGCTTTGCAGCCCCTGTGCAGCCATCTCCTGCCTGCAGCTCATACCCCTGTCAGCTCCCACCCCCCCCCAAGCCAGGCTGATGCTGCGGGCTGCTGCCTGCTCACCGTTCAATGCTGCCCAAAGGGCTCTGCGTGCAGAAAGCATCGCATTTGCAGCTCCCCACCCCAGCACTGAGACAAAGGAGATCTCAGCCTCGCGGCTTTCCGGAACGCTTTAACGCAATGAGAACTAATCAGATTAATTTAGCTTTGGGAAGCAGAGCCTGTAGGTCTGGCATCACTCTAAAGCTTCGCTCTTCGCGTGGATGAAATCTGATGGCTCCGCTCGCTGTTTGTGCAGCTCAATGGGGTTCCCCTTGGATTTCACACCAGCAAATGCACAGCCACCCCCGCCAGCCCCAGCACTCCCCTTTTTTGGAGGGCAGAGCGGGGCCATGCGGGAGGGCAGGAGCAGCCCTGCCATGAGGGAAGCCAGGCAGGCTGCAGCTGGACATGCGCGGTGATCTTTTGTCTCTGTCGCAGCCTGGAAGCACGCCTGGTACCCCTGGGATGCTGAAATCAATAGCCAGATTCCAGGCACGGCAGCAGCTGGGGGACACTTCTGAATTAATTTTTCCTTTGTTTTCCTCTGCCAAGCCTTGATCCTGGCTAAACTGGTGGCTGGTCCTGCTGGGAGATGCGAAGCCAATTACCCCCGTGCCTGTAATTAAACGGTGTGGGCCAGCAGCCAGACGCCATGCAGCTCCAGCTCTGTTCTCGAGGGGTTCATCCTCACCAGTATCAATCCTGCAACGGCTGGAGCTGTGTGGGCAGGGCTGTGGCCAGCAGCCAGGGGCTGGATGTGGGGAGATGGCTCTGATGTCCCCAGCTGCCCCTGTGCCCCACCACAGAGGGGCTGGGAGGAGCGTGAGGAACCCCATGTCCCTGCCCTTTCCAGGGACATCCCAAGAAGTGCAAAGCCCAGCCCACCAAACCAAGCATTAAGTGCATACAGACCACAGGAGGCCTTCAGTGCCACCACCTTGTCCCCAGCAAATCTGCAAGTGCCAGAACCAAGGCTCAACCCCAGCAAGTCTGCACTGAAACCATTCCTGGGCCTTGCAGCACAGACCCTGGGGCTTTCCACCTGCACCTCTGCTCCTGCCAGCATCTGGTCCCCCTCTGTCACTCCTCTGCTACCACTGCAGCTGCGAGCAGTGAAAGGGAGCAGAGCAGAGGCACTGCTGGGCTCTGCATCCAGAACAGACTGAAGCACCAACTGAAGCCCAGGATGGAAAAGCTCCAAAGCAAAGCTATTACTACCCAGTGCATTATTTATAAGACAAACACCATGTTTCCCCCTGAAGTAAACACGAATGGTTTGTGATCTCCTCGAGCCCACTTGTTGCCTGGAAATCTTCCCCAGCTCCTTCCTGGCCAGCAGGTCTGAGCTGGGGATGCAGGTGAGGGCGATTGGGTGGCATTAGCTGTGGGCTGCTCCTTGTCCTGGCCCCTTTTTTAACACACAGGATCAGCAGCGCAATGCCAAAACCCAGTGAGCAGCTGTGGTGGATGCAGTACAGACCCAGGCTGCCCACATCCTGCCTGTGGGGTGTCCCTGTGTGATGTGCAGAGCTCCCACGTCTCAGGGATGTGGGGCAGATTCCACTGCAGGTCCCCAGCGGAGTGGGGCCCTGACTGACAGCACAGCCCTCTGACAGCCTGCAGATCATGGAGGAAACAGATTTATTTGCAACCCCATGCTTTAGCCAGCGACACAGTCTGTACAATAGAGTAATTGCAGTAAGCAGATTAGTGCTTCAAGGTAATGATCTTTTTGCCAACTTTTCTTAGCCTTCCTCATCCATCTCTGTCCCCAGTAGGATTAGCATATGCCTCATTTCGGAGCAGACATTCTGGCTTTAAAACCCAGCCCTTTGCATAGCGCTTAAATGAAGACAGATAGCAGCAGGCTGTGCCCTGGTGAGTGCTGCTCAGCCTCACCCACAGCCTGCTCTCCCCTGCAGACACAGGCAGGGGGGGTTTGGATCTGGGGGCAGCTGGCTGTGCTTTCTCAGGGAGATAAAGCATCGTGTGTACGTGCCCACGGGAAGGTGCATGGGAGAGCTGCCATCTCTCAAGTGCAAGGTAGACGGAGGGGATGTGGAGAAAGGCTGCTCCTCCAGCAGGCACAGACCCACATCCCCTCAGGTCCTGTCCCTGTGGCACAGGCAGGGCCAGGAATCCTTTTTATCACTGCGATAGGAAAGGGCTCTTTGAGACCCCAGAAATCCCCGAGCAGCCACTGCAACAACCAACCCACACTGCTGCTCCCGGCCCCTATCCCCCACTGCCGGTCCCCGTGATGCCCCATTGCCCACCTTGGCATCCAGGATGCTGGTCTCCACCCGGGCCACCCCCTGGTTCTCCCGGAACAGCTGGATCTTGCTGACCTTGCTGAATTCTGACAGCACAGTGGTGAGGTTGGTCTTCAGGTCGATGACGTGGCTGATGCCGTGCCGGGGGCCCACCAGCAGCGTGGTGGCTGGCTGCTTCTCGTCCTGGGTGCACGGAAAGTGAGACAGACAGACAGACAGATGTGAATAAACGCACCCCTGGGCCAGGGCTTGGGGCAGAGCTAGCCCTGAGCGAGCAGCAGCACCAGGACCCCTCCCCGAGCCTCTCTGCAGAGCTGACAGCAGCACACATGGTGCCAGGGCCATTTCAGTCTCCAGCACTGCACTGTCTGCATGAAATATTCAGGCCTGCTGGTGTCACTACAGCAAAGTAAGAGCATGTTACAAATCTGCCTGATCTGACACCGCCGCCGAGGGAGGGGAGCAGAGGAGGGAGCGAGGGACTGAATGCATTTAGAAGAGAAGAAAGACTGAAGGCTTGGTCGGAAATAGAGATCTTTCTTGTTCTGCTCTGCCCAGCGAGGATGCTCTGTGGAGACCCGGAGGTGAGGAGGAGCTGGGCAGGCTGGTGCAGAAGAGAATAAGGGAATATTTTTTTTACCACTCAGGTTGCGGTTCATGAGGCTGGATATATGGTTCAGCTCCCAGCCTGGTTCACTCAGCAGGCTCAGAGGCACAGCTTTGGTGTTAGAGAGGAAAGAAAAATCTAGGCACCTCCACAAGAGGCAGTTTTTCCAATGCTTTGCACCCAGGCAGGGTTGGGGGCATGGCTCCAGCCACAGAACTAACGAGATACAGTGCGGTTATTAACCAACGCAATATGGCGTGTCCTTATTTCTTAGGAGCTCTGAGGCACGGTGGAAAAAACATCCATCAAAGACTGCAAGAAATTAAAGCTGGGGGGGCAAAGCCAGGGAGCTGCTGAGCACTTGGGTGGGGGTGGGAGGGGAGGATGGCAGACTTGGCACTTACATGGAGTCCCCTGGATGGGAGGTGGAGCGAGAGATGGAGATGGAGAGGTGAGGCAGGCAGCGAGGAGCCTATGCAGGTCCTCTGTTCTCCTGTTTGGCTTGGTGGCTTTCCTCCTGCCATGGAGAAAGTGAGGTGGCTTGGGTGAGAGGTGAGGATGGCTCTGATGGAGGTGAAGGAGGAGTGAGGTGACAGCTTGAAGAGCCACCAAGCAGCAGTGGGACTGGGCTCAAGGGGGGTGGTGAGGCTGGATGGGCTATTTCCTGCTTGGACAAACAGGGGACGGGTGGCCTTGGCCAAGGATCACTCTCATCCCAGTGAGAAACCAGCCTGCCCAGTGCCAGAGTGCTGCAAAGAGCATCCCAGCCAGATGGTGTGGAGGGATGTGGGTATGGCACTACTGCAGCTGCACAGAGGTGCCAGCACCTCCCAGCCCAAGCTACCCTACCAGTCCCACGGTGCTGAAGAGAACCCCGGCGAAGGTGGGCAGCTCGTTCAGGATCCTCAGGTACTGCAGCTTTGCCTGGGCAGTGGAGACCTGGCCAAACACATCACACCGGCCATCACCACCAGCTCCGTGGCCACGCTGCCCCCCCACCGGTCACAAGGGCTCACCTTGGTGCCTCCAGGCTGGTTCTGGTGGGCTTTGAGCTGCTGGGAGAGCGATTTGCGGAGGCTCTTCTCCTTGACAAGCTGCAGCAGGGAGGGAGGCAGGAAGGGCTCCAGACCCCACTCCTTCCTGTGGGAAGATGTGAGGATGACGGAGACTCAGGGCTGCCCAGCTGGGTCACCCCACGCACTGAGGGGACAGGGATGGGGTCCCCCCACACGCAATCTCCCTCTATCTGCACCCAAGGAACTTCGTACGGACTGAAGACCACCGGGCAGTAGTGGCAGGGCTGAGCCACGGCTGCGAGGCTGGGTCTGCACAGCCACAGTGGCTTCTCCTTGCCTCTGATGCCAAGTGGGAAATCAGCCCGGGTTCCCATGGAGATGCTCCTGGCATGCATCTCCCCCAGCCCTGGCAAGGCTGAGCGCGTGGGCCCTGCGTGCTGCGGGGAGCGGGACTCACTCCACGTTCTTGAGGGAGACCTTCTGGCTGGGCCGCGTGGCCGCCACGGTGATGTAGATGTGGAGGGCAGCCAGCCCCAGCAGCATCTCCGGCTTGGGGTCCATGCCAAAGCGCTCTCTGATCACGTCGTTGCGGCTCTGTGGTGAGGAGAAGTGTCTTCAGAGACCCACGGGGACGGGGCACCTGCCGCCCTCCGCTCATGGGGAAGGAGCATGTTGAGTGCGATGGGGGGAAGCGCTGCGAGGGCGTCCCGGTCCCTACCTGGATGTAGAGGTACTCGAAGGCTGCCGGATCCCTGCGCAGCAGTTCCACTGGGTCTTTGGGGAAGAAGCTGACACGGAAGAGGCACCTCATGCCGTGGTAGTGCGTCCTCTGCACAACCTGGAGCAGATTGGGCAGTGAGCCCACGGCGCAAGCCCTGAGCTCCATCCTTTGGGAGAGGAACAACGCCGTGGGCTGAACCACCCCGATACCCTCCCGCCCCCAGAGGCTTACGTGGGCCAGGGGCTGCTTGTCCTGGAGCAGCAGGAAGCGATGGTTCTGCTCTGGGCTCGAGTACTCCAGGACCAGGGCGAAGTGCTCGATGTGCCTCAGGGACAGGCGGTCCTGCAACGTCACCATCACGTCCTGCAAAAGCCACAGATGGGCTTGGGTGAGAAGCAGCAGCTCCCTCTTCGCAGGGGGCTGCATTATGCATTGCATCAGCATGGCTGCTGCATGGTGGCGGCCCGCAGGCAGCTGAGTTCTGCCACCATGCTCGTGCAAGGAAACAAAAGGCTGAGAAAAATGGAGGAAAATGGGGAAGGGAGTCATTGATGCTGTGCTGGGGAGGGGGGGGACCCACCTTCACGGTGGTTCGGCCATCGAATGTGAAGGACTTGATCTGCCCGTTCTCCAGGAAAACTTTCAGCACGTTGGGAATGAGGAGGAGAGCTTCCTTCTTCAACATGTCCTGGAGGCAGGGGAGCAGGAGGAGGCAGAAGGAACAACTGTCAGTGATGAAGCATTGATGGCATTCTCTGCTTCCCCGAGTCTCCACGCTCAGAGGCACATTTCCCTTGAAAACCCATTGTCTCTGCGGAGTGTTTAACAGCACAGAGCTCGAGTGATTCAGCACTGCCTGATGGAGTCACCTGCCTGCTGCCAGCAGCAGTGGGAACCCAGCAGTGTGTTGGCCAGGCACATCCCAGTGGGTGTCAGAGCTGCCCGGCAGGAGGGAGTGCTGGGGGAGCTCAGGGCCGACCCCCCTTCCCAAACCCCTTTCCCAGCCCCCACCCCTGCACAGGCAGAAATGCTCCGGCCAGCTCACCCCTCAAGGGAGCTCCTTCAAAGCCTTTTGCCCTGGGCTTGGAGCCACAACCCTTCCTTGGGTGGGTGCTGGCACTGCCCAGTGCCACTGATGGGTGTCCAGAGGACCTCGAGTGGGAGCAGCTTTCCGGGGCAGCCTTTGGGGCTCCGTCACAGAGGGGGGCAAGGGGAGAACAGCAAGCAGCACTTACTGGGTTCGTCTCGCCGACCGTCACCTGCTCTGAAAAGCGGACCTTGGCCGGGTTGGACCTCAGCTTTGCTTTCTTGGCTGCGCTGATGAAAGCGGATTTGGGGGACTGGAAAGAGAGCGCGAGGTAAATGGGTGTAAATGGCCCCTGCTCCCATGATGGGCTCCATGGGGCCCCCGCTGCCCGCTCTCACCTGGTGTGTGTGCAGGACCGTGAGGATGATGAAGTCTTTGGCCTTCCTGCGACAGAAAGGAGAAGTGAAGGAGGACGGCTTTGCTCAACATTCGGCCATGGCGAGCGCTCAGCCCTCCCAGGGAGGACGATGGACAAGGTGCTGCCCTCACCTGACGAGCTCAATGAACCTCTCTCTGGGGGCTTCGCTCACGTCCTCATCGTTGATGGCCAAAATCTGGTCTCCTGGCAGCAGTTTGTCCTCAGAGGGGCCACCTGCAGGGAGAGAGGGTCAGCACTGGTCTGGCCCAGGGTGCTACTGCCAGCCAGAAGGGGGGAGGGCAACCACCTCCGTAGCGTTTATCCCCGTACGTGGGCATGGAGAGACTCTATGGACTCACCAGAGGGGACAGGAACGTGGGGAGGGGGCACCCCCAGCACACCCTACCTGCTGCCACCGATCGCACCACCACGGGCCTCTCACTGCCGGCCACAAAGCCGAATCCGTAGCGGGGATGGCGCAGGACCGTCACCTGTCGGAGCGTGTCCGAAGGCAGCTGCCCACATTCCATATCATCGCCACACTCCTCCGGCATCACATGGCTGCAGAGCACAGGGGGGGAAGCAGGATGTAACACACATCTGCTGCAAAAGCTGCTGTCCCTCCGAGCCCCGAGCCCCTCACCATCCAGAGGATCCTGCCAATGGCAGCTCGGCGGGTGGCACCCTGAAGGTCCATCACCTCACCCTGTCCCATCCCAGCATCTCATCCCAGCAACTCTTTCTGTCCTTAATCTCAGATGCCCCCATGCAGACCCTTGCAACCTTTCGTCCAGGTGGAATCTAATCCTAAAAGACCTGGATTAGGGCAGGCTCAGCCCTGGCTTCTCACAGAACTGGGTCTCCATCACCGGCCCATATCCAGCTGGGGCTGTGGCCGTCAGCGAGCAGGGAGCAGAGCTGGCGTGGGGCAGAAAACCTAAGAGATGAGCATGCTGCTGTGTCTGTGCTGCTCACTGCTCGTTCCTGCCCAGACTATTTAGCCTGCTTAAAAAAGATCCTTCCCGGTCCTTTTTGGCAACACGTCAATTGTTCCGTCTCTTATCAGTTTAGGGCTTGACGCATCACCAGTCTGATCCAATCTGTCTGCATTTCTGACAGCCTCCTCCTGCTGCCAGCGCTGCGTGTTGGACCAGAGGGCACGGAGCAGCACCAGGGCACACACTGGCAGCCAAGCACCCCGAGGCTCTGAGGGAGCAGCTCTGGCTCCATCCCAGGGTAGGAACCGCAGAGAGGACGTGGTGCTCCTGCAGGAGGTCCCAATGGGATGCAGCATCCCAACTCCCCCTCCGTGGGCTCTGTGCTGCCTCATTAACTGCTCTGCTGTTCCCCATGAGCATTTCAAAAGAAGAAAAAAAAAAAATAAAACAACCAATAATTGTGTGAAGCGCACAATTCTGCCAATTTTCCTAAATGGACTTTATCCAAAGCCATTGTCTGCTGCTGAAAAGTCTGTTGAATGTAACGCTGCATCTCCGGCACGCCTGGCAGAGCCAGGGAGGACGCCTGCAGTTTGCAGGGAGGGAGCAGGCTGCGGGAGACAGCAGAGCTGCTGGGCTGAGCAAAGCCCTCCCTGTGCTGCCCCAAACCTCCCCCAGCAGCCCCCAGCCTCACCCTTATGACCCCCAGCAGCACGAGGGCCTGTACTATCATCCGATGGTACAACTGCAGGCTGGAAACACAGGGATGCTCAGCACAACTGGAAACTGAGGCAGGGGTGTGCAAAGTCATCAGCTAGTCCTGCAGTCCCAGCTGTGCTGCTAAAGCTGTTGGGTCCCCAGACCTGTCATGGTGCATGCTGTCTGGCTGCAAAGTGGGAATTCTGCATCACCCCTTGGCCTCAGTGCACACATCAGCCCTGCTAAGCCTGCAGCTCCCAGACGAACAGCCACCGAATTACCATCAGAAAAAGGTGAGCAGGGAAATCTCTGCAGCTTAAAAGGACAAAAGGAGAAAAGCGCGCCTCATTCCAGCCATAACCGGGTCTGCCATCCAGTGTTCAAGGAAAGAGGGGAATAAAGCTCTGATACTGACAATAAAACTCCTTTCCCGAGCCCTTAAGCTGCTCCTCTCCTGATAAGACTTTGATGCTGCAGAAGCATTACCAGGAAATTAAATAAAAGAGGACCGGTGTCCTCGTGAGCACGACTTATCTGCCCTGGCAGAGCAGCAGCAGTGGGCACAACACGCCTGTCCAGGACCCCAGCTCTGAGCACCCTTCCCATGCTGGGCTGAGGGCACAGCACTTGCTTGCCCTACACCACAGTGGTTGCACATCACCAAAGGACCTGCCTTCAGCTGCCACACACCTGCCAGCACTGCTCATTTCCCCCACAGATACAGACAGAGGCGATGTGTGCATTTCTCATTTCCTACTACGATAAATCTCTGCTCCCTCCAAGGACTTTCTACCTCTGCTTTTAGTGCTGACCAGCAGGACGAGGCATCAGAACAAAGCAGTGCCTGGTCTGAAGCAGGCTGCATCTGCACTTGCACTGCATGCCAACAGCATGGCACCATGTGGAAAACACGCTCTGCAGCTCAAGGAATAGTTCCTACTCACCGCCACTGAGGAAAAAAAAAACAAAACCAACAAAGCTCTTAAAACAGGCTGGGAGCACTCAGATAGATGTTCACACCAATTTGGTTCAAGTATTCTCTAAATTAAACAAATGCTAAAGTGTTTGGCTGGCTCTGGCCCAATGCACAGAGCACGGGAGAAGTTCCCCCTCCCATGCCCAGCTGTGCCGTGCTGGCAGACCCCTCTTGTCCCAGACGGAGGGGGCAGAAGCATCGTGGCATGCAGCAGGGTGAGCAGGCATACCTGCATCCCCAGCTCTGGGTAGGCAGCAAGAAAAAGGTGGGAGGGAGAGGTTCTAGCCCCTCTCTAGTAGCTGGGTGGGTGCACACTGCACAGACGGAGCTCCAGGCCTGGGTGCCAGCTCTCCTCCCCCTTCCTGTGCTGCCACAAACACCCGAGAACAAACAGAGCCTTTGGATTCCCGTCCCTCCTGCTGCAGAGCTCTGCCCGGCTCCTCCATCTGCCGGGCTGCAGTTGGTGAACGGCTTGTGAGGCACGTGGGATCCTGAGTGTGTGTGGAAGAGGCAGGAAATGCCATGGAATGGGCCAAGAGCTGTTTTACGGGGAGCATATGGCAGCTCCAGCCCTGCACGCTGGTCTCCAACCCAGAAAGAGCCCACAGCACTCCTGCAGCTGGGGACCGGCAGGCGGGGCTGGATGGGGACAGCTAAAGAAGGCAGTGACCCAAGCTTCATGTCTGAGTTCTACAAGGATGCTGCATGTGGCCCTGCCACATGGCCTGGAGCTTCGGTACCCCACGTGCTCTATGATTGCACCTTTGGTGTTAGGGAGCAATTTATAAACCAGCAGAGCTCTTCACAAGGGCTCACCAGGGTCAGCATCACTGCTGGAGCCGGGTCTGTACTGGTACAGACTTGTGTCAAGCCAGGTGCCAGGTGGCGACTGTTCCAAGGGAGAAATGCTTGGGTTTTTTAGGGCAGGAACAAGCAGGCGGCGAGCAGCATCCCCTGGAGCTGCCAGAGGAGCCAGCAGGGCAGCCAAACGCAGCTGTAAATAAGAAAGCAGCAGACACAGCTCTCTGCTGCTCAGCCTGCAGCTTCATAAATGGTACTGGCATCTGGGCGAGAGGCAGAGGACAGGAGGGAGCTCTGCCAGGTAGGAACTGCAGGAGCTGTGAAAGCACTGAGGGTGATGAGAGGGGAAGGAGATGGGTTCAGACTCCTCACCTCCCCAAAAGGGAGGTTTTGCCTGCTGCCGCCTGGTGCAGAAGGGAAGTGGGAGAGGAGCCATTCCCATGGTAATTAAGACAAAATACAGCCAACAGAGATGGCTGCACCCAACCTCCAGAGAGGTGCAGGTCAATAGAAAAAACAGCTACTGCACAGGGAGAGGCTGCACCAACACGAGTGCTGTGAAGTCCTTTGGAAACATACAGAAGCGTTACAGACGATGAGGAGAGCTGCCCCCACGGCACCTTGCAAAGGCAGATGTCCACAAACAGCATTTTCCCCCACTAAGTGAAAGGCTGGGAGAGGAGATGCAGGAGAGGGAACGGAAAGGAGGCTGTAAAGACAGGCCGACCCCGGGCAGGGAGCCAGCACCACATGGGAACGAGAGGGCATCAGCACAATAAGGTTTAAAACATGCAAAAAAAAAAAGGCCTTTGCCACCCAGCCTGGAACTCACCGCCCTGAGATGCTGGGGGGGGCTGTAAATTCAAGTGGGTGTGAAAAGCAATTTCCAGCTACTACAGCCCTGAGGCTCAACATCTGCTTCTGGAGCTGCTGCACTACTGCGTGCCAAAACCCGGGGGGATTTTCCAGCAGGATGAGCCAGCAGGGACGACCCCCTCCCCACGCCTGCCCACCAGGTGTGTACCCACCTGCACGTATCTGGCTGCTGCCGGGGGCTCCTCGAGGCGCATGCGAGCGTGGCAGGGATGTGGCCCCACGTGCACCAGTCCCAGAGCTTTCACCAAGCAGCTGTGCCCAAGGGCAGGTGCTGGCTGGTGGCACCACGGGGCAGATGGACCCTGCAAGGGCAAAGAACGTGTGTGTGAGATGGTGACGCACGGGGACAAGCCGGCATCCCGTGCCACCTGTCTGAGTGCCTCCCATAGACACCAAGCTGCCTCATCTGTGTGGGTTTCCACACTGCTGCAGACCTTGTTTTCCTATATATGCAAATTGCTTTCATCTGGGGGCTCCCAGCGTTTTCTCCTCCCATTCTCCTTACGATTTTTGGCTATTTAAGAGATTTTGTTCTCCTCAGACAAACAGAAGCACCTTGCCGAGAAGAGGATCAAAGCAAAATTTTTCTGAAACACTATCAGGAGGCAGGGGAGCTGCTGCCACCAGGCTGCCAGCAAAACCCTTCCACTATTTAAAAGGGGATTATAAACAGAAGGGGAATCAACTTTTTACAAGGGTAGATGGTGATAGGACAAGGGGAAATGTTTTTAAGCTCAAGGAGGGAAGGTTTAGATTGGATGTCGGGGGGAAGTTCTTCACAGAGAGAGTGGTGAGGTGCTGGAACAGCTGCCCAGAGAGATGTGGATGCCCCGTCCATCCCTGGATGTTCAAGGTCAGGTCGGATGGGGCCCTGGGCAGCCTGGTCTAGTACCAGATCTGGAGGTTGGTGGCCCTGCCTGTGGCAGCGGGGTTGGAGCTTGATGATCCTTGAGGTCCCTTCCAACCCAAGCCATTCTGCGGTTCAGAGAAAACCCACTGAGCAGATCCCAGCTGGCTGCGTGGGGCCGGGCTGTCCTGGCTGGGGCTGAGATGCTGCCTTGGCTCCAGGGATGAAGGCAGCGCTCCTCTTCCCCCTGCCAGGCAAAGGCACCGCCCTCGCCATCCCCACTGATAACCCAATTTCCAGGCTCCCTCCTGCAGACCGGTTGCCCAGAGGGTACCCCACACATCCCCTGGTCGTGGTTTTCCTTCTCCCTTTCCCCTCAGGTCTCACTCACTCACTCACAAGGTGGTGTGGATGCGCGGCGCTTGGTGCTCGGGGGGCTGCAGCGGGAGGCTCAGACGTGGCACCTCTCTTGGTGGCTCAGGCAGCAGCGTCTGCAAAGAGGGGAGATGGCCCTGTGTCACCAGCAGTGCTGCTGGCAGCCAGCCCCAAGCAGTGGTGACCAGACCTGTGGGCTGCCAGCCATGTGCAGGTGCCTGAAAGGTTCGAAGGGACAACCTGGTACAAGCTTTTAAGGGTAAGTTTTGTTCCCTTCCAAAGATAGAAGGGAGAAGTTGGTTTCCAGCCCTGCCACTGTGAATCTGAGCGCAGCATTTTCTCCTCCCCTCCGAGATCCTCCCCTGGTGGCAGTGGCACCCCGGGGTGCTCAGAGGCATTTTTCTCTCTGTGATGACTGTGGGAACACAGCAAACAGGCAACACCGGGTTAAAAACAAACAGAAGGGGATTAATGAGAGACAAGCAGTGAAACAGAATTTGCAGCACTTTTCTCCTTTGCTCCCTCAGCAAAGGGTAACGCGCGCTTTGGGTGAGATGCAGTGCAGACAATGCCAATTTCAACCTCATCGACCTTCATGTTGTACAAAGCTGGCTTTCTGGAGTGGCTGCAAACAAACAGCTCAGCCACGATGGGGAGCAAGGCAGCCTGCCCCACGCAGGGCACCGTCAGGGTATGTCAGTACCCTTTCCTCTCCCTTTTCCTCATTTTGCTCCCCCACGTGTGCTGGATGTGAAGCAAAGGACCTGTGTAGGAGCTGGTCCAGAGAAGGATTTGCGGGAGGAGCAATTTATGACTGCGTATGAAGTCCAGGGGGGAGTTAAATAAAGGGTGGAGAGTTATGGATCGCTTCTATTCCATTATCGAGAGGGCACAATCTGTCTGAATGGGAAGATTCAGGAGGCTGTCAGCCTGTCTCTCCCAGCGTGGCAGAAAGCGGCTTGAAAATCCAATCACCCGCCTTCCTTCAGGCCCTCCCGAATCCCAGGACTTTCACTCGGGATTTACAGAGAGCAATTTGCTCAGCTGACAGCTTGCCAGGGCTTTAGGGGAGCGCTGCTTCCCTCTGGCACAGCGCAGCGCATAGAGGGAAGGGCTGCAGATGAGCACTGTCCCCATCCCCGCATCATCGCGGGGCCACCTGGGGCTGAATGCAGAAGCCCCTGAGATAGGATCACCTCTCTGCCTCTGCCAATGCTGTCCCTTGAAAGGAGAATCTGCTCCTTGCAGAGCCAGCCTTGCCCTGTGCAGGGACGGACAGCAGCCACCGCTGTGTGTCCCATCCTGGAGCGGGGCTGAGGGGACGCCTCTGTGAGCGATGCCAAGCTGAGGGGTGGCTGCCATCGGCCCCAACCAGCACTACAGAGACAATCACAGCACACGAGCTCACTGCCCACCCTTGCTGGGAGCCCTTCTGATGCTCCCAGGCTCAGTAAAACCCTTGAGCTGATAGCAGATAAAGGCGACATCACCAAAAGGCACTAAAAGAGGGAAGGGGTGGGGGGAGCTTTGAGCACGACATTTCTGCCTGGGGCTGCTGGCGTTTCCAGCAGAGAGGCTTACGGTAGACTTGCTTATAATCTCTTTACAACCTGCAACGAAGCCGTCCCTGGAGCAGGCTCAGTAACACGGCGTACGTCCCAGGTAGCCAGCTCTATATTTAGAGGCACAGTCACCCACGCACACTGTGTTCCACACGTGGTGTGTACAAACGTTGCACCGAAACGTTGCAGCCTCGGGAGACGGCGTCTGCCTGTTTGTAGACAGGAGGCAGGCACAGCTCACCAGCAGCACGGCTCCTCACCCACCCACCACCATCACACGGGCACACGGAGCTGCTCCTGCGGTGGCACGGATGCCCACGGTCCCCAGGGGATGCACACACACGTGGTCCCCCAGGGGGATGCAAGGCTCCAAGGGATGCAGGCACGCCCAGTCTGTGTGTGGGGCACGTGGCTGTGGTGCTCATGAGATGCGGGCACAGCCCCCTGTGGGACACAGCTGGCCCTTTCCCTGCTCTCCATCACACAGCACATCCGCTCCCTGGGTAGGGAGACCCAGAGACAAGTGCAGGAGTGGGAAACACAACCTTGCTTCCAAACCCACAGCAAACTCCAGGGGCCTCCAGGCACTCAGAGGCCAGCACCAGCCTGCGGCACACGTCCTGACCCAACGACCAGAAAGAGCCACGACTTGTAACAGTGCTGTGCCGTTCTGCTGGCCACCACACGGCTCCATCCCCACCCACAGATCACAGAGGAGATGGCACCGTGGCTCCTGCAATGCTTGCAGCTCCGTCGTGGCGCATCACAGCCTTCCTGCTGCACAGGGATCTGGTGATGCTCTGCGTTCCTGCAGACGCTGTAGCAATTAGCTTGATCAGCCCATGCAAATCAGTTGCTATTTGAAACCAGCCGTATTTAACCTGAGGCACACGGGATTTGCCTCGCCAAGTTTTCACACAGATCAATCTCTGTGCTTTCAGGTGTGAGAGGCGATGGGGACCGGGTCCCTCCCATGCGCGCTCCTTGGCTGTGCCAGGGGACAGCGGCTGCTGCGGGCAGCGACAATTCCTCAACGTTGCTGCTCCTGAGCGAGGTGACGTACATTCCAGAAACAAAGGGGCTCAGGCTCTGAAAAATCATCTCCTGTGGCAATGGATTATGTAATTAGATCATTCCAGTCATTTAGAGGAGTGTTTGGAGAACCGAATTTACGCAATTTAGCCTCTGGTATCACCCAGTTCAGAAGGAGAGCCCCTCTGAGGCAGCCCGGTTTGAATATGCAAATCCACCATGCACAAGAACATTCATTTTGTAAAAAGCAAGCCCTAAAAGCAACGCCAGTTTTCATCCATTTCTGGCTGACGTTTCGTTTAATAGGCGATTAATTTGCCCCAGCATCCCCAGCAGTGTTAACAACTGCTCTTCGACCTCCCATAATGCAGCGCCAGCACCTTCCTCCGGTGGGATTGAACACAAATCCTCGTTATCTGCCCTGTAGCTAACGAGCTCCCCGGGGCAGGGACTGTCCCAGTGGCTGTGCCCTGGAGCAGGCTGCTGGCCCTGCCAGTGGTGAGCATGCAGCTCCAGCTGTGCCCCAGCAGTGGCACCAGGAACAGTTCCCTACGGTGTGCAAGGGACGGCCAGGTCCTCCAGCACACACCAATAACCCCAACGGATGGACGACCCCCACACTTCAACCCTTGGGCCCGATCCTTTCAAGGACTAGCATCAAGAACGCCTGAAAGCTCCTCACAGAGGACGGGGGCAGCTGAGCACCCAGGGGAGCCTGGCTGAAGGGAAAGGTGCCCCAGGGGAGCCCAGCCGTGCCTCTCTCCCCTCCAACCACTCCTCTCGCCTCGGTTTTTTTTCCCTCTTCTCTCCAATTCATCTTTTTGACATGTTCAATGATGCTCCCGCAGACTGCAAACAATAGAGACAGAGTTTCAGCCAAGGCAATTTCAGAGCTGATTCAAAGCTCAAATCACCTGGGCACGGAGCAGCCAAGGGCAGACAGCTCAGTGAGGGGGGGAGCAGCGAGGTGCCCCATTCCCACCGCACAGAGAGGAGATCAGAGCCTCCAGCCCTCCCCTGCCTGCCCCACCATGTTCTCCAGACTCTGCTGGCACCGTTTCCCCCCATGCAGCCCCCTGTCCCGCTGGGTGCTGCTGTGCAGCGGTCTCTCACATCTGCAGCTCTAAGTCACTGCCCGCCAGCTCTGTGCTCTGCATACCAAGCACCAGCTTTTGCTTCTCCGACCTTCCAGCCCTGAGGAGCAACCCGAGCCTTCCAGGCAGAGACTTTCATTTTTTTCCCCACAGACACTACGTGAAAGAACTGGGACGGATGGACAGACAGGTGGGGAGAGGCGGGTGATGAGCGGATTTCTGCTGAGCGAATATATCATATCTGAACTCCTAACAACAGGCACAATCCTCTGCATGACTCAGCCTGGGCACACGTGCTGCTTCCCCTCCCCGCATCCCCACGGCTCAGCCACCATCCCAGGAGGAGCAGGCAATGGCTGCAAGCTCACTGCCCACCCGGTGGGCAGGTAGGGCCGAGGTGCTGTGTGCCAAAGCGCAGCGCACGTGGAGCGGGGCTTGGAGCTGTGCAGGAGGAGCTGTGCAGGACGAGCAGTGCGTGCTGACACCTTGCTTGCCTCGTGGAAGCAGCTGTCAGAGCCCATCTCGTTCCAGCTCCCTGCCCCGGTAATGTTGCTTACTGTTTGCAGGGCTGCTTTGTGTCTATTTGGTGCTGATGAGGTTTGAGCAGTGGGAGTTTGATGCCAGAGGAAAGCAGAGCCCAGCTGGGCAGAGCAGCGGGAAGCGTGGCACCAGTGACCCCTCACGTGCCCATCTCCAGCTGGGGACCCTGCTCACATCCCCATCTCGTCCCCCAG
This sequence comes from Meleagris gallopavo, assembly GCF_905368555.1. Classification (NCBI taxonomy): domain Eukaryota; kingdom Metazoa; phylum Chordata; class Aves; order Galliformes; family Phasianidae; genus Meleagris; species Meleagris gallopavo. The sequence continues at coordinate 1,883,700 of NC_139412.1, read as the reverse complement.
CCAGCTCATCTCTCTCAACAACACAGACACAGAGCTGAGCATCACTGCGAGAGCACGCCCTCAAACCCACAGCCCTTCCTGCTCCTGGGAACGGGGTACCCATGCTGCCTGTTTACAAGACAGGCTGCGGTGCGGGCGCCAGTGACTGACAGCTCTGATGATGGCACATCAGCTCTGGCTGTCCCAGGAGGACCCATCAAGCTGTCACACGGCATTAGCTGCAACACAGCCCTGTATGGAGAGCTGCAACTTGCACCGCCCTGTGCCCTGGGATGTCCCCATCCCCATCACAACGTCTGCTGCCACTTGTGCCCTGCAGCATGAAGTACACGGATCTGCTTGCAGCACCACTAATGCGATTTCACCGAGGGCGATTGAAGCAAACCCACTTTGCTGCACACCGCTGGAGGCTGCGGTGCCTCGTAGGGGTGGTGGTGTGGCACAGCACGGCATGGCAGCTCCCCGGAGCACGGTGCCCATCTGCAGCACCCGTGTAAGCACTGGGGAACATCACAGAGCTGTGCCTCGGTCCTCATCTGCAAGCAAAACCGCTGCCTGTGATCCTCACAGCTGTCACCTTGGTGCTTTTGGTGAATGACAATTCACGCCTGTTCACAGAAACATATCAGATGTCTTTGTATGTCCTGAGTTGTACGCAGGGGGAAATGATGAAGTGTGGCCTCGGGAGCTCACCGCCCCTCTGCCTGCCTGCTCACATCAGTGAGGTTAAGCACTGCTGGCTGCGTGGGCACCTGCTGGGCAGAGGCCAGCACAGGGACAGCCACAGCCCTGTGAGGCCATGCACAGCTCTGCCTGATGCTCCTAGTTTGAATGAGAGCACCAAAGTCACCCCCAAAGACGCAGACCCATGGAGATGCCAGTACACAAGAACAGCCATGGGCACAGCAAGATATGTGCAAAGCCCCTCCTGCTTCTCACCTCACTGCCCACATTAAAATCCTCCTTCTAGCCCGCAAAAAAAAAAAAGGGAATCAAAACAACAAGAAAAACGGAGGGCTCTGAGCAGATGAGCCAGTTGGTCCATAATGCATCCTGGCTGTCAGCAGTGCGTTGTCACAGAGAGATGGGAGCTGTGAATCACGTCACAGTGTGAGGACAAGGACTGGATCTGTCTCGGGGGGCTGAGAGGCTCTTGAGCCGGTTGCCAAGGTGGGGAAGAATAGGAAGGGAGGTGGCACCCCACCCCTATAGGTCCCCCCTATGGCACCCCTCTGCTGAGGTCACAGCATCCCCCACCATCCAACACAGGGACAGGAGCCTCAGGTCACAGCTGACTGCAGGTGGAACAGACTGGTGCCTGGGAGGACAGACAGCTCATCTGAGTCACGTGCTACCATTCTTCCACTTGCCACAAAACCAATTATCCTCCTTGCAATTAAAAAGGAGGAGAAACAGAACTCTCCAACTTGGAGCATCTGCAAATCCTGGAGCCTGCTGCTCCTGCTGCCCGGCCACCCGCAGCGTGGCTGGCTGCTGCGAGAGGGTTTGGCTTTGTACAGCATGACATGGGGGTACCTGGGGCTATGGATGGTGTGAGAGCTCAAGGTCTGGGGGCAGAGGACGCAACGGGAGGCAGAAAGGACACAACATTACTGACAGAGCTGCTCCCACATCTCCTCAGAGCTGTGCCCGGGGCCATCTCTTACTCTCTGTATGGGACTGGGAGATGGATCAGATCCTTCACGGCCATGAGCCGGGCTGTGCAATCAGACTACGCATGGATAAGAAGACACCAAGCCCATGGTGTTACTCAGTGCCTCCTTGGGAAGCTGCCTGTGCTGGAACTCAAGTAGCAAATCACATTTTCCTTAACAGCAGAGCCAGCAGAAACACCTGAGCCACAAAAGGCATTTCCACCAGCATCCCCTGTAAACAACAGTCAGGTGAAGCAGCAAGTAATGAAGTGCTGCCATCCCAAATGGATCTCTGAGACAGACCGGACGCCAGCGCAACACCTCCTAACCACGCGTCCCAACATCGCTTTATTGGCTTTGCAAAACCCACACACAGCGTGTCGCGTTCGCCAGCATCCCTGCTGACACCTCATTTGCAAGAATATTGCTGGGGGCAGGTAAACACAGCCGAGTTATTAGTGTCAGCATTATCTGAGACAGTCTAGCTAGGACCTCATCCTGTGAGAGCAGGTAGTAAGAGAAGGCATTGCCACAAAGATAACATCCCCAAAAGGCTGAGAGGAGGCTCTGACAAGAGCACGGCGCTGGAGCTGGCACCAAAGCATGCAGCTCCTGCAGCACCAACGCAGGAGCCCCTGCACTGAGAGGTCTTCTCCACCCTGCCTGCACAGACCACAGGCTGAAGGAGCATCACCAAACAGACCAAACCACTTATCTTCAAAGCGCCCAAGCAACCAGAGCCTTGAGAATGCTCTGAGAGCCAGAGTGTTCTGCAGGGAGAGGCAGCGAAGTGGCAGCAGGGGAACCGCTGGGTCGTCAGAAGTGCATCCTGCTAATGGGAAAGGGAATTGAGTGTTTCCCAGGGAGCTTGGTGCTGGGATCTGGACTTAGCAGTATCATTCCTTGGGGACTGCGAAGACAATGTGAACTCCGGGGGGATTAAATCTGGAGAGAATATCAGGAAGTGAGGAGAGGCCAGCACCATAGGAGGAACTGCTCACAGAACTACCTGCCAGGGTTTAGGAAGATAAATGATGTGAGATTTCACAGAGATAAAGCAAGACTTAAGGCACCCAGGGAGACAGTCAGTGTGGAGACACAGGCAGCCTCTGCTCCCTGGGGCGGTTGTGCATGAGCAAGGTTGGAGGTTGGAACAGGTTAACAAATGGGTGCTGAGTTGCACGGCAAAGGCATTCTGTGAGCAATGCCAGTGCAGGGCAGCAGGATAAACTGCTCCTGCTGGCAAGAGGACAGGAGAACGGCACAGCTCTGGAGCCCTCAGTCCCTGCTTAGCAGTCAGGTCACCTAGTTTCAGCCTGCTGCCTGCACGAGGACACAATGTTTTTGTCTTATGGTCACCAAGCACAGTGCCTTTGCTGCCTGTCCCCTGCCCACAGGCATCCCAGGAGCTGGTGGAAGCATGCGTGGGCTTCACAGGAGCAAGCAGCAGAAATAACTCGGGGCCAGAACAAGCTGCAAGTCCCTACATTTAATGGGCAGAAACAGCTCGTGAGCCTACAGAGAGCTGGCTGCCCATCAGCTCTATGCCCAGGGTCTGGGTACCCCTGGGTACTGCCAGGACCCACACCTGCTGCTGCTCTGGAAACGTGGCCACGTGAGAGCTGCCCTTGGGGTGAGTCACGCTGCAGCTGGCATGCAGGCACACGGAGTGGCCACCACCCTGACACTGACCCCAAGTGCCAGGGAAGTCCCCCACAGAGTGGAAACAGAGGCACAGGAAAGGCTGTGGTGCAGAAGCCCACGTCCTCTGCTCACTCAGGATGGAAACGCCGTGCAGAAGCAGAGTGCTGAAGGCTGCCTTGTGCCCCCCTACCTCAGTGTTGGCATTCCCTGAGGCAGCAGGCAGCCACCCCTTCAGGGACCACCTCCTAACCTGGCCTCAAAGACAGAATAAGCCCCTCCAAAGTGATGGGATGATAAGTACCTCTTCGGAAAGGGAGCAATTACAACATAACACAGCTTATGCAAATACCTTGGTTACCAAAATGATGCTCCCTGAATACTGAGTAGGAAAGGAAAGAGCCACGGTGAAGGAAAATTTGTTTAGCTATGAACTGCATGATGTGCCTTCAAAGAACTGGGATGGGAGACGGGCCCTCCTTGGGCAGCAGGGCTTTAAGAGGACATCCCAACACACCTGGTGTGACAACAGGGAGAGGAGAGGCTTGGCATTTCATTTTCCTCCCAGAGTACTTCAGAGAAGTAAGCATTGCTCCTGTTTGAAAACTGGGGAAACGGAGGCACAGCAGGACAAATGGCTGTCCAGGAGACCCAGTGGTGCAGAGGTGGAGAAGTGCTGCTTCCTGAATGCCCAGACCAGAGCTCAAACCCCTGCACCGTACTGCTTCCTACCTGCACAAACCATTCCTGGACCGGTGAATGCTGATGACCCAACACGAGAGGACGGAGATGCTGGGGCCAACTTGTGTTTGCAGAAGAGATTCCAAGAGATGTAAGATCAAGGACCTGGGCAAAACTTCAAGGGCTTCTGCAGATCAGTGGGGACAGTGGAAGCCAATGGAGGCCAGGCAGTGCTGGGGTTCCTTCCCAGAAACCCCCCATGCAATGGCTCAGCTTCTGACTGCCTGCATGGATCTGTCAGACCCCATCAGCTGTGCTGCCAGCACACCGGTCCTCATCCTGCCTGCAGGGACTCACCAAGTCCCACTGATGCTGCACAAGGAGAAGGGGCAGCTGGCAATGCAAGGCATGCCAGCAGAGCCAGCTGCTCGCTACTCATTCCTACCCCCATCAAGCAGAGAAGCCGTAAGTCAGCAGGAACGCTCTTCACATCATCCCCACGCTGTCGTTCCACGCTCTGACGCCAGGCAGATTTATGGACCTTCTGAGCCGGACCGGCAGCCCAGCGTCACGTCCCGCAGCAGGCAGCAGCAGTTCCACAAGCAAATGCCTCCGAGCGCAGCGCTGGCAGCCCCTTCCCATCGGAACCGCAGCCCCGTTGTGAGCATTGCAGCCACGGCACCTGCGGCCCAGTCCCACCCACGAGCCCTGCTCCCACCCGTGGCCACCTCGCAGGGCCCTCTTCCTCACACCCCCACCCTGCCCTGCCCTGAGCTCGCACCGACTCAGCAGAGACAGAGGGATAAATTTGCAGACAAGGTGAAAAAAGCGAGATGCTTCCTGCTAGGCATAAACAAAGAGCGCAAGCACTTACAGGTCTCCCGTGGCACCAGCAACCCCATCTGTTACTGATACAACTCCTGCTCCCTCTAACTGCCACGGAGGACTTCTCTCAATTACCTCTAACACTCTTATCTCCGTCTTTCCAAAATCAGGCACGCTCTGCAGCTGCAGCAAGCCCTTCCCAGCCGCCAGCTTCCAGACACCGTGGAGGGATTTGGGGATTTTTTTCCTGCCAGCCCTCTTAGAGACATCCGTCACCGATGCAACAAGGAGCAGCTAGACACTGCACTGTCCCTGGCTGCAGCTCGGTGCTGGGACCTCTGTTTGCCCCCTAGGACAAACCCGAGGCTGGAGAACTGCATTCGCAGCGATGGATGGCAGGAGGGTATCAGCTCCACCACACCAGCTGCCCTTCCTGCTTCTTTTTTAGCGCCGTTCCTTTTAATAACTTCCACTTAATATTAACGTGCCGTTACCCGGAGTCCTTTTAGACCAGCAGCCTTGGAGTTGCTTGGAAACTGCTGGCTGCAATGCCTGCAAAGCTCTGCTGAGAGGGCTCACAGCCAGCCCGCGTCCCGGGAACCTGGCGGAACAACGCCTGTACTCTGCTGACAGCACTTAAGAACAGGGACAGAGAGGGGGGAGCAGCTGCAGGACGGCCCCATCGCACCCCGAGGCTGCAGCCGCCCCGCTGAGCGCAGAACAGCTGCACACGGGGATGTGGAGACCCAAGGTCTCAAGGCTGCGTTTGAAAGCACACCCAGAGACAGGGGAAAGGCGAGGTGCTGGAGCAAAACCTGCTTGGCCTCGCCAGATTTGTTTGACCAAATCTGGAAACTGAATTCAATCACGAGAAGAGAAGGCTTTGCTGTTCATGCAAGTCTCAGCATGGCCTTAATGGTGAAGTCACTCAGCGACACCTCCGTAATACCCTATGAATAATTAGGTATCTCATCCAATTTATGGCTTACCATAAAACGCCGCCACATTTTGGGAGGCAGTACTTTTTTAATACTGTAGCAATGACAAAAAGCTTATTTTATTGCAGGAATGGCAGCGTAAGTATATTTATCCGTTGGCTAAGATTCTTCGCTGTACTTCCCTCTCTAATAGTTGTACAAACATATATACATCCCAGATTTATTCCGTAGGATTTTCTATGCTTTGCTTTTTAATTTACATAATATGTGAAATTTTCTGTATAAAATGGTGAAAGCAACGAGCCACCAACACACTCACACGCATCGAGAGCTCCCCCGTCTCACACTGCTCCCGTTTCCCAGCGGTGCCAGCACTCTGGGGTTCCCACAGCCACTCGTGGTACCTGGGCTGAAGCTCTGTGGCACCAGTGTGGCTGAAGAGAGACGGACAGCAAGAAGGAACAGCTCGCCATGCAGCCCTCTGCATCCTCCCTGTGGGTGGAGGTCTGCCCGCAGCCTGACAGCGTAGCACTGCTGCACCTTGCCCTTGTACACAGATGGAAGCTGGGCTCATCTCGGCTGCCTCTGGCAAAGCAGTGCAATGAAAATGCTGCCCGGGTGTTGGGATGCAAGAGGTGTCAGGGCAGCACGCAAACAGCTCAGGGCAGGAATCCCAAAGGGCAGAAATGTGAGCAGAGCACATGGTGAAATGCACCTCAAACGCCATCCTGCCTGGCACCTTCCTCATTACCCTGTGAAACGCTGCCTTCTTTTTTATGGTTGTTGGTTTTTGGTTGTTTTTTTTTATATTGTGGAATTAGAAATCTGATTGATATGAATATGTAACAACACGGCTTTATTAATAGCAGCTGCATTATCAGTTAGCTCCCTGCTATTGGCAGGAGATCTGGGACAATCTGTGGCTTGAAAACTAAAGAGAAATGCAACCTGCAAAGGCAGCAGCAGCGAGATAATTTCTTTCCTTTTCAGGGTGAGCTGGCCAGGGCGTCGCAAGCACGACGCTCATCGGTACAGTGCAATAGCTCTGCTGCCCAGCTGCAGGAGCTGCTCCACGCAGTGGGGTTGGCAGCCCCTGTGCAGGCAGGAGATACCCCTTCGTGCCAGGGAGCCCCACAGCCAGCTGCAACCTTTGCAAATTGAGGTCACTCGGTACGGAGCACCGCACAAATCTCACTGACACGGGTAATAAACTCCCATCACAGTTTGCTTTCCTCGCGACCCCCTCCACCAGCCCGGAGGCTTAAATGAAAACAAGATTACAAAGGAGATTGGATTGGACATATTTCTGGTGTGCTATTTTAGCTGTAAATTATGCCAGCTTCATAAAACCCCAACTGTTCTTTCCCAAGATCCCTGCATAGATTGGCTTGCTGCGATCAGGCGGACTGGGCGCTCGCTGCGGGCAGACGTCTGGAAAAATGCTGAAGGGGTCCAAGCATTATCAAGATGCTGTAGCACTGCACATCCATATGTATCTACGCACACACACAGGCATGGCAGCATCCAAGAACTTGCCGTGGATGCTGATTAGCTAACTGATGGCACGCACGTGCAGGTTTTGCTATACCCAAGCCTTCGGTGATCCGACTCTACAGACCTCCTGTGACGTCTCCACTAACACTCAGCCCAGTCTCTGCTCCCAGGAGAGCGCAATATGGGGCAGCGCTGTGCTCTGTTGGGCTGGACAGTGAGGTGTGGGGCGAGGGGCCCCGAATACACAGCAGGGTGAGCCTGGCTTGCTGTGGGCAGCCCAGGAGCAGGCTCTGCAGCACCAAAGGCAAAAACAGCCACAGCATGAAGTTTGCTACAGCGAAACTGGCAAGAGCTTTTGCAATTCCACTCACGAGCAGCACTGCACCTTGGCTGTGCTCCACAACCCTGGAGGACAGCAGTGCTGCCCAAGCACACGGTGCTGCTTTGGAGTGAACCAAGCAGCACAGCCCAGAGCTAAAAGGACAGCAACCCACCCCACCCCACGGCTCCGGCCCCTGGACCCTATTCTACCAGCACCGGCCTGCCCCAGGGTGCTGCAGCCACCAGAATGAGTTCCCAAACCTTGGTGCAGCTGCTGGCCACTGTGAAGCAGGGCTCTCTAGTGCAGCTGTAGGGATGCACACAAGGCCAGGAGCACAACGAACATCTCCTATTCCCTGCTCCCTCCCAACCCCAAGATTGGCTGCAGGCAACCCAGCTCCGTCTCTCCTGCTCCTTCCCCTCTGCAGCACGGTCAGGGCTGCCCCTCTGCTGTCACAACCCCGTGCTGGCAGCTAGGCAACAGGGACCCAGAGCTGAGTACCACCACTCCACAGCTGTGAGCATCCTGCCACCTCCCAGGGACAACAGCCACGGTGGGGATGCTGCCGGCAAAGCCCATGCAGCCTGGAGGAGCCCTCCCCACCCAGTTCCCATTACCTGGAGGAAGGAGCACCAGCACGCTGTGCCTTTCCCAGCAGCATGTCTGTAATCCTTCAGTGGCTCCACCAGCTTGGAGCCCAGCTGGGTCCCACCGTGCTCTCCGCACATGGCAGCTTGCAGCCCCACTGCCAGCCCTAGGAGCAGCACAAACCAAAACCCTCTCTGGAACATCAGGCACACCCTGTTTCGGCCGTCCTCCTCTCACCAGCCCTTCCAGGTATTGCTACAGCCTCAGCCTTGCACGTCTACAGCAGCTTCCACACCTGAAGAACCCCTCCTGCAGAGTCAGCAACCTTTTGAGAGACCACACAATTCATGGGAAGGCCCCTGCGCTGCTTTTGCTAAGGAAGGACACAGCATCCTACCCAGGCACTGCACCCTGGCAGCATCATTAACTCTGCAACAGCACGCTGCAGAAAATGAACAGGGTGGAATCCTCAGACTGGGCAAGAGGGCGGATGGATACAAAGGGGTTTGTGCCCAAAGATCCCCGGGTGCCTGGCCGTGCTCTGCATCTGCATCCCCATCATGTGGGCACACACGCGACCCACCCCATGATGAGCAGTCTCTGCACGGTACACTCCGTACCATTCACCACCGGGACTTGGCAGAGGGCTTGTCTGCACGTGTACATATCTATCAATACAAAACCAGGCTTCCCAGGCAATCAATAATGCTATTTAAGAGATAAATCTCAGTATCGACCGACTGCTGAGGCCAGCTCCTGATTAATTTAAAAGAGAGGCAGGGAGAACAATGAGGAGCTCAAAAGTGTTCCCAGCATCACTGAGCAACCATTCTTTGTGCTGAGGCTGTGCTGGGCTGATGCCTTGGAGTTGGGGCTGTGCAAGATGTGGGGTTGCCCCGGTCCCTTTGTTACCACCACCAGAGCTGTCACAGTGCTGCTGCCTGCCCAGCCCCAGAGCTGTGCTGTATGGGAATGGACAGGACCACATCCTGCTGGACCCGTACCTCTGTCCCTTATTTTTGAGGCTGGAAGAACCCTGCAGCACAGACACTGTGGATGGGTGATGCCTCAGCCCCCGCAGGCAGAGTGCTGGGAGCATGCAGCACAGCTTCAGCCATTTCAGTGAGTGAGAGGGACCATTACTGCAGCTCAGCTGCCCTCCTCCTACTGCAAGCTCTGAGACATCACAGGCACGAGGGTCCTCTTTGGTGCCAGCTCTCCCCATGCCATCACTAGCTGCTGCATCCCAGGAAGCAGAGCTCTGCTCCTGTGGGATCCATGCCCTGCTCCGAGCAGCCTGGGGGCTCTGCAAGGCAGCTGCCTTCCTTGTCCTTACATAAATGCTTTCTCATTTCTGTGGTGCCTGTGTGTTGGTGCTGCCCTGATGGATGGCACTCGGCTCACAGGGATGAACTGAGTGTTTTGTAAGGGACTTCAGAGGAAGGACCACCAGTAATGGGCTCTACAAGCATGGGGCAGAGCTGAGGGCCAGCAGCTTTGTCCTTCAGTGCCAGGGAGCAGCTGCTGAGCAGGCAGTGAAAGCATCCTCCAGGTGGCACGGGGCTATGATTTGAGACAAGCTCTGATCTCTGCAGAGCCATGAACAAGTCCCAGAGCCCAGCTCGCTGCTCCCCAGCACACAGGTCAGCCAGCACAAAGGGGACAAAGCAACACGCTGAAATGTGTGTGCAAACAGTGCCTTATCTCCAGCTTGCTTTCTGCTCTGGGAGTCCCATGCTAGACAGGACCTGATGTTAGGAGCTGATGTTTCAAAGTGAGGTCTGTTTTATCTCAGCTTACAGAGGCGAGCTCCACAGCTCACTGAGAGCACTGTGCCTCTCTCCTGCCTCGGGAACTTTGAGGCCAATGGGCCCCTGTCTGGGCAACCTCCCATCTTGAGCCTTACTGCTAGCAAACAGAGACAGTCTGAGCCTGATCTGCACCCCAGGAGGTCCCCCCACAGCCACCAGCATACAAAGCAGCTGCGGCTTTGCACCTGTCCCATAGGCCTTTCCTTCTCAAATGATCCCAGTCCCCCTCGCAGGCAGCTAGCTGCTTGCTCAGCTCCGAGTTGCAGCTGCAGGCAGAGCTCCAGCAAGGCAGAGCCAGCTGCTGGCAGCCAGCAGCATCTGCCCATGGCACCGGGCAGCTCAGCCCTTCCTGACACCCTAGGACAGCCCAGGACCCACAGACAACTCCGTGCCCTTATGCCGGAGCACTGCAGCCAGCAGAACCCCACACAAGTAAGCTTTGCAGTGGCTGCACTCCAGGCTGCTGCTGTGCTAACCAAGCGTGCATCCAACCCTGCCAGCCACTCAAACAGCCCAGCTACCTGAGATAGATCTATGCTAGGGCACCCCAGGTGGTGGCAAACACCCAAACCTCGGTGCTGGGGTAGTGGGACTTGCTTCCTCCCCGGGCTTCTCAACCAGGGAGCCCCGCTGCCTGCCAAGTGCTGCTCCATGCACATCACCAAATCCACCCAAAACTCTTTGACGAGGGATGTGAGCCCCAGCGAGCGGTGAGTGCATGAGGCTGCAGCTCAGCTACACGTCGATGCTCAGAGGGCAGGAGATGGCCTAAAGCACAGCAGGGCTCGCAGACCCGGATGGGGGTTATTCCTGCTTTCCTCTTCAAAAAAATTAAAAATAAATCACGTTTCCTTTATTTTCTTAACACAATTTTTGATTGCTGCTCAGGCGCAGTGTGGAACTCCTTGCCGCAGGATGGCAGCTCAGCATCCCTTGGGCCTGATCCAGAGCTGCTCTTGGCCCCCAGGCAGCCTTGTGCCCAATGAGGCTCTCAAACACAACAAACTGCATCTCAGCTCATGTTGGCGAGAGCCGCTTTGTCTCCCCTCACCTCTTCCCTTGCAGAGATGGAGAAACTGAGGCACAGGACAGTGAAAGGCGAGTCAGGGCTATCTGGTTGTTGTATGAAAGGACAAGGTTACAAATATTTTCATGTTGCTCTCACCCTGCAGATCTCCTAAGGAGGGAACCACATCTCTCCACCAGACCCACTGCCAGCAAGGAGGAAAACAGCCCATCCCAATTGTCCTATAGCAGGGAAACAGGGAAAGAACACCAACAAGCCCAAGCCAGAAGCAAAGCACTTTCCCCTCTGTTCTTTCAGCTCAGCTGGGTGCAATCCACATCAATAACGCCACAACACTGGGAGAACACGAAGGGCATCACTGCCTGGGAGTGTGCCAAGGTGACCCAGCAGCAACGGCACAGCTCCCGGGTGGGGAAAGCGGGGCTGGGGAAAGCAGCACGGATCCCATTCAGCCCCTCCAGAGCCCTAAAAGCAAATTCCTCCTCCTGAGCCTCTGGGCTGGGCGGGTACCACCTGCAGATGCACCATCCATGAGCTACAACCGCAGCAGGATGGATGGAAAGGATGCACTCTAGGCTGCATCCTCCGGTGCCCGCACAACATCACGTCTACCGCCGCCCCTCGGGGCGAAGCAGGGTCTGGCTTCAGCGCCTTCGGAGCACCCAAACCCGGGGAGAGCACGGGAACCCCGCAGCAAGGCAGGAGGCGGCAAACCTCCCGCATAACCTTGGCGCGGGCAGGGAGCAGAGCACCGCTCGGAGAGCGGAACGAACTCCTGCAAACTGCTTGAGACGGCAGCGGGCAGCGCGCATCTCCATCCCCCGACCCCTCGGTCCCCTCTTCCGGGCGCACAGCGCTCACCTCGGCTCCGGCTCCGCTCCCTCCGTCGCTGCCGGTGGTTCAGGCGGGCGGCGCGGCGGGCGGGCACGGCCGGGCTCCTGCGGGCCGCCGCCCCCATGGCTCTGCCGCCGCCGCAGCGCCCGCACCGCACCGCGCACCGCCCCGCGCCCCGCTCAGCGCGCAGCCGGTGCCCGCCGCCCCCGCCCCGCCATGCCGCCGGGCTGCCCGCTCTCTCCCGGCCGGCGGCGGCGGGCGGCTGCGGCACCGGGCGCTGTGCGCGGCTCTGCGGGGCTGAGAGCGGCTGTGGATACGCGGGGCGGGGCCCGGGGAGAGAGGGAGGAGGGGGCGGGGGGCGGCGGGAGGACCCCGCGCTGCCCCGTCGGGACGAGGGCGCGATCGGCCGCGGAGTGCGCGGTGCGCGTCCCCGGGTCCCCCTCCCGTCGGAGGTCCCCCGCCCGGCGCTCCGTCACCGGAGGAGCGCTCCTCTCCGCCGCCCTTGCCGAGCTGGAGCGTCTCCCCGCTGCCCACCCGCCCCCTGAACCCCCGATGCTGGGCTTCAAGGCCACCTCCGTGCCCCCCGCAGCTCTGGTATTGCCCCGCCAGCACCCTGCCCCGCTTGCCATCCGTGCCATCCGCTCTCTCGACACCATGGGAACCTTCTGCGGTTCCCCGTCAGCTTCATTTTGAGCACCTTTAGAACTTCTGTGCGATGTGCCAGGTTTGCACCTCTTGCTCTTCACCCTCCTCTCCAAACGCGCTGTGCTTCCTGTGCTCCCATCCATAGGTAACTCCATGGTAACCTCCTCCATTAAAAAAAAAAAACCAAACAACAAAAGCTCTTAAGGAAACCGTTATCTAGGCACAGAAGGAGGCTTGTGCGTGTTTCTCATTAAAACATGGGGAAATGAGGTCTGGGGGTGAAGTTACCATGGCTTTGGGGAATTCAGGTACACAATTAGCTGGATAGCGCCTACAGGAAACGCAAGCAGGTTTGCAAACCGTGAATCCCTCCTTTCAGAAGCCGTCTCCCATTCCATCGCTACTCCTCGTCTTGGTCAGGGCTCCAACAACTCCCAGAAGAAGTCAGACCTGCCTGCAGCTTCCCGGCTCTGACCTCTTACCAAAACCACAAGCACTTCTGCTGCCTTCATTGCGTTCCCCGTCCCACCAGCAGCTCTGTGCCCTGAGCCCTTACAGAAATCTCACCCAGCCCTTGGCCACACGGTGCTCCCCATTTTATCAGCTCTCCCCCAGACACCGCCCTGCAGCCACAGAATCACCAGCAGAGCTGCACCCAGAGAACATCGAGATTCCTCCCAAGTGATTCCTCTCTCCATCACCCACCTGACTACACTCCCGTGCTGGGGGTCTGCGTGCCCCCTCCTGCTGCCTCCCTGGGCACAGCATTCCTCGGGAAGGCTCTCTGCTCCCATCTCAGCATCTCCTGCACTATTTTTAAGCTCGTGGCAATTTTGGTCTCCTTACAGATACAACCGTGTGAAAATAACTTGTAAAAATATATGTATTTTCAAGATGAAGATTGAAGGGAAGATTTAACAAAGCTGATAGGGTTTTTTTCTAGCTTTTAATATCAAAGTTTGCTCCATAAATACACGTTCATCCCTCTGCCTCGCCTGTGTGCACAGATATCCCTCCCATTGCAGAGCACTGGGATGTGCTGCTTGCAGCCAGCTGCTCACACACACCTTTCAGCTTCGGCTGCTGCTGTAAAGCTGTTAGAAGCGCGAGCTCACAGAGGGGGACTCGGCCCTCCTGCAAAGAGCTGGGAAACATCCCCTGGTGCATGGGACCACTGCTCCAGCAGCACGTGTGGTGGATGGGATGAGGATGGGAGGTGCACACCTGGGCTTCCTCCCTCCTACAAGAGGAGCAGAGCAGCCCCCTCCTACTCCATCTCTTGAGATGGCTCTGAGCCAGAGCGAGTAGGAGAAATCACGACTACCCGATGGCTGCTTGGCAGTTGTCGTGAAACAACCCAGCAGTTGTCAAGCCGGATCGCTGTCACCTGCTGGGAGCCACACTGCCACGACATGGCAGGACTCAGGGCTGCCCCATCCCTGGCTGCTCCGTATGGAGCCCTGAGTCCTCACCAGGCCTGACCGAAACCACCGGGCTGGGTTTGGGGAGCAGAGCTCAGCCCCCAGCACTGAGAGCGTTCGGTTGCAGCGGTGCTGGGCTGAGGGCACAGCATCCCTCCTGCCAGGCACCGTGGGAAGGCTGTTGTGGAATAAACATCCCATTAAGCCCAGGAAAAATAAAATTAGCTCGCCGAGCCCAGTGGGATGGGAAGCGAACAGCTCCATCGGCACTCGAGAGCGAGTGTTTATGTAAGCAACAGGCTCAGCAGCTGTGGGAGCAGCAGCACAAAGGAGTGGGGCTGGGAGCAGGCGGACAGCAGCACCTTCCCCAGGCGGTTGTCACCTGCAGGGCACCGCAGCGCCCACGGGTATTGCAGGGGACCTTTGGTGATGCTCCTCCTTGTGGGATGCGGAACGGAGCAGCGAGCCCAGGGGGCACAGTGCAAGGCAAGGAGGCTTCCCCCTGGGCTTCTCCCTGTGCCAGGGGTGCCCATGTGTAGTGAAGGTGAGAAGGTGTTGGGGTTTTGGGGACCTGGGTTGGACTGCAGGGACTCGTGAGGGCAGCACCATGAGCACAGGGTGCCTGGAGGTGGTGTGTGCCCTGTTTGCCGTGGTGGGGTCCTGGAGGGGGGAGTGGAACAGCCACTGGGCTCCCTTCTGCTGCGTCTCCCCCATTGCCCTCTGCCTGCCTAAAGCCCATCTCCCACAGCACCTGCTTCAGCCTCCTCAGTCCCCAAAGGCCTCAATTAAACATGTAATTAGGAATGCGTTGCAGTAACAGCAAAACAACCCTTCAAACTGGAAAAAGAGCGTTCTTCACACTGCAAGATTCGTGCAAGCCTGCAGGAGCTCGCTGGAGGCAAAGCCCCACGTTTCTGGTGCAGACAGACTGGGGCAGCTCCGGGTTCACACCGCACACTCCCACCAGCACAGGGATGCTCTGTACTGGGAATAATGGGGTACAGTGGGGAACAGAATGCCAGCAGCTTGCAGGTACCAAGGAAGCCCATTCATTCTGCTATGGATCTGCCTCTCAGCCCTGAGAAGTGTCATCCTCCAGTAGAGCTTCTCTGGGAGGGAGCACTCAGGATCTCTCACCCTGTGCCACTAAGGAGTCATTAAACTCACAGAGCAGATCTTCCCATTGTGGAGAGCAGGAAAAGAGCTTTCTCCCTTGCACCCCGTTGTTGGCTAACAAGGAACCTGATCACAAGGAACCCGATTCCACCCCTGAGGGATCTCAGGTTCATCCTGGGCTCCAGTTTCACCCCACAGCTGGGAGGACAAACGGACACCAGGAGCACAGCCCTGCAGGGATGCAGCACCCAGGGACCACACCACCCTGTGGATGCCATCCCAGCAGCAGAGCCAGCGGGATGGCAGCGGGGTGATGGATGGCAGCTGTCTGTATGGCTGCAGCACAATTACGGAGCGGAGCAGTGCCGGAGCCGGCCGGGGAGATGGCAGCACTCCAGCTCTGCGGCTCCTTCCTTACCTGGCTAAATTGGTCCATCTGCACAGAGCAGCCTGGCTGCCAGACAGCTCAGCCCCCTCTGAAAGCCGGAGGCATCAATGCCTTTGCTAATTGGACCTGTTGCCGTGGCTGTTTTTCGCTTTGTTTTCCTTCCAGGCAGCGGTCGGGGCGTGCTGAGGGTATCAGAGCCCTGCCAGGGGCTCCCACCCGTGCCAGGAGGGCAGGACCTGAAACCGGGTGGAGGAGGCGAATACCTTTGCCCATCCCTTCCCCGTGTGTAGCCGTGGGAGGGGAGCAGGACTCATCCCTTGGCACAGAGGTAGGCAGCACCCGAATCCCTCCGTGCCACGCCGGGGCCGTCACCGCAGACGGACCGCAGCCATTCAAGGAGGGCTTGCAGCGGCTGTGGCCGCCTTACTGCATCTGTATCGAGGCGAGCAGCCCCGGCACACACCTCCCCGCGGAGCGGTGCCCGCACATCCCCACCCCTCCTTCCTCCCCTGCCCCCCTCCCCAGCTGGCAGCGGAGCGCCGGGTCCGGAGGAGCGAATAAACAGAGATTTGACCACGTAAAGGAGATGGAGGCATTCGCGAGAGCGCATCTGACAGCTCGGGGCGAGCGGAGAGCTGGCGCTGGAGGAGCGATGGTAATTACAGCCTGTTTGCACTCACTCCCTCATTTAGCAGCAGAGCTTTTCCATCCTCGCAAGCAGCCCGGCTCCCACTACTCGCAGCCCGCAGCAATCTCCCACTTCCCAGCTCTGCCCCATCACCCCCCAGCTCTGCCCCACCACCCCCCAGCTCTGCCCCACCACCCCCCAGCTCTGCCCACCTCCCCCCCCGTGGGGCCACGCACTGTTTACCTCGCCGATGGCTGCCTCGGTTCATCCCCTTCTCCCTCGCCCTGTTGCTGGAGGAGCAGCAGTGAAATTACACCTCCTGCTCCACTCCCCCGCGTTCCCGTACTGTCTCCTGGCCAAACCCCGTTCGTTGCCTGCTGTTATTTTTAGCTTCTGGGAGCACTGATCTTTTTCTTTTCTCTTAATGGCACACGTGTGCTACGAGAGGAACGCAGATAGAGCCGCGGGTCCCAGCGCAGCGAGCACCCCGTGGGGCAGAAGGGCATCTCTCTGCTTCCTTCTCCCCCTTTGCATCGCAGCCTGCAGACCCCCAAGGGCTGCCGCCCCCTTTACAGGTGAGGAACGACCACAATTCCTCCTTCCTGGGGATAAATCAGGAGTGCAGCAGAGAGAGGGCAGTACGTGGGCTCCTCTTGGTGCTGCTTCCACACACCTGAGCACAGAGCAGCTCCCCACCCGAGGGGGTGGGGGGAAATGGAAGAGGATAAGCAGCCTTTTTCTCTACATATCTCTATTAGGAGGTGGGGGTCTGATCTAAGGCCTGTCATAGGGATGAATTAAGGACTGTGAGAATACGGTGCTGCTCCTCAATGCCACGCAAGGGAGAGGACTTAATATCTGGGACCATCTCCAGCACCCCCTGCTCCGAGATGTGTGCCCATCACACCAGCCCTCATTGCCAGCCAGGCCCCAGCATTACCTGCAGCCCCCCTGGCAGCACAAGGAGCTCAAAGCCATCCTGCAGCTCAGCAGGAAAATAAATCAGGAGCAAAGCACAGGGCTGGCAGCTCGCTGCTGGGCAATGGCCCCTTCGAGGACACCTCTGCTGCTCTCCATCAGGATTTTCCAGTCGTTGTAATGAAGTGAAAGCTGATTTACTGCCCTTGCCCTGCAGTTCTGGGCACACTGCAGACCTCACCTTCAGTGCTAATAAGAGTGTTTAAAGGGCTTTTAGCCGCAGCACCAATCGACCCCAAATAACAGCAGGGGCTGGGGAAGGCTGGGAGAATATCTAGGATACGGAGGATGCTACCAGACTATACTGGAAATGCTTGCACGATAGTTGGAGATTCAATGCAAACTGTGCCCCGAAGGCCAAGGGCTTTTGTAGCACAGAGGAGAGCTTTTTGGAAAGCAGGAGATGATTCATAGCAGCAGAGATGGCCGATTGCTTAGGGAAGCCTCAAACCTCAGCAATTTCCGACTCTTGTTGCATTTAATGAGGCTGCAAACTGTCCCTCCTCAGAAATAACGTCTTGGTGACAGTTCTCTCCATACTGCTGTCCAAACAGCCACAGATCCACAGCTGGATGAAGTGGGGTGGTTACATGAAATAGGATTCAGGCAGATTCCAAGCTCAGGTGGGCTCAGAGGGGAGGACGGGCAGTCCTGCTGCAAGGCAGGCAGCGCAGCAACCGAACTCCCAACCACTCCTGGAGTCCATCCGTGGCCTCCCTTATTTTCATCCATGTTGCAATGAATTAAACATGTTTTAATATCAAAAACGGAAGATCAAGGATCAGCAGTCATAAATCCTTCCACACTCATTTTCTGTACGAAGCTGGTGTGTATGCAGGACAAGCACAATAATTAGAGTCACACAGTGATTTATTTGGAGGAAGGAACTGAAGGCATTCAGATATTGAATTCTCATTCTCAGCATGCGCCGGTTCCTGCCTGGGGTAAATCCCTCCCTGGAGGGGATGCTGGAGGGGTGGGAGGGCTGGATGGCACACAGCTGGGGCTTCCACGTCCCATGGTGGGGACAGAAGTGCCCAGGAAAGCTCTTTCACTGCAGATGGGGATTCTGGGTCCGGAGCTGGGGATCATTTGTGGCCATCACACCAAACTGAGCACCACCCCCAGCCTGGGCCCCAGTGCTTTCTGGTCCCTTTACACAGCTGATAGCTCCGGCCCAGCAGAGCCAGTGGCAGACATCTGCATTTCAGGCACGCAGCACAGAGCTGAAGCCATGGTTACACACCTCTTTCTATTCTAAGCAGATGCTTTCCTGAGTTGTTTCTAGCTGTCCTCTGCCTTTCCACCTTTGTGCCTGGGAGCTGGCAGGTGTTACCCCGGCATGAGAGCAGCTCTGCAGGCGGCCGCAGCTGACATACAGGCTGGAGGTGGGGACTCCAGCTGGGGCAGCGTGAAGGCTGTGTGTCCTAAAGCAGTCCAGCCCAGAAGCGATGGCACTGTGGGACGGCGGATCCTTTGGGGCAAGTGATGGAAATCAGCACTGCGGGGGCAGGGAGGGAGATGGGACCTCTGGCTGCGCCTCCGGAGCCCCAGGAGTTTGGTGCTGGTGCTACTGAGCTCAGGGCTGCCCCATCCCTCGGTAGCCACAGCAGCACGCCAGAGGCTTGTGGATGCCTTTGAACGTTCCTCAGGAGGCACAAATCCCTCCAGAAATGCACCCCACGCATGTACAGGCTTTCAATGTGTTCTCTGGTTCCTTCCCTCAAGCAGGAATCCCTGGGCGCACAGAGTGCTTTGCCCCAAAGGAAGCAGAGTGTTTTGCCTTTGCTTAACAGAGATAAAAAGAGGAAAACAAGCAGCTGATCCCCAGTTTTGTGAGCACCAAGTGGTCCCTTTGCCAGCTGGGTGACCCCACCTGCATGCCATGTTGTGTTGTGCCATGCTGTGCCATGCCATGCTGTGCCGTGCCGTTCTGTGCCATGCCATGCTGTGCCATGCCATGCTGTGCCGTGCCGTTCTGTGCCATGCCATGCTGTGCCATGCCATGCTGTGCCGTGCCGTTCTGTGCCATGCCATGCTGTGCCATGCCATGCTGTGCCGTGCCATTCTGTGCCATGCCATGCTGTGCCATGCCATGTTGTGTCGTGCCATGCTGTCCCATGCTGTGCTGTGCCATGCCATGCTGTGCCATGCTGTGCCGTGCCATGCCATGCTGTGCCATGCTGTGCCATGCCGTGCCATGCTGTGCCATGCTGTGCCGTGCCATTCTGTCCCATGCTGTGCCGTGCCATGCCATGCTGTGCCATGCTGTGCCATGCCATTCTGTCCCATGCTGTGCCGTGCCATGCCATGCTGTGCCATGCTGTGCCATGCCGTGCCATGCCATGCCGTGCCACACCTCACTGTTTTGCTGTCCCACCACGTGCTCCCCATGTTTGCTTTTTCCTCCAAACCTCAGCCTCCAAAATCACAGAGCCATGCATGAAGGACTGAATTTTTAACACGTTCTTTAAGGATTAAATTTCAAGGCCTCATAAATACCCGGAGAGGCTCGGGGATGCACACCTAGCAGCAGAGGATAAGCATCAAAGAACTGGTATTTAAAAATAAATGAGTTGTGGTGTTCAGATCAATCTTCTGATATTTAGAAGCCCAATTCCTGAAGTCTCAACCTGGGAGAGGGACTTGGATGGAGCTGGGAGAGACCTCCCGGGGTTGTCCAAGGCAAGAGCCAAACTTTCACAGAATCACAGGAGCAATAAGGTTGGAAAAGGTGATACAGTCCAACCACAGCCCCACTGTGCCCACTGACCACATGGAGGGAACACGTCAGCCACCATCAGTAGGGTGAGGGCACTGCTGGGGCCCCAAACACCGCCTGCAACAGCACGGGGAAAACAGAGGACTCCATTTATTTTTAGATGCAAAGCATTTGTGTTTCCCTCTTTTATGGAGATGGGCTGAAAGGAGTGAGAACAGAAGATGGTGTTGAATTCCTGATCCAACACTTCAGATGTGTGCCATCAAAATAGCATTGCAAACAGACCCTATGGGAACCCACAGCTCTGGGTCCCTCTCAAGAAGCCCTGAACAGGAGCTGCTGTGCTGCGAGGCCGGGAGCAGCGCCCTGCCTGTGTGGAATGCATGGAAATGCATTTTGATGTTCCCTTTGAATCACTCCTTTCTCCTCCTTCTCGTCCCCAAGATGCTCCTAATAAGGCCAGACGGGGGAAAGCTCTTTGTGTGGATTGTAGATGAGCAGGATCTTATCTTCTGTCTTGGATTTACTCAGTAATCCTGTTTAGAAGTGGAATACGAAGTGCTAGAGCCATCAGTTTGTGACCCATAGCTGAGAGAGGCCCCTTCTGCTCTGCCACCATCCCTCATCATCCTGCTCACGTGCTGAAGCCGCCTGTTGGGTGGGAGGGTGCTGTGGTGGAAGCCCAGCCTTGTCCCTGCCACGTGTGTGGGGTTGGGCCAGGGATGGGACTCAGCTCCACATGTACCCCCACCAGGTCACCTCCTCTCCTCCTGTTCAGCACAGTGCAAACCCAGAGCAGTGCTCCCCAGCCCCATGTGCTGAGTGGGGAGCAAATTCCCCTTCTAGTCAGGCAGTTGCCCAGCCCTGCTGCTAATCGGTGCGGCTGCTCTCTCCTGGGACTGCAAATCTGATGGTTTCTCGCTGTCCTTTTGCATTTTGCATTGTATTCTGTTTAGCTGAGGATGCTGGCAGCCCTTGGGGCACTTTTAATTTAAAAGAAGAAACAAAGATGCAGACCTCTTCCAATTTCCAGCATGGCACAAAGCTACCTGCAGCCCATAGGGTTCTGTGCTGCACTCTGCGCATCCTCAAGTTCCCCAAGCACAGCTCCAGAGCACAGAGCCCAGTGGCACAGCTGAGGGCAGCACAGCCCTCCCCTCTCCCTTCCCCTTACTCAGCAGCATCCCCACTTACTAGCAGCCAGGCATCAGCCCAGACTGAATGGTGACATGACAGTAAGTGCTCCCATTGCATGGCAGCACGGACCTCCAAACTGCTCATGAAAGAGCACGACTGGCCCTAACAGAGCCTGTAATTAAAGGTAACTGCAGGCCTGCATGGTTACAGCAATAATAAAGCAATGAATGGAGATGACACTCCCCCGCTGTGGCTGGAGCACCTGGCTTGGCTGCAATCACACTGTAAGCACTAATTGGAGAGGTCAGCTTCTTCCCATCAGCGCTGTGCAAATGCTGAAGGCACAAGGGGAGAAGCATGGGGGTGGGAGCAGGAGCTTTGGCACTGAGAGCAACCCCAGTGCCTCCCCAGGAGCTGGAGCCCTCCTTGAGGACATCTCCATCCCATTCAGCCTCACCAGGCCTGCAGCACTTCAACGGAAAGTGGAAAGATTTAAGAGGCAGCAGGAGGATTCTCACTGAGAAAGGAATCCCCCGCAGCGACAAAGAAAAGAGCCAGTGCTGGGTGCACAGCAGGGAGGAGAGGTGTGAGGAGGAGGAGATCTGGAAAGGAAGAAGCATAGCAACACCTGAGCACATGCACACAGGGCACACACCGGGCTGTGCTGGCAGTGGCAGAGCTGCAACGAGAGTAACGTGCTCAGTGCAATGTCAGCATCCTCCAGAGGGGATCCCCCAGCACAGCCGTGGGCCGGGAGCTGTGCAGCTCAGAGAGGAGAGCAGAGGCACATGTGTCACCCCAGCCCCTCTGACCCCAGGTGCTTAATGAGGTTGAAGGCAGCAGCACAGACAGCAGGCAGACACCTCCATAGGCAGCTCAGTCCCTTCAAAAACTCAGAAGTGGAGCGGGATTCCAACTCCTGGAATGCAGAAGCAGCTTGAACAAGTGGGAAATGCACAGCCGGGGCACAGCCACAGGTGCTCAGCCCACCCCAGGTGCAGGCACAGGCTGGGGCCATCGTGCAGCATGCTTTTATTTCTCCTTTCCCCTCCCCTGCGTGCTCTGCCAGCAGTGAGTGCCTGGCCAGGGAAGATGGATCTGACTGCAAATGCTGCCAAGTGCAGCGAGTCAACGCACTGGGAAAACTAAGGAGACAATTTGATCCTGTTCCTTTAGCACCAGCGATGCTGGGTGTGATTTGATAAAAAGGAAGAGCCGGTATTTCCAAGCTGGCAACTGTTTAAACTGGTGTCTGCAGGGCTCACAGGTTCCTTGATGCTTTCGTCTTAGCCTGCATTTCCACTGACAGAAAACCCCAGTCCAGGATTCCAGAAGCAGTGTCCCTCTGAGATGTGCTGACAGGAGCTGAGAGCAGCCTGGGTGCTTTGGTGAAGCTGTGTTTCCAGGCAGAGGGAAGGAATGGTCCCATTTCCACTGAGTGTGAGCGCTGCATCCCCACCATAACAGTGCAGATGTCAAAGGCAGAGCCCCCAGCTGACCTCTGTGGGACTCCTGGCTCAGCAGCACAGCACCGAGATGGTGAGCTATTAAGCACAGAGCTGGAGTCTAAAGATCAACATGAAGCATCCCTTGCCCTTCAGGTTTGGCTCCAAACGCCCGTGATGCAAATGGGGTTGGACTGATGACAAACCTGCCCCGCTGCTGGCACCGGTGGAGGACAGCTGGGGACTCCTTGGTCTCTGTGAGCCCCTGCCTGCTCCATCCTGCCACAGGCACAGCCAGCAAACTGCAGCACAGCCCCACAAAGCCCCAGTCAGTGCCTTGTGCGCCTGCTGGCAACAAAGTGTCTTCAGAGGGTTGAGCTCTGCAGACCTGATCTGCCTGAAATGAAATATGGAAGCGCTGCCAGAACGGTGGAGACATCCTGGAGAGCATGCAGGGAAACGGAGCGGGTGCAGAGGGAGAGATGCTGAGATACTGCAGCCACAGAAATCCAATTCCCTGTTCAATTCAGTGCTCTGAAGATTGTGCTGATAGAGGAACATCTTTCAAACAGGGACGAGGCTGCAGGTTGGGGATGCAGAGAGGCACTCGTGTGTGTACACATGGGCACGGAGGGGGAGATGATTGAGAGAGCCCATAAGAGTGACGGTGGAGAATATGGAAGAAGTGAACACAAAAATCAGCCTGGGAAATTCAAATAACTGCTGCGACGTAATGGGCTGAATGCATCCCGAGTGCTCAGCAGCGACACGGGGGAGACGTGGAGCCCGAGACGTCAGGAGCAGCCATTAGGATGGCTCCGCTTCAGAGGCTTTTAAGGAGCTATTTTTGCCATTCTGCAGTTATTCTGCAGGATACTCAGCCCCCACCATCCTCCAGAGAGCTCATCCTCCTCTCTCGGCATTCATCGGAGGTAGAAGAGGGGCCTGGATGGAGCACGCAGCCACCGGCAGCACAGAGTTCCTGTGCTCGGCCACACAGTGCTGCTCCAGCACCACCCCACTGGCCCCATCCCATAATACTACCCCTCTGCCACATCGTCATGATGGGAGCGCAGAGCTGTCACCCATCAGCATCCATCAGAGAGCCACGGTGTGGAATTAGCAGCTGCTCTGGGAGCGCCGGGTCCTTTGGTTGGATGTGGGTGCCCTCGCGCAGTGTGTGAAGGCACAGCAGGTGCCAACAGCCTGCTGGGTGCCGCCTTCCAGCTGGAGATGCCATCTCCCACCTGCCAGCTCCACCAGTTTCCCCCTGGGACACCCCCAGGGTCCCAGTGCCAACACCTCAGTTATTTTCAATGAGGAGCAGGGCAGGGGAAGATTGCATTCGCAACAGATACGTAAGGTACAGCTTACCGAGGGCAGGATTGGAACATGAGGTCACGGCAGGAAGAGCTCTTTCTTGTTTGCCCACAGAAGGAAGTCAAGCTGTTGTGATCCCACTGCCTCCAGAAGCCTGAACGTGGTAACGGGAACAGAAGAGGCTCTGAGGTTGCAGCAGGTGGCTCTACAGCCCTTACTTTTCATGGGGAGCTCCCAGTCAGCGTGGCAGCCTCCTCCCATGCACAGCACTGATGCTTCCCTCCACACCTCCCATAGCCAGCTTCAGCGCCTGCATCTCTGCACATGGACCATCCCCAGCCAACTTCCACCCCCTCCAATGAATAGCACGGGACAAAATGTCACAGAGGACCATCAGGGTAGGGCTGTTATTTAACAAACTCAGATGTAATGGGGTTCGAGCTGCTCAGCAACGCTTTGAGGAGGAACAGCCCCAGCAGAGAAGTGGAGCTGTGTAAGCACTGCCCAGGGCC
This sequence comes from Meleagris gallopavo, assembly GCF_905368555.1. Lineage (NCBI taxonomy): Eukaryota > Metazoa > Chordata > Aves > Galliformes > Phasianidae > Meleagris > Meleagris gallopavo. The sequence continues at coordinate 1,859,572 of NC_139412.1, read as the reverse complement.
ATCCTCCTGCTGCACTGCTTGGCCCCGTTAGCTCACCCATACACTCCCCTCACAGCTTGTGGGTTATTATCCCAGCCTCCAAGGACACAAACAGTCCCCTTGATTTAAGGAATGAGGCTGAGCACCCGAAGCGTTTCTCACCTTGTCAGAGCCTCCCACGTTCGGCCGTCACCCCGCTACTCCTCCAGCCCCCCGGGCACAGTACAGACCCTAGCACAAATCACACCTCTCCCAGCCTCCTCACCAAGATCATCACCCGGGGCCTGCGACAAACGCTGGACAGCAGATCCTCATTACCAGGCACACGTGGAGCCCACCCAACACTCAGAGCACTGCTGACCTCAGCCACGGCCGCTTACATCTGTTAGAGATCCTAGATGTCCAGGAAACATCTGGTTTGCCTTCATCATCGCCTTAAAATTCAACAAATTCAGCTCTATTCATTTCTATCCCTGCCCTTTTATGCAGCTTTCCAAGAAAAGAATGTTCCAGAAGGCATTTCTTTCTCCACGCCCTGTTGCAGCTGCAGGAGATAGGTGGCCAAATGCAGCCTGGCTGCTTAGGCAGCCTCTGCTGGCTGCTGGAACCACCAAGCTCAAGCAGCACGGATTGGAGTGCTGGTCAGCAGCAGGACAGCAGCTGCTAGAGCCACAATAGAGACCAGTGATAAAGGAGAGTTGGTCCCCAAGGAGCGTGGGTGGACAGCATCAGCATACCTGTAAACCTCAGATCTTCTCTCCACAAATGAGAGCATGAAGAGGTGACTTTGAACTGAGAAAGGCTAAAGCGGTCAAACAGTTCATCAGTTGGAGAGAAAAACTGCAAAACCAAAGGTGCCCCTGTGCTGTCCGTGCCACTGTTCCAGGGCTGGGATCTCAAAGATGACCAAGAAGACTATGGGAAGTGAAACACAGAGCAAGCTGGGATGCACACTTCAGTGCAACACCGTGGCTGGGGTGCAGGAGCAAATCCCTACAGGAGCAATGGCTCTGCCTGCACCACTGAGGGAAACAAGGTGCCCGCAAGGCAATACCACACAGTGCTTACCAGGATACTTCTGTTAACAGCCTCCATCTCACTTCCACAGCTACACTACCCTCTACTTGACTGCAATACATTTAATCAAGATGTTTCTTAGGGAACCAAATAAAGCTTGATGATGCTTAATGGCTGGGGCTTAATGGCAGGGTTGTTTAACTGGGCTCATAATTTTGATTAATTAAGATGCCTGCAGGTGTTGGAGTGGTACTTAGGCAATAGCTTTGATGTTCAGAGGCAGAGAGAGGGGTTTTTGCATCCCCTTCAAAAGATGTTCTGCCAGCGCTGGTTCAGCAAAGCAGAACTGCCTCCAAGCATTTGCAAAACAAGTTAACTGTGCTGGAGCTGGCAGCACCTCGCCGAATTCCGGTCCCTTGGACCAGCTGCTTCTTGGGACAACCCACAGAAAAACACCACCACAAAAACCCACAGCAAACAAACGAGCCACCAAAAGCCCACCAAAATCAAGAGCTGTTCTAGGGCAGCCTCGGTCTCCTTGAGAGGAGAAAAATAACACAAGAGGATCTCCATAGGGTGATGGCAAGAGGCCCGATCAGAACAGCAACGTGCACATCCTGGGACTGATTTGTATTTCTATTTCCTATTCAGCAGCCAACACTCTTACAAAACTTACTTACCTCTGAGATTTTTGCCTCTTGAATGCAAATGAAATGTACACAGGTTTAAAAATGTATGGGGAGAAAATAGGACATGGATACCAGTGTGGCACACGCTCATTTCCATTTGAAATCAGACTGATGCACTGGAGAGAGACAAAATGAGCCAAACTCACCTTCGTCGTCAGCATCAAACATTAATGTCACGTTAAACAGATCTTGATTTAAGGCTAAAGAAATTACTGCAGTCAAATATAAGGGCAATGCTTCCTTGTGGACTGAGGACTGGGACAGGGCTTGGAAGAGCAGAGCTTCACTCTCTTCTTTGCTGTGGGCTAATGGGATGCCCTTGGGAAAATGTTTTGTGCACACGTGTAGAACAACAGGGCCAAGCCCCCACTTCTTGCAAGCGACATCACAAGCAGAAGAGCACAGCAGCACGTTGCCCATGGACCACAAGGCAAGCCTTTTCCAAGAACAGCCTCAGTGTCACTTGTTGGCAATCACACGCAGTACTGACTGAGTCAGGAGGAATGATCTCAGCCTTCCATACATCTGCATTGCTCCCCTCCCCGTGGCTCTGTTGGAATAAGAGATTTTCAAATGCAACGTATGGAAACTTCAAATGCAAATTGGAGTTGCCCCTGAATGTTGTCAGCGTGCCCAGTGGCTTAGGATGAGTCATAGCTGTTTCTCAGTGCACTAACACCAAGGCAGAGATTGGGCAGTATTACTCCGATCCAAGGAATGGAGCCACTTTAAGGTAAGTGGTTGAAGCACACAAACACCATCAGGTTTATCTGAGAGTTATAAAGAAGTATATTACAAACAACAAACTCTGAAAACTCCAATTGACAAAAATACATCTGAAAAATCACCATCAATGTCTTCAACAGAGAATTCACCTTTCCTACCTCAAGTTCAGCAGCATGGATGCCATCCATAGCCTAGCTGGCCAATTTTGTTTTATTTTTATAGCCAGACAAATGCAGGACCCAAAGCCATTTTATTTTTGCAGTGATTAAAAGATTTGATTAAGACCCATCAAAGTACCAGCCCTGCTTGTCCTCTCCTCTTTGATTGCTGAGTGGATCTCTTTGCTTCCTGCACGTTTAACAGCACTAAGTGAATGTATTTGCCCAGAAGGTGGTGAGAGAAATCTCTTGGTTACCCATCTCTGTCGCTCCAGATTAGACCTGAAGGCCAAAACAAAAGCTCCTGCTGCACTTCAGCCCTTTAAGAAAATGGTACTTTGTAATGCAAAATTCCCCTCCTTCCACTTTTAGGAAGTCTCTGGGGGGTATAACGCAGAGGAGGAAGAGTGAAAAGTAACCAGAATGGTTCATTAGAGCATATTCTTTTATTAATAAAGATCAGAAGAATAGCTGGAGGGACAGCAGGTGAATGGATGACATTGAACCATATATTGTCAAAAACCATTCAAAAGAGCTGAGTTGTTCAGCAATCCAGCAGTAGCTACCTGCCTTGTTCTGCCAGGGTAAAGAAGCCTCAGAGATGTGGCTATGGATCCCCAAAGAGTTTTGGAGGGGATCTGAACTGGCCTCAGTGCCAGCATTGGGGGCCAAATACACCTCACTTGCAAGTCTTCCAACAGTAACCACGAACCAGGGCTGCTGGTCAGAGCCTCCTCGTGCTACTTACAGACACTAACCACAGAAAGACTTTCCCCACCTTGCAGACTTCGTGATCTCCTATTTTCCAATTCAGAGCTCGTGTCGGACTGCAGGAAGCAGAATGTTAACCAGAGCAGTTCAAGAGGCAGACAGCCCCAGCTTACAGGATCTGTGGGTGTGACGAATTGACCTCCTTTTCCTCCTGACTTACTGAATTTATTCCATTATGGTCCCCCTGGACTGATAAAGGGGACCAATCTCACGACTACTTAGATTTTGAAAAGACTTCAGATTTACAGAGATTCCTTTCTGTAAAGTTCCTCCACTTCTCTATCAGGCAAAATTGATGAAATCAAACTCCCTTCTCATCCTTAGGGTGACTTCCAAGAGCTCCTCTTCAGAGAGGAAACGAGCTTTCCCCTTCTTGCTGTCCACAGGGCAAGGGAGATGCAGCAGCAGCTTCCTGTCAAGGAGGACACAATGAGTTTTAATGGCCCAAGCCACGTGAGCCATTGAGATAGCACTGAAAGCCATTCTTGTGATTCAAGAATCAGTATATCAAGGAAAGTCCATTCTGTATAGCCTTCCCATGACAAGCTACACAGTTCTGCAATACTGCTACACAACCATATAGGCCCTGGAGGATTTCCAACATCTCCTTTCTTTTGGCTGTGGCTACAACAGCTTCCAGCGATGGATTGTGAGTTCTCTCCACTGTTGTTGCTTCCACACAATGCAGAGGAAGGAGAAGCTGCACTGATAATGCTCTCCTGGTGGTAAAAACCTGAAAAATGCCTACAGAGTCTGGGGGAGCTTGTATTCTATAGCAAGAAACAACCGGCACAGCTGGATTAGAGGTTCTGGACGGACTGGTTTCAAAGAAGACACACCTACCTACCCTAAAAGACAACATGGTAGTGTGGATACGGGGGTTACTCCAAACTGGGGTTCCAGACCTTTTCAACTGTGTTGTAGGAGCCACAGCCAAGGTACAGTCAAAACACACTTACACCTCACCTACAGAAGTTAAGCAGCTGATAGCACATGGAAAAGTCCACAAGATCAGTTGGGCTTACAGTCAGCCCCAGGACTGTGCAGTGGAAAACAATTCCTTTGAGCCCTCCCATACATCTGTGAGAACAGAGTGTTTCTTCGTATGTAGAACTTGAGATCTTATTTGTTTCTTTCATACTGAGCAGATTTGCACTTACATCTGCAAAACAGCACTGGCTCAGGCTGTACCCAAGCAACCATCAGATTTACAGCAAACGTTTTATTTGCAAGGCTTGTGACTTGAGACAGCTGGATACTAAGATAATGGCAGATGTGAGTCACCAAAAAGACAAAACTGCAGAAGAAAACAGAAGTGAAGGATTTACTACACCTGCAGCATTGCATTAAGCTACCTCTTCTACTAACTTCACGTTACACAAGTCACAATCTGGACTGTTACTCTTCTTGGCTTTCCTGTTTCAGAGCACTCCCAAGCATTCTTTCAGCACTGTTGCATCTTTAGGTTAAATTTCTGCAGGGGGTAACTAATTCACACTCCTTTTGTCTGTGAGAAAGGTGACTTTTCTGCAGTTAGTCCCCTAGGGACAGAACTGATTTTGGTCTTAATCCACAGTGTGCATCTTGAACTGACTGATGCTAACAGAAGGCTATTCACGTGTGAAGTCCTCCCACACCACACTCAGTGCAGGAAGTCTGTCTGAGGAGAGGGTTAAGCTTTCCTGTGGAAGCACTGTGCTGTCTGACTTACTTCTGGGGAGTTCGGAGGTCAAGAACCTTGTCCTGGATATCTAATGTGATGTCTGAGAACTTTGTCTCTGGCAGCTTGATTTTAATCTGAAACGATGGGCAGAGTTAAAGCTGTGATTAGATATGTAGATCTGTAAATACAGCTCCAAAAAAATCACACAGCAATCGTACCAAGAGAGCAGGGAGGTCATTGATCAGATCATACAGGACTGGATCTGTTAGGCTGGCAATACTGTGGCATCCTGCTAACTCATAACTTTGTAACAAATGCAGGCAGATGAAAATCATCTCCTTCCCAGACTCTCCCCATCCCAAAACTGTGTCCAAGGTGAAACCTTGTTTTAGGACTGTTTTCATCTCCCTCTGTGACACATATTGCACAGCTTCTCTTCAGCTTCTTCTCCTTGAGGAGATGTACATGAGTTCCTCAGGTTAGTAAAAGCAGATTAAGCTACAAACACTTGGATAATTCCAAACTAAAATCCCACAGGAGGCTGAAGGCAGCCATGCAGCTTGGTGCTTATGTTCTGTCTCAACAAGAGGGTAAGATTGGGCAGAAAAAGGGCACAGAGAAGGGATGGGAAACAGGCTCAGCTCACCACCATATCTTCACAGCAGGCCGTGGAAGGGTCTTTCCTGCTCATCCCAAAGAAGACATCCTCTGTTCCCACCTGCTGTTTGAATGAAATCTCATACCTGAAAAAGAAGAGCAGTTGGCTAACAGCAGAGATAGGCCAGGAGGCTGAGGGAAATCATATTTCTCAAAGGGTCATCAATCTTTGTATGAATACTCATGTCCTTATCACATTCTCTCCCATTTCCCAGTCTTCCTTCAAGTCTTCAAGCCAACTGCACTGGATTTCTGTCCAGAGCCATGACAGTTTGCTACAACACGAGCATTCACCTCCCCAGGCAATCACTGTGCTGCCTCTACTTCACTATCCAGCACTGCAGGATCGTAGAGCAGAAGAGGCATTCTGAGTGAACGTGGACCTCAGCAAGTAGCCAAAGCACAAACTTTTGGGAAAAGGCCTGGAAAAGGGTGCTGTCAACTACATGTTCTGTCACCCAGCTATTCTTGCAGCTTGGAAGTGCCTCTGTTATCTTGCCTAGTTTTAATTGTTTTGCATTTGGCCAACATTAATGTTATTCCCCTCCAAATCAATTTGTTTAATTTAGAACCCTACAAAATCTAGAATCACACGTTCCTTTGCTCTCGATATTTAATGAATGAGGGAATACAAACTGAAAGATTGCATTTAGAACATATTACTCCTGCTAAATTGAGCAAAATAAATGGAGCCTCTTCTCAAAGCTGTTGGAAAAAAGTGTACAGAAAGTATTTTTCACATCTCCAGTGCTGTGTGCATATGTAATAATTCCTAAGTCAATGAGAAATCTGTCTAGCAGCTCTGGATGCACCTCTAACCATCTGTTTTCCTTTTGGGCCTTTTCCTACGATTTAATTTGATGAACTATTACAAAGATTTATACTCTTGTCTCATCTGTGCAACACAGGACGTAATTGCTGGAGGCTGGAGAAGGGCTGCATCACAGCCCTTTCAGCAGGGAGGGAAGGGTCAAAAATAGAGTGAAATAAAGCTCCTGTTGTGCCCACAGTGCAAAGGAGGAGCATTCCATACCTCACCAGTGATAGATTCAGGAACAACTACACCACAGTGTGGGTGCAGCTTCACGGCCTTCAGCCCATCTGTTCCAGCACGCAGTGCTCCAGGGCAGTGCATCACATCACAGTGATGATCAATTCGAACCCTGCTTTGCAAATTACTCGACCCTGAAGGCTTTCTGACCTCTACAAACTACAACATAACTAACATGCTTGCCTATTTCTAAAGTGTTGTACTTCTAGAAGGAAGGGAAAAGACTGTTTAAGGCTGTCCCTTTTAAGGCTGTCCCTTGGGAAGCTAAGATTGAATAAAAAGATTTAGAACTGCCAGCATAAAGCCTTCCTTCCTATGGTGGTAGTTGTCTCTGAAGAGTTTAATTCTTTGAAATAAACATAAGTTGGAGTGCTTTATGAATCTGAACATGAAAAGTGAATGCACTTCAGCTGCAGCAGGAAGAACCAGGTACTTCACACCAACGTGGCATGTTTCAGAGCCTCTACATCATTTTGCTGGTCTGCTTCCCCTCCTCATCTCATTTTGTACAAGCATCTGACACTGCAAAGTGTCTTGTGACAAGAAAAATCAACTCTACCTTTCTGTTATGAGATCAGAAGGTTTCCAAGGGAGAAGTTACAATCCCTCCTTGCTTGTTGCTTCACTTGCACTGCTGCTGTCCTTCCATCAGCTTTTCTTGACGTGCTCTCCAGACCACTGTGTTTCACTCACATGGAAGCTGTGCGACCCATCTTTGCATTATAACCACGTCAAACCCAAGCACACCATCTCAGATCACTTACTCTGGCTGTTCTCTAGGATCCCAGGTGTCGTCAAATTCGGATCCTTCCGGGACCTCTTCTGTGCTCCAAATGGTTTTGTTGTGTTCAGACTGCACTTGTAAGGTATCTGTAAGCAATAAGAAAAATCCCTGTTTCTTTCCCTTGGTTTGCTGAAAACTTTCAGATTTCTAGACTCTAAGAAAAAAAACCTTTTCATCAAAATAAATTGTAGCGAGTGATCTCATTCCCTTCAATATCATAAAGGATCAGAATTTGAAGAGGGAGGACATTTTCTATTCCTTTCCCTTAAATCTCCTTTACCCAACCTCTATGCCAAGGAAATTGTCCTTTCAGGCATAAGATATCCAGCGCTTCAAAATGATTAAAGTGGAGAATGATGAAATATTAATCTTCCCCCATGTCTCTGACACGAGATTTTAAGTGAGCAGAGTCACTTATAAAAGGATCTCTCCCTCACATACAAAGCCATCAGTGACTGAGCACAGCCCAGATGAGGTACTGACGACTCAGGAAAGTCCATAGCAAAAGAACACGGACTGTCCCAAACCTACAATGAAATGGTCACACTGACCAGGGTTTGCAGACAAAGAGCAAGGCGCAGTAAGAAGAAAACAGAACAAATGTTCTCAGTCTGTTGAGGGCAGTCCTGAGCTAAGCTCATTTCTCATGCCACGTGTTCTGGGGACAAAGGCACACACCTGCGCTTCACAGCACACCTCCCAGCCCCTCATCCTTCATCCAGACTCGGTTTTGTGCAGCTCACCCCTGAAGATCCCTCCAGATGCCCCCTTAGAAGCCTCCTGCTTGCTCTAGGCAGTAACAATTCCCTGAGAGTATCTCTATGGAGCTTTTTGCTGCCCACTTATGACTCCTGCCAGCCTACATTCTGTGCTCTGCTTATCATCACCACTGGAGGTGCTGCCCTCCAGAGTTACCTTTTCTGCTGCTCTTTATATATTCTGCAGTTAAGTTTCCAGCAAAACAAGAATTTTAGTGTAACTATAACAATGTAATGGGCTTCCACCTCAAAGGTCCACTCACTTATTGAAGTAAACCATCTGTGATAACTTGCAACAGCTGTTGCAGTCTGTTAACACACAGCTGAGTGCTAAGATATACAAACACTCCTTACCAGTAGTCTCTTTCTTTACTGGTCCAATGCTACCAGGAGTCATGGCACTGACAGAACAGCACAGCTGCAAAAACCCAAATGGGACTCCAATTAATTATCATAGACCACAGCTGATTAACAATCACATCAGTAATTACAACACATTATCAAAAGTCACTGCTAGAGCCAAAAATTCCTCCATTTCATGACTGAAGCACAGAATCTCTCTCCCTCTCACTAAGCACAGCACCCCAATGCACAGGGTGCAGGCAGGACTGCCAGAAGCAGTGCTGCAGCCTGCAGTGCTTCTCAAAGATTCGTTTCCATGGCATTTTGAGAAAATTGTTGTGCTTTGCCTGCCCTGAAAATATTGCAAGAAGAAGCCAAGGGTGCTACGTGCAAACTCCTTTTAACAGTAGAGATCATATGAGGCAACAGCATTTTCCTCTAATCATGAATCAATTTAGTGCTAATAGGCCAATGTGAGGCATTTCTATCTATGTGTGAAGATCCCTCGGTTTGATAGAAGTGCCTCATCTGCAGAGAACATTAAATTAAATCCAAACAAAGATTTCAAATTGCCCAGCTTGACTCAGGCTTAATTGACAGAACTTGTAGCAATTTTCCCTTTCTGCCTCTGAAGTGTCATTCATTTTATTATTAAGATGTAAACAAATTCTTTTTAAAATCGGGATGTTTACTGCAATAAACTTCTGAAGCAATAACTCCAGCTTCAGAAAGCCAGCATTTAAGAGCTGAAGGGCAGCTGGAGCGTGAAGCACCACATTTACCAGCTACAGAAAGGAACTTCTAGGAGATATCTTTTCCCCAGATGCCACAATGGCCACTGTTTGCACACAGCTGCCAGGCCAGCCAGCTGGCTCTGCTCTGAGAGCTGATGAGGAGCTCAGATGCTCACTGTTTTTGTTATCTGCGTCATAATGCAACTTGTTCAAAATTCTAAGAGACTTGCCAACATTTTGAGCAACCTCTGTGGCCCTGGCCAACATATCTGGTGGCATCTGTGGCCCTTCCTGAGCAGGGAAGGGCAGATTGTTTCTCCTAGCACCCATGTGTGCCTACGTAACTGCACAGCTCCATGTTGCAGGAGCAACAGAAGTTCTTCTGTGATTTGCTGCAAGTCCTGAGACGAATTGATATAAAAGAACGTAGAGATATTTCTCTCAATAACCATTCAGATCGTTCATTTTAGAATGATTACTTACCCTCCCGCATTCTATAGTCCCCAGTATACCTATTGTACTTCTGTGATCAATTGTGCTTCTTTAATGCCTGGTACAGAATTAACACATTCCACTTCTGCTGGACGTTTCAGTCTTTACTCAGAAGCTGCATACTGCTGTAATTGCCCCCACCTCTAAAAGACTTCAGAGAAAAGCAGGAGGAAATCTAAGCACTCAGGGCTCTCTCAGCCACATCTCGTTCCCTTTAGGCTAAAAAAATAAACATCCCTCCCATTCTGTTTACGAGGGTGGATAGGACAAGGGGGAATGGTTTTAAACTGAGACAGGAGAGGTTTAGGTTGGATATTAGGAGGAAGTTTTTCACCCAGAGGGTGGTGAGGCACTGGAACAGGTTGCCCAAGGAGGCTGTGGATGCCCCATCCCTGCAGGCATTCAAGGCCAGGCTGGATGTGGCTCTGGGCAGCCTGGGCTGCTGGTTGGCGACCCTGCACACAGCAGGGGGTTGGAATTGGATGAGCATTGTGGTCCTTTTCAACCCAGGCCATTCTATGTTACGATATGATATATTCTTGTGGCACCCAAAAATATCTCCTAGTTGTCTCAGCCGCTCCAAAACCTTCCAAGGTTTTATTTCCCTCTTTATTTGCGCTGGGAAAAGCGAGGTTTGCATCTCCTTAGTTAATTACGTTGGGCACTGTGAAGAAGTCACACAAAAGACTCACACCAAAGTCATCGTCGTCCTCATCCCCACGTGCATCACTGAGCAGCTTGGCAAGGGACTGCAAAGAGCCGACTGCAGGCACATCCACCTCCATCCTCACCTACAGGGGAAAACCAGCACCACAGGAACCACAAAGCCTTTGTACTGCGCTGCCCTTCTCCGAGCACTGTGTGATAAGTACCAAATTAGATCAAAGCCTATGTACCTTGCCTTTCCCTTGTAGTCTGGGTCTCGGAAGACACCGCCTCACGTCACACAGAGCAGCACAGGACCATAAGGCCCGGCACCGCCGCCTCCCGCGTCCGTCGTTGCTGAGGTAACGGCCCCCCTCTCCTTTTCCCGCCTCCTTTAGCCCTCGCAGCCAATCCAACAGAGCCGAGCAACGAGTGGCGGCAAGACCAACCAATCGTTGACGAGGGCGGGAACGCGCGGCCGGCGGTTGGACAGCTGGGGAGAGCGAGTGCGGGCGCGGGCGTTGGGCGCATGCGTTAATTACGTCATCGGCGTGAGTCATCGTAGCGGCATCTGTGTGCGCCGTCTGTAACGTCATCGGTGTGCGCGGCTGTTGGTGGCCGCGGAGGGTTGGAGCGTGGATCCGCTCGGGGCTCCGGGGTCTGCAGGGCCGCGTGCGCCGTTCCGGGCGGGGATCGGTCCGCTTCCGTTTCTCTCCTCGCCCGTCTCTGCACCATGAGCCAGTTCAACTTCGGCTCGACCCCGGCGGGCGGCGGCTTCTCCTTCAGCACGCCGAAAACGACCGCCAGCACCACCGCGGCCACCGGCTTCTCCTTCACGCCCGCCCCCTCCTCGGGATTCACGTTCGGCAGCGCTGCGCCGACGCCCGCCAGCAGCCAGCCCGTCACGCCCTTCTCCTTCAGCACGCCGGCCAGCAGCGCGCTGCCCCCCGCCTTCAGCTTCGGGACGCCCGCGACAGCCGCCACCGCCGCCCCGGCTGCCAGCGTGTTCCCGTTAGGGTGAGGGCCGCCGGTCGGGCTGTGGGGAGCGGGGCGGGCCGCTGCGGGGAGCTCGCCGGACTTCTGGTGCCGGTGCCCCGGGTTCTGTGTGTGCTCGTGTGCCTTTAACGAGGCCTTGGGGCTGTGCTGGTTCTTAGAGTGGGGTTCATACAATCGTGCGTTTTGAGTTGGAAGGGACCCGCGAGGATGGGGGAGCCCGACTCCTGGCTCCACACAGCACCGTTCTGAAGTCACACCTCGTGTCTGAGAGTGTTGTACCAGCACTCATAGAGTCACAGAATGGTTTGGGTTGGAAACCCAAAGGATTATGAATCTCCAACCCTCCTGCCACACGCGGGGCCACCAACCTCCACATTTAACACCAGCCCAGGCTGCCCAGGGCCCCATCCGACCTGGCCTTGAACACCTCCAGGGATGGGCGGGGATCCACAGCCTCTCTGGGCAGCTGTTCCAGCACCTCACCGCTCTCATAGTAAAGAACTTCCCACTGACATCCAACCTCAATCTTCCCTCTTTCAACTTCAAACCACTTCCCCTTGTCCTGCACTGTCTACTCCTTGAGGACCAGCAGCAGTGCCTACAGCCCGCTGGTGAAGAACCTTTTCCTGAGGTCTATAACAACTTATTACCCAAGCATACAATTCCATCACACTATCACAGCATCTGTTGGCCCATCCTTCATTGTGCTGAGTCAACTTGAACCTCAAGCAGACTCCATACATTAGGGGGAAAATTGTGTACAAAGTCACAATACAGCAGCCTCAGTGACAGCAGTCTCTGGTCTGTGTGAGAGTAGTGGGGAGGGAACTGAAGGTGGTGGTGAGTGGTAAAAGGTGACTGAAAGAATAGCCTCAGGTGGAGGAAATGAAAAGGGTGCCTAGGGACTGAGAGTTAATGGCTTCGTTGATACTACTGCAGATGTCTTATAATGCATTGGTGCATGGAAGTAATTAAGGGAGCTTCAATGTAAGGAGAAAGAGTTACAGATGGCAGGACTTGTAATGAAGTCTTTGTCAAAATGGAAATACAATTCTGGCTAAGTGTCCATCGTTCTGAAAGGTTGTCTGCTGTTTTGTCAGCACGTGGTCAGTAAGAATGCCAAGTCGTTGTTTCACTGGATGCGTGACTTAAACAGCCTGGCTCACTGCTCTTCCTTTTTTTCCCTTTTATAGGGGAAATGCACCAAAACTCAACTTTGGAGGCACGAGCACAACTCAAGCTACTGGAATCACAGGAGGTTTTGGGTTTGGTACCTCTGCACCCACCAGCGTGCCCTCAAGCCAAGCAGCAGCTCCTTCTGGCTTCATGTTTGGATCTGCCACTGCCACCACCACCACCACCACTGCAGCTCAGCCTGGCACAACTGGAGGGTTCACATTTTCCAGTGGCACCACAACTCAGGCAGGAACAACCGGCTTCAACATTGGTACCACAAGCACTGCAGCTCCGCAGGCAGCGCCCACGGGATTGACCTTTGGAGCAGCACCAGCTGCTGCTGCTGCCACCACCACTGCCAGCTTAGGGAGCACAGCCCAGCCTGCAGCAGCTCCCTTCAGCCTCGGGGGACAGCCCTCTGGTGAGTGCCTGAGCTGGGAGTGGGAGCTGTCACCAGGAGTGCTGCTGGGGGTGGTGTGCACAGCCTGAAATCTTCTGCTCACGTGAAATAAAGCTATGGCTGTGATGAGCATTTCTTATACACATGAGGAAGGTCGCTGGCTCACGGGGGAGAATGGTGTTCATCGGTGTTGAATCGTTTGTTAAAGCCTTTTAAGTATTGAGCTTGCTATTCCTAGTTCCGTTCCTGGATAATGCAGAGCCCTTGTTACATTAAATATTAATGTTTTGCTTACGCTCTTCTACTAACTTGAGTATTGCCATCAGTTTTTCTGTAGTAAAAGGTTCATCTTTTTACTTCTGCTGCTCTTATCTCAGGTCTGAACTTCGGATCATTGGTTTCAACAGCAGCCACTGGTGCACCCACAGCAACACTGACTGCGAGCACCAGCCAGGGACCCACTCTGTCCTTTGGAAGCAAACTGGGAGGTAGGGGGAAAAAAATGGTAGGAAATAATTACACAGGGCTTGCTGAGTCTTTTGTCCTCCCTGTAGTTTTTTAAACCAGAACTTGAAGTGTGTGAAAGCCTGATGTGCTCTGCATGCACGTCATCTACGCTTCTTCTGTTTGCAGTAACAACTACAGCATCTACAACGACAGCTGCCAGCACAGCTCCCCTTCTTGGTACCACAGGCCCTGTGCTGTTTGCATCTATAGCGAGTTCTTCAGCACCAGCCTCATCCAGCAGCACAGGCCTCTCACGTGAGTCACAGCACACGGATCTGTACAGGAGAGAATAAACAAGCAGCACGGTTGGTGCTGTCTGCCAGCAGCAGATGCTGTGGTTATAGGGATGATTGGAAGGGCAGCTGCTCTCTGTTTGCCACCTTCCTGAAGACTTCTGTCGCTGCTCACGAGGAGCTTCAGAAGTTCTGTTTTTCAGCGGGGAGCTGTGTTTAATGGGATATACAAACTGTAATGTTGTGTTCTGATTGCAGTTGGGGCCCCTTCTACTGGTACAACTGGTCTTGGAACGTCTGGATTTGGATTAAAGCCTCCTGGAACAACAGCTGCAACAACCAGCACTGCCACCAGTAAGAGCCAGATGCTGATGAAGATAAGGAAGCCTGTCTTCCTGCTAGTGATTGTGTAAAGGGCCACACTAGTGTAGCAGCACAGCAGTGCTGATATAACTGAAAATAGCACAGTATTTCTATGTCCTTTTTCTCCTTTTTCATCTCCCTACATTCACAGTTACTTATGAGTTCTGAGTTTGTCCACAGCAAAGAGCCTTTGGGTGAAAGCCTGCAGGGCTTTGAAGTTCTGGCCTGGAGTGAGCAAAGTAAAGAGATGACCTGCTCTGTTTGTGGCCTGTTTGTGTAGATACAGGATTGCTGGAGAGCCTAGGGAGAGACTTATGTGGGGATAGGAGGAAAGGGAAAGACCAGGGATTATGGGGTGGTTGGTGAGGAAGAATTTACATTTGATTCCACCCCATTAAGCTGTTTCTTCCATATTATAAGTTTCCAAGTGTTGAGTTTCACAGACTTTTCCCAGTCCGGGTGCTCAGTGCTGTACTGAAGTGGCAACCCTTGTGTGAAAATCCGTGGTGGAATTTGCTGCTGCAGCGTTCACATTTAGGATGCAGCATCCTTTTCTGGATGCAGTGAGTTGTCAGTGTTCAGTGTAACAGTGTGGCTGCTGCCAAGCCCTCAGGGTATTCCTAAAGCTTGTTTGTGGAGGGACTGAAGGGTTTAGATCAGTGATAAAAGTGCTGTAGGTCTGAGTGAGGGCATTGTCTGATAGGTGCTCCTTTACTTTGTGGGGATGTGGGAATCTCCTCTACAAAATACCCTGTAGCAGCAATGTGGTGCAGCAGCTGGATGTGCTATTAGAAGTGTCAGCTCTAATAGCAAAGCACAAGGAGTTGGAGAGGGATGAGGGCCATGTGAAGTGCAGGCTGCCAGTTCCTTGTTTTAGTAGAGCTACTAATCAAGTATTTCCAGTCCACTTGTGTTAGTTGTGCCAAGGAGTGCTGCATGCCCTTCCCAGCACACGTGGGATTTGCTCTTTGTTAAAGGGATGTGGCTGAGCTGTGTATTGATCGTGTCCTTGATGTTACACAGCAGGTGTCCTCTTCTGGTGTCGGATCTGAATTTCTTCTTTCAGGCACTTCTGCTTCTAGCTTTGCTTTGAACCTTAAACCATTAACTACAACTGGTACTATCGGAGCTGTGACTTCTACAGCTGCTGTAACCACCACAACAACAACCAGGTGAGTGTTTTGTTACAGCTGCCTGGGGCAGGAGGCAGCTTTAGTGCTGGTGACTGGTGGAGGGAAGGGGACGCAGGGTTGTGAGGGTTGTGCTTTGATTGTTGACCCGGTGTTCTGTACTGTCCCACGTTTCCTCTCAGTGCACCTCCTGTGATGACATATGCTCAGCTGGAGAGTCTGATAAACAAGTGGAGCCTGGAGCTGGAAGATCAGGAGAAGCATTTCCTCCATCAGGCGACACAAGTGAACGCCTGGGATCGGACACTGATAGAGAATGGAGAGAAGGTCAGGTGGCAGCCAGCCTGGTTCTGCTTGCTAAGTTTGTTAGAGATGTGGCGTGCAGATATAATCCAGATATAGCTTATTTCTTCAGAACTTTCCTGGTGTAATTGTCTTGTATTTCCAGATTACTTCACTACACAGAGAAGTAGAGAAGGTGAAGCTTGATCAGAAGAGGTGAGAAACTGTGAACACTTGAGATGACCTTTTTTATTGTTTGTTCTTATTCTCCATTGTCTCGCGTTGTATGGAAATTCTTGAACATCAGCCTGATCTAAATTGTGTTGAGTCGTTCACGTTGTTCTTTTCAGACTGGATCAGGAGCTGGACTTCATTTTGTCCCAGCAAAAGGAGCTTGAAGACTTGCTGACCCCTCTGGAGGAGTCTGTGAAGGAGCAGAGTGGGACCATTTACTTGCAGCACGCGGATGAAGAACGGGAGAGGACGTAAGAGATCTGTTTTGAACGTGTGATGGTCAGTCAGAAGTGGGGATACAGGATAATACTTAGCTGTCAGAGACTTTCTTCTAATATGTAATCCTGTTTTATGTTATGTTTTATGTGTTAGAAATATGGGAATTGCAATTGGAAGCTCATAAATCAGCTTGCTTTGGTGGATATTGGTCTCACCAGCTGTCTAGGAAGGTGTTGTTATTTAGGCATCATCTCTCAAAAAACATTATTAGTGGTAGAAGTGAAGAGAGTGGAGTGCATTACGTGCAGCTCGAGCATCCTTGCAAGTGTTGAATTTTAGTGGGGTAATTAAGGAATTATTTGGTTCAAGAGGTGCAAATCTTGAAGAATCTGGACCAGCTGCTCTCTTCACTTCTAATAAAACCTTCCAGAAAAAACTTCAGCAATGTTATTTATCTGTCTCCCAAGTGTCTGGCAGAGTGGAAGCTGAGGAGTTGCCTCCTCTGTGTCTGCCATGCCCTGGTTGAAAGGCATGGATGCTAATTCTGATTGTCTGCAGTGAGTGTGACTGGGAGCAGGCTGTCTCCAGCTTGCTCTGAATACTCTGGCCCACATTCTCCCTTGCTTCTTACAGCTATAAGTTGGCTGAGAACATCGATGCTCAGCTGAAGCGAATGGCACAAGATCTCAAGGACATCATTGAGCACCTGAACACATCGGGACGCCCAGCAGACACCAGCGACCCGGTAAATCCAAACTGCTTTTGTGTGCTGGAATAGAGACCCAGGCTATAAAACAGTGCTGGCACTTCATTTGTCTGCTGGTGGATGCTCTGCTTTTAGCCTCAACCTAGGAAAAGCATTTTATCGTTTGTTGATTCTCTGGTAATGCAGTGCAAGCCAACCTGGCTGTGTAGTTACTCTGAGATGAACCCTCTTTGCTCCTGGTGTAATTCTGGAACAGATAACTCGATTCAGAGCTGTTTCTTAACTTTGATCCTGCTTTCTGGTTGAGCATTTTGTGCAAAAAGCACAGCTATCAATACTTTTTCTATACTACTTTTGTATCCTTGTGAAAACAAGATCTAAATCACGAGTTTTTTTGATCCACATTACATTGATCTCAATGCTCCTTGTAGCTCTTCACTCTTTAGTGAGAGGCTAAGTGTAAAAATGGCACTTTGGTGTTTCAGACTGAAGTTTTTACTTTGTTCCTTTTTTCTTTCCTCACCTCAAGGCTCAGATTCACGTTGTGGTGCATTTTGGGTCTGAGTCTGACTAAAACTGAGCCACAGGCACACTCTGAATCAATTTGTTTCCTTGATGGCAAAGAGAAGCAAAGCAGCACAGCTGCTGCATAGCAGAAATACCGTGTTGGTAGAGCTGTGCAAGTGAGAAGTCTGATTGCTTTGCATCCCAAAGGCAGAGTCCAGCACTGTCCTGTACTGCTCGTAGTTTTAATGTGCCGTAACAGTAACACACCCTCTCCTTCTGTTCAGCTTCAGCAGATCTGTAAGATTTTGAATGCACACATGGACTCATTGCAATGGATTGACCAGAACTCAGGTGAGAGTCATCTTGCAGCTCTTAGGAAACAGAAATGTAAAGCACGTACCTGGTTAGAAATGAGTTCCTGAAGGTCACTGAGGAATCTTCTCTTTGGATTTTCCTGATGTGCACTAAAAGCCTCTGCTGAAGTGCCACAATGCATGGAAGCATGGCATAACAGTCACTTGAAGTAATGCAGAGCAGAAGATTTAATTGATGGTGAACATTTGGTACTGTAGTTACTGTTAATTAGTTTGGATTCATTCAGCCAATTCACCATCTTGCATCTGGGGCTCAACACTGAGGACAAAAAAGAAAGGAACTTTCCTGATAGGGATTATTGCCTCCATGAGAGGGATTTAGGAGTTGTGTGTGGTTTTGGTACTGACAGATGTTAGCAGCTGCAGGGGGCACTGCAGAATGAGGAGCTCAGCTCTCACCAGCACCAGGTGGTCTCACTGCAGGCTGTGCCACTGCTCTCACCAGGCACAGTTCTGGGCTGGAAGCAGCCACCCTGCTTCTGACTGAGAAATAAAATAAATAGTGGTGTTGGCTTGCTTAGGTCAGAACTAAATTAGCCTTTCTTCTAGAAGATAAATGCAAATGCTTGCATTCCAGACGTGCCTTCATTGTGAAGCCTGGTGTAGCTCGTAGAACGCTGACTGTAAGAACATTAGAGAATATCAAACAGTTTCTTTATCAGCTTCATTTCCCATAAAGCGCCCTCAGGGGTGTCCTGCAGCAGCGGTGATAAGGATCTGCTCTAGGAATAGGTGTGCAAAGTGGGGCTTAACTCGTCTGACTTGTTCAAGCATTCCGTGGAACTGGGGATCTTCAGTCAAATTAACGTTGCTTGTTCAGCTTTGCTTACGCTGACACGAACGGGCTTGCTGAACACACACTGATGTTTCATCCCCACTTTGGCCTCCCTGGCAGGAGAGCTGGGATAACGCCTTGTTCTGAGCTGCTTTCTCCTCCTGAGAGAAGCAGGAATGGCTTTCTTTGTTACAGCAGAGTTCTGAGCTGAGCTGTAGGAGGCAGAGAAAGCAGACTGTCATTTTATGCCACTTTTGCACGGTGGGTTTTTGCAAACTGACAAACTGAAATGTGTTGCTTAATATGTTACTGGAAGGTTCTGGGTTTGGCACGCTGCAAAATTAAAACTTCAACTGGAATATTTCCAAACCACAGAGTGACATAATGCTGTAGCCTTGTTGAGTTACTTCTGATAAGCTTTCATGAAATTAAATTAAACATTGCTCTGCTTGGTGCCAAGAGTATATTGCTGTGCCTCCTGCATTTAAAGCTGAGAGTCAATCCGTGGCTTTTTTGCAGATCACTGATTTGGAAACGCATAACAAGTAATCTATAATGTGACTGAAAGCGATCTGTATCTCCTCCGTGTCATTGCACTTTTTACTGCACTTGCAGTTAAAAGCTTGCTGTGGCTGTTATCCTGCAGGAAAATGCTTCCAGCAGCCGGGCTAACCTGTAAGCTGCCTCGCTCCCAGCTGTCATGGAGGCGGGCAGGGAAACGCCTCCAGGAGGCGGCTGCTTTCAGTCGGGCTGCAGCGCAGGGTGGCTTCGCTCTGCTCTCTGCCGCCGTGCCCAGGAGCTGCACTGAGTGCCCGCAGAGCTCTGCTGTGCTGCCTGCCCATCCCTCTGCCCTGAGACTCCTGCTCTGTCTGAATACGGCAGGTGTCGGTTCACGGGCCGATGGGGGCAGGGCTGCGTTAGGGTGAGGGTGAGAGTGAGCCGCTGTTCTCCATCCCACAGCCTTGCTGCAGAGGAAGGTGGAGGAGGTGACGAAGGTTTGTGAGAGCCGCCGCAAGGAGCAGGAGCGCAGCTTCCGCATCACCTTTGATTGAAGGACTCCAAGTTCACAGGGTTAACCTCAGATCCCCACAGAGAAGAGGTTGGTGGGGACCTGCTCAGCATCTGCTTTTTTGGTTTTCTTTCTTTGATTGCAATAAATTTCTTCTGTTTTAAATTCTGAAGTTACTCCTTGCTGTGTCTGAGGGTTCTCCTGCTGCAGGAACACAACTGCTGCCTTCACAGCTGAGTCCCCAGCTCAGCACTGCAGTGTAAGCTGAACACTTGCAGTCCCAGCTCCATACACAGCTGTTATTTGGGTCCTTATAGAAAGGGGTAGAGGGACAGCTGTGGTGAGGAGTCTGATAGCCTTGGCTTCCCACCATTATTACAACGTGGACTGTAATGAGGGGTTAATTAGGTATGCCTCTGCTTCTGAAAGTGGATCTCATTTCCTTTTGGCATAAACTGCTTTTGTGTTTGGACCTTCGAGTGTTCCCAAGGCACCTGTATGCGGGATTTGTGTCTGATTAAAAACAGCAGCTGTGCAAGTGGAAAAAGGGTCCTGCTGTGATTCTGGGCGTGTTGCTCTGCGAGGGTAGAAGAGAAGTGGAGCAAGCGTGCTGCGAAGGTGCGAGACACGGCGTTGTCGTACCGCTTCCACTAACAACGCGCTTACAGCGCTGCGTGCGTACTGCGCTCAGCCGAGCGCGGTCACCGCTGCGCTTCGTCCTCCCCTCCGCCAGGGGGCGCTCGGTCGCCGCCGCCCTTCCCGCGGGTGCTGCTGGGAGTTGGAGTCCCGGGCGGACGGAGGCGGCGGGGAGCGGCGCGGCCATGCGGAGGTGAGCGGGGCTCCGGGGCCGGGGGGGGGGAGGTAGCGAGGGCTGCACGGCCGTGTGCTGAGCGGTGTTTTGTCCGGAGCAGGGTGAGCAGCAGCGTGTGCAGCGATGAGGTGCTGCTGGAGGAGCTGGAGACCGAGGGGGAAAGGCAGCTGAAGAGCCTCCTGCAGCAGCAGCTCGACACTTCCGCCTCCATCGAGCGGTGAGTCCCGGGGGGCCGGCAGCCCCCCTTTACGCGACCCCCCCTTACACGGCCCCGCTCAGCCCCCGGCGGTTGTGCCGCTCTCGGTTCCAGGTGTAAATCGAAGCGGAGGTGCTTTGCTCCGGCGGCGTTCTACAGACCCTTCGGCGAGGCGGCGGCGGGGGCGCTGAGTTTATCCCAGTTCCGAGAGCTGCAGGAAAGCGACAGAGAGACCGCAGCGCTGCGGGAGTTGGGGCTGTCGGAGCCCGAGATCGCGCTATGGAAGAACCGCGCTGCGGGGAAGGTTTGTGAGCGGCGATCGTTTGTAACGGCCCCGTAAGCACCGGCAGCCTGCAGAGCCGCCTCCTCTCCGGGCCGAACACCTCCAGCTC
Organism: Meleagris gallopavo; assembly: GCF_905368555.1. Lineage (NCBI taxonomy): Eukaryota > Metazoa > Chordata > Aves > Galliformes > Phasianidae > Meleagris > Meleagris gallopavo. The sequence continues at coordinate 1,838,796 of NC_139412.1, read as the reverse complement.
CCGGCTGCCCCGTGCAGCGGAGCTCCAACCCCAGCATCCCCGCAGGAGGCAGCCGGCGGTGCTGATTTGATACCGGTTCCTTTCTTGCAGCACTCCGGGCTCGGAGCGGCCCCCGAAGCCGTGCAGGAGCGCCTCAACGCCATCCAGGAGAAGATGGACGAGCGGCAGCGCATCCTGGAGCTGCCCCAGAGGTTTGCTGGCAGCAAGCAGCTGAGCCGGAGGGAGATGGAGATCGAGAATGCTCTCTTCCAGGGAACGGACCGGCACTCCTTCCTGCGGGCGCTGTACCACCAAGGTGTGCCCCCGTCCCTTCTGTTCTTGTGGCTGTTCAGTAGAGCAGAGCTGGTATCACTGGGAATTCCGTGGGATGGAGGTGAGCCGCGAGGTGCAGCGCGGTCCTTCTGCTCCCTCGTGCAGAGGTAGGGAGCCCAGGTGAGGCTGGATCTGCTCCTGGCCCTAGGCTTAGTCAGTGGTTTACGTCCAGGAAAGGGATTAAGTGCTGGTGGGGGAGAAGTGCACCGTCACACCGTGCCCCTCTGTTGTGGATTAGATGACGCTCAAAGGATAACAGATGAGAAGGACCCCATGATTCACCTGGACAGTGTTTACCAAGAGCTGCTGGGCAAGCAGCCGCCTGGAGAGGTCCAACCATCCACAAGTGCTGCGTGCTCGCTGCCTGCCGCTGCCCTGCAGGGCCCTGACACTGAGGAGTCATCACCTCCCAACCAGGAAGAGCAGCCAGGCCAGAAAGGAAGCCCCAGCCCTCCTCCAGCAAAGCCCCACCAGTCCCCTCCAGGGCCTGTGACTATAAAGGAGCCTGTAGAGTTCATCCCAGAGGAGGAGATCTGCAAGAACCGGCTCTCTGAGGAGGAACTCCGCAATATACCTCGGTTTTCTTCCTACCACCCTGGGGAGCCCAATAAGGTATGTGGAGATGAACCAGGCTTTATCCATCTTCCTAGCCAGGAGTGCAGGCAAAGGCTCTTTGCTCCTGCCTGGCTGCTGCTTGGAGGTGCTTGTTCCTGCATGCGTGGGGAGGGGGACTCTGCTGGCACCTGGGCTAAGCTGGCTCCTACATTTGAGGTGTACAGGCTGGAGTGGGTTAAGTACACCTGTTAGCACAGTACAAGCCCGCTGACCCTAATGCCTCCGCAACAGGTGCTGTATGTGAAGAACTTGGGTCCTCGTGTGACCATGAAGGACCTGGTGTCACTGTTTGCTCGGTTCCAGCAGGAGGACAGCAGGCCCATCCAGTTCCGCCTGCTGAGCGGCCGCATGCGGGGTCAGGCCTTCATCACCTTCCCTGGTGAGCTCTGCCTCCTGCCTGTCCCTTCCTTCCCGTCTCCCCAGGGTGCTGCAGAGCCCCCTCCGTGCTGCAGGAGCAGATTTTGCTCCCTCTCCTTCATCTCGGGTCGGGTTCTTTTCTGTGGGCTGGGGGAGGAGCCATCAAAACGGGCTGCTGCATGCTGGGTTTGTTGGGCTGGGGGTCTCCAGTGCTGCGCTGGGTCCCAGTGTGGGTTGAGAACCATTCCGCTCTTTCCTTGCAGATATTCAGTCGGCCCAGGATGCGATGCTCTTGGTGAATGGGTACAGACTGCAGGGGAAGCCAATGGTGATTGAATTTGGGAAAAGCAAGGAGCCGTCGACACAGGCTGAGGCAGCTGCTCCCTCCTCTGCTGGAGCAGCGCCCACTGCCACGTAAGGGCTGCAGGACCTCGTGGACTTGAGCAGGCCCTGGGACCGCCTCGCTCAGGACTGGTGGGAGCTCAAGTGCAGCTCCGTGCACCTGCAGTGGCAGGGTGAGGGCTGAATGCAGCCTCGAGGAGGGTGGTGCTGAGGAAGCAGCGTTCTCCGCCCTGCTGGCACGTGAGGATCTTCAGGAAGGCCAGAGTTGTGTTTTCACGTGCTGTTCTGACACTGCTGTTGGGGTGCTCCACCTGTCTGCATTCTCAGCCCTTTGAGGCGAGGAAGAGGAGGGGAAGCTACATGTGTTTATATTGTGTATTTCTACATCTTTATTTGCATGTCAGTGTGTTCCTTTGAGAGAAAAGGGACTAGTGTGGAAGAGGGCACGATTTTTCAGACTTGACTTTCTTTTAGTGTCTTTAGTTGGTGTGTGTAATTAACTTTCTGCCACTTTGGTATTTTTATAGGAACGGTGTAGTTTGCCTTAGGGTGGTGCTTTGGGTGCAGAAGTTGCTGGGGCTCTGATCTATCGGAGATTTTCTGCTCTAACTGGCTGAGCTGAAGCCACTGTTTGGCACAGGAGCTCCATGTCCAGCAAAAATTACCCAAGATTCTATCTATATGTAAGTTATTTCTTGGATGCTACGTTCCCCCTCCTTTTGTATTTTCCCCCAGAACAACTTGCAGGAAATGAAAACAAACACAGCAGCCCCATGGCAGTGACTTCCCCCTGCCCCAACCCACTGCAGGGATGCAGGTAAAGTGGGGAGGAGAGGCTGGCTGCATGGGAAAAGGAGCAGAACAAGAACCAGAGCTGAGGGAGGCATGCCAACCCTTAGCCTTAAAATAGAAAGAGCTTATACCGTTCTGCAGGAGTGGGGAGTTAGGCTGCCAATAAGCCATGAGCTCAGTTATGCCTGACAAAGAAACAACCCCAGCCCCTGAAGCCCTGTGCAGGACCTTTCCAGCCCAGGGTCTTGTTCAGCTGGACAGAATGTTCATGGACATGACAGAGCCCTGAGATGACATAATGGGGCTCAGGTTCTGTCCCCCAGCCCCAGGGGTGCCAACAAGCCAGCCCAGCCTCCAGCACTGCCACCCCCATCCTGGCACAGTGTGCTCTGTGCACATACCTGATGTCTGGACCACACTGTCAGCCACCAATTTGGTAATAAAATTTAATTGGACATACTTTCAGGACCACAGCTGGCCCAAGCTGCAGTTTACCCGCTGCTCTGTTTGGCTGCCAGTCTCTTATCTCTCTCTTCAGCAATGGTCAGGCGGATGCCCTTTCCACGGGGCAGGGAGATCCATGGCTTGTTGCCCTGAAGTGAGGAAGGAGAAACCACATCACACTGAGGAACTCAGAGGGAAATAAAGTCCTCCCTTTCCATGAGGAAAAGCAGCAAGGGCAGCCCTTGCCTGGCAATAAGCAGTTTGGTGTCCTTCACTCAACAGCAGGCCCTGAGGAAGCTGTGGTGCACAGGCCTCCTATTGCTCAGGTCCTTGGGGGAGGCATTCAGCCAAAGCCATCAGAACCTTTTCCAACCTGGACTTAAGAATCCAGAGATGGCAGTATTTGAGGCTTCCGGGAGAAGATGTTCCTATGGAGCACTTGCCCAGATCTTTTTGTGACCTAAACTGCTCAGCTCCAAATTGCCCCAGGAGGTTGTGGATGCCCCATCCCTGGTAACTGGCAACCCTGCACATAGCAGAAGGATTGAAACTGGATGATCATTGTGGTTCTTTTCAACCCAGGCCGTTCTATGATTCAACAATTTAAGAAAAAAACATAACGGGGTTTCCTCTTCCAAACAATCCCCAACCCTTCTGGGAAGGTGGCTATGAATTCAGAGCAGTCAGCTTCACTCTGTAGGCATAAAGGTGAGCAGAAGCTGCCCACAGAAGACACCCACAACTCCTGGCTTCAACAACAGGGGAGGACGCACTCTCCTTCAGCCCACGCAGGCTTACCTTGCCAATAACGAAGATATTGGAGAGCCTGGTGGCAAAGCTGTTGCCATTGGCATCCTTCACATGAACCACATCAAAGGAGCCAGGGTGTCTCTCTCGGTTGGTGATCACCCCAATCCGGCCCAAGTTGGCACCGCCAGTCACCATGCACAGGTTCCCTAGGATGAAGGAGAGAGGGCTGTGACAAGAGCTTGTGGTGCTCCTCAAGAGCCTGGGGAGGGGCAGAGCAGTGGAACATCCAGACAGGAACCACACAACACAGCTGTCTGGTCCCAGCTTCCATACAACACATTCCCTATCACCTTCTTGCTATACCGCTCAGTGGCAACTGAAAGCTTCTCCCACAGCCTGCTCCTAAAGCAGAGTGGGGAATCTTCCTCTCGCTGCCCAGGGCTTTTCTCTCACAGCTCCATCTGGCCTCAAGCAACCTCTCCAGCAGCTTCTGCCCAGTGCCTGCTTGCTCTGGGAGCTGTTCAGAGTCCCCACACAAACGCCTCCCACTGCCCAGACACAGGAGGAACTGGTGCTCCAGATGCAGAGGGAAACTCCCTGCATGAGGGTGCTGCTTTTCTATTTACATCAAAGGTGCCTGACAGTTGTCCTCAGCTTCTGCACTGCTCACCGGTCTCCCAAGCAAGCAGCGTCTTGCAGGAAATGCTTGACCTACCTGTGTCAAACTTGATGAAGTCTGTGATCTTGCCGGTCTCCAGGTCAATCTGGATCGTATCGTTCACCTTGATGAGGGGATCCGGATAGCGGATGGTGCGGGCATCGTGGGTGACCAAGTGAGGGATTCCTTTGGTGCCCACAAAGATCTTCCTCACCTTGCACAGCTTGTACTGCAAGCAAAGCACGGCCCTGCTCAGACAAAGCTCCCCAGCCTCTGCACAAACACCACCTACATTTTCCTACTGAAGTACCCACACTGCAGCGTTTGTCTCACTCTGCCCTGAACCCCATGGCCATGCAGCAGAGGCTTCCATCCCCCAGGCCCACCAGAGCCCTGTAGGCCCTCCTCAGCACACTCCAACTTCCAGCCAGCTTTGGATTCACAGCTCAACACAAAGCAGCAGCCAGAAGTGAGCACACTGCTGGGGATGGAAAGGCACTGAATGCACAGCCAGCAAGCAGCTCTCCCCTCAGCATCACCACACAGCAGAGGTGCCACGGTGCCTGGGTTAAGGCAGGGTGCACAGGAGTCCCTCCTTGACACTCCATTTTGTGAGCAACCCCCTTCTGGGAAGGGCCCAAATGTGCTGCCCACAGCTTCTTAGTGCTGCACACTGCACTCTGGCTGGGCATGACTGGGATCTGAGCAGCAGCCCTGCTTGTGGTGGCCCTGAGTCTGCAATCTCCTGACCGTTCAACCACAACAAGCAAAGCTCCCTGTAAAGGTGACCAACCACACCAAGAGTAAGAGCAGCCAGCAGCTGACCATGCACCTGCAGGTACATCTGGGAGCCGCCCTCACATCACCAACATGTTTTCCCCCACAAAGGCTCCATGCCCCAACCGGTCCTCTCAAGGGTGGCATGGATTCTGCATTCAGAACCACCAGTTCAGGACACGCCAAGGAACAAACACTGCCTTGAGAGCACCCAGCCAGGTCCACATAGCACCACACTGCAGCTCCTCACCTTGGCCTCTTCAGCTGTGATGCGGTGAACAGCAAAGCGGCCCTTGGTGTCGTACACCAAGCGGAAGTGTTCGCCTGTCTTCTCGATGCTGATGACATCTGATTTCACAGAGAGAAATAAAACAGCAGCAGTTAGTGTCTACGCTATCCAATGCTAACTCAGCACAGAGCTCATCTTTAAATGGGACATAAAGGCTGCTGAACGACGCTCTCTCCCTCATCATCACCAGGGCATCTTCCCCCCCCGCAGCCTCACAACGCTGCCCCCCCAGCAGCACAACATACCCGTCCTCACCCCCCCCGGACCTCACCCATGAAGCCCGCAGGGTAGGTGATGTCGGTGCGAACTTTGCCATCAATCTTGATGAACCTCTGCATACAAATCTTCTTCACCTCATCTCCGGTCAGGGCGTACTTCAGCCTGTTCCGCAGGAAGATGATCAGCGGGAGGCATTCCCTCAGCTTGTGAGGGCCCGTGGAGGGACGGGGCGCCTGCAGGAGGAGAGGAGCCTCGGGATGGGCACACAAAGCAACGCGGGGCCCGCAGCAGCACCTGGAGATAGCCGCGTGGTGCCCTAGCCCTTAGCTGGCACTTACGAGCTGCAGAAGGCGCTGCCGCGCCCGCAGGACGGCAGATCCGCCTTAAGAAGCGCCGAGAGTTTACAAACCCACCCCCGAGGAACGAAGCCGAGCTCCCAATCCCGCACAACCCCGACCGCCCCCGGCCCGCACTCACGAAGACGCCCGTCAGCTTGTCCAGCATCCAGTGCTTCGGCGCCGCCACGCGCTTCAGGTGCTTCTTCGGGCCGCGGGCCTGCGGGACGGGACGCGTTAGGGTGCGGGGCCGCCGCTAGGCCCGCCGCCCCCATCGCCGGCTCCACGGCCGCCTCCGGCTTCCCGTCCCTCCCACAGCCCCTCGGTGGGTTCCCTCGTGCCCGGGGCCGCGGCGGGGGCGGTGTCGGCCCACGGGGGGCGGCGGATGGCGGTGGATGGCGGAGGGGAGCGGCGGCGCCGCGCACTCACCATGGCTGCGCTCCTGCGGGAAAGGGAGGCCGCTTCCGGTGCGAGGTTGATATGGACGGGACGGGCCGCGGCGGCACCACCTCTCTGCAGTGCGCCCCCTGGCGGCGCGGAGGTCCCGAGGGCGCTGTGAGCGACGCCACCCCCCACCTCCCGCGACGGGCCGCGCTCAGTGCCGCCTACAGGGGGTCCCGGCCAGCCTCGGCCCTCCCTTCCCTCGCAGCCCCATGTCCTCCATGTGCTCCCCTTCCAGGCTAGGACCATCCCAAGTCACCCCCTAACCAGGCTGGGACTCCCCCATGACCCATCCATCCAGACCGGGACCCTTTCACTGTTTCCTTCCCCACCCCTCATCCAGGCTGGGATCCCTTCATTAAAGCTGGACGTCCCCATCTCCTCCCTGTGCCCCAAGATCTCCCCACAAGCACCCTATCCAAAATGGAGCCAGCCCACGTTCCCCCCACTAACCATGCTGGGTACATCTCCCATCTCCTCCCTGCATCGGCTAGGGGCCAAAAGGGGTCAAGCTGGTGCCAGTGCTGCAGTGGGTGACGTTGGTAAGGTGGCTGGAGGGGGAGCCCACGTATGGGGACACCCAGGGAGGGACAACCCAGCTGGCTGGCAACCACACTCCTGCTCCTTACCTAAACCCCACTGAGCCCCCCAATTTGGCACCTGGGGGGGTTCTTCCCCTGAAGGGATGGTTACCAACGCTGAGTGCAGGCAAGGCAGAGCAGATAAAGGGTGAAAGGAAAAAGGCTGGAGTATTTCAAATATTTTATGTGGAAAAAAAAATGCCCACCAGTTTAAAACACAGCTTGCAGTTGCAGCCTCTCTCTTAAAAAACATTTAAAACCAGTTGTGAGAATAAACTTTAACCATGTTAAAAAGGGGAAGAGAAATGAGCAAGAGAGGCTCTGCTGGCATGGGAAACCTGTGGCTGGAGGGCTCATTCTCCCACCCATGGAGATCCATGGCACACAGCAGGCTTTGCTTTTTTAAAGAGAAACAGATTCACCAACGAACCAACAGTAACCTCTTCATATTCCTCCTGCAGCCAAAAATGTCATCAGCTGCTCTGGAAACGTCTCTCCAACAGAGTAATGCTGTTACAGGAACCCGAGCCTTCCCTTCTCCGCTACACCACGTGCTTCAGATTGCCTGCAATAGAAGAGGAAGAAGGGTTGAGCCCAACCTCAGCCTGATGGCATGGCCCAGCATGGGACATCCCAGAGCACTCAGAGCTGTTTAACAGATCCCTCCTCTGCCCAGCTAGAGGAAAGGCAACAGCACCCTTTGCTAACAGAGACCACAGCTCCAAACTAAATGTGCTCCTGACACTGAGAATCGCAAGAGAAGTGGGAGACGTGTATGATGAGCAAACCAAGAAATGGGGTTCATCTTTCCAGCTATCAAGAAAGACTCCAGTGAGCCAGAAGTCTTCACTAAAAGGCCAAAATAAGCCCAAAGCAGGAGTGCCAGGTTTACCTGACTGCTCACCTTTGATCAAGTTGAGAATTTCTTGAATTCTCTGTGGCTCATTGCGGTCCGGTCTGCAACTGGGTGTGATCTCCAGCACGTAGTCAGGACCATACTCTGTGAAAAACTACAGCAAGAGGAGAGGAGTAAGCAACCAAACCAGGCTAATGGGACTCTACAATCCCTCAGTTGTCTCATCCAGCATCCCCAGCAAGATGGAGCATGGCCATACACAAGCACCACAGATATGCTCTGTTCTGACTCAGATTTTCAGATGTTCCTTCTCCCTGGCACATCTTAAGGAGCTCTCTGAGCGAGCAGGTGACTCCACCTCCTCATCCTCTGTAATTATCTGAGGGTGGAGCTTATTGGTTTCTTAGAACCTTTCAAAAAAGATGCAGACAGCCTCACTTTTTGGGAACAAGCAGCCACTGTGCATTATTGAAATAGGAGAGTCTCTCAACAAAACAGCACCGAGCTGAGAGTGTGCCTCTTGGATGAGGTGGGATGACTCTGTTCTTGCATAAGGAGAAGGGAGTAGGGAAAACTTTACCTCATGATCAGGGATCTCAGAGGACAGAGTTCTGCCAAGGATGACCCCAGTCAAGTACGTCCAGCAGCGGGCTGTGTTGGCAAGGTTGTAGCCTCCTGTCTCCAGCAAGAATCGTGATTTTGGAAGAGAAAGATTGGGGAAAAGAGAAGAGAGAGATTTTACTGGAGGGAACAAGCTGCAGAAGCTCCTCCACACACCTCTGTAGACCCAGAATTGCCAGCAAGGACAGGTTTTCATCAGTAATAGGGATAGAAGTGCAAGGGCAGCAGTAGAGACAAGGAATTGCTGCTTTTTAATGCCAGCCTTGGTTCCATAAAGCAAAATACACGTGCCCAGCCACTTGTTAGTGAGCACTGTCATGTTTGAGAGATCATCAGCTTCAGATACGTCAGCTGGTGACTACTTCACAAGTACAGGAGTTCTCATGGGCAGCATGGAAGTGCTCGTGTCCATCATGGCTGTGCACGACCTCACAGAGGGGACCTTGGCTGAAAGAAACCCTATGACAGACTTGGAAAGTGTTTTTCTCCAGTAGACTAAAAGAATGAGGAAAAAATGCTTGGAAAAGAAGGGAGATCACATATTCCATTGTTCACTTTACCTTGTTTTTTGCCAAGTAATAGTTCCCCCTCCCAGATTTCCACCCTGAATGCCTCTCCAAGCTGTGGTGGTGGGACATTCCTTTGGTATTTTCACCATCATGATAAAGTTTTTCCTCATTTTTATGAGGCAAGCTTTGGGGGCTCTTCTTGCCTTTCCCAGCCTACCCACAGACATGGCCTCTGTTCGAACCCACATGAGACCACTCACTGCCAGATGTCTGAGACAGGATTGCAACACAGCCTGGCATCTGCTGGTACCACATATTTAATGCCTGAGGCCACCCAGTTGTTGAGGCCAAAGACTTGCTCTCCTGGAGGACAAAGCTGCTTCCTCTGACCATCACAATGTGCACACACTCACCTCCTCCCAGGATGAGAGTTGCCAGCTGCCACTGCAGGACGTACTTCAGGCACTTGCCCACTCCCTCGGGTGTCATGTTGAAAGAGCACATGGGGTCTCCAGCAATGGTGTCAGCCCCCAGTTGTAGCACCACTGCCTCAGGGTTGAAGGCAGCATACACCTCCTTCAGCACGCTGCAGAGAGAAGCAGTGGGTTGCCACAAGCTTAGCTCAGTGGGAGCATCAAGCTACACGTGTACATGGGCTGCCCTGAGCAGAAGGGCTGGAAGCCATTCCTCTCCTGTGACAGCCACAGAGTACAGCAAGGTCTGCTCCTGCTGCCTCTCACAAACACAGGACCCGAGGAACAGAGGTGGCTCCACATTATCACTCTGCCCTCTCCTGTCCTCCTGAAGCAAAACCACATCTCCCCTGGCTCTGAGGCAAACAGTACATAGAGGGCAGTGTCCTTTTCATTCTTTACTACAAGTATTCTCTTGCAGAAGGCAACTGGGACTTTGCTCAAGTAGATTCTTGGCCACAAAGAGAACAATTCTGTTCCCAGCACTGCACTCTAAAGCCCAAAACATACAGCTGATGATGAAGAAAAATACGTTTCTTTCACAACAGTGTCTTTATTTCTCTAAAGTAAGGAAGAGATGTGGTTCCTGGAATAAATGCTTCTGCCTTGGTTGAGAATCTAAGCAACTCCAATTCTTATTTGACATGCAATTATAAACCACTGTGGTGTCAAACCAAAGAGCCTGCACTACCCAGATCTCACCCCAGGTCCTTCATCAGCCCCTTGCCCCATCCCAGAAGGGATTAAAAACAAGTAAAATCCATGTAGTCTCGTATCAGAGCAAGAGGGCTTACGTTTCACAGATCTGGTAATATTTCTCATCTTGAATGCCATCTTGAATAGGCACATTCACACTGTAATAGCGACCTTTCCCCAGGCCAACATCTGTCACATCTCCTGTGCCTGGAAAATGGAAACAGCCAGTGGTTAAAGAAGAGGAAAAGAGGCTCAGCACTAAGAGAAACGTGTGGCACGTCTCAAGCGAGAGCGGAGTGGCAGTGCCTGGTATGTTTATAAAGACATAGCAGGCCCACTCTAGGCCCACTTAACACTACCACTGGAAGGTTTTGATGGAGCTGGTTCTAGCCCTCTGCCCCACCTTGTAATTAAGCTTTCAAGAAGAAAGGAGGAGATACATCAGATAAACAGTTTCCCCCTTTTTCCTTCTACTGGGTCAAAAAAGAGGGAAGATTTAGCCACAGGGGCAGCAAGACACCTACACTGATGAGGATGAGATGTGCTTGTGCTGTGACCTCACCGCTGACGTGTGAATCAAATTTGCACAAACCTTGCAAGTTCAACTTGCCTGGGAAAAATCCTGGCGAAAACTTGTGCAGAGAAACAGTCATGACCTTCGAGGTGAAGCTAAAGGCATCTTCAACACCTATCAGAAGATGGAAAAGTAAAAAGCTTCCATGCACCACTCTTGTAAATGACAGAATCTAAAAAGATGACCAATAAATACTGTGAGCAGAGCAGGAATGTAATGAATGAAACAGAAAAACAAGAGTGGCTCACTAAAGCCATCCTCCACCAAGGGAGATCCGAATTCAAAGGCAGCAGTGGTCACAACTGAAATGGATCTGACAGGTCTCATGCTAATCAGAACTGAAGGGGTCCCAATACCTCGAGTCAGTGCTCGTCTGCAAGGCTGGGGAGGGAGCCGAGCACGGACGCTCTGCCTGGAGCTTGGCCCTGATTAGAATCAGAACTACTGGGCTCTCCTGCTTTTCCCAATGCTGCTGCAATTCCACATGCCTCTTCTTTTTCCTTAAAGATGTATTAAAATAGCAAGGGTGGGAAGGGAAAAAAGAAGCAACGAGGAACTTAACAGAAACCAAATGTAGGGGGGAAATGGAGCAAAATGAAACACACCACAAGTTAGGAGAACAGAAACATTAAGTGGTGTTGAAATAATGTCCCTGAAGCAAGGAGCACTTTCAGCAAGGCCCTCTCTACTCTCAGTTTCATAGCATCATGCCTTCTTTTAAAAGCAACATTTGTTACTGACTGCTTCCCCTTTGCGACGGTGACAATAAAGAATTAAATGCTGTCACTGAGGATGGGCACAAGGGCCTGGGGAAGTTCTGAGAATGTATCATCCAGATCCAACCCCCTGCAGTGTGCAGGTCACCAACCAGGCTGCCCAGAGCCACATCCAGCCTGGTCTTGAATGCCTCCAGGGATGGGGCATCCACAGCCTCCTTGGGCAACCTGTTCCAGTATTCTCACCAGAGAGGCTAACTGCAGCAGGAATAGCACTGAGTTGCTTTAGGTACAAGACTGCTGCCCAGAACCTCACGAGAGGGCAGAGTAACACCCACAAAGCAGGACATGGCAGAACTGGACTGAGGGAATTCGCACTGAGAAAGGGCAAAGCCACTGCTGCTGCACCAAGTGAAGCCTTACTCAAGTCTGTGCAGCTTGCAGGCTGTGCCAGGCCTTACCATCCCCATGATGCAAATCCAAATCAATATAAAGGATGCGGTCAAATTTCTGGCGCAGTCGCAGGATCCCCAGAACAGCATCGTTCAGGTAACAAAAGCCAGAAGCTTCATCTCTATGAGAAAAACAGCCACGAGATTCAATGTCACCAATGCAATCCCCACTGTTCTCAGCTTTGCCACCTGCACTTGCAAGCCTTCATCTCGCAGGGGTTGAGAAGAGAAGAGATGGGTCAGGAGGAGCCCAGATCACCAAGAACACAACTGCTCACTTCTCCACCCTGGGCTTTTGCCAGCAGCAGCCCCAGCAGAGGTGAGGTAGGAGCTCTGCATATCTCACTGCTGCACAAATAAGGTATGTGCATGGAAACTGCTGCCCCTTATGCACAGCACAGGAAGATTCCTATTGTGGCACCAAAGGAACGATTCTTTTTGAATTAGGGTTAGAGATGCGACTTAAGCAAAATTCTGGGGAGCCTCTTGTCTGCAGCTGCTGGTGTGGTGTTTTGGAAGATGGTGGACACAAGTTAATAAAACACACACATCTGTAGGAAACAGGGAAGCCAGAGGAATTATTTTAGTGCTCCATAATTATAGAAACATAGAATAGCCTGGGTTGAAAAGGATCACAGTGATCATCTAGTTTCAACCCCCTGCTACGTGCAGGGTTGCCAACCACCAGACCAGGCTGCCCAGAGCCTTGAATGCCTCCAGGGAATAATCACAAGATTCAAGGACAACACTGATACTTCCTCTCCTGACAGCGGCTGGTTACTGACACCACATCTCAGAGCACAAAAAAAAAAGAGGTCAGCCTTGCACGACTTCACTCTCCTTACCCAAAAACCAAGAAAACCAGAACAATTTGGGCAACGTTTTGCCAGACTCATCGGGGTTTGAAAGGGCACCAATCTTTTTCCATTCTCTATGGACCACAACGTGCTTTGCAAAATCTATTCTCACTTGAGCCCCAGGGATAAGAAGCTGTCTCTGGAAGCGGGGACAGACCCCAGAGCCACACTGCAGCACCTGCCCTACGCCCTGTGTCCTTCCCTCACCCCCTCGCACCGCGCTGCTGGATCTCCTCCCCCTGAGGAAAGCTGGGTCAGACACCAGCTGACAAAACACAAGAGAAGAGATTGTTTCCTTACTTCTTTGCGTGATGCCACCCTCCAGGCCAGTTAATTGCTACCTTGCACTTGCCATCCAGCAGGCACTGGGCTGCAGTGATGGTGGCTCCTCCCACGGCCGCTGCGTAGTCAAAGATCCCTTCAGTAGCTGGACAGTCGTAACCTGTGGGTGACAGCCAGCATCAGGCATTGCTGAAGGGAAAAGCACACTTTGGGCTACTGCTCCTTAAGCACAGCTCTGGCTTTTCATTCTGTACACACCGAAATTACAAACAGACCACCGTGCAAAACCCTTGTGACAAGTATCGTCCAGATACAGGCAGTGGTCAATGAGGGTGAAAAAAGAAGTTTTCTCATGTTCAGATCATTCAGATTCACAGAAGGAGTTTTGAGCTGATTTCTGATCTCTGTGCTTACCTACCTTGACCCACTACCCCATGGCAAGCTTGCTAAACACACACTCAGTTCTTTGGTGTTCCACCAGGAAAGCCCTGATGCAGCAGCAGATGCATTTTCCCACTAAAAACTGAGATATTCACAAGGAAGACAGATCTAGGCATCTCACAGGTCCACGGCTAGGACCTCATCTCCTCCATTTCCTACAGCAGCCTCCCTAGAGCTGATTCCCAGCACTGTACACGTCTAGAGCTGCTCCTCCAAATACAGATAGAGCAGTTTCAGAGATGGAAAGGGTTAGTACATCATTCAAGCTTTTTCTAATTCAGCAGGCAAGAGCTACTGCTCAAGATAATAAGCAAAACCATTGTGCAAATGGTGCAGGTTTGGTTCCTGGTGGCAGTTTCAGGCTGTCATTCCCATGAAGGCAGAACAACAGCACAGGGCTGACAGTACCCTCTGCTGGCAACACAAAAAGCATCAACCTGACTGGTAACTGCTGCTTGAAGGGGTTTGGCAGCACCTCAAAGCTACACCAAGGCATCTATGAAGCCCACTAGCAAACAGCATCCTGCACTGAATGGTTACCCTACTGCAAAAAGTTTGTGTCCTTACCCAATCCATACTCCACAGACTCTGGGTGGTCATCATCCCCCTCCTCACTGACCTTCTGCAGGTGCTGCAGGTAAGCATCTGTGTGGAAGCTTGCCATCTCCTCCATGGAAGCCACTTTAGGCTTGATTATCCTAGCAGAGAGAAGAGGGAGCAGGTCAGGACACCACTGCAAAGCCCAGCTTTGACCTTCTCAGATAGTTTGACAACTGCTGCTAGAAAACAACAACAAAAAAAATCATCCCTGTCTCATACCCAACTGCCACTTTGAATAGAAAGCTGGAACAGGCCTTACAAGATTAGCACTGGCTGCTGTGCTCACTCCAACAAGGAACAGTTGCAGGTGCTGCCTGAAATTAACCTTTCACACTCACTTCAAGGGTTTTTCTCCCTTTCCTGTTTACTGTCCCAGTCTGATTCCTAGCAGGTACAATGCTTCTAGGACACCATTCTGCTGAAGCAGGAGCTGAGCAGTGACACCTATGTGCTCTTAACTCTGCTGTGTCCGGAGACCATCTCTGTCCTCATGCTGTGAAAAAGAAGTCATAGAATCACAGAATGGCCTGGGTTGAAAAGGACCACAATGCTCATCCAGTTCCAACTCCCTGCTGTGTGCAGGGTCACCAACCAGCAGACCAGGCTGCCCAGAGCCACATCCAGCCTGGCCTTGAATGCCTCCAGGGATGGGGCATCCACAGCCTCCTTGGGCAACCTGTTCCAGTGCCTCACCATCCTCTAAGTGAAAAACTTCCTCTTAAGTCTTTCCACCCCCTTCATATCCCATATCTGAAGAGCCCAAAGATGGGTTCTAACCCTTCTGCTCCATCTCCTCTCCTGAACAGCCCCTACACTTCACAGGAAGGCTCCCAAGCAGCAGTGCAGCACAACACCATAATCTCCCTGAGCTTCAGTGCTGCCCATGGGCTCGAGCAGCACCAGCACGGCTTGAAGCCATGAGAGGACCTGCATGGAGGCAGCAAGAGGCAGTGTGCACGTTGTGTTAGGGCAGGAGGGTAGCCATGAATTATACCTGCCATCGTTACCGTCCAGTCCACTTAACAAGGAGACCATCATTAGATCCTAGAGGTGCCCTACAGCCCTACGCAGTGAGTGAGGGCAGCAAGAGGACAGCTCAGCATCACCAAACCTCAGCAGAGAGGAAAACGCTTTCCTGGCAGCAAACGGAGTCACTTACATCATGTGGTCGAGCAAGGAATACGCCTCGATCAACGAGTGCACCATGCTGGCCTGGGGGGAGAAATAAAAGACGAGGATCAGCGTGAGAGCAGTCCTGCAGCCCGCGGTGCCCGAGAGGAGCCTTCATACCGCCAGGCCTCCCCTCACACAGCGGGGCCCCTCCTCACACACAGCCCCTCACGCCGCCATCCCTCAGCGGGACCCCCTCCTCTCTCCTCTCCTCTCCTCTCTCCGAGTCCCGCCCCCCGGCAGCCCAACCCCCCGGCAGCCCACCCGTTTGGGCACTTTGCACAGGGAATCGCACAGGGCCGCGTACTCCGGGCTGTACACGTAGGCCACGGGCGGCCCCGCCGCCATCAGGGCCGCCACACCGGGCCGGGCCGCCCGGCCTCGCCGCTGCGGGGCACGCCGGGAGCTGTAGTCCGCCCGCGGGGCGTGCTGGGAAGCGCTGCTGCCGCGCGAGGCACGCTGGGAGATGTAGTCCTCCCATCTAGGCCCGCTAACATGGCGGCCCACGGCCCTCGGCCGGCCCAATGAGAGACGCACTGCGCACACGGGTGCTGGAGACGTTTTATTGCGGACTCCCACACAGCACGAATGAACTTTTTGTTGTTTTGTTTCGTTTGAAAAATGTGACTTTTGTTAAAAAAGGCCCGAGGCCTGCAGCATTAAGGCAACACAGACCCAGAGGTCAAAAAACACACGTGAAACTGCTTCCCCCACCATAAATAAAAGGGGATAAAAAGTGTGGGGATGGCATGGTGTGCTCCCCTCAGTCCAGCAGCACTATCCCTAGCAGGACACTAGACTAAACCCTGCACATTTGGAGGGAAAAGCAGCACAGAACAGGTTAAAACCCTCCAATCTGGCAGGAGAACAGCATCGGGGGTCCCTCCTGACCCCCAGCCCTAAGGCGGGTCGGAGCAGAAGGCAGGGCTGTGAGCTCAGCCCTTCCCTGACAGCTCCCAGCACGAGGCCAGGCAACATCGCCACGCACACAGCCCGAAGGTCCGCGGCTGAAAGCAGTGTGCATCAATGCCTCTCGAGGAGTCCACAGCGTGGGGACAAGAGCAGAGAGATCTACTGCATGGCACAGCCATCTCCGGGCAGGAGGTCGTACAGGTGCAGGGCCACTGACTTGGACAGGTAGGTCATGGTGCCGAAGCGGCCGCTCGGTGCGCTGTCGTACAGCAGGTCACAAATGCCCGTCGAGGGATCCTTCTCCAGCATCTGGTCGTCAGCACCCAGGGCCTTCTGGATTTTGGATGGGAAAGAAGAACAGAAGCATTAAGAAGGGCTGCCGCCTGCTAGCTTGCACCCCACACTCGATGCAAAGGGAGGAGGATGCTGCATTGTTGCTGTGCCCCATGAGGACAACAGGCGGGACCTCAGCGTGGCTGACTGACCCCTAAGTAGTCTAGGCGCAACATGCAGCCCCTACCTGCTCCTCATAGAAGAGGTCATTGGCTGCGTGCAGGATCTTTTCCACAGGTATGATGCCTCCCATGGTGTGCACCTCCACATCCACCAGCATGGTGAGCACCAAGATCGTCTCTACCAGCAGCTGCCGGTACTCTGGCTGGGGGACACGGTTGAGAACAGACTCCACGTGCACAGCAAACTTCATTTCCCCTGGGGTCATCTGCACAGAGGCAGGAAGAAATGCACATAGAGCGCTGTTATCATCAGCACAAATCCTGAGCCAGGCTGGGCATTCATCCAGAGTGGCCTCGCACCCATCCTGTTCCCCACCTGGTAAACCTACCTCTCTGGTTGTTGAAGAGGGGAGAACAAAGCCCTCCACGGAAAGACCATGGCACTGCAGAACAAGATGTAGAGACCACAGTTACAGCCTGGAGCAGCACTGCACCCTCATTCCCAGCTGAACGTCACTGCATGCTGCCCACGGGCCCCATCTCCACCTCCTGCCTCCAATCTATCACTCCTTTAACACCAGTTTGGCATCACCCAGAGCACTCCCACACATAGCACAAGGCTCTGCTGCCTGGTTTACTATGCTGAGGTTTAGCAGCGCCCAGAGCTGCCTCAGATGTGATCTCAACACCAGGTTCCCAGAGCTCACAGCCCTGCCCAACACGTAAGGCTCCTCAGCAGACCAAGCCCCTTTCTGCAAGGGTAAGGACAGGGTGAAGTAGGTGCTGCATGCCTACAAGGCAACTCCAGCTCTTCCCCAGCTTTCCAGGGCCAGCTGAAAGCCTTCTTCATAAAGCACATACCAACACAACCTCAGGGATAAGTGATCGGTGCCCGGTTTCCCTTAGGAAGGCAAGTATCTGGGGACCATAGGCTCATGTGTGGACATCCAGCTCACCTTCTGCAGCACCTTCCAGACTTTCTGGTAGAAACCCAAGGGGACACGGTTCAGAGCCCCATCCAGTCGCCGTCTCCGCTTCCACTGGCCCTGCCGGCTGTCCTTACTGCTCTGGTCTTTCAGCAAGCTTGAAAAGGAGCCTTTGTCCACCAGCTCTGATTGTCCAGTGGACTAGCCAGACAAATGAGCAGAAAAGAAACTGCTGCAGGGTTAAATACCCAACGAGAGCACAGCACACTGCTGCCTGAGAGCTTGTGCCCACCCAGCCTGGTTCCTGGGGCAGAGCTGCCACCAACAGAGCTGCCACCAACAGAGCCCTCCCCGCAGCCCCAGCTCCCCGCAGCCTGGAGGGCAGCACCCCCAGCTGGAGCACTGCTCCTTTCTGCAGCCACAAAGCATGACAAACCCCCCCCACACGGACAACAAACGCAGGTTACCAGAGAGCCCAGTAGGTCACCGTCTACAGACTGCAAGAGAAAGGGAGAGATATAAATCAAATAGTGCCGACGCAAGGCAGCAATCACGATGAGCAGAGCAGCAGCAGCACGGACCAAGCTCAGGCCGCAGAGCAGTTATCCCAGGGGCTGTGGTTAGCTGGACATTGAGAAGTTTTCAGAGGCAAAAATGCAGAAAGTCTCATGTTAGCATCAGGGGAAGGACTGCACTGGAGGAGAAGCAGGGCTGCGATTGCTCTGCTGGCATGGGCACAAATTTAGTCTCAGGAGGGCCAGCAGCAGGTGGGGGACAGTCCTTGCCATGTGTGCGGTCCCTCTGTGACACCAGGCCTCACGTTGCAGCTGCTGCATCAACCTGGTCCCCATAGGCCAGGCCCACAGCTAAACAAAAGCAAAGCCCCAGAGGAGGCACTTGTCTGGTGTGAGATTGAGAGGAAGTACAGATGATGGGATCCAGTATCACGAGTCAGTGTCCTGGTATGGCCACCGCTGGGTTGTGGCAGTGGAGACACGTGCCACCCTGTTCAGCATTTGTTGTCAGTATAATGGGATCTATTCGACTGTGGCAGCTACGCAGCACAGCTCCCAGCTGATTGTAATGCCAGGGCACCACCTTCCTCTCCAATGGCCTCAACATAGCAGATCCCACTTAAAGGAAAGCTCCCCGAATGCCACGGGGCCACATTTAGCTTTGCTGACCTCTTCCCAGACCTGAGGCCTCCCCACTGTCCTAAACAGAGCAACCCTAAGCCTGACGAAAAGGGAAGCCAGCTTGTTGCTGCAGCAGCAGCTCACTCAGTGGGTTCATTTAGGAAAGCTTATTAACTCATGCACGCTCAGAAGCTGCCCTGGTATGCAGCATGACAGATAAAAGCTGAGGCTGTAGGAGGACCAAGGTGGCTTCACCTTACTCCCGGTCAGAGATTGCCTACGTTTATCCAGCTGCAAGAGAAGAAGGTAATGAAGTTTCTGTCGCTGGATGGGGCCCACCAGGGATGTTGCATGGTCCTCCCCCCACCTCCCCCCCCCCCCGCATATTCTCATGCACGCCTGTACTTCCCCCCAAACTACACTGCCAGAGCAACTCCTGCACTAAAGGGTTTACCCCACATCCCCCCTGGGGCAGGAGTGAGCCAAAAGGGGCTTCTGGAGGCAGCTGTAAGCTTTCTATAGCCCAGGAACAAAATCTTTTCCTCTCTCCCATCAACCTTGCTTGTCCTATATTTGTTTGCCCCTACAAACCTTTGGGGAAGCAGTCTGCACTGCCTGCCCTCACCTGTTTGATCTCACTTTTCAGCTTGACGATGCCAGCACGCTCAGTCTTGGTGGCCCCAGCAGCTTCCACATCATAGACGTTGATAGCAGTGGTGACCAACGAGTCCACCGATCGCACTGGAGGAGAGGAGAAGAGAGGTCTGGAGTGGGTACTAATTCTCAGGACACAGATGTCCCTCATTGCTGCATGGCACTGGTACTTATGCATAGCCTTGCCTTGTATCCCCAGCTAGCATTACAGCACAGAGCCGCTTCAATTCAGACTGGACCACACTAAAAACTAAGCTAAGGAAAACCCGATAGCCAGATAGGCTCAACACCCAGAGACCATCCTGCTGAAGATCATGGATAACTGCAGTGCAGAAGCTGTGCTGTAAAGGCAGGAGAGGGGGGATGTTGTGCACAGCAAGGGATGCCCAGAACTGGCCACGCTTTGCACCAGGACCCAGCTCTGCCCAGAAACGCTCTCAGCTCCGCCAAGAGACTCACCACTCTTCTCCACCCCAAATTCCTTGCCGGAGAGGATGTGGAAGAGGAGGGTCTTCACATTGGATGGGCTGAGATTCATCAGGTTCTCAGTGGCTTCTCCAGCTGGGAAGAAGAGTTGGAATGTCGTTCACCTTTCACCCTCCCAGCCTGCATCCCAGTCTGTTATCAGGCGGTACCCAAGAGCAATCCCAACCATATACCCTGCCACTTCCATGCAGTCTCATCCTGGCATTGAGAGCTGCCCATTTTTAATGGCATTTCTCCTCCCTGACTGACAGGATCCCAAGCACCATAGCCCCCATCCCACTAACCTCACTGCACGTACCTGAGCAGTGCAGGGAGTGTGCCAGCTCTGTTGCCATCACCTGGATGATGAGCCCAATGCGGATTCGAAACATATCAGTGAAGAGTGCTGGCTGGGTGCGGATGTACATAGCCAAGTACACCATGATCTCCTGGAGAGACAGGGGCAGTCATCCCACTGCTCCTTGCCAGAGCTCATACCCACCTGTGGTGTACTCTCTCACCTGGGTGAGGATGGACACGCTGAGGTTCTTCTCACTGGCTTCGTCAATGAGGCGAACGAGCTCCTCGTAGGGGATGGGGCTGAGGAGGGAATGGTGGAGAAGTAAGAGATAGCCCTGCGTCCCTCCTGGTCCACGGAGGAGATACAGGCTGTCTCGCATCCAGTCCCAGCCTGGAATGCATGGGAAGAAAGAGGTACAGCACTCACGCTGAGATGGTCTTCTCACGTGGCTCTGGGGGCAGCCCCACCGTCAAGTGCTTCTGGTGAGACAAGAGGGCTGTGCAGGCCTGCAGACAGAAAGGATCACCATCAGCTCTGGCTTCGGGGCTTCAGCACAAGGCAGAGGGAGACGGAGCCGATGATGCCCTCAGCCCACCAGGGCGTAGCAGCAGGGCTCTTACCTCATCCAAAGCTTCCACCTTTTTCTTGAGGATGCCAGAGATGTAGCGGATCAGAGCCCACTGGCGTGTGGCTCCCACCCGCACGTACAGCTCAGTGAGGAGCTCCTTGACAGTGGGGCCAGGCTCACTCTCAAGCCCCGTGTGCCACTCAGGCCCCCTGCAATGAAGGAGATGCCAGGTTACTGCCATCAAATCATCCCACAGCACCGCTCAGGGTCAGCAGGTTGAGACACATGCGTGGCCATGTCAGCTCTCTGCACCCAGAGTGCAGGCAGGTCTCAGAGCTTGCCATACTTGAGGATGTGGAGCATGTAGAGGATGTCTGCTTGCTCCTGCAGCGTGGGGCAGATGCGCAGCTGGTCCACCAATGCCTTGCAGTCCACATTGCCAGCCTCGTCGCGGGGCAGGTTCATCTCTGCATGGAGTGTGTGGCTCTGGGGGAAGAGAGAGCCAGGCTCCTGGTCAGCACTGCAGCACCCTGCTCTGAGGGCAGGGAGGCATGGAGTCAAAGATGCTCACCCATGGGCACCCCCCCCCCACCACAAAGGACCAAGCTTTCCTCATGAAGCCCTAGAAGGATCCTCTGGCTTCAGATGAGAAGCTAGCAGTGCTCAGCCAGCCCAGCCAGAGAGGAAAAGGGCTCACCTTGACCTCCTGGTCATGCTGGTGGGGTGAGCTCAACAACTTTACTGACTGCTGGGATGCCTGGAAGATCTTGCTGGGGATGTACATCCCAACATCTAAAAGAAAGACAGGGTCAGTTGGTGCAGGTATTTCTCAGCCTTCGCCACCATCACTTCGCTCAAACCAGCTCATGACCCACCCTCTGCTCCCCCAAGGAGCAACTGCAGAGGAGCTGACGTCAGGAGAAACCCACGTGGTTAGAGGAATGTTTGGGGGTTTACAAGAGGGACCAGCTCCATGATACTCCATAGCCAGGACTAACACAATGAACTGCAGATGTACGTGCCCAGGCAAAGGCTGGGTTGTCCTGCACTTTGCCCTGGGTCACTCTGTATCCCACATGAATGGGAAAAGCACTTCAGCCTCACCACGAAGAGAAGGTGTGAAGGATGCTGGAGTTACTCACTCTGGACCTGAAGGTCCTTGGCCTTGGATGCCAGGGACATGAGGTCACGGGTGGTGTGGACGGCAGCACGGAAGCGCTTCAGCCCTCCTTGCTGTGCAGTGGGAGGGAGGTTCGACTGGGGAACCGTGCGCTGCAGCAGGTGGTCCAGGTACTGTGCAACCTCATCGTATGTGTCCGCTGGAACAGGAAGGAAAAGAGCCTCAGCCACTGGGCACCGCGGCACTCCAGGGCAGAGGTCCCCAGCTGTGTCCCCGCAGGGACAAAGCTTTGCTGGCTGCAAAGAGCAACAGCGTGGGGCTAGCACCGTGAGCCAACCAGACAGAGGCAGCAGCAGCGCTGTCTGTCCAAGCAGAGAGCATCTGGATTGCCCCAGCACAGCAAGAGCCTCACCCCAACAAGGCTCCAGCATGGGAGCAAGACAGGGTAGGTTTTGCAGTAGTTATTTCTGATTAGTAATTGAGTTATTTCTAATTAGGAGTTAAAGGAGGGCACCATGCTCTCCTTCACGAACTGCCAGTTCCTGCCTGGCTCTTTGCCCAGTTTCCAGCTCCATGCTGAGAGCACCAGGGCCACCACTCACTAACTACAGCACAGAGAGAGTGCTCAGAGACTATGTCTCTGCTCAGCCAGGACATAACAGCAATGCCCAGCAGCAAGAGTGACGCCCAGGGAGGGGGAAGCCCCACACGAGGTGATGCTATGCAACAGATATCTGTTACTGCGTTTCCAGCCAGTGGGCCAGCAGCATTTCTGCTACAGGAGGAGAACTACAGACAGCATCCAAGGCTGAAAGCACAGCATCTCCTTCCTAAATCCGATAGGGATGCCCTGCACTCACTGCATGGGGGCTAAGATGAACAAATACCTCAGGATAGACATTGGGCTTGAGAACATCATCCTGTCTACCTGCAGAAAAACTGAGCATCTTTTAGAAAGGCCAAAATGGACACGGTGGCCAGGCAGACCCCACTTCTTGCTGGGGGTAGGGGGAAGCAGACACTTCGGAGGAGCTTGGCTGCAGCCTGCAAAGCTGCAGCATGAAGCAGTGCAACTGCAAAGTGTGCATGATGCAGCCATGCAAGAGAAGTAAACATTCAGAGCTGCAGCAGTGGAAATGTTGGCTCCAGGAGCAGCAGCAGAGCAGATCGATGGGAAGGCTGGGAAAATGACCATCACTGGGTCTCACAGGAGGAGAACATGTCTAGGACTGCTTGCAAGGGGAGCAGCAAAACCTGCATCCTTCCGTGGTCTCGGAGCAGGGGGGTCCGTCACGTTGTGATGGGCCACAGCCCCCACGAGGCAGCAAGGCCTCAATCTGGCACGCACTGGAGCCACCCTGTCCAGAAAGGCCCAAAGATTTTGTGATAATACCACCCAGAGACTGCCTGGGGAGCCAGGGATACCTCGGGCACTGTACAATCACCTTCTGCACCATCACATGTGCTGACCACACCAAACATCTTCAGCCAAATCTCCAGGACAGAGGCAGGTTGCCGAGCCTTCGTCTCTTCCCCACGCAACAGCCTATGGAGGTTGGGGTGGCTTGTTCAGGAACATCCTCTGTGCTACAGCCACATCCCCCATCCTCAGCCCTGTTTGGCTGGGAAATCCCACTGCTGAGGGGCTGCAACAGCCACCTCCGTTCACCCAGCCCCGCCACCCCACTAACGTCACGGTGAGCATCACTCAGATGGGGTTAATTGGCAGAGGGTCAGATGGGTGCAGAAACACGGTGGCAGCTGCTCACAGGGAGGTGGGACACTAATGGTTTAAGGGAGAGTTCAGTGTTTTGCACACCACAGTAGCGACTGGCCTGTTCCCCCTTACCATCCTCTGCAAACTGCAAGCCATGCAGCCACTCCTCAGGGTCTAGCTCCTCAAAGCTGTCAAGGCCGAGCTTGTAGCCGTTGGCAAAGACCTTACCCTCCGGCCCAGGGTCCATGAAGCTGAGGTGCGTTCGGCACGACGTTGTCAGGAACTCCGACAACTTACCCGTCTGGATCCTGGGCGAAAGGAGGGGAGGTCACACAGAGAGGAAGGGGGAGGCAGCGCCCTTGGCTTGCCTCCTGGATGCAGGGCAGTCCCTCAGCAGGGATAGAAAGGCTTGTCTGGGAGCACACGCATCTCTCAATGTCTGCTTTAGCTGTTTGCAGTTCCTCCAGGCGCGTGTGGATATGGAAAGGCTGCCAAAAGCTATCAGAGGGGTCCTACAGCCATGGATTCGATGGCACAAGGAGAGGCGTCCTCTCTTGTACCTCCTCAGTTGGGACTGTAGCCCAAGGGTGCACTCACAGCCCAGCACATCCCAACATATCCTCCACAGCCTATGCCCTAACAGTCAGTGCTCAGGCAGAGCTTGTTCCCATACAGCCACACTCAGGTAGGACACCAGTCCTGTTCCCTCCTGCACCCCAAGAAGATGCACTCACCTTGCACCACCAAAATACCCGTCCTGCAGCTTCCGTAGAGTTGCCAGCACCGTGGGGTGTATGCTGCTGCCCGTATCATCTGTCGGGAACAGAGACACAGGCAGTCAGGCTCTCCTACACAAACAGGCTTCCAGTAACACAGGACCAGGTGGGCATTCAGACATGCAAAGCGCCACGACAGCAGCCAGACCCTTGCTCTGGGGTGTGCAGCCAGGCGGTGGCACCAACAGCACCACCCAAAAAGGGAAATTCATGACTGTCTAGGCTGGATAACCAGCAAAATCAGGCTGGGACGCACTGCAGGCCCCTGGGATTTCACCCTGAAGCCGGTAGCACCAGACAGCAGCAATCCAAACAGCCCCCTGCTCCCCCCCTGGCTTTCAGGGTGCTGTCGAAGTGTTGGGGTGCTGCTGTTCAGGGCAAAAGACACTACAGCAAACACAATCAACACCCAAGGGAACTTCAAGTACACAAGGAAAATCAAAAAGGCCTGAAGGCAGCATGGAGTGCTGGCTCACGGGGAAGAGAAGGCTGCTCCAGAGAAGCCAGTTTGCAGAGGAGCCAGTGTGCAGCTTTCTGCTCCTTTTGGTTTTCTGTTTTCCCCTCCTTGACATTTAAGAAAGGCTTTGAGGGGTGGTTAGCCTTGGTGAAGAGTCACGATGCAGGAAGAGCCCCAAGAACATTTTTACACGGGAATTATTTCTTGTCTTGCTCTCAGAAGGCTTCCCAAACAGGCCTAGCTGCCTGGAGACGACATACTTCCATGCCAACAAACCTGCCTTGAGCTTCAGGCACTGGTGCTTGGCAGGTAGCCCTGCTGGCTACCGGATGGCTGCCAACTCAGCGTGACTCCTTTGAGCAGCGAGCTCTTTACAGGATGCTGTTGACTGATCCAGCCCCGCTGCGTCCCCATTACCCAGGCTGCCCCCATCCACCACCCCTATTCTCCCACAGAGGAGGTTGGAGGATCCATACCGAGCATGGTGTGAGAGACAGGGAAGGTGATGGTGGGCCGCCCAGTCATCCTCCAGCGGCTGCAGAGGTATGAGAGGTCTGTCCTCAGCATCTCCACAATCATCTTGCTGTCAAGCGCCAGGTAGAACTGCTGCTGGTCTATGAACTGCAGGGAGAGCAGGAGACATGAACACCCTTTCACAGCCACCAGGTTGCTCTGGAGCCACCCATGTCTTCCCATCAGCCACTCCTGAGACCAATTTGAGTGCTCAGCCAGTGGACAAACTTCCCATCCATTTACACAGTGTGGCAGCTGCTAACAAGCGCATACGATGCCACTCACCTGTGGGGTGAAGGCAAAGATGTTCTTCCTAATGTTGTAGAGCTTGGAGGTCCCAATCACACCCATGTGCCGGTAGGGCCGTCCCGTCAAGCTCATCTGCTTGTTGCGACCTGGGGAAGATAAGGTTTTGTAACATTTTCTTCAAGTCCTCTCAAAAAGGAAAGTGGTGTCAAAAGGCAGAAGGCTTCTGTGCTACCAGCCAGGAGGAAAAGGCTTGCTTGTGTCGAGCACCCCATGGCTCTGCATCCAGCTGGCACAGCTCAAAGTGACAGCAATATTCTGGCCCATGGCCCTGCCCAAGGACTCTCGCTGGAACCAGAGCCACACAAATAACCCTGACCTCAGCAACATGCTGCACCTCCAGGTCCTTGAGAATGTCAGAAGCTGGTGCAGGGTTGCCCCCACTGTGCAGGGCTAGACCCCAAAGGTAACAGCTCTGTCAGTGTCCCCATTGCTCCTAGATGACTTCTAGAGTAGCTGCATCACCACACGGGAAAAGTCCCAGCAGTTGCTAGGTGGCTCCCCTGCCCCTTTTGCCCATGTCATACTTGGCCTTTCAGTGGCTTAAATTAGCCAGCACCCACAGCTTGGGGCAGGTCAGGTTTCTCCCTTGGCCAAGGCTGGATCTCCAGCTCCTGCACAACACTCCCTGTGCCTGAGGATATGCAGTATCAGGGAACGAGCACGCAGATTTCAACACGCTCTCCCTTCACAGCCTGCCTTCCCTCCAGGAAGAGCCATCCTTTCTGGCCTAAAGACTCGGACAGGAGACCCTTCCCTGGGACCTAGCTGGCCTCCCTCACTGAGATTTGGGTGATCTTGCTCATAGCACATCCACTCCACATAGCACCACTCAGAGTGAGGCGACTGCGAAACTGCAATGCCAAAGCCACCCCTGCTCCTCTCGCACAGAAGCAGCATTGCAGGCCCAGGAACAGAAAAGCCCTGAACAACCAGGCAGAAAGGAGCAGGGCAGGACATCAGCATCTACACACAGGATGGGACAGCAACTTCTGCACTCTTTTTTTCTACAGGAACTTGCAGCTCACCCAGGCGAGCGTAGATGTGGCTGAGGATGCGAGCAGGTTGCACTCTGATGGGGTAAACATCGGCCACAGTCTCCACATGGATGCCCTCCTTCCTCAGAATAGCCTTGATCCCCTCTGTCTCTGCGAGGATGCACACTGAGGAGAGAAGACAGCAGGCTCAGAGCACACTTTCAGAGGAAGATGGGTGAGACATCACTGCCCGTGGTCTTTCTGGACACATGCAAGATGCACAGGCAGGGGCAGCTGTCTGGGAGGCCCCTCTGGGGACCAGAGCTCCGTCTTGCTCCCATAACACTTGTTACACCCAGATGAGCAGTGGGAGGATGTGCCCAGTTTTCATCTTCTGCAATGGAGACTGCAGCAGGTGACATTTCCCTGGGGCAATGCAGGGTCCAGCAGAAAGCCCAGCACTGCATCTTACATCTTGCTGCCAAGGCTGAGGTGTGGCTGTGCCATGGCTGTGCCGGCGAGCAGAACCATCCCACAGCCAAACACTGAGAGGGCACTGTCCCATGGAAAAATTTGGAACCGGTCCCTTTCCCTCACCTTGCACCACCACGTCGGGTTTGGGGACAGTCGCAAAGCGGCGGTTGAGGGGATCGATTTCACCAGGAGCTAGAAATCCCTGAGGGAAAAAGAAAAGGCACGAGGAGATAAAGATCTCACAGGCTGAGCAGAGAGGGTAAAGCCCACCAGCAGCCCATCTTTAAGAAATCCCAGGGAATGGAGGTGACAGCTTCCCCACGGCAGGTGGCAGAGTGGCAGCATTTGTCCTTTGAGCTCAAAGTCCAGCCCACCCAGCTCCCCTAGCACCAGAGGTGACCGTACCTCAGCCATCAGGCAGCCCAGGATGTAGAGGGACTGGCCCCACATGAGAGGCAGCTTGCCCATGGGTATCCTGTCCACAGTGTGGGGGTTGTTGTATTCCTCATCCACCTGGAAGAGAAGCCAGGTCAGCAAGGGACCCACAGACATGGGATGCTGAAGGAAATATCAACGCCGCACTTAAAAATCTGCCAATGCACCAGCAGACTGTCAGCACAGAACACTTACATATGGGGGCAAGATAAGCTTTGAGGAAAATAAGTAATTTATTTTATGGGTGTTTAGGTTGTGCTTTTTTTTTTGTTTTAACAGATCCATATCACACCTTTTCTAAGTAAGTTTCCACGTAGAAACTGCTATTTGATTCTGGATAATAGTGGTTAAAACCAAATCACATAGCAATGGGACATTCTCTGCTCACTGACCCTGTTAGCAGCTCAGGTAGCTCACCTTGTCTGGTGGGACACTGTACAGCTCTGGCACCAGGCGCACCCCATTCTTCCCCTTGATGAGAATCCCCTCAAGGGCCTCCCGGTACTCCTGCACCTGGGGAGGGAGCAGAGAGCATCAGGGCAGGCCTCCCTGTGCCCTTCTCCACACACCCAAATGCCCAGGACTCATTTCCCCCGGCCTGCTGGGTCCTGCCTCCCTTACCTGCTCCACGTTTCCACTGAAAATCCCATCAATGATCAGGTATGTCCAGAACAAAGGCCACTCACACTCGATGTTCTCAAAGAGCTTCAGCTCTGCAGGTTCGTAGTAGGAGCGGTTGGGATCCTGCAGAAGGGCCACAAAAGCAAGGCGGGTGGTTGCAGGGTTCCCTCAGAATCATGACCACCCCCAAGACCCCCATCTCAAACACCCTCACTCTGTGGATGCAGGTTAACCAAACAGTGGCAAAGCTCACGAGCACTGGGGAATGTCAGACTGGAGAGCTCTGGAGAGCCCCAGCCACACCTGCTGCCAGGGATTCTCAGGGCTGGAGAAGCACAGCAAAGGAGAACCACCCAGGAACACTCTAGCTGATGCACAGCCAAAGGAGCCCAGCAGATCATGGGCCCCACCAGCTGGATATTTAACATTCCAAGTGCCATTTTCTACTTTTATGCCTGTCACTTACATAATTGTCCTTGTTTTCCCTCCTTCCTTGACTCCTAGAGTCAAGCATCGCAGCACGCGAGCTGTTTGCTGGCCCAGGAGAGATAAAAACAGCCTCGTGTTTCCACAGGGCTCATCAAGACCCACAGGTTGACCTCTGCAGGGTTCCGTGTGGGATGGCAGTCCCATTTTCCCCAGCCTCAGAGATATGCCACATCACCAGCCCCAGGATGCAGGCAAAGCCAGACTCTGCTTATCTGGGCACGGGAGGGATGTGCCACACCTCTGCAGTGGGCTGTGGAATTTTGGGCAGCCCTGCCATGATACTGTCTGGATCAAAGAGCTCTCATCATTGCAGCGCTCCCCAAAACAGCCTTCGCACTGCATCCAGGGTGCTAAGAACGTAACCCAGGACAGTCTCTCCTCAGCACCACAGTCACAGCAGGTGGCAGACTGGGAACACTCACCTCTTTGGGGGTCCTGTATCCATCACGGAGGAAGCGGCAGCAGCCGTAGCGCCCCTGGGAGAGAAGGGAAGAGGAGCTGAGCAGGAGGAACAGCGTCAGATACCTTCTACCTTCGCTGTAAAAGTGAATTCTCTGCCCAAGAACCCCCTTCACACAGTCGCACAGTGCTCAGGCACCACAATCACAGCCCTACTGTGACAGCACGCAGCACCGCTTCTTTGCACACCCCCAGCACAGGTCACAGAGACTGGGAGAGAACAGGTCCAGCACCCCCTCCCCAAGCACATTTTGGGGGAGAAAAGGATTGCAGGCTTTGAACTGTCTCCCAGGAAGGGTGAAGAGGGCAGAGCTGCTCACCTGCAGCTTTGTGATGATCTCTTGCTTGGTAATTTCCACCAGCTCACTGTCCTCCACAGCAAAGGCTGGGTAGGAGATGACAGAGAGCACGCTGGCATCCACCTCCTTGGATGAGGAGGCCCTCGGCAGCATCGAGTGGAGGATGGACTGAGCAAATGGAAGGAAAGAGGTTTAGATGCCACTATTCACACTGCAACGCCGTCAGACTGCATGCACAGCCCTCACCTGGCAGTGCTGCACCTCATCTGACAGCACCCGAATCACAGACTGTGGGCCTCCCTTTGCTCCAAAGAGATCCAGCTCATCTAGGGCCTCCAGGGCAGCCTGCAAGCAGGGTGAGACTCAGAGCAGTAGTCCTCTACTTATCGTAAGAGCTCTCACACCATGCCAGCCCCATTGACCAGTTTTAAACAAAGAAGAGATGCAAACACACCCCTGCATCCTGCAAAGACTGCAAAGCACCCACAGCCAAAGAATGACCACATCTCCTCTCCACAGCTCACCTTGGCCATGCCGACAGAGCTGGCATTCAACTCAGTGATCCCCCGGTTCGTCTTGTCCCCACGTTCCCATATCCCAAAGTCCTGCGGAGAGGTAGCAGTTTGTGTCATGCCCGAATACTCATAGAATCTCACCCTCTGGCAGTGCTCCCAGCAAGCTTCTGAGCGGTTCTACCCACTACCTCCACCCTCCAGGCACAATTCTCTTCCCTGGCAAAGGCCTCAAGCTACCCACCGCTGTCTTATAGGCTGCTTCGATGTAGAAGACGAGGTTCTGGATGAAGTTGACTTCATCCAGGCTGTGAATTATGTGGAGACCTGAAGCAGCAGGGAAGAATTCATGTTAGTCCTCAGGCATCTCTAGGAAGGGGCAGTAGAAGCCAGCCCCCCTCTTACTCACACACCCTTTGGGGCCACATCCTCACTCCCATCCCACCTAGCAGGTTGTGTCCCTGCAACACTCAGGAGCAGAGCCACAGATCTGTATAGAGAGCCCCAAAACACCTCAACCCCCTCCACGTCACGTGCCTCAATCCCTCGAGATACAGGTTTCCAAATGGCATCCCACCTGAGGCTGTCATCTGCGCCAGCATGAGCAGGTAGAGGGAGGTGGCATCCAACTGCAGGTGCCCCCACTCATGGTCTCCCACCACAGTGGCACAGGTGTGGGTGTTGTACTTGGCATGCAGGCAGTCCCGAGTGCTCTGGCTGTACTTGAAGGCCTCCACCTTGTCCACCTGGAGAAGTGGAAAGGGATGCAGGGGCTTGACAAACCCCAAACACAGGGAAACTCCGTGCCACCAACCCAGCACGCAGAGACACAGCTGGAAGCAGGACACATCTCACAGCCCCTGCACGCACTGAGAACACAAGCCCAGGCTCTCGTGTCTCTATAGTGAATGGTTGAAGGGTACACAGCCATGTTTGCAGCACAGGGAGAGAAAAGGATCACCCCGAATGCGCTCAGGGAGAACAGTCACCGGCCAGCCAGGCCAGAAGACAGGGAGCAATTGGCACAAGACTTCACTGGCCTCTAGCCCATGGCACTGGAACCATCTCTGGAGGACTGACATCCAGTCAGGGCTTATTAAGTCTTTCTGAAAGGAGGTCACCCCCCCCCCTCGTTGAGGAAAGCTGAGGCTGGTGATCCCGGTGGGCTCTGAAGTGACCACTCAGCTCTCCCCTGGCTCCTACCTGTCTCATCATGCACTGGAGCAGCCCCCTCATCAGCTTCACCACGCTCTGCAAGGAAAGGAAAGCAGCCTCGTTAATCTCTGGATAGCAAAGAGAAGCCCTGACTCAGGACCAGCTGGTGGCTGACCTTTGCAGATCAGCGGTGCTGCCTGTAACCAGAGCCCCCGCTAACCGCAGCCCTTGCTATGCAGGCAAGCAACGCAAAGAAAGCGCTTACGGCCGTCAGCAGGGCCGAAGTGCTGCGCTGGGGGGAAGGGGAAGGAAAAGGAGAAGGAGCTCCCAGCTGGCCCGAATCACCGCCGGAGCAGCAGACAAGCGGGCAGCCAGCACCGCCCCGGCGTCCAGCTGCCCTCCTCACCCCGAAGCCCCCCGGCCCCCACCTGCTCCAGCTCGTAGGCCTTCGCCTTGTCCTCATCGCGGTCGGCGTTCTTACGGTACGCCAGGCCCAGCCCCCAGACGGCCAGGATGCTGTAGACGTTATCGCGGACCCAGGCATCGCGGTGATCGGCGCTGGCGGGCAGCAGCCCGGTCACGGCGTCCTGCGGACGGCGAGAAGCGGGGGTCGGAGAGGAGGGAGGCGGCTCGGAGCTCCGACCCCGGCAGCGCAGCGCCCGGCCCCGCGCGTCTCACCTGGTGCCGGAGGATGGTTTGCTGCACCAGGCGGCCGTAGCCGTCCAGCCGCACGCCCGAGTTGCTGCGGCCGCGCATGGCGACGGCGGGGGAAACGGCGGAGCGCGGGGCGGGAGCGCGGCGGGATGAGGGCGGAGGGACGGCTGACGGAGCCGCCCCGTCCGGGTGCTGGAAGATCAACCGCCTCTTCAAAAGGTTTCGCGCCGCCTCGAAGCTCGACCCCCTCTAGAAATCGATGTCTGCGGGATGTTTCGAGCGGATTACTCGCTCGCTCGGCCCCGCAGCTTTTGGGAGGTGGTGGCGGCGGAGCGGCGCGCAACGCTCACTATGCGGCGGTCAGGACCTGGCGTCCCCGCGGTCGGTGGGAGGGGCGGCGGGCAGCGCCCTCTGGTGGGCGGAGGCCGCGAAGGGCGGGCGGGGACAGGGGGCCATATGGGGACATGGGGCGCGATGGAAGGCAGCTCCCGTCTGCGGACGCCGGGGGACGGACGGATACACCGAGCGTGCAGCGACACGCTGCCATCCCCGGGCTGCCCGTGTGACGGGGGAAGCACATCTCCATTGAAGGAACACTAAAGCCCCCAGAACGCCCACCCACCCCGGTATCCCAGCTCCACCACCTTCCACACGGACTGGAAGCACTCTCCTTCACGCTGCCATCGGGATTGCAGTGACCAAAGCACGGGGACGGGAGGGGAACTCGGGGCTCCTTATGTCACAGCGGAACGAGAAGTGTAGGAGACACAAAAGAAGGTGATTGGAGCTTGGTGCACAGCCACAGACCAGCAGTGGAACAAAGGAGCCACCGAGGTGGGCTTTAGCAAAATTCAGTAATTTATTTATTAACACAGTCAGCAATAAATAGAGGAAAGCCAGGCTGTGGGCCTGGGGGACACCTCTGGGAACAAGGACAGGTTCAGAGCAGAGCCCAGCCCACATGGAACAGCAGACAGAGAGGCAATGGGGTGACACTACCATCCCCACGTCCCACCAGTTTTCATAGCCATCCCAAGGAAAGCCAGGATTGGGGCTGCAACGGGGGGAGCCCCCAAAATACCCAGGGACAAGATGGCTTGGGGTGCGTGGGACTGAGTCCTATGGGTGCAGGTGACAGCATGGAGACACGCTCTCCACCAGCTTCATGCTCCAGCCCCCACAATAGACAGCAATGCAGGACAGAGGGATGCTAAGGGCAGGCTCCCACCTTTAAAATCCTACATAATTTTTTTTATACAAGTTTTCCATAAAACTGTAAAACTTTCCCTCAGAGCATCGCACCAGAGTGGAGACAAACCCCTCCCCATCCAAAAAAAAAAAAACCAACAAAAAACCCACAAAAACACAACCAACCACCCACCAAGCATCAAAATACATCCAAAAAAAAGAATCCAGCTCCGGGCACAGGTTACCGGCAGGTGCAGGACTCTGCGATCATGTTCTCATACTCCTTGTAGAGGATGCTGCCATCATGCTGGATCATCAGGACGCTGATGGGGCTGTAGCGGTAGGGGACGCAGGAGGGTCGGGGGACGTTGGCATCCACCAGCTGGTGGACCAAGTTCTGCACCACGGCGTGGTTGGGCGCGTGGTAGCCATCGCGGAGGAGCCGTGGGCACACTCCTTTACAATAACGCGGGTTGTAGCGATGGGGAGCGATGATCCAATGGTCCCAACCCAACTGGGCAAAGCTGACGGGGAAGGAGCGCAGGGAGCAATCACTTTTGTCCCCTCCAGCATCCCGCAGGTAGCTGGGCAGGTCGTGGAGAAGCGTCCCTGCCTCACGCCGGCTGCGCCGAGGCTCCGGTAGCGTCCCGCTGCGGGTGTCATTGAGGAAGAGGAGGAGGAAAGGGTCTGCAGGGGACGCTGGGTTGGCTGCGGTGGCTCGGCCAGCTCGCACGCAGATGTGCCGCAGGGTCAGCGTTCCTCCTGAGCTGCTATTTGCTGGGGATAAATAGGGGGTGATGTCTGCTTCGGTCCAGCCGTGGCGGGATGGGGCGGTGGGGCTGAGCAGGACCGCCGGGGCTTTGGCAGCAGGCAGCAGCTCCACGGCACACAGGAGGCGACCACGGGGCAGTGGCAGGCTCTGAGGGTAGGCCACGGTGACACGGAGAAGGTGCTCGGCTTCAGGCTGGGCAGCCAGGCGGTAGGTGAGGGGCTGCATGTACCAGCGACCTGCAGGAGGAAAGCAGCTGTCAGCTCCTGCCTGGGGCTGCCAGGCTTGGGGCATTGCCTCGTCCCACCCCACTGTGCCCAGCATGGGTGTTGGGGCCCTTGGCAAAGAAAGCTGGGAGGGGTTCCATCTCCTGTGCCAGCACTGCAATGGGAGTGGAGAGCCAGCAGTGCTTGCAGCATGAGTATCAAGCGATGCTCTTGCCTTTGTTGTCCCCAAGACAGTGTCTCCAATTAAGGAGAGATCCCATGACCACATGCTCCATAGGGCACAGCAAGGACCCGAGCAGAAATAGTGTCCCCAAACCAAAGGGGACCTCATTGCCAAGTGTTCCACAAGGCACAGAGAGGACCTCACAGAACATCTCCAAGCCAAAGAGGGGATCCCAGCTCTGCTTCAAAAGGGCACAGTGAGGACATAAGCAGAGATGGCATCACCAAGCCAAGGGGAAACTATTCACAGGGCATCAGGAGGACCCAAGGAATGACAGACCAGTGTCTCCAAGCCAAGAGGGACCCCACAGCCAAGTGCCATCACACACCCAAGAAGCAGCACCGTCCCCGAGCCAAGGGGGAATCTCACAACCAAGTGCTGCTCCACCAGGGCACAGCACAGACCCAAGCAGAGACTCCAGGACTCAAAAGAACCCCACCAGCTCCACACGCCACATCACCCATTGCCACCACCTTACCTGCCCAGGGCTGTCCTTCATGGGAAGCCGCCTGCACCAGGCGCACGGTGTTGGTGCTCAGACTGCGGCCACGCCGGGGCCGCCCCTCGTGGTCAGCAGCACGCCGGTACAGCTCCAGCATGTAGCGCAGGGGCTGCCCACTGGCTGCCCCTCCCCTCCAGCCCTGGCTACCTGGCGCTTGCGCCCGCAGAGCTTGCAAGAGGGGCAAGGGAGGGGTCTGGCTCGCAGCCCAGGAGAGCAGCACGGTGAGGAGGAGGAGAGCGGTAAAGGGCCGGAGCAAAGCCATGGTGGGTGACAGGAGGTGAGGTGACAGCAGGATTAGGGGAGCGCTGCGGTCATGCTTCATGGGTTCCCCCCAAAGGTAAAGCAGAAAGAGGTCCCGGGGTGCTGTCACGCTACAGCACCCATGCCAGAGAACTCAGCTCAGCACAAAGAGAAAAGGGGTGAAGAGGGGGGGGCTCTGCAAAAAGAGTGCAAGATCAGGGCTAAAACCCAAATCCCCCAAAGCAGGGGGCAAAGCCAGCTGGACAAAAACCTGGCAATGGGAGGGGAGCTTAAAAGTGCCGGGGTGGGGAAGGGTGCAGGGGGTGGTGGGAGGACCAGCTTGCTCAGCCCACCTGCTCCTCACCGGCCTGGTCCAGCAGGGTAAGAGGACTGAGGCCCATGGGACTTTTTAAAGGCATGTTCCTAATTAGGGCTTAAAGGGGCAGGAGCCCCCTGAGAACCACACCTAAGTTCTCCCTTCTCAGTGGCAGCTCCCTGAGCCCAGGGGTGGTGGCACATGTGGATGTAGGGACTCAGAACCCAGCAGCACAGAACACAGCCAGGTGGTACCTGAGCTGTCACCAGGCTCGGATGTGTCACCTGAAGGGTCACCTGAGGCACAGCCTTATGGGGGACACTGTCCCCAAGCCCGGTGACACTCATGCCACCCTGACAGGACATCTCCTTGCCCAAGGTGGGCTCCACGTGGTGGGACGGAGAGAGCAAGGAGGGATACAGGATGGGGACCGCCAGCAGTGGCACGGGGAGGTGGGGACATCTGGGAGGGTGGGGTGTCCCAAATCCCAGTGGCGTGGGGGACAACTCGAAGCCGCTGGAGCAGCCGTTTTGGCAGAGAGGCAATGAGTCAGAGCTGCCGGGGGGACGTGGGGTGACGTCCCGGGGGACAGGGCGGGGGCCAGACGGCGTTGCGTCACCCATCCCCTCCCAGGCGTGGTAACGGGTGACACTGGGTGGGACGCGGCGGGTTGCGCCCTTCGGTGTCCAGCACAGGCTGCGAGCTGAGCCGTGCCAAGCCAAACTGTGCTGAGCTGTGCCAAGCCCCAGCGCGCCAAGCTTGCTTGTGCGCTGCGCCAAACTGCGCTCAGCTGCGCCAAACTGTGCCACGCGGGGCTGAACCGTGCCACGGAGGGCTAAGCTGTGCCACGTTGTGCCAAACCAAAGTGTGCCAAGCGCGATGTGCCATGTGCACGTCTGAGCCGAGCCGTGCCGTGCCAGCCCTTCTTGTTGTACCGGGACGCTCCGAGTCGCACGGCTCCTATCCCAGCGCAGAGAACGGCTCCGAGCCGTGCCGAGCCGTGCCGGGCGGGGCTGGCTGCGCTCCGCCCCAGCCAGGCGGGCCGTGGGGGGGGGCGAGGGGGGTCATTTCCTCCGCCGTGCCGAGCCGTGCCGAGCCGTGCCGGGATGGGGCGGTAGCGGCCATGGAGCGGGCCGAGGGCCGGCCCGGGGCCGTGCAGTTGGTGCATGTGCAGCTTCAGGGCGGCGCGCCCTGGGGCTTCACGCTGCGGGGGGGGCTGGAGCACGGCGAGCCCCTCATCGTCTCCAAGGTAAGATCGGGGGTCCCGCGTCCCCCCCTACGATTCCCTTTCCCCGCTTCCCAGGGCTCCCCCCGGGGGCAGGGAGGGCGGAGCGCAGGGAGCGGGAGGAAATTCCTCCGGCACATCCGTTGGGCTGGCGGGGGGGCGGCCGCCCCCGCACCCCTCCACCCCAAAGGAAGGCGCTGCCGGAACGGGGGGGCACCCGTGTCCCCGCTATGCTGCCTCCATATCCTCGAGATGGGACTTTGGGGGAAGTTGGGGTCCCTCCGACCCCGCTCCTGGCTCATCCGCCAAGGGTCCGCGCTGGAGATCGGGGTTTGTCGCGGGGGCGGTGGCAGCTGCGCTCCCCTCCTGACCCCCCCCGCCCTGCAATTGTCCCCCGCTCTGTTGCTGTCCCCACTTTTTTGGGATCGGTTGGCATTGCTCCCGCGGGAGTCGTGCAGCACCCATGGGACACCCCAAATGCATGGCAGGGGGTCAGCCCCGTCCCCTTCACTCCTGCCCCCCCAGTTTGTCCCTCCCAATGTACCCAGGGCCATCCCGCCCCGCTGCAGCGTGGTCTGGCCGGGGGAGCTGGAAAAGTGGCTCCTGTCCCTGCCCTGTGCCCCAGGGGCGTCACCGCGGGGCTGAGAGCCACTGTGCCCCGAGTCTGGGATGGGAACCCCGGGGACGCGTCCTGCTGCTGCTGCGGGAATCGAGAGGGGGGGTCCTCGCCGTGCCGGCCCCCGCCACCGCCGCGTGTGCAGTGCAGACAAAGGGGGCTTGTTCCAGCGCTCTGTGCATTCAGTGAGGGTCCCCCGGGGCGCCCGCAGCCGGCCGAGGGGCGTGCGTGCCGGCGGAATGCGGGGCCCCGGGCCCCCATGCTGGAGGAAGGATGGAGGGGGTCCGGCTGTGTGGGTCCTATCCTGCGGTGGGCTCGGCATGGGTTCCTGCAGGTATTCCCACCGGCCGACTTGGTGCCACCATTAGGGACCAGAGTGAACGCTGCGGTTCGGCTGCCCAGCTCTGCGGGCGCTGCGCTGCCTGTTGGTCCCCCAGCTCTGCCCCTGGGGGTGCCGGGGAGCGGCAGGGGGCCCCCGGCAGTGGGGCTGGCAGCCACCCAGGCGGGCGCTGAGGGCGCTGTGCGCAGAGCCCGTTCCTCTGCCGGGCAGGGTGGGGAGCCCGCGGGCAGGGTGGGCGGCTGGCGGTGGCGTGTCACCCCATAGGTGGCTTTGGGGTCCCTTGGAGCCCTCCGGTGCTGGCTGTTTCCCCCTTAAACCCGGCAGAGCAGCATCCTTACGGGGCTGGGAATGAAGCCCCTATGGGTGATGGGCACAAAGAGCCCTTGTGCTGCCCGCGCCCGCAGGGGAATCTGCTGGGACGGGACATTTTTCTTCCCCCTCCTCCTTTCTCTCTGCCCTTTCTTAGCTCAGAATTTCATGTGACTGGGGCGGACACCGCGGATCCCTTGCATTCACAGCAGGGTGCTCGGGCTGAAGGCACCATCGGGGTGTGGGGGGCAGCTTTTGGGATGGTGCTGCCCTGATGCCTGTCTCTCACCCAGGTGGAGGACGGGGGGAAGGCAGCACTGTCCCGGAGGCTGCAGCCCGGCGATGAGCTGGTGAACATCAGCGGGACCCCCCTGTACGGCTCCCGCCAGGAAGCCCTCATCCTCATCAAGGGCTCTTACCGCACCCTCAAGATGATCGTCCGCAGGTTGGCACGGGGATGGGGAGGGGGGTCTGGGTGTGGGGTCACCCCTAGCATCACTCCTGGTCCCTGCAGTGAGGTGGGCAGATTCCAGCCTGGTCTCCCTTGCTCACCGCCCCCTCTCTGGGCGGTATCTCTGAGCTCTCCCTTCCTGCTTGCCTGGGGAAGGAAGGAGAGGCAGTGCCGGTCCCCCCAGCCCCCCTGCAGCCACTCTGCCGGCTGCTCCCAGCCGGGCTGCAGTGCTGGGGGGCACAGAGGGTCCTGGGCCGTCCCGCCGCTGGGGCGCAGCCTCATCCATGGTGAGTTTAAGGGTGCCAGGGGGTGGGGTAAGGGACCCCTGTGCCCTCCCCTCAGACCCCATTCCCTTCATGCTGAGCCCTGGGGAGTGGGACAGCCCTATGGATGCTGGGGCTGGCAGATGGCATTTGTGGAGTGCAGGGAGTGGCATCACCCCTTCTATCCATATGGGAACACTTAGGAGGGAGTGGGATGGGGGGCACAGAGGTGTCCCCGTTGTCCCTTCAACAGAGTCCAGCAGCTGAAGCCAAGAGGGCTGAGCTTGTTCTGGGCATAGGAGGAGAATGCTCAGCCCTGCCCTGTGCCGGAACCCTGTGTGCCATACCTGGGACCCCTGTGGTCCCCCCCATCACTGCTGTCCCCCTTAGATGGGCGCTGGCCTGGGAGTGGGGGGGTGGGCAGGAAACCCCATAGGAAGTGACTTCAGCCCCGGTTCCTCGGCCCGGCTTCCTCCCCATTCTTGTCCTCTCCCGCTGTTGCTCTTGGCAAGGAGGAGCGTGCCCGTCCTCCGGCCCCATTCCTGGCACATGGCCAAGCTCGCCGAAATCCGCCCCGACGCCCCAGCCATGCACTGCCCCCCCGATGCCTTCAGCCTCTCCTGGCCCTCGGGTTGTGATGTCAGGTGAGAAAACACGGAGGGGTCCCGACTAGTGGGAGAATGGGGAGGGGGTCCCCAGGCTGCCCCACAACGCGGGTTTGCCACTGCCCTGTTTACTGCTGGCAGGAAGGGGTGGTGGCTGTGCCGGAGGCAGCCAGGAGGTGACGAGTCCCGGTGCCACGCATTCCCCATGTCCCCTGGGCAGCTGTTGTGCTGACCTGAACCTGGGGGTTGTATGCTCCCTTTCGGGGACACTGACGGCACTGTGACGCTGCCGGCAGCGAGCTGTCCCTGCAGTGGAACCCGCTGTCCCGGCACTGCAGCACGGACCGGAGCAGCTCCATTGGGAGCATGGAGAGCCTGGATCAGCCTGGCCACGCTTACTACGAGGGCACCCCGTCACCTGTTGAGCACCACAGCAAGCGGGACTCAGCCTACAGCTCCTTCTCAGCCAGCTCCAACACCTCAGACTGCGCCTTATCCCTGCGCCCTGAGGACGCCGCTGGCCCTGAGGGTCCCTGCAAGCCCCCAGACCCACGCTACCTGCAGACAGGTGCTGAAGGAGCGGAAACGCGGCACACCGCTCGGCACCCCGTGCCCCCGCAGCCCCCGGTGCGCAGAGACAGCCTGCGGGCGTCCCCAGCCAGCAGCACGGACAGCCGCCGCGTGTCGGTGCCCGCCGCCCCGCTGCACGCCCAGGGGAGGTGGATCTCGGACACTTTCCTGTGCCAGCGGGACAAGGACGGCGAGGAGAGCAGCGGGAGGATGCCGGCAACGTGTCCCCCCAGGGAGCACCTCTCCGCCGATCAGTACTACATGCTGAGCTCCCACCCTGACCGCTGTGCTGGGGACGGCGGGGATCGGTCCTACCCAGAGAGCAGCACGCACCGCGTGCCGGATGCAGGGATGGAGACAGCGGGGGACACCGTGCTGCTGTCCCCTCTGCAAGGCCATCGTCACAGCGCGCCCGAGCAGCTGCTGGCCTCCCAGCTCCGCGCCCTCCATGTGAGCGCCGGCAGCGGGCGGGCATCGCCTGCGTCCCCAGCACCTGATAACCACCGCTGGACCACGTCCCCGCTGCACGCCGAGCCCCGTGGGCCAGGCGGGCTCAGCCCCGCACCCAGCACCGAGGGCCTGGCCGAGGAGCAGCGGGCGGGGGGTCGGCGTGGTGGGGGTCCCCCAAACCGCTCCGCTCACTTTCGGCGCCGCAGCGAACGCTTCGCCACCAACCTGCGTAATGAGATCCAGCGGCGCAAAGCGCAGCTGCAAAAGAGCTGGGGACCCGGAGCTCAACCCCGGGGCGAAGAGCCGGTGGAGGAGGCGGAGGAACCCACAGAGGGCTCACCGAGCCCTGCACCCAGCGAGGACGGCAGGAGCTGCGTGGGGGACACGCTGCCAGGTTCCGAAGTTGAACGAGTGGCACCCAGCCGGGGCCGCTGGCGTTGGTCTCCGGAGCGCAAGCTGCAGCCGCAGCGCTCGCCCAGTCCCCGTGAGCACCAGGGTGCAGAGGAAGCCGTCCTCCTGCCCTTTGCCGACCGCCGCAGATTCTTCGAGGAGAGCAGCCGCCCCACACCCGCCTGGCATGGAAAACCCCAAAAAGCGGCCGAGCCTGACCCTTTCCCAACCGCTGAGCACCGTGATGCTCGCCGCGTACCTGGACCCTACAGCGAGTGCTGCCGGGAGCAGCAGCCCTACTACAAAGTGCTGCCGAGGCACGGAGAGCTGGAGTATCTGCGGGGCTGCCCCTATCCCTATGGGGCTCCCCCTGGGATGCACGAACCTTGCCGCTACTGCACCGGGGAGCTGTGCCCGGCGCTGCTGCCCCGCGGCCATGCCTACCGCTGCCACCCATGGGCACGCTGCCCCGACTGCTGCTGCATGCCACGGGATGAGAGCAGCACCTGGGCACCCCGAAAGGCCTTTATGCCGGTGAGTGAGCCGTGCTTTGGGGATTTGGGGTTGAGCATCGGGTCCTGGCTTGCTGAACCCTACTTGATTCCTGCGGTCTCTCCATCCCCACGCAGGAATTTCCCCTGGAGGAGTGGGAACCACCAGCGATAAGCAGGAAAACCAGCCAGTCCATTGGGTGAGCCGGTGCGGGGTTTGGGGGGCTGCACACACCACCACGCACGCAAAGGGGTGGACACGATCGAGAGCTGACTTCTTGGTGCTTTTCTCCCCAGCGAGCTCACCCACTACAAACCGGGCTTCCAGCGTCTCGGCCCCTTCCGGCCCTGCTTTGAGAGCTCTGAGCCCGAGTGGCCGCCCTGCTACCGCACCACGTCCACGCACGACCTGTCCTGGGATGGCGAGCGGCCGCCCCGCTCCCCCGAGCCCCCCCCAGAGCCTCTACACCGCCCGCTGCGGGGCCGAGCCTTCTCTGAGAGCCACCTCAACCTGGAGCCCTCCAGCCCCCATGCCCGCAAGGACTTCCTCCGGGTGCAGTCAGAGGCTCCGGGTTTACCCAAAAAAAAGGGTCCCCCACCCCCCCGCCCGCCTCCACCCAATTGGGAGCAGTACAGGTTGCGCCGAGCATCACAGCATCCCAAAAACGGCTCCGGATCCGGCACGGCCCCCCCACCATCCCGTAGCATTGCCGAAGCCGTGCGGCAGCGGACGCGCAGCCTCGCTGCTGAGACCCCCCCTGGCCGCCCCCGTGGGACGCCGGAACCCGAAGCTGAGCTCTGCAGGTGGGCGCTGTGGGGACCCCAGGGCCACCTCCTCACTTTTGGGGATTGGGGACCACACTGTCCTTTGGAGGATGGTGTCAGCATCTCCGTCACTTGGGTTGGGTGGGACGCGAGGGGTTTCCTTTGGGGGAGTTTGCAGATGGGGAGGGGGTCCCTGATCTCTTCGTCCCCTCCTTGCATGTCCCCATGCGGTGATGTTCCCACCACTGTGTCCACAGGGTCAGGGAGGAGTGCTCAATATCGAAGGACCCCTGGGAGCAGGAGGATCCCCCCCAAAGGCTCGGCCGGGGCCGGGAGCGGGGCTGGTCCAGCGAGTGCCCCCTGCCCACCCCCAGCCCCATGGGCACCCCGGGGGGACCCCATTCCCGCAGCCCTGAGGGGTCCAATGCCCGGGGAGGGCGGCCCCAACCCCGCCGCATGAATTCGGAGGAGTTGCTGTGGGACGTGGCGGGCAGGGACTGCTCCTTGGCCGGCATCTTGGTGTCGCCTCCGGTCACCACTGCCACCGTTATGGGCGAGCTGCTGGCAGCAGGGGATCGCCAGGCGTGGAGGGAGCGGATCCAACAGGATTGGCACCAGGAGCCACAGGACAGGTAGGGATGGCAGCCCGTGTCTCCTGGGTGTATGGGGATGGTGGTGTCCCCATCACTGAGTCCCTGTGCCCGCAGGCAGGGCTTTGAGCCCATCTCGCCTCCCCCCGGGGCCGCCGGCAGCCCCCCCTCCTACGCAGCATATTATGGCAAAGCTGAGCTGCTGGGCAAGGTGAAGGAGCTGCCGGAGGTGGCGGAGGGGAGCTCAGAGGAGGAGGAGGAGTTGGAGCGGGAGCTGGTGGAGAAAAAGGTAACGGGGATGGGGGTTTCTTGGTGGAGGATGCGGGCTGCACCGCTCCATTCGTGCAGGAATCTGGCTGCAGCTGCAAAGATCTGTGCAAGGATGTTGGTTGCATCCCTTCACCCTGCAAGGCTGCTCTTCATCTATGCACGGATTCTGGCTGCATGCCTCCGTCCATGCAAGGATGCGAGCTGCATGCCTTCACCCATGCAGCGATGCCAGCTGCATGTCTCCATCTGTACAAAGATGCTGGCTGCATGCTTCCACCCACGCAATAATGCTTGCTGCATCCCTGATCTGTGCAAGAGTGCTGACTGCACGACTCCATCCACGTGCCGGCATCCCTGCTCCCCAACGTTGGTCCCCAAACCCATCTGTCCCCGTCCCCCTGACAGCTGCAGCTGGTGGAGAGCCTGAGCCGCAAGCTGGCGGTGCTGCGGGAGGCGCAGCGGGGACTGCAGGAGGACATCAGCGCCAACGGGGCGCTGGGCGAGGAGGTGGCAGCCCGCCTGCAGGCGCTCTGCACGCCGGGCGAGTTCGACAAGTACCGCCTCTTTGTGGGGGACCTGGACAAGGTGGTCAACCTGCTGCTGTCCCTTTCGGGCCGCCTGGCGCGGGTGGAGAACGCGCTGAGCGCTCTGGGGCCGCACGCTTCCTCCGAGGATAAGGTGTGCAATGGGAACGGCGGTGACGTATGGGGTCGGGCTGCAGCGGGGCTGTGGGATTCACGTTTCGGGTGTCGTCTGCAGGTGGCCCTGCGGGAGAAGCAGCGGCTGCTGGCGGCGCAGCTGGAGGACGCCAAGGAGCTGCGGGAGCACGTGGGGCGGCGGGAGGAGGCGGTGGGTGCCATGGTGGCCCGCTATCTGCCCCCCGAGCAGCTGCAGGACTACCGGCACTTCGTCAAGATGAAGTCGGCGCTGACGGCCGAGCAGCGCGAGCTGGACGAGAAGATCAAGCTGGGGCAGGAGCAGCTGCGCTGCCTGCGGGAGAGCCTCGGCCAGGCGCCTACCAGCTGCTAGCCCTGTCCATCCATCCGCTCCTCCATCCATCCATCCATCCATCCATCCATCCATCCATCCATCCATCCATCCACCCATCCATCCATCCACCCATCCATCTCGTTTATTTTTTCACATATTTATTCTCCAGGCCGACCATTTGACACATGGGATGGGTGTCACCGTGTCCCCCATCCCGCCGTGTGCCTTCAACTCTGTGCCTCAAAGGGTTAAACCCTCTGTCCTCCCGTCCATCTGTTCTGTCCGG
Source organism: Meleagris gallopavo (assembly GCF_905368555.1). Lineage (NCBI taxonomy): Eukaryota > Metazoa > Chordata > Aves > Galliformes > Phasianidae > Meleagris > Meleagris gallopavo. Next base: position 1,795,180 of record NC_139412.1, on the reverse strand, counting down.
TTCCGTGAGTCCGTCTGGTCTGTCCGGAGGCAGAGGAATGCGGCCTCCTCTTCCTCCCCATTGTGTTGGGAACAATGGCCCCGGTCCCTCGGTTCTGTGTCCCCGTTGCCCATGGGGACACTGAGCAGCAATGTCACCCGCACCGGAAGGGAAAGAACATGGGGAAAAAATCCCCTCAAGGACAAACCGGGGCTCCCGTCCCCAAATGTGCCTGTCCCGCAGTGTCCCCAAACAGCACTTAGTCCCTCTGCCTCCATCCGTCCCTACTGTCCGTCTGTCCCCTCCACGCTCATTTTGCACAGGGGTTCTGCAGGAGGGGGGATGCAGGGACATTTTGGGGTGCCATGCACAGGGTCACTGCTAGGACCAAAGAGTGCTGCCCCTCCAGAGAGGGGACACGGTGCCCTGGTGCCTGTCACACACTAAAGGAGCAGCAGCTGCTGCACAACTGTCCCACGGTGTCCTGCGTGTTTTGTCACCGCGTCCCCAGATGTCCCCAACGCTGCCGGGCCGAGCTGGGGACAGCGGCCCCGGGGGGGGGGAGGAGGAGTCGGGGTGGGCTCGGGGGGTCGCGGCGTCCCCACGTTGCGAGGGCAGCGCCGACCGCTGGGTGGCACCCGCGGGGAGATGTCACGCGTGGGGCGGTGCGTGGGGCGGAAACACGGGGGGTGGGCGGCTGGGCTCGCGTGGGGGAGCGGAGGTGAGCGGGGGCTCAGAGCGCAGCCGAACACAATGCACGGCCGTACGTGTGAGTGAGCACACGCGGCTGGCTGCGCGGACACGCGTGTGAGCATCAGCACGGACATACGGCCGATCGCGTGGGGGCACGCGCGAGGAGAAAAGTGGACGGATGCACACGCGTGCGCACAGACCCAGGTGAACGGATGCACATACGTGTGCGCGCTCACACATGAAAAACGCATGCACGAGCATGCACGCGCAGGTGAACGGATGCACACGCACGTGCCCGGCACCTCTCCGTGCTCCCCACTCCCGTGCACGCGTGGGTGGATGCGGATCCCCGCGCTCCCACCTGCTCCCCTCGCGCACCCGCGGGCCGCGTTCCCACGCGCGTCCCCCTCCGCCTCCCCAACTCCACGCGCCCCGCTCCACGTGGGCGGTGCACACGCATGTGCGCGGCGCTGCGTGTGCGCGCGTGCTCGGGGCCGCGCGTGGGCCGCCCGCGCGCGGCGCAGCGCAGCGCAGCAGAGCGGCAGAGCGGCGGAGCGGCAGCCGGTGCAGGCTGGGGCTTGCGGCGCAGGGGCAGGGCCGGGGCTGCCGTGCAGAGGCGTCGTGCTGGGGGGGGCCGGGGGGTGCACGGCGTCCTTGCACCGGCATCGGCATCGGCGGCGGCTGCGGGCTGCAAAGGTGCGTGCCGTGGGTTTTTAAATGGGGGGGAGGTGGGGGGGTGGGGGGGTGGTTCGGGTGCGCGGATCTGCGGTCGGATTGAGAGGGGGGAGAGCGGTGGGGGGGCTGCACTGCGGTGCTGCTGCTTTGCCCCCCCCCTCCCCCGTCCCCCCATCCCGTCATAAATCGGCAGCCCACGCTTGGTGCTCGCAGGGGAGGAGGCAGAGCTTGTAGGGGAGGTGGGGGGCTGCAGTGGGTGCCCCGTGATGCAGCCAGGTGGGTGCCCCCCCCACACACACACTCCATATGGGGAGCCCCCATCCCACCCTGGAAGCTCCTCATCCCTTCCTGAGGCAGGAGAGCCTCCCCTTCCCCCCCATCACACCCCAGGGACAGGCACCCACGGGTGGGGGCTGCGGAGGGGGGGGGGGGCAGCACCCCAACGGCACCGGGTGGCAGCGGGGGGACCAAGCAGTGGGGCACCAAAACAAGGAAAAACGTTACAGGAGAAGTTGTGCACCCCAATGGCACCGTCCCCACGGATTCCCACCTCGCGGGGGCTCTGTGCCCCATTTCAGGGCTCCATCTCCCCACCTCAGGGCTGTCCCCCCCCTCCCCCCTGAAGATGGCCGAGAAGCTGGTGGCCGGCGACCTGTTCCTGCGGCAGGCACGGGAATCCGTGTCATCCCTGGACTCGGACAAGCTGTCCCCTGTGTCCCCCGAGGCGGGTGGTGAGGAGTCGTCAGACAGCGAGGGCGAGCAGGAGGGCAGCACCCACAAACTCATCCGGAAGGTGTCCACCTCGGGGCAGATGCGGAGCAAGGTGAGGGGACCCCCACCTCCTGTCGGCCCCGACCCCAAATCTTCGTTTTATTTCCTCCCCGCCGTGGTTACGGGTTGGCAGCTTGCGTGCGGCGTGACGGTTTGGTAGGTCCTATAGAAATATGGGGTGCTGCTGTGGGGACAGGAGGCCGGTGTAGGTCTGGGGGTGGCAGAGCCCCCAGTGCTGTTTGGGATCGCTGGATCTGTGCTGTGCTGTGCGTGGTTGTGCTGTGGGGTCCCCTTATCCCCCAGGCTGGGTGGCAGCATCCAGCACTTCACCATGCAGGAGGCAGTGCTGGAAAGGGAGCACGTATGGCATCCAGCGTGGCCCCCATGCAGCCAAATGGGGGGGCAGCACCCCACAGTCCTAATTAGCACAGAGTTAATAAGGGAGAAACCAGTGGTTCCCGAGAGATGCCTGGTTTAGCAGCGAGGAGGGGAGAGCTATTTTTGGGCGTCCTCAGCCATCCCTGCTGCTGGTAACAGGGGGCTACTGAGGTTTTAGGGTCCCCACCCCACCTCTTGGGGTTCGTCGTGCCCCCATATGGTGCTGATGTCTCTCCTGGGGACAGGACAGGGCAGACATCCCATCCCCATCCGTGCTGCGTCCATCCCCATCAGCGTGCACCCCAAATGCCAAAGCCCCAACCCCACCCCCATCCATCCCAGCCCCCCGTCCCCCACACCCCAACTCGTGGGCTGTAATTGCGGGGCTCCCCGTGGGGCGCTTTGTGCCGGCCCTGGCGCGGAGGCGTTGAGGCCATTGTGCTCAGTGACAATGACAGCTGCCAGGCGCAGGTGCCCCTGCAGGGCTGAATGGCCCCAGTGCAGGAGGGGGGTTGCTGCCACCCCCTCCTCCTCCTCCTCACTGGGGCTGAGGGCTGCCGGTTCCCTGGAGAGCTGTGGGCATCAATGGGAAACTGGGGATGGGAACGTCCCCCACCCCTGGCAGGGCAGTCCTGGGGTGTCACCTGCTGGAGTAACCCGGGGGACAACACTGGTGGCGCTGGGCTGAGAAGTGTCACCGCAGAGATGCTGGGCTGCAAATCGTCTCTGAGAGCCGCTGGCAGCTGCCCATGTGCTTTGGGGTCTCCCTGTGTGCTTGAGGCAGTCCTATGTGCCCCTGCTCATTTTGGGGGTCCTTCTTTGTGCTTTGGGGTCCCCTGTGTTCTTTAGGGGGTCGCTTGCAGGCCCTTAGGTTCCCTGTGCCCTTTGGGGTCCTCTGCATGCTCTTAAGTCAGCTGCATGCTTTGGGGACCCTCTATATGATTTGCAGTCCCCTTCATGCCTTGGGGTCTTCTGCATGCTTTGGAGACCCCCTGCATGCTCTGAGGTCACCTAGATACCTTGGGACCCCCTTGTGTGCTTCGGGGTCCTCCTATGTGCTTTGGGGTGCCACTGTGTGCTTTGGGGTCCTTCTGCATGCCATGAGGTCCCTTGTGTTCTTTGGGGCTGCCCCACATGCTTTGGGTTCCCCAGTGTTCTTTGGGATCGTGGCATCCCCTGTATGCTTTGCAGTCCTCCTGTACACTTTGGGGTCCCCTGCGTGCTGTGAGTTCCCCCCATGGAGACATCCTGATCCCCCACTGGGAACTCCGTTGGTCAGCTCACAGGGACATCATCTCAGGTTCACGGGATACCACCAGCACCAGAGCCCAGCCGTGCCCCAGCTCCCCACACTGCTCCCAGCCTGTAGGGACGTGCAGAGGACAGAGTGGCTGTGCCTGGGCCACCAAGATAGCCCGGTGCCAGCAGCCGGATGTCTGCGGGGTGCCTCACCCCGACGCATTTTCCGTTCTGCACACACTGCGTCGCCATCCCCCATTAATTCTGCAGCCCCTTTTCATGAACTCGGCACTGAAACCTTGCAGGGGTTCCCACAGCGCCGGGGTTTGGGGGCTGCAGGGCTGCAGGGTTGCAGGGCATGTCGTTGGGCTGCAGGGCTGGGGCTGAGCCCGGAAGGGCCCGTCGTGTTGCACAGCTGATAAGGTTTGCAGCCTCCCGCAGCCCCAGCCCTACTGGCGCTCTGGTGGTGCGGGGTCAGACCCAGCGGATCCCTCTGCGTGCCCATGGGGTGATGCTGGTGAGATGCAGGTTGGTGCTGTGATGCGTGCCGAGCCCCCTCTCCTCCTCTTTCTTTTGGGGCTTTTTGCTCCGATTCGGGGTGTTCTGACGTGGGGGTGGGGACGAAAAGGGCTCTGCTTTTCGGGTTGAGCAGCCGGGTCACATCCTGCCCGAGCCTCGCATCGCTCAGAGCTGCTCCCGCTGCGGTGCTGGCACCCGCCCTGCAGGATCGTGCTGCCCGCCTGGCCCCCGGCCACGCCGAGCTGGGCTGCAGTGCTGGCTCCGACCCCGCTGTGCCTGCACCATGCTGCAACCCCTGCTCCTGAGCATCAGGATCCCCCCGTTCCCCCCCTGCTCCTTCCCACCTGGACACCCCTGCATCCTCCTGCGCATCACCACCAGGAGGTCCCCGTGTACCATGCTCCTCATTATTAGGAGCTCACCGTGTCCCCTTACTTCTCCCCCCACCGGGAGCCCCCCACCATCTCCCTGCATCCCCCACTCCTCACCATTACAACTTCCCACGCCCCAACGTTCCTTCCCATCATAAAGCCCCCCATGTCTCCCTGCTCACCACCAGGATCCCCCCATGCCCCTCTCCTCTCATCACCGTGACCCCCCGTGTCCCTCCATCACCACCCCAAGCCCCCTGCACCCCCACATCCGTCACCATCAGGATTCTCCAATGTTCCCTCATCATCATCCTCCTGTCCCCATGATCATTATTGCCATCCTATATCACTTGGTGGGGGCTCCTGGGAGCTGATGTCCCCATGTCCCCACAGAAGAGTGTGAAGGAGGGGCTTCTGCTGAAACAGACGAGCTCCTTCCAGAGGTGGAAGCGAAGATACTTCAAGCTGCGGGGCCGGACTCTCTATTATGCCAAGGATGCTAAGGTGGGCTGGGGGGGGTTCTGAGCCCCCGCTGAGCTGGATTTGGGTTTGCAGCAGTATTGAGCCCTACTTTGTTCCCACAGTCCCTGATCTTTGATGAGGTGGATCTGTCTGACGCCAGCGTGGCTGAGACCAGCACCAAGAACATTAACAACAGCTTCACAGTGAGGCGGAGGCTTTCTGTGGGGTTTGGGCTGGCTGTTGTGGGGTTTGGGTGGGCTGCCGTGGGGTTTGGGCGGGCTGCCGTGGGGTTGAGGTGGGTCGCCTTGGGGTTTGGCTCTCTGTGGGGTGGCCTTGCAATGGGCTGTGGCACTGTGGCTCGTGGCAGGTGATCACGCCGTTCCGCAAGCTCATCCTATGTGCCGAGAACCGTAAAGAGATGGAGGACTGGATCGGGGCCCTGAAGTCAGTGCAGAAGTGGGAGATCCACGAGGTGGGATGGCTGTGTGGGGTCAGGGAGTGGGTCCCCGGGGCTGGCAGTGCCAGGATGATGGGGTACTGGGAGGGTCTGTTGGGATATCGGGATGCTTGGGTGGACCAAAGGGACTGTGAGATGCTGGGACGCTGAAATAGCGGGATGCTGGGAAGGACTGCAGGGATGTTGTGTTGTCGGGAAGGACCGCTGGGATAGCAGGATGCTGGGAAGGGCCACTGGGATGTGGGGGGGCCCAGGGAGTCACAGGGCCGTGGCTGCAGCTGGGCTGTGCCCCACAGGCCACGCAGTTCAACATGGAGCACTTCTCGGGCATGCACAACTGGTACGCCTGCTCCCATGCCAGACCCACCTTCTGCAACGTGTGCCGCGAGGCGCTCTCAGGGGTCACCTCCCACGGCCTCTCCTGTGAAGGTGGGCACCCAGGGGTTCCCTGGGCCAAGGGGGTGGTGGAAAGGTGGGGCCAGGGGCCGTCCTCGCCCCTCACCTGCTCTTCCAAACCCCACAAGTGTGCAAGTTCAAAGCGCACAAGCGCTGCGCCGTCAGAGCCACCAACAACTGCAAGTGGACCACGCTGGCGTCCATCGGCAGCGAGATCATCGAGGATGAGGATGGGGTGAGCATCCCCACTGCGGGGCCATCGTCACAGGGCGTGACGTGGTGACCGACAGTTGTCCCTGCCCGCAGGTGGCCATGCCCCACCAGTGGCTGGAGGGGAACCTGCCTGTGAGCGCACGCTGTGCCGTCTGCGACCGGACCTGTGGCAGCGTGCGGAGGCTGCAGGACTGGAGGTGCCTCTGGTGCAAAGCCATTGTAAGGACGTGTGCCCCCTGCATCCCCTGGGGACGGCGAGGCTGCGGGTTGTCCCTCAGCTGACACAAATGCCCCCAGGTGCACAGTGCCTGCAAGGAGCAGTTCGGCAGGAGGTGCCCCCTGGGGCAGTACAAAGTGTCCATCATCCCACCCACCGCCCTGAACAGCATCGACTCGGATGGTGAGTCGGGAGGGGACGCACCGTGGCCGTGCCATCAGTAGGTTCCAGAATGAATGCCGCCCAGGGATGTTCCCACACCGCTTCCCTCGCCCTATCTGCTTCTCTATCCGGAGGGGTCCAGCTGGCCTCAGCCGAGCAAAATCTGTTCCTCTCCTCCGGATATTCCTTCTCGTGTTCTTTAATGATTTCCACCGCTCCGCTCAGCCGGTGGCTCATCTGCTGCTCGTTACTCATCGAGATGCTGTCAGGGCAACCGTCACGCGGTTCTCCTCCCTCCTCAGAGCTGTGTCTGCTCCATCCAACCCGGGGACTGGGAATGGGGCGGCCGAGGTGTCCCTGAGCCGGCTGCGGGCCAGCCCCTTCCATCCTGTGCTGTGGGCACATCGCATTCCCCATCTCATTTCTTTAAAAGCATGCTGCTGGCTGCCAGCCTCCCTGAGTCATCTGCAGAGCTGGGGGGGGACACGGCAGCCTTTGGCAGTGGCTGTTCCCCAGGGCCACCAAATGCCACTAAATCTGGGTGGGGATTCCCACCTGGATCTGCTGGGTCAGTCCCTGCAGTGAGGGACGGACCCCTCTGTGCCCGTTGCTGTGGTTGCAGCTTGGGGACAGGAGCCAGCCCGCTGACTCACTGTGCCTGCAGGGGCAGTGCTGGAAGAACCAAACTTGGCCTGTGTGCTGCCCTGGCACAGCCTCGCCTGCCCTGGCCCCATTCCTTTTCCCATCCCATCCCATCTCCTTCCCCATCTCCGTTTCATCCTCATTCCCATCTTCCTCTCATCTCCACTCCTATCCTCGCTCCCATCTCTGTCTCTATCCCATACCATCTCCCTTCCATCCCCAACCCCATCTCCATGCCCATGCTTTTTCCCATCCCCATCTGATCCCATTCCATCTATATCTCATCCTCCTCTCCTTCTCCATTCCCAATCCCATCACGTCTCCTTTCCCATCTCCATTCTATCCTCAGTCCCCATCTCCATCCTATCCCACCCCATCTTCATTCCATCTCCAACCCCATCTCTCTGCCTTTTACCATCCCATCCCATCCCATCCAATCACATCCCATCCCATCCCCTTCCATCCCATCCCATCCCATCCCATCCCATCCCATCCCATCCAATCAACATTCCATCCCCTTTTCTTTTCCCATCCCCATCCCTGTTCCTGTCACCTTCCCCATCCTTATCTCTGTCCCATCCCCATCTCCATCTCATCCCACCTCTGTCTCCTACTCCTTTTGCAACCCCTCTCCATTCCCATAGCCCCCTGCTTACTCTCCTTCCTGCCTGTAGGGCTGGATGCAGTCAGGGCATCTTCTGACCTCCAGAGGTGCCTCCTTCAATGCCTTCAGGGCTGGGGACAGCGCTCATGTCCGTGTGTCCTCACAGGGTTCTGGAAGGCCACCTGTCCCTCCTCCTGCTCCAGCCCCCTCCTGGCTTTTGTCAACTCCAAGAGTGGGGACAACCAGGGCGTCAAGTTCCTGCGCAAGTTCAAGCAGTTCCTCAACCCTGCCCAGGTCTTTGACCTCATGAACGGAGGCCCACACCTGGGGTGAGTGCTGGCACGGGGGTGTCACCTGCAGGAGCCCAGCAGGACCCCACAGCCCCCTCTGCCCCCTGTTCCAGGCTGCGCCTCTTCCAGAAGTTCTCCACTTTCCGCATCCTGGTGTGCGGTGGCGATGGCAGCGTGGGGTGGGTGCTGTCTGAGATCGATGCTCTGGGGCTGCACAAGCAAGTGAGTGGTGGCAGGGGGACGACGGGGACAATGGGGACAATGGGAATGATGGGGACAACGGGCTGCCACCTCCCATCTTCGTCTCGTGGGGACAACTGGGCTGAGGGACATCCACCTCCCCATCCTCACCCCATGGGGACAACAGGGATGTGCCCATGGTGACGTCCCCTGCAGCACTGAGGTGTGGGGTACCCGCAGGGTGGGGGCAGGGTTGAATCCCGTTCCTGTTCTGCAGTGTCAGCTGGGCGTCCTGCCCCTGGGCACTGGTAATGACCTGGCACGGGTGCTGGGCTGGGGCAGCCTCTGTGATGATGATACGCAGCTGCTGCAAATCCTGGAGAAGCTGGAGAGGGCCACCACCAAGATGCTGGACCGGTGAGCTCTGGGGAGACCTGGGCATCCCTGCATGACAGATGGGGCCAGGGGATTGTGGCATCCCTGCTCTCTGCTTGGCAGGTGGAGCGTGCTGACCTACGAAGCCCCCAAGCAGTCCCCACCCGCCCTGAAGGAGGAGGAGGACGGAGACTCCAACATCCAGGTGGGCACTTCTGGGGACGGGTCCCTGCCACCCTGAAACTGATGCTGAATGGGGGATGTTATGGGAAGGGGACAGCATGGCATGGGATGAGCATGGCGGGGCTCAGACTGCTGTGTGTCCCTGTACTGAGGGGATGGACACAGTGGCATGTCCCAATCCTGGCTTGGGACACCCATCCAGCTGTCCTCTCCCCAGGCCCACATCTCCCACTACGCCGACTCCGTTGCCTTCCACCTGGCCAAGATCCTGGAGTCAGACAAGCATTCGGTGGTGATTTCATCTGCAAAGTACGGGGTTGCTGGGGATGGGCTGCTGGGGATGGGTCCACCCAGGGCACCACTGGTCCCATGACTCCCTGACTGCTTCCCTTGTCAGGTTCCTCTGCGGCACCGTCAATGACTTCGTGGCTGAAGTTGGCCGTGCCTACAAGAGGGCAACTGAGAACAAACAGGAGGCAGAGCTGATGGCCAGAAAGGTGGGTCTGGGGGGAGTGGGTGTGTGCATGCCATAGGGGTGCCCAAGCTCCTGGAGTGCTCAGGAAAGTATGAGATAGTGAGGCACTTTGGGTGCCCAGAGTACCCAGGAAGCTGGGTGCTCAAGTTCTTAGGGTCCCAGGCACTTAGGTTGCAACCCAAATACACAGGATTTCCAGGTAAGCACATGGTGCCCAGGCACTCAGGGTGTTCAAGGGTGCCCAAGCACTTGGGGCACTCGGGGAAGCATGGGGTGCCCAAATATTCAGGATTTCCAGGCACTTGGGGCACCCAGGTAGCTATGAGATGCCCAGGCACTTGGGCTACCTAGGTAAGCACGTGGCATCCAGGCATTTGGGGTACTTGGGCAAGCATGGGATGCTCGAACAATTGGGTGTCCAGAACAGCATGGGATTTGGGGTGCCCATCCCTTGGGGTTCCCATGCCTTGGGGTGCCAGGCAGAGGGCTGAGCTCCTGGCCACCCCACAGTGCGCCATGCTGAATGAGAAGCTGGACTCGCTGGTGAGGGAGCTGACCGAGGAGGCTCAGGCCATCGTGGTCCCCGAGGGGACCCCGCAGGGCACCCCGACCGATGCCAAGGAGCTGGAGAAAGGCGGCTTCGTCCCCAGCCCTGTGCCCCGCATCTTCAAATCCAAGGAGCAGCTGATGCTGCGGGCCAACAGCCTGAAGAAAGCCCTGCGGCAGATCATCGAGCAGGCTGAGAGAGGTGAGGGGGTGGCACGGGGAGGGGCCGTGCCTCAGTTTCCCCTCTGAATGTTCATCACTGTGCAATCCCAAAGGAGCACCATCCCATCTCCAGGGTGATCCAAAGGCTGGGGCAGGCTGGTGCAGTGCCCCGGGGCTGGGGGCAGCTGTTGGGATGCTCTGGCCCCACCGCCATGCTGTGTTTGCCCCCCAGCTGTGGATGAGCAGAACAAGCAGACCCAAGCATATCAGGCCACCGCGGTTCCCAGCAAGAAGGACAGCTCAGAGGAGCTCAACAAGGAGGAGGAACGGCTCTGTAAGGCGCCCATTTGGCACGCAGCATCTTTTAGGGAGGGCTGCTTAGGGGAGCAGCAGGGTGGGCTCACTCAGCAGCCACCTCCAACCCACCCTGCAGGCTCTCGGCGGGAGACGGTGACCTCGGCCACCTCATCCATCCTCCTGGAGCGGCCAGACACTTTTGGCAGCTTACAATTCCCTGAGGATCCCGGTGTGCTGTGAGTTTGGGGTCACCCCAGGGCTCTGTTGGGTTTTTGCTTCGTACCCTGGTGCCAGCCCTGCTGCTTTCAGGCACTTCTCGGAAAAATGTGTCATGAACAACTACTTTGGCATTGGCCTGGATGCCAAGATCTCACTGGAGTTCAACAACAAGAGGGATGAGCACCCTAAGAAGTGCAGGTTGGCTGAGACCCCCCCCGGGAAAAATGTGGGATGCGTGGGTACCCCCCAGCCCAGCTCCATGGTGCCCATGCTGGGAGGGATTGCTGGGATGGATCACCGGGATGCTGGAAAGGACTACTGGGTTGCCAGGATGCTGGGAAGAGACTGCTGTGAGGGACTGTCTAGATGCCAGGAAGGATCACAGGGATAGCAGGATGCTGGGAAGGGCCACTGGGATGCCAGGATGTAGGGACACTGGGAAGGACCACTGGGATGCTGGGAAGGGCCACCACGACGCTGGAAGGGAATATGGGGATGCCAGGATGGACCAAAAGGTTGCTGAAAGGGACCATTAGGATGCTAGGAAGGACCGCTGAGTTGCTGGAAGAAATTACTGGGATGCCAGGATAGCGGGATGATGGGAAGGACCACTGGGTACTGAGATAGACTGCTGGGATATTGGGTGGGATCACTGGGATGCTGTGGGGCCGGTGGCCATTCACCTCCCCTGCACCCTGCAGCAGCCGCACCAAGAACATGATGTGGTACGGGGTGCTGGGCACCAAGGAGCTGCTGCAGCGCACCTACAAGAACCTGGAGCAGCGGGTGCAGCTGGAGGTATGGGGTCAGGGTTGGGATCAGGGCTGGGTGGGGGCAGCGAGGTGGCCCCCAGGCTCAGCCCTCTCTTGCAGTGCGACGGGGTACCCATCTCGCTGCCCAGCCTGCAGGGCATCGCCGTGCTCAACATCCCCAGCTACGCAGGGGGCATCAATTTTTGGGGTGGCACCAAGGAGGACAACGTGAGTGCGAGCTGCGGGGTTGGGGGGGGAGCAGAACCCCTCTCTAGCACTGGGGGAGGGGGCACTGAGCCCAGCGTGGTGGGGCCGTTCCCGTGCAGAACTTTGGAGCGCCGTCCTTCGACGACAAGAAGCTGGAGGTGGTGGCTGTGTTTGGCAGCATCCAGATGGCCGTGTCACGGGTCATCAACCTGCAGCACCACCGCATCGCCCAGGTAGGGCCGGGGGGAGCCCCGCAGGGTGCCGCTCTCTGCCAGCTCCGGTGCCAGCCCTGTCTGCCCCGCAGTGCCGAGTGGTGAAGATCACCATCCGTGGGGATGAGGGCGTCCCGGTGCAGGTGGATGGGGAAGCGTGGATCCAACCGCCCGGCGTCATCCGGATCCAGCACAAGAACCGGGCGCAGATGCTGACCAGGGACCGGGTGAGCCGTGCGGGATGGGCTGTGGGGCTGCGGGGTGAGCAGGGTGGGACCTCTGTGCCCCCGCAGGCATTTGAAAGCACCTTGAAGTCATGGGAGGACAAGCAGAAGGGGGAGAGCTACCGTACGGCCGCACGGCCACGGCTCAGCTCACAGCAGTCCATGGAGTACCTGACCGAGGAGGAGAGCAGCCTGCTGCAGCAGCTGTCACGCGTGGCTGAGACCCTCATTGCCAGGTCAGGATGTGGGCGAGGGGCTGCGAGGGGACACGGGGGGGCACGGGGACACTCTGGCTCCATCCCATCCCTGCTGCAGGATCCGCGAGGCCGCCAAGGCACACAAAGGCGTGGAGCAGGAGCTGGCACACGCCGTCAATACCAGCACCTCGGCGCTGAGCGATGCGCTTTGCAACAAAGCTGCCGGCACCCCCGAGGTGAGCGGGGTTGGGGGGGGGTCAAATCCCCATCCTAGCAGACCCTTGGCTTTGTGCTCACCCCTTGCGTCCCCACAGTTTCTCAGCAGGAACGCAGCCGTGGAGGTGGTGCTGAGCATCAAAGCTCTCTATACCGAGACCAGAGCGTTCCTGGAGGGGAAGGCGGTGAGTGTGGGGCTGGGGACCCCCCCGAGCCCTCCAGCCCAGGTGTCCCCCCCGCCAACAGGTGGCACTGGGGCTGGGGACGGTCCCTGTCCCCCACAGCTGGACTCAGCCCTGGAGGAGGAAGCACTGCAAGGCCCCCTAAGCGCATTGGGCCAGGAGCTGCAGCGGCTGCTGGACATCCACTGGCTGGGACCCATCGCCCACCCCAGCGAGGAGGTGGGTGCATATCGGTGGGGGGGGGTTGCGTTGGATGTAAGGGTGGGCTCAGCCCTGTTTCTTCCAGGAGGGTGCCAGCAGTGCCAATAAGGGCAGCTTCAAGCTTCGCCTCAACATCCCCAAGCCCAGGAAGGACAAGGCACAGAAGCAAAAGAGCAACAGTGCGCTCCCAGGTAAAGGAGCTGCAAGTACAAGGGATGAGAGAAGGAGCTGCAGTAGAGCTCAGCCCCAGGGGAGGCTGATTGGGCAAAGGGAGATGGTTGGATACTCCACAGAGAAGTGAAAAAGCCCCATAAAGAGGTGGAGGAACAAGGGACAGCATCTGCCACACTTGTGTGCTGGTGCCCTGCTCCACTTCTGGGGTTTTTCTCCCTTCTAGCGGACAAGTGGGGTGCAGAGGAGGTGGCTGCCTGGCTGGAAACACTTGGGTTAGGGGAGTACAGAGAGATCTTTATCCGACACGACATCCAGGGCTCAGAGCTGATCCTGCTGGAGAGGAGAGACCTGAAGGTACCACGGCCCTCGTTCCCACCTCCTAGATCTCAGCACAAGAGAGCACTGCGTCCCCCTCCCTCCTTCAACCTCACTGCCTCTTATCAGTGGGGACACAATGGTGGGGAGGGAGCTGACCCCAGCCCCTGGTTCACCAGCATCATGCCTGTGCTCCAGCCAGGGGAGCAAGGCTTTGCAGCTCCTCTCTCCCCCACCACAGGACCTGGGCATCACCAAAGTCGGCCACATGAAGAGAATCCTGCAAGCCATCAAGGAGCTCAGCAACCCCCCCTAGGCTGCCAGGAGCTGGGGGGCCTGGGTCCCTGCTGCCCCCTGTGCGTGTGTGTGGAACCCTCTCCCGCTTGCCTTGCTTTGTCTGTTTGTCCCCCAGCATCCCTGGAGCTGCTGCTTCTCCCTGAGCCTCGGGGGCTGAAGGTGCCATCGGGTGCAGGGTCACTACAGGAGCCAGGGAGCTGGGCTGCAGTGTGGGGCCAAAGCAAAAAAGATCTCCCCCTTTCTCTGTCGGTATTTAAGCTGTGTAAATATTTGGAGAAAAGATATTTATTGCTGCTGCTGGTGTCAAATCACTGCTTGGGGACAAGAAAGAGGATGGGACCCAGGGACCCTTCCAGACCCTCCTCTATTCCTGCATCCCCTCCGTGAGCAGCCCCTACCACAACCACATTAAGATATACACAATGTTTTATTGACAGCTCTACATCACTTTTTTTCCCCCATTCAGTAAAAACAGTGTTTTTGTTTTTTTTCCCCCCCTTTTATGTACACAGTGCTCCCACCCCGCTATTTACAGGCTATGTATAGAGGCAGGGCTAGCTTTTCAACTTCTCCTCCAGCTTCATCATGTCCATGGGGGTTGTTTTGGCGACCTCAAAGAAGATCCTGCAAGGAGTTGCGTGGGGTTACAGAGCTCAGCAGCAGCCCTGGCACCCCCAGGAGAGCCCCCAGGGGCTGGTGGGATACTCACCTGTGGGAGTACTTGGTGCGCACAGTCTTCAGCTTGTCACAGGGCTGATAGGTGAGCAGAAAATTCAACCTTTTCACCAAGGGATGCAGATCCTGAGCACAGTACCCGCTGTAATACTCCAGAGTGGGGGTCTGCAAAGCGACGAGGGGTGAGCCACAGTCATCCCTGCGACGTCACAGCGTCCCTCCCTCCCTTCCCACGTTCCCGTGCTCACCCAGCCACCCAGGTTCTTCATGGTGAGCGCCAGCAGCAAGCTACTGGCAGCCAGCTTGGAGGGACGCTCCCGTGCGTAGTCGTACTCCTGCAGGGTCATCTCGCACAGGAAACGGGCCAGAGTCAGCGTCTCCATCGAGGCACGGGCACACTGTGGGCAGAAGGCTCAGATTTAAGCAGCACCACACCAGCATCCTTCTTTCTGGGGCACTGGATGCAGATTCCAAGCCCTCAGGTCAACGCCATCACCCCTAACCCCTCCCTCCCTCCCTTCATGTCAGCCCATGGGAGGTGGCAAAGCCCCACCTTGGCAAAGCGCCGCAGGAAGCGGTAGGGGATGGGGATGTTGATGTCGAAGTTGAGGGTGCGGAGGATGCTCATCTCCATGGCAATGAGCTCTTCCCTCTTGTAGGCATCGTCACAGATGTACAGGAAGTCATCCACGCATGGAGGGCAGCGCTCCTGCAGGGAGGAACTGCTCAGAACTCATCCTGACAACATTTGGGGGAGCCTACGTGATTTTTCAGGCCTTCTCAGGGTACATCTCCTGCCAGGAGCATCATATCGTGACACCCTGGTATCCTGGCAGTCCCCAAACAGCGGAGAAGAGCCAGGTCTCCAGTAGGCAGGATTCAGCCCTCAGCATAGAAAGGGGCAGCACAAGGATGAGTGTGCCATCCCAGAGCTTTGGAGTCCCAGCGTTCTCCAAACCCCACCAAGAGTCACCTCGAATTTGGAGGCGATGAGGACAGCAGTGGAGCCAATGAGCTGCAGCTTGTCCCTCATGCTCACCACCTCCACCAGGTAGTGGTCCACCAGCTTCACTGCCAGGTACAGTGTCTCATGGTTCAGCTCAAAGTTTTCCTGCAAAGATATGAGGTGTTGGGCAAAAGCCTGAGTTCCTGGGGGCATTCACAGTCTCACCATCAGCAAGGGGAGGGGGATGAGGAGGAGCTCTGAACTGGGGATGTTCATAGGTCCAGAGTGACTCCCACCCTATATAAAGCATGGGACAAGTCCAAGCCCTCTCCCCATGCCTGCCTACCTGCACCTCCACCATCCAGTCCACTAGGATGGCACGCATGTCCCTACTGATATCTGGTTGATTCTCCATGTAATCAGGGAGCAGGAACTTTTCCTGTCAAGGCAGCAGAAGTCAGGGACTCCCTCCCAAAACGAGGCCCTCCCACCCCACGCGGGGCTCCCCAGGCAGACATCACTCATCACCCACCTCCCTCTCTCGCATGTAGTCAAAGATCTCCTTGGCATACTCAGCATTGGCATAGGGGTCTCCCAGCTGCTCCTTGTCTATGTCCTCCACCACTAGGACCTGCTGTGTGGAGAAGGCAGCAGTGAGGACAAAGCTTGCAGAGCTCTATGGGGTAGCACACCCTCTCTCCAAGCTGACCCACAGCCTTCACTCCTTTCTTTCCCATCGGAGAGGCTCCTAGGAGCAGGTTTAACCTCCAGCTCCCATCCCACCACACTGAGCAGCTTCCAGAGATGCCCCAGTACCCCTAGAATAGGGCTGGGGGCCAGGTTACACCCTGTGGTCCATCACCTGGGACAGCTTCATACCTGCACAGGCTCCTCAGACACAGAATCTTTCTCAGGCTCCACAGGAACATCTGTTGGAGGGGGTCTCCTCAATGACCTAGATAGGACCAAATCATCAGAAGGGAGACATCTCCTGTGTCTCCAAAAAGCCCCGTCCATCTACTGCCCACCCCCATCCTGCTCACGTACTCCGGCACCCCAGGGAAGCCCCAGTACCACAGGGATGGCTGTGAGTGGGTGCTGGGCCCCACACCCTGTTCCCATCTCACCTGGGTACTCACTTTTTCAGGTTGATCTCATTGTTCTTGGCCACTATCGGGGCAGGAGGGGCCCTGGTTGCTTTGCGGGTGGGAGCTTTGACCCCCTCCTTCTTCCCTGTCAATGTCTGGTTCTTGTGAGCCTGGTTTTGGGGAGATAAGAGAGGAAAACATAGCAAAGAGGTAAGGTGAGGCTCATCAATGCTCCTGGAGGAGGGGTGGGGGAGGGGGCTGGGAGCACAGCAACGCACTCACATTGGTGAGGTCCCCAAACGCTGACCTCTTCTTGGGCCCTCCCTGGGGCGAGGATGGGGAGCGCTTGGCCTGGCAGCCCTCCTCCTGCAACACAGCCAGTGACGTGGGGCTGGGGGCACCCCATAGGGAGCCCGAACTGCCCATTGGGAGCCTAAGCTGCCCATAGCCCCCAGCCATACCTTCTCTTGGGGGACATTCTCGGTAACAGAGGGCGCCTTGCTGACTTGGGGCTGCTTGCTGCTCTGTGCCTTGCTGCTTCGTGCCACCGGCATCCTCCTCCTCGGCCTCTGCGAGCAAAGAGGGGGGTGGGCACAGCTGTGGGGGAGGGGGTCCAATCTCACTGCACACCCGCAGTGAAAGGGCTGCGGGGCCCAACGCAACCAGAAGCACCGCTCAGAGGCTCGGAGGCGCCCTCCCGGCCCCGCAGACAGCCCCAGACAGAGGGGAGCACCAGGGGTGGGAGAAGCAAAGAGATACGGGGAGGGGGGTGCAGCAGGACCTCCCCACCCCTCCTTCCTTCCACGAGGTCTCGGTGCCTATAGGGTAGGGACCCAGCTCAGCACCCAGTGACACGGGAGGGAGCCCCACACGTAGGTAGGAATAAAACTAGGGGGTCACAAACGGGAAATCCAGGCTAAAGCATCCCACCTCCGCTCACCTGCACGCAGCCGCCGCCGCCGGCCCCGGCTCTTTTGAAAGTAGCAGCGTTGCGGCGGCTGCCGGCACTGGTCGAGCCGCGCGGCCAATCAGCGAGCGCGCCGCTCCGCACGAGAGCCAATAGGAATGCCGGGATGGCTGAAGTTGCTATGGGGTGGGGAAAAGAGTTTAAAATTCTGCCTCGCCGACCAATGAGGAGCGGCGGAGGGGAGGGGGGCGGGGTTATGGCGGTTGGGGGCGGAGCCGGGGCGGTTGGGGGCGGTGTCATGGCGGCCTGGCGGTATCATGGCGGCCTGGCGGTGTCATGGCGGCGTTGCGGTGTCCGCAGCGCCCTGCATGACCTGCATAGATCTCTTCTGACGCACGGCCCGAGTTCCTGGGAGCTCTGGGGGCTGTGTCCCCATCAGGGGGCTGCAGGGCTTGGGCCAAGCGAGGCTTTGTGTCTGTGGTGAACACAGGGCGCGCTGGGTGCAGAGCTGCGCCCCTACCCTATAGGCACCGAGACCTCGTGGAAGGAAGGAGGGGTGGGGAGGTCCCACCGCACCCCCCTCCCCGTATCTCTTTGCTTCTCCCACCCACTGCTGGGAGCTGCCTGAGACTGCGGCTTCCCTAAAACCCGACTGAAAACCTCCCCCTTGTCCTATCGCTCTTAGGTTATGTGAAAAGTCGCTCTCTATCTTGTTTTCAAGGTTCCTTTATTGACCAAATAGCTTTCCCCACCGTTGGCCCCGAGGCTCTGTGGGAATGGAATGTTGGTTCTGCATTTGATATTAAAAAGAGCAATTGGAAGGAGTAGAACATCATGCGTTTGTATTCTGTAACTTATCCTTAGAAATAGTTGATCTGAGAAGTAAAATACTGTATATGTTAGTGGCATGTTTTAGAAACATTATTAGTGAACTATGTGATTAATTCTTTCTTGCAAAACTGTACTAGTTGTTAAATGTTCCAAACAATGCGAGTATAGTGTTAGGGATTAGCGAACATATTGTAGAGTTGTTCTGTTAGGATAAGAAACTCCCAGCAAAAGAAAAACAGATTTAGCAAACATCAAAGCAGCCAGGGCCTCTGCACGAGGCTGGACTGCCTCGCTCCCTGAGAAGGCTGGGATGTGACAGGCAGGCACCAACATCCTCCCGTCTTTCTCCCGAGCTCATCGTTGTGGAAAGAGGGATAAGCAGATATCCGCAAAATAATGATCAGGTGTGGAATAAGCTAATTAATTAACTACAGATTTATGCTTTGCAGCAAAAATTTATGCTTGTCCAGTGTTGCCATGTCTGGTGAAGCGTTGAGAAGATTGCGAACCTAAAGTACTCAGCCAACGAGGAACTAGGGAGAAAGAGATCAGCTTTGGGGGATAGGGAATAAAAGAGGTAACTCTGTTTTCTGGGGGCTCTCCTGCTTGCAGGAGGCCCAACATTGCAATTGCAAATCAAATCTGCTTTATCAGAGATACCATCCTAGAAAATTATTTGGATAGTTCCAACAGCTCTGAGGCCCGAGCGAAGGCGAGCTCGGCTCTGCTCTGAGGAGAACCCCTGAGGGCTGTGCTCCCCCCACAGAAATCCTCTGGCCCACACCACACCCACACCTGGGAAACGGGTGCAGCCACCTGCGGGGTTCCATCCCCAGCCAACAACCTGCAGCTGTGCAGCAGTGAGCTGCCCGGGCCGGGTCGGTGTCTGCCCGGCTCGATGGGGGGAAGCAGGAATTTCTAGTCCCTGCAGCACCGCCCTCAGGAGGCTCTCGGGTGCTTTGGAGGTGATGGGGGGGATGAGAAGCATCTGCTGTGAGGTGTTTGCTCTGGCACGGCTGCCCTGGCACAGCCTCAGGGTTGAGAGGAGGAGCGAGAATTATCGTCTATGGGATGAATAGAGATGGGTTTTCCTTCCTTTCCCAAGCTAAATCCTTTCCCTTTCCCAGGCTCAAACAGGCCTGACTTGTTGCTCCCTGCGGCCCAGTGCCAGCAGCACAGAGCTGAGCAACATGAGCGGGACTGGAGCTCAACACTTTGTTCCTCCTCCCCTTTCCACTGTTAATGGCAGAGGAGAGACCAAAGGGGGATAAGAGCTGGTGGTGATGGAGTCTGGTGGCTGCAGGCCGTGCGTCCCCCACTGCCCTTTCAGGGTCATGGGAATCCCCCCTCCCCAGGACATGGAGCCCATTGGGGATGGGCTGGCAGGAGCTTGGGTGTGACAGCTTCATTTCCTGAACTCTGAGCTTCTGCTTTTATTTGCTAAAAAAAGCAATCCCGTTCTCCAGAAAGCAGGGCTCACCATCCAGCCAGGGAGGCACAGAGCCAACGCCGCGCCTCGTCCTTCACCTCCTCACTTGGTGGCCGATTTGATCTTCTGGATGGTGTAGGGACTGGATTCCTTGGGCATCCAGATCTCCTCCCCACCACGGCCCTGCTGCTCGGCCGCTCCCTCCATGGCTGCTGTCAGCTCGGGGCTGAAGATGCTCTCAGTGGCACGGTAGGCGCGGGTGAGGCGGCGGAAGGAGGAGTCGGAGGAGCTGTCGTCAGGCAGGTCTTCATCCTGCTCATCCCGCACTTTGGTCCTGCTTGCCTCCGAGCGGCCACCTGGGCCCAGCAGAGCCTCCTTGGCCTCCCGCAGGAAGGCAGCCTTGGGGCTGACGACGCACAGCAGCAGAGCGAGGCCCGCCGACACCCCGCAGAGAAAGTAGAGAGCGACTTTTTCAGGGACGTCTGGTGGGGGAGAAGAGCAAAGAGAGGCATCGGGGTGCGCGCCCTGCTGCAACACACAGGGCGCCTGGGCCTGGAGACCCCCCACCAACCCAATACTTTGGGGCCACGTACCCCAGAGGTGGGCAAAAGCTGCCAGGGAGCTAGTAAAAATCATCCGGTCTTCCCGGAGGCTGGAGAACCTGGGCCCTTTGTACCAGCCACCTGCAGTGAACAAGGGGACGTGAAGGGCCGCCTCCCCTCGGGGCGTCTATGTGCCAGACCCCCTCTTTTCCCCAGCAGAAAACACCCTTGTTCGCTCAGGGGTGGATTGCTATGAGGTTCTTCATCCCTATGGGGCACGGTTTCCCCTCTGCTCCCCAAATTACCGTGCATGTAGTTTGAGAGCAGGAAGGGATCCGAGGTGTCTGGGCCCACCTCCTCCAGCAGCTGCTTGGGCACTGCAATGAGATACGCCGTCCCAAGCGTCACCACCCCGCTTGTCCCCAGGGGTGGGGGACACGCAGCCTCCCCAGCCCCGCAGTCCCACTCTCACCACAGGTGTAGGACACCCGCAGCTGCTTCCTCGTGCCGGGCAGGCACGGGTCCCCAAAGTTGGCCTGGTCGGCGGTCACTGTGCAGTTCCCTTTGCGGTGGCACTTCTTGGAAACCCTCCGCAGTGCATCCGGGGCCAGGCACTCTGCAGGGACACGGGACCTCTGGCCATCGGCGCAGCGCTAAGCACAGCTCCCAGCCACGATACGGGCTGCAACCCTGTCCCCCTCGTACCAATATGGGGTCCCCCGGCGTTGGGGGCATCGCACTCAGGTTTGCCCCGCAGGAATCGTCCGTAGTGTGCAGAGTAAATGGCCAGGACGGATTTTGGCCTGCAGTGCAGCCTCAGCTCGTTGTTCTCACACACTGTCTTCACCCGATGGTTATCTGGGGAGGGAGGAGGTGCGGAGAGGGTGAGACACCCTAAGGTGACCCAGTGTGACACCCCAAGCCTTCTCCTCTTCCCCAGCCCTGGGTTCCCGTGGGTGCTGCCCACCTGGCCGGCACTTGTAGGATGCAATGAGGTACTTGTGTGTGCCGGGGCATGGATCCGGCCCGAACACCTGGCTGTGCACCGAGAACTGGCACCACTGCTGGTCCTGACACTCAGCTAGAAGCTTCTGCAGGGCAAAACAGGGTGGGCGTGAGACTGGCAGAAGGACCCCGGGCCGTTGTCACCTCTGTGCTGTCACCTCTGTCCTGCGGCTGTTGTCATCCCACGGTGGCCACGTGGTCTTGTGGGCAACTTTGGTGGCCAAATCCCAAATCGGGTGCTGCCCTGCGCCCGTGCAGACTGTGCATGGTACCTGCACTGCAGCACAGAATGTGTGCACAGCCACTGCTCCGTGCAATGTCCGTGCTGCAAGCATGCAGGCGTGCACACTCACACAGCTTCCTGCAAGATCCACGCATGCAGGCAGGCAGGCACACTCACACGGCTCCGAGCAACACCCTGGTAAGCATGCACAAAGATCCATGCAACGCCTGTGCAGGCATGCGCATTCAGATAGCTTCATGTAATACTCATGCACACTGACATAGCTCCGTGCAACACCTTTGCGGGTGCAAATGTGCCACGGCTCCGTGCAGCACTTGAGACGTGCTCACGGGGCTCTGTGCAACACCCCTGCATGCGTGCGCAGTCGTGCAGCTCCGCGCAACGGCCTCGCAGCCCCAGCCTCCCTGCAGGACGGCCCCGTGCAATGCACACCCACGGCCACAAGATGGGGACGAGGCTTCACGCCACACCTCGCTCTGATACCGGCCCCGTTGAGGGGACATTGAGGGGACGCTGGCTTTTAGTGCTGGCTGGGCTGCAGCAGTGCCACCTCCCGGGCTGCTCTTGCTGGGACTCAGCACAGGGGATCCCACGCACGCTGCTCTCCTAGAAGCGCCCCAAGAGCGCAGCCACAAACGACTCGCGACCCCAGACGTCCCGGGACGCTGCCCTTACCAGGTGGGCTGTGGGTGACATGCACTCGGTGCTCTCCTGGGACACGTTGCCGGGGCTGGGGCACAGGTTGGGGCTGGGCACGCGGCGTCCATAGAAGGCGCCCAGGATGCTGATGGTGGTCTTGCGAGGGCACAGGATGAGGAGCTGCTCCCCATCACACGTGTGCACCGTGTGGTTCCGCAGCACCTTGCGTAGGTAGCCTGCAGGGGGACACAGTGATGAGCAGGGGGGGACCGCAGATGATGGCCAGAATGGTCACCAAGAGGTTGTCAATCACTAAGAAAAGATCGCCAGGAGATGATCGCCAGAAATGGGAAGAACCCAAGGCATGAGAAATTCCCAGCCCACATCCTTTTGGGTGGGCAGAGGTCCCGGTTCTCATCCTGAATTCCCAGCATAGGATATTTCTCTCCTTTAATCCCGTGTAGTTTGTGTCCCAAAGCACTTTTCTTGGTGCGTTCCCTCTGTTTGGAGGCTTGGGGTTGGGGAGAGGGCAGTGAGCCTTCCTGCCAGGCAGGATTCAGGGCTCTGGAGGATGCAGGGTGCTGGATGTAGGATGCTGAGGGATGAAGGACAGTGAAGGATGCAGGTTGCTGTGGGATGCAGGATGGAGGGTGCTGGGAAGGCAAGGCACAGCCAGCAGCCCCCGAGCCCCCAAATGAACACAAGCAGGTGGGAGTGCTGGCTCCCAGCCCCATGCATGTCCTTCTGTCCATCCATCCACAAACCAGTGCCAGGCTCAACTGCACAAAGAGCCCCTTTCAATTCCCCTATGGCCACCAACCCCTCATCAGCCACAGCCAGCGCTGCTCCCAGGGGCCAGCAGCATCCAAGGGGACAGCAGAGATGTGGACGGGGTTTGTGCTTTAGAGCTGAGGTTCCTCCAGTGGCAGAGGCATCGCGGTGCCTCCGCCCAGCACTGACACACTCTCGCTCAGACGCTGGTTTTTGGGGTGAAGCACCAGCAGGGAGGCTGTGAGCAATTGTCCTCGTGGTTGACTCAGACCCAGAGTTGTGCCCTCAGCTCTGCCCAGATGAAATCACATCCTCCCCACCTGCCCCAGGACAGCTTTTTAGGTGCTGGGCCAGAGCCAGCGCATCTCCCATGGGATCCCCCAAACTCCACAAGCCACCCAGCCAAGCCTGGCTTACAACCCACCCCTCATGGTCCCCAAATCCCCTGTGCCCCACTTACCACTGAGCTCCGGGCTGGCCTCTGTCCCTGCAGCCAAGCAGAGGAGCAGCAGGGCCACCACCAGCGTGGCCACCATGGTGCCACCAGTGCTCTCTGCCCGGTCCCTGCAGCAGCTGGCGCCGGGGCGGGGGCTGGCACAGCAGTGACAATGGGTCCTTCTGTGCACTGCAGAGCAACTGGGGCCGCTTTGGGCAGCTGGGACAGCATGGGGACAAGTGCCACTGGGAGCAGAGGATGTGTTTTTGAGGGCTGTGCAGCAGATGGAGGAGGGCAGTGGGGTCCCCAGCCTGCACCCCGCTTTCTGCTTATGGCAAGGATACACGCGTGCTGCAGGCTGTGTCCCAGCACATGTCCGGTCATTGAGTGCTGGGGAGGAAGGGAAGGGCTGCCTTGTGCTTAGCAGCAGCAGGAAGCTCTCTTCATTCACAGATTGTTTGCGAAAAGTTCTGAGCTTATCCAAGCTGGGGTGAATGGGGCAAGCGGGGTGTAATAAAAACCCCATTTTGTGCAAAGCTGGTGCTGGCTGCACGGCACCATGGCACGTTGCTGGGCTCACCCCAGCAGCCAGCTCCACCCAAAGGCATCCTGGGGAGGAAAGCAGGGGGGCATCTTTCCCATGAAACAGCCCAAATTCCGGGAACAGGGCTGTGGAATGGCTGTTTTGCAATGCCTTCCTGTGTCAGGCTGTCTGTGAGGAGGTGGTGGCAAGCGGCCAGGTTTGCCCTCCACGCTTCCCCAAACCCTCAGCCCCACATCCCCATGCAGCGGGGTGGGCATCGTGGCATCGTGCTCGTGTCCTGTATCTGTGGGATCCGGCTGGACGGCAGCACGAAACTAGGGGAGAGGGGAAAAAGAGGGCTGGAGGGTGGTGAAATACTTCCTGTACCAAAAAATAACCCTATTCCCATCGGAGAGGTGATTGAGACGCCTGGGAGGGCGCGATAGCCTGGCTGGGGACCCGTCAGTGCCTCCCTGATAGATGCGTGCTGAGTCACAGCTGGGAGGCCCCGCAGCTTCCCCCTCCTTGCACCCCATCGCTCCTCCCCGCCTCGGACGGGAAGGAAAGGGCGAGCCCCAGTCCCAGCCCACCCCGAGGTGCAGCAGCCGCGCGCCGCAGAGCGCAGACGAAACTCAGCACAGCAGTGAGCAGCTCCCCCCGCTGCAATCCCTGCTATGGAGAGCCGGCCGGTGAAGGAGCCCGAGATTGAGCTCTTTGTCAAGGTGGGTTTGGCCGGGTCTGTTGCATGTGGGTGGTGGGGATTTGGGGTGTCTCTGTGGATTGGCAGCCAGCTGGGTGGCGTGGGGAGCCCCAGAGGATGCTCTGCTCCAGAGGTGGTCGTGCATCCCTTGGAAACTGCAATTGCAGTGAAGCAGAGGGGTGAGCAGCTCCAGAAGTGCAACAAGCAACCCAGCTGGGAAAGCAACAGGAGGGTGGAAGCACAACGCAGTGGGGCTGGGAAATGGAGCGGGTGCCCCAGCGTGGGCGGGATGGGGCAGCTCCTTCTGTCAGCCTTGAGGATTATTCACTAGAAAATGGGCTGTTTTTTTTTTTTTCTTCTCTTTCCTTTTCTTTCCTTCCCTTCCTTCTGTTGAGCAATTTTTCGAGTGTTTCCTCGGGAACATTCCGACACTCCTGCTCCAAACAAACATCTGCAGCCACACGCGCCATCTCTGCTCCCCTCTTTGGATATCAGCACTGGGAAGTGTTACCACGGGCTTCACCCCATCCCCTCTCCCCAAAGCTGTGCTCCCCAGACACTCAGCCCAGGCTGAGCCCAGAGCAATGCATCCGCTTGAGGATAAGGATTCAGGTCTCACATTCCCTCTTCTGCACCTCTTTTTGCCCCAGGATGGCTTTGGGAAGAGGAAGACGTGTGCACGGCTGCTGTGATGGCGGCAGCACATTGAGGGGGGTTTTGGAGGGAAGGGAAACAGAAAACAAATTGGCGGCTCAGGACTTCCCCTAAATCTTAATTTAGCACCAAAAACCCCCTCTTGCACATCCGTTAGCAGACTGATGTACGCATCACCCTCCATGTGCTCCGTGCATGGCGTCACTGCGCAGCCCACCCCAAGGTGCCCCCCAGCTCTTTTAGGGAGACATTTCGGGTGGGTCTGGGGGATGTTGGGGTGATGCAGCTCACAGAGTGCTCCCTCTTCCTCGTGCTGCTTCATTCTGCGTTAAACCACCGGAACTTGTGAGCAACTTTGGGGTTTTGATGTCTTGTGCAGGCGTGGGGCCTCGGGTGGGGGCTGACAGCCTGCACCTCCCAGGCTGCCTTCGTCCATTGGCTTGGGGGCTTTTCCATCATCTGCAGGGTTTCTCCAGCATCTGGAAGGGTTCTTAATCATCAGGAAGGGTTATTACATCATCTGGAGGGATTCTCCATCATCTCCATGGGTTCTCCATCACCTTCAGGGCTTTGCCATTGTCTGGAGGGGTTCTTCCATCATCTGGAGGGGTTCTCTATCATCTGCAGGGGCTCTTCCATCATCTAGAGGGATTCTCCAGCATCTGGATGGGTTCTCCATCATCTGCAGGGGTTCTTCCATCATCAAGAAGAATTTTTCCATCATCTGGGTTTTCTTCATCATCTGGATGGATTTCTTTATAATCTCAAGGGTTTCTCCACCATCTAGATGGCTTCTGTCATCATCTGCAGGGGTTTCTGCATCATCTGGAGGGGAAAACAGTGGGCACAGTCACTGGGGAGCCACAGGAGCTCTTGCTGAGCAGAGGAAGAGGCTCTTACTGGAGGGGGAAGCAAAGAGCAATGACTTCCCCTCCCTGCTGTTTGGTGCCATGAGTGCTAGTGGAGCTTCCTCCTGATAACATTTGGCTCCGAGCATCCTCAGAGGGGTTTGGCTAAGGTTTATTTTCTGCTTCCTGCAGAGGCCATCCTGATTTTCCTTTCAGGACAGCCTCACTGAGCTGCCAGTGCTGGAGGTGCTCCAAGGGATGACACTGGTGTTGGCTTGCTAGGGATTGTGGAGAGGGGAAAGGGAGCAGAGATGTTTGATGGCATAAGAGTGGGGTGGATTTGAGGCTGTTTTCGAACCTGCCAACTCCTCTCAGGACACCTGCAGCCCAATGTTATCCCAAACTCTCCTCCAGGTGGTGGTGGTGGCTGTGCTCCCCAACCCCTTCTCCTCCCTGGGGTGGGTGATGCTCACTCCTCTCGCTTGGCTGCTTTAAGGCTGTGCAGTGCAGCAGACAAAAACAAGCTGTGCTTTTCCTGGCAAACATGAGCACATTTCCCCTCTGAGCCTGGCGTCCCAGCCAAGCTGACCCTCCCTTCCTCTCCCATGCGCTGTCCATCCTCCTCCACCTCCTCCTCCTCTCCTCCTGGCTTCATCTCAGGGCAGGCTTTGACCTCTCTGCTCTCTCCGCAGGCTGGGCTGGATGGAGAGAACATTGGGAACTGCCCCTTCTGCCAGCGCCTCTTCATGGTGCTGTGGCTCAAAGGGGTGAAGTTCAACGTCACCACGGTGGACATGACCAGGTGAGGTGCCAACACCGTGGCGGGGTCAGTCCCTGCCCTCCAGCCATGTGCATCACTCATACATGGGTTTGAGACACCAAAAAGTTGGGGGAGCATCTCCCAGAGCCCAAACCCAGCCCAGCATGCGAGCAGGGCGCTCCCGGTGCGCTCACCCCAGCTTTTCCCCCTTCCTTTCTCTGCCCCAGGAAACCCGAAGAGCTGAAAGATTTAGCACCAGGCACCAACCCGCCCTTCCTGCTGTTCAACCGGGAGCTGAAAACCGACTTCATCAAGATTGAGGAGTTCCTGGAGCAGACCCTGTGCCCACCCACGTAATTGCAAACCCGCGTTGCGCAGGGCTGAGGCAGGAGAGCGTACTGAGGGGTGGGGGACAGCATGGGACAGGGAACAACGGGAAGATGAGCAGCAGAGGTGGGGTGGGGATAAGATGGTGGTTTTGCAGCTGGTGATTGCAATTGCTGTTGGGATGGGGACAGGAGGTGCCTCCACCTCTGCTGCTCATTGCCAAAGCAAACGCCCTACACAAAAGAGGAAATGCTGAGTGCGTTCATCGTCATCCTCCTTGCACGTGTCAGCCTTGAGCAGCACCCTGGGATAGCGTCTCTAAGCCCCACAGTTTATTCCCTATGGCAAACAGCCGTGCTAATGAAGCAGCTGCAGTTATTTAAGGCTCTGCAGCTGCTCAGCCCCCTCCTGTGCCACCTGTGAGTACCACCATCCATGAGATGTCCTCAGCTGACCCCAGCATCTCCTTCCAGGTACCCGCATCTGAGCCCCAAATATAAGGAGTCCTTCGACGTGGGCAGTGACATCTTTGCCAAGTTCTCGGCGTACATCAAGAACTCACGCAAGGAAGCAAATAGCAGTAAGGAATGCCAGGGCTCTGCTCCCTTCAGCACAGCCTGGTAGAGGCTCAGGGGGGGCGATGCGGATCGGGCCCCTGCATGATGCCACGCTTTTCCCTACCCACCCAGACCTGGAGAAGGCTCTGCTGCGGGAGTTTCAGCGTCTGGATCAGTACCTCACCACCCCACTGCCTGAGGAGATCGACCAGGACAGCATGGAGGACATCACCGTCTCCAAGAGGAAATTCCTGGATGGGGACCACCTGACGCTGGCTGACTGCAACCTGCTGCCCAAGCTGCACATCATCAAGGTAAGGGCACCCAGAGCCAAGTCTGGTGTCCTCTCCACACCGAGCGGTGCTGGTGAGGCCTCAGCTTCCTTCTTCCCTCCAGATTGCAGCCAAAAAGTACCGCGACTTCGAGATCCCAGCTGACATGACGGGTGTCTGGCGCTACCTCAACAACGCCTACGCCTGCGATGAGTTCAGCCACACGTGTCCTGCAGACGAGGAGATCGTGCACACCTATGCCAGCGTGGCCAGGAAGATGACCTAGCCCCCTGCAGGACATCGGTCCCTCACCTCCCACCAAACCCTGGCCAACAGAGGGGCTGGGGGAGGGGGGTTATGGCATCCCTGCACCCCAGTTTTTGGAAAGAAAGCCTTGCTTTGCAGCCCCCACGTGCCACCAGCGTGGACCGTACCTATGGACTGGTCACCGTGTGGCTGTGGGGGCAACCGTGTCCCCACCCCTACAATTCATCACATGGCACATGATGGGAAAAGCCGAGCACCAGCCCATTGTGGAAGAGCTGAGATCTCCCAGCGTGTCCCACCACTGCTGGAAGAGATGGAAGAGATGGCACGTCCCTACAAGGTCCCACCACCACCTGTGCTTGGGCTGTCTCTTCCCCTGAGGCATCCAGGCTCCAACAAGCTCTTCCCCTACGATTTATCTGTGGCAACAATTGACAATGTGCATCCATCTCCTCAATTGGACAGCAGGGCAGGGAGATGCTGGGGACAGCACCAGGGATCTTCTGGTGGAGGGCTTTGTGGGTTCTCCTAAGAGATCTGCAGCTCCAGGGTATTCCAGCACCTGGCTACGAGGTTCCACCTGGCTCTGAGACCTTGGTGGGCCCAGGGGAGATGCAGCCTCACCTCCCTGCTCTGCATCAGCCCCTCCCTACCCGACCTGGAGAGAGGTACAGGGCAGAGCATCCTTCTGCAATGCAGCCCCAGGCAGAACCTGCAATGGCCATAGGAGATACCCGGGCAGCTTTGGTCCTACCCGTGCTCCCTGGTTAGCATTGTTCATCCCATTCCAGTGCCATAGAAGTCAAACCCGGCACCTCCCACCCTCCCTTTACATGCCTCCAAGCTCCTCCCAGGGTTCCCACCAACACAGTCAACCCCCTCCATCCCCCAAGGCCAGCAACAAATACTGTACAGTGAGCGTGAGGGTCCCACACAGACCCCCTCTGGCAGAGCCACCCGCCAGCTCTCACTGCCAGCACCCTCGTTGCAGACAAACGCGGTTCACTGCATGCCTGCTTCTGATAACACCGGGTTTTGCGACTGTTGTTTTGGTATTGTTGTGTTTTGGGTTGTTTGGTTTTGTTTGATTTTTCTTTCTTTTTTTTTTTTTCTTTTTTTTTTGTAACTGAAGACAGCAATAAACTCTATTTTAATACGCCTTGCTTGCGTACTGTCAGCACGTGGCATCTGGGCACAGCTGGGCAGAGAGAAGGAGGAATCTCCCATGCATGCAGGGCTTCTCTCACAGCCTGCATATTGTGATGCAGTACTGCCAGAAGCAAGCAGGAAGAGAAAGGTGAAGCTGCTGATGTGGGGGGTTGCAGCACTGCTTGGCTGTGGACAAAACACTTAAAGGAAGGGTGATGCCCACCCATCCCCCCAGCCTTTCAAGTCATTTCTGGCAGCACAATTAGAGATCTGGATGCCTTTGTCCACACAGTGGGCAACCTCTGTCCCACACCATGGTCACCCTCCAGCCCAAGACATCCGTCCCTCTCCATCCCAAGGTATGGCCAACCTCCATCCCAATCTCTGATCCCTTCAGCTCAATCCGTGATCCACCCCAAAGCCAACCTTGATTTCTGTGGCCCCTCAGTGGGAAGGGTCCCAAAACCCACTGGGAGATGGGCGCACACTCCTCGTGTTTAGTTGCTGAGGGTCCTGCTCTGTCTCTCCTGCTCTCAAGAGCATCCTCAGCACCTCTCTCCCTCCATGACTGGCCCCACACCAGCCCCACCTTCATGCTCAGCTGCCCTCGAGCCCTGGCACCCCATGAGCTCGGCTCTCTCCATTTGGCACAATCAGAGCCTGCTCCAGGCTCTGGGATGGCTGGAGTCCTGCTGGAGGCTGCTGTCAGCCACAAGAACAGCTGCCCACCAGCCAGGTCACCTGTTGGCCTCGGGTCTGGGTCCAGTGCTGCACAAAGGGGAGGGGAACCCTCCTGGGGTGCCCTCAGTGTGTCCTGCTGGGGTGTCCATCCCCAGGGGCAGCACATTGCATTTCTCATTGCTGAGCACTACAGAACCCTTCAGACCTCATCTGCAGCCCACACAGGTCCCCCTAGATGTCAGCACCAGCCCGTGGGGCCACTCGTCCCAGCTTGTTGTCACCACGCTGCCTGAGGACACGCTCTGTCCCACCATCCAGGTCACCAACAGAGCTGCTGGACATCGGTCCTCACATAAGATGTGCTTCCACTGACCAGCCTGCAGCTGGACATTGTCATCACCACCCTGGAGATCCAGCTCACCCACTGCTCACTTACTGACCCTGATAAGGATGCTATGGAAAGTGGTGAGGAGTCAAACAGCATCTGCAGCCTTCAGGACAGGTGGGGAGAGTTCCCATACCGAGATTCTCCCTGCCGTGAAAGTCAGCTCTGTGTCCTGCCGGCCCACGCTGGTGCAGCTGCAAAGGGTTAAGTGCAGCTTGAGGGATCCGGCTGCCTCAGAATCCAGCTGGCCGCGGTGCTTTCCAGATCTCTTTCACCCATTGCTCCTCCAGCGCCAGTCTGTGCACAGCCCCAGCAAGCTCCCACCAAGCTCTGCTGGCTCCAAAGCATTCCCAAGCACTCAGCTTGGGTATTTTCCCTGTGTCAGACATGTGATGGAGTTGCTAAACCTCTGGAAGTCCCCGTGAGTCAGCCAGGCAGTGAGAGGAGAGGGGAGGCCGCTCGTTTCCCAGAAACAACAGCAGTGTGCCATGATGGGGCTGCGTGCTGCACGGGCAGAGCTCGTCCCATTGCTTTTGGGGTAGGTGGGAGCAGTGCTGCAGAGATGAGCCCCACTTCTGGCGGGACTGGGACCAACGTTTAGACAAAGCTCGTGGAACCACGCATCCAGGCCTTCAAGTAATGCAAACTGAGCGACCTGAAGGCGCCTTGAGACATCAACACTGCAGTCTGCAGCGGGACGTGGATGGGATGGGGTCGAGGAGCACCGTCCTCCTGCCAGAGCCACCTCGATCCCGTTTCCGTCCATCAGACTCCAGGTGCGGATCCCAAAGGCACGCTCAGCCCTCCTGCTGCCGCCTGCCGCCTGCCGGCACTTGCCACGCGTCCCCAGGGGAAGGCACTGCCAGCCCAGCACGTGTGATGGGAAATCACAGAATGGCCTGGGCTGGGAGGGACCTCACGGATCACGAAGCTCCAACCCCTCTGACGCACGCAGGGCCACCAACCTCCACATTTAACACCAGCCCAGGCTGCCCAGGGCCCCATCCGACCTGGCCTTGAACACCTCCAGGGATGGACGGGGATCCACAGCCTCTCTGGGCAGCTGTTCCAGCACCTCACCGCTCTCATAGCGAACAACTTCCCCTGACATCCAACCTCAATCTGCCCTCCCTCAACTTCAAACCATTTCCCCTTGTCCTGCAGTTATCGCCCCTTTCCAAGAGCTGACTCCCCTCCTGTCTAGGCTCCCTTTAGGTACTGAAGGCAGCACTGAGGTCACCCCGCAGCTTTTTTTCTCCAGGCTGAACAAGCCCAGTTCCCTCAGCCTGTCTTTGTAGGGAGGTGCTGCAGCCCCCTGATCATCTTTGTGGCTCCCCTGGACCCTCTCCAACAGCTCCCTGTCCTTCTTGTACTGGGGGCTCCACTCTTGGACGCAGTGCTGCAGATGGGGCCTCACAAGAGCAGAGCAGAGGGGGACGATCATCTCCCTGTCCCTGCTGGCCACCCCTCTGCTGATGGAGCCCAGGATCCCATTTGCTTTCCGAGCTGTAATCACACACTGCTGGCTCGTGTTCGGTTTTTCACCCACCAGGACCCCCAAGGTCCCTCTCTGCAGGGCTGCTCTCAAGGACCGCTCCTCCCCGCAGATCCCTGCCCCCCTCTCCACTATCTGGATGATCTGGCAGCTCAGCTCTCTGACAGTGAGCAATACAAACACCCTTTTGCTATCCCCCGCCGGGCTGTTTCTCACACAGAGCCGTTGCCAGCTGCATTCCCCTCGTTGCTTTGAAGCAGCATCGTCAGAAGCTCAAACCACCACCACCCAAACATCGCTGCGCTCCGCGATGCCTCACACCTCCCAGCCAATGCAAAACCAAAACCTCGCCGAGCCGAGCTGCCAAAATGTCACAAAGCTTCGCCTTTTTCCACTCTCATCTTTCCTTTTTCGCACTCTTCTGCTGCTTCACCCCTCAGGGTGGGCGGCACAGCGGGGCCACAAAGCACGAAGGGATGGATGGAGAACCTTCTCGTTGCAGCAGTGCCCTGTGACAGAGAGGCTCCAGGCACAGCAAAGACCTTTCAGCAATAAATTAGTGTTATTGAAAAAGTAATAATAACTGTACAGTCCTGACAAATTAAAAAAAAAAAAAAAATCTCCAACAAAGAGATGTCTGTGTGTGCATATGTACAGATCTGCATCAGCCCTATTCACACACACATACACAGCCACAGGGGGATAAATAAAGATGTGGGGGTTGGGTGGTGGCTCTTACTCCTCGCACTCTGCTTCAGGAGCACCCAGCAAGGCAAAGGGATGCTCTGGGGGTGCTGCTGCCTCCTGCTCGTGAGGTGTGCCCATGTGCCAGATGGGCAGCGTGCAGGGACAGCCCCGCTGCTGCATACTGCTGTCATCCAGCCCCAGCTCGGTCCCCGGTAACCTCACAGAGCTGAGTGGTACCCAGGACCCAGCTGCGTCCTCCTGCAGCTCACCAGGGCTGAAGCTGATGGTGTGCACGGCAGGAAGAAGGCTGCTGCCCGCTCCCAGAGCTGTGGAATAAAGCTGGAGGTGCGGGGAGAGCCACGTCTCTGATGTCCCATAGTCCCCATCCATCACGCTGCTGGCTGGAGACACCGCCGCAGCATCTCCATCGCTTTCATCCTCCTCATCCTCCTCCAGTGCTGGTGCCCAGGAGTTTGGCTGGGAGCTGGGTGCAATCCTACCCTCGTGCCACTCCATCCCAAACCCATTGGGGCAGTAACCGCTCCTCTCCTGGAAACACCACTCCCCCAGCAGCAGTGGGGCTGTGGGTGCTGGGTGCTCACTGGGGGCTGGCAGCAGTGGGGCTGGGGCATCCTCCTGCAGCTCCAGGGTGGGCACCGCAGTGCTGCTGGGCAGCAGAGCCTGGAGGGAAGCAGACAGCAAAGCGATCAGTGCTGGTGTGCTACAAGCACAGCGCTGCTGGGTGCTGGTGCTGGCAAGCACCCCTTACACACAAAAGCAAACCTAGGGCAGAAACCAATCCTTGGCACTGATAGCAGCAGGGTAGGCTGACCAGCTGGATGTCTCCCCCTGTGGTGCATGGGGAGCTGCTTAGCCTGGCAGGTCACCCTCAGCATCGGGATGTGGGAATGCAAGGGGCAGTGGGATGTGGGGAGCTGGGCTGTCCCTGCTGAGTGCCATAGGGGAACAGGGATACACAGCTGGGAACACTTCAGGTCAGCTTCGCACTGGTGCTGCTCCAAGGGTAGAGCTCACATTCTCTGCTCCCACAGAACCACGGCACCCCGGTGGGGCTGCACCTCTCGCAGCAAAGCCAAAAGCAGCATGGCATGCAGAGGGCTGCAGACCCCAAGAGCCCTGCATGCATGGTGGTCACTCACCAGCATTTTTGGGAGGTGCATTTCAGAGGACTTCGGGAAGATGTACACACAGGTCAGGCAGACAGCAGGCACACTCAGCAGTGTCAGGGCAACGACCAGCGCAGCCAGAAGCACCCAGGAGAAGCCTGCAGGAAAAGTCCCCCTCAGCCCCTATAATAGCATCCCACTAGCTGGGTCCAGCCCCAACCAGAGGGATCCACGTGGGCTGTGTGACCCACATCCTGTCATGTGTCCTCAGTGACACTGAATTTTCACCTGCAGGACCTGCCGGTGTCACCAGGCACTGCTCAGCCTCCAGGCTCTGCTGTGGGGCTATGCCCACTGCCACCGTGCGGATGCAGTACTGTGTGCTGGGCATCAGGAACCTGAAGGTACACGATGCTTTCCTGGTGGTCCACCTGCAGGGCACCTGCAAGCAGAAGGCCAAGGTCCCAGTGACTGTTACACAATGGCAAAGGGATGCTTTCATCCCATAACCATTCATTTTTTATGATGCACACGATCTGGAAGAAGGAAGGGGTCCCCAGACCAGAAGACCCATCTTTGGGATGCAGACCATCCCTATCTCCTACCCACTCGTTTGCATGTGGGACAACATAATGGGTACCACCAATTCCAAGCCCTCATGCTATCATCCCAACACAACGGGATATGGGCTCCAGAGCACCCCTGTGCCCCCTCCCCTGGACCCCTGCCCCACCACGCACCTCCTGCTGGAGCACATCCCCATGGTACAGGCGCAGGTGGTACCGCAGCTTCCGCAGCACTCTGCTGAGCGGTTTGTAGGATCCATGCCTGCTCTGGTATGGGGTGAGCGGTGCACTGAGGTTGATGCTAAGGTCCTGGCCCTGGAGCTGCCAGGACAAGGTGGGAGGGCCCACAGTTGCTGTAGGGAGAGGGAAAAAAGAAAGAGGAGGAAGCACTAAACCCTTCACGGCATGAGGTGGGTGTCATAAAGCAGCAGACAGGTGTCTTATTTCTTCAGGAGCGATCATTCTCTGGGAATGATGCTTTTCCCACCTCTTGTAGGACCCCTCCTAAGAGCAGCAGGAATGCAGATGAAGGCTCCTTACTGTCTCTGTATGGCAGCAGCTCGTTGGAACTGACCCACGGCGATGGCTCGCCATCCTGCACTGCTTTCACCCTCGCCCAGTAGATACCATGGATGTCATCGCAATGCAGCTCACACGCCCAGGATGAGCTGGTGCTGTTCCCCCCACAGGTGTCTGCCCTGGTCCAGCGAGAGGTTCTGCCCATGGAGACAACGACAGGATAGGAAAATCCATCACCCATCTGCTGTGCCTGGCCAGGTGGGTTGGGGAGTGAAGTGTGGGGCTGGGCGGCACCAAGCACCGCCTGTGCAGCAGCAGTGGCTTATTGTGTGCTGGAGAGCCCAGAGAAGGTCCAAGGGGATGAGCTTCTAGTGGAGAGCTTCTGATAGTCGGGGCATCTGTGGGATGGGGCTGAGGGCTTGGAGCAGAGGGACCCAATCCACATGGAGAGGAGCGATGATCTCCTTGGTGATGCCCAGTGGAAGGGCAGCAAGCATGATTTGAAATGAAGATGGATTGAATGAATTGAAGAATTTCCATTTAAGCATAAGGGGAAAAAAAAACCAGCAAGCCTAAACCCCAAAGAAGCCTAAACCCAAAAGAAACCTAAACCCCTTTTTCTTGATTTTACCAATGGGGACCAATAGAGGGAACGGGGTGACCAACAGCAGACAGAAAGGGGTGCCCACATGGGTTGTGGGGCCTCCATCCTTGAAGGAGGTCAGAACCCAGGAGGCCACCCCCTGAGCCGATCCTGCCACTGCGTTATTATGGGATGTTTGTTGCAGGGAAGCAATCCTTGGGCTCCACCTACCTCTTCCTCCACTCCACCTGGTACGCGGTCCCGTTCGGTGCGTGCGGGTCGGGCTCCCACCGCAGCCACACGTGGAAGTTCTGAGCCCACAGCCGCACCCCCCGGGGAGGCAGCGGTGTTCCTGGGGGGAGCAGAAGGACGTCAGGCCGCGCGCTCCCCCCGGCAGCACCCTATTAACAGCACGCCCCTTCCCTCCTTGGCCACGCTGCGCCCATCCCAAAGCTCTGCCCAACCACCCGCCCTCCCCGGCACGTTTTGGGGCTCACCTCGCAGCAGGGCGCAGCTGGCCAGGGACAGCAGCAGGCGCAGCGCAGGGCTCATCCCGTCCCCATCTGCTCTACATGGCCGCGCTGGGTCCCACGGCGTGCCCGAGCACTTGGGCCACCAGCGACCACCATGGGCAGCCAAAACCTGGATGCGGGAAATAAAACCCAACGCCGTTATTCGTCCCCAAAGCTGCAGCGCTGTGCCTTTCCCACGGAGGCTGCGAGCTCGGAGTGTGCACTGCGGTGAGGTGGGGACAAACCCCCACGGGGCTGCCGCGACAAAGGGACACGCGGCTGCCACGGGAGCCGTGCGGCGGCCGCCCGGCTGTGCCCGCGCGGTGCTCGGTGCCGCTGGGCAGTGCCACCCGACGCGGGCGCGTCTCAGGAAGCGGTCGCACCTCAGTGCCGCCCTGCTGTGACCGGATACCAAGGGACGAGCGTCCCGTCGGCGAAACGGGGTTCCCCAACCACCCCAAAGCCCCGCAGCCCATCGAGCCGCGCAACACCCGAATCCGACGGGATGGCTTCTCCCTTAAACCGCGCTCTTACCCACCGCGTACAACGGCAGCTCCGTTGCCCCGTTGTCCCCCAACCCCCTTTGCCACCCCGTGCCGCCGCTCCACTCTACCCGCAATCACAGCGTGGAGGGGGGGAGGGTTGCGAGCCTCAGCCCCTTCAGCCCCACCGCCCCCCGCACCCCACGTCGCTCCCCTCTCAACCATTCCCCCACCTCCCGGGCCGCCCGCCCGCAGGCACGGCCCACCTCCACCAATGCGCTCCGTGCCCGCCCCACTGCGCCCGGATGAGTCCTGTGACGGTGCTGAGGTGATGTGCTTTGGTGGCTTTTTTTTTTTTTTTTTTTTTTAATTCCACTCCCGGGTCAGGTTTCTTCTCTTTTTCTTCCTCATTGCCCGTCTCACCTCGCTGCCAGCTCAGCAGTGCCCTCTGCTCCCCAGCGCATCGCCTCTGAGCAGCGTTGGGTGCGCAGCACGCAGCACGGTGAGAGCAGCACCGAGGCTGATGCTCCTCCAGACCCCTTGCAAGGTGAGCAGCCCTCGGGCACAGCACTGCTACGAGGACACACGGCCACTGGACGGATGGACTTTAATGGCATCCTCATTGAGAACAGCTCACGCTTATTGCCACCCCAACCCCGGACGGACACGGCCATCAGCCCAAATGGCCACGTGTGTCACTCATGGGGGGATGACAGCGAGGCAGGCGGTGCCCAGGACGCCGATGGGACCGGGTGACCCCACAGGGATGGGGCAGGGGATGTTTCAGCCATCCCAGCACGGGGAAAAGAGCATTCCGAGAGCTCTTCAGTGCTGTCAAAGGCTCACAGGAGCAAACGCTCGTCCCTTCTGCACGTTTCCACTTCTGACATCACCTCCAGCACCCCCCGCTTTGTTTGCAAGGCTGGGAACACCCCTGAACAGATCTGGGCACCACCGGGGAACCCAAACCAGAGGCACGGAGAGACGAGAGAAGCTGGAGACATCCAGCTCAGCAGCAGCCAGGGCTCCGGCCAGCCTGCTCCTCCCCCTCACGTCTTCAAAGCAGCAGGAATCACAGAGCTGGGCACCTCCTTGGATGTCGGGATGGACGTGGGCAGGACGCAGCACGACGATGCTACGGGACGTCGGCACCTGCCCTCGACTTCCGCAACGCGGCCACCTCCGTCCCCGCCTCCCGGAGGCTGTGCTAAGCTTTGCCGGGCGGTACCCATCCTCCGAACGCCTTCTCCAGGTAGCGGGCCACTGCCAGCGTCAGGCGGTCGTTGTAGGAGGCTGCCACCAGCTGGATGCCCAGCGGCAAACCCTCACTGCTCAGCCCCAGCGGGCACTGCGTGACGGGCAGCCCCAGGACGTTGAAGATGGCTGGAAGAAAGGAGATGGCATCAGAGATCCCTCCCCGCCCCCGAGCCGGGCTGCTGGCTTCCGAGCTTGGGTTGGAAGGTTGGAAGGGAGTTTAAAGCCCAGCCAGCAGCTCAGGCTCCATCCCAGCTGGTCCCAAGCACCTCTAGGGATGGGGAATCCCAGCTGTAGGCACCATCCCCACATCACCCCAAAGCCAGACAGCTTTACAGCACAGTGCTGGTATGGAGGAGCTCCAGATGCAGCAGAACCACATAGGGAGCTCCACGCTGCACCCCAAGACATGGAGCGGCTGTCAGAACACACTGCATCCCTCTGGACAAGGGCACATGGAAATAAATGCCCACCTCCACACGTCCTTAGCAGAGAACCCCTCCGCTAAGCCTGTCACTGGGGACAGAGACCCCCATGTAGAGCTACTTACCTGTGTAGGCAAAGTTGAAGGGCATGCAGATGGGGTAGTGGTGCCGAGGGGCCACGGTGGGGTGGGGTGGGTAGAGCAGCACACCATCTGGGCCCAGCAGCTTCTCCATCTCGGCCTGCAGGCTCTTCCCCATGCTGACCAGCTTGGCGTTGAGGCTAGGGCTGAGTTTCATCACCTTCTCTGTCAGCCCCAGGGCTGCAGGGTGAGAGCAGAACAGGGCTGAGGGTTACACCAGGGCACAGCGCCCTGCAGCACTTACAGGCACCGCTCTGGGAAGGGCTTTCAGCCCACCCACAGTTTGAAGGACGGAGCAGAACATTCATTAACCAGCAGCACTGCACCGCTAACGAGAGCTCCCCGTTAATTGCAGGGCTCCCCACGCTTACCGATGGCCGGCAGTGTGTGTGAGGACATCCCCACCAGCCACTTCAGCAGCTCCCACAACGGCCACACCGGCTTCCCGTGGTCCCCCAGCAGCTCCGTGAAGCACTGTGCCTCCTGCAACCACATGCACACCTCCTGCAGCAGCAGCCCTGCACGCCTTTCCCTTTGCAGGCACCGCGACTTCTTCCAGCTGCAAAGCAGCAGGTGATGCTTGGGGAGGTGATGCGATGCTGCTAACCCAGTGCCGCTCACCCAGCAGTGCTGGGATGCTATTGCACACGGATCTCACTTTGCAGCGTGCCCTGAGATGCACAGCAGGGGGTTGGCACCCACGTGGCTTCGCAAGGAGGTAAAAAAACACTGCAGTGTCCCCCTGTGCCCCCACGTCTCACCCACCGTCCCGTCGCTGTCCTGCGAGGACATCATGGCTGACCAGATCTGGAAGGAGTACTTCATCTTGTGGATGGATACCCGCTGCACCTGCACCCCCAGATCGCTCTCGAGGTGCTCCACCACCTGGCGGGGACAGAGGGAGGGGTGTGCATCTATCAGGACACAACACACAGCTGAAACCCACGGAGATCGGCAGGGGGGAGGTCAGTGGGCCAGAAAGCACTCTGCACCTCCTCTCTGTTGCAACAGAAACTGCACCTGATGCTTTGGACACACTTAGAAGTGCTGCTTGCAAGGGTGTTGTGCTCCTGCTGCAATGCAGAAAGTTGTCCTTGCAAATTTTCCTTCCTACCTTCTTCTGGGCTTGCAGGATCTCTTTTTCTACGGGGTACACAAACATGGAGCCACCATCGTGGTCCATGCAGAAGAACTTGATTTTCTCCAGTGACACATTTTCATCCAGCTTCAGCCTGCAAAGGGAACGGGACACCCTGCAACTCCATGCTTTGGAGCTGCTCACAGGCATGGAAATGCCCTGAGGACGTTATGGTGCTGCCCATTCCCCATCCACCCGCTCACCCCACTTTTCCCACCATAGCTCTGCAAATACAGCCCTGCTGCAATGCCTCATCCTTTGCAATGCACCCTGCAGGGACACCACGGCTAAGGACAGCACTGCAGCTCTGTATTGCAACAGGAGGGATGAAATGCTGAGGCAGCAGCACTGCGGCAAGCAGCAGGACCTGCCCTGCCTGCACGTTGCTCCTGCTGGCACATGCATGCACACTGAGCATTGCTCGGCTGCGTGGCGACCAAACGGTGGTCGGAATGGAAAAACATTATGCAACAACAGGAAGAAAGCAAGCAGAAAACAAAAGGACAGCCGGTTCCAAACGGGAAGTGCAGCTGGAAGCACTGCCAGCAACCTACTTGTGCACCTCAGGGCCAGCCATGACCCGCAGCATCGGCTCCAGGTCCTCAGCGTAGCGGCACATGGGCCCGGTGCACAGGAAGCTTCTCCGCACCCCCTGAGCAATGGGGAACTGCCCATCATTGGGGACCACTCCTGCAAGCAGGGGGAGAGGGGTCGGTCACTGCATGCCACGTCCCAGTGCTACTGCTGCAAGATAGGGCAAGAAGTGCGGGATTGTGGTCTCCTGCCGCCCCGCTGCAGCTCAGGGCTTGCATGCAACAGGTCTGCAGAGCTGCCCCGGGGTTTGCAATGCTGCTCCAATTGTTTGTGGTGATGTCCCCAATGCCACTCTGGGGATTTACAATGGTGCCCCTGGGTTTGCAACGGTGTTCTGGGGTTTTGCAATGCCACTGCAAGCGTTTGCAGTGGTGCTCCTGGGGGTGCTTGCAACGCTCCTCCAGCCTTTTGCAATGACACTGCAGTGTTTCCAATGGTGCCCTCAGGACAACAACGGTACCCTGGGTGTCGAGTGCCACTCCAGGTGCTTGCAGTGGCGCTCACCAGGGTATTTGCAACCCACACCAACATGCAGCAAGGAGGGCAAGCAGCTGGCTGGCAGAGCCGAGCACCCCTAACCCCAGCAGAATGTGCATTGCATCCCTGCTGCCAGGAAAATACCCACGCAGCACAGCCCTGCCCTGGGAACACATCCCACGCTGAGGCTGGGGCACCTCCCACCTCCCCTGCACTTGAGGCTCTGCCATCGGGCGGTTTCCCATTACTGTGCTCATACAGCAAGTCTGCCCCGTGCAAGAAGCTGCTTGTTCTCTCGCAACTCTCCTCCTCCATGTGTCACCTGTGGTAGGTTTGTGGCCAAAGACACCATTGAAGAACGCCGGCATCCGGATGCTGCCTCCAATGTCGGAGCCCACTCCTATCACAGAGCAGGCGGCTGCAAGAACGCTGCCCTCCCCACCTGTGGGGCAGAAAATAGAGCAAAAACAGTGGCTTCCAGTGCACAGCACCCCACGGCGGACATTCCCCTCGCACCCACACGTTTGCAATGGCTGAGAAACAGAGCAAAGGGATTTTGCTCACACCTGAGCTGCCGCCCGCGATGTGCTGCAGGTTGTAGGGGTTGTTGGTGCGCCCATACACCTTGTTGCTGGATTCAAACCACATGCACAGCTCGCTGCAGTTGGTCACCCCCAGCGGGATGGCGCCCGCCTGCTTCATCCGCCCCACCACGACGGCATCCGTGGCAGAGATGACACAGCGGCGTTTCACCAGGCCGGATGTGTTGGGCATCCCTGCAAAGGGGATGGGATCACTGCTCTGCCGGGCTCCTCGCAACAGCCACAAGCTGGCTGCAAAAGGAGCAGAAGCAAACCCACCATGCAAGGAGAAGGCCTCCTTAACGGTGAAGGGAACCCCCAGGAAGGGGTACTTCTCCAGGTCGTCATCAGTGCGGCCCTCTGCCAGGAGCTGGTCCACCTGGCGTGCTTCCTGCAGGGCCTCCTCAAACCTGCGACGAACCAGCGAGAGCAGCATGGGGAGAGGCTTCCCCACGAGTTCCCGGGGCCGTCTGCACGCCCGCTCGCCCGCACAGCCCAGCACCGAGTGCTCAGAGCCCTCCGTGCCCTACCTGTCCTTGACGACGGCATTGATCAGCGGATTCACCTCCCTGATCCTCTCGACGTACGCCTCCACCACCTCGATGCACTTCACCTGCAAGCAACGACGAGGTGCGGGGCGGTCGGCGGGAGGCCGTGCGGGGCTCGGACCACCAGACGTGACCCCAACACCACGCATAACCTGGACCTCCCCCTCCAGCGCACCTGCCGGAGCCGCAAGCGGCGCGCCAACTCCCGGGCGGGCAGCAGGAGCAGCGCGCTGCGGGGTGGCGGGACGGCGCGCGCTGGCGCGGGACTGGCGGCGCGTGGCGGCGCGGGAGCGGGCAGCAATCCCAGCAGCGCCAGGCAGGCGCGGGACACGAGGCGCAGCAGCAGCACCACGAACCGCTCTACGCGCGACAACGCCATCGCTACTCGGACGCGCCCCCCGCGCGGCAGGGGGCGGAGCCTGGATGCCGGCGGAAGTGACGTCACGAGGCGCGGCGCCGACGCCATGTTGGGGGGGGCGTCGTCTTGGTGACCGATGTTGGTGGTAACATGGCGGAATGGATCGCCTTCATGTCCATCCACAGCCTTAAGCCGGTGCCCCCCAACGGCTCAGGGCCCACCCGTGGCCTGGGGCACCCGCAGCTCAGGGCAGCGGGGCGAGGCCTCACCGCCCCTGAGCAAAGCAGGGGTTTTTCAGCTCCTGGGTGCTGGGAGTTAGCAAACAAAACAAAACAAAACAGCGCAAACCGTGGTGTCTAAAGCAGAGTGTTTAAGCAGCACTCCTGCTGCATGGAGAAAAGAAGGCTGTGGGTGACCTTATTGCAGCCTTTCAGTACCTAAAGGGAGGCGAATCAACTCTTGGAAAGGGTAGATAACAGCAGGACAAGGGAAATGGTTTGAAGTTGAGGGAGGGCAGATTGAGGTTGGATGTCAGGGGAAGTTGTTTGCTATGAGAGCGGTGAGGTGCTGGAACAGCTGCCCAGAGAGGCTGTGGATCCCCGTCCATCCCTGGAGGTGTTCAAAGCCAGGTTGGATGGGGCCCTGGGCAGCCTGGGCTGCTGTAAGATGGGGAGGTTGGTGGCCCTGCGTGCGTCAGAGGGGTTGGAGCTTCGTGATCCTTGAGGTCTCTTCCAACCCGGGCTATTCTGTCACTCTGTGATATTGCAGCTCCTTCTCCCCACCCGCCCTTGGTGATAAACCCTTCAGAGGAAAACCTTTTATGGCTGTTATGTCGGTGTTTACAGCACCAGCCCACAGCACGCACTGCCAGTGGGGATGCTGGGTGACCTCTGTCCCATCAGAGCTGAACGAGAAAACAAAGCCATAATAATAACACAGAGATATTTTTGACCAGCTGTTATCAAACAGATTGCTTTTCCTGCGAAAAAGCAAAGCAGTCCCTCCCAGAGCAGGGGAATACCTGTCCCCTGCTGATTTCATTAAGCCACTCTCTCTTTTTGACCCTTTTTCTCCCTTTCCCAGCGCTGCTCCAGCAGCACGAAGCAGGGTGATGACTGCTGGCTGTTGCCTGCCGTGGCTGGGATCGCTGTGTAGGTGCCT
Source organism: Meleagris gallopavo (assembly GCF_905368555.1). Classification (NCBI taxonomy): domain Eukaryota; kingdom Metazoa; phylum Chordata; class Aves; order Galliformes; family Phasianidae; genus Meleagris; species Meleagris gallopavo. The sequence continues at coordinate 1,752,415 of NC_139412.1, read as the reverse complement.
TATCTCAGCCCTCAGGTGGCCTTTGCACTTTCCCCTGCAGTATCGACGCGCCCACACACCCTCAGATTACAACAGGGCAGGGTTAGGAAGGTGTTCTCCTACCTGCATCACGTGCAGCACCAGAGTTACCTGCTTGGAGGAAACGGTGAGCCAGGGCGTGTTAAAACTTGGGTTGTGCAATCTCCTGGCAGCCTTCGTGTTGCCACAGCAGAAGCTAGCAGTGGGGAGAGCTCCCGAGAGCTGAGCACCTGGGTAAGGCAAATGGCCCCCAGGCTTCTGCCCAAGCCAGAACAGTGAGGTCTGTCCTGTGGAAGGAGGCACAGACAGAGCATCCACAGCCCAGTGCTGCTCTTGGCATTTTTTTTATTGCAGGTTTGCCCTTGTTTCCCCCTCCAATCCTGCCCAAGTGTTGGCAGAGAGAGGTATGAGCAAACTTACTTCTTCTTGAGATCTCTGCTCCCTTTGCCACCACAGCAGAGACCTCCCCCAGGCAGCATCCTTCGCTGTGGAATGTGTCTCCCTTCATCTTTGTCTTCATCAGAGCAGCTGTGCAATGCACACCAGTGCACTTGGCACCAATCACACTGTGTGCCAGCGCTGCCCCGGGTGGCAGCTCGAGCTGCTTCTGAGCTTTCTGGGAGCTAAGCCAAAAGAGCAGCTACCATAATTCATGGCATTCCAGCAGAGCTCCGTTTCCATGAAAAACAGAGGAGTGAGATAGAAGATGCTCTAGGAATAACGTACCAGGAGGTCTCAGATCAAAATGAAGACTGTATTTCAATGACTAAAATTAACCCAACAGGCACTTGATGCCCCATACGCACGCTGAGAAGCTGGTTAATTGCAGTCTGATTAAAAATCAAGCAGCAAAGAGCAAGGAACTTGGGAACATACAGTGGAGCTCACACATCCCTATGTGTCACCCAGCGAGGTGGAAGAAAAGCGTGATTCAGGTTCTGACTTCCCTGGTACTTCTGCCTGTCATTATCCCCAGACGTTTTGTTATTAGCAACGGCTTAAATCAACACGAGAGATTAGCAAGAACGTGTGGAAAGGTGGAGTGGTTCTGCTCGTTGTGTGTATGGTGTGGTAACGCCGATTGGCCAAGGAGCTGTGGGGTGGATGGTGGGAAGCAGAGAGGCGTGTGCTGGTGGATGGCACCGTGTCCTGTTTGCCTCCCCCGAGCTGTGCTGGTCTGTTCCCTGGTGCAGAAAAAGAAAAAAGCTTTCAGGAAATTGAAAGAAGTCCAGCAGAGTCATTCTTCCTTTTGCAAAGTGAGTCGCTTAATATTTATCCATAAAATGAGGAGAAACACTTTATATAGAACAGTGCAGAGGTGGGGGAAGAGAGAAGGGGCTGAAACACGGCACCTCGGACACTTTATTTCCCATTAAAATAAATACAAACCCACCGAGTTCGCGGGTCCCTTCGTGCCTGCTGTGAGCCTTACCGCCGCTGAGCGATGCTGTGCCCTGCATTTCTGTCATGTCTCCTTGTTTGCTCGCCAGGAGCCGGGCTGCCTGCTGTGCTCCGTGCCCGTTGAATAACCGCGGTGCAGCACATCGAGTGCGGGGAGGAATCCCCTGGAATTGCTCCAGATCCCCGCACCCGAGCTGAGCGCGTATCCAGAGCTACAGAGTGGAACTTTTTCCCCCGAAGACCCCATCTGAGGGAGCACAGGCTGGATTCAGCCCATCACCCCAAGGAGGGGCTGCGTTCTCAGAAAAGCAGTGTGCACCGGGCTGCTTTCGTTCTTGGAAATCAGATTTGCAGCAAGCCACAAGTGATGGAAAGCGAGATTTGCTTTATGTGCCACATCCTTGGCTCAAGCTCTGCTAGCAGCTCTCAGACAGAGCATCCCGATGTGCATCCCAAAATCGGGCTGAGGTGCCGGATGGGTGCAGGGTTGGGATGCTTTGGGGTGTCCCGTGGTTTGGGGTGCCCGCTGACGGTGCTGTTGCCATACGAGGTCGCTCTGCCACCGCGCCTCGACATCCCTGCGCTGGCCCCGCAGGGCCACAGCTGTTCCCACTGCACGGAGCCAGAGTACACTGTGTTCACCCAGAGTCCTTTATTAAGCAAAATGTTTATGCATGCCTCTGCTCCGATGAACATCTTGGCTGGCTCACGCAAAGCCTGCTCTGCGCTGCGCCTCCAGCTGCCGGCGGGCCCGAGGAAGGGTCAGGGGGACCCTAAATTTAGGATTCTTCTGCTGGATGCGTCCCCATGGTGGGCAGCCCCTACCTTGGTCTCTATGCCCTCAACCTGCTGCAAGCCCTTGATGCCCCAGGGTTACTGCTGGCCTCTCTGAGGGGCTACGGGGGGCTAGGCTTTGGCACCCACCCCACAAACCTTCCAACCCTTTCCACTTTAGCAGGGCTTTGGGGTGCATCTGGGGGTTCCAAAAACAGCTGGTACCTGGGCTCCAGCATGTCTCTGGCAGTGCGGAACAGCATTCCTGGCATTGTTCCTCCTCAGCAGCCTCCTGGCACATCATCCCGATGTGCTGCTGCCGTGTCCATGCTCCCCACAGAGAAGGGAGCTGCACGCCTTGGGCAATGTGGTTGCACTCTGAGGTCTCATACAGCCCTGCGGATGAATCCAGAGCCATGGAAAGGTGTTGTGAAGCTGGTGGGGACCTCAGGACACCAATGCGTGATGAGGATAGGTCTTAGATGGGTGCATCCACGGGCACATGAGCTGGGGTCTGTGCTGTGGATCCCACAGTTGAACAGTGCCTCAAGGAATGACTCTGTCTTATGTTTTTGAGGGTCACGTGAGATGGAGCATCTCAATAGCACAGCGAGGCTGCAACAAACCAGTGGGACCAGTGCTCAACTGGTGATCTTTGTGTGCCTTGTAAGAGAGACCAGCCCAGCGTGTTTGCAAGGGAGAAGAAGAGATCTGCAGCAAACCTCAGGGCTCGCTGCCTTGAATTTGGGATGCCAAAAAAAAAAACCCGGTGGCCACCAGGTGCCAATGGCCTTCGTGTTGGTGACATCGTGCCATTGGACACGCAGGTGTGCCTGGCGGCCCGTGCAGGCTGGGGGACTTTCCCAAGAGTGCTGGCTTTCGGCAGAGCTGGTTGCCCAAGCAGCCCCATGGCCCTGCCAAGCTGCGTGCCACGGCCCTTGCACAACGGTGTTGATAAACACTGCAGGGCATGCCAAGTCCTGTGGGACGCAGCTGTGTGCTGGGCTGCAGGGAGTGCCCGGCGAGGCAACAGGAATTTTCCACTCTCGGCACAGTACGTCTCGCCCGGCCGGGTATTGACCCAGTGAGGTGAAGACTTGTCTGTTGGTGTCCCAGCTGCCTCTGTCTGACCCTATCAGTCCTGCTGTACAACCCTGTCCTGGCACTAGTCAAGGCAGGGGGTGGCACAGCAGTAGGGCTGGGATGGGTTGCCACTAAGCTCAAGGCAATCCAGCCATCCCCATGGAGACGTTGTGTCCTTAGCTTTCCCTTTCCAAAGATGTTATTGCTTTCCAAGAATAAGGACCTTGTCCTCAGGGTGTACTCCATGTTCCCAGGACTTGCTTTGTCCTTGGCATGGGGATCTCTTCGGTGTTCCTCTTTGCATTCACACCACATGGTGCACAAGACGGTCCTTTCTGAGAGCCTTCCTCCTCAGGTCTGCATGGGAAAGCCCCTGGCATGGGGATGCTCATGTAGATGGTGCCTTGTGCTCCCAAAACATGGAGTGGCATGGGGCCCACTGGGACATTCCTGCTTGGTTTAAAGGAGCCTGAAGGGCAGAGATCCCAACCATTCTTTTGAGGAATCATTTCAGGCCCTGATGTCCAGCTCTCAGGTTTGCTGAGGGGCTCCATCAGCACTTGGTTTGTTGCAGAAGTTGGGCAGGGAGTTAAAGGACACTTCCCTTCCCTTTCCTTCCCTTCCCTTCCCTTCCCTTCCCTTCCCTTCCCTTCCCTTCCCTTCCCTTCCCTTCCCTTCCCTTCCCTTCCCTTCCCTTCCCTTCCCTTCCCTTCCCTTCCCTTCCCTTCCCTTCCCTTCCCTTCCCTTCCCTTCCCTTCCCTTCCCTTCCCTTCCTTTCCCACTTTCCCTCTTGGTTTCACTCTCTCCATCTCTTTCAGTTATTCTTTCTGTTTCTGTTTCTCTTTCTCTTCTCCACCTGTTTCTCTCTCTCTTACCTCCCTTTCTTCCTCCCTTCCACTCCTCCCTGGCCTTGCCCCTTCCTTGCAGAGAGCCTTTGCCACCCTGCAGTCCCTTTGCCCATTCCCTGTCAATCCCCCAAAGCCAGATCAGCAATTCCTGACGCACAGGTTTCCCCCAGGGCTCCAGCACTGGTGACAGTGCAGCGACAGTGCAGTGACATTCGATGACGCCAGGCTGGTCACCGGCACAAGGCAGGGTGCTGGGGAGAAGCAGAGCTTGGGCAAAAGGCAGCGGAAGAGACAGCAGGCGTGCTTGGGACGGGCTGTTCTCACCACACGACGATAAGGACAGTCAATAATAAAAACAGGCAGCCGGGACGCAAGCCCAGCCTTGAGCCAGCGACCTTCAGGAGCTGGGTTATTGGAGCAAGCCCAGGCTCTTGGCAGCGGGGACGGCGAGCGTGCAGCCCTTCACACCCTGAGCAGAGGCTGTGAATCCTCACGCTCATTCAGTGCACCTTGAGAGATGGGAGCTGACGCTCTCTGGATGCACGCGGCGCTCGTATTGCAGATGGCAGTGCACATGCGTGCTGCCCAGGCAAGTCCCTGGAGCAACCCTGTGCTCTTACATAAGGAATTGCGTTTACAAACCGCTGTGCAAACATGACCCACTCACCAAGAACACCGTCTATCTCAGCAAGATCCTGATAAAGCAAAAAAAAAAAAAGAGGAAAAAACAGCTTCCAATTGGGGCTGTTTGTGTCTCGTGACCCGGGAGGGGGAAAGGTTGATGCTTGTGCAAGCCAAGTCCTTGCAGTGCTGTGGGACAGGGCTCGGCGTGACAGTCTGGAAGGTTCGAGCTGGCCGAGGTCCCGGTGGGCGTCTGTCCCACAGCAGCTTCTGGATCTTTCAGAGCTTTGGGATCTGTGCAGAGAGGCGTGTCCCAGGGCTCCATGCATCTCTGCAGAGCAATGCCTGGACATTTTTGGGGCTGCAGGACCCCAGTCTCAGGGCGTTCCTTTCCCCGGCAGAGCACTTCCCCATGGCAAGGGGTGCAGGATGTGCTGTCACACCACGTGTGGGATCTCGTGTTGCTGGCATGCTTGGGGGGGATGTGGGCATGCAGCTGATGCTATAGAGCACGTGCTTCTCTCTGTTTGCTTTGGGGAGCCTTCCCAGCACCACCCGTCCTGTGCAGCCCTCCTCTCCCTCTGGCCACATGTGCTGCATCCCTTTGAGCCATGGGGAAAAGGCCCGGCACAGCCTCGAAACAGCGGGGACAAAAAACCTATAGGCTTGGCAACCAGCAAAACCGAGAGAGGAACTGGGAGTTAAAAATAACATTGCTCACAGGGAGCCATCCCCCTGTTCCCAGCCGCCTGTTCACAGCGTGCCTGTGAGAACTGCAGTCCCCTGGGTACCCGAGCCCTCCGTCCTGCTGTGCGGGAGGCGGCTGGGAGCAGCACATCCATGCAGCCTCTCCTGTGCCTGCCCTTAAATGCACCCGCGGGTCTGGAGCAGAGGACAGGGCTTGCAGTGAGCCGTGCTGCAGCACCCTGCCTTATCTCACCCTGCATGCCACTGCCTCGCTCCTCCCTGCGAGCACAGCCATGCTTGGCGGTGAATCAGCGCCTTGGGCTGCGCTCCTTATCCCTGTGCAAGGACGGCCACAACCCTGCGACCCCACAGCTGGGAGCCAAAGGGCACTCGAGGTTGGGAAACCTTTCTGAAGACACCTCCCTGCTTTGAAATCCTATGTGCGGTTTGTTTTGTTTTGTTTTTTTTTCCCCAGTTCCTCTGGTCTCCTTACCTAGGGCTCCCAAGGCGCTGCTGTGAGCAGCCGGAGCAGAAGGGATGGAGGGCACTGCTGGGTGAGAAGATGCACAAGCAGAGCTGGAGTCTGAGCATGCCCTCGTCCCAGGCAGAGTGAAAGCACGGAGCCTGCAGCTTTTCTCCTGCCTCTGCCTCCTGCAGCTCCCAGGACACCCTGTGCTGGTGACAGTGAGCCCCTGCCCTTCATCTCCCACATCCCCCCTGCAAACACGTCCCAGCACGGGGTTATTCCATCCCTGGTCGGATCTCATCCTCTGGGAGAGGGGTCCCAGCATCCTGTGCCTGCATCCTGGTGGATCCCCCAGCAGCGGGATGCTTTGGGCAGGGATCGCTGTGGGGCACGGGCCGTGCACTGGCTCACACCACAGGGCTGTGGTTGCAGCATCGCGGCGCTCAGGCGTTGCGGTTTGCAGGCAGCGGCGCGCACAAACCAGAAAGAACAAACTGTTCAGCCGTCAGCCCTTCCAGCTTCTGCTTTCGAAGTTATCTAACAGCACAAACAAAACCAGAAAGCGCTGGCTGGGCTGCAGCTGGCCTGCAGCGAGGGAGAGGCACAACCCATCCCATCTCTGTCCCCATCCCCGTTCCCTGCTCCCGTTCTCGTTCCTACAGCCAAGCGTGCCATGTGAGATTGCTGCGTGCCATTGGACCCGTGGCACGTGAGATGGGATTGCTGAGGGAGAACGGAGGGAATGGGATGGAGATAGGGATTGATCCCGGGTGCTTCGGTGGCACTGGGACGTGGCCTTTGGTTTTGCCTCCCTGCGGGATGCAAAATGGATGCCCATGGGGATGCCCATGGGGAAGCAGCTTGTGGCTGAGCAGTGCATGGGGGTGGGATGCTCCTCTGTACCCCGAAACAAGCCAAGCACTCAGAAGGTGCTATGTCAGCCCCTGTCCCTCTGCGAAAGGTGCAGCATGGGGACATCCCAGACATCTCACAGTTATCCCTTACAGGAAAGGAGAAACTGGGCCCTGAAACCCCCGGCTGTGCCGCAGCGTCACAAGGGCTGAATTCACACGCAGGGGCACGGGTGGGAGGGGGAAGTGGGGAAGGGGTGGGGAGCCGGGTTACGTGGCCCCGCCGTCTTCCTTCCTGCACCAGCACACTGGGTATATAAACAGCTGAGCTATAATTATCGGGTGGGAGCCGGACGGAGCTCCTGGGCACGGCCCTGCTGCAGCTGCAGCCCTGGGGCCATGAGGAGGTGAGGGATGTCTCCCCATGGGGCAGAGATCCTCACCCCAATGCTCCTCCTGCGCGGGACTGTGCCTATCCCAGCTCCTGCAAGACTTTCTTGTAGGATGGGGGATCCATGTAGGATAGAATCGTTAAGGTTGGGAAAGACCACTAAGATCATCTGGGTCCATCTGTCAACCCATGGATCCGTAAGGATGCATGAAGGAAGGGGAGCCATGAAGGACAGGGGGTTCATGCGGGATTGGGATCTATGTAGGATGGAGATACATGCAGGGCGGGGGATCCGTGCAGGATAAGGATCTATGTAGGACAGGGATCCTGGATACTGGATGTTCCATTGAACACTTGTGCTGGTTCAGGCTGAGGTAACCGTAGTTTGGGCTGGGATTTCTGCAGCTAATTAAAAAATAGTGAGCTGGGAAGGGAAAGCTAAGAGATGGCACGCAGACGCCCAGTTGTTGCAAAAGGCTCAGCCAAGGGCTGGCGGTGGGACATGGCATGTGCTCAGGGTCAGCTCCATTCCCAGCTCCTCCAGCCCCATCCAATAACAGTGTTTGCTTTCACTTCCCTGCTGGGCTTCCAGGACAGGCGAGTGCTGGGAATTTTCCACAAAAAGAGAAACAAAACCAGAAGACACACAAAGAAAACAATGTTCAGACTTGGAACTAAGGAAGGAATCATCATTTCCTACCCAAAAGCCATCCGCACTTGGGCAAGGGAGGGGACAGGGAATGGAAACAGCCACCTGAGTGAGCTGAATGGGACACAGAACGGTCCTGGCTGGGGTGGGAGGTTGCTCCAGTCATTTTGGCCATGGGGCTGCCATGATTCAGGCATGGGTACACCACAGGTAGGAGGTGAGGCTTTGTGCCATACCCTGAGGTGCATTAGGTGGTCTCTGTGCCCTCCAGAGTGGGATTTTCTGCCCTGTGCTGCAGATTCCTGGGCTTTAGAGCTGGCTTTGTACCAGGTGGGGGTGTCAGCACCCTGAGCCCCATCTCACTGCACTGCTCCTCCTGCGCTGCCGGGCAGGGCAAACCTGGATTAGCTGTTCCCCAGCACATCCCAGGTATTTGCTCCATGGGACTCCCCTCCCGGAGGGCTGCTGATGAAAGACTGAGTGCAAGTTGCCAGCAGAGCAAATTGCATCAGACTTTCCCAGTGAGAGAGGCACAGCCCACATTGCAAAGCCCCTGTCCCGGGTGCTCCTGTCCCAAACGAAGAGCAGGGAGCTGCAGGGGCACTGCTAACCAAGAGTTCTCCTCCGTAGGAATGAGCAGAGGGCAAAGACCTCCCACTGCAGTGTCCATTCTGTCCCCTCCATCCCTGAACAAACCCCACAACCTCAGCCCTCTTGCTGTGAGCCCCATCTCCGTGCTCTTCTTGCACACAAGGGTTATTTTCTCCCAGCGCAGAGATAGCTGGCCTGCCTCGTGGGCTCTGTTTTCTTCTATGTGCCAACCAAACAAAGCTTCTTCCTTATTCCCCCCTTGCTAATTGTTTCCGCATGGCTGTAATTTCACCATGTCCCGGAGCAGGGCTGGGTTCCCTGCTCACACAAGATTGAAAACAAGAGGTTTCCAACACCAACGCCGGCTGCTGGCAGGCATGCACATCCTGCACGCCGTGCCCAGGAGCCAGCTGTGCAGTGCCAAGGATGCTCAACTGCCTCTGGATGCAGCCAGTGCAATTCTGGGGACCTGGCAGCCCCATCCCTCCATGCACTCTTCCCTTGGGTAGCAGCAAGTCGTGCACCAGAGGGTCAGAGGGATCGGGCTGTGCAGGGCATTGCAGACAGCTAAGTATAGCCATGCTGTCGTGCACAGCCCTGGGTGCACGCTGTGCTGTTTGCAAACAGCAACCTTGCTGACATGTTGCTTCCTCCCGCTGCACCCGGTTGGGAAAGAGCAGGGCAGCAGCTGTATGCTGGTGACTCATTGGGAATGGGATTGGGTATCCACCAGCTCTGGCGTGGGGCTGGATGTGCCTCGTGCACCGACCTCTGCCAGCACCCTGCCTTGGCCCATGGGCTGTGAGTTGGGTCTCAGGGGATGGGGATGGGCGAGAGCTGCCCCCCACCATGGGGCCGCATGGGGCTGATGTTGGGTTCAGCCAGATAGAGGTCCCATAGGAGTTCTCATGAATGCAGGCCTAGCAGCTGCCAATGCTGTTTTCAGTCTTCTGCAGGGAAGGTTCCGTGCTGGTGATGGACCTGCTTGCTGACGGGATGACTGCGAAGGACACAGCAGTGACATCTGCTGGGTGGCACCATGGAGGACCCCCGTGCCACCTCCCAGCCTCACCCCAGCCCCAGGGCTGCTGCCAGCATCGGGATCTGCACACAGACCTGAGCTGGGGGGTTGGGGTGCTGTGCCCACAGCTGGGACGTGGAGATGCTGCTCAGTGGTGGCTGCTTCACAGAGACCTCTCTGCTTTGGAGGTGCTCGTGCCCTGCTTGTCCTTACCCCACTTTTAGCACCAGAGAATGAACACCGCTGTCCCCATCCAGTGACGTGGCCGTGACGCTCAGAGGCACATCCTGCTGCAGCCGTGATGCTCTGGGAGTGAGGAATGGACACCATTCCCACGGGATGCTGACCGATGGTGCTCCCACCCCACTGCAACATCCTCTCAGGGCTGCATCCTCCTGCAGCTTTATGGACCACCCCTCCACCCCCAGCACCCATCCCTTCCACCCCTGCAGGTTGCACCCTTATTTATCCAACCCATCACCGGGATGCAGCCCTGCTCCCTCTCTGCATCCCAGCTGTTCTTCCTCTCGTTTTCCGCCAGCTGCTCACCCACAGCTAAAAATAACCAGGAATTTACAGCCCTCGACCTTGAGCTCAGCCCGGCCCCACTCTGTGCTGTGCCAGCAGCACTGCAGCTCACCCAGTTTCTCCTTGGGATGATGGGGTTGGGACGTGCTGTGGGGGCACCCCGCGTGGTCCCCAGCGAGCAACCCCATAGGTCACCATGGGATTTTGCTTTTGGTTCGTTCGAGCCAAGCGTTTTCCAGCGATGTTTCCTTTGCGGATGCTCTGAGCATATATTTAGAAAAGTTTCCAAGTTTTTCTTTTTCCCCCCACCCTGCTTGGGAACGCAGGAAATCACAGTTTCTGTGTTGTCTCTAAAAGGAAAACTGAGATTGCTGAGTGGTCACCGCGCAGCCAAAGCCTTCAAGGAAGACCTGAGCCTTGTGCTGGGGGGCACCAAGGGCTGCAGCCGTGGAGCTGTGATGTTTGGGTCACCCTGCAGCCCTGCAGAAGGGCGCTGAGGGTCACCACGGTGTCACAGAGGGAGCATCCCAACCTCACCATTTCTCCTTAGGTCATTTTCTCCTTATGTTTAACCTAAATCTGCCCTCTCCCCATCCCTTGGCCTCATTGCATCCTCCGGCTTTGTCAGTGCCATCCTTTGCTCCTGAATCCCCTGGCAAAGCCGCTCCACGTGTCACCTCATTGGGTTGCTCGAGGGGCACTGCTCGTTATTTTTTAGCACCTTCTCAGGGCAGGGATGGCTCAGCTCAAAGGCAGAGGAGCAGGAGTGATTCAGTGCCCGCGTTAAGCAGATTTACGAGGTTATTTCCCAAACAAAGGCTGTGCTGCCAAACCTCAGCCCTTCCACCAAAACAGCCCCAGTGGCAATCAACACATCCACACAACCCCTAACCCTCACCCTGACCCCAACCCTCTCCCCCTTGTTTCAGTGCTTTGGTGGGAGATGGGGTCTCCTCTGGCCCCACAGCTGTGAGATGAGCTCCTCCTTGGGCTGAACCAGCAGAAAAAAGGTCCTGGGGTTTTGCTGTTGCTGCTCATTTTCAGACAAACCAATGGAACTGCAGCCTTCCAAGAAATGCGTCCCTGGGATCCTGCCCAGCGGGCAAGAAAACAGCTCTGGAACATCACAGTGCGGAGGAGAGATTGAAAACAAGTGAGGAACGGGGGAAAATACAAAGGCTCTAAGTACATAAATACGGCGGGCAGAGGAGCCAGCACTTTGTGCTCCGCTTTTGATTTGTTGTTGTTGTTTTTAATCAGAGATTTGGGAACCGGCCACTATTTATAGCCCTCCCCTCATCCACAGCACTGATCCCTTCCAGATGCTGCAGGCTGGGGGGCAGAGCGGGGCTGTGGGGCTGCCCCATAGCGGCAATGGGGGGAGCACAGCGTGGCTCCTTCCTCCTAGGGAAGGAGGGCTGGTGTTGGTGGGCTTGGTGTTGGGACTGGGGAGGCTGAGAGGTCGCCATCTCCCCAATCCCAAAAAGAGCTCTGAGTTGTGGGGTGCCCGTGGCAGAGCTGACAGCGGGTTTCCTGCCCGTGGGGAGGATGCACGGTGATTCAGCAGCTGGTAGCCGGGCAGCGGGCAGCAAACAGCCCCAAACATTGCGGGGAGGCTGTGTGTGTCAGCAGGAGGAGGCAGCCGTGCTCTGACTGCACCCACAAGGGATGGATTTGAGGGATGTGCTTGGGGACAGTCCTTCCCTACGCTTACACGTCCTCCTCCGCCTTCCCCAAGGCACGGAGTGGGTTATTTTTGGCCTTTTCCAGCTATTTCGGGCTATGAGGCATATGGGTGTGGGAAGGGGAACACCGGGTGTGGGCAGGATGGAGGGCGAGTTGCTTCCCATTGCTCGGGGAGGGGACGATGAGGAGGAGCAGCCCATTTTGGGGATCTTCTCAGCTAAAACATGCCATGCGCAGGGCCCCAGGTGGGTCCCACTGCCTTGGGCTCCCTGCAGGCTTGGGATGCTTTTCCTGCTGACTGTACTTGTTGAGAAGTTTTCAAAAAGCCCCGATGGCACGAGCTTGTGGAGGCACGCGGGATGCCTGCGGCGTGATGGGAACATGGCCACGGGCACAGGGACTGCATGCCATTGGGAATGGGTATGGGAAAAATAGGTCGCTGGGCAGATCCTGCCTCCAGGCAGCCCCCGGATGACCCACTTTGGAGCTGAGCACGGCAGTCCCTCAATGTCACCGGCACCAGCCCTGCAGCCAGGATGGGCACAGCCACAGCACTGCCTCCGTCACGGCCGGGTAAACACCGCCTGCAAACGGCTCTGAGTCAGCAGCTGGCCACAAAAACACCCAAACATGGTAGCAGGGTGAGCGGCACGGCCCGGAGCATCCGTAGTCCTTCCTGGAAGGGCACGGAGAGCTGCAGACTCCGACATTCCCCCTGCAGGACTCGGCGCATTGCACGTGGCAAACGTCATCTGCATTGCAAACACCTGGAGAGGCACAGAGTGCTGTTAGGGGAACAAACAAGTGTTCTTCTGCACTGATGGCAGGGCTTCTTCTGTCCTTGCTGGGGGCTGTGGGGCATCCCAAGCCGGAGGCTCAGAGTTTGGGTTAGTTAGGCTGTTGGCTTTGCTTATAAATCATCACCAATAAAGAAATGAATAAAAGTGGAAATGGGAAGAAAGAAAACGTTCTGGTTTTGGAGTGCCTGGGGAGCGGGAAGCAGCAATGCAGGGTGGTGACACAGCATGCAGGGGGTGCTGGAGGGGTGCTGAGGGCTGGGGGCAGCTCCTGGAGGACAGCACCCACTTGGAGGGACACTGAGTGTAACTGCTGTGCTGGTCGCAGTGATGCCAGCCCTGGTGCAGTTCCAGCAAGCAGTAGCTGTTGTTGTTATGGTAACAACAATTATTGTCATCACAACGATCACAATAATTACCCCATCTTCCCAAGCTGGTGGCTTCATGTTTTGTCACTCAGGCTCTTTGTACATCCTGGTTTCTGTCCCATGACAACCAGCATAGAGACAACTGTCAGCGACTTCCCCAAAGCTCTGCCCACTCTGCTCCCCACACTGGCCCTCAGCATCTCTGACCCTTTGGCACGGGGAAGCTGAGCTGGAGCTCACGGGTTCTCAATGCATGGGAAGCTCAGAGCATCATCCCATCAGCATAGGTCTGTGCTCTGCATCCATCCTTCGCGCACAGGGCGCAGACATCGCATCCCTCGCGTCCCCACGTCACGCCACGCTCTGTCACCAGCCCATGCCGCATGGCCAACCCGCAGCAGGGATGCACAGAGCAGGAGGATGCTGAGCCCCATCCCTGCAGGTCTCCCAGCCAAATCCCTGCTGCTGGTTGGGGTAGCTGAGCCGGGAGGACTTTGATGTGCCACTCCACCGGCTGCTACAGCTGCTGGGCACAGCGGGATGGCACTGGGCGGCAGCTTCACAGGCACAGCACGGCTCTGCCTTGTTCTCATCCCCGTGTTACACAACACAGGTGGACGGGAGGGCAGGGAGAGCCAGGCGGCGGCGGCTGCAGAGCTGCTGCATGGCTGGAGCCCCGCGAGATTAATTGGGTTAATTGGGAGGAAGCCGGCAGCCGGCGCGCCGGCGGGTCCTGTGTGCTGGTGTGGGGTCAGCATGGGGTGGAGGTGCTCTGGGGACACTCCGAGATGCTCTGGGGATGCTCATGAGGAGAACTCCAGAGTGATACCCGTGCATCATTAGGAACTCCTAATGATGGGAGCTTCCCAGGATGGAACCCACTCTGCTTGCATCCCATTGATGCACCGCTGCAAAACGAGCACCCGTGGTGTCAGAGGGCAGGATGCCAGCCCCGCTTCTCTGCACACTTTGTGCAGTCCAAAGGTCTCCTCCTGGAGAATGAGTAACCCAGCCCAGCAGCACGCAATGCGCTGCAGTGGGGTTTGGGGGTCGGGCGCCTTTTGGGGCGGCTCTGGCTGGAGTAAGGTGAAGGAAAGGAGCTGCCTCCTGCGCTCCTGCACACCTCAGCCAAGTCCTCCCAGGCTCCTGCCTTTCCCACACTGATTTTCCCAGGGATTAACGCTGCTTCTAATGATCAATTAAATCAAATTGGCCGGGTCCCACAGGCCCCTAAATCCTGGCTAATCCCTGGCACTCGCATCGCTCATTCATTACGCCACGGTCCCTGGGGTGGAAGCGTCTGCACAGAGCCCGCACCGGAGCCCTGTGTGTCCCCTGGGGCACCGTCTGGACCTCAGGTCCCTGTTTGTCATCGAGCAATTTGCTCCGGTGTTATTTGCCTTTCCGTGCATCTCTCTTTCTGCTCAGGAATGAGGAAGTCGGCTTTCCTGGGCAGGTTTACAGCTCACAGCCCCTTATCTCCCCAAATAGAGCCCATTAACTCAGGCAGCGTTCAGGCAATCACGTCTCCCTGCACTTTTCTCCTCCTTCTGCTGTAAGCCGTGACCTTGCTCAGCATCCTTCCCTGCTTGCCTGTAATGCCAGCCCTCCCTCTGCCCTTGCTGGTTTAAACCACGGAAGAGGATTTTGCATGGAGCAGCCATTGGGGTGGCTTGTAGCCCCCCAGAATTCCCTCGGGTTGCCTTGGAGGCTCACTGTGGGCACTCAGGGCTTGCATCATGCACTGCTTTGGCTATGGCTGGGTTCCTGGCTTGCAGAGCCCCTTTTCTCTATCAGGGACCCCGCATACCCCCATGTTGGGTCAGGCTTCTGGCACTGATAGGGCAGGGTGGGAGGAGAAGGACCCTTCTCTGTTGTCAGCCCATCCTCATCTTCACTCCTATCCCATCCCCATTCATCCTACCTGGTCCCATCACCATTCCTGCTGCATCCCATCCCATCCTAACACCATCCCTCCTCTATCCCATCCCCATCACCATTTCATCCCCATCTCTATCCCGTTCCCATTCTAGCCCATCCCCTCTTCATCCCATTCCCATCACTGTCCCATCCCATCCCATCCCATCCCATCCCATCCATCCCATCCCATCCCATCCCATCCCATCCCATCCCCCATCCCATCCCTGTTGCAATCATCTGCCAAATCCACCACCCTCATCTCCATCACCTTCTCCATCCTCACCCCCAATCCCAATCCCCATCCACATCCCCTCTCTGTCCTCATCCCCTCCCCAACACCTTCCATCCCATTCCCATTCCCATTCCCATTCCCATTCCCATTCCCATTCCCATTCCCATCCCTTCCCCCACCCCACACCCCAGATGTGGGGCTGCCTGCACCATCTTTGTGCTTGGGGCACAGTTACCATGGGCCGTGCCAGCGTCCCCCCACGCTGGGAAAGCCCCGCTCAGCCCAGCAGCCGCTTCTGTTATTTTTACATTTTCAACAAATCGACCGTTTCTTAGAGACTTCCTGACGCAACACCTTAACCCTTTGCTGCCCAGACTGCAGCAATCCCATAGATCCCCACCATGGGGAGGGGGGTGACATGCGTGGCTGTCCCTAGGAAGGGAGAGTCCCTCGTCACACCCCACACTGCAAGGCGAGGGGACATCAGTCTTGGAGGAGCGGGTGATGCAGGGGGGGCCCTGCCAGCCACAGGGAGGGGTTTGTGGCTGCTCTGCCCGTGCCATTGGCTGTCCCAGTGTCACACCATGCTGCCAGTGCTCTGCCCATGGGGAGGGGGGGGAGGAAGGGAGGCATAGCTGGGAAAGTGGTTTTGGGGTGCACGGGCTGAGCGGGATGGGGGGGATCAGCCACTGCCCACTCACCCACCCATCCCCTGCAGAAGGGTGGGGGACAGAGGGAGTGGTGTGGTGACACTGAGCACCGTGCCCCATCCCTGCATCCCATCCACACATCCCAAATTCACTCCTGTATACAGAGACTGCCCTGCCTAGATATGCACACAGCAGGGGGAAACTTGCACACGCGCGTGCACCTGCAGGGCTGCGGCACTGCCCAGAGTGGGGTCCCAGCCCTGGGATGGGGTGGGGAGCAGGGAGAGGACGGACACCTCATCAGTGTTCCGTGGGTCTGTGTTTTGGTGTTTACCAGCGTTTCCTTGGCACCAACCGTCGCCAGCCCCGCTGTGACTCATGTCAGATTGGTTTTGCACCGCCCTCACCGCAGTGAGGACTGAAGCCACGGCAAAAGGCGGCAGGATGCGGTCGGCACGGCACAAATCCCACGGTACACCCCCAGAGGAGGGTGCTGCACCCATCCCGCTATGCTGCATCCATCCCAAACCCCATCCCTGCCAGCCGCATGGCATCCACAGCCCCAGGGATGTTCACATCCATCACAGCTCTCTCTCTCATATTGTATTTCAGGGTGGTCCGATCTTGTGCTACAAGATGCCATGGCATCAACAGTGGAGGAGTGCAGCCCCCTGCATGACCCCCAGCACATCCCTGCACACATGGGGACACTGAGACCTGCAGGATCTGCTCACCTTCCCCCCCCATAGGATGCAGGGTGCTGCTCCCATCTCCAAAATCCCACATGAGCCCATCCAGGGGTCTGACCCAAACACAAGGAGCAGCACCATGAAACCTAAAGGCTTGGCAGCAACTGGGGCACAGCAGCCCCATCCCACCCCCCAGTCTCAATCCATATCGCCCCATCCCCCCGATGGCCCCCTCCCCACCACCAGACATAGCACAGGGGCAGGTGCTTCTATAAAAAAGTAGACTTTATTGCAATTTCTAGCTAAAAATGTACACAACCACATCATCGCTCCAACCGTCCGACGTCTGCAGGGACGTCCCGTCACCTGGGGGGGAGCGCCGCACCCATCGCTGCCATCCCCCATTTCGGGGCAGTTTTGGGGCCTCTGGCCACCCAGTTCCCCCAGTTCCACCCTACTGCCATTCCAGTCTCCTCTCAAATCCTGCCCAGGAGGGCACAGCCAGCCTGCAGCATCCCGCCGGCACCGCATAGACACAGCTACAGAAACACCTCAACTACAGTCAAACAAGGTTTGCTTGGTTTGTTTTTTTTTTTTGGTTGTTGTTCTCTCTTTCTTTCCTTGTAATCCCCACGCCGACGTGCGTGCAACCACGACAGCTGCTCAAGTCCAGGTTTGGGTTGCTCCCCCCACCCCCCACAACGCTGGGGCTCGGCGCGCTCCTTCCAGCCGCATCCCCATGGACAGCACTACGGGGTCTCGGCGAGCTCTGCCCCACACACTGCAGGGAGGGCAGACAGGTGGGGGTCAGCCACCGGCATCTCCCGGAGGGACGAGCATCCCGGCACCGGGCTCCGGCAGTCCTCTGCGCCAAGGCAGAAAAACTTGGCTTATTTTGGTATCGTTGCAGGAGATGAAGTAGAAAGAGTTCCGTGGCTCTGCCCACCCCAAGGACAGAGCCACTTTACACCGCAGAGCCCCCCGAGTGCTGGGCCGGGGGGGCAGCCCCCGGGTTCTGCTCCTGGGGGTGCAACACCTCGGATGGGAGCCGTGACTGGAACTTCTCCAGCTGCTCGGGGCTGGCCAGGGTCTTCAGGAGGCTGTTCTCACGCTCCAGCTGCGAGTTCTTCTCCAGCAGTTCCTTAATCTGCTCCTTCAGCACTTCCACCTCCTCCCGCACAGCGTACATCAGGTGGTTTTTCACCAGGTCCTGCGTTGGGGGGGGAAGGATGGGGACCGTTGGTGGGATGCTCATGGAGCTGCCCCATCCCTCCCTGCACCCTGCTGCCCCCCACCCCCAAGGCACCCCCCCCTCCATCACCCCTACTGATCCATCACCTCCCTCCTCGGGGTGCAGAGGCAGCCTGCAATTCCCTATCACCCCCAGGGCCTCACTCAATCCCCAAGACCCCCGAAGGGTCCCACCCCCCCCCCATTCCCCCTTCATCTCCCCCTGTTTCTCTGCGCACTGCGGCGCAGACGGAGCCAATGAGCACTGCCAGCTGCAGGCAGACAAAGGAGCCGCTCTGCCCAGCAACAGGCTGGGGAGCAGGGGGACCCCTATGCTGGGCACGGCACCTCCGGGGAGCAGGGACCCCACCCCCCACAAACCCCTAAAGATGACAGAAGGCTGCGGCTCACCATTGCCTGCTCGATCTTGTTGTCAATGGCCACCACGCTGGCTCCGGAGGCACTGGAATAAAGCAGGCAAGGTGCACGTTAGCTCAAGTCCCCGAGATCTGTGCAGTGGGGCGCGTCCCCTGACCCCCCTCCATCAACGGCGCAGCAAGCAGAGAGCCCCCCCTGCATGGGGGCAACGAATAAAGCTCATCTCTTAATGGGATGGAACACAGAAAGTGCCATTCCCATAGAGGGCAACGCACTGCGCTCCCCACTTCACGGGGTCAATGCTCCACGCTGCCCCGTTTCGGAGGAGCAATAAATACCGGGATGGGAGCCCAGGGGCTGCCCCTACCTGTTATCCAGCTTCACGGAGACCACGTCCCCCCCGAGCAAAGAGGAGAAGAAGGAGATGGAGAAGTTGTGCAGCTGATAGACAGCCACCTCCATGGGGGATTGGTACACGCCGGTGCTCATGGCTGCGCGGATGGATGCTGAGAGCTGCGGGTCCGGAGCGCACTGCGGGGCCCGGCTCCACGCCCTGGCTTATATGGGCGGCGGGCGGGGACACGGGAGGGGAGTTGGGGGGGAGAGGGGGCCGCCCCCAGCGCCGCAGCGCCGCTCCCGGTAATGTTGAGCGCTGCCCGCTAATTGCCCGCTAATTGCGCGGGGTCCTCCATGCGCCCGGCGCTCCTCCCCCGATTCGTGCTGCGCCCCCGAACGTGGGGCGCTGAGGGGTTTGGGAGGGGAGAGTGGGGTGGGCCCCGAGTTTGGGGTGGCTGTGGGGTGTGGGGCTCAGTGTGGGGTAGGGAGAAAGGGTGTGCGGAGGGAAAGGGGTGTGCTAACCCAAGGAAAGTGCAGAGTGAAAGGGGCACCGATTGGAAGAGCGTGCAAAAAGAGATGTACAAAATAAGGGGTGTGCAGAGGGGAAAGGGGCGCACGAAACGAAACAAACGAAAGGTGCGCAAAGTGAAAAGCGGGGAGCAAAGCGAAACGG
Organism: Meleagris gallopavo; assembly: GCF_905368555.1. NCBI lineage: Eukaryota > Metazoa > Chordata > Aves > Galliformes > Phasianidae > Meleagris > Meleagris gallopavo. The sequence continues at coordinate 1,733,527 of NC_139412.1, read as the reverse complement.
AGAGCGAAACGAAACCCAGAGAGCGCAAAACAACGCGTCCTCGGGCGGCGAACCGAGATCGGCTCGGAACAAAACAACGAGAGGAAAAAAAAAAAAAAAAAAAAAAAAAAAGCACAACAGAAACGGGAGCGAACAACAACCCCGAGAGCAAAACAACCCCCGGGCGCAAAACAACCCGCGGCCGCCCCGCCTCTTCCCCCTCCCCCCGCCCTTGCGTAACCCCGCAGTGCTGCTTGGAGGGGGGGAGGGCAGCCCCCTCCCGTGGTCGGGCTCGGGGCTGCAGGGCTGCGGGACCCCCCCCCGGCTCTCCATGGGATCCTGGGGGGCACAGAGGGTGCAAGCGTCGAGCAGCACCGTGTTTGTGCTGCATGTGGGGCACCCTAAAGCCGTGGGGGGGGGAAGGAGGGGTTGTTGCTACCCTAAAGCTATGGGTGGCAATGATTCCCCCCCTCGCCCACCCTGCTGGGCTAGCATTGCCCCCCTGCCTTGCTCCCTGTCCCCACCCGGAGCTTATTGCTGCCCTCTGGACCCAACGGGACTTTGTCACGTTGCTGGGTGCTCTGTGGAATACCCCTCCAAAAAAAGCCCCACTGATGTTTGGGGCTGGTGCCATGGCCGTGCCCTCCGAGTGGGGAGGGGTGCACCCAAACCCTACCTGAGTCTTCTGAGGGTGGGATGGGCGAGGAGATTGCCCACCCACCCACGGAGGGGGCAAACACGGGGATCCCTTTCTCCCGGTCGAGAGGTGGCACTTTGCCCTGTGCCGGCCCCATCCTGACCCCCGCGGAGCCCCTGGACCCCCAGAGCCCCACTCACCAGTCCCTCCTCCTGAAGAGGCTGGGGGAGTATGGCGGGGGTGCGGCCATGCCCCTCTGTGTCCCTTCTGTGTCCCCTCTGCACCCCGCAGCTCTCCAAGGGCACAGCCAGAGCACTGGCCGCATCTCGGGGCCGCAGGGAGGGGACATGGGCACGGGGTAGGGACGCCGGGGGGTGACCTCAGCCACGCTCAATTGTCCCTTTCAGAGCCCGGAGTGTCACCCGGGGCGGCGGGCGGGTGAAAGGCGCTCTGTGTGTGCAGGGTGACAGCCCTGAGATGCCACCAGGCGGGCAGGACGAGCTCAGTGGCACCGTGCTGGGGTCCCCATGCAGCAGGAGCCCACCCAGCCCGGTGTACTCGTGGCACCAGGTGCCAGAGCACCGAGGGATGTGTGCACACAGCTTTGTGCCTCCCAAGCTGCAGCGCATGGGGAATCTCACGGCAGCTCCACGCAAAGCCCTGCACCTGCTGGTGGTGTTATGGGGCGCACACACACGCCGGGGTGCAGCTTGCAACCCATGCACACCCCGCACACGCCCCCATGGCATGCACACGTGTGCATTCCCACACACCTTGGCACTTTGCATGCACACACCTGCACGCACACGCTTGTGTGTGCACACCCTGCAAGCACACGTGTGCCCACGGATGCATCTTGCAGGCACGTTGCACGGCGAGTGCCACTCGCGGCAGTCCCGGAGCCCTTTGGCTGTTCCGTGCCCCCTCTGGCCCTCCTGCTCTCTCCCAAGGCCTCAGCTCAATGGGAGGAAGGCCCTGTAAAGGGTCGGAGCCGTGGGAAACGCTCGCTGCCGGCCTTGGGGAGGCCACCGAGTGCTGCAGGAGCAGTGCCAAGCAGACCTCCAGCTCCAGGCGCGCAGCAAAGCTTGCACGCACGCAGAGAGGAACCCCTGGCCCCAGCCCCACACTATGCCCCTGTCCCCAGGACTTTGGGGCTCACACACCCCTCCACCCATCACGTGGCACGCAGCACAACCCCTGGGGGCGTGCACACTCTGCTGGCGGCTCCTCCAAACCCCAAACCCAGGCGCCTCACAGCAATGGGGCCGCAGCGCTTTGCAGCGGGGGAACCCCAGCACCGAAGTGCCACACCCGGGGGTACCCCCCTCTGCCTTGGGGAGGCCGTGCTGGGTGCGGGGGGGGCTGGCAGGCTCCCCGCTCCAGCTGTAGGGCGGCCTGCTTCCTCTGATAAAGGGACTTGGCCGTACTCCCAGTTCCCGGCTCGCTGGCGTGCGAGCGCGCAGCCCCGCTGAGAGCCGCGATTTTCCTTTTTCTCTCCAACTTTGTCACCGGGACCCCGTCCCACACCCCGCCCCACTGCGCCCTGCTAGCATCAGTTTGGGGATGCAGGGATGGAGAGCACGTGGATGGGAGGCGTGCGGGAGCGGCCGGCTCGTTAATTGGAAAGCAGCTCGTTAGGATAAGGAGAGGATACGGGTTGGGAAGCAGCGCGTGGGCACCCTATGCAGCGACACCCCACAACCCAGGAAACACAGCATCCTTCCCAATCCAGGCTTGGCATCCCTGACGGGACCCAAAAGCAGACAGACGGACGGATGATGCACAGACAGCACAGCACTGAGGTCAGGGGCTGAGCTCCGAGGTCAGGCTGGGTCAGGCGCTTTGGGGCTGGTTATTAATACCCCACCTGGCCTTTGGGAAGCACGCCGGGCATTTGGAACGGGATGCAGCGCTGCAGCCCCCCCCCCCTGCTGACATTTCAGAACAATAACAACGCTGAGGGCACGGGGCCGTGCGGGGCGTGCAGCTGTCACCCTGCTGCTGTGCCCCATGGGTCTGGGCACCGCTGTGCCACCGCCTGGGGACGGCCTCAGAGAGTGCCTGAAACCCCGTGCCACACCTCCATCCAAACTCTAATTCCCAACCCTAAAGCCAATCCTAAAACTAACCCCAACCCTAATACCAACTCCTAACCTGAGCCCTAAACCAGCCCCAACTCCAACCCTAAGACCAACCCCCAAACTAACCCTAACCCCAGCCACAGACCTAACCTTAACCCCAACTCTCATCCTAACAACAGCCCCAACTCCAACCCTCATCCCGATCCCAACCGTAACTGTAAACCTAACTCCAACCCTCACCATAAATCCCAAACCTCACCTGAACCCTTACACCCATTCTTAACCCTAAACTCAACCCCAGCCCTATCCCTCTCCTTTTCCCTCACCCTATTCCTCACCCTGTCCTGAACTGCTGCCCCATAGGACTGAGGTTGGGCTGCCGGCCCCACAGGAGCTGCCTTGTTGGTGTTGAGAGTTGATGACCTCTGGGGTCTTCTCCACCCTAAGTGCCTCCATGATTCCATGGGAACTCTTTCAGGATCTGCATCACACCTCAAAACCGGTGCTGGGGGGCCCCTGGCTCCCCCCCCCCACAGGTCTAAATACAACCTCAGACAGAGGGTGACAAACTCCTGTCCCCATGCCAGCAGCACAGATAAATATAGCTCACTGCTCATCGGCGGGGCACGGCCATGGGGTGAGCACAGCCCTCCTGTTCCCCTGCCCCACAACCAGTGGGGCCATGATGCTCAGAGCCCAGTGACCCCTTCTTTCGGGGGCTCCCACGCAGTTCAGCCCCGGCTCGCAGCCCCACGCCCACCCGCTGTCCCCTGCTCAAAGCCCTCTTGTCACTGCAGCCCACGCGCTGCAGGAATGCGTTCTGCGAAGCCACCCCTCTGGGTTCTGCATGGCAGGGACTGGGACGAGCAGTGCTGTGCCATAGATACCACCTCCTGCCCCCTGAGTGGGGTTGGGATTAACGTTGGGATCGAGGTTAGGGTTAAGGAGAAGGTTAGGGTTAGTTTGGGGGTTAGTCTTAGGGTTAGGGCTGGAGTTGGTCTCAGGGTGGGGTTTAGTGCTAAGGTGAGGGGTTAGCATTGTTAGGGGGCAGTTTGGGGGTTGAGTTTAGGGTTAGGAGTTGGGATTGGTTTTAGCCTCAGGAGTTCCTATGGCAAGAGCACGGAGCATCCCTCCTGCATCCCTGCAGAGAGCACGCAGCTGGGGGGAAACCCCTCAAACCAGGCTGGGGATGCCGAGGGTGGACTTTATTGAGCCCCCTAACGTGAGCTTGTCCCCACTGCACGCTGCCCCATCATCCACACTGCCTCCTCCTGCAGGTGTCCATGGGCCACCGTGGCCACTGAGTGCAGTGCCAGCAGTGCCATACCCCCATGGGCTGCGTTATCGGGGTGTTCCCCGGCACCACAGCCCTCACCCCATCCACAATCGCCTCCCGCCTTACCTGACGCATTCCCCAGGAGGAGAAAGTTCAGGTTGGAGCAAAACAACAGTGGGTGCAGGTGTGGGCACTGTGGGGAGGGACGCAGGAGGGGGGGCAGATTGGGGCAGCGTGGGGCACCGACCCCAGAGTGGCCACACCATAACCACAGGCACCGCTTTCGTGGGTGCACAGCTTCAGTCTCCAGCACGCATGGGGGGACATTGTCACCTCCCTCCCCGTGTCCCCTCCCTCCCTCCCTGCCTGTCCGCATCACACTACGCACGCGGGGAACTCTCGGCTTCTCTCCCCCATTTCCCCCCATGGGGCGTGCAGAGATGCTCTGGCGGGCAGCCCGGCTCCTCCTCTCCCACCTGAGCGTCGGCCCCGCGTTATGCAAGGGCTGCGGGAGCCGTGGGGAGAGGTCACGCAGGTGCCACGTGCGGGGCCATGTGCCCCCACGCAGCGCTATTTTGGGGACACCGACGGGAGCGCCCGATGGGGGCTGTGCGGGGGATGGGGAACGGCTCCAGAGAGGGGCTTCCCACGTCCCACCGACCCGTAGGAGGCTGCAGGTGGCACCGCCCCAACTGACAGCCGTCCGTGTCCCCGTCCCTCCGGGCACGGCGGGGACGAGCGCGGGGTCCGGGGAGCGCGGCACGCAGCCGGCAGCGGAGCGCGGCCCCGCAGCAGCGGGCACCCACCTGTGGAAGAGCAGCAGGATGGAAAGCAGCGTCTGGTCGATGTTCCTGTTGCAGATGCCCTGGTTGAAGAGGTAGCAGGGGTCCCGCACGACGGGCTCCAGCGAGTCCTGGCGCATGATGGAGCTCAGCTTGGCGGCGTTCAGGTTCTCTCCCTCCAGCTGCTCCCGCAGCTGCCGGAAGCCGCTGGCGGTGGGGCTGCCCGGGTTGTTGTTCTCTCCCCCCCCGGCCCCCACCAGGTCCAGGCAGCAGTTGCAGCAATCCAACCCCACGGGCGAGCGGCACTGCTCGCCGGCCGACGAGGACATCCCGGGGCCGAGCGCCGCGCGCAGCCGCCCGGCCCCGCTCCTCCCGGCTCCGCTCCGGTTCCGCTCCCGCTTCGGCGAACGGCGGCCCCGAGCGCCCGGCCCCGCTCCCCGCCCCGCACCGCCGCCCCACCCCGGGGAGCCCGCCCCGCCGGCACCCGCTGCGGGCAGCCCGGCACCGCCCCATGGCAGCGCCCGGAGCTGCGGAGCTCCCTCCGAGCGGACGGCTGGCGCCGAGCCCGCTGTCCCAATGGCTCCCGCCGCTGGGTCAGCCCCGGGGTTATCAGCAACCCACCCCCCCCCCCCCAGCCGGGCGCCCACCGCCCCGTGCGGCACACACTGCCGGTCCCAGCCCTGCCGCGCTGCCCTGCTGCACCGCTGCACTCACTGCTCCATTGGCAGCCGATCCCACACGGGCACCCGCTGCCCTACTGGTGCCCAGTGCCCCACTGAGCACCTACTGCCCTGCTGGCACCCCCTGCCCCATTGGCACTCACTGCTCTGTTGGCACTCAGTGCCCTATAGGTACCCGCTGCCCCACTGGCACCAAGGTCCCACTCTGTGCCTCCTGGGATGGCCGTGACATCAGCCCCACTGGGTGTCCCGTTGGTGCCCCACTGAGCACCTGTTACCCCATAGGCACCCAAGGCTCCACTGGAACCCAAAATCACACTTTGTGCCCCCTGGGGTGGCCGTGACATCGCCCCTGAAGCTCAGGGCAAAGCCCCAGAGGGTTTTGGGAAAGAGAAGCTCCCAGAAGGGCAGAGCACCCTCAGTATGTGGGGCTGTAGGATTGGGCAAGGGGAAACAGACAGAGGGAGGAAAGGTGATTTTGGAACATAGTGGGAGCATCTGCCAGGGCAGCGAGCTGTGAGGTGCAAGGAACCAATGGGAAATGTCCCAGTAGTTGTGGTTAGCATGGGATGGGATGCTCAATGCTGGGAAGGGGAATGGGGAGTGGGCAGGAGGAGAAGGCACGAGAGGCAGCCCTGCATGCAGGGGGTGGTGGGCAGAGATAAGGGCAGATAACGTGGGTCAGAACCCAGCTGGAACCCAGAGCAAGGTGGTACAGAATGGGTGCTGCTGGGGGAAGGCAGAAACACTCCATCAGCTCTCCTGGTTCCCTTTTTGGAGAGGAGGAAGAGGTTTCATGTGAGGGTGAAGCACTCTCCACCCCACAAGAACCCGTGGCACCAGGCTGCCATGGGCATCTGCGACACAGCTCTGCTCTGGGGCCTTGTGCTGCCCCACAAGTGGCCGTGGGTGCCTGGGGGGGTGGGGGGAGGGGGGGGGTGATGGAGGCTGCTGCCATCCCGTGGGCACAGCGGGGCAGGGCACAGCACTGACACCTGCCAGACACCACGTGCCACCTGTCCCCAAGGGTGCCAGCTGCTGTCCCTGTGTCAGGGCTGTGATGTGAGGCTAAGAATACCCGGTGCTGTCACAGCTCTGACATTTCCCGGTGCCACCCCCTCTCCAACCCGCCGGGCACAGTGCATCTGCTGCCCGATGTCACTGCAGGGACAGGGGACAGTGGGCTGTGAGGACGTGTGTGGCACAGTCAGACATAGGGGTGGCAGCCCCTGTTGCCACGTCCCTGGTGTCATCAGTGTGCCCCATGCTTGTGGCTCCTGCAGGACATCAGTGCGGGTACCACGGCGCTGACCCCAATATCCCCAAGAGCTGGAGCCACGTGCCAAGGCACACGGACTGTGCCCAGGGATGGGGCTTCCCAGAGCCACTCGGTGTGGGGCAGCGTATGGGGCAGCAACACCAGCTCTCAGCCCTTTGCATGGGCCCCCAGCTCCCCTTTTTGCTCCCCCCCATCGCAGAGCGCTGACCCCCAAGCTGTGTTTCCCCATGGCTGCCCCACAGCGGGTGGCTCTGGGGACGGCCGCTCGCTGCCAGCCCCACAGCTGCCACTTGCATAACGGTGAGTCACGCCGCATGCTGCGCGTGCCTTCCGCGCCGTGCAACGCTCCAGCAAACAAATCCCTCCGAGTGCCCGGCGGGGCCCTGGTGCAGGATGGGGGATGGATTCCTTGGGGTGTGCCATGGGCTGCTCGTCAAGTCCATGGTTGCAATTAGACGCATTGTGCTGTCGTGCTAATTGCTTTCCTCCGAGATGGAGAGGAGGTGGCGACTCGCCCTGCAGGGGTTGCTCCTCTTCCCGTGCTCAAAATGATTCAAGATGATCAGTTTTTTTTCTTTCTGGCCTTCGTTCTCTGTCTGTGATGTGTCCCTGTGCACAATGCCACCCTCCCACCTGCTGTAGGAATGTCACCACGTCCCCTCCCTGGGTTGCAGGAACCCAACAGGGTGTGTGGGATGTGCCGGAGGAGGGATGGTGTGGGGCATCAGTGGGGCAGGATGTGGGGCATGGTGTGGTACACCGTGGGTGTGGTTGGGATGTGGGGAAGATGGGGTGATGGAAGTGACATAGGGGATGGGATGATGGAAGTGACATAGGGGATGGGATGATGGAGGGGCATGGTGGGGATGCGGGATGGGACATGGTGGAGAAATGATGTGGGTGGGGTGCAGGAGGGGATGTGGTGGGGGTGCAGGAGGGGATGGAGAGGATGGAGGGGACATGGTGGGGATGGGGATGATGGAAGGGACATGGGGGGCATGGTGGAAGGGACATGATGGGGACATGGTGGTTGGAGGAAGTTGGTGGCCCTGCCTGTGGCATGGGGGGTTGTAACTTGATAATCCTTAGGGTTCTATGATTTTATGATTCTATGGTCGGGATGTGATGATGGAGGGGACGTTGTGGGGATGGGGATGCAGTGGGCATGGTGCATGAGAAATGCTGGGGACACAGTGGGGACACACTGGGGCTGCACCTCCCACGTCCCCAGCACAGCACAGCAGGCGGTGGGGACACATGGTGGCACTTCCCCTCCTCATCCTCTCCTCTCCGTGGGGCTCCTCTGTGCCACACACAGCTCAGGCAGTCGCAGTGGGTACCCGGAGCATCACTGTGGTGGCATTTGGGAGAACACCCACACGGCCAGCAGGAGGTGTGTGCCCCCCTGGGGTTCTGCCGGCTGCAGCTCCATCCCCACAAAGCGCCCGCGGTGGAGGTGGCTCCTTCCCCTTCCTATCGGAAGTTGGATATATCGAGGAGGCAGAAAGGCACCTCCGTGGTGATGGCTCCTAATTCCGTCTCTAATTAGCACCGGTGCCGCTCCGCCCGGCTGTGTGCTGCTCTCACCCCCCCCCCCCCCCCCCCGACGCGCTCACTTCAGTGACCGCAGAGATTAGGGCTTTATTAAGACGTACGAAGTCGCATTACGCTCAATTGAGCGCGGAAACTCTTTTAATTGGGCTGAACGCTCGCCCGGTCGGTGCCAAAACCAACGGGCAGAGCGTCGCTCTTGCTGAGATTTGCCACGGCCGTTGTGGGCGGCCGGGACGAGCCGCGAGCACGTGCACCTTGCACGGCACACGCGTGCACAGCCACGTGCACCACTTGCACACCCACCCGCAGGAGCCGCGCCCGTGCTCCCTTGCACGCTCCCGTGCACGCCCAGTGCGTGTGCGCACACACGCGCAGATGCGGACACGGGCGCGCTCGCACCTCCGCGCACTACGCGCTCCCACACGTGTGCCTGCAGCAGCCGCGGGGTGGCAGCAAGGCCCCGGCGCTGGCACTGCTGGCACTGCGCTGGGAGGGAAGGGTTGGTGCGCTCACGGTTCGTGCGCTCACGGTTCGTGCGCGGCCCCCAAAACGCCGCCGAGGAACCCAGCGCACGGGCGCAGCGCGGTGAGCGTCCGGCAGCCCGGCGCAGAGCGGGCAGGGAGCGGAGCGGCACGCAGAGCTGCTCGGCGCAACGCTGGGATGCGGTGGGAATAGGAAAACCGTCACAGATAGTTTACGGGTGAGACAAAAGTCGGGGATGGTTGTAGGTTTGACGTGATGGTGATGAACTTGCTGCTGTGTCGTGCAGGTAGAACGATGCCCTTTGGGTCTCGGCGCGCTGCTGCAGAGCCGTTGTTGGGTTTAAAGCCCCCAGTGCCCCCGTGCCCAGCGTGGCCGTGGAGAGGTGGGGCTGCGCTCCGTTGCTGCGCGCTCCACGTGCCCGCCCCAAAGCCGCCGAGGCAGGAGGAGGATGGGAGGCCCTGGGGTGGGAGGTGTTGGATGCGCTGCTGAGCCCCCCCGCGGGGCTCTCTGGGGACACCTCCGGTGCCACACGGGGACAGCGCAGAGCTGGGGACGTGGTGACAGCTCCTTGTGCCCCAACCCCTCCAGCTTGGTTCCAGCACAGCTTTTAATTAAATCTTCATGAAACACCCATTTGAGATGCTTAATTTCAAGTGAGAGCTAATTAATTTTATGGGCCTTGGCCGCGTCTGCGTTATTTCTGAACTGGTGCCCAGGATGGGGCGGTCAGAACGCAGTGCCGACGCTCAGGAGCTGCTGGATGCTTGTGTCTGGGAATGCTGCAGGTCGGTGTGTGGGGCTCCCCTGGGCCTCCAGCATCGCTCCCCACCTTGGGATGCTCGGTTTGGGGTCAGACGGTGGCAGTGCAAGGCTGGGATCCCAGACCGTTGCACCCATGCCAAAGCACTGGGTCCATTCCACACTCATGTCCCTACTCTCAGGTGTTTGCCCCCAGATGGACCTTGCTACCCCATTTTGGAGCAGAATGGTGGCCAAATCTTTGCTTTTCAGTGATGGCATTTGGAGCTGGGGCAGTTTGGCTGTTCCTTTGGAATTCTGCTGGTGTTGCTCATGCAACCCCAATGTTCACCACCCAAAGGGACGCAGCCAAGCACAGGGATGGAGCCATTCCGTGGCTGCTCCTGGTGGCACAGGACCCCAGTGGGGGGCACCGCTTTGGCTGGAGCAGCCCCAGGTTCCCTCTCCAGAGCCCAGCAGACCTACAGGCTCCTGCTGCACTGCTGCCCGTAAAGGGCTTGGTATTAAACCCTGATTGAAAACATGAATCACCTCTCTAATTAAACAGAGCTGTTCTGTGCCAGGAAATCTCTCCCTGTCAGGATATTTGTTTTCAAAGGGGAATAAATCTCGGGCAAAGCTGAAGATTGGCTCCAGGACCCTTTATCGCGGAGCGGCGGTGATTAATCCTGCGCACCCTGGCACCAGAGACAGAATAAAATTAATAATAAATATGTATTTATAAGCTGCAGCAAGGCTGGAAGTGCCCAAACGTCCCCAAGAGCAGCGTTATCATGCTGTAACCAAGCTTGCTTTGGCTTGCACCCCACAGCTGTTGTAGGATCAGCCCTCCCTGGGTACGCAGTACCCACAGGGGCACCCACACCCTGCGCATCCTATAGCAGCTCTCCTGGCTTTGCTGGAGAGGGGGAATGTGAGGAATATTGCAGTGTTCCGATTAATTGCAAGTGCGAGGGCTGCGTGCATGAATCTTTAATTAGCTACATCCCTCATGAATATGCACGGTATGCAAATGCAGAGGGAAGGAGCCGGGAGTGGAGCGGGGGTGTGAAGGCAGAGCTGGAGCCGGCAGCCCCCGTATGGGGGACCCTATGGGAGCAGGGCTGAAGGAGCCAATGGGCCTCAGCTCGTCCCACTGATCCCAGCTCTGCTCAGGCTGGGTGCCCTCGCTCTCTCGGATGCCACTCCTTTCATTATTTTTGACAGCTCATCTCATTTGTACGCAGTTTCCCAGCGCTGAATATCTGCACACCGGGTTCGTTTGCCTTGCGCTCTGCTGTGAGAACAGTAATTGCACTGCAGTCCCTATTGAAGGACCTCCAAACGAGCCCAGAGCGACAGCTTTCCTGGGGGGTTTTGGACAAGTTTCTCCAGGCATCATCATTTGTGTCTGAGGACGTTATCTCTGCATCTCTCTCCGCCTGTCGGCGCTGACAGGGCACCCTCAGATCCGGGTGCAGGAGCTGAAGCCTGATGCTGTCATTCCCCACCTGACATTTGCTGCTCCTCTCATCCCAGCCAACTGCTCCCCACCATCGCCACGGCTGGGGGCCTTCCCCTGCAGGCAGGCAGACCTGCCTTGCTTCGCCCTGCTCACATGTTCTGTGGACAGAGGAGATATTTGGTGCCTCGGTGCACAGCACATCTCCATATCCCGTTGCAGCTTGAGGCAGAGAGGTGCTGTGAGATGCTGCTCTTGCTCCAGCACCTCGTGGAGTGCAACTCCCTTGCAAGACTGGAGTGAGCAGGGCTTGCTGACACGTGGGCTCCATCCTAGAGCCACCCGTGGGGCAGGAGGGCAGCCCAATCAGCAAGGCAAAGCACACCTGGAGCCCCTGTGTTCCCAGTTAGGTGCTACGGCTGGGGTCTGAGAGATGACCTCATCTGTATGATCAGCAACACCTGCCCACTGGTAACCAGGACAGCTCAATAGAGAGCATAAATGAGTAGCATGAGGTGGGAGTTACTGCTGCCCACCCCTGGGAGCAGATGCATTCGTTCTGAGGTTGCAGCTCAGCAGGTGGGATGGAACTTGGGGAGGTCACCTGGAGGTGTTCAGAACTGTGGGGATGTGGCATAGAGGGATGTGGTGATGGACATGGTGGGGTGTGCTGGGCTGGGGATCTGAGAGGGCTTTTCCAGCTGGAATGATTCTATGGCTGATGGAGGTTGTCCAAGAGCTGGAGAGCTGTGTGCCGTGGCCCCATGGCACACAGCACCATCCAAACACACCGTTTGCAGAATCAGTATGTTTGCAGCATGGATGGGAAATGAAAAGGGCACCCTTGGCCCCCAGCAGCACCGTGCCATCCTGCAAATGTCTTCCAGAGCTTTTGTTCAGATCAGGGCTGAGTGCTGCAGCAGGGCAAGGTGGGCTGTGTGCAGAGAGATAGCAAGCACTGTGCTGTTTCCTGGGCAGCAGGGAGTAGAAGTGTCCCAGGGGCAGATTTCAGCAGGCGTACCCTGCAGCATCCCCTCTGCTTCCTTACGGCAGGTCCCAGCGGCTGGGATTGCCATGGCATTGTCGTGGGATGGTCATGTTTTCATGTAGAGGAGAGGGGGCAGCACCCAAAACACCCCACAGCCATCACACGCTCTGCACAGCTGTGGGTTTGTTGGAGCTGTGAGCCAGCTGGGTGCTTCCCATTGCAAACTGGGCAAACTGGGAAAGAGTCTCCTACCACATCCCTGTGCTCCTTTTGCCCGTGGGATTTTGCAAAGCTAAACGAGGGGGGTTAGCCAAGCTCTCCCACGGGTGCTGATGTGCCGCATGTACGCATGGTGATGGGAGCTTTCTGGGCACACATGGCTGAGGTTGGCACTACTTCCCCTCCTGCTCCTTACAAACACACTGAGCTCTCAGGAGGGCTCAACACATTTCCAACCTGCTAACAAGGACTTTTTCCCCTGCTGCAGTTTAAAACTCCATCCTTTTGCAATCAGCAGCAGAGAGGCGTTGCAGCTGTGGGCTGCCCGGGGTGTTCCCTGAATGCAGACCTCGCTCTGCACCCCACAAAAGCAGCAAACTGCAGAGCCCTCATCTCACAGCACTGTGGGGATTCATTGCAGGGGTTGACACACTGTGACACAGAGCAAGCCTACCTTTCATGCTTTATTTTGTAGAGAAAAACGCACTGGCAGCACCAGGAAGGTGTTTAATTGCGCCCTGTGATTGCAAGTTTTATAACCCCAAATCGGGATGTAGTGTATTTAATTCAATTAAGTGCTATAAACCTCCCGTTATCCCCATCAGATGTTAACGAACCCTGGAACGTACAGCCTGCTTGATTTGCAGCTCCTGCAGCACCGAGCTGCCGTCATTTATACGTTTCTCAGCTGTTTTCAAACAGAACAGATTTTTATTACTCTTTGGCCACCTGCCCAGAATCGGTTACAATTTGGGGAGGGGGGAATGAGAAGACAGAAATTCCTCTTTCTCTTCTTCTCCCCTTTGCCACAAAGGGATTCTGAACGGTGTGGAAAACGAACCAAGTGCCACAGCAAAGCAAACGGGGCCGAGCTGTTGGAGGGGCCCTGTGAACCGACACCATCGGTCCCCCTGGGGGTGGCGATGCTGCGTCTAAAGGCGCCGGGAGCCGCGCGTCCCACCCACCAGGGAGCGGCCCTTCCGTGGGGCTGGAGATGGGCAGGAGTGCTGCAGGAATATGGCAGGAGATGCGGCGAAGGACAAACCCTACAGAAAGCCGAGAGGAGTCCGGGACCTTGGAGAAGTCTCCCGGTCCTTTGTGCGGAGGAACGCGGCTCCGGTGCGCGGAGCGGCTGCGCAAGGAGAGCCGGCTGTGCTGCTCCTCCAAAGCACAACGCTTTGCCCGCGCTGCCTGAAGACACTGCCGTCCTCATCGTCTAACCTGGTTATTTCAGGCGCTTTTTTTTTTGCCTTTTTTTCTTTTCTTCATTTTCTTTTTTTCCTGGGTGATGCTTTGAGTCCAGCCTGCTCCGTCTCCAGGCCGAGCGTTGTCACGCAATGCGTTCACAGCGCAGTGCAGAGCTGCCAGGGGAGGATCGGGGCTGGAGGGAGAAGATGCAAAACTTGGAAGATGATTTCCTATGCGAGCTCTTTGCTTTCTTTTTGTTTTCAGCCTCCCCGAGGCTTTTCAGCTCACAAATCTGTGTGCTCTGCTGGCAGCCGTGCTGACCGGCGCTGTCACATCGATGCTGCACATCGCACCGCGTCCTGCTGACAGCAGCCGTCCCATTCCAGCCTACTTTAGGGACATCTCCTACATAGCAGCTGAGTGTGCTGGATGGGAACGTCGAGGACTGCTGGGAGCAGATGGGTTTTGTCCTGAGGTCTGGGCTAGGAATAGTGCTGTGGAGTGAAATGCTTTGGCAGAGCTCAGTGAGGAGCACGGGATGCGCTGAGCAGAAGAAGGAGCAGCAGGGAGCGCAGCTCTGCTGACACTCTGCCCTTCTCCCCACCTGGAGCTCCCAGGTCTTCCTGCAGCTTCCCAACCCCTGTGTCCCACTGTGCCATTCCTGTATGCCCCAGCAGCTCTGTGTCCCGAGCAGAGCCCTTCTGTGGGCACCCTTCATCAAACAGAAGAGGTTTCAAAGTGCCACTCCTCTGTCCAAGGATGAAAGAGCCTCACTGCCTGCGCTCTCCCCAGCAATTAACTGCCAAAGCCACTCATGCTTTCGTGAGTTCTCCTCATTAAAGAGCACACGGCTCAGTGCTGGGGGCTGGCTAGCAACGAGAGCGTCCTACCACCACCCTTACCACTGTCTGAAGGCTCTTGGAAGGGACTTGTTGCCATTTGTCCTGCCCATCGCTCCCTAAGGAGACAGAGAATGGAGCCATGCTCAAGGGTGTACCGTAGGAAATTGGCCTATGGAGCAGGAGGCAGCCGTGGCACCGGCACATCCATCTGTGGAAGGAGAAAGGAGAAATCAGCAGCATATCCTGCTGGCTGCAGAGCTTCCCATCGGGGTTTTCTCGAAGCCGCCGAACGCAAGAAAGTGTCACCAAGTGGGCAACGTGTGTGGCAGATGGTGGGAGCCCTGGGTCGCAAGCTGTCATGGCTTCCTGAAGTGGGAAAAGAAAATATTTTTGCCTTTGCAAGTAATTTCACACCTTGTGAAGGAAATCAGCAGGCGGGACGGGAGAGCAGGGCACGTCCACCTGGGAGCTGTTGGTTGTAATCCCAGCTCTGCTGATCAGCCCCAAAAATCTGCTAGCTCTGGAGGTAGCATTAAATCAGGGTGTTTTTTTTTATTATTATTTTTTATTTTTTATTTTTTATTTTTTTGTTTTTTTTTTTTTTTTTTTTAAGAAAATAGAAAAGAATACACAATGTGCTCACCCAAACCCAAAGCCACGTTGGTAGCACGGCTTCTGTTGGTACCAAGATCCTTTGCACCCCTCCATTCAGGGATGCTCAGGGGCAGGGTGTGAGCTCCCACCATCTTTTCCCTTTTTGCTCTGCAGAGATTTCACCCCCGAGATGCTGCAGCTAAAGGGCATCAGCAGCATTCCCAACAGCAACTGCAGCTGATGGGCATTCATTGCCACATGGCCAGCACGAGCCACCCGCACCACCTGCCCCACGCATCTCCCCATGGTCCCTTCTGGAGGCCGGCTGCTATTTATGGCTGTATCACAGACATGAGAACATTTGGGCTCGCTCCTCCACGCAAGCAAAACCCAAAGTTTTCTTTTAATCTCTGTGTGCAGAACGAATGCTGGCTCACCGCTCTATTTTTAGCTTCCCTGTAACGAGCGGCGAGAGGAGCAGCATGTTGATGAAGAGGGTTATTGCATGGCACTTCCCAGCATCTCTGTGCTTGGGGGGCTGCAGCTGCTGCTTTCCACCTCACCACCACCCCGCCAGCTCAGGGCTGCCAAAGGGGCTGGGGAGGCACTGAGATCTGTTGGTTCCCAGCAGTGGGGTCTTTTGGGGCAGAGAGAGCCCATCGTGGCAGGGTGTTGGTGGGTATGTTTGGTTTCTCTTTGGCCTTAGAATCGTAGAGTCATTAAGGTTGGAGAAGACCTCTCAGATCACCGCGTCCAACCCCAACCCACCTCGCTGTGCCCACTGACCTCATCCCTCAGTGCCACGATGTGCTGTTGCTTTGACTTGGAGGATTGAGCTCATGATATGAAATCCCTAATGGGAGAGTGAAGAGGAGCTCCAGGATGGGAAGGAAGTGCTCCGTGCCATAGTGTTGGCAATTGTCCTGGAGGGAGATGTGATGGGGGACTCTTCCTGGATGCAAGGAAGGGCAGCGTTCTTTGTGATGTGCTGCAAGAGGAGGAATGAGCCTGACCCAGATACATGAAATAACATGGTCCTTGGCAAAGCACCGCAGCAGGGGGGATTTTGCATTCATCAGAAACCCAATTCACAAACAGATGCACATGGACACAACGGCTTCATCACAACCAAATCCAAGTTCCGGAGCCACCAAAGCCACCTTCCCTGTTCCACCAGCAGCCACCTCCATCCAAGTCCTGATGCGATGGGTCCCAGTTGAACGCCTCATCTCCCACTGCCATGGGCTTGTGCCACACCACGCTGCCAAGGTTGTGTTGAGTCCCTCTGCCACTGGGAATGATGGCAGCTGTGGGTTTCTCCTCCAGTGCTCTGCATTAGCCGAAGCCTAGACAAGTCTGCTGGGTGCTTTCCCTGAGCCCCAGAGCTGCCAGCATGGCCCTGGCAGCAGGGAGGTCTCTGATCCCCGTGCCATGTGTGGGACATGCTGGGACAGAGCCTGTCTGGCAGCTGTGGGGCTCCAGGTTCCTGGGCACAGCCTCATGTCCCCACCCTATAGTGGGAAACGTGGGCAGCCAGCAGTGAGCACGCAGCATGCAAAACATGAGCCAGGGAATATCGGGGAAGCCAGGCCAAGAGCAGTGTGGGATGTGAGAGGAATTTGTGTTCCCACCCACAGCTCGCAGCCTGCTGCAGCAGGGATGTCCTGGGTTTCTTCCACGCCTGATCCCAGGGCAGTGGGGCTTCATGGAGCTCCACGTCCTGTCCAGGGAGCAGAGGTCTGCCTGCTTTTCTCCTGGAAGACCATCACAAGGAGGTGAGAGCGCCTTGCCTGGGGAGAGGAGCAGGCAGAGGGCGCGTTTCTATCAAATCATAGAATCACAGGATCAGTAGGGTTGGAAAGAGCACTGAGGTCATCTAGTCCAACCACCAACCCGCCCCACCATGCCCACGGTCACCAGCATCTCCAGCAGCAAACTGGATGGCCACCAGTCCAGTGGGGACCTACTTGAGAGGTGGGACACTCGGTGCATGCAACCAGGGCAGGGCAGGACGAGGAGGAAATGAGCAGCCCCAAAGCTTGTGCGCCCTTAGGGATCATCACCCAGCTGTCCCCAAGGCGTTCCTCAACTCAGTGTGAAGATGTGGGGCTATGCTTGATCCGACGCAGGATCAGGGCCCAGGAAGGAGCATCCTGTGGGGGTCCTGCATCCCTCGGAGCTGTGACAGCTGGAAACCATTGGGATGGTTAACATGGGGACTTCTGGAGGAGCACTGCTTTGGTGAAGCCATGCAGAGGTGCAGCTGAGGGCTTGCTGAGTGCACACCTGCCCACGCAGGGCTGAGCTGGGCTGAGCTCCCCGAGGGCTCCGCTGCCTTAATCTGGAGTGAAAAGGTCGAGGCTTGCTGGGCTCCATTTTTCACCCTGTCCTCTCCCGACCCACAACAGTGCTCTGCAGTGACGGAGAGGAAAACCTTTTGTAGAGCAAGAAGCCCCAGGAGCTCCCCATCCCCAATTGCCCCACAGAGCTCAGCCTGTCCAAATAATTCCACTTCCCCCTTTAAAACTTTTCATCATTTCTCCCCCCTCGATGAGTTGATGTCAACCTTCCCCTGCAGGCAGGTTTGGACTTTTCATAGAACCATAGAAAACAATTGTAGAATCCTTATTAGAGTTGGAAGGGATCTTTTCTTTCTAACCAGGCGAATCAATTAGCGCTCACAGGCGGTCGCTAATAACCACCACGCTCACGTTGCCCTCCGGCTGGCCAGCTTGAGGCTGATGCTGGGCACTGGGCAGCATGTTTGAGAGCTGGAAGAATGAAGCACAACCATGTGGTTGTGAACTGGGGGCAGTGCCAAGCAGGTGCTGGCAGCTGCAGGCACACAGCGTGCGCATCCATGGTGCGCAGGGGTGGGATGTGGATGCAGCCGTGTGGATGCAAAGCAGAAAGCAAGATGCTCCAGCACTGCAAAGCGTGAGCAGAAGAGCACTTCTCTGCTCCAATATGGCACCCATTGGGAATGGAGTTTGCAGGGAGTGCTCCAGCAGGCGCCTGCATGCCGGGTCCCACAGGCTGCGCTAATTGGCATGGAAAGCACTGCTGATTGCTAATGGCTCCGGCTCAGATTTCACCCTCGAGGAGCCCAAAGACTTTTCTGGGTGGGGTGTTGGAGTGCTGTTGGTGTTGGCCTAGTTTGGCTCTTTCAGGTTGGGGATGAAGTTCCTGCAGACAGCAGTGGGATGGAGCTGGGCGGCTGAGCTGCTGTGGGTGCACGGAGGTGTTTGGGGTTTGGGTTCCTTTTGGGGTGCAGGAGTTGGGGTGCAGCCAGCACCCTTATGTCTCCCAGCAGCATACAGCCAGCAGCAGCACTGTAGGGAAGGATGCCCCAACTCCAGATATTGCTGTGCAAAGGGAATTACGAGCTCTCAGCATCACTTCTTCCTCATTGTGTTTCCCATAAAGGGAGGATCCTTCCTCCTGCAGCTGCTCTTGCGGCACCAGTCCGTGTTCCTGCAGGCATTGGGTTCCTCGGGGTGCTCTGGGATGCTGAGGATTTTGGTGCCTCAGGATGTTAAAGCTCCTCGTTGGGCGCTGATGGGAGCCAGAAGAAGCAGACTGATGTGGTCCCACAGCCAGCTTCCAGGCAGTGAAACTCCCGTGGGCTGTGGGATGAGGTCGGTTTCTGGGCCTGGGATGGGCTGGAGCAGCACTGAGCTCATCCCACACCACGCTGTCCAGCTCCATGGAAGCTCCCCCAAAGCACTTTGGTTGGGGTTCATGGGATGCCTGCCTCACCCAACCAGTGCAGGGAAAGAAGATAAGGCTTCAAACCAGCTTTGATGCTGCAGATAGAGGGTGTGAGAAAGTCCTGCAAGCACAATGCCACACTGATGGGCAGCCATTGAGGTAGCATTGCCCACCCCAACATGAGGAGGGGCCCCAAAAATCCCCTATATGCATCATCCCATGCAGGCTGGGCTCTCTGCCCAGCAGCACTGCCACCATGTGGGGTGGCTGTATGGGGACACAAGTGCCACCAGGCTCCTGGGAGCACTGGGCAGGGAGTGGGGAGGGCAATCTTCAGCACCCCATTAGGATTTGGTTTCCCCACATTTCCTGGAGAGCTGCAGGTCTGCTATGCAGTCGGTGGCACCCAGGCATCCTGGGCTCACAGTAGAGCTGCAGAGAGAGCTGTTCTTTTTGCCATCAGCATCCCTGCACTGTGCTGTGCTCCTGCAGAACATGGAGCAAACCCATGTGCTGAGTTCAGGGCAGCCCTGGAAAACATGCCTTAAAATCCTAATTGTGATCTCGGTATCCCTGTGCTCCTCTGACCCACTCAGCACCACATGATCCACGCTGCAAATCACCTGCATCACAAATAATTACAGCCCGGCGCTAATAAGTGAGCAAGAAACCCGTAATTATCCACAGAAGTTATTTGATGATTATTATTTTATTTTAATTAAGAAAAAAAAAAAGAAAGAAAGAAAGAAACACCCCAAACCCACAGGACCTCCATGGGTCTCACCGTGGTGACTCAGGGTGGGGGGGATGAGGGGGGATGGGGCCGGACCCCAGCAATGGCTGTGTAGGGGATGTGGGGCTGTTTCTTCTCAGCAGCTCAGAGCAGCTCAGATGCCCACTGCAGCCTTTCCATTGCCCTCTGCCCAGCGCTGGGATGCTGAAGGATGGTGATGTGGAGACCCACAGCATCCCTTGGGTGGAAGAGTTAATTATCCTTGTAATGAGCAGCATGTGCTCTGTGTTAGGGAGGAAGAGAGGAAGGGAAAGGAAAAGGAAACGGAAAAGGAAAGGAAAAGGAAAAGGAAAAGGAAAAGGAAAAGGAAAAGGAAAAGGAAAAGGAAAAGGAAAAGGAAAAGGAAAAGGAAAAGGAAAAGATAAGTATTTTGAGGTCTGTAGGTGATGGGGGAGAAGTGCAGGTCTTCAGCACTCTGGGAGTGATGTGACTGATTTTATTCTAAGTCAGACTCAGGTCTTACTGAATGCACGTGTGATTTGTTCCATTATTAACAGCTGGGTGTGCTTTACCTGCTGGTACCTGAGGTTGAAACCAGTGGGAGATGTGAGTAAATGCAAAAGGGCTGTTCAGAGTGAGCTGGGAAGGGTGGGAATGTTTCTGTAAGGTCAGGATAGGTCTTGTGGGGCTGTTGTGGCTGCTGCAAGCCAGTTTCTCTTTTGCAAGGCACAGAGATTGCCCTGCAGCATCCTGAAAGGCAGCGTGGTGTGTTCCAGGAGCACAGGGCTGGGAGCGTGGGTGCAGTGAGAGGGGTCTTAAGGGCATTGCAGCCCTCCACCAGACGTGGCACCGTGTGCTGCTCCCTCAGGGGGGCTGTAGGATCCCAGCTGCTGCAGGCTCTCCAAAAGCTGCATCCCATACCAACAGAAGTGGGCATTTCCCTCCTGTGGAAGGCAGTAGGATGGGGTTACACACAGGCACGATGCTGCCAATGCAGCCCATTGCCTCTCCTGTTAGAGCTGTGCACAGGGATGTACACCTGCTTCGGATGCTGATGGTGAAATGGAAGCGCATGGCTGAGCCACCAAACCCCGAAGAGGTGTTGGGCAATGGGTGCTGAGCCAGCACAGCCTGTTCTGGCTGTTCCACGGTTTGCTCAGCACGGGAAATTGGGATCAGGCTGTGAAATTCCAGAGCTCAACGTGAGGTGGTGCAAAGCATCCGCTTCCCATTCCCAGCAGCAGCAAAGGAAGAGAGACCGAAAACCAGCGGCTGAGGGAGGTGCTGGGGAGACCTGGAAAGCACGAAGCCACCAAAGCACAAAAAGAAAAGGTGATGATATCCACGCAGGGAAATTCATCTGTCCCTGCTCATATCTAGAGCTTTGTTTGGAAGAGGGATTCCGATGTTAAAAGGATTTTTTTTTGTTGTATTTTTTCCACCGTAAGAACAGATGTCAGAGGGCGAGCCGTGCCTTACAGCTCTGTTAGTTCCTCTCTGAGCTCCCCAGGCGTGCGGTGCGACTGAAGCATCTTCATTTCCCATTGGTGGGATGTGGATGTTAATGCACACCGGGACCCCCCGGTCCCAACAACGTGCTGGCTGTGAAAAGCAAGGAACGCCCTGACCCAAACGCACCGACACGGGAAGGTGCTCCGAAACACCCAGACGTGGGGCAGCCGGAGGTGATCTCCTCACCCCTAAGGAATGTGACTCGCTGTGTTGACACGGAGCTGCCCTGCTCGCTCCACGCAGTGCCACTCGGTGCCTGCTGGCCCCGGGTCACCTCTGCCACCCGCAGCTCGGCGCAGGGCCCGGGTTGAGGTCGCTGCCGGCGAGGCAGCGTTCCCATAGGAAACTGGGCTGGGGGGCGAGCAGGGGGCCGCGATGGGGCCGCTTGTTTTCCGCATGGATATATGCAATATATTGCAATGATGTGGCTCGGCCGCAACCAGGAAAGCCATCCTCGGGAGCGGTGCTGGAGAGGGATTTGAGATGAGGATGGGGCGCGCGGTCGCTCTAAAGCTGCGATTCTCCCCCACCCACCCTCCGTTTCCCAGCCCTACGGGGGCGGTCGGGCCCGGCCCGGCTCGGCCTCACCTGGAGCGGGCGGGGCGGTGGGGGGTGGTGGGACGGGCAGCAATTCGGTCCCGCCTCTCACCCCCCCAACCCCCCCCGCCCCGCAGCTCCGCCGCCGCCCGCCCGCGCCGCCGCCGTCTCCCCCGCGCCGCCGCCGCCTCCAAGATGCCCGGGCAGCGGTGGGGAGGCTGCCGCAGCCCGCTGGTAAGGGGAAGGGGGCACCGAGATCGCGTGGGGGGCACTGCGGGGAAAAAGAAGGGGGGGTATTCAGCCCCGCCCTGGGTTTTTTAGGGGTTCTTGTAGGATTTATGGTGCTCCGCCATCCGGTTGTAGGGCGGGTGGCTCCGTGCTTCCGTGCCGGCCCTTTTCCCTCGGAACCGTTCCGATGCCTTTTCTAATTTAATTTTTTTTTTGGGGGGGGGGGAGGAAGGGGGGAGTGCCGGTTTTTCCCCGCAGCCGTTCCGCGGGGTTCGGCCGTGAGATCCGCGCTCCCGCTGCCCCCCGACCCGCTGAAGTTGACATGGAAGCTGATGGCGAAAGGAGCTCGGAGCTCTCCCGGCTTCCCCCCCCCCCCAAAAAAAAACAACAAATAAATAAAAAAAAAACCAACGCAGCGGAGCGCGGAGAAATGCGCACCGGGCATCGCGGGCGCTGCGCTGAGCTCCGGGCGGTGCTGCCGGTCCCGAAGGGCAGCGCCGAGTTCTACAAAACGCGCCCCAACGCCGCACGGTGCCCGAACCCGCTGTCCGAACCCGCTGCCTTCCTTTCCCCCCCGGCCCGGTGGGTCCCGCAGCGCTGCGGGGTTTTCGAGATGCGGGAGGCGCTGCCGGGAGGCTGCAGGTGCTCCGTGCTGCGTTCCGGGCTCGGATTTTTTCTTCCTCCGTTTTAAAGAGCGCTCCTCGCTGGGCTGCAAAACGCTGAGAGGGGATTCGGCCGGCACGAAGGGATTTGCGTTCCTCGAGGCCGCCCATGGGAAGTACGCAGGGATGAGGAGGAGGAGGAGGAGGAGGAGGAGGAGGAGGAGGAGGAAGGCTGAAGGAAGCTGCCTTGGCCGGGGCAGGTGC
This sequence comes from Meleagris gallopavo, assembly GCF_905368555.1. Taxonomy (NCBI): domain Eukaryota; kingdom Metazoa; phylum Chordata; class Aves; order Galliformes; family Phasianidae; genus Meleagris; species Meleagris gallopavo. The sequence continues at coordinate 1,711,158 of NC_139412.1, read as the reverse complement.
TGGTGTGGCTCCGGAGCTCCCAGCTGCCGCTCCGGATCCGTGCGTTGCTGTCCGTGTGCCGGCAGGCGGCATGGGATCGTCCCCGGAGCGCGTGAGATGGGTCGGTGACTTTGTGTTGGTTTTGTATCGGGGTCATCTCTCCTTCTGGGGGCTGGGGGGGCCGCGTTCCCAAGCACGCTGTGGGTTTCGCTCAGCAGAGGGGTGGTTGGAAGTGTGGGGTTTTAGGGTTTGGGGGTTTCTCTTTTTGAGCCTCTCGGGTTGGTGCCTGACCCCGGAGCCGTGTCACACCTCGGGTGACAGCTGTGCCGCGTCACTGGAGAGGCCACAACCCCCCAAACCGGTGCTTTGCTGCGCTCCATGCCCAGCTCTTGCCGAATTTCTCCTCCCTTCAACTAATGCAGGCTACGGCCTGCCCCCACCTTGCCTTTTCCCAAGAAGAGGGAATGGCACGGAGGCCAGCGAGAGCCTCCCTTGGCTGTCACCTCCACCCGTATGGTGGCTTTGTGCCCCGGAGGGGTGGCCCTCCATCCCACACCTCCTTCCTGCTCCCCACCTCTCACGGTCCTCGCAGTCACTCTGGCTGCTGGGATGTGCTGAGACAGGGCTGCAGCATGGGGCAGTGGGGTTTGGGGCTGCGGAGGGGTTTCTGGCAGCCCCGTTGGGTTCTGACAGCTCCCCTCCCACACTGCCGGGAGGCACAATAAGTGCCCTTTGTGCCGCTGGACACGCTGCCCTTTCTTAGGAAATGGCCCATTGTGCTGCCTCCAGGCTCCGTCCATCTGTGGGTTCCTCCCCAAGCAGGCAAACCCAGCGTGCCCAAAGGGGCACCTCATTCCTGCCCCCTGCTTGTGCCCACGTCCCTTTCCCTGCGATGCTCGTGGCGTTCAGAGCCGCTGTGCCCAGCATCACACCATCACCCGGTGCGCAGAGCTGGGGCTGCACCAAATGGGGCTGAGTCTGGTGTGTTACAGCAGTGCAGGAGATGCTTTCTGCAGGCCCCACAGCGCAGCACATCGTGGGGTGTCTGCCAGGAGCAGCCCGGCTCGCCGGCTTCCCGTGACGTTGCTCGGGATTGGGAAATGAAAGGGGCACTGTGACTCTGCGGAATACCATTACCATTATTTATTGCTGGAATTTGTGTCTCACAGGGGAATTAATTGCTGGCTCTGTTCATTTGGGTCTCGTTTCTCCAGCCACGCGCTGGGGGGAATGGCCTAGAAATTAAATGTCGTTTGAATATGCAAACTCAGTTCTGAGTTGGTCGACCAAAGTGGGGGAAAAAATGAACTTCAGGCAGAGCTCTTCCTGGAGCTGAGCTGGGGCGTCATAAGCGTCAGCCGGCCCAGGGTCTGCGTGGGAGCAGAGGGAATGTGCACGTGTACATCTGTGTGTGCACAGCGGGAGCTCAGCATCCTGCAGCTCCATGGAGTGAGCTTGGAGGTGGGTCAGGCACCGGCGTGGGCTGCCCTGGGTGGGGATCCATCGGAGCTGATGGGTGCTGCCATCCAATGGGGTTTTGGGGTGGGAGACGTCGTGGTGATGGTGTCCCTCCTCGGGGTGACACCCGGACACTTGAAATCACGGAGCTATGGCAAAGCAAGCAATGGGGGCTACGTTTTTTTAGGGTGGATGCACGGGCCCAGGCCTTTACCTCTGCTTAGCACGTTCCCCCGACTGCTCCCAGCTGTGCGTTGCATCACGGTACAGCTGCAGCATGCTGGGACCTGGCCATGGCTCTGGGTGCCTGCTTGCCTGGTTTTCATTCCCCCTCCCAGGAACACGCTCTGCTTTGTGCTTGGAGCTTTTCCCTGGCTGCAGGGAAGGGCTGGGGGAAGCAAGGAGAGGTCTGTATGCCAAGAAGCCGTGGCTGCTGCCATCCTCTTTTCCTCCGTGGTGATGCCCCGGGGTCACTGATAGCCCCGGAGCTCCCGCTTCCTCCTGGGAAATCTGTTTCTCGATAAGGAGAGGCTCGTTTGTGCTCTTGTTCCATCCTTTCCCATTTCTCCTGGAGAAAGCCTCCCACAGAGGCTGCACAGAGGCAATGAGTCCCCAGGTGTTTGCACGGGGAGTGCCAAATGCAGAGCATGTTGCAGCTCCTGGAAGCCCAGGGCTGACTGGGTGGGATTACTGCTTGCCAGCTGCAGTGAGGGTAAAAGAGCTGTCCTGCTCTGTGACTCGGTTGTGCTTTAGAAGAAGGGAGCCCTGTTGGTTGTGACCATAGGAGCTCATGCTGGGTGCTTCTGGCCCTGTACCTCCGTGTGTGACACGCTCACTTTTTGGTGGCACGTGCTGTGTTGTCCTTTATTCACGTGCTTAATTTTCACCTCTTTTATCGGTTGGCTGAAGCTGTGTGGCAGTGTGTTGGAAGGGGGCTGGGAGGTGATGGAGGTGGGATGCAGCCTGAGCCAGGCTTGATGTGGTGGTAGAGGAGCTTTGAGCCTTCCAGCAAAACCCCCATGCATCCCAGGAGCACCTATGGTCCTGGATTTACCACCAAGCCCCCAAATGACGGGCAGTGGCTGGGCAGCGTCCTCCCCATGGCAGCCCCTGAGCCTGCAGTGGGGCAGCTGCCATATGGGGCTGCGGGCTGAGCCCTGCTGCTGTTCCACCGGCCTGGGTGCCTCTTCCTGAGCTGAGCCCAAAATATCTCCTACCTGCATTGTTCCCGTGCGGGGAATTAGTGCTGATTGCTCCCCATTGTCTGCAGTTCCTGCAGGAAGCCCTGTTTATCTTACCCTCTTGGCCAGGAATGCAGCCCCACGCAGGCAGCACGGATATAACTAAACTTAGACAGAGCTGTACAATGGCCTTTGGATTTCCCAACTCTGTGGCATCTGTCACATCCTGGCGTTGTGGTTTTGGGGCTTCGGATGGGGCTGAGTTGTACGGCCACCAATTAGCAGGGCACAAGGGCACTGCATAGGGGAGGTCTGAGCAGCCCTTTGTGAGTGTGTGCCTGGCACTGAAGAGGGGTGAAGCAGAGCTCAGAGCTGGGCACGCGTTGGGGCTCATTTTGGGATGCACTACAGGGACAGCTGTGAGTTGATGGGCTCAGAGGGGATGGTGGTGCATGGGGTGGGCAGGAGGAGCCCCTTGCCGGGGCCTGGGCTGTTCCCTGTCCCTTCATCTAGTTGGAGAGCTGCTGGCTCCTGTTGGAAATAATAAAGCACAGCAAATCGAGCAGTGAGAAACTTGGAGGAGGAGCTCCGAGGGGGTCTGAGGCTGCATGGTATCCCAGTACAGCATGGGGAAACACATGCAAGCTGGCCAGTGCTCTTTAAGAGCAATCTGTCTTAAGGATGTCCCACAATGAAGGTTCCTTCAGCGCATGCAGGGTCTGAGGGTCCTGGGGAGCCTGGCTGGCTCCATGCTGCGCTGTGTCAGCTTGTAGCAGCTGGATGCAAACATCATCTGTGCTGGGAGACACACAGGAACCCCAAGCTTTGCATCTGGCTCAGTAAGGGAGCTGAGCTTCCGTGGGGCGGCTGCACAGCCGTGTGTCTCTGCACCCCGCACATCTTCATGCAGCATCCATCCCTGGGATGAGAGCTTGCAGCCGTGCCCTCCCCTTGTCCTTGCAGAGCTGGAGCCCTCTGGCTGCTTGCGAGGCTGCAGCGCAGCTCCAGCTGCATTGCTGCTCACGGGGGCTGTGTGCCATGCCCCTGTGCCAGCTCTGTGTGCTGGGGTGCTCCTGCTGGGCTCCGGGCAGGTGGATTTCTTGCTGGTAGGGTCCGGTGTTTCCACCAGGCTGAGCTTTAATTAAAGTGCTGAGAAAGCCAGAGGGATTTGGCTCCCAGGGCAGCTGGGTGCGCTGGGCTGTGAAGGGGAATGGCAGAGAGTGGAGATGGGAGGAGAGCAAACTGCTCTGGGATGGGCAGTGGGGGGACGTGCACAGCTCCATCAGCTGTGGTTGCTGGGCCTGGGTGCTTGCAGGACCTGCACAGATCCCAAATAGCACACTATGAGCTGGAACCTGGTGCTGGGTCTGCACAGATCCCAAATAATGCATTATGGGGCCAGAACCTGGTGCTGGGTCTGCACAGATCCCAAATAATGCATTATGGGGCCAGAACCTGGTGCTGGGTCTGCACAGATCCCAAATAATGCATTATGGGGCCAGAACCTGGTGCTGGGTCTGCACAGATCCCAAATAATGCATTATGGGGCTGGCACCTGGTGCTGGGTCTGCACAGATCCCAAATAATGCATTATGGGGCTGGCACCTGGTGCTGGATCTGCACAGATCCCAAATAGCACATTATGAAGCCGGCACCTGGTGCTGACTCATAGAGCTGCTTGATGAATGGAGATGTGTTACGGTGCTGGAAAGTGTGAGAAAAGGGGAAAATCCCAAAGAAGGCACCTGTGGAAGAATGGGAGCCATGCACAGTGGGGCTGGGCTCCTCCAACACCACCGTGTTGTGTGGGTTGGTGTATTGGGAAAATCCCCTTGCTGGGATGGGGGAACGAGGCACAGCACCCACCTGAGAGGTGATGGTGCAGGGCCTGGCGTTGCTGGGAGCAGCACTTGGGAGGAGGGGGGGAGGTGTACCACCAAAATTAGGGAGCGTGGATGAGCCTGACTGTCGTGGGGCTGGGAGTGAATGTGGGGCTGAGGGCGGCCATGGGGCCAGCTGGGGGTGTTGCTTTTCCTATGGTTTTCTTCCCAGCTCCTTTTCCCAAAGACAACGAAAAGCGCAAAGACGACGGCTGCCCGCGTTTCCTATCCTGCTGTCACGGAGCCAATTAAGGAAAGGGTTGCCATATTTTTATAACTTTTTTTTTTTAGACATAAGGGTGGAACAGCGCGGTGTATTTTGTAAGGCTCGTTCTTGGAAGCGGCGGAGCCCTTCTGGCTGCAGTTATTTCCTTGGGGGGAGAAAAGAAAGAAGAAAAGGAAAGGGGGGTGAGGGGGGAACAAAGGGGAAACTCGTGGTTGATGGGCCTGAAGGGGCTGAGCTCCCCACCTGTGAGCTCTGGAGAGCTGCCCTGGAGAGGAGTGGAGTGGTTTTGCAGTGTGGAGCCCAGAGCTGTCCTTGGGGGTGTGCAGAGCTCCCTTGGGGTGTGGGGAATGGGGGGACCTGACAGAGGGGATGGGGTGCTTTAGTGATCCTCAGTGCAGTTCCCTGCTGCATCCCATGGGGCTGGTGATGCTCTGGGCTGGGCTGCGGGCTGGGATGCTGCTGGTGAGCCAGGCAGGGTGCAGACATGGGGCAGGTCTGCTGTGCTTCCCCTGTCCCCGGGCTGCTGCTTTTCTTGTCTGCCTGCTGGGAAGCAGAGTGGAGGATGCACAGAGCAGCACGTGGGGATATGTGACAGAGTGCTGAGCAGCCACCACGCCTGGAGAGGATGCTGCCCGTCTGCTTTTCTCTCCTGCTTCATTTCAGAGCTGTTTACAGGCAGTCACATCCCAGCCCAGCTGCTCGGTGCTCTTCTATGGCCCGGCTGACCCTTGGACACAATGCTGCGCTGTTTGTAAACCCCCGTTCCCTCCTCAAGTTGTTTTTATTTGAAGGGAGTTAATGACTATCAACAAAGCAGATTTTAATCTGATCGGTTTTTTCCTCGTCCCGAACATCAAAGAGAACATCAAAGTGTGCAGCATGAAAGGCTCCGGAGCGCCTGATGCACGCAGGTGCAGCGCCCACTCTGCACGGCAGCACGGTCTGCAGGGCTCCCTGCTGCCTAAGGGATGCAGTCCTGGAGGAAAACAAAGGTTAATGTGTGAATGGCCAACAGGGCAAAGCAAAGAGGAGCTTTGCATCCTCTCAGCGGAGCCCTGAGCATCGCAGCAAAGCAGGGAGTGAACTCCGTCTCCCAGGAGGTGTGTGGCACCGTGGAGCCTGCGGGAAGATTGCTGCAGCATTTGTGATGCGCGATCAGAACGTTGCTTAGTGTCATGAGCCCCCTGAGCCGGAGCAGGGAGGAGCTGGAGCTGTGTGGAGCAGGACAGGCAGAGTGCTGATGGTGTTTGCTGCTGGGAAGCGCTTGGAGGGCAGGCAGAGCTGTGAGTTGACAGGAGGGGTTGCAGAGAGGTGGGAGGTGCTGCTTGCCCTGGTGAGCTGGCGCGGGGCTGCAGATTGCATCTGGGATCTGTGAGCTCCTGGGTGATGTCTGCCTTCTTTCCTGGGGTAGAGGTGAGCAAAGAGAGGCAAGGTACAGAAGAGACACAACGTGCAGCTTCTCCTGGGTAGCTTCTTCCTGAACTTGTGGCCTGAATTGGAAAGCAAAAGCTGGAAGCTTTTGAGGGCTCCTGGAGGGGTGGGCTTGGGGCTCCATGCACACCCTTTGGGTACCAGCACTGACATCCCATGGGCAGATTCCCTCACAGGTGTCCCCCACGCCACAAATTTCAGCAAGACCCCCCCCCCCCCCCCCCCCCATCCTGCCTTTTCTGTGCATCCTTGGTTGCAGTTTGCATTTTCCACCGTGGAGCATCCCCAGCAGCCGCAGTGCGGGGCTCCCCCAGCCTCTTCCCACCTAATTAAACGCTGCCTCTCATTTGCAGGAGATGTTTCCGGGCTGGTGCCGAGCCTGTGCACTCACATGCTAATTCTGAGCAGGCTCCTCCAGCAGCGTGTTCCTGCACCGCAGGGAAGCAGCGGGGCTGGCTAATTGATTGCAGTTTCGCCAGCGGCACGGGCTGCTCGCCTCTAATACAGAGCAGACCCGGAGGAAGCCCACCGCCGTGCCCCTCCTCGTTAATTAGTCCTCGCTACCGCACACAGCCGTGCCGAAGCTGGAGGAAAGCATGCGGTTTCTCTTGTTAGCACCCGGCGGGCTGTTATTCTCTTCCACGTGCAAGCTTGCATTTTGGGGACACTCAGGCAGTGGCTTGAAAGGAGCTCAGTGCAAGCCTGGAGCTGGTTTTCCCCCAGCTGGAGCTGATTTGGGCATCATTGGCTTAAGGACAGCTGAGGGCTGGGAGTGTGCAGCCTGTAATTTGGCTGCTCTTCCTTCCCTGCTCCTAAAAGTGGGCAGCTGGGAGAGAGCTGGGAGTGCTGGACCTCAGGAACCGCTTTGCTCAGTTCCTGGGATGCAATTCACCTCTTTCCCTTCACCGAAATGAGGAAGGTACCTCATGGCCTGGCTTTGCCCTTGCAAGTGTGGGAAAGCAGCACGGCCCCTGGTTGCTCTCTTTTGGCAGCATGGAATCGTGTGGTTTCTCCCATTTTTGTTTTCGGCTGCACTGTCTGAGTTGTCCTTCCTGGCTGGGGTGGAAGGTGATGGAGAGGCTCCTCCTCCTGCTCCCAGTGCATCTCCCCTCCTGCAGAATTCCCTCACACTGGTACCAGCTGGGGGCTGGACTGGGCAGCATCGGGGTGCAAAGGATCACAGAATCACTCAGGTTGGAAGAGCCTTCTCAGATCCCCAGCCCACCCCACCGTGCCCATCCCCACGTCCCTCAGTGCCACATCCCCATGGCTCTGGGACATCTCTGTGTCACCCCACCGCTCCCTGGGCAGCTGTGCTGTGCATCACTGCTCTTTGGAGTTTTTCTTCATCCCCAACCTGACCATCTCCTGGTGCAACTTAATGCCATCACCTCTCCTCCTATCATAGCTATCTGGGAACAACAACTACGAGACTGACACCTCTGGGTGACCCCAATGTTCCCTGGGCAGCTGTGCTGTGCATCACTGCTCTTTTGGGGAAGGATTTTTTCCTAAAGAGCCACAAAGCTGTGCAGATTCAGCTGTTGGTGACCTCCCGGTGGGAAGGAGCTGCCCGGCTTTGTTTCTCACATCAAACCTCTGCTCTCCCCCCGGCAGGTCACAGACCAGCTTCCCGGGGTTTTGACGCTGGATTGGGATCGTTTTAACTAAAGATGGAAACACTGGAGTCCGAATTGACCTGCCCAATCTGTCTGGAGTTATTCGAAGATCCTCTGCTTCTGCCCTGCGCCCACAGCCTGTGCTTCAGCTGCGCCCACCGCATCCTGCTGTCCGGCTGCTCCTCCGGCGAGAGCATCGAGCCCCTCAGCGCCTTCCAGTGCCCCACCTGCCGCTATGTCATCTCCCTCAACCACCGTGGCCTGGAGGGCCTCAAGAGGAATGTGACGCTGCAAAACATCATCGACCGCTTCCAGAAGGCGTCGCTCAGCAGCCCCAACTCCCCCAGCGAGAGCCGCCGCGATCGGCCCTACCGCCCCAACCCCACCATGTCGGTGGGCGGCGAGAGGATCGCCTGCCAGTTCTGTGAGCAGGACCCGCCGAGGGATGCTGTCAAGACGTGCATCACCTGCGAGGTGTCCTACTGTGACCGCTGCCTGCGGGCCACGCACCCCAACAAGAAGCCCTTCACCAGCCACCGGCTGGTGGAACCCGTGCCCGACGCGCACTTCCGAGGTCTCACCTGCCTGGAGCACGAGAATGAGAAGGTGAACATGTACTGCGTGGCTGATGACCAGCTCATCTGTGCCTTATGTAAACTGGTGGGGCGGCACCGGGATCACCAAGTGGCGTCGCTCAGCGATCGCTTCGAGAAGCTCAAGGTAAGGGTATGCGGTGGCTGGGGTGTGCTGGGGACCCGCGTGGCGTCTGTGAGGTGGGAGTTGGAGCTTTTGGGCTCCTTCAGGTTCTGCGTTTCCAGGGTTGCTTTGCTGGTGAGAGGCTCTGCAGCTCATCGGCTTCCTTGGATGTGGATGGAGAGAGTGGGGAGCGTGCCTGTGCTCAGCAAATGGCTCGGAAATAGGAGCGCTCTGTTGGCATCGCTGGCCGGAAAAAGGATGTGGCTTAGCAGCGGGTTCCCCACGACAAAACGTCATGCTTAGATGAGAGATGAGATGGAGCTGAGGGGATCCTCGCTGCAAGAAAGACACTGAGGCACTGGAGTGTGCCCAGAGAAGGGCAAGGAGCTGCGAGGGTCTGGAGCACCAGCCCTATGGGGAGTGGCTGAGGGAGCTGGGATCGTTCAGTTTGGAGAAGAGGAGGCTCGGGAGGGAGCTCGTGGTTCTCTCCATCTCCCCAGAAGGAGGTTGTGGTGGTGTGTGGTCAGTCACATCGTTGTTCCCAGATAGCTATGACAGAATGAGAGGTGATGGCATTAAGTTGCACCAGGAGATGGTCAGGTTGGATGTTAGGAAAAACTCCAAAGAGCAATGATGCACAGCTGCCCAGGGAGTGGTGGGATCACCGTTCCTGGAGGTGCTCCAGAACTCTGGGGATGTGACACCGAGGGACGTGGGGATGGGCATGGTGGGGTGGGCTGGGACTTGATGGCTTGGACTTGGTGATTTTGAGCTCTTTTCTGACCTGAACGATTTTGTGATGGAGGCAGAAGGAGGCAGGGATGGAGCTTCCCCTCTCCTGCCCCAGCATCCCAAACTGCTCCTCTGTCCTTTGGCCTCCTGCAGGACATCTGGCAGTGAGCAGTGCCACCTCCAGCGCGGCATTGTCCCACCCTCATACCCACGAGCTGCAGAAAGGGTAGTTTTGCAGTAGTTTTCCAGACCTCCTCACTTCACCCTGTGCCTCGTATCGATCCAAAGTGAATCCCTGCTTCCCTGCTCACAGAGAGCAAACTTCAGGCAGCCCTCTGGGGTGCTGCGAGCTTCATTTCTATGCAGCGCCTGTGCTGGAGCTGGATACCATGTGAACCCGTGTGGATGATGTTTGACCTATATAAAGTTAGAAATCCCTCTCTGTCCCCCATGTGTTCTCTGTGAGTCTACAAAATGGCCTAAATTCTCTCTCTTTTTTTAATATAGAAAAAAACAGAACTGGTCCCATCTGGGGTCACAACGATGGGGCTGCGCCTGCGGTTGCGTTCCAGTTGCAACCCTTCTCCAGCACTTCTTCCTCAGTCCCTTCTCCCGTAATGTTCTGGGCTTGTGCTGCCCCAGAAGTGCTTTTCTTGGCTCATTCCCTCGTTAATCCCTCAGACAACATCGATTTTTCTGCTCTCGCGTTTCCTGAGGGCAGAAGAAATACTTCCATCACTTGCAAAAATGGAGATGACTTCTTCCGTGCGCTCTGGGTTGATTAGAAAAGGGAAGAACAAAGCTTTCTCTCCAGGCATCCGTCTTCCTAGACGGAGAGTTTCCCACGAGCTGCTTCCCAGGCAGGTTTCCCACCTGCCCTTCCCAGAACCTCCCAGCTCTGTGCTGGTGACACAGCCCCTCGATGTGCCTCACCTCCATGTCCCCCCTCTCAGCGCCAGCGCAGCGTTCCTCGTTTCAGAACATTCTTTTTCCATGAGGAAACGTCTCAATTAGCAAATTGGAAACCTTAGAAAGGAAGGTCCGTGGATGTTTGCGTGCAATAGGACCCTGGGACAGGAGTTAAAGCCCTTTTAATATTTCCCCATCGTGTCGGCGAGCCAAGCAGGCTCATGTGAAGGCAAAAGCCCTGACAAGCTAAGCTGCCGCTCCAACCAAATCTGTACACGTTGCCAGAACACCTCCCCTCCATGTTTAAATAACAGTCTTAAGTGATTTTGGATGAGGAGGGAAGCTCTCCTCTGCTATAAACATTCCCCTGTGCTGCTCATCCAGCATGGGTGGATTCCTTGCTCCCTGGCAGAGAAGCAGCTCTGCTGGCACGGTGCTCCAGCAGCCTCCTGTTCCCCCTTTCCCTCTCGCAGGTGGGAATTGCCCAGGTGAGGAGTGCTTGGGGATGGATGTGGGATGTGAGCATCCAGCCAGGGCTGCGGGATGACTCCAGGGTAACCCTCCTCCAGCAGAAAGTTTCCTTCCCTAAGGCAGGCTGGTGAATCGCTGCTTTGCCCCTTGCAGTGCGAGGAGGGAATGGAAGAACTGCGTTTTGAAATGCAAAGCTGCGTCTCTGCCTGCTCAGCCGAGCTAAGAGGGATGAGGGTTTTGCTGCCTGTGTGAATGCCAAATGAACTGCAGTGCAAGCTCCGTCCACGCTGGCAGAAATGCCTCATCCGAGTTGCACTCTGCTGGGGCCTCAGATAAATCTCAGAGTGTAATGGACTGCAAAGCATGGAAAATCAAACTCTGCTGACCACTGCTTCTGCGTTGCTCTAAGCACGCTGACACTCAATGGTTGGTTTTGAAACTAAGCGATGCGTGGTGGAAACTTCTTCCTTTTGTTGCTCTTTGCTCTGTAGTTGCTGCAGGGCTCTGGTTGACATGGCATGGCTGCAGTGTGCTTATCAGTGCGCAGCCCCTGGCTGGGCAGCAGCTGTGCTTCTCTTGTGCTCTTCTTTGGGTGCCTCGTCCCAACACCACAGGATCGATCCTGAGCCAAGCTTTGACACCGCAGTCAATCTTTGCAGCTGCCTTTAGTCCTCATCTGCTCACAGCCTCAGCCTACAGCCCTGACCGTGGTTGGGCCCATTGCTTTTTATGGAAATGCTTGTGTTCCTTTGCCCACCCGATGCTCTGCAGCCCAACAGGAGCTGCCCTGCAGCCCCGCTGCCCACAGCTTTCATCGTGCTGCTCCAGCTAGCAATGCCTTCCAGATTTATTATTATTATTATCTGTGTGATGGAAACTTGGAGCTAGTGACTATAATTTGTCCAAAGCACCGTGCATTCTGCAGACCTCTTTGGTGAGGGTTCTTTGTTGGATCCCAAAGTACTGCAGTTCTGCATGCTGAAGCCAGGACCTGGGCATCTCCAAACTGCCCACGTGCCATTGAAAGGCAATTTAGGACCCACCTCTACTCCCTTTAAGGTGTGTTCTGTTTCTATTATTCCATGCATCCCCAACTCTGCATGTTTACACCACACTGCTTGCCCAAGGCGCATTGCTTTCGGGTGCTGTTCTTGCTCCACCAGTTTGTGGAAGGCATCTCTCTGCCCTGCCTCCTCCTGCAGCTCTCCCTGCACACAGCTCTGCTCCCAGCAGATGGGCAGCATTGCACACACGGGATGCTGTGAGTGGCCCAAACCTGCAGGCTCCCTGCCGACTTCCCCATGGCGTTAGGGATGGGAGCAGCCCACCTGCTCACCTCGCCGGCTGTAAAATCAGCACTAAAAATGAAATTAAAAGCAGGGTTGGGGGGGTAACAGCATGCAGGGTTTGCTCTGGAGGTTCTACAGCAGAAGGAGTTTGCAGGAAAAGGGGTTTTGTGCCATCAGTAATGCACTGCTTTGCTTCTCCTTCTGCCCCACTCCTTTTGCAGGAGCTGGGACAGCTCTCATTGCTGCTGCTGAGATTTCTATCGATCGACATGCTGGAAATAGCCCCAAAAATTCAAATAAAGTAACGCTTTCATTCCTGCTCTTTGCTCCAAGAGGAGCAGTAAGCCATCTCCCACCACGCTTTGTGCCTCCGGTGCGTTCTGAGCGTGACTGAAGCTGGAGAAATGTACTGAATAAGTCCCTGTGCTGCACAACTGATGTGCAGGGCAGTGATGGGCACCACGGGGCCCTTCAGAGGGCGGTGGGATGGGAGGAGTGAGGGCAAGGAGCCTCTCCTTGGTGCTGAGCGTGGGGCTTCTGTGCCTGGGGACTGAGGGACGTGTTCTCTCTTGCACGGTGTGACTCAATGAGATTGCTGCTTCATTATGATTTACTGTACTGCCATGGGGCTAAACTGCATTTTGTGTGCGTGTGGTTTTGTTTTTTAATTCTCCTTTTCCCACACGCATACAGGAGCTGAGAGCAGGGTCATTGCTGGCACTGCTGTGACTCCTGGCAGGGCGCAGGGAGATGTCACTGGCACAGATGCACGAGCTCTGGTGCACTGTGTGCATGCAGCACTGGGCTGTTCCCACAGAGGCAGCTCTGCTTGGGTTGCTTTTCTCCAGGTCCAGGCTGGAGATGGAGATGCAAAGCCTTGTGATTGGCTTTTTTTGGCACGTGAGATGCCAGAGTGATTTTCTGGTGTGATGAAGATGTGGGCTTAGGGTCTCTCTTGAGCAAATGGTCATTTCCTATTGCATCCAGCTGGGGCACCTGCATCCGTGCCAGTGTGGTGGTGCTTGGATTTGCTAAAAACAGCCATGTGGTGTGTGCTGCAGGCACGTGCTTACCTATGGAGCATGGGTTGCATGAAGATGCAAAGCTTTCCTGTCCTCTTTATCCTGCAGTGGGAAAAGGGATCAGTGTGTGCCCTCGTGTCTGGTGTAGCTCCCAGTCTGCAGCAATGGTCGCTCTTTCTCTGATCCTCTGTGGGTCAGAAGGATCAGGAATCAGCACTGAGTGCTGGATGCCTTGGTTTCCCTCCCAGAGATCCCATTTATGGACAGGGGGTTGGATTTTTTAGTGAGTTATTGTGAATGAAATGAGTGAAAGAGTGGTCAGGCAGTGGAATGGGCTGCCCAGGGAGGTGGTCACCAACCCTGGAGGTGTTCAAGGAACATTTGGATTTTGTGTTGAGGGATATGGTTTAGTGAGAACTATTGGTGATAGGTGGATGGTTGGACTGGATGGTCTTGTAGGTCTTTTCCAGCCTTGGTGTTTCTGTGATTCTGCGATTGATGCTCCTTCCCTGGAAGCACTCAAGGCCAGGCTGGGTGCATGGGGCTGTGAGCATTGGCAATTAGTTGTGTGGGAGCAGGATGAGAGGTGACGGCCGTAAGTTGCACCATGGGAGGGTTGGGTTGGATATTGGGAAATGTTTCTTTTCCAAAATAGCAGCGATGCAGCAGCACAGACTGCACAGGGAGTGATGGGGTCACCTGGAGCTACTCCAGAACAGTGGGGATGTGGCACTGAGGGTGGTGGTGAAGAGCATGATGGGGTGGGTTGGGGATCTGAGAGGGCTTTTCCAGCCTTAACGATTCTATGATTACTAATTGGTGGGGAAGCCCCTCTCAGGCCCCATGCACAGGCTGGGGGGTATGGAACGTGCAGAATTTCCTGCTCAAAGGGGCTTTGCCAGGCAAAGATTTGAGCAGGAAGCACGTTGCATCTCCAGTTACACAACGTCTTCCCTTGGCAAAACGTTGGGTTTATGGCCTTTGGGGAATGCTTTCTTGCTCAAACCCCCAACATTCTTGGTGTTTGATGTGCGCCAATGGGCTTGTGGGAGGAGAGCCATGGAAAGCAGGATGGTATTGGAAAACACGCATCCTGCTCATGAGTAATGGGGTGGATGGCAGCCATGGCCCCCAGGTCAAGCAGCAGCTTGGGGCTCTGGGGTGCCCACTCTAGGGGCTGTCCCTCCCCTTGGGTCTCAGTCCTCCTGCTGTTCTGCACAGCTCTGTCGAGTTGCTTTGCACCCGGAATGATGATCAAGCACTGCAAAAATAATAAAAGCAATAATAATAAAGAAAGGGATTTAAGTGCATGCAACGTCCAGCATTGGCTTTGGCTGCCTCCTGTTCTGGGTGGGGGCATGGTGTCTGTCAAACAGGCTTACGTGGGAGATGATGAGTTGAGCAGTTCAATTTTCTATTTCTGGACGAGGGGAATAATCTCTAATACATAATACTTCTTCCTCGCTGGAACAAGTCTGTGCCAGTCCTCGAGCTGCAGCCCTGCAGTTTTTCAAGCCAGTTTTGGTTCCCATCAGCCCTAATCTTCGTTGCATCCAGCCCTTGTCATGGGATGGAACAGCTTTTTATTTTCCTCTTGTCAACAGATTTATTAGCAGTTCAGCTGCTTTCATGCTACAGTTTTCTTTCTAACATCTCTCTGGAGGCTTCAGACTGGAGTTCCCCATTGCCGCTCCTCGGTTCCCACTTAGCGCAGCTTTTCCTCTCCTGCTGCTGCTCTGCAGTCCAAACTCTTGCAGGGCAAACTCAACGCGGGCGTTTTCCTCCCCGGCACAGCACGTCTGTTTCCTGAAACAACTGCAAGCTGTTCTCATTTTCAAGGCTTCTGTCTGACGGTGGCTGCAGGGCTGTGGGGCTGAGCTTCCGCTGCTTTGGTTCTGCCTGAATAGCTTTGCTTGGGAAAATGAGAGTGGGCCCACCTTCCAAACGAAGCATGCCCGCCTGGAGGTTGCCTGGGCTTTGCCCAAAGGTGGGACATTACCCCCAGCTGGTTTATCTTGTCTGTTTTCTTGGCTATTTTGCTGCCTTTTCCCCAAAACTCACGGCACCGACCCCATGGCATCGCCTTCAGCTTTCCATTCCTGGTTATGGTTCCTGCCATTCCTGCCCCGCGTGGATGCTGCTTATTATTCAGGATGTGTTTCGTTCTGGGCCCTCATGAATATGCAGAGCGTTGCATTAGCACGGCTCGCTTCGTTAGGCTGGGGAAGGCAGTGCTCCTGTTGGCTGCGCTCAGCTGTTCCCCGCGCATCCGCTCGCTCAGAGGACGCGTCCTGGGAGTTTCAGGGTCTTTCAGTAATTTGGAGGCTGGGTGATGTGCACTCAGAGAGATGGCGTGGGGATTTCTGAGCAGGCTCGAAGTCACGCTCTGGGATGCTGCATATTGCTGTTGTTATCACATTAAGCCCTTAAATAGGCGTGCAGGTGTTATTAGTGATTTTACCGTGACGGCTGGCATGTTGCTTTTTGGGTTTGTTTGTTTCGAGGAAAAAAACTGATTGTAGTATCCTATCAGCGTCATGGGCCTTGTGTAGAAACTCATGGACCGTAGCAGGGTGTGTGCTGATCAAAACCCCTCTGTGCTGGGACTGGAAAAGGACCTCAGGACCACGAGGTCGGAGAGCTGCAGAGCTCCTGCTCTTTTCTTTCCTGCAGGGCCGCGCTTCCAGTTTTGCCTTTCTGCACTCACCTTGTTTTGCTCGTTCCAAGGAGATGTGGAAAGCAGAACCTCTTGGGCTGGCTTCCAGGCCTACAAAATCTTGCACCCTGTTGCTTTGCAGAGCTCCTGTTTCGTGGGTGGCTGCAGTGGGAGAGCCCTGTCCTCATGGGGTGTCCTGGCTGCGTGGTGCGGGGTGACAGCATTGGGTTGGCACCGTGCTGTTCTGCAGCATGGAGCAAAATGGTCACCACATGTGAAGAGCAGAGATATTTCTGATCAGCTCCATTTCTATGCACTGGGGGTCCCTCCAGATCCTCCCAGTTGCATTCCTTTAATATGGGATGTGGTCCTGCCCGAATAGTGCTCCTGGGATGGGATATCTGGTGCCATCGCCGCTGTCCCATCAGCCTGGGGCAAGCAGAGCTTCCCTCACCATGCCCTGTGGGTACACCCGGTATACAGCAGCAAGGGGTGTGCTGGAGCATTAAATGTTCTTAGCAATACATGATTTTTCCCTCTGGGAAAGCTGTTGGGAGCCCCCCATGCTCGTATGGGCATTGCTGATTTATGGGGTGCACCCATGGGCTGTGCGCAGGAAGGCGTGTGTCCTGCACGGCGTGCCAAAGCAATAAATCCAGATTCCTTCCGTGCTGCTCGGATGGAAGGGGCTTTTGGGAACCGAACATCTGGCATTTGGAGAGGTCCAAGAGCAAACGTGCATGGGATGTCCTTCTGTGTGTGCTGTTTAATGGGGATGGCTTGGAAATAAAGGTCAGGGGCGAAAGAGCGCTGCGCTGCAGCTCTGCGTCCTGGGTTTGTGGTGGAGAGAGCTGAGGAGATCCAAAGTCTGATGGAATAAGCCTCAAGAAATGACCCCCATTGGCCTCCTGGGAATGAATTCTGTCCTGTCCGTGCGCTGATGAAGGGGATGTTTTAATGAGCTTCAGGGTAGCAGGGTAAAGGGTGTCTGCAGCGCGGTGTTAACAAGACGGAAAGCTCTTTGCAATGCGGGTTGGTAAAAGCTCGTCTTAAAATAACTGACCCTGAGTACTTCCATACTGCTGCAGTGCTGGGAGAGCGGGGTTGGGATTAGCAGTGGGTGGAGGCTGCTGGGTTTATTGGGTGTGAAAGAGGAGAGCTGGACCTCCTTAGGCAGCGGCGGCAGGCAGCGCTTCGGGCAGTGCTGGGGAAGCTGGAGTTCTGCAGTGGGGTCTGGAGATGCTCTATGGGCCCACAACTCGCTGAAACCCTCAGGGTGCTCCGCAGGTCCCCATTTCTTTCCAGCCACACGTAGCTTCTGCAAAAATTTCTTACCAGAAGCTCTTGGTTCCTCCATGGGAACCCAAGCGAGTTGGGAAACAGAGCTTAGAGATAGCACTGGGGGGAACAGAGAAACCAGGATGCAAGGTGTTCAGCCTGCCTAGGGTTGTGCCTGCAGCCTGAACACTGACAGCTGTGAGGTGAGGACAGGTGAAAGGGAATTTCTGTGCCTATGGGATGCAGAGGTGCAGCACCATCCATCCCTTTGAACGTGATGCTCACAAGGCTTGGGTGCAGTTCTCTCATGGAAATAAAACCCCAAAAAAACCCTGGCCAGTTGGCTAGGCATACAGTACAAGCCAGCTGGCAGAAGCAGTGCTGGACTGCCAGCATAGGGCTGGTTTCTGGGCTGGTTCCCTGCAGCTGACCTGGAAGCAGTCGTGCAGGAGCTGTTCGTGCAGCTGAAGTGGGCTCCCAGGGAGCAGTGCTGGCTCAGCTGTTTCCCCATGTGGTGCTTTGAGCCGACGAGCAGAGGGGCTGTGAAGTCTTCACCTCCACAGAACATGAGCTGGGGATCAGGGGATGCTGTCAGGGCTACTCGTGGCTGTGGGATTTGGGTCATCCCTTGAGCAGACAGGGCTGGGCTCCGGGAGACCTGCCCTCCCCAAAGCCTCTGTTGCCTTTGGAAACTTTTGAGCTGGGGGAAGGACTCACTCATTGCCTAGATGGATTTGTTTCGCTTCTTAAAGCTGTAGGTTTGGGTGCTGTTGCAGTCCCCATATCTTTGTGTGCCAGCTGGACGCTGCAGCCCCCAAATTGTGGCTCAGCCTTAAGCCTTGCATAGAGTTGTACCATGGTTTGGCTTGGAAGGGACTGGCGCTGAGGGCAGCTCCATCTGCAGGGCAGTGGGGTCTTCTGAGCTCTCAGGAGAAGGGAAGACCTATTGATTCCCTTGACCTGCCTTTCAGATGGAGCTGTCAGCACTGGGGCAAAACGTGATGTGCTGTTAATGATTTGCTGTCTCAACTCTTTGTCTCAGCATCAGCTCGCTCACCTTTCTGGAGGTGAGGCACAGAGGCCACAGCACTGGGAGGGCACTGGGCAGGCACTGGGGGGCAGGATGCTGTCTGCAGCTTTGGATCACTTGCCAGCTCCAGAAAACAGCAAGAAATGGCACAGAGGGGCTGCGTGGGTGATCTTTGGGGTGCTCTCCATCCAGGTGTCTCCAGGCAGCATTAAACCCAGTGTTCTCTTAGCACACAGTCGCACAGCCTTTCTGTTCCTCGTGGGGTTTTGGCATTCCTGGTGCTCCCCTGACTGCATCACAGCACATCCCTCCCCAGCAGAGGAACAACTTGTGCTCATGGGCTCATTTCTGCGTAGCAGAGGGAGATGAGGCACGTGCCCTGGGGATTTGTCTGTGCACATCATGCTGCCTCTGCTTGCTAATACAGGGCCAGCTGAGATGCCCTCACACCCAGAGCTTGGGGTGGCACAGCCCCATGGGGGGCAGCTCAGCTGTGCCAGGAGGGCTCTGAGCCCATTCACCCTCCCACCTAACAGTGCTCCTTTCTCAAAGCTGCGATTTTTGTTTTTATTTTTTCATTTGACAGTGTTCCGTGTCTGCCTCAGCAGGAAATATGTTTGGGACCAGTTGGGAAACAGAAGGGGAAAAAAAGAAAAATGTACCAGAAGGCTTTTGTTTCTTTGATCTATTTCTTCATATTTTTTATCCTCACAGAAGCACGGAGAGGAGAAGTGCTCTCCTGCAATGTGCTTGCTGTGCTCTGGGCAGCAGAGGATGGCACCAGCTGTGCTTTGGGGCTGAGCTTTGGTTCTAGGCAGATGTTGAGGTCTTCCAATCAGGCTTAATTAGTGCCCCACACACGTGTGTTGGTGCCACACAGCGGCCCATGGGACAGTAAATCACTGCGCTTCTGCAGGGGCGCCCCAGCATCTCACTGTTTATCTCAATGGGAAGCTTGCAGTGTGGAAGTGGCTGCTCCTGCTCTCTCCCTCTGCTCGTGGTATGGGATGGTTTATCCTGAAGCTGCTCTCCGTGCCATCCCATACACCCAAACCCAACGTGCTGCTGTTGCACCCACCTGGCACAGAGCGGCCGGTGCTGCAGGATGTGCTGATGGCAATGCAAAGCAGACGCAGAGCGAGGCTCTTGCTGTCCAGACAGCTGCTGGCACCATCCAGAAGGGGTTTGCAGCTCTGGGTTTTGCTGCTTTGGGTCTCCCCTTTGCTGCTGCACAAGCACAATTGCTCCGGAGTGGCTCCGGGTGAATTTCTCAGCTTGAAGAGCTGCTGAGCTGAAAGCCATGACGTACCCATGCCTTCCCAGGGGCTATTTTGGGCACAGGCTCTCCCTCTGGGCTTTGCTTGAGCTTCAGAGCTCAGCACTCAGCTGAAATGCTGCATCTTGCAGCAGAAGGCATTCCTGGGATCGCAGGGATTCCAGAAGGCATTGTGGGATCGCAGTCGTCATCCTCACTCCCAGCCTGCCATCCCCTCCACTCCCTGTTTGCATCCCGTATTCTCATGCTTTATCTGCTTATCCCCAAATTTGCCCATTTATTCCCACGTTTCAGCCATTCTTGCAGCTTCTTCGCAGATCCTGGCTGGAAGGCACATCCCACAGAGAGCAGTGTTTGCTGAGAGCTCGAGTGAGGGGCTTTGCAGGGCAGCACCCCACTGCCACAAGCAATGCCTTTCTTGGTATTTTTGGAAACAGGGCCATTTGTTGAATGTAGAGGTGTAAGGGGACAGTGCTACGCACAGGGCCAGGCCTGGGGGTGACAACAGCTGTTGGGTTTGTGCGCTTTGGCCCCTTTCCTTTACTCCTAAAGGAGCCTCTCCCCTCAGAAAAACAAAGCGCCAGCTGCAGTGAGAATAGGGCAAAATGGGTTTTTGGGTCTCCCTTGTAAGTTATCTTTGTTTAACCCTGGGTAATCCTTCCTGGGCCAGCTGAGGGCTGTGTCACACCTCCAGCATCCGCCGGTGCGGGTTATTTAGTGCTCAGTGGCTGCTTCTCAGAACATTGTACAACATCTCCAGTGAAGGATCCAAATAAAATGCTAATTGCTCTGGTTTCAATGCCCGTGACAAGGCCTCTCATGGAAGATATATGTTTGCAGACATCCTTGCCAACACATATATTAGCGGCGTCAGAGGGAACAAAAAGTTCCCCTTAGCAAAGATGAGCTTGGTCAAGCAAGATGAGGGGACCGGGGGGAGAAACGGAGGAGAGAAAAGGAAACCAGAGAAAGGTTTTCTCTTTGTGGAGGCCTCTGCCAGGAAGATCAATGTGGTGGTTTTGTTATTGTGCCTCGGCACCGCTGCATTTTGAAAGGAGCCTTTGGAGCCGCTTGGGAATGTGCAGGAAGGGAGCTGGGAGGGGGCAGGGAGCGCACGGGCCGTGCCAACACTGCCTTAACATAATGCGCTGCTATGTGGCTTGGGGTGGGGTGTAGCTGTGGCCCCCAGCCCCAATCCCACCGATGTCCCACTGCAGCCATCCCTCTGGTTAGGATCTGCCCTGCGCCAGTGCCAGGCAGAGCTCCTGCACTCCCACCCCTCACAAAAGCAGTGCTTCCAGTGGGCTTTCTGCTCGTGCTGTTCGATGGAAGAGTGTCCTATCTTTCAAAAAGGATTTAAAAGAAAAAGAAAGCCTTAAAACTTTGGGGTTTGTAGGTTTAGGGACTGGAAACAGCCAGTGTTGGAATTCCAGTTAACCACAATGTTCTGTCTCCATCTCCATGCAGGAAGGCTATGGGTGGCCCTGTGCCTTCTCCCACCAGGGAATTCTGGGCCTCTGTGGATTGGGGGGCTCGTGGTTCAGCCCAGAGGACAGCAAGGGACTGGCCATCAGCACAGGCAGCTCAGGGAAGCACAGCCCAGGGATGAGCAGTGAGATGGATGAAGCTGGGGCTGCATTATGCAGAACTTGAGACTGGGCTCCGTGCTGCAGGCTCGCAGCAAGCAACCAGCAGTAAGCAGGGAGCAGCACGGAGCCTTTGTTTGTTTTCTGAAGCGCTCGGTGTTTTGCAGCCAGCCTCGTGACCGGCCCAGCTCTGACTCACAGCTTGGCACCCGCTGCATCCGAACGCTGTCTGCCCGTCCATCCACTGCGAGCAAAGCGTGAGCTTTGGGCTGTGGTGCTGTGCTCCCCGCTCTGCCCTGCTCTGGTTTTCCAAAGGAAGCGTTCCCTGGATTGCAGCGATCTGCAGCTTGCTAGAGATCAACTCTAGGAGCAGCTAAGTTTGCAGAGGGTGATGCTGCGGGATGCAGCAGGAGTGCAGTGCTGTGATTTGCATTCTGCCCAGTGCAGCTACGTGTCAGCTCAGCAAAAACAAAGGGAGGTGCTGTCATTTGCTTTCTATTCATTTCCACCCAGGCCTGGTTTTCATTGAAACGATAGGAGCCAAGCAGCGCTGGAAAAACATCCCTCTTGAAGCTGCCGACTCGCCAAGCAATAAAAAAAAAGTCTGTTTTTGAGCTGGTGTGTCCTGCAGAACAAGCAGGGCGTGCTCCGTGCCGTGCTGCCTGCAGCAGAGCATTGCAGCACGCTCAGCAGCTGCAGCTCAGGGCTGCACTAAGCCTGCCGTGCCATCCCAGCAGAACTCTTGGGAATGAGCTGGAGGAAGGCAGAGGTCATTGCTTTGCAAACAGAGGGAGACAGAAGTTGGGTTTCCAAAGGAAATAACTGAGATTTTGGAGGCAGTGCATAGGGCTGGTGTGGAGTCAGCAGTTTGAGCACCAGCCCTGTGCTTTCCTGGTGGTGCCCACCCTCACATCCCGTGCGTTGTGTGGGAGTTTGTGGGGTTTTTTTGTTGGCTTTAGCGTTTCGTTGGCTTTTGCAGCCTCAAAATGGAAAAAAAAAAAAAAAGAAAAAAGCAGCAGAGGTAAAAGGCATGCAAAAGGCACAGGGTTCTCTGCTGCTCTGTCTGCGCAAGGAGTTAAAGAAGTCAGTTTGCCCCGAGGCTGAGTTTGTGCTGTGAGTCTATCTCAACATCTCCCTCTCCGGTTTAACAGTCTCGCTGCGGCGGAGCGTAAGCAACAGATCAGCCAAAATCAGCCCATCCCGCTCGGCGCTGTGTCTGCTTCCAAGAGAAACCCGAGGGTTCTCCTCTTCCTTTGCAAGCAGCAGGACAGGAGCTGCTGCTGGCTTTCCCATGGCTGTGGCCCCAGCAACCAGGTGCTGGGTGGAGGCCGGAGCATCCCCACAAGCACACTGCTGGAGCATTCCCAAGCCAGCGCAGCTGGAGCAGTCCTGCTGGAGAGGGATAGAGCGCACGGTGAATCCCCCAAGAATCCTGACCGTGGCTTTCACGCGCTGAGGAGGTGGAAAAGTTTCCCTGTGCAGCTCACAAGGAGGAATTTGGGCTGCGTTGCTCCTTCCTTGGTGAATGCCTGATGTCAGGGCTGCGCGGTGAAGCAGAGAAGCGAAAACGCTTCCCTGTAAGCACTTACAGCACGTCTCACTGTTTGTCTTCAGGTTATTAAAAGAGGAGGCAGTTGGCTCTGTTTCCTTCCAACGAGCTGTTCAATAGAGCGATTTAAATCTAAAGCAAACACAAGTGTGAGGGCTGAGCGGTGACAGAGGCTCTGAGAACATCCCAGCCGCCCTCGGGGTGTTGGAGCGCGCTGAGATTGGGGGCTGCACTGCTCAGCACTGGGTTTGCCGTGCAGCCTTACTGCCCTGGGCTCTGGCTCTGCTGCAGCACTGCTGGAGGGAGCGAGGCTCCGGTGCAGCAGGCATTGGGGTGCAAGGGGAGGATGGTGCATGGGGAAGATGGTGCGTGGAAGAGGTGGTGCAAGGGGAGTTGTGTCAGGTGCAAAGGAAGGACAGTGCGGGTTGAGGATGGTGCGTGGAGAAGATGGGATGTGGAGTTCTCTCCAGTGCATGGGGAGGACTGTGCAAGGGGAGGATGGTGCCTGGAGAAGATAGTGATTGGGGAAAACTGTGCTTGGAACCCTCTGCAGTGCATGGGGCATGGGGAGATGATGCAAAGGGAGGATGGTGCATGGATGTTGCAAGGGGAGTCCTCTTCAGTGCAAGGGGAAGATGGTGTGTGGAAAGGGTGTTGCCTGGAAAGATTGGTGCACAAAAAGGATGGTGCACAAAAAGGATGGTGCACAAAAAGGATGGTGCACAAAAAGGATGGTGCACAGAAAGGATGGTGCACGGAAAGGATGGTGCATGGAAAGGATGGTGCACGAAAAGGATGGTGCATGGAAAGGATGGTGCACAGAGGAGACATGCAGTCTGTGGCTGGCAGGGTGTCGGGGGCAGCTGTGGCTGTCCCAAGCAGGACTGAGCCTTGCTGAGGGGTGAATGAAGCTCTGAGGGCTGTTCTGCTGCTCCCTGTGTTGGCCTTAGTGCCCACTGACAAACAGTGGCAAGGTTTGGGGATGCCTTTCCAAGAGTGATCCTGATGTTTTGTGACAATTAATCAGGCTATTTATATCGCTATAATTAGCTATGTTATTAATATTATCAAGGCACCAAGTGCTAATTATATGTCTGCTTAACATGTGCTATCAGTGCTGTTTAAAATCCAATGTAATTCTGCTTGACATTATCCCTTCCATTAGTGTTATTTGTTGTGTGCTGCAGAAGATAATGCAGTGCCTCTGATCACGGCAATGCTGATCCCACTAGCTGTCCCCAGAGCTTTTGAGGATGATGCCACTGAGTGATGCTGCTGTCCTGCAGACACTGTGCTCTCCGTCTCTGGGGTCCCCTGCCCATCGGGGGCTGCTTTGGAAGGAGGGGGAAATCCAGCCCATGTGAATAATGGAAGTAGGGCTTTGCACTGGGCTCGTAGGAGTTTCCGAGGGTTTTTGCCCCATCAAGAGCTTTAATATGTAATATTTGAGAAGAAATACGTGTGAGGAGCCTAGCTTTAAGGAAACTTTCCCTTCCCTTTCTCCCTATGCAGGGCTTCTCCTTCTGTCCCAACCAAGCTGGTGTGGGACATGAGTGACACTTTGTGGTGGAGACCATCCTCAGCCATTGGTTGTTCCTTTTGGAAACTGCACCTGGCCACGCGCATCCCGCAAGCATCTGTTGGTCCTTTCCAACCTTAATGGCTCTACGATTCTATCCCCTTCCTGCAGCCAGGCTGCAGCACTCTGGCATCCTCCTGCTGCCCGAGGAGGCTGCAACCAAGGGAAAAACCCCTTGCATATCAGGGCAGGAGTTGAGGTGTGTGTTGTCCGCATCCCTCCCCTAAGCCTGCTCTCCCATTGCACTGTGAGACGGAGGAAACAGCAAACAGCTCATGGATGTGTGCTGGAGTTGGAGCAATGGGGGATTGAAAGCCAGCTGCTGCAGTGCTTGATTGTCTCGTTTGATCCTGCGGGCTGGGAGCTGAGCTGTTTCAGGGCACGCTGAGCAGGGGGGCCCTGAGGAGCAGCTCAGTTGTGTTATTCATCTGCAAGCAGCTCAGTGTCCCTGCACAGCACGAGGTGCTGCAGGAGGGTGGGGGGGTGGTTCAGAAAATGGGGCAGAAAGGGGTCAGGAGGAACTCGGGGCTGAGATTTAAACGTCTTTAGTGATGTATTTGAGTATATAAAGGGAGCTTACAGACAGAATGGAGAGCGACTTTGTACGTGGTAGGGCTGGTTGGGTATTTGGAACAATGTCTTCTCTGTGAGAGTGGTCAGGTGATGGAATGGGCTGCCCAGGGAGGCGGTGGTCACCAACACTGGAAGTGTTCATGGGATGTTTAGGTGTGGTATCGAGGGACGTGGATTAGTGGGGAAATGGTGGCAGGTGGGTGGTTGGATTGGATGATCTTGGATGTCATTTCCTACCTTGGGGATTCTCCGATTGCAGGACAAGGGGGAATGGCTTCAAACTAAAAGAAGGAAGGTTTAGACTGGAGATAAGGAGGAAATTCTTTGTTCAGGGGGCAGTGAGGCCCTGCTCTGCTGCCCATGGGTGCCTCATTCCTGGAGGTGCCTGAGGCCATGGGTGGGCTGTGAATGGGCGAGGGGCACCCAGCCATGGGCTGGGGCTTCCTTTTGGGGCGTCTCATTGAGCCCCTCGGTGTGAAGCTGCCTTTCTGTCCATCCTCGGGGACTGAAGGCTGCTGCCCCTCCCCAGCGCTGCCCTTCAGAATCCCCCCCCCCCGCCGTCCTCATTTGCTCCCAGGTGTTCGGGGTGTTGCTGACCTGGCCGCGCAGCCCTGCTGCCTGCAGTCGTGTCCCAGCCTCGCAGAACACACGATCTGGAGAACAAACCACCTGGAGATGCAACTTACGCACTTACTGCCGATTAATATTTCAGATTAAAGGCGTGTTCTGCACTATTTTGGCTTGGTATCACTAAACGATGGGACGTGGTCATAGCACAAGTCAGGTCCCCCCCTCCAATTGATTTCCTCGCCATCATTTGCCATCGACCTCTCATGCAGTATCTTTCTGATCTCTGCAGAATTCAATCCATTTTCTGCAATAATTTGGAATGCAGGAGCTTTAGCTTCGCTGTGAAGCTAATTTTGTACTTGTAATTCAAAGCATATCACCCCCTTTGGTTAGGTGCAAATTCTACTCCTAATTCATTTCGTGCATTTCATATTCTGTTTTTGAAAAGCTGCAGTTAAGTACTGCTCTGCAGATCAGGCAGTGTGTGCTACAGGTGCCATCCTGAGCACTTGGCGTTGCAGATTTCCTTGTTGCATGTTCAGGTTTGGGTTTCAGCCCTTTAGAAGCCACCATTAGTTTGGAAAATTGAAAGATTTCATGTGATTTCAAGATTCAAGCCATGCACTGCGCCTTGCAAAATGACCACTGGGTGATTTTGTACCATCTTTGGGTGCAGACCTTTGAGACTCAGGCAAGAGCCTGCTATGATTTTATATGCTTACCTATTACAACTTCTGTTGAGGAAGGAATCACAGGCGCTGTGTTATTAATCATTCAGTCGTGAAAATGAAATAGGTATGCTAATATGTTCCTGTACAACTGCATTCTCCAATTTCAAGAGGGTAAATGCAAGCGTGCTTCTGCCTAATGAAGCTCTCATGGCTGTGAATCACGCTGAGATTTCAGGAGGTGGGGGTGAAGGGAGGAGCAGCTCTGGAAGTCACCAGCAAAGTGCTGGGAAGAACCCAAATTATGCTGGTGGAACTCCATGGTCTTCCTCTGTCCAATCTGGAGCTTCAGCTCTCCAAGTGGTTTAATTCATCACAGCCTTACAGACCAGTGCCTGCTCTAACAGCCCATCCCACTCCTTCTCCTTTTCCTTTTCCTTTCCCTCTCCCTTTCCCTCTCCCTTTTTCTTTTCCTCTCCTTTTCCCCTCCCTCTCCCTTTCCCTCTCCCCTCTCCCCTTCCCTTCTATTCCCTTCTCTTCCCTTTCCTTTTTCCTCTCCTCTCTCCTCCTTCCTCTTACCTCTCTTTTTCCTTTCATCTTCCTCTTCCTCTTCCTCTTCGCTCCTCTCCCCTTTCCCTTTCTCTCCCCCTTCCCTTTTCTTTTTTCTTCTCTTTTCTCAAGGTCAGTTTTTTTTTTTTTTTCTGTTGCTGCTAATTAACGCTATGAGTTCCTTGCTCTTCTGTTAACATTCCTGTGCTCTCCATCATGGTTCTGCCTTCCACCACGATTGCACCTTCCAGCCCACTTATATTTTGCCTTTTCTCTGCTCCAAGTTTGAACTCTTTCAGACCAGCCCTGCCCACGTCCCCCACCACTGAAGCCATGGAGATCCCACTGTGCTATTCCCTTTGTCCCTTTGTAGACTTCCCACAGTTCCTCTTTGGGTTTTCTCCTAATTGGTTTGTTATTCCCAATGTTCCCCATCACTGTTTGTCGAGCTTTTTGCCCTGGAAACCCCATCAGTGCATGAGACCCTCACACACCCTAGCAATGTTCTTAAGGGCTCTTGGTAGCCATGCCATTATCTGCAGCGAGCGTCGTTAACGTAATTGCACTGTCATTAGTGAACTCAGGAGGACTTGGCATTCTCTGCAGCTGGTTTCCACCCACCTGCCCTTACTTTTTTAGCAGGGCAACTTCTAAGTCGTGCCTTGTCTCTTCCTACCGTGTATTCATAGCCATCCTTCAAAGAGCACGTCTCCCATCCCACCGGCAGCTTATTCCTCGAGGTAATACATATTTATGGGGATGAAGCTGCGTTGTCTTCCTCCCATGCTTTGAAAGGAGCTTTGTTCACTTTTGGCTTCAAAGCCAGCAGCAGCATGGTGCTGCTAGCAAAGCCCCGCTCCTATTTCATGGCTGACAGTCCTTCCTCGGCTGTAAAGCAGCGCTGCTTTCTCAGGGTCTGATCTATTGCTCAGCTTTGTCCTCTGGCTGTTCCTTTGCATTCAGCAGAGGGCCTCCAAAGGCTCGGTGCGTTCTGGTCTTTAATCCCTTTCCCATGTCCGAGATCGTTAATCCATATTATGGCTGTGATTTGCTGTCCCTTGACGTTTCTGCCTTCCAAGGACGGGCTGCCAGGGCTGCGGCATGGCCAGCTGTTGGCTGGGGCTCCGCCGGCATGGCTGGGTCCAGTGGAGAGCATCAATCCAGGTGTGCTGGGCTGTCACACTGCGCTATTAGCACACGGTGCACTGAGCCCTTGGCCACCTCAGGTGTCCTGAAAGTACCCAAGGACACAAACCCTCTATCTCCAGTGCATCTTCCAGCAGCAGCAACTCCAAGAGGTGAAATTCTTGTTCCCTTGCAACTCTTGCCCTGAGGAGGGTGTGCAGTACCTCGCTTGCTTGGCAGATCCCCTTCTTTTTGCTGATTTTGTAGGGGTATATTCCTGATGGAAGAGGAGTTCTATGGAACAATTCTAAGCATGTACAAACTGCCTTGAATTTTCCTAATTTTGAATTGATGAGCATGAGTTCAGTCTTCCCAGCCTGGAGTCCTTTGTTGGAAATGTCTGCATCCGAGTCAACCCTTCCTCATCCAATGGAGGGACGTGCTTCTGAAGCACAGTTTGCTTTACTTTGCTTGACCTCTCGGATCCCCAGCCCAACCCCAGCCCACCCCCAGCCCACCCCACCAAGCCCATCCCCGTATCCTTCAGTGCCGCATCCCCATAGTTCAGGAGCACTCCTAGGGATGGTGACCCCAGCACTCCCTGGGCAGATCAGGCCAGGTCATTCCCACCTTTCACCATATTGGAATGGCTCAGAAGTGAAAGAAAACACTCATTTCAAGCTACAGAAAAACACGGTTTGGCAAACCCTTCTCGTATTCTCTTAAGCACGCTGTCCTTGCACAGAGTGCTCCCAGCATCACCCCTTGCTCCCTGTCCTGGGTTTGAAGAAAGTGAGGAGAAATTATTCATTAGAAGTAAATTTCTGGAAAAAGGCATCGCTTGGAGCGACGGAAACCTTTTCTTTCCGCTCTGTCATTTTAAAGCAACAAATAAAAGCAGCAGAAGGTAAACAAATAATCTCGGGACTCACCGTGGCTTGGGAATTTTTACATCAAATGTAGCAAATTTAATAAGATGTCTGAAAAACGCATCCTTTTAGGTTGAAAAGCACACAGGCTGAACCGGGGAGCGAAGTCTTTCGGCGTCTATTTAAGTAGGACAGCTTAAACAACCCGATCGTGGCAACATGGCTTCAGGAATAAAAACGGGCTTGTCACAGTCAGGATGAATTTAATAAAATATTTAAACAATTTTCAACAGTGCTGCGGAGATACAGAAAAAAACCCTGATAATATCCAGTAGTAGAAGAATCGCTTTGAAAAGATTAAAGAGTGTAAACATAGAAGGACCTAAATAAACCCTGTGTGCTCTGGTGCTGTTGGATGAATGTTTGTCAGGGGAGCCTGGTGGAGCCTCGTTAACTCCCTCGTTAGCATGGTTTTAGGCTGGGAGGGGAGGGAAGCAGCGGTGTTAGGGTGAGGGATGTGGTCCAACTTGCAGCCATCCTTGCTGAGGACCTGGTTGAGGATGGGGATGAAGCCCTCAGGGATACCTTACCCTCCAGGCTCGTCTCTGTGGGCTCTTTTTGCTCTTCGGGCTGGGGGGTCTCTGGGGATCGGTGATCCTTGAGGTGGCTCCAAGAGGCTGAGGTGGGTGATGGGATCACCTCGGAGCAGCCCATGCAATGGGAGGCTGCGGGATGCCTGCTGCTGGTGCCCCAGTGCTGCCCCAGGCTTTGTGCCAGGATGGTCCCCCAGGAAATCCAGACCTGTTTGGGTCTCCACCAGCTCTTGTTCTTCCTATTTCTCCATTCATCCGTAGCATTTTGGGAGCTGTCGCATCACCACGCTCCGCCAACACACCCAATTTGGCAAAACTCACCCTCCACCCCGGCAGCACCCCCAAGCTGTCACCCTATAGCAGAGGGCCACCAGCTGCCTCGTTCTTGGCCTTCTTCTCCTTTTACCCAGGAGAACAGGTCAGCCTGGCTCCCTGAAAAGCATCTCCCAGCAGACAGAGGTCATCCATCACGCCGCACTCCTTCCTTGTGTCCCCGTGGTAAGAGGACGGCTCGTGCCAAGGACTGCAGGTGTGGGGACTTACGGGATCGCTGCCTGGAGGAATGTTTTCAGAAGGAAAGTCCCTGTTTTTCTTAGGCACCGCAGGGAGAGAAAGAGCAAACAGGGGAAATGCACGGCTTGGGGATGCACACTAAGCAGCCAGACGGCAGTCCTTGCCAAAAAGATGCTTCAGACCGAGTCTGCAAGTAATCAGCCGTGTCGGAGAAATGACAACATTCAACTGTTTCATGTGATTTTTGTTCTTCCCCTTGGAGCTGTGCACGCAGCGTTCATTTACCAGAACAGCCAGTTCTCCCCACACCGTCCTGCAGGTTGTGGGGTGAGATGAGCAGAACCTCTTTGTGGCATTCTTGGGGTTATGGGGCCAAAGGGCGAGACTTTGGGAGGAAGCCCCACTTGACAAGAAGTGAATTTTGTCCGTGGCCTTTTTTATATCTCATTTGTTTAGTCGGGAGTGCGGAGCAAGAAGGCAAAAGCTCTACGTGTGTATGAGTGCAATGGTAGAGGCTGAAATCCTGCTGTTGTCTGCAGGGACAGAGCGCTGCTGAGGAGTGGGGTCGGACACGGTGGCTTTAAGTCCATGCCCCATTCCTTTGGGGCCCAGCAGAGCTGTGGCTGCCATTCTTGAGCAGTGCTTTGCTTGCAGGAGCACGTTGCATTTGCAGAAAGCATCGTGGAAAAGGAGGATTGGGTACTAGATATTCTCGGAACTCTTGGATGCTCCCAGCAGCATTGCGGGGCTCTGAGAGTGCTGAGCCATGGGAAGGCTTCAGAAGTGCAAATGAAGCCGCTGGCGCAGTGCTGGCAGCCCAGTGCTGTGTCCTTCTGTCTCTCCAAGCCGGCTGCAGGGTTTTCGAGCTGCCTTCGGCCCCAGCTGCAATCCTCCTCGGCAGCACTCCCCTTCCTGACCTGCCAAAATGCAGATCTTGCAGGAAGGAGGAGAGGAATTTCCTGAGCAGGGTGAACAAGCCCTGCTCTATGGGAAGAGCTTTCCTTTATCAGAGAGCCCCCTGTAAGGTGCTGGGCACTCCCTTATGGGAAGGTGGAAGCTCACCCTACTGTCTCCTTTTGCGATGGCCTTGGGGAAGTTGGGATGGCAATGGGTTTCTCATGTAGGAGAGGGCTGGGTAGTGCTCTGGGGATAGGGCTGGAGCATCTCCGTGGCACCTGTGGGGTCTGCAGGGCTGCAGCGGGGCTGATGGGGAAGGAGAGTGGTGCAATGCTATCATAGGCTGAGCCAAAGGGATGGTGGTCAGCTCAGGCTGAAAGCACCAAGCGACCCCAATCCCAGCTGTGCAGACAGGCTGGGGATGCCCGCTTTGGGCTGGGGTCTTCACTGGGTGGGTGTATGGGAACTGCTGCATCACAGCCTGAACCTCGGATTGACCAGCTGAGGTGAGCAACGAGTCAGCCCTGGGAGCACAGGTGAAGACAATTCTCCTGTGCTACTGGAAGGGTAGACCCCATTTAAGTGCTGACTACTAGTGGGGAAGGATCTCTTTAGGAGATCGCTCCTCTTGGAGTCTTCTCAGCCAGCCCAGGACAAGGGTAAGCTTTCCAGCCATTCTTCTTTAGTTTGATAACCCATTTAGCCTAATTTTCCTGTGTATTTCTTAATTATAACATCTGTATATTCATTGGTAATACAGTGGGACAGCCAGCACTCTTCAGTGCCGTTAGAGACGGTGACAAGACTTTCACCAGAACAAATGGCTTCATTTTCTAGGTCAGCCCTGCTGGTTGGGGCAATGGCAAGCATGGAGAGCTGGCATTTCTTTTCAGCTTTTACCAAGGCCTTGTTGCTGCAAAGTGACTTAAAATGCATTAGTGTCACAATGCAGGAGCTGCACAGAGCGGCTTGGCGGCGGCTCTCTGTCACTTGTCCTTTTGTCTGCTGAAATTCCCGTAGCAGAGAGGCAACCAGCTTGCTGATCATATTTTTCCCCCTGGTTTTATCTCTTTTTTTTTTTTTTTTGCTGGTGGCTGGGAGTTGGTCCCAAGCATCACATTGGGGCGATGGACTGCTACCAGCATTTCGGTCCAAACGTTGCACCCAGTGCTCATGTGGGGAGCAGAGATGGGAGCAGAGCGTGCACTGAGCAGACCCTGTGCTCTGCATCATGATGGCTCATGGGGGAAGCATTTCCCATCTGCGCCTTGGTGTGCACACATGGTTTGTGTTTGTGGTGCACAGAGGGAGGGGGCAGGGCTGTGTGTCCCATTGCAAACAACTATAAATGAACAAGAGCAACAACACTACTGTCCTGAAATAAATCATTGAGCAAATGCTCTCTGCTTTTGGCTGCCTCTGCATGAAAATGAATGTGGAAACCCAGCCCTGGTGCAAGGCAGGTCTGTGTGGTTGCTTCCCGTGCCACCTTGTTGAGCTCCCTGCCCATCCCACTGGGCTGGCTGCAGTTGGGCATCCCTGCTGCAGGAAGAGGTTTGCTCCCTGCAGGGTCCTTGCTGTGCTAGCAACCTGCCTTCTCCCCTTGTGCAGTGGCTTTGGCTCAAGGATCCATTCTGCGTTGTTCCCTTCTCTCTCTTTTTCTCATTTCTCCCATTGTAGAGAAACCAAACCTTCTGCCTTTTGAGCCAGAAGGTGGATGTGCGGGGAAATGGTGAGCGCGCTATGATCCAATTAAACAAACCCCCTGTAATTGCTGTAATTTCTGTAATACCTACAAAACAGCCAGCTGGTGCAGCTGGAGCTCCTAGCACATTTTACTTCTTGAACAGAAGGAGAAGGTTGCACCTCCACGCTCAGGCAGGTGCGCCGGGGAGGGATCCTGCAGAGCAGGCGTGCTGCCGGGCTGCTCCCCCTCCCCGGTTCCCCCTCCACCAGCATGAAATCGGCTGCAATTTCAAAGCTGAAACATCAATGCAGCCTCATCGGTGATGAGGGAGATAATTAATGAGTGGGATGCTCGGTGAGGTGATGTTTGATGATGCAGAACTGCGAGGAGAGGTGGTGGTGGAGCTGATGGCAGCTGCTCTTGCATTATCGCTGCGGCGCTGCTGTGCAGAGCGCTTTCAGCTCAATGAAGGCACCCTGAGCTGCACTGCTGCCTTTTTCAGCCTGTTTCGGCACTGTGCTTTACCAGCCACTGGCTAGCAATTTGCAGGGCTGTAAGTGAGCTGGGAGTAT
This sequence comes from Meleagris gallopavo, assembly GCF_905368555.1. Taxonomy (NCBI): domain Eukaryota; kingdom Metazoa; phylum Chordata; class Aves; order Galliformes; family Phasianidae; genus Meleagris; species Meleagris gallopavo. The sequence goes on along the minus strand of NC_139412.1, from coordinate 1,678,695 downwards.
TTTAGGAGTCAGTGGTTTTCAGGAATGAGTGCTTTGCCTGTGCTTTATGACTATGATTCAAGCTGCCTTGGCTAGCTCGCCCCCAAATTACCCGTGCGTGCAGATGTTTATGGGTCTGCTGGAGCCGTGGTGGGAGCCTCGGGCTGCACTTTCTTGCTGGGTATGAATAAAACACTGCGGGGAATCCTCTCTCAGCCCTGGAGTTTCAAATATTAATAGGATATCGCTTTCACGACAAGCAGTGCAACAGGTTGAGAGCGCTTTGCTGAGAAGCGTTTCCTCTTAGTGAGACCACGTATTTTAATGGCATGGCAGTGTTGCTTGAATTATGGATAGCCCAAAGTGCTGGTCCACTGCATGTCCACGGATAGAGGTGTCTTTGCAAGCGGGCTCTCCGTGCTCTGTCATCACTGCATGGCTGCACAACCCCGTGAGCACAGAGCAAAGTGCGGTGTGCGCAGCCTCAGCCTCCTCCCAGCCCTTCATCTCCATCACCAACTGAGGATGAGGAGGGGTGGAGAATTGCAGCCATTCAGTCCCAACAGGCAGACTTCCCAGCTGGAAATCGAGGTGGAAAAGCTCCTTCTACCCTTCTGAAAAGGCAGGGTTTGCTAGCAAGGGCTATCCAAACTCTGCTGGGTTTGGGCAGCCTGTGCACAAAGTTAGCCAACGCTTTGCTCCCTCTGGCAGCGTGGTGGGTGATGTGTGGTTTGGTTTGCTGGATGCAGTCCTCCCACTTCTCTCATCTTGTTTTGTCTTCTTTTCTCTCTCCATTCCTGGTTTTCTGGACCCGCAGCAAACCCTGGAGACAAACCTCACCAACCTGGTTAAACGCAACAGCGAACTGGAGAACCAGATGGCCAAGCTGATACAGATCTGCCAGCAAGTGGAGGTCAGTGAGCACAGCGTGTGGCACTGGGGAGCTCCCAGCTCAAGCCAGGGGGGTGTGCAACATTGCTCCCACCTCCCTCCCACAGCAGTAGGACCGTGGAGGGGGTGGGGTGGGCTATGAGGGTTGGTGGGAGGCATTGCCTGCACCATACCACTTTGGAGAGGTCAGTCCCAAATGGTTGGAAGATTCCCCATGGATCTGTAGGATGGGAAGGGGGAGGTGCTGAGGTGACTGTGAGCTGCTGGGGGGAGATCTGCAGGCTCTGTTGCTTTATATTTCTATGTGTTCCCATAGCCTGTAGTGTTCTCCTGGGGTCAGCTGCGTTCCTGTTTCATCTGGAGCTCAGTTGGGATCTGATGGGGAGGCTGATGGGGCTGAAGTGCTGAAAAAATATTGGCTGCAGCATCTCAAAGAGCAGAACCTGGACATCTGTCCATCCCCCAGCTGGCCAAATGCAGTCATAATCATGGAACCAAAGTTTCTGCAGGTGCAGGCGAGGATGCAGTGTGAAGCCTACAGCTGCTGGCAGGGATCTGGGGGCTCAGGGGCGTGCTCTCACCTGGGGGACGTTGTGGGCTGCAGCAGGTCCCAGCACAGGAGCAAAGCCAGGCAGCTGCAGCTTGGAAGGGGACAAGGACAGCATGCTGGGAGCATCTGTGCACGCAGCAGTGATCCTCAGCATTCTGGGAGTGCATTGCAGCCCTCACCTGTGTCACAGGACTGGTGTTCCCATCGCTGGAAGAGCCTTCAGCCCCTTTGGATGGAGGAGATGCTGCAGTCACGGCCCTTTTGAGTCTCATCCTCTGAACCTCTCAAGGGTGGTTGTGCTCACCCTCCTGCAGTCAGCCCATCCTCTCGTCTCTGTTGTGGCCTCGCTTTCCTTCCTGCTCCCAAACAGAGGCGGTGTGCCTCCCCGCATCCTTCCTGCTGTCAAAACAGCGATTGTAATCTTCCCTGCTTGCTGGGGCCAAAGAGCAGCAGTGGGGCTGATGGCAGCAGCACACGGAAGGGCTTTGTGCAGGGATTACAGGAGAGCGCTGATGGGAGAGGGGAGATCACCTTTAATCCCACCAAAGAAAGGGGCTTGGCTGACCTTGCTGCTTTGACCACTTGATCTGCAAAGCCCCTCGTGTTTGGATGTGTGCTCAGGCATCTCTTGTTTGCATTTGCAAGGGAGCTCCGTGCCAGCTATGCTTCTTGGCTACAGCTGCTGGGCAATGTGCTCCCATGAAACCTTCAGCAGGAGGAAGGCAGCTAATACCTCGCTGTTGTCCCCAAGTACATACATCAATTAAGAGCAAATTCATTTGCAGCTTTGTTTGCTGAAGTGATACACGGAGAGGGGCTGTTGCAATAATTACTTCTTAATGGGCCATTGATTTTATTTTTTAATTTTTTGATTTTTTTCAGTTGCCGAGTTGAGCAGTAGGTTCCTTGAACCAGTGCCTTCCCAGGGAGCGAAGGCACTGATCTGCTGCAGAGATTGCTGCTGCAGGGCCAGGGGTTTTGCCAGCGCTTAAGGCAGCGTGAGGGGAATTTGCTTCGCTCTCAGTCATTGCAGTGGGCCCTGGCTGGAGATTGCAGTCCTGGAGCTTCCCATGTGCATTCCCAGAGCTGCCTCACCAACCAGGCAGCTGGTGGGGATGTGCAGGAAGGCGTGTGGGGATGTAGGAAATGGGGATGTGGGAACAATGCAGGGATGTGAGGGTACAGACGCATGGGGCTGCAGGAATGAGAGTATGCAGGGATGCAGAGACTCAAGGATGCAGGATGTGGGGATGAGGAAATACAAGGATGCAAGGATGCTGCGTGCACCATCTGGAGTCATTTCCCCACAGTGTCACACACGGGGGGAGGGGGGAAGAAGTGTTTGCCTGGGGAGCTGCATTTTGCTCCTCACCATCTGCATCTCAGAGATGGGGCTCTGCCTCTCCTCCATCAGCACTTTCTGCAACTGTCTGCCACGCTCAGGACCTCTTCCTATGGAGGGGTGCAGCTGAGGCACAGGGAAAGCAGTCTGGAGGGAGCGGGGGGGGGGAGGGGTCTGCATAGGGCTGGGGTCTGTATTGTGCTCCTGGGGAATTCAGAGATGTGGAGCTCTGATTGCTCCACTGCCTTCCTGCTGCTCTGAATCCCAGGTTTGATTCCCACCCCCCACCACTACCTTGCAGCAGATTTTGAAGATTATCCTGTTTTTCTCAGCTGAGTTATCCTCGCAGACCGTCAGCTGTCTCCCACTTTGCCATTGCATAACCTGCTGGCCAGCTTTAAAAAAAGATCTCGTAGCAAATGTGTTTTGCTCAGGGTTGGCTTCGGAGTTCTCCGCGGTTGGAGATCGCTCTGAGAGCACAATGTGAAGAAAACCTATTTCTGTCCTGCAGTTGGCTGTTTAATTTCAGCAGCAGGGCTCAGGTCCCTGTCTCAGCTCCCCGAAGGCCTCATGCTCCCAGCACTGCTGGGCTTCCAGGTGGGAACATGGACACGGGGGGAAGCTCATGCCTTTGTTCCACTTCCTTGCTGCTTTGCTTGGAATGAAGGCTGGAGCTCTGTTGCTGCAGGTGGGGAAGGAAAGCTGAGGGGGAGAGGGCCCTTCCTGGAGCTCCTTGCTGAGCATAGACGTGGCCAGGGCAGTTCTAAGGCTTTAACTCTGGAAGATCCATTCAGTGGGTTGTATTCCTACCATCAGTGCTTGGGTCTGGGAGGTGTCACAGTGCTGGGTGCTCACTCCATTCTCCCTTTTGGAGCAATGGATGTGGGATCTGCCAGAGGGGCTCACATCCCAGTTCCTATGCCAGCTGATGGAACGTGGCCCCCTGCGGTCCCTGGTCTTTATTCAGAGAGCAGTGCCCCGTGGTGGCACCCCGGCAGCTCCAACCAGGCATGCCTTTGCTTTCTCTGCCCAGGTGAACACAGCCATGCACGAGGCCAAGCTGATGGAGGAGTGTGACGAGCTGATGGAGATCATCCGCCAGCGTAAGCAGGTCATCGCCGTCAAGATCAAGGAGACAAAGGTAAGCACTGCGTGGGTCCCCAGGGCTCCTCCTGCGAGGACCAGGCTCGCACGGTTGCTTGCATCAGCCCAGACAGCTTCCTCAGGGCTTTTCTATCACTGCACTGCTGATATAATAATGTAGAATTAATATTTAAGGGCCATCCCAGCCCTGCGCTGCATCGTAGCCCTAGGCGAGTTTTCCTGCCTTACTGAGCCTGGTTATGCTCTGGGCTCCCACTCTGTGCACCCATTGCAGCACCCAGAGCTGAGCTGTGCTGTGCTGCTTGTCCTGCCGGGAGCATCACTGCCCCAGCACTGGGGTGTCAGCACACGAGGGCTGGGGATCAGCTCACCCCGTGTGCATCCATGCAAGAGCCAGTGTTGCCCTGGGGCACCGTAGGCCCTCTTCTGCAGGAGTGGAAGCTTGGAAACGTGTGCTTTTATCCCAGCCACTTCAGGAAAACATATTTTATGTAACGGTGCCTTCTGCTGGTCCATCTGTCTGTCTGCCTCTCACTTCCCACCCTCTCCCCCGAACGCATTTTGACCACGTTGTCCAGTTTCAGGCAGGCTTGGCAGAGCGCTGGCTCTCAGCGCTGGGTTTTCCTCCAGGTTGGTTTCTGGGGAGAGCAGAGAGGCTCTGATGCGTGCCCCACACCGGCAGCAGGAACTCAGCTGCGTGTGAACTCAAAGCAGCGAGCTGGTGCCTGAGCAGCTGCAATTCCAGCACCACTGCCGTACGTGTGTGATGTGGGGCACCGTGTGAGGATGGCTGTTTGGCAGTGGGTGAGCCGGGAGCACGGCACAGCCCCTGGGAGCCCCTCCGTGGTGCTCCTTGTGCATCCCCAGGTCTCCCAGCATCTCTGCTCTGAGCTGCTCGGGATGGGAGGTGTGAGATATGCGGTGGTTTCTAAGCAGCCTTTCTCAGGAGTGAGCTGCAAACAGTGGAGAATTTAACAAGCACAAAAAAAAAAAAAAAAGCAGAGAGAGCTGGGGCTGGTGGCTGCCTGGGAGTGCTCAGGCTGCACAGTGAGAAGCAGTGTGCTGAATTACCTTTGAGTTCTCCACTTCTGGGCTGCTCTTCCCAATGAGAAGCCTGGCACAGAGCGTGGGTGGCTGCTCACTCTGCAGACAAACCCCTCTCTTTTACAGTGGAAAAAGCATCAGCTGTGCAGGGAGGCAGCATGAAGCGATGCTCACCTAACAGCCCCAGTCCTCTCCCTGCACCCTTTGCCATCGGGGACTTACAGACCTGTGGATACCGGTGTCCCTGGGGAGGCTGTGAGCTCCCAGGGCTGCAGTGCAGGTGGTGATGCCATGTGGGGACACATCCTCATGCACCAGAGCTCCTCTGCCTTCAAACAGCACAGACCAGAGCTGCAGTCCAAGGCTTGTGAAGCTTGAGAATCCCCAGAGATGAGCTCTGCTGTGTGCTGGGATGTAGTCAGAAGAAGCTGGTGCCTGGGCGCACCATCGTAGCAAGGACCAGGGCTGTTGCTGTGCTCTCTCCTCTCTTGAAACTTGTCTTTTCATTTCTCCTTTTGGATGATTTTTATTTTCCACCAAGGTTGGTCTTAAAACAAGCCACCCTTCAGCCTGCTGAGCCCCAGCAGCCGTCCCTGCCTGCCCTGTGCAAACAGCCCTTCAGAGCCATGCCTGCCTGCTGCTAGCTGAGGCGAGCCTCCTGCCCTCCCTTTCCTCAACTGGAGCAGTTTGCAGTCCATCTGCTGGCTTCCTACCCCCGTGCTGTCCGTCTGCAGCTCATGCAGTGGTTCTGGAGCTGGGAACCCACTGCCCTTTGAGGGGCCTGGCTATCAGCATGGAATCAGTGGGATTTGCTGGCTGGGGATGCAGTGACAGCACTGACACCTGGGAGAGCAGCTCCAGCAGCTGCTGTCAGCTCCCAGCACTCCAGCTCGGCTGCTTGACGAGTTCCAGGCACTGAGGGCATGGACTGACAGCGTGCTGGGGGGGCACGGGGTGATGCAGCAGTGTGAGGGGGCTATCATTAAAAAGATGAAAAACGGGAGGAGGGATTGATGTCAGGATGAGCTGTGTGCAGGTGAGCAGTGCAGAGCACCAGCTGTGCCCCTGGGATGTGGGGTGGGACGGCTGTGGGTGGGCACGTGGAGCACAGGGAATGGGGATGGACCTCCAGTCTTGTGATTGGATCATTGCCTGCTCTAATTCAGTGCACCCTACAGAAACACGAGTGCTGCAACCCATGAGCAATGCCAGGGATGAACATTGTTCCTACAGCTCTGTCCTTGCTGCACGGTGGGAGTTTCTAAGGGGTTTTCACTGAGCTTTTCCCCCGTTGGTTCTTCTGAGAAGTGACATCTGCTTGGGTTTCTCTGTTCCCTTGAGCACCGGCGGTCCTCCCGTGAGCTGTGTCACCAAGCCTGTTGTCTTTGTTTCTTCTTTGTGGCTTGCTTGGTGCTGTCTATCAGTAAATACCCCCCAAGGAGCCTCATAGGAAGAAGACCAAGTAGTCAGAGGGTCCTGGAGTGGGTCAGCGCTGCGCAGGATTTGTTGGGATGCCAGTGGGGATGGAGCAGAGGCTGCTGTGCCCTATGTTAGGATGCACACTGGTGCTGCTTTCCCATCTCCTACGGCCATCCAGCTGAGCACCACCGCCTTGCTGTGCTCACCCCATAGGTGATGAAGCTGAGGAAGCTGGCCCAGCAGGTCGCCAACTGCCGGCAGTGCCTCGAGCGCTCCACGGTCCTCATCAACCAAGCAGAGCACATCCTGAAGGAGAATGACCACGCTCGCTTCCTGCAGACAGCTCGGAACGTGGCGGAGAGGTGGGTGGCAGCCTGGTTGCCTAAGCAGTGTGAGATACCCTGCAGTGATCCCACTGTGTCCCCCAAGTGCTGCCCTCGGATAGCACTGCTGGTGGTGGCGGGGCAGGAGCTGCGTGGCACCTCTGGAGGATGCTGAAGGATGCAGCCTGGCTCCCCAGTCAGGCAATAGCAGCGGGAGCACCATGTGGGGAGAGCTAAACTGGGGCACGGGGATGGGACCCCCGGTGATGGACCCCCAGCTCTATGCCCTGCCCCTGACACTCCACTGGGCGTCACGCTGCGTCACCCGCTGTCCCCTGCTGCCATGCGATGTCACCGTGGGGCTGCTCACCCCCTTCCCATCAGCCAGGAGTCGGGAGCAGAGTGCACCCCGATGCGGATTGATGGGCTCTTCTCTCCTTTCAGGGTCGCCATGGCAACTGCATCCTCTCAAGTTCTGATACCAGATATCAATTTTAATGACGCCTTTGAAAACTTCGCCTTGGATTTTTCCAGAGAGAAGAAACTGCTGGAGGGGTTGGATTATCTCACCGGTGAGTACAGGGGCACGTAACCCCTGCTCTGCCCCCCAGCACTGCCTCTTTCCCCCCACTGAGCGCTGGGAGGGAGGATTTTAAACCGAGTCAACAGTGGGTCATAGCAGAGCAGAGGCTCCAAGGTAGTGCTGTGTTCCCATCACCCTGTTGGCACCACAGGAGTTCAGAAAGTGGGGGGGAAAATGATGCTCTCCACCAGTGATGGAGGAGGTGATGCCCCCAGGGTGGGACAGACAAGGAGGCGTGGGATTAAACTGCTTACTGTGCCGTGCTGGGGCTGGAGAGCCAGGGGGTGGGCTGGGGGCTGTGGGGAGGTGAGGACGTTGTTACTTAATAACTTGTAAAATGAGGCTCTGCTCCCTGCGTGAGCCCCATAAAGAGCAAAAAAAGCCCAATGCGTACGACAGCGAGCAAACACCAGCTTGTTGAATTCATTCCCTGCAGCACCAAACCCTCCGTCTGTGCGTGAGGAGCTCTGCACGGCCTCCCATGACACCATCACAGTCCACTGGATCTCAGAGGATGAGTTCAGTGTCAGCTCCTACGAGCTCCAGTACACCATCTTCACCGGGCAAGCCAACTTCATCAGTAAGTCACTGCCTATTGGGCAGCCCCCGGCCCAAAAGTAGGCATTGCAGAAGCGGGGATGCTGATCTCATGTTCTACAGGAGGGCACAGCTGGCCTGGTGCATCAGCTGGGGGCTCAGATAGAGCACAGCAGGAAATGCCTAGGGGATGGGGTATCTGTTTAATTTCCTCCCTTGCTAAAACGATCGTTTAAAATGACACTTAAAATGATCTAAATGGACTCTCGGCTCTTTAGCACCGAGTGATTGCCATGGTAGGGTGAGGTGGTGGAAAGGGCAGGGCTTGAAGCTGTGATGGCCCAGCAGCCCCCAAGGATGGGCAAGTCACATCTGCACTCTCCATCGGGTCTTCCTCATCGTTCACTGTCAGAAAATATTATTTACAAGCCAAACACAGAAGCTGGTTTGGTTGCACTCAGAGGAAAGGGAGATTTGTGGGTCTTCACGGAGGAGCAGAAGAGTGGCTCGGTCAGAAAGGCAAGGACTGTTTGCTGTGATTTCATGTGATACAGCCTTACTCCTGAAATTTGAGGGGGTTTGCATTGTGTTAATTGGAGCACAAAAGTACGTCTTCCAGTTTGTCCATCCTGGAATTGTGCCCTTGGGAGAGAGCAGCATCCCAGCAAGACGGCCAGGCACTGGTGTTCTGCTCCTGGCTGTACCTCGCGGCGCTCAGTGCTGGAGGATGCACTCCCCAGATGCTCTGCATGGACTTTTTGGGCTTCCATTAGCTTATCTAACCCCACAGGAAGATGGAGGCTCAGGAAGGCTGTGAAGTGCCCTGTGCTGCATGCAGGAAGCTGCTGCAGCCACGTCCTGCTGGCGGCTCCCAGAGCTGATAAACGTGCATCCCCACAGCCAGGAGTGGAAAATGCTGATTGATTTCCTCTTGGCCAGACATTGCCTGGGGTTACCCGGTCCTACAGCATCCGGATGTCCCCACCCTGCTGCCTTGTGCTCCCCCTCTCCTACAAACACCTTTTCTCCAATGTTTTGCTCTTCTCTCAGAGCTCGGAGAGCATTTTAGGCATCCCCAGCCTCCATCTCCATGCCAGCTGCCGGCTGAGGAAGGACCACTGAGCCGTTCAGGAGCTGAGAGGCACCAGGAGGCCTTTGCCCCACTCTCAATGTGGACTGGAGCCCACTCAGGGCTCGGCCCCATGGGATAGAGATCGTGAACCCCGAGCCCTGTGCTCAGTGCCTGGAGATGGGATGGGCTTTGGCAGAGGTGGGAATGACACGGCTGGGGCGATGAGCAGCCAGGAAAGCCCAAAGGGGCAGGTGTCTGCAGCAGCTTCCTTGGCCTCCTTCTCAAAGAAGGAGGAAAGAAAACATCAGTTAACACCTCCAAGCAGAAAATGAATAATATATTGTCACTTGCAATAACGTGTTCAGGGCCGGGCAATGAAAGAGTCTGAGTTCTGCAGGAACCCATGCATGAAGAGGTGATGAAAATAGCACACAGGGCTCAACAAGCAGAGCACCAGCGGGCTTCCAGCAGGGCAGGTGCCTGCTCATGACACACAGCTGCTCGTGCACAGCTTCCCCTGCACGCTGCCTTTACATCTGAGTGCTTGGCAGGACGCAGGTGTTTTGTACAGATGACAAACGCTGCGATAAAAAGGATGTTTTCCAGCTTTGGCAAGGAGAGGAGCCCTCAGCCCTCCAGGCCAAGCCTTTCTTGGTAGCTTTGAAAAGGACACCCGCTTTGGAGGCTGAATTGCTGCATGATTGCCATCTCTCAGCTGCTCTGCCCTTTGCAGGGCCGGATCTCAAGGTGGCTCTTGGCTGCAGGGAGATAACAGCCACCACGGCTCTGCCTGCAGGATACCGTCGCTATCATCGCTGTTGGATTTTCTACTTCAGATAGCATTGCTCTGCTCCCCTAGGCAGCTTCCATGTGTACTTCAGACCAAATCCTTGCTGACAATGACTGCAAGCTCTGGCTGAGCGAGCCGCGGGGGAGGAATAATCCCAGTGCTGTCCCCACGTGAGCCTTCGAGGAGGAGGTGTGGAGTGTTTTCCCGGCTCCCGACGCACAGCTGTGCACGCACACGTGGATGACAGGATGCTGGAATCCCTCCTCCAGCAGCACGCCTTCCCAGCCCACTCCTCACACGCCGTCTCACGCCTCGCCCCCAGACCTGCTGGATTGCAGGGAGCCCCCAGCTCCTACCACTGAGCATCATTGATCCTCCTTATGCTGAAGGCAGCGCTCCATGTTGCAGTGTCAGCCCCAGAGCTGCTTTCTGATAGCCCAGAGCATCTGTAGCTGCAGTGGGTTCCATGGGGCACCAGCTGCCCACAGCCTCTTGGTGCCAGCTCAGCTGTTGCCCCCAGAACTCGCAGCTCCCTTTGCCCTCAGAAGGTCATTCTTGCCCTGGGACCTGCTGCACGCTACGGTGCTTTTCTCCTTTCCTGTAGCACCGTGTCGTGGAATCACAGAATGGCTGAGGTTGGAGGGGACCTTTAAGATCGCGGAGTTCCAACTCCTGCTGTAGGTTGTAAGGTGTCACCCCATCTTCAATACAGCACTATGCTTTCAGTATATCTGTCAAACAAACCCCTGCAGCATTAGGGCTTGGGGCCTCCACAGTCTCCTAATTAATTTCTATTCCCAGAAAGAGCCCTTTCCCTTACCCAGCAGTAACCCTTTCCCCTTCTCCTACACGGCAGGTCTCTACAACTCCATGGACAGCTGGATGATCGTCCCCAACATCAAGCAGAACCACTACACCGTGCACGGGCTGCAGAGCGGCACCCGCTACATTTTCCTGGTCAAGGCCATCAACCAGGCGGGCAGCCGGAACAGCGAGCCTGCGCGGCTCAAAACCAACAGTACGTATGGGAGGGATGGAGCAGTGGTCCCCAGCATCGCCTCCCTGCCCTGGTGGGACTTGTCTCCGGGCTGTGTCACCCAACGTGTTCCAATCAGCTCTTTGCTGGGGTTTAGGGGCTCCTAGGGCACAGCTTTCACAGGATCACAGAACAGCTGGGTGGAAGGGATCTTACTGCCCGCCCAGCCCCACTCCTGTACCGTGGGTTGGGTATCCCACCAGCTCAGAGCCCACCTGCAGCCTCTGGCACCCCTAGGTATGGGGCAGCCCCATCTCTGGGCAGCAGTGCACAGCCTCGCCGCCCTCTGAGCAAAGAATTTCTGCCTACCATACAACCTAAATCTCCCCTCTTAAAGCCATTCCCTCCAGCCCGGCGAGCGCAGCGCTCCTTCGGGCTTCTCTCCGTGACGCTGCAATCACTCAAGGCTTTGAAAGCTCTGAGTAGGCTTTTGAAATGATTTATTGCTTCCACCTCCTCGTTTTCTTTGCGAAACCTGCGCAACCTTAAACAAAATGAGCTGAAGTGGAGTCAGTGCAGTGGTGGGGCGGGGGGAGCTGCAGAGATGGGCAGGCTCCAATCCCGTTCTGCCTTGTTTGTTAACAATGCATCCCTCCCACGGCTGCTGTTTTTAAGAGCTTTCTAAGTGCCTTGAGAGGTGCTCGCTGTGGGAATAAGAAATTGGGGACTTGACAAGCCAAGAGCAGTGGTGTGACACAGCGGCACGGAGGGGAGCAAAGGCTCTTGCTTCAGCAGCTCCCCGGGGACAGAGCTCACTCCGGGGTTTTTTTAGCCAAGTGTCATTTGCTGGAGATAGGGGCACGATGCTGAGCGCTGTGCTTGGCAGCTGAACTCCATTTAAGAGAATAAATCAGCGCCCAGTCGGGCTTTGAACTCCCCTTGTCGCTCAGATGTGTCTGCAGCAACTTGCTGCACTTGTTAAAATCTGGAGCAGGCATTGCCTGAAGCACTACACAAATTATTTTGTGTTTCTGTGGCTTTGAGGAGCTCCTTCCTCGGGCAGCAGTCCCAGTGCCTGCAGCTCTGCTGCTCTTCGGGCCACCAGTGGTCGGTGGCTGATGGTGCCCGGTGGCTGATGGCCAGCCCTGCTGCTCCTCTTCTGACTTCGCCTATTGCTGCCTGCTTTTATGTGCTGTAAAGCTTTCAGGTTTCTGGAGCAGAGAGCCGTCATTCTGACCGCACGGATGGGCTGTGCGCATGAAGAGGGCTCACTGGTCATCCTTGGCCAGATTTCTGTGTGATGGTGGTAGCTTGACTTCAGTGTTGTTTTTTTTAGTGCTGTGCCTGGTGCCTCGCAGCCTGTCCCACCTCTCCCTGCAGCGGGACGTGGGCAGCTGGATGGAGAGGGGTAGCACCCGTCTGGGACAGGGAGATGAGAGGAAAGGAGCTGCAGTGATTTGGCAAAGGGATGCCTCCTCTCGAGGTTGTGTTTTCACAAAATCACAGAAGGTCAGAAAAGATCTCTACGATCACCAAGAGCAACCAACCCATCGCCACCATGCCCACTAAGGCCACGTTCCTGCCTGGTGTCCTTGGGCAGGGGGCACTGAGGAGGGATGTTCTTTTCCCGCGTGCCAAACCTGAGGTCAAGGGATGCCGCCTGGTGCTGGGCATCCAGCACAAGTCGAGCTCTGGGATTTTGCATGTGAGGTCAGCAGGATGCTGTAATACCTGTGAACTGTAGGTGGTTGCGCCCTGCAGCAGTGGGTGCTGGAGAAAGCCCCAGCTGGGGATGAAGGATGGCCCATAGCCCAGAGTTTCCAACAGAAAGCCATGAACAGGCTGGTGTGGGATGCTGCCCTTGTCATCACGGAGCTGCGTGCTTCTCTCCTTTCCCAGTGGACAATTAGAAGGCAGCATGCACTTTCCAGCTGCTGTAAGCTCCACGGAGGTGTCAGCAGTTGGATGGGCAGGGCCAATTAGAATCTTTCACAGCCTTCTTTGTGCTCCCAGAGCACTATTTGGAGAGATGGCTTTGCCACAGAAGGTCAGTGTCAGGGCACATTGATTTCTGCAGCATCAGCGCTGCCACTAAATCTGTGTTTTCAAGCTGCCCTGAGCAGAAGAGCTGGGGGAAAGAGGTTTGGTCTGGTGACAGGAAGAAACCTTTTGCTGAGGCTGTTCTTGGATAGGTCTTAATTATTAGCAAGTGTCCAAAAGTGGCTGAAACTGACAGAATGAGGGACTGTGCGAGGGATGGCGGTAAATGAAGCGCATGGAAGGTGCTCTGTGCCTGGTCCTTGCCATGACCATTGTGGGCTGGTCTGATTCTCGTGCTCATTTCTGTCTTTTCCCGATCAGTTTGAGACCCTGAGGGTCATACAGTGCCTCGTTAGAGGGGTGGGCTTGCAGCAGTGTGAGCAGCTCTGCTGTTAGCAGCAGGAACGTGGCAGTGCTGATGCTTCCTATGGAGCAAGGTGAGATGAGCGCGATCCCAAAGCAAACTGGGAGGGTTGGAAGCTTCATAGGTCTGAATAGGTTAACTCAGCAGCTCAGCATCATGGCTTTGCTTCCTCAAAGTGATGGGAGGACAACGGTCGCTGCTCTCCAGACCTCTGCCAGGGGTCTCGTGCTGCACTGCAGCCAGCTTGTTCCTGACTGCAGAGCTGGATGGCCCAGCTGGAAGCTCACAGCCAGGTTTGTGCTGCAGTGCTGGTGGCATTGGGGTGGATGGATGGAGCAGGGATGTCACCAGCTGCATTTACTCAGCTGGAGCTCGCCTAACACAGGTGAGCTCAGGGCAGTCAGCAGGAGCTGCTGAGTCTTTTCCAGGCTTTGTTCTTTTCGTGAAGCCTTGACAAAAGAAAGGAAAGCTGGTGATGCTGCTGGCCCCTTCCTTGCAACGTGCTGGTTAGGTGAGCAGAGAACTGAGCAATTCAGCCAGGACGGGGATGGGCAATGCCCGTGTTGGGCAGGGGGCTCTGCCTGCCCCAGCATCAAGGCTTCATTAACCTTTAATGCTTCCTAGGAGCACCATCCGCTCCCTCCTTTGGTCCCACGAGTCCAAGGCCAGGATTTCCTCTTTGCTGCTGACCTCAGAAAAGGGTCAGCTCCAGCCAGAGGACGCGTGTGCCTCCGTCCTGATGGAGCTGGGTATTTTTATCCCTCCCTTCCTCCAAGCTTGTCTCTTTGTGTTACTGCTGGGAAAAGGCAGATCTCAAAATATTCCAGAAGCTGTAGGATAAGATCACTCTCAGTCTGCAACTTTACTTTCAGCCCTCCCCACTCATTTATCTCACAATAAATGAATTTTCTCAAGGAAAATAAACGTGAACTGCCAGAGCAAGCAGGGAGCGATGTGGATGAGCTCAGTTATAGGGCTGCACTGGAAAGCTCTGCACACTGCCTTGGCCCTGTTTGCAACACTTCCTAAGACGTGGATTTCCAACAGCCTTGCTGGAAGCATTGGTCAGGTGCTGTGCCTCTTCAAGCCTCAGTTTGCACAGCTGAAAAAGCAGGAGAGGTGGCTGGCTGCATGCTGTGGGGGCTGCCAGCAGTGCCTTCTGCGGGCAACAAGCAGTGGGTTTCAGCTATTAAGTTGTCCTACAGCAGCTGCCCCATTTGCTTTGCTCTGTGCTAAACTAGATAGATCCCTCTCAAAATCACATCCGGGCTCTGTAGGATGTTTGTACACTGATGTGACAGGGCCAGGTCCCCACTGCCATGCGTTGCATCTGAAGAGCCGAGAGGATGGGATTTCAAAACCAGCTGAGTTACGTCACCTGCGCAAACAAACGTCACGCAGCCACGTTGGTTTGGCTGTCAGAGGGCTGCTAACCTAACATGAGAATTGCAGCTGTGTTCCGAGCCCAAAAGGTCTGCAGAATCCATCAGACTTGGCTGTGTTGGAGAAGGAAGGCTGTGTGCTCCCAGCTGGCTCTGTGCTCACTTCCAGCCTCAGCCAAACACGGGCTGCACTCAGTGCCTTTGGTTTGCTTCCAAGCCCAAGCTGTCTTCTCCAGGCGTCCCAGCCCTTGTTTGGCAGCGGAGAAACACTGGAAAACCTCAGGCATGTTTCCTGTAAAGTGTAATAGCAGCCTGCACTGCAGGGAGCGAGCTGTGTCGGCTGTTGATGGGGACTTGGGGACATGCTTGATGCTGCACTACTTCTTCCGTGATTCAATATTGTTATAGCAGCACTTAAGGGTCTATTCTCCCTTCTCTCTGCTCGTATAACTCTCATTACTGCTAATAGAGTATGGATCCGTTAGGGGATTCAGGCAGGCTGCACGCCTTGCCCAGAGTGCTGCGCGGTCCTTAATGGTGTCGTCAGTGCCTTTTCCATTAGCTGGAAACATCCCCTCTCTCCAGCGCACCATTTTACAACATTAACAGCAAGCAAAACGGAGTGTTTCTGACAAGGGAATGAGGCATATGAACGGGACAGTGTGCAATAAAAAGGCTTCCAGTGTTCACCAGCACCGGGATCACACATGCTGGGGATGCTATCACTATTCCAGTAGCACCTTTGGCTCACGGTGAATATCCCAAGAGCCTGGGGCAGATGTTTCCTGCCACATTCTGCCTGCACAGTGATGACAACACCCACAAATATTGACCCACACCTTCTCTTCTAACAGGTCAGCCTTTTAAGCTGGACCCCAAGATGGCCCACAAGAAGTTGAAGATCTCCAACGATGGGCTGCAGATGGAGAAGGACGAGAGCTCCCTGAAGAAGAGCCACACGCCAGAGAGGTTCAGTGGGACCGGCTGCTACGGTGCGGCGGGCAACGTCTTCATCGACAGCGGCTGCCACTACTGGGAGGTGGTGGTGGGCTCCTCCACTTGGTAGGCACCCCCTGACCTTTCCTCCATCTCCTGGAGGCCCTCAGTATCCCCTTAGTTGCTGTGGATTGTGCTGGGGTTCAAGTCCAGGGTTGCTCAGGGTTGGAGAGTTGGACGCGGTGGTCATGGCTGAGACTCGACGTTGGGCTGGCTGTGGGTGTAGTGCTCTGTGCTTTGTGAGTGTCTCCTCTCTGCCAGAAGGCTGTGGGATGGCTCCAACAAAACTGCAAGGTGAAGAGTTATGTGTCTGTTTCTCTCCCCTGCTGACCTCACCAATGCCCACCGGGCTCAGCTCTTGCCTTGATGGCACCATCTTTGGGTTCAGGCTCTTGGAATGCGTTCCTGTGCAAGCAGCCAGAGATGTGTCCAGCTGCACAGGCTGGTGAAACACAACCCAGCAACGTCAGGGCTAGGTTTAATCTCACAGTGAGGTCTCTGAGCAAAGCTTCTCCTCTCTCCCAGGTATGCCATTGGCGTGGCTTACAAGTCGGCTCCCAAGAACGAGTGGATCGGGAAGAACTCCTCATCTTGGGTCTTCTCCCGCTGCAACAACAACTTCGTGGTGAGGCACAACAACAAGGAGATGCTGGTGGAGGTGCACCCGCAGATGAAGCGTCTCGGCGTCCTCCTGGATTATGACAACAACGCGCTCTCCTTCTACGACCCGGCCAACTCCCTGCACCTCCACACCTTCGAGGTCTCCTTCATCCTCCCGGTGTGCCCCACGTTCACTATCTGGAACAAATCCTTGATGATCCTCTCGGGTCTGCCTGCCCCAGACTTCATAGATTACCCAGAGCAGCAGGAGTGTAACTGCAGGCCCCAGGAGTCCCCATACGTATCAGGGATGAAAGCCTGTCACTAGGAGTGACCCTGCCCCACGGTGGTACAGTGATGTGGGCTGAGGCTGGTGGTGGGCACCAGGAGCCCTCCAAGCCACAGAGCAACCACAGTGCTCCAACAGGAGGGCGCCCACCTGCAGCTGGTTTTATTTTTAAGGGGAAAACGAAAGAACCTCTGAAAATAAACTCCTGTTGGCCAGCTCCACGTGTGCACGCCAGGCTCCTGCAGCATCTTCGTGGCTCTCCCCGGGCAGATCGTCACGTGGATGGTTTTGTTTCCCTGCATCCAGGATGGGCTTTTGGGTGATGTTCTCAGGTGCCGTGATGGTCAGGGGGGATGTCTGGTGCATCCCTGTGGGTTGGGGCTGCAGGGGTTGGCTTTCTGGAGACCACAAGAGGCAGGTGGGATCTGAGTGTTGTTTTATGGGGAGGGCTCTGCTTTTGACCAACATTTGGCAGCTTGCCTGGGTCTGTGGTCCCCATCCCTCTGGCCCACCTCTTGTTTTATTGGAGGTCCCATTTCACCAGGGAGACCCCAAATGAGTGTTTCCTGGGAGTTGGGTGAGGTGCTTCATGCCCCTGGCACAGATGCTTCTCTGTTGGCTTTGCGTCCGCTGTCCCTGCAGACAGAATGCAGCTCCCGTGCTGCGCAGAGGTGCTCAAAGGCCATCTCTGTGCTTTCTGATCCAAAAGCTCAATTTCAGACCCCAGAATCTTGGCACTCACTTTGTTCCCTGCCGTGGTGAAGCCATCCTGTTTGCTCTGTGGCAAAAGAGCCCTGGTACCCCAGTGAGCTGCCACCAGTGCTCCCAGTACCCAAGCACCAAGCTGGGACCAATGAGGCCATGGGGCAGAGTGGCAGCATGGGATGTGCTGATGCACAAGCTTTGGTCCATGGTGTCCTTTTTTCCCTCTGGTCTTACCTTGGTGGCATCACACGTTGACCAAAGCTGAGACTGCCCAGCTCCGCCCGTCCTTTCCTTGCCTTTTCTGTTTTTGTTGTTGCAATGGGGAGAGACCCTTGGACATTGCTGATAGGAAACTACCTCAAAGCCCAGCCCCAGAGGGGTGGGTGGCCGGCTCAGACAGCACGACAGCACCTGCAGGCTCATCCCACAGCAGGGAGGGGGCACAGGGGCTGAGTGAGGAGTCCCCACCAGTGAGCCACCCTGGGGAACACTTGTCATTAAGGGAGGCAGGGACTGCATGGACACATTTGAGAGCACGGGGTGGGGAAGCAGCAGGGTCAGACCTGCCAGCCCCACAGCTAAGCACACGAACACAATTCACTTTACAAGGCTGAGCTGCCGTTTTTGGTTGGATGTTTTGTTCCCAAAGCCCTGTGGGTCTTTTCCCTGTGTGCTGCTCGCGCTGCGCCAACCTCCAGCAAATGGCCAAGAACTGGAGATGGATTTCAGCTTCTGCAATCCGGGGCCAAGCATTCTGCTGGCACCGGCACCGCTTATTGCCAGAGGACTCAGCGCATCCAGTAAAGCACACGAGCCATTTCCGTGACGTTTGCACCTGATGAAATTGCACTAATCGCTGCGGGATCCCCGCGCGTCTCCTTCCCATGGCATCTGGGTCAACCACGTTGTCTTCTCCTGGTTGAGGAAAAGCAAAACCCAGCACTGCCAGGGAATGGGAGCTGTAGCCCCTCCCTGCTCCTCACCCCGCTGCAGCCTGTGCCCCCCAGCCCACGTCCCACTGACAAAACCCGACCGGTGTGTGATGGCACATGGGCAGTTGTAGCCCATCTGGGCTCTGCGCCCACGGCTATGAATGAGCACGTTTCCCACGGGTAGGTTATGAATGAGCACGTTTCCCACGGGTAGCGGGGTTGGGGTCCCATGGGACTGAGGGTGCTGCCAGCCCCGTTCCTCCCGGTGACCCCACTGTACAGACTGGGGACGTGGGAAAACCCTGTCTGCCATGTTCTCTTCCACATGTAACATACTTGTTTCGGTTTTGTTTTGGGGGAGGGTTGCTTTTCCTTCTTATGTTTTCTTCCTTTTTTGGGGGGGGCAGGAGGGAGGGGGGCAAATTCTTTGTTAATGTGTATATATATATATAAATATAATATAATATATATACGTTACTGAATGTGTCTGTGTGGCAGAGATTGTGCGGCGTGTGGGCATCCGTGATGCACTAAGTGCTCCTTTTGGCCATCCCCAACCCTCTGACAACGCAGTCTGCAGACCTGCGGGTTCCTGGGCCACGGGCACAGCAAGGAACCAGGCATGAAGACGGAAAGGGCTTTGCCCATCATTAAGGTTGGAAAAGACCTCTAAGATCATCTATCATCACCTCATCAGCCCATCTGCGTTCTGAGCATTGTGAGCCAGGATGGGACCGAGGAGCTTGGCACAGCCCCATGAGCATCACACGCTCCATGGGGCCGCTCAGCTGGTGGTGCTGGGGGTGTTTGCTCTCCTTGGGGACAATGCCATGTGTCCCATGCATCCTACAAACCACATTTCTCATCCTGGGGTGCTGCCCAGGCTTGAGAGCTCCTGGGGCGGCAGGACGTGTGGGATGCTGGAGCCCCATCCCCAAAAGCCCATCCATAGGGACATTTTGAAACGGGGGAAAGGTGCAGTGACATTTCCCACTGATCCCAGCCCAGGGGATGTGAAGGCACTCGAGCTGACAGCCGACAGAGAAAGCCTTTGTGGAGCAGAAGTGCCTAAAATATTCATGAAGGGGAAAACATATGGTGCAAACCAACGCTGTAAAATTAAATATTTCTTACTTTATTCCTTTGCTCCAGGCTTTTTCACATTAAACATTCAGTGCCAGCACATGGAAACTGACCTCAAGATTGAGGAGCTGCTTTCGTTGTGGGGCCAATCTGCAGTGTGTGCAGAAGCTCAGACCAGTTTAAATACAGGAGTGACCGTGCAGGGGTGGGTTTAGCTGGGCAGAATGTACAGCACTGTGGGGCTTCAACAATGACAAAGCTGTGCCCTTGCAATGCTGCAGGTGGGGTTTCCAAACAGCCTCCATAGGAAATGAACCTAACGCTGCTTTCCTGAGCATCCCCTGGAGCTGTGCTCCTGACATCAGCAGGGCTGGAGAGAAGCTTCAGCTCCTGAAAAAATAACCCTTCCTTCATATTTAATGGCTCCTCAGCCTTTCAAGTTCAAGCGAGTGCTTTGCAGCCATCTGGGAGGTTCCAGCGGGTGAAATCTTCAGTGCATCTTCAGTCCTCCTTCTGGATGGGTAATTCCAAAGGAAGGGTGATGCTGTGCTGGGAGCTGGGATGCTGTGGGCCTGGGGACACAGCTCAGCCTTTGGGGGACCTCCATGAGGCACCTGAAGCGAGAGGGGGAGGAGGAAAACTGAACCTGGGCCACTGCAGCCTGGCAGTACCCCAGCTGGAAGATTGATCCCACTGAAACGCTGGGTTTGGAGCCCACAGGTACACAGCAAGGATGGGATACGTGCTGCACGTATCAAATGCTTCCAGCCATCCCCCAGAAAAGGCATTTTTCTAATGGCAAAGGCAACACATGCATAAGGAATATGAGTGGGTTTTCCATTTGCCCCCACATTTCCCAGATTTCCTTCTAGACTCTACCCAGTCAGACATAATGCGAGTTTTCTCTTTTTCTCTCTTCCTCTATTATTTTTTTGCATGGTTCTAAGACAAATCCTCACACGGGTGCAGAACACCTGAGGTGAATGCCAGTCCCACTGGAGGTAATGCTGCAGTCACCCATTGCCACCATTGCATGGCTCCACGGTCCCATACCCACGGAGGGTATCTCTTCCCCAGTAGGGAAACTGTTCCCTTCAGCAGTGACGATTCCTCCCTGTGTTAATAACAGAAGCGTGGCATAGGATGGCCAGAACACACCGCCCCATCACCCTGGGGAGCAGATCCCAGCGGTGGGGCCATTCCCAGCAACGAGCAGGGCATGGCCCCGTGCTCCCCTCCTCATCTCTGCAGGGCAGATGATGCTCTGCCCACCAAGCAGCTGTAATTGCTGCCTTTATTCCCATCCAGCAGCTGCTGCTACGCAGAGCAGGAAGGAGATTTTTCTCCCTCCTTGCTCTCTTTGAAGCCTTTCTCCATTAACCTCCGGTTTCTAGGAAACAATATCTCTCGTGGATGGGCACCTGCGAAAGTCAATTTAAAACCATTACTGACGTGGCAGGTTGCTTCATAGAAAGAAAAAAGATTTTGCTGAGCAGATGAAATCGGCTTCGCCGCTGCTTTCCAGGAATCTGCTTTGAAACACACAAGGCTTCCATGTCACAAGCACAACAAATCGGGCTGGAAATTGCTTCCTCAGCCAGCCAGGAGTTCGTGAAATAGGAGATGCAAAAAAGCTCCATCACCAGCATCCCCCCACAGGGAAGCTGCAAAGCACAGAGACAGCACAAATTATTATTTTTATATGGTTTGTGACATCAAAAGGCTGCCTCATCTGCGGAGGTTCGCTAATGACAGCCATTGCACGGGGATGGGATAATCCTGCTTGGGAATAAAAAGCTGCAGTCCCTCAAACCACGGATGAAATTCCTTTAACCGATGAATTAACTCCTAGATGGGGGAAGAAAATAGTACAGTGTGAAACGTGGTTTTAAAAGTGGTTGGAATGGAAAATTACGCCTCGGAGCAGCTGATTGACTGCACGGGGTTAATGATTGGCGGTGTCGGAACTGGCCCCAAATCAGTCCTCCTTAGTAGAACTGTAATTGGGATTTCAAACACTCGTTTGAAGTAGCAGCCCTAAAATGGTCGTCTCTTGACCCATGAGCCATGTGAGATCACCACGGCCCTGCACGGTACAGAAGTCATCCCTTAGCCTGGCTGCGCAATGACGGACAGCACAGAGTGAAGGTGTGAGAGCAGGCAGCCCCTCGCAGAGGTGTTTCTGGGTGACAGAGGGCTGAAATGGGGCTGACAAAGATCAACACCTGAAGTCTGTGGTGTCCGGGAAGTGGGTGCAGGGAAGTGGTGGGGCACACAGACCCTGTGTCCTCTGCTCGGGGCAACCCCAACCAGCAGGATTGCTGCGCAGCATCACAACGGATGGCTCTGCACAGATGTCCTCATTCCTCTTGCATCCCCAGGGCAGCACCAACAAAATGCTGAATGCACCCCAAAATCCATGAGCAGTGACACCAGCAGAGCAGGACACGCAGAGGCACTTCCAATCCCAACCGGAGCCACCAGTGCCGGTCTCCTGGGCACGCAACAAGGCTGGGAAACCACAAGTGAGCCCAGTTCTCCATGGCAACGAGGAAGATCTGGGTCAGATGAAGGCTGGGAGGGGGCATGAGCTCCCTGGAGCTTTAGAAGCAGCCAGAAAGTCACAGCCGGCCCAGGGATGGGGCTGGGAGCAGGGACATGGCCCACGGCCATCCAGGTGCACTTGCAGCCAGTCTGTGCTCTTTGCTCTGCAGCATCAGTGCAGCTTTAACAGGTGAATTAAGCACCAGCTGTAAGGTTTGAGAGCAGTGCAAAAATTGCCTCTGTGAATTCACCAGCATTACATGTAGGCATCACCACTTTTTGGTGGGTTCCGTGTTTCAGGTGACATTTGGGTTCCAGTGTGTATGGGAATGGCTAAGGCAATGCCTGAGCCGGTGGCTGAGCACCTGAGGAAGGAACACAGCCAGCCCTGGGAGCACAGGTGGAAGCCATTCACCTACGTGAACCACATTTCACCCCTCCCTAAGTCTTATTTAAGGGCTGGCTGCCCCAGGGGAAGGTTCTCACATGGAGATCCCTCCTTATGGAGCATTTGGTGAGCCATGGTCCTCGGGGCAGGTAAGCTAATCTTTCTTTCTTTAACTGGATTGTGGCTATCTCCCTTTATTGGGTAATTTAGGACTGGTTATCTGCCACTGCCTTTCCCTACGTGATGCCTTTAAGTACCTGTTCTGTGGCATCACTTGTTGGATCTTTGTCCTTAAGTTGTCATTAGAAGTCCTTTGTTCTGTTCCTCGCTGTCTCCATATGTGACTTTGAGACAAACAACTTCTGTTGGCTGGGGCGCATCAGATGTCTCTTAGATTGTTATGGGGAACAGCTCTATCATGGAATCATATAATATCCTGAGTTGGAAGGGACTCACAAGGACCACTGAGTCCAACTCCTGGCTCCACACAGGACCACCCAAAATTCAAACCCAGTGCCTTGAACTCCAGAAGCCTTGGGGCCGTGATCATTGTGTGGCTCCCCAGTGAGGTGGAACCTTCTGGTCTGCAAGCAGTGAGGACAAAGTAAGCAGATCCTCCTATGCATGCATTGATTCCCAGTGCTGCCTTAGCTCAGGAAGCCTTGGAAACAAAGGTGAAAAGAAGGGAGCCTTTACCGTGTTGTGTCTGCTCCGTGACCCTTTGGACAGGTTCTTGGCCAATGCAGCAACCTCCATCCCAAAGCAGGTGGAGGGAACAGCTTCTTGGTCATCCTGAAATCCCGCTTCTTGGGTCACACAGTTTGACCCAAGAGATGTCAAGCCATAGACCAGAGCGACCGGCAACAAAGGTGATGAAGGAATTTGTAATTAAATTGCCATTAGATGGATAACAGATTGTCTGACAGCTGACAGTGAGTGAAAGCGCTCCATCCTGTCATGTTTTATCAGCATGAAAACCATTTGCAAGTGCTCTAATTACATTCCTAATTGCCAATGTGATTAGGGACCTGCAGCTGTTCATTAAACGTGTGTCACCCTCAGCCAGCAATCTGCAGGAGAGAATATTTAATTAATTGAATAGCACACCGGATGAAAGCTGGAGGTGGACAACCTGGGAGCTGGGTGAGGAGCGCAGGAACCTAGCACCAAAAAGAGCTGGTGTGGCAGGCTGTCTTACACCAACAGTGCTGCTGCTGTGCCCCAGACATGCCCCAGAGAATCAGAAAGCCATGTAACAGGTCAGAAATGAACAGGCGTTAGCAAGGAACAGGGCATTCCCCTTCCAATTTACCTACTGCTTTTGGATACTTGCTCCCTTGGTGCCTCCACGTTTGGCAATGCTGGTGTGAGAGCCTCGAGCACATCAGAAAAAGTTTTAGGAGGCATCAGCTTTTCCATTTCCATTTAGTGAGTGTCCGTAGTGATATTTTCTTAAGAACTAATTCTGTGTTTTGTGGATTTTTCTATGAGTTTAAAGGGCAAGGTCAACTGCATTTGTTTTACCGTTTCATTCCAATGGCAGGATGTAGAGTAGCCCAGGTTAAGAGGGGCCACAAAAAACTTTTTATGGGGAAAAAGATCCTGCAACCTCCGCCATATCTTAAGAAGGAGATCTGAGCAGATGAAGACTGAATGAAAAGTTGGGTTCCTGGAAAGGCAGTGTAAGAAGTCCTAGTGCCATCATCCAAGAACATCTAGGTGGGCCTAGAGAGGGACTGGAGAGTGAGGACAGCTCAGCCCATGCTAAGGAAGCCTTGGGTGAAGCTTGCTGTCCTCAAATTGCCTCTCTGCCCAGCCCTGCAGTTCTGCTGTAATGTCAGTTATTTCTCCTTGCATCACATGGCACTGTCCTTTTTTTTTCCTCTGAGGGCAGCACTCTGCCCTTGCATTACCAACTTTTCTCTTGTTGATTTCAGACCACGTTCAGTGCATTGAGATGATTCCAAATGCTCACTTCTCCCACCTGCATCACTCCCCACCGCTGTTCCCTGACAAAGAGCCACTGGGCCAAGCCCCATCCAACCCTGAGCATCAATGGGGTGAAAGCCATCAGTGCCTGTGGAAATCTGGATCATGAGGGCAGCCACTCTCTGGGCTACTACTGGCCCAAAGTTCTCCACCTCTGCCTGTTTTCAAAGACTTTCACAAGCAGTGGAACCTGGCCCCGTAGCAGACCTGTACCTGGTGGATGTGCATCGCTACTGGCTTTCATGTCCTTGCTCTTTTCCAGCTGTAATTATTCTCAGATTCTATGAGCTGAACATGGAAGATTTAAGGTGTTGGGCCATAGGAGACCCTGCTCTCCTCTTTGCTGCAGTCCCAGGTTTTTCCTGCCAGAAGACTTTCTCTCTCCCACATCCAGCAGGCTCAGCCTTCTTTGCCCTCAAAAAATGAGCTCAGTGAAGACATCTCTATGGAGATGCTCCTCTGGGGCAGCCAGCCAGCTGTGGAGCAAGATGGGAATATCTTGGGTGTCTTGGTTGAATTTGCATGCTCTTATTGCCAAGCTTGACAAAGAGCAAGGGCAGCCCTAAACCTGTCAAATCACAGTGAGAATGTAGGGCAGTGAAAGGCAAGTGGCTCTTGAAGTGCTCGGACCTTCCTTGTCCTTGTGCCTCTAGGGAACCACCTCTTCTCCAGCACCTCTTTGGAGTTCCCTTCCCACGAAGCCATTCCATCCTGCCTGGTCTTCTGCCCGTGCTTTTTTCCACTGAGTCTCCCTTCCAAATCTCCCTCTCCCTGCAGCTTCTGCACTGAGCAATGCAGAGCTTTGTCATGCTTCCCAATGAAGGGCGAAGCACAAAAATAAGTTGTGTGTTATTTACACTCCTCTGGATTGTGTGTGAACGGGAGCCCTGCAATTTTAAAGCCTTTTAAAATCAGTTAAAGATTTAGATTTCTCTGTTGGCGACATTTGCAACTCGATGTTGCTAAACACTTGAGTGCAGCTCATTTGCAGACATTAACAAACACATCAGAGGAGTCTGAAGCACTAACAGTGCTGCTCATCTCCTGTTATTTATAATGCTCTGTCTCCGGATATCGCCCAGCCAAGAGCTGTTAGCCTGCAGCTGGAGCATCCATCTTCCTTCAGCAGAGCCCCAGCAGCACACGCCATGGCTGGGGGGTGCATCCCCATTGCTGGCTCCTGGGGGGCAGAAGCAGGCCACCAAGCTGCAAGATCCCAGCTTCTATTAACCAAGGCTCCCACCACCCAGCTCCTGGTGAGGATCGCCAGAGCCAGACAACAGCCTCTTCACAATGGGGTCAGTGTGCAGAGCAGCCTCAGAACCCTGCTCCTGTTCTCCTCTGTGTCTGAGACCCAATTAGAGCCCAGCATCCACCCGCAACCCAACCAGAATGACTGTTTTCTTCCGCGTTAGAATGACTGCAGGGATGTGAAGCGGTGAT
Source organism: Meleagris gallopavo (assembly GCF_905368555.1). Classification (NCBI taxonomy): domain Eukaryota; kingdom Metazoa; phylum Chordata; class Aves; order Galliformes; family Phasianidae; genus Meleagris; species Meleagris gallopavo. Next base: position 1,653,330 of record NC_139412.1, on the reverse strand, counting down.
TATTCCTCTAATTAATGGTCAGATTTACCCAGTAATTCACAAATGAGAGACTCCACCATCAGCCCTGGAACATGGGAGAGTCATCCCCTGTAAATAGCTCTAAACGAGGCTCTTTGAGCCATTGGTTACATGGGAGGCAATGAATTACTTGCTGTGCTCAAGACAGACGTGGTTATTTATTGAACTCAGAGAATTAAGGCTTTCTGGTTTATTGGAGATGAACCCAAGCAAATGTGATTTAGGATGTGATTTAGGAGCCTGGAGTTGCTGGCAGCTCCTGGTATGGCATGCGGCACGGGGCTGTGCCATTGCAAGGGGGATTTACAGCTCTTTGTTGCTGGAGTATGATGCATTATTAATCAGTCATATTTTAGGAGATCCAAATTTATGTAGGCTTTAATTAGACTGCTCTCTTTTTAATCTTGGAGTGTGCACAGAGACTTAATGGTACATGGGAACGTAGCATGGAGGGGTGTGTCCTGGGACATCATTACCTCCCCTGCTCTCAGATCCATCTGCAGGTTGCCATTAGGATTTGTCTCTGTGATGACAATGCCGTGCAGCATCCCTGGCATCTCCTGAGCCATCAGCCAGATCTCTTTGCTTTGAACAGGTAAAACCAAGGCTATTAGAGAGGAGGCCTTGAGCTGAATGCATGGAGTGGGAAGCAGCGTGCTTGGTATGCAGCGTGAGTGCAGGAAAATGAACACTGAAATGGACTGAGGCACTTGGAATAAGCGTTGTTTCCATCGCATGGCAAGGAGCAGTGCCTCTACTGTGTCCCTGGATGAACCCAGCACTGCTCAGTGCCAGCTCCACAACTGCTGCCCTGCTATGTGAAGAGGGTGACCAACCAAGTGCTTTCCAGACAAGAACAACCACACACGGGCACCCTGGACCATCTGATGGGAGCATCCCTTGTTGGTAGGGCAGCAAAGGAACCTGAGCAGGATTTGGCCCCAGGGACTGCTCACAGCCACGTTTGCTTGGTAGAGGAGTCAGAGTCCCACAGCTGGTCCCCATGGCCTGCTTGTGTTAGGGACAGCAGAAATGGCTGGGAAAGGGTTCTGGAAGGCACCGAGCTCAGAGCTTGTGTGAGGCACACACAGCAGCCTGTGACTGAGAATGTAAATGGAGGTATGCAGAAAGAAGCAGGTGAAGTGCTTCAGCACAGCGTCGGGGTGGTAAAATAGAGCAGGGCTGCTGGAAGTGGGGGGAGCAAAATCCTCATCCCACTGACACCTCCAAAGAAAACGAGGTAAAACCTCTTTACAGAACATGATGAGAAGTTCAAACAAAGCTCATCTACCCATGGCAAAAAGGAAAAATATTAAAACAGCCTTCTCATTTTCTCCCCTTTTTTCTCCCTGTCCATACAGCCATATGCATATATATGTACTTAGAGGACTTCAAACAATTTTGCTGCTGCTTCCACTGATCTCCTCGCTCGCTGCTGAGCACTTCTTCAAATGGAAAAGCATCACAACTCCTCCTCCTCAGAGCGTCGGGCCCCAGTTTTCCTATCAACCATTTCAAACCACTTATCCACTCAGCAGCTTTTCGGATGGAGAACTCCCTGGAGCCGCACGCTCATCTCTGAGCACCTGTAATTTTAAATTAAAGAAAGGGGAAAGGCTCATCCTCCTCAGAGACCGCATCTCCCACCTGCTGCACCAGGGCTGCCCATGCTCAGTGCTCTCCCTGCTGCGCTCTGCCCGTGGATGCAATGAACAGAAATGGTACAGAGAGCAAATCGGGGAACGATTGCTGGTGATCTGATTGCACTGGCAAGCATGGCTTGGATGGGTTGCAAATAACTCTGGCTTCTTCTGATGTCATTGCATTGGGTATTGTATTTAAGGCAAAAAAAAAAAACACAGCTCAGGAAGCAGTCTCCCTGCACAGGGATAAATAGGAGACATTTTTTTCCATATGAGCACGTCTGATGAGCTCCAGGCCACGTCTGCCTGCTGGGTGCTGGTCCGGGTGGCTGTGGGATGCAATGGGAGCAGGAAGGTGCCCCTGGAACAGTGAGCAGTGATGAACAGCAGAGGAGCATTGTGAGGCCCTGCAGAGAGCACCCAGCCTGGTGGCACAGCAGTTAGGTGGCAGCTGTGCTGAGTAATGGCTCTGTTGCTGATCTATTATTGAAAGTGATGGAATAATAATACGCTGTGGAGAAAAGCAGCACCGTGACACAGAAGAGTGTGAAGCGACTTGAAATTATCTGGTATAAATACTCCAGAAGCCCCAACAGGTGAAGTCTGAATGAGCCAGGAGAGCCCATGGGAGGCGTTTCACAGCAGAACCCTACGGAAAGCAAAAGCTGTTCTCTGTGCTGAGCGTCAGCCGTGGAAAACTATGTGGTGTGGGTGGCCCTGGGGCACAAAGCAGTGATGCAGATAAATGCCCAGACACGTTGCTGTGAGGAGGGAATGAAAGGAAGCCTTGTGTTAACGAGCTGGAGGAGAGCCTGTGAGCTCATGGATCATGTGGGGAGAGAGTGGGGCTGGAGGATCTCTGCCATGAGGGCAAAAGCTGCTCCCTGGGGCTGGTGGGCACTGAGGCTCTTCTGAGGATGGGGCTGCAGGTCATGGCAGGTTTAGGAGAGAAGCTGAGAGTGGGGATGGAGCACTCTCACTATGGAGGGTTTTGTATCCTTCCTGGACCAGCTGTTCCACAGGCAATTCTCCCAGTTAAACCAGCACAGCACCAGCTGGCATCAGCTTGGGCTGTGTGATCTCCTCCAGCCTGCAGACTTGGTTCAGCCTCTGAAGAAGCTGGCCTTGATGGCAATGGGATCTCGCTTCAAATTGGGTCTTGCTTTGAGCAAGGGGATTGACTGGGGATGTCTCCTGTCCCTTCCTCTGTGATCGGTCTGTGGTGCCCCTGTGTTCCTGGGCAGCCGCCCTGAAGCGATCTCTGCTGAAGCTGCTGCACTCATCCATCCGGACTGGTATGGCCTCAGACTCAGGGCTTTGTGGGGCTTTTTCACTCTAAAAATAGTGATGGTTCAGGAGAAACCCAGAAGTAGAATCCCCTTCCTCCACAAATCACAGACCCACAGGATAGCTTGGGTTGGAAGGCACTTCAAAGATCACCTGGTCCCAAGCTTCAGGAGCTCTTCTTTGGAACGGGACCCACCAGGATCCTTCACGTGGTCCAAGGAGTGCTCGTGGGGCCATTGGAACACAGTGCAAACATAAATATGACATATTAAATACACAAAGGAAGGAAAAGTTGCTAATTACCCACAAATAACAAGCTGTAACCACGTAGCTCACTTAATTAAAAAGAAATTAATCACAACATGGAAGGCACGCTTTAATTATAGCAAGGCACTGCGCTGAGTGATAATGAGCATCACCGGAGCCGGAAAGCGCTGCTGTTTGCAATCTCATTATGGTCTCTCACTGCACACTCACGCATCCCCTGTGCAGCAGATAGCCTTGCTCTGAGCAGGGAATGGGACCAGAGACCTCCAGAGACCTCTTCCTCCCACCCGGAGCTTCCCACGCACCACGTCAGACCAAACACAGTCTGCTCCAATCTGATTTGTTCCATGATTCTTCTGACACGACGCTGTGGTTTCATTTTTATGCCTAAGAACCTTCTGGATCTTTAATTCCTTCTGCTTTCCACATTTAGCATTTTCCTATGTGGAGAAAAAGAGGAGGAAAGAAGCTGCCAAAATTTCCCTAAACCCCTGAGCACATCTCCCTTTGCCCATGGTCCTTTCCAGCCCGCAGATGTCCTCTGTTACTTATCTCTTACATAAATGCCATCTTCTCCTTTGATGACCATGCAGTCCTCACACGGCATCTCTCCAATTCCAATGGATCTTCTTTCTCTAAAGTGCCTGAGATGTGGGCTGTCCTGGTCCTCCACAGGGCTGACACCTGCTTACCCAAGGTTGGCTTTGGCCAACCCAAGGCTGGTTGCTCCTATCCGTACCGGATCACTTTCCTCAGCATTGCTCTGCAGCTCAATCCATCATCTCCATCGGACCTGCTTGCGTGGCCAGGGCCTGGCAGTCTCTTCTCTTCCACTGACACCTTGCTACCACCTTGACGTGGCCATCAGTGTCCCCTCAGATCTAAAAGTCTTGTTAGTCCTTGCTTCAGCCCCTTTCATTACGATCAGGGTACGTTGCTGCTGTTGCAACGTCTGGTTCCCTGCATGCGAGGGTGTTCCTCCTCTTTTTTCTTTTTCCCTCCTAATTTACCAAAACCCACTGGGAAACGGGCAGTTTTAGTGAAGCAGGAGGGATGTGTCACTTCTGCCTCTGCTGAGTGGAGGTTAATTAGATAATTACTCACACATTGCCAGTTCGTCAGGCACGAGCAATGCTGTGATTGCCAACTGGGAAAGCCTCATTTCCCTGAAAACTCAAGTTGCTGGGAAGGTTTTTCTGACACACACGCACACAGGTCTGCCAACAGATTATGCCCTTCCACAAGTCAGAATTACCCTAATTTTAGTTTGGAGGGGGGAAACTTCTTGCAGCGCATCATCTCAGCCATTTGATGCAACGAGGGCCATGTGCATATCCTTGTAAAGATGCAGGTTTTGCAGTCTGCAAATTAAGGCTGGAAAAAGCCTCTAAGATCCCCATGTCCAACCCCAACCCACCCCAAGTGCCCATCAAGACATCCCTCAGTTCCATCATCCCCATGGCTATGGAACACCTCTGGGGATGGTAACCTCACCGCTCCTTGGGCAGCTGTGCTGTGCATCACTGCTCTTTCAGAGAAGAAATTTGCCCTAATATCCAATCCAAGATGTTGTTTCAGAACGTGTTGTGTGCTTTATTTACCAGCAGGATAATGCAGGGCCACCATCTTTCAGGTCAATGGCAGAGTCTTAACAAATGGCATCATTGAGCCAGTGCTTGTGTTGGGATGGCCAAGTGGAAACGTGGCATGGGAAGCCATAGAGCTGGTGCCATCGCAGCATGCTGCCCTTGTAGCCTGGCAGCAGCAGGGAAGCAGACACTGGGGAGTCCGGTTCAGGCTCCTCCTGCTGTTCCATCCCTCCTCCCATGAGGTCTGGGCATTGTTTGTCGCTCGGCGCAGTTGATTCTCTTTGCTGCATCCGGTGGGGATGAGCACAGCAGTGCTAAAAATACCCACATTATGCAACATCGGCTGCAGACAGCTCATCCCAGAGCACCCCAGCCCAGGCAGCTCGTCTGTCCCTTACAGCTAATTAACACAGAGTTCCAGTGGTGCAGCCTGAATGGGGCTGTTGGGCTCAGAGACATCCAGAATCCAGCACATCCCCAAGGAGGGGGCAGGACTGAACGCCGAGCAGAGCACGTTGGGGCCGTGCTGGGGTTAGGAGCTGGGCACAATCCCCCCATTCATCCCAGCTCTCACAGCCTCCCTTCGCCCTTTCGCCTTCACATGGGCACAGAGCAGAGCCAATTTGGAAGGCTGCATTTCAAGACCTCTCTTAGCTAGCTCTGACCTAGGCTCATTAATGCTAGAGAAAGCCGCAGCGTGCTTGGCATGGGGACAGAGGAAATGCTTTCAATAATGTGGTGTACAGGAGTGCTTTGGAGGAAGAGAGTTTGCAGGGAGCCAGGCTCTCTGGGCTATTCAAGTTCACCTCAATTCAGTCCTGGGAGTGGGGAAACAACAGTGCTGACATTAAAATGTAACCGTGAAGGACTCCAAGTGGCTGATTTGGGCACCTCCTCGTGGTCCAGGGAGAAAGAGAGATGCGTAACGAGGGAAAATATTGTCTGGGGCTCGACAGATGCTGGCAGGCCATAAACCACAGCTTGTTTATACTGCATCAGTCTGTAATATAAACATGCCATGCTTATATTCTTATTATATTTATATGTGTTTATAACCCAGCCTGCAATTTCTGCTGGTCCCCAGCAGAACTCAAGTGGCTGCTTCCTTCCACATGGTGCTCGTCCTCTGGGTCTGGGTCAGATCTAGGGAATAGCTGGGCACAGAGTGCTGTGTGCCTTGAGGTCGTGCAGTTTGAGGGAGCCCATCATCAACGTGATGTGCAGAAGAAATTCCCTCTGGATCCACGTGGCTCATGGTCACCCTGGCAGAGCTCTGGTTCCTGCATCACCACCTCCCCGAGCATCCTCTGAGATACCCGTTTCTGGATGGCATTGCACAGGGAAGGCACATACATAGAGATACAGCTTTTCCATGAAGATTCCCACGTCCTCCAGCTCCACCGTGATGCAGGCTGTGTACTTTGTTTATCTTTAACAGCATCCATGCAGGGGATGCAGAAACCAGCGTGCTGCTGCGCACAGCATCTGCCCAATGATGGCTGCAGCTCGCCCAGCCCTTCCCACAGCTTTATTTTCCATCTGACAGGGTGAAATCCCACTCATGCAGCAGTTTGCAATCATTTTCTCGCTGAAAACCATTCCCACTGACAGCGAGATACCTGATCCCAGGCCTGCTCTCCTCCCACCAGCTCTTCCCCTTCCATTTCTTTCTTCTCTATTTTCCTTTCCCGGCTTTGCATCGGAAAACAGAAATCTCTGCATTACCACCTCACCTCCTCCCAAACATTACCTGATTTACGAGCAGCCCTCCCCCTCCCCATAAATCACCTCCTGCTTTATTTCCAGCCCCCATCAACCCACGTGGCCCCGCACCACACAAAGAACGTGACTCCCAGCAGCGAGCCCACAGCCTCTGCTCCCCTGCAATCCCCCCAGAGCCACGGGACACCCCGCTCCTTCTTCCACCAGTCTGACCCCAGCCCACCCCGCTGTGCCGTCCCCACATCCCTCAGTGCCACATCCCCACTGTTCTGGGACACCTGCAGGGACGGTGACCCCCTGGACGGCTGTGCTGTGCATCACTGCTCTCTTGGAGAAGAAAGCCTATTCCTTTTGCAGGTCAGCAGTGCTACCAGCAGCACCATTCAGAGCCCTTCTGCTGGCCACACGCACTCCCCATTCTCTCCAGCCATTTCTAAGGAAGCTGATGAGTAGCAGCAGCCCCGGCTGGTTGCTGTTTTTGTTTTCTTTCTTTGACTAGCATGTATAATAAATGTGCTTTTGATTAAAATTTAACACATTGCCTAATGCATCAAACGGGGACCCGATATCCTGCCAGCAGCACAACCCCCCCCCAGCACAACGCTCCTTTCCCAAACTGTTTCTGCAGCAAGTGTCACTTCCATGCTACCAAAAGACGCCTCTGACAGTTTCCTGGGGGATGCTCCAACATCTGCTGTAAGGTTTTCAATCAACATGCCTTAATTTTCACGACTCCAGCGCAAACATATTTATAGTAAATAACCCATCTCAGATGGAGCGAAACCAGGTAACCTTTCCAATCTGTGCAAACACACATTTGGTGCTGGCAGAAGCTTGGAAGCCGTTCCCTCTTCGCGCTGCATAACGAAGTGAAAGAGAGGATCTGTCTGAAACAGCTCCATCCAAACCCAGGGCTCGTCCAAGGATGGAGCTGTAGGGAGCTCCCATGGCTGCCCACATCCTGCACAAGGACTGGGGACCCCTCTGCTCACCTGTGGGCCACCTTCCCAGAGGCCAACCACCAGCCCAGCCCCAGCTCCTTCCAGCCAAGTTTTGGCTGCCAGAGGGATTTATTGCTGTGAATGCAGGCAGAGCTCCTTAGGAGTCAAGCTCTGGAGTTCGGGGTTGTTGCAGAACATCTGGTGGGGATGTGTGCTGTGAGAAGGTGCCTTCTCTGCCTCGTGCACACAGCACAGTGATTCAGCCTGCTGTGACACCCAGAAAGGACTGAACAGCCTCAGCAGACACCTGGGAGGTGAATGAAGAAATGGTTGAAGTGAACCATCAAAAAAGAAACCAAACGTGTTTGGATGTAGAACGCCCACCTTTACATGGGACAGAAGGAAGTGGACAGGACCAGAGGGGGAAAAAAGTGATGCATCACTGTGTCCTTATTGCAGATGGCACCTATGGGCACTGGGGCTGTGCCCCGACCTGGGATGAGCTATTCCTACAGCAGCAGCAGTGGGTCCTGGGGCTCCAGTGGTGGTCTGTGAGTTAAAGCCATGGAGCTGAAAGGAACAACGCCGTGGTGATGGCTGAGAGCGCTTTCAGTGGGAACAGGGGAGGCATTTCCACCAATGAATCACCCCATGGTCTTTTATTTCATATAGGTTTGTTTTTATGACTCAGGACTGGGTGATTAACCTTGTTAACTGCCCCTGGCAATAAGCACCAGGGCAGTAAATTGCATCTCACTAATGCTCTGCACATGGGCTGTGCCAGAGGGATGCACTGCCCCATCAATACCACAGCACACGGGGCTGCAGCACAGTGAGCTGGGGCAACCCAATGGCTGCGTGTGCCAGCAGGTCCGTGGGGAGGGCAGCATGGGAAAAGAGTGGGAAGGGAAGAGCTCAGGAGTTGGCACGTGTGCCCAAAAGCTGCGTCCCACCCTCTGACCTCACTCCCTGGATCCATTCCCTGGCACTGAGCCTCGGCCCGCCTGCTCCGCACCGTTCCCACCGGTAAGGTTTCCTGCAGCACCAGGAGCAGGAGGGAGCTCCATGCTGGGCTGTGTGTGGGAACTGCTCACTCCGAAGCTGGGCTGGCTCTTTCTAGGAGCTTTCCTCAGCCCTGGTGCCCCTAGGACCTCTCCATCCCACTCCATCCCATCACACAGCATCCTGCTGCCTGGGGAGACCCGCACCCCACCTTGGGCTGCATCACGGAGCTCTTTCCAGGTGTCTTACTTGGCAGATGCTGCTTCTCCCAAAAGACAGACTCCTGGTCTGGGAGGAGAGCTGCTCCAAGGGCAGCTCCTTCTCTGCCACCCCTGGGGCTGCCCCTTGCTTTGTGGTGCTGCCAAAGCAGTATTGGCTCCTTCACCTGAATTTCATGGCTTACAGGAGAGGGAGAATAGCAATCTGTGGTTTAAAACCCAGTGATGGGGCACCAGTGGGGACCCTGTGAGACTGTTCCCTCTGTCCATCCTCACACCTCCCCACACCCCCTACCCTCTGCCAGCAGCTTCCTCCAGCCTCACAGCTCTGCAAAGCCCAGAGGTGTTTAGCATCCGACCCCAGACCCGTTTTGGAACAGCCTTTATTTCCCCAGAGAGGCTGCAGCAGGAGCTCCGAAGGAAGAACAGTTAATGCTCCATTTAGTTCCACACGACCTAATTTGCCACCACTTATCCAGCAAGGGGAAAGCAAGCAGCTTGGGGTATTCTAAGATTCATGATCCTGTGACTCCATGGCTCAGGTGCTTTGTCAGGACCGTAGTATTGTGCGTCCTCCCTTGAGCCAACCCTTGGGATTGCTTTCCATGGGCATCTCGCAGAGCTACCTGCTGCATCACTGTGCATCCCTGCTGACCTCATCTGACAGAGAGCCGCCTCTTTTTTACAGAACCACAGCACCGCTGAGGCTGGAAATGATCTCTCAGATCCCACCATGCCCATCCCCATCCCTCAGTGCCAAATCCCCACGGTTCTGGGGCACCTCCAGGTGATCCCCTCGCCCCCTGGGCAGCCTGTGCCAGTGCAACATTGCTCTTTTCCACCCCCAAACCTCTAAATGTAACGTTTCTGTGCCGTGACGCGGCCATGCTTGCTGTCTGCTCCCATTCCCCAGTACACACGTTCCCCAAACAGACAGATTTTTACACCTCCGAGGAGCCCAGCACTTACTGCAGGGGATGACCTTCTGCCTCAGGACCCGCTGAGTCTCAGCACTCAGGTGAGTCTCAGCTGCCTGCTGCTCTTGGCCGTCCTGGCACACACCATCTGTCCTCTCACCCAGACAATGGGAGGAGATGTGAATGACACGCTGTCCTGGTGCCACCTGCCTGTCCCTAACCCCCCGTGCCACGGCCCTGGTTCATGCTGCAGCACATTGGCTCAGCTCCATCCTGTCCTCAGCTGTCACTGCACCTCGCTCCTCCCATCCCCTTTCACGCTTTTGGACACCTGCACTTCCATTTGCATTCCACGATGCTCTGTTACAAACCCCTCCAGCTCTTATTTTCACTTCCTGGGAGTGAAAGCAGAGTTGCTTTCCTCCAAACCCTGTGTTTCCATTCACAGTTGGAGAGGTGCATTGCTGCAGTGGGAGATGGCCGTGCCGAATTTCCCCTTCCAAAGCCCCGATGCCCAACGCATTGCTCCTCCAACACACACAGTGTCATCTTCTCATTTAAGCCAGCAAGGAGGAATGTTTGCTGGTAAACATTTCAGGGCAGCGTGCCAACGAGCGTATCCTCCTCTTCCTTACAGGAACACCAAACATCAGCACGCTGCCAACCGCAACCATCGCAATGTTTTCCCTTTCCGACAGAAAAATGTCTGACTAATTAATCATTCTCTCGCAGTAGCCAAAAATGAGGCAACTCTGCCATATGCTAATGCGCACCGGGACTCCACGAGCTGTGAAATATTTAATACTGAGCAGGCAGAGAGGACATCATTCCCTCTCTGCTTCGGCACAGTGCGCTCCGTTGCCTCAAAACGGAGGGCCACGGCTGTGGTTTTTAATCCTGCCTCCCTGCCCATCTGCTCGGGTGGTGCAGGGTGCTCCGTGCATGGGATGAATGTTCATACAGCATCTGCTGGCTCACCGACAGCCCCAGGTGAGCTGATGTGAGCAGAGGTGGAGGTAAGAGGACGTGTGACCCCACGGATTTGCTGCCAGTGGAAGCGCTGCTTTTGGGGAATGCATTCTGGAGCACTGCTCACCCACCCCATGGGCATCCCAAGAGGACAGGAGCGAGCCGTGACCCCACTGCAAAGAGCAGAATGGGAGAGCCAGCCCCAGCAGAGTGAGCGCCAAGCAGGGCTCTCCTCACCCCTCTGGGAGATAAACAGCCCATACGCAGCCAGCACTGAAATCAGCAGTGATGCCTCAGCTGTCCACAAGGAAGGCGGCCACACCAGAGGAGAAGAAGCATCCTGGTGCATTGCCAGAGCCCTCCGCTGTGCTCGGGGGCACTGACACCCTCCAGGGACGCATCCCCTGCTGAGAACTGCATCCCAAACAGCCGGTGATGTGCGGTCAGCTGGCAGTGAGCTTCCTGCTGGCAGCCGGGGGGTCCCAGACTGACCCATTAAACATAGATGTCTGGTTTGGATGCGGAGACTGAAGCGCTGTAAGCACCAGATTGGGGAGGTGTCGGAGGGAGCCCGTGTGGCACTGCTCTGCTCTGGGGCTGCTGTGTCTGAATTAAAGAGGGGAAGAAGTCCTGTGGCCACTGGGAAGAATGGGAATATCCGTACGCTTGGGAAATAGGATCACTTGAGTTGGAAGGACTCTTAAAGCTCACTGCATCCAACACCACAGTAGCCGGGGCTGAGGTCCTTGTCCCTTCGAGCAGAGCCATTCTGTGTTGGAATCTCCATGTCCTGGTGGGTGTTTGTGAATAGATGCCTGAAAGCACTCTCTTCTTAATTACCTCCATAAAGAGCAGAGGTATATCAATCACCAGCCTTCCATTACAGCTATAAGGAGCAACGCAAGCAAACCATTAATACACATAAAGATGGCAGGTCATTAATGTTCATATTAGCATAAATACCATCGTGTGACTTTATTAGCAGGCCGACCTTCAGGAAGGGACATCAATGGTATTAATTCAAGAACATCATCCAGGTCAGTTACAACCAGAGGCAGGAGGTGCTTGTCGAGGGCTCGGGGCTAAACCCAATGTAGCAGAAATGCTAATTCATGGCTTGAAGCAGTGATGGAGCAGCTGGTGGGAAGGGAGGACCAACCCAGGGGAGCTCAGGTGTATGGAATGAAGGATCCACCTCTTCCCAGCCCTCATTTAAGGGTTGGCAGTGGAGGTGAGGGCATCTCTTGCTGGGGATCTCTGTGTACCTGAGGTCTTTTGAAGGTAAGCAGTTTTCTTTATTTCTATGCTTGTTGCATTTGAGCACATCCTCTCTCGCTGCAGCCTGGGACCTTGCTGCTCTGCTGACAGTGTTACACCCAGGGACTGCTGGGTGTCCATCCACCCTCCTCCTGGGGAATAGTCCCCTCCCAGAGGCAAAGCAGGCCCTGCTTGGTTAATTGAGTTGGGCACTGGGGGAAAAATAGAGAAGAAAAAATCAACAGATCCCTATCAGAGAATGAGGGAGCGAGAGGAAATCCATGGTGCTCCCCACTTAACTCTGCAGCGAGGTGTTGGGGCATGCACAGAGAGCAAGAGCAGCTTCTCCATGCCAGGCGTGAAGAGAGATGGGTAATTACTTCCCCTGCACTGGGGGGAAGCAGTGCTAAAGAGGAGGACAAAGGGCCTTTTCTTTGCTTCTTGGCTTTGTGTGAAGGGTGGGAAGGGCTTTCTCTGTGCGTCTCCATCTGCTGGGTAATGCCAGCCCAGTGCCCAGGGGTGAGCATGCACGATGGCACCTCGTGCCTCATCCCGTGCCCTCTGCATCGCACGTCATTGCTGGATATGGAAGCGCTGCTGAGAGGTGATTTGGGGTGACTGACCCTGCGTGGGGACAGCTTGGTGGAGAGCCAACACGGTGCCTCTGTGCACAGTGCTCCCACCAGGGCTCCTCTCTGACCGGATAGGTGGAAGGGAGCATCAACCAAAGGATGATGAACCCACTCGTGTGTGGCTCTGCCTGTTGCTGCAGCTCCAGCTGTACGTGCACACGTTCCTCCTGTTGTGCTCAGTCAGACCAGTGCTAATGCAAACAAATGGCAGAAAATGAGCACTGGTTTGTTAGCTGCAAGAAGAGGTGATGAGGATAAAATAAAAGCAGCTCTTGGGCAGGAAAACAGAAAAATCGTACCTGTGAGGCCCTGAGCTCACATAAATCATCCTGTGATGGAATGAACTGTCATGAAGGCTGACAGCAGCTCAATCCAGAAGCAGTTATCCTGTGTTCAGGTATCAATTACAATCGCTAATGTTAAAAGCAAAACCGGCTAAAGCTAACTGGGGACCGAGCATCAAGCTGCCAAGAGTTCAGGCACCACAGGCATTCTGCAGCTGTTTTCAATGGGAATGCTCAGTTTGAAGGGGCCAAAAGATGCTGAGTTATGATATACTTCAGACTGCTGTCTGCAGCCCCCAGCTGCTCCGGCCTCAGCCACACGCCTGACCTCATGGGAGGGTATCCCATCCGCTCCCATCGATGTTGGCCCACCCGTGCTGGAGTTCTCAGGCTGCGTGGCCCAAAAGAACAGCGTTGGGTTCAGGTGGGCAGGAGTGGAGTGGGAAGGAGCTGAGATGTTGTGCAGTGTGAAGGCAACAGGGCTGATAGGCTCAGGGCTTTTGCCCCTGCAGTGGTGAGGGGCTGAAGGTGGCTTTGCCCGGATGCTTTCTTCATGAGCTCCTCAGAAAGTAGGAGTTTTGAAAGTCAGGAGCGAAATTGTATCCGAAGAGAAACTGGAGCAAGATCCTTTTGAACGCACGGGAGCCTCAGAAGCAGCTGAGTGCGTCAGAACAGAAATGAAAGGCAGCAGAAATAGCTGCCCCTGCCCTGCAGCTCCTCTGCCCACACTGCTCCCAGCTCTGACTCTTCAAAGCCCACCCCTCGCTGGGCTCAGGGCTCCCAGGCTGTGAGAAGGGCACCAGTGAGTGACCCTGGTATTCATGGTAGCAAGGCATGAGGTTCAGGTCTCCCATTCCCTGCCAGGGACCTCCATGGAACCAGCCCCTGGGAGGAGATGCTCCAAAGCCAGGTTGCCAGGGTGTCACCTGCTCCCAGGAGGCTGATGTGGGAGCACAGTCACAGTGGGACGTTTTATCCTGTCACCTATTTATGACATTTTGGAAATTAATCTCTTCTCCAAAGAGCAGTGATACACGGGAGAGGCGGGGTCACCATCCCTGAGGTGTGCTGGAGCTGTGGGGATGTGGCACTGAGGGATGCAGTGATGGGCACAGTAGGGTTGGACTTGAGGATCTGAGAGGGCTCTTCCAACCTCCATAACGCTGTGATTTACAACCTTAAGCAGCAGGAATAGCTCTCCCCAAACCCCTGGGGACAAACCTGGGCCTCCCAGGGGACAGTGGGTGGCACTCAGTGACAGCACCCAGCAATGCCACCAAGGAGTGAGACCCACAGCCCACCCTGGTGCTGCCCGCGTCTCACAGCAGAAGGGTAAATAAATAATTCATTTCCACCCCAGAAATGCGTATTTCAATCCCAAAAAGCAACGCTATTTATTTCTGGGAAAGGCAGTTCCCCCCCCCACACCCCTCCCTTGAGCTCCATGAATATTTATGTAATTCCAGGCAGAAAATACGCTGGTAATTTAATACATTTTAAAAATAAATGTTGCATATAAACTAGCCCGTATCTAATTAAATACATTGCTGTGTTGTGCACTGCTGCTGCTCGGCCACTTGCAGTCACAGCCACACATTAAAAGTTTCTGTTAGAAGAGGGCTTGAAACACTGAATTTCAATGTGAGGCAAAGCTCGAGCAGAGGGGCTTTGCTCAGGATCCCCATATCCACCCTATGGGGTGATGTCTTCACCTCTCGGTAGAGCCCAGGCAGGGCACATATGGCAGAGGGGATGGAGGCTGCTCCTGCTTGGTCTGGGAGGGCTTCAGCTTTGTGCTGACCCAACTCGAGGTATTGAGGTGCTGCTCCTTGCTCTGGGGGTGTCCTCAGCCCCAAGAACCCTTTAGCTTCAGTGACACCTGGTGGTGCTTCTCCTGCATGGGAAGTGCCCAGAGAGCATCACTGCTGTGGGCGTCCGGAGTTGAGGGCTTCAGGGAAGTCCACGCTGCAGGTGGTGACTTGAGTTCGCCTAGGATGGAAGCTTGGCAAGCCAGGAACTGCTTACGCCTCTGGAAACTGGGGGAATACTAAGAGGAGATGGATCCTAAAGCAATCTTGGTGCTCAATGCAAGCTCTGCATTAGGAATCTGCTGGAGTAAAGTAGGGCTTGAGAGAACTCCTTCAGAACTGGTGGATGGTGGCCACAATTGGGCACTCGAGGATCAAAGAGCCCATCCTGAGGGGAAGAATGACATGGAAAGTATGTATTAACAAAATACTGGGTTAGGTGTTCCAGGCTGTGATGTGCACCAATAAACTCCTTTTCAGCACTGAGGAATAACTACCAACCTCAGTCAATAGATTGATTTTGAAGCTCCCACTAAAGCGAGGCGTTAATTGAGTGCTGCTGCCAGTCCTGCTGGATGTGGATCTCTGTCAGTGCTTCTCAGGTCGCAGCCAGAGTGCTGTGTGTTTTTTGGCCCTGCAATTAAAGAGTGACGCAGATGGTGGGGAGAGGGTCCAGAGGAGGACCACAGAGACAACCAAAGCTCTGGACAAGTCCGATGGAGTTGGGTCTGGACTCGCTGTGATGTTCCACCATGTGGAGAAAACTGTGAGTGATGGGAATGAGCTGCACTGAGAGGGATTGGGTCTTGATATAAGGAAATGCAGTGGGGGCAACCATTCACCAGCACAGGGCTCACAGGGCTGTGATGAGTCCCCATCAATGGAGGATCTCAGGATGCAATTGGGTTGGGCTCCCATCCACCTCATCCGTGTTCCCTCTCCCACAGCGTTGGACCCAACTGCTGAGGTGCTTCCCTCCCCAGGCTGTGCTCCCATTCTGTGGTTCTATGCACATAGAAATGACTTTTTGACCCCGTATGCTGTCACACGTTCCTCCACAACCTTCCCCACCTCTCTGGGAAGCCCCAGCTGCTGCTGCTGAAATGCCAATCAATAGAAAACCAATAGGAGCGTCCCAGCAGGATGGATCCAGCACCCCTCTGCAGGGCTCTGGGGCTCCTGGGAGCCTTCCTGCAGCAGCCTGGCTGCCGTGGGGTGCTGGGCAATGAGAGCTCTTCGCTCCCCATGTTTTCCATGTGATCTCACTTCAGAAAGCGCAAAGCCAGCGATGGCTCTCATTGACTTGGCTGTAGCTCATGGCCCAGGTCCCGGAGCTTTCTGCTCATGAGAAAAACAGCCAAAGCAAACGCAGCCCTATCAGCACTGATGTTAGCAACAGAACGTTGCTGCTAAGGGATCTACCCCTCACCCACCCCCATTTCTCTGTGAGCTCTGGGCAGGAATGGAGCAGAGCAGCTTCTGAGCAGCGCGTTGTGATTAGGAGAAGTTCTAACTGACGTTTGTTTAACTTGCTGGGAGCCACTTAGCAAATGACACAGGCAGTAATGACAACGTTCTGTGTGTGTTTGAAACGTGTGGGGAGCGCAGCCGGGGCTGGCAGGACCAGAGAGCAGATTATGCAGCAAGAGACATTTATTATCCTAATGGGAAGTGACAGTGATGGATCACCCAGTGTGACACTGCTCAGTGATGGGAGAGGATGAGCTGGAGCCACATGGCCATCCTGCTCCTATTGATCCCGTTGCTGGGATCTGAAGTTGGGGACAGCAAAGCCATCTCCTCCACGGTAGGAAGAGCATGGCCAAAGCCCCTCTTGCAGTCCCAAAGTGCTCACGGTGCCTCAGGGACCCTGCAGCATTGCTTTTACTGCTGATCTGCCTTTAGGAACACACAGCCCTGGCAGCATGTTGAGGGCCTGGCCCCGGAACGCCTTGCTGGGACCGAGGGATTGCAGTCCAGTACGTTTGTTCCTGGAAAATGGTTTTCAGTTGTGCTTAAAAATAGATGAATGGAGCGCAGATGGGTTCTGCAAAGGGAAGCTTGTCAGCCTGCTTGAAAGGTCCCTGCTAAGGATGGAGCACAGCCCGTTCAGAGCTCTTTGCAAGGAGCAGCACAAGAGGGCGGGAGGAGAATGCTGGTCCGGAAAGCGAAGGCTGAGATGGGACAGAAGGGATCTCGGTTTTGTCATGAAGGCAGCAACCGCTGTCCCATAGCAGGGCTTAATGCTTTCAGCAGCCATCTGGAAGGGGAAGGAGCCGGGAAGCAGAGCCCAGTTTGTCGATGAGACAGAAGAGAGCTGATTGAATCCAGACAGACTCGTAAGCATCGCAGAGAAACCTCACCGAGCCAGAGAACGGGGTGAAGGCTGGGGATCCACTCCAGCAAGCAAACACCGTGGCGCAACGGAGAGAATATTTGAGTAGGAAATGGCATCAGATCTGCAGGAGCCAGAGCCGAAAGGAAAGAGCTGCAGCAAAGCTTGGCAGAGAGCACCCTCCAGTGGGCACCGGGAGCCCAATGGGAGCCGCTGTGCCGGAGGAGCTGTGGGTCCGTTGATTGGGGTGGGACGACCCGGCACCTGGTGCCACGCACTCCGCGTTGGAGCATCCCCAGCACCGGCAGCGCTGCAGCACCGTGTCGGTGCGTGGGCCGTCTCCGGGTTGCCGCGGTGCTGGAGCAGCATCTGGTTGCAATCAGGGCTCGCAGAGCTGGCCACGCTCCTGCCCAGCCGGTGGCCAAGCAGGATGTTTCCCACAGGATCCCCGGCCCGTAGCTCCGCGTGCTGGCATCCTGCACGTCCGCGGCAGCCGGCTGCAGGCGCGGCCCCATCGGGTTCTGTACAGAGTTCTGTCTGCGCCCCATAGATCCTCCAACACTGCCCACAGAGGGTTTGCAATATGCAAGCCTTAAGAAATGGAAGGAACTCCTGAGAACGGGATGGGCACGGCGAGAACGGACCAAACCAGGGTCGGAGCCAGCCTTGCCCTGCACTGCTTCCCCGCGGGATTTCTCCTGTGGGGTTTGCCCTGCAGCTGCAGAGCGTGACCGCGGCTGCTCCTGCCTCGGCCAGCACTACGTGGGGTGGGCAGGTGAACCCCCGCGGCCGATCCAGCGATGGCTCAGCCGCAGCTCGAGCCGCTGGTGCGCACGGCAGCAGGTAGGGAGCACGGCTTTGCCCAGCCCCTGTAAGGACACCCTAAAGCAAGCAGCTCTCAGCTGGAAACCCCGCAAAAATATGCACGTTGTCGGTGTGTATTCTCCCTTTTCTGGCAGCACAGAGGTCGGTGCTGGGGCAGGATGGGCTGGAGGATTGTGGCAGCACACAGCGGGCTCCCAGAGCTCGGCACAGCCCGTTCCTCCCCGCCACACCTGCGTGAGGGATCTGATGGGCTCCAGATGCTCTCCGCGCCCCACAGGTGATTCAGTGTCGGACACCGACCTCACCCTCGTGGCAGGACGTGAGCCTTGTGCCTCAGTTTCTCCATCTGCAACATACAGAGTCTGGAAGGGAGGCACCACAATGAACATATTATATGTTAAACCCCACAACTGCAGTGCTGAATTTACCCTCTGCAGCTTAAAGGCGAGCTCGAGGGGAACCAAACTGGGAGTGAGGAGCAAAGGGAAGGGGCTGGGTTTGGATGGCTGCAAGGCCAAGCAGAGTCCAGCACAGAGCAGCACAGTGAGGCTCAGCGTGCAGGCAGGGCGGCACCCAGCCCAGGATATTCCCAGAGCTGGAAATATTTGGATGCTGCAAGAGTGCGTGGGGGGAGCGGTGCTTTGTTATCGCCGCAGCCCTCCTCCCCCCACCCCCCTCCCCTCCAGCAATGCTGCTGGGCTCTCCTCAGCTTTTGGGATGCATAGAAATCCCGTTCCTGCTGCCCTTGAGCTGCGCTTCAGAGCCGTGACCCCACAAGGACACATCCGTACGGACATGCTGCCAATGCACTTCGCTTTTTCCTGCATGAGAAGATAAAAAATTCCGGCACGAAGAGAGCAAACAAAGCTGTGGGAAGTTGCACGTGGGGGGGGGGGGGGGGGTGCAGAGGACCCACACAACCATAAACGAAGCATTAAAGTCCAGAGAGCCGTGTGAAGGAGCGGGAAGCTTTGGGGACTGCAAAGAAATCCCACTCCCGGTGCCCATCGCTGCCCGGGGGGGCTCTGCCCTCCCACCCCCACGTCCCAGCGGCGCTGCCCTGCGGCTCCCGACGAGCAGAGCCCGCAGCTCTCGGAGCGGAGCACCCCGGGGCGGGGGCGGCTTCAAAGAGGGGAATTTCTGCTCCGGGACCGAGACAAATATTTGCTTTGGTGTGTGCTGGGGTGAGGGGACCCGCGGGAAGGTTTGCAGGGAACAACCGGGGGCTCCCCGAGCATCCACGAGCGCGGCCGCCCCTCCCTCCTCTTCTTCCTCCTCCTCCTCCTCCTCCCATCGGCCGGCCCAGAGCCCGAGCAGCCGCGGGGCCGGGGGAGCGGGGCCGGCCGTGCCGTGCCGAGCCGAGCCGAGCCGAGCCGAGCCGTGCCATGCCGTTCTACAAGCGAAGCGTGGTGGCTCGGCAGAGCCGTGCCGTGCCGCTGGTCGAGCTGCGGGACGTCTGCAGCCTGGCTGCTCTCACCCTGCTCCGGCAGCTCGCCGAGCTGTGCGGCCATTCGCTCGCCTTGCTGGGGGACATCGAGGGACACGTCGAGGCTCTGGGGCGTCGCACCGGGCGGCTGCACCGCAGGGCCTCCCGCCTGCAGGAGCTGCTGCGGGGACGGCCAGGTAAGGGGAAGGCTCACGGGGTGCCCGTCGGGGTGGGCTCCGTGTCACCTCCGCCTCCGGGGCGGCACCTGCTTGGGGACAGAGCGCTGTGCCGGGGTGACGTCGGGGCAGCTCAGCGGCAGCGCCGCGCTCTGCACGGCCGGGATTTTCCCCCCAGCAGCCGGCAGCTCCCAGGATGACGGCTGAGGTTCGCTCTGTGTCCCCTCTTCCCAAGGCTGTCCCATTGCAGCCTCCTCGGGAAAGCGGCGATGCGGGGCTGAGCAGATCCTCGCCTCCATCCTTGCATCCCTTACAGCAGCTTCCACGCAGGTTTGGCACGGCCGAGGTGACAGCCCGCGGCCGCAGCGTGCTGCCCGCTCCCGACAGCGGGAGGGGTTTGTTTTTGCCCGAACCGCTTTCGTTTCCCTTTTCAAGCCTTTCCCTTTGGCACCGGCTTCATCACCGGGTCAGAAGCAGGCAGCCTGCTTCGGATGAGCTTAAAATAAGCTCATTTTGGATTTGTTTAGAAAAGTTCATTTTAAAACGCTTTGGGAGGGTTGGAGCGGTGAGGGGGAGGGAGGGTGGAAGCGGGGAGGAGATGTTGTTGCAGCACAGCTCATTTCTCAGGCCCTCAGTGAAATCCGGGCTGTGTGTAAGCGCTGCTCCGCCTGAGCAGAGCCGTGGGAAATGAGTGCTGGAGCTTGATGGCACGGCTGCACGCTGAGCCACGGCTGGGATGAGAAGTGATCAGGGAAGGAAGAGGCTCCCGCTGTCCCTATCTGAAGTGGGAAGGAATATGGAGAGAAGGAGGCACTGCGGTCACCCAGGCTGAGCCCAGCAGTGTCACCGTCCCCAGGAGGAGGAGCTGGTGGTGATGGTGACCAGATGGTCCCCACCTGGCTGGCAGGTTGGGGACGCTTGGTGGCCACAGGGGCTTGGTGCCATGGGGATGGATGCTGGCACCGTGGATGCAGGCAGTGGTCAGGAGAGTCCCCCTCCAACATCTCATTGGAGGTGTGAACATGAGAGCATGCAGATGTGCATTGACAGCACATCTGGAGGTGTATACAGGCCCAAATCACACCTTTCCTCCCCAAGATTGGCCGGTGGCTGGCAGAGACCCCACACTACTGTGTTTCCTCCACCCCATAGGGCAGCACTGCCCGTTCCCATCCATCCACCACTGCTGTTCTGCACCCCAGGGGGGGGTGAGTGCACTTCTGAGTGCTGCTTCAATTGATGTTTGTTTTTCCAAGTGCTCCACCATCTGCTGCCCCTGGGGAGGTCGGTGCACGTGTCCAGAGGGTGCAACCCCTGCCAGCCCCATCCTTGCAGAGACAGCCCAGGGCTGCTTTGTGCAGAGTCCTTGGGTGGGGAGCTGTCAGTTTTTTCCCCCCTTTTTCCATTTCTTGAAGAGGATCCAAATCACGTTTCTCCTCTCAGAGTGGAACAAATCCAACATGTCTCATTCACAGGAGATGCAGGGGGGAATCAACCAGCACCAGCAGCCTTCCTGCAGCCCTCCTGCATCCCAGCGTGGGGCAGGCAAAGAGGGCCAGGCACCAGCATCACCCTTCCCCAGGATGGTTCCCCGGTTGGAGCATCCTGGGTATTCCCACATCACTCCATCCGAGGAGGCAGCAGGGTTGTTTCCACTGCTGGGAGCTGGGGGCTGTTGGATTCCTCAGCCCTTATTCATCCATTGGCCGTCATGTGAGAGCGGAGGGATGCGCAGCCCGGCTGCCCAATGGTCGGGATGCGTCCCCTGGGTGGTGGCAGCAGGGACATGAGCTGTGTTCCCTGCTCAGCCCCTCGGGACCCTGCTGTTCCCAAAATAAATCTCGGTGCTGAAGAAAACAGGGCCTGGCGCCGGGAGATATGAAGGCATTTTGCCCACAGAGCTGCGGGGACGGAGCTCTGGAAGGAATGCTGCGCTGTGCCGCACCCGGGCGCTGCCTGTTCCCAAGGCAGGAAGGCACAGGGGTGCTGGTGCCATCCCTGTCCCTCTCCTCCTCCAGCTCCAGAGTTCTCCCCGAGGCTCTGCCAGCACTTCTGCAACAGTGCTGCTCCCTGCAGGCGTGCAGCACCTCCAGCCCCGTGCTGGCTGTGAGCGCGGCCGCGGTGACGTTGCACAGGAACATGGCTCTGTTTCAGCCGTGTCTCCAAAGAGCTTTGCATCATCTTGAGCACTCTGAAGGATGCGTTCACATTCATGTGCAAACAGAGCTCACTTTGGCAAACTGTTTTCCAGCTGCAGGGACCTCTGCAGCACTTGTCTGGGGCTGCTGCCAGGCAATGAACCACAGCACCCTGCAAGCAGCACCAGCGCTCCCTGGCACCCATTGCCACCGGGCACATCCAGCTCTCCACCCTGCAGTGCTCAGCCCTGTGCTGGCAGCCAGCAGTGCCCTGGGTGGTCCCGGCCATCAGCTGTGTGTGGGCTATGGGGTGGGGGGAGCTGAGGTCTGGCTTCAGGACAGCACTCATGGTGATGCAAAGGAGCTGGGTTTCCTCCATCCGATCCCACAGGTCAGCTCTGTGCCACGTCGGTTTGGATGTGCACATGGCAGCACCACAGGCACAAAGGGTTCACCTGCACCCCCAATGGTTTATCCCCTCGTGCAGTGCATCTCAGGTGTGCTGTGCTCACCCAACCTGCACGCAGGGATTGCTGGCTGCAGTGAGCAGAACGATGAGTGGGAGGTGAAACTAAGGCAGAGCTTTCGGATTTGCAACCTGCAAATTGAATTTGCAGTTTGTGTTTTGAAACTTGAAAACCCTCTTTCATGGCTCTGCTGAGCTCTGGAGTGGGATGCGGGTACCACAGGTCTGCTTGGCTGGGAGCAGCCAGAAGGTTATGGGGGATTGGTGCTGGTGAGAGCTGCTAAGTGGCCCCAGCTGTCTGCTCACCTGCAAGAAGGCAAGGCAGTGAGTGGCAGCAGGAGGTGAAGGCAAGGCAGCAGGATTGCCCCCTGCCCGCACAGGGGTCCATGCTGCAGCTCCCTGGGGAGGAGAGCACTATCACCCCACAGATGAGCCCCACAGAGTGGGGCCAAAGGGTAGAGAGATGCTACGGGAGCCACGGGTTGCAGCCTGGAGCAAAGCCCTTCACCCAGCCGCCCGATCCTCATTAACTAACGAGGAGGGGAGGCTCTGCCCGCAGCACGCTGCAGGGTGACCAGGGGCATCTCCTGTCGCCGTGCACACGTCTCTGCTCGGGGGTCCCGACGAAGGGCTGCCGATGGGACGCTCCGTCCCCGCGCCGTCTCCATGGCTCCGCCGTGGCATGCGTCTGCAGCGGGGAAGTGCAGCTACGTCTTTAAGAAGGGCCTGGGCTGGGGTGGGAGAAGCATTTCCACGCAGCCTTTCTCCCGGCGAACCTGGAGCGAGTTAGCAGCCGAGTTCGCACCGCTGCCGACAGCCAGCTAGCTCCAATGGGAGCCGCGGTGCCATGAGGACACGGGGCACGGGGCAGCCCTCAGCCCCCTCAGCCCCCAGCCCCGTGGGGAGAGGAAGAGGAGGAGGCCGAGCTGGGTATGTAGTTCTATCCTCGACTTGCAGTCTCACTTTGGGGAGGGTCTGGCAGCTCTGCGGGATGAGGACAGGGAGCACAGTGCGTCCCCAACACTGGGTGCTTCCTCCTCCTCCTCCTCCTCCTCCTCCTTGCAGCTCTGCTTGGAGACTCCATTGGGAGGGGAGTTGTCCCCATACCCCCACCTCGCTGCCACATTCCTGGCTCTGGGTGGGATCAGGCAGCAATGTGATACGGGACAGCGTGCCATGCCACGTCCTGCACCCCAGCAGGGTCACTGCCACCGCATCCCCTCCATGGGCTCAGCGTTGTGGCAGCGTGTGGCACTCGGCCGGGTGGTGCTTGGCTGCGCTCACTTCTCACAGGCTGGAAGCAGCTCTGGTGGCAGAGGATATGGGTGCAGTTTTTGGGGTGCCTGCCGTTGGGGTACCCGTGTCCCTGGGCGGGCTGCACATCCCTGCATGCGCAGCACATTGCTCACAGCTGGTCCTGTGCTCATGGCACTTGGAGGGGAGGAAGGGGGGGGGGGAGGGGGGAGCCGGGTTGAGGAGCGGGGAAACTGGCGCTGTTACGCGGGAGGAATCCCAGGAATGCAGAACCCAGAGGGGACACGAGGTGGCACGACAGCCTCAGCTCGCGTTTTGGGATCTGAGAGCAGAGCGGTGCCAGGGGCCGCTCCGGGGTCACCTTCAGTGGGGCGAGCAGTGGGGCGCGGACACGGGGCACCCACCCCCTCCCCCCCAGCACCCCTAACAGCCCACAGCCGCCCACAGCCACCCACACCGCTTTGGGCTGCATGGGGCTGCATGGGGCAGCTCGGTTCCCCCTGTCCTTGGCTCGGGCCCTGAGCCATTGTTCTCCAATGAGCTCATCTCAGCCTCTCGTTATTATTATTATTTTTTAACGCTGTTTCTTGGCCGGAAAATAATCAGCTGGGCCACTTGGTATGGATGGCCGCTTCAAAGAGCAGCTTTCTCCTCCAGTTGTGGGGGGGGGGGGGCGCTTTGGAAGCAGAGGTGCAGCATATAGGGATCCCTGCACGGGATGGGGGCTACAAGAAAGCAGTGCTCTGCTGGCCGGGGTGCAGCAGGAGAAAATATACATGGGGATGGCATTTCTGCAGCCGCTGCAGAGCCTTGGTTCGCCTGGGCAAGGCGGGGGCTCTCTGCCCCAATCCGGGGGTGGCACAGCTGTGCCCCCGCACCGCTGCAGCTGTCACACCCACCTGCTCCTTGCAGCACTCGTGCTGCTGCTCCTCGCCGAGAGTACTGATCCAATTTGTGGCTGTTGCCATAACAACCTCCCGTCGCTTTCTGGTCCTTTCTGTCTCTCCGTGGATGCTGAGATTCGGTGGGTGAGGGATGCTCCAGCCCTGATGGCCCGGGACGGAGCCGGACGGCCTGGGATGGAGCGGTGTGACACTGGGGCCTCCGGGTGCCACTGTCTGCTGGGTGCAAAGGGATGTGTGCCAGCCAGGTCCCATTGCATCATCTGGGACAGCAGCACCCAGTTGTGGACAGTGACACCCAGCCAGGCGCACGGAATGCTCCCCATTGTCCCACCGCAGCCCCCAGATGCCACCACCCACAAACCACAGACCCCATCCCCATGGCTCACACCGACTTTCCCCACCCCAAGACCCCCCCGCCCCGCACCCTCCCAGCTTCCACTGCACCCTGGGGGGCTCCGGCTGCCCTCGGGTGCTGCCACCCACGACCACCCGACGCACCGAGCTTCGGTTCAGGGGGACCTCCGGCCCTCCCCCCGCCCAACCCCTTGCCACCGGGGTGACCCCACCCCCCCCCGGTGCCCCCACCCATTCAGCCCCGCGGCGGGCGGGCCCCGAGGGGGCGGGCGGGCCGTGCGGATGCGGCGGGCGCTCGGTGTGGCGCGGTGCGGTGCGGCCCGGCCCGGCTCGGCCCGGCTCGACTCCTCCTCCTCCTCCTCCTGCTGCCCGCTCCCGGCGGCGCGGCGCGGCGGGGGAGGTATGGAGCCGGCGGGGAGCGGCCCGGGGGCGGCGGGGCTCTGAGCATCGGGGCCGGCCGAGCCGCGCCGGAGGATGGGCAACGCGCAGCGGAAGGCGCCGCGCAGCCAGCGGCGGGGCAGGATGCGCGCAGCAACAGGTATCGGGGGATGGGACGGGGTCCCCGGGAACGGTGCCCCCCGGAGCGGGGTGGGACGGAGGCGGGGAGGGGGCGGCTCGTGCCTCGCCGCAGGCGGTTGATCCCTGTGGGTCGCTTGGAGGACGCGGGTGAGGTCACCTCCAGCTGAGGCTGCAGGGGACGGGGAGAGATGGGGCCGTGCGTCCGCCGGCACCGGGCTGCGGGGCGTGGAGCAGGTGCTAATGTGTGGCCTGGGAATGGGGAGACAGTGCTGGGAGCGGGGAACGAGAGCTGGGTTGCAAGGAGCAAATCCTGAATTGCGTGGAGCCAGCCCCGAATTGCAAGGAGCCAGCCCTGGGTTGCAAGGAGTGAGCCCCACATTGCAAGGAGTGAGCCCCAAATTGCAGGAGCCATCTGTGTGGCAGAGGCCTGCACTTGCTGGCCCCAGAGCTGGGTCCTGCCCAGGTGGGAGCCTATCCCTGCACAGCCCCTGGTACCCACAGCCCCCTTCTCCCACTGCCCGTGAGGGTGGTGGGTGTCTGGTTGGGTCTCACAGCACAAGGTGGGCAGAACACCCAGCAAATCTGCACAGGGTGTTTGGGGGGGCTGTGGGGGCAACCGAGCTGCCCTCGAAATAGGTGGGTCCAACAGGCAGGACCTGCTTGATCACCCCTCTGTCTCCACATGGCTGGCCCGGGCAGTTCCACAACACTTCCAGACACTGGCAGGCTCGTCCCCTCCCAGCACCCCATCCCAGCACCTGGGAATGCTGAAAACATGGGGCATGAGGGCTGGCAGTGCTCCAGGGCCGTCCAGGATCCATTGCCTGCAGGGTCAGGAGCAGTGCGGGGCGCAGTAGGGAGCCCATTCAATTGCTTGGGAGCCACACGAAAATGTGGAGTGATTGTCACAGCCCCAGCGACTGTCACAGCTTAATAATGAGCGGGCAGAGGGGGTGGAAGTACAGCCTGTCTCTGTATCATTTTGCAGCTGCCGTTGCAGCGGGTGTCGCAGTGGAATGAAATGGGGCAAAGAGAGCCTGGGATGCAAGGGGTGAAGGATGCTGTGCTATGAGGTGCAGTGTTGGGGCCCTTGTGGGAAGGCAGGGTTGGCAAAGCCATAGCAGAGCTCCCACTTGGCCAGCAAGTTGCCATTGCCCTATTGCCCATGGGCTGGGGGTTCTCAGGTCACTGTGTTTCAGAAAGCTGTCAGTGGTGGATGCTAAGGAGGTATTCTGACATGCCAGATAAGGGCTAGGGGCTGTATGCTGGAGCAGCTCTGCTTGGCCCCATCCATCAGGGCCATGTGCAAATGCTGCCTGGGCTGCCAGTGCCTGGGGGAAACGTGCTCTGCTCGCATCTGCTGCCTTTGGGGCATCCCATCCCTCAGGTCTACGACCCTGGGGTCTGCAGCAGCACCAGGTGCAAGGCTGCCTGTCCCCAGCACTCAGGGCTGTGTTCCCATCACTGCTCCCATCCTGGCTCCCATGGGCCTCATACCCCTGGGAACAACTGGCTGAGCTGCACAGATCCCTGGGGTGCGTGGAAAGTGGTCCCTCGTGGCCAGGGGGCTCCAGCAGCGCCCGATGCAAACGAGCCGGCTGCATTCCGAAAGCGGTGCCATGGGAAGGAAGAGAGGACGGGGCCGTACAGTGGGCGGCGGGAGCTGACTCAAGCAGCCAGTTCCTGGCCGTTTCCTTTTGCTCTGGGCCGCGGACGGGGCAGGTGGAGGCAGCTCGCTCCTCACCGTGCGCTTTGCTGAGCAGCCATGGCCAAGGCGGAGTGGCTCCTCGCGCCGTGGCAGCGCGCAGGTAAGGCGCAGGGCTGCAGGGATGGGTGGCCGCTCAGCCGTGGGGACGCAGAGCTCTGGGACACGGGGTCGGTGCGGGTTCCATCCTCTCTTCCCCAGCGTGGCTGCAGCGTGTGCCCTGCTTTCTGCTCCCTGCCCAGCGTGGCCGTCCTCAATGCAACGAAGCCGGGGCCGTGCTGAGCTCCACGCTGCTCCGCTGTGGCTGCTTTCAGCTCTCGGGCCCCTTTGTCCCGAGGCCTGGCCGTGTTCCCCTCTCAGCCACTTCCTCGCATTGTCCCGGCCCCGTGGAGTGCAAATCCAGCAGGGCACGGGGGAAACAGCGCTTTCCTGCGAGCGCCCGCTCCCAGCACGGGGCCACAGCCTCCATGCAGGCAGACCCCATCGGCTCCCACCCCATGTCCTGCTTGTCGTGTCCCTGCGCCTGCCTGTCGCTGCACGAGTGGCAGCTGGTTGCTGTGGTGACTGTTCCCAAAGCAGCGCGGCACCCCTGCGTGCCCCCATATACAGAGCTGGGGAGGAGGGACCCTCCGCCCGTCCCCACTGAGGACCTCTCTGCTCCAGCCCTACACAGGGTGTGGGGTGAAGGAAGGATCCAGCTGAAAAAATGGGTTTGTGTCTGTTTTGCCTGATGGCACCTCAGGGCTTTGGCACAGTGTTCACTCTGAACCCTACTGACGGATGGTGGTGTTTCCTGCTCTGCTGCTGGTGCTCTCTCATGCAATGCAGCCTTCCCCTGCACGCTGGGTGACCCCCTCAGTTGCTAACCCACCCACCCCAACAGCTCCTGCAGCGCTGCTGTCTGCTGTCAGTGCAAAATCAGCTGACTACATGTGAAACGGGAAGGGTAAGGAGAGCCCGGATCTGCAGGAGCAGGCTGCTGCTGTTGTTGTGCATCGCGACCCTGCAGGAGGTGCAGGTGTGGGGTCACAGTGTGGGCACCCACCTAACAGCCTGCAGCCCCCATGGCCTCACCCCGTGGCACAACGTCTGTGGGGATGTTCCTTCCCTTGGGCACGCTCCATCCCATGCACTCTCTCCTGGTGTGGGGCACACGGTGCTCAGTGGGGCACTGCTCTATGGGAACGGTGTCCGTGCATAGTGCTGCTGTGTCTCTGCAGGGCTGCTGGCCCGACGGCTCCAAATCCAGCATGGGGTGAGGTGGGACAGGAGGCACTTTGCGTGGTGGCTGCCAGCTCCCACCGCTCGCTATTTTCTCTTCCTCTCCGCTCGTTGAGGAGCAGCGTGCACTCTGGCTCCGGCCCATAGGGAATGTCATTGCGCCACGCATCGCGCCGTGTTGGGGCTCTCATCAAAGCATTGCAGAGCGTTGCCGGCACTGCAGCACGGCAGAGTTTGGGTCACTGTTGGGATTGCTCTGAGCTTCGAGGTTTGCAGCCCGGTGCACCAGGGCTGGATGCTGCTGTGCCAGTGCCTGTTGCCATGGCCGCTCAGCTAACGCTGCCTCTGCTGCTGCTGTTCCATCACTCCTGGGGTACCTCTGCAGTGCCGGCGCTGCCTGCTTGCTTTGGGAGTGCTTGAGAAGGGAAGTTTGGCGGCATGATCTCACCGTAGCTTCGCCCCGAATCGAAGCGGCTCTCGATGGCTCTGTCAAACATCTCCCTGTGGATTCGGGGTGCCTGGGCAGTAGGTAAATGCGACTGCTGGCGTGGAGCGGGGTGGCTTGGAGATGCTGAGGGCGGGCATCTGCATTGTGCCCCACATCGGGTGGTGC
Source organism: Meleagris gallopavo (assembly GCF_905368555.1). Lineage (NCBI taxonomy): Eukaryota > Metazoa > Chordata > Aves > Galliformes > Phasianidae > Meleagris > Meleagris gallopavo. Next base: position 1,624,839 of record NC_139412.1, on the reverse strand, counting down.
TGGGGAAGAGTAAAGCCGTGCTCGTGCTTGATGCTGGTCCTAAGGTGGGAGCAAACTCCCCGTGGCTACAGCCCCACACCTCACACCACCATCGCCACATCATCCCGAGCCTGAACACTTGCTCGTGCTCTCTGCAAACTGTCCCTGGTGTCGTGGTGCTGCTGCATGGCCATGCATGCAGATGCTACCCTGGTACTGAGGTGTGGGGCAGAGCTGTCCGCAGGTGGGACAGAACCCTGGGAGATATTGTGCCTCCTTTGGGTGACCATCCCTCGGTTTCCCCCAGCAGCGAGGCATGCATTAGGGATCCATGGTGGAGCTGAGCACCTTCAGGAGTCCAGAGAGACAGTGCTGCTGGCTCCTTGTGCCACACTGCAGAGCCACGGCATGATGCCCAGCACTCTGAGCACTAAGGAGCACCACCCAAAGCACCACGGCATTACATTCGCTCCTGCATGCAACGTGAGCTATGCACAGACAGTGCCTGGGTGCTCCTCGTGCAGGTGGGGTGTCACGGTGTCACAGCCTGGGGACAGCTGTGCCCCCCCCCCTACACACACACACACACACACACTGCCCAGCTGCGCTTCCGCTTTGCTCAAGGGTGGTTCCAGATTTCAGTGCTGCCGTTTGCCCATTGGGCTCCAGCTGGCACAGCGGGCTCCCAGGGGTGCCGAGGGGTCTGAGGCGGAGGTAAGGTGCTCTGCTCAGGGCAGGATGTGGTGGAGGAGGGCGTGCGTAGGAGGGCTGTGCTGTATGGGGATCCCCGACTCCCTGTTGGGTGCTGTGCGGTCTGCCAGGGGGGTGATACCCTGAGCTTGCTCTGTGCACAGCATGCTCTCCTTCTGCCGACACCCCTGTCCTCTTTTGGCATCATCTGGGAGGCAATGCTGAAAAACAGGGGGCTGTGCTCACCTGGGGCAGAGAAATGCCATCCCTGGCCGATGGCTGCTCTGGGTACGGTGCTGCCCCGTGTGCCCCCTTTGGGATGGGGTCCTGCAGCTGGGCAAAGCGCAGTGTGATTTCCATGCGCACACCCCGACACCTTTTGGTTGATATGGAAACAAGTCAAATTATTTAAAGGAAAGGAGGAAAAAAAAAAAAGAAAGGCTTGTGTTAAGGCATGTCGTTATGGTAACACAAATTATAAAAGTAACTAGGCTAGGGAGCAGGCACGCTGCCTTCGGATGCTGGGCGTTGTGCAGGGGGCTGCGGGTAGAGAAGGAGCAGAGGTGATGCTGGGGGCACGCAGGCTGGGGTGGTGGTGGCACCGGTGGCTGCAGAAGGCTCAAATGGAGCAGAAGGGGGAACCCAGCAGGGACGTGCTGGGCACCGGGGCTGCCATGGTGCAGTCATCCTTCAGCAAAGCCGCAGAGCTGCTTGCTCTGCATGCTGGGGTGGGGTTGAGGGTGCTGAGGCTCTCACTGGGGACAGCACCCACAACACAGGGATAAGGGGAAGCGTTTGCCATGCAGGAAGCAGGGCTGGGTGTGCACTGCCTGCACCCCGGGGCCACCCAGCAGCCCGCAGCCTCTTCCCACCCTTTCCTGCCAAATGTGAGTTACTCTCGGGCGATGCTGGTGGATGAAGTGCGACAAACAGTGCCGCGTCCCCTCGCACCCTCCCTTTAGGCTGTGGTTTCTGCTCTCCTGCAGCAAGGAGGTTGCTTCACCACTGCCCTTCCTGCGCCCGACAGCAGCTGTGCAATCACCCAGGGCGGTGGGTTGATTTCTTCCTTCCTCAGTTTCTCTCTGCTCCTTGCCTGGCTCTGGCCACCCACAGAAGCGTGTCCAGCGCCTGCAGCAGCGACGGGCTCTGCTCTTGTGTGACAGCCACATCCCCACCCCTGTGTTGCTGGATGGATGCGTGGATGGAATGGGTGCTCTGTGCTGCCTCAGCACCAGCCCCAAACCCTCAGGAAGCGCAGTCCCTCACTTCCCTCTTGTTCTGCTCGCAGCCACCTCTAACCTGGACTTGGAGAGCAAGAAAGCCGCCCCCACCAAGCTGTCATGGCAGCAGCCGGTGAACGTCTTCCTGGCTGCCGGCCGCCCGCCCGGCATGGAGCAGCTGCACCAGGAGGCTCAGCTCAACCTGCAGAGCCTGCTGCAAGGTACTGGGGCATTGCTGGGTACGGCTCCGGGTCTGCTGCACTGAGGGCATCTCCCAGCTGCTCCGTGCACCTTGCAGAGCTGTGACGTCCCAGCTTCCAGCAGCCCGTTTTCTGCTCTGTCCCCAAACCCCTGCACCCAACAGAGCCACCGTGGCCCTGAGCTGTGCCTGGGGCTGCCCACCAGGACCGTGGGGCCGGGTAATGGAATCAGCGCGGCTGCTGATCTTGTTTCCTCCCAATTTCTCCATCGCGACGTCACGCGGCCTCGGATCAGATGCTTTACAGGCATCGATTAGATCAGCAGCCTGGCCTTCCCCCAGCTCGTAATCTCATTACGGCAGCCCATGTAGAGCTGGTTTCCGCACTGGGCTGTAACGACCAGCTCTAATTAGCTCAACAATCACAGGACGGGAGATGGGGAGCGCTGGCCATCCCCAGCCAGGCTCCCAGCCCCCTGGGAGCTGCAGCTTTCCCAGCCCTGGCCCCGCTGCAGGGCTCTGCACTCCCCTTCCTGTATCTCGAGCAGGACAGGCAGACACAGCCCAGAGACAGACATTGGTGGCTGGAGCAGGGTCCTACTGGCTGTTTCCATTGCAGAGGAATATGAGGAGCAGTATGCTGAGAGCAGAGTGACTGGGCAGACCTTCCGTGCCGCTGGCCACCCACCTCCCAGCACCCCTACGGAGCCCTCACCCCGGCCCCTGCCCTCCAAGCGCCTCGAGTTCGTGCTTATGGTGAGTCCCAGGGCCGTGTGGGGATGCACCTTTGTGCCTGAGCTCTTTGTGGGGTGGCAGGACATCAGCTGGGGATGATACATTGGCACAGCATTGCACAGCAAGATGGGGGGTGGTCCTTTCTGTCCCACCAGGGTGATTCATGCTTTTCCCCGCAGCCCCCGAGCCGGCGAGCCGATGAGGAGGAGAGCAGCAGTGCCAGCACGCTGGGCGTGAGACCACCCGACATCTCCCTGAGCCTCCCCACCACCCCCGACAAGCAGACGGCCTGGCCCAGGGCCTTCCCCCTGCCCACCGTGGAGGAGAAGCAGTGGCACCAGTCCTGCTCTGTGCAGACCAACGTGGTCCCCATCAATGTCTCGGGTAAGGCACCACCTTGGTTGCTGGGGGAGAGGTGATGGAGCTGAGCTGGCACCTGGGAAGGATGCTCCCAACGGGATGCTGGGAGGTGGGAGGGTGGGCTGAGAGCCCGTGTCCCCGCCGGCCACGTGGGGACAGCAGGGGACAGCAGCGGCATGCTCGTGTGCGTCATTCCCTGCCATCCCTCCTGCCATCTGCAGCTCTGTGTGTCCGATCCATGCCACCAGCCGGTCTCTTGTTTGTGCCGTGCTGCCCTGCCAGCCGGTTCTGTTGTCACCTTGGCTCTCACCGTGCTCCGTCTGTCCATCCATCCATCCGTCTGTTCTCGCAGGGCCGCAGCTCCCAGACGCCCCATGAACGCATTCAGCCACTGATCGTGTCCCTCAGTGCCACATCCCCACAGCTCTCAAATGCCTCTAAGAGCAATGCTCCTCCACCCCCACCGCCCCGGGCAGCCTGTGCCAGTGCATTATCACTTTTCCAGAGAAGAAATTTCTACTAATACCCAACCTGACCCTCCCCTGGCACAGCTTAAGGCCACTACCTCTCATCATTTCATGCATCCCACCTCCATCGCAGCAGCAGCTCCGCGTTCCCGCAGCCAGCACCACCCACCACATCTCACAGCACATGGCTCACCACGTCCTCCATCCCCCGCCACCCACCCTTGCTGCAGCAAGCCAGGGGACAGCCGTGGTGCCGCAGGTGGCCGTGTCCTCCCGGCCGCAGCAATACGGTACGGCGTGTTTGTTTTGGCTACAGGGCAGCACTTTGCTAGGCACGCGAGTGCTCGTCACTCCCTGTTTAACACAGAGACCGCGATGAACCCCAAGTCCACCCTGCGGCGTAGACGGACCGTTATCGGATTCCCTAACATGTCCCTGCGAGACCAAGGTGACAGCAAGAACCGCGCAGCCACCCCGGGGGGCTGGGACACCCCGGCCGTGGGGATGTTAAGGCCACCAAGGAGACCCCTGTGCACTCTTGGGGTCCTGGGCATGCTGGTGACGCTTGGCCTGGCACGTGTTGGGGGGACACCCCCATGCCCCAAGTCAGGGTGCTTACAAGAAGTGAAGGATGCTGAGATCCAACCTGGCCCTATGCCCTTCCTCACGGGCAGTAGGCAGACCCCACGCCACTGTGATGAGGGTGCTGGCATGGTGAGGGTGCTTAGAGCATCCCTGGTGTGGCCATGAAGCAGTGCTTGATCCTATCAGTGCAGCGTCCATCCCAGCTCTTGGGCATCGCAGCGCTGACCGCAGGAAAGGTTCTTCATATGTATGTGGGGACCGGAGGTAGAGAAACCGCAGCGTCAAGAGAAGTTCTCACTGGGCAGGAGGAAAGCTTTTCCCTGTGACAGTGGCCAGCCTCCTCCTGTTACTCCTCCTGTGGAGTAACTTAGAGTTCAGCTGATCAAAGCCTTGAGTCCCTGTCTCAGCCTTGAGTCCCTGTCCCACTGGACTGCTCAGAGATGAGGAGGGGCTGTGAGCCCAGGGAGTGATGCCCACCACAGAACAGCACTGGAGCAGCACTTTGGTCCCTATGGGGGTACTGCCTCTTGCATGGAGACTCCCACCCTGGTTAAACTGTCCACACATTTCGTGGCACATCTCAAATCCCAGCACAGGTGCTAACCAGGCTGGGACTGTCCCCATCTGGCTGCTTCCCACCCAGTAGAGGGGAACATCTGGGGTCAACCCTTCTCTTGCAGTCAGCTGGGGCACACTGCATATGCAGGCAAGGATGCAGCCCAAAGCTGGGCCATAGGGTGGGAACAGTCGTACATCCAATAGGGAAGGATGGTGACTGTGATGCCCAGAGCAATTCCAGCCCACACTCACCCCACATTTGTCCCCACAGGCAGCACCAACGGCCCCGCGCACACCACACACCCACCCATCGCCGAGTCCCTGTCCTGCAGCTTTGAGACCACGGCTGGGAGGAAGCCTTCCCAGCAGACCAGCCCCCACCAGCCGCTCTCTGCCCCGCTGAGGAAGACCTTCAGTGACCTGGGGGGCACGCTGCAGGCACGCTGCTGCCCACTGCCATCCTCCATGGACAACGCGGCCACCCCCAGCACCTGCAACGGACCGCAGGGCTCCTCTTTTCCCCCACCCTGGGGTGCCAACTCCTTCGGATACACCACCCCCCCCAACCCTGCTGCCGGCCAGGAGGTCTCACCAGGCAGCTCCGCCATGGGCTCACCCACCGGCACCGAGCGGGCCGCCTCCTTCTTCATCGCCCAGGAGGAGCACGCGGGGAGCACTGGGCCCAGCTCCTTCTCCACCACGACGCCTGAGTCTCCTCCTGGCACCGGGGGCACCCGGAGGTGTGATGGCCAAGAAGCCAGGGTGAACTTTTCACCCACAAACAAAGAGCCGGAGCCGGCACCGGAGCCATCGCGCCTGGGGGTGGAGCGGGGAGGGTGCCGCTTCCGCGAGCGCTCGCTGTCGGTGCCCACCGACTCGGGGTCCCTCTGCTCCGTGGACATTGCTTACGCCGAAGCCCGGCGGGGCAGCACCAACTGTGCCCTGGGCTACCCCAGCGCCGGCTCCGAGGGCAGCACCAGCACTGATAACATCTCGCTGGGGCCAGAGCTGGATGGGCAGCGGCGGCGGCGCTCCAAGAGCATCTCCCTCAAGAAGGCCAAGAAGAAGCCCTCGCCGCCCACCCGCAGTGTCTCACTGATCAAGGACGGGCAGGACAGCCTGGCTGCCCTAGGGCTGCCTCATGATCAGAGACCCAAGAGCCTGTGCATCCCGCTGGAACCTGCTGGGCACCGAGTGGTGCATGCAGACCCCCAGGGCAGAGAGCCCGACAGCCCGGCTGCCCCCCACCAGTGGTACCTGGCAGACTGGAAGAATGGTGAGCCCTACAGGTCCCTCTCTGGCTCCAGCACAGCCACAGGGACTACAGCCATTGAGTGTGTGAAGGCGCGGGGCAGCTCCGAGTCCCTCATGTCCCCCTCTATCTCCAGGGCCACGACACCCTCCCAGCTCTCAGCAGAGGCTGACCTCAAAACCTCCTCCCCGGGCAGGCCCACAGGGCTGATGTCCCCATCCAGCGGGTACTCCAGCCAGTCAGAAACGCCCACACCCACCGTCCCCACCTCAGCCATCCTCGGGCACTCACCACACCAGGTGCGGGTGAGGCCGCTGGTTCCCGAGAGGAAGTCCTCACTGCCCCCCACGTCCCCCATGGAGCGGAGCCCCAAATCCAGGCTGTCCTTCGAGCTGCCGCTCACACCGCCCGCCCACCTCGACCTCTCGGGGCTGAAGATCTCCTTGAAGGGGAAGACGAAGGTCAGCCGGCACCACTCCGACTCCACCTTCGGCACCAAGCTGGTCCAGAAGACCAGTCCCATCCAGCCCATCATGCCCGTGGTCACCCAGTCCGACCTGCGCTCTGTCCGTCTGCGCTCCATCAGCCGCTCCGAGCCAGAGGACAACACTGACGGCCCAGAGCATGCCGAGGAACTGCCACGTATCCCCTGCCCGGGGCCGGAGAGGAAAGTGAAGCCGCCGGTAGCGGAGAAGCCACCGTTGGCCAAGCGGCCCCCATGCATCCTGCCCAAGCCCGTGGTTCTGCGGGAGGAGGGTCCCCTGTCCCCCACATCCCCGCCGAGCATCACCACCAAGGACAGCTTGATGCTACGGAAAGGGGATCCATGGAGGGGCCCGGGGCAGCCTCGGCGGCTCTCGCAGGGCAGCCTGGAGGACAAGCCGCGGCCAGAGGCAGAGCGCAGGAAGGCCAAGGTGCCGCCGCCGGTGCCCAAGAAGCCCAGCGTGCTCTACCTGCCGCTCGCCCCAATCCCGGTGCAGCAGGTGGGGGGTGTAGGGGACCCGGCACCCACCCCCAGCCCCATCATCACGCTGGATGCAGAGCCCAGCTGCTGCCAACCTGACGCTGATGGCCCAACGCCCACTGAGGTCCCAGGCACGGCGCAAGCTGGCGAGACCCCCTCGGAGCAAGGTGAGGGTGTGCCTGCTGCTCCGTGTGGAGAAGGGGGCCGGGGGATCCCTCCCCATCATCCCATGTATTTCATGGCTGTCTTCTCCTCCCTGCAAGCAGGCAGTTCGTCTGAGGCTGGCACAGAGGAGAAGAGTTTCGCCAGTGACAAGACGGCCGACTCTATCGCTGAGGAAGATGACGATGTCTTCATGGCATCCCGCACCACAGAGGATCTCTTCACTGTCATTCACAGGTAGAAAGAGCACTGTGGTGGGCACAGCCCCTCGAACCCACCCTCGGAGGGGTTGTTGTTGCCTTATGCACTCCTGAGGATGTAAGGAAGGAATTTTTTACGATGAGGGTGGTGAGGCACTGGAACAGATTGCCCAGAGAAATTGCGGATGGCTCACACGTATGCTAAACACAGAATCACAGCATCATTTGGTTGGAAGGGGTTTTAAAGATCCTCCAGTCCAACACCCTGCTATGGGCAGGGACACCTCACACTGGGTCAGGTTGCACCAAGCCCTGTCCAGCCTGGCTTTGAGCACCTCCATCCTGCCCCAGCAGAGCTGGGTGGGCGCTGTGCTCCTCTCCCCTTAGGCACTGCCCTTTGCCCCATAGGCCCTGCCCTTCCCATCGCTGTAGGAAATCACCCCATCCGAAGCAGTGGCAGCTCCTGCCTGGGACTGCTCCCACCACACATCTCTTTGGTGTTTAGGTCCAAGAGGAAGGTTCTGGGGCGGAAGGAGCCAGGCGACAGCTTTAGCAGCCGGCCCAATTCCCACTCTCCTGTGAAGACGTCAGGCTCACCAACCAGCGAGTGCCCTGCAGCAGCAGTGAGCACCGGGAAGTCCTCCAGCAGGAATGAAGATTTTAAGGCTCTGCTCCAGAAGAAGAGCAGTAAAACCAGCAGCGGTTCCCGGCCATCTGCAGCTGAACTGCTCAAGACCACAAACCCACTGGCTCGGAGGGTCATGATGGAGTTTGCCCCTGAGCTAGATGGTGCAAACAGCCAGCCCTAAACCTGCACAGAGCCTTCTGGCCACAAAGGGCTCGGGTTGGTGCAGATGGAGCCGTGCTGCGGGCAGTAGCTTTAGGCACTCAGGTCACTGCAGAAGGGATGTCCCGGCTGCCCCACTGGGGCTTCTTTTGTGCTTTCATTTCTTCCTTGGCGAATCCTCTTTGGTTCCTCTCCAGTGGAAGAGCTGCTGGCAGAGAAGCAGCGTTGGGACCTGAGGCCCCCATGTCCCTAGTGCGCTGCTGGCAGGAGGGGAGAGGCAGACATGCAGCACTATAGTGGGGACTGGGACCTGGCACCTCCTGTGCCCGCTGGGAAAGCAGCTCCTGCTGCTTGGGAACACAGCAGGACTGCAGCTCCAGGCACCTTCCAGCACCCGCAACGAAGCTAGCTTGAAACTGTTTGGTCACTCGGCATGTGGTACTTTAAACGGCTTTTTCTAATGCACAGTGGTGATGATGTTTTATTCTCTTTCATTTGACATCGGGCCATCAGTTTCCCAGGCAAAAGTCCCAGGTTTTGAGTTCAGCTGGAAATGTGGAGATTTACTTTGGAGGTCGGTTGGACAGGAGGTTGCTTTGGAAGAGCCACAGACCATTCCTGCTCGTTGTCCAAAGCTTCCTCCCTGCTGCACGGGGAGCAGGCGCCTGCTGTCTGCAGCCTGTGCAGTGAGCTCAGGCCCCTCGAAAGCCCCTGACAATACTGCATTCCAGAGAGCTCTTCAGCCCTCAGTGCAAACACAGACATTCCCTCCCCACTTCTGCCATCGGACTGAAGCACTCTGCAGAAGCGGGGTAGTTCTTGTGCCTCCTCCTGCAGACATCTACAGCTCCCATTGCTGGAATTCCTACAGCTGCCAGCCAAACCCAGCCAGTTGTTGGGATGCAGGGCTGTGCTTTGACCCTCACCCACAGGACTTCTGCAGTTCCCCAGTTTCTGTGCCTGGGGCTGCACCCCACTGCTGTCCCCATGCTGCTGGCACTGCCACCATCCCCCTGGCACAAACAGGACCCCACAGACCATGTGCTGGGACTGCAGCAGAAGCCACAGTGAGGAGCAGTGGGGCAGGGACAGCCAGGGGGTGGGGGCTGAGCAGAAACACCATCTCTCTTCTTCCTCAGGGCAAGAAAAGGCCAAACAGCAACTAGCAGAGAAACAGAGAGTTAGGAAAATTTGTGCTTTATTTTTTCCCCTATCTGCAAGCTCCCATGTACCCCAGCCTCCCTGAATTTGGGGCCGAGCAATGGGGCCAGGGCTGAGCAGGGGCCAGGGTTGGTTTGGAGACCCTGTGCCCTTCCCTGGAGCACCACCTCTGTGGATGTGCCCTGTGCTGGAGCTGAGCTTAAAGAGGCTCTGCTGGCCTCAGTTGTTTGTTTTGAACTCCTCTTGTTACTTCCACTTGCTCCCTTCCCTCTCACAGGATGGCAGATCTCAGCGTTAAATTAGGGTCTAGGCTGAGAAACTCAGGAAAAGAAGGAATTAAAAAAAAAAAAAAAAAAAAGGAGGGAAACAAAAAAAAAAAACACCCAACTCTGAGATATCTCCATGGTTCATCCGAACCCTGCGGCACCCAGGGAGGTGGAAACGAAGAGAGGGCAGAAGGCACCACAGCACCACGAGCAGGCCTAAGGACCGGGGACAGGCCCAGGGGTTGGGGGCAGGCCTAGGAACGGGGGGCAGGCCTAGGGAACGGGGACAGGCCTAGGGAACGGGGGCAGGCCCAGGGGTTGGGGGCAGGCCTAGGGAACGGGGGGCAGGCCTAGGGAACGGGGACAGGCCTAGGGAACGGGGGCGGGCCCAGGGGTTGGGGGCAGGCCTAGGGACCGGGGGGCAGGCCTAAGGACCGGGGGGCAGGCCCAGGGCCCGAGACAAGAGGCGGGCCCAAGGCCCCGGGGCGGGTCGCGGCGCAAGGCGTGCTGGTTGGGGCTGAGCGCGGCCGTCCAGCGGCGATGGCTCCGAAGGGGAAAGGCGGCGGCAAGGCGGGCAAGGGTGAGCGGGGCCGGGGAAGGGAGGCCTGCAGAGCAGTCCGGGTGCCGCTACCGGCGCTCGGAGCCCCGGCCCGGTTTCATGGCGCTGTTTGCAGGCGGTGAGAGCGGCGAGGCCAAGGCCCAGGGCCCGAAGGGCGGCGGCAGCGCCGTGAAGGTGGGTACCGGTTCCCCCTCCTTGCTCCCGGGGCCGGCGGTCCGCGCAGCCCGTCACGGCCCCCTCCTGCCCCCCCTGCTCCCTAGGTCCGGCACATCTTGTGCGAGAAGCACGGCAGAGCCATGGAAGCCATGGAGAAGCTGAAGGCCGGCGTGCGCTTCAGCGAGGTGGCCTCGCAGTACAGCGAGGACAAGGCCAGGCAGGGGGTAAGGCTGCTCCTGGCTGAGCGCTGCCCTGCGGCTCTGAGAGGTCTGCAGCTTAACCCTGGCGGTTCCTTCCTGCAGGGAGACCTGGGCTGGATGACCAGAGGCTCCATGGTGGGACCGTTTCAGGATGCAGCGTTTGCCCTGCCGGTGAGCAGCATGGACAAGCCGGTGTATACGGACCCCCCTGTCAAAACCAAGTTTGGGTACCATATTATTATGGTGGAAGGCAAGAAATAAAATATGAATGACCGTTGAACTCATGGCTGCTTGAATTCTGAGCGTTTCCCAGGCACGTGAACCTAGGAGCACATTGGTCATAACCAGCAGGTGCTTGGAAACAGCCGGCCATCCCTACAGGACGTGCAAATCACAGCCAGTAGAGAACGGGGCCCTGCACAGAGAGGTAAAGCGTTTCCTGAAAAAGGTAAAGGTTGCATGTAGGTGTTGAAATCTGCATCAGCTTGTAGATTTTAGACCAGCCCCTTGCTTTTCCTGCTACAGAGATGATGATATACAGCTGTGAAAGCTCAGGCTGCAAATATAGTCAACCTGGAAAGGGTAAGGGGTTCCCAAGAGCATTTGCTTTTATCCTCACCAGCAAGGATGCAGGAGCTCAGACGCTACAGGTTCAGCTCCAGAGCTCGGACTTAACATGGGAAGAGCCTTCTGCTGTTAGAGGCCAGCTAATGCTACAGCTAGGGCTTAAGGTTGCTGCTGTGGGCAGGCTCCTTGATCTTTCAGTCAGCAGCCTTTACTGAGGCTGGAGGCACAAAGCAGTAGTAGGAAGGGGGAAGGTGTAAGAGTAGCCACCCCAAATACAAAATCATCTGTACCTTATCCCCTTAAAGCTCAAGGAAGAAGCTGTGTAACTTAGGCTTGAATAAGAGAAGAAAAAGCTAGAGGAAGGCCAATAAATGCCTGTTGCTCCCTCAGTTCACCTACTGCTAGGCATGAAGTGTGTGCCTAAAACTTAGTAAGGTGCACCTTGTCCTTCTGGTAAAACTGGATAAATGACACTGTGATGTGAATGAGATGGCCCTGTATGTCCCTGCCTCTGGCATCTCAGTAATAAATATCCCACTGCACTCATCTTCTGTCTGCTGAAAGACAAACTGGTGCCGTCTTTGCTGCAGGTGAGCACACTGGTGTGTCTGAAGGCTTAGGGATGTGGACAAAACATCAAATAGAACAAAAGGTCTTCCTACCATCAGACACAATGAAGAGGTGAGGCTGAAATCAGGTCAGGTTTTTCTCCTGCTCTGCTTTTGGGGACATTTGTTTCATTTTGTTGAGAGAACAGAAGGTCTGTATGAGCCAACCAGCGTTTGCAAAGCTCTAGCTCATTAATATTTTGTTATGTAAGGCAGACAGGCCTTTTTACAGCATGAGAGCAGATGCAGCCCCATTTAAGTGATGCTTTATTAATAAACTACTTGTTTCCAGGCTACCAGGGCTTTGTTCTACACCTATTAGCAAAAGCACATTGGTACATCTCCTGTACCAACGGGACTCCTGTTTGTATTTGGCATGTCATCTAGTACAGAGAACTCAAATTCCCATACCTGGGCCAAATTTAACTCATTGTGGTGACAGAGGGGGAAGTCAGACTAGCAAGGCATTGCTGAAAGCCAGAGTGAGGTTCTTGTAAATTTAAACTTGAACTGCACTAGGAACTCATTTCAGATTCATTGTGCTGATAGTACCTCATAAAAAGAATTTCCACAGCTCAGTCAAATGTGGAAAGGGAGTGAGAGGGCCACTTCACCAGAGAAAAAGCAGCACAATACTTTAAAGCTGTTGTGTTTTCCTGCTGCCTTTGTGCAAGAGCAGGCTTTGATGGTACTGCTCAGAGGGAAAGATGGGAGGGAGACTGCAAGGTCAGACCAGTCACCTGTGAAGCCCTTGACTCATCCAGAAATACCCAAGGTTCAGAATGTTCAGCACCTTGCAGCAGTCGAGGTCTAACAGCTATTTCCAGTCCTCCTGCAACCTCCCAGCTACATAACTCTTCTATGGCAATAGCAGAATGGCAGGAGTTGGAGCACAAGGTTTTCTGTGATGCTGTGTGTGGTGCTAGACCTGAAACCAGATGTTTGCTGCTATAAATTTTACAAGTAATGGAGGTCAGCATGCCATCTCCCCCCCCATCCCAGGATGTGTATTCTCAGACCAGCTTAAATCCAGGTTGTGGCAGTTCTGTTCTCTGCTTTACACCAAATAGCAGGGCATGGTTCAGGTAGGCACATGGACTTTATTTACATTGAGAAGGGGAGGGACTGCAGCAGTTGGAATTTAGACTGCAGTAAGCTGCTGTGGAACCACACCTTCAGCTTAGTGAGATTCTCTCCTGCCAGAAGAGAAACTGAAGGCTGGAAACACAAATCCAGAGCTGCATTTGTGTATAAAGATATGTATTTTAATTAAGTGAACAGGAACATGAACTTATTTCATTTAGTGAACTGAGTCCACGGTGAAATCTCTCTCCCAGCACCTAAAATGTGACAGTTTCTTACACAACAGGAGGAGTTGCTGGATTTGCTCACTAAGCACGACTGAAAGTTTCATAACATGAAAGAAATATAAATTGCAGCCATCAGTCTTAAGTTTAAAAAAAAATAATCACTGTAGTTCAGACAAATATTCTGTGAAAAGAGTTAAACTACTTAACAAAGGAATGCATATTTCATAAGACTGTTCAAAGGCTTACGTTTCATTTCTGGGCTAGCTGTCTATACAAGTTTAGAGTCATAAGCATAATTTCAGGATCTCCACTTTTTATGTCAAGAGCTTGCAGGAAACAGTTCAGTGCCTCTTGTAGTTTTCCACTGTCCTTCAGATTCTTCCCTCTGTCCACCAAGGTACTGTAATTACCTGAAGGGGGGGAGAAACTCTGACCAGTAGAGAAGCTTTCCTGGGTGCAGTACTCCAGCTGCTCATCTGACTGAAGCTCTGCATCACCAGTGGATTCCTCCTGAGATGACTCTGTCTCACCTCCTTCAGACTGCGTACCCTCTGTATGGAAGGACTCTCCAGTTGAATTAAGTGTTTCTCCAGCAGGTTCTTCTTCAGGCTCAGCAGACTCCCCACTACACTCTTCTGCTTCTTCTTCTGCAAAGCCTTCTTGTTCCTCATGGCTGTTTTCTTCTTCATCTGTGGTTCCCATGATTTCACCAATATCCTCAACCTCATCCACCACCTTGTTGATGAGAGATCTCCTGGAAGCTGTAGACCTGTTACTGCTGTTAGTTAATTTGGGAGAAAAGATGGCTTTTGCTATACTTCTGTCATTCTTAGGTGTAGATGCACTAATTCCTTCTATAAACTGATGCAGAGGGCTGTTCAGGGGAGAGGACCTTTTATCAAACTGCTCTTTCTCCAGGCTTATAACAGAATGGTCCTCATCCTCACTATCTGAAACAATTCTTCTCATGTGCTTCTTTCTACCTGAAACGAGGATGGCGCTGCCTTCCTCTGATGCTTCACTCCCTTGCAAAGAATTATTTGGATCTTCTTCAGCTGTGTGGCAGGGGTTTCCAGAGTTGCCATTCTCACTTAAGCAAGTTTTTGCTGGTGATTTATACAGACTTTCTGCTTTTAGTTGGAAGTCCTCATCTTCTGGGTGCTCCATTGATCTCTCCCCATTTGAGGCATCCTGCAGTCCACCTTCAGACTCTTCCAGGACCAGATTGAAGTCAACTTGATCCTGGAGAGAAGGCACAGACATACCCTCCGAACTGGTTTCCAGCACATGATCCTTCTGGACCTCAGCATGGACTTCTGGTAAAACATCTGATAAATCTGGTGGTGAGGCAGACAAAGCTAGCTCAGAAACATCATTCTTCTCTGTCTCTGAGACAGCAAATGAGTCAAGTACCCGATCTGCCATTTCTGTATCTTGTAACCTTTTGAGATCATCAGCCATGACAGATTGGTTACAAGAATGCTGAGAAGGCTCAGACGGGCCGTTCCCAGCCTCAGTCAAGCTATCTGAATTTACATGATAAAGAGAACATCGTTTTTGTTTAAGAATTTGAGTCTCTTTATCAAGTGGACTAAGTCCAGGTGATAGTGGTATACTGTTCAAGTCCAGATTTTGTTCAGATTCTTGTATATTGGGCTGTTCCCCTTTCTCGCTGCTAGTAAGCAGCTCTAAATCCATACCAGATGTCTCTTGTGCCAGTTTCTCTTCACCTAACTCAATAGTCAGATTTGTCATCTTAGAGCTGACATCAAGAACCTGGACTTCCATGTCCTCTGTAAGATCAATAACTTTGTCATTTTCACATTTATCAGCTGCTGGTGGTGAAACAAAGTTAGTGATATTGTTCAACCCAGGAGATCTCTTCTTTGACTGGGAAGCCAGTTCTGGTGGTCTTGACCACGTCTCCTCAGCGGCATTTCGGATCTCTTCCATCCTCACATCTCTAAGCTGAGACTCTAACTGAACCAGCTCATGGGCCTTCTGTACCCTCTGTTGGATGTACTGATGGGCTTCCTCACTCTCAGCCTGCTCCTCGTGGGTCACTTCCCTTGTAAATATTAAGTCGTGATCGGATATGCCAAACATTTCCAGAGAGTGCAAATAAGCAATGTGCTCATCCAGCTGCACATCAGTCTGTCTTTGGGTGGCATGCAAAGACTGCAGCTGGATCTGAGTTGTGGATGTTCGTGTATCTTCTAATGTGAAAAGCTCCCTTAGTTCCTGTTTGGAGAAATACCTAAATGGGTTCTTTTTGTCACCTGTAGTCTGTCTTATTAATGAATCCTTAAATACTTGCCGCCTATATATTTTCTCTTCCACTGTACCGCAGGTAATCAGCCTGTAAATCACCACATTCTCTTTCTGCCCAATCCTATAAGCTCTATCTACAGCCTGAGCATCTGTAGCAGGATTCCAGCTGGGATCAAAGATCACCACTCGGTTGGCTGCTGTTAAGGTTATACCAACGCCACCAACCTGTGTCGTCAGCAAAAACACAGAGTAGTCTTTGTTACTCTGGAAGGCATTGATGCGCTTCTCCCGTTCTGTTAGGTGGGTCACTGTTCCATCAATACGCATGATCTTAAATCGTCTGCTAGACAAAACTCGCTCGATGATATCCAGCATTTTCCTCGACTGTGAGAACACGAGTGTTCGGTGCCCCTCCTCCCGCAGTCTCTCTAAGAGTCCTAAAAGAAATAGCATTTTCCCAGACTCCTGGATCAGAGTCTCATCAGACAGATGATCTATTTTGTTGGCACCGGAAAGCACAGCTGCTTCACTCCCGTGGTCCTGCTCCAAGTACTCCTGTCCATCTAAGTCCAGCTGGGTACATGCTCTTGCAGACAGAAGCCTGGGGTGGTCACACAGCTTCTTCAAGACGGTCAGCTCAGCCAAAGGTGATCGGGTTGTTGTCAGCAATTCTTTCACGTGATCTAGACAGAGAAAGTTCCTATAGATTTTTTCCTGCACTGGTGCCAAGTACACCCACACAACAAAGTCATTTTTCCTAGTAAGAGATGGCATGACAGGGGCACTAGGCTCATGTGGATCCTCAGGAAGAGGAGTGTCTGATTTCTCAGTGTGATTTTTTTTTATATCGTCTTTAGTCCTTCTGAGGAAATACGGCTTTATAATTGTCATTAGGTTCTCAGATATCTTAAGTCCCAGTGCTTTCTCACCTACAGTTGCATCCTTCTCTCTGGCCCTAGTAATAGGATTCTCGTACTCCATTCTAAACGTTTTGGCCGTTCCTAAGAGAGAGCCCTGGCATGCAAAGTCAAACAAGGACCACATTTCCTGCAGGTTGTTCTGCAGTGGCGTGCCTGTGAGGAGGAGACGATGCTTGGCAGGAATCGCATACACACACTTTGTTGTTTTGTTAGACGGGCACTTGATTTTGTGTGCTTCGTCAAGGATGATGTAGTCCCAGATAAAGTCCTGCCCGTGGCAGCTGGCAAGTTGCTTCCAGTTGTTAATGAGCATCTGGTAGCTTGTGATGACAATGCCATTCTTCCTCTGGATCTTCTCCAGGTTTCTGGTGCGCTCTATCTTGCTCGTGCCATGGAACTCCTTGACACGCAGACCAGGGGTCCAGCGAGCAAACTCAGCCAGCCAGCTGCTGATCAGGGTGGTGGGCACGATGAGCAGGACGTGCCGGATGAGCTCGCTGTCAAACATACCTGAGAGAAAGGCGATGATCTGGATGGTCTTCCCCAGGCCCATATCATCAGCCAGGATCCCTCCAGGTCTACCCTCCCGGTACAGGCGGTACAGGAAGGCAACTCCCTCCCGCTGGTGCTGGAAGAGCTTCTCATGCATCTCCCCGTAGAGCAGCAGGCCGCTGCCGCACACATCCACAAAGTTGCCATCATCCTCCTCCTCCGCGGCTGCCAGTTCTGCCAACGCTGCCTCCAGTCGTTGTATGCGGCCCCGCAGCTTCTCACTGGGGCGGATGGCGGCCGCCTGCTGGAACAGCTGCAGGGCCTGCTCCAGGTCTCCACTGCCCGCCGCCTCCTTGGCGTCGATCACCAGCCTGCAGGACCGCCATTAGCACTGCGGCTGAGCCCCAGCCCGCTCCTCCTCACAGCCCGCACACAGCCCATAGCCTGCAGGCCCCCGACATCCCCGTAACCCTTCACAGAATCACAGAATCGTAGGGGTTGGAAGGGACCTCCAGAGATCATCAAGTCCAACCCCCTGCCAAAGCAGGTTCCCTACAGCAGGTTGCACAAGTAGGTGTCCAGACGGGTCTTGAATATCTCCAGAGAAGGAGACTCCACAACCCTCCTGTGCAGCCTGTTCCAGCTCTCCGTCACCTCACCTAAAGAAGTTCTTACGCACATTTGTGCAGAACTTCCTATGCTCCAGTTTCTGGCCGTTTCCCCTCGTTCTGTCTCCGCACACTGCTGAAAAGAGTCTGGCCTCACCGCTCTGCCCCCCACACCTCAGATATTTACAGACCTGGATCAGGTCCCCTCTCAGTCTTCTTTTCTCAAGGCTGAACAGACCCAGTTTACTCAGCCTTTCTTCACAGGGGAGATGCTCCAGGCCCGTCACCATCTTTGTGGCCCTCTGCTGGACTCTTTCCAAGAGGTCCCTGTCCTTTTTGTACTGGGGAGCCCAGAACTGGACACAGCACTCCAGGTGAGGCCTCACCAGGGCAGAGCAGAGGGGGAGGATCACCTCCCTCCACCCGCTGGCTACGATCTTTTTAATGCACCCCAAACCTTTGGGCCCCACAGGCCCCTAGGACTTCCAGTTCTCCAGCCCTGTCCCAATAACCCCCTAAATCCCCATCGCCCTCGCTCCCTGCTCCCTGCGGCCCCACCCCGTCCTCACCGCCGGTACCGCTCCTCATCGCTGTCCGCCATGACGCCGCGCCGCGTTTCAAACCCGACCCTTCCCGCCCTGCCCCGCACAGGAGAGCCGCGCTCGGCCAATCAGCGCCCGGGGGCGGGGCCGGGGACGGAAAGCTCCCCGCCGTGCGCGCCGAGCGGTCCTCCCGCCGCTAGGGGGAGATGTCGCTCGGAGCGCCGCTCTCCTCCAGAGGGGCGGCGCGGGGTCGCCGGGAGACGGAGGCGCCGCCGCCGCCATGGAGCCGCCCGTCGCGGCCTGGGGCCTCGCCGAACGCACCGGGAGCCGCCCGGGGCCGACGGGGAGGGGCCGGCCGGGCGGGGGGCAGGGCCGGCGGGGAGGGCAGGCGGCGGCGCGGGGGCTGCTCGGAGCTGAGGTGCGGGCGGGGCGACGGGAGCCGTGCACGCTGAGCTTGGCCCAGCGGGGCGGCCGATACGGGTGAGTGCGGAGCGGCAGCGGGGCGGGACTGGGGTGTGCGAGCCGAGCCGTCCTGGTGTCTGGCGGTGTCTGTCCTGTCCTGTCCTGTCCTGTCCTGTCCTGTGGGCAGGGCTGGCCGGGGCAGGACGGCGTCCCTCGGGCGGTGGCAGCGCTGCTCCCGGCCGTGTGTCCGGGAAGGAGCCGGCCCCGCGATTTTACGCGGCTTCGCTCTGTCTGCAGGCTCCTTATCCACTCCCAGGAGAGAGAAAACTCGGAGCCGGATTACATTCCCATCAACGGCCGCTTTAAGTGCGTGCAAGGTACGGCCTCCTGCAGCGGGCTCTCTCGTGGCAGCCAGAATCCACTGCCATTCGTTGGCAAAAACGGAATTTCGTGGTTTTTTCTTGACCTCAGCTTCTGTGTAGATCGTGTGCTTCCCCCTGGAAGTAAAACTTGTGGTTTATGGGCTCCTGTGCCTTCCACATCTGAGCGGGGCTGCCCTGTCTCAGCACGCCTGCAGGGACCTGGTGGGCTCGGGTCGAACAGAGCCCCTGCTCAGCCCCTGTCAGCAGTGTGTGCCCCTCACTGCCTGCCAGGCTCTGCCTTTGGTGCGGGCAGCAGCTGGGAGCTGTGCTCTGATTCCTGGGTGTTCCGTTCAAAACCTCCATAAGCTGCCAGCTCCAAACAGCTGCACATGGAGTGGGAAGTAACTCGAGGTGTTGTCTAGGAAGAACTTTAATAGCAGTGGATGCCCTTGAGGGAAATGCTTGTTCAGCATCTCCTCCTGGTTTAGGTTATAACCTTCTGTATAATTCGGTGTAGTTCTGGCCATCATTTTTGCTGTGTAAGATAAGCTCTTGGGTTCGTTGCCAGACTGGTGTTTCACAAAAACCTGTCCAGATATGTGAGAGCTCTGAATATTAGCAGTCTCCTCTGTGACATTTTGATTGTCCAAGCTGTCCAGATGTGCCATTCTTTCTGCTGAAGCTGTTATTAGTAGCAGAGATGTTTCTTCCTTTCCTCGGACTTCTGTGGCTAGAAGCAGGCAATGTGCTTTTTTGACTGTGTGCTTCCCACAGCGTTCAAGGTGAAGTCTCAGTGCTTTTTCTCTTCTCTTCCAGAGGCAGAAGAAACTCTGCTGATTGATATAGCTACAAACAGTAAGTTTTATAACTATGGACAGTTGCGTGTGTTAAGCTCCTTCCAGGAAACTGTGCCCTGTTTTGGGTGCTGATGACTGCTTCTTTCACCTGCCTCCATACCTAGTATCCTTGGACCGAGCTGGGGTTGTATTTTGTCAAGTGTTTCCTGGCTTTTATAGGCATCTAGTTGTCACAAGATGGTCTTAACCGCCCGAATAAGAGTATTGGCAATTGGTTAAACTTTAACTTCTTAAATCTCTCCTCAAGGCTTCAGAACCATTCTCATTTCCCTTCCATTCTCATTTCTTTGACCTGAGCCCCGGTTGCTATCTGCCTTTAACACTGTGCATATGACAGCTCTCCCTACTCACTCATTCTGCTTTCCCTTTCGTGCTTTCTTACTACTTTTAGAGCTCTTCTCTGTGAGATAGCAGTGGGGAAAAGTTTTCCTAAAAACAGGGAAATGTGACTGGTGCTATCCCAAGGGGGATAAGCTCTGAAGTGCTGTGAAACTCGGTTAGGTTTAAATTGCCATCAGAAAGAGTAGCTGGATGTTGCCTTCCATTGTAGAGCTCAGAGGATATGTAGTAATTCTACTGGCTCTGAGGGTATAACATCTGTCAAGCAGACTTGACTGTGAGTTTGTGTTTATGTCTGAAGCAGGCTGCAAGATCCGGATACAAGGTGACAAGACAGCTGAGAGGCTCTTTGAAATCCCTGATGAGGAGCATTGCTTGGGATTCCTTGCAGAGGTGCAGAGCATACAGGAAGGTAAGCAGAGCTATCACTGTAATCCTGAAACCCTCAGGCCACCAGCAGTACCTGACAGGGCTCGTTCTGTTTCCAGCTCAGTTAAAGGACTCTCTGCCTGGACATAAGGACTCAGACAGCTGGCATCAGGTGGAGAAAAACCTCCCAAGTCTATTGCAGGCCTCTTCTCCAGGTATGGAAGTGGCTGTCACCTTTGCATGCTCTGTGGCGTGTGCAGAACTGGGCCCTTGGTGGCAAGGATGCTGCATTCCACACTGCCCTCTGACCCATTTCCTTTGCTCACCATATCCCATGCAAAACAAAACATCTTCATCCTCTGATTCTGTTGCCCTGGACTGTTCATTTCTTCTTTAGTGCTGTCTCCTCTCAGTGCCTTGGCTTGCATGTGTTAAGTTCTGTTTTGTCTTGACCCTGTCACTCACTCTCTGTGTTATCAGAGCTGGTATACTGCTGTTATCACTTGCTCTTTCAATTCCCGAGGAGCTACATTCCTTCCTTATTTTGTTCTGAGCTGTATTGAATTGTGCTTGGCTTTTTCTTTATAGGAGCTCTGGGGTTTGAGGATGACTTCAATGCTTTAAGCCTAGAGAAGAAAAGAAACATGCAAAACCACCAAGCAGGCTCTCGCCGGGAACCCCCACCTCCTCCTGTGCCTCCAAGTAGGCAGTAAGTAGCATGGTGAATCTCTTCCCTTTTCTCCTTCTCTTCCTCGACAGCAGAACCAGTTTTAATTCTGCTCTTGCTTCCTTCTGAGGTTTCACCGAGAGAGAGAAGGGACATCAAGAGACCAGCCAAAAGTAACCGACACCATGCGCAAAATGTTTTTACCCAGCAACCAGTCAGGACAAAGAGAAGGCCTCATCAAACACGTGCTTGGAAAGAGAGAGAAGGAATATGTCAACCTTGAGAACTTCAGGTTAGAGCTGTGACTAGGCAACACCCTGCAGAGAGAGTGACAAGACTCTGTAACCTCTTCTGTGAGCTCCAATCCAGCCCAGGTTTGAAATCTGACAGCTGCTGATGCATTGCCAGCTTGGGTGGCTAAATGGGGATTTGTGCAGACTGAAAAGAAAAAGAAATGTCTGCAATACAGCTTCTCCTTTTGCATCATTTTCTTTATGAGTGTCAGATCTCCGGACCTTCAAGTAAGACTGAAGCAATTGGCAGAAGGAGAAAAAAGGGAGCACTGCACAGCCTTAGCATCATCCCACACAACATGATTTTAACAGAGCCAGATGTTTGCTGGCCCCAGTGAAATGTCTTTGTTTTTGTAGCATTCTGCAAAATTGGTGTCACTGAAGATGAGCCAAGCTTAGGAATATTTTCAGTTACCCCATAGCTGGCATTACCCTGTGCACGGATTGCTCATGTGTTCCCTTCTCCCAGCCTGGATGCTGTTTTGTGTACACTGGAAATACTGGGCTGGTGCACTGGTTATTGTGTTTTCTTACTTTTGTCTTTGCTTTTGTATTGTAGATTTTTTGTGGGAACATGGAATGTGAACGGGCAGTCTCCAGACAGTGGCTTGGAACCCTGGCTGGCATGTGACACCGAGCCTCCCGACTTCTACTGCATCGGGTGAGGAGCAATTACCTTGTATTTACTTATGGTGCCAGGTTTCCTGCTCGGTACTGGTGTACTGTGTTTATCTGAAGCTCCTGTCATGTTCTCAGAGGTTCCACAAAGCTGAGCTTTGTCTAAAGGAAAGTTGCCATTTGGTTGAGGTGGGGTATCAAGTTAAACAAGAGTTTACTGTGATGTAGCAAAAGAGATTTTACTTGAGGTGTCTGCAGAGCTCCCTGGCTGTCCTCAATCAGAAGTCATACTTCTTGCAGAGAGGAGTTTTCCTGGATTGTATTGCAGTAGGGTCTCAGAAGCACTGCTGCTGCTTTAGGAAGAGAGAATGAGGTTTTTCTAGCAAGGAAAGATATTCGTGAAGGTTTCAGGTGGGACCTTCCTGTAGAAAGAGAGTGATCTGTAGCACATTCCACTTCTGCTAAGTTGGCTTGGTTTTAGATTCCAGGAGCTGGACCTCAGCACGGAGGCTTTTTTCTACTTTGATTCTGCAAAGGAGCAGGAATGGCTGGCTGCTGTGGAGAGGTCCCTGCACCCTCAGGCTAAGTATAAGAAAGTGAGTTCTGTTGGGTGGTACGGGGGTTTGTCAGAGGGTTGGAATTACTGGAAAGAGCACAGAAATGGGTTTCCTCTTTTCTCACTTGACCCACAAAGCAGACTGGAGGTATGAAGGCTGTTGCTTGGCATGTGTTTACCAGTCTGTGTGTCAGATATGCTGAACTGAGTCTGGAAAGTCTACTCGTCCTGCTGTTGTAGGGGAGTGTTGCACTTTGAAGCAGAAATTAGTAGATTAGAGATGAAAACAGCTATAAAATAAGAGGCAGATTTCAAGGAATTAATATGCTCAGTAAAACCATAGCAGCAGGTTCAAGTTCTTTCTTTGTGTTGCTTTCTCACCATTGTATAGAAACAAGGTGTGTCTTGAGCTGTTAAATGAAATGAATAGTTTCCCCCTGAAGGAATGGAATAATTTGTGAGGAGAAATGTTCTGGAGGCTGCTACCTTGAGGCGGAATTGCTTCAGTTGTGGCACCTGCTCTTCGCTCTGCTTGCTTTGAAACAAGCCATTGTTTCTCATCTCTCTGTAGGAAACTGTTTTGCATGAGCTGCTTTCCCCTCCCTTGTTGGCCCGTGTGTTTGCTGTCACACCCCTGTGCTGCTTGTTCTGTGTTGAGCTCAGAGCCATGGGTTATAGGTAACAGCAGGAAAATGGAATACCTCGCTGAACTGAAGTTTGTGGTCATGATGGGAACTGCAAAGGGGCTGATGTTCTTCTGCCTTTGTGTTACATGAGTAATGCAGGCAAACTTCTTCCACTCTTGAAAAAGGGGGAGGGTATGTCTGCAGGCAGAGAGTAGTTACTGAAACCATAGATAAGCCTTTGTGGTTGCATGTAAATGTCAGCGTGGATGTGTAAATGTGGAGTGTGCTGAGTTTTCTGGCTCTTCCCATTTATTTCTGTGGTTTCAGCTTCTTCCTTCACTAGGCTTAATCCCAGCACATCTTAATGCCTCTCAAGTGAGCATGCAGGCTGCGCTCAGGCTGAAGGCCTCAGCACTGGCTTTCAAGGTGATGAGCCAGGGCTTGTTTGGAGGGTTCAGGGAGACTGTGGGCCACAGAGTGCCCAGAGAATCATCAGCAGACCCGTGATCCCTGCTGGGGTGTGCACATCAGCGCTGGGTTAACACCTGTGAGTTCAGCTCTGCAGCTGAGAAGAACTTCTTGGCTCCAGAAGGAGACTCTTTGCATTAGAGAAAAAACTGCTGCGCATTTCTGTTACCTTGCAAGACAGCAGTGTTTGTAGGGAAACACCACAGTGAGAAATGTGGTAAGCTTAGCACTGCTGATGGCTGTTGGGAGATGATAGATTGTCTTCCAGAAGCTAACTTTGGGACAGGAGTATCCTTTGGGTGCTGTTGCAAGCATGGATTGAGTACAAAACATAATGAGGGACTGAGAGGGACAGAGAAGTCGGGCAGAGCAGGCAAATTGGACACGTGTTACCACTGCCTTTCTGGAAACTTAGGATTGCTTTTATTTTTGCAGGTGCAAATGGTCCGTTTGGTTGGGATGATGCTGCTTGTGTTTGCTAGGAAGGATCAGCTGAGCAACATCAGGGAGGTGGTGACAGAGTCTGTGGGCACCGGAATCATCGGAAAGATGGTGAGTCACCAAGGCCAGTCTATTGCTTCTGTGCATCCGTGCAAGAAATGGCACGGTCTGGTCCTGTTCTCACCTCTGTGCCATCCCTGTGTTCTCCCTGATGCCTCGTGTGTGTGTTCTCCTCTAACAACCTCTGATACCTGTCCTGCCCAGGGCAACAAGGGCGGCGTGGCGGTGCGCTTCGTGTTCCACAACACCACCTTCTGCATTGTCAATTCCCACCTGGCTGCTCACGTGGAGGACTTTGAGCGACGGAATCAGGACTACAAGGATATCTGTGCCCGGATGAGCTTTGTAACCCCTGATGGTACTCTACCTCAGTACAACATCATGAAACACGAGTGAGTTTTGCTGTCTTCCCTTCTCGAAGCGGTGTTAAATAATAGAGATCAAGCCAAAATCACAGCAACAAGAGGTTTTGCTCTGTTTTTTGGCTTAATTAACAGTGTAACTAAAAATGCCAAGGCACCTGGTGCACTGTAGCACCTGCAGCCAAGCTGCCAGGTCCCCTTTCTCTGCAGTCACTCGGGCACTCTGCCTGTAATGGCATTTTCCTCACGTATAACGTTCTCATTTCAAGCAAACAGCATTTCTGAGTCAGTGGCTGAGCATTACAGGGCTTGAAAATGTGGTGGGTTGTATTGTGGTAGTAAATGGAGTATGAATATGGGAAGAAAAGGGATAGCAGGAAGTTTGTGCTTTTTAGACTTTTTGTGTTTAATGAGTGTTTACAGTGAGGTGGCATACAGGCAATACTTGATTTTTTATTTTTTTTTGTTATGGAGTGGCAGTGGTGCTGTATAATGCAAACCAAACCCCATCATGTGTACAACAAAGATATAAATTAACCTTTCATAAACCTACTAGAAACTAATGATAGTTCTGTAGTTAATTATTAAGCCATTAAAAATGTCAAGTGTTAGATTGTCCTTGGTAATTCTCTAATGGAAAAGTTGAGGTTTGGTTATAGACAGGAAGAGCTTTGATACTAAAGGAAGCGTTAGATTTTAATCCTTGAATGAAACCTTTATGGGCTAAAGAGAGAATATCAGCAGGATGTAGGTCTGTTTGGAAACCCAGAGAGGAGCAGAATAAGAACAGGTACTTGAGATAGGGCTGGTAGGTAAGACAGAAACATTCCAGAGATCAGAAGAGTGAAGGGAGCATACCCGTGCATTTTGCAAATGCTGCATCAGTCAGTCTGTGCTGGGTAAGTGATAAGGGAGTGTTCTGATCTGAAAGAAAGGCAGTGGGAAACAAACTGGTAAAACCATGGTATGACACAGGCTGCAAGCATGCAGATACGTGCATGTAAGCCTGTGTAACTGGTCCACGAGCAGGAGGGAGTTCTGTAGTTGTCACCTTCTGTATGCAGGAGTCTGAGTACCAGGTGGACTTCGTGTAGCTCGGGAGGATTTGAAGCCTTGGTGGGACACGTGGGTTTAAGATTTAAGATTTGGTGGTGGTCTCAAGGTTATTTTCAGCCCGAGGCAAACTCTAATATTTCTCATTAAACTGAGCCTTCAGTCTCATGTGGGGTTCCAAAGGAGATGCTGTAAAGGACCAACAGGAGGGGTGGGACAGATGCCTCTAGAAATTTCTACTGTCAAACTCAGTCTTTCGGGTCTCTGTTGTCTCCTGTGTGTTTTGGTGTCAATCACCAGCAGCCAATTCTCCCACTCACCCCTTCTTCCCTGTGTGGTTTACGATACTGACTGCTGCCTCTTCTTTTCCGTGTTTGTTTTCAGTGTTGTCATCTGGCTGGGAGACTTGAACTACAGGCTTTGTATCCCTGATGCCAATGAAGTGAAAAGCCTTATCAGTAAGAACGAACTTCAGAAGTTGTTGATGTACGACCAGGTCAGTGAACTCCACCTTTGTTTGCTCCATACTTGTGTGAAGTCATCTTGGCTCACGCTGTGCTGTGCCTGGGAGGAGCTGGCAGGCTCTCTGCAGTGAGTGCCTATAGGCAGTGATGCTAGAACATAGACAGAGCTCTGAGTGCCTTGGTGACATCAGCCCCCTAAACCAAACTTGTAGGCAATGCTGGCCTTAGCTGTGACTCAGACAATTGCTATGGAAGTGTCTTCGAGTCTCGCTGGAAGATTTTTCTTGTAAGGACATGCTGTAAGCTGGAACACAGGAATTTGTAACAGCAACAACAGCTGCTGCAGTCAAGTGTCCTGGAAAAGGTATTGATTTAGAGACCATGACTTGGCTGCTCAGACAGTTTGACCTAAATTCTGTGCTGTGGTCTTCCTCACTTAGTGCTTCTCTGCAGCATGCTGGAATGCAAGACAGCACCAGGTGTGTCTTTAAGATGAAGGGTTCTACCTGTGAAATGTGAACAAATATAATGGCATCTCTGACACACAGTTCAACAGGAAATCTGATTGTTTCTGTTCTGTAGCTCATTTGTGCTGTACTACAGAGCTTCAGGCAGGGAACAACTGCAGCTTGGATTTCTTGTGAGAACAAAATCTAGGAAGCTTTGCAGCAGAGTAAACGAGGAGAGGGAAGCAGTGTCGGGTTGTCATCTGAGCACAATTCTGGATGCTTTTGTTAAACAACTGACAGTGAAATATTAATGATGATGATGCTTAAGCCTGAAAACTGATGAGGGCATTTAGCACGAGTGGAACAATTAGTATTTCTCTGTGTGGTATGGTGAGCAGCACTGTGCCTGCTTGTGTTCAGTCTGTTTGGAAAACATCCCACTGGTGTGTTGAGTTTTGACCTTTGTTAAAGGTGTGATATCTGAGAGGCAGTTTTGGGGACGTCTGGTAAATCCTGTGGTCACAAGTTGCAGTTGCTCTGTCTGCAGGTCTGTTCTCTGACTCTCTGCTGGGAAGGGTGGGGTGTTTGGGGTGGTTTGCTTTTTGTTTATCTGGCTTTTTGTTTTGGTTTGATTTTTGAAAAATGATTTTTTTTCTGCTTCTAGCTGAATATCCAACGTATTCATAAGAAAGCATTTGCAGATTTCATCGAGGGAGAGATCAAATTCATCCCTACATATAAATATGACTCTAAAACAGATCGCTGGGATTCCAGGTAAATTTGTTGCTAACTGACATTTTCTTGCAAAAGGTGATTTCCTGCTTCTGAAAGGTAGAAATGCCTCTCAGTGTTGCGGTGGTGGCTGGAGGGCACGGGCAAGTTTGTACTCCTTTGTTTTCCCTACTACTTTGAATAGGCACATCCTGTGCACACTGAGCAGACGTGTGCCTTAAACCTCAGTTATTGTGATTCCAATACATGAAGGGAGGTAAACTGAACTCGCAGATGCCTCTGCACTGGAAGGGTTTTTATTGCTACCGGAGACAAACAGCATAAAAGGAGTTGGAGAGGAAGAAATGCTCTCCGTGAGTCATGCTGTCCCCTGACTTGCACACACCCCCAGGGATGGCTACCTTGGGATAGCAGCAGGGTTCCTTCTGTTGCTGTCTGCTTCGTGCCTCCCATGAACGTTTGTGTATCTGCTGCGGAAACTTGCTGTAAATTGAGAAACTCTCAAGAAGGTGTTCCCAACCACACACCAATCAGATTTTACTCTGCCTGTGTTTATGAATCAGCGCTGCAGTTAATCTGGAGAGGGAAAACCCAGGATTCAGACTTTGTAACGTAAAGTAATAGCTGAGTAGGCTTTTCCTAATGGAAACGGTGGGTGATGGATCAAGCTATAACGTGCAGAAGGGCAGCAGAAGAAATTAGTGCAGTTTGGGTCCTGCTGCACGGGGACTCAGACTGTGGAAACAGTGCTGTTTGTGGTCATAGTTTCCTGGTGCTGGAACGGATTTTAGCTACCGTAGAGAGAAGGGGAAGACAGCAGAAATCCCATAACATTCCAGCTGAGGGAAGTGTGGGAGTTCATTCCATCACTGCTGATGTGCTCATTGGTGGTAGGGGTGGGGGGAGCTGCCTGGCCAGGAAGAGGAACAGCTTGGATGTTGATTAGAACTGTTGGATTCCCTTGTTAACCTGCGTTTCCTTGTAGTGGAAAGTGTCGTGTGCCAGCGTGGTGTGACAGAATCCTCTGGAGGGGTGGGAACATCAACCAGCTCCACTATCGCAGTCATATGGACCTGAAGACCAGTGACCACAAGCCAGTCAGCGCGCTTTTCCACATTGGGGTAACAACTTCTTTCTTCTGTGGAAGAGCAGGACGTCAATGCTGTCTTGCATTCCTTCAGGAGGAGGTCTTGTAGCCAAGGCACAGCTGTGAACGCTGTGACAAGAGGACAGAGAAAATAAAAAACGAAGTGTGTCCACTTGGGAGGTGTGCTGCTACTTGGCAGCCTTGCCAGCCTCTACAGAGCAAACAGCAGCTGTGGTCTTCGTGTGCTGTGTAGCCCAGGTGTGCAGTGCTGGGACTGTTATACCAAAGTGCTGCAGGTGTTTGCTGTCCTTTACCCTAGCAGGTGTAGTTATGTAATAGGGAGGAGAGCAGTCTTACTGGCTGCTTTAATGATGCTGCTTACCTTCTGGGCTGTAGCCTGAAGAATGATGAGTAATGCTGCAAGATGTTACTGCTGTCCTACAGAGATCACCCCCAGCAATCTCCCAGTAGTGTGACCCGTTGCCCAGAAACACTCCCAGAACAGTTCCTGTGAAGCTGATCAGAAGCTTAGCTGGGCATTTTCTGATTTTTCCACAGGTAAAGGTTGTGGATGAGCAGAGATATCGAAAGGTGTTTGAAGATATCGTCCGCATGATGGACAGAATGGAGAATGACTTTCTTCCTTCGCTGGAGCTAAGCAGGAGAGAAGTGAGGATGAAATCCAAATCACTGCCACTTCCCAAACACATCAGCTTCAGAAGTGCTAGATTTGATTCACCAAACTGAATTGTAGGAAATTTGTCTGTGAGCTTGTGATCAGAAGTTAGATTAGAAGGAGCGTCTTACCTTTCTTCTTGACAGATCTTCTCTTAGAAGTTTGGTGTTGTGTAGGCTCGTAGGCTGCCATGATGGAAGGCCTGGGTGGCTATCTGTGTGTTCTCTCATTGCTATTGACGTGATCTGTGTTTTCTGCTCTCATTGCAGTTTCACTTTGAGAACGTGAAGTTCCGGCAGCTGCAGAAGCAGAAGTTCCAGATAACCAACAATGGACAGGTTCCCTGTCACTTCTCCTTCATCCCAAAGCTCAGTGACAAGCAGTACTGTAAGCCCTGGCTTCGAGCTGAGCCTTGTGGAGGTTACCTGGAGCCAAGTGAGTTTTGCTGCTGTTGCGGCATGTTGGTGCAGATTGCCACCCCATCTCTGATCAGTCCTTCCCCTCTTTCCTGGGTCTCACCCTTCCCACCATCATCCTTGTTGGTCTGCTCTGTTTTGTGGCCATTGTCCCTGCTATGTGTCCTTGTCACTGTGAGGAGTGTGTCTCTGTTGATGAGAGCTGCTGCTTGTTGCAGATGAGAGTGTGGACATCTCCTTGGACGTGTATGTCAGTAAGGACTCCGTAACCCTGCTGAACTCAGGCGAGGATAAAATTGAGGATATTCTCGTCCTTCACTTGGACAGAGGGAAGGACTATTTCCTCACCATCAGTGGGAGCTACCTGCCCAGCTGCTTTGGCACCTCTCTAGAGGCCCTGTGCCGAATGAGACAACCCATCCGGGAAGTTCCAGTCACCAAACTCATTGACCTGGTAAGCAGCATTATTCCTGGAGCGCAGGCTGCTGTCAGTGGGCATGTCGTGTTTACCCTGTGGTTCTCTTAGCAGGGAGAGAACACATTCCCTTCTAAAAGCAGGAGTAATGCCTTCTGCTTTGCTCAGCTGTGCTGGCTCTAAGCTGATTTACTTCTTCCAGAGTGTGAGATTGTTTTTTGTGATCTCCTTCCGCCACCAATGGCTTTTGGTCGCCTGTACTTTATCTGCAGTTTCTTTGACTAGACCCTAAATGCTGCATGGTGTTGAGACAGAACAATGATCCCATCTCCTTGTGTGTGCATTGCTGCCTGTCGGTGCTGGCATGCTCAGATTGAGTGGCACTGATGTGCCATAAGCAGTATGACTGAAATACTCTCTTCTGAGATGGCACAGAGAGGGCTACAGATCCATTTCCTTATGGGCAGCTGTGGTATTTGCATTGCTTACGGAAAGGAACAGGCAGGAATGGGACCGAAGGAAGGAACTTGGTGCTGTTCAGTATGCTGATGGCTACAGCTCAGCAAGTGGCCAGTCCTGCAACCTCTCCAGTCACTTCCTGTCATGCTAATCACTGTGAGCAAGCTCTTCTGCAGTGCAGAGATAACCCTTAATCTCCCCAAATTTCACCAGTCCCTGCTATGTTAATCTACATACTTCTGAAACCACTTTTATGTCTACAAGGTGTCGTGTGTGCCCTCATCATCTTTTGCCTTTTTGGTACCTTGTGGCTGTTTCTGGGTTTACATCCTGTTTTGGGGGCATTAATTCTTGTTTTCAGCCTGCTTTCATTCCTGTTTCCTTATGGCCTTTCCTGGCCTTGCTTCAATGCAGTTTAACAGTTGCTGAGTTTTAGTCCGCTTACCCATTGCTGTTCAGCCAGAAAGGCCATTTATATTCTGTTCACGTGAACAGTTAGGCCACTTCTTTCAGTCTCTCTGATGTGTTACAGCTGTCCTCTCTTCTCATACTTTACAGTCTTGTCCTTCCATTCATTTCTTTGTCTGATGAGCTGCTGCTTACTCACATCTGTAGATCTGACAGCTTCCACCCCTGCTGGCTAAAGCTCCTTTCTCTTCCCTTTAGTAGCTGCCCCACCCTTGCTGACTGTTCCAGTTCCCTCCCTTTCTAGTAAACATCCACTTTTCTCATTGGCCCAACATGCAGAAAGACCACTTGTTATGCTAGAATTATGTTTTTTGTAATCACAAGATTAGGCTAAGAAGAATCCAGGTGGCAAGATACAGGTTGATAGGTTTTTTGCCTCCTCAATTTTAGCAACTGATCCAGGCCTCAAGCTCCTCAGGCTTTTCAGGATTCAGCTGTTAATCATCCTTCTTGTTTTAGAACTGTGTCAGACTCGGTCTGGAGCATTTTGTCAATCTTGGTGACTTCCTCAGCTTCTCAGTGCTCAGTGCTGACTTCTTGCTTGATGGATAGGAATCAGGCCTGGCTTTTCTGTCCTCTTGGATACACACTATTGTTTTTCTGTCTGAGTAACTGTTCAGCTTCCATTACCTCTAGATTTCCTTCTCGTGTTATTCAGTGAAACGTAGAGAAATACAGGAAGCAAAACAATCAGAGAAGAGTAAAACATGAAAGCACTCTGTCCCCATATCTGCAGGAGAGCAGCAGTCTCTCCAGTCAGTGAGGTCACTTTGACTGCAGTACTTCAGCTGGAACTTATAAAGCAGACTGAAGGAATAAAATGTGTCACAGCCCAAAGCCAAGTTTAGTCACTTAGATTATAAAGCTGGTGTCACGTTAGAGCTATTTCAGGCCTGTTGTCTTTGATCATACCTGTGAGTTGAGAAATTCCTGGAGACAGGAAAAGACGAGCACTTTCTACAAGGGAGAACAGTGAGGGTGTTAACCACTGCACAGCCCAGAGGTGTTCTAGTCCAGTTACACGTATTTAGCAAATGTTCAGACTGTGCAAAGAAGGCAGTGTCTTTGTATATTAAGCATTCTCTCTCTTGCACTTACACGGTGCAAGGGCTTCACTGCATCAAGCTTTTTTCTTGGCCTGGCGAAACTGTTTTGGAATTTGGGAGATTTGGAGCTCAATGAGGGTGTGAGAGGCAGTCTGGTGCAGGGTAGCAAAGTGTAGGTGGGAGTGCTTGGAAATGATTCTCCTGGTTTTCTCAGGAGAAGCTGCTGCCACTTGACCTCTCTTCATCTTGTTTTTTTCTTTCTTGGGGTCCTACTGTAGGCTTTAAGAAGCCTCTTGAAAAGTCTTCCTCAGGTGTGTGTTAGTCTCATGGAGCCAATTGTGCTGAATGCCCCAGGAAGAGAGGCAAGGAGCAGGATGGGCAGGCGGGGAGGTGGCAGTGAGGCTGTTGCCATGACTCACCCACTTACCAAACTGGCCGTGCTTCTGTGCAGTGTGGCTCTCTGCTGTCCTGAACCTGTGACTGCAGTCACTCCCCCTGTGCCTTGGAAGAAGAACCTGTGCTATTTCATTTTTGGAGCAAACTGCTCTCTGCAGGGGGCTGATCTATCCTCGTTGTGTTAGGACACAGCGAGCCTCCAAAGGAAGCGGGCACAGCACAAGTGACAGGGGAGCAAAGGGGCTGCTCCCACCAGTCCTGCACCTTGGCTGCTGTAGCTTTGTGTCTAGCTCAGCCCTTGAATTGTTTGCTTGCTCATAACCTGAGAGGTTGATCTGCCAAAATTCAGCTTGCTTCCTCTCATGCTCTTCGCTAAACAGTGTCTTAAGGAGCCAGCCAGCATGGCACTGTTGAGCAGACCCTGCTTCAGCGTTGGCTGAGGGATTGGACATGCAGCCTGGAGGGGCTTTGGCATGCTCCTCAGTGCAGTGTGCTAATGCTATTAGGCTGAGACAGACGAGCAGCCTGGGGTTTTGAGCACAAACGCTCGTTTCCCTGACTATACACAAAGCTGCTTAGGGGGCCTGCGAGCTCCACAGCTGCCACGCACTCAGAAATACAGATTTAGCCTGGGGTACGTTTTCTCTCTGGCCTGGTCACAGGAGAGGATGGCTGAAATAATACAGGGACATCTATTTCCAACAGGGCAGATTCAAAAAAGGGAACTTCTTCCTGGCAGAGATTTCTCATCTGCCTGTGGCTCAGCAGTGAGCAGCGCTGCTGCAAGGCTGCTTTGAGGAGTTCGCAGAAATCCTGGTGAAGCTGTGCATCATGTGAGCAGGATTTCTGCTAACTGGCAGGCAAATCTCCCACTGTAGGTTTAGCTTTGGCCGTGTCAGCAAAACATGTGAAGGAGCTGGCGTTCGGTGGGTTCTCATAATGCCTACTATGTGTCTGCTTAATTTGAGATCACGTTCTCTCTCTTAATGATACTTTTTCCTCTCTTTCCCACTGCTCTCAGGGAGAAGACAGCTTCTTAGAAAAGGTAACGCAATCAAATTGCTGGGAAAGTCTGCTTCTTGATGACTTGTTTGTAAAGAATGAGAGTTGGTTTTCTGCTGAAGAGGGGAGGGGAGCTGGGTCCAGAGGGAGTGCTTTTTCCAGCAAAGCCTCTTAGCATAGCTGTGGGCCCAGAATAGAAGAGAGCACACGGGAGCACAAAGTGACCCCACAGACAAGATGGGGCCAGCCCGACTGAGCTGCTTAAACCTCACCGAATGTGCGATGTGCAAAACCGACCAACCAGAGCACCTCCTGATCCAGGCAGCAGTGGTGACTGCTTCCAGCAAAGGCTGGCGAGCTGTCACGTACGGGAGTTAGCTCTAAGCACGCGTACGAGATGGGTTCAGCACGGCAGCCCTACCAGATGTGGGGAAAGGGCTGAACTAATCACCTGCAGCCTTCTGCTCTTTCCATCTTGACGTGCCCTCCTGCAGGAGGCAGATGTTCCTCCGCATCCTCCAGCGGCAGCGCTTGGGCTGCCACTCCTTCCTAGCAGCAGGGAAGGGAGGATTTGGGTGCCTCCTGCGAGCATCCTTGCGCAGAGCATCTTACTTCCCGCGGAGAGAAGGCGGCGATGCCTTCTGTTCCTCGCAGACGGCAGGAGAGGGCGCTCGGTGCCCAGCCGATGCTCGAGGACGGCCCAAGCCTCCTCTGCCTGTGCTCCGGCAGCTGGGGAGGGCTCTGCGGCGCTCAGAAGGCAGCCTGGCAGAGCGTGTGCTGCTCTGCTGCTCTGCTGCTCGGCCCCAGCGCTACGATGCCCCGCAGTGGGGACTTGTTTGGTGAAGAGCCTTTAGCTCTCGAGGAGGGTCCACAGCTCTTGCCTTTTTTCTCTTAGAAGGAAGTAGTGAGTAATCTGCTTGCTTAACTGCTTCTGAAGCTTCCCTGTGTGTGCTTGGATGGGTGAGGTAGGTGTGTAGCCATGACCCAGCAGGGTGAAACGGAGTGGTGTGCGGGGCAAACCTGTGCTGTGCTGTGTGTCAGACGTGGCTAGTGCCTGTGTTGTTGGGGCTCAAATCAGGGGAATGCAAACCCAGCCCAAGCTGGCTGTGGGGTGATTGTGTGCACTGCACAGGGACAGAGATCACTGTTGTCATGGAAGCTAGGAGCAAAAATGAAGTGCTTTATGTTGGGCTTGTGGTGCTCCTCTGCTGGTGTCCTTCAGATGCGTTCCTGCTTGCGTTGGTCTCTTCTGGGTGGTTTTGCTGATTGTGCTTTGGGAGAGCAGTGTGTGGTATTTCCTTGTGAGCACACAGGAACATAAGCAATCCTAAAGTGAGAATAAAATGAAGCAAGAAAATCTTGTTAAAGATC
Source organism: Meleagris gallopavo (assembly GCF_905368555.1). Lineage (NCBI taxonomy): Eukaryota > Metazoa > Chordata > Aves > Galliformes > Phasianidae > Meleagris > Meleagris gallopavo. The sequence continues at coordinate 1,590,567 of NC_139412.1, read as the reverse complement.
GGTGTATGGAGATTTGTAAGCAGCTGAGCTCCTCAGCAGCCTCGCGTGAGGACAGCAGGAAAACATGAGTGGTGTCAGTGTAGCCTGTGTTCAGCAGGCACCTCTCTTTAGGAAAATCAGGAAACAAACTTCAGAAAACCAAGCTGCTTGAGAGTCACGTGTCATCAGAGTACGCAGGAGCCAGTAAAGACATGTCCTTGACGGTACATCCAGAGATCAGCTGGGCTTAAACTAAAACATGGAAGCTCATGCACCAGCAGGACTCGTTGTGCTGTGATCCTCTGATGATGGTGGGAGCGATGACTTGGACAGGTCATCTTGTCCTCTGAGAGCTGGTGGCTTTGGGGACTGTCATCTGCTGGTTCATGACGGGCCAGCAGGTGGTTCTGTGGGGTGGTGGGAGGGAGTGGGGCAGGGTTCTGATGTCTCTGTGCTGCAGGAGGTGGACCAGGTGAGTCGTGGGTGCTGCTGCTTTCCTTCTCCAGGTTTTCTATGCCAAGACCCTTCTGGAGAGACTGGAGTTTCCCTGTAACCTTGTGTGCTCTTTGCCACCAGGAGAAGTCTATGCTGCAGATCGGCTTCCTGAACAGTGAGGATGCAAGTGAGATGCCGCTGCAGATGCCAAAGGAGATCTGGCTCTTGGTGGACCACCTGTACAAGCATGCTTGTCACCAGGTGAGGGAGAGTGCTTCTGCCTGCAGCGGGAAGCTTTTGAGAGCTTGGTGACTTGGTTTATCGGTGGCACCTGCGGATCAGCTCCAGTTTGCTGTTTATAAAGCTTTTCCCCTCTGCTTGAGGTGTTGCCTGAGTACCAGTTCTCACCCTGCCCTCACTGTGTGCCTCAGCTTCCATGAGGAAGGTGACTTTTTCTCGTCCTTGTGCTGACACCACTGTCTTTGGCAGGAGGATCTGTTTCAGACTCCAGGCATGCAAGATGAGCTGCAGCAGATCATTGACTGCCTGGACACCAGTATCCCTGAGACAATCCGTATCCTTGCTGCGCATGGCATTCCCAGGAGCCTGCTGGATCTTGGTTCTGCTGTGAAATCTCCCCTGGGAGAGCTTTTGTGCTAGGGTCCCATAGGGAGATCTGGCTCTGCTCTGCACCCCAGAGGTGCCCTCTGGCTAGTTCAGCTGCAGGGAATCTGCTGTGAGGCCGTGCTGAGAGCAGTACTGACAGCTGGGTTCTGGGCAATGTGGCCTGGAGAAGGGGCTGCTGGAACAGAGGGTTTCAGGGGTGGGCAAACGCAGAGCAGGGTGCATGTAACAGCATTTTGTGTGGTTGAGGGAGAGCAGAGAGGGAGGGCTGTGGTGTTAGGGAGCAATTAGTTAGGCAGGGCTCCGGTGCAGCCTGCAGGGAGGAAGCAGCAGCTAAGCAGACAGGAAGGCAGAGAGACGGGGGGGTGATCCATCTGCTCTGTGTGCCCCTTGACTCTCTCTGCCCAGCGGGCAGCAACCACTCTGTGGCTGAAGCACTCCTCATCTTCCTGGAGGCTCTGCCGGAGCCGGTGATCTGCTATGAGCTGTATCAGAGGTGCCTGGACTGTTCTCATGACAGCCGGCTCTGCCGACAGGTGAGGAGACTTCCCTGCTGCTCTGAGCTCTGGCTTGGTGCTGGAGCTCGCTGTGTTCCTTATGGTGGAGCTTTGGGAGGGTTGCTCCGGGGCAGTTCATGGGGTGAGTACAGTGAGCTGGGTGCTCTGGCTGTGCTCTCCTGTCAGAAGGCTGTCGCTGCCATCCCAAGGGAGCTGGGAGCTTCCAAAGAGACCCCAAGTGTGCACAGAGTCACCCTGAGCACATGAGGAATAGCCCCAGGGATTGAAACAACCTCCCCTGGTCTCAAGGGCTTAAGCACCTGCAGAGCACCACAGTTCCTGTGCTTCCTCTAAGGACTGTGACTGAGCAACTCCTAGAAGCAGCTGTTGGGGCAACAAGCAAAGCCAGGCATGTCCTCAGGCAGAGGAAGAAATGAGGCATGTTTCAGAGCTGCCTCAGGAAGCCTCTCATCCTGGTCCTCGTGCTGCTGCACGCAGCTGGATCCGAGCAGAAGACGAGAGGAAAGGAGCCTCAGGGCAGTGTCAGGTTTTACCTGGCGGTGTGGTTCTCCTAGAGGGAGAGTTAGGCAGGAGCTGAAGCGGTGCCATCAGCCGTGGGCTGCAGCTGGTGGCTCACTGGTTGTGCAGCAGAAGGGAAGGCTGCCTGCCTGCAGTCCGGAGTTCCACAGCTCGGCCTGGCTGGAGCAGTGTGCACTGTGTCTGTGTTTTCTTTGCAGGTGATTTCTCAGCTGCCTCGCTGCCACCGCAGCGTGTTTCGGTACCTGATTTCATTCCTCCGAGAGCTGCTCAAATACTCTGAAGACAACAATGTCAGTGCCACCATGATCGGTAAGGCCGTGTCATCTCTCTGCCTTCTCCCTGAAACACATCCCCTTCTTGGCACCTCTCAGGTCTCCATTCCCGATCTGTAACTTTGCCTCTGCAGCCACCTTGTTCACCAGCCTCCTCCTGCGGCCTCCCCCCAATCTGATGACCAAGCAGACCCAGCAGGACCGCCAGCGTGCCATCAACTTCCTCTATGGTTTCTTGCTTGCCGGGGATGAGGAGTGACTCCTGCCTCTTGCCAAACTGGGCCCCGTGTCACTGGTGGCTCCTGAAGGGCAGAAGGCTCTAAGCTACTCCAAGTGCCGTGTTTACAGTTGCAAGGGAAGCGTTGTGCTCTCCTTCCCGCTGCTGTACCCCACGCTGCAGAGGACCTGCGCGCTCATTGCACTGCCATCCATGACGGGAGCTTCCTGCTTTCTCCTCCGGATCTGGGTGGATCTGCTGATAGCCGAGCACGCTGCCAGCAGCCATTCCTTAGTGTCACCAGTTTCCTGCACCACGCTTCTCTCTCCTTGTCACCCCCTGGAGTCGTTGCAGGGAAGGGTGGAGACTGCTGGTGCTGTTGTCCCTGCGGTGCTGGTGAGAGCTCTGTGCTGTTACAGGTGTTGGGCATGTGCAGCCATGCAGCAGACTAAACCCAACACACCATCACTGTGCTATGAAAGGACTGTGCCAGGAGGGTTATCTGGACGCGTGGCCTCCTCCCTTCCCTCCATTAGTGCAGTATCCTCTTTCCTGCTTCCCTGTCTGGGGGTAAGGCTTTGTCATTCCTGGCCCCTGCTCTGGCCCCTGGGTTTCTGGCACCAGAGCACTGCCTGCTCTCCCCTCTCCGTTCCCTTGTGCCCTGGCTTCCTTCTGAGCGAGTGGTGCTGGTGGGTTGGTGGAGGAGCCTGCATCAAGCAGCACTGTGGGCTGCACGTGGTTTCTCTGGAGCGTGGCATGGAGCAGGATCCAGCTCCTGGACCCCAGCCCTGCCTGAAGAAGCAGCTCTGGGAGTGCAGGCAATGTTGGGTGCCTTCCTATCTGTCCTGACAGGGAGAGGGTGAGGGGTGAGAATGGGCCTCAAGTGTAGCAGGAAAGGAGCTGGGGGCCTCTGGTGCTGAGGGGCTGGAAAGGGGGCTGCAAGTGGGGGGCCTGACTCTGCTCAAACACTACGCTGAGCCCTGCCTGCGCTGGGAGCTGCGGGTGCCTGTGTTCAGCCTGAGACCCGCAACCCAACCACATCCCACTGCCTGTGTTCCCCTGCAGCCAAGGATCCAGGACCTTGAGGCTCTTATTGTAGTTTTTTTGTTTTGTTTTGTTTTTGTTTTTGTTTAATTTTTAAATTACATAATTTATTGGAAATCTCTCTGTTCCAAATAAACCTCAGTTGTGCAAGCAGCGGTTTGGCCAGGCTGGGGCTCAGACCAAGCCTGCTGCCCATCACATCACAGAGGCTGCAGCCTCCCGTGGCACAGAGCTGTCCCAAGCGCTGGTCCCAGCGACGGCCCCGATGCCACATTAGGTGATGGGGAGCGGGCGCAGCTCTGCGCTACGCACAGCACCGAACCCCCAGCGCTCCTGGCTCAGCATCTGGAGCAGAGCTGGAGAAAGCTGGCCCCATCCTGCCGCAGGAAACTGCAGCCGGTGTCATCTCCATCTGCATCCTGCCTGCTCCTTGAGCGCAGGGCTGTGCCCGGGCAGCTGCTCCTGACCTCGTCACGGAGAGGAGCGGCGCAAGGTGCCGCATTGTTCCTACGGCCGCCGCATTCCTGCCACTGCCGGCGGAAATGCCGGAGAGGGCGCGAAGCCTCGTGGATCCCCAGGGACAGAACGAGGCCTGGCCTGCGTGTCCTCGAGGCGGTGCGGCTCCTTGGAAGCTGGCAGCACGCAGCTCTGAGCCCTGCAAAGTGTTTGGGGATTGAATACAACCGGTGCCCGTAGCGGTGATGTCTGTGCAGTGGGAGCAGCACGGTTGGTGGCATCCGCGTGTCCCCGTTGGGCTCTCTGGCACCCTGTTGTCACTGTGCTGACAGGACCCACGCAGACGCCCAGGCACTCGGGTGCCAGGGGCTGTGCCCCCACCCTCTCAGCCCTCCTGCAGCAGGTGAGCAGCTGGCACGGCACACAGCACGGAGAGAGTGGTGCAGCCCGGCAGCCCCCACCTGCCCGCGGGCAGCCAGCCAGGCCAGGAAAAGCCAGAGATTCCTTCGGTCTCCTGGCCCAGGAGCCTTTTCCTCCAGCACCGCTGGCCACGGCCCAACCGGGGAGACCTCCCCGGCCTCCCCCTTCCAGGGCAGCCCTGAGGCCGCTGGGTGGGGGCACCGCATCCTCACCCCCGGACTGCGGTACCCAGCGGCATGGCAGCCTTCAAACCCTGCAGAGGGGAAGAACCCAGCCGGGTCTCTGCAGGGCGGCGCAGGCATGCGGCGTGTCGGGATCGCGCTGGCACGTGGCCGGGAGTGCATCCCTCCCGGTCCCCGAGGATGAGCTCATGGAGGCCAGCTGGGCCCAGCCCCGCTTCCCCCGGGCCCCTGCTTGCAGCCCCGCAGCTGCAGACTTTCCGCTCCTCCATGGCCCCGTTAACCCCCTCCCCTCCAGTGCTGTGTTGCCTGCGGGACCCCCACCACCGTGCCCTCCTCACTCTCCCAGGGCAGCCCAGCACCCCTCCTGCAGGGGATGGTGGCCTCAGGGGCCCCGCACTGCACTGCACTGCCCTGGCTTGGGGGATTCTGGGGTAGTCCCGTCTGTTTGCGCAGCTCAGCTCCCATTAAGTGTAAGATCTGCTTGCTGAGTCCTAAACTGCCACCCTCCTGCGTGGGCCTGGAGGAACACCAGGGAGAGGTGCCTGCAGCTGCTTGCCTGCCGGGACCCACGGCGATGGGGACACCGGGAACTGGAACGGCAAGGGCAGGGCTGTCAGGGACATGAGCAATAGGATCACCAGGGACGTGGATACCAGAGACAGGGACACCAGGAATAGGGACACCAAGAATAGAGATGGCAGGGAGGAGGACACCAGGAGCACAGACTCTGGGAACGGGGACGGCAGACAGGGGGGGACAAAGGGACCCAGAGCATGCGGTGCAGGGCTGAGGCAGGCTGGGTGTCCAGCAGCCACCAGAGGACGGCAGCAACCAGAGGTGCCCAGGACCAGGCAGCCCAACGCCAGACACGGGTGCTGCACCCAGTAGCTGGTAACCACGGCAACGTCAGCATCGTGGTGCTCACACCCTGAGTTACAAACCACTTCTGGCTAAAGAGATGCATGAGCCCCCAGCCTGGCTGCTGTCACAGCACCGATACCATCATCAGCACCATGGGGACGATGATGGGATGCATCCCTACTCAGGCCACAGAGCACCCCAGCCCCACAGGCTGCAGAATGTCCCCCAGCCCTTCGTTCAGTCTCCCACCACACCACCACCGCAAGTGCTTATTTTCATCATAGCTCTTTATAATAAAGATGTATTTACACAGAACAATTCTTTACAGACTTGACAGACACGGTGACCAGCAGGGCCCGGCACCGCTGCGGCCCTTTTGGGGTACATCAGTGCTTCCTGCAGAGCTCCAGGGGGTGGGAACCCCACAGGGCAGCTCACACGGGGTCAGCATCACAGGAATAAATAGACCCCTCCGGGAGGAGATGGGGCAGGGCCCCACGGAGAGCTCCTCCGCCAGACAAAGTGCTTTATGCAGAGCCCCTGGACCTGGCACACCGGGATCAGGGCACGGGGCGCTGGGAGCACACGGTGCCAGAGCCGCCAGGACAGCTGCAGGGAGGTGATGCCGACTCAGGGACGAGCAGAGCAGGCAGTGGGGATGCATCCTTGGAGCGCTGGCGGTGGTCCTGCAATGAGAGCAAAGGCCTTTGGGATGAGAGAGCTGTGGGCACCGCCACGCGCGTCCCCTCGCGTCCCCTCCACGCCACTCACCTCCATCAGAAGGGCATGGGGCCCTTATGGGACAGCCGTGGCCGGGGACGGCGGAGCCTCCTCCACCCTCCCGGCCGCCGCACGTTCCCACGCCGCGCACCCCGCGGCCGCACCAGCGTTCGGATGAGGCCGTCCTCGGGACCCATCCCGTCCGGCCCCGCTCCCAGCGGCCCTGGGGATGGCAGAACAGCGTGAGCGGATGCCCTGCCCACACGTGGGGTGGGGATGCTCCAGGAGCTGGGCAGCATCTCCCGTTTCCTCAATTATCCCCCCGGCAGGAGCCACGCGCCCAGAGAGCGCTTCCTGCAGCCAGATTGGCCGGGTCACCTGCACGGTGCCACCGCCGTCACCAAAGGGCACGGCAAAGCCCCGACTCAGGCTTCGATCCCAGCCCCCGGTGCCCGCTCCGGAGCAACCCGCGGCACACAGCTCGGGCTGACGGCGGAGATGCTCCGGTACCACCAGCACGTGGATGGCACCAGCGACGGCACGGCCGCCCCCCGGCACCCGGTGGCACAGGCGGCTCCCGGCCGTCGTTCGGCCTCTCCGCCCTCGGGACAGTCTGCGGTTTGTTGCCGCCGTGAAAAGCGCTTTGTCCTCTCCTCCCCCCTCCCGGGGATCGACGGCTCTGCCTCCCCCCGCCCTCCCCGACCCCGCACGGCTCTCAGCCCCGCACTCACCCGCGGACGCGGCGCTCAGCGCGAGGCAGAAGAGCAGCAGCAGCGCCAGCAGCCAGCGGCGCGCCGCCATGCTCCGCCCTGCGCGGGGACACGGACACGCGGGGACACGGACACGCAGGAGGCGGTGGCCCCGCTCCGGGATCGCCGCATTTGTAGGCGGTGAGAGCCCGGCCCGGCCCCGCTCCCGCCCGGTCATGTGGCCGCCGGCACCGGGGAGGGGGGTCCGCAACTCGCCCCGCCCCGCTCCGCCCTCTCAGCGCTGCAGCCCCCCGGGGTGCCCAGGGGGTGGCATCCGGGGGACGCGGGCACGGGGAGCGCCGAGGATGCTCCTGGGGAAGGTCAGCGGGGTGCAAAGGGTGGGACCTCAGAATCACTGGGGTCGGAAAAGACCTCTAAGATCACCGAGCCCACCCTCACCCCCCCGCCCCCCACGCGCCCCGCATCAGCCCGCACTGTGACCGGGAGTGGAAGCCGGGGGGAGCTGAGGGTGCCGGTGCCAAACCACTGAGTGAGGAGTCGTGGTGGCCCGACGGGGTCCCGCTGTCTGGAAAAGTGGAGAAAGGGGAAAGAAGGAAGAGTCAGGAAGCTGCAGGCCGGGCAGTGTCACTGCTGTGCCCGCTGTGCTGCTCATGGAACAGATCCTCCTGGAAGCTGCACGAGGTGCTCGGAGAGCCCAGAGGTGGTGGGGTCAGTGCACACGGGCTGGAGGAGGACAGGTGCTGCTGGTCCCCAGTGCTCACAGTGCTGGTGGGCACAGACTGATGCAGTGCACCCAGACATGTGCAGAGCCTTGGGGATGTCCTGCTGCCTCTGCATCACACAGATGTGGATGTGGCAGATGGACTGCTCAGTGGATAAGGAATTGTTTGTGTTGCACCCAGAGAGCTCCACAACTCTGTGTGCAAGTGGGGAGCAGCGACCAGTGGTGTCCAGGGCTCTGGGGTGGGACCAGAGTGATTTAATACCTCTATGACAGGGACAGGAGACTGAGCATACCCTCAGCAGCACTGCAGATGTCACACAGCTGAGTGGTGCAGTGGAGGAACTGGAGGAAATGGATGCCATCCAAGGCGACCTGTGGGCCTTATGTGGGCCCATGTGAATCTAATGAGGCCAAGGGGCTGCACCTGTGTCAGGTAAAACCCAGAGGTGGGTAAAGAGGAGAAAGAAAGCTCCTGGAGAGGAGCCCTGGGGGCTGGTGGGTGGGAGGCTCGGCTGAAAGGGGAACTTTGCATCAGAGGTAAGGGGGAAATGCTTTGCTCAGGAGGAGGGGGGCTGTGGGCAGCCCCTGGAGCATGGCAGGGGGCGCAGACAGCAGCACTGAAGGCTCCCCTGCCCCCGGGAAGCATTCCTTTGCTGTGTGTGGGGCAGAGCAGTGTGGGGCACAGCACCCAGAGGGGGTGGTGGGTCCATCCTTGGAGGTGAGTTCCTTCAGGGTGAGTTCCTGGCACACTGCTCAGGGTGTCCCTGCTGGAGCAGTGAGTCCTTTCCAGCTTCAGGTGCTCTGTGCAGGTGAGGACTGTGGAGGTGTGAGATGCCTGCGCAGGGCATCCCAAAACCACCTCTGCAACATCACTGACAGCTGATGTGCAGCTGGACACAAGTGGGATTTTGCTGGCAGATAGAGGAAAAGCAACAGCTTTACATCCCAACAGAGCTGCAGTGCTCCAGAGCTGCTGTGGGTACAGCTGGAGCTGGGTGCCCTGTGCCCTCCTGCAGTGCTCCCCATCGCTGATGGATCCCCAGCCCCCATCACAGGGGATTTCCCCTGGACCCCAATGCTCCTACACCACCTTCCGCATTCCTGGGGTCCCAGGGGTTCCCTCCCTCCCTCCCACCCCACGTCCTGTTTGCTCGGGCGCATCACCCCGGCCTGAGTCACCCCACAGCCCCGCAGGTGGCGGAAGGCTAACAATAGCCCACAAAGGGAGGATGTCTCCCCCAAGCCTTCCTCTGGGCCCGTCGTCGAGGAAAGCTCCCGGGGGGGGAGGGCCGGGCCCCACCGGACGCACAGTGGATGGGCTTCGTCCGGTCGAGGCCACTTTGCTCAGAGCAGCCCCCGGTGAGCGGGTCGGGGTCCCTGGGGACGGCTGGAGGAAGAGGAGGAGGAGGATGTGCAGCATCGTTTGCACGTTTCGTTAATTAGCAGGACGGAAGCGAAGCGATGCCTGATGGTCACCGTGGCAACCGCATGGCGCATCCTTGAGAAACTTCGGTTGCTGTGATGATCGCAGGGACTTCACCGTGTGTCCCCACCCAGCCCTGTGCAGGGGCTCCCGCGCAACCCAACCGCACGGGAGGACCAACAGAGGGTCTCCGGGATGACAGCGGCCTGGCCGGGAGCATCGGTGACACGAATGTGCCCGGCCTCGGCTCGGTGCCGATCACGGGGGCAGGATGGCGGTGATGCCTCCAGGTCCCGCTGTCGCCTCGCCTTCCCGCAGCACGGGGACGCGGCCGGGCCCGCGGTGCGGTCGTGGTGCGGTCGTGGTGCCATCTCGTGGCCGGCAGCTTCGCTCTGACACTGCGGGACGGTGACCGCACGTCGCTGAGCCGCGCCGCTGTTCACAAAGCGGTTCGTTGTTTATTTCCTGTAGGACCCACCCGGCATCCCGCAGTTTGTGTCCCGCCGTTCTTCGACCCCGGTTGGAGCCGCATCCCCCCCCGAAGATCCCCATCACCCACCGCACCGCACCCACGTCCCGCAGGGCTGTCCCCATAGCGGGAGGACATCGCGCCCCATCGGCGCGGCAGGATTCGTCCTTTCGCTGGATGTGATCTGGGGAGCCGAGCTCTGCTCAATGTCAGTTCCCTCCAGGCCGATGGCACGGGGAGCTGAGCGGGATGCCGCCGTGACCCCCCCTGTGTGCCATCTCTCTCCCCCCGGCAGACGGTTTTGGGGCAGTGCAGCACCCCCAGGTTCGCCCATGGCCAGCAGGGACGTGCCAGGCTGAGCTGGCACAGCCGCACCTCTGCTTCCAGGAGATCTTTGGACTCGGTGCTGATTGAGCTGTTTGCTGTTATCTGGTTATCTAGAGAGCAGAAGCGCTCTGTGAAGAGGACAACGACCCCCGGTCTCTGCCCGGAGCCTCGGCATCCCTCCGCCCAGGGGGCAAAGGCGCAGGAGGAGGGACCTGTCGCTTCACGGCACCGAACGTCCCCTCCGCGTCCCGCAGCGCGGGGACAGCCATGCCGCCCTCCCGCTGGACAGCAGCCTGGCTGCTCCTGCTGCAGGGTACGGGGCGCGCATCGCTGCGGGCCGGGCTGGGGCTGAGCAGGAGCCCGAGCTCCCGCTGAGGCTCAGAACCCCTCAGGTTGCTCCATGGGACGCTCGCAGCCCGCCGCCTCCCCCAGGACCGACATCAGGGACTGCTCCGTGGACCCCCCGGTGAGCCCCTCGCGCGCAGCCCACCCCCACCCTGGGGTGCTTCGACGGCCCCCCGCCCAGCCCCGCTCCCGTCTGTCCATTTGTGCCACCAGTACCTGCCTCCCACGGCCACCAACAGCTCGGCACGGCTCAGCGCTCTGCGGGACGCCATGCGTGCCCATAACGTCCACGCCTACGTCGTGCCCTCCACGGATGCCCACATGGTGAGGTGCCATCCCCACACGCCGTGCCAGCTCTCCGACCTCCTCTCACCTCTCCATCCCATCCCCAGAGCGAGTACATTGCTGACAGGGATGCCCGCCTGGGCTGGCTCACCGGCTTCACCGGCTCTGCAGGTGGGAGCATCCCGGCTGGGATCTGTGCCCAGTCCTGGGGGGATGTGGGCTGCTGGGGAGTGGGACTGGGGGAGAGATGATGCCTGAGATCTGCTGCCCCCCAGGCACCGGTGTGGTGACGGAGGACAGAGCAGCCCTGTGGACCGACAGCCGCTACTGGACGCAGGCAGAGAGGCAGCTGGACTGCAACTGGGAGCTGCAGAGGACCAGTCAGTGCAGGGAGATGGGGATGAGGGGCTGCCCACTGCCAGAACCCCCCCCACACACACACAGCTCTGCCTTGCAGCGTGGATTGAGTCCATCGGGACCTGGATCATGGAGTTGGTTCCTGCAGGGGGAAACGTCAGCCTGGACCCCTTCCTCTTCTCCATCGGTAGGGTGGGCTGGCACTGAGGGGATGCTTCCCCATGGGGTGGTCGCTGGGTGATGCAGTCCCTTGGCCACTCTCCCTGCAGACACATGGAAGAGCTACCAGCAGGCCCTGCAGGGCTCCAGCATCACCCTGCTGCCCATGGAGACCAACCTTGTGGACCAAGTGTGGGGCAACCAGAGACCCCCCTTACCTTCCAGCTACATCTACAGCCTCCCAGAGGAGTTCACAGGTACACCTCCCGCCCATCTCTGCCCGATCAGGGGAGGGCCACATGCTGAACCTCCCCCTCACCCCAGGGAGCAGCTGGCAGGAGAAGGTGGCTGGGATCCGGCAGCAGATGGAGGAGCACATGCGGAGTCCCACAGCTCTGCTGCTCTCAGGGCTGGAGGAGACGGCCTGTGAGTAGAGCACCAAGGTTGTGGCAGTGCCCCAGGGGCATCGGAGTGTGGGTGGGCACAGCTCTGATGTCTCCCCCCTGGCAGGGCTCTTCAACCTCCGTGGAGACGACATCCCCTACAACCCCGTCTTCTACTCCTACACTCTCCTGACCACCACCAACATCAGGTGGGCAGTGGCTGCTGTGGGGCTCATCCCAACCCTTTTCCCATTAGACTCCCCCCCCTCCACCCGTTCCCCATGCGCTCCTCACATCCTGCAGTGCCCACCCCGTTGCATCCCACCTCCAAGTCCTACATCTTCCCCACAATCAATCTCACCCCTCCCAGTAAAACCCAGGGATTCCCCCCCATGCCTCCAACCCCTTCCCCCCCATCACCGTGCCCCTTTCCCAGCCTGTTTGTGGACTCTGCACGGCTGACAGCGGAGGCTCAGCAGTCGCTGCGCTCCGGCTGCCCGGGGTCGTTCTGTGTGGAGCTGTGGGACTACGGGCAGGTGAGCGCCCAGCTCCATCACTACGCTCAGGGCAACGTCACCATCTGGCTGGGCACTGAATACACCACCTACGGCCTCTACAGCATCATCCCCCAGGTGAGGTTCACCACGAAATCCTGCTGGTGGGGCTGGGAGCAGCAGATGGGTTGGCTGTGTCCCACCGTTGTCACCTGTGCAGGAGAAGCTGCTGGAGGAGAGCTACTCTCCGGTGATGCACGCCAAGGCTGTGAAGAACGCCAAGGAGCAGGAACTGCTGCGAGCAGCCCATGTAAGGCTGTGCCCATCCCCTCAGCCAGCAGCTCGGGGGGGATGGTGACACCTCCCGGTACCACGAGGCTGCCCACAGGTTCGGGATGCGGTAGCTGTCATCCAATACCTGCTATGGCTGGAGAAGATGGTGCCTCAGGGTGTGGTGGATGAGTTTTCGGGTGCCCGCCACATCGATGCCCTCCGCAGGTCGGTGCCTGCCTGGGGGAGCAGCCGGCATGGGGCAGCAGGGACCCCCCCGGCACGTCCCCCTTCCACTGCCTTCCAGGGCACAGCAGCACAGCCACGGGCCCAGCTTTGAGTCCATCTCTGCCAGCGGGCTGAATGCGGCGCTGGCACACTACAGGTGTGGGGATGGGGAGGGAGATGTGCCGTGCGGGGACACTTTGGACGGGTTCTCACCTCCCCCTTTTCCCCAGCCCCGCCAACGGCAGCAGCCGGCAGCTGTCAGTGGATGAGATGTACCTGACGGACACCGGCGGGCAGTATCTGTGCGGAGCGCTCCCTGTCCCCTCCATCCCTGCAGAGCAGTGGGGTGATGGGGACCCACTCACATCCTCTTTGCAGGGATGGCACCACGGACATCACACGCACCGTGCACTGGGGCACGCCGACCTCGCTGCAGAAGGTGCTGGCACTGTGGGGTGGTCCCAATACCGTGGGGCCAGGGGGATGTCCCACACACCATCGTGCTCAGCCCCTTATTCCCTTATAGGAAGCCTACACCCGTGTGCTGATGGGCAATATTGACCTCTCCCGCCTCGTCTTCCCATCTGACACAGCTGGTGAGTGTGGAGCTCGGTGCGGTGGGAGCAGGGCAGGGGTCCCATTGCTGCTCCCAGCTCTGTTCCACTTCCTCATCCTCCAGGGAAAACAGTGGAGACCTTTGCCCGCCGGGCGCTCTGGGAAGTGGGGCTCAACTATGGCCATGGAACCGGGCATGGCATCGGCAACTTCCTCTCGGTGCATGAGTGTGAGCACTGGGGGGTGGGGGAGTTACACACTGTCCCAATGAGCCATAACCTACTCTGTGCCCCCCACAGGGCCGGTGGGCTTCCAGTCCAACAACGTGCCACTGACTGCAGGCATGTTCACATCCATCGGTGCGTGCGTCCACGCGGCTCCTGCTGCCTTGGGGTGGTGGGGATGACTGTGGGGCAGCGCCAAGGGTCCACAGCTTTCTGCCCAGGGCTGGGTTGGGGTGGAGGTGCTGCCGCCGGGGCTCAGGATGTGCTGGGCACTGTCCCCAGAGCCCGGCTACTACCAGGACGGTGAGTTCGGCATCCGCATCGAGGACATCGTGCTGGTGGTGGAGGCGCAGACCAAGGTACTGCTGTCCCCCTTCCAGGACTCTGCGTGGGGCTGGGGGCTCGGGCACAGCGAGAGGCTGGCAGCACCACGGGGGCTGCAGCCACCTTCTGACCTTCCCCGGCAGCACTCCACAGGGGAGAAGCCCTTCCTGACCTTCGAGGTGGTGTCCCTGGTGCCCTACGACCGCAACCTCATCGATGTCAGCCTCCTGTCACAGGAGCACGTATGGGAACCGGGACATGCAGAGCTGAGGTGGGCGCACGGGGCTGGGGTGGGGACGGGCACTCAGATGGAGATGTGTCTGCCTACAGATCCAGTACCTGAACGCCTACTATGAGACCATCCGTGCTCGCGTGGGGCCGGAGCTGCAGCGGCAGCAGCTGGAGGAGGAGTACCGCTGGCTGCAGCGAAACACTGAGCCCTTCCCATTCAGCAGCGCTGCCTCCACCACCACCGCCATGCTGGGCATGCTGGCCGTCACCTCCCTCATCTCCGTGCTGCTGGCCGAGCTGCAGGCCTGACCCTGCCACCACCAGCCAAGGACGTTTCTTCTCCCTGTTGCTCACTTCCTCATTACGTCTTTCTTTTTTTCTTTTTTTTTTCTTAATATTTGTTCTTTGCAATTAAACGGCGTCAACGCTGGGTGTGTGCATCGGAGTGCTGGGGCTGTCTGAGCGTGACCCAACCCTGTGCCCCATGCGGGGGTTGGCCAAAGTGCACGGCAATGGGACGGGATGGGCACGGTGGGAACCTCGCCCTCCGCTCGGGGACGCGCGGAGCCCAGCAGCAGCGGTGGGGATGGGTGCGAGGGTGTGAAAACGGCACCGCTCCGGGGCGCTGGGCAGGGCGGCCGCTTCGAGGAGAGCTTCCTTCCTCCTGGCCCAGGCTGCGCGCCCCGAAGCTGAGCGGCTCAGAGCTCTCATGTGACCGCCGGCTTCCTGTGCGCTTCCCAGCTGCGGTGCCGACGCTTGGGTCCGTGCCCCGCCAGGCGCTGCGCCGTGCTCCGGCACCCAGCACCATGCTGCGCCGAAAGCCCTCCAATGCCGGCGAGAAGGAGCCGGGCCACAGGAAGGTGAGCACCGGGACTGGCCCGGGGATGGCCGTCCTTCATTGATGGCACCGAGGGTTGAGAGCACCGGGTGATCGTTCTGTGCGTCCGGGAGGATGGGATGGAGCGGGGCAGAGGTGGCACTGCCAGCAGCCGCCAACGACACCGCCGCCCCACGAACACACGGCTCGGGCTGGGAGCTGAAGCTGCTGGAGGCAGTCGCCACCACCCGGTGCCCGCACAACGCGGGGCGGCAGCAGGGCTGCATCCTCGGGGCGCAGCAGTGATGTGGGGTTGGTGATGCTCAGACCCCTAAGCGACTATGGGCACCGGTGGGGTCGTGCCGGGGGGGGCAGCAGCTCCCCCTCCTCGCTGCTCTCTGCAGTGTGGGCGGCCGCTGCCGTTTCCTGCCGGGGGGATGGCGGGGCTGCCGGGCACGGCTCCCAGCAAGGTGTCTGCGGTCGAGGCAGCGCGAGGTTGCAGCCCCATCACGTGCATCCGCCGCTTCCTCCGGCAGCTCTGCACCGGCACGGAGCCCTCCGCCTGCGGGCAGGGCCTGCAGCAGCAGCAGCACCGTTGCTCTTCGTTAGTCTCCATTGCGGGGCACTCCCCAGCAGAGCGGAGTGGGCTCACCGCGCTGAGAAGCTCCAGGCTGCCGGGCGAATGGCTGCGCAGCATCCCACGGAGCAGGGCTGCCCTAGAGAGCCCCGCTGGGCATCCCCACCGCTCTCACTTCCCTCTCGCTCCCTGGCTGCAATGCTGCTGAGGGTGCAGCACAGGGCAGGGCCCCCTCCTTTACCTCCTACCCCCCTCCCTCCCCCGAGCTCGCGGTTTGCCAACGCTGTGCCAGTGCTGTTGCAACACCGGCTCCTCCCCAGCATGGGGCCGGCTGTGCAGTGAGGCCGTGGTGCCAACTGCAGTGCCGGGAGCTGCTGTCACACAGGGATGCAGAGGAGACACTGAGAGCTCAAAGTGCAGGAGCAGGGAGAAAATAAAATGGGTGCCTAGTGAAGCTGGCAAAAAAGAAGAACTGGGTGGGGAAGTTGCAAGGCCATGGTTGAGGGCAACGCTGCCACGCTGGGGGTGAGCAGAGAGCCTCCCCTGGCAGCACAAAGAGCCCCATCCCCTCCCCACGCCCCCAGCTCTCCCTGCAGCGTTCCAGCAGCTTCAAGGACTTTGCCAAATCCAAAGTCAGCTCCCCGGTGACGAGCGAGAAGGAGTTCAACCTGGAGGAGAATGTAAGCGTCTGTCCCCACCCGCAGCCCTTCTCCAAGTCCCAAATGCCACGGGGCACCCAGGGGCCTGGCATTGCCCCAGTCTGGAGCCTCGGGAGCCCCCCGTGCCCTCCCCTCTCTGTCTCCCCGCAGATCCCCGAGGATGAGCCCAGCGGTGCAGGCCCTGAAGAGGCGGCTCGGGGCAGCAGCAGTGGGATGAAGCTGGGCAAGAAGTGGCGGGCTGTCATCTCCCGCACCATGAACCGCAAGATGGGCCGCATGGCCGTGCGGGCGCTGGCTGAGGGGAAGGTGAGAGCAGGGCTTGGGGCTGTGGGGCAGCCGTCCCCGCTGCCCAGCACCAAGCCCGCTCCCCGCAGCAGGCGGAGTTGGAGGAAGAGGGGTGTCCGTCTCCCCTGCCCTCAGCCGGCACAGAGGAGCCGAGCCACGAGAAGATGCCGCTGTCCTACGTGGAGATGGAGGAGGACGCACACCCGTCTGTCAGCCGCCAGATGTCCAGCGGTGAGCACAGCCCAGCCCCGAGCACGGCCCCGAGTTCGGCACCAGTGCTGAGCCCTCCCATCCCCTTGCAGGCAGTGAGGGGCTCAGCCCCGGCTCCGCCAGCCAGGACAGCCCGCAGTTGGAGGACAGCAGCCCAGCCTACACCGGGCCCTTCTGCGGCAGAGCCCGCGTACACACCGACTTCACACCCAGCCCCTACGACAAGGACTCACTGAAGCTGCGGGTGAGGGCCAGGGGGTGTCTGGGGATGTCTGCAGGGAGGTGGGCACGGTGGTGGGAGGCTCAGGTTGGATATCGCGCTGCCAAAGCTGTGGTGGGGTCACCATCACAGTGCGTTCCAGATTGTGGGGATGTGGCACTGGGGGATGCAGTGATGGCCGTGGTGGGGTGGGGATCTGAGAGGGCTTTTCCAACCCAAACGATGCTGTGATTTCTTGGATCAGAAAGGGGACATCATCGGCATCATCGAAAAGCCACCTGTGGGCACCTGGACGGGGCTGCTTAACAACAAGGTGGGCTCCTTCAAGTTCATCTACGTGGATGTCATCCCTGAGGAGGCAGCCCCCACCCGCAAGAGCCGGGGCCAGGCCAAGAGCAAGCGGCTCAAGCCCAAGACCCTCCACGAGCTGCTGGAGCGAATCAACCTGCAGGTGAGGGCTGGTGGGGGACAGGGACTGCAGTGGGGCAGGGGCAGAGCCCGCCTGGCCCATGGGGGGATGGTAGGGGGATCACATGGGTAGCCCAGGGGAGCAGTAGGGATGGGATAAGGATCAGAGCATCGTAGGAAGGAAAAGAGGAGCCTCCGTTCTGCTCCCACACTCTCCCATCCTCTGGTCCCTCTGCTTCGTGCCTGAACGTGGCTGAGGACAGAGGGGATGCGTGAGGCTGGAGCAGGACTGGGTTCTCCATCATGCTGCTCACTGCTCCAGGAGCACACCTCCACACTGCTGCTGAACGGCTACCAGACTCTGGAGGACTTCAAGGAGCTGCGGGAGACCCACCTCAACGAGCTGAACATCACCGACCCCCAGCACCGCGCCAAGCTGCTCACAGCTGCTGAGCTCCTCCTGGATTATGACAGTAAGGGCTGGGCAGGGGATGTCCCACACTGGCTCTCGCCTTGGTGGTGGGGAGCAAGCCGATGGCCTGATGTTTTGTCCTGTGTCCCCAGCCGCGAGCAGTGATGCGGAGGAAGGGGACGGCACCGCTGAGCAGCATTCGCCCTCGGAGCCTAAGGAGGACATTCCCCGGGACTCGGGCTGCTTCGAGGGATCCGAGACCCTGGATAGCAGCCGTGAGGAGGCCGAGCTGCCGAGCCCTGAGGGGCAGCTGCAGGCTCTGTCCCTGGCAGAGTCCTCCTGAGCCCCCGCCGTGCTTTACAGGCTCTGGTGTGGCAGTGGACAGAGGGGAGAACTCGGTGGGGTGTGGGTGAGCCCCAGGGATGAGGCCACACTGCAGGACCCTGTGCTGTAGGTGGGTCGATCCCCCAGGTGTGATGCTCCAGGACGTTCTGTGCTGCCTCACACCACCATCCCATGCTGCAGGTGCTCCAAGCACTGCGGGAGAGTCCCAGAGATGCTGCAGGTCTGTTTGCCAGGGCTGGGCTGCCCCATTTCATCCGTAGCTTCAAGAACTCCTCTGGGAGCCCACATCTGCCAGGCCAAGCAAACGGCAGTGCAGAGGAGCCTGTAAGGACAGGGATAGCGTGGACAGAGCAAGCACAGCACTGAGCAAATCAAGCAAGCGAGCAGAGGCATCGAGGCAACACCTCTACCAGCAGGACTTGGCTTTCCCCAACCACCATCCTCACGCAGCCATAGCAGATGGGGGAAGGTGTGCAGGAGGTTCAGCCGAGCCCTGAGAGCAGCCCACGTTCCAGAGGGGCTGTGTGAGGAACGGGGCTGAGCACTGTGCTGCCTGAAGGTGAACTCATGCAGGTCCAGACACTTCCCACAGCCCTGCAGGACACGACAGGCTGGTCCCTCCCAGCATCAGCTGCTCCAGGCATCCCTGGGAAGGGGCAGAGGAGCTGCAGCACCACTGGGGCAATGAGCTGATGAGGAGTGTGTATCACCTGTAACCAAACCCTGGGGTTGTGGGGACTGCAGCATTCAGACAGCTCAGGCCCTCACAGCTGCACTCAGTCACCTCCAACTCCCACACTGTGGGACCACTGTGGTGGACCTCTGAGCCTCGAGTTTGTTCCCTTATGCTTGATCCCAATAAATGCGTGCTCTGGCCTTCAGGCTGCTTCCTACCTACCCCAAAGGCTTGGGGAGAGAGATGGGGACCGAGCAGTGCCTGTTCAGTGAGGCTGCAGGCAATTTATCTTCCCAGGACCAGCTCCTGCTGCACTGGTGGCCACGTTCGGGGGAACAGCAGGACACAGGTAAGACAAGGGCTGGCTCCAGCACTGCATGGATGTGTGAGGTGCACAGGGGGACGAGGAAGGAAGCAGCTCACTTGGTGAAGCACAGACAAACAGAGGCAGAGGCTACAGCTCAGCCATTTTCCAAAGCAATTAAGTTTCCTTTGTTGTTTAAAAAAAAAAAAAAAAAGAAGAAGAAGAAGAAGAAGAAGAAAAAACAACCCTCACCCTACCCCCACTTCCTTCACAAGAACCTGAACAGAGCAGACAGGAACCACAGGTGCAGGCAGCATCCGTGACAGCCTAGCAGGCAGCACTTGACACACTGAGTTAGAAAATAGATTAGTACACCCCCCAAAATACACTTTTTTTTTTTCCCCGCGATGAGATTTGCCCAGTAGAGCATCGGTGCAGGCAGGAGAGGTGTGTAAGGGCAGTGGGGCCGCTCCAGATATGCAGGGAAGGACTCCAGAGCTCCTTCCAGGCAGCTGCAGGGACCAGGCTGCCCTCCTCTCCATCTCACATCACTACTGGAAGCAGCACGATGCAGGAGGACAGGGAATGAGGGGGGTACTGCAGCATGGAGCACACCCAGATGGGAGGGATGGCGAGCTGCTGGGACACAAAGACACCTTTCCTCCAGCTCCAGCCTCTGCAGGGCCCCAGAGAGGGAGAGCTACGATTGGAAACGAGTATCAGGGCCTTCACCGCCTCTCCTACTTCCTCGTGCAGTAGGGCAGCGTGAAGGCTCTAAAAGCCGGTCAAAGACGTCTGAGAAATGCAGGGCGGGGGCACGGGGACACGACAACACCACACAGAATCGGGGCTGAGGTTGCGCGGAGCAGCAGCTGAGCGGTGTGACCCAGCCCAGCAGGGAAGGGCGCAGGCACCCACAGCACCTTCAGCCCTGGCACGAGGCCGGGAGGCAGCCGGGCACACCGCGCACCAAAGACAAGCAGCAGGAAGGCGGGCTGCTCTGCTCCTTCCCCCCGCCCCGGCACACGTGAGCTGCAGGGAAAAATGCCAAGGAGGGCCCGCATCACCACCACCGCTCTCACACCTGCTGAGTCGTGCGAGAAGGGAACACAGGAAGGAAGCGACTTGAGAAACCACTGCCAGCAGAACACCTTCCCAGTTTTTTGGGCCCTTTTGGCACCGCAATGTCTCCTGACAACGCCTGCCACGTTCACCAATAAAACAATGCCACAGATTAGAGGAAGGAGGGAGGAGGGGAGAGAGGACGTTACTGCCACAAATCGCTTTTCCCTTCCCATCAGGATTCCTCAGCAGCAGGGCACAGGCCGGCCCCAACGTCGCATCCAAGCTGCGTGACCACAAGTCATCCGCTCAGCCAGAGCCAGACGTGGGGACAGCTCAGACCACCGAGCCGGTATTTAGCACTGAAGACAACCTGCAGAGCAAGAGTTCCTGCCTCGGCCTGCAGGAAGAGCAGCCCCAGTGGTGGGGAGTGTCCCTCAGTGATCACGGTGGGCCACTTGTGCTCGTTATCCTTGGCCACCATGCAAGGCCAGCACCAGCCCGCACTGCCTGCACATCGAGATGAATAACGACTAAAGCAAAACGGCCGTGAGGAATCATTTGCCTGCCATCCAGCCCATCTCCTCCTCTCCTCAATCACTTCCAGCTTTGATTCGACAATACAAGAAAGTTCTCCCTTTCAAGCAGAGGCTAGTGCTCTGCTTGCCCAGCATCCTGGGATAGGGCTGGGAGCTCCCCAGTTGTTAGCTGCTTCTCCTCTGGCATCTCAGCGTTGCTCAGGGATGGTACAGGGACCTGGAGAGAGAAAAGAGCAGTGAATTGCATGAAGGCACCTCCGTACCTGTGCAGAGAGATGTGGCCCTGCAGCCCCTGCCTCCAGCCCCGCCAGGCAGAGTTCTCAGCTGTGCTTCAGAAAATGGGAAGCAAGGATCCACCACAGAGGCAGAACATCAGCTCCAGGAAGATCTGGAGCACAGGATTGCTCCAGCAGGAGCAATCTGGACTATTTCTGCTAGAGAAATAAGCAGCTCGCACCCAAGCAGGAGTAGGTCCAGTCCATACAGAAGGGATCACTCACGGCACTCTGGTGAGGAAGGCTGCCATCCTGCTGAGTGCTGCTCTCTTCTGCCTGCCCACCAGGGCCCTGAGCAGCAGTGGGCTCTTGAGCACTGGGCCCCCGTGTGCACGTCTCCTCCTGAGCTGCATTCTCCTCTTGCTGCAAAATGCCCCGTCTGTCCAAGACGCTGCAAGAACAGAATCACACTGTTCAGAGATTTGCACCTCACCTGCATCAGCTTCTCTTCCTAGCAGGAAAACTGCTGAAGACAAAAGTCAAGGGAGGAGGCTCCCTGACTCTAAAACAGGCTATGTACAGCATCATCCTAGTTTACAGTGCCAGTGTTTCTGCTAAGAAAACCAAGCCCACTGGAAAGCAGCCCAGTTCAGAGTGGGAGTCCACCAAAACAAGTGCCCTGGAAACAGCCTCCTCTCCATGTGCTGGCCCAGAGAGGGGGAATTCACCCCTCCCCTGCTTCCCAAACACACTGTTTAGGAGTACATCACTGGAAAAAAGAAGGCAACACAAGACCTTCCTCCTTGGAGCGTGTGGCGGTAGCCCAGAGGAACTCTAGAAGCCCTCAGCACACAGAGGAGAAAGGCAGCTGGGTCTTGCACCCAAGCAAGGAGAACTGCCAGGATCTGGAACAGCAACAGCAAGGTTGTCCCTCAGGAACATACCTGGGGGGCAGAGGCCCACAGAGCACCTCACAGCAGTTCTTCACCATGTTGCCATGGCTGTAGGGATTCTGCACACGGTTCTTTCCAGTCCAGGAACCCTTGATCTGCAACAGACAGGACACAAGCTCACGTATGCTCCATCCACACCTGTCCCCAGCTGCAGCACGTGTAGGGCAGCTTAGCAAGGTGGATGCAACGGTTGACACGCAGAGGAAGTAAAGTGAAATAGGGGTGACTCAGGAGGAACAGACACTACTTACATCTTCGTTGGTTGTCTGATTCAGTGCCACCAGGAAGGTGTGGAACCCAGTTAACCCCACCACCGACCACAGGGTAAAGAAACAGATGAGCACCTCCAGTACAGTGAGAACAGTTAAGGACTGGGAATCAGGCAGACAGTCAAGCCCCAGATGAGTCACACCACCCAGGCGCACTGGTTCAGTTTCTTTTTTTCACTCAAGCACAGTTTTCTGTTTTATACCCTCCCGAAAGCCACTAGAATTGGTTATGACCTTGTAAATCAAGGAGGAATGGGGGGATGTCCTGAAAAACTTCTTAGAGAAGCCTAGGCATCAGGATTTCAGTCCCTCCATAATGCAGCCCACACTTCCCCCACCAGCTTAGGAGAAGCCAACCCCTCTGCACTGCGGGAAGGATATGTCCCTGGGGTTTCCTTCAATGTGTTCAGGAACCCAATCTTCAGAGATTCTGGCAACATAGAGAAAGAGGTATTTGGTCTCTGGGACATCACACCGAGTCCAGCTCCCTTTCACAGTCTGTTAATTCTGGGTTCATAACATCACCAGCATCTTCCCTCACCCTCAGCCAGCCCAGCCAGACTCACTCAGTGCTACGTAGACTATGTCAAAGGTGAAGATGTAGATGGTGAGGAGTGACAGCGAGAGGATGAAGAGGTAGAAATAGCGGTAGTTCCTCTTCCCCACGCAGTTGCCCACCCATGGACAGTGATGGTCAAAGCGCTCTGTGAAAGCAAAGATGGAAATCAGTGCTGCTCCAATGCAATTCTGTCTGCCTCCAGGTGCTTGTTTCTGTGCCCTGAACTCAAAAATCTACACGGCTGACAGGGACTCTGTGGGCTAACAAGGTGACCTCCCTGCTAGCTCAAAGCTCTGTATCATGCTCCCTTCCAGAGGGAGCAGTGAGGCCAGGTAAAAGAGTATGAAACTGTTCTACTGAGTCAGTTTGCACCTTAAGCTAGAATTTAAGAGCTCAGCCCCATGCATGTCTTCCCTCCCAGAGACCTGTGGTATAATAGCTTTTACAGCACACAGGTTGGCTGAGGGTCTGGGGGTTCAGCAGTTCTCATTTAACCCACATGCTGCTTTACTGCTACTGGGATCATTACAACAGGACTGAAGAGACTGCGTAAATGTTCAAAGGGCTGCACGGGAGATGGATTCAAAACGGGAATATGAGCTAATTATGGCACGTATGAGGACTAAGAGAGCTGCTGTGGCAACAGGAAGGGGACAAGACAAAAAAAGGGTACTTGTTGAAAAAGCACGGTCTCCAAGCTAGTACAATTAGTTGTTTTCATACGAGTTGCAGCTCTTCCTCTGGCCCAGCAGTTCAGTGAAACTCGAAAATGGATTGTGTGTTTACATGGATAACTTAGACTTATATAAGAATAGTTATTGCCAAAGAGATGCTGGCAAAGACAAACCATCTGGCTTCAGGTTTCTGAGCAAATCTCAAGCTCCTCGGGCTTAAGATGAGGCAGACTGTCCCCATCTGTTCAGACAACAGCATGCTGGACTTTCTCCATCACTGCTGGAAGCATGTGCAGCATGAGACAGGACGCAGAAAGAGACTGAGTGCAGATCTTCACCTGCTCCCTTCCAAAGGCTCTCACCCAGCACCCAGATGCAGGAGCAGCCACAGCCTCTTCTACTCACCCACACAGTTGTCACAGATGCTGCAGTGAGAGGCACGGGGTGGACGGAAGATCTTACACGTGTAGCAGTACTTCAGCTTCACTATCTGGTTGTTGATTTGGAAGTTTTTAATCCGTGGGGGCGGGCGCTGACCCTGTGGCACGGTCCCATTGGTGGCCTCTGAGAGCAAGAACCAAGCAGAGATCAGACTGCTGCTATGACACGACAAGGCTAGAGCAACAAAATCTCCTCCCTGCTTTTTCTACCTGCTGGCTCAGAACCTGCTGGGTCTAGAGCCAGTGGATATAGCACTGCTCACACACTCCAGAGCCAACCTGCCAGCTTGGAGCTGGAAGAAGAGATGCCAGAGCTTTCATGAGTGTATGGGGAAAGTAAAAAAAAACAAAACCAAAACAAAAACCACCACCAACAAAAAACATAAATCACTGAACAGACCTTTATCCACCAAATTTCCTTTTTTACTGAAGAATTACAGGTCCTGCATCAAGCTTCCTTACCAAGAGCAAACTGAGCTAATGTACACAGCTACTGACAGAGAAAACTGTGTGTGTAAAGGCTGCCAGAAAGGAACATTGTACCATCTCTCTGAGACTCAGCCAAGCAGAATTAGCCCTCAGGTTGTAAGATGCCCAGTCTGGGACTTTTGGAGGCTCAAGAGGGAATAAAGCTGTGCAGAGAACTTAAAGTAGCCAGAAACACCGAAGCTTTTCCAGCCATCACCAGCTGAGCTGGTGCAGCACTCACCAATCTCCATCTCAATGAAGGCTGCTTCATCAGGCAGGGCTCTTGGGATCACCCCAGGATCACTGAAGCTCGTCCGCAGGAGTGTGGCCATGGCAAACAGGAAGAGAACTGCTGCAAACACAGGGATGGCTGGAGAGAGCTGGACTGCCAGGTACCGACACCTGCAAAAGAGGGCAGGAAGCAGTGAATTGGATCACAGTAAGGTCTGTCCAGGCCAGGACCTCAAATTCTGGCACGTCATAGAAGTGCAGACACTTCTGTTCAGCACTGCCTTCTGATCCCATCACCAAAGAGGTAACATGGCTGGGGCAGCTCTAACAGCCAGCTACAACCAGAGATGCACCGTGCATTTAACCAGGCAGAACACAGTATACTTTTGAGCACTTTGCCTTGTTTCCAGCTCCTGTTTTGCCCAGTCACAGGTGACAACAAACAGCTTGAGGGATCCTGCCTAGAGGACATCCACGGCATTCACTGCCAAGAGGGCATAGCTTACAGGAGAAGCACCCAAAGCCTTTTCTGAAAGCCCAAAGGCACTGACGTGCACTGGAGCAATAGGAATCTTTGGCTGTCCCATATACAGGCAGCTTCCAGCACCACCTTTCCTCGTCAGGACAGATTCACGTACAAGTGCAGTGTCCCTGTACAACAAGACACCTGGCTTCCCCTGACTTTTCTGAGGCAAGGGACTCAAAAGAAGTTCCAAACGAAGTAGGAAGGCTCTCCCACGTGTGTTTCTGAGAGAGGAAACACGGCCTGAGGTTTGTTTGCTTTACACACACAGAAAGGCCCAAGCAGAAATTTGTGTTGATAACCCTATTGATTGAGGCAGTGCAAAAGGACAAAGGAAAATAATCTCATTATGCCTCATGATTCTTCTGGACACCTGTAAATGTCTCCATGGGTGATTCAGGCCACACAGAAGGTGTGTACAGAAATCACGGTTTAGAGTGGCATCGGGCTGATAAAACATACATTTTTACCTTGGTTCCTTCACAAAAGCCTGCTTGTGTTGGGCTGAAGTTCTGCTTCCTTTGCAGCAACAAATTCTGCAAACTCACCCTTCACTGCAGGAAGGCTCAACAGATTTCCATGTGCTGCTGCTCGGCTCTGGTGCCTGTCCCCTGTGTGCAGCAAAGCACAGACAGACCACACAGCACGGCCCGCTTTGGCCGCAGTGACACGTAGGGCCCATCCCCTAAACCAACATCGTTCATTTTAGACACTACCAACTCTGCAGTTACTCAAAACAGCACAACCCTTGGAGTGAGGAGCTCCTAGTTTGCAAAGGCAGAGCGAGCAGTGGGAGGGCTGGGCTTACAGCCTCAGTGCAGCTCGAGATAACTTTGCCTTCCCTTTGGAAGGACAAAGTCTAGAGAGAGAGAGCTGCAAGTCAACTCGCAATTAAACAGCAACCTTGGGTCCTGTTTTGGGAAGGAATACATTTACTCCTGCAAGGGCTGCACACGGTCTGTCCCAAAGGGCTGCAGCGTGACCCTTGTCCAGCTGACAGGACAGCTTTTATAGCTGCTGTAACAACAGGAACACGTTATGGGCTTAGAGAAAGGATTCATGAACAGCTTTAAGCTGAGCTGAAACAGGGCCAGAGCTCCCAGCCTCAGCCACACACCGACACCTTCACAAGTTTCTTCAGCATGCTGTCAGCGCAGAGATTTACTACCTGCAAGCACATGATGTGTGCTGGGTGTGCTCCCCAGGCACAGAACGAAGCTTTACAGCAGAGGTCCTGTGCACAAGCACCAGCATGGATACGACCTGCTGCTGGCTGACCGCCTCCTGGGAACCTCTGCAAGGAAAGCAGCAGTGTGGGGTGGCAGAGCCGAGTCTGACCATGCTGCTACCACACCACGTGGCATGGGAATGGGAAGAAGGCTGTGATTTTAGGGGATGGAAGATGAGTGCACGGCCGTCCTCTCCGCTGCAGCAAGGGAAACAGCACCATGCAGAGCAGGCTGGGTCCTGGCTCAGCAGGAACGAAGAGGCAGCCAGGTACTCACTGTGCAGGGATTCTTCAGTTCATGCTTTGCAGCGTGATTAAGCTTGGTAATTCATTTACACTGCTAAGTAACAGACATTTTAAAGATCTTTTGTTTGGGAAAGCTGAGCGCCAACAGAGACACACTGTTGGGATGTCAGGATATGGCTCCTCCTCCCCTCCCAGAGCAGTATCTGTGTTCTGGAGCATTTTGTCATCTAATACCAGACAATAACAGCACTATTACAATGCGCCGTGGGAGGGGGATGAGAAAGACTGAAACAAAGAGACCATTAGAAAGGGGAGGGGGGAGCAGCCAGAAGCAACAGATGGAGGTGCTGCGAGTTTAAGGCTCGCTGTCCTGGTGACACTGAGGCCACCTGGGAAGCCGAGCTGTGGTCAGCACAACCAGCACAGCCTAGAGGAAGGGGAAAACCTGAGCGCTGTCTGCAGCACAGCAATTCAGGCAGGGGGTCATTCACCAAACTGAGACGCAGCTGGAGCTGTTGGGAGAAACCACCCCCATCAGTCAGCAGGGACAGCAGAACCACACGTTGGAGCGCAGTCACACTGTGAGCACACGCTGGGTGCTCCCAAGCTGCCCAAACCCACATCAGCAGTAAGGCAGCACCAGGGTCTGCGTGGGGAATGCTGGTGGAGCAGAGGAGTGACCTGCAAAGTGCAAGAGAAAGGGCAGGTAATGCAGAAACACAGGGGCAGCTCCACACGGACACGTCCTTGTGAGCAGCATGAACCGAGCTCTGCGTGCCATCAAGTTCAGAGTACAGAATGACAACACTAACAAGCACCGAACAGCTCCTGTGCAGCTTTAGACAATGCTTAACGAGGCTCTGAGCAGAGACGAAAGCCAACTCAGCTGCACCTCCAAACAGCACAAAATCCTGAATCTCTGGGGTTTACGAAAGAGAAATAAGCGGAAGGCAAAGTCACACGAAGGGTCAGCTCAGGTTTCTCAACTTATCAAAAAACAAAGACGTTTTAATCTCTACATAGCTAAGAATGTAGAAAAAACCATAAAGATAAGTGAGCTTGGTTATCAGAAAAGCAAACAGCAGCCCCTTCCCACAGCCAGGAGCCTGGCGTGGCGGGCACTATCTTGCTGTAACATTTACAAACGGTGAGTGCTTGTGCTGAAAAGCTGAAGGCAAAAGAAAAAGAGAAGTGGGTGCCTGTTACTGCAGGACAGCCCTTGCAAGGGCACCAGCAAACAGCAAAGAGAAAGCTGCACGGTCAGAGGGGACGCTCTATCCCCTCCCGTCCTTCCCAAAGCCATTTCAGCAGGGTTTCACCTGTCCTTCCCATCGCATCCAACCCCATGGGTACAGCTGGACACTGAGCACCTGAGCGCAGCAGCCTGCACGCCCAATAAATACCTCAACTAACACCAATTAAACACAATTTTATGTGACACGTTACGGCTGTGAAGCAGGCCCAGTGAATCGCAGGGATCGACTCCACGGGGAGCAGCTCAGCTCGGGAGCAGTAGGAGCTGCGATCTGCCCTTGGGCTCACTGCCCAGTGCTCCCGTGGAGCCCAGTGCCTCTGCTCCATTGGGATGGAGGGGCCAACCTCCGGGTACAGCAGCTGGATCCATCTTCCGGGCCTCCTCCTCTCCCTCTCTAACAGCATTCCTATCTGCAGCTTTGAGGTCAAGAGAAGAAAAACAGCGGAACGCCCGCTCCCTGGCTCTGTTGAAGCGGAGATGCGGCAGATTGGGGGGAAAAAAAAAAAAAGCCACCAGCAGCAGCCAAAGCAGAAAGGCTGTCATTTGGCGGCTGGGGAGGACTCCTTCTGCGAGCAGCTTATCTCGTGACGTGGGATGCCAGTCAGAAACGGATCCACACCACGGCGTTTGTAACCGGAGGCACGGCGGTGAGCACTGAGCTGCGGTGCTGCCTGGCTGCAGGCACCTCCAGCCTCGCTCAGCCAAGGTGTGACTGCGCAAGTGATTCAGCTGAATGGAACAAGCGCTCCAAAGAGGCACCCTGCAGTCAGCACACAAGGACTGAAAGGACTCCTCCAGCCAGCAGGCTGCTTGTCTCTGCAACTGAACCCCACCGACCCCAATTGGTCCATTGAGAACAAACTTCGGGGGGGGGAAACGGTGAATTTCAGTACAAATGCCAAAGAATCTGAATCTGAAAGGAATGAGTAACACACCCAGCAAACAGACAGATGAAAGCCAAGGCCCTCCGGGTAGAGCACCCTAATGCACACAGATAACACAAAAGGTAACCAGGGCTCCAGCACTACGCTGACAGCCTTTGCAGCACAGCTAGCAAAACAGAAACATTGTGGAGTGTTTCTGGTTTGGAAGACAACATTTCATTCCACTCCCAAATTCAAAAAGCCACCAACGATTTCATAACAAAACCACCTCGCTCAAACAGAGCGCGTTAAGGCATCGTGCTTTGAGATCATCACATCGGTGTTTGGGGTTTTTCCAGCTCTCCCTCACCTGCAGAACCCCACACCTTTCTGCTCCCAGCTGCACCGCTGCCACTGCCAGCACGTGCAGGGCTGTGGACATAGGGCACATCTACTTTATGAGCTGCAGCAGGGGACAGACTGGGGACAGGCTCCGCAGGGAGCGGGAGCAATTATCTCTGTCACTAAGTGTTTCAGGAGTAGTAACACTTAGTAATTGTTCCTGCAAGGCAGGAAGTCTGAGCCCCATTTTTTGGGATAGGACATCATCAGGAAGCAGTGCCATTGCTTACCTGTGACACTGAGTCAGGAGTCATTTCAGGAGCCCAGCACCTTGTGTTACAGCTGTGTGATGCTCGTCCCAAAGCCACGCGGCGACTAAGCAGAAAAGCCAATCTGGTACCCAACTGGGGCCTGACAGCAGGCACTGCCCGTTGGCTGGGACATGAGAGAGCCTCCCTGGGGCTTCCAGAAAGCCTTTCTGAGGCCACGTCCGCCAACACAGAGGGCAATACCTGGCCAGAGGAAGCTGAGGCCATTTCCCTGAGCTGGGGCAGCCCGGCACCCGGGCTATTGATTTGGGAGAACAACCAGAAGAACAAACAGGTTCCTCCATTCACCTTGCTGCCTTAAAGAGCTTTTGTGTTACCCAACACCAGGACTTCACCGCTCTGAGACCAACAAAAACACACCGACGGAGGCCGAAGAAGGAAAGTTCTGTTGTTGTTGAAGCTGACATCTCCTGATCAGGCCAAAGAGCCATCCTGCCTCCTCACACAACAGCAGCACTCAGCCAAACAAATGCCACGGTCTATTTTTCAGGGGGATCAGCACACAGCTTGGGCTACCCCCCAAGAGAGGGCTCTCTGGAGAGGTGGGAGGCCCCGTCCCTCGGGCAGAGCCCACCAGTAGGGGCTGCAGGACTTGCACCACGCGCTGCCAGCAGCTCCGGGGCGGTGGGATGGGCGCTGACCCCTCTGCTGTCAGATTGCATCGATGCCTCGTTGGGTCCCAACCCCTCCCACTAAGCCAAGGCTACAGGCCCATCGCGGCGATGCGAAGAAGGGCACGAAGCCCCATCGGGGCCCCTCCTGCCCCCCCAGCACAGCAGCGCGGTGTCAGGAGGTCCCACCCAGCCCCCCCCCCAGCACTCACTCGAAGGCGAAGAAGAGGGCGCAGGTGCCGAGGATGAGGAACAGCGTCAGGTAGAAGATGCCCTTCTGCCGGGCCATCATGATGCGGCCATCGCAGCAGAAGGTGTTCCTGCCCGGCAGTTTCTCCCATTTCCGTACCACCTTCTTCCTCGCCACCATCACCGACATGGCGAGGCCGTCAATGGGGCCGCCGCTCGGCCGGGCGCTGCCGCTCCGCCGCCCCCGGCATCCTCGGGCCCGCCTGGGCCGGGCTGGGCTGGGCCGTGCGCTGCGGGGAGAGGGCGGCTCAGCACGGAGGGGTGTGGGAGGGGGAGGGGGGGGGTGTCGTCATGGCAACATCCCACCCCCTACCCCCCCTCCCCTTTTTTCAGGCTGTCGCTATGGCAACCCGCGGCTGGGTGTGTGCTGGGGGGGGACAGGGCGCGGCCGCGGAAAGCCCCGGGCACACCGAGCGCGGCTCCCGCCCCCCGGGAGTGGGGACGGGATGGGGACGGAGGGATCGGGAGCAGGGAGGGGAGAAGGGAGGGGAGCGCGCGGCCGCCGCTCACCCCCAGGCGGTGTCGGCAGCGCCAGAGCGGGCCGCGCCGATCGCTGCTCAGCGCCGCGGGAGGGGCCGCCACGCCCCGCGACGCCGCTGTGGGAGCGGCCGCGCCCGCCATTGGTCCGCCGCCGCTCGGCGCCCCGCCCCTCCGCTCCCCTCTTCGCCCTCCCATTGGTCGGGAGCGATGTCGGTCCCTGGCTGTTACCAACGCTCCCGTGCGAACAAGGGGAGGCGGGGATGAGGGCGGGGCACGGCACGTGGCGGGGGCGGGGCCGGGTCGGGCGCTGCCGGGGTCCTCCGGAGGGGCGGGGAAGGAGACGAAGGGGAACGGGATAGAAAGGAAAAGGGCAATCCGCTCTCGCGCGGTCGCGTCGAGCCGCTGCGGCGAGCGCCTCCCCGCGGCCCGCCCCACCCGCGGCGCGGCCCTGCGGGCCTTCCGCCACCGTTCCGCCGCGGCTCCGCCCGCCGCGAGGCGGTGCCCGTGCCCCGCTGCCATGGCAACCGTGACGTCACGGGCCGGGCGGAAGTGCGGCGCCTCGTGCGGGGCGGAAGCGTCGCGCTGTACGGCACTTTGCGACGCCATGGCGGAGGAGTGGCTGGGTGCCGAGGCGGCGGGTAGCGGTAGCGAAGAGGAGGAGGAGGTGAGCGGGATCCGCGGGGCTGGCGCGGCGCGGGGCTGCGCTCCACGGCACCGGGCGCTCCGCTGCCCCGCGGGGTCCGGTGGGGGCACCGAGCGGGGTTGGGGTCGGGGCTGGGCCTCACCCGCTCAGGCCCGGCCCCGCTGACCGTGTGCCCGGTGCTGCGGGAGCAGGAGGATGGCGAGCGGCGGCACCAGCAGCTCCTGGAGGCGGTCAGCGCCCTCACGGGGCGGAAGCGGTGAGTGTGGGGCTTCGAGCTCCCGTTGCAGCCCGGCGGGAGGAGCACGTGGCGGGACGCTGCGCTCCCACGCGGTTATTTCATTTTTCCTACTTTATTGTTCTGACAGGCGGAAGCTGGCCGAGCGCTCCGAGGCCAGTGCACAGGTGTCTGAGTTCAACGTTAGCTGTAAAGGTGGGGCCCCTCCCTAGCTCCCCTGTTGAGGAGGCTGCTCCCCATCTGCTGGGGAGAGCTCTCAGGAAGTGCTGTGCTGGGCTTTGGGGCTGAAGACGCCTCTCCCTGGTGCTGCCCCACTTGGTGGCACCGCGGTGGTGCTGATGCAGAGGATCTCGTGTAGGTGCTGGGGAGAAACTTGTCCTGTCTGAGCTCCTGCAGCCCATCCGTGCCCGATCTGCTCTGAGTGGTGTGAAGAAGGAGCTCAACAGAGTGAAGCAGAAGAAGGCAGTGGAGCTACCACTCAGCAAGGAGGAGGCAGAGCGGGTATGTGGGACTGCTGCAGGCTGCACAGTGTGGGCATTGCAGCCTTAAGGGGTACCCTTTAGTCCCTTTGTGTCTCTCTGATTCTGTTTGGCTTGTCTCGTTCCACAAATCAGCTTCTCTGCTCACTTTTTTTCCTCCTTGCTCCCATCTGCAGGTTGTGAGAGAGGCTGCCTATGTCAAAAGCTCTAAAGATGTTGGCAAGTGGCAACCAGTGGTCCTGCAGAACCGCCGTGCAGAGCAGTTGGTTTTCCCTCTGAAGGAGGAGATTGTGGCAGTTGCCCCCCTGGAGCAAGTGGTTTCAGCATGGAAGGTGGGTGCTGTCACGTGCCCAACGCTGCCATCTCTTGGATGCAGTTCTCCCCCCTGCTTTTATTTAGCACTCAGCACATCAGCTAAGCCTGCTGTTTCCTAGTCCCTCTCCTGACCTAGGTGCCTGCTTGTAGCACTACGCTGCTTGTCTTTGAGTTAAAGGGTTTGGTTCACAAAACGCTGTGTGCCTGTAAATTCTGGTTATTCTTCTAGTGTTGAACACAAGATCCCTTTTAGTTTGTGGTGCTCCTCAGGAGAGTTACTCATCCTTGGAGAGCTTTCCCAGGTCAGGGCAGTCTTTATCAAGCTCCCAGCTCAACAAGCACCTTCTGTCTGCATAGAGATTTCTCCCTGTCTCTCGTGGGGCCTGGGACTTCAGCTTCTTTGTGCCCTCCTATGGGACTGCTCTGGCATCAGGAAGGATGGGAAGGTGTGTGTGGGTGTCTGTTAGCCTTTTGTGCCTCATCCAATCTCACTGTCTGTTCTGTCCCACCAACAGCCCCGAACTCCCCTGGAGCAGGAGATCTTTGGTCTGCTCCACAAAACACAGCAGCCCATCACAGACCCACTCCTGACACCTCAGGAGAAAGCCTCGCTGCAGGCAATGAGCTTGGAGGAGGTGAGTGGTTCTTCTTTCTGCTGTGCTCTGGCTCTGAAGGCCTTTTCCTTCATGCTTTTCCTTGCACTGTGTTTCCTGGCAGGCCAAGCGGCGGCGAGCAGAGCTGCAGAAGGCTCGAGTCCTGCAGTCCTACTATGAAGCCAAGGCTCGTCGAGAGAAGAAGATCAAGAGCAAGAAGTAAGGCTATAGAATTGCTGGGCTCAGTGATCTGGGGCCCAGTGCTTGGGAGTGGTGGAAGAAAGCAGAGAGTTGAGTTGAAATATTGCTGGGAAGCTCTACTTCTTCTTGCACAAAACGGTGCTCTCTTGCCGAAGCAGAGGCTGGGTGCCTGTACCAGATCTCACTCCTCAGCTGTCTGCTCTTGTGCTGCAGGTACCATCGTGTGCTGAAGAAAAGCAAGAGACGCAAGGCCTTAAAGGAGTTTGAGATGCTGCAGAAGTCAGACCCCGAGGCCGCCTTGGCAAAGCTGGAGGAGCTGGATCAGCTCCGGATGGAGGTGCTCCTTGCTTGCTTCTCCTTCATTCTTTGGAAAGTCCCTAATCCTGAGAGCGTTCTTTCTGATGCTTCTTTTTGCCTCTGCCCCAGGAGCGGATGAGTCTCAAGCATCAGAACAAGGGGAAATGGGCCCGCTCACGGGCCATTATGGCCAAGTATGACCTGGAGGTGAGATGCAGCTTGGGAAAGGGGAGGACAGCTGAGAGTGGGGCAAGGAAGGGGGCACATTGTTTCTGGCTTGTGTTAGAAACATCTCAATCCCATCCCAGGCCCGCAAGGCCATGCAAGAGCAGCTGGCCAGGAATAAGGAGCTGACACAGAAGGTGCGGGTGGAATTGCCAGAGGAGGAACCAGCTGACGTGCCCGAAGAGGACCTCACTTCCACAGCCATCCCTCCTGTCTCTGTGGGAGCGAGCAAAGCAAATCCCTGGATGCTGGGCAAACCCAGTGACCCAGCCCAGGAGCCTGATGTGCCAGAGGACCTTGGAAATGCTGCAGTGCCAGTTGCTGTAGAGAACAAGGAGGAGATGTCTGAGGAGGAGGAAGAGCTGTCAGAGGAGGAGGCACTGCTACAAGACTTTCAGCAGAAGCGGCAAGCACGGCAGCAGCAGTCAGGGAGTCCTGAGCAGCACAGCGAGGAGCTTACAGTCCTGCCTGGTGTCTGTAGTGTCACAGAGCGAGGTGGGTCATTAGGTTTGTGTTTTCACTCAACTGTCCTTTCTTTCCTCTTCTGTTCATGGGATGGCTCTTCCTCCACTATTCCCTTGATGCATAGGTGCTGATGAGACAGAAGAAGTTTCTGAACAACTGCCAGGGGATGCCTCCATCCACCCAGTCAGTGTCGAGGAGCAGATGAGCCCAGTGATTGAGCTGCCTCCCCAGGCCCAGGAGGAGCCTTTGCTGTCAGAGCAGCTGCACCGTGTGCAGACAATGGAGGACATTGAGGCTTTGGCCTCTGAGGAGCTTGCAGCAGAGCAGGAGAAGCCAGTGACTGTGGGCACAGAGAAGCCAGCACGCCATCAGCAGGAAGGCAGAGCTACACCCAAGCCTGCCAAGAAACCAACAACCAAGAAGAAAATAATCAGCTTGCAGTCTGTGCTGTCTGGAAAGCTCCAGGAGGCTCAGTGCCCCAACCTACCTATGGTCATGGTAGAAGAGGTGAGCAGCGTGGGGCTGTCCTGGGCCGGGGGCCGTCCTGGCTGCGGGGCTATAACTCCCATCTCTGCAGGAGGGTGGCTTTGACCAGCGAGGAGTGATGACAGAGGCCTTTGCTGGGGATGACGTGGTTGCCGACTTCAATCGGGAGAAGCACAAAGCAGAGCAGGCTGCGAAGCCACAGCCACTGAACTTGGTTCTGCCAGGCTGGGGCGAGTGGGGAGGCACCGGCCTGAAGCCCAGCAACAAGAAAATTAAACGGTATGTGTGGATGGGCTGCTGCAGCAACGTGCCTCAGCCCTGCTCCGGCATCTGATGTCCTCACCTGTCTGGCAGGTTTCTGATCAAGCCAGCCCCGGCACCTCCCAGGAAGGACCAGCATTTGCCCCACGTTATCATTAGCGAGCAGCGCAACATCCACGCAGCAGCACATCAGGTGGGTGCTGGAGCTGGCCTGGGCTTTGGACAGAACCTTTTCCAAAACTTCCCTGCTTGTAAAAGGGCCATTTAGTTTTGACAGCCTCAGGGGCAGTGGATGAGGTGGAATTTACAGCCCTATTCCCTTGAGTGCTCTTGTATCAGCTGTCCTGAGGCTTACCAAACATTGAACTTATGGCAGGAGGGAGGAGGGAATCGTGGGGCAGGGGCTGAACTGGACGTGGAGTGATGGAAATCGATGTCCAATGGGATGAAAGCAGCCCCAGAGTGCAGGGCCAAGTCGCTGGCAGTGTCACCCTCTCTGCTGTTTCCCTGCAGGTCAGCGAGCTGCCCTTCCCCTTTGAGAGGCACCAGCAATTTGAGCAGTGCATCCGGACGCCCGTGGGCTCCACGTGGAACACACAGCGTGCCTTCCAGAAGCTCACCGCTCCCCGTGTTGTCACACGGGCGGGCCACATCATCCAGCCTCTCTCTGCTGAGGATGTCCCCTCTGTGGCTGCCACAACTGACAGTGGAACCAAGCTGGCACTCAAAACCCCACCTGAACAGCATAAGCAGTTCTCTCGCCGCCCCCGCAAGAGAGCACGATAGCTTGTGGGTGCCAGGCCTGACCCCCCGGCGCTGGGGAGCAGGTGGGGGCCATGTTCCAGGGCTGCCCTCCTGCAGAGTGGTTCCTGGTTCTGTCTTGGGGCTTTTCAACTCGGCAATAAAAGTGCTGGGCTGCCATGTGTGTGCAGTCTGTGTGCAGTCTGTGTGGCTGCCCCGGGGACAGGACAGCTGGTGCCCTCCTGCCTGTCCTTGGGGCCTGATGCAGGGCAGGCCTCTGTGTCCCACGGTAATGTGAACAGCTTGCTGTGGATCAGGCTGCTGGGGTGCAGCTTGGGAGTGGGGGGGAGTGTGGCAAGGAGGTGGAGCCACTGCCCCAGCACTGTCAGTGCTAGGCTGGATCTCATCTGCCTCTAGTTTTTGTCTTTAATACCTTGTTTTTTACATATATAATTTCATCTTGGCTAAATTACTTCCAGCTTGCTCCGTGTGCCTTCTGCCCTCCTCTCATGCCTGTGGTTTGGTGAGCAGTAGGTCTCTATGGTCCTGTTCCTGACCTGCACGAGCTGGGATTGGGCTCTGCCCCAGCATAACCATCTTCTCTACAGCTGAGCCTGGCTGGAGCCGTGCATGTCTTCCTCAAATGGGGACTCTTAGGGTTGTCCCCGCTGGCCAGGCACTGTGCTGCAGCAGTACAATGAATCGGGAGCAGGCTGGGAGCCCTCCTACCTCTTCCCACGTGTGCTGTGTTTGTGCAGCTGGAGAAACACTCCCTGTCCTAAGCAAAGGAGGGACTGCAGCTGGAGCTGCTGCTGTTCCAAGGAACCGCATCCCTGGCACTGGAGCAACGTTCTCCTGTCTGGGCACTGCAGCCAGGCTGGCTCCCAACATGTCCCCTACAGCTTTGTGGGGGTGGGGACATATCCTTGTCCCCTGGGGCTGGGGCAGTCCACCCAACAACTTGTGGCGTCCCATACTCCTGGATATGCTGGCTCTCTCACACTTCACAGGAGAGGCTGCCTCACTTCGGGCCGATGTGGGAGAAAGGTTGGGATACAGGGTGAATGCTGCCCTCTGCCCTTGCTGGGGCATCACCAGCCCAGTGCAGTGCCCTGGGGCTGCTAGTTAAAGCTCACTAGGGGCAGGAACGAAGTTGTGTTGTTGGGAAACACAACAGAGGGCTGAAAATAAAAAAATGAAAAGGGAATTGTTTCCATACCACGATGCCAAGGAGCCTGTTGCAGGGCTGGTGCCCCCAAATCCAACCCCAGCTTCTTTCTGTCCAAAATGCTGTTGGAAACCTTTGCTGACAGCCCCTGGGGATGTCACAGGAGTGACATTTATTGTTTGTTTTAGTAAAACCTGAAATGCCTTGGAGCCAGAGGAAGGCAGTGCCTGGACTGGGGTGTTTGCAGCCCCTCTGCAGTCAGTTCAGCCTCCCCTCATGGGATGACTTGCTGTGGACACAGAGACCATGGGGCCTTCTCAGCTACCCCATGGCAGAGGCACTGGTGGTGCTGGGGAGATGGTGGCACTGTTAGGGCCTCCTGGGTGCTGATCTCAGGGAGGAATGAGGCCATCCAGTCTGCAAGGTGCTGGGGTCCCTGCAGAAGAGCAGAGTTAAAGGCTGTCACAGGCTGTGCCCACCTGAGAAGTGACACAGACCTGCTGGCGCTCAGCCCCTCAGTCTGAAAGCAGCTTCAATGCTGAGCTTTGGCTGCTGGTGCCTAATCCTGCCAGGAATGGCCAGATAGGAGTTGGGCTGAGGCTTCCAGTATCCGGAAATACTTCCAAAATAAATGCAGAAAGCATTGGTATGAGTGACAGGGGGGAGGTCACAGGAGGACCCAGGAGCAGCGGGGACACTGCTGGGGACACCGTGCCCTGTGCAGCCCTCCCGGGCTCATCCACCCCCGTGCCAAGGGCAGAACACATCACCCCGAGACCCCCACAGAAGTAAGGCTACAGAGCACGGCCACGTCGGTGCTCGCTTTTTAATTAAAAAAATAAATCAGGAGCTGCAAAGCGCTGCAGGAAGGGGCTGCTGGGGATCCCTCCGGGCAGCTGCCCGTCCCCTGCCGGTACCACACACCGCCCCAGGAGCTCGGGCGAGTCCAAACGCACCGACACGAGAGAACAGCGCGGTCCTCCACCAGGCGCGGAACCCCCGGAGAGCAGCGGCGTTGCTAATGCGCACGCCGTCCCCGGAGAGGGCTGCGAGCGGCTGCAGTTTGCTCTTACTGGCCTACTTTCCGGGCGACGTCAAAGCCAGGTTTACAGCGCGCGGAGCCCGGGTGAGGGCGGCCGAGCTGCCAGCGGGGCCGGAGGGAGTGAGCCGAGCTGAGCCGAGCTGAGCCGAGTTGAGCCCAGCCGAGCCCGGTGCGGCCGTGCCCGGTGCTCGTGGGGTGCGGCGGTGCCTCGGCGTGGAGACCCCATGGGGACCCCCTGGAGGGACTGGGGGGGGGGGTTGGCCATCCGGTGCTGGGGCTGCGCGTGTCCCTCGAGAACGGAATGAATGGAAAAGGCAGATTTAAAGTCAATAAATAAAGGGGGTTTTGTTGTTGTTTTCTCTCTCTCTCTTTTTTTTTTTTTTTA
Organism: Meleagris gallopavo; assembly: GCF_905368555.1. NCBI lineage: Eukaryota > Metazoa > Chordata > Aves > Galliformes > Phasianidae > Meleagris > Meleagris gallopavo. Next base: position 1,552,827 of record NC_139412.1, on the reverse strand, counting down.
GGGGAGGCTATAAATAACCTGCAAAGTACTTCATCCGGGCTATTCCTCAGGGTGAAATTTCAGCCCCCGCCGGAGGCCCCCCGGCTTCCCATGCTATGGCACTGCCGGCATCAACCCCGGGTCCCCCCGGCTGCATCGGGGCCCCCGTGGCCATCAGGAGGTCCCGCACCGCTCCCTCTCACGGCGGAGTTCTCCCGGACCTCCCCGTGCTGGGGTCCGCAGTGCCATCCCTGTCCCCTCCTCCCCGGGCTCCCTCCAGCCGCAGCAGCGGCACCGCTCATCCCACGTCACCCCACAACTCAGGACAGCCCCTATCCGCAGCATCCAGGCACGGTCCGCGCATCCCGGCCTGCACAGCCCCGCGTTTCCGTGGAGATGGCATCTCCCGAGCCCGCACAGCCTGAGCGGGAGGGTTTCCATGGAGATGCCGTATCCAGCACGGCACAACCTGCGCGAGAGATTGCCGCTGCGATGCCGGAGCCGGGACCCTGGTGCCTGCAGTGGTGCCGATCCCCCTGAGGACAGGCGGCCGCCACCCGTGTGGCTCCTGAGGTGGCAATGTGCTTCCTCACGGAGCTCGGTGGCAGGCGGAGGGATGCGGGCTGGTGGCCACCAGACTTGTCACTGCTGCTCGGGTCACTTGGGTTCCGTTGTAGTGTCACTCGCTGGGTGTCCTGGAGATGACAGATACCCAACTGTCCCCACACCCGAGTGTCCCAATGTCCCCGTGTCCCCATGTGTCCCCAGGCAGCTGGGCAATTAGGGGAAAGCCCCTGCATCCCCCAGTAAGCGCATCCCAGCTGCCACCTGTACCTCTCAGGGCTCTGCATCCACAGAGATGCTCAGCAGCAGGGATGAGGCTGACAGTCCTGGGATAGCAGTGTGATACCGACGCATGGCTGGTCCCAAAACCTCCCATGGGGCCGAATGTCCCCTGAAGACAAAGGCTGGACACAAAGCTGCGTGCAGCCACACGCTGCCGGCACTGTGAATGGTGGCCGACACAGAGCTCATCACTGGGTGCCGTCAGCCTCTGTCCACGGCACTGGGCTGGGAGCTGCTCTCACAGCCCGGGGCAAATCCCACAGCCGGGCACCAGCAGTGCTCCTACCTCCAGCTCCCCATGTCCCCGGGGCTGCCGGCAGCGTGGCAGATCTGCAGGCACGTGCTGCCAGACGCCGCGTGTGCAGCCTTCAAAGGCCGGCTCTCTTTGTCTGCGATCACAATTAGGAGCGCTCGGTGCCTCTTGAAGCCAGACCTGGGGATGGGACAGCAAATAGCCGGGCTGCAGCAGGGAGAGGTTCAGAGCTGACCACGTCCCAGGCATCCCAAACCTCTATTGCTTTGCAGTGTCTTCTAAGGCCAAGGAAGAGGGATGGATACGGTGGCAGTGCAGTGACTGTCGCCTCGGCCTCCTGCAATGAACCTCCTGCAGGACACAGCAGGGACGAGCCCCGCTCTGAGCTCCCTGCAATAATCATGGATGGTGCAAAGCAGCACAGCCCACAGCTGGGAGCAGGGATCCCCTTCCCAGCACAGAGCCATGAAGGAGTTGGGGTGCAGGGAGGCGGAGGAGGCGGTGGCAGCCGCTCCAGTGGAAGAAGTCATAATTCTGTAGTTGCAGCTGGGATGGAAAACAGCACGGTGGGGTCTGCGGTGGGAGCTGACACCTTTTATTGCTGTCGCACGCCAATAAAACCGAGCTGAGCCGCCTGCCCGGCGTGGATGCAGCCTCACTCTTTGAAGCTGTAGGAATAGCCCCGGAGAGAGCCCAGCAGCCCCCGCAGCAATGGCCCCCCGAGCACAGAGCCCCAGCGCCGCTCCAGCGGCCACAGCTCCACCTCGGGCCGTGCTCTGCAGTGGGGACACGTGGAGTGGGATGAACCCCCTGCACAGCACCGGGAGCACAGAGCAGCAGGAGGCTGCGGGGGGCTGCGGGAGGGGTGCGGGGCTCACGGTGGGGCCGGGGGGAGCCGTCCCGTGGAACTGTCAGGATCTCATGTTTCACCCAATGGAGGATGCCCCGTAGAGTTTTTAGCACCTCATCCCATGGGGGATGCTTCGTATTTCTCAGATTTCCCCATTTTTAAGGAGCGTCTGTTTTTTACGAGGTTGATTTTTTTTTGTGGAGAGGGAGGAGGGGAGGGAGCGGGAGGGGGAAGAGCCGCAGAATTTTTTAGCAGCACCTTTCAGAGCTCGCGGGTGTGGACTGTCCCGGCCCGGAGATGTCGAAGCGTGGGCCAGTTCCAATTGACAGCAGCGGGAGCAGAGCTCTGCTGGGGGCTGCACCACGCACCCCGTGAGCTGCGGGACGGGGCACGCAAATCGCGCGGCATTAAAGACACTGCTACGCAAATAGGGCAGCGCCTCGGGAGTTCGGGGGCAGCTCCGGCCTCCGAACCTGGAGTCCCGGCTCCGTGCGGCCGCAGCGCACGGGGCCGCGCACAACCCGGAGGCGGTGGGGAGGTGCGGTGCGGGGCAGAACCCGCATCATCTCACTCCGCGGGAGCGGTTCCCTCCCTCCGGGCCTTCCCGAGCTCAGCGCCCTCCCGAGCGGCAGAGCGCAGCCCCGAGGCCTCGGCCGCCCTCCTCCTCTTCGGTCTCCGCACACCGCGAGGCGCTCCGCACCGCCCCGGCGCCGCCGTCCTTTCCGCCGTTCCCCCGCACGGCGCTGCGCGGGGCCGGGGGGCGGCGGGGACCTCCGCGGGGCGAACCCCGGGTGTGGTGGGGGGCGACACCCGAGCGCCATGTCCGCCGCCGCCCCGGGGCCGCGTTGCCCGAGCCCACGTCGGCCCGGCGGGGCGGGGCGGGGCGGGGCCGCTCGGACACTCCACGCCCGTTCCGCCGCGGGGCTGCGGGCAGCGGAGGTGCGCGGTGCGGTGCGGGTTCCGCGCTCGCTCTCTGCCGCGCGGTGCCCGTCCAGCGCTGCCCGCCGTGCAGCTCCCGGCCTCCGCCCGCTCCTCCTCCTCCTCCTCCTCCTCCCTCCCCCCACTCCCCGCTCCCTCCCCCTGCGGGTGCGGGCTCCGGTGCCCCGGCGCGGTGCGGGTGTGCGGTGCGCGCCGTGCGTGCGCTCCCCCCCGCGCCGCGCCTCCACCCGCCCGTGGGTGCGGAGCAGCCCCTCCCAGGCGGGGAGCAGCTCCCCCCCAGCCCCCCACCCCCCCTTATCCGCGTCCCTCCCTCCTCCCTCCCTCCTCCCGCCGCGGGCCGTGCCGGGCGCGGAGCCCCCTCCTCCCTCCCTCCCTCGCTCCCTCCCCGCCGCCCGTTCCCTCTCTCCGGACTCGGCCGGCTCCGCACAGCGCCCCCCCCCATCGCGGGCAGGGCGGGCGCGGGGCACGCCGGGAGCTGCAGTCCGCGGGGCGGCGCGGCGGGCGGCGGGGCGCGGCGGGCGGACTACGGCTCCCGTCATCCCCCGCGGCGGCGGCGGCTCGCTCTCGCCCTCACACTCCGGCTGCCGCTGCCAGTGTCTCCGCCGCCGCCGAACCGCCGCTCGCCGCGCCGCGGTCCGACCCGCCGCCTCCTCCGGGCAGGGGCCCGCCTCGCCCCGCCGCTCTCCCCGCTCCGCCGCCCGCCTCGTCGAGGGAAACAGGTGCGCGCCCGGCCCCCCAACCGCCGCCCCCCCCCCTTCCCCAGCTCCGCCGCCCCGCGCCGGACGCCCGGCCCCGCTCGCACGGGTAACCCCGGGCCCGTTCGCCCCGCACCCACCGCCGGGGGCGGGCGGACGGCGGCGAGCGGACGGCCCCGCGCGGCCCTCGGACGGGGGTCTCCATGGAAACCGGTCCCGGGACGGCGGGCGGGGGGGGGTGCCGAGGGGGTGGGGGGGGGTTGGCAGCGTCCCGCTGCGGGACGGCGGCGGGCGGGGGCGGCGCGCGGTGACAGCGGCGGTGCCGCTCCGCTCCGTGTGCCCCGCGACGGCGCCGCGTGCCGCTGCCCGACCCCGCGCGGAGGATCCGGCGCCGACACACCGAACACCGGCGGCACCTGCCGCTGCCGGGGGGTCCCGGGGCCGAACGGGGCGGGGCGCGGCTCTCGCTGTGCGGCGCGGCACGGCGGTGGCGGTGGGACGGCGGCCGCTCCGCGCGGAGTTTGGCGGCGTGGCCGCGGAGGAAAGTCCCGGTGGCGGCGCGGCCCCGCTCGGTGGCGGAAGGGCCCTCCTCGGGGACGGCGCCCCACGTCCGGGGCTGCCCCTGCCCCGGGGAGCGGCCTCGGGGAACAACTGTTGAGCGGCGGCGGGGCCTGCGCCGAGGGGGGCCCGGGCGGACCCCCCCCAACGGCGGGGCGGTGCGGGGTGGGGCGGGTGGGGGCCGAGCCTCGGCGCTGCCCCCGCTGCGGCCCCGCGGCTCCGGGCGGGAGGGGCCGTACCCGAGGTGCGCGGCGGCGGCGGCGGCGGCGGGACCGGAGCGGCGCTTCCTGCCGGGAGGGCAGAGCGGAGCTCCGGCGCCGTGTCCGCAGCCGGCATCCCGACCGCCGCTCTCAGGGCTCTCCCCGCCTCCTCTCCCGAGCGCAGCCCTCGGGGAAGGGCACCGTTTGTGCTCTCTCCGAGCATCCGCTGCCGAGGAGCGCCGTTCTCCGTGGGTGCTGCGGGGGCACCGCCTTCCCCGCGTCCCGCACCGCTGTCGGCCGTCGGCTCTCTCCGAGGCCGCAGTTCCGTGCTGCAGGGCCGGGCTGCTCGCCGTGCCGTGCACGACGTGGGCCTTTTAACGTCTCTTTGCAGATATTCCCCAGCCCCTTCGCGGCGTTTTCTCTCCCCGTCCCTTTAAAGACCCGCTCCTGCCGCGGGGACAGCGCGATGCTCGCTGTTGTCCGGCAGCTGTAGCTTGCAGGAACCGACGTGCAGCAAACTTTATTTTATTCCACACGAGGATGGATTTTCTTTATTTTCTTCTCTCTCTCTTTTTTTTTTTTTCCCCTTTTCCCTCCCAATTCATCACGCCGAGTATCTATAATTACTCGCGGTGCTGCTGTGTCTTTAAAGCAGCTTAAGCAAATGCGTTGAGCAAAGCCTGGCTCAGCACCGCAGCGCTCCGGGGCTCCACGCAGCCCGGGGGATCCCAAACCCGGCGGGGTCGGGGCTGCACTCTGTACTTTGTGCCCACCGAGCCAGGCTGGGGCCGATCCCTGCTGGCTGCTGGTGCCACGCTACTGCTGCTCAGTCCTGCTGCAATTCGTTGCTTTTCTCACCTATTTTTCTCCCATTGATGCCCCATGTAGGTCCTGGGAGAGGACCATCGCGATTGGTTTTTCTTTTTAAATTCTTTTTGCACGCAGTTCTCTTGAAAAGGTTTTTCTGAGCTGCTGCTCAGGGCTGAATTCCCTCTGGGGCGCCAGGGGCAGCTTTGGCTCCAGACCTCTGCACCTCAAATGGACGCCCGACAATCGCATCTAAAAGCAAATATAATTTCTCGCCCCTGTTACTAATGGCAACGAAGATTGCCAAAGTGAACAAACTCTCAGGAGTGAGTGAGGCCGTCCCCGTGGATGCACATCGCTTCCTCCCTGCCCGTCCGTGCCCCACCGAGGGGCAGCTCCACTGCTTTGGCTCTCATCGATGGCAGCAGCTCGTGGTGAACGCAGTGCAGGCAGGGAGTCACTCCTGGGTTCCCCACATCCAGGACTGCTTTACGTTTTTGAGTCATCGGGGTGGGAAAAAGTGGCATTCTGGGTTTTGCTCCTCTCCTGGATCGTGTTCCAAAGGTGTCTCCCTGGGTGTGTTTCCAGGGTCAAAGTGCATCCCGCCGGCTGCCCACAGTGCCCCCTGGCCAGCCGTGCTGCGCAGCGCTCCCGGTACCAGCAGCCACGTCCTCCTGCTTTCGTGCTGCAGAGGGATGTGCCGGACTCGTGCCGCGTGCTCAGATGGGAAAAGCTCCTTCCCTTTTCCCTTTTCCCTCTTCCCTTCCCTCCCTCCGTGTCCCAGTTATGCGGCGTTTCGCCGTGCTCGGCCCCCATCTGGCCGCATCCCTTTGTCTGCGTCGCACCAACTTCGCACCGCCGCAACCCAAAGCTCAGCACGGGGCTCTGCGGGGCTCTGTGGGGCTGCTGCTGCTCACCCGGGGGAGCTCTCTGCAATTCACAGCCCCGCTGCTGTCAGCGCTGCGCATCGCGGCTCACCGGGGCTTTGCTCGATGGTGCTGTGCAGCTCTCAGCCCTGCCCGGAGGTTGGGTTTGGGGCAGCCCTGCGGGGGGTTTTGGGGGCTGCTGAAGTGTGTTGGTGTCTGTCGGCTCCTGCCTGGCTGAGGCAGGGTGGTGGTGATCGGCGGGCGCGTAGCTTGTGCTGCAGTGCTAGGGTTAGGGAGAGGGAAGGTGAGCGTCTCAAAATCTGAGCCATTTTAGGATGGAGCTTGTTGGGGGGTGAAGCTATCACTGGCCTGAAGCTGAATGCATTCACGGTGTTAAGAAGAGGCTGGCATGAGGAGTGGGGAAATGCAGCCACTCCGTTCCCTCCTGCATGGGTGCACCCAGGGCGCTGCAGCGCAGAGTGCTCAGAGCCAGCGGTGCCAGATGTGCTTTGTGGCTGTCACACACCTCTGCTGTGCTAATGCCAGAGTGGGAAGTGCCATGCGGGGGGCAAAAACTGCGTTAGGAAACCTCAGCCCAAGCAGCTCGAATCAGGATCGCAGAGGATGAGGAGCAGGGCTGCTGGCAGTGCGAGGGGCTCGGCTCAGCGGCAGGGAGCTGATGGGAGAAGCTGGGAGCAGCCCATCCACCATCCCCAGCTCGGCCTGTGCTGCAGCTGCAGTTGTCCTGGCGCTGCAGGGGGATTTCTCTTAGGTGGTTTTTAGAAAGGATCTGTTCCCAAAGAACTTCATCTCAGGGAAGTTGTTTCCAGGCTGTGTTGCAGAGGAGAGAGTTGTGTCTTGGCTCAGTCCAAGGGGACTGCCAGGCACAGTGAGCTAGGTGCTGGCTTGAGCAGAGCGTGCTTCTCCTGCAGCAGAGACATCTTCTGCTGTGCTGATCTGGAGACTGGTTTGCGCTGTGGTGTCCTGTCCAGCTGCAGGGCAGTGAGGGGGTTTGGCATAGGGAATAAAGAGCCCCTTTGCTCTTGGTGAATGTAATCCGTCCGCGTTAGTTTCATTGAGCATCTCTTGCAGGGTTTGATGTTGGAGGCAGTGTTCAGCCCTTTTCTCACCAGCAATTCTAGAGCATGTTTTGTTTGGAGATGTGAAGGAGCTTTGGTATCATGCAACAAGCTTCTCTCCAAGCAGAATGGGATGTTGATGGTCTTCTTTCATTCTAAACTCGTTTTCTTTGGAGTTAATTAGAATTGGCTGGGCACCTATTTAGCTACATCAAAATAAAGCTGTGGTTTCATATACGCTTCTCTTGGCAGAGGTGCTGGATTAAACGGATTCTGTGCCAGGCTGCGCCCTCTCTCCCTCCTGGTGAACCCGATCTGAGAGCTGCTGTGGGCCAAAATCCTTCCAGGCAGGGAAGAAACCCACAGCACTGGTTTGAAACACAGATGTTCTCCCAGGTTGGGCTCACCTTGCAGTGCCAATGGAAGGAGTGAGGGGACAGAAGGGCTTCAGTAGTTCCTTCTGCTCCGAGGGTACATGAAAGCATGCCTACTTGCATTCTCCAGGGGTTCTGCCAGTTTAATTACAGCCGTTTAAAGTTGTTTCGAGCTGAACCGGTGCAGATGAGAGGTTGTCTTGTGTTGACTCCACTCAAGGTCTCCTTGGGTGCTTGGCCCTGCTCTGCCCGTTGCACACTGCAGCTGCTCCTACCCGGGTTTCTCAGACATCCTCCCTGTCTGTGCTCTGAAGGATGCTCCTCTTTCGCTGGTCGCTCCCGTTTGTGTTGGAGAGCACGTCTGTCATTCTCTCCATATTGAATTCCTTTTCCTCGAGTTGAAAACTCGATTTTTTTTTTTTTCTCTCTTCTGTTCCTTCTGGCTCCCTGCGGAATGCCTGTCTTTGGCACATGTCCCGTGTCGTCCGTAGAGGGTAGAGGCCAAGAATTCACGAAGCAGGGGCTGTGCTTGTTCTCCTGCCTCTCCTCTGGTGGCCGTCCTGCTCTGTCAGCCAGCTCTTACTCGAGCACTCCAAACGTGCCATCCCTCCCCGCTCCCCACACCGCCTTGTCCCTGCTTTTCCCTCACCAGACCCATTCTCAGACCACGCTCTGTGCTTGTTTTGATGCTCCAGCTCTTCTCTGAACTCCTGTCCCGCCTTGCACAGCCCCTTTCCCACTCACACAGTGGATCCCTTTCCATCTCTCCCAACCCATCAGCCCCACCGCCGTGCTCGGGGGCAGAACCGTCCTCCTGCCCTTCTTTCAGTTTAGCCTAAGATGGTGAAATCCCCACAGATTGTTTGTTCCCCTATTTCCTTTATGTTGCATTTCACTCCAAGCATCGCAAGACTCCTCCCCTTCCTGCTCCAAGCCACCTCTCATTCTCTTTGGGTATGACCCTGCTCTCTGCCTCAGAACCTGCCCTGCTCCCCTTCCACCACACAGCCCTTCTCCCCCTGCACCGTGTGCCCTTGGTTGGACGTTCCCCTCTTATCCTGACTCCCAGTTTCCATGGCTTTGCTCAGATCTGTGTTCATATGTGTGGATTTGTCTGTCGCTTTTTTTTTTTTTTTTTTTGCAAGCAAACTGCCCTGTCCCTGTTTCTCCTATGGCCCTGCTGTTCTGTTTCTGGATGTTCCCCACTGGCACACGGGCTGAGGAGGGGATAACTGGCAGCAGCTGTGCTCAGAGGGCATATTCAGCCCGGCCTGTACATCCCTGCACTGATCTCAGCATCGTGCATGCTGCTTCTGGTCTCATCCAGAGCTCGTGTCCCCAGGAGTTTGTCAGGGCAAAGACAGCCGAGCGAGGCTGGGGGTGACGTGCTGCTTTTAGCCTCTCCCTGCTCTCACCGCTGCACCGAGGACGCCCGGTGCCTCTGCCAGCTTTCCCTTCGTGTGTCCAGAATGCCTTTGTATCGAGAACCTCTCGGACAGCATCTCTGCCCTTCGCGGTCCGTCCTCCCTGCTCGCTTCCACCTCGCCCTCCGCTTAGCGCAGGGGATCCTCTCCTCCCTCCTTCCTCGCGTTTTCCCTGACACGACTCCAGCAGCAAAGCTGCCTTAATGCTCGAGCACCCAGCGCCGCACGATTGGCTGTAACATCCTCCCCCGAAAGCTCCACCCCGCCGACGGTGCGTCTCGGATGCTCGCAAGTCTCTGGATTTCCTCCTGTTTTCTACCCGTAACACCGCCGAACACCATCATCCCCTCCGCAGCGCACCGAGGGGACGCCCGCTGGATGACACGTTGGTGGCACAGTTGGCAATCCTCCGCCCCCTCCTCCCGCATCCCCCCCCCGGCTTCTTCCCCGTTTGAGGTTTTCCCCGCTGAGCCCGGCACGTCCTGCTTTATCAACGTAATGCGAAGCCTCGGGGAGGGGTCAGCGTTCTAACAGCCGTCCGCTTGGGTGCAGCTCTGTCCGGGCTCACTGCCCTGCGCTGGAGACCTCTGGGGTGGGGAGAAAAGCAGGGGGGTCTTGCAAGAGTGATGTATGCGTGTGTGAAGATCATAGGATCACAGAACGGCTGGGCTGGAAGGGACCTCGATGCCCACACAGTCCCAACCCCTGTACCGTGGGCTGGGTGCCTCCTCCAGCCCAGCACCCACCCGTGGCCTCGGGCACCTCGGGGACGGGGCATCCCCAGCTCTGGGCAGCACGGCCTCACCAATGGCTGTGTGAAGCTCTCGAGGTAGCCTGAGGCTTTGGCAACCAAGTTGGTTAGTGTGAGGATGGGCAGATCCTATCCCGAGGCGCTGCTTATTCCCTCCAGCCCTCGTTCAGGCAGATGTGGATCATCTCAGGCATCGTGCTCGCTCTGCCTGGCGATGGAGCTGGGGATAAATGTGGATGCCAGCGTCCTACAAGAGTCACCAATTCTCTGTTTTATGCTTTTTTTTTCTTTTTTTTTTCCTGCAGGCAGAGTGGCCCCTCGAGCCCCAGCAGGTCCCGGTTGGTGACGAGCAGCTGTCATGATCTCTACGGCACCTCTCTATAGCGGGGTGCACAACTGGACCAGCACAGAGCGGATTCGCATGTGTGGCCTCAACGAGGAGAGGTGAGGTGCGTGGGAGGCTCGGTGGGCCCAGGAGAGGCAGGAAGGGATGCAGAGATGCAGAGAGGCTGCAGGAATGGAAATGGTGCTGGTGTGGCTGATTTTACCGGGGAATCAGGCTGGGGGATGAGGAGCGTTGCTCTCCAGAGTGCTCACCAACTGTGCGCGCTTACATGGGTGCACTGTGCACACGGTGTTGGCATCGTCACTTGTGCTGTTAAGTGTTAGGGGAGGAGAAGAGCTTGACCCACCGCGAGCCAAGCTGCTAAGAAGAGCTTTCAGTGACCCAGGAGGGTGAGTGCAGAGCGCACGATTAGATGGGAGAGTTGTGACATGCCACCAACCAAATAGGAGATTAGGGAGGATTAGTGGCCGGGAGGCAGAATTGATCAAGGCCGGTTCCTGGCCTGTCCCATGGCTTGGCGTCGCCTTTTATTTCCGCCGCCTTGGGGTCTCGTTCTCACAACCAACGGGTCGGGTCGGCAGCTTCCTCAGAGCTGCGCACTGCTGGAGGCAGGCGGGTTTCGGGGCTTGCGGGCGGTGTGCGCAGCTCTCCCCGCTGCCGGAGCGGAGGCTTTTGGCAGCAAAGCCTCCAGCAGGCGGGCAGGGTGGCGGGACAGGGGAGACTTCAGGCTCTCTCGCGGGGCAGAAAAGCAGACAGAGATCATCTCCGTGCCTCAGCCCCGCCGTGCAGCCCTCAGATAAGAGCTGTCGGATGGCGCTGCCTTTCCTAAACCGCTCGGAGCTGCCCCTGCTCCTAACGAACACCCCGGAGCGTCGCGGCGGGCGGCGCTTTGTCCCAGCCCTCGGCCTCGGGGAGGGCGGAACGGCCGGGGCACCGCCGCCTCCGAGCCGGCCCCAAGCCGACCGGCCGTCCCCGGGCACGCGGCGGGGATGAAGACCGCGCGGCGGCGGCGCCTTCGGGGCCGCGGGACGCCCGACGCGGCCCGGCGGCGAGGCTCGTGGCCGCGGCCCAACCCGCCGGCTCGAGGCCTGGGCCTGCGGGGCCCCGGACCGGGCGGGGCGGCCGCCCGCTGCCCGGCTCCGCTCGCCGCCTGCCCTCGGGCGCCCCCTGCCGCCGCTCCCGCCGCCCGCCGGGGTGGAGCTCGGCCTCGGCGTCGCGCTGGGCCCGGCCCGGCCCGGCCCGGCCCGCGGAGCGCCCGGCTCGGCTGTCATCTGCGGAGCGCTGCGGAAACGCGATCTGCCCCGTCCCGTTATTAATAACGACCCGCCGGAACCTTCGGTGGCCCGGCCGAACGGGGAAGGCGAGGGGACGGAAATGTCCGGGCTGCGTGTGGGGAGGCTGGGCGGGTCCACGAGGCTTTGGGATGGGGCGACCGCCAGGCCTTCAGCCCGGCCCCGTCCCGCCGTCCGTCCCGCCGTCCGTGCCACCCGTGTGAGGCTGCCCAGAGCCGCTCCTGATGCCCGCGCTGAGATGTGGGGCCTGCGGATGGGGCTGGCAGCATCCTCTGGTTGTTGTGGAAGTGTGTGGCGTCAGGAGGGCAGAAACAGAAGCAGTGTGGGGGCTCTTGAGGTCCCTTCCAGCCCCTGCAGTTCTGTCATCAGCGAAACCTGAAATCGAGTTCTTTGATCCTGATAGTAGCGCTCGTCTGTAACGGGGCTCGGTCAGAACAAGGCTGGAAGTTGCCTTAAATACGTAAATAGAGCATGTGAGCGCTGCCTGCTCCTCTGTCAGATCATAAGGACAGCCGTGTGCTCGGTGCATCCCATCTCTGTGGATCCTTGTTCTGAGTTCACACTCTGCACTCAGGAAGGTTCTGGCCAGCAGGATGGGTGGCTGCGGGATGGGCTGTGCAGCTCGCAGACCCAGCTGCTGGGCTGGGACAGCAGGAATGTGTCTGGGAGGCAGAGGAACAGGACAGGATGTATGTCCTCTGAGGAGGACAGGGCTGGAAGTGTGTGGTGGAACAGAAGGGGAGATGGAGGGGACAGGAGCAGGTGAATGGAGCCCTATGGGAGGGAGAGGACAGTGATGGACAGCAGTGCTGCTCGTCCCCACAGTCCTGCAGTGGTCAGCCCCCACTGCTGTTGTGGGAGGTGTAAGGTGCAGCGAGCTCATGGCTGTCTGGAGCATGCTTGTCAGCTGTTCTGCTGTCCCGTGTGGGGACAGGGAAGGTTAGGATGCTAGGAGAGCATCCTGGGGTTTTGTAACACTATGTCTTATTCCCCCTTTAGGAGAGCCCCACTTTCTGATGAGGAGTCTAAAACCAGCAGCTCCCAGCATTTGGGATCTCAAGAGTTTTGCGTCAGTAGCAGCCTTTCCAAGGTGAGCTCCATTTGTGCCCATCCAGGTTCTCTGGGAAGGCCTTTCTCTGATGGAACAGGTCAGGCAAGAGCACCTGCCCTCATGGGTCCTGCAGACCTCCTCTTGAGAGGGCTGCAGCAACGGGCACAAGGGGCAAACAACTCTCCAGGTTAGAAGGAGCATCGGCTGGCCTCTGCCTCCTCAGGGCAGGGCTGGAGAGTAGGTCCTGTCTGCTTTGCTAGGAGCTGCTTCCACAACTTTTCGGGATTGTTTTCTCCCTTCTTGTTGCAGGTGGAGCTCACAGCAGTCAGCAGTGGTGGCAGCAGTGCCCAGGATGCAAGTGGCAAGGTGGAGGAAAAGATTGGACCCAAACTGGAAGAGCAGCCACCTGATCCTAACCCAAACCCAGAGTGTGTGGGAAAGACTGTGAAAGACGATGTCCAGGGCCCTCTGGCGAGCCAGGGGGATGGCAGAGGGCAGGAGCCTGCAGTCCCCCAAGCTGCTGAGCCGGAGAGCAGCAGTGCTGATGTTGCGGGGATGCCTGCAGATCCTTCCAGCGACAAGCAGGCTGACGTTCCTCCCATCTGCTCTGTGGCTCCAGAGAATGAGGCAGCTGGGAAGGAGAAAACCACCCCAAGCACTGGAGCGCAAGGGCCAGCAGTGCTGGCGGAAGGGACGTTATCCGTGGTCGCCACCAGCTGCAGCACCTCAGCCTCCACACCTGCAACTTTTACGTTGAGTCGAGTGTGCTTTCCCACATCTCAGGCCCCCGCTATGCACAAAGTGCCCCTGTCCTTTCAGCCTGGGACGGTCCTGAGCCCGAACCAGCCGCTAGTGTACATCCCGCCGCCCAGCTGCGGGCAGCCGCTCACCGTGGCCACGCTTCCAAGCACTTTGGGGGTCTCCTCCACGCTCACCCTTCCCGTCCTGCCTTCCTACCTGCCCGAGCGCTGCGTGCCAGGCATCATTGCTTCCCCGGAGCTGCGTTCCTACCCTTACACCTTCTCTGTCACCAGACCCTTGGCTTCAGATGCCAAAGTGGTGTCGGTGGAGGTGAATCAGCTGAGCTGCTCTTCGCCCTCAGGTGGAAGCGGTGCCCAGACCGCTGCCGAGGGCGCTCCCTCGTCCACAGCTGGCCCTGCCCTGTCGTCCAGCCAGCCTCTGCCGGCAGCACCGTGTGGAAGCGCTGCTCCCTCTTCTGGCACCGGCACACAAGCCAGAGCAGCGGCAGCTCCCGAGCCGCACGCACCAGGGGCGGCGACTTCGCTTTCGCCTCTGAAGTCCCCTCCGCAGCTGGAGCGTGAGATGGTCTCCTCTCCGGAGTGCAGCGAGATGCCTCTCGATCTCTCCTCCAAGTCCAATCGCCAGAAGCTGCCTCCACCCAGCCAACGCAAAACCCCTCCGATGCCCATCCTCACCCCCGTGCACACCAGCGGCAAAGCACTTCTCACCACGGTCCTGTCCAAGTCCCAGCGCGCGGCACAGAGCGCGGGCAGCAGCGTCACCTCGTGTCTCAGCACCACCGCGCCCTTCGTCATCTTCCCCGAGTTCCTGCGGAACAGAGAGCAGGGCTCCTGGGTGAAGAACACCACTCTCATCAGCACCATTCCAGGCACCTACGTGGGCGTTGCCAACCCCGTGCCCGCCTCGCTGCTGCTCAGCAAGGACCCCTGCGTGAGCTTCAGCAGGGACCCCCACCACCTTCCCAAGCAGGAGCCGATTTCCATCATCGATCAGGGAGAGCCCCGAAGCGCTGGGGTTCCCTGCGGGAAGAAAGCCAACCAGGCGGGCACGGAGAGACAGCAGGATCCTGCCAAGAGACTGCTTCATGGCAGAGTTGCTCCGGGAGCTCCTTTGTGTCAATCCAAGGACATCTCCACCTGGAATCCTGTCCAGGGGAGCGTGTACCCACGATGCCCTGTGAATGGCAAACCTTCCAATCCTCAGCTTTTGCCTCTCGGCTGGTCTCCTTATCATCAGACCCCTCTGCTTTCGATCGGCATCTCCACCACGGGGCAGCTGCCCCCAAACCCCAACAGCTCCTGTAAGCCCGCTGGCACAGGTGAGCTCCCCACGTTCCTGAGTGTGCAGCCTACAGAGCCCAGCGCGGCGGCCCAGAGCCTGCCTGAGGGGCTGCCCAGGCTCCCACCTGCGGAGTGCGAAGCTGCATCCAAGAGCAACAAGAGCTGCCGACCCCTGCCCAAACCTGGCGAGGAGCAGGACAGTGCCATCCCTTTGAACACAGGTCCATCTCCTCAAACCAGCACTTTGGATGCAAAAGGAGGAAAGGGGAAGCCGGACAACCCTTCGAAGAGTCAAGAGCATGAGGAGCCGGAGGCTGACTCCAGTAAGGAGGGCGTTGTGCAGACTGAGGCTCCCCAGGGGAGCTGCAGCCTCAAGCAGTCGGATGCAAAGCCTAAAAACCAAGTGTTAGCTGCATACCTGTCGCACGACGTGCCCGTGGTTGGGCAACAAGCCCTGCGGGTGGTTCCAGAGGTACCTGCAGCACCCGTAGAGAATCAGCACAAGGAGCCAGGCTGTGAAGGCTCCCAGCAGCCTCCAGCTGCAGAGCCCCTCCAGTGCACACATCAGGTGGATCTATGCAGGGTGAAGAAGGAGCGCGTGGAGAGCGATGTGTCGTTGCCTTCGGTGACTTGCTTGCGAGCTGGGGCTGCTCCCCAGGCCTTGGCAGAGGCCAAGCTCACAGCAGCAGGCCAGGTCAAGCAAGAGAGTGGCACACGCTGCAAGTCCAAGCGGCAGCACGACGGCGATGCCAGGCAGGTGCAAAAGAGACTGAAGTGCAAAGCGCAGGATGGCGAGGAGCCCCCGAGCAAATCAGGGAGCCAGAGTGTGCATGGCCGGAAGGTGGGTGAGGTTGGCTGGAGCTGGGGCTATGGGGTCATGGTTGTGAGGCTGGGGGTGAGGCGGGAGCTCTGCTGGGCTAGGACAGCTGAGTGCACGGGGCTTTCTACCCATGCTCTTTGGCGTTGTCTTGCAGTGGATTCACGTCTGAAACATCTGGGTCTGTACGTAACAGAACAAAATGGATCTGGGGTGTCAAAAATGCCGGAGGGCACCAGCATTATGAGTGGGGGTGGTCTTTTGTCCCTCCTCCTTTGCTCCTCCAGCACTGTTAGTCACAAGCTCAAGCTTCAGTCTGTGTCCTCCATTCGCAGTGGCGAAAACACCACGACAATCTGCACGAGCTCAGCAAGCGAGAGGGCCGAAGTGGCCTGGGATCAGTGAGTGATCACAACAGCCTCAGGGTAAAGCGTAAGCGCAGGAGGCCGACGAAGACAGAGTTCCCTTCTCCCGAGCACCGTGGGGACAGCCACGAGGAAGGTACTGCTGTCAAAGGCGGTGTGTTCTCACGGGGTCGGGTTGTGGCAGTTTGGGTTGTGCTAATGCTGTGGGGCCGAGCTGTTGTTGTCCTGAAGCTGAATGGCCTCTGAAGCTGGTGGCTTCCCACTGCAAACTGGGATCCTAACAGAGCTTTCCAGGCCAGCAGATGTGTGAGCAGAGATCTGTGACGTACTTCTCAAAGGGTGGTTTTCCCCGCAGGTTACCTTGAGAAGAAGCCCAAGAACAACTTCCGTGACTTCATCCCAGTGGTGCTGAGCAGTCGGACGCGCAGCCAGTCGGGTGAGTTGGTGCCAAGCACTGGGATAGCCCTGCCAGGAGAACTGGGTGCTTCACCTCATGGGTGGACTATGAGCTTTTCCCTCTTCACGTGGCTCTGTGCCCGTCTTCTGTCCTGCCTGGCGGGGATTTTCCTGTAGATGGCCTTGCCTTTTTTGACACTTGTTTCCACTTTTGTGCAGGAAGCGTTGCTGGCTCTTCTGCTAGCGTGATGGGAGAATGTGATGTGACCAGTCAGGATATTTTACCTTTGCTGGAGGAGGATGAGGAAGAAGAGGAGGAGGAAGAGGAGGAAGAGATATCCTTGAAACGTCGCAAGCTGCGGAAATCCCACCAGGCATCGCGTTATCACAGCCACAGGGCCAGGGACAGGTCTGTGTCTGAGAGGAGCAGCTGTCATGCGAGGAGGAGCCGGGAGCTGCCCTGGAGAGTGGATGCACCCAGGCAGCTGTGGGAGCCCAACGAGGAGGAGGAGGATGACAGCCACATCAAAAGAAAGAAAAGGAGACGACAGAAAAGCCGGAGATACCAGACTGGGGAATATCTGACCGAAAGGGAGGAAGAGCGGGTGGGCTTCCCTCACAGGAGGCGAAAATCCAAAGCAGGTATGACAGGTATGGGCTGGGAAGGGATTTCTGGAACCAGGTCAGGGCCCAAGGCTTTCAGTTTTATTCCCTCTAAAGGATGATGGGGTTTTGTCACTGCAGTAGGGACAGTGATCTTGATGTCCGCAGTCTGGGCTGCTCCGCAGATCAGCCAGGCTTTCTGCAGTTCATTTATGGGCCTCGTGGCCGTGAGTTTGATTCAATCCTTTCTGGTCCCGCTGATGGCAACTGCCTCCACCACCTCCGGGTGGCAGCAAAGCCCTGAAGTTCCCCCCTTGCTGTGCAGAGCACTTCTTCCTTCCGTGTGTTTTTTAACTGCTCTCTTACTCATTTCATCCAGTGCCCCTAAGTCTTGCTCGACAGGATGGAGTGAACAAGGTTCCTCTATTCAGCTGGTGCACCCTTTTGTGGGTTTGTTGTTGTTTTTTTGCAAGCTTCAGCCACGTCCTTTCAACCATCTCCTCACCAGCCCTTAGTGTCCTTGCTATGGGGTGTTGCTATTTCAGTGAAGCAGAGTGCATGTCCTTGTGTGGTGTGTTGGGTTCTGCAGCTCTGTGTAACGAAAGCAAGAAAGGCTTGGATTTCCCCCGAGGCATCCTGGTGCTTCCCACCTGTCTGCAAGTCAAACTGCAACTTTAAAGTGCAACTTAAGTTAAGGGGAAGGCATGAGAGGGTGAGGCAGGGTCTGCTTTTGTAGGCAGCAGAGTGACTGTTCACGGGTGCCTGGATGTCCTGTCTGTCCAGAGGGTATCCCACAGGGGTCCCACTTGGCCCTGGAGATAGGAGGGGATGCACCGTATGGCAGCACACAGTTAGCAGGCCACTGGGAAGCAGGCTGGGTTCCTTGACTGTTAGAGCTAATGAGAAACCCCAGTGAGTCATGTGGAAATCCCAGAGCTCGGTAGGCTTGGTCTTTCCAGCCCATGCTGTTGTATTTCATGTGCCCACGCTGAGTCCATCCACGATGGAGAAGATTTGCATATTCATTGCATGTGACTCTCTACCACGGGTCTGTGTTTCTGGGTGTGCAGCCAGCAGGGAGCTGAGGTTTGGTTTGACTGGTGGCAAAGGTGTCCTGTACCTACGGAATTTCCTCATTCCCATTTCTCCCGCAGATTTTAGGTACCGAAAGCAGAAGGAGTCAGCGCAGGGTAAAAGCACAGAGCTAAGGCTGAGGAGCAGGCTTTCCCCATCCCCCCGGAAATCTCAAGGACGCCCAGACTTTCGGAACGGCTTCTTCTTGGAGCACTCAGACAGCTCTCCTGTCCAGGAAGAGCTGGAGAAACCATCAGGAAAACGCAAATGTAAAACCAAACACCTGGCAGGGATCTGCGATGAGGGAAAGGTATGGCTTGGACAGACAAGGGGAAAGTGGGTGGGGAGAAATGAGGGTGGCTCCCATCACGTCAGTAAGCCAGGTCAGTGTGTGCCAAGGTTGTCCTGCTTTTTTCTCCAGGTGAAAGGACGCTGGAGCCAGCCCAAAACGCACTCTCCGAAGAAGCCCCAGGACTCGTGGCCTCTCTGTAAATCCCATCGTGTCAGCCCAGGGAGCTCCCCTGAGTTGCCTACAGCCCAGCACATTCCTCCTGAGGCACGACGGCTGATAGTGAACAAAAATGCAGGGGAGACCCTCCTGCAGCGAGCAGCTCGCCTGGGCTACAAGGTGAGCCTCGGTGCTGCTGCCCGCCTCGTGTCCCGTGCTGCCTTGCTTTGGTCTGTGTGTGACCAAGCCTGCCACGCTCTTGTTTCTGTAGGACGTGGTGCTCTATTGCCTGCAGAAAAAGAGCAGCGATGTGAACCATCGTGACAACGCTGGCTACACAGCTCTGCACGAGGCCTGTGCGCGAGGCTGGATCGACATCCTGCACATCCTGCTGGAGCACGGCGCCAACGTGAACTGCAGCGCGCAGGATGGCACGAGGCAAGCCAGGAACACGGGGCACTGAGCAGGGCTTGTGTAGTGGAAATGCTGATTCAGGGCCTGAGGCAGTGATGGAGCAGCTGGTGGGAAGGCAGGGCCAACCCAGGGGAGCTCAGGTGCACGCAATGTACTGAGTGATGGAAGGGATGGAGTCAGGATCCACCCCTGCACAGCCCTCATTTAAGGGTTGGCAGTGGAGGTGAGGGCATCTCTTGCTGGAGATCCCTGCCTACCTGAGCCCTTCCAAATGTAAGCAGCTCTTTTCCTTTATTTCTGCATCTATGGCTGCTGCGTTTGGGCTCGTTCTCATTTGCTTTAGCCAAAGACTTTGCCACCCTGCTATTATCATCCCATTGTAGCATTACAGTGTGCTTTTTGGGAAGAGCTGGTGATCATCACTAGATCTGTCTTATCCCAGAACAGATCCTTTGCTATGCCCTCTTTCCCACTCTCTGCTAACACTCCTATCCTTACAGGCCTGTCCATGATGCCGTAGCCAATGACAACCTGGAAACCATGTGGCTTCTACTCTCCTATGGTGCTGATCCCACTCTGGCCACTTACTCCGGGCAGACAGCTGTGAAGCTTGCCACCAGCGACGTGATGAAGCGCTTCCTCTGTGGTGGGTGCCTGGGGGTGGCTGCATTTCCATCCTTCCTGTGTGGCAGCACACAGGACCACGGGTCCAGGTGTCAGAGGGTTTAAAAGTGCCTGAGCAGCCAATGACTAAGTGATTTTTAGCTCTGTCCTGTGTGTTTTTTGTTTGTTTTTTACTACCCAGTGTCTCTAGACTAGCATAACACTTTCCAGTTAAGATTCAAGTATCTTTCTGTTCTCTACTGTACAGGCAGTGCTTTGGTCACATACCTGAAGTCAGCGTAGTGCAGGAGGGTTGGAGACTCTGTTCAGCAGCATCACTTTCTGGTCCTACTGCATAACCCCAAAAGATATACTTTTGTTGCCACACAATGACGCCATCTGCTCTAAAATGGCTCTACCTATGGGGAAGGGCCATCTCTGATGACTGGCTGAAAGTGAAGCGTGCCCACTTTCTGTACTGTTTAAGTAGAAATGAGATAAGTGTCCTGGCTTTTACATAACAGTGAGGCAAAGACAATTAGAGGAGATGGTGGTTCCCAGGTAGATATGAGACAGAAAATCTCCTATTTCTGAAAAGTCTTATTTGCCACTTATCTGTCAGTGCTCCTGCAGGCTTAACTGTACATGCACCTGTTCTGGATGCAGTCTTGGGTGCAAGAAGACCCTAAGAACCTTGCTTTCCAACCCACATCAGTTGTTTTTCCCCACTGGATTCTATTTCATGTTTTCAGGCCAGAGCCGTGCTGCCTTCTGAGTGAGGGTACCCTTCTTGCAAGTAGGTTGTGGTTCAGATTCTGCCGTAATGCCTAACGTTACAGCAGAGAAAAAGAGCAGCAGAGATGGCATGGCTTACTCAGGATCGATGGATATGTATGCCAGGACTGTGGTGTGGCCAGGAGATAAGCATTAACCCTCAATTCTTCCTCTTCAGATTACCTTTCGGATCTCCAGGGGCGCAGTGACGGAGATCCTCGAACAGCGTGGGACTTCTACAGCAGCTCTGTACTTGGTGAGTGCAGCCAACCTGATTTCACTGACAGCAGCAGAGCAGGAGAAGTGTGTCTGTGAGATGTAACACATCATTCTCTCAGTTCTGTCAGCTTCCCTTCCAAGTCACATCTTAGATATCTTGCCACAGTGCTCCATACTGAGAGTTCCCACTGCTCCTGAAAGGGACTTTTTCTTTGATAAGATGCATTTTTGGATCCTTCTGGACTGTTGTCCACGTGCTTTGATGGACACAACTTCAGGACAGTGTGATCAGAGGGCTGGGGCAGCTATCCTATGAGGACAGGTTGTTGAAACAGTTGGGGTCCTTCAACTTGGAGAAGAGAAGGCTCCGGGGGGCTCTTATTGCAGCCTTCCAGTATCTAAAGGGGCTTTCAGAGGTTCAGTTCTTCCAAGTGTCCCTTCCCATTACATGTCACTGAGGGTGGAGGAGAGACCCTAGACCACTGCTCAATCCGTTTCTATTCTTCAAGGCAGGAAAGCTGTCCACAGTTTCCCTTAGGTCTGCGCATTCCTTGGGGCCAAAAGATAATGAGAAAAATGAGAGTGTGAGATCTCTAAGGTCTGGGTATGGTAAACTCATCAGCCTGATGCCCTTCGTGCTCATGTAGCTCTAGAAACAAAGTGCCACTCCAGGGTTTCTTCTGCATTTGGGACTATAATCAGGACTGCTGTGCCTGATTATCTCTGCCTTACATGGGATAGGATGTCCTTGTTTGTGAGTAGCTCTCACTTGGCTAACAGACAGGGCTGAGATGTTGGACCATATTTAGTCCACGTTGAATGCGTTTAATTCTCTTTTTCCTGGGTTGCACAAGAAATGGGATTTTTTTTTTCCAGCCATGGTATTTCAGCTTTGCCCAGCAGTGATCTCAGACCAATATTCACATCCCTTATTTTTGTCCCTTTCTACAGTAACTCTTGAAGATTTAAGCAGCCTGTTTGAACGCACGCCTCCTGTCACCTGCTGTTGTTTCCCTATTAACATTCTTGCTTAGTGCAGTGCATGGATTTTTCTTGGGCAGCACACTTTAAGATATATATATATATATATATATATTTTTAATTATTATTATTTTTTTTTTCAGCCTTTTCTTCTGTGCGTTGTGGTGTTGAGTTTTTTTTTATTATTCTTTTATTTTGCACAAATGGTTTATTTGCTTCTCAGCACATTTAGTCTGCTTTTCTCTATGGAATCTTATCTCTATTATATTCTGGAAGCTTTTGGAGACATATGAACTCAGCAGAATAAAAACAAGCCCAAGGTTTCTGCAAGCCAAAAATCTATGGGGTGATCCTCCGCAGTCATGCTTGTTGTTGTTCTGTTGTTTTTGTGCTCAGATCTGCTGTGCAGTTGGGTAGCACAGCCTGGCAGCCCATATTTAGACACAGTTCCTGGCACACACCTCAGTAACCTGCTGGCGTTGTTGAGAGTGGGATCTGGGTGGTCAGCAAGGAGAGAGCAGTGCCTTCCTTCATGGGATCTGTCCAGATGAAGCATCTCCTCCATTCTTCTCAAGTGGTGCAGGTTCTCCCAGGCTGCAAAGGAGTGAGGGCTGAGGGCGTTTTGGTGAGCCTGATTCTAGGGTGAGCTTGATCCCTGAAAGGAGTGCCAAGTGGATGTGTCTCATTTTGCAGGCAGTGCTTTGTCTCACGTGGGGATCAGTGTCATCCTTCTCTCCGTGTAAGACTTTTCCTACCCTGTCTGCTCACCAAGGGGAGTTTTCAGGCAGCCCTCTGTGCAGAGCAGCTCTGCACTCGCTCTGAGTTTCTCGGAGATGAGGGGCTGCTGGAAGGAGAGCAGGAGGATGCTGGGACTCAGCAGCTGAATTCATTGTGATGTTGTGGGAATGTGCACATGGGACTGCAGTGGCAGCAGTCTGGTTGGGCAGAGCTGCTCCCCGTGGGATGACGGAGTGAAAGTGTGAGCAACACCAACATCTGTTTTTCTTGTTGCAGAGGGAAAAGACAGCATTGGATGCGATCTTCTGCTCAACCCTCCAGGGAGTTCAGACCAGGAGGAAGAGGAACAGGAACCTGACAACTTCATGTTTGAGTTCTCAGACAAGCCACTGCTGCCCAGCTACAACCTCCAAGTGTCTGTATCTCGGGGGTGGGTATCTTCTCCTGGAATGGAGAGCGTTTGAATGACATTGATGCTACATTGGAGGGGTAGGGTGGGAGGTGCTCGTGAGCCTGGAGGTTGCCCTTCAGGTTGGAGTTAATACGAAATGTTCTTGTATTGAAAAAGCATGCATGCTTGAGGAACTCTGGAGAGCCCAAAGTGACTGCTGGCCAAGGAGACAGGCAGGACAGCGTTTCACGTGTGTTACATTTTTGCCCTGTACATTTCAAATCACTTTCCCAGGGGAGAAAAACACCATCATCTTTATTCTGAAGGTAGAGGCACAGGGCCATGGCTGTAGGGCAGCTGCTGATGGGGCACTTCTTGTGGCTCTCTCTCATACCTCCTCATGATGAAGCACAACATACTTACTTTTAGAAAAATGTTGAGGATAGAAACCACTCTTGCTAAGCCCCACATCAGTGAAGCACGTGGAAGACACCAAGGTGTGATTTGATTCTCAGAGGTCCGTCCCTGAGGCGGTCATCTTGGGAAAGAAATCAGAGTGGGATTTATTTGGCCGTGGGCAGGAAGGGAGCGTTGGGCTGAGATGAACCACCCGGCGCAGCCCTGCAGTGACTGCGGTGCCGGGGGACCGGCTTAGGTTGGCTCTCCTGTGGCGTAGATGTGCTTTGAGAAGCCCCAGCCTGGGATTCGTTGGCAGCTAAAAGCCCTGCTGTGATTGCTGCTGGCTGGGAACGCTGCTGCTGCGTTCCCTCATGCGTGACCTTGCTGTCCTCGCAGGCCCTGCAACTGGTTCCTCTTCTCCGACGTGCTGAAGCGGCTGAAGCTGTCCTCCCGCATCTTCCAGGCCCGCTTCCCACACTTTGAGATTGCCACGTTGCCCAGGGCTGAGTTCCAACGCCAGGTGGCCCTCAGCCAGGTGCTGGCCCAGGACGAGGTGCAGGAGAGCCCCGAGCCGGCGCAGGGTGCTGCAGAGACAGTGGAGCTGGTGCACTATGAGCCCGAGCTGCTGCAGCTGCTGGGCTCTGCGGTGGAATACGAGGCGTGGAGCAGCTGACGGGGGCAGATCGCTCCCTGCATCGTGAGGCAATAATAAGGACCAATGGGAAGCAGCCCTCTTCGAGCCAGCGGCAAGGACCTGAGGCTTCGGCCAGCTGATCTCCTCCCGGCGGTGCCTCGGTGCTGGCTGGGGGGAGAGGACGCTGCCTCCAAGGACTTCCTGGGGTTTCTTTGTGACGAGCAGCAGCGGTCGCGGCTCTGGCAGCCCCATCCAGCAGCGGCAGAGGGAGGCGGACCCTCTCTGTGGGGCGTTGCGGGGCAGCGATCGGCTCAAGTTCTGCTGCAGCGTGGGGCAGTGGGTGCCACCGCCCGTCCCCGCCTGACCCCGTGGAACTGCACCTCTCTGTCTGCCCTCCACCCCACCCCCGATGTCTTCCATAGTATTTATTTAATTAGTATTTAATTTGTTACGTTTCCTTTTGTTTTTGCAGTCTGTATCACTGTGATTATGTGAGCTCCGGGCTATGGGACGAGGGCTTCCTCCGGCCCCTCTCCAGCACTCCCCAGGGCCTGCGCTCCCCTGGAGCACCACCCCGAGCTGCAGAACTGGGGTCTGTGGCTCTGGCACCTCGGCTGAGAGCCTGGGGACGGTCCCACCTCTTAGCATTGGAGCTGGCTTCTGCTGAAGGCGCTCTCGCCCGCTCTGCTCCATCCTCACCAGGCTCCTTCCTGTGTTTCGGTCACACTGCTGCTCCCCGCCCCCCAGCAGCTGTCACAGAGGCAGCCCACACTTCCAGCAGCTCAGCCCGGCTGGGGTCTCTCCCCTCTTGCCCTGCACGGTGTCTGCTCAGCCTTTCCCCCTCCTGTGTCGTTGGGAGCAGTTCTACCGGGGAGAGCAGGCACAGGGCAGGGCTGCTGCGCTCCCGGTAGATGGTACAGTTTTATTGTACAGGTGCTAACAGGACTCTGAGGATGGGACAATCTGTTTTTGTTTCAGGTTGTTTTTTTTTGTTTTTTTTTTTTCCTGTCTCTCCTCTGCTCAGCAGTGGGAGCACTGGGTGTTTGGGTTTTTTTTTTTTTTTTTTTTTTTTTGTGTTGTGTTTCTTCCCAGCCAGGGCAGGTGTACCTTTCCCCCTTGGACTCCCAGCTGCTGGCCTCCCCTCACTGGGGTCTGGCCACTCCTTTTTTAAGCCGAGGATTTTTGCCTTTGGGTGTGTATTCTGGCTGCTCTTTCTGATTTCTGTTTTATTATAAGCAACAGGCTGTGGTGTCAAAAACACTTATGTACAGAAAAAAACCTGCATCAGGCCGCCTGTCTCTTGCCTCCTCTTCTTTGTACGGTGCCCAATGTGCCCAGCAGAGCTGTGGGGCTGCAGTGGAGGGAGGGTCTCCAGCCGCCTCCATCAGCCAGAGCCTGGGGAGGGGGATGTGCTGTTGCTAGTGTGAGGGCTGGGGGAGGTCTCTGTGCCTGCTGTTCTCGGGCCCTGGCTCAGTTCTGGGGGGAGCTGCAGCACTGCAGGAGCTGTGCTGGCATTGGCATGCTGCTGCCAGCAGGATGAGACCCAGGACTGCAGCAGTCCCTCACTAACTTGTGTAGGAATGCAATGTGTGCTGTAGCTCCTCACCTGGGTGAGAGCGGCTGCATTCCCCTCCCTGGGACTTGCCAGGGGCAGGAGGAGGAGGCAGCAACGGCTGCCAGCCAGGCTGCCCTCCCCCTGTGCCCACGTCTGGACAGAGTGGTTTGCCAGCTCCCCTTTCTCATCATCACCCTGTGCCAAAACAAAGAACTCTGAGAGGGAGCGGGTATTTGTGGTGAACAAACCCAGCCTGAAGAAATAACATCTCATTTTCACTTTGGTTTTCTCCTAGCTCTCCATGGGTGCAGATATTGGCCACGTGCTGCCCTTCGTACTTGGCTGAGCCCAGTCTGAAGCTCTGCTGAGAGCAGTTGTTCCCTGGTGCCCCTCCCTGAGGCCTGGAGAAAATAGTGGAGGAGCTCCTAGCTTTCTGAAGACACTGTCAGGCTGGCATCTAAACACACTGCAGGCCCATTCCAATCCCTGTAATAAAAGCCCTGTCTGGGTGTCCCTTCAGCATTAGACCCAGTAAGGTTCTCCATCACTTCTGTCCAGTTGCTGATCAGACTGTAAAACAGGAGACCAAGGGGGGCAGGAATGCCTTAACAATGCAGGACTGTAGAAGAAAAGCCTGGGCTGCACCCCACCTGAGGGGTACAGCACTGCTCACGGCATCATTCATAGGGGAACAACAGAGCAGCAAAGGACAACCTCAAAAATTGAGAGGGTAGATGGCTCTTTTCAGTGCTCCCATCCCAACACCACAGTGAGGTTTCACACTTGCCCCACGTGATACAGTGTGGTGCAAGTATGAGTCAAACGGGACAAATCAACAGCAGCACTGAAGTTTTTAGGATCCCTGACTCAAATCACAGACAGAAGGAGGGGAAGTGAGCTGGAGGGTCTTCAGGCAGCCTTATTGTAGCAGGTTGTAACTGTTAGCTGCTCCATGGACTATTTCATCCCATCAGGGCAGAATTTGTTACCACGAGCACAGCCCTCCACCCAGTCAGGACAGAAAGCTCACCAGCCAGACAGTGCTGTGAGAAAACAAACACCTCTGCAGACTTCTCTGGTGTTGATAAGAAGGAAAAACTAACAGCAGCACACCTCACATACTGCCCTTTCAAAACCAGCAATGCCCAAGTGCAGGAAGGAGGCACTTAACTTAGAAGAACCTGATTTTATTGGTGAAATATTAGAACTCTAGGTGATGGGAAATATTCACAAGTGCTCAAAGCAAGTTCTCCAGACTGAAGGGACAAACGTAGCCCTACTCACTCCTATTGCAGTGATTCTGGAGTTTAGTCTTCATGGATGTTGAAAAGCTTTGCTACTTCATTGAGATCAGCGTGCTCCTCCCCATCTTTGATGATCTGAAAGAAGAAAACATGCATTAAAACTTGCACATCCTATAAACGATACTGTGAGATGCATTGAGCCCTGGGGTACCCTGCCTGTAACTGCCCCCAAACAGACTTTACATCACTGATCCCCACCCTCTGGCTTTGACCCTTCAGCCACTTTGAAGTACACCTCACTGCTCACCCAGCCCCGGCTGCATCAGTTTGTTTGCGAGGAGAGGTCCACTGTCATAACTCTTAATCAAGTCCAGAAAGACAACATCCACTGCTCTCCTCTCATTTATCATGCTGGTAATTTCATGCTAGAATAATATCTGCCTTTATGTATCCTCATTATCTATTGGTAGATTGATTTTTCCACAAGAAAGTCCTGGATCTAAGCAAGCTGAATGCCACGGCCCCACTGGTTCAGCATACTCGTCCTCTACTGACCTTTCGAGCAATAGGCATCCTGTTGAAGATGTTCCATAATACAATTCCTACCACCACTTTATCCCTGAGGTAGAAAATGACACCTTTGCCATAATCTTCTCCTTCTTTTGGAACTTGAGGCGTTGGTGAAGAGCTTGGAGAAATGGGAACTTCTGCGGCTTCTGCTTCTGTTTCACTTTCTGATCGAATACCTGTCCCTAAGGCAGAGATGGGAGATATCAAACATCCAGTGCAAAAAAAAGGAGGAGCTCTCTGTGCTGGGGAAAGCAGGACAGAAAGATGGCTTCTGTAAAAGATCTAGGTGTGCTTTCTTTTGAGTTGTGTCCAGCAAAAGCTTCTGTAACACAATAAAGAAGCAATCCTAACACAAAGCACAACTGACAGCTCCCAGCTTCCATTACCAAATACACCACAGAATCACAGGATGGTTTGGGTTCAAAGAGACCTTCAAAGATCAATTACTTCCAACCCCACACCATAAGAACGGCCATCCAACCCAGCCCTGAGCACCTCCAGGGACGGGGCACACACAGCTTCTCTGGGCAACCCGTGCCAGTATCTCATCACCCCCCAAGGAAAGAGTTTCTTCCTTGTACCTCATCTAAATCTCCCCTCTTAATGTTGAATATGGTAAATAAACTGCATTTTGTCCTAGTGGAACGTTATGTTTTTATCGCATTTTAACATCAAAACCAGCATTTAAAGCTTGGTCTAGAATAGAGCACACAGGTGGATCTCTCATAGAGCTCCACGGTGAGACCAGATCCCCTCTGTGGCCGCACAGAGGCAGCCACAAAAGCCTCCATTCAGGCAGACAGCTCCCAAGGAAGGCCATGAACCCACCTGACTGCTCTGTTGCAGATTTTGGTGTGTCTTTTGCTGTTGCTTTAGCAAAGACCCCTACTGTTGGCAAGGTACTATCAACGAGGCCGATTGCTTCATAGCCCACATCAGGACCCAGATCGCTCCTAGGAATTAACAACAACAACAACAAAGCTCATTTGTAGGAACAGCATCACAAACACACAGCAATTCCAAATCCTAATGACACTGTTGTGTAAGGAGGAATCAAGACAGTGCGTTCATTTCAGAAGAAACCAGTTTAACGAACAGAAACTCAGAACATGTCAGATTTCTCCCTTGAAGGAAGCCAGGCTGCTTCCATGAGCTGTGTGTACCCTGACCCTTTAGGAAGTTACACACCTAAGCTCAGGTCCCAGTTGAGAACATCAGGACATAATCAGTAGGTACACAATTAGTAGGTACTGGCAGAAATCTTCTGTGCTGTTCAGTGAGTGCCAATGTAGCTTGGAGACAAAGCTGGGGCAGAAGCAAATGCTTCTCTGGGTTCTAGATGAGGCCATCTGATCAAACGTTGTATGGGAACTGCTGAACCAGGGCCTGAACCTCAGATTGACCACCTGAGGAGGGCCATGAGTCAGCCCTGGGAGCACAGGTGAAGACAATTCTGCTACTGGAAGGGATGAAGCCTGGCTGCACCTCTCCTAGACCCCATTTAAGAGCTGACTGGCACTGGGGAAGGATCTCTTTTGGAGATCGCTCCTCTTGGAGTCTTCTCAGCCAGCCCAGGACAAGGGTAAGCTTTCCAGCCATTCTTCTTTAGTTTGATAACCTGTTTAGCCTAACTTTCCTGTGTATTTCTTAATTATAGCATCGGTATATTCATGGATTATACAAATGTCTTGCCCTTCTGAGTTAGAACCACAGAGCTCTGCAGGAACCCTGAACACTGGGAAAAATGTTTAAGGATTTCCTGCTGTTTGGCAGCTTTTTAGCACAGGAAAAGGACATCTAAGTCAGCAAAGGCTGGCAGGCTTTCACTTAACACCTGCCAGCCAAGTTTGAGGCTGCAGCTCACAGCCCCCAGTCTCACAGAGCACCTCAAAGGAAAACACACAGTTAAAAGGTATTTCATATCCTCATTTAACAGCCGAGTAACAAATGCTCTGTGTGCAGAGACACACGATGAGGAGTTGTAAGGAATTTTCTTGGAGGGGATTCTTCCCCAAGGAGCAAAAGCTCTTTTCCCACATTTAAATTTGTGCTAACTCCTGGTACGTTCTGAGCCAGAAGACAAATTTTTGCCCTCTTTTAAAATAATTTAAAAAAAAATACCTTGTTTTCTTCATTCCATACAAATGCTTTCAAAAATAGGCCTGGGTACACTGCTGTGTTGCTACCAAGGCACCAGTGGAGCTAATCAGCAAAGGTTCAACAGAACTGAAACCAACAGATTGTGCTGGAGAGTTCCCAATAATTGTAACAGAAGTTGTGAAGTTCAATGTGCAGATTAACCTGCTTTAAGAAAGGGGCTGCTATTTCTTGCTTCTTGCTTTGTTGAATTATACACAATAGGGCAGAAATTGGATTCTGCAGGGGTAAGAAGTAGCTTATAGAAAGCAGGGCAGTGAAAGCTCACATGTGCTCCAGTTCCCTGAGACTCTGCAAATAAGCTGTACAGGTATTTGCTCTGGATTTATTACAGTCTGAAAACAGGAGCTTTACAAGGTGTATCTTGTCAGAGTTCCTAACAGTATGGTCAAATAAGAAGCTTTACAAGCACTCAGCATTACCAGAACATAGACTGATGCCAGTAGGGCTTTGCAGCTCCCGTCATGTTCTCTCCAGCTAGTCTGCCACTCACAACGGCGTGGTCGTGGTGCTCTACACGTCTTCTACCTAGTTTGATATCATAGAAGCAAGCAGCATCCCCAGCCTTAAAGAGAAATTCATTCAGTGATGACTGAACACAGACATCAAAAGCCCAAATTAACACACAAAAGAGAAGAGGCTCTGGGACAAAGATGGCTGAAAGAAGGAACTGAGTTGTTCTGCCAGCCCCCACTCGTTCACACCTTCTTCCATTTCCCAGGCTATTCCAGTTCTATCTTCTCAACATTTTTCACTGAGCTGCAGAAAATTGAGACAGCATCAGGTATGTGTGTGTTATTTTTTTATTTTTCTCAGAGGAATCAGTCTCAGCTCCCCACCAAAAGGGCTCTTACACAACACAGTAACCCACGCTACCTTTAAGTTACCCCAAGTTCTCTTAAGGAGCACAAATATTCAAAGAAGTGTAGTCATTACCACAGTACCAAAGCGTGCTGTAGTGCATGAACAGGCTCCAAGGCACAACACCTGGTCTCATTACTTGCCATTTTTTTGCACTATTCACCTAATTTAGGTATGCCAGCCCCCAGAATTTAAGGCACTTTGACTGCATTGGTCTAAGCAGCTGGAAGAAAACCCCTTCACATGTACTCACCACCCAGATATTGGAGCGTGCCTGCAGCTCTGCATTCACCCTGAACCCTCCAAAGTCAGAATCCACCTCCAGACCAGCAGACTTTGCTAATTCCACATTAGGCTCCAGCCCAACTGCAGCCACAATGTGATCAGTCTCCACCTGTGGGACAATTTGTAACAATTATTCTGTTTCTCTCAGAGGCCCTGCAAACATTCCCACCCCCAGCATTCAGATTCACCTTTCGGCCATCCTTCAGTTTAATCACCAGTCGATTTCCAGAGACAGAGACAGACTTGACCACAGCATTAGGCATAACATTAACGCCCTCTGGAAACAAAAAGGAAATGTTACTGCTTTCATGAGCTGGGCGGACTTCAGCTGAAGCAGGAGGAGGAGCACTGGAGCACAGCTTCACCTCTTCTGACTTTCTCTGTGGTCCAGTTGCTCAGATATTCAGGCAAGACTTTGCCCATATTGCCGTTCTCTGGAAACAGCTGAATCACCTCCAGGTTTCTGGTTTGTGCTGAAAGGAAAGCAAAGAGCAGATCTGTGCAAAAATTCAGCAGATATGGAATAAAAAAGCAGTTTGTAATGTAAGGCTGCTTGCATTCAATGCCTGTCACTTCTGTAAAGCTGCCAGCTGAAGCAAGCTGCCTGCTGGAGCAAACTTACCTCTTCTTCCCAGAGCACAGGCCAGCTCACTGCCAAGAAAACCACCACCAATAATTGTGATGGACTTGACTTGTCTTGAAATCTTCTCCAGACTTCTGAAGTCCTCAATCTGAAAGAAGATTTATTCCCATTTCAAACAGGAATGGCAGTGGGAAAATTCTGCAATTTCTGCCTTTGAAATAAGAGTAACTCTTTCCTTGACTTAGAATGAGAGACACGTTTCTCCTTCCTCCTCTTCCTCTATTGCATAGAAAGAAAAAGAAAAAAAGGAAAGAAAAAACCAAAGCCTCTGGCTTCCTATTGTTTGCTGACAGGGAAAAACTTGCACAATCTCAGCATTTCCTCCCACGTGTCAAGAGGAAATTGCAATGAAATTTCCAGATGCAAATGATCTACAGCACACACAGTGCTGTAAGAACACCTCGTCTCCCTTCATGTCTTTTACACATCCCTTACACAGCTGAACAGATCGCACCAGACCTGACAGTGACCAGACCAGGGCAGGGCAGAACATTTCCACAGGGCTCTTTATTCTTGATTCGTTCCCTGAACCAGACTAAGGAAGAAACTCCCTGTCTGTTGTAAACCCCACAATTTCAAGTAATGTGGAGCTTGTCAACAAAAAGCATCTCTCCAATGAAAACGAGGAGTCCACCAACTAACTTGAATTCTTTCATCCTGTGCCTTAGGGGAAAATGGATGAAGGTGAAGAAATGCCATGAAAAAGACACGGACACCAGAGTATCAGCAAACTACCTAAGCTAATCCAAAAGCTAACACAAACACTCAGCTAAAACTTCAGCGTATGACAGGAATGTCTCAGGCAAAGGGGGAGAGCAATGTCAGACTTTATGCTGTTCACCTGCTCAGGGAAAAGAATAAGTAGCAAATGGATCCCCGGTTACCAGCCGAGGGGAGCTGGCAGCCAAGGCAAAGGCTGTCCTGGACCCAAAGCAGAAGAGCTAACAAGATGAAAATGCTGGTAGTGTCTCTGATGACTTCAGCCTCAGCCCAGTGCCTGTGGATTACCTTTCGGAACAGCGTCAGCCGTTGTTGTACATCT
This sequence comes from Meleagris gallopavo, assembly GCF_905368555.1. Classification (NCBI taxonomy): domain Eukaryota; kingdom Metazoa; phylum Chordata; class Aves; order Galliformes; family Phasianidae; genus Meleagris; species Meleagris gallopavo. The sequence goes on along the minus strand of NC_139412.1, from coordinate 1,521,262 downwards.
TTTCCTGCCCTTTCGATGGCGGGCAGGTTCCTTGGGGAACCACCTGAGGACAGGGTGGAAGGGAGGGGAGGGAAGACAGGGAGAGAGAAATACTAATGACTGCTGGCCGTGTCAGCAACGCAGAGCTATCACCCATCTGGACTGCACTTTTAAAGCTGTTACGATACGCTCTATTCTCTGTTGCCCTCTGGTTTTCACCATGGAAGATTTTCTGTGCAAGCACTGTATGATTCTGCAGTCAGAATTAAAACAAGCAAACAAAAACACCCCCCCCAAACAACCTAACGCCATACACCTTGCTCCACTGACTGCAGAAAGTCAGTTCCATATTAACTACACAAGGATGTAGGGCTAGAAGCTGAAGCAGTGCTCTGCCAAGGTGTATGGGGCTGCTGGATCACGGCCTGAGCCTCTGACTGATCACCTGAGGTGAGCACTGAGTCAGCCACGGGAGCACAGGTGCAGGCAATTCGCCTGTGCTGCTGGAAGGGGTGGAGCCTGGCTGCACGTCTCTCCAAGACCCATTTAAGAGCTGACTGCCAGCAGGAAAAGATCTCTTCTGGGGATCCCTCCTCTGGAGTTTTGCAGTGAGCCCAGGACAAAGGTAAGCTTTCTATTCTCTTTTTGTTATTACAATCTCCTTTGCCAGACTCTTTTATTTATTTCATAATTATAACATCTTTATACTCATTGACTATACGCAAGGTAGGAGCTGGGTATTCTTCTTGCTACTACTAAAGGCAGGATTTTAAGACACCTGACTGCAGAGGAGTGCCTTTACCCAGCTGTTAGGGCAGTCACCTTTTCCTCCTTCCCTGCTGATTCTGACAGAGTAAAACTCTGAGCATCCCAGAGAAGCTGGCTCACATAAAGCAAGTGAAAAACCCAATGCCACATTTGTCTGTATTCCTGCCCCTCGTGTGACTGCTCTGCCACGTGGCAGAGGCTGGTCAGTTAATGCCACTAAAATCAAAAGCCTGACACAATACAAAGAACAGGAGGAGATAAAAACAGAAGTCTTACCAGTTGCAATTAGACATTTATCATAGGATATCTGGGTACCATCATTGAGTTTCACAGTGTTGCCTCTCACATCCATATGCACAACCTGCAAAAAAAACCAAGCAGGGGAGCTCAGGCTTCCACTCACTGTAGGCACATCTACTTGAGTCAGATTGCACAGACTACCAAATAGAGAAGAATACTTGGAAGCAACACTTTCACACCTTTGAATTGCTCTGTAATTTTCAGTGAAAGGGGAACTGAAAATAGGAATTCAGAGTTTCTTTTGGTAGCAACGACAGATTACACTGATCATCCCAGGATACGAATCTAAGAAACAATTCTGCAGTAAGAAGACTAAATTCTTTATTTTAGCAAGATACAGAGAACTGAGGAAACTGTATTTTCCACCTTTCTGCTGCCTCTGTACTCTGCTCTTACTTATGCTGTAAGTACTTAGATGACATTCTACTCACCTCACCTTCCAACTTGCATGCAGCTTAGTTCTCATTTTGCTACAGTCTCTAAGCTCTACGTATTCTTATCCCACGCACAAACTGTCATCTTACCTTTAGCTACTACTCCTCATAGCTTCTGCTTTCAAGCTTCACACATGCTGTCCTTAATATTAGGATAGTCCCTGATTCACTGTATACACGTTTCTGAAAATTTTCCACATTCTTCTCCTCAGCCAACCTCCACAACACCATCTACAGCTGTTTATTCTCAGCTCAGACACGGGCTCTGCTTGGGAAGAACTGTATGACATTAGATTGACAGCTAGTGATGTAGTACTCACCTTCTTGCCACTGAGAACTGCTACTCCACCATTTTCTACAAAAGGCAAATCACGAGCGTGCACGTAGAATGATGGTGGCTGGAAATATATACTGGGAAAAGATCAATTAGCAGATGTGTTCCAGTTACTCTTAGATACCAGCTATACAGAAACTGCCAATGACATGAAAGCAACTGTGTGCAACCATAACAAACTTCAGAAATAGCAAAGAACTAGCTGCTGCACACTGTTAAATTCAAGTGTTTAGATCAGGAAGAGTTAAGACCACAAATATCAGAGGGATCCAATGGGATTCAGGGTTCCAGGAGCTCTGTTCTGAACAGCAAGGCTCTATGCTCACCTCTACTGTTAACTTATTTCACAAGATTTCTCCTGTTAGTGGCATACTGTAGCAAAAATGCTGACTCGCAGCTTGAAGCAGTAATTGAGCACCTGGTGGGAAGGCAGGGCCAGCCCAGGGGAGCTCAGGTGCACACAATGTACTGAGTGATGGAAGAGATGGAGCCAGGATCCCCCTTCCCAGTCATTATTTAAGGGTTGGCAGTGGAGGTGAGGCCATTGTGCTGGAGATCCCTGCATACTGGAGGCCTTCTATAGGTGAGCAAGTTTTTTCCTTGGTTTCTACACTGCTGCACTTGGGTTTATCCTCACTTGCTTTGGTCAAACACTTTGCCACTCTGCTATTATTACTATACTTGCCACCACGTTATAGCATGACACATACATTTAAGGGAATCAGAATTCTCAAGTTCAATTTAATATTGAGTTAACTCATACTAAGCTGCACTCTTCTTGGCAACTATCACACCTTTCAGCTTGATCTTTGTTGCTTGACTGACAAATCTGTAACATCTCTGCAAAGCCACACTCCACAAGTCTGCAGCCTTTTGGACTCCACAAAGCAGCCATCTGGCCCACAGCAAACAACACACAGATTCTGCCTGTAGCATGCAATGCTCTGCTCCTTTTTGGATCAGTCAGCCAACAACACATGGATACACACACACAGGGCCTTCATCGCAAACACAGCGCTACTCAGCATCCACAAACTGCCTTCTGAACACTTCACAGCTCCCCAGTGGCTCTCTCACAAGAATACTTTGATCATCATAAACTTTTCCACAGGCTCTCTTCTTTGTCTTTACTGCCCAAGTGACACGTACCTCCTTTCTTTGCCATTCCACTGTTTGAACCGCAGAGTCTCTGTTACGTGAGGATCATCTGAAAACCACAGCTCTTTGGAGAGAGGTGGGCGCATGTAGGGCAGTGCAGGATCTTCAGACACAATCAGTACCTTTAAACAAGCAGTCATCAAACACATCAGCTACACCAATGCTGGCAAACATCAAAGCATTGCATAGGCAAAGCAAGAATCTACTCAGCCATCCACGTGAATCTTCTCTAGGACATCCCTTACCCGGGCACCGGGGTCCCGAGCCCGAATGGATCGGGCAGCAGCAAAAGCAGCAGTTCCTCCACCAATGAGCAGGAAAGGAACGTGAGATGGGACCTCAGGGCGAGCTGCTGGAGCTGCAGGAAACAGATCAGACAGCTGACTGCAAATACAGCACAGAAAACTGTCCACATGCAAAGAACAGTGTGTCACCAGAGCCTTTTCACATACAGACCTCCTTTGGCAGACAGCACTCCACACTCTCCTCCCTTCCCTTCTATCTCACTGTATTTCCTAAGAACCTACTTCTCTTGAGGCCTGCTTCCCGCACAGCTCATAGTGCCACATTTCAGCAAATTTGCTTTCTCTAAGCTAGATCTGCACGCTCGTGACCATCAGTGAGTGACCTGTGGTCCATATACAGTCTGCAAGAAATTACCAAGAGCTTTGCTACTTTGTCCTCATTTCTCCCTCTGTGATACTCCTTAAATGGAACAGGGACGTGGCACAGCACTGAGGATTTTGTGCTGGGAACTGCACTGCTCCTTTGCCAGGCTGGGAACAGGTGATAGCCCAAAGCAGAGCCTCTCCTCCTTTTACCACTGTGTTTTCAGGCAGGCTCCGTTCGATTTGCTTTGCATGCCTCAACTTAGCAGCTCACGAAAAACAGCTCCAAACCCAGAACTGCAGGCAAGTACCCACCAGAAGGAGATGATTCCTTTTCTTGGGACCGTGTTGTTACTGTTGTGACACGGCTGGTGAATCTCTCCTTGTTTTCCCTCAATGTTTTGTATACCTGGAGAAAGACAAGAAGACACCTTGTATGTGTTACAGCATCAAGGCATCATTCTGCTTCTACTCCCCATAAGCTTCTGTCTATCCTACTTGCTCAGAAAATGCATCTGCTTTCAATTAAAGCAAACAAACCCAGATATACCTGAGTTTAAAAAGCACCTGTGGATGTACCCATAGTTTTCTGAGTGCATTCCTCTTACAGCTACCTGTCCTACTTATGATAGGATGGGACTCAGCAGGCTGATTGCTTTCCATGAGCAAGCAGTGAAGTTTTCTGCATATATTTGGTCCTTGAGCTGCAGAACCGATTGTCTGATTGAACAGAAGTGAATTATTTTGAGGAGCTGACATCTTTTATTCCCTAGACGTTGTGCATTTTACCCATGATCAAGTATTTTAGAACATTACAAAGATACGAAGAAGAATGAAGGGATTTAATGCAGGGCGTGGAAAAGAACTGAGACAGACAGAAGCATATCCAGGGAACAGAAGCAATGTCAAAACCAGCAGAAAAGGAGAACTCATTACCAAAAATAATTAAGGTAAAGATGGTACCCTCCCTCCACCTTCCCCAATAAAAGCACACTTATTTAAGCATCTTACATAAGCTCCTGCCCCAGTGACTGTTCCTCCCACAATTAAGTACAGCAGTAAGTTGCTGCCAGCTTTGCCAGGAACACCTGAAGATGTCAGTGCTCTCGAAGGGTACCTCAGGTGATGGCACTGCAAAACTGCAGGGGAAGACAAGCAATGAGAGAACAGAGGGAGAAGTGCTGAGTGTTAAGGACTCCCAATTACACAGAGCCTGAGAGGAGGATAATATGTTTTCAGTTAACTTGTTTGTCAAAAAAAAACAAAAAAACCAACACTGAAAAAGCAAAAGGAACCCCACTGCTCAGAGGAGCAGACATTAACATTTAGCAACCCAGAATATTAGTCTCAATTATTTATGCCACCTTCTACATTCAAAATTAATAGTTCATTTGAGCTTGACCTTTTAATTTCTAGTGTGGGCTGGGCAGGGAGAGGAGGCACTGGGAGCACGCAATTCTCTCAGAGACAATTTAATATATAATGTTTTCTTTATTAGTAGTATCAAACTTTTTTTTTTTCTACCAAGATTTTCAGCAGACAGCGAGTGAAATATAAACTAAAAGCAAACAAAGATTTTAGCATCAAGTCACACCTCCCCAGGCTTCTGGCCCTTCTCTAAAGCTTTAGCACATCTTTCTCCAGGTTGACTGCCAATTGCAATGGATGCCCACACCATTACACAGCAGTTCTACTTCACAAAGAAGCTTTTCATGTTCAGAAATGAATCTTCCGGATGACAGATAAGAGCTCCTTCCCCAAACGTCTGACAGGAGAGCTCTCGCTCTGCCAGCTGCCCTCCTGCTCACACATCTTCTAATGCTGAGAAACCCACAAGGGCAAAACCAGAAGCCTTTGCCCCCAGGCAGAGCACGGAGAGCCACTTGTCTGCTCATCTGCATGGGGACATTCCAGCACTACGAGGTGACCCAGCAGCACAGCTTCTTAGACGAGAACAAGACTGGCAATACGAAATCATGCTTTGAAACTTACAGAGCAAATCGTTTCTGAAGCTGAGTAAATAAGCTGCTTGTTTACAAAGCCCAGTATACCACATCTGAGCGACTGCAGTGAATTATTCTGCCAAACCAAGCGGCTCCAAGCCCGCTGCAGGCTGCTGCGGGTACCAAATATGCACGCAAGATCAAAACGTAATTAAAGAAATTAACAAGAATGGCCACAGGGAAGAGGCACAGAGCGCTCCCTGCCCCGCCCCAGGGCTCCAACACCCGCACGGGGCAGCCGGCTGCCGTGCTTACGGCTGCGAAGAGTCCCTGCCAGCGGAGGAGGCTCCGCTGATGCCCGTTATGGAAAGCGAAGCGTCCAAGGGCAGCGCGGCCGTCCCGAAGCCAAGGAGCGGCGGGGCTGCCAGCGCAGATGAAGCCACCTGCGAGCAAACCGCAGGCAGGACGAGCGCACGCCTCCTTCGGCACTGCGCGGTGCTCATCGGCCCGCAGCTCAGTCGTGCCGCAGCCCCGCGCCGCCGGTTTCCGAGCAGAACGGCGTCGGTCCGCGTGAGGACGCGCTGCGGTCGCTCTGCAGAGCGCGCTCTCGTTGCGCTCCGTTCACAGCAGGCCGGGCCCGTGCCCGACGTTCCCCCGGACGCCGGGAGGTGCGCGGACGCCCTCGCGGAGCCGGGCCCGCCCCGTCCCCACTCACCTGCGGCGGATCGGCCGCGCTGCACGGAGCTGAGGGGGCGCAGCGCGGCGGCGGCCAGGCGGCAGCACGACATGGCGCCGCTCATCGCGCGCCGCTCCCGGCCCGACCTCGCGCCGCCCCCGCCGCCCGCACGGCGCACGCGCGGCCGCCCGCAAGCCGGCTTCTCATTGGCTGCCCCGTCCCCCGCCTTCCTCCCATCCGACTTCGCGCGCGGCCGCTCTGCGCCGTCGTCTCTATGGTTCCTCCGCCGTCATGTTGTGGCCTCCTGTCCGCCTCCCGCAGCTGTTGCGTCGCGCTGCTTCCACCGCCGGGCCCGGTCGCCACCTGCTGCTCTCCACGCCCATCTTCTACGCTAACGGGCCGCCCCACATCGGGCACCTCTACTCTGCTCTGCTGGCCGACGCGCTGCACCGCCAACGCGGCCTCCGGGGCGCCGGGCCGAGCCGCCTCTCCACAGGTGAGCGTGGGAGTGCGGGGCCTGCGCCGTCCGTCCTCGGCTTCTCCCGGGCCTGGCCCCGGGCCTCGCGGGCTGTGGAGGCTGTTCCTGCGTCCGGAGTTTCTCTTCAAGTTCAGGTTGGATGCAGGGAAAAAAATGATTCTAAGAAAGAGCGGTGATGCATCGGCACAGCTGCACAAGGAGGTGTGGGGGGGGGTCAACATACCCGAAGGAGTTCCAGAACCGTGGGGATGTGGCACTGAGGGACGTGGTCAGTGGGAGGGAGGGGATCGGATGGGTTGGGATTGGTCTTGAAGGTCTTAGAGGACTTCTCCAGCCTTGGTGATTCCTGGGACTTTCCCTGTTTCTCCACACCCTATGTCCCAGCACGGTTCCACATCCCCTCCCCATGACCATCTCTGGCTTTTCAGGGACTGATGAGCACGGGCTGAAGATCCAGCAGGCTGCAGCTGCAGCGGGAACGTCACCCCCAGAACTCTGTGCACGGATCTCAGAACTGTTCCATCAGGCCTTCACCCAGGCAGCCGTCTCCTTCACTGACTTCATTCGCACCAGTGAGCCCCGTCACTGCCAAGCTGTGTGTCACTTCTGGACTGCCCTGCAGGAGCGCGGGGCTCTCTACAAAGGGACCTATGAGGGTTGGTACTGCACGGCAGAGGAGGGCTTCTTGCCTGAAAGCCAGCTCACAGAGCGGGTGGATGCTCAGGGCTTCACACACAAGGTGTCTGCAGAGTCTGGCCATGAGGTAACAGCACCTCTGCTTTGCTGACCAAGTTTAGGCTGTTCTGTATGAGTGCTGCACACCTGTTATGTTGTTCTAGAAAAAAAATACTGTCTGTGTAGTGCTTCAGCTGAGTCAGCTGAGACTTGCCTTGATTTCAAAGCATGTTCTCACAGCTGTGTTTGGTTATATGGGAGAGAGCTGCCAATGGGATTCCAAACCCCAAGGGTCAGGTGCAGATTTCAGCCATGTGGCACGGAAGGGATTCTGCTGCTGCAGAATGGGCTGTTGGCTTGGAAACAGTGTTTTAAAGTGGCGATGAAAGGAGTTGGACGAAAGGAAGAATAAAGCTGTTCATGATTGAGCTGCTAGTCATAGCATTGGAATCGAGAGTGTGGGTACCTGACCTAATGTGTCTCCACCACTGTTTTTTTTATACAGTGTCACGAGTTGCATGATTTAACTCAACTGTGGCAGATAATCATGTTTCAAAGCTAAGCAGAGATTAATCTCCTTTGGTATCTATTCAAGACTGAAGTATACAAGTGTTGGCTCACACAGAAAGAGGCTGTAAAATAGTATATCTTGATAAAGCACACAATGTGGTTAAGGGAAAAGATTAGTTTTATGGCAAAGAAAGCAGCTTTAGATGTAAAATAGAGGCAGCAGGCTTCGGAATCCTGAGGATGATTGCAAGTTGTTGAAACAAATTGTTTCAGTGAAATTGTTGAGTTTATGGTGAAGAGAAACAAATTCCAGAGGAACTTGAACTGAATATGCTGTGTGCAAACTGTGAACCCATTCGCAGAGCATTTGAGCTCTAATTTTTTTTCTCTCCTGTGTTCTCAGGTGCACTGGACCAAAGAGGAGAATTACATGTTCAAGCTGTCTGCATTCCAGGACCCACTGCAGAAGTGGCTTCGTGACAACCCACGTGCTATTTCCCCTGAGCCTTTCTACCAGCGTGTGCTTTGCTGGCTGGGAGAGGACTTGCCAGATTTGTCCATCTCACGTGAGAGAAGCCGGTTGCAGTGGGGTATCCCTGTCCCCAGTGACTCAACACAAACTATTTATGTATGGGTAGATGCCTTAGTGAATTATTTGAGTGTTCTGGGCTACCCTGAGACGCATGGTGGGTGGTGGCCCGCTGCACACCATGTGGTGGGCAAGGACATCCTCAAATTTCATGCTGTCTACTGGCCAGCACTGCTGATGGCAGCTGGGCTGTCCCCTCCAGAGCGAATATTTGTGCACTCCCACTGGACTGTCCGTGGGCAGAAGATGTCCAAAAGCCTGGGCAATGTGATTGATCCCTTTGCTTGTAACGAACGATACACAGTAGATGGATTTCGGTACTTCCTGCTGAGGCAGGGTGTACCTGAGAGGGATTGTGACTATTACGATGAGAAGGTTGTTAAGGTTTTGAATTCAGAACTGGCAGATGCACTTGGGGGACTTCTGAATCGGTCAACAGCCCCTGGCATTAACCCCAGCAACACTTACCCATGTTTCTCAGAGACTTGTTTTCCTAAGGTTGTGGATTACAGGGAGGCAGAAGCCCTGGGTAGAGCTGCTGCTGAGGACTATGAGTTTGTGGTGGCTGTGGCTTCTCTGCCTCTGCAGGTAGCTAGTTATTTTGAAGATTTCCAGATCTACAAGGCTTTAGAATGCATCGCCCTGTGTGTAAGGCAGACCAATGGTTTCTTCCAGAGGCACAGGCCTTGGAAACTTGACAGAAAGGACCCCGCAGAGAAGCTCTGGCTTGACACCATCATCCATGTTACTCTGGAATGTCTGCGGGTCTATGGGACTCTCCTGCAGCCAGTGATCCCACACATTGCAGACAAGTTGCTTTCCAGGCTAGCTGTTGAGGCAGAAGAGAGAAAGATCTCAAGTTTGACGTTTCTGCCACGCTACAATGGGAAGCCATGTCCCTTTGAAGGGAGACAGCTTGGACCTGACACTGGCATCTTGTTTCACAGACTAGAGAAATCAAGTCAGCATCAGATAGGGAGCAAGAGGCTTTAGTGTCTGACAAATAGCTTCTGTAAATAAAAGCCTCCAGGAACTCCCAGGAAACATCATTTTTATCAGAGCGTGTTCCTCCCATCTCTTGGCGTGGTATGAAGTGGCTAAGATGGGACTGAGCAGGTCTGGGCTGTGCTGTGCAGTCCTGTCTAAGAGATGGCATAGGTGTCTGCCCTAATTGGAAAGCAGGCAGACAGATTGGTTGTGTGCACACAGCCAGAGAGCTAGGAAAGCATCTGGGTAACATCCTTGGAGGAACAGCTCTACAGCTTAGCTGGTAGCAGAGAATGAACTGAAGGTGCAGTCTAGGGTCTGAATACTGCTACTTTGTTTTCCAGTATGCTTTAATAATGTAAAGGGGCTGAAGCAAAATATCTTTCCATGTAAAACACAGCACTCTTCCTGCACAGCCTTGAAGCCCTCTTGTCATACCACTTGCATCTTCCACCCTGGCCTCCTTTACTTTGCATTTTTTGATGTGAGGAGTAGATCAGGTCCACCAGCTTGCTTGCTCTGGGAGTCCCAACCATCACTACCTGAGAAAACAAAGCATCTGGGGCAGGCAAGCAGCGGTGGTTTGAGTGAACTTGGAGTAGGAAAAGCAGAACAGCAGGCTTAAAACTGATGTCATACCGTGACAAAGAGGAATTGCTGGGAAGTCACAGGATCAGAAATGTAGAAGCTCACCTCTGCCTGTGGTTGAGGTGGGTGTTTTGGCCACTTGCTGGGACTGTGCCTCCCTCAGACTGCGTGGAGACGGACCAGCTGGGATGCACATGGCAACAGTGTCAGAGCTCCTGCAGGAGAGGAGTTTGCAGCTGACAGGTAGAAACAAACCTTCCACTTAAAAACAAACAACCCTAAGGCTGTGGGCAAATGAGATTGTTTATTTGGTTGTGCTCTCATTCAGGGAGTGGTGGCTGTACTTACAGAGCTGCGGTGAGCATTTCCAGTAGCTGCATGTTGCTCAGAGCAGGCTCATGTTCAGGCTGAGTCTCTGGAGGGATCCAGCTGTCTCCAAGGAAGGGATTTTTCCCTTGGAGCTCACGCAGGGGGAGGGCTAAGCAGCAACTTGCATCCAATGTCCTTGTGTCCCTTTCCCTTTGGTTTTTAGCTATGCTGAGACAGAAGCAACTGGGGGTGGTTGGAAATTGTGTCCTGGTAACATCTCTGGGGTTTAGCCCAATTGGATGTGTTGAGTCCATCAGCTGAGCTTCCTTTCTGAGCCAAACCCTCAGATCAGCTGATGTAGCCTTGATGGGGAGGATCTCTTCTGCATTAGAGTTGTTTAGAGTGGAGCAGTGCGATGAGACAGAGTGATGTGCTGGTCGTGGGTGGCCTCACTCAGCTGACATTTCCAGACATAAACAAAATCAGAAGGGGGGGGAAATCCATGTGTTTCAGGACCAGTGTTTGTGAGCCTTTTCTGCCTGCTGTGTGATTTATTGCACCTCTTTTTGTCCTTTCAGCATAGCCAGGAACAGGCAGCTACGTGCTCTTAACTCCTGGGACAGCTGTGACCTCCTGGGGACCCCTGGGAAATTCTTCCCAGCCTTTGGCTCCTTCACTTCTTACCAAGCCCTGCTATGTGCAGTTTTAGGGGGCTGTGATCTCTTCTGGAGCTGTCTGAGCTACGTTATCAGGGCAGCAGGAGCACTGGGGGTCTGTAGAGGGAAGGGCCAAGGAGGTTGCTTCTCCCTTAGGGTTCTGTTACACCCTTCTCCCCACACTGTCCCATGTTGCCCATCTGTCTCATGTTACCCAAGAAAGCCAGGTGCTCTCACAGACCCCCTTTGCAGCAGTACTGGGCACTGTGCAGTTGACCCAATGCCTCTTGCTCCCATCTCTCCCTCCCCAGTGTGCTTCAGGCTGCACGCTCCCATATCCCTGCGCAGTGCGGGGTGACCTCATAGCAGCCTTCAGTACCTAAAGGGAGCCTACAAACAGGAGGGGAGTCAACTCTTGGAAAGGGTAGATAACTGCAGGACAAGGAGAAATGGTTTGAAGTTGAGGGAGGGCAGATTGAGGTTGGATGTCAGGGGAAGTTGTTTGCTATGAGAGCGGTGAGGTGCTGGAACAGCTGCCCAGAGAGGCTGTGGATCCCCGTCCATCCCTGGAGGTGTTCAAGGCCAGGTCGGATGGGGCCCTGGGCAGCCTGGGCTGGTGTTAAATGTGGAGGTTGGTGGCCCTGCGTGCGTCAGAGGGGTTGGAGCTTCGTGATCCGTGAGGTCCCTTCCAACCCGGGCCATTCTGTGATTCTGTGAAGGATGGGGAAGAGGAGCTCCAGTCTTCGCCCTCTCCGATGCTGACAGTAGCGGGGCCGACCCGGGGGGCTGCGACCTGCTCTGCACCGCGCGGGGCTGTGCGGGGCTGTGCGGGGCGGGGCCGCTGGCGGTGCCGCTGCGCGGGGCGGACCCGCAGCCTTCCTGCGCCCGACCACCTGATCCGCTCCGCCCGCCGCAGCCGCAGCCTTTGTGTGTGCGGTGCGGCGGTGCGGGATGGCGGCGGGAGGAGGGCGGCCGCCGGGCCCGGATTCCTCGCTGGAGCCCTACGTGCAGACCCGCATCTTCAAAATCATCGTCATCGGAGACTCCAACGTGGGCAAGACGTGCCTGACCTTCCGCTTCTGCGGGGGCACCTTCCCCGATAAGACCGAGGCCACCATCGGCGTGGACTTCAGGGAGAAGACGGTGGAGATCGAGGGGGAGCGCATCAAGGTGGGCCGCGGCGGCCCCGGCGGGCGGATCGCATCGGGCTCCGGAGGCGGCCGGTCCCGGCCCCGCACCGCCCGCGGGCTGCCCGAACGCCGGCTGCCTCCCGGGGGCCGTTCGGAGTCCAGCCCGAGGGAGGGGAACCGGGGAAGGTTTCTCATTGCGGAGACGTCTTCCGACCGCGTCGCTGCTGCTTTTTGATGTTGGCTTGAGGCTGCGGGGGGTTTGAAGCGATGGCGTGGAGCGGAACGCTGCCGGCATCCGGCACGGCTGGGTGCTGAGCCGGAGCTGCTGGAGCCGTGCTCAGCCAGCGGCGTGTCATGGAGCAGGCGGCTGCAGGGGCTCGCTGGAAGGTCGGGGCTCACACTGCCTGGTTGCCGGGGGGCTTGACAGCTGTGATTTAACACTCAAAACTGGTGTTAGCAAGCGATAGGAGGATGCAATTCCGACAGAACTAGAACAGGACCGATTTGCTGTATGCAGACCAGTGTTACAACTGTAAGAAGTGTATTAGCTCAGACCAGAGAGCTCTGACTGATGGATCAGAGCAGATCCACAGATGGGCTGCAGTTGGTACAAAACTGCCTGGGAAGCAGAGTTTGCAGCAGACCTTGGCCTACCCAGTAACATGGATCAGAACAAACAGCAGTGCAACTGACAGGGAGGGGGCAAATACTGCCATTCTGCTGACAAATGGGGGATCAGAAGTTGAAGGACTGATCAGAGTGAATGCAGAGCTAATGTCTGTTGATAAGAACTTTAGTTATGCTGTTAAACTGTCCATGAATCTCTCTCCCCCCCCTCTCTAGGAGGAGAGCTGTTCATTTCCCCCCTTGCCTTTCCCAGTTCCACTCAACACCACGTATCTGTGTTGTTGTAAGCCTACTGCAGGCTGGCACAAAGCCTGCCTTGCTGCCACCAGCTTGTAATGGTTGTCAGGCTTTCTAGTTCTTGGATGTGATTTGTGCTGCAGCAGGCAGGATTGGGAGGCAGTGCAGCAAATTGCACCTTCTTCTGGGACCATGCATCCCAGTGGGGAGGTGGGAGGTGGGAGATGCACCCTCCTGCTCCTGCTGTGCCCAGAGTCAAGCAGTGTGGGATAAACAGGCATGGAAATGAATGAGCAGTACCTCTTTGTTCCAGCACTTTTCCATGCTGAATGACTCTGGGCCAGGTGCTGTCACAGCCCAGAGTAGCTCATATAGAAAGCACTTACTGAGAAATTGCCAGTTCCAGGCTTCAAGGCATAACTTACAAGAGCAAGCAGGACTTATAGAATCAGGCTCACAGCCAGATGTGAGTTGGAAGGGGCCTTTGTAGGCTATCTGGTCTGACCCCCTTGCTTAAGCAAGGCCACCCACAGCAGGTTGCCCAGGACCGCATCCAGGCAGCTGGTGAACATCTCCAAGGAGGAGGATTCTGCAGCTCCTGTGGGCAACCTGTGCCACTGCTCTGTCACCCACACAGAAAATAAGTGCTTCCTGATGTTCAGAAAGAACTCCAACTGTTTTGGTTTGTGTCCGTGTCTCTTCCGTCATCACTGGGGACCACTGAAAGGAGCCTGGCTTCTTTGCACCCTCTGTGCAGGTATTTATACCGTTTATGAGATAAGCTCTCAGCCTTTTCCATGCTGAAGAATCCCAGCTCTCAGCCTGTCATGCAAGGGCTGCTCCAGTCCCTTCATCATTTCAAGGCCCTTTTTATCTCCATTTCTCTCTTGTACTGGCCAGCCTAGACATGGAGTGCTGGGTCCGGGTGTAGCCTCACCAATGCCAACAAGAGGGGAAGGATCTCCTCCCTTGACCTACTGGCAATACTCTGCTTAATGCAGCCCAGGACATCGTTAGCCAACTTTGTCATATAGGCACATTGTTGGCTCGTGTTCAACTCAATGCCCACCAAGACCCCCAGGTCCTCTTATTCCCAGCTGCGTGTCCGCACGGTGTCCTGGGGCTGTCGAACTTCAGGAGGCTTCTGGCAGCCCATTTCTCCAGCCTGTCCAGGTCCCTCTAGATGGCGGCACAGCCCCCTGGTGTATCTGCTCCTGCTCCCACCTCGCCATCTCCTGGCTGGCTGAGGATGCACTGCTGCATCGTCCAGGTTGTCAGTGAAGATGTCGAACAGGAACGGGCACAGTAATGACCCCTGCTACTGGCCCCTAAACGGACTTAGCACCACTGATCACCACCCTCCGGGTTTGACCATCCAGCCAGTTTCTAATGCACTTCATTGCTCATCCAGCCCAGGCTTCATTTGTTTTTTTTTATGAGGATCTTAAGGCAGACAGGTATCAAAAGTAACATTCAAGTGTCCCTAGCCTTCTTTTTGTCACCTAAATACCTGGAAAAGCCATTCCTGATGCCTTTAACATCTCTTGCCATATTCAGTGCCAATTGTGCTTTTTGCTTTCTAAACCACCTCTCTGTGTGCTCAGACATTGTGTCTGTATTCCTCTCAGGTCACTTGTCTCACCTTCCACCTTCCCTGTACCTCCTCCTTGTACCTCTTGGCATTTTTGCCTGACTTCCTATCCATTCAGATGGACAGCTCTGGGGCTCAGAGGTGGAGGTACATCACTATTAGCTAGCTTTCCTTGGTCCCTTTTTCCTATAGGGCCTTAATTCACAGGACTCTTTCAAGCAGATCTTTGAAAAGGCCAAAATCTGCTCTCACTGCTGTGGTCTTGCATTTCACTTTGCTCCTTCTGCTCAGGATCCTGAACTCCACTACCTCATGGTTAATGAGATCCTTTGACTTTGACAGCTGCCCTGCTGAAGCTGGCCCAGCAGAGCACCTCCCCTCATCGGCTCTTCTATCACTTGGGTCATGAAGTTGCCACCAACGCTCTCCATGAATCTCACGCTTTATGCTCTGCTGTGTTGCCCCTCCAGCACACACAGGAATGGCTGAAGGCCTCCAGAAGGACCTGTAAACGTGAGACTCTTCCTGTCTGCATAGGGCCTCATCCAGTTCTTGTCAGGCTGGAACTGCCCACTGCCCTGTCACCAGGGCTGTCTGCTCTTTAATCCCAACCTTTATTTCTCAGCTGGTTCCTCCCCCAGGCAGAGCTCCATGCTGCTCTTTGCCCTGCCTCCTTTGCATCATTTTCAGGGTGCTCTTATACAGCATAGCATTAGGTGGGCCGACGTGTTAATCTAGTCTGACATTTCTGAAACGAGCAGTGCTTTGTGCACTCGATGGCGGGGATGCTGGCTGAGTGCACCAGCCCAGCAACGTGTTCCTGGGGAAGGTAAGTCATCGGGCTGGGACTTTTCTCCCTCAGAGCACAGGGATGAAAGCGTGCAGCTGCCCATCGGCTGTCGGAGCAGCTGCAGCACAGCTTCCTGCAGCAGCAACGCCTGCTCAGGTGAGCACCCAGGGCTCCGGCAGCCTCAAGAACCCCGTGTTGTGCTTCTTAGGTGCAGGTGTGGGACACGGCCGGGCAGGAGCGGTTCCGGAAGAGCATGGTGGAGCATTACTACCGCAACGTGCACGCCGTGGTCTTCGTGTATGACGTCACCAAGATGACGTCGTTCACCAACCTCAAGATGTGGATCGAGGAGTGCAACGGGCACGCCGTGTCCCCCCTCGTCCCCAAAGTGCTGGTAGGGAACAAGTGTGACTTGAAGGACCTGATCCAAGTGCCGTCCAGCATGGCCCTCAAATTCGCCGACGCTCACAACATGCTCTTGTTCGAAACCTCAGCCAAGGACCCTAAGGAGAGCCAGAACGTGGAGTCCATCTTCATGTGTCTGGCCTGTCGGCTGAAGGCGCAGAAATCGCTGCTCTATCGCGATGTGGAGAAGCGGCCGGGCCGGGCGCAGAAGCTGGAGCAGTCGCGCGAGGCCCACGGTAAAAGCGCGTGTCCGTGCTGAGCGCCTTCAATAAAGTCTGTGGGAGCCCTGCGCTCGGACTCGTTGCTTTGCTCGCCGCGCATGCGCGGCCGGAGCGGGGCGCATGCGCAGTGCGCGCCGTCGCCGCCATCATGAAGTAGGTTCGGTGGGGGGCGGGCTGGGGGGGTGCGCGCCCGGCCGGTGCTAACGGTGCCCATCGCCCTCAGCCCGCTGACCAAAGTGAAGCTGATCAACGAGCTGAACGCGCGGGAGGCGGAGCTGGGCGTGAGTGAAGCGGTGTCGTGGCACGCCGAGTACAAGGACAGCGCCTGGGTCTTCATCGGTACGTGTAGGCCGCGTTGGGGGGGGGCGGGGCGGTGTGGTGGGGGTGAGGGGAGAAGGCGGGAGGCTGTGCTGGGCCCCGTGCTGAGCTTCATGCTGGGCCCCGTGCTGAGCTTCATGCTGGGCCCTGTGCTGGACACTATGCTGAGCTCTGTGCTGGGCTCTATGCTGAGCCTAGCTGCCCCACATCGCTGCCCCTTCCCCTCCCTGCAGGCGGGCTGCCCTACCAGCTGACAGAGGGGGACGTCATCTGTGTGTTCTCGCAGTAAGTGCCTCCCCCCCCCCTTGCTGTGCCCCCATAGCCCTGCTCTGTGGCTGCTGATGGTGTGTTTCAGGTACGGGGAGGTAGTGAACATTAATCTGGTGCGGGATAAGAAGACCGGGAAGTCTAAAGGTTTTTGCTTTCTGTGCTATGAGGATCAGAGGAGCACCGTTCTTGCTGTTGATAACTTCAATGGGATCAAGGTGAGTGCTGGGGCTGCAGCAGCTCTTGGAGCACTGCATCACATCAGGGAGGAGCTCCATCAGCTGCTGGCCTTGCAGCACACGCTTTGCTGACTCCTGTCCTAGATCAAAGGAAGGACGATCCGTGTGGACCATGTGGCCAACTATCGGCCTCCCAAGGATTCGGATGATTTGGATGATGTCACAAAAGCTCTCCATGCAAAGGGCTGTGGAGTGAGAACACCACCTCATACATCATCAGATTCCTCTTTGGAGGATGATGACACGCCAGTCCAAAAGCAAAAAGGTGAAATGCATTTCTGCCAGTCTTTACCCCGGATGGGAGGATCTGTGTGGGTCTCAGGGACTCTTAGCTCTGCGTACAGCAGGGATAGGTATCCTCTTGAAAAGAGATGCAACCCTAATGTCCAGGCTATACTCTGTGATCTGTGTCACACTGCCAGTATTTAGCCTTATCTGTGATCATTGACCCCCAACCTCTGAAGATCCTTATTTTTCCAGGTTATAGTAGCACTCTTCCTGGAGAAAAGGAGCTGTCTGCTAGGCTGCAGGGATGTTGCAAGAGGGGGAGAGGGGGATGGACAGTGGGGAACAGGGAGAAGAAAGGTTCTAAAAAAGCCTTTTTTTTAAAAAAAAAAAAAAAAAAAAAGCTGGTGGTCTGTAACAGAGCTTGTGGAGATGATGCTTGCAGGACTGTCCATCTCTAAAGATGAACCTTTTGTTTTCAGATAAAGAGAAGAGTAAACGTGATCGGCAAAAGCAGAGCTCTCAGACTGCAAAGAGAGCAGCATCTGCTGAAGAGGCACATCCGAGAATCAAGATTAAAAAGGAAAAGGAAGATCCTGGCTATGACCGATATGCTGGTGGGAGTCAGCAGTCCTGCAGTGAGTCTGAGAGGAAACATGCGAGCAGGACACAGCGAGATGAGGAAGAGCAGAGGCACCGGAGGTCTCTGGGGAGGAGAGGGGAAAAGAGCACTCAGGAACACAGAGGGCAGAACGGTTCACGGGAAGAGAGAGGAGAGGTTAGCAGGAAGGGTGAAGGCCACGGTAGCCGGCGAGAAGAGTGTCCTGAAGGAAGCAGATCCAGGCACCGGTGGGAGAGCAGCACCAGAGAGCCCCATTCCAAGCATAGGGAACGTGGTTCCACCAGAGATTCCAGCCATCACTGAACCCTGGTGCGAGCACCCTCTGTGCCACAGCTGTGCCCACCAAGAGACAGCTGCACTCTGTGAGCTGCGCCAGGAGCTGTCTGCAGCTTCCTGGTATGTCCTTGAGGGTACCACAGCTGGTGTTGTGTCATCTCACACACAACTTTGACTCGTTCACTCCTCAGACAGGGCTCTCTCTGTGCTGTGGACTAAGATGTGAGCTCTGTCGCTGCCTCGCTCAGCCCTTCTGTGCAGTGGCATCCCACAGACAGTTGTGGAGGGGCTCACGGCGCAGCATGGGCAGTAGGGGTGCTGAACAGCAGGATGCTATGAATCCCCAAAATGCCCATGTTCAGTGGGAGCACCCCTGTCTGCAGTGGGGCTGGTGGGTGCCTGCAGGTGGGCGTAAGTGCTTTGTGCCCCCAGCCTGTCCCACTTACCTTGTTTATGAGATGGATCTCAAAGGCTGTGCTGCTGAGCCATCACTGTTCATGTTTTTTGTTTTAAACTCCTTTTAATAAAATTGATCTGTTAACCAGAAGAGACAACTGGGAGCACCACTTCTGTGTCTGGGTAGCAGGGAAAGGTGAACCTTTTCGTTGTGCTGTTTGGACTGAACATCGATGGCAATGGATAGAGAAATGGAGAGAACGCAGTGATGATTTTGAGCCGCATCTGGTTGGTACCGGAGCACTTGCTTCGCTAAGTAGCTTTCTCCGTCGTCTACTCATTGGGTTTCGGGGTGGTTTCAGACGGTCTCGTAGCTGCAGCCCTCGCCCGTCTCCTCGCCCTCCGTTCCCGGCGGGCGGCGCTGTTGGAACCGAAACTCCGAGAGCGAGCTGCTGGTGCCCCGCCGCCAGGGGGCGCCATCCGCCTGCAGCGAGTCGCGGTGCGCTTCCGGTTCCAGGGCGCTTCCTGTTCCAGGTGCTTCCGGTTCCGGGGCGGGGCGAGGCGAGGCAGTGTCCGGCCCGGCGCGGCGGCGCGCTCCGCCATGCCATGTCCGCGCTGAACTGGAAACCCTTCGTGTACGGCGGGCTCGCCTCCATCGTGGCCGAGTTCGGTGAGGTGTGGCGGGAGGGCGGCGGGCGGCGGGCATCGGTGTGGGGCCTGCGGGGCGCTGACGGCCGCTCTCCCCGCAGGCACGTTCCCCGTGGACCTGACCAAGACGCGCCTGCAGGTGCAGGGTCAGAGCGCCGATGCGCGGTTCCGCGAGGTGCGTTACCGCGGCATGTTCCACGCCCTGTTCCGCATCTGCCGCGAGGAGGGCGGCCGCGCCCTCTATTCGGGGTAAGCTCTATTCGGTAAACCCCGGGGGGGCTGAGGGGCTGCGCGAGGCCGGCGGCGCTGTGTGGGCGGTGTGTCGGCGTCGCTGCGGGGATGGTCGCGACACGAGGCGCCCGGGGTGCCGCCCTGCTGGGAGCTTCAGCTGCCGCCGTTTGTTCCCTCGCTCAGGATCGCCCCAGCGCTGCTGAGACAGGCGTCCTACGGTACCATCAAGATCGGCATCTACCAGAGCCTGAAGCGGCTGTTCGTGGAGCGCCTGGAAGGTCTGTGGTAGGAACGTGGTGCAGCTCCTCTGCCAGACATCCACGGCGCGGTGCTGCGAGCTCTGTTCTGTGTGGGTTTGCTCGTTCCTTTCCCTGCCCTTCCCAGCTCTGGTTCTCCCAGAGATGGAGTTCTCGCTTCGTGCTGTGCAGCTGTGTTACGTGCAGGGATAGGCTGCAGCACCAGTTGGAGTCTCACTGTGCTTGATGCCGCCCACAGTCACAGAAATGGTCCCTAAGCTGAACGCATCCATGCTTTCCCCAGCTTTCACCTTTGTTTTACAACATCAGAGCCCAGGAAACCCCCAGTGTACTGACAGAGGCCCATCTCTTCTCATTAGCTTCAGGGAAGGCATCGTATATATCTTCATTACTTGAAGGGAGTGTATAAACAGGAGTGGAAACAGCTGTTTACGAGGGTGGATAGTGATAGGACAAAAGGGAATGGTTTTAAACTGAGACAGGGGAGGTTTAGGTTGGATATTAGGTGGGAGTTTTTCACCCAGAGGGTGGTGAGGCACTGGAACAGGTTGCCCAAGGAGGCTGTGGATGCCCCATCCCTGCAGGCATTCAAGGCCAGGCTGGATCCAGTTCCAACCCCCAGCAGGGGGTTGGAACTGGATGAGCATTGTGGTCCTTTTCAACCCAGGCCATTCTATGATTCTCTGACATCCCAGCTGTGCTCCCTGCACTGCTCTGTGTTACTTGGGTTGTGACCTTCATTAGGAAGCCTTTCCTGTTGTCCTCTTGAAGTCCTTCTGCTGGAACACAGCAGCTCTGGTTAGGAAGTTGTCTAATTCATGAGCTTTTGCAGTGATTAAAGGGACAGAAACAGCATGTGCTCTTGACTCTGATGACAGGAGCCTCTGTCGCTCTTACTTGTAAGATAGTAGAGCAGCCAAAGTTGAAAATTTCTTAACTGGAGGAGCTGCATGCGCAGTTCTATATCCTGTCCCATCAAGAGTGAATATTTTATAATGTTCAGCTGGGGAAAGTGAGGTGAGAGATTCACACCAGCGAGAGGACCAGAAAACAGGACCCCTGTTTTCCAGGGGCTGCTCTCTTCTTGAGTGGTGCCTCCCCCTGTGGATGGTTCTGTGCGTGTGCTCTGGGCTGCCCATCTCACTTGCTGTTGCAGCATTTCCAGTTGTGAGTACTGTTGTTTGAATATTTGTCTCCCTACAGGCCTGGGGCAGCACGTGGCCTGGTCTCCTCTGGGAAGTGCTGTGGTCAGTACCAGCAAAGGGCCTATTTCCAATATAACCATCAATCTAATATTGGACCTGGAAATCTTGGATTTTTTTCCTTCTCTGGAACTAATTGCATCTAACTTTCTCTGCCTGGATCATCTACTTTCTATTTTTCAGGGAGGCTGCATATTCTGAGTGTGGCCAGCTGGGGCTCCAAATTAAAGCTAATTGATGTCAGATTGCCTTGAGAAGTGTTTAGTTGTCCCTCTGCCTTGCCATTATCCATTATGAGAAACGCATCCCTGGGCACTGAAATCTCAGATGATTGTTTAGCACATTCCTGTATAGCAGCCCTTTACTTGTCTGATCAGCTAGAATTGGCAGTCAGACCTGCTTCTCTCTGACAGTGTGTTGCTGTTACAGCCTCTGCTTTTTGTCTCTGGCAGCTGCAGATAGGTCTGCTGTTAGCTGATGATAAATGGCCAGTTTCTGCTTGTGCAGCTTCACCATGTGATTTGTGAATTTAGCTTTTGTGTTCTTTCCAGAGCTTCTTGCTTGTCCAGTACAGCCTGTGCGCCTTCTCTTTAGACCTCTAGGATCTGACTTCCTTTTCTTGATTGCAGATGAAACGTTGTTAATCAATGTAATCTGTGGAGTGGTGTCAGGGGTGATCTCCTCTGCACTTGCCAATCCGACAGATGTGCTGAAGGTAAGAAGTGTGTGTGTGTCCAGTGAGCCCAGTGCAGTTTGCCACATGCTCCTGCTTTCTAACAAGGGTGCATCTCTCCCAGCTGCAGTGAGGTGCTCTCTCTAAGCCACTCCTGACATCGGTTCTGCTAATTTGGGCTTGTTATGAATGGGAGTTGCTCTGTTGTTCTTTTGTACCAGGAAACCCATTGAGCTGTTATTCTTGCCCTCAGGGCAGGTGCTGATGCTGTGCCCCTGACTTGCACATTTCTTTCAGATTCGAATGCAAGCTCAAGGCAGTTTGTTCCAGGGTGGCATGATTGGCAGCTTCATCGATATCTACCAGCAAGAGGGTACCCGAGGCCTCTGGAGGGTGAGCAGCAGCTGCTGGAAACCCCTTACCTCCACTAGCATCAGAGTTAAAAGCTTCCTCAACTTGTTTGCTGCTCCTTCTCTGAGCCCAAGTGCAGCCCTTGAGGAGAACTGTGAGCCAGGGGTGGTAGTGAAGTCCTCCTCCTGGTTAGCAGGCTAACAGAAGCATGTCTGTGGTGGAGATTGGGTCTGTGCTGTGGCAGTGTCAGCACTGAGCCAGTCAGACCTGTTCCCAGGGCTGAAGGTGTTCCTGGATGGAGCAGTATGTAGGTCTGGGCAAGTAGACTTGGTCTTTTGTGGTACAGAATCTTTTCTGGTGTTGAAATTTCAGTATGCTGGTGAGGAAGAAAAGTGAATTATAGCCTTATTCCTTTGTGGGCTGAAGAGAAGCATCTGGTTAATCTGGCTGTAGTAAAACTGCTAGGGTGGGGGATGGAGGAGTCCTCCTTAGCTTTGAAGTTATACTGGGAGACAGTGAGCAAGCTCCACCTCAAGCTTCAGCTGCAAGGCGGGATGATGAGGATACCAAGTGTCCTGACAAGAGAAAGACCCCTGAGAGGAGGCTGGGAAGAGGTGTTATACTAGCTGTGGGTCTCAAGGCAGCAGTTCGTGCTTGTGACTGATGTTTGTGTTCTGCAGGGTGTTGTTCCAACAGCCCAGAGAGCTGCCATTGTGGTTGGGGTGGAGCTGCCAGTCTACGACATCACCAAGAAGCACTTAATTCTGTCAGGCCTGATGGGTGATACAATCTTTACCCACTTTGTGTGAGTATTTGCTGCAGCTGCTGCATTCTCCAGGCTTGGCAGTGTGTGTGAAGCAGAGAAGCAAGGTGGGATTTGGAGATCTGTTTATAGAGCAAGAGCTCTGGAGCTGCCAAGGACAAGCTCAGTGCTTCTGAGGGATCTGCTGTGTTGACTGGAGCAGCTATGGATGCCCAGAAAGTATCCCTAGAGAGACCTCCCTGGAGAAGGAACGTGGCATAAATCCTTCTGGTGAAGTGAAATGAAAGCTTGAGTTCAGTTCACTGGTTACCAGAAATGCTGTTGCTCTGTTTTGCTGCCATGGTATGAACCTGGCAGGAGTTCTGGATGTGATTAATAGTAGCAGTAGGTTGAAAGAGCTGCTCCAGTCCGAGGTTCTTATCTACAGAAGATGTCAGCTCACAGCCATTACTATAAGAGTTTTGTGAAACAGAGTTGCAAAACTGGCTGGAAGAATACGCAGAGCAATCTGACCTAGTTTTCAAGTCAGCCGTGCTTTGAACAGGGGGTGGATTAGAAACTTCCCAAAGTCTTTCTTCACCTACATTTTCCTATTATTCTTCTAGCAGACACTTTAGCTGGAGGTGCTGCAGTGCTTCTGTTGGGTTTGCCTGCTGTGGGCTGAAGGTGACAAGCACTAGACCATATGTGCAGGGAGGAGACTAGCAGCTGCATGCTCCCTGTGGCTGCCTTTGGTCTTCCTCCCTCCTTCCCTGCCACGAAGAAATGTTTGCTCTGGGGAGAAGGATGTGCATTTCCAAGAGCCTGCCTTCAGGTCTGTGTCACCCTGTCAGCACCCAGAAACACTCACTGGACTGCAGACAGCCCTGTGGAGACCTGGCAGTGGGCTCTGGCAGGGTCTTCATTAGATGGAGCTGAGCATTTTGCTTTCCTAGCTCTCTGGGTCTCAGTGTGCTATTGGTTCTGGGTGGGAGCAGACAGGACAGCTAACTGCTAAATGCCTTTCATGGAATTGAAAAGTACTCCTGTGCTTATGTCCAGGCTTGTCTGAGCCAGACTGGCCGTATTCAGAGCTATTTCTCTCCAATGTTCTGGTATATCTAGTTCCAGTTTTACATGTGGGCTGGCAGGGGCAATTGCCTCCAACCCTGTGGATGTGGTGAGGACACGGATGATGAACCAGCGAGCGATAGTGGGCAGTGTGGAGCTCTATAAGGGCACTCTGGATGGTCTTGTGAAGGTAAGGTGACACAGGTGGGCAAAGCACTGCTTCTGGGAGGCTGGCTGCTGTTAAAATGTGGGCTGGGTGAGCTGACAGTGAGGTGTGTTGAAAACTGGCTGAATGGCCAAGCCCAGAGAGTGGTGGTGTTCCCACAGCAGAACTCCTCTTTGGCTCTCAGAATCTGCGACTGATCCCAAGTTGAGTCTCATAACTAATCTGTCTCTTCTTTCCCCCCCAGACATGGAAGAGCGAAGGGTTCTTTGCACTCTATAAAGGTTTCTGGCCCAACTGGCTTCGGCTCGGTCCCTGGAACATCATTGTATCCTTCAATATGCTGCTGGGAGGTGATGGGTACGGGCAAGCAGGGGAAGACTGAGCTGTAAATGGAAGTTCAGAGCAGACACCCTGTTAGGCTTGAACAGACGTAGACTGCAATGTGACTGCAGGTGCTTCAAGCTCTAGAAAGCACCACTGGCTGTGACTGCTCCTTCTGACAGCTCTGTAGTGGTTTATGCAGGGACTTGCAGTGCAGCAGCATAGGCATTTTCCTGTAAAGTAAGTGCTTTCAAGTGCATGGCTTTAAACTTTCCATTTAGCCTGAGCTGCTGGAGTCGCAGCAGTTTCAAGATTGGCTCCTGTTTTAGGAGGGAAGCCTGGGGAATATTCTTCTCCTGAGACAGGTGCTGACCTGCTCTGCAGAATCATCAGTCACTGCTGTGTTGCTGTACTGGTTTCTTCATTCCCTCTGACATGGTGTATGTAATTTATTTTAAAGAAGTTCCTGCTTGGAAAAACCCAGTTAAGAGTTATTTCCCTTTCCTAGTGGTCCAGACAAGCGTTGGCCAGCTTGATTTTTGGGTCAGTTTCTTCCCTCTCCTGGTAGCCTCCTTCCACAGCTCTCTTCCATCTGTACGAATCGCTTTATGCTGCCTGGAAGAGGGGATTCCCCATGT
Organism: Meleagris gallopavo; assembly: GCF_905368555.1. NCBI lineage: Eukaryota > Metazoa > Chordata > Aves > Galliformes > Phasianidae > Meleagris > Meleagris gallopavo. Next base: position 1,496,626 of record NC_139412.1, on the reverse strand, counting down.
TGGTTTTCAGCAATACCATGCTGATGATCTGCCTGCCTTGCCTTGTGGGGCTTGGCCTGATTACAAGGGAGGTGCAATGCAGCTGCTGTATGTATTTGGCCTAATTCCTTGACTTTTCCTTCAGTTTTTTATCACATATGAGCAACTGAAGCGACTTCCATTCTGAGAGCTAGCTGCATTCCACGAGTGTCATCTTCGAGGCTCACAGCAGTGTTTTGCTGCAGCCTTCATTTCACCATCCCCACGTTTTGATGTTTTGTTACATGTGGGTCTGGATTCTCCTCCTCCCCCACATTCATGGTCCCTGAAGGTTGTTCTGGCTGAAGTGTAACTGGGAGGCTGATGGCAGGTACTGCATGCTTTGTTCCACACAGAGGCGAGTATTAACTGTGCACGAGTGTCTGGGCCTGAAGCAATATCTTCTGTGAAGATCTGTGCATTCCAGTGGCCTTTTGATGCAGCTGTGGTTTGTTTGACTCATGTACTTTGTTCTGCCATACCTGGGGGTGAGGCTGGAGGCTGGACAGGGGTGCTGTCATGTTTTCCTGTAACCTCATTAAATTATTTATTGACTGAATGGCATGAGTTTGTGTTTGTGCAGACCTAGCATAGGTATATTTTTCAGAGCAGATGCTGTGTCTGCCCTAGGAAACAAGAGGTTTTTTTTCCAGCACACTGTATATCCTTTTTCCCCCCCCTAAATACATTATTTTTTTCTTCAGAGTCATCAAACTTCACTGCAATGAATGTATTTCTAAAAGACAGCTTGATAGTCAGGAAATGATGGTCCCATAAAAGCAAACAGTTTTTATCCCTACTTCCTTCCTCCTCTGTGGGAGAGCTTTGGTCTGGATGAAGGTTCGTGTGATGTGCAGCAATGCTTCCTGCTTGAGGCTGCTGCAAAGTGACGTTTTCTGTGCAGATTGCACAAGGGATGTTCAGCCAAACAAAGGAGAGAGAGTTATTTGTGTGCTTCTGTAGGGACCTGGTTGAATGCATAAGGAAGGTGAGGCCTGTGGACTCGTGGACTTAAATAGTGCCATGAATGGAGGTGACCTACAAGGCTGGAGGGTCAGTTTCAGAGTTAAACTGCAAGTTACCGGGGGCTGGGAGCAGAGGATTGAAAGCTGACAACGTTTGCATGCTTCAGCTTGCCTTACTCTTGAAGAGAATTTCTGAATATTCAAAGTAAAGACATAGTGATGTGATGGATCAATAGGAATCCGTGTGAGAAGAATTTTAGCAATAATTCTACACATTCCTTTGGCTTCCTTCATGTTTCTGTCCCTTTAGTTCTGGAGCAGACCCTTCTGTGCAGTTATACCGATGGTTGTGATTTCCTTGCTGACAGCCATTGCTATCCCATCTTTGTTCTTCAGGAGCAAAGCTCTACAAGCAGCTCCTGAGAAATGCATGAACAGTGTATTTGTGGCCTCTAACGGGTTTTTGGCTTTGTTTTTTTCTGATGTGAAGTGCTGGTGGGAGGCTCTTCTTTCCACCCTCGGCACTACAACCTGCCCTGCGCCACGCTCTGCCTTTGGCTGCGTTCTCAGCTGCATCCTGACCTTGGTTGTGCTCAGCCTCTCCCGAGCAGCCCACTCGCCTCGGGTTGCTATTTGACAGAGGAAGGCTGAAACCTTCCCTGTTTCCTGGCAGCTCTGATTTTTTTCCTTTTCTTGGTCCAGGAGAGGCAGCTTTGTTGAAAGGGATCAGTGTTATTTCTTTGGTCCTGTGGGACGAGGCTGCTGTAGTTCTGGCAGTGACCTGCAGAAGCCTCATGAGCTGTACCACCTCTACATCTTGGTGGGCTTTTCTCCTTTATCTGCACCTGTGTCACAGCCAGGCACTGGCTCTGCTCAGGTCCTTAGTGCTTGGTTGGGGTGCTCAGCTCCCTGCATGCCACCACAGCAGCACCACTGGACAAGGAGGAGCGATCAGGGTGTGATCCTCATGCTGACATGGACCACAGCCCCCAAGCAGGTCTCGTGGTTGCACTAGGAGATGATGGAGAGGCCAACAGCAGCATGGGCTGCCCTGGAATAGAAGATGCTGAAACACCTTGTGCAGGAGGCTGCTGCCCTGCTGGTGGGGCAGGGAGCCAGGGGAGCAGGGGTGGGCTGTTAGGGAGGAGAGTGGCGTCAGCCCAGCCTCACGCAGCCTTCCTGCTCAGTGCTCTGAGCTCACCCTCCTGCTCTCGGGTTGTCTGGAAACGTGGCACAAGGGGAGGGACCTCCGTGGGCACAGCGGGTGCTGTGAGTGCATCAGTCCCTTCTGGCACAGCAGAACTCTGCTCTGCAGCCCGAGGCACCACCTGGAGAGTGAGGTGCTGCGCTCACAGCCGCCCGTTGCCTGCTTACTGAGCTGTGCGTACCAGGAAGCCCCAGGTGAGGAATGCTCTAGGATCGTGCTGTGGACATACCGTCTTTGGGTTGTGCCCCGCAGTGGCCAGACATGGCTAGCTTGGCTGTGGGAATCATCCTTGCTGTGCTGGCTCCGCTCATCATCACTGCCAACGTGCTGGTGGCCATCGCCCTCCTTCGCCTTATCTGGAAGACCGGCTACAAGGGACACTACTTTGTCCTTAATCTCGCTGCTGCAGATGCCATAGTTGGCTTGTCGGTTTTAGGTCTGGTCAGAGGGGAGTTCTTTGAGCACGTTCATCCCCCGCAGATCTTCTGTGTCCTGCGAATGGCTTTTGTGACATCCTCTTCTGCTGCTTCTATCCTGTCCCTGACCCTGGTCGCGTGTTACAGGCACCTGGCGATCAGAAAGCCTTTCCACTATCACCAGCTGGTCACGGGCACGCGGGTAGGGCTGCACTTAGTGGGGCTCTGGTTGCTTGCTGGTATCGTTGGCTTTCTGCCACTCCTTATCCCAGGCTTTCAGAAGATCTCCCTCGAGGAAAAATGCTCCTTCTTCGGAGTCTTCCACCTCAGCTACATGCTCATTGTCTCCTGCATGGGCTTCTTTCCAGTCCTGTTTCTCTTCATTTACCTCTACTGTGACATGCTGAAAATTGCCTCTGTGCACGTGCAACAAATCCGGGAAGTGGAACGTGCGGGGCTGGCCAGGGGCAGCACCAGTGACATGAAGGCCATGCGCACCGTGGCCATGCTGATCGGCTGCTTTGTGCTGTCCTGGCTGCCATTTTTCATCGCTGGCGTCGTGCAAACTGTGTGTACCAAGTGCTTCCCTTACAGAGTCACTGAGAGTTACCTCTGGCTGTTGGGACTGTGCAACTCCCTCCTGAACCCCTTGCTCTACTCCTACTGGCAGAAGGACGTGCAGCGGCAGCTCTCCCAGATGGCTGCTGGTGTGAAGAGGAAAATCCTTCAATTGGGGAAGGGTCGCTGTTTCCCCAGCAGAGGCTCCAAGTCCATTCCCACTGTGTCGTGCTTGCAGCTCCAGGATTGATGCGGTTAGGAGTGGCTACCATTGGCTTTCTTTCCAGCTTGTCTCCTTCACCAGGACTGTGAACCTGGGGGCTGCCAGCTGCAGAATAGATCCCATATGGGGTAGGACAGCTCTGCATGTTAAACACAGCACAACCAGCACAGCCAGTTTTGCACCAGCTCCAGGGCACCCCAAATTGCAGGTGTGTGGCACATGTTGAATTTTGCTTGGAGAGCTTCAGCAAGAGCAGCTTTGTGTCTGGTGGGACCAAGCCTTCCACTAAGATCACTCACTTTTTGCCACCTGGCTTTCCCCAGCCCAGATCTGGGAGCCTTCTGCTGTCCTTTCTGCCTGCAGCACAGCTGCCTGGGCTAGGTTCCCCACCAGCATGTGGGACAGGGCTGCTCTCGCTGTGTTGGCTCTGTCACTCCCTATCACTGCCTTACCTAAACCAAACTTGCAATCCAACACGTGCAATCTGGGCTATCCCTCAAACCATCCTCGGATTAGGATCGATCCTAGAGGCAGAAGTGAGGGGTCTGGGGTCTCTGCTGTAATGCAGGGGGGAGGGAGGTGGCTGTTCTTTGGCTGCATGTGCACTGGAGCAAAAGCTGAACAGCCCCAGGTGTGGTGTGCCTGGGAGAGGTGCAGGGCAGCACCGGTTTGTGTTGTTACTGTTTGGTTTGAGCTGTAAAGCAAGTTAATGAGTGACTGACTGAGTGCTGGGCAGGAAGGACTGCCTTGGAGACAGGGAAAACCTTGTGCAGAAGAGCTGCTTTGTCCCACCAATGCCATAGGACTGTTTATGGGGTGATAAGGATGCCTCTACACTGACTCAGCAGATGGGAGCACACAGCACTTGGTGCACATCGTGCCACACAGCAGTGATGGACAGACTGCTGGTCCTGCCAGAGGCTATGATGTTATCTAATTGCTTTTTGTAAAATTGTAACGATTTGTAAAATCCAGATAGCAGGAACATTTCCCTTGAAACAGGATACATAGCTACAGACTCGCTTCCATCTGAAAATGGGGATGCTTTATGCAAACAGTAGTTGGATTCTCTTCTGTCACCTGCCCTGCTGGTAGAGATGAAGGCTCAAGGCCTGATCCCATACACATGCAGAACCTGCCTCGGTCCTGAGGCCATCCTCATCATCATCTCAGAGGAACAGATGAAAATAAAAGCACCCTATATTAAGACCAAAACAGGAGCAGCAGGCAGCTCGTGGCACCCATCTCTACGCCTGGGAGAGCCCTGAGAGCAAACAGCACGCAACGTATCCTGTGCACGAAGGAAAGAGCCTGAGATAAGGCTCACGCAGAACAGATGGGCTCTGTGGGTTGAACTGACGCCTCGCAGGTGGGTCTGGTAGGTGGATTCACTCTGACTCAGCTGTGGGGATCAGCACATCGTGTGTCAGCGTGACGTGGCTGCCGTCTGTGCTCGGCACGGCGTGGGCTCCACCAGCTGTTGCTTTGCAAAGCCGCCCCGTCCTTGCCGAGTATCTGACAACGCTGAAGCCGTCCTCTGCCTCCTCCAGCACGCCTGCGAGCGCCCACTGGGAGTGGAGACAAGCGGGCCTCCTGCTCCCGGTGCCTGCTGCGGTGCTGCTGCCCGCGGGCGCGGCTGCGGGCGGGGTCGGTGCCCGGGCTCGGGGCCGCTTGGCAGCGGTGTCGCATCTGCGGCAGGGACGGCGTCTCCTTGCGACGACGGACGGACGGACGGGAGATGATGACACGCTTCTGTACCGAGCTTTTTGTACCGGGAGGCGGAGCACCGACCCGCACTGCAGCGGGGTCCGGCCCGTCCGCGTCCCCGATTCGCTCCTCCTCCCCCGGCTCTGAGATAAAGAGCGCTTTCTCTGTTGGCTCAATAAATCGCATCGCTGCCGGTCTGCTCGCTGTTCCGAATCACGGGGGGTGGGGGAAGGGTCGCCCTCCTCGGCCGTTCCAAGGCTGCGCCGCCCCACGCCCGGCCCGCCGGCAGGAAAAGAGCCGAGCGGCCGCTGATCCCCAGGGGCGGCTGTGGAGCCGCAGCCGCGCCGAGCCGCTCTCCCGGCGTGCAGTGCGCGCCAGGCCCCGCCCCCAGCGCCACAGCAGCCAATGGGCGGCGCCGCAGGGGGGCGCTAAGCAGGGCCGCCGGACGCGGATGTTCGTGGAGAGCGGGCGCGGCGCGGCCGGGCGCGGAGCGGGGCTGGGCGGTGAGTGCGGGGCGGCGCGGTGTGGGGCGGGCGGTCAGCGCTCAGCGCTCGTTTTCCTCTCGGCCCGCGCTGCGCTGCGTGTGCGGGAGCTGCGAGGACCGGCGTCTGTCGGCTCAACGGGGCCCGAGGCGCGGGAAGCTTCCGGGCCGCCTTTCTGGGTCAGCGGCAGTTCCGGTACCGGGAGGAGCGGCCGTAGCGGGGCGCCTCGGCGGCGGTTCCGGTCGCGCTGTGCCGGCGGAGGGCGGCGCTTCCGGCCCTGCCCGCTCCCGCGGGACCGCCGGGGGCAGCGCTCCGTTCCCGTGCTGCGGCCCGCAGGCGCTGTGCCGCCCGTGCCTGGCTGCGCGGCCGCCCGCGGCTCCGCGGTTCTTTGGGCGTTAAACTTCTTAATGCCGCCGTTATTTCAGCCCCGTCCCGTGCGGGGCCCGGCTGTTACACGCGGGAGATGCTCGGCTCGGGATGCACGCAAATGCTTTTGTTGGTGTTTCCATTCCTGGGCTCGTCGCTCCTTCCCCACCTGGAAGCTGAGAAGCTGATTTGTCTGTTTTTTCACTTTGTGTTTGGGAGACTTAATAAGATCTCGTTAGAAAGCCCTGTGTGCTAAGTTGTTGAAAGCTCCCTCTAAGCCACGCTAAGGTCGGGTTTCTTGCTTTAAGGTCACATTCTTAGTATCAATGACTTCAGCCCGTGGAAGAGATGAGGTTCGATCGCCGAGCAATTTCAAAGGTGTTGCTAGAGAGGCATTCTGAATCCCTTCCAGAGATAGTGTGAGATTTCTCGCCTAATCCCCAGGTTTTCTGCTGTCATTCCTCCACTGCCAGCGCCTGGATCCCAGAGCAGCACCTCCCCACAGCTCCCGGCTGCTCCGCTCTCTGTTGGCACCTTGCAGTCCTGCTCCTCTCACTGATGCTGTGGGTGACCCCCAGCTGTGAGCTGCCCACGCCTTTCTTCAGTGCCCTCACCTGCAGAGCAGCACTCGGCCCTCAGCTCAATGTCTGCACTGGGCTCCGGTAGCAGTGCTGTGTGCTGGAATTCATTTGTAGACGTGGAGCATTTTGCGTTCTGAAAATGGGAGTTTGGCAGGGATGTGAGCATCCTCTCAGTACTCAGTGCTGGTAGTTCTGGTCGTTTATCGCAGTGGTTGGGGCACATCAGCCTCACGAGGGCCTTCCGCAGGGAATCAAAGACTGGATTGGTTGGGTGTGTGTGGCTGCTTGCATACACCAGTACGTAATATTTTCCTTTTTGTTCATTTAGAGCCCAACTCATATCCAGCTTGATCAGCCCTGTCCTTTGCTGCTGTGTTGGCAGTGGTTTGTGAATGCCTTTCCTTGAAAACACTGCAGGCAACCCTTTTGGTACTGTGAGCACTGCAGCCAAAGACTCTTCACACCTCTTCTTCTTTTCCAGCACCCTACTGCAGTAATTACCTTGTCTGAAGTTGATAATTCTTTTCACTGTAAGTTTCCAGAATCGAGAATTGAGCTGCGTGCCTCTTCAAGGATTACCAGAGCTTAATCTTCCTATGCAAAGGCAACCAATTTCAGGCAGGCAAGTAGGGTTTATTTAACTGCCCGCCAGTGCTTAGCGCATTGATGTATGAAATCCCTCACAAATTCAGATTTACTTACTGCTAATGGGTTTACCACCTGCTCCTTCACCTCCTTCCCCCACATCCAGGAACGAGCCCGTGGGTGTCACTCACAGCAGACTGATGGTGACACATGCAGCTGCACTCTGTGAACCGTCGCCCCAACCTGAGCTCTTGGTGCCTCCGTTGGCACTGCCCATGTGGGGAAGCACAGCAGTGGTTCTGCTTGCATTAGGACCCACTTTCGTTTGTGTTCTGCGGAGCCAGGAGTGCTGTGTGGGCGCTGAGCAGGGAGCTGCACCTTGCAGACAGACAGACAGGCAGTGGCAGGAAAACTGGCTGAACTACTGAAGTACTATGAGCACCTTGCCATGTTCCTGGTGCAGTATGCAGGTACAGTGTGTTCTGTGTGCTTCTCTCACGCTGTCTGGATGAGAGCTGTTAGAACGTAGGATTACATGGAGTTGATAGAAGTAACTGTTGAAGGCTTGCTGATCTCTCCTGTGTGCTTAGGCAGCTCCTGTACCAACGGTGTGCTGGCAGCTGATGATTATAGAGCTCTGACTGTGACAGTGAAGCCAGGAGTACAGCAGAAAGCAGTGCACGATCCCAGAGATAGGTGTGTAGCCTGGGAACCAGATCCAGAAAGCAAATGCTCGGTTTGAAAGTGTGACTTTAAAGCCTCTGTGCTTTTCTTCTCTCCTTTCTCTTCCTTGCTGTTATCTTTTCTGTGTTTTCTAATTGATTGCTGCAGATGTTAGGTACTTTGTTTTCTTTTAAAGTGCATTCCTTTAGGTGTCAGAACAAGTGCTATGTAATCAGATGGGAGTCTTATATTCTGCAATCCTGTTTATTTCCGTTTAAGAAAAACGACCACTGTTCAGGTTGAGAAATACGTATTTCATATATTGGCCAATGTTGGCAAAAGGTGGATCCATATTTATAGCAAAGCCTGCGTCAGCCCATTTCTTGAGTTCTCCCTTCTGGATGCTGAGTAAGTGAGAAGTTTGGTGAGCAGGTGTGAACTCCGTGGGCTTCCTAAGCGTGTGCTTGAAATGCTTTTAGGCATATGGAGGTGTCAGGGTACCTGTTACTACTTCTTGATTTGAGTTCCAGGGGATGGATTTGTATAGCTCCTTCTTGTTAACCAGCTGGATGTCAAGAAAGATGTTTGAGAGCCTGATCAGCAGTAGTACAGGGCTGCTGCTGCTAGAGCATGTGCTGGGGTGAGCAGCTCTGTGTGCCCCCGGGCAGTGCTGGGTTTGTGGGCAGAGCTGGTGGTGTTTGATGGAACGTGAGTGAATGCAGCAGGGAAGGATTTTGCAGAAGTCCTGAAGTGAAGCCCTGTTGGGGTGCTGCCTTACGTAAAGCCTTGCACGGTGAGCTGTGCCAGTTTGTTTCTTAGGGAGAATTGTTGTCAATGTTTTCTGCTGTCAGTAAAAAGAATGATCTGTAAAGCAATGCTTTTCAGTTAAACTGGAGTTGAATCTCTCTACTGCAGATATATACACACACACATTTTGCTAGTCATTAAGACAGACGGCCAAGTTCTGTTAGTGGGAGCCAGTGGCTGGAGAACGAAGTCTTGTCAGGGGCCTGGCATGGGACCCAGCGAGGATAGATACTTGCCTTGATTTATGCCTGGAACATTGAGATCTTTCCTTTCTGTATTCAGGCCCTTCCTAATCCCATATATAGCATCAGCGTGGACCCGGAGCGATGGGCAGCTCTGTGCACTGGTGGAGCTGCTGGGTGCAGCAGGAGGCTGCCACATGTCCCAGTCAGAGCAGGCAGAACCCAGCAGAGTCCAGGGCTGAAGACTACCTGGAGCAGCCTGCTGTTCTCAGGGCTGCTGTGGGAGGAGGACCTGTGCCGGCAGTCATCTCTCAGAGTCACGGAGCTGTGGAATATTCCTAGTTGGAAGGGACCCACGAGGACCACTGTCCTGGCACCATGCATCACTGAAAGAGCCTGGCTCCATCATCTTAGCGTCCTGATTTCAGATATTTATGCACGTTAATAAGATCCCCCTGAGCCCCTTCTTCTCCGGGCTGAAAACATGCAGCTGCTTTGATTATGCAGAGGTCCAAATGAGGAGCTGGCTCTTCACTTTCCTGCTGTCGTTCTCGTTTGAAAAAAAACAACTTCTTGGGTCGCACCTGGTGTTTCCTGCCTGGCATGAGAGGGAATTTCCTTTTTCCATCTCTTCCGTGTTGCATATAATCTCTGGAAGACCGTGCTGCAGACTTAGGCTGCTGCTGCTAATTATCTTGATGAGACTGGGAGCTCTTGGAGGCAGCACTGTCTGTTTGCTGAATCAGCAGTAGTGGTCTGTACCCATTCAAGAGTGTTTTACTTGGAACTGAAGCAGCCACCCCACCTCTGCTCCTGCATGATGCAAGGCAAGAAGAGAAATGAGAAACGATAATGACTCCATTACCACAGTCTCTTCTCCTTTTATAGCTTTTTTCTTGTTAATCTGCCTGCTGGAAGCAGGAGGGGCATTGCAGGCTCACAGCTGCTACACAATGAGTTGCCTGCTGGTTTGCAGTTATGTAGTGCTTTATTTTTTGTGGAGAGGCTGTGGACAGTCATGCTGAAGACTTCAGAGCCTTTGTAGATCTGTTTCTGCTCCTTCCTGTGTGTCACGTTAGCAGCAGTGCCTTGTGTGTGCAACTCAGATACGTGGATCCTAGCAGAAAATGAGCTGCTCCTCAGAGCTGTGTTTGTGTCTGCCAGGGGAGCAAGCTGAATCAGATCACACGGAGTTCTAGCAAGTGTCTGGGCTGGCTGGCATGGCTGCAGGGCTGCTCCCTCCTGCTCTGTGCTGCCGTCAGGCTGGTTGGGCACCACAGGAGCTGCCTGGCAGTGCTGCAGGAGCATCCTTTGCCTTCCGTACAGCCCAGCGTTTGGCCTGAAGCTAAAGGATCTTATCTTTTCCAAAAGCAGTGATGGAAATAATTGCATTAAGTAGCTGCCTTTGCTCTCCAGTGGGTTAGAAAGCAGTGGTGTGGGTGAGGAGCATTCACACCCTGTCCTGGTGTGGTGTGATGCTCCTGCAGCAGTGCTGGCTGTCCATCCCTGTGCCAGGCCCAACACGGGCAGCATCTGCCTGGGGTCAGCGTGCTCTGCTTGACCCAAGTGTGAGAAAACGTGCTTTGAAATTTAATACTTGATAATAAAGTAACTTTTATAATTATTACAATCACATGGAATCACATGGAAAGGACCTACAAGATCATCCAGTCCAACCGTCCTCCCATCACCACTGCTACCCACTGAGCTACTAATCCATACCTCACAGCACTCATCTTGAACACTCCTCTTCTTTCTTGCTGTTTCTTTACCATGCACGGCCTCTCTATTTTTAACCTGCTGCATTTGTGATTCGTTTTCCTGCGCCCTCCCAACCGCAGTGATGTTTTGACTTTGGAGCATTTAAGAAGCAGTGCTGTAGGCATCTTGCATAGCTGGGTGCAACTATTGTTATTGCCAGTGAACAGCGCTCAGCTTTTTGGCTGCTTCTGCTCTTCTCACCTTTCAGCAGCTGAGATGAGAGCCCCCTTGGGCTCCCTGCATCCACTCTCTTGTCTATTTACAGCCATACACAGCAGCCGTATTTATTAGCAAGTTCTGGGAAGTGGAATCCTCTAGAAGAGCTATTACAGTGCTGGCTGTGGCTTGCAGCATGCCTGGGGAAGGTTTGGTGTAAATGAAATAGCTGCCATGTTTCAGCCCCTCGGTGCTGTGAGGCAGCATCATTGTCAGCTTGGATGCTTCTGTAGTTGTGCTGCTTCCCCCAGAACACGTGTGGAGCTTAGCAGGAATGCAGCTGTTTTTATCACTTCTCATTGGTCCAGGACTTTTTTTTTTTTTTTTTTTTTTTTTGCATTGACTTTGAATTCAGAGTGAGTTTGCTGAGACAAAGATAAACAGGCAGAATATTTTAATGTCTCTTCAGTTCTGGATCCCTACAAGTGCTGAACACAACGGAAGGTGGAATCGTGAGCTCAGAGCTCAGTCGAGGGCACCTCTCCACAACTTATCATTGCTTATGTTCAAAGTGCTGAATTTCTGAAGCCTCTGGTAACGTGGAGTTGTTTAGAGTCCCTTTGTCTTGTTACCACCTCTCGTTTTGAGAGAAAGGCCAAGTTAGAGAGGCAGGGTGGATGGGGGCGTGCACACGAGGCATAGCTGGCCGTGGTTTGTGGATCATCCAGCAGGTGACTTAGCACAGATTTACTCTCAAATGGATGTGATGCCTTGAACTCAGAAACACGCTGGAAGCTGCAAAGCAATTTTTCTTCAGTCATCTTTGGTTCCAATGTGCAAAGTTAGCTTTTCTTCCTGTGTCTGGTGGTTGGCTCAGAGGATCTGTCTCCTCTCTGCTCCGTTTCCCCGTATCTCTTGCAGATCCCCAGCTAGAGCTGCCAGCTCTCCTTCCTGGGGGAACGGATTGCTGAGCACTCTTTCTTGGCTACAGGAGGGATCAACTGCTTGCCAGCCTCCTTGATTAAAAATAGCAATAGCAATTGCAAGCGAGGCACGCCTCGTGTTTTTACTAGTAAATGAGTCCAGGTAAAGTCACTACTGGTGACAAACCAGGCAAAGCTAAATGTCTGTTATGGGTTGGAAGAGACAGAATGAATTTCTGGCTTCCAAGTTTCTGAGCTGGGAAATACAGTACAGTGCAGGAGAGGTGCACCCCTGGTTTGTAGCATCATGCAGCTTGATTTGTGTGGGTCCAGAGAGGGATGGTGGGGATAATGTTTGTAGGTAATATTTTAAATTGATGTGAGTATAGCATAGCACTGAGTGGGGCATACTGGGGATGACAAACAGGAGGCATAATTGTTCCGGGGGTCTGAAGGATGCCAGCAGCAGGTGGGACAGGACGTTGCTTTCATGATGGTGAGACTGAGGCATCGCAAACTGTTATAAAGTATCTGAATCTATTTTTGTATTTCAGGCTTAAACCATCTGTCCTTTGATCCTGCCAGCAACAGCAAATCTCTGCAGTTTGGCAGCCCGAGTGGTGCATGTGTGTCAGAAAGCCCAACTGAGAATGGGAGTGATCCAGGCAAGAAGAGGAAGAGAACAAACATTACTCCAGGTAAGCCATGTGGCAGCTTGATATCTGGCAAAAGAGAAGGTGTCTGCGTAAGTGCAGACCAAAGCCAACTGCTGTGCTGAGGTGTCAGTGCAGAAAGTGCCCTTGTGAGGCCACACCTGCAGTGCTGCCTCAGGCCTGGGGTCCCCGGCATGAGAAGGATGTGGAGCTGTTGGAGCAGGTGCAGAGGAGGGCATGAGGGGGATCAGAGGCTGCAGCACCTCTCCTCCAAATAAGATCAAAGGGGCTGGGGGTGTTCAGAAATGTGTAATCGTTCTTTGCTTCATTTCCCTGTTTAGCATGGAAGAAATGTCTTCAGGTGGCAGTGGAAGCATTCTCTGCATGATCAGACTGGGCGTCTCTGATTTCAGTGCATTTGTGGCAGTTTATACTTGCAGAATATTTGTTCCTTCTTCATAAATTCTTATCTTTAGTCGGTGTTCCTTCAGGGTCACTCGTAGCTGTGCATTGTAATGGAAAAAACATTTTAAGTGCTCTTGGAGGTCAGTGCTTTTGTACACCTTGCATCCCTGAAATGTCATCTCCTTGACAGGGACGCTGCTTTTTTCAGACAGGCTTTTTCTGTGCGGTGGGGTCAAATCTGCTTTTGTATGCTGATACAGCAGAGCCTTGCTGAGCAACATTTGTCCTACGGAGCAATGAAGGCGTGCACTGAGCTCTTAATCACCTTTTTTCTCTCAGCAGATGGTGGCAGAAATCTAAGCCTAGACTCCATTTCAATGGGCTTGCCAATGTCAGACCCAACTGCCTGGGCCACTGCGATGAACAACCTGGGGATGGCTCCCATGGGGATGACAGGACAGCCCCTCCTGCCAGGTGTGAGACTTTATCCAGACTGTGCCCACCTTTTCTTTCCAACGTGTCTTTGGGAAGAACCTGTGTCAGCTGAGTTGGATTAATGGGTTTTTATATGCAGTACACGTTTATAAGCTGCATTTGAAATGTATGGATGTCAATGAGCAATGTATCTAGAGGCCACTGATTATTATTATTATTTTTTTTGAAACTGAGTTGAGAAGAAATACATGTTTATGGATGCAAACAATGGCTACTGGGGTAGTGGGAAGGTGGGCTGTACCTGTAGGTAACTGCAGCAGACCAGCAGGGGAAGTGTTCCACATGAGACATGTCTGCAGAGCTCAGGAAGCCAGTGATACCAAGTAAAGCATTATTCTAAGCTGAACTAAAACTGCATAGACTGAAGGGTGGGAGGAAAACGATGAGGAAAGCAATAAGGCAGTAAAATGGATTTGGCAGAAGATAATGGGGGATTTTGCTCAAGAAATGGCCACCTGATAGTGTGGAGTGCTGCTCAGAGGTGAGTCAACCTGTGTCCAGGGTATGTTAAAGAGCTCCTATGTGGCAGCAGAGCTGTGCTATACACGGTTTCACAGCAGTGTGATGGGCCTGTGAATCAAAATCCTGAGTTAAAATTACTGTTTCAGTCCTCTGCTACAATTAAGCACTTGAGAAGGATGCTGTCCCATGCCAGAATTGCTGCCTTCATACCTAAGGAGAGAGTACCTGCTTTGGTGGTACTCCACAATCCTATTACTCCTCTGCTGGCACAGTGCAGGTAGTTTGCTGTGCAGCTGAGCCTATATTTAGCTAATAGCATCACTGGATATAAATTTTGCATGCAGTCTGTACTCTTCTGTTCCCTAGGCCTTGTTTCACATTTGTCTTTGCTGTAAGAGATGCTTTCATGCGTTTTTCTCCTATTCACATATGTGTCAAATAAGAGTCAGTAGAACTTAAAAGTCAGTTAGTCCTGGGAGAGCACACAAGTTTGAAGTTGCTTTCCTATTTCCTGCTGAAAGAACAGAGAAGACTTTAAGCTTCCAAGTGATTTTTGTTCTGATCCTTCTGAGATCGGACTTTGAGATCAGGAGTTCTGCTCCCAAGACAGAGGACTCAGGATGGTTTAGAAGGAGTTTTTTTTTGTGACCCGAGTGCAAGCGAGCAGAATGCTCTGGTGAGTGTGGATCTGTTGTAAAGCATAATGATGAGGTTCAGACCAGGCATATTGGTAGTACCAGTGAAAGAGGAGAGGTAATGGAAGTTTGAAATGAGTTGGACCATCTTTGCTCAGTGTCAGGTGAGACTGAAGTTTCAGGTCACATTAAAAAATGGTTTGAAAATGCTTAAGAACTTACTAGCCTCATTCTGTTTCTACAGATGAAGTAAAGCATGTAGTTGTGAGATGCTTTGACAAGACTACAATGTCTAAAATGAATACACATCATCTTTCACGCCATCCAGGTAATACTAGTTTTATATAAAAGTTCTCATGGCTTTCAGCAAACAACCTAGCAGCTGCCAGGCCTGATGTTTTTGAACCTCTTAGAATCCTTGAGGACTTGTTTTTCTTTTTCTCTTTTCTCCTTCTTGCTAATGGAGACTGGCTTTTCTGAATTAGCATCACAAGCCTCTCAGATGCTGGCCTGTAGCCAGGAGATAAGCTTATTAACAGGAAGAGAGACCCCTAGGCAAGATGGTGAGTTGTCCACTGTATTGCTGTTGGAGCAGTAAAAAATGAGATTCACCACAACCCAAAGACCTTGGGATCTGTTTCCCCCTGTATGTACGCTTTTTACCTTTCATTATAATGTAGTTCTCTTCTCTGCTTGTTCTTTTGCTTCTGTTAATTGTATCGATTCATGCTTTCTTTTAAAGCCTGAATCAGAGAAATACCCCTCCTGGATTTCTTATCCTTCAGATTTTTCCGGCTCCTGTCTTTCCCTACTGTCTCTGTTTTCTACCAGTGAGTGCTGAAATAATCTTGATCTCATAGATGTACCTTTTGCCAAATTGTGCTGAGAAGGAGAGCAGATCTTTACATTCTAACACATGGGCATTTCAGCAGTCTCTGCATTTTTGCAGCAGGTCACTGTTGCTCCATATCCCCCCCCCCTCCCCGCAGTGAAGGCGTTGGTCATTCCTCTTCCTTCCAGCTTGTTGAACTGCAGTTTGCTTTCAGTGGTGATGCTGTTGTTTCAGCTTGGATCAGGAACTTACTTGCTCAGAAATAGGTCTCTTATTTTTTCCTCCTGCCCTGTATCTTCAGTGAGTGCAACCATTGAAAGTCACAGCTGTTCACAAGGTGACCTTCATCTTGAGGTTCAGCAGGGATCTAGGGTGGGGTAGGAAGACTTTCCATTTCTCTGAAGTCTGTTTCATGGTGGAGCTTTTGCTTTGGGTCCGTTGGCACCATTCATGTGTGGCGTAAAGCAGACAGCAACGCTTGCAAGCAAAGCATTGTAGGTAAAGCATGTAAAAAATGTAGCCCTAGACAAAATGTTCAAATTACAAAGGAAAATAAAATTCAGCTACCAAACTGAGACATCCTGTTTGTGCACGAAGAGTTGTCTTGCACCCAGATCTCTGTGGAGCCAAGCAGGAGCTGTTCTTAAGTAGTGTTTGCAAAGTGAAGAATACAAAGTCGTTCCCCTGCTTTAGCGATATGAATAGCATTGAAATGGTGCCAGCTTAAGATCAAAGGAAAACGCTATCTCTGCACCACTCTGCTCTGCCTGTTGGCGATTTTCATCTGTGCCCTGCAAAATTAATCTTATCTGCTCACATCTGTGAAAAGCAGCCAGCTTCAGCCAGTTCTGCAGCGCTCAAAACTGCATATTCAGTGGTTGTGTCCTTCGGTGTTCTGGGGAGCGCCTGCGTCTTCAGAGCTGCTTCTGCTACAGGGAGAGGAATGGTGGTAGACAGCAGAGAGGGAGATTTGCAGCTGGGATCTCAGCCTGCTAGTACCAGCTGGCTCTGGTGGTGCTGGGTGTCCTTAGCTGCCGATGTTATCAGCTCAGGAGTTTTCTTTCTAAGGCATTTATTTAAGTATACATTTTCCATTTTGGTTGCCTGAAAGTATTGATTTCCCCAAGGTTCACAGCTTTGAACAGATGAAATCCCTCACGGTTGACAACTCTCTTTAGTTTTAGTTGGTGTTGGTGGTAAATCTAAGAGCAAAAAGCAGAATAGCATACTTGTTATTTAGTCCTCTGTCTGAATAAAGCCTCAGAACAAGTTGAGCAACATAAGATGTATGTTGCCACTGTAGGTTGCACTTAATGGTGAAGTATTTCCTTAAACACTGCTGTACATTTTACCCAGAATTCTTCTAGAACTTTCTTAACTGCTGACGTTCCTACACTTTATTTGGGTAATATAGTATTTACTGGGAAAGGTTCTGGTGCTAGCTGGTATCTATGGAGTAGAAAGGGGTAAAAGTTATTTCAAGGGTACAGATGTGAAGTTCTGGTGAGGTAAGTGATCATGTTCCCTCTCTCTTGTTTATTCAGGTAATTTTCACTGGTGTTTGTAGATGGAGTACTTTATTTGCTGTCCAAATGAACAATTACTGGATGAGTCCAAAACTGATTCCCTTGTTCTCTCCCCCGTTTAGATTTTGATCCTGCTCTTGGAATGATGACTGGAATCCCTCCAATCAATCCCATGATGCCAGGCTTGGGGATAGTCCCTCCTCCCATTCCTCCAGACATGCCTGCTGTGAAGGAGATCATTCACTGCAAGAGCTGCACTCTTTTCCCACCTAACCCACGTAACGTCTGCTTGTATTTTGTCCCCTTTCTATCTATGAATTTTTGTGTCTATGTAGAAAAATACATACATAAAAATGTGTACATCAGAGAAGAGCCATGTGGAACCCCTGCAGTGACTGGCCAGACTCGTCAGCCAGCTGTTCAGTGTTTTCCTCATGTACCTCCAGCCTCCCTGCTGGCAGGCCACTATAGGGAGCTGAAAAGTCTTTATGTAAGCACTATTCAACAACCACTAAAACATTTCTGTTATCAACATTGTTTTCATCTTAAAGCCAAAACACTGCACCAAATCAGCTAGTGTGCAGGAAATTGACTCAATCCCAGATGTTAGGTTTGGAAGCAAGCTAGTAAACGTGTTTGTTGTATGGCACCTCAGCAATGCTTGGTACAGCTATTTGTCAATCAAGTCAGATATACTTGATATATACTGGAATGGCTAACTCATGCATTTGAAGGAAACCAGGACATCTGTTAGTGCAGGTGGGCAGATGTATGGAAATTGTGCTGACGGACCTGGCCTGTTTTTGTTCTGCTATCTTCAGATCTGCCCCCTCCAGCAACAAGAGAGAGGCCCCCAGGCTGTAAGACCGTGTTTGTTGGGGGGCTGCCTGAAAATGGAACTGAGCAGATCATTATGGAAGTGTTTGAGCAGTGTGGAGAAGTCATAGCTATTCGGAAGAGTAAGAAGAATTTCTGTCACATCCGCTTTGCTGAGGAATTCATGGTGGACAAGGCACTGTATCTTTCTGGTAGGTATATTTCTGTCTGAGATGGAAGCTTAAAATTCTGGGCTGTGAGTGTAAAGACTTCTGTGTGGTTACGATGATAGGCTTGATAGCCATTTGTCTCACGTGGTGTCAGTTTGCCTCTGTCTCTGCTTTTAATGCTTGTCTGCTTCAATATCTAAAAGCTGCTCCTGATAGGAAAGAGAGCAACCCTTCCTTACCTCGGGTACTGTAGACCTCTGCAAACTATCAGCTCTTCTGTTCAGGGTCTTGCTATCTTTGTGGGAGTCACAGACAGAGGCAGAGGGAGGTTCTCCCCCATGTAAATCACCTATCTTATATGAACATTGTTGTCATCACCACCAGGCTACCGCATCAGGTTGGGTTCCAGCACTGACAAGAAGGACACTGGGCGCCTGCACGTGGATTTTGCCCAGGCTCGGGACGACCTCTATGAGTGGGAGTGCAAGCAGCGCATGCTGGCAAGGGAGGAGCGCCATCGCAGGAGGCTGGAGGAGGAACGCTTCCACCCACCATCCCCACCTCCTGTTGTGCATTACTCTGACCACGAGTGCAGCATTGTTGCGGAGAAGCTGAAAGGTAAGTGGTTCTGTGGCCTGCTGCTACCTGCCTGCACAGGGTCGTCTTAAAAAACAAACGTACGCCTGACTTCAGTTTCTTCCAACCCATTTTTGTTCATGTTTAAGTGATGAGTTTAAATCCTAAATCCAGGGTGGTGACACACTGGAACAGGTTGCCCAAGGAGGTCGTGGATGCCCCATCCCTGCAGGCATTCAAGGCTCTGGATGTGGCTCTGGGCAGCCTGGGCTGCTGGTTGGCAACCTGCACATACCAGGGGGTTGGAATTGGATGAGCACTGTGCTCCTTTTCAACCCAGGCCATTCTAGGATTCTAAGGCTTTTTTCTGAAGCCTAAGCCCCATCGGTGGCCTGATTCTTTCAGTCAGAGGATATTTGCTGTCACGAAAGAGTACATCTAAATAGGCATATAAAGTTATCTCATAAATTTCCAGCAATTGATTCTCCTCTTTCTTACGGTGCCTTTACAGCTTTCTGTCAGCTCCTTTCCATTCTTGTGATTCTATGAATTAGACTTGGACTCCTTTGTGTAGTCTTGTGTTTGGGTAATGCTGTGCTTTCATGAACCCAGGACAGCCAACCTGAGCAAGCTGACCTTTGAGAGAGGGCAGATCAGTGGCAGCAGGAAAAGGATCTGAAAGCTGCGCAGGCAAACTTGTGCTTCCATGATTTAAAGATACCATTTCTTGCTGCAGATGACACTAAGTTCTCAGAAGCTGTGCAGACCTTGCTCACCTGGATAGAGCGTGGAGAAGTGAACAGAAGGACTGCAAACAACTTCTACTCCATGATTCAGTCGGCCAACAGCCACATTCGCAGATTGGTGAATGAGAAGGCAGCTCACGAGAAGGAGATGGAAGAAGCTAAAGAGAAGTTCAAGCTTGCCCTCTCAGGGATTCTGGTTCAGTGTGAGTAGTATTTCTGCACTGAGTGTTTGCTACGTGTTGTTGTAGAGAGGATGCTTAATTTCTAGAGTCTGGTGAGCTCATGCTAAAAAATCACCAGGAACCATAAATGACAATGGCTTCTATGCAGCTACAGTTAATTTATGAGCATATGTCATTAACTTGGCAAAAGTTTCTCGTGGTACCTTTTATTAAAGTCAGAGTCCACATCTGAGGGGAGAAGAGATGAATTCCTAATGGTTGTTTTTTTTCCTCTTTTAATTATAGTCTGTTAGTAATTTTATAATCTTTTCAACACTGCACTTCTGTGTACAGACAAGGTAAGTTCCTGGTAATCTGATGGCTCAGCGAAATGTGCAGGATTTATTCATCAAAGGTAGGATGCATTAGAGTGCTCCCAATACCCCGCTGTCAGTCACAACTGAAGTTATGAGGAAAACCTATTGCAGAACAGAATTTTGAACCTGAGTCCCAGTACTTTATTAAATCAAGGAAGAGTTGTTGGCTCCATTAGTTCTAGAGTGTGACTTATAGCAGTCCTCAACCCATTCGTAGCCTGTTACACCTCTCTTCTTTACTGAGTCTGAAATATTTTTTTAAGACTACTTTTTTTCCATAGCTTTACTAAGCCTCCTTGAACCTCTTGGCTAGGATGTGAACATTCTGAACTTTGGTTTTATATTCGTTAATTTAATTGTCTAATATTTGGTTTATATATATTTTATTCTATAAAAAAATATGGGCAAACGGTCCAGAAGAAAAAGCAGTATGCACTGCAGAGTAAGTAGTAATAGCCAACTGCATGCAAGTCACCTCTATAAAACACTTAGTGGTATCTCAGACACGTCTAGATTTATTAGTTAATCTAAGGAGCAGAGAAATGATTTCACTTCCTATGAGTTATACCTACTACAGCATCACAGATGTGGGGAAAAGACAGCTAGGTGTACTTTCTGCTGTTGGTTGAAATCTCCTCCCAAGGGAGGCACTTCTTATTTACAAAAACCTCTGCAAATTTTCTAAGGAAAATATTTTAGAATAAATCCAAGGAAGAAAAAGCAGTTGATGCTGGATGCGTAGGACGCAGTTGCACTGTTCTTTGGGACTGTACCCAGTGGGCCCCAGAGCGAACAAAGTGCCAGCTTTCACAAGTACTGAGAGCAAATTTTAGAGAGCAAATGCTGTCCAGGTGTATCCATTGCACGGATAAGTGGTGTTGCACATGGAATGGTTTTTTCAGTGCAACATGTGCCTTCCTTTCTTCCAACTGAGTGCAGATGCAGTTTTCCCAGCTGAGCGTTACTCTGTGCTGCTGGCCTGGCGCAGTACCTGCTTTCCTTTCCAGGCACAGAGTCCTGAGCATGGCTTCAGCACAGTACAGTGTTATAACAAAAGGTTAGCCAAACACCTGCCTGATTCCACTCTTTTACTCCTTTACTCCTCTTGTTCGCCCTCTCTGGATGATATTCTGGCCTGATTTGTCTGCTGATTTGATACTACAGTCGAGCAAATAGTGGCCGTGTACCATTCTGCCTCCAAACAAAAGGCTTGGGACCATTTCACGAAAGCTCAGCGTAAGAACATCAGCGTGTGGTGCAAACAAGCAGAGGTTGGTAATTTTTTATTGTGCTAGATCCTCCAGCCAGTCTCTTTCTTGTCAGGATATTGATTTTAAGTTTGCACGATGCTCACGTGGATAACAACATCTTAATTCACAGTGTAAGATGGGAATTACTCGGTCGTCTCTTGTTCCAGGTAATGAATTTGCTGTTAGCATTTGTGTTACTAGTAGCAATACATTCAGATCTGTATGCTGATTGAATATTGATCTGTTTTTAATGTTAAAGCAAAAGGTATTTCTAGAGAGATATTAAGGGAAAGAAGACAAGGATTACCACTGAGATCTGTTTTGTCACATTTCTATTGATCGACCTGAGAGATGGAAATAATTGCAGCTGGACAGTCTGAAAGATTTGAGGGAAGATATTCTCATATTTATAGGTTTATTTCATGCATTGATATTGCTAAGTGGGGAAATAAGGATTTAAAAGTGGTGCAGAGGTGGGGGGTGTGTGTGAAAGGAAGTGTGTCACTCAAACATCTGGTAGATGTCTGCTAGAATTGTGTGAGCTTGTATATGTTGGGAAAGGGAAGGCTGAAAGGGTCCCCACCAGCAGCTTTCTGCTATTTAAAGCAGGGGGGTCACAAGGAGGCAGAAATGGCCTCTTCTGATAGGCACACAGCATGAGGGTGAGCAGCAGTGGGCACGTGTCGTGACAGGAAGTTCCATTTGGGTTTAAGCCTCAAATTCTGTTCCTGAAAAGCAGTTCAGCCCTGTAGAAGAGCCCAAGGTGACAGGGGAACCTCCATCCTTGAGTTCTGAGTAAGGCCCTTGGCAGCCCGATATGGATTTGCAGGGAGCACTTCTTCAAAGAGAGCCAGAAAGACCTTAGGAAGTATTGGTTCCAGCCTAAGCCTTCCTGTGATTCTGTGTTTTCTTGATGCATTATGTTCCTTATTACAAACAAATCTGTTCCAACAAAGCAAAAAGTCACCTTTCACCTTTAAAATAATGTTAATGTCATCTGTAAATCTGGGCAAAGTGAACAAGTTGGTGGTAACTGTTCATCCAAAAGCCATTTGTCTATATTTGACTATATGCAGGACACTTTTCAGCATAGCTGCAACCTGAGAAAAAATTGGAGAGTCTGCAGAGTTTGATAATATTCAGTGAACACTCTTGGTAAAAAGCAGAGGAGTGATCCTCCACAACTCTGTTAAACCCTGACTGTTGTGGGAAGCTGACAGCTGAGAACCCCCCATGAGACTGCACTTCTGGGGCTTTCTTTCCAAGTCCCACCGAGTTAGTCCTTTCTTAGCAGCTATAATGGAGAAGCTAATGTTTGTTTTTATACCCAAAAAGCCAAGTGGAGAGTCGTGATTCAGGCTATGCCTCTGCTTTGAGCCCTAGTGCTGCTGTTTTCTTTTCTGCTTGCCTGAGATTACTTACCATGGTTGGGGTGGGAACGCGCTCTCCATTTGGAGTGGTCTGTTTTTCCAAGGTAAGTTCTCGCAGTGGGAAGAGGCAGCAAGACCTGTTATGAGGCATCTTCCAGGGGTGCTGTTGGGCTCAGCATGCATTCCTTTTTCAGGATTGTTTCTGAAAGGAAGATGGCCCCCCAACATCTTCTTGCTACAGTTTTTGTTGGAATTGAAGAAAAGCTTGGAGGAAATTGAGGAAAGCTTGGAGGGCAGCTTGGGGAATGGGTGTGAATTGGGAATCATTGGGCTGGGTCAGGGTCTCTGCTGCTCTGTCAGTGGTGATTTAAGATGGTTTTGCCAGACAGTGCAGGTGGGTCTTGTAGCTGAGGGCAGCTCATGAAGAAGCCATGGCAGCTTGAGACTTGCTGAAACACCATACTGCTGTAACTACCAGCCAGCTTCTTTCCTTGCTTTGGAAGGGCCTTACTTAAGTATTTCTCCCCTCTGATGCTTTTCTTTCCCCATCTGTGGCTCCCCCTTCAGCCACAGAGCAGCCTTGGTACATCCTGCTCTGCAGCCTTAGCCTCAGTGTGTGCTGTGCTCTCTGCAGGCTCTTTGAGCTTCTAGGCCAGCTTTTAGATTTTAGCTGTTGGGCAGAATTAGTTAAAAACGGTAGGAATGTTTTTCTATGATCTTCAGCCCAGCTTCCATTTTATGTGTGGTCTCCAGGGCAGGCCGCAGTTGTTTTGGAATTGAAACCAGCCCTGTCCCTCCTGCTCAGGTTTGCTGTGTTCTTGTCCTTTCCCCCTTGTTGTTCCCAAGGTATCATCCGGGCTGAGAGTATGTTCATTTTCCCCAAGGCAAAGGAGAGCATGGCTTAGAAGGAAGATAGAAGAGTCAGAAATGCCAGTCATGCTGACAGATTGGCTCACGCTAGATGTTGTTCTTGATTGAGTAGACTGTGCCAAAAATTTCTATCATTTCCCTTTTCCTGTATTATGGAGGTGTGTTTTGCAGACTTAAGATATCTGCATCTCTTTATCCATACAATCTGTTCCTTATAATCTGTATTTAAAAAACATCTGGTTTCTGAACCTTAGGAAATTCGTAACATTCATAATGACGAACTAATGGGCATTCGAAGAGAGGAGGAAATGGAAATGTCTGATGAAGAAATAGAAGATCCA
This sequence comes from Meleagris gallopavo, assembly GCF_905368555.1. Classification (NCBI taxonomy): domain Eukaryota; kingdom Metazoa; phylum Chordata; class Aves; order Galliformes; family Phasianidae; genus Meleagris; species Meleagris gallopavo. The sequence continues at coordinate 1,473,341 of NC_139412.1, read as the reverse complement.
TCAGAGATGAAAGAAACAGATGAATCAGGTAAACTACTTTTTGCAGTGGTTTGTTTTAGGAGCCCCATTCGGATCTGAGTGTTCAGGGCAAAATCAATAGCAGTTTTCTGCTGCTGAGATTTAACAGCATGCAGTCTCTAATACTTGCTTTGCCTTCTGTTAGTCTTGCTAAACTTTTGTGCGTTCATACTGATGGACAGTAAGAAGTTCATAGCACTGTACCAGTACCAGGACTTAAGAGGAAGCTATAGGAAACCTTTTTACAGGCAAGTACAACATCAATGGATATTGGTTATTTAAGCAGTGGTTTTTATAGCTATTTCTGTTGCTGTCAGCTGCTCTACTTTGTCTCTTCCTTTCTTCCAAGCTCCTGATGTCTTTTTGCATTTGCTGGTAGATATTCTGCTGCAGCAAATCCTATAATCATAGCTACAGAACATACATACGTGGCACTCTTCCTTTTGCAGCTGAAGGTTACGTTATGAGACAGAGAGAAAAGAAGATTGCTTCTCCAACCGGTTGTTATTTTGTAATCGTTTATTGGGGCTCCATTGAGCTCCTGCCATCTCAATCATTCCTTTTGCACAAGTTTTTAAATGTGATTATAATTCTCAAAATCCTTGTCACTTATTGTTACTTGTCATCTCCTGCTGAATTAGGGTGAAACAGCAAGTTAACAGTTGTTGGAGTTATGTACTGATATTAAAATACTTCCTACAGTATCCACACCCCACCCCAACCTTTCCTCACCTCTCCTAATTCTGTAGCCTTTTCTTAGCCTTCCAAGTGCAGTGCCCAAGCCCTGTATAAGCGCCTGAGCAGGCTGTAACCATGGCCCAGGTAGCAGAGGAAAACAGCAAGGGCAGGTGGCAGAGCATGTACTCCATATCGTGGGTATGCTTTGAAACCTGCTGAAGCTATCTTTGCAGTACTAATGTCACATAAGCCCATTCCTAAATTTTTCAACACCAAGTGATGGAGCTGTTTCATCCCATGGCTTGATGGGGATAATCTTTTGGCTGAGGGTGGCAGTGGAGCCTGTCCAGAGTCTTTCAGCTTTTCTGGGTAGGAAACCTACTTCCTTGCCTACATCGTTTTACTCCAACACATTCTTTTGCCTTTTCCTTTTATTCTCCCCAACTTAAATACTGCTTTTCCCCTAAGGAGATGTTCTTTGTCCACAGCAGTGTATTTTTCCAAAGAGTGGTTGTAAGAAACTCTCTTTAGTACTCTGGATTTGTAACTGAGACTTCGGAGCCACAGAACTGTGAGCGTCAGCTCATCCCCAACTCTGATTTTTGATCACTGCCTGCCTTGTTTTCCAGCACTGGTGTCACAGGTGGAAGCCCTGAAAGAAGAAAATGACAGTCTGCGCTGGCAGCTGGATGCCTACCGGAATGAAGTAGAACTCCTAAAGCAGGAGCATGGCAAAGCAAGCAGGGATGAAGACACAACCAAAGAGCAGCAGCTGAAACTTCTCCAGCAGGCTCTGCAGGGAATGCAGCAGGTGGGCCTGGGCTTCAGTCTAGCTGTGTCCTTGCTATAAAGGCAAGGGGACTGTGGTGCAGGGCACAAACACAAGCAAAGGTGTTCTGTTAATCATACTTTATGAATTCCTTGTGTGATATTGGCTGTGACTCCTGAAATAGTGTGCTAACCTTCCCTCGAAGCCCCGTGAGATCCTGATTGCTACCATGAGCAAAAAGGTGCGAAATCCCAAGCTTGCTTTGCAGTCTTTTCTGAAGTTTACTGGGCTTTCATTCTCACATAAATTTGTAGATCATGTATTGCTCTTTGGGATTTCCTTAGGCCAAATATCAAATGTTTAGGTTCCTTGTAAGTCTTAACAGTATCCCCTCGTGTATTAAACCAGACTGATTACCAAAGCATATAGAGTACACGATAGTTCAGCTAAGCACTTCATTAAAATTAGAACCTGCTGTGGAGGCTGTGGTTGTTCACTGAAGGAATCTGAGGTAGGAATTAATTGCATTGCTATTTGTACCATCAGAGCTGGCTGGAGAAGCCTTCTCTAATCACCTTCAGCTATTTGTGTGTAAGGAAATGGCAGGAATTGCCAGACAATAGATTTTCCTTTTTGCAGATGTCAGGGAGTTAAAGTTTCTCTATATGCCACTGCCAGGATAAGTAACCATGCTGAAAGAGCTGTGAACTGTTTAACTTTTCTCTTCCAGCATCTTTTGAAAGTTCAAGATGAATACAAAAAGAGGGAAGCTGAGCTAGAAAAAGTGAAAGAAGACAAACTAAAAATCGAAACGTTATTAGAAACCCTTAAGGAGCAGGTATGTGACTTCTTGATCCTTTCTTATTCTTCAGTAGTAAATGCAGTTCTTGCACTTCATGGCGTGTAGCATGTGCAAGGAAGGAGAGGGTGTAGAAGATGCCTAGCCCTTGCTTAGGAGAAGTGGTCTTTTGAAAGCTAGAGAAAATTACCTGATTAATTGGAGGTTGCATATCATAAGTGAACTTCCTGATTGCTTAATGTAACAGTGAGACAATCATCAGAAGCAACTAGATAAATATAAGGCTGTATTTTGTTTGTGGGTTTGCATTTGAATCTAAGCTTGCTTGTCCTCTCCTCCGAGGCAGACTCAATTATGCCTGTACCTACAAGGATAGATGAGAAGTATTACAAAGTGCCTTTGGACCTTTCCTTCCCTGACTTTTGTATCATTAACCCCACCGTTTTGTGCCTTGGTCTAGGGAAGGTGATAAATACTTAGCTTTTTAGTAATTAAAATAGAGTTTGAATACCAGTGATCTCCAGTGTGGGAGCTTTGATGGATATTAAAGAACAAAAATAACACACATCAGTAACCTTTCCTTTTCTTAAACTATACATAGCAAAGTGTAGCAAATGAAGAGGACAAAGAGAGAGATGTTACTGATGGCCAAGGGAATGTAAGTAAAGTCTTCTGCTGCTTTAGTCAGTATTTTAAGGAGGGAAGTAGTGATATCTTATTGTAAAATGAGCAATTGACTGCTGTGAAGCATACAAACGTGGAACATAATGGACTGTCTATCAGTTTGCAAGTTAAGAACTTCAAGTTATCCATAGCAGCTTATTTTGAGGATAATAAATTATGTAAATTTATGTTTTAATTCAGTTCTGTGAATTCAAGTCAAGGAGAGTTCTGATCCCAAACCCTCCGCAGGCAGTAGGCACTTGCTTAATCATGCTGCCACTGTTTATGCATCTAAAAAATGTACATGTGCATCTGAATTAATTGCTGCAAGACTTTCTATCTACTCTAGTTTTGATCTTCCAGAGCAGATGTCATGCGAGTGACCAAGGATGATGGAAGTGCATGTTGTGGGATTTTATTTAACATCATTAGCTTCAGTCTAGCTTGGTAATTCAGACATGCAGTTCTGATAGCACCATGAACATCATTCTGATGTGTTGGATGCCTTTTGCAATATATAGATAAATAAAGCAGTTTGATGGCTCATAGAAACAGGAAAAGAAGAATACAAAGTCAAGTCTTACTGAGCTGCTGCTTGGTGTGTAAGTGTGCTTCCCGTGCTGTCCGTGTGTGGAACAGGCCTGCGTATTTTTTTTCTGCAGGAGAGCAGTATGCCAAGAGTTTGTGCATGCAGCCAGGAGAAGGAGTGCCCAGTTGAGAAGACACTGAGCAATAGCCCTGTGAAATCGGAACGAGAAGCTCTCTTAGTTGGTAAGACCATTTGATTAGTGATGATGTTAGAGACTGAAGTGGTGGGAGTTACTTTGGAGTGGCCTCACAGCTGCTAGTGACAGCCTTTTGTTTCTTGAATTATGCCTCTAAAGGTGGGAGTCCTGCAACCAAGGACTCACATACCTCTGCTGCTCTCCCCATTTACCTCTTCCTTTTCCTGCTCCTTGACCTGGTACAGCTGGAGCAGAGTTCTGCTTTCCCTCTACTTTAGCCTCGTATCCCCACATTTGTGGTAGCCCCCTGCTGAATTTTTGGTGAGGTTTGTCATGGAGCACATTACCATTGCTTGGCAGGGAGCAAGAGTGGTGAGATCTCTAAGTGTTAGCTGCATCACTTAGCTGTTGCTTACTTTGCAGCCCACAGACCAAACTTCACTGAATTTAAAACCAAAAATGCCAAATAAGATCCCTGTGTGCAGTGCCAGCAATGGCAGAGAGCTGGTGTTCTCAGCTGATGGTTCTCATGAAAATGACATTTGTGGCTTTCCTTTCCCCAGGAATAATTTCAACATTTCTTCATGTGCACCCATTTGGAGCAAGCATAGAGTACATTTGTTCCTACCTGCAGCGCTTGGACAGCAAAGTAGGTGTACTAATACCTTCATTTCCCAATTAAACACCAATTAAACATGTTTGAGCTTGAATGTATGCAGTCATTAGAAGGCTTCTGTAACCAAAAGTGTCTTGTTTTTTAGTGAAATTTTCCTTTTCTTTTCACAGATTTGCACCACAGAAGTGGAAGTTCTCATGACCAGACTACAAACTACATTTAAACAGGAGCTGAGTGGGGTTGGGGCCAGTTTGGAGAAAAAATGGAAGTTTTGTGGCTTTGATGGCTTGAAAATGACTTGAACTTCAGCTGAACTGACTTAACACTGAAAGCAACAGCAGGATGTGCGCATCAAGAAAACTTGGGATGCCTCTTAACTCTGTTTCTGATGATTATCTTGCACGCATGGGATAATAATGTAAGTGAAATTTTAAGTCCAGATTAGCACTAGGAGAAACTTCAGGTGCTGGAGCTTCTTTGAGTTATTTTGTTAACAGGCAAAGTGCTGTTTGATACATTTTGTGTACAAAGTTCATGTCTGATATTTTTAAGCACAGCATGTAGACCAAGTGTTTTGCCAATGTTGTATCTGTTTCGTGTGCCCAAATTTCTGCTTATCATTGTACCTTCTTTTTACTGATAGAAACATGTAGACTATCCACTGAGACAATAATTTTCTGGTTTCTAGAACCACCAAAAGGAGAAAGAAGGCATTTTTTAGACATTTATATGATAAAAAATTAAATATGTTTAAGCAGAAGATTTAATTAGCTCAGTGTCTCTCTGAGCCTAACAATCAGTTCTTTTTCATGCTCTTTTCTCTACCGAAAGTTTAGCTGTTAAGCTAAGGTGAAGGCAGTGTCACCAGGAGTGTGATGATAGCAGTACCTCTGGGGTGTGCATTGCAAAATCAGTCTGTAATCAAACTTTTTGTGGGAGGGGTATTTAATTTTCTACTGGTCTGGGTGGAGCAAAAGGCCTACATCAGGCCTGTATTTTTACTAATTGTTTACCATCAAATTTCTCCACCCGCTTTGTTTTTGAGACTGATCTTCACGAAGTGTGAGAAGCAGCACAGACTGCAGCTTCCCAAGGGCTGTTCCTCATGTTCTCAGTAAACGTCAGACACTCAGCCCTCTGCAGAAGATTAGTAAGATAGACTGTTAAATGCTTTAACAATCAAAAAACCAAACGAAAAAGAATCCACACTGTCATCAGACAGAGCTTTGGTAGTGGATGCCTCCTGGAATTGTAGAAGTGAGTGAGGGACCTGCATGTAGCTTATTGTGGTGCAGGCTGCAGAAACGAGTGGAACAAACCTTACTATTGGGACCAGGTTGCCCATGCTGAGGGGAGCTACCTGCTCACCTTGCTCCTGACGCTGAAAGACTGCTACACTGGAAACCCTTTTGAAGAAATCTGAGTATTTGTGTCACTACAAGTGAACATTGTATTTTTAAGGAATAAACATTTTTTATGTTCCAATCTCAGCCTTGCTGCTTTCTTTTTCCTCACCTGACTTGCATTGTCTGATACAGGAAAGATGATGCTCCAGAAGACAGAGGGTTGGAGGCCACGCCCTTTGTGAGCTTGGATATTCACTGTATCTGTTCTTCAGTCTGCCCCAAAGCATATCTGTGTGTCGGGCTGCTTGCTGTGCACGTCCTTGAAGAGATCAGGACTCACCTTTTGGCACCTTCCTGTTCTCTGGGCGAGGTGTGTGCAGGTACACACACAAATGCTGATGTGGGTCCTGATCTAGCTGCGCTCCCATGACAGTTATCATGCAGATGTACACATGAAATGCAGAACGTTCAACAGACTTGCTCTCAGAAGCTCCTATCTTTGCATCTCTTCCTTAATGACCGCTAACACCTCTTTCTGTGAAGTATAACTACGTTCCTATAGCTGCTCTAGATACACGGTAAGCAGTCGTTAGGTATAATGAAGTGGAACTTAGTGTTCTCATTTGTTTTTAACCAGAGAAGCTCTAAGGCACTGCTGGAGAAGCTCACGTTGCTCTATCCGTGCTTCCAGTCTGCAGCAGCTCACCTCAGAGCCCTGCATTTCTTCGTTTTGGCGCCCACCGCTCCTCTAGGCCCCGTCGCACACTGACGGCCACGGCCGGGCCCAAACCCCACGGCCCCCAGGCAGCCCGGCCGGGCCCGGCGCCCCGCGGCGGGGTCTGAAGGAACAGGGCTGGGAGAGGGCCGGCGCCGGAAGTGTGCATGTGCGCTTCCGCCTCGGCGCTCTCGTCGGAGAGTAGGCGTAAGTGGGAACTACCGGAAGAGGGAGATACCGGAAGTGTAAATTACCGGAAGTGGAGACTACCGGAAGAGGGAGCCGCCGCAGAACCGGCAGAGGGAACGAGAGCGGCCGAAGCCTTCTTGCCCTGCCCTGCGCCGGGCCGGAGTGCCGCCGGGCCGCCATGTCTAACATGGAGAGTATCCTCAGATCGACAAGCAGCTCTGTGGGGTGGGCTGGGGATATGTGGGCGGGGTGCGGCCGCGCTTTGCACTCCGCGGCTGCCGGTCCGCTCGGAAGGCATCGGTGGGGCTGGGCTGGGGGAGGCCTCGGTGTGAGGGAAGGAGTGGGCGGTGTGGTGGCCGTGTGTGGCCGGGGCGGGAGGTCGCTGCCTGAAGCCTTGATCGAGAGGAAAAGGTTTGGGAGTAATGATGGGACCTGAGGTTGTGGTTGTTGTTAAAGGAGAATGGGGAATGCTGGTTTTGTTTTGATGGTGAGCTCGGGCCTGGCTGGTTTCACTGGGGCCTAATCTACGTAGCTCAGGCAGAAAACCAGTTTCCTCTGTGCTTTGGGACACTGCAGGTTGTCCTAAACACTGGTGACCCACAAAGCGACAGGCAGTGGCTGCTGTGCTGATGGCACGTTGCTCCTCAGAAGGAGTTTGTTTCCTGAACTCTGACTGCTGTCAGCTGCACAAACTGCTCTCTTCTTCCTGGTGTCAGAAAGAAAATACAACCGAGGAGAACCCTTATGGGCAAACTTGAGCTTTCTGGCTGTATGCCATCATCATAATACAGAGAAGCAGAAAAGGCTTAAAAGATGACAAAGATCTCAGTGTAGCTGAAGTGTGCTGCTGGTTGTTGTGGTAGGGGAGGGGTGGAGCTTGGAGCAGGTGACTGTGAGTCACCTCACAGCTGGTGGTGGAAATTTGGTTTCGATGAGGTTGTGGAGCTGCAAGGGAGGAGCGAGGCTGTGCCGTCACAGGAGGAAGAGCCATGGAAGTAGCAGAGTGCTAAGGATAAATGCGTACCTGATGAGTAACTGGGGGAGTTACTTCAAAATAAGCCATTCTGAAATATTCCTTTTCAGTGCAGTGAGTGTAAGCAGGTGATCTCATATTTTACCTGGTTATTCTGGTCTCTGACCCGTCGTATACTTGAATGGACTTCAGTGTGTTTTCTTGTTTGGTAAACGGTCTGGTTTGTGACTCAGTGCAGTTCACTTATTGTTGCAGAAAGAAACAGCGACCTAGGTTTTAAAGAAATGAATGGAAATACAAGCAGCAATTTCAGTTTTATTGTTGTTTTAGCTTCCTTCATAGTTAATATCTTAGATGTGTAGGTACAGCTATAAACTTTTGATAGCCTGCTTGTAATTATAGGATGGGCTAACAAATATATCAGCAGACTTTGTCATGTCTTCGAGTTGATGTCAGAGCTCTAAGATGGGTGATTGGACTTAAAAGGGAAAAAAAAAAAGAAAAAAAGAGTGGCTCTGGAATGACTTATCTACTTAAAGCATTAAGGAAGCTTCATAATGTTTTATGTGCTTTCAGTTAACTGTTGCACTTTAATATTAGCTGTATCTTCCTCTTGGAGTGTCAAAAGGTGGCCTGGAGAAGTCTGGACAGCTTTATACTGCTTTTTGTTTGAGAAGGATTGATGTTTGGGAGCTTTTATCACCAGTGTTTTGGTTTCTGTTTGATTTTTAAATATTTTCAAAACATGCTTTGTTCTCCCGTGACTACAAGTCATGGTGAAGGCTTGTTCTGATCTCTTATTGGAGTTTTCAACGGAAGTAGAACTTAAAATAAATAAAAAGTGAAAAACATTTCTCTTGCAGACTTAAATATTTTTTTCCAAGTCAGATGACAGAACTGTTGAGGACGCCAGAACTCACATGACACAAAGATGGAAAGGCTGCTGTTTAAGCCTGAGATCATCCTTTGGCTGGAAGGGGCAGCTCTGCCTCCTGTTTTATCCTGGGTGTGGTCAGCAGAGCCAGCTTGCTTTTATCCAGGAAATTTGTCTGTTGTTCCATAACATTTTTTGGGGGGGGAGAGGGGCTGAGGAGGATCCAGGCAGGCCAGTAAGCTGCTCTTCCATTGCTGTGCTCTTCCATTTCACTGAGAGCCAGAGACTCATGGTGTGTGAGTGAAAGTAGCGCAGTGAGACTTTGATTTCTCTTGGGGGATGTCTGTTTTGTTCTATGTATCAGTCTGAATTGGATTTGCTGTTATGTGGAGCCAGCTGGGATCTGAACTTTCTTATGGCCCAACAGGATCTATATGACAAGTGTCTGTTCTTAAAGTAGGTTCTTAATGTCAGTAGTGCAGTGCTAGGGCTGGTAGCACCTTAAACAGGAGAGCAGGATGGTACCGTGTAAGGATTGATCCTGTTCATGGACCCCTAACTTGTGCTGCAGAACACCTGTTTAATTTGAAGTTTGCTGCAAAGGAACTCAACAGGAACTCAAAAAGATGCGACAAAGAAGAAAAGGCTGAGAAAGCAAAAATTAAGAAGGTGAGCACTGGGTCTTAAACATGTTCAGGTTTGATTACATTTTGTAGCAGAATCTGTTACTGTTTCGTGGCATGCATGCTGATAGTACTGATAAATGCTTGTGACTTAAATTACATACAGTACATTTTCCCACACTTATTAATAAGTGTAAGGATGTGTTCTTCATGAAGAACTAGCTGCTAAGAAAATAGCCTTAAATCTATTTTGTTTTTATTTGTTCTTTAGTAAAAATATATATATATGTGATCAATTGATGCTTTTATAAAAATATAATAGGCTCTTAGAAAAACATGTTTATAAAAATCCAGGGAAGTTAGAATGCTTTTTTTCTTTTCTTATACAGGCCATCCAGAAGGGGAACATGGAAGTTGCACGAATACATGCAGAAAATGCCATCCGCCAGAAGAACCAAGCCATTAATTTCCTGCGCATGAGTGCCAGGGTTGATGCTGTGGCAGCAAGAGTTCAGACTGCAGTGACAATGGGCAAGGTAAATCTATTTTAATGCGTCGTTGGAAAGGATTAGTCCCCTCTGATCCTCTTGGGAGTGACTTAATTCCATCTGTAATGAGCTGAAAGGTTGGTTTCAGATGTATCTGTTAGTAAATCAGGTACTGGAATCATAGAATAGAGTCATAGGATCTCCAAGGTTGGAAAAGATCTTAAGGTCATCCAGTCCAACTGTCCAGCTATCACCAGTGCTCCCCCTGAGCCACATCCCTCAGCACAACGTCTGCACAGAATCTAAAGGAATTCTGCTGACACTTGCTCTTTAGTAATAGGTTATTCTTTACTATGATTGTAGCTTGTAACTCATTAATTGCTGTTATTCATGCTCCCAAGGAGATCCCTTCCCAAATACATGTTGTAGGACTTCTGAGTCCAGATGCCTTTTTAGCTCAGGTGATCTTTTAGAGTACGTTGCTGTGCTGCTGTTCAGGCACAGAGTTTGTTCTGCCCTGTGATCTGTGTACCTAAACACATCCGTTATCCTTTGTCAGGTTTTGAGACCCTCAGAAGTCAATGCCATATAGATCTCGGCTTTTAGTGAATGAATGAATTTATAACATTTCCAACAGAAGCACCTGTCAAAAAAAGTGATGGTGTAGGTGACAGTAAAGTATGCCCTGCTATTTGATACTGTAGGAACTGAATAGAAATGAGAGGACTCGGTAAGAAACCCATCATTTTTCCTCCTTGTGATGGATTCTTGACCTCTTTTCAGGTGACAAAGTCGATGGCAGGGGTAGTTAAATCCATGGATGCCACTCTGAAGAGCATGAACTTGGAAAAGGTAAATGGAAACTTTCTGTGGAGGTATATGTAAAAAGTTCTACTGGTTGGAGTTGTGCTGCTCTTCTGTTATCTGCAGATCAGTGATTTGATTTGTGTTTTTATAGATATCTGCATTAATGGATAAATTTGAACACCAGTTTGAAACACTAGATGTGCAGACACAGCAGATGGAGGACACAATGAGCAACACTACAACACTAACGACGCCACAGGTAAGAATGCTAAATGAAAAACTTAGTTGAAACTGCATGGAAATACTGTGTGCTCCTTTCTGCCTGCTTTGAGACACCTGGAGTGTTTTCACCTTCTGCTTCTTGATGATAGGAGAGTAGTTCAAGTTACAGCCACAAGTGTGGTGGGTCATATAATTGCATTTTACTCTTTCTCACTTTTAGTAGAACTGATTTTATATTTTACACTGAGATCTTTAACCCTGCTATCGAATGAACAGTGTTTTGATGAGCTCTTGGTAAACTTAGCTGAAATACAATGCTTAAGGTAGTTAAAAAAGGTTCCTGGCACCTGTCAGCTCCTGTTAGCCCACAAGATGTTGGACTTCATCAGAAGTTTGGTCTGATGCTTATTGGAGATGGTGCTTTGTAAATAAACCTTAAACCACACCTGTTGGAGATGAGCTTTCTTTCACATTGTGCAAAGCACTGTTTGAATAATTTGTAGTCAGCAGTTGATAGCACTGCATTCAGAGATGTGTGTTTGCTTTGTTTGCTAACAGATGAGTGTAATTCTTCAGAAGCATTATTTTTCAGACGCTGAAGTTCAATGAATGGGCTTTTAATAGTCTGAACTCTGCTGGTTTTTGAGTTCATGCAGAGCCCTCTGGTGGTTAAGCCCAACAACGTTTTGTTAAAGATGTTTTACTTTAAAGCAGTATTTTGTTTTTTAAAATCTGTTCTCACAGGATTGAACAGAAGAACTTGTTGTGAACTGCAACAGTGCAACTGATTCAGTTTTGTTTTCTTTTCTCTAGAACCAAGTGGATATGCTTCTACAGGAAATGGCAGATGAAGCAGGGTAGGTAACACCAACCCTTCCAGGTAGACGTAGAGGTGAGGTGTCAGTGCTTCAACTGTGTCTCTTGGAAGCAGACAAGTGTCAGTAATTTTCCTTTCACCTCTGGGCATAAATATTTATAACTTAGCTGTAGATTTTTCTGTCTTTACATCACTGGTATGTGTGGTGTGTCTGATATATTATTGTTAAACTGAAATCTTGCTCTGTCCTGATGCTGGGTTGTAACGTATGGCTTGTCTTCTTGGTGGTGAAACTGGCTTCTTGATTGGACTGTCTAATGAGCAGGTCTACAGAGTTCACTGGCTGCTAGGGATCTCCTGCTATCCGTATTTCTCAATGTGTCACTTCTTGTACTTCTTCCTTTAGCCACATGTGCCTGACTTTTGTTCTGGTTTTGTACTTTTGTTATCTATAGTCTTGATCTGAACATGGAACTACCTCAAGGGCAGACAGGTTCTGTTGGTACAAGTGTTGCCTCAGCAGAGCAGGTAAGTTAGACTCAATAGAAATCAATGTTTCTAAAGAACTGTGGGAACAGAACTAATGCTTCTCTCAGCCAGAGCAAACTTGCTAAATTCTAATTAGATTTTGGCAATTCAAAAGAAATAATATGTAATTAAAGCAGTCTGGTAAGCACAGTAATTAAAATCACATTTCTGTTAAGTGTATGCATTAAGTTTAGATATTTCCAAATCTTTTTTGCATGATTATTTAATAGGGTTCCAAACTGCTGACTCCCCTACCTGCTCCAAATTTAATGAATCCACACATCTCCCTTACCATACATAGAGGCCTTACTTTTTTTTTTTTTCCCCGTTTAACTTGTGAAAATCTTTAAAAGATTAGTGTGAAGTGTTCTATGTTTGCTCTAGGTAGCTTAGAATTTCTTGTTAGGGCTTGTACTTGAGATGATACCACCTGGACACACAACTGCAAAACCCCACAATGATCACGTGCTTCCCAAAAATCAATATTCACTTTACTGATGGTTTCTTTGCTTTACATCTCTGCAGGATGAGCTGTCACAGAGACTGGCCCGCCTTCGTGATCAAGTTTAAGTTAAGCAGAGCTGCAGCCCTCTGTCTGTGCTTTCAGAATACTCTGAGGTTACCCCTCTACTGCACTCACGAGGTGTGCACAGTACAGCGTAGGTGTTCCAATATTTGTAACGTAGGGTTCTTCACTCTGAGCTTGCTCTTCTTTCTAATACATTAAGTAATCCAGAAATATCAGCTCTCTAATGTCTTTTTCTGTACATTTTGAAGTTGATATATTTTTTTGCAAGCTTTTTTCACTGAATCAAGTTGATATTCTAAGTCAGCCAGTAATGTCGGAGCATTCTAGCTGAAAGAAAAGCAGAGTGTTATTGATAAATATTTTAAATTATGAAGTGATTTTTTTTTTTAAATTATGAGAACTGTTTGTGGCTGGAGAACTGATATATTCAGTTCTGATGATTGTAGTAGCCAACTTTCTTACATAGCCAAGCTCCTGGATCCTTAGAGGTGGACAGTGTGGACTTCATGAAAGTACACTTGTCAAAATGAAAGAGTGGACTTCAGTCTGTGGTGGTTTTAATATTTTAAGGCTACAGTAATTGTGCAGGTTCAGTTAAAAATGAGTTACCAAAAGCTATTTTCATGTAATTGGGAACTTGTACGGTTTGATCACTTTAGTCCAGGAGGAATAAAATATATTTTTCAACTTGGTTGGTTCTGTTGAATATTTTAGCTTGCATGTTGTTTAATGTTGAGTGCTGTAGCTTCTCTGTTTTGCTTTCTTCTCAGTATCCTGTGGTGCAGCCAGTAATGCCACATTCGTCTCTGTTTCGACCACTGTGGTGCATAGCTCCTGCTCATAGGGAGCTCCTGCTCTCTGTTATCCTTAGGCTCAAGCTGAGAAACCTCATATGAGATAACTGAAGCCTGCTTTTCTCCATTCCTTGTCATGCTTTCTTTCCATTTACTTATTTTTTTTTTATACGCAAGGAAAGGCATTGATCATATCCCTTACTTCTGCCATATAAGAAACACTAAAGTGCTTTTCCTCAGGTTTACATCCTCACAGTCATCCTTCAGGAGCCAAGGTCCCAACCCTGTCCTCTCCAACCAGGGCACACTCCTAGGTCAGCTTGTTTCCTCTGCTCATTGCAGCTGGACTGGTGTTGGAGAGAGCAAAGTGAGAACTGGGTGAGCAAGGAGGGCACACCTGCTGTGCCTCCACTCAGCTGCTGGATGAATGCATTGGTTCTGTTGGGTTAAGAGCAGCTACCTTGTTTTGTGAGATGTAATATTGCTCTCTGCAGGTGGAGTAATGTGATTTGTAATATTGAAGTCATCTGTGGAGAAAGTGGTTTGTTTTAGTTCATCTCCTTACTCTTCTGCACAGTGAGAGATTCAGACTGCTCTCAGGAGCTTTCAGACTCCTGTGGTTGTGAAGTAAAGAAATGCAGGTAGAAATTCATAGCAGAAACTACTTGTGGTGTGTTGTGGTAAGTGGCGATGTTAAAAATTTCTTCCTGACTTTTCTGGACTCGTTTTTTGTAGGGGTGAGGAAGATATGAAGCACCATAGACTTAGAATTACTTATTAATTCACTGGTGCTGAGGACCATGCAGGCTTTCCAGCATTGAGGAAATATTTCAGTTAAGAACTGCTTGCTTTCTTTTAGTCAGCAGGATTTTTTTTTTTTCAGTGAAAATGTGCAAAAGTGAGGAAACTTTGGAGCTGTTTCAAGCCATTTTTGATGTGCTGCTCAGTTGCTTTGGAGGTGTAGCAGGATGTTATGTGCTGAGGTATTCAGGGCATAAAATGTGGAAAGTAAGATAAACAAAGCACCCTGACGTGTGGGTTCGTATCTCTCAGGCTGGCAGCCTGAATTCAAGTGATTTGTTTTAAATGTGCACTTTTCCTATGTTTACACTTAAGTTCAGTGCAGCCTTCTTTTAAACACCTTTCAACGTTCCTCCTGCAAATAGGAGAAGCTGGAAAGTATTTTAGAAATGATACACTCTTAACTATAGGTACAATCCTTTGAAGCTATTAAGGAAAAAGTATGCTACCCCTTTTTTCCTCCTAGCTACTCCTGAACAGCATAACAAAATGGTAATGGTGTATCTATGCAACCAAGTCCCCACAGCTGTGGAAACTGCTGGTGTGTGTGCCTTTGTCCTGGTGAACTTGGTGTACTTTGTGACACTCAGTTATTTCAGATCTCATGACAGGACTGGAAAGCTGCTGTTGTGTAATAAATGCACATCTGAACTTGCTTTGCAGTTGGTTGTTGGTAGGGCTGTACCATAAGCTCAGGATTCCTTGTGTTTGGCAATCCACGTTACCTCTGCAGGGCTGTGTTGCACAGAGCTGGGCAGGCTTTGCTGATAAAGAAAAGAAGGATGGGACCAGAAGGAATCTTTGCCCTGCTGCTGTCACTCTGAGCATTGCTATGTGTGAGTGTTGCCAGCATCGTGCACCAGTTGCTTCTGCGTGTAGATCTGCCTTCTCCTGGGGAAGGAGCCTTTGTGGGTGAGCTGCCCTTAACCACGTTGCAGGAGTTGCATTTGTAATGTATGTATGTTTCTCCAGTGTTTTGGAAGTGCTTAAAACTGGAACTTACTCTTCAAGCAATATTTGACTTTGGTGTAGTTCTTCCATTGGAGTTCTCCTGGAAACATTTGTTTTTTTTCTGAACCGCTGTGGCTCCTTGCTTTTACATTCCTGGTGTCTCTTGTAAGATGATGGTCTACTTCTGCAGAAGTCTGCTTTGTGTTAAATAAATTGTACGAGCATTTATGCAACCTCTTTACCAAGTAGTACTTCAGTATTTGTACTTATGAGCAGGCACATCTAAGGTGAAACATTGCTTCAGGGTGGTTTTGCTCACTGTTTATTTCCTGGTTTACTATAGACAGTGGTATCTTTGTGTTATGCTTCAACTGCTCGTGTCAAGGCAGTCTTCATTCATTTGGATTCCACAACAAAGCCATGAAAAGATCCAGTTGAAAGGAGAGGGGAGGAAAGGAAGGAAAAGAAATCTCAGTGCCAATGGGATAATATCATCACTTTGCCTTTGTGGAGACCCTCAGAGCCAAAAAATAGTGAAATTTTGTTATATATGGTCAGCAACAATGTACAGAGACACATTCTGAAGTTGGTGACGTTGTATAGAGAAGAGAATAATTTTTGTAGCTTGGCAGTGTTCATGGTGGAAACGGCTTTACTTGTATGAGACAATTTGTAACTGTTACTGCAACTGGTAAATAAAACTGTACAGCCAAATGACTTCAGGTGTGTTCCCAGACTGCGTGGATGGTTTCTGGCATGGCTCTGTGCGGGGACAGATGAGCAGCGTGTCGTTGGTGTGCTGTCCTTAATGCATACAGTGGGAAAAGTGGCAGCTGCTGGTGGCTGAGTTGGTCCTCCATGGAGCTAAAAAGGTTTATTTTCTCCTTCCATCATTGTTTGGGACCCAGCAGAGGGAGCCTTGAGCTCTGCTTTTGTGTGGGTCCAACAGAAATCGGCATTTCATTCTTAGAGGGGGCTTTGGCAGCCATGCAAGCTGCTTTGAGCAGCCTTGTCTCATGGGGACCCATTGATTCCGGACAGCATCACTGCCGTTTCATACAGACAGAAGCACACTGTGGACTGATGGAAAATAGGTTTTAACAGAAAGTTTCATTTTTGTTTTCAAAGTGTGTGTTGAGATTTTGGTGGAGCACGTGATGGCTTTGGTTCAGGACCCTGTAGGGCAACTGCTGTCAGTGTTGGCATGTCTGTCAAGCTGTATTTTCTCCATGAAATCCCAGTGGGGTCAGTGGCCTTACTCGTGTCAGAAGCAGCTCTCCTTGTTACCATTCAGATAAAGGAAAAGAGCGATCTGAGCAATCTGCAGCTGATTCCAAGTGCCATCTCCCTGTTTGGCGTGGAAGAAGACGCAATCAGGCAGTCACTGTGCTGTGGGATGCGAGCTCTTTGGGAAGACCTGCTGTGTCCTCCAGCAGTGGGCTGGGGCAGACTCACTGCTCCCTGTTTGTTACTCATCTTTTTCAGCCTTTCTGCTCAGACAGACTGCATGCATTGGTAAGGAGAGCCTGAAGTTAGCTCTAATCGAGGGAACTGTTTCCCTGAAGTCTAAAGTCATAAATCAGACGTGCAAGCTTATCCGACAAGATAACTATCAGCTTAATTTAATTTCCCCATATCTGCTTCGTAATACTCTGTTATCATCAATTTCAGTCTGAAGGATCTGGCAGGGGTAGGAAAACCTTTTGAAATATTCCATAAAGACATTCTCTCCCCACTCTCTCCCCACGTATTCTTTCTATATATTGTTGCTTGTTTTTAAGAGCTCCCCTTTTATTCCAAAGGTCGCTTTAAAAAGCTTTGACATAACGCTGCCCTCCTGCTGGGATGTTTGCTTTGGTGGAGATGGCAGCGCTTCGTTCCTCTCCTCTCACTGCAGAGTGGGTCCACGTTGGCTGCTGAGTGCTGCTCCAATTGCTGGTGCTTGCGTCGGTTCCGACCCCAGATGGAGGCCAGCGCTGACTGCAGGCTGTAGGAAAGCTGCCAGTCCCTTCGGAGTGTTGTCAATTAGTTCCAGTCTCCCGGAGCTGGCCGTGACCAATTGCTGTGACCTGGAAGTGGATTAAGTCCATCACGGGGAGATCGACTTTTCCTGCAGTCATTTGACAAACGCAGTCTTTTTTTTTTTTTCCTTTTTAAAGTCCCTCATAGATGCCATACCTCGTTTGTTCCCTCGTGATGGACGTCGTTTCCGGATCGAAGCGATAATGATTTTCCAGATTTCTGCTGATTGGTGTAGCAGGTGCCTTAATTTATTAATGCCACGAGAAGAGAGGGGTTCGATGGCAATGAGAGGAGGGCTCCTGGCAGCAGCTGTATATCACACTGCTCCCTGACCCCCTTGCCCCACTGCAAGCGCTTGAGAACTTGATATCTCTGTACACTTACATCCATTTCTGCACCAGAGATATTTGTGGGGTTAGAATTGTTAATACCTATTAGCCTGGTGTGGTTCTGGTTCACTAAGACTCACAGATGGAATTCAGCCATTGCACCCACTGTTGACTTGTGCCACCTTTGAGGCTTTTGCCTTTGCTGGAATTATTGCCTTGATGCATTTGCATGCTGTTGCATACAGAAGGAGGCATTTGGACTTAATTTTTGGCACTGCTGTGTGTGTTAATCAGCCAAGGTATGGCCTGCTCCCGGGCTGGGGCTGTTTGCAGGCACGGTGGGATGGAGATGTGTCGGCACAGCTGCTGAGCACATTTAACAGGGAGCAGTCAGTCACACTTCGGGAGTTTTAATTGAATTACCTTTGACAGTGAACAGCAAACCTGGTGGGTGATCCACTAAATTAAACTGATGAATGGGCTCCCGAAAATCAATTAGCACACAGGGCTGAGAGCACGAGCACATCCTGCTGCTCCGCAGGGACCGAGCGGGGCTGGACTGACAGCAGCAAATGCGAGACAAAGTAAAAGCATGCATCTGCCTCTGCTGACCTCTGCTCCAGCATGAAAGCAAAACAGGAGCTGGAGGAATCCGCCAGTAAATCACTGAAGCTCTGTTCTGCAGAGCTGATACGGGATGCTTCCAACCCTGTTGATTAATGCTGGGCTGTGTGCTGAAGAAAGATGTGGCGGAACGTGGAGGCTGCTGAGACACAGCAAGGGAGAACAGCTGGCAGCTCTTTGGCTTTCAGCTGCTCGAGGAGGGATCCTCTAACACTGCTGTAGTGCTGTGGATGGGCTCTCTCTGCAGCCCTGAGAAGCACTGCTGCCCGGTGCTGGGTGGGGGCTGCCCAAACCCCGTGCCCCAGCATGTAATGAGCTGCAGGTGCTGCAGATGGGATGCACACACCACAGGGGCTTTTGGCTTGTGGCAAAATGAGAAGCGCAGGGAGCTGCAGCCATCAGCCCCAACCCATCCCCAGTGCCCTCATCCCTCGGTGCCGCATCCCTGGGGCTCTGGAGCAGCTCTGGGATGGTGACCCCACCACTCCGTGGGTGGCTGTGCTGGTGCAGCATCGCTCTTTGGAGAAGAAATTTGTCCTAACATCCAACCTGAGCACAACGTGGGGCCATCACCTCTCATCCTGAGAAGCACCAGGGACTGAGAGGAGCGCAGGGCTGGAAGAACCTCGGGGAGGTGCAGGGAGACACAGCACGGAGCACTGCATTTCAGATGCACTTCGGTGACCCATCAGAAGTTTTGGCTGAAAAAGAAATAAATGGGAGCACGGAGCTGAGCAGTGGGATCAGCCACTCAATAGGATCTGTTTTCAAGGAGTATTTGCCACAATTTGGAAAACAAAAAGCAACGAAAAGACAACAGCCACAAGCCTCACAGCATGCAGAGTGAGAAACGTGGCTTTCATTTGGGTGACTAATCGCTTCCAGCTGAAGCAGCCATTAAAACCAGTTGAAGAATTACAATGTAAATAGATTAATGCAGACAAAGCAACATGTGTGCTGTCCCGTGTCTTCTCATTACCTACAGAATGCTTCAGCAGTGACACGCTGTTAGTCTAAGCCACTTGTTGGGCCCTGTGCTAATCAGCTCAAATTAAATAAACACGGCCCGTAGAAATGAATGTTGTGTTTGAAAACCGATGCACCAGCAGAGTGTTCTCCAGGAGATAATTACAGACGGGTCCGTGACAAAGAAATGATTCCTGCAGAGGACTGGGGATAATTCCTACAGTGCTGATCAATTCTCCAGGCTGGAGGAAGAAGATCTGAAACTCCTGAAGTTTTGGATGCTTTTCAATTCTTGGCATTGCACAAAGGCAATCTCAGAAATTAAGACTGACCTTCTGAACGGGAAGATGTTCTTCAGGCAATATTTTAGAGTGGCTTTGGGTTGGAAGGGACCTGAGGGCCATCTCATGCTCATTCCTTGTGTAATTTACCATTAACACAATGACACCGACTGGAAAGACTGCAATTCTTTTCTGCCGTTTTCCCTTCCCCGCACACCGTGCTGGCAGCAGCCCGATGGTGATAGAGACATCCCCAGTGCTGTCAGGACTGAATGAATGAAAGGCATCATTTGCAGAGCGTGGCATCTTAATTAATTGAACACAAAGTCCTCGTTGGTCACAGGTGAACTTCATCATCACGTCAAAGAGGAGCAGCTCGCCCCAGGAGTGGTAACAGGATACGGCCCCAGCTGCTATTTATTTCTACAGGCAAGCCAGTGCTGTGGTCTGATGGCACGGTGTGGCCAAACCAGTGGCAGATGTGCACTCAGCCCTGCTCCCAGCCACCCCTTTCCCTCTGTTACTGCAGCAGCATCGTAATCTGCTGCCTTCATGGGGCAGGCACGGGTTGTCTTATCCCAGCAGCGAGGTGGGATGCTCATGGACAGCTTCTTGTGCAAGGGCACAGCGTCTCCCCTGTTTGTGCAGACCTGTGATCTGCCCAGCCTGCTGGGCTCAGGATGAAAGGTAACAGCACCACATTGTGTCAGGGGAGGGGCAGGTTGGATATTAGGACAGATTTCTTCTCCAAAAGAGCAGTGATGCACAGGATGCCCAGGGAGGTGGTGGGGTCTCTGTACCTGGGGATGCTCAGAGCTGTGGGGATGTGGCACTGAGGTACGTGGAGATGGTGGTGTGGGCTGGGGTAGGATTGGTGATCTTAGAAGCCTTTTCCAATCTTAGTGAGCCTATGAAAGCTTAGAGCTGATTCAACGTGTTTCCAAAGCACGGTGCCAACAAAGTTCTCACAATTCTGCTTAGGTAGCATAACAGCATAAAACATTTGCTCTTGTGGGACCATTATATGTATGAGAAGAAGATTAAAACGGTGCCTGGTATCACCTTTTTCTGATGTATTTTGGATGCCTCCCCCAAGGAGAAATCCCCCGAGATGTCACCAGGACCGTGCTGATGAGCAGCCATGTGTGCAGCCAACTGATTCAGAGGTACAGAGCTCAGTGTGAGGAGATGCGTGGTTGGCTCCTCTGCAGATCCTAACCCTGCTATTTCTGCACCCTGCCCTCCTTCTGCTGCAGATTCTTCAGCACATTAACACTGCTCAGTGCACTGCTGAGCACGTGAGTCCAGGGGAGATCAGCCTCCACGTTATGAATGTTGCTTGGGGAGCAGGAAATAACTCTGCATTGAAGCATTTAGTGCTGATTTATACTCTGTGTCCCCGAGAAGGAAGTGAGACTGAATTTCACTCTCTCCTTGAGCAGCCCAGACAGCTGGGCTTCGTGGGCTCTGCTGCCATTGTGACCAGCAGTGTGGAGCAGGCAGTGCTGGGCTCTGATTGATGGAACTGGGGGAGGAGAGGGGAAGCATTTGCTGGGTGCTGTCAGATCCTGGGGAGCTGCTGACAGCTCATTCCTGGCCTGCACTGCCCAGGCTGACACCCTGACCACCCCATTGCCAGCATGGGGCAGGAGGTGTTTCCCACACTGGGTTCTGGGCTTTCTCTTTGCACAGACTTCAGTGAGAGGGGGCAGAGCCAAAAAGGGGTTGGGGCTGCCCCTCGCCATCCACCTGGTGCTGGCACTGCTCCTTTTCTCATGAAAATCCTTCAATGTTGTGGCTGTAAAACATGGAAGTCAGGGGAACGTTCACCTCCAGGCTGTGTGAGATGGGAGGTACAAATCCCATTGGAAATATCAGTGCTGAAAGCTAGAAATCAATACAGACTCGATTCAGGATTTCTGCTGGAGCTGCTTCTGCTTTAACCCTCTGAACAAACGGACCCATTCGTGGCTGTACTGCAATGAGCTCAGTGCAGAGCAGTGCCTCCATGACCACTGCTGCTCCTTTCCTGTGCTGGGAGGGCTGGGAGAGGACAGGGAGTGAACAGTGCCTGCAGGTCATCATCTGCTGGGCTCTGAGCTGTCCCAGAGATGGGGATCTGCCTTCAAGGTGAACACAGGAGGAATGAGAGCCCCGAAATGGCGTGCTTTGTCTCCCTGTGTTGGTGCCAATGGACAGGAGCTGCGTTCTGCTGGGGTGGTTGGGTGCCGTGGGCTCTGCTTTGTGGTGAGAAATAGCAAAGGATGTGACCAATGCATTGACACGTGGCTCTGAGCATCCTGAGGGGGGGGGACTGGGGGGAAGTAAACAAACAGAGACACAATAAATGCCAAGAAATGTGCTGATGTAAGCACATGGTGATGGGGAGGGATGGGGTGGCAGCCCTGCCAGCCTTTGCATGCAGGGTTTTGTTAATAATATTTGTGCAATTAAAATCTTTGTTCCCAAAAGTCTGTAAAGGAGCTGGAGGTAAACCAAAAGAGCCCATTCACGGCCAGGTTTTGCAGCAGAAGGACGTTGGCTTCAGTTTATAAAAGCCAAAAGGAAAAGCTGTTCAGCTGCAGCGTTATGTTTGAGATGTAGGTGGCTGCCAGGTGTGCGGGGATTTGAATGAATGCTCCGAGAGGATCGCTGTAGGAAATGCTGAGTGTGGTCATAGGAGTTTATGTTTCCTGTGCCTGGGGCATGGTGTGCTTTGAGACTGGGAAAGGAGCTTCTTTTCCACCTTCTTTTCCCTTAATGCTCCCCTATTTTTCCTCTTCTTTCTCAGTTTTCTTTTTCGTTTTCCTTCCCCTTCCTTTTCTTCCCTCCCTTTTCCCTCCTTCTTTCTCCATTTTCTTTTTCTTTTTTTTCCCCTCTCCCCTCCCTTTTCCCCCTTTTTCCACCCTTTTTTTTTCCATTTTCTTTCTTTTTTTTCCCCTTCCCTTCCCCATTTTCCCCGCATTCCCCCCTCATTTCTCCTCCCTATTTCTCCTTCTCCTTTTTCTTTTTTTCCCCTTCCCTCCCTTTTTCCCCTCCTTTCTCCCCTTCCTCATCTACAGAAGGGACAGCAGCCGGGCCGCCCCGCTCTCCCCAGTGCAGCATTGAAGCCGAATAGAGGAATTTTCCACAACTTCCAAAAGCGAAGTAAATTCCCCTGGCAAAAAGAAAACCCCACCCCAGCAGTCACAGCGGCTCAGAGCTTCTTTCCTTTCTCTCTTTTCCTTTTTTTTTTTTTGTCTTGAAGCCGTGTCCAGAAATAAACAACTGTTTCAATCCGCTGCGCTGATCAAAAGCGCTGTTCTAATCAGTCCCAGGCAGAACATCACGCTGCTCTGCTATCGCTGGAGCAAATCATCGAAAATACACAACAAAAATATCAACGTAATGCACTCCAGATCAGGAATGTCCCGAAGAAAAGCTCCTTCCTCGCAGGTGTGCCTTATTTTAGGAAGAAAGACGGTGGAATTGGGGCTGCTTTGGGGCGAGTGTGGCTGTCAAAGCAGAGAGGAGGAGGTGAGAGCTGGCTGAGCCCTGTGTGAGCGCATGGAGCTCTCTGAATGCTCTCCCCTTCCCTGTGTGCATGGTGATTATTTGCTAAACCGACAAATTATCTTAAAAGGGCCCATTGTGCTGTAAGCCCTCTTCTGAAGTGCTGTTAGGGAATGAATGCTGAGCTCTGAGCCCATCCAGGAGTAGCTCCGTGCTGTACCCCCAGCACTGCTTCCACCCTCATCCCATAGGAGTCCTCTGTGGCAACCTTCCTGCCTCTGCAACTGGGAGACCCTCGCACCAAACCGATGTTGGGGCGCTGTGAAGGTTTGGATTTGCTTTGAGGGGAAGTTTGGGATTGCTCTGATGTGTCGTGATCCTGGAAGGCCATTGGTAAATGCAGTGAGCCGTTTCTCCCAGCAGTCTGGTGCTGCTGTGAGCGCTGCTGAGCATCGATGCTGCTGTAGGGATGGAGACATCATAGAATCCTTGAATGGCCTGGGTTGCAAAGGACCACAGTGCTCATCAGTTCCAACCCTCTGCTACGTGCAGGTCGCCAACCAGCAGCCCAGGCTGCCCAGAGCCACATCCAGCCTGGCCTTGAATGCCTGCAGGGATGGGGCATCCACGACCTCCTTGGGCAACCTGTTCCAGTGCCTCACCACCCTCTGGGTGAAAAACTGCAGTGCGATTTGCACCCTAAAGCACTGGTTGGGATGGGGAGGAGTGGCTGGCAGTTCTCAGTCTTGCCTGTAAATTACAAGGAGGGTGACTTCTCCATTTTCCTTCTTCGTCTCAACAAGGCTTTTTCTGTTGCCCGTGTGCTCCAACCCATGCACAACTGGGAAGTGTGAGTTTAAAAAGGGATGCAAAGATTTAAAATGGGAAGCACGGATTTCCAATGTCCTTTTGCTCAGCGTTCCTCTCCAAAAGTCACCCCATCTTCGTGTGCTCTGCACACACAAATGGAAGGAGAAAGGAGACGTCAATACCGCGGGCTCATCTGTTTCCTATCGTGTGTGTTTACATATTAATGCGCAATACAAATTTGTAAACACGGACGTTTGATGCTCTGGTGGGAGCCGATGGCTGTTCCCTTCTGCCCCTTTATTGGAACAGCATGTCTGATGCTGCGGAGCCGCAGATGTGGATGGTTTCAATACTGGATACATTTCAAACGCTCTGTGCTCTTATTTGTCCTGCTGCGTATCGCTAACCAGCCCTCCTTTGTTTTGCATAATTGCCATACAAATTATCATCTAATTACAGCCCAAACCTCAGGAGAACAAATGGGAGTGAGGGGCTCCTCCCGACGTGACCAACCCTCCCTTCCCAGTGTGTGGGTGATGGCAGAACATCCCTTTGGTGATAACACGAGGAGTGTTTTTGTGTCTCCGTGGGTTTTAAGCCCTCGTTCTGCGGCTGGGACACCCCCACACCAACCCACCCCACAGGGACCACATGGCACCTTTGGTGCTGTTGGCTCTGTTTGCTATGTTGGAGTGCAGGCAGATGGTTCTGTGTCACTCTGGGCTCCTCATAAGAGAGCTCAGTGGCCAAAGCGCCTCAACCTTTCCAAAACATCAGATTGTTTTCTCCTTGTTCCCATTAAAAACAGCACAGTAGCGCTGGGTTTGTGTTCTTATTCGCCTCTACATCTATAAAAGTGAGAACTCCTGCAGTCATCACCAGTCTCCAAACACCGCGAGTGGTGGGAAGTGCTGAACAGCCGCAGTGTGCTGTGATCCCCCCAGCTCATGGCCAACAGCTCGGGGATATTCCATGCAGCTTCGCTATCTGGAAGATGAATGTTTGCTCACCACCCTCAGCCCAAACCCAAAGAGCCCCAAAAGCATGGCCACGAGCAGTGCTCTGCAGCACCCATCCCAGTCCACTGGCCTGGAAATGGGGGCTCCCAAAGGGAAAAAAAATCTCATGCTTTTAAATAAAAGGTATCAATACCAGTTTTGGTTTTTAAACCTACGTTTAATCCTTATATATTGCTGTTATGTTTGTAGATACAGAATTCTCTTTACTTAATCCCAAAATACGGCAGGTCCCCGTCAGGCACTTTGTATCACGTCTGTCATAGGTAACAGAAGTGGCTTTGGGGAGCGAATATAAGCTGTGCCCCAACTTACAGTGAGCTGCACTGTGCCCCCAGAGCCAGAAATTATTTACAGGAATAACACAATTATCACAGGTGAAAATAAAATGATGGGACCGTGGGACGGGTGTCCATAACTCTGCTCAATCCTCATCCTCTGCAGCTCCTCACCCCCAGCTCTGCATGGATGGGATGCGAGGGGACGGCTCTGGGAAGACCTGTGTGGGGCTCTGTGTCCTTAATGCAGCACAGAGCCTTCAATCTATGTCTGCATTGTGATGTGGGTCCATCAAGGCACTTCCACGGGGTTGACCAGCTCCGAGTCAACGCATGAGCGCACTCCAGTCCCCGGCTGCATGCAGCTTCTCTGCTGACCCACGTTCTTTGAGAGTCCCTTTGGAATTAGGGGAAATCCACAGGGGAGATGAGCAGGAGCTGGTGGGGCTCAGGACTGACTGTAGGGAAGCTTGATAGTTTCAGGAAAACAGATTTGTGGAAATGCATACATCTATGTTCCCACTTCAGAGTGCAAATAGTAAAAAGGTGTCTGCACCGCTCACCCATCCCTTACAACCCTACACAAATACCACCGATGGGTATCGGCTTGCTTGGATCACCACAGCCCTCTGTGCTGCCTACAATACTGCACGTTTACCCCCAAATCAAAGGCCCATCAGTCTGCTCCTGCACCACACCGTGTTTCGTACTCAGCAATTAGCAAGACCCTGGGTCCGACCGGGGAACGGGTTTGCATTACATACCGATGTGCTCGGAAACATGACAGCATCCTGCTAAAGGCAGTGGTTAATTGCTGAGTGCCAGCTGGGGTGATTGCACCGGCCGTCCCTGAAGGCAGCGGGCAGGCTGTCACTCACCCCAAAATGGCTCGCCGCGCTCGTCAGTCTGGATGGCACGGAGAAGCTGTAGCCGTACAAACCATATGGAGGATGTAAGGAACAATTAAGTGCTTCCCGAGCAATGGGACTCGATGGGAAAATGTTTCCAGATGCGTGTAATCCATACAGCATTTGGCTGGCGGAGTTGGGGACCTGCAGACACGGCCCGCTCAGGTCTTCAGACTTAGAGCTCTTCAGGCTGGCGATGCCGAGGGAGGAGAGCTTGGGGACATCGACCACAAAGTGGGGCAGGATGGGGGGACCGGGGCCGCCTGGCTTCTGGTGGCTGGGGAGGATGAGGGGCTGCTGGCGGAGGAGGTTGGCGGGGCACAGCCGGTAGCAGAGGGGCACGCCGAGGCCGGGCAGGTGGGGCTCAGGGCACGGCGCGCCGGCACCGCTCACAGCCAGGTGGAAGGTGGGAGGTGAGCACGGAGGGGACAGCAGCGGGTTGAGGGGAGAGGGTGTCCCAGCGCTAGAGGTCACCGGGGAAGAGCTGGAGCTGCTGCCTGGAGGGAAGAAGAGGAATAACCTGCAATGGGTCAGCGGGTGCTCCAGCCGGCAGCTCCACGCCGCTGTGCATCCCAATGTCGCCAACTGGGAAAAAGGGAGATCCACCCGTCATCTGAATGCTGCTCCCACTTGTCTAAGAAATACCCGTGTGTGTCAAACCCCTTCGGTGTGACTGTCCATACCCATGTGTGTCAAACCCCAGCGCTGTGCCTGGAACAGCCCCACGCCAGCTCTGCGCCCGCTGTGCCAGCGAAAGCCGCCTCCCGTGACAGCACCACTGCTATTTCAGGCTCCCAGTTTTCTGTGCGAACTACAGGCAGCTTTCCCCCCTTCTACGTGAGAACAAAAAGATGCATTCAGCCCAATGGAGAGTTTCTTGTACCTTCCTGCTCACAGGAATTGACTCATTTTCCTTGGCTCCCCATGCAATTTGAGACGTACCCTCGAGTACCATAGGTGTATCCCGAAGCCGTAAATGCACACAGCATTTTGACGTTCCCTTTTAGGAAAGAAATTTGAACGAGCACTTTCCCATCCAGATGAGTTCGCTGGGCGCAGCCCGTGCCCAAAGCAGGACATCACTCAACCCCCATACAAATTTGGGGATAGCAGTGGGAAGAACAGAGCAACTCAAAGAGGAAATTCTTTTTGCCGTTCCTATCAGCTTTAAAATCCAAGCTGACGATCAATTATTTTATATAGCTTATCAATTTTAATTTGTCTCCTGGCTTTGAGGCTCCAAGATTGCTATTTCTCTTCTTTTTCTTGCTTTCTTTTCTTTCTTTCTTTTTTTCCTCCAGAAATACACTTTTTTTATCAGAGATAGGAATTTTGTTCCATTTCCATCTTTCCAGAATCATAGAACGGTTTGGGTTGGAAGGGACCATTAAGATCACCTCAAATATTGGCCCTTAGGAAAAATACCCATTATGTAACAATTAATTAAAAAATGAATCCAACCAAACCATAACATTTTAGTGTCTGTGTGACAAATACTGCAAATTGCAAATGTTCTCTCAGCCCCCACTGCTGCCCCTCTCCCTGCTCTCATGTTGCAGCCTGCACAGTTGGTTCAAGAGCAGCTTTTTTTTTAGAAACGGTCTTTTCTATTTAAAAAAAAAAAAAGTTAAAAAAAGTTAAAAAATTGGAAAAAAGAGAAAAACAGGGAAAAAAAAGAGAACAAAAATTGAAGGAAAAAAAGGAAAAAATAACGGTTTCTCTTTGCAATCTGTTAAACCTCTTAATTTCTCCCGAGTCTCCTTTTTACGACTCGTTATTCTTAATGTGGTGTTTCTAAACAACATCCTCCAATGGTTTGGGAACAATTAGCACTGTGGGCTGAAGGACACAACAAACCTCTCCAAAATAACCTGTTGCATATTTATATATATATACATACATATATATTTATTTTTTTCTTTCTTTCTTTCTTTTTTTTTTGTTTGTCTAAATCTTCCTGCAGCTTCCGCCATGTCCATCACCGCTTTCCCCGGAGCGCTCACACCGAAATCAATGGGACTTTTGGCAAAAAATCATACAGAATCACAGAATCACCCACACTCTCACAGCCCCAAACCCACACCCATGACCCCACCCAGCCCTACATCCTCGTCCTCCTGCCCACAGCTCCAACCCCGTCCCTACGGCCCCAGACTCACCCTGGCTGTCCGCGCCGAAGGCCTTCAAGTCCAGTGCGAGTTGTGGCCGCCATGGGAACGGCTCCAGGAGCCCATCCAGCACTCCCCTGCAGGCGATATGGGGCTGAGAGCCAGGGCCAGGCCTCGGGCTGTGACTGGGGGTGATTGAGCCGTTACCTGTTCCTGCCAGGGTCCCGAAAGCCTTTGGCAAAGGGGTTCCTGTCGATCTTCAGCTTGGTGATCTGTGGGCAGAAGCAACATCTCAGCGGGGCTGTTGGGGGGCGGGAGGCCGGGCGGCCGCAGCCCCATGGGTACCTGCTGGTTCTGGTAGGCTGTCACTGTGGTGAACTCGGTCTCCTGGAAGGAGAAGGTTTGCACCCCCTCAGCTGGCAGCGACTGAATCTGTGCCAGGTCGAAGCGGGAGTCCTGGGCAATAACGTGGACACGGGGCTTGTACTTGTGCATGGACTGCAGGATGATCTGTGCGGGCAGAGAGGGTCGGGCTGAGCTGCTGCCCAGAGTCCCACCATAGCCCCGCTGCACAGCTGCCCCACACCTACGTGCCCCTTGTCGTCCATCTCGTTGTTGGTGAGCTTCACCCGGTCGAAGCTGATGATTTGCCTCATCCATGTTTCCCCCGAGCAGGGGGAGTCGGGGTGGATGTAGAGCCGTGGTGTGATGCAGGAGTGGTCTGTGTTCCCTGCCACCATCCACTGCGAGCTGTGGTAGACGTACCTGCACCAAGCATGACACCATCAGCACATCGTACTCCTGATGTGCCCATCCATCCCTGTATCCATTCATCTATCCGTATGTCTTCCAATCTTTCCATCCATCCATCTGTATGTCTGTCCCTCAGCCTATTCCTACATCCATCCGTCAGTCCATTCTTACATCCATCCATCCATCGATATGTCCATCCATCCACCGCCCATCCATCCACTCATACCTCCATCGCTCCATCCATGAGTGAGTCATCCACCCATCCATCCCTCCATCCCTCCATCCCTCCACCCATTCATCCATCCCTCCATCTCTCCATCCATCTCTCCATCCATCTCTCCATCCATCCATCCATCCATCCATCCATCCATCCATCCATCCCTCCATCCATCATTCCCAGCACGCCCCAGTGCAGCCGTTGGCCATTTGGCCATGCAGAAGGCTCCATCTCTTCAGCCGCCATTGGAACTCACCCTACCTGTACCGTTTGGAGTCCACTGGCACAACGTCGATGGCGATGTAATACTGCTGCATTGGCTCCAACCCCTTCACCTTCACCCTGACTGATGGGAACATCCGCCTGCACAGGGCACGGGGCAGCAGTTAGAGAGTGCCCATAGCAGTAGTTGTTTAAAGAAGTGAAAATGGGTTGAAAAATTAAACAGATACTGGAGGAAAAAAAAAGATATTAAATAGCAACAACAACAACAACAACAAAAGTAGGAAAAAAAAAAGGGAAATAAAAAAAAAGATAAAAAGAAGGTAAAAACACAGCAAAGGGGAGTTGAGAAAAAAAAGAAATGGGTGTGAGACGCAAAGGGGAAAACAGAGCGGGAAGGGTTGAAGGCAGAAGCCGGGGAGCCGGGGCTGCTACCTGCCGGCCTTGGTGATGATCATCTCGGTGCCGATCTCGTGGAACCTCTTCCAGAGCTCAGAGCCCTGCAGCTCCACCTGCACCTCGTCCCCCACCTCCCGGCTCTCGGCGCCGGCCTTGGGCCGCTTCTCTGCGGGGAAGAGAAAGCGGAGGGAGCGCTGGGGCGGCTGCCGGGACCTCGCCGGGACCCCCCCGGTCTGCCCCGCCGCTACCAACCGGGCTCGGATGCTCTGCGGCTCTGCCTGCAGCCCGCCCCGCTCTCCTCGTCGCGGCCGTCGGGTCCCTTTCTCTTGGCCGAGCGGCCCACGAGAGCTTCCACCGAGAAGGCGTGAGCCCGGGAGCTGAGCGCCATCCCCCCCTCAGCTCGGGCCGGGCTCCCCCCGGGCGGCCGCGGGGTTCAGGCGGGCGGCGGAGCTCCGGGCGGCGGCTCCATGAGGGCACGGGGGAGGGACCCGCAGCCGGCGGCCGTCGGGGGGCAGCGGGCACGGCGAGGTGCTCCGAGTGAGGAGAGAGGAGGCTGCGGCTCCCACTGTTTGTTTTGGAAACTAATGGGAGCGTAAGAAACATTGAGTGACATTTGGTAGGACTGGGACGGGGGGAGGAGGGGTGGGAGGGGAAAGGGACAGGCGAGGGGAAGATGGGGGAAGAGGAGCCGGCCCCGTCTAGGATCAATAAAAGAGTTACTGTTCTCCATTAAACTGTAAAACTCAAAGAAATTTGACATAATTGCACACTAGGGGCCACTTTCCCAACAAAAGTGCAAATAACGTTTAACAAGAACCAGCGCAAAAAAAAGGGGAAAAAAAAAAATGAAGGATGGAAAAGAAAAGGGAAGAAAAGGGAGGTTATGGGGGGGAGGGAAGGGGGAGAAGGAGGAGAAGGTGGGGAGAAACCCCCCGCGCTTTGGCTTTCCCGGTGAGCCCCGGTGCTGGCTCCGGGCTCCGGCTGTCCCGACGGAGCCGCTCCCGGCGGATCTCGGTGTCACCGTTCCGTGTGCCGGCGCCGAGTGCCGATTTTTGCCTCCGTTGGGCTTTTTCTCCGCGCTGACCCCGAGTGCTGCCAGAGCTCCGTGCTCACCCGTCCTGCGGCGGCAGCGGCTCGGAAACGGAGCCTCGGTGGGGCAGGGAAGCCTGAGGTCCCGCTCTGCCGCTCCACTCCTGCATCCCCTTACCCGTACCTCCACTCCAGAATCCCAGTCCAGCATCTTGATCCCACTCCTTCATTCTGATCCCACTCCAGCATCCTAATCCCACTTCTGCACCCAGCTCCTGCTCCAGCATCCTGATCCCACTCGTACATCCCAGTCCCGTTTCTGTGTCCTGCTCCCAGTCTCTCCTGCAGTGCTGTGGTGCTCCAGTGGCACCCGCATCCCAAAGCTGATGGGGGCTGCAGCCCCGGGCCAGGAAAAAAAAAAAAAAAAAAGGAAATTAAATTTGTGGACAGAGTTGGTAAAGCATCAGCTGAGGCAGGTGAGCCTTCAGGAGGGAATGTGAAGGTGGGTGAGGGGCAGGTGGGGATGAGGCAGTGGAGCATTGAACGTCAGTGCCACAAACTGCTGCTGGCCTCACAGCCCACATGAGGATGCACAGTACTGAGGATGCACGTTGCTGAGGATGCTTATCACTGATGTTACTCATTACTGAGGACGCTCGTTATTGAGAATGCTCATTACTCGGCTCAGAGTGGGCTCAACACATTCATTCCCATTTATACCTGTCTATACCCATCTGCACTTCTCTACCCAGAGAAATGGACCACTCCTTCAGCATGTTGGTAATTAGAAGGAGGTCTGGGGGGTCCCTCCCTTCCCAGCACTGATAGAAGCCAGCTGAGCTCACAGGCCACAAGCCTTTATCTCTGCTGACATGACAGATTATTAAGAAGTATTTCAAGTAATCTTTGATTTCCTCAGCATTGCAACACATTGCAAGAACTTGGAGCGGGATCAAGCGGCCCCTTTTTAATTTCCTACAAGGAGAAATAAAACAAAAATAAAGCGCAATTGAGACGACATAATCAGGAACATTTTGAGGGTTTAGGTCAGATGGAGGCGGCAGGGCTGCATTTCCAGGGGCTGCTTTCATCCATCCGAGACCGACTCAGCCCCTCCCTGGGCTTTGTCATCTTCTTGTCCTTAACGAATTACAGGGTGGGATGTCATATATTTCCATCATCAGAAAACGGAGCAGATAATCCCTTGGCGTAAAGTTCAGATGAACTAACTCCATACTGAAGCAAGTGTCGTGCAATACACCAGAAGTGTTTGCTTCACTTGAGAACGATCCTGGATAGCGCCCATGAATGCGCCGAGACACACAGGTAGATGCCAAAGCCTGGCATTGCTGGCCATGCTGGGGCTGCCGTCAGGCTTTTCACTGTGCTGCACTGCTCGGTTTTGCCCAGGTTCACTTTGAGTTTAACAAAGTGAAACCAAACTGAAGGAAAGGACTCAGAGCCGCCGTTGGGAACGCAGGGATCCTCTGTGCTCCGTTACGCTCCGAAGCCGTCATCCTCTGTGCCTCCACCTGAATGGCACGAGTTTATGTAAAAAGTGGTTATAAATCTGGGGCTGAGGCACTGCCAGGTCTAACGGGAAAGCAGAGGATCGCTCACTCTCTGTTTTGAGAAGCAAGAAAACCTTTCTTTGTGTGCAGTGTGAAACAAAGCCCTGTTTGCTGACCCTGGAAAATCTCCACTCGTGGTGCGGATGGGAAAATTGTTTTCATCTCATAACGGAATTCCAGGACAGAAGCCTTGAGACCAAATACGTGCCCACGGGTATCAGCCACACAACAACAGGGCAGGGCTGGGGGCGCAATGCTCAGCTCATTCCGTTGTGCCGCGGGAGAAAGGCGAGCGAGAAGCTGATGGTGCACAGTGCAAATCGCGCTGCTTTCTTGCAGAAAGAGCTGCGTCCCTGCGCACCGCCGCTCTTGGCCACGGGGAGGAGAGGGAGGTTGCTCTGGGTTTTTACAATTTACAGCTGTGCTAGGAGCGGCTCGGAGGGGTTCTGTGCTGGGCACTGCGGGTGCGTGCATCGACCTTCCATTTCTCTAAGCGTGGCTGCTTCATCCGAATCACTGAGCCACCGCTCAGCAGCAGATTAAAGACAATTTCCAGCAAACAATGGTTTGAGAAGACACTCCTAAAGACTAAGCAAAAATTGGCAGATACGCTCCCAGCAGCTTAGCACGGCGCTGGTGAGATTGCTTCCCCTTGCGTTCTCGGATGTCAGGTCCCACGGCGTAGCTTCTATTTCACTCCCCATCCCAGTTTGCCCATCATGAACTCTGAAGGACCTGTGGGTGCAGGAAGGGGCAGCGCTGAGCCCAGGTCAGCCCAGTGGGTGGGCATGGGAGGGTACACGGCACTTTGGAATTGGATTTGCCTTCCTCCCCTCCTGCCACATGCGCGGCATTAGCTAAGGATATATTAAAATAAATCTCTGTTATGTTATTTTATCCATCAGCACAAAGGAAGGTTGTACAGGGAGGAGGATTAAGCCCCGAGGAAATGATTCAGCAAAGCAAAAACAATCCGAACAGCATCTGGGGGAAAGTTAAGCTGAATTTGGTGCCGGGGATCATTTTGTTGTCCCAGCAGGTCCGTGTCCACCTGCTGCCACCTGAGCCCACTGCCATGGCCAGGGCAGAACTATTGGGATGCTGCAGAGGGCCCATATCCCACTGCAACCCCAGTGTGTTTGGGGGAAAAGGAAGAATTATTGGCTCTGTGCTGCAAAGGAGGTTTTTGGGACCCCTTTTCCCAGCCCATCTCCTGCCTTCTTGTTGGTGTCAGTGATTGCAACTGAGGGCTGTGTGGAGCGCATGCACTCCTTGGTTATTAGCCCCATTAACAAACAACACAGCAAGGCATTTTCCAAGCTCTGCCAGACGTTCAGGCACATTGATGGGGCTGGGAGAGGCATCTCCGCCTGGTGGGAATGAGGTCCTGGGCTTTCCTTCCCCAGCACAAAATCTATCCAACAAACAGCCCCTTGCACTACAGAGCGAAGGGGAGAAGCCCTGCTGCGGTGAACTTTCCTTGTAATACTTAAAGAAAACACTCCAAGAATGTGGAATCATAGAGGATTTGGGGAGCGCAAACTGAACTGTGTGGCTGGAGTGAAAAACCTTTGAGGACAGATTGGAGACTTCTGTGGGTCCGCAAGGTAAGTGTGAGCCCTGGGCTTCAGCTGAGCCCAGCAGGGAGGGACACACTCTTCCCAAAGCTGCTGTCTCAGAGCACTTTGTTGATGTTCTCCATTCGGATACTGCAGCAATTGTTGATATGACAGCAAATATCAGAGGGAAGAGGAGCAGCTCAGAGAGGGGAGTGTGTTTGGGAGAAGGACAGCAAGTCAGAAAGTGCGCGAGGAAGCTTTCACTTCTAGGCACCAAAGTGCTGGTGAACCATGAGCTTGCACTTTGGTTAGGAAGTGATTATTGGAGTGAAACAGAAAAGATACGATCTTAATATTCCATGGGAGCTGCCAATACAAATATCTGTCAGCAGATATGTAAGAGAATAGCTTCAAAATAAAAGGAAAATGAATTACAAGACATTTCCAAAGGAGAGTGATGTCAGCCCCGAACCAAGCTATATATATTTTTTGTATTTGAAATTGAAACCACGTGAACTCTCCATGCAGAGCTGGGTGAAACTCTGCTTTTTCACGTTTCCCCTTAGGGATGAGGGATATTATTCTCTGGTTTTAATTTGGAAGTAATAAATAAACGTGATGGATTTGCCACCCAATGGTGGCTGTGGAGCTGCGCACAGCTCAGCGCAGGGAGGGCTGCAGGGGTGGTGCCAGCGATGTGTTCCTACTGCTGGTGCTGCCATCAGAAAGGAAAGCAGTGCAAAGGGAACTGGGCAAGGGGCGTCATGGGGGCTGCAGGTCAGAGAGCAGGGAAATCTGTCTTATGTCTGCATCCGAAACGTCCTTCTGGCTGCACGGGGTCGTAGAATGCACACTGTAAATTATATGGCAAAATATCCAGCGGTCTTTTTCAATAAGGAAAGAAGGAAAACATGCAGGGATTTAAGAGACGAAGCAGTTCAACTTGCAGGTTCCTTTTGTTTGCAAACGAGGACAGTTCTGCTGAGATCCAAAAACCACTCCAAACCTTCAAACTAACCATCTGGCCTTGTGGCTCAGCGCCTTCCGCGGCCATAAATCCACAGCCCTGCAACGTTAGCAGGGGATTTGCTCTGTAAAAACCCACTCAGTCTTTGGGTAATGGGAAAACAAGGCAGGATGGCTGTTGGGAGCTGCAGGGTCCTGCGAGCACTGCAGGGTGCAGTGATCTGCACAGAGCTTTGGACCCTCGGTGGAAACCCTCAGCATGGAATGAGGAGGTAGAGGGGAATGCTGGTTCCAGTGCTCTGTGCAATGCTTTGGTCTGAGCTCCTTCACCTCCACTGCTGGATTTTTTAAGCTAAGATGCAGTTTAGAAAGTAGGAACAAAGAAGTAATATCCCCAGGAAGGTTGTCTGCATGCAGAAGAGCCCTGAAATACTCCCTGAAACTGTGATTATGGGCACGATGGCCCCAGGAATTCAAACAGCCCTGGGTGCACAGCATCAGCCTGCAGCCACTCCCTGCCTGCCAGTGCTGGCCAGCACTCTGAGCTTTGGCCATAGCATTGGCATGAGCTTTGGTATGATGCACAACGAATGTCCCCTTTCTCACCCTCGTCCTGCATCCCACATCCCACAGACTTCAGGCTCTTCCAGATACAGCAGGGCTGGTGAAAATCACACCGGAGCTCAACGTCAGTGCAAAGCAATGAATGCAGCCCTGGTTTCTGCTCCACATTAATTCAGGATCCTTGAGTCCTCCCCGAAAAATTGCTCATGCAGCGAACGGCTGGGGATGAGGAAAGCTTTCTGTGCTGCAGGAGGGCAGGGAACCACGCCGGGCTGTGCTCGGTGTGCTGCTATGATCCATGCCCCAGCATCATGTGCTGCTCGGTGTGCTTTGTGCCTGAGAAGCTGCAGTTTGGAGGTCAGGGTGCTGAGATGTGAGGTACCCTCTGATACATCCAGCTGTAGGAGCAGGAATGTGAGAAAGGGATATCCAAAGGCAGTGCAGTGATTTGTTTTTCTGTCATTTATATCGATGAAATGCAAGGAGAAACGTTAGTAGGAAATGCATAGGAAAAAGCTTATGGAATCGTGTCTGTTAATCTCCATCGCTGACGAATGCAGCTGATGGCAGAGAGATGGGCAGGGTTCTATGCAGAGCTGTAGGATTGCTGCCTGCCCCACTGTGTGCAAGCAGAGCAGAGCAGAGTCTGAAAACAACTGCACTTCATTTGCTTGCACAGAAATCAAGGGCACATCGAGCACATTCTACAGGACAAAAAGCAAAGCCTGCAGTTATCCAGTGCCCAGTCCAACAGGTCACACTGAATGCACTGCAATGCTGTGAGCTCCCGTGGGGATCTGTGCACACAGGAGGTGCTGCGGCTGTAGGGAGTGCCTGCACTGCTTCTCAGCCATGAGGGGCTCATTTTGAGGGAGGGAAATGCGATTAAAGACATGCAGCAACTCAGAGAAATGAGCAGCAGAGCTGAATACAGCAGCAGTCCCAGCACTCAGCATCTGTTCAATTATTTGTCCTTGGTTTGCTCTGCTCCTGTGCCCACATGGTG
Source organism: Meleagris gallopavo (assembly GCF_905368555.1). Taxonomy (NCBI): domain Eukaryota; kingdom Metazoa; phylum Chordata; class Aves; order Galliformes; family Phasianidae; genus Meleagris; species Meleagris gallopavo. The sequence goes on along the minus strand of NC_139412.1, from coordinate 1,437,296 downwards.
CTGTGTGGGGCCTCCTCTACCCATTTGTCCCCTACAGAGCAGGGGTGTAAAGGAGGCAGCAGCTGTGGGCTACAGGTGAGCACAGTGATTGCCTTCATGATTACTGATGGGATTTACCTGGGCCACAGCAGTTAAAAGAGTGGTGCTGCCCAGCATTTGGCTTCAGTGTGATGGAGGTGTTTCTGCAAGCGCTTCAGGTAAGGTATTATTATAAAAAAGGGCTAAAATAAGTTGTTTTTTTTTGGGGGGGGGGGGGGGGTTGGGGGGAGGTGGGAATGAGACTTTTAGCTCTCATGTTCAACCAGAGAATAGTTATGCATATTGCTGGTACAGAGCTGGGGCTGCTCAGCATCAGTGCCTGACTGCAGCTCCCTCTGAGGAAGGGTTTGTGGTGCTGGAGGAGATCTGTGCCCTGCTTTCTCTTTCTTGGAGCCTCGCTGTCTGCCCGGTGCCTGGCCTGGCTCAGCAGTGAGCTCTGGGCAGGGTTTGAGAAAGGAGCTGTGGGTGCTCAGCACAACCTGAGCAAGGCAGTAGCAAAGAGCATCGTGAGCAGAGGTGAGTAACGGGGTGTATTGCACTGCTTCTCTATAGCAGTGTTACAGCTGGGGTGGATGGGAGCTGCTTCCTTCCTGCTGGGTAGATTCCTCCCTCTCTGAAACCCCATCGGTTGCTCCAGGAGCAAACCCAAATCTCCCCTTGGGCCCTGAAATCCTGGGGAGCTTTGGCTCAGATTGCTGTGCAGATGGGACTCCAGGCTACAGGAACAAAGGTACCCAGCTGCATGCAGTGCAGTGAGCCAGAGGTGCTCTGCTGGGTAGGAAATGTCCCTCACTGCAGCAATGAACGGGAGGAAGAAATCTTTGCAATTCACCCCATCCCTAAAACCTGCCACGAATGAGGAGAAACTGTAAAATTCCACTTAGAGCCTTTTATTTTTTCTGTAATGTATCAGTTTACATTTCTAATGTTGGTATCATCCAGCACTTTAAATCAAATTATAACTGTATCAGACTGCTTAACAATGTTTCTTTTTAATTAAGTTTACCAGTCCCACATGCATTAAAAAAAAAAATTAAACAAACTTAATTAAATTACACTTCGGGGTTAGGTAAGACTGCAAAAAGCCCAGCAAGAGCACAAGGGCTGAAAAATGCCTTTAGATGTGCTCAGGCTTTCTTTCAAAGCTGTGTCCTTTCAGGATGGTTTCTGAAGGTGCATCCCTTTGCCTGCAGGTCTGCATGAGGTGCCCGTTTGGTTTCTTCCCCTTCCATGTGATATAAATACTGCCTTTGCTGGCAGAAGAAGCAGGGGGCCCCTCAGAAAGCTGAGAATTGGTGAATTTGGGTGCTTTGAGCAGGCTGTCTCAATAAGCAATGCAATGGCACGAAGGCTATGCGTCTTTGATGGTGACCTGTGCTGGTCATCCCAACACCCAGAGCTTGTGACAGCTTTTCCCAAGGTCAGAATCCAGCAGTTCCCAACATTTGTCTGCAGAAAGCCCACCAAAACTGGGATTTGTGATGGTTTTTTTTTTTTTACCTGGTGAACCAAAGCAGCCAACCTGCCCAGGAACACAAAGCACCACGATGCTGCCCATGCCAGCCACCCAAACCCAACTGTCCCCAACAGGAACCCAGTGTCCTGAGGACGGGCAGCTGTCACTGTGTGTCACCATGTGATTTTTTTTTATTATTTTTTTTCCCCCCCCGGCCTCCGCATCTGGGGCTGTGAGGATGAAGTCAGCCCTGGAGCTGCTGCGGGCTGGAAGTGATTTCACCGAGCTGCAATGCAGATGGATTAATTCCAATGCTGCAAAGTCAACATGGTTGAACACTGGCTACATCACAGTCTTCATTACTGCGGTCTGGATCGGGTTCTGATGAAGTAATTTCCCTTGAGTTTAGCACTTAGAAAACATATAGGGCGTCCTGCTTGGACTTGCCCCCCTCTCCCCCAAAATGGACCTTTATCAGTCACACGTGGACCCCTGCGATCTGGAGGGCTTCCAATGAACCCCATCTGCTCTGTGGCAGGCAGTGCCCAAACAGCACCGAGAATGAGATGGGTGTTACTAATAACAAATCGTACAGCGCTGCATCTCCCTGAAGGGATGAGCCATCTCTGTCTTTGCCAATGGCTCTGTCCCAAGGCCAACTCCAAAAAGTACAGCAGTGACCCCCGGAGGGAATGGGGTCTCATCCAGCTGAGCTCAGCAGTGGGGCACCAGGATGCCAGCGCTAATCACCCTGCTGCATTTCCAGTTTCTGATGCTTGAAGAGAGCCCTTCAAGCAGAGGAGATGTTTATTTTGTGTTTATTTTTTTTTATTTCTTTTTTTTCTTCTCGGCTATAACTCTAATCAAATACTTGTCATATGCAATTTGCTTCCTTGGAAAATAACCCTGGGAAGGTAAGCTGGTTCTGTCCCAGCGATGCCTTGCAAGGGCACCTCCTGCCTGGCAGCCCCACCTCCTTCCTTCGGTACCAGAATTTCAGCAGAAGCCGCTTTAAGGTGCAGCCAATGGTGTTCCCTGCTCTCAGCTCTTTTATCCCACGGCCATCTTCCCATCTCAGCGTGATGCTGCAGGTCAGTGCACGGTCTCTTCAGAAGGATGGGAGGCACTTCCAGCCGTGTGATGGGTGCCGTGGGATGGCAACAAGGAACGATGAAGTAGCAAAAAAAAAAAAAAAAAAAAAAAAAAAAGATGCTGGCACGGAGTTGGAAAAAACACCCAGGTGGCATCGCCTGCGATCTGAAATATACGGGGATAAGGGATGCAAAGCCGGCACAGCGCTCTGAAGGACGCAGCGCCGTCTATCCGTGCCGGTGATTCACGCGCACGGTAAATAACACCTCGGAGGACGCACCGCCCGAAGCACCCCGGCCTCTGCCTGCCACCTGGAGGCCGGAGCCCGCGAACAGCGCTTCCTGCAGCCCCCCCGGCTGTGCACGCAGCGTACGGGCGCGTTCTGGATGCGGCCCCCCCGGGTTCCCATCCCAGCCGCTCCGCTGCCCGGGCTCCGCATCCCAGCCCAGCTGGGCAGCAGCGCGCAGCGCTCGCGTTGTTCCCCATCATCGCACCAAAAGGTTTTTCCTCCTCGTTTTCTTCTGCGGGTTCTCCCTGGGGCGACAATGCGGAATTTCCTCTGAAACTCGAGCAGAGGGAAGGAAATTAATTTTCTTTTTTTTTTTCTTTTTTCTTTTTTTCCCTCCCCCCTTGGTAAAGTAATTATCTCCTGCTCCTCAGAAGCGCCGTAGTAAGCAGCTCTGCGAGTTTTGAGTTGAAACAACGTGATCCTCTGTGCCGTTGCATGGAGCTGGAATGTGGTCGCTGTCACTGAGGCAGCTGCTGAACCCCCGTGAGGATTTTGTCCTGGGTTTATATTGGAAAATAGGGGTAATCATCAATGTTCCTGAAGGAGAGGTGGAAAATATTTGCCCCAAGAATCGTTGGCTGTGTAGGGCTGCTTTGCTCCAGTTGTAACAACTCATGATTTGTAAAAATCCGTTTTTTGATGAACAAAAAATAATAGGATGCTATTTGTGAGATCAGGTTTTGTAAACTCCGTGTTAGAAAATCACAGGGGAAAAAATAAATCTCTGATCTGATTCCCAGAGAAAGTCACAGGGAAAAATTTGTTCCCAATCCAATCCCCTAAGTGTTTCAGTGTCTCTGCAAGCAGCAAGACCTGCAGGAGCGGATGGGATCCAAGCACCCATTTTAGGCAATATTTGCCCAGGTTCTGCCCTCTGTCCCATGGTGGGGAGGCTCACTGAGACCTTTGCTTGTCTGGCCCAAAGCTTTGATTGATTTTATTTTTTTTTTCTTTTTTTTTTTTTTCTCCCAAATCTGCCTGAATTTTGGTAGGACAGTGCTAGGAAAGCTGATGTGAGGAGCTGCTCCTCTCCTTGGCAATCCCTGTCTCCACCAAACAAGTCCGAAGAGCTAACATCTTTTTTTTCTGCATATTTAAATCACAATTTACCTAATTTTCCTGATGAAGCAACCTGATATGGAAGAGTTGTTACACTCCTTTGCTTCATGCTCTGATAAAAAGGTTTTTCCTTTCGTGGCCTTTCAGAATACCACGATCTTTCATTTCTTTTAGCCCTGCAAAGGGTAACTGCAGGCAGAGGGAAGCTTTTCTCTTGCAACCCCACTGCATCCTCACTGCTTTCTTTGCCCAACACAGGAGTGTATGATAAGGACAGAGCACCCACCTCTGCTGGGATCCACAAAACATCTCTCTGAGTAGAACAACCCTCAGTTTTGGAAGGATGGCCCCAAAACCTCTGTGGTGGTGGCACAGATCTGCATGGGGAGCACAGGGCTGCAGTACGGGCTGTGAGCAGGGCAGCACCAGGACTGCACTTCTGAGTGAGCAGCAATGATTATTTCAGATCTCTGCTATGTGAGCTATGTTCCTCCTTCCTGATATGTGCTTTTGGCAACAGGAAAACAAGAAAACCGCCTTGGAAAAGATTAACAAAATGGAAACTGAGATTGTAAAGCATTTTGCTCTGGCCTGCTTTCCCTTTTGTGATCGGCACCAGCAGGGCCGTAAGCCAATTTAGGGCCATTTAACCTCAGGGCCTTCTCACGGAAGGAAGAGCTCTGGCAGTGCACAAAGCCCAGCACCTGCAGGCTGGGATGCAGTGCAGATGTTCCCAGGTGTGCCGCGGGCACCGCGCTGGGGCCGTCGGGTCACGTTCTGCCTCAGTTATTAAGGGAATGTGATGCTGGTTTGTAATACCACCGGCGTGTATTTTGGACAGGTTTGGGTAATTGGAGAAGTAATGGAAATTTAGCACCGCGTGGCCCTGGGGAAGAGCAAACTCCAAGAATAAGAAGGGAAGCGCGGTGCAGAGAGCCGGCACGGCTCAGCAGCTCTTCTGCTCGTTGGGATTTTGCCTCTTCCTTTAGAAGTTCCTTGGCTGCAGCCACCCTCGTGGTGACACCTCTTGCTTTGCAGTGTTTTCTCCACCAAGTCTCTGTAGCTGGAGGCCAACCACTCGTTTCCCTTCGCCACCCAACCCACTGAGCGCTCGCAGCCCCTTTGCATCCTGAGAACTCACCAACAAATTGCTTCCACACTCTGGCCCAACATCAAAACTCGTGCAGTACAAGGGTTAACCAACTTAAACGTTTAAAGAGTCATGAAATGGACGGTTTCCGCTTTCCATCTGGCTTTTATCAGTCCTAAGTCGCTTTCAGAAGTACAGCTACACAATCAAAACACACAATCTCCCTAGTCAGATAATTCAATTTCATAAATGAATTACTTATGTGCCTGTAAGTAAATACATTCCTATGTGGGGAGATATTGACTGCTGTCAATGGAATAATGAGGTCCAGGGGAAGTGGCTGCGGCCCCTCGGGGTGTTCTGTAGAGATGTGGGACTGATGGAGCTCCCAGGATGAGGGATCTGAGGGGAGAGGAGGGGCTGCCCGTGGGAGGGTCACCTCGAGACACCCTTGGGGACCATAGCATGGGCTGTGAGTGGTGTGATGGATAGGAAAGGGGACTCGGCCGTGGGTTTGTGCCTTGTGGGATCTTCTGTGGTGGGGTCAGCGGTTGGGCATGATAACCTTAGAGGTCTTTTCCGGCTTTAATGATTCCATGATTCTAATATCTAGGGGAAAACTTTGGAGGAGGTGATCAGAGAGGGCCTCAGGATCATGCCCAGGAGGGCAGAAGTTCTCAGCTTTCCCATGCAGGCAGATCTCCTCCCCTTATAGCCCCTCCTTGCTCCCCAGGATGCTAAAAACCCCACCCTTAGGCCCACAGCTTCATACAAGATGACCTGATGCTGCAGGAGATGATTTGGCAGCTATTGCATTTTGGTGTCTTTATTCAATATAGACCTTGTCAGGGCAGGCAAGGGCACGAATATGCATCCACGGATCCACTTGGGTGTTACACAGCAAAGTGCTGCACAAGGGAAATGCGGAGTTGTGCTGCTGAGCTTCCCCTGGGGTAAGGAAACTGCCAAATCTGACATGGTGCACATCTCAGCCCTGTGGTGTTCTGCTGCCTTCTAGTTCCATCTCTTCATTTAACTGTGAGCTTCAAGTACCCAAAGCCCCTATCAGGATGGCAGCGCTGGGCTTTATTGTCTCTTTGACATCTATTTAATTGCAACCAAGTCAAATTGCAAACAGAATAGCACTCAGTTGCTTGAGCATTGCTGGTATGGCTGGCTGCTAGGAGCTCGTAGTGTTTCCCACCGTGCACACGTCTCCTTGCCATAAGCCTCCCCTTTTGCAGTGATTTTCTGTAGCACGGATTTGACGGAATGTGAGCAGTGCTGGCAGGGCTGCATTGCTGGGCTCTGTGTCACTGCCTGCTGGGGTTTCATCCACGTCACGCAGGAGCTGGAAGCTGCTATCAAGCAAAATGAAATAGAAACCAAATATCACACAGGTTTGAAGGAAAACCAGGCTGCTCCTGCCCTGCATGTGCCTTCCTCCGAGCAAATCCGGCCCGTTTCTGCATAATTGTGCCATAGATCTCCCTTGCTGAAGGGGATTCGATGCAAGGGTAACGTTCGCTCTCTTCTGCCGGAGTCAATTGCTGAATAAATACAGTGTTGAAAGCCTGGAGAAATTCGGAGACAACTCTTCAAAAGGACAATTTTGGGGGTTACAAATTGTAACCACCAAATCTGCATTCCCATTCTGCATCTGCGGATAATTGCAAGCATCTGTGGGGCTGAGTGAGTGGGGATGGGGGGTGCGGGCAAAGCTCTGCTCTGGGAATGGGGCTGCATGGGGTGGGCTGCTGGGGCCCTGCAGCATGGGAGAGCCTTGCTGCGTGGGGGGATGGGAAGTTAAAATAAAGAAAAATAATAAAAATAGCCTTAAAAATAACGTTTTGAGCTGGCGAAGCACCTTTGATGCTCAAACCCTATTTTTTCTTTTGCTGGAGAAGTTCTAAGGGCGCTGACAGCTGATGAGCATTTGTACAACCTTTGTGGCTTGGGAGGGTAACGCGTCTATTTTGGCTCTTTGCCTTGGAAGTTCTTGCTGACATCCCACTCGGTTCCACCTTTGGGGGTTTTCTCCTTTCTGCCTTGTAGTGTTGCACCCTGCACCCTGCTGCAGGACAAACACAGCGCGGGTACAGTCAGACACTGCCCGAAGAGCAGCTCCTGAGCAATCAGCTCTGCGGGGTTCAGGAGGTCCTTATTTTCAGGGGGGAAGTGCTTTAATCAAGATTAATTTTTTCCAGTTTTCAGTAATCGGAGCTCTTCCTGAGTTTTCCTCAGCTCTGCTGTAGAATGAAATTATCAGATTTCCATGGCAATTAAAGCAGAAAGCTGAAAGCACGCGGATCGCTCAGTACAATGGCTGATGGGGAACAAGTGGATAGAGGCTGCGAGAAGGAAAGAGGATTTTCACGGCTGCTGCAGGGCCAGCCAAGCCTTGCAACGAGCTGCAAGCTGCTGCAGCACTTCTTGCCTTTCCCTTAATGCAAAACACCCAGTGTGCAACGAGGGAGAGAGCAAAAGGGCTGGACTTTGGTGCTGGTCACTTCTGAATCACGCAGATGCTCCGTGGTGGTGTGCGGGTGCTGCCCTATGGGTGATAGAGGGGTGAACTCTGTTCTGTGCTCTGCATTTCCTGGGTCCCATTGCTACTTGCAAAATCAGGATCAGTCCCTGCAAGGCCTGCCAACGGCTCAGGAGCTGCAGGAAGTCCAACCATCCACCCATCCCACCATGCCCACAGTGCTGTGTCCCTGTGTGCCACACCTACACGATGCTGCACGTGAGTCATGGCTGCTCTTCTATTTGAACAAAGGAAGAGCCAACCAAGCCAAGGTAACATCCACAGTGATGAGGTAAAGAGCTTAATTACCTGCTGCATTTCACTGCCACACCATTTCTCAGGCTGACTGCTACGATAAATGTGAGGAACATCAGATGTTGAACACAAAATACAAAGGGAGGAGGAAAAAGAAGTCTCCCTATGGTTTGAATCCTGAGCCCAGGATTGCTCCCCATGATGAAAGCACAATTTTTCAACTAGAAAATGGCACTGTTGGCTGGAATGTTATTTTCTGGGCTCAATCAGAGCCAGAAGGGGCAATGCCAGCCAGCAGACCCTCGTCCCATTGCTCTCAGGTGTTGACCCATGTGTCCATCCTTCACTTTTCCCTATCCTTGCTGAAGGAAATCACGTCCCATGGAGGGCACTGGGCTCTCCCCCATGCTGCAGCCCCAGCCCCTGCTCTGCAGCCATATGCAGGATATCATCCCCTTCTTGGGGTTGGGTTACCCTGCAGTAATTCACAGTCCACAGACGATAAATCCTTGCACAGTTGGTTGAGAAATCTGGGCTAAGAAGGAACGGAAGTGAATTATTAAATCCAAATGGCTCCACAGTCTGGACCTGTCCACTCTGCTTCTCAGCAAAATTAACAGCAGTGTGGGGCATGATGAACTGCTGGATGGCAATAGCTGCTCCCAGGTACACCTGGGATGGGGCTGTAGCTCTGGGTAGAGTGCACAGAGGTGTCACCTCTGAATTGCATGGCTGGAGAGAAAGATGTGAGCTGTGTCCCAGTGTGGGTGTCCTCACAGCCTGTGTCATACCTGAGTGAGCTGCTTCCAGCAGCGATTTAAATGCAAACAGCAGAAAGCCACTAAATCCTGACATTTGCCCCTTCTCAGCAGGCATTGGCACTGGCTGATCCCTTCATGCTGTCCAGAAATAGCTGGAGCTCTGCAGTGCCTTTCAGCCTTGGCTTTGGGGAGAGGTGAGGACTGCAGAGGGGAATCCCAGCAGCGGGGCTGGCCTTGATCTGCCGTGAAGTGAGTGTTCATCTGACCTGCTCACCCCCTGTGCCCTGCCCTGGTTTTATTCATAGAGGTATTCATTTCATAGCATCACAGAACCCCAGAATCATAGAATGGTTGGGTTGGAAGGGATCCCAAAGCCTTCCCAGCCCCAAGCCCTACTGTGGGCTGGTTGCACCCTAACAGATCAGGTTGTCCAGGGTCCCCCCGGCCTGGCCTTGGGCACATCCAGGGATGTATCCTAAATCAGTGGGACATCCCATCAGTGGGCCTTCCAGCCAGTGGGCCATCCAGTCAGTGGGACTTGCAGCCAATGGGACGTCCAATCAGTGGGACTTTTTCCTTCAAAAGGACCGCAGAACATATGGAAAGTCAAGGGGTTTTTCCTAAAGATGAAGTTTCTAGAAATGAATATTATGGCATTGTTTTCAAGCTTATTAGCTGTGTCATACTGTTATTGCCTCCAGTCATTTCTTGTAGAAAACAAATAAACAGCCAGTATTTGTCAATCTCAGTAATAAACTATCGTGGCAGCAAGCTTAATCTGGTGTTAATTAGGCTTGTGGAAAACTAAATCAAGCACCAGAAACCACAGATTATTTTAGGCTTCCTCTAGCATAAACACAAAGGCTTGGGGATTCATAACGTATTATTTTTGTTGACAGTTTTCCACTTTTCCCTCAATTTATTTAATGTATCCGATAGGCCACTCCTTGATTGCTTTTAGTTCTGTCTTCTTTTGGTCTCAGCGTGGCAGTTTGTTAATCCTTCCTATTTTTGTGTATTTAAGCAGGATTACAAACTTCAAATACGCTGTAAAAGGAACCCGTATACAACCCTTCAAAATCACTTAAGTGGGCCAATGACAGAAGAACCAGCCCTGCAAGTAAATACAGAACATTTCAGAAATCATCCCCGGTGTTTATTTATGAGCCATTTTTAATTACTCAGCAGGAATGAATGAAAGAACTGGAAAATGGGAACCGACAGAGGGCTTTGCATTGAGTTACAGCTCGTGGAGAACAAGGGAGAGATCACGGCGCTTTCAAGTCGGGATGGTCGGAGGGTATAATTACACCCTGCTGCTTTATGGACAAAACCTCACAGAATTAAACGGCAAACTGTATTTCAGACAGCACGAGGATCCCTCAGAAGGCTTCGTGCAGCTTTGAGGAACAGCAGAAAGCTTCACACAGGGAGCAGCAGGCAGGGAATCAGCAGGGCAGAGCTCTAGGATCAGCAAGGTCACCTGTCTGAAGGGCAGCTGCACGGAGAGCAGCGTGAGTTCTGCTTGGTGTGTCTGTAGGGAGGAAATATGAAGAGGGAGAAACGCTGCCATGCCATGAGGTTAGCTGAAAAGTGTTTTCTCTGCAGCTCCCACAGGAAAGGCCCGTGACTGAGAAAGAACATCATGTTCATTTATTGGGACAAGCTGATCTTCAAGCTGATTTGTATTAATTTGGAAAGTGAGATTATTTTTTTTTTTGTTCCCCCTTTTTTTTTCCAGGAAAAACTGAGCTGTCTGGTTTTGATCACTTGGTGTGCTCAGAACCTAAGTCCTCAGAGTAAATATTTCCTATGAAGGACATTAAGGACCAACTCATGGGGAACAGCAACAGAAAAACACTGGTTTAAACCTAATGCTACATCACAGTGCATTCGTTTGCCACTTGGCACTGTAGCCAGGGCAGGGAAACACATAGAAAGGCATGGAGCAGGGTGATGAATACATCTAGAGCGGTGTGGTTACTCCAAGTGGCAAAGTTCTCCACGTGTCCTGCAAGGCAGCTGATGGCTCTGTGCTCCCTTTCCTGCTGGGTATGGGAGGAAGGAGGGGATGACTGGGCATGGTGCAAACCAGCCTTACTTTACATTAGAATCATAGAATCATAGCCAAGGAAAACGAAGAAGGAGATGAGAGATGACGCACGGCAGCGAGGTGATGGCGGAAGGCCGATAAGGCGGCAGCTGCTGCTCTTCCTCTGGGCTGCCCAGGTGATTAAGTGAAATATTCTGAGATACTGGTCCCCAGCAGCGCTGGGGAAGGACTTTAAGGGGCCGTGCTGCAGTTTGGGAGCGGGGAGCTCGTTGGGATGACAGGCAGAGCACTCAGTGCTGGGCGGCGAACTTGTGCGAGCAGCTCCTGCTCGCAGCCCCGCCGGTGTTTCCTCACCAGAAGTGAACTTGCTGCTCCCTGCCGCGAGATGGAGCCTTCAGATTGAGCTCCTTGCCTTAGGGCTGCCTGCTACTTAAGGCAATTGAGCAGCACTTAGAGATTGCACGTGTTTAATTTTCTCAGATTACTATCTGTGGGTTTTTATTTTTTTTTTAATGAACCGTATTTTTCATCATCTCTCGTTTATCTGATACGAGGAGACTGCAAAGGCTGCCAAAATAGGTGTTGCTCCTGCCCAGCTCTGCAGAGGACAGTGAACCCTGCGGCTCTTCTTTCTGGAGAAGTATTGCTCACAGAATCACAGAATGGCCCGGGTTGGAAGGGACCTCAAGGATCACGAAGCTCCAACCCCTCTGACACACGCAGGGCCACCAACCTCCACATTTAACACCAGCCCAGGCTGCCCAGGGCCCCATCCGACCTGGCCTTGAACACCTCCAGGGATGGACGGGTATCCACAGCCTATTTGGGCAGCTGTTCCAGCACCTCACCGCTCTCATAGCAAACAACTTCCCCCTGACATACAACCTCAATCTGCCCTCCTTCAGCTTAAAAACATTTCCCCTTGTCCTTGCTTGATACATCGCTCGATGTCACACTGCAGGGTCAACACGACTGCAGGAAGTGTTGTGCAAAAGCTGGGGCACAAGTGAGGGCTAAAAGGGACACCCACATGGCAGCATGCTGGCCATCTCTCTTGCTCACCTTCCGGCTCAATTCTACTTCTGAAATCTGCCCCCATCCCATATCTTACTGCTCTTTCTGAAGGGCAATGGAAAAGGATGGCTGGAAAGATGTCCCTGGGCTTTGCTGTTTGGCACCGACAGAGCTGCTCCTGTCCTGCCCGCTGTGCACCCATCTGCCAAGCTCCTCCCTGGCCTGTGCCCACAGCCATGTCCCCAAATACCCCGAGATCTCATTTCCCTTTGATTTCACTGCCTTAAATCCCCGAGGGACTGAATGTTTTGTTTTGCACCGTGCGTTTCCGTGTTCACTTTTTGTCTCCTGTTTGAAGCTATTGTGAAGAAGCTGGGAAAAGCAATGTGGCTCTGGTGCTCCTCTGATGGCACTCGGGCTCTGCAGAGGTGTCTGAAAGCTGACAGCAGAGCGTTGTGCTGCTGAGAGGAACCACCTCCTGCGTTTGGGTGTCAGCACCCGCACCCCACCCGGCTGGGATCGGGGCCAGGATGGGTTGGAACCCCAAAGTCAGAACGCAATTCAGTGTTTGCCAGAAGGCAGGGGCTGATAAGGCCTGCTGGGCTCTCAGTGTGCCTCTTTAGGCACATAGTGGCAAGGAAAAGGTTCAGCTCAGTGGGGAGAAGGCAGTGAGCTCACCTGGCCACTGCTCTGCTGCCTCTGCCCTGCGTGGGCAGCCGTGCCCTGGGAAGCCCTTCCCTTTCCAGGCTTAAAACTAACACCCTTCTGAGTGCCTTCCTGTACCAGCTCCTTTCTGCTCTCTCTCTATTTTCTGGGGTTACCAGAAAATGGGTCCATAATGCATTCGTAGCACATGAACAGACACACATGCCTGTTTTGCTGCTGAGTTCACCGCAGGTCCTCTGGTGCTGGTGCCAAACTTTCGTTTTCAGGTGTTGGAAATCATTTGTTTCCCTTAATCCGTTTTCTGTCTGCAAATGGTTCTTCCTCTGTTCTTCATGGACTCAAGGTGACAGTGATGAGCTCGGTGCTTCCTCATATAAGCAGAGCTCCAAAACTACTCTCAGCCCATTGCTGCCTGATGGCTGCATGCTTTGCAGAGGATCAGTGTGTGCATGTAAATGGTAGAATGTTCTCAAGCAGCACTGAATTTTGCATTTTAGCAAGAATTTCCTTCCCAATTCCTCTTTCCTTGGAGCTGCTCATCACCTCTTTCCCACTCCTGCCCCTTGTTCTTTCCTGCCCAGCTCTTTGCCCTGCACAGCACTTTCCAGCCCCTCCTTTCTTGCTGATCTCAGTGATTAAAACGTGGTGAGCAACATGGTTATGAAAGCAATGATCTGTGTGATATCTTCAGTGGAATGTCCACTAGCACAGTCTGCAGGATGGAAACCAGCAGTGAGGTTGCTCCTTACCCTTCTGGTGCAGTAATTGAACAGATTCTGCCCTCAGTTAATAACAATTCCCAAAAAATCTTGATATGAACCAGACACAGTTCTGCTAATTAAGGTGAAAAAGAAGCTCATCCAAATAACTCTCCTCAGAAATCACTTCCAAAGAGACTTCTATTTGTTACATTGTGTGTAGGTATTATCCCCAGTAGGTTATACAGGATGCAAGTGGGAGAATTTCTAATGCACTCATTAATTTTGGTGTCAACTTTCTGTACTGGGAATCACCATCCATCTCCACCCATTGAGAGCAGTTGAATTTCAGGAAAGTGGCAGTGCAGACATGACACAGGGTTAAATTTGGGTTAAATACAGCATCGTCTCCAGGCCTCTGTCAAATGAGATAGAGTAAGCAGGACACAGCAGGGGAGATCACGTCCTTCACAAATGGGGAATATTCACTTGGAAAGAAGTAGGAGAAAATAACCTAGAAATAAGGTCATTGGTCTCCAGACAGCCCAAGTAGTGCTGAGACTGAAGTAATTTTCCTGCTGAGTGTGGCAGGCAGGTGGACACTCATCACAGGGAAGCGAGAGCAGCACAGGCTTTGGAAAATACTAAAAACCCCCAGCAGACCACGAAGAGCCCTTAAATGGTCCCATGTGAACACCCAGCACTGTGAATTTCATTACTGTTGCATGAAGCTGGGAAACGGTTTGGATCTTAGTTTATGTGAGTATTACCAAAGAATAAAACATTGCAACATAACTGTCAGGAACTGTATTTCTCTGTGATGCAAGTCTTGAAGAAGAGGAAGTAAACACACTGCTGGCTCTGCACAGTTCTTCCTGTAGGGCAACTGCATTGTCATCCCCAGGAAATGCAACACCAAGCCCTGAAATGATCCGCACTGTAAAGGGCTACTAAAATTCTAAGGAGCTGTTAAATTCCAGAAGAACAGAATTGTGTTTGATCGGACAGGATGGTCAAATTCCTGGAAACTCTTCATCCTCAGCTGTATGATGGAGTTAGAAACAGGGCATGGGGAACGTGACCTCCTCCACATCACTGCAGCCAAGCAGTTATGAAGGTTTTGAGGTTATGAAGGAAAAGGCCACGATGTCACGGAGCAGAACCACAATTCCCCTGTGTCCCAAAGCTGTTCCCACCACTCCCCAGGGCTCTGGCTGAGCTCACATCCCAACACTGCTTGGGGTGTGAATGTTCCAGTCAGACCATAGTGAGCTGTGGCTTTGTTGGTTTGTAAGTTTGGGTCTGTTGGTTGGTTTGGGTTTATTTGTGGTGGTGTTGTCAGTGTTTTGCATTACTGAGCATATGAACCAGTATCTCAGAATATTTTACTTAATCACCTGGGGATTAGAGCAGATTCCAGGCTGACCAGGAACCAATAGCATGCTTTTGTCTCAAATAGAGAAAACCACGTGTTGGCCTACAGTAGAATGAGGGAAAACATTACCGCTTTCTACTCAGTGAGGCCTTTCATTCAGCTTTACTGCAACTTCTGCTGGGCCTCATGCAGGCCAAGGCCATTGAGACACCACGTGTGGGGCCAGGAGGCAGAAATGTGTGCAACAAACACTAGCTGTGGCTTGGGAGACCCAACTGAACATTAGGAATATAAAGATCAGTAGGAAGGCTTAGTGGTGGGTTGAGTAGTATGGTTAGGTTGAGGTTGGAGTGGATGTTCTTGAAGGTCTTTTCCAACCTGAGCAATTCGATGATCCCACGATAAGGTGGTGTAGGACTGGAACAGGTCACTGAGGCCAGCTGGAGACTCTCCATCCTTAGGGATTTTCAAGATTCAGCAGCACAAAACCAGCTGAACACTGGTGGAAGTCCTTCAGTGGGTGGGAGGTTGGACTAAATGCCCCACAGAATTCCTCTCCAGCAAACATTTCCATATTTCTATGATCTTAAATTCAGGCCAGTACATATGCCCTTAGCATTAGTGTGTAAGATTTCAATATGTCTTGAACTGCCTTCAGAACTGGGGAGTTTCACTCAAAAGTGCAACAGGAAAAACTACACAGATTTAAAGCATTTCTCAATTCCACTCCTTTAAAATCTGAGTGCTGTTTACTCTGCTGCCTGCTGGAGATCCAACACGTTCAAAAATAGCATGGCATGGGGTCCCATCAAAGCCTTCTAACATCACCAGGTGTCTCCTCAGCATGAAAACAAATTCTTTGAAGAGATTGCTTGGAAGAGGAAAATAAAGTACCGCAAGTGAGTTCCTGTGCCGTGATGTGGTATCGGATGTACAGAAAACATCTGCAGTAAAACAGTCTGCAAAAATGACGGAGGCAGTAGATTTCCCTTCTGTGAACATGAAAAGCCACCTTTTCTGAATTAATAATAATAAAAACAAGAATAATTTTACTGGGGGATCTGTTTGGACATAATTTTTGGTGTAAGCATCCAACTTAGCATGTGTAAGTAGGCATTTTTGTATGAGTGTGCGTGTGATCTTCCTATCTTTGTGCTTCTTCCTCTCTGCACTGTAACGAGGAAACTCAAGCTGAGCTTCGCAGCCTCCATCTTACTGAGCTGCTTTCATCTTCACTCGGAGCAGACACCACAGCCTTGATGAGGCTTTGCCTCTCAGGGCTGTGAGTCCCCTTGCTCAGAGATAAAGGCCATAACAGGATACCGCTGTCACCTGCTCTGCTCCTTAACAGAAAATCTCCAGCCTGTTGCACAACTTCTCTTCCAATCTGCAGGAAAAAAAAGCAACAAATCTCTTTAACTGATAATATTTGTACTCCGAGCTGCTGTTGGGACAGGTGTGCTGTGGTATTGCTATTTTTGACAGTGTAAGCTTCAGGCAGATGAAAAAGGACACCTGTACTCTAAAAAAAAACACCCAGAGGAGCTGACAACGGTGAGGGCGGGTTCATTTTCCATAAGTGCTGAAAAATCATATTGTTTCATTAGTTAAAAGATCACAAAAGTGACAAAGTGTAGGCAAAGTGTCTCCATCACTGTAACACTTTCTTACTATGCACAATCAGTTCCAAATTTGATATACCTCTGCATAATGAATGAAACTCTGCCGAAGCCCCTGAAGATTTTCCTGGGATTTTTCATGCCAGCTCCAAAACCTCCCATAGTCTCTGTAGTCTCTGACAGTCTCCTATACTCTCCCATAGTCTCCCACAATCTCCCGTAGTCTCCTGGCACAGTGCTCCTCAGGCAGAGCACCTGATTGCATCACCTTGCAAAGAGGAAGAGCCTCCAGCTGGAATGCTGTCTAGCTATACATCCCTTATTAATGCCATATTAACAGACACAGCTGTTCAATATGCAAATAGCACACATGCAACACACGTGGATGTAAACAATCAGAGCAGAGGAGAGCTTTTGTTTCCTTGGCTTCTTTCAGAACTGCCTCCTCACCGTGAGCCTTAATGAATGTTAAGCTGATCATACGCCTCCACACCAACCTGCATGATTTAGGGGTGTCCTGACTCTATTTCCATCATGCCAGACAAGAGCTGCTCCTGTGCACACGGCCATATCAACACATTGCAAAATAAAACAGCACACGACGGGTCCAATGAGCTGCAGCAGCCAATGCGTGGTTTGACAGTACAGTGGGGACCTCTGCCAACACAGCACTGCTGGTCTGGGAAGATCATCACACAGCTGCAGTGTGTGGATGGCTGCAGCTTAACAGCATTTGTAGGGGAGCACAGGCAGCATTCAGTGCAGCATCAGACAACATAGCAAAGCAAGAAGCTCCTGTGCTGTGCGCTGTGTGAAATTAAGCTCACAGTAAGGCTCTTCACACCCATCCAACACGTGGTTGTTTTGCTGCCACTGATAAGCGAGGCTGGACGTTTCTGGTCAGCTCAGTGAGAGACAGCTTGAGCTCTGAGTGTTTATTGGTTTTCCTCCAGTAACAGAGATAAGCAATGCTCTTTCAGACCTGTCTCCCTTGTATCTCCCCGGTGGAATTCTGCTTGCTTCACTGTAGCTACCCCAGAGGTGAAGGCTGTCCTGCAGTCGCTGGGGCTCTCTGGGTGCTCTGGGCGTGCTGCTGGCGCTGCACATTTTGTGGAGGACTGGAATTTCTGGTGGAGTTCTGCTTGGTGAGGCAACTGCTGTGTGGGCAGCTGCGTCCTCAGCACAGCCTGAGCACAGCTGTTGTGGGACTTGCTGGTGATGTTGCTGCTGGGTTGGGGTCATCTCTCCATCTCTGTCTCCTTCAGGCTCACTTTTGTGCTCCTCACAGTTTGTCACCAAGGAGAAAATGGACTCACAATTTTCTCTTGAATGCAGATGGACTACTTTGCATGCAGCTAATATTCTTGTTATGGTCTTTGGCAATGAGGCAATCAGTAGAAGTGAGTAATGCTTGCCGGTTTTGCCACAGATATTAATCTAATATTGCTGCAACTACACCATAAAGAAAAGCACTGCATGCAGCGTGGGAAACAGTGGAGCAAACGCAGTCATTTCTGTCCGGAATCATCCTCTCAGTCAAAGGCCCAAATTCACCACAACCCACGGGGAACACTTTTCTCCTGCAAACGTTTGTGTTGGCAGCTGTCAGCACAACAGTTTCACAGTCTGAAATGCAGATAGATTCCTGATCAGCAGCCTTACAAACGTGAGTGAGGTGCACATGGAGGGACTGAAGGAGGAAAGAACAGCTTTGAGAAGTAATGAGGATGGTGATTATCAGAGTTAGAGAGCGAAGGAAAATGGGCTGAGGAGATGAGGAAGATTTATAAAGGGGGATGAAAAGGACTGGAGTTCAAAAACAAGACTTCAGGCATCTGCATAACCATAAGCAGTCAACATTAGGGAAGGTCTCCTTTTGCAAACGTTGCCGCGCTGTACTTTCTCTTTCATTTTTAAGTCCTACATGAACACTAGTTTACTTTTTGTTGCCCTTCTTTCAGTAATTATGCTACTCATAATGAATTTCAACTGAAAGATGTGTATATTTAAAACTATTATCAATTACTTGTATTAATTACTGTTCCTCTGTGTGTGCTCGTGTGGTTCCAGGCTGGAGCTCAACAGTGCAATGCTCCATACGTGTTTTTCATAAGGGGCAGTCACCATCCATGTGAACATGTGTGACGTGCAGGAAGAGCTGCAAGACCACATTGACTGAATATGCACTTCAGCACTTGGATTTGGGTCTAACAGAATCCTTAAACCCGTGCTCAGCATTCAGCTGTGAGTGACCACTGAAATGTAAAGCGTGTGCTTACACGTCTTGCCAGACTGCAGCCCTCTTGCTCACAGTTTTGTTTGAACTGGAGCAATGTATGTGGCTGGAGATTGTGCACGTACACAGTGCCTCCTGTTTCAAAGTCTGAGAGTACAAACTACGACAACTGGAATACCACATTGCTCCCAAAAGGTAAGGAACCAATCTCCTGGCATGCATGAGGAAGAGGCAGAATAAACGCAGACACATTCCACAATGTTTGCATGCTTAAAAAACATAGGAATAGTCCAAAAATTCCTACATGTTGAAGATTAGTTCTAGGGCTACGGCAGGGTTGCTCAGAAAGATGGTTCAAGTGACATTACCCACTGAACCCATGCTCCAACAAAAGATGCTGCCTCGTGTCACAATTCATAGGCTGCCTGGGCTGCTTACATCATCAGTGCCACCGAAATGACAGATGTCCACCTTTAATGTCACTTTATGAGCAGTCACCTTCAGGAACGGCTTAAAGGCAGCACCATCACAGCCATTGCTGGTTCAGCACAGGGGACCATGAGAGCAGCTGATTGCAGCACCTCGGTGCTTGGAGGACCTGGAGCACCATTCACACACGTAGCAGATTCGGCCCCCTTCATGGGCTTATGGCGCCTGCAGGACGGTGCTGTGCTTTGCAACACCGCCTTCTGAGGGGAAGGAGACGAAGGCCGCGAAGACGGGCGGCCATCCACCCGCACCGAACAGGCAAGAGGCCGCCATAACGCTCGCTGTAACGCCCGCCATAACGCCCGCCGTAACGCCCGCTGTAACGCCCGCCGTAACGCCCGCCGTAACGCCCGCATTGTGACGGCGCAACCCCTTCGGGGGCGCTCTAACCCCGGCAGTGGGCGGAGCCCGCGGTGGGCGTGGCTCCGCGGCTGCCCCCGCCCCTTTCGGCCGGAGGCTGCGAAGCGGAGCGGCGTTGAGCGGCGTCGGCGCCATGGTGAAAATCGCCTTCAGCTCCCCTTTCGCCCAGAAGGGCGAACCCAAGAAAGAGGCGAGCGAGGCTCTGGTGGCCGACAAGGTGCTTCGGGGAGCCGGGGAGCGGCGGGGAGCGCGGGGTGAGGGGAAGGCGGCGGAGAGGGGGGAGGCGGAGGCCGAAGCGCCGCCATCTTCTCGCGGCGGAGGGCTGAGGGCTGAGGGCTGAGGGCGGGCCGGGCTGGGCTGCGCGGGTCCGCCGCACCGCGGGCACGGAACGGCACGGCACGACCGGGATGCGACGGCTCCGAGCCGCCCGGGGGGCTCGGCTGTGCGGGCAGAGCCCGGCCGGCCGTTACGAGCCTGGGGTGGCAGCGAGCCGGAGAGGACAAAGTGCGTTTGAAGGTCCTTCGGTCCTGCGGGACGAAGCCGGCCCTGCTCCGCTAACGGCTCCGGCTCTGTTCGAGCGGCTCTCGGCTGCGCGGTGCCGGTGTTGCCGCACGCCCTCTCCTGTCCTCACGGAGCTGCTCTTCCCGGCTCGGAAGCGGTTTGCGCTGCTGTGTTGGACCCGGCGCTGTCAGCCTGTGCTGCCTTTTGGTCCTGAACTCCGTGCGTGCGGTCCGTGAGCTCGCAGTGCTGCTCAGAGGTGCTCTGATGCCGGTTTTTCTCTTGGTGGAACGTTCGTGCGGAGCAAACAGATTTCACCTCTAATGCTGGTTGAGGCAGCACGGCAAAAACCCACCGGGATACCTGCACGGAACCCCTGGGCTGACGCAGTGCTGTCCCTGCAGAGCTCATACCCGCGGAGATGGCTGTGTCAGCCTTGTAGTTTGACCTTGCTGCAGATGTGAATGCGAGTGATTCCTTTCCTCTGTTGCTCCCAGCTTTCTTTGCCTGTTACTGCATGGCTTAGGATCGTGACTTTATGCTCCTATTGTTTTAGAGCAGAGGCTGCGTAACCCACTGGAGCAAACTCTTGGTATTGTGTTCTCTTATCAGCTCTGTCAGCCTTCTGAGAGTCAGGCTTCCTACGTTGTGTCTTAATGTGATAAATAGCTTGGCTTTGTTTGAGACAAAAGTAGTGCAAGCGTAGCTACTGACATGCTGACATTATGCAAGTGCTGGGATGTCTGTGGTGCCAAAACCTGCTGCAGAGTGCTGTGTTCAGCTAATGACAGGCTTGATGAGTAACTGAAGGGCTGAAAGGTGTGGGAGAAGATGGCAGAACAGAAAAGCAGGTGATCCTAAAGCAAAGCTAGCTCTGAAAGATGGTTTCTGCAAAATGGTGTATACGTGTGGCATCGTTCTGGCTTGAAATCAAGTTGTTGGGTTTTTTCTCTTCCATGTTTTTGGCAAGTGCTTAACCAGCTGATCGGAGCAGCTTAGATCTTGCTGAACTAATGATTTTTCTGCTTGGAGGATGGGAGAGTGGAATGCAGGAATGCTGATTTTTCACTGAACAGCTTGGTTTTTGTTTCCCTGGTTGTGTAGTTGGTGTGTTTGATTTCTGTGCTGACGTATCTTGCTGAGCACAGGAGTGTGTGCTTTCGCTAGTGGTATTGTGGCTTGTTCTGATCACAGGTCACTTAAATGTGCTGTACAGGAGTGCAAATAAGGGGACTGGGATTAAGAAGGGCTGTGGAGGCTGCTGTGCTAAATCTAGGCACTGGATGTAGAAATAGCAGGAAGAAAAGACTTCCTGCACCCCACGTGAAATCCTTTTTCTGCATGTAGAAGTGAAAGAGCGAGTCTTGATAACAAGGGAGTTAAATCCCATAGTCACGAATCATTACAGGGACGTTCCTGACCAAACATTATCACAGTGTTTGTGGGTGTTTCAAGGACCTAAAGACAGGGTGTTTTCCAGGTGAGTGCCTCCTTTGGTTGTTTAGTATTTGAGAGTGCTTTTCTTCTTCTCCAAAGGGCTCAGTGTGGGCTTTTTGCTCGTAAGCCTGGGAAGGCCTAAAGAATAGCATGTAAAAATGAATGTTCTGCTATCAGCACGAGGTATCACACACGGGATCACTGTGTTATGTAATGGTGATCAGCCTTTCCCTTGGCTGCAGTCCTGCTCTGTCAGAGCACACCAGGAAAAAACAAGGCTCTGAACTAGAGAGCTGTAGGCTGCTGGATTAAAAAGAAACAAACAGCTTCCGTGGTTGTGGAAGGAGGAGTATTTTAGGGCTGCAAGGTAGGATGTGCTGCAGGAGTTTATTTTTGTTGGACGTAATTTGGAGCTGTGCTAGAGCTAATGAGTAGTTCTCCTTCACGGTGAACTTGTGCTTATTATGAGTAAGTTCTGAAACCCGAATGTCAGCCTCATGTTGGATGTCTCTTTCCCAACTAATAGGAAAAAAAAAAAAAAGGAGAAAAAAAAAAAAAGCATTCTCCAGTTTTTTTTTTCCTGTTAGTCCAGTCCTGTCAGGAAAAGCAACACTATCTCCTTTCGTCTGATAGGGAAAGAGGAGTATAGAAAGTAGGCTTTGGGAACAGGGCTGAAAACACAGTGTACCTGGAAATGACCTTGCTCTACAAATCTTGCTTTCCTTGTACTGTTCAGCAGCTGCAGCACTAAATCTTCTGTTACAGCTAGTTAAATTTCCTGTAACTCAAATTGCCTCTTTCAAATAACTTCAGTGTCTGAACATAGATTAGTCTAGGAAGCTTACTCTGAGACAATATCCTCTCTTCAGTGCTGACTGAAAACTGATCTTAATATGATATACCAGCATTTCATGCAGGTGTTTTCTTACTATATTATGCTTGACTTCTGTTTCTTCTGCGTGTACGTTGAGAGTAGTTGTTGGTCAAAGTAAAGTACTTGATTTCTGCTTGCTTTAAATTATGAGTGGCTACACCGTCTCAGTTCTCATCATTCATTGTTCAAAGGATCCTGAAGTTGCCACGCAGGGAGGTGAGAACTCGTCTGGAAGATGCCTGTTGACTCTGCTGGGTTTAGCATTCATCTTGGCAGGAGTTGTTGTTGGTGGAGCCTGCATCTACAAGTACTTCATGCCGAAGGTAATGTGAAAGTTTGTTCTTTTTAAGCATAAGTAAACAAAAAACTACATAACTGGGCTTCCTCTGTAATATAAATCTTTTGCCTCAAGACTGCTGTATCCTTTAACAATTCCAGGTCTTGCAGGTTTGCACTTCATTGTAACACGAGTGTTGGAAATGCAACTTTAAAGCACCATTCACTGTAAAACAAACTAACAGAGGAACCTACTCTTGCTCTTCCTTTCAGCACAAGGTGTACCGTGGTGAAATGTGTTACTTTGAGAATGAGAATCGGGATCGTGCAGTCGAACCTTATTTCCTCCCTATTGCTGAAGAAGCTGACATTCGGGAGGATGACAACATTGCCATCATTGATGTGCCCGTTCCAAAGTTCTCTGACAGTGATCCAGCCGCGATTGTCCATGACTTTGATAGGGTGAGTGCATGTGAGCAGCAAGAAATAGCTAATCTGTGCTTCCCTGGGAAGCTGGAGCAAATGGAAGTTGTAGTAGCTCCAGGGTTTTAATTGCTGAGATGCTGAAGCTTACTGTCAGTGCAAACTCTTCTTTGGGTTTGGGCTTCAATGTGGGAAATCGGACCCTTGGAATACAGTGGGTTTGTTGCCTTTGAACTCTCCAGTAGTGGGCTGATTTCTTTGTTACGATTATATTAGAAAAGGTCAGACCCAGACTGAGTCTGCTGTGTTGTTTCTCAAGTAATGTATCTCAGTGATGTGCAGTTTTGACTGTTGCTGCCCATGGTGTGTATGGAAGTGACACTTGCAGTTCAAGAATCCTATGTGAGCAAAGCATTACTGTAACAGCTTTGTTTGGAAAAGTAGTCGTTGCCAAGTTCTTGTACTGGACATTTGTGTCAAAGCACTCAGCTTGCTGTGCATGGTCTGCAGCATTTTGGAATATTTTTTTTTTTTAGACCTCGTAGAGTTGTGTTCTAATACTCAAAAGCCACGCTTAATGAACTGAAAGCTTGTTGTCTTTTTTTTTCCTAAAATAGCTTTTGACAGCATATCTTGACCTGCAACTGGGTAAATGCTACGTGATTCCACTGAACACATCCATAGTTATGCCACCAAGAAATCTGATGGATCTCTTTGCAAAGCTGGCGGTACGTGGGGGCTTTTAGCTATCCTGACATGATCACTCCTGCTGAGAATGCTGGATGTTAGCTCTGGAGCTAAAATCTCTTGCTAGAACAGTCCTCTTGCTATCAAAGTGCATAATCCTCCTGGCTCAGTCACTGTGCTGAAGTTGAGGCCAGCTGTCAGTGTATATTATGTTGAGCAGATTCATGCATAATGCTCTTACTAACACATAGCTTTATGAAAACTGAAAGCAACTCGTAACAAAGGTCAAATTTAGCTATTATAAAGGAATTTCGTGAGGCTCCAAGTGTTGGTGAAAGCCTAAACCTGAAAGTGACTGCTGGAAAGCTCACTTGCTCTGCAAGAGTTGTCATGAAAAGAGCAATTGTTCTCCTGTTTCACTATCACTATGGTTATGAGCTCACTGCAAGCATTTTGACTTTTCAGTGACTGAAAGTGGTGTTCTTCCAGGAGGATTTAACTTACAGGTCAAGCTGATAGAGCTTGCTGTTATATTTCCAGATTGAATGCAATACTGAACGATCTTGTGCCCAGTGATTTAGCTTAGTTCAATTCATTTTTCTTACTTTTTTTCACCTTAATAAAGACAAAATTTAAGTGTGTTCCCTTGCCTCTGCATTTAGAAGTTGATTGTGAGCAGCAGGAAGCTACTGTAATACAACTATAACCTTTTGGTGAAGACTTAGCTTTTGTAGGTCATGCTGCTTCTTTCTGTACTGGGTATATTGACTCAAGTAAGAGAACCTTAATACCTCATTTTTCCTGTTTTAACTGTGAGCTTCCTGTTGCACACAGATAAACTTGAATAGATCATGTTAGTTTGCTTTGTATGAGGTGAGAAATGTGCAAAACACTTGAAAGCAGTGTTAAAGTTAACTGTACTATATTTGAATGTAAGTGCAGCTGTTTGACACGGCCTTTGGTGGTTTTTAACATTGCTGGTATGCAGCTCTTCAAGGCTAGCATATCTTTAATATAAAAAAAAAAAAAGCAAGTTGGAATCTAGGACTTCAAGTCCTTCCAAAGCAAAGGATAAAATGTAGTGATGTTTGTCCTCGTCAGGTGTTACAGTATATCTCAAAGCACTTTGTCTTTTCAGACTGGTTCCTACCTGCCTCAGACTTACCTGGTGCGTGAAGAAATGGTGGTTACAGAGGAGATAGAGAATGTATCTGATCTGGGGATCTTCATTTACCAACTCTGTGTTGGAAAAGAGACCTTCAAACTTCAGCGCAGAGACCAAATAATGGGTAAGTTTCCTTCAGTAAGAAGTAAAACTAAAGCTGTTATCAGAGTAGGCAAAGAGTAAATACCTCGAAATTTAGTATTTTTCTACCTGTAAATCTGTTGGTGCTACTCCTGCCTTCTGAGCTGAGACTACCGATAAAACTGCTGTGTGTTTTTTCCTACTTTCAAGCATTACTGTAAGTTTTCACTCAAAGTAAGAGAAGATTTCAGTTACAGAGTTGAAACTTATGGCTGAAACAGATTTAAATGTAACTTGTTCAGTTCTTCTGATTGGAGCCACGGGTTGGTTTGGCCCAGAATTCACATGGTCCATCGGATGATGTGATTCTCTGTAGCTGTAACTTGCTCTTTCATTCTCCTTTCTAAATCTGAGTCATGGAAGCACAAAATGACAGCTGATAGTTTTGTTAATTTGCTCTGGAAAAAAAATGAATATCTGGATCTGGACATCCCAGGCTTCCTCTCTGAAAGGGGAAGAAGACTTCTTAGGAATTTACGAGCTCTGTTTCTACCTTCCCGTGTCTCCTTGAGCCACCCCTTATCCTTCTGTGGAAAGGACTGAGTTGGGCATGGCAGTGCTTTGACACGTTGGTCTGAAGCACAGAACTATGATTCTGCGTTCGCTTGAGGCGTTTTGTAGTCTGCTGCTCTCACCAAATGCAGAGCAAACGAATCCTTTGTCCGTAACTGCCTTTCAGAATGCAAATGATGGGTTTGTCAGAACTCTCTGCTCTAGTTTTCCTGCCAAACTGTTGGGCAAGATTTTCCTCTCCCCAGTTACAGCTTGCAGTGTTAGGAGCCACATCTGCTGTTTGTGAGACACTTACGTCCTTTTTACAACAAGATGGAAGGCTCTGTATGTGGAAACATAAAACAGTGGTAGTGTGTAGCAAAAGCAGATGAAGAAACAATACGTGTTGCCTTTAAGGGAGGGAGAGGCAAGTGTATCTTAGCTGTTATAAGCATGCTTTTGTGAGTAAGTCTAAACTGGCTGCTGCTCTGACTGTAGTCTGCTGACACTACGAAGAAGAGCAGTGATGGTATTTTCTTAAAATCTCCTTGCTATAGCATGTTTCAGTTCGTGCTGCTGACAGCTTTGCTGCACAGTAAAAACTTCTGTAGAATACTTCCACAAAAAGACTTTAGCAAGTAAGTGATGCTTCTTGGGGCAGTTTCTTTCCTGTAATTGACCTTGTTTGCCCTTGATGAGAAGAGAACAATCTAGACGGATGAAGAATGATCGTGAGGAGAAAATACTTCTTGCCTTCTAGATAAGATGTTTGTGCACCTTCTGGCAAGTACAAAACTGTCCCACTTAATTAGACCACAGAGGATGAACTCCTGTAACCTCTGTGAGGAAGTCTGTTCATTTAGCTGATGCTGCGTTTGCCCTCAGGTTAGAGCTTGATTGGTTTGCTAGGTTGGACTGTCCATAGGTTCTGAGGCAGTTCCTAGAGCTGTGGGTGAAGGCATGGGGGACTGGACAGATCATCCTGCTGTTTTGTGTGTGTGCCTGGTTAGATGGCCATTGGAAACTTCCTAATGCTTGCACAAGCTGGGATGGAGATGAATTGAAGATGAGCTGGCAGTCCAGCCATTAGGGGTTCATAAAATAAAACAGCACCCTGCTGTGTTTAGTTTTAGAGAAAATACTCAGAATTACAGCTCTGAATGATTCTGTGCTTATTAAACAAGCTGTAAAGCTTTTTTTCTTGTGTACTGGAATGTTTTAATGATCAGCTTGGCTTTGGTTGTGAGACTACCATATTCTTACCTCCTATTAAAGACCCACAGCTGATAAAAGTAAGCTGTTAGCAGTTCTGCTGCTGGCATGTCCCAGAATAGAGAAAATCACTTTAATAATGTTAGGAAAAGACCCCCCCATAAGATCATCAGCTGTGTGGCAAATCCCCATCTCTCTTCTCATGTGAATGCTGCGCTATGGAATTACACTTTCTGTTGATGAAAGGTGGAAAAGGGGCCCCATAAGAAAAAGTAAAAGGCAAAAAGAAGGTTTCACAGTAACTGAGAATAGGGGGGGGATAGAGGGGGATGGTTAGGGATAGTTTATAGAAGCAGGAATGTAGAACTCGTTAGAGAAAGGGGGATAGCAGACACGGGGCCTGGGATAGTGAGGGGGATGAAGGCCATGCTGATAAGGTTTGAGACATCTGGCAGGGAGGTGATTAGATGTCCACAGAGCGAGACGAAACTAGTTTGGGGGATGCCCCCCTTCCCTGTCAGGAGTTACGGCGAGGAAGGTCAGAAGCCTTCATGAAAAAGACAACAAAATTCTTCAACCCACGACCCACCACGCACGCGCAGCAGGGCAGGGTCTGCGTGCTTTGGGGTGTAATGAATATGTATCAGCGTTCCGGGAAACTACTGATTATGTATTAGCTCACCCTGTATCTGTAGCACGATTTTTCCAGGGCTTTTGGGCAATTGCCAATAAAACATACCTTCTCTATGTCCTTACAGGCCAAGGGGTTTGATTTTCCGCACGTCATTGATGTGCACTGGGAGTGGAGAAATGCTGATAACTTTTTTTTTTACCTTTTTTTTTTCTTTTGCTTTTTCTGATTTATTTTTTTTATTTTTTTTTTATTTTTTTCCCCAGCTTTCTCCCTGTAGTTCCACCCTGCTTTGCCTTTCTTTCCTTTGTGACTAGGAAGGACTAAGAGAAATGAGGAGTCAATTTAATGTTCTCTTCTGTCACTGGAATGTTTGCTGGATACTAGGAAAAATTGGCAGTATCTTAGCTTGCTTTATTCCCTGTTTGTATCTGGCCCTCTCCTGAGTTGTCACTATTCTGAAGATGGGGAAGGTTTTGTGATGGAGTGTCCAGCTCCAAAGCGATTCATGACTTCATGGCTGTGGAATCAATAGGCACAGAATGGTTGTAACTCGTCGCTGTTGAGAATTATTTAAAAAGAGAAGTCTGTAAATACTTGCTGCAAAGTTCCTGATCTCTTGCTGTACTGAGCCTCTCATCTCTCCTCCCCAGGTCTGCAGAAACGTTCAGTGGAGAACTGCCATTCCATCAGACACTTTGAAAACTCTTTCGTTGTTGAAACAAAGATCTGTCAGCAGTGAGAGGTGCTGGATGGGCGGTGACCAGTTCACACCTTCAGTGAGAAGTCCGAGCTTTAGGTGTCGACTTCTTAAATTAAAATGTGCAGTGATAATCAAAAGCCTTATGCATTTTCTGTGTATTGCTTGTATTTCAAAAAGACAGTCACCATTTCAGCTTTCTTTGATCCTTGGTATACCTATTTTTAGTTGTCTCACGTAGAACTTAAGTTTGAGTAAGTTTTTTTAGAAGGGTGATATCAGTTTATCCATTGAATGCGTGTGATCTGCAGTAACCTGGGAATGGCAGAAAAAACCATATATATACACACAACAATGTTAACCAGGAACCAGTTCTGTTCACCTGAACTTTCACAGAATGATTGCTGTATTAATAATCTGTGGTTTGCACATCTTGTGTAGTTCTGTAGAATAGTTCTGCACTCGGTCTTCTGGCTAAAAACCTGATGTGTATCATTAAAGGTTTCTTTTAACATCCATGTGTGAAGCATGTAAAATCCAACCTCAGTGATCACAAACCTCTAACACTACCCTCTTTCTTTTTGTGCAATTACTGTATTGAATTCGTATGTATATTTGGAACCCTCCCTGAGCTTACATTTAATTCTTCTACCCTTTGTTTTTGTTTTGGTATTTAGTTGTTTAGATTCAGATGGATTTGCTCTTAAAGCTCGTCAGTATTTTGGTTATGAATTGGTTTATCCTATAACTTCCTATTTCAAGAATCTGTTCTGGTAATAGCAAATGTGACTGTAGTTGTAAACTTAAACTACTCTGGCTTATACAGACTTTTTAGATGAACTTTTTATGAGCAAGTAGCATTACTACTGCAGTCAGCGCGTTGTTCTTTCTTTGAAAGCTGTCATATGAAGGTAGTGAAGTTAGCATCCTGCAGTTGATGAGAGTTTTATTAAGGGACTTTATATTGGCATAAATTCTGCGACCCTGTAATAAATGTTTCTCTAAAAACTTGGTGTTTGTGTGACTTCCTGGTGCTCAGAAGCAGAGCGCAGTACAGCAGTGTGTGGCTCCAGGGCAGCATCTGCTGTCCTCCCTCCTTCCCCCATCCCCTTCTGCCTGTGATGCTCACTTTCCTCGTGTTGTTAATGGTGGAAATATGTTATGCTGCAAGGCTAGCTTGAGCAACAGGGGGAGGAAAGGATGCATCGCTTCAAACTTGATCCCCCGAGGGACAGTTGAATGCTGTAAACTGAATTCATTGAGCAGACTTCCTGGCGTGAGAATACGGCAAAGAAAACACTGAATTGTAGCGTGTGTTTTTTGGGTATTGTTGAGGCTGGCGAGTGAGATAACAGCTCCTGGGCAGCAGGGAGTCCTGCTGTCTTGTCTTAGAAACTAACACAGCTCTTTGCCTAGGTGTATGGCAATGCAGAGGATGTGTCCCTACATTGGAATTTAGTAAATGTAGGAGGCAGTAACGAAGTTGAGGGCATAAAACTGAAATAAAATTGTAGCTGCCCGGACAAGTTGCTTGCTGTGGGTTTGGACAAGTTACTGTTGCAACAATTTCCTGATTGTCTGAGAGGATATCAAGGGTGGGGTGGTTGTCTGGTTTGTTTTGGTAGCCTTGAGTGGAGAGGTCTGGAAACGAGTTCCTTGCAGAGAATAGGGAGCATCTGATTGCAGCATGAAGCTCCGACTTTATTGAAAACAGAAAAGGTAATTTTCCCTTCCAGCCTGGAGTGACTGCACAAGACTTCAGCCTCCCAGCTATCTCGAGACACGTAACAGAAACACTAGAAATGCTTCCAGATAGACTGAAACAGTTTCTCTTACCTTTGCCTGGTAAAGATTTTAAAAGAATGAAGTCAGTTCAGTAGGAACTTATTAGATGTTCTAGGCAATAAGCCAACCCATTCAAAGGAACACATTGTTCTCCTTACCTACTTGGTGTGCTGTCAGTGAGGAGGTAGCTGCAGTTTCAGGCCACGTGTGCCGTGCGTGGCCCCAACCACTGACCTCTGTGGGCAGGCATTGGGAGCGAAGGGCCACAGTTTCAAGGTTGTTTCTACGAGGATAATAACCATAATAACCAGTATCCCCAGGATTTGATTCTGTATCTGAGCAGCGTCTGCCTTCATCTGCTCCGCAGGAAGCCGGGATGAGTGAGAGTTGGAAAGATGGTTTGCACCAGCAGATGGCACAGTCAGCAAGGCCTTGTGCTTCTGAGCTGCTTGGGCGTGAGGTACGGGCAGCTGATAAAAGCTTGGTGCATCAGCACCAGCTGTGCGCTGAGTTAACCCACACTGCTGCTCTTTCTTTTTAGCCTACAATGCAGATTTCCAGTGAACTACCGTAACTGAGCCTAAAAATGGGTTGATGCAAGCTTTCTTCAGCTGGTGTCAAGCATCTTTGCTTATAGGCATGAGTTTTATCTTTCATAGCCTGTGTAAGTGCATAACATCCTATTTAATGTCTGGGTAAAACTTAGCTTCACCCGTGATAACTGCATGATAACATTACCGAGATGCACATGCAAACTCCTTGACAGAAGCTGCTGCTTTTGGTAAGTATGTTTACTGAAAAAGTGATCGACGTGCACAGTATAATCAGAAGTATCTCTGCACTAGCCAGTAGACCAGTTAACTGCTAGCTAGCATAAGGATATCTTTTTATTCATCTAATGTTTAAATCTTAAACACCTTTAGGAATGTTAAAATGGAATCCAGTGCTTTGGATGATTCCTGCTCCAGCATATGAGGATTTTTTGTGTTTGTTTGTATGCTGATCAGAAAGACACCTGAGAAAATGGCACGTAAGAGCAAACGTGAGCTTACTACTCTGAGGAGATGCTGCTGGCTTTCACAGAAGTCTGGCAGCTTTCTGAATGTGCTTTGTGAGGTGCAGGCTGCTGCTGGTGGCCTAACGATAGGCAGATGTTTCCATTAGCAAAGTGCTTGCCTACACCTGAACTCTAGGTCTTTCTCCAGCTTGATTTTTGTAAAAATTCATAGGAATTAAGTTGTTGTTTGCATATATAAATACTCTGAGATGGAGATCTGGGGAAATTAAAATGGAAACAGCAAGGAGATGTTTGAAAGACTTACAGAGGCCTCAACCACTGATGAACCGATGGCAAAAAGTCAGTCATTTTTCACCACAAGCTCAGCTCTGTACCACAGGCTGTTACAGCACAGTCAGGCTATCATGGGTGTGAAAAACCTCACCTCACAGCTATAGCAAAGGTGATGTTGTATACATGGCCAGAAGAGGAATCTGCTGGGACTCCAGCAAGACCAGACTGACTTCTGTAGGCCTCTCTTAGTTCTCAGCATCACAGGAAAAGCCACCAAAAATACAGATGCATTCAGAGAATTTAGTGGTGAGTGGCAGAAGTATTCAAGCTCTGAAGTCAGCTCTGTATTTCCCTGAGGAAGTTTGTTTTCATGCCTTAAAGTCTTCCTCCTGTGCTTGGGATTAATTCTTCCCCAGTTCTTACATCTCTGCTTGCAACAGGGCGGGCTGAATTGGATGGCCGCCTTCCTGGTGATGCAGCAGCTGACAGCTCTAGTTTTTGAGGTGGATCATTTTGTTTCTCAGCCTTTTCTGAAGTACTCAGTGGCCTTAAACATAAAGTAAAAACACGCCTGGTCTGTTGTGTTTCAACTCGTATCCTCCTAGTGTGCCCTGAACTTAAAATCCTAGAGTGGAAGAGAACGCCTACAGGGCCGGATAAGCACAGTTCAGTTGATGGAGCCTCTGCAGTGCTATGTTTGCTGCCATGTGGCTGAATTACAACTCTGGAGGACTGCTCGAGGTAAGGCTCGGATGGATTAAAGCTGCTCTGCCTGTCCTCATTTTGAGCTGTGTGGGGGATGGCTCGCCTGCCAGCCGTGGCACAGTGCCCAAACGTTTGCACTGATTGTAGCTTTGAGACTCTAACCAAAACGATCGTAAGTACGTGTAATTAGTCACACTGTTTCATTAAAATGACTTTTTTATTATGTGTTTATATTGATGATATTGCCTAGGCAATATAAATGGGTGTATTTCCTGTCTTGAGAGTAATTAGAGTCTCACTGTCTAGCACTCCGCCTCCAGAGGAAATTAGTTCTTACAGTTCCAATTATTTTGTTTAATTAAGCTTCTTTGCTGTTTCTTTGTGCAGTGACACCACTCCCAAGTCTCATTAACAAATGTGAGAGTGAATTTTTAAGAAACGCTCCGACTGTGGATAGCAGCAGGCTGTGTTTGTTATAGAAGAGCTCAGCTTCGACTGAGCCGTTCCATTTTTAAGGCTTGCTGACACTTGAAGTTGTTCCAGATTAAGCCCATATGTGGACACCTTATTCTGAAATAGGGACTTCCTTCCTGTAAACCTGATCCCTCTCTGGAGCAGAGCCAGGTGCTCTTCTTCTGGAGTTAGAGTGCCTGCCTAGGAGGCTCATCAGGAGCCTACAGGTGGTCTGTGATCAGAAATGCCTCGTTTGAGGTAGGTGGGGGGGGGTGTTTGGCTTCTCAGGTGGGTTTTGCTGCTTATTTTTTTGCTGGGACAGTAATATCAGTTGTAAGTCAGCACTTTGCCTCCTTTGCATTTGACTGTACTGTTGCCTTTGTCACTGCAGGTTCTGAGCCATTGTCACTAAGTTATTGCTTAGGAAAATTGGAGCTGCTATCCTCGCAGCATGGCTCCTCACCCAGCGCAGCCGGCAGCCGTTGGAGCTCTGCTCATCTTATATAAGAAGAGGAAGTCAGGTTGCTTCACACAAGCAAACAGCAGCACTTCCATGGCTGTGATCTGAACTGCAGATGAGTATTTTTTTGCGTAAGTTCACAGTCTGAAAAGAAATGAAAGCACCTCTCCTTATCTCGTACATCTGTGCTGCAGTATGAGCTGCTTTCCTTCGGGTATGAATTCTGCTCTTCTGAAAACGATTTTATCGCCTCTGATAGCTTGCAAAGCTCTGCTGGATGGGATGGATAGCTGAGGAGGAGGAGTGGCCCTCCAAAGGCACTGCCTTCTCCCATTGCTGACCCCCAGTGTTCCCCCAGGCCCTGCTCTCACTGTGCCTCCCAACCTGACTCGTGCTAACAGCAGGGAGAACAAAGTGTCTGACTGAGTGCCTTGAGTGTGGGAGAAAGAAGTTCCAGACCTTGACCACTTCTCTATTTTTCCTATAAATACCCTATTTGCAGAAGCATACTTCATATCCTAGACTCACAATATTCATTATTTCTTAAAGAAATGAGTGGTTTCCCTGTATAAAATGTACTATTTTCCCTCCCAGCACTGTTTGATTTTCTTTTGCGATTTCATACATCAAAGAGGTCACGCTGGCTGAGGATACATGGATGTGCTCTTTGGAGCCATGCAGTGTTGCTTTTATGTTCATCCTTTTGCCTTTGGATGAGCATCGTTGTAGTCCCTGTTTGTTAATTCTACAAGGGTTTGTCTTGCAGATTTTTGTTCTTGCTTTGGGCTTGCTAATCCAGGGACTGAGCGCTGCCTGAGTGCACTCCAGTACAACACACATGTCCTGGGGCTGCTCAGAGAAAGGAGAAAATTATGGGAAAACTATGATTTAAAAAAAAAAAAAAAAGGTGTTTCCAGTCGATATTAAATAATCTATTGCCAAAGATTTTAAACTCTTCCAGGTATGCAGTATGGAGCCTTGAGAAGCAAGTGACTTGGAATAGGAAAACAAGTGCCTGGCTTGCTTTTGTCTGAATAGGGACAACTGTTGTGCCCCAAAGGAAGGAATAAAGCAGCTGAGAGCAGAGCATCCTGCTCAGGGAGAGGAAACCAGTGTCTGGCTCCATCACAGACAGATTTGAAGGAAGGAGCGTAAAACAGAGGGGAGGCTGAGAGCAGAGCTGGTGCCAGGCTCCAGACACACAGACCAGCTGATGGCTCTGTGGCAGTGTGGGGACCAGGCAGGGTGCCCTGGGAGGTGAGCCTGGCCTCAGGAAAATGGGCACTGCCTGATGATGTAAGTTTGGGGCTGTGTGACGCCTGCAGGTGCCCCTAGGAGCAGCAGGACTGTTTGCCCCATACCATCACACTTCTCCATCCAAGGCAGCTGTGGTAGTTTACCTCCTGCCTCCCTGGGCACAAGTTCAGCATCGTGCTTCTTGGCTCTCAGGAGAGGGCACAGAGGGATCCTCTGCTCCCTGCAGAGGCTGCGCCAGCTGCCCCACATCCCTTTTACCAATAAAAGAGAACTGCTTGACTCTTACTTCTGAGAGATTGGATAGCATTTGTAGTAGTGTTTATAAGGTCACCCCTGCAGCCACTGCATTTTCTGGAACTTTTAGTAGCACGTGGCTTGCTTAGAAGACAAAATGATGGAGTGTAAATACTTCCTTAGTCATATAGATAGGGCTTGGCCCTGTCCCAGGCCAGTGAGTGCTGTAGGAAATTCCTCAGAACCAGGCTGCAGCCAAAGAGATGCCATTGACTGTTTGGTGGGAGAGTCCAGGGGTGAGCAAACCTAGAGAGAAAACTTGGGGTGGAGCAGGTGCTGCTGTGGGCTTGTGATGGGTCTGATGGTCTGCTAACCAACGGGAACAGGCTGGAATGTGAGGCCTTGGTGGTTAGTGTTAATTTGCTTAAATAAGAAACCTCTCCTTAAGCAAGAAACCTAAAGCCATGAGATTGTTAGCTTCTGTTTTATGTAGGTCTCCTGGGAACTTTCTCTTTAGCTCACAGGCCTCTGTCTGACCACAAGGACTCACCATTTCTTTAAATATTGACTACGTCATGTAATATGGGGTTTGTGTGAGATAATGGCACTGAATCACAGGGCTGATACATGGACTTCCAGCAGATTACAGAACCTTGTCAGCAGAGACAGATCTTCAGGAACTTGAGAGTCTGACATAGAGGGTCTTTTGCTGGAGCATCTGGAAGGGCAGGAAAGGAGATGAGGCTGGTCACTGGGTGCTTGCACCAGGCCATGGATGGCTGTATGGTATGGGTGGTAAAAGCCATGACCTTCACCAACCTGAGCCCTGACAAGATGTGTCCTTGGATCACAGTTGAGCCCACTGGGAAAATGAGTATGCAGAAGAGTGAAGGAGTTTTTACTTCTCATTGGCAGTCAGTTATGTTTATCACATTCATCCTAAGCTTACTGTTTGGTTTGGTCTGGTTTTTA
Source organism: Meleagris gallopavo (assembly GCF_905368555.1). Classification (NCBI taxonomy): domain Eukaryota; kingdom Metazoa; phylum Chordata; class Aves; order Galliformes; family Phasianidae; genus Meleagris; species Meleagris gallopavo. The sequence goes on along the minus strand of NC_139412.1, from coordinate 1,402,525 downwards.
ATCTTTTGTTTTGCTGTTTTATTGGTTGTTTTTTTTTGCTTTTTTTTTGTCCTGAATTCTAGGCTTAAGGGAAAGAAAGGATTGAGACAGCAGGGGAGAAGGAAACTTCATCAGAACTGCACTGAGAATTGTCATCCTGACAACCACTGCTCAACCAGTGCAAACTGTAGAGGTAGGCAGCTTCCCAGAGGCTTCATTGTCCCACTCTTTAGCTTCATGCTGACACCTCTGTGTGTGAACATGAGCTTGGACACAACTAAGGACGTTTTCTCTTTTGGGGTTGAGAACTGTTTTGACATCCAAATGCACTGCAGCCTGCACAGGCTCTCAGGACATCTGTGCGCGGTGCCAAACTGGCTTCCCATGGGCAGGATGGAGATCCCTTAACAGGGTGTGCCTCTTACCACCAAAACCCCCTGTGCCCCTCCCAGCAGCTGGTGACTTTCATGGGTCATAACCAGTGTTGGTTTGACGTCAGGTACAGAAATAGAGCTTGCAGCAGGAACAAGTGCCTTCCCCTTTGAGCAGAGGGCACCGACCGCTACAGGCTGTGTCTGTGTCTGCTCCCTGGTCCCAGCACCAGCTACTCAGCTTTTCTTTTTCTCCTCTGCTTCGATGGGAGGAGCAGAGTCCTCATACAGAATAGCCAAAGGCATTTTCAGAGCATGAGGAAGCAGGGTTTCAAATCCCCTCTTGGATGAAGGAGTAATCTTAACCATTTCCTGTCTTATACTTACAGGGAGGAGCAGTGACAACTTTATCCTTTCCCCGTGTTTTAGGACAGCAAGATTCATGCACTGCTAAAACCCCAGTCCTGCTTTGGATCTAATCTTTAACAACCAGATGGATACGTTTGGATTGGACTTCTCCTGCTGGCTGAGGATTGCCCTTTGAGAGGGAGGATGACAGCCCTGCTATTGATAGCCCAGGTGCACACTGCCCCATTTCTGCAGCCACTGCAGCTTCAGGCCTCGCCATGCATGCCCTGCTGTGCCTCTGCCCTGGTGCCTGGCACAGAGGTGCCGAGCAAGACAGCACTGGTGATGGAACCTCCTGCAGCTGGGGCAGGCAGTGTACAGTGCTGTGTGGCGGTGGGAATGGGACTGTGAGATGAGAGCCTTGCTGTGACCCACAGCCCAGCCAAGCTCCCTGTTTCCCAAAACAGAACCCACCTTGGTGCTGCTGCTGAGCAGCTCAGGGTCCCCACATAACCTATTTTTCCTCAGTTCTGTGCTATTGCTACAAATGGGGTCAGTGGGATGCAGCTGCTGGGAGCAGATGCTGTGCAGCATCAGGGAGAGCACAGGTCTCAATCTGCAGATAAAGTGTTGGAATGGGGTCAGGGAAAATGCTTGATTTGGACTTTTTTAATTAATGGAAAATTGGCTTTTTGATAAGATCAGAACTTCCCAGGAAACCTCTGTCCTCTGAGGTTTGGAGTGTTTTAGGGTGATGGTGAAAGCTGCAAAGATGAAAATAAACTTTGTGCAACAATCTGAAAAAATAAAGCATGGGGAAGCAGAAACAGAGCTGACCCTGTGGGAGCTTTTGGCTCAATTGCAGCTGGAGCTGCATATCCTGCAAGGAAAATACCTTCAGTAATCCATGAAGGAGTCTTCCATTGCTCCATGAAGGAGAACTCTCCTGAAGTGTGATGCTGCAAATAAGAAGGGGACAGACCTTTCCTTTTGGGATAGCAGCTGTTGACTGAGCTGGGTGTTGCTTCAGGATGGTGTCAGCCCAGCTCTATGGGGACTGCTGGAGAAATGCACCATGCAGAGGATGCTTGAAGAAACCCAGAGCATCCCTCTGAGCTGGTGCAGAGCCATCCCCTGGGCACAGGCCTCACTGTTTGCCCATGCAAGGCAATGTCTCTGTTCTCCGAGTGTCCACAGAGCATCAGATAAAGGCTATGAGATGGTAGGATGAGAAGCGATGGCTCAGGTTGGACATTAGGAACAACTTACTGTCCAAAAGGGCCGTAATGCACTGACACGGGCTGCCCAGAGGTGTTCCAGAACCGCGGGGATGTGGCACTGAGGGACACGGTGATGGGCATGGTGGGGTGGGGGTGGGAATCTGAGAGGGTTTTCTGATCCTAATCATTCTGTGATTCCATGACAGAAAGCACTGCTGGGGCCGCAGAGCATGCAGAGCCCTGAACCCAGCTCACGTGAGTGCTGAGGCTGTCGCACCACTTCCTGTATGAAGAGACTCTTGGAGCTAATATGAATAACCCACATGGCTGCTGGCCCACCTACAGTATTTCCTAGGTGGGAAAGCCAAAGCACAGTGAGTTTTTCTCATCTATTTCTGAACTTTTGACACTCGTCGCCTGTCTCCCACACATCCGGAGCTGCTGATGTCGGCCAGTGTGGGTCGGGGGTCTCATCCCTTCCAGTAATGGGGGTTTCATTCTCATCTTGAAACGGGACCAGCCCAATCACAGCCCAATGGACCTAGGGCAAGAGAGCCTCGTTTGGGGCTGCTCTGAAACGCATAGGTGTTCATAAGATGGAGGAAAAGCTGAAAATCTGCATTATCTTATAACATGAACGCTGCAGTGAAGTGTGTCTGGTGTCTCTGGATCCTCTGGGAGATGCTCTGCATACCCAGCTGGGTTTCTGCAGATGCACGTGAAATATCGGCCCTGCAGGTGCTGCCCTGCTGTGTGAGCTGGTGATGCATGCTGAGAGCAGGCCAAGGGCTGTGCTGAAAGCTGGGGAAAAGGGAAGTGTTCACTGCGTGCTGCACGGAATGCAAGTAGGTAGTGGAAAAGAAATAGTTGTTTTTGTCGCCACGAGGGAATTGCAGTGTGCTGTTGGCGCCGGTGAATTCGTGGTGAATGCAAGTGCACAGGCTGGTGGAGTTCTCTTTTATTAAATGGAAGGGTTCTAAAACAACAAAGAAATGGGATTCACATCATTTTTCTATAAAATATTTATGTTTTCATAAGTTAAATCTATAAAACAGCGTTAGCATTAAATAAAGTTTTCATATTGTCACAGTATTTTTATGTTTCCAAAACGTAACATTTCAAATATTCCCATAACAGTTTTACAAGAAGGTGCAAACAAAATGCCAGATGAGCACAGAACTGCTGTTGCTTGATTTTTTGGAAGTAATGACCATTAGAAATCCACCCACCCTTGAATATGTCTTTATAAGTCTCTGTGCCTCTTATGTGGTTTGACAAGCAGTGGGTTCCATTGCTTTGACCTTCATACAGCTTTGGTTCCTCTGACAGCATTTCAGCCAAGCCGGGGTTAAGGGCCTGAACTTCACGAGTTGGCCTTTGTAAGACTACAGGAAGTTGCTCAGATATTGCAGTTGGCTCGTGGTGAGCTCAGAGCTGTGCTGATGGTAGTGCGGTGGTGCAGAGCCACACGTGCCATTCTTGGGGGGAAAAAGGGACCCGGGAGGCTTGCTGGAGCCTGAATGAATACCCTCGAAGCAGGAATCCATGCTTAAAGTTTATCACAGGCAACAAGGAGGGCTTTGGGCTTTGCTGGTGGTGTTCTGCTACTTCTTACCCTGATCCAGAAATAAACCGATGGTAGAAAAATAACTGGTGGTAGAACAAAATAAGGGTAGAAAAATAGTGTGTGGGCACGTGAGTGACATTGCAATTTGGGGAATTGTCATCTGGTGCACCCCCAGAAGGGATACCTGAGTAACTGTTGGCACAACACTGCTGTTAAACTCCTCTATGTGGTCAGCATGGAATGAGGTGGGCTCTGGGCACCCTATGGAAGTGAGTTGCGTTGCTCCGTGACCTTTTGCTTCAGGAGAATACACCTCTAGGCCATCTGCTCACTTTTAGGACCAAATTCTGCATAGGGAAACCCCCAAATCTCTGCTGTCCCTTGCGTGGTGCTGGTGTGACCACGACGTGGCCAGGTGACAGCATGGCTCTGTGTCCTGCTCCTGGCTGCCCAGCTTTGGAATGGGGAATTACATGTGGTTATTTATACAGGGCAAATCTTCAGCCAAAATATTAAAGCTCAATGGGTTTTTCAAGTTTGGCTTTTTTTCTTAAAGCTCAAACCCTTCCTGAAATCATTGGCCAAACCCCAAAATCATGGGCACTGTGCTAGCAATCAGTGGGCATGTCCTGCAGTGTGCTCTTGGCGTACTCCTGGCCAGGAGCATTCAGAGGGATGTTGTCCTGCAGTGTGTCCTGCGTGTGCTGCTGGCTGTGGCTGTGCAGCGGGGCACTGTCGTGCAGCTCCTGCCGGGACAGCCGCCTGCGGAACTCATCCGTGGTGAAGTAGTAGAGGATTGGGTCCACACAGGAGTTGAGGCTGGCGAGACACAGGGCAACAGCGTGGAACACTGAGATCACCTTCTGGATGCAGCAGTTCTTAATCTTTTTGGTTTTGACGAAGAAATCCAGGGGGAAGCTGATGTGGTAAGGCGCGAAGCAGATCAGGAATACCAGAGCGCAGGTGAGAATCATCTTCAGAGCCTTTTTTTTCTCCCCGAGGTCTGGCGAAGCAGAATTCCTTTCCTTCAGCGATAAGACCGTCTTCCAGGAGCAGTACAGGATGATCAGCAGGGGCGTCACGAAGCCCACCAGCTCCCCGATGGTCATCATGATGATGGAGGTGGGGAGGTCCACCTCCTGCACGGGCAGGTCCACAAAGCACGTGTTGGTCCTGTTCTGAGTGAGCCTCAGCAAGGGGAAAGGCAGGCAGGCAACGCACACCACCACCCAGCCCACGATGCTGATGTACACATCGCAGACACGCTTACAGTCCGTGAATCGGAAGGGGTACATCAGGAACAAGAAGCGGCGCACGCTGATGCACACCAGGAAGTAGATGCTGGCGTACATGTTGACGTACTTCAGGTAGAAGCAGAACATGCAGAGGCCTCCTCCAAATTCCCACCTCTCTGTCAAGTAGTAGAAAATCCTCAGGGGTAAGGATAAAACTTGTGATAAGTCGGCGATGGCCAAGTTGATCATAAATATCACGGCCCTTTTCGTCTCTTTCATGTAGCCATAGAAAACCCACAAAGCCAACACGTTTCCTATGAGTCCAGGGATGAGGATGAATGCGTACGTGATGGCATAGTAGGACTTCAGCTCAGTGTTGGTGGAGCAGCTGGAGCTGTTCTCCATGGCCCCAGTGCCCCAATCCTAGTGTGTGTTGGGGTCTGCGAGCTCAGTGCTGCCCCTGCCCCAAAGCTTTGCTTTCCTTCCTGCCAGGCACCATCTGCCTTTGCTCTTCATGAATTTTGCTGCTGTGGCCGTGTAGGTGTGTGGGGTCGATGCTCCAGTGCAGTGACATCATCCTCACTGGGTTGACCTGAGGCTGAAATCAAAAGGTTTAAGGCCCTCCAGCACCGGTGTTGGTGAGCGAGGCTCAGAGACCCGACTGCCCCATGCCCTCGGCCAGGAGCTTTGTGCATTGTGTTCTCAGAAGCTTCCCAGTGTCAGTGCAGCTGCTGGCAATGCTGGATAAGGTGAGATCCCACGTGGAAACCCATCATCACCAGCTGAAGCAGTGGGCAGCCCAGTGCCAGTCTGTACCCACACTGGGCACTGCAGACCCTCCTTCGAAGAAGCTGAAAGACAAAGATGTGGTTGGAGCACTGCGTGGATGTGCAGAAACCAGGGAACATCTCTGCCCATAACAAAAACCCAATGGATGGCATCTGGTGGCACCTCCTCACCACCCACCCAGCACTGCATGCAACCACGTGCCAAACACCCAAAGAGTGAGCAGAACATGGGTTCAGTCACCATTGCAAACCAGGGCACGGGCAGCAGCTCCTGGTGTTGCAGGACAGATTTGGGCTGTGAGCTGGTTTTGCAGCCCCAGTGCCTGTCAGCCACTTTCTACCACCTGAGTGCTCTCGGGGCAGTGAATCTGATTTTCTCCTCATGGCTTTTTTGAGCCTTTCCTTCAGCCACCTGTTGAGCATCACCACTGGAAATCCCAGGTATCAGTTCCGCATCAAGCAAGTGGGTGGGCTTCATTTAAAACTTGTTTGCATGGTGAGCAGTTGACTTTACCTAAATATATCAGACCAAAAAAAAACCCCAACAAGCAGATCTTATAAATACAGGGGGAGTTCAGCCCTCTGACCCACATTGCTCTGGTTTGGTTTTTGCTTCACTGTGAAGGACTGAAGTGGGAACAGCGTGGGTGCCACGTGGGTGCAGCAGACATGGCTATAGAATTGCATCCTGCGGTGCTGTGCGGTGCTTCTTCCTGTGCTAAAATACGTCTGCCAACAAAGCTGACATCTAGCATGTGTCAGTGTGGCTGTACTGCTGCTTTGGGTGATGAAATGAGAAAACCTGCAAAAGGAAACAGTTCCAGGGGCAGCTTTCTGCGTCGCTTTTGTTTGTACCACAATGATGAGCCCAATGAGATGGAGCCAACATCCAGTGTAACCATGGGCAGTAATCACGTTAACTCCAGAAGCAACCAGCACTGAGTCGTGGGCTTGTTTTGCTAAGACTTCCCAATTCTTTTATTAGCTCTGAGTTGACCATCAGGCACGATTAATTCCAGAAGTGTGAGTAATCTGTGAGTTACAGGGGTGTCTCACCATGGGTGGGGAGCTGGGGACTCCCATTGCTGCCTGCTGTAGTGGCACCAGAAGCAGGAGGGTGATGGGACCAGGCTTCAGCAACACCTCTGGGGTTCAGCATCACGTGGAGGAGGGACAGACGGCCAATGGGACAAACAGCTTCAGGGTCCCTCTGTAGGTGCTCAGGGACTTTCCTGCTGCCCACCTAGGATTGGGGGATGCTCTGCAGCCACAGGACCCTGATGCAGTGAGAAACTGCTCCTTGGAAATCCCGGCAGCCACAGTGCTGAGCACAGTGTTTCAGACAGAGCACTGCATACAAAGAAGCCAGAGGCTAAAAAAAAAAGGCTGCAGAAAGGGGAAATTTTGTTTCACGGCAGATCAGACTGTGGTGGGGGTGAGGCATGACTTCCTTCTTCCTCCCAGGCTTCTGCCCCCTCTTCATTTTGCCAGCATCCCCACAGTCGGACACTTTAGGATGCTGGATGGAGGCTTCTTGTTGGTACTTAATAAGTAACAAGCAGAAGTTATCAAAATATAATCTCATAATTATGTACGACCGCTTCTTAGTTTTGAAAAAAAAACAGAGTCCTCTCTCTCTGGAATCAGTTTGCTGGCAGATTTTTGGGTTTACATCTTCTCCAGAGGCAGTTCTGCATCTCACTGTTAGCCATGCAGGTGCCTCTCTGTCCTTCTCCTGTTTGTAGATGCTACCAAAGAAGCCAATGTATTTTTGCTGGCTATCATCCTCATGTGTTTGGCCATCCCAGAGATGTTGATGTGCTCGGAACCAGGTGAGCCCCAAACTCTGTGCCCCCACCCCAGAGTTGTGTTGGGAGCAGAGCTTTGTGCCCCAGCCCAGGTTACCAGCAGCCTCTGGAGCATCCACTCATGCAGCATTTCTTCTGAGCTGAGCATCCACCCTGCTTTGGGTTGTCATAAAATATTTGCTAACCGTCTGTTTTGTCTGTTTTCAAGGCAGATACAGCTGTTTTGTTTGATTCAGTTGCAGAGCACTGGAGCAGCTGCCCATTCATCATTGCCTGTGGTTGCTTGAAACATGAGTCACTCAAGTGCTGAGTGCTCATTACAGAAGATGAGCAGTGAGAGCCAAGACTACAGATTAGGGCTGGGGGGCATTGGCACAGCTGAATTAGGTTTCCTTCCATTGTTCCTCATTAACCTCTCATTTGCTCATGCTCCAGGTGTGTGAGTGCTGCCAGCCCCATCCCTGCAGTGCTGGAAATTGTTGGGCTTCCAGGTCAGGCAGTCAGGAACCCCCATGGCTGACCATAACCCCATCATCACCCCTGAAACTGCTTCTGGGGAGGATCAGGATACTCCATCCCAGGAGCACTGACGGGGGCTGCCCCAGGAGCAGCAGCTGGGCAGGCAGGGGGATTTCAGCTGGGTAAGTCCCACTGATGTGCACAAAAACCTGAACACTTCAATTCTCAGTGAGATACTCTGCTTTTGCCTCTTAGCCATTTGCCTGAACTCTTTTCCTCCCTTGTTAATATTTATCCACATTTGAAATGGAAAATGCATGCTGAGGGAGTGCTGGGGTTCAGTCTGGAGCCCCTTTCTCTGTCTCCTTTCCCTGATGTGCTGTGGTTAGCTGGTCACCAAAGCTGTGAGGTTTCCACTCAAACTGCTGGCACACAGTGTTGGGGCACAGCCGTGTGCCCCCGGCTGAGCAGAGCTGGTGATCCCACAATGCGCACTCCAACCCATCCCTACAACAGCCTCCCCAAGGCACAGCGAGCACAGAAAAAACTTTTTTTCCCCTAATTTTTACCATTGCGTCTCCCTGCTTTTAGTCACTTAACTTTGGAGATTTCTGATGGTGTCCCTCTGCTCAGCATCCCATCCTCTCCTACTGCAAGCGGCACAAAGTCGCCTCGATGAGAGGTTGGAACTAGCCGATCTTCAAGGTCCCTTCCAACCCAAGCCATTCCATGATCTACCTGGCACTAGCAGTAAGAAAAGCACAACCTACCTCAGCAATGAGCCTGACCAAAGCTTGCTCCTACCTTGGCAGACCCACGGTGCCCGGCTGCGCTCCCACCGCTCTCGGCTCTCAAAGCAAAAGTGCAATCGCTGCTGCAGGCGTGCAGGCTGCGCCGGCGCAGGACCCTCCCCAAAGGGCTCGCCTCACTACTGCCCGTGGTGTCAAGGCAGAGCCCAGCATGGTAGGTGGTTGTGTATTTTTTTTCCTTTTCCCCCCCATTTATTTATGTATGTGGTCAAGAGCTCTACGGAAGCACTGCTGCTTTCGGTGGGTTTTGGAAGCAGCGCTTCCTGCCCGGTGCCGTGTGGAGGCAGTGAGCTGTCACCTCTTTGCAGAGTCACTCGTTGCAAGGGCACGGGGCTAATGAGGCTGAGAGCTGTGTTCTCTCATCTTTTCATGTTGGATATGAGGAAAAATTCATTCTTAGAAAGAGCAGTGATATGCAGGCTGCCCAGGGAGCAGTGGGGTCACCATCCCTGAGGTGCCCCAGAGCCATGGGGATGTGGCAATGAAGGACGTGTTGATGGCATGGTGGGGCATGCTGGAATTGAGTTGGGGATCCTAGTGGTCTTTTCCAACCCCCCTGATTCATATGAGATGATTTTGCTCTTTTTTCCTTCCCTACCACAGGAATGTGGGTTGGGGCTGCTCTCCCTGTGCCACCCTGCTCACCACCGCCCAGCACAAACCTGCCCTGTGGGGATGTGTGCTCACATGCTTTCATTACAAAATGTAGAAGCATTTGCTCACTTCTGTGTTTCTTTCCTCCTATTGAAGGCAAATATAGAAATGGAAGATCTGAGGAGTGATGTGGAAAAATGAACATGTGCATTAATTGGCATCTCCTTGGACGTGGATACACTGGAGTCAGTGGGATAGGCTTCACCAGGACAAGGGCTTTCCTCTGTAGTGCTTCGTGATGTCATGATTTTAGTGAGCAGTCATAGCAGTTATCTCTTGGGAAAGTATGGGTGCCCCATCCCTGAGGTGCTCTTTGCCACGAATGGGCCCCGTGCAGCCTGAGCTGGGGGGCTCACAGTGCAGGGCTTAGGCCTGGGTGTGTTTTAGGGTCCCTTCCAAGCCAGCCATTCTGTGACTATGATCCCAAGAAGGACTGAGGATTGTTGAAGGGTTGAGGACTGATAATTCAGTTCATTTTGGTGGACACAGGAGCACGCTCTGGTCATTGTGGTGGCACAGCCCTGTGCAGGGCTTGCATCTCCCAAAGCACACTGGCACTTGGCTGCTTGAACAGCTATGTCTTAATACACAGAGCTCACAGGCATTGCTTTTGAAGCCTGATTATTACTTAATGCACGATAATTAATCTTCTGTGGGAGCTGTCAGCACTGTGGTGTGTTCACCGCAGCGCTGTCCCTTGGGCTGAGGGTTGGATCAATCTGCTGCTGCTTTTGGAATCAAAGCACTGGGGTTGGGTTTTGCTGCTTCTGTGGCCCTGGGGGCCCTGGGGAGCTGCTCCCTTGGTCTTGTTGGTCCCGCAATGTTTCCATCATTGCTTTTAGCGGTGAGAAACGTCCCTGAGTGCACTGCGCCTCCTGGCAGCTGCCTGCGCTCTCTGCAGGGTGCTTTCAGCCAAGCGATTGCAAGAAAACCCTTTTCTTCCACCCTTCCTAAAACCAGGTAATGCAAGATCTGGCAGTCCCCAGGCTCCTCAGCCCAGGGGCTTGCTGAATGACCCCGCTAAAACGGGGCAAGTTGGGCAGCGTGGGAGGCAGCCTGCAACCGTGTTCATGGCTGCCTGTTATGCTCCGTAGCTCAGGGTGCTCCACTCCCCCATCCTGTGGGTTTGGGCGCTGCTTTCAAACTCAGCCAAGTGACGGGAATGGGGGCAGCATCAAAAAAACCTCATACCTGAACAGCGCCTGGGATCCGAAAATCATATTTTTGTTTCCTGCTCAGCTGTGCGATGGATGCTTTGCTTTATACTTTCATTTCCTCAGAAGCCAGCCCGTTTATAAGAAGGCATGACCCGTGTTTGGGCAGCACTTACTGTACAGATAAGGTTTTTATTTCAAAGCCATCTTTGGGAGCGTAACCATATCCTGTTTTGGCAGTGCCCCACTGCCGTGCAGCAGCCTTTCTCCCCATTTCAGAAGCTGAAAGTAAGGCTTGCAGTTGGGGTGGCTGCACATCTTCCCATCCTGGGCAGGTGCTAATGAGCTGGTTTGCTCGGTGCCAGCTTAGCAAAGAGGAGCCCAGGAAGGGCACACAGAGCATGGGATGTGTGCAAGAGGAGCTGGCGCTGCTCTCACCATCCCATGGCCAAAAAGTTCTGGATGGGGATGATTTTTTTCCCTCTCTGCTTATCTTGGGGAAATACTGTTTAAGAAAAAAAAAAAAATACAGGTAAAAATCCCCTGTGGGTTGGCGTGGCAGTTACTGCTGGGAAAGTCTCACTATGTGCAGTGGGACTGGGCCGCGTTGGGTCGCTGTGACCCTCATTGTGTGGGGTGTCCCAGCACAGTTGTGAGCATCAGTGCATTTTTCAGCAATTTTGTTGTGCTGTGAGCAGGGATTTGTGAGTGCACTGCATTGCTCTGCTCCTCTGCTGTGTGTGAGGGGCTGATGAACAGCCATGAGTTGCTCAACCGGTGCCACCACGGTACACATCCATGCCCTGCAGGGTGGTGGCTGTGCCCATGAAGTAAACTTGGCCATGGGTTGGATGAAATCACGCCTGTCTGGAAAACCTCTCCTTGTCTCAGTTTGGTTTAAAGCAACAGAATCCGCTGCCTGTACTTCTGGGTCACAGCAGCACTCCAGCCCTGCCTGTGTGTTTGTTCCCATGTCAGCTGCAGCCTCCCCAGGTTCACTCCTGGCTGGGGGGTGCAAGCCCTGCTCCTGCTTAGTGCTTCTGCAGAGGCCAAAAAGCATTGTGAGGCTGGGCTGGAAGCATGCAGCCATGGAGGCAGGAAAAGGTATTTTTAGCAGAGAGAAAAGTAGCCGTTCTTCCCTTCCTGCAGTGCCCTCAGAAGTATTGTGTGCAAGAGGCATCGCCCTGGCAATCCTTGTTTAAGGGCTGCAGAATGTTGGGTGTATAATTAATGGCATGCAGATAGAATAACTCAGTGTCTTTGAGTAGCACAGCTAATTGCATGTGGGATCTCAGGATGCAGTGCCAAATGCAGGGAGCCCAGTTTTGCTGCTCACCCACAGGTGAATGTGGTGCTGTCAGTCTGAGCCCTTACCCCCTGCTCTCCTTTCTCTCCAACCTTCAGCTTTTCCTGTGCTCCTGCAAAGCAAACTGTCAGAGCAGCCACCGTGGGAAGGGAATTTCCTCAGGTTTGGTTAAAACCCAGCAAATCCTCTTCTGCCGGAGCAGAACCAGTAACAGCAACAAGAAAAGCTTTCACTTAGGCTGAGAGAGGTACAAGAGCAAAGTCCCCTCCCATTATCTCTCTGCTCAGGAAATTATTAAAGCTCTTTCTCTATCACCAGCAACAGCAGAATCATTGCTGTCCCACACACGTAGCCCCCAAAGAGTTTCTTGCTGCTGAATTTCCCTGTGAGCTGCAGTGTAGGCAGGGCTGCCCCCCGGAACAACTGCTGCTCTCTGCATGTGACAGACTGCTGCCAGTTTCGATTTTACTTTCTTTTTTCTGCTTTCTTTGGGAAGGAAGTGCTGAATTCTCAGTAGTGATGGAGCTGCTGTGGCCAGGTTTGCCTTCACTCAGGGCCAAGAGCGCTCACTGGAGTCCACCTGAAGGTCCACCACAATGTGCACACATTTTCAGCCCTAAAAAGCCTTTTTCCCTCTCCAAACGAGCAGGGAGAACCCTTTGTTTTGTTGCTCTTGGGGGTCCTGGTGAGGGATTTGGGCAAGTGGGGGGCAGTGTGCACTGCCCCCCACTGTGTGTGTGCTGCCTGCCCTTGGTGTGCAGTACATAGCAAAGAGTTTCTCCACGTTCTGCCTGTCCCTCTGCTGTGCTCCAGCTACAGAGAAACACCGCCTGCTTACGCTCTGCCAGAAGTGTCGCACAGGCTGGAAATGTGCATCCAATTATCAGTCAGCCTGTTTTTTATCAAAAAAAGCCCCAACCCTCTGCCTACACTGACTTGAGTAATTCTCCAAGTGTTTTTGGCACTGCTGTTGGCAGTGCTTTGGTCTGAGAGGGCAAAGCTCCAACCCGTGCGCTGCCCATGGGGCTTTTTGGAGCTTCTACTAGCACAAATGGGCCTGGGAGTGGGATGGGCACCCCTGGAGCTTGTGCTGTGCTGGGGGAGCAGAGCTGATGTGGGGCTAGCTGCTAAATGGAGTGAATGCAGCTGCCGAGAAGAACATGGAATGGAAATGCTGCCTGAGTGTGATGCGTGGGGCTCTTTGGAGGAGACTTAAGTCCATCTATACAACCACAAGATTATTTGCAAGTGGCAACCTTTAAAATAATACCCACTTGAGAATTTGTTGAGAACATTTTATTTCCCCCCGAGTTTGAAGTCCATAGGATGCACTCAGGTTGGGTTTGTAAACGTTTCTTGATTCCCCAGTGAAGTCTGGGACCATTTTTGTGTTATGAAGCAGAACTGAGGGACTGCATAGCATCTGCATCAATGAGCAGAGGCTTGAACGAAGTGCTGGGTGATTCCTCCTTGTGATGACAGGAGGAATGGCACTGCCAGCCCCTCATCCTCCCACTGCAGCCCTGAAGTCTCGACCTGTCTGGGTTCTGCCCAGATTATGGGTTTTCCCACTGGAGAGGTTTGCTTTACATGCAGATCACTGAGTGTCCTGATCCCAGAGAGCCAGGCTGTAGCAGGAGGACTTCTGTAGCTGATAAATAGGTAAGACACTGAAACAACAACAATGGCAGGGGAGGAAGGCCCTCACAGTCCAGCACAGGAGAAACACCGACATTGGTGGTGGCGGTGACATTTTAGCTGTGACATGAGGGAAAATGCTGTAAGGCAAACAGTTTTCAACAGCAGCATCAAGCCTTCCTTGATCAGAATGTCCTCCCAGGTCTGATCCCCGCACCTGCTGCACACGAGGGTAATTCAACACAGACTAACACGTACTTGGAGACCGACATGTATTAATGCGCACTTGGAGACGTAACACAATATTCACTCAAGCCATGGGAGCGCCAAGGTGGAGAAGAATGCCTCATTTTCAAGAGATGGACTCCAAGAGGAGCTCGTCGGGCTGCATCGGGGGGATTTCCATGCTGTTTATCCTTCCAAAGAACTTGGGGAGGGACCAAAACTGAAACCTGGGCAGGTTTCTCCGCTTGGTGCGGATGTTGTGGCCGGCGTCACTCATGGTGAGGCTGCGTCGGCTGTGCGTGAGGCGAGCCCATAGGGCAGCACAGCCATGCCGGAGCAGCTGGTCCTGGAACTCAGAGGTCATGAAGTAGTAGAGGACCGGATCCAGGCAGCAGTTCAGGCTGGCAAGGCAGAGGGAGATGGGGTGGAAGCGGAGCGTGTTGCTGTGCACGGTGCAGTCCTTGATGATGTTCTCTATCACCAACATGAAGAAGGGGAAGTTGATGTGGTAGGGGGTGAAGCAGATGAAGAAGACGGCGGCACACATCAGCACCATCCTTAGTGCCTTCTGCTTCTCGCTGGCGCTCTGCAGCTGCGTCCCGCCCTCCTGCAGCGACTGCCGCATCTTCCAGGTGCACCACGCGATGATGCCGAAGGGGATGACGAACCCAAAGAGCTCCGCCACTGTCACCAGAGTGATGGAGGCTCCTGGCGTCAGCTGCTTGACGGCCAGGTCGGAGAAGCAGGTGGTGGTGCTGTTGGATAGGGCCGGGCTCCTGACGATGGGCAGAGGCAGGCAGGCAGCGCCCACAAAGAGCCAGACGGCCGCGCTGAGCCCCACGTCATAGCGGCGCTTCCAGGCTGTGGCCTTGAAGGGGTGCAGGAGGAAGAGGTACCGCTGGATGCTGATGCAGGTGAGGAAGCAGATGCTGGCGTACATGTTGAGGTACTTCAGGTAGAAGCACAGCTGGCAGAGGAAGGTCCCGAAGGGCCACATGTGGTTGATGTAGTAATACATCCGCAGCGGCAGCGAGAGAACATGCGCCAGGTCGGCCACAGCCAGGTTGATCATGAAGATGACAGCCTTGCTCTTCTTGCTGATGAAGCGGCACAGCACCCAAAGGGCAGCGCTGTTGGCCAGCAGGCCGGGGATGAAGATGATGGTGTAGGTGGCTGCGTACAGCGTGTTCTGGAAGGACATCTGGGGCTGGCTGCAGTTCCCCGAGGACATGTTGCTCTCCATCGCAGCCCAGACTCCTCACTCACCAGTGGGTTCAGGCGGACGGAGGCTTCCTGCAAGGACAAACACAGGTGGTGTATAATAATCCTGTGATTCTATGGTTGGAAAAGACCACCATCGAGTCCAAGTCTTGAACCCTCACTGCAATGCCCCCTAAACCGCATCCCCATGCGCTGCCAAAAATCTCACAGTGCTTCCCCACATTGAATAATGCACTTCAGGCCATGGTGACCCTGGGCATCCTCCATGTTGCTCCTGGAAGATTTTATCTGCGAAACTACAGCTGTGTTTTGTGTCCCCCAGCCCATTATCACAGTGACATTGCCCTAAGTGCTGTATTAATTGCCATTGATAATACCTGAGCACACCTTCATCTCTCCAGGCTTTTTCCAGAACTACTTCTACTGCACTGAGCTTTCTGTCCAACTCTGACCAAATTGGTGCTCTCTGGTACACCTACAAGTGATTTCCATGATGCTACAAATAAAGAGAGACTATGAGTGGGCCTTTTTGACTCAGCACAGAGATTTGGTGTGAACCAGAAGCATGGCAATAAGCAGCACCCATAAACGATGCTCAGCAGAGCAGAGCAGTGGCTGTCCAGGGAGGTGCAGACAGATCCATCAGAGCTCTGGCTCCAGACTCAGAGCTGGGTTATAAGCTAATAGCCAGCCGAATGCACGCCAGCCCCTCTGCTGGTCCTGCTAACTCAATTTGGGTCCTCATGGTGCACTGTGCAGGCATCGTGTTATGGCAACAGGAGTGGTCCTCCAGCAGCAGGACACGCAGAAAGATAAATGCATCTGTCTCCTATGAGCAGAGTTTCTTTCCATCCCTTTGCCTGTTTCTCCTCCCCGCACTGGGGTGTTAGCAGGTCATGCTGAGGGCTGGCGTGCCTCTGTGTGCACGAAGATGCTGTGGAGAGGATGCTCTATATGTACACAGGATGCTTTCTCTATACAGATATAAAGGATGATAGAAATACATAGAGGAGGCTCTCCATAGATAGATAGGACACTATTTATACATAGGATGCTACGTATGTATCCTATGCGTCAGAGAGGTTCTCCTGTCCCTGCAGCCCACATCCTAAGGCCATGGGGAGCCTCGCTGCCTTCTTTCTCCACTTGTTGGCTTTGTTTGCAGCCCAGCAGTGTGCCTTTCTTGGCTGGGCCATCACATGGATGTGCAGTTTTGGTTTGGCAGTTCTTCTCATTACACCTGGTGAGAGCAGGGGGAGCTCCCTGCTGCCAGCAGCACGTGGTCCTGCTGAAGCCCACCGAACACAGCTCCTCCTGACAGCACCGGATTTTCATTTATTACAGAGCAAGGCTGCTGCTGTGCTTTGGTAGGTCTTTGCCTGCAATTCCTTCATTGTTTTGATATTTCTTTTTCTTATTGCTATTGGTGTAACAAGTAATGCCCTCTCTCCACTCTGATTTACATGCAGACAGGAGCTGGGGGGGCTTTTATCCATGGCAAAGCTGAGATTTATCCGGCTGCAAACCAAACTTCATGCCTGTCCTGGTGGGTTTACAGCTGGAAGTGCAGAGGGGAGAGAGGGCAGAGCCATCAGCTGTGAGCACCAGCTAACTGTGCTTCATCAAGGCACTAAGGCTGCAATCACAGCACCATGGAGTTTTTGGAGCATGTGAGCAGTGCCTTTTTCTGGACACGTACATGGCTGTCGGTATTGGAAATTGCCTGGCTGCTCTGAATCACTGCCTGCCCCACCCAGCCCTGCATTTCTGTGGTACAGCTTTGAGTGCTCCCAGATCCACTTTCAAACTCGTCCTCATCCTTTCCATGGGTTTGTTGGGCAGACGGAGCCGAGCTGGAGTCTGGCTGCAGTGGGATGGGATGGGATGGAATGGGATGGGATGGGATGGGATGGGACAGCAGAGCTGCCGCCCTCCAGTCCTGTTCATTGCTGGGATGCTGGAGGGAGAAGCAGCTGAGTAAAGAAAACATTAAGAAAAAGAAGAATCCCCACACTTTTGGCTTGAAGTAAGCTGCTGATTTCAAGTAACAGAGGCTTTTTGGAAGCTGTGTTTCAAGCAGTAGTTTTGTTTGTTTAATCCAAGCAATGATGGGAAATGCGTAAACAGAGTCAGTCGGTACTAGCAGCTCCTGCCTGTAACAAAGCTGAAGTTCTTTGCTGTAGGAGGCAATGCTTGCTGCAAGCTGCCTCCAGCTCGTGTGCACAGCGCTCTGCTTCCCCTCCCAGCCAGCGGCACAGAAATGCGCAGCCACAGTCACTGCCAGGATATAAAACCAAATATAAAACAGAAAATCAAAACCCACCGCAGTAGAGTTGCTCGGAACTGCCACAGCTTCTATCTACTGGGAAAAAAAAACACACAGCAGCAATGGGCTTACCTCTCCACAGCTCCCATCCTGCACGGGGCTGGCATCCATGCTAGGCTGCAGGAGCAGTGAGCCCTCGGCTTTGCTTTGCAACGGCTCCTTGCAGCGCTCCCGGCTGCAGCGGCTCCCCTCCAAACTCCCACATGTTTTTGGAGCGCTGGAAGGAATCCTGCCGGCATCTGCAGCCCGGCACAGCGGCTGCAGAACAGGAAATCCTGGATTTAGTTTCCCTGCAGCACACAAAATGTGTTCGCAGAGTGACGCGAAAACAGCTGGAAGGGCGGTGATGTCACTGTGACCAATGCCATGGGACGGAGCCTGGATGCACTCTTCTTTCTGCTCAAAGTTGCATGATGTGAGTGTGAGCTTTGCTCAGCCCACTTCTCTTTTTCCCTGCTTTCATACGAAAAAGGAAAACCAATCTCTGGATCAGTAGAAAGTTACTGGAAGGCAGTAATTTCCTTGCATTCCCTTGGAATTTCTGTTTACTTCAGATGATGAACCCTACAGGCTAAAGCTTACAGGGCTTTGGAATTTATTTCTGAAATTATGTGATGGTTTAAGATTGAAATTTTCCCCAAGCAGTACTTTTTCACAAAAACAGAATGTCCAGCATTCCCAATTTCATTTTTCACATCCTTGAATTCCTTCGCCATATCTATATATGTGTATCCATATATACACATATATAACTTTTATTTCCCCTACTGCTGAGAATGACCTTCTTCTTTCTCAAGTGCTGAGCACTGTCAAATCTACACATCACATGATTTCTTCTAAGCTGCCTCCTTCTCAGCGCTGCATTTTCTGGCCCTGGGGATTGGTAAAGCTAAAGTGGATGCTGCCACGTTCTCCTTTTGTCTTGCACTTAATGTGCAGTAGTAAATAAGGGCTCTTTGACGATCTCTGTAGGTTCTTTTTGACTATCCCATCCCACCCTACCCTACCCCATCCTATGCCATTCCATCCTACCTTACCCCATCCCATCCTATCTTACTCTACCCTACCCTACGCCATCCCATCCCATCCTATCCTACTCTGTTCTGTATTTATTTTCTTTAGCAGTCCTATGACCCTGCAAAACGAGCAAGAACACAACTGTGGAAGAGAGGAGAAAGAGGTAATTCCAAGTGCAGTGCAAGTCCCCAGCTCCACAGCTGGAACCAACCCTGCAGAGTGATTTGGAAGGTGAAAGAGCTGCTCATCATTCATCTTTTCTCCCCATGAACCATTTTCAGCAGCTGACGGCAATCCCTGGGAGAAATAACTGTGTGCAATTGTTTGCAAAGAGCTCAGATTTGTACAAGGGGGGTAGGATTGTGCCGGAGCATCTCTCTGCAGAGGTTAAAGGTTGATTCTGAAGCGATGTGATGTTTTACCAGGATATCCTGTGAGGATGTCCTCCTTCTGAGGCCAGGGCATGCATCCAGCCAGCTCCCATCCACGTTAGCCCCATTTCTGGAGCTGTAAGTGCTCAGCACAGGGAAATGTCTGACAGGATGCACCTGAAGGATGTCTGACAAACAGGGCTTGGAGAAGCTGCTCTCCTTTGCACAAAGCCCCGGGCAGGGACTGACCAGGCTGGCAGTGTGTGGCACTGGGGCTGGGCTGGTCCCCACGGCACATGGGTCTCTATGAGAGCAGTGGTAGGAAGACTGGAGTTGGTCATTGCCCAACCTATTCAGATTAAGTTCTTGTGTAAAGCACAAGCCAGGTATTTTTTAGTGGAAATGCACAAGTCGTGTGCCCAGGTACTCACAGAATCCTGCAGCTTGGCACCGGGAACCTGCAAGAAGGCAAGAAACCCCACAGACCGTAACCCCACTCCTGTTCCTGTCCAATAGAGGAGGATCCTTCCCCAGGCAGGAGAGGAACCTCTCAGTTCTGACATCAGTCAGCATGAGGAACCATTTGCTTGCACTGCAAAAGAAATATTTCTTTTGCTAATGGCACCGGCACAGGAGACAGTCAAGGAGGAACAACGTGAAGTGATGCTTCCTATGGACAAAATAATAAACACATTGTATGGCAATGGGAAATGGAGTGAATTGCAGGAAGTGGGGCTGGCATTTCTGCAGCTCCATATCCCCTCCTTGGGGGCAGCTGGGTCTGCTGGGGGCCTGTTCTGCTGCTGAGTGTTTGGCTTGGACTAAAACCATGGGAGTTCTTGTATGGGATTGCAGAGGACAAGCTGTCGGTCTCTGATGTGCGACAGATCAGACAAGCTGGTTAAGTGGGATCTGAGGGAGCTCAGAGATGAGCAAGGCAGGGGGATGGGGTGACAGCAGGAGATGAGGTGCTGGGGATGCCCTCATGGGGATGGGAATATTATCCCTTCTGGAGGTCCATCCCACACCTTTCTGTAGACTGGAGAGGAAT
Source organism: Meleagris gallopavo (assembly GCF_905368555.1). NCBI lineage: Eukaryota > Metazoa > Chordata > Aves > Galliformes > Phasianidae > Meleagris > Meleagris gallopavo. The sequence continues at coordinate 1,382,978 of NC_139412.1, read as the reverse complement.
CTTAAAGAACAAGAAAAGTCAGCAGCCACCAATGCACTTCAAAATGGCCTCTGATCCACGCGAAGGAGGAGCTGATCCCATTCTGTTCTGCAGGTGCAAGGGACCACTAGGAAACTCAGCTTACGCTTGCAAAAATGCGTTTATTTCTGAAGCATCAGTTTTTGGAAAGAACAACGTAGGATGAGCTACACACTTGCCATAACAGTGCATTCGACTTGTTCTCACCTGATAAACAGAGAATTGTAAACACAGCAAACAGCTCCCAGTTCTTACTACAAAGCTACAGAAGCTGCAGTAACACAATGTGAATGCTACTCCGTTTGGATGAGCATCTTTTGGCATCCTCACTTATCTGCTTGTGAGATTAAGTTCATAATACTGTTGTTCATAATCATTCTCTCACCAAAGAGAGGAGAACTGTGGCAGCTAATTGGGTTCAATCAACAGCTGGTCGCTGCCTTTGAGAAGAGCTCCAGTGTAATGGTTTTCCAAACCTGGATGTTGAATTGCCCCCACTTTGTTCTACAACAGTCAAGTAAAAAACTGTAATATGCAGAAAAATGTTGGGTAAGTGAAAAAGTAATTAAGAGGAATTGTGTGGTTAAAATATACCCAGCAAGTGTGTCTGGTATTTTATCTGCTTTGTAGCAACATGTGAGATGGTGCCACTGAATGCATTTGTTTTGGAAAGACACGGGTTTCAGAGGGAATAAATCCGTGCTTCTGTTCAGCAAGAGTCCCAGTTATCACGGGGAAACCATTGTTACACACATGGGCAGAATTTGGCGTAGAATTTGTCACATCTTAGGGAAACCAGCCAGGGAAGGGCACCTTTCTTCTCTAGTGCACGTGCCCCTGAACCCCGAAAGAAGGACCTCACGGTGTGGTCTCAGCACTAGGCTGAGGGAGCTGTGCACATAATGGGGATGAGGACCTGCGTGGTGCCACTGGTGTCACCCAACCCAGCAGCACTGATGCTGGGTCCTCACTGCTGGCAGTGGTGTTCCTTGGGTGTGAAGGGGACATGGAGAGAGGAAGGGTCCTGCTGTGCAGAATGCGAACAACCTCACAGCACTGGCTGCAGGGTAAGGCACAGGATGCATCCACAGGGAAGGAACACACATGGAGCAGGGTGAGAAGAAGGAGTTGATGAAAAGAGCAGAAAGAAACGAAGCAGTGGTAAGTGTGATGACCAGAGCAATGCTCTGAGAGCTGGGGCAGGCGGCAGCGAGCTGGGGCTCCGTGCTGGAGCAAGCTCACACATCTGTGTCCCTGAGCATGGACAGAAAAACTGCTGCTCGCTATTCCTGACCACTTCGCATGCATGGTGTGCAGAGAAAGCACTTCAGCAGATGCCAGTGTATGGATGAATAATCATCTTTGGCTTGAACAAAGAGCCTCTGGAGTTGGAGAAATGGAAAGAAGAACTCCTAGGATGTTTCCACCATTTCCCATCAAAGGCTTTGGGGATTTTCCACTCCCGCTGGGTCAGGAGGGGGCATCACAGCGGTAGGTGCAGTCAATGTCTGCTGTGTCAGTCCAACACGTTAATCATAAAGTTTTATCTTGTGTGTATTGAAAGATTTCCACTGCTACAAAACTCCCCTGAACAATCGAGGGGTCTTCTGTAATGGAGTTGGTAGTAGAACAATCCTGGGTTTCAGATGAAATATCTTAATTCTCTTAAGCTGGCTTGGTTTCATTCCTTAACTGACGACGCACTCTCTTTGCTCATTAGCCGACTCCTGATGGCCATGCTGCTGTGCCTGGAGATCTGGTCCTGAAACTCTGAGGTCATAAAGAAATAGAGGATCGGATCCAAGCAGCAGTCCAGACTTGCAAGAGTTAAGCAGAAGGGCTGGGTGTGTAGCGTGATCCTGCGCAGGAGGCAATCTGTAATAACGTTCTCTTTCACCATCATGTAGAAGAAGAAATTGATGTGATACGGTGCAAAACACACAAAGAACACGATGGCACAGGTGGATACCATCCTCGAAGCTTTCCGCCCCTCGCTGTTGTTTTGCACCGGTATCCGGAAGCCCCGAAGGGAGACCTTTGTTTTCCAGGTACAGAACACGATAACGATGAGGGGCCCAATGAAGCCAAAGAGCTCCGCGGTGGCCGTCATCGCCACGGTGCCCACTTTGCTCTCGATCTGCCGCACCTCCAGGTCTGCAAAGCAGGTTTTGGAATTGTTCTGCAGGCGGAAGCTGCGCATGATGGGGAACGGGGAGCAGGCAGCGCCCACAAAGAGCCAGACGGCCGCGCTGATGGCGATGTCGTAGCGCCGCTTCCAGTCCTTGGCCTTGAAGGGTTGGTATAGGAAGAAGTACCGCTGGATGCTGATGCAGGTGAGGAAGCAGATGCTGGCGTACATGTTGAGGTACTTCAAGTAGAAGCACAGCAGGCAGAGGAATCTCCCAAAAGGCCACGTGCGGTTGATGTAATAGTAAATCCGCAGCGGCAGCGAGAGGACGTGCGCCAGGTCGGCCACGGCCAGGTTGATCATGAAGATGACGGCTTTGTTCTTCTTGCTGATGAAGCGGCACAGCACCCAGAGGGCAGCGCTGTTGGCCAGCAGGCCGGGGATGAAGATGATGGTGTAGGTGGCAGCGTACAGCGTGGATTTGTACGTTACGTTGGGATCGGAGCAGTTCCAGTTGCTGTGCGTCATGATGGGACTGCTGGGAGCATTTGGCACAGGAGGGGGAGTGCGGGTCATTCCTGGAGAGAGAAAAAGCAGTGGTTGTAAAGGCAAAGGCGCTGCAAGAGTTGTCTGCATTCACATTTCCTATCTGACAACACTGAGGCTCAGAATGTCCCCTGCATAGAATATGCTGCTACCTTCTTCAAATCTGCCCCCTCCTGTTATTACTGCAGAAGAGACAGGACTGCTACCGCAGCATCAGTCCCCTTGCTGTGCTTTCCAGTTTCCATAAGCATAGGAGAAACTATGCCACACTGCTCATGGAAGAGCAGGAGGAGCTTCCCATCCTGGCAGCTCTAACCCATCTGTGACATGGCTAGCAAGGAATACACAGGAGGAAGGTGTGTGTATGGGAACTGTTGAGTCCTCTTCTGAACCACTGAGCACCTGGGGAAAAGACTTGGTCAGCCCTGAGAGCACAGATGAAAGCAGTTCACCTGTGCAACCAGAAGGGGTGGAGCCTGGCTGCACCTCTCTTAGCCCTCATTTAAGGGCTGAATGTCCCTGAGGAAGGGTCTCTGGTTGGAAATTCCTCTTGTCTGGAGTTTTCTCCTTGAGCCTAAATTTTCAAAGATGGGTGAGCACTTTTTTTTGTAACATCTTTCTATTGCACTGGTTTCCTTGTGGTTACATCTCCTGTAGCACCATTCCATTGCCTTGATCTTTCTGATTGTTACAGTGTGCCATAGCCTGACTTCTACAAGAAAGCAACCACATAGCCCAGTGACCAAAATGTGGATGCCAACAACTGGATTATGCCTGCGGGTTAAGTTACAGGAGTTTGGTTTTATGGGGTATTTCCCCACAGGGTTCTAACTCTTAGTATAGTGATTCCCTTCCGTGTCTAAAGTGACAGTTAACACTGAATATTGGCTTCCTGTTTCATAGGACACTGCAGACACTGCTCCCCTGCTTCTGACTCATTTCCTGAGAGCAAAACTCGCATGGGGCATTTGCCAGAAAAAGAAGCGTCTCTGTAGGTAGATATTAGTAACTCATCCCCTGTTACTAAGGCTTCTTTTTTTTGTGCTGTAAAAAAAGATTAGAGTTCTCAAATGACAAAGAGCATAATTAGTGTTGGCTTTCTTCACTTTGTTAATTGGGGCTGCAGGTGGCTTCAGCCCTGGGCTGCTAAGTGTCTGCACCTACAGGCTTTATTAACAGGAGCTGCTGACAATGCTGCTTCTCTTTTTAACTTCTGTTTCATTTTCTCATGATTTGCAAAAGGCAGGGCTATCTCCTGCCATGTGTTTGGGTTTAGCAACTGAGCTACATCCTTCAGCCGTGCCAAATAGCAAAGAAATGCTGTAGCTGGGGGGCACTGCCCATCCTCTCCTTCACCGGGACAGCAGATAACACTTAGGTGTCCCAGGCCGGGTCCATCTGTAGCCCCAGCAGGACACCTGCTGCTCCCTCATCACCCTCCAGGTGAGCTCCCACTTTGCCAAGAAGCCATTAAGCATCACTGTCAGAGTTATTAGCTGCCTGCATGCCAAGGTCAGCCTGACTGCCCCATGCTCTGACAAAACACAACGCCAGATGGCCTCTGGCCACTGAGGATTGGGTGCATTTGCAAAATGTTCCATTTTGAGAACATGCTGCTATCCAAATGCTGGCCAATGGATCTGTGATACTCAGAGGGGCTGAGGTCAGATGAGTCACAGCAGTAGGTTTGCATGTCGGGGTTCCAACGTACAGTTAGACTTATTTACATTTCATGTGACAGCTCAGAACTAGGCTGCAACAGCAACTATCAGAGTAATCAGGCTCAGGCTGCTGACTCAAAGCGGCCACCAAACAGAGATATTTAGGGTAAATGTACATGTCCGGGATGTATATCTGCTGTAACATGAGAATGATGCACATGCTTGGTCTCACATCTCAGCCTACGTGCTCTGATGGCGGCAAGCTGTGTCCAGACACCCAATGGGCACCAGTGGGCTGCAGCAGCCTGAGTGCATGGCAGAGCCCCTTACATGGAGAGATCCCCCTGGGCTTTGTCCTCATCTGCTAATTGTCCACAAGGTGTCAGAGTTAATCAAAACTTCTCCTCTTTGCCCAGTTGAAGGTAGTTTTCTAAACCCATAGGCAGATGGAGGGGCAGAGGTGGTGGTGTGGTGTGGCCACATCCTCATGACTTTGTGTTGCTATCTTCTAGGGTGATCCTAAAAAGAAGACTGCTGACATTAGGGAGAAAATGCTCTGGGAATTGGTATTCCTATCCCTGCTGTTTATGTGGAAACAGTGGAGGTTGGGATCTTCAGCCTTCAGAGCCATAGGTTGCAGAACCCTCTTTATGAAGGGGCAGGAGATGTCCCAGCTCCATTACCTGAGCAAATGTAAGGATATGACTGGTGGGCAGGGGGTGCATGGGGCAGCACTGGGGCCGTGGGGTGAGGGACAGCCTCTTCTCTGCTTCAACTGGCCTCAGGACTGGGCATATCCAAGAACATGGACTGAGTGAGGTGACCCTGTTGGGTGCAGCAGCATTAATGCCATCAATGTGCGCATGGCTGATTGCTGCTCGTTGGCACGTGGTGGGTGCTGAGAATGATGACTTTGCTACAAAGTCATTAACAAAGACATGAATCCATCCCTTCAACCAAATTGTACAGGAGGCAATCTAGCAGTGGCTATGAGTGATTGACCTGATCTCAAGGTTCTTGGGAAAGGAAAGGAACTTTGCTGCTCCCTAGCTCAAAAGCAGCCCCCTTTTCCTTGATGTGGAAACCTGTCCTCAGGCTTTGCCAGGGGGCACTTCAAGTAAGAGAGGACTTTCTATGGCAATTCCTGTGGGATCTGCTCTGCAGAGTCTGTGTTTCTGAGGCTGTTGCAACAAGGAAAGAATGAAGCATGCGTATAACCGCTTGTAGCGGGACAACTTGGAAGCACAACATGGCATTTTCAGGAAAACACAGCTGCATTGCCCCCTTCCTCCCACTTTCTCAGACTGGAGGTAACTCCCTCTCCACCCCCCTCACCTTCCTCCCCCAGGGCGAACACAGACACACACAGATGCCCCTGGTTGTCTGCAATCAGACTTCCTATCTGCAAAGCTGTTCAGACAGCATTTGCTATACGAAGCATCAGCAAAGGCTGAAGTCCTCGAGCTGATTTTATCAGCACTTGTCTCCATGTGTCACATCAGAAAGTGTTTTTTGTTGGTCCCTCACACCACACTGAGGGAAGTCAGCTCCTAATATGCAGTTTAAAAATAAAATAAAATAAAAAATTGGTGATAAATCTATGTAATATTATCTAAGCACTGCTTCACATGGAGTCTGTATTTCTGAGGCTATTGCAGCAGGGTAAGAATGAAGCGTGCACAGAATTACTCGTAGCAGGATAATTTGGAAACACAACATGGCACTTCCAGGAAAAAGAGATTCATCTCAGTGCAGCACAGTGCTCTGCTGGCTGCCTGCAGCAGGTTGATCTGATTACAGCACAAATTCTTCTGTCCTCATTTCAGGGCTGCGAGTATCTCACACTTTCGCACTCATGCTTCAGTCTGAAACCTCTGTACTCAAGTGGAAAGTCCTACAGTTACAGGTATTTTTTTTTTTCTTTTTCTGTTTTTCTTTTTCAACAAAGAAAATTGGAGCGGATCTGGGCTGTTCAGATTTTGGTTTGCATTCTGCTCTCATTCCTACTCCCACAGCTGGCTTGGGCAGCGCAGCCCCACAGTGCAGTGCCATTCCCAGTGCTGGAGGTGTGGGCACAGCAGTGGTCCCACCGCCCACACCAGGGCTGAGCTGGGAGCTGGAACCCTGCCTGGAGCAGCTCTCTCCTTCTGCACCACCTGCTGCCCCAGTGCTGCTGTCTTCCCTGACACAGGTCTGCGGTAAGCCCAGTTTGACACTGACTCACCCTCAGTACTTTGATTTACTTTTCCCTTTTGATTTGCTTTAAGAAATTTCAGGTTAAGGTCCACCCAATGTGGATCTCATCCATCGCTGCCAAACTGCCCCTGGGCTGTGCTGTCGAGCTCCTCCTGAGCACAGGTGAATGCTATCCCATTGCTCCTCTGACAAAATATGGCTTAAAAGCCCCAGTGAATGAAGTTAGCTAAGTTTTAGCAGGTGGCTGCATTGAAATTTCAGTTCTGAGCCTCAGCACTCTTGAGGACAAAGCCACATCCAGGCAGCCCACTTGCATGTCACATTGTGTCCCCAGCCTCCAGCAGTGATGTCCCGCCATTGTGATTCAGGCAAAGAGCAGCATGGATGCCACATGGGCAGCATGAGATTATTATTCCTTTAGTGGCAATATAAATTGCTGTTAGGAAAAAAAAAAACAAAAAACAAAAACAAAAGGAAACCCAAACAGATCTGCTGCACTTCCTCTTACTGCCGAGTGCTGTTTTAAAATAAAAGATATTCTTGGAGAAATCAGGTAAAGGAAGCAATCCGGGCCCAGCAGTGATCCTGGGGAGCACCGGGAGCTGCCCACGCTGAACCTTTGCCTGCTCTGGTGGCAGCAACTTCATGCAGCTGCTGTTGAGCCTCCTGCATGCACTCGTGTGGAGGATAGGAGCACTCGGAGGGCTGCTGTGCCAAGAGCCAGAGCTTCCCAGTCCCCCTCCCTGCATGAGCTGAGCCCAGGGAAAAAGCGTGGGAGGGCAACACCCCCACAGGAGACCCTAAAATCTCATTAATGCTTGTTCTAGATCACAAAGAGAGAGCGTAAAAGCAGCCTTACCTCTTCAGGCAGTGACCCAGCTGGCTCAGCGCTGCAGGCAGGAGGAAGTGCGCCGGCTGCAGCACCGCACCAGCCTTGTTTACACCAGCGTGGCAACCTGCGTGACATCACGGCCTGCCCAAAGGTGATGCTTTGATGTGTGCCTGTGGTGTGTGGCTCTGCTTTGGGGGATTCAACTGCTGGGTTCCTAGCCCTGCAGAGCCGAGTCCTGGATGGGTGTATGCGATGTTGTCCCAAAATGGGTTTCATGTGCCCTCATCTTTGGGGTTTTGGCTCCAGGGTGGCTTGGATCCTCATGATGCTGCAGAATGTCCTGAGCAGAGCAATGCTGCCACTGCCTCCCCTCCAAGTACTCCAGCACAGTGCTGAGCTGACCATGGACATGACCCCAAGGTTCCTGCAATCAGCTCTGCCTCCCACCCAAGGGGCTCAGTCACAGCCCATGGCTGCTCCATCTCACCCACTCCTGCCCCCAGCAGAGCCCAAATTCCCAATAGCTTTTTATAGAGCTCTCTTGAGCCTTGCTTGATGTTTCTCTTGCTCTTAATAAGCAGACTGCTCAGACTAGAGGCACTGAAGCTGCTGCCAGAAATGTTGAGTGGTTGCACTACTTAAAGTGTTTCCAGCAGTGGGGTGAAATCTCACTTCACCTTTAATCTGGGGGGTTAAATGGGGCTCAGCCCTCTGGTTCTCCAATCCATTGAATTTTAAGAGTGTGCAGAGGAACACTGCTGTGCCCATGCCCTGATGGGGGACAGTGGGCATGAAAGGATGCAAAACTAATGGCTCTAATTCAGGTGATTATGGCCCACAGTGAACAGCCTTAAAATGCCCTGCTGTGCTTTATGGGCTGCCCTGCTTCCATCAATTGTCAAAGGAGCTTGCTAGAAGTCAGAAGATTGTCAGATGTTTATTTTAAAATCATTTACAGGGGCTTGATGAAAAGCAATACTGAGCTGTTGGCCAATACTGCAGCGTTTATCAGTGCATCCTGTTTAGCTGGTTTGTAAGCTGTTGTAGCAGCTGGAATTCATCCAGTCGCAGTTGCCTGTCCTGTGTGGGCACCACTCAGTGCTGCAGCTCAGCAAGGCAGAGCCTGACAGGGGAAAGAACCTCAGGAGCAATGATGGACCTGAGCAACATTTGGGAAACAACCTTTGTCCCCCCGGCAGGTGGAATATCTGCATGAGCCTCCTTCTGCAGCCCTTTCAGCCTCACTCAGCTCATAAACTTGACCAATTGGAGCCAAAGCCATGCTCTTTGGGCAAAGGAGAGATGAAGTTGACCAGAGCACGTGTTGGTACATGGAACACATTGCCCACCTCGAAGTGAGCTCTAATAAAAGGAAAAATTGTAGAAGTGCACTGCGTATGTGTGAACAGCTCTTCTTGCACACCAGGCTTGGAACAGCTCAGCAATTTGCACACAAACGGCTCTATGTTCAGTGCAGGTGGTTGTACATAAAGCACAGCAACAGCACGGCAGTTCTAACAGCTCCAGCCACGGCACCTGCAGATCTGCTCTGCTGAAGTTCTTCACGCTGATGCTGACCCAGCTGTAAAGTGGGGATGCTTTCAGCTGTCCCAAACAGAAGGATGTTTGTTGTCTGGGCTTTTGTAAGAGCTGGCTGAAGTAATACAGTCAAAACCCTCTCGGGTGATCACTCCAATTCCGTGCTGCCATTCCTAAGGGAGCTCAGTGCTAGGACAGGGCAGTGGTGTGAATCTGGGGAATAGAGATGTGCTGCGTGTCAGTTTCCTATGTGTGTTATCATGCAGGCAGGGAGTGAGGAAGAGGTTTTTTGCTGATAAAACTAAATATACTCTAGGGATTTTGTAGACAGTTATACTGGTTACAGAGGTGCTTTCCCCATAGATTCGCCCTAATTATATAGGTAACACTTCAGTTTGCATACCATGCTGGAAATTGTTCCTGTTCTGGTTTGGCTCATCAGAAACTTTTGCTACCAGGATGACCTGTAGGAAAGGAGAGCTGTGCTCCTGCAAAACGCCACGAGCAGTGATGTGGGAGTTGGAACCCAGGGCAGGACACACACAGTGCAGGGAGATCTGCAGCACCCCTCACCTTGCTGTCCTCTGCCTCAGCAGTGAGAAGGATCCCCTGGGCTCTGCCTGGGGTTGGGAAGCTGTGGGGGTTCAGTTATTATTACTATAATAATAATAATATTCAATGTGTTAAATAAAAATTATATATAAGGTTTTAATATCTATTTATTACATATGATACGTGCAGCACGTAGCAGGTAGCACACATATGTTATATGTCACATAATTATATTTATGTGTGCATCATCCTTACATGTTATAATCATTTATTTATAGGAGTGCAACCAGGAAGCGAAAAGCAGATGTGGACGTTGAAGGACATGAATGCGTTATTTATTCGAAACCCCTTTCCATCAGATAACAGAAAGAGGAACGCTGACAAGCATTTCAAAATGTGCTGCTTCCAGCTCCCCCCCTCCCATGATGGGAATCGTTCCTGCCTTGGAGGGCTACAATTGAAACAGCCATAGGGGAAAGAGGTGTCCTGGGAGAAATAATTTTGGAGTACCTGGTGGTATTTTTGTGTTTTGGAGTTGTGAACCCTTGCCAGCACACCTCAGGCTTCATGCACCCCAGCTGAGTCCCTGGACCCCCAGAACTGGGTGGCACTGGGATTTTCCCCCAAGAAAATGCTGCTGCCAAAGCAGCCACAGGCAGTCATCCAGTGGAGTGGTTGTTTTCTCACTTTTGCTGTTTGCTTCTAAAATTCTCTTATTTCAGCAGAAACTAGGAAGGAGGAAACGTCTCTTACACTGTAGCAATCCACAGCCTCTGAGGAGCATTTTCCATGCCACTAAAAATAGGTTTATCCATTGCCCGGGCTGAAACTTCTTTGCTGTCCTTCCCAGTTCCAAATCCCCCAACACGGTACCTCTGGCTTTTTGGAGAGAATGAAAGAAAAGGAGGGAAGGGCCAGGAGGGAATGCTTTCTTATTTGTCATAGCATGATGGTTTTAATTGCTTTGCCTGCTTTGTCCAAGAGGATTGCAAATGTTCTGCTTCTAAGGGTGTCAGTAGCTGTAAGTAACCCGTGCTCTACAGCAGCTCCAGCACTCCTGTGTGTGTTTCCTTACCTGCCCACATCCTGAATGCATCCCAGCATGCCTTTGGGAGCACTGTGCTTGTTTCCAGCAGTGCTCCTGCAGGACCCAACTCAGTGTAAATGTCACACGAATGACAGAGTTTGCAGAGCTCTGTGTGAGGGTTCAGCTCTTCATGCACTGCTGCAAGGAATGGAATCATAGAATCACCGAAGTTGGAAAAGACCTGCAAGGTCACGCAGTCCAAGGAGGTTTTTCCCATCTCCCAGTACCAGATCATTGTATGAAAGGAGCTAGGTCAGCTCTGCAGCAATCACCTGCCAGCTATGGCAACTCCTACATGACTAACCACCTACTATTGGCAAGCCAATTAGAAGAAGAGTGCTAATGAAAGCCACGATCCTGGCATGTAGCAGTTCGCCCTCAGGATGTTGCCATTGAGAACCTACATGAATACAGTAGCTGGCTTTCAGAAAAGGAGGCTTTCAACCTGTGCAGGACCACTGGGGCATCCCCCACAGCTCATGCTACTGCTCGAGGCAGCAGGTTTTGTAGCTTTGAAGAGCCTGGCTCTGCTGTGGAAAGTTCATGAAACCAGTGTGGGAAGATCCATGGTTCTGAGTTCATCTATTTGCATCTTTGCATTGCTTCCTCTCTGCAAAACAGGCCAGAGGAGTTCCCTCCCACCTGTTTTGTGATGCTGCCTATAGGCACTGGAGCACACAGCATGCTTTTGGCATGCACAGAAAGGCAGAGGAGCAGGCACTGAGAAGACTGGAAGGAAAACAACGATGCTTCAGCAGCCACTGGTGTGCCGATGTCCTGAATGCTGTCCGTGATGCTGTGGGCTGTGAAGTGAAAGGCAAGCGTTTTCATGTGAACTGGAACACAAAAACAGTGCTTTAATTCTATGGGGGGATTCCTGAGGCTGGAAAATACCCTTCCAGCAGTCATGAGCCCCTCCACTCCTGTACTTCATCGTGCTTCCCCTTTCACTTCAGCTGGGCAGACAGCAGCAAATGTTTCAGCAGAGATCTTGAATAAATTGAAAAACAGGAATCAGTTGACAAGACTGAGGTCAGGCTGCTAACGTCCACAAATGAGGTTGGTACGCAAATCAAACTGTGGGACAGCAAATGTCAAAGCAAGTCAGCTAAACTGACATATTGAAGTACTGGAAGAGGCATGGCACTAATGCTAATCCCATACAAGATCCGTTCCTACATCCTGCCCTAAACCAAAGCCACCTGCAGTTGAAAGAGGATGAAATTCTTTGTAACTTCACTGGTTGTCCTTCAGAGTCATATTCAGGCATATAGAGAAGGGTCTGAGGCCCAAGGAGCCACTGATGCTGCTGCTGACCGACACGGCCAAGAAGAATGTAGACTGGAAAGCGCTACCCAAGGCCCAGACAGGAAAGGGTTGATAGGGATGCAGGGGAGGGTACAGCTACACGAAGAGGGAGAAGTAGGGCGACGGAAACACTTTGTGGGACCACACTGCATTACAATTAGGTTATTTCCCAAGGGAGGTCTGCATTGCAGCCATTGTGCAGAGCTGCCACCGTTCTGGTAGACTCGTGCAGTTCAAGGCTGGTAGGGGGATCTGTCAGACAAACGAAGTGCCTTATGGACATGAACACTTACCTAGGCACGTGCCTAGCTGTCAGGTTGTAAACCTCTTCAGAGAAAAAAAAACAAGTTTGATGACATCAGCAACTACCCACAAAGCCACTGATAGTGAAGTCATGCTCCAGCTCTGCTTGGGGGAGCTGCTGGCTGGTAGAGGGCCCCTAGTGCTCCTCTTTTACTTATAAGGACCTAGGTAAGCTGTTATTCTTGCAGCATGTAACAAGATGCCAAACTGCTGAACTGCTTGGACTCCACCAAAGCTGAGTACTGCTAGTTATCAGTGCCAAGGCTGCTCCTTCCTGTGGGTATGGAGGGCTCCATCTCAAGTCCTGCAGAACAGCAAGCTCCCGGCAAACAGGCAGAGGAGATCTGGGGAGGGGATTGGAAAGGAGCTGTGATGTCCCACAAAGAGGTGGATTTGGGCTTCTGAAATCAGTGGGAGGGCAGCAGCCAAGGGAATGCATGTCAGTGCTGGGGCTGCTTCCCAGCCTGGCGAGTGCTGTCCTTTGCTCACATCTCATGGGGACTGTTAGCTCCATCTGTGTGCTGGAAGCAATGAGTAAGCCTGTACGGTTATGGGCAGTTTCCTTTGGATAGAGGAGTCAAGATTTCCTTGGCAATGGCAGTGCATTGGCCCTGTTGATTTGTTTCAGTCACAACTTCTCCTTTTGATGGTTTCTCCAGTATCTCTGTATTTAGGTCGTCTCCTTCTCCCCTCCCGCCCCTATTTTCTTGCTTAGTTTTGTCTTTCACTCACCAGACGCAGTTTTTCTGTGACAATTGAAGAGGAAATACAACACAGTATCTTAATTATGTCTACAGCTTTCTGCAGTTGTGCCATGTTTAAAGCAAACAAAGAGCACCCTTCAAACTCTGGGATGCCACGACTCAGCTACATCTGTTTTTCTTACTTTTTATCACCGTTTTCTACCTTTTAAGTTTCTCCTTTTTTTTTTTTTTTTAAATTTTCTACCCTTAACATGGATTATACCAAACCACCAGTTCCCTATACTGTACTGCTGAAGTGCTGGCTTGCTGCTTAATTCTAGCAAAGAAATCAGCTCTGCTCGAAGTGCATCTGAGCTGTGTGTGCAAACACTAAGGGCATTAATGACAAACACCTCTCGCAGATGACTTCCCACGCACACTGCACGTTTAGCTAACACTAAGAAGCCAGATCACACCATTCTACACCTCCTGAGGAACCAAGCATCTCTCATGCTTCTGCCTGCCTTATAAAATTCAGGTTTTGTTGCTTTCAAATGAAGTCCTTTAAGAATACTTGGGAGATTTGGCAGAAAACCTTTGAGATTATAGAATCATAGAATCATAGAAAGGCCTGGGTTGAAAAGGACCACAATGATCACCTAGTTTCAACCTCCCTGCCACAGGCAGGGTCACCAACCACCAGAGCAGGCTGCCCAGAGCCACATCCAGCCTGGAGATTGGGATAATGCCTTTTCATCTAAACCTGTTGGGTGGGCTCCACATGTAGGACATCCCAAGAATTAGTTAAAGAGAGAAAGCATTCAGGAAGCCAGGCTGAGAGAATGCTTTGTTTCTCCTCCACTCTGAACTCAGTGGGAGATGCCTTTTGGTCACAGGGCATGGCATAGAGCCCTGTAATTCCAAGCAGCACAGCAGCCCTCCTGCACCCTGGGCAGCAATGCAGAGCAAAGAGCAGCCGTGGGCTCCGGCTGTGAACCAGCTTTGCATGCAGCTGTTGCAATTTCTCCTTTCAGGCCAGACTATCAGGCTGTGTCTGGCTGTGGGTTTTGGTTTGCTTGTCTGCTTGGTTTGCTGAGCCGTATTGAAGCCCTCTGGGGTGTGTTTTTCTGTTTGCTCTTTGTAAGCAGAATGCAAACGTTTCCCAGACCTGCAGGCAGTTCTCAGGTTCCTCTTCCACACCGACGTCACCCCCATCCCTACTTCTCAACATCTTTGCACATAGATAAAAACAAGTTTCGCCACCGTAGATGATAAAACTGATTGCCTTGGGGAGCTGCCTCTCACGTACTCACAGAGCAACCGTCCTTTCTTGAGAACGATGAGGCAGTTTTTTGTTTTTAAATAAAAAAAACCCTGGTTTGTGGTCAAGGCATGCACGGTGATGTGAGAACTTTGCTCAGCAGAACAAAGGTGTCAGGATGCAAAGATATCAGAGGGATTCTTATTTCTCCCTTTCTGACTGGGAGGAGAACTAACAGCTGGAAGAAGTGCTGTACAGCCTGTATCAGGGATTTCAAGTTAGCTCTATTAGTGTCTATTTATTAGATTGCCACGGAGCAGAAGGCATCATGCTTCATCAGAGCAGTGTCCTGCCTTCTGTCAGCAGCCTCAGCAGATGCTTCAGAGGAAGGAAAGAGATGCCCTCCCTGGAGTGCGCGGCTGTAATGCAATATGTGTCAGAGCAGCAGCCAAATTCCAGAGAGAGAATGAGAGGGGTATGGCCAGGGCTGGGGAGGGCTTCACCGCTCTGACAGCAGCTGTGGGTAACCTATGTGTGTTCAGACAGCTCTGGCAGGTAGGAAGTGATGTGTGCTGAAAAGGATGAGCAAATCCTGAGCAGTGAACAGAGCAGTTTGCAGGAGGATAGAGGGATGGTGAGCTTGAGTAGTCTGGCACTGAGATGGTGTTGGGCACAGCCAAGTCTGCTTTGAGCTGCAGAGCAGGGAGAGTCAGGACTGACTTCACACACAGTCCAGCCAAACCTGCAAGCAGGAAATGTTTGCTATTTGCTGGCAATGTGGTTTCTTGTTAAAACTGGCAAAAGTAATTAAACTTATTCTCCTGAGGAGTGAATGGGTGATGGCAGAAAATACATTATTTTTTCTTCCTGAAACATAAATTAAAGCCAGAGAAGCTCTGCAGCTGAGAGAAGTCATTGTTTTTCTGTCCTCTATGCCAAAAGATGGAGGGAGGGCATTCCACCGCTGTGCTGTTTAAATGGGAGCCCTTTCCCATAAAGATCTGAACTCATCTCCTCCCGCAGCCAACAGCCTCTACTGTTACAGCTATATTTTGAAAATTACATGTTTAAGTCTCGGCTGCCCTTCATCTCACAGCTACTTTTGCAAGTACAGCTATATATAACTTCCTTCTGAAACTGGTCCAAGGTGTACGTGGCTGTTTTCCGCCCATGTGTGTTGGGGCTACAGCCAGCATATCAGTCTGTCCTTGCACAGCAGCACTGCTATGCCTGGTGCTGGGAGAGTGAAGCACGCTCCATTCATTGCAGCTCATGGGATTCTCCTCTGGCCCCAGAGATGAAGGCTCCTCGGGAGAGCAAAGCAAGATGCTCAGAGGAAAAGCTGAGCCCACGATGCAACCTTTTCCTCCTTTGTTTGACTCAGTGTATCTTGAACTCTTGGCAGCACAACTGGAAGAGCTGAGAAAGGAAGGGTGGAGAAGGCACCCTTCCTTTTTAAGTGAATAAGTGACAGGCGTGGTACTGAGGGCAGTCTCCCTTGAGGCATGGGTGGGAGCCCACCTCGAATGCCAGCTCCGATGGCGTTGCAGACAATGGGCACCACCACAGCTGCCAGGCTCATGGCTTCCATTTGTTTAGCCTAAGCATCTCTGCAGCTGTGTTCTGAGTGGAGCCCGATCCTGTCAGGATGTTTGCTGGGAGCATGGGGACTGGGCCACCTAAGTTCCCCATTAGGTGTGAAGGAGCTCTTTCCAGGTGGTCTGAGGCAGGAGTTGCCCCGAGCAGGGCCAGCTCAGGGCCTGTGCACAACTCCATGGACCCAGGTGGGAGCACAAAGTGCCTGCAGCTCTTCGGTACATCCATGGCAACGCTGGCTGTATATGGCTGCAGTTTTGGTACCTTTGTTCGATCAAAACCACTTCTAAGAAGCCCAGGTCCTTATTTCAAGCTCATTTTGGCTGCTTGGTCATGAAGTTGCTGATGGAAAGCTGATCACTGTTGAAGGCAATTGAGAGATTTCCTCATGCAGGTCACCAAACTGAGCTTTAAGAACAACACAAATTTCTCTCAGCTTGTTTCTCATTAAAAGAGTAAATCTGGGCAAAAGATTGCTAACACTAGAACACCAACAAAGCAGCTGCATGAACACAGGTTTACCTGGTCCGAATTCACTGAGCTTTCACATTTGTTCTCAACATCCTTGCTTTGGATTAACGTGCTTGGGAGGCCTCTGTCCTCTTGTATAAACTTGTCCTGCACTCCCCACTGCCTTTATTAGACCGAGGTGTGACTGCCCCAGCTGGGACTCACACCAGCCCTGGATGATCCCACGGAGCACAGCACGGTGCAGCTGCCGCAGCACACATTGCACTCAGAGCTCAGCTCCTGCACAACCAGCAGTGTGGCTGTAATGCTGCAGCTCTGTGCTGCGCTGCCTCAATATATTTATCGCAGTGCTGCAGGCAGCTTTACAGCCCACACTGTTTCATGCAGCTGTGACTGTTACTAGCTCTTCAGACAGCAGGTTGGGACCCTCCTGAGGTGTGAGATGAAGTACACTCGTTTGTGTATTTATGTAACATCCCTGATGAATTGTTTGAACACCCATTGACCTTTAAGGGCTCAGCATTAGGCAGGACAGCGCTATCAGCTCTGTTCTGCACACAAAGGGTGCAAGAAACACAAAGTACCGAGACAAAAGGCTTCTGATCTCTCATGTTCTTGGTCTCCTTACCCACGCAGCCTTTCCCATCGGTGTTTATGCAGCTCTGCCTCTGCAGCTGCCTGCCCGAGTGAGAGAACCCCACGCGCAGAGGCTCACTGCTCTGCAGTTTTGCTGATGGATGCAGCTGTGCCACACCAGCATATCGCCACACAGCCCTGCAAAAAGGTCTTCACAGATTTTAGGGCCTTTCACCCTTCATAAAACCAGAATGAGTCCAGCATACCATGGCAGTCTCAAATCACTTCCAAAACAGCAGCTGGTTCTCTATCTATTCAGTCTCTATAGAAAGTCAGCTGGCACGCAATTGGGATGCACACATTGCATTGCAGGACAGGGAGACCTCCTCATTCCTGTGCTTGTTGTCCCAAACCTAACAGTCACTAGGGCTGGATTCCGTGCTGTGCCATCCTTCCTTTGCTCCTGCTAGGGCTTTTTTTCTAAGCAGTCCTAGAAAGAGTCTGAGAAGGGCTACAGATGAGGTGGATCAAAGCTTTGTGCCAAGCACTGCTAGAGGATTGGGGAGCTGCTCAGATGCCAGCCCTGGCACAGCTCGAGTTGGCCAGGAAGAAGCAGGGACCTCCTCACACCAGCACCACAGCTTTGTCAGAAGCTGCTCAGGGCTTGGCTCTTGCTGCTGCCAAAGCTGTGGTTGATGGCTCCTGCAGTGGAAATCCACGTTCCTCTCAGCCTCCCCCTGCTTTTGCAGGGCCTCCTCACTACGTCAGCCATGCAGTGGGCATAGTGTACAACAGCAGGCAGCAGAGCTGGACTGTGAGAGGTGAAGATTGTCATCAAAAACTGTCAGCAGGTGTGTCCTGTCTCTGTGCTCAGAGGAAGCCAGGGAGACTTGCTGAGGGTCAGCCTCACATTTACAAGGCCACAGTCTCTCATTGTGGTCAACAGTTACGGTGGTGGTGAGGAGAACGAAGAGGCATCTACTGTGCTAACAATGTTGGTTTACTGGAAAGGGAAGAAGGGTTTTTAGGGGCCTGCCAGAAGGAAGCTTGATGGAACAGTGACTCAATCTCTTGTATAAAAGTCTGAGAGGCTTCATAGCAGTGACATTTGACAGCAGGTGCATCCAATTACAAAATCACTATGCTAATTATTATGCTATCCCATAATAGCCCTGAGCAGCCTCACCTGGGCTCCCCACACTTGCCCATGGCTCAGGCCAAGGCTCTCAGCTCCTTCTTGCCCTTAGTGCAGTCATGCTCATCTTCAGCATCACCTCTGGTCACACCACTAGCATAGACATCAGCTATGCAGTGCAGGTACCTTGCTCTGGGGAGAGTCCTTTAAGAGTCTGTAGGGGTCCTGTTGGGGCCCAAAGGAGCACTCTGTGCTTGATTAACGATCAAGACCATCATCCTTTAGAAAAATAACGTAGAGTTGGTAATTTTCACTGCTTCAGGCATACAGCAGAGCTTTGGGCTCCTTTAGTTACCAAGGAGAAATGGGCACGGATATGGTATGATTGTTTTAGTTGCCTGTTCTTGGAGATAACCTTTGCCATTTTGTCTGTTTTTCTCTGAGAACTAAAGGGAAACCCTAAATGCTAACTAGCATCTAAGATTATGTAAGTTGTGTCACGTGCTCTGTTTAGAGCTAATGAAAGGTTGAGATCAGAATCGCCTACAGAGTTTAGGCAGCAGAAATACAAGAGACTGCAGGATCTTGTTTTGCAATTTAAGGTCCTAATTTCCACTTAAGTGAGCTGTTAAAAGCCTTTTGATCCTATCCTGGTGTACCTGGGCTGAGAGTCAGAGCAGGATCTGAGCACTGTACTCCTTCAATGCTGTGCCTTTAGAACAGCTGTGCAACTGCTGTTCTTCCTTACATCTATGATGCTGCTGCTGATAGGCTTCTTTCCCTGCCAACATCTGACCCACTTCTTGCTCTAAGGCAAACATGGCTGTGGAGTTCATTTCAGCTTCATACGTTTGTATTTAGAGGGTTAATTATAATTACGACTTATTATCTTCTGGGGCCCGCTTGCTATTTTAAGATTATTTTTCAGCTTCAAGCCCAGGCTAAATGAACTTTCCCTTGCTGCACACGTGTGTTCAGAACAGGAAGGAACTTGACTTTGTCAAAATTTATTTCCCTTTTAACCTAATTATGTGACTATTTGTAACAATGAGCTTCAGTTCCATTTCAGATACTAAAGCATCTTCTGTAGGCAATTATTTGCCTCAGGCTACAGCGTCTACTACTGAAATTCAGTGAAATGAAAGAATTTGTACGTACAGCATTCAACATGGGTTACTGAAGTCTGTTCCTGTCTTGAACTGCTTGAGCAGAAGACGTGGAGCTGGAAATAAGATGTGTGTGGGACTACACACCAAGACTGCCAGTTTTCCCCATGCTTCTTGCTCTGAGCAGCTGCAGTTGTTAAAGACAATGCCAAACTCCCCCAGCTGCAGGCCCAGTGTGGTGATGCCATTCAGAAAATGGTGGCCAAAGTGGGCTGGGGGGTGGTGGGAATGGTGGAAATGGTGGCAGTGGTGCTCCCAGCAGCAGGGGAGGGGCCACTGCTTGCTCTGTGTGCACCCAGGTGCTGCTCTGAGACCATTCGCCTTCAGCTGCTGCTCACAGAGCTCTGTTGGAGCGGAAGGTCTCCTGCGGCCATCTCAGCAGCCCCATTGTGGCAGAGGGGAAGCAGTGGGTGTCTGCAGATGGGGCTGCCTGTGGTGAGGGCTCACCCCCACCAGCAGCCCCTGTGCCTCAGCGACGGTTTCTGAAGGAAGCAGTCTGTTAACTGAACCCACGGACACTTCTTGTTTTTGTCAGCCCACGCAGTATAACAGCCCTGTACGCTGATGCTGCCTTCCATGTAGCTCTCCTGGCAACAAAGATGTCCTCCTTTCCACCTTCCTCCTCTTGCTCTTCACTGCCTCCCCCATATCTTCCCTTTCCCAGTCCTCAAACCCCACCATCTCTTCTCATTTCTTTCCTTCTAACCAGTCCTCCTGTCTTCTTGCCCCCTTTGGTGCTGCAGACCTCCCCTTACAGGCAGAACCCCTTTATCTTTACATCGCCCACTTGTTTCCAGTCCTGTTTCTGCAATGCTGGCTCTCATTTTGTTCGTTTTCTGTTTCGTTTCCTTTACCTCTCTTCTACATTTTCTTTTTGTCTCTGAAAGCTTTCATTGTTCTCTAGAGAAGTCTTTATCCCTCACAACAACCTCCAATTTCAGGCCTACACTTTCCACCTGAGACCACCTTTTCCATCCAGCTCTTCTTTCATTCTTTCTCCCTCCAATCTTTCTCCCGCTCTTGATATAGAATTAAAATGCTTTTTCCCAGGTGCCAGTCGTATCTTGAACAGCAAATACTGTCCGCCCTTAATTGCTCAGGACTGTGCTTAATTAGAAAAGGAAAAAGCCTATGCTATGACAGTGATGTTAGGAGGTCCAAGCAAACCGCTGGTACTTTCAATTTGGAATGACGTAATGACTTTCTAAGAGGTGCGAAAGCTGGAGGGGCAGAAAGAACTTTGTTCTTGCAAACCTCAAAGAATAAATCATTTGCTTTGGGTTTACATTTTAACAGATGGTTCTTCTCTCAGTTATAACCACTTCTGTGTGTGCTTGGGAGCTGAGTTCCACATCAGCTTTCATGTGAAGCCAGGGGTCTTTCAGATTGCCCCTTCTCTTAATATTTCTGATCAACTCTCTTCAATTATGAAGACATGAGAAGTTCAGCCTTCTTAAGTAATAATCACTCTGTCCATCTTGTTGCAATAAGCACTGAAAAACTCTCCTAGAATGGCCAAGTTTCCTTTTTGGGACAATGATGCTCTGGTTCAGGGGATTAATAAGGAAAATCATCAACAAGTGCCTTCTGTACCTTTTTCAAGAGCCTCACTCTAATTCCCAGCATCTATAGGTGTGCAATTGAGTCTCTGCCACCTGTAGTGGCAATGCTAACTTATGGCCTGAAGCAGTGATGGAGCAGCTGGTGGGAAGGCAGGGCCAACCCAGGGGAGCTCAGGTGCATGCAATGCACTGAGTGATGGAAGGGATGGAGCCAGGATCCACCCCTGCACAGCCTTCATTTAAGGGTTGGCAGTGGAGGTGAGGGTATCTCTTGTTGGAGATCCCTGCCTACCTGAGCCCTTCCAAAGGTAAGCAGCTCTTTTCCTTCATTTCTGCATCTGTGGCTGCTGCATTTGGGCTCATTCTCATTTGCTTTAGCCAAAGACTTTGCCACCCTGCTATTATCATCCCATTCTAGCATTACACCACCATAATAACTAAGGGTATTACTGTCAAAGAATGACTCTGAACTTCAGGGAGACTGCTGGAGGGCAGGTGCAGCTGGAGCATTGCTCCTAGATCTGCTTGAAGATCTGGAAAACAGTGACTTCCCAGCTGTGGGGCTGCTCAAGTCAGAGCTTTCTCTCATTTTCCTTCCTGCACACACGATGGCAGTATGTGCCTTATACAACACTCACAGTATTCAATTTTAAAAACAGTGAAAACTTCTAATCCTTCTTCTGTATGGTGGCTTGCAAGAAATGAAAACTATTTCTTCCCCTGTGCTTAAAATCTCATCTTCCTTTCCTCTATAAAAATGCAATTCATTCTTAGCTCAAGGTGATGCAATGGGAAAAACCATTTGGGGCTTTAGAGCAGCAAATATTTTTTCAAACGGATGTGTCAAGGGAGGGACAAAAGCAGCTCAGAGGGAAAGCACCATCAGGAGCAGCTGTAGGGAAATAAATCCTGGCTGTGGGTATCGTTAGGATTTGAAGTGCCTCACATTGGCCTGGAGAAGAAGATTTCAGATGAGCTGAGTTTTTTTTCTGAAGGCCCCTTAATGGTTGTTTTTCCTTATTTCCTCTACTCACAGGGTCACATGGGTACCAGCAGTATTTTTCCTCCAAAAGCACCCTCAGCTTTCTGTCAGGAGATGAATTTGTGGAAGGAAACCCTCAGCCCCGCGTATTTTTTTTGTTTCTAATTGCATCTTCCTTCCGTGTCCACGGCTGCCCTCTGCTGCTGCTGCTCTCAGCAGGACCAGGATTCCAATGTCAATTAGCAGTTTTGGGTCCAGCCCTCACAGCTGGGCTTCTGGTTTTGTTGCCAATCTGTTGCCACGAGCTTGACCATTACCTTGGGCAGTTTCTCTGTATGACACAAGGGCAGAGTACAGCCCTGCTTCTCTAAGCAGCAGAGAAGAACTGGCCATGTGGATGCAATCATGTGTCACTGGGGAATGCTCTTCTTGTAAATAGGTCCCAATAAACCCAGGAGCATCTTTTACCACGCTCAGTGGTCAGACTTTTACAATGATTACCTTACAAAATAAAGCTTCTGAGAGATGTTTGCAGGAACAAAAGAATAGGAAATTGTTCATGTTCTGCTCTTCGTTTGGGAGAGGCAGCTGAAGGCCCAGAAATGCTGTGAATGGGTCTTAGCAAAGTGCTTTCAGCCTCATAGGGGTTAACTGGAGAAGCCTTATTCCAAATGGCAGTAAATGCAGGACTAGAAGTAATTCCCAGGTGTTTCCTGCAGGGTGTGTTGCTGTAGTGCCCTTGCAATGGGATGGGCAGGAGAGGAGATGGGGAGTGTGCATGTTCTGGGAATTCATGCAGAGTTGATGCTCCCACACGGCCTTGACTGACATCAGTGAAAGGGGAAAGTTTCAGGTCTCCTTGATGGGAGAGAATAATTGAATTTAATTGGAATTAGTCTTGTAATAAGCTTGCAGTAGAATAACAACCCAGTGAACTCCTGCTGGGAGCTGGTTCTTTAGGAATTACTGTGCAAGCAGTGATGGAGTGGCAATGGTCTGCCCTCTTGGGCCACGTTACATCATTGCATGTGGGGTCTCACAAGAAAAACTGGACCAGAAGTGTCTGCCCTGCAGGAGAGCTTCAGCATGTGATGGCTGAGGGATGCAAACAAGTGACTCACCGTGGTTTAACCTTTCTTCTGAGTTCATGCCTTAAGTTCCAGATTTTTCCTTCCCATCCGTCCTGCACCACTTCCCTCTTCTGCCTCGTTATCTTTTCTCTCCAGATAGGGCTCTCCTTGCCTTGTGCTTTGACAGGTTTATTTCTGCTCTACCACTCCTCCTTTGCCTGAGCTCACCTGGCACTTTCATATCTTTTTCCTGTTCTCCCCTTCTGTTATTTCTTCTAACCTCTATTTCTTTGGGGACATAGGAAGACTTCAAGCCCTCTCTCTTCAACCTTTTAATTTGATGGTAGCGTTCAAGACATCTGTCCAGCCTGTGTTAGCAGATGTCAGGCTTAGTTCTGACTCCTTAAGGCAGGGTAATGCATTTAACTGGGTAAAATCAAATTAGGTGGCTGAGAGGTAACTTGAGGAGATGCATTTTGGGAGCATGATTTGCCAGGCAGAATCTGGTTGGATTTCCAGGACTAAATTAATCTCCGAAGGTGGGATAAGACCGTAAGCAGGGCCCAGGAGCAGCTGACATCTCTGTGCCTGCAAAGCAACACGTACCTAGATGCTCGCTGCTAATGATCCTATTTTTTTCCAGGATCCTCCAACAGACAGTGGGCAGAGAAGCGTTGTGATGACTGTCCTCCCTGGCCCCATCTCATCAGTCCTGCAATGTGCACAAGGAGTTGTGCTGGTCTGCAGACCTCGTATGGTATCATTCAGTGACCACATCCCATAGTGCTGAGCATCGTGCCTTCGGAGTGGAGGTAAGGAGGCAGCTGCTGGATGTGGAGATGCCACTTTCAGACACATATGCTTTTAATGTTCACAAAGGCTGGAAGGAAAAGCTGTCCTATTGTCTTTTGAGCTGGAATAGTCTGCGTTATTGTTTGTCACATTGTCTAATGAGCTATTGCAGTCATGCCTTAGAGAACTGGGAGAGGGACACTGGAGAGCACTTATCCTAACCTCAGCTCTCACTTGAAATGAGCACCAGAGCCTCAAAGACAAATAGCGACACTGTCTAAATTCTTTATATTTTGGAGTAATTGCACCGTTGGTGCCTTAAGGATCTGCCCTGAATTCAAATCTGTTGGTGTTCTGGTGACATTTGATGTTCACAATGGGATGACTGGGCATCCGAAGTAAAAACCCAGCACACCTGGGCACTCAGACAAGCAATGTCTGGCTGCCTCCTTCCTGCTGCTAGATGGAGGTGTTGGCCATCAGAAGGGGGAATAACATGATGTTATCAGCACTCAGCCGCAGCAGTGCTTGTGTGTGAAGCCCTGTGCTAAGGGCAGGTCGGTGGTTTGGCTTCGTGTGTCCAAACTGCAGGTGTGCAGACTTGAGACTCGATGCCTTGTTGTTGTGTTGGTTTTTTGTTGTTGTTTGAGTGCTCAAAGCAGCGTCTGGGGGGCTTTTGTTGCTTCTTAAAGGAAAAGCTGTTGGTTGGTTGGAAAAACACCCTATAAAAACAGTTTCAATTTTGATTTATAAATAGAGCGTGCATGGAACAGGCATCTTGGCATGGCTTCTGAACTAGGGCTCCATTCTTCCAAGTCTGTGATAGCTCCAGGACAGCTCAGCAGAGCTTTCTAAAAGTGATTTTTCCCTTTGGCTTTGAGACACAGGGCTGTTAAGTTTTGTGTTTTGAGTCTGCTTCAGTCCTGCCTGCGGCACAGCTCGACCTGAGCAAAAGCAAGCAGAGGGGCTGTGGTCATTCAGAAGCAAGGTAAAGTGCGTAGGATGCTGTGCGAGGCCAGGAAGGTGCATGTCCTAAAAGGATGGGTTTCTCACTGGAGGAGGTTTTTTTTTGTAAATAGATCCATCTTAAACGTCCAGTTGATTCTGTGTGTTTGGCATCCAGTCTCTCGTAGTAGCAAGAAGGTATTTAAATCATGACCTTTTCCCCCTTTGCCAGCTTTCTCTGCTGTCCTGAGAGAGAGTTGCCATGGAAATCCAACTTTGCCAGGCTGTATGTACAGGATTAGGGCTTGGCTATGAGTTGAGAAACAAAGGGAGCTGGCTTGTCTTCCCCACCCTATACCCCCCCTGCAGAAAAGGCTTTTTATCCAAAGACACATCTTCAGCAGTGCTCTCTTATAATCAAAATTCCTTCCCTGATTTCCTGCTCGAGGCACAAAACTACAACATGAACCAATGCTCTGTTGCTATGGTGCTGGGAATAAATGGCCTTTTCTAGGATGGTCTCCAAAACGTGACTGGAGCTTGCTGGTTAACTCAGTAATTCAATCCCTGGATTATCAGCATCCCTTTGCATTTTGATTTATCCTGTTTTCCCATAGCTGAAATGTTTTTCGTGTGCAGATGAAGCTTCCTTCCTCACTTTTCATGTTCACATGAAAATGTGAAAGAGTAGCACCAATCAGAAACAAGCTGACTACCAGTGTGTTTGTCCCTGAGGAGCGGCAACCTGGCAATCTGTGACCACTCGAGGTCTGGAGCTATTGTGTGAAATGCTGTGGCTTCACCGCTGCAGTATTGGCTGGGGGGTGGAGGGTTTGAATTTCTTCTCCAAAAAGAGTGGTCAGATGCTGGAACGAGCTGCCCAGAGAGATGGTGGAGTCACTGTCCCTGGAGGGACCAAGAAACATTTAGATGTAGTACTAAGGGACATGGCTTATTGGGAAATATTGGCGACAGGTCGATGGTTGGACTGGATGATCTTGGAGTTCTCTTCCAACCTGGGGGATTCTATGATTCTAAGGCACTGTTTTCCTTAGCACTGTGACACAGCTGGGGCAGGAGGGCTCTTGGCATGGTGTGAGCTTGCAGCCCAACTGTGCTGCTCTATGCAGGGCAAGCTGTGACCTTGGGCTGCACAACCTGCCTGGATCCGACAAGCACCCCATGGCTCTGGCTTGGTGTTACACAGCTGAGAGGTGCAGCTTTCATCAGCTCTGCTCAGGCCCTGGAGTCCCCTCCCAGCCCTCAGCCAAGCACGTTAGCAATTAGCCGGTTACATTCTTCCTGCAAGTGTCCTCTAACGTATCTCTGGAACTCTGTATTTGAAGCCATCCAGTGTAATGTCAGTGATAGACAGACACCAGACCCTGTCTCTGGTCTTTATCCACCGCAGTCACGCATAGCTATGGCAAAATGAATATATTTATATATGCTTAGTATGTTTTCATGAGAGGGCACAGTGAAATATGCTCTTTTGCTTTAAACTCTGCAAGAAAAGGAAGTAAACTTGACGCCTGATTCTTGCCCAGTGCCCTCAGGTTTTCTTGCTGTAGCAGCCAAGGGAGACCAAGCCAGTAAAAATATATCCTGTGCAAGGCATTGGTCTCCCCCCTCTCCAGCTGCAACTCTCTGCTCAACTTCAGCAGATGAAATTTCCCTCCTGGAGCAGTGGGACGCAGTGGTTTTTATGAGGAACTGCTTTAAATCTGTTATCCGTCTCCTCCAGGTGGGACATCCAGCAGAGGAGCAGGGGAAGGAGCAGCACTGACAGCAGTGGCTGCTGCTCACAGAGCCCTGTGATGCAGATTTCCTGTTTGAAGCACTGACACTGCTGTGGTGCTGCTTGCAGTCAGCAGATAGAGACTGCTTTGAATGGTGGCAGAGCAAAGCAGCACAACGTGAATCACTGTGGTTGCACAGCGACTGGGTCTTCTGTTGGCATCAACAGAGGTTGAGTTCTCCTGGTCCAGGAGGCATCCAGAGAGCACCTGGAAAGGGGACCCTGATAGCTCATTTCCCAAACAAACCCCTGGTTGGGGCTGAGCCTCTCTTGCTTTGGATTCTCCCTAGACACAGACAGGAAGACACAGACAGGGTCTGCTTCTGAGATCTCCCACGCTTAAAAAAAAAAAAAAAAAAAAAAAAGTAGTCATTCTGTGGAACCAAAGGGTAATTCTGGCTCTTGCTGTAAGCTACTCACACCACAAATATCTTTGCATTATCAGCGACTCATCCCATACATCTGCTGCCTAGGTTGTCTCATAGCATTTCCTTTTTTCTCGGATGTCTTTTTGTGCTGTGATATTCAGTGCGTACTTTCCCATAGCACTCCCTGGCCTGTGTCAGTGCTGCAGCATGTTTCCCCATTGGGAACAGACATTTAGCTCTGTGAAACCCCTGCCAGCTCCATTCTGCAGCCTGGGATCCCCTGCTCACAAAGCCCTTGCTGTCCTACACCTCTCCATGCAGAGTTTCTGCAGATGTTTCTTTATTTAAACCACGCTGTATGAAGGGAAGGAAAGGAGAGCCACAGAGGAAGGAGGTGTGTTTCATAGGATCACATTTATCCCGAGGTGGCTCTGATGCCAGGAAAACGCTCACATCGTTCATAATTTGTCTCATTTGTTCTTCCCTCCAGCTCCCCCCTCACAAAAACACCAACAGGAATTCCTTGCTTCCTCGCTTGCTAATTAAATCTCCTTGCCTGCAATAAACCACGAAGGTCTATCAATGAGGCAGTATGCGGTCGAATGATGGTTGGAACAGCTCAGCAGGAAATTTGGTAGGAAAATACGACTTCAGCAGCTTAGCAGGTTTATTTTTAGGGCTCGTGAGCTTGTTTAACTCACAGATGCGAACTGCCGGATCGCTATTGTTGTCGGATGGCTCTGGTCCTGCAGGGCTGTGATTCACTGCAATGGCTTTGGCAACAGGCAATGATTTTCTTCCCTCCCGCAGCCCAAGATGCATGATTGCATCTTGTTTGGAAAACTCCTTTCCAGCTTGCTCTGGTTAAAAACCCCTGTTTGCAATCAAAGAAAACCAAAAACCCCATTGGACTGCAGAACTGTTTGCAAAGCACCTGATGTGTGGAGGTTTGGTGCTTTGTGGGTGGACCTGGGCTGTGCTGTTGGCTCTCAGGGCTGCCCAGGTGTGAGCCAAGGACAGGAGGAAACAAGGGGCCGCGTTAGCTCAGTGCTGAGCCTGGGCCAGCAGCCCCTGCTGAGAGCTGGGATTTATGGGGGTTGGAGCACAGTGCTGCTCTGAGCTCAGGTGGGGCTGGCTGCCCCCCACCCCACACTTGGCAAGGGGATGCAAATCCTGAGGAAGGCTCAGATCTGTGTGCTGCTTGGGGAGATGCAGTCCTGATTTCAGAGCACAACCTTTCTCTGCTCCTCCAGCCCTGCTCCTCCCAAATCCTAACCCTCCTCTGCAGTGTAAGCAACTCCTAAAAATCACTGAATTTATTATGAGATACACAAGTGCGTATACACTAATGACCTTGAATGTTTTACTGCGCTGCCTTCTCACCTTTCTGCCTTCATAGTCCTTTAAAAAAACCTCGTGTGAAATCAGATCCCAGCTGACATGTATGGAGAGCAGCTCTCAGGCCACATCCCCCAGGGATGAGCAACCTTCTGGGCACGTCTTTGTGCTCTGGAGCAGTGTGGGGTGGTCTGTGCTTTGCAGAGCAGCAGTGGAGCTGTGCAGGGATGCATCACCCTGCAGACTATTGCTGTTAGTTGAATTATACCTGGTGCAATAAGAAGCTGACATAGTCAGCTTGCAGCACAACACTCCTGCTTATCACAGGGTTATCTTGGTTTAAGTGTTGGTGAATTGGGAACTGAAGTGTCTCTTATGGGGCTGTATTTGGGTAACTAAATGAGTTTTCTGTTTTGTTTATTTTGCCCTTAAGGGAATTAAGGGAATTTGCTCATGGTGAGTTTCAGTGTAGCAGCATATCCTTCAGCCTGTCACTAAAGGCTTGGATCACACCAAATCTGAGGCTCTGATGCTGGGTAAATCCACATGTGACTGAAAAGCTTTACACAGACAAAATGCCCAGTCCTGTGATTTCTGCATCCAGGTCTGGCTCATGGCCACGGTAGTCTCACACATACGAGGACTCCTCCTGAAAGTCAGGCAATTGTAAATGCATCCTGACACTGCTTTATCCAGATCCCTTTTTTCTTTGGCCTTGTAAGTGTACTCGAGCTGTCCTGCTGTGGCTGACAAGGATAAGGTGATAACTGTCCCTCCTAGCTGCAGGCCCACTGATAACTTTAAAGGATGCTTTTAACAGCACTCCTTATTTCTTTCCCAAGGACACGCTGCTGTATCAGCAGAAGGTGCTTTGATGGTACAAGAGCTGAAGTGCAAAACCAAACAGGTTGAGATAGCAAAGTGAAATAACAGAGCACGAGCTGGGCTCTGCAGTGAGGAAGGCAGTTGTTTGCTGGGGGGGATGCAGGATCTCAGTAGCTGTGGGTGTACAACCAGAAGAAAAAGCATCTTCCCATGGTGTGGTTTCAGGGAATTCTCCACTTGTGATGGATGTAGTCACTTTCCCAGGAGGTCTGCAGAAAACCTTCAGTTTAAGCATTATGCCAGCTGATGTGTATTTATAGAAGCTGGGAATAAATGAGCACACTCACACGTACTGTTTTTCCAGATAAGACTTTCCTGCTTTGCTGTACACACACGTTTATACAAGAGCAAGCAGTGCAGAACATGCATGTTGTTCATTTCTGTACAATATTTATCTTGGTTAAATCCAGCAGGCAGAGAGGAGTCAGCATGGGGCTTTCTTAGGTACTTGATAGTGAAATATTTGGGATAACCTGCACACAGCGACCCTAAGGACACACTGCCTGACTCCCTCCTTGTCCCAGTGTTTGAGAGCCTGCTTTTGCATGGGAGAGGTGCAATTTAAGAGCTGGGGACAGCCAGCAGTGTTGTTGTTTTTAAAAGAAACAACATTTTCTGTAGAAAAACAGGAATTGTGTGATCCTTTTCCTTGTTGAGAGCAAAATCACTGCGTTTAATGACGAGCTTAAGACAAGTTGCCTGCTGTCTCCCTCCCTTTCTGCTGACCTGCAGGGTGCAGCAGCCTGCCCAGCACGAGGCTCTGCTTGGGGCTGCATTGGCTCTGCATGGCAGCTTTGCTTCTATCGGTGCAAGCTCACTGCACATTGCACCCCCAGCAAAAGCACAGCAGGAGCAGCCCTTACTGACACACAAGGATGTTTGCAGAGCAAGCACGAAGATTCCAGCGGCAGGGATCGGTATCTGGAGGCAGTTTGGTTGCTGTTGTGAGAAGTAAATGTTCTGCACAGATCTTTCTCACTTACGAGGCTCTGGTTTGCGTGCGTTGTTGAGTCTGTCATAAGGTCAACTTTCCAAACGTGACACCTCTGCAGTGCAACACCTTGTGGTATTTGGAGCTGAGCCAGAGACCCAATGTACTGCTTGCACCCAGATGGGGCTCAAAGGTGAGCCTGAGGTCAGCACTCAAAGCCAACATCAGCATTAGATGGGGAGAAACAGGGCTGGGACTTGTAATCTTGCACAGAATAGCTGTGCCCCTTAATGCCGAGCAGCATAATCTGCTTACAGCAACAAGGGCTGTTGTGTTTGCTGCCCTTAAATCACACCCCAAGGACAGTTTGCAGCCTGCCCTTTGGGCTGCAGGGAAGTCTTGGGGTCACTGTGTGCTGGGGGGGGGACAGCACTGTGCCAGCAGGACGGCTGCCTCTGTGCAGCTCCCCACGGCTCACCCTGTTTGCTTGGGCTTTGCAGTCTGCAGCGCTGATGGTTTGAGCATCTCTGGGGCGTGTTGTGGAAACACTCCTCTCCAGTACCCTGCTCCTCCTGAGTGTTTTCCTCTCCAAGCAGAGCTCTGTGTAAGTGCGCTTTCACAGCAGTGTTGTTTGTTGCTGTTCCCTGTTCTGAGACAGTGTTTCCAAGATGGTCATTTCCTGCCTGTTTTACAGCAAATTCTGCTGCTGAGAGACACGGAGCAGCACTGGGGGTTGAGTAGGGACAGCAGCCTTCAAGGAGATTGCCAAAGTTGTAGTGCAGTCCCACCAGGGTGAAAGGTCCCTCGCTCCTTTACCTGCTGTTGGTCAGAGGGGAGGTGTGAGCGGTGCGTGCAGAGCGGTGAGACCCAGTGTGCCTCTGCAGCATCGTGGGGACAGCTTCACAAAGCCCTGGGGGTGTTCGTGGAGGGACCCAGGGGCAGAACCCAAAAAGCAGGGCTGTGATGGGCACCGAGGAGGAACCGCTCTGTTCGCTGAGGACGGAGACTTCTCATCCTTCTCACTTGCACAAGCAGCCAGTGCACAACCTCTGTGTGACTTGTGCTGCATTCTTGCCTTTGCATTTCATAGATTTGAGCCTGAGTAATTCACGCTCCCAAGCTGAAAGGATTTATGCTGTCACACGAACACTGGGCACCTTTTATCTGATGCAGAGCCTGTTGTGTTACCAGGAAGTCCTGCTATGGGAAGAGACCTTTGTGGTGGCTGTCACACAAAGCCCTTCTTCCTTATGCCACGACAACCACCATGAAAACTCAAACCAGCACATCGTGGTGCATAGATGTACATATGAAGAGATGAGTTTGGGCAGAAATTGCTTTTCGAGGCTTCAGCTCCCCAGTAGAGCAGAGCAATCTGGTGAGCTTGCAGCAAACAAATCGCATGAGGAAGGCGGAGGGACAGGAAAGCTGAGCTGGCAGGCAGCGGTGGAACCCTGGGCTAATGCTGTATGTTCTGAGAGTATCTGTATGTTCTGAGTATCTGAGAGGGCTGCTGCATCCTGTCTCCCCGCTCCAGCTAGATAAGGCACTAATTTCTCATTAATTTGATTTTTGCTTTGGAACTCGCACTTCTGGTGCGTGCTGCTTGCTGACAACAGCCTTTTGTTAGGCAGCAGAAAGAACACCGCATGTTAGCCAGAAAAACTGTGAATCCACTTTTCATTTACCACCATCATTCCTTCCAGCCTGGCTTTACCAGCCTCTGAGAAGTGATTTTTTTTCTCTCTGAATGCCTAATTGGTTATTTATACACAAAACATAGAGCATTTGCTCGGTATACCTGATCTAGAACAAAATTAGTCAAGAACTGTCCTACCAGATGTGAGTGTCAGTCAACATCTGATCTCCATGTAATTTATAAGGCATTAAATTACAAAATAATGAATCTTTTCAGTTAGCATTTTGGCACATGATGACAGTGTTACGTTTTATGTGAGAATATTGACCGCAGCTCTCGCCCCATAAAACTGCAAACAGGGATTTGTAAGCATTGGCACTGGTTTCCCTTAGAAAAAGACACCCATTATGCTCGGGTTACAGTTAAGCTATGTATGCACAGCCTGGAGGTTGTCCAGTCACACACAGTTCTTCCCCCCTTCTCTTTTAATGTTTCCTTAAGAAGGCGAGACAGTGGTTTCTGGGCTGGATGTTTTTTCCCCTGGATTTTGCTGGAGGAAGGCAGCAGAGCAGAGGCTGCTCCAGGATTCCCACAAGTGATGTTTGCTGTCAGTCCCGTTCTGCCCCTGTTCGGCCTGGGGTGATGGGTGAGAGCAGGTCCTGTCCACAAAGCCCCCAGCCCCTGAGCAGTGTGAGAATCCCAGCTTT
The DNA here is from genome assembly GCF_905368555.1 of Meleagris gallopavo. Taxonomy (NCBI): domain Eukaryota; kingdom Metazoa; phylum Chordata; class Aves; order Galliformes; family Phasianidae; genus Meleagris; species Meleagris gallopavo. The sequence goes on along the minus strand of NC_139412.1, from coordinate 1,350,903 downwards.
CTGCATCTTCCTTGCAAGCTGTGAAGGTTTGCAAGCTAAGAAATAAAGGGTGCCTGCTGAGAGCAAGTTAGTATGGAACCCAGCTTCGGTCCATGTAAAAAAGAAGAAAAGGTTGTTTCTTTTGCATTGGAGACAAGCACTTGTTTATGTGCCATGTATTTCACCCATCAGCAGAGTGAAATGCACTTTCAGTACCGTACCCTCAGCTTTTTAGCGGTTCTTTCTGCTTGTACTCTTTCTCTTCTGTCCCTATGAATAGAGCACTCCTCTCACCGAGCTCCATTTCCAACTGGTGGTTAATGGCAGGGCAGTGTGCTGGGATGTGTCCCAGCCCCATCTCAGCACCCTCCTTCCCCCAGCAGTGCTGTGAGCTGTGCATGGACAACTGTGCCTCCATTGGAGCCTCTTGTCTCACTTGGCATTTCGGACTCAAATTATGGAAGCATCTTCTCTGAAATAGCTACACTTCATGGAAAGTGCTGAAACAGGTTCCTCAGCCAAAGGAAATACAATTCTCGAAGTGTTTTAAATGGATGATACAGACTGCATGGGAAGGGATGGAGAGAAAGGAGCTCTCTTGGCACAAGATGTGCTGAATTACAGGGGCGTGTTTGTGGGGTTAGAGAGGATCATTGGTCTCTAGGAGGAGGAAGATGAGAACAAAGCTAACGTTCAAGTCAGACACTGGGGCCTTACCCTTCTGTAAGGAGCAGTCGGTAAGAGACAGTCCTGTGAGTGCTGGAGCAGTGACCTCTAGGGCCCATCTTGGCCTTGGTGAGCAATGGGATATTTTTCATTTAAAGCCAATGCATTGCTAAGTTAATATTCCTGTCAAAGCAAAACATTTTTCTTTTAGTGTGTCAGAAAATGGATTGTTTGTAAGCTGTCATAATGCTGCTGTAGCTCAGTATCTCATCAGCTTTGATCAGAGCGAAGATAAATGGCTACGTAGAAAACACCCGTTCATTTATTACTTTGCCTTTTTTTTTCTATTGTATCCGGAGAAGTAGCTTGATGCTATATTGCAGAAAATGTAGGTTTTACAGATCTAAGAGGTAATAACCTCATTCTTAATGTTTAGGTGGTTTTCTCATTTACGCGTCTTACGCTTAAGGGTGAATTGGCCAATTTAGGTCAGGATAGCTTGAAACGACAGCTGGAGAAATGAATCATCTTGTAAACAACAACGTGTACAGGTAGTTAATTTTACACATATATTTATATAATCTATTTCTATAAAAGGAAATGCAAGATATGTAATAAATTAATTGCAAAACAAGGAAACATTGTGGTAATGAAGAGGAGCGTGGCTAACTCGTTTAACTTCTTCTGGAGTTACTTTGAGATCTTTTAGTTTAATTAGTTGCGTGTATAGCAAAAATCCAGCAGGCAATTACTGACAAGATCTTCTGTTAATTGGATGTCTTCTGTTAATTGGACGCTCTGACACCAATTGTCTGTATCCAAATGCTCTTTTGTAAGGGCAGCACTCCGGGGTTCTTCAGCCTCACACTGTCCCACTGGAGAGGCTTGGGCTGGTGAGAGCTGTGGGGTTCCAGGCCCCTTCCTTCAGCTGACTTACCAGAAACAGTCCCATAATCTCCTGGGACACAAAAGCCCAGGTGCAACGGAGCAGTAATGTGCTCCTAAGAGACATCTCTAGGGAGAGTTAAAAATAAATTAAGAGACAGTTTAGTCTTACAGAATGAAACTTACTTTGAAACTGCATCCTTAATTAGCTTTTAGCTTTTTTTATATCATCAAGCAACTGATCTACCTACTTTCAAAAGAGTTATGTACGCTCCAAACCTTTCATACAGTAAACTTAACTGGCTGTATCTAGTAAAGCTGGGATGCATATACTCTTGCAGTGAAATAAGGAAAAGCCCAAAGCTTTTATTATACCTTTTTAAGCAAACATACATATTGTGTGAAGTTACTGAGTTAACATACGATGATGCATTTCAGAAGGCATGAAATACTGGCAGATATCTCTAAGAAAAATTAAACTTGAAATTTCCCAACTGGTCCCATGTCAACCACTGGGGAGAAGAAATGCCAAATGTTGGCATGTTCTGCACGTTCTGATTAAGGAATCTGTTCTGTTCCCTCCTTTGCTGGTACATATGTTGTCACTCAGCCATTCTCTCTATAGAGCGCCATCAGGATTTTTGTGTTTTGTGTTTAGCTATCACATTTGGTGGGACCATCCCACCATAGGAACTTATCTACCTATGCAGTTATTCCCCCAGTGACTTTTATTCATTAGCAGTATGTGAGAACCCATGTGCTCTCAAAGAACTGCTTCACACCTGGCGTTAATGAAAAGGTAATGGGGGATAAGGCATGTGTCAACGTGGCACTAGAAATGAGATTCAGACGTTGGATCTCCCCCGTTTGTAATGGCCTGGTCACTTATTTCATCCTGCTGTGCTGGTAGAGCAGTTTTTGTTAGAGGGGCCTCAGTCTTGAAAAGAGAATCCATTTTTATCTGGGTCTTTATGTTGAAAGACTTCTGGAAGGATTCTGATGTGAAGTAATAGATGAACGGGTCGAAGCAGCAGTTCATGGTAGCAATGCACAGTGTGATTGGGTACATTGTCCGTGCAAACCTCTCCAAAGAGCAGTTTGCTATCGCCTGGGACCGCACGAGAGCGTACAAGAAGAGTATGGAGTTATAAGGCACGAAGCACACAACAAAAATGGCCACGTGCACAATGATCATCTTCAATACTTTCTCTTTGTTTGTCCCGATCTGAGACAAGGTGGCAGGTTTCCGGAGAGTCCTGAGAACTAAGGAAGAGCACGTGAGGTTGAGTAGCAAAGGAATGATGAATCCCACCACCTCAATAAATATAGTAATCTTAGACAAATAGGTTTTCCAGATACGTTTGGAAAAGCCTTCGAAACAGGTGGTGCTGGTGTTGGAAACATTGGTGGTGGAGAACAACGAGGCTGAGATTCCACCGCTGAGGACCAGTATCCAAACACCAGCACAGACTATGGCTGAATTTCTTCTGGTCCTAATGGTACGGGATCGGAACGGATAGACTATTGCAAGGAAACGGTCAACGCTGATGCAGGTGAGGAACAGCATGCTCCCATAGATATTGGTGAGAAACGCCGTCCCAGATATCTTGCACAGGCTATCTCCAAAAGGCCAATGCCTGTTGAAGTTGTAAAAAATTTTAAAAGGCAAAGTGAACACAAACAGCAGATCTGAAACCGCCAGGTTGGTCATGAAGATGGCTGTTTCGCTCCGCATCTTCATCCGGCAGCAGAAAACAAAGAGGGAAGCGCAGTTAGTGATCAGACCGAGGATGAAGACCACGCTGTACACGGCTCCATACAAGTTGTACTTAAAGGAATCATCTGTCAAACAGGTATGGTTGTTGCTGTGGTTTCCCATGCCAAGTCTGTGGTGTGCTTCCAAAGAATGTCAAAGTCTACTTCAGTGCCATCCATAAAATAAGGCAGTCGTCTCTTTTCTTCCCGATGAAACGCATTCCAGGAAGGTTGCTTGAGTCCTTGCTACCATGTCCTCATTGTGTATCCTTTCATCCTAAAGGGGAGAGAAATAAAAGCCGTCAGTTTTGCCATCTATTATCACTCTGCATGTCTGTGCTAGAGAGTATTTGCACTTTCCTTTCCAAGCGTTCAAACAGGACCAATAATTAGTTTACAGCCAGTCTTTATAAATTGTTATGAATTCCACTATTACTGGAACTTATTAAAGTTGGACACAGCAGTTACTGCGCTCGGTTTTGTTTTGCTCCCCTGTCCTCCTGTAGGAAGGAGAGTGACAGCCAATTCCAATGTTCCACCTGGAAAGGCTTTTCCTTAAAATCTGAGATGGATTTGGCCCACTGTGTTTGGAAAGACATCATGGGCTGCAATATTCAGGCTACTCTGATTCTACACCCAGGCAACTGCTCACATAAGCATGTGACAAGAGCAGAAAGGAGCTGAAAATGTTAGTGTTTACTCTGAACTGTGCAGGAATGAAGCTTCTATGGCTTTGCAACTTCTTTAAATGAAAAAATACTAAGAACCTGTACTGACAAAGTGCTCTTTTGCCTTTTTTCTGCCTGAAGGTAGGAGCATTTTGTTTTTCGAAGCGCAGAACTGAAATGTTGTACTTCAGAAACATTTTGCATAGAACACTTTCCAAGGCGATGCTTGGGAAAATGTTGGGGTTTCCATTCTGCAATTTTTCTGCAAAAATGACAATTATTTACTAACGGGATTTTGTTTCAAAGCACAAAATGCTTTGCAAAAAGAATTCCTCTCTAAGCTGCACTGACGACCTCATTTTGTTTCTCTTCCTTGTCACCTTTCTGAACTTGAAATCTGGGAAATCTCATGAGCTGCACTCTTGTAGGACTCTATCCCAATCCAGTCAGCTCTGGGGAAGTGTGGAGTTGAAATCAGCATGTTATTTGTTGGAAGTAAGAGCTTTCTGAACCATCTTGATGTTATCCTCCTATGACTATGCCAAGTGTTTGAGGCCTGTGAGCAGAAGCAACGGGGAAATCTCATTAACCAGCATGAGAAGGGCTTGTGGGCTGGGATGGGGGCATGCCTTGGTGATGTGAAGCTGGGTAACCAGGGTGGGGACCTTTGACTTGTTAAACACAGCAAACTGAATCCAAAACAGATTGTCACCCTTTTGTAATCTGTAATCTAGGAAACGTCTTAGTAACTGCAGCTATTGAGTAACTTGGAGATGAAACCATTGTGAACTGTAGGACCTGTTCCAGAAAGTGATTGATAACGTGTTACAACAGCAAACACATAACTGAGCAGGCTGGCGTTAAAGGTTGGAATGGCAACGTGCAAACAAACAAACGGAGGGAGAAAAGCACGGAATTGAGACGACTGAAGATGCAAACAGATCAAAATCAAATGTTTTCCATATGTTTTTCCTACCAAACTCACTCTAACAATGTTCCTGCGTGCTGTCAGTGAGCCAGCTGCTGAACTGCCAGCTGGGGAGGGATGCAGCATGGACTGGCTGTGCTCACAGCCTGGCAGCACGGGGCTCACTGTGTGCTATGAGCAGCATCCTGCCCAGAGACAAGTGGGGTGTGAAGCCAGGAAGGGAGGATCCCTTGATTTCACTCATCAGATGGCTTTGAGCGCCTTCAATGTTTTTGGTGTCCCAGAAAATGACTTAGGACTGTTGCATGGGAGGTTTCTTGCCTGCTGCTCTGTGCTGTGCTGCTGTCCTGCTGGGTTTGCCGTGCGTACCTTGAGCTTCCTGAACTCTGTTGTTTCCATGGATGGCATTGGTACGCACTTTTAACTCAGCAAATCTTCCCTCCTTTCGTGTGCGTTTTCTGTTACACATTTGCAGCGATAACAATATCCTGTCAGAGCAGATACTCAAATCAGGGGTAGATGTGCCTTTATCTGATCGCAGCTGATTGTGTGACAATGAGAAATGAGATGAAACGAGATAATAGCCCCCAGTGAGGCTTTCCTTCATGCATGTGGGGACTGACAGCAGGAGTGGGTTGTGCAGGGGAGCAGCATGATCTGAGGCCCTATGGGCTTCTGCACTCATCTCAGCATTTTTCCTCCTAACTCATGGCTAAATGAACATCATTGTGAAATGACTTAAGAAAACAAACACTTAAAATTGCTATGAGAAGGGCAGTAGCATTTCAACGGTGCACTTTTTTTTTTTAAATGCATGGTAATCTAAACAAGCAGAGTCTCACCTAGCAGTTGAAATGCCCCTTGGCAAGAACTTAGCTGTATTCAAGAGCAAACATTAGCTCCAACAGGAATACTTGTGCCTCTTAGTTCCAACCTCAGCTTAACGCATTAAATAACTCGTCCGGTAATGAAAGAGGCAGTGTGTTATCTCCATCAAGAGCAAGTTTGGTTTATACTGAAGTGTAACCTCTATAGCACCTCTACTCCTGCTGTGTGCAGAACCCAGGTGTGCTGGGCTCCAGGTCTGGGGGAGGTTTGAGGCTCGCTGGGTGCCTGCACAGGGCTGTGCTGGGGTTGGGTGGAAGCCCTGCTTTGCATTCTGTGCACACACTGTGGGATTTTGGCTGCTCCTCAAAGCACAGCTGGGTGCAGCAGGTTTAAAAGACAGCTTTGAAATCCTTACCTTCTCTGCTGGCGTATGTGGTCCCTGCCAGCAGCCTGACCCAGATGCTTAGAGCACAGGAGAAAAGGAGCTCCATCAGCTGGTTATTTTTCCTTGCTCTGCATCAGACGACCACAGAGACAAATACAGCTTTTCTGTATACAGCTGTATAAGAACTGCCTGCCAGCAATTGTCCAGCCAGGTTATGGTCTTGGAAATATAAGCGTGTGTTGCTTACCTACCTAACCCTGCGGGGTTTAAACAAGCTGCTTTCAGACTGAGCCACGTGCTTTAAATTCTGCAGCATCAATCCACAGGTTTGGTTTTCTGGATGTAAGATGCTCTGCTTCCTCTTCACCAAGGATTAAAGCAACAGAATGCCCTTCATGTGCATCCCATTCACTACTGCTGCTTTGCTGGGAGAACTGCTGGTGTTAAATGCCGAGTTGAACATGAAGGCTCTTCCAATTGTATGGTTCAGTCAGCTCAAAGCTTTAATTGCTGCGCCTAAAATGGGCTCTGTGGGTGAGGGAAGGGTTGTGTCGAGCTGTCAGGAGTGGCACCATCACAGAATGCACAGCCTGGCTCACGTGGGGATGTTATCAATATTTCCTCTTGTAGAGGGGATGATACAGCAAACCCATAGCAGCTGTCCCTCGCATAACCCCCTTTTTCTCATACAAAGTGGGGCTCAGGGTTTGCTCACATCTGCCTTCTGCTGCAGAATCCCTGTCTTTTGCATACTAAAAACAGAGGAGACCTATGCTTTCCTTCCCTTGGCACACAGCTGTCCTATCCTGCTTGGGATTCTTTTGTTTCCTCCTCCTTGCACACCAAGAAGTCTTCAAAGCATCAGCAGGATTCTGAGCAACCACTGCTCTCGTTCTTTTGGGTTTCTTTGTTGTTTTGTACAGAAAACACCTTCAGGTAAACTTTGTAAAACCCTATTTATAGTCCATTAAGGCCGTTCCTTCTCCTTTCACACTCATCTCATTCTCCGTGCTTCTGTCAAATGGAGGCAGCAAAATGGCAGCATGAAATCTGGGACTGACTTTTTGCATCTCCATGTTTTCTCCTCTGTGTTTTTAAAAGGAGATACCAGAGGTAGCGCTGATCTGTGGAGGATGTTGGGCACCTTGTGTGTGCTCATATCCATAGCTGAGCACTGCAGAACTGTTTCATCACCGTAAGTGGAAACGTTTCAAACCTGAAGGATCTTTTTGTTCTGTCTAGAAATCCCTCTAGATCGTGGCAGCACTTGTTGTGCTTTGATACCATCTCAGCCTCTCACCTTGGAAATAAGTGTTTATGCCTTCCCTTGACAAGAACCACGTTCATCAGAGAATTTATATCCCCATTATCCGGGTGGTACAATAACTGGGATGGTTTGGATAATTCTGTGTAATCACTGAGGTTGGTGACCTCCAGCACCATCCAGTCCTGATGTCCACCCAGCCATAAGGCCAGAAGACTTATTCCAGACCATTTATAGGTACTGTAGGGAGGTGAGATACACCACAACTGTTGTAAGTGTGAAATATATGGATAGAAACAGCCGTTTTCTAGCTGCAGAAGCCATCATTTGTGATAATTCTATAGCAACTCCACTGGGCAATCATGCCACCAAAATGGTTAGCTCTGAAGGCATACAAATATTAATTTGAAAACTACAACAAGTGAATTCAAAGCAAGTGAAGCAGCAATGAAATGCAGCAGTGCTTCTCACACTGAGCTCAAACTGCTCTGCTGCCTGCAATATCTGTAACCACAGCAGGATCCTGGCTTCCCAGTGCTGCCTCCTTTGCTGATTAGTTTTGCACGTGAGGAGAACTTTGTGAGCATTAACTGGAAGGAGTTTCTGGGGAATCTGTTTGCTGGCATTGTGAGGCTCCATCCCCCTGCTCCCCTCGGCGTGGGCTCATGGCATGCTGTGATGTGACAGGTGCCACTGGCAGACCCCACTGCAGCACCATCTGCTTGGTGATGGGGCACCACGTTCAGGTCTGCTTTCTGAACTGAGCAGCCTGCAGGGCTGCTTTGAACTCTCCATCCTCCCCAGCACCTCTGGTAGTCTGATGTAGCCCATGCTGAGGTGGGAGCAGGAGGAAGGTTGGGTTTGGCAATGGGAGGCAGCAGCTGCCTGTAAGCACCGCGCTGCTGCCTGCGTGAAGTGAGGAAGGCAGAAGTGCTTTCATTTCTTTTGTTGTGTCTGGCAACGATAGGAAAGAATTAGAAGTGTGAACTATAGGTCGCATAGGCTTCTGTAGCTTCTGAGGGCCATTCTTCCCCGGGTTAATCTGTCAGAGCCAATGCCTCAGTTGTGCTGGGTGAAAAGAGGATATGTTTGATGATTAGCACAGAAGGTGGGCAGCAAGGCTCTTATTCATGGCTCTGACACTCACAGTGCCAGGGTCCTCAATGGCAGCGTTACCCCATTTCCCAGCACTTGCTGTTGGCTCAGTGACACCTCCCACACTGGGATCCTTTCGGTCCACCGGCTTTCTCCATCTGCTTTCCCACTCCTCTTCAGCAGAAGACAGGCAGAGCTCTGCAGTGCCAGCATGGTGTTTCCCACTTCTGTGGCTCCCTTCTACCACCAGCAGGCAGCCCCAGCCCTCCCCATTCCCCAGGAGGACCCCAGTTTTACTCCTCCCAGAGATGAAGCTGCGAGGTGGAAACTGGAGCCTATTGGACCTCATCCTCACGACACTCTCCTTTTTCCCTCTTTTTTCTCTTCTTTTAATTGCTCAGCACCGCCGTTGTCTCCTCACTGTCCTTTGAGACCTACAAAGCATTTCCTGCTCGTGGTCACTTCTCTGTGCTGTATCTGTTTTGTGTTGAGCTAATTAAAATGTTTCCTTCTGCAGAGCATGGTGAACTGCCTTACCCCATATCCAGACGCTGATCCTCGGGGCATGACTCTCTTTTTGTTTTCACTGAGAATGTCTGTCTTCATTTACATCACCCGTTTAACCCTTGCAGTGCCGTGGCCTTCCGAGGGCCTGGCCCACAGCCCAGAAATGGTGGGATTCACCTCACGCTTCTCAGCAAAGTCTGCGTTCTTTTGCTCTTGTAAGAAGAACAGTTTTGCTCGCAAGGAAACCTCAGCCTGATGATGGAGGACTGTAGGAATGCTGCTCTTTGGACTCTCCATCTCCCCTTAGCAAGAGGCTCGTGCTTTAATAGAATTGCTGGGTGCAATGGAGAGCGCGGTAAGGAGGCTTAGATACGAGGAAAATCTTGATGAGAAGCTGCACTGCCCTCTGGGTCAATGCTTGGAGATTCACAGGTTGTTTTCACTCAGAAGCAGAAGGTGGTGCTGGAGGTGGCTGTGCCTTTGATGCAGCCCTGTTTATTTACAAAGCGTGGTTAAGGGAAAAAAAAGAAGAGTCCCGTTTCCCTGAATCCAACAACGGGACTCGGTTTAGTTGCTTACGCTTCCAGAACGCCTTCCAGTCAGCACCCAGCCCCACAGCTTCCTTTCTTTGCCTTTGGACACCAATTGCAGTGCTCCCAGTTGCCCTCCCTGGCCCTGCAGCATGAAGCCCTCCTTTCACCCCGTGCCATGCCTGCTGTCTTGCCCTGCACTGCTTCCTCTGCACTCCCTTTGCTCAAAGCACTGTTGAACGTTCACCTCTGTTTATCCAAAAACCACGGGCTCTTTTTTTTCCTTTGCGTACATTAGCATCAACGTGGCTCATCCAGCTGCCAGCACCGCAGCACAGATGCCTGTTTCAGCTTTTGCAAAGCTCGACCTCAGTGCAAGAGCAGCTGGTTTCCTTGTAGGTCTGCATCCATGGGAATTAGCAGGGCAGGAGGCAACCTGTGCATTGCTCTAGTGTGAGGATTTGTGCCCTGCGTTCATGTACTGGATGGGGTACATAAAACAGGGCTTTGTTCTCTCTAATTGCATTATTCGGGGTGTGAAGGATGGTCTGAGGCTCCGTTCTGACGGGTGGGTGTGGGTGGCTGCAACCTCATCTTCTCCATCAATCTGACTGCCCTTCTCAGCAGCTCACACTCAGCCATCCCCTCAGCACCCCTTGGTGTGCAGTGTGAGGCAGCACTGTGTGCAGAGTGATGGAGCAACACGCTGCACCAGTGTGTGAAAATAAACGTGATACCAGCTAAAAAGAAGGGCTTCGTACTTGGCTAATAGGTGCACAAGGTGATGTGGAAGCGTGTGAAGCACGGAGAGAGCAATCTGCTGCGTTGCTATGTTGCTCAAAGCTTAGGGATCAGTCAGTGCCTCACAATTTCACTCGCTAAGATCAAGAGGCTGCGTTTTCTACAAAACCAAGCCAAAATGTTACAAATGATTCCAAAACTTTACTTGCAGTGAGGGTCAACTCAGGCTAATTTGGCTCTGAGGCTGCGTGCATCTTTACCAGCTCTTGTGGGACCGAGCTGAGAAGATGGCACATTGGAGGAAACCTTGGAGAGCCACTGTCTGTTCTTGGGAATACAGAGATCCTCTTTTCAAGGAGAGAATTTGCCTTTTGTACAAGGCAGTGGGCTCCCCTTCCCTGAGACTAAATCAGGTCCTTATTTGTGGAGGAGGTGCAATGTGGGAAGGAGCAGAGTCTGTGCACGCATTTGACCTGGAAAGACCTCCTGAGGGCTGGATGTGAGCTCCAGGAGCTGTCCTCACCCTCAGCCCCGTGGATGGGGTGGCTCACTGGTGTCTTGCTCGTGACCCTGGGCCATGAGACTGAGACCAGTTACCCATACACAACTGGCCAGCAGCACTGAATGGAGGTCCAGTGACACAGCTTGGGCCAAAGCTAGTTGCAGCCTGCACAGATGCATTAGAAATATCAGCATACAGTGAATATGATCACTGAGAACCATTGACTCAGGAAATCTTACACCTTTCCTACCCAAAGCCATGGGGTTGGACTCCATGGTCTTTATGGGTCCCTTCCAACTCGACATGGTCTGTGATTGTACCCTCTTTTGCTGCTCCCTTTCCCTGGGAGCTGGATGAAGCTTTGGCTGAAACTGCCTTAATTCCTGCTCTCATGTGAGGCCACAGGCAGGAGGAGGGTAACCATCTTACAGCAGGGAGTGCACCCTCCCCTGCTGCAGGGCCTCGCTGCAGTTAATGGAAGGCACAGTGCTTTCCATTTTCTGTCTCACTGCAACACTTTGCAATGCAAGTGAGTGGATAACAGCATTCGGGCATTGGTTCTGTTTGTCTGTGTCCAAGCACAGCTCATAGAATCGTACAATTATTAAGGTTGGATAAGACCTCTAAGATCATCTATTCCAACTGTTCCCTTATCACCAATACTGCCCACTAAACTACGTCCCAAAGTACTACACCTTTCCTTTCCTTAAATGCTTCCAGGGCCAGTAACTCCACCATTCCCTGGGCAGCCTGTGCAACACCACTCTTTCTGAGAAGCAGTTCTTCCTAACATCCAACCTGAACCTCCACATTGCAACTTGAGGCCATTCCCTTTCGTCCTACGCTGTTACCTGGGAGCAAAGGCTGATCCCACTTCAACACAACCTCCTTTCGGGGAGCTGGAGAGAGCAATTCTACAGCTTAAAGAAAGCTTCAAGCTGTAGAGAGCAACTTCCTCTCTCCAGAATCTAATGGCTGATTTCTATCAGCTGCCCTAAGCCCAGCCAGGCAGGAGTCTCATTTTCAGTCTCAAAGGATTAAAATGAAATGCAGCTCAGCTTCCCCCACCCTTCCTCCCTCCCATGTTTTCAGGAGTGTCTTTCGAATTGAATAGGTTTTGAACCCCCTGAAATAGCAAGGTTAGCTTCCTGCCTGTTTTATTTTGGCTTTCGGTAAGGGAAAGAAGATGTGGGGGGGAATATCCTTATCACCAACATGTGAACTTTGCACTTCCCATCGCGTGGGTTTTACCATCCTGCTCGGACAGGAGAGCAGTGCTGCAGCACACAATTGTCCCCTCTTAAAGACAGATTAAGGGCTCTCATTTAAAACAAACAACAAAACAATCCTTGCAAACTCTTCTTTATACTGTAAATCCTATTGCTTCCGAACGGCTATATCTTTAGATTGTTTTAAGTATGCTATCGAGCATTCATTTTACTCCTGGCAGAGATATTTTAATCTGCTCAGAGCTCTGCTTGATTTCTTCTTCCTGTGGAATTTTGCCTCTGAGTTTAAAAGGAGTCAATTTGAGTCATAAATGGAAGCCAAAGTGAGAAATAAAATGCTGTATTTTCGCAGTATAAGAAATGCATCTCATTTCCTACTTTTTAATATAGCCTATAGGAACCAGATCTCACAGCACGTGTATCATCGCAAGCTGAAAGCCAGGTTTATACACAGCCCTTTCTTTAGCTCATATTCAAGCGTTCTTACAACCCTGACTTCAAGCATTACAACAGAACCCTCGGAATGGCAGATTCACAAATCTGCACCAAACGCAGGGGGATGGAAAAGCCCTCAACGTGTCAACTGCAGTGACACGATGGCAATTACGTTTTGATCGAGGACAGCTTCCTCAGCAGCAGCTGGGACACGGAGCTCCTCCACTCCTTCCCAGCAAGTCAGAAAAGAACAGAAACATTCATTTCTTCCACTCAAATCACAGCACGGCTCTCGGAGGAAGATCTGTCCGACAAAACACGGCTATTCCGCATTGAAACGCACCGCTCAGCGCCGCCTGCGAGCTTCGTGCCCGGCTTTGTCTGAGCTGGCAGAGTTCAGAAAAGGCCCCAATCATTTCTCGCTGCTGACACGCGATGGGGATGGGAAGGCTTTGTGCTGAGCACTTACCGGGTTCGGACCCGCTCCTCGCTGCCGTTCCCCATGGATCCTTTCCGTGCGCTGCAGCCAGCGCCCAGCTATTCCCACGCGGGAGGGCTGCGCGCTCTCGCTGCTAAAACTTCGCTGTTCATCATTAAAATCCGAAGCGCCCGGCAGCTCTCAGCCTCCCTTTGTTCGGAGAGGAAACAGAACTGCTGGAGGCTGCGGCCATCGCGTCTCGGGAAGAACGGGCGCGGGGTCTGCGGGCAGCGGGAGCTCTTGGGGGTCTCGATAGGAAAAGCTTTCCATTGGGCAGGGCCACGGGATGGCAGGCAGAGCCCGGCCCGCCCCGCGCCCCTCTCGGGCTGCCCCTCGCTGAGCATCGCCCGGCGGAGCGGCGGGGGGGCGGCACAGCCCGCAGGGCCCCGCGCCGGGGGGGGACGCGCCTCGGAGAGCGGCTTTACCTCCTCGGTGCTTCCGATGAGGAGGGGGTGGGAGTGGGGAAAGCAGCGGGGAGCTGCAAGGCAGCCCCAGCCGGAAAGGAAAAATCTTTCTAAAGGGATTTAGGAAGACTTGTTGTTGGTTTGCTGCTTGCTTTTGGTGGGGGAAAACTTCTCAAAGAGGTTGCCCGGAGCCACCCGGAATGTGGTTCCCCAGCAGATTGCTCTCAGAGCCCCGGGTTCTGGCTGGAAAACCTGTAGGCTCTCAGAAACATGGGGACACAGCTACAAGCACTGCTTTCTCGTCGTTCAGCTCTCCCCAGAGCTGCCTTTCAGCAGAACCGCTGCCTAAGGCTGTGCTTTATCTCTTACCTTCAGTATCAGCCCTCCAGCCAGGACCGGGGATCTCCAGGCAGCAGCAGTGCAGCAGATGGCTGATTTGTCTCGGCCTGTTTGTGCTGCGGAGCAGCCAGTGCCCTTTTATTTCTCTTTCAGCCCTCTCCAGTTCCATAGGGTTGAAATCCTGAGGGTGAGTTTAAAGCCCAGCCTCCCATCTAGCGCGTCCCGCTCGCATTGTGTTTGTCTGTCCTTTTCCTCCGCTCTTCTTGGCCGTTCCCACAGGCAGCCAAGGCCAGTAAACAGCTCATTGTGAGGCTGGAACTAATGTTATTCCTCGGGCTGGTGGCTGATGCAGCGGGCTCTGTCTCGCTTCTGCAGCACGCCCAGCTGCCACAGGCTTTTATCCAGGCGACTCAAATAACTTCCTGAATATCTCATGTAACAGCCTCCCTGCAGCCTGCAAACCTCATCCTCCGAGGGGTCACGGTGCTGCAGAGACCGTAAAAGGCGAGCGTGGATTTCAGCTGAAAACGCTGAAGGTGCAGATGTTTCCTACCCCTCGTGGTCAAAGGGGCATTTTTCCTTCATTTTTCCTTCTTTTTTTTTTTTTTTTTTTTTTTTTGGATGAGATGAGAGATGATCTGGCTGTATTGCAAAGGGAGGCCGAAGGCATCAGCCATCGCTGTGCGTCACTGTGAATGTAAGGGTGGCTGGGGGGGCTGGGGGGGTTGGGGTGCAGAGCCCACCAGTGTGAGCAGGCTGTGTGCTGGGCTGGCAGCGGGTGCCCCTTGGAGGAGCAGGCTGGGCTGTGCCTTCCCCTTCTGATTCAAGTATTGCCAACTTTCCCCCATCCTTCCTAAAACTAATGGCAACTTTGAGCAGCAGTCAGCTTCGGCCTTTTATGGCTTGTGGGCATTTTCCTGCTTTCAGGGCAAGCCTGATTGCTCGGGTATAATGCAGCAGTTTTGCAGCCCCTGGAACCCATTCTTATGTGGGTGTGAGTGCTCTCAGTGGGGACTGATTAAACAACACGTCTGCGTTTGAAATCCCTCTGTTTAGGGGAAGAAGTGTGGTTTGGATGGTTTGAGGCTGGGTGTGCTGGGCCGTGATGCAGAATGAGCACATTGAAACCCTTTGTGGATTGAGGGACCAGTCCTGGGCAGAGCCATTAGGCTTGCTGTAGTTCTGCTGAAGCTGAAAGAGTGCCAGAATACCCTCGGATAAACGCAGGATAAACCATGAAACAAAACCTTTGTGCTTGGTGCAGTATTTGGCCAAAACGTGGCCATTGTGCCGACGTGGATGCTGGTGGAATTGAAGTGAGTGGAATTGTACCTGCCTGGGGTGTTTGCTTTCTAGGGGTACCGGTTTAATTAAACACACCTAACAAAAGGTTGAAGTTCAGCTGTTGTGAACTTCAAGGGCTCTCAGGGACTCCTCCTAATAATGTTACCTCTCACTTAACAGGAGACGGGGGTCGGTATTTCTGTCCTTCTGCCCACTGCAGTGATTCCAACCTGCTCTCCCCCCAGAGTTGCCATTGGATTTAACAGCATCTTTAGCTAGCAGGTGCTCCAGTCACCTCCCTTTTGCTTGCTTTTGTGGGTTTGGGGTTTCTTTCATGAAAAAAGGAGCACCTTTTCCTGCCAGCTGCAGCCCAAATGAGGAGCCAGGCAGTTGCACCTCTAGGCTGACCCACAGTGCTTCTCTTCAGCCTCAAGAGATCATTAAAAATAACGACGATAAAAATTCCCTTCTGGAATGTGAAGAGAAAAATAATGCCCCCAGAGCCATGCATTCCTGCCCCCATCCCCATCACAGAGCAATGCACGCCTTCAGCCTCTCTGCCACACCAGAGCAAACAGACCAAACGCTGTGCTGTCCGTGTAATCTGGATGTATCTTTTTAAATGAACCAAGTACAAACACTCCCAACAAAGTGCCCTCACTCAGCATAGGTCTATTTGCCAAACATGAAGGACGGAGGTGGCTGCCTCTCTGCTTGGTTACAGTTACAGGGAAGTGTTTTTCTTTAACGTGGAAAAACAATGAGCAGACTGCATGGCTCTTCATCTCCCTTCTCCACGCCGCTCCACTGCTGTCCCCACCCCGGTCCCATGGCGTTGGGCTCAGGCTGGGGATAGGGCGAGCTCTCCTTACAGCATTGGCAGCGCACCAATAATCCCCAGTTATTTTGGAAAACAAGGCAGACAGGACTGTTATCTTGTTGGAAACTGTGGCTGCTGAGCTGGCGTAGCATCTTGAAGCTGAAGTTTTACCCCGTGTTTGCACTCCTCTGACTTTCTGCATGTGCACAGGAACCCAGCTGATATTTTGCTTTCTCTCGTGCTTCTGGTTCTGTTGTGTCAGTGGTCCATGGCTGTGGCATACGTTTCTATTGGTATGAGCCAGGCAGGAATATCTGAACTTTGGGAATAAATGAGCCCAGGTGAGCAGCAGATTGCATTTCTGGCTGACTGATACTTATCTCTTATGCTGTTGGACACACTGACCATTTTCAGTCAATGGTGCTTTAATGTGCCAAGACTTCTGCTGGCTCTCAGAAGGAGCCAGGGAGCAGAAAGCAAAGACAAATATCAGATCTGGAGGTTGGCACCTGTGGCAGGGAGCTTGGTGATCCTCGAGGTCCCTTCCAACCCAGGCCATTCTATGATTCTACGATTTAAAGGCCACAAGAACGTAAACAATATGGACATTTGCTTTTCCCCTTTCTCCTCTGCTCTTTGGCAGGATGTTTCCTTTCTCTGCTGTCTCTCCATCTCAGATGTTGTCACCTGGATGCTGAATGCTGCATGGCGTTGGTCTGTTGGGGGACAGCAGTGTGCAGCAGTGGTGTGTGGCACGGGGAGCCCTCACTGCAGGGGGGATCTGTGGCCAGCCTGCTGTTACCTGCAGTGCTCAGAATGAACCCTCCGTGAGATGCTTCACCAGACTGCGGGATTCTGCTTGGGGAAATGGACAACCCTCTGCTGCCAAAATATCTGCCCTGTGAGCTTTCAGAATCTGATGGGTCAAAACACATTGCCCACACGCAGCACATCCCTGTGATGTACCATTTGCTCAGCCCGTGAGGCTTACAGCTTCCTACCATCTCACCCTTCTGAAGCAGTAGCCTTAGGACAGCAGCTCCTGCAGAATGATGTTAGTGCTGGGGTGACCCCAAAGGAAACATCTGGGTGATTGAAAAAAAGAAAAAGGTTCAACCCCACTCAAACAGAGAATTTCATTCAGATAGTCCCCAGGAAAGGAAAGGAAAAAATTATTAATACTGATATTTGCATGGGGGGAAAAAAAAGTCACTTTGCAGAAACCACAGCCTCTGCTGAAGGAAAATTCCTGAGCACATCTAACAGAGCCATCAGGAGCTCACTAATGCTGCAGTGTTCACTAATGCTTAATAGTTTGTCAAGGTTTCCATTCGAAATCCTTTCTGAAGAGCTTCATGAGAAGGCTATAAAAATCAAATGGAAGCGCAAAGCCTCATCCTGTTTGTGTATTTGCTTTTAAATACGCTTTTGGAAAGACGTGGAAAACCATTTTCAGTGCTGCAGGCAGATGAGAAAAAAAGCAAGTGCTCACTGGGATGGGTTTCCTTGCAGTTTGAAGGCTTTGTCTGTGAGCTGTGTCCTGCTAACTCGCTGCTGCTCGGACCTCAGCTCCTCTCCCATCCAGCAGGGCTTTGCTAACAAGCATCAGGATGATTCTTTTCCAAATGTCTGCTCAAATCACAGCCCTCCAGGAGCAGGTGCTGCTGGTGGCAGAGCAGTGCTGGAGCATCCAGAGATCCCTCTGCCCGGAGCTGGCAGCCTTCTCAGCCCCAAGCCTCAGGTTCGCTCCCATCCAAAGGAGTGTCAGATTAACTGATTAATCTGTGATTTATTTCTCTCATTCTCAGAGCTATCAAAGCGCAGCTGTTTTCATTCATGAGCCCTGAGGGCCCGCCTTTATTAAGTGCAATTATCTTGAAGTGAAGGCATTAGAACACGAGCTGCTGAAAAGTGTTTCATTGGGTAAAAAAGTGAAACGGAATCCACGAAGAAGGAAAGTAAACCGAAATCCATAATGTTGGCTGGGTCACACAGAGACCTCTGGCAGCACCATTTCCCTGAGCCTGCACGTCTCCCCAAACCAGACATCTTCCCCATAACCCTTTGCTTTCCTTCTTGTTGGCATCCCCACTAAGCCAGGAGAGTACAGCTCTTTTGGGTGGTATCTTCCTCTTTGCTCTCTGTGTTTCCCAGTAGCTCAATGGGGCTCTTCCAAGTGTGTCCCAGTAGCTTCAGAGCCTTTCATTTTTCTTGTCAATGCATTCATTTTGCAGATTACTCATTTTGCTCATTACTCATTTTTCCCCATTACACGAAGCAATTTCCAGTTGGGCGTCACCAACCCTTGCGCATGAAATCTCCCTTCAGGAGCTGCATCCAACAGAGGTTTGGCACACAAGAGCAGCTCCAGGTGGGAGAGAAAAACCCAGGGAGCCCCTCCTGCAGGGTGAGCTCCGGCACAGACTCTGTCCTGCTGCACTGTGGGGTCTGGGTGATTCTCTTTGCACAGTTCAGCTGCCAGCTCTATGTGCTGTGGGTCCTGCTCCAACAAACGGGCACGCTGCTGTTTGGACAAGGGACACCAGCAATGCCAAAATCTTGTCCCCTGTGCCGCATGGACACGAGGAGCTGGCGATAAAACCCCAGTTTGGATGGAGCTGGGAGGATCTCAAACAATTGAAGGCACAGCCGGGCAGGAGCTCACCATTCTGCAGCCGTGAATAGGAGGAAGAAGCTGAATGTCAGGAAGCGTGCTGTAACAATGCACGCTGTGAGGCTGCACCGAGGCTCCCGAGGGATGCACTGGGCTGCAGGATGGATGCGGGGCGATGCCACCACGTGCCTATGGACAGAAATCCTTCAGTACTGCAGCACGGTTTGCGATAGGCAGGGAGCAGAGTGCTGCTATTGCTAGCAACGTCCTCACACGGTGCTTTTTGATGCAGGGCTTTAGAGGGGTTGTTCCAAACGGGGAGGGTGCGGGATGCCGTGCTGCACAGGCTGTGCTCGACCCCGAGAGGAAGCCTGCTCTCCGCGTTTCCTTAAGGAATTTCTATCAATCCCAATCCTGCTCCCTCTAGAGGGCGGCTGCTTCCCTCCTAATCCCGTGGCACAGTGATCTCCCGTCACATCTTTGGGATCCCACTCTGTGTGCAGTGGTACTTCGGTGCTATGGGACAATTTGGGCTGTGCTGCAAAGGAGGATTGGGTGTCCCACTGCTCACGGCCCCATCAGGACCCCCCCGACCCAGAAATGCCACCTGCACAGCTGCATCATCCACAGAGAGCAGAAACAGAGCTCTATGGGTACGATCCATGGAGATCTGGAAAGTCACATGCAGCATCACAGCACGGAGCAGCGTGGCTCCTATCAGAGGGTGTATGGGAGCTGTAGAACACAGCCTGAGCCTCGGATTGACCACCTGAGGCGAGCCATGAGTCAGCCCTGGGAGCACAGGTGAAGACAATTCTCCTGTGCTACTGGAAGGGATGAAGCCTGGCTGCACCTCTCCTAGACCCCATTTAAGTGCTGACTGCCACTGGGGAAGGATCTCTTTTGGAGATTGCTCCTCGTGGAGATTATTACAAACCTACAACGTTGGTAAGTATTTTTCGTTTATCATCTTTCCACTGCAATAATCTTACTTAGCCTGACCTCTGCACTCCTACTGATTGCACACTGGACTTGCTAGAAATATGCTGGAACAGATGGGAAATTAAATATTTCCAGTTTTCCTTGGTGATACCTAGCAACTAGGTATAGCTGGGGGCTTCCCTCACACCCATGGCAGAGGGGGACCCTTTGGGGTATCTCAGCACAGGGAATGCTGAGTGAGAAGTGCTGCTGCGTTGTGCTTCAGCCCCAAGCACTGCCAGCAAAGCATGTTAACAGAGCTAATTGCAACAAGCCGGCTGCTTTGCTGCTGCACACACAGCCCAACAGTGTCATGCAAACCAAAACAGCATTATCTGTGTTGCACCAGCACTTACCTCCTGCTCTCCACCAGCCCATTGTCGGTAGCCCTTTGGCACCGTGTCAATCTGATTGCAATTAAGCTCTTAACAAAGCAGCCTTCAAGGCTAGCCGTCCGGGTTTTAATTGTTCGTGCTCTGAAAGGCTCTGCACAATGGGTATCACGGGGAATATACCACAAGCTCTAGTGGTAATGCCCTTGTTTGATAGTCTTGATAATTTTTGTGACTCATGGAAGCTATTTTGGTAGTGCTGTGTTTGTTTATCTGATTGCAAAGTGATTTCAGAGGGGAGAAAATGACGTCTTTGCCCTACTGCAGGACATTAATGTTTTCCTGCAGCATTTTTCTACCAGCAAAAGGTGTTCTCAGGGTTTCTTTTATTGGAGACTACAAACAACAGCTGTGTTCCTGATGCAAGTAGGGTTATGTGTAGCAGAGCAGGAAAATGGAGAGATCCTGATATAAAGTCTGGCTGTGTTGCCCATATACCAATGTGAAAACGAAGCAAAGCCTGGGATTCACTTTGGAAATAACTGCATTTCCAGCTGAAGATGGGACTGTTGAATTAGGTTAATCTCTTATTGTCTTGTCCTACGTCAGCTCCCAGAGTGCAGAAGCCCTCTGTGCTGGGCTCTGTCATCCTGCACTGCCTGCAGCAACAGCAGGGAGACCAGGGAACCCATGAGCCACCAAACTGCCCCCCAAAATGCAGCCATTGCCCTTTCCAGGCTCTTTCTAACACTCTCTTATTTCTCTGTTTTGCCCATGATCTTTACATCTTGTAATTCCGCGAACTGCTCTGTGCATCTGTGCTGAAACAATGTAAAAGTAACGTTGGGTTTGACCAGATAAGCATCAGGCAACTTCCTTTCTTCTTAATCTAGAAGTATCTCATGGTAATTCAGTGCAAGAGGAGAATCTGGGGGTTTCCCTGATGCAGGGAGAGGTCACTCCTCCAGCATTCAGGCAGGAAATTCAGCCTGATATTACAAACAAGTCTCAGTGGCTTTAGCTCACAACTCATTGTTTGTACCCACACTAATGGTGATGGAATGAATGAAGGGTGAGCTGTGTGTCCCCAGGAGGGGAATCGGGGCGGCTTTTCATGGAGAGAGGCAGTGAATGGGCCAAGCGTTGCTCCCACTGCAGAGCAAACACCTGGTGCCCAGGGGCACATCGGTGTGTCCTAGCAGCCTGTCACTGGTACAGGACACAGCGTGCTGCTTGGGTTGGTGCAGCAATACAGACCAACCCAAAGGACAGAGCTCTGAACCACCATTTCCTGCAGATACGGGCAGCTCGGGGCACACATCTTGGCACGATCTCCTTGCCAAGCTTCATAACCGGCGCTGTGGTTCAGAACAAAGCCGCGTGCTGCCAGCAGATAACGGCAGGTGGTTTTGGTGGGCTTCCTTGGGGTGCCTGAGATGTGGGCTGGCTGTGTGCGACACCCGGGCACTGCTCTGCTGCTGCCAACGGGCCATGGGATGGGGAATGCAGGTGTCACCGTGCCATGCACGGGGTTGGAGGGCACAGCACCGCATGGGATGCGCATTCAGAGGTGATGAACATTCAGCCCTGGGAGCGTGGCTGCCGTAGGGCACTTCAGCATCATTCCATGGGTGATGACTTTGTAATAATTTGCAGTTCATCTCATCAAGGGCGCACAGTGACTGAGGAACAGTGGTCCTTTGGAGGACATGGGCATTCCTGTGGTGCTGTTGGGTTGAAGAAAGAGCATCCAGGAAGAAAAGAAAAAAAAAAAAAAAAAAAAGAGAACAGACTGAAAAAATGCTGCTTATCCTATAGTGTGTGTGCTGCTGGGAGGAGGAGTGTGAGAGGCAGCTGGCCATGGCTGGGAATGGCCACCCTGCCAAGAAGCACCCTGATAAGGATGGAAATCCTTGTGTAACACTTCCTTAGTTATCAGAGGGAAAGAAACACTTGAAAAAACATTGTTTTCCCAGAGGAAAGCAGCACCAACAGAGCAATTACTTTTTTTTTTCTTTAGCTTGTTCTCTGTTGACTTGCTGACACCAGCACAGCCATTCAGGCTGTGCACTCTCTGCCACTTTACCCATCTCTGCAGGTGCCCTCTGAGATCAGTCAGCTCCTGGTTCAATGCATACCCTTCCTTGGTCAGGGCTGCAGGTGTGGTGTTCAGCAAAAGGAAAGCCAGAGTGATTTTCACAGAATCCAGCTAGCAAATGATGCACTCACAGCCCACTGGCTTGCTCAGTTACTTTTGGTAGTTCTTGTAAATGGCTTTTATTAACCTCATGATTCCAAACGGCCCAGCTTCCAAACTCCTCTGCAGGGCCTGGCTCTGTGCTGCATTGCAGCATGCCCAGAGGGAAGCACTGGAGCTATTTAGGGAGACAAAATGCACTTAGAATCCATGGAATCTGCCCGGGATCTTGAGGCTGTCATCCCACCTCGTGCAGCACACTGACAGCCACACGTGGCACGCAGCTTGGAGATGCCCCATCCCAGCAGGGTGAGCAGAGTGGCACTGAGCATCCCCCGGTGCTGGGTGCTGCTGTGCATTGCTGTGTGCCACAGCAGGGCTCTGGTGGCCTTGTGACAGAGCTTTCTCGTGCAAACCCACAGTGACTTCTCGCACAATGACCAGCGGGTGCTATATTTGTCCTGGTGCTGACACGTCTTTAAATAGCGGAGGTTACGCTTCAAGTTCCCCATTTAGAGGGCTCACCACCATCACTTTCACTGAGTGCAGCTCTTCCAGAGCCATTTGAAAAGGAGCAGAGCCTCCTTGAGCACCGCTTTGATCCCACAACATTGTTCTGAACAGAAATCATTGCCAGTCTGTGGAGTCTTTGCTATACCTATTCTGTAAGCATTTTCCCTTTTCATTTTTTTTTTTTCTTCCCTTCCCAAACCACCTCCTCCCATCTCCAAGTTCCTTCTGAGCTGCCCTCAAGTTGCTCATCTCCTCCATTCTCATTGCAGCCTGTTGGTTCAAGCTGCCCTCGCTGCCTCACCTCGGATCAATGCCTGATTTCCAGCCATCCCCTGAGAAGCATGACCTCACCTTTTTGGCTGGGGTGCCCTGCTCCAGCACTGCTGGGACATCTGTTTGCAATGTGAGGGATAGAAAACCGTTGCCTCTTTTCTTTCTTTTGTTTCCATCACGTTGGTTCTTCGCACTTAGGCTCAGCTCCTGCTAATTTGTCATGCTGATGGATGCACCTCTGAGCCCAAGAGCTTTGCAGCTGCCCCAGCTGAGCGAGCCCAGCCCAGGCTTTTGCTTCCCAGTCTCTTTCTTTCTAATATGATTTTAGTTATTCTTCTGACTATGCTGTCTTTCAGTGAGGACTGCGTTGGCAAATGGCCGTTCAACCTAAGCTTTCTGCTGCACCAAAAAAGAACCAGGCATGGGAAATGAGCCAGAAGAGAGGCCTTTCTGGGTGGAAAGCAGTGTCTGCAGCAGCTCTACAACTGTTTCTAGTAGTGGTCCTTTGTTTGGAGAAGGAGAGAGAGATTCTCCTTCTGATGACAGGAGAAAACTTACCCAGTGCATAGGGTAACCGCTGGGGTTGGGGTGGGTTGGGTTGCACGAGGGTGGAGTGAGGGTGAACTTTGAGGTTCTGCTTTCCTCATCCTCTGAGCCCTGAGGAGCAGCAGAGCTCTCTGTGTGTTGGCTGTGTGCTGCAAGCTGTGCAGGAGGGAGGTATGCAGCCCCTGCAGCTCACCTCCTGGAGAGAGGGAAGGGAAAAGGAGCCCAAATGGCACTGGCTGCGTTTGGGGAACACTGGAGAACATGGAGCCATGGGAAGCACCACAGCTTCTCACCACTGCAGAAGCTTTGCTCTCCTCTTGGTGACCCTCCTTGGTTTAGCTGTGCCGTGAACACATGTATGACAGTTACTCTGTCTTTGCAATGTCAGAGTTAAACTTTCCCCTTATTTTAGCAGAACACATGGTTTTGCTTAGCACTAGCTGAGGAATTACAAGCCGTATGTCTTGAATATGTATCTGCCAAGGTAAGTAATCTCTGCTGTGAACTTGAACAATCAAAGCTCGGGGTTATTTGTTTTCCTACGTATAGATTAGCCAGCTGCACATCTCCAACATTTGTGGATGTTTTTGCTGAGCACACCCCCATGGCTGCACTGAGCCATCACTGGGAGGGGACCTAGGAGCCCTGCAAAGCACAGTGAGCCATGGCTATTGCAATTTCCATCATCAGGTCCTTGCAGAAAGAATATCAGGTACGGCGGGAGCTCTTCAGTAAGTAATGAGTAAAGGTTTCCCTTTAAAATTTCTTGTTTCGTAGAGCTGTCATGGCTGCATGGGTGCAGGCAGTATTTTGGGACCGTTCTGTTGGTTTGCACAAACTGCTTTTGCAAAGAAACTTCATTTTGCACTCTTTGGCACTTAGGATTTACCTCTTATCTCATGGTTTAAACACAGGCAGGTGTGAATAGAGCAGTAGAGTCAATCCAGACTGCACAAGGAGTGAGGAAATGCACTATTTTGGTTGTCTGCACAATTTTTGCACCAGGAAGAGCAGCACTTTCCTCATGAGATGCAGCTCTGCGTAGTGCACAGAATGATAAGCAGCAGGTCGCAGGGCTTGAAAAACTGTCTTAAGTCTTTATAAAGAGTTTATCTACCTGAGGGGCTTTTTTTACTGCCTGCTTTCAAAGGATTCTTCAGTGCCAGACGGATTCCTGGCTATGGTTGGTGAGAAAACATCAGAATGGGATTTGGAAGCTATCCATCATAATGTGCCTTTATAGCACAGAGCAAAAGAGATTTGAAATGTGGGGGCTAGCTGATAACAGGCTGCATTAAATGCCCATTTGTTTTGGTCCCGGAGCTGTTTGTGTTCATAAAGTGCTGCAGGATCTCTTTTCTCCCCAGAGCACTGAGCTGGGCCCTGAAGGATGGCATCACCTCAACTGGAAAACCTCCACCTGTGCTCCTGGCAGGGCTTGCAACAACCATCCTTTGCTGCTGGAGCCACAGGCGGAGCAGCAGCAGGCACAGAGCCTGCCAGGGCTGGAGCTCAGCAGAAATGCATCCAGAGAGCAAAGCACGGCGCTCCGAGTGGCACAGGCAGTGGGATGCAGGCTGCTCTGTGCTCAGACTGCATTCCCCCTCTGCAGGGAGGTGTGAGGTCAGGAAGGAAGGAAAGTGTCTGCTCCCTCCTGCCCCAGGGAGCAGCTTGCAGGGAAGGAGCAGGAGGAAACCATGCGAGTGCAGCGGGGATTGCTGCAGGGATCACCATCCGGCTCTCCAACAGCACTGCTGCCCCACACCAGCACAGATAATACAAAAAATCCATCATCAAAGGGACATAAAGACAACGAAATCTGCTCAGCACAGCTCCCAGGGCTGTGACCTGCGTGTGAGCTTTGCTCAGCTAGGGACAGGCAGGAACCCGGCTCTGCCTGCCACGTCCTGAGGGTTTTGTTAGGTCCACAGAACACTCAGCACTGCTCTGATTCATTTGGGGTTCTTGTTGCTAATGTATCCAGGAGGATTTCCTGAGCTGCGTCTATTCTGAGCCCTCTGTGAGCCGCAGCACTGAGGTGTCTCAGCAGAGACGTGAGCACAGCGAGCCCCGTGTCAGCCCCCAGGCTCCGAAATAGCCCCGACCCCAGGGATGAAAGGAGCCCGCAGCACATCCACAAAGCACTGCAGTGGAGCACGGGGACCTGGTGGCCAATGCCACCATGAATGTGCTGCTTGTGGAGGCGGACGTGCCGTTCACACAGGCATTGAGGCTGTGCCATCAATGAGATCTTGTTCAGGCTCTGCTTCTTTGGTCCTCATTGAACGTGGAAGCTGCTGTGAATTTGATACCTCCAGATTCAAACTCGTTCCATTACAGAGCACACAGAGGGGGGAAGAGGAGAACTCGCTGGGCTGGATTTTCAGGTACACTCAGCCCTTCTCACCAGTTTTTTCTTTTTTTTGCTGGCTCTCCATATTAGAGAAAGCAGAGAGCTTGGCACAGCCCTGGAGTCCCCCACCAGCATGTCAGCCCCCAGCAGCTCTGTGGGTCACTGGGGGGGAGGGGAAATAACCCACAGCTGCAGTGTGCCATAGAGGCAGCCCCTCTGCCACGGACAGCAGGGAGGTGTCATTCACAAGGGGGATTTTGTACAGAGCAGAGATCTGGCATGAGAGCTGCAGGGCTCTTCTCTGCCCATTGGGTTTCCCAGCCCCCCAGCACCCATAGCTCAGCACTGGGATGCTCAGCTCTGCCAGAAGGGCAGCAGCACTGCTCCGCTGTCTGAGCAGTTCTTTAGGGAGGTTCTAATTAGCGGGCAGGCACTCTGTTAGGTCGGGACAATTATATTTTTTTCCATTTTTCAGGGGAGCCAATTAAGCTGCTGGCTGTTGGGCTGAGCTGCTGCCTCTCTGTGAACCTGGTGGAAAGCTGAGAGAGATTTTTCCTAAAGCTGAGCAAACTGGGCTTCTGGAAAGGCAGCTGGAGCCAAGAGCAGGCAGGTAGAAATAATAAGAATTAGAGACTTAGCCTGAGCGTGGTGTGCAATGCTGTAAGCTTGGAGGACACTCATCATTGCTTTATGGCCCTGAGATGACTGTAGAATGCTGCAAGCATCCCCAGGCTGCCTCTATCTCACGTGGACCTCTAATGGAACTGCACAGCAAGGTGTGAGGCACAGGCTGGGGCTTCAGCACAGCAATAGGCACAGCAGTGCCTGTGGGTGGCTCAGACTCATCTCTGACACGTAGGTTTTCCATACTAACAATAATTAATCTGTGCACTGCCTGCTACCTGGCTGGGGTGGCCACTGCCTCAGCTCTCTGTGTGTCAGAGCAGAGGAGATGCAGCTAGAGCAAAGGAGCTCACCTGGACCTCTCTGCCCATTTTTGGGCCCTGGCTATAGGGCACACGCAGGACAGTGCATGCTGTAGCAACACAGAATGAAGTCCTGATGGATCACGAGGTGAAGTCCAAACCCCATTGGGTCCTGGGCATCAAATCAGGCTCCCATCATGGCCTCAGCCATCACCTGGCTCTGCTCTGTCAAGTTACACTGCACAATAAAACCATATAGGAAAAGAGCAAACGGACACTGCCTGATTTATTTTCATTTGCCTGAGTTTTTTTTTTAGCTCAATGTTGAGGAAAGGCTTTGGTAGGAAGCAGTAATGTTATTCATCTGGCTGTAAGCACTGCTGGGTTGAGTGTCTGTTGCCATGCTTGATTCCTTGCAGCTGCTCAGGGTTAGTTAATTATCTGCTTAGAAAAGGAATTCATATTTTCACAGGGTGACTGGAAGGCGGATGGAAACGTGCAAGAGAGCAGAAACACAAATGTTTGGGCAGACCTGGAAAATGCTTCCCACAGCCGACCACGCAGCTGCAGCTCATGCCAAATGCTGTTTGCTTTCTGGGTGATGGATTTGTCATAAGGGCTAAGTTGCTGGGATAGCTCGAAGTGAGCACAGCTCCGGCCACAGCTGGTGCAGAGCTGGGTGCTGGGGGAGCAGCGTTATGCTCAGTGTTGGTGTGATCTCAGGACACCACTGCCATCCCTGTGCTGGCACGGGGGGGTTGTGCCCAGTGACGGGGACGTGCTGTGGGGCCCATCTCAGTGATGGCATTGCAGGATTGCTCCATATGAGCGCAGTCGGAGCCACGCTGGAGCCCTGCAGGTTCAGTGGGACAATGGGCAGCTCTGGGTGCAGCACTCGAGGTCTTCCTGCAGGCTTCCTGAGAGCTGCCCTCGCCCCGTCCACAGCCCTGGGACACACAGCTCAGCCATGCAGTCACAGTGCAGGTGGGAGCAGGTCCACTGCTGGTGCTGGGGAGGGAAGGAGAGCCCAAGCCCGGAGAGGGAACAACATCCTTCTCCCATTCTCCCATCAGCAGGTTGGCATCGAGCACGATCACGTGCTCATGTTGGAATTTAAAGAATATCTTTGCTCGTTTTGTTGAAAAGCACAAAATGAAACCTTGCCTTGTTCAGTCTCTCCCTTCCTTTCAGCTTTTTCAGCTAATAATAGGCACATGTAAGCGATTAACATAACCTCGTGTGACTTCCCTAGTGTTTGTGCAATCCTCAACATGTGCTCTATCTTCTGGGCACCGAGTGAAAGTGTTTGGCACTTCTTACAGAGCAGCTTTGCCATCCCCCTGGGGTGCTGTGCAGCCCCTATGGCAGCCCCCCATGCTCCCCACACCCAAAGAGGATCACTTACTTTATTCTGATCAAAGACACTTTTTAAATTTAATCGTTTAATTTTCAAGGTAGGTGTTTACTTTGCCTGTGCTGTGTAATTTCAGTCCTCTGTTCCCTTCGTCATTGCTAACAGAGATGTTGGGCAGCTGTGGGCTGCCTGGACAGGTCCTGTCCCCATCCCGTTCTTCTGACCCCCACATCCTTGCCCTTCTTTGGGTGGAGCGATGCCAGATGCCAAAGCTGAGGTTAGAAGGAAAAATCAACTAACATCTCAGAAAATACTTATTAACCATTTAATGGCTAGTTGGGTCTTGGTGCCCCATTTGCTCCAGCTGGGAAGCAGCTCCCAAAGGAGCCCAACAGCCTTTGTTTTCAAGGCACATTACTGACAATGTGAACCGTGTACCACGCCCAACGAGTTAAAAAACAACACGTATTGCAGAGAAATGAGCATTGAGATTTACAGCTTGGCTGGTTATAGAGGTTGTGGCTGAGCCGCTCTCTGCTTCATGCCTGGGATTATTTTCCATACAGTCTGGGGGAGGTGGAGAAATAAAAGCACGTTTATGCTGTCCATAGGAAGAAGGGTGATGCTGTGCTGCAGTAGCAGTGAGGATAACACTGATCCTGCTGGAGCTCCTGCAGATGGAGCAGAAATGCCATAGTGCGTGAGGACAGGTAGAGGAAGACGCACCACGATTTGAGCTATTTGGTTTATCTTTGTTTGTGGCTTGGGGCTGGGAGTCTGGAAGTGTTTTGGCATTTCCTAAATGCCTCTGATAACCGGGGTAGGAGCCCCTCTTGGGAACCAGGGAAGGTCTGCTGAATGGGAACAGCCATGGCCAGGGCTGCGTGCATAGGCTGAGCTGAGCAGCCCTGTGCTGGCAGAGCCAGGATGCTTGTGGCTGTGTTTCTGATGTCCGTGCTTCTAGGACATGAGTAATCAGTTCATAGGCCATAAAAAAGCAGATAAGCTCTAACAGAGGTTAAAGCACAGAGGGCCCCATTATCTCTGGCTGGCCTCTGTCATCTCCCCCTGCTCTGAGCTCTCCCAGGAACCTCATTTCTCTGCAGTTTGACCCAAAGCACATCTGTGTGCCACTTCCCTGCAGCTGCTGTGTGGATTCACGTCCGCTGGGAGACATGGGGCAATGGGGCATTGTATGGGAAAAAGGAGGCACGGAGCATCTCAGCATCCCACGGCACCCGTTGGGGCTGTAGGGACAAATAGGGTCTCTCCACCAGAAAAGCACCTCTTCCTGTCTGTTGGACCACAAAACCCGTGCTTGAGACACAGCACAACACCTGGAGGTTGCAGGGAGAGGAGCTGCAGTGCTGCAGCAGCACATCTGTGCATGGAAGCGTTGCATCTCATGAATCCAAACTCCACCCAGCAGCAGCGCAGGACCCGGCGCTCTCCTTGCTCCGAGCAGCAGCTCAGTGCTATGGAATGAAGTAATTGGGAAATTTAATTAATTGTCACACATATGAGGTGTCACAAAATGATTTTAAGGCAAAGAGTCAAGCTTGTTTCCCTTTCTTTTACATTTAAACCTGTTCTCATTGTGTGCAGAGCTTATCTGGGATAAAGCATTTCAGAGTCAACACGCGCAGCACCACATTCTGCCAGGAAACGTCTTTTTGTCCTTTGTGTTCTGTTGTGTTGCTTCTCTTTTTTTTTTCCTTAAACTTTAAATGGATCCTCCTCTAATTCTCAAGGTCACTGTTGAATATTTGGAATAGTTGGTTGGATGCCAAAGTATTTTCATTGCTGGCGTTTCTCTCCTTGGAGAATTATTGCAGACAATGAAATGTGGCTTCTTCTACATTTGTGTCAGGGAGGATCCACCCCCATGGCAAGCAGTTGTGTAACCTGGACCCTGGCTTGAGTTTTGTACTGCCTTGAGTGGGACAAAGAGTTTCATGGTGAGTTTGATTGCCAGAACTCTGGCTGCAGTGTCGCAGAGGTCTCATTTTGGGGCTCTGTAAGGAATTGTCACGCATGGCACAGTGGAGACCACTCCAGGATTGGTTGCTGCTTGGTGGTTTGGATCAGACCTGAACAGACCCCACCTTGCCATATCATAGACTCATAGAATCATAGAGTGGCTCGGGTTGGAAGGGACCTCAAGGATCACGAAGCTCCAACCCCCTGCCACATGCAGGGCCACCAACCTCCACATTTCACAGCAGCCCAGGCTGCCCAGGGCCCCATCCAACCTGGCCTTGAACACCTCCAGGGATGGACGGGGATCCACAGCCTCTCTGGGCAGCTGTTCCAGCACCTCACCACTCTCGTAGCAAAGAACTGCCCCCTGACATCCAACCTCAATCTGCCCTCCCCCAGCTTAAAATCATTTCCCTTTGTCCTGCTGTTATCTCCCCTTTCAAAGAGTTGACCTATGCCATTTGGTGGTATGTATTTGGAAATTCATAGCAGAACAAACCAATGAAGGTCTGTCTGTGACACTCTCCCCACTCTCCAAAGACACCCAAATGACCACTGTGTTGTTTGTCTCACCCTGAGCTTTCTTTGCCCCAAGGAAGACATTACTTCCTTCTGTGTGAACAAACCTGTGCTCAACCAAACAAAGTGTGTTCATTTTCATTTCCTTCCAGACCATAACTTTCAATCCTGCCCTGGTGTGATGCTGACACGCAGTGCCTGCAGGGCATTGTGGGGTGGAGTTGTGCATCTCCTCTCTCCCATCCCCATGGCTCCCTTCCACCTTGGGACCCTCCACCATCTCCCACTGCCAGCACTGCACTGTTTGTGCATTCCCTTCTCTACTCCTAATGAAAATCCAAGCAGGCTGCAATGGGAACAGCCCATGGAGGGGGGAAGAGCTCTGGCAGAGTGGGGTTGCTTGAACCTTTGTGTGCAAGTAATGCAGAGTGGATGCTGAGGTTTGTAGTCACAGTAAAACTCACATGAGGCCATCACTAGAGCATCACCTGCTCAGTGTCCTGTGCATGGCTACCCCCACCCCCAGGATGGTGGTATCCCTGGCCCTGAAACCCAGCTGCCGTCAGCAGAGGTGCTGTTATTTTGTTAACATCTCTTTTCTGGCCCACTCAGTATTTTCTTGACACAGCTGCCTCCAACATCTGCTTCTCGTCTCTGCTCTCTGGCTGTGGATGTATTCAGAAATGCCTTTCTTCTTTCAGCTGCTTGATGTGTCCCCTGTCTTGTCAACAAAACTCACAGCTAACTGAATTAAAAAATAATTGTCAAACTGGCTATTGCATATTTTATCCACAAGTAATTCAATTCAGCTTCCTTGTAATGGAACACGGGGAAAAACAGCCAGGCGAGCCTGGAGTCCAGAGCTAAGCTGAGCTCGTCCTGCAAGTTGAGCTGAGATCTTCTCTCTTCTGCCAGGCAGCTTTAGCAACTTTCCCAGTCTCAGGTTCTGCCCTCTGTGCAGGATGCTCAGGACCCAACCTGGCGCCCAGCATCACAGCCCAGGATCTGTGCCCAGCGGGCACCCAGGTGACAGCAGCTCCTGGAGAGAGGCTGTTATAAATGTCATAGCTGTCCCAGTCAGCTGCGTTTGATTCTTTGACTTGTGTCATCTGTTGGCACAAAAACTCTCAGTTTTGTGCTCCAGCTCTGCCTGCAGCCACCCTCGCTTCTCTCCTCCCCCATAAGCACAGGCTTGCTGCTTTTGGATAACAGAGGCTGCAGCTCTGAGGCATTGCTGAAAAAGCAAAAACAACTTCTGACCTCAGCAAGGAGCAGAGTTTTGCCTGAGTTGGAGGTCAGCAGCTCCACGATCTGCACGGCACTGCCTCCTGCCTCTGATATCCCTGCAGCCTCCTTAGAGAAAAGCCCTTTTCCTTCTCCGAATGTCCCAGTCCATGTGACATTTTTCCTATTCCATGTTATTTATATCTTGGACAAAGCTTGCCCTTCGGATAACACCTCTCTCTGGTGCACTGTTCCTGTGTTCCTGTGGCTGAGCCTCTCTTGCATCTTGCTTCAACCACCTAACAGCAAATCTGTGCTTTCTCATGTACAATAACAACACTGAGCCCCACAGCTGGGGGTATCCCAAAGCATCCCCCACCCTTCCAGCCCCACCAGAGATCCCAGATGCCTCACAAATGATCTTTAGTGGTCTTTCCCTAAGTGTTCTAGGATTGTATGATTCAAAATGGCTTTACAAGGAGGAAAATGCAGAGTGTGGGCTGGGTGGGGTCTGTGGGGCAGCACCAGAGGTCCCAATCCCAGGGCTGGGGTCTGCCAGGAACGTGTCTGTGCTTTGCTTCAGTAGACACAGGAAAATCTGATTTGTTGCTGCATGTTTGTAGGTCTGAAAATGTAAACTGTACTGAAGTATCTGCTTATAGCATGACCTCTGAACCCGAGGCTTGCTCTCTGCTCTGGGGTGAATTCCAGCTAACCACTGTGCTGCTGTGTTTACAAGAAAAATGCATGTTTTCTGCATTCTCAGGGCCACAGCTCATCTCATTGACAATGTTCTTTGGGAAAAGAAGGTGAGCCAGCCCCACTGCCCTGCCAAAGCTGTCGTATATTCCTCTTCCTCTCCTTCAAGAAGGAAAGAAAAGAAAAAGAAGCTGCAGGACCGGCAGGCAGGCAGGCAGCTCTTATGAAGGATGCTGGCTCCCCACTGTGGCAGTGAGTGTGAGCTTACTGCTGTGTGTGGTGCATCCCAGCTGGGTGCAATGGATGGCAGAGGGGTGCAGCAGCCAGCCCTCATCCTGCAGGAGCTGCACGGGGTGAATTGTGCCTCCTGCAATGCAGGCATTTCCCCACGGCCCTGCAAACAGGGCGCTTTGTGCGTGGCGCTGGGTCACAGCTGCACTGAGCTCCATCCTCGAGGGAAAGCCAAAAACAACGTGTGTGTGAAATCAAAACATTGCAGATGCTTCTTATTGGCGCTGCTGACATCGAAAAGAGAAACAGATGCTTCTGGTCTGGGTGTCTGTCCGGCCTGATTTTAGGAGAGGAAATAAAATAAGGATTGAGCTGTGCAGTCCATCACATCTCCGGTGTTGGGTGCTGTAAATCCTGGGTGTGTGGCTGTGGCAGATGCCAGCCGTCGGGGGGCACCATGGGCTGAGGAAACAGCATTGCCCAGCGGAGGGTCCCTGGCGTTGGCTTCACGGTCAGGGAAGGAAAAAGTGCAGCAAGGCATTAAGCAGAGATTCCGGCTGTCTGACTGAGAAATGCCTGGGGAAAGAGGGTCTGAAAAATAGAGTGGGGGCAAGTGTGATGGCTGGCTGTCCTTCCTCGCCTAAATACCATGCAGCCTCTACTGCAGCTGCTAATCCTGCATCAAAGTGATTAAGGTCACAATTCATGAAGAGTCTTGCCTGTCCTGGCTGGACTGTCCAACCACTCCCACTGCGCGGCCCGGGTTTGGTGCATTCAGAATTCCATCTGCTGGGGCCAATGAAAGGTGGGCGATGTGGGCATCGTCTCCCTAGCAATGACACCACCACAGCAGCCATGGGACAGTGGCCACCTCTGCTGGTGCAGATCTGTACGTGCACGCCATGCAAGCTTTTGCTCATTGCTGGTGAAAATGCAGAGCTGATAGCAGCGACTGTGTTGGAAGTCAGTGTTTTATAGCCAAGGATATCCTCTGCCTATAAAAAAAGTGTCATAAAGCTCTCTGTATGAGCAGCTTCCACGGAGGTAAGCAGGAGGCATTGCTTTGGGAGCGACCCACGTAACAAGGAGGTATTAGTCTGGGACACAGGCAAAGAGAGGCTTTCCTTCTTTTCTCCCCACTGAAGCTGTTTCCCAGGGCACCGAGCTGAGCCCCACGATGCGCAGCAGAGGGCACTCTGTCCCCGGCTGTGTTCGCTCAGAGCTGTCGGCAGCTGCAAACTTTTTTTTTAAGGTTGCAACTTCTGTTCTTCATTTCCAGGCGTATTCACACTTTCCAAGCTCTAAGCCACTCATTAGATGGCTCATCCCAACCTCCCCTCCCTCGGGAGGTTTGCAGGCAGCCCCCAGCCAACGAGCAGTGACACCTGGGGGCTGTGTCACCCCGCCATCCCCCATAGTGATGCCCTCAGTGCCTGGGTGCTGCTGTCAGGCACAGCTACTGCCAAGCAATAGCTCTGCAGAGCCTTCCTGCTGCCCCTCAGGAGCATCCAGAAAGAACCACCTGTCGCATTTAGGAGCCCTTCGCAGGGTACAAACTGAACCCCTTCTGCTTTTGCAGTGCCCTCACCAAACATTGCTGCGTTATGGAGATGTATGTAATGCAGCTCTTCCAAAAAACACATTTTTCATGGCTTTACTAAAAAAACCCTTGCTTCTCTAGAAGCTTTCAGTGCTGCTGTGCCCCTCCTCTGTTCCCTGTGTGGTTCTAGCCGTGGTGCTGTTGGGTTTAAATGCAATGAGTAGCAGTGCTTTGCTGCTTGCAGGGTTTGGCATTTAGATGGGGTTGGAGGGCACACACATCCCCACTGCTGTGCCACGCTCACTTGTCCCAGTGATTTCGTATCACCAGGCAGACCAGGTACCCCCCAGCTGAGCACGGGGCAGGCAGTTCATCCTGGCATTGCAGAGAAACCCTCAGTGTGTGGGATGTGACAGCTGTGGGTTCTCAGAGCTCCGCAAAGCCCTGGAGCAGCAGCAGAGTGCTTTGGGCACGGCCAGGACTGGTCAGCGTGCAACCCAAATGGATGCAGTGCTTTCCTGCTTCTGCTTTTCTTATCAGGGAATTGGAAGTAAAAGTCAGAATGCAAATCCAAGAAGCAGAAATGCTAAGTCAGGGCCTGAAGCAGTGATGGAGCAGCTGGTGGGAAGGCAGGACCAGCCCAGGGGAGCTCAGGTGCATGCAGTGAAGGATCCACCCCTTCCCAGCCCTCATTTAAGGGTTGGCAGTGGCAATGAGGATATTTTGCTGGAGATCCCTGCATACCTGAGGCCTTCTAAGGGTAAGTAGCCTTTTTTTTTTTTTTTTTTTTTTTTTCCTTCTTTGTTTTTGGGCCCATATTGAACATACCCTCACTCACTGTAGCCTTGGACTTTTGTTACTCTGCGATCATTGCTGTGCTTCCATTACGTTATAGCATTATACCCCTGTTTGGACCAAAAGTTTAAAGAAGAATCATAATGTTAGATTTAATTACGTGTTTCATGAGTGCCAGCATTTACTTGGTACAAAACAAGTGGGACAGATCCGTTCTGCTGCCTTGGCTTTGCAGCAGTGCCATGGATGATCTCAGCAGTACCTCCACGGGGCACGGAGGTGGGCACTCAGCCCTGGTGGGGTTTGTTTGGCAGAGCTGCAGCATGCACAGCTCCAAGCTGTGGGTGCACAGCAGGGCTGTGTTCTCCCCTCTGCCCCAAGCTTTGTTTTCCTATCAGAGGGCACCACGTGTGGCTGAGAGAAGCAGCACTTGAGGAGATGCAGAGCCCAGGACAGGTGGAGGTAGGCACGGTGGGCTCTCGCTGCTAATACCTTCAGGGCTATTTTTAATGTGATCTGGGAAGAATGCTGTGAATTAAAGAAAATTGAGCCAACATCTATTACAAGGAAAATAAGTGGTCATTTTCTAGATGTTTTTAAGCACTAGTGTCAAAATGTGCCAAGATAACTCAGTGTTTCCTGGCAACATGATTTACTGGAGGGAGCAAAAGGCTTTGGGTTTGATCCGATGCTGTGGGTCATGCGAGGTCTAAATTCAAGTCTTTCACTTGTGTCATCAGTGCTTGAGAAATCAGATCTCTGACAGATGACCTCTGTGTGGTACAGCACTTCCTTGTCTGATTCCTTCTCAGAAATGGCTCCTCAGACTGCCAGCAAACTTTCTTTGCAAGGATGAAGGCATGAGAGAGGCTGAGCTGCTGCTGTAACTACAAAGTGAGGAATATACACTCCTTATCTGTGGCAGTGCATTTTAGCAGCACTGTTTCAGCCTTTCCCACGACCTGGAAATCTCCCTCTTTGTGCATCATTCTATATCTATTCCAAATTTCCTTTCATTCTGACTTGCTGCTTGCACAGTGTGATCACAGCAATGCAGCTCCCACTCAGCCTGCACTTAGAGCCCCAAATTGCCCACATCTGTCAGCTGCTGTCCCCATGCTCCTCAGTGCAGCTGTGCCCCCTGCCCTGCTGGATCCTCCTTTGCTCTCTTGGAGCTGTATGCTGGAATTGCTTATCTACTGCTGGCTCCAGGCCTCACGACTTCAGCAGCAGCCAGTGATGGGCTCCCCAGGGATTTCACAACCTTACCCTACAGTGGGGCTGATGTGTGTTTTGCTGCTTGGCAGGTGCTCAAAAAAACGAGAGCTTGGAAAACCTTTAAAAGCGCTGCAATGCTAATTCTTTTTAGAGCTGTGGGAGGATTCTAGGCTGGGTGCCAAGGTGCTGGCTTTGAGTATTTGGTGCCAAAGCACACCAAATGCAAATGGAAGTTCTGGTGGCCGTGTCAGTGCCTGCCTGCAGCTGCCAGCCTGGTGCTGGGCTGTGTTCTGCCCTTTGTCCCTACCACCCTTCCATAGGGCAGCGAGGCAGGGACGCATGCTGTGGTTTGTCCTATGCAGGTGGTGGTGCCCCATCCCTGGAGGCACCTGAGCTCAGACTGGAAGGGCTGTGAGCACCTGATGGAGCTGGGGAGGGGGAGGGTCCCTGTTCGTTGTAAGGGACCAGAAGGCCTTTAAAGGTCCTTTCCAAATCAAACCATTCTGTGGTGACTGCAGTGCCAATGAACGCAAGGCTGTGAGTGCTGTCTGATTTCACTGCAGAAATAGCCCTGAGCTCTTGACAAACACAGAGCTGGTGCAAAGAGCAGCCTGACCTCATGGCCACAGCCCTGTGAAGGAGCAGCTCATCAGCCCACACCACGAAGGGAGTTCACCCTTCAAACACAAAAGAAAAACAAACCGAAAAATCCCACATATATTGGCAAAGCTTGGAGAAATCCCCTTTCCTGCAATGGTTTTGAAATCTCATGTCAGGATGCAAACGGAGGCAGTGCAGCAGCTGTCATCAACCAGAGAGCTGCCTGGGGATTCCCAAATGCAGTTCCCGCTGATTTGCTCTGATGCTTAAGGTGTTGCCCCAGGGACAGAGCTTTCCTGTGGAGCATCCCCCTCTGCTTCAGCCCAGTATCTGGAGGAGTGCAGGAAAACAGCCTTCCATAACAGGAAAAGGGGCTCCTCTCCCCAAGCTGCCAAATTGTGCTGAACCCACGTGCTGACCCTATGTGAGGCCTGGGATTGCTGAGCCCCCTGGGGGCTCTCTGCTGACAGGGGAAAGGAAATGTTTTATATTATCAGTTCTATCATCCTGTGTAAGGTTTGTTTCCTCTGTGCTCGAGGAGGTGATGAGCGGTGGAGGAGATGGGGGCTGCTGCAGTGTGGATTTACCCTCTGCTGTGCGAATGTAGGGCAGGAGATGCACATATGTGATTTTTCTCAGTGTCTCCGTTTGCCTAGCAAGAAGTCAAACGTGGTCTAAATGTTCCCTAATAAAAATCATGCTGAATTTTTTAGCCCTTTTCCCACAGTGAGTTTATGGTCTAACACAGGACCTCTGTTCTTCAACTCGTGACAGAGGGAGGAGGTGAATGCTCTGCTCCCAACGGTGTCCTGCAGGCTCTGAAATGAGAGGTGATCAATTCTCTGACTTCAGCACAGAAGAGAAAACCCCCACGGGGCTGTGATGGTGGCTCTCCCTGCAAACCCATCAGGGCAGAGCCATAGCAATCAGAGCGCCGGCAGCAGCCGCTCTTATGGGGCTGTGGTTACTTCTGCAGAAGGATGGATGATGGTCCCTTTTACCTTGGTTTATATTTTACATTTTACTTTGGTTTATATTTCATTTGTTGGAGCCTCTTTGAGAGATTAATTTGCCTTTCAGGGAAATGTGTCATTAGCAAATAGCGCAAGGAAATTTTGGAGCCATGGGATGACTTGTGTGTATATCCTCAGGTCTCCGGCAGGAAAAATCACAGAGTTCATTGCTTGCTAAAGTGCACGAGAGCGGGCAGCAGGGCGGCATCGCTTTG
Source organism: Meleagris gallopavo (assembly GCF_905368555.1). Taxonomy (NCBI): domain Eukaryota; kingdom Metazoa; phylum Chordata; class Aves; order Galliformes; family Phasianidae; genus Meleagris; species Meleagris gallopavo. The sequence goes on along the minus strand of NC_139412.1, from coordinate 1,313,058 downwards.
GCTCTGGCAGAGATAACCTGGCTTTATGCTTATTTTCAGACAAGTGTCCAGGAGTAACTGCTCAGCAACTAAAAGACTCCCTGGAGGAGTACCCAAGGTGATATTCTGGGGTACAGATCACGCTTAGTCATGCTGGAGTTTGACAGTAACCAGCACTGAGCCCTTTGATTCTGTAGGGAAGAGCAGCAGCATTAGCATCAGCTAACATCCATGCTTACAGTCACTGGCTCGCTCACATTATGGGAATGAGTAACTCGGGAGGGAGAACTGTGCTGAGATCCTCAGCTCCCTTTGCACGCCCTTTGGAGGAGGATCTTGTTCAATGTTTTGCTTTTCCAAAGCATGTGTATCCTTGGTGTTTCTGAATGTCAGAATGACAATTCTTTGGATGGGGGACAAGCAGGCTGTGCTGTGCCAGGGGAGGTGCACTGTGTGAGGCATAGGGCTAAGCTCACAGCCAAGTGCCTCACATGCAAAAGGAAGAAGCACGAGAAGAGGCATGGGAAGCATCCTGCCCCCGGAAGGAGGTTGCTGTCCAAATTTCCCATTACAAAATGGTGGTGTAACAAAATCTATGAGAACACTGGAATACTGAGCAGTGTGCGTCCAGCAGAGGGTCTGAAATGCAGCAAGGGATGCCAGTGATGGGCAGCCCTGACTCTCACTGTGTTCAGGAGCACTAAGTGCCCTGAGCCAAGGACCCCACTGCTGCCAGCACCCGCACGTATTTCCACTTAGCTCTGTTTTCTAAGGCTACCAGGTGCCAACCTGTCCCTGCCACAGCAGACAGCAGTGGATGCCCAGGGCAGCCTTTGAGCAGCGTGGACTTGCTGGCGTCTCAGCACAATTATGAAGTCTCCATCTCCAGAAGACAACAACATCCTCTTGTGCTGCTTCCTTGTTTTTTGTTGCCGCAGCCTTTTGGGTTTCATTGAAATGCTGCCACGACTGGCACCGAGTTTGTCAGACACTGGGTAGACACCCAGAAGATGAACCCATGGCAATCATTTTATTAATCGTTATATCCAGGTTTAAAGCCTTGAAGATAAAGCAAGAAATGAAGCTCGCAGACTCCGAGAGCCACAGAACCGACCTGGTGGGAAAGCAAAGCAGGCAGTGTGGTTTCCTGGGAGGAAATCTGTGCTGCTCCACAGCTGCTGCGGGAGTAGTGCTGCTACAGCTCTGTGTCCTCCTGGGCAAGAGCAAAAAAAAGTGCACACACAGTTTGGTCTTAAGAGCCCAGCTTCCAGCTGTAAGTAAATTCTTGCTGCGTTTTGCTATAGGCTGCCTGCTTTTGGGTGCTGTCTGAGCCCAGTTGTGCTCAGTAGCTGCTTTCATTGGTTTCTTAAGGAAAAGATGGTTGGTCTGAGGGCAAAACAGCTGTCACAAAAATCAGGCTCATAATGCTGCTGCCAGGTGGAGGGTTTGAGACTTAAAGTTCTGTGGGCCTTTTGTAGCAAGGCTCTGATCTGCTTGCAATGGGGCATGGGCTGAGGGAGGAGCTGCTGAAAGCACAGCAGTAAAGGATCCTCAGAAAGAACGCACGTTTCTAACAACCTGTGTGCTTTAACAAAGTTTTATTGATTAAGCACTTCAGGTTTCATTTCTCTTTAAGCTTTCACAACTAGGGCACACCACAGGACAGCAAGTTATTAACTCCTCCCTGCAGAAGGAATCGGCTTTGTTAGGCAACGTCCTAACTGATGGCATTGCAGCAAAGCTCAGTAAGCAATGTGGTTTGGTGCTGCCCTGCTTCGCCGTGAGCCCTCTGTGCTTCTGGCCCCGTGTTGTCCTCATTCCTGCATGCAGTGCCTCTGACACCACTGGTATTTGTTGTAATGGCACTTAGGCTGATGCCTCTGTGATTTTCTTTTTATAATAACTGTATCATTGCTTTTTTTTTTTTTTTTAAGTCTATCACTGCAGCCAAAGGATTGGATTGTTGTAAAGGATTGTAGCAGCTGAGGTAAGAGCTTGGTGCTTTCATTGCTTAGAGCCAACCATGCCATTGACATCACCTCTGCTTGCTTTCTGATGGAGAAGCAGAGATCTGGGGGGGTAGCAAGGACTGTGAATGAACACAGATTGCAGAACACACCAAGGTAGTTTCATCTCTCAGACTCCCCTTGTCTCCTGATCCCACTGCTGAGCCCCATGCTTCACCTGAGTTAGAGATTGCAGGATAATGGTTTTAATATACAATTATACAGTTCTTGGCTCAACGCATCCCTGAGTAAGCCTCTAAGCATCATTTTTTATATAAATATATTTTGATTGCTTCACTTCTCACCGTCCTTCACGAGATGTCATTTGTTTTGCCTGCAGAGCAAACAGACTCCAGACTGAGAACACCCACTGTGGGACTGTGTTACTCCACAGGACAACCTATGGGTTCCAGGTCTCCTCAGGCCCCCACGATCCTCATCACCAAGCTAATAGCATCAGGAAGCAGGACAGATTTGTGCTCCAAAACACGAGCCCTGGCTTCCTGGTTGTTGGAAGGTTTTCAAACCGTTTGTGTTGGAGGGTCTTCTGCCTGGTATTGACGTGCTGCTCCCTTTGGCCATGCCCGCTACTTTGTTCTCACTGAAGATCTGTTGGACACGCTGAAGAATATTTTGTAGTAGATGTAGACATTGACGATCCTTAGAAGGATGCCCAAGAGGTAGCTGAGGGCTCTGAGGAGGGCTGCAGCCCCACTGGAGAGGGGGAGCAACCAGGCAGTGAGGCCGCAGGATGGAGAAGTGCTGCTGGTCAGGACATCATCAACCTGCAGCAGGGTGCATTCAGCAGCAACCAGCAGCCAGATAGCTTTGGAGGTCAGCCTGGCATTTCTCACCGTCCGCAGGCTGCGGGACTCCATGGGGAAGAAGGTGATGAGGTATGCCTCCATGGCCACACAGCTGAGCAGCAGCGCACTGATGTGCGTGTTGGCCACCAGGAGGTTCTGCAGCAGTGCTGGTGTGAATGCTGTGCGTGGGACAGCAACGCTGGAGGTCCACAGGAACAGCTCAGCAACAGCACTCACAAAAATGAGGAGGTCTGCTCTTGCTAGGCTGGAGATGAAAACTGCAGTGGATTTGGAGGAAACTCTGGAGGAGTGCAGGATGAGCATCACGTACCCGCTGCCCAGCACACCCAGCAGGGTGCTGATGGCGTTGGAAGATGACAGGACGAGGTACTGGATGTACTTAAGCACCAGGTATCTTCTGAAATCCTTCATGTGGTCTCTCTCCCTGGAAATGCCAGCTAGGGAAGAGCACCTGGAATGCATATAAAGAAGGTGGTTACATGTAAGACTGGTGGGATACGTTCCAGACAAATGTTGTGTGCTTGCACAGACTCACTGCAGCACTGCTGTGGCATTGCTTCTTACCCAGAATTGCAGTCATTCGGTATGTGAAATCCTCAAAGTGCATCAATTATGAAAGAAATGGCCTACAAACCCAGGGGATCCTAGCATTTTCTCGTAATTAATGCAGGGAACTGTAATGACTCTGGGCAAATACTGGGAAACCAAGGTCAGAATAGTGCTACTTCCATTATGCAAGTTTTTGTTTCTAGCTTGCCATAGTGAGCCAACAGTTTAGCAGTGAAGAATCCATTGCCTTCGAAACTGGATGAAGCAATTTCAGAGATATTCATGATTATCACCAAGAAGTCCTTAAGGACAAATGGGAAAAACTCCAGAAAACTTGGAGAAGAAAAGCAGGCCTTGTTCTGAGGGAGGAGCAAGAGGGGCCCCTTCCCAGCAAACTGCTGAATAAACCAAACGTGTCATCTGGGTGATGGAGTGGAGGTAAGGAAACACAATGGGGATTTCTCACAGGTGAAGTATATTGAGTTGGCCAAGCTCCCTTCTCTAGCAGGGTGATGGACCCTGGGGGAGAAAGCAGTCGGCAAGTCTATTTACGTATCTATATAAAATTCAAGATATATTCATCTTGGATTTTCTTAAGACTCTCAATATTGTGTTATGAGGTATCATACAAAGGAGTAAGCTAGGCAATGCAGACTAGGAAGAGCTACAATTAAGTCATGCCTAAGGGGGATGGAAAAATGAGAGGCTAATTATCAGAAATTGTAGGAATGATGTATCAGAGGAGGATCTGCAGAATAAGGAACAGAGCTCACACTTATTGAGTTAGCTTATGAAGTCTGCTGTAACACGAGCAAGAATGCTGTAACCATTTGTGAGGCCAGCAGTCTGAGAAAGGTATCGACTGCTGGCAGTGTTTGATGTAGATTGAAGAAGATGAAAGAAAGCTAAAACATGATTCAGAGCGGAAGGAGTCGGCGTTGCACAGCCTGGATTAGAAGAGATGCTCATTTGTTAAACTGCCCTGATGTCAATTAAGATCACAGATGAAGGAAATGGCATTGTTGCTCCCCCTGGCAGGAGCACCTTGGGGCTTGTACTGCATGCAAGGCTTTTCCTGTAGTTACCCAACAGTCCTGGGTGGCTGCTGTGGTTCCTGCCTGATTTTTGTTTTCGTGAGACAATGCCAAAGTGATAATTCTGTGTAATTCCTGAGAAAGGCCCTACACGAGCCAGCATTTGTAAGGATGGGATTCCTGTTGCTTGTTGAGGCTCAATTACTCATCCAGGTTGACTCATCCAAGATCCATGGGCGCCTTTTCTTTTATGTACCTGAGCCAACTTGGGGGAATCCTTTGCTGAAGAGGTAGGAAAAACTCAGCTGTACTGCAGCTGAATTGGGATTGGTTCATCTTACCCTCATTTTCCACGGTGATTAACTAGAAAAAAAAATCTGTTTTCTGTCAAAAGCAACATTTCTCTGTAGTTCAGTGCTCTCTCCATTAACACAAGGGTCTTTGCCAGCTCAGTCCTTTACAGTCCACTAACCTGCCAAGATGTGGCATCGCCTCACTGCTGATGGAAGTAGAGGTGAAGAGGAGGGTTGGTCACTGAGCGTTGGTTTGACCATTTGCTTGGACAAAAAGCATTGCAGGAATGAGGATCTGCTGTTGGAACAAACCCTCCCAACCTGCAGTGTGAAAGCTTGTCCTTCTGGCTGCTGGTGGAGGAAAACCAAACTGTGCCACGTGTAGCTCAGCTCTGCTTTGTTCTGTTACTCAAGGAAGTTCCTCCTTGTTGGGCTGGCTGCTGGAATCATTCAGGTTGGGAAAGACCTCTAAGATCATCAGGTACGTTAAGGATGCTTTTTTGACCATAAATTCTTGCATGATGAAAAGTCCCTGTAACCTGGCTGCTGCATGCAGGAGATCAATGTGTTTGGCCAGAGGACTTCAGCTGAATTCAAGGCTGTGGTTCCCAGAAGGAAGGCAGCAAACAAATCAGAACTGGTTTGGGCGGTTCAATGAGCGAGGGAAGTGTGCAGCTCCTTGACCTGGGGTTTTACATCTCCTCTGGAGAATATGGAGATAAACATTAACTGGAAAATAAACTGAACCAGAAGGAAGGCTTGTCATAAAGCCAGGCTGCTTCGATCTGTCTGTCCATTCAGGAATTTCCTCAATTTTTTTTTTTTTTTTTCCATGCAAGTTTGAAGGAAAGTGACCCCACTGAGTGGATTTACAGCAGATCTTCATCACGCCCACGTGAAGCATTTCAACACTGAGCTCCTGGGCACTGGGTTCTATCCTTCACCCTGGGATCTGGTGATGAGCCACGGCCCCTCCCAATGATGGGTGCTGCCCAGGGATGCTGAGCAGCCGGTGCAGCCGGGGGCTGTGCTCAGAAGCAGCCAGACCAGATGGTCAGGAACTCAGGGTGTTTTTCACATCATCTCTTCCTGAAAGCTTTACATAACGCTGCATTCCACATAAGGTCGCAGTGGGCTCTGGAAAGGAGTTGCAGTTTCCCAAAGGATGATGCCTTCCCACTGTCCATTTGAGATGTGCCCGAGGTATCCCTCCTGCCCTGGGAGATGGGGCCACTGTGGTTGTCTCTGTCTACTCCTTACGTGCTGTGATTTGGTGCTTTCAGCTCCCACCCAGAATGCAGCAGAACAAGGTTCTGTTTCCTCCCTTGCCTTGGGCATTGGGATGTTTATCTCTCAGCAGCTGGCTGGTGGGAATGCTTCTCCTTCTAACTGAAGAACTGGGCAGAAATCAGCTGGGGCTGGGAGACCTCCAAGTGCTGCTAGGATGCACTGCTCCAGTAAATGGAGCAGAGCCAGGCGATGCTCCTGACACAGTGCGGCCCAAACTCTGCCAACTGTGAGCTCAGGGCTCTCCAACAGCTCCTCATGGTTTTGTCCCACATCACCCAGTGCTGCCTGGGGGCAGTGCCATTTGGGCAGGTTCTGTTCGCGCTGTTTCAGACTAAGCCTCAGCCCATGGCACGTTTCCATCCGCGCTGGTTTTTCATCTGTACCAGAGTCGTCCTCCTGGGGTGCTTCACAAATTCCAGTGAACAGTGACTTCCACAGTCCTCTTTCTGTCCTTGTTATGTCGCTGTAACCTGCGAGGTAAGTAAAAATATCCACTGCTTTCAGGCAGAGACTTGTTCCAAAATTCCTCTTGGAATCGTGCCTGAGAACACACAGAGGAGGAGAACACCCAAAGCACCACCGACCGCCCTGACTGCCATGGGCTGTGTGAGCTTCCACTCCATTTAAAAGCCAAAATACTTACATTTGCTGAACAAAGCAGCCGGTGCTGGCTTTCCCCATCACCGTGTGCTGTGTGTGCTCCGCAGCAGTGTGCCGTTCCCTTGGCTCACTCCCTGGCTTTTATAGATAACGCCGTGCTCACACCACGTCAGAGTGGGGTTTGCTTTGCCAGGCACCATCCCAGGGTGATTTCACAAGAGACGTCGCCTGAATCACGGCAGTATGAACTGCCTCAGCACTTTCAGCCGTCTGGAAAAACTGATGCCCCGTGTGGCAGAGGAGTCCCAGACACTTCCTCAAACACAGCCACAGCTGGAGCGGATTACGGGGGAGCGTGGGCTCACAATGTGTGAGCTCTCACACGCTGGCTGTGAATATGAGATTCTTGTGAGCGCTGCAATGTAGCTGGAGCAGCACAGCAGCCAGCCCCACCGGGCCGCCCTGATGTGTGTTTGTGTCGGTGTTGCTGGGGTTACCTGGGTGTGATGCGGTGATGCTGACATCGGCCTCCACCTGTTGTTCTCTGGGGGTGACACGGGTTGAGAAGGGGGTATTGATGTGGGTGAGCCCTGTCGCGGGGCTCGGTGTGGAGGGGAGAGGTGTCCCTCAGACATCACAGATAATAGCAAATCCCACTAGAGAAGTGGATATTAGCAACAATTCCTTCTCCAACAGAGAAGGTGATGCACCAACACAGCCTGCCCAGGGAGGGGGGCACCTGGAGGTGCTCTGGAACAGCAGGGATGTGGCACTGAGAGATGTGGGGATGGGTGCAGTGGGGTGGGCTGGGGGTCTGAGAGGGCTTTTCCAACTGGAATGATCCTATGAGCACACAGCATTGCTCCCAACCCATCCCAAACACCAGGCTCACGCTCAGAGCTCCTACATCAAAACGGGGAATTAAAGGTGCTGATGAAGGCTGTGCTGCTTTGTGCCCTGCGAGCCCGGTTTTGTGTTTTGTGCTTTGAATTCTATTTGGTTTTGTGTTTGGTTTTGATAAGAACGTGTTCATTTGTGCTGCAGGGGTTGTTACTCTTCGCAGCGACCGTTCCCATTTCATTTGAGCATTTTGCTTGTCAGGATGACAGAACAGAATTTTCAGCTGTGAGACCACGAATCCAGCGGGTGAGTCACACGCTTCCCCAGCACCCTCCCTGTTCATAACCTCTGCCCGTTGTTGGAAAGATAAAGCAAATCCCTCCGCTCCTCCCAGCGCCAAGGTTCCTCCCCCAGCCTGCAGCCCCGCTCACTCCCCACCCCCTGGATCCAGTCAGTGTCACCTCCTGCACCCCAAAGAAGCCCCAAGAAGCCGCCTCACACCGACCTGTGTGCCAGCACGACACGATTTCCAGTGCTTTTCCATATCCTGTTTGTTTTGTGCTGAACCCTTGTTTGAGTGCCTGGCCAGCTCTGTACACTGGTTAACGCTGTTCTTCTCCTTTCTTTCTTTTGTTTTCCCTTGGAGTCTGGAATACGATTAGATTTCATTAGAATTCAACAGTAGGTAAGAAAACGTCAATTCCTCTGCCCAAAGTGCTCCTCTTGGCTTTTCGAACTAAAGCATTTCCAGCGCTGTTCTGCTCCTGCTCCTTCCCCTCTCTCACTGCTGACCCTCTCCCCTGCTTTGTGATGCCCCCCCCCGGGGTTCTGCCCATCCCAAATAATCCCATTCCTGGTTTCTTCCCCTTCATACCATGCAGAGTTCATTTTTGAGGCAATCCAGTGGAATGATAACACCTGCATTGCTCGAGTGTTGCTGAGGCTTTTTCCCAACATTCTTGAAGAATTTGAGGAAGCTGCCGGAAAGCAGTTTTTGTTTTCAATAACTCTGCAGCTCCATTCTATGAAACGAGTCCGAATTTCTGTTCTTTGGTGGTTAACCCTTCCTCAGGTCTTGCCAACACCACATTCTCCATCCATCTTCCTTGCCCCCTATGGGATGCTCACCCCCTCCCCACCCTGAGGAGCAGCAGGAATGCTTTATGTCTGTGCCTGGGTAAAGGATAACATGGAGGATAAGGAATAGTTGTTTTCTCTGCTCTCTTGCCTCCGTTCTCCATTTTTGCAGTAAGTGGCTCAAATGAATTCTTGGCTCCTTTTTGCACAGCTGATAGGACAGGTTTCTCTATGGGGGAACGGTGAAAAGATTTATGGCCTCGTCTCTTCTGTCTAAGGAATTGAATGGATCAAGATAGGAGGTCAAATGGACAAAAACGGTGGTGAAGCACAGAAGTGGAGGAAGAACTGAGATGCATGAAGGTTAATGCAAATCTCACTTGGTTTTGGCTTGCTTGCTTCCTTCCTTTCTGCCTAACCAGCATTTCTAATTCTGAAACAAGAGCAGAGTGTTGGGAAATGCCTCCCCCCAGAGCACAAGCAGCAGGGAGATTCCCCTTCATCCCTGCAGCTTTGGGAATCCTCTGCTTGAAGCTGCACGTTCTCAGCTGATGACTTTTCCAGGTGAAGATGCAGCAGCCCTGCAGTGCTGGGATCACAGCCCTGGGCTCTGCTCTGTGCAAACCCCTCCCCAGCACTCACACCCATTTCTTCCCATTCATCATGTGGTTTTCTGCACGCTCTCACTGCCATGTGGGGCCCAGAGAAGCAGAGCAGAGTTATTTGCTGCAGTTATTTGTCCAGTGCTTTGTCTCAATTCGATTTTAACCTCTCCTTGTAATGAGTTTTCTCCCTCCTCCAAGGCCCACTCTGGAAGATCTCCTTGTGGGTGCTGACACACTGGAACAGGTTGCCCAAGAAGGCTGTGGATGCCCCATCCCTGGAGGCATCCAAGGCCAGGCTGGATGTGGCTCTGGGCAGCCTGGGCTGCTGGTTGGTGACCTGCACACAGCAGGGGGTTGGAACTGATGAGCATTGTGTGCCTTTGCAACCCAGGCCATTCTACAATTCATCCTGCAGATGGCTTTCTGATAAGCATCCCCTTGTTACTTGCCTTCACTTACCTCAGTTATCGTTTATTCTGTGTTCTCTCCTTACTTCTAACTTTCTTGGTGGTATTTTGTACTCACACACTGAAGGATTTGCAGATTCAGTCATCCAGTCTAACTTGTATCATAAAATGTGTGAAGGGTTTTGGCTTTGTTCTCTGGGAAGGGATGCATGAAACAACCAGGAAGAATCCATGGTGCATTTTTACCAGATTTTCCAGGAAAACGAGAGCCAAAGCCACAGCCATCTGCAAGAAGTTATCCCGTGTGCTCTGCCTGAATAAGGGAGTCTCAACGTCAGGCCAAGATACACCAAGTTCTACTTTCCTCTTATCTTCTGCATTTCATAAACAACTCAATGAAAAGTCTTGTGAAACTTTCAGTTTCATCTCAGATGGTTCTGAATCAGGGGAGGCACTGAGAGCTCATTGTTCTGCAGGCTGTTGGGTTCGCTTTCTGCAGAACACCAAGGGTTGTCCAGCTGGTGTCAAAAACCCTTCGTTCCTTACACCTGAGTTCCTCACTCAGTGTGAAGCATGTGACAAAGACAGCCAAACCACATCCACATCCCCCAGATGTGCAGCAACAGAGAGGCTGAGCTCGCTTCTGCAGTCTCAGGAGGAATGGTGCTCGGCTCCGGAGCAACACCCTCTGTCCCTCCCATGTTGTCATTGCTTCTAGCAGCAAACCAGGGCAGTGTGAGTGCCTCTCGGAAGCAGGAATGGCCACAGAACTTCCATTCACCCAACGCTTTCAGGGAGATGTGAACTGGGATTTAGCCATACCGCTGGGAGCAGTGGGTCTGTGCAATCCCTGCTTCATCTCAGGCATCCTGGCACCCCTCATAGTGCACTGAAAGGAACGGCTTTGTCTGTGCCCACAGCCTCCGGGTCCTTTCCCCTGCGAGGCAAAGCAGCTCTATTTCCAGCCATGTTTGGTGGTGTTTTGCATTTAACTTGTTTCTTCCGAACGTGAAAAAAACAGCATTTGCTGTGCTTACGTGCTGCACCGGATCTCTCTCTACATATGTCTGTGTGCAGCACACAGCTCTTCTCCCTCCCGCTCTATGAAGTGACTGCAGTTCTGGCGAAGGATCAGCACTGATTTCCCAAAAAGTGTCTCTGCTCCCCCGGAGTGCCTGCAGGACACACTGCTGCTCCTCCAGATTTCCTTTGGGAAACGGTTCCTCCACAAACACTTGTGATGCTTTTCCTGAGTATGACTCCAATTTCTATTTTTCCCTCGATGCAGAAGCGAGGTCACATCAAAGCTACTGTAGGAGAAAAAGTATTTTCAACTGTGTTTGTCGACTTGGCGTTGGGTGTTTTCCAAGGCCGTGATGGTCTGAGGTTGAGATTTTCTTCTGTTTGTTTTCTCTTTAGTTGGTTGGCTTTGCTTTCTGACATTTGGGGATTGTTTTCCTTTCTTTCTTCCTTTCTTTTTTGAGAAAATTGAGTTTTGTTGAGTCTCATCATCTGGAATGGGAAATTATCATTGAGTAGGAGTGACAATTTATTGGAACTGCCAATTCAGTTCTTCACTGGAAGCAGCCCTTGGGATCTGGGCATGATGCAGGCAGGTGAGCTCAGCAGAGTGACATTCCTGTTTCCAGCTCCAGGAAATGGAAAATTTGCTCAGGTCTTGTCAAGTTTTAATTGAATTAGATCTAAAAATGTGCCCTAAGATTTCCTATGCAAGAATTAATATTTCCCTTTCAAAAAACACTCTAAAGAAGGCAGACAGCCTGCAAGGGCACAGGACAATCCTATGGGATCAGAAGGAAGAAATCCTCCTGGCCATAAACACGTGGACACATCTGGTGACCCCGTCCCTCCTGCCAGGATGGGAAGGCCACGTCTGTCCCATTCAACAGAGGCATCTCATGTATTTCTGTAACCAAACGCACATTGATTGACCTGGAGTCCTGAGCCACCAGAAGCACCGCCAGGATTTGTCCCCATCCCGATCCCTGTGCCTACAGGGATCTCTACAGAGCCGCTTTACTGCGGGAAGCTGAAAAAGGAGCAAAAGGAATTCCTGGCACTGCTCTCATTGCTCGCCAGAAATCCGCTTTGCTCGTCCTCAGGCGTCGCGGGGGAAAGTTGGTTGTCAGAAATAAACATTTATTATGCTTCTAACAAAAGATCTGAAGGGCTATTTACAGCATTGTTCTTGTCTGAAAGAATGAGAGGAGGAAATGATTCTGTGCTCCTCCGTGCAATTCCCATCTTAGTAGATGTGTTTTATTTGGACAGATGACAGGCATTAGTGAATTGTTTCCTACAGAGACAACACAGATGGGCAAAAGGAACTTAGTTAACCAAGAGAACAGCGTAATTGCACTGGTGTCAAACTCACTGGAAACCCAAGAAATATACATGGGAAGCCTCACTGTCCTAAGGGAGATATTCAGGCCCATTTAAGGCTCAGATTGTTTAAATGTTGAAAAATTGGCCGTTGTCCCTCATTGTCAAGATTTCTTTGTGATCTTATTTAATATTTTTGATATTGGAGATGTAATTATGAGCAGGCAGGTTTAACCTGGCAGCACACAGCCACACGTGAGCATGGAGAGGGGAGAAATCCCAAAGCCAGCTGTGGACAAATGGCTGCACAGGCAGCGCAGTCATGGATGGATCTGTGGCTGGATCTGCCCCACGTCAGGTGTCACTGTGCTTTCCTCTCAAAGGCAGCCCCAATGTGTTGTTTTTCACGTCAGCCATTGAACACAGCTCCCACATGGAGCACGGCTGCTCCTTCTGAGCAATCATGGGGTTATATACTTCCCCTCATGGGGAAAAGGTGGGTATGGTCTGCTCTTGTAGAGTGAGGAGGTGATTCAGGATGGGAAGACAAGCTGTGTCTGACTGCCTCAGCTGTGGGTTGGAGGAGGGGAACCCCTCATCTGAAGCCTTTCTGGAGTGACCAAAAGGCTGCAGAGACCTTCATCCAGCAGAGCTGAGTGCTGGAGCTGGAGGCACTCAGATACATGGAAGGAAGGATACAGGTAAGGGATTTTTCCATGGGGGACAGAGCTGTGCTGGGGGATGTCCATCACACGGCTGGGGCTAACTGAGATGTGAACTACTCTGTACTAGCTATGTAATGTGTTGGAAAGGCTGAGAAACTTGTATCAATTAAGATAATGTTTCACTGATGTAGAGCTGTGCAGCCAGGAAATTCCCTGCTGTGCTCTCAGCCATCTGCAGCCTTCCCACCTCCTCCCCAGAATCAGGGCTTCTCCACAAAGGACCTGCAGCTCTCAGTTCTGGAGGCAAGCCCATCCTTGGGAGAACTCAATGCTTCGATTCCCATGAGCATCCCAGTTCACAGTAATAATTAGTGTCCTTCATGGCAAAGACAGAGCTCAGGGGGTAAATGGCTAGGGAAGCTGTGGTTGGGATGAAAAAGGTAAACTCGGTCTGCAGTTCTTGCTCTGCACCTCCTCCTCTGCTCATCCTTACCTCTGTTTCTGTTGGGTGCATGGATCCCTTGGGTTATCTGCAGATCTCATCTGAGTTCACAATCCAAACCCACAGAAGTCATTTTGGTGTTGGGGGTTTCACTGTGACCTCCCCCGGGTCACCCCTCTGCAGCAGCCTGGAGCAGAGGGGAGAGCAGGGAGTGCCAACAGTGCGGCAGGGTTTCAATTGGGATGGGGCAGCTGTGTAGCTTTTGTGATTGTAGGTTTTGTCTGCTCAGGGTAATTCAGGCCATGAGGTCAGAGAAAGTTGGTGTTGGGTTTCTGGGGTTGTCTCTGAGCAGATCATCCGCCTATCAAAATTGATACAAGAACTGGAGAGAGTCCGGGGGATGGAGTAACTTATCTGTTAAATCAGGGAATTACCAGGCTTTTGGTTTTTAAGGCCACATCAGTGGTTTGCAGAGGAAAATGGCTTTTTCTGCCAGCCCAGATGGTAGGGAGAGGTGCTGCCTGCCCGTGAACATAACCCAGTGTGGGCAGCGCTGGTGTGGGGGTGGCACTGAGGGCTGCCAGGGGAAGCAGAGAGTTCTCAGCCTTTAATTACCACTCGCTTTCCTCCTGTCTGGAGGAGGGGACTGCAATGTGTGAAATGCTTGGTATGGGAAGGCAGGCTCTGCATCTCACTATTGGAGTCCTCTTGATATTTGCTTGGACCAAGGAACTCCAGGGGGAAAAAAGGATGAAAACTTCTTGTAGAGCTCAATATGGCACCCGGGACACAGCTGAGGGGACAGGAGCAGTCTGTGTGGTTGGAGACAGGTGCTGGGAGCCCAGCAAGAGCTGAGAAGGTGTCAGACCTTTCAGTTCCTTCGTAACCCCAATTAAGTGCAAGTGTCTGAATAAATAGCCATTAATATCAATCCTCCTCGATCTCGGAATGTAAGTTAAACAGAACCACGGCTGATTCATCTTGCAGTGCTCAGATTGCCCAAAAAAGGGCAGTTTTTGTGATGTTGGATGGTCTTTGGGGGAAAGTCAGCCATAAATCTCAATTGTGTGGACAGTTGGCTGGGGAAGCTGAACATCTTGAGGAGAGGCTGGCAGTGGCTGCAGCCCTGTGTTCATCCCAGAGCACAGCGTCCCTCTTTGGCCCGGTCCCATAGAGCTGGTCCGGTTCTGCTGCACGAGCAGCCACAGAGGTGAGTCCAAACTACACCAGCATACTTGTATCTGTCCACATGTGCCACGTATTGCAAATTCAAAACAGAAACTAAAAACTCCCTGCAGTCTTAAATCAAAACATCAGGACACTTCTGTTTTGCAAGAGTAAAACCTCCACAGGTATCTGCTGGACAAAAAGCACTTCAGATCAAAGCAGGGTATGCTATTTTTCGTCCCCTCCACAGGAGAGTTTTCCTCTTTCAACAAAGTCTTTGCATCTTCAGCCATGTTCAGACCCACAGAAACAAACGCATCTTTGTATTTCTGGTGCTGCTGCCAGAGCTGGGGCACGCACACCTGGAGATGCTGTCACACTCACATCGCACAAGTGACTTTAAATGTCAGACATGCAATTTTTGTTCACTGCAGGACACCTTTCCTAGCTTGGCACCACCCAAGTTCATTAAATGGATGGGGAGGAAGCACCCAGCTTTATCAAAATGGGACTTAGAAGATTTGGTGCTAAAGAGGGTCAAGAGCAAAAGGTTCATCTTTTGTGCTGTGGCTTTGCTTCATTGTGCAGCCTATGCTGTAAGAGATGAGACCAGCCACTGGGTTGACTCAAAGGACGAAGGCATGATCTTACAAGCAATTAAATAGCTGAAGACATTTGAAAGCACACCATGCTCTTGGTATGGGCACAACTCATTGAAGCCAGCAGCCAGAGGTTTGCAATGTGACTTAGAAATGGCTGAGCAAGGGAGAGAATGAGGCAACTGTCTGCAGTAATTAACAGCATAAAGAGAGGACAGTTACTGGAAGTGATGCTTCAGGTTAGAACTGGAAATAATAGAAATAAATGAATAGGAAATATGGAATAAAAAGCTCACTTGAGAGTAAACACTGGAATAGTTTCCTGATAAAAGCAAGGTCCCAGGTGGGATGTGGTTTTCCAGGAATTCGATCAGCATCATGAGTGTGTGTACATGTTTGTATATATTTATAAATAACCTGTGGACGTGCTTAGCTGGAGCTGGTGGTGAAATCTGAAATACCCTTTGTAAGGGGAAATCTCTTTTCCCAGGACTGCTGCTTTCTTTGTACATAAGGGAGTCATCTATGGAGGAAAGCAGTTCCCACCATTGAGCTGTGCCTCCGAATGTTAACTCGATTCTCAAGAAGCAGAACAACATCTCCGAGACCAGCTTTTATTGCTTTGCAGTATTTACAGTCTGCACTTGCCAAAAAGTTTTGCCTTGTGAACTGGGGGAGAAGCACATCCAGAGCTGCTGTGCTGCTGGGAAACAAATGCCCCCCAGCAAACCTGCACCCTCCACGGCACACGTGGGGCCGTGGGGCAGAGGGCTCTGGGCTCTGGGCTCAGCCCCAGCCCTGCTCCAGGGCAGCACCGCTGGGTCACAGCTTTGCTTCTTGCAGAACTTGACTTGGGCAGGTGTGCCAACTGAGGGAGCTGCTTGCTGTGTGTGCTTTGTTGCATTGAGTGCAGTGAAAATACAAAGAACTGAAAGGACGTTGCAAAACTCTGAGTATTGCAGAAGATCCTTAATGGAGAATAAGAAAAAAATAAACCCACGGTTGGTTCTTGGAAAGATATTGCAACAGCGGTTTGACAAGAAGTTGTTCATCGTGAAACAGCACCAGTCTGTGATTTGCTGTGTCAGTGTAGGGTTGGTGCCCCGCTGGGTACTCATGGGGCAGCCAGGGGTGATATTTGTCCCTGTGATAACATCTCCTGGCTTCCAGGGCAGGGCAGAACAGGTGGTGCTCAGGCAGGGATGAGCTGCAAGTGGAACATCGCTGGGTCGTGGCCATGGGGAGAGCATGGGGTGGTGTGTGGGAAGCACTGAGGCAGCAGGTGACAGCAGGGTGTGATGCAGTGAGTTGTTGCCCACTGGTGGGGTCCATGAAATAAGGATGCGTCTACGAGGGGCCAAGTTCTCTGTCAGAAAAGTTCCTTGCCGTATCCTCCATGACTGATGATTAAATATGTGCTCTAGCAGCCGAATGTGGGATTGCTGTAGGTGGGTAACAGCTGCTGCAAGAGCATTTCCAAGTGATTTCTGCGATGCTGGTCCCTTATCTGAGCCTCAGATCCAAACCGACAGCCTCCGGAACTGTGTCACTATCTATCTGGGGCTTTCCTCTTCAAGTTTTTCCTTTTAAACAAGAGAAAATTCTGAGCAGCTGAATGCTCAAAGGATGGGACATTTCTAATAGCATTTCCCCTACTGACTTCAACCGGATTACTTTGCATATCTGTTTATCTGTTCTCATCTTTCTCATGACTCAACTTTGTTCACTTAAATCTCACCATATAGCCCCATACCCCCCCCCACACACATTGCTTGTGGGAAGGAGCTCTGTGTTCATCTGCTGCTGTGCTTCCATTGAAGAGCAACGCATAAGTCGATTTGGTGTAGAAGGAATCCACATCTGGAGTGAGCACTGCTCTCCTTGCTGGCACCTACAGCAGGGCAGAGTAGCACTGGTGTACAGCAGTGGGTCCTGGGCTGTGGGTGCTCCCCCTGGTTGGCTTTGTTTGTGGCTCTTCGATGGGACCCACTCCTCTAGGGGTGCAGAGCTGGGGGAGAAAATAATGGCCTTTTAAAGGCTGTGTGGCAGTAAGTCACCTGAAGCAGACTCATTGCAGCCAGTGCTGCTCCAAGGAGAGCTGTATTTTAATGGCTGCTCTTCAGAAAGGCAGAATTTTGGGTTTCTGATGGGGATTTGCTAAGAAGAGCCTCTGATGAGAAGCAGCTGGAGCCAGCTGGTGGGCTGATGCGGGGCTGTCCTGAGTTGAGAGGAGGAGCACAACCTTTGCTATGCTGCGGCCACATGCTTGACATGCTTTGTGTCACAGATAGTTATCTGCCCATCTTCATGGGACCGTATCTCAGCAGTAGCACCCGATAAACACGGCTCTTGCTTCACACAGAGTGTCTCTGTTACCAACACTGGGATGTAGCAATAAAAATTCTCCTTTCAGACTTGAAGAAATGTGCAGTCATCCCCAAATCTTAATGCCAAAAATCCATGGATTTTAAATCATGTTTATCCAACGCCCCTTTTCCAAGAAGAGAAGGGCAGCCAGCATTTCCAGCTTATTACTCCAGGCTTTTGGGGCTATTTTCAAGAGAAAAAGTAAAGCAGAAGCTCCAGAACTGAGAAATGCTTTCCTATGTATGGCTGTGCTTTTTGGGGGTGGGTTTTCCCATCTTTCAGAGGCACGCAGCTCACAGAATGGGGAATGATGAGGTAAACATCAGAGGACTCGTGTGCTGCCTCAGTACTGCAGGTGAGAGGAACGGTAACAAAAAGCAATGGGTGACTTCTACGTTTGCATGTCAATATATAAGAAACAAGAAATGCAACGTCTCAGTGGGGAACAAAGCTGGAAAATCGAAGCATGGCTCTTTGTCTAAGAGCAAAGTAACCAGGTAGGCTTTGCAGTCTGGGTCAGCGGGAGCCTGCCCAGGTAAGTGGGAATCTAACCCAGGCACTGAATGCTGCTCGTGTTTCTCATGCTGTGAGTGATACTTGTGGGCTGATGGAGGGAGATAGAGATGCCACCCCAACCCATTTCCTTCCATTGTTCCTCCCAGGAAAGGAGATCAGTGAGTGTGAAGCAGCCGCAGGCTGCTCTGAATACTTAGGGTAAGGAGGATGGATTCTCCGAGTTCTGCCCTGTGGTTGTTGCTGGGGGTAATGTATGTAAGCCCCTGAGGATCTCTGAGCAGATGCATTACTGCAAACAGCTGCTAAGCAGAGACAGTGCTGATGCCATCCTGCCATCCCAGCTGGCTTTACGTCACCTCTCCACCCTCATTCTCTGAACAACTAATTAAAAATCTGTAGCTCCTGCATGGGTGCAAAGCAGAAGTTGCATGTTTTGGAATGACTCTGGGGTTTCAGCTGCCAGGGCACAGAAACTGATGCCTAAATGTGATTTTTCTTTGTCTCTTTCCATCCTCCACTGTCAGTGTACCAGCACTCTGCTCATTACCCCTCACCAAAACATTCTGTTGCTTTTCCCCACTCTCCTCCACCTCCTCTCGTCAGGAGCATTATTTCACCCTCAGCAAAGGGGCAGACGTGTCAGAGATGAACCCAGTTTTCAGGTCGTGCTTTTCTCTGGAAGCTGCCTCCAGCAGTGAGTGATGCTGCAGCAGCTCATCCTCCTCCATCACAGTACGGCCCAGCCTGCCCCATCGACTTCAGGCAGAGCAGAGCTTGCTGCCCTCCTTGCAGGGAGTTTCAATGAGAAGCAGCCAAATTTGGTGAGTCCAGGAGAAGAAAGCAGATGCAGCATGCAGAAAAGATTTTTGCTTTATCATTAAATGCTGCCTTCTTGATTTCTCCTTAAATAGGCAGAGGGAAAAGCTGCTTCCGAAGCCGAAGAGCTTTTTCATGCAGGCTGCAAACCCTTTAGGCTTTTAGGAAAATTGCCTGAAATTCTATCTGTAAAGAGAAAAGCAGAGCAGTGTGCTGGATTGATGGGATGTTTACGTCAAGTAAGTGAGAGCCGAGCGTCTTTGTCACAGTGCTGGGAAGGAGAGCTTGGGGGCAGGGGCAGTCAGGGCTGAGCGGGGCCATTGCGCTCCTTGCAGAGCCAGCTGTCCCCCAAAAGCAGACCGAAAAGTCTGGAGGAGAGCAAAGGAACCACTTAACTTCACGTTGACAATGAGCTGCTGGGTGAGAGCTGCCCTGGCTCACCCCAAACCCCACAGCCAGCCTCCTGGCCTCCGTCCCTCTCCCAAAGCACCCCACAGCTCTTTCCTTCCTCTCCCCGTCCTCACCCCCACTGTGCAAGATTTTACATCTTTTCCCTCCATCTCTCCTCCCACATGTGCTTTTTGACACCGAGGTTTCTCACCTCTTGTCATCTTTAGAAACAAAAGCCTGTTGCCTACCACTCCCTCATCCTCCTCTGCTTTCTGTTCCACCAAACTTACAATTTATCTCCTTTTCTCCTCGTCCTCCTAACACCTGCTCAACCCTGTAGCCCTGCCCAGGACAGCTTTGAAGCCGCACTGCTCAGAGGAGAGGAGGTAAGTCCTGCCCCCCCAACCTTGCTCTGACCTTTGGCTGGAAATGTCCCATTATTGGAAGTGAGGGGTAAAAGAGAAGAAAATGAGAAAGACCGAGGAAAGAATAAAAATAGAAAGGAGAAGGAATAACAAAACAGAGTAGTAAAAAAGCAGAAGGAATAGTAAAAAGAAGTGGCAGAAGGGGGGGAAAAAAAAAAGCAGAAGGAATGGCAGAATGGAGTAATGCCAAAACACACAGCAAAATGGAGCTGCAGCACCAGCTCTGTGGTGTGGGAGGAAGCAGGCAGCGGATCGCCCATCCCTGGGTGTTCTGGGACCTCTGTGGTGGGAGCCTTAGCACCCAGAGGGATGCAGCCCTGGGCAGACCAGCCTGGGGTTATGCAGCCAAAGACCTGCTGCAAACGTGCAGGAAAGATGTTAGGGAGGAAGAGGTGTAAGCAGGAAGATGGAAGGAAGGGCTGGCACACCTCAGCTGCAGAGCTGGGCTCTGCCCAGTGGGCGCAGGGCAGTGGGGCTGTGTGTCCAGATTATTGCTGATCTTTTTTTGTGCTTCATTCCCAGAGAATAGCAGCATCCAGCATGGTGGCATTCTTTTGATGCTGAACCATTTATTTAAGAGGTGTGCACCCAGCTGGGACAGGTCTGGGACCTTCCTTGCTGTTAATGAGCCAAGGAAAGGGCTGGGAAGCCCTGGAGCCAGGTGTCACTGCCTGACAGCCTGCAACCCAACAGGTCCCACTCCCAGGCATTCCTTTCCACCCCCATCACCCCCACCTCTCCCTGCCCCATCACACTGGGGTCAGGTGCCACCTGTTGCAGGCACAGAGGTCCCACGGGAGCAGGAGGACGTGGAGGGTTGCACGTCCTGCAAGCAGGGAGCAGCACATGGAACCCCATGGGCTCTGCTGCTTTTTCCTGCCTGCGGCTATGGAAGTGAACCCCGATTCTGGAGAAAAACATTTGCTAAATACTTCATTCCTCATGAGGAGCTCAAGCTTAATATTAGACCTTGACATTAATACCAGAGGTCCTTTGGGATGGGAGGGAAGAAAATCACCTTTCTGGTGGTGATGTCGATCCCAGACGGCGTTCAGGGATCTCCCCTGCCCCGGGGCGGGGAGTTCAGCCTCCCCCCCCCCTCCCCCCCCCCCCCATAGCGGAGCTCAGCACTACGGGGGTGGCGGAGCTGCGGAACGAGGGCTGCTCCCGGCCGTCCCTCCCCGTGCGGGGGGCGGGGGGTCGGCCCGCTATAAGGGCGGCGGAGCAGGGCCGGGTGGCTCGAAGCGGCTGGGATCGGCACGGCTCGGATCGGCACGGTAAGCACAGAGGGGTCCCGGCGACCGTTTATTCGTTGCTCTGCGCTTACAGAAGGGTTTGTTTGGGTAGGGTCGCTCTGCCTTTTTGAGGCTGTTTCCACGTTTCTTGCCGAGGATCGACGCTGCTTCGCGTCTCAGCTTGAAGCAGGCGGTACGATCTTCTTTGCCGGCCGCGTAATTCCTCGCAATAACGAAATGGTCGCTGTGTGTCACCGCGGCCGCCGGACGCTCCGTTTTGGACGCTGCGCCCCATCCGCCCCGCAGCTCCGCGCTTCTGCGCGTTCCTAAGCGGTGCGTAAATAAACGGCTCTGCGAGCTGCTGCTGGGTAAATATTGAGCGGCTGAAGAGATTCTCGTCTTCATGCCCTGATGTAAACCTGAACTAAAAGCTCAGCTGGGAAGCGAGGTTCTGCTTTTCCATTTCCAGGCGCAGAGCAGTCCCCTGTTGTAGCGGTCACATCGGTGCTGTAACCATCACTTGTCCTTCTGGTTACAAAGGCACTTCAGACTGCGTTTAGAAAGAAGGGCAGCAGGTCCCAGAAGTCTTACAGGCAAATGCCTCGTGTGGTTGCTCGCTGTCCGCGGGTGACTTGCGGAACAGTGTCAGAAAGACTGAAATTCAGTCCCCAGCAGGGGTAAAAGTTTGTAATCCAGCTCAATGCCGCTGAAGAAGTGCACACAAATGCGGCACGGAGATTACATAAAACAGTTTATCTCCCAGGCAGACGATGGCTGAGATACCCGGGTTTTCTCATAGACGGCCCAGCCCCGGCCACAGAAAGGCAGCTGTTGTGAGCAGAAACTTCTGTGGGTTCCCCAAAGGCAGAAGGAAGTCTGACCCCAAATGCGCTGCTGGGATCCCCTGGGGTTCCTTTGCATTTCCCAGTGGGGCTCCTTCCTTTCCTGAGCACTGTGTGACACCGTGCAGAACAGCTCAGCTCCCCCATGCAGCCTGGTTTGCCCCGATTTCTGCTCATATTTTGTAACTACCTTCGCTGCCTGCAATGTGCAAAGAGATCATTCCAGCCTCTTAATCTCAAGCATCTTTTCATGTCTGAGAAAGAACTGATACGTGACACCTCGGTAAGTACACAGATGCTATCTGTGTGAGTTTTCATGATCTGACGGAGGTAGCAATCTCAAAGTGTTCTTGCAGCACACGGCCCAACCTTCCACCTCCTGTGCACTGCGCTTGTTTATGTCTCTAAGTGAAGAAGTGCTCGTTGGAGCACTTCTTATCCCTTGTTGGAAGCCGTGCTGCAGCCTTCCTCCTGCAGTGACCAGGAGGAATGCAGAGCTGCACAGCTCTTAGGGACTCAATTAGGTCTCAGCACTTCAAATCCCATCGTGCTGTGGCTGCGTTCATTGCCCCTTTGAAGGACAAGCTACTTCAGTTTGCAGGGAGTTGAAGCTCTCTGGCATAGCAGTGGAAGAGGGATGCAGTACTGGGGGTGTATGAAGATGTGACCCCACTGCACCAGGTGCCAGAGTAGGAGTGGTGGCTGAACTAGATGGTTCTAATGACATGTCACTAATGCATCGGTCTTTGCAGGATCACATCCCTTCCTGGCTGTTCTCTCAGAAGAGAGAATCGATGGGTTTTTCTCCTATTTAATAATCATATTTTATTTTCATGTGCTGCTTTCAACAACTGTAACACAACAGGTGAGATACGACAGCTCTACTGTAACTGCCATATAACCGAGTTTTCCACCCTGAGACCTGAGATCCCTCTCCAGCCACCCGGTGCCTCCCAACAAGAGATGACCACACTCCTCAACAGCTCACTGTGCCAACACGCCATCGATGACTTCCGAAACCGCGTCTACTCCACGCTGTACTCCATGATCAGCATCATGGGCTTTGCTGGCAACGGCGTTGTGCTCTTTGTGCTCATCAGGACGTTCCGGCAGCGGACGGCCTTCCAGGTGTACATGCTCAACCTGGCCGTGTCTGACTTCCTCTGCGTGTGCACCCTCCCCCTGCGCGTGGTCTACTACGTCCACCAAGGGCACTGGGTCTTCAGTGACATCCTATGCAGGCTCAGCTCCTACGCTTTGTACGTCAACCTCTACTGCAGCATTTTCTTCATGACTGCCATGAGCTTCTTCCGCTGCATAGCCATCGTTTTTCCGGTTCAGAACATCAATTTGGTCACGGAGAGGAAGGCTAAATTCGTTTGCGTTGGGATCTGGATTTTTGTTACCCTGACGAGCACTCCTTTTCTGATGAATGGGACTTACCAACACGGCAACAAGACCAAGTGCTTCGAACCCCCAGAAGACACCCAGAAGACCAACATAATCGTGATCCTGGATTTTATCGCCCTCTTTTTGGGTTTCATTATCCCCTTTATCATCATAACCATCTGCTACACCATGATCATAAGGACCCTCCTGAAGAACTCCCTGAAGAAGAACCAGGCCAACCGCAAGAAGGCCATCTGGATGATCGTCATCGTGACGGCCACCTTCCTGGTGAGCTTCACCCCCTACCACGTGCTGCGCACCGTTCACCTGCACGTGCTGCGGCTGCGGCGCTCCAGCTGCGAGGACACGGCCTACCTGCAGAAGTCGGTGGTGGTGACGCTGCCTTTGGCCGCCGCCAACTGCTGCTTCGACCCACTGCTCTACTTCTTCTCGGGGGGCAACTTTCGGAAGAGGTTGACCACCTTCAGGAAGGCTTCCTCCTCCAGCATCACGCAAGCCTTCAGGAAAAAGTTCTCCCTGAAAGAGAGGGACGATGAACCTTTCGGGGAAAGCAATAAGGAGAACGGGAACGCCCCTGTGGTCGCTTCATAACGCGGTGCGACCTTCCCGTGGGATCTCAGATGGGAATGGAGATCACTAAACTCTTCCAGTAGATGGGAGCCTTTGCTGAATCCCAAAATAGACACAAAGTTATTTAAAAGGCAGAGGTCAAGATGATTCCTGCCCCGCTCCCAGATGCTTTTGCTTTGGACTTCAGTTTCAAAATGCAGTGTGCATGTGGGGCTCGCAGGATCAGTGCCTGTATCTGGAAATCCCGGGTCAGACCTCACCCCCCTCGCCCACCCTGCAAGCAGCAGCCCTGAGTGCTGGGGCAGCACGTCTGCAGGGGCCGAGCAGCAGCAGCTTCAGGGGAACTGCCTGTGATGTGCAGCCTGGATGCATCTCCAGAGGCACAGTGGTGCCTTGCTGCTGCTGAGAGGGGTAAGAATTGGATGTGATGTGGCTCCTTCTTTGTCCAAGGAGGCTGTGGATGCCCCATCCCTGGAGGCATTCAAGGCCAGGCTGGATGTGGCTCTGGGCAGCCTGGTCTGCTGGTTGATGACCTGCACACAGCAGGAGGTTGAAACTAGATGATCAACCCAGGCCATTTTAGGATTCAATGATTCTGAATTCCTAAAGAAATGTTCTTTGCGGGAGCACCTTTGAAGTTATGGTAGCCCAGCATGCATTTGAAATGTATTACAGTGGGGCTGGTCTTGTAAGTGACGGCTGTGGAATCTGGGTTATCATTCCTGTTCTTCACGAGTTTTGCCTAAAAGTAGAGCTCTGGGTGCCCAGAGCCCAGAGCATGACCAGGCCTTTCTGAAGCACTGATTAAGTTTGAAGAACAAATACAGTGGTAGACATAGTATTTAAAAATAGCCAACTGTGATGCACACCTGGTCCTGTTCAGAAGAGCTCTTGTTAACACCTTGCAGAAAAGCTGCAACCCAAGGCTCTGCAGGGACCTGGATTGAGCTGGCCATCAAGAGCCGGAGAGCTCACAGGGATTTGTGACCGATGTCATTCTGAGCTCAGGATGATGGAAACACAGATTGGAAAGAGAAACCTGCAGATCCTGGGCCTAAGGAGCCATTCCTGCAGTTCCCCAGTTAAACCCACTGTAAATGAATCAGTGCTGCGTTGTTTTGGTGATGTCCAAAATTAGGACACTGCATCAGACAGAAATGGCCTTAATTCTACAGGAATTTTGGAGTTGAGAAACAGCAGTTGCTAATGAACTGCAATGGGGCAGTATTTAAGAGGTTATTTTGTGTCATCTTAAGGAAAGGAATGATGTTATACGCAGGCAGAAATCACTGTGAAAAAGGCAAGCTTTGGAATATGTAGAAAATAACATCTACTTTCCCAAATTTTAAAATATTGTGCATTGTATGGTAAAACTAGATATATATGTATATGTTGCAAAGCATTTTTATTCTAGAATTATTTTTTTCCCATCGTTTCACTTTTTTATGAGGCGATGTGTGCAGCAGGAGAAAGAGCAGTGGGTTTTGTTTTGTGTAAGGGGAAAGGCTGTTAAAAAAAAAAGACAAAATTAAATGGAAATGTTGCAAGCTCAACTTGTGCTCGCTGTGCCTTATTTCAAAGCCTCCGCAAATGGGTTCTTTGGGTTTTTCGAGTTCTTTTCGGGTTCGTTCCCCCAATAGGCGCTGTAGGACGAGGCAGGACGCAGCGCGGAGCTGCGCTCGTTCCGTTCGCGGTGCGATGCCGTCCCCTACCGAGCGCTTCAGCCGCCGCACGTTCGGGTGATGCCTGGCAGCCGAACCCCGCTCGCACCGCTGGGGGCAGCCCCGGCTCGGTGCCGTACGGCCGTGAGATTCCTTTTCCTGCCGCCCGGCCAAGGGAAGCAGCGCGCTGCCCTCGCACGGATGCAGCCCTGCTGCACGCAACGCGGTCACGGTGGAGCACGGAGGTGCCGGCTGAGCACCGCAGCCCCCAGGCGCTGACGCGAGGCGCTGCTTTGGCACGCTGCAATAATCCCTGAGCGCAGGCTGCTCGGCGGGTCCGCACGGCGTTGTGTCGTTGCTATTTGTAAGGGCAGCAAAAGAAGGGCAGCATCGCACGGCGCTGTGCCGGCACTTCAGGCTGTGCGCTGAGCGCCCAACAGCTCAGTGCTTCCAGCGCACGGCGTGCGCTGCTCCGAGCCTGCAGGCTGTGAGCCGGCGGCGTCCTCAGGCTTCACTGCAGGCACCACAGCCGGGAATGGGCTTTGTTCTGTGTTTTGTTTTCTTTTATTTTCCTTAGGTGACATAAGACTCCCGTTCTAAACAACTCCTTCGGTGTTAGAGGTGGAGGAAGCTCAAAGGGAAGACGCTGGGCTTGGATTCCCGTGAATTAGTCACAGCAGCACCGCTGTGCAGAGATGTGGAGCTCGGCTGGTCTGAGAAAGCAGCACGTTTCTCTGACTGAGATGCACAATGGGAAAGTAAACGTAGAGACCTTCTGTATAAAGGCCAAAGCAGAGATTTAGGCCGAGTGAGCAACGGTAAAACCTGCTGCCAACATCCGCATTGGTGGGGACGTCTGCTGCAGAGCTCTTAATTCAGCCGGCTCAGAATGCTCAGAGCCACGTGTGTGCATGTAGGCTGCGTGGTGAAGGTGTTTCACTCACTGGAGTGTGAGCAGATTCACAGTGTGATCACCGTGAGACAAATCATTGGGTGCTCGGGTGCTCCTCTCACTCTTTGGGTTCCCACAAACCCGGGTCTCAGCACGCAGAGCAATGCTGCACTATGCAGAGCACACAGTGCTCTCCGGGTGGGACAGAGCTCACCCCCCAGCAGAGAAAAAGAGGGGAATAAACAAAAAAAATATTAAAAGCAAAACAAAAAGGCAGCTCTCAGTTGAAGCTGAGCAAGAGCAGCAAGCACAGTCTGCAGGTGTGAGCACACACCAGGGCTGAGCTGGAAGGAAGGAGGCACTGACACCTCATTCCCCTTTCAGTTTCAGCACACAGAGCACACAGACAAGGATGCAAAGCTGATGTTGTTGTCACTTCTGAAAAAGCAGGGGGTGCAGCCCTGCTCCTGGTGGGGTGAACAGGCACGTCCCTCTTGCAATGGAAGAAGAGCCTGAGGTGGGCACCAGGCCCTCCAAAATCACTGCTTCCCTCTGGGGGGTGGAAATGCTTCCCCTCCACCCACAGCTTCTTAAAATGGAACAAAGCCATCAGACACAAGAGAAAGATCTGCATTGTGCACTGATGGAGGTGGAGAGCTTCTGGGGCCAGCACAGCAGGCACAGCAGACAGCAGGCAAACTCCTTACTGGGGGATGAGAAACGTGGCTCTAGCAGATGCACAGGACGAGGTGCCTCCCAGAGCAAAGCCTCTCCCCTTCTCATGGAGGAATGTTTGGGGATGAACTGCTGCTGGAGATCATAGGGACGCCGCTCTGTCTTCAGAGCAACCTGAAATGAGTTTTCATTTGTGTTCCTTTTCAGAGAGGATCCAAACAGCCACCTGCTGCCAGCAGCTAACCACAAGCGAGATTTCTGTTTGCAAAAATAAAGCTGTCTTTCTGTTTCCAAGAAAACAGCACAGATCTCAGTTCCCAGTAAATCCTAGCCTTGCAGTGTGTTGCAGTGTCCTCCTGTTGGAGCAGCTCTGAGCTGCGTGGAGCTGCAGGGCAGACACATCCCAGCCCCTCGGTTCCCTCAGAACACATTGGGCAGGGCAGGGTTTGCGAGGGGGGGTTTGTTGTGTCTCAGCTTTTCTTTGTGTCAAACTGCTGGGAGCAGTGAGCAGTGGGCATGGAGTGACATTTGCATGCACCCAACCCATGTGGTGACCACCGGGCTGCTGCTGACCCCTGCACATGTGCCAGGGAGCTCCAGTGTGCATCAACCACAGAAGATGAATTCGTTTTGCTGATCCTCAGTGGCACTTCTATCTTTCTTGCAAGACTTCAGGGGTCTTCTATTCCTCTGGCTGCATCTTATAACATTTCCTTTTCTGATGCTGCGATACCCCAGTGAGCAGTCACACCAAATCCTTCTTGCCTGACATAGGGTCACATTCCAGTGCCAAAGGCTGGGAAATCCAGAATGTTACCATCCTCACTCTGACTTTACACAGCACTTGATGTAAAATGCTTGCAGGATGCGAGAAGTGAGCAAACCCTGAGCTTAACAAGCAAGAAGCTCCAAGCCCTTGCAAACAGGGACAGTCTCTGTGTGCATGGTGCAGGCTGTGGCTCAGGTTGGTGCCAGGAGCCCCTTGTGAACCCTCATGTGGCATTTTCCCCAGCTCCACTGCAGCTCAACAGCAGTAGAGGGACTGGACTTCTCCCATGCAGCAGGAGGGAGAACAGTGTGGATTTTATCCCCTGCTCATGGCAGCAGAGGGGATGAGCTGATCACTGGGGAAAAAATAATAGGAAAAATGCAGGACAGCGTGTCAGATATTAACGCACCAATCTGTGTAAGCAGTTTTGCCAAGAGTGCACTTGGAATAAAGTGATCGCAGCAGTTACTTACACATTTTTTCAGAGCTACAGCCAGCAAACTGTGGGGTGAGCAGTGCAAACCCATCTCCAGCGAGTTTGGGAACCAAGCCCCACTTCTCCAGGATGATGAATTCTGGCTCTGCAAGTGGCCACATGCACAAACAAATATTCCGAGCATTTGCAAATCTTACTGCAGGGGGAAATGTGCCCATTTCTTTCCTGTCAATGCTGCTTCTTATGCTTCAGAGGAAGCGAGGCTGCTAGCAGAGCAAAACGAAGAGGACCCTGTGTTAGTTTAAGAAATATATTCCAGATGGATGTGCACCAGGTTTGTTGGGGGGAGGAGGGAAGGAGGTAGCAAAAATGCTCTCTTTTGGTCATTAATGTAAACTCTGCTTCCAGGAACACTGTTGTGCGTCCCCAACGGGGATGCTGAAGACTAAACAGAGCTTGTTTTTGGTTCAGCCCATTGAAATCTCTTTCATTCGGGATGAGTATGTCTCCGTGATGCTCTGCATGGGTTTTGGCCTATGCACCTTTAACCTCAGTGCAGACATCCAGGTAAAGCCCCGTGGGATCAAGGGCAGGAGGCTCAGTGTCATACAGTTGAATGTTTTGGGACAGGCTTGCACTGCACACACATGTTTTGTCTAGCAGTGCTGTGCATGCTGCACGCTGCTCATTCTGCAGCTGCTTACTTCATTCAGCAGCAATTTTTGCAAATTGTGAGCATGGAATCTGACCCCACAAATCTGTATGGCACCCCCTGGGCAGAGCTACCATGCGCTGCCCATTGCCATCCCATGCTCTTGTGATTGGGTGCGGCATGGAGAGGGCAGGAGGCACAGCATGCAGAAGTACTTGGTTCCAGCAGGTGTGCCAGGTGTGCCAGCAGCATCTTG
This sequence comes from Meleagris gallopavo, assembly GCF_905368555.1. NCBI lineage: Eukaryota > Metazoa > Chordata > Aves > Galliformes > Phasianidae > Meleagris > Meleagris gallopavo. The sequence continues at coordinate 1,284,423 of NC_139412.1, read as the reverse complement.
GAGATGCCAAAATGCAGCTCCTCAGTTAGGGTTTCTCTCTGGGGCCCAAAGAGGCATCACACCATGCCTGGAAGGAATCTGTGCTCCTTTCACACCATCCAGCCCCACGGCTGTGCAAGACCCGCATGTATCCCAGGAGCCAACCTGGCTTTTATTTCCTTTATGAGTAATGATCTGCAATGAGACAGTCCCTGCTTTCTGACCTTTTCCATGTTACTCACAACAGGAAGCTGTTGGAATGGTGAGCGCATGCTGCTTACGTGAGTGAGGACGGAGAAAAGCTGCAGTGCCCTTTCACCACCCTTTTTCAAGGAAAATGGAATGAGAAGCTCCCCATGGCTGGCCTTGAGCCTCTGCTTACTGTCAGCAGCACATCCTCCCACATGTCCCTGTGTCCTTCAATGCTTGACTCACTGTGCCAGAGGTTCCCAGGCCTTCCCAGATGATTCCCATTTCTCCAGACCATTTTCTGGTTGTTAGTGGGATGCTGATCTGCACCAGCAGCATCCTCACCCTGCACAGGACAGCCTTTGGATGCAGCACAGCTTTGGGATGCAGCACAACCTTGAGATGTGGCACAGCTTCAGGATGTGGCATGACGATGCACTCAGGGTTAATCATATCCTGTGTAGGAGAAACAAGCCTCGAGGACGTGAACAAATAAAGCAGAAGGACTGCAGAACAGTTGCCAAAGCCCCGAGGGACATTTCTGCATGCCCTGACGTCCTGGGGGTTTTCATCTCCTGGCTTCCCAGGAACCTGTGCAGATTGGAATGGCACTGCTGACACCACGCTGGCCACAGGGGTTGATGTCATTGCAGTTAAAACTAAACCAAATCACTGCAGTCTGGAGCTCTGAGGTTCAGACCTGTTGGGTATCTCTGTCCGTAGCAGAGGAGACTGCAGGAGTCAGTGTGGAGCAGAAGCAGCAGGGACAGAGCATGGCCCCGACAACTCAGAGGTAGCATCCTCCCAGATTCAATTCCTAAGTGCAGTAACTCTTCCCAACAGTGGGAAGTTGTCCTAATGGAATAGGCCAACTCCCCAGCTCCTCGCACATACCCAATGTCTCAAAGAGTTTACACAAATATAAAGTCAATGATCTCATCTTCTTCAGTTTCCAGCAATAGGGGCCAGGTTTTGCAGCCCCTCCCATGCAGGCTGTACCTGCAGCATGTTGTATGTCTTGGTTTTCTGCTTGTATTTCTACAGCTTGCTCCTAGAAAACAACTGGAGCAGTGTACCCCCCCAAAAATGCGAATGGTGACAGTGAGAAGCTAAAGCTGAGAATTAACCATGTGCTCAGCAGCTGAAGGTTCAACCCTGAATTTAATTCAGCTATACAAAATACCCTCAAACACTTCAGCTCCTGGTTTCCCAAGAAGACTGAATGCTGTGCAGGTTACCAGATCCCCAGCACAAAGTGCATTGCTCTCGTCAATATCCACCATCCAGGCTGCAGCCTCCAGGGTTGCTGGGATTTGGGGCTGTTTGAGAGAAGAGTAAATTGAAGGATTTGCTTTTTTCTTTTTAGTTTATGTTAAACTTTGGGAGCTCTTCTTTAGCGCAGAACTGCACCGCCTGCACAACCCCAGCTTGCATAAACACAGCTTGGGTTCTTTCTGGACGAAGGGATCTATATTTAAGTAATGATGGTTTTTATGACCGTTTTTGCTGCAGAACTCTCTATATAAATACATTCCTACTTATCCAGGGAAGGCACCAAAAAGGCATCTGCATGGGACATGGCCAACAGGCAGAGCACCACATGCAGGGAGTGAAGCGGGGTGAGCATGCGGTGTTCCAGCAGAGGAGGACGGTTGGACTGGATGACCTTAGAGGTCTTTTCCAACCGTAATGATTCTATGATGCTATGAAGCTTTCCCACAGCTGGTAAAAGCACCTGCAACTCCCGCAGGCTCCATCGCAAGGCACTGAAATAGCCGCACCGAGCAGGCGGCTCATGTTTGTTCCATAGCAAGAGAAGATAGGGAAAGTGGGAAGATGCCAAATACTTTTTTTCTTCTTTCTCATACACAAAAGGGTCCTTATTCATTTTAATAGCAGGTTCTCTCGCACGGCACTCAGCTGTGCCAGGTGGGCACTGCAGAAGGGCTCCTGCTGCAGGGGCTGTTCTCTGCACACAGGAAACCAGATATGGGACAGCTTTAAAATGGAGCATTAGCCCTGAACAAATAAGAAGATTGTAATAATGGATCCAATGCGGAGGTTTCGTCGTGGAGCCAATACTTGTATTCTTCACAGCTGCATCTTCTTCTTTTCCTGATTTATCTTCTTTCTTTTTTTCCTTTTTAGCCTGAAGCGCTCCCAAATGCTTCGTGCCACGTGGCTGCTTCTTATTTGCATGTAGGGCCAGATTCGGTGCTGCTCTGCACCTTGATAGCTTGCGGATGCTCCTGCAAAGCAGACACAGTGCCAGCCCTGCAGTGCACACCTTGCACGGCCCTGGGTGTGGGGCTGGCAGGGACCCCCGGCACTGAGAGGACCCCCAGGCCTCCGCAGAGTGAGAGAACAAAAAGGGAAATGGAAACAATAACGAGAAATGGGGTTACTGTAGGAGAGAGCAAGTAAAAGAGGTTGTGTGGGGACAGCGAGGGGAATGCCAGATAGGAAAGCAATAGTGCTCTGAGGAAAGACAATGGAGCAAGGAGAATAAGAGCAGGGCAGTGGAAGCCCCACTTCATTGCTCTGAGCATGGTGAGCTGCTCCTCACCAGCTGCTGCTTCACTCATTTCCAGTTCCATACACATTTATGGGATGCAAGTAACATTCTTTACCCCCATGTATGTAACTGAGCTGAAACTTTGGTGCCGACCCAATGTCACGAGGGCGTACAGTTATAAATCCCTAAAAGTGAAGGGAGAGGTAGGAAACAGGATCAGCCAGGAAAACAGCGAGCCTGAGGCAGCCGAGGGGTGGTGGGAAACCCAAACTAACTGCAGGGCAGGACAGGAGAAAACAAAGCAGACAAAGCGAGGACATCGCATTACTCCTGCCAGTAAAATATTCTCAGATTGCATCAGCCTTTCTTCCCCATGTCTCACCTGCAGCTCCTCCCAACACGGCACTGAGCACGGGTTAAAAAAGCAGCATTTCAACAGCTGAACTCACAGCCTTTTGTCTGATGGAAGAAATCAATTCCAAATGTTGAAATTTCAATGCAGACTGTAATTTTCTTGCACTCAGATTTATTCTGCTCGATTGCTTCCCTTTTTGTCCTTTCCCCTCTGTGCTCTCCAGCAGTTGGCTCTGATGCTCTGGCTCCGAAGCCCCTCTTCAGCTCCATGCAGCAGAACTGGGGCTGTGTTTGCAGAGCAAACCTACCCTCCCTAAGCCCACAAAGTGGGGTGAAAACGCAGGACTGCTGGTGCTTTCAGACTGTACCACAGCAGCAGCAAAGCATGTTCCAGAGGTGTTTTTTAAAACATTTTCCAGCCTAGTTTATAAAAACCAGTGGTGAATTCATTTTGGCTTGCTCCTTCTCTCGCTAGCACATGGACAAGCATCCTCCAGCTCAAACATGTTTAAATTATGGGTGTTTGGAGCCTTTCTGAGGATCCAGCTACTCAGATTTCTTAGAACTATGACCACATTTGTGCCGAGCCAGGCAAGCAGACCTTATTTAGCTCCATGTCCGTGTGTTCACCCAGGGGGGTGACTCCAGTCCATCCCCTTGGGGTCTGGACACCCCCCCCGCAATGCCTGCAGCATCCCCACATGCCCTGTGCCACGGAGCTCCCTCCCGCAGGCACAGCCAGCTTTATTTGCTCAGCTGGGTGCTTTTCCTGCAAAGCGAAAGGTAACAGTGCCACGTTAACATGCCCTTACCCAGTGTTTACTTGGGTCTGCCTACTGCCCGCGCTCTGCGGAGCACTGCAGACTCCTCGGGATTTTTTTGTTTTGGTTCTTGGCTTGGGGGAGAATTGTAAAATGAAGGGTAAACTCAGACAGTGTCTGGAATTAGACTAAATTGGGATGTTTCATAGCTACCTGGGCCCTGGTTGGATAATTTGAGGAGAAATTGAGCAGGGAGACCTTGCAGGAGGGGGAGATACACGGGCACCCCATGCTTGTTTCTCCTACCACAGGATATGATTAACCCTGAGTGCATCACCACAGCTGCAGCAACCCTGGGCCATGGGGCTGCACTTTTCCCTTGGCTTCTCCCTTCAGCAAAGAGCAGGAGCGAAGGTGTTAATTACAGGGCTGAGTTCAGCTGCTGCTAAATGCACACAGCCAGTCACCAGGCTTCCAAAAACAAACACCGCTCTGCATCTTCAGCCTTCAGAGAGGCACTGCTAGCTGCCTTCCCCCTTTCTTTCCTAAGCTGCTGGGTTGGAATGGTTGGAAGTCTATTTTGCTGTAGAGGAGCCACTGCCCTCATGTCACAGCAGCTTGCAGGCAGAGACGTCAGCAGAGGGGCTGCAGCACAGAGCCTGTGTTGAACCATAGAATCAATCACTTTTCCTTGCAGGCGCTGCTGGGTTTCCAAGGAACTTGGTCAAATCCGAAGGCTGGGACAAATGAAGATACAGGGTGTAGCCTGGGGCCAGGACACACAGTGTTTACACACAGTCTGCTCCACATAATAAGTGAGAGAAGGAATCATAAAACAGATGTTCTGTGCAAAGTGCAAATTAGCCAGGCATTGAACCTCATTCCTTTCCACTTATAACAGCCGTAAGTGCATGGTATGTTTATTGTGGGTTACAAAGGGGTTCAGGTTTTGTTGTGCACTTTTATCGTGGCTTTATAACAATAGCAATGTTGATAGAATAATGATGTTTCAGGATTCTGCGTGTGAGTTTGCTGGATAACTTCTCTGCAACATGTTGCTGATCTGGAGCAGTGGTGCCACGGGTTTCTGGTGCCCTGCTTGGAGAAAGCAGCACAGACGGCCACACGCAGCACGCATCTGCACCACTTGCCTGGCTGTCCTCTTGCTTCTTCTGATCTCTCCTTTTTCTAAGCCCATCAGTTCCAGTTCTATCAGGAGCACACAGCAACGTGCCCACTGAAATGGAGGATGGACTCAAAGTCTCCAAGCTTCACTTAATTTCTTCACTTCACACAACATCGGTGAGGATACTGTGGAATGGAGTGCTAAAACACCTCGGTGCCTCTGATGATAACTCCCATTTGTTTAGACAGTGCTAATTAACTCTGCTACTAATGAATGACTTCTGGGGTTGAATGGCAAAGAAATGAAATTCTCTGGAAGAGATAGGGCTGCACCCACGCATGCAGAACAGCAGAAAGGTTTCATCCACCTTTAAGAAGCTCCTGCTCCCAGTGCCCCACAGGCTTTTCCCATTGTGCTCTTTTCCAAATACAGAGCACAGAGTGCTGCTTTGCTCTTGATGGACCAGATCTTCACCTGGAGAAAACATTCCTAATCCCATTGGGGTGGATGGAGCTGTGCCAATGCACACTGGCTGGAAACCTGCTCCAGCGTACAGTGTTTGCTCTTGAGGATCTAAGCACGCTCGCTTCAAACGAAGTTCTGCTTGATAAAAGTTTGTTTGCCAGGTTGCCTTGCCTCGGTCCCTCCTGAAAATGTACACAACAGTATTTGTACATAACAAGAGAAAATGAAGCAAATGTGTTCCAAGACCTCACTTGCAGGCCCTAACAAACTCCAGAGATGGGAAGGTTTGCTAGACACTTGTTAAAATAACCATAATCATATTTATTATTATCATGCAAGTACAGAAGAGAAAAGGCTTTTATTACAGGCTGGCAGCAGAAGGCCAGAGCAGGTGCTAATCATCATGGTAAGCGAGCTGTTGGCTTGCAGGGGCTTTGTGTTCAGGTATTTACTGCACCCAACTGCAGGCAGAGGTGTTGGTTAGCCAAGGTGCTCAATAAGCTCCCAGCAGCCCCAGTCCTTCCTGATGTGCAGTACAGAATACGCTGTGTCTCCTACCTATTTTTTCACCCCTTTCCCATTGAAGGCTTTCCTTTTCTATTTCTTTTCCATTTTATTATTCCCCTCCCTATTTTTTTTTCTTAGCTCACCTAGAGCAGTCAAATTAGCGAAGAAGAAAACAAATTGTAACTCTTAAGTTTTCTAATGGAAGAATGGGCATGTTTTTGGCACTTCTTCTCCCCATTGTTTCGCTAAGACAGACTCTCCTTTAACTCTCCTTTTCCATCCTGGTGACTGCCCTTCCTTTCTAAATCCAGATTTCTTCCCACTTGTGCGCTCTCTTCCCTCCCTCCTGACTCATTTCCACTTTTCATTTTGGCTATTTCTTTTTCTCTTTCCTTTTCCTTCTTCCAAACGTCCTTTGTTCTTATTCTGCTATTTTAAATTCTTTCTCTATCCTAAGCTTGTGTGCCTCTCTGTCCTCTGCTCTGGACTGAAAGCACTGCCTGGGCAGCAGTCTCCTCAAAACCCAGCTTCTTCTAACCTGGAGACTTGAGAGGAGCGCTGTTTGCCTTTGTGTGCGACCCTTGCCATCACCAATATCCTCGCACAGTCCTTAAGCTCTCCAGGAATTTCAAAATCTAGTTAAAGCTCCCTCCCCTTGTCTTGTTCCATTCTGTTCTGTAATTTCTGACCCATCTAACCATGGCCTTCTTTCCAGGCAGTTTGGTCACTGTACTGCTCATGCCAAATATTTCTTCTGTGCAGTTTTGCCATCTGGAACAGCCTGTATGCCTTCAGCCTCACCGACTGGCCATATAGTTTCCAGTTTCAGCTGAAAAGAATTTTCCTTTGCTGTCGTCCCATAGCAATCTGAATGTCGGATGTAGGCAGCAAACATTCAGTCATTTATTTTCTGCGGTGTGGGAACAGTTCTCGTACTCGAAGCAATTTCAGTTTTAAAGGAGCCCTGGAGCTTGTGGAATGCGGGCAGTTCTTAGATCTTTCATCCTCAGACTCGCTAGCAACTGGCTACGGTTTCTGAAGGCTTTTCCACCAGATATCCTATTTGCTGGAATTGCCAGTGAATACCTTGCTTTGACACAAAATATATTTAGAAGGGTAAATTAAGGGAGAACAGTGATTTAATGAAAGGCGGGAGGGAAAGGGAAAGCATTTTTTTTTTTCCTGAATGCTAAAATACTGCATTATTACCTACAAAGGAATTCTTGTAATAATCAAAGCTGGGAGGTCCAATAGCTGTCAGTGCAAAGAATGCTCAGCATTCACCCCTAAAGACCTTCTTTACTCGGGATATCAGACACAGTATGCTCATGATGGGAGGGAATCAGACCTCTGTATATCACGCGACACCACTGGCCATAACTTTAAGGCTTTAGCTGACAATGAATAAATATTGAGCCTGCAAGTTCAAAACAGTCCTTGAAATACTGCCTTGAATTCAGATTTCCAAATTACATCCTGATAGGTCTCTCTCAGAGATCTCCCCAAAAGTAAGTACAAATATTTCACTTCAGAAATGAAATCCCCAGGGCACTAGATACGCTTCACTGCAGATTAGCCAGAGCCTGTGGAGTTATAAGATTCCTGAGATGGAGTGCTGAAGATTCCAGGAATTCTCTCAAAGGTGAAATGATTAACCAACCTTTTGTTCCTGGAGCACAACAATGCAGAGAGCAGGTCTGCATTCACTGCCTCCTGTGCTGGCCTTGTTTTGTACCACATCTGAAACGTTCACGAGCTCTAAGTCTGAGCTGGAATTAAAGAATCTCATTTCAGAATTATCAGAGAAGTAAAGAACTAAATATTAGTGACAAAAGCAAGATATGACTTTGAGCAGCAGCTTATTTTTTCTCTCTCAATCCCCTTCTGGAGATTTCAATCTACTTCATAGGCATAAAGAATTATTAATTTCTTTTTCTGATATGCTGATCCACACTGTTCCACAGAGCAAAAGCACTATTCCTTTTCTGTACCAGAATCAGGGCAAGAGTCATGTGTGCAGTAACATTTTTGGAAGAGGTAGAAAGAACAGGAGAATTCAGGGCAGAGACCACGGCAGAGCTTTTGCTCTCCAGGAGGAAAAGGATGCCTGTGTCTTCTCCACCTGGAACTGGCCACTGAGCCAGCTGCCAGAGTCTGGTTTTCAGATCACAAAGGATAGTGCAACAGTACAATGAGCTGCTTAGATGAAGAAGCTCTCATGCATCGTTTGGAGCTTGAATAAATGGAGGTGACAGCAAAGAGCACAATGAGAAGGTAATGGGCTCCTTGCAAGAGCCATCTTTTACTGCACCCATGGTGCTGCTCTCACCATATGGATGTTTTCAGTGGAATTAGGCTAAAGCAGAACAATAACGTTGGCCTGTTTTCTCCCTAAAACAAACTTAAAAAGGCTTTGTTATAAAACATCAGTCCTGTCAAAGATCAAACGCAATTAAAAAAAAAGGGATAACGCTTCAGTGAGTGCCCAGTGCACAGAGACACACCCCGAGGATGAAGTGATCTGTTTGTTGGTGGTACATTGAGAGTATGTTTGAATGGGCCAGTCTAAGAAAAATTATTGTGAATCATAGAATCATAAAATCACAGAATGGCCTGGGTTGAAAAGGCCCACAATGCTCATCCAGTTCCAATCCCCTGCTATGCGCAGGGTCACCACCCAGCAGACCAGGCTGCCCAGAGCCACATCCAGCCTGGCCTTGGATGCCTCCAGGGATGAAGGAGTGAAGTCCCTGTTGATAGTTTGGTGGCATTAATTAATGGGACAGGTTATGAGGATCCAGAAGCCAAGCAGCTCATCTCCCAGGCCTTCCTTAACACAGTTTATTTAATATTAGGAAGGGACTTTATTTCAGCCCAGTTCAGCATGGGATGTCCCATCCACCACTTCTGATATCTGGGGGGGGCAGCCACTGTCAGCTGTTTTTTTAGGTTACTCTCTTTGTGTTGTGCACTTTGTGGTTAGCTTTGAAGGGTTTTCTTTGTATCTGTGTGATGCAGAGCGCACAGCATTTCCCCTTTTCCCTCAGACCTGCACTCACACACACACAGCTCACACAGGGCTGGCCCACAGCGCAGCCCACGCTTTGCTTTTGCTCCCACACAGAGACGGGCTCCACGCTTTCCTTGAACCACGGCTGAAAAACGCTGAACTGCATTAAAACTGTGGGGCTTTTGCCGTCGCACGTCGTGCCAGCAGCGCGGGGCCGGGAGGCGCGAGCGAGGAACCCCGAGGGCAGCAACCGGGGGCCAAGATGGCGCGGCGGCCTCCCCTCAGCCTGCGGAGCTCGCACCGCGGCCCGGGCCCGCTTAACGGCGGGACGGCGACCGTCCCGGCCAGCTTTTCCCGCCGCCGCTTCGCGCAGGGCTCCGTCACCTCCCGGCCCCGCGCCGAGCAGCTCCCGGCCGCCACCCGCCGGCTCCCCGCCGCCCCCCCGCGCCGCTTTTCGCGGGCGGCCGCAGCCCGAGATCTGCCCCGCGCTCGGCCCGGCCTTCGTTTCGCGCGCCCGCCCGCCCCTGGCCGGCCGGCTGCGGCGCAGGCGCAGTGCCCGCATTCCATCATGGCGGAGCGGTCCGTTGGCGGTCGGCAGCGCCGAGGCTGAGGCGGGGGCAGCGGCGCCGCTCACGGTCAGTGCCACGGCGGCGCGGTTCGGGCTCCGCTCCCGAGGGCTCCCTTCGCTCCGCGGGGCCGGCGGTTGGGTGAGGCTGGCGGGGCCAGGACGGGGGCGAGCAGCTCTTCCCAGCCAGGGCGCGGTGGGCAGTGCCAGGGCCGGCGGCCGTGCGGGGCGGGCAGGGGGAGCGCGTGGGGGGGTGGTGGTTCGGTGCCGTCTGTCTGTCTGTCTGTCTGTCTGTGTGTGGTGATATTGGGGGTGGGGAGCGCGGTGTGGGTTTGGAGACCCGGGAGGGGGTTGGGGCAGGTGTGGGGCGGGCGGGGGGGAGCGGAGGGCGCCTGGAGGGGCCGGGGCGGCGTAGCCCAGCAGTGCCCGCAATGCCCGCAACGCCCGGCAGAGTCCGGCTGTGCCCGCGCTGCCCCGCACTGCCGGCTTTGTGCCTCTCGCCGCGCCCCGCGGTGCCCCCCGGATGGTGCCGTTGCCAACGCGCTCCCCGCACTTTCTCTTCTCCCCCTCCCGCCGCAAATCCTCCCTTTTTCCCCCCTTCCTTTTCCTTCTCCTTATTTTTTATTTATTTCTTCCCTATTATTTCCTCGGGCGGCGCTGAAGCCGTTCTCCCCCCCTCACCCCCCCCCCCCCTTCCCGTTCTCCCTCCCCGCAGCGGAGCCGCTGCCTGCGAATGCCACGTCGCCTTCTGCCTGTTCCCCTTCGCTGCTCCGGCTCAGACACCTCCCCCAGCGCGGCGGGGTCGGGGCAGTGGGAGGTCAGCGCTGTCACCGCTCCGTGCCGGTTCCCGTCCCGCTCCCTCCCCCCGTCCCGCTTTACCCCTCTCGGCTCTGGGGGCGGCGGGGACCCTTCTGCGATCGACGCCGTCCCGCTGAGTGCCGCCTCCCGAAGGCTGTGCGGGCTGTTTGGAAGCACACGGATGGTCCGCGGAGCCCCGCAGCCCCGCTCTGCCCCTCGGAGCGCGGCACTGCCGTCACCTCTGCACAGAAGCTGGCAGGTGGATCTGCTCTGTCCGTGCTGCTTTTTGAGTCTCGTGTTTAAAGCTTGCTATTCAGACCTTGTGTTAGAATAGTGGAAACTTTCCACGCAGTTATTTTCCTACCTGGAGTGCTATAACCCTTGTTGTACTGCTTCGGTTTCTGTCCGTTTCTTGAATGTTTCGTATCTCTTCTGTCCCGTGGTGGTTTATAATGCTGTCAGTCCTTCTGTGCTTCGCCAAATATCTCCTTGTTGAGCATCACCACAGTGCTTCTGCAGATAACAGCCCGGTATGTGTGTCCATATCGTCCAGTTCCTTGTGCCCTTTTAATATATTCATCATTACAAAACTTAGTTCGATAGGGAAATCCTACCTCAATCCCAGATGGAAAGACTGAGGCACAGAAATATTTATGGCCCAAGGTCACGCAGGAAGTGCGTGGTCAGGCAGGGAATAGAATCTAGATTTCCTGAGACTCAGATTAGCATTTTAACCAGGGAAGCATCCTCTCTGTGTTTTAAGCCAATAAGCTGTCCTTGGAGTTAGCATCCAGCATAGAAGAGAGTTCTCTGCGTTTCGGTCAGGATCCTTGTGAGGAAAAAGCAAAACCCCACGCTTGTGTTCTTTTTTCCTCTCTTACGTAGTTTATATGTGAAAGAGGATAAGGTGGAAAAGTGGGAAAGATGTTGACTTTCTCAAGGCTCAGTGTGTAATGATGCGTGCTGAAAAGCAGCCAGCTGTTACGCTGTTCCTCTCTCCTACGTCTGGTTACTTTACTGTGCTCCAAACCCCTGAAAGTTTCAGAATGCTGCTGTTGTCTGGGAATAATTTATTGTTAGCCAGGATCAAATAAATCTCGTGTTCCGTGCAGCTGAGTTGAAAGCAATGTGCTGTTTGTTGGGTCTTAGTTTGTGATTTTTAACAAGCAGTCTGTGAGCAACCAGGGCTTGTGCTGTCTGTCTCGGGAATCTCCTGGAGCAAGGTGCGTATCGATCACTGGTAGCTCAGGAGTGCTGCTGCAGATTTTGGATAAACTTGGCCTTACTTCTAATTAAACATCATGCAGGCAATGGAATGGAATCATTTCAGCTTCTCAGGTGTCTGCACAGATGCACGCTGTTATTCTGGGATAGGTCACTTTGGTTCGTAAAACACAGTAGTTAACATTACTAGAGCGTTACAGTTGCCAGCAGCTTTGAAGAATCAATTGTTAGAATGGTGTAAAACCATAATTCCTGGTGTGTTCACCTTTAGAGAATAACGATAATTGATCTGCACAAATCTGCTTCCTGCCACAGCCCTCTGTCACAAAGCGCATCCTGCTTTGATGTTGTGCAGAAACCAAATTTGCAACCAAGTTGAACACAAAGGTTCCATGTAGCTTTTAGATGGTTCTTTGTTTGGGTGTAGTTGGAGGCCAGTATTTGCATCTTGTCGACTTGTGTGGGTTGTCACACCCTTGCCAAGGCTCTTTTATCTTTTATATTTAATTTTAGAAAAGGTTTGGTCCTTAAAATAAGACTTCACTTGTGTTTTGTGGCCAGTAGAAGTTGTAGCTCTGTGCTCACAGTGCGTACCTGACGTTGGTGAGCCCCAGGACTGCTGCACCAGCACTGCGTTTGTGTGAATGTTTGTACACCTGTGGTGGAAAAGCTTTTGGAAATCCCTTCGGGTGAGTTTTGTGCAAATTGAAATACGTGTTCAGGGTTGGGAGGCTGGAGCCAGTGCTTGTGTTTGATGACCTGTGATTTGCCCAACTTCAAAGGCCTCCCATCAAACTCCAGACGTACACTTGTTGCTTTTAAGAAAACAGACAGCTGGGAAGGCATTCCTACAGCAGTGGTGCACAGCACAGCTGCACAGGGAGCAGTGGGTCACTGTCCCTGAGGTGTCCCAGAACGGTGGGATGGGCTGGAATTGGGATCTGAGGGGACTTCTCCAACCTGAGTGATGCTGTGATTCTACAAGGCATCATATTGGCTCGTGACTTTGATGCAGAGCATTGTAAGAATGCCTTGGTTATACATTCTCTTATTTTCCTATCGCAATTTCATTTAAACACAGAAAAATTTTAAATTTACCTCTGAAAGCAGATGAGAAAACCTCAGTATTAGTAACACTGCAACAGTCAGGAGAGCTGAAGTGAAAGCGGTATCTCTCACTTCTAACTGTGCTGCATCTCGGAACGATCCACTCTGAGCTGCTGGCATTCAGAACCGTGGCTGCTCGCTGCTCCCGTTTCAAGGCTGGTGAATATCACAGAAGTAACCTTTTAATTTTTTTCACCTGTTTTTAGCAAGTTGTCATGAAGCTTACCAAGGTCAAGATGGTTGGTTTTCAGCTGTTATCTTTGCTGCACGCCAGACCTTCACTGAAAAGTTTTGGATTCCTGAGTGAGGAGCACACACTGAACTCTTTATTGCATTCTTGAAGAGCTTATTGTAAAAGCAGCGATAATTTATTCTTTCGGTGGTGCTAACACAATCCTTTCTGTGTATCGACCGGCAGGGACAGACCACTGGCGCAGCGCCCTTCGTCCGTTTCAATCTTAATGTAAATCTGCTATTGTTCCCAATATCTGATTGATGTGGAAAAATGCCTCGGTTTGCTCAGGATAGGCTTTTCCAGCACTGAGGCCTGGCGCTTTGTGCTTTTATGCCCATATCTCATGAAAAGTAGTTCAGGAGGACACGATGAGGCTGCGACCTCAGCGACGTCTGCGGCTTCGAGCCAAGATCACCTTTCTGGTGGGAGCAACAAAGGAGCTGCTGTGTCTGCAGGAGGGGCTTCTGTCTGCTGCCCGCAAAGCTAGCCAGAAAGCTGGGGCTTGTGCCCTGGCATTAGGAAAAGCATATTGGGAACTGATCAATGTTTTGGGGTTGTTGTAAGTTTGGAGAGCCAAAACAGGGCAATTCCTTTTCATCAGTGTGCAGACAGAACGGGAATTTGGTACTCAATCCAGCGCCTTGAGAAAGACCATGGCTTTCACGTTGTTAAATGTGGCTTCTTGAATGGCTTTGGTGCATGCTGAAGGTGTTCTCAGCATCTTCTGGTGGAGCATCTTTGTGGGACAGTTCCTGGAACGAAGCCACGCTGTCCCATCACACAGAGCTATGACCGCCTTCCTCAGGCTGCTCTGCTTTCAGTGTTCCTTATCAGAGGACAAGTACGTTCCTGGTAATTTCAACCTGGGTATGTTTATGTACTGTAAGGAAATTGATTTTCCCCTCATTACGTCAAATAGAAGAATAGAGCAGTGAGCAGACAACTTTGTACTTAGTTGCAGAGAACATACCGTGCATGAGAGCTGTCTTCACTGCATTCAGTTCCTTTTCACTAATGAGATCATAGCTTTGGCTGATACTGCAATAAATGTATGTGCAGTATGTTTACACAGTTGTCAGGCTTTGCATTCTGTATGTGCTGAATGGATGCAAGAAGGCTGTGTAAGGTATTCTGACACTGGACTCTTCCTTGAGTCTTATTTGCAGATCCTGGTGGAGTTTATCTCTGGCTGTTTTCCAGCAGCTTATTCAATACAAGCTATTTTCTGCATGATTATTATTTTTTTTTCCTTCAGACTGTGCTTGCCAGTTTCTAAGAAGAAAATCACTCTTTCTTTTTCCTTGTCCACAGAAGGAAGGCTGAGGGACAGCTCGGCACATTGCTCCTACTACAGCAGGCAGTGACCGTAGACGTCTATCGACAGGAGCAGCTTCAAGTCAGGAGAGTGTCAGCGGTAATTAGCCATAATTTGCTGTTCTTCCAGATCTTCTGAGACGTTTTTTCTGTAAGTCTCTCGTGTGCTAAGGTGAAATAATATATAAATATTTGAGAACCTTCTAAGCTTAGGACTCTCTTTTTCTTCTCTGCTTTTGTTTTGTTTGAAACTTACTATCAAATGAAAAACGGGTTAGAGAAGCAAGAACTGATAGGGTTCTTGAAGTAGGAAGAAGCTCAGTATTTCCAGATAAATGTTATTGGTTTTATAATGTAGCAACCTTATCTTTATTTTGGCATTAATCTCACTCTCCTTCCCCCAGCTGGAATTTTCGTCTTAATGAGACTTGCATAATCAGCCTTCGTATAAAGAAAGTAAATTCTGTTTTTAGCAAAGGCATTTCCTGTAGAGAAAACAGTTCAAGAGAGTGGCAGCATACCAATAAGTGACCGACTGGATGGCACTGCTTCAGTGTGTTGGTTTGAGGTGGAGCTCACGGAACTGACAGGTCATGGGATTGACCTTTTTTTGGGGAGGGGGGGAGAGACCTGGCACAATAAATTATCAGTAGTGTGATAGTTGCTTTGTCTTGAAGGCCGGAATTCTACCACTTGTACTTTCTTTTTTTTAATGAAGATCCCTGTGGATTACATTTGCTCGGAGAACGGTATTTTCAGCTTTGTGAAGAGCAGTTTAACCATTTTCTGGTTTGGTTCATGGTTGTCTAAAGCAGTAGAAGAGATCAAGGAAAGACCTGAATGGTAGCTGCCTAATACAGAATAGGGTGTAATGGGAAACAATATAATTAAATACAAAGCAGGTTTTCGGGAAGATACTACATAGACAACCTTTTGGTATATTTTAATCTGTCACTTTGATTTTTAGTGCCTAGATTTCTTGGGAAAAAAAACCTCAGTAAGCGTAGATGTAAACAGTCATTCCTGGAGTCTTCAAAACTGTGCTAAGCTCCACTCATTCTCTTACATAGAGGTGTTGCAATTCAGCTGATCTGCCCATAAATCCAGGTACAGAAGCAGCTGATTTCAGTGCTAGCATGCATCAGGTGAGCTGTGCTGGAGGCTTTCTGCGTGCTGCTGAACTGTCACAAGTGCAGGGTGAAGGGCGTTTGCTTAAACCTCACGTGCATGATGTCATATTTGCATTTTGCCTCACATTTTTCACGAACTGAAGAAATGCACATGGTCAGTTACCACGGGACTGCTCAGATGTGGTAATGTAAGTAGTTTCTTGGTGTGTTTTAGCACTAGGTTTAAGTATAACCTGTTTAAACAAGGCTGGTCTGATCTGCTCTGCAGCTGAAGCACTACAGCCTGAATTACTTCTCTTGTTGTGCAAGAAAGTTTTTGGTTCGTGTGTCAAACTTTTAAACTGCAATACAGCAAAAGCAAAATGTTTCTCATCCTCCTTGTTCTTGAAGATGTAAGTCCTGCTTTTGCTTCTCTCTTGTTGGATTAGATGACAACTGACTGCTCTGACCTGTGTTGTGGTAGAGAGCCTTTCCTGGAAGTAGGGCTGTTGTTTTTAGTAATCTGAATGATTGCTTCCTCTCAGTCAAGCCTGGAAGAAAAAAAAAAAAAGTCAGGATTAGGAATGCAGAACATTTGGGCAATAACTTTTGGATCAGCTGGTGTTTGTATCACACCATCTGTCTGACTGTGTGTGCGTCTGCCAGCCCACAGTGCTCGCTAGGTTGCCTTCTGGTGCTGCAGAGGTCTGTGCTTTGGTGCTGTGCTTTTGGCACAGGAGGCTCTGTGGGCACAGCACGCTGGCACCCATGGCTGCATGGCACCCAGGGGCATTTCAGTGTCTGGAAATGCAGTGTGTAGGACAGGGCAGGGCAGCCTCCACCTGCCCTCCATAGGAGACAAAAACACAGCACTTGGAAGTGGCAGCGTGCTCGTGCCCTCTGTGGTCTAGGTATGCCTCTCTTCACGGAGGAGGCTTGGATGATGCTGTGGAATATGCCTGTTCCTGTTGTGGTGGGGCTGTCTGCACACACAGAAGCTTTGGGGTTTTTTTCTGTTCTGTGAAACAACGCTTTTTCCCCGTGAAGATGGTTGGTAAATAAAATGTTACTGTAAGAGGGATTCAACTTTACGCTGCACCTCAAGACCAAATTTGTCCCACGGGGAAGAATCATACTTAGTTTTCCAGATACTTAACCTGAAATTCAGAACCTCAGAGCACATGCAGCTCCTGTAGAAACTTGCACTTCCCATCTTGTCATTCTTGGCACCGATTTAAACATTTTGCTTCATCTGTTGAGCTCAGTAGTTACTTAGTTGTGAAGCCTGGCTTGCTTTGGGGTGGCTGGGGAGGGTTTCTCTGGGGCTCTTGCTGCTTGTCACCACGGTGTGGAACAGATGCCTGTTTTCTGGCACATCACAGCCTGTGGTCTTAGGAGCAGAGTGTTGTCTTTCTACAGCTGTGTGTTTGTTTGCAGGGAAATACCCCTTTAGTTTTCCAGCTGTTCCTCACCACTGCTACATGACTGCACCGCAGTCCCTGTAAGGATGCTGTCATTGCATTTGTTCCCTTTGCAGGATTTTCCTTTCTCTCTCTTTTTTTAAATCAATTTTTCATTTCAAAGATGCGCTCTATTTTTGTGGCCCTGATGGAAAGCTTTCTTGGATCACGAGTTTGTTTTTCGATTGACTGTTTTATATTTTACATCCCTTCCCTTCAGGTGGTGCATCTGCTGTCCCCCCATTGCTCTGAGACCTTAAGGGCCGCCATAGCAGAACACAAAGCAGTTTGTAAGTGCTGAGGGCAGTTGCTTGTGTAGTTTTTATTAGCGGGTGGAGGATTTCTTTTTATTGCTTTCCTGGCACGGTCACATCAGGAACCTGATCCGGATTGGTAGGGGAGGCTGGAAGGTGATGCTATCACTTGTGGCAGAGTTCCCGTGTGTCCTACCCTGTTGATCTGCTGTTTCTGTGGTTTTAGGGATTTTTTTCTTTGGTGGCTGTGACATGAGGGCTTCCCATCTCGATCTGAATTTTCCTTTGGGGAGAATTTCTGTGGGCAGTCAGGTCTGACAACGAGCCAGGCTGATAAAAGCATGGAGCTGGCTTCCGTGTTCTGTGATGGAATCAACATTTCAGTGACAGTAAGGCTTTCTGGAAAATACAAGAAAATGTTTGCATCTCTGTAGCATCGCCACATCTGTAGCCTCTTCAGGTTGCCCTGCCCTGCTTCCAACTCTGCCATTTTTGTAGCTGTTATTTTCATCGTGGTGCAAAGCAGGGACACGAGTTGTTCTGCACCAGTGCATCTGTACTACTGCTGGGGTTGAGGTGTTATCATTTCGTGGTACCAAAGAAAGCACCTGGTGCAAAGTGCTAAAACCACATACTGCATGTCTGTGCAGTGGGCATTTTGTTGGGGTTTTATACCGTTTTGCAATACAAGTTGGAGGGTTTAACATCGCAGAGCGTTCCCAGAGCCAAATTGCCAGCGATTGGAACGGCCTGGGTTGGAAGGGACCTCTAAGAACGAGCAGTACCTAGGTCAAAATGACACAGGGTACACCTAGATCCATTATATGGGGTTTTTCACAGCTGTAGGCGTTCAGTGTGTGACTGAGCACGTCTGTTGGAGAAGCCATGAAGAGCGTTCTCAGTATCAGGGCTGCGGTGCCCCCTGGCTGGGAGCCAGGCTCCGGGCAAGGTGCTGCAGCCAAATCCACTCGGGTGTCATTATGAATTATTTCCAACATTTTAATCAAAACATATATTTAGTTTTGAACAGATGACTGTTATGGAGCGATGGTGGTCTCTTCAGAGCTAAAATTGTAACTGAGCCTCTGTTAAGTGTGGTTCTGTTGGGGCTCTCGCTCCCTTAATCTCACTGAAAGTAAACCAGTGCTCTCCATGGCTCACGTGTGGTCCTGTGGCCGAGGGGAACTATTTTGGGACCAGGATGGTATCTTAAACACTTTGTTAGGGCTGTTTATTTGAAAAACACTGGGAGAAGGCAACTTGTGTCCTTAACCCAAATGTTTCCTACCTCAAAATCACATGGGGTGTGCATTTTGGATGGGGTGGGGGGTGAGGCTTTTCTGAAATTCCTGGGAAGGTCTGATCTTTTGACGAGGCAGTTCCTCACCCCGATGCTGGGGAGGCATTTTGTTCATCTGTTGGTCTTGTTTAACAGCCTTTGGTGCAAACTTTATATCAAAATATTTCAAGATTTGCAAGAGTTGAAGGCATGGAAGCACCTCTGTGAGCTGAGCACCATCTTCCCATCAGAGTCCCTCGGTGGCCCTGGGCACGTTGTTCTCCCTACCTCAGCCTCACTCTATTTAAATAAAAGTATCTCCATTTAAATAATAAGCTCCTTAAAACAGCAGTTTTCTCATATTAAACCCAGCACTTACTATAATGAAAAGCGTTTACATCCCTTTCTGTGTGGGGCTAGAAATGCATATTGACTGTTTATGGAGTAGGTTCAGATTTTGTTCTGGACAGTGGAATGAGGTTGATCCATTTCTGCCTACAGCCTTTCCCCCTTTTAGGATAAGTATGAAGCCTTTTGAAGAGACATTTTCAGTGCATTGGGAAAATACTTCAATGTGAAATAGCAGGATGCCTGCAACTTGTGTGAATGTATGACATTGCTGCACATTTGCACAATAAATAATCTCATGCCGTTAATATGAGGATATCATTCCAATGCAAACACTGTCTTTCGGTCTGTGAAATGTTCCTAATTTTGTGTAGTATGGTAGAACACAAAGAATGCACGACTTACCGTTTTGCACCTTGTATGTAAATAACTGCATGGTGGTCCTCTGTGGAGCCAGGGGTCTCTTCCAACTTGGGATATTCTATGAACCACGGAATTGCAGAGGTTGGAAGGGACCTCAGGAGATTCCAGTCCAACCCAATCAGATCGTGGTCACTGCCAGAAGCAAAGCACGCCTGCAGCGTGGTGACATGCTGCTGCTGGTTGCTGGTTGCTGTCGCAGAGCTCTGGGTGAGGCAGAAGCAGAGCCTGTGTGCTGAAGGGTGCTTACAGCCGTGGCTTGTCCTTAGGGGGACTGCTGGCACAGGCTGGAAGCTTCCTGTTGTCGTGCACACAGCAGTGCTGGTGTGAGCTGAGGTTGAAGTGGCACCTCGCTCCGTTCTGCACACTGACATGTAGCTCAGTGGGGCTTTGCAAACCCAGCATGCAGTGAGCATCTCGTCTATTCATTTCAGTCACCTTTTGTTAATAGCTACAGCCATGCATAGCAATAGCGTATTTCTTTTTCCTTTGGGCTGAAACCATCTGAGATTTCATTTTCAGAACGTCTCATGGAAGTCGGTGGGGTTTCCCTGGCGGACAGCAGAGCTGGTGGCACGAAGCAGCCCTGCTCCATCCCGGAGGTGCTGAGTTCAGCTGCAGGCGAGTGGAATCCACCAGCACTGTGCTCGGTGGGAGCTCAGAGCTGGAGCAGCTCCAGGATGACTGCAGTGCTGCCGGAGGAGCATCGGGGCTGGGAAGGGGAAGGCCCACATTGCAGCGGTGCAGGCCGTGCGTTTTTCTGTGTCAGGAAGTGAGGTCAGACCCGGCGCTGTGTGCTGTCATTGTTTTCTGGAAGGCTGATCATTAAGGTTCTCTGTTTTTCTTAGAAGCCTTTGTAGTGTGAGACTGTCAGTGGAAAATGTTGCCTCTTTTAATATGGTTAGCGTGATGAACCGTGTGCTTTTGGTTCAGTCAGTGCTTCTCAGAGAGCACTTCTACAATCTGAGCTGATTTCTTTGCTCTAAAAATCCTTTATGCCCTATTTTGGCACAGCAGATACGGCAAAACCTAACCCTTAGGGTCTGTTAACATCGATGGAGTAACTTGAAATCCATATTTCACAACTGTTGGTAAACTGTTACACAAATTAAAGTCTGAAAAGCGTTACTTCTGGGTGTTAGAACAGGGAAGCCTAATGTGGAAAGCAGCGTGAGCACTCCGTGTAATAAATGGAGAAGGTTTGTCTGACTGTGTCTCAAAGATCACTGCGGAGTACTGAGACAGATTCAATTCCTGAGGCACACGGTCATTATTTTTTTTTTACTTATTTGTGTCCCATGCTGAGACAGCCACGTGAGTGCTTTGCTGGATGTGCACTCTGCTGTACGTCAGATTTTAGCCTCTTGTTTTAATCAAAATGACAAAATGTCACAGTATTTCTGTGTGCTCAGCTGCACTGCTGAACGCGGATCTGCTGAATGCTTTTTGGTGAGTGGTTTCCCCTTCGTGTTAATTGCTAATTTCTGTCGTTGCTGAGGTTCTTTAGATGAATGAAATTGAGACTGTGCACGCAGACACGTGTGTTTTATGTATTTATTTATATGTATAAAACAATGTATTTTTAATCTGCTCGTGTGTACTGAATTCCTATTATGGAAGCAGTTTCTCTGAAGTCTTAGCTAGAAACCTCTAAAAATAGGAGAGTTGTAGTAGAAGAAACTGCAGCTGTAATTTTAGCCCATGGGCCGGCAGCGTTAGCAGTTATTTTTAAGTGAAATAGTTGTGTACAATCAGATGAGCTTGTTTCCTTGGCAGTGGTCATTCAGAATCTGGCAAACAGAAGGGAAGGTGATTTTCTGCAGGAAATAAATAACGATCTAAGGGAGCTGGGTATGTTTAGGGCAATCCTGGTACAAACTGGCACTTTGAAGTCCTCTGTGGCCCTCGCACCCCTCGGTCTGCTTTGGTCTCCTAAGATCCCGTGGCAGGAGCAGGGCCAGGGCTGGCTGGTGTGCAGAGCCAGGGCTGTGTGTGGCACCATGGGCTGTTCCTTCGTGCTGTGTTTGTGGCCGTGTGATTGTATCAGTTCTCTTGAGATGCTCTTGCAAACAAGAATGAGTCTGTTTGTGCCTCTGTGCTCTCCCAGCTTCCTCGTCTGGCAGCAGCCGTGCAGGAGGACCTTGTAATGTTGACCTTTATTGCAGGCCCTTTCTGGGCAACCCGAGCTTAACGTCAGCACAGATTATGAGAGTCCAGCTGTGATGTTTTTCTGAACACTGCTATTTCCATGTTGGTTTAGCAGTTGTTCGTAGACTGGCTTGGTTCAGGCATAGGTGAGTTGGTGTTTTTGCACTCTGTTTCTGTTTTGCTTTTTTTAACGTAATAAATCGGTCTGTCTTAAATGCATTTTGGTCTTCTGTCTGGGTTATGGGAGGTAATGGGAGAGGAGAAGGAAATGGCAGCATTTCCTGTATCCTGTTACCTTGTGCGTTCTGTGGACGCTGAATTAACTGTTCATCAAAAATTCATGAAGAGTTGCATTTCATTTTGCTTTGTTGTAATTATGGATCGTTCCCGGGAAGCTCACAACTATGCAGCGCTTTTCCAGTTGCAGTTCTCCATGGTACTGGTTTAAAGACTCCTATACAAAGCACTCTGGTCTGTCTCACATTGCCTTAGGCTTTGTTTTCACGTGCCAGAATTCTGTACTAATGGCACGTTGCAACAGTGGGGAGAATGAAGGGGTTTTGATCACCACAGAGATTGAAATGTGTGCATGTTCTATGAATTATCTGGTGTGAGACTTTATTTACAGCGAGTTCAGGAACTCAGAAAACTCCACATTTTAAGAATAAATGCTGTGTGAGCATACATGATGCTGCTGTGTGATCGCATCGCGATGTCAGCCCTTGTGGTATGTCGAGTGGGGTACGTGTGCTATTTTAAAGGATGTATTTTTGGAAAGAGGATATGTATTGCTGATACACAGTACTTGAGAACAGGATAATAACTTGTGCTCCTTGAGAGCACCGTTGGAAAGAACACGGACATCTGAGGTGATGCCCCCCCCCCCCCCGGCTGTCCGTTTGCACAAGTTCTTAGATGTGCAGTGAGGGCAGAAGGGAATGCTTCGTACCAGCTTTAGGCTCCAATTAAGGTCAATTGATTTGCATATCTTTGGGGCAGAGTTGTGGAATGCTGAAGGCATTGAACGCTGTGTTTTTCTTCTGAATTACTGGTACCATGTTTGGCAAACAAAGTGGAGAATTATTTGGGAAAGGGGAGTGGCTGAAACCTAACACTGGTGCTGTCTTTTTTGTTTCAGCAGGGATTACTGTGAGCAGCTGTCAATGAATGGTTTTCAGACATGATGGCCGACCAGCCACCTCCGTTAGAAGCTACGCCTCTATTGAACGAAGTGCCACTTCTACCTCACATGGTTAATGGAGACAGCATCCAACAGGCAAGTCCATCCCTCGTGCTCCCATCCGGGTCCCTGTCACACTGTGCCTGCAGGGCTCGCAGGGAGGCTGGCGTTCAGCTGTACTGTAAGGGCAGAACAGATTCAAACAAACTATTTGCTGGCCAGCTTTTGTGATGGCTGAGAGAAGGCTCCAAAGAAAGCAACCGTGGTACTGATTTGTAGTTACTCCCTCCAGGGAAGTGTTCAGGGCTGGGCTGGATGGGACCTCGAGCAATCTGATGCAGTGGGGGCTGGAAGTGGGTGAGTGAGGTCCCTTCCATCCTGTTCTGTGACTCTGCAAGTGTGTGGTTCTCAGCACTGATACCGTCAGTGCAAATAGAAGGAGGAAGAAAATCATTCAACGTTACTGCAGTGGAGATATGAAAGGATTGCTTTTAATTTGCAGTGTTTTATACGCATGTAAATCTTTAATAATAAACTTAAAAAAAAAAACAAATAGTAAAGGGGAAAACGTGTGGATTTAATACATAATGAAAGAAATCGATACAGATTGGAAAGAAGCTGCAGCACTTTAAACTGAGAAATGTATTGCAGGGAAACGTAGAGGAAAGGAAAGACCTCTGGCTTCCTGATGCTAGGAATCTTCATTAATAATTACAGCATGCTAATGAAACCTGAGTAGAGCTGAAACTTTAGAATTTTGGGGGACGCAACCCTTCAGAAGCACTTATTGTGAGTAGAAATACAGACAACAGTACAAGCTTGCTCAGATTGTCGCTAAATTTGAAGTAAATTTAGTACTTGGCAATAAAAGTAAAGTGTCTTCTACTATAAATGCCCATCGTTGGGAGATGCATTGCTGAACAACCACTGAAATCTCACAGACGTCCTGTTGTTTTAACTTGGGATCTTAATGTAAGAAGCTACAAACATAACTGGTCCTTGTAGGAAAGAAAAGAGTGTTTGGTTTGTTGACATAACTGAATTGCAGGAATAACAAAAGATAAATCTGAAGGCATTATGTGCCTGGCGTGGAATAATTGTCTTGGTGAAGGGAGGAACAAAGTTGTCCATTCCTTCATTCTGGTCAGTATGTAGCTTTGAGTGTCTGGCAGTATTTAAAATAGGAATTAGGGGGTTAATTCAGAAGGGAAAATTGCATAGGAGTTCCTGTAGGATAACTCTCCTGTGGAATGGTGGGAAGGGGGGCTGTGAAGACCTTGGTGTGTTTGAGTGCACGGCAAATAAATAGGGTACAGCAGCATCATGAGCTGCTGGGGATCTGGGAAGCAGTGTATGCTGGAAGGTTTTAAATCAAATCTCTTTTATTTTGTAAACATTTCAGGTGAGAAAGAGGAGAGACCTGCATTATTTCACTTGTAGGGCACTTCCTTGTAGAAATGATAGCCCTTACTATAAAAAAAGTGATGAGTAATTGTACTCTGCATTTTTTTCTCTTACTCTGGAGATAAGATGACTTGAAATAAACAAAGCTATAGAATATCTCAGCTCGTTCTGCAGTTCTAGCATTAGCAACATGAAATCTTAGACACTGACCAGCTGTGAGATTATTCAGTAGCTGGTGTTTCTTGTTACACGAGGAAAGGAGATGAGTGGGTCTCACTGGACACCAGCTCTGTCGCTGTTTGTGTAACGTGTCCCTGTACAGACCGGTGTGTAGAATATCAGTGTGCAGCGAGTGACCAAAAGGTGACTGTCACTGGAGTCTGGGGAGCCACGTGGAGGCTGTTTGCAGTCAGGTAGGGCTTAAAAGATTTGAGTCTTGGAGATGCATGGGAAAATGGCCTTTTAAGAGCAGACTTGAAAGCAGATAGTCTCGAAGCTAACTGAGTTATTTTGGAAATAACGGGTAAGTCTGTCTAGTGAAAATAGGTGTGTCTGTCTTCATGGGGTGAGAATGTCACTTCGTGTCACTGTGCCAGCATTTCTCACTGTTTATAAACAGCCGTGCTGCCATCCATCCTGCAGTCACATTACACACAAAATTCTGCTCTCCTCTGCTGCTCTCGTTTGCAGGGAGTGGAAGCTTCTGAGCCACATTTGCAAGCTTGCTGTTAAGCAGAGTATTAACTTGAAAGCTTTGTTAAGGCAGATGAGTTTTAATCATTTTGCTGCCAGTGCCAAAGAGGATGGGCTAATTATAAAATATTACACAGTGGTTTGTAGAAGTAAAATGTGTGCTGTTTGGCAAGTCCTGTCAGATGCAGCTTCCAGCTCATCAGTTCCATTTCACAGAAAGGAACTGGGAAGTTTTCTGGAAGGGTTTCTTGTTTTGAAAAAACAACAAAACTTCAGCAATAGAAAGTGCATAGCAGCAAAATGCTGAACGGTGCTTTGAAATAGCTCTCAACTGTGCTGGTCCCATTAGTTCCAAAATGGTTGTGTGGGGCACCTGGAGGTGTCAGCCTTAGTGTGAGTGCTCTGTGCTGCCTCTTACCAGCCTTAGGCTGACTCCTGAGGAGCACTCAGGCTTCCTGGAAGTTTTCCTTGGTGGAAGGTAGATGGAATTGCATTTGCTTCATTAATTATAGTGAGTCATTCCTCTGAGACATTGCCCCGTGCATTCCTGACATTCCAATCTCAGTGCTGCTCTGCAGTCCTGTGCTTACACCACTTGGGTTCCTTTTCACTCAGTTCAGCTAATAGTTTCCTGAACTTCAGTTAATTGGAACTTCTGAAAATCAGTCCTGTTCAAAGGCTCTGAATTTTTAAAGCATCCCTTTCCTGCCTCTGATTTCTCTTGTCCTCGGAGGTGAGTTGTGAGCTTAAATACCTGCCCCGTGGGGTCGGTCCCAGCAGCAGTTCTCCACTGCAGGCTTTGTTTTTATTTCCTTTGTGCTCTGGCAAATCCCCAGCCTATTATTGTCCGTTCGGTATGTTGTTTAACAAACCAATAAGAAACATTAAAATCGCTTTCTCTACTACTAGAAATGTAGCAAAGTTAAAGCTACACATTTGCTGATGTACTGAAGCGACAGACTTAGTTACAGTTGGGTGTCCCAATTACACCTTTTTGAGCAGTGCTGTCTGCCCCGACTTCTTGTTGGAACCACAGTAAGTATTGCTGAGTGGCTGCCTGACTTCTCCAGGTGCTGTGCTCATGTCCAGAAGCAGCTTACCTACCCAGAGCAGAATTGTTCCCTGTCCTGTGAACTCCCTGGGGTAGGGTCTGTGTCAGTTATGCTTCCACATCCCATGTTATAAGTTAAAAAAGATGAGTGTGGCAGTATGCAGAAGCTGTAGAGTTGGCGTTAACCAGCATTTAACAAGCTGTTCCTTTGGGTCTTGTTTTACACACATTGCTTAAATCTAACAGGTCTGTGCAAACTTCCTGTTCTGAGCAATGGAGAATACTTCTCAGGAATGCATAACATTACGTGAAGTAAGATATGTGTGTAAAGATTAAGTAATCTTTAAAATAAGTGAGTAAAAAGCTAACTAATTATTTTATATTGTCTTTTTTTTTTAATAGGTTATTCTTGTGCAGGTGAACCCAGGTGAAACATTTACAATTACAACTGAAGATGGACACATTCAGTGTATTCAAGGTAAGGGAAAGACTGGAGTACTAAATCAAGTTACATAAAATATCATAAATATCATAAAATTACTGCAATTTGTTTCTTTACATCAGACGTGTTTTTATGTGCTCTGCAATGCAATAAACCAGATTTTTTCAGTTTGTACTTAAAGCACAAATAAGACAGAGCTGGGAAACTGGCAGGCTTCCCTGCAGCCCTGCACGCTTTGCTGATAGCTTTTAAGAGGTCAGCATCTCAGCTGCTCTTCTAGTGGTCCTCAAGCATCTATCGTCTCAGATTCACAGCACATGAACTTGTGAGATTTAGTCCCATCTAAACAACATTAATGGGTGCTGTGTGACCTTGCTGCAATGCGAGGCAGTGGCATTAGCAGTGTGTCAGTACTGAGGGAAGTCACTGCCCTCTGTGTGGTTACAAACCAGTGTTTGGCTTGTGGGTAGGTGACCGGACTGCAAATCTGCTGCTGGTTCAAAATATCTCCTGTAAGTCAAGTTGAATTTATCAGTACTTCCACTGTAAAAATATCTCAAATAATATTATACAAAAATGTCTATTCTGTTTTCATCACATCCCAGAGAGGAATACAGTCTTGCAGCTTGATGTGAAAAATAATATACATTTATTTTTTATAAATGTTGGTAGACCGTTTATCAGCATTACTGTAATGCAAATGATGTTGGTGCTCATCACTCTTGAAAACTGGTGTCCCAGAGCCATACCTGTTGTGAAGTGGCACCTCTTTCCTCCCCAGGTCCAGCCCATGTTCCTATGATGTCACCAAATGGTTCTATGCCACCTATTTTTGTGCCTCCCGGTTACGTATCTCAGGTAAACGTTCATTTATTCTTGTGTTGAAGTGTGTTTGTGGGTGTGGCTGTTTAGCAAGAAAGATATCGATTGTTTTATCTGCAACAACTGTTAAAAGCATTTCTCATTTTTTCCATTGAACTTACCAAATATTTAACTGACTTTGCAGGCACTCTCACCATCTGTTTGCTTGGTAAAACTTGAGCCAGTTCTCAGGGCTGTTATTTCTTTCTTCGATAGTTAGGTGGCCAAAAAAGATTCCTTTTTTTGCGAGGCAATGAACGACTGAATTGGCCGTTGAGTTCCATTAACACGATGCACATCCTGATTTTTCTTCAGCCTTGTTTTCAGGGTGAAAGTAAGTGCTTAGGGCATATCTACATGGACTGCAGACCACAAAGTACCGGAGGGCTGATGGGTGTGATGGAGCTTGGCTGTGTTAGAACAGCCTCTGGGAGCACGAGGTGAACTCGTCTCCACTCTGGGTGTGAGACTCGAGTTTCTCACATGGAGGTTACACGGACCACAGATCTTTACCAAGCTCTTTCATCTCTCATCTTCTTTTTTTCCCAAGACTGCATTTATTATTTCTTTTTAACATTTTCTCGTAATTCAGATTTTTCTATTATAGCATAACTCTGTTCATCTCCCAGCTCTGATCTGCTTAGCGTTCAGCAAAAGACTCTGCTGTTGTAGCAGAAGTGTGAGCACGAGTGTTAATGCTGGTGACACGTGCCTAGGAAAACAGCAGGGCTCTGGGCTTCTCTCCTGCTTTAATTTTTCCATTCTCACTGATTTTCCACTCTGCTGTGCTGTTAAGTCATGGCAGATCAGAGCAGTGTGTGGTACTCGAACTCCTATCAGACATACTCGAAGTTCAGTTTGATTTACTTTTGAATTAATGCATTTTTAAAGGAAAGTAATGAGAAACTTTTTTTTTCCCCAATGGGCTAAGCTGGGTTTCTTGGTTTCTGGTAATGCTCAGAATCTGGAGTTTTCCAAGTAGGACTGAGAGCCATGTAGCCACGTGTGTAAAAACTCATCAGCGTATGAGACTTGAACTTGCTGTTCTCAGAGCTGTCTGAAGGAACCCAGAAGTATTTATGCTGCTTTCTTCCAAAGTGCAATGAAGAGATTCAGTAGTGCTTAGTGAAAATGTAGCAGCTTCAAACTGTAAAATCATATGAAAATTTTATTGTAGCAGTGTATTCCTTCTGCCAGAACATAGACTTCTTGTGCTTGCTTGGTTACTGTGTGCATAGAGTAAGTGTAACCCACAGCCTGTGCTAGGAGCTTTGGCTTGCATGTGTGAATGAATGCATGTGTTACAGTGCTGTGTACAGTCATGTAGGTGGAGTGGGGTGTTCAGTTCCACTGATAAATCAGAAAGCCCCCATGTTGCTTCCAGAACAAACCATGCTCAGTGTAACACAGATTTGGTCTTAAGTGACCTCATACCATTTTTTTCTTCTCTGTGAGGTCTGTTAAGAATTCCTGGTAGCACAGCTGGCTCCGAGGTCATCGTGCAGCTGAACTCTGTCACAGCAGTTTGGGACTGGACACGTCCTATTTCCCTTCTGCAGAATCCTTGTGCTTCGTTTGCTCTATCTCTTGCTGAGGAGCTTTTCAAAATGTACTTTTGGCACGAGCAGTATTTCAACATCCGTAATGCCTTCTTTGCCAACTAGGAAATGCTGGAGTGATTTCTTACAGCCAAACCAAACATGCTTTAAGAGAGGATCTCGAAGGAACTAACAGGATAAAGAATATGGTCTGCTTTGAGGAAAGTGCTTTTTATAAATGCCCGAAAATATAAGTTCTGTATGTTTTAGTAACAGAGTGCTATGTAGAAGATTTGAACTTACCTAAGAGCAGGTTTTATTTTATACAATTTACTTTACAGATTGCATAAAAAAGGGTTTGCATCTCTGGTTTGTTTGTCAGCCTGCAGCTGGAGGCCTCCCTACAGCCTCAGCCCAGAGCTGCCCTGGGACCCACCACTGCATCAGTGCTGCAGCACTGAAGGCCCTTCCCACCCACAGATGTGATCCGTGCTTTTGATGCAGCTCACAGGAGAAGGAAGCATAAAGCTGCAGACCAATTTTAAACCAATCTAAGAAAAATGCCCCGTTTTCCTGCCAAGATGATTAATTTGAAAGTGTCCATTTGCCCTAAAAATCAGGCATTTTTCTAGTAGTGATTTTTTTTTCTCCCAATTGCGTTGTTCATCCCTGATTATTTTTTTTTGAACGAGGGAGAACAGAAGACAATTCACTTACTGTCTACCTTTAAACAGGATTTAATGCAGTCTAGCTGATCTGGCACATTGCCATTTTAGGACATGCTGACAGTGTGTGTGCACCTGTCCATACACATGCAGTCTCTTTTCTGTAAGTCGGAGCAGCCTTTGATCCCAGAGCTGCAGGCAGGTTCCCTGTCTGAACTCCCTTAGCCCATGGCTGACATGAACTGTCCTGACGTCTGAGTTGGGTTGGATCACAGCAAGAGGCAGCAGATCTGACATGCAGTGCTGTGTGCTGGCCACAGGCTGTGGATGTGTGTGCAGCCATGCTCTGAGGATGGCACGGCGTGCACTGACTTGCACATGGCTCGTGCTGTCTGACTGGATCTGGTCTAAAGCAGGCTGTAGTTGCAGCTGCAGGGGGCACTGCACCCTGGTCAGTCCACACTACTTGGTTTTCTTCAAAAAAGTGTAAATAATTCATAGATTTTAGGTTGCTTAACGCTTCAGTGTGTGAGACTCAGCTTCTTAAACCTGACAGCCTGAAATTCCAGTTCCTTCTAATAACACGTGCTGGATTTCCACTGGGATTCACTTCTGCTTGTGTACCCCTGACTGTCAGATTGCTGGATGAAGACCTAGGCAGGCAGATTCCTTATTAAAGCTTGTATCTGAACTGACTTTGCGTTTCTTACGTTGCTTGACAGGTGGTGGAAGAAAATGGAGTTCGCAAAGTGGTGGTGTTGCCACACTCGGCTGAATTCCATCCTTCCATGCATCCTCCTCCTCATCCTCCCCCCCACGTGCCCCATTACATGCATCATCACCACGCTCTGCTCCCCCACCCCCCACACCCAGTGTACCCCCCTGTTCCTGGGACAGGAGAGCTGCCGCCGCAGTTCATCCACCAGCATCCACCGCCACACGTTTTCCAGGAGCAAGGTGAGCGTGCAGGCAGAGCTGAAATACAGGAGGAGTCTTTCTGCTCGGTGTGTGGGCTGGGACACCTGAGTTCTGCTGGTAGCTCCTTCTCGTGTTTCCAGCCTCCCTGAAACCCACAGCCCGGCCTGTGGCACTCTGCGTGTGCACAGTAGCAGTATGTAAAGCTGAAACTTCTGTTTGTAAGGATTTATTGCAAAAGCAATAGCTTTGCAATGTTATGTTGCTGCATGTGTTTTTAAATGGGTCTTTATTTTTGTTGCTGTTTATGTCCCAGTGATTGCTTCTGCCTTCCCCTAAGCTTGTGCTCTCAAAAACTGCTGTGTTTGGTTGCAGCCTTGGCATACAGCTTTTGAAAACGTGCTTAATGTTAATGTGTGAACGTATTTTTTGCTAGACAGAATCCAAATGGGACTGGAAAGAAAATAAAAAGTAATGACACATGCATCAAAAATCGTAGTCATCCATATTGGAGATTGAAATGCAAGTCTGCTCTATATTTAATAACTGACTGAAGCAGTATTTCATGGGAGGATCCCTGCTGACCTGAGACAGCCTATAAGCTGCTTCTGAAAACTGGCATTTAATGCAGGAAGAAATTAGGCTGCGGAAGATCATTCTCTTTCTACCAAGTTTAAATCATTAATTAAGCTATTTCAGCCGATGTCTAGCATAAAATAGAAGCACTTCAGCTACATTTTAAAAAGTTAGCTTGGGTCCTGTGCTTGTTCACACTTCTTTGAAAATATTAATACGTTTCAGGGGAAGGAGAGCGAGTTTTAGGCCTAATCCCAAGCAACTAGCAGAAGGTGGTTTTCTGAATTAAATCAGAAAAAAGCAACAACAAATGTGAAGTCAATTTGGGATCAAAAGCAGTGTTTCCTTTGCTTTCTAGAACCTCGTTCTCATGGAAGGACAAACTTTATCCAGCGAGATGAAAGGAGTCTCAAAATGCAAGAACACCTGAAGAAAAGACTAAAAGACAGACAAGCGAGCGGTCACACTAACAATAAGCTTAACAGTCCTCCGTCTTCACCGCATAAAGTTAATAATTCTTCCAGTGCAGCAGTTCAGAACGGAAATGGAAAGGGACAGCAAGGGACAGGAGGGCCGCTAAAGCAGAAGCAGATAGGAAAAACAAAGGGCAGTCCAGATGCAGAGATGGGAGGTAGGTTGCCTCAAAAAGGTTAACAGAGAACCAACGCAGCACATCTTTGGTCATTAGAAGCTGCTGTGCATTCAGTGCAAAGTGGTTTCTGCAAAAAATTGGATTTGTGAATTTTCTCCATTTGCGTGGGGTGGAATAAAGCCTGATGCAGCTTTTCTGTGTTTGGATTTTTCGTCGTTCGTTTATTTATTTGTGATCCTGTAGAAATACTGGTTGTATCAACTTTGATCATCTGAGGTTTTACCAAATGAGATGTTTAGGAAGATTTAAGTCTGGGCCTCTCGTGGCTCTTCTTCCTTTTCTGAGCTGGGAGTCTGCTCGCTGTTCCAAGTGAGGATGAATTGTTGTACTCACATAAGTGACTTCTGGTGTCATTCCTTCCTAACTTTTTGGATAAACAGGAGTTATGTGAGGCTCGAAGAAATAGGATGGTTTGAGCAACTGGCTTCACAGGTTGCTGTTTGATCAGCTGCAGTTTGGAGCAGTACATTATTTTTGCTGAAATGAACGTTTGAGGTTTTTAATAGCTCATGGCTATTTACTTGCATGTACTAAAATACCTTGTGTCAGTGTCTTTTGTGCTGGTTTGGAACACTGTCACCGGTGTGCACCTGGTTTCTTATCAAGGTTCTATAAATTAATTGCATCTCTTCAGTGCTGTGTGTGTATCTTAAGGGAAATGATCTCTTTAGGCAGCAAGGGACAGTCCTCATCTGCGTCACTGTTGTACTGAGCTCTTTGCTTAGAGAAATTAAACAAATATCTGACTCTCTGACTGGGGAAGTAAACAGAGGTGGAAGTTCTTATCCAGCTTGTTTCAGGGACTAAAGAGATAGTTGATTAGAGATTTGTCTTAATGCAAACTTACTTTCAGGAAGAAAAAAACCAGCCAAGAGATGTTTGAGAAAAATACCCAGAATTGTTTGATGTGGACAATTTTCAAGCCAGGGTTCATTCTGCAGGTGTAAACCTTTTGATACCCACAGGTAGTGCCAGTATGCAATTTTGATCATCAGGCTTCTTCCAAATTATACCCAGAGCAAGCGGCTTACAGTGGAAATTCAGGGACCAGCACATACGATAGCAAGATAAGGTCTTGCTGTCATTTTTTAACACCTTTCGTTTTTGGAGGAATGTTTTTGTGTTATCAAAGAAAACCTGCTTCTGCTCAGATTGGGAAAATATCCCCTTTGTGCAGGATGGACTAAAAGGGTTTTTGTAACGCTGTTAGTTTTGGATAGTTCATGTTTCTTACCGTCACGCAGCCAAAACAAACAGGAGAAGCTAACTTTGCACAATAAGTGCTATTGTTAAGCTCTTAATGAAAAGCACTCCATCTTGTGGTGGCATTTCTGTAACAGACTGGTTTTTACTCTGGGGGTTTTCTGTAATCTGTTTTGTATTTGAAATTTCAGAATCTGACACGGAATCCAAGAAGTACGATACCCACTTGAGCATTGGCAAGCCAGTAGTAAGTATCACCTTTAAAATACCATTACTTTCTGGGCACGTGCTTGGTGTGAAATAACACAGCTTTCTCATCGATCTCCTTTTCAATCATTATTAATTTCTGTAGTAGAGAAAATGTATTTTACTTGCCAGGGTTTATGTCTGGGAGAGGGCAGCGGTGATATAGGAACCTGCTTTTACTGAAGCAGTCTGAATGACTCCACTTCCCAGCCTGTAAGGCAGGGCTGTACCTGCTGATGGAGTCGTGTGTGTGCATGAGGACTTGAGTGCCTGGAGAGCAGAGGGCCTGCTAACGTAGTGACAGCCTGCTAGCTCTTTGAAGCGGCCTTCAATTAGCGAGGAGGATGTAAGGTACTGGGAATGGAAGTTACAGAAACAGCTCATCTTTTTACGTTAAGAAATTGGAGCAAATATTTGAGTATTTACACACTGCTCAAGATACTGGAATCTGCTAACATGAATTTGAATATCCAGAGGCTAAAACTGCACTGATTTGTGGTCCCAAGCACATTCAGTGAACTCTTCCTTGTGCTATCGATACGTTAAGCATGGGTTGTGTTTTTTCTGCTCTAGCTGTCCAGCCATTCTTTTCTACAGTTGCTTTTTCACTGGTGCCTCTGACATCTGTACTTAATGGCATCAGAAGGCTGTATTGAATTTTGTCAGAGACATTTTGCTTAGACAGAGGATGTTTAGTCTTGAGCAGTTAAAATCTTGCTGTTGCCCAGGTTATTGGTTGAATGTTAAGATGAAGTGGTGAAGTTGCAGTGCCTTTAGAAAGTGAGGTCATCTGACTGTGCCTAAACACAGACCTGGTGCCAGTGCTGAAGATTCCAGATCTGAAAATTTGCTCAAAATGAGTGATGCAAACAGTGCAGGTGAAATACAAAGCTCCTCTTCATACACTGAGATGATGTAACGTGCCTATAAGTAAGGGAAATCCTTTAATGTGATTTTAGAAGTGAAAACAAAATAGTGTTAAATTCAAACAATGACTTGATGTTTCCACTACGAAGGTAAAGAATTCCTCCCGTGAGGAACTTCAAGGGCAAACTAGCAACACCGTGTTATTGACTAACATACCTTTTATTACAGAAAGCAAACTTACTTGCATTATTTATGCTTTTAATAGGTTTCTGATATACAAGCAAGATCAGCCGTTCTGTCCTGGAATCTCCCAGTTAGTTCACAGAATGGAGAGAGCCATAGTCATAGTCCAGCAGCATTTACATTTGAAGTAGCAATATCCAACAGTGGTAAAAATGGAAAATTTAAATCTGTCTATGTGTAAGTTTAGTTTCTTCCTTTAAGCACAATACTGATGTTTAAAACCATTAACCGAGCAGCGATCTCTTTATCAGGAGCTGTTTGTTGACTTGCAGACCTACCTACTTCACATGCAATAAAGTTTAAGTAATTTCAGTATGACTTACATGGACAATGGAAAACTTGAAAGTTAAATGTGCGCTACTTGGTTTTGCTTTTCAATAAGCTTTTATCCCTGACAGTATAAGGAAGAGCTGTAACTTTTCTTCTTTTCCCTTCTTATAGTGGGGAGGAATTAACAATTACCCTTCCTGATCTCAGACCAGCAACTGATTACCATGCCAGGTATGTTGCTGCAACAGAACGCTTAATGCTGTTGTTTATCTGCTAATTATAAAGTCGTCATGGCTTCACCAGAAGGGTGTGGTGGCAGAAAACTTGAGGAATACTGTGCGTGAAGCATCACAGCTGTGGATGTTACTGTGGCTGGTTTCCACATATTTTCTAACTCCCTAAAAATGTCGCCTCTCTTTCTTCAGCGTTCTGCTATCTCCTCTCCTCTCTTGTTTCTCCAAAATACAAACATCGGGTTATCTTCTGGCCAGAGGCATCCAAGGCCAGGCTGGATGTGGCTCTGGGCAGCCTGCTCTGCTGGTTGGCGACCCTGCACATAGCAGGGGGTTGAAACTGGATGAGCATTGCGGTCCTTTGCAACCCAGGCCATTCTGTGATTCTATGATTTTAGAATTCTTTTGGATACTGGTGTTTGTGATGTGAACATCGGTTACTGAAGTGAGATCATGAAATGAGGTTTTGTTTCTTCATTCCTGAGCAATGCTTTGGAATCAGTGATCTGCAGTAACAAAAGGCTCTGGTCCTGCTGCTGTTACAACAGCTTACAATTAAATGCATTTCTCAAGCTGATAAACCTTTCCTTAGATTCTGAGGTGCCGGCGTGATAACATAATTTGTTGTCCTTTTGTTTAGAGTTTCAGCAACCAGCAGTTCCATAAAGGAATCTGTTTCAGAATTAGTGAGTTTCACTACGGAAAGCTGTGAGCCAGATTGTCCAGCTGCACCGAAACTAATTAATAGAACCAAAAACAGCCTGAGTTTGCAGTGGAAGGTAAGCAGAAAGCAGACTGGTGCATTCGCACACAGTGTGCTTACGTTAGCTTTGCCTGTAATGTAGTGTTTGTTTTAGATGTTAGCTTGTAAGTTGCTCAGTTAAGGCTGGTGGCTGAAATCATGATCGCTTCTTCCTGCTTCCTTTGTTGCTTGCTTAGTTCTTGCACATGGCTTCAGCATGACGGAGTTGGAAGCAGCACTCTCTTAAGTATGGACTGTTTGGTGGGAAAGTTCTCTTCTGAATTGGCACTATAAGAAAGGAGATAGAGCACTTATGTTTTTAAGTGGGGGTTCTGGATGATAATGTTATAATTCCATAATTCTGGTAGTTACTCGTACCAGCTCCTAGTGAATTTCTTTCTCTAGTTTGTACATTGCCCTTTGAATCTGGCTTCTGAATACATGCAGTATAATCTGAAGATTCAGTCACTGTGTTTTATTATCATTCCATGTTTTTCTAACAGCTGTTTAAACCTGGAAAAAATGGTTAATAGGTGAATAATATCAGTTAAATTATCTGTATAATCTGCACTTAGGAAGTTCCTGATTTGTATTTCCTAGAAAGCACAATTAACTCAAAATATTAATGTAGCAGTTCAGAGAGCCATCACGAGTGAGGGATGGAATGAGCTGCTGGCTTTTACCCACTCCTCTCTGGCTCACTTTACAGAGCACGTGCCCAGAGCTGCAGGTTATCACACGTGTTTGTGGAAGAAGAGAGCTGCTTTGTGTGCTTATTGCGGACTTTTTCAGCAGTTGGAATTTATAAATACATTTGATCGCTCAGTTGTTGTATTAATATGCAAAAGATGCAAATGTTCAACCGTTTGATTCTAACTTTTTTTCACTGTTTCTTTATTTTCAGTCTTCAAATGACAACGGTTCCAAAATAACTAATTTTCTTTTAGAATGGGATGAGGTAAGCCTTTTTCTAGTGGAAAAAATACCCAACAATGTAATGACCAATTATACTTTAAAAATAGTTTTCTGCTTTGGTTCATCCACTATTTTCAGTGCAACTGCCGAGGCAGTTTTTAAGTCAGTTAAAGATCTTGAATGCATTGGAAGTAGTGAAGCACTGGAGCAGACCATCCGTTCAGGTCCTCTGAGAGCTGTGCTCGGTGTCCTCATGTGGTCCTTGTCAGTCAGAGCAGCGTTAATTCCTGGCCTTTGTTTATCAAGTGTTTGGCTTCTCCCTTCAGTAGCTGTCACAAGTACTGCTCCAGTCTGAACTTCTTACAGAAATATATCCCAAAACGGTAAAAACTGCAAATTTGTGGTTTATTTTCAGTTGCAGTGATTTATTACCATTTTGTCACAACTCCAGCACCAAAAAATCATCTCATCTCAATCAGATGTGATCCTGGCACCCGGAGTGCTCAGGATTGCTGGCAGGCATGCTCAACGTGGTGTGGGTGACTGTAGCTTTCTCATTCTTTGGACTTACTGGTTGTTTTTTTTTTTAATCTAGTTTTTATTAAATTAATGCGGTGAAATTTAGGAAAAGTTAGGGGATAAGAAAACGACCTTAGCAGGGAGCACGCAGTCTGAGTGCAAGAAGTTGCTCAGGTCGTTCTCACTTTTTTAAAGGGGAAGAACGGACCCTTCAAAGAGTGCTACTACGGGCACCTGAAGCAGTATAAGCTTACCAAACTCTCTCCTTCCACAAAATACTCGCTTAGACTGGCTGCTAAAAACGATATTGGAATGAGGTAAGGGAGACAATTTGTGGTACCGTTCACTTTCTCATCAGCTGCGCAGTGCCACTGTTAACTTCCCAAAAAACCATTTTTGCAGTGGGTTCAGTGAGACGGTGACGTACTACACAGCTGGGATGGTGCCCCCAGCCCCACCACCCCCCGTGCTCGTTGAAGCTGGAGTGACCTGGCTGGCCCTGCAGTGGAGCCCACCCAGTGGAGTGTCCTCGGAAGACTCCCTCACTTACACTCTAGACGTGGAAGAAGAAGGTTCTGTAAGTGCAGCTTTCTTTCACGTCTACAAAAGCTCGATACGCGGTTGGGCATAAATAAACATTTCAACCAGTGTTTTACTTCCAAATTGGCAAGCACTGCATGCGTTTATGAAACAACGATGAAGTTCCAGCTAGAACAACAAGAACAATGAGAAACAATCTGTCTGTTAAAAAAATTTCTGCTCCAGTAAGCTTGTTCAACCGTCTTTACCCAAAAAGACTCAGGACAGTCTTCATCTTTCTTAATTTGAATAAAGGGAGAGTCCACTGGGGTGTGCCCCTGTGGGGTCTCCCACATTTCTGGGGGACACACAGCCCCTCTGTTATCCCTGTCCCCCGACACTAGTGAGCCCTTTCCCCATTGGCTGAGGTGCCCGAGGTTCACATTTTCTCCATTCTCCTGTCAGCATCCCCCTGTGGTTCAGCCCCTCGTTTCCTTTGTTGACACATACTTTGTACTCCGGATTCAGAGTTTGTTCTCTTGTCCATCTGGAACTGTCTGTCACTCTTCATTCTGCCCAACGATCAAGGTGTACACGAGGTGCTAAGCCAGCATCTCCTGCCATCTACTTGCAAGATGAGTTTGTTTAACCAGATCCTTGGGACTGAAACTCTTCTTCTCAGCTTTTTCTTTTATCTTGTTTCGTAGGGACGCCCTATCCTTCCTTTGCTCCTCCCAAATTTTATTTTGCAAGGACGTTGTCCTTTTCTTTCCTTCACTGTCCAATTACTTTTTCATTTTATCATGGAAAATTAGTGACTGCATTTTGTTCTTGTTTTTCCTTCTTTGTAGGGTTATGGTTTCCAGCCACAGTACAACGGAGATGAACTCTCGTGCACTTTAAGAAATCTTAGAAGGAGTACATCCTATAAGTTTAGGGTTTGTACTATGTTTTGTTACTAATTTAATTATGACCATATGCATTTCTGGGATTTTAGCATTTTCTTATAGCTAAGACCCTTTCAATGGCGAGTAGAGAAATTTACCTGCAATTGTTGTCATTTTGCATGGAAGAGTTTTGTAAATCATCAGTGTATTACCCATCATTAAATCAGTCTTTCCAGTCACTTACATGTTCTATTTGTTCCTGAAACAGCTCTTTGCCTACAACAGCGAAGGAAAAAGCAGCCCAAGTGAGGTAGTGGAACACAGCACCAAACCTGACAAACCTGGGCCACCAAGTAAACCAGCTGCAAAGGGGAAGATCCATTCCCACAGTGTGAAAGTAGCATGGGGTAGGTTTGTTAGTACTGTCTTTGAGTTGTTCTCACACTCTGTGTATGTGCAGTCACCTGGGAATGCAGATTAAAACACAGAGACAAACCTGTAGGCTGAACACTTGTCTCTGCAGGGAATGGTATTGCAGGAGAAATGCATAGTACTCCTCTTCCTCATGATTAATAATAGAAAAAAACATTGTTCTGTGAAATGTACTGTGACTGTATGTATGTACACAGTTTTCTTTTTGAATTGTTTTTTTTCACTTGAATTAATTCTACAGCAGATTAAAATGTTACCTGAAGAAGCTGATAACAAAGTAATGCATTGTCTTTACATCTTCAGTAAGTTATTTTAAGGTGATGTTTTCTTTCAGAACCACCCAAAGATAACGGAGGATCAGACATTGTTAAATACTTTTTGGAGATCTCAGAAGCAGTAATTGGTAAGCAGTTGTCATATTTGAGCTTGTGTACTAACTGGTGATTCACCACTGTTGCTGTAGCAATTGCTGTTCTTTTCTCACACGTGTTTTTGTTCTTTGTCGAATTCGTCCCTCAAATTGAGTGTTGTGCTTTATCTTCATCATTAATAACTGTACAGGAATTGTCAAGGTTGATTTTTGCAAAAGCTTTGCAGTATATAGGCTGTTTTTTTTTTTGCTGCAGGGAGTAAATGGGACACCATCTACAGCGGTTCCCAGAGAGAGCACGTGTGTGATCATCTCAAGCCTGGGACTTCGTACAGAGTGAGAGTTCATTGTGTCAGCAGAGGTGGGGAGAGCCAGGTGAGAGCAAGGAGGATGAATTTGCTTCAGAAAGACATTTTGGTCTGTTTCATTGCACTGTTTGCTTCCACTGAAATGATGTGTGTTACTGCAGGCTTCTGATATTCTGACTGTTACGACGTCAGCTGTTCCTCCGGGGCCCTGTCCCACTCCGTGCCTGGCAGGCAAGGCGAAGCCCAAGGAGATTGCATTGCAGTGGGGTAAGCTCCTGAAAAATGTGCTCGACACATTTAAAATACTTACATATCTATTTATATAAAGTAAGTGTTTTAATATCAAAGGAATATAAGTGATATTGCCCATGGTGATACTTGTATTAAAAAAAAAACACACACAAAAAAAACAACTTGCAAACCAGCTGTGATATGCATGTCTGCAATGATATGGAGCGAGTTAAATGAGTGTCTTCCATTGAGGAGAGCTCTCTGGCTGCCTTGTTACTGATGCATTCATTATTATTATTGGCAAGTTAAGAATCAACCCTCCTTTTATTTATTTTTATTTATTACTTTTATCTCAGTAAAGGAGATAAGCGAGCAGCAGTGAAGATAGACTGTTTTTTGATGGTCGTTTATGAAAGAACCTGATAAAGGCTATCTTAAACTAATAAACCAGTTCCTGTGGGGAAAGAAAAACTTGATGTTGTTCTGCTCAGCTGCAATGAGCACCTGCACCCTGATTTTTAGCATGCATCTAGCTTGATTTGTGGCTTGAGAAGTAGAAACTAGTTAGAAGAAAAAACGTACTTAGTGAAATGAATAGAAAGAAATCCCTTTTTATTTTGCAGGCCCACCACCTGTAGATGGAGGATCTGACATAACAGAATACGTTTTAGAGATGGCAGACTCAGAGCAGGAGGAGCGCAGACAGGTGTACCAGGGTGCTGCACCCGAGTGCACTGTGAGCAACCTGCTCCCGGGGAGAACGTACTGCTTCTGGCTGCGGGCTGCAAACAGGGTCGGGGTAAGTGCCCTGCTCACAGGGCCAGGTTTTACACAAAGGCTGGTGGTGGTGCTGTCCGGTTCAGAGCCTGATGGTAACTTGTAGCTTGTGTTCTGTCGTATTTTCATGAGAAGAGCAGAATTTCTCATATGTGTGTATATATATATATTAGGAAAAACAAGTAAACCCTACGTTTCTGGCGGTAGAAATCACGTGGTGTCTGTGCCTTAAGAAATTGCCCTGTATTTTACAGTTATGTGGACTTCACAGATTGGTGCAGTGGGAATAGCATTGTGCAGAGAGGGTGTGTTCAAACAATGCAAGGTTTGAATGAGGTTAGGGTAAACATTAGTTGTGTAAAAGCCTTTCTGAAACACTACCCAGCTGCTTCTGGAAGCGAGATTCTGACCATGGGGAAAGGAGGAGTGACACAACTGCAGGAGTGGGAGGCTTATAGGAACCTGTAGGCACAGGGCCAGCTTCTGAACCGCCTGAAAGGAATTGAAAACAGTGCTCTGAAAATGAGCATGGAAATCTTCCTTTTGCTTCCTTATTGTTAGAAATAATTTGTTTCCTTCGGCTCACACGCTTGCCTGTCAGTTTTTGTTTGACTCTGTTGCTGTACTCATGAAGATGTACTTTTTTTTTTTGCAGTTTGGTCCTCACTCGGACAAAGCAGAAATCTCTACTGCTCCAGGTCCCCCTGATCAGTGCTGCAAACCTACGATCACTTGTAAAAATGCAACTTGTGTTGCAGTTTCCTGGGAGGTAGGTTCTAACGGCTGTTCAGCAAGACAGAAATTACTGTGTGGCTCTTAGAATCATGCTAGCATACAGATGGCACAGAAATGGAAGAAGTGACAAGTGTATGGGTGCTGTATGTTGGACATTTCTGTGTAGAGGCATGTGTTATTTCTGTAGATTTGGTGCGCTGTACTAGCAGTAGTAAAGTGCCAGAGTGTCATATCTGAGAAGACAGACTGTTCTCTCAAACTCAGCTTTTCAACCCCAGTGCTTGTTTTGATGTCTGTTCAGTGTAGTGAGAGACCATACTTATATGATGAACATGTCATTTGTTGCTTGAAACCTGCAGAGTCCTGCGTGCAATGGTGCAGAAATCAGTGAATACAGACTGGAGTGGGGACAGGTGGAAGGATCAATGCATGTCATTTACACAGGCCCTTGCCAGAGCTATGAAGTAAAGGGTCTCACACCTGCAACCACCTATTATTGTCGTGTACAGGTATGAAAAGCCTTTTTTGTGTTAGTAACCAAATGAGCAAGTAGATACAGGTGGAAGAAAAACTTCAGTTCTGGATCAATGCAATTATGTACTGCCATTTATTAAGGCTCTCCTCCCCCCCCCAGTCCCTCCTAGCAACATCTATCTAAAAATAAGATATCGCATTAAATACCAGGTGTTTTGTCATGTATGCAGTTTATTTGGGCAGTTTCCTTTGCTCTTCCATGTTTGTGATGGCATGCAGAAGGAAGCATGGTAAATTACTGAGTAGAAAAGTGTGGATTCAGTTCACAATCCATGGTGTCCCTTCCAGGCTGTGAACGTGGCTGGGGTTGGGCTGTTTGGAGAGGCTGGAGTGGTGACAACCCCTGCATCAGTGCCTGCGGCCGTGTCCGTACTGCAGCTGCTGGAGGAAGACCAAATGGAAGTTTCTCTTCCTTTATCAACGTGCCTTGCAATTCAATGGGAAGAACCGTGTTGTCATGGGGCAGAGATCACTGGATATAATATAGAATATGGGGAAAAGCAGCTTGTAACTGTTGGAAGGAATACAAGCCACGTTCTTGAGAATCTGCTGCCTGATACTCTCTACAGGTAATAATTACCAGTTTTCTTTCGAAGCTGCATCTGTAGCAGCTTTCGTTCACTAGCTTTGAGGGCAGTTTTTTAAACTCTGTAGTAATGTCATTCAGCATACAGAATATCTGCTCGGTTCACTCTGCAACTCTGAACAAATCGTCATACCAAGACTTGAAGCCTTGACATTGAGCAGGAAGCTTGCTGCACTAGGACCGTTGTTCGGTCTCAAACCAAGGCTTTGCTCTAGGCTTCTTTTAATTCCTGGTTGCTTATTTGGTATGATTGGTACATCACCAAAAGAGAGTGTGTGTGTGCAGAGGGGTAGAGACCCTCTCTTGGCTGAACATCACCTTGGAGAAGCTGGGTTCTTGCTCACAGTGTAAACAGACCTGAACAATGCTGAGAAATGCTGAAGTTTTATTAGGTTGAAATTGCAGTAATTTTCACTTGTTTTGAAATAGATTATTTTTAACTTTTAACTGCATTTTAATTCCTTTATTGTTCGTAGTTATATTCTTTACAGATTTTAACTCTGATTACCTAGCATTTTTCAGGGCCCAGTAATAACCATATAGCTCTTCTCCTCATGTTTCTAGGGTGAGAATACAGGCCATCAACAGCTTTGGAGTTGGTCCTTTCAGTCATTCCATTAAAGCCAAAACAAAACCACTACCTCCTGACCCTCCTCACCTTGAATGTGTGGTCTTCAGCTACCAGAGCCTTAAACTTAAATGGGGTGAAGGTCCTAGCAGAGCTTTAATTACCAACCCTACACAGTTCAACTTGCAGATGGAGGACAGGTTTGGCAGGTAAGATAAGTGGAACACTGAGGATATTCTTGTCGCATTAAAACTTTGTGTCAGGTTTTTTAAGGCCTTTTAACTATTCTCACCTATCTTTGCACCAGTGAGTTGCTTGGACCTCCCAAATGTTCCTGCTTTATTTGAATTTTGGCATCCCATTTTCAACTATAGAAGTGCTGCGAATAGCTGCTGTGCTTGTAGGTACTTGTAAAGAGTAAATCCTATTTACTGCTCAGCTAATAACACATCACTGTCTGACAGCCTTGTCAGCTTTTGTATTTCTTGAAAGTCCTGAAATGAAGTCCAGTTTGCATACAGGCACACAGCTGTTCTTGACTTGCAGTTACAAACAAACCTAGCATACACAGGGGTGGTTCTCTTCATTGAAACCCAGAGTTTGGCCGTGTATTTTCTGTGGGGTGCTGTAGCTCAGTGCCCTGCCAGTTTAATGAATGCCTGGGGAATATAAATGAAGTCTGGAAGCAGCATGGGTGGTGTGTGCTGCTGAGGAGTGCACGCAAGGAACCGCTGGTCACAAAAGCAGTGCTCAGCTGCCTGCTGTGCACAGCACGTGTGTGTGATGCTGGGGCACAAGGAGTGCACTGTCAGCATTTCTGTGCACACATTCCACTTAGTGATCCCTGAATACTTCTGACTTGTACGTGTCGTGCTTTTCCTTCCAGGTTTGTTACAGTTTATAGTGGTCCATGTCATACTTACAAAGTACAGCGGCTCAGT
Source organism: Meleagris gallopavo (assembly GCF_905368555.1). NCBI lineage: Eukaryota > Metazoa > Chordata > Aves > Galliformes > Phasianidae > Meleagris > Meleagris gallopavo. The sequence continues at coordinate 1,241,153 of NC_139412.1, read as the reverse complement.
GAATCCACCACGTACTATTTCAAAATCCAGGCATACAACGATGCTGGAGAGGGAGAGTTTTCTGACGTTTACGCTTTCACTACAACCAAGTCTCCCCCTGCATCTCTTAAAGGTGAGCGTCAGAGACCTCAGTGAGCCATGTATGTGGTGGATGCTAAAAACCCACTTTCCCAGTAAAATGGAACATGTGCAAACTAAAGGATTATTTTAAGCAAGGAAACTATGAATATGAATGACTGTCACTGGTGATTTTTGGCTTCTTCCTTCCAATGGAAGAAGAAAGAATGCTCGTACAGACTGTTTTCTAATCTACCAACAAATTGCTTCTCTTCTAGCACCCAAAGCAAATCAGCTGGAAGAAAACACTTATGAAATCACATGGGAACCTTTACAGCCGATGAAAGGAGATTCCATTGTTTACATCCTCCAGCTTGCTGCTGGGAGAGAGTTTGATCAGGTACCTTCTGTTTCACAAAATGAACTCAAGGCTTTTTACCTGTAAAAAGGATTGCCAACATTTTCCTCTTGAATTGTTTGGGTTTTTTTAACGAATCTGATAACGTTTTAAATTCTTAAGTAATTCCAAAGCACATCCTCCCCTGCTCAGCTCAGGTGAGAGCAGTAGGTCTCCAAGCAGCAGCAGTAGTTTGAATGTTTCATACCAGTTGTTTGCTGTTAGTCACACTGCATGGAAGGAGCATCACTACAGATGTCTGTCCCGGCAGGGAAGGGTGGGCAGGCTTTTTGGAGTGCTCTTCTCAAGCCTGACACAGGTTGCACAACTGTACATTTTCTTCAGCTCGTTGTTTTCGTCAGCAGGCAAATTCCTGCTGCTTCTGCTCTTCCTTTCAAGTAGAAGCACTTATGCAGATACAATCTGTTAAGCAAACACAGTGTTTCAGATCTGTGCGGACGCTTTGCTTGTACTGTCAGAGCAAATGGCTGCAAAGGCAGTTTGTAAGACGAATCCTGTTTAGAGTGCTTCTCTTTCTCCTTGTGCTGACCAGGTGTACAAGGGACCAGAGACTTCCTTCCGTCTCACAGGCCTGCAGACAAACTGCGAATACCGGATCAGAGTCTGCGCTGGCCGTCAGTCCCAGGACGCTGCTGGATCCCAAGAACTGTATGGACCTTACAGCCCCAGTGCAGTGTTCTCATCTCAGAAGCAGGAGCTGGAGTCGCAGTGTGCCGCCGTGCCCACGGAGCTGGCAGACAGTAAGAAGACGTTGCATGAGGAGCGCTTCATCGCCATCGTTCTGCTCTGCGGGTTCGCAGTGGTCGCCATTTTATTTGCTGTCGTTATTCAGTACTTTGTGATCAAGTAGACAAGAACCCACTCGGCGCTCAGCTTTTTGTACAGAAGCTATTTCGGGTATTTATGGTTAGTTCTAATTGAAATCCTAGCTGGTAATGTGTGGATATGCGCATTTCCGCCCTGCTGCTGGCTGACAGCGAGGCTGGGTCGGCAGATCCTTTCCAAATACTGAACACAGATTTCTTGTAGAAGGGGTAATCCTTTGTCCTCTGTAATCAGGGTTAGCTGTTAAGAAAACAGCACAAACTGCCTTATTGTGCACACGGGGGTGTGTGTGTGCACCTCTGCTCTCTCTGAATTCACACGAGGCCCCTTGGGCAGCCGGAGGGGGACGGCGTTATTAGAACAAGTCCTTTCCAAGTACAGCCAGAGCAGTGGCAGCCCATCAGCAGTGTGTAACCAGGCATCGTCGCAGTTTGGTATACGTGACGTACAGCAGCACAAATGCTTAAGCTTAGAGCAGTACTGTATTGCAGAACATTACTAGAGCATACCACGTTTAATATACTGTAGAAGGAAAGCAGAATATTGACTTTGACTTAGTGATATTACTACTTTACAGTTATCTTAATATTTTGGATTCAGTAATAATCATTTCGAGCGTTTAAAGTAGCGGGTGCCAGCGTTTGTAGGGTTTGAATCGAGATGCTTAGACACAATGTTAGCAGGATGCCACGTCCGTGCAGCAGCTGCGTTCGGGTAGAGCAGTGCAGGAAAGGCCCCTCTGCATTGCACACTTGTGAACGCAGTGCTTCCTGCTGGTGGTGAGCAGCTGTTGGCCCAATCCACATTTCACTCTCAGTGCCTGAGAGAAAAGTAATTTCCTGTGCTTTGGATGAAATCTTTGCAGCGTTTCCAGAAAAGCACAGGTATTGTCTTTAAGGAGAAAGAGTGCATTTATGATAAATGTTACACTATTTGGCTCAAACTGAGCAAATGTTTTTTGTACTATTATTAACCTAAAAAATGAAACTTCAGACTGCTTTTGGATGCCCTTCTTACGTAACCCGAATGATCAAATTGTACGTGAAAGAACTCTTTTTAGCTAACATTTGTACAATGTTTTAACCGACTCGCTATCCCGGTGGTAGCAGCTTCACATTCCGTTGTTTCCTAGATGGGAATGTTCAGCCTGCTATGAGCTTCTCTGAGACGTGTCCTGTTTGTCGGGGGGGATTTGGGGTGGGCACTGTGCACTACATCTGCCCTTCTCGTTACTTCTGCTTGCGAATGCCTACGGGTGAATCTGACAGCTGTCTCCTCTGTGCCAAAGGGTTTGAAAGCTGGAGCTCGCAAGTTCAGAAGGCGTTTCAGGATGGGGCTTCCCAACAGCGTGGGATGTGGCATAGAAAGGTCGAGAGAGGGTTATCACACTATACCCACCAGAACAAGGCACTTGTACGTGGGGTGCTGGATGTGCTAGTGCTGCAGGCTAAGGATTGCCAGTAATTAATCACTTTAAGGGTCTTTCTCCTATGGCAGTTGATGAATAATGTTGCGTTGTAGTTCGAGGCATTGTGTTGTATTTCAGATGTGGAGAACCTAAATTATGACATAGTATCGCTTAATACTCGTAAAAGTAGATTTATGGTGCAATCTGAAATTAATCTTTTCAAAATGTACTCTTCATTTTGTACTCTATTTATTTTGATTAAAAGTCCTGGAAAAATGTATGTTTGAATGTATTGTTCTACTTGTAGCAGAACTTTAAGTTAATCATTTATTATATCCTAGAAATCTCTCCCTCCGCTTTTGGAAAGAGTTTTATACAGATCTTAGTGTCTTTAGTTTGCAGAAGAGTTTACAGTCTGTCTCTGTTCCTCTTTATAGTCTACTTTTAGCAAATACGACCGCCTTCAGCAAATCTCTGTTGCCAAAGGGTTACTTCTTTTAACTCTTAGAACGAAGTTTGTAGAGGTTAATTCGCAATGCTATTTCTGATGATTTTAAAAGGTAAATTAGGATTGCAAAGTAAATACTAACAAGGGACGACTCCTGAAAAAGTAAAAGTTCTTCTGTAATTGCCACGAAGTACTCAATGTTTGCAGATGTACCGGAGAGCCTCCCGCAGTGCAGACGGACATCAGCTCTTATCCATTCCAGAACGATACACCCTAGTGGCATTAATGTGTTAGGTATCTTCATTTCTTCTGTATTGTAATTCTGAGGTATCTCTATGTTAAAGCTGCCATGCATTGTATTACTAAATTGTAACTATCAAATAGATAATATATTTAATACAGCCAATAAATAATACGAATGTATTCAGATTTGACCGTAGGGTGGTTGTGTGTTTCTTGTGGGCTTTGTCCTTGTCTGGGAGCAGTCGCTTCTGAAGCGTGTAATTGAAGCTGAAGGAACGTGGTATCATGCTGAGTGTCACTGAACTGAATTTATGCAGCTCTTTCTGGAAGAAAAGGTAAAGGTAGGTGTCCCGGAGGGCTGTTAGGAAAGGAGTTGTGCCCTCACCCTTCTGTCACTGCTTACGTTTTGTCTCGTGCCACCAACGGTGCGTAGGTTTCAGTTTGTTCCTTAACGTGTGGCTTTTTGTTCTGCCTTCAGGACTCAGAGTGGCTGCCTTCAGGCTGCATTGGCGCCGGGCACAGAACCCACAGAACCTGGGCTCTGGGCTCCATGACGTGACGCAGCCAGCAGTGCTCTGGTGATCCTGTGGCAGTAAGTCCTGTCCAGCAGATGAGCTCAGAACTTTGCAGTCCCTCTTCCTCGGGGGCTGTGGCAGGGCATGGACCAGAGCTGGTGCTGAGCAGCGGGTGGTTGAAGACAGGCTGCACCTCGGCCCTTGGGAAGGGTAGAACAGGAGCTCTGTGGCTTTGCAAGCAGATGACTCTTCCAGAAGGCCGTTCCCACATCCGTCCCATAAGGAGAGGGCAGGGCTGACCAGATTCGTGAGCACAGTTTCTGAGGACAGCAGCTAGAGCTGAGTTTTTGTGGCTGTCTCCCATGCTGCCCATTGTGCAGTGATCCATCCTTTCCTCCCTGTGTGCTGCTAATGGCGCTGCACTAAATCACTTCACTTTGCTTTCCTCCTTAGCCTGCAAAGAGTGCCTGCAGTCACAGATAGAACTGTTTTATCCTTTGATAGTAGAAAATGAACAAGCCCGTTTGGACCAGTTTCACAGTTTTCCATCATTCTGTGTTTATTTAGGGCCTTTCCCACTTGAGCTCTTCCCCAGCAGATGCCATGGGGTGATAAATTTCTAGTGGCTGTATTAAGTTAGGATGGAAAAGCCTTTATTTGAACATCAGTCTTCAGAATGAGACAGCCTGCCATTGAGCTCTGATTTACTTTCCACTTCAGAAAAGATCAGAGATTGCGAGCTGGAAGCACCAGGGTAGGGGAGGCGAAGGGAAATGGGATCAGTGCCAGAGAAAACAAGGGAAGTCTCTAGGGAGCAGTGGGTTAATGGCGCTCAGCTCAGCATCCGAGATGCTGCTCTCACTGCTCAGCTTGCAGCAGGGTGAGTCCTGCCACGCTCTTCAGGAATTCCTCCCTAGCCCTGGATGAAGTGAGCAGGATGCCTGGTATGAAAGAAACCTCATCCATCTTCCTTGGAGCTTTACTCTTTACAGCTCTTGTGTCTGAAAGACTGTCCAAAACCCAGCATTTTGCATAGCCAAATAGTGTGGGATTTGGGCTTGAAAGGTCAGTGCTGAACACAGTCACTGCATTATGTTGACAGAGCCTTGCGTTTAACATTAGCAGGATTTCTGCTGTCATTTCCAAGAGATTGAAGCACTGCCTACATGTGAAGGCTGCACTTTTTGCTGCACCTTAAGCACTTCTAAAAATCCTTTAGAAATCTCAACACCTGCGCTGTGCTGGTCAGAATTTAAACAGCAGAGCCAGGGTGGGCTGTGGGCTGTGGGCTGTGGGCTGCACAGTGTCTAAGCAGATAGCTTCCAGCCTGGGGAGTCACCTCTGATGAATGTCACTGGTTCAGTGGAGGCAATCGGAGGAGGCAGTGCTCGGCCTGGCCACACTGTGACCTGATTTCCTGCTTTCTAACTCTGAAAGAAACCTCAGTGTCTGGGCAGAGATGAGAAGCAACTGCTCTTTTATTCAGGCAGCAGGAGGAGTGCTCACGGAGGGAGCTGAACACCGACATTCATAGCATGGCCAGAGGACAGGAGCCGGGGGGGGAAGCTTCTGAGGCCAAGTGGAGGGATGGAGCCTCTGGGTCCAAAAGGGCCTCCGGCTGCTCTCTGAAGTAAACCCGTATGAAGTGCCTTGCCTCTTATAAAAGGTGCTGCTGGCAGATGGCCTGCTGAGGCTGAGTCTCACCCTAATCCCCAGCCTGTGTCCTGTTCACGGAGGAAAAGCTCCCCTCCTCCTCTATGCTAAGACGAGAGGAAAAAGTGGGTTTTGTTTGTTGTCTAAGGTCAGTGTCTGGAATTCATCCTCCGTTCCCTCCTTGCAGGATGTTTTTGTGTAATATTCTATGACTCATGAAAGTCAAATGACTTGGACCAAAGCACTGCAGCACTTCTAGCCAAAGAGCTCAGCAGCAGCACTTGGCTGTCTGCACGTCCAGCACCAACACGTGCTGCTCCCAGCGCCTCGAGCCCCGCGGGGCCACCTCTGCCCTCTGCAATGCTCTGCAATGCAGGCAACAACCCCGGGATGGGGAACCCCTCCTGCTGCAGCCCCACAGCTGGGGTTGTTTCACTGCTGTGTGCAGGACTGCGCTGAGAGCTCTGTGTAGGTTGCGTTTGCTGCTTCCAGGTGTGGTGGGCACAATGGGGACAGATTGGCACTTAATTGGACGTGGTGATCTCAGAGGTCTTTTCCCAGCCTTAATGGTTCTGTGATTCTATGAAATGTTCTCTGTGGGGATGAGAACCTGAGGAAGGCTTTGCTGTGCATGGCAGTGCAGACCTGTGGGATCACAGTAGGGTCACAGTGGCTGTTTGTCTCTATTCAGATGTGGGGCTCAGTTGGAATCTGTGTGGGATGGGCCGTCCTTGGGCTCCTTCAGGCTGCAGGGATCAGTCGCTGTCTGGAGCACAAGGCTTATGAGGAGCGGCTGAGGGAGCTGGAATTGTTTAGCTTGGAGAAGAGGAGGCTCAGAGGAGACCTCACTGCTCTCTACAACTTCCTGAAGGGAGGCTGTGATGAGGAGGGGTTTGGCCTCTTCTCCCAGGCAACAAACAGGACCCGAGGAAATGGCCACAAGTTGTAGCAGAGGAGGTTTAGGTTAGACATGAGGAAGAACTTTTCTCTCAGTGGTCAGGCACTGGAATGGCTGCACAGGGAGGTGGTGGAGTCGCCGTCCCTGGCAGTGTTCAAGAGGCGCCTGGATGAGGAGCTGCGAGATCTGGCTTAGTGCTTGTGGTGGTGGGAGGGCGGATGGACTGGGTGATCTTGTAGGTCCTTTCCAACCTTGTGATTCTATGATTCTGTGCTCAGCACGGCCCCGAAGGGGGTGCTGCCGTGGCCATTGCTTTTCTCCACCGACGTATTTATGTGAAAAGAACCGATCCTGCAGCACTACACTGTGTGTTGAACAGAAGGAAAGCGGCGGTCCCTGCGATGCGGCAAGCCGCGCTCCCTCCCTCCCCACAACGAGGCCGCGTCTCCATGGCAACGCCTCCCGCGCTTCCGGCCGCCGCAGCGGCGCTCCCGCCCCCTGATGACGCAACCGGAAGCGGCCTCCCCGAGGAGGCGGAAGCGATGGAGCCGTCCAAGATGGCGTCCCCCAAGAGCGCTCCCAAAGATGCGCAGGTACGGTGCGGGACCGCGGGGCCGAATCGGGCCGGGCCGGGCCGAACTGACGGTGCGCGTATCCCCGCAGGTGATGGCGCAGATCCTGAAGGATATGGGCATCACGGAGTACGAGCCGCGCGTCATCAACCAGATGCTGGAGTTCGCCTACAGTGAGCGGGGCGGCGCTGCGGGGCGGCCGGGCCCGGCCGGGCGGGGAGGGTTTGAGCCCAGCGCCTCTTTCCGCAGGGTACGTGACCACGATCCTGGAGGACGCGAAGATTTACTCCAGCCACGCCAAGAAGTCCAGCGTGGACGCGGACGACGTGAGGTTGGCGATCCAGTGCCGCACCGACCAGTCCTTCACGTCCCCACCGCCCCGCGATGTGAGTTACGGCCGGGGGCGGCGGGGCGGGCGGGCGCGTAACGGTCTGCGTTCAGTTCCTGTTGGACATCGCCAGGCAGAAGAACCAGACGCCGCTGCCGCTGATCAAACCTTACTCCGGGCCCAGGCTGCCCCCTGACAGATACTGCCTGACAGCGCCCAACTACCGCCTGAAGTCCCTGCAGAAGAAGGTGAGGGGCTGGGCAGGGCTGGCGGCACGGAGAGCACGCTGCGTTTGCAGGGAGTGCTGCTGAAGGGGGGTGTGATGGCTGCGCCTCCTCTCCCCTGGACACAGGCTGAGAGTTGGGTATGTTTGGCCTGGGGGAGGGAGAGCCCTAGGGAGGCATCGCTGTGCCCTTCTGCTGCCTAAAGGGAGCTGATAAACAGAAGGAGGGTGACTTTCACACAGTCTGATGGTGATAGGACAAGAGGGGAATGGCTTTAAATTAAAAGGGGAGAGATTTATATAGTACGTGAGGGGAAAAATCACTTACCCAGAGGGCGGTGACCTGCACTGCTGCCCAGAGCTGGGGGTGCCCATCCCTGGAGGTGCCCGAGGGGCTCTGGGCAGCCTGATCTTTAAGACCCCTTCCAACTCAGGCTGGTATATGGTATGATTCTATGAGTACCGACCTGTGCACGCTGAAAGTAAGTGGTTATTGTCTCTAAGGATTTCTGGGTATGCTAACTGCTGATTAACTTCCAATACAAATAGTATAAAAAGAGCATCTATGAGTCTTCTTAGTCTTACGGCAAAATTTACGAGCCTTATCAATCCGCTTGGAAAAGGCAAAAATAAGGTAAGGTGTTTGGTGGTACAGATACTAAAAGGTGTTTTAGTTTTTAATCTGTTTTAGAGGGAGAAGATTCACTTTGCTTACTGAATAGTATTGAATGCCTCTGTTCATGGCTTTTTTCCTGTGTTTTAAAGAAAGAACTGTAAACACTGGGCTTAAGGTTAGATTGCTGGTATCAACAGGGATGTGACCTGGTGCTAGATGAGGAGCAGAAGGGCCATTGTGGATCAGTGTTGTAGTTATTCTCCCCTGTAAAAGCTAACTTGACCGACCTGCGTGCTGCTGGCAGATCAGCTCTGTGCAGGTCTTTGTCCACAAGCTCTCCAGGTCATGGATTCACACCACAAACAGTCTGAGAACTTCAGTACTGGAACACAGATTGCAGTCTAACAAAGTATTGCTGTCTGTGGCCTTGTGGGAGGAACCACTTCCCACTTTCATGTGAAGAGCTGTTAATTCCGAATGCGATGTTAAACTGAGCGTTCTCTCTTTTCAGGTGGCCTCCTCTGCAGGAAGGATCACAGTCCCTCGCCTGAGCGTCGGAGCTGTGAGCAGCAGGCCCAGCACACCCACCTTAGGTAAGCAGCAGCTCGGTGGGGGTTTCCCATGGTGATTTGGTGAAGGAAAAAGTCTTGAGAAGTGTTTTTAAAGTGTGCTTAGGGAGCTGGTAATGGTGGGTGCCACACGAACTTAGCATTTGGCACCTGAACCGGCAGCACCAAAAAAACAAGTAAGTTTATTTTAAAACTACTGTTGTAACTTTTGGTAAGTCTACATCACAGTGCGTATCAGTGTGTTCCTGTGTATTCTGAGTGAATTGTTTTGGATTTAGGAACACCTTCAGCACAAACAGTGTCTGTTTCAACAAAAGTGGGCACTCCGGTGTCGCTCACTGGGCAGAGGTTCACTGTCCAGATCCCCTCTTCTCAGGCAGCAGTCAAGACAGGTAAGAGACAAACTACCAAGCAATGATTTCTCAGTTCTGCACAACTTCCCAGTGTTCTTTTTAGCAGAAAAGAATTTATAGTAATAGTGGGGGAAGTTATTTCACTTCCAGTGTTAGGTATTATAAATCTCCTGCATCTCCTCATGTGAGACAAGCATTCGTCTCTTCAGTCATTCTGGTAACTCCTACTTCTAGTTCCCATCTGTAGCACAGGGATGTCAATCAGAGCACGCACTGTTGCACAGGTTTCCCTTCCCCCTTCACTGTCCCTTCTGCATTCCCTCACAGTTCTGCTCTCTCCCTGACAGCTTCACAGTGGAGATTGGGGGTTCAGTGTACGAAAATCATTTTTCCACATGTTCAGTTACTGACTTCTTTCTTTCATCTTTACAGCCACACCGACTACTCCAACAGTTCAGAATGTGCTAATTAATCCTTCATTAATTGGACCAAAGAACATTCTTATTACTACAAATATGGTATCATCACAGAATGCAGCAAATGAATCGAATCCCTTGAAAAGGAAGCACGAGGACGATGATGATTACGATAATTTGTGAGGAAGCTGCCCCATCCCTCCTGTTCTTCAGTGATTCATATTGAGTCTGAAAGGGTGTTTTCCCCCAGGTGTTCTTTTTAAGCTACTCAATAGCATGTCAGGACTCTGTTAGTATGCAGTTGGGTATACAGTGAGAAAGAGATGGTTGAACTGTGGAAAAACTACAAAGCAATTTGCATTTTCGTCTGGTCTTTGATGGCTTTTGGACTTCACAGCAGTGGTGACTGTCACTGGAGTACAGCCCTCACATCTCTTCTGTTGCCTTATTTCACACAGAGAAGAATCCATCTCCCTGCAGCCTGGTGAGCTGGATGCTCATAGTGCTGTTCTGTGCCAAAAAACCCACAACTTTTAGAGAACAGGGTGGTGTAGAATACAACAGCTAATTAATTTCATATCAAATAATAAAAAAATGAAGTCTTGGATGAGGGAAGTATCTTGGCTACTTTTTTCCCCACCCCCACATGCATTTAAAGCTTCTAGATTGCAGAGGTTGTATACGTTATTCTCCATGTGCTGTTCTGGTGCTCTCTTTAACAGGAGAAATATAGACAGGAACAGGTAGGGAAGAGGTAACAGCTCCCAGCTCCCTTGTTCTGCATATTTCCAAAGAGCTCTATAGCAGTGGGCACTTCCTCAAGCTTGTATTTTACGTGTGCATTGAGGAAACCATTTCTGTCCTCATGGCAAAGCAGGTGGTTCTGCCCTTCAGGTGTCTGATATGGGGCTTTATGTGCTGGAAGATGCTTCTATTGTATCTTAAGGTCCCAGGAATGCTGTAATAAACAGAAGAACAAGTTCAACTTGTTTCTCTATGTTTAAAGACCAAAGGAACAAAATGGTCTCAGCAATACAAGTGTGGTCTATTTTCACCCCATTTTTCCACCCCTCAGAGGCACATGAAGGCTTTATTCAGCCACATGAGCATGTTCTAAAGCAACTTGTATATTATCAGTGTGGGTACAGGGCTCTCTCACACACACATTTGTGTTTCACTTCTGTTATACCCACCTGCTGCAGCTCTGTGCCATCTCAGGTACTCTGTAGAGCTGCATAACACCCAGGCTGTAACAGGACATCATGCAGATCTACTCCACATACTTGCACAGCCACATTCTGACATATACTCACTCTGTATAAGAAAAAATGTAAGTTTATATGTAAATAAGGGCATATGTGCTCACGTACACCTACTTTTCAATGTAAGCAGAATGTTTATTTGCAAGTATACACACATGGCTTTACCTGTCCCCCCCCTGCAGTCACCTTTAATAGAGCAACAGCCATGGAGATGCCATGCAGCCAGGCTCAGACAGCCTTTCTTATTTATGTAAGTATAAAATAGTAATAGGTGGCTCCACATGATGCTTGATTGCAATGGTTATAATTACAGACTGTGCTACACTCTGTATTATGTCATAGAATTGTGTGATACATCCACATGTATGTATATACATGTATGCATATACTGTGTGTGTGTGTGAATGCCCTCTCACTTTCTGCATAAATGCACGACTACATTTCTATGCTCTGCCATCTCAGATGCCATTTTTCATGCCTACAATAGAAAGTATAATAGATAATGCATTAGCTGTACAGAAACTGTTTACTAATTTGTACTCACAGTGTTGCATGTGGTGTGATATATATACACATAAAACTGTATTATCTAAATATATGTCAAGCATCTCTCACACAAAGCTTGTTTTTATAGACCTCTTAGACTCACTCCCCACCCACACTTCATTTTGTGTAATGTATGCATGTATTTATGTATCTACATGGAATTTCACATAGTCACACAATACATGTAATAAAATATAGCTACTATGTAATGGACAGAAACAGTCTCACAAACTCTGCCTTGTTTGTATGCCTACAGACACTCAGGTGCCCAATCTTTGCTATATGAGAATGTACAGCATATGATATGACAGGTAGTAAATGTATTATCATGCCATACTTCCTATAAACATCAGTCTCCCCCTCCATTGTGTGGGTCTCTTGTTCACCCTCCCACCCCCCTATGTATGTATACATACATATATAGATGTATATATATCCCATGCACCGCATGGCACACCCAGCACAGCAGGTAGGACAGGCTCCCTGCAGCCCCAGGCATGAAGCCCCAGCTGTTTTACCTGCATGGAGATTTTTTCCTTTGTGCCATCTTCGTTTTGCAGCCACGAACCAGGCCTGACTCACCCTACATCTCCTTCCCCAGCAGAGGGGAAGGTTTGTGAGGTGATGGAGAGCAAAGGGAGAGGCACAGCCCCAATTTCACACAGAACAAACTGGCCTCTCACCCTTTGATGTTTATGAAGACAAGTTTGAACAGCCCCTGTGCTAAGAACCACACTCAGCTTGCACCAACCCAGGAGCCACACAGCCAGAGACAATAAACCTGACCCCATCAGATGGACTACAGCTTGTGCTGTTGCTACAAACAGGAACCCTCTCCCATTACCAGAGTTCTCAGATGCTCTCACTTCTCTTGGTGCTGTAGGAAAGGAAAGCAGGATTACAGACCTACAGCTGCCTTACTACTGCCAGACCATTCCGAGACCAATTCTAACGAGATGCTACAAAGAACCACACAGGAAGCATTGTGAAATTAAGACCTTATTATTATTTCCTTTATTAAAGCTACAACAAGAAGTTAAAAACCAGTACTAAGTTCACATACGGCTAGCAAATTTCTATTTTAATTGAACAAGGATAGGCCAGTGCCCCAGCAGGTACAGGAACACTGGCATTTCTCATCTGCTAGCTACTTTAAGACTACTGACAGTGCCTCCTCCCCCTCAAGCACCATTTGATCTCACACGGCAGCTCGGAACAGTTCCTCAAATTGTATTGGAAGGCAATGCCCAGATTTCCAGTGCACATCAAAGTTCTTTCAAGATCACGGATTAATCTGTACCCAACATGTTCACAGCTCAGCATGAGGAAGGCAGCTGTAATGAGCAACCTGGACAAATCGCCTGCACTCGCTCCAGAATTCTTGAAGAGGAAGGTTTCTCACCCTGCTCCTGGTAAAAGACATCTACTCGAGTCCCACACAAGTTATTTACATACAATTGGACGCAATCTAGTTCTAGTAGGAATTAGTGTTTGACTCCCTTGCTGATGCCAGCTGTCAGGCAGGACAGTCCACAGGACTATTCCACAGCAGGAGTTTCCAACACCTTCATTTTTTCCTTAAAAAAAAAAAGTCGTGGCTCATCAGTTCATCTCCTCTTTGATTGGGGTACAACCTGAGAAGAAGCTGGTATTGCTACTCAGCATTCTCTTCTTTTTCTTTACAAATGGAAGCTGGTTCTCCTGGGACTCCTCATCCCTCACCAGCAGGGAAGCAGCGGTGCTGGGCTTCTTCATGAGCACATCTTGGTCTGTGATATCTTTCAAGACCTATCAGGAAAGCAAAGAAGACAATTGTGGAGTTTGTCACAGCCCTGAGGAAGCCAGCCTGCTTGCACTGGAGTTTGGGGGCAGCACATAAAGTTGCCTGATCTGCATCAGAAGTTGCCTAATTTATTTTCCAAGGTCAAAACTCTGAAGAATAAAGTACAGAAAATACACATAAGTAAATAATGCAGTTTATCTGAGGCAAAACTACAGCTGCCAAGGCAGAGCACATACCAACTTAAGAGGAGTTACATTTGGACACAAATAGGACTTTGTCCTCATTCCTCGATTCCCAGCCTCTTACTGCTGGAAAGGACAGCATGACAACATCAGTCTGTATAGGTGAGTTCAGCATCTTGGCTCTGGCTCCTTTCATGGCAAGCTTGAGTGGCAGCTTTCATACAAAAACTTAACAATTCAGCAGACTTAAAAATGAAATACAAGCTGGCTTGACAGCTGTAGTCTGTTCAGTATTCTAACACACATCAACTTCTGTGTCCAACCCCTTTCCCCCTTCTTCCCCATTCAGATTATCACTAAATCTAACAGACATTTCTGAATGTGTGCACACTACAGTGTTTTGATGCTCTTTCATTTGTTTAAAAGAAAATAATTATAAAAAACCTTAGCCAGTACCTTCACAGTTGGAGGGATATACACGGGCTGAAAGAAGGTCCCTCCTGCAGTCATGTCAGGGAGGTCTTCCAGTTTGAAGGAACCATCTGAGTCCTTTGTTTGGTCCTCACACACCGTGGCATCCTGAGGGGCAGTGCTCTTTTGAACATTTCTTCACTACCCAGCCTCCCTCCCCCACCAACAGCTGAGGAAATACTACAGCTCCCTAAGCCATCTGTTCTCCAGTTCCCAAGTCGTTCGTATTACGGAATGCAGATGCCTCCATCAGCCAACTGGTTTCATGAAACAGTAATTAAGGAGTTACTATGGAGGTCTCTGCTTCAATCTTTAAGATCCAGGAGTAAGGCAGATATTTCTAGCAGTTCTCACAAACATCAGTTGTTCACAGACCATCCTGATGCCACAGTCATTGCTAAAAGCCTTCATTATCCCTTCTACTCCTTCCTTGAATAAAGCACTGAATGAGTACATGTGCACTTAGAAGGGTTAAGCTGCAGTACAACCTGAAGTGCAAGATATAAGTTTCATTTACTGAGAGGGATTAAAGAAAAAAAAAAGACAAATTGTTCTCAGATTTGTGGCTGACAGCACTGGGTGGATATAAGTGGCTTTGGACACTGCCCAGATTTCTGTACTGTGGTGTGAGAATTTCTGTATTGCAGTGGAAGACTCTGAACTGTACCATGGATAAAGCCATAAATTACAGTAACATTTACAAAAGCCTCGGAAAAGTTGAGGAACCGTGCATGTGGGCTGGTACAGAAACTGCTAGTCTATCCATCCAACCTTGCTTTAATACACTGAGTAGTGTTGGGCACAGGCAGTTCTCACCTGAAAGTCAGGGTCTCTGTTTCTGCACTTGGTTGAGTCGCAGCTGCAGCCCGCAGTGCAGCCCACCTTCTGCTTCCTGCAGCCACACTGCCTGTTCCCACATCGGCCCTTGCAGAAGCACTGAGTAAAAAAAGAGTTTTGTAGAGAAAAGGCTTCAGTGCTTTATAGGCTGTATCTAGATTGCTACAGCTGTCCACACCTGGAGTCATTTGAAGGACAGTAACCCCAAACTATCACATACCTTTCATTCTTTCATTGCTAGTCTGACACCTTGGGAAAAATAATGTCTTCTTCACCTTCAGTATGGAAAATAAATCTTTGGTTCTGAAGAACTTGACTTCAAGTAACCCCAAAGGAAGTCAGTTCCAGTTGAACAAGCTAACACAAAAACACTAAGAGGCAAACCACCACCACCACCATACCCTGGGCCCTCTCTCTAAATGGAAGTGACACAATTTAGTTATTTCATGGCATATTTGAGGAACATTTCTTTGCTAGCTTGGGTACAAGAAGCAATAGCAGACTGCACAGCTCAGATGCCCAGCAGAGCAGACACTACAATCTCACTGCTTTGCTGTACGCCTACTAGATGCTCAGGGATGCAAGTCCCTCATAGATAATCAAGTGACAAAAGTGACCTCACCCCTGATACACTCCTCTTTGTTCCTTTGACTGCTTTTACTGGAACCCATTCTGCATCCTCCTCCTCCTCCTCTCCAGACTCTCCTGAGTCAGAAAACAGCTCTTCCACGTTCATTTCTGGGATTGGTGCACATGGTTTTGCCACCGTTTGCCGGCGAGCCTTTGGCTGCACACAGAAATCACACGGGTTGAAGTCTCAGAACACACAAGAGGGGTTTCACACCTTTTAAGGTTTTACAATTAAGTCCCACTCCACATCCTCATTCATCCTCATTCCTCTCAGACAGCTGATGGAGTTACAGGGTTAGAGACCAACGATCATAGTGGTGAGGATTCAAAATTCAATCAGTCAGCTTAAACTGCTAGAGAGTCTGTAAAAATGCAGATGACAAATCATCAGAAAAATTAACTGATTTGTGTCATAGTCTTGGCAAAATAGCTTTGTATCATTTAATTTTCTCAGCACTAAGATTTGGATCTTTTGCAGGGCCATGATTACGTTTGCTACAACAGATGCCTCACTCCAGGATTCAACAGGGTGCTACAGAGAAACCAGCTGGATTACTAAGCAACATGCAGTTTTGGACAATATGAGAAAATTGTTATGCAGCAACTTTACTTTGGGTGGAATGTAATCGAAAGGAGAGTCTGGGGACTCAGGTGACACTTGCTGAATGCGATGGAGCTTCTGTCCACTGGCAACTTGGACAAGCAGCAGTTTCTGTGAAGGACAAAAATTTGTAAAATATATTAACCCAACTGCCAAGATGCCCTTACATCACTTACATCTGTACAGATCTCTACCTGTTTAAGAATATCATTTTCCTGAAGAAGTTCTTGGTTCTTCTCACAAATCTCCCTCATCTTCTCCAGCTCTTCCTCCTGTTTGCAAGACAAGATGAAGTCAGCAGGTCTACACAGGGATGACACACACAAGTAGGAGTTTGGGAAAAGTTTTTGTGTTTCAAACTTTCTTGCAGTGTCAGTTTCCCATATACTCTACAACAGGATATCAGCTCCGCATTCTAGGTCAGGAAAATCATTAGTGCCTCTGTCTCATTTTATGCATAACATTATCAACACAATAGAAAGAAGTCAATTCTCTTACAGTGCCCACTGAGGATCTAAAGTTTCCTCTGTTTCCAAGGCTCAATGACAAAGGGGGTGCACCAAGGACTAGTTTTAGTTCAGTGCATCACCAAGTATGCCCTTCTGCAGGAAGCAAGACGACAAGGTGCAGTTTGTACCACGCACATACGATCAAGTAAAAGCTGCTCTGCTTCAGCTATCACAGTGGAGATGTCAGCTCAGCAAAGAATTTGTAATAGCATTTTGACTATCCTAACAAAAGGTGCTCTGAGCACAGATGCTTGCATGAACTGGTCAGACACTGCTGATCTTGAAGAACAGTTGCTATTCAAGCTCCAGTAAGCCTGCATCATTCCTCTTATGTCTCTTTTTACATTAAAATAATAATAACAGCATTGATCTTAGCTATAAATGCAAACACCCTCAGCAAATCCCTCTGCATGTTCCTCACTCTAAGGATACTATTCCAATTAACAGGTGACCCTTGGGGAAAAAAATAAACATAACAAAGACTACCTGAAACTTGAGTCTCTCCTGCATCTGTTTCTCCTGCTCACTTAGGGAATCTTGCATTCTTTTCTCTGCTGCTTCTTTTTGCTGAAATTTGCTGACCAGGTACAGAACCTACAAGCAAATACATACCAAAGACAAAACAGGTGTGAATTCCTAAAGTGACACCTGGCATCTCAGCCAGTAAAGGCCTGAACAATTTGAGAAAGAAGCTCTTGCTACTTCCAGTATTGTTCTGACCTGATCTGCTTTGTAAGTTATGTGCTCAAGTGCAACATCCTCACTTAGAGCACTGAAAAGTTATTTTATTCAATAACTTGCAAGAGACAGAAGATTTCTTGGGCTTTTGTTACCTTACCTGCAAGAGCCTAACAAATATTATCATATAGCAATAGATCAGCTTCAGCATTCCTGACTACCTTTATAAGTAGATCTGGGAATCAGAGTTCCTAAACAAAGGGGCTCCCAAGACTTCTGATGTGTGCTTTACCTTTTCCTGGTGTTGTTGTTCCTGCTGCAGAAGCTGATTTTGAAATTCAGCCTCCATTTCTCTTGCATGGTTTTGCTCTTCAATCAGCATCTTCTGTACGTCTGCATGGCTGGCCTTACTCTGCTGGAGGTTGCTCTTCAGTTTGCTTTCCTGGACTTTGGAGGAAACCAGCTGAAAGACAAAGGTGGTTGCTTGGTTCCACACATTTCATAGTGTACTTGGGACAGAAATAATGCAGTCTGAATGTGAAGCATTTCTGCTTAACAGCCAGCCATTCTAAGTAGTAGAGCAGCCCCTTGAGCAACAAAGGGAATAGATGAGACATCCTGAGTGAGCATCTATGGAAGTGAAGAAAAGGTAACAGGAAATATTATTAGCCAGTTCTAATCCTGTCCTGCTCAGTATTTAAGGCGAGAAAGAACCCCAAAAACAAATGCTCTCCAATATAACTACCTTCATTCTCTTCCTTTAGCTTCAGGAACTGCATTTTGTTTCTGTCACTCAGTTGATTTTTTTTCCCCTGATTTAGTGTCCAATTCTTACTGTCTTCTACTTCCAGTCTTGTTTAAGGGTCTACCACCCCAACATTCACTGTACTGCTTCCAGCCTGGTCTCAGATAACACTGCCCTTTACTCCATTCAGATTACTATCTATTATTCACTTCCTTTCATTTCTAGATAAGTAGATTTCATCACTAAAAATAAAAGCTCTAAAATAGGAAGATTCAGTTTACCTCCCCAACGAGATACTTCAAAGCACATTTAGCCTCTAGGATGGTTGCAATATTGTCCCAGCGTTGTTTCACACGGTCTCCATTGTCTGCATCTAAGAGTTTCTGCTGCAGGTCTGCTATTTGGGCACTCCTTTGGAAGAGCACATATATTTGTGGTCACAACACAGGTGAGAACACAGGTTAAAAACTTAGCAAAATTTTAGACAAATTAGATGAAGTTAATGTTTTTGCTATGTACAAATGCAGACTACAGCTGCTATGCACTACAACAGGGATTCTTTTGCAGCAGCCAAAAATGCTTGCAAACAGCGAGGGGCAAGATGTCAGTGACTGAGCAGTGTCCTCAAATAGCTGCATTTTAGAAAAAAATTAAACCAGGAAAACTACAGGTTCTTTCTGTTTCAATAATTTCAAACACTGACAAGGAAAATATTTAATTCCTCTTCTGTTTCACAGAACAGTTGTAGACATAAAGCAGAAAAAAGCAGCCTTAGGCTGTGGAAATCAGCTTTATAATACTACCTTACCTGAGCTCCATCTCAGTCTCCAGGCTTTCTATCTGCTTTGATAAAGAAAGGTCCATCTCTGATGCCTGCAAATCTACGATGGAGTAGGTTCGCCTCTAGAGAATTGCAGCAAGACAGAAGAGAGCAGTAGTTTTAGTAATGCATGCAAGGCTGAGCTTTCATTTATTTACTTTTTGCATTTCAGCAAAAAGTAGAGATATTATTGCAAAAGCCTCCAAGCATTTCTTCAAAGTTTAAATCCCACTATTCTTTTGCACCAGCAAAATCTCTGGTAAGGGCTGTGACCAGCTCCTACCCTTCAGATTCACTGCATTACGTACCAGGTTAAGTACATGTTTTCCACCACATAAAAGGACATTTAAGGTCAGACTGGACTGGGCTCTGAGCAACCTTATCTAGCAGTAGATACCCCTGTGCGTGGCAGGGGAGTTGGACTAGACAACTTTTAAGGGTCCCATCCAACTCAAGAGAGTCTGTGGCATTAAATAAGAACATTAACCTTTTCCTGGAATAATGCTCAAGTAGCAGTAAGCTGTGGCACTTGCTAATCAGCCACTGGTGTGGGACAGGCAATGTGGCATTTCCTTTTCTTACCCGGAGCTTTGAGGGTGGGTTTTCCCCAGACTCTTTTTTCTCTTTAAGCTGAAGGAGCTCCTGTGCCAAGATCTTTCTGTCCTCCAGAAGGTCTGCAAGGTGCCTGCGAGCCTCTTCAGTACTAACCAGTACCTCTATTTCATTTGCCAGCCAGCTCTGGAGGAAAAACAGTACAGTGGTTGATGGCAGCCTCAGCTTCAGGACTGGTTCCTTATCTGAAATGTCTTCACAGCTAATCCTCTGAATTACCTCCAATTAACAAGAATCAATAACTACGTCAATAACCACTCATCAACCCCAGCAGCACTTCATAACGTGGCAGAACAAGGTTTGCTGTTATCCCTTGGGATGCACAACCTGTTGTTACACACCTTCACTCGTGCAGCAACTCCTTCCATTCCTCTATTCTGACTCTCCTTCCGTTTATCTGCAGCCTCCCGTTGCTTCTGCAGAGCATCCTTCAGGCGTTTGTTAGCAGCTGCAGCCTGCAAAAGAATTTACACTGGTTTGTTATTTAACATCTAATGGCTGAAAATGTGAGGTATTCACAGTGCAAGCCAGGCTCAGTGACACAGTGAGAAAGTAGGATAATAAAACCGAAACAACTTCAGATCTAAGCACAGACTGCAGAGTCCTTGACATATTTTCATTTGCTACAAGTCTTGCTTTAAAGACAGCTTGCTTCTATGCAAGAAGGTAGAAGAAAAGAACCAAAAAATGGCTTCGCGATTCATGTCTTCTATTCAGGCATTGTGAAGGAATTTTGAACTGCAATCCAGTGCATCCATCAAAGCTCACTGTACACTTTCCAGCTTGGGGGTCTGCAACAAGTTCTCCTCAGCAACCTGATGCTCAGCAGGGGATAATCTATCCTTTAAGGACTGGACTTAATCAGAATCCCTCAGGCTACAGGACAGAAGCACAGCATTTTCCCTACGGGCTGCCCCTCTTTCTCCCTACTTACATACCACCAAACTGCTGTTTGGACGTTTCTGCACATCCCATCACAACACACCGTGCAGACATTTGGAACCAGTCAGCAGTTTCTGGCAGGTAATGGCTCCTCACCTCTTCTGTTTTGCGCCGAAGAACGCTGGCCTGCTTCTGAAAGTCTCGCTCAAGCTTCAGTAGCTCATATTGCCTTTTGCGATCCTGCAAAGAAATACATCCAAGATGCAGGAAGTTGTGTGTCATCTTAATAGCAGTGGCCAATTTTACACTTTTTGATAGAGAACAACAAAGAGAAGTGCTTCATGACAGTGATTTCATTGATCATTACAAGCTTAAAGTCACGCACTGTTGTTAACAGTTGGCTGTTAGGCTTGGAGTAGAAGGGCTCCACACTTCCCAGCAAAAAGGTTTAGGAGCCTGAAGGTTGTAAGAGACTGCAAATCAAAGCTTAGAATGTAGCATCCCTAAGCACTGGGGGGTAAACTTTTTGTATTAAGATCTCCTATGAGACCAGAAATCAAATGGTACATATGTATGCTCTTTATTAGACTTGAATAGTACAAGCCAGATGGATTTAACTGACTCACTATTCACTGCAGACTGAATATTCCTTTGGAAGGTTGAATACTCCTATTTTGCAGCCAAACCTTATGACTTTAAACACTTAAAAATATTTATATTTGTCTTTTGCTTTAGACAGAGCTGAACGATAGCTGTTGATAGCTTTAAGTTCTCCAGACATAAGCATGAGAGTCCTTTTACAACTGGTAAAAGTTGGCAACCATATAAACTGTTTTGTTATCTTCAAAGCATTCTCCAGATGTTTTTCCAGATGCCTGTAAATTCAGTAAAGCCTTACAGCAAAGGCATTCATGATTTGTTTCACTCTGAAGAGGTACAGTTTGGAAGCTTGCTGTTTGCTCACCCGTTCTTTCAGCTGGGTCACTTCCTTGTCCTTCTGTTGTTTCCACTGTCTAAATTTCTCCGCATCCTCTTTCATCTGGCGCATCAGCTGCACCCTTTGGTTTTTCATTTCCTACAAAATACAGAGGGCTGGAAGAATTGTCCAATATTTCAACCCTGGGTAGTTTCAACCCACATTCCCATGCTGTGGCTTGATAGACACGATTACCAGGAGTGGGGGTGGGCAGAAAGCATTATAATATGCTGCTCTCTTGGAGGACATGCCTAAGGACGCTTTCAAAGTGCTAAACCCCAGGAATTCATTTTCAAGCCATAAAGGGGAAAAAAAAAAAAAAGCATGCATGATGTGACATGGAAATCAAACTTGACTAAGCCAGCAAACTATCAGAATAGCTAGAAGACACTTCTGGCTTCTTCCATTCCTCCATCTCACAGTCACCTCCCTATTGCATTGCACCAGCAGAGATCACGTAGCCAGAAGAACTTTGCCAAAAGACTGGCTTTATTTTCTGCTTTATTAGACTGAACATCAGCATCTTCTGTTTGGAAGCCACTTTATCTAAACTGGGGCTGAGAACTGCTAGGGTTAGTTACCCTGATCTCCTGGTTCAATTTGGAGACTGTGCATTCTGTTGATTCTTTCAGCTTTAGGAGCCTTGCTTGTTCATTCAGCTTTTTCTTTAGCTCATTAATTTGCCCTTCCAATTCCTGAAGTCTTTTCCGACGCCGTTCACTCAGCCTGTAGAGAAGCCACATTTCAATAACAGACCTCTGATTACCATTACTCTTAAACAAGTATTCTCAAAAATATTCTGGCAAACAGATTTCTTCCTCCCAAAGCCTCCAAACATACCCTACACCAAAGATGCTTGCAGTGTTTACAGTCACTCACTAGCATGTCACACTACCATGGATGAGAGGTGCACTTAATCCAGTGCTTACATCAAAATAAGAGCTTTGCCATGTGGCTAAAGTAAGGCTAAGACAATGTATTTTCTCAGATGCATTAACACAAATTTCAGCGCTGTAAGGCATGCAGCTTGTGTAGTCACACATACTTGGCTTGGTTGACATCCTTCTTTACCATGTTCAGGGCAAGGATCAGCTCCTCCTTTTCTTTTTGCAAATTGCTGACTTCTAATTCCAGATCCTTGATGTTAGTCTGCAAAGACAGAAGCAGTAAGCCTCCCAGTAACAACCTAAAAACCCCCCTCCTAGAGACAAAGCCTTAAGACAGGACACCCTGGGAACCACGTTTCTTCCAAACAGACTGTAGGACATTTTCTAAAACCAGCACATCTGAAACTGCAGTCAGTGCACAAAGCCACTGTAACATCAACTAAAAGTTAAAAATGAACAGTTTCAGAGAAGGGAGATCCCATCACAGCTTGTGACGAGGAAAGCCAGACCAGCTAGCTGCGTTATGATGTTTAATAAGTATTGCATGTTGGCTTAGTATGGTCAAGTCAATCTTGAAGAAGAAAAAAAAAAAAGGAACCTACTTCACATTAAACATCCAGTGGCTAATAATCTATTTCAGGGAAAAGACCACCTTCTGCTGGGCTGCTTCTAGATAATCAGACATGGTTTCTCTCTATTCTCTACTGACCTATAGTCAACATCCCCCCCTGCCCAAGAAGGCAATGGCCAAAACTGAAGGAAAGAGACTCAAGAAATGTTCATGAAAGGGTAGATCTCCAGTGTACAATGGATACATTAATAACAAAAACAAAACTTACACACCCTTAAAGGAGCTACTTGTGAAAGAATTTACCTGGTACTGAATGGGCTCCAAATGACTCTCATTCTGTGTCATTTTTTTTGCAAGTGCCTCTTTCAGAGCCAGGGCTTTATTCAGTTCAACTAACTCTTTAGACATCTGTGCCTGGCGGAGGGCATGCTGTGTGGTAAAGTCATCCGAGGACCTCTTGGTAACCTGGCCTGTTTCTCCTTCCTGGAGAAGACACAGCAATGAGTTGGAATGGCCAGCCTAAAGCGCTTTGACAACAATTAGTTTCTACAGAACAAATTCATTTTTAAGAAAAAAAAAGGTATTTATTTATGAGAACAGGTTACTGAACTTGAACTGAGTGTATAAGGATGAAGAAAAGCAGTACACAAAAGTGACACATTATTCACAGTTACTCGAATCAGAGAAGTAGCAAAAAGACAGATTAGAGGAGAGCAATAGAGCAAAGATATGCCACTGGTAAGACTGTGCTACAGACTCAGGACTCCCCTCACTTACTCCTGTAGCATCCTGTTCAGAGTTTGTCATCTCCGTAGCAGCTTCCACTGAGGCAGCACTTTCACTCTATATAAGGAAAAAGGGAGAAAAAAAAATGAAGGTGGAAAATTAAGACGAAGTTAATAGCAGCCTTTTGGTCTATAACAACAAAGCCAGTTACCCTCCTCTGCCCAGAAAGCCATCTCTGGGAAGAGGATGCCATTGACTTCCTTCTTCTGCACAGTGAGCAGCCTCCCCCTCCTGACAAGGCATTCTGCCTGTGTTCCCCAGACACAAGAGCAAGGAACGTGGGGCAGGAGGGAGGAGGGAAAATAGCTAGTAAGGTAGTACAAAGAAGTTCTCAATTAGACAAAGATCTGGCAACTTCTGTAAAACAATTCCAGGTTTCTGCAATTGGGGCTGCCCATTAAGCCACCAGATTTTTAATTCAGCTTTCAGATTTTGGATTGGAAATCCACACTGCTCTCCCAATCATTAGATTCTTTAATGGAGGCTCTTCTCTCCCCTTACCTCCCTTCCATTCTGCCAGTACATGCAGGCACTTGAGCACAAGTGGCCCTTCTGTTGCATTAAAAGCACAGAATGGCAGCTTGTTTGGAAGTGGACATCTAGAGTCACTGAACAGCTTTAATTCATGGCTCCTTAAGGGAGGTTTCTGCTGCAGCAGGTTGACCAGGTGGGAATTGGGTTTGTCAGGCAGCTTCACTAACAAAACCCACTTGTCTCCTTGAATTTGGTCTTACCTGGAACTGAGCCAACACTTGCTGCAGATTACGGATCACCTCCACGTTTTCTTTCAGTTCCTCATCTTCCACAGTCTCCACCAGCTTCTGGAGGTCAAGCTTGCATCTGCGAAGCAGACACAGGAATAAGCCCACAAGTTTTACTTGGCAGGTTTGTGTCACACACACCAGTAAGTGACAAATTTTCCCATAGAACAAACAAATGAGTTCTGGATCAACAAATTGATGGCGTTCTGTTTACCCCAACAAGGATATTTAATGCTGTAAGACATTTCCTCAGCACAAGTAGGCTGTGGTAACAGACTTACACAGCATGCTGCTGAAGTTGCTCTAGTTTGGCATTCATCTTCTCATTTTCTTGTTCTGTCTACAAGAAAACAGAATTACAGTGAATTGTAGGAATGTAAAAGAAAGAAGTCAATCAATTTGTAGCAAAAGACAAAACTGCCAGTCTGTGGCAAATCAAGACACTGAAATGTTTTCCACAATTACTTTGATTACCTTGTTTAGATTCAATATTTATTTATTGCAGGTTTATACACAGCAATGAATTAACAAAGAGGAAGGAAAAACAGGAGAGAGCGGGAGTTCAAAAGCATCTTTAAAACATTAAAGCAACAGGAGAGCTGGAAGAATCCAGTTTCCTTCATCTCCTGTAGGCTCCAGATCTTCAGGCCTCGACAGACTCCAGAAGACTTTTGGCTCTGACTACCCAATAGCTAGAAATCTGAGATGAACGTGTGGAACTCTAAAGAGACTGCTAACATGTCATTAGTGCAGGAGTTATTGATCAATCTTCAGCTAAAGGGAAAAATCACACAAATTAAGGCTCTTCTCAGGAAACTGAGCCTTACCAGGATGATCCTTTCCAGCATCTGTGCTGTCTGACCAGCAGCTTCACTCAGCCCTCTGCTCAGCTTTTCATTCTCTTCCTTTAGCGACTGGTTCTTCTCCATCAAAGACTGCAGGTTCTCTGAAGGCTCCATGCTACTGAAATATCAAGGAACCATTTTGTTTGTGAGCATGACTTCACTGGAGGTTTTGTAATAGCACTGGAACTGCCTCCAAGTTTCTTAAATAACTTACAGCAAATACAGGTTATAGCAGATGAATAGAAAAATTGGAGAAAGACTAATCTGAATTCAAAGTCTCTGAGGAATTCACGGTACTGAAAGCAGACACTTGCAAAAAAAGAAAACATCCTTTTAACACAGTAATGCTGCTTAACCAATGCTAAGTCTATAAACTGCATTTGGATTTTAAAATATATTCAGGAGAAAACACCCACACAGTCCAAACTCCTCCTTTTGCTTTGTGCTTTTACAAACAGTGGAGATGGAGATCCCTAATTTTTAGTGTTGAAAGGAGGAGGAAGAATGGACAGGCCTGAGAAAGGCATACAGGAGTACAGTGCCTAGTTCCTCACAACTGATTTTGGCCATCGTTTACACTGAGAATTTATCTACAAAGCTTACTTGATAGACACTGGGAGAGTCCCTCCATGGGCCTGCAGCAATAATACCTGTAGCTGTTGTACCTGGAAACACAAACAAACAGTGCTTTCAAGTCTCTTATAGTAGCTAGACAGCTGAAGGAATATAACTAAGAACCTCTGACCACGTGCTCCACAACTGTGCTTTCACTGCTTCCCGAGGGAAGGGAGCACGTCTCTCCAGTATGTGAAGTAATCTTCTTCCCTCACCTACCAGGAGTGCCCAGGTCACAGCATGCTGAGTCACCTGCAGGCTGCCCTGAGCTCGGTGTCAGACCCCAGTGAACCAAAGGGAAGGTCTCACACTTTGCTGAACCAATGCTGTTGCTCCATTACATGAGAGATTCTAGGCTAATGGGCAGGCAAGCAAAATGTCAATCACTGTTGCTGTTTTTCTATCACATGGAACAGTTGCTGCAGAATTAGGAGCAGCTTTCACATACTCTCCCTACAGCACTTATACAGCCATCTCAAGAGATGGAGAAACACATACTGAATATTTTCCATACTTTGTGCAGGTGTCCCATCTCTGTGCCTGCTACTTACTGAGCTGATTACCAAAAGGATAGATCTATTCTTGCCACATGAAGAAAGCAACCAATACCTGCTGCTTTAGATGATGCAGCTCAGCTGCCTGGGGATCGACGTTGATGATTGGTTTGTTTTTTATTTTTCTTGCCCTGTCAGCATAGCGCAGGGTATTTAGAGTTTCTTCTAGATTGGAATCTGCTGGGCTTACACAGGCAATCATGAGAGTGTGGCTGTTACCACCCAGAGAATCTGAGAAGGAAAACAGGACATGATCAATGCTCTGAGAAAAAGCCAAAATAATTAGTGAATTATTTCTTTTGGTACTTTGTTATTTAAATTGCATCTGTAGATTTAAGCTTTGTCATTATCTGTCTCTTACCTTGCAGTAATCTTGTTAACTTTGAGTCTCTGTAGGGGACAAAACCACCCTTTTTATTTTCTTCACCAAGAGCACTAATTACATTCCCCAGGCAGAGGAGACCTCTGTTAATGTTGATACCTGTGCACAAACAAATGATGATGAGTAGAGCCACCTTAGTAGCTACAAACCACTCAGTTCCTGCCTTTCTTACAAAGCATAGGAAGGTTTACTCAAAAAGTGCATGCATTAAAAATATTCAAGAAGTATCTTCTTTCCCTGACAAGGACTCATTTATGAAGTTGAATTTTAGCAGCCAAGCTATTTCATTTTCCTACAGACCTTCTTTCAGCCGGTCTCCTTCAGCTTTGGTCTTCTTTTGCCTCTCAGATCCAGCAAGATCAACCAGGTGTAGCTTGGAGTGAAAACTGCTGTTCCTATGGCAGAGACAGACTCTTACTTGCTGAAGTAAACGTAAAGTTGGGAAAGAAGCAGTCCAGCAGTTACTACACTTGAGGTACAGGGCTTAGAAATGTACCTGTTATCAGAGGCAGTTTAAAGAAAAGAACTGCCTCAAGAATAGCTCAGCTGAGCTACCAAGAGAGGAGAAGACCAAGAGAATGCAATTTTAATAAGTACGGCTCCTGGCAGCTGCGGGATGACTTACTTGTCATTTTTCTTTTTCTGATCAATGCAAATGGTGAAGATTGCATGGGACCGTGAGGACTGGGAGTTCATTGCCGTGGAGGCCACAGTTCTGGAATTGTTCCCTTGCTCTAGACAGGATACAGTATCTCGTGCACAGGCGACATTTCTTTCTGTTAATCCTACAATCTGCATCCAGAAAGAAAGCATCATTTATCTTCTCCTTCCTCTTCACCACTACCTTTCTGCATCACAAAAATTATCTTCAGTGTACGTGCGCATTCACAAGCATCACAGTCTCAGTTCAAGACAGAGGTTTGGTATGGACCCCCCAGAGAAAGTTTGTATCGGGGGTTTAAGTCCTTTACCTCTCACCCATCACATTTCTACACCCAAATGTAACCCTACTGGTGTTATCTTTTAAGTACACATAAGGAGCATCAAGAGTTCAATTGGAAGGAGAAGCTGCAGCGATTTCCTATGCACTAATATAAAGTAGTGCTCAAGCAGACTGACAGTGGTTTCACTGGAACATTTGTCTGCAGTGACACAGCCCCCAAACTGCTTCTGACAGCCCAGCAGACCTTTATGCCTTCCTTCGGATCCTCCCGTATACTGATTTGAGAAGACCGTTCTCTCGATGAACACAGTAGGTCTAGAATATCTTCATTGTAGATCTGAAAGCATCAGAACAGCAGTTGAGAATTAGCAGCTTTTTGAGAAAGCAATTTGCATAAAGAATGATGTACACCTGCATTGAAATCAGGGCTAAGTTCACGTGATGGTGCACTCATCTTACTTTTAGAGCAAGATATCGAGCACTCAGACAAGATCTTATGCAGTCTGACGTAGGCCTGGCCTTGTTAAAAATCTCCTTATCTGCAGTTCATACATTTATAACAGTTTGATGATCAAAACCACATTTACCTCCAAATAGGAGACTTTGAGGACAAATTCCCAATCCTGCCTCTGCTCTTTCTCCTTAAACAGCAGCTTGATTACACGAGGGATGACCCCCATGCTGGGATCATGCTCCTGACTGGCAGTGTAACTACCTCCCATAGAGTACGTTTTTCCAGATCCCGTCTGTCCATAGGCCAGGACTGTGGCATTGTACCCTGAGGGAACAAAGGACGTCCAGATCAGATGCTGGAGAAGAAGCCAGAAGAAACTTCAACAAGAAAAGCAGCACTCCAGGAAAAGCAACCCACTGTTGGTTTATACAACTTTTACGCACAGATGATATTTACAGAATCACAGAATGGCCCAGGTTGGGAGGGACCTCAAGGGTCACAAATCTGCAACCCCTCTGCCACGCGCAGTGTCACCAACCTCCACACATCATAGCAGCCCAGGCTGCCCAGGGCCCCATCCAACCTGGCCTTGAACACCTCCAGGGATGGACGGGGCATCCACAGCCTCTCTGGGCAGCTGTTCCAGCACCTCACCGCTCTCATAGGAAAGAACAATTTTATCAAACAACTTTAACAACATTAAGAAGTAGACTGAACGAAAAGTATTTTAAATAATCAGTATGTCAGTTCTTTAAAAATAAACTTGTTCTGTTGCTTCAATAGAGCCAGAATGAGTGACGTGTGGAATCAAACTCTGTAGCCCAAGTAAGATTACAAAGCAGGTACGGTTTATTCAGTGCTGTGCAGGGGGGGCATAGATCTGCCTAACTTGCACACTGTCTGGAAAAATCATGCTACAAATATAGGCTGAACTAAAACATAATCAATAGCTTTCCCAGAATTTGGATCCATATTCATTACACCCCTGAGAGTTCGTTAGCATGCGGACCCTCCCCTCCTGCTGTGTGCAGCGGGTTGTGGGCTGAAGATTTGTTGTTTTCCTTGTGAAGGCTTCTGACCTTTCAGGGGGGCGTCCCCCCAAACCAGTTTCTTCTTGCCCTGTGGACATCTGATCACCTACTGCCAAATGCCCTCAGACTGTTCTCAAACCCTTATCTTCATGGCCTTCATCCCCCTCACTATCCCAGTCTCAGTGTCTGCCATCTCTTATTTCCTAACAAGCTCTACGTTCCTGCTTCTATAAACCATCTATAACTATTCCCCTTCACCCCCCTTGTTCTCAGTCACTGCGAAGCCTTCTTACCTTTTTACTTCCACTTGTGGGGCCCTTCTCATCTTTCAATTCCCCCCTTTTCTTTAGTCTAGCAGGATTTCCACCTGCTACATTACTCCTTCTCAGTGTGTGAAATAAACCTCACTTTCCACCTTTTGCCTTAACTCATGTCTCTTCCGTACCTCATACTTCCTTCTAATATTGCAGCATAGGCACATAGAACACCTCATTACACACAGGCAAGGCCCACCAATAGTACCAGTATAATGCATGCCAAGAAGAGCCACCTTAACCACCCTAGATTCAGTAACCAGCTGGTAAGTGAGCCCATGGATCTGTTTCCCAGTCGTGTAATTGATACTTGTCCTATGCAGGACTTTTGATTGCTCCCAGATTTTCCTTAAGTCTGTTCTCAAATCCTTATTTATGTAAGCACAGCAACTGATTTATTATTGTGCACGCTCCTCCTTCTTTAGCTGTTAATAGATCCAGTGCCATCCTGTTTTGGAGTACTACTTTGGACAAAGAGGATGCCTCCTCTTGGATTGCGTTTGTTGTGGCATTTTCTACTATTTGTAGAGTTGCAGAGATACTCATTATAGCCTTTTCCAGCTCCTAACACTGGGATAAGGGCTCTCACAAAGCTGTGGTACCCTGCATTATACCTTACCAATGGGTGATTTACCCTTTTAACCCCCTTGGTAATCCTCCTTGGATTTTGATGCTGGCTTCAAATAGTTCTCACTATGCCTGGTGGGAGTTGGAGCTCTCCCATCTCTGCCCAGCCACCAGAAACCTTCACCCAAACGACACCTGCTCATTAGATTACTTCCATTACGATATTCATGCCCACTAATGAGAGTGCTATTACTTTCCTTAATAGCAGCCATTGTTAAGTATAGAAATGTAAGGTTGATCTCAATAGAAGGAAGAGTGACAATTACACATTTAACAATAACAAACAAATACATTTAACACAAAACATGGTACTATCGCAACCAAAATACAAAATGAACAGCACACAACATCAACTTGCCACAGACACCACCCCGTGAACACTGAAATAAAGCAAGTTGGTAACCAGCTCATCTTTTCCTTACGAGTTTAACTTTCAACGGCGCGTGGTCCTTGACGGACCAAGAAGTTCCTCAGCGTTTTGGAATAACCTCCTACACCAACACTGCAGTTACTCCACGTACCTTATTAGTTCTACAAGGGAATGCACGTGGCCACTGTAAAAAGGTATCAGTCCGTACCAACATACGGCGACACCCCCCTTCTCTTGGGAGTCCCGAGAAATCACTTTGCCATCGCTGCCCTCCCTTCTAAATCAGTGTGAGCTGAGGGGAAGAGCCAGACCTTTGAAGATGTCCCGTACGAGCGGAGCGACGGCGGTGTTGAAGACCTCCTCCTGCTCAACCGTCGGGTCGAACACGTAGTCGTAAGTGAAGGCCTTGTCGCTCCCCACGATCACCTGCGGCTCCCCGGGCACGAAGCTCAGGCACGTCTGGCAGCCCTCGCTCGTCTCCTTCGGCACCAGCGGGCGGCAGCGCAGCGCCACGCGCACAGGGATCCCCTTCTCCTCCTCCCGCACCATTCCGGGCCGGCTCGGAGAGGCTGAGAGGCGCGGAAGGAGCCCGCGAGGCTCTGGTCAGACCCCGTAGCAGCGCAGAACGGCCCGCAGTCCTCAGTGCCGCCCCACCGGATCGCAAATGGCGGCGCCCCAACGGCCCGCTTTCAAACCGGTGCCGCGCGCCTCTCCGCCAATCACGGGGCTCACGTTATCACCGCGCGCCGCTCTGCCAATCACGGGGCTCTACGTCATCACCGCGCGCCGCGCCGCGCGAGAGGCGGGGCCGAGAGAAGCCGAAAGGGCGCGGCGCGGCATGGAGGGCCGGCTGCCCTACGATGATTTCCCGGTGGTCTTCCTGCCGCCCTACGAGAGCCCGCCCGCGTGGGTGCCGCCGCACGAGGTGAGCGAAGGCTCCGAGGGGGGATCCGGCTCGGTGGGGCTCGGCTCGGGGCAGCGCCTCAGGCCCGCCGCTTTGTTTTGCAGAGGGTTTATCACCCCGACTACAACAACGAGCTCACCCAGTTCCTGCCCCGCACCGTCGTACTCAAGAAGCCGCCCGGGGCGCAGGTGAGGCTGCGGGACCCCGCCGCGGCACTGACCGGGGCACTCTTCACCTCAGCGTGGCCTTGTTTGCATGTTGAATTCACGTTGTTTTCCCTAAATTGGCAAAGTTGTGAGGGCGCGATAAGCTTTGACTGAGTGCCAGAGGGACGTGGAGGTGAAGTCTGGATGGTCAGCAGAGAGTGGTGGGGTGCTAGAACAGCTGCCCAGAGAGGCTGTGGATCCCCGTCCATCCCTGGAGGTGTTCAAGGCCAGGTTGGATGGGGCCCTGGGCAGCCTGGGCTGCTATGAAATGTGGAGGCTGGTGACCCTGCATGTGGCAGGGGGTTGGAGCTTCGTGATCCTTGAAGTCCCTTCCAACTTGGGCCATTCTGTGATTCTGTAGTACTGGTCCTGGGGGGAGGAGGGGGACTGCTGCCCTGCTGGGAGTGCTGTGTGTGGAGGGAGACAGCTATAGGGAATGATAATGTCTTGTGAGAGGAGCTGGTAAAGGACAGGCAGGAGAGAACAACCCTGTGGGCACTGGGGGTGGGATTGCCATAGAAGTGATGTTTCACGGCTGATCTGGTTTGTCTCACAGCTGGGCTTCAACATTCGAGGAGGAAAGGCCTCACAGCTGGGGATCTTCATCTCAAAGGTGTGTTTGTGCTCTCTCTGTGCTCTGTTCTGTCTGTTCCCTTGGGTGTTGCTGAGCCAGCTGGGTGTGCGTGGAGGCTGTCATCTGCCTTTATATGAATCTCCAGACTCAGAGCTGTAATCTGCCACTTTCCACGTAGTACACACCATTTGCTTACCCCTCCCTAGCCTGCAGGGAGCACTGCAGTCCCTGTTCTCCACATGACCCCCCACCCTGTGTGAACACACTGCATGGGCAGACTATGCAAGCTCTCAAACCTGCAGTACTGACCATAGAGTGTCAGCACTGCTGCATCTGCTCTCTCTTTGCAGGTGATCCCTGACTCAGATGCACACAGAGCTGGGCTGCAGGAAGGAGATCAGGTGCTGTCTGTAAATGACGTGGATTTCCAGGACATTGAGCACAGCAAGGTGAGTACTTCTGCTCCCCAGCATGTGCTCTCCTCCCAAGCAGGAGGAGGGGAAGTGGTGCATACACCTTCTCCTTCACTAGCTCAGCTGGGGGCACTGTGTAACTGATGCACTGCTGTTTCCTATCCTCCAAAACAGTTTGGGCATTGATCAACTTTTTCTGCTTTCAGGCTGTGGAGATCCTGAAGACAGCCCGTGAAATCACCATGCGTGTGCGTTACTTCCCTTACAGTAAGTGCCTGCTAGCTCCAAATCATTTCTCCTTGGGCACCAGACTGCTCTGCATCCCTGCTGATTCACCTGGGCTTAGCAGTGATGAGTCTGAAATCGTAGGTGTCTCACAAGCAGTCTTCATTTTAGAAAACACTGGTCTTTGATTTGGGGATCAGAAAAGTTATCAAATCAAAACAGCAGGGATTAGCTTCAACTGCTCATGCATAGAATCTGGTAGAGCAGGACTTAAAACAGTGCTAAAAGCTGAGATGGTTTCTCATGGAAGTGTACAAGAACCTGCTTATCCTTGAGTAACACAGGAACTAGTTTTGTTGCTAGCAGACCTATGCTGAGGTAGATAAACACTGCCTGTGTTTTCAGTCCATCTCTATAAGGATGTTTGAATATTGCCAAGAGGGAAAAACTTCTTAGCTATTGATTTCTGAACCCATAATGCCCAGAAATACTCACGGGGAAAAAAAAGGAGGAATAGGGAAAGGTCAAATGAAGCCAAACAAGGATTCTTCTGAAATTGGAAACTGACCCTTAAATGTAAGTATAGAAAAATAAGCAGCAAGGGAAGAGAGGACTTTAAAACAAGCACTGAAATAACTTGAAACAACTAGCTGAGATGCAAATGTGCTATTTTAAAACCAGCTACTATCTATGAAGGCAGTAAACAGCTTCTATTAATGAAGTATAAGCAGAATTTGTTTTCTTGTAACATCTTGGCTATTTTCTCCTCACCATCAGCAACTGCTCTCGTGCCCCTTCAGCCTTGCCTTCTTTTTCCTGTCCAGATTACCAGCGACAGAAAGAAAGAACTGTTCACTAGTAGGCAGCTGTCTGTGGCGTCCTCTCTGGAGGAACTGTCCTGCAAGAAACTCTACACTACCTTTCCTCAACATCTGAGATGACTATTAAGTTTCAGTTGTCACTGGAGGCACAACTGCACAGGCGCCAGCTCTGCTTCCTGCTTGAAGGAACACCACAGTCTATTTAGCTGGAAGATGGATGGGGCTTCTGTCTGTTCTGGAGCTGGATGATGAAACAAGTTGGCAGTGCAGGCATGAAATTGGGTACCGGGGGGGGCAGCTTGTCCTGCCAGACCTGTGCTTCTGTTCTAGTAGGATACAACTTAAAAGGAATGCACTGCTGGTTCTGGATCTAGCCCCTGTTGCTAGGATGTGACTCCAGAAGTGCCTGAGTGCACTTCAGCAGAGCGTGGCCTTCTCTAAGAGATCAACCTGTTCACTTCTCTGGTGACATGAAGTCCTTTCCTTCTCCACTGTTCTACCTCTGCTCTACACTACTGGGTTTGCTTGGTACTCAAACAAGAGTAAAATCCAGTCAAACTCAATGCACAACTCTAGCTGCACTAGTCTGCTGAGGCACGTGCGTTCCTTGTTGCTGCTTATCCACCCCTGAGATACAGGATCAGGATGCTTGGAGCATGTTTCTAAACTGCAGTAGCACATAGTCAGGTTCCCTCACGTGCAGTGCTTGCACTGTTAAAGTCTCACTTGCTGAACTTGCTTCCTTCACTTGGCACAGCCCCATACCTTTCAGGTGCTCCCCTCGGAGCTCCCTGCCACTTTGAGGTAAACTTCTCCCTTTTCCTCTGCCTTGGGTACGTTCTCTCCTGCTGGGACAACTCACTCTCCTGCTGCTGAAATGGTGATATGGTAGCTGTTCTACTGAGAAAGCGGACAAAGCCTGCTGTGCCTTGTGCTGGGAGGGCACAGATGAAAACACTACAGTTTATCAGCAAAGGTGGGCACAAATGGAGGATAGTATCATACTGTAAATGGTTTTAGGACAGTCCTTGCTCTGGCTTTCTACACGGTGTTTTCCACTTACTGTAATAACTGAAATAATAAAACTGGTACAGCAACCAGACTTTGTCTTATTCTCACTCAGGAGGTCTCTGAAGGGTTTGTTGCCACCCTCAGTGCTCCCTCGAGGAAATGTGTGGCTCCAACCTTTTCAGCCTGCAGGAAAAATGCGGAGAACCCAAACCAGGTGCAGCCTTATTATAAGGGTGTTTTTCCTCTGACTGTGATGGAAGTCAGCCTGTGAATAGTTTGGAGCGGCATTTCAGTGCTGCCAGAAAGAAGAAGGGCTGCAACAGAAGGATTTGTCTGTGTTACCTCACTTGAGTCAGCTAGGAGCAGCAACCCTAACGCAGCTTCAGCTCTGCCTGCTAGATTTGCCTTAGATGAAGTAGAATTAAAAATGCTAGGAAGAAGACTTTCAGCTACAGAAGTCAGTTTTTCTACAAGAGAAATCCAGGTCTGCCCCCTGTAATACCCTGAGAAGTAAAGTAAGATGTCTTCTATGGAAACGCAGAGCACCTGTGCTTCCACTCCCACACCAGCTTTACAAATTACAAGGCAACATTTCATGTTGCTCTGTGTTCCCCTGGTGTTGTGCTCAAGCTTGCCAGGGTGAAGTTTCAAGGGCCGATCCCTGGCTCCAAAGCCACCCCTGTGCTTTGCCTGGTGGAAAGCACGGCAAACAACTGCACACATCAGGCTTCTGGCACAACCACACTGCCCAGGAGCAAAGGGCTTTGACCTCACTGCACAGAGGACTGCAAATACAACTCCCACCTGTTAATCCTATATCAGAGCCTCGCAGGAGCACCAGAAAAATCAGCCCTGCCCCGGGCAGCTTCCTCTGCTAATACTCAGAATTGTTCAGATGCTTCTGCAGCCCCCACAACTGCTGTGGGCTAACAAGGAAGGAGTGGATTCTTCTCAAGGACCATTCATGGCTTAAGTATCTTTAATGGACAGAGCAGTACTTGTCACCAGTCTGTTTCATCGTTCAGAGCTGGAGGGAAACACCAGGTAGTTACCGATTCCCTTTGGGAAAACAACAGCTCCAGCAACACAAGGTATTTCAGCCACTCACAGGACAGAGGCAAAGAGCAGTTTGTCAATGAGTAACTCACAGCTGGTAGAGCAGCCTGGCAGAGGTACCGCAGGTAACTTGACCTCTTGGGAGCAACAGGCCCAGAACAAGCTGTATTCCGTAAGGGCAGGTTTCATCTGAGAAATACGTGGTGTGAATTCTCCCAGAGCATAACATTACCAGGTCAGAACTGTCATCCCATGTGCCTTGCAGTAAGCAGGGCCAGCAAGCCAGGAGCCACGCAGCTGGCTTGAGAAAAGGCTACGAACATGAGATTTCTTTTTTCAGTGAAAAACTCTTTCCCCTCTTCTTGTAAACTAGACAAGCTTGAGCAACATCAGTTCTCCAAGCCACTGTGCTCACTGCTCTCATCCTTCTCTTCAGCCAGGCTGCTCTCGTCAATGTTCTCCAGCGACGCAGCACGCTGCAGTGCCAGCTCTGACAGCTCCAGCACGGGAAGCTTGTTCTGCTCGGGGTACAGCCAGGGCTTCATGTTTATGTTGTGCTGCTGCTTCCAGGCAGGGTACTGCACACAGGCCTTGTGCAGTTTCTTTAACATCTGATCAAAAGCAGGGAAGCACAGAGGGAAACAACTATGGCAGATTATAAAAACTCTTGGCAATCTGCCTACCGCTGACAGCTACTGCATTTCTTCTCTGGCTGCACAGGAGCTCAGGAAAGGTCAGTTTTTAACTCCCTTGTAGGACCATTTTCTAATTGCTCAGATCCCCTGATGACATCAGCTGCTCTAGGAAAGTGAAATAGAAATCCTCTGTGCCTGTCTGCTCTGCTGCTTGTTCAGGACCTCCAAAAGCTCCTGAGCCTTGAGGTCCTGTTCAGGTGTTGCATGAACAGCAGAGGCGAGGGAGGACATTCCACAAGTGGAAACCGGAATAGTGGCATTATTCACCTCCCTCTGGCTTCGGAAATGAATCACTCAGCTGTCGGGACTGGTAAGGCAGACAGAATGTATGTCACACTGAGGTGAGCCACGATGCACATTCCTAGTGCAGCTCCACTGCCCCAGGGACACCCACTCTCCAGCCCTGTGCTCCAGCCAGTGGGGTGGGGTGGCACACGGCATACACACCATAGAAATGCTCCACTCACCTGCGGCACCAGGTACTGCGAGGCTTTATTCACAACCCACTTTGGCAATGACCCTAATGAATTTTGGGGAGAAAACCAGAAGTTATTGCCCCAGAAAATGGCTTTATTTCTACCAAGTATCCAACAGCCCTGATAGCAAGCTGTGGCATTAGCATTAACCAGGGGTCTGGAACTGGGTAGTGCCATGTAATGTAGATGCACTCTTGGCTTATAAGCCAGATTTCCACTGTGACCAGAATTTGCATCACCACGCCACAAGTCCAGCAGCACCAGTTACCTTTTGGATCCACCTGAGCCAGGTAGGTGAGGCTGCAGCTGTTGGGCCCAGTTGAATGCACCAGGTATCCCGTTAGGAGACAGACGGCCCTTACCAGGTCCTTGCGCGGAGGGTATTTCTGTGCAGACACACCAGGCAGTCAGATGCTGGTGCTTCCATGCTCCCTGCCCTCTCCCTCTCTCAGGCCTGGCACTAAATACACAGAGCAACGACCAGGCCAGATCAGCTGCCTCCAGCTGGGGTCTCGTCCAGGAATTAGGAAGCTAATTGCGATGGGCTCTGGGAGTTCCAGTTTATCCCAGACATAGGTGGGATCCTGGGATCCTGTAACAGGACAGCCTTCTAGCCCAGCCTGCTCCTCACTCACCGGATGTTTGATGGAGAAGTTGATAATGGTGTGATACCCGTCCTCCACCTGCCAGGCTCGCAGCATCACCACGTCCCTGTTCTTTAAGGGCTTTGGACATCGCCCTGGATGAAGAAGGGAGAAAGTTGCTTCCCCTGCCCAAGCACACACAGGGACCAGGGAGCCCCTCAGGAGGCTCCTGCCTTGCCCAAGCATCCTCCCAACCTTGCTTTGCTATCTCAGTATCTCCTCGCAGCACCACTCCTACCCCTCAGCAGCCCAGCCCACATAGCAGCAGTTCTGAGCCGCATCCCGCACCCCAAATTACGTCCCTCCGGCAGGCAGGCCGGGTAGGGGTGTACCTTGCTGAACGCAGACCAAGGCTTTGACAAAAGAAGGGCAGCACCACCCCACCCCCGGCCCCCCGCACTCACAGGCATAGTAGCCCACATCAGCGTTGGCAGCCACCTGGGCTATGTCGTGCGTGTCGATGACGTTGCTGTCCCACTCGCGGCGATACTCGCTGTCGTGCAGCACGTCGTACATCGTCTCTGCTGGCACGTCCGGGACATCGATGCGGCACTGCGGGGAGCACTGGGAGCTCAGAACAGGCTCTGACCCCGACCAGCAGCCCGCTGCTACCCCCGGCCCTCACCTTCAGCTGGTGCACGGCACAGCCAGGCGGCGGCAGTTGGAGGCTGACGGCGAGCCCACCGCGGTCCCGCTGCCAGCTGCCATCCTGACAGCGCTGCCTGAAGGCACGGAAAGCAGCGGCGTCGGGCACCCGCGCCCGCTCCATGCAGCCCTGCACCAGGACGGCGCCTCCAACCCGCTCCGTCACCACCCCGGGGCCGGGCAGAGCAGCTCCCGCCCCTACAGCCACGTCAAAGCTGCCAGTCGGACACTGGCTTGCTGCTGAAGCAGGACAGAGGAGGTGTTGGTGAAATAACTTTATTTAGTGTGATACACGGCTGTGGTCGGACAGTCCATACTCATAGTAATAGTCACACTTACTTGGCTAACAGCTAGGAGACAGCAGGGCCAGACACACACTCAATATTTTACACATCCATAGAGAAGACAGTGGGAAGTGAACTATTTTATTTCACTAGTTACCCCTCCCTCCATTACTTATGGTCCCCCCTTCCCCCCCAGGCCCGCGACTCAGAACAATACAAGAGCAGGCACAGTGCACGCCTGCCATGAGAAAGGGACAGCAAAACCTGTTCTACAGCAGACACACACACACCAACAAATATCAGCAATTCCCACATGACAGGAGTATGTACAGAGGAGGGGGCTGAGTTACCGCTGGGGCTGGGCACAGAGGACCCAGCCGTGCCAGCTGGAACTGTGGGTAAGGGGTAGGGACACTCCAGAACGAAATGGGGGAAAGGACATCCCAGCTTCCTCCTGCAGGCCAGCTCATGTGGAGGGGAAGGGACAAAGCTCTCTGAGAACAAGGGCAGCCACCTGCAGCTTGGTCACCAGATGCCAGTAAGCCAACATGACCAGGAAGCAGCCACGGCACTCTGACCAGGCGCTTCTCCAACAAGGCCACCAGCACCCAGCCCAAGGCCACCCCCTCCCCTCCTTCCCCAGCCCACAGGTTTCAAAGTGCACACACTATGTCAGTGACCGACAAGGCATCCTGCTAGGAGAGCCTCACCAACCCAAACATCACTGTCCCTGTTTGTACCCTTAACACTGTGGCACGCTGTGCTCCTCCCCGCCAGCATCCCCAGTGGCGATACATAGGCTGGGTGATGAAAGAACTGGTGAATGGCTTAAAACCACCTGGCTGTTCTTTTCTCCTCTCTGTCAGCAGACCTCCTGACTTCTGGCTGTTCTATTCTCCTCTCTGTCAACAGACCTCCTGACTTCTGGATTGATCGGATGGACACACACACACACACACACACACACACACACACAAAAATAATCACAACGAAAGTTTACAAAGAGCTCTACTAACATCGTTAGAA
Source organism: Meleagris gallopavo (assembly GCF_905368555.1). Taxonomy (NCBI): domain Eukaryota; kingdom Metazoa; phylum Chordata; class Aves; order Galliformes; family Phasianidae; genus Meleagris; species Meleagris gallopavo. The sequence continues at coordinate 1,201,957 of NC_139412.1, read as the reverse complement.
ATCAAGGGCAGAGAGCTGAGGGAAAAGCGAGGTATTTCCCAACCTCAGGCATCCAGAAGTGACAACAAAATGCACTTTAGCAGTGTACATTTCCCCCACTCACATATGATAATAAATCCCTGCTAGCACTTATCTTTGTTACAGCTTACCACTATTCCAAAGCAACATGGTACTAACCCCACTCTGTGAGACCACAACAAAAGCAGAAGCAGCTGTGTGTGATTTCATTAAGCAGCAACCTAGATATGAAGCCAGAACAGCTATCGCTGGCCTTCAATTTGCTGTAGCCCACCTGCTCTCCATGAAGCAGCTCCTAGGCTATGTGACTACAAACAGAAGGACGGAGACTAGGAAAGGAACCTGAACACCACACGATTCCCAGGTACTGCTCCTGCAGTGATGGGCTCCACAGAGCTGTTTGCTTTCGCTGTTGACAGACAAGACCAAGGTCCCTACAAATCACCCTGAGGATTTCTCCCCACCCAGCTTCATGCTATAAAGTCTCTGTACCCATTTCCTTCCCTACATCTTACTGCCAACACTCACCAAGCACCAACATCCTCCAGACAGGAAGATACACTGCAGGGAGCAATCTGTGGGATGTCTCTGCTGCACAGATGGGAGCAACAAGGTCAAAGCTAAGAGTTTGGGAGTTTCCAATGTTTTGCATCACATGAGGGTCAGAGTGTAGGGCAAACCCCAGAAGTCATGAGCAAAACTTAGCCAACATCATCCACAAAAAGGAGAAACTGAAGAGCTAATATTGTGTGTGTATCCTGCAGGAACCAAAAGCCTAGAAACAGGTAACCTGTACTGCCCAACAAGGCAAGGCCAAGTCAAACTGACTGGTGTAAAAGGAGCAGCCTTTAAACAGAGGAAGTGGGGATGCAGAACAGACAAGACTGGAGTGGACAGGAGCTAGTTAATATGCAAGGCAGTAAAGGAAAGTGGAAAACCCACCCCCAAGCTTTATTTATTTATTTTTCTTCTTTTCCCTAACTTGGTGGCTTTTCCATTGCATTCACATGATACATCTGAGCAGACAGGCTCAAGGTGGGAAAGGGGGGGAGAGAAGAGAGAGAAAGAGGGAGTGTAAAGGGCACCACGGTGCCAAAGTGCAACAACATAAAAAATAAAATAAAAGACAGGACACTCATTCTGCACTCAAGGCTCATACCATGCAGTAAGAGGGGCGGCCAGGGCTGCTCCCCACCGTAAACAGGGAGTTCGCTCGCTTAGTAGATTGTTTTTTCAGCCCAAAGTAGGGTTGCCTAGCCAATGAGCAGTGATGTTCTTCAGTGAGACTGGCCAGCTGGGGAATGTGCTGCTACAGAACGGGCCTGTTAGCAGGAGCAACCGCTCTCCGTTACTGGCTGCTCAGGAGGCTTCTCTAGTTTGATGTCAATCACTGCAGGAGGTAAGTTAAGGAAATCACCTGTCTCAAGGAAAAGAAAAAAGACCTAGAGAACATGACCAGTATCTTAAAGAGCTGTCAGCCACCCTTCCTGGTAAGAGCAGAGCACACTTACAAGTAGTTATGTGTATTTACACAGAGACCACGAGCAGGGGCCACGCTTCATGGCTGCACCACACTGCACCGTTTTCAGCCATGTATCTGAAAAACCCCACTGAGGCCCATTCCCCAAACGTGCCAACAAGTCACTAAGCCCAAACTCACAAAGCGTTAATTGCCAAATCCAGAAAACGATTGTTGAGAAAAGAAGGATACTGTCTTCTTTGCTCTTCTCTGGTGTGCTGTCCATCCCGGGTAAGGCAGCAGCCACGCGACGGAATAGCTGAAAGGTAGCAACAGGTGAACTGAAAGCTTGTCAGAAAGAAATCCGTGTCAAAAAGTAAAAACACAAAACCCACTCCAACACTGCTCTATGGCAGGTCTGAGCATTTTACAGATTTGTTATGTGGGTATTTTAGTAAGCAAAGCAACAATCAAATGCCACAAGACTTTTTTCCACAAACAATTTAACAAGCTTGCTTAAGGAAATGAAGCTACTGAATGCCTACCAAACAGGTGGCTTGCTTTTATCTGCTTCTACTTGAGCTGAACGTGGAGTTCTTTCTCATCAGAAATTGTTCATCTAGAGATGTATAAAAACAAATCCCCCCTGCATACAGGTAAGCACGTTAGAGGCTGCAATTTACTATTTCCAGCCTCAACTGCTTTTACACACAGTTTACAGCTACATTACAGAGTTTGGCTCGGGACCTCTAACAAGCCTTTAGTTTGTTCAGAGGCATGCTCCAGAAGTCTATGGAATAACCGAGGTTCTATAGCCAACCCTTTTGGTTCAGTCCTGCTGTGAAACAGCCACCTCCGAGCAGAATGGCCAGCTTGGGTGAGCTGCTTGAAGCTATTAAGGATGTACAAGAGCTGGGAAGGACTAGCATATGCTCATAAAGACAGAGAATGGTTTTGCATAATTTTAAACCAGTGCTTAGAGCTCCTCCTGCTGCCATTAATGAAGCAGCAAACAACGCAGACACTGCTGGACACTGAGGTGAAAGATGCTGTGTAAAAGCTTCTCATTTAAAGAACTAAAGGCATCATCAGATGACAATGATTTTTCTTCACAGTAGCTTGACAGAGCTCTCATCCACACTTTCAAAACATATTACTTGGAAAAATAAATAAATGAATAAAAAAATCAAGGCACTGAGCACCAAAACAGCCAGAGAAACAAAAATCATCCCCTAATCCTATCACCAGGCTCTTCCAGCCAGCTGGTGTGCAGCAAACTTAAGCAGGTATCCCAGCTGGCAGTTTCCCAACACTAATCATGCTTATGCTGTCTGCAGACCCTTTACCTTAGCTGTAAGGTAGCTGAACACTGGGGCAGGTTGCCTGAAGAGATGGAGTCTCTATTCTTTGGCAAGTTCAAAATCCAACTGGAGTCAGATCTGGGCAGCCTGCTTTAGCTGACTATGATTTGAGCAGGAGGGCTGGACCACATCTCCAGAGATCCCTTCCAACCTCAATCATTCTGCGATTTTTTTTTTTCTTGTGGCTTCTCAACAGAACCAGAAACTTCCACTTTAAGCATCAGTGTATGCTACTGTCTTGACTGGCGTCAAAACTGATTTTAGAAAACAGTGCATTAATGGTTAACCACAGCAGAGGGAATGGACAAAATGGTGTTTGACAGGCTGCACTAAGCACTGCCATTTCCATTCCTCAGCACATTTTATTTTTAGATCCTCTTATCTTTCAAGGTAAGTTAAGTTTCCTTAGCTTTAACAGGGATTCACTGATTTGACACGAAGGGAGCTTTCACCAGATAAAGCAGCAGCAGTGACCACTGGGCAAGGAGCATTTCAGAGGCTGACAGTAAATACAAGCAAGTATCTGACAGAACACGAACCCTAAGCAGAAGCTTAATCCTCCCACAGAGCAAAAGGAAAGTACAAATATCCTGCCTTGAGAACAGAAGATCGATCTACCTGTTTCACATTGTATCCAGTCTTTGCACTGGTCTCAATAAACATCACATTCAGCTCTTTGGCTCTCTGTTCCCCTTCTTCTGTAGTGATTTGCCTGGACGAAGGTGCAAACAGAAGCAGAAAGACAGAAAGGAAAAACAGACAAGAGGAATTAGAGATATCTGTGAGTGAGACACTCGTCAGTGAAAGGCCCATTCACTGCCCATTACCAGAGTGCAGAGTCCAGAAATGGAGACCTCGGAACCTCTGGGTATTTAAGACCCCTGAGTTCTCCAGCTAAGGAGGAGACAACGTCAGGTAAGTTATTCAGAGAACACCTGGACTTAAGACCATTACTAAAGGATGATCAGCACAGGATGAAGTTTTATGCAATACATTGGAGTCTCATTCACAGCACTCTCAAGGGAAGGAAGAATCCCCATTAGCTGCACCTGCTGCAAAAAGCCATTTCCCAAAAGCCAACAGAAGGGAACTCCATAAGATTACAGAAAGAAATCAGAAAGGCTCCAGCAGCAGCTACAGCTTGTGTGCAAGCACCTGCAAATGCATCTCTGACCAATGCCCTGTACATACCTGTTTCACATTATATCCTGCTTTAGCACTGGTTTCAATATACATCATATTCAGCTCTCGGGCTTTTCTCTCACCCTCCTCTATAGAAACCTGTCTACAGCAATGAGAACAAATCACAGAAAAGAAAAACCAAAACAAAGAAAAATAGTCCAAAACTGATAAAAAGAAAACTGCAGAAAAACAGCCACCAACTGAAGCAACATTAACAGGAAAGAAAAATTAACAGGCTGCAGCAAATAAAACCACTGCTATCCTGAGTTCAGCTTTTTGGCACCAGAACTCAACCCGAATCATCACTTGGTTTTACCACAGGGGGAATGGGTTCCAATATGCTGTATACTACCTAAAACAAAAAAATAACGTCATAAGGTTCAGATTGACACTGGTTTTTTTTTCCAGCATTAAGAGGCCCAGCATTTCAGCTTGCCACAAAGCTGCTTTTATTGTACAGTTCTGGTCAAGACAATTGGGCTTCTTTTACTGATATCAGGATTTACATGAAGTTGCAAATTCATGCCTAGGCCAGGACTGCTGACACTTAATTAAACTTCTGATTTTCAGTGCTACATCAACTCCGACCACAGCTATATTTCAAACAAGTCTCCGGTTTTTATATTTGTATGGCAGAGATGAAACAGCTGTTCTGCACATACTCTTCTGTACCAGCAGAAAATAATACAAGGCAGGAATTATCCCACTGGGCTTTACAGTTCTACAGAAAATGGAAGTTGATACAAATTAGCCTCAAATCTGAACTCCAGATTATTCAGTTAGAGAGCTGCAGGTATTTCCAGCTCCTGGGAGGGCATAAGTGATAGCAGCTGGTCAGCATACAGAGCTGCTGAATGAAGTACAACCCATCAGATTTCGTTCAGATGCTTTTAGGAGTTGAAATCAGAGGCCAGACCACTCTGAGTTGTTGCTACTTGGATTTCTTAATCTAAGTCAGTTCTATATATCAATCACACTTCTGAAGCTCTGGGGCACCAAGTTTCCCCAACATTTCTGAAGTGTAAGGCATAGATTACTTGAACTGGCCTCCAACGGAGCTGGGAAAAGTAAAACAATTGATAAGAAGGTGTGAAGGGCAGAGGAAACATTTCCACAAGTATCATCAGTACAGAAGCCCACGCAGCACTCAGGAAAACCTTAACTATCTTTTCCCCCCACTGACTCAAAACACACAGCAGTTTTAGTACTATGCTTCTCCTGCTAGGCACAGCAAACTAAAAACTAATAGCATGACTTGCACAGAGACAAAGGGCAAAAAGCATCCTTGTACAGCCAGGGATGCTGGCTCTTGTCTCACATGAGCATTTGTACAACACCAAAAATGTAAGGGGAAGGAAAAAAAAAAAGCATCACAATATTTCCCATAGCAATGTTTACATTCAGGAGTGAGTAAAGCAAAGTTTATAATTTAAAACATGGCAACATCCAACAATGGAACGGTCAGACTGCTGTTAGGTACATCATACCGAGAAGAAAAGTAAACAAACAGGAACTCAGATAATAGTGCAGGATTTCTTTTCTGAGAAAACAGCTTCTGAAGATGTTATATTTTGATTGGAAGCGTCTCATGAACAGCCAGGTTTCAGTTCCATAAGACTCTGTTTTACTGTGAGATCCAGGCATTGCCCAGCTCTGTTTTTTTCTGAGATTCTTTTACACCAAATAAAAATTCCTCATAACTTCAAGGTCTCGAGGTTCTCTCTTTGAAACACAAGAACACATCTTAGAGTACCCATATACATGCATGTGTTAGTTTAGAGGACTGGCATTGTCAGGAGCTGCTTACCCCGTTTTCTTTTTGTCAACTAATAGTGAAGTTGACCACTGAAATGAACAATTTTTCCTTATCTATGCTATTTCTAATGCATTCATAAAGGAAAATGTCTGAAAACATTAAACGTGTTTTCTTAATTCAACAATAAAGAGATGAATTTGAAATAGAAATGCAGAACGTGGTCCTCTGGAAAGCTATTATGGTGGTTGTTAGTTGAAGCAGCATCACAGAATTAAGAACTGTAAGGGCAAACATTTTACAACATGTCCTAAGATGTGAAATCCACGGGACTTTAAGAGTCTAAGTCAGCCAGTTCCCTGCTTTTCCTGGTCAGGGCAGCAAGGCCACCAGCTTCCCTCTATTACCTCTTGTCTGCCAGATCAGTTTTGTTCCCCACCAACATGATGATGACATCACTTCCCCTCTCTGTCCGAACATCATCAATCCACTTGGAGGTCTGCTGGAAGGAATTCAAGTCTGTAAGGAAGAAGCAAATGGGAATGCTAAGGATAAAACTACTTTTAAGCAAGAAAGAAAACATACGAATCTGGGTATGCCTGTATCCAGACGCTCTCCAAGTCTCCCCACATCACACACAAATGACCCACAAACCGTTTTCTGCCTGAACAGAAAAACCAGCAGGGGTGGGGGGGGGAACATTTCTACCGTTAATCATCTTTACGCAGAACTTGTGGAAGCAGTTCTGCTCACATGCAGTATTTCAAATAATGAGACACCGAAGCATCACTCACTTGTAATGTCATAGACTACCACAGCAATAGTGGAGTCGCGGATGTAGCTGGGAATGAGGCTGCGGAACCGCTCCTGGCCTGCTGTGTCCCAGAGCTGCAGCCGAACCTGCTGGTACCAGGCCAGGGAGAGCAGAGAGAACGCAGGAGAGAAAAGAAAGGAGGAAACTGTCCTTTAGAGAAAAGGCCATTTCTAGAACCGACTATATGCAGCTCAGTCTCAGAAGCTGGTGCTGACCTCGTAATCCAGCTCCAAACACCCACACACCACAGAATTTGGCTTTTCAGATTTTGATTGCAAATGATGTGCTTTCATTTCCTTTGCTTGCCTAGAGATTCTCCTACTCCCATGGCCACCACATCCCAAAGAGCTCCAGGTTACAGCTGCCACCTCCAGCCACTGCTGCTAAAGGCAGCAGGTACATCACAGAGCTACCTTCCTAGTCTACCCAGGGTTATTTATGCAAGATCTCCGCGGTGCTCCTGGCCCACCACGACCCAATTAAAACTCTTGGGGCATTTACCACACGGTAGACACATAACTACCTCAAGTCTGACACCAAGTAGTGCAACAGCATCCATTCTCCCAGCATTATGCAGCCAGAAGATGGTAATGGAGATTTTCATGCAATATCAGGGCAACTGATAACTTAAGTTCCAGCAGAAGAAAAAGCAAATGCTACAATGCAGGCTGCATGTGCAAAAAGGGCACTGGGCTCTCCCCTTATAATAAACACAACAGTCAGAACCAAGTACCAAAAGCTATAAGATACAGTTTGATCTCCAGAACCACAGTGATTTCCAAACACAAACCAAGTTATTATACGACAGCACTAGCATCTGGTCTTACTACCATCCTTTTCCCCTCTTAGTATGTATGAACATGTGGTGCACGCAGTCGTAACCACCACTATGCCCATGTGATGCTGGGACCTGCCTGTTTGAAGCAGCAACAGCCAAAAAATGCCTGACTATCACAAGGAATGCTAAACAAAAGCTTTTAACAATTGGCAGTGATACCATCTCCTCCTAAGTTATCACCCCACACAGCTTGCTGTACAAGCAGTGCCAGGCTGCCAGAAAATGAGCACACTGCATCCTCAGCAGCCACGAGTTCCATAGCAGGCAGATACTGGATCCCAGCTGAGTTACAGGAATTGGTAAGGTGTGCTCACAAACCACGTGTGCAGTGATGAAGGCTAGTGGCTCCTTATGGACAGAATGCTGCTGGGCAAGGAGCAGGCAGGAGATAGGCTACAAGGGAGAAAACAGTTTCTGAAGGTCTGATGGTTGATTTATTTATAAGAAAAATTTAAATAGATGCATGTGTCTGCAAAATGTCTTGATACAACAGATTAAACAAGACATATCTATATCAGAATATCCACGTGGTTGCCCAAGGACTTCAGGAAGATTAGGGCTTATAGTTGAAGCACTCTCCTTCTTCTAAAGGCAGCTGTTGTTACAGTAACAAAAAAATCAGGGCTCCTCACTGCCCCTGGAAACTCAGGGTGATGAACTCCAAACGCTTGGACAATATCACGCCACTGCTGGCAGATCAGACTGATAGCAATGACTGCTTCAGGCTCTGGGCTCTGAACTTCACAATGAGTTCCTTATAGAGTGTCCAGAACATTACTGCTACACCAGCTTTTTTCACCCACAAAATTTACCAAGGTGGTGATTTAAATGCTCTAGACTGCAGATTCACAATCAAAAAAGCACTAAAGGTGACTAGCTGGCCCTGCTAATCTTGCTGAAAAGGAAAAACTAGTGGAGCCAGCAGTTCTTCCTGTACTTGTTAAGAGCATCCTGGCAGGTACTCGTGGGACTGTCCCTATTTCACACAACTGTGATCAGCATTAACTTAGAGAAGGCTGAGGTTCTCAAATACAGTTGCTACTAAAGACAGTGCAAATGCACAGCTCTTCAGACTGGAAACTATTTCTGTAATCCCCTCAGTCACCATGATCATGCCCACAAGAGTACATAAGCTATTCCTTCACTATCATGAGAAAACTAAAAGCTTCTTAGTTGCTAAGAACAGAACAAAGAGCAGTAACAGGAAAAAAATGATGTTATCTGAAAAGATCAGACCATTACTGAGGCATGATGAGATCAGTTATCATTTAATTATTTCTGACACGTCTGGAAGTTGTTAATAACAACCTAGACTGTGGCAAATTGTTCCACCTGCCTGGATAAACAGCCTCCTAAACCTGTCGCAACAGCTGGGAGGAAAAGATGCCAGCCTATGCAGCCTGAAACTCTGCTCTGTAAATCCATTCCCATGTGTCATCACGTGCACATCTCAGCACCCCTCAAGCCCCAAAAGATCAGCTTTACAATATTTTGCACCAAATCAGAAATCCTCCCTAAATACTTAAGCTACAGAATTGAAACACTGTCATTATTTTTTGCTACCTCATGTTCTGAGGGCAGTTTGTTATCATCTGTTAAGCACTTCCATTTTCCAAAGTGAAACAAACTCCTGATCCAGAAAGACTCACAATAAGCTGCAGTCTGTGACAGAAGGAAGGCAAGCCAAAGGAGTGGTGTTTTATTTGTTTAAATCTGTGGTACTTTCTTTACTTCAGCTTAATTCAGGGGTATGAATCCTGTCTAGCTGATACTGTAGCTCACTTAGCTGAAAAAGCCAGATCAAGTGGAAATGGTAACAGAGTTATCATGAAATAATTATTTTCATCTACTAAAATGCTTGTGCCAAGAGTTATAGACAGTTTCCATATAAACTCGTTTATTCTTTAGAAACTGTGGCGAGAGGAATTCCTTCTCCAAAGCTCTCTGGTGACTCACATGAATTGTCACTTCTGCTCTTCAATGAAATGGGAGTCCTGAATACTCACAAGTCACCACGTTGCTTCTATTTAAATGAGTGTTTTACCTAGTCTGGCAGTAATTCACTGGTTTGGCCTCTGAAATTGTCACCTCTGTTACCTCTCCAGTTATCCAGAGTGGAGAAAACATATGGAGATTTGAAAAATGAAACAAAAAACAACAAAACAGGAAGAAAGCACGAAAACAACAGCAAAAACAACAACAAACCCACAAAAAAAAAAAAACAGAAAAGCTAAGAAGTTTCCTAGAGGCTACCAGCCACCTTTTATTCCATGAAGTCACACACAATCATAACCCCTATTTACCCACCTGCCAGGGCAGTTTTCTGTATCATTTCCACAATTTGATTTCTGAGCAGACAAGACTTAAATGACTGCCCAGTTTAGGTGTCACGAGATGGAGTTTACGTTGGTTTGGGGTTAGATGCTCACCTATTTCCCCCTCAGCCCACAAAACACCTGCATTCTGGGGCTGATGTTCTATCTTAACTGTGGGAGTACAAGAAAATCTGTTCAGAGCAGAAGCTGTGGAGCAAGATAAACAGCATGAGAACCAAGGACACCTCTAGAAGAAGAAAGATGATCTCACAGCTCCGACTGGATAAGCGCCTGTGTGAACGGCTGAAGAGTGTTTTGTAGAACGCTCTGCTGAATGTAAAGGCGGACGGGAAAGTTGTAGGGGTGGATGGGAAAGCTAGAGAAAGAAAACTTGTGAAGGTATATAAGTGATGTGAGAATTGTAATAAACGACTGGGACCATTCACATCTGAGTCCGTGCATCAGACGCTGCACTCAGCTACTTTCAGAAACCACCACTGCCTCCAAAGCATAAAGGGCACACGTTACAAGCAAGGCCTCTGCAGACACTCAGGCTCAATACCTACTTGTAATGTCAAAGACAATGACAGCCACAGCAGAGTCACGGATGTAGCTGGGAATGAGGCTGCGGAACCTCTCCTGGCCGGCTGTGTCCCACAGCTGCAGCCTGATCTGGGAAACGGAAAAGTGCAGGGAAGAGGGAAAGGAAAGGGCAGGAAAATGGAAAACAAAACCAAAACTCAAGTGAAATAAAAAGAAAAACTGCAAGGTTAAAAAAATGCAACAAAAGGAAAGTTAAAATGGAACAGAAGCGTGAAAAGAGCCAGTGATACCTCTAACTGTAACCTGACACAGCAGAGAAACTTCTCTCCCTCCACACCACCATCAGGAACCTGTACACAAGCACACTCTCCCACTTCCTAAATATCCCTACAATACCTTCCAAACCTGTCAGCTAAGGAGGGAAACATGCATACATACCTCAGTGCATTCTGCCAGATGGGGACTCCAGGTACACAAGTCCTACAGACTGCAGCCTACAGCTAGCTAGATGTGGTCACTCCAAATCCTAAGGAGTGCATCATGCAGACACAGTTTTGATTAATCCACTGGAAATTCTGGTGTGAAGTGCTTAGGAACAGTAGTGGGGTACAATCCACTACAAACAGGACATATTATTTGGCATAAAGACGTGTGTCAAAGCTGCAGTTGGAGGCTTTATGTTCTTCATTTCAAGTACAGCAAAGCCTATAGCAAAATACAGGATGAGCCATATCTGAGAAACAATTTCACTGTCTAGCCTGGTGTGCTAGTATTTCTCCCTCCTGACTTTCACTCAGCACCCCTCATTATTTTAACAGGATAAACAATTCAGAAAGCTAACAGTATACCAGCCATTTTTCTGGATAGCAGGCCAGGAGGTGCATGGCATCGTGACCTACACAGCCATAAGGAACAAAGACTACACTTGAGAACTACAGACAGCTGCAAACAAGACACAGGCATTCCACCTTGACTTAACAGGTGTCAAGCTGCATTCTCAATATCTGCTAACAACACTGAAGAACATTCTCCAAGTAGTTCTCCCAAAGATTCAGTAAGGTCTTTTCTAACAATCAGTCGCTGGTAAGATGGCAGGGAAGCACTCAGCAGAATCTCATCACACACAGAGATGAGCCTTCTTCAAAAGCAACAGACCCAAAACCATACAAAAGGCTTCCACTGCAGCACTGACCCCCTCCCTCCTGCCAGCAGCTTTGTACTTCTTGGCCAGTAATAAAATGAGCAAAAAAGGCAATTACTAGCAAAACACGAACAAATGGACAGTTGCTGAAAGACAGGAGAGAGATACGAGGGATCTCTTGATGCAAAAAAGAGTCTCATGCAAGCTAAATTCAAAAATGCTCTATTAACAGAAAGTCAGCATTGTGTTACAAATAGAACCTTTCTGCAAAAGGGAACTGTGCCACTATTGTTAATCATGAATGACTTCAAAACTTGGAATTGCTACCTGGGGTCTGTCCACATCCATTCACACTGACAATCCCTACAGACAGGGCTGCAAATTCTGGGAGCAAACCACGCCTATCAAGCAGAGCAGACAGCCATTCCCCCAGGACATGAACATTAGCTTGCTCCAATTTTGCATGAAAGGATTAGGCTTAGTGCTAGAGGTGTTACAGACTAGTGGGTACCAGAAAGAGTATGGGTCAGTGACTTCATTCAACAAAGGCTGTCCCTCTGAAGGCTGCTGCAGGATTCCAGCAGCCACTGGAGGACTGGCCAGGCAAACAGCACACACAGCAGCTGCTGCTGCCATGAGCACAGTTGCCACACTACCACACAGACGCCTCACTTACCGTGCGATCTTCAAGATACATTGTTTTCGACAGGAAATCAATTCCAATGGTTGCCTGAAAAGAAGAAAAGCATTAGTAACTGCCTCCCAGTATCTGCAAATCAAATCTTTCCACACAATCTCCGAAAAACGTTCACTAGCTTGTAATTTAGCACTGTTATAGTCATTTGCCTTCAAAAAAGCTGATAAAAACAAGGCAATCTGGGTATCTCCCCTATCTTTACTTCACACTATTCTTCCAACACTTCTCAACTCACAAGATCCTCCAAATTCTAATTTTACCTCCTTGACATTCATGCATCTCAGCACAGATCGTATCTGTCCTGTCTCCCTCTGCTTTACAGCAATTCATTCTGGTAACATTTCTCTTATTAGAAATAACCAGAAGGTAGAGCAAATAAATTGTGAGCAACTGTGCTGAAACCTAAAAAGTAACGTTGATTCATGGCTATCCAACAACAGAGAATGCTCCTCCTTTTCAAGGACAACCAGAAGCTTTATTTCCCAAACAGTTCTTTCCATCAACCTCCTTCCATTCACATTTCCATTGCTGCACAGACATTCCAGTACAGAAAACCCAAAGTAACTTACTAAGTTAGAGGTGTTAGACACTTGCAGGCATTTAAATCAAGCAGGTATCCTTGCCATCACAACGCCAGGAAACAAGTTATTGATTACTGAACAGATTTCAATACAATCTCCAGACTGAAACACAGGCAGCATCGTGTGTTCTGGAAGAATCCATTAGAACACAAACCAGCTGATATTGGATCAAGCCACAACTGTCAATTTCTGCAGTCAGTACCTTCTTTCTAGGAGCCCTGTTTTCTGCAGCCAGGGCAGCTTACAACAAGATAAACCCCCCAGAGCACCTAACAAGAGTTAGGAATAAAAGAAAAGCACATAAAGCAGAAGCAGATCCAGTTTCAGTAAATGACTCGTCCTCGAGAAAACCATCTTCTCTGTTACCTTCCAGTTTGAAATTACTCCAACTGAAACCAATAACTCTTTCTGGGCTGCATTAAAAGAGGCCACCACAGTCTCTTTTTCCTTAGAGATTTTCAGTATTCCTTTGAAATACCACTAAGTCATTTTGCTAACTCTTCCCGAGATCTCTGCGCCTCCTACGCATCCTGAGCTTTTCAGTCTGAAGCCTCTCCATCCCTACCCTACTCTCTCCTTGCCAAAATTTCCCTGACTTTTTCTATCTATAGCCTTTCAGCTAAAAAACAAAAAATACATTTAAAAATTAAACAGAGAGAGACATAGAGAGAAAAATATACCACGTTGACTTCTTGTGGGTACATCCATGTAGCCTGGACTCAACTACTCCTATTTTAACAGCAAGTTTATAGAGATACCAGAGATCAAGAACTATCAGAAGCACATGTGTACCTTATTCCCTATTTCCTGATGCTCCATATTGACCTTCACCGTTATCTTTTTTGTTCACTGATCCCATAAACCAATGCTTCTTTTTGTTTTCCTCAAAGCTCTCCAATACCCAAACAGGATCTAAACCTCACAGCTCTTCTGTACGCTGCACAGCCTGACAGCACACTGGGACTTAATCCCAGTCTGATCTACATTTCAAATCGCACTACAATCTCGTGTATGATACTCAGTTGATATCCCGTGGAGATGTGCACAACAGGAATGCATCTCAGTAGTGGAAAGTAGATGTGTTCATAGAGGAGTGTCTACCACATACCTGGTAAGTATTGTCGAAACTGTCATACATAAACCTGGTGATCAGAGAGGTCTTCCCAACTATAAAAGAAGAGGCAAAATTACTTTCAAAGAGCAGTGGAAGAACCTGCTGTTCAGGATTGACACGCTGGTACCGCTGATCACCAGAATGACGTTGCCAACATAAGGCTACTTCCCAGCTACTCCCACCTGGGAAACAACCAGCTGAGGAATTCATTCATAAGATAATAGGTGAGCACTAAGTCAAATGAATCCAAGAAAAAAATTAATCACGATGGAAACCTGACCCTCAATTTAGGTACATTATGATGAGAACAGCACAGAGCTGCCTGTTTGCTTTGAGCAAGTGGTAAATCTGCTTTGTTATTCATATTTGGGCACTTATGTAATCACCAAGACTCCCAGATCCAAAAAAAGATCCAGCATCAAAAGCTGACACAGTGATGCCTTGGACATTAATTAGCTGCCACTAGCTCCATAGAACAGCAGCATTTAATATTGAGATCATTTGTCCATAAAGTGATTTTAGATATAAGGCAAACTTTTTGAAAGGGTAGATAACAGCAGGGCAAGGGGAAATGGTTTTAAGTTGAAGGAGGGAAGACTTAGGTTGGATGTCAGGGGGAAATTCTTTACAGAGAGTGGTGAGGTGCTGGAACAGCTGCCCAGAGAGGCTGTGGATCCCCGTCCATCCCTGGAGGTGTTCAAGGCCAGGTTGGATGGGGCCCTGGGCAGCCTGGGCTGCTATGAAATGTGGAGGTTGGTGGCCCTGCGTGTGGCAGAGGGGTTGGAGCTTCGTGATCCTTGAGGTCCCTTCCATCCCTGGCCATTCTGTGATTCTGTGAACTTTGATGGCTTGCTTAAAAAATGCACATATTCAAATGTCACCAAGAGACAAAGTGCAGAACTGATGAGAATGGGAACCAAAGATCCCCAATTCTCTCGGGAAGCTGCAAAAAACACAGATAGAAGGGAGGAAAGAAAAGGAACAAACAGCTGCAGAAAGCAGCGAAATGGTGAGTGCCAGCAACGGGCAAGGCAAGCACCTGTCAGCAGCAACATGGATCCCGCCTCGCTGAGGCAGCTCAACCTGAAAACTTCCAGAAATTCCTGTAAGACGCAGTCCTGCGGTCGAGGAGACGATAAATACGGGAGAGCGACACAGACAGAACACCCCGATTTCAAGAAAATGACGCAATTCATCCACGCACCGTGAGGGCAGGGGCACGGAACAGAGCCGGCGTCCGGTTGAAAGGAAACCGACGGCAGTGCGGGATGCGGGAGGCAGCCGCCGCCTCCGGGGCACAGCGCAGCCGCGGGCGGTGAGGCGATGCCGAGCCCCGCCACCCCACCGCCCGCCGCCCCCCGGCTTCCCCCCCCGCTCCGGCCGCCGCCCCGCCGGCCCCGCCCCGCCTAACGGCACCTCAGCACCGGGCCCAACCCCCGCTCCGCTCACCGCTCTGCTCGCCCAGGAAGACGAGCTTGAACTTCCGCAGCGGGTTGCCGAACTCGCCGCCGCTGCCTGGGGCGGACATGGCGGCGCGGAGAGGCCGAGCCGGAGCCGTGACTGAGGAGAAGAAGAGGCCTCCGAGCACACACCGGCACCGCCGCCCCGCCCGCCGCGCCGCGCGTCACTTCCGCCGCCGCGATGGCGTCACTTCCGCCGCCGCCGCTATGGCGTCACCGGCGCGGCACAACGCCCCCTGTCGGCGGCCTCTAGCCCACCCCCACTTAGCCGTCCTACAAAGCGGCTCCGTTTCTCGTTTCGTGTCGGTTTATTTATAAACACACCGAAAACGTCGCGTCATTCAGGCCGGTGACGAACGACACGGCGCCCGGGGCCGCTGCTGGGCCGTGCGAGCGCCGGAGCTCCGCGCTCAGTGTGGGCGGTGGGACAGCCCGATAGCAGCGCCGGGGCAGGGGGGCAGAGCGGGGCAGAGCGGGGCAGAGCGGGGCAGAGCGGGGCAGAGCGGGGCAGAGCGGGGCAGAGCGGGGCAGAGCGGGGCAGAGCGGGGCAGAGCGGGGCAGAGCGGCTACGGGGCACGCGGGGCTGAGGGCGGGCAGGGCTGCGGGGTGCTATGGGGGTACAGCCCCCCGTGCCTCCGTCTGCAGGCAGCTCAGCTCTCCTCCTTCTCGCCTTCCTCCTTCTCGTCTTCATCGTCTTTTTCTCCCTTGAGCTTCTGGCGAGCGAACTCCTCGATGACGATGTCCTCCTCGCTGCAAGGAGCGCGGTGCGGTTGGAGCGATTGAATCCCACCCCAAATCCGGCTCCCCCTGCAGCCACTCTGCGGGCGTGCAGCCCGAACTGGGATGGCTCGGGAGCTGGGGAGCCGGGGGAAGGCAACAGCTTTGGGGGGTTTAATTCAAGGCAGTGTTTTACAGTGTCAAGGGGAAAACGGAGGGGAAGGGAGCTAAAGTGGTGACAAAGGGATTCGTTACCTCCTTGCAAAAGGCAAGCGGATGACGGCAAGGGAGAGCCGCAGAAGGAAGAGATGGAAATGAAGAGTCAGCGAAAGCAATTCCAAGAGCGTGTGAATATGAAATGACCCGGGGAAATCTACGGGGTGTGATGGTGGGGGCAAACCAAGAGCTTTTCATCTCTGTAAGCCTGTGTGTCCTTGCTGAGCTGAGGCAGTGCTGGTCTGCAGCATGAGAGCCACACAGCTGCAGAGTGAGTTTCCAGGCCCCACACCCCGTGTTTGTGCCCCAGTGCAGGGTGTTACCAAACAGAACCGGACTCTGGGAGCTGTGAGAGCTGTGGGGCTGGCTGGTAGCCATGGCTGCCATGAATAGGCCTACAACCCCTATCCTGTCGCCTGTGCCATTGTAGGGGATGCCGTGCTGCCTGCTGTGACACGTGCACAAGGCTTGCTGGTGTGGATGTTATAATTTAAGAACACCTCCAACACCCAAAATGGAATGGAGCAGCTCACTGTCTGTGATGGGTTTATGTGATTTGCGTGTTGGAGGAAACGCAGTCTGAGGTGTAAGTAAACTTACCTTGGTTTATCTGTGTAGTCCATTTGTAAGCACAGCGTGGGAAGGCAGGGATTGAAATAGAGATGTTTATAGTTAATGCAGAAATGACATTCAATCAACATCTCCATGCAGAGGTGCTTTTCTGGACAGGCAGCCATGGGTGGGTGGCAGCAGGGAGCAGAGCTGCTCCTCTAGCACGCTGTCTGGTCCTGAGCAGCACGTGGCTGATGAGTCACATGTGCCTCATTTTCTGGGGCACTCCATCCAGCCGTTGGGACTTTCCAGAGCCATCAGTCCTATCAGTTCCCCCCTGAACAGGAACTACATTTTCTTCCCTGGTGTTTCTGCAGCATGTCAGGTGCTACTCACCATCCACAGGCTTCGGGTGCATCAGGATGACAGGCAGCTCAACACCGACATCACTGGAAGCAGAAGCACTTCCTTCAGTGAACCCACCCAGTGCTGCACAGTGCTGGCCCTGGTTCTGCACTGTGCTGGCGGTGAGCACTGTGGGCAGTTCTCTCCTTACCTGGAAGTGAGATCCCCCAGGATGCTGTGGCCATGGAGAGAAAGGAAAGAAATCAGCAAAGGAAGAAGAGAAGGGTGTCAGTTTTTTGCTTTGAAATAAAATGCTTTATAATAAGTGAAGGGCGGTAGTGATGGAGACAAAAGGGATGATGTGGACCCCAGCTGCCTCCACAGTCCTCGGAAATGGGCAGGGAGAAAGGAGCCCACAGCATGAGCTCCTTCTCATTGCATCCACCCCCTTGTCACCAGCCCAGTGGAACAAGACCCCACGGCACGACCCAAGAGGGTATCCCTGCCACCATGCCCACAGAGCTCACCCTCCTCGGGACACAACCAGGTTGACCTTCACTTTATAGGACACCAGGATCCCCAGCACCTCCTTGTCCATGCCAGGTCTCAGGCTAGGAGAGAGGCAGAGCAGAGCTGTGACATGCAGCCAACCTCATGACCCCCACAGCAATTGTACCGATGTGGGGTGCACTAGGCTGTAGTGCAAAGCAGTGTGGCAGACAGAGAGAAGGGAAGGATGATCAGTGGCTGAGATCACAGCTTCTGGAGGCCACTTGAGGTGCCTGAGCCGAGATTTGCTCTGATGCAGAGGCTCTTACATGGTGGTGGAGGCCAGGTTGGTGTCCTCGTGCTTGAGCTTGCCGTCAAGAGCCAGGCCTCGCTTCTCCCGGTTGGCTGAGAGCGTGGGGGTGACAGAGTACGTTTTGGAGAAGGTGGAATTGGCTGCCACAGTCTCACTAGAAGGGTCGGGAGAGGAGAGCTCAAAGCCAGCACCCAGCACCCCCTGATCGGTGCTCAGCACCGTGCCAGTGTGACGTCCTTCCCGCCCCATCCTCCCCTCCCGTGCAGCTGCCTGGGCTCATTTCCTCCTTTTGTTCCTTCCCACAACCACTTCTTTTTTTTCTGCCTTCCCACCTTTGCTCTGACACTCCTCTTTCTCAGGAGCACAGAGACCTCGTTAGGCTGCGGCTGGGCTCAAGATGCAAAACGGGGAGAGGAAGCAGCCTGGGAGCAGCTGTGCACCTTTCCCCAGGGACGTCCCCAGGCTCAAGCTGGGCTCTCAGCGTCTGCAGCCTTCCCTCTCCTCCACCTCCTCACGTCTGCACTTCTAACCTTGATCTTGCTCAGTGTAAAACCATCATCACCACCAGCTTCTCTTTCTCTCCCTCCCTCCGCTCTGTTTGCCAGCTCCTTTTTACTCACTTGATCTCCTCCATGCACACAGTCTTTGAATATTTGTCCAGTGAATAGAGAACCACATCTGTGATCTGATCAACTGGAGGCAGACAGGAGGGAGCAGCATTGGCATGGCGGCAGAGACCCAGGCCCACATTCCCCATCTCCAACCCAGCACAGTGGTTCTGGGACAACTCCTCACCTGCAATCTTAATTTTTTTCACGATCTTGTTGGTAGTGTTGTTGATATTGACAGTCACGTTGATGGGTTCTCCATGGTAGTAGATCTGCAGTCAGAAGAAGCTCAATCACGTGGCCAGCAAGTGGGGTTGGGGCCAAAGAAGTCCTGGTCCCCATCCCTGGGAACACACATGGTAGCAGGAGCTGGGAACAGCCCCCCACTGACCTCCTTTTCCAGGGTGGCCTCGAGGTGCAGGGGCTTGTCAGACATCATGAACTGCCGAGTGGTCTCTGACTTGGGCCCTGGGCCTGTCTTCAAAGGTGCAAACTGGATCTTGCGGATGACGAGGCGCACTGAGTTCCTGCAGGGCGAGAAGCTGTCACCCCTTGGCCTCCCTAGGCACGCATGGCCTGTCTATGGGGGCATCTCAGTTCCTCCATTCAAACAGTGCAGTCTACAGGCTGCTCTGAGGACGGGGTGGACACAGGCATAGGCACCATCACCCTTCCTTTAGGCAAAGTCCCCAACCCAAGCAAGACACAAGCAGGCATTGCAGCCTTGTCTCAGCTCCGGAGGTGATCACCCCCAAAATGGTGCAGTTTTCAGTTTCAGGGCAGTGGAAAAGGATGAGGGTTCCCCTCAAATACCGCTTGTGAATCTTCTCCTCCAGGTTTTCAGCACAAAACCCTTTGACCTCGAAGTCCACGCCGCAGGCCTGGGAGGACATGTTGGGTTACAAAGAGGCTCTGAGCTGCACAAGGTTCAGATTTGTACCCCTCCTTCCCCCACCACGTCCCTGCAAATCCCAGCCCTGCTTCCAGCTGTCCATCCCTTCCAGCCTCTTCCCCATGAGAGAGAAACAACCTGGGGGACAGCCTGGGACAGCATCTGACCTTTCCCACATCATCTGGTCCCGGCTGGAGGGTGACCGAGCAGGGCAAGTTGGTTGCAATCTGGGCAGAACAGAGACAGAGAGCAGACAGAGAGCGTGCCCGAGGATGATCCCCATAGAGAAGCGTGGTTGGGAAGCACCAAGCAACCCTTACCTCAAAGGTGAAGGGGTAGGCGTTCTCACCGAGCTTCTTCAGCAGCTTCTCCTGCAGAGGGGTGAGGGTTTTGGGCACCTGCTCAGGCACCGGTGGGAAGATCTGCGTGGTCAGGACGTAGAGGTCCTTCCTGAAGGTCAGCCCAATGACATCCAGGTCATCTCGGCCGTAGCGAAAGGCGCATGTGAGTGTCACATAGACTGGGGCCAGCGTGGGTGAGAATGGAGGGGAGCGAGGAGGGAAAGGCGCAGGGGAAAGGTTGGGAAAGGAGGAAAGAAAGACAAGCTGTGTTTATAGCTTATTGGCATTAAAAGCAGATCTCAGACGCCAAGTAAAAAGTTAATGAGATTCTTCAGATCTCTTCAAGGCATGGCTACCTACAGGGGTTGTGTCCCTGCCCTGTGTAACATGGGTTTTTGTGCCTTAATACCTTTTCTGTCCTTTAGGTACTCCGGGTCGATGAGGCAGACGCCATCTGCAAATAACGGGAGAGAAGAGGTGATGAACTGGGTGTGCTGGAGAGAGGAAGGTCCTTGTGAGAATACTCTAAAGTCCAAATGCTCAGCCAGGAGGAGGCCGGGAGAGCTGCCTCCAGGGGACCTGCCTGCATGGGGATGGTGACCCTTCCTTCAGCATCTCCACCCCCAGGGCTTACTTGCAAAGGGATTTTGCTTTATAAGTATTGCTTTAAAGATGTCTGTAGGAAAATGAGATCTTTGCTCCTCTGGAGTTGCCCTCACTCCTCCCTCCACACAGAGCAATGTTCGAGGCCACTCACTGCCCCCTGCACCCTGGGAACCCCACTCACCCACGGCGTCCACCGACTCCACGTGGTCCACAAAGTCCCTCTTCCCCAGGTAGATGGACAGCTGGAGGAGCCCATGGCAAATGGAAACAACACATCAGGTTAGTGGGTGCCGAGCTCTGTGATGCTGCAGGTGTTTGGTGTGAAGGAGCAGGCATCGCATTGTAGGAATTGTGTGTGTTTTTTAAAACACTTGTTTTGAAATGTGACCGCAGTGATGGCACCATCACAGGCATAGGGGAATCAGGAGGTTGCAAAGGGAATGGCAACCTGGGCTGCGTCACCTGTCCCCCAAACTGAGGCCCCCGCAGCCTCACCATTGGGCACCAAAAGCTCATTTGCACTGGGGACAGACCCACAGGTGCCCAATGGACTCACCTTCCCGTTGGGGCTGGTCTTCTTGAATACCCTGCAGGAAAAGCACACAACAGTGGTGAGGCTGGGGGCAGCGCTGCTCTCTCCCCAGAGAGGAGCATCCTCAGGAGCTGTGCCCAGGCAGGCAGATATGTCCCAGCCTTGGGATTCGGTGTTCTATGAGCTCACAGCACAGATCCTCAGCATGTGGCCTTACACTTACTTTGATCCTTCTGCCATTTTAAGTCAGGTGCCACACAGCCAGGAACCCTGCAGGGAGAGACGGGGGAAATGCTGGAGGTGGGAATAGGAGACCCATTGGCCATCACCAGCAATGGGAACTCAATGGTTCGTGTGCCAATGCTCTGCAGAGCCCTTGGCAACGGCCCTCCTGGGAGTTGGCACTGTGAGCAGCACGGCTGGAGGCTCAGCAGGGCTCAGGTGCTCTATTTGCATCCAGAGCTGCCATGATTCCTCAGGACCTGATGGGGTTGGGGGTACACCCCAGTGGTGGAGCTGCTGGAGACTGCAGCTGCTGGGAATTTGCTGCCATCACATACCAGGAGGAACATACTCATTGTCCTCACTCACAGGAGAGTGAGGAAACCATGGGCAGGGGAGTCCAGTGCCATTCAGAGCCCCATCCCACACTCACCGACAGCCCCAGAGTGGGCAGTGGGACAGGACTGAGCTCCCCTTGGGGGCTGCTGCTTTTTGTTTGATCAACACCAGCGTCCAGAATTAAATGGCAAATATCTCACTGATTGTTGGCTGATTTGTGGGGAGATCAGAAGGGATGAGCTCTGCTTCTTAAACTTAGGCAGCTCTGACATTATCTGGGCTTAAGGCCAGGCAAGATTTTAAGCCCCAGGCATGCGTGGGCAGAATCACCCCTTTATGTAACCAGTGATGGTGGAGAGAAGGGAAAAAGCGATAGGGAGGGAGTGGAGGGAAGATGATGAAGTTCTTCCCCATGGGAAAACAAAGCGTCAGTCCCAAACTCGGGCTCTGGAATGGCCTCAGGTGGGCTGTGGGTCTTGGACATCCTAATCCACAGGATTCCTTGGGAGCAGCAGGTTGAGGTGCTGAGGGAGCACGATTTGTGTGATGGGGAAAGGGAGAATGAAAGGGGAGAGAGAAGAGCTGAAGCCTTCCTTTGTGTGCCAGAGCTCCGAAAATGGGCACTGGGATTCCTGGCTTGGCCAAGTCCTCCTGCACTAAGGATGCCTACATCCATACTGAAACCCACCCAGCTGCAGGCTGCCCTCCTTCCAGCCACCACTCTGCCATTGACATCCCTGCCCGTTCAGCACAGCAGCACTCACCTGGGGTTGGATGCACGTTCTCCTCTTCCTCTCCTGCTTGTCCTGCTGCCACCTGCTCACCACGGCTGCTCCCAGCTCTGTGGCCTCTTATAGCCACCCGCTCCCACCCCGAATCTCGCCCACCAGGCTTTGGCCGGGGGTGTGCCATGTGTGTGCGTGCACTATGGGAGAGGTATTTCGGGGCTGCAATCCTATTAGTTTCTTAACCAGGGAGATGCTTTGTGAGTAAGAGTGGGCTATAAATGGGGCGGTGGCTGGAGCCCTGGGAAAGCAGATTATGGAGATTGGTAAAGCTTAGGGGTGAAGTGATGGTAATTGGGGTGGAAGCGCCTGGCAGGCAGGGTGCAGGTCCTCACATGGTGGTGGATGGGGACAGCAGAAGGGAAGGAAGGAGCTTCCCGGTTGGGTTCCTCCCTCGTGCACTCTGTGGGGCTGCCATGATGGGGCCAGGCACCTCCTAAATCCTGCTATGGGTATGGGACAGCTGTGCCACCTCGGGAAGGACCTTGAGCCCCTCAGGACCAAGAATCAATCCCTGGGCAGCGAGCGGTGGGTGCATCCCTGCCCCCTGGTCCTGCCCTCAGCACACAGACACGAGGTGGTGGGAGAATAGAAACCAAAGGGAGGAGGCCCAGGAACAGTGGTTCACAAGATGATGGTGTGAACACACCCACGAGGGCTGCTCCCTCACCAGGCTCCGTCCTGTGGTCATTTCATAACTCTGCAGGCTGGCCTCACCTTACCTGGTTAACATGTTGTTAATTCAGGGTGCACACTTGCAAATAAGAAAACTGTGGAAGTGCCAAGTGGGTCCACGCTGGGGACTGCTGTCCCGCAGTGTGGGGACACGCACACGGGTGGTGGGGATGGAACACCCCGCAACCACCCCACTGAGCCCACAGCAGTGCGGGGCTGCGGCTGCCAGCACGTGCTGACCGGGTCCAGGATTTGTGATCTCTTTAATTGCACACACAGAGCTGCTTACGCTGCAGATTAGCAGGCACTATTTCTGCCAAGGGCAGAGGCCACGTGAACTGTGACCTTCCCAGTGGTGGAGGTCTGGGTGCAGCCTTACCTGGGTGCCTGCTCGCGTCGGTGTGGCTGCAGCATAGGCAATGGGACACCGGGGCCTGCAGCCCGCCTGTCCCTGTGTTTGGATTGCTGGGCGATGCCCTTCTCCTGTTTGATGAATGGCACGAAGCCTCACCTGCAGGTCCCCACTCTGCGTGCTGCTCCGCTCACACACACACACTGCTGCAGGGCAGGCTGACAGACAGACAGCAATGATTTCCCAAAGCCCCTGGCAGCGTCGTGCCTTCCTGCCCTGAGCTGGATTAGGTGCTGTGGTCAGCACTAATCCTGCCCGCCGCCGGACCCACAGCTGCAGGAATGGTTAAGTAACAGCTGAAAGCAGCATTGGTGGAAGAGGGTCTGCAGGTGGTGGAGTCCCCCAGTCACTGCCCCGTGCCATGCAGCTGTGCTTGGGACGGCTGAGAGATGGGAATGCCACCAGCCCATAGCTGATAGCGCCAAACCAGGTGGTGGCCCCTTGAGGTGACCAGGTTCCTCCTCAGTGCCAGGAGCTCAGGGGATGCCTTGGAGAGGTTTGTGCAGAGGGTGGTGGGGACGTCCTTGTGCCTGGTGCTGCTTGCTGCAGGGGGTGCCCACGTGCTGGTCTTGTAAACTGCCCGGAGAAAATTGTGCAAAGAGAGCAGGGAGGAACCAGGCTGGCGTGGGTGGTGAAGCCCCCATCCCATCTCTCCTGCAGCAGATGGTGGCTGCAGCTTGTCTGTAATTAACAGTGCTGTGGTGCTAATCACCCTAACGCAGCCTTGTTGGCAGCTGCCCCGCGCAGCTCTTGGCACGTGGGGTCTGCTTACTCCATGCCACGAGGAGCAAAACCTCAGTGTGATGGTCCCCATGCCTTCCCTGAGCCCCTCGCTTCTCCTCTCCCTGAAGCCAGGGCACCCCTGCACAGAATTAGTGAATGCAGCAGTGGGTACCTACTTTTCTCACCCACCCAATGCCCACAGCATCACCATCTCTGCATGGCTGGAGCTCAGCCCCACACTGCAGCCGTACCCCCGTGCGCAGGCATCCCCATCACTGCCAGCCCCGGCACAGCACAGTGATGCCATGCAGCTCTCCATCCCCTCCGCTGGGTACGACTGTGGGGTGGGGCTCTGGGCTTGCATGGCAGCAGGGTGGTGGTCCTTGGGCAGCCCCCATTGCGCTCAGGGCCCTGCATCGCTGCCGGCTTCCTCCTGCCAGCAGGGCTGGAGTGGGAGGAGGAGCGAGGAGGCTGTCCCAGACGTGGAGTGAGCAGAGCGTAAAGGAGGAAGAGTGTGGGCAGGCGCAGCAGTGCAGAGCAGGGACGGTGAGAAGTGGGCCTGGCTGCAGAGGACGGGCGGTGGGGGCACAGGGTGTGCAGTGCCATGTCTGCAAGAGAGGGTGAGTACCTCTGGTGACATACGGGGTTCCACATGCCACCGGGATGTCCGTGTGGCCTTATGCTCACAGTGCAGCAGGGCAGGATGCTGGTGGGGTGATGCTGCCGCGCGTCCCTGATCTGCCCCTCTCTGCTCCCCTTCACTCTGCAGGCTGCAGCCACCCATGATGAGGAGCACCGGGACCCCCAGCTTCACCCCACAGCCTCCCCTGACCCACTCCTGCTGCACTGCCCAGCTGGGGGGATCAGTGCAGGGCGCTCTATGAGCAAGAGCTGCACATCGCCCATCGGGACCCACAGCCTCCGAGCCCCCACCTTCCCCATCCTCGGCAGTCAGCCCATGTGGGGTGGGGAACACAACGCAGTGCAGCTGACATTGTGTCACCCACGAGGATGGCAGCAGCAAGCTGGTACCACCGGAACATCAGCAGGGTGATGGCCGAGGAGCTGCTGGCCAAGGCTGGGCGAGACGGCTGCTTCCTGGTGCGGGACAGTGAGTCCATCGCAGGGGCGTACGCCCTGTGCCTCCTGTGAGTTCTGCCTTGTTTCTGCTCGTGGTTTCTTTCTTGTCCCCAGTCCCTGCAGCAGGGTGAGGGGATGGAACAGAGCGACAGCAAGGCAGGGTTGGGGCTGCAAATCATTTGACAGCAAAAAGGATGTGTGCAGGGTGCAGCCACCACTTCTGCTTTGCTCGGCTCTCGGTGATGGGACTTTTTCGGTGATGCCCAGCTCAGTCTGGGGTGGGGTCTCTGCACAGCTCCCACCCACATCCATGGGGCAGCATGCTGTGCCCTGTGGTGCTGCCCAGATTCAGGTGCATCTGGATGCTTGCCTGGCCCCTGCGTGGGGTGGAGGAAGCGGCCAGCACAGCTCTCTCTGTGTGAATACAAACATCCCCTCTGCGTCCAGCCTCTGGCGCGCCAGCATCCGGACCACAGTGCCTGCTATTAATTTCTCAGCTGCCAGTTTGAGCAGCCCCAGCACTTAAACCACTGCTGCTGGCAGAGGCACAGGGTTGGGGCTGAGGTGGACCTCCACGACAACTGAGGGACATACTGCACAGATGTGTTGGAAATGCACAGACAGTGCTTCTGCAGTTTTGGAAGGATGCCCCCCAGTTCCCTGTGGCTTTCCTGGCCAGGTGCATGGTGCAAATGGCAAACACATGGTGCTGGGGAGCATGGGACATGGGGCACCCTGGGGCGGACACCAGGTGACAGCTTCATTACTTGAAGCAGGAGCTCAGTTCCTCTACCTGCAAAGAGCACAGGGTGCAGATGCTCTGCTCTCCTGTAGGTTCCAGCGGCACGTCCACACCTACCGCATCCTGCCCGACGATGAGGGGCTGCTCTCCGTCCAGGTGAGTGCAGGGAGCAGTGCACAGGGAAGGGGGCATTCACCCCACCTCCAACTTCTGCACAGCACACAGCGAGGTGCAGCCTGCAGCTTCCCGCACGTGGCGAGCGGTGTGGTTTGCTTTTTGCATAAGTGCAGCAGCACAGGATGTGCGAGCTTTGCACCGACCCTTTCTGCAGCGCAGCCGCCTGGGAACGGTGCCACTTGGGTAGCCCCATGGCCACCCACTGCTGCCACACCTGGGAGAGGCTTTGTGAAAATGCTGTCTCCTCTCTGTCACTATCCCTGCTGTGAGAGCGTGCAGCGCATCCCCCATTGCCCACCCCAGCCATGAACCTGGCTGGAGGCATCTGGCTTGTGAATGCGGTACATGGTGGCCACCATCCCCTCTGCCCCCCAGACCATACAGGGTATCCAGGCCAAGTACTTCCGCAGCCTCCCTGAGCTGATCAGCGCCTACCAGCAGCCCAACAATGGGTTGGCGACACCGCTGCTCTACCCTGTGCACCAGCTCCGGGAAGCAGCTGATGAGGACTCTGGTGAGGGCATGGGGGCAAAGGGTTGGGGCTGCCGGCAGAGAGGTGATGGCGCTGAGCTGGGATCTGTGCCTGCAGATGGGGAAGATGGAAGAAGTGGCCATGTTGGCAGCATGGTGCCCACCAGGGTTAATGAGGAGAGCACAGGGCCTGGTGCTCCTCCCCCCCGTCCCCACATCTCACAGCAGCTGCAGCTGAGGCTTCAGGAGCAGATCCACAGCAGGTAATGCGCTCCTTGGGGCACCGGGGTGGGCACAACACAGCAGGATGGAGGTGGCACATCCCAAAAACACAAGACCAAGAGGATGCTCTTAAGGGTGGCTGCCTACATCTAGCCCTGCTCATGTTGGAGCTGGAGTGGGGCACAAGATGCTTTTCCCTGTGGTTTGCAAATCCCGAGCTGAGGCTGGCAGCTCTCCAAGCCTGGGTACCTCCGCTCCCAGCCACTGCCCCCCTTACAGCCCGTCCAGTGACTTCATGGGCTTCATGGCTGACTACCTGACACAGCACCTACCACTGGACCTGGCTGCACTGCGCAGTGGGCACCCGCAGCTGCGCCATCTCAGTGCTGCTCTCGTCACCGCCTGCCGGGAGCTGCACAGGTGAGTGGCACGGAGATGGCAGGAGGAGGGCAGGGCTGAGGGGCCTCCTGCTTGTCCCTCTCCCTGTGCATCTCCAGCTCTCATGCTCCTCTGTTGCTCTGCAGTGAGATTGACTTCACGCTGGCAGGGCTGGAGACCCTGGCCAGAGTGTTCGAGCCCCCCGTGTCCCCACGCAGCCCGGCCAGAGAGCAGGTGAGCCCTGAGGGCTCATCCCACTCCAGGGGTATGGGTGGTTTTGGTCTGAGGGTGCTGCAAGCCTTGTGGTGCTCTCTGAGCACAAAGGAGGGGATGAGGTCCCCGCTGGGGACAAGGGGTTGTGTGCTCCCAGTGCAGGAGGAGGCAGCAGGTCCCTCCCAGCCCTGGGCACATCCTGAGCACAACATCAGCACCAGTCCTCTTCTCCAGGTTTTCCCGGCCAGCAATCCTGACCTGGAGCTGCTCCTCAGCAAGATCTCAGCTGTCAACCACCTGCTCTCATCCCTGGAGAAGAAGGTGCCCACATGCTGCCAGCTCCTTGCTGTGCCTGGCCAACTCATCAGCTAATTAATCCCTCCAGCACATTGCTGCTCAGCTGCACAGCCATGCACCCCTGGCCTTTCCCCGTGCTTAGGGCCCCTTACCTCATGCTCCCAGTGACAGCATCTCCCCAGTCTGGGTACCTCAGCCACCCCCAGGCTGTCACCCACCATGTCCCCATCTCTCGCTCCTCCTGCTGGCAGGTGCTGATGTCACTGCAGGACATGGTGTCACGGCACAACCTGGCACTGCCCAGCCCTGCAGCCCTGCCTCCAGACACCAAGCCCATGGCCACGCAGTGCTTCGAGGTGAGGATAGGGGACACAGTGTGGCCCTGGTGTCTTTGTCACCCGTGGGTGGGGGCTGACCCAGGAACCCCCCCTGTCCATGCCGCAGGTGAAGGTGGGCAAGTCACAGCGCGCAGCCCTGACAGTGGATGTGGAGGAGGGCACAGTGAGCATCACCAAGAGGGGCAGTGGGTCCCCAGAGGAGGTCATCCCGCAGGACAAAAGTAAGGGGATGCTGGCCCCCAGTTCTCTGCATGAGGCATTTGCAGGGCTGGGCCTGACTCCATGGGATGGGCTGCATGCCGAGCTCTGTCCCATGCCATGTGCTGTCGGACAGGATGTCCCCCTGTACCTCTCATGCCCCACGTTCAGTCCTGCAGCTGATCAAGTACCAGAGCGTGCAGAGCAAGGTGAGGCTGGTGTACAATCGTGACCTGCAGAGGAGCCTGAGCAAGGACTTCATCTTTCCCAGTGCAAAGGTGAGCATTGCAGGTGGCTTTGTGGGGGGATGTCCTCCAGCCTCTCTCCCCCCATCTCCTCAGAGAGGCTGTTTTGGGAACACAGAGCCGTTGTTTAGCCATGCAGGGAATAGGTGCTCTTCAGGTCAAGGCCAGCCCTCAGCTCTGGTACCTGGATGCTGTTGTCCCCCTGATCCTGTCTGTTTTTGAGGCTTCTGTGCTCTCTTATACCTGGGTCCAGCCCCTGAGCCCTGCATGCCCTGAGCTCCCTGTGTTGCCACCAGAAACGAGAAGCCTTCTGCCAGCTGCTGCAGCTGATGAAGATCCAACACTCCAACCTGGATGAACCTGACCTCATCTCGGTTTATGTCGGGACGTGGAACATGGGTAAGTGACCTGGATGCGGTCATGTCATCCTGGGGGATCTTCAGAGCCCACTGCAAACCTGGGACAGTTGGGAAAGGTCTGCAGGGAGCTGCCTTAGGACAGGCGAGGTGTGAACTGCTCCTCAGTGGGAGGGAGAGGCTGTAGAAGATCCCATCGTGGCCATTTGGGGTTTGGAGTTTGCCTGCCCCATTGCTGTTGGAGACATGAATACCTGGAGGGCTTCGCAGGTCTGAGATGGGCATGGATGGACCACGGTGTGATGCTTCCCATCCCCAGCAGGTACTGGGGTGGAGGAGGGTGCGAGGCAGTCACTTGCTGTCCCCATCCCAGGCAGCACACCACCACCCCGCTCCCTCGCCTCCTGGCTGACCTCGAGAGGTCTGGGACACACTCAGGACGAGACCACTGCCTGCATCCCACACGACATCTACGTCATCGGCACACAGGAGAACTCTCTGGGTGACCGCGAGTGGGTCGAGTTCCTGCGCGCGTCCCTGAAGACGCTGATGGGCATCGACTACCGAGTGGTAATGACCAACTTCTGGGGATGCTTTGTCTTCCTGCAATGTGGGTGGTGGGCGGGCTGACTGCTCCGTCCCGCAGGTGGCCCTGCAGTGCCTCTGGAGCATCAAGATGGTGGTGCTGGTGAAGCCAGAGCACGAGCGGCGCATCAGCCACGTCCACACCTCCAGCGTCAAAACAGGGATTGCCAACACTCTGGGTAGGGAAGAGATGGGGATACTGAGCTGGGGGGGCTGCCCCACGGCACCTCCATGCCCCCTGAGCTCGGTGTCCCCACAGGGAACAAGGGGGCTGTGGGTGTCTCCTTTCTTTTCAATGGGACTTCCTTCGGTTTTGTCAACTGCCATTTGGCCTCAGGCAGCGAGAAGACCCACAGGTGATAGGGACACCGTGGGGTGGGCTGGTGTGGGGTTACCCCATCCCCCTCCCGCCTCAGGGGCGAGGAGTGGCTCCACGATACCCCACAGTGGTTGACACGTGGCTGCCGTCCCCTCCGCACGGCACAGGCGGAACCAGAACTACAGTGACATCCTGCGCTTGCTGGCACTGGGCGACAAACGGCTCAGCGCCTTCGACCTCACGCTGCGCTTCACCCACCTCTTCTGGTTTGGGGACCTCAACTACCGCCTGGACATGGATGTGCAGGTGTGCGTCCATGGGGAGCTGGGCTCAGGGTGTCAGCATCAGTGCTCACTGCTCCTCCTGTCCTGCTCAGGACGTCCTGACCCATGTCACTAAGAAGGAGTTTGACATCCTCCTAGCCATGGACCAACTCAACCTGGAGCGGGAGAAGAACAAGGTGTTCCTGCAGTTCTGTGAGTGTGGGGCTGCTAAGCTGCTTGCTGCCTTCCTAGTGGCACCCAGGGACGTCCAGCTCTCTGCCAGTGCCACCTCCAGCACTGTGTCCCTGCACGGCTCTGTGCGAGGTGCCAAAAACCTGGGGAAAGTCATGCGCATCATGAGCCCCTCCTGGGCAGTGTCCCCACAGCTGGGAGCATGTGGGCATGGGGAAACTCAAGGCCTGACCCCATAGGAGCAGTTTGCACCTCTGGGGGACAGTTGGAGATGCTGGTCTCACGTCACCCTTGTGTCTCGGTTCCCAGGTGAGGGTGACATCTCCTTCCCACCCACCTACCGGTATGAGCGGGGCTCCCGGGACAACTACATTTGGCAGAAGTTCAAGACCACAGGGGTGAGTTCCTACATCAATGGGATGTGGAGACAGATGGGGGATGGGGACAGTGGGACAGATGGTGCTAGACAGGGTGCTCAGCCTTCCCCTGGGGGGAGGTGAAGCTTTAGGGCCACTCTTTACATTTTCTTGGTGGTGAGGAAGAAAGCATCCTGACCCTAAGAGGACACCTATAGTGGTCGCTTTTCTCCTTCCTAGATGAGGATCAGTGTCCCCTCGTGGTGTGACCGCATCCTCTGGAAGTCTCTCCCAGAGACCCACCTGGTCTGCAGCTCCTATGGTGAGTGGCACCTGGGGATGGGGCTGAGCTGGGTGCAGTCCCACGGCTCTGGCAGCCCACCAGCTGCCTCTCCCCATGCCAGGCTGCACTGATGACATCGTCACCAGTGATCACTCGCCCGTCTTTGCCACCTTTGAGGTGGGTGTGACGTCGCAGTTTGTGCCTAAGAAGGGTAAGGACAAGGGCACGGGGTCTGTCCCCCACTGGGACTCGGCCCCTATTGAGAACCCCCATGTCCTGCAGCTCCTGGCACTGGCCCTGAGCCCCTGGCCTGCATCGAGTGGGACAGCATCGAGGTGATCGTCAAAACTGCCAGCCGCAGCAAGTGCTACATCGAGTTCCACTCCTACTGCCTGGAGGGTGAGGTGCCCTGCGGCTGCAGTGCTGGGCAGGGGGGGTCGGTGCCTGGCGTGGGGCTGGAGCTGACTCCATGGCTCTGACCTGGCAGAGGCACAGCGCAGCGGGGAGAACGCCTCGCAGAACTGCGACGTCCCCGGCTTCCTCAGGATGTGCTGGTCAGCAAAGCAGCTGCCCGTGGTACGCACAGCGGGGAGGGCTCAGCATCCTCCTGCCTCCTCGTTCCCATCCCTCCCATCCTGCATGGTGTGATCACCCCCCGAGGACAGAGACACTCCTTACCACCCTGCCCCTCTCACTTCGTGCAGCTGAACCCCATCCTGCCCGACCTGGAGTACCTGGGTGACCAGCACCTGCTCCTCAGCATCAAGGGCGTGGAGAGCTGCGAGTCGTACGGTGCGCACGGGATGGGGACACGGGCAGGGTGCTGCTGGGTGTGGGGCTCACCGTGCTTCATGTGCAGGCGAATGCTGCATCGCGATGCGATCGATGATCGGCAGCACGGCCCAGCAGTTTGAGACCTTCCTCTTCCACCACGGTGAGGAGACGGGCTCCATGCGGGGCTGGATGAAGGTCCGCGTCCCCAAGGACAGGCGCAGCACCCGCGAGAGGCTCTATGGTAAGGTGCCACCGTGCCACCCCACTGCTGCCATGCGCCCACGTGGGGAGAAGTGACACTTCTGTGCTCTGCAGAGTGGATCAGCTTTGAGGAGGAGGAGGATGCTCCAGCAGAGGACTCCCCGCTGTGCCCCAAGCCGCTCCTCAGGTACCCCCTCAGGCTGGGGTCCATCCTCGTGCCCCATCCCCAGGTGATGCTGAGCCTGGTGATGCTGTGCCCTGCAGGAGCCGTCCTCGCAGCCTCCCAGAGGCGAACAGCAGCTACACCAACCCGGCCTACTTCATCTTTGAGGGACTGCCTGCCACGTGGGCGTTGGGTGCTGACACACAGGAAGACAGCCCCGTGAGGGGTCCCCCCCGGACACGGAGCCCTTTGCCCTCACCCTGCAGGTCCCTGCTGAGCCCTCCTGGTGTGGGCAGGCAGAAGCGCCCCAAATCGGCCATCCTGGTGAGGGATGTGCCAGAGAGGGGCGACTGCTCTCTGACAGTGCTGCACATGGCCACCTACCTGAGCCAGCTGGACCGCATGGTCCCCAGGGGTGAAGGGGATGACCACCAAATGCTGCTGCACCAGAGCCACGGTGCCCCTCAGCCACCCCCACCGCGCTGCCAGCGGGTGCCGGGGCATGGGATGAGCGCTTACCAGCATGGCCACCGCAGAGAGGTACAACCATGGGATTTGCTTTTGGCTGAGGGGCCACCCCCAGAAGCAGGGTGCTCTCCCTTTGGAGAGCCACCAATGGGGCATGGACGGCTGGAGGGGTGGCAGTGCTGGGGTGCACAGTTCATGCAGGGTGGGGACACAAAGGTGGGCGTTTCTGCTGTCACAAGGCTGAAGCCTTCCCTTGTTTTTCTTTCCCCAGAGGTGCTGTGACAGGTCCTGCAGCGCTGGCGCTGGGCCAGGCCATGTTGGAGTGCAGCAGCGTGAGGAGGGGCTGTGTGCACATGGCTGGGACAGCACTGAAGTCTTCAGGTACCCCCCAGCCCTGGAGCTGACAGCAGCAGGCATGGAGCAGGGCAGCACTGCTGTCCCCAGGGTCCCCAGTAGAGCCCTGCGCCTGGGAGAGGATGAGAGGTGAACCCCCCCCCTCCAGGCAGGGTGCAGGAGGCTGGGGAGACAGACTCAGCGTGCGTCCCCAGATCTTCATGGACACCCAGGGGGTCCCCACTTATTGACAAAAGGGTCTCTTGCTGCATGTGCAGGGATGGCACTGAGCAAGACATGCTGGGAGCTGGGGTGCTCAGCCCTGCACACATCCCTGCACCATGGAAAAGTGCATGGGAGCCCCTTGGGGAGCCGGCAGCACTGAGCCCACCCCAAACCCAACAGCTAAACCTGTGCATGTGGGACTGGAGATGTGCCATAGTTGTTCCCTTGCCAGCACTGTTGGCATCTCATCTGACCATGGCCAGCACCCGGGTGTGGACCTGGCCAAGCAGCGAGTGACTGCTGTGCCTCCACTGGGAAGTCTCAGGAAGTTCCTATGGACGTCAGATGGATGCTCTCGGGGTGTCACCGTATGTCTCCATCGCCCTCCCCAAAGCAATGCAAAGACCATGCTGAGCCCTATGAGCGGGGGGGCACAGGACACGTTGAGGCCCCTCAGGATAAGGGGACCACTGGACGTTTGGACCTCGAGGCCCTGCACACCCTGACGGGCCAAATTCACCAAGGAGCTCTGCAGCAGCTGCTCCTGAGGCTGCGTCCTATGGGGCGCTGTTATCACCCAGAATAAAGGCTGAGGATTTGGAGGACGCTGAAGTGCGCGCGTACACACAGTGAGGACAGACGTCTGTCGGCCAAGCCACGGGGAGCCCCGGCACGCATCTGCGTGCTGCCGAACCGCAGGCTGCTGCTGCTGCTGCCGCCCGCTTTGGAGACACGATGCCCGGGCCGGCCTCAAGGTGGCAGCGGCCGCCTTTCTCCCCAGGAGAGCCTCGCAGGGCTGCGGTACCATCCTGTCCCCCGAAGGAGAGAGGCCGGAGTCCCCAGGGTTGAGGGCGCTTGGTCCCCAAGGGAGAAGAAGGGCCGCGGCCGGTTCCCATCTGCAAGGCGCCGTGATCCCGTGGGTGCGAGCATACGGCACCCGCGGGCAAATGGGACGCGGTGATCCCCAGTAACCGAGAGGGAAACGCACACATCTCGCATCCTGGGGGCTGCATCCAGTCCGAA
Source organism: Meleagris gallopavo (assembly GCF_905368555.1). Classification (NCBI taxonomy): domain Eukaryota; kingdom Metazoa; phylum Chordata; class Aves; order Galliformes; family Phasianidae; genus Meleagris; species Meleagris gallopavo. The sequence goes on along the minus strand of NC_139412.1, from coordinate 1,168,012 downwards.
GGCCGCACGGGCGGGACAGGACGGGAGCGCGGCGGTGCTGAGCCCCGCAGCGGCCCGCGGGGCAGGCAGGGACACCGGCACGGGTAGCGAACCGCGGGTTCCTGCCCCCGCCTCCGCCCACCTCCAGCCCTGCCTCTCCCAGCACTTTGCTCCCAGCGTGGGAGAGCACGAGCAGGCACGACGCGGGCCGGCCCGGCACAGCGGCGTGGCCCTGGGCCCTATGGGGGACAGGTGTTCCGTGGGGGTGCCCCGCAGATGAGAGTCACCCCATCCCTGGAGCGGAGGTGAGGTGGGGGGTCTTGGGGAGGGCAGCAGCTGGGATGGTCCCACTGACGGTACCGTGACTATACAAACTGAGCCAGGCTTGGGGTTTCTGGAGATGCAGCTTTGGCCCTGAGAAGAATGGCAGTGACATCCAGGGGGCTTAGGATTGGGGGGGGAGGGTGGGGTCAGCCCATCCCTAAATCTCTCCTTCCAATCACACCGCTGTGATCCTCTACCACCAAAAACCTTTGTATGTCACGGGGCAGCCACCTCCTCTCCTTCATCTTCCTCTTCAGCCCCCAAACGCCATCTCCTTTGAAGACAAAGCTGGCCCTGGGGCTGCTGCAGCTCTGCTCAGTGCCGCAAACCTGGCGAGGTGGAAGGGCTGGAACAGCCCACTTGAGGACAAAAAGGCTGTCACCTTCATCCTGCTGCCAGCTGGGCAGGCTGCAGTGGGGTACTGCACAGCCCCAGCACCACTGCCAGCCCCAGGAAGGACGGAGCTCGGGCAAGCAAAAGGGAACTCAGAGAATTCAGGTCACGCTCCCCTGGTGCCAGGGCTTTGGCTGGGCTCACCACGTGGCGATTAGGGACAAGGGTCTTCTGCAGGATGTTTTGCACAATTTCCCCTTGTTTTGCAATTTCCAAGGGCTTAAGAGAGAAGAAAAGCCATGTGTTTTCCCGGAGCCCCTTTGGCTCACTCAGCCAAGTTCTCCTCTGCAGTCTATTCCATGCCCCATCTCCAAAGGGCAGCACGTGGTCCAAATACATGCCCTGAGGTTGTCCCCAGCCCCCTTCTGTCTCTGGCCATCATCCCTGTGTGCCACCAGCTGCACCCACAGCAAGGGGAAATCTTAGTCTCACACCACAGCCCTGTGCATCCACAAAAGGGGCAGGGCAGAACTGAGCATCACTTCCCTGGCCCTGCATCATCCTCTGCCAGCTCCCAGCTGGGCTCAGAGCCTCACCGCTGCAGGTGGTCCATCCAGAAAAGTGCACAGAGAAAGCAGTGGCTGGAAGAGCCTCACTGGGGCCGTGCTCGAGGAACACAAAGAGCAGTGACGTGTCCTCAGGGTGGATGGGCGTAAATCAGAGCCCTTTAAACCACTGCCTTTGATCGTGACTAAGATGAGGAAGTAGGAAACCTCGACTGCTGAGATCAAGATTGTCAGATGCCATCTTCTTTTGCATTTCGGTTTGTCAGTGGTTTTCCTGAAGGCAGCTTGCTCAGGAGCAGCCAAATCACGCTGCCGCTTGCAGCCGGCCTCAGGCTTCACCTGTCTTATCAGCTGCCCTCTGCACTGAGCCATCCGGCACCGCATTTTCTTTGTGTGTTTCTTACATCAGATGTTTTTGTTTGTTTTTTTTTAAATTGGACTATTCAGATCATCCTCGTTTGTCAGCAGCTTCGCAGAGATTGGCCGTGGTGGCCGCAACCTGAAGCACCGCTGCTCTTGCAGAGCTTTGTGCTGCACTGCTCTGCCCTCTGCCATCCTCAGAGGGTGGGAGAGGAGAGTGGACCCCCGGTTCCTGCTGCCCCCATTGGCATTCCCAGTCCCTACAAGGAGAGCAGAGTGAGGTCCCGCTGTTAATGTTTGATCAGGGCCTGCCTCTTGCTCTCTGAACTCATCCGGTCATTAAGCCGTTCACAGCAGGAATGGGTGCTGGGTTTGGGCCCAAAGCTGAGCTCAGCCCAGAACTCAAACAAATTGCCGGGCTGCGTGCGGAGCTGGGGGCTGGTCCTGGTGCCATTCGTTAATTTATGATCATCTCTGCAAACAGTGGGGTGTCTCTGCGGGACGATGGCTTAACGGAGCCACGGATGTGTCCTGGGGAGATCCCTGCCAGTGTGCTCACTGCGAAGGAAAGCTGTAAAGGGGCTGGGGGGACAGGAGCGTGGGGTGGCACAGCTTTCTACTCACCCCTCCCGAACCAGCATCCTGCATCACCTCCCTGAGCTGAGCTCTGCTCCGTCCCAGTGCCCACCTGTGGATCAGCACTGCCTTCCGTGAGCCCTTCCCATCACCAGCAGCCTGCGTTGACGGAGGAGGCTTTTAGCACAGCCAACCCCTGCCCAGAGCGGCCGCCCCGTGTCTGCTGGAGCAGCGGGCGCTGAACTTTAGACATCTCCAAAGGCCAGTGCAGCCGTTTTACAGCTTGCCCTCGCTTTTCACCCCCGGGGACCAATTTGCTGGGACGATGAGAATCCCGGTCTTTGATCCGAACAATGCGCAAAGGGGGAAATGTCCCGATGGCTTCAAACTCGCGCTGTGTCGGGCTGGGGTTTGGCACGGGAACAGCTCCTCTCTGTGCAGCTGAATTCATTGCTCTCCTGGGGAGGAGAGCCGGCAGCTGGAGGCCCCTCGCTCCCAGGAATGCTCTCCCAAAGGCTCCTCTAACAGCCCCCCGAGGATTTCTCAGGGCCATCGTACCCCTCCAGACAATCCTTTCTTCTCCTCCTGCCTTTCTTCTGGGGAGGACCCCTCTGGGACTGGCGGCATTGTCACGGTGGTGCCAATTAGGCTGAGCCGGCTTCCAAGAGGCTGCGCTGGCACCGTGCAGGAGCTGCTGTTGCTGATCAAGGTTTCATTGTTTGCCGCGCCGCGGGTCTGCTGGCTGGCCCTGGGCACCCTGCCCGGCTCCACGCGGTGTCACGGCGCGCGGCTCCGAGCTACGATCCGCGGGTGTCACTGGGAGGGCTCCGGAGGGGAGGACGTGTCAAGCCCAAACCCAAGAGCTGAGAAAAAACAGAGAAGCATCAAAGTGGCCGGAGCTCCTGGAGGGGGGGAAAATCTGGCATCTTTGGCCGCCTGCCCCGCTTTGTGCCTGACAATGGTCGAGATCAACAGCTAATGTGTTTTTATTAACTGCTCCCGCAGCTCTGGCTGGGAGAACATGGATGCTCCGGTGAGGATGTTCTCACTTGCCCCGTGGACGCCGACGCCGACCCCCTGGCTGGGAGGGAATACAACCGCTGCTGCAGAGGCAAAGTGCGTCTTCAACGAGGAGTTCAAGTTCATCCTGCTGCCCATCTCCTACGGCATCGTCTTCGTGGTGGGTCTGCCCCTCAACTCCTGGGCCATGTGGATTTTTGTCTCGAGGATGAGGCCTTGGAATGCCACCACTACTTACATGTTCAACCTGGCTATCTCTGACACACTCTATGTCTTCTCCCTCCCAACCCTGGTCTACTATTATGCTGACCGCAACAACTGGCCCTTCGGGAAAGTGTTCTGCAAGATCGTGCGCTTCCTCTTCTACGCCAACCTCTACAGCAGCATCCTCTTCCTGACGTGCATCAGCGTCCACCGCTACATGGGCATCTGCCACCCCATCCGCTCCCTCAAGTGGGTGAAGACCAAACACGCACGACTCATCTGCGTGGGCGTCTGGCTGGTTGTCACCATCTGCCTCATCCCCAACCTCATCTTCGTCACCACCAGCTCCAAGGACAACAGCACCCTTTGCCATGACACCACCAAACCTGAGGAGTTCGACCACTACGTGCACTACAGCTCCTCCATCATGGCGCTCCTCTTCGGTATTCCCTTCCTGGTGATTGTTGTGTGCTACTGCCTGATGGCCAAGAGGCTCTGCAAGCGCAGCTTCCCCAGCCCCAGCCCCCGCGTGCCCTCCTACAAGAAGCGCTCCATCAAGATGATCATCATCGTGCTCACCGTCTTCGCCATTTGCTTTGTGCCCTTCCACATCACCCGGACCCTCTACTACACCTCTCGCTACTTCCAAGCTGATTGTCAGACCCTCAACATCATCAACTTCACTTACAAGATCACGCGACCCCTGGCCAGCATCAACAGCTGCCTGGACCCCATCCTGTACTTCATGGCTGGGGACAAGTACCGGGGACGGCTGCGCCGGGGGGCAGCCCAGCGGCCCCGGCCTGTGCCCACTTCCCTGCTGGCTCTCGTGTCCCCCTCCGTGGACAGCAGTGTAGTTGGCAGTTGCTGCAACAGTGAGAGTCGAGGGATGGGGACAGTGTGGAGCAGAGGTGGACAATGAGAAGTGAAGAAGTGAGACAGCATGGAAGCCCTCGTCCCACAAACCTGTCTGCTGAAGCACTGACCATGGGTCTGAGGGAGGGTGACCATGGGGTGCATCCCAGGTCACTAAGAAAACATTTGTCCCTCCCCAGGCATGCACAGAGTGCTTGACCATAGAGTGCAGTAAACGGACTGACATTAGGGACAGTGGAGGAGCAGCTCTGTGTCAGGTGGTGACACGTGGGGACAACAAAAATGGTCGTGGTCCTGACCAGGGACTCTACTGAGACTTTGTCACTCAGTCCAATGCTGCCAGCACTGAGGTCTCCTGCTGCAGTGCCCGCACTGAACTCAGGGTGGGGACACTTGGGGGATGGGCATGGAGCTACATTTCAGAGATGTCCCCCAAAGCATCCTGGGGGAGGTGATGAGGGGCTGTGCTGCTAATGGACCCCAATAAAGCACCTTCCCCTTCTCCACATGCCAAATTGGTCCTCCCTGTATCAGGAAGAAGAGGGAGGACATATTCGTGGTGAGGGGACAGTAGTGTAGCCCCTTCATACTATGGCATAATGTGGGGCAAGCTTGGGGCCATAGGATGGGGAGGGTGGCACCGGGATGACAAGAGATGGGTGGTGAAGGCCTGCAGGAGAATCTGCCTTTATGGGTGTTTGCTCTCTAAATGTTTACCCAGAGTTATGTTTAACTGAGGATCTGCGTAAAGACAAGCAGCCTGGAGATGCTTATCAGCTGCATCCCGCGTCAGCCCCTAAATGGGGCCGTCCCTGCCCCTCAGTGCACACCCAGCCCACGCCTGGGGAAGGAGATCCCAGAGCGCTGTCAGTGTGTCACCATTACTTGCAGTGCCACCAAACCCCATCCACCCACCCCCACGCTGTGCCTGATCGATCGAGCACCCCAAAGCACACTCAGGACACGGTGAGGGGGTAGAAATTTGTATGAGGTGTCACCCAACAGCCACGTCGAGGCCACTGTCACCGGTTCCCGTGCCTGAGTGTCCCTCCCCAGCCCGGCCTTGGGGATGCAAACCTACGACCTCCCTCCTCTTCCTCACGACACCCCATGCCCTCCCTCTGCTCATGGTCACTGTATGGGGCCATGCCCATCACTGCAATCCTGGGGGTGGTACTTCTGGGGCCTCCACCAGACTTTGGGTGCCAGGAGAGGAAGAGGAGGAGAGGGAGCGGCAGGGCCTCGTCAGCCACACGTCCCCACGCCCATAGCACTCACACGATGCGCAGCTCATCCCCTTCTGACAGCCCATACTTCGTTTTGTTGTCATTGAAGAGCTTGAGCAGGGAGCGCACGTACATGCCGTGGTACAGATCCACCACCTCGCTGCTCGGCTCCTCGATCTTGGGCACCGTCACCGGCTTCCCCACTGCAGGAAGGGAAGCCATCACCTCGGTGGGCACAGGGCAGCACTCAGCTTGGTGGGACGTGAGCTGAGTTCCACCTCCCGGCGTCAAATAGACACCCTCCTCCTCCCCTTGTAGCTGCTCACCCACAGTGGTGATGGGCCGGGCGTAGGGCAGGAAGCCCCGCGAGCGCACCGAGGTGAGGCCACGGCCATAGAAAACGCAGGGAGCAAAACCCATCATCTTCTGGAAGCGCTGCTGCACGGCCCGCATCCAGCTGCCCTCCTCAAACACCACCTGGCGGAACAGCTCGTTCTCTCCAAAGGAGAAGGAGGGCACGAGGAAGGCGCTGCGGGGGGCACACGGTGGCATTGAGGGGGTGTGCTGGGACCCACGTGCCTCTCACCTGGTGCCCTCCTGCCCTTCCCCGCGTCCCACACTCACCCATGCTGCAGGGCCATGCGGACGAAGCCTTTACGGTTCTTCAGGATGAGCGTGGTGACGCCGGGGCTGCAGGAGAGGGACTCAGCTGCTCCACCAATGACGATGGCCACGGCGTTGCCGGTGCCGTTCTTGGAGAGCAGGTGGCTGATGGCACGGCGTGTCACTGGGCACAGGCCTATGGCAGGAGAAACAGTCTGTGGGGTAGGGGGGAAACTGCAAAGGACCCCACTAGGGATCGTGTCTGGAGGGGACAGAACAGGGGGACAGCAGGGCTGCAGGTGGGATGCGAGCACAGTGCACACAGAGTGAAGGAGTGCATATAGTGCAAAAAAGGTGTGCATGGGGTGCAGGCAGGGTGTGCATGGGTGCAAGCAAGACACGTAGGGGGTCAAAAGAGCGCAAAAATCTGGGCACGGGTGCAAGCAGGGTGTGCAGAGCATGCAAACAAGGTGCCCACAGGTGTGCACAGGGTGTGCATAAGGTGCAGACAGCACAGATCAGGAGCACACAGGATGCAAGCAGGATGTAAGCAAGGTGTGCAGATGGTGCAAACAACACAAGAGGAGGTAAGCATAGGATGCACACAGGTGCAATCAGAATGCATCCAAGACGTCAGGGGATGTAAACACTGCAAAAAAGATATGTGCAGGATGCAAACAAGGTGTGCAAAGGTTGCAGGCAAAGTGTGCACAGATGCAGGCAGTCTCAGCCCGTGCCCTGCCTGCTCCTTGGGAGCACAGCCACTGGGCACAGCTGGGACCAGTTGTCATGGCTGGAAGAAGGGAGGCAGGCACCGGACCCCCACCCCCACCCCCACCCCATCCCACTCACCCCCACTCATGAGGTACTCCCTGAAGAGGGGCAGGCGGAAGTTGCCAGCCAGTGTGGTGAGGAAGGGCCGGATGCCTGGGAAGAGCTCAGAGAAGCCAGTGGAGCCGGTGATGAAGTTGCAGAAGGCGCCAACACAGAGGATGCCGTGGGGGTGGGAACCAATGATGTAGTTGTGGCCGGGGGAAAGGTCGTGTGTCTTCACCAACTGCAGGGACAGAGGGCTGTGGGCACAGAGGGGACTGACAGTGCTCTGTGGTAGCAGTGTGTGCTGCAGGCAAGGGCTTGGGGACACCTAGAATAACAGCACTGCTCCCATCTGGTTCATAGCAATGGGAACTGCTTGGAGAGCACGGCAGATCCTTTGGGATGGTGCCACAGCTATTTGTATTATCACCCCCACACCATACCCCGCTCCTCACCTTCACAGGAAAATAATCCCGAAAATGCCTCCACACAGACCACCTCCTCAAGCACGGCAGCCTCCTGCCACCTGCAAGTGGGACAGGAATGGGGTCAGGAGAGATCATCCCAGCAGACAGAGGGCTGTATCCCTCTTGCTGCCATTTGTAGGTAGGAGGAGGAAGATGTGGCATTGCTCTGGGCAAACCCAGAGAAATGGAGTGTCCATAGGGTGCCCCATCCCATCCCATCCCATCCCATCCCATCCCACCCCATCCCATCCCATCCCACCTTTCTCTGGTGTGTCCCAGTCAAAGATGACCCAGGCCAGGTAGAGAGCAGAGATGGGCCAGAAGCGGGTGAACACCAGGTAGAGGAGCAGCACCAGGGTGACGGGACCTGTGGGATGGGGTGGGTGAGTGAGCGCACGCCCGGCCCTACAGCCCCCATGGCCCCACTCACCCAGCAGCAGGAAGCTGAGCACCCACTGGAGCACGGCGAGGAGCTGCAGCCAGGCACGGACATCCCTCTGTGAGGGCCATGGCACGGCCAGCAGTGTGCGCAGGGCGGCATGGAGGCTGGCACGGCTGCCTGCGGGGACACAGACACGGTGGGCTCGGCGTTCCCTTCCACAGAGCCACCACCAAGGTAGGAGTGGCCCTGTTTGGCTGATGCTGGGACGTGGGGTGGATGGGCTGGGGATGCTCGATGTCTGCCCCCCCGGCAGTGCCAAGGACAGCGGTAGGGGTGGATGCCCCCATTGTCCCTGAAGGGACAGTCTGGTCCCGCTCCCCACTGCTGGATCTGGTGAACCATTAACCACCCCGGACAGTGCCAGGATCCAAATTCCACAAGTAGCCCCATCCCTCCTCCCCAAAACGGGCCTGAGCCATCGGCCAAAGGTCTGAGACGCAGCAGGGCCTGTGAAAACAACCTGAAATCTGCAGTGAGAGAGATGTGCAGGGGAAGAGGGGATAGAGCTGTGCCCATTGAGGACCAGCAGCAGTCCCGGGGGGAGCTCAGCTCTTCCCATCTCAATCCAATCAAGAACAGCGCAATTGGGAAGAACGGAGCAACAGGGAAAAACAGAGTGCTGGAACCACCCTGGCAGAAGGATTCTGCCCCCTCACCCCCTCAGTGCTGTCCCCATTCCAAACACCCCCCTGCTATGCCACATTCCCAGAAATCCTCCAGCCCCGTGGCTCTCAGCTTTCCCAATGCCTGCTGACTTTTCCAGCGAAGACACACAGCACATCTGTGCCTACCCCAAAGTTGCTTTTTTTAGCTCTTTTTACAGCCCCTCGAGCACTCCGTTGGTTTCCAGACTGCACAATGAAAACCATCAGCAGAGCAATGGGCGATGCCCAGTGCTGTGCCCACACTGCTCCCCAGTCGTGGTGGGAGCCTCCCCTGAGGAGCTCAGCCTCCACAGCTCCGGGCAGCGCGGAGATGAGAGCAGAACTGGCATCACTTTGCAGCATCTCACAGGAGGAGCGTTTCCTAATGCCTGGTCAGCATTAACTTAAGAAATCCCATTCCTGTTGAGCAACTTTATGTTTTCCTCTGGTGCCGCTAACCCCAAATTGTTCCCAACACCTCCCTTTCCCCTGAGCAGTCTTAAAGCAAACAGACAATAAGTGACAGCAAACGCTAATTGCCCGAGCCCATACAGCGCTGGAGCGTTAGGAACCATTCAAACATTTGGATATTCCTTACCACTCAGATTTTGGGAACAGGCTGCAATGATTGTTTTCATGGTGGCTGGAAGCTCTGCTTTGGAGCCCGGCTCAGCAGGTTAAAAGGCAGGTTTGGAAATCCTGGGCGGCGATTGATCGCTCAGCCAGCCTCGGTGACCGCCCCGGCCGATGCGAGGGGGACGTGTGGAGAGGAGCAGGGCCAAGATGGGTGCTGGAGCTCCTTGGGAGAAGTCACACAGTGACAACTCCTCCTCGTCAGCACCGGTGGCCGTTGCCCCCCAGGAATGGCACTGTGGTTATTTCACAACCCGCTGTCCTGCTCCGCCGGTGCGATGCCCTCAAGAGCCGCCTGAAAACATCACCCTGATGCTCGGTGGGGTGGGATGCAGCTTGGTGAGCTGGTTGTCAGCCACAGCCACATGGTTCCCTCCTCAGCAAACCAGGAGGATGGCCAGGGTGGTGCCTGGCATCCAGACTTCTTCCACCAGAAGCCTTCATGCTGGCATGTAGTCTTGGCTTGCTAAAGGACAGGTGTAGAAGACCAAAAAGACTGGGTGTAACTTAACAGAATAAAAATGGGAAAGGTTCCCTTCCAAATGCATGAAGAAAGGAGGAAATAAAAGCAGCATGGAAGCAGCCCAGAGAGAAGGCTCCAGGCCAGCAGTGGAAGGGACAGAAAACCTGCAGGACCTCATCCAGTGGAGCCATGTCTTCCCAGAAGGACTTGCCACGAGCAGCAGGCTGACAGCAACATAGGAAAAGAGTTCATATTCAAGATTGCACACATTGTTAAAGCAAAAAAAAAAAAAAAAAAAAAGTTTTGGAAGGTACAGAACTCACAGAAATCCACAATCTGATCTGGTAAATCATAGAAAAAAAATACCTGGAAAAAGAGGGAACTGCATCCATTGCAGACTACATGCAGCTCCACAGCATACACTGCCAAGAGGTGCTGAGATTGCAGTCTGAGTAATTGCACAGCCCAGCTGGCTGCTCAGGTGTGCCATGAATCATCCTCATAAGAAGAAATAAGAGCTGAATTCTTCTAAAATCCCATTGTTCCTAAAGGTGAGGGAGCAGCCTGCTGATGAAGCCTCTGCTGAGGCCAAGTAAAAGATTTGGGAAACGTGCTATCACACAAGCAGCAAAGGTACTTCGGTTTTTGGTTTGTTTGTGGTTTTGTTTTGTTTTTTTTTAAATCCTGACATTTGTAGCATACTTTGCATTTTTAACAGGTTTAGAACAACCTTGGTGGCAGCTGCTGGCCCGCAGCTGGCAAGGCCAGAGCTCCCACTAGCTTGCTTTATAGAGGAATCCAGATCCTTCAGGGCTATTCTGTAAGGATATTTCACAGCATGCTGACCACCAACGCATTACTCCTCTGCATATGGTACTGCTTTGTCCCAGCACTGGCCTTGGCAAAGCTCCACTACAGAGTCCCGAGTACGTACACCATACATACATATGCACAGACTCCACGTTACACAAAGCAAAAGGACAAATGTTCATATTAAGGCATTTGTACCATGCGTAGTACCAGCACTTCACCACATTGCCCTCAGAACACCTGATCTATTTAACATACAAAAAACCCACACATCAGCCTGTCCACCTGGGGAGGAACAGAGTGATGAGGCAGTGGAAAGGGCCAACAGTACCCCTGGCCAAAAGAACCGCCCACTTCCCATCTGCTGACACACCTGCCCTGGAAGAGACCAGGATGAAAAGCAAGGGACTGTCACAAGGAGAACTAGGCAACACAAGAGATTTTATTTTGTTTAAAATATAGAGGAAAAAATAAATACATCCACCAACAATACAAAGAGCGGTTTCCAAACTCAGGTACTTTTCTTTCAAGGACTTCCTCTGACTGGGAGGGCAGAGGCAGCCTGACCCACCACGCAGTGCCTGCTGTCAGGAGCTCTGTGGTGTCACTGCACATTACAAGCACACTCTCAGCCTGACGTTTCATGTAAACCAAAGCAAATTGTCACGTTCACTCCTCTGACTCCAGTGACTCCCAGAGAAGCCAAGGATACCTCTGCATATGTACAGTGTATTTACTCCTATGTCTGCAAGACATAGGCAACTCTTACAGGATTTCCAGGCCCTGCTCTTTCTGCTGCTGGAGCATCAGCCCATGTTCTGCCGGTTGCCATAGCCTCTTGGGTGTGTATCTTTCCAGTCATCCCAGTCCCGAGCTTTTTGAAGAGCTTCCTCATCATCCTCCTCCTTTATTTTCTCCTGCTGCTCCTTCTGCAACTCTTCGTCATTTGTGCCTGCTAAAGGCCGAGAACAAGAGTGAGGTCCAGATGGAAAGCAGGAATTGCCACAGAGCAGCCTAGCAACCCATTTATTCTCAAACCTAATGGAGAAAGCTAGAGGCTGTTTTACATCCTGAATACACTCCCATTTGCCCTTCCCCTCAAGAGGGTTACCAAGTTCTCTATTTCCATTTTAGCTCTATTCTGCCTTACTTGGTGGCCTCTGAGGTGCAGTCTGACCACGCGCTGCTTCTTCCCTTTTCTTCTGATCATACCAGTCGTTTACAGTCATAGTTGGCAGGCCAGGATATCCAGCACCAAACACTCTACAGGAAGAGAGAGATGGTCAAGGAACGTCCTATACCACTGAACCAATATCAGTGCATGGAACTGCTCTGCACCCCAACTTGTATTGATAGTTGAGACACTGAAGTATGCTGACAACAAAAGAAATTAGAGGCAGTGGAAGAAACGTATCAGAAGTTTCCCCATCCCTCACCCAGATGTACAACACATGCAATCTTGATGTGACACGCTGCCTGTAGACAATGACTGCTTTTCTGCATTTGAAAAAGTATCTTAGACTCCCCATGAAAACACAACAGTGCATCACACTGTGTTTAAGTAATCAAAAACCAACATACTTAGCCTGAACTGCATCCCGGGTAAGAATGAAAGGTTTCAATGGAGTCCTGACTTGTCGAGAAGGACCGTGTGTTGGTGCTGAAGACTGAAATTGCAAAAAAAGTCATAAGACAATCATGTAGACAAGAGTTCCCTTCTTTACCTCCCACTCCAAGCAAGTTACTAAGGGTCTTGTAGAAAAGAAATGCCTCTGCTGTCAGTGCAACATCCCAAGTCAGACAATTCAGCCCTTAATCCAGTTTAAATCATGAACTCCATCTGTGAGCTTCCACAAATCACTTCTTTGTGCCTTTGTTAAACTCATTCTGATCAAAGCAGAAAGTCAACAGAGCTAAACCAGATCAGCTCAGATCAAAGCATGAAATATAGCTTATTTTTTCCATGGATCAAACGCAGTACATTATGAAGCTAATCAAGCTCATCACTCATGAAGATATCACCCAGGGCACTACAGAACAGCAGAGGTCTGCAATAAGGAATTGCACAAACCAGTTGTGCCAAAGCTGGACTATGGTACACTCAGATTTTTTAATTCTAGACAGACATTTGAAGTGAGTAGCATGAAGTCTAGAAAAACTGTCCTACACATGATTTGCAGGTCCCTAAGCAGCTTTCCTCACATGGAATGGACAAGATTTACTCTAACATCAGGATTTTCTGTAGGCTTAGAAATGCAGTCTTGGAAAAAAATAAAAGCCACGAAGGTCTTGTTTTAATTAAAAAATGTAGTTACTTCTTTAGAGTTAAAGGCCTGGCACAACCCAGCCAAGTGGAGAAAAGCCTCTGTGTGCAGACCAGCTACGCTCTGATATTCAGTGCTCCAGCATTTAACAATCCATGACTGTCTAAGATACGTGGCAGCCCCAGACAGGCACTAATGCAAAAATCAAACCACTGGCCATTCAGAATTAAACCAAGCCCCGTCCATTTATGTTGTGCATGCGCTAAGACTCTAATCTAGAATCCAAAGAACAAAATTTAGGAAACTCTGATGAATTCCTCCATGGTTCATTTACCCACAACAGCTTTTATCATGAGATCTAACTATGCAGAGTTCACAGGACCTGCAGATCAAGAGACACTTCATACCTGCTTCATTGTATCTCTGCTCTTCAAGATGACCATTTCCTGGTCGATGCTCTCAATTTCCTCAAAGCTGATGTTGATCCATTTCTGGGCCTGCAGCAGATACAGCTCCCGTACTTGCTCCTCATCTGCCTGCCCACTCTCCACAAAGGTTCTCAGAGAGGCCAACTTGTTCTCCAGTTCCTTTTTCTGCTTATATCTGGCTCAAAGAGAAAAGAATAATTAATTAATTCCAGTAAACTTTCTCCAGCACAGCCCACTGTGTCTTCCACAATAAACTATTTCTTTAACTTGAATAAAATTTAGTTAGAGAGCTATCTCCTGTCCTATGTTAATTGCTTTTCACAGAAGTGCCAGTTTCTGATCACTGCTCACGAGGGTAAACAAATCCCAGATATTCATGAAGAGCCTCATATTGCTGAGGAACGTACTGGTGAGAGCAGGACTCACTCATATAGCAAGGGACCAACAGTCCCACAGAGCTAAAGCAATGACTTTCAGGAACACAGCAGCAGATCATGCCAGCTGTCATTTCCTGATGACCTCTAAAGAAGCACAAGAGGCAGAACACCAAGCATGAGGATGTAACTCCACCTCAGTGTGAGTGACAACAAAGGTTTCTGACAAACGAAAACTACAGAAACCAGAAGAGTTCCACCGCGCTTACAAAGGCTTTGAAAATGTGTGACCACATACATACCTGCAGCATCCAGATTTTCCCCACCCACCTTCCCCATTCTATCCTACTCTCAACTCCAACTTGGGCACTGCAATGGATTTTTACCAGTCTTTGCCAGAGGTTGAAAGGACAACTGAGCACATTTCCAATTTCTGTCTCAGATGGTTATATGCCTGCAGATGAGCTTTTGACTATGCTTTTGGCTTTCTAGATTTTCTCGGTCTAGTTAAGAGAAGCAGGGGGCAGGGAGGGGGACTACCTATCTAACACACTTCCAGGGTAAATCCTTCAGTTACAGCGTCACCACAGAATGAACAGTAAGAACCAAAGATTAGCAGCCTATGGGAGCTGAAAGGACACAGAGCCTACGAGCTGCGCTATAAAACGCTCCACAGAAAACCCTGAAAAACAAATCTTAAGAAGTTGAGCACCTGCCTGTCCAGCCCTGTGCTGCAGGGAGGCAAAGCAAACCGCCCCTCTCTGGTTTGTTTGCAGCAGGATGAGCTCCCTTTAGTCAACTACTGACAATGGCAACTGGGACAGGACAGCTCTGCGTGATGACACAGAGCTCTGGGAAGTTTTGTCCCTGCTGCTGTAATTGCAATGGCTTGTCCTCCAAGCAGGTCAAGCACGAACCTGCTCACAGCAGGGCTTGGGGCAGCCACCTCCCATCTGCTGAGGTGGGGCCAGTTGTGGTGGAGCTCAGCAGGAGCCACAGTGCTGCGCAGACACACACACGCACATGCACACACACACGCACACACACGAAGTGCCCGTGCAGGAAAGGCTGAGCCCTCAAGGCCCATCCCGCGGCTCTCACCTCTCGATCTTGGCCTGCCGGCTGGAGGCCATGACCAGCAGGCTGCTCTGCGCGGCGCTGCCCGGCTCGCCGTCCTCCCGGGGGGTGGCGGGAGGCGGCGGGGCTCCGCTCAGCCCGTAGGAGCGGCACAGCTCCAGGAAGCGGCACAGGTGCCTCCGGGCGCTCTCCAGGTGCTCCCGCCGCCGGCTCGGCTCCACCTGCCGCAGCGTCAGCGCTCCCAGCAGCGCGGGCACCAGCAGGTACTTCAGGTCGGTCGAGGCGATCTCCTCCAGCTCCTCGTTCTCGCTGCAAAGGGAACGGATCGGCTCACAGCCCGCCCGGCGCTGCGGCCGCGGCCCCGGCCCGCCGCCTCACCTGAACAGCTGCAGCTCCTCCACCATGGCGGCCGCCTGCTGCAGCGCGCCCAGCCCCTGCCGCACTTTGGCCTGCACGGAGGGGGCTCCGGAGGACGGCTCGGTGCTGGCCTCCACCTCCTCCAGTAGCCGCCAGCCCGTCTCCAGCAGCTCCGGCAGCCGCGGGCCTTCGCCCGGCGCCTCCGCCATGCTGGGCCGGGAAGGAACCGCCTGCCGCCCGCTTCCGGTAACGGCGGCGACGCCCCTTCCGCCATCTTGGTGAGGGCGGGGCCGCCATTTTGGTGCGAGTGGCGCCGCCATTTTGGTGAGGGCGGGGCCGGGCCGCCGCGGGCCGTGAGCGCGCGGAACTGCGGTCACAGAATGACTGCGAACCGAGCGCGGAGCGTAACGCAAAGCAGAACGTCGCATCGGGAAACAAATCAGAGGGCAAATCAGAGTTAGGGATGCACCTATCTGGATCTGCTCACCTCTCAGCCTCCAGTTTCGCCCAGACGTGGCAGCAGCTGCCCGTTTCTTGGCCCCGGAGCGCCGTGCAGTGACGCAGATCAGGGCTCACTCGGATCCATCCCGGATCGCACCGAGCCGCTCCAGCTGCTCCCATATCCCCTCCTCTGGAGAGGTTGTTTGCTGTTTTTGTTCAGTGGTGCGAGTTTCTTTCCGTTATCCTCATTGATTTCTGTTAGTTAAATAAAAATGACAACAGAAGGCCAGAGTTTATCCACACAGCGCAGTGCAGCAGGAGCCAAGCCGGAGCTGGATGTGCTCGCTCCAGAATGCGTAATAGTCACTGTAAAACCAATCAGACCAACCCAAGATCAGGAGAACGAGCCGCTGTGCCCAAGCACCCCGTGCTGGTAGCCCTGCCGGGCTCAGCTCCCTCGGCTGGGTGCAGCCAGCTGTGTTTTGCTCGTGCGGCTGCACCAGAGGGAGCCAAGCCATCGCTGTGACACCCACACAGCGGGCACTGCCCTGGGGCCTCCGGGGGCCCCAAATCACAGTACTGCAGAAACGTCTGGTCAGAAAGTCAGCACGCCCTGCCCCAGGTCAGGCAGGTGCTTCACGTGGGCCTATCCTGCTCCTGGAAGAGCCTTGATGGCACCTGGGGACGTCAAGGCTGGGACGCACTGGGGGCTCGTTCTGCACACGGCCATCGCTGCACAGCCCGGGTCTGGAATGTGACACAGCACCCATGGGCACTTGGCAGCGTAGTGCTGTGTTTTGCTGTTCAGGTGCAGTGCCTACTGCCATTTCTTCTCCACATGTTCTTTTTTTTTGTTGTTGTCTCCTGAGTCCCTTATGTACCCCTGAAATTAAAACAGGCATAAGGTAGGTAAGGGTTAAAGCTGGACTTTTACAAACACAGAAACACGATACAAGTCATTGACCTAATGTGAAAAATTTATATGGTGTGACAATAATTCAGAGCAGGCTGGAAGCACTCAGTTTCCACAGATGAGTCAGTTTATGATTTGCTCTGTTCTCTTTATTCATGCGTGCATGCGATAGCTTGATAAAAAGTTAATCATAAAAGCTGAAGCAGGGTTTAGGATCCTGTATGCTGTGTGCTGAGTGCATCTCGATGGTTGTACTTTTCTCTCATCCTCCCTCTGCATGACCATTTTTTGATTGAAGACGCAGGCACCAGTGGTGTGAGCTATGTCAACAGCTTAACACATCATTCTGTGGTAATCCTGCACGCAAGGCAGGAAGTAAAAAACAGTATGTCCAGCGGTGGGAAAACTAATTAATGTAGTAACTGGAAGTAGAACAGGGCCAGGAATCTACAGCCGTTCGTTGGTCACTAGCAGAAGATACTGTGAAATCCCCAGTAATCACAGACAGTTCACTTTCATTA
This sequence comes from Meleagris gallopavo, assembly GCF_905368555.1. Classification (NCBI taxonomy): domain Eukaryota; kingdom Metazoa; phylum Chordata; class Aves; order Galliformes; family Phasianidae; genus Meleagris; species Meleagris gallopavo. The sequence goes on along the minus strand of NC_139412.1, from coordinate 1,151,295 downwards.
GAGAGGCAGCAACGCACTTGATATAGCATCTTTCACCTTTGTGTGCATTATTTAAAACCCACAGTAGACCTGTCATATCGTCACCCTCCCCAAGGTTCTAAATTTCAACAACATTTTGAGGATCAGAGCAATAGAGAATGCTGGAGTGAATGCTGTCACCTTTGTGTTATCAAGATATCAAGCCTCTAAGCAGTTCAGAGATCACATTGCCTGTAGAATATCTCTGTTTGTTAAAGATTAAACGTCTCCTTTGGGCATTCTTCTTGGAAGCCTTCAGAACAAGCTGGACAGGTTCACGAGGAGCTATCTGCTTGCTCTCCAAATAGCTGTGCAGAGGCTGAGGATGGAGCCCAGGACCTCAGCCTGCTTTCCCTCTCTTTAAAATTGGGAAGGAGGGAGGGGTCAGTTTTGACCCAGACTATCAGTGGCAGCACAGGACCAGCCTCAAGCAGCACGTTATCACTGCTCACCATGCAAGCTGGACTGAGAGAGCAGGAAATCTACATTAAGCCCTGCTTCCTCCAAGATGGAGAAGGAAGAGCCAAGTGGGCAAACCTGTTTGCTAGTTGGAGGCTCCTAAAGCTCCTTGCTAGCAGTTAACTACCCCTGGTTTTGTCTGCTGTCCCATATGGTCCAGAACAGACTTCACTTACACCGCAGAGAATGAAGTCAATAAGGGCTAGTGACCAAACTGCCCGTGGTCTGTCTGCTCTCCAGCCTCACTATAATGAGGTGCACGTACCTGTGCATGGTGTCCTCTTACAGACTGGCAGGATGTGGGGGTTTTTTTGAGCTGCCTCTTCCAATTACAGAGCTAGTGTTCTTAACACAAGGGAAAAATAAATGATTCTTTGGCAGGTGTAGTAACCCAGCAAGACCCTGACGGTAGGGATGGTGGCTGTGATTAGTCCTGCTACATGTGAAAAGGAGGAGTGTCCCAGCTTTGACAAGTAGGATTGATTTCTCCTGCTCTCCCATTCTCGTTGTCTCAGTGTGATAGGTTTTCAGCATAAAGTCAACATCTAGGGCCCAGCCACGGGTTCTGGACAGCTCTTATGTTTCTCAGCCATGAAACATGCCCTCATGATTTCTGCTATACATGCAGCAAACCTAGAACTGCTGTGGTGTATTGCATTTAAGGCATATGTGCAGAGCATCTGACAGTACACAACCAGAGGGCTCATTTTGTGCTCCCCAGGAGCACCAGCATATTACAAATGCATCCAGCCACCTGGAAGGTGTCAAAGCTCCTGCTATCCCCTGTAGCACAGCACACACCAGTAATGCTTCAGCCAGACAGAAGCATGCCTGGAAATCCCTTGCTCCACTGCACAGTGGTCAAGGCTGACACATATGCAAACTGAGAAAGTCCTCCAAATCTGTCCGGCTGCACTTCTAGGGCATGCCTGGAAAAGCCCCGTGGCACAGAGACCCTGGGCAGCTCATGGGCTCGTGCCTGCTTCTGCTTTGCAGGGGAGGCTGTTCTGCAGCCCTCATTCCACCTTATCTCACTTTCTGATTGTCTTCAGAGGCAGTTTCTCCATAGGTAAACAGAAGGAGGGTGATACTATTTCATCATTCAACAGGAGGACCACGGCACCTTTTCTGTACTAGCAGAAAGATAGTTGGAAAAGGCCCCAGAGTGCTGGAACAGGAGCAGGTAGCATCATGCTCTCTCTGACATGTTAGTTTTGCTCTGGAGAGCAACAAGCAAGCACCAAGCGAGATTTTAACTTTGGAGTTGCAGTGATGTAATGGGATGATAATAGCAGGGTGGTAAAGTCTTCAGCTACAGCAAATGAGAACGAGCCCAAATGCAGCAGCCACAGATGCAGAAATGAAGGAAAAGAGCTGCTTACATTTGGAAGAGCCCAGGTAGGCAGAGATCTCCAGCAAGAGATACCCTCACTTCCACTGCCAACCCTTAAATGAGGGCTGTGCAGGGGTGGATCCTGACTCCATCCCTTCCATCACTCAGTGCATTGCGTGCACTTGAGCTCCCCTGGGTGGCCCTGCCTTCCCACCAGCTGCTGCATCACTGCTTCAGGCCATAAGTTAGCATTGCCACTACAGGAGTGCTGTTCTCTGTAGAAGCCTTTTTCATCTGGGAATTGTGCCCTGCAACTTGGTGAACTGAGGGGTGCAGAGCTGGGAGGGTTTCCAGCCTGCTGAGCCTCAGGGAAGGGATGAAAGTCTCCTTCCTCTCTGAATCCAGCACAGCCATTGCTGCAGCTGCCCTTTAAGCTGTGCTTAAGGGCCCTCAGACTGCAGACCAGTTCCCCCTCTGGTCTTATGTCTGTTACTTGCCTACATCTCTCAGTTGAAGATCCCCACAAGGGCAATCCCTGTTTGTTACTTGTCATCCTCAAGACTTCATGACATTGCTGAACACCCTAGAAATAAAGGAGAACAAAGAGACAAGGGTTTTTCCTTAAATACAAGTCGTTGCTCATGTTTGTATCTGGTGGTGTGATACTGTAAACACCAAAGGTCAAGGTAACATTCCCCAGATCCTTACAACAGAACAGGCACTGATCAAAAGCTGAGCCCCAAACAGTGACCTCAGTTGTGCCTTCCCCTTGTTCTGGCTCAGCCATCCATGGGGTCAGCAGGAGGAAGGAGCTGTGCTGGTGCAGATGGAATCTTCAAGCACTCTCCTCTCAGCGTTGCATTCTGGGGCTGTAGGGAAGAAATATCCCCACTTGTCCTTGAAGGCAGTGCCATTCTTCCCCCATAGATTTTACTTATTTACCAACAGCTTATTACCCTTGCTTGGAACGTCCTCCTAGAATTAGTTAAGCAGCATCCTTAACCAGCAGGGAACAGTCATGTTTACACCTGTTTTACTCTTTTCAAACACAAAAGCCAAGCAATAACAGAGAGGAGGCTTTTCGGAGCAAACCCTTTGCCTGATTCTCATCAAATTGCTTGCAGAAGGATGGTTTTCTTCTGTGCACGAACTCCATTCAGAGCCATCTCCCCCATGTTGGTTTACAGCAATGCAAAGTGAAGAGCTGCTGCCATGACCATTCAACTCCGGGAGTCTCGTTTCCAGAGACAGATAAAAAAAAGCCACAAAAAGACATGGGGAAAATGGGTAATGACAGAGAAGTCAAAGAGGTACATCTGTCACATTAGCGTTGAGCCCAATGAGGGGTTGTGAAGCAGAGGGTAATGACGGCAGCCTGCCACGATGTAGAGAGGACTGATTGCGAAAATGGGGCAAAAGAAATAAGGGAGGATGTGCCTGAAGGGCTCCATAATCCTTACAGAGCATCAGGGACACTGCTGCCACTTGTTGTCCAGCTAATTCAGGTCATGAAAAGGCACCTTCCACACCTTGAGGCATTTGCGATGGAAGTGAAATTGTAGGCAGCTCAGGTAAAGCCCTCCTGCACGTTTTCTCTGGCAGCCTCTCACTGATGGGTGCTGGAAGACACCTGAGGGTGATGTCAGGGTCCAAGTTTTCCTATCTTTTACTACCTTGGAGGGTGCCTGCGCTGGCCTGGGGAAACAGGGCTCTGTGTGCCCTTAGCAGCCTTCTGCTGGCTTTCCTGCCCTGGCAGGGCTAGCGAGAGAAAATCCACCCAGCAGACCTTGGAGCCAAGCAGATAGTTTATTCCCTCTGCATCTCTTGCTGGGTTTTGCTCTGAGTCCCAGTCCTGAGGAGACTCCTCCAGCCTAGCAGATCTCACAAGACTGGAAATTCCAGCTGCAAACTCAGATTGCAGCACTTCCCATTCTAAACATTGTCAGCAAACTGCCACCACCCCACCGCAGCCCCTCCTGCCAGCCTGACCCCTTTGCACCCTTCAGCTAATTACAGCACTTCCCCATCTCCCGCAGGACACAGATGGAACCCAGCATCCCACTGCCGACCGCCCCTCCAGCCCTTCCCTGCTGGGCCTGCAGCGAGAATGCAAGCAGCAAGAGGAGGAGAGGGCCCTGCATATTCCGCCCTTGATCCTGCCTTTTCCCAGGCAGAAATTCAAACAGGACCGCTCTAGGAGGGGAATCAGGACATCTCCCCAGGGCGCTCCTAGCTATTGTGGCTCCTCTCCTCCACCGCAGGCAATGTGTGTTTGCAGTTACCAAATGCAAATCACATTTCCCACCCTCCTGGTGGAATCTCTCCCTTCACAGTATCCTTCCCCTCTTTTTTTCTCCCCAGCTCGTTTCGCAATGCTCTGAAGAGTTCACAGCCCCTCCCGGTTTCACCTCTCTGTGATCTTGCGGTGTGGGGGTGGCTATGGGGAAGGTATTTAAGCAGTCCTCCTAATTAAGTACCTGCATCACCTCTGTACTCAGGTCCTCGGTTGCAGCTGAAGCCCCTCTTTCTGAGGAATGCTGGTGACTAACTCCTAATTGTATTTTAAAAGACAAACAGGAGATAGCTCCTCTGCCCTTGCAGCTGCAGCGGAAGCCTCTCAGCTGTGGCCTTCCTGTGGCTCTGGGAAGGCTGTATGTCAGCAGCCAGACCGAGTCAGTGCTGCACAACAACTGATAATGATGGCTAACTCACTTGGTTAGCCAAGTGTGCATATGGTTCACCCCTGAGGATTTGGGCTTCCAGCTCCCAGCCTTGTTTCGAGCCACCTTGGACTCTCAGCTCTTACTCATTGTTATTAGAGAAACCTGGAGCACATTAAATGGAGGGGATAGTTTACAACAAAAGCATGTGAATTGATTCTGTGACCCAGCTGAGGCTGTTAAAAATGATTGAATGAATATGGAAATGAGTAATCTTACAGCTGGACTCGGGGCTGAGCACAACCAGCTCCATTCAATGCAAACCACAAATTACACAAGGCGCACGCAAGGCTGCCAGAGCCTCTAGGTCGTGGTGGGAGCTGCAGGAAGCCATCCTGGGATCTCAGGCACATCTACCTGCACACCTCGTGCTGTGGGTTCTCCTCAGCACACACACGTTTAAGTTCATCCCTTCTCTCCCAAGGCTGCACGACCTGGAATCTCATTCTATGCAAGCGCTTCTCCGATTCTCCTGCTAAAAGCAGTCATGGCAACTGAGGGAAGGATGAGGTGAATCAGGACCCTATCCTTGATACACACTGTGTTCCAACCCACATACATGCAGATCAGAAAATGAGCCCCAGCTGCCTCTGTTTCCAGCTACCGGAACCTTACGCACTGTGCTTCACACTCTCCTTCCAGCCTTCTCTCTGGAGCCAGCTGAATGCCAAGGGAGTGGTGGGAGGAGGTGACACGTGGGTCTGTCACAGAGGCACAGTATGGTACATTTATTTAAGCAACACACACCTGAATCCCACTTACAATCAGTCTGAAGAGTCATGCTTATTTCTTCAGGACCCTGGAGTCCCGTCCTCTCCCCAGGCCAGTGTCAGCACACCTGGGGTCAGAGGGTGGAAGGAGCAACTTCCATCAGCCACAGCTGAAGTCTTGTAACTGTGAGACCTGCAGCCATCTCCATGCGGGTCATGGAGGAAAGCAACGAGTTCTGTCTCCTGGAGCCGTAACTGACTCTGCCTCTGCTCTTTATTTCAGACACTGCAAAGAGCTCTGGAACAGTGTTTGCCTGTGAGGAGCAACATTCAGTGGTGCTGGGTGAGCCCACAGCAGAAACCTGGCTCCAGAGGGTCTATCAGGACCCCTCAACCTCAGCAGTTTTCTTTCCTGCAGCCTTCTCCCCAGTGAACAACTCTTTACACGTCTTCCCATCCATCACTCCTGGCTTTCAGGCCACTGTCAAAAGCCTCCTGCAAAAGGACAATGGCAGTGCAAAGTCCCCATTCACCCCTGGAGAACGGGGCCGAGTGATAAATGGTTGTCCCCAGCTGGAGACAGAGGGCCAGATGCTGATCCACTGCAGGAGGGCAGCCCTTTGTCTCACTCTGGTGAGACAGGACAGAGGTCGTCCTCTGGTTTGAGGCTTCCCATCATCACCCAGTTTGAGGTCTTCTGTTGTAGTTCCAGAGTCCAGGCTTGCAGCATAATCCCCTTCAGAGCACTGCTTGCAGATGGTGCCCGTTCTCCAGCTGCACACTGGAGGACTCAACGCAAGTCCTGCTGCCTGCTGTGACGCCCCACACTACTTACAGACATACCTCTCCTCCAGCCGCCGGCACCTCTTGCACACCACGTAGCAGCACCAGCGGTACTTGCAGTGACACCTCTCCACCACCTCCTCCATGTAAGCGTTGTAGCCACGGCCACAGCATAGCAGGTCGCAGCCATCACTGCCTGCAGACGTCTTGCTGCACTGCCTGCCAAGGGGGGATGCAGTCAGAGCGAGGCAGTGTGCCTCCCACCCACAGTGCTGGCTCCCACCCGGCGGCTCTTAGAGCATATTTGCAGCTGGTCCTTACCTATCCTGTGTCCCCACAGACCCCAGGTGGACATTGGGCGTGCAGTAGTCGGGGGAGTTAATCAGATAAACCAGGTCCGTGTCTCTCATCACCCTGATGTCTGTTTCTGTGGGCTTCAGCTGCTTCCTGTGCCCCACGAGGCGGTGGCTCACCCTGATGGCTGCCAGGTATTTGGATTTGAGCTCGGAGGCAATTTCACCCAGGCTCGGCAGTGCCTTCCAACAGGTCTTCACCGAACAGGAGCCTGAAACACCGTGGCATTTGCACTTGGTATCCAGGGACTCACTCAGCACCTGCAGAGGGTGGAAATAAGAATTTAGTGGCTGCTCCTGGTTCCCACTCCACTGACAGATTTGTAAGAACATCCACAGTCATTTTCAAGAGATGGAAGAGCCGAGCTGCTTACTGCCACCAGAGAGACTTCTCCCCTCTCATTTAGAGGCGAAAGACAATGGTGCTGTTGGGACAGCCAGAAAGTGCCTTCTTTCAGTGGAGCAATTGAGGACTCATCCTGCCTTGTTCTCCTGTGATAAGAACCTGACCCTTGGGAAGTGCCCTGGTGGAGCTTATAGTGGGGAGGCAGCTTCCCCAGCTCTCACAAAGGCTCAGGAACACTGTGTCCTCCTCTGGAGCCTACCTCCTTACCTCAGGCAGCTCTGCTCCCTGCATCACAGAATCATCGAATCACTGAGGTTAGAAGGGCCCTCTTAGATCCCCAACCCACCCCACCATACCAATCACTGCATCCCTCAGTGCCACATTCTCATGGTTCCGGGTCACCTTCAGGGACAATGGCCCCATCACTCCCTGTGCAGCTGTGCTTCTTCCAAGAAGAAATTTTTCCTAATATCCAACCTCACGGGGCCGTGGGCCGTACCCACCTGCCTTCCTGCCACGTTGTTATGCCAATTCATGGCCCTCAGAGCCTGCAACCCCAGCATGCTGGATTTTAGGGGGCTGTCAGCAAAAGCAGCACCGAGCTGGAGGCCGTAGTGCAGGTTGTCCCCGCAGCCACCCCATCTGAAGTCCGGCCCGGGGAGCTCAGAGGGGACAGAGCCGCAGGAGCAGAGCGGGAGTGACCCTGAAGCACAGGCTTGGGCAATGGAGTGTGCAATGGCGGCGGCGGAGAGCGCGTGGACAAAGGCAGATTCCCTGGTCCCTGGAAAGAAAGGGGGAGATGTCTCATCTCCTGCAGATCGAATGGCACACGATTAACACCGGTGTAATGGCAGCAAGTTTTCTCTTCTTTACCTTTCAGCAGGTCAGGACCAAAGCTGGGAGCACGCTGGATGGAGGAGCAATTCCACCTCATGCCTGAAAAGGTCTTTTGGCAGATGCTCTTGGTCTCGCTGGCAGCCTGAACGATGCTGTGCATGACCTCCAGGTTCCTGCGGCATATCTGGACCTGGTCGGGCACGAGCCCAGCCAGCAGCCGGCAGTGGTGGATTCTGTCCCAGGACACTCCGCTGCCGTTCTCTGCCAATGCTCTGTTGAGAGAGGTTGTGTTGTGAGGGGACCACAAGCACAGGGGTGGGGATAATGGGCACTGGGATGGGGACGAGAGGTTGGGGATGAGAAGTTGGGGTCTGCAGGCATTGGGATGGGGACACAGGGAATGAGAGATGGGCAGACCCCAGGAAACTGCTGCAGGGGACACCCAAGGGAGCCTCCTCCTGTCCCCCAATTGCTGTCCATTACTCACAGCCACTGGATGGCCATGGCGAGCCCCAGCTGGCAGAGCAGCACTGCGGCAGTGGGCACAGCGAGTCGGCCCATGGCTGGGGATGGGACTGGGAGCAGGGCTGTGAGCAGGGCCTCTGCTCCCTTTATACCCTCTGGCCTCTGTCCTGCCCACTGGGGAGGGGAACAAAGGCAGTTTTGGTGCCATTCACAGCTCACAGCTGTTGGGGGAGGATGGAGTGGCCACCCCCACTGCCTGGCTCTGATCCCCAGCCTGGGTGCTCCTGGAGTGGGATCTCACTGGTCAAGTGCCCCACTATTGCTGCGGTCAGCCCTGAATCAGCTGCTCCTCAGGGAGCACAGAGCAGCTTGGTGCAAGGGGATATCACCTTCAGCCGCTCAAGGAGAGCCGTTTGTTTGCAAAGCAAGCACACGCTTCTTTTCTCAGCAGATAAAAACTTGCCCCCATAAGCAGGAGATGTAGACTAGTGGGAATCAGGCAGCGATGACATTAGTAAGGGACAAAAGGGATGGCAAGGAATGATACTGATTTCTGGATTTTTTTTTTTTCTTTTTTTGCTTGCTGTTAACTCCTCCCAGACACAGCACAGCCAGCTTCCCAACCAGCAGGGCTCTGGAAACCTCCCAGCCTGGTACTGCGGGTTGCCTGCATGCAGCTCTCAGCTGCAAGGAGCTGCTGCTGGGTCTGCTGGGATGCACTGCAGGGCAGCAGCTGGGCTCATATCTGGGACTTCTCCTTTGGGATTGTGCTTTCTCCCTCGCTGTGCCACTTCCCTTCTAGCAGGAGGTGCTTTCCCTTTGCAGGACGTCGCTGCTGTTTGGTGAGCACCCCCTGACCTCCCACTGACTCGCTGTCACGTGAACCAGAGCTGGGATGCACAGCGTGAATGGCTGACCTCCCCGGAGTGCTCTATTGGGATGGAAAGGCCGCAGTGCTTTGTGCCCATGGACAAAGGAAAAGGCTGGGGTCACAAATCCCAAGTGTAAGTACAAAGGACTGAACAAAAAGAGAAAAAAAAAAGAAAGGCAGAGAGACTGCCCGGCACAGCCTCCATGGTCAGAACAGAGAAGCACTGCAGGGCCAGAGGCAATTCCTCAGCTCCAGCTCGGCTGCTCCCTCACCAGCCCAGCACCTCCTGCAGCATCCCTGCTGTCTGGGGCAGCTGCTGCTTGCTTTGCTCCTCCCACACCTCAGGCTCAGCACTGCCGTCCTCTGTAAAGTAAACCCACTCCAATCCCAGGTGCTGAATGGCAGAGGGGAACCAATCTGTGAATCCCACCCAGCTCTGCCAAGGGCTGTGAAGGGACACGTTCGCCCTGGAGCCCCTGCCGTGATGGGTTTGCCATATAGACACCACTGCACATGAGGGTCTCTGGAAGTCCCTGACATTTCTTGCCTTCCCACCTTCACACCACGGCTTTTGCAGATCCTTCTCTTACCTTGGCCAGAACCAGATGCAGTGTCCACACTTCTCCCTCCTGTGAGCCCAAATGGGCCTTTCACTCCAGCCCCGAAGATTCTGGTGTCGTGAAATTTTTCTCTCCGTAAATCCCCTTTTTTCAACCTTGATGAATGGAGAAATGCCTTGTGCCTGGAGGGGGACATCGGGGGGAAATCTGTGCGGCTTCTGGAGGCGCGAGGAGTTTCTTGAGGAGGAAAAGCAGCGTTTGTCAGTGCTGGGAGATGCTTGGGTGCTTTCTGCGCACCACGTGCTCAGCCTGCAGCGTCCCACCACGCACATGGGGCAGCAGTCATGCCGAAAGGCCAGCAGCTGCCCCTCACAAACACCTGTCAGCACAGCCGTGCTGTGGGGGGATTCGGGCAGGAAGGGCAGCAGAGATGGGCAAAGCACGGTCCTAGCTGGGGGGGGGCACATTGCCACCTTCTGGCCAATGGCTTTGCTGTGAGGGCCACCCCTTCCCCTCGGGGTCTTTGCCTTCTCTCTCCTTGGGGCCAGCAGGTCCCACCCTCAGCACTCTGCTTCGTGCCCCCATTGGCTGTGTCACCGCCAGGAAAATTGCTAAGGGTGTGGATGGCGTCGTGGTCTGGGATCTGGAGGGGTGACAGGTGGCAGTGGGATGGCGGCGGTTGGGCCCTGAGCACCCATGTCTGACATCAACCTCCTGCCTCCCACTCGCTGCCTCCCACCAGGTCATTTCTACCAACCCCTCTTCACAGAAGTTTTGCGATGACTGAGTGGTAGGAAAGAAAGGATTCCTTTTAAAGCCAAAGCCGCCCTTTGTTTGATGTCACTTCCTCTTTCTAGCCTCATCCATGAAGTGAATGCAGGGCAAGCGCTAAAAATACCTCTTCCACTTCCATGCGGAGCTGCCTTGAGGCAGGAGGAGGTGAGGAAGGGGATTCCCAGCCTGGGAAAGGCGTCCTCTTCTCTCTCTGGGAGAAAGTGCAGTGATGCACAGCTGGGGACAGGTACGGTGTGAGAGCGGGGGGGGACACCTGTGAAGTGTGGCCTCCGCTCCGGCCCCCAGGCCCACCTCTGTCATGTCGTGGGCTGCGGGTGGTACCGGAGGCGCCCCTGTGGTGGTGGTTGTGACAATTGACTTCAGCCAAACCACCTCCTTCCTCTTTCCGAGGTGTCGGTGACCTCAGCACAGGCTGAGGGAGGCAGCGACCTTCCTGAGGAGCCCATCAGCTGAGCTGCTGGGACACTGACACACAATAGTGGTCTGTCTCTGCTTCCCGTGGCACTCGCTCAGCTCTGCCTGGGTCAGCGGCACCTTACAACTGGGGACAGAGACCACGGGCGTGCAGCTCAAAGGGAACAGAGCACGTGGGGACACTGCCATGGGGCGATTGTGACAGAAGTGTCCCAGCACAGACTGGGCTCTGCTGCACGCCCTGTCCCCAGGGCACCAGGATAGAAGGCGGCGGGGTGGGGGCACCCAGCTGCACAACAGCTGTCTGCATCTGAACAAGGCAGGGGATGCCTGGGAGCTGCCTTCCCTCCCCGCTCGCTGCCAGCAGCTCTGTGGCTGCCAGAGGGAGGTGCGGGTCCCCGTCTGGCCAGAGCCCCAGCAAAGACGAAAAGAGTGTCATGCATGACACGCTCGACCTCACCAATGAGGCAGGAGTGGCTGGCGGGGGTGGCACTGAGTCACGCAGCAGAGGCGGCGGTACGGAGTGATAATGGGAAGCAGCGGTGGCACCGTCCTGCGGGAGGAGGGCACAGGGCAGAGGTCCTGGAGGATGTGCAGATGGGGATGGGACGGGGAAGAGGCGCTGCCATTAGCCCCGGTCCCATCCCGAAGCCACAGAGCGAACACCACAGCTGCTGGAAACATAAATCCCACCTGCATGCAGTACAGGGGTGGTGGCTTTAAGATCAGAAGCAGCAAAAACTCAAAAGTAGGGACAGCTCCAGCAGCAGCTCTGCTGTCGTGGCCGTGCGTGGCTGTGTGAGTTGGGTGCAACACAGAGTGGGAGCACAGCAGCCCAAGTGTGTGTTATCCTACAGCAGAGCTGGGGGAGGTGTGGGCTGTGCCCATCAGAGGGGCAGCACGAGGGGGACTCTGCCCACTGCATCCCACAGCTCCCAACCAGGCTCCTGATCCCATGGAGAAAAGGGGATAAAGCTCAACTATTAACTCGAGTTAGTTGTAGACAAGGTGATTTCCACGTAAGTTAGCAGAGCAGCCAGTTGGGAACTTCTGATAAAATTTCTTTTACTTTGAAAATGGAGTGATTCAGTGACATGTGAAAGGTTTCCACTGGAAAGAATTAGTTTTGCTGGATTTCTCAACTGATTTTCTAGAAAATCTGTAATGCTGTCAGCCACAGTGCTCCTCTCAGACTAGGAGTTGCATTGTCCCACAGCTGGGCACAAATCACTTTGACACAGCTTTTTGACACAAACATTTCAGTTTGGTACCAACATCCTTCAGATCTCTCAACCTCATGTTCAACCAAGAGAAAGCTTCTAACACCAAAACCATGGGGCTCTCCTGGGAGCAACCGTGGGATGCAGCCCAGAGAGCAGCTTGTTGAATCAGACACAGATGCAGAGGACCATGCACCGTTTCCCTGGATTGATTTCCACACCTCAGTCCCTCTTTGTCCTTCTTTGGTTGCTCTCCTTGATTTCTCAGCCCCTTGGCAAAGCCAGCACCCGTCTGCTGCCTCGTCCATCCTTTGCTGACCCTACGTGTGCCAGCTGGGAGCCGGGCTGCCGAACTCACGGTGGTGGCACCACGCTCCTGGCTGCAGGGACAATTCCCTTCCCATGAGCAGAGGGCAGAACCTCTCCTGACACTGCTCATGGCCCTGCGGATGGGGCAACTTCCTCCCTGCAAAGAATGGGCTGCAGGAACCCAGCTCTGCCTGGTGCCTGCCCAGCGCTGGGTGTGCGCGATCACATCCGCAGACCGCAGAGTGTTGGGAGAGGTGTCTGAAATATAATCATATTAATAGTATTATTGACAACACAGAGCTGCAGTTGGTTCTCCTGGCTATACTTCAGTGTTGCTCTGTGCTGGCCTCCCCTCGGCCACTCTGTCTGTTTGGGGCTGGGGCAGCAGGATGCCCATCCCGTGGCCCCGCAGCCAGCACACCCTGCAGCCTGCACACAGCAGGACACCCAGCAGGGCTGCCAGCACCAGCACTGAGCTGCCATCCCAGGGCTGTGGGCACGGCCACGGCGGGTGGCTGCTGAGTGGTGCTGTCCTGTTTGCGATGCTGTGGTGGATGCAGCGTGCGCAGTGCAGGTCGGGCAGTTGCACACCAGCTGCCTGCAGAGCATCCAGCCAGCCCAGCTCGCAGCAATGGAAAGGGTTCCCTGCCAGGCACAGTGTCTGCAGGCTGCGGGTCCACCCCACCAGTGCCTGCTTGGGCAGCGCTGGCAGCTGGTTACCGCTGACATCCAGGGTTTGCAGTGGGGAGCAGAACAAACCCGTGGGCAGAAGGCTCAGGCGGTTGCCCGAGAGGTCCAACACCCTGAGCTCATCCAAGCAGGGGATCTCAGCCCCGCTGTTGTCCATGCGGTTCCCCCGCAGCCAGAGCTGCTGCAGGGAGTGCTCCAGCCCCTCCAGTGCCACCCGTGGCACGGCCAGGCCCTGGTTCTCAGACAGGTCCAAGGAGAGGAGTGGCGTTCGGCTGAAGGTGCGGGGCAGCAGCTGGGTGAGGCTGTTCCTGCGAAGGCTGAGGTGCTGCAGGTGGGGGATGGTGTGGAAGGCGGTGCAGGGTTCTGCCCTTGGAGAGCCCCCTCCTGATATCTCCCCCGTGTCACTCCCACAGGGCTGAAGGCTGTTGGAGCCCAGGTCGATGGCTTCCAACTGGGGCAGGGCATCAAAGAACCAACGAGGCAGAGCACGGATGGCGTTGCCATGGAGGTCCATGGAGCGCACGGAGAGCACTGCGTTCTCCTGCCACACAGCTGTGCCATTCCTGTCCCCATCCCCGTCCCTGGTCAGCAGCTCCATAGTGATGTCCTGGAGGCAGTTCATGGCCACGCTGAGAGTGAACAGGGAATGCATGGCACGGAAAAACAGCAGCGGAAGCAGCTGCAGGCAGTTGTAGCTGAGGTCCAGCTCGGCCAGGCGGGCCAGGCTGGCTGCGGTGCCCAGCGAGGTGCTGAAGCTCACCATCTCCTCGTAGCGCAGCGCAAACTGGGCTGGGTGGTGTGAGCTGGGGTCCAGGGAAGTGATGGAGTTGTGGGAGAGGTTGAGGTGCACGAGGCGGTGAGCGGCTGGGAGCTGTGGGAAGGAGAGCAGTCGGTTGTGGCTCAGGTCGAGGACCCGGAGCAGGTAGGGACCCCCTCCCTCCTCCCAGCCAAACAGCTCCAGGGCGTTATGGCTCAGGTTCAGGACTTGCAGCTGCCGCAGGTTGAAGCTGGAGAGGCAGTGCAGGGAGTTCAGGGCCAGGCTGAGCACCACCAGCTCCCGCAATGCCTCAAACGCTCCCTCCTCGATGTCCATGATGTAGTTGTTGCTGAGATCCAGCTCACTCAGCCGCGGGGAGCCCTGGAAGATGCCCGCCGGCAGCTGCCTCAGCCTGTTTCCTTGCAGGTGCAGCACCTGCAGTGTAGTGAGGCCACTCAGGGACCCCCTCACCATGTGGCTCTCCAAGCCGTTGGCCGACAGGTCCAGCACCTCTATACTCTGCAGTGCACTGAAAGTCACCGCGTTGTCCTGACGGTTTTGGTGCAGGCGGTTGGAGCCCAGCAGCAACGAGTGCAGCCGTGGCAGCTGGGCCAGCACCGACCCTGAGATGGCCTCCAGGCGGTTGGAGCGCAGGTCCAGGTGCTCGAGCTGCCCCAGTGCAGGCAGGCGGCTCTCCGACAGGTTCTGAAGGAGGTTGTGGGACAGATCGAGGTGCTTCACTCCTTGGGGAAGGTCCTTGGGAAAACTGTGCAGCCCAGCAGCCCTGCAGGACACCTCTGTGGGGCTCTACAGAGAAACGGGAAACCCATCAGCACCAGCCGGCACAGCTCCAGGCAGAGGAGCTGCTCTTTGCCGTCTGCTCTGTGCCTGCAATGGGAAGGGGGGAGGCCACCAGAAGCTGCTCAGGAGACCAGCAGCTTCTGCATGGGGTGGGCTTTCGGCAGTGAAGGATCTCGCTTTTTACATCTGTTTTTGTGCATGGTGCGATTTGCTGGTTTGTGTGCAGGTCATCACCAGCACTCCTTAGCCTTAAGCCCTGGAGGATAAGTGAGGGAGAGGAAGGCAATGTCTGCCTTATGGTGCTCCTGGAGGTGTGAGAAGCCCCACACTCTGGCCCTGTAGGCTGTCCTCTCATGCAGTGAATTAAAAGTTAATGGCATCACTGACAGTGCTGCCCTGCACAGCATCCCTGTCCCGTCCTATCCCCTGGAACTGTTCTATTGGTTTGAAAGTGACGGGGAGCAGCTGGGAAAGGCTATGGGCAAACAGCTTGAAGCCAGGAGAGCAGAGGGGAGCAGGAAGGTGGGGAGACAGGACGGGTAGAAGTGGAGGCTGGATGAGGTAAGTGCCGTGGGGGAGAGGCATGTGAGATCTCCCTTTGCTGCACAGAGGGATGGGTGCTGTGAACCAGCGCAGAGTGCTGTGACAGCCTTGGGAAGCAGCAGCCTTACCTGCTGGCACGGTGGAGGCCTGGGCTTCGCCTCCCCACCAGCCTGGGTCCTGAGGATGGCCGGCAGCAGGCAGAACAGCAGGCATCCTGCCCCACAGACACTCCGCATGGTGGCACCGCCAGCCCTGCTCGCAGCTCCACCGCTCTGCTCCAGCCCCTGCACAGAGCCCCATAAATAGGCTGTGGCATGGACGGGGGAAGGAGATAGAGAGAGGGGGTGTCAGCAGCTGCGGAAGTGTGAAAGGAGACATATACGACCATGGAGGGGAAAAACTGCACAAAACCACAAGGAAGGGAAAGAGAAACCGCTGGAGTGGGAGGAGGCAGGGCTGCATGAGGGCTCAGGTGATCCACTGAAACCACCGTGGAAATGAAGCATCAGGAAGGAACGCTGTGCTTGGGAGAGCAGAGGGCTCTGCAGGAGTTCCCCACATAGAGCTGCTCGTCCTCCGCCCTGTGCCAGGGATGTGCCCACAGCCTGGACACCCCAACTCCCACTGAGGACCCCAGGACCACAAGTAAGGAACCCCTTCCTGTGCACCCTGAGACACAACCACTGTGCTCTCACTGCTCAGCCCTTGGGTGGGGGGCACAAAGCAAAGCTCTGGGTGGGAGCTGGGGTGGATGCAGCTCTTCCCTTGTCCCCAGCAGGGACACAGAGCTGTGCTCCTCAGTGACACATCCCCAGTGGGCCTGGAAGAGAGCTGCTGTGTCTCAGCCCAAGCTGGGCTGGCTCTGTTATGGGTGCAGCAGTAGAGCGGTTGCTTTGTTCCTAGATGTGCCTGGCAGAATGATAGATAATAACATTTTCCCCCTACTTGCATATTCCATATATATGTGATTATATCTAAAGACACAGCAGCCTGACTTTTCCTGGGGTTGCCCTTTAGCAGCTCATACCATGGAGAGCATTTTGTTGCCTCTGGGCTGCGGTTCCTCCTGGACAGACAGACAGTGGCTCTGGACCCATGCAGTGCCGGGGGCTGAGCCCTCCCCACCGCCCACAGTGGATGCAGTCGGGCCAAGGGCAGCTGCAGCAGAACAACCCCTGATTGTTCTCAGCGCACATCTGTCCAGATGTGGAACCAGGCAGCTCCACCCAGGAGCCACCGGCCTCTGGCTGAACCCAATCATCCTCATCCCTCTGCACCGTGCATCGTAGGGAGCCCCAGCCATCACCCCAGCCCTGGGTACGGGTCTGCAGAGCAGGAAGAAGAAATCAGCCAAAAGTCCCTGATCAAAGGCAGGGACTGGTGTGGAGAACCTCCGGCCGTTTGCATGCTATGCCTGTGAACTCCCCACGTCCTGTCCCCTCTCTTGTGGGGCACTGCTTTAGGGCACAGCCTGCCCCGCTCCTGTCTGAGCTGGGACTGCCACACCATAGGGTCCAGCCCCTCCGTGCCCAGCACCCAGCTGACATCCAGGGACGCCCAGAGATCAGGAAAAAGCTTTATTTGCAAAGAAAATATTGACAATTTACATAAACTTACATCCTAATTTATATACATTATGTATATTTTATATACAGATAGTGTCTTGAATAAAGATGTCGAAGCACAAAACAGCATTGGTATGTCTCTGTGCAGCTCAGATAAACGGGCGTGGAGTTGGGCATCTTTTCCCACAACTCCTCTCCCATTCCTTTTTGGTTGGGGGGTGAGGAGGGGCTTCCTTCCACCCCTGGAAGCGATGAGGGCGGGCATTGTGTGGGGCCAGGCCAGAGGGTGCAGCACCCACACACAGGGGAGAGCCCAAGAAATGGGACAAACCCCAGCAGGAGGGGCTCAGCCTGCAATGCCGAGAGCTGGGACCGCTGCCTTCCTGCTCCCATGCTCTGAGCTGGGACAGCACCTCTGGATTTCGTTGGGCCGTGGAAAGAGCTCACCTGAGAGCAGCCCCCGGGTAGCACCTGCCCTGTACCTCTCAGCCTGGGAAATACAACGGCCCTTTTCTAAAGCTCGATGCTAAGAGGACAGTGCTGCAGCACTGATGGGCTGCTGGAGATGGCAGGAGCCCCTCAGCCCCCACCCCGGGTGAGGAAGGTGCTGGGGGAAGCACAGCCAGCAGGTGTGGGTGCAGAGCCATGACCTGAAGGGTGTGCTGGGGAGCATCCCTCCCACAGAGGCACCCCAAACACAAAAGCAGAGCTGGCTTCCATACGGGCAGTCTCTGTACTGGGGATCTTCAGAGGGAGAAGGATTTCAGATGCTGAGTTAGATACCAATTGGCTGCTTGCTACATTTCTGCAACTGGAGTCCAGCCGAAGGCTGAGCAGCGGAGCTGAGGCACGTGGGTGAGGGCGAACTGAAGAACTGCTGGGAGTTCTGCAGGAAAGACACCAGAGGGAAGGATGGAGCGAGGCCCTGTTCCTGCTGGAGCTTACAATCTTCCATACAGATGAACCCCCTCCAGCTGTCCTGAGCTGCTTCCAGGCCCTTTGGCTCCAATGACGGAAACGCGTAGAGGCACCAGAGGCAGTGGCACAGAGCAGTATCACAGAAGCAGCTATACTACAGCCTGGGTGACTGTGCCACAATACTGCATCCACGAGAACGTGCTGCTGCTGCAGCCACAGGGTTGCAAATACAAAGGACTCCACGGCTGCCAGGCGAGGAGCAGCGAGGAAGGATGGCCACCTGCAGCCAGCAGCAAGCAGCTCCTGCTGCCCACCAGGAGCGCTGCCTCCTGCCCTGCTCCCTGCACACATCCCAGGGGCTCATGGCAGCAGTGCCGGGGTGCTCAAAGCAAAAGGGATTCTCCCTTTGCCTCCTGCTGCTCACGGGCACATTCAGAAGTGAACCACAGCTCCTGCCAGTGGGGGATGAGGAATGCCAGCGACATCCATCGCGCTCTCCCAAGCCATCGTGTTATTTATGCTTGCCCCTAAGCCTCGCT
This sequence comes from Meleagris gallopavo, assembly GCF_905368555.1. NCBI lineage: Eukaryota > Metazoa > Chordata > Aves > Galliformes > Phasianidae > Meleagris > Meleagris gallopavo. The sequence goes on along the minus strand of NC_139412.1, from coordinate 1,133,289 downwards.
GCTCAGACTGTGTTCTAAAGCAATCCTGTTAATGATTTGCTTCATGTTTTCATTACAAGAAGTTGTCCCGATTCATTCTTGTCAGAGGAACATCTCCTTCTTAATTGATTTTAAAGGAAATAAACAACAAAGGCTGCTTCAGTGCCCCTAAGGCTCTCGCTAGCCCAACATGTTAAGGCTAGAAAGGAGGAGAACATATTGAAAAAGAAATAGCAGGCAATTTTTCATGCAGTTATTTTATAAACTGCACGCCTCCTGTGAATAGCAAGGCTGAAGCCAAAGCCGGGTGCCCCCAAGAAATATTTATCTCCCAATAACTGCAATACTTGGCAAGTGAGATCACTCGCACCGGCCGCGCAAAGCAGCGGAGCCGGGAGCACTGCGGGCAGGCAGACCCCGCAGGGGCACAGCAGTGCCGGCTTACGCTGCAGGTGAGCACTGCTGGGCACCCTGGCTGTCACCCGGACCTCGGCTCCCCATCCAGCTGTTTGTGTTTGCCACAGGGGCTGAAACCTCCCTGCCCTACTTCTCTGCGTAGTGAGGGACGCTTTCCCAAGGACACAACCAGCCGCGCACCACGGAGCACAACAGGGCAATTCGTGCTCGGCCTCCTCCTCAGCTCCAGCACAACTTCCAGCTTCAGATCTCACCACCAGTCGAGGGGAGGTGACGGGAGAGAGTTGCTCAAGAAGCCAAAAGAAACAATAGCGTCCTCGCTCCGCTATTAGTCACCAGAAATCGAGTTAGGACTAGACCCAGCAGGGCTCAGAGCAAAGAAAAGCGGTGACTTCATGCTAGACCAGGCTTTTTAAACACACATTTTTGCTAGAGACTCCGTCGCTGCTCATTGGAGCAATTTAGGTAGGAGGGTGCCAACAGGGACGGGGTGTGGGGAGGAAGGATGAAAACCACATCTAAGAGCAGGGCAGCTGCTATTAAAACAGAAAAAATAATTTCCTGTTGGAATATTTTATTCTTAAACATGACAAACTTCTTCAGAGTGTTCTCACAAGTACTTGTGTCTGCTCTGCGTGCCTCTGGGAAGCCAGTAGAAAAGTGTTCTGGTTTGCAAAATATTAATTAAAAAGACACACATTAAAAAAGCCCAACCCCCAAACAAAAACCACCGACAGCTGTGACAGCAGCAGTGGGTGATGGCAGCCCCCAGTGGGCAGCGCACAGCTCCGGGGTAACGGCAGGAGCTGGAAGTAGCAGAGGCTCTGGAACCAGGACTGTCTTTTTCTTTGGGACTTTGCGATTTCTGGAATGCAGAGGCAGTTCTCCATGTGCTAAGCCTGCTCTACTCAGCATCCACCTTCCCCTCCACCGCACTGCTCTCACAGCCTGCTTCCCAGCTCTGCCTGAGGCACTTTGCTTCTCCTTTCTCCCACTCCTGAGGATGAATGTAAACACCACTGACTCTCACCCACCTCCTCTCGTGCCGCGCACCGCTCCAGTTAGAACTGAGAAGGCAGGAAAGCAGAACCCCATTCCTTGCTCTCATCAGCGGGCAGAAGCAGGAGCGCCAGGTAGGGCTGCCTGGCAGGGCTCTCTCCTGCTCCTGCCTGGGATGATGCTCGTGCTTAGTGCAACATAAAAGCAGAGAGCCACGTCACTCCCAACAAGCCCCACGTGAAGATCACAGAGCAGAATATCAGTGCAGTAACACTTGAAATACTGAGACAAGGCGGACACAACAGCCCTTCTTCCTCTCCACGCTTTTTCAGCTAGCTTTTTGATCCAAGTCTCCGTGCAAGTCACAGAAGACACTGTGCTTCCTGCATTCACATATAGGAATAAATAGCTCTGGATCAGCTTTCCTTATGGCCGGATTACAGAACCCCCTGAAATACTGATACGCTTATGAACAGCAGCACGGTGCAGTTCTGTGAGTCTCCTTGGATGTGCCGAGTTCATCTAGGATGCTGGCGCATCTCCTAGGCGGATGGCCCCAAAGAAAGTTGTGTGCTTGCTCATGTTGATGGAGATGTCAGCGTGGACCATTTTCACAGCAATCTTCTGCCTGGCTTTGAGGAGGCAGACCCCGGCTGTATAGCAGGTATTGAAGTTGGTCTTGCCGGTCTCAATACTCCGAGTGCATTGCAGAAAGGGTTTTTCATCCACCACCACCTCATAGCTGGCAAAATCTGTGAAGTTTATGTAGTATACCTGATGTGAAGCAGGAAGAAGAAAGATTATTAGGCGGCATGTTTGTGAAGCAGGAACAAGCCCACGCTCCTCTCGGTCCACGTGTATGTTCCCCCTGCTAACGATGCTCTCCTCAGCCCCCAGCCACACACATTCATGGGAGGCTGACTTGTCTGAATGACCCTCAAGCCAACGAGACATAAGGAAACTCCGTATTTCACTTCATCCTCATAAAAGCATGCAAGTGCCTGTGAATCCAAGCATCTCTGTGGCTGAGCTAGGAAGCCTCATGCCAGACCCTGCTATGATAGGGAATGTACAAACCTGTGCAGGCCTAGTTACAGCAATCTGAGAACAAATCTACCTGCCACAAACAGCTTTTCATCCAACAAACAAACAAAGTTGTTAACTGAAGTCCTCTTGCACTTACCTGGCAAGTCCTGCTTTCTGGGTCCCATGAGCCTCCTTTAGTGCTGACATCAACAATGCCCTAAGATGTACTGGGAGCTGCCTTCTTTGTAACTGGACTTGAGGTGCTCTCAAAGGCATAAGCTGTTACAGGGAAGACACTGTCCCAACCTCCAAAGCTTGGAAGCAAATGACCTCATAGTATCTGTACTGATTTAACTCTTAGATCTGGTGACAAAGCCCCCAGGACTGTGCAGCTTGCTGGAACTTAACCATCTCCCACGTACTGATTCTGAAGAACTCCAGGATGCCTGAGAAAGGCCTGCACAGAGAGAAGTCCATCCCAGGGAGCTGCTTCTTCCTGATAGAAGGAAACTACTCAGTTTGGATGCGTCTGCCAGTTCTTCTTACCCTACACTGTGTGACCACAGAAGCTAAACAAGGCCGAGTCCCCATTTTCCTTACAAATGACAGCGGCTTCGGTGGCCAGCAATTAGCACGAAGCACTTGGGAAACAATTACACTTTGGCCCAGGTAGAGTTATTTTCCCTGTCACCATCCAAAGCGGACACACAGCCATGCCCACAGAAGATCCCTGTCTAACCTGACATCCGCAGCTCATCCTGCTGGCACCGTCCCAGCGCGGCTGCCCTCCGAATGCAGCCAAACCCATGAGCAGGAGTGCTGAGATCTGTCCCACAGCCTGGACAGTTTTTCAGTCCTCAGGTGTCTGAACACCCCAGCTGCTGTGGAAGGGCAGAATGTGGCAGTTCATGCTCCATGTCAGAGGCTTGCAAGAAACCAGCAGCAATGCATTAAATGACAGCGCACCTCCTGCTTTTTTTCTTTTTTTGAATGGGAAAATTACAGAAATTGTGTCTTAATTAGCTCCCTCCTAAATCATAGTACAAGCAATTGTTACTTTGCTCAGTCCCTTCTACATAAGCAGGTCTGTACACCCATCACTGGTGCCAGCTAATGCTGCCATCCCGCAGCACAGCAAGGCTGCTGGTGCACAGCATCAGTCTGAAGCTACGCACAGAACGTGGAGGCAAAATGGAATTACCTGGGCTGGGAGTCCTATGCTTACAAAGAGTGCCACGGTTGCCCAAACATCCCAACTCATGATGGTTTTGGCATGACATCCCTCTTAAAGCACTGAGCCCAGCTTCCTGCTGGGACTCTTGCTCTGCAATGAGGTTTAGATTTGCGGGTGAGTGACTGCACAGACAATGTGGAGGGGGAAAAAAAAGGCACTGGTGGCACATGGGGTTTGGTTGGGCTTCTGTGCATGTGTCGCAGTAACTAGGCTCCTGCAGCCGGTGTCGTGGCAGAACGTGTGACCTCGCACTTCCCAACTCTATCAACTTCTTCATCTGACACACATCTCCTAGAGCACGAAGTGGTTAAAAGCACATACAAGTTCTTGGCATTCGCTAGTTGTCTGGAGCCCTCTCGTGGTTCATGCAAGGCTTCCATTGGAACACAAGAATAGGAGTTAGGCCTAGGACCGTACTCACTTCTACCTGACTATAGATGAAGTATGTGCCGTCCACCAGTACCTCCAGCTCCCCACTGCGGGCATGCAGCTTAAACACCTTGGGGTTCATAGTGATGCGAGACCAGTCATTGAGGACTCCACCTGAAAGATCTCAGTATGAGAAAACGGCAGTCACTCAGTACCCGTCAGGATGAGAAGCGTGGGAGCACACAAATACAGTCACATTGCAATACACAGCAGCTGGCACAGCCCCAGTGGGAAAGTCAGGGAAACTCGGCGAGAAAACCCCACAATTAAGCACTGTGCTGTGTTAGCTCTGGCTCCTTCCCATGGCAACAGCTCTACCTGCACCACCTCTTGCTGCTGTCTGAACGGGACACCCACTTTGCTCTGTGCAGACAGGATGAGCGATCCGCATCTCTGCTCGCTTTTGGTTAAGAGTAATTCCCATCTTCGGGATGCGCTGCACAGCCCTTTGCACGCTCATCCCCTGAGCTGGGTGCAGACTGACTTGCCTTCTCCTGATACAACCAAGTACCTGAGTGATTCCCAGCCCCAGTAAGATGTTCTCATCAAAAGTGACTGCCATCATCCCACTGGCACACAGAGACCCGTGCCAGTATTTCCAAACTATTTGCTATGTTTTCTAAATTAGGCTAGGGTGAGAACTGCGATCCCTGTCCTTATGGGAATGGGACTAAACGTGGCAAACCTGCCTGCGTGAAATGGCATCACGTCCCACCACATTAACCTGTGCTGAGATAGATCCTCAGCACAATTAGGGGTCTGTAGACCCGCCACCCACTCCTCTGTCACTGGGCCAACCGAAAGCATCAGCAGACACATCCAAGGACATGCTCTGCTACATGCTGAGGACAGCTTGCAGTCTGCAGGTTGTATCAAATGCTATCTTTCCCCTCCCAGCCTTTATCTGCTGTTCTGCTCCCTGCCCCCAGCTGTGAGCCAGCCAGGCTGTGCTTTCTGCTCTCTGTCAGCTGGACAGCATTAATGTCAGAGTGCCTGAGGAAGGCAGGCTCAGCACAGCAGATTGTTCCCAAGCAGCAGGGAAGGACAGTTACAGAGTAATTCCCACTCTTAGAGAGCAGCGTATGCTCTGTAAACGCAGAAGGGTCCCGTTGATAATGGAATAATTGCTTTTTCAATGTAAGCACGACAGCATCTTTTCCCCCGTGCTGTTGTTGGAAACAGCAGATTTCCTTTTTGCTGCTGGGAGCTTCCCTCCACCCTGCTACAGCAAACACATTCAGCTCCAAGAGAGAATCGTGAGAAATGTCAGCTCCCACAGCTCACGCCTGGTGAGAGACAAACCAAGCCTTCCTACAGGAGCCCTGGCCAGCCCTCACCATCCCTCGCATGGGGCAGCAGTTGGTGAACCCATTCCTGCAGCCCTGTCCCATTCTTGCAGCCCCGAAGCAGAGCTCCCTGGGTCTGGGCAGGGGATGAGGCAGCTCCTCTCCAGTACAGCGAGATATCACCAGCCGAGAGGCAGCAGCTAATGAATGAGACCCAGCTGTTGGCAAAGGGAACGCGAGCAGAAATCGGAGATGGGTTTGGGGAGGAAGGAAAAGAGCAAAGAAGTGCTGGTGGATGTGAGATGGCTCGGCAGGACTTGGGGTGGGTATGGATGGGTAGGGATGCTCAGGGGCTGCATGCTGTGTGCCTGCAGCACGGCAAAGCAGGAGCTGGTGGTTGTGCATCTCTGTGTGCTCGCAGCTCCCATTGCAGCTGCACTTTCTCCTGATATAAATTAATGGGGAAAATGGAGAAAAGCGCAGACTAACGGGGCTGAGGTGGGAAAAGGACACACTGCAGGCTTAGAATAGGAGAAGGAACAGACTGGGAAAGGAGGCTGTAGGTAGGGGACTCTGGAAAAACTGATGACCTTACAACAGGTGGGAGGAGGTCAAGGGGAAGTGAGATCCAGTAGGGCAGAACTAGTGGGAGATGCACAGAGACAAACTGGGGGATGAGTCTGACTGCAGGAGAAATGGGAGGACACTGAGCAGCGGGCTCCTCTGTGGGGTTTGGGCAATGGGAATGAGTCTGTTACGGTCAGCCAGCACTGACCCACATCACAGGGTGGTGCCCCACATATATGCCTGGGGCTGCAGGATGGGCCCAGTAAGTGCCAATAGCATGAGATCCTTACCATTCTTCACTTGGATGGCTGAGCCTTGGCCTTGAAGGTGGACCACAGCTGGCTGCAAACGAGATTACAGGGATTTAAAGTTGGTCAGAACCACCGTGTCATTTTACAATAACTGGGCACAGCTCCACAGCTCTGAGATCATTACTGCTTTCCACAAACACAAAAGAGCGGAGCGGCCAAGAACAGCATCAGCACTGCACAAGGAGTGAGAAACCCACGGCAGATTAACACAGCCTGCTTCTGAGCACTGGGAAGAGTCAGCTCAGCCGGTCCTTTTGGGGCAGCTACAACACAGCACACACAGGAAGGGTGGGATTTACGTGTTAGTAAATGCAGCAGATAAGTTAGTCAACAAAGCTGGGAACTGGGAAGGAGGCCAACCAACCTGGGTGTCTCGGGAGCCGGCCTTGTCTGTGGCACCTGCAAAATGCAATTCACATCGTTGTGGGGTAAGCCTGAAAGAGCTGCAGTAACTATTCCTTCAGAGAAACCTCCTCCTACCCCGTAATAAGCATAAAAGACACGTTTTTAACAGGACACCAGCAGCTGTACGGGGTACAGCTCCGTGTCAGAAAGCACCGAAATAAGAAAAAGCCTCATCCTGCTTTTTTCCTGTCTTAATCCTGTATTTCTGCCCAGCATCACTTGAAGCATCCTCAGATCACCCAACCAGCTTCCACTGGAAGGACAAACTGCAGCACTCTGCTCCTGCAGCAGTGGCAATGGAGGCTGTGGGATGCAAACAACACCGGTGTGATGGCAGCAACACGGCCGTTTGCTGCACTCATGCTCTGCTGAAACTTCTCTGAGAGCCAAAGCTCCACGAGAGAGGAGATGCCCGTGGGCACCACGCTGCAGCACTAAGGACCTCGCACTGCTGCTGGCCCGTGCTTCCGAGGGAGCCTGACGTCAGCTCAGCTTCCCCTTGATAGCTGTGTGAGCTGTGGGGCGACAGCCCCGGTTTCTCTGAAGAAGCATTTTCTAATAGGAGCGCTCACCTGAGGGGCCCTGCAGCCCTGGGGGGCCCTGAGGGCCGGGTGGCCCCGGGGGGCCGGGTGGTCCCATCACAGTGGTCCCAGGAATCCCGGGGATGCCGGGAATGCCAGGGGGGCCTTGGGGCCCAGGGGGGCCTGGTGGCCCTTGGGGACCGTTGGGTCCTGGAGGACCGGCCTTCTTACCTGCAAAACACAAGGCCACGTGTTAGCACATGGCGTCACTCGTGTTGGAAGAGCCCCCTCTGCTCCCAACCCCACCCAGCCCACCCCAGCACGTCCATCACCACATCCCTCAGTGCCACATCCCCACGGCTCTGGAACACCTCCGGGGGGAACCCACTGCTCCCCGGCAGCTGTGTTGGTGCATTACCGCAGGTCATCACCTGCAGTGCGATTACACCTAAACAAGGAGCACACCTCAGGGCCACCTGAGGGACGAAGCATCTGCCCCAGGGATGTGACTGAGGCTTTTTGATGGAAAACAGGTGCAATCTTTCCCACCTGCTGTATGCTGCTGCATTATACATAAACCTCCAGCATCACCATCACATCACAGCACACCACAAGAAATTTCAGCTCACAGGGAACTGGTGGGATATAACGTGGTGGCCATGAACCAGGGATGAGAGACAGCTGTGCTGCTCAGTGCCTCACGGCCCTTCCCCACATTGCTGCTCCCTGCATACAGCTCACCTCCAGCCCTGTAAATTCTAGGGCTAAAGGAAGCAGAATGTTACCTTCTGAATCGAAGAAGTAAATTAATCCAGCTATGCGTAACCAAAATAATATGGCAGTGATGCCAGTATCCCATAAAAACAGGAGGACAAATTGTGACCTGAAATATTTCTGCCCAGATCAGCAGCTGTGCCTTCACACCTGAGCTGGCCATGCACCAAGCTACGCCAGCAATGCTCCACCTCAGGATGGTGACAGCTCTTGGAAATGAGCAGCTTGAGTCCCAGCTCTCACCTACCTCCCCTACAGCACATTGCAAATTCCTTTCCTTCAGCCTAGACAGTGCTGAGGAAGGCTCACACGTGGGGCCAGCAGTTCCATGGCTGGTTCCCCTGCTTTCTTTCCCAAGGGGATACACATGCCAGCCGTTCTAACCAATCCATCTCAGAAGTGGGGTCTGCAGCTCAACGTGCTGCTCGTTCGGCAGCACAACAACCACACATCATTCTGAAGCTGCACAGGGATCTGCATTCTGGGCATTCTTGCTCCTTTGAGCAATTTCAACTGCCCCTCCGTTGTAATGGAATCCTGCTCACCGATATCACAAGGCAAGAAGTGGTTACTCACTAAGACGTAACGCTCGGTTCATCTTCCAGCTGAGAGCACTGCTGGGTGGGTTGCAGCACAGAGCAAGGAGTGCACTGCAGTGCTCAGCACCTGCAGACGTTTCCATTGCATGGATATACAAGAACGAGATGCTGCTGCTGCTGCTTCCCCTTTCTCCTCTCTGGACGTTTTTTTAGAGCCCCTCGGTGTGGCAGAGCTGCTGGTGGAGGCCCTGCTCCCAGGAGCCACAGGCACTGCACAAGCAGCACGACCCAAGTGCACCACAGTCAGCACATGCTTTCCCTAATTGACATTTGCCAAACAATAAGCTCTAACTCCAAAAAATGAAAATAAATTAAAAAAAATGTGACAACACCATAACACAAAAATATTCCACGCAGCACTACAGCTGTATGTAATACAGCACTGCGAGACCCCTCAGCTGCTCCAGGACTGCACGAATACCGCAGCCATCGTTTGCTGCTAGCTCAGCTGATTTAGCAGCGTTTGGGGTTTCAGAGCTCTGTTAGGACAAACTTTGTGAACATGAAACGTGACGCAGCTCTGGAGCACAAACAACTGCCCAAGTTTCTGAGCGCGGCAGCCATCAGTTGTGAGGCTGCATGCAAGGAGCAAGAGCAGAGCGCTGTGCTGTGCTGTGCTGTGCTGTGCAGGGGCTGCAGCAGCTCAGCGCCAGGGCCATGCAGCAGTGCAGCGTGGGATCCTGGGTGCTCCATCCCCAGGTGCTGTCACAGCCCTGGCTGGGTGCAGTCCTGCGTCAGCAGTGAGCACTGAGTGCTGCAGAGATGTCTGGGGGAGCCCCTGAGTTGCACACAGCTGGCACCTTCCTGCTGCCTGCAGGGCAATGTGGGTGTGGGCTGGGTGTGAGATGGGTGGGTGCTCTGATGGGTGCTCTGATGGGTGCTCTGATGGGTGTTCTGATGGGTGCTCTGATGGGTGTTCTGATAGGTGCTCTGATGGGTGCTCTGATGGGTGCTCTGATGGGTGTTCTGATGGGTGTTCTGATGGGTGCTCTGATGGGTGCTCTGATGGGTGCTCTGATGGGTGTTCTGATGGGTGCTCTGATGGGTGTTCTGATGGGTGTTCTGATGGGTGCTCTGATGGGTGTTCTGATGGGTGTTCTGATGGGTGCTCTGATGGGTGCTCTGATGGGTGTTCTGATGGGTGCTCTGATGGGTGTTCTGATGGGTGTTCTGATGGGTGCTCTGATGGGTGTTCTGATGGGTGTTCTGATGGGTGTTCTGATGGGTGCTCTGATGGGTGCTCTGATGGGTGTTCTGATGGGTGCTCTGATGGGTGCTCTGATGGGTGCTCTGATGGGTGCTCTGATGGGTGCTCTGATGGGTGTTCTGATGGGTGCTCTGATGGGTGCTCTGATGGGTGTTCTGATGGGTGTTCTGATAGGTGCTCTGATGGGTGCTCTGATGGGTGCTCTGATGGATGCTCTGATTAGTGCTCTGATGGGTGCTCTGATGGGTGCTCTGTTGGGTGCTCTGATGGATGCTCTGAAGGGTGCTCTGAAGGGTGCTCTGATGGGTGCTCTGATGGGTGTGAGGAGCAGCGCGGGGCCAATGGCTGCACTCCCCTAAACCACGGCTGTTGCTTGGTTTTGAGAACAAGCCTACAAAGCAACCCAGATCTCTGGATTGTGTTCTGGTAGCAGATCAACGCACGACCGTTGTGTGTGCCAAGGAGCCAGGCACAAACACAGATGGCACCAGATACCTCACAAAGCATGGAATCATGTGCCCAAAACACAAAACACTACACCTCCCCAGTCTGCATTTTGGGAAGTAAGTGCACACTGCAAACAGCTCGAGGAACGTGGTGAGAAAGCCAGGCAACACCTGCGGGCTGACCCACACTCAGCATGGAAACATAAGGCAGTACTTCTGCTTTTGGTGCACAACCAGAAGCTGCAGAGTGTATTCAGAGAGGATGTGAAGGTCTGAAGGAGGCACCAAGCTGCAGCAGGATCCCTGGCAGAGCAGAAGGAAGCTGGAGCTGCAGAGAGCAGGCAGCTCGCCACAGCTGGCACATGGCAGCACAGCTGTTTGTTATGGGAATCACTTCTATACAATGCAATTAAGTTCCCTTTGCTTTTAAAGAAGCCTTCAGAAAGCATCTCCAGCCTCAGAGTGCTGCTGGGGGATGCAGCTGTGCCACAGCAGTGCTGGAGGCATGGAGAGCAGCCCCAGAGTGCTGCATTGGATGCTGTGCCCACTGCTGGGATGTGAATGAACGGTTTCCCATTCATGTCAGTTGGAGAACTTGTAGCCAGAACAATAACACAGGTGCACCAAGGGCTAACTGAGGTCAAATTAAATTAAAAATCAAACTTACCCTTTTTCTTGTTTTTAACTGAGCTTGGACCTACAAAGCAAAAAAAACAAAAAAGAAAGCCAGTAAGATTCAGTGATCAATTAATCCTAAAAAATCCCCGCTGCCACCCGTAGCACTTGGGAAGAGGTCTCTGTCTGGAACAAAACTGGGAACAGAAGTGGTCAGCCGAGGCCGAGAGCCCCCAGCTCTGTGCAGGATGCTCTGTGCACAGCTCTGCTGCAGCACTGCCTGACTGCTGCACACAGGTGTGCTGCACGTATCTGCTGAGGTCGCCAATGCAATAGGGCACATTGAGCTTTTGGACAGCAGGAATCCTGAGCCTCAACACAATCCCTGTAACACAGAATGCTGTGCAGCCACTGCTGGGAGGTTGTGCAGAGCCCTGCTGCCTTGGTGACACAGCGAATGTCCTGAGGAGAGCAGGTTGGGAAGGGGACCCAGCTCAGCTCCTGGCTGAAACACTCCTAGAGAAGCTGAGATAGGGCACAGTTCTTGAGCATTAGTGTGAAACACTCCTCACTGCTTCCCCCCCAATTAATGATGGATGAGAACGAGACCCCAGGTGCCACCCTGCCACGTGCCTGCAGAACCCCTGGAGCCCAAGCACACGCATTACACTGTAGGAAATGTAGGGTATCATCTGACTTATCACCTCCATCGGTTTGCTCTTTTAAAAAACTATTTCTTATGCACATGTACAAATACACACCTTCCTATCAGCCCAGCAGAGACGAGCTGCCAGGCAACACACCTGGTGGCCACTGCCATGCTGCCCACACCTGCCCAGCACCTCAACGCCGTGCTCAGGGAAAGCAAACACTGCAGGGAACATCACCCAGAGAACAACCCAGGGCGGGCAGCATGAGGTGAGCGCTGCCTCTGTGTCTCTCCAGACCTCGGAGTCACGAGAGTTTATTTCATGTTATATATATCACACCATTAGCGCCATAACCAGAGTGAAAGTACAAATAGCTGCGGCGAGCCAAACACATTGGGGATGGATGGAACCAATTAGCTTCAAAGATGAATGGGAGGAATGAGAACCACATGCGATGGGGATGTTCGCAGTCTATATTACAACACACGCATCTGTTCCAGGCACGGCAGAGAGAGATGTTACGGCTGTGCAAGTGAATCTTTTGACAAACACAAAAATACTTCTGACATGAAAAAAAAACACAATATCATTAGCCCTGGGAGCTTCTGAGCCTCTGGGGCTTGCATCTGTTCGTCTCCCAACAGGGAGGGATGGATAGTTTAATTGCAAAGGGAGCCGTGGGGCTCACGGGATGCACCAGCAGCCAAAGCTTTGCTTGGTTTTGCTCAGAACTCATCAGATAGCTCTGAACTGACTGTGATGCAGTAACAGCCTCTCACTGAGTTTGGGAAGCACAGTTCCACCCCAATACCTGCCACAGCATGGGGCTCTTCTGCATTTCTATTTGTGCTCGACTTCCACTCTTCTTCCTCATAACCCCACCTATATTCCTCCCTGCAAGCTTTCTGCTCATGCTCGAGGCCAAACCAAACTGAGGGAAGTTTATCCTCCATTCTGTTTCCCTTCAGCTGAAATTTGCTCTGATGCTGCGATCCTTCCTCAAAAGAGCTCACGGTTCTGTGGAACCCTTTGCTTCAGCAAAGCTGTCAAGAAGCACCAAGACAGAGAAGAGGGGCAGCAGAAGGAAGGCCTTGAAGGTCACAGCAGTGAGCACGGGATGGGGTTCACTCGTACAGGATGCACAGTCCCATAGATGACCTACACACATGGAGTGAAGACTGCTGTGCATGGTGAGCTCCTCCGTACAGAGCTGAGCTCAAGCGAGAACGTTTTCATAGACAGGCTCCTGCCCAAAGGCAACCAAGCTGGAAATGAGGGGGCTCTTCCAAACCTCCAGGAGGAGCAGCGCGGCTCTGGAGGGGTCTGCTGGCTCAGTGTGAGCCTTCAGCCTCGAGGCACTGCCAGAAAGGCTCAGCAGTTCATCGGTCCTTTTGGAGAGAATCCTTCCCAAGGGCACTGCAGGCTGTTAGCACAGAACCACGAAGCAGGCTGCTAACTTGGCTCAAAGCACCGAAGCCAGCAAGCTGAGCTGCTTCTGCCACTCATAATATCCTTCATAACCCCCAACCCAAACACGGCCCCCACCCTGCAGAGGGTTGGCACAGCGGGGCAAACGTGGGAGGAGGTCTGGGGCAGCACCAGCAGAATCCCTGCGGCCACTTCCCAACGCCAAGGGAGGGATCTGCAGCAGGTGGGCCAAAGCTGTGCAGGGCAGCACCTGTGGCCATGCAGAGGGCACTGCACAGTGCTGCAGGGATGGGGTCGGCCCCAACATCTGCCGCATAACCACCACGGGCTGCAGAGAAACCAGATGGTGATGCAACTCGAGGATATTACACGTGACATGTTTTCGCTTATAAAGATTAAGAGAGTTTACTTTTTCCCCCCCTTGATTTTACTTTCTGTGTGCTACACGCTGCTGTGATTTGCTATAAATACAAAAATACCCCAAACCTCTTTAGGTCATGTGCTGATATAAATAGCATATTTAAAATAACAAAAAACACAAACCAACCTGCGTTCACTTATTAGTTGTGTGTGTGGATTAATGAGAAATAGCTTGAATTCTTTCAGAATGGTTCAAACTGGTCTTACTGACAGGAACAGATCTTTGTAATTACGCTGGTTTGATGTAAAACCTGCAAAAGGCCATTGCAGAAAGCTGTCCCAAGGAAGACAGCTGAGCCACCCCCAGCCCAGGGATAGGGAACTCAAACCCAGCGATTCCCCGTCCATCTTGCAGACACGTCCCTTCACTTCCAGCACAGTTGCAATCTGAAGATGAGAACAGAAGCAGGAGCTCGATGTGACTTATCCAGCAGGCACATCTTCCCAACCTTGTGCACTCCCCAAAACCTGCGGCCCTGTCTTTGAAGTGGGAGCTTCTGGCTGTGGCTGCAAGAGGAATGCCAGGTTTAACAACCGCCTCTCTCAACAGCGATGGGAATTTGTGCAAAGCGCTTTTCCAAATCCTGGTAGCCATCTGGTTTAACAAAGAGATCACTTGCTGGATCCCAGAGGGAGCTCTGAATGCTGCCTGACTCCACCAGAGGCCCCCGGAGAAGAGATGGTTTGCAGAACCCAACGTGCCCACCTGGCCATGGTGGGGAAAGCATCACTAGAGAAGCAACCAACAGACATATGGCTGCTGGTCAAAGTCCTTCTGCCACTTGAGGTGTCCCAAAGAGAAGGCTGTGGCAGTCGGTATAACCTTACGTGGACACTGTCATTTCACAGCAGGTAAGACCAGAAGGAACCATGATGATGACCAAGGATTAATGAAGTCCTGCCCAGTAAGCTTCCCATTGAGCCCCGCATCCCTCTCTGACGAATGCTGGGGGGAGTGGGGAAGAGACCAAGAAAAGCTCAATTGTTACTCCAGAGATAAATTTTCAAGCAATGATGAACCTATGACATGCTTTGACATGCTGTCCCAATGGATGAGATGGAAAGGTCCACTTCAACCTCTACACCTCCATCATTTCGTTTGCAGAATGGGTGCACTGGTGTTCACTCCACTCACGGGGCTATGAGATATGTGAGGCTTTTCAAACATTTCTAAATGCTGTGTTATTAATGCCAGACTATGGCGGAGCTGGGGAAAGAAGGATGTTAGCTCCCAACACATGCTTAATCCAGAACACGTGGGTTTGGGGAGGTTTTGAACCAATATGTTTTCAACATTTTCAGGAAATTTGGTCTAGCCAGATGAAAGCTTCTTGGACTCCGCTGAAATATCAGCAATAGAAATACTGAAGCAGGATGAATTTTCCCCTTCCCCTAAAAAGAAAGGGCTTCTTCCAAAGAGCCAGGCAGCAGCTCTCGAGGAGCAGCTCTTATTTGCCATTATCACTCCAGAAAATAGGATGAATTATAGATGTAGGAAAGCATCCAAGACATAAAACATACCATGCACTGCTCCAAACGTCTGGTATGCTTTGGCAGAGTGGGTTTTGGGGGTGGGAAGAGGAAGGGCGGTCTCCTGCTGAGAGCAGAGGAAAGATGCTGTCAGCGATGGCAGGAGGAAGGGGTGAACCCAAGCGTGGGATGGGATGTCCCAGGTACAAGGCCCGGAGTAACTTCAGTAAATCCAAATACACTGAACATATTACAGAACGGAAAGGGGAGCTCACTGTAAAAGTGGGGGAAAAGGATGAAACCGTGCTGTTTGATGTACAAGCACACAGGGCAGAGCCCCGGGCCATTCGCTTATTCTCAGCCACCATTGTTGCCTCTCTCTGCTTTCGTTCCAATTATTTTTTTAAACTCACACATGGACACAGTCAACCTTCATTGTCCCGTTCTCACTCCTTTGAGATGCTCCACGACGGCCCCCCACACACCATAGGCCCCACGTCCTACACTTCAGGGGTCTCTGCTTACAAGACAGTGCCACCGCAGCCACACACTGCTCAGCGCCCAGCCAAGGCTCAGCCCAACTCACATCTGCCACGGCTCCGATCCCCCACCCCTGTGCTGGACTGAACTAACACTCAAAACCAGTTTCCTCAAGATGATGAGGATTTTGCAGCTCTCCGTGCTCTTTCCAGGCACTCCCTCGGCTCCATCCACTTTTAAGGCCATTCTTCATCTCCCTAGAGGACTTTTCCCACACATCTCCAGGGGAAGTGTCCCATGCTGAGGTCTCCTCTGGCACTTCTGGGTCTCTGCGTCCTCGGCCACGAGGCTTTGAGAGCTTCTGCACCAGCGCCAAAGGCTGAAGATCATTCATCTGCTGGTGAATTCGGTACGAGAGCAGCTTTCTGCTGCCTCACTGCTCTCCTCTGAGCAATCTATCAGAGCACAAACCCGCACCCATGTGCCATCCAGATGATCGTTCTGCTCCGGGAGCCCCACGGGTAGCAGCCTGCTCCCTCCCTGCTGCTCTGAGCCCACGCACTGCTGTGGGAGCAGCCCCAGCTCCTCGCTGCTGCTCTTGTGCTCCCCGGAGCCACGCTGCGCTCCTCCTCGGACAGCCTCGGGCTGCACGACAGCTCATCACCTCGCAGGTCTGTTGCTGTCACCATTGTTTTTCTCTCCTACCAGTGCTTCAGAGAGATTTCTGCCCGGTTTGAGGATTGAGAAAGCAAGGCTCTCCACAATGGGAATGACTCGGTCGAGCTCACGAGCGAAAGGCAGGAATGCAGAGATGCTGGCTAACAGCGACAGGCGGCTGTGATGCACTTTACAATGGTCTTTAATCAGATTAAAGGGACAAAAATCGTCAGTTAGAGCTGCTCAACCGAGCCCAAGTGAAGCAGGAGTGCAACAGACAGACCTAGGAGAGCAGCAGGCACAGCGTGTGTCACATTTCCAGGTGTGAGCACCCCGGTGCAGCAACAGGCTCAGCAGGAAGCCTGCAGGCAGCTCCCAGCTGTCCCTTCTGGCCGTGGTAACCCACCAAGCACTTTGCAACAGCCCTTGAAACCATGCTGGGAGAACAGCTGAAACTCAAAGCTTTCATCACACCGGAGGTTCTCATTTGCACCGCTGCCTCAAAAGAACAGAAAAACTTCAGCAAACTGAAGCGTTGAAGGATTTGAGGCAAGAGGGGCCCCACGGCTGGCAGCAGGGATGAGCTGAGGTGGCAGCAGGCTCAGCCCTCGGTGTGCGCCCGCAGCACCAGCGTGGCACTGCCAGCACGAGGGGCTGTGCAGGACCCTGACCCCATCCAGGTGTGAGCACAGCACAGTGCTCACCAGCGCAGACCCCGTCCTGCTCCCAATTAGCCGCAGAGCCACTGCTGCTGGCAGAACATCGCTGCGCTGACTTCTCAGAACACCACAAAACCAATCACACACAAATCTCCGCCCCTCGCAGCTCCGCTCCCACATCATCGGTCCCAGCCAAGTTCCTGGGGCTCACAGCAGAACCTGCGGCCGTCACATTTCATTTCTCTGCACTCTCGCTGGCTATGGAAGAATATGATGTGCTTTTGTTTCCCTTTGGGCGCTGCGGGTGGATTCCAAGGCTGGATCTTTGAGCAGAGCTGACAAACAGCATCACTATTTCCAATTCAAGTACCTCAAGGCTGCTTTTTGGCTGGCCGGCCTTGCAACGCTTGTTTTCTATACACCGCTGCACCCTATTGCTTACTTTATCGATACCACATATTTGAATGCAACTATTTAAAGCGTGGTATTACAGCTGTGTTTTTATTTTGTTTGTTTTATTCGGTTGTTGCTTAACACAAAACATTCTGACATTTTAAGTCACATCCCACTAAGATAAACAAGTAACATATGTCCCGAATTCCTGCAGAAGCGATTCCCCAGCAGTGCTGCTGCAAGGTTGGAGCTGAACAGAGGGAAGATGCTCTGCAATGGGTTGTTTCCAGTGCACTCTAAGACAGCCAGGCCTGAGGAACCAGCGCAGGTGGGAGGAAACCCAGCCAGCCCTCCTCTCTCAGCACAAGCTGACATGGTTCTCCTTCCTCCTGCCTGCAACCTAATCGCATTGCAAACCTCTGCAGTGCTCTGAGCTGTTCTGATGGTTCTAATGATGCAGAGTTGCACAGGCTCTGTTGCTGAAGATAAATGTGCATGCGTGCACGTGTGCTCATGTTTGGAGGAACCTGAAAAGGAGCTGAAAGAAACCCAAGGGAGAGACAGAGACCACTTTTTGGGCAGCCTGCACCTTTCGCGTGACCTCACTGACAGCATTCTGACCAGCACAGTGCTACCTGGCTCTGCCCCACTCCATCCATTCACGTCTCTGCAGACAGATGAATGAGCACTGAACCGAGCCCTGCTCACATTCACAGCACCAACAGCTATACATCACGGCTAACAAAGCCCTAATGAAAACATGCAATTGTCGTGCCTCATTCACAACTTTCTCCCCAAAGAGCTCCTCGCTGCTGCTGTTCTGCAGCTTTGTGCAACTTTTCCTTTTTTATGGTGAATGTATCTGGTCTCGTATAACTGAGCGGGTTTTCATGAGCGCACAGACAGGCCACAACTGAAGGCAGCTCCTAAATTCCATTGCCAGAGCTGCAGCTCTGCGTTTGGCTATTCAGTCCCACCCCGGCCACCACGGACTGAAAATAAATGCATTCATAGAATGACAGAATGGCTCAGGCTGGAAGGGACCTCGAGGATCAGCAAGTGCCAACCCCTCTGCCACAGGCAGGGCTGCCAGCAAACCAGATAAACACTATTCAGTCCCAAATCTGCAGAAGGCAGGGCGTGCAGTCGCCAAGCAGACCCTGAGCAGCGTCCTCAGCCATTTGGAGAGGTGTGCACCCAACAGCCAGCTCTTACAGCAGCACAACTCAGTGACCAGATGGACCGGAGCGTGTGCCGAGCACCATCCTGCAGAGTGCTGCAGGGCCACGGCCGGCGAGCAGGGCGTGCACAGAAATCAAAGCTCAGCTGCAAACACTTCCCAAGGACAGACAATAGAGCCTCCGGCACACCGTGGGGAAGGCATCACCAACCACCAGTCCAAGTCAGCTTTTACAATGCCTGGTACGTGGCATTCACGGTCCAGATGCATACATAGCTCAGATGCAATCACATTCCCGCCCTGCTGTAACATCTGTTCTCTTCTCATTAGCCAGGGCCATGCTTTGTAACAGAAGAAACTGAGATTCTCAAACGTCAGCATTTGACCAGAGGCGTTATGAAAAGCCCCAGTTTTCACAAGTGGAGTTCATATGGAGTCACCAATTACTTCTAATGATATTGGTCCCTGCTCAACACGCAGCTTTAAAAGAAGTTTAAAAGAGTAGTTCAAGTTCCAGCACAGCCTGCTGCAGCACTCGGCGCTGGGTTAGCACTGAGGATCTGGGCAGGACAGGACTGAAACCCATCCAAAAGCTGAATCAGCACAAGACCCGAATGCACGGCCTGGATGGAGTTCTGAGCACAGAATTCCTTCTCAAGCCTTCCAAGTTTCCTCTGCATCTCAGAACCTTTGCATGGTGCCCTCCCACCTTACTCACACAGGACAGGAGATGAATGGGGAGGGACCAGAGCAAGAGGACACGCACAGAGCTGCATCCTATCACAGCTTTAGGAATATTGAAGAAGCAAGGCTTCTTTTGGAACAGTGCAGGTCACAGCTGGAAGGGATGCTACCAGGGTAGCCATGCACCATCAGGGTTCAATGAGCAGTTCTTGGCTCCATTGGTTTGCAGACCCCGGTCCCCCCTCACCATCCGATGCAGTACGGCCTCACCCAACCACCACCAACACGCACTGCTGGAATGCACCTCCCTGCTGCAGAAAGTGACTCCAAAGCCTTTGAGCTGCAATAACGGCGAGGCTTGAGCCACGATGCCAGCATCTCTGCTCTCCCAGAGTCACGTGGAACAGCCCTGAGATGATGCCTCTGCTGCAGGACGGCCAGGGCTGCCCAAGGGAGGCTTCAGCAAAGGTCATTAATGGAAACTGTGATGGATTTGGCCTCAAAGTGGTTTCAGAATTAAAGAGTAATTTCAGAAGAACTGAGCTCCAAGCAGTCTGAGCCGAGGATGAGCTAAAAATGTTTCTGCTGTCTGTGCACTGCCTTACATGTCACACCTGGAGCGAGAGGATTCCTTGAACACAACTTCCACCTCCGTTTGTTTGCAGCAACGGGTCGGTGTTTGTCTGCCACTGCTGCAAGAGAGCTGAGAACCACCACCTGGATGTCACTGTGAATGTTCCAACAGCTGTTAAGCTTCTCTGGACGGGTCTCTGTGGAAACAGCAGTTAGAGCAGCACAGACACCAGGCTGTGATCTACAATCAGATTGCTGTATTTGTAGCCACGAATTGTCCTGGCAGAGCAGTGCCCGAGCTGTGTGAGCCACAGGCAGCATGCTCCATTACAACAAGGGCAGGGATACCACAGGCAAGGGGCTGTAAGGGATTTGTGGGCTCAGTTCTAACCCTGGTAATAGAAATACTGACAGTGTCAGCACGGGGAGGTGATGGTCCTCACACGTGAGGACTCAACATCTGCTCTGGCATATCTTAACTCCTCCTGGTTTGGGGGAAATCACAGAGAAATTCGGGGGAAACCAGAGAAGATCAAGTGTGTTCTGGTGAGGTGGTTCTTCTGGGACCGTCTCCTCCGCTCCAGTATCCAGGAAATGCTCTTTATTTATGGAGAGCTCATCACCATGGTTTCCGAGCACAATAAGGCTCTATCGCCCTTCATCCATCTGCGTTTCTGAGAATTCCTGGGCTGCAGGGAATTGCACGGGGCCGGCACAAAGGAACTGATTGTTCTGGGCTGCGCAGTCGGAGGGCTGCATCTTCCCCTTCCGACGGAGAGCAAGCGAGCAGGAAAAGTCCCTTTGTGACCTCTGTGCACAACAGAGCGCCGTGCACCGCTCTGTGCCGTAAGCCGGGGATGGCTGGGCACCCTGCTGACCCTGCACTGCGCAGCCCTGGGCGTGAGGGCAGCAGCCGAAGAGTCCTTGGTATTTCCATCCCAGCAAAACCCACCAGCTGCACCGAAACCGACCTGTGCTCATTGAGGGCTCTCCCCGGCAGCAACGACTGCCAGAGCAGTAGGAACCAAAGCGTTGTCAGCTAAGGACAGTGCCCCAGCTGCCACGCTCCCCATCACAGGGCAGGGAACAATCAGCTGTGTTTCTCACCAAGCATGCTAGGAACAAACCTAGGAAAGGGATTAAAAAAACAAAGAAGGGCCAACCCCAAACCAAACAGCACAAACCAACCAAACCAGGAAAGCAGCACCGCAGGGATCTCACTGGGAGCAGAGATGAAAGTAGGAGAAAAAGAAACTAGTTTTTTTTTGGTTTTTTTTTTTTTTAAAGCAGTGTTTTTTAAAGAGCCCTATTGACATCTGCTTTGTAAATGTTCTGTCATTATTTATAACCTTAAGAGCACGGAATTGTCTCTGTACTCACAACCATGCTACTCCCATATTCTGGCTTTGTTAGCAAAGAGCCAGCAGCGCTTTTACTGCAGCTCTGGGAATAGAGATCTAACATTTCATACACAGTTTATTTAAAAGTGGACTAATTTAACATTCTTGATGGTTCCTTTTAGCACAACTGTTGCTAATTACCAGCTCCAGAATGATCTGTCCATCTGGGAGCTGCAGCAGTTCCACAGCAGCATAAATACACCAAGATGGAAAGGATGGAGGGGAAAAGAGGAGATGCTGCAGAGGGACAGGGTGGAGCAGGCTAAGGCAGGTGGAGTTGGTACCAAAGGGCACTGCGAGGAGAGTGCTGGGCTCCTTGAAGAGCAGAGAGAAGCGGCTCTCAGTGGTGCAAGCTTGATTTTGGCAGCACGTGGCTGGGCATCAGGCCCACGGCACTGCAAGGCAGCCCATGGCAGCCTCCTCCCTAATCCTCCTCCTCCTCCCAGGAAACGACCCTGGCTTTGTTCAAGCGCTTCCAGGGCACCAACCAGCATTAAAGCCTATGTACTCGTCAGCCATGAGCATCCCAGCCTCCTCAGCATCCCAGCCTCCTGCCCCAAGGACTCGACGGGAGCAACTCTGTCTCCTCCTCCAAATGCTCAAAGCCTTGGAAGCTCATTTTCTTACAAGAAAAAGAACAACTTTTAGGAAAGGAGCCACATTCTCTTCCCAGTGTCACATCCTGTGTTCCCATCTCCCAGCCCAGCGCAGCGCTGGTGCAGTGGGAAAGGCAGCAGCTGTGTGCCATCCTGCCCAGTGCTTTAGGCTGCATGTGGCAAGGGGCTCAGAGGGTCCCCAGACCGATTTTGGACAAATATTCTCAAGGCCTCAATGGAAGGCACACCCCCTTCCTCCTGGGATCTGCAGTGCATCCACTTTCATGTTCTCGGGGCTCTTTGGAGACCAAAGGTTTGACCAGCTTTGCAAAACTCATGGAGAAAACAGTGATGCCATACCAGTATCATCGGTTTGTACGTATATTTTTAAATGAGTCATTTTCCTTCTGTGAAAAACAGATTCCTGCACGCAAACCTAAAAAAAATCCCAGCAATCACATGGGGTAGAATGCAGTTTTGTTTGTTTATTGACTTCATGGCTGTTAGCAGAACAGTCCCTTCCCTGGCAGCTGACACTTGTTAAATACCTCTCTACCCAATAAAACTGTGATAGCCAAACACTAGGTGCTTGCTAACGTAACCCCTTCTGCTAAGCTCACCAGGACACAACCCATCACTGTGGTGATTCTGCCCATCCCCATCACCTCACACAGTCAAAATATAACTTCCAAACAGACACGGTGGCAGCACGCTGCACTGCAGGGCTGGCTGAGCCCACGGAGCTCAGCACACGTGGGAAGGCTGCAGCAGTGCTATGGAGAGGGGCACGCTCTCACTTTGGCACAACAGTGAGGGAAAAGCCTCCATCAGCCTTTCAGCAGCTCCTGCTCACCGCACAGCTCTCTGCACATCTGTCAGCATGAAGCCGGCGTTCCGACAGCCTCGTGGACCAGACTCATCCCCCAAACATCTGCTGGCAGCACCGTGCACGCAGCTCACATAGAGTGGAAGCTGCTCCTGTATCACCCCACGCACCAGCCCAGCTCCATCACAGATGTCAGCAATGGGCTCCACTGCCTGTGGCTTCCAGGTTAAAGATTAAACGTGTGCTTTCAAAGATAAACACACGCTTTGAAGCCACCTGAGATCCTCCAGCGTGCCTGAAACCCTATTAGAGCACAGCTAACGTTCTGTGATGCAGATGTTCGCAGTCGTTTGATAGACAGTGAAGAGCTACTTGATGATCTACAGCTACCAGACCAACAGAGCAACAAACATGGGCATACAAGTACAAACAGTTACCTGGAATGAGCACAGAGCCTCGAGTATTGTGGAAGAATAGGTGGAATGTGGAATGGACAAGGTAGCACCACTTTGCACAAGTTCACTAGGCCTATGGATGTAGAAATACGGACTGCTGGAATTAACACCCTGGAAGGCAATCAAAATCATACAGAAACTACTATACGCCACGAATGCTGTTTGCTTTCTCCTTTACAAACAGAATTCTGCATATAACCATGATAAGGAGGAAAAGGTCCTTCTGCTTGCTGGTGAGAAGACAAGGAACACAGCAGGACTCACCATCTGGCCCCTCGCTGCCCTTACTCCTCTTGTTCCGGCGCACACGTCTGCCTTCTCCAACATGCAGCTTTTCTTCAGGGTGAAAGAAGTTCAGCAAGGCCAGCTGCAAGACAAGGACAAGGTTAAAGCTGCTGGAGAGCCCAGGCATCCAAGCAGGCGGGCACATCGATGCACAGCACAAGGCAGAAGATGAAGCTGGGCATTTCCCAACAGGGCTGAGCTGCTCCAGAAGAGTTATTTCTGTTCCCTATTTGGTAACCCAGTAAAAACCACCTTGCTGCCCGCAGCCAACACACAGATCATGGAGGGTCGAGCTGGAAATAAGCAAAAGCCCCGAACGCTGATGCAATCACTTTTAATTATCCTTTGCAAAACTTGCTCAATCCTGGAGCTCTCACCAGTACTGCTCACTGCCAGTAAGTTTTCCTCTCCCGAGCTCCCTTCTGTAAGCCTCATTAGCTACTGAGATTCAGAGGTCTTCAGGGACCTTTAAATCCAATTCAGCATACCACATCATTAACACTTTAAACCTAGAACAAGTACATGGTTACACGGCTTTTGCCAAGAGGGAAACATTTCTCTGCAGCAATCTCCTATTGGTGGAGGACACTCACTGCCATCAGAACCCCGTGATGGTCAGCAGTGCGCAGCCCAGCAGCACAGCTGTGGCAGCAGCCCATTGCTGGGGGCATTCCTCCAGGCGCTCCTGCCCCACAAAACAGGAGAGCGCACGTCAAGGCCAGGCTGGATGGGGCTGTGAGCAACCTGGGCTAGAGGGAGGCGTCCCTACCTATAGCACGGGGTTGGAACTGGGTGATCTTAAAGGTCCCTTCCAACCCAAAACATTCTGTGATTCTGTGGCAGCCACCTCCTTCAGCCTGCACTGCATTGCTGGTGACCCGGATGGGGTTTTCTGCCTCACACTGAAGGAAGTCGGCTGCACTTATTGGCCCATAAATACACACCCGCACCAAACGAACATGCACCCATCTAAGGAAGGAACGAAGAGGCTTCCGAAAGCAGCACCAAAGCTTATCAGCACAGAGAACAAAACCCAGAGCATCAAAGCAGCCTTTAAATAGCAGGGAAGAACCGACCCCTTTCATGGATCAGCAGTTACGAGGGCAGTGTATGAAGCTACAGGCCACAAAAGCCCCTGCTAGGGCCAGTTTGGGACCCCGCTGCCCACACAGGGCTGGGTGCAGCACACTGTGCTCACCCAGCTACAAGAGCACAAAAAGGAAAAATGGTGACTGTGAAACCCATTCCAAGTCTTCACTGCCCCACTCCTTCCCCCTCTTCTGTAAGCGTGCGATCTCCAGGGAACAGCACACAAAAGGGGACTGAAGGACAAGGAGGTGGGACAGCTAACCCTGCAGATCCCTTGCCCTCTCTCTGTCCCCGTACAAAGTCAGTCTTGGGAAAATAACAGAACTCACTGCTTATGGCAGTGATGGCAACCACAGCAGCTGTGAGCAGTCTGAGGACAGTTCCAACGAAAGAAAGCTGTCTGGCAGAACTGAGTGCAGCCTGGACTGCAAGCTGACACAACTGGTGTGGGGAAAAAAGACGTACAGAGGAGCCTGGCCAGAGACTGCTTCTGCAACATGTATTAGTGCAAACTGCAGCACTGAGCCTACGGGAAGTGACACACAGGGGCTCGGAGAGGTTTTCCTTGGAATGGAGGAGGAACATCAGCACTACTTTCAGGAGGGTCACGCTGGACATTAGGAACAATTTCTTCTCCACAGAGCGGTCAGGCATCGACACAGCTGCCCAGGGAGCGGCGGGGTCACCGTCCCAGAGGAGTTCAGAACCCTGGGGATGGGCACTGAGGGACGTGGGCATGGACGTGGTAGGGGGGTGAGGATCTGAGAGGGCTTTTCCAGCCTCAGTGACGCTGAGGTTGAACGGTGTGCTCCCAGCAGCACACACAGCATGGCACACAGCCAGAAAAGCTCCACCAAAAAGGCTGCCCAGAGCGATGCTCCCCTCTGCCCCTACCCAGCATAGAGCTCTCAGACACACAACTCACACCCACACGGGTGGAAACAGCGCTTGGGTCCAGCACAGCTGTGTGGGGCTGAAGAGCCAGAGATGCTCCTCCCATCCACCACCCCTGAGATGCGACTAACGGCAGCACTCAGCTCACGGGGCTGCAGCTCTCAGCCTGGCCGTTGGCCTCACCTACCCTCTTGTTTTTCACTCGTCTCCAACAGCAGAGGCCGTACCAGCAGAACGTGCAGGTGTTTGCCACCCAGCTCGCAAAGCACAGAGCAGCCATTGGACAGATGGAGGGAGAGGCATCATCTCCAGGCAGAACGCTCACCAGGACGGCGTCACAGCACAGATGTGCTGCAAAGAACCCTTCCCACCATGAGCAACGAGGGTTGAACCACAGAATATCCAGTGTTGGAAGGGACCACAAGGATCAGAGTCCAACCCTTGGCTCCATACGGGACCACCCAAAAAACAGACCCAGGCAGCCCTGCAAACACACCTGCAGCCAAAGCGGCAGCAGCTCCTGCTGTACTTTCACTACAGCTACACACAAAGCTGGAGCAGTCAGCACTCCCATCCAAAGGCCTCAAATTGCCAACACCGTGTAAACCCATTATGACTCCTTATGTTTAATCACAAAGATCTCTCTGGGATGCTGAAAGGTCAAACAGCAAAGAGAGAAAAACCCCCAGGGGAAAACATACCTCAAAATAACCTGTGGAACAATAGCCCAAAGCACGCCTTGCTGCAATGAATCAGTGATACCTTGCTTTCTGTCAGCAGAATAAAGCAAACACAAAGGCGTGCACACAAAAGCACTGGTTTGCTCTGCAGCAACACGCAGAACCTCTCTGGAAACACCAAACAATAACACTCTGGAATGCCATGAGAACACAATAGGAATTACCAAAATAACGTCGCCTGCAGTTACTCAGAAGCCAAGCTGGTTTGTAAGAAAGGACTCTGCAAAAGGAAGAATAAAGACATTTTATTGTATATTATATATATATACATATATATATATATAAATACATTTTAAAGGTACCATAAATTGGAATCTTTCTTCAGGATATGAGACCCAGATGGAGCATAGTTAGGGCTGGATATATAAACTACAAGCAATAAGGAAAAGAAAAGCAGCGCTGGGATATATAAATAATAGCAAAGGTTGGGGGGTTTAATTGCACCCCTCTGCAACACCACGCAGCTTCGGCAACGCATCACATCAGGACAAAGACCTGCTGGGCACCACGATCCAAAGGGTCAAAGCGCTCCCAAGGGGGAAGCCGGGAGCACCGGCAAGGAGGCACCACGCCGTCCTCATCGTTACCACCAAACGCTGCCCTTCTAATTAAATTCACGCTTTCATTTGCAGCTTTGCAGATCAGCAGTGAGGACGGGGAGCCAAGCGCAGCTCCTCGGAGCCGTTCCCTGCGAGCGCTGCTGCTGCTTTTTGGCTCTGGAGGTCAGCAGGCACAGCCTGCGGTTCCAGCAGCAGCTCCCTGAATGGCAGCCCATTGTCCTACAGCAGGAATTCGCCCGTGGTGACACGTGGTGTCAAACCCGAAGGAGATTATTTATTTTCAAACAGGCTGGAAAAAAAAGAAGTTTGGGGAGTAGCTTTGTTGTTTTTTATACCAAAGAAGCCATTCAACATGTTTTCAGCCTTGTTTTTTGTCATCATGACTTGTTCTTATAAAAATGCAAGGAGCGAAAGAGTAAACAAGTCGCATTTCAACATGACAAAACACGACAAGAATTTACACACGCCGTGTTTGTGAGCCCGGGCTCTGAATGCAAAGTTCCTGAAACGTGAGCTATGCTGTGAGCCAATGCCTGGGCAGAGCTGAGCTGCCGTGAGCCCACAGCTGCACCCTGACTGGGGGCTCAGATCCGTCCCTGCGGGGTCCCTGAGGGGCTGCCCACACAGGGTGCTCCATCCCTGGGTGCTCCATCCCTGGGTGCTCCATCCCTGGAGCTGCCCGAGGCCACGGCTGCGTCCTGGGCAGCCTGAGAGCTGCTGGCCCACAGCAGGAGATGGAAATGGACAGGTTTTGGGGTCCCTTCCCACACCAGCCTTTCTTGCCTCTTATCTCCTTCACAAAGGTTCAGCCACCACCGTTGCCCAAAACCCTTCTCACCTTATTGCTCCATCTCAGCACTCCCTGCCATCCTTCCCCCTGCACGGCAGCTGGGTTGCTCGTGCCAGCTATTCACACTGCAGCCTGAGGTCCCACAGGCACAGAACAGA
Organism: Meleagris gallopavo; assembly: GCF_905368555.1. Lineage (NCBI taxonomy): Eukaryota > Metazoa > Chordata > Aves > Galliformes > Phasianidae > Meleagris > Meleagris gallopavo. Next base: position 1,106,087 of record NC_139412.1, on the reverse strand, counting down.
GGCTCTTGATAGGGGGAAAAAAGGGCAAAGAAAAACACAATTCCCTCTCATTCTAATCTGCACATAAGGATCCTCATTGAGGTTGTTAGACTGGACAGTCGTCTTTAAACACTTCATTTCCCAGAGCCACGAGGCAAAGGAATTCTGCAAACAACATTTTCTAGAATCATAGAATTGGCTGAGTTAGAAAGGGAGCTTTAAAGGTCATCTAGCCCAACTGCCCTGCAACAAGCAGGGACGCTTCCTACCCATTCTGAGACATTCTGTGTGGGGCCTGGAATCATAGAATGGCCTGGGTTGCAAAGGATCACAGTGCTCATCCAGTTCCAACCCCCTGCTGTGTGCAGGTCACCAACCAGCAGCCCAGGCTGCCCAGAGCCACATCCAGCCTGGCCTTGAATGCCTGCAGGGATGGGGCATCCACAGCCTCCTTGGAGCTGCACTTTACTATCATGTGGGTCCCTTCTACTTTGAGATACTCCACAACCACTTCAGGAGATGAAAGCTCCAGAGATGCCACTGAGCTCAGACCAAGAGATCCGGGCAGACTGTGCCGACTGAGGATGGAGCATTCCTGCCCATAGCTGAGCAGCCTCTCCGCACAGCACTGCGCAATCACGGCTTTAAACGAACCCAGCAAGTCCTGCTCTTGGGTCTTCGAGGCACTGCAGTAATATAAAGTGATTAGACAACAATAAAAGAGGGAGGGAGCATATTTTCCTAAGATTTTATTGGTATTTTAACTCCATTACTCGGGAAAGCCACTGTGTTTTTCAGCGCAGAGCATTCGACCCAATTGTCATTTATCAATTCAAGGCTCGTTATCAATCAATACTCACACACAATTAATGGTCATTAGAGGCTACAACGCAGCTCATAAACTGTCCTGCAGAGCTGAGCTAGGACCGAGCAGCCTGACCCTGCTCCTCCTCAGGGCAGCACTTACTGCACAGCGAGGAGATGGTAGGAGCCCACTTGGAGCAGAGGGGCATCTCCAAAGGGATCCTGACACCACTTCAAAGCATGGCTTTGGTTGGAGGGGACCTTAAAGCTCATCTCACTCCAACCTGATCAGGCAGCCCGGGGCCACATCCAACCTGGCCCTGAATGCCTGCAGGCATGGGGCACCCACAGCTCTCCAAGCAAAAACAGCCACAAGCATCCCTACCTTCAAAACAAAAGCACTTCTCCCTACACAGGGTGGTGCTGGCTCATGGTGGTGCTGGCTCATGGTGCTTTCACAGCTATTTCAGCTCTGCACAGCCAATGAAGCGACTCCTGCACATCCCATAAATTTAGCTGAGTTTAACGTGCAACGTCCCAAGTATTTATATTTCTACCATTAACTCATTTCTACTTTTCAAACACAGCTAACTGCTCGTAGTTAATGGCACGCTCACGTTACAGAAGAAAGAACAGATGAATGCCTTCTGTGTGACTCAGAGCTGCTCATCCTGCCATGCTGCAGAACCCCTCAGTGATGGCACCGTGGGGATGGAGCAGGGGAAGATGCTTCCATACCACGCACTGGACACCTCAGCCCAGCGGTTTGCAAGTTAATCACAGACCACAGAGGGATATTTCTTAGCAGCTCGCTTAAGATATTTCAGTCTGAATGCCAGCAAGAACAGCCTGCTAGAGAGCAACATTTGTGCAGCCCTGGGTGCAGAGGTGCCACTGGGATCAGCAATGGGACTTGGCCTCTGTTGGCTTAGGAAAGAAGTCCAACCCTGCTCCTATGATGGCTCCTTCTTGGCCTGGGGGAATACAGCTACGACTGCTCATCCATACCAGCAGTTGTTTTTACACAGCTTCAGCCCAGAGGGGGAGTGAAAGCCATACGGAAGCCTCAGCATTGTAACCACGAGCTCCACAGACACTGCTGAAGGGAACAGACCTTGAGAGCTGCCAAGCGGAGATGGAAACAGAGCCATGCCAGCTGCAGAGAACAACAGCTCCCAGCGCTGCGAGTCCCAGGGCTGCCCTACAGGTGCTGGTGAGATGATGGTGGCTGTGACTACAGGAACCCCATCCCCACGGGGCCAGGAGCTCTTCTGGTTGGCATCTCCATCACTGCCTCTCGTGCTCAATGCAGGCTGGCCGTGCTGATGCTCCAGCCCCACGGCACACTGCAATGCTTGGGTTCTTCAATTGACTGCACCTGTTGGCACGGGAAGGGAAAGCTAAAAACACAACCCAGATGTCGGGGGAGAACGAGGTCAAAGCTGAGTTTAACACCATGCAGGAAGACACCTGTGCTGAATTTCTTAATGGTAGCAGCACTAAGAGGTTCCTGCTGCAGGCAGACCTGCAGAAACCCAACCCCGCTCTGGGAACATGCTGGTAAAAGGGCTGAGAAGAATCACTGTCAGTGCAAGGTATGGGCCTTAAATCAGTTCCTTTCCTCTCCCAAGGAAATCAGATCTAGCTGTGAACCAGCGCCAGACAGAGATCTGCTGTCTATTAGCATGAATTCTCAGTTTTTCACATTTTAATTAGCCTTCATAGTCTTTTTCAGTCCCATTTTGAGCCAGCTGGGCTGTGTCCCTTTCCATATGGAGGTCACAGTTTCTCCTCTTGCCTATCAATAGCAATGCTTTCCTCATCCTCCCACCAAAGCCCTCGCAGGCTGCAGAGCACAGCGCAGTGCCACCGACCCAACGCCCCGCAGACCTTCCCCAGTCTGCCTTCCTCCATCTGCACTCTGCCTCCCCCCACTGCAGCCCCAGCACAGCCCGGAGCCACATCAGCTCCTCACAAACTTTGGACATCTTCAATGTCTCAACATCTTTTTTCCTTTTTTTTTTTTTTCTTTTTTTTTTTTTGCTGTCAACTTTTAGAACTTTTATTTTTTCCCTTTGTTGCTCCATAACAAAACAAAGACTTCCTGTTGCAGCGCATCTTTGCTTTCAGCACGAGGGCTTTCAAACCCTGTTTTCTAAATCTGGATGCTCAACCAGGCCTTTGGCGTGATAAATTCTATGACATTTCACTGGAAGGAGAGGCAGAAGGGAAGGAAACAGGAGGAGGACTTCAAGTCGTCCAAGCCAAACAGTATCACCATAAAAGAAAACCAAGCACACCGTATGTGTGACAACACCAAACAGCCCGGCAGCAGCACAGCAGCTGGGGCTGCCACCAGTCTCCGTGGCACCACTGCCCACACACTTCCAATGCAATCTGCGCTGGGATGGCTGCAGAGCCACTGGTGTTGGCTGCTGCTTCTGACCCCCGAGGGACACACGGCAGCCCAGCACATCCCTTCATTCCTTTATGAGACACCTATTTCAGCAGGGAAGGTGAACAGCCACTCCCACAGGCTATTGCGGTGCGAGGCAGCGACTGCCAGTTTAATTCTATCAAATTAACCTGCTAAATAAATCATGCTTTGTTGCCTAATTAATCAGATCCATTGCAATTACTGTCAAAAGAGACTACAGCTGCACGCAAACACGACCAAGAGCTCTGAAAGCACTCGCTCTGCCATGGAGCACAGCAGTGCCAATAAAGCAAATCCCCCAGCACAAACTGCACTGCTTTGGAAGCGAAAGGTCTCGTGCTTTTGGCAGCTCTCCCCACAGGGCTGAGGTTTGTGCATCACAGAGAGGAGGGGGAAAGCACTGCCCAGTGGGAAGATGTGGGGAGGACGATCAGTTGGAGGATGGAGGATCACCCGGCATGCACTCAGCTGGGGTATGGGACTGGGGAAAGGGAATGGCCCTCGAGGCCCCGCTCTTGAGAGCAGAGAGCTCCAAGGTTCCCCTCAGCACACGGCACCTGGGAAACCAATTACCTCATCCACAGATCAGGGCGATTCTTGCCAAAAATCCAAACTGTGTTTGTTTGGTTTCCCCGGCTGCCTGCGCCCTGCTGGAAGGAGTGATGTCCTGCAGCACACCGGACCTCAGCACCAGGGGGAATCCAGCATCCCCTTAGCATGGCCCTACGCCAAGCCAAGGCTGTGCTGGTGAGACCTGCTGGATGCTGGAGGGGTTGGGGTGGCTGAGGGCACCCAGGTGTCACTGTGCCCTGCCCGGATCCGCAGCCCCATACAGATATGGTCTGGAAAAGGAGATGTGATCTTGTATGACTATGGAATCCATGGGAAAAGAGCTGGGAATCCTTTGGGCACTTCAGCTCATCCACACCTCAATTTTCCATACGATGCACGCAATCCATTATGATTCTGTGATGGTGCACAGTTGGTCCCAGGCATCCGCAACGTGCAGAGGCTGAGCCCAGCGCTGCCCCACGCCTGCTGCCTGAGCTCCACACGGATCCGTAAGCAGAAAAACACCCCCGTCCACTCTCTGCATGAAGGCCAAGGAGTGCTGCAATCGGGAGAAAAGAGCCTCCCACGGCCCAGCGGCCTGGGCAGCAGCCACCAGAGCACTAGCAAGTGCAATCTGGAGCTAACAGAGGAACTGCATTCTCCTCTGGGCTAATAAAGCTCACGTACGAGGCTCAATCTCCGGCTGCGCGCGAGGGACGCAGCAAAGCTATACAAGAAAGGAGAGGCGTTGGTTCGTTCTGCTTTCTGCAAGCCAAGCCTTTCTGCTTCCAGCTTTGATGTGCTGAAACAGAGAGAGCACGCCTTCTAAAGAGGCGAGCAGAGCAGCAGAAAGATGCTGTGCACAACGCATCGGCGCAGCTTTCACGACACCGGGGCTGCGGGACGTCAGGCCGGCCAGATGTTCCCATCTCGTGCGCCAGCCCAGCTGCGCCACAGCTGCCGGGAGCTGCTCCCAGGTTTGCACTTTGGGATGCAGACACACACAGCCTTTGTAGGGTCCTGAGAGTTTGTCAAAGCGAATTTAGATATCGGGGTGTGATGCTGAGCTTGCAAAGGGGGTTCTGCTGCTCTGGGAGCTGCTTTCTGCAGAGCAGCAGAGCGAGGCACGGAAAGGTTAAGTGACTTTCTGAAGGTTAAAAATAAAAGAAAAAACAAGCCAGGAAATAAAAATTTCATAAACACGGCCCGTGCCAAATTCCTGAAACGACAACTAAACAGGCTCACATCAACTGCAGGCTGGCTCTGAAGCCTTCTGTGATAGCAGTTCCACCAGCACAGCCCCAGCGCAGCGTCCCTCAGCTGCTCCTCCAACACAGCCCATCGCCCCCCGCACTGCTCCCGCCCAGGAAGCCCCAGTGTGCTGCTCTGTCTCTCTGACCATACATTTTATCGTTATCCTTTCTTCCTTTTTACCCAGCAAACCGCTGGGAAGCAGACGCGGAAGAAGCAAGTGCTGCTATGGACTGCTTTATGGCAGCTGCTCCCTAGACATCTAAGTGCACCCTTGTGCCTATCTGTACACGCACACACGGATGCATCTCATATATGCATATGTAGGCAGGCACCTCGGTGTGGCACACATGCTAGAGAGATCTCATCCAGGCACTCTGCATGCCTTTGCTTAATGAGAAACACTGCTGCAGCAAAGAAAATTAGGAAAAAAAGCCCTCACTCCTGCAGCCAGGAAGCATTTTCCTGCTTTTCTGGGTGAGACCAACAGCTCCATGGCTTGGGGCTGAGCGTAAGAAAAGTTACTGTTTAAAGACAGAATTTTGCAACTGCTCCCAGTGTCATCCCAGGTCACCTCCTGGCCGCGGTGGGGACGTGGAACGGAGCAGAGCCCGGGGCAGTGTGCAGCCCCACCTGCAGCGGGGGCAGCCCGCAGCCCCACAGCCCCCAGCATGGCCATGGGTGGGCAACGCGCACCGAGGGGCTCCCGGAGACCTAAGAAGGCTGGAAACTGAAGGAGGATGGAAACTGTTTACTTTTTGCCAGGAAAAAGTATCAAATGTATCCTCACAGGGTTGGCTGGTTGTTTTTGTTTTTTTTTTGTATTTTTTTTTTTGTGTGTTTTTTATTTATTTATTTATTTTTTTTCAAGGCTGCTTTGCTTGGGTTTGTTTGTCTCTGAAGCTGGCTTTCTAAATCATCCTAAACAGACAAAGAGGAACAGCACACTGACCAGATACCCAAACAAAGAAAGGTTCTGCTGGGCACGTTTCAATCCAAGTTCAGCCCACCAGAGCCTTTATTTCCCCCAGCACACATCAGACAGCACCCAGCACAGGTAGGGCACTCCCTGCCCACAGCACCAGCTGGGCAGAGCCTGCTTACAGGCACGGCACTGTCAGATGATCTCTGTGCCGTGAGGTTTTATTCCCTTGACCCCTGGGAGCAGCCAGACGGGGAAAGGCTCCCAAATGAAAGGGATGTTTTACCAGAACTGTACATAAATGAGCAGCAGAGGAGGCGAGATGCTGCTGGGAACTGCAAAAGGCAACTGAAAAGACAGATAAAGCAGAAGGACATCTCAGACAGTTGTTTGTGTTGGAAAACGAGAGAACAAAATAGGGGATGCGGCCCCACACCCGCTGGGAAGGACCTGATGCAGCCCAAAGTGTGCATTTGCCACTTTCAAGGGAGCAGAGCAGAAAGGCTCTGCCTCCAGAAAACAAAATCCCAGCTCCAGCAACACTGGAGACAAAGGAGCAGAAGAGTGAAAACTGCACCCAAGCCAACAACGGGGTTTGATGTGTGTGCTGACATTGGGGGGGAGAGGTTCTTCTAGGGGACCAACCAAAGGACATGAGATGTTCAACTCTCAAGACTACACGCATACCCTGGGGAAGCCCACGATGGGCATCCAGATGGACAGCAGAAACCTGCAGCATTGCAATGGGCAACCAGAACGGTTTGGGACATCCCTGGGACATGTATGCCCAAACCCACGTGCTAAGATCTTCAGATTCTGGAGGTGAGAAACACTTCTGGTGTTATCAGTACCACAAAGATCTGACACTGAACATCCAAAAGGACACAGTCAGTCTGGATTACACCATAAGGTCCGGTTCTTAGCACAGGTTTCCCCTCAAAATCCTCCCTTCTCACTCACTTTGGGTCCACAGAGTCACACTGCACGGCTCAAACGCTCAGGTCCCAGCAGTTGTCCTGTCTGCTCCTCATCCTGCAGCTGCTGTTGGAGCGGGGCTGCTGTGCAGCTCCATCTGCTGCAGGTCTGGTGAGACCTACATGTTAACCTCCTGGCCCTCCTTAGCATCTCGTGCACACAGAGAGCAATTTGTCTTTGCTTGAGGCTTTTTTCTGTTGTTTCTTTTTGCATTAGCAAACCAAAGAACTGCTGTGTGAAGATGGACACGCAGGCAGTGTGAGAAACGAGCCTCTTGTGCTAGATCTCATTGTGCTCACTTCAAAGAAAGAAAAACCCACAGAGCAGCAAAGAATAGAAACTACCCAGAAAAAAGCCTTATAAAACGGATTGCTTTGGAATGGCACCAATATTTACACTGTTGGCAGCTATGGCAGCAATAGCCTACACCTCCAGGAGGCTCTCCCTGAACCACCTTCTCCCACAGGTTCACCTGGGGGTCTGTGCCCCACACGGAGCTCAGCCTGGCAACACTCATTTCCCTACACGTTAATTAGGAGTCCACTGACTTTTCATGGGATTTTATAACCCACGCATGTTGAAAACATGTTTTTCAGCCAGAGGGTGGTGAGGCACTGGAACAGGTTGCCCAAGGAGGCTGTGGATGCCCCATCCCTGCAGGCATCCAAGGCCAGGCTGGATGTGGCTCTGGGCAGCCTGGGCTGCTGGTTGGCGACCTGCATATAGCAGGGGTTAGAACTGATGAGCACTGTGCTCCTTTTCAACCCAGGCCATTCTGTGTTCTGTGAAAAGCTGTACCTGTTAGCACAGCCCTAAAGAGCTGACTGCTTGGGGTACAAAACAACACACACCAGCCAGACCACGCTATGGGTCTGTAAGTACTCCCTGCTACTCAGAACAAGCCAACACTGACATTAAATACTGTTATAACTACTGGAGAAGACAACAAAGGTATTTGAAAATGGAAAATAATCAGCTAAAAGAAAATAATGGGAAGGAAAGGCAGTAACTTCAGCTGCTCAGGATGGGTTTTGTCCTGGCTCCAATGGCTCCTTTTGAAGACAGTAAGGAGGAGGAGGAGGAAGAGGAGGAAGGCACAGGAGCCCCGTGCTTTGGGGGCCTCCTGCAGCTGCACAATGCTCTCCCCTGGGCAGCAACTCCAGCAGTGGGCTGCTGACAGCTCTGTAAGCACTGAGGCTGTAAGGCAGCTCTCAGCCCCTCGTGCTCATCTTCCTCCCCGGAATCCCACACCATCCATCTTCCAAAGACACTCAGAACAAGTGCTGAAGCACTCAGCAAAGTAAACATTTACCCAGACGGGGGTTAACCTCTGCCAAATGTAACCGTGCTTCTTCCCAGGAACTCAGCACGTCAACACCTCGCTGCAGAGCTCAGCCAACACTTAATTTGAATCACATCCCTCAGAAGTAAGTGACCTACAGGTGCCCTGTGCAAGAACGGGGTCACTGAGGAGCTACAAGGGCAGCTTTGATGCACAGGGACACTTCTGGATGCTCAGGAGTCTGAACACCCCCTAACCCAGACGTCAGGAGGCACAAGACAAGAGCTCTGCTATGCTGGACGCAAACAGCTCACCGTTGCTGGACACCAAGACAGCATTTCTGCAGCAGAAAGTACAGCAGCATCAGTGCTACATCAGAACAGCACGGTGAGTTCTGGCCCACCTGTGGTGCAGAGCCACGAGGTTTCCATGGGAAGGCAAAGCAAGCTGTGGGTCCTGAGCCATGGCTGTACCCCACAGCAGCTGCTGGGAGGGCCCTGCGGTGACCACTGGGGCTGGGATGGCGCAGAGGCACAGTGCCATCAGAGCACAAACAGTGCTGTACCCAGACTGGCAGGAGAACCTCAAGGATGGGCACCACAGGTATGGAAATGCAGCAAAGCGAACAGTCCCCACCACCTCATTACCAGGTGCAGACATTAATTGCTTGGATGGAAGAGCAGAAGTCAGACAACATGATGCAGTAAGGTCAGCATTTCGAGGCAGAAGAAACAAAATCCCTCTTTCAACTTTTCTAGTTGAGGGGAAAAAAAAAAAAGAAAAAGAAAAAAAAAAGAAAGGCAGCAAAAGAACACCTGAAAGGGATGAAGCACGTGCTGTGTCCCGGCAGCACAAGCATAGAACCAAAATAACGTCAGCTAACTGCTGGGGCACCCAGCACACCCAGAGGCACAGACCAGCCCGCACCTCCTGAACTCACTTCACTTCTGGGATGCTGTCAGTTCTCCATTAACAAGGAGAGCAGGGTTTATAAAACAGCTGTTTCTGTGCAGACTTGATACCCAGCAGCATGTCCCAACACCTGCCCCTTCAGTCTCAGCTTATCGCTTCATCCACACACCCTTCAGTGGCTCCCTGACAAACACCTGAGTGTCGACACGTCCTGTTCTGCAGAATTATGCAAAATGGAAAGCCACAAAGGTTGGGCTGCACATGTTTCTGTGGATTAGCTGCTCTCCTCCCAGCCAGGAGCAGCAGTGCCATTCCCTCGCAAGTGCATTAAGCAGAATACCAAATCAAAGGCAGCAACAGTTGAAAGCAGCACAGCAAACAGTCGCTGATCTCGCCCTGTGACTGAGGGGATGCACAGAGCTTCTCAAATTGGAAATGCTCAGCTTGGAGTGAAAGAGCAAGCAACCCATTTCGTTCCTGGATAACTGAACAGCAGAAGGAGCAGAAGGCAGAGATGGGAGCTGCTCCTCCACTCTGCTCTAATTCACTGCCACCAAGCCCGGTCCAGAGCACCTCCCCAGGCCTCCACAGTGCTGCACTGGGACACAGCCTCACTCTTCCACTTCCCAGCACCCCTTTATACCGCTAACACCGGCTTCTCTTTTTAAAGAGAGGTTATTTGCTAGCGAGCAGGCTTCCAAACATCATTACTTCATTCCCATGAAGGCGGTGGGAGAAGCTCTGTGCACCAGGGTCAGCCCTGCTGGAGTGAGGAGAGCTGCAAGGAAAAGCCACCACCTGCACTCAGCCATGCACGGAGGGCTGCCTGCCCCACTGCAGGCACTGCTGGGGGGTTCGGGTGCAAGAAGGTGCCCTGATCCCCCCCTGCTTCCCAAAAAGCAGTCAGGTTTGAGGACTACCATCCACGTGCACGGTCAGCTTGTAAAGAGTGAACGCCCTGAAGAGCTGTTCTGCTCCCCATCTGCCCAGACACGCAGCAGTGCACGCACTCTGCACTATGCTATGCATAGTGCATGTGATGCTATGGGATCCCTGTGTGTCAGAGCAGCTGTGAGGCTGCCTGAGGTCCAAAGATGGCAGCCCGACACCTGAGCCAAAACAAAGCAACACAGAAACTCCCCCCGTATCCCAGCAAACCACCAGCAGGACCCGACCAAACCCCTCCCAGAGCTCACGCTTCCCAACAGCAGTGCTGTTACATGAGGTCTGAGCACCTCACTGTGAATGCAGAGAAGCTTTTCTCAAACAAAACATCCAGCACACACTCAGATACAAATCTAAAGTCCTGTGCCTCTGATGTTCTCCATCAGCTGGTCATGCAACCCAAACCTGCAGTTCAGTGTTTTTGAGACTCCCTGAAACTCAACGATCAAACTGCATTTTCCCCAATTCTACAGCTCTTTTTAGCAACTGATTCAGAGGCTTTAATGTCAAAATCCTGAATAGGGCCCCCAAAAAGCAAAATCAAACCCAACCAGCAAAAAAAAAAAAAAAAAAAAAAAAAAAAAAAAGAGGAGAATTTAATCAGGAGAAAGAGTAGCACATAAACACAGTGCCTACAGAAGTACAGGGTTGTGGAAAGAAAAAAGAAGACAGGTTGCAGACAGGCTGGCAGGGTTTGAAAGCTTTTGTGTGAGCTGACAGCCTGCTCAGATGAACACAAATAACACATCGACACTTGGACTTTTAAAGAGCTGCTGCTTGGGGAACAGCAAGAAGTAGAGCAGCAGTGCAAGAGGGCCCTGAAAATGAAAATGCTGCTTGAGGAGAGAAGTGACAGTGCTCCCACCTGCAGTTGGCAGGACATGGAGCTGGGGTCGTGGTCCAAGGGATGCTGCAGACTCCCAGCAGCATCCAGGGCTCAGTCCACGCACTGCTGCCATACAAACACTGTCCCTAATGCTGTCTGTCTCTCAGCCAGGCAAGGAGTGTGTGAGAGGAACAACACAGGAGCTCTCCTCTCGCCCTGCAGCCCACGTTAGGCTTGCTGCCATCTTGCACCTTCCCAGACATGGGAGATTGATGCAAAAATTAAAAAGCTCCTCTCTACAAACAGCTCTTTGCTGTTGGTTTTCACCCAGAAAGAAAAAAAAAAAAAAAAAAAAAAGAGATACTCGGGAATATTTCTATTATAGAGCTACCAAATTGCCACACCAAATTGTGGAGCAGCCACAGAGTTTTATCAGTGCCACAACTCTCACCTTTCCCTCCTTGTAGAGCATCAGGCATAAACCCACTCCAAACCCACCCCTGCAGCAACACACCAGCCAGCAGGCTTTGAACACACGCTGCCAGGTCACAGCCACAGAACCACGGAGTCCTTCAGGATGGAGAAGCCACCTCCAAGCCCAGGGTGCCATCACTGCATCCCTCAGTGCCACATTCCTGCAGCTCTGCAGCACTGCTGGGTGGCCCCACTGCTCCCTGGGCGGCTGGTGCTGAGTCTGATCACTCCTTGGAGCAGGAACTGCTCCTACCACCCAACCTGGCCGCGTTTCCCCATGGCTGCAAATTCTCCTCCGAAAGCAAACCCTCTGTGCAACTCAACCCCTCAGAGGACTCCAGGACAGAGCCACGCTCACACACTTCAATTTTTAACTGAATTTGGACTAGCAAAAGGAGTGCCAGACAGCCCCAAAGGAGCACACACCATCCTGTGGTCCCACGGCAGTGCAGGGACAGCTCATGGCCTCATCCCATACAAACAAATCAGTTCTAACCATGCTAATCACAGTTCTAATCACAGCCATAAAGCAAAAAGACAACTCAAAACAACAGAAGAGAATCCCAACGTGACCAAGAGTCCATTTTCCTGCATTATAATTTTTGCCCACCATGTAAATCAGGGCAGAGATGGGCTGGTTGATGGCTCCATTTGCAGATTAACAAGTGGAAGACTCTCCGGGTCCAAAACCAGCTCTGCCACGTGTTTTTTTCATTACATCCCTCAATCTGAGCAGAGAGCTCTCCGTAAATTTAATTTGAGCTAATCACTTTCTTGCCAAAGGAGAAAAGCGAACCAAAGGTTTATATTCTAATGCTATTGCTCGCAAGGCCTGTAAATTTAATTTCTATCTGTACTTTTGTTTAAACATTTTACAGCGTTAATTACAACAAGCGATGCAAATTAGTTTTCCAGCGTAATAAAAAACCTGTTGTAAGGGGCAATAAGCAGCTGAGCCGTAAACTCTTCGGGATGCTGCAGAAGTGCGTGCTCTGACTCACAGGTTCAGATCAGAATCCTCACCCCGAGGCAGAGCTCACAATTACATCTGAGGGCTCTGACGCAGAGCGCCGCATTCTTTCCGAAGGAAGATCCTGGAGCAAAGCAAGGTCTGAAGTGGCAGAAATGAGAGCTGAGGACCAAAACATCTGAGCATTGCTGGGCTTCAGCCGAGCTGTCACAGGCAGGTACCTGTGACCACCCAAATGCTGAGCTCCGTGCAAATAATCTGTTTGTCCCAATGATGGACGTCCTCCAAGCCACACAGCCCCCATCTCCCCCTCCAACAGCACCTCTGGGACAAGCTCAGCACCTCGGTGGCCATGTGGCTGCATGCTGCATCCCACCCTGACTGCTCACCAGGCTTTGGCCCCTAAACGGGATTTGCAGCACATCTGCTCCATCCTCCCTGTTGATCCAAAGGCAAGAGGAAGCTCAGCTGCCAACACACCGACATGCCTGACATCCCACTGACACACGTCCAGGGAAGGCTGAGGGCTTCCAGCAAGGCACGAGTGACAAACGGGGGTAGAGCTTCCCCAAACCCATCGCAATCCTTCGGTCCCACGGAGCTCCTGCAGAGAGGATGCCCATCCACATCACATCAGGACCCAAAACCAAAAGAGAAGCTGAATTTGCAGCTAACAACAAAGAGTCCTGACCAGATTCTTTGGGTATATAAAGTAATGACAAAGTGCAAGAAGGAGGAACGAGCCAACTTGGAGGAAGGGCCTCAAGGGAAACCAATGTTCCAAAGGGAAGCGGCACAGAGAAGAGCAGAGTTTGGCTCTGTGCAGTTGCAGGGGCACTGTGAAGGGCTGAAGAAGGCTGGACACGAACCAAGAGATGCCTCTATCTCGTGGTTCTGGAAACATAAGTCTCATTTATTCTTCCTGGAAAAGTATGGGTGATGGGAGAGAGATCTGGCAGGTTTGCACTATTAGAAGAGAATGGCACAACACAGTCGAGAAGGAATTTTCCATTCAGAATTAATTTGTTTTCATTAACACCCAATTCCATTGCTCACTATTAGAAGAAAAACTCTTTTGTTAAAACTTGTAGGGGCTGAAAAGGCCAACGAAGGGCTGAAAATGCTCCTCCCAGTAACAGTGGATTCGCTACATGGGATTTCCCACAAAAGTAAGTAATATCAGGCTTTGTGTTCCTGGTATTTCCAAGGTTAGAAAGTAGGAAAGACACTCGGAAGCAGTTTGGTCTCTTTCCTCCACACATAGCTGTGTTCTTTTGGCTTCATGGCCCCACGCATTTCATCTCCTGCTCTACACCCTGACCAAAGCGGTGAAGGCCAACTCCGGAGGGTTGGGCAGGAAGGTCTCAGAAACAAACAGAAGTTCAGCACAGGAATTCCAGGCTCCTCAGGGAAAGCTGCAGCCAGGCAGGGACACATGTCCCCACCAATAGGTTCCTTCCGTAATTGGGGACAGCAACCAGAATGTAAAATGATGAGCATCACCCCACTACGGTGCGGGAGCAAGGAATGAAGCAGAGTGAAACCGCCTGGGAAATGAACAGAAAGAAGATTCTGTCCTTCCCTGCAAGGAACACTCCAAAAAGTGAAGTAAAGCAGAAATCTGGGATAGCCCAAAGGATAAAGGAAAGAGAAAACGTCACTTATCAGGATGAGCCGTTCTGTGCTGCAATCTATCTTCAGATTTGATGGAAAACTCTGGGAAACCCAAAATGAATTCCAAATATTTGCTGCTGATAAAGATATTTCAGCAAGCAGAGCATTCAGAGGGTAAGACTGTGCAGAACTGAAGAACGGGGCTCTGTAAAGCTGCAGAGAGCCCCAGGCACGGCCACGCTGGTGGCCACTTCCAGGCGCCGTGAGGTTCGCTGCTCTTATGGGGGAAAGCAGCAAATGCTATGGACAGAGCTGCCACCGGTCACTCTGTGCCCATCTCAGTCATGGCTACGGGGCAGGACCCCAACGGCTCTGCACAGGGATGAGGTGCTGCTCCCCACGACGCTTTGCCACCGGGACAGGATGCAGAAGGAAAGAGCTCTCCCCCCAGGAGTGCTGCTGAGCAAAGACAGAGACATATATGAAATATTTCCTGGAGCTGCCGTGGGCTCACAAAGCTTTGCTGGAGAATGTTTCCACATCACCCACAGCTACACACATCAGCACAGCCTGGGTCAGCCTGGAGCCCAACGCAAGCAGGCGTGGGGCTGAGCGCAGCGTGGGGAGGGGGCCTGGCCCACCACCACCTGCCCTGCACGGCCCGAGCTGCTCTTTGTTAGCTTTTATTACTTATTTCTTTACTATGCTTAAAGTCGTATGCTGTTCCAAAGTTGCCCCGTTTCATGTCATTGTTTGTTGCTGGTGTTTGAAAGTTGGCACATATTTGTTCAATTAAAGATTTATTTGCGCTATTTGTTGAATAAAGATTATTCTTGCTAAAAGCTAAATAAAGTTTCATAAAAACTCACACATCCCCATAAACAAAATACAATGTCCCTTCCAAAAAATGGTTGCACAAAACATTTCAAAATCACTCCGTTCATTATACAATAAATCCACACACAAAATAACAAGCCCTTGCCAGAATACATCATAAAACCTCATTACAACACTTTCAGACCCGAGCTTCAAAGCGGGGACACAAAAGCCTCCCTGAACCCCTGGCCTCGGCAGCTGCCAACCAAACAGCTCCGCAGGGCATCCCGAGAGCCCCCGCACCCATGGGTGAGGGCTGGGGGACAGATGGGCACCGTGGGACCCCCACCTCCGCCCCGGGCACCGCGCAGCTGCACCATGGGGATGCTCTCCCAGGGACAGAGCATCAAATGGAAGCGCTCCCAAACCACGGCAACAACAGAAGGCGAGCAGCGCTTCCAAAAGCATCAGGAGGAGTCAGCACAATTGCCACGCGGGCCCCGAAAGCACAGCTCCAGTCCTCATTAAAGCAGCAGCCGCCAGATTGCAGCGGCCGCGATGTGCGCAGGGAGCAGCGCGTGGATGGTCAGGTTGATGGCGGTTAGAGCTTGGCTGGGTTTTGGTAAACCATTAAGGAAAAATAAAAAAAAGAAAAAGGGTACTTTAAATGTGTGATGGGTTTGAGGGCAAAAAGCTGGGCTGTGATGCAACAAGGGAAGCCCAACCCGTTGGCATCCTGCGGTGCCTACAGAGCAAAGCGAGGCACCCACCTGGGGCAGCACGCAGCCCTGCACAGGGCATCCCTACCCACTGCACGGACAGCAACGGGGGTACTTCCCACCCTGATGCCCCCAGTGCCCCGATCACACCCAGACTAAGCACCGGTCAACCCCAAACTGGATGGTGCGGGGGGTTTTCCTGGGTTTGGTGCCGTAAGGGCACAGCGCTTCCGCAAAAGGCGAGCACCGTGCAAGAGCCGTGCAGATGCACTTCCTTGTGTGCCTCTGAGCAGCAGCTGTCCACGTGCATTCCAGTATCTGCTCAAGAGGAGCAGAGGGAAACCTTCAGCAAATAGCAGGCTGGGATGGAAGATGGGCTGGAGCATGGCAGCCGAGGGCAGTGCTGCTGTGTGCCAGGGCTGAGCAGGGGAAATGCAACACCACCAGGAAAACCCTGCTGGGAAGCATGGGGCTGTGGGATAGCTTTCCAAGAAACGGGGAAGCTGAGCTGGCCACGCTGCCCAAGCATCAAAGTGGAATCTAAAGAAAAAGCCAAGACCAGGAGGCAGGGACGCCCTTTTGCAAACACAGGTGCACGCATCCCTCACCACCAGCACGAGTCCTTGTGCTGACCAAGGGCTGCTCAGCTCTCAAGGGACAAACACGGCCAGGTGACAGAGAACAGAGCCCGGTCACTCACGTTAGGGAGCAGAGATTTGCCCTCCAGATTTGCCATTTCATGCACTGAGCACAGCAAGTGGGATGAACTCATCGTGGTTTCCCAACCCCAGCTCTGCAAGCTACTGGCAATGCAAATTATAAGTGCTTATGTAAATAAAACCAGACCCAGGCAAGAGAAACACGCCGGCTCCCAGAGCCCCATCTGCATCCCAGCACGGATCTCAATGAACTTTAAAATGCTTATTGTCACCACAATGGGCAATATTATATTCGAGTTTGGATCTGTTCCTTCAGAGCATTAGCTCCCATTTGTAGATATTTTTAGATTTTCCTATCCCACTCCTCATTATGAAACGCTGAGCTGCAGATTGATTTATTTCTTAAAAGCAAGTTGCTGTTTTCCCAATAACAGATTTAACAAATTTGTTCCACCTGTTCAGTTATGCTTCCAATGTCTTTTTTGTGGTTTCATTGAAGTTTTTTTTTAATCCAAACCTCAAAGCCTCCAAACTCGGCATTAAAAGACGAGCTCAGCATCACCACCACCACTCGCAACTCAAACGCTGCTCCAAATTACTGCAAGCTTTCATTTGTAAGTCGACACAGACAGCGAGATTATGAAGCTGAATGGCTGTGGGCACCAACACGTGCTCTGCTCAGGACGTTCTCCTACCGTAATGCCAACCTCTGCTGCGCCGCTCCACATCACCCCGCCTAACCCCAGCACTGCCAGCAGGGGATTTCAATGCATTTAGTCCTCCACGTGATAACCAGACCCCAACCGGACACTCGTTAACTATCATGTCTAATAAACAACCCCCCCACCCTCCAAACAATTAATTTTAATTAAGAGTTCTAATGTGGAGTATTCTCTGCTATCAGTTATTGCCGCAGGGAAGAGCATGAGGTAGGCGCAAAGCAGCAACAAGTGGCACAACATTAGAAGGGGATTTGAACCCCCAGTTGTCCAACACAGGACCCGCTCTGGCTGCAGATGGGAAGCAGCACTTTTGCTGTGCCAGCTGCACGGCCCCGTCCTGCAGAACATCTCCAGAACCAGCACAGAGGGAAGATGCTCAGCATCATCTTTAATTGCCATCAGCAGCTCCGCCTGGAGGGATGGGTACCATCCAACTGCAGATCCCACCTGCAGGGCTGTGCTTCCAGGAGTCATCGGCCCGGGCAGCTCTGAAGCCAGGGGTGGTGTGGACCAGCCCAGCAGTGCATGGGATCTGTGCAGGGCACAGCAGCCACCAGGCCTAGGTGTGGGTCAATGCACCCTCAGTTTACACCTCAGATTCCTCCCCAGGTGCCCACACGATGTGTCCCTGCTCCCAAACCACCACAATGGCGTTGGCTGGTTTGATTTTAAGTTGCTGGTTTGGGCCAATTCAGTCGCTAGAGCACTAAAAACAGAGTTCTGTCATTTGATAAGAGCATAACGGTTCATCGGGCAGTTAATTCCCTTAAGGAATAACCTATCCATGTGTAGCACTAATTCAAAAAGGACCTTTTTGAAAATGACCGCAGAAACCGAAGTTTAGGTCTTAGAAGGAGGATGGAGGAAAAAAAAGAAATAATCGATGCCCTTACGTAGTTTAAGCACTAACAGAATCATTCCTAAGACTTCAGAAGCCATTTGCCAGCAAGTATTCTGCTCTTGTTCTTTCTTAGCACGGAACTGGGAAGCAGCAAATAATCACTGAAGGGATCCTCACAGCATGCAGCACACACAGCAACGGGCCTCCAAGCAGCCAGCAGGAAGACTTAAAGCAATCAGCTCTACCCACCTGACTTTTATCTGCTGTAACACCTGAGGCCCTGAACGAGTGCAGCAATGCTCCAGAGGCCAAACCCAGGAGCACTGTGCTCCCCCAACACCAACCACCGCTCCCACTGAGCCCATGCAAGGGCCGTGAACCCAGCTGGATGCTGAACATCGTTGCACCGGGGTCTGGGAGAATCCAGGCAGTGCAAGAGGGACAGCAAAGAGGAGATGCTGCTGCAGACACACAGCGTGCACTTGCTTTCATCCCACAGTGAAAGGAGATGCTCGTCCTGCTGTGGGTGCTGGCTGACAGCCATGCAGCTCTGGCTCTACTCAGGAGGATGGAGGAGTGCTGGAAGGTGCACTGCTGCCCACTGTATCACGCTGAGCTCATCACCCAGCTGTGCTGGCCTCCCGCAGAGGCAGCATTAACTGTATGAACAGCACAGAGAGCAGCCCTGCAGAGCACAAGTCCTCGTGCAGCTGAACTGCTCTCTGCCCAACCCAACCAGCTGCCTGTTATCTCTGAGCAGTACGATGTATGTAGAAGTACAAACGAGCACCACTACAGAGCATCCACCCATCCTGCAGCTTACCTTTGGAAGGGCTCAGGTAGGCAGGGATCCCCAGCAAGAGATGCCCTCAGCTCCACTGCCAACCCTTAAATGAGGGCTGTGCAGGGGTGGATCCTGACTCCATCCCTTCCATCACTCAGTACATTCCGTGCACCTGAGCTCCCCTGGGTTGGCCCTGCCTTCCCACCAGCTGCTCCATCAGTGCCTCAAGCCATGACTTATCATTTCTGCTACACCCCTGCATTCTGCTCTTCCTCACTGGGCCATCCCTAAAGTACAGCAATAACTCAGTCTGGGGACTTGTTGTGAAGACGCCACATCCAAACACCGAATGCTAACAGCAGCACTTGTGCCCCAGCTAGAAGAAAGGCACGCATGCAACCTAAAGGTAACATCCCCCACTGCAAAGCACTTGTGCCTATAATCACAACTGGAGAACCACGCTTCTTAGGCTCCTCTCTGTACAAAAATCCTCCAAGTCCACCCTTAGAAACACGCGCTGCTGCACATGGCAGTGCTACCCAGCATCCTAGGCGTACTTTGGACCGACTTCAACGTCAGCAGATCTCTCTACCACAAAAGATAATACTGACAAGGGGGAAGAGCTGGATCAGAATTAGTGCTGCTACTTTGTAGTCTGAAAGATTAACGCTGACTGTGCATGGGATGCTGCCCCCATTTCTCACAAAGGCAGTTTTGCTTCATTCCGCAAGCAAGCTTTGCTTTTTTTTTCCTTCCATATGAACCATCTAAGCACACTTGGCCTCATTTTAATTAACGACTAAGTGCCAAGGAGTCAAACAAAGAGCAAAGTAATTTGTTATCTCCAGGCATCTGCTCACAAAACCTGCAATGTTTTCTGCTGCTGTTGTTCTCGGGATTTGGGGTTTGGGAGAAAGCACAGCTAATGATAACAAGATTGCTAGGTAAGTATGTCAACCTCTCCTTTCAGTCGTAGCCCTGGGGCGTCATTTCTGTTCACAGCATAAAAATCTGCGCTATTTGCCAGATTTGATGGAGCAGAGGGATCCAGCAGGAGATACCCGTTGTTGCTCTTGTAGACCAAGAGCAGGAACGTTTAACCACTGAGTGCCCGGCCCAGGCGAGTCAATGGGAGGCGGTGCAGCAACGCTGGGCTGAGCGACCACACACCTCCCCTGAGCAGCCCCAGCAGCCATCGCTAACTACCGAAGTCAGCACCTCAAGCACCACCCTCTGCTTTCTGAAGGGCAGCCTGGCAGGCGAGGCAGGAAAGAGTTGACAGCTCTTTGCTGCACCGAGCGTAATTCTCCTTGGCAAATTCAGCCCGTTGTGAGAAATGTGCGCCAGACACTTGGATCAGCAGAGCAGAGCCTGCAGGAGCAACGCTTTGTATTTAACACTTGAAGACCTCGACTTCCGAGATCCCATCCCACCGCTCCATACCGGCAAACGCACGAAGGCGGCACATATGGAACTGACTAAGGCTCCTGATGCAGTGCCTATAAATTGTCCAAGCTCCGCAGCCGCACATCAGAGTGCTAACAAGGACTGTGCAGTACACATTTGTTTGAAGTCGGAGCCTGCTTTTATTACAGGCGTGCTGCTTTCGGCTTCAGAGCCGCTCGTGGGCTGCTGCTCCCTGCTACGTGACTCTGACAGCAGCTGCAGCATTTGGAGATAGCGTGAGGCTGAGGAGCACAGCACGGCACCCTGCTACGGGCACCTGACTTGGGGGCATCTGGCAGCCTGCTTCGGGGTGCTCAGCAGCCAGCCTTAGTGCACGAGGCGCCTGATTTTGGAGCACCCCGCACACCTGGCACAGGTGTAAGGTGTGCTGCCGGTGCAGATGGTGATGGGTAAGGGACGGGGCAGAGCTGCTCCACACCTTACAAACCTGGCACTCAGACGTGCCCTGAGCTCACCAGGAGCCCACACAGCACTGCCCAGTAGTTGGTGTTTCCCACTGCCTGCTGCCCCACCGGACCTAAAGCCAGGCGTGGACGAGCAGGATTGGTGCTGAGTCCCCAAGGCCTTCACTGCCCAACTGCCAGAGGCTGCACAGGGCATCATCTCTGCTCTTCAACGCCTCCTAAATGAGCTGCATTCTCAATATACCTTAAACAAGCTGTAATCAAACTGTCAGAAGGCTGGTACCTCTGGCAGCATCGCTGCAAAGCCTCCTGGCTATCAGCATGGATAGTTTGGTTCAGGTTTTTGATTTGGTTTGGGGAATTACTTTTTTTTTTTTTTTAGTTTTTTTTGTTCCTGCTTATTAGCCTTTGCTTTTCCTTCTTTTTTTCAATTGAGATATCACAGCAGTCACTACAACATGATGCAATCTGTCTGCAAGAACGGGCTCAGACTTCAGCAGCACCCTTAACAGTGACAGACTGCTGCAACACTGCAGTGCTTCCCTGCACACCACGCTGACTCCTAGCAGCTCCAGCAGCACCCAGGGGCTCAGAAATGCAGCGTGTGCCCCAACCAGCTCCTGCCACACTGCACCCTCCTTCCCAGCTGCAGGTGAGTACAGCTGCACCCACTTGCAGCATGGGACAGCACTCTATCATGCCATGCAGAACTTATTTCTGCGGCTACTTCCCTGCGTTCAGATGCTGCCTTTGAAATACAGCACCTGAGAGGTAATTCTGCTTAGCTCTGCATTGCTCCTTTGCACCCTACCAGCTCACCTTTCGTTTTATTACTGAGTACAGTGATTTTCCTTCGTAAAAACTGAGTCAGCACTCAGGGTGTAGGAAACAAACGCTACTGAAATGGCCTCGTGGCTGCGTGTGTGCTCTGCTGTGTCACAAGGAAGTCACCATCAGCCACATGAGCTGCTGCTGGGACCAGTCCCAGTGCAGGGAGTTGTGCACAACTCCCAGCAGCAGCAGAGAGAGCACAGCCATGGGAGAACGGAGCTGCAACCAATGCAAACTCAGAACAAAACAACGTAGGTTTGTGACCCAAAGATGAACAACCAGCCACGATGGAGTGTCATGCTGCAGTGAGACAGAAAGTACAGCAATAATAGCAGGGTGGCACAATCCTAGGCTGCAGCAAATGAGAACAAGCCCAAAATCATGGACACAGAAACAAAGGAGGAAAAACCGCTTAACTTTGGAAGGCCTCAGGAAGGCAGGGATCCCCAGCAAGATACCCTTACATCCACTGCCAACCTTAAATGAGGGCTGTGCAGGGGTGGATCCTGGCTCCATCCCTTCCATCACTCAGTGCATTGCGTGCACCTGAGCTGGCCCTGCCTTCCCACCAGCTGCTCCATCACTGCTTCAAGCTGCGACTCAGCATTTCTGCTAACGTGGCAATGCTAAGGAGATACAGCACTCACTGACAGATGAGGACAGACACCTTCATGCTCCATCTGTTGCCTGCTCCTTTGCACCTCCATGCACCACGGCAGCAGAGCACACAGCCTCGATGTCCCCCCATGGCCATTGCTCAGAGGCAGCACTGGATTGAGTTCATTACCACTAAAAAGGCACTAACAGCTGCATTTAGAAACTATTTTCCTTGTGTGTTACCACCGTGCTGCCTCCATACACCACACCGATGGCAAACCTGCAATTCACATTCCAATCTCGTTTTTCTGCCTTTGTGGGAAGGAATGAGAGTTAAGTTTCTGTTTCCAGACAGAAACATCCCTTCCTAACTCTGGTAACCCCAACTTCCCAAACCCTCCTGTCCAAACGGAAGGAGGCAATGGGTCAAATGCACCGACAGCCAGAATCCCAAAACAGCAGTAAAAAACATATCTTCATAAACAGGAACTGTGTATTCATCTCAGTGTCACAGCGAGCCAGAGCAGCATTAGCTCAAGGAATCGGCTGTAAAGGATTTACCCTGTTCTCCTGTCCCACGGGAAACTGAGGAAACCCCAAAGCTGATGTGTGAGGTGGAAGTAAACTGCTCCGCAACGGCTCCCTGGGTCAGAAGCACGGAACACCCGAGCTGGAAGGGATCCACCAGCAGCACCTGTGCTGGGTTAACAGCCCTGAGCTCAACCCTGGCACTTCCAGGGCTTCCTCTGTGTGATCCCCATCCCCAGCACCGAACCCCAAACTCAGGGGCTGAGCAGGCAGGGGTGCCCCACTGGGCCTTTCCCTGATCTCTGGAGGTGTGTTTGACTCGGAGCCACGGCTTAAGCAACAATCCTGTCTCCATCCCTTGTTATGTGCCTCCATCCCTCGTTATGTGCCTCCGGAGAGATTTAAGGCACAGAGGTGAATGAATGGCAGAGTGGGGATGAATGGGCACCAAACAAAGGCTGCAGCAGGGATGGATGGGGACCGGCACCCATTGCCTGGGGCACGTTTGGCATTTAATGCTGCTTGACTGATGGGCTGAGGCTTTGGGAGCTACTGGCACAGTCTGTCTGTTGGGAATTGGTAAGAACAGCAGAAAGAGGTTGCAAGCTGACATTTGCTATCACTTTTGTGGCTCGGTCTATCATCATCATTGCTTGAATTTAACCCAAATCGAGGCCATGTCTCCTGCACCCTTGCCACACCACAGAGCACCTGGTACCGGCCACTGCTAAGCACCAAAGTGCTGCAAAGCCGCATTGCTGCAGAGCCACACACATCACAGCATGCAGTGCCCAGCACAGCAAAACCATGCAAGGCAGCACTGCACCCCACAAAGCCATCAGCACCACGCAGTGCCCACAGTGCCATGCAATGCAACTCCCGTGGTGGCATCACACCAAGCAGTGCCACTGCAAAGCCATCGACACCGTTCAGCACACCCTGCTGCAAAGCCATGCACCAACAAAGACGTGCCACACCATGCAGCACACACTGCTGCAAGGGCATGCAACACAGCACTGCTCTGTGCAATGCCCACTGCTGCACAGCTATGCAGCACTGCGCCTCCTGCACCCCAACACCGAGCTCTTCTGCCCCAGCAGAAGGCGTGGGGGGCACAGAGCTTTGCATGGAACCCTCCCTGCTACACAAAGACAGGAGGCACTGCACAGGGCCACATCCCTCACAGACCCACACATCATTTCCAGGTGCTGCTCCATGCCTCCCATAGCATGAGCCATCGCTGAGGAAGTGCAGAGCAACCACAGGAGGAGGAGCTGCAGTCGAGGTGCAGCCTGAGCCAGGGATGCTGGCACTTGCCATTTGGAACGCATTAGAGCACTGGCATTTCATCAGTACAATCTTGCATATTTAGTACTTTGCACTTACAACAGAATTTTATTTGGCCTTATGGAAAGAGCTCATTTTAATATGCACACATCTGCTAGTAATTATTTGTTATAGTAGCATTCAGGCCCAACTGGCATCAGCACCATCAGCACACAAAAACAGTTCATTTCCCCAAGAGTTTAACAAGAAAGCACTTACAACTGCAGCATGTAAAGTCTAGGCAGGAGCTTTATTTTCCTAACCTATAAAGACAGTTAACTATTTTAAAATTACATCCAAATCTCGCTGCAATTTGTATTTGTGCACAATGAGCTCTGACAGATCCCAGCGCTGTGATGCACTCAGCACTGACGCGCTGCACAGAGCCCATTTACTGCTTTGCACTCACACACAGGTCACCTTCTGCAGCCAGAAACCTCCAGAAATAACATCCTCTTAAAGTGTTGAAAGACATTAAAACACCAAGTCATTAACATATAATAAGGCAGGATTGGGAGCTTCACATGCTCTGAACTTTTCAGGGTTTGGCTTCGAGTCAAGAAAAATATATGGGATTAGTATGAGAGCAAAATTAGGATGGCGTGCAGCTTAATTAGCACTACAAGATACTACATGCGTACGGAGGAGCAGAGATGATTTATAGTACTGTGCAGTGAGAAAAATCAAATTAAGAGGTTCAAATCCCATTGGGCTGATGGAGCACTTGGTGCTGTGACCCCCGTGCTCACATGCTTTCCGTGCCCCCCTGGTGCAAGGGCCAATGAGCAACTCACTCAAAGCAAAGCCCTCCGTGCAACCCACTGGCATGGGGGGAGATTGGGGCACAGGAAAAGCCCTCTCAGATCCCCAGCCCACCCCACCATGCCCATCCCCATATCCCTCAGTGCCACATCCCCACAGTTCTGGGACACCCCTGGGCACGGTGACCCCACTGTTCCCTGCACAGCTGTGCATCAGCGCTCTTTCTGAGAAGAAATTGTTCCTACCACCCCACCTGAGATGGGCCCAAAGCAGCACCACTGATCCCTACGGATGAGTTGGGTTATCCCTGCCCCCTGCAGCCCTCCTCCAATGCTGTGCACTATCTGCTCTTTAAAGAAATGCAGCGCATGGATCGGTGCCGGATTTCACACAGAATATCCCTAGGCTCAGGAGCACAAATATGTTTCCTACTTGATCTCTCTCTGTGAGCCCTCCAGGCATACTGCACCCAAAGACCAATACAGCCTCAGCAATGCTGAATACTGTAGAGCCCCAATTTGGATGACAAAGCACAGCATGAAGGATGCACAACGTGGAGATGCCCCCAGCAGGACACGTCCCATGGCCATGGCTCAGCTCTCTGTGCACCCATCACACTGTGGGGATGGGGGTTGGGGTGCATCAGAGGAGGAGCTTTTTTGCTTTTGGGGGATGCTTTGGGGGCAGTTTAATTGCAGTTGGGTCATCAGCTGCAGCCAACCAACAGCTTGAGGAATAAAGCTGTGTACGGGCTCTGTACTTTCAGGGCACTGATAGGCCCTGTGGCTCTGCAATCAGTAAGGGGGGCCCAAATACGCTTGAGCTGTGTGCTGAACTCAACCCTGTGTGTTCCCTGTGCTCACAGGCACCATCCTGGCCTCCCACTGCCCACACCTGGTGTGCTGATCTTCAGCCGTCAGCAGCAGCACAGCACTGCTTGCCCCAAACTGATGGCATTACTGAGAGAAGCAGATTGCAGGTATGCAACGTGCAGAGACAGTGCTGCACCCCCTGACCCCCATTCTCAGCCACTGCGAGGTGCTGGGAGGCACAGCACCAACTCAGGGCTGCACGGAGCACAGCAGCAAACCTAAAACCTCATTTGAGCTCCTAACAAGGATGGGCAGGGGCCTGCTGCACGCTAGGAGCAATGCTCACAGCAGGCATCTCCCACTGTTCGGGCAGCCCTCCCACCTGCTGAGGATGCTCATCTCCATCAGAGGAGCTCCAGCCCCACCACCCCGCCGGGCTGCACCTCCCCACTGCACTGCAGTGCCATCCTGCAGTCAGAGCATCGTGTTGGATGCTCAGTGCCGTGAGGCCACTGCAACACTCAAACAGCCCAGCAGTAACTTTCTGAGGGTTAGACACAAACTGCTTCAATCCCCTCTGCCCGCTCTGTGCCACAGTGCCAGCACCCGGGGAGCGCCCACTGCTAAGGACTGCACTGCCAGGGCTGCATCCGTCCCACGCAGTGCTCCCCAGCACCACCGACCACCCCAACCCGGCCAATTAACGCGGCATTAACAAACTCTTAACCCAGAGGCCAAACTGCTGACGCAACACCCCGCAGCTTCTGGGACAAAGATGTGAAGCACAATGCCTCAACCTCTGCCATGAAAAATTGCCCTTGTATCCTAAATTAGTTACATATTTGAATACCCTGTAAGATAGGGAAGCAGAGCGCTATCGGGCTGCCAAATCTCGCTCCTGTCATGAGGTCATTGCTGGCACGGAGCCCAGCGCAGCTCCTGCCAAAATCCCAGCGCTGACCATCGCGGCCGCCCTCCTCCTCCATGGGTCAGCGAGGAGAAAATAAAACAAAGGGGTCGGCGAGGGGAAGGGCTTCCCATAGCCTGTGTCACCGCTCTGACACAGCGCAGCGACCCGGGGGAGTCCCAGGCTGCAGCCCTGCAGTGTCACCATCACAGCCCTGAGCCGAGCCGGGTGCTGCGAGCTGATGCCTCGGGACACATCTGTGTGCAGGGAGGCTGCAGGAGCTGCTGGGAGCACATGGAGGAGTTTTACACCGTCATTAACTCCTTAAGGCAGGCTGTTTGCAAACACCTTGTTTCACTGCGGCCATCCGGAAATGGATGGATTAATGAAACGCTGCAGCATTGAGGGTTGGGTGGGATTTTTTTTTTTTTTTCTTCCAGTGAAGGCAGTGAGAAAGAGCAGAGAAATGCTCCAAATAAGACAAGCTGCATGCTGTCAGAGCGTCGTGCGGTGCCAGCAGCTCCCTGCCCATCGTGCCAAGCCTGCTGCTCATGGGAACAGGGAACTTTCTCTCGTAACCAACCACTGCAGCACGGCCAAAAAGCCCTCACTGGACACACAGCAAACCAAGGACCAACTTGCAGACCCTTCTCCGGAGCAGGAAGCTGCGCAGAGCAGCGTTTAGGTCTCAGCACAAACTCAGATTATCTCAGGCTGTAAGTTACTCACACCTCAGCTGTGTGCTGTGCTGTTCCGTGACCCAGCGCTCTGCAGCCGGAGCACATTTCACGTGACAACGCACAGACGGAGCTCCGGCCATGTGCAGCCGCAGGGCAATCCCAAACTCGACCACAACACCGAGCAGCTCTCTCCCTTCGCTCTGACACTGCTTAAACACGCACTGCAGGGAGATGCCCGCATAATCCGGCTTCCCCCATTCCAACTTCTGCGTTATCAGAAGCCACAGAACCAAAACGGCGCCGGGAGCAGCGCGCAGAGGCCGAGCAGGAGGACGAGACTCCAAACCCACGGCTTTTTCCCAGCCGTTCCCGCGCGGTCCCCCCGCACCGACGGCCCTCGGCACACGCAGGGCTCCGCCCGCAGCCCCTCCGACTTCGAGGCCCTCCGGGTGCCAGCGGGAAAACGGGGCGGGGAGATCCGCTGCGGCCAAAGTACGCCGCGGGAAAAGCGAACACGGCAACCGGCGCGGGCGCAGCGGTCGGGCGCAGCGGGGCTCCCCTCGCGTGCGTCGCAGCGGTGACTCCGCGCCCGGAGCGCAGCTCGGAGCGCGCAGCTCCGCACGTCGGGCCGCGCCGCCCGCAGCAGGTGTAGCGTAACGCGGCGCATCCCCAGCCATCGCGGGGCCCCGCGGACGGCCGAGCGGAGCGGGGGGCGACCGCCAACGGAGCCCGGGGTCGGCGCGAGCTCCAAAGCGGCGCTCCGGCTCTCCCCGCCCGGCCCGCACCCACCTGCTGCCGCCGGTCGCCGCTCTCCGCGGGGCGCTGCGGGCGGACGGCGGGCGGAGCTCCGGGAGCGGCGGCCGCCGCCGTTCCGTCGCGTCTCGGCGGGGCCGCGGGTTGAGGGCCGCGGTCGCGGCGGAGCTCGGAGCGCAGCTCCAGGTAGCAGCCGAGGGTGAGGACGTGCAGAGCCAGAGAGAGGGCGAAGAAGCCGAGGAAGAGGCGCCAGCTCCCGGCGCCGGCACAGGAGCAGCCGCCGCGGGCCGCCTCCCCCCTGCGCTCCGCACCCATGGCCGCGGGACGGAGCGGCGGCGGCTCCGCTACTGCTCCATGCTCGGCCGAGGAGCGACGGGGCGCCGGGGGCAGAGCGGCCGGGGCCGCCCCACCGCCACGCCAGGGGGCGGGGAACGGAGCGGGGCGGGGAATGGGCGGGGAGCGGGGATGGGAGGTATGGGGTGAGGGGGGAGCGGGGAGGGAAGGGGAAATGGGAAATGGAAATGGGATAGGGAAGGGGAAATGAGGAAGGGATAAAGGTAGGGGAGGGAAAGGGAAGGGGAAAGTGGAAAAGGGAAATGGGAAATGGAAATGCAATAGGGAAGGAAAAAAGGTAGGAAAGGGAAAGGAAAATGAGAAGGGAAATGGGAAAAGGGAAGGGGGAAATGGAAGGGAAATGGAAATGGGATAGGGAAGGGGAAATGGGGAAGGGAAAAGGGAAGGGAAGGGGGAAGTTGTTGGGATAGGGAAGAGAAAGGGATGGGAAAGGGAAAAGGAGAAAAAAGGTAGGAAAAGGGGAAAGGGAAAATGAAAGGGAGACAGAGGGGAATGGGAAAGGGAAGAGAAATGGGAAGAAGAAAGAGACGGAAAAAAGGAAGGAGATGTCAGGAGATGTGGAAGGGAAAATGGAAAGAGAACGGGAAGGAAAATAGTAAGAGAAAAGGAAAGAGAAGGGGAATGGGAAGGGAAGAGAGAAGGGAAGAGGGAAGAAACGGAGGAGAAGGGAGTAGTGGAATGGAATGGTGTAGTGCAGAATGGAATGGAATGTTAAATAATGGGTGGGAATGGAACAGAATAGAGTGGGATGGAGCGGTATAGAAGGTTTCTTTCGGAAGGGACCTACAGGGATTACCAAGTAGCAATTCAGGGCTAACCAAAAGTTAAAGTGTATAACTGGGGGCTTTTTCCAAATGCCTCTTGAGCACTGACAGCAAGAGTACACCAGGCAGAGGTGTGGGGTTTGGGAGAGAAGGCTTTGAGAAAGCAGACCTGAGTGGGAGGTGCAGGGGGTTGGTGTGCCTGGGAACACAGGGCTGGGGGAGCTGCCAGCTGCTCATAGGGATTAACACAAGGGCACATCTGCAGAACATCCCAAGGCAGAGGCAAGATAGAAAGAATAGCATGAGATCAGCTCGGTCATCTCGGAGACAATGAGAACACGCACAGAAAGTATAAATCAGGGCCTTTCCTGATGGAGAAGAATAGCACAGGGTGTGGGGATGGAGCTGCAGGGAGCAGGCAGTGGGGGGAGCGATAGGGAAGGGATGGGGTACAGAGGTGTCACCAACAGCAAGGGACAAGGGGAGGCATGGAGGTGTCACTGTGTGTGACGTGGCGGGGACAGCAGGTGGAGGGGCCCTCTGGGCAAGGAGCTGAAGCAGACAGAAGCTTTGGGGCAATTCTACTGAGAAATGTTCAAAATTGGTGTTTCAGGAACTGCTAACATCAGCAATGGGTGAGATAAGGAAAAAGGAACTAAAGCACATCCCTCGGTGCCACCTCCCCACGGTTCTGGGACACCTCTGGGCCGGTGACCCCAGCGCTCCATGGGCAGCTGTGCCAGTGCAGCACTGCTCTGTTGGAGAAGCAATTTCTCCTAGTGCCCAACCTGAAAAGAAAGCAGAGGGAGAAATGGCACCGTGAGCACTTTTACCAACAGCAGTGTTTTGTTGGCATCCTTCGGGGATGTCTCTGGGAATTGATGGGATAAAGCATTAGCAGTGCTCTTAGCAAATCAGAGGGGTGCCCAAAGCACAACAGGGTGCCAGCAGAAATCTGCTGTGACACCGAATGGGACAACCCTGGGTCCCCATGGCACGGGGGGGGGGATGCTGCGGGACCCCCAGTGCAGCAGCAGCAGGGGGCTGCCCCCCACAGAGCAGGACAGGGGGACTTGAGGCTCTGAGAATGCCTTGCAAGCAGAGGGATGGAGCATGGGGAGCACGGGGGGTCTCCAGCACTCCGTATTTCATGGGCTGGGGCCATAAAGAACACAGTTTGTGCTGCCTTTGGGGAGCAGGATGAACCAGATGACCTCTTTGTACTCCTTCCTAGACTTATTTTTCTGCAATAGGGATTATTATTATTATTATTTTGCCTTTAAGTTCTGTGTCATAGTCATGGAATTACATGAGAGTCTCTGTTTTCATTTAAGAGAGAAATGTTTCCCTAATATTTGTATAGAAAAACTGGAAGCGTTAACCAGCACCAACCCTGACAGCTCCAGAGCAAAAAGCAAATAAAAGCCAACAGACTCTCAGTACACAACACTGCAATTATTTTAGGGACATCTGTAATTATTTGCGCACTCAGGGTTGGTCCTGTTTTTCAAGATGGAGATCCAAATTATTTACAAACAGTGACTTCCTCGGGCTGGCAGTAACCTGGCTCTGTTTTCAAGGGTAATTCGCGTTCCTTTCGGGATGAAGTTTAGAGCTTAGGTGATTCCCTGGGTACTTTGTGCCCATGCTTTTAGGGCCTGCTTGTGGGTCTCCATCCGTCCATGAACCATCCAGAAGAGCCGAGCTGGCCGCCTCCATTGGGATCTCACTGGGACACGCATCAAACCCTCGGAATGAAGCACCGAGGAGCTCTTCCTACAAAATCCCGCCAGTTAATGAGAAATCCCATCTGAGGAAGTAGTGAATGTGCCACCCCGGACCTGAGAGGGTTCATGCCGTCACGCACGGACCGCACAGCTTTGCAGGGAGCAGTTCTAAATCAGAAAGCAGCATTGCTGCACAAGGAGGAGGTTCCCCTGCCTGGATTTTGCCTCTGTCTGCAGGAATCCATCGGGCCCGGCTGCCCCTGCTTTGTTTCCCTCTGAACAACAGGGAGGAATCCAGGGAAAAAGGAGACATCGCAGAAATAGAGGCGCTGTTCCTTGCAGCCCACACAGCCCAGGGGATGGGATGGCTGGGGGCTGATGGGGGAGGAGCACAGAGCCCACCTCTCTCACCCCCTGGGCTCTCCTTCCTGGCTCCCAACGTGCCATTACTCCCAGCACCACCACACCAGAGCTGCTGTGTCCCAGCAGAGCTCAGACAACAGCCGGGAGGAGGAACCTGCAGCAGATCATTGCTTCAGGGCTCCTTCCTTTGGCAAAGCCCTCAGCACAACAGGGGCACCGTAGGGGCAGCGCCAGCGCTTTGCATATTTAGGAGATTAAGTGAATCTCTTCGAGGCATGCTGCAAATAAGTTTTGAGCCCATTTCCCATTTACGTTTTGGCACCAGCTGTTGTATCTGCTGCAGCAGCAGAGTGGATTTTAAAGTGCGTGACCTAAAAGCTTTGGAATTCATGACTTTCCTTTGAGGAAAACTCCGCTAAACTGCAGGAAAGCCATCTCCTCTGCTCACACAGTGATGTTAGCAACCCTAATAGAACGCAGCCTCCTGGATCCTGAGATCACAGCGTGCAGGGATTGTGTCCTCAGATGCGTCTGTAAGCCCGTAGGACAAAGCATCCTGACTTTCTGAAAGCATCCAGCCATTGCTGCAGCTACAGGGCTGACATTTCTCATATTATCTGCTTTATTTAAGGCTGTACTCCCAGCCACTGCAGGCTCCGAGTGTGCTGTGACAGAGGCTGTGTCCGTCTGCAGGGACTGAGCAGCGGCCCTGCATGGAGAGAGCAGCCACAGGGATTCCTTCTTTCCGCCAAATTCTGCCATTTACATCTGCAGCTGCAGAGCTACCCTCTCCTTTCCCTGAGCCCGCAGTCCTCCCCGGGCTGGTGGTCACCGCAAAGCAGTGCAAAGCTGAGCCCTGGGATGGGTGGGATGTGCGCAGCAGAGCCGGAGCAGAGCGCAGTGATGCTGGTGGTGCAGCACCCGCTGCAATGCCAGCCTGAGCCATCTGCTCTGCCACGTGCTGAGCGTCACTCCAGGGCTCATTTTGCGCCGTGAGACGTGGGGAAAGGAAAAGCAAAACCAGCTATTCTTTATGGATAGCATTTCTGAGCTGCACTGTTAATTATCGACATGCAAAACCAACGACGACAACAACAGACTCAGGTCTGCTCGCGCCAAAAAGCAAATCAGTGCATGGACTGGCAGTGCTTCTTTGCACAGCCTTCCCCCGCCCTCCTGCCTTCGAAGGACGACCAGCACAGCTCTGCTTCCCACACACCTGGCTTTGCGTTGGGATGGGAGCTCAGCCGGAGCCGCAGTCCCATCACAGAGCGCACGGGGAGGAGGTCTGGCCGCAGAACGCTCCGTTCAGCCTAAACACGGCTCCTTCTGGACAGGGCGGCTGGGACGTTGCTCTCGTTTCTGTCGTATGTTTATTTATATGTTATTTGGTGATAATGAAAAGCAAATGTTCGGAATCTATTCAGTTCTTCAACTTTTATAGACTCATTGTCTTTATTTTTTCAACTGTGCAGCCGACTCTCAGCCTCCCCCTCCCTCGGCCGCACGGAACTGCAGCCGGTGACCAACGTCAGCTGTTCTCTTACTCATCCTGGCTGCAGCAGTGATATTCCACTCTGTGTTATACAACGCCTGCTGCTCACCCCCAGCCCTGGGCTCCCGACCGCGGGATGCTGGTGAGTATCGGCCTCGAGGGCCGGCATCGGGATCCACTTTTGGGAATGGAGGTGATAGGATCTCTGCCTGGAGGGGTGTAGGTTGTGCTGTGCGCAAGGCACGCTTTGGGGAGCCTACAGCCTGCTCTGCTCCTTGCTCAGCCCCCAGCAGCTCAGCACACAGCTCTGCGTCCGGATGAAGGGCTGAGGGATGGATGGGTGCCCCCACCCTGCCCAGCGCCCAGTGCCACAGCTCTGGGCTGGTTGCAGGAAAGCCGCCTCTCAGCCTCTGGGATGGAGGTCCCCGGGTGCACCTTCACCCCTGCAGAGCAGAGCAGAGCAGCTCCTTCCAAGCAGGATCTCCCTGCACACGGTGCTCAGGCTGGGGCTCACACCGCGGTTTCCTCTGCAAATGGTTTTGACTGTTTGATGTCTGTCTCTGTTAACGCATGGCACAGGTTACCTCTTTGGAGGTACGATCCCAATTAAATTATTCCCCACGCAACGTGGCCTCCAAAGGCACAGAAGGGCTGAAACATGCACGCACACCACAGGGTGAAGGGTTTGCAGGGCACTTCATGGTGCACCGCCCCACAGCTGGGGCTGGAAGTGAGGTCACAGCCCGTGTGCACCAAGCACAGAGCTGCAGCCTCACTCCTAGGTGAGGTGAGATGAACCTCAGCAAAGCAGCTGACCTCAGGCACCGCGCTGCCCAAAGAGCTGCAGCTGGGATGATTCCTGCTCTGAGACATCTCCAGGTGACGAGCCAAAAGCACTGCCTTTGCAGAGGGCAAATCCCAGGATTGCAGTCCAAGCAGGAGCAGCCATCAGGTGCACACAGAGCTGCCTGCTGCTCAGCCTGTGCTCACACGCCGGGCTCAGGGCAGAGGCTCCCGGCTGAGCCCAGGTGATTTGCAGCCTCAGGACCCGCGGTGTGACAGCAATAACTCGGGGAAGGAAAGCCCAAACGCCTGTCCTTAGATGTGTCCCAGCAGCCCCAGATTTATGCGAGGAGGAAGATCACAGGGCTCAGACGTAATATCCCGTGGTAACACGGCCTTAAAGCAGCAATTTCCTCTTCAGACTCCGCGTTGGATCAGGGTTTGATGAGGGACACTTGAATGGCTGGTGGAGGAATTGAAGGAGGCAGCAGCCATTCGTTATGGCACGCAGCGCTCACAATTAAACCGCTTATTAGGAGGCATATTTCAAGCAGCCAACAGATAGGGCTGTAATGAGAGCCATTTGTCTGCACCCCCATCGCACGGCCGCAGCTCCCTGTTCCCAGCGTTGGGGAGCGCTGTGCTGGGGCAGCCAACACAAACATGTGTGTTTCATCTCGGAATTAAAAAAATAAAAAGATTGAGAAAATAGCAAACCATGTAATTTTTGTAATGAGTAATTCATTTGTGATTTTAAATGAAATGCTTTTGGATGCGAAGGCCGGCTTCTCGGATCAATTGGAGGAAGACATCTGCTTCGTTTCAAGGAGATCTGAAGAGGTAAAACTTGACAGTTCTTTGTTTAAGTCTTCGCTATCTCCTTTGTATATCTAAATTACGTTTATTGATATACAATGTTGATGTTTTTGTAATACTTTTAAGTCTCATAACCTTCTGTTTCAAATTCACAGTCTTCTACCACTTAAGCTGTTATTATTTTTACCAGTCCCAAGGGCGTGCTCCAGCCTCTTTGGTACAAATTAGAAGGGCTTTTATGAAGAAAAAAAAAAAAAAGAAAAGAAAAAAAACTTAGAGTTTATATAAAGAGGTTCTCGTCGGCTTCCCGGCTGCACCACAGCCGATGCCAATGCAGTAACAGCTCTGCACGTGGGCTCACCCCAAGCACAGCTCCTGGATCTGGCACTGCTGCCGGGCTTGTTTGTCACGAGGAACAGTAGCCATTCCCCCAGCAGGAAAGAGAAGCTGAACGCTGACAGGCTGATGGATGCCAACATGTGAGGGGATGGCTGGCGGCAGATGCTCGTGGCGGGGCTACCTGCAGCCTCCCTGTGGTGCAGAGCAGGAGTGCTCCCAGGGAGGGCAGAGCACCAGCGGGTTTTGCAAAGAGCGAACGCTCCTGGGATGGGAGCATCATTTCGTGCTGATACGTGAAGGACACTGCTGGGGGCAGGGTGTAAGTGGGCAACGTGCCCAGCATGACACCAAGACACCTCTCCCACACGCAGTGTTGGCATACGGCAGCTCCTGTTATCCTGTTCAGGCCTTGTCTTGGCAATTCAGCATCCTTTGGGTTTAGGAGGTCAAAGAGGCTCTGTGATCCTTGGTAGCACATCACCTTCCCCTCCTCAAAGGGAAGAACAACTGCACTTCTCCCTGCAGGACGCTGCCCCAGGGCAGTGTGAGGGCTGGGTGTCCCAGCACCAAGCATCAGGCACGGCACAGCCACCGCTCCTCCAACACCACCAAATTCACCTCCAGAATCTCACTCTGGAGTTCTTAGCTTCGCCAGCTGAAGGCTCTCCATCACCCTCACCAGGAGCGAGCTTCTCAGAGTGCCACGGCCTACATAGCGAGGATGGCAACAAGAGGCAGACCTTCCCTGGTTGGAGCTGTGCTGCAGAAGGGAAGACAACTTCAGGCCCAGGAAAGCAGTTAGAGTTAATTCAGATGAAGCTGAATTAAAGGGACTGATGTTGACTTCGCTGAGAACATCGATGTGATGGAGACTTCCTTCCGAAATCAGTCAGGATGCTGAGTGCCACGTGCAGTGCCTGGGTGATGAGCAAAGCAAAGCAGAGCCCAGGAAGGAAGAGCAGAGCAAAGCCCCATCCGGATCAGAGCATCTCTCATGGATCCACCTACAGCCCATCCAGGCAGTGCCTGCTCTGCTAAGGCAAAGGGGCTGCTAATGCAGAATAAATTGTGAGCTCTTACTTCACACGAGTTTTAGACAAAGAAGAGAACAAAGGAGTCCTCCAGGCAAAAGTTGTGGGAAATTACGATCATTAATAATTTCTTCAGCTCCAGCTACGGGAGTTTCATCGGTCCTCTGAGGAGGCATCACACCAACTTTCCAGCCACAGAACCCATCACTCAACACAAGGTACCTGTTTGATCCTCAACAAAACCCAAGTAGAGATAAAAAGGAACCAACGAAGGGCTCATCCAGCAGCAGAGCACGCTGCTCCGAGCATCGCCGGTACTCAGAGGGCCTGGAACAGCCACAGGCTCCCTGCTCAGCGCAGAGCAACAAGGAGTGCAGGGAAGAACGGCTCTCAGGCATCACTTTGGGATTCACCATTTCGTGTCAGTGATGGAACACAGCCCAGTTCTCACAGCTCTGAGTGGCTGCGCACGCGGAGAAGACGAAGCAGCTTCAGGAGCTCGGAAATGCTTCTGGAGTAGAACTGTGATGTTGGCGTGATGATGTCCGCGCTTGAAGACCGCACTGCTTCCTTTCGATGCTTCCCTGTGACACACGGGAGGGCCGAGCCCCGCGCCCAGCCCCGCCGCTCACCGCGGAGCCCGGCCCGCGCAGGTGGGACTTACGGGCGGCGGGGTGCTGCCTCCTGGCGGCCAGGAGTGGTACTGCACACCCCGGGAGCGCCCGCCGCATCCCCGAGCCGCTCCGTGAGGACCCTGCCGCCACCCCCGCCGCTCGGCTCGCAGATCCCATTAACCGCACCTTCAGGAGCGGTGCTGCGGTGTGACTGGCCGGAGATGGGGCTCGAGGGAACGGCGAGCCGAGTTGGGGAGTCAGGGGAAGGCGCCTGAGAATGGTGAGCGTGGCACAACTCCCCTGGGCAGTGGGCACAGCCTGAAGCTGCCAGAACTCAGGGAGTGCTGGGACACCGCTCTCAGCCGTAGGGTCTGGGCGGTGTTGCGTGGAGCCAAGGGTTGGACTCTGATCCCTGTACGTCCCTTCCAGTTTGGGACGTTCCACATTTCTATGACTCACATGGTGGCTCATGGCCTGAAGGAAGTGCTGACCCTCAGCTCATCTCTCAAGAAGCAAAATGCATTGCATTGTTCCTCAGCCCATTACTGCACCTGAGAGCTGCTCTGGACATAGAACCCCTATGTATGCTTTGCTATGAGTCTAAGCACGGTCCCCTCTACACAAGTGGTAGGAGAACCAGCCATGCTTCTTGACCAGAAGCTCCTGCACACTTCTCCTCATGGAGACCATTTCGATTTGGCCTTATTTTCATGCATCAGGGGCACCAGGAAGCGGTGCTCCAGGTTACACTTCTGACCTCCTACAGGAACTCTAAGGAAAGTAGCATAGCCCCCTCTTATACACTCTGTGTGTAGAGTTGCTCCCTTTCCTAAGCACCTGATTTGTTCCAGGCACCAGACAGCAGCAGGTTCTGCACCAGGTGACGAGTGACCACATCCTTACCTGGCCAGGGAGATGGAGGAGGTGGCTCATTCTGGTCCACAAAGGCTTCCACACTGCCCGTGCCAGCAGCGCAGCCTAGGGCTCACCCAGGGCTCTGCAGATCCTCCTCAATAAGAAGGGAGGGATAGGGTGCTGTGAGGGAACCCAAGTGCACAGCGAGGGCTCTGTCTGCACGCATCTGCTTTCCAGGTCCTTGGTAAGATCAAAGCGATGAGCATGGAACAAAGAAGAGCAATGGGCTTTAGGACTAAGGACCCACCGAGCTGCGTCACACCTCCAGCGCTCCCATATGACACCACACCAAAGCAACGAGGTTACCTGGGAACTCCAAACAGAGCTCGTGCTGCTTCTGAAGTGCCCTCCAAGAGGAACGCAGATGGTTTACTTCTTCAAACCGAAGGGTGGGGAGGTGCCCCAGCAGCACATTCATGTGGTGAGGTTGGTTGCTGGCAATTGCAGACAGCTGTGGGAGGGAGGGTTGTTAGCACACCTGCGCCCACTGCTGCCACCGGCGCCGTGCGGCAGGGCAGGGGCTTTCCGTGGCATTGAGCAGCACGGTGCCAGCCCCGCTCAGCTGCCCGTGCCCCATCAGCGCCCCCAGCTTTTCCCCATCTGCTTCTCCAGCGCCCTGCAGTTGTCTTTTCTGCACCGATCGCATTTTATCCTTAATTCCCCCCTTCCCTCTCTCCATCTTCCCGATCTTAGAGCTCACAGCTCAGGGTGGGGACGGCCGCAGCGTAACTTCAGAGCTTTGCAGGCGGGCACGCAGCGCTCCGTTTGGAGCAGGGCGCCCCGACTCCGCTGCATGCCGAGATCTGTCGTCCAGATGAATTAATTCCAGATGAATGAATTCCAGATTACACGCGGGTGTGGGCTTCAGCCGGGCATCGTTTGGATAGCCCGGCTTAGTCACTGCTCCGTGATGAATCTCTTGGTGACAGCCCTCGCCCCTATTGTTCCGAGGTGAGCCCCGTGGCAAGAAATGCGAAGGCGAGAAACAAAAGAAATACAAAGGAAGGTTACGAAAGCGGACCCGGCTCCGCCGGCAGCCACGGCCGGAGCGCAGCGCGGACCTGCGAGCCCCGAGCGAGGCACAGAGAGCGGCAGGGGATCGTCAACTCTTAACATTTTATTTCCGTACTGGGTTAAACAAGGAGCGGAGCAAACCTCTGCCCCGGATACAACAGAACTGAAAGCATTACAGGTACAGAGACTATTGAACACAGAGAGTAGTAGGATAATATTTTTAATACAACGGAATTATAGCATGGTTTTGTGTTGGTTTTGTCGGTTGGTTTTGTATTTTTTTTGTCTTTTTTTTTTTTTGTTGGTTTTTTGTTGTTTGTTTGTTTGTTTGTTTTTTGTCAAACCGGTTTGGAAAATAAATGTAATAGGAACTAGTGCAAAAAAGTTCTAAACATGAAGCACAGTGTATAAAATGGCATAAGAAAACCGTCCCCTCGAGGACACAGTCACTTTCTTATGACAGAAGGGAGAAAGAGAAACAGAAGGGGGGTGGGAACAGAGGGAGGGGCGGGGGGAGGCAGAGGACGAAAGCTGGAAAGAAAGAGAAAACCGGGCGGGGGGATTAGAAAGAGTACTTTGACTTCAGCAGTGCGGTTGGTTCACCCCGCAGCGCTGGGAGGGCCCTGCAGGTTGAGGCCCTGCGTCCACCGACGGCTCCAAGCGCGTGAGAAGGGTTCGGTCACCATCAGCCCCCACGGGGTCCCCCGCGCCCCAGCCCCGGGTTCTCCCCTCTGCTCCCTCGGGTCGCTCTTTGCAGCTCCTGCTTTTCCCCGTGCGCCCTGCGGTGTCCCTGCCGGACCCACCGGTCCAATTCCTCCCCTATTCAAACTCCCACGAGCGTGTGGGAAAACGCTCTGGTTTGGGGGCTTCCCGCCGGTGCCGGAGGAGTGCTCTGCAGGCCGGGAGGAGCTGGGATGCAGCGGGTTGGGAAAGAACAGAG
Source organism: Meleagris gallopavo (assembly GCF_905368555.1). NCBI lineage: Eukaryota > Metazoa > Chordata > Aves > Galliformes > Phasianidae > Meleagris > Meleagris gallopavo. The sequence goes on along the minus strand of NC_139412.1, from coordinate 1,067,381 downwards.
CTGGTCGGAGGGATGGCGGCGGGCGGCCGACAGCCACCGGGACTGCAGTGGTGTCTGCAATGGGAGCATCTCTGCAGCCACAGGTGGGATGTCAGGTCTGCAGCTCTGGGGATGGAGGGAGGGAAGATGGGAGGAAGGGAGGAAAGGAGGAAAAAAAGAGAGGAAGAAGGAAAAGATGAAGGGTGGGAGGAAGGAAGGAAGGGGGGGAGAAAAAAAAGGAAAAGAGGAAGGGAAGGAGAGAAGGGGAGGAAGGAAGGGAGGAAGGGAGAGAAAGAAAAAAAGGAAGAAGGGAGGAAAGAGGGAAAGGAGGAAGAGAGGAAGGGTGGGAGGAAAAAAGGAAGGAAAGGAGGAAAGAAGGAAAGAGGGAAGGAAAGAAGTAAGGGAGGGAAGGGAAGAAGAGAGGAGAAAGAAAGAAGGGAGAAAGACGGGAAGAAGGAAGAGAGGAAGGAATGGGGGAAGGGAGGGAGGAAAGAAGGAAAGAAGGAAAAAAGGAAGGGAGGAAGGAGAAGGAAAAGAGGAGGGAGGAAGGGTTGGAGGAAGGAAAGAAGTAAGGGAGGCAGGAAGGAAGGAAGGAAGCTCTCCAGTTTGCTTTCACCACGGCGCTGCTCAGCCCACTGCCCTCGAGAAACGGTTGGGTGCTGTTTTGCTATTTTGAGTCGAGCTGGTTGGAATTCCTGACAAATTGCTATTCTCTCCAAATCCACCGCCACCAGTTCCAACTGCGAGCAGAAAAAGTGTGATTGATTTTTGTCTTTTTCTTTCTTTCTTTCTTTTTTGGAACATGAAACATTTTGTGGGAAAGGGCAGTTCTGGATACATTTCTGAATGTGAAAAAAAAAAGTTAGTGCGAATTATCAATATGCCTCCTGATACATTTCAAAATGAAAAGAAAAAGAAACAACCCAAAAAGCCATCTGGCTCGAAATGGCTTTTTGTTTTGCAATTCAAGCATGGACAGCTCCCAAATAAATACATTTAAAAATGGCAATACCAAACCCAAATTTCATAAGCCGAAGCCAATTCGTAAAGTAAATAAATATATTTTAAAAAAAAAATTGTAGGCTGAGTTTCAGTTTACAGCGAGGAAAGTTAGAGCCGCCCTGCTCTGCAATGGGACGGCCATGAAGTGCCGGTGTTCTGAATGCTGAGGAGGTGGGAACCACTCAGGACCATTTCCAGTGCCTGGAGCTGAGCTGCAGCCCAACCCTACGGACACATCCAACGCCGTGCAAAGAACTGTGACAAAATCCTTGAGGAGTGACCCAGCTGGAGCCTGCAGGCCCTGAGCTGCTGGGATCCAGGGCACAGGGCAGGAGGTTCTGAACTGAGACAGGGCAGGTTTGGGTTGGATGTTAGGAGGGAGTTTTTCCCCCAGAGGGTGGTGAGGCACTGGAACAGGCTGCCCAAGGAGGCTGTGATGCCCCATCCCTGCAGGCATCCGAGGCCAGGCTGGATGTGGCTCTGGGCAGCCTGGGCTGCTGGTTGGCGACCTGCACACAGCAGGGGTTGGAACTGATGAGCACTGTGCTCCTTTGCAACCCAGGCCGTTCTGTGATTCTGAATATACTTGGAATAATGATTTATGCTCCCATGGATGGAAATTCATAGGGCAGCTCAAAAAAATCTATAAACGAAATTGCTGGGCATGTTGCATAGATTTTCAGAGCCATTTTCTCCAGATATTTTTTTCTGTTTTGAATTTGCCTCTTAATTTCAAGGGATGTTCCTTCCTGGGGTGGTGGCCACGTATCGGATCGTGCTCCAATGCGAGCTGAGGATGGGCATCTGAGGATGCTGAGAGGGCAGCGGCTGAAGCAGGCAGCTGGGAACAGGGCAGGGCTGCTGAGGGTGGGATGGGGGATGAGAGATATGGGAAGTGGGATGCAGAACATGGGATGAAGGATATGGGATAAGGGATGAGGGATGTGGGTGCAGCACAGGCAGCCATGCAGAGCTCCAGGCCACTCCGACATGGCAGCACCACCCTGCCCCTGGCTCACAGCAGCACATATCGGGGTTTCCAGTTCTTTGCAGAGGAGCCATCTCCCGGCATCGCCCGCAGCCCTGAGTGGCAGTGAATGAACTGCCCTGACATCTCCTATTGAAGCGAAGCAAAATGTGTTGAACAAAAACCATTTCAAGATGTTTTCAGAGTGTTGCCAAGTTACTCAACATGTTCTGCTTTAGTTGTCAGATGCTTTCAAAGCGATTTCCCTAACTCTGAGCACGAATGGTGAGGGCTCTCCCTGGGAATCTTTTGCCTGGGGCTACCATGGATCTGTATTTTCATAAGAAAAAGGCTCAACTAATGATTAATCTTCACCAGAGGAAGCGGGGCCTTTCTTTGGGATTTTTCTGCAGTTATTTTTAATTAATTTGTACAACTGGCAGCGACATTAAAGCGCAGTGCAGAGGGCTGGCGCAGCAGACGGGCCACGGCCGTGGCCACCTCTCCCTGCAGCACCATCCCGACCCCCAGCACCGGGGGGAGAAATCAGATCGGTGAGTGGAAGGGAAAGGAGGAGCTCCGTGGGCTGAATTCCTGCAGGCTGGGCTGCGTGGGGCTGCGCTCCTGGGGATGCTCCGCAAAGGGCGCAATGGGGAACCGTGGGGTATCAGCTGAGCCCGCACCCGGTCTGCTTTCTGCTTCTCTCTTCTAGCAAAGGGAAGGCTGACGTGGAGGGTTATCGGGGTTGCAGCGTCAGGGCAGAGGGAAGATTTTTATCTGCTGGCCCTACAGTGTCGGACTGCGCCACGCACCGCTCCCAGCTGCTCCCCGCTCCTCAAACAGCCACGTCTGGATTTGTTTAACGCCATTGGCAAAGTGTTGAATACAGCATATGGTGCCCGAAAACCACAGAACTTATTGACAGCAGCCCAGACTTGCTAAATAAAAGAACTCCTTCCAACAGCCCCGCTCTGTGAAGACTCAGCACTTTCCTCGCAGTCACACTAGGTAATGCCACGGCCCCTCGCAGCAGCACCCTGAGCTGGCTGCTCCCTGCCTGGGATCCCCATCCCTGCACCCAAACGCAGCGTCCCCAAGCTGTCCCCGCTGCTGTCACTCTGTGCAGCCGTGGGGCAGAGGCCCAGCACCCCCAGCAAGCTGCGGGCAGAGAAAGAGCAGAGCTGAGTCAGGGCCGTGCGCTGACGCACCACACGGGGCCACGCTTTCCCCCAGATTGGACACAGCCTATCTCGGGGAGAGGCGCCTGGAATCAGCTTCACTCTTGGCAGTACATGAAAAATCTCATTTCCTTAAGAAGGAATGGGACGCGGCTGCTCTCCCTCCTTCGCTCTTGCTGTGTGCCTTCGCTTTTTGCCACAACACTGCGGTGCCGCAGCAAACGGAGCAGCCCCTCTCCTGTTTGCTGAGCTGCTGCACGTCCGAGTTCCCAGCTCGGTGTAAACCAGACTGCAAGTACAGGGATGCCACCGTGAATATTCAAACAAGAATCTCCCTACCTATCCATCCTGGGTGGCAACAGTAATAGAATCTGCTTGGGAAACGCTCTGCACCTCCCACAAGCGTGAGCTCTCCTACCCGACAGCCCTGCACAACAAGTCCATGGGCTCTGCATCCTCAGGACTTTGGTAACAGGTAACTGGTAGTGTGTAAACATCTCCCCAGAGCTCTGAAGTTTGAGTCGAAGCAGAAATCACACATTCAGCTGCTTTTCAGAGCCTCTTTGGTCTGTGAGTGGGCTGGAAACATCGGGAGCAGCCTTTCCTGCAAGGTTCCTGGTGCTGCCCTCCTCCAGGTCAGAAGCAGCACTGTGCATGGGGCTTCGCTTCACCTCACCGGACCAGGAACCAGAAATGCTCACAGCCCTGAATCTCCTCACTGCTCCACAAGGCCCTGGCACAGGTCGGGGCACAGCAGGACAATCCTCATCCTCTGACAATCCTCAGGGCCACCCTGACCCTAACCCTGGGCTGACCTGAAGGGCAGGGATGGAAGCAGCAGGTGTGCACCCACGCTGTGACCACGGCACCCTGCAGCTGTCTGCAGCCTGCTTCCCCACCTCCTCCGTGCTGCCTGCGGAGCCCTGTGGGTGGATGGAGAATTTGGAAGCTTCGTGGCAGGGAGGGACCTGGCGACTATTTAGGACTGAATGCCCAGAAACGCTGAACTCAGGTATAAAAAGTCTGCATTGACTGAGGCTGCACCTTGCCTGAGCGAGCGCCGCTGCCCTGGGTGGGCTCCTCAATGTTCTCTGATCTGGGGGCAACTATTGATAAAAAGCTTTTGGGAGAACTCCCTTCTCCAGCTGGGCCTTATTAGCGCCTCTGCTGTGTGTGGGAGACCATCCCTACCAGCCAGATTTCTCCAGCCCTTCACCCAGTCCTTCTGCCATCCAGTAGATGATTTGTGGCCACGAAGCATGGAAGGATGCCCTCCGAAGCCTTTCATCCAATTGTTACCAGCCTTGATCCCACTGCAAGCTGAAGACACCCTCAGCTTCACCACATCTCCCTAACGCCTCCCGGAGAGCAGCCTCTCCCATGGGGAAAGCAAGCAAGAGATGGTAAATGGAACCATCATGTTGCAAAGCAGGGAGCGCCGGGCTGAGTGGCACCAATCCCAGCAGCACCACAGCGCAGCCCCACCAGCACCACAGGACAGCATCCTCCAGCCCCACCAGCATTACCAGCAGCAGAAGGAGCCCGGCCAGGCCGTGTAGGGACTGCCTTGCCTTGCTGGGTTTTCCCCAGGGACGGGAAGAGGAGGGTTGCGGAGAGATGCTGTCTCCATACCCTCCCACCAGTTTGGGACCACAGGGTGCTGGGCTTTACAGACAGAGGAGAAACGGGGATTAGGCTGATTTCCACACTCCTGGCACGTAGCTGGTGGGTACCCAAGGCACATGCGGTACCCATGGGGCCACCTCCCGAGGGGTCCCACCCCCTCCACTCCACATCCCATCCCACCCCACGCCGAGCCGCCCGGCCGCTGCTGACTGAACCCTTCTCACCGCCGAGTCCCGCAGCCCTGTGCGCATTAGAGACTCTTCATCACGGGGATGCCCCGCGGCGAGCAGCTCTTGGGGGTATGTGTGGGGGTGTGTCTGTGTGCGTCACCCCCGATCCCGTGCCTCCCATTGGAGGAATAGCATGTGCCCCCTTTCGTGGAAAAAGATCTGGCGTTTCCTCTCGGAGGTCGGCTCTGCCTTCCGCGTCACTCGTCCCGCGCCACGCTCTCATCCAAGGAGGGCAGGGTCTCTGGGCCGAGCCCCCCGCCGCCGCTGTGCACGCTCGAGAAAGACACCATGGTGTGGAGGAGCATCAGAACCAGCACGCACAGCCGGATCCTGCTGCTGCCCAGGCGAGACCCCGCGGAGACCGGCAGCAAGGACGGGGAGTGGTGGTACTGGTGGTGGTGGTAGAGATGGTAGTGGTTCTGCCGCTGGTGATGGAGGTGGGGGTCGTGGCGGTGGTAATGGAGCGACTCTGACGCCGTGGATTTGGGGGATGTGTCGGAGCTGCTGTCTGGGGGGTGGTCGCAGGAGTCCCATTGCACCTCGCAGCACTTGGCCTCCTCCTCGGGCAGCTGGCTCTCCAGCAGCCCTGCGGGAAGGACTGGGGTCAGTGCGGCGGCACGGAGGGGACCCAGCCCAGGAACCTCCTCCTCCCCCTCCTTCCCAGAAAGACATCAAGACCATAAAGCTCTACGGACACCTCTATGGGGTGCACCTCCATCCCTCGCAGCCCCGCCGCCCTTACCCGTGCAGATGAAGCCAGGCAAGCCTCCATAGATCAGCTCGTCGTTGTCCGGTAACACAAACGGGCACCTGGTCTGCACCTCCAGGCAGTATTGCTTGCATGGGATCCGGTGTCGGCACTGTTGTTGTGTCACATTGAAATACTCGGAGCACAGCCAGGCCTTGTAGACAGCCTAGGGGAAGTCACCAAGAGGGACGTGTCACTCCCCAGCACCCGGCAGCCCCAGAGATGCAGAGAGCAGGGTTAACAGGAAGAGGGCCCCTATTTCACTTGGAAGTTCTTGTCGGCACATCTGGGCTGCTTGCCGAGCTAACCACCAACTAAAGGAGAACCCGAGAGGCTGCAGAGCTCGTCTAATCAAATAAAAATCACCACAGAAGTTCAGAAGTGAACCAACCACATGGCACCAGGCACAGGATGGGCAGGGATGCGCTGAGCTGCTGGTGCCCTCCCCGCGGAGCCACCCACCTTTTGGGCATCTCCGAGCTCTCTGCCTGCTGGAAAAGCCACTCAGAAACACACAATCATGTCCACCTCCCCACCTCAGTGCCTGCTGTGGCTGCAGAGATGTGGGGCTGGGGCCGGGCACAGCCCTATGGCCACAGTGCAGAGCTCACCCTCACGTCTCCCAGGCACTGGGGGGAAGCGCCCATCTGCACTGGAGAAGAGCTCTGAGCAATGGCCTTCCTCAGGCTGCACCTCCCCGGCATTTCCAGCTCATCCACAAACATATCATTTAGCAACAAGATGAAGGTCACATTAATGACCACATCCAACTTCCTTTGAAACCAACTAGAAAGGGCTCCCTGTGATTCAAAGGGAATGAATCTCCCTCCTGAGCGTGCTGGGATAAACCCCATGCCCCTCCTTCCAGCTGGATTTTTATTTTCTGGAGGCTTTAAAAACATCTCTTCTTTGTTTCCCCATGTTTTCCATAGATCCTTATCATTGTCTGTTTGGAGTAGTGTCTCAGGATTAATGCTGATTGGGAAATTCTTGGCAAGTTCTTTCTATTGCTTTTCACTCCCCCCCCCTTTCTTTTTTTTTTTTTTTTTCCTGGAAAATGCCAATTCATGAAAACTAGAATTTTCATGGAAGCTTTGCTGAAACTTTCATCAGAACAAATTTACTGGGGGCCAGGACGCAACACATGGAGCGGGCAATAGCCCTGTGGCCAGGGCTTCAGCTGGGAAGTGGAGCTTCAGCTGCAGCCCTGCTTTTTCTCTCTGGCCCTCTGGACATTAATTATTTAGACAAAGTGGAACAGCTCCAGAGGAGGGACTGACTGTAATCAGCCCACGAGGACACGGCCGGGAGGGAGAGCTCAGAGCTCTGCTTCTGGATCTGCATCTGCCTGAGCTCATTCTCAGGGGCCGAGGAGGAGGGGAGACGGGCAGCGAGCCCATCCCCAACCCCGCTGCCTCCTCCTTCGCCTGAACCTCCTTCTCCATGCCTCGGACATGGGCTCAAAGGGCTGCAGATAAAGTATGATGGCACTGCAGGTAAGGATAACCAGCACTGGCCCTCCTGAGCAGCCTGCATTGCTCTGGGCCGGTGCCGGGCAGCGGGGAGCCGGGAGGACGAGGCCCCGGGAAGCGCGTAGCACTGAGCTGCCCCGCGGCGCTCAGCAGGAACGCGGGCTCTGCTCAGAGAAAGGAGCGCCTACCAGAACTTCGTGCTCTCAGCGGGACCTCGGTGAGACACTGCAGACCGCTTCGGCAGGCAACGATGCGTTAAATCAGGCAGGAAGGAGAACCAGGAGAAAGCATCCACTGGCCAGACGGGACAGGAAGAGACGGACGATCCATAAGGTCCGACCTAAGCCACCCTACGACCCTACAACGTGGCAAGTCCGCACTTCTGCCCACAGCCGTTCACGTACGGGTGCAGGCGGGCGCTCAGCCCGCATCAGAAGCGCGATCCCGGCGCTCCGTCCCGCCGAGGGGCCCGGCGCCGTGCAGCCCGGCCGGGCGCGTTCCCCTCCTCCCCGTTAGGGGCACGGAGCGGGCGAGAGCGGGGCACCGGGAGGGCAGCGGGCATCGGCCCGGCTGTCAGAGCAACGGGAAGAAAAGGCGGCGAGAACAGCAGCCTTACGAAACGCACCTCCTGCCACAAACACCCCGGCCAAAGTGTTTCGGCCCGTTAGGCGTTCAGGACTTAATTTCTGACCTAAAATAAACTCGTTATTGCGGTTGTTATCTGAGTTAGTGGCTCAGGCTGCACGTACAGGAGGTGCTGCTCCTTCCCCTGCTGAGGATGAGACACCCAGGGGCACAACGGGGTCTGGGGAGCGGCTGAGGGATGTGCGAGGCCCATGGGGATGCACGGGGGGTCGGCCAGGGGCTCAGTGCCCCACACTACCTCCAACCGGGCTGAGTGCTGGGCAGCTCCAGGGCTTGGTGCCTGACAGCCAGCATAGATCAGATGCTTCAAATGGCTGAAGTTGGGTGGGATGAGTTCTCCCGAAAGCCACAGTCTTTCTGAGGTTATGAACAGGATGCACCACGAACAGCCGAGCTGCGTGCATAACGTGTTAGTGTATGATCAACAAATATCAGGATGTTATAATTAAGAAATATACAAGAAAGTTAGGCTAAACAGGTGATCACACGAAAGAATGGATGGAAAGCTTACCCTCGTCCTGGGCTCACTGAAAAGACTCCAAGAGAAGCAATCTCCAAAAGAGATCCTTCCCCAGTGGCAGTCAGCTCTTAAATGGGGTCTAGGAGAGGTGCAGCCAGGCTTCATCCCTTCCAGTAGCACAGGAGAATTGTCTTCACCTGTGCTCCCAGGGCTGACTCATGGCTCGCCTCAGGTGGTCAATCCGAGGCTCAGGCCGTGGTTCAGCAGTTCCCATGCAGTTTAGGTAAAGCTCATGAGATGTCTCAGGGCAAAAGAGGGTGGCGAGGCACTGGAACAGGTTGCCCAAGGAGGCTGTGATGCCCCATCCCTGGAGGCATCCAAGGCCAGGCTGGATGTGGCTCTGGGCAGCCTGGGCTGCTGGTTGGTGACCTGCACACAGCAGGAGATTGGAACTGATGAGCACTGTGGTGCTTTTCAACCCAGGCCATACAAGACTGTATGACTCTATGAGAAGTGAGCCTGGAAGACAGCAGATAAAGCCTGAGACGCCAGGACTAAAACCACAGATCTGCTGCCAGACAACTCACCACCTGCTTTTTGTGAGCGATCTTTTGGGCTTTTCCCCTGAAACCAGCCTGCCAGCAACACAGCACAGAAAGCCACTGAAGCCTCTCTTGCACACTCTCTTCCACGCTCCGTGGTTACAAATAATAAATAGCAAATAGGTGAAGAGCACAGTTCATATACAGCACGCTGTGTTACACTGAGATCCTGCTGCAAACGTTAACCGACCGTGCACACAGCAGCAAATCATCGCCTCCACCCCCATACGGTGCAGGAACAGGAAAGAGACCAAACTGCACACGCAGTGCACGGCCCACACGTGGCCTGCTGTGCTCTGGAAGGACCACATCACCCTGCTGCCATCTCCAGGGGGATCCCCGTGCTGCCACCTGCACCCCTTGGAGTCCCCACTGCCCCCATGGGATTTAGCCCCACTCCCGAGGAGGAGCTGCTCCTGCTGCCAGCAGTTATCTCAGTGCCTGCAAGTTCTCCTCGCTACTTGACCTACATTTTCCCATCCAAAAGTTCATTCCCTTCAATCATCCCATAAATCATCCCTCTCCCTCCTCTGTGTTTACACATTTCTAATATTTGCAGATGTATCATACTCCCCGTTTAGTCATAACTTAGGCGAGCCTGACTGATTTACTCTCGCATTTCTTCCCTCCCTTTCATCATCCCTGTCTCTTTCCTGTACTGCTGCTCAGAAGCAGTGACCACCCCAGCTGTGAGCAGACAGGACCCACCGACCACACTCCCCCGTCAGTTGCACTGCCCCAGCCCTGGCCATGCTGGGGGAGAAGGAAAAGCAGTTCCAATCAAACCCATGCTCTCCTCCAGACCATCCTCCAGCCTCCACATAGCCATGAGACACCCAGGGGCACACCGGTGGGCTGGGGAGCAGCTGAGGGATGTGTGAGGTCCATGTGGGATGCACGTGGGGTCAGCCAGGGGCTCAGTGCCCCACTCTGCCTCCAGCCAGGCTGAGTGTCAGCCATTTCCAGGACTTGGTGCATGCCAACAAGAAGGCACCAGCATCTTTCCATCAAAGCCACAGCTCCCTGCGCTAAGCACCGAGCTTACAGCTCAGGTTTTCAGCAGCTTTCGATACCTCTGAGCTTATCTCATGCAGCCTGCCTTCTCTTGCTCTTCTAAAAGACTTGTGAGAATTTAGGACAGGTGGAGATTTATTCTCTGCTTGACTCACCACGGAGAGCTCACCCATTTTTCCCTGTCCTCTACAGTTTCTGTAGGCAGTGAGTTGGGCTGCGGTGGGTGTTTCTTCCATTCTGCTTTTGCTTTTGGCTGATCTCCAGCCCATCCAAATGAATACAAGTGGTCTGGTCTCCCAAAAGTTCAGAGCACTGCCTGGATGACCATGACAGGACACGGAGCTCTGCTGCTGAGGAAAGGGGCAAGCATCCGACGCCCCACTTAGAGGCAATGAGGAAGGTGAGCTATCTGCCTGCACTCGAATCCTGGAGGTGCACAAGAACCCCCCCAAAAGACAGCCTTTCCCGTGCCCTGAGAATTCCCACACAAAACCAGATAATGGTTCGTTTGTTTGTTTTGAAGTAATTTGATAGGTTTTGATGTCAATGTTTTGCCAACAGCAGCGATGGCTGTTGGACTATCCCAGCTACATTTGGGAGGACCAATGCAGGGATGGAGGAGCATCCCTGGCACTCACCTGGGTAATGGCTGTAATTAACCCAACAAGCAGCTGCTCTCTCATCAGAGCAGGACACGGAGCTGGGGATGCGCCCTGGGAAGTTCTGCTTGTGGCTCCAAATCTGCTTCTCCATAGAGGGATTTGCAGACCGAAGGGGAGGGAGACAACGAGGGCAGGGAAAGAAGCAGGAAATCTTTGTCTGCAAATCGATCTTGTCCTGCAAAGACAAGGCAGACCTGCTGCCATCCCTGTGCCTGAGCAAGGCAGTGTGTCCCTGTGCAGGTGAGCAGGGTGCTGCCCTCCTGCTGCACAGGAGGTGGGCACGGAGTGGCTGCAATCAGCTGTTCTGCCAGCTGCAGGCAAATTGGGGGCTTGGAGAAACCACGCCTGAGTTTAGAGCTTGGCAAAGCTGCTCAGAGCAGCACTTAATCACAGTAATATTGGGGAATGCTGGGAGAAGGCACCGAGGTCAGCTCTGCAGAACAATCCAGGGGCGCTGGGGTGGATCTGCTCTGCACGCTGCTCTGTGCTCGTGCCCTTCCTCCTCCTCCTCCTCACTGCTGGTGCCACCGAGCTCGTGGCAGCTGTCTGTCTCTGGGGCCACACACACAAACACAGCAGCAATGCCACCGGGCACCCAGAGCCAGCAGGTCCTGCCCACGGTGCCCCACGTCCCCATCCTGAAGATGGAGCTGCCCGCGCCGGAGGAGCCGCTCTCAGGACTCGCCTTTCCACCACGGCCTGCCATGAGCATCTGGAGTGGCTGCGCCTCATTAATCTTGGACACAGGGAAATGAGTACTGCTAATGAGCCGCTTGGGCACCTCTCCAAGCTCTGGCACATCAGGCTGCAGCGGGGGAAGCAGGGCTCGGCAGGGGGAGAGAAGAGCCCCCTGGATGGCAGAGGATTAAGGGAATGCTCGCTAGCGGCCGGCCAGGAGTCACAAACACAGCCTGCAACGTCCAATTAGCGCTGTATTCAATTACCGCTGCCTGCAATTCTGACATTAACGATGTCGAGCTTTTTAAGCAGCGTTGTATTTTTTTCTCATTAGCCCTGCTATAGGCTGTGCTAACATCATATCGGGAACAGCTGTTTTTTCGGTAACTTTGATATTCCGGGAGCTGTGTCGTGGCCGCGTTAGCCTGGCTCTGCCATATTCACAAGCTCTGCTTTGGGGTGGGAGGGGGGAACTAAAAACATAACTTTGTGCAATTTCTTTTTTTCTTCATGCTGTTTTTTATGGTGTTTTCCCGTGCCTGGTGCTGACAGTGCTGGAGCCAAGCATCCTCCGTCTCATCCAGGGCGGCGGCACCATGAAGGAGAGCCATCCGCACCCAGGAGCAGACCTCACCCCGGCCTCACCACCCCAGGATTACCCTGCAGCACTGTCAGTCTGCTCCCAGCACTGCTGACCTTCGTGACTGCAGGAGGAAACACGTTTTTAGCATCTTCATTTGAATGCCCAGTTCTTGGAATAAAGAAGCTAGCATAAAGCCCTTTCTTTTATAGGTTATACAGCCTCCCCAGTAAAAAACCCTCCTCAGAGCAAGCCAGAGACACAAGCGGCCCCCTGAGCTCATCTCTTTCAAAACTCTAAGAAAACAGCTTTACAGCACGACCTCCACGCACCTCCACTGCTTGGACAAATCCTCCCCCCGCACCGCGGATCAGATGCAGACACATGGACAGGGGAATAGCAACCCCTGGGCCTCTGCACACACATGGCACATGTAACCATTGTGGGGATGCCGGGAAAGGGGGGAAGTGTGAGGCTTAGGTTGTCTGGTTCACCCCAAGAGAAGGACATGAGAAGGACTGACCTGGAGCCACACGTGGCACTGATGCTGCAGGATGCATCCCGTGCAGGGCAGCACTGAAATCCCCTTGGCTCAGCCCCAGCTCAGCACCAATGAACTGAGCACAGAGCAGCGCTGCAGCCCACACTTATCCCAGCAAATGAGGAATCATCCGTATTTGTAGTCTGTATCAGAACAGGAAGAATCCCCTGGGAACGTGGCTGGCTGTGCACTTTGGGGACGCAGCCCTGGGTACCTCAACCACCTCAGCCTGGTGGTACGGCTCCGTAACATCACCACTGGATGACGGGAGAGTCAGCAGCCCCTGCACTGACAGCGGGCAGCCCGGTGCAGGAACCGGGCAGTGTGGGACCTCAGCCCACCGCTCCCCCACCACAGCCCCCAGTTTGCCCAGTGCAGCCTTGCCACGGTGGCCCCATTGCCACCCGGGTCTGGCCATGTGCCGCTGCTTTTGATACCACCCCGCTTCTTCAGACCACTCTAACTGCCACAGAACAACATTGCCATTTAATTACTCAGTGCCACCTTGGGGTAGACGTGTCCTTCCTCCCAGCGAGGACTCAATGAGGTGAAAGAGCTCCTGAGAGTGCAGACCCCAGTCTGTGCCATGGCTGTGTGATGCCGGCGGAGCGCTTGGTGCCCGCAGCCAGCTCCGTCCCCTCTGCCCGCGCTCGGGCAGCGTCTGGGACAAAGTGGCCCCAGTCTTGGTGGGCTGCCTGCAGGCAGTGCTGTAAAACAAATGTATTGAACGCAAACAAAATGCACACTGAGTCTTATAGAAGCAGGCCCCATTGTGCTGCGGGACGCGGGGAGCAGACAGGCGCTGTCCTGAGAAACTGCAGATGCACACGAACCCGAGAGCAAAGGCAGAAGGCAGCAGTGCTCCCACGCAGCAAGAGGGGCGGCCGTAAATCCTGGCAGCTGCTTTCTGTCCCCTTTTAGGAGGAGTTTGGCCGGGCTTGAGAGGGGAGAGGGGCAGCAAGGCAGCGCGGCCTGGGGAGCGTGAAGGTATGTGTGGGAAGGGGATGGAGGTGGGCAGCAGGCGGGGACGTGCAGCTGGTGGCCAGCGAGTGGGGATTGGGACTCTGGAGCCACGGGACTCTCACAGGGCATCCTCAGCGCTGTAGGGACGGTGGGATGGGAACACTGGGATGGATGGCACTGCGTGCACCAGTGTGCCAAATGCAGCAGTGCTCCCCAGCCAAACCGCTGCTCCCTGGGCACATCTGCACCATCACCCGGGGGGGGACATCACTGCATCCCCCCTCCTTGGCTGCACCGGAGCTGATCAGCACCGACACACTGGGACACACTGGGAGCCCACTGATCCTCACTAGGATTCCCCATCACTTGGGCACCCAGGCACAGACCCTGGCATCCAGCAGGCACCGTCCCTATTGACAACAGCCATCCACAAAGCCTGACTCCAGGGACGGAGCAGACCGACGTCACAGCAAGGCCCAGACGTGCAATGAAGTTACCCCGGCGCACGGCCGCTGCCTCCCTGAGCAGCTCTCCCTGCTGCAGCTGCTGGGGAGCTGCAGCCTCGCTGCTGGCTGGCTGATTAGTGACAAAGTGATTAAAGACAGCTATGGAGATGAAGATGATGATGATGGCAGAGTCGGGACAGATGGAAAAAATCGGGTGCCCGCCGTCTATTAGGAGCGCTTGAGGAATTCACCCCCATTAGATACTGCTGCAGCTGGGATTCAAAAGCAGATTAAACATTTATACAGATAATGAGAACATCCTGTTACATTAGATAGGATATAAAAAAATAAGGGCTAGACACTTCAGTGCCACACACGATAAATTACCCACGGCAGGCTGCAGCCAGGAGAAGTCTCTCCGGCACAGAGGGGTCTCCTCGGCTCACCGGGCTCACCCTGGCCTTGCTCAAGAGCTTGATGGTGTTGAGCACCCTGCGTGGCCCAACTGCTGTGCCCCCTGCTGTGATGCAAGATGGGGTTTAAGGCACACACCGCCCACATGCAGAGAACCAGACTGCACAGCGCCATGTGAAGATTCATTACCTCCTGTGATTAACGGCGGTGCCACCTCAGGGAGCGCTGGGGAGAGAAGTCCAGCAAGATGCCACCGAGGCCAAGACCACGACCAGCTCCAGCACCTTAATCACTGTGCAGGACAACCGCCCGTTAATTGCGTGCACTGATGCTGCCCAGCAAGGAGTTGCTGCAAACTGGTGGGGATCCACAAAAAAAGCACTGCTGCACGTGGCATCAGCGACACAGCAAGGATCTCCCCAGCAGGAGGCATCCCCCAAAGCACCCAGGGCTGGGAGATAAGCTGGGGGCCGTGGCTTGTCCCCCCACTCAAGTTCTCGCTGCATTTTCCTATTCCTAGCTGCCCCTGCCCAGCATCCATTTACCAGCTGCTCTGAGAGGCTGCCGTGCAGAGATGTCATCAGCTGTGATGCCAAGCACGTGCCTTCTTCCTCGGGGATGCGTGGGGCAGGCAGGGCTTCCTTCTCCAGCAGCACCGCGATGCTCACGGGGCAGGGATCTGCAATGCCCAAACCCTGCCAGGGGATGCCACTGCCACATCGGCAAAAGCCCAGGGAAGAGAGAAGGGGAAGGATAGCAGGGCCTGCGGGCAGGCAGGGTCGAATCCTTGCCACCCAAGCAGCCTCCGTGTCTCATTCACAGATTTGCTGTCCCTTAGTCATTGCCCTTCAAACGACAGCGGAGCCCTGCTTCCTCCGTGCAGAGCCACGCATGAGCCGCATCCTAACGGCATCCCGGTGACAGCCCAGGTGCATCCTGCCTGCTGCCAGCAGAGGAAAACCCCGCGGGCATCGCTGCCACGGAGCCCCGCTGCCTTTGGGGCTTCACGCCCTGCCATGCGCTCCCGCAGCAGGCGCAGTGCCTTGGGGTGCCAGAGCGCATCGGGGCTGCACAAGGCAGCGTGACGCTGCCAGGTCCCCTTGTCTGCAGGGACAGCACGTCCTGCTCCTGTCACACAGCCCCAGCGTGAGGTGGCCCCGCTCCAGCCCGGCAGCTCACCAGCACGCACTGCCGGCACTGGGCACGTTCTGCTGAGCTCACCGCCCGCTGCCCGCAGCCCAGCAGCACCTCACACGCTGGATGCTCTCCAAAGCCATCACCCCCAGCTGCCGGAGGCTCCGGGAGCTGCTCCAGCCTCGCCCCACAGGTCCTGCTTGGAGGCACAGGGCCGCTCGGCACCACGGCACGCGCCTGCAGCACACAGGCACTGGAGCAGCGCTGGCACCTGCGTCACCTGTAGCTGCCCGGTGACGGCAGCCGATGGAGACGGAGCTCTCGCCCTCCCATGCACCATTTGCTAACCCGGCTGTTGCTGCACAAAGTCTGGCTGCGGTCAGAAACTTGGATCGGTTTTCTTTCCTTTTTCCTTTTTGCCCTGTGGGATCCACCAGCAAAATGCCCCCTTTGCACGACACGACAGCCCATTCCCTTTCTGCCTCTCCCGTTTTACTTGCAGAAGTCCCTGCCCATCTCTGATCTGAGTTCTCAAAGATCTTGCATGGGGTGTACGAACTGTGCCTCGGTTGCAGCAACTGCACACCAACTGCTCACCAAGTGCACGCTCCTTTGGTTCAGATTCTTTCTTTTTAATCACATCGTGGTGCAGGGCTGAAAGAGATTACCTCTGTTTATAGGGGATGGGCGTGCAGTGCTGCGCTGCATGCTTGGCTAAGCCCGCACATATGGTCTTTGCTAAAATTGCCAATTTAAGTACTGCACTGATCCACTGTTTATTTGGGATTCTTTTTGTTCACCCCATAAAATGTGAGTAATGCCTTCACCGGCAAAGAGCAGTCCTGGGGAAGAGACACCACTTTCCTTTTGTTTTCAGCTACCCAGGGTCATGGATGTCAGCACACCTCTCGGGGCACCTCAGACTCCTCCTGCTGCAGGTGGGTGCTGCAACCCCTCTCCCTGCTCCCATCCCTCCACTCTTACCCCCTGTGCCAGAGCAAGAAAACAGCAGGGCAGAAGGGCAGCTGAGGCAGGACATCCCCACGCCGTGTCCCGGCTGCTGCCACTGCCCACATGGAGACCAAACTCCATCTCTCATTGCACTGCCTGGGGGTTGGGGGGGGTGTTAAACCTATGTCCTGCTCCCTAGCAAACAATGAGGAAACCAGCATGGGGACAGAGCCAGGGCAGCAGGGTGATGCAGTGCCAGCCCCGCACTCAGAGAAGCCCCGCTAATCTAATCTGCCTTGAGATGCTACAGGTCCTGCCCAGGCATCGCCCAGCAGCTCCCGCCTGTCAGGCTTTCTCCCTCTGCAGCTTTGTTTCTCGCAGCTTAATGAGTCCCTAATTCACCAGGCTCCATCCCATAGATCTTTATTTGCCCTAACGAGGGTGGGGATGCGTGCTTTTCGGAGTGCTCTCCGGGCGGCGATTGGCTGCGTTGGGCAGCACACGCGCAGTGCCACCGCCTTTAAAGCAACAAACATCTCATTTCACGGCAGCTCAGCGAGAGGCAGCGCTGCATTCTGTCTGTCCAGAAAGACAAGAAAACAAGGGGAAAAAATCAGCCCGAAGTATCCCACGGGACGGCGGCTCAAAGCAGCGGGGATTCCCCCTGCACTGCATCCTGCAAAGACGGAGCGGATCGCTCGTGTGCGCAAGGGCTCCCGGTGCCCCAGGTGTCCCCAGGGGGATGTGGCCACAGCACCCACCGTGTTTGTGGGTATCCAGCTGCCAGAGCCCTTCTGAGCACAGCCACTGTGTGCACAGAGCCCTTCCTGCCCTGCAGCCACAAAGGGTACGAAACATGCAGGAGGAGGGCAGCAGAACTGACACGCTCACCCAAAACACGGGGAGCCTCCAGGTGTCTGAGCAGCACTCGCACCACTTCAGTTGCCGCGTTAAAGCAGCACAGCCCACATCCCCACGCTGGTTCACTGTCTCCCAGTTCCCCAGTGCTGCTCTCTGAGCTGTGCTGCTCCCTGGGGACATCGCTGCTGGGGAAGACGTGGCCCTGCAGCGGCACAGAGGCTGAGGGGTGCACAGGTGAGCAGGATGGAGCTGCTCTCCTTGCTGGCATCCCATCTTCCAGCCCCTGCTGTGGAGCAGGAAGGTATGAATGGAGGCAGGGTCAGACTGTTGGCCACCTCCCTGTTGTATTTTTCTCCTCTCACTTTTCGCTGTCACTGACCCGTGCACTTTGTCACCACTGGGCAGCAGCTCTCTGCTGATGCTGCACGCAGGTATTCACTCCAGCAGCACACAGCCAAAAGCAGCATTGGAAAACGCAATATTATTCAGTGCTTGGGCAGGGATTGCAAAGCCTGGCTGTTTCAAAGTCCCACCAAACAGTGCTGCCAGCCCAGCCCTGCTGAGCCGCGAGGAAACAGGGCCAGAACGCACCAAACTAAGCCTGGACCCACACATACAGAGAGGGCAGGGCTGAGCTTTCCACTGCTGAAAGCCCCCAGGCACCTCAATGCAGGCAGAAGCACCTCAAACAAGCGGCCTGATGCTCACCAGATGCTGAAAAGAGAGGGAGAGCCGAGAGATTGCGTGGGCACATTGCAAAATTCAGGCATGGGGAATTCCCTGCATCTTGCACGGGTGAGTGCTCACAGGTTGCACATGCTGCTCACACCCTCCTGTTGCTGCCCAGAGCTGTGCTCGCAGATGCTGTAAGGAGGAGAGTGTGAGTGTGACAGCGGGTGAGTCGGGAGCTGCCTTCAGCTCTGCATCTCCCAAGCTCGTTTCCTGCTTTCTCATTGAAGATGCTCAGCCCACGGACAACGAAGGAAAACTCATCCGAGCCAGGCTCTGTTTCTAGTGCTCTGGAGTCAGTGAGAACACCTCCTTACCATAGACAAGGTCTATTTTCTCTTTCTGATCACTGCACTCGAGGTCTCTGTACCAGGGAGGGCAATGCTGGGGAGCAGGAGATGTAGGGAGCTCTGGCAAAACCCCACCTCATACATTGTGTTCAGGCTCCTTCTCCTCTCCTAAAAAGCCAACCTCTCCTCACCATCCTTTAATGCCAGTGGGATAACACTGGGTGAAGGAACTGCCCAGTGGAACCACTGGTGCCAGCTCGGTTTGTACACAAGCTTGCCCACATCCCGATGCCCCTGGGCACACCCAGGCACCTTGCAGAACCCGCTCCATCCCTCCCATCTCCTCCTGCACTCTGCTGAGCCCACTGGGCACCATTGGCACACACGTGGCATGAGGTGCATTGCTTCCTTTGCTTCCTTTGCTGCCAGGAGCGGAGCAACAACACCAAACCCTTT
Source organism: Meleagris gallopavo (assembly GCF_905368555.1). NCBI lineage: Eukaryota > Metazoa > Chordata > Aves > Galliformes > Phasianidae > Meleagris > Meleagris gallopavo. The sequence goes on along the minus strand of NC_139412.1, from coordinate 1,048,753 downwards.
GGTGCGAGTGGAGTACTAAGGAGCTGCAAAACCACAAGGGGAAGTTCAGCAAGCAGATTGCAATTACCTGGCTTGGCACCAGCCCAGCATGCCAACACCAGCTCCCTCCCAACAACGGTTCCATGCAGGAGGTGCTGAGAGCCCCAGCAGCACCGCACGGCCATGTCCCCGGTGAAAGGCACCATCTCCAGCAGGTCTGCGCTTCCCCAGGAGAAAACAATGCTCCAGGAGCTGCTGTGCAGCTCCATGTGTCCCTTGACATGCTTCAGGCAAGGGGCAGTCCCATCCCACTCCCAGGGATGCTGTGCCTGCAGCCCTCTGGGGTGACGCACACACACAGTCCCTTGCTATGGCGCTCCTGCTGCTCCCAGATACTGCAGGTTTAATTACTGGGACCGCTGTGCTTCCTGGAGACAGAACTGAAGGGAGAGGAATGCCCAAGAGGAGCAACATCTAGCCCATGAGATGCTTGGAAAGCAGCCCTGTGGCTTTAGGAACACGGGCTGCCCCGCAGACCTCTGCTCTGCTGACAACAAGGCGATGCCTGCGAGACTTGGGCTCTGTCACCTTCTACGGGTGCAGCAGAGTGTGGAGATGGGGCCACACGTTGGGGTACAGCCCCAAAGGCAGTGCTGGTGATACCTGCCCCAGAGCGAGCTCCCGGCCCCCTGTACCATGCATCCTGGGCTGGGGCAGCGGGTGATGCTGGGTGACGCCAACCAGTCCAACCCCCAGGACAAGGGGGTGAGGTGCTGGGAGATGTCTGGGCACCCACTGTGCCCGTGGGGAGGGGGCTCCGCTCTGTGGTTCATCTCAGGTCACTGCTGTCTGTGCATCCTGTACAGCAGTGCACAGGGAAGGCCCCGCACTGCCCCAGCGCTCTGTGCAGGCCAGAGGCAGAGGTGAGAGGTCCCACACCTGATCTACTCAACCTGCGTGCGTTGCTGGGGTCTGCAGTGTGTGGGTGTGGGCGCGAGGGGATGCTCAGCACTGTGCCACGTCCCAAGGCTCCAGTCCCATCCTGGGGCTCCGGTCCCACACCACGGACTTAGGGACCAGTATGGGGACGTGAGGGCCCGGAGCTCCAGCACCGCATGCTGCCACGGCTAGGACCTCCGCCCGGCGCCCCATCCTTCCCCTTCCCCCTCCCCACGATCCCGGCCCGTTTCGCACAGCCGCACCGCAGAGAGCACTGGCAGCGCGGGGGGGCCCCGCTCCTACCTTGCAGTCTCTGATGCAGGACCTGACCGAGTACTCGTCCGACTGCAGGTACTTCTCCAGCAAGAGGTCGAACTCCTCGTATTTTTCCTGAGCGTGTTGGTCCAGGCGCTGGTAGGCCTGCACGCAGCTGCTGCACGCCTCCCCGCCCAGCGCGCCCGCCGCCGCCGCCACCAGATCCACCATCAGGTTCTCCACGCTGCAATCCAAGCTGTCCGGGCCTCCCATTTCCCGCAGCAGGTCCCAGATCGTGTAAGTATCACAAAAGGAGAGGTTGAAGTTCCTAAAGTACGCCTGTAAGAAGTTCCTCTTGGAGGAGGGCGAGGAGAAGAGGGCGGTGGCGGGCGGCGAGCGCAGCGGCACGCCGGCGAAGGAGCCCAGCAGGCGCTGCAGGGAGTGCAGCCGGGCGCACGCCGAGTCCAGGTCCGCGCGGGCTGCGGGGCACGGCGCGGGGCCCGGCGCGCGGCTCAGGTTGCCCAGGAACGCCTCGCAGCTGCCGGCGGGCGGCTCCTGCAGCGCTCGGGCCGTTCGGCCCCGCGGCCTCCCGGCGCCGCTCCGCTCCCGCGCGCGCAGCTTGGCCCCGGCGCAGAGCCACAGATGGTCGGAGAGGAGCACGGTGAAGAAGAGGAGGGAGGCCAACGAGAGGCGCCATTTCTGCGCCCGCTCGGGGTCGGCCACGGGTTTGTCGCTGCGGCGCGGCGCGCAGCACACCGCCCCGCCGCCGGCGCCCCCGCGGGGGTACATCCAGGCGCCGCGGATCATGCCGCGGGGGCGGCGCGGGGGTCCTGCGGCCGCGCTGCCGCCAATGTCACCTGCGGCCGCCGCGCCGCCGCCGCTCCGCCGCCGCCTCCATGCCCGCGCCTACAGGCCGCCGCCGGCCGTGGCATGGTGCGGCGGGAGGAGGAGGAGGAGGAGGAGGAGGAGGAGGAGGAGGCGGCGCCGGCTCGGCCCCGCTCCCGGCCCCGCTCCCGGCCCCGCTCCCGGCCCCGGCCCGCCGCGCGGGGGCATGCCCCGGCCCCGCTCTCACTCGGCTTTCCGCTTCCCCGTGGGCTGCGCCAGCCCGCCGGCCCCTCCGCCGCACCCACCGCCGGGCCCCATTGCCCTCAGTCTGTCGCCATCTTCGGCCGCGCCGCCAACACCTTGAGGAGCCGCGCAGCCCTGCGCCTGCGCGCCCGCACGGCCCCCCCGCCGCCCGCCCGCCGCCCATTCACTGCCCGCCGGCCCCGCGCGGCCCCGCAGCGCCCGGAGCGGCGCCGGCCGGCAGGTGCCGTGGTGCTGAAGGACAGCTCCGCGCCGCCGCTTCCCGCCCGCCCTCCCGGAGCGCCCCGCTCGGCCCGGCCGCGGCTGCGGACACGGCTGTGACACGGCTGTGACACGGCTGTGACACGGCTGTGACACGGCTGTGACACGGCTGTGACACGGCTGTGACACGGCTGAGCGCTGCGCACCCCCTGCCTGCCCTGGGAGGAGCCCATCCCCGGGCGCTGGGTTTCCGGGGAGCGCTGAAGAAGCACCGAAGCTAAGGGGGGGAGGGGCGGGGGGTCACTCGGTGTGCCCCCGGCCCTGCCAGCGCGCCGTTTGTGGGCTGGTGGAACGCGAGGTTCGTTCGGCCGGCTATCGGCTTCCCCGGGAGCGGAAACAAACGGCGCTGTGCCACGAGCCCCGCTGGCGGAGCTGCTCCCAGACTCCACCGTACACAAACCCATCCTCACCCTCGGGCGCTAACCTGGCTGTGGGAACTGGTTCAAGTGTTCCTATTTATGGGGCTTTCATCAAGCTCTGTCCCCAGATGAACTAACACAGCACGCCCAGCAGCGCCAGCAGCCCTTCAGCAGCGGAGGGGCTGGCGCTGTCCCTGTTCGTTGTGGGGGAGCTGGACCGGATGACCTTTAAAGGACCCTTCGAACTCCACATTCTGCAGTTCTCTACTGGCTGCCTGGGTTCTCCCGGCTGGTTGGGGCAAGTGGGATGGATGAGCGTAGGGCTGCCTCTCACCTGCCCCAAACCCAGCAGCTCAATCCAGGCAAATTCCCTTCTAAAGCTCTGGGTTTTGGGTTTTCCAGCTTCTGCCCCGGCTGCTCTCTTCTTTCTTTCCAACTCTCTCCTTTCCTCCCCCGGAGGACAACAAGCATTGTGTCAGGAGGGGAACCGAGGAGTAGAAAGCTGCCCCACAGGGCCTCTTGTCACCTGGATCCCAGTGTGCATTAACCATCAGGTCCAGCGTGCCCAGGCTGTGTGAACTCTTACAGGTAGCTGTGCTCCAGCTGAGGCACTGAGGTGAGAAAATAGCTGGGGAAGAGCCAAGAGAGGTTTTACAGCCGGAACGAGCAAATGGCAAACATCACTGAGAGTGATGTAGGCAAAGTACAGCCCAGGCTGGAGGATGGGCATCTCTCAGCTGTGGCATGAGTGTCTGTGGCACTTGCAGAGCACTACAGAGCCCATGGCACAGCTTCCCTCCGGCTCTCCCCTCTCCTCCCTTCCTGCTCCTCCAGCTGGGCAGGAGATGCTGGAACAGATGGAATAGTGGAGTCCCTTGAAGGCTTTCATACCCCAAGAGATGCTGCTGACAGCAAAGTGCTCCACATACTTGCTTTGGGCGCTGTGGCAGTTGATGAAGCACAGAGGAACATGACCACGTATCCCATCCCAGCACTTCTCTCTGCAGGAGCCATGGCAAGGCAGAGTCCTGCACCCCAGCTGATCCCAGGCTCTGCTAAGGGTCCGCTGGCTGCCAATAAAAGCCCCTCACTTTGTGTGCTATTTGGGTCAGCAGAGTAGATGTGGGTTTTTGTTTTTCTTTTTGTGTGTGTGTTCAGCTTCTTCCCAGACCAGAGGACTCTGCATCCCACCTTTGGATGCTCAAGGTGGGTGCATGTGGGCTGAATGCAAGCAGGACAAGCAGCAGGAAGGGCTTCCAGGGGAGGAAAACCCTGGCAAAGAACCCCAGGTCAGCCCTGATCTTCACATCTCTGCCCAGGCACATCTTGCTCCAGGCTTTGGTGGGAGCTCACAGCACCTCTCCTTGCTGGGAGCAGTCCTGCTGCAGAGCCTGCCCCTGCTCAGCATCACCGGGCTGAGATAAGGCTGCACAAACACGGCCCTGTTTGACGAAGGGGCCGTTTCCAGGGTGCAGGGCTATTTCCCCTGAGAGTTTCCCCTTGCTGGGAAAACATTAACTGCTCCTCCCAGCCCCTGCTCTTTTATTGCATAAATAATGGTTTACACACAGCCCTTGTGAGCAAATGGATCCGTTTGCTCAGGCTTCCTTGGACTTCTCTGCATTTACTGCTGATGCTGTTATCCAAGGGCCAATATCAGCATTTCTCTTACACCAAGCAGAGATGCAAAGGCTCAGTTTTCTTAGCAATTGCCTCTTACTGTGCACAGCCAATCTGGGCACGTGTAAGGAGATGAGATGAAACTTTGAATGCTGATTTACTGGTTTCTACTACAGGTGTACCAAAGGTACATGGGGCCTTGCCTGTAATATAGGGAAACAATTTCTGATTGAAATCAGCTGGATAAGAGATGGCTGTTCTGGGCCCTAAACTGCCAGGAGAACAGCATAAGCCAGGGCATGCCCTAATTTCTGTGAGAGCCCTGGTTTTGTTTGGCCCCAGAGGAGAACTTGGACAGGAGAATCACTGCTGCCCCATTCCTATGGGCAGGGAGGCTCAGGCTGTGCCACCTGCATACACGTGAACCCCCACTCCTTGAGCCCATTCCTGCACTGCCCCTTGTGCACCCTACCCAATCGGTGGCAGGGAGCAGACACCGGTGGGATGCATGGGGGGCTGTATCTCACATGAGAAACGCATCTCACCAGGAGCTCTTGGCTGACTGGAGCAGCAGCAGCTGTAACAATCAGCCCAGTCTCCCACCAGCCCATAGGTCTGAGGGTGGCCAAGCTGCAGACGAGGAGTAGGACTGGGGAGGGCTGCAGGGCCCTCTGCTCTCCGTGCACCCCGCCACCTTGCCAGCTGCCTTGGGCATTTTCCAATTCTTTCTCTGACATTTCTTATCTCCTGGAAGAGACCAGCGTGAATGCACTTTACAAGGGTCCTTACACAAACCTGGGGTGAGAAATTTGATCCTTGTCCAATTTCTAGTTTCAAACATGCCCCACCACCCTCAGCATCCCTTTGTGTCACTATCTATCCCGTCGGGGCAGCCCAGTGCAGGCTGCAGCCCCATGCTGCTCCCAGCTGTGAGCACTGGGAATGAGGGAGGGGAGCAGGGAGCAGGTTTTACAGCCCACAAAAGCAGATGTTGCTAATTGAGCCTTTGAGCTGCTTGCCAAGCTGTGGCATGGAGGCTCTGCCCGGGTTTCAGAACGGCTGCCAGGTCGCTGGCTTTGAAGATGGTGGGGGTGGGAGAGGGGCTGGTGAGGGGGGGCTGTGCGTGGAGATCGCGTTCGGCATGCAGGGCTGGGAGCGCACATCCCGTGGGGCAGAGCTCCTCGTATCCGGACCTCAGCCACAGCCGGGCTGGGACAAGGCAACGCCGCGGTGGTGGAACGCAGGTGGAAGCAGCAGCAGCACTCTGCTTTCCGGGTCCTTTCTGGGTCCAGCCGAGCGGGCAGCCCAGCAGGGAGGCATCGCCCTTTTCCAAGCCGACCTCTGCGGAAACGATGCAGAGCCAGCAGGGCTACCAGAGCGAAATCCAGCAGGGATGAGGTGCCCCTCAGCAGGGACGAGGTGCCCCTCAGCAGGGATGAGGTGCCCTCCAGCAGGGACGGCCGCCCCCCAGCAGGGCGAGGCTCCCGGCCCCGCACCGCGGATGCCAGGCGGGCACCCAGCGCCCGGAGCCACGTGCGACCCCGTCCCGCTGCTGCCCCCTCGTGGTCGCGCTCCGCCCCTGCACAGCGACATCGCCGGGGCTGGGGGAGGTCGGCAGGGCCGGGGGGGGGTCACCTGGCTTGGTTTTTCTTCCCTCTTCTTCCCAAACAACCCTTCGTCTCTTAGGGGAGGTGCTGCGAGACCCGCCCCAGGCTGATGGCTGCCCCCGCCAGCCCCGAGCCCCCCCTGCATTGCTGTGCGTAGGGGAGCCCTGGAGAAACAGCAGCTGTGAGCAGTACGAGCTCTGCCAGCTTGCTTTGTGCAATGAAAATGCTGTGTCCTGCACCCCCCTGAAGTACCAGAGGGAGAGGATGAACAAAAGCAAAGGTTGAAAAGGTGGAAGCAGAATAAAAAAGGGTGGATATACCAGAAAAAGAGTAGAGGCTGGAAAAGAGTGAAGAGTGCAGAAAAATGTACAGGTTAAAATATATATATATATATATATATATATATATGAAATAAATGGGTGGCCTGAAAGAGATGAGAGGCTGAAAAAAAGGTTAGAGGCCAAAAAAAAAAAAAAAAAAAAAAGATGAGATGCCCAAAAAGGGGGGGGAGGGTGGAAAAGCAGGGAGGCTGAGAAGTGGGGGAGGCCTGGAAGAGAGGGGAGGACACAGAAGTGTGGAAGGCTTAAAAGTGTTGTGAGACCAGAAAGAGTGGGGTCCAACTGGGGCTGGGATGCCGGCAGGCACGAAAGGCCAAAAAAACCCACAACCATCCCCAACCTTTGAAGTTCAGGAAAAACGGAGGCTGAAATGGAGCAGGAGGCTGAGAAGCGGCGGTCGGGCTCCGCAGGGCCGGGTCTGTAATTTCCGTTCGTTTCCCCGCCGTGCCATAGAGCCGGGCGGGCGCTAGAGGACAGCCGAGCTCCACGGAACGGCCGCCGGGAGCCCCGAGCATCACCGCTGCTCCGCGCACCGACGCAGCCCCAAAGCCACCCCGCGGGGCTCACGCGTCTCCCGGACCCAGAGGTGGATGGGCTGGGGCTGCTTGCAAACACACCGCCAGGTGAGTGATGGAAAAGGGGGAACTGGGGGAGATTTGGTGCTTCTGCATGCGTGTGGGGTTGAGATTTGCTTTATTCAAATCCAGAGCTGGGAGTGTTACTCTGAGGAAGCTGTTGAGAAGGTTCCCACTCATGGCTCTGCCCCGGAGCTGCTGCTGTTGCATAGTAAATATGGGAAATGCTTCATTTCTCCTTCGTTTCAGGTCAGACAGGGTGGGGTGGGGACCTTCGGGCTGCAGAGCTGCAGCAGATCCTGGTGCTGGGAGCTGCTGCCTGCTTTGAAATCAAGGAAGAAGAAATGGAGATGGGAAATCCCAGGTGTGGTGGTGCACCTGGAGCCTCCACGTCACTGCTGGAGCGTGCCTCTCCCAAATGCACTCATGCCCAATATCCCCACGAGGAGGGGGACCCACAGCATCCCTGAGGGGTGACCCCAAGGCTCAGACCCACAGCCCAGCAAAACCGTGGCAGGATAAAAATGCTACAGCAACAGGTACAGCGTGAGAGACACCCCGTGCAGAAGTGCCCTCTCCTGTGCCTGCTGTGCTGAGGAACCCTGCAGGCAAAAGGGCCTCCGGCTGCAAGGCCTGACGGGGGGTGGGGGGGCCTCCATGGGCGGGGGTTGGGGTGCGTGGGGTGAGAGGAGCAGCTGTGTTTACTTTCCATCTGCTGGAGGGAACAACAGGGGATTTTTGTGTGTGTGTGTTTTATTCCCTTTTCTTCTTCTTCTTCTTTTTTTTTTTCTCCTTCTTTTTGGAGGCTTTGTGTGTCCTTCACCAGCAAGAAACCATCATGTAAACATCCGCTGTTCTACCAGGAAGGGAGCACGGATGTGGGGATGCTCAGGGCGTCCTGCCTCCCCCCCAGCACACACCTGGGGCCAGGTGGCAGCAGAGGCTGTGCTGTCTCCTCCCAGTGACCAAGAGGGACCCGTGCTCAGGCAGTTCCCCCAGGTCCCTTGGGATGAGGGATGCAGGGGGCAGCAGGACCCAGACTTTTGCTCTGTGAACACCTCTGATCGCTGTGCCTGTGCAGGGGGGAGGGGGCACAGGTGCTGCCTCTGCCAAGGCTCCATCAGCGGGTTTGTTCCAAGCTGTGGCCATCCTGATTAATGTGGGCAGCCTCTGCTGGGATGCTGATTTCAGAGCCTGCAGCTGAGAGCAAATTTCTGGCTATTATGTGCTGAAAATAGTTTGGGTTCTGGTGGAATTATTTGCGTCCAGGGAAATGGAGCAGTACCTGGGTGGGACCAACGCCCATGGCTGACAAGTGGGACTGCAGGTGTCTGAGGGCTGTGGGACAGATCTGTGGCTCAGCAGCACGGCAGCATCGGCTGGGGGAGGTGGGTCCTGAGTGTCTCCAGCCAGGAGGAGAGGAAGAATCTGACTCGGAGGAAATATTACCCTCCGACCCCTGTGCTCAGGCCAGCTGTTGAGTCATTTAACACCCTCCCTTTGGCCAAGGGGCTGAGGAAGCCTGTGGTCAGGCAGTGCTGCTCTCCAACTGCCTCCTGCAGAGGGGCAGGGGCTGTGTTGCTGCCGGGCTGGGCAAGGACGACCATGAGCCCAGACGTGCCAAGCTGTACTCAGTTGTCTCACAGCACCACTGCAGCCATCAGGGCAACGCCACCAGGGTGACACTGGAGACAGCATCCCCCTTTTGGGGTTTGGGGCTGGGATGGGGCTGTGGGGCCGTTCAGCTGCCAGCACTGCAGCCCCAGCACCCAGCCAGGCACGGCGGCGGATTTGCTTTGTTTACTCTGCAACTTTGGCTCTGGCTGGAGTTTGTTAAGGGGTCAGGCTGATTGGGTTGTTTTCCTGTACTTTACAATTTCCTATGTGGTACTTTAATAGACGTGAGGGCGCCTACAGCTACAGAGAGGCACTTTATTTTATTTTCGAAATGGAAGGAAATAAAGAAATAAATGCACCCAGCCACCGCCTCCCCCCCTTAATGCCTTGCTATCTCTCTGCAGCCCTCCCCAGCTTCCTCTGGCTTGGGGGAACCTCTTTTCAACCGACTACAATATATATTTTAACGAGGGCTGTTAATTAGCCCCGGCCCCAGCCTGCTGTGTGGAACAGCATGGCAGTGGCTCTCTCCCGGGTGCAGGGAGACCACGGTGTGAGCCAAGGATGCTCTGCATCACTGAAGTCTCTTCAAGGAGGAGAGGTTTTAACGGGATGGGGCAGAGGGACCTGGAAGGACAGGTGGGGACAGCAGTGTGGAGGATGCCAGCACGGTGCTGGGGCAATGTGCTCCTGTTGTGGTGCATTTAATCGGGGTTCCAAGAATGGAGGTGACATTTTCTGCTGCTTTTCTCATCCCTATGAGCAGGCAGAGCACTGCCCCGTGTCTGGGGGGGCCATGCAGTGTTGGCATTGCAGCAGCAGTGACGTGGCCCCTTGGTGACACCTGGCACTTGGTGGCATCCTGGGCAGGGCACAGGGACCTGCCACTGACGCTGGGTATTGCACAAACTGCAGGGCTGTGCTTGATAAGGTGCCAGCGGTGCCTTTCTCTGGGCCTTTCCGTGCTCTCCCGAGCCCTGAGGGCAAACATTCCTGGCATATTTGTCATGTTCGGCTCAATACAGCATCCTTCAGAACAGAAAAAAAATCAAATAAAAGAAAATCCGGTTCTTCCACTGCTCCCTTTAGCGTTCTTTTACACTTAAGCTTTTTAATTCCAGCCCTGAATAACACTCTTTATGGGGAGGCCTGAAAAGCCACGAGGGGCTGAGATCCAGCAGTGGGGGGGTGCAGGGGAGCCCTGGGGGTGGCAGCACCCCCAGCTGCAGGGGCTGGCAAGCAGCAGGGATTTCACTGGGGTGAATGTGAGGGGCCTTAACGCGGGGAGGCTCCGCCAGCCCGTGGTTCCAGTGATGCTCACTGTGGGTCTGGGGCTGTTTTGCAGTTAGGGCTCTGGATACCCCATAGCCCAGTGGTGCTGGCGAGCAGCATCTCCCCACCTGCAGCCACCACACCTCCAACCACCCGCACCCTGGCACCACGGGCACAACCCCGGGCCGGCTGCAACTTGCTCAGAGCTGGGGCTGCCCCATTACAAAGGACACCTGGCTTCGGAGGCGAGCCCCACGCTGCCTCACAGCATGGCAGAGCTGCAGGAAAAGCCCTGCCAGGCTCCTTCCCAGCTGCTCACGCCCCACACCGTGTGGGTCAGTCCAGCCGTGGGCACACTGCTGCTGCAGGGTCTGGAGTTGCTGTGGCTGGAGGCTGAACCCGGAGCTCCGTGCTGGGGTTGTGGGGCCGAGCACCCCAGGGTGCAGTGTTTCCCATCCCCTTTTGCTCACTCCTCCCCCTCCCCTCTCCAGGAAAGTGATGTTTTTGGAGAGGAATGAAAGAGAACCTGGGAGCGCTCGCTGTGCTCATTCTGTCAGGGAGCCAGGAAATATGAAGCACCCTTTGTTGGTTTTTTTTTTTTTTTTTTTTTTTTTTTTTGAGCAATTATCCTCCTCGAGTTGGCTTTTGGTATCTCTGGGTGTGTAAAGGCAACCATTATGGCCTCCCTGGCTGCAGCAGCACACTGCCCGCCCTGCCCCACGCTCCTGCCCTGCAGTGTTCTGTTGGGCCCCACCAAAGCAGTGGGGGAATGGTCCCACGGTAGTGGTGGCCTTGGTAGGAGCAGGAAGAAGTTGGTCTATGGTTCCCAGGATGATGGCTTGTCCTGTTCCTTTGGGCTATAAAAGCAAGCACAAATCCCCCAGCCCCATCTGGCAAATTGCATCTGCTGTGGGAAGATGCTGTGATGGAGTGTCCCTCCTCTCTGCTGGCCATGTGCTTTTGCACCTCCTTGTGGCACAAACCCATTTCATCCCACGTCGCTTCGGGACAGAGACAAGGGAAGATCTGCAAAGCTCTGGGGGCTGCGCACAGAAGGGTTGCTGGGCTGGGAGCAGTGAGAGGCTGGGGGGCACATGGGGAAGGGAAGCACTGCGTGTTCTGTCCTCTCCTTGTTCTCCAGCTGCTGTGTGCTCCCATCACAGGTGTGCGCTGACCCCAGGGCTACACATTTGTGTGTTCCTACAGCCTGACCCCACGCTGCCCCTTGGGTAAGACGTGGCACTGGGAATCCTGCCAGCTTGCAGCACACCTGGGTTCCCCGGCTGAAGAACCCCTCATCCCCCTCCCATCCGGCAGAGGACCTCCAGACCCCATGATCACAGAGAGCGTGCTGGGGGGGCTCTGAGCATCCTGTCCAATGCAGCTGTGGGGCTGGAGGAGCCACGGCCGCATAAACAAGCTGCGTTCCGTGGGCCTGGATCCAGAGGGCAGCCTCGGAAGGACCCCCCAATCCTCCCAGCTGCAGAGGGGCCGAGGGGCTGAACGGGATGGGAATGGCTGCATCCATCCTGGGCGCTGCCTCGGCTCCTCACATCATTGCCAAGAAGGGCTGCAGGCTGCCGGTGGAAGAAAGAGAACACTGCGGCTTCAATTTGATTTTCACGTCGCTCTGAAGGTGCTTTGTCCACGGTTGGGGCTGTGATCCCGCATGAGCACTAATGGGAGTGCTGTGGTTTGGGGGCATTGGGTGGCAGTTACACATGGCTTTCGGTCCCAAGGACAGCAGGCGGCCAGCTTAATGCTGATGGATGAACCCCCAGCCTGCTCTCGGGCTGCCTGGGGGAAGCGGTGAACCCACTTCACGTTGTGAAGGCTGGGGAGGGCAGAACCGCTGCCCACGGCAACGTAACGTGGACAGAAATTAGCCTGCACGTGCAGTGAGCTCCCTGCATGAGGGGATGTGAGCAGAGCCTGGGGGGGTGGGCAGGAATGGGCACAGCAGCACCGAGCGCTGGGACTGTGGGCGCTGCACTGCGCATCTGCACGGGGCGTCTGTCCTCATCACAACAGCCCGGCTGAGCCCCGGCTCAGATAACACTGACAGCTCTGGGGAGGGGGCTTCTGGGGGGGACAGCTGTCAGGGTTTGGCCGCGCCCTGCGGACACTGGGCCTCAGGGCTGTAATGGCAAATACAGGCACACACACCCAGGTGTGAGCCAAGGAGCCTCCGACTGCCCACGGCTGCTCCGTGCTGACATCTCATCGCAGTGCTCCCAGTGCCCACAGAGACCACTCCTGGCCGGGCTCAGAGGGCAGCAATGGGGCCGGAGGTGTTGTTCCAGGGATTCCTTCCCCTGTACAGCCCCCCGGGGCCATACAGAACGCCCCGATCTCTTTTTCTTTTCTTTTAACTTTCTCCGATGGAAGTGGAAACAAATGCTCAGCTCTGGGCGCGGGGCCGCAGCAGGGCTCTGCCGCCTCCAACAAAGGGCAGATCTGTCCCACTGCCCACACGGGGCTGCCGTGCTGAGAGCAGAGCTGCGGCCCGGCCCTTTGGTCTGTGCGAGGGGCTCCATCTGGAAGCACTAAGGACAGAGGGGAAACAGCCTGTCTAATATTGTGCTTGGCTGTGCTCGTGTTGTAGCGACCGCTGTTAATGCAAATCCTGCGTCCGTTTGCTCCGTCTTGCGCAGTGCAGAAGCATTTCACTTCAGACGGAGCTGGGGGCTGCACCCCGTACACGCTGGGGTGGGGGCACGGAGGCACTGCAGCCCCAGCAACTCACCCCCACCATTTGGGAGGAGAGCATGAGGGCTGCATCGTGCCCTCCTGGCACCTCCCGTTTGCGTTGTTGGGATTGGTAAAGTGTGTTTGCAAGCTTGTAAGCAGCTGCTGTGCCCAGGGGATGGACACCCCCAGTTCGTCACTGCGCCCCAAAGAAGCGGTGGCGCAGACTGAGGTGCGTGGCACAGAAGGAGGACACATTGCCCCCTCACGGTGAGAACACGTGGGAGGTTTGGGTGGGTGTTCCTGAGCCCACCGAGAGCACTGCTCAGCTCGGGCTGAGCCCTGCAGAGCTTCAATGGGAAGGAGGAAAATTCCTCTGACGTGGGGAGCGAGCACCGACACCTCTTTGTAACCTCAGCCCGGAGCTGCTGGGTGTGGATGAGGGCTTCTGCCCCCACGGCCCCTCTGCTGCCCTGCAGCCGCCCCTCCCCGCGCCCAGGGCAGGATCAGGGGCAGCAGGTGACAATTTGAGCAAAAACGGATCCCGTTCCTGGTCCTTGAAGTCAGCTTGATTTTGTAATGTGCTAATTCCTGGGCCTGAAGAATAATTGGTTCCAGACATCGGGGCGTTTCTGCAGGACAGCAATGGCTCTTGGCAGCCCTTCCCACCTTCAGCAGGACCTGCAGTAGTGGAATCACGCGTGCCTCAACGTGAGGATGTCCCTGGCCACTGGAGGTGCCTTTGCATAGGGTCCTTGCACCTGCCCGTGCCCGCCTCTTTCCCACTGCTCTCCAGGATGAAGGTGTTGCTTCTATCTTTCCGAGGGTTAAGGAAGGTCAAAGACTTTTTCCAATGGTTCCCATCGGGCCGCGCCTCTCCCTCACTGCACCAACACTGCGGTATCTGCTGCATCTGACCCTGCTCTGAGCTCATCCCTTGGCTGTGATGTTCCCCCCCCAGGAACCCTGCTAAGGTCTAGTCACCCATCCGCTGTGCGTCCAGGTGGCTCCCAAGAACTCCTTGAGCCCCACGCATTGTGGATGTTGTCACACCACCATCCTGTCCCCCTTTTCCATCAGTGCTCATTCCCTTTGTGCTAAGCTTCCTGAGGATGAGACGCTCTGGGGACAAGCAGGGGACGAGCTGCTGCTGATGCCATGGGAATGGCAGCCCCGTGCCCCCCTGCGTGAGGGCTGGGGGGGGGCAGCCAGACCCACAGAGCTCCAACTCACAGCGCCCCGAGCCCTGGGGGAGCCTCCGAGGAGCCGGGAGCTTTTCTGGTGAAGACAGCACTCGGGCAGAGTCAGCTTACGTTTATTTTTTCCTCTAATAAAAAACTAATAAAGGAGAAAATGAAAAAATAATTTTCTGGAATTTGTCTGTGTCTGCCTGGTTTCCTTTGTCCGATCAGCAGGGGTGCGCTGTGCTCGTGTGAGACGCAGGTCACTGCAGTGTGGGTGCAGTTCCCCCCCTTCTCCCCTTCTCTTTGCCCTTCTCCCACCCTTTCCCCCTCTTCTCTGCTCCCTAGGTGTGGGGCAGGGGGGCTGGAGGCAACGGGCGCTGGGTGCTGCCCCATCCACACCTCAGCCCTGCCATTGCCTATCGCTCCAGCTGTGATTTCCCCGAGACACAATTTCCCTTTTAAGGCAAATAGATCCCAAACCACGTGGGGACAAAGCTCCCCCTGTGCCCCTTGTTGTTGTTTGGGGTTTGTGCCTCTCTGGCGTAAATCTCAGCAAAGGGCCCATCCTGCGTTATTTATGCTCACAGTGGGACCTTCGCGCTCTTTTATCCTGCCTTGTTAATATGAACCAGAGATGTTTTTGGCTGAAAAAAGCCCACTGTGCTCCCGCTCCTTCCCCCGCCCAGCCCCGCTCCTTGCAAGTTCAGATAAGGGGAAGATTTATAAGGGTGAGGAGGGAGGCGGCGAGCAGGGGGTTAAGAGCGAGTCGCTTTTGGGGGTTCTTTGAAGATAAATTTAACTTCTTCTTATCTGCGCTCCATGCACTCAAGAAAATGTTAACACCGGGGAAGGCGGCTGGGAAAGGTGGGGGCTGGTTTCCATCTTTGCCCCATTCCATTTCGGGTTGGTTACAACAGCATCCATCACTGCGCAGAGCGACGGGCAGGTAAACGGCAGCTGTGTGCTATTGCCCAGCGCTGGGCTGCAGGCAGGCAACTGTGGTGCTGGGAAGGGTGCAGGGCTGCGGGCAGGATGCTTTGCTCCACCTCTCCTCTGCTATAGGGGCGGCTGGGGGGCTCTGATCGAACTCACACACCCTCACCCGCTGACAGCACTGCTGGGCTAATGAGAGCTGGGCTCATTAGTGCCCCACGCTCTTGGCGCCAGCGGTCATTAGTGCTGCCAGGAGGGTGGGGGTCCTCAGCACCGGGAGGGGTGTCACTGAGCTGGAGGTTGGCAGTCACCCTGTGGTGCAAACAGAGCCCAAAGGCACGAGGCTGCCTCTGCCTGCAGGGTCTGCATCCCATCCCCGGTGCTCGTCCTGGTGCAAAGTGCCTCTGTGCCCCCACGGGATGGGCTGGGCGCATCCCCCCCACGGCCCCTGGGCTGCAGGACTGCATCCTGGGCTGCACAGCAGCACGGAGCCGTGCCGCTCTGTGTCACTGCAAAGGCCTCTTCCCCGGCCGACTGGGACGGTGTGGTGCTGACCCGTGTCTGTGGGGTCAGCAGGGATTAACCACCTCCTCACGCCTGCGAGGAACAGCTCACCCCACACGCAAGGAGCGTTCCCACACCACTGCACCCCCGCCCGGCCCCAGCAGCAGGGCTGCCCCCTATCTCTGCTCTCCATCACTAATTTATGTCCTCTGTAATTCACCGAGCAGGGAGGGCAGGTCCCTCTGCCTGACCATATATCTGCCGGGGTTATCTGGGAATTCCGCCCTGCTATCACAGCTCCGGCCCCTCGCCTCGCCCTGCTGCACCCCTGGCTCGCTGGGATGGAAAGGATGAGGGGCTGGGCGTAACCACAGGGTTGTCTTCTAGCAAGGGGTGATGGCTCCCAGCAAGGGATTCTGCATTGTCTCATTGTCTCCTCGGTGCCGGCGCTCTTTAGTGATGCACTGACCACTAGCAAATAGTTAAAAGCAGCCCCGAGTGTTTGAGATCTAAAGAGAAAGGACAAGTGGTGAAAAAGAGACCTGTGGCAGCAAGAGATGATGGCACGGCTTTGCTGAGACGACACCAGCACGTCCAGGAGTCAGATCGGTATCTTATCCATGGAGCAGTGATGTTTTCCATGTGCTGTGTGCTCTCCCCGTGTATGGAAAGTACATAGGAAACCATTTTCTCTCCTTGTTACTCCCCCTCAAAGGTAAATGCTGCTCAGGGCAGAAGCGATCCATCAGGCTGAGGACCGGTATTTATGTTTCAATCAAGTGGAAATGAGTAAGTACCTGGGCAGCAGGAGCGGTGCTTTGCATCTGGCTGCTGAAAGGTCCGGGACCCCGGGGGCTCTGCTGTCCTGATGGATGGGGCTGTGTGTTGGGATGCTGCCCTGGGTCAGCCACTCTCAGCCTGGGGAGGGGGTGGGTTTTGTGGGCACATCCTGCGGCTGGAGCCAGGCTCTGCCCTGGGTGGGTGCAAAGGCACAAATCCTTGGTTACGTTTAGGGTTCACCAATTCCTGGCTTATCATCTGTCCCGTTGCATGCAGCTCTATTCCCACGAAGAAATCCAATAAAGTACATTAGAGACACTGTGCTGTAACAGACTGATGTCTGATTGCCTCACTGGGTACCCAAACCTTTTAACATCAATCAGAAAAGTCGGGGATGGGCAAAGTGTAGCACAGCAACAAAAGACTGAAGTGCCTCCAGTGGAGCTTTTTGCAGCATCCAGCTTGGGATTTTTGAAGCACATATTGAGCCATGGGGCTGCTTGCTTATCAATACCCAGAAGTCTGCGACCATTGGTCATCGTTCCTTCATGTCTGTGCTGGGGTCTTTTCAGTTCCACACACACACAAGGAGCGTCCCAGTGGTGGGAACTCCCAAAGCATCCTTTGAGCCCTGGGAGCCACAGTGCTTTGTGAAAGGCAGAATCCTGGGGCAGGAGCTCACAGGGACCGAGCTTCTTCCATCAGGAAGTATGTACCAGGACGTGGGGGTGCAAACTGATCCATGCCTGCAGACATGGAGTCCTGTCCATGGAAAGCATGTGGGCGCCAGGGCTGGGGCTGGGTGGGGGCTGCGGTGCTTCTCGTGACTCTTCTCAACCAGTGCTGGAGCCATTTGGCATCCCAGGGCTTTTCAGTGGGGGACTGCAAAGTCTTCGAGGCATTACTGGGTGCTAAAGTTATAATGAGGGTTTTAATTAAGCTTGCGGTCCCTAAAAAAGTACCTCAGTGAAAGATCTGAGAAAGTAGTGCGGAGGAAATGTCTCCCATACAAAGAGCGAGGCTGTGTGAGACCAGTAATGGCTCTAGCAGAGGTTCTCTCCGTTGGATATAAAGTGAGAAAAGATGTCCTAAATTGCTAATCCAGAGAAACTGGGGGCAGTGGCAGAAATGTCCCCTCCCCGGTGTGAAGCGGATCTGCAGAGGGTTCCTGGGAAGATCAATCATGGGACAAACTCGCCCTAAGCACAGGGGGAGCCCAGGGGCCGGGGGGGATTGCTCAGCACTGAGAACGTGGGGCAAAGCAGAGCTCTTGTTTTCCCATCCTCACAGCGGGGGCTGGGGAAGACCCCTGTGCCCTGAACCGTGTCGGGAAGCGCTCGCACAGCTCCACTGGGGTGGGGGTGGTGGGGGGATGCACCATTTAGCACAGCCGCCCTTCCTGCCCCGCTGCTGACAGGTCTCACTGTGTGCATCCCCTGCACAAAGCTGGGATCCAGCCCCATTGCACTGCCGATGGGCTCTGCAGGCTCCCACCTGGACAGCGTGACCCGACACAGCTGCCCAGCACCAACCCAGCACGGAGCTGAGGTCCCAGCTACTGCCTGGCGATGGGAGAGCACCCACAGCCTGACCCTGACGGGTGAGGGGCGCCATGCAGTGCCAGCCACAGGCAGGTGGACAGACTGTCTCTGTCCTCCTAGTGGTGCAATCCATTTTTCTCAGCCTTTTCTTGCTTTTCTTTGGAAAAGCATCTTGTTTAGTTGGGCAGGATGGGATGTGTGTGTGCCATCTGTGTAAGGGCTGTGATGGTGGAAGGTCCCCGTGAGACACCTCCAGGAGACGCACAAACATCCACGGGTGCAGACAGCCCCTGCAGAGCAGTGCTGAGGGCTGTTCTTCTCCCACCACGGAGCAGCAGCAGAAGGTCTGATCAAAGCCAGGTCACTCCTGCTGCACATCTGAAGCCACCCACAGCTCCATCCCACCAGCAGCTGCAGGGTAATGGCTTTCAGGTGTCCCAGCAGAAGCACATCTTGGGAGGAGGTTCAAAGGGGCAGTGGGAGCTGCATGTGCAAAGTGAGCTGTGTGGGGGGACAGGGATGGGAAATGGGTCCATCCTCTGCAGGACACCCACACTCGTCCTCCCCATGTCATACTGGGGTGACGCTGGCGTTGGAGCAGCTGGGCCACCAGTCTGGACACAGGACCTTGAGTGAGGAAGGAGAATTTGAATGCAAACACCCAGGGATGATTTTTTCCCTTTTATGTTACACTTCAGTAATTTAATTTATTATCCACCTCTCCACCCCAATTTCTTTAGGAGATGTTGAAAACACGCAGTTCTCCCTTTTCCTTCCATGTGCTGGAGGCACTGGCCACCTCACCACCAGCTCCAACTCCTTTTCCTTGGGCTGGGCCATGGATGCCAGTGGAAACACGGGGTTGGGAGTCACAGCTGCATTAATTGGCAAATGTGGAGTGAGGGAAGGGATCACAGTGATCTCACTGCCCAGCCTCAAATTCTGCATCATACCGTCAGCTGCTGCAAAGCCAGGAAAGAGCTCATGGTAGCAGCAAGGGGGTACGGGGAGCAGCAAGCAGGGTTCTAAGCAGAGCTGGATGGGGGTGAAGGGCTGGGCCTGGCTTCCATCCACCCGCAGGAGACTTTGCCCACTGTGGCATCCCACTGTGATAGGGCTGATCCCGCAGCAAACACCTGCATGCCAAAAGGAAAACAAAGGTCTGGGGGCTCGGTGGGTCACCGGCTGCCTTATCAGCAGTGACTGTTTGCTCCAAGATTAGGGCAGAGCCTGCAGGCTGCAAAAACCCAAGGAAGGCTGCCTTGAGGAGGGTCAGGCGGGTGCTGCGGGTCGGGACTTCCCAGCACAGCACGGATGGGTGCAGCCCCGGCACCACGCTGAGGGCTGCTGGGTAAAGTCCAGGCAGGCTGCAGGTGTGATTTACGATTCATTATTCCTTCGTAAAGGAGCTGGTTAATGAGCAATGAGGGGTCGGGGGGGGGAATGGTGGGGAGAGGCCACTGGCGCACCCATTGGAGCCCACAGGGAAGGGACTTCAGCCCTTAGGGGTGGCAGGGTGAGGCCATGCCCAGCTGGTACAGGATGCAGCTGGGGGGGCTGGGGCTGGCAGGAACCTCTCCCAAGTCCAAACCTGGCTGAAACCAGCTGGGAGCCAGGGAAACCTGGGTGAAAGGGAACTGACTCTGCATAGAGGGCTGATCCTAAGCAGTCAGCGATGCCTGCTGGCACAGGGAGCACGTGGAGAGGGAGGATGGGGAAGGGGCTCCCGCACCCCAGGGTGCACAGGGTGTGTGCCTCTGCCTGCCCTGCTGGGCGCTGAGCAGTGTAAACATTAACAGAAGGAAAAATACAGGATGAAAATCCCACTGAAATTAAAGTGCTCCCCAAGGGGAGGGAGTGAGAGTGCAAAGTGAGCCTCTGTGCAACGGGAGGGCAGCATTCAGCTCACTCAGCACCATAGGGGACTGCCCTAGCACCCTGTCCCCAGTCCTCTGCAGGACCCTGGACTCATCCACCCTGAACCCTGCTGGAGCTCCGAGCACAGCACAGCCAGGGCTCTGCAGGCAGGGCCACCTGGAAATCACCACCTGGGGAGGGTCCGCAGCCCAGAGCTCTCTGCAGAGCGTGGTGCCTGGTCACGGCGAGGTGTTGCTCACAGGTCACCAACTGTGGGCAAAGAGCACTCCCGGGGGTCTTCCTGTTTGCTCTGGGAAGTGGCTCTGCAATAACAGCTTGTGTTGGGCTTGCACATCCCGTGCACATTCCTGCACCCCAGGACCCTGCTGACCAGTGCTGTGCCCCATGGGAGGATCGCTTTGAGGAGGGGCTGGTGGCTTTGGGCAGCAGGACTGTGCAGAGCCCGTGGGGGGATTTTGGAGCCTTATCTACCTCAAAGTGGGACTGCTGTGCAGCACTGAGATCTTGTCTCAGTCTCTGCAACCCTTCTGTGCAGAACTGTTGCAGCAGTTAGGCGTGCAGCCTGTGACCCAGTCAGCTGTGACCTGTGTCAGAGTGCTTCCAGCACCCTCGGGTGCTGCTGCTTTGGGCCAGCTCCACTCCTTGTGCTCTGCCTGCATAGCTGACTGCACTGGTTGCTGCTGCTGCCAGGGCCATCTGTTTGCACACAGGCTGAAAGCACGCTCCCCTCCTTCCTGGGGAGCTGTGGCTTCATTAAAGTGGCATTCAGCCGAAAGGTCAGCACAAAACCCTCCTGAGCTCAGCCTCTCTCAGCCCCCATTCGGAGTTCTGTAGCACAGCCCACCCCATCCTGCCCTTTAACACATACAGAGTACATTTGGTACTCAGAGTGGGCAGACAGCACACACAGCCTGACCTCTGTACTGCCAGGGCTGGGGGGATGTGTGAAGTGTGGCCTCAGAGCCCCCCAGCAACCAAACAAGCTGGGATGTGCACCTCCTGCCCTCCCCAGAGGTACAGTACCAGCCCTGCGGGGCTGATGTGTGTCCCAAAAGGCAGCACTGGAGGTGGGCATAGCAGAACCAAAGTGAGAAAAAAGCTGGGAGCTTTGCCCTAAGTTTAAATGGGGCAGTAGGCAGGTGTGGGGAGCCCAGGAGAGTCTGGTCAGGGCTGTGACACAAACTTTGTGCTCCCAGCCTGGCTTTTAGCAGAAGTCAGAGCTTTGCATAGGGGTCAAAAGCACTGAGCAGGGTGCTAGAAGTGGCTGCAAGCTCTCTCCCAGCCCCTATGCCCCTTTCTGCCTCCATCCCCCAGCAAGGACAGTGGGGAGGTATGGGTGCAGGTGGGAAGTGGACTTTGTGCTGCAGCAGCTCTGCTGTTCTGTGCATGCACTCTTGGCCCTTTTAGACCACAACCAGCGTGGACAGGACTAAGGAATGAGTCCAGGCCATGGTCCAGTGATGGGGACACTGGGCAGCATCCCTCCTGCTTGTGTTTGCAGCCAGTGGCCGGTCCTGGCAGAGCAGCCACCAGCACAGCTCCCATCTTGCAGCCCCAGCACGATGAAAATGCAGCCAAATCCGCCTCTCCAAATCCCTTCTGTTTTCTCTGCATTACATATTTAGGGAAATGAGAAGAAAGCAGTGGAAAGGGGACGGAGGGTCCAAATCTAATTTAAGTCAGTGCATTAGGGCAGGGATTTATTTAGCCTGATGACTGCTGGCTGCAAATGGGGCCCCTGGGAAAGCACTCGGCCCGGGACGTGGGGAAGAGCTGCTGCTCCTGAGGGCTGGGTACAATGAGCTATAATTAATATCTGCGAGGAATTAGAGAGGATTTGGAGAGAAAATGGCCTTCGTTTAACTTAAACAGCAATGTGAGCTGAGCTTCATTAGCAATCCTCTTTCCTAAATGGCTCTCTCTCACAGCAGCGGTGCTGGGTGGCCACCAGCAGCCATTCCTCATCAGCCCTGGTCTGGGCAGCACTGGGCTCTGCTCTGCATGGGGACCCCATCCTCACCCCCAGCTGGGAGAGGCTCCGAGCTCCTGAGGTGCTCTACGTCAGGCTTTAAGGCCCCTATGATTGGGGCAGAGGAAAACTTCCTCTCAGGGAAATGGATCTTAGGGGAATTAAGCACGAAGCAAAGACACAAATCCTGCGGCTTCTCTCTAAGCTGCTTGCGCACCAGCAGGTGCCCCAGGAGCCCAGCAGCTGGTTCTCCCTCCGCTCCTTGCCTCCCCTTCCTCACCACAGCCGGCTCTGCATCCTGCCCTGCACACTTTGGCACACGCACTCTCTTCCCTCTGCCAAAGTCAACGCGGCCCCAGCGCCTCGCTCAGCGCTGACCGCCCGCCACCCCCTAATCGACAGGTAGGAAATAAATAATGGCAGAAAGATAAACAGAGTAAATACGGCCTGGGCTGTTTCATTTCAGAAAATATTTGTAGAAGAAACATGCCCATCCTGCACGGTGTGAGTCAGCAGCCGGGCAGGGTGTTCCCAGGGGACGGCGCAGGGTCCTGTCTGCACCTGCAGGAAGCCCCCAAAAGACACAGGCTGTGCAGTTCCTGGCTGTTCTGCTTCCTCCGGCCCCTCTCCTCTTCCCTGCACTGTGCAGAGCCCACAGCAGCCCTGAGCTGGGGGGGAGGAGGGGGACAGGTGACCCCTGGGGGGATGCTCACACTGCAGGAGGGGATGCTCGGGTTGCTGAGGAGATTGTAGAAGTAGGAAACCAGCATCGGGCTCCTGGACTCTCGGTGAGGAGGTCTTGTGAGGAGACCTGAGTGCTCACAGCTGCCTTTGGTTGTCCCCCAAACCCCTGTGTCCTCCTGGGGAACTCCAGCCTGGCATCTACAACCAAGCGAGTGACCAGGAAAGGTTCAGCAGCGATCCGGGTGCTCGGACCCTTGCTTTATCTTGCCTTTGTCACAACTTTGCTTTTCCTTTCTCTCCTCTCATCTGGCCACATGTGCCCTGTGACGGCTCTGCTGCCGGCTGCGCCCCGTGCCTGCAGCCCATGTGTGTCCTGCTAATTGGAGGTGATGGATGAGGGAAGGAGAGGAAGCACAGCTCACATCCCAGGGTACGGCTCGGCGTGGCAGGGACGGATCAGCCTCCTCACACCAGGCAGCTCAGGAAGGGCCTCTGGGGACTGGAGGGGAGCAGCGAGCTGCCACCACCTGAATCCAATCTGCAGAATCCAATTCACACAGGTGGGATGCGGGCTGAGAGGTGCTCCTGCCCACAGCTCCATCCCATAGAGGCTCAGGATGTGTGGGGTGGTTGGCATCCCAAAAGCTGGGAGCGTGAGAGGACTCCTCCAGAGCAAGGAGTAAACTCTTAGACGTGCAGGTGGATGAGTCCTAGAAATCAGGGAGAAAAACATTAAAATCACCTGGAAAATATCTA
Source organism: Meleagris gallopavo (assembly GCF_905368555.1). NCBI lineage: Eukaryota > Metazoa > Chordata > Aves > Galliformes > Phasianidae > Meleagris > Meleagris gallopavo. The sequence goes on along the minus strand of NC_139412.1, from coordinate 1,025,928 downwards.
CAATGACCCTCATCTGAGGAATGTCTGGAAAGCAGTGGGGAAGTCTGGGAAAAGTCCTAGGCTGAGGATTTCCTGGGTGGAGAAACTTCTGAAAAGCATGTGGAGAATGTCATAGAAAGATTCTAGACTGAGGAATTTCTCGAGGGCACTTCTTGGCTTCTTGAAGCACACCAGGATGCCCCTTGGAAGGCTGCAGATAAGGAAATACCTGAAAAGTGCTTGGAAGCCTGGAAAATTCCTGGGAAGTTTCTAGATGGTTGAAGATCAGTGAAGCTCTGGGGCATTCCTTGGCATGTTCCTGATTGAGGAAGACCTGTGAATTTCTTGAGTATTCCTGGGAATGTTCTAGGCACAAGGAAGACCTATGAGAATCATAGAATCGTGGAACCGTTGAGGTTGGAAAAGACCTCTACAATCATCAACCACCGACCCATCCCCACCATGCGCACTAAAGGCTTCAGACCGAGGATTTCCTAGGAAGATCTGGAAAATTCCTAAACAAAAGTGGAGTTTTGCAAGAAAGGATGTCATGAAGGATATGGGAGGACACCCCAGTGCCCAAACTCACGGTCAGCCCTGGAATAAAGCCCATCCAGGTCCCTAGAAGGCTCCAGCCATCTCCCATGGAGTCACTTTGAGAGAAAAGCATTTCTTCTCATTGACTTTAAAGCTGTCATCTGAAGATCGCGTTGTCACTTTTTCCACTCGCACTTTTGCAGACCTCTATAATTTGCCGTTATTTGCCTCTTCATCCCCTTTCCCAGGCAGAGAGCTCCCAGTCCATTTTAACTCCATGCAGACACCATCCCAAACCTTTGATCAGTGTTTGCAGTGATTTTCTGCGCCGCTTTCTCTGCTTGTTTCATGGGTCAGTTGGAGCGAGCTGCTGGAGCTCCTCAGCTCCAGATGAAGGAATCATGACATTTTCTCTTTTGTTCTGTCTCAGGCTCTAAGAGTCCTTCACATCTCACTTGCCTTCTTTGACTCCCACTAATTGCTGAGAAGATGCCTTCAAAGCTCTCTGCAATGTCTCCAAGATCCCTTTAGAGAACAGTAATTGCCAACACAGAGCCCACTGCTCTGCACAGGCATGAGTGCGATGCTTTTCATGTCCATAACTTTGCAATTACGGACAGTGCCGTTGACCTGACATTTTACTGCCCTGTTATGCACCACCAGGGCATCGTCTGCAACCCTTCAGTGCGGGCACTGGGTCAGACTGCCTGAACACAGTGCCATATATGGGATCAGTGGCTCAGCGTGCCATCCCGCTGGCAAGGGGAAGGCACCTGGGACTGGACAAAAGCCCAAGATAGAAGGGTTTGAGTTGGAATGGACACTTAAATCTCACCTGGTCCTGCTCCTTGCAATGAGCAGGGCCACCCACAGCTCCATCAGGTGCTCACAGTCCCCTCCAGCCCGACCATGTATGTCTCCAGCAATGAAGCACCCACTACCTCTGTGGGCACTCTGTTCCAGTGCCTCACTGCCCTTACTGTGAAAAACTTTCTCCTTATAACCAATCTAAATCTCCCCTCTTTTAGTCTGAGTCCATTTCCCCCCGTCCTATCACACAGACCCTGCTAAAGATGCTCCCCTGTAGCCCTCATTACCCTTTGCCTTTGGCCAACACCCCACTGAGGTGAGGCAGCACGCGGGCCTCTTGGGTTTTGATTTTCCCCTCTTTTGGAACAAAGAGCGAGACAAAAACTGGCCTAACATAAACAGAGGGACGAGGGAGAGGGACGGGCAGCAGCAGAAGCAGAGCACAGTGGGGTCGGCCCCATTGCGGATGGGCAAGGAGTGTGGGATAGTGCGTGGGGCTCCCCTGGCATCCATAGGATGTTAGTTTTCAGACTTCATCAATAAGATTCTTCTCCTGTAGCTCCCAAAAATGTTTATGAAAGAGATACAGGAAGGGAGGAAGATCAAACCTGCTCTGGCGAGGCCTTTCTGGCTTTATCTGTGCTTTATGAGGTGACCGGACCTCGGCGGCTCCGTTTTAACTTGTTTTGAAGCCTGGCCGTGCTTTATGACTCTCGTTCTGAAATGTTTTGACAGAAGTGAGCCTCACCCGTCTGGGCTCACCCGCGGGAGCGCATCTTAGGGCCGGGGGAAGGCTGGGAACCGGGCTGGGAGTGGGGAATTGCAGTGGGGACGGAGCTGGAGCAGAGCTGGCCCAGGTGTGGTGCTGCAGGTGGGGCTGCTCAGCACGGAGCAAAAAAAAAAAAAAAAAAGGCTTTTTTTTTTTAAAATTACTTTTGCAGAAAAGACAAAAAGATATCATGGGAGCTGCTGGCTGCTTGTGGAGAAAAGGCAATGTTGTGTGGAAGTGGGATGAGGTTGGATGGGATGAAGTGAGATGGGATGGGGTGCCATGGAATTGGAGGAGATGGGGTGGGGGAGCAGGGTATCCTGAGGGATGGGAGGGAAAACAAAGTTCTTCACACTTCCCCATCATCTGTGGTGACACTGAGGATGAAGATGACTGTGCTGCAGTGTAAATGGAGGCATCCTGGCTCAACGCTGGGGGAACACAGCTGGGAACCAGGCTGCAGCCCAGATGTGTGCTGTCTGAAGGAGCGCATGAGAGGAGGGCAGGACCTGCCCCAGGTGCTGGCAGTGCCATGGGGCTGCTCCTGCCTGCCTTGCACTTCCTGCTCACTGCAGAGCCCCACGTGCTTCTCCGGATCAAGTACCTGTTCCCTGCTAATGAAGGATGTGCTGACCTTTAAAGCTCAGTGTCTCCATTTTGTTTAAGCACGCTTATGGGCTAAAACAGCCCTGCTTTGTTATTAGCTCTGCGGAGCGGCGTGTGCACTGGGTGATTAGAACATGAGCGCCAAATTGCCTCCAGCTGATTTATGCAGATTCCCTCCCCTCACCCTCAGCACTGCTGCCTCCATCCTGTGCCACCTCATCCCTCGGATGGCATCCTCCTTTCTCAGGGATGTCACACTGTGGCCATGGGCTTTGCTGTCACCATTTGGCATCGCCGGTGCCTGCCGGGCTCGGTGAGCAGCGCGGTGTTCAGTGCAATGTGAGGAGGACTGCAGGCTGCACGCTCACATCTCAGTGGGTATTTTCTTCATTAAAATGCTGTGGGAAGAGGTTACCTCTCCTGCCTCGGTTTTTATTACAACTGGGATGGAAGCAAAATCTCTTTGTTCAAGAGAATGCAAAGCAGGTTGGGCTACGCTCCCTACCCGCTGGGACGGCCATGCCTGCATCCACGTCCTGCAGCAGTGCAGGAGAACGTCTGCCTGCAGCTGCACTGTGCTGAGAGGGCTGGGGCACACGGCTGCGCAGCTGAAGAAGTGCTGAGCCCTCTCTGGGCAGGACAGGATGGACAAAGGGACCCCCGGGTGCTGCGCCCCAACTGCAGATTTGGCCCTTTTGGGATGCTCCCTAGGATGTGAGGTGTCCCTGTGTGCTGCCCAGGCCCTGGTTTGTGCCTGTCCCTCGCATCTCTGACTCAGCTCCATGTACATCACTCCAATCCGTTATCACGCACAGCTCTGCTTCCCCGCCGGTGGCTGCGGGGAGATTATTGCTGGTAATTATCTTCTGCCTCAGAGAGACGGCTGCTTTTGATCTGCTGCTTCATTTACAAAATAAATAAATAAGTTTCATATATTTTTTTATATATATAGGGTTTTCCTCCCTATGTTTTGTTTTAAACATCATTTATCAGGGAAGCAGCACCTTCTGGTTAAGGGGTGTGTGGGCCACCACAGCCCCCAGCCTTGTCGAGGAGTCTGCAAATCACAGGGCTGTTCAGAGCGATCCTCAGGGACTGCAGGTGTGGATGGGCAGCAGGAGCAGCAGCGGAGATGGGCACAGGGCAGAAATGTCCCTGCTGGGGCCGAGGAGGTGAGCGCAGCCCTAAGGATGGAGCCCTGGCACGGGGTGCCCCTGCCCTGCCGCCCGCATGCGGGGGCTTATCTCAGCTGGACATGCTTTAGAGAACAGCTGAAATTGATGCTGCTCACTGAACTCCTTAATTGCTTTTAGTTGTAGAGTTATTAAGGAACAAGATTTAAATAATGTCAGGGGAAAAAAAAAAACAACGCGCAGTATAAATGAGCTGCAGAGAGGTCTCCTCCGTGCCGTCACTCTGTGACAGCACAGCTGCACTGAGGGCTGGTGGCTGCGCTGCTCCCCTGGCGCTGCATTCCGGGGCTGTGGATTTTCTTCTTCTCCCCCAAATCCTCTTGGTGTTCAGGCAGGCACCCTGAAGGTGGACCAGGAATAGTCATGCAGGAGCTGCCCGTACTTGTGGGCCTGCGCCTCTGCTGCTTTCGCTTCCTGCAAGTAGCCCAAAAAATGAGTTTCCTGGCAGAAATGAGATGAGAAAAAGCACAAGATTTTCCTTGAATATTCCTCATTATTCACCCAAGAGCCGTTGGACTCGTAGGTACACGTTGGTGCTTGCACTGGAGATCTGATATGAAGAGCATCGCTTGCCCAATTATGGAGTGGAAATGATAGCAGGGGATGTGCAGCCAATTGGAGCGGGCGCCGCTGGTTCACACTGCGCAGTGCTGCTGCACAGCCCTCCGGCCGGGAGCTGCTTCCAGGCAGAGCCACCCCCAGCCCCCCTAGAGGTTTCTGTGTCTGCGTGTGGGTGTCTAAACTCCAGAGAAATCACAATGATGTGGGGGAAATCCAAGAGCAAAAAGCAGGCAAATCCTTCGGGAACCTTCCCTGGATCTCAGCTCAGTGCGCTCCGAGGTCGGAGGAGAAGGGCTGCATTATGGGCACGCTGATGGATGGAGGCAGATCGTAAGATCCGTACCAACAAAATGTGCTGAAAAGGGCATTAGGAAAAGCACTCATTATCTGCTCCTCCAGAGTGCTAATTGGGGTCACGGCGTGGTTTTTGGAGCGATGCTGCTCTGAGCCTGGCGTGAGCCGATTGCTCTTTGTGCAGCAGTGCTGTCTGGGTGCCGGGCGCGCTCTGTGACATGGCAGATCTCCAGTGGATCTTCAGATTCCCACAGAAAATGGGCTCTCCCAGCAGAGTCTTTTGGTACAAAAGGCATTTCCGAGGCTGAGGAGGCTTGCAGGAGCTGGATGTCAGTATTTCAAGCATCAAATGTTTAAGATGAGCAATGGGCTGCGCTGGAGCCTCTGTCTCTGCCCATCCATTTGGCCTGCTATGGCAGCCTCGGTTAAAGTTGGGAATGTGATTCTTTCAGTGGGAATGGCTCAGAAAGGAGGAAATGGGAAAGAAATGGGAAAAAAAGAAGTGAGCCAATGTCAGCACTTGGGAGGTCACAGACCTGGCAGCTGAGCAGGGCAGAGCGCAGTCGTCAAGGAGGCAATGGGGCATGTAGGGGTAGAAGGCATCATCCTCGGAGCCCCTTCCCCTGTGCTGAGCCACCCCTCACATGCCAGCAGCAAGCAGCTGATTGCAGGAACGCTGCAGTCTTTGAAGCTGAGGAAAAACAACAACAACAGCAACAGAGAGGAGCGAAAACAAAACCTTGGGAGCTCTGCTGCTTCCCGAGGTTATCCTCGTGCCTCCATCCCAGAGGAACCGTCCTGGCCTGGCACGGGGCAGCGCAGCGGACGCAGGGAGGGCAGTGCTGGGTAAGGGCAGTGCTGGGTGGGGGCAGTGCTGGGTGGGGGCAGTGCTGGGTGGGGGCCTCGATGGGCGCGTCGATGGGAAGCGCTCCCGGAGCCGGGCAGGAGCTGCTCCCCGGGACACAGCTCGTAACGGCTGGCTGGGGGCGAGACGGGCAGATCGCCTGATAAAGATGTAAAGAGAAACGGAGGGTAAATACAGTCACCTCCAGAACTTCCCACCAGGGTGTTAGCACTGAGGTTGTAAATACACTGAAATCAAAGACTCATAAAACATGCAAATTGCTCCGTGTGCGTTTGTCTGTCTCCTTCCCATGTCTTTGCCCCTCTCCCCCTTCCTCTGGATTTCTATCTTTCTATCTCTCTTCTTTCCGTGATCTCGTTCCCCTCCCGAGGAGCCTGTCGGGGCGAGGGAGGGAGTCTTTAAAGGCATTTTTGTGGTTCTGGGCAGCAAGTCAAAAAAATATGTGCTTTTTTTTCCCTGCCACCCTGCCCCCCTCTCCATTCCAGACTCAGGGACACGTCACCCCAAACCTACACAGCCATCAAAATAAACATTAATTAAGATATTTTCCGTGATATTCGGTGTCACAAATTACCAACCCCACAAAAGAAATGCTGCTGTGCAACTCCTCATGATGTCAGTTTATCCCTTTTGGCGATTGCTGAGATAAAACATCTTTTCTCTGGTTTCCACTTTCCGCCTCTCGCCCCATCCGTGAGCCAGCACTTCCCAGCATCCATGGAAAGCACTGATGGGCTGAAAAGGAGAAACCTGCGACGCACACACCATGCACCAGGATGCAGAGCATGGGTCCAAGCACTGTGTGTGTGTGTGTGTGCGTGTGCAACAGCACGTTTTGCCTAGATGGGAGGATTTTATGTCTGCGTGTGAAGCTGAAGCTCCCTCCTGACCTGCGGAGTAGGTGAGGATGGGCCTCGGGGTGCAGAGCAACTGAGGTGCAGAGATGAAGAGATGCAGGATGTGGGCTGTGGGGTGCAGGGTTACAGGGATGTAGAGAGTGGGGATGCAAGTTGCAGGGATACGGGGCTTCAGGGATGCAGAGTGCAGGTTACAAGGATGTAGGGAGAGGGAATGCGAGCTGCGGGGATGTAGAGTGCAGGTAACAGGATTACAGGGATACAGGCTGCAAGGATGCAGTTTGCAGAGTTGCACATTGTCAGGGCACGGGGTGCAGGTTGCAATGCTGCAGTTTGCAGGATTGAAGGGTGCAGGTTGCAGGGATGCAGGGCGATAGGGATGCAGGTTGCAAGGTACAGGATTGCAGGATTGCAGGGAGAGGGTTGTAGAGGTGCAGGGTTACAGGGATGCACGGTGCAGGGTTGCATGATGCAGGTGGCAGGGTGCAGCATGCCTAAGCTCACTGGCCCGGGGCGCAGGGCCTGGGCTGCTGGGGCAGGGCACAGCGTGGGCCGCCCGGCGCAGGACGGCTGCCAGCAGCCGGAGCAGCTCAGGGTGGGGAACAGGAAAGGGAGCCCCACTGCTGCGCCCCGCGGGGAGAGCAGCGGCTCTGCAGGAGGGCTCTGAGTACACATAGACTCTCTGGAGCCTCCCATGTAAATCCTGGCAGGGCACAGCCAGCTCTGAGCTCATTCACGTGAGATCACCGAGTTGGTCGGGGCACGCGCGGGTGGGTGCGCACTGCAGGACCCTGCCCTGCCCCAACCCAGGCTGGAACGGAGAGAAAAACTCAGCCCTCCCATCATGGTGGGGTGGTTTTGTGGCACATCACTGTGCTGACATCTCCCAGTGGGTCAGCAGAACCCACCACAGTGCAAACACAGAGTCCGGGAGCAGCAGCTGGGTGGGGTCCATGTGCCCATGAGGACATGAGATGCTGCACAACCCGGGAGCAGCGCGAGTTCCTCTGCCTGCAGCGTGCACCTGGCTGCAAAGCACAGCCACGAGGCCCCTAGCATTTTTCCCCACGCGCAGGATACAGCCCAGGTTGCCTTCTGTTCTCCTGCCACCCTCAATCATCTTTCTTTTAGTGTTAAAACCTTGTGGGATATTTGCATGCCGTTGTGACTTCCCTTCGCCATTCCCCGTCCAAAGAAAACAGATCCATGTGTTTTAAAATCTCAGCTTACATACCATTCCTCCGGCTCCTGCTCCTTTTTGGGGCTTTTCCTTCTTTTGGTGGACCGGTGACCTGAAAATGCACTCTTGGTTTTCCCTATGAGAGGTGGATGTGAGGAGCTCACACAGCGGCCGCACACTGAGCCCCTCTCTGTGCATCCCATGGCCACAGAGCTCTGCTGCCAGCTCCCCCGGGACCATCCCCTGCCCCCTCCTCCCCAGGCAGGCCCTTCAGGGTCCATTATCATCTGGGCCTCAGCACCTTTTCCCCACTGCCCCTGGCTCTGTGTGTTAGGGACCTGCCAGACAGACACAAGGAAGGCTGGAGCCCACGAGCTCTGTTCCTCTGCCAGCTTTCCCCCCATTTAGAGCACAACTGAAAAAATTACTTTGCTCCCAGTGTGTGGAAATGGAATTTGTTCCCCCCACCCTTCGCAGGATGCTGTCAATGTCCCCTCAACAGCTGCTGTCCTGCACCCAAATGCCTCTCAGAAGAGAGAGGAAAGCTCTGAGTTCAGTGTCTCTCAACCACTTCAGAGGCATCACTAATTTAAACCAATACTCTTTCCTCCCCAGGGGTCCCAATGAAAGAGAGCTGCTCCACTGAAACGCTTAAGCATTAAACCTGTGTTTGAGTTCCATTAACGTCCCCGATGGGAGCAGGAATGGCCGGAGCTGGGGCACTGCTGAGCGCTTCCCCGAATTGGGTTCCCCAACTTCTCTACACCTGAGGCTGCACACGGAGCTGCAGCTCTGAGGTCATCCTTCCCCCGGCCCGCAGCCTGACCTTCTTCTCTCACTTCTTGTGTTTTCTTTTTCTTGCAGAGATTCCTTCCTTCCTTCCTTCCTTCCTTCTTTCCTTCCTTCCTTCCTTCCTTCCTTCCTTCCTTCCTTCCTTCCTTCTTTCCTTCCTTCCTTCCTTCCTTCCTTCCTTCTTTCCTTCCTTCCTTCCTTCCTTCTTTCCTTCCTTCCTTCCTTCCTTCCTTCCTTCCTTCTTTCCTTCCTTCCTTCCTTCCTTCGTTCCTTCCTTCCTTCCTTCCTTCCTTCCTTCCTTCCTTTCTTCCTTCCTTCCGTGGCCAGTTCTGCAGTGATAACATCACACTCCTTGCCCTTGTGGTGGATTTTTGTTTGTTTGATTGTGGGTTTTTTTTTTTCATTTTTTTTTCCAGGCAATGCTAGCTTACAACACCTTAATTATCGCATCTCTCAAAACTGGTTGAGGATTTTAATACTTCCTTCCCTGGACCATAATGCAGCAGATTTCCCAACTCCATAAAATGTGTAAAATGTGCCTTCTGGAGCCCAACCATTCTGTGCTGCTGATTTCCACGCTTGCTCCTTATTCCAGCAGCCCGATGCCCACAGCCCCAGCTTGCCCCCAGAACCCAGCGGGTGGGGATTGCCTTTTCCCATGGCTGGAGGACCTGGGAGCACACAAAGGGCCAGGCTGGTTCCCCGCAGCCCCACACCTGCTGCCTGCACAGGTGGGACGTGGCAGTGAGAAGGCTGCCAGCAGCCACAGCACATTTTCGGTGGGAATGCAGGCTTTTAATTTAAATCACATCACCCAGCTAGCGACTACGTTGCGTCATTTTAATCAGCCGGCACATCTGCAGAAGGTGCAAGTTTCCAGGAGTCTGAGCACCAGAATGATGGTATAAATCACAGCAAGGGAAAATCCTTGACATCACCTTCATTTCTGAATCCGATCCTGTGGTCCTACAGGGTAACGTAGGCTTTCTGGCACCCTCTCAGCCTGGCTGCTTGCTGTTCAAGAGCCACACGGCTCGTCGGAGAGCTCCGTGCATCCGGCATGCCGCTATTCCAAAAATCCATCTGTTTCCTTATGGAGGGCTCCTGGCTCAGCCACGAGTTCTGATTCCCCCTCCCCGCCGTGCAGCCCCACTGCTTTCCCCTCTGCTCAGCCCAGGGCCGCACGAGTTCAGCTGTGTGAGCCCTCACGTGTTTCAGCACAGAAAATAGTTCGGGGAACGTCCCCAGGTCCCGCCGTGCCCACGCCTGTGGGACAAGCGGAGTTCATTCCCTCCTGGCTCTTATTTAGGTAAGTTTTAAATAACTCCAACCCGCTTCCCTGGGGGAGCCATCCTGCAGATTTCAGCACTAAGCACTTTCTCCAGGTGCTCAGCCTAAATTCTCTTTTGCTCCATTTCATCCCATTATTCTCTCGCTATAAACTGTCCCAGGTAATTTCGATATGAAGCGGCTGTGGAGTACATCTGGCGATGCAGACCTTCATCACTCGATGAGGGTGTGATTGTAGGTGCTAAGGAACGGGCAGCGGGCACTGAGAGGGGCAGAGAGTGGCTGCAGGGCTGGGCTGGGGACCCTCAGCTGCAACTGGAGCATCCTGCAGTGCTGAGGGCCCTGCAGCTCATGACAGCAGTGACACTGGATGCTCCAGGCAGCTGTCCCTGGGGAGACACCAAAAGCAGCAAGAGCACCAGAGCTGCGGGCCAAGCCCCCATCGTGCCTTTGTACCCCCACAGCCTGCTCTGCTCGCAGTGCGTGTCTGTGCCACAGAGGAATGCCTCACAGCTGGGATGCACGTGCGTTTGTGTTTGCCCCCACGCCTCTGTGCACATCTCTGCCCAGGGCGTGGGATCTCAGAGGTGCTGCTTCCCCCGGTGCCTGGCTGAGTGCTGTGTGCAGGCAGCAGGCTGGGGGCAGCACCCTGGGCCCATGGAAAGGGGGAGAACTTTGGCCATCGAGGGATCAGGTGTGTTTGTGTGCAGCACAGTCCCACCGTGCACACTGCACACACGTCGTGCTCCCCGTGCAAACAGCCCACTCACACTCTGCTCGCAGTGTTTATGCACACTCTCTGTGCACGCACTGCTTGTGCACACACGCTCTGTGCCCGCTCTGTCCCTTTTGCCCTTCCTGGATGTGCCCCTGAAGATGGGTGAGGCACACAGGCAAAGCCTCGTGATGAAACCTTGGCTCAGTTCCTTGCTCTCCAGACCCACACTTTGCCTCAGGGCGCTCTGTGTCTGTGGGGAGATGTGGATGGGGTGAGGCTCTGCTGGTGGCTGGAGGGAGGATATCCCCGCTAACCCAGTGTGTCTGCTGGGGAAGGAGACAGGCAGAAAGTGGGGAGAACATTCAATTCCCATTGCTTCTGGGGGTGACAAGCAGGGATGGGCCAGGTGTCAGCTTGCTGGCAGTGTCTCCCCAGCTTCCTGCTGCTTGTCTAGGTGAGAGGAGGGCTCACAGAGCCCGGGCTTTTGGGGAAGAATGGGGCGTCCTTTCCCCACTGCACCTCCCCGGCCAGCACTCAGCCCAGCACCTAATTGCAATCTTTCCTCTGCTGCCCCAAAACAGCAAACCTTTCCTCTTGTCCCTGCCTGCACACAGCTCTTGGGTTTCACCGGTGTCACTGGATGCCAGAGATCACCAGCTGAGGCCGGTAGCCATTCCTCAATCAGTTTTTTGTTCTTCTCTTCTTAATTCTGAGGTATCACCTCAGTTGGTGTCACAGATTTCCTTGATTGCCTCGGTTAGAAAAGCAGGGTTTGTGTCCATGGTGATGGTGGCATTGGAAGGTGTGTCCCATCCTCACAGCCCTCCATACCAGCTGGGCTGCAGCCGAGGGAACTTCTCCCTGAGCCGGGCTGCCTTTCCCACGCCAGAACCGTTCGATTTTGTGTCCATCCGTCCGCTGGGAAATTCCAGTACGGGAAGAAACAATAAAAACACCGAGTTGGACTGGATATTGACACAGCCCACAAGCACACAGCTATACTGGTGTGTCAGGTATGTACATACCATTTCAGCCCACGATAAAGAGGCACCAGGTGACCTTTGGATGCTCGCTGTTGACATTGCCTATCTTAAACTCGTAATGAGTGCCCACAACAGCCGGCTCGCGCTGCTCGCATGGCCGCGTTTCCCTTCATCCTAAAGATGCACCAGCGTTGATTAGCACCCAACCGGTCACCAACGGTTTGGTTTGGGGTGTGAGAGACCTCGACAACGCCATCCCAACGTGCCGGGTTGATTGCAGACAGACCCTGGGCCTCATTTTCCTTGGAAAAAAACCAGCTGAAACGCGGAAGGCAAAAGGCCTTTGTGTGCACCAGCACCAGCAGGGTTGGGCACGGCGGTGTGGAGGTGGCACGGCGCTGTGCTGAGCTGCACGCGAGGCTGATGAGCAGCGGGTTCCAGCGCCCAGCGCGGGGCTCGGGAGGCACCCGAAGCTGTTTTGCTTCGTTTCCCCTCTGCCCATCGCGGTTCTTTTGGCACCGGGAAGGCGTGAAAGCACCGTTCTCCCGCTTCAGAATTCCTCGGCTCCCCATCTCCCACCTGAGCCGTTGTGCTGTGAGCAGGCGTCGCCATGGCAACTAATCGTGATGTCATTTGCGGAGATTATTGGACAGGAACACCTTGGGGCTGCCACCGGCCGGGGGTGGGGGGGCTCCTCCTGGCCGCAGCTCCGGGCACCGGGACGGCACCGGGCTGTGCCCGACGTGTCCCCCGGAGCGCCTGGGGGCACTGGGGCTGGCCGACCGACCCGGGGCTGCGCTCGCTCCGTGCCACGTACGCGTTTCTCTGATGGGAAGCAGCGACGGGAGATGCAGGAGGGAAGTCACTGACGCTTTAATGCAGTTTTCAATTCCCCAGCCAGCTCGCTTAGAATAATTACCTTTGTTGCAATATAACTCATTACGGTAGGCTCGAAATCCTCCCACCTAAAATGAAAACGATTATTTTTTTTTTCCTCCTTCCTCGATTTTTTTTTTTTTTTTCTGTCTCTTTTGAATTAAGGTGTCGTTGGAGAAGCAATTGATAGACTCATTCATTTAGTTTAAATCAAACCGACAATTGTCTCCAGGACTCCAACTGGTTGTGAGAGGCGCGGTGTAACCTGATTTAAGGAGCCGGGAATGGCCTGGCCGAGGGAAAGCATCTGCACAGCTTCAATTTAACAACACATTTAATTCCCGATTTTAATTTCTTTTTAAACGCAGAAACCCAATAAACGTCGATTTCAATTGGATGGCAGGGGTGTGCCGTGCGAGGCGCCGGAGAAGAGGAACGTGCAGAATGAAAGAGCGAGGGCGCTGAGGGCATTTAAGGCTGTCTCAAAACGAGGGGATTTTGGATTTCCTTCATGGAAAACGATCTGACTTGGGAGTTGTTTTTTTTTTAAAGTCGTAGTAGAACGCAAGCTGCCCCTGATGGAGGCACCCAGCCGACTCCAAGTGCTTGGCTGATACTTTGAATGAAAATTCATTTCAGATTTTTCATTGTTGAACGCAGTGACCTCACTCCTCATGACGCAGCTAACATCCCCAAACCTCAGAAAGTTTAGAGAGGAAAAAAAAAGAAAAGAGCAATCAGCCGGGGATGCTCCGGCTTGCAAATCTCCCCTCTCCGTCCCCACAAAAGGGGACAAATCCCCTTTAGCGTGGCCCATTTACCCGCACTTAAGGAGCAATAGGGCTCAGCCGGAGCCCTTTCACATTCCCAGCAGAACGACGCCCCGCGCCCCCCCGCCCCCCCGGCGGCGCTCAGCGCCGTGCCCGTCCCGAGGGGCGTGGGAAGCGCGCGGCAAATCTCGGCGCGGCACTCGGCCAATCAGCGGGCGCCGCGGTACCGCCAGGGGGCGCCATTGGATCGCGGCTGGGCCGGAGGGCGGGGCCGGGGGGGCGGGCCGGGGCCGGGCCGTCTGGGCGCCGCCGGCGGCTCTTAAAGGGCGCGCACCGCCCCGACGGCCCGGCCCCGGCCCCGCCCGCTCGTGCGGTGGGGGGGGAGCCGCGAGGCGGTGCGTGCCCTTTAAGAACAGACAGTGGGGGCGGAGAGAGGCGTGCCCGAGGCTCGAAGGCCCCGTCGGGGCGAACGACGATTGGCCGTTCGGCTTTGAGTCGTCCGTGCGGTTGCCTGCGAAGGGGAGTAGAGGGGGCGGCACGGCGGGCGGCGGCGCTGTGCGAGCCGGGACGGCGGAGGGGACGAGCCGGAGTCGCCGTCGAGGCGAGAGGAGGAGCGGGAGGAAGAGAAGGAGGAGGGCGGCGGCGGCGGCGGGGCGCTGCCCGCGGGCTGCGCGGCGCCGATGCGGGGCTGAGGAGCGGAGAGCCCCGCGGCATGGGCGCCTGACGCCCGGTGCCGTCCCGCCGCCGAGGGACGATGGCGCGGCCCCGCGGCGGGCGGTGGCTGCTGGGGGTGCTGCTCGCCCTGTGCCGCCTGGCCGCGCCGCTCGCCAAGAGCCTGGAGCCCGTCTCTTGGAGCGCCGGCAACCCCAAGTACGTGCGGCAAAACGGGAGCGCGGGGGGTGCGGGGGGGCCCGCCTCGCCCTCCCCCGGTGGCAGGATAAAAAAAAAAAAATATATATATATATATATATATATGCGTATCTATATATATGTATATGTATATATATATATATATATATAAAAACCCAGAGTGAGGAAAAAAAAATATCTATTTAAAATAACCTGGTGGTCTCGGAAGCGGAGCGGTCGGTGGTGCCGCGAAGAGCGCCCGCCCCGTGCAGAGCTGCCGCCGGACGCCGGAGCCGCCCGGAGCTCGAGGCTGCATTCTACGGACGGACGGAACCCCCCCTTGGAATATTGACCCCTGCAGCGCTGCACCGGCGGCGTTCTGCTCGCTTCGCTGCCGCCCGGGCGGGTGGTGCCTCTTTTTCTTTGCTTTTTTTTCTTTTTTTTTTCTTTTTTTTTTTTTCTGGCCCGGAATGTTGGGAGCGCGTCGCGTCCCGCCTGGAGGCACCGGGAGCGCCCTGCAGCGCTCGGGCTGCCGGGGGGGTGGGGGAGTGGGGGGAGGTGGGCTCCACTCCGGGCTTGGATTCGGTGTGGCGAGCACAGTATTAAGCTGGCTTTTCGGCTTTTTTTTTCTTTTTTTCTTTTTTTTTTTTTTTTTCCTTTTATAAATAGGCTGTTGAGGAATCTGGGGAGGAGGAGCGGGCTGAGCCCCCCTGGAGCGGTGTGCAGGAATCTGGGGGGTTTGGTGTGGGGGGGCACCGGGCTGCCCAGCACTGAGCCGGGGCCGGTGTTTGGGGGGGAGCGGCTCCGGCCTTCCAAAGCCTCAAAAACGGCGCTTTTTTGCCCCAAAGCAGGTGTGCGGGTGCGGGGCTCGGGCGGTGCCGTGCCCCCCCTGTGTTCCCCCGGGCGCTGCCGGGGGTGCGGGGAGGGGGGGGGGGCGAAATCGGTCCGCCCTATAATGTGGGCACCGCGGGGAAACCGAGTCCCAACCCCCCCCCGGCTGCGCCCATGGTTTCGGGACGCGAACAATGCGCGTGGCTTTCCTTTCGCTCCCGCAGTGGAGAGGAGCGAAGGAGCCTGAAAAGATCTTTGAGCGCTCGACGCGGTCACTAATGAGCCGTCGATGTTTTGGGACTGATTGTATCGGGATGTTTTTGGTAGCCCTCTCGCTGGGCTTTATCTTGTAAATCGCGGACTGTTTGTTTATCTTACCCCTTCTCCGCTTTGAGAGAAGAAATAATCAGGTTTTTATCTCGGTTCCCCCACCTCCCCGCCTTCCATATTTCTCAAAAGAAAAAATCCGTCGCGGAGGTTTGGAGGGATCTGAGCCCACGTGGAGCCCTTCCCAGTCGGACATTCGCTTCAACCCGAACGTTTGTGGTGTGTCCCGAAGGGGTTGCGGGGAGCGCCGTGCAGACAAAGTCTTGCATTCTAATTCAGCGTGTTGGAAAAGCTGGGAGAGGTCTCTGGAGGCCGTAGGAACTCCAATAAGTTAATTCTCTTATTTGTGTTGTTTTTTCCTCCCCCTCCTTTTGAAGATCCCTCTGTTAGCTCGGAGCAAAAAGGGGAACTTTTCCCCTTAGGAACTGATCTTTGGTGTTTCTAAGTCTGCCCAGTCAGCATGGAGGGGTGGGAGGGTGAGGAAAAAGCAAATTGGTTCCAGAAACCGCCACCACCTGATATGAAAAAGGGGCTCCGTTGGAGTTGGGGGGGTTTGCCGGGCGGGGCGGTGCGGGTGGGCCGGGGGTTCAGTGCTCCGTGCGGGGCTTTTGGCGATGCCCGGGCCGTGCCGAGCCGTGCGGCGGAGCTCGGGGCCGCGCAGCTGGGCGGCCGGGACGGAGCGAACCTGGAGGGAGCGGCGCGGGCCGGGCGTTTGCGGGGCTGAGCGCCGGGCGGTGCCGCACGTGCGAAGGGCCGTTGTGCCGCCCGCTGCCGTCTGTGGGTTTGCGTCCATCGCTGTGCGCGTCCCCAGCCCTGCGGGTGGGGATCCATCCCGCTGTTCTTGGGGCCGGGTGGGTCCCTTCCCTGTGTGTGTGGGTTTGGGGGCCCGGCTCGCTGCTGTCACAGCCGTGCCGTGGGGTGATGCTGCAGGAGGAGGTGCTGGAAAGGCAGCGCCGAGCCCGGAGTGGTGTGGGCTCACACGGTGTCGCTTCCCACCCCCACCACCCCTCCAGCTTCTCTTTTGCTTCTTTTCTTTTTCTTCTTCTTCCCTTTTTTTTTATGCCTTTGTGCTCCACCTCAGCTGATATGCAGTTGGGCAGAGCCCCTTCGCAGCCGCTCCTGCCAGCCCAGTGAACGGGCATGTTTCAGAGAAAGACCAGAGAAGCCTCGCACAGTGAAAAGCCCCAAACTGCCCTAATCCTGCACTCCTTGGGACCGCTGCCATCCCTGGGGTCACCGAATCACGTGGGTGCTGGGCTCCCATTTCCGATCCCAGGGCTCCTTTGGCTCTGAATGCAGCACAATGAGCTCTCGTGTTTATTTCTAGAGTAAGGAAAGCAGAAACCTTAAAGAAATAGCATAATGAAGTGGAACTTGCCAGCAAATAGGAGCAAAGCGTGCCGTGCGTCGGACACTTGGCCTTGGTTTGGTGCTGTGACTGATGGAAATATTCTCCTGCCCTCTGTTACCCCCGGGCAGCCCACGGTGTGCATGGGCACGGTGCGTGGACGGTTCTCATCTGACATTGTCATCAGAGGGGCACTGATGAGACGGCTGATACCAGGATGATTTCCTCACCTTCCTACAAGGGTTGGGACCAGCTTAGTCCTCAGCTGGGAAAGCTCCCGGTGCGAGCTCTGAGCTCCAGACTTGTTGCTGTAATTGCACCGTGAATAATTCCTTGTCCTTAAAGGAAGGAAAAACGCAGGCGAGCAGTGGCTGCGCTGGGCGAAGGGCTGCCATTTGGCCACGCTGTGCCTGGGGCAAGTTTGGGCTCCACGTGGTGCCTCTCGTGGATGTGAGCAGAGCCCCTTTAAGGGGTCTTGGCGAACCGATCTGGTTTTAATTTTCTCCCATCGTGTCTGACGGGGGCTCTCTGCAAACCGTTCCCTGTGTTTATGGGAGGGGGAGCTGGAGTGTGGTTCCAGGGATGGAATCGGCCCTTTCGCTACTTAGCAGTCGGTGCTTGGGGTTTGCTGCTATTGCTAAACAGCCCGGAATGGCACGAGGAATTCTGGCGAAATCTGCTCTGCGATCCCTCGGCTGTAATTCAGGAGAAATATTGACCCTGGTGGGCTCCTGCGCCAAGCGTTAAAAGGAAGCGTTCCTAATAAAATATGGGTTGGAAAATTCATTTCGGCCTGGAATTCGGCTCTCCAGAAAGCATTTTAATAAGGAGGTGGGGGAAATGGGACACATCATCCGCACAGCTTTTAGGATCTCTCGTTCCCGCGCAGCTTTTCTCTCTCTCCTTTCTATAAATCCTCCCCGATTCGCTCTCGTTGTGGCCCTGCAGGGCCGTGAGCAACTTGCTAAGAACAAAACTGAGAGAAAGAAGTGGGGCGGAGAGGGAAGGACAGACAGACCGACCAGATGCAGCCCGATGTCTGATCCTTGGTGGTATTTTTGTTCTGGCTGTAAAGACTTGATGGTGTCCTGTGGAGTTCTGTCAGCATGGTGCTGGGGGCCCGGCGTCGTGGCTTTGTTTCTGTGCTGCTTGCTGAGGGTGCTCGAGGGATGCCGTGACGTCGGGTCTTCATCCACGTAGCCACATCCTGAGCTCATGGCCGTGTCTGGGGGCTTTGCCTGACCTCCTGAGGCTGCTTTGGGTGAGGTGAGACCCAGCAGTCCGAGCCCAGCCCTAAGTTTCCCCGCAGAGCCTCACCCGGGTTGGGGTGTTGGGATGGCTGAGTGCTTTGGGAGCAGCTCTGCTCCCTTCCTGCACTGTGCTGGGGGGACCTGGGGCTCTGTGCGTCTCTCCTGGGAATGACTTCATTAACTTCCATAAAAAAAAAAACAACAGCCAGTGAGCGCCGAGCTGCGGCTCTTGCAGTAGCTGAGTAAATACCACTGGATTCTATAAAATGGATTTAACTGCTTCCTTTAAAAGAGGGGGAAAGAGGGGAAGAAAAAAAAAAACCGACACAAAAAGCGCTGTGATGGGGTGGCTGATTGGTTGTAAAAGTGCTGGAGCTTTCTCCAGAGCAAAGCTGCCGAGTTCCTTGGGGCGGTGTTGGGACAGCACTGTTGGTAGGGGTGGTTTGTGGGGCTTCTGCTGGCGGTGGGCTCTCCTGTGTGTGAGCACCCACAGGTGTGTGTGTGCGTAGCAGTGCACAGCGCATCGTGGCAGGGCTCCTCCCAGGGCACGCAGGTTGTGCTGGAGCTGCACAGCCCTCTGCGTGGCACACAGGGAGGTGTCCCTGCGCTGCCATTCCCTTCCCCACGCAGGTTCCTGCCACGCACCGTGCCTGTCCCCGCCGCTCGGCAGCCAAAGAACGCTGAGCCCGGTGGGAAAACATCTTGTAGCGATCAGTAGCACATGCTACTTGGAGTCTGGCAGCCGAAACAGGGTGGGGAGAAACAAAGCTGAAATCCATTCTGTGTCTAATTAATGATGGCTTGTATCGGGAGCGCAGGAGGACCGCGGGCCCGGCGCTATCGCGGCGTCACATCTGGGCAGGAATGCGGTGCTGGCGTGGGGCTTTGTTGCGCTCTCGGCTGCGGAGAGCAGGGTCCGTGCTGCTGCCTTCTGCTGAGTTTTCTTTTCCATTTCCCTTCCCGTTCCCCGCTTTGCTGGAGGAGGGAACGCTCCTTTCCAGCATCCCAGAAAGCGTTCTGTTCTGCCAAACCCGGGCAGCGCCCAGGCATCCCTCGGGGAGGCTCTTCCTGCCTTGTGTGCGCTGCCTACAGGTTGGCACCAGAGCCAGGACAGTGGTACTGGGCTCAGGGCAGTGCAGTGCCAGCACTGCAGGTGCCCGGTTCCACCACCCCACTGAGGCTGGGCCTTACTGTGCAGGATAAGTCCGTGCTGGGCCGCCTCTGTGTGTGGTGCAGGTCAGGGGCACTGCAGGCACTGCGGCCGCCCCCAAGGAGCACTTTGGGGTTGTTTCCCCTTGTTTGAGCCTGCAGCAGCTGCTGTGTGAGCTCTCCCCACCGGTGCCCCAAGTGGAATCTGGCATTGGTCGGTGCTGCCGTGGCAGAGCTGCTCCGGCCGTGCCATCTCGGTGCTTGTTTCCCAAATTTAAGTGGGTCCTCCTTGTTTTGCTTGGATCTGAGATCCAGCCTTAATGATCTCGTCGCCATTGTGACCTTCGGGTGTAAGCAGCGGCCCTGAGGAGGGGGTCAGAGGTTGGATGTGCACCTCTGTGCTGGTGCTGGGAAATGGGCAGGGTGCTGTGTGATGTGCTGTCCAGGGCAATACTGCCTGGGGGATGCTGTGCCAGCTCTATGCGTCCCATCTCCGGCTCTCAGCGTGCACCAGCATTGGGTGGCTGCTGCAAGAAGCCCACAGTGCTCTTTTGCTGCTTGTTGGCTATAAATATGCTTACCCCGCTCACATCAATCATGGAATATTTGTGTGCATTCCCTCTCGTTAAGGCTGAGCAATGGTTGCACTCTCCTCAGCCGAGGGCTCGGTGCTTTCCTCCTGCTGCTGCCACGCTGGTTTTGGACGGACGGACAGACGGAGCGGTGCGTGTTGGAGCGTGGGGCCGGCACTCCTTTGTCTGTCCTCGTGTAGTAATGCGGCCCAACGCGAGGGGGAGGCCTGAGGGCCCCCCCAGATCCGGGCCCCTTCCCCACCTGGCTCCGAGGGGCAATGCAGAGGGTTATAGGCTGGGAAGGGGCGGTGTTTGCGGACCCCTGCGCTGTGCGGGGCTGGACCAGGTGCCAGGGGGCTGTGTGTGTGTGTGTGGGGGGGGGGGGGGGTTGCGGGGCACAGGCAGCATATGGAAAGGATCTGGGTGTAATATCCCAGGCTGCAGAACAGCTTTGCTGAAGAGGCCACTTCAGCAGGGGACGCGGCGCGGTTAGTCCTCCGGCTGACACATCCCAGGCCTTCCTCCGACTTGAAAGAGCTCGAGCTCGCCTTTGAATCGGAGGATTTATGGCCCTTTTAGGCCTCTCCAATAAAAGCAGCTCTCCCTCCTCAGACAGAGCCCACCGTCTCCCTCCTCCGGGCTCATTATCCTGGGGATTTGTGCTGTTCGCTCCCGCTGCGCTCCTCAGATGTGCGGCCGAGGGCGCGGGAGCACAGAAGTAGAGTGGGGGGAGTGCAGGTCCTGCCCCCCTTCTGGGATGCAGAACATCCTCGGACCCCGGGTTTGGGGCTGTGGGATGCGGGAGAGCATCGTCCCACGGCACGTGGTCCTCGAGCATCCTTAGCCCCACAGATCATGTCTGTTTTATACAGGCACGTCAAGCCTCAAACTGTTTAAAGAGAGGCTTAGGAAAGAGTCCAGAGAAACGACATAATAATTATTGTATTACAAATTGTTTCCTTTAATGGGCCCTGTCGGATCGCTCAGTCTGTGAAATGCATTGCGTGCCCTCCCCCGGCCCCCAGCACCCCGCGCTCCGCAGCCTTTTTCCACTCGCGCTGCGTTGCTTACAAACGGAGCCCCTATGGAAAATTCCTGCAGTTCTGGAGTGTGTGGGGCAGGGCTGGGGGCTGCCCTGCAGGGTGGGAGGAGCGGGGGTGAGGGGTCCCCTTCCTGCAGGGCTGGCAGTGTCCCCTGCCCTTTGTGTGGCTTTGGGTCCCTGCTCTGCTCAGCGGGTGCTCTGTGCTGGGGGTGCTCCCTGGTTCCCTGGGGATGCTCCCACTGGGGATGCAGGAGGGACCCAGCTGCGTTTTGGTACTGCAGCATGTAAGGAGAGGAGCACGGATTTTTTCCTTGCCCCCAAAGAATCAATGTGCTGGAATTGAGCAGCAGGTTACATTTCTTCAGCACGGAGCAGCAAATATGTTTTAAATTTGGCAGCCGGCAGCGGAGAGCGGGTGGGAGAAATTTTCCAGGTATTGCGTTACACTTTCCCCTAAAAGGGCTCTGCTTTGGTGCTGGGGATTGAGGGGAGGGGGCAGCCCCTGGCGTGGGGAGGGAGAACGGTCCCTCGTGGGGACAGCAGTACGTGGGGCTGCGCCCCTGGGGGCTGCGCTTTGGGCACCCCTGGCTGAGTTGTGCCCCGAGGCAGGGGAGTGCTGGGGGCTGGGATGAATGCTGGGCTTCCTCCCTCTGGGTGCTATGGGAAATTTCCACCTGGCACCGCCCGGTTTCTCTGGCTTGCCTGGTGTTGTGATTTATCCTAATCTCCTGCTCTGATGTATTTAATAAACGCTTCATGCAAGAGTGAGCCAGGAATTCACTGTGAGCACGGAACTGGGGCTGGGCCAATTAGCCAATTATTTTTAGGATCTTTTCTTTTTTTTTTTTTAAGCGAAAAATCTATGAAAAAAAACCATCTCCAGGTGGCAGGGATGTGCATTGCCTTCTGCTTCACCAAGCAGGAGCTGGGGCTGCCCACACTGTCCCCAGCATCCCTGTGCATGACGGTGGCACTCGCTGTCCGCTCCGCAGCTGGCAGCGCTGCACCCCGCCGTTCCCAGATTCACACAATATAGGATATCCCCAGTCAGTAGGGATGTGGATCACTGAGTCCAAGTCCTTTGCAGCAGGATGAGGAATGGAGATGTGGAGCTCAGTGCCCCATTGCTGTACTGGCTGGGCAGAGCTGGGCCACTCGGGTTAGGGTTTCAGGAAGCCGTGCGGAGGTGTGAAGAGCCGAAGGTGGCTGGAATTTCCCCTTCAGCTGTGTTTGTTTTTCAACCCATGTTATTCTTACTTGGTGTAAACTCGGCAGGGATGCGTCCTTGGTGCGCGCACCCCACTGACGGCACAGGCTGTGGTGGCTGCGTTGGGTCTCGGGGACTTTCCTCCCCTGGATGAAGCAGGGGAACAGCCCCAGCACCGCTCCTTTGTGTTGTGAGACTTTGGTCCCACAGGGTTGGGGAGGAAGCCAGGTGGTGTGGGCAGGAGGTGCCCCTCACGGATTGCTCAGGGCCAGTCCCAAGCGGTGGGGACGGCCCTATGCTGCTCCCCACAGGGGCTGCGGTGCTCTGGGGCACGGCGGTGCCACGCATGTCCCCTGCGGAGGAGCAGCTCCAGGTACCGGGGGCTTTAATGCAGGATGGTGCTTTTTGATCTCTGCCCTGACTTGGTGAGCGATGGAGGTGCTTCTCTAATTATCCCCTTACGCAGGGCTGCTGGGGCTGTTTGTGCTTATACCATCTCTCTCAGGAAAAAAAAAATAAAATTAATAAAAGCCCTCCTGCCAGGGCGTGTGCAGGGTGGGGAGCGCAGCGTGCTTTCCCATACAGCGCCGAAATCCTGGAGCACTGTTCATATAGCCCTGGGTGCTCCCACCCACGGCAGGCAGTTTCATGCTCCTTCCCCAGTTTCATAACATCATAACATCCAGGAGAGGCACGAAAGTTTTCCAGAACCTCCTCCCTTTGTGGTGTGTGAGCAGGGCTGGGAGCTGGGCATCCGTCTGAGCGCTGCTCCGGCTGTGCTGTGCCCCTTGCTCTGTTCCTCCAGCTCTGGGATGGTGCCGGTGCTCAGGGTGCTGTTGTGCCCCGCATTTCTGTGGTGCCAGTACAGGAGAAGCACTTTGCCTCTTTTTCAGCTCTCCTTTTCGGGCACAGTTTGGGTTGGAGGTGCGCAGGCTCTGCTGCAGAGTCCAGCGCTGCACGCACAGCAGTTGGTGGTTCATGGGATGTCAGGCTGGCACATGGAACGTGAATGTACTGTGGCTTTGTAGCACAGAGGAACTGCTGTTTTCCCATCTGAGGATGTGCGCTCCCAGCTCCCCACCATGTCTCTGCACCCTGCGTTTGCAAAGCAGCCGCTCTGCAGGGAGCAGCAGGAGCATCTCTCTCCTTCCTGCTTTATTACAGATAAGGAGCTCTGTGGGTAGAACGAATGGTTTCCTTGCACCGGGATGGAGAAGGGGTGACAGGCGGCGAGGCGGTGGGCTGATTGGTTCCAGGAGCTCTCTGTGATGCTGGGGGTGTTCCCAGTGCTGGGCTCAGGGCATCGCTGTGTCTGTGGGCACTGCTGGGTCTGTGAGCCCTGTGGGGCTGGGGGTGCTGCGGGGCTCCGGGAGCTGCGTTCTGCCCACTCCCTCCATCTACTCCTGCGCCGTCTGCGCTGCGTTTCTTGGCCTTCGTGCAGAGAGCAGCATCGCCAGCAACGGTATTAATGATTATTTATTGGTTCTTAATGCCAAGTAATGTAAACATCTGGCTAATGCAGCGCAAATGTGCGGTGCGGTGGGACGCGGGCTTATCTCCAGCGCTCAGCTGGGCTGGAAGCACTTCATGAATTAGGCCGGGAAGGGAGCGCTGCCGAACAAATGGGGTTGTTTGGATAAACTTTCCTCAAGGTAGAGATTCCCAGGCTCCTCCGCCGCTGCCCTCCTCGTTAATTACTGCTTTGCAGCTCCAGCAGTATCACAGGGGCAGGAGCGCGGCTGTTCCCCACTGCGCTCAGCTGGGTGTTGGAGAACTCCTGCTTGTGTGTGATGGAGCTCTGCTGTGCTGCCGCTCCCCACACTCAGCTCAGGGCTGTGACTCTGATCCTGCTTTGCTGCCTACTGATGTGGGTTGCTTTTTTTTTTTTGTTATTTATTTTTTGATTTTTTTTCAGCGCAACGGGGATAAATGCAGCCTGTTGGTAAGGGTGCTGGGGGAGAAAAGGGAGCAGAATGGCTCGGCTCGTGTTGCAGGCTGATGGACAATTTCCCCTGCTTTCAGCCCCGGACAAAGCTCGGTAGGAAGGAGAAAAGAAAATGTGAGCAGAGAGAAATTTACTACTCCTGTGCTTTCTGTAGTGCTTCTGAAGGTGAGAGTGGAGTCACTTTGCCTTGTACAAGCTCAGCAATTCCAGATCATCCCCGGAGAGCTTCTGAAGCCGTGCAGGGAGAAATAATGCTCGGGGTTAAAAATAGGCACTTGACAATAGGAAGGAAGGACTGAAAAAGCTCCGTGCTAAGGGAAGTGGACAGGAGCTGGGCGAGAGGCGGCTGGATTACACTGCGCTGCTGGAGCTGGGCTTTAATGGTTGCAGACCGGAATTAAAGCTCATTTGTGCCTGTCATAACCTGAAGCAGGTTGTACTCAGGTTTGGGTGTCAGTCAGCCTGGGAATAGTGCCTCTTTTAATGCAGGTCTCCCAAAAGTTTCTTTTCCCACTGCTTGGAGGCAGTGCCTTGGGATGTGCAGCCTGCAGGGACCTGGGTGGAAGGAGGTAATTTGTTAAACCCAATTGAAAATGGCTTCTCCTACCAAACAGCACAGAGGAACCCAGCGCCGGGAGAAAACGGCCCATCTCCTCCACTGCACTCTTGAAGTGGAGAGGGAGGACCTGAATCCATCACCCTGGGCGCTTCATTGGGTTTGGTGGCACCAGGTCATGGCAGCCCCTTGCAGGGTGTGGGACCACTCATCCCAAACCCATCGCCCGGGGCTTTTGTTAAAGCTCATTAAAACCATCTGTGGTTACCGGAGCCTGACCAGAAAGCCGGAGAGAGCCGGGACCCGTGGATGGGGCCGTGGCCAGCACCGTGCCCCGGGGCGGCCGCCAAGCAGCGGGCTGCCTCCTGCCTGCCCCGCGCGGATGCTGGAGCGCGACCAGCAGCGATTCCGGCTTCTTGCTTAGTTGAAAGCTCCATTCTTCCTGTCCTGTTTCTTTAACTTTGGCAGCTTTCTTGCAGCGCGAGGTGCCGCAAATGCCTCGCCGACAATGGGGCTGCGAGGTGGGGTGGGAGGGTGGAAGGAGATGAAAGGGGAAAAGTAAAATTGAAGCATGTCTGGAAGTGCATTTTGATGTAAATGGGACTTTTTGATGGACTTTGAGAGACACCAGCAGAAAGGGCACCGGCCTCCTTCAGCGCGCAGAGCTCCGGGCTCTTTATGTGATCAGGAAAGGGCACTTTTTGATCACTGCGGCGCTTTGTTGGGTGCACCTACAATTAGCTGGAGCACCTACAATCAGCCAGTGTTCCCACTGACCCCGTCACTGCCCGTGTCCCAGTGAGGGGCAGCACCACGTGCCCGGCGGGTGGGCAGCAATGTGATGGGGATGGTCACACTTCACAGGGACATCCCGTAGCCATCTTCATCCTCCTCTGCCTCTGGGAACAGAGCAGGATTTAAGACTTGGTTTGGAGAAGTGTTTTGCGAGAGAGGGGCTGGGTGCTGGGCGCAGCATCCTTACCCACTGCTTCTCAGAGGGAGCAGAGAGCTGGCGAGTCTTGTTCCAAAGGAAACCAGCTGCTGCTGCCCTGGGGAAGGCTGCATGCAGTGGGGTGCATGGCTGAGTCCTGGGTGCTCTGAGCGGTCCTCCAGCCCTTCTCTGCTCCCAGGGCTGTCTCCACTCTGTCCTTTTGATCCTGCCTCGTCCCAGCCCCTGTCCTTGGCACCATCTCACCTCCTCTCAGTGCTGGTGGAGATGCAGCGTTGTCTGTCGTGAGTCATCTGACATCCTTTCTGCTGCTTTTTTTTCTTTTCCTTCTCTATTTATTAAATGGGAGCACCAGTTCATCCAATGAACCTCACGCCATAGAAGCCCATGGTGTTGGCTGCAGGAGAACCACCTCCATTTCTCCTGACTCACTGCAGCGTGCTGGTGATGGGCTGTCCCCTCCTGTCACCTCTCCACGTGCACCTGTGTGGCACAGCTGACCTTGTGAAGGCGAGAGGAGGAGAAACGAGGACAGGGCTGCTCCTGGGGAGGAGGAAAGGGGCAGGCAGGGAGAGACACAGGAAGGTCGTGCAGCTCTGGCGGCCGCATTTGTGCTGTCAAAGCGAGCTCTGAGGGGGGGGAAGTGTGCATCACGTCTCTGCTGTGATGGTGGAGCTGAGCACCGTGATTTTGGCCGCATGTGGTGCTGTCTCTTTTTGTGATGCTTTGCCATCCCATGGCTTCAACAAGACCGAGTGCTGGGTTCTGCACTTTGGTCGCAAAAGCTCTGTGCATCGCTGCAGGCTTGGGGCAGAGTGGCTGGAAAGCTGTGCAGAGGAAAGGGGCCAGTGATAGGATGAGACGTGATTGCCTCAAGTTGCGGCAGTGAAGGGTCACTTTGAGTGTTAGGAACAGTCTTTTCTGCAAAAAGAGCAGTGGTGCACTACCAGCACAGCTGCCCAGGGAGCGGTGGGGTCACCATCCCTGGAGGTGTTCCAGAACTGTGGGCATGTGGCACTGAGGGACGTGGTGGTGGGCATGGTGGGGTGGGCTGGGGTTGGGTTGGGGATCTGAGAGGGCTTTTCCAACCCCAGAGATTCCATGATTCTGTGTCATAGAAAGGCTTGGAGCTGGGCTCCTTCCTGTGCCTGCTGTGTCCCTGCACACGTCGTCATTGTAACCTGGAAATGTACTGCTGGTGTAAAACCATCAGAAATGACCTACCTGTTGGTAACAGAACAGCAGGCCAATTGCAGGCGAGCTTGTTTCTTCTTCTGACAAGCTTCTGAGGCAGTCCTTTAATCTCTAATCTAGGTTTACGGTCATTTTTATTGAAATGCCGGGCTCTGTGAAAAGTTGACATGTATGACCATCATAAAACGGGAGTTATGGGAGCCCAGAATTGCCTTGATGATCCAAGTGTCTGCAGGAAGCGTTTTTAAAATCTGTAATCAGGATTTATTGGCCTTCGTAGCTGAAACTGTCAGTAGAAAATAAAATAATCAGCCCGGGAGGTTTCTTCCCCTCTCCCTTTGCTGCGTGGCCGTGCTCTGCTGTGCTCGGTGCTGCGGGCTGGGGCTGCTCGGGCTGAGCTGCAGGGCCAGGCAGGATCTGTGCCACTCAGGGCAGCCCTTGGCAGCTGGTTTCAGCAGCACAGGAATGGTGCCTGAGGCCAGCGGTGCGTTTTTGCTAAAGGACAAGTGATTTGTGTCAGAGCTCTGGGGTGGGAGCACACCGCCATGTTTTGCTGCGCTCCCTGCTGATGTGTGGGTTCCTAATGGCACGAGCATGCCTGCTGCTGGTGCACTGCTGTGCTGTAAGGGCAGACCTCGGTGCCCCGATGGTTCTTCACGGGGAGGTGTTTGGTGCTGGGGGATTTCATAATTTGGGGGGTAAGCCAAGCTGGCCCGTGTATTTTGTCATCCTTGGTCACTGCTGTACCTCGAGGGCAGCGCTGCTCTCTGCAGTGCCCGGTGCTGCCCTTGCTCATGCATGCATGCTGGGTGCAGGATCTGTCCCACGCTCTGGCATCCAGAGGCGTTGCTCTGAGCACCTCCTGGCTCCCGCTTCTCTCCCTCACCTCTGAGCCGTGCCAGCCTTCCTCCGCTCCTGCGCTGGGGAGGAGTGATGCTCTGCTCACCTCCAGGCGATACAAACCATGGTGCACTCAGGATTGGCTGCGGTGCTATGCCCCCATCGGTGCCCCATCGGTGCCCCATGCCCGCGCTCTGCTCGGGACCCGTTGGGTTGGGTTGGTGCTGCGTCGCAGTCAGTGCTTCCACGCAGTTGCCTCTATCAGCAAAACATGTAATTTCCTCTCAGAATGATGTCAGGTTTGTCAAACAGAGCTATTCTTTGTGAAGAGGTGTGGGCTGCCACTAATTGGCGCGCGTACAAACCTATGTTAACAGGTTTAGTCGAGACTGAAGCGTGCTTATAAACTTGTCCCATGTAATGCTTGCAGTGGGAGCTGAGGATTCTGACGGCCGTCCCCTGGCTCTGCCCTGCAGCTGGGATTCAGCACAGCGGGGCCGGGGGCTTCGTGTCCATGTAACGAATGTCTTCTGTAATGGAAGAGCTTTCTTTCCTTTTTAACTTTCTCTTATTATCTATCGTCGCCCTTAATCATGTGGGGCGACTTCTGAAAGTAGTTTCCTAAATGCCAATTTTTACCCAGGTTTTAAAATTGAAATTCATTTTTTTTTTTTTATCCAAAGGCAGGATATAAATGACTCTACTAAAATTAGATTAATCCTAATAAGAATGTCAGTTATCATTTCTGAATACATTAATTTTTTTTTTTTTAAATTTTACATGCCTCTTTAGCTATAATTGCTGGTGTAATTTCTTACATAGACATAGGCTGTCCTCACGGTTGACAGCAATGCTTAATGCGATGTCGACACCGCAGTAAGTTCTAAATTAGTGCATCGCAGTCCTTGCAGACGTTTTGAACTTTCTCCTTAATAAGTTTGGAAAAAATAAAAAGATCTCAAGTGCAAAACAAAATGAAAATGCCGTTGGGTAGCAGGATGAAATGAGGCAGCGGTGGGAGGCTGCAGCAGGGAGCAGGGCTGGTGGCAGTGTGGGGTGGGTGGGCTCCCCAGGGCTGGGTCTGCTCTGGCTGGGGATGCTTGTGATGGCTTCTCGGCAGAAATTGAGGGATCTATGGGGGGATTTTTGTGGGGTCTGGCAGGGCAGAGCTGGGGACTGCTCCAGTAACACCCACACTGACTTTTGGCTTAAAGCATGGTAACTACAGCCCCTTTCCTGCTGGGTGTCCAGAATGCCCACTGCCCTTGTGCAGGCAGCCGAGTGCGTTGCAGTAACACCCTGCAGTACAGCAGGACAGAGCAGCTCTGCTCTGCATTCAGCAGCGCTGAAAGGCAGGGAGCACTGTATACGGGGAATGGCAGCAGCAGCACTGTGGGGACGTGTCCCCATCCTGGTGGCACAGCGCACGGTGGGGAGGGGACTGTGGCCAGCTGGTGGGACGCTGGGCTACGGCCCCGGGAATGGCATCTGGCAACACAACTGCGGGGGGAGGAAGTGGTTGGGGGAACTTTGGTCTCCTGCGGCATCTCGTCAGCTTTCTTCCATGCGTGTGGGTGGCAAGCTGGAGGTTTTTTGTCTCTGGGGTGGGGATTGTGAGTGGTCCCCATCCGTGGGTTCTGCCGGCAATTGGAAACGGCTGGTGTGGGAGCAGCACGAGGGTGGCCCGGGGAGTGAGGATGGATGGGGTGCTTCTACCCTGCTCCTCTTCCTCCTCCTCTATGCTGGTTTATTTCTGAGCTTTAAACCAGAGTGAACGTGCCAGCCTCGGGGGCTGCTCCTGCTAGCTATCCTCACAATCCTCACTTGGGCAAGTTGTGAAGGCTGGTGGCATGTGGTCCCGTTGTCCCTGTGCCTGCTGGGACCCTGGTGGGACTTTCCCAAGGGCTTTGCTTGCCCTGCTGCCATCTGCGTTCTTGCCAGGTGCCAGCACATCCCTTCCCCAGGCTGTCTGGGGTCCTGGGCAGGGGGATATCTCCGGGGCAACCTCAGTGCTGGCCGGCGGTTCCCAGGGAAGTGGTGGGGAACGCTGGCGGGCTGGGGCCTTAAGAAAAGCTGTCCAGGAGAAAGGCAATTTCTCTCTTCCTGCCCTATCACCTTAAAGCAAATAGCAGAAGGCTCGGCCAGAGAGAGCTGCTGTCTTTTAGCTGCTTTGCTATTTGCCTAGCGATGCAGAGGAAAGGCCAGCCAGCGGGGTGAGATTTATGGGCCCCCCCAGGGTGCCTGCAGTACCCTGCTGCAAAAGGGCAGTGGAAGATTAAAGCCCTCCATAGGCTGGGTTTGGGTGTGGGGTGACGCAGGCTGGCCCCATTGGGTGCCAGCCACACTGAGTGCTGGGCTTTCACAGAAGTCAGCGCTTGGACTAACCCTGAGACCAGCGAACTCATTTCCCTTTTGCAATCACAAAGCTTGCCTTAAAGACAGACAGGCCAGTCTGCAGTGTGACGGATTGTTGGCGTAGGAGGAAGTCCACGGAGCTCCTAATGACATGTCTGGAGAGCTGATTTTTGTGGTGGTGGCCTCCCTAAAGAAAGGGTTGCTGCTGGGCTGGGGCGAGCTTTCTTTAGCGTGTTGTTAAAAGTCTCTTTTGATGAGACGCTGCTGTGCTGGTGGGGGAGGAATTCTTGCAGCAGTGCAGGTCCAGGTACCCCTGCTGCTGCAAAGGGAGCAGCTTAAAGACTCGCGGAATGGTTTGGGTTGGCAAGGACCTTAAAGATCATGTAGTCCAACACATCTCTAGATCTCTAGGCTTGTTGCTGCTCTCCTCTGCGTTCTAGAGAGCCGGGCTTGGCTCGGCTCTGTTTGAACTGCAGAACTTGGAGCTGTCGGTGCATTGCTTCCTGCCAGCTTGCACACTGCATGTGCCTCAGCCCTGGGTGCAGAGAGCTCTGTGCCACCCGCTGGGTCTGCACGGTGTCCCCGCAGAAGGGCAGACCTTCAGCTCTGGCAGCTGCTCTGACACCGGAGAAAGTAATGGGCTTTCTTGTTCCTCTCTGGCTTCTCATATTCCCCAAAGGAGGTTGTACATTTTATTAAAGTTCAGCCGTACGTGTATCTAGCCTAAAAATAAAAGTGAGTACGAGCCAGATCTCTTTCAGCGAGGGGCGAGGCTTCAACCCGACACGGCTGCGTTGTGCTGGCTCTGCCGTGGCTGTGCTGCCGGCCCTGTGCTGGGACATGGGGGGGCTCGGGGGCTCCCGGCCCCTTCCTTGCCGAACCCCCAGGGCTGGGGCTTTATCCTGTAGCTGTTGTGGAAACTGTGGCTTCTGCATCTCGACAGGACCTCCCATGGTCTTAGGAGGGGCTTTAAGGAGAAAGGGGCCATTTTCTGCCCTGCCAAGTGACTTTCAGGAACGCAGCCTGAGGTGGAGGCTGGGTTTATGCTTTCTTGTGGAACAGGCTCACCAGTCCTCAGTGAATCTCTTACTTTTTGTGTGCGTGGGGACAAGGGGGGGAGGAGAGGTGAAAAGAAAACGTCTTTTGAGCTCTGGTGACTCATCTTTAGCTTTTTTGTCGTAGACCCAACCAAAACAGCCTGTGGTGTTGGGTTGAAAGTCCTGTACGGCCAAGTATAGCGTGAAGATTACAGGGCTGACTCAGAGGGCAGGAATATTGTGTGACCTGGTTACTGGGGCAGTTATTACACGGCTGGAGCGGACAGTCGTTATGGTTATTGTATGCATGCATTTCGGTATAATGGAGTGGTTAAGAAAGCCTGAATAAGTTCTAACGCTGGCTGTAGTCGAGCCAGTTCCCAGTAATGACACGAGGGCTCGGAGAGATGTGCAGCTGCCTGGGAAGATGGCGCTTCCAGACTTAGCCCAAATTACAAAACCCGTTTCGCCACCCTGGGAGTCAGCAGATCAAAAGCAGCGGTGTTAGTCACGGGGATGGAGCCCCGGCCCTGTCCTGCCCGCGGGGCTCCTGGAGCCGGCACGACCCGTCGGTGCTGGGCTGAGCATCCCGTCGCACTGTGCTAACTGCTCCTGGGCTTCTCTCCTCTTCGTGCCCGGTTTCTGATGTCAGGATGAATCTTTCAAGCTGCAGCAGCACTTAGCTGAAGCACGCTGAGCCGCAGGGCCCAGGGTTGGCATGCGGGGTGCAAAGAGCTCCGTCACCTGGGGAGCCCCCTCCTTGCCCCCGAGGATACAGCAGCCCTTGGTGGTCGCCTGTCCCCGCTCTCTACAGGCTCCTGTGGGACCCTGGTGCCGTTGTGATCTGGTTTTCTTTTGGATTCCCATGTCTGGGACTGGTTGGGTTTTGGGCACAGCATTTGCTCAGGCGCTGGGGCACAGCGTGCTGCAAACAGAGGGGCGATTGCTTCCCGGTGCTGTGCTGCTAACTGCAGCCTGTAACTTCATCCCTTCCCCTGTGTGCTTTCATTTCTTAATTTTTGAGGCCAAGCTTGTGGAGGGAAGGATCCTCCAGAAGGTGCCAGGGCTGGAGCCAGACCTTGGACTGGGAGAGCAGTGCTGACCCCTGGCTGAGCCCCTGCACAGGGCAGGGGGCTGCACTGCTCTGCTCTGGGGCTGCATCTGCATCACAAAGCGGGGCCTGGCGGGGAGGTCTCGCTCTGCTCTCGGGTTCCTCGGGCACGTGAGTGCCGCTGCCTTCCCTTCCAAGTGGGCGCGCAGCCGCCGTTGTGTGCCATGCCAAAGTAATTCTTTGCTTTGGAACTGGGAGGCGAAATCTCCTCCATCTTATTGCTGAGGGGTCAGGGAAGAAGTGGGAACCCCGCTGGTCAGACCTTGTTCCCTTTTAACCCGTCTCTCCCTCTCCCCTTAGCCTCCAAATGAATGGAGAAGGAGCGGGGCTGCAGCCAGAGCACGGGCACGGGCGTTCCTGGGCCTCCCCCAAACCAAAGCAAAATAGAAAAACAAACGGAGCTGAGCGGGGAACCCGATCCTCTTCCGTCGGATCATTTTGTGTCTGCAACGTCCAGGCTTTGGGTTTTGGGTCTGTGCCGCTTCGGAGCAATTCTAGCTTTTGAAATTCCTGGTGGTGAGCAGGGCTTGGCTGCGGGACGTTGTTCCTGGCCGGGCTCCCGCAAGAGGAGCTTGGGCTCTCCTTGGGGGGCTGAAAGGCGCTGGCTGGCCTGGTGGTCCCACTTGGTTCCCTGTGCCTGCCCCTCTGTGCTTTCCTCTTCCCTTGGCACCTTTAGGTTTCCTGCTTGGTGGGACCTGGGGTGTGCAGCTCTGGGCATGGTGGGCTGGTGCGATACTGTAGGATGGTCAATAAGGAAACTGTGACTCAAGTTGGAGTGTTAGAAAGCAGGCATTTTTTAATAGAGAGCTGAATGCATGAGGGTAATCCTGCTCTCAAGCATAACCTACAGAGATGATATTCAGTTTATATATATCACCTGTGTTACTTACGCAGAAGTTTTCCAAGAGGTGTGTTACATGCTCAGTGACCGATTCCAAGCAGGACCTTCTATTTGCTTGGTGCAAAAACTGGGCAGATCTTCCTTATCTCCTTGGTTCGGAGATGCGTCGCTTTCTGTTGTCTAAACAAATTGCAGGGCAGGGATATCATCAGCAAACTTAATAATATATTACAACTTGTCCAGGGGGGCTGCGAGCACAGCAGAAGGGGAACACTCGCTCCCCTGCACCTCGGCAGGCTGGGGCCCCGCGACCAGGGCTGCGCCTCATTGTCTCACTTTTCTCCCCATTCCTACGCCAATTAAAGAGCCGTGTTGCCATTCATGGCCCTTATGGTTTTGTTCAGTTGTCTGTCAGCTCTTGTCAAGTCCCTGTTCCCTTCCCCTCCCCCATTTTAAAAAACAAAACCTCTTACAAACCCCGCTTTGAATCGCATCTTACCTCATGCGCAGCGTGGGGCCCCATTGATGGCGCGGCGCGGGGCTGCCGGCCGTGGCTGCGGGCTGAGCGCTCCCCACGCCGCCTTTGTGGCCGCCGCCGCCGCCCTGCGCCGCAGCCTGACAGCATTAATTAGATAGCACGGCTTGTCTTTATTTCTGCGAGGGGAGGTGCGGGCTGATAGGGTTTGGGGGAGGAAATGGAGACTTTCATTTTTTTATTGTTGACTGTTATTTTGGCCAGCTGCTCGATTCTGTCGCTGGTGGAGCAGCGTATCGTGCCGGGACAGTAACGAGTGTGCGGAGTGCCTATGGGCAGACGTGGCACCCAGGATGCATCCCTTGTCCTGCCCCAACAGCATCTGCCCCCAGAGAGTGGGGACCGGGGCCCTGGTCCCCCCGGAGCTGCTGTCACTGCTTGCAGAGAGCGCTGCAGGTGGCAGCAGCAGCCTGCGCCAGTGGTCTGGCCCCAATTAAATCTCTTCCAAATGGCCTCAATTACCGGCTTGTTTTTAATTTTCCTCGCAGGGTTGGGATAAATAGTATTTGTTTGTACGGTTTGGGTGCAGCGCCTGCATGCATGGGGTGCTCACATCGGTGCCTGGCTCCTGTAAGGGCCCCTTGTCTTCCTCCTCCTTGGGCAGGGAGGATGCACCCATCCCCACCGGGGTGGGTAGGCAGTGGGAGCACTCTGCTGTTGTGCTCTTGTCATGCAGAAGAGCTTTCACCTGGCAGGAGACGTGCACTCTGTGTGCTGTATTACCTCTGGCCAGGCTCTTCTGGTCGTGTACCCATTTGGAAACAGAGCTCATCTCATTATGGAAGCTTTTGCCTTCTTGTGGGTGCTTTTATTCTGTCACTCAGCTTGGGAACCCCCCCGTGCCCATGCAGGGACTCAGCGTGCCCACCTCCGGCTCTCCTTCAGCTCAGGGGCCACATGCAGCTTGCTGGCTGTCCCCTGGCTGGGGATGTCGCTGGCAGCAGTGCATGCGGGCAGCACGGCATAGCGGTGTGCAGCTATAAATAAGCTGTTTCAGACAAATGCCTTTGTGCAGGCCGGAGCTGGGAAGTGGCTATAATGCATGATGGCAGCTTTGCGATGCCTCGGTGCAGTGTGCACACGGTCAGCGCTTCTCTGGCTGTATCCGACCCGTTCTGTTTCTTCACTGGAAATCCGGCAGGTTCACCAAATGAACACCGGTCTTGCATCGAAGGAGCAAGTGTGTCCGGATGATTAAAACCCAAAGTTAACCCAGAGACCCCTAGCTCCAGCAAGACAGAAAGCTGAGAACAAGCACAGGGAATGCAGCTGCAATGGTTTCTGCTTTGGCAATCAGAAACCGTCTTCCTGCTGGTCTGGCACCTGTGGCATCCCTGGCAAGAGGACCACTGGAGTCCTCTTCTCAGTTGGTGCTGCTGGTGGCAAGCATGATGTGATGTCATGATGTGATCTGGGACCTGGAGCGCTTGCAGACTGTGAGAGTCAAAGCTGTTAGCTGAGCATGGGCAGAAAAACCTGCTTGGGGGCTGTGGGAATCGCCCTTTTTTCCCAATGTGCTGTGCTAGTTGGTCCGGACTTCCTCTACCATGTCGTTTGGTGCAGTGATAATGAAAGAGGAATCTGCTCTGATGGCGGAGGGACTGTGCTGACCCTTGTTGGCTGCTGTGGAGGAGGAGAATCTCCTGCGATAGGAGCATGCCTGGTGATGGAGGCGGGGAAGGTTTGATCCACCTCTGCCTGTTGTGTTGGATTTCTTTTCTTCTGGGAGAGAGTTTGTGTGTGGAGAACAGCCCCTGTGCACCTCCTGAACAAAGCTCCCATCAGTGTTTGTTGTGAGACTGCTCTCTCATCCACTTGCTGAGGTGTGAGCAATGCCTGCTGTGCTCGAGGCAGACCGGCAGCTTATTTGGCCAGCTTGTGCTTGACACTTGCAGTCATGTTTCCCAATGGCACTGGCTGAGCAAAGCCTTGCTTAGGGATGGGCTGCTGCAGCCGGGCTGCTCGTTCCTTGGGATGTGGTGGTTCCAGATCACAGCTGAGGGCGGCTGATAGGGATTGGCACTGGATGATGGGATCTGCGCTGCTCGGGATAGGAGGGAGCTGGGGTGTGAGATGTGGAGCAGGAGCTTGCTGTGTTGAGCCCTGTGGGAGATGTGGGGTGGTCTTCCAGCACCACCGCAGCCGTCGCCGCCCCGCAGAGACACGCGTGGGAGCTGAGGGCAGAGCTTCCCCAGCTCCGCCATTGCAGCCTCCTGCTGGGAGCATGAGGTGTTCCCGTTTTATTTTTCCCCCCACAGCTGGTGTTTACTTGCCTTCTGCTTACATTTTAACTACGGTTTGATAATAAACCCCAATCAGTCATCAGTGCAAAACTTGCAAGGGATTACATATCCTGGAGAAACATTTACTTAAGCAGATTTAAGTTCATCTAAGAAGGGGCCTCCTCCTGGGAGGGGCATGGAGGTCTCTGTGGCTGTGTGGTGTGGCTGTTGTGGCCCTGGCAAGTGTCCGGAGGGACTCTGGAGCAATGGGATCCTGTTCTGGGGTTCCCACCGAACACAGACCCCACGGACAGCTCATGTTCTGGGGGGGTCCTCAGAGCAGGGACCCCAGAGGTGGGGGGGGGTCCCCAGGGGCTGCACATCTCCATTCTCCAGTGCATTCGGCATGCATTGTCTTTATGGCTTATTTCATTTCCCCCCGTTCTTCCCGTGCTCCCCCTGCGGAAGCAGTGGGGGTTTGGGGCGCGGCGCAGGGACAAAATGGCAGCCGCGTGCGGGGGGGGGGGATGGCTGGGCCTCGTTGCCATGGCGACCCGTTTCTGCCTCACTGATGCGTCGTGTAAATCCGTTTAGAAACGAGAAGGGCCTTTTGTCTTTGGGAGGGTTGAATGGGCCTCATTAAACCTGAAATGTGGAAAAAAAGGGCCTTAAAGTGTGTCCGGGAGGGGAACGGGTCGAGTGGGGAGCGGGGGGCTCTGTGGGGCCGTTTGCAGAGAAGGCAGAGCTGCAGGCCATCCCTGGGCTGTGTGGGAACCCCGCTTTGTGCTGGAGGGAAGAATGGGGTTCTGTTTGCGCAGCCCCTTTTTTGGGGGGGGGGGATTATGGGTGCTGACAGCAGAACTAAAATGCTCCATGCCTGCCTCCCCTTGCTGAATGAGGCTGAGGGGCCGCGAGTGGGGTGAAGGGAGTGGGGGCACCGGGAGGGGTCACTCCCTGCACCACTAACGAGGTAGATCCGTCGTTAATTCGGCTGCTGCGTCGGGGGGCGGGCAGGGAGCCAGCGTTGTGTTTATCATTAAAAGTATTAGGAATGATCCCAGAGAATTACAGACTGGGGTGCATTGCTATGGAG
Organism: Meleagris gallopavo; assembly: GCF_905368555.1. Taxonomy (NCBI): domain Eukaryota; kingdom Metazoa; phylum Chordata; class Aves; order Galliformes; family Phasianidae; genus Meleagris; species Meleagris gallopavo. The sequence goes on along the minus strand of NC_139412.1, from coordinate 989,595 downwards.
CTGGTTAAATGCCTGGAGGAAACGGGCCGAGGTGATTAGCCTCGTGCTGTGGTGGGAACCACCTGTGGTTGGCGTTGGTGGAGGACATGAGCCGGTGGGCAGAGATGGCTTCTAGCTCCTTTGCAAAGACTCGGGCTGTGGGGAATGTTGCCCAGGAACTTGCTGCTGTGAGGGGTGAGGGTTAAGGATGGGAGGCTGCTCCTGGGGCTCCATGTCTGAAGGATGGATGGAGAGCGTGGAAGAGGGAGCGGGTGGTGGAAGGAAGCACAGAGGTAGGATGGCGTAAAGACCAGCGAAAAACTTTCTGTGGTTGTGCTTGGAGCCGAGGCCAAAGGAGCGACCACCCCACGAGGCTGCTTTGAGGCTTACCTGAGTCACTGTGCTGTGTTCTCATCACCCCAGCACAGAGCGGATACTGCAGAAATAGAAGAGGTCTGCAGAAGGGCAGTGGAAATAATTATACAGAGATTAGCAGGAAAAAAGAGATCGAAGGCTGCACTTAGCGGAGACTAAGAATAGAAGAGCACATGAAAGAAGTGGGATCTGAAAGCGTGAGGATGGGGAATCACGTGCTCCTATTTACCCTTCCTTGCAGTGACGAAGAACTCGACAAATGGGAAGGTGACAGACACAGATGGGAAGTGGAGGAGAGCAGGGACCTGCTTTGCTCAAGTTATAATGAATGTCCTTCCGTGGGATATCTTTGTTCCAAGAAGTTAGCAAGAGTCAAAATAGAAGAAATTGGATTGTAATAGCACTATAGATTGAAAAAATGAGGTTGTATGGACCTGGACCCTCCTGCTTCTACCATGGTAGCTGGGTAGGAACGTGGATTTATTGGTGTTCCAGCGCTGTGCTGCTGCTCCTGCACCTCTCTGGGATGGATGTGGACTGCTGGAGGCTGCCTGTATGGGCAGGAGGGCTCTTCTTGGGCTGAGCTCTCTCAGTTGTGACTTGGTGGTGGTGATGGGCTCCTGAAAAGCAAGTGGGAACAAGGCAGGCAGCTGAGGGCTTCTGCTTTTAGCTGCGGTTGGACACCAGTGAAGCCCTCATGTGTTTTGTACTCTGCATGAATGCTTTTTGTGAGTTTTTCCATGGAGTCTCCGGCTCTTTTACTCAACCACTTCATCTTACACAACCGCTGGCTGCTTCCTGTCTTGGAGCACATTTCTGGGCCATGGGGACCTACAGGAGCCTTGGGGATGGTGTAGCCCCCAAATAACCTCCAGAGCAAGCCCATATGCTCTCGTAGGAGGGTGAGTTCTCCTGACGTGGTCCTCAGCTCCTGAAGGTCTAGCAGGACCCGTAGCTCTTGCACAGCAGTAAATGCCACATCTAAATGGCTGTTTGCTGCTCTTTGCTCACGGCATGTCACTCTGCCAGGCCCTCCTGCTGCCCTGGCTGCTAAGAGTACATGTCCTCCTTGCAAGATGGTTATTTTTGGATTTCTTTGAAGAAAACAGCATTTAGCATATGTCACCTTGTATGTACGTCAGAATTCATGCTTTGGAGTATCTTATCCAAGGAGGGGGTAGTTGTTCTGTGTTGTTCTGTTTTCTGCAAAGCCTGAAATACAGTAAGAGGTACGTTTTGTTCTTCAGACACAGGGAAATGTGATGCCTGCCCCAGAGGTTTTGTAGTTCTCATGGCACAATAAGTACCTAGGCTGGGAGGTAGGTTGTTTGAAAGCATGTTAACCCATTCTTTAAATTATGTGTATATTTACCAGTTTCCCATGTGCTGACACAGACTGGCAGAGCTGTGATGCTTCAGTGTGGAACCAGAGGGAGGAGGCAGAGGCACTGCGGGATGTGTCTTCCTTTGCTTGAGGAACATTCTGGGGTACAGAGTCCTGTAAACTGACTTGAGTGCAGCCTGGTGCAACAAAGGCCACAGAAATCCCCCTGAGTAGCCCAGCAGCATATTTTGAGGGATTATCCCTTATCACTCTGGTCCTTTTCCTCTCCAATTAAATTCCCTTTGCGATGCCAGTGCAGCCGTGCCTGACACCAGACACTGTGCAAGCTGGGGAGCACGGAACCTGTGTCACTGCACTGGTCCCACTTGTTGCGCCCTTGTCGTTTTGTTGGCTCCCACTGGCTGGGGGTTCAGGGGTTGTCCCTTTGATTCCATCCACATTGGGGCATGGGGCTCCCCCCGCGACCCTGAGTCCCTGGCTGGGTGGGGGACTGCCCCCCGGTTGAGTTTCTGAGCTCAGGCATCTCCGGCTTGCAGGGGCTGGCTGCCAACAGAGCTCCCCTTGTTTACCCAACTCGGAGGAATCGGTTTACAAGGCTCACAAATACCCTTTTCACCTTTCCCATCAGAAAACACCTCCCGAAACAATGAGGAAATTGGACGCTGCCACCTGATAGCTCCCTAGGAACCTGCAGGGCCAGGAATTTGTGGGGCTGCGGGGCCGGCCGGTGCGCGGGGCTGCACACCCGGGATGCAGCACTGGGAGCCCGACTGGGTCTGTGGGTGGCAATGCCAGTGCCACCAGCATCACCCTGATGTGGTGAGCCTGCTGGGAGTGCAAGTGACTCAAGTAACTGTAGTTAGTCTTTCCCACTGTGTCTGACAGCGGAAGAAAGGATGTGGAGATGTTTTCCATGAGCTGTTAACTCACGGTGGTTACAAATACTCCACGAATCGAAGCAGAAATGTCCTCTATGTCCCAAAGGGGGGCACGCGGGGAGGCTGTGCGCTCCATGAGAGGCGCTGGGTTGCAGGGGCGGACGGAGCTGAGCTCGAGCCAACCGTGTGGCCGTCAGCCTGCCTGCAGCAGCGCTGCGCTCGGGGGTGACAAAGCCCTTCAGCTGTCTCCTGCGGCTGCGAGGCTCGATCTCATGAAGCACTTGAGATTTCCAGATAAAAAGGAGGCCCAGCTGAGCTGAGCAGAGCACGCTTCCCGATTTGCATCGGCTTTAAGTGCCTGCCGCTGGTTTCGTAGTGACTTGAACGGCTCCAGCCTTTAGACTTGGGAGGTCCTTGGGGAAGAAGCATCACAGCGCGTGCAGCGGCCCGTGCTTCTCCAGCCCAGCAGCAGCTTTGCTTTCTTTCTTGTGTGTTTGACCCCAGCAAATGCAGTGTGTGCAGGATGGGCACCTCGCATCCTTGTGCTGGCACCAGTGCAAGATGTGAGAGCGTTCCTGTGGGGTGGTGAGAGAGCAGAGGAGGGCAGAGGTTGACAAGGCTGCTTGGTTTTGCTGCCCTTGAAACCATCGTGCTGTGATTTGCTCAGAAGAGCAGGGCTGGCTGGAGGCTTTGGGTGACAAAGGTGCTGGGGAAGGTGCTGCAGGCTGTGTGCTGCCCGCTCCATTCCTACTCCATTCCCACCCCATCCCCGCCGCGGGGTCCACTCATCCCCAGTGCTGGCTGTAGCTGTCTGAGGCTGGGACATAAGTAGGTTATTGCTTTGAGCAACAGCCATCCTCCTTCTCAGTGCTTCACCAGTCTGCCGTATCCTAATTTAAGTTGTCTAATACACTGCATGTCTTGAGCCGCATCCCCGAGTGCTTTATTATGCAGATGTCAGTCACAGTTTCATCCTTAAGGTTGAATTGAATTTGATTCCGCTCCCCACCTTAAAGCAGGGAAATCATCCTCTGTATGGATGAGGAATACAGCAGATCCTCCCCAAAATTACAGTATGTGCTCCTAGGGCTCAATGAGTTTCCCTTTTAATTTAAAAGCAATTTGTTCATTCTTTCCAGTTAACATCAATTTGGAGATGTGTCCTTGTAAGGATGAGTCACCTCGTGCCAGGAGTTTGAGCCTTTTTTTGCCTTCAGAGACCCTTTTAAAGTAAAATTTCTCATGTGCAGAACTTGCTCTAATAATGTCCAAGGGTGACTTTTCCAAATGCTTGGTGCTTTTCTCTTGGCTGTTCTTGTGAGGAATGGTGCTCTTCACCTTTTTCGCCCAATGGGAGGATAGCTGCCACAAGCCAGTGCTTGCAAAACACCTCCAAATTTGAGGGGAAAAGCCTTGATGTATCATTAAGGGTTCAGAGAAACGAGGGAGCTATTTTGAAGGTACTTTCAGGGGTTTCCTATCACCGCTAAGGCTGAAGAGCCTTTTCACTTGGAGACAGCCCTGCTTTTAGAGAAGAGAAGGAGCACACCGAGGGGGAAATGGAGGAGAAAACATCTGTGGGGCAGAGCTCCCGGAGCCATGGGATGACAGTGACAGAGTGCTGCGTGCGGTGACGGTGAATGGTTCTTGGTGCTGGTGTAGAAAGCCTGGAAAATATTCCTGGGCTGATGCCCAGGCAGAAGCTGTGTGCTTCTGAAGTTGAGATGGAGCGTTCGTGTTAAGAAAATTGGTTGTGATATTGTCCTTAAGAACAAATACAACAAACGTTTCTGAGTTTTGTGAGATTAGGGTATGCCAACAGGGAGCTGTGTTCGGATGTTCTCAGTGGCGTTCCTTTATCGTCTCCCTCCCTCCCCACGTTTTCCCATCCTGCTGCGCTCAGAAATTGGCGTGACCCGACCCGGAGCCGCGGGGATGGCACGCGGGCTGTGCTGGCGCTGCTGGGAGGTGGATGGGAGCCCTCTGCCCTGGCTCCGGAGTCGCGAGACATCTGCTCGACTTGTTTGCGGCTTCCTGTTTGGCATCTTTTGGGCAGAAGGGAGCTGGCAGAGGCTGAAGGAGGGAATTTGAGTCACTCGGGAGCCCTTTGCCAGAAAACGTCTGACTCAGCCCAACTGCGGAGCAATGAATGTGGGATCCAGCTGCCTCGCAGGGTGGGAACCTGTGAGTGAGCATGCAAGTGTTTACTTGTGTTGCATGTCTGTGGCCTCGAATAGGGTGGGGTTGGTGAGCAAGGGGAGGGAGGGGCAGGGGCTTCTTTGCATCTTTGACTGAACATCTCCTGGGATTGCATCAGAGCACAGGCAATGGGTGGGGGAAGCCTTTATCGCCTGTAATGCTCTGGCTGGGGTCCAGCTGACCTACTTGGTGGCTCACCTGGAGCGCCGGCTGCCTTCCACCTTCCTGCGGCAGCCTGGCTGCGGAGAGGTGAAACTTCCTGCTCTGTTCTGGGGCTGCTGGAGAGCCTTGTCCCAGAGGTTGTGGCTTTTAGGAGTCAGAACTGCTTCTACACAGCTGGTCCAGTGGGGATGGTGAAGATTGTCCCCGTTCCTTGTGACCTGCTTGCACCGCTCAGGCTGCTGTGTTCTGCTCTCCTTGGAGGGAGTGAGGGGCAGATGGGATGGTGCAGCCAGCGCACCCAATCCAGCTCCATGGCTGAGGCAACACTGATGGAGGGCAGTCATAGCTGCTTATCCCCACTTGGCCTCGTGGAGTTGCCTAATGGGCTGATGGTGAGGTGCAGGCAATGCCTGCTGCTTCTGTCCCTCCCAGTCCTGCAGCCGAAACCCGACTCAGGAGCCCTTGCCGAGGGCATCGGGTGTGTGTGGGCTTGGGCTCCGCCTGCCTTCCCTGGCGTGTAAATCTCGTGTAGCGAGAGGCCCACAGCCTGGGCTGCTGCAGCTCTGGTTTCAGCTCCGCGGCTTCTTGCTAAGACTTGCACAGCAGCCACAGAGCAGGTTGGTCCTGTATGTTTGATGCTGTTTCCTTGCTGCCTGGAACCTCAGCCCGCGCCGCTGACGCTGGGAGGAGGCAGCCCCATTGCCGTGGCGTGGGGCAGGGGCTGCAGGGAGGAGGGGAGTTGTGGATGTGTGCAGCCCGGCGGAGCACAGCTCCGGTTTGCACAGATTACATGAGGGAGTTGCAGCAGAGAGCTTTGCAGGAACATCCATTCCCATGTTATCTTCCATCAGAACGCATTACGTTGCCTACATCAAAGTAGATGCTCTGCTGCTTCCCTCCTTGTTGCCCTAATCCTCTACTTCAGAGTATTGCTCTGCAATAATGAAATCTGAATGTTAATTACCAGCACATTGCCTTCCTTCCCTCCGCAATGCCCTGCCTTCCAGCCCCAAATAGCTTTCCTCCCTCCTCGCTGCTCTCCATCCGGTCCTCCCACGCTCCTGGGCATGCTGCTGAGCCGCGGCAGCGGCCGGGTGGGTAGGAGCTGCCCTGCGAGATGCTTCCCTCCCTGCCATGTAAGGACAGGAATTCCTCTGTGAGCGGGGTGGGGAGGGATCCCTCCCCACTGCTCCCTAATTACAGCCGGCCCTGCAGGAAGCTGGCTGCCTTGCCTTGGGGCACACCGCATGGGCAGAGCCCAGCCCGGCTCTGTGGGATGGCAGCAGTGGTGGGAAGGTTCTGGCCTTGCTGCTGGGAACAGGAGAGCTTCATGTTGGTGTCAAACAGCAAAAAAAGCAGTTTGTGGAGGGAGAGCAGAGGAATTTATGTCCAAAATAGATTGTAGGCTGTGCGCGGGGTGGAACACCGGGGTGTGAGTGTTGCTAACGTCTCGCCTTCTCCTCTTCTTTCAGATTCATGAGTGGGAAAGGGTTGGTCATCTACCCGGAGATTGGGGACAAACTGGACATTATCTGCCCCAAGGCGGAGCCGTCCAAGCCTTACGAGTACTACAAGCTGTACCTGGTGAAAAAGGATCAGGCAGATGCCTGCAGCACTGTCATGGACCCCAATGTGCTGGTGACGTGCAACCGGCCCGAGCAGGAGATCCGCTTCACCATCAAGTTTCAGGAGTTCAGCCCCAACTACATGGGCCTGGAGTTCAAGCGGCAGCAGGATTACTTCATCACATGTGAGTCGCCCTCCTCTTCCTCGCTGGGGGCTGCGGGGGCCTGCGGAGTGTCACCAGGCGCTGCTTTGGGACTTGGCTGCTGCTCAGTGCTGACACGCACGGAAAATATTTCCCACTGGATGGGAGAAGGGAGGAATGTGCCAGCCGAGGGGTCCTGGGCCCTTATCTGGCAGCGCCAGGAGCCGGGATGGCCCCTCCAGCGGGGTGAGACCTGCCCGCAGCCAGAATGGTTTCTGTGTCTGGAAAGGTTTCGTGGCTGGAGCTTGTTTGTGGAGCCGGGCTGTGAGGCTGGAGTGCTGCAGGGCAGTCCTGTAGGGCACTGGGATGCTGACGATGTGCTAAGTGTCTCAGCCATCCTTGCTGCCTGCCATAGGAGGCAGCCTGGGGAGTTGCTCCTGGAGCTTCTTGTGATCTAAGTGGCTGTAAAATCCTACACGTTGGCCTGTTGTTGCTGTTTCTATCTGTAACATGGCTTTGTAGAAGGAAGGAGGCTGAGTTTCCTCTGAGCACACAGATGATGCACGCGGGGTGCACCTGTGGGTACCAACCAGCGCATCTCCATCATCCGTGGTGGCTGTGAGCTCGTTGCTGGGGCTGCATTCCCCCCTCCCTCCTGGTGCTGGGCGATGCCTGCCTCCTCACTCACTTTGTGCCCCATGCCCTGGGATTTATGCTTGGCTGCTCACATCGCGTGCGAGCCCACAGTGCAGCAGCCAGGAAAGGGCACGGCAGCCCTGCTGCCCCCTGCGCTCACTGTCACGTGCTGCGGGCTCATCGACAAGCAGCCTGGCACAGGGGTCAGCCGAGACTGCAGGCTGGGGCACTGGAATCGGTCGGAGACGTATTTTTAGCCTGAGCTCTCTGCTGTCAGAGTGGTTGGCCAGGATCCTCCAGGCATCCTCCAACTTGAGGCTGTGGGGCAGGAGGTGCCGCGGTGATGCTGCCAGCCTGAGAGCTCCCTGCTGCCCTATCTGGTGTTGGAAATTGCTGTATTTTCACTGCAGCATAATTTCACTAAGCCTGGGACTGAGGAAACAGCCAAATGGGCTCCTGCAGGTCAGATTTCAGCCCACCCTTGGATCCTTAGCATACATTTGCTCAGCTCTCTATAATGCTTGGCTTGAGCACAGGATGGTGCAAAAGGGATTGCAGCAGTTTCTCGCCAAAATGGCCCATCTGCTCACCTGCTCCCAGTCCCGTGATGCTGCAGCTGGGTGAGGACCTGGTGCAGCAATGAGCTCCTCCTGCTACATGCACCCCTGCTCACTGTGTGTACCCAGGGCTGGCTGCAGCATGGTGGCTGTGGGACGGGACAGGTCAGCCTTCCCTGCAGGTCTGCAGCTGAAGCAGGCCTGAATTCAGCTGTGAGCTTTCTGTGCAGCAGGCAGAAAGTGGGGAGAGGGGCTGAAAGCACTGCCACAGCTTTTCCTTTGGTGTTTGGGGCAAACACCAGGAAGTGCTTGGGCAGCTTCTGCTGTGTGTGGGGGGCTGCTCTGAGTCTTGCATTGCACCTCGAGCTGCACCCCTGGCAACTCTCTTGCTGCAGCAGCGAGCCCACCACCCTCTGCAGCTGGAAATACCTTTCCAGGACACATGCATTCGCCAGAACAAACTCAGAGCATATAGAAGCCCCAGGGAGAGTAAGTGCATGGGTTTCCTTGTTGCAAACCCTGTGCACCTGGGCTGCCAGCACACCTGTCCCCACCATGCCACCTCCTCAGCTGCTTGTGTTTGTGTTGTCTGGCTGCTGGTGTGAAAGCAGTCTCTCTTTTTTTTTAATTATTATTTCTCGCCTTGGTTTTCCTTTCTCCTTACAGTTAGAAGACTGCAACTGCATTTTTATTCCACTACCAGAACACTGAACCTTGTCCCACATGCAGCAATTTTCTCTGTGTTTGCACTGAAATCTGGTTTCTATCCGAGCGCTGGGGAATCTGGAGGCTGTCACACTCCCACTGCCCCCCCAAGTCCCGGCCCCCACCCCAGGAGCGGTGCTGGTGCTGCGGTGCCCCCCGGTGCCCCCTGCCCGTGCTGCTCCGACCATTTCTGACTTTAATTTCTCTTGACTGCTCCGTGCTTTGAAGCGAGCCCCGGCGGCGCGGGGGCCGGGCGGCCGCTGTGCGCTGCTCTTTGGCCCCTGGGTGGGCTGGGGATGCTCCTGTGATCTGCCCGTAGCCTCTGCCCAGCAGCCCCAGGAACTCCTTCTGCCAAGAAATAAAATAGCCAAAAAAACAAAGTCAAAAGTCTCCCGAGCAGACCACCCACATGTTGTCTTTTTTTTTTCTTCTCTTTTTTTTTTTTTTTTTGTATTCTCCTTTCCCCCAGCCTGCCCGGACACACAAAAGGATTTTTCTTCCTTTTCTCCCTCTCTCCCTAAGCCGGGGGATGCAGCACACGGGCGGCTGCAGGACTGTGCCGTCCCAGCCCCGCTGCGAGCGCCCGCCGTCCCATCCCCGCCATTCAGGGCCGCCCCCCCGCTCCCCCGCGTCACGTTGGATATGCCAAGCCTCGTTTAGGGCCACTTTTATCACCGAGGGACACTCAGCCCTCGGCTTAGGCTGCTTTAGCGATGAAAAAGGCTTTTGAAAGCAAACGTAACCTCTCCCCATCCTCTCTGAGTCCTTGCGCCGAGCCCCTCAATGCCAGCCGGAGGCTTTCATTAAAAGCATCTTTTCTCCCGCGGCTGGACAGGGGAAGGTGATTCCTCTCCCTAAGCCTTTTCATAAAGAAAAAGATGCAGGAGCTCCTGGCTGTGCGGCGGGGCCGTGCACAAAGGCTCGGCAGGGCTGCAGGATGGGGCACAGTTTGCGTATTTGGTGCTTTGCTTCCATTATTGCTGCTTGGCAGATGTGGGCTCAGGGCAGCCCGTGGGTTCTTGTGTGTTTGGTCCCCTGCTTTTGGGGTCTGGTTGGCACCTGGTGATGGAGAAGGGGAGAGGTTCTCTGTGGTGCAATCCTTGCTTTGCTCTATGGGGAGGTGAATCCAGCAAAAGCAAATTCTTGCTTCCTGCCCACTGGGGCTTCCTTTCCCAAGCACAAAGCCCAGACTGGGCAGGCTGCTGGGCATCCCAGGGGAGGGGATGAGGTGGGTTTTCCCTTCAGACCCATGTACGAATGTGGGTGCTTTTCCCAGGTTCAGCAGTGAGGCTGCACTGTGTGTTGGGGGGGAATTGAGGCCGTGCTGGTGAGGAAGCAGTCGCTTGTACATAGCTGTACTGGGAGGGAAGGATGGCTCTGAGCGCTTACAAACAAACCAGCAGATGCTCTGTGGGCTTACAGGAGCAAAACGCTATAGGAGGTGAGAACGGCAGAGTTGTGCTGTTGTAGAGGTGTTGGTGGGTCCCGGAGATGTCTGGTGCAGGGCCTCAGACCTGGCCGTACCTCATTTCAGCCTCATCTGCTCCAGTTTCCTGTGATTTGTTCTGCTTCTGTGTCCTCATCCCCTGTCCAGAAGCATCTCTCTGGTTTTTGGATGCACCTCCTTCGTGTCCCCCTGTGAGCACCCTGGGCAGACTCATGCCTGACCTGTCCTCCCCTAGGGCGAGCAGTGGGAAGGCAGCTGCTGAATGCCCGTCCTCTGCAGGGCCATTAGCTGAAAGTGCTGAAGTAGAAGGGAGGCCACAGAAGATATGTGCTTCACAAACCAAATGCGTTTGCTGTTGATTGTTGGTCTTTAAGCCCTTCAATCCATTTTTGATGTAATAATGTTTGTAATCCAATCTAACATTTTTTGGCAGCAGAATTCAGCAAGACCAGATATATTACACCGGCTGTTCCCTTAAACCCCTTGTCTTGCATTTCTGTTTTTAGATGCAATTAGACCCAACCTGGCAAGAGCTATTGTTGTCAGCCATTGCTGCCTCTGCGATGTGGGTCTCATCCCTGGGCCTTTCTTCCTCAGCACTTTTCTATTTCTATTCTAGATTGAATTTTAATGTGGAGATGAGGGTCACCTGTGTACTGCCAAATGCCAGAATCCTCCTTTTCTTATTCTTTTTTTTTATTTTTTTTTATTTTTTATTTTTTTTTTTACTTTTTTTGGGACACGTTGCTGTACTTCCTTGTCCCCTATGTGCACAGCTGCAGTGCTGCTGGGGGGGCCGTGCTGGGTGCCCGCCAGCCACGCGCTCTGCTGCGTTCCTGCTGGTCCCATTTGAATGTGGCTGCTTTCATATGCTCCTCATCTCCTGTCCCACAACTCGCTGGGTGAAATCAAGTTGAAAGCAAAAGTGCTGTTTGATGCTGTGATGAGAGCTGTGAACTTCAGCTGATAAAACCCCAATTAACCAACTTCCTCATGCTTCACCCAAATGGGCTGCAGCTGCGCAACCTCCTTGCCCTTGCGACATGGCTGCAGGGACACGCTCTGGAACTGAGCTGTGGGCATGGGCTCCTCCTCCCTGGCTGGTGGGTCTAGGGGGCCCGGAGCTGTCCCACTTGAATCTGGAGGTCCCGGAGCTGAGGTTAGGTGTGGGGGTCCTGGAGGTCTGTGGGCGATAGGGGTAATGGGGTATGCCCCGCTCGAGTCCCTGCAGGAGGTGGCAGTGGTGTGGGGGACGAGCAGGCTCTCGCCGTGCCTGACTCAGAACTTCAAAGCCCCTGCTCTGGACATGTCAAACCCAAATAATGGCCCTTAGACAACACGCGGTTCCTTGTCTCGGAGGCTTGTCTGAAGACCGTGACCACGGTAAATGCGATTTTGTTGAGCCCTGTCCCTTAAGCCTCTGCCTCTTTTCTCTTCTCCTCCTCCCTCCTGACCTTTTCGGCTCAGCGCTGTCCCCGCGCAGCCCCTGGCAGCTGATCTCATGGCTCAGCCTTTCACGGCGCTAATAGGGATGAAAAGCCCCATCAGAAAGGGCCTGCGTCCCCACGCCCGGCCGGGAGGGCAGTGCCCAGCACTTTGATCTGCTGCTGCCCGCTGTGCCCCGCTGGAGAGCCCAGCTCCCTGCCAGCAGCACGGGAGGTCCTTGCGGTGAAGCGCAGCATTGCCAGAAGGGACCCTGTCCTCAGCAGTGCTTCCTCCATAGCACAGGGAAAACCGAAGCGTGGCTGCTTTGGGAGTGAGTTTTTACCAAGGCACTTGAAAGGCTGCAGGAGCCTTCAGCTTGAGGATGGCTTGTAACAAGCTCCCAGCGTGTGGGCACGCCTGGCGGTGTGCGGCAGATAAGCGCAGGCAGCCGATGCGCCACGCTTTGTTTTAAATCCCTGCTGCTCCCCGAGCCCCTCGTGCTGCTTTTCCTTTTGCTGCCTGCGCACCCACAGTGCTTTCATGGATTCACAGAGTACCCAGAGATGGAAGGGACCCATGAGGATCATCGAGTCCAACTCCTGGCTGCGCCGAGGACCGCCCAGAAATGCTTACTTGCCTTGGGGAGCTCAGCCCCCGCAGGAGCTGTCTGTGCTTTTTGCATTGCCGTGGGCTTGCCAGCGTCCCTTAGCTCTGACCTGTCCTCACGTGGAATGTGTCGTATGTCACTTCTGCTGTGCTTCTGTAAGCTGAGCCTGTGCTGTGGGCGCTGGGCAGCGCTGCACCACCTGCTCCATGGGACGTGCAGCCCTGCAAGCGAGCTGGGCTCTGGCATGAATGAATTGTGATATGTAGCTCCTTTCCATCTTCTTTTAATTTCTAATGGTCTGTGTTTTGAAATCCTCTTGGCCAGCCTGTCTGTGCTGGCGGAGGGCTGCCCGGCTGCATGCTCACCTCCCGGAGCTTGCCTTGCTGGGGAGGATGAGCTCGTGTTGCTGTTTGAAGTTGCTTTGCCCTAGGAGTGATGGTTTTGCTGCTGTGTGATGATGCCGTGCTTTGATCCCGGCTTGCCGCGTTGGCACAGGGCTGTGGGGCCCATCCTCCATAGTGCTGTGACCACCGAGCAGGTGTGTGCAGGGGACCAGCCTTGTGCTGAGCATCTTCTGGAAGCATCCACTCCCACAGCTCAGAGAAGCAGCAGCCCCACGTCCCGGAGCGGGGCTGGGAGCAGGAGGGTGGTTGGGCCTGCATCCCCTCCCAGCTGCGGGGCTGTTTGCACCCGTGTAGCCTCTCTGCTGCCAGCAGATTCCTGGTGTGCATGCAAAGTGTGCTTTCCTCTCGGCTGTCCCGCAGCGCGCCCCAAACCCTCTCCATCCCTGCTGCTTCCCACCTTCTGCATCTCCCAGCCGCAGCCAAGCCCACCAGATCCTGCTTCCAACACATCTGCACATAAATCAGCCGCTCTGCTCCCTGATAACTTTGGCTTTGCTCTGAGCCACCTCCAGCTCTGTATCCGGGCAGTGCTGACGCAGCCTTGCTGAGCCCGCTGCAGCCGTGCATCTCCGTCCGTCTGTCCTTCGGGGCCCCGCGACAGATTGCCTGGTCGGAGTCACAGATGTTTTGCTACCTAACCAAGGAGATTTACACCCTGTTAAAACTCAATAAGTGCTTTCCTCCTGCCCGGGTCCCAGCGGGGCCCACAAATGACTCTGGCAGAGCATCAGGTGGAGAATTACATGGCACTTTTTTTCCTGTGACGTGCAGCTCGCTGCTCAGAGCTGCCCCTGAGCCTCTGCAAGTCTCGCTCCTCCTGACGCTGCCTTTTTTTGGAAGGGGGTGGATAGATGTAGGACAAAGGCTTCATTCTGCGACCTGATCCCACGTGGACTCTCAGTGTGTTGGATGCAGGAGAGCGTGCAGCCAAGCAGTGCTGCTGCGCTGAGCAGTACTTTCTGGCCCTGACAAGGTTACCTGCCGCGTGGCTGTGACTCTTAATTACAGTGCTAATTAGAGCTGATTATAATTTTTCCATCAAAAAGCTGCTTTTCGAGGGAATTACTTTCTCGATGTCATCACTTGTGTTCAAGCATCTTCCTCTGTGTGGCACTTCAGTTCTTGCCCAGGGGCAGCAGCAGATCACCGCTCCTGGGAGGTGGGCAGGTGACCGTGCGGCCAGGATGCTGAAAAGCAAATCCTTTGTTGTATAATTCCTTGTGCCACACTGAGCACATCACCTGGTTTGTGGGTTACATGTAGAAGAGTGAGGGAAAGTAGGAGCCCAGCAGAGCCCAGCAGTGTGTGTCTGCTCTGCAGGCTGATGCCGTTCCCATGTTCCGTTCTGCCAGTTGGTGTGCATTCTCACCTACCCCTGCTGGAGCTGTGCGTTGTGGTACAGCTGCCTCTCTCTAAGGGATGGGGTTAACAAAGTGTTTTATTGGTCCTGGTGTTGGCTTGGCCCTGACCAGCAGAAAGCTTCCCTCGCTCCAGACAGACCCAGTGCAACCACTTAATGTTTTCCAAGGCGCGTCTGGTGATATTCACCAAGCAGTGTGCTAGCGATGTGCTGAGCAGAAAAAAAAAGCAGTCTGGAAGGTGTGAGTTCTGCTGGCATCCAGCAATGGGTGCAGCACAGGGTCTGTCTGCACGGCAGCTCCGGCTGCTGCTCTTGCACAGGGCTGGGGCACCACGAGCCCCCAGTGCCCCTGCTGCAGGGAGGATGCCTGCTTTGTTCAGTGTTTTATTTACTTACGGCTAAGTTTGTTTATTTATGTATTTATATATATAATATATATTTATATATGTATATTTAATTTTCAACGTGCGTTTGTTTGTTTATTTACCCAGCCTGTATTTATGTAGCCAGGTACACCCAGGACTGCCCGCTTGCTGCTGGTGGGTGGCAGCACTCTGCACATCCCCCTGCGTGCACCGCCGCGGTCAGTGGTGCTTTGTGCCATCCTCTCCCTCCTGGGGGACAGCTGTGTGTCACCACCGTGTGCCACCAGCCAGGTCCCTGCAGCACGGCTGTGCCAGTGGAGCTGTGTTGGCAGTGCGCTGCTCTGCACGGGGCCGTGCCTGTGCCTTAAGAGCAAAGCCACGAAAGCCGTCTTTGCTGGTGGTTCACAGCTGTTGTTGGGGTTGGTGCTGGAGGAGCTGTGATGTGTGTGGGTTGTGGCAGTGGGGGCAGCAAACAGTGCTGGGAAGTGAGAAGGATTTGCACCCCGCTGCTCTTACAGTCCCAGCTTGTGCGCTCCTGGGATGGCGCGTTCTGTGGCAAACATCCACGTTTTTCAGCACTTTGTGGGACCCCGAGAAGCAAAGAGGAGGAGGCAGGGAATGAACAGGGAGTGCTGCTCGTGGAACGCAGCTCACGGTTAGGACAGTGCTGGGGGCTGCAGCAGGTCCCGGAGCTCTGGGGTGCAGGGGGGGAGCGGACCCCAGTGCTGCCGTCAGCATGAGCTCTGCTGTGAGCGGAGCTGGGCTCACCGGCTGCTGGCCGGCCGTGTGAAACCCAAGCCCTGTGCCTCCTGCAGCAGCCCGGGGCCGGCCTGGATGCGTGCGCATTGCTGGGGCTGCGGGGCCCCTTCCCGGCGCAGCTGCTGTTGGGATCGGAGGCGGCTCCCAGCCCTGCTGGCAGCCCGACAGCTCCGTCCCCGGTGTGTGGGAGGGTGCGGGGGGCTGCGTGCGGGGCTCAACTCCCGCCAGCATCAATGGGGAGGGGTAAAGGAATGGGGGTCATAACAGGAATGTGTGCTGGTGCCCCACGGCTTGCAAGGCGGCACGTGTGACCGAGCATACGGTGTCCCTGCTGGCGGAGCTGGCGGTGTCCCTGGCTCCTGCAATGTCCCTGCGCTCCTGCAGCGATGTGCTGGCCCCGGTGGGGAGGAGGGAGCAAGATGCTCCGGGGTGGGGCTGAGCACCACTGCAGCACATGCACCAATGCAGTGCCTGCAGCGTGGTCTGTGAGGGTGCAGAAAACAACCAGAAAGATGACAGGGCAGGGAGGGTGGCACGAGCTGTTTTTGTTGTAAAGCTTCCTGGAGTGTGTTTGCAGATCTGCACCCAGAGGTGCGTGAGGGGTGTGCAATCTGAGTGCAGGGCTTGGGGCTCACCGAAAGGAAGGGAAATCCGCCGTGAGCACCGCTGCAGGCTGTGAGATAGAGTGTGGAAACCTGAATCTTTGACACTTCTGGGGGTGAGGGGAGGGCTGCAGGCCAGCGGCCGCGCCGTATCCATGCGGTACTTGGCTGGGTCTGGAGCAGGGCTGTTGTACACAGATGGAAGAGTAATTAAGAATAATAAAAGGAAAGAGACTTGGATTCGCTACAGTCTCAGCACATTAATTGTGCTTTGGGGCCCAAATCATAACGGAGTCCTGCTAGAGGGAATCCAGAAGAGAAACCAAACGTCTCGCTCTGTCCAAGGCTGACCGTTTAAGAGACCCTTGCCTTTATCTGCTGCCAGGTATTACTTCCAGAGGTTCCAACTTGCCAAAACCGAGCTCTTGTCTGAAATATTTTTAGTGGAGGAAACAAAGCAATGGTGCAGCTCTAACTGGAGTGGTAGGAAGGCGGAGAGGATGCATTGGGAGTGCAGTGGAACAGGAGTGGGAGTGCTGCTGGAGTTCCCTCCCATCCCCACAGCAGGTCCATGCCCATCCATTGAGCTGGTGCTGGGTGGATCCTGTGCCCGAGGACCAGGGTGAGCAGTGTCAGCCCACTGAGATCCTGCCTGTGCTCCACACAGGCTGAGCATCTCTTCTAAATTGACAAGCAATTACATGGTTAATAGTATCAATGTTAAATCCTCATCGCTCAGCAGCCTGAGGCTTAATGCTTCATTAAGGCAAAGGCATCTAATAGCTCTCCGGGCTGGGAGCTGTGCTGTCTTTAAGCCCGAGTAGAAGTGATTTGTCTGGAGGCTGCTTTTGTTCTCCTGGTCCTACAGGAGCTGTGAATCCCCTCAGATCCACAGGGATGTGGGAAGGTGGCACTGGGCACTGCCTGCACTGCTGGGATGTGAGATCTGCCTCTTCCCATCCCTGCGTCTCCCAGCTGCGTGCATCACTCTGGGGGTCTGCCCTGTGAGTCACCTGAGGCCTTAGGGTTGCTTCCATCCTACAGCAGCCTCGTGGAGCTGCGGGGATGCAGGGATGTGGTGCACAGGGGGGCAGCAGGTCTGACCCTGCCTGGTGGCTCACGTGTGGCTCTGCCTCACTTCTGTGCTTGCTGTTTCTGGCTGTCTCCAGCATCCTACCCAAACAATAATCTTCTCACTGAACCTGCTGTGCAGTATATATATTTAGCCTTTCTCTCCCATGCGTTGCTTTGTGTTTGGTGATGCCATTTAAAATCTGTGCTGCGCATTGCTGCCACAGCTCCAAACCTGTCTTAGCAGCTCTTACCAGCAATACCTGGACATCTGGACCTGTGAGCTTTCGTGTCATTGCTGGAAGGTGCTTCCCAGGTTGCACACTGCTCCCGAGCCGCTCCTGTGGCTGCTGATATATCCTCAGTGAGAAGCAAGGCAGGCACATCGCCTGCTGGTGCACCTGTGAGCTGCCCTTCTCTCTTTGTTCCAGCTGGATTTTAGGTGCATTGGACAAAAGGATATTTCATATGAAAAGTCCTTATTTCCTTGCTTGCGCTTCTCCAGCAGCCCTGCTAACCTGCATGGGGACTGCTCAGGGGCAGGGGCACTCACCACTGCATCCTGTGCCCACAGCCCTGCAGCAGCCCCTCGGTCTCCCTTCACTGCTCACATACAGCCTTTCAGAAGCTGTGCTGCTGTGTCACTGCGATGTGGCTGTGCTGCCTGTACTGCTGGCTGTGCTTTGGCTGTGGCCTATTTTGGTCCAGCCGGAGCTGAGGGCGCACGTCCTCATTTCAGGCCTGTTTCAAGAGGTTGCACTGCAGACGACAGCCATGGTTTTTGGGAGTGTTTTGCCCTTTTTGCTGCCCCTTTCATGTTCTCTCAAGTAGCTGCTTTTTTTTTTTTTTTTTTTTTTTTTGTGGCTCCCCTTTCAAAGCTACTTTTTCTACTCGTAATTATTATGATCAGGATAAGAAGAGGCTCCTTCAGCAAAGTCTTGCATGCTGCTTGGGAGAAAGGACGCTCAGCTGTGTCCTCTTCAGCCCATCCATGTGATTCTCCATCTGGCACTTTTATATTGTTTGAACATTTAATATTTTGGTCGTATCTGAAAGCCATGTCTGTGGAGTTATTTTGGAGAAATCCATGTCTCCCGTTGCTGCCACGTGCTCTACTTTTGCAAGATCTCCAGCACTGCAGCCATGCTTTCTTTTGGTCATTTTGCTGTCATTAGTTATCACCTCCTAAATAAGACCTCATAGGGTCTGTGGAAGTGGTTGCAGTGCTGTTTCCCAGCCCTGCTGGCTGTGCAGGAGCTGTGTGGAGCAGGGTGCTGTGATGCTCCAGGCAATAAGACGTGTGGGCAGGCTGCAGTTTGGGCTGGAAGCAGGTGGAAATGAGTTTGTCCCCAGGAGGTGCTGCCCAGCTCCTGGCTGTGGGATGGTGTTGCCCTGTTCCAAGATGCAGGATTGAGGTCTGTTGGAGATGGAGCAGCCTCAGATGTGCGTGCAGCAGCCCGTGTCCCCTTTTGGTGCAGTGTGATGCTGGGCAGGGAAGCTGTTCATGGAACATTTTGGTTTATTTCACGCCAAAAGCAGTACCTCTGGCCTTGGAGTGCGGAGCTGCTGTCTGTTGTGCAGGAATGTGCTCCCTCAGATGTCTTTATGGGCTGTTGGAGCTTGGCCTGAACTCGGTTCAAGTTGGGAAGAGCTCATGCAAGCACTGGGGGACATTTCTCTGCTTTCCCCATACCTTTGCATTGAGATTTATACTGGTGGTGCTCCTATCAAACTGACCTGTGGGCGTCCAGCTCCGTCCATGGGCTGCTGGCTGCCCAAGAAGCTCTAATGAGCAAAACGCACTCGCTGAGGTTGGATTGCAGGAGGCTTTTGGACCAAGCAGAGGGCTTGCAGCCCCAGCCCTGGCATGGTCCAAGCTCACGTTGCAAGCTCAGCTGTGTTCCTGAGGGCTCCAGCCCCACAGGGAGACAGCATCAGAGCTCCCACAGCTCTCAGACCTGCCCTGGCCCTGCTGTAAAGCATTACCCGTTCCTCATCCTGGTGCTGCACCATGGCCCAAGGTGTTCCAGAGCGGTAGAGATGTAGCATGGAGGGACACGGTCAGTGGGCATGGTGGGATGGGTTGGAGTTTGGTGACCTGAGAGGTCTTTTCCAACTTAAGTGACTCCGTGATTCTAAGGCTGCCTGGTGGATGCTTGACCTGGCTGGTTTGGTGGTTTCCCCTCCTGTGCCCCATCCTGCTGTGGGTACCAGGGGATGCAGCTCGCTGTGTTCCCACAGGAGGGAGGCTTAAAAAATCTGTGCCGGCTAAAGAAAAAAGTTAATGTGAATTTAACTGACTTCTGCCCTGCAATTAAAGCCATTCGAGCCCATTGGGGCTCTGAGTTTACATTCTTTACTGAGGCACAGTGTGTAATTATATATGTATAATTTAAACTGTGCATATGCATGTGTTCCTATTATACACCGAGGAGCAAAGGAAATTATCCAGGAATTAAAGGGGGAGGAGGGTGCAGGCACTGAGAATGGCTCACTTGTGTGGATGTGGTGGCAGGGGAAGCTGGAGGGCTCACATCCTCACCGCTGCAAGCATCTCTGGGCCAGGCATGCCCAGTGCTGGCTGCTGGCAGCCACGAGTGAGGAATAACCCTTCATGTTCTTGTGCTGCACCTGGTGGGCACTGTGCTGCCATCAGAGGAACCTGGAGCTGCAGAGAGTGCTCTGCGTGGCTCCTGATGGGTAAATACGTGGGCAGTGTTCATGCTGCTTTACAGAAACCACCCTGAGATGGTTCTGTAGGGTGGGAGATGTGCGGAGTGGTGGACACATCTTTTTCTCTGCTCCTTGGCATTGTTCTAAGCTGGCCCAAGGGGACTAGGCACAGACGGGAGAGCTAAATAAAGCCAGCTTGTCAGCACCCTGTGTTCCTTACAGCTCTGTAACTCCCGCCTTTCACCCTTACAGCCACCTCTAATGGGACACTGGATGGCCTGGAGAACCGGGAAGGAGGGGTCTGCCAGACGCGCTCCATGAAGATCGTCATGAAAGTGGGGCAGGGTGAGTGCTGGTCTGTGGGCACCCAAGTGCCTGGTGCAGGAGAAGGGCTTCCTCTGGCTGCATTTAGTCTGAGCGAGGCAAGCTGGGGGAGCTGAGGGGTGAGGAGCTGCTTTGTTCCTTGCTAAGGCTGTCAGGTTGAATTGGTTCTGTTTCTGTGCAAATAAGATGCAGCTTGCAGCAGGCTGCCATTCCTGGGGTGCTCATCATCCCTCCGCACCCACAGAGGAGCTGAAAACCCTTCCCATTTCCCTTTCTGCCCGGCCGCCGTCGTAGACCTTCAAGTTGTCCTCAAATGGCTTTGCTTCCTGATGCAGCTTCCCCCAGCTGTGTGTTATGGCAGCCTGTCTTTTTGGTTGGGAAGCTGAACCAGGGCTCCGGTCCCAGCATGTGGTTGTTTCTGGATTCTGGGGACAATGAGGCCGGGCCAGTTGCTCTTGAGAGCGTGGACAACTTTCAATGGAGTTGATTCAATGGGCTTCAGGGTCTCTGCCCCCGGAGCCTCCCTCCCTGCACTGCCGAGTGCCTCCAGTTGCATCCATGCCACAGGCCTGTGTTGGCCCCACCGTGGATGCAGAGCTCCTGCTGCCTGCTTCTCATTATTTTGTTTTCACATTGGGGCCAATATTTATAACAAACAAAAGAAGCAGGCCTTGGCAGCCTCCCTTCCTTCGTGGTCTTCCTGCTGCCCTGCAAGGAGCGCGCTGCAGCCCACGCACAGGGGGTTGGAAAGCATGAAAAGATGTTGGGTGTGGGACAGGGATGGGAAACACCTTCCCCCAAATCCTGCATCCTTTTCCAGGGGGAGCCCATCTGCAGTGATGTTCCCTGGCCTCATCCTTGTGCCTAGGTTCTCTTACCATTGGGCTTGCCACTCTTGTGTTTTTAAGCCACAGCAGAGTGGCTGTGTTGGGGTGGTAAGGTTGTCTTGAGATTTCTTATCCATCACTTCTCCTCCCCTCAGATCCAAACGCGGTGATCCCGGAGCAGCTGACGACGAGTCGGCCCAGCAAGGAGGCAGACAACACCGTGAAAATTGTGACACAGAGCCCACGCCACAAAGTCCCCACGGTGGAGGAGCCTGGCAAGCCAGGTAACTTCCGCAGGAATGTGCTGTGCAGGCTGGAGCTGTGCTGCCTGTGGGGTGGCTCCTTGCTGAATTTGGCATGCATGCTGCAGGATGCTGGGCACTGCATCCCTGTATCGCCAGCATCTGCCCAGCATCTCACAGCCCAGCTCTGCACGCGGTGACCCAATGAGGTGCTGCTGAGCAGAGCTCTCAGGCTGTTTTCCCAGCTCTGGGCTGTGCTGGCAGCAGTGCAGCAGAGAAGTGCTGTTTCAGCACACTCCTCCTCCTCCTCCTCCCTCTGCTGCCCATCTGTTCCTCCACGTATATCTGAGAGGTTTTGGAGGAGTTGAGGTCCTTGGGTTTTTGAGCCGAGCCAGTGTGAAAGCTCTTTGAAGGTGGTTTCCTGAGTTCCTGACCCTGCTGAGAGAAAAGTGAAATCAGATGAAGTAGGGAAAAGTTGCTCTTTTCTTCTCCTGCGGCGCAGCCAGCCAAGCGACCGCCCCTCCGGGGCCAGGGTCAGCAGGAGGTGGGGGTCAGTCATCGGATATTGCAGGGCTCTGGGCACCAGACCCCGAGATCATTACCGTGTGCAGAGCTCCCAGGGTGCACCCCGGTCACGGCCCAGAGCTGAGCCGTGCGCCGGGTCTGGCAGGAGGGGGTGGGGTGAGATGTCCCGTGTGGGGCTGGGGTGGGAGGGCAGGGAGCCCACCTGCTCACACTGACACCCATCTCCCTTCCTCGCAGGCTCCGTCAACCAGAACGGCCAGGAGACACAAGGTCCCAGCGACGGGTTCTTGAGCTCCAAGGTCGCCGTTTTTGCCGCCATTGGCGCAGGCTGCGTCATCTTCATCCTCATCATCATCTTCCTCGTCGTCCTCCTGATCAAGATCCGCAAGCGGCACCGGAAGCACACGCAGCAGCGGGCCGCAGCCTTGTCCCTCAGCACCTTGGCCAGCCCCAAATGCAGCGGGAACGCCGGCTCAGAGCCCAGCGACATCATCATCCCCTTACGGACTACAGAGAACAACTACTGCCCGCACTACGAGAAGGTGAGCGGGGACTATGGGCACCCCGTCTACATCGTGCAGGAGATGCCCCCTCAGAGCCCAGCCAACATTTACTACAAGGTGTGAGGAGCAGCCTGGGCATGCCACGCAGGAGCGCCCGGTGGGGCCGGCAGCAGGAGGCAGCGTGCCCGGCCGCGGCACGGCGCGGGAGCACAGGGGTCTGGCGCCTGGCAGCGCCCTGCTCACCCGTGCGCTGCCTCTCCCTCTTTGTATTTAGTTTTGTAGTTCTCAGCTTTTGTAATCCCAAGACTTTGAGGGTGAGCTGCCAGCATCCTCCTCTCCTGCTCCGGACTGTGGCTGCAGCGCGCGCTCTGCCTTCCTGTGCCCGCCTGCACGCCTCTGGCACCCGCGGACTCCCACCTCCCCTTCTGCACTTTGGGATTTCCCCTCGTCACCTCCACGCCAAGTGCCCGTGCAGGGGCCTGGGAGCTGCGACGGACGCCGAGAGGAGCAGCGAGGAGCCCTGGGAGGAGGAGGATGCTTCGCCCAGGTGCCGAGATGCAGAGAACTGTGCAGGGAGGAAGCTGGCAAACCCGATTTACTACTACTACTATTATTATTATTATAATTATTTTAATTTTTTTGTAACATTTTTATTTTTGTGAATCGTGGCGGGACCCCCCGCCCTGGGCACATGCCACAGCCTCCTTCCAGCACGCCGTCCTGCTGGCGCAGGCAGATCCGCCGCTGCCGTTTTAAACTTTTGTGTTCGTAGCTGTTGACTCTTGTTTTAGTCTCTTTATAAAAAGAAAGAAAGAAAAAAAAATCACATAAATGATGTCTCAAGCATTCAGCGCGTGAGGGTCTGAGCACTCCTTCTGCCCATGGAGCAGCAGCAATCCTGGGCATCCCCAGGGCATCCTCCTGCCCAGGGCTCCGGGCAGTGCGGGGCAGAGGAAGGCTCCATGCAGGTTCCCGTCAGGCTGGGACTGCTGGAAGCAAAATGTGGAGTAGCTGGGGGTGGAGGGAGGGCAGGGCTGGCAGCACGTCCCTTGTCACCGCTCCCGTCCCAGGGCTGGGGCTGCTGGGGCTGCAGGTGGCTGGCCCGGGGTGCAGCCCTGCAGCACTTCTCCTTGGAAAGGAAAACTGGAAAACAATCATACAGGACATTGCCAGGAGCAAGCTGATGTCTGGGTCACCATCCATCCTTCCATCCATCCATCTTTCCATTCATCCATCCAGGCAGGGCTGCTCGCCTTCGGGGAGCTTCACCCCCTCCTTGTCACCTCAGCCTCATCGTGCCCTGGCTCATGTTTGCAGGGGAGGTATTGCGGTGCCACAGTGCTCAGTGCTCCACATGCAGCCACCCCGCAGCCACTGATGCAGTTTCTCCAAGCCCAGCACCGCTGGGTGCTCACCCATCCCCTCCATCACACCGCACTGTGCCACTGCCTGGCCCATCTCATGCCCCGAAGTGGAAGTGCTGAGCTTTGGGCTGTCCTGGTGGGACGCTCCCAGCTCTCTGCCACCCTGGATGCACACTGGGGCCGGCGATAGCAGCCCTGTGCCCTGCCTGTCTCAGCCCTTGCATTCCTTTTTCCTTTCAGAAGTAGCTGCTTTTGCTCAGGGACTGAGTGTGGGGCGAGGGGGGGCTGCTGCCTGCCGTGTGCCCCCGGCCTCGCTTCTCGCCCTGCTCCGGGCACGTGCCTGCGGCTCCAAACCAGGCTGCAAAGTGCCCAAAGAGCGAGAGAGCTGCTCTGCCAAAGTGCCTTGATGAGGAGAGGGCCGGGGTGGCAGGAGGGGGGGCAGCCCTGTGGTGCCATCGGGGAGGGGCTGGGGCAGGAGTGTGGTCCTGAGCGGAGCGTTCCTTTGTGTTGCTTTGGTTGTGTTGTTTTGAGGTCGGGATGGAGCAGTGTGGGCAACCCCAGCTCTGCTCCCCTCCTCTCTGTGGGCATCCCTCTCTCCTCACCCTCCCACAGAACACCCTCCAGACCCCCTCAGCCCTTTGCCTTCCCCTACGGGTGTCTATGCAGATGCTGTGCTGTGCCGGCGCTGCCCCAGGGTGTGGGCTCTGCTCTCCATCGCGGTAAATTGTGTCTTAAAAAAACCAATAATTTAAAGCAAAGCCCTCAAATTCCCCCCGAAAGAATGGTTTGGAAGTCCCCAGGGGCTGTGGCAGCAGGGAGGGAGGTGATATATGGAGGGAAGGCTGGGCAAGGAGCCCCATGCCAAAAGCCAACGTCCTCATGGCAGTCACCGAGCAGCCGCGTCCCCCTCTGCAGCTCCGTGGTGGCACTGGGGCGTGGGTGGAGATGGGCAGACCTTGTAAATAGGTGTGCAGGGAGTGGGGATTGGAGCTTTTGGGTCTGGCTGAGCCCTCAGTGCTGTGCCCTGGCACACAGCATCCCTTTCTGCTGCTCGCTGAGAGCGCTGCGCTTGGTTTTGGGTTGTTGGTATTTTGGTTGTTTTTTTTTTTTTTTCCCCCCCCCGTTGTTGTTTCCTTTTTGTTTCATTTGGTTCGTGTAAATAGTAGTCTTTTTTGGAAGAAATAATGTAAAGATGTTTTGTATAAACTCTGAATTATTTTCTGGTTGCTTTTTCTTAGAAAAAAAACAAACAAAAAAAAAACGAGAACTAAAAAAAAAAAAGAAAAGAAAAAAAAAAAAGAAAAATTTAACCATGAGAACGGGTGTAAAACATTGTCATACTGCAATCCACCCCAGAGCCCCTGCGGGGGTCCCACAGTGCCCCTCGGGGGGGTGCTGGGTGCTGCTGTGCAGAGTGCTCCCCGTGCCCCACTGCAGGAGGGTGCTGAGCGCAGGCTGAGGGCTGAGAAGTGCAACATCAGCAAAAGGAGCATCCCATGCGTCTCTTTCTTTTTTTAAAAAAAAACCATCAAAGCAGATAGAAACCCCAAAACCTCCGTGCAGCATCCTGAGGTCCTGCTCTGCTGTTCCAGCCCTGCAGAGCTGCTGCTGTTGCAGGGCCCCTTTTCCCCGCTGCCCCTTTTTTTTTACGGGCGGGGGGCGACCCAGGGAAGGGGGTGGCACTGCCCCCAATGCAGGTGATGGCCCTGGGCACCCCGAGTCCCGGCTGCCCCCAGGAGCCCGTGCTTTAAACCCACACGGCATCCGCAAAGGGAAACAAGCGGGCAGTCCCAAACCTGCACCCTGCACAGCAGCACCCCGCACCCCTCCCGCATTTCAGAGCCGTGCCCACGCGCACCCCCTGCATAGCATCCTTCACGGGGTCCCTGCAGGCACACGCAGGGATGGGGGGCGATGCCACTGCCCCGTGTGCCCCCCCACAATGCGGGCTTTTGTTTCTTCTCGTCATGTCCCTCCTTTCTCTCCCTCTCGCCTTCTCCCGGCTCTCCCTAGCATATCATCGCCATCGGTAACCCGCTCTGTGGCAGCTGAGCGCCATGGAGCCGTGATGGAACCTGATATATTGTTAAATAAAAGGTTTTTTTCCTATGGAAACCTTGGCTGTCTCTCGTGTGCTTTTTTGCTGCCCCAGGGTTGTGCTCTTATCGCTCAGCCTGGCTCCAAAGGGCTGGGACAGTGCAGCATGGCGTTAGCCAGGTGCTGTGCATGTGTGTGGTGAGTGCTAAAGCAGGGATTTTGGTGCCGTTTTGGTGCCATTTTGGTGCCGTTTGTGGTGCTGTTTTGGTGCCATTTTGGTGCCGTGTGTGCTGTTCCATGGGGCAGCTCTGCACCCAGGGATGGGGATGGGGTCAGGGGTCAGGGTCTGCTCCCCGAGGAGGAGCGCTCATCCCTCCTGGTGATGTACTCTACCCATTCCTCTTTGCAGCTTCATTTAGTAAGTTACTAAAAAGTTGTTTTAGGAAATGGGGTGGGTGGTGCTCTAACCGGCTCCAAAGTGGGCTCCACCATGGCCGTAGCTCCAGCTCTTTATACGCTGCTGTAACGTGGCACTTGGCGTGCCATGGAGCACTGTGTGAGGGGTGGCTGCTGTGGCTGTGGGATATGGGATGTCTGGTGGGGGTGCGGTACGGAAGAGAGAAGGTGTGTGCTGGTGTCCATGAGCCGCCTCCATGGGAAACCCAGGGAGCACAGGGCAGGAGCAGGGCTGATGCTCCCCTGTTTGCCCAACGGCTGCTCTGAAAATGTACGGCAGAGCCGAGGCTGTGCCTATTGCAGACCTCGTGTGGGCTGCGGATGCTGAACTGTTCCATGTGGCGCTGCTGTGATGGCCGAGGGGATGAGTTGGGTTTGTGGGGTCTCAGGGGAAAAATGAGTTCAGGGCACCGAAAGAGAATGGAGGAGGAACTTCCCCTTGGCAGATGTGCAGAGGGTGTTGGATGAGGTGGGATGGGGAGATCAAAGCAGCAGGTGGGTCTGCAGCACTGTGCCAGCAGTGGGCAGGGGCTGTCTGAACCTGGGGTCAGGGGGAAAGCGGGCCCTGGGGTGTGACATGTGGGCTCATATGTGGTTTGTTGCTCTGAAATCCCTCTCCTCCGCATGCTTTGATCCCAGTGTGAATTAAATAATGCTTTTAATTTTAAACGGCTTCACAGGGCCCTTATGGCCAAAGGGGAAAACCATGAGCGCCCAGCCTGCTGGGACCTGCCTACAGCCCGGCCCCAGCAGAGGGGCATTGCTGCAGGACCGGGGCACACCAACAGCACCCAGAGCACGGCACAGAGCTGCCAGCCCCTGGAGTCCCACCCTGCGTGGCCATGGGCACAGAGCAAGGACGGACCCAACGGTGCATCATCCTGTATTGCACGGGGCCACACTTCCCTCTGCTCACAGCCCCAACCAACGCAAGCAGTGGCAACGGGAAGGGCTTTGCTCAGAGCATCCCTGCTCCCAGCTGCAGCACGGTGAGGAGGTGCAGGCTGTGCTCCCCAGGGCCAGCTGGTGCCGGGGGATTGGCAGCATCCTGCCGTGAGCCTGCAGATCTGGAGAACCCATTACAGCCGCTGATGCTTTTGGACATCCATCAGGCCTGGAGAAGTTATTTTAATTATAAAACGTAAAGGGGCTTTCTGTCAAGTTTATTAACTCACCCTTGGCCAGATCCCACCCGATTGGCCGCCAGCTCCGTGCACCCGGCAGCGCCTGCACACCCTGAGCCATGGGCAGCGGCCAGGCAGTGTGGGCACATCTGCAATGCCAGCTGCATGCAGCACTTCCTGCTGTGGTGTGAGCCAGGATCTGGGTGGACACAGCAGTGTGCTCAGGAAGCATCTCCTCTGCAGACCCCGCCTGTACAGTGCTGCGGAGCTGCAATCCCTCGTAATAAACCTTGGTCAGGCCAGATGCCACAGCAAGGACGGGGAGGTTTATCCTTGTTTTCCCTGTAGTATATCTGAAATAACTAACAGGTTCCTCTGGTCGGGGCTATGGCTTTTCCCACACTGCAGCCTCGTGCCGCACACCAGCCCGCCTGCACCTGGCTTCTATGCTCACACCAGGAGGGTCCTGGAAGATCCATTAGGGCCGTGGTATGCAGCAGGTCCCACGGGCTCTGAAATGGGAGCAGTAACTGCAGGGCCCCGTGGGCTGCTTGTCACAGACCCATTGCAGAGCTCCCAGGACAGCGGCAGGGTGGTTCCCACAGGACTGGGGTCAGTCTGTGTCTCAGGGCTGGGCACTGCTGTTGGATTGTTCTGCACTGAGCTCTGCACAAAGCTCCGCTCGAGGCAGGACGAGTGCTTGTCCCGTGGCAGGGCTGCTGCTGTCCCCAAATCCGTCTTCCCCGCTGTGTCTGTGTGTCCTGCTGTGGAAGTGGTGTGTGGTGCACGTGGGCTCAGGTGCTGGCTCTGGTGCAGGAGAGGAGCAGCGGAGAGGGGAAATTGTCAGGCTGGAACAAGGGTGAGAGCCCAGAAAAGGAGCTGGGAAGTGGAGGAGGGGGAGAGATTCCTTCCAGCGGCGTGAGGCCCAGCAAAGCAGCCGTCTGAGGGCAAATCCAGTAGTTCGTCATTGGTGCAAAAAAAGGGACGAGTGCGAGTATTATTCTGCAGCAAATGTAAATTAATTATGTGCAAGGTTTTAATGTTACTGAAACAAAACACTTTGAGGGGGTCTCCTGGCTGCTGGAGCAGAGCCTGAAGGAAACTGAGAGCTTTTCCTTTTTCTAGTCCTCACTGAGGATGAGAGGTAAACGGGAGAGGTCAGTGCTGTGAGCATGGGGGGGATCTGCCGGTGTGCTCTGTGCGGTGCAGTCACTTGTTGTGCACCAGGACACGACCCCGGGGCACAGAGCACTGCGGGGTGGACGTGCCCTGGGGGTTGTGGCAGGGACTGTGCTCCCAACGCTTCACCCAGCCCCGTGAGGATGCTGTGAGCCACTGCCGCTGTCCCCAGGGTCACCTCGGTCTGTTTGGGTTGGGAAGGGCTGGGGCTTTGGTTTCAGCCGGGCTTTCCCCCTCCCAATTCCTGCAGCCTGGTGTAATCCCCCCGAGCGAGCCCAGCGCCAGGTTCTGGCTGGAAATTGGCTCTGGTTGTGGCTCAGGGGTCATTGAAACGCGGCTGAGCCAGAAGGAAAAGAGAGACGGCGGCTGCAGAGGAAGCGGCTCGGGACGGCTCTGCTCTCTGCTGTGCCACAGCCAACGGGAGCCGGGCCCGGGGCAGAGCAAAGCGCCGTGCCGAGGGATGCTGGAGACAGCAGCCGGGAGGGTGGCAGAGGGCTGGGGCAGGGCACGGGGAATCGGCCCCGCACGGGAGCTGCGGGACGGCGGGAGGGACGCAGGAAAAGTCTGCCAGAAGAACAGGCGAGCGGCACGTCGGCCGCGGCCAGCGGCACAAAGGCAGCTGGCTGCGGGGTTTATTTTCCTTTGCATTAATGAGAGGAAGGAGCCGGGAGGCCCCGCGCTGCGGGCAGGTGCCTCACGGCCGCAGCCTGTGGCGAGATGGGAGCGGGGACGACTGGGGCAACGCGGGTCCCTGCAGGACAGCGGTGCCATTCCCTGCGTGCCCCGACTTGAGGGATGTGACCTCGGGCGGTGCCCGCTCAGCTCGCTCCAGGCAGCGGCACCCAGCGTGGCGTGCAGGTTAGCTGCATCCATCCCCGCTTCGGCTCTAAGTGCAAAAGCAGCCTGGGAGAGCGCCGCGTGGCGAACTTCAGCTTCCTGCTGCTGCACGCAATCGAGTGTCGGCCATTAATTATGTGCTTAACAAGCAAGCCCGGGGAGGAACCCTCGGTCGAGGGACAGCAGAGCCGTGCTGTAAATGGAGCGGCACGTCTGTCCCGGTCGGATACGGCCGCGCACGGCACCGCGTGCCTCCCACCGCCGCCCCTCGCCCTGCCCGGCCCCCAGCAGCCCCCGCTGCCTGCTGGGCTGGGCTGTGCTGCTCTTGGAAGCGGCCGCGGGGCTGGAGCGCTCGGCGTAAGGTGATCCTGCGTCAACAAGGCAGCAGCGCCGAACAAAGCTCCTCTGTCTGCGCTGCGGCCGCGCTCCCGTCGGGCGCGCATCGCCCAGCGGGGTCAGCAGGAAATTAATCCCAGCCCGGGGTGAAAGGGTTAATGAATGCTGATTTTACAAACATCGGCGCTATCCTTCCCCAAACTAATAGAGGGGTAATTAGCTCTTAATAAAAGGGAGCCCTTGGCAGAGATGCTGAGCGGTGCGGAGGGACCACGTAGCCACGATGCGGCCGAGGGCTGGGGACCCTCCTGCACCTCAGTGCAGTGGAATGGCTGCCTGGGAGCAGAGCCCAGGCTCCCTGGCCCCTAGCCTTCCCTGCCTTGCTGGGGTGCTCCGGCCGTGCCCCGGCAACCTAGGGGCATGCGTGCAATGCCGGCTGTGTGCACAGCAAATCCCAGCGTGGTCGGTGTGAATGGGAGAGAAAGGGCCTTTCAGGGAGTGCAGCCATGCACTCTGCTCCTCCGGAGAGGGCAGGGAGGAGGCTGCTGGCTGTGCCACTCTGCACCGTAGCTGCATGCACAGGGGCATCGCGTTAGCACAGGGGGTGCAAAAGCTGCAGAGCGATGGGAGGTGGAGGTCTGTGAATTGCAGACAGTGTGACCAGCACGATGCCCCGCAGCACCCCGAGGGCTGGGAGATGGCTGAGCGTTGCAGTTCCCCAAAGAGCTGGGGGAACATTTCTGATGGATGCTTCGCTCAGAAGTATGCAGCTTTGGACTGGGCTGAACTATTCATACATTCTGGATTCGTGGCCAAGAGAGCGGATTTTCAAAACTACAGAAATGTCTCGCTTTGACATTTTTTAAATACAATATTTTGGCTTTGCCTTTGGAGACAAAGCACGGAGATCAGGTTAAGCTGCGCAGAACGTTTTCTTAAAGATAACTCTCTTCCCTAAATAAACTTTTCCTTGGCAGCACGGCGCGCGTGTTTGTTTGTTTATCCTTCTGGAGACAAAGACATTCCCTTCTGCATCGTTCCTCCTTTGCTCCGGGCCTACTCAGATTGATTCCTTTTCTATATTATTATTATTATTTGGTTCTTGGATGGAAAATCAGTTATTTTCACGGTTATCACAGCCATCAGCTTTTCTCCCACCTTCCTGCCATGGTTCTCACCAGAGGAGCGCTTTGGAGTGTTGCTTCCCCCAGGCTGTTCCTTTTGGGCCAGTTTGCTGTGTTTTGGAGCTCCGACCCTCCCCATCTCCCTGCAGCTCCCCACGCTGTGTGCTCCCACCTCGGCGCACACAGGCAGCGCTCCCTAATGCGCATTGGCAGCTGCTGCCGCCGCTTCCCTGCGGCCGTGCAGGGTGATGAGATGCGTCCTGACGGCCCGGCCATGTTATACAATGGGCAGGGGGGTGTGGGGAGAGGAACCCCCCCGTGTGGATGGGTCACGCCTGGGCCGATGCTGCAGCAGAGTGGGATGGAGGCAAAGCTGTGCCGGGCTGTATCTGCGAGGTTTCCATGAGAGTGCTGCTGGGTGAGTGCAGAGGTGGAGGTGGCAGCTCTGCCCGTGCTCCATGGCCACAGGGGCACCTCTCAGAACTCTGCAAGCAACACGGGCACGGGACAAGGCTCCAGTGGCCCCTGGGAGAGGTTGGATGCAGCAGCCAGAGGTGTTCTATTTACTGTTGCAGTAGGAGGGGGCTGCTCTGGAAGGATCCTTGTTGGTGGCCGTGCCCCACTCCCCGTTGCAGCAGCTTTGGGGCTCTCCCCAGCAGCGTCCCCAGCCTGGCTGTGCACCCCAGGACCGGCTCTGCGGGTGTGACAGGCGTGAACGCCGCAGCGGCGACATGGCGACGTGCCCTCATTCTTCACAGTGGCCTCTGTGTGCAACTTTTAATTGCTTTTGTGCCGTGGGTGGTGAGCCCGGCTGCCCAGGATTCGCGGCGCCGGCACCAGCCAGCGCTTCCTCGCTATTGTCAGCGCCGGCGGCCGGGCCCCCGACCCCAGGCAGCGGCTAGGAGGGTTCCGAGGGGCCCAGAGGTGGGTGTGGGGGGCAGGGAGCAGCCCCTCGGGCTGGGGTGGCAGGGTCAGGGTGCTCGTGAGCCATTCCAGGTGCAGGAAAGCAGTCCCAGCCCTGTCTCTGCCCGCTATCCTCAGGCAATCTCCCGCTGTGTGCTGCAGGGAGGAGCTGAGTGAGGACCACAGGGTTGGTGCAGTGGGCAAGACGCTGCAGGGCAGTTGAACGTCTCTCAGGTGCCTGCTTAAGGGTGGCTACACTGTGGGCACTGGATGCTGACCGGGGACAGCAGTGCATCTCCATGCCACTGCTTGTGAGACATCCTCAGCTGCTGAAGGATGGGGAAGGCAGGGGGATGCGCAGATGGCTCTGGGGGTGGTGTGCATGGGTCCCCTCCTCGTTTTCCTCTGCCCCAGCCTCCAAATCCTCGCAGCTGCTGTGACATTGTCTTCCTTCTGGGTGGAGCAGAACCCGCAGCTCTGAGCATCCCCTTGGCTGGCAGCTTGCTGCTCACGGCAAGGAGCTGCTGGGGCCACCTGCCTTGGAGCAGGCTGCTCTGCTTGCTCCTGCCTGTGCCCCATGGGGGTGTGCTGCCAGGGCTGGGTGCTCCAGCACACAGACACCTCACCTTTGCCATAGGACTGAGCCCCTCCTCCTACCCACATCCCTTGTGCTGGATGCTGAGTGAATCCCTCTGGGCACACAGCTCACAACGCAGCCCCAGCTGTGCTGTGGGGCTGTCAGGCCTCCTGCTAGCATTCTGGTCCCCAGCTGAGCCCATGGAGGCTGAGCCTCCCATCCTGGCTCTTTCCCAGCAAATCTCCATGCTCAACAGGAACCTGGGGCAGCAAGCAGGATGGAACCTGGGGGAGGCCACGGCAGATGGCAACAACTCCCAGCCCTACACTGTTCCATGGTTGGTGTAATTACTATTACTGGGGATTTCAGCCCCTTCTCCTCTCCCCACTGCTCTGCAAAGCGTGTCTGGGCTCCACGATCCGCAGCCGATGGTTTCTAACTTGTACTTCCTTGTCAGGCTGAGACAAACAGGTTTGCTATTATTATTTATAGCAGTGAGCCATGGCCGGTCCCCAGCTCCCCCCGGCTCTGCCCGACGCTGCCAGGGGCTGCTGGCACTCGCTGGGAGAGGACGGTGGTGCAGCAGATGCTGGGACTCAGTGTGCCTTGGGGCCATCTGCCTCCGTGCCCGTCCTCACCACGGCTCCCAGCTGTTCTGGCCCGGCCCTCGGCTGCCGTGTGAAGGAATGTTAATAAGTGCCGAAATGAGAGAATAAAAATATAATTGTTCCCCTCTCCAGCGCACGTCGGCTGCTGAGCTGATGTAAGGGTTCCTTTGTGCAGGGCCGGGAGCTCTGCTGTCCCCACGCTCGGCGGTGCTGTGCCTGGTAATTGCAGGTGTGCCCCTCTCCGGAGATGGAAATTGGAAGCAGCCGTAGGGCTGGCGGGGTGCGCAGAGGTCCCGGAGCCATCGAACCACCTCCATTGCTCCAGGCCTGGCTGTCGTCTTCCACAGGTGCCTGTGGGACACAGCTCTCCCCGTGGAGCTCCCTCAGTGCCCCCTCCACACCCACAGTGCAGGGCTGTGATTTACTGCTGCCTCATTGGCGCTAGCAGTGCTGCCCATGCCCCTTCCCTGCAGCCACTTTAATGACCTACTTCTAATCTGGGGACTGGGATAAATTAGAGACAGAAAGGGCCCAGGAGAGGTTTTGTTTGGCATTTCTGTTTTTTTTCTTTTTTCTTTTTTCCCCTCTATTCCAGCTTTGTGCAGTACATCTGGGAGCCCCCTCTGCTCTTGGGGATGCTTTAAACCCCACTCCTTGAAAGACTCCCCCAGAACAGCTCCTCTGCCACTCTCTTTATTGCGGTGATTAAACTTCTCTCCCCACCCTGTATCAAATCCAGCTGCAGAGCTGAAGAGATTCTTGGCAGGAGACTGAAGGCAGAAACAATGCTTCAAGTGGAGGAGGGGGGCCAGGGGCCAGAGCTCTTCCTAAAGCCCCAGAGAGCTGTGGGGCTTCATTAAGAGGATTTTTGCAGCCTGTGGTCAGAAAACCCTTCGACTTTGTTGCTGTAAAGAGTACATTGCTATCACCTGTTTTGCCCAAGCAA
Source organism: Meleagris gallopavo (assembly GCF_905368555.1). Taxonomy (NCBI): domain Eukaryota; kingdom Metazoa; phylum Chordata; class Aves; order Galliformes; family Phasianidae; genus Meleagris; species Meleagris gallopavo. The sequence goes on along the minus strand of NC_139412.1, from coordinate 956,426 downwards.
ACGAACTGGAGAACTCCGTGCCCAGCACCTGGGCTCTGCTGGGCCTGGATGGGTGCAGTGCCCTCAGCTGTGCTGGGCAGAGCTCTGCTCCTGCTGCCAGGTGCTGGGGGAACAAGGAGGAGGGTTAAAAGCAGCCAACGTCCTCATCTCCAGGCTCCTGCCTTTGCAGGGTGCTGAGAGGTGTCATTGTGGTGGGATGCTGCTGGGTACGGGTGGCAGAGCTGTGCCTTCCATGCAACTGAATGGCAGCTGGAGGACCCAGGAGCAGGAGGTGGGCAGGGAAAACAGTGCAGGGTGAAAGGCAGGGACCTGGTTAATTGCTGTGCTGTGAGCATTCCCAGGCTCTCTTGCACTGTTCTGTGGGTGCTGCTTCTGGAAGCTGATGTAGGCAGTGTGCGCGGTGGGGCAGTGAGGTGCCCTGGGAGCCCTTCTCGTGGCTCCTGTGTGTTTGTGCGGCGTCCCACCCTGCTTCCTGCAGCGCTGAGGAGGAGGGGATGCGGGGAGGGAGGGTGTGAGGGCATCGGTAATGCTGGGGAGGTGAGGCTGCCTGGGGCGAGGGGTGAGAGCTGGTCCTGTGCAGGAATGGATGTGAGAAAAGCTCTGTGCTTTGGGTGGGGAATCACCGGGGGATTAAAGGTTTAATAAGATCAGAGGGACAAAGCAATAATTAGCCTAAATTATGCTGTAATTTAGGAAATTAAAAACAAAGCCTCTAATGCTGGGGTAATAACTCTGCCAGTGAACAGGGGATGGCCAAGGGGGGATGTGGCCATTTTTGGGGGGGAAGGGGAGAGGTGAGGGAGCAGCTGGAGGCTGAACCCGGAGGGCAGTTGGGGGGGGGGGGGGCTGGGGGTGGCCAAAGCCGTGGTGTTGGGTGCTGCTGTGGCTCCCAGAGCTGGGGTGGGGCTTTAGCACTGAGCAGCAGTGTGCCTGGGGAGAGAGGCAACGGAGACCCCGCGGCTCAGCTCATTACAATAACATCAAGATTAAATGGGCTATAGAAACATCTGTCCTAAAGCTCCTTAAAGGATCTGAACAGATGTAACAAAAATAGATTTACATTTAATATATTAAGTTTTTCCTCCCTTAACGTTTAGATCATTTGTTCTTTTCTAATAGCGCTCCATCTCTGCCTGGGTGTCCCCAGCTACCGCTGCCTGCTCTGCTAGCACAGCCCCCAATTCTGCTGCATGGTCATGGAGAAAACGCCTGTTCCATAGAGCTGGGGGAGCAGAACTGGCTGCTGTGGGTACATTTACATTTGGCTCAGTTGCCCAGTTGCAAATCAGAGAAGTGTGAAGAGAAGAAGTAGGGCAGAGTGATGCTCAGAGCGGCTGCTGAGCTGGCCCCACTCAGGCTGTGCTGCTGGAGGTGGGTGCCTGTGGGCACAACCGCTGATCCCAAGCCCTGTGCAGGCAGAGCTGGCTGGGAGCTCCCAGCAGGAGCTGCTCCAGGGTGAGGGTGGTGCTGGTGCTGGAGCTGCCATGTTCCTGCAGCTGGGGCTGTGGTGATGTCAGCTGTGAGTGTTGGTCCTGGTACCCAGACAGGAGGGTGGGGGGAGATGGTGGACCTTATTTGCCTTGTACTGAGAAATGGACAGGGAGCAGTTTGCTCAGCCTGGCCAAATGGAGGTTGGGAGAGGGTATAATGACTCCTAATAAACAAACTTAGAGGAGTGATTGCCAGGGAAGGAGATAAACCATTTACATTAAATGATGATATCAGCTCTAGATCAAATGGCTGTCGATTAGCTGTGCATGCATCCAGACTGGTATCAGAATGGGGTTCCTGAACTGTCAAGAGTGCAGGTCCAGAGCAGCCCTGGGAAGAGTTGTGAGCTGTGTGTGGGGCTGCTTGCCTGGCCAAAATACTGCTTCCCTCCTTGGAGGCTGCTCCAGCACATGGCTGCAAGGAGTGAAGCATCAGGCTGGATCCTGGTGCTGCCTTCATTCAGCTCTCCACTTCCCTCACCCCCTCCTCATGGCTCCAGTGCCAAGCAGGATGTTTTTGTTTTTCTTTGAGTTCCTGTGTTTGTGTTTTTGCTCTGTTTGGAGCTCGCTGCTGGTATCCCTGCAGTCCCGAGGCCTGTATTTGCTGTGCGTTATTTGGGTCTGTGTTAGCTATGGTGCTAGAGGGCTTGGTCACAGGGAAGCCATGGAACAGCATCCATTAGATGCTCTCTTTCCTTCGTTATCTGGCCCGCATTTTTTCCATTCTTCCCTTTGTCTCTTCCTTCCCCCATCCCTGTTCTCTCCGGCCTTTCCCTTATCTGTTGTTCCACTTTGTCCCTGGAGAAGATAATCCTGCTCAGATGTCCCATGCATCCATCACAGGCTCAGGAGCTCTCTGAGGCCCATTGCTGGGACTTCTCTTTTGCTGGAGGATCTGCTGAGCAAATTGCTTGGATGGGAAATGAGCACCTGGCCTCATTAACAGTGCCACATCCGAGAGATGGTAATTATCTGCCTGCGAGGGAGCGGGGCATCAGACCAGCTGAGAGGTGGAGGTGGCACTGTAGGCTTGAGCTCCTGCAATGTCATCAGTCTGGGCGTCAGCTGGGCAGGGATGGGTGGATGCAGCACCCAGTGAGAGGGGCTGATGCTGTGTGCTGGGGGCAGTCCCTTTGTCACACTGCTGGGTGCACCCAAAGCATTGCTAGCAGTGGGGCAAACCCTGTGCAGGGGAAGCAGGAGGAGGCTTCCATCTCTCGTGGCTGCTTGCAGGCATCAGAGTTTTCTGCTGAGAGTTCTTGTGTCCTCGACAGCAGGTGCTATCAGGCTGCTGGGCTGGGCAGGGGCTGCATGCCCCCTCCTGCTCCTAAATGGGGGGTTTCAGAAGCATTTCACGTGGATGGGCTCTGTGGCTTTCCATGAGCCCGGGGACAGAAGCAGCATATCGCTGTCAGGCTCAGGGCCAGGTCCCCAGCTCATGTTTGACCCCCAAATACCCCTCTGCTGCAGAAGACCACCCTCTGCATCCTGCATCTCTGCTCCCTGAGTGTGTGCTCACAGCTCTGTCTCTGTTTCCTCCTGGTTTTGGGCACAGGCAGCCGTGCTCTGAGTGCACCCGCGTCCAGTTGGACCCTGGTGAGATCTTGGAGACTGCTGGGTAACTTTAACCAGAACTGACAGCTCTCCCAGGCACGTCATTCCAGCAAGTTTCCAACGAGGCAGATGCAAAGCAGTGAGGCAGCAGTTTGGGGTCAGCAGCAGATGCAAGGTCTGGGGGGTGGGGAGCCCCTTCTGGGTACCTGGCTGGGGTAGGAGAGAGATTCTGTGCTTGCATAAAGCATTGGGCTGCTATAAAGGCATGCAGATGGCAGAGCCGCTGAGCCTGGCTATTTTCATCAGAAGGAGAAATCTCTGGTTTCCCAATAGGGAGCCCATCTGAGTGAGCTCCTGCTCTGTGCCAGTGTTGCCACGGCTCTGTCTCTTTCTGCCTTATTTCTCATCACATCAAAATGATCTCAGCCCTTCCTCCCCTGCGGGTGCGTGGGGTGTCTGTAGCGTGATGCCCGCGGTGGATAATCTCCCAGCTTTCACATGTGGAGTGGGAATTGGGTCACTGAGTGCGGTGGGGGCTGTGGCTCAGGGCCGCTTCCTCTGAGTCAGGGCTGATTCAGCATTGCCGGCTGCTGCCAGATCCGTCTGCTGGGCATTGCCTCTTCCGTGGAAACGTGGGGGGTTTGGGCAATGGCAGCCATTTAAAGCAAAGGGTCCGCCTTCAGAATGTAGAGATGGCTGTCAGGGTGACGATGGCATTCAGCCACGTGCTGGGGGTACCGGGCAACTCCGTTCCTGCTGTGCTCAGGGCACGCTGCTCTCAGCGAGGGGCAGGTCTGCTCCTCACAGCAGTGCCCTGCTGGCAGGCACCTGTGTGTCACAGCGCAGGGATGGCCCTCCTGCCCTCTCCGTGCCTATTGCACTGAGCCAGGTACGGGCATTGTGGTGATGGGGCATTGCAAATGAATGCTCTGCTTGCATCCAAACCTCTCTTCAAAGGGTTACCCCCGCTGTCTGTAACAGTTTTAAATCCATCACTGGGAGATTAAATTCTAAAGGGATTTTGGCTTTCAGTATAAACAGCGGATTCTTAAGTACCTCTTCATTTTCTGCGTTTGTGAAAGACACAGAAAGGCCTAAAATCCTCTGAAATCCCTGAGCATTACTGCAGCCCTGGGCGAAGTAGGGCTGAGCAGTGCTGCGCTCTGCAGTGATCTCAATGGGTGGATGGGTGGGTGCTGTGCTTGCTTCGTGCCTGCTGCAGTCACCACTGCTCCTGATTGTGTCACCTCGATCTGTGCGTGTCCTGAAGGTGTGCACAGGAGCTCTGGAGCCGTGCTGTGTGTGTGTTCCCTTCTGCTCCCTTTTGCAGTAGGCCGTCACCTGCAGTTCTGTACTGGGTGCTCCCCATGCCCGATGCTCAGTGCAGGCTGTGGTGATGGGGCTGAATTTCCTGATGCACCACATCGCAATAGGAGAGCTGGAAGGTCCCCAGCTCCCTGGGGGCACAGACATGCTGCAAATACCAGCAGCATTACAGCTGCAAATGGGCGTTGTGCGTCTGGAGCGGAGGAGAGGGGAAAGGAGCTGGGAATGGCACCTGTGGGGGAATGGGGTGTCTGTAGGGTGGGCAGGGATGGGGCTGAGGTCCTGCACCCATGGGCTGTTGCCATTCCCATGAGCTGTGTGCTTTTCCTGGCAGTCCCGGCTGGGAGTGGTGGTGCCCCAAACAGACTTTTGTTGCATCTCTGTCCTGACTCTTCGCTTTCAGGTGGGTGCTGACCTAGAATAGGACCCCAGCACTGGGTGTGCCACTGTGTGGTGAGTGTGCTGCTGCTGGCTTTCATCTCCTCTTCCCTCTGCTGCTCTCTTTGGGTCGGGGCTTGAGGGTTTTGGGGTTCCCCCTCTTGCAGCATCCCCAAATGCCAGACATTGCCCCTGGGAGAGGAGTGCCTGGCCCTGTCTGAGTCACCCCTCTGCCACCCAGCAGTGGGTGCTGACGTCAGCCACTTGGCTCTCCTTACCTTCACCGTGGATTCTCCAATAGCAGGATCCAGCCTGCGGGCTGTGGGGATGCCCTTCCATTTTGGGGTTTTCTCCTCACCCACTGTTCCCTCCTCAAAGCCATTGCTGCTGCCGTGTGGTTCCACGGGTGTCTTTGCAGTGCTGGGGCTTGTGGCAGCGAGGGGTTAGCGGAAATGCTGTTTTGAAGGTGATTTTTATTAAAAAAAAAAAAATACCCACAGCAACACAAAAAAGCGATGCACTTCTGTATGCAAATAACCCCACCAATGGAAGAGGAACTACCCGCGTGCTACCGTGAGCTCTGAGCTCGTTCCCCCTCCAGTAGCTCGTTCTGCATATTTGCTCTGCAGCCAGCCACGCAGAGCTGTTGGGTCATGTAAGATCCTGCCCGATGCGGGGGGCCCAGGCAGTGGTGCCCCCAGGCTGACTTCCCCAGACGCCCCGGCTCCGTGCAGGGCACACCCCAAGTTTTGGTAATGCAGTGCAGGGGAGGGGGCTGTGCTGCATGGTGGGAGCTGCAGCGCTGCAGGGGCTGAGCACAGAATGCGCTGAAGTCGGGTCCTTGCATCGTGGTGGTGGGAAAGCAGAGCCCCTCTGGTGGGCCCGCGTTGCTGTCCCTTTGCGCTGCACTGGGGATGAAATAAGGCTAAAGCAGCAACCCCAGGGCTGGGAGTAACAGAAATAGCTACGGGAAATGGCAGGAGCTGTTTGCAATCAGCCTGCGCTGGAGCCGTGCGCTCTGAGCGTATTCTGGGCAATTAGGGAGAGTGGAGAAATTAGTAAAGAATTGGCGTCTGTTTGTGAACAATTCCCGAGCTGCAAGAAAGAAAAAAAGGGCAAAACGCTGTGAAGAAATGGTTTGCTATAAATAGTTGGCCTGGCTCGAGGAGGAGTGACAAAAACAGGCGGGAGAAAGCGAGGATAACGCATCACCAAATGTACTTTGTTCATTTATTTGACAAGTGTAGCTAAGTTTGAATTATTGATGATTGTATTTGCGATGCTGCAGCACATGTTGTGAAGAGCACTGCCGTCTGGGTAACCCCAGCCCTGTGTGACCCAAAGGGGAGGTGCTGCTCTCCATGTGGTTCCGGAGCGCGGGGCGGAGCGGGGCCCACTGTGAGCAGCCCAGGTGAGGAACCGTGTTGTTTGAAAGTCCCGAATTGTGAACCTGACAATATGCCTTTAATCTTTGTCACTTCACATGCCAAATCCCAGAAGTGCTGAATTATTAAGTCTAAAGTTCCAAAATAAACTCTCACTCAGAAGATTATTTCCATATCATTTGAAATTTCCTGCTCTAATAACTCCTGCGCTCTGCCTGTCTCTTTGCCCTAATCCTGTTCCGAGGGCTGAGCGCAGCCCCTGGGGTGGGCTCACCTTCCCCCGCTCCCAGATCAGCCTCCGTCTCCCAAACTGCTGACGGCTTAATTATTGCATGGGGTAATTAGCGCGAGGAACCAGACTGAGTCCTCTCCAAACTCATTTCACTGAGGAAATCAATCCGATTCCTCCCAAAGGGCTCAGCTGCCAAACTTAATTCCAAATAATTTAACAGAAAAGTTCTCTAATATTTCAAAGGGGGTAAACACGGTGAGACCACGGGTAGCCCAGGGCACTTTGCAAACATCCCACGCTCCGTGCTGCAATTGCACGGGCTGGTGCGAGTACCTGGCTGTGCTGCTCACCCTCCTGCAGCCCCTGTCCCACTTGGGGTCCCGGTGGCTCAATCCCAGCGACTGCACAGGGGCAGCTCTGGGACATCCCTGGGGCATCTCGGGTGCAGCTTTAGGGGCGCTGGGGCAGCGTGATGCTTGCATGCAGGAGCAGGCAGGAGGACCGTGCCATGGGATGTGTGGGTGGGCACGGGGAGGGATTGGACCCAGACGGGGCTATTTTTTGCCATGAAAAGGAAAACCACGCCTTTGCTCCCTGGATTATATATATGTATGCTTTTCCCCCTGCAGTAACTGGAGAATAGAAATAAAATACTGAATTATTAACTCTAATTACCCCCAGAATTACTTCAATAACAGTGCAATTTCACAGACGGCTGCTGCGAAGACAATGTGCAGGGATAAAAGGAGGCAGAGAATCCACTTCCACCACAGGAATGTTTGCAATTTATTATTTTCACATTAGCCCTTTTAATTTTTTTTTCTTTTCTTCCCAGTTTCCTCATCTTTTCCTTAGCAGTGGTCAGATTTCAAATGCCCCCAAGCATTACCCTGATCATGCGTGGCTGCATCTTCGGAGCATCCCCACCCCTGGGGGCTGTGCTGGGATCCATGCAGGAGCTCCCATGGAAGCAGCAAAACGTTCCTGCAGCCCCACAGCCCCCCCTGCATGGCCTGTGCCATAGGGCCCATGACATAGGGCAGGGCTCCTGAGCACAGCTCTGTCTTTTCTGTGCTCCCCTGCAAACCCAGACCTGATCTCTAGAGAGGTTCAATGTCATTTTGTGTGTAGTGTATTGGTGCTAAGGTTACTCAGTGCCCTCTGCTCTGCGCATGTGTAGACGGTTTTATTTTTCTTGCCTTCCTATATGTGCACATTCTCTGTGAAGCTTTACAATGAGGGCTTTGGGAAGCACTTCCCTGTTGCAGGGAGGAGAAATGCTGCAGCCCCACAGCTCCTGTGGGATTCTGACCCCCAAAGGAAGACACCTCGGATTTCCCAGGTTGCATTCCCCAGTGTGTTCTACGAGCAGCTGGGGGTCAGGTCCCTTTTGGGATGGCTGCAAGTTGGTGCTCCCACTGTGAGGATTCCTGGGGGTTCATCCCCAGCACTGTGCTCTGCTGCGCTGTACCAGAGCTGCAGCTCAGGGCCGTGTCCCGCAGCTTTTCACAAGCATTAAATCAAAGGGGGCTCCTGCAAGGAGGGTGGGGGGGAAGGGGGAAGAGGGGGAAAAATGCACTTTACACTGGAATGTGACCAGCCCGGGTAACTCAAACCAGAAGGCAGCCAGTGGCAAGCACGCAGCTGGCAAGCAGCTCACGGAGCTGGCATGGCCACGGAACTGACCTGCCAAGAGCCTCTCAGTGCTGGGTGAAAGAAATAAGAAACCCAAACCGAAGAACGTGCTGACTTGGAGAGCAGCATCCCTCTCCTCTTTCTGCTCAGTGTTGGCTGGGGGCTCCTCTTTGCTTCCATGCAAGGAGAAATTGCAGCGTGTGTCCTGGTGGGGTGGGTGTAAAGCTGGATGGAAGGGATTTGGGGGTGGGCTATGGATGGGTGGTGGGAACTGCAGAGGGGCAGGTGGGTTCCTCAGCCCCTAAGGCAGGCGTGGAGTGGGACCCATCCCTGCGTGCCTGCCCTGAGGCACTGGAGGGCTGTTCTGGGGCTGTTGGGATCCTCAGGAGTGGGTGATGAAGGCACTGCTGCTGTCCCTGCTTCCATCCATCGCTGCCCCAGTGAGTTACTTGGCTTAGCCGCCTCCATAGCTGCGGTTCATTTACCTCCATTGGGAATGGGCTCAGTCTACGCACCTGGCACTTTTCTCCTCCCTTTGTGTCTGTCCTATCTTTTAATCTCCTGCCTTGGAGGGCTGAGGGCCCTTGGACACCTGGACAGGCACTGCACTAGCGCAGCTCTGGCAGCCTCTTCTGCACAGTGCTGCTTCCAGTAATGAGCAGGAACAGAGCAGGAATGGAGCAGGCATCTCCTGTCTCCATGGACATCCTCTCTCCAGCACTGCATGGAGTGCAGCCAGCTCTCCCTGGGGAACACATGTTCTGGGATCAACCGGAGGGGTTGGCTTCGAGATGGGGAGGGAAATCCCCAGCCCCTGGCAGGGCGCTGCGGATGCTGCCGAAATGCTGTGAGCTCTGCACTCGAGGGCCTGCATGTTTTGTTTCTTCTTTCTGCGTGTTCCCATCATCTGCTGGCAAGAGAACCAGGAGGGACAGATGGGTACGGGAGCAGGAAGAGGAGGGTGGTTTTGTATCCTTGATGGGAGCAGGTCTCCCTCTGCCTCCATCCCCCCTTCCCAGTGGTGTTTCAACTCTGGTTTAACTGTCCCATGCACTCCTCACGGCAGCTTCCCTGCATCCCAAGCCAGGTGCTACTTTCAGGAACAGCAGGAAATCTCACTCCGTTCTGTTCCTCCATCACCTTTCCCCATAGAAGAGGAAGAAAGTGTAGCAAGGAAACAAGGAGGGGACAGCGCTGGGGCACAGGGCACCCAGCCCACAGGGGACACAGGTGGCACGTGGGATGGCACCCTGTGCTCCTGCCATCTCCTGGCTGTATTTCAGCCCCCTACAGTGTACGCCCAGAACTCAGAGCCACCGCTCTGCCCTCCCGCACGCCCTGCCGGCCTCATCCAGCATCCCATCGCCACTAGGAAACCATTCTGCCTGATAATGCACTGAAGCGATCGTTATTTTAGCAATCGTTCTCATATTTCCCCCTCTTTGTTTTCCTGCCAGGTTTTAGGGGAAATGTAAGGAGATAAATCAGTGCTCTGAGCAGGTGTGGGAGATAGGCTTTCCCGTGCTGCTGGGAATCGGATGGATGCTTTGAAGCACTGAGCGCCGGATCCAGCAACACCTGCATGGCCCCTTGTGGGACAGGCGTTCCCTTTGCCCGGCTCTGTCACCCCCGAGCTGTTTGTTTCCCTGCAGCTCTGCCCGATGCACGGCGCTGTGCACGTGCCCCTGCATGCTGACCCTGCACTATGGCAATGTGATGTCTCTGCATGGTGTCCCTGCCCGGTGGCAGCTCGGTGGCCCCATGCCGGGTCCTGGTGGCCGTGGCTGCCCCTGATCCCTTATGCTTTGGGTGCTGCTGTCCTGGGAAAATGCCCGTGGCCACGCGGCGCAGCCTGGGAACCGGCTGGGGGCTTTTGTGCCCTCTCGGAGTCAGCCTGCTCAATGGGAGCTTTCAGCTCTGCCTTCCCCTTCCCTTCTCGCCGTGCCCTGCAGCCAAGTCAGAACCCCGTCTTTGTTTGCATTTTTCAAAATAAATCACTTTGGGGCGAATTTCTTGCTGTGGAACAATGCTGGCCGGGCACAGACCATAAGGGCTCTGTTATTGGCAGCAGGGACTGGGCGTGATGGACGGCCCCCGGGGTGCTGGTACTGAACTGGGAGGGACTGGGGTGTGCTGGGGGAGGGGCCGGGGATGGAGAGGGGGAAGGGACCTGGGGGAGTGGGGCCCGTTCCTAAAGCGTAGATAGCTTTGATAATTAGCCAGGGCTGTGAAGGGAAATGATGAAAGGTAAAGAGGATTTGTTTAAGCACGGCATGTTTTATTGCTTTCCTCTCTCAAAGTCTCTCTTTAAAGTGGTTGGAAGATTTTTGCTCTTATTTTGCCTCAGATGTTGAACTTTAATTACAGTCAATGTGGTGAAATACCTGGAATAGGAATAAATCATGCAAAAGATTTTCTCAAGGATTCACGCTGTCCCACAGCTCTCCCCACTTGGCAGCCCAGGCATAAACACCCTTAGCCCCCCTGCATTTCCTACAAGCAAACGTAGGTACTGGCTGCACCTCCAGGAAGGACACCCCAAGCTGCTGTCCCCCCCGTACGGGTCACAGACCGGACACAGGGAGAGCCAGCAGTGAGGGGACCACAGCTCTGAGCTGCTCACTCAGCGCCAGGGAGATGCTGCAGGAGGCTGGGTAGGCAAGAGCCCAATTAAGATAAAATCACAGGGAATTGATTAATAATTAGCAAGTAATTAGTTATCTCTCTACCATCTGGAGGGCTGAATCTGCTTGTGAGGCATTGGCTGTCTGTGGGGTGTCCCCACCACCCGCACTGCCCGCGCTGTCCCCGTGGTTCCCCTGCCCTGTGCCCGCACTGCAGCCCTGAGTCTTGCACTGCCTCTGCCCCAGGTTGCTGCCAGGAGGGCTCTGCCATGGGCCTGGCCTTGCTTCAAAGGGATCAGAGTTATCAAAGAGTGCATGTGCATCCTCTGCTGTAGCGTGACAGGGTGGTGGTGAGGTGAGGAAGGAGAGTGGTGAAGGGTTGGGATGGCGGCTCTGGGAACATCTCCCCAGCACAATAATAATAATGAAACCATTATGATTCTTTGTTTATTAAGTAGAGAGGGCAGTCGCAGAGAGAAAACAAAACAACAAAAGCGGGATGGGTTCCATGGAATCCTCCCATCTTCTCTCGGTACTTTAAACCCAGCCATTTCTGCCCGTGTCTTCACCCACAAGACACGTCCTGCCTGTCCCACCCTCTCCATCCCCTCTCCTCCACCAGGCGAAGCTCCCACTCCCTCAGCCCTGGCTGCCCTCGGTGTGGCTCTGCTGGCTCTCAGGCTGTCTCCGTGCACGTGAGCGCTGACAGCACGCCTGGGAGCACCCGGTTACAGGGAGGTGAGCCAGGAGCCAGGAGGCTGATTGCCCTCAGCTTGGGAGGGAATTGCTCTGATGAACACCGCCGGTGCAAAAAAGCCGAAAGCTTTTCTTTCAGAGGGAGGAATAAAAGAGCTTTGAAGACACAAGGAAGACAAACACCATCTGCGAACATCCGCAGGGACTGTGAGTTGCAGGGTGCGGGCTGTGCCCTCTGCAGCCTGTGGCTCCAGCTCTGCACTGGGAGGATGCTGAGAGTGCTGGGTCATCCCTCCCAGCCCGGCATGGTGGGCTCTGCAATGGGGGTGGACCCTCCATGGGTGTGCAGCTCCTGGGGAAGACTCAGGGTTGGCAGAGCTGCACTTCTCCAGGATGGGGGGTTCAGAGCTCCTCGTGTGGTTTGGAGGCTCTGCGATGGAGGAGATCCTGACACGGGGCCAGGGAGTTTTCTTTGGCTCTCCCTGCCGCAAGAGCACGCTGGAGAACTTGAGGGCTTTGCAAGACCTTCCCGGGGCTTTGCTAATGAACCCCTCCCCGTGCCACATATTTCATCACGAAAACAGAACGAAACCACAGAAGTCCGCAGAGAGGCATTTCTACTGCTCCAGAGACAGCAAAAATGTTCACATGCAAACGCGTCTGGTTTCTGCTTCCATTCCGGAGCCCAAAGCAGCTCCATGCCTCCTATTTTCTGGTTACCAGAGCTGCCCTGGGCAGAGGCTGGAAATCTGACAGCGTGTATTGTCTTTCTTCTGGGAAAAAAACAGATGGGAGCTGCTGAGTTGTAATTTGAAGGAAATCAAAGCCCTGTCCAAGGGAAGGGGCGAGCTGTGCTGTCTCCAGCCATCTCTGCATCGTCCCTGTGTCTCTCTCATCCCATCACAGAGGCCCTGCAGACATCCCCAAGCAGGGTGCAGCAATTTTCCACTGCCACTGCCAGCGTCTCTGCAGCGAGGGCCACGTTGGCCTGTTGGTTCCATGCTATGTATCCCCTGGGATCTGATGCTCCAGTTTAAGAGAGCCTTCACTGGGGGCATTCTGGCTGACATCAGCCTTCCTGAGCATCCCAGGTCCCCTCACTGTGAACCCTCAGCATCCCTCCCCCCTCCCCTCTCCCTTTTGCACAGTCAGCAGTGCTCCCTTGCAACCCACTCCGGAGCCCAACATCCCCTTGTGATGTTCCCCATGGAGACAAAGGATGCTTCGGGAGTCACCAGCATCTTTCCCTGTGCTTTTGCTTAAGCAGTAATGGGAACCACGTGTGGTTGCTGTGTGCAGCCCTTGGAGGAGCACAGAGGAGGTCAGGGAAGGGCAGCTCTCAGCTCTGGGCATGAAGTGAAGCTGGTGCTCACCTGCCTCATCTCTAACCCCCACTGTGAGCAGCATTGGGATCGTGCTTCTTGCTGCTCTGCCCTTCATTTCTGCCTTGTGTAAGTCCTAAGCCGTGCCAAAGTGCTGCTGAGACTTAATCATATTTATTACTGCTTTTCGAGGAGAAAAACAGCTCCACAAACACTGAGCATTAGCAGCTCGGATGGGCTGAGAACACCCAAAATCCTGCATTCAGTCTGCACTGGAGGTGCAACACCAGTGTGTGTGCTTCCCTTCCTACCAAATGGCCGGAGCTCTCTGCTCACATTCATTTGCTTCTATTTTTTGGCTCTGACTCCACCCCAAAGTAAATTCTGTCCTGTGCAAACAGAGCAGGGCAGAGCCAAGAGCAGGTGGCAGGGCATCGGCCAAATCCATCAACTAAATGGGAAATTTCCTACGAGCATCAGTGAGCCTGGGCTCAAGCCAGGTTCTTCTGTTGATATTTTAATGACGATAAATGCAATTAAGGATGAGAGAGAGGCACATTAAATTAAATAAAGTATCAAATGCTTGAGGATTCTTAGTGGATGGGGTCACAGCCATCTCTGGGTATCTGTAGCCAAGTGGCAGGTGTTGCTGGATTGCCTTCCGCCTCTGGGGCGCATCCTGTCCGTCTGTCTGTCTGCTGCCTGCTGCGTGCAGGTTGACTCATCCCGACGGACGCTGTGGGACACACTGACAGCCAAGCACAGATGCACAGCACTGAGCTCCCCACGTCCCACTGCTCCAAGGAGGGCTCTCTGTCCCCCCACCTTCTGCAGGGCCACAGCGGGGTTGGGGTGGTGGATGCAGGGCCTGTGGGTGGGAAGCTCCCAGCCGAGCACTGGGTGGGCTTCACAACTCGGTCCTCATGCAGCTCCCTGGGTCTCTAAGACATCGGTGGCCCAGTGCCTGGTGGCTGCAGGAGCTGATGAAGGTGAGGGCAGCCAGTGCCTGGGAAACTGCCATGTGCTGATGCCATGTGGGACCAGTGGGAATGAGGGGCTCCGTGCCTCCCAGCCCCATCCCTGCCCTGTCAGCATTACTGAGGGGAAAGGACAGGAGTAAGGGCTTTTTGCGGGCTGCGCTAATTGCCAGGCCGTGCTCTGGGCCATGCTGCGCGGCAGCTTTGCCATCAGGCTGCGCGCCCCTAACGAAGTCCCGTGGGCTTCCCACCTTCCCCTGCCCCTTTTACAGCAGTCACTGCTCCAAGAGACTTTAAAGCTCCTTTTGTTAGGGATTAAATGCTGCCTTAAAGGAGCTATTAAAAAATGGAATTAAATTAATTAGAAAGGGAACCATTCAATGTCAGCTTTCCGCTGACCCTGACAGGTTTTTCCGCCCGGTTTGCCTCCCCATGTGCAGGCAGTGGGGCTGTGAGCCCGCATCTCAGGCCTGGCAGGAGGACGCTGAGGTCCCCAACACCAGGACCTCTCCTGGCCATGGGGTTGCAGCAGGCAGACACCTGGCTTAGTGACCCTGGAGCACAGAGCCCTGCCTTGTCCTCACCTGCCCTGCATGGGACGGCTCTTGGGCATCTGCACAATGCAGTGCATGAGAAGATAAATGCTGCAGCGTAGTCCTGGATTTCTTGCTGTTGTTGTTGACGATATCAGAAAATAAGAGCACAATTCATGGGTTTCCAGGCCAGAAGGGCCTCTGTGATCAGCCACACTGACCTCCTGCATTCCACAGGCATTGCCTTGGCAGAAACCTCACTGCTCTACTCCAGCTGAAACATATTTTTTAGAAAGATACTCGGTCTCCATTAGCAGACTTCGAGTGATGGAGATCCTGCTCTGTCCCTGGGGATACGATCCAACGCTTAATTGCTCTGACTGCTAAAAATGTGCTTCTTATTTCTAATCTGGATTTGCCTTGTTTCAGCTTCCAACCAGCGATGTTGTAATGCCTTTTCCTGCTAGATTAAAGAGCCGTCTGCTATCAGAAATCTCTTCCCCATGCATATGCTCATGGACCGTGAGCAAGCCACCTCTTGGTCTCCTCAATAAATGAAACAGCCGGAGCTTCTTCGCTCTGTCACCACAATGCTTATTTTCCGCTGCCTTGACTCACTCCCAGCTCTCTTCTGAACCCTTTCCAAGTTCCCCTGCTCGGGTTGGGATTTTTGCAGCAGGGTCCTTGTGCCATGTGGCCAGGCAGCAGCATCCCTCCCTCCGCCTTTGTGGATACAGCCAAGAATCGTGCTCATCTCCGTGGCCCCCCAGAGTGTGGCCAGCCAGGGCTGAGCTCTGCCCTGACGGCTTTGGGAGAGGAGTTTTTGAGTGTTTTGAAGCCCAAGAGTACATCAGGGAGGCTGCTGGTCAGTGCTCATGTACCTGCCTGGTCAGGAGGACCTGAAGTGTGCAGTAAGTATGTGGGGATGCTGGGGACATGCATCCTCTGCTGGAAGCTTGGCTGTATGGAGGGCAGCCTGGTAGGGGAACCCGGCCACCCATTCCCATCCAGTGACTCCATCCTGGCCCTGCTGTCTTTCACCTCATCTTCCATGTTTGGTGCTGAAATGAGGTGGGATTCAAAACGGCCAAGCACTGCTTGCAGGGTTGGGTGGGGGTGGCTGTGGGAATGGGGAGGGGGAGAAAAAGGGCTGGCTCGCATCCAGCTCATCACTACAGGCAGCACGGGGGGATTCACCCACCGTCTCATTAGTGCTTCAACTCATGGAGCTGTTGGTGCTGGGAGAGCAGATCCCTGTGATATTAATCATCTGTGACCCATCCAGGCTGTGTTTTGGTCTCCTCTCTGAAGCCCATCCTGTTCCCATTCCCTCCCCTCCCAGCGAACTTGGCTCTGCGGCCGGCCAGAGGTCGGCATTTCTCTTCCCTTCAGAACAATGGAGCATGGACTGCAGCAGCCGACACATAGCAGCCTGCTGATGGTTGCCAGCTGTGTTGCCTTAACATCTTCCCATTATCTCCACACTGCTGGCTAACCCTATCTTGGGGGAAGCTTCGTCCTGACTTTGGCAGAGGAAGGAGTCTCCCTCCCAGCATGGAAAGCTGGCCCGGTGCTGGCTCGCTCTGCCCTGAACATCTGCTGCTGGCTTGGTGGGGAGCGGGGCTGACACCGGTCTGTAGGAACACACGCAGCCATGATATTGCTGCCTGCGTGGGGCCATGCACCACACAGGCCAGGGCACTGCACAGCTGTGGGTATCACTGCCCTGGGCATCACACAACCCTGGGTATCACACAGCCATGGCTATCACACAGCCCCAAGTATCACACTGCCCCAGCAGAAAAGTCTTCCTGTGTGCAGCCCCTGCCACTCAGGTGTGCACACGTGCACACACACACGTGCATGCACACACACATGAATACACACATGCACACACACATGCACGCTCCTCCCTGCCGGCCACGCGTGCGCACTGCTGCAGAGCGGGATCGGTGTCTGGGCACATGAACTGCTTTACATCAAAGCAAGAGCAGCTGGAGCCTTGGATAAGTGCAAACAAAACCTTTTTTTTGAAGCCCTGGGTGGCTGCGGGTGCATGCATTTCCTCCTGTTACTTTCTCATGACTTGCTTTACCATGTGCAGACTGGGACCTGGCTGAGAGGCAGAACGATGCCAAGAAATGCTCCTTCCTGCTGGAGGCAGATGCCTGAAATGCAAAGGGTCATGTCCCTCCAGCAGGGTGGGCTCTGCCCAGGGCACACCGCTCACCTGGGACCGTCCCAGACATAGAGGAAGGACCTGGGGGTCTCTCCCAGCCCATTGGCAGAGTTTTGTGAGTAGGGTCCCAAGGAGTTGCAACCCTGAGGGCTGGTCATGGCTCTGTGCTGTGGTGCACAGAGGGTTTGGCTGAGCAGGGTGCAATGCACAGCTGGGGCACCCTCACAGTGTGGGGCTGTGAGGATGCGAGGGGCCCCGCCGACGGGAGAGAGGGTGAGAGTCCCACGCAACTGGGGAACCTGAGCGTCTCTTGCTGTTTGGGTTTTGAGAACATCCTTAACGGAAACACATGTGAAACACGTTCGCGGTGGATCTACCCGAGAAGGCTTTTCCGTTTTTGCTGTGTTAGCAAACTGCAGCCAACTCTTTCTCTCCGCCGTGAACTACTGAGCAGGGACCTGGACTCTCCGCTCCGCTTTCATTCAGAGCCTCTGCCAGCGTCATAAACCCAGTAAAACGTTATGGCACTTTGCACCCACTGGGAAACCAAATGTATTTTAATGTATATTTAATAGATTTCAGGTCTTTCTGTTATTAAATTTGCTTTTCGTTTGCCCCCTCCCCCTCTCTTTGGTACATCAGATTGAATGGGAAATTTTAAGTGTATTAAACCGGCATCTCGCAGAAACAAATCCAGATGGCCTGGTACAAATCAGGGAAAAAAATCGCATCACAATCTATTAGAATCTCGGCTCAAATGCAACGCACATTTCGCCAGGCAGGGACCGCCCCGCTGCTCTATGGCAGAGGAGCTGCCTTCACGTTTGGCTCCTTGGGGAGGGATGGAGCAGGGGCTGCTGGAGGGATCCCTCCTCCATCTGCCACGGTGTAAGAACACACTGAGGTTGGGCATGCTGTGTTTCCTCTGCCACGACCCAGGGCTGAACGTGGCCCCAGCACGAGCTGTCCCAGCGGTGCGGTGGATGTGGCTGTGTGCTTCATTTTGTTGTACTGAGCCGTGTTCCAGAGCAGTGTCCATCCTCCCATGTGCCCTTCCTTATTTGCCCATGGTTTGCGTTTGAGCAAACAGAGCTATGGGAGGAACATCCATGGAATCAGTGAATTTTAAGGCATTCTTGTAAAATATTCATAGAAAGCAAATTTTGAATTAATACAGAATGTGTGCACTGAAGACTTGGTGCTAAGAGTCATCTGCTCAGGGAACGGAAATAATCCCCTATGACCTACGCGGCCAATAAAGCAGCTTGACTTTTGAATCCTTGCAGTAAACTGCCTGTGAACAAGACGCAGGCCAAGAATTATTTGCAGAAATTATTCATTAAGGGCCTAATCCAAAACCCAGCTAAGTCAGTGGAAAGATCCCCCTATGTTAGGCCCCAAATAATTTTGGATAATGAATACATTTGAGAAAACAGTGATCCTTTCCCGGACAACTCAACTACCAGGAGAAAAAGAAGCAGCCTTTCCCAAGCAGAGTTAGGGGCTGTGCATGCTCTGTGAGTGGCTCTTGTCCCACTGCATCTTCTTGTCCCCAGCCCCGGGGACACCTTGGGTGCTGCACAATGTCCTCTCCTATGTGGCTGTGGCTCTCAGGGGATGGGACAGCATGGCACCCAGCAGCCAAGCAAATTGCAGAGTACCCCGTGGGGACTGGGAGATCTGCTCAGCGACAAAAATATAATTGTTGTTATTATCGTCATTATTATTCCCATTATAAAGTGGCTGTAATTCCATCAGTGGATCACAGTGACAGTGTAAAACACACGAGCAAGACTTGGAGTTGCCTGAGGCCCTCGGCACTGGAATGACACCATTAATAGCCATGCAGTTTTATTGCCGCGTTTAGTACTACACATTATGTCCCACAAATCCTGCCACATTACTGCACGTTGTTTCCCATCCTGCCTCAGCCTTGTTTGTGCTTAGTGATGGGGTGGGGGAAGTTTGCTCTGGCTCTGGGTGCCCCGTCCTGCTCTGGTGGTGATGGAGAAGTGAGCACTGTGAGATGTCATGGGGCCGTGGTCCTGGTGCCCTAAATGGCACTGTGCTGTGTTTGTCAGCTCACGGCATGAGCACTATCTGCTTTCAGCATCGGTGCGATGGGAAGTGAGTGTCAGGGAGTGTGACCCTGTGTCCATCTGGATGCAATTCCAGCCCAGCATCTGAAAATCAAATACATATTATTGAAGCATATCAGACAGAAAGGGCTCCTTTCTGGGCTGCTCCCTTGGCTTGTGTGTCTCTGAAGTGCACATTAATGGGGTCGTTGTCACACACGTGTGATGTGCAGCAGGGTCAGCCTGGCATCCTGGCTTGGTGGGTCCAACACTGGGCTGGGCTCAGGGTCACTGTTAGGGCACAGCACCTTTATCTCCCTCAGCACCTAAGGTGGAGAACCATTCCTTCCCTTCACCCCCTCGTGCTCCATGTAGCTTGAAAAATGTGGAGCGTGAAAACAGCTCCAATTTGGGGAGTCGGCAAATCCTCCGCATCTCCTCTCCCAGCCCTGCCCCCACACCGTAGGGGATCTCAGGCATGTGGCTTTTTGCAGAAGCCCAACTCCCCTGCTTGCTGCTCCGCCAGGGATTGCTGGGAGGAGCGCTGAAGTGCTGCGGCGGTGGGAGCGTCTGCAGGCAGTGAGCATCCATGGAGCATCGCGGGGCCAACCCGCGCGCGGCATCGCACCACGTGGCCGATGGCACGCGGCCAACGCAAACGCCATGGTACATGAACTACAAGTAAACACAGCTTGAGTTTCACATGTCAAATATGCTCAACAAACTGCTGGCGGATAATCTACAGGCCAAGAAACCAGACAGAAGAAGTGGATGATGAATCAGTCGCGGTGATGAATAAATTAGGGAGTGCAGCGGTGTGCCCAGAGGGGTGCAGAGGGGGTGAGGAGGGCAGTCCAGCAGGCACACGATTGCTGCTCAGCCCAGAGCTCACTTCCATCTGGACCAAAGCATCTTCCTGCAGCCTCAGAGGGCTGTGCTCCATGGGGCAGGGCTGTGTGTGTCATCTTTGGATGAGGGAAAACAATGGGGTTGTGCTCAACCGTTGACAATCCCTAATGGGGTCAGGACACCCTGCAGTGGCTGGGCTTCACGAAGATCCCTGTATAGAGACCACCTCCTGGGTTATGGCCTCCCTCCTTCCCCTGCTTATGGACTGCTTCATTTCATCCCTGTGCCATGCTCACTGTGACACACTGGGGCACTGCGCTCGGTGCAGTGTCACTAGGTGAGAAGGATGGCACTGCCCAGCAATGTCCCCTGCCAGGGGGATGCTTGCAGCCCGCATTGGTTCCATTGGCCTCTGGCTGCACAGGGCAGCTGGAAACTCAAATTCCCATCTTCCAAACTCAAACAGGAAGATTCATTAACAGTAAAAATATACAGAGCCCCAGCCCTTCAAAAGCCTGCAATTTATTTTACTCAAGGCAGCCAAACTGTATATAACCCAAGATGAATGCAGGGATCAGGGAGCTGTTGAGGAGCAGGGGAAGAACATGTGGGGACTGTGACAGGACTGGGCAGGAGAGAGGTGTCTGTGAGCACTGGGGACAAGGGCAGTGGGGACCAGGGGGCTCTCTGGGATGACAGCAGCTGTGGGGTGATGCTGAGTGATTGATGATCAGGCGAGGTGAGCAATCAGTGTGCCACTTCGTCCAGCCAGCAGACCTGGAGCCACTGGTATTTATACAGGCCCCAATGTGATTATTATTGTAAGGAAGATTTCTCTAATCAAAACTCCACAATTACACACAGGCCTTTCTGATTAATATTACATGATAACAGCAACGGGGCACATCTGGCAAGGGAACCTCAAGTTCTGCACTGTGAATGTCATGGAGGGGGATAGCAAATGCCTCCTCCTCGCCCTGGGGATACTTGGGGTGGCTGATGACACCTCCGGTGCATGAGCCTTGGCTGGAGGGAGCCCAGAGAGAAACATCAATGCCCTCTGCACATAGCATCACCCATGAGCTGCTGTTGAGCTGCTCCACTTTGCCCCGCTGTGTGAGATGAGATGCTATGGATGCTAATGTGATGTTTGATGGAGGATGGAAACTGTCTGACCTTATATTGTAAAAAACAACAAATACGTAGCAAGGTGGCCAGGCATGGAAATTCCATCCAGGCTTTCGGTGCCATGAGCTCCGCTCTCCAGTGCAACCAGAGGAATTCTGGGTGGTGACCCCCCAGATCCACGAGGTGTGGCCATTTGTTAGGGGATGTGGCAGTTCTGGGGCTGGCTTTGGACTGAGCATAGCTGCAGGGTCACCTGCTCTTACTCTCCAGGGATATGTCATGGATCCTCCTCTTTGCACAGCATCTTCCTTCGGTGCACAGGATTTGGGTGTGATGAGCTCAGTCAACAAAAATTATAGATGAAATCCCATACATTGCAAATACAGGTTGTAGAAGAAATGCTGAGACATGGCCTGAAGCAATGATGGAGCACCTGGTGGGAAGGCAGGGCCAACGCAGGGGAGCTCAGGTGCATGCAATGTACTGGCTGATAGAGCCAGAATCCAGCCTTCCCAGACCTTATTTAAGGATTGGCATTGGAGGTAAGGGGGTCTTGCTGGAGATTCCTGCCTGAGGTCTTCTAAAGGTAAGGAACTTTTTTTCCTTTATTTCTGTGCCCACAGCTGTTGCATTCAAGCAAATATTGCTTTCCACTGCGTCACATTTATGTTTTTGGAGCAGCTTTACCTGAAAACTAGAAATGCCCTCGCTTGTATTGCCATGGACTAAGAAATGAGTGCAAGCACCTGCAACTTCTGGAGCCAAGTCCTCACACCTCTCACGTGTTTTCAGGCTGTGGAGGGAGATGCAGAGCTGCAGAGGTGCTCTTCTTCTATCTCTAAGAAGGGCAGCAGGAGGAGAATCTTTTTTTTTTTTTTCTGGTAGAGATATATGGGGATGGGAAATGCTTTGTGGGCATCAGGATGTAAGTGCAGAGTATGGGGAGTGCTGGGCATGGCATGCAGTGTCCAGAGTAACCTAGGCTGTGACAATGGGTTGCATGGGGCTGTCCTTTCTGATTTCCACAGTGCTGCCAAGCTTGTCTCCTTTTTATGCTGTTACCTGGAGCTGCTCTGCAGCCAGCACTTGAGGTTATGCATTATCAGAGATTTATGAGGCATGATTTATGGGCCTGGCTGCTGTGCTGGTGTTATGTACCCTGACTGAGGAGTCCAAATTTATGTGTAAACTTTGTTCTTGGATCACTGTACCTCCAGAAATAGCAGAGAAATAAAACCATTTTCCAGTCACCCAATGCTCCCAGGAATGGGGAAGCAGAATGGGGTCTGGTGTGGGGCCATCCCGTAGACTGTGGTGCCAGGAAGGAGCTCATAGCCCCAGGACATTGCTTATTCCTGATACGGCTCCTGGTCTGGACAGGGCCGTGTTTCATGGCTGCTCTCAATGCTCCAGTGGGGAGTGGGCACATGGGTGATGTGCTGTGCCATCCTCTAGAAAGAGGCTGTGGGGACATTCTGCCCAGGTCCCCAAGCTAGTGATGGCCAGTCCTGCAGTGTGGATGACCCCAGACATGTGCATGCCCCCTGCTCACCACTCTGACAGCTGCCCCCAGCACAAAGCAATCCCTGCATGCAGTGCAGATCCAGGGCCAGGGAATGCTCTGCTCCCGGAGTGACACCGACCATCTGTCCCCTCTGTCCTTGACATTCCAGCATTGCTATTCAGCCTGTCTCCGGCTGTGACCTGCTGGCAGTCCTACTTGTCTCACAGTCCATTAGGAACTGTGCCATGGCCTGGGAACACAGCAGCTTGCTGTGCCAGGGTCTGATGCAGGCAGTGTGGGTTCCACACCTGTTTGTAGCCCATAGCACTGCTGCGGGGTCTTAGGGTGAGGGCTGGCAGCTCCTATCATGCAGCCAGGATTGTGCTTGCAGCCTCGCTCTGGAGAGCACTGGGATCAGGGTTGGAGGGGCACAGCCACCTGGCTCCCACCAGGAGGGCTCCTTGCTCTGGAACAGGGCTGTGTTATTGCTCCATGCCTGCCAGGTCTCTGCTACCCTGCTCAGAACAGCCATTGTACAACAAGACACAGCATTTGCTTCTTCTCTCACTCTCTATGCCATGCAGTCTCAAGGGAGAAATGTGATCTCAGAGGTGTTGTCCCCAAGGTCCCCATTGTGATATTCAGAGCAGAAAGTCAGCTCCTAGCTATAAGGGCTTCCTCCAGCCCTTGGCTGCTCGTTGGCTGTTCTGCCATTGGCTGTCTGGTCCTGGTAAAATAAATAAATAACTAAAAAAAATTAAAAAAAAAAAAAAAAATGAAGTAACAAACCGCTGAGGTTTGCTGCATGGCTGCCCTCCCCACCGCTCCCCAGGTATGTGTTGCTGTAATAGGATTTGGGCCCTGGAAACCCTTCGAGGGAGGATGTGAGGTTTTCATTATGTTAACTCCTTCATGCGTCAGAGAGGGTGAAACCCTGCCAGGGCCACACTGAGTCCCAGGCTTTGCTGGAAGCCATGGCCAGGGCACTACAGCATGGGGAGCAGCAGTGGCTTTCTGGGGACGGGGAGGTTGAATCCCTTTTGTCAGCCTATGGCTGCCAGTGGTGGAGAAAGGATGGGGAAAGTCATCCTGGGAGGCAGCAGCTGTTGGGCTTGGGCTGGGAGCTGCTGCCACTGCCCTGCAGGGCTCTGTCCAGATGGGAGTCCTTTGGGTGTTGCAGTCCCACGGGTGCCGGGCTCTCTGGGCACTGCTCCTTCGGCTGGTTTGGCCAAGAAGATCCTGAGGAGCAGTGCCTGGCTCTGGCAAATGCCCACCGACTCCCCAGCACTGCTCCTGTCCCTACATCCTTGTGGGCACCTAGAAGAGCTCACACCTGGCCCAATTAGCACATTCTCAAATACGTTGAAATAAGCAGGAGTGAAAAATGTCAGACCAGGAGTGAGGTCCTGGCGAAGGAGGGCCCTGCCGTGCTGTGCCCCTGCACTGCGTTTGCTCCTGGGACTGCGGGGGAACAGGGCTGGGTGCTCTGCTTCCACCATCCCTGCTTCCGTCTCAAAGTACCCCTGCTTTGAGCGTTTATCCCAAACAGCCGGCACTTGCCTGCATGCCAAGCCAGGGGTTATCTGAGGCTGCTGTCTCATTCATCAGATCCTCATGTTTCATTTAAAAGAAGTATATATATCCTCCCAATCAAAATAACAAGCCTATAACATCTCATGAGATAAAATTGTTGCACATGAAGCAGTAGTACTCAATGTGAGTGCTGCATGGAAGCTGGAAACCCAGCTCTGTGCCATGAGAATTCTGAGCTCAGCAGTACTGCACTGGGGTCCCAATCATGGAGGGGTGCCTGGGGGTCCCACACTGCCTCCAGCACGTCCCCCTGGGGGTTTCCTTTGGGCCATCACCTCGCCGTGTCCCCTGCTGCCCCATGCAGGCTGAGGGTCCGGGGGCCCTGCTGTGCAGCCTGGGGTTAGAAAGCTTGGGGGCAGCTGCCCACTCTGGGGGCCATGGGACACAGAGGCCCCCGGACCAGAGAGGCTGGAAATGGGGAAGAGTCACAGCACAGAGACTGAGACTATAAAGGGAGCTGAGGAAACTCATAAGGAGGTGTAAATTGGAACAATATGGGCTGTGTCGTGTCCTGATTTGGCTTCAGGGAATTAAGAGCTAATCTTTTCCCTGAGACCGGAGTTGCTGGAGTTGTGCATGCAGCACACAGGGGAGTTTGTGATCTCGAAACGAAGCTGGTGAGTGCCAATGCAGGAGATGCAGGACTGAGACTTCAGATGATTATTTTTACATTTGGTCTCTCTGTGGTTATTGAGGTCCATATTTAAAGTAAAAGCCTCTTTGTGCAGATTTGCCTTTTTTTTTTTTTTTTAAATGAAGTATCCCTGTGTGTGCTCAGCCAAGAGAAACAGGTAACAAATTGGTGACAGTGGACTGGAAATCAGTGACAGCAGGTTGCAAACTGGAGGCATCTCACAGGTCTTGCACATGGATAATTACAGCAATTCCAGCCTGGTGATCAGGGACAGGAGGGTGTGGGGTGGCTGTGGGGCTGAGACCCAAAGTGAAGAGGCTGCACTGCACGTCCCTTTGTGGGACACACGGAGGCTGTGCACATTGGAGCTGAGAAGTGGTGTTGAGTGGTTTTGGACAATAAACCCAGGAATTATGAGGAGTTGGCACTGGACACTGGACTGCAATGTCCAGTGCATTGGTGCTGAGTGTGGGTATAGCAAAAATTACCATTACTGCTCCTACGGAGGGCTGCACTTCTGGGTTCTGCCCTTTCACATCCCTGTGGTGTTTTTATGTCATGCCCAGCAGAATGCTGCTTGCTGCAGCCTTGCCCTGTGCCCCAGCCCACTCCTCCCCCATCTCTCTCACTATCTAGGTCAAAGACTGTCAAGCACAATGGGGAAAAAGAAAGGAAAGCAAAAGCCAGCATCATGTCTTTTATGTGGACATTATTGTCCGCTTGCAACAGAAAACGCATCCTGCCTGTGCCTTAGTCTCCAGTCTTTCCCACCTTGCTGCACACACCAGGTCTGAGCAGGAGGAGGAAGAGAAGGAGGGTTTGTATGTGTTGGAGGGATCAGCACAGCCAGCCTGGAGGCAGGGCCGTCCCAACCCGAGGAACATGGTGTAAGCTCCCAGCACCTCAGGCAGCCTGGCTTGGAGTGCTGTGGGTGCTCCAGGAGAAGGGCAGCCTGCAAGTCCCACTGGGTGAAAGTGTATTGGATTGCCTTCCCCAGGAATAAAAGCCTTTCCTATTTGGCATATCGTGCTCCCAACCCCAGGTCCATGGGGTTGGCTTGGAGGACAGCACAGTGGGGTTGTGTTGGGTGATGGGCAGCACCAAGGAGGGGCAGGGTGCTGAGCAGCCCTGCTCAGGTGCTGGCTGGGGAATGCTGTGCAGGAGGTACCAGCTGCAGGCAGCGCAGCTGAGCCTGCCAGCCCAGATTGTTTCAGTCCAGCAACCTCACAAGTGGCTTTGCTAAAGCTGCAAGTTGATCTCATGGAAGGAAATTGAATTGTTGTCGGGGCTGGGTTTTATCTGGGCTTTGGGCTCTGCTGCTTGGCTTGGCCTATTAGCGTTTGCTCGTCTGATTACAGACACAGCTCAGGGTGAGAGGTCGGGTTTAGATCACTTCTCATCAGGCTGTGTGCTGCTGGGGGCTGGAGGTGTGCAGGAGAATTGGGCCGTGTTGGATGAGTGCTGGGTACAGAAGGAAAGCCCAGGAAGGGCAGCAGCTTCTCAGGGCAGCAAATCAGTGCTGAGTACTTCAATTCTTGGGAGTCGGAGCCCAGGATGCGCAGGGTGCATGGCACAACCACAGGGCTTTGGCAGCACCATGGCCCATGAGCTTTGGTGCCACAAATTTGGGGTGTTCCTGTTATCTCTGCCCTATCACGACTGGACTCAGGAGGGGATCTCCAGATGCTGGGATGGGTTTTGGAGCATCTGATGATGAGTGCTTTTTGCATCTGCCTTGTGGCATCCAGATCTATAGGGATTTTCTTTTGAAACGTGTCCCTCCCACAGCAGCGAAAACAGGTGACCATTTTCACTCAAGAAAATGGAGGAGGGGAAAAAAAAGTCTCTTTTCTCCCATAACCAACAAGACTCGGGGAACTGGAATTTTAAGTGCATACCTAGAGGGAAGGTGCCCACTGGCTTCCTGACGCTGCCTTCCCGGCAAAGCCATAGGAGGCAGCCCGGCGGCCCTAAGTGCCCCTCCGCTCGGGGTCTTTAACGACCCTTAATCACCAGCTCATTTGCAGGCACTTTCCCCACTACTGCCCTCCCCCAGCGCGGAAATAACATCTGCTACCCAACACTGCCCCTATAAACCGCTCCTATTTCACATCACAAAAAATATACAGGGCATTAAACTAGGTATGTTTTATAGGGGAACTGTCAGGCGGCTCAAACCCAGGCTCTGACCTACTTAAAAGTTGTCCTAATCGGGGGAGGCATGTGTGCGTGTGCTGAGTTCACATCTCCGCTTCCATGTGTCACCCTGGTGCTAAGGAATGAAAAAGGGAATTATTTGCAGAACTGGAGTCGCTTGGCGGTGGGCAAGGAGGTAGGAGAGCCGTGCTGTGCGTGCGGGGTCACTGACTGCTGCCCCTTGGGGACGTTGCCTTGCCCAGTACCATGCAGGGAAGGGCTGCAGCATGGAGCATCCTGCCCAAGTTCCTTGCAGCCAGGATAGGAAGCAAGCAGGATGGGAAGGTCTCACCCAGCCTTGACAGCAGCCCCGGTTCCTGCTGCCCCACGTCTGTGCTGCACTGGAGACATCGGCAAATGCACGGCGTTGCAATGGGTGCTTCATGCAGGAGCTCCATGCTGTGCTGCAGCTCTTCCCAGCGGCTTCCCGGGGTGTTGGAGGCATCAGCCTCCTTCCCTTAGGTGTCTGTGGGGGGCTTTGGGTTTCCTTGCCCTCCACCATGGCCATGTGCAGCCTGTGAGCTCTTAAACACCGGATATTTATGAAGTGTCTGTAAGCTTTCTGAAGGCTGGCAGTGCTGCCAGCAGAAACACCCCTTTCCTTTCCCTTCCCTGCATGCTCCCGGCTCCCTGCCAGTCTGGAAGGAAGAGAAATGAGGCTTTGCCACTGTAATTCAAACTAGCATTGAGAGCAAAAGGTGTCGTGGCAAGGACAGACCCAACCAGGCCCTTGGCCAGGAAAGCATTGCCCGATGAGCTCCTTGCTGAGGCCAAGGGCTGGATGGGGAGGTTGGCCCAGTCTCCAGAGGTTCTCTCTGCCAGCCTGCGCTCTGCACAGCGCAGTGAGACCCCTGTAAAGGGGCTCTGTGCATCTGCTGCCATTGGGCAGGCTGGTAGGTGACATGGCTCTCAGCTCCTTGGCACATCCAGTGTGGCTCCAGTGCCTCTCTGGGCTGGAATCCCCTTTGCCTCATCCCTTGACATGGGGCAGCCCTACCATGGTGAGCCACCACCCCCCTGCCTTCACAGGCTGTGTCTGCAGCCCATGACAAGTCAGGATATGGAGGAGGGGTAGGTCGTGACTCTTTCCTTGGTGCAGAGGAGGGAAGGGCCCATCCTGTCCCTGGGGCACTGATTCAGTCCAGCTGGGAGCCTCTGCTGGGCTCTGCCATGACTCACAGGGTGAGGAGCAGGCACCCACCCTGGTGCATGGGAGCAGTGCCAGGCATTGCCACAGAGAGGAGAAACCACTCAGCCTGTGGCTTCCTTGTCTGAGCTGGGGCCTGCTGCGAGGGGTGGCAGGAGTTAAAAATGCTCCTGTGCCAGTTCTCATTTCCTTGGAGCTGTTTGGCATCCCTGTGATCAGAGCAGCACTCATCTGTGCCGAGGAGGTAAAGCCTCCAGCTGGGATGCTGTGGTGTCCTATGCCATCCCACGGCTTGGCTGTTCTTCCCATTCCCAGATGTGCTTGGATGAAACAGTGAAGCAGAAAGAAAAGATGGGGGGAGTAGAGCTTCACCCCCGGGAAGGCAGCAAGTCCGAGGTGATGCCTGTTGTCCAAGTGGCTCTGCGGGGTGGTTGGTGTCCCCTGGGCTCCTCTGTTCCAGCTGTTCCTTGAGGACCTCCCAGCACTGTCCAGAGGGCAGAGTGCAGGACTGCCTGGCCACACAGTCCCCGTGGTCAGACCCTGCCCTGTCCCCTGCCTGGCTGCACGCCGTGAGGCACCATCAGCAGACATCAAAGGGGCTGTTTTAATAGGGTATTGAGTGTTCGGAGCTGGTGCCCGGGTATCTGCTGCTTTCCATTCCCCCCCATGGCACTTAGTCCCTAATTAAACTCTACACAGCATTCCTTTCCCATCACACCTCATAAAAATGAGGAACCCACAGAACATGGGCAGTGTTACACCGCGGATAATGATTACAGTGCGGTGCAGTGTGGCTGCGGTTCCAGCCGAGAGCAGAGCCCCTGCCAGGGAAAGTGTGACCAGGGAGGCGGGGTGCTCCTCTTGGTGTCAGTCGCTTTGTGTTAGCATGTGTGCAAATGAGCAGCGATCCACTGCAGGGAGAGCAAAAACTCTGCAGGCTTGAAACGTGCCCCAGCGGGCAGGGCTGTGTGATCTGCGCAGGGCGCAGCGTCGTGCAGAGCGTGGCTGGGAACTGCTGGAGGTTTGCACGGAAGGATTCGGGATGCTCAGGTTATAAAAGTGGGTCTGTAGCATGTAGGGTAATAGCAGCCAGCATGAGCTCCGAGTGAGCTCTGGGGGTGACCCATCCCTCTGCCCCATAGGGAAGCCACTGTTGCTGCTCGGCTGCACACTGGGTGCCAGCAAGAACCCGAGGGTTCCGCTCCTCCATCCCCCTTTAATGTGTTTTACAGATGTGACAAATATCGAAGGAATTTGTTTTTTAAAGCCTGTTTTGATTGAAATCACACACAAACCGGCTCATGCTTGGGGCCTTCCTGTAAGTTATTATTTTTTTCATTTGGGGGGAAGATTATGTTTCTTAGGCAAACAGGAAAAACAACGGGGAAAAAAGGCTCTGTTTGTTTCTTTAACTTGCAGCTCTCTGTTGGTGTGATTCCCTGTGGTGGGTAGGATGGAGATGTGGTATTTGAGGTGCCTGTCCCGTGCTGTGCCATACTATGCCATTACATGCCATGGTGTCTTGTGCTGTGCCATGCCATGCTATACAATGCTGGCAGCAGAGATAGAGGCTTGGTAATGCAGCCCCACTGCACACGGGGGAGTGATGGCCCAGTGTAGGTCCAGTGAAGGTCGTGGGCTTTTTCTTGGCTTTTTGAAGAGTCTCCTGGCTGCAGTGTGTTGGGGTTGCTCTGATAGTCCCCCACTATGGGTGACCCTTCTGAGACACAGCTGCCAGCACATCAGGGAGAGCTTCCTCTGCCTGTCCTGGTGGGAGGACAGCTCTCCGCAGATGTGAGGCTGATGAAGCCTATGTCTGTGTTCAGCAGGTTGTAAATACTTCCTGATGACGTTTTGGGGACTATGTTTCTTTTTAGGGATTGGAAAGACCCCAGTGTGCGTCCTGGCAGTGACTGTGGGTACAGCACCCTTTGGGACCCTCTGCTCCCAGGTTCCAGCAAAATTGGGTGCCAGCAGCCCACGCAGGGCCAGCACTAAGGGAAATAGCATCCTCCATCCTTCCCCCCATGTGCTGCAGTGTTCAACCAAGAGTTTTTCACCATGACAAGGATGTGCCTCCATGTCAGGAGCTGCGGCAACATCCTCAAGGCCATCCAAGCAACACTGGTGCATTCAAGCAATGCTGGTGCTGAAGTGTGACCCAGTGGGGACCTGGTGGTGTTGTCCCCTACCAGTTCCATAAAGCCAATGGGGACATGGGGGCCCTGCTCACAGCGCATAGCCTGACTGTGGCTGCAGAGAGCAGGAGCCCCGCTCGGTGGGAATGCGGAGGCGTTTGCAGGTCATTTCAGCATGTTGTTCCAGTCAAATATTTGTCTAGTTAATAAATATATTGTTGTTTTTTTCAGTGAGGAAATGAGGAGACTGCAAAGAAAAATAATGAAAGGCCTTTCTTGTGTAGCCCCGCTCTGCGAGAACCTGGATCAGGCCCTCCTCCTTCTCCTTGGCCCTCATGCTGTAAGAAATCCTGCTGCGGATTTCACAACGGAGTGATTGACAAGATTAGAAATTATCTCCCCCTCTCTCTACATATAAGGTTACTGCCGCTCCAGGCACAGTGTGAAATTCCCCTCGCCGGAGCTCATTAAATGGGTCAATGGATGCGTTCCAGCTTCTCTGCAGTTCACAAAGGGCTGAGTCCTGGCCACCCCACCAAACTCTGTCCCAGGCTGTTGACGAGTAAGTGCTTCCATATGGCTCACCTCAGCATCTCCAGAAAGATAACAGAGAGCTAATGGCTTGCAGATTCCACGGATGCTCGTCATGAGATGTGTGGGGGGACAAGGGGCTCCAGGCTGATGGGAATGGAAGGGACTGTCCCCAGACCTTGCCAGGGATACAGGGCATGGGCATAGGGCAGAATGAAGGGAAAGGTTGGTGGGCAGCAGAGCTGAGGCTGCACTGGGCTGGTTCTGAGGTTGTGTCATCCTCACAGCCTGGGAAAGCAATGATGGGCACCAACAGCAGCGAGGTTCTGGGCCAGGTCCACACGCAGTGCTTCAGGTATCAGCAATGCAGAACATACTGATGGAGTTTTGGTGATGTGAAGCAGGGGAAAAAGACAGGTAAAGCATTCCTTCTGAGATGTTTGCTCTTTTCTCTTTTTTTTTTTTTTTTTTTTTTTTTCCCCCTCCTTGATGCCACTTCAGTGAGCAGGTTGCTTCTCCAAATCATAGTCGTGATGTACCAGTTTCTTCCTGATGCTCTCCCCTGTGCAGCCCACGCGTTGAGACATCCATCGTGTGCCTCAGACTGGTTCTGGCTGTGTCACCTTGGTCCTCACCGCAGAGCAGCTGGGTGGCTCCCATCACTTAGTGGCACAGGGAGGAAATCAAACGCAGCCAAACGCTCCGTTCACGACACTGCTGTCGAATATTTGAGGATAAGATTTATATTTAATGAGCGTGCTTGCTGGGGAAGTTTGAGTTTGGCATTATTCATGCAGAAGAGACACAATGGGGTCAGGAGCACGGGGGAAACAGAGCTCCCACAACCGAGGAGTGCACAGGGGCTCGGCCGGCTGTGCTCGGGCTGCTCCCTGCCCTCCTGTGTGCTGCTCTGTCCCTGTCCACACGCTGCTGCTTTGGGCAGCTCTGGGGTGTGCTTGAAAAATAGGGAAACGTTTGGATCCTGGAAAGCAGTGTCTGTGTGCAGGCACTCCTGGGGTTGGTGCTGAGGGTAGGAGGGGAGAGAAAGGAGGTCTCAGCCTCAGGAATGTTGCCTTTGCCCCGGGAGCTGCCAGCATGAGACATAGAAAGGATGGCAGAGCCGTGACCTGTGTGGTGTATGGTCCTATAATTACCCTGCGCGGCACCATCGGCATCCAATTAGATCCGTTCTTCTCAGGCTATTTGTGTAACTAAGGACCAATTAACAGCCCCGCTTTCAGCTCTCAGCTTCCCCCAGGCACTGCCCCTGGGGTCGGGCATTGATGTGGGGTGGCCATGGCACTAAGGAACGTCACCTCACCTCATCTGGGAAGGGATGCTGTGGGTGCACGGCACTGCTCCTTGCTCCATGCTCACTCTCCAGTGCCTGCACACCCCCACTGGGCCTGCAGAGCGGGTGGTCCTGGGGGAGCAGGGGGCCGATGGTGGGCTCTGCTTGCAGCAATGCTTGCTGCCCTCCCTCCTTGTCTACTGAAGCCAAAATAAGTGAAATTACCTTTAATTATTCTCATTACTTTCTTTGGGAATTCTAAAGTGAAAGGCAGCATTTAGCTGTGAGCTACAGCAGGGCTCTGCCCTTCCTCCTGCCCCCAGCAATAGGCACCAAACACTCATGGAGCAGAGGGGCCTGAGAGCCAAGGGCTGGGGCTGACAATGGGGTTGGGATGCTCCTAAACCTCTGCTGAGAGATGGGGAGGTGTGCCCGGATGTATGAGATGCAGGGGCTTCTGTGCCACCTCCACTGGATGCAGGAGGGTGAGCATCATCCCTGCTGGATGCAGGGGTACAGGAGGGTATGCATCACCCATCGCTGTCTCAGCTCCAGCCTAGTGCTGTTGGTGAGGTGCTGCCAATTATTCCTCCCTGCTTAATGACTCCTGGCCACGTAATTTCTGCAGCCTGGTTACACGATGTCTGGCACCTTTCAGCAGGTGCTCAATGGCTGTTTTGCACACAGGCCAGGCAGGGTGGCTCAGGAGAGGCTCTGCGCTCCATGCTGCGTGCACGCAGCAGTGGGATGCCCTGGGCCCTGCAGAAGAAACTGTTCTTTGCAGAGCAGAAAGAACCTCCCTGTTGCCCTGTGTGCTCTGCATCTTGTCCAGGAGGGAGGGAAGAGCCAACCGAACTGCGGTCCCTTAGGACCTACCAAAATAGCACCAGGCAGCAGCAGAGCACATCGTTATCCAAGCAGGGGGAGAGGAGCGGGGGCTGGAGAGCGTGGTCCCAGATGGACACTGGGCCATTCTTCTGGAGAAGGTCTTGTTACCCACCAAGGTCAGACAGAAGTGACACCGAAACCGCTGGGGCCTTTGGGAATGAACATTGAGACACGTTCGCTGTCAAATGGAATCTATTAAAAGGGATTAGACGCTTTTTTCATCAATACCCCTGTGACACCATGATGGGTTGAAATTGCTGCAAAAACATCATTATTAAAAATGGGCCTATTAGTATTAGAATGGACAGAAGCTCCTCACTAATTTTAGCAGCAGCCGCTGGGGGGGCAGAGGGCGGCCGGGGGCTGCAGGGGGTGGGTGGGAGCAGAGCGGGGGCTGAGTGGGTGGGAGGGCTGCAAAGTGAACGCGTGCACTCATCTGTGCCCCAAAGTACATCCATCAGTGGGAGGTGGGGGGTGGGGTGCTGTGATGTGTTTGTACTGAGATGGCACTGTGGCTGAGAACACTATCAGAGCTCAGTGGAGATGGTTTTGGTTCTGGAGGTCCATTGGTTAAAAGGGGCTTTAATTGGGGACTGGTTGCTGCTGGGATCCGGCAGGGCCACGTCCCAGCTCCTGGTTGCACCCCGGGCAGGGTGCTGCAGTCCTGGTGCTGCACAGGGGCTGCTCCAGGCTGGAGTTAATTGCTGATGGAGGAGGCTGCAGGTGGGCTGGTTGGTGTTGCTGGACCACAATTGCTGAGAAAGAGACACATCGAGGATCTGTTTGTGCAGGAGTAGCAGGCGGGGTCACCTCTGCGCTGCAGCCAGGGCAGGCTCAGGATGGTGACAACGCTGCTATCCTGTGACTGAGCAGGGCTGGGACAGGTGGCTCTGGGGATGCTGCAGTAGACAGATCCTTTTGCACCGAGCTGCTGGAACAGCAAACAGCATCTCCAGGCTCTGGCAGAAGCGGGTGGGGACACTGCAGGGCCCACAGCTCCCTGCAAGGAAGGAGCCCACGCTGCTCTTGGTGCCCCTCTGGAGCCAGGTTCTGTGTCAGTGCTCAGCAGAGCTGGCTGCAGTTGCTGTCAGGCTGATTGTTCTACTGAGAAATGCAGTTTTATCAAAATCAAAGCGTTCTCTGGGAATGAGTGGATTTTGACAAAGTTTTTGAAGGAAATGTGTCTGAACAAATCACTTTAACTCCCTTGTTTTATTTCTCACAAAGTAAAAATAACTCTTTGGATCTTTATGTGCTATAATCCCATACAATGCAATTAATCTAATATTTATAATTTCTCATGCAGCACTGACTTTGTCAACTGAAACATTTAGCTGTTGACAAAAGGACTCAGAAATTCTCTTTCATAAAACAGCTGCCTCACTCGCAATCCCAGTGCCCGCACAGGGAGCTTCCATGCAGCACACACTGCTTGGGGAATAGCCCTGCATTAAGTGCCAGGGGAGAAGATCCTGACCCAAAGCTTCCATGGGTGTGGGGTCCCAGGACTGCTGCCAGCAAGGGTCTGTGCCATCTCAGTCCCTGTACCATGTGCATGCAGGGATTTAACCTGAGGCTGTTCTCCCCTGGTGCTTCCCAGCCTGCTGCAAAGCACCAGATGGTATCTGATACCCATCCCTAAACGTTGGCTTTGATAATCAGCTACGTACTGTCACTACCGTTAAGTGTCATCTGTGTGCAGGTTTTCCTTCTTTATTCTCTTCTCTTTGCTTTGTTTCACTTTGTTTCATTTTTCTTCTTTTCTTCTTTCCCTTTCTCCCTTCTTCCCATCCTTCCTTCCTTTCCTCCCTCCTTCCGTCCTTCCTTTTTGTTTGCAGGGAGTGCATAGGGTTTTTTTCTCTCACCAGGGCTGATTCCCAAAATTTTCACCTGGCCATTTTGGAGCATTGTTTGTTTATTTCTCAGTGACTGAGTCATTTTGGGCACTAATTAGGTAATTTCCCACATAACTTGGTTACTCCTCACTGTGCTCTCTTGGGGTGCCCCAGGGTGTAGGCATGGACCCCACAGCAGGGCTGGGGTGATGCCCCATTTTAGTGCTGGGAATGATGCCTCATGGCAGGGATGCTGATGCCCTGTTGCCTCTGCTCCCTGGAGCGTGATCCTTGTGTTCTTCCCTTGGAAATCTCCAGGGAGGAAGTGTGCTCTGGCAGCGTCACTGCTGCTCTGTGCCTGTAGGAAGGGGAGGAAGGGTTTTTCAGGCGGTCCTGCTGCACTCGCTCCTCCCTCTGCTCTCCAATCCCTGGCTTCCCAAGCTCAGTCCATGTTGCTTTGCCTCAGAGACTGCTCTTATGCTAAAGCCAGGATGAGAAGCCCTCAGCTTGTCAGCTGAGCTGTGCTGTGAGCCTGGGCCTCTGCAGGCACAAAGTGCCTTCAGGTGCCACCAGAGCTGCCAGGGCCTCAGCCTGCTGGGTGCTCATCTGTGTGCAGATCTGGCTGTGCCCCTGGGCTCAGGCTGGGTTCAGCCATGCACATGCACGTGGGATGGGTGAGAAAGGCACGAGCCCTCACCTGGTGCCAAAGGATGCTTGGAAAAGCAAAACTGCAGATTCTCCCGCTCATGGTGGGGGCCAGGGGCCGGGTGTGGGCTGATAGAGCAGCGACCTCGGGCCAAGCTGCCCGGTACATCAGGCTTGGCTTTGTAATTAACTGTAGGAATAAAGCTGTGGACAGTGCGTAGTCATGGTGATGCTGAGCCAATCCCAGAGGATCTGCAGCCAGCTGGAATATTTGCTGGATGGCAAAGCCTCAGCCCAGTGTTTAATGGTGTTCGACTCTATTCGGGGAAACAATTACATGCTCCATTTTCAATGTAGTCAGCTGAACAATAGATTAAATGAAGCAATTTAGACAGAGGCTTCTCCACTGCTGCCCGACCCATGGGACTGCTCCACTGCTGGAATGGGCAGCCTCCTTCCGAGTGCTGGCATGGGGTTGGTTCTGCCCACAGCAAGAGCTGCCCTCACGGGGACAGGAGGGATCCTTGCGCTGTTGGTGGCCCCAGTGCCTTCCTCCTGGGCCACTTGGTTGAGCAGAGTGGTGGCCCCAGCACTCAGCCCATCCAGTGCTGGATTCTCAGAGATGTTCATGGCTCTGCAGCCTGATGTCCCCCTGTTGATTCCTCTCAGGCTGCTGCTTCTCACCCTGTGCCAAGTGCTGCCTCCCTGGTAGCCCCTTTGGCACCCTTCCCTTGTGCCCCTTCTTTCAGCACCGGCTCCCCAGCACTCGAGCTGCTCCTCCATCAGGAATATCCTGTTCCCACACCGCTGTGTCACGGAAACCACCTCCCTGCGAGCAGACACGCCGTCAGGAGAAATGCCTTTTAAGGCACACTGGGATTTAATTAATTGCCGCCTTTATTTTACTAGTATAAAAGTGCAAGTCTCTTAAATATTTTCTAAAGTGACATCAGCGTCTTCAGTTTAGTTTGGTTTTTATGGTGCTATTATTGTAGCTATTCAAGGTATGCGGGGAGAACTGGGGGTGAGTGACTCCTTCCTGCTGCCGCGCCTCGCTCCGGTCGTTCTCCCTTCTCTTTGACCTCAGCACATCCCCTGGCATGGCAAGCCACCCCGACCTCCACAGTGTCCTTTTCTGCGGTAATTGCCTCACTCCGCGATGCCTCATCTTATCAAAGCCAATCTCGTGCTCTCGGCAGCCTTTCTCTCAGTGAGGTTCGTTATCCGCCCCTCAGCCGCTTCCCCTCCAGCTCCATAACCATGGGCAGGGCTAAGGCTCTAATGGACAAGTCTGCTCTTGCACAATGACTCCATGAAAATGTTTCTCAGATTCCTGAGGAGTGTTGGCCTGGCAGCCGCAAAGCAGAGGTGCTTTTCTGGTGCCTGTCTGAAGACCTTTCAAAGCTGCTGACTTAGAGCACTATCAGCTCTGCTCTCATCCTCCCTACATGCTGTCGAGTTGGGCTCACAGAATCGCTGTTGCTTGTGGGGACGTGGGCTGCTGCTGTGCCTGTGACTCAGACAGCACCAAACATCACGGGAGTGATGAGGTTGGGTTACTCAAAGCAGGGTTACTCAACGCACTGTTTATCCCCATGAGAAGTGCTCTTCCTCCTCACTCACCCTTTCTTGCCACTTTTGTCAAAGCAAACTCGAGGGCTCCATTCAGGTTCCGGCGTGCAGCATCTTGAAGAGAAAGATTTGTCCCAAGGGCAGGAGGAAGCCATCCAAAGCCGCCTCCTCTTCCTCCTCTGATCTTTCTCCACCCGCCCATGGGCTCAGGACATCGCCACGTCCTGCACGCATCGCCTGCACCCTGGAAAGCTTCTAGAAAGCAGCAGAAAGCTGTTTCCCGAAGGCTTGCATCGCTGCGCTGCTGCTGCCGGCCTGAGCCCTGCGGGGCTGTGGCTCTGCCTGCACTGACCGCAGTGGGACCCCGCTCACGGCCACGGGGCTGGCTGCTCAGCACAGCAGCACATGGATGGGTTTGGCCTCTGTTTCCATACACACAGAGCTCAGCAAGAGAGAACAAAGCAGGCAGAGTGAGGGAAGAGCCAGGCTGAACTTAGAACAAATTGTTTATCGGTATTTTCCACGAGGCATCAGCAGTTCTTTAAAGAGGACAAAACCAGAGGGACCTTGCAGAGAAATCCTTATAGGGGCTCTGGTGGTATAATGAGTTTCTATATTTGACCAATGTAAAAGTTTATCTTTAAGCCTCCTGTATTTTTAAAATATGACATCAATGCCTTCAGCTTTGTTTTGATTGCTCTTAACTACCAGGTTTTATTATTATTTTTTGTTGTTTTTAAACTATTCACAAAGAATCAGGAACGTTTACTCAGGGCATAAAAATACCCCCAAATTCTGATGTCTTTGGCAGAAAAGTGGCAATCTCATTTGTTTTGCATGTGATAAATACTCCTGCTGCCACGGTGCTTCCACCACAAATTCAACAATTGTTTAATTTTCAGCTCCATTTTTAAAAACCTAAATGTTCTGAGCGCAGTTAATGTTATATTAATTTTTTAAACCAAAGAGGCAAACTGGCTCGCAATATAAATATTTCACCAACCATTTATAAATATTGTGGCTGCTAGGAAAAACAACACAGTTGGTCCAAATCTTCAGCGACTCCGTGCTCGGTGTGCAGATCGGAGCTGGTGGGCAGCGGAGCGGGATGCACTGCGGGATGTGGTGTGGGATGTACTGAAGGATGTGGGATGGGGTGCAGTGCGGGGTGCAGTGCAGGATGCAGTGTGAGATATGGGACGTGGATTAGGACCATGGGATCACAGAACCACAGAATCACAGGGGTTGGAAGGGGCCTCAAGAGATCATCATAGAATCGTAGAATAGAATCACAGAAGTCAAATATAACAGATGTCCAACCCCCTGCTAAAGCAGATTCCCTGCAATAGGTCTCATAAGCTGGCATCCAGACAGGTCTTGAATATCTCCTTGGAAGACCTGTGGGATGTAGCATGGCATACTGCATGGAATGCAACGTGGGATGTGGTGAGGGATGTTGCATGGGATGCTGTGTGGGATACAGTACAGGATGTAGTGCGGGATGTGGAGTAGGATGCAGCATGGGGTGTAGCACGGCATACTGCATGGGGTTCAGTGTGGGATGCAATGTGGGACGGGGTGCAATGCAGGCAGTGTGGACTTGCTGGAAGCTTTTCAGATCTGGAGGAATTTAATTCCCTTTTCTACTCACTCCACGCTTCTCAAAGTTGAATACATGGAAAACTGCTTCTACTGCTCTTGGATGCGGGGAAATCTGCTCCTGACTCCCTCTGCTCCCTCTCCAGCCCCTCCATGGGCTGCTGCTGCTGGGCCCTCCACGCTTCTGCGCTCAGAGGGTGGTGAAAGCACAGCATCTTGGGCTGCAGTTTCACAATGGTTTTCCATGCAGGTAGGTCCCGCCCTGCACCTGGCTGCCAGCCGTGCTTCCCAAATGCCATTGCACTGACACCGAGCGGGCCAGCAGCAGGCACGTTCTTTCCCTATTGCTGTTGGATTTCTTTCCAGCTGAGTCAGCAGCACCGACAGCCACAGGGCATTCACCCACCAGCACCAGCACTGGGCTACTGCAGGCAGAGATGGGGATCTAGATGAACTGGGAACTCCGCAAGAAATGGAATAGTCCTGATTTCAGTGTGGTTCTAAACTCAATATTTCCAGCAGTAAAAGCTACAAGTGACTGAGTCATGTCCAGGCCCCAGTGAGCAACCAAAGGGCTGGAGCCAGGAGGAGACATGGGGAGGGAAAGAGACTTTATAAAATTCACTTTCAAACAAGTGAAAACAGCATTAAACAAACATGTAGCCTTTTGTAAGGGAGGATAATCCCTCCATTCAGATGTTAACATTAAGGAGTTATAACAAGGCTTTAGCTGTTTTCTCTGCAGAGTGAGAACAGTAATTCCGTAAGTACATCTCGGGAATGTTTCCAAAGGGCTGGGAAGTGACAATAATAAAACTGGACAGGTACCTTTGAGAGAAGGCATGGAGCATAATGGCCATGGGCTGGCCAGGACCTGGCCACGCACCCCAGGCCGCCCTGCTTGGGACGTCACTAATGGTTTTCTTCTCATGTATAGAAGCAGAGCAAGAGAGGGTTGTCACAGGGCATAAAATTAATGACAGGGAAAAAGCGAATGAGGTTGCAAGCTGCTCCTCCAGTTGCAATGGGAGTTGCCCAGGTAGTGGGGTCTTGCTCCCATCCATCAGAGAACCTGAAAAGTTCCACAGTTGCTTTACCAACAGCAAAACACTGGCTCTGCTGCCCATTCCCGCTGGTGACAGCAGGCTGGCCGTCCCTGCTCTGCAGAGGGGACATGGTGGATGTCGGGTATTCAGAAGTGATGGGTATTGCTGTAAACCCCTGCACCAGGGGAGAAAGGACAACCTTGATGGAAGCCTTGGGGTGTGCCTATGGAAACTGGGGGAGGAGTGGTGGCAGGAGCAGGGAGGAGGGAATGGGGCACAGCCTTTTGAGTTTGCCCTGCAGGATGAAAGCAGCCAGCCCTTTCCTGAGCCCTCCGTCCGCTTTCCTAGAACCAGAGGCTGAGCTGATCCTTTGCTCCCTCGTGAAAAAACACCAGGGAGGGAGAGCTATTTCCTCCTCAGATTGGGTGATTTTATGGCTGTTTGCACATTTCCCAGCTCACTTCGGCCATGAGCCAGCCTGAAATCTGCCTGGAAAAGATCCCCACCTTTCTGAGAATGCCTGGGAAAAGCAAACAGAAGGAAATCTCCCTTCCCTGTCCTTGTGGGCAGCCTCCCACCCAGAGGCTTTCACCCCGCAGTGGCTGTAAACCAGGAGTTGTACTTGGGGAGGAAAGAGCAACGTGAGAAGGACGTCGCCAGATGACAAGAAGCACTAGAAGTTATATATTCCTCCTGCACATGGTTGAGGTCTCCAGCAAAGCACCCCAGCTCGAGCAGGCAGAACTGTGGGAGATGATCCCAATGTGATGACAGTGCTCTGGGCTCCCTCTGAAGTGTGGCAACAGCCTCGGCCAGGGCAAGAGCGAGATTTCTGCTTCCTCACAATAGCTGAACTTGGGCCAGCACGCGTTCCCCCGGGCCTTCTTCCATCCCATTATCCAACAAACATGCCAGGACAGCAGCGCAGAGGGCCAAGCCTGGATGTTTCCTCCCCACCTCCCTCCTCCCCTCCCTTTCCCCCAGCCTGTCTTGTCTGCATCCGATGCTCCAGCGAGTATTAATAGAGTTGCAATGTCTGACGGCTCCAAGGAAGCTCCTGTTGGGGAACAGGCTGCTCCGAGCTCTGCCAGCACCAACACATGCAGCCATGGGCTCTGTCCCCAGGCACAGAACCTCAGCTTGACGGGGCTCCTGAATTCAGACCTGAATTATGGATCCCCGTGCACTGGATCTGTATATTTAAGCATTTAATGGGGTTTTACGCAGGCTATTTTTACAACTTTAATGCACTTAGCACTAATTTGGGGAGGTTTAATGCAAAACACATAAATGTTAGATGGGAGACGGCCGAGGTGTTTTACAGCCGCTGGGAATTGCACAAAGTATGTGGGGCTCATTTTGCCTTCTGATATCACTCAGCACAAAATTACCTTTGCCTGGCCGGGTGCCAGGGAGCCGCGGGCTGCGGCTGGCAGGCGTGATGTATTGCAATGTCACTCTCGGAGCAGTGACCGTGGCCATATATAAACCCCAGACCCAGGCAAGAGCTCAAAGCCTCACTAATGCCTCCCCTAATCTGGCGGGATCAAATTTGCCCAGTGCACTCGGAGCTATTCAGACTTCCATCCTCTGGTTTGTGTGGTTACCTTATGATGTGCTGTGGGGAAAGTGGAGACATCTTTTGTGTGAGGCGAGCAGCCCGTGGTGGGGATGGCTGCGGGGAGCCCACTGGGAGCACTGGCTGCTTATGTCCCTGCCTGGCCGTCACATCTCTCCACCCTCACCACAGCCAGTTCTTCTCTGTTGTATGGTCTGAAGGGCAGGGAAGGCTGCTTTGTTCCATTTGCCTTCTGCACGGTGGTTTGTCTGCAGCTGATTTTCACCAAGAGCTCCAAATGCGAAGTACCAGCCTTCCTGAGAGGGCAGCCACCGGCTGGGGGAGGAGCAGGGACCAGACTCTGTGCTGCAGGGTGAGGTTGGGAGGAGCGTTTAGGAGTCACTGACTCTTTGATTGGAGGGATTTGGCCACGAATCTGAGCAAGGATTTGCAGCCTTACTCACCATCCCCGAAATCTCCCTCGTTAAAATCAGCATGGCTCTGGGAAGCTGCAGAGGAATGTTAGCAAGAGATGGTTTGATGAGAGACTGCAAAGCAGCTCCTGTGCTCATGAAAAGAATTAAGCACTGCTTTCAGCTCTTCCCATCCCACACAGCTGTGTGTTGGGAATACGGGGACAGCAGTGATGGGGCTGAGGGCTGCACATCTTCCTGGGTGGCACAGGGATGCAGCTCTGGGTCCTGGTGAGCTGTGGAAGCACCTGCATGGTGCCCGGAGTGCCAGCAATTAGTAGAAAATTACCAAGAATTACAAGAGGAGAAATCACACACCAGAATATTGGTTTCTGGGTTCATGCTTTTACTTAGCAAATGGGCCATTTTGTCCCCAGCATGAGCAGGCATTCCCCTTGCTGGCTGACCCCCAGGATGCTGCCATGGCCATAAGACATCTGTGTGCTCCTCCCTTCCCAGGCTCATTAGGAAGTCTCATCTTTGTGCAGCCTCAGCCGTGGACTCACAGGGAAGGCATGGAGCAGAGGCTCACACTGTGGGATGACAGTGGTTTGTGAGCTGACCCAGAAGGTGTCCATCCAGTCCCTGCATCTGTGTGTGCTGCTTCTGGCACTGCAACAAGCTTCTCCCACCTTTCCTTCAGCTCCAGGCTGAGCCTGGTGCTTTACCATTACAGGCCAAAGGGCACATCAGACCCACAGCTCTGGCTTTGCTGCGGTGATCTGCTGTCCCCACACAGCCTGGTTAATCTAGTTATCCTATAACTAAACAGCTTATCTATTCCTGGAGGCCAGCCAGCAACTTGTGCTTCCTCAGCACACATCCCCGGGCAGCAGACGGGCCATAGGCTGTGCAGTGACCCCAGCAGCACAACTTGTCTCAAAGATTCTGGCATTGATTTTCAGCCCAGCCGCTCGTCCAAGTGGGGCTGTGCCAAATTCCTGCCAAGCAGCCGACCACTCCGGCACGAACATGAACCCACGGCTGCTGTCCCCATGCCTGGTCTCTGTCACCCCTCACCCAGCCCAAGGAGCTGCATGCAAAGCCTCAGCAGTGCCTGGGATGAATGCTGGTGCTTCAACCCCCTCAGAACACCTCTTCTGCTCAGGGGGAGATTTTAAGGCCATTGCAACAAGGCAGCATTTTTCCTTTGAGATTCACTGGCAATCCTTCCTCTAATTTTCTTCCTTCCCTTTCTTCATCTCTTTTTAACTACTTGAAGGGCACCCCGAAATGAAATTACAATGAATGTGTGTTCCCAGGGGAGACCCAAGGGCTGTGCAGCTGCAGGGAGCTGGCAGGGAATGCTGAACCGTTCCTGAGGTGCTCTGAGCATCTCGGTTGTGCTCCTGTGCTGGATGGGGACAGGGGGACTGAGTTACCTGGGTGAGAGTGAGCGGAGGTGCAGCCAGAGGTGACCCCCCTCCAGCCACATCCACACGTATGTACCTGTGGGCCCTGCAGGCTTCCTGCCCTGCCTTGGCACCTCCAAGCAAACCCTTCTCCTCCCAGCACTCATTCTTGGTGCAGGAGGAGTGGTGAAGCCTGCCTTGCCCTTCCTGCTGCAGTGACTCATGGGGGAGGCAGCAGGACAGGCTGCAGGGCGCAGGGCTGGCCAGACCTGCTGCTCAGAGCTCAGTGGGACAGGCACACACACGTCCCCACCACCCATCCGCAGGCAGCAATTCAGCAGAGCTGAAGTCCATGGCAATGCACCCCCCCCCCCCCCCCGACCCACAGGACTGCAATGGCACAGAACAGCACCAGAGCTATTTATCCTCTTGTCCCTGCTCCCTTGCTGCCTTGTTATTAGGTGTCTGCTTTGGGGCTGGTGAAGTAATCAGTGTTCCCTGTCTCGTGTCATTGAGCCGCTGCTGTCTGGGGGCTGCCCTGTTGTCACCTGCTCTCTTTCAAACCTAATGCACCCATCAGTCACAGCTGCCCGTGAGCGGGGAAGAAGGGACTGCAGGGCCCCCCCTGCCATGCCGCCACTCCAGCACTGTCACTTGTCCCTGCTCCACTGGGCTCCCTGCCACCAGCCCTGGGAGTCAGCACAGGGCTCAGCGTGCAGACAGGCTGTGAAAACTTGGACAACACAGCACATCCCCTTTGCGACGGGAAGGGCTGAAAATGGGGCTGGCACCTGGCACTGCTGCAGGAGATGCTGGGACCCCTGGAGTCCAGCACAGCTTGAGGACATGGGGCTGCCAGTCACACACCTGGATGAGCCCCGTGGTGAGTACTGAGAGCAGTGCAGCCCAGTACCACCATGGATGGCAGACATCTGTTTTTCACTGAGATAAATCTCAGTGCATGGATTCCTCTCTGAGAGGTGTCAATTTGGCCCCCACACCATGAGCTCACAGATTTTGGGAGACAGAGGCAACAGCGAGGGGCTCAGTGACAGCCTGCTGCTCCTCTGCATTACGCCAGTGTTCCCATGCCACCTGCATGCGAATGAAGGGAAAATAGGACATCAATTACTCTGGTCAGAAATGGAAATGGGATTTCAGATGGGCTGGGAGGGCCCTGGGTGCTGGTTGGACACACCTCTAACATCGCCG
This sequence comes from Meleagris gallopavo, assembly GCF_905368555.1. Classification (NCBI taxonomy): domain Eukaryota; kingdom Metazoa; phylum Chordata; class Aves; order Galliformes; family Phasianidae; genus Meleagris; species Meleagris gallopavo. The sequence goes on along the minus strand of NC_139412.1, from coordinate 912,826 downwards.
CTGAGCGCAGGAGAACAAAATGCTAATTGAAAGGGACCAAAGTTACAGCTCTGCTCTGAGCTGCTGGCTGGGAGGGGAGCAGTGTGGCAGAGGCTGAGAGCTGAGCTGGGTCCCTGGCTCTCTTGGGATGTCCCAGCATGCAAAAGGGACAGGGACAGCCCAGGAGGGGTGATGGGGTGATGAGTGTGGGATGTGACATCACAGCCTTGACATGGCTGGTCTGAAAATATTGTTTAGGATGTAGAATAAATATCTTTAAAAACTCTTCTTGGCAAGGTTCAAGTGTTTTTGAAGTGGTCAGAGCATTTTGTTTTGATTTTGCCATTTCAGCTAACAGGAAAAATGATAAAATGGAAATGAAATTCCTGGGCCTTGTAGTATGTTTTCATAATTATTCATAAAACACGGTGATGAAATAGATACATTTCCAAAAAGCCCTTCTAAAGTGTGGGGTCAGCTTTTCCTGATGACGGTTTTCTCTCTGAACGATTTGGGTCAGCTCTCAGAAATGCCCACGCAGCCCCCGCCCCCATCCCACTGCATTCATTCCTCTCTCCTCTTTCCTCCTAAGGCCGAGGGCAGCTATTGCTGGGAGCCCTCCTGCTGCCCGGCTGTGTGTGTTCAGGCACCCAAGGCGAGGAGCTGGCCGTGCTTCCTTCCCAAGCCGCAGAGCATTGCAGCAGCGCGCAGACAGGCAGCAGCCTCCAGCACGCTGGAACGGGCTCTGGTGTGCTCTGCAGGCACTGAGCAGGATGGGGCAGAAGGATGAGCCCTGTGCTGAGCTCTGGGCTGCCACCGGTCCTCTGCTCGCTGCTGGGTGATGTGTCTCTGGGGAGCTTTGGATACGGCTGGGAGAGCAATAGGAGGGAGAGCATTCAGCTGGTGTGGAGCTCTCCTGAACGGCGTGGACAGGCAGAGGAGAAGCTGCCCCAGTGCACGGTGCTGCTCCTGGAGGGCAAGGGAAGGGCACGGTGCCTGTAACCAGGAGCTCTTTTGTTTGGACTTGATATTTGCATGGGATGGGAAAAGGATGTGAGCTCACGCAGGGATTACAGTGTATCTGCTCACCCTTCCCACAGAGCTGCACCTATTGAGTTAACAAGAGCTCTTGCTAATTTCTTACACCTTGGATATGAAGCACACTGAAACAAGATCGCAGTCAAATTTCCAAGAAGCAGAGCCAGACCTACAAGCCCTGTTCCAGGAAGTGTTTTTTTTTCCAGGACCGGGGAGGAAAACCCTGTAATTAAGAACCTCAGAATGGCACGAGGTATCTCTGACATTCTGCATGCTGCTGGGAGGTGAGGAGGGCAGCTCTCAGTCTTCACCCCTGCACTGGTTCCAGAGCCCTTGGCAGTCAGGAGAAGGAGATGAATGCTCAGCAGGAGGAGGATGTGTCCCCACGGAGCCATCTGGGGAGGATGCTCATGGTACTTCGGTGGCCCTGCTGTGGAGGTGCAGCAGCCCTTGCCCCACAGGTGACAGGTGAGGCTGTTGTGTGCAGCCCTGTCCTGGGGCTCTGCAGACAGTCCAGAGCATGGAGTTACCGAAATCCCACCAGGAAGCACCGGGGATGTGACCCTCAGCCCAGGAGACCTCCCATCCAGAGAGAGCATTTCCAACAGTGCCTCCTTGGGGTCCCTCATGCCAAACTCCATCTCATATCTCACGAAGCCCTCCTTGTCCTCTCCGTCTCCACACTCAGCTTTCCTGCCCCACAGCTCACTATCAGCGCTGCTGGTGCCCTGCAAGGCCTGCTGGACAGGAGCAGGCACTGGCATGGGGCACCAGGGCACCGCACCTCTGGTGATTAATTATCCCCTGAGCCTGCTGACTCCTTCACCTCCAGCAATAATTCAAAGTCTCAAAAAAAAAAAAAAAAAAAAAAAAAAAAAAAAAAAATCAGTGTTTTTCTTCTCCCTGTACCATTTAATTAGTTACACATGTCCCCAGGACTATATGTTTTTGTGGTGCACTTAGAAAATTAGAAGGCAGCAGTGATAAGATTTCCTCATTACCTGTTGCTCACTGTTTGGAGCTGCTGCTCGCTGTTTGTCCCCTGGTTGGCAGACCTGGTTATCCCTGGGGATCCAGAGGAACACAGCAGGGTCTGGCTGTGCTGGGGTCACTGCATGAGGTCTCCTGGGTCGGTGCCACTCCTGTTGCCTGCCCACTGGTGTTATCACAGCAGTGTCACACAGAGCTGCCCATTTGCACCCTCTATGTCTGCCTTTGGGCAAGGGGAAAGGAACTTAGCAGTAAAGATCAAAGCCATCTGCTCCTATCCTGTTGCTGTGTTCCTGTGACAGCATTTCTTCTGGCCTGACACGGTTACAGCATCCAACCCTGCTTCCAGCACCACCTGTTCAAGACCTGGTGTGTTCCCCATGGGACAACACAGCACAGGGCTCCGCATCCCCTGCTGTGCACCAGTGAAGCAGGGAGCTCCCACTCCTCTTGCAGCTGAGGGATTTGGAGGCTTTGCTGGATGGATGTGCTGTCCTGATGAGGGTGCAGGTCCAGGGCCCGCTGCATCACTCGGGGTGAAATAGTGACAACAACAGGAGCACAACCCACGGGTTCCACAATGGGCACAGCTCCATCCCAGCCTCTGCTCGGCTGAGCACAGTGGACATGGGGCTTTTGGTCACTGCAGGACTCAGTCCCCTCCTGCAGCACAGGGCATGCAGCTGTTCTGCAGCGTGGGGGTTCCCACATGCCCTCCCACACCCCCACCTTCCTGCCAGCTCTCCGGGTGGGATTATCTGCTCCCACCATCCCCGGATGCAGAGGACCCTCGGGAGCAGGGGAAAAACTGCCATCCCTAGGTGCAACGGCAGCAATGCCAGCTGTCCATCCATCCTGCAGCAGGACATTCTCTCCCACACATGCCATACCCAAACCCCTCACCCTGGATCCGGCCCAGGCTCTGCTTGTTCAGCATCTTCTGCTATTTGCCAGTGCACTGATTGCTGTGGTTCCCATCCAAAAGCACAAGACAAAATACAAACATGGGGGGAAAGTGCAGACTGCCTCGCAGTCCCGTCAACAGTGTGGGTGCCACAAATTCCTCCTGGATGAAATCTCTGTTTGGAGCTTTCCTTGTAGAGCATAAATGCAGGAATCCGGCCTGGCAGGATGAGAGATTTACAAAGTCCCTGGAAGGAAATATTTGCTTTAAAGAAGGAGCTCAAAGCCCCCCAGCTCAGTTCTCCTCCCTCTGCCACCATCAGGGCTGGCTGTGCCAACTGGCCCATGGCATGCAGGGCAGGGGACAACAGGGTGGTGGCTTCATCCTCCCCATGCTGCACGCAGTCAGCTTGTGCTGGGACCCCCAATCATGGGGAGAGGAGACTCTGTTCTCCACTGCTACCCTGTCTGGGGTTACAGCACTGGCACTGGGACACAGTGGGAAATATTCCCCTTGCTCGTGGCTGCATTTGCTGCCTTGGAGCATCCCCATAGCCATTCCTGGCCAGGAACCCAGCCTGGAAACCAGTGAGTGGATTAGACCTGATGGGGTACCCAAGTCCTCTGGACCCCTCTGTGCCCAGCCATGGGTGCAAAGGGCCATGGGGGAACAGGACATTCAGGGAACAGCTGGATTCTAGGGTTTGTGCAGCTGGTGCCTGGGGTCTGACCTCACTGAGCACTTGGTGCCACGCACCATGGAGCTGCCAGGCTGCTTCAGAAAGGCAGTGAGGAAAGGAGAGGGAGTGCAGCCCACACGGAGGGGATTTATGGTCACCAGCGACAAGTGCAATGGGCATGCAGGGACCTCCAGGTTTTATGAGCAATGCTTTAGAGTTGACTGGCTGCTTAAATAAGTCTGTGCTAATCCCTGGCACAGTGTATCCAGCTCAAATTGGAAAAGAAAAAGAGTTAGCGGGAAGGCAGGAGGAAAATGGGATCATAAAACATATTTTACATCGTGTCAGAGGAATATGTAATGCATGGCAGTATTATGTTAAACAAACACCTGAGGCACCCAATGAGACAGGGAAGGGGCGGATGGAGGAGCATGCTCTTGCCTGGGACAGAGCAAGGAGCAGAGGGCTCTGGTGTTTGCTGCTGCAGTGCCAACACCTCTGCAGGCTCTATCCATGGCCCTTTTCCGGTGGTGTTGCATGAAGCACAGTTTGGGAGATACTCTTCTTTCCCCATGTCCAGCATCAAGCAGCTACCTGCCTCCCTCTACGCTACTGATCTGACCTTCCTCCTCTCCTCTTCCTCCCCTCCCTACCGATCTGGGAGAGGAGCAGGATGGCAGCACCCAGGGCCAGCAAAACCCACCCCCAGCCTCAGGCTCAGCCCAGCAGGATGCAGGGCCGGAGAACCAGTCCCTGCTGACAGACGGGAGATCAGGGTGCTGGCTTCCTGTCTTGAGAGGTGTTTGCTCTCACTCACCACAGTCCCTCGCCCGGCTCCTGCACGGCAGCCCGGCAGCCTGAGGCTACCAGGAAATTTATTAGACTTGTAAAACTTCAGGGCTCAAATCTAATTGTCTCCATCTCCCCCAGATCCCTGGAGGGAAGCTCTTTGATTTAAGCCCCAATTCCAAACCGAGCCGGCAAGTCAGCACTCGGTGCTCCAAGTCAATGAGCAATTTGTGTGAGGGCCAAAGGATAATTGCAGCCCCTGCTACTGGGGCACAGGGACCCAGCGAACAGCTTGGCCCCAGCACAAGCTCGAGGACATCAGTTTCCTGTCCATCCCAACAGCAATGGGCCCACTGGGGCACAGCAAAGAGCAATGCCAGCTCGGTGCAGCAGCGAGGGGCAGCGCATGGTGCCTGTCCTGCCGCACACACCTCACCCTGGAGTTGAACAAAAGCCCTCAGATGTGGGCTCTGCTCACATGGCTGCAAGCTCTGGAATTTGCAGAGGATCACAGAAACAACTTTAATGGGAGTGAACTTGCTTTAATCTCACAAGGACTTCCAGCTGAGCAGGGCTTTGCATGGCGATACAAAGCAGCACCTGCTGGGTGGGAAAGGCAAAAGTGGCCAAGTGCTGGGAGGCTGGATGGGATCAGAGAGCAACTCAGAAACAAGGGGCTGGATGCTTGCTTGTCACTGTTTGCAGAGGGTTGGAGGTCAGGCACTGCAGGTGAGGTGAGGTCCTTTTCCTTGCATTCTTGGCAGAGAGCTCTGCTTGGGACTGACCACAGAGCATCAGCAGTGAGCTGGGTGGTCTGAGGTTGTGCCAGGTGCAGGGTGTCACGAAGGAAGGACTGAAGAAGCAATCACTGCAGAGGAGGTTAAAGGAAAAAGACATACGAGCTTTGGCTGGCTCAAAATGAAAGTGCTGAGATGGGTAATGCAGCTTCACCTCACCTGGAGCTCAGGAGTTGGGGGGCTCAGCTGCTCACCAGCCATGAAGGTGAAGGGTACCATCAAGGGAGGCCCTTGGAGACACTGGGACTGCTGCCTTTGAAACCAAAACAAATCTGAGAAGCTGTTTGAGGTGCTCTTACCAGAGGAAAGATTTCCAGACGGACAAAGCTGTAGAGGGAAGGATGCTCTAGTGCAGATCTGGGGCTGGCCAAAACACTTTTCTGTTGCAGGTCTTAAAAACGGCATGCAGCCACCCTTGCTGACCCTCCTAAGTCTGTTTTGTTGTGTGCTTCACGACAAGGACGAATAATGCCTTCTCCCCACCTGGGCCTTGCATGCTTTTGGTGCTTGCTCTGCAGTGTATAGCGGTGCTCAGGAGCTGCTTTGCTTAAGAAGGGGCAGAAGGATGGGTGCCAAAAAGGGATGTTGGGTGTGAAAGGCTGAGAACTTGGGCTGCTGCTCCTGATGGCTGTGGGTTTGCCAGATAAAAGCAGGAAAGGAGCCCACGTGGTGTGAGCATCCAAATCTCAAGCCGCAGCCTTCCCCAGCTTCTGGGTGCCTGGTACTTGCAATCTGCTCACAGGCAATCTGCAAGTAAGAAAGGAAGTTTAATTTCAGTCACCAGAAATAGCTCATTTCTGCGTTTGCACGTTGTCTGGGAGCTGCTCAGTTTTGTCATTTGCAGTTGGGTTAAAAAAAAAAAAGAAAGAAAGAAAATGTAAAAATTCAAAGAAGACAGAAAGCAGAAGTCTGGCTGGAGAACAGAGCTGAGCACTGCAGTAGGGGCTTGGGGTGCTGAGAGAAAGCACCGCAGAGCTGCAGTCCCCAAAGCTCTGGGCAGTGGGAGAGGTGAGAACAGCCCCCCCAGCAGCTCCGGCCCGGCCGTGCACTGCGGTGAGCGCCGCTGGGCCCCTCATTAGTGGAAATAAATGGATGCGGTGCAGCGAGTGGATCAGGGTAGATTTATGGGGAGGGATTAAAAGAACTAAATAGACATAGTTTGGTGAAGAGACGTTTAAAGGAGAGGGCATGTGTGTATAGGGAGGGAGTGAAAAGTATAATAACAGTCTATAAATATTTGAAGGTGTAGGCACCGAGAAGCAGATTGATTTATTCCTGGTGATGTAAATGGGATGCAGTTAAAGAGGGAAGGATACATTGCAGGAAGAAGCTGTGGACATTTCCTTGCAGGATGAGCTGGGTTGGTACCCATGGAGACACTGGGTGCAGGGGAGCACAGCTTTGACCTGGCTGCATCCCTGCTCTGCTTCAGTGCTACTATGGACCAGGAGACACGGGCTCAACCTACCCTGGTGCCAGGACCCTTCAGCTTCAGCTCGCCACCTGTGAGATCAGACAATGTCTGTTCTTCCCCTCCTCCTCCCTCTGCCCCTTGCCATGCCAAGCTGTTCACATGGGGCAGGATGCGAGATCCAAACCTGGCCTGGCTCCATGACCCCTCATGGCATACCCCATTCTGTGCCATCTCCCACCCCGTGGTGCTGGGTGACACAGCCTGGCTGGCAGTGCCAGCATTGCGCTCGCATGGACGCGACAGATGGGCACAAGGAAGGCGCGCGCCGCCCGTGCCAGGGTGAGAACAGCTCAGCTGCAGATGAATATTTCCAGAACCCCCTTCTTGCTCGGTTTGTAATTATGAGCAGATTTTCTTGTGGATAAAAGGGAGGCTGGTTTCAAAAAAGAAATGACCCTGTGTGGGAAGAACGGATTCTTCTTGGAAAAGATGGTGCCTGAATTTAACTCTTCTGCTGCCTCCAGGCAAGAGCCACCACATCCAAATCCTGTTAGCAGCTCTGAGCCCTGGGACTCGGCACAGGCTGACAGCTCTTGGTGAGGGAATGGAGATCTGTTTCAGAGCAACGCAACTCTCATTGCAACCCACACATCCTCTGCATCCCCAGCACTACCACGTGGCCATCGGGAATGGCGAGGAACAACCCTGAGATGGACGTGAGAGGCAAACGGGGCCTTGGAAGTTTTCCCCAGTGTGAGAGCAGCTCTTGAAGTTTATTCACATAACAGCCATCTTATTAGAGAGCGTCTTGGAGAACTTTGAACAGCTTTCTATATGGAAACAAATCTGCCTCTATAGCAGCAGTTTTCTGTGTTTCTTTTGATAACGATAATGATCTTACATTTCTGTACTGCCTTTCATCTTGCCGGATCTTAATGAGCTTTACAGACAAATGTGCAAGCTATACGCAAAGATCAATTCACCCAACAATGACACGCAGCCGCTGCCGGGTGGATGCAGCAGGTGTTTACGCAGCCGCTGCAAAAGCATTTCGGCAGGGATGGAAAGGATTGGGCTCGGTTTGAATTTTGTTATTTATTGGAAATGCAGGCAGCATTTTAGAGAAGCAGAAGTTGGCAGGCTGTGATTTGGCCGGAACAACAAAGTTGTCTCTCTGTCTTTCCTTTTGGAGCCGTTCCTCTTTTCAATACATATTTCAGCCTTCTCCGTGCCAGGGAAGGGATCACTTCCCAATAGCTAAAACTCCTGCCTGGCATGGAGGCGGACAGCTTCGGCGCTCTGCTCCACTAAATATTTAATGCATTTCATAGGAAGGGAGACGGTGCCAAGAGCAGAGCACTGTGCCAGAGCCGCCGGTGGCCTGCGCCCACGGAACTCAGCTGGGCAGGGCGTGCGTGGAGCCATACCAGCACCTCACCACCCGTGGGCTGTTCTCATATCGTTCTCACTATCTCACCCTGACACCTCGAGTGATGCACCTGATCCTGCCTTGACACCCCAAGTGATGCAGCTGGTCCCTCCCCAGCAGCCCTGTCCCACGCAGGGTGTTTCTGGCAGCTGTCGCATAAAGCATCACCTTGGAAGCAGGATGCTGGAGCCTCAGCTGTTCCCAGCCCACCGGGGCAGATTTGGTGTTGTGGTGAGGAGCAGCGGTCACTGCAGTTTCTTTCCTGTAGCAACAAGATGAGGAGGCAGCCTTCAGCGGAAAGGACAATGTGGGGCACATCCGAACTGCCCCAGGTTTCCATTTGAAGCCAATACAGTGAACAACACGTGCCAAGCAGAAAGCTGCTTCTGCTATTGCTCAGATGCTAGTAGAGCCTGTGGGCATGTATGGTTGAGGATGGCCGCCTCCTCCTCCTCCTGTTCCAGCATCTCCTGCCCAGAGACCTGTGCTCACCCCTGAACCAGGGCTGTGTCCATGTGGCACAGAGCAGGGATGGGGCTCTCACTCAGGTTGTGGTATTTCAGCTCACAGATTCCTTTGGCCATTAGGCCTTTTCTCTCCTCTTTGCTCTCAAGATGACTCCTCCTGAGAGCCCTTTTATCCTCCTGTACCTCCATTCTCATCTTCTTTTCTTGATAGTGGTAGAGTTAACCTGTCCTTTGCCATCTGGAGTTTGCAATACTATGCTAGCTCAAGGTATATTATTTAAAAAGCAACACCCTTGTGCACTGCTAGGCTGCCTGAGTGCCATGCCCCTGTGTCACATCTACGCCACCGCAGCCCATAGCAGGAACATCCCATGTGCAGGTTTTGCACCTCAGCTTGCTTCAGATCAAAAGGGTGGAGCTGGACTTAGAAATAGTGTGAGATCCCTGCCATGCCCAGTGTCATGTGGGAGGATGGGGGCACCCTGAGGGCTCCTCGCCAAGGTGGGTGCCACTCCCTAGCCTCAATTCTGGCAGTGTGGGCCCAGTGCTGCCTGGGATGGGGGAGGTGGTATCACAGTGCTGACAGGCAGCACCCACCTCCCCTCGCCTTCCACTGCAGCAGGATGCTGGCACAGCACCACAGCATCGCTCCCCGTATTTATGGCAGCGGAGCTGTAATCTCCCTCCATACTCAGAAACCTCCAGGAGAGATTGATGGAAGCCCAGGTCAGCCATTAGTGACCGCTGCATAAATCATCCTCATTAGCTGAACTCCCTTGGCAAGGCGTGCTGATATATGGGCCCACGAAATCTGCGAAGCATTAAAAACTCACTGCTGCATACCTGGGACGGCTGAGGATCCCTGCTGCACGAGCACCTTGTCTGCAGGAGGAAGGGACGCATTCTCCTCACTCTGCCTTCTGTTGCCTGCAAGTTCTTATCCCTCCCGTGAACCACTCGGTGGTTTTTATCAATTCCAGACTGTCTGGGGCTGACTACCAGGATGCTGAACAGGAGCGAAGGGAAACTCACCTGGGGTTGCAGCTCTCAGGGAGATAAATGCCCTGAGCCTGAGCAGACGCCCAGCTCTGTGAGGAGGCATTTGAGTGAGCTATCCAGAGAGCATTTCCCAGCAGCAGGGATGGGGAAACGCTCTGCTTTTTGGTTCTTTCTGCTCAGCTGGGAGAAAATCCTGGCTGTGCTCTGCAGGGAGGGTGAGAGCCAGGATGGATGCAGGGGGTCGGGGGGCTGCATGGAGCTGGGTGGTGCTGGTGGGAAGCATGGGAGATGTGCTGGCATTGCTGGCTCTGATCAGAGGAATTTTGGATGGGGAAACACTGGAAACCCTTGTGTATGCATGGGGCTCCCTGAGGAACCTCTGAGCTGCTGCTCAGTGGTTGGTGGAGTGGCCATGGCCCAGCTCTGATTTGGAGCATGCACGTGGGAAGAGCATGTGTTGTGGCCATAGGGGAGAGAAAGACATTGGGGGAGATGAGCTAAACACTGATAAAAATTCATCAGTCAGTGCTGATTGACAGGAAAGGACACAAGCAGCTCCCAGGAGAGCTTGGCTATAATGGGAACGCTGGAGCGGTTATCTGTAGAGGGATCAGGCATTCGGGAACCATCCAGCTCACAGCTGCATGGCTGTAGGATGCAGTAGGACATGGTTACTGCAGTAAGAGCCATGGCCCTATGGTTTCTGTGGAGGTCCTGTGCCTGCAGTCACCTTTGCTTTCTGCTTATTTGCACAGAGATGATGCGTTTTGAGCTGTGTGGGGAAAGCGACTTCAAAACCCGTTTTCTCTGAGAATAAAAAATGAAAATAAAAAAAATCCCAAGATGAGCTAACAGCGATAAAAGGCAAACTGAGCCAGGATGAGATGCGATTCCTTCACATCCACTGTCTCTGGGTTCCTCACTCCTCCAGCTGCCCCATTTGAGCCTGACCCCAGTGAGAGTCCCCTGGTGAGGGCTGCGCGAGGCAGCGGCTGTGTACACTGTGGATCTCGTTACAGTAAAGGCTTATGGGGAGGCTGCAGTGAGGAGTGAGCCCTTCTTTCCTCTCTGCTCCTTGCACAGCCCGTGTGGGGTTAAATGTCCAATTAGTCCTTTGCACTTTGCTGTTGTTGGGTGCTGAGTGAGAGCTGCTGGGATCCATTAATTCCTCTGCTTCCTCAGCTGCAGGGGCTGCTTGGCTCTGCCCCTTCTACAGAACAGCGTGATGTGTGTTGGGTGCAGTTGTTTACATGGAAATTGGGTAAATGATCAAGGGAAAAGTTGTCTCCTGGCTGGTGCCACAATGCAAATGGAGGCAGGGAGCGTGGGGCTCAGCCTCCGTAGATGTGAGGGTGCAGGGGATGCTCAGTGCTTCGGGGAAAGGTGTATTTTTGAAGTGTGATTTCTGTTTAACATCAGTGCCACCTGAGTGATGTCCAGCAGCCTCCAAAAGGCTGCCCTGCTCCGATCAGAGCTGCCCCTCCTCCATCCCACGGCTGCATCTCCACAGAGCAGTGCCAAGCATTCAACAGAGCCGAGGAAAAGATCTGAGTGTGTTGGGTTCGAGTTCATAGCATAGTGAAGCATAGTGGGCCGTGGCCACACTGCTGGGGGCTGAGCGTCTGCAACATGGGCAGGGTCTTGGTTGGACCCTCAGCGCTTGGGGACAGAGTGACAGAGGAGGGCAGAGGAGTCCCCACACCTTCCCAGCCTTAGGAATAGATGTGCTCAAACCTCACGCATCTGCAGCATGCCTCTGCCCACCAAGCACCGTGCCAATGGGCCAAGTGGTGCAGTTTGTCACCCCGATCTCCTGCAGCAGCCATGTGAGTGTCACCAACCCTGTTCTGCAAGCAGAGGATTGGTGAGCCAATGTCACAGTGAGGGCTGCAGCACACAGAACTGGCCTGTCCTCTCCTCCCCGCAGAATCTATTTCTCCCTGAGCAACATCCGCCCTGCGTGAGACCAGCGCCATAAAGAACAAATAAAATGCTGTGCAAGCCAAAGGAAATGGCATCATTTAAAAATATGCACAAGGTTAACGGGCACAGAGAGGACACAGTTCCTGTGGATGGATGGCAGGAGAGCAAACAGATGAGACCCGAAGGGCTGCAATGGGTAAGGCAGAACCAGCACATCCATCCAAGTGCAAAAGCCAGGAGTGAGCCCAGCTGCTTTCCCTGCTCCAGGGCTGTTCTGGGCAGGTGCAGGGATGCATTTAGCACTGCTTGTCCCCAGGGACTGACTGAAGGATGCTGCAGTGCTGCTTCGTCACAAGCAATTAGCAGGGAGTGATGTGCAGCTCTGAGTGACAGCCAGGCTGGCTCTGCGCACACCATCCCAGCTCCACGGCACATCCCAGCTGCAAGGGGGTGGGGGGAGCACTGTGAGATGCTCCGGGGCTCCGAGTCTCCTGGGGAGAGGGAGCAGTGCTAAGGGATTTTTAGAACGTTTAAAAACGTTTGCTCTCCCAGCCCCACCGGCACAGCCTGAGGCATGTTGCCTCTCCAAATTAGGCCACTGTCAGCTTTGTCGGCTGAGCTCTGGGTTTTCATTTAACTTCCTTCACCGTGCTCAATGACAGCAGCCTGGTGTGGATATCTAGAGAAGGATGCAAAGCACCTGGGCAGGGCTTGCCTGCTCCTGATTGCCTGGGAACACTCAGCTGTGTGAAGCAGCTGGGATGTCCTTGCAGGGCTCACAGAGCTGGAGTCAAAGCTCAGAGCCATTGGCTTCATACAGCTTCATGGGGGATATTTGCTCCACCTTAGTCTTTCTTGGACAAATATTTAGATTCCCCACAGAATGGCTCCTGGGGAACAGCAGACCTGTTCCTATGCAGACCTGTGTGCAGAGCACCGGTTCAGCACCTGGCAGTCATACCTGCCTCTGCTTTCACCTTCAGGTCTTGGCTGCCTTGGGGTAGGTCAGGAGTACCTCTGCCCATCCCTGCTCTCCTAGCTGGGAAATTGGGCGAGCGATGCCCAGGTGCTTTTCAAGCAAGTTCCCATGTTGTAAAAGGGTCAGTGTTGAGGGGAGAGCTTTGGTGGTGGTTTATGAGGATTTTTTGGTTGGAAGGAATTTTTTTTGCACGTGTAGAGATTTTGTGGGGGTAGCAAAGCACGTAGGTGAATCTGTAGGTGAACTCTGTGGAGGAAAGGGAGCAGCATCCAGCACAGGGCAGTATCAGCAGAAGAGAGTTCAGGTGAGTTCCTATTGCCAAGATGTTTTTACACCTCAATGCCCAGTGCAGGTTTGGGGCAGGAGGGTGCTGGGGTGCCCCTGGCTTGTGGGAGAGGTTCTGGTGAGAAGGGACCCCTGGGCTGGGGGAATATGCATATTCCCTCCCAGCTTGGCTTTCCTGTCTCTCCTTGTGTATGGGAACAGCTGGCTGGGGCCAAACTTCTGCTTGCCTTTGAAGAGCCGGCAGGTCCTGTAGCCAGAAAAAACATTTACTGAACAAATAGTAATGTATCTGCTTCTTTTTTTGTCATAGTGAGGAAAGGGGGCTCTGATGTTGATGTTCCTTATGTGAGGTTTAGAATTTGCTGTCTCCAATAGGAGAGCTCAGTGTGTGAGCACAGCCACCTCCCAGCCCCTGGAAGCAGCCCAGGGCTTCAGGGACAGCCTTCAGCTTCCTCGGTGGTTCTGGGCTTCGGATGGTTGTTTCTCTGAAACCAGTGCTTTTGTTTAGTGGTTTTCCTTTAATCAAAGAAAACTTCCTTCTGTAAGGATGTCACTGCTGAAGAATTATTGCTTGACGTCCTTCAGAAGTTGCCTGCTCTCCAGGGCTGTGTGCGTGGGCTCGCAGTGTTTACATCTGAGTCCATCTGCTCCTGCCAGGTGAGATTCCCTGCCCTGCTCCTACAGCCCTGCCCTGTACCCTTCCTGCTGGGATGGGGGCAGAGGAGCCCCAGGCGGGAGGGCAGCACTGGGAAAGGGTTGGGGAGCGTCCTGTGGTTTGGCTGACGTCTGTCTGTCTGTCTGCCTTGCTTCAGGCCTTTATGCCACTGGATTAGTAGCTACACCTCTTCAAACCCTGACTCAGGCTGTCATCTCCGGCAGCCACTGGGCACTGCTGGTGGAAGTGGATGTCAGTGCTCATTAATCCCTGGTGGGGCTGGACTCCCTCCTCCAGCTGGTTTTTCCAGGAGCCTCATCCAAGCATAATCTCCTCGCTGGGTTTGTGGTGGTTTGGCAATAGCTTACATCCTCCTCCTTCCTTCGCCTCCCTCCCTTTGCCCACCCTTTTGTTGGAGCTGCCCCATATACTTTCTTTTTCTTTTGCTCTGCTTTCCCTTAGTGACTGGGTACTCTATGAGGGAAGTGGGTTTATTTCCCAATTGTGACTGCTGTGGAGAAGTGGGATGAGCTCACTGTTCATAGGAATTACAGCTTGGGGAAGGGGAGGAGCACAAAGTGCAAACCAGAGATGCTTGTGTGCCTCTCCTGGGCCCTGCAGCCCTGGGATGAAGTGTCTTGCTTTTCTGACATGGAGGTGTCTTCCAGAGAACGTGCCCACTGGTGATGCTGCATCTGTTGACAGGTGAGCAGAATCACAGAATGGCCCAGATTGGAAGGGACCTCAAGGAATCATGAAGCTCCGAGCCCCCTCCCACAGGCAGGGCCACTAACCTCCACTTTAATACTAGACCAGGCTGCCCAGGGCCCCGTACAACCTGGCCTTGAACACCTCCAGGTTGGATGGGAATCAATCAAGGAAGACGGTTGGGAACAGGATGCTTCAACGAAGAGCGCAACAAAATGATCTGCTTGAATCACAGCTGAAGAGGAACAGAGAGCAAGTTACAAATGATTGTAATGACTCAAATTCCCTTCCCTTGCCGTGGGCTAAGGGCAAGGTACCTGGACAAATCTCAAAAGTTGTCAGCATGCCAGATTTCGTTAAAATTCTCAGGTGCATTAGGTAAGACCTGAAGGATTTCTCCTGGAAGCAAGGGAAGCACTTCTCCCATGCAAGGAGGAGCATCCCATTGTGTTCTGCTGCTGTTATGGGGTTGGCAGGTGGGCTGTGGCTGCAGCAGTGGGGAGCTGCCCTCTACACTGCACCGTGGGGCACAGAGATACTTGGTGGATGGCAAGGAATCAGTTTGCAGAGCACCCTCAGTTTCAAATAGAACACTTGGTGTTGGACTTAAGTGACAGCATTCCTGCATTAGCCCCCTTCCCTTTCTGGAGGAGAACTAATACGAAGCCCAAGCACTGTGTGCTGGGGATGCCGGGCTCGGCTGAGTCTGGCCTCAGCTTAAATATGCAGATAAGCTCCATCATGATGGAGCTGCTGTTCTCAGTCATTGGGGTTTTTTGCTCTGGTTACACGGAGTCCCCATGCTGGTGGCATGGACAGGCTCTGCTCATCCCTGGCGCTGCTTCGTTTTGAACCCACTCTCCCTGGAAAAGTTGATGTCAAGAGTGAATATTTCCCCATGCGTCTTTCTAGTTTAAACAATGAATTCTGGGAAGTGCCATCACAAATGTTCTGCAGAAAATCACAGCAAATGACCACAACGATTCCCTCTGGCTTCATGCTCTGTGAAGCTATTGTTTGCAGTGTGTTGCAGGGGTGTTTAGTTTGGCCCAGCGTGTCATCCTCTCTCTGTTCTTTGAATAGACTCTGCTGGAGGAATGACTGGAACAGGCCTGTTTTGCATTTGCTTTTGGCATTCATGTGTTTGTTTGTTTGTTTATTTCTCAAGGATTATTTTAAGGACCTCGAGGTCTCTGTGGCCAGTGAGGTCGGCTCAGCACATGTGGCAGCCGGCTGCTCCCCGTGCTGATGGCCCTGAGCAGAGGCCGTGATGGTGGGGAGCACCTCCTGCCAGCTCCCACTGCCTGGCCCCGCAGAGCCATGGTCCCACTGCTTGGGGTGCTGGGAGCTCCTTGCTTCCCAGCAGCCGCTCCTCCAAGGCTCTGTGCTGGGGAGCCTGGCACAGCCCCAGGCAATCTGCTGCAGTGATTCGCTGTTCTTTTGTAAACACCCATCTGGATTTTTTTTTTTTTCTCTGCAATTTAAGACTATTGTCATCCGCCCCGTCGAAACAGACACGGCTTGTTTGCTCTGATGTCTGAAGTGCTATGAGAACCCTCAGCTCCGAGCAGCCCCTGTGTCTGTCTGGGCCGTGGGGGCACCCACAGGATGTCACCCCCAGCTCGCTGCCATCGCCAAAGCAATGGGTGAACCCCCAACCTACGCTCACAGTATGAAGGGGAAATTTGGGCTCCAGCAGCTAAAAGGGAAGTTCTGAGCTGTCAGAAAGTCCATGAGCTCCCACTGGGAGCCCAGAGGTCCCAAATGTCTGAATCGCACTTGGATGTCATGTGGAGGGACAGGAGCTGAGATGTGTGTTCCTAGAGCAGGAGTGGGGCTGTGGCTGTGGGTGAGCACCATGGGCAGCAGTGGGGGAGGAAGGAGCAGATGGGGAAAGGAGGAGCAAGCCAGGGAGTGACAAGTGAGTGAGAGGATGTGCACGAAGGAGCAGGGAGGGGAGAGAGATGGAAAGGAGCTGTAATTAGGGCAGGTTTAGTATGCATGAATTTTGCTGGGTTTGCAGCAGGAGGCTTGCCCAGCAGCTGCAGAAATGATTTATTACATGCTCACTACATTTGCCCTGTAGGAAGGTAAATAAAATGTACACACCGTCCCATTTACTCAGACAATTGAGGGGATGTGACCTAATTTCTATGTTACTAAAATGTTTTCCACCCCAGGATTGGACCCCTGGGAGGAACTGCTGTGCTCCCCCCACAGAGCAGCAGTGCTGTATAGAGATGCATCCATCTCTCGTGCCCTTGTCAGAAGAAACTGAGTTCCTTTGCAGTTAGCATCCTGGCTAGTACGCCATCCTGCTTGCCCCCAGTCCTGTCTGTGATGTAACCATTCCTGCCCCCCTTCCCCAGGAACAGTGACCTGTGATGACACCACAGTGGTGGAGGTGCCAGGCCAAGGTTTGTGGAAATCCACCCACACCATCTGTACATGGAATTGGGCGGTGCTTTGCCTCTGACAGAGAGATGAGAGGGGCTGGCAGCACATCTGGCTCACCCAGCTGCTCACTGTGCCCGGGCACAGCATAGCTGATGGTGGTGGGACAGAGCTCAGCCTTCTGGAGGCGGTCCCTGGGTGAGCAGAGGTCTTTGTCAGGGTGAGGGGCCATCGCGTGTGCTTTGAGAGCAGGGTTTGGCATCAGGGCTTCTGCCTGGTGGGGATCTGTGGCAGGTGCCAGCCATTGTAACGGAGACAATGATAAGCTTGTCCTGCAGGCAACGTGATGGGCATGAAGCAGTCCTTGAGCCTGGAACTGTCTCTTTAGGATTTGAGATCTAGGGCTTTGCTGTGGGAAGAAAGAGTGGGCCAAGGATTACTCTGAGTCCAAGTTCGGTTCAGTCAGGCACAGGAAGCGTGCTCTGCTTGGGCCTGGCTCTGTCAGCTGGGCACATCTATCCTGGCACTTGTGCTTGGAAGAATCCAGCAGCTCCCTGGTTCCCCCTGGGAGCTGCGGTGTCAGTGCTGTTGCCAGGACCTTCCCAGGGTCCCTCCATGATGGGTGATGCTGAGGATAGGACCCTGTTATGTAGCAACTGTTGAAGGATGTGACTTCACCCCACCTGGCACCCAGCAGCACCCTCTGCAGCGGTCACCACTGCTGTCACAGCTGGGTTCCGTTTGGGATTTTTTCCTTGTTTTATGCTCATTTTTCTGGTCCATGATTTGGGCTGTTCAGAGCCATTGCTGCCCAGCCAGATGGGGATGCATCCTTCTATACTGACCTGCAGCAGACCCAATGGACAGCAGCAAGCTCCTGGGGCTGCTTCCCTTTCTGCCTCTATTCACTGGGCTCGGGGCTCCTTCCCCAGCTCTGCGCTCACGATCCCTCCTGGAGACTGTAGACAAAAACCTAATTGCATGACATAAATTACTGCAACTCTCCAAATAAAAGCTCAGGGAAAAAGGCTGTGGCTGGATGGACACTTGAGGGCTATTAGAAGACGCATAAATTCTTTTCCTTTGGTTTTTCATTTTTACATGTCTAATTATACTGGAAGGAGCCCTTTCAAGGGCTGCTCAACTGCCAGGGCACTCGGCAGCCCCTGGCAACTGGAGTGGGAAGGGGTGCTGGGGTCAGCTGTCCCGTTTACCTTGGCTGGAGCCTGGGGCTAAACAAATGCCAGGGCCTTGGGAAGAGGCTGAGAGGAGAACTGCCACATTCCCCTGGGTCTGTCCTGGGAACCTGCTGGCCTCTCATCACTCCTAGCCATACTACGATGGTGTCGCAGCCCCTTTTTATTTGTTCGGTGTTCCTTGAGCGTCCTGCAAATTTTAATAAAACACCTCGCAGGGGTGTCCTGCAGCTTTGTTTTAAAGACTGGGGCTGAAGGCAGAGAGTTGTGCTTCTGGGGCAGGCAGGGCCTGGAGGGAAGTGCTGAAACCAGGAGGGATGCGCGGGGTCAGGGGGCAGGAGGGCGCTCGGGCTGAGCCTGGGGCATAACGAGTGCTGTGATAATTAAGGACGATTTATACTTCCGGGTCCTGGGGTCGCTCCGGCTTGTCATCGATTTTTGGGTGAGTGATAAACGGCCAGGGAACCAGCTGTGGGGTGGGAGGGAGCTGCCTTTCTGTGTGAACCTGAACAGAGACCCAGGCGAGTTGTGTGTGTGTGTGTGTGTGTGTGTGTGTGTGTGTGTAGGTGCTACTCCAGGAGAGGCAGAGGGGCAGCAGCAGTTCATCAGCCATCAATTACATCTCTTGGTGGGTTTGATCGCATTGATACAACCCCACTCTGCACTGCTGTGTCCAGAGCCCAGCTCTACTTCCTGCAATTAAAGGCATCAAGTTATGCCACAGACTAAACTCAGCAGTAGCAGCTAAGTTCTCCCTAAGTACATTAAATTGTCCAGGCCAGGGAGGGTCATGCAATTACAGCTTCTGTGTAGTGAGGATATGGGTGTGCTCTGAACTCCTGAGCCTGAGGAGTGCCCTTCTCTCTTGCAAACAGGTCCAAACCAAATTAAAAGCGCTGTGGTTGAAGAGAATCACTGTGATCAGAGATCAAACTGCTTGACCTGCAGCTCTGGCCCATCTGCAGCCCTTGCATGCTCTTCTCTCTGGATGTGCCCCTGAATAGCAGCTGCTCAGCCTCAGCTCCTGGGCTTCCTGCAAGGACGTGAGCTCTGCATTGGCTCTGGGGCTGTGGAGCGCATCTCCATGCCAGCATGCGCTGCCCCTCACCGCCTTCCCGACGTGCCAGCATTGCTGGATGTGTTTTCCCCTCCTTTCAGAAGCACTCATTTGTCCTATGGGGACCCAGATGGACACATGTGACCCAGTAGCTTCTCCTTGCAGCTGTGGCAAAGAGTTGAGTCCAGGCAGAGCGGCAGGAAACTGCAATTCTGACAACAAATCATCTCATTTAAAGAAATCTGTGCTTGCAAATGGGAAACGTGGAATCCATCAGATAAATTGTTTGCTCACAATGCTGTGAGTGAGCACCCGGGGAGCCCCAGTGCCCGTACAAAGCGCCGCGCTCAGCACATCTCCTGGATTCTGGCTGCTTTGTGAGGATTGCTGAAAAATGGCAAAGGAGGGGGAAGGGCAGTGCCTGGATGATGGGAGGGTGGCTGTCTGTGTCCCTGGGAGCCACCTCGGAGCCTGGCTCAGCTCCGTGTGCTGGAGAAGCCCCTCGCAGCAGCCGCTGGGTGGTCTGCCTCTTAATTACAGGGTTAATGCAATGGTGCTATCAGGAGAAGTTTCTTAACCTGATAATGAGTAGGAAGCAGCTGTAGCTTGGAAAATGTAATAATTGCAGAGTGGAGCAATGTAATTATAAGGTGTGTATCAACTGCCTCCATGTTTACTTAGAGGAGACTAAATCCCCTGTGAAGCAGCAGCAGTGCAGCAGTGCTCTGCTCTGTGGGGCAGAAGCGGGCAGTGGCAACACAGGGCTTGTGCCAGGCTGTGTCCCTACCCCAGGCATAAGCTGTCAGCAGGAATCTGTCCCCTCTGAGCCCTCTGCTCGCTGTCCTTGGATGAACCACCCATCCCAGGTCCAAATGTTCCCCCGCTGCCTCCTCCCTCAGCCACAGTCCGCTCAGTTCCTCCCCCACTCACCTGCACACGAGGCTGATTTCACTCTGCGGTCTCCACACCAAAGAAAATTTCCATTAGGTGGAAAAACTGCTTCCCTTTCATGCCCTGAAGGCAAAATAAGCAGATGAGTGGAGGTACTGAAAGAGTGTGGCTGTGCTGAGCCTTGCTCCCACTGCACACAGACCTCTGCTTGTCTGCTGCAGCCAGTGGTGCAAAGGGAGCAGCATGCCATGCACACAGCGTGCACCATAACTCCCTCTGCACAAGCAGGCGGTCAGCACAGCCCTCAACATGGCACAGCCATTGCTCACCCCCAATCCTTCCACCAGACAATGCCTGGGAATCCATCCTACAGATGAGAATTGTCACCGGCCACTGGTGTAGGGCAATGTGACACAGGTTTGGGGCAGCTCCCTGCCATGTGCACGTGTGTGCTCACATGTCGGCATGTATCTGCTCCTTCTCCCACTTTCTCACTCTAATTCAGGGATAAGACTTTGCCAACTGCTTTTTTTTTTATTATTATAAATTTTCTGAAAAACACGGATTTGGCTCAAACAAAACAGTGCGTTTTTGCTGGGTGTACTCATTTATTCTCTTCTTATATTAAAAAAAAAAAAAAAAAAAAAAGTTGAAATATGCCAATATGGAAATAAATCTGGGTCAAGTTTTAAATGAATTGCAGTAATACCAACTCTGAAGCACAGTCAAACTGTTTCATCAGCCCTTCACAATGCTCTCCTTGAGATCCTGGCACAAAGGCAGAGCCTCTCCAGAAACGTATTTCTGGGCTTTGTTGCCTGCACAACCTTTGCAAATGTCATTTTTTGATCTTTAATAATTACCCTGTGCTAATGCCTTTGTGATGCGATGAATGAGATGGAGAGGAGCAGCGCAGGGTGAGAAGAGCCCTTACCTTTCTCTTGTCAAGGTCCTTTAGTCAGGGGCTGTGATCTGCTCCCTTTGCCACCCCGGTTATCAGCCATGCTGCAAAGCAGCTTGTGTGGCAATTAGGGTCCTGTCATGCTCCATGATCTAATGAGCCGGCTCCAGGAGCTAATTAATGGCAGGGCAGCCTTCGTGACCTGGTACGACACCCCAGGCTCCCTGCCTTGGGGGCACAGTGCTCTGCCCACAGTGTCAGCCTGGGTCACTGCTCTGCATGGGGCCCTGCCATCCTCACCCAAAGCACCCAGCTGGGGCAGCTCTGCATGAGTGGCTCTGGCTCATACATTCCAGTGCTCCTGCACAGGCCCTCTGCTTTGCAGAAAAGGATCTTCCTCCCGTGGTCTTTTGCTGTACAATTTTCATTTGAGCATCCTCGCTTTCCGGTGTCTTTAGTCAAGCCCAGGCCCTTCATGCTGAAAATCAGCAACGGAGATTAAAGCCGTGTTTGCAAACGGTTGGGACTGCTAAATCAAAGCAAACAGATTAACAAAACCATTTGGCTTCTCAGTTCTGCTTCTCTGCCGTGACCGCAACAAGGAGCCCAACAACTCCGCTAATCCTGAGCCAACCCCTGCCTGAGGCCATCCCGCTCCCTGCTCAGGGCATCCTGCTCCCTGCCCATCAGGGTGAGGCTGCAGCCCCTGGTCCCATCCCACTTCCACCCTCTGACCTCTGGCTTCCAGCTCAGCTAAACTATAGGCTTTTAAAGGAATCCCAGTTTGTTCCTATACAGTTTGACAGCAGATTTGGTTCTGCCTGGGGAGGCGCCCAGGATGGGGCCACGTGAACAGCCAGTGGCTGTGAGCAGGAGGGAGGAGGGTTGGCTGTGGTGCCATCAGACTCCCATAGATTGGACCCCTTTGGCCTCCCCCATGTTCAACCCGTATGACAGCACAGAGCTGGGAGCCCCCACCACGGGGTTCACCTCCACCCTGAATCCTTGAGAGGCTTCAAACCACCACCTGCAGAGCTCTGACTCCCCAGGCAGCCCCTGACTGCAGCATGCAGGTGCTTTGTGGTCTTGCAAAGCCCATAAAAGTGGTGGTAAACCTCTCAGCACAGGGCATTTTTTACAAGAAACTGTTCAGTTGCCTCCTCAGCTCCAGGCTTTACCTTGCATGCACCCCAAGGAAAAGTTCTTTGCTTCACAAGCTGTTGCTCACAGAGCTGCTTTTCCATTTGCCCTCTATCTCCCTGCTGGCAGCAGTGCCCCTTGTGCCCCAGCAGAGCAGCAGTTGGCCTCTGAGGCACCGCCTGCAGCAGCCACTCACCGGATATCGATATGTGTGTATCAATATCTGTGTGCACGTTTGCATGAGTGCCTGTTTTTATGTGGATACGTCGAATCAATAAAAAATTAACATTTAAGCAGCTGTAATACAACCTGCGTCATTGTCGGGAAATGCAGCAAGTGTTAAAAGCTTAATGGGCAGTGGAGGAACGGATTTAAGTGAGTTGTTTGCAGACTTCAGCATGTGGGACGAGAGGGAAATCAAGGAGAGAGAGAAGAGGAATTTAGAGGGATTTGGAGATGCTGCCTCCGGAGCTGGTAATGAATAAGAATGAACAGCCTGAAACACCAGGCTGCCTCCTGACGCGGCCCTGGCACGCGCTCCGGCACCCGCTTTAATTTTATGCTGTAGTTACCTGTTCCAACCTCAAATAAAACACCAATTCCGATGGGAAGGATGAATTAAATCTGCTGCTCGGCTCCCCGACACTGGCGCTTTCCTCCTCCCGCTTTTTGTACCCTGAGGATGTTAAGAGTGCAATGCAGAGCACTGCAGTGTGGGCGGCGGATGGGAGCCTGGGGTGTGCAGCAGGAGGGTGATGTGTGGTGGGGCTGGCAGGCGGGGGGGCCCTGCAGCATCACAGCCACCGTGCTGCAGTCACACGCTCCCTGTTTTGGCCCCCACCTCCAGCATGAAAGTGGTGCGAGGGAGGCTGGGAAGGGTTCCTGTGAGCTGGGTGCTTGTGGGCAAGGAGAACTGGACCCAGGACCTCCAGCTGGTGGGGTGGGGATCGCTGTGTGGGGAAGGGTGGGAATACGGTGGGTCTGCCACGTCCAGGGACCTTTCAAACTGTGCTGAGCCCACACCCAGCGAACAGTGCTGCAGAGAGCTGGGGGTTACTGCAGGACCCGGGGCATGGCTGGGGCTCTGCACTCTGTGAAGGTGTGGCTGCACTGGTGTGGTGGTTTCACATCCCTGCTGTGCCGGCAGGGAGGAGGGCTGGGAGCAGGCGTGACTTTCCCTGAGGATGGTCCATTTAGAGAGCAATGGTTTGTCTAATCTGGTCCTTTGGGAAGGCTCTGTGAGCAAGTGTACAGCCACAATTATTACTGAAGCTTTCACTCTTGACACAAGCTTGCAGCCATCAGTCTGTGCCTTGCCTTTCTCCTGCCCTTCCTTTTCTTCCCTCAGGCATTTCTCTCCGCAAACTCAGCCAAGCCTCAGAAGATCCCTTTTCACCTGTTGTTCAACACGGTGCAGGGCTCACCCTTCCTTCATAGCCAGCGCAGGAAGGGTTAAAAGCCAGCTCCCCCAGGAGGCTACGCTTCACTTGATAATATCATCAGCCTGTGACAGTGTTAATGTGGGGATCAGGTGCACAAGGCAGCCTGCATTACCCTGGAGAGAGATGAGTTGTGTCCGGAAGAGCCATGACTGGATACGTGGCATAATTGCCCCAGGGCCTGATGACAGCTCCCTGACCCCTTCCCTCTTAATAAACCATTAGCCTCTTGTTGCTCCAGCCTTCCCTTCCCCTGCATGGCTCAGCCCACACCCCCTGCTCCCATGCACTGCCTCCTGCTCAGGCTGCTCAGTGCCTCCCTGGGAGATGCAGCTTCAGTGTGACAATTACCCTGATGGAATGGTGGCGGTGGCAAAAAGCAAGAGACGCCCATCCCTGCCGTCCCTCCACCCTTCTCAGCTCTCCCACACCCTCTCCCCTCTGCCCTCCTGCGTATTTGATGCGCTGGGAAATTTTTCAATATATATTCAAATCGCTGCAGCTGGTAGGGAGCTGAGGGCTGCCAGCCCTGAGTGTCCCACCTGTTCACCCCATGCCAGGGCAGGAAGTGCTGGGGCAGGGATGCTGCTGGTCTCCCTGCTGCCAAAAGCTGGAGTGAGGCACAGCATCTGCTGCCCTGACCCACACATCCAGGTGGGCAATGCGCATTGGTGGCAGTGGGTGCTGGAGGAGGCTGCTCTGTGCACCACGGCCAGAGCAGCAGCAGCAGCCCAGTGGGTTTCAGTGCTGGGGGCAGTGGTTTCCAGAGGAAACTGCATAGGATGTCCCAAGAGAAGTTCCCTGAGATGCTGGGGGAACAGATGAGGGAAGAGCATGGTGATGGAGGGGCAGAAAAGCTCATCTTTGCAAGTCATACTTCTAAACAGAGAGGTAAAACATGAACAGAGATAGGTCTTTAGGGCAGTGCTTTTAAATGCTTTTTTTTTTTTTTTTTTTTTTTCTTTTTTTTTTGTACGTGCTCAAGTACAAAAAGCAGAGCGGCACAGGGAGTCAGTCCCTAAGGAACTTGCTCTTCATTTTGCCAATAAGCATATCTACAGTCTCTGTGCTGGGCAGCTCAGCAGGCTCTGCCAAACTTCTGCAGCAGAAACTTATCTTCTGCACTTGTCACTGACTCTTTGTATTCCTCTGGTGCCAGGACCTGTTTGCTGCAGGACGTGGTGTGAACTCTGCTCAGGCCAGAGCCACCAAAGGGAAAGGGAGCCATCCCCACTATGTCAGCATCAGCGGCAGCAGGGGCTGCCAAGCACTGAGTATGGCCCCGGCCTCCCCATGCTGCCCTCAGCCCCTGCAGCTCCTGGGGAGAAGAGAGCCAGGACGCTGGGTCTGCACTGCACCCCGAGACCTCAGGCAGCCCCCCTTCTCCCTTCTATTCCTGTAGGGAAAGAGGACAGTGTTGCAAAGAGGACACAATGCTGCAAATGGGATGCAGTGTTGCAAAGAGGATGCAGTGTTGCAAGTTTCCAAAACATTGTCACACCTTTTGCATCGTTGTTACAACCTCCGATGGTGTGAATTGTTTTTGCAACAGCGCTGATCTTTGTAAACAATGTTGTAGCTTTCCTACATCAGTGTAGCGTGCCCCAGGGCATGGCCCGTAAGGAGCAAGAGCAGCAGCCCAGAGACTCCCCGCACAGTGCACCCAATTCTCCAGCACATGCTCTGGCTCTGAGCACGCAGCAGACATGTCATAGCTCTGCCCATGTCATCTTCTCTGCCCTGGAGAGCTGGGGCCACTTATGGAGGCCATGCCACGCCTGCTGCTCTCTTCCCACATCCCTGAGAAGATGCTAGCAGTTATGATACGGTGCCTTTCCCTCCTGCTGTTCCTCCGTGATCTGGTTTTACTCACTGGCTTTGCCCTTCTTACCTGGGCGTCCTGTCACCCCAGTCCTGGCCCTTCTCTCCATCAGCCCTCTCTGGCTCTGCCGTGCCATCTCCCCAGGAGATGCTGGCCCAGCCCTGGCCAGTGGTGGCCGTGGCAGTAACGCAGTGTGGGTCGCACCGCCTCCTGTGCTCTCCTCCCTCTGCCCCTCCTCCTGCAGCCTCTCACCCTCTGGTCCCATCCCTTCTCTCTTCAGACACATCTCGTTTTCCCATTACAAACTCCCTCGTTTCCCCACTTCTCCTCCTCTTTGGCCATGATTTCCCTTCAGGATCTTGTTAGGAACCCTCAAAGCACCATCTCCGCGGGGCCGCGATTCCCCCGCCGGTCTCATCTCTTTGCCTTTCCATATCACCCCCAAGGCTGCCCCTCCAGCAAGCTGATTTCCCCGCACCCCTACACAGGCCCATCATTACTTCGGACTAACCCCCGCGCTTCCTTCTTCCGTCCCCAGGCCGTGCCTTCCTCCCTTGCAGCTCCCCATTCCCTCCCCCTTTGCTGCCATTCCCAAGCCTCCTCCGCTCGCCCTGCCGCTGTTCCCACACTCCCCAGCACCTCCGTGTCCCCCCGTGCTCACGGCTGAGCTCCCAGCTCCGCAGCCACCGCTCCCCGACAGCTGTGATGGATCGGTGACAAGCTCCCATTGTGTTCTGCTCTTGCACAACAATAGATACTCCTGTCTGTTTATACAAGTTTGAATTTGTCCGCATAAATACGGTGTGGAAGAAACAGTAGACTATAGATTGCACGCTGACAGCTGAAAGATTAAGGGAATCCATTAACTAAACCAACTGCCTGGAAATCTTATGCAGAACATACACCTGAAAGCTATTACTGCTGTCCTGTCATACTACTTTATCTCTTTATTTAGGACCCTTTTTGTTTGGTTGAGGGCTTTTTTTTTTTTCTCCCCCTCTAATAATGTAAACTTGTTCTGGAGTAACAGAGAAGCCCTTGATTAAGTATCTAAGTATTTTCTGCTGAAGAATTTATGAACTCTGAGCCAGCACTGTCCTTGCCAGATCCCATGGAGTGTGAGGGGAGGGGGCACTTGCTTGTCTCTGGGTCTGTGCTGTGAATGGCCTTGGATCAGATTTCTTTGCAATGAACTGTTTGCATTGCTCTCATGGGCGACTCTGTCTCACTTAAGTATCTGGCTGCACTTAACCTTTTTTCACCTGAATTCTCTCCATCACTGGAGCACTCCCCACCCCTACCTCTCCCGCCAGCTCTCTGCCTTACAATAGCAGCCCACCCTCAAGTTTACAAGTGCACGCAGTCCGTTCGGCTTTCCCGGAGCCTCGGTGATCCTGACTGTGATACTGTTGAAGTTTTTCTATTCTGCTCTATTCAGGTTCTACACAATGCTCGTCACCATAGTATCTGTGCGAGCTCCTTGTTCTCCATTGAGCACCACGCCTGCTGCTCTGTCTGCTTGTCCTCTCCTCCTCTCCCCGCCGTGTGAGGGAGGAGGGCTGTGCTGTGCACCTTGCTGGGCGCCGGGGTGAAGGGAGGGGAAGCAGAGCCGTGTGCCTCTTTGAATGCAAAGCCTTTAGGTTGGAACAGGGCTGCTCCCTTGTTAACGCAGAGCTGACGTGCAGCTTCCAGCACATGAGAGCAGCTGGATGAGTGTAACAACCGGCGGCCTGCTTTGGGAAGCTGCTGTCTAGGAAAGCACCCGAAGGTTGAAGCTCTGCTCTTCTCCTCTTTTCCTTATCCCTGCTTTCATGTTCCTCTCCTCTCCTGGCTGAGCTGCTTGCATTCCGGCATTGATTTTGCAGTTATTTGGATAATATGTGCACCTGTATGCTCAGGCTGTGCTACATGCCTCAAATGGGGATTCTGAGCATAGATCTTACTGTTGCTGCTGATTGTTTTCCCCTTCACCTGAAGTCCCAGGGTGGGGGATTGCATGGAGAAGTTCATCCTTTGAGTGTGGAGCTGCCTCCATCCCATATCCCCTTCCTTTCAGGATCTTCATAGGGCCAGGCTCAGCCCAGCTGCTCTGTGGGAGCCCTCATCCCAGGCAGGAGAAGGGCAGGGGATGGAGGGCTGAGCAGCGCTCTCCAGTCATGTAAATCAGCTCTGATTGTGCCGGAGAGGCTCCATGCGGCTCCAGCTCATTTGGGCTGTGCTGGGGGGAGATGGTAGAGGTCGGAGAGAGAGTTGCCAGGCAACGCTCCCCGGATATTAGGAAGATAAATCCTGTAATAATGGAGAGAACTGATACTTTCTGTGCCCGTTATTTATTTCTTTCTTCCCGAGTGGTTCTACTCCCATGGCTTCAGGGAGCAAAGCGACCTTCTTGTGCCCCAGAGGAGGGGTTTGTCTGGGGGATGGAGGCAGCGCAGCTGCAGTTCCTGGAGCTGGGCAGCACTGGGCCGGTCTGCAAGGGGAGGCTGCAGGGGCAGCACTTGGTGATGGGAACAGGGATGGTGGGAAAGGACAACTCCTTATCACTGGACACATCCCTCTTGTGTGCTGCTTGGTTCTTACAAGGCTCTGGGTGTTTGCGCTTCACCTCTCTTAAAGGGAGTGATTCCCAAATTCTCTTCCAGAGCTGACACTGGGATCTGCATGCATTGAGCATCCTCCATGAGTGCTCCGTGTGCAAAAACCCAGGGCTGGGGGTGGAACCAGGTGATGGATCCCATCAGTTGTGCCTCCAGCTCAAGCACAGCGTGAACGTCAAGCACCCGCGGGGAGCTGTTTGCAATCAACACACAAAAAAAGCAAAATCTGCCTCCCAAAGATGTTTAAATACTTCCAAACAACAAGAAAAACTGGAGGAAATTGCAATGATTAAAGTGAACAGAAATGTAGGCTTAATTTGTCACATGTATCATTTGCTCCGACTCATTCAGCCGGCTCTACTATTTTCCATTAGTGCACTTCAGGGTTGCAACCGGGATGAGAAGGAGAAGTGACAAAGTATGATGAGGGCCTGCAAGTCTCCAGCACGAGGAGCGTTTGCTGAGCATACTGATGGCTGCAGCTGGCTCCTGCTGGCACACAGCGGCCGTGCAGCTCCAGTGCAGTGCTGCAGGGGCTGAACTGTGCCTCCTCACTGCCCCAGGGCTGCATCAGCCCTCTGGGGAGGAGCTGGAGGAAATTGCAACCCTGCTGGCTTCTCATTGCACATCCCATCCCGTGCTGGATGCTGGCACTGGACGCTGGTGGTGCCACTGAGCCTATAGTGCTGGTGCTTTGTTCTTTCTGTATACAATTAGCTTACAGCAGCATGGTAAATATTTCATACCTTATAGCAAAGGTTGTTTAATTTTTTATTATTTTAAAGCTGCTCATGAATGTTTTAGAGATGGTCTCCTCCGGTGGAGAGTGGAATGGGAAAGTGTAAGGAAAGTTTCCTGCAGAATAGTTTTGGGGAGTGTGCTTTGGCCACCCCATGCCCAAGGTAGTTGTTAATTCATTCTGCAAATGAGCACAACTTAAGCAAAGCATACTTAGCAAATATGTCACCGTGTGAAATAAATGCCTGTAATATGCCTCTGCAATCCTATTTATTACAGCAGTAATTAAATTGTGTTTTACTCCATGGACTCAGCTACACTGACTGAAAAAAGGACAAGCTCCAGCTCTTCCGTTGTTTTACCTTCCACATTCTTGTTCTCACTTCAAATTCCACCATTGCAGAGATGTCTAAAAAAGCCATTGCAAATGCTTCTGTGCAAAAGACATTGCCTCTGTGTGCTGTTGGACAGCTTTTGTGAAGCAGTCGTTGCCCCCACCCAAGGCCAGGGCTCACACCCCAGGGCTTCTGCTGCACCACCAGCTCTGCAAGAACAGGGTCTCTGTGTGCCTTTGGAAAGTGGGGTGTCCATCCTAAAGCCAGGTGAGATGAGCTCAATTCGTGGTGTCCTTCTATTCTACAGAAAGAGAAAGCAAATATCACCTTTGCTTGTGACATCTCTCACCTTTCCTTCTGCACACCCAGGCGTTCCCCTTGACTCACAATCTGGTCTGTCCCCGTGAAGCAAGCTGAGGGCAAAGTCAGTTGTCTGGACCCAAATTAAGTCTTCAGGAACGGACTTGGGACTTTAATCACAGCCGGTAACTCAACCATGCAGGATGCACTCACACTGCAGTGTCGCTGGATGTCTGCTTCTCCTCTCCCCCCCCCTCCCCCCCCGATCCCTCAGCAGTTTAACAGAAATAGATTTTCCAAAGCCTTAATCATCTGTGAGCCAGATCAGCTCCTTTGAGTTGTGTTTTCTTCATCTGTTGTTTGCTGCATGGCCAGGGTTGGCTGCACAGGGTCATGGCAGGTACTTGTTTTTCAGAAGCATTTCCTGGAAAAATCCCTTTTCCTGTCATCCTTCCCCACCTCTCACCACAGCTCTGCAGACAACAACTGCTCTCTGTATCTCCTCCCCTTGCTGAGCTGCCCCAAGCAGTGGGGCTGAGCAGGCACTGCTCATTTGACCTCTTCCAGCTGTACACATATGGAAATCCTTTTGCTCTCCAAAAAGGAAGGAATAGACATGATAGAAGGCAATTACTGGGGCTGCCAATTAGGGACATGCCTGGGATCTGGTTATTATGGGTTATCTCATTTCTTGTTCCACTTGGGCTGTTTCAGGTCTTTTGTCTGGATTCTTGGTTTCAGCTTACGTAGTGATGATCTCTGAATCACAGGATCACAGAATCATTCAGGTTGGAAGAGACCTCTCAGATCCCCAAATCCAACTCCAGGCCACCCCACCATGCCCATCCCCATGTCCCTCAGTGCCACATCTTCATGGTTCCAGAACACCCCTGGGGACAGTAATTCCACCACCTCTCCGGGCAGTTGTGATGTTCATCACAGCTCTTTTGGAGAAGAAATTTTTCCAAATATTCAACCTGATCATCACATCTGCTGCACCCACCCAGGAAAGTGGTGGTGGTTGGGGGTTACTGTCGCTGCAATGCAAATCAGCAGAACAGATCTACCATTACCATCACGGCTTGGTGCAAGCTGTGCTCTTAGTAAAGAATTGTGAGCAAAACCCTCATGGAAGTGCTATCAAGTAAATGCTGCAGCTGTGATGTGCTTTTCTGAGCTTCCCCTGGGTCTTTGGAAATAGCGTGTGGCTGCCCTGGAACAAAAGGGCTTTGGGGAGAGTTTGGTGATGGGTTCTCCCTGAGCATGGGGGAGGAAGGTGATAGCCAAAGGAGCTGTGGGAGCATCTGCCCCTCTGCCCTCCTGCCTGATATCCCCAGGATCTGCCTCTGAACTGGGACACCCCCCAGGTCAGCGCAGGATGGGGACGGGGCAGTGAGGGATGCTCACCATCTGTCACCTCCTCAACACCTCAGCACTCCCACCGCCATCCGCAGGGACAATCCGATCCTTGGGCCTCCATTTCACAGAGCTGCAACGTCCTGCTCATTCTTTTACGTTTTCAGAATCCACCTTTAGGAATCACTCAAAGGAGTCACAGCATACGCTGCACTTTTTCTTCGGTTTCCACTTTTCCCTGGGGCAGCAGCAGGTAACGAACCCCTGAGCTCCAATGTTCTTAGAGCTGCTGCTGTGCCTGGGGCTGCGTGGGTGGGAGGTGAGCTGCTGTCCTGGAGCTGTTTGGGACTCTCTGGGGGCTCTTGGAGCAGAGTTTCAGGGGGCAGCGAGTCTGCACCCACCACTGGTACAGGCACTGGAAGGCCAGGGGATGGACAAGGCGTTGGCCTTTCCTGACAGCCCTGCATCCCATGCTGCCGAGAGAAACATGGCCCATGTCAGGTCTTGTTGGCAGAGATATCAGTGCTCTGGGGAGGCTGTGACCAGAAATTTGTAGGTAATGAAATCACTGAGTTCTACCTGCTTTTCCATCTGCAACCTGCATTCTGCGTGATTTTCCTGAATACATTAATTAAGGGCTATGTATCTTGAGCGATATTAACGATTCATCACTATGCATTTGCCCATGCTTCCTGTAAGCATTCGGTATTTGAAAATCTGATTAGGATTGGTTAATTTTAATCAGACAGCCAAGGAACACGGTATACCTCTCCTTCCAGGCTGGCTGAGTGATGCAGACACACGTGCTTGAATTCCAATTCAGCCCCTCACAGACATTCCCTGGAAATTTATAAGAATCGGGGTGAGAACTTCTGCTCCCCTGAACATCTCTTGGGCACAGCAGAGCAGGGTTCTGGCATCCCAAGTGGTGGTGAGAAGGTTTGGAAGCATTCAGCTCATGCCGACCTTGAGCATCAAGTTATGAAAAAGGAGACTAAGACAACAACCATGAGGACAAAGCCTTCTCACAGGCAGACAGTCAGACATGGGTGATGATCTGTAAGCCAGCATCTCCAATGAGCAGCCCCAGCACAGGGAGGCGTCCCAACATGCATCTCTCCAGGTGCCCATTGTGTGTCACCTCCACCTGAAACGGCATTACAGAGTCTGGCTGATGAGATACAAGCAAGCTGATCAAGACCAGATTTTTTACTTAACCTCTCCTGCTTGAAAATACGCTACTAACAAAGTGTCAGACAGGGAAGAGACTCCCC
The DNA here is from genome assembly GCF_905368555.1 of Meleagris gallopavo. Lineage (NCBI taxonomy): Eukaryota > Metazoa > Chordata > Aves > Galliformes > Phasianidae > Meleagris > Meleagris gallopavo. The sequence goes on along the minus strand of NC_139412.1, from coordinate 881,351 downwards.
TTTGTCTCTTCATTCACCGGGAAGAATCCATCATCCAACACTTTTCACCTGCGTCAGTCGCAGGTAAATCCCAGAGCAGATCTTTTAACACGGAGCCTCTTACTGCTTCCTCTCACCTCCCCGAACGAGACAAATAAAACCCGATAATATGCAGAATCCTGATTTCTAGAATTCCTTCCACTCCAAGATGTCTTCTGGCAAGGAGCCTCGTGCAGAAGGGATGAGCCCAGCCCGTGCCAAAACGCAACTCAAGCTCTCGCTTTCAGCTCCGCGCTGGATTTTTGTCATAACTTTGCTTTGAATGCATATATGAATGAGAAAAAAGGGACATTGGATTTCAAACAACAGCTTTGAAATATGAGCAGGGCCGGGCATGGCTGGGTGAGCTGCTGGGCTCCGTGCTGCCCTGTGCCCACCCCGCACCAGGCGGCCCTTTGTGTGCCCACATGCTGTGACTGCGACGGGGCCGCTTCTCGGGGCACAGGGGCTGCTGTGCAGGAGAAGGGGAGTTTCCTTCTGCTTTTTTGAAGAATAATCTGCCATTTTTTTTGTCTTTTCTATCTGCATAAATGCTGCGATTCTTTGTAGGATTTTCTTTCTCTCTCTGCTAACAAATGCTCCAGTGTCCTTACTAGGATAAAAGAGTGGAGGAGGGAGAGGCACCACCCCTCCTCCCCAGACCGAACCAGCAACATATTTGTGCAATTTAATTTAATAGGGAATTAATACCATTAGGGGATTAAACATGCCAAGAGCCCCTGCACTCAGCATTAACTCCACCGGCGCGGAGTGGTGCACGTGCACCTACCAGGCACTGACAACCAGGTGGGGACAAGCCGGTCCTTGCACAGTGACTGCTGCTGTCCCATGTCCCCATGCAACCCTATGTCCTGCAGGGACAGCGTCACGCTGATGTGCCATGGGCTGGCAGTGTCCTGTGGGTGCTGGGGGACACAGGCCGATGGAGACCTTTCCCCCTCATTTTTCAGTGATGAACTACAGCTTGTGACAACCCATCATAGAGAGATACTGCTGCCATGCCCTAAGCACCACGGGGATGGTGAGGGCTGCTGTGGTATCCATACTGTAGAGATTCCAGTGTGGAGCTGGAGGACAGCAGAGTGATGGGGCAAAGCGGAAGGTGGAGAGGCATGGGGATGTGGGGTCTTTGGAAGGATGGACAGGGAAGCGATGTGAGAGAAGCACAGCACAGAGAGGAGAGGAGGGAAGGAGGCCAACAGAAGCATCACTGGGGCTGGTCAAACATTTCATTTTTGGCAGTTGTGCTCCAAAACGTTTGAGGAGCCAAAAGAAAAGAAATAAAGAGAAACCACTTCAATAAACGCTAAAAATTACAAGAGCCTTTTATTTTAATATGATTTGCACAGTATTTTTGTTAGCGACTGACAGGATTCCCTCCCTCTCTGGCGAGGCACCTGGGAGAAGAGCAAGGCTGAATGTGGGAAGCACAAAATGAACAATGCGGGGATGTGGGGTCAGGCTGGCACTGCTCCACCACCCCAGGGGCTGAGCTGGGACAGGATCTGGCCTATTGCTGGCAGCCAGCGGAGAGATGAAGGACTGTGAGTGTGGGGAGGAGCAGGATGCTTGGCCCCATAGTCTCAGCCCTGTGCTGTGTGCATGGTGACACAACTGCAATCCCAATCCCGCCTCATGGCCTCCTGGCACGGGTCTGGGAGAGCATCCTCCACCCCCAGGACATCGCTCTTGGTTTCTGTTGACACATGGAAGAGAGTGGAGGGCTTGGGATGAATCCATCTGTCCTTTACCACACCCAACCACCTTGATTTTGGAGGCACAGCAATGCCTTGCACCCTACCCCCATGATGGGTGTGGGGAACAAGGCCTTCGCATGGCCATCAATGGCCAACACCACCACCAACAACCAACACCTCGAAGTAGCACCCAACATCCCACGCACCCTTGTGCCTCCCCCTCTTACACCCCCTTCTGTAGCCCTCCTCCTCCCTGTTCTACATTTCACACATTAACTTTTGGACTCTTAATCCCCTCCATTGAATAAATCACTCCTGCCAGCCTGATAACTTTTCTTCCCCTCAAGCTATCATCCTGGGCTTTCATTCCATGCAGGATTTGAGACTCTCCCTGCTGTCTGCAATCAAGCTGCATTCTTTCAGCAATTATTTTGTGTCGCTGCTCTCTCCTCTAAAATTTCTCAGGCTAGCATCTTTTTTCACTTGCAGGCTTCCTGTAGTTGCTTATCTCCAGCGTCTCCAGCCAAGAGGTCCTTTTATTCCACCTCTGCTGTCTGACACCAACCCTGGATATGGAACTTGGTCAAAAATGCTTTCTCAACATGCGTTTGTCAGGATGGAGAGCTCGCATCTGTGCTCGGCAGTGCAGTGTCATGTTCCCTGTCAGTGGGGGGACATCAGGGGAGGGGGCTGAGCTAATGGATCATATCAGTTTCTCTTTGCTGACAAAGATAACAGGAGGAAGCCAGTTGGGGTGGGGGGGTGGGAAGGGCAGAGTGAGGGAGGTGAGCGCTGGGGGAGCTCATCAGGGAAAGGGTGAAAATGCACTGATGAGCCTTCCTGGGGCTTGAGGGCCTAGGATGTGTTTCGCTGCTGTAACCTTCTGAGCTGTGTGCTACCATGGCAGGGTCAGCCCCTGTGCAGATGGTTTGCCATCATGGGACACAATAGTTCTGCTTTTCTGGAGGAGAGGATTAGGGGACAGGTGGCTGCTGCTGTGCTGCCTGACTGGCCCCAGGGCTGAGGGATGCACTGAGTGTGATTTTCAGGAGTTGTGTCTCTGTGATGTCTGGGCTGGGGAGTGGGGCTGCAGCCCCAGATGTGCTGGGCGTATCGTTCCTAGAGTGCAGAGCTCAGCAAGAGTGCTCGGATGTCATGGTACAGGGAATAAGCTGATTTATTCAGAGGTCAGGGAAGAGGTGATCCTCTGCGGTGCATGATTTATCCATTTGCTGATTCCACGCTCCCACAGATGGGCAATGGGACCTCGGCAGGACACGCTGGGGCCAGCAGGCTGATGTGGAATAGAAACGTGCAGACCTGCAAAGGAACACCTGTGGAGCTGGGTGCAGAGCTGATGCCCTGTGCACCTCTGCCTGTGAGCGGATGGAAACATCGTGATGGCAGAGCTGGAGCTTGGGTCAGTCCAGCAGAGCTGAAGATTGAACAAATCCACTCTGCCTAGCAGCAGGACACAGAGTTAACTGCAGGAGAATGGAAGTCTCCTTGGGAAGGAGCACCTGGCTGTGCCATAAGCCCACTCTCCAGCAGATTTGCTGTGTACAGTGGTTGTTCATTTAAGATGTGTTCTGAGTGCTCCCCCCACAAAGTGATACAGCCCACCCGAGCAAGCACTCCACCTGGAACAGCGAGCTCAGCTCACCGTGCTTCTGACCCTGCGCGCGCACACACACACACACACACACACACACACACACGTGTGCGGGGCATTGTATCCATTAAATTCAGCTGCATTCCTCAGCCTACAAAGACAATGAAAAGTATAAAGAAAGGAACCTCTTTGTTCAGCCACTTCTCTGCTGCGATGTGTGAATAAAACCATCTCAGACAAGTGCACAGCAGAAGAATTAAACCTGAAAGGAGGAAAAACATTTCCCATGAGCTCTCCATCTCCCATTTTTGCACCTTGAAATACGCTGCGTAACACCAGTACTGAACCCTAGCATCCCTGCTGCTCTGAGGCATTCTGTGCTGTGAAGATGCCATGCACACTTGCGTGCCCCCAGGTCCCTGCAGTACTGCTGTCCCCAAGGTGTTGTGAGCTGCCTGGGCTCACTGTGCCTGCGGGGCTGCAGAGTTGCTGCACTGGGCAATTAGATGAGGTGGGCATGTGACACAAATCTGCCCCTGTCTCATCAGGTTAAAAGAAAAGTTTCAGCCCCACCGGCAGGGCTTTGGCCTTTGAACCAAAGAGCATCGCCCGGAGCCCCCACTGCAGGAGCAACACAGTGGAGCTGGAGCTGCCCCTGCGTTCCCATGGGCTGTCCCTGCTGTCTCACTGCTCCCATTGCTTGGGGCAGGACCTGGCTGGTTGGGGCAGCTGCTGCTGTCTGGCTGTTATGGGGTGCACGGAGGCGTTCGGCCACCTCAGCCTTCACCTGGAGGCTGCCACCTCTGCTCCTTGTCACCAGCAGCGGGACAGCAGTAGGACAACACCAGGGATAAGGAGAAGGTGGCTCTGGCACCTGGCAAAGTACTCCTGCCCCTCCTGGCTGTGCCAGTCTCCCCCAAAAGCAGCAACCAGGAATCGCAGCAGCAGGACTTGAGCCAAACATCACGGACATGGTATATGCTGTTCTTTATGGTAATGGTGCAGCAAATCCCCGCAGAATGCAGGAAAGATATGAGCTTTCCCTACTGGACTTTAAAATAAACAACTGCGCCGAGCCAGGGCCAGGAGCAGGAACGAAAGTAAAGGGAAGTTGGAATGAAATCCTCCTCTTCTCTCCATTCTCCTCTGCTTTTTTTCACTGATGACATTTACTCTGCTTAATAAAAAGAAAATTTATGTTTGACTCCCATAATGGTGCCTTTTAATCTCCGAGACCTCAATCCTTCAGGACTGTGTGCGTGTGCACAAAAAACAAGTTTCAGCCCCAGAGGAGAGCAGGAGGGGACAAGGGGAATTATGCTGGGAAATGGGGTATTGTCAGCAGCTGTATGCACTGCAGCTCATCCCCTGCAGCCACGGGCCTGGCCCTGACCCTGGCCCTAATTGCTAATTGCAAAGGGCTGAGAGGGTTCAGTGCCTCTCTGGATCAGTGTCTGAACGGACAGCTTTAAGGAGCTGCTGCGTGGAGTGCTGGTTGGGTCTCTGTAGCTTTGGAGTGTTCTTGCATGGTGGTTATCACTTCTGGAGGAAAGAGGTGACAGAAGCCCCTTTAAATGAAATATCAGGATTCTCATTAGTGGCATCTCTAGGTTAGTCAGTGCTGAGGGGCCCCAGATGGGATGTCAGGCACAAACCGTTGCCTTGTGCTGCAAGGAGGGTGAGAGGCTGAGGGGGAGGCATGTTAAGAGCAGCCCTGGGGCATGCAGAGAATCTGGGCTGTGTTGGCAGGTGGAGGGGTGCTGCAGGGGGCGGCGGTGGCACAATGGAATGGGGGCATGGGGTACACTGAGGTGGTGCAGGATGGGGTTATCTGCCCATGGACACACAGCGAGGTAGGGGAGGCTGAGTGCATGGCCAGCCAGCAGCAGGGTATGGTGGGTCATGAGCTGCACACCAGTGCTGGCAGCAGGCAGTCTCATAGCTTTGGGGCACCAGGATGTGTTTTGAGGGTAGAGGGGCACCACACTGCCCCGGGGCTCCCTTCTCCCCTGATTAATGGCTGTTACATGGAGCCCAAGTTCCCTGTGGAAACAAGAGTTTCCGTTTACCCAATTAGCGCAAAAAATGTTATCTCATTTGTTCTGGAGGCGGTAACATGCAATAATTAATTTTTCAGGGTATTTCCTAGGCCATTTCTCTCCCAGGACAGCGTTTGGAGCAGCCCCTGTCAGACAGGACGTATGGTCTCCAACACACAGTGCTCTTAAGGCCAGAGAAAGCAGGTCTGGTATTTCTTGTCGGGTCCCATGCACAATGTTTTCTTTGGCTCTGCCGTTCGTCCTTCTGAAGTGGATCACGGCTGAAGAATGACAGAGGTCCAGTGACAAACTTTCAACATTATTTAAAAATGGGGGCAGAAAGCAGAGAGGTCAAACCCTAACGCGGGTGATGAGGGAAGAGGCGAATGGGGACTGCGTGTGTTTTTTCTCACATGTGCTCAGGGGCTGAAAACCAGGAAGAAAAATCGCACCCAAGTTCCTTAGCTCCCTCAGGAGCGTCTAATGGGGAAAATTAATGAGCTGGAACGTCACGCCGGAGACGGGCGAGGGGGACCTGACAGCCCTGGCGGCTGCAGGATGATGGGTTGTGGTCACCTTCAAGGGAGGGGTGGGCATCAGGGGGTGTGCGTGTACCATCTGTGCTCCCACTCACAACTGTGCTCACTGCCAGGGGGATTTCTGCCTGAGCTGCTCTGGCTGTGATGAGCAGGAAGGGGCGGCTGCCGAAGGCACATAACAAACCTGCTGCCGCGTGGGAAACAGGCTGGAGCGCACGGTCTGGGCATGCAAGGAATGGCTTGGCCAGGCTCAGCAGCCTTCATGAGTTGCGATTCCACTGCTTTTCCCAGAGCCTGCCCAGGGCTCTGGGGTTTGTCACGATGTCCCCTTGCTGGCAGCAGCCTCGTGTCCTGGCTGCAGGGCTCTCGCTGCCCCCAGCCCTGTGATCCTCAGCACCGCTGCGTGCTTGAGACAACGCTGTGGCAAAAGCCCGGTGAGAGGCAGAGTGCTTTGTGCACATTGCTTTTGCGTGGGATTCAAGTATTTGGTTGCTTTCTGCGTTGTGCCAGAAGAAGCAGTGGAGCTGGGCAAATCCACGCTGTCAAGTCCAGCCCTGCTGCTTCCACTCCGTTTCCCTCTGTGAAGTGCTCCAGTGCAGACTTCACATCCTTGGGGGCTGGATATGATTCTCTCACCCAAGATTAAAGCAGTAATGGTTTGATGGAAGCACAGCCAGGAAAGTGAATTACCAGCACTGGGCTGTCCCTCCAATGCTGGCAAGTAGGGGTTAAAAATATTTTCCCAGTGCTTTCTCTGATTACTTTTATTCAGAACTCAAAGATAAAGCATGTCCGAGGGGCTGGGAGGAGGCCTCTGAGGATCCCTGAGCTGAGATTTGCACCCTCTCCCCCTCCTGACGGAAGGATGGAAGCAATAATACGGAGGCAGTGTGCTTCAGTTGCCCCTGAACAGGACGCAGTTGGCACAGCTCAGCTTTCTCCATCACCTTTCTTCTGGCAAAGTCAGAGCCCTGCTCCTGCCAGTCTGCAATCCCTGCCTGCCCTGCAGGGAGGAGGGGGTCACAAAGCCCCCAGGGGCACCCACTCATGCTGTGCTTCTGGGTGTGAGCATCGTCTCTGGGCAGCTCCAGTACCGAGCTCCCATCACAGCCGCGATGGCACGGACACGAGTGAGGAAACCAACCTAAGAGGCACCGGAGCGTGGCTGCACGCACAAATGCTTCCACAGACACATTTCTAGGTAATAATCCCCCCTCCTGCTGCTTTCTTGCCTTGATCAAAGCCCAGACATGAGGGAAGTCCATCTGTGAAAGATTGAGCCGTGCGTTTTTTTGCGAAGGTATATGGGCTGGCAGCGAAATTTCTCTGACAAGTCCAACAGGGAAAAATGGAGAAATGAAAGCCTTTAAGATGTGTGCATTTCCCAGATGACTGGTGATGTGTGTGGGTAACATATGGGCAGTCCGTGCCCGCTGTCCCACGAAACATGCTGATTTCACACTCGGATTTCTCAGATTCCCTGACAGCTCTACAGACCGCCCCCGGCAGCGGGTTCTGCATGGCTGTGTGTGCCCGGCGCAGGGAGCAGGGGCTGCAGCCCCCTTGGTGCATGGTGCAGCGGGATGTGGGGCTCCACAACAAGCATCGGATGGAAACAGCTTACGGGAATGGGAGTCTTACATTTTGCTGTCAAGTATTTCTATTTTTTGTGATTTTTATTTTCCTCACAGCTCTTGCTAAGACTGAAATAGCATGAGAGCTGCTGCTTCCTCTCCATCTGCCAGCATGGCTCAGCGGCTGCCTGTCAGCTTTGGGATGGGGGTGTCCCTGTGCCCCTCACTGGGCTGCTCCCCTCCCCCAGGCACTTTCCTCTTGGTGCTGGGAAGGATGAAGACACATGGCAATGGGCCTCTCCTTGCTGCCAGCTGTGTGGCTCAGTGTGCCACAGGAGCACCTCCATATGTTGTGCCTTGCTTTTTCTTATTCCAGGATGACAGGATCAGGAAAATGATGTTGGCATGATTCTGAGACAACATATACAGGAAATAACGTAGAACCAGATCAGCTTTTCTCTTTCTACCTTCTGATTTAGGAATTTAAAACATATGGATTTACCAAGCAGTGAGAGCATTGAGGTTGCTGGGTTGCTTTGCTCTTCTATCAGTTTGCCTAGCACCTGAGCCCATCTGTAGCCCTGCAAAATCCTGTGGTGGAAAAGACCAAGGGATAATCTTGCCCTTGTGTGAAAAGCCAATTTATTAACCTTAACGAACCTGGGAGGAGCCTGGTGTTCAGACTCAGTGCTGGCATGTGGAGAGCTGAGCGTTGTGCTGCTCCCTTGCTGCCCTTGTACCGCAGTCCCTTTCTATACAAAATGAATTTGCTTTTAGCCTAAGAAAGGCAAAACCAGAGCAATAGGGCAGGCAGCATCTGAAGGGACTCCAGCAGCAGATCAGTGTCCCTCTGTTTAGCAGCGCTCCACGGCTGCTGGGGTCTGTGATCATCACCTCTGTGACAGCAAAGCATGCAGGTGTTGGAGGCATGAAGCAGGTCTGCCTGGTGATATCAAAGTTCTGCATGATCAAAGGAAGTGCTGATTCCCCTCCAATTGCTTGGGAGCACAGAAGCAAAACCCTTGTAGTCAAATTACTGAGAAAGTGTCTCATGAAGATGCTCTCAAACTGTTCCTTTGAGTGCATCCATTGGGAGATGAAAATTTGGAGAATGGGGAAATAATGGTTGCATGCTCTATTCTTACACCGACTCGCTAATTCTGGGTATTTGCAGGGCTGCGGGTGGAACTAATGCATGTTCTCTCTTTATTTATTATTATCTGCATTGTTAGAATATATACACTAATCCTGTGAGTAAGCTTAATTGGAGCTGGCTTTGAAAAGGTCCTGCTCAGCTGCAAGTCTCATTTGCTTGTGCAGGCACCGTGTTGGAGTGAGCAAACCAGGTAAAACAGAGCGTGAATGCAGCTAAGTGGCCCCTTAGGAGCACATTTCTCCATTCATGCACCCAAGTGCCACTGCTGGGTTTGATATTTTAACTTGTGGCTACCCATGCAGAGATCTCAAGCATCAGAACTGCTGTGGTTCAGGCCTTGAGGACCACCACGGTGGTCCTGGTGCCCCTTGGGTGCTGAGCTGCCCCCAGGGCTCAGGGAGGGGCAGTGCATTGCATGCTGCTCCTGCTTGCTCTGGGATCCTTCTGACGGGAAATGCAATGGAAACGTGGGTTGTTTTCGTGCTGTAATAGAGAGCTGGTCGTTCTGTCGGTGCATGGCACACAATCTGTGTGGTGTGGTTTCATACTGTGCATGCAGACTTTATTTCTATACAGAAATATGTTTTTAATACTCCAGTGATAGTATCTAATATTCAATAATGATTGTGGTTCCGTTTTTGAGATGCACTTTAGATTTCCCAGAGCAGTTATTGAATGTGAGTGAAATGCAAATTAAACATTAAAAACATATTTATGGTGGGGTTAGCAGCAGCTCCATGATGCTGCATCCAGAGCAGGCCACAAGCACCAAGTAGCCATCTGGGAGAGCTCCGAGAGGATTTGTTGTAAAAGCAATTGGTGCATCGTTAGCCTGGAATACAAACCTGTTGGATGGGAGGAGGGTGCAGGATGAGACTGACCTGTGCTGTATTGGATAAGAGGACAGGACCCACCTATGAGCCCAGAACCCACCCACCATTGCTGAGCCCACGTGGTGCTGCTGGGTGCACAGCCTGGCACGCTCAGTATGGCCACTGCATCCCAAAGGGTCACCCCACTGATTCAGGTGCCTGGCTGTCCTCTGGAAGCATTGCAGTGTGATGTGACAGAGCTTTCCTCTTTCTGCACCCTGCAGTGCTGCTCAGCTTTCCCCAGGTGTGAACCAGTACCCTATCGATTTCCAGCCAGATCCCCATGACTGCGGTGAGTGAGATTTGTGGGGAGATGAGGATGGGGAGAGCACAGAGTGGGGGTGGTCCTGGTGTGGGGCTCCTGGAGCTGCCGACAGAGCTGAATTATGGCCTCACTTGGGCCAGGGCTGCTCACGGGGCTGCCTTGTTTTCTGGAGGAGCCCCATCCTGGGGAGACACTGAGAAAACCAGGCATGAGCCATAATGCACACTACTGTCTTTTAGCGCAGGAGACACGCAAAGACTATTTTTTACTCTGTTGTTATTCTTTCCTGAGCTAGGAAAAAGTTACAGAGCATTTTGTCCGCCAAGTGCAGTGCTGCAGCAGCCCTGGCCCATCCTTCCCAGCCCTCAGCACGGGGCCCCAGCCCTGCCCAATCCACCAACAGGGCACGGGCAGCAGCAGGAGCACCACCAGGGCTCTGATGTGCAGGAGATGCTCTCAGGAGAACTGGGCTGGAATGTGCCCTGGCACCACGAGGATCCCTGTTAGTGGTACCACTGGAAGAAGAGCAGTAATTATTCCTAAAATCCAGGCTGTGGAGTGTTTTGGAAGAGAAGAGAGTATACACTTGCTCTCCTGAGTACGAGAAAATTGAATTGCTTGGAAAGCGCTGGGATGTCATTGTTTTCTGCCTCATGTAAAGCTGATCTGCAAGGCCTCTCTGGAGGGCCTGCATGGAGGATAATTGCCTCGCTAATGAACGTGGGACTCCAGCACAGAACCTTTCTGTGGGACCCGAGAAACTCATACATCCCTCCGCATAGTGACAGGGGATAACCCTGGAGCTGCTCCTGTGCAGTGCTCTGAACTCTCCTTGTTTTTCTCTCCAGAAAGGAGGCAAATGACCTCAGAAATAGAGGAACTTCAAAAAGATGAATGTTGGGATTTGCCAGTTTGTGCTGCTGGGGACTCATGATGGGGCAGAGGAGATGTACCTCCGCTGCCCTGCTCTCTTCCTGTCTCCTGAGGACCTGTAGGTTCCAGCTTGTCCTTTCTGTGTTGGTCTGGAATGATGCTGGGATGCCCAGCTGGTGTCATCGGATGTGCAGTGCTCTTTGGGGACTTAAATCGCAGCTCTGTCCTCTGCGTGGAGACAAATGACATCCTGCAGCGCAGGTGCTTGACAAAGAACAATAAATGGAAAGCTTTTGGCTGGGCTCAGCGATAGGGCTAGGATCCTCTTTCACAGAGTATTTTAGGGCTCAAGGCACCACAGCTGTTTGTGGGATAATCCTTCTGCCCTCCTCCTCAACCTTGAAAAAGGACTTCACAGTCCCACTCAAACTGGAAATAAATCAGGAAATGGCACTTTGTTCTTTCCAGAAATAGGCTGGCTTTCCAAACCCTTTGAAACAGGCACCCGAGACAAGAGTCTGCTTGGGAACAAACTTCATTCAGCCAGTTTGCAATTTGTTGGTCTTTGGTCTGTTCTTAAGCAAATGCAGGACTCAGAAGCTGGTTTCAGGGCTTGCGCTTTCAGGACTCTCTTTGTGGGGAACTGTTCTGGGGCACCAGCAGCAGGTCTTCTCTATGCTGACTTCTCTATCACAACTGCCTATGGCTTCCCCAGTTGGTCTCCACGGGACGGAGCTCCATCCCCTCGCTGCAAGCAGGAGATGTGAACACAAAAGCAGGCTATGGAGGCGGCAGTGCTCCCTGCCAGGGGCTGGATGAGGATTTACACTTCCCCTCTGGGTGAACCAGACCAGCTCTTTCCAAGGCTCATAGCCCCAGAATGGGCTGCAGTGCCGGAATTAAGTGGGAGCGCGAGTCTCAGCGCTTTGTAGCTGGTGAAATGTAGGCTCTGTAAAGCTGTCAGGAGGGAGTGGAGGTCCCTTTGGTGCCCTGCCTCAGCATTGCCAGGTCACTGAGCACAGCACCCGCTACCTGCCCCCAGCCAGAGCTCCAGAGGGATGGGTGGGAGCTCCTGGGCTTTCATTTGGGGCTTTGTGGGTACGATGTGGTCTCAGGAAAAGTCCCTGGTGCTCCTATGGTACCGACTGCCTGCTAGCTCAGAGGGGGTCTGGTCCATAGTACAGAGCATCCCTTGGAAGTCTCCATCTAATTGTCCCCGTGGTTCAGCTGCCAGGCAGTGCACAAAACCTGGATCCCCCAGGCCTCACTGCTGGGACCTGTCGGCTGCTGGCATTTTTTCTGCCCCTCTTTACTGGCCTCTTTCAGCAGTTCAGGATCAGAAGGCAGTCGGGTGTGAATGGGAACAAAATGAGAACCTCAGCTCTGTGACTGACACAAAACCATCTGTGGTAATGAACAGCTCTGAGAGCAGAGGAGGTTGTGCACTTTTCTCCTCTTCAGAATAATATTTCCGACATGCTTTAAGCATCATTAAACAGATAATTAAACATTCCCTCACAGTTTAATAGATCTCAAATACATGACTCAGCATTACTGATGTGAGGGGCTCGGGGTGTTGGAGATGAAGCACTCCCTGGCCCAATCTGTGCAGGTGAGGCCAATCCTGCTCCATCCTCTTGGCAAAGCTCTGCGATTGCTGCCCCTACTCCAAACACAGCCAATAGGCTGAGCTGTTGAATGCTTTTATTTCTTTTAATTCTTGTGGGCATGCCATGCACTGCCCATAGGCAGAATGCACGCACTGCATCACAGCCAGCACAGAGACCAGAGGGGACATCCGAACAGCCGGAGGGGCTTTGGCAGAGTTTGACACAGCTCTGCAAGTCCCCGAGCTAATTGAATCCAAGTGTGGGAGCAGGGCTCTGCTCTCGTGGGTATGGCGGATAGGGGAGAGCTTTTTATTTCTCTTCTGTTCCCTGCTTGCTTTGAGTTTTCTCGCTTTGAAAAGGGAGGCCTCTGGTTTCTATTCACATAAAATGTGGCTTTTCTAAGTTTAAAAGCCTTTTGGTCTCGTCAGGGAGCGCTCGGCAGGCAGATGGGCACAGCACCCCTGGCTTGGTCTGGCCCCAGGGACAGGGATGTGCCCACCTGGAGCTGCTGGAGGTCCCTGCACATCCCTTGGTGCATTCCCTCCCTGCCCACCCGGCCACTCTGTCCCCAGCTCACTCTGGGTGAAGGTTTGGAGCAGGGAGGCTCTGAGAGGGCTCTGCCGTAAGCCTGAAGCCCCCAGCCTGGTTTGTGGCACTTCTGCTTTTCCTTCAAACTTCAGTACCTTTGCAAAGTACCTGGCTGGGGCTGTGCTGCTAAAAGGCAACGAGTGATCATTATTTTGATTCATTTTCCCAACAACACAGTCATGAATAAGAATATATAGCCAGGTATTGGCAGGATGGATGGGCTCTCTCCCAGATCCAAGTTAGCTCGTTAACCCCAGCCACAGTAATTAAGGGGCAATTGCAGGGAGCAAGTACAAAAAGGCAATGAGCCTCAGGGGGAGCCAGGGGTAGAGGGTTCCTGCACATCTCAGGAGTCCTGTGCCTGCCCCAGCTCTCTAAGTGCATCCCTGCTCCTACAGAATGACTTGCAGCCACAGGCTGGTGAGGCTGCAGTTCTGCATCCTGGTTGCAGCTGCTGCAGAGCCCAGTTTTCCCCTTGCTGAGAGCATCACAGGGAAGTGGGGGGCAGGGAGTAAGGCTGTGCTCCTCAGGAGGACTTGAGGAGCCAACAGTGAAATTGGAGCCCCAATCCATCAGAACATCTCTTCATTTTGCTAGTGTTCCAATGGAAACTTCTAACCAGGAGAAGGCCTATCTCGGTCCTGCCTTCCCAGCTTCATGCTCTCTGACTTTATTTATTAAGCTGCTATACAAGCTATAAAAAGATTTTTTCTCCTCCTTTCTTTTCTCTTCCCTTTTTTCCCCTGCTTTTGCAAATTGAATTATTCAAATGCATTGTTTGGCAGCTTTAAATCTGGGTGCTTCACTCTCTTTCCTCCTCTGCTGCCATTTCTTTCTTTCCTTTTTGGTCTTGTATTTTCAGGATCATTTACCGTGTTGTTCCAGTGGCATTTATTGAAATTTGCACAAAAAAAGGATCTTTCTTCAATGGCACTACTTTAACCCATGCAAAAGATTTATGGGTACAGGAAGACATCCAGGGATTCACTGGCAGAAAGGAAGGAGAGAAAGAAGAGGAAACATGCTGGAAAAGTAGAGGACATCTTGAGAGACGAATGGAGAGAAGCTAGGCACCACTGGGGCAAAAAGCTGAGCATGAGATTTGGCTGGCAGAAGAAATGTGCTCTTCTACATGGTGACACACTCAGTCATGCATTGGGCATGGGCAAGGTCATGGTCATGGGTATGGACATGAGTATGGGTATGGACATGGGTATGGTCACGGTCACGGTCATGGCTATTGACACGGGCATGGAAAGTCACTGACACGTTGGCAGGAGCAGAGCAGAGAGCACAGACACGCTTGTGTGCCTTCCAACAAACATGGATTCATGGAGGTCTTGTTGGGGATGGAGCTGCTGGAGTGTCCCTGTGTGTGTGACACTCACATGGAGCCGTCCCCATCCCAGCTGCAGGGGTTGGCCTTGAGAAGTTGCTCTTGGAGGGCGTTTGAACACACTCTGCAAGGAGCAGCACTCTTGATTGTCACTCCTATCTCTAATCCTGCTTCAAAGCCAGCTCCTTTTATTTACATATTGACGTATGATTCATTTAATTGACTTTCTTGCCTCGGAATTGTACTTACTTAATTAATCTGATTACATTTCTGTTTCTAGTTAAAGAGTTTCTGTGTTCCAGCCCAGCAGTGGCTGTGTTTCTATGAAGTGCTGCAATTCTGGTCGATCTCCCCAGTAGATAGAGCGTGCAAAGCATTTTGGGATCCTTTGGTAGGCAGGCAAAAGACATGGAAAGTGCCGCAGCAATTTCCATTTTCACACACGCAGCAGCTTTACTTGTGGCAGAAGTAAGACACACTCCTAGTCAGTGGGATTGAATTATCTCCATAAATTCATTACATTTTAAAAAATATGATAATCAGCACGAAATGAACATCCCGAGGGAGACAGAACATGTACATCTCAAGTACTGCTAATAATAAGCCTTTAATTTACAAACGCCCAAGGCTGGCTCAAAGCCTGCGCATCCCATGGCAGAGGAACGGGCGCTGTGCCCGGCCCTGGTCCCGCTGCCACCACCCATCCCATGTGGCACTGAGTGCTGCCCATGGGTGCTGGGGACCGGCGGTGCTGGTGGCCATTGGTAGCCCCTACACGGTGACATTCTGCTTTTGGCCAAGGGCTGCCCATCCCAGCCGCTGCCACCCAGCAAATATCAATATTTATGAAATGATTAGAGCCTGTTTAATACACAGTTGCAGCAATTAGGAAGCAGGCAACATGCATCGCTTTGTAGACATGCAATATTCATGGAGCTGGCAGTGGGATGAGGAGGCCTGGTGCCATCCCTCCCACTGCCCACCTCTCTGCTTCCAGCCCAGCAAAGCACCCAAAACTCACTCGGGTGCCACCACCATAAACTTTTCCTCTTTGTGATTTTGATGGCTGAAGGCTTCTCCTCTGCTCTTCGTTTGTTAAATACTGATTAATTATTAAATTAGCCATTAACTATTAATAGCCAGTTTCATGAGTGTTAACGGCAGCCATGTGCAAAGAGATCTGTGTCTATGGCAAACCTGCTGAACCTCAGGGAATAAATCCTTGATAATCAATATGGCATTCATTCCATTTGCAATTCTTGTCTCATTTGGTCCACATTTAGCATGCACTTAAGTGTATTTTATACAAATGTAAAAGCAAATTTTATTGCTGACAGAAATTATCATCTCGTAGCAATAACAGCAGCATCCTTTGCTTATTTCTGCAGCCTGAGGAGAGGATGCACCTGCAGAAGTTGCCCTGAGCTGCAAGCCTTCATTGCACCCCAAGGCTCCGTTGCACTTCGGGCAGCTCCTGCTCCACGGATGCTGTCTCAACAAAGAGATGGGTGTCCAAGAATGACAGCCTCCATACATCCCACAAACAAGAGAGCACCGTGGGTCCTCAGGCACCTCCACTCCTGCCCCCCACTACCACCTTCTCTGTCCATTGTCCCCTGTTTTATTCTCAGTGACTCCCAGAGTGGGATGACCCATGCAGGGTGGGCAGAGGTGACATCAAGCTGTCCCCAGGGTGGTGCTGGGCATCGGTGCAGTGCTGCATGGGAAGCAGCACAGAGCCCTGTGAAAAATCCCTGTGCCCTCCCTGGAGACACTGAGCCAGCAGAGGGGATGTGGAAGGGGAGCAGAAAGTGCCACAGTGCTGGAGCGAGGCCACAGGCAGCCCATAATGCAAGTGGCCGTGGACACCTCTGGAGCACGGCTGCTGAAGCCAACAGCCATGCCCCAGGAAAGAGTTTTTGGCCTGGGGAGTGTTATTTTGACTGGTGCATTTGCACAGTCCCAAAAAAGCCGCACGGCTTTTCAGGATGCCCCGTGAGGAGAACTATTGCTGCTTGAGAGAGAAAGGGCCTTGGATTATTTTCTCATGTCAATTAACGGCACTTTCCAAAGGAAACCCAGACTGCTCTGAATCCTGAGCATGGGAGCCCAGCCAGGCTGCCCCCAAAGAGCTGCAGTTGGAGGGGGAAATCAGGGCTCTTTGGCCACGAGCTCCTGGGCCAGTGCCAACAAATAAAATAGTCATAACGAGGCCTTCTGAGATCTGTTTGTAGGGTTGGCTTTCCTTTTTTTTTTGGCCTGTTGGAGAAGCCACTCAGCACAGCGGGAGCAGCAGCGGACTGCGAGCAGCATCACACTGCTGGGCTGCCCATAAAGTGCAGTGTGTGCCCCCAACCCACAGAGCTGCCTGTGTCACCACAGAGCTTTGTGCTGGGCTAGAGCTCTGCACAGGGCACAGATAGGGTTGGGCAGTCCCAGCAATGTACAAGGGGAGATGTGGAACCGGGAGGAGTAGCAAGAAGCATCAGTGCTATATCCCAGCAACCTGTGCTCCATTTGTGTATGGGAACTGGAGAGCAAGGCTGGACCAAGTCCTACTTTGGGGCATCAGTGCTACCTCAGGGCAGTGCTCCTGGATGATAACAGCAGAGTGAGAGCTCATGACAGCACTAGGCTTCCTGTAGCAAGGGAGCAGCAGCCTCCACTACATCCCCATAAAAAACACTCTTCACATTTCAAAGGCACCCACTGCTCTCTCTGGCTCCATAGGGTGTGCTGGGCTCATGCTGCTGTAGAGCAGCCAAGCAGCAGGAGTGGATGAGCCACACAGGAGTGTGATCCCCAGCCCCCACTGCCCAGGAGGAAGAAGAGGTGCTGCAGAGCCCTCAGATCAGAGGGGCTATGGGCAGGGCCTGTGTCGGAATTGCTAAGTCAGGGCTTGTAAAAGTGATGGAGCAGCTGGGGGGAAGGCGGGCCAGCCCAGGGGAGCTCAGGTGCATGAAATGTACCTAAGTGATGGAAGGGATGGAGCCAGGATCCACCCCTGCCCAGCCCTCATTTAAGGGTTGGCAGTGGAGGTGAGGATATCTTGCTAGAGATCGCTGTTTATCTGTGGTCTTCCAAAGGTATGTAGCTTTTTTTCTTTTGTTTCTGTGTTCATGGCTGCTGCATTTGGTTTTATTCTCGCTTGCTGCAGCCTAGGACTTTGCTATCCTGCTATTATTGCTGTACTTTCTATGACATTATAACATTACAACTGTAAACCCACCCACGGTGCTGGGGACGTCCTATCTGATGCCATCTGCTGGGGGAGCCTGGGTTAGGGCAGCCCCCACAGCAGGTGGAGCCCCTAGGGAGAAGGGTGAATCCCCCTCCCACCTGTTGTGCTCCCAGTTCCAGGGGGCTGTGGGCATGGGCAGTGCAGGATCCTCCGTAGGCAGGGGTGTGCCGGTGGCCCCCAGCCCAGTGCTGCAGGGCAGCAGAGGGCTCCAGTGGCTGCCTGCTGCTCCTCACAGTGTGAAATACAGCACTGGAGTGGGAAGAAAGGCATTCTGGCTGGCAGCAGAAAGCCGTCTGGGAGAGATGACCTGGTTTAAGGTTTCAGAACAAATGCAGTGACAGTCTCAAATCAGGCCTGAAAATTCTCTTCCTGCCCCTGCCCTCCCATCTCAGTGAAACCTCTGATCTCCTTCCAACTTCCAGCATAGCTTGGGGGGCCTTCATGAGTCTGAGCCTGTGGTGGGGGCACAGAGGTTTGTAGCCGCCTGCTTGAAGCTCAGCGGGGCAATGGCCAGGCTACTGCAGCTCCTGGAACACGGGAAGGGAGGAAATCCACAGTCAGTGGGAAAGAGGTGGCTTGGTGCTGTGCACCCATGTCTTTTTGGATGAGGACGCATGCACCATGGCTGTGCAGAGGCAACGGCAGGCTAGGTTCCTCCTCCCACCCGCAGGCAGCAGGACCTCAGGGCTGGCTATTGGAAGCAGGTGTGCTGCCCTGCCAGCGATGGGAGCAATTATAGAGAAAGCCTCTGTGGAAAATTTATGTTCATCTCTCCTCACCCCTCTCTCCTGAAACAAATTACGCCACAGTGCTGCCCCATTTGAGGGGAACCCATGCAGTTTTCCCCAGCCCCCCAGCGGTGGGATGCAGCGGTCCCAGCAGCCCTGCAATTCATCTCTCTGGGAGTGCATCGGGGGATCCCGGCACACCTGGGCTGTGCAGCCCGGGCCATTGCCTAGCAGCATCTCCCGGCCCAGTGTGGGGAGTGGGGGGGGGGGGGGGCACGGCTCCCCCCATCACCAGCGCTTACCCTGAGGTTTATTATTACACAAATGTGAATTCCAGATCCCGCATCTGGGGAGCAGCTGCTGGGAGTTAACCCCTTCTTGTGCTGCAGAGTGGGAGGAGCAGGTTTGGGGCTGAGAGTGGCCATGGGGAGCTCTGGGGGTGCATAATGAGGCACCTCCTGTGTTGCAGTGCAGATTGGGAGCAAGTGCAAAGGGCATTTGGTCTGTGGGGCTGTGCTGTGTGCATGGATGGCGAGGTGAGTTTCTCTCTCTCTCTCACTTTTTTTTTTTTAATAGCATACATTTCTGTTTCCATTCAGAGGTTTTATGGGGATTTGCTCTGCCTCCTAGGCAAAGCCTGAATGTGCAGTTTGCTTTGGGATGCAGCTCCAGGGGATGCTGCACTTGGCTTCTGATGAGCAGCCTGGAGATAAGGGTGAGAAGGTGCTTCTGAGCAGAACTCAGCTACATGTAGGGATCTGGCTGGCATGTTTTGTTTGAAGGCAGATGTTTGGGTAACGACCTTACAAAGAAGGCAGCTCCTGATAAATCCTACTGTCCTGACAGTTTTCACAGCACCTTTGCAAGGCTACAGGGGTTGGTCACTGGCTTTTTGGTCCCTGAAATTCCCCTGACTCTCTAAGCTCTTTCCACTGCTGTGGCCCCAACATGCCAACATACAGCCAGAGGATACCCCTTGACCTCTGCTTTGACAGAAAGGAGAAGGAGCAGTCCCTCCCTGAGACACTGTATCCCTGGGCCATTGCCATCCCCATTGCCAACCCTCCCCCATCCCACAGAGCTCCCTCGCCAGCAGCTTTCAGCAGCTCCTCCCCATCACCCTGTCCAGCCTCTCCCTCAGCCACTCCTCATCAGACTTGTGCTCCAGACCCTTCTCCAGCTTTGTTGCCCTTCTTTGGATGAAGGCCTGCCCTTAATTGCAGCCTCCTGCTCCCTGCTGTGGCGTTATCCACAGACTCCCTTCAAGCCTGTACTGCATTGCTCCTGATACCAAAGTGGAGCTGACAGGGAGACCTGACATACAAAATAACAGCAGCCAGAGCAATCACTGTCTCCTGAGGAGGTGTTTATAATGCGAGGAACCCCTGGAGGGATCTGAGCAGGAGTGGAAACAGCAGCCTGGGCTGCAGCTCCCAGAGAGCCCAACACAGTTATCCTGCACCCCAAGCAGAGCAGGGCTGACATCTCCTGGGGCAACGGTGGCTTCCAGCCTGTGGGATCTTTGGGACAGGGGCTGAGCCCCTCTCTCAGCCCTGTGTAACTACCCCATGGCACAGGGGTTCAGCTCAATGAACTGAACACCAGGGCTCTGTGTCACCATTGCCTGCTCTGGGCTGGTTTTCCCCTGAAACGTGCTGAATCCTGCTCGGCAGCAGGGCAGGATGACAAATAGTTCTGATGAATAGTCTAAACAATGGGAAACAATGGAAGTCAGGGAGCAGTGTAGAAAATATGCAGCATGCAGGGGGGCTGGGCTGTTTTATTTGATTATCAGATGGATATTCCAGTGGCCAGGATCCATCCAGGAGCAGAACAACACATGTCCAACTCAATAATGTTTTGGGGGGCTGGAGAAACTCTTTCCCTGGGGAGCAGTTGGAAGCTTAACTTGGAGTCAATGCCAAGCAGCAGTGGGACAGCACTCCCTGAGACACAGGAGCTTCTGTGGCAGAAGGAGAAGGGAGCAAGGGTAGCCCTGACCCAAGGGTACTCAAAGGGCTGGCAGATGGGGCCCAGCAGAGGGTGTTTTGGAGCAGCCAGGGCACGCTTTGTGCCTTCTCTTAGAAATTCCTTTGCATTCGGAGTCATTCTGCAAGTCAAAAGCTGTTAGGATCCTCAGGACGCCCGGGGAGGAATATCGACAAGGTTTGCTCTGATGCTATTTCTCAGCACAGCTGTTTGTGCCATCAGCGGTGGGGTTTCTCTTTTAAAGGAAAGGAATTTCATCCATTAAAAAGAAATCCATAAATGACAAATATGCACTCAGCCTAAGAGTGAGTGATGAAATCCTCCCGCAGGCGCTCCGGCCCGGCTCTGTCTGTAGCACCCACCTGCAGCGCGTGGTCCCCGTGGGGCTCAGCCCTTGGGGTGCAGCACTGCATGGGCTCTGGCAGGAAGCTCTCTCTCCCGAAGCTTTCACTTCCCATGTCGGAGCGGGGCAGGAATGCTGTGAGAACAGCCGCTCAGGAGCTGTTCTGAGATGTGCGCTTCCAGCTGGAACAGAAACTGTGGGGTCAGCAGAAGGGAGGTGGGAGAGCTGCTGGTGGGGAGGAGTGATGCAGAGTTCTGCCCTCTGCAGGGGCCTCTCCTGCCTGCCCAAGCTGAGTGCTGTAGGGCTGTCTGAGGACGCTTCCCCACTAAAATGGTGCTCTTTCATCCTCATTGCCAGAGCTGGGATTCTAAGGGACTGCTGCTCCCTTCACCAGAGCAATGCAAATAATTCAAACCTTGCATACATGATTGGCACGCAGTACCTCCTGTTTCCTTTATACTCCTTTGGTTTTCATGTATTTCAGATTTACTCTATTGATTTGCATGGCAAAATGTGGCCAGGAGCTGGCAGAAGTGCCAGCTGTGTTCAACGTGTCTGCTTTAGCACCTGGGACAGAACTGATGGCAGCAGGGGCAACTGGAGTGCCTGGGTCTGCTTAACGTCCCCTCCAGCTCCTGAGAGATGAGAAGTGAGCTCTGCAGCTCCTAAGGCTCCTCCTGCCTTGGCCTGATGCCTCAGGTCAGTCAGGATGGGCAGGAACAGCACAGTGTGGAAGGCAAATGGCCATCACTCTTCCTCCTCTGGCTCACAGTCTCTCCTGTATAGAGCTCTGTGCCCTACCTTGCTTCTCTTCCTCCTAGGTGTCCCCATGGGTGAGGCAAGGAGGGGGAGGGATGAGGGGCACTGGAGAGAAGCAGGTGGAGAGCCCCACGGGGCAGGAAGGGAATGGTGGCTGCAAGTTGTCACTGTCTGCACCCGATGCAAATCTGCTCACTAGAGGGTGTTGGAAAAGCAGAGCTCTCCCCATCTCACAGGTCTGTGTCACAGCAGGAAGATCCCAGGTCCAAGGTGGGATGGGAGGAAAAGTAAATAGGAGAAAAACAAACAGACAAAAGGACCCAAACGTGGGCAATGTTGGAGGGGGATTGCTCCCTCAGAGGGCAGGAGGCAGGCAGCAGGGCCCAGCCAAAATGCTTTAAAAGCCTCACTTTTATATGGCCCCTGTTCTTCAAAGACATCAGGGCTTGTGAAGAAAAAAAAAAAAAGAAAAAAACTCTGCCATTTACCTTTGCCTCTGACATGTTAATGGTTGTGTTTTTGAATCATTAAATATTGAAGTGTGTAACACTTCCTGTGGCTGCCAAAGCACTCTGCAGCCCGGCTCCCCCCATCCACTCTCCTCCAACACCTCTGGTTTCTCCCTGGGCTCTCCTCTCTCCATCCACCTCTTCCTTCTGCCCCGCTCTGCAGGCTATCCCAGCCCCCTCCCCAGCATCCCTCTGCTGGACTTCCCATTCATGGGCTGCACTCTGTAATCAACTGCTTTAATATTCTCGCCTTGCCGTTCTTCAATTCAGCAGGACTCGGAGAATTAGAAAATGTATTTATGTAGGTACACTGGAGAGCAAGAGAAACAAAGAAACCAGCAGGGCTTTTCTAACAGGGAATGACTAATGTGGCCCGGGAGAGTCTGTCCTCTTCCAAGCACTCCATTTTCCCTGGGCTTTGCATCCAAAGATAATATTGGCAGTGCCAGTGATGGGGCACTTACCAGCTCATAGCTACCGTGGGCACGGTGCTGCTGCAGGAGACGCTGCAGTTTGTTTTACCTGCTCTTAGTGTGACCCTGCAGCAGTCGGTGTGCAGCCAGCAGACACCAGGACTCGGAGAAGCTATTGCTTTGCTCATCTGCTGGCAGCTCTGGCATTGCTCAGAATTCAGGTTACAGAGTGCATCCTTCCCAAGGCTGGGCTGCAGCTGTGGAGCTGCTTCGGACAACCTGAGGAGCACAAAGGAACACCTCTCTGTTTTCTTAGGGTTGCCTATGACAAACAGTTTTGTGGTCCTCAGCATGGTCTCCTCAAGTGGTCTGAGTGACCATGATGCCATATCCAGGTTGGAAGCGTCTGGGCTGCATCTCAGCCCTGACCTCAGCAGAACTCTGCACCGGGGAAGGTCCCTGTCATACCACGTGGCCCCCAGTGCTGGCAGCACTGCCCTAAGGAGGATGTGGGGTCACCTTCAGGTTCTCAGGAAGGGGTGCCAGGGTTCTGGTGGCACTGTGGGGAGGAGCAGCGGTGCCATCACCCTCCTGTCCTAACGGGGGCACGGGGAACGTGGGCAGGGAGCACCTGGAGGATGGGGGGCAGTTGGGATTTGGGATTTTTACGGAGAATGAGAAGGAGGGAGATTTGCTGATCTGAGATTAACATAAGGCATCTGTGGATTCTTTTTTAAATAGAGCAGCCAGTGTGGCTCAATGGACACAGGAGAGCAGGTTGTAAGCATTTGCTTGTGTAGTCTGGAAAAATTGGGGGCTGGGGGATTTGTGATCAATACATGGAGTAGGAAACTCCCGACAGTGCCAAGAACTCTCAGTGAGAGGACACTGTCAGCATAAAGCTAAACTGGTGGAAAACTGTCACCAATAAATGTCAGCTAAAAATTAAAGGTTTCTCCTAATCAGCAGATGAGGGAGTTTATTAAATAGCTTTCCAAAGGGATAATTGAGGGAAGAAACGTAACGAGTTCAAGATGGGAGTCTGACACATGTCTGAATTTCACTTTAGGAGGGAGCTGAATATGACAGCCCAGGTCCCTGCATGAGTCCCTTCAGCGTGCAGCTGGCTGGGCCAGAGCTCTGCTCCTACAGCCTGCCTGCAGCCCCAGCACACACCTGGCAAGCACTGTGTGTGTGGGTGCTTGCACACGTGGATGCCAGCACCCGTGGACCTTGCACATGCAGACGTTGCACACGAGGGCACTCACACTCATGGGTAATTGCACACACGGACACTTTGCACAATGCCCTGCTGCCTCACTTCTTTCTCCCTGTGCAGAGGCATGCTGGCCATGTGCAGCCCTGCACACGCACACCCTGACTCACCTGTCCAACACAGCAGCTTCTCTCCTGGTTAATAAGCTGTGGCATGCCAGACATTGAAAGTATGAAAATTGGCCAATTTTTGTAATATTTTAAACCCCATCACATGTACTTTGCTGGTCTGAGCAAAGCGCTTTACGATGCCTTAGCAAGGAAATGGGAACTATCATCCCACATAATCTACCTGAGCTGGATTGACCCCTGATCCCCAACAGCCACAGTTGTGACACTGTGATGCCATCACTATGTTCTCTCTGGGGGGCTCTTTCCCTTTTCTGTTCGGGGATTTGCCTTTAGCCCTGTACGAGTGGTGTAGCTGGAGCTGCTGGGGACGAGGTGGCTGATTTGCAGCCTGTGAGTGCAGCCTGCTTGTGTTTCTCTGTAATGAGAGAAAGCGATTCCTTCCTGGGAGGACTTCTCTAATGGGGTGTAAAGGACACTGGAGAGGGGTGTTTTCCTCTGACTCCTCCCAAAAACTGTGAGACACCCGCGTGCTCCTCAGGGGTGGTCTTGGTAATGAGTTCATTTCGTCTTTCCCACCGACCTGGGGAAAAGGGGAACAGGCAGAGACACTCCAGCTCTTAGTGCTGCGCTCGCTGTACCCTTCCTCCTCTTCTTCTCTGTTTACCCACAGTGTCTTCCCAAGAGAGCCCCTGGGAGGGGCTGGGACGCAGCAGGTGATGTGCAGGGGCAGGGTGGGCGGTGATGCTGACGCTGATGAGGGGAGTTGGGGCCCTGCTCCCTCCTCCTGCGGCTCCATCACACCAGCACACCGCTCCTGTCCCAGACAGCTCCAGAAAGGGCCGAGCCGGATGGGCTTCTGTACAGGCTCTTTTTTAAAATTTAAATCAGGGAAAGGTACTTTTTCTTCTCCCTTTTATTCCACTCTGAGTGTTGTGCGTTACCACTGACAAAGGAGCAGGAATTCCACGCATTTCTTTGGCTGTTTAGCAGAGCTGCTGCCCTACTCTCCCCTGTCAGACACTAATCTCTCCTAATATTTAACAGTCCCAGTAGGCAGCAGGATTTATCCTCTGGCCTTTCTACCTGTCATTTCATCCCTTCTCACTAAGGAGCCCTTTGATTCCCTTCCGAAAAGAGGTGCCAGGACCAGCGTGATGGATCGGCTCATGCTGGCAGTTAGGGAACCCGCTCCATTTTTCTCTGTTCCAGCTGTCGGGTATCTATCTGGGGCAGCTCGGTACAGCTGGGAAAGGTCCCTGCAGCTCCTTGCAGGGAGCTGTGTGGACGGGCAGGCGCAGGGAGCTGGCGTGGGTGTTAATGCTGCAGCTCCTACATGATTCAGATCCAAACCACAGGCTTGGAGGTTTTAGCTCCTGGGTTGATCTGGATCTAATACCATCAGTTAACATCAAGGAGCAGTTCCCTCCACCACTCCTACCCCTACCCTTCATGCTGCATCCACACCCTGCCCCTCCCCAACGTCTCTGCCCTCGGGGGAAGCCAGGACCTTTGGGTGAAAAGAGGCTGGTGCTGGGCTTGTGGGGATGCTGAGTGGTTTGAGAGCTGGCAGTGCCAGCGCAGCACAGAAAGGAGCCCTCTGATCACTGTTTCTTTAGTACAGGAAATGCAGGCATTGGTCTCTGAGCTGTGCTTCTGAATTAGTACAGCCCTGGGCTGGAGACTGGGGAAGAGCAGGATGCTGCTCCCTGGCTAATGTCCTTCTGTTGTCACCTGCCTCTGGCTAATGACCACCTGCCACTGGCCATGCAGGATCTGAGCAAACACCGCCGCAGGAAGGTCCGGGTGCTGCTGCTTCCTCTGCTCCTTTTCTCACTTTGCTTCTTGCCTAACTAATGGCAACCTCAGAGCTCTGCAGGGCACTGCTAAATGACAGATGATACTGCCAGAGCACAGCTGTCCAAGGCCATGGAAAACACGCTCCGGATAATCTTTCTGAAGGGGCATGTGTTTAACATTGACCTGGTTACTTGGCCTCTCCCATAAGCACATGCCACTGCAGACAGAAACAGCGGGGCTAAATTCAGCAGTGGCCAGTGCCCACCTCCTGCCGCCTGCAGCCATGGGGTATGTAGAGGAGCAGGCCAGGATTAATCCTCTTGGTATGGTGTAAAGAGTAATCAGACAATAATTGCTACTAATTGCAGAAATCTCCAGGTGCTGAAGCCGGATGTGACTTCTGGAGTTGATTGTTTCTCTCCCCTGTGCTCTGCTGTGATGCTTTCCTCCTTGTCTGGGTGCAGCCTGTTGCAGACCTGTGAGACACCTGCTTCAGGGCAGTCAGCGTATCATTTCCCATTAACAGCATTGCCCTTATGTGCTCATCTCTTCATTTTTTATATTTATTGCTTACCTGGAATGGGACCTTTCTCCACTCATTTCTGCAAATGCAAATAAACCAGGGGGAAAGGGAAGAGCCGGACCTCCCCCCGCCACCTGCCTGATCACCCGACCTCTCATCCCAGTCCCACCCAGCACAGCCTATAGCTGGGAGCCCCACTGTGATCTTCCAGGGGCTGACAGAGGCAGGGATAGAGCCTCTGCTCCCCATCAGCTCCACGACTGCATCCTGCAGCAGGCAGATGCTGTGTGTGCATCCAGGGTTTCTCTTTATTCCTCCAACAGGGCCCAGGCAGGTGCTGGTGGGACACGCATCCCTACCCTTCTGCTTCTTCCCAGCTGCACATCTCCGTCCTCTCTCACGCAGTCACTGCTAGTGCCGGTCACATCTCAGTGTGATAATAGCCATGGGGAAAACCATTTGCAATTTAAGCGGCCATATGCGGCTATTTCGCCGCGGTGCCCATGGGGCTGGGGTGGATGGCGCCCGCGCGGCAGCGGCATGATTGCTAGGAAGCCTTTGGACACAGCCGGGCTCTCGGGAGGGGGGGAATAATCATTACTTTTGTCCGGAGCCCAGCGCCGTGGCTGCTGCTGTTGCACGCCCATCAGATGGAAATCCGTGTGCAGACAGCTGCCGAGCCGCACTGCACGGCCCAGCCGGCACGGGCTTAGCAGCATGAGAGGGCCCCTTGGAAAAAGTCATTAGCGAGGCTTTCGGGGAAGAAGTGTGCACCACGGTGTCAAGGCACTGAGTTTGTTTAAACAGAGCCAGTGTGAGAGGAAGAGCTCCCCGGGGGCTCTGTGGGAAGCTCGCTGGGAAGGCAGAGGAGCTGTGTTTGCTCTGCGATCTGGCTGCCCATGGTGTGGTGCTGCGCATCCCTTTGCAGGCACAGAGGGACCCAGCATGAGAGCTCTGCAGTGTCACCAGCTCAGTGTGTGAACTCATCCCTCACACCTCTCCAGCGGGGAAGCGTCTCTGTGCCACTGCACAAGGGCTGGGGCTCCTCTTTGGCTGGGCTCGGCTGGGCGTTGCTCAGTCCTGACACTCTGAGAATGATTCTCCAAGCAGGGCTGGTGTGAACGCAACTTTGTGGGCTTAAAGCTATCATTACTGCATCCAAACTGGCATGTTTTCCACTAAAAACAGCCCTCTGGCTTGAAGAACAGGGTATCCCCAGGCACAGCATCTACAACCGCGATGCTTTGCTGCAGGATGTCCTGCAGGGACTGACTGTGTGCCCTGGGACATCCAGGAGCTGCTTTGTGGCTCTGCCCTTGTTCCTGCAGTGATCCTGACTGGGTCCAGCCCCAGCCCTCACCTCAGCTTCCCCATCTTAAAATTAAGGATAAAAGAGATACTGAGATCAAATTCCAGTACTTTGAGGTCGCTGGGTGAAAGACACCAACAGAGCACGATTGCAGTGACACTACGCAATTGGCCTGGAGGCTTTGGTGTGTTGGGAAGGGATTATTTACTGGAGCTAGCAACAGATGTACACATGCACGTGGGGCTTATTGCACAGCTCTGCAGCCTTACTGAGCCCGGCGTGACTGCATGGAATGCGTTTTGTCTGCAGCTGATGGTGGGTTCCACCTGCTGCAGGGGCTGCCTGTCCTCATGCCCCGTGCACGCAGTGCAGCAGCACCTGCCGTGGGGCTGTGAGTGAGACCCATCCAGGCACCCTCAGGTTTCCCTGCCCAGCTCCCAGTAGACTCACATGGTCCCACACATCCCATCAGCGTCTCCTTGCCCATTCCTGCCCCCTCCCTCCCTGGCTGCACCACGATGGATGTGATTAATACTTGCTTGGAGAGCAATCAGCCCTTCCGTGCTTGCTCTGAACCTCTGATCATTAATGTCTCCATATGGGCACCATTTTTCCTTGTCACGTCGCAGCTGTATGGAGAGAGAGAGGGAAGAAAATCCACTTCCCAACAGCCGAACTGAGAAAGGCTGCTGCTGCTGAGCTCTGCCCACCTTTGGAAAAGGTCAGATATAGGAAGGGCTGATGCTAGGAGGTCTTTGGGCACGGACCAGGAATGGACATCACTGCCCATATCCATCAGAGGGTTTTTAACAGCCTTTTTATGCCTGGTTTAGATTCCCTCCACTCCTGCCCTTCCCCCCCCCCGCTCTGCTCCCTCCCTTCCATTCATTTCATTTTCTTGAACGGCCACAATTCCTTTCCAGTTTTATTTCTCATTAAAAATAAATACCGTTGCTATAATTTACAGTGAGTTTAATTAGAAATGAGTTACGTGATCTAAGCGTTAAGATTTAATTGCTCGTTCCTGAAACAATTTTCTCATCTGAAATGTCCCCAGTTAATGATCATTCATTAAATAGGATCGGAGTCTCTTAAGTGCAACTGGAGGGGCTGCAGACTGCCTCCGAGCACTGCTATGGATGGTGTGGGGTGGGGGATGCCCAGGGGGCAGGTGGGAGCCCTATAAGCTGGGGTGCAGAGAGGCCGGAGGACTGCTGCCTGTTAGACCATCCCTGTGCCAAAAACTTGTGCAAAACCTCTGCGACTTTGGGCTCCATTCCTGACACTGTAGTCACTCCAACTGAAGATTTTGCAATGGCAGGATGGGGGAAGGAGGTGATTTTCATGAGGAACGGTGATTAATATGGGAACATTTACAGGAAGTATAGAATGGAGGTAGAGAATAATGTCAACCAAACTGCCTTGTGCTTTCCTTGCTCATTTTTATTCCAAAAACTTCTAATCAAAGCCACATCTCCCAGAAGGGAGAAACCCTTTGCCTGCCTTTGGTCTGTGTGGGCAGAAGGGCTCCAGCACGGGTGGGCACAGGGCTGGGCAAGGCTGAAACTGTCCCCATGCTGTGCCCTGTGATAGGACGGGATGGGACAGGGCAGGATGGGATGGGAGAACTCTCCTGCTTCTCTCTTTTGACAAGAAATTCCTGAAAAGAGTTAAGCTGAAACCAGCACATTCCCGTAAAGAGAATTTTTTGGACACATCAGTGCTTTTCCAAGAAAAAAAAAAACAACAGCCAACTACAGTAACAACTACTACAACAGCAACAACAACAACAAAAAAAAAACCACAACAAAAACAACTCCAAGCTCTCTATACTTAGTTGGAGAAGTCCCATCTCCTACTCTGAGCTTCCCAGGCAGCGAGAGGCAGCGGCTCGTTCACAGGAATAGACCCCAAAGGCACAGGGCAGGGTGGGACCCCCAGGGCTGGTCATGCTGCAGTTTCCCCATGCCCTGGGGTGGGCAGCAGCCCCCACTCTGCTGCAGGTTGGGAGGCAGCTGCTACTCAGAGAAGCCCATCTGCAGCAGTGCGTGTGCCTGGCCCAGCCTTCCTGCAGGCAGAGCATCCCTACACAGGGCAGCAAACCTTGCTAGTGCCTTTCCTCTGTGGCCTGGGATGCAGCCTTGTTGTTTTCCTCTCTGTGCCTTGCTGGGACCACTCTTTGCACCCCTGCCTCGTTTCTCTTCTTCTTCCTCTCCCCACATTCCCTTTTTTTGACTGCATTCCTGGAGCAGCAGTCTCTTCCCCCAGCGCCTCTGTCAGGACTTTATTTCCACACACACATTTATTTACCTGTGCACCAAGGAAACCTGAGCATGGAGCTGGCAGAGGCAGTGTTGGGTGGGAGGACACCGTCACCCAGCGACCTGTAGGTGACATCTAATACTGCCCTGGGTGCTACCACCCCTGGCACAGAGCTCTTCCTGGGGAAGTCCAATACGGGAAGAGCAAGAAGGAGAGACACGGGTGTGAGTCAGCCCCCCGGTAACCTTGAACGCATTAACAGATGGCTGGGACCCAACAAGAGATGTTTGCAGAGCACCACCACTCAATCAACAAACCTTGTTGTCTGCGGAGAAACAAGAATGTTAAAAGAAGCCGCAGGGCCGGGGCGGAGGGTGTCTGATTGCAGAGCAGGGGGCTGCCACTTCCAGCATCTGTCAGTGCATGGCTTTCAGGAATGTATATGTATAAATAAATGCAATGAAAAGGTCCCCAGTTCCAGTGAAAGGAAATGATTTCCTCCTCAAGTGATTAAGGGCACCATTATGCAAATAGTAGGCAGGCCAACAAAGCAGCCTCATAAGGAAAAGGAAATAGAGCCAGCAGAAGTGGCTGGGATCTCCAGGCAGGGGAGAGCAAGGTCTCACCCTTGTGACAGCGCAGGCGGTGAGCAGTGCGGGGCTGTCTGCACCAGGGAGGGAACCATGACAGAAGCTATCAAAGCTCCTCTGATGTGTGAACACTTTTCTTAGCAGTGAGAGAGGAGAGGAGAGGAGAGGAGAGGAGAGGAGAGGAGAGGAGAGGAGAGGAGAGGAGAGGAGAGGAGAGGAGAGGAGAGGAGAGGAGAGGAGAGAGAGGAGAGGAGAGGAGAGGAGAGGAGAGGAGAGGAGAGGAGAGGAGAGGAGAGGAGAGGAGAGGAGAGCATTTCCCAGCTCACATTTAGGCAGGGCCACATCACAGGAGCTGTGCCTGCCTGCAGAGCTTGGCTGCGTCCCTTTCTTCTCTCCTTTGCAAGCATTTAGCGGTAGCAGATAAATAAACAGACATCAATCATCTGCACATAGCAGCACGATCACCTTACGGGACTCATTTCATCTTAAAATACACAAGTTTAATTTCTATTTAGCTTTCCTTAAATTTTAATGTCTACTTTTGAGATAAACATTTTAGCGTTCGGGGAGGGTCACGGTGGAAGTGGGCTGGATGAGATAGCAGGGGCTTTCCCTTGGGCTGCAAAACAAGAAGCCAGATCTGTATCTGATCCGCCTGTAGGCAGATAGCTGGGCTGTGGCAGGAACAGCAGCAGGGCAGCGCAGGGTTAAGGAAGCTCTACATGGACCTACAGAGCTGGCCACAGAGATACAGTCCTGAGAGTGTCATCCATAAACACGTGTTCATATTGCAGCACACCCACAACAGGCCTGGGCCTTGTCTGCGGTGTTTATGCAGAATTCTGTAAACTCATCCCAGAGGTTCCAGGGCCTTTGGTCAGATGGTTTCTATAGGTCAGTGACAGTTATTTCCTTGTGGAAATTTATGTTCCCTAAAAGAAAGTGTGTAGACAGTAAGAGAAAATTGCCCCCTGCTTCCTCCTCTTGCTGGTTGCTTCGCTTGGTGACACAGGACCACGTAGTGCCTGCAGATGGATTCTGCTGCACAGCTCAGGGTTTGCTCCCCAGGGCAGCAAAGCAGCTCCAGCAGCAGCTCAAGGAGAAGGGGCTGCAGCAGAGCGCAGAGCAGCAGCACCCCATGGTGCAAGGCTGGCTGCGGGGTCGATGTGCGCCTGCACACAGCCCTGGCTCTCCATCATGCTGCACCACATGTGGTTATCTACGGTGGGAAACAGGTGCGGTGTGCTATCGAATCCATATGGCAGCCGTTTAGTCTCACTTTGCTGCGGGATGAATTATGGTGAGAGGAGAAAGGCAGAGGCAGAGCCAGCCAGGGCTGCCGGGTTGGATATTCTGCAAATGAACCGGTTCCTGCCCAAATCCTGGGCTGCTCCTGCTGCTGTTCTGGGATGTTGCCTCCTTTAGCTCTGATACCCTTGGGTTGGAGGGGGCGGCAGAAGGATGGGGAAGAGCTGGACTGGGTGGGTGCTGCAGGGTGGGCAACACTTTTCCCCCCTCCCACTCTTGGCACACAGTCCCTGCTTGCTGCCATCTCCCACACCACCACGTGTTTGCTGGCTGAAGGAGAAATGCTGTGGCTTACCTGGGAGAGGGAGCTCAGTGCTGGAGACCTCCGGCTGGATGCCATCACTACTGCACTGGAACTCTTGTTTGAGCTGCTGGAGTGAGCGATGGGCTGACCATCCCCGCATGGGTCATGGTGCACAAATAAAGCACTCTGTCAGCCAGGCTGCAGGAAGCAATGGACAACACCGCATTTGACAGGCTAGGACAGATCTTCCCTCCTATCCATTAGCAAGTGTAGGGAAGGGAGTTGTCTCAGCACTGCTCCTCGCACTGCGCGCCAGTTCAATAACAACCATCCATCACCCTCCGTCCATCCTGACCTCTCCTGAAGAGCCACCGGGATCCTGTTATTCACATAGTCCTTCATGTTATTATTTCCAGCCTGGTGTGGGTCCTTTTAACCCCTGGCCTTATGGGCTTACCTTCATCTCAGAGGAGTTTATGGAATAAAATCCACACCCTTGCCCTTTTCAGCCCAAAGAAAGCTCCTCGTGACATGACAGAAATCCAAGAAATCAACCACTCCAGAGGTTTGTAATAAGTCTGAATCCTTCCTAAACCCAGACACTCAGCACGAAGAGGGGTCAGTGAACCCCAAGCCCCTTCCCCTCTGACTCCTGCCATCAGTCTCTGGTGGTGATACAAAGCAGATGAGGCACTGGGGACACCCAGGGATGCTCATGCTTTCTGTCTCTGGAGCATGCATGAGTCATCTGCTTTATACACACGTGTGCATACATGTGTGTGTCCTGGCACATACAAGTGTGTCCATGCAGGAAGGGGTCAGCCTCCTGCTGGTCCTCCTTGAAGCCTCTCAGAGCCAGGAATGTCGCTGTGCAGAAGGGAAGGGCACGGCGATAGCGCTTAGCCTCTATCCTTTGCTGGGATGGAACTGACCCCACACTGCATGAGGGGAGCCTGGGGCAGGAGGGGGAACCAGCCCAACAGATGCATCCATCTTCCTCCTTTCCAGCCTGCAGGTAAAACAAACACAGCCTCGAAGACGGCCATGTAGCATTGCTTCACTTTTCTGCAAGCACTGCCACTCTCCCTCTCTGTCACTCCCCTCCCTCTCTCCTTTTGGCCTCCCATCCCACTCCCTCACCTCTCCCTCTCCCTCTCGGGGTGCATGGGGGCTGGTTAGGATGGAAAAGCCATGGTGCTGCCCAGGGAGCAGGCTGCCAAGGCCCATAAATAAGAGACCCCTGTTTGCTTTCTCCTTGTCCGGCCCTGTGCAAATATTTACTGCCCCCATGACCCGCAGAGGCAGTGGCGGCTCTGAACTGAGATGCTGCTGCAGGAAGCATCTGTCCTGCTGCACTGAGCACCTCGTCCTGCTTTCCTAATGCCCTTACATTGTGCTCTCCTGAGGCCAATCGAAGGGGAGCACAGTGGGCACAGCATGAGTCCCACTCATCCTCTCCTCAGTTCGGGTTTTACCGAAGTTTTATGAGTAGCACAAGGAGTAATCACAGCTGGAAATCCAGGGGCCATTAGCTGTCCCTGCAGCCAGAATGCCATAGCTGTGAGTGGTTCCCATCCTTTGTGCCACTTCTCTGCCAGACAGAGCAGCCGCTCACAGGAGATGCTCACTGAATTCTGTCCAAGAGGTTCTTGGTTCCACCCGGAGCTCTGCACGTCCCTCCTCACCCCAGCTTGCTCAGCTTGTGTCTGTTTCAGTCATTCTGGGCATGTTCTTCCCCTCCTGCCTTGCTTGTTTGCCACTGGCTCACTGTTTAATTTAGAGACAAACGTGTCCATGAGGCAGCTCCGTGCACCCACCAAGAGCAACACAGGCTTTCAGCACCAACAGCCGTGCCTTCAAGCAGCTCCCACGTCAGAGATCAATGGGATGAGTGTAAAATACACATCAGACACAAGAGCAGAGCTGTGCTTGCATTCGCTTTCCCTGCCATCACTCTCTGGTGATGCATAGCCCTGGGGTGGTGATGGAAGGGAAAGTGTTAACCGCCTCCCTCTGGCAGTGGCAATCTGTTGACCCAACTGGGATTTGCTGGCCACCGGAGGCCATGTATTTATTGTAGGGTGGGGGCTAAGGTCTGGTTTGGGTGTTGATCACCTGTGGGTGGGGTGTTGGGACTGGGAGCAGCGTGAGCTCTGCTCCTCCCTGGGCTGGGACCTGGCTTTGTGCTGGAGGAGCTCTGATTTGCTTTGTTTCCCTAGAGCTGTGCTTTATTGCTTGATTTTTCTACTTAGCTTTCTCCAGCCAGATTTCTTGGTGGATGAGCAGTGCCTGGATACATCTCCAGAGACTGTGTTCAGATGGTGCCAACGGAGGGATGGGGATGGTGTGTGTCCTGGTAAGTCTTCTGCTCTTTCTTTTTCCTGGCTCACTGTGTTAGATCTGTTTCCTTGTGGTCTCGTTATGAAGGAGTCAGGAATGCGTGGAAACATGAAATGTCTTCCTTACCCTTTTAATGCCCTGAATGCTGGCAAGCTCCATACCTGGACCTATGGCTGAACAGATTCACTAACAGCTTTCTTTTGTAATATCTCAGCTTGGAGAAGTTAATTATCTCCAAATATTGAAAAGGGCAGATGGATTTTGTAGGATTTACTTGGCTGTGTAATTTTGGTGCCCCAGAGATGCTCCGTGGTCTGGCTGTGCTGAGTGACACATCGTTGTGCCCAGGCGCAAATGTCACTCGAGTATATTGCTCCTGCTGCTGCTGCCCACTGGCAGAGCTTTCTCCTGTGTCAGGCTATGCAGGGACAGCTAACACTTCCCCAGCTCGTGCTGCTGTGTCCTGGTGCTGTGCCCATCTGAGGACATGCTGGAGGCAGCTTTGCAAACTTCCACGCTGTGTTTATAGCTGAAACCTGTGACAGGAAAGCAGAGCTGCAAACCAAGCGCTTCTGGCTCCAGCCTCTGGACGCATGTTAGGGCAGGCTTCTGCACATATCCTGGGGGGATGCAGTGAGGCAGCAGCTCCCCGGGGCAGATGGGGAGCCCTTGCTCCAGCTGGCTGTGGGATGGCCCTTCTCAACTCCTCTTTCATCACTTCCCTTCTTCGACCTCTGCTCTGGGGCTTCAGAGAGCTCTGTGTAATGCTCTGGCAGAGAAGCGAGGGGTGGGGTGTGCAGCTCTCTGTCCCCTGGGCACATCCGCCCTCTGGATGTGCTGAGCTGCTGGAGGTGGGCTCAGCCTCCTCCCTGCCTCTGCCATTTGGGTACAGTTTCTGGTGGGATGCTCACACCGGAGATAAATTCTCCCTTATTTTTACATCTCGTTGTGCCTTGTTTCAAGCAGTGAAAGTTAAATGTGCCATCACATTATCAGCGTGCTCAGCCCAGAAACCAAACAGAGATGTTCCCAGTGAACTCACTTTAATCTCAGTTTATTTGCCAAGCAAAGCAATCTCCCCATGCACCTATGGCTCTCAGAAGCTGCCGAGATGGAGGTGACTGCTAAAAAGGAGACAGATGCACAGATTTCTGCTTTTGTGCTTGGGTTTAACGCAGGAGGTGAACTCTGCAGGACCTTTGCAATACTCCATTTCTGTTTATAGGTAGAAGTTGACTTCTATGTTTGGGGGATGTGGGTCAAATAGCTCGAGGGGCTGTCTTCCAGGGTTTCCCAATTGTTGGAGCTGATTGAATTGGACTGGGGAGGGCAGTGACCACAATGCTTTCCTCCTGGCCTCCAGCTGGTTTGACTTGCAATGCAAATGTTTTCTCCTGTCACCTCTTAATGATCCTTTTTCCCCTTGCGGGTGTATAATTTCCCCCAGAAGTCTCCAGTGAATGGTTTCCATCACAGTTATTTGTCCCTCTCTTCAAGTCAAAGGCAACCTCTATAGAATTGAAGACCTGGCATGATTTGGGGTGGGAGTGGATTGAATTGCAGTATTTCATCTCTGGCTGTCAAGTGAGCCTGCATTACCTGCCGTGGGGTTGGCAACAAGGAGACATCAGACCTGCTGTAATCAAGCAAATGTGCTGCCAGTGGCAGAGCTGAGCTTGGGGTTGGGAACCCGTGCTCCGGATGAGCAGCACGGCTCCTGGGCCATGGGATGGAGGAGGAGAAAGGAATGCTTGGCTCGGAGCAGCCAGGGAGGAAGGGAGAGCAACTGCTCTTCTGGGGGCTGCTATTGGAAAGACATCATAGAGGAGGAGTTCATAAATCCACGGGGCTTCTCACGGCCGAGGCTCGATTCATCTGCACATCAAAGGAAAGCAAAAGCCCCTCTGTGAGAGCCTGAGGGAGCGGGGGGTGTGGGGGCAGCTGAGCACTGTGGCCCCGCACCTCATCCTGCAACACAGGGCCTTGGAGCTGCTCGTAGGCAGCAGGGTAAAATATCACCTGTGCTCTGCTACGTGCAGGATGTGCTGTGTGTGTGTCTGGGATCTGACCCGTGTCTCAGCAGCAGATGAGGTTGTGGTGCTGGCTGGAAACACTGACGGCATCGGTGTGTGCTGCGCAGTGCTCACCTGGGGCTGCTGCAGAGGTGCAGATCCTGCCTGCTGGCTGCAGCTGCTGGGCTCTGGAGGGATGTCCCTGGCCTGCGTCCTGCAGCATGGAGTTGACAGAGCACTTCCTTCAGGTTTTCTCTGGTTTTAGTGCTTGTGAGCATCCCAGGTGGAGCGGGGCAGCCAGCAGCCTGTGTTGCCTGTTGTGTGAGCGGCTCAGCTGGAGCGTGGAGCTGCCTGCTGCTGTGCTGGGGAGTCCCTGGGGAGGGGAGCAGTAGGATCCTGCCCCGGGGATTGGGGTTGTGCATGGCATCTTAATTAAAAGGGTCATGGAGATTGATGGGAGATGTGAGCATGGCTGAGAGAGACACTGACCCTGGCTGAGGGGTCACCATTCCCATATACATTATACTAAATTATTGAGCTGCTGTTCCTGCTGTGTACCGGTATTCTAGGTTAACATGAGCGAAATGCAACAAAAATTCCCCTGCTTTTTGAAAGAGCCCAAAACTGTCTGGTCTGAAGCTGTACCTGGGCTGTGATACGCTCCTTGTCCCAAAATGTCCCTGCGGTGTGCAATGCAGGGATCTGCTTTGCTTTTTCACTTTGCAGGACGGCATCTCCTCCCCGTGACATCCTCAGAAGGAGCTGACAGCAGTGGGTGGGCTCCTCACTGTGCCCTGGGCTGGTGTCAGGGCTGTCGATGGAAGCGGGCAGCCCTGACAGGAGATAAAGCATGTGCCATGTTTATTGACTGCCGCTTCTGCAGGGAGCGAAACCTTTCTTCCCAGGGGGATTGTACAGCTGATTGATACTTAGGCAGCCTCTCACTGCGTGTTTTTTCTCCTCTGACAATATTTCTGGAGCAGGCTGTGTGGGATGGGGGGCTGCTAAACCCAAAGGCTGCTAAACCCAAAGGCTGCTTTCCCTGAGCCCTGGCACAAAGCAGAGAGCAGGGGGCATGGTTCCACTCCTGGAGGGGAGA
Source organism: Meleagris gallopavo (assembly GCF_905368555.1). NCBI lineage: Eukaryota > Metazoa > Chordata > Aves > Galliformes > Phasianidae > Meleagris > Meleagris gallopavo. The sequence continues at coordinate 844,338 of NC_139412.1, read as the reverse complement.
AACACAGTCTGTGCAGCAAAGAGTGGGTCCTGCAATGGAAACAGAACCAGAAGGCCTGCATGCCTCATGCCTCCTCACCAGGCAGGTGCGTCTGAGTGTGCTGTGGTACCTGCACTAGGGCCAGCTCCTTCATTTTTGACGCCCAGGTGCAATGGGATAGGAGAGGCACTCTACTCTATGGAAAACGTAGCTCTGTTTTGATGTGGTTGGCTATCACTGAAACAGCCAGCTCTGGGGATGAGGTGATGGGGGGAATAACAAGTGATCTGTAGGGAAGGGTCCATCTGGAAGATCCCTGCTCAGAGTTCAGGGCAGAGCATGACGAACTTGTAATCCGGGGGGGAGGGGGGAGGAGAGGAAGGGTTCCTCCCACATCACAAAACCTGCAGGCTGTCACTGATGTGATTTCTGTCCTGCCCGTGTTTGGGTATGGGTTGTATGGGTTGTCCTGAGCCACCAGAGCCCAGAGGCTGAGAGAGGCACTGTGCAGAGCCCAGCAGACCTCTGGCAGATCTTCTTTGCTCCTGTTCTATTTTCCCAAAGTAGGGAAAGTACTGGAGGAGAAGGCTCTATAAATCAACCTGCTTTATTGCCATGCGCTGTTAAACTACTGCTGCATTTCACCCTGGAGATGGCTGCGTTTCAGTGCAGGATGAATTGATTTCTGTATACCAAAGGTCAGATCCTGAGCTTCTGACTTAGTTCTTACTTAGTCTGTACAAAGGCAAAATCCTCATTGAAGCAGGCATTTGGATATCAGCCTCTCTATAAATAACACAGAAATAAGTGAGAACTAAGCCGGGCTCTGAAGCTCGCAAAGTGCTCGGGGATCCTCGGGAACGGCTGGTCCTGGGGAACTTCAGATTGGAGCAGCAAAGGGAAGAACAGAGGCTCGGATCACAACGTGGGAAGGCTTTTTCCTTTCAGCTCTTCCGCGGCCCGACTTGTCGGCTTTGACGGAGGAATCCCTGAGAAGTGCAGCCGCGCTCTGTGCCGTTTGGTCTCAGCACCTCGCAGAGGCTTTTCAGCGCCAGGAGGATTCAGACGGGCGGACGCACGGCAGATGAAATACCGGCATCGCCGCTGCCCTCCGCATTCCCCCGCTCTTTGTTTCTCCGCATTTCCGAGCAGGGCTGCCTTTCCCCGGGGGAGGCAGTTAGCTTAATGAGGTAGCGCTGCTCTGATTGTTTCAGGAGATGCGGGCGGTGCCCATCCCCGCGCCCGGCCCCGTCCCGTCCCGCCGGATAAATCACGCTGATTTAAAATTGATCGTTCTGGGATGTGGGAGAAAGTGGAGTGGGCGGATTTACCCTATTAGGGTGCATTGATCACCATTACTGCGTGTAATCAGGGTTAATCTCAGGATTAATTGGGGGGATTTGCTGATGGAAACGATCGGCAATTTGTGTTAGTTACTGCTCTATTCGCCTCTAATGGCTTAATCAGATTACAAATTAAAAGTGGCTTCTTCCAGAGAATCTCCCTGGACTCGAGCAGCAGACAGAGCGTGAGGAGGGAGGCGCATCCACAGCATATGGTTTGCAGCTCGGAGCTCAATTAGCCCGACAGGAGGACGGATGGGAGAGAGCTGCGTGCCCGGGGCTGGGCTGGGAACCCCTCTGAAGCACGGGGAGCTCCTGGTGGTGCGTTTTCTTCAAGGGTTTCTCCGGCCAGGGGGAGAATCCGGCCCTCAGCGCGTGCTGTGCTCAGAGCAGCATCTGCTGGGGGCTGGGGGCTGTGGAAGCGGCACTCGGCCGTTGTGTTGCACGGAAAATCTTTTGGAGGGAGTGGTGGAATTTCAGCTCGGCAAACCATTAAAATAGCAGCGATCCTGCACCAAATAAATTAAGGCTGATGATCTGAGACTGGTAGAGCTAATGATAGAAAGGGGTCCTGTCCTGGAAGGAGATTTGTCTAGCAGGAGCTGAGCTGAAAGCATCTGAACTCCATTAGCTCTGAGAGCTATAAAGGCAGCAAGGTCTGCCTGTGAGCACTTAGGCTGGAGGGTGTGGGAGCCCTGCAGTGGTGCCATTCATCTCACCTGGGGATGCAACACCCACCAACAGGCCACAATGGGGAGGAATTAGAAGCTGTCAAGCCCGGCTCCCTGTGCGAAAGCCCAAAGTGCATCCTTGGTTTGGAAGTCTGCTCCCATCACTTCACCCCTGCAGGTGGGGCTGGTTCTAAGGGGGGAGGGCTCAGTCTCACCTCACTCCTAACCTGGGCTGATATCGATTGGGTTTTTGATAAGTGGCAGTCAGGCAGAGGTGTTGGGGATCTATTTGTTCTGCTGTTTATAAAGACATTTGCAAACCTGAAGGAGAAAAAAAAGGGAAGAGAACGTTTCAAGTGGCTGCTGACAAGTTAGAGCAGTTTAATAAATCACTCATAAACTACTTTATGTGTGGAGAGGAACACCACGGACTTCTTTAATAAGCGGTTCATTGATGGAGCAGGCAATGCTTAGAGAACAGAAATTCATTTGTGGGGCTCGGTGACGTGTTCCCACTGTTCCCTGCTGCGAATCTCTTGCCAGGTACGTCTGTGTCGGGGCGCCCATCTGGGCTGCGTGTAAATCTGCTGCTAAGTCTGTAACTCACAGGGAGGGCATCTCTGCCAGGAGCTGCTGCTCATCAATTACAGGCGGAGCGGGACAGGCAGCCCATTCCTCACTCCCTGCCGACACCACGGCCTCTTCCACAGCCGCTTTATCTCCCACTGAGCCAGCCCAGATGAAGCCTTTTGCAGGGAGTGCATCAGGCAGCCTCGAGCTTCTGCCGTTGCTCTAAACCCACATCTCGCTTTGGATTAAGTAATGGCACTCCCTGCTTTTAGTGCATCCAGCGGAGGCAGCTGCTGCCTGTCACTTTTTCCAAGGCTTGGAAGTGCAGGAGGACCCTGTGGGTCATGGGGCTGCGTTTGTAGAGGGGAGAGGCAAAGAGCAGGCTGTGTTCCAGGGCTGGAAAATGTGTTTGGGTGCAGAGGGGCATCTGTGGATCCTGGTGGTGCTGGGGCTGCCTGTGGGATTTGCCGCAGTACAGCGCATTGGAGCTGAGCCCCTCGCAGTACCCAGCAGTAAGTACCAGAAACTGCTCCAAAATCAGGCTGCGTGCTGGTGGAGGTGAGCATCGCTGTGGTGAGGTCATAGTTCCTGCTGCATCACATTGCCTGGGGGAAAGCCTGGCCCTCCCAAGCCTATTGTGTGGAGGGGAGAAGGAGAACTTCATTTTTCTCTTGGTCTTCAGACTCGGCTTAAGTTGGGGGATCTGCAAAGCACTTTGTGCACGCCAGGCTTTTAAAGGGACCCGATGGCAGCTTCGGAAATGTCAGGCATTGTTCTGTCTATCCTGGAGCAATTGTATGAAAAGGTAAAAAAAAAAAAAAAAAAAAAAAAAAAAGCGCTGCTCAAATAGAGGCGAGACTCCGACCTGACTTTGAACACTGCCTTTGTTATTGTGCTCCTCGGGCTATGTGGTGCTTTACGAAGGCTTTGCAAGAAGTTGCAATAAATATCTTCTGTTTCTAATGTGCATACCTTCAGAAATGCAAACAAAAAGGGAGGAGATGGTCAGCAGTCCTTGCTCACATTTAGTTGTTGCAAGCTAAGGATTCCAGGGGAACAGCACAATAGGACCTACAGAAACGTAGTATTTTCTAAGTGGAAAAAACAAGCAATTATTCTTAAATGAAATGACTATGTTAGTATTTCTTTTTAGCATCTACACGCTGGCATATGGTGTATACAAGGACACCTCTCCCTCTTCAGTGTTGGCTCTGAGGAGACACAACCGTGTCTGAGTGCTTTCCTCTGCCAGGTGCAGCTCCTGAAACCCCTTGGCAAGACTGAGCAGGGCTGCTCTGCTATTTGTTTTCTACTGTTTCTTTATTAAAAACTCCAGAGCCAGGCAGGCTTGCTTTGTTCAGGATTTTATTACTGCCTCAGCTCACCCTGCCTGATAAATACACCGGCTGGTGCTGGAGCAGGGTGCTCCTTCTGGCTTACCCTGCTGCCATGCTTCCCTCTGCACTGATGATGTGAGGGCCAGGCTCGGGGTGCTCAGCACCAGGCCTTGCTCCCACAGCCTTGCTTTCCTGGCCAGGAGAGCTCTTGGCTGCTGCTTGGTGGGTGAGCCACACACTTTTATGGTTGTGATTATTGCTCTCTGCTCCTCTCTCCATTTTGGAGGAGGTTGAAGAGAAAGCACTCGGAAAACAGTTTTGGTGCTTGGCAAGGCGGCTGGAGACCCCATCTGTTGCTGCTTACATTGTTAAGCTGCTCTTTGCTTCCCATGCCAGCCTGGTTTCTGTTAAATGAAGCCTCCCCAGGTCACGAGAGCCAAGCGGCTCCTAAATTAGCGAAGACATTAATCAGGTCCCATTTGGACTAGTGCGGGGTGTCTACGCCCTCACCCTGCCCTCCATAAATTAAGCAGGTTTTATATCTTTAAGGCTCTTCTGGAATTATGTCCTCTCTGCCCTCCACCCCCTTCTCAATTGCTGGTGACAAGTATACACAGCTTAATTGGTTGGCATGGAAAAGGGCTGACATTAATTGGCTGTGTTTGGCACATCGACTCCCCATCTTGCAGCGCCTCCCAGGGATCTTATCAACCCCATCTCCGAGCCCAGCAGCTCACAGCTCGCCTGCCAGCTCAATGGGGTTTGGTTCTGTGCTTCCGATGACTGAGATTTTGCTTGGCTTCCTGGAGCTTTGGCTGGGGAAGAGCAGCTCTCACACCGCAGCTGGCAGTGTATGAGAGTGGGAGGGATCTGCAGGCATCGCAGCCCTGCGGGGTGTCTGGCCCTGCACCTCCCCCCCTTCTTCTGTAGGGTAGATGCTGAGTGGACACCCGGCTCCTGCCCCACAGCTTCCCCATAAGCCCTCCTAGGCTCAGCTTCCACGCAACCCCTCTCATGCACGTACACAAGGGTAGGAAATGTGCTGTACATTCACGCTCTTGGAAGATGTGAGTATGTGTATGTTGGGCCTCCGACAAGTTTAAATAGCTAATTAACTTATTTTAAGAAACCACTAAATTTGTCCCTTATCCTGATTGGTTTTTCGCATGCCTCTCTTTACCTGATTAATTCTTAGCCCATCTTCGTAATTAATGGTGTGAAAGAGAGCAGCTGTTCCTTCTCCAAACAATCTTTTCATCATTAGGGAACAATTCCTGTACCGGGATGGGCAAGAAGTTTCTGGTCGCTCTAACTATAAAAATAATTTGATGCTTCTTTTATTACCTGGTTATGACTGCCTGTTTTCACTGTACTTACCTAATAGGGTCCTAAATAGCCCTGAATCCCTCCTCGGTGCCATCAGCAGTGCTCTATCGGTGCTGGTGGCTGTGCTTAATGGCGCTGGGAGCGATGAGGCGATGCTGCAAAGCAGAGCATGGCTGGGAGGGTGAGTTTGGGCAGCTTTGCTGTATGGGAGATTGCATTGTGGGTTTCTTTAATTCAGATGTGTGACATCTTCCCTTCAGTTTGATTTCTTTTTTCAAATGGCACTTTCAGGCTCCCACCTCCCATGGGCTTTCCATGAGCGCCTGATACCAGCATGTTAGGAGGCTGAACAATATTCAGCCTGAGTTCCCTTTTATTAAAGGGGTCCCCTCGCTCTTAGCAGCGTGTAGGAGCCTTCTTCCAGTGCAGTGGTTTTGCACTCAGGCTGTTTGCAGGGTGCTGTCGTCCCCTTCTCAGCTGCTGCTTGCCTGAAGCAGGCAGATGCTGCTCTTAAAACACTTCTGTACGAATTTCTTCAGCCTTTGGATCATTGCCCCTCCCCTCTTAAGCTCCTCTCAGTCCATCGTTATCTTTTCTGGTAGTTACACGCTTAAAGAGCAGATGGTGGCTCCATTTTAATAGACCCTCTCCAGCCCAGTATAAACACAGCAACACCTATACAGAAAGCAGCCCCCACCCCTACTCAGGGAGCTTTCTGCTCCATCTCCAGCTGCCTCCCATGGGGAGTGCATGAGGAGTCTGAGCTGCAGCTGATAGCTCCTGGCAGCCCTTGAAGGGCAGCAGGATGCATTCCACACCAAGGCAGTGCCAAGGGGTGTGGGCAATGAGGTTGGCTTGTTCACCCTCTGAGCCCTGTGGACATAACATTGAAGGCAGACGAGCATCCATGAAGCACTGAGGGACTCTTGACTCTTTGGGGGGCTGCTCTCTCCTGGCCAGGACTGCTGAGTGCCAACACTGTCCTTCTCCAAAGGCAGGAAGAAGCCTGTATCGGAATTGCTAAATCACAGCCTGAAGCAGTGATGGAGGACCTGGGGGGAAGGCAGGGCCAGCCCAGGGCAGCTCAGGTGCACGCAGTGTAGCTGAGTGATGGAAGGGATGGGGCCAGGATCCACCCCTGCCCAGCCCTCATTTAAGGGTTGGCAGTGGAGGTGAGGGCATCTCTTGCTGGAGATCCCTGCCTACCTGAAGCTTTCCAAAGGTAAGCGGATATTTTTCTTTTGTTTCTGTGTTTGTGGCTGCTGTGTTTGGGTTTATCCTTACTTGCTGCAGCCTAGGACTTTGCCACTCTGCTATTATTGCTGTGTTTTCCAGCATATTATAGCGTTACACAGCCTGCACTGCCTGGTCACTCTTTGCCCTGTGGTTGGTGTCTGGAGATGCCAGGTCCATTCATATTAGGTATGGGTCCTCTGCAATAGAGAAACAACACTTGGAAGCAGTGTAAGTAGCGGCCCGGAGTCTAAGCAGCAAATGATTCCTTGGAAGTGACTTCAGGTCAGGCTTGTCCCAGGGCTGCCACCCTGCCCATCCCAGCAGCACGATGTTCTGGCTGAGGGGAAGGGCAGCACAGAGCAGATCTCCTTGGTGTCAGACATTGCTGTGCTCCCTACTGGAGGCTACTCTTCACTGAGCTAACGCTGCTTTTTAGCCAGGGTTTCAATTTCCTTTGGGCATAACTTATTTTGCCATTAAGACCTGCGGCTCTGCTGATAAAGGGAGACTGAGCACACAAGAATATAACATTTTCAGAAAGAAACTGAGGTGCTGGCTGCCCGGTCCTGCCCCTGAGCACAGTGATGTAGCAGCACAGCATCCCATCCTGGGGGGCAGCTGTGCTGATTGCTGCTCCAATGGAGAACAGCATCCCTTCAATCACACGGGAGCTCCGGGGCTTTGCATCCCCTGGGTGTCCTTATGAGGAATGGGAGCTCAAAGTGACTCCTTCCCCCCTCCTTCGGCACGCAACACTCGCAGCCCTCCAGTGAGATTTTACTGAAACAAATGTTGTCTCTTTGTGCAGTATCTCTTGTCATCAGAGCTTTTAACCTTTGCCCTAAATTAGAATGTGATCTAAATGACAGATACTATCTGTTTTTATTATACCGCTCATTTTTTTCTTAATCAGATATTATTAATCCTCACCGCTTTCGCAATGCGGAAGCATTATTACAAATGAATGACCTGTCCAAAGCATTTCAAGCCTGGCTCATTAGAAAATAGGTCCCAGTGAGAGGCTGCGAGGTGGGGTATGGGCTGGAGGACAGAGGGGAGAGGAGAGCTCCATGGCTGCGACTGTGCTGGCATGGGGAGGTGAGGTTTTATCTCTTTTACATCTCTTCCTTTTGGAATAACCAATGCTTGCCCCCTTTCACACACATGTAACAGGTGAAATGCCTGGCTCCCAGCTGCTGGCAAAGGGGTGGGTACTTCTTGAGTCAAGTTTTCTCTTTGAAGCCAAAGTTTTTAGCATGGCCTGGTTTGTTCTGAAAGATTTGTGGAGATCTAGGTAGGGGGGAAAAAAAGGAAAAAGAAGGCAAATCTCTCCCTTTCCATCAACTCGGGCAATCAGGAGTTTTGTATTCTGAGCATTGGTAATGTGGGGCCATCTGCACTGGCTCCAGCAGGTCCCATTCCCCAGCTCCTGTGCTTAATTGCACTTCCATTGGCAACTTCAGCAGCCCCTGCATGTGTTTCGAATGAACTCCCCACTTAAGGCTGGTTTTACAGATCACCTTTGTGTGATTGGCAATTAAACCCTTTTCAGCTGAGGGATAACTATGGCCTGTTCTCCAGCTTGTATCTCCCTCCTCGTTCTGCTCGTTCTGCCTTTTGCGCTTCCTGACATTCCTCCAGCTTCTTATCTGCTGCAAAAGCTGAGTGTCTGTCCCCTCTGGGAGCTGCTGTTGGATGCAGTGGTTGGCCCTGAGCAGTGCTGGGTGCTGGAGGGGAGCACACGAGCGGATGAGTGCGGAGGGAGATGGAGAGCAAAGGAGGGCGGTGGTAAATCCATCCCCTGGAGCTGCGGTGCAAACAGGAAATGATCTCTTAACGCTGTGCACCTGCGTCTCGAGGAACAACATCCAAAAGGGGCCCAAGCCTGCAGCAGGGTCCAGAGGAACGGTGCTCCCGAGCCCAGTGGTAGAATTTAAAGACTCCTTGGCCAGCGTCAGCCCTTACTCTGCTTCTGGCTCCTGCCAGATGCACTGCCTCTCCCTTACCCCACAGCAAATGATTTCTGGGCTGCAGAGAGCACTGAGGCGGCAGCTCTGGAGCTGTGGGCTGGCAGAACGCCTGGGAGCTGCTGGTGCTGCCCAGCACAATGTGGGAGCATTTTTGCTGTGATTGGCGCATGGCTGGCACTGGGGACAGCAGTGCTGCTGATGGGCATCCCATTGCCAGAGCTGACCTGGAGCCATCAGAGCAGCGAGATCACGGATCTGCAGCTATCCTGTGCCAAACCTCCTCATCAGAAAGAGCAGAATGTGTGCACAGATGGAAATATGCTTATCCCAGGACTGCACCCAGCCCAACATGGAGCCACCCGGCTTAGTCCTGCACTGTAACCAGACGTCATTGGCCGATATGGGATTGTCAACAGGAGTGAAACCAGAGCAGCAGGGCTCCTGCTGGCCAGGAATCTGGCTGGGCTGCTGGGAGTGGGTGGCTGTCAGCGTCTGCATGCATTAACAGCCCAGTGAGGCTGTCATCTGGCCAGGTGCCTCCTGATGCACAGGTTCTACAGGTCTGCTGGCTTGTCTGTCCAGAGTGACACCAACCAAAGTGCCTTTAAAGCTCCAGTGTTCAGGCTTTCTCCTCACCTTGACGGATGTGACAGACTGGAAAGGCTGGGAAGCTGAAATCCCAGCAGAAGGATGGTGATGCCCTGCCCACCAGCCTCACCCACTTGGAGCTGGCTGCTCTCCCTTCTAATCTCTGCTTGGCCAGCAGCTTCACCTTTCCTGTACAGCACAAAGGGCCTGACCTTCATAGGGATGCAAAGCTCTTGAATGATGCAGCCGCTCACCAACATGCGTCCTGCCCAGCTCAGTGCTGCAAGGGCTCAGTCAGCATTCTTGAGCTCATTGCAGGGGAAGAAAGGGGGCAGAGGGATTCTGGCAGTGGAGACCTAGAGCTTGGAAAAGCCTGAAAGAAATTGCCTGCAGCTGCTGCTGCAGTGAGCACATGAGACATGACAGTACTTCTTGAATTCCAGGGCGATGGGAGAGGTGTTTTCTGGAGGCTCTCTTCCCTGTCCCGCAGGGGGTATAACAAGTGGTTGTGGGATTTAACTCTGCGATGGTGGGATTAGGCGTTCCCCGACCAGGACGGTTCCACATTCCTACTCCCTGATTTACCACTTGATGCTCTCTTTCCTTCCCCCAGCAGAAACAGCCTTGCTCAGCCCCTTCCAGTTAGTGTTATAGGGGTTTGCAGCCCAGCATCCCCTTCTAGTGCGTTTGCCTTGATTTAAGGCTTTGATTTGAAAGTTATTTTTTACAATAAGAGAAAGATAGTCCATGCCAAAAAAAGCAGTTTCATAAAATGCTGAACATGACTTGCATTCTGTAATTGCAAACCTGAGAGACTTGGAGTAATTGACATTTTGGATGTGTTGCAGAGTATCGTATTTAATCTTGAAAAGCAGGTTCCAGGCAAAGGAGGCAACTGCCAAACCAAACTCAGACTCCTTGCCGGGTCCTTACCATAACTCATTTTCAAATCCGTTCAGCACAGTCCTGAACCTAAATGTTTACGTTTTTGATTTGCTAAGATAACATTCCTGGGTCACTGAGGCTGTTTGTCAGGGATGGGTGTGGGGATGCGCCGGGTCGGAGCACTCAGAGCTCCGGTGTACTGAAGGATTGAGCCTTCCTCCTGTGGATGTACTCCATAGGGTGGCATGGAGCTGTCAGCATCTCCCCGTGGCTCAGGACCTGATGGGTGGTACAGGAGCAGCACGCACCCAGTTCCAGGTTCCTGCTGAATGGGACACGGGGCTGTGCCGCTGGCTCTTGTGCTGCTGGGGTGTATGGAATTGCATCAATGTGGGGCCGAATGCAAATTAAATTTCACAGGAGTGTGACTCAGTGGATATGCATTTTTGCCGGTGCATGACTTCAGTGCGTGTGTAATTTCATAAACGTGTGGGATGTGACCGATGCTCCGTGAGTGTTTCTGAGGCAGGAGTAGGACTGCGGGCACAGCCAGACTTCGCAGTGAAGCCACGGGTTCTCCTTTCTTTCCCTCTGTCTGCAACTGTGGCTTCTGTAAAGTATCTGTCCCACATTATCGTGGTTTACAGCACGGCTATAAACATTTGCTTCTGTTTGCAATGCAACAAATATAAGCGGAAATCTGCTCTCTGCTTTACGCGTCCCGCTAAGAGATACCAGTTGAAGATTTTAAGGCCAGCCCTCTTCTTGCAAGCGGACTGTTTACATTGCAACGGATTCCAGCGGAGTGAATACTAATTTACAATGGTGCAAATGAAAAGAAAGCAGAAAACCCAGGAATGCGAGAGGGAATTACACACCCTGACTGTGGAAATGGAGACGCAGCGTTGGCACTGTGGCTCTTGGGGCGGGATGGGCTGTGGCAGTGCTTGAGTTGCAGGCACAGAGGTGTCCGTGCAGGGCTTGGGGCTGTGCTCTGTGCTTGCCTTTGTCCCAGATCTTGGCGATGTTAGGACTGGGGCTGTGCTGACATTGGTGCCTGGGAACAGAGCCTCAGGGGCTCCCAGAGCTGGCAGGGGTATGGAGGGAAGGAGCGTCCCTTTCCTTTCGCAGGGGGGAATTTTTCCAGCTGCGCTGCCAGCGTGGTTTGGGGATGATTTGGGGGTCAAGGCTGGCATCAATTGGGAAGGGGTTATTATTTGCCCAGCTGCACATCTTTATTCATAACGTGCCCATTGTTCTGAACATTTTGCATATTTCATTGTGAGAAACGGGGCAGGAAGGGGGGAAGCAGTCGACGCATCGCTGGGAGCTCGGCTGCTCTTTTATTTCCTACGAGGCAGGCTGCCGCAGGAGCCTGTGGCTGTCAGGATGTTCACATCTGTTCCTGATTTGTGGACAATGGAGCACCATCCACTGGCTGCACATGGTCGGGCTGTGACAACTTGACAGCCTGCCCAGGAATTCAGACCAAGCGGTTACTATCCAAAGCCATCAGAGTTGGCTGAATCTATATTAGAAGCAGAGAGGGGGTGGCTCATAATTTCAAAGAGAGGAAAATAAAAGGAAAAGTTCCTTTTTTTTTTTTTTTTTTTTTTTTTTTTCTCCTTTGGTACTTGTTGTGAGTGGCATTGGAGCCTCTATTTAGCTGATAAGAGAGGATGTTTGCGGAAGGAGCAATGGGAACTGGTAGGCTTCAAAGCTGTGAGGGAGATGTGCAAGAACACATCTGCTCCTGCTCTCACCTCCCCTGCAGGATGGAGGATCTTCCACTGTACCAGACAGTGGCAGAGAAAGGAGCAAACGTGGCACGCTGTCAATATAATCATAGAATCATTAAGGCTGGGAAAGACCTGTAAGGTCATCGGACTTGAGTCCCGTTGCCATCCTATTCCCACCACGCCTACCTACGTGTGTCCCTAAGTGCCACATCTTCCCTTTTCTTGGAGAAGTCCACTCGTTCCCTGGGCAGCCTGTTCCAATGCAATACCACTTCCTGAGAAGAAAATTTTCCTAATATCCAACCCAAACCTCCCTGATGCAAAAGACCCCATGACTCCCAAGCTGTGTCTGTGACTCCCCAACCCCTCCTTTGGCTTAGAATATGCATCTCAGGTGCTGCTCCTCAATCCCCTTGCACCACCCTGGTGTTGGCCAGTGCAAGAACGGTGACAAGTGGGAAAAGGGGAGCACCTGGATGAGAGTGGGGCAGTGCAGGTGCTGTTGGTTTGCCTTCCCTCTCCATGACACGCCTGCTGGGTTCTTTGCCTCCTTCTTTGCAGCCATTGGGTGTAAGTAGGTCTGAGGAAGTCTGACAAAATACAAGGGACCTAAATTACATTACCTTGCACACCGGTTCTGAGTCTGACCTTGGGGATTAATTAGATAAACAACAATCTTGTACTGTATCTTATATAAATGTACAAGCAAGGCACCATTAAGGATTACCTTGTCACTAACCTAAGCCCTTAGTGATTTAATTAGACAATTAGAGGGTGCTTGGGAATGCTCTCGTAGTAACCAGAGATATTAACACCATTTGTATTTATATTTAATGGCATTGCAGAAGGGATTTTAATTATTTGGAGTCTTGTCTTTAAACTTCTGAAGCAGAAATTCTCCCCTGGCCACAGCAATCTCACAGGAGCTGCCACAGCACTGACTTGGGCTGAGGGCCAGGCCCCTTCCCCTGGTAAACCTGGGCTGCTTCTAGAAAGAAGGGTTTTTGCTCATGCCAAGTGGAATTTGCCAAACCCGTGGGTGAGAGTAAGAGGAGAATACAGCCCTGGAGTACTGCAGTAATGGCTGTGCTGCCAGGAGGGGTTGTGCAATGCTACTTGGGATGCCAAAACCAAAGACACGTGTAATAACTGCATGGAAGAGTGCTGGTGCATCCTATGGTCCTGGCAGGTTCCCAGGCAGTTCGGTGGTTATGGGTACCATGGCCTATGGGTAAACCCTGTCCTGCTGTGCTCCCTGCCGCGATCAGGTGCCCAGTAAAAGCCCTCTGCTCATCAGCTCCAACCTGGCTTAGGAGAGGAGCTGGAATCCCTGAATGAGAGAAGCCTTTGTCTCAGCACAGGGCAGATTCCTCTTCAGCCTCAGCCCCATACCCTTCCTCCTGCCTTCCTGAAGATGCCATTCTTGCAATCTCTCTGACAATAATTGCATTTTCACTGTATTACAGCCCCAGTAATACAATTAAGCCTAAATAATATAGATGAAGTGGAGAGTAATCTCATTTGGTAACTAATGTTTGAGCCAAGTAGATTCTTCTCCTGCTTTCCTGAATCCACTTGGCTGAACCCACAGCCGTAGCTCCGTACTCCCTGCCCATCAGTGCAATGTGGGCATGGAGCGATGGTGATTCAGCAGGGATGGGAGAACATTCTCTTTGGTTTTATGTGTGGAAGGAACTGGAATCCTCTTGGGAGCTATAATTGAGACAGTGAATGGGATGTCCTCAGATAATCAAAGACAATGAGGAGAAGTGGGGTCAACGATCCGTTCAATGAAAGCATAAGGCAAATGATATATTGAGCAGCTCCAGAGCGCGGTAATTTGACAACAGCCTGTGCTGAGCCATCTGGATGGGAGAAAGGGAGAGCTGGGGTGTGAGATGTGTGAGGTGGACTGCGAGGGGCTGTGCCTGCTCCATGGCCGTGCACTGCATTAGGATTACGTGGAAGGCCTTGGCTGGCCTCTGAACTATGAAATATCCTCTTTGGAGCCCAGAGAGGGGATGCTCGGTGTGACCTGGTTTTCTGGGAGCTGATTAAGTGGATGTGAGCTTGGTGGGCTGAAGCAGAGGGTTACTGCACACAGCTATTCAGGGTCAGGATTTTGGTATGTTGTGTCGCACTTTCCATTTGCAAAGAGCAAAAATATGAGAACGGAGCTCAAAAAACCTGTGTAAATAAGAAATAAGAAAGGAAAAATAAAGCCGCAGGGAACAGCTTCCCCTCATGTGCTTTGCTCTTCCTTTTTTAGTCAATTCTGCTTCTCATTCATACAGCCCCTGAACTGCAGTGTCCCCACACCAGGAGCTGCCCCATGCATGGGGGGTTGACCTGGGCACAGACCTGTTTGCCTTCAGAACGGGTCCCCATGCCGTGCAATCTGCTACAGTGGCCAGGCTGCACTCATGTACATTAGCACTCCAGAGAGGACTATGGTGAAATATTTTGCAAATCCTTATTTGTTTATGGAAAAAAAAAAAAGATAATTTTAATGATTGATTTTGAATTAAAAAAAAACAAACCAGTATATGGCCTTGACTTGATGACCTAGGTTCAGGGAGCTGCACAGCTGAGCTCCCAGTGCGCAGAGGTTAGGTGATGGCAGGGGAAATGCCAGGGTGCTTTATTCGAAGTAGATGTGCTCTCCAGGCTGCCAGACAGGGAAGGAAATTGGAAAAAGAGTGTCTTTCATGTGGGTTTTGCTCCTTGTTGCGAGGAGCCAGGCTAGGATTAGCTGTCCTGCTGGGAGAGAGCCAGGCCTGCAGCCTCCTGCGGGTGCCTGGGCTCTCCTACCAGGGCCGGGCTGGGGCCAGCAGCATGAAGGCAGGGAGCTGGGAGGGGGTCAGGAATGTGTCCCACTGTTCCCGGATCAGCTGCAACTCACTGCCTCTGGAGTACCACCAGACCCAGGGCTCAGTATGTCCCAGTCCATCAGCAACTACAGCCCCTTCATTCTGGGCTACAAATGATCAGTGCTCCCATAGCCATGCATTGCCCCCACCAGCAGTATGGAGAGGAGGAGCTGGGTTTTGGCAAGGGTCAAGAGGGAGCTGGTTTGTTTCTGGCCAGAGTGGAAGGATCTTGCAGGCTGTGGGACAGCACTGGCCATGGCAACAAAGGAGGCTGCTGAGCAGAGTTCAGGTGGTGGATACGAGCAGGGAGGAAGGAGGAGAGGCTCACTTGGCAAAACCCGCTGCTTGTCTATTCAACAGCCAGCGCCAAGGCGTGGAGCCCTTGGGCTTCACACTTGACATCGTTGGCCAGCACTGGGAGCCCCAGGTGCTGCCAGGCAGAGCTTCTGTTACTGGTGATGGAGCACTTAGAGTGGCTCTCCCTGGCTGCTGCTCATGGCACGGGAGGTACAGCTGTGGGCTGACCCAGTGCCCAGCAGTGCACGGCCAGCTTTGCTTTTCAGCAGTGCTGCAAGGCTGCTCGAGGAGCATGCAGAATGCAGTCTGGTGGCAAACACTGATTGAGGTGGTTGTACAGCTTTGTCCTTATGCTAAGCTGGTGTGGGAGCTCCCTGTTCCCCTCTGCACTGTCCCCAGCCCCACATGAGCCTCGTCCTGCCTGCAGCCGCTGTCCCTTCCATCCTTCTGTTGGCAGCTAAGTTGTTAATAAGCTTCCCCTTGCTATGATTCCATCTAAATTACTATTTTAAAACAACTACAGATGTGCTAAATTGGCTCAGCATAATAGGATGAGATGGAGAATAAAGGTTCCCCTAGTGGGCTGTCGCCAGTGCAGGTAATTTATTACCTGGGTGGCTAATTATATGCTTCTCAGCTTTCTAGGGTGAAAACATCTTGATATTTCCTAGTTAAGGAGCCCTGACACAAGTGAAATGACCAGACATGTGAATAGGAAGCACAGTGATTAAGTACCTGAGGGATGAAGAATGCAAAGGAAAAGGCATTCTGCAGCCAGAAAAAATGAACTGTGTGATTTCCCTCCGCACCTGGGGAGCAGGGAGGGCTGCACCTCCCCAACTCCGGCCAACTCTGGCACTTTGTGCATGAAAACTGCAGCTAACTGAATTCCAAGCTGGGAAAAACCTCTTGTAAATGAGTGGAGAAATTGTTTCATGAGCTCTGCATATGCACTTTGGGGCTGGGATGGTGGGGAGGAGGAAGGCTGCACCTCCTCCCTCCAGGTCTCTGCTGGCTGCACCCTTCCTTATCACACAGCCCCACAGAGGGATGTTTCTCCTTCTGTATGGGCAGCCAATGGCTCATCAGTGCAGCGTGCTATGATGTCTCCCATGTGCCCACCGTGGCCCTGCAGCCCCTGGTCATCCACTGCTCCTCCCTGCCACTTTCAGCACCTGCCCAGGAAACCCCTTTCCCTGTTTGTGTGCTGAGAAGCATAGGTAGGAGATACATATCCAGCCTCCTCACATTCATTATTTGCTTGATAAAATTTATTGTTTGCATAATTCATGTGTTTGAGCCAAGGTATCTTAAAAAGCACGTAGTGGAGCGCTGCAAAATGGGACAGTATTCCAAGTGCTTAAAACCTATGGCATGAGGCAAACCCCATCTAGAAGGATGCCTTGCTGAGCAGCTCAGGTCACCCTGTGGCTCTCATCGTGTTGGAGAGGCCATATGATCCCATGCTTCTAGTGGGAGAGTTGCAAAAAAAGGCCACAGAAAGAGGAAAAAAATTTACTTGAGTAAATTTCTCAGCCCATCTGCATCACTCCCTGCTTGCAGGAGATCTCTCTGGTGTCAGCATCCAGGAGATGTGTATGGTGTAGGCACACCCAAGCAGAGGTTCCTCCCAGCACTGCAGGACTGTGGAGCAGCGGGAGTGGGGTGTGAGCAGTACTACAGCATCTCCCGTGTGATGCAGGGGGGAAGGATGGCCAGGGCTGGGTGATGTTGGGCAGCACCTGAGTCACTGCTAACAGTTCCTGCCGCTGTGCCACCCTGGGGTTGAGGCTGAGCTTTTTGCAGCAATCCTCTGGGTTGGTCTGACCCCTGGGCTGCACTGATTCACCGTTTGCTCTGAGCCACGTGGCAAGGAAGACGAGCTCTCTGGGAAAGCAAAGTTAGTGATAAAAGGGAGCAGCAGCAGGCAAGGTGTTTGCAACACAGAAAGAACCTCACTCTCTCGGATGAAAGGCAAAGCAGTGCATGCGTGTCTTTGGGCTCCGCAGCATCTCCCAGAGCTCTGGTTTTATGCTTCTTTATCCTTCGACTTCTTCCTTAATGAGAAATTAATTAGCGTTGTAGTTCCTGCCTGGGAACTTGTAAACATGCAGCAGCGATGCTGTCTCCCCCCACCTCCCGCTTTCGCCGTCCCGTCCCACCCCCTCCCCGAGGTGCAGTCCAATCTCTCTGACACAAACACTCGAGAACAAAGCTGCCCGGCTAATTCAGGGAATTATCAGGAAGCCTGGAGCTGTGCTGAGATAATGAGCCTGAAATAGCAGCCTGCTGGGTCTGCAGCAGCGCCGGGACCTGGGCTGGGACCCCAGAGGAGGCCAAGGTAAGGTGGGGACATGGACATTCCTGCAGCCTCTGGTGCTGCCCTGGGTGTGCAGTGGGATGGCTGTGCTTGGGGTTCCTGAGCTCTCCTCCTGCCCTGAATGGATGCTGCTGGCAGTGCTGCTGCATCCCTTGCTGTAGGAGCAGAGTGCTTTGCTTCCCATGGTGATGTCCCCAAGGTGATGTTCCCCTGTGTTGGTCACCCTGTGCCATCACAGCTCCCAGTGCCCCCACGCTGCTACTCCCAACTGAGCTTCCTCAGAGCCCTGCAAACAGCTGGTAAAGGGCAAAAGTAGTGAGAAGGCTCTGCCTGGAGGGCAGAAGGGATGGGAACAAGGCAGAGAGGAGGGCTCGGTGAATCCCATCACCCCACCAGCTGCAGTGGTCCTACTTTCTTCACTATGACGTTATTTCCCTCAATGGAAAAGTTGTGTCTCATCCTGTGCGTGCCAGCTTGGTGCCAGCACGTGCCCTGTATTACCCTCTGTGGATAACACAGGAATGCTCTGCAGAAGCCCATTTCCCTACTGCTGCTCTCCCTGGTGCAGTGTTAACAACAGGAGTTTCCCACCTGGAGGACAGGAGGTTTCCACAGCGAGGAGATATAGGGGAAATCTTGTGATGCGAATGTCAAGCCCTTCCCTGTGATGCTCAGATGATGGGGCTGGGAGAACTACTGTTTTGTTCATTTCCTCATGGAGGAAATGTACCATTCCAAAGATGACTTGAAGTTTCCTCAGCAGTGAGTCATTACTTTGTACATGAGCTGAACACTAGAGCATAATCATAAATAAATAAAACTGGCGGCATAAACTGGAAATTAAATATATCCTCTCCTTGTTTGAAATGTGCCATGATTCATGCTGTTGCTTCCTAGTTAAAAATGTATGTTAAACCAGGTTGTGAAGCTTTGTAGGGCTCTTTGCAGCGTTTTGCCACTCTGTGGGTTTATCTTGTGGCACTACTCAAGGAGCACTGTTTGCCTGTGTGTTTTGTGTCAGTTACAGTCACCCCGTGTGCCTTCTCCTTTGTTGTGTGAAAAGCAGTGAGCTGTTTTGGGAGCCTGAGATGAGCAAATGACCAAATCACTTATCTTTTTTTTTTTTTTTTTTTTTTTTTACCAGGCCAACTTCAGGTGGATGAGCTCCCACCCTGGTTCCTGCGGAAGCTTGGGAGAACAGACAGAAAATTCAGTGTCACCACTGCATGGACTGCATGGAGCTGCCCTGAGTGCTGCCCAACATGTACAGCTGTCACCCTGCCTTCCTGCAAGCATCAGCTCAGATGCATAAATCCCATGGAGAGAGGGTGAGTCTTGTGGCACCGGGCTCTGTACACTCGTTGGTGGCACCAAAGGGCACTTGGTTTGGACAAAAAATGTCCAAGCTTCCCACTCTGTTCTGAGAGCCATGGCCTGGCTGCTTTGGCATTCCAGAAGGATGAGGATGATGCTTGCTGAACGTTCAACATGGTGCTGTCTGCAGCAGCTGGGTGTTGTACAGCTGGGGGCTGCTCGGCCACATCCCTGCTGCGTGCTCACCCTGCAGCAATGGGAATGCTGAGGCTCCTAATCCTCCCCTGGCCACCGGTGGCTCCTGAGTGTCTGGCTGGGCTGCGGAGCTGTTGGTTAACGCAGCTCGGGAAGACCTGCTGGGTGAGGAGGTCAGCACAGGCATTTGGGGTCACCACAGGGTTACCCAGCTCTTCATTTAGGCGAGAAAATCGAAGTGCTTTGCTCCTCCCCTGAGGTCCAGGGAGGCAGGAGTAAGGTATCGAGGTTGGGCAGTGCAGGTCTGCAAATAGCCACTGCCTTTCACAGCACGGCCTGTCCCACACCACTGAAGGCTGAGGGCAGCTGGGAGGGAGGAGCATTGCTATCCCAGCCCACGGCCCTCTAAAACCGATGCATTTGCTCCTATCCCTGCTGGTTTCTATGCCATACTCTAAACCACGACACACCGGATTCCTCTATTCCCTAAAGCTGAGCCTGCTCAGACCAGACCCACTCTGTCATTTCCACTGTGCCAAGAAACCTCCGAGGCCTCAAGTGCATCACAGTCCAAACCCCGTCCCTAAGCTAAATACCCGCAGTTGCCTGTTTTGGCAGAGCTCAGCTGTGAGACCTGCTCCCTGTGAACGCCAGGCAGGAGCACGTAAAACAGGAACGTTAACTATTTTTCCAGCTGTCTGCAGCTCATGAACTATAAAACACACTAATGTTACACCTCTGCACCTTGCCAAGGAGATGCCAGTGACACTGTGTGTTTTCTTTTTCCTTCTTTAATATGGCTTCCAAAACTTGTGGGAAACATCTGACACCAGGGGTACTTCTGCAGGAGCATGGCTGTTGCTGCTGGTGGGGTTTGGGCTCTCATTCCCCACCACGCACCCAAGGATGGGACGGGGCAGGCTGCACCTGGTGTCCTCTGGGGCCATGAGCCTTCAGAAATGTCTCAGGTCCCACACACAGCTCCTGGGCACAGGAACAGAGGGCTCAGCCGAAGCTGCACCCGGTGGGGCAAGAGGGAGCAGCCCGGATTGAAGCCAGTTTGTGTCTATCTTTGAACCCGATCCCTCCCTAAGCCTGTTTTGGCTCTGTTTGTTTGGAATAGACCCGAATCTAAAGGGAAAAGCAGACAAACCAGACTAAACATCAAATATTAAATAGCAACTGCTAATATGACAGCCATTAAACACAAGCGCTCTCTGCCTCTGCAGCAGCTGGGAGCTGGGCTGCACACCCACCTCTGAAGCCCGGCGCTACCGAAATCGAAGTCAGCCTGCACGTGTATATATCAAATTGCTGGAATGAAGAAGAAATCCAGTTTCCTGCTGCCAATCTTTCCGGCATCTGAGCGTCTGCTCCGAGCCAGGGGAGGAGGCAATGTGCTCTCCCCTCCTGGGCTGCGGGGAGGGACGCAGGCGGCTGCTGGTTCTGGCTGTGCGCAGTGCTCGGTGGGGGTTGGCAGGGAGGTCGCCCCTCATCCTGCTGGAAAATTAAAGAAATCTTATTTTGTTTTGGGATGGATCCAAGAGGCTTTGAAGTCCTGGGAGAGATCTGCTGGCCAGGCCAATCCTTCTCTCCTCTCTCCCAGAATTTCAAAGCCGCAGCGTTGGGATGCATCCAAGGAGAGGGCTTCTGCACCGCTGCGGGGAAGGGGAGCCCACACCACGCTCCTGGGCCTAGGGCATGGGTTGCCCAGTGGTGCAAGGCTAGGGGAACCTGGGCAAAGCGATGGCCGAGGGTCCCTCAGGGGACGGTCCATGCTGGGAACAGCAGAGCAATGAGGCACTGCATCCCTGAGCCAAATCCCCCTTCGTGCCATCAGTGGGCACCTTGCAGCCACAGCCTGGTCCTGGGTCCTGCTCCTTATCTCTCGTGCTCCTCCTCTTTCCTTGAGCAACCACTTTATCACATTTTGAGCATACCTTCCACTTGACTTAACACTAACATATGTACAGTCGACATTTCAGTAATGCCTTACAAATGAGCTAGGGTTGTCTGGGAGATATCTGCTGCCCCAGGGCTCCATCACCTCCGCTCCCTGGCCCTGCAGCTCTGTCTTGGAGTGGAGAGCCCTCCTGGTGCCCCCACAGCTGCTGTGATGCCCAGAAGCCCGCTGTTTTCCTGTTTTCTCCCTCAGAGGGCCAATGCAGAGGGAGCAAGGTGTGGTGCCCAGCAGCCCCTCTGTTGGCACGCAGGGCTTCTGTGCACCGCCTGCAGCGAGCAGCCCCAGCAGAACTCTGTATTCTCAGCTTATAAATGGAGAGACAGGAAGGCAGATGGGCTGTGTATTTGTTGAAGTGCTTTCATGAAGAAAGCTCTGGCTGCACTGAATGCTGGGCTGTGCTTCCGCCATCCCAGCAGTGCAGCCTTCTGGATGGAGAGGTTGAGAGTCCTCCTGGAGGCATTCCCATCCCAGACGTTCCCCCAGACACACTTGACTGTGGATTTCTTTGTTCCAAGCTTTTATGTTTCCTGCAGCCCTCTTGAGCTCATGAGCACTGGCCACTTAATGACTGCAGAGCCTGATCCATGTTTCTGTGTCACTGAGCACTGGGAGAGCTCTGAGGGCGCGTTGCTATGTGAGAAGCGAGGCAATGCAAAAACGAGGCTGTGTGTTACGGTGTTCTGGTGCACAGGGCCCAGCATCCATCACTCTGAGCATGAGCTGCTGCAGCTGGAAGGCACTGCCACCAACTCACCTGCTCTGCTTGATCCCCTGCATCAGGCTGGCAAACCATCCTTGTCAGAGGTGTACTTAGCCTTATCCTTGAATGTCTCTGGGAAAAGCAATTCAACAACCTCCCTGAAGAGCTTGTTCTGTGTCTGAACTCTAGTTAGAGTTAAAAAGGTTTCCCTAATGTTTAACTTTAATTTTCTCTACTGCAACATAACACCATTATTAGTGGTTCGAGCTCCTCAATGGTTCTTTTTCCCCTAAGCCTCCATTTAGGAGAGATGGGGAAGGAGTTAGATGAGCTGACTTACAGCTCGGATACAACACAGTTTCAGCCAATTCTGTTTAATACAAGTTAAGGTAGGCAGAGTTTATGGGATCATATCAGGTTTTAAGCGGACTTAGGCAGCGCTCAGATGTCCTCTTGTGACATGAGCTGGTTTTGGAGCCGGTGCTGCAGACAAGGCAAGGCACAGCTCTCCACTCACTCCCCTTTTCTCACTCCCAGCTCTCAGGCGGGTGGCAGCCCCCAGCACAGCTCCATGGGGTGGGGAGGGGCTGGCCATGGGGCAGGTGGCACTGCGATGTCCCCATGGGAAGGCGTTGCTGTGTCAGATGAGCTGCCGGCGTCTGGGCAGTGAGCATCAGTGCAAAGTGGGGAGAGGAGCCGGAATGTGGAGAGGAAATGAGTACAGGGAAATTCAAAACTCTCCCCAGATGAAAAACAGAGGGGAGAAGATTTTATGGCACGTGAAGTTGTAAAAATATGGTCCTGATTTTCTTCCCGATTTTTAGCTTAGCAAATCACACCGAGCTCTAGTTGTGCTGTCACAGCCCTGGGGATCCCTGCAGCTGTACTCACCAGGTTGGGTACGAGGAGCATCACAGGGAGGGCTGAAGCATCCCTGAGCCCAGAGCCTCCTCAGCCCAGCTCACCCCACCATGCCCATCCTCACGTCCCTCAGTGCCACATCCCCACAGTTCTGGAACACCGCTGGGGATGGTGATCCCACCACTCTCTGGGCAGCTGTGCCACTGCATCACTGCTCTTTTGGAGAATAATTTATTCCCAATACCCAACCTGCCCATCCCCAGGCACAACTTGAGACCACCACTTCCCATCCTATCGTAGCTATCTGGAGAGCCACCACGCCTCACTCTGACCTCTTTTCAGGCAGTTGTAGAGAGTGATGAGGTGTCTCAGGAGCCTCCAAACTGACCCATCCCATTCCCTCAGCTGCACCCTACAAGACTGGTGCTGCAGACCCCTCACATCTCGGTTGCCCCTCCCTGGACGTGCAGCCACCAATAGCTCACACGATGCATTCAACAAGCGCAGGCTGTGGGGTTATTCCTCACACAGAAACTGTCTGTGGTGCGACTTTAAGTAATTCTGTTTTAAATTTTTTCTTCCCTGAGTTTGTAATGAGCAACTTGGATCTGTTTAGGGCACATTCATTAGGGATTCTCCCATGCATTTGGCTTTGCTGGGCATCTAAGTGGCACAAGCTGCTGGTTGAGGTTGGTGCTGCGTGTGCCTGTGCTTATTGACTCAAAATGTGTTTCCTCTGGATGTTCTGTAATATTTACTTAAATCGAGCTGCTTCTGCTGGGGCTGCTGGCAGAGAGCACACTGACTGGCATTTCCACGGCTAGCAGAGACAAAACGGTGCTGGGCAGGGTCAGAACTGATCGTCTGAGGGCTCGAGTACATGCAATATTTGTTTTATGGTATTTATCTAATTTAGTTTACAACGTGGGGATTTTTATTTTTTTATTTTTAAAACCTCCCCCCCCCCCCCAAACCTTTTAAAAGCCTGTGGCTCTATCTGGGATCTGGGATTCCAGTTACAAACTTTTACTACTCTGCTTCAGCCACGACTTTTCTATAAACGTGTGGTTAGGCTATTTTTACTTTAGAAAAAGAGTCGGTTTCCCCCCTTTTTCTTTTTCTTTTTCTTTTTTTTTTTTCCTGCTGATCAATTGCAAATGGATGAAGGAAATTTGCTCAGACTTTCCCTGCAGACATTCCCCATTGGGCAGAGATTAAACACGGGGAATTTTAGCCTGAGTGCAAACGCTTTGGACATTTATGAGGGTGGGAAAGCAGGGGCTGATTCTGAGCACTGCTCTGCAGCTGTACAGCGCTGCTGCTGCCAGTGATGGGCATGGGGTTTTTGCTGGGTGCTCTGCATGGGGGCACTGCTTGGCAGGGTGAGCACTGCTCCTGGAGCCCAGGGAGTGCATACAGCATTATTGCAGGGTGGGAGTGTGCTGCCGGCTGGGCTCCAACTGAGAAATCCCCACTGAGTCCAATGGTGGATTTGCACTGTGACAAATCTATGTCTCCTGTTGAGAACTCAATTTTCATAGGAGATAATCAAATGTGACCTGTGTAACAGAGCGGTATTTTTACAGGATGTTTCTCTTTCTTTTTTGTTTTGTTTTGTTTTGTTTTGTTTTGTTTCCTCCTCTCTCCCCAGTTCCATTTGGTCTTGGCAGTGGTTCCCAGCCCGTGCATTTTGACGCAGATTCTCCAACTGTTTGTAAACGCTTCCAAGCAAGGAGGAAGGAGGTGGGAAGCATAGCGCCTTGCTGCAGGCAGGAGCACGGCTGGGGAGCAGGGCAGGGAGCTGAGCCTGGCTGTCCTCACCTCCTTATCATCACCAAAATGATGGGGATGGCTGCTGTGGGCCCGGAGGTTATCAGAGGTGGGCGAACGTGGGAGGAAGGGATGCAGAAGGACCAACGTGGTGCTGTGCAGCATGGGAGCAGCAGAAGGCAACAGGGCAAGGCAGCACGGGCAGTGCCAATGCCACCCCCTGTACTCTGAAACCCCCACTGTTCAGCCCCCTATTTACATGAATACAAAATCCACTTGCAGCTTCCTAAATAAAACAAGAACTCGCTCCTTTCTGTAGTAGAGCATATTACAGCCATTTGTCACCACATCATCCAGTAGGTATTAATTCCCAAATCAGTTTATGACATGTTTTATCATAAGTTACTGGAGAAGGTAGCTGCATTGAGCAATCATTTGATAAACGGCACCATAATTTAACATGCTCCTCCGTCATATTAGTGGGGAGCAAGATTTATTTCCTTCGTGTGACTTTAATTATGGATAATGCAAAGCAGGGATTGAGGCGGCCGTGCTGCTGAGGCTAGCAGTGTCCTTGTGGAGCAGAGTTCGGGTGATGTGTGGCTTCTGCAGGACCAGGGGGTGGCAAAGGTGGCTCTGGGTCATCAGTGGCAGCTCATCGTGGCTCATCATGGCTTGGCACAGCTTAGCATAGCTCAGTGTGGCTCACCATGACTTGGCATGGCTTGGCATGTCTCAACGTAACTCAGCATGGCTCAGCATGGCTCAGGTGACTTCCTTGTTCCCAAATGGATGAAGAATCCAAGCCACTGAACCATCTCAAGGCTCTGTTTGCTGCTGTCCCACCCAGGAAGGCTCCAGGTGCAGAGGGATGCTGCACTCCTCCCTCTGTCCTTCAGGCCATCCCTGCTTTTGGGCTAAATTCTGAATTACTGAAGAGTACAGGGCACAAGGGGGTAAGGAGCACAGAGGGAAGAGATGCTAACACACATTGAGCTGATGTCATTTCTTTTAGTCAGGAGCAGGAGAAACACAATCCAGTTCTCTCCCCCCCACAACAGAACAAAGGAGAAAGTCCCTAAGGGGAGATTAAAAATAAAAAACCCACAAAACGAGAGGAGAGGAACAAAAAGAAAGAAGAAAGGGAAGGACAAAGCCCTCCTCCCCTGAAGTATCCCCTCTCTGTGTCTGACAGCTTCTCCCTTCCGCAGCTCCCAGCCCTGCTCAACCTTACAGTGCCATAAAACAGAGTTTGTGGCGTGTTCAATCGATTATTCCTCCTAATGCACTGTTTTTGGAGACAGGTAATTTATTTCAGATTCTACACGTCTGCATTAAAAAAAAAAAAAAAAAAAAAAAAGTAATCCCCTTTTTTCACGTTCTTCCCCTCTTTATTGACAGGCCTTTTTTTTTTGCCCTGTGCCCCCACTGCCCCATTCCCTCCTGCCCCCCTCTGAACCCACTCAGACGCAGTGTTTCCCAGTGGAAGCTGCAGCCATTCTCACAGTGAAACCCAAGGCAGGTAATGACTTTCTCACCCCATCCATACTGCAGCGGGAACCGCTGCCTCTCCAGCTGCATCCCTTTATTTCGGACAAGGGGGAGGGGAAGGTGCCAGCCCTCTCCTCTTCCCTCTCCTCTAAGGTCTCTTAAAAAGGGGAAAAAAAAGAGAGATGTAAAGGGAGCAAGTGTGTGCAGAGATGGGCTTTCCATTAGATGAAGGGTTTGGGGCAGCGGGCATACAGTGCCTCAAAGGGTTCCATCCTACATCAGCTCTGGTCCCCCTGGAACAGAGGAAATTGCCCATCTTTGCAGCTTTGCTGTGAAAAGCCCCAGACGGACAGGTTTGTAATTCCTTTGGTTATAATTTGCTTCTCCAGGCTGATGGGGGAGCTGAGCCTCTGTGGGGGCATCTCGAAAGTGGGACATGGCCACTGTGGGAGCTCCTTGAGACCGAGCCCCCGGCTTTGCTGTTGTTTTCTATTAGGGGAGAGGGAGGAATTTTGATCACATAATGAAAAAAGCATTACGAGGGGAAATAATAAATATCAGAGAACAGGGAAGGAAGAGGGAGGGAGATATTGATGAGAAATGTAAACTCTGCCATCCACCAGCCTCGTGTTGCCGGGGCTCCGTGAAACCCTAACCCTGCTCTGCTGAAGCAATCACCCCTGTCCGAAACACAGGCGAATTCCAGGAGCTGGGGCTGCAGCTCTCTGGGGCTGAGGCTGCCAGGGTATCTGTGCAGGGTCCAAATTACTGCCCCAAATCTCTTTGCATGGCCACAGTCCTCCCTTTTCCCCCTCCTACAGCAGCGTGCCACTTCTGACACTGCACAGCACCCATTAAAATATTCTGTTCAATGAGGAGGGACATGTGCAGACCGACTGCCACCTCATCCTTTGTACTCCAGCCCATCCCTGAACCCCACGCCTGCAGGTTGGGCCATCCCCAGCCCAGCACTGACTCTTCCTATGTCCATGGGCTGCTCATGACACGCTGCTAGGAGCAGGCGGTTTCTTCTCTGCCTTTCAAAGGCTGGAAAAGAACAGGGAAAGCTTTCCCACTCAAGCAGCAGGTGCATGTGCGGTCAGCTCACATCCCGTGGGCTCCCGGCTGTAATTTCAAGCACGAGCGTGTTGCTGACTGGGGAATTAAGGAGCGGGGGGGCAGGAGGAATGTTTTGCTCAGGAAGCTATAAGTACACTTTTGGAGGTTTGGGATTGAGGACAGGGGCGGCCCTGTGCTCCCTCCGGCTCGTGCTACTCTCACCACTGCCTGTCCTCATGGCAGCTCCTCAGGATCAAATCCTGCCCAATCCCTCTGCATCTGCCCTGCTGCTCTGAGATGGGCGCCTGGGCCAGGTGGATGCTGCCAGCCTTCAGACACTGCTTGCAGATCTCCCACTTCTGAAAAGAACACAGTAAAGTGGGACCAAAGGAGCAATTAGGATGTCAGTCCCTCATCACACCTTCTTACTAGGGGTCCCAAAATGAGCACAGGGACAAACCTAGTGAGCACAGTGTGGGGCTCAGCACATAAGTGGCAGCCACTTGGCTGCACTGTGCCATGCCTGTGCCTGTGCACCACATCCTCACCACCACAGGGACCCAGATTTGGCAGTGATGGGTGTTTTACAGCCATCAAATGCTGTGAGTGAGGCAGAGCTAAGGATCTTCCCATCCTCTTGGCTGCATCTCCCCTACAGCCCCTGAACACACCAAACTCCATCCCCTGTCGTGCTCTTGCAGCCAATCCCTCACTTGCATGCTGGGGGCTGTGCCAGCAGTGCATGGATCTGCTCAGCACCTCAGCAGGAGCTCAGCTGCTCTTTGGGGTGCAGGTGAGTCAGCAATCTGCTCTCCACAGTGGTATTTCTATGTTAAGCTGCTGAAGTTTTGGTAAATATATGGCCATATACCAGGAGCTTGCAAGATAAACCATCTCGTTGGGAATTTGGAGGAGAACAACAAAAATGATTAAGCGACTGGAGGGATTGACTTATGAAGAGAGATTAAAAGAGCTAAATCTGTCTAGCTAGGCTACCCGACATCCGTGGTGAGATCTGATAACTATCTACAAGGATATGAGGGCGTAAATCACAGCTTGGGGGACTGGTGGGGGGCAGCCCTGGGAGATTACTGGCAGCAACAGCCGTAAGTGGAGCACAGGAAAAAGCATCATCTAGGAGAGATCTGCTGCGGGCTGATGGGCTGGGGCAAAGTACAGGGACAGAACCCGTATTCTGCCCTGAGACAGCACCAGCAGTGAGTTGAGGAATTCCTCCAGCTCCTGGAAACACAGGCTGGGATGCTGGCAACGGAGGGGCTCAAGCCTCTATCAGTTAAACGCAGCCCTAGAGGAGAGTGCCACGTCATGGGCAGCCAGGGATGTGTGCCCATCTCAGCAGGGATGGCGCACTGAATGCTCCCCGTGTGCTGTGATCTGCAGCAAAGCAAAAGAAAATACTAGCTGTGGAAACTGGATTTTCCACAGCCAGGTGCTAGGTACAAGATGTGAGGTCTGATGGAAACTTGTTAAAACATTCACTGGGATTTTCCATGGTGCAGCCAACACCAAAAGCTGATTTGTTCGCATCGATCTCATAGAGCAGTGCCACTCACATGAGCACCTCAGAGCCAATGGGACAACCTGAGTGTGTCCCACTGAGAGAGAGCAGCGTAGGTCAGCTCCTCAGGTGGCTCAGGGCTGCTGCAGGGGGATCACACCTCTGGCTGATGATCTCCAAGTGCATTCAGGAGATGATGGCAGAGCCGCCTTCACCCAGGGAGCATCCCCAGGATGGAGAAGCAGAAGGTAAAGCTCAACTGATTTTGTAAGGTTCAATGGCAACCTGGCTTGGCACTGCCTCGTAGCTCTGCTGTTCTGGAGCCACTTGAGCTGTTGGGATGAGGGTTCCTGGTGGACTCTGTTCATGCGCTCCTCAAACAGCAGTCATGGCTCTGTCCAAGACAAATTCCCATAGAGCTAAACAGGGATGCTGAGGGAGCACCCAGAGATGCAGCACCTGACAAACAAAGGGAATATTTCTGATGGTTTCAGGTAATGCTCAGCTCCCACACACTGCTACATTTGTTTAGGTTTTAGGAATATTTAATCTGCACTCTTTCTATAGCAAGGTTTCAGCTCCATTCCTGCAGTTATCCCTCCTGCCTGGTGCACGGCTGAGCTGCATCCCCCTGTCCCTGTCCTCCCGGTGCCCCGGCACCACACCCAGCTTCCCTATGTATGCTGAGCTCCAGCAGCTTGTGCTGGGAGCTGCTGGCCGGGACCAGCCGGAGGCAGGGAGCAGACAAGGGCTCAGTGCTGCCCATGGCCTTGTGCCTGTTCTGCCTTTGCCATCTTCCACCTACCCCGCGCTAGCTGAAATGAGAGGAAACTCCCTTCAATCGGCAGTGCAGCAGCGTAGGGCTAAAAGAGTAATTCACACTGAATAATTCACTTGAGACTTTTCTACTCCCGGCAGTTCATAATTCCTCATGTGGAGCAGTGTTTGCGTTTGCAGAAATAAGGAGAGTTGTGCAGCTTCCCCGTGCCTACGTCCCCAGGAGTTTCTCTATTTGGCACCTGGATGAATTACTCAGTGCCGGGGTGCGCTCCGAACCCAACAGCTGGGTGGCTGAGACGACACTCGTATTTGCTGTTGTTCATCTTTACAAACATTTGTGTATAACAGAAGCAAAAATGAACCAGAGGAAATCTGCCCAGCGGTGCTCAGAAAGATGAATTTCCCATCCCCAGAGCAGTTTTCAGCCCCACCTGCAGCATCCCCTCTGCAGGGAGCAGTGCCAAGCCCTATGCTCCCCTCCCCGCCTTGTGCTGGGCTCTGGACCCCCAGAGCAGTGCAGCTCTTCACGTGGTGATCTGCCCATAGGAGCTCCCAAGCCCCTCATTTCACTTCCCACAAGCTCAAGCTTTCCAAATGACAAATTATGTTTTTGCCTCTAATTCCAGCTTGCCTGGCATCCTCAATGGCAGCAGCCCTTCGCAGAAAGCAGCAGGTTCTTAGCAGCCAGCGGGAGGTGGCTTTTTTCCTCTTCTCTCCTCTCCCTCCCCCTTGCCTTAATTGCAGCCCAACATGGGCTTTCGAGGTGTATTAAACATACAAATTATTCTGCAAAGCCTCATGAAGCGCCAGTTACCAAGGCCTCTAATGGGAAATGACAGCACAACCAGAGCAGCCGTTAAGGCACAGCACTGTCTGCAGCAGCTCTGGCACTGCAGGCTCTCTGTGGGCACGGGGTCCCTGCATGGGCACCCTCAAAGATGGGGGGCTCTCAGATTCCCCACCTGCACCTGCCATATTGCATTCAGGGCTGGAACGATGCTGATGGATTGGAGAGAGTTCAGAGGAGAGCCGGGAATGTAATCAAGGAGCTGGAGGGCATGATTTATATAGCAAGTTTAAAAGGGCTGCATAATAGCAACAATAATAAGCGCTCACAGCACATAGTGGTTTTCATCTTTGCACTTGAATGAAGCTAACTTATACTACGCCCAACTGCATTAACAACTTAACTGCATCTAGCTCAGCCTGCCGATTGCAGGAGGGATATGAGAACCATCTGCAAGGCTCCTCGGAGCCCAAGTGCCACAGAGCAGGGGAGTGGGCTTGGTTGGCCCAAGGGCCTGCAGGGAGCAGCACAAAGGCATGGAAATGACAAAAGGAAAATGTGGGCCGAGCATCAGGAAAACTGGACTGCAGCAGGGAGGAGAGGGTGAATGAGGACCTGGCTACGTCCTGCAGTGGTGGTGACACGGCAGTGACATGGCGATGGGTCTTCTCGTGGTGCTGGAGTGCCCCATCATAGGGTACAGTACATCCCCAGGCTGTGCCACCATATCCCTCCCCCTGCAGCAGCAGGAACCAGGGCAGTGATTTATTGCTCCGCTCCCAGTGCTCTCCCATGGGGAAGACGAAGCCCAGCGGTCTAAATATAGGGCAGTAGAACAAAGGCGAAGGTTCTGGGGGGGGTAAATGGCCACAGGGAGAATTTGTCCTTCGCCACCGCATGGGCGGCCGCTCTGTCCATGAGAGTGGAAGCAGGCAGGGAAAGTCCCTACCAACGAAAATCCAACAAAGCAGAGGGAAATTAAAAAAAAGCACCTCATTTTGCAAGCTCATTCATTTTGAGCTGCTCAGAGGACTGCGGGGGAAAGATAAATGCGGATCCAGGCAGAGGGGACCAGGGCATGGCTCGAGTCTGCAGGAAGATTTAGGGCCTTGAAGTCCAAAAGCAGGGCTTGATCATCGCATGAGGAAAGAAAAATCTCTGGGAGTGGATATCATGTTAAACAATGTGTTGTAATAAGTGTTTTATGCTTTAGAGGAGGAGAGAGAACGGTGAAATCCCCCGTAAGAGCTAATTACTGCAAATTCCTTTTCAATAAAACAAGACCAAAAAAAAATCCCCTCTTAATGGAAAAATCCATTTAACGCTCAGATGAGGTAACTGCAGTTCATGTCCTCACCGCATCGTTAGTGGAAGTCGGATGGATTCTCCTGACTCTGTGGCTGGGAAGCAGGTGTGGGGCTGAGGTGTGGCAGTGTGGGGCAGGGACCCCCCCCAGGGCATTGTGGTGCACTCAGGAGACAATAATGGAGCTGGGGGGAATGTTGGGGTTTGCCTGCAGTGGGACACAGGCAGGGACTGGGGGCACTCCTGTGTGGCAGCACCCCGAGAGCCTCTGACACCACACTCCAAGTCCAACCCAATTAAAATGAAACGAAGAGTCGAATTCAGAGTGGATTTGCCTCCTTGTCTGATAGTCTGTATTTCCCCGTGACTTGAAATGGGGCCGGTTTGGTGGATTTCTTGCACATGGGAGCAATGTATTGAATTACATGTGTGTCCAGTACTTAGGAGAGATACATTTCTTTTCCACATGTTCGTGCAGCTGCATGACCCCAGGAAACCCAACAGTGGGGTCTGTCTTAGGAGACAAATAGGGATTGTTCCATGTGCGTGTGTAAATGCCTCCCTCCCCCTCTGCTCCCCTAGCCTGTGTGTGTGTGTGTGTGTGTGTGTACACGTGCAAGGGGCATTGCTCCCCACTGAACATGTCCTCATCCCTCCCAAGCCAACCAGCACAACCACAGCCATTCATTCACCACAAGCCCATGGGGTGGAAATATTGCTTGCCCTCTCCCCTGCCCCAGGGAAGCCCCGGTGCTGGGGCTGCTTTGCTGCCCTATGGATGGAAGGAGGAGCGGAGCACACGAAGCTCCTGGACAGCAATGCCTGCATCCCTCGCTCCCAGCGAACCCACAGAGAGGGATCCGCCCCAGTGGGAAGGAGGAAGAAACCCGTCCTGTAGGAATCAGCCTGGGAGTGGCTGCGGCTCTTCCAGCTGCTGGCGTTCAAAGGGATCTGTCCTTTTCATCCCCAGTGCCGTCAGTCAGCAGCCGCAGGCCGGCCAGAAAGGAAGGAGGCTTTGTTGATAAGATCTGGAGCTTTTGAGAAAATAAAAGCAGAGGGTGGAATGGATTTCTTTCTTCTTCTTCCGACTTTTCTTTTAAAAGAATAATGTAGGGTAGAGAAAAATGTTTGTAGGGTAGGAACCTGTTTGATGTGGAGCATTGCTCCCCAAACACGTTGCTCCCAGAGCAGCACACCCAGCTGCCTACTGCAGCCCAGGTCTGCCACGGGCCTGGGATGTCCCTGTGAGCACACGGCCCCAGAACCAGCTGCGTGCAAAGCCCAGAGCTGCTGTGCGAGCCTCACGGGAGCCCAGTGTTGGTGGAGGATGTGAGGTCAGAGATCACATGCACCCTTGGGTCCTCCTCCTGGCTCCCGCAGGTGCTGAGCAATAAAGCTCCTTTGATGCTGTCCCCAGGCCCCGCTGTCCCTGTCCCCCTCAGCCTGAGGCAGCAGCTGGAGTGGAGGAGCCAAGAGGACAGCCCGAAGCCATGGATTAGCGATGGGATTTGGCTGCTGGGGGGGGGAGGAGCCTGGCCAGCCCCTTATCACTGGCAGTGGGCTCGCAGTGCTTGCCTATAAATAGGAGTTTTAAAGCAAGGCAATTAATCATGGTGCATGCTGCTGTCTCGATGGGCTTACATTGGTTTAACAGTGTGAAGAGAAGTCCAGCATCTACTGTGAGATTTACAGGTCCAGCCTACGCAGGCAGACAGAAGTTTAAGGCTCTTTTCAAGTGTCACTTTGAGGATGAAGTTGGGGTTATACCGGTTTAAGGAGCTACTGTGCATCTGATGAGCTGCACCAGCAGACTGTGCACAAGCTGAGCCGTGGCAGCACTCAAAGGCCCCAACATGAGACTTATCTTACCTGCCTGATCCTGCACTTGCTGCAGGCTCAGAGCCTGCTCAGGACTCATTGTCATCGTCAAGCTGATCAGGCAGCAAGATGGCAAGCAGTGGTTTGCAGAGATGCGCCCTGTACTCTTGCAGCCCACAGAGATGTGCTGGGGATCTGAACCAAAATCTCCACAGTCACAATGCTGTGTCCAAGCCCTGCAGTCCACCAAAGCACTCTTTTCTGAGCAAGGACAGGGCTGTCCCTGAGCACAGTGAAGGAATGGCAGCACTCTCTCTGCCTGTATGGCCATCTTTGCCCCTTCAATGGCAGAAGCCAGTCCTGCAACATCCCTTCTTGCAGCCATGCAGACTGAGCATTCTGCTCGCTGTCTGCAGCCTATGCACACTGGGGAAGGTGCAAGCATGCCGAGGGGCATCTGGGGAGCTGGGAGAGCTGTCTCGTCCCCAGAGCCCAGGGCTGTGCTGGAGGACGGCGTGCTGGGCCTGGCCTGGTGGGAAGCCACTTTCAGCTGATGGCACAGGGAGGGCCATATTGGTTTCAGTCTGTTCTGCAAAACACTAACCAGCATGTGCAATCTGTGAGCCCTCTGCTTGACGAGAAATGCTAATTGTGTGAGAAGGACCTGCCAACAGTCTGCAGTATTCAGCGTGAAGGAGGTTTATTAGTATTATTACTATTGTTCTGGCAGCTGCAGAGCAGCCAGCCTGCTCAGGGACGGCTGAGAGTGCATGCAGGGCGCGACAGAGCTGCTCTGTGTGCCAGGAGGCTGCAGGGACAGCGGTGGGAGGGGATGCGCACACAGCATCCCCAGCAGCAACCCTGCTCTGCCTGCTTTGTGCTGCAGGCAAGGGCTGGGCACGGCTTTGCTGCCTGGGAGAAAAGCAAGAGGGCTGAGGCTGTCAGGTCTGCATAAAATATGAGGTGCGGCACAGGACGTTGGTGCCAAGAACGGGGTGAGGGAAGGCGGCTGGGGCTGTGGGACAGCTGGTGCCTGGGCTGGGCTGATGGCAGCGTCTCCAGGACGTGCAGCCCCAAAGCAAGGGGCTGAGGGTTCACACAGAGCGTGGTGAGGATTGCAGAGATGGGGAAAGATAAGGAGGTGGGAAATGGAAGCTCGCTGTACTCCAGGCCAAGGCTGGGCAGTGCCCAGAAGAAGGGAAGCACTCAGTGCTTGGTCACACCACTAAGCCGAAAAAAAGCTGAAGAGAGAGAATGGTGACTCTGGCTCGGTTGGAAAGCAAAGCGAAAGCTCCACATAGTGCAGAAGTGCAGCTGCCTTTCTGCCTGGCTTTTGGTTATTTTTGCAGGGGAAATCAGGACAGTGTTTTGCAGTCAATCCAAGCTCTCACCCGTGGGCCTGGGCAAAGCAGGAATGCTGACAGATGCAGTGGTTTTCTTTCCCTAATTTGCAAAAAATCACCCAGATAAAGTTTGATAACTTTGCAGAGAGAAAAAGAAAGAAGAAGAGAGAGAGAGACGTCCCAGGCAGCTAACTCCTCACACTCCCCCTCCTGTTCCAGGCAATAAATGAAGTGCTCTTCATTCCCGGCTCGTCTGCCACCCTCCACTGAGTCTGTCATGGACTCATCTGTGTATAAATTAGCTTTTCACAGTAATGCCGTGTAAAATTATTTCTGTCATCCTTTTATCTGACCAGTTTATCTCGTCAGCTTGTCAGTCTTAATTCCACAGCCTTGATCTCTTCTCCCAGCATACGGCAGCCACCTGAGCTGCCTGGGCTGCACCCAACCTGCTCTGCATCCCAGGGCATCCTCCTTCCCAGGGCTGCAAGCATCTGCCCGCCCAGTGCTGGGTGACAGCACGCATGGAGCTGGCATAGCACAGCAGCAGCGTGCCACAGAGGCTGCAGCTCTCTGGCCATTTTTCATTGTTCAGAATTAGGCAGTGACATTTATCAGGATTGGCACTCAGTAGGTGACCCGCAGCTTGGAGCCTGAGACGGGCTGTGCGTGGTCACATCGGCGATGTGGTCTTTTCCCCTGACAGTAACGCTTTTGCATTCCTGCTTCTGCTGTGCAGGCTTATGGAAAAAGCATTTAAAATCTATTGTCTGGGACTCTTTGTGCTCACTTGCATGAGCACTGCTGGAAAGGGAACCCAAAAGGGATGCAGCTGGAATATATTAATTAGAGATTTCAGATGAATGCTCACCCAAGCCCTCCTCCCACCTTGTGCTTTGCAGCCCCACAGAGAAGCCATGCCCATGGGGCTGGTCCCAGTGAGCCCTGACCACCGAGGGACCCCCAAGCCCTGTGGGGCAGCTGTGCACACAGATCCTGCCCCACCTCCTCCAGAAGTGCTCCTATTTCCCACTGCCTACCAGGGACACCATCTCCCCTCCTTCACCTTATCCCCAGCATGCTTCCCATTCCCTTTCCCCTGGTTTTTTGGAAGGATTGGTGCTTTTATTTGGAGGCAGAGGGACAGACCTCTCATCGCCAGAGGCACCTGTGTGCCCCACAGTGTCCTGGTGGCCAGGTGCCCTGGTCCTGGTCCCAGCTCCCTGGATACCCCCCATACCACATCAATGTCCCTCCCATCCCCACACCCACCGCAGGTGAACAGCAGGACATTGTCCCACATCCCTGGGCTGGACACAGAAGGAACCAACACGAAGGAAATGGACAGCCCCCAGGTGCCACACTTTGTCCCTAGGTGCTGAGAAACAAATATTGCCCCATGTAGATGTCCTGGTGTTGTCTCTGCCATTGGATGTCTGCACGGAGGGCCCAGGATCTCATGGCCACAATTCCACGTCATTGCTGAGCAGGCAGCCTCTGTGGCAGAGCAGCCATCTGAAGGAGTGGGATCACCCTCAGCCCTGCACCTCCTGCTCCTTCCCGTGCTGGGATTCGTAGCAGTTGGTTGTGACTTCTGCTTCCCCACATTGTTATCTGTTCTCTTTTTCTCAAAGAAATATTGCGGGTTGTAATGCTGTCTGCTACATCTTGTGAATATTTCTGGACTCTGAAGTTTCCCGGCTCCAGATGTTCTGGCCAGACCAGAGGAAAAGAAACAAAAAACCTCAGCATTAATAAAAACCTTTTGAAAATAAGAAGTCGTATTGCGCAGTAGTGACATCATATCCGTGAAATATGACCTAATGATGTCACAGCTGTGAAATGAAGGATGATTGTCTCTTTTTGGCAACACTGGCTGCATGGTCCAGACCTGTTAAATAAATGCACATGCACTATACATATGTATATTAAACCCAGAAGCTGTGAACGCTGCCCTGTAGTCACCTGGGTCAAGGAACCTTCCAGGAGTGCTGCTCTGGGGTCTTTGATGGCCAGGATGGTGCCTCCCTGCCCTGACAGAGAGCGCAAGGCTGGAGCATCCTCTGGGGTCATCCCTGCTGCAGTCCCAGCACCTCTGAACACCCCATTGCTCTCCTTCCAGTGCCACAAAGGCTCAGGATGGGAATTCTCCCCTCCTCTGAAAACAAGCAATAGGATGGGTGACAGCGAGTGCCACCATTTTCCATTTCCAAACGCTGTTGGGTGGCTTCACAAGGCTGTTTGCATTGATATAGAGGTAGGTGTCTCCACACAGCCATTAGGACCAGCCTGATGGACCAGGCTGCATCCTACTTGGTGCAGATGCTCTGTGCAGCCTCCTGGCCTCCATAGTCTGAGTAAGGATGAGTGTGGCTATATGGGATGCTTTTCTGGAGATGAAACACAGCAGACTGTGGACATGACCAACCTGCACTGGAGATGAATGACCATGAGCCAGTGGAGGTGACCCAGCTCTACCAGAGGTGAACCACCATGAGCCAAGGAAGTGACCCACCTGCCCTGCAGATGACCGCAGCTTCAGAGGCCATAAATTCTCACCAAGAGCACAGATTTTACCATGTTTCCCAGCCAGACTGCTACACCACAGCTGCTGATAGCCTCCACCAGCAGTGGCCAACTCCTGCAACCCTGCTGGGGCCAACCATTCCCATCCCATAACTCCCTTGGCCATTCGTGCCAGGTGTCATTGGAAAATCTCCCCCTTCCCGACCCGTGACAAACAACTTGCCCCTTACAGACTGCAGATTCAGTTACCCTCCTCATTACCTTAACAAGATTGGCTGCAAACATTACTGCCTTGGCCATCTTCTCTTACACAATATATTTAAGCCATTTGAAGCAACAGTCTATAAAATATCTGCACTGAATTGCCCAGCTTTCGTAATCTTGGAACTACCTGGCACTGTGGTGATGCAGTATCTATTACATGTGCGCTTTTCTCATCCTCACATATATTTTACATGTGTGTGCAATCCCCTTTATGAAGAAACATGTTGCTATGCCATGGAAAAGGTCTATTTTTTCCATATGGGCTGTGCTGACAGTGTCAAGCCTCCAGTTTAAGCTCACAGCATGCTTTTTTAATTTGTCCTTTCCTCTTTCCCTTTTAGTCCTATTGTTTGCAGAGAAGTTTGTACTACTAAGAATGTGCAAAGCAGGAGGGTGCTGTCTGCCAAGGTGTCGGTAATTGATAGCCTGAGCAGTGGGAAGCAAGCTGGGAATTTTATGATGATTTTTGATAGTTCTGGAAAATGCTACACGATCAAACCAGAAACGTTTATTTATTTATTCCCTGCGATGGGATGGGTTTGGATGGGCCGCAGAAATTACAAACGTTACAGGAGAAATCTGCCTTTGAATTTTCCAGAAGGGTTTTTTTTTTGATGCTTTGAAAATGACAGTTCCTCAATGGGAAGAACTGACATGGGACTGCGCCTCCAAAAAATGCCCATCACAGAGAAAAAAAAAAAAAGAGTAGCAGGAGGAATAGCACAGTTGAGGAATTGGGACCATTGATGGTGTTTTCCTTTCCTTAGGTCAATGAAAATGGTATTGTTACTTCTTTGCCTGATGTGAATTTCTTTTTCTTTTTAATCTGAATTTCCAGCAGGCGGAAAGCTGTTTCTTTGACAGCTTTAATCAGAAATAAAAGATTTGATCATGCAGGGAGGCAGAATCTCAATTTCAAAAACACAGACAAGAGATGGATGCGAGCGCTCGTGTGCCGGGATGCCTTGTAAATTCAAACGACGGTCGGAGGCTGCACCGCCTGCGGAAATCAAATGGGGACACAGCACTGAGGAACCTTCCAGACAACGAGAAGGAGCGTTTAAAAGGTTCAATCCCTGATTGTACAAAGGGGGAAAAAAGAGAGAAGCAGGAAAGAAGAGCGTCACGGGCCCGAAAGCCGCTCGGTCATGCAGCACAGGGCAGCGTGGCATCCCGCTGTGGGCAGGCGAAGGGCCTGGCTCCAGGCAGACACTTGGCAGCACCGGGGCTGGAAGCCCAGCTGCACTCACTGCCTGCGAGGCAATGGCCCGCAGCCAGCCGCAGACATGTGGCACGGGGATGGGAACAGCAGCAGGACCCCGAGCAGCACCGGCCACAGCCGCGGCAGTCGTGGGGCCGTCGTCTGCGGCCATGGTGCTGCGGGTTAGAAACCTGTGGGGATTGGCTGTTTTTCCCCTTGGCAGCTGTGTATTATAACACGAGAGTGAAAGAGACTCAGAAGTACCCTGCAGGCTCCCTGTCTTGGGCTGGTTTTGCATGCTGCATCCAGTTGGAGGCTGAAAAAGGCAGAGGGAGAGCCTGCCTGAACCTGGCTGCAGGACAGCCTGCACAGCCACAGCTGCAAGCACCGCAAGTGATGCGGAGCTCGTGCCCAGGCCACCAGCTGCTCTTCCCTCAGTGAACTGGACTGGAAACTCAGCATCACCTGGAGCCCAGCATCTCCCAAGCACAGCCAGGGGCCGCCCCATCTTGCACTGCCACTGACTGGGACTTTCTTGTTTGTGCATGGAAAAAAATGGTATTTGCCTTAATGTTGTCCTGGGAGTTGATTTTCCAATGTTGACTCATTCACTGGAAGGGAAGTGGGTAGTCTGAAATTGAGGGATATTCCACAGTCTGTCCATCTGTCAGTCTGTTGGGCAGCCCTGTGCAGAGCAGAGGAGGGGCAAGGAGAGCTGCTGGGTGAGTAAGGGCTTTCCCATGGGTGCCCACCCCTGCCCGTGCTCACGTTTGTGCTCTGCCACGGCACACTGCCATGCGCACAGCAGAGATGTGCTTCTGCAGGGTATACATCAGTGTCTGAATGCTGCTGTTAATCAGCATTGTTCAGGTGATAATTGCACCGGTGAAGTCAGAGTGGAGTGACCTCAGCACTGCCAAACTCTTGACAAAGAGAGAGAATTTGGGGGCACCTGGAGCACAGCTTGGCACTGCGGCCCTTTCCCAGCCGTGATTAATCCCCAGGAAATGTCCTGTGGTCAGGCCATTACCACTTAAATCTGCGGATGAAAATGAATCAGAGCAGCATATGACTGTGGGAAAACTGTCACCAAACTTGGACGGTTTCGCTTTGTTTCACCGCAAAATTATTAACGAAGCATTGCAAGGGAGAGGAATCTCTGGCTGCACCCTCACATTAACTCCACTACAGACCCCGGCAGCTCACAGTATGGTGCTCACAGGAGAGCAGTGCCTCGCTTCAGCTCCTGACTGCGTGGAAATTCTCTAAATGAAGACAGAGAGGTTGAGCTACGAGTTTTCCCAATGATGGCTGCTCTGTCTGGGTGTCTGCCTTGGCTGCACTCCTGCAGCCCTCTCCCAGCCCACTGCGAGCTGTGCACAAAGCCTGGGCTGGATTCTCCATCCTCCTCCTGTATCCTCCTCCACATCTCTCCTGGGCCTCTCCTATCCCTCTGGGGGTATGGTTTTTTTCATGGGTCCTGTAGGTCTGCCAGGAGTTGGGGCTGCCCAGGGTGGCTGTCTTCCCCCCCCAACACACCCTACAGTAGCACCAAGGCCACTGCTGTGGCTCTGACCCGGTGTGTGCTTTATGGAGTGGCTGCCCGTGGAGCATCCTTCCCAGGGAGGACCAGGCAGTGAAGCAGGGTGTGTAATGAGATTCTTGGCAGCATTGTCTGCCTCTTGCAAATGCCTTCTGGAGTGGTTTGCCAGACAGATCTACAAGTGCAACCTCTCTCTCTGCTGCTCTGAAATGAAAGAGGGCTTTGTGGAGACACCACAACCAAAGCCTTCTTGTGAGGCAGCCCGACAGCAATGCCATCAGTGCCACCTCCTCCAAAGGGGCTGGGGACAGGTGGCAATCACAGGAGAATGGAGCTGGATGGAGCTGGAGGGGACTCCCAAGGCTGGGGGAGGAGCTGCAGCGCTGCAGGGAGCACAAGCACAGAGGTGGCTCATGGAGTAACTCAGCTCTTATGCATGTATGGATATAACACGTAATTGAGGCAGAAAGAGCCTGGAGTTTGTGTGCAGAACCTCACCTCTGAAATTTCATCTCAAAGCAAATGTATCTATGCACATATTTTGAAGTGCATTCATTTAATAATAATAATAGAAAAAAAGAGCCCTTAAAAAGGAGCAAATTCCTTGGCTGATAGGATCCACAGGGAAACCAACATGATCTGTGCAGTACCATCAGCACTGAGGCAGGAGGGAGGATGGAGGAGGGGGCAGTTGGAGTGAGGGCTCAGAGAACCGGAGTGCCCCAAAAATGCTCTCGGGTGCAACTGTGCTCCCCAAAAGGTCACTGGCTGTGCTATCCTGGTGAAGCTCTG
Organism: Meleagris gallopavo; assembly: GCF_905368555.1. Taxonomy (NCBI): domain Eukaryota; kingdom Metazoa; phylum Chordata; class Aves; order Galliformes; family Phasianidae; genus Meleagris; species Meleagris gallopavo. The sequence goes on along the minus strand of NC_139412.1, from coordinate 803,976 downwards.
ATGGGTGCTTGCAGCTCCTGCATGTGGCTCTCTGGAGCCGTCCGTTCCCATCTGTGAGGAGGGCAGGTGTGTGATTTGCCTATGGAGTCATTAGTGAGTGCAGGAAATGGGCAGCAGCACTGCAAACCTGCACGTCCTGTGACAGGCAGGGGGGCAGATGGGAGAGGGACTGTGGGAGGAGGAATCCAATAGAAATGAGGTGGTTTTAATTTTTGGAGGAAACCAGCCCATTTCTGCAGGTGAGAAGGGGGCTGGAATGCTTCAGTAACCCTATCTGGTGCCAGGCCAGCTGAGCCCCAGCTCCGTGAGCAACTTGTGGAAAAAACAGTGGGGCATTCACAGGTGAGCATCATTTCCTGAGCTGCATCGTACAGAGGCAGAAGGAAAATGGGGCTGGGTTTCCTAGAGCCCCACTCAGAACGGGCTGTGATACCTCACTGCTGTATTCACAACACATCTCGCTGCACTGCGCGCTGCAAATCGATTTCAATAAACCTGATTTTAACTACCAGCCCACTGCTGGCTTTACTCTTTCTCAACGACTCTATTCTCTTGTGCTTTCTTTATGTAAATACATGTGCACACATTTGTATCTATAAGTACACATGGTGCACTCAGTTGTGGTTTCTGCGCCGCACGCTGCTGGCTTAAATGCTGTGCAAAGTGCAGTACTGCATGGGCTGTGCTGCCAGGACCTGGGTACCAGCACATCTCCCAGTGGCAGCAGATCCCAATTGCATCAGAGGGCAGAGCTGAGGGAGGGTCTGCGTGTGCTGGGCCCCCCTACAGCCCTGTGCCAGCCCTGCAGAGCCCTAGTGCAGCTCCTCTGTGTGCAGGGTGAGGAAACCCAGCCATACTCCTGAGAAACTCCTATCTGCATTGGAAAAAGCCATGTAACTCTTCAGAAGGATGCTTATCTCAAACCAGAGGAGTAAATGCGTACCTCACCCTGGATGGAAGGAGGATTCTGTTACATGTTGGCTAAACACAAGGGCAAGGGCAAGGTGCAGCAGTGATAGGTGGAAGCCCCTGCCCAGCATGCAAGGCCACAGTGCTGCTGTCATCTGCAGCAAAGCTCACAGAAACCTCAGCATGCACAGAGGTGGGCTGCGGCCACTGGGGTTTGGCAAGATAAAGGTCACAAAGCAGATTAGGTGAAATGGAGCTTTTTAAAAACAAGCTTAATTGTTGGACGGGGTTTGAAGCCAATAAAGCAGTGATGTGCTTAAGATTTCCCGTTATCAGGAGCCACAATTAGGGCTTTGCTGCAAACCCCCAGCCCAGCTCTGAACAAGCCCCAGTCACCTCCCACACAAATTTAACATTTCCTCTCTCCATCAGTTTCTATCTCAAGAACAAAATTGGCCAGAGCTGCACTGAAGGGAGGAAATCCTGAGACCTTAGGCTATGTTTGTACATGGAAATCGATCTCCTCCTGGGCTGGGACCGCGATTCATCCAAGCTATGGAGGAGTAAAACCAGTGTTTTGTACCTAATTAGCACGGGAAAATCCTGGTCAGGTTTGGCTTTTTGCATTTTCTTTCGCACTGTCATCCAAGGCTCTGTAAAACCAGAGCCCTTTTCCTGTCCTCTGCAAACTGGGAGGAAGATGGGAACGGAGCAGGGCCTGTTGCATGGGGTAGGCTCTGTAGAGCTCAGCACCCAGTCTCACCCAGGCACTTGTAGAACCCTGCAGTTCTGCAACATAATGTCCACATTGCCTTCCTTCTGCCCCGCTCTTTCTGTGCAAAAAATACATGACACACTGCAGGACTTTCTGCTTGTTTGTTTACTTTTGCATTCTTTCAGTTTGACTAAGTTATATGCACACTAGAATACATGCTCACATTTGATTAGTGCCCGGAAGGCATTTTGCCCCACACCTGTGGGCAGAGCTGAGGTTTCTGCTCATCTCTCATTCCAGGAATGCAGCAGAGCTCCATCTCCTGCTCTAACCAGCACTGTGCTGCGGGTCCACATCTATGGAGCACCTCTGGAGGTTTGGGTCTAATAAATAGCTTTGGAATTAAGTAGATTAACGAAGCTGCCTTGTAACACAGGGCAGTCAAGTGGTGCCAATGGTTCACCTTAAAATGAGCAGCGCAACCTGCCAGCCCATTTCCTGCACCCTGTTGACTAAAGCTCTGAACTTCTGAGGCTGCAAATAAGTTAAAACACTTCAGTGCTGACATCTCCCTCCCCAGCGAGCCTCTGTACGGGGCCGGGCTGCCCCCCGTGGCTGACCTGTGCTCCTCATTGCAGCCCGAGCCCTGCTTTTCACAGCTTAATCTGACAGAATCATTTAATTGCTCCTCTGCAATCTATTCAGATGAGCAGCACGCCAAGAACGCACCACAGCCCTGTGTTCTACCTTCCCCACTCCTGCTCCTCTCCATGAGCTGCTCCAGATCTTGAGGCCATGGGCACTCAGCTGGGAGCTCTAGGGCTGGACGCAGTTCTTGGACCAACCTTTCAGCATTCAGGTGCGTTTTGCCACGCTCTGCAAATCAGCTCGGGCACCCTGCAAGAGCAGAGCTGCCTGTTCCTCCTGCTGGGAGGATGGCAACGTGCAATATTTCCACCTGCAGTGCCTCTCCCTGGATCCAGCACCCACAGCACACAGCCCTAAGGTCTCTCCCTGCCTCCATCCTACTGCACCTCCCTGCTGCAGGTAGGGCCGGAGCCCTATTTCAGGTACAGATGACAGCCCAGGGGATTTAGGCAGCCCTGAGCATCCCCCGTTGGCTCCCCTATGGCCGGCGGCAGTGTCAGCACACCGCAGTCTCTGCTCTGCTTATTTGGTCATTTTGGGGATGTGGGGAGGGGGTGAGGGTCTGATTTTCAGCAGTCTGTGACAGCGTAATTAGGTAAATATAAATGAAAGAAAAACACACTCTTGAAGTCCGGGGACTTGCACATATTTTCTCTGTTATTCCATCCTGCTGGAAAAACAAAAGCTACTCAGCATGCACATTTATTAGCAATTAGTATCCGGGGCACTTGGGGCTCCTGGGACAAGCTCTGTACGAAGGCTTCCCACAGCCTCCCCCCGACTCAGCCCCGCTCCCCCCAGCCCCAGCTGCTGTCTGGGTAGAACATGAGCAGGGTGAGACCTGTTGGGCTGGTGCAGGACTGCCATGCTCTGCCCACACAGAGCCTCCAGGCTGTCCTTGTGCTCACCAGGCATCGATTTTGTCTTAATCAACAAATGAAGCTATTTCCCTTGTAAAAAGGAAAAGAAAGCAGAAAAGAACGTACAATGTGAACCCACCGGGATAGGGCTAAAACCCTTATTATGTTTACACATTTTATGGTTACATGCTTCATTTTTGCGTTCTAAGACGAGAGTTCAGTTTTGTTTTCCCCTCACACATAGAGCGATTCCATATAGATAAGCTTTATGCAGTGTCCTGAGAAACCCTTGTCTGGCAGAGGAAGCATTAGAACTCCAATCTCATATCTTGGCAAGGAATTAGGGGAAAAGAAGTGGTTTTCAGTAACTTTAGTTTAAATCTGCTATCTGAGAGTCACAAACAGAGCCAACGGCACTGAGAGATCAGAGGCACGCTCAGGGTTTTCTGAATGGCTTTGGAGGTTCACGGTGATGGTAAAACTGAGCACTAGAAGGGAAGTACTTTTACAGACGGTGAAATGAAAACAGAAGAAATTAAAGCTGAGATCAACTTGTCACCACGTGTGAGAGCTGTAAGCACCGCGGTGCCCCGGGGCGGGCAGATCCCAGGGGCTGCTGCCATCAGCAGCACAGGGCTGCACCATGGCCCAGGTCCAACCGCAGGTGGGGTGGCCCTGACACATCACAGCCCCACCTCAGGTCCCCTTTTCTCTGCTGGAGCCACCGCATCCCCTCACCTCCCCTCACCCTCCCAGCCTTTGTCACTATGCAGCCCTGCGTGCTGCTGTATGGGAGCCATTAGGTCACAGCCTGAAGCAGTGATTGTGCACCTGGTGAAGGGGTGTAGCCAGCCCTACGAGCACAGGTGGAAGCAATACGTCTGTGGATACACCCAGAGTCCATCCCTCCTAACCTCATATAAGAGCTGATAGCTGCAAAGGAAGCATCTCTACACAGAGATTGCTTTCTTTGGAGCATTTAGTGAGTCCTGATCCTTGGAAGAGAGTAATGGTCTCCTCCTTTATTCCTGGATTGTGACTGCTTCCATTCTTGGGTGATCTGAAGATGGTTTAAAGCATACGTCTTCTACTTTCTGTCTTTACAGCTGGTAATTCCAGTTTGCAGGTTGAGTTCTCCCTGTTGAAATCTGTGCTACCATGGAAAAGCCCAAGGTAAGAAAACGCTTCAGTTGGGCATTTGTTTATTTATTTTTATAAATGAACTAAAAGGTCTTTGATGGTGTGGCCCAGTGGGAACTCACTGCTCAGAGGAGGTCATGCCTGGATTTCTTCTCCAGTAGAGGACTGGGGCTCAGTGCTGCTGCCCTCAGGGCAGAACCCACCTCTGTCCTCCACTCCCTGGTGTCTAGGGCCCCTGGCTCTGAGTGAGAGCATGGATCCAAAGGGCTGGACCTGTGCTGGGGAGCTCACAGCCCAGCTGGGTTTATGCTGCAGCTCCCCACCATCACCTTCCACACATTGCTACGGACAGTGTGAGGGTGGGACGGATTGCTGCCACTGCATCTGAGCCCTTTGAACATGACTGCTGGCTTTCAATCTGAAATTCTAGCTTCCAACCAAGTAAATAATTGTACATGTCACAGTTATTTACTGCCTCCAATAATTCTTTGCTGGCCCTTTTGGTTTGGACATAAGTGACTTTTTAATATATATTTCTCACGCTGGTGGCACATAATAAAGTAATCGTGTAATTACTCCAGCCATAAATTTGTCACCTTAGTAAGTAATTTTTATGACTTAGAACAAGAAAAGTGTGCCTCCTTTGCTGCAGTGATGTGGTTTGTGGTCACAGGCACTTTAAGGGGTGGGTTAGTTTGTGTCATTCTCTTGATTCAGGCACTTAGAATTTGTTTATACTTTGATCAAGCCTTTCCTCAGCTGCCTGCTTGGTGATATTCCAGTGCTTTGAGCAGTCCCTGCAAACCACAGGAGCCCATGTGGGAAGAGAGGATGGGAGCCCAGGGCACAGCACAGCCCCTTCAGCTGTCCCCGAGGGGCTGGGGTATCCCTCTGCCTTGCTGGGCAAAGGAGCATCAGAGTCACAGGTGGGTTCAGAGCAGTGTGAAATGGGAGCACAGCAGCCTCACCCCAAAGCAGAATTGCCCCTTCCCTGCTAGTGCTGGCTGGTGTTGTTTGCTCCTTCCTTAAAGAAGCACAGTGATGGAGATGCCAGCGTGGCTCTAGAGAAAACAAGCTGGAATTTCACTGTCTTCCCTGCTAGGAAGACTTCCCTTTCCTGTAGGATTTATGGCTCCTCCTGCCTCCCCCCACCCCTTCCCCTCCCAGCCCCCCAATGGCGGAGCTGTGGCCACATTTCCAGTTTGCAGAAAGCTCCAGCAGTTTGGAATTTGTTTAGACAGTGATACCTCTGACTTATGGAAGTGCTGCCAATAGCTCGCTTTTTAAAGAGCAGCCTTTCGTAGTGACCTCATTTCATTATGGTATTGTAACAAAATGCAGTTCAAGTGATGAAGTCACAAATGAAAGGAGAATATTAATGTTCATTTTGACAAATTAGATTGGAAACTTCCAGCTGTGCAGCACTGCTTCATTAGGACTATTTTTGTTTGATCTGTAAATTAAATTTTCCTGCCTGCAAAGATTTTATTTTGGATAAAATGGTGTTTTCCAGGAGGTAAACATTTCATTAGAATGTTCTTAATCACTTGAAGCCCTGCGTCAGCAAGGCTGATTTCAATGTCTTGATGTTAGGTGCAGGCTTGAGTGCTTCACGGCAGCAAAGCTGAAATCTTTAATTTCTTCCCATCCTTTTTTCCATCTCGACACGCCGTATCCCTGCAGTTCCAGGCATAGAGACCCAGTCTCACCGTGCTGCCAGTCCACATCTCAGGAGCTGGCAGTGTACGTTTGTTCCATCAGAAACTTTCCACGTGAAAGTGCCAGTGTGTTTGAGAAGAGTTGTGGTGCTGCTGATCTGCGGGCAAAGCAGTGCACACAGCAGGTATGTGATGTTCCCCAGTACAGCACCACTGGGCAGTGGCAGGGCTGATCTCTCACCCCCAAACTGTTGCACTTTGAGCAGAAGCTTTCAGATCTTTTCAGTTTTCACTTTGTCCTGGTGGAAAGCAGGATGCTGCTGGTAATGCCTGTATCGCATATCTGAATGTGCATTTCTTAGCCACCTCATGAAGACCTCTGACAAACGGGTCATGACCCTGCAGGGGATCTAATGGCCCATGGGGGAAAAATACTTCCCCGGGGTGGGTTTGCCATCAATTCCAGATGATTGCTGCAGAAGAGAGAAATCAGATAAGGGAAGTCTTTCCTTTTCCACCAGCACAGACTCCCTCGTTGCAGCAGAAGAGGCGTAATTGTTGCGCTGCTCCTGGAAGCAGCTCAGACAGCGATTCCTTGAAAGACAGGTTCACACATCTTGCCCTGTCATAGTCAGGGGCTCTTCCAGACAAACTAGTTGCTGCTGCTACTCAAGAAGCATGTTTTATTCATACCAAAGAGTGTTCTTTTGGCCGCGTCAACATCAAGCAAATGCAGCACAGAGTGGGCCAGTTGGGTTCATCCCAGGAAATCATTCATCTCCCTTAGGGAAGTGCTGTGCAATGCCCTTAAGCCCTCACTGATATTTAATGGTGCGAGCCTGAAGCTTAAGCACCATCCCCATGCTGAAGCTGCCTTGCTTCTGTCTTGCTTTGAGGAAACAATCGCTAGCGTCTGCAAAGGCTGAGGGGAAGGATTTGCTTAATGCAGCCCCAAGCCCCTGCCCTAATGGGTTGTTAATCCATAGCCAGTGCATCAGATTTGCCAGCTGACTCCCAGGGGTCCCCAACGTGCCTCCGTCCTCGAGACGTTTGCTGGCAGCTTGTGGTTTCCTGGCATCCCCCAGGGAAATGGAGTGGTGACTGTAATAATAGCCCCACACAGCCCCCTCCCTCCTGACCCAAAAGCAGTTGGCAGCCAAACTGATATGCACATTACTGGATTTATATGAAGTGCTGCTGAGCAAGAAAGATTTGAGGGGGTTTAACAGCTAGATGGGACTGAGAGATGATCTCAGTGCATTGGCTTGTGCTTGGAAGAAGGGTGAGAGCTTTAAAGTAACAGAGCAGAGCCCTGCAGGGAGGGGAGGTGCCTCTGTGCCCTGAGACAGCTGACAGGGCAGTGCCACTAGGGGTGGGACTACAGCTGCACGGGGTGGCTGAGTGTGCACTGTACAGAAGTGACATCAGATGACAAGGCTGCTGTTAAGTGATGTAAACTGCAGTGGGGATTATACCCGAATTCTGACAGGCGTGGATGAACTTGGTTGTTCTCTTGCATAGAGTCCCATCACTCTACAGCCTTAGAAAATGCAAGGGCATCCTAAAAATGGAAGAGAGCTTTATCTAACCATCAGGCTTGTAAGTGTTTGTGCCTGGAAAGTTATCTTGCTGTGGGACTTTTCTATCTCCTCAGCTGCTGTTTAGAGAGGACGCTCTGTGTTTATCTGCCCTCTAATCACAGGGTGAATGTCTGTGCATCAGCAGGCCCTGATAATGCTGGCGAGATGGCTTCACCCACAGGGACAGCGTGCTCTGCCTGCACATGCACTGCAGTGCTGACCAGAGGCACCTCCTGCTGTCAGCCAACACATCGCTCTGGCAGCAACCTCAAACTCATGGTGATACGCAGCTGCTCCCTTGGTCCTTCTGATATGAGCTGTGCAATTGTCCCCTCCCTGCTTTCCCACTTTGGGTTTGTTTCCCCAGGCTCCAGCTGTGCCAGCCTATTTCTGTCCAGCTCTTGTGGGCCTTCATAGATAAAGTCCATCGGCCTCATGGAGCTGGAGCTCTGTCCAGAGCATCTCAGCAAAGCAGCGCCTACCTGAAAGGCAGTTCAGGGTACCCGCTGATTCCCAACGGAGTGGTGGAGTCTTAAATCATGTTCATCAGGGGTGAGGAGCTGTGGGATTAACCCTTTTACTTGCTCCTCGCCCCCTTCAGACAGAAAAGCTTTTAATGGGTCAGCAGATAAAAAAAGCAGCAGTGAAAACATTCCCTTATCTCCCCTGCCATGCCTGGTCTCTGTAATACAACTGATTCCTGCGATGTGCAGACCTACTCAAACAAGTTTATCTTCATTCAAGGAATAGTCATACAGTGAGATTGCAGTGTAATTACCTTCTCACAAACCCTAACTGGAAATCTTCACATCCAGTCATTAGCTTTAAGACAGGCAGACAGGCAATTATATATGAATAAATGACTGAGAAATGAATCTGGGAGACTCTTACCCCTGGTCCAAGCCCAGTTCACAGCTGTGGATGCAGAGTGAGCTGCCTGTCAGCTCTACCTGCACTCAGGAGGTTGCCCTTGGCTGTGGATGTCCTGAGGTCCCACAGGTGACCCCAGACCAACCTCCCTGTGATTCTGGCATGGGCAAATTACCTGCTCACCTCCATGGGCTGTGATGGACCTGGGTGACCCTGGCACAGCCCAGCCCAAGGCTCCCACACCTCCTCAGCATTTCACTCTTGGCTGAACTTCTCCTTCACCTCTTCCCTTCCTCTGTTTTCCCAGTAGGTTTATAAGCCTCCATGCTGAATGTGTGAAGTCTCCTAAACAGGTGAGCAATAAAACATACGAGACCTTGTGGCGGGGAAGTAGCAGCACTGCAGTCTGGTGGTTGGAGCACACAGGCAGCACGCCAGGACACTCGAGGTCAATGCTTGGCTTTGCCATAAGCGGCTCAATGGCCTGGGAAAGGGGCAGAAGGCAGAGGGTTTCTCCAGGTGCTGAGCTTTTCCACAGCAGTCAGCTCTTTTGGAGGGTTTAGTGGTCACTAGGACCCATAGTGGCACAGAAAGCCCCAAGGACAACTAGGAATGGCTCTCCTTCCACCAGGGCCATCTACCTTCCTCTTCCTCAGTGCTCTATAAGACTGGAGCAGCACAGCTGGCTGCTTTCCAAGCCTTTCCCTGGGTGAGTTGCACTGAATACATTTCCCAGCCGTTCTCTTTGTGAGAGCTATTTTAACAAGCTAAATGCAACATTCCCCCTGCTCTCAGCCCCTCACAGAATCACCTCTTCTGAAGCTCTGCATTTAATTGTCCTCCAGTGGGTGCAGATGTCACTATCTACCTGCAGGAGAAAGGCCAGGCACACAGTGGCACTGCCATCCCCCCTGCAATACGAATTCAGGGAGTGCTGTCTGGTGCACACCAGGTCTGCATCCTTCTTCCCTCCCTCTATTTCACCATCAAGACAGATATTTTATCTTGTGTGATTATTTACTTAACGAAACACAGGTATTTGCAGCCCAGAGGGTATTCCCCACTGGGAGGCTGGAATAACAGTTTTGCACTGCACAGCACATCAGGCTCTGGGAGTAGTGACAGCATCCTTTGCAGGGGGAGATGGTGGTGTTGGGAGGAGGAGCCAAAGCAGCTGAAGAGGTTGTTTGATTGTTTCCTGGTTGTGAAAAAAGTCAGCTGGTTACAGGGAGAGGAGAGGAGGAGGGAGAAGGCAGGGAAGGTGGGGGGGAAGGGGCGGGTGGCCTGCTGATGATGGGAACGACACTTCTGGCACAAGCTTTCTACATATGGAAGCCTGGATTCCTGGCGAGCCATGGCTCGTGGGTGGCCAGGTCTCCCTTATCTCCCTGGGGAGGGCGCTTCCTGGATGCGGTGCCTCCTCCCACCCCCAAATAAAACAGCTACAACTCTCCCTTTGTCTTCAGCAAAGGCCTTGAATTAACGTCCTGTTATGATGCACAGGGGAAGGAGCCTCACCACATGCTCTCCTTCTCCATGCTCTGGAAAAGCAAGTTCATGCAGCGGTACGAAGCCCCAGATGGGTCTGAAGGGCTTTGACCAGAGCTCTGCTGACCCAGGGTGATCAGGGGAGGATGCTTCCCTATGCTCTCCATGGGCAGAGCCCCTTCCTCAGCCCTGGCAGCAGCTGAGCCCAGGCAGGAGGCACTCTTTTTCCCAGACTGTGGGGAGCTGAGAACCAGATGTTGATGGCGCATACCCTCTGTGCGTAGCCCTCACAAAAAGGCAGCACAGGATATGGGTCTATGGAGCACCTGAGGGAAAGGGGTGATTCGGTCTCGAGCAGAGGAGGCTCAGGGGAGACCTCATCACTCTCTCCAACTCCCTGAAAGAAGGTTATAGTGAGGTGGGATTGGCCTCTGCTCCTGGGTAACTGTGATAGGATGAGAGGTGGTGGCCTACAGTTGCACCAGGGGAGGGTCAGGTTGGACATTAGGAATTATTTATTCTCTGAAAGAGTGATCAGACACTGCACATCTGCCCAGGGAGGTGGTGGAGTCACTGTCCCTGGAGGTGTTCCGAAGCCATGGGGATGTGGTGATGGGCATGGTGGGGTGGGTTGTGGTTGGGCTTGGGCATCTGAGAGGGCTTTTCCAACCTGAACAATTCTGTGATTCTATGATTCTGTGACTGGTTGCGGCCCCATTATATGATCCAATCTGATCCAATCCCACTCCACAGTGCCCCAGAGATCCCCCCCACATCCTGATGAGGCCAATGGGCCAGTCGCGTGCCTCATGTCCTGCTCCCTGGCTTGCTGCTGTGGCTTATATCAGCCTGCGCTCCCTCACTAGCCACCATTGCTGAGGGGTTGGAGGGCTGTGGGAGGGGGACCTGATAAGCAGAATTAGGGGTTTTGAGCATGCTTAATTTCTCTTTTTCTGGACCACACAGGCCTTCCCTGAGGCATCATTCCTTGCAAAATTAGACCACTGCAAGATTTATTGGCTGAGGGGAGAGCTGGAGTTCAGTTGTCTGTCAGCAGGTTCATGCGCAGTAATTCCAGGGGCCTGGGCCCACGTCCCCTCTCCGGTCCCCTCTGCTCGGGGCCTCTGTCCCTCACGGTCTGTCTGGCTGCCTGCTGCTGTGGAAAGCAGCCCGCGCAGAGAGCACAGCGTTCATACCGTGAGAGGAAGGCCTGGTCGTGTGAGCAGAGCCAAGCTGGGTGAAAGGAGCACATCCTGACTGACCACTGAGCTGTGAACACGAGGAGACCTGGACACGAAAGGCTCCTGTTTGTCAGCCATCTTCCAGAGCTCAGGAAGTGAGCCCTTCTCCTGCTGCTCCTTGGTGGGAGCCCAAGCAGGAGGAGATGGGAGATGGCTCTGTTCCATGCAGCCACTGCTGGCATGGGAGCCAGCTCAGCTCAGCTCAGAAGAATTGATTTTAGCACGCTGCTGACTGACAGCTCACTGGTCTGGCCAGAGGGTTTGGGCTAGCTCATTAGGGAGCCATCCTCCTTCTCCGACTCATTAATGATGTGCCTTCGCTTTCCATGCACCATGCTGCACTGCTGTCTTCCAGCATGCTTTCAGTGCAGGCGCCTGAAACATGTCTTCTGTACCCTTGGGCAACTGAGAAATATGTAAATGTCAGTCTTATTTGCAATGCAATAATGTTTCGAGACATTGAGGTCATTATGTATTAACCTGGCAGCGACACTATTTAATCTTCCCAAGAGGTTGGAATCAAAGAGAAAAAGTATCAAGCCCATTCCCAGGAGTGTGTCCTGCATTTGTGGTTTTATAATCAGAAGAATGTAGCCTGTGTTTGTACTTTGCTAGGTTAGGAAAGGGCCTTTCTTAGTCGTTTGTTTATTCAGAGGTTAATGCATTAGCTGTAAGGAACCTGCCAGCAAGAGCACAACAGGAGCTCTTTCTCTGTCCATGATGGCTAACCTGTCAAAACAGCAGTGGTTCGGGTTAGCACCCAGAAGTATAGCTCAGTGCTTCTTTCCTATTGCTTGAACATCTTCCACTGAAAAAACAGGTTGGAAGAGCACTTTTGTAGGCCCACTTCTGGACAGAATGCTGAAATACAGATGTGATCCTCATCATTTAAAGTTTTTTTCACCTTGGTCCTTGCCAAAGGGTGAATGAAGATTTGATGATTTCAGGTTTGTTTACTCCATACTTACTCATCTGCAGGCCTCCCTGCTGGCTCTCAGTTGGCTGCAATGACCATTTTTGTTCAGTTCTGTCAGGATCTGATTTGATATCTTTTTTCAGTTCAACATCTTTAGTATGTTATCTGGGCACAAACCTACTTACAAAGTGTTTTGGCTGTCCTAAGTCCAAGACTTATCTAGAACACTTTGAATGCACCCAGCAACCTCTTCAAAAAACATGACAGCTTGTCTCTAGCAATTGTTAGGAATTGTTTGCTAATTGTTTTCTGGCATGGCAAATTTGCAGAGTGACTGCCACTGCCAGCAGAGATAAAGGAGGAGAGATCTTAGCACCTAGGTGCAAAATCATCATTGAAACAACTATTGTGTGGTCAGACGTTCCCATTTCCCTCTGGGCTGGGATGATAGCCTGTGTGAGTGCTCTTCACCAGCTTTGGTGCAAAGTCAGCAGGGTCTGTACCACTCTTTGTGGGGATCTGTGGACTTAACTGAGTGATACCAGATCTTCCACCATTCCTATGGGTTTCCCCCAGGGGCCAGCAATTGCAGTAGGTAACTTCTATCAGAGTAGATAACTTACACAGAGCTACCAGTAGGAACATCTCTGCAGGACACGGTGGGTGCTGTGTGCGAGCAGGTCCTATGGTTTGTGAGTTAGACCATACAGATGTCTGATCCACACACTGTTTGAAGATAATATCACATGTTGTTGAATGCCGACAAATAATGAACAAGTGGCATATCGAACTGTACACCCAGACTGGAGGAGCACCAAGTCAGAGGCCACAGTCCCGCTGCACAGGTGAAGACCTCTGCTCCTCCTTCCCCAGGCTGAACATGATGGAACTCATGCTGTCCCTGCATTCCTTTCACCAGAAGCTGTCAAAGCATCAACATTTTGTACAGGAGTTGTTCACAGAGGGATTTCAAGTCTTAACATATCTAACATGAACAACTACCACAAGCAAGGCAGGTAGAAAGCCGTCTTTCCTCTCTTCCCTTCTGAATAATATAGTGTATAAAATGTTGGAAATTACTGTGGAGATAAGACAGACCTTCAGCGTGGCACTACCTGTGTCTGCAAATCCACATAAATTAGCCATTTCCTGAAGGAGACTGTACCAATACTAAAGGGATGGAGGATGTGATCTTTGGCAGCTTTTCTGCTATCCTTTGTTGATCGTCTTCTGTAAGCTTATGCCTGCTTTTAAGGTCTGAATAGGAATGATTCTGATCCCATCTTCCCCATAAATACCGAGAGGATTCCTCTGGCTAATGTGATTACAGGGGAGACCAAACAGGGAGATGGACTCAGAGAGACAAAGCTCTTGGTTAAACAACATAGATGTCTCAAATATTTGCCAACACTTGTGAACACAAATATTTACACCAGCAGCAAGGGACAAGGCATATTTTTACTTCAAGATGTATTGAATGTTTCCTTGAGTGTGCAGAATTCGGAAGGAGCTCTTATATCACTTGCCGGCTCATTTTCCAGGCCACTGAATGCACTCACTTGGCAAATCTTACTGTTAACAGTTTTTTTTTCTCATCTGATTTCACTGACATTCCTGCTTTCCCTGAGAATCTTGTGCAGGGAAGGAGAACCAACACATTATTATTATTTTTCTTCCTCCAGCAAGCAAAACAGTGTATCAGATTGCAAAACCTCGCTGCCAAAGCCAATTATTTGTGACCCTCCATCCTCCCTCTGACCTGCTGTTTCTTGCTGCAGGAGGGCAGGGCTGTGAGCAAGGTCACACATCCCAGGCCATGCAGGGACCTCACTGAGCCTGATGAGTCTGCCTGAGCCACAGCCCAGCCCCAGCTCGTCCCCAGACCCTGTGCCAGAGACTCACCTGGGTAGGGAGGTGGTTGCTGCTCAGTGTGACCAAACAGAAGCTTCTGCATCACGGATAGCCACTCTGTGTATGTGGCCCCGTGATGAAGGGCACTTTTTTGGAGGTGCTCCTTTACAAGTGGAGAACCCCCACCAGGGCTGCTGCCACCATTATCGCTGCTTCCAACCTCCTTCGTGGTGCAAGGAATGCTTATGATGGTAGGACACTGCGGGAGAGAGCTCTGATCTTTCTCAGACAGCTGCGTTCCCCTTATAAAACAGTATATTGTGCTAATAATAAATGTGAGGCTTATTTACTGTCTCGAACACTGGCAGGCTGAAAAAGGGAAGCGGCAAGCGGTTCCCTCACAGAGGATCATGAGGGAGGAATCGGTAGCAATAAAACTTCAGTCAGTCCATTTCCCAGATCAAAGGGGATCCCATGAGGCACTGGTCAGTCAGACTTCAGCTCAGTAACAAGGATGTTCGTTTTGGGTGAGAGTTTCAGGCCCATCAGAATGGTAACTGAGGCAAATTAAGCCTTGGTGTTGTGCAACACCATGGATGAGGATACAAGGGGGAGTATTGTGAATGAATGACAATCACGGTTCTTTTCCAAGTTGTTTTGCTTGTATAAACCTCATAAAAACCGTGCAGATGTGCTTTGTATGGGTAATAGAGGGCAGATGAGGCTGTCCTTTGTCCGCAAAGACAAAGCAAGTCAAAATGGTGCATCCTGAGCCCAGAGACACAGCGGTCCATCACGTCAGGCAGGGAGCAGCAGATATCCCAGGTCTGGCACCAACAGGCCCAGAAATTCTCTGCTAAGAAAGAGAAATTTTTAACACTCTGACAGTGGGGAACATCCTGTGTGAAATAGAGTGGAAATGTGGGAAGCACAGATAGGAGCACTGTGCTTCGAACACCAGCAAAGCAGAAAGCAGCAAAGACTGAGTGCAGCTTCTGTGATTCCGTGATTCCGTGATTCTGTGATTCTGCTGCTCCCACTGCAGGCATTTCACGCTGCTCTGCTAAAAGCCCCATGGAACTGCTCTCATAGGCAGACAGGGTAGGGGCTGAGGGATGGCAGCCACACAGCAAAGCCAAGACTGAAAGTGGAAAGAGGATGTTCTGGTCCAGGGAAAGGTGAGTGGGAATCTGTGGATGCTGAGGGTGAGACGTGGGAAGGTGTGGTGAGGCCTGGGACCACAGGCGTTTGTAGGGACAGATGGAGCTCGCCTAACATCTTCCCTCTCTGGCTGTCTCTGTCTGGCACTATCAGCCCTTTGCTTAACAACATAATTCATACTGGCACTCAGCTTCACACCCACGTATCTACAGGGGAAAGCACAGCACTGACCTGTACTTCCAGTGTGGTTCAGAAAGTGAGCCATTTCTGTACCTCAAAGTAGAACTGGAACATGGTACTCTCTCAGTGTCATTCCATGCTATGCACTTAATTAACTCTTTTTGTGGATGACTGAGAACCAAGACATAAATCTAGCACTGAACAGAAGATACAAGGGTAAATTAGTGCAATATCTCCATGGTCTACTGCCTGGGAAAGGCGAGGGAGGAACGGACGCATGGCGCTGCATTTCGGGCTGTGAGGCTCTGTGGTGCCACACCACCTACAACTCAGTCAGGGTTATGGGAGCCGACATCCCTTCTCGAGACATGGGTGTTTCACAAGTTGCTTGCCTTCATCCCAGGAGTGTTTGAGTACATTCTTAGTGTGTTTGCTGTCTTCATGCAGTTTTGTGGTTAAAACCGAGCAGTGTTTCCCAGAGAGTGGCCTTTTCCCAACCTTGTAGATGGAGATGTGGGTCCCTATACTGTTCCTTCCTGTGTTTGGCAACAAAAGATGGAGATGTTAAGAGCAAACAATATAGGGAAACATTTCACATCAGTGAGATGCAAAGTATTTTTGGCAGCGTGTTGTGGGAATTTGGCGTAGAGAGTTGCTCATAAGCTCTAGACTCCCTTGTCTACAGCAACAAGTGGCATCTACATCTATTGTGTCTGGAGTGTTTGTGTATCCTAAAAAAGACGGTCTCATAAGAGAGTGATAAAGGAACTAAGGGTGTTCCAAGATACTTTCATTAAAGAAGAGTCCTTCCGTGTCCCTAAGAGTTGTTAACTGCATGAGATGTGGATGTTGTCTACAATTTTGCTGGCATAGCGTTTGTTTCTTGTGCTTCCTGGAAAGACATGGCTATTTCACACCCAAATGGGACTACAGCAAACCATGTGCTATCCCAGTTTGTTGAAGTGTCTGTGGAGACAGCCCTTGCTGTGGCTATTGCTGCATTTAGAGATTTCTTTGCCTCAGCATGGAGCAGCTTCTTGCAGCATCCCTTGGGGACCATGATTTCCAATGAAAACAAAAGCCAAAGGGATCCAGAGCTCAGTCCTTGCACCATAACTGCGGGGTCTGTAAATTAACATCTCTATTGTTTTCTCCTTGATTTTGGAACTGAAACTGAAGCGCATGGACCCGAGTCCTTCCCTCACCCAGAGGGGTGATAAAGAAAGGGTTATTGCCGCCAAAAACATCAGTCCTTGATGGTTCTTATTTAACTTAGGAAAAAGGAATAAACCAAATATCCATTGATTTCCCTATCTCCAGCTCAAGATACACCTTCAAATCTGAAAACTTGGGAATCTCTGGCAGGATTTCTTTTTGCTAGAAAAACAAACAAAAAAATGTTGTTTTCTGGCCAAAAAGCCCAAGCTGTTCATTTTTTCCCTCTCTCTATTTTCCCCTTTCCTTTTTTTTTGTTCCAGAGCTGTTTCTGAGCAGCTCAGTGAGGAGGACACGCTGTATAAACATGGTACCAGCGGGGTGTTTGGAATGCTTCTCACTCTGGACCTCCTCCCCACGGAGGAGGAAGATGGAGGGGTGGGGGAGGCTGGGTCACAGAGCAGAGGGCAGAGAGGAGACGGCTTCTCTTTTCTGCTTGCGTGTCCAAATCTTCCCAGCTGAGGAGAGGAACTGGCGTGCGCTGGTCCTTTTATTTAGCATTCTCATCTCTGCTTCCCCTTTCATCCCCATGTGTCAAACAGCTTGTAGGCTTTGTTTCAGGGGGCCAAGGAATTTGAACTACAGGCCTAAATACCTCAAACATCGTTTGATATACAGTCTGGAAGTGAAGTTCAGTGGTGCCTAGAGCCAGCTCCCTGGTGCTGGAAGCCCAGAGGAGAGCCTGGGGCACGAGGCAGTCTGCAGCAATTTCTAGATAAATAAGTGAGTTGTAGAGAATGAGGATTCTTACTCAGTGGTGGCAAGCACTCCTTCAGTCTGAATTCACACAGATTTTAGTGGTTTCTAGGGTGTATTTGGCCAGGAAGGGAGAAGCCTGCCTATGGACTGAGGTATGGAAGTGTGAGACAGAGTCCTTGTAGTCTGCCCTGCTCTGGAGAGTGAGGGGGACTGGGCCAAATGGCAACGTAGTCCCCAGGGACCCAAACAGCCAAGACTCCAGTTGTCACTTTCATCTTCAGTGTACCTGTGCTTCTGCCACAGCTGGTTGGTCAACCTCATAAGTAGTTGTCCTGGCAATGAAGCAAAACTTGTCTGTGCCACTACATAGCTCAGACATTTCTGCTTCTGCTTAGATGAAAGAGCAGCAACATCAGTTTTCTTCATGCATGAGCCTCAGCATGGCAAACTACTTCGTCAATGGCTAGAGATGGAGCATAGCATGCTGGGAAATGCAGTCCGTATGGGTCGGTCCATGGTACTGCTGAGGACCACGGCTACATAATGCTTTGTTCCACCTGGATTTAGATTCTCCCTTGGTTTCCCAGTAAGTGCTTCTCACAGGGAATAAAGGTCCCAGTGAAAGCTCATTGAAGTCAATGGGAATCTTTCTGTTGACGTCAATAAGTTTGGACCAGGTCCCATGCATACGGCCCTCCTGCTGAAGAGAAATGAGCAGCAAATCTATGTCTGCATGAGGTATTCTGTTGCATCATTCATTGTCTATAACCACAATTCAGCTGTTTTTTTTTTTGTTTTGTTTTGTTTTGTTTTTTGTTTGTTTTTTGTTTTTTGTTTTTTTTTAAATTGCAAAACTAACAACTGGAAACATTTAAAAGAGAGGAGGATAAAGAGATGACCATGCCCTCTCTGCCCAGGGACATGGCTGTCACCATGCCATACGGTCATGGGAGGTCTGGCTGTGATGCTAGCAGTGCTGAGCTCCTCCTTCTTGGAAGACCCTCTGTTCCCCCAGGACTGGTGATGGTCCATCTGGAGAGAAGCAGATAACGTACCTGATGCTTTCAGCTTTGGGGAAGGAGGCAAGGTTAGGAGCAGAGAGAGCTGTGTGATGCAGTTGTGGCTGCTCTGAATGTTCTCTCAGAGCAAAACTGATTGGAATGTTGATACAAAACCAATGATGTTTATTGTGAGAATTTTTTGTGTCTTCTAAGAGCTCGAGGACTGGCAGACTTCTGGGTATGATACATCAGGTGGTGCCAGCCCTTTCCAAATTAACAAGCTCTTGAGAACCAGTCTTTGAAGGAGGTAAGATGCTGCCCATCAGTGAAATGGGACCCTGTGTGTGGCTGTGCTCCAGCACCCTGCTGTTTGGACGCTCGTTAAGCCCTGAGCACTGCCCCCTTCTGCAGGGACCTTCCATCTCATGCCATGGCTGTGGGCTGCCTGCGTGCTGCTCTGCTCCTCCATGCCATCCTCCACACCTGCTGGTGCCTGGCTTCTGCTGCACAGCCCTGAAATCTTTCCAAAGGAAATAGAGAGAAGAGGCAAATCCCAAGCTTCTGAGAGGGGTCCTGAGGCTGGCTGAGGGCAGAGCAATGGAGGAGCTGGTCTGTGCCTGATGTCTGTGAGAGCAGGGTGCTAAAAACGTGACCCGGCTCACGGTCAATTGGCACATCCCTTTTGAACAGCCAAATGGATTTTTTTTTGTACGCTTGTTTGTTATTTCTTTCATTGCGGGAATGGGATGCCTTTTACCTTGAGTTGGCTGATGAATCGAATAAGGGAATGCCCCTTCGAATCACCAGCAGTGACCACAAAAAGGCAGAGGCTGGCTGTTCCAGCCCTGGCATGCCAAGTAATAACGCATTATTACACCCTGCTTCACTTCACTCTCAACACTTGTTTTTCTTCCTTGAACCAAGTGCTACCTTGTGGCCATCAGTGGATTTTAAGTTAACCCTGCCGTCACCTGAAAGGCAAAACCCACCATGGAATTAATACGAGTTCACTTGGCAGATGAGGCAAATACAGAAGCCGTTTTAAGAGTTTGGAATAATTGTCTTTTAAATATCTACATATCTATAATATATACTCGTGTACATACACAAATGTGTGTATGTAGGCAGAGACATGGTGAATGTGTACATATGCACGCGTGTGTAGAGACGAGGGGAGGGGGTATTTTGTACAAAAGGCAAAGGTGTAGAATTTGAGGGTTGCCATGGATACAGGTCAGATGCCTTTGTTCTCGCATTGTGGTGTAGCTTAGGGAGATGAGAGATGCACCAGCTACAGAGAAAGATGAGGGGAGAATTTAAAAAAAATAAATTGGTGCGTGAAGGAAAATATCCATACTTTATATCAAAGTTTGAAATAAAAGGCAGTAAATGAAGGCAATTTACAGATGCACATGCGATTGAACTCACAGAGAGTCTGGGAAACGACTCAGTTGAGTGGCATCAAGGGAAATATCATCGTGGTATTGTCATGGTCACAGACAGCCCCTCTGCGGAGCCACAGAGCCACTTGTCTGCAGTCACTGTAGTGGTACAGAGCCTAATGGCTCCGTGCACAGTCTGAGCACACGAGTGTGCACCCGGACAGGCATGTGTGAGTGGCTGGTGCACTTCTGACTTCGTATTTCCCTTTTAAAGTCTTCTCCCTTGTTTTCTGTAGTTTCAGACTATTTGATTTGGTGCTGGGGAGGAGGTTTCAAACCAGGATCCATATGGGGCCCGTCAGTTGCGACTGGATTCATTTTAAAGTTCTTGTTAAGTCCGACAAAAAGCCAAAGATTAGAGCTGATATGTTGGCTTTTCTCCAAATGCTGATCCTTGAAAGGCTGCCTTGAGACCTCCAGGCGATTCTCTCATTCTCCTTTTTCTTCTTGCTCTTCTTCTCCCTTTCTAATTGCTTCCCAAATTTGGGTTTATTAGCATGGTTTTGAATCCAGGTAATCAGAACCATGAATGTTTTTTGTCTCCCCTATCACTTTCTGGTACCAATCAAATCATGTCTCTCTGTTGGTTCAGAAAGTCCACTTTAGCATCTTGACCACCAACATCGGAGCCTTGGCAAGGCTGTGGCCCTTTGGGATCGTGCTTTAAAACCCGCTGTGAGCTAGCGACTACATTCCTGGCAGCCTAACAGCCATATCTGAAGGAAAAGCAACATGGCTCTCGTCCGCAAGCTGGGAGCGCTGCTTCCTGCTCTGCAGCCTGAGCTGCAGCCTCCCCTTCCCTGTCCCTGAGGCTCACTGTTCACGGCCTGCGTGGTCTCTGGGCTCCTGGATCTCTGCTTTCACAGATATTATCGCCAAGGCCACACCTCTGCTAGCAGTGCGAGGACAGCAGTAGCTGTCATGGCCAGTTCCTGTTGTCTCCCACAGTCCAGCTGCACTCCACCACTGGAGATCTCTCTTCCAACCTCAGTTCCTCCCCGACTTCCGCATCCCGGTACTGACTGCTCCCTCCGGGAACAGCTCTGACAGTCCAGGCTGTGCGGGAAGCAAGAGGCTGCCAGAAGGAGAGCAGAGCCCCATTAGGAACTGCATCTAATTAAACAAGGAGACAGGGAATAGAGATCAGGAGGGGGATGGATATGGGTGACACCTGGTGCCAAAACCAGGAGGCCAAAAGCAGAAAGGGTGGCAGGTGGGAGCTGGGGCTGCATGAGTCCACCAGCCCACACCAAAGCTCTCATGGCAAGGACACTGCAGCAGATGCTCTTGCTGTGTTCTGAAATATGCCTGATTTGGATGACCCTCCAGAAGCCTGTGTCACCCTTGCCACTATGTGTGTCTCATGGGCTGGCTCTGGAGGGGTGCTTACAGAAGGCAGCTTTGGGAAAAGCACTCGGAGGGCTTGGAGCTAGCAGGGTACGTCTCAGAACCAGAAGAGAGAGGCTGAAGGTGTGTGAGAGACTGCACAAGGAGAGCTCTACTCATCATCCTGCCTTGATGGCCCCATCCTGCCCCATGGGGATGGCAGTCCTGCAGGTTGTTCTCACTGCTGCATGGGAACAGCCGTTCTTGCTGCAGCAGGGCAGCCTGTGCTTTTTTGGAAGTATTTTGAACTGCAGCTGCCACGGGGCCTGTGTGCAACAGGGGGCATTAAAAAGCCATCACGCATTGTATTGTCCATCCATTAATTTAAAATATATGCAGCCACATATAAAATACTACCTAACACATAATATTCATGCAGTTTAAATTAGACAGTAGGCCAATATATTTTCAATATGCGCCACGCAACCCAGTGTGTGCTCTGAGCATGTCAGATAGATGTGAAATGTGTGTGAGATGCATCTGGACCGGGAACAGCTTGCAAAGCCATTCAGGAAAATGGTGCGAGGGGTGAGGGGCGGGAATGGGCTGGTGATGTCTCTGGGTTTGTGGCTGCTCTAACCCAGATCTCCTGTCCTGGGAGCCCCCCAGCATGTGTTGGTGACCCCAGACAGGTGGCCATGAAGGAGCCAGACTGCCCTGCTGCCTGCAGCCCATCACCTCACTGCCACAATGGCCGTGCAGTAGAAAGGAGCAGTAAAGGAACTGACGTTTCTATTCACTCCTGCCAGTGCAGGGCTTGCTGGTGATCCTTCTGCACAGGCAGGTTTGGGGAAAGTCTCCAGACCATCCTACAGGATCTCCAGTGCACTGTGTGAGTGCATTCGGGGTGGGAAGGGACAGCGCTGCCTTAGTCCTGTGCTGCGCACCCAAGGAGATGTCCTCCCCTGCAATACATGCAGTATCTGTTGCTTTATCTCTCTGGCTTTGTAATTCCTATGGACTGGCTGTGCCTGAGGCCATGGCTCTGAGCACCCCAGATCTGACACACACACACATACCTGTACTTCTTTCCTCCTAAACTCTGCACAGGGAAAAATCCCCTGTTAGCCATGGGAAGTGCACAGGAGGATACTTCTCCCGTACTTCTGCCATGCAGGATTGATGTAAGTTAGAAAGCCATAGCAGAGGCAGAGGTGGAGCAGATGGGGAAGTTGTTTGCTTAGGAGCCAGATGCTGGATTTGCACCTCAAACCCTGGTCTTATCAGCCCTGGTCTTTTTCCTCCCCTCTTGGTCACCCTCCAGACCCAAGAAGAAAGCCCATGCAGCTCCTGCTCCAGAGAGACCACAAGACTGGTGCTGGAAGATGCTTCATATCTCTGGCAACACCTGGGGAATTTTTATTTAAAGGTTTTAGTACATCAATGTGGAAAACGCTGTTAGATGTGGTCATTACCCACAGCCCTTTTTGTTTCAAAAGAGAGACAAAGCTCCTTCTTTTGAAAAAAAGAAAGTTCTAGAGTTCTGCCTGCAGCCATCTGAGCACTCAGCCCTGCTCATGGCCGACCCCCAGCATCCCCTCTTCCTGCTCCAACGTAATGGGAGCTCAGAGGCCAACACATAGACACAAAGTCAGCATGCTGGGAAATCAGTGGGATGTGTGCAAACCGCCTTGGATAAAATCCACCCCAGGCACAGCCTGTACCATAACATCACCAAGAGCAGTGAGGCTATGAAGCCTGAGAAATAGCTCTTCATCTCTCCCCATCCCCCCATTGCTTTTCCCACTCCCACTCCTGCCGCTCACACCTGGGCTCCAGTTGCTGCATCCAAGGACCACATTGAGTCTTGCTCTCTCAGCACTGCTAAAGCCAGGACTTCAGCTAAAGCTGGGTTATTCTGAGCTGAGGTTTTCCTCCTTGTGGAGGGACTGTGGCTGTACCAGGCTGGATGTCCTAGCTGGCTTTGTGGCTCAGTGCAGGGAAACACCCAGGAGCCTGCAGCAAGCATCTCTCATTCCAAACTCCCCCAGTTCAGAGATTAGGCAGAAATTCAAACAAATGAAGGCAGTTGCTGGAGAGGACAGGAAGCAATTACAGACCACCCTGTATAGGCAGGACAGCTCGCAGCTTGTGTGGCTGCTGCTGCTGTTTAAACAACAACAACCCCCGGGCCGGGGAGGGCAGGAGCATCTCAGAAGAACAATGCTGGAGCGAGGTGCTGGAGGAGTCACAAGGAGGATGGATGCAAAACGCTCCAGCCCAGGGCCCTGGGTCCTTGTGCGTGGGTCGGGAGGGTCCCGTTGGCAGGAGGAGCACAAACAGGATGGGTTCACGGACCCAACAGGAGCCGGGACCTCCTGGTACTGAGCCAGTGAGCAGACCCACGCAGGTCAGGGGATGGGGCCGCAGGATGCCTTTTCCATCTGCGGGGCCATTCTGCAGCAGGATTTTTTCCTTTGCCATGAGGGAGGCATTTTCAAGCTGCTTTCCCCAGGATATCCCAGCTCCGCCTGACAGCTGGTTCCCATTGGGCTCCTGACCAAAGGCAGGCTCCAGAACGGGTGGGAGTGGGCGGGAGCGGGGGAAGGGAACCTAATAACGATGAAGACGAAGAAGAGGAAGGATGAAAGGCACTGAAATGTGGAGGGTGGAACCAAAGCGGGAGGACACTCGGTGGGAGGGGCTGGCGAGGCTTTGAAGCTCCACGCTACGGGGAGCCTCCTTTAAACCCTACACCATATTGGTACAAGGTGGGGGAGGAGGGCCTGCCTCTATTGCCCTCTGAGATATTGCAGGGGGTCGTGCCCCCCATGTAGGATGGGCTGCTTCTGTCCATTCATCATTGTAAAATGCTTGTCCCATCTCCCACGGCCTCCTGGTCCTCTGGCATTGCCAGTCCTGGTGTTCCTTGTGGGAATGGGCTGGGGAGGAGGGTCCCCAGAGATGCTCTGCTGGGAAATGACCTGGAGTGAGAGTTAGCTCATGAGGGCTGGGCTGGAGGACTCAGTGGCAGCACAGGCACAGTTCCGTTCTTGTAAAGGCAGTGCTGGTGGAAAGGGCACACTGCAGTGTGGCTGGTGATTGAACTGGAGAGGGCTGCTCAATGTCCTGGGGCCATGTCAGCATAGTTATCTTCAGCAACTGCAATTATGTTCCTACGAGGACTGAAGGGCTTGTTAGAAATTCATTCCCATTTTCTCACTGCCCAGATGTCAGCAAACACAGTGGCGTTAAGGGCCTCAAAGCTTTGCTGAGAAGATAGTGAGAAGTTCCCGAGCCAGGAGCTCTAGTGGGGCAGGCAGGTCCTGCAAGCAGCATGGTGTGCACAGCAGCTCTCCCTGCAAAGCCACTTCGGTTCTGCTCTGGAGGGAATGCTCAAGGAGAAAGCTGCCCAACTTTGTCACAGCCATGGGGTGTGATGTTGGGGTCAGACCCAGCTGAACACTGCCTCCTTCAATCTGACAGCGTAGTTCTTGTTTGCAAAGCACTCACATGCCCTTGGCTGGTTTCTGCCCAAGAATTTGTCATCCTGAAGTGTTTGCTGGATAATTTGGACCTGATTGCAGTCCCCTCATGCAGGGAGTGTACACAGTGGTCAGGCCACGAGCATCTCACTTGAGTTCATGATCGATCTGGGTTTGCACTGCAGACCCTATGGTTGCTATTTCAGACTGTGCCTTGTTCCCAGCCCTCATGGGCTCATCGCAGCCAGCACCACCACTGTTTTTCTTCTTCCAGCAGCATGGGGCTCACAGGGACATCTGATGACATTGGACATTGTGTTTCCTGTGTGTCTCATGGCACCTCTCAGGCTTTGGAGGGAATTCATCCAAAAGACGGGCAGGGAAATCCTGCTTTAGGAAGGTGCTAGGAGGACATTCCCTCTTCCTTCCCAAATCAAACCTGAATGAAACTCTCCATGGGAAATTAGAACACGACAGTTTATTAAATCACAACTGACTGAACTCAGAGCATCAAGAAAGACTATAGCAGCCAAAAAATCAAGTCACACAAACTGCAGAAGAACACGCTCAGCTGACACCTGCCTTTGGAGTGCTGGATATGTTCCTTTGTCAGATGCATGACCTTACAGCATGGCTGGGAGGTTATTCCCATTGGATCCAAGGTACCTTGCCCCATTCTAATACCGCTCTGAGGCAATGAAAGCAAAAGTGTCAATCCTTGCTGCTGCCCTGCAGGGTTTAGAACAGAGTCCAGAGCTGTGCTGAGAACTGGGGCTGAAAGAGAGCACCCCACCCCCCGGGCTGTAAATCTCTGGAGGAAAAAAATACTCTGTCAGTGCATTGTTTGGCCCAAGGTTGTCAGGAAATCAGCAGGGGAGAGGCACGAGGTGACATAGAAAAAACAATGGAAGGAGAAAGTTAACAATAACACAGGGTTTTTTTGAACAGCAAGCTATTTCTGACAGAACTGGTGGAAGGTTCAGTGTGCTCATCGATGCAGGAACGCAGCCGGGCCCTGGGGGTGCAGTCAGGTACCCCCAGCCCTGTGTGCTGCTGCAGTGGGTGGTGGAGCACTGGGGAACACTCAGAGCAGCACAGGGCTGCAGGGAAAGCGCTCAGGTCTTGCAGAGCACCTCCATGATGAAATAGCAGGATCTGGTGAACGCTGCTTGCAGTTCCCTACAGGGCAGAGGTTCTTTCCATGCACAGTTAGGCTTGAATGGACCCAGGGGAGCAGAGTGGTTATTAACACCCTAAAACCAGGTGTGGGTCAGAACCTCCCTGCCCTGTCCCACCCCAGCCAGGTTTGCATTGGGATCTGCAGGTGCCTGGTATGCTGGGACGAGCTGGAAAATTGAATACGATTTTAAGTTAATTAAAACTACTCTCTGTGTTAATCTTCTTGTCAAGTTTTAATTAAGTGCTGATAAAAGCTTAGCACAGGGGAGGTGGTCCTGACCTCCCCCAGCCAGACAGCCTGTGGCGTGGGGCTTCTTGTTAGCACATCACTGGGTTACTGGGGGTCTCACTGGTGGTTTGTGCTGGGGGAAAGGAAGCGTGGATGGTGAGAGCACCTATGCAGGTGCAGGTGTGCAGCCACTTTCCTTTGAAGAAAGGATGAAATGCGGCCATTTTCTGGCTGTACTCCCCGCCCAGCCTGGAGAGGCCCCCCCGTCACTGCCCCCAAGCACGGCTCTTGGTGCTGCTCACCTTCTGCTGTGAGGTACCGTAATTCAGGCTCATCTCAGGGTAATGGCCATATGCTGCAGGGAACATCAGGGTGGATTGGGCTCTACAAGTGTTGCTCTGTTTCTCCCTGGGAGCATCTCTGTGTGAATGCAGTTGTGCATGGGCTGGAGGAGAGAAGCTGCGCAAAACAGAGGCAAGTAAGGCATGAGGAGCTGGGAATACGGAGTGTGGAATATAAGTGCATGCCTGAGGTCCTGAGGGACCTGGAGCGAGTTGGGGTTGGAGTGATGTTAGCAGCCCATTGTGCTCACGTCGGCAGGGCAGAAGAAAGGTCTCTGCAGGGCAGCAGTGGCAGAGGGGTTGTGGGACAGTTTGTTTCCTTTTCGTGGAGCGGTGCCAACCCTGTCTGGTGAGAATTGAGGGTAGCTTCCCTGCAGCAGCACACAGCTGTGGGGCAGGAGCATGCTTTGTGCATTGCAGTGCCCCTGGGAGCCTCCTTCAGGACGGGGCAGAGCCAATCCCATCCCCTTTTCATTTTTTCCCTATAAAATCCCCCACTCTAACAATGCAGGAATAATTTTTCCTCTTTTGGAGAAGCTGCTTGCCTGGATAATATCTCCCTAAAGTTGACAAGGTGATCCCCCACCAGGTCCAGCCATTCCTCTCCCTGTTAGTTAACGAGCGCAGGCTGGATAGCAGCATTTCTAGCAGCTCAGCTGTCTCTTATGACCCTTTTTTCAATGCCAGACAATCTCATTTTGCAGCAATTATCTCAATCATTGACCATAGATTGAGCCAAATAGTTCTTTGCTATAAATTCCTGTAAATATTTCCATTGCGGAGTTGACATTTCCCTCTGAACTGACAATTAAACCATCTTTGCACAGATATTACCATTACATCTAACCTCTATTGATTCCGTTTTTACTTTTTTTTTTTTATAGACAGCATGTTTCCCACTCCGCATACAAGTCTCACCTAAGCTTTTAATTGTGTTTTTAAGGTCCCTAACCAAAATTAAAGACATTTCCATTTTAACTTACAACACCTTGTAATGCTTCTAAAGCGCCACAGATATCCTTTGAAATATCTCAGGTCCAGATCGAGTGCACAAATGGAATTAAACGTTCCTGGTTTAGAGCCTGAGTCGTTAAGACGAGTGGCCAAAGCGTTTCTCCTGCCTCAGGTTTCCCAGCTCAGCACAGGTACAGCACCTGCATTTACAATTAGTTAGTAATTAAGTGATACTGCTTTTAAAATTGATGGTGACTGCTCAGCGCTCCCGGAAGCGCTGCTGTGGGGTTCTGACCCTCTCCCCAGCCATGGGATTAGGCAGCATGGTTTGTTTTGGATATTTCTTTCCATTGTGTTCCAGTATCCCATGCACAGAGTATGGTTTCACTGGTTACAAGCGGTCTTTGCCAGTCTCTTGCGGATTGTTTTGGAGCTAAGGTGTGCAGGAAGGTGCTCCCCTCTCTGCCCCGCTCTCTGATGTGCTGCAGTGTGTGCTTTGAGCTTGGCTGGGGCTGTGTGGGCGCTTCTGAGCGGTGCTTTGCTCGCCCCAACCACCGAGATTGATGTTGAGTAGGCATTTTGTGTTGGGAAAGAGAGGCTGAAAGCACCTGGAATCAATTGTCAGCACAATGGAAGTTGGCATGGCTAATGCTGGGGGGAGAGAGGTGGACAATGGTTTATTTACCAGAAACACCACTTTGGGGACAATCAAATCCGCTGGTGAACTAATGCCAAAATGGATGAATAGAGAGGGGGAGGGGGGGAAAGGAACGGAAAACAAAAACCACAAGAAAAGTCAAAACCTTTAGTCATAGTGTTTGCTGAAATGAGTTTGTTTGTATTGTGAGCGGACACTGAGGAATCTGCAGCGGGGCTGCGGGGCGAGCGCTTCCTGCCCACAGCACAGCCTCCAGCCCTGCCCTGTGCTGATCTGCACTGTGATCCTCTTCGTGGAGCACCCCTCTCTCCCTGCATTTGTTTAGAAGTGCTGTCCCCACTCGTGGTTTATCTCCAGGGGCAGCAATTACAGCCACCGAGGGCGATAACAGCCTCTTTGCTTAGATCAGCGCCTCGTTTAAATGTTTTCTTAATTGGAAGCGGCGCTTCTGTCACCTCCTCCGTGCACGGAACCGACGCTCTGTGAGCTCTGTGTGGATCCGTGGATGTCGGCTCGGTGCCGTGCGGGTGCTGCTCAGCTGCCACTTGCAGGAGGCAGCGCTGGCAGGGACTGAAGGGCAGCAGAAGGACGCCTCAATTATTCTGTGTCATCCACGAGGAGCTCAGCTCGTGTCAGAGTCCCAACGGAGAGCAATGGAACAGTAACTCAGCTGCAGGAAAAAAAGGGAGGTGGGGGGAAAGGAAGGGAAGAAAAAGGAGGGGAAAAATGGCCCGTGAAGTCTGCACAGAAGCTGAGGTCGCGGGGATTGACAGCTGCTAGGAGATATCTCAATTCTTGTGCCGAAAATAACACCTCTCTGCACCACAGATCTGCGTTTTCAATTAAATATTGGGCAGTGAAGAGGGGAAAAAGAGCTCAGAGATAATTTCAGAGGAGGGAGAGGAAATGGGAAACAGGCTTATAAAGGAAGTCTCTCTCGCTGGTCCCAGTAACCTTATTTCCTCACGTTTGTCCTGTGTGTTTCTTTTTCTCGTCTCTTATCTCCAGCTCTGCTTTTGAAGCCCTGGGAACACGGAGGTGTGACCCTGAGCAGAGGAGTTGGACAGGAACACTTCTCTCACATTGTCCTCAGTGAGGGAATGACATCTAATTGCTGCCATTGTTCCAGGCACGAGGCTGCACCAGCATCACCAGTATTAGTAGGTAATACACAACGCTATTGCACAAAATGCTGCCATTGCTGATGTAATACTAGTCAGCAAATGGCTGTGGCCTGCTTGCTCTGCTCAGCCAGGGATGGATAGGGATGCTGAGGGTGTTGTGGGGCTGTGCTGGGGTTGTGTAGCCTCTACACCCCCTGTTCCCATCCTCTTTTCTGCATTCCACACCCAGCAGTGACTGCAGCTCCTGTGCTGGAGCCTTTGGCTTCTGCCCATGTGCCCATGGAGATGTGAGCTCTTGAGGTAAGACACAGCCCCAAGGTGCCCATGTATTTTGGAGGGCTGGGAGGTGCCACCCCATGTCTAGGCAGCCAAGTGCGTCTGCTGTGCCAGAACCACTCCCCAGAAACGTGCTTCCAGGAGCCCAGGACAGGGATGTCTGTCCTCTCCTTTGCCCTGCATCTCTCTGCAGGTGGAGAATGAAGCAGGAGCCAGAGTTGTCTGCTTTGTAAGGAGACTCTGCTCCCTTTCCCCCATTCCTGGACCCGTGCACTGGGAGTCATGCTCACACACCGTAAATTGTATCTGCTGTTGCACTGACAGGCTTCCCTGGAACACGGGCCTGTTTATTTTATATGCCGAGAAACATAAATGTTTGCACTAAGCAGCAGACACGATGGGAGCAGATGCAGGTATTTCACCTTTGAATCCCGGCCTTGCCGGCTTGCGAGGAGCTGAGCAGGAGGCTGATGAATTGCAAACACATTAGGACCCCAACTTGCTGGCAGACCTCTTGCCTGGCTTTCTCAGCTGTTTAGCTGATGAGTTGTTTAAGTGGTCTTTTTATTGTGCTTCCTTTCCAACTGCTCAGACATGCTGATGGTAGGAGGCTCTGCTGAGCTCCAGGCAACCTTCCCCAGCACCATCCTTCACACCAAGGGGTGTTCCTGAGCCCTTTTGGGCTGATGGAACAGGGTCTGCGTGTCACCCACCTACGGACCTGTCTTGTGGGGACCCCGGGTTTCGTAATGTGGACCACCTATTGTGATTTGACCTGGGTTTGTTTTTATTAGAGTCATGTGAACTCATTTGTGAGTGTCCTGAACTGCTGCCCATAACCTGTTCTTCCCCCTCTAAAACTTTCACCGAGATGCCAAAGCGTTTCACTGAGCTGGATATTATTTCCTGGTCTGATGTTGATTCTCTGCTTCTTCCGAGCTTAGTCCAGACCCTGAGGGGCCCCCGTGAGAACGTTTTCTCTCAAGCAGGGAGCTGATACTGAGCTCCTGGGGTCAGCCTGCACTGATGCAGCATGTTAGGTGCTGGATGTGTCCCTCAGAACATCACTGTGGTTCTGCCCATTTCCCTGAGCCCAGTGTCCTGTGGCTGCAGTGGGAGGGATGTTCCCACTGCGCCCAAACTTGTGCTGAAGGCCAGAAGGCCGCTGCCAGGCTCTGGGTGCTGCCTGGGCTGGGGGAGCAGGGCTGAGCCCCCCCAGGGCAGGGCTGGGAGCTGCAGGGGGTGCAGGGAGCGGCAGGATGTCAGGACGCAGCACCTGGAAGGAATTAGCGCTTACCCTCAGCCATGGCTTGTAAGGAGAAAGAACAAAGCAGGCGAGGAAAAACCAGAGCAAGAACAAAATGGTGCTAGTGGGAAAAGGCATTCCTGCTGCTCTGCAAGGGGGAAGGGGAGGCCTGAGCAGCACGGCAGGGCTGTGGGGGCAAGGCTGCTCCCTGCCAGGGGCTCAGCGTCTCTCACGTTTTCTTTTCTGTTCACTTCTGCCTCTGATTTTTTCCTCCTCTTTGTCTTTCTCTCTCTTTCCAGCTTTCTCCCATCCCTCTTTCCTTCTCCAGTCCCTTCTTTTTGTAGGCAGGCCTCTCATGCATCCCCTTTGCTCTCTGCCATTGCAGACGGTGGACAGGCAGCCTTCCTCCTGGTGCGCAGCGACCATCCTGTCCTCCCAGCCTGGGGTTGTGTGGGATGGAGCCTGGGTGCCAGCCCTCACCCACAGCCCTCCTCCGGCCGCAGAAATGGGGAGACAGAGTCTGACTACTCCCATGTTTGCGTAAATTAACAGGCATTCCAGAAACTGCCGCTGTTTTCAATGACCCGTTTTTATAAGGGATACTTTGTGCGTGGTTCTGGGGGAGAGACGGGGCAGAGAGCTCTCATCCCTTGTAGGTTTTGCTTTGCTCCCCAAAGGCCTTTGCTTAAGGCAGCGATGACCACTGGCCTCCTGACTGACTCCCGCTTACAGCCGACAAGGCCTGAGCACGGCAATTACCCAAACAAAAGACAACGATTACTGCTTTTCACGAGGGTCTCTTGTTCCTTCCCCTCTTCCTGGAGCTTTCTGTCCAAGGTGAGGCTTCATCGCCCCACCGAGGTCCCCAAGCTGGGAGCAGAACTCCAGCCAGTCTGCTCCAGCTGACAGCCCTGGATGCACTCTGCAGAGGAATTTGTTCCTAAGCCCAGTGTGCGCAGCATTAATAACATTTGCAACCCTCCTTGCTCTTCAAATGTGCCAGAGGTTTGGCTGAGCACAAACCTGGCTCTGTTATTGTGCAGAATTCCTGGAGCAGAAGAGCAGAGGTTGTAAACCAGAGATCTTGGACCGAGGGAACTGCTGGACTTAGCGAGGTAGCAAATAAATGAACCCTCCGTGAGCCCTGGGTTCTTCTCTCTAAAGCTCTGCTGGAATGGGCTTCAGGGCAACTGGGAAGGCTCTTTCTCCCCTTTTTGCCCTCTTCTCACCACTGGCTAGGCTGGCTCATCCTCTGGTGCTTCTGGCCAGCTGCAAGCAGGAGTCACATGCACTTCTCAGCCAGGTTTTCAGCCAGCAGTGTTGGCTTGGGGCACTGGGCAAGTTTGGAGAAGTATTCAGACCTCTGAGTGCTTTACCCACAGCTGAACTCTAGCAGAGCTGGTGACAGGAGGGGCCTCCATAACTCATCCACTCTGTCTCCCTCAAATTCCCAACTTCCTGAGTTTCTCCCACCACCATCTTCTGTCCCTATAGGGCCTGATGTAATAGGGTAGCAGTAAAAAGTTACTAGGTATAAATGAACTGATGGGGATTAAAGAACCAGCACATGCCTCCTGGAAGGCTTTAAAAGCATCCTGTTTAGAAACAGCTCTGTTTCTTTGTCCTGCATTCTTTGTAATTTTCTTTCCCCTGTTTTTTCACTCATATGGAGGAGCTGCAGATGGAACAGGCTCACCAGGTCCCGGTTCATGTGTTCTTGCGGGGCAGTGTCCCACACAGGCCTTCCCCAGGCATTTCCTTGCCTTTTCATTTGGTTTCAGATAGCTCATGCCTTGCCCTGGGGACATCATTACACCTAGGGGTGCATGGGCAGGGTGCAGGAACTGTTTGTGGTGCGACGTGCAGGGTGGAGCAGGGATGCAGTGGGTGTTAGGGATCAGCCCCAGCCACGGCTCTTCTGTTTTGCAGAAGTTTTGCACAGACCTGCTTCACACAGAACCCCACTAGCTTTGTCAGAGCCATGTGCCACCACTGGGCTGCCTGAGGAGGAGGTGGCCAGCTCTGTGTGTGGCTCTTCTAATTTATTCCTGGGGAATTTTGGTCTTGTCCCCCTGCTGTGTCAATGTGTTCCACCCCACGGATAAAAACCACATGTGTTCTGTGGCAAACCCGGTGGCTGGCTTTTCTTTTTTAACCAAATCTATCTGTTGGGTTGTGGCAAGGGTCCCTGGCAGTGCTCTGGGAGCAGTGGGCAGCAGCCTTGTGCCCACAGCCGGCCCTCAGAAGTGCAGTGCTGGGAGCTCCCAGTGAGCAGAGTGGTGCACAACAGGCTGTGCTGGCCTTGGCCGGCACTGATTAATTTGTGGCCGTTGGATGCATGTTCTGGCATTTCTGTGGTATTTAGAAAGTCTTAATGGCTCCAAAGAGCAGCCTGGCGTGGCTTAAAGGAGCCCATTGAGCTGGGCCGTGTTCCTCAGCAGGAGCTGCCCCAGTGCTGCTGCTCACAGGTGCCAGGTGGGGATCCTGTGCTGAGTCCCAGGGGTTGACAGGTTGGAGCCGCTCACCTGGAGGGCTGCGAAGATCTTTGCTACAAGGGTTGTGCTGGAAAACATTAAGAGACCTCTGCTCCCCTGGGATTCTGTGTGCTTCCCGGCTCTGCCTGAACCGCAACCGCAGTGCCAGAATGAAGAGTTTTCTCATCACACCTTGCTGTTAGAGATGGATACAGAGCCAAGGCATGAGAGGAGCCATGGATGTGCTTTTCTAAATGAGAGCAAACCAACATTCGGACGGCATCAGCTGAGGTTTGATGTGAGATGCAGAGTGCAGTCCTGGGCCAAAGCATGATTTTTTTCCAAGCAGTTTCGAAAATACAGAGGCTTGGTTCGTGTCTATCTTCAGAAAACCCTCCAGCTGGGAGGCGATCCCTCTTGCTGCCCTTCTGTGCTGCATTTTCATGCTGGGTGGCCTGGAGCTTTTTCCCATGGTGACCGAGAGAAACCAGAACCAGGCTGGGCAGAGTCCCAGTGACAGTGGAATATTATTGAGGCGATGGCTGAGTGTTCACACACCCACATGCAGCCAAACACAGCTCCCTTCTCCCTCAGGCTGAGCACAGTGCCCTATCTGAGCGCTGCCATCTCCTCCACCTGTTCAGTGCACGTGTAGGTAATGCTGGCAGCCTTTCTCTGGAACGAAGTGTGGGAAGATGGTTTGTTCTCTCCCTGGCAATCTGCAGCTGATGAGGTGCATGTGTTTCTGCAGCGACAATGGTGGTAAGGGAGTGTTAGTATCATCATGTGTCCCTCATTTTGAGGAAAATTTGGCTTTTTGTTCCGGACAGTTACAGCGTTTTGCAGAGCTCTCCACAACCACA
Source organism: Meleagris gallopavo (assembly GCF_905368555.1). Lineage (NCBI taxonomy): Eukaryota > Metazoa > Chordata > Aves > Galliformes > Phasianidae > Meleagris > Meleagris gallopavo. The sequence continues at coordinate 770,247 of NC_139412.1, read as the reverse complement.
GGGCAGGAGCAGTGCCTGTTTCCAGCTGCTTTACACGAGCCTTGCTGAACAAAACTGCTGTCAGAGCCCGGTGCCCACCCAGAGCCATGAGACAGATGTGTGTGAGGGGAAGATTCCACATTAGAGCTGACGTTGATCCAATTGGAGGTGTCTCTTCTGCTACAGCAGGTCTCAGTCTTTATTTCTCTCTGTCATGCCTCCTGCATCTGCCTGCATGCTCCCACCTGTGTGTGCAGTTTCAGCCTCAGCAGAGCTGGCTGGTCGGGGCCTTCTATTAGACTGCAGTGCCTTTTTCAGACAAGGTCCCCAAACAAGAGCTATGTGCGACATTGTTCTGGGCTCCAAGGATGCTGTGCATCTCTTCTCCCTCATTTCACAGAGGATGAGGGCTCAGCCAGCACTGCCGCTGAGGTGGAGAGCGGCACTGGATGAGGTGAGGGTACCCAGAGCTGCTTTTGAAGGAGGAGGCACTGGGAAAAGTGTGTGAGGCCGCGATGATGCTCTGCAGGGTGCTGAGGACCCTCCTCTGCCGCACTCGTAATGCTACCTGGGGGCACAAAGGACTCCTTGGGGCAAAGCCCTTCTGCAGCCTGCACTCCCTCACAGGACACAGCTGCACAGCTTCTCACCACAAGCAGCAGGATCCATTCCAGCCATGACATAGCTTTGGTTTCCCTGGCCTCTGTGGCTTGCATCTGATGTGGACCACCGCTCTCCCAGCCAGCTGCTCGTCTGCTGCCATTGCCCTGCCCACACGTGCTGCGAGCAAAGCAGGACCCCTCTGCCCGCCGCTCTGCACACTCTGCCCAGCCCCACAGCGATGCCCAGAGCAGGTTTCCTACAGCTCAGCATAATCATGGGTATGCGCAGGGAGCACTCCCATCCATCTGCTTAACTCTTTGGGAAAAATATAAAGAAGCCAAACAATGAGTGAGTACAAAAGCATATGTGAAGAATTGGCAAGGAGTGTTCCCTGACTCACAGCATCCATGCTTCTGCATGTCTGCTCCACGCACAGATCGTTGCCTCTCCTTGCCTTTGCTTTAATTAGTAAGGGCTGAGCACACTCTGGGAACATGCTGGAAGAGGAGTGATGAACAAAACAGCAGCTCCAGAGGAACGCATGCACTGAGGATTTTAAGACGGAAAAAGGGGCCGGTCTGCATTCTGTGGCTGTGTGTGCATTGCGGATGGACAAGGGCAGTGCTGGGGGCAGGCAACTTCCACCCATGGGTGCCTGTAGACACCGTGGGAAACAATTCCTGGCCATGGAGCTGCAGTGCTGGGCCTGCTGCACGGTGGCTGCTATAGCCTGCAAGCACGAGGCTCCTGGAGCAGGCAGAGGTACAGCCAGGCAGTGTTGTCCTCACTAATTACCTGTGCCAGGGTGCGTTCCTGAAAGCATTATTTCTCCAAGTGGTATTTAGCTCATGCTCTTCTGGTGCTGGGTTAGGGGTCTGGAAAGTCTCTCCTAGGGCCTTGGCCACGGCTGTGCTCAGATACCTTCAGCGATGTGCTGCTGCTCCCTCCAGCAGCAGCTGAGAAGTGACCCGCTGCCATTTGCACTGCTCTGTGCAGCTCCACCCAGGTGCCCCGACCAGGTCATTACCTTCCCTGGAGATGCACAATTCCTCCCCTTCACCCACCACAGATCCACACAGACCATCTGTTTGTGGTCTCTTTGGCCGTACTAGAGCTTGGCTCTGTTAGACTATCTCCCTTCTTTGCAGCCTCCCTGAAGAAGCCACAGACTTTCTCAGCAACGCTCCAAGAATGCAGCCTAGTGGCCTCGCCGTGCACCCCAGCACACGCTGCGCTGTCACCGCTCCCAGGTGACAAACGAGCGTGCCGGGAATGGGAAGGCTTCCATGGGCAGCATGAGCCCCTCCTCATCCCCCTTCAGGAGCAAGATCAGGGCAGTGATAACGGCTTTGTTTTAAAAGAAGAAGAGGAAGGAAAATGGAAGTGATGTCTACAACAACAGGAGTTGCCTCACCCAGTATCCCAAGGACCTTGGCTGCCAAACCTGCATGGATATAAACGGCTCAAACAATGCACAGCCCTATCTGGGGACTGCAGGAACCCCTCTTTCCTCGCAGGATCAGATACGGTGTTGGCACGGATGGCACTCCGGCCATTGTCCCACAGCCACGGCCGGCAGTGCCTCCCCAGCTCAGTGCCGGTGGCCTGGAGTGGCAGAATCACAGGAAATCAGACCAGGTCATATCCCACATTAGATGCATCACACCACAAGGCAATATTTTTTCCCCAGTGTTCTTGGTGGCTCTTTCTGGACACGAGGAGCAGTGTGACACACAGAGAGCTGGCTTCCCAAAATAACTCAGCGTGCAGTCACTGCCGGGCTGATTCTGGGCTACACACGGCCACATCCTCCCTCTGACCAAGGCCAAACACAGCTGGCCAAAAAGCATCCGGTGGGGCTGGGAGGGCAGCATCCCACAGTACTGGCTGACGGGGGTCAGCACCTGCTGTGCTCTCCTTGCCCTGGGGTGAGCAGAGCAGGGAAAGCCCCTCTATTGCACCCCTCCTAACACTCCTGCACCATTCAGTGCAGCTGCTGCTCCCTGCACGTGCTGCCCTCACCCTGCAGGGCCGTTCCTCCCCATCTCCCAGCCAGCAGCATGACCCAGCAGCTTTCTGCCTTTAAGATATTACCCTTAATTAATTTGTCTGTACCGATACTCCTGCTAATACTATTATTTGTAATACCTCAGTGCATCCCCGGGGAAGGGCACGAGTCTTAATTAACATCTGTAAAGCTGCCTGAGCACCATTCCTGGAAAACGTGAGGCAGGGAAGGTTACTGTCGTACCACGATGGTTTTAAATTCTTTCTTCTTCTCCTTTTTTTCAGACCCATTCAGCAGACACTCAGAAGTCTGTCTATCCAGGCTCATTTACCAGCATTATCTGTGCCAGCACAGAGCCCATTGCCCCCTGCCCCTCCCCACAGCACAGCCCCACTGCCCTGTACTGCAGGCAGGAACCAGCAATGCTCATGGATTTTCTCAGCACAGCTCTCACCCCTGTCTGCATGCACACACACACAAGCACACTCCCTCAGTGGATACATGGAAGTTTTCCTGCAGTGCTTTGCAGCTCCCAGCAATATGCAGGACCACATTCCTGCCCACTTAGCAGCAACCCAGGGGCTGCCCAGTGCACTCACCACGCCGTGCGGTGCCTGAGGCCCCACTGCTGCTGTACTGAGGCTCCTCCGCCAAATCTCCCACATCTTGGCCGAGCTGAGCTCCCAGGCCGGCCAGATTTCTTATGCTTAGCAAAAATATTCATTAACGACTTAATCTGCACACACACAGGGGAAGCTTTTAGTGTATTTGTTCTAGGTCCGTGAAACAGTGATCTGGCCACTGCTTTAAACTCTGCCTTGATCTGTGATCTCACAGATGAAGAATTCAGCAAAATGCTGCTGGGGGAGATGTCCCAAAGCATCCCCTGTGCTCACACTGCAGCGTAACCGCGGACACGCACCGCTCGACCCAGAAAGCGCGTGTTGCAAGAATGTGCTTTGAGCCACAGCTCATGGCCAGGGCCATGGGACCAGCTGTGCTCTTGGTGTTTGTTTGCCAGCTCCGGGATTTGTGTCACAAACTCCATGTCATTTGTGTCCCAGCTGCTGAAAGCACGGAGGAAGCAGATGAAAGCCTTTCACATCTGCTCCCTGGGAGTGACAGAGTTCCCCACATGCCACCCTTAACTGCTCCTCTGATGGCTTTGGGTCTGAGGGCTCTGGGCTCATCAGCACTGTGGAGTCCTACACTAGGGAAGAATTTGGCAGAATGCAGAGGATGAGACTCTTGGCCCTGGCTTACACGGGGGGGAGAGTGGGTTGGGAGCACGTGAGTCCATGCCAAGGCAGTGCACTGATGCCACACGGGAAGACGGCTCTGACTCCAGCACCCAGCCATGTGGTGCTTTGTGGCTGCCATGTGAGCACAGCCAGAGCTCAGGAATGTCCTACTGTGTTCTCAAGGAATGTGCTGAGAGAGCTGAGATGCTCCTATGGGAAAGCATGGAACCCATGGACTGAAATAAGACAGTGACAATTGATGTCCCCCTTCCCACTCCCTCCACAGACTGTTATGTCTGATGCTAACCTGTTACAGCTGATAACGGCTGCAAATGCTGCTGCTGCTTTCATAAAAATTCGTGGGATGCTGGATTATTTCCACGCACAATGGGAGCCATGGGGCCGTGTCCGCACGGGCTTCTTCCCAAACATCTCCCACCACGGCCACTGTGGGAATGGGGCTGGGAATGCCTTGAGGCTGGGGCTGCCCAAAATACTGACCGCTGGCTGAGGACGGAGGGACAGATGGGCACACAACTCCTATAGGAGATTCTAAGCACCAGGGATACTCCATGAACGCATCCCGATGGAAGGTGAGTTCCTCAGTCCCATGGGAACATCCGCAGCGTGTTCAAGCCAACAGCCCCTGTGCCCTGAGCAGGATGTGCTCCCACGGAGCAGCGCGGGGAGGGCGCAGAGAGAGCAGTTGGCAGAAGCGCAGCTGCGGCTCGGTGTGAGTTTCTGGGGGGATTTTTATAGGGGGAAGGCTGATGAGTAATAAACAAGGTGCTGCCTGATTCTTGTTTGGAGGAAAAAGGGGAGGGAGAGAGGGGCTGAGGGAAAGAGAGAAGCACAGGGAAGAGGAGAAGGAGAAAGAAATGACCTTGGTGAGCTTTTCTGGCTGCTCTCCAGGTAGCAGACTGATGCCAAGAAAATCTCTGAGTCCCTTTTGGCTGGAAGTACGCTCCCTGCGTTAGGTGAATCACACACACATTTCTGGAACATTACATGTTCACAGTTGCAAAGCTCGCAGTAATTAGAAAAACTACAAGACCAAGGCAGGGGGAAAACTATGAGTCACACATGGAAGCGGTGTTATTGTGCTGCAGGAGGATCAGCTTTGCAGACTGCCGAAGGTAAGCGTGCATCGGCTGCACCCTGCCCTGCCTGGGGTGTGCAGGGCTGTGTGTGCACAGAGGGGCTGAGCTGCAGCCGGGTGGGGTGTGAGGTTCACATGGAATGGCTCTGGACAACGGATTGCTGCTGAGGCTCTTAACTCTCTGCAGGGATGTTCTCACCCACAGTCAGAGCACTGCCCACATTAAGCATCATCCACATCCAACCATGAATTTCACCATTTCAAAATAAGCTCTTCTTACTGCAGATTGAGAGATGTCATGCCAGGAGCTGCTCACAAGGAGTTACTTCAGTGCAGTACCCTGCACTGGTGGGTTCACAGCTGCCTCCAGGCTACGTGTGACCAGGAGCCCGCTCTCTGGCATGTACCTGCAGCAGGGAGTGACTGACCGCCCATTGCTGCTCTGCATTGAGTTGGTGGGAGAGCCCCCAGCAGCTCTCTGCATTCAAGGGGGTTTCATAAGTCACACAGATGCTCTTGTTTCAAATGAACTGATGGATAGAGCTTTCTTCCCTTTCTTTGCATGACCCTTCTGCTGCTATTCATTAACAGCACAAAGGGTGCTTTAACCTGGGAGCAAACCATGCTCTTCTCTGTTTAGTTAACTCTCCTCCTGAGTCCTCCCATTTGGCGCAGGCAGAGCCGTGCTCCTTATGCATGCACTGCATTGTGTTGAATTACTTTGCATCACACTGCATTCTGTTGTGTACTGTATCGTGCTGCCTTGCATCGTGTCGCATCGTGTCACATTGCATCAGGTCGTACTGCATCGCATCCTGTTGCATTGCACTGCATGGCAGTACGTTGCATTACATCACAATATGCCACGTGCCGTTGCACCTTCGGGTGAGCTCTCAGCTGTGTCACTGCCTGGTTCCTGAGCAGCATGAGCTCCCGCCAGCCCAGGCACGGTGCTCCCAGATGAGCCCTGTCCAGCAGCTATGGGCAGAGAGGGCTGCCAGCGGTCAGCGGAGCCTCCATTCAGGGAAGGCCAAGGAGTGGATTACGCAGCAGACGATGAAGCGATGCTATGGACAAACCGCCCAAACACGAAATCTTCCTGCAATACTCCAAGACAGATTGTTACACGTCTCTGCCAAGAAATCAAACATTCCTGCTAGAGTCAGGGCTTTCACAGAAGCCCCCTCCGAGACATCAAGTGAGGCTAAGACAACAGTCCAGAGCTTTGCTAGCAAATCATGAGTCCCGAGTGTCTCTCCAGCTGGCAGGACCATCACTGACCTGAATGGCCTTGTCCTCCCCGAAGCAGCTCTGTCAATTTGGCCACAATCCACTTAATAATGTAGCTAGAGTATAAAGATGTATCCAGGCCCAACCACAAAACAGCTGGAGTCTGCAGGGTTGACTTAATCCTGGTAGAATAAAACAGGGAAACTAGTGGGAGTCAGCGAGGATGTTGCTGGCTGGGCTTGGAGCAGTGCTGAGTAATAAAAGGGATCAAATGTGTTAGGCGCAAGCTGTCTGGAGCCACAGTTGTTGTTGTTGTTTTAACTAATTGAATTTTAGTGCTGGTGAAAGGTACCAGATTGACAGCTCTGGGGAGCGGTGTCTGCTTCTCACACCAGGTACAGAACAGCCAGCCCCCTCTTAATTCCCATCTTGGCCCAGATGCCGTGCTTTCCTCTCATGGGGAAAGCCCCTGACATCTTTCCCTGTGCAGCTGGGACCTGCGCCAGGGGCGCTCTGCCTGTCCCACTGACCTGCTTGGCGGTGTGGAGGTGCTTCAGGTCTGGGAGGACAGAACAAGCGACGGTCACAGGGATCGTGCTCATGCCTGGAGAGGGCTGGGCAGCTGCAGGGACTGCCTTGGGGTGGAGTGGTGTTCAGGGTGAGAAATCCACTTTGGCCAGCTCCCAGGAAGGGCCATGCAGGGCTGTGACTGGGTGGGAATGCTGGAGCTGAGGCTGGAGGGTGAGGACAGGAGCAGCAACTCCAGAGGGGATCAGCGGCTGCGTCCCTGGGGGTGTGGGAAGGGGTGCAGCTGCACTCAGGTGCTGGGTGGCACAGGCAGGGACCCTGCAGGGCTTTGCTCCCCTGCTGTGAGGCAGGGACAGTCCTCGCCTGGTCAAGTGCTGCAGGTCAGTCACTCTGTGCTTTTACCCAGTGGGTGTGTGACAGCCAGGAGACACCTGCACCATGCAGGGCTCTGCTTGTTGGAGTGAGTCTGGCCCTGGGGTATGCAGGGCCATGTGCAAGCAGCAGCAGCACCGAAGAGACCCTCTGTTCCAGCACGCACACTCATGGTAGCAGCTTCCCAAGGCTGGCTGCTTGCAGGACACCTCGTCAGTCCTGCTCTATAAATAGCTGGGAAGCAGCCCAGCAGGAAGCTGCAGGCTTTTGGAGAGGGGAAGGGAAGGGCTGGGCTCCAGCATTGCCAAGTCCTGGTCAGAGGGGGCTGGTGGGGCCAGGCAAGGCAGGGCCATGCTGGCAGTGCAGTGCTGTATCCCTTTGCATGGCTGTGGGCTGGCACACAGCAGCTGGCAGCAGGCAGCACAGGGCAAGGCCTGCTCTGCCTGGATGGAAGTACTGCACTGCTCCCATTGTGGGGACTTTGGAAGTTGCTTAGCAGACACTGAGGAGGATAAAAGCACAGAGATCTGACCTTTTCAGGCATGCTTTGACCATGCAGGTGCAGAATCTGGGAAGCATTTAGTTGTGATCCTGGTGGGCACAGGACATAAATTCCCCAGTGTTTAGGTCCCCTTCTTGGTGGCTCTCTAGCTTAGATGAATCAAGTGCTGGTTTCAGGACTCAGTGGAGCACTGCTCTGCTTTGCTGTGTCAGTTCCTATGTTCTGACCCACATCTTGCAAGCATCTATTGGGAGCTGGCTCTGGTGTCAGACTCACAGGATATTGGATTTCCAACTGGGGCAGCTGCATGGGAACCGTGGCCCTGCTAATAACACGGTGTGTCCCATCCCTGCCCATCCCGGGAGGAGGGAGTTGAAAACAAGGAAGGATTAAGAAAAGCCATTGCTTTGCTGTAGTGTGCCCTGGATTGCTTTAGTTCAGTTTTTTCCTAGGGAGTTGAGATGCATACATTTGTACATTTTTGAGTGATCTCAAATTTTCCGAGCTGTGCTGTGCTGTGCTGTGCTGTGCTGTGCAGGGAGAGGCTTAGCATGGAGCTCGTGTAGTGCAACAGCTGAGACTCAGCATCCCCAGTGCAGGAGACATTGCAGCTGGTGCAGTTGTTTTCAGCACCCAGCACGCACACACACAGGAGGGGAAAGTCAGCACAGTCTCTGCAGATAGCCGTGTTGGGGGACAGGTTCTCTGCTCAATACACATTTTTGGTAATAAAAAGATAAATGCAGCCTTTCGTATCTGAGCTTTTCCTTTGGGAGGGATGTCGTGGCTGGAGGACATGCGGATCTGCTGTCTTTCAGTGTCACTTCAGCAATCAAAGCCCCCAGCTCTTGCTTTAAATGCTGAGGTCTCTGGCTGGTGGCAATGCAAAGCGCTGTCTCCCCACTCGTGGCCAGCCGCTCCTGCTAATTACCGAGCTGCTGCTCTCCTCAAACTGTGCCTGCGTCAGAAGCCCAGCATCAAGGGGAGCCGGCATGAGTCAGACTGGAAAGCCCTGAAAAACACCATACAGGGCCTGGGCGCTGCTGGGGCTGAGTGGATCTGTGGTGCCCTCCTGCCAGCCCCGGGCAGGGCACATCGGAGCACGAGTCCTGCTGCTCCTGAAGTGCTGCTGCAGCCCAGGTCAGTGCTGCTGCCCACACTGCCCATCTCATGGATCTAGTGCTGCTTTAGCGCTTCTCGCTGCCCTGCAGCTCCTTTGTCCATATGGATGTTGGGTGTCTCACTGTCCTTTGGAGCTCCCCATGGGATGCAGACCACCTGCCCTGCAGATTCCATCTCAGGTTTGCAGAGAAGCAACAACGACAGGGACATGCAGAACACAGCATGACCAGTCCCCAGGGGAAGGGAAGGGCTGAGGCAGACCCCATCCTCCACCCAAAGCCCAAACCCCTTGCTTGGGGTCCTCCAGGGGCTGGCTGCAGCCCGAGGTCCCTCCCATGTCCCACCCGGCACGGTGACAGTGGTGGCAGCGGGAGCGGCGATGCTCAGCCAGCACCTGGCACTGCTGCTGCTCGAAGCCCGGAGTCATTGAAATGCAGACAGCGAGGGCTGCACGACAAAGCGGGTGGCGGGCGTCCCTGTAAGCTGGCCTTGCATGCCACCTACGGTTCTTTCGGTGGAGGTGATGCGTGCTCTTTGTTTGACGGAGGAGCGGTTTATTTGCAGTCAGGCTGAGGCATCAGTGGCAGACAGAGATTCCCCAGCGGCTGTCTCTTTATCTGGAGTAAAACTCCAATATAAAACCCATAATAGGCAGCGCTGGCGCCTGGCCACAGCTCAGCTGTGCTGAAGGGCTGCACGCAGTGCCCCGCTCATGGTGGGCATGGAGCTGGTGCGCATCTGGCAGAAAGCAGCTGTAATAAGGAATGGTTAAGAAATGAGCTATTAAGATGCGCTGTAAGAGGGGTCTCGTATGGCAGCGCAGGCCAAGGAGTGTAACTGGTGGAGAGCTGTGCTCTGAAGCTGCCACTGCATGGCTGCTGCACACTGGGCTCTTGGATCCAGCAGGCAGCCGGCCCCAGCGCCTTGCAGCTGCTCCAGCCCCAGCCCTGAGATGCCTCTTCCTCCTCCCAGAGGTGAGTTTGAGCCTCAGACTCCAACCCCAGCTTTCAATTTCAGACAGCTTTGGGTTTCCTGTGTCCCTATTTGGGTTTGCAGTTTTCCTTAATAGGAAGAGGAACAGCACCTGCATGGTTAAACCCAGGCCCTGATACGTCCCTGCCAGGTTGGTGAGACCTCACACTGCAGCTGTCCACAGGCTGCTGTCCCAGCCCTGGGCTTTGTGAGTCAGGTGCTGTAGGACAGAGCTCAGGCAGATGGGATGAGTGGCCACATCCAGCAGCACATGGCACAGGGAGGTGACAGCAAGCAGCAAAGAGGATGGGAGAGACAAATGTCTGTGCCCTGTGTGCCAGCACTAATGGGGGAGGATGTGCTCGAAATGCTAACGGTGTGGTCACTGCTGGAGCAGCAATATGGAGCTGATGGAGCTGAGCTGATGGGGCTGAGCGCAGGTCACAGCCAGGGGAGCCAGCCGGGTTTGTCTGATAGTGTCTCACCTTTGAAGCTCTGTGTGAAGATGCAGTGACTTGGAAATGTGCACCGTGGAGCCTGAGCTTCATCAACCAGACTGCTTCTGCCTCATTGCATTTAAAGAGAATGGAGTCTCAATGCCAGAGAGGAGCAGTGCTGGTACCCCAGCTGGGGCAAATGCTGACTGAGATGACTGCTGTCTTATCTGAGAATTCTTCCCCTAAATATGGGGAGAGTGCTTCCAAGTAACCTTCCTTTTCTGGGGATGCAGGGCACACGATGGGTGCTGGGGCAGACACAGTATCTATCAGAACCCCATCGTGACGTACCTGGAGGCGAAGAGCAGCCATCTCCAGAGGCGACCTCAGCACAGGACCTTTCCAAAACACACAGCCCAGTGCCTGGCATGAGGGGCTGGCAGGGCAGGGGCTGTTCACGTTGTGCTGTGCCACCACGTAGCACCGCAGAGCGGCCAGGAGGTGACACCCCTGCGGTGCCCCTGCTCGTGCCTCTCAAATCCAAACGCGAGGTTGCCTTGGAGACAGTGGGACACGATCAGTCCCCGTGGCTCTGATGGCTCCGAGATGCAAACTCGTGCCTCACAGGGAGCGTCCTGGTACGATGGCAGCATAGCAGATGATACCACATGTATACCACAGCTTACCCCGCACTGTGCTGCCTCGCTGCACCCCTGGGGCTGGCAGCCCATCACCCAGTGAGACGCTGCGCGCAGTGCGATTCCTATGGGCTCCTGTGTGTGAATCCACCTGCTCCGAGCACGGGGTGCCCCGTGCAGCCCTGTACCCACTGTGGGCGAGCAGAGCCCTCCAGGGCCAGCACTGGGGCTGCTGGTGATGGGAGGCTGCCCGCTCCTGCTGCTGAGCCCCGGAGCCCCCAGAGCCCGCTGTCCTGCGCTGGAGATTTAAGCTCAAACAATAAGGGTAATGGACAGGAAATTAGAGATAAGTAGGTGGTTTGACAGGATTAGGGATAAGCAAAAGAAACATAATTATGTGATAGCTGCTATCGGACAAGGGTTCCTATGAAAGGGAATGTAAATGACCTAAAAAAAGCACTACACCAGATCAAACAGCCACACTTTGCAGATAACAGCCCAAAAACACAGCGTATAAATATTTATCACAAATGAATTCTCCAAACACTCCCTGCTCACAATCACATTAACAATAGATGGGACTGAGGATAATAAAGGTTTTCACAATCCTTTTTTTCCTCCCCAGGGCTTTCATGCCCGTCCAGCTGTGCGGATGGGTGTGAGATAGGAAGAGGAGTGAGCACCCAGATGGGTGCTGTGGGTGCTGTCCCCCCACGGCACTCAGGGTCCCATGCCAGCAGCAGGGAGCAGCCAGCAGCCCTGGGAGCAGCCCAGCCCTCCGGTGAGCTTCTCTGCTTGTTGTTATTTATTTGTCAAGAGGGAACACAAAGCCTCCATAACCTGGGCTTGCAAATTACTGAAGCCCAGGAAATGAAAACTCCACGGCAGCATTAATTGGAGGGCTTTTTAATTAAAATCAGCTTGTTTCCCGATCAAAGATTAAAGGAAGGAAGAGGGCTGAAAAAAAAATATAATAAAACAACTCTCTCTCTGCCCCTCTCTGGCATTCATGAGGTGCGGGCTGAGCGCCCTGCGTCATCCAAGCTGCTTTGCTCTCATACCTTTTGATTTTTTTCCCCACTAATGTCTTTTTTTGTCTCTTCTTTCTACCTGACCTCATCCTCAGCTGCTTTCTCTCTGCCTGTCGGGTTGAGCCTGGACAGCCCCTCCCTCGGTGCTTGCTGGGCTCAGTGTTTGGGAGCAGGGTGCTGTTCCCCCAAGCCATCCTTGTCCCCATGAGTGCCCTGTATGGTGAGCGGAAGCTCCCTTGCACAAGGAAGGGTTATTCTGCTCTGGACTTCTTGATTTGAGGATTAAATTTTGGCACAGAACTTACTGGTGCCCAAGGATTTAGCTGCTGTGACTAAATGGCATTTGATGAGGCTAAACAGAGTGCAGTGTTAATGAAGCCGTGGATTTGTTGCTTCGGAAGGACTGACGTCCCCACGGCTGCTGACAGTTGTGGAGTAGGAAAAAATTCAGAACGAAATCAGGAAATTCTTTAAAGAAAATATGTGAATTTAGCAAAAAGCATTTTTTCAGCTCCAGTCCCAGAGTAGCCACCGAGGACATCACGACCCCAACACCAGATATGTAGGGGGCTCAGAGCTGGCTCCAGGGATGGCAGCCCTCAGCCCGTGCTGCCCGCAGAGAGAGCCAAAGGAGGACCCAGCCCCAGCAGAAGAGGGGCAACAATGATAAGAAATTGAGTTGAGGGGGAATTAGTGTCAGTCAGCAAGGTTTATAGAAATAGATCTTGCCAAACAAACCCAATTTTGTTTGGTAATGAGATCAGGCTTGCAGCGGCGGAGGCAGCGTGTGGCTGCAGCATGGGGCTGCTGGCTCCTGTGCACCCCAGCACCCCCAGACCACTAACATGGCCCTGGGGGCACCCATGGGACGAGGAGAGGCAGGGGGCTGCAGCACTGGGGATTCTGGGGTGGGGGTGCGATGACCCTGTGAGCCCCATCCTGCCCACTGCCTCCAGTTTTGCTGCCGGGGCTCTGGAAAGCCACTAGAAAATGGAAAGGGTCCAGAGAAGAGCCACAGAAATGGCTGAAAAAATACCTTTGTTGTGCAAGTACCTATTAGTGCATGAGCGTGGGTTTAGAGAGATTAGAGGGGATGGTAAAACTACTTTTCCAGTGGGGGAAGGAGTAAGGGAAGTGCTGAGCAGAGGCTGAGTGTGAACAAGGTCACACTGGATATAACGTTCCCTTCTGGATGGGAAGGGGCCCTCTCACCATCCCATGGGGGTTCCTTTCTGTTCCAAATCTCTGCGCAGCCAAGATGTTTCCACAGACACATTCCAGCTGCATGGAATGAAGGGGAAAGGTCCGGACACGGGGCAGAAGCACCCCAGCGCCATGGGCTGGGAGGTGGTGGCATAGAGAGCTGTGGCCAGTTGAGCTGCTGCTGCACTCATGGGGACCCTCTGCTCCCTGCTGCTTTGTCCCCTCTGTGTTGCAGGGCACCTCCCTACCTTCTGCACCGTGCAAAAGTCGTGAGACAAATCCCCCGACCAGTATGTCCAAAGTCCCATTTGCCTTAAATACTGAAAATGTGCAGAACTCACTGAGATCTGATTCCCAGTGGGAGCCACCCAGCACTCCGGACCTCCCCTCTGCAGGATGCTGCATGTGGCCAGGGGTCCCCATGAGCCCCACAGCCCACCCCAGCCCCCGGCAGCCCAACCCTGAGCCCATCCCAGCGTCACAGAGAGGGGAGCAGGGCAGGATGTGGGGGTCTCCTGGTAGCTGCCGGGAAGCGGAGCCCTTCTCCCCATCACAGATATTCCTTGTTGCACGAGATGCAGGCTGAATATGAGAAACACATTGATTGAGGTTTCGCAGCTACTGAACGCAGTAGATATGTATCAGTTACACCACAGCCCAAACCTGTATCAATGTGTTTCTAATAATCAGCTGGCATCTCATTAACATAAATAACTGTCTTCTCCCGTTTGGGAGAGCGGCTCCGCGGCTTGCTAACTGCACATTACCCAAATGCCAATTGCTTATTAGAACAATCTTTCTGCAGGTTTAACTCCCAGGGAATGGTGGTGTAATAAGACATCACTTGTTACATAGTTGTTAGACCTTGGTAAATATGTTTCTAATCAGCAATTAGTACTTAATTAACGCACTGAAAATATCATTTTCAATCTAAATGAAGCTTTTACAGGAAATCTGGAGAGCGGGGTGGGAAGATGCGAGCGAGCGGTGTGTGGGCAATGAGCAGAAATCAGGACAGGTTGGAAAGAGGTGTTTGCACCGTGCCTGGGATGAGTCTTTGCTCTCATGTCAGTACAGCTCCAGGAAGGGGCTGGGCTGGGTGGGTGCCTCCGGGTGCTGCTGCCATCCCATGGTGCAGTCAGGTGCCAGCCACACGTGCTCAGGTGTGTGGCTTCATGTGCTCCTCAGATGCCTCACGTGAAAACGGTGCCGTGATGTGTTTCCATTTTCCTCCAAGGAAGTTTCTGCACCCCTGCCACCATCCTGCCTTCCCTCTATCAAGATATTCCTGCTAGGCTTTGCTCCCCGTTTTCTTGCTGCAGTGTAACCTCCTTTGCCCTTGCTTCCCTCTTTTCCTAAGGACAGACACAGGGATGGCAGTAGGACAGGGCTGCGTGCCACCAGCTCTGTGAGATGGGGACAGATCAGCCATCCCCACACCACTGCGAGTGGCACACGGGGCTGTGGTCCCTGCAGGCTGTCCCAGCAGTGCTGGCACACACACAGGTGTGGGGATTCAGGGCTTTAATCTGCAGGGCCGCGTGTTTGTCCTTTCATTTCTCAAGTGGTTCGGAGGGAATCTGTGCTCAGCAGCAGGATCGTTAATGCAGAACAAACAATGGGCTCTTCAGGTCCTTTCCAGCTAATCATCATTGATACAGGCTGACCTTTCTGTCCCTCCCCTAATCCCCAAATCTGGATTCTGCTTTGCATTAAGCCACCTCAAAGGAAAGGTATCAGGAGATAAACCCTCGCTGCTGCAGGAGCAGGGCTGCAGGCCACACCACGCCTCACAGCACGGGCTGTCAGGGGCTGACCCTTCTGCTCCCTCTCCAAGAACCTTCCATCACCACCTGCTATGGGCAAGGACAGATCCTCCTGCCGGGCTGCACAAAGCCTGGCAGCGGGTGAGGCCGAGGAGCTTCTGGGTCGGGGTGTGTTAGGCTGAGCCTGACAGCTTCTTCTTCTTCCTTGACACCAAATTTGCTAAAAAATACAGCTGTGATGTGAAATAAAGGCATTTGTGAGTGTGAATTAAATTCTGGAAGTTCTTACCCTGTTGGATGTGACAGAAATGTTCAAACAACCAAAATGTTTTGAAATGCAATACTGGAAGGGTTTTGTTCCTCCATGTTAAATCACTGGTTTTATTTCAAATAAATGGCCCAGATTTTAAAGAGGAAAAAGAGTAAAGTAATTTTGCAGTGAGCAATCGTGTACAAACAGGACAGCAGGGATATGCTTGTCTGTGTGAGTGTAAGTCTTGTTTTCCTGGGATAAATATGTGTAAGAAATGCAGGGATCATGCAGGGATCATCCATCCATCCGTCCGTCCGTCCGTCCACCCATTTTTCCTCCCTCCCATCCTTCCCCCACCTGGAGGCTCTTCCCAACCTTTCCCATTCAGGCCTGATGAGGAGGTGGCGTAACAATCTTAATTAATTGACATAATTAAGTTCCCAGCTGGTAGAAAGCTGGATTTCACAGCAGCTGGGCTGTCCATGAGGGAGGCAATAAGAGCTTCAGTAACCACAAGGAGTGCAAAGTGAGCAGTGTGGAGCTGGGGTAGCTGGAGGTGTGCAGGGCTGTGAATGCAGGTAGGGTTGGTGGTAGGGTTTTTTTTCCTCCTGTGGTCCCTGCTCTGGGCACAGCTGTAAGGTGGCTGTGCCTTTGCCAGGCTCCCATTCCCCATGCTAGCCTTCCAAAAGGGCCCTGCCTGAGGAGAAGGCTTTTTTAGTTACATGCATATGTTTTTATTGTTTTTGTTTCTTCCCCCCACTCTTCCACCACACTCCCACATGGTTTTCCTCCTTTTTTCAGCTCTGAAATAGTGACAGCCATCTGTTTCCCTGGTGCAGCACAGGCCCTGTCAGTGGGTAATGCTGAAATGAGTGACTGGAGTGGGCAGGATGTGCCAGCACATGGCTGGCTGCCGCCTGCCTTCCGCAAGCATAGGGACAGCTGCTCCCTCCCTTGAATGGCTGGGGAGTGATTTTCCATTCTCTTTTGCTGAAACTGGTCCTTGATGGACTCATCCCTCATTTCAGTGCATCCTGAGTGTGCTGCTTGGATACTGCTTTAGCAATCCAAAGGAGAGCACAGCCAAAGTGTGAAGTGGCACTGAAGTCGGTTTGGTGCAGCCCTGCGGTGCCCTGACCTGTGCTGGCAGAGCTGTGGGCAAAGGGTATTGGTCCCCTCTATGGCCAAAGCTCACTCTGCTTTTCCCAGCCCCAGCTGGGTCTGCCCAAAGCCCAGTAATGTGCGCGGATGATGGAGGCTGCAGACTGGCAATGGGGCTGTGCTGTGGAGCAGGGACTGAGGCTTTGCTGAGCCACCCACCTCCTGCCGTGCTGCGGTGCCAGCTGCCAACTGAAGGTAGGATAAATTGCATAAGAAGAGAAAAATAATTAATAAAATCTACCAAATAGTTCCTTTCAAGGCAAAGCGTGGGGGGTGTGACCCAGCCATTGACATACAGTCCATGATAAATAAACAGCAATTACTCAAACATCATAAAAACAGACCGTAAAAGCTATATAAAATTCTGGCAAAGTAGCTATAAAACTGCATGAGAGGAGAGAGATGAGTGGATGTCCTGGGAAGCGTGGCCTCAGCATCCTGAGCTGCCTCCTTTCGTCCCACAAGACTTTGTGCCTCTTGCAAAACCCAATTTTTGTTGTTGTGCAGCTGAGGCTTACATTAGGAGTAAATAAATAAACAGGGAGATGTGGCTGTGTCAGGAGGGACAGTCATTTGTCCCTCAATCTGTAGCTTTCTGTCAGCAGAATTAACTGGAGTGGGCTTTTATCAGATTTTAATAACTGGTGAGAGCTGCCTGGAGTGTCCTCTGCAGAAGGCTGTTGTGACTTCAGCTGGAGAATGAAAATCAAAGGCAGAGGTGTCCTTTTCCTCACAGACTGTGTGCACGGCCCTTAAGCCCTTCTCCTTTGCTACAAAGGCAGAAATTTCCCCCCTTGCACCGCTGACAAGGCTGTCAGTGTCTCTGGAACCACGCGTCCCCTCGTGCAGCATCCCCATCTCAGCGGCAGACAGATGCGCAGTGCTGGCAGTGGGGCAGGCACATCCATCCGCCTCCACGCACACCTCCCAGCTGCTGGCAGCCCCCCCCCACCCAGCTCCTAGGGCTCCTGAGCTGTGTCTGCCTGCATTGCTGTTGAAGGATCCCTCCGTGGTGTCCGTCCCCGCCGTGCTTTGTCCTTGCAGATCCCGTGGTGATGCACAGCTGGGCTCTGTGTGACAAAGGGCTTCCTCTCATTCATCTTAAATCTGCTGCCGGGTAACTTTATTGGATGTCCTGGGAGTTTTGTGTTCTGAGAAAATGTGAATAATGGTTTCTTGTTCACCTCATCTCAATTGTCCACAATTTTATAGAGCTCTGTCATATTTCCTCTGCTTTCCTCCACAAAGCATCTCGCTCCTCCTGGAATAAACCACTCAGTTCTCCCAGTCCTTATTCTCTCCATCCTTGCAGTGTTTTTACAAGCCCTCCTCATGGATCCCTGGCACTGGAACACCGTCTGTCCCTCACCTGTGCTCTGCTGCTTGCCCCACTGGGGCTGCCTTCCCCTCTGTGCCTCGTCCCCAGGTGGCAGCTGCCAGCCTTCCCAGCACAGATCTTGCTGCCCTCTGCTATTTCCTGCTGGCACAAGCCTGGAAGTTCCCCTGTTGGTACCAGCAAACTGCTTTGTACTCTGTAGGTGGAAAAGTATTTGTGAGACGGGAAACACTTCACAGGAAGAAAATGATTATACATTTTTTTTCAGATGACAGTGTCAGTAAAAGCAACAGAAACAAACTCCTCTCCCAGTGCAGGGGCTGAGCTCACGCTGTCTGACAGTGTCTGGCTGTGTGACAGCCAGGAGCTGGGGACGTCTTTGGGACCAATTGGTGATGCACATCCCAGGTTGCCCTATCCCAGCACTGATGGGTCCCTGCCACTGTGGAAATGCACAGTTTGGTACCCAGGGATGGGGTAGCAGAGACAAGAGGAGAGCATCTGTGGCACGTGGAGATGGCAGAGAGCAGAATATAGAACTGCTCTGCAACACCTGAGAGGGAGAATGAGGACAAAAAAAGAGGAGCAGAGAAGGAGAAAACTGGGAGCATTTATTGCACCATGACACGTGACTAAGTGCTGGCTTGGGCAGCCTCAGGACTGAGCCTCTTAGAACTGAAAACAAAGGGTGGGAGGAAGAGGAACTTGTGTCTTGATAAACACGAGGTTGAAAAGGTGGGAGGTCGAGGGATCCGGGCTCTGGGAGCTTTCTCAAACCGTAAATTTTCAATAGCAGTACTGAATCCAGGAAACCCAAACCAGCCTTTGGTGATACATTATCTTGGGAGCAGACAGGGTCAGTTCTCAGCCTCCTCCCCATTCCCACCTTGCTTTTATTGCAGCCACAGTGTGTGCACATGCAGCTGTGGGTGTGTGCTGTGCCATGGTGCTTGGGTTGGGTTGGGATGCGCTGGGCTGAGCCACCAAGCAGCAGGGTAACACGCTTAGAGATAATGAAGAGATGGGTTTTTTGGGCTGTTGCACAGCACTGGACAGTGGCCTTGGGGCAGGTCATGGTGCTTGTACCCTGCTGGGTGAGCACAGGAGGCACTGGTGGTTGCTCACTGCTATTGGGTTGCTCGGCAGCACGGCAGAGTGGCAAGATCAGCCATGACCCCTCCTGCCTGTGGTCCCATCCTGGCAGAGCAACGATGGAAGGGGTCAGACAGTGAGCTCCATCCCTGCATGCACCACGACCAAAAAACTGCTTGAGAACCAAGGGCAGCAGCTGCAGGTCCTCCAGCCCTGAGTTGGGAATTGGCAGTGCTGGGTTCATCCCCACTGCTCCACTCTTGGTGACCTGAGAGGAAAACTGTGTCATCCATCACTGCCCTCACCAAAGCTCCTGCGTGGTGCTGCACAGCTCAGCCCTGTGCTGTTTGTGTTGGTTAAACACTGAGCAGTGCGAGGTGAGAACCCTGCTGCAGAAGTCCCCTGGTGTTTCCTGCTCTCCATTTCCCTGCATCTTGTGTCCTTCTTGCATTTGCTTTCCGTGGCTCCTCAGCAACAAGTTCTCTGGCAGGAGCGTGCACGGAAACAGCTCATTTAAAATGTAATCTGGCCCAAGAACTAGTTATTGAAATTATTTGATGAATAATTTAGGATAACAATTAAAGTCAAGAAAACCATAAATAGCTCATGAGCAATTCATGAACCGGAAGAGAGGCTAAAGTTTGCCTGATAAGTGATTTGCCACCCATTAGTCAGCCTGCTATGTGCTGGGCTGGGCTGGGCTGGATGGGAGGAACGCAGCCATGGCTGCACTCATGCAGCTCTGTGCTCCCCAGGCACGGGGATGGCAGGATGGCACCTTGCTGCAATGGTGGCACCTTGCTGTAACACACGGCCCTGCAGGTGCTGCTCAGGACTGCACCGTGCCCTGGCTGCTCCAAGCCCTTTTCTGGCTGTTCCCATCCCCGCCTGCTCTGCTGCTGCCTCCCTTCTCCTTGGGGTCCACGGACAGCAAATGCAGCAACAACAATAACAGAATTAAGTTTTATTTGAGTTGAAATGAACTGTTTCCTGGCTGCTGAAATGACCCATTCTTCCTCTTCCCCCCTGAAAAAAAAAAAAAAAAATAACAACCCATGTTCATTTTAGATCAAACAAAACGCTTTGCTCAAAATGAAACAAAATGTTTCAATTCCCATTTGGGTCATTTTTAGTGAAAGGAACGAAGGACGAGTGAGCTAGCAGCGTGATTAAAAGGTTCAGTGTTCACATGCTGTGCTTTTTCCAGGCAGTTCAGGGATCCCTTCCCAGAGATTCCCCCCTCTCTGGGTGTCCCAGCACCGAGGGGTGCAGGCAGGGGTGAGGATGGCCCCAGCCCACCCCACACAAGCCTCCCATCCCGGCAGAGCTGCACCACGCGTTATTTCTGGAGAAACCCAGCAGCGTTCCCACCACAGCATCATCCCAGCTCCTGCTAATGGCAATGGGATGGGATTTGCTGGAGGGAGTTCTCTGCTTTTCCCCAGGCTGCTCACAACTGCCTGGCAGATCCCACTCAGCTGCACAGAGGAACATTCCCCGAGGGGAGGTTTGGGGTGCAGCTTGGAGTGGAGCATATATATTTTAAATATATGCCCATGATGTGGGATAGGGGTGGGATGCATGTGCCCCCAGGACCCGGTACTGGCTGTGGCCAGGAGCTTGGTGCTCTGCAGGCCTGCCTTCCTTCCTCAGGGGGTTCTGTATTAAATCTCCCAATAAGCAGAATGTGTCTCTAAATTAAAGAGCGGGGCCTGCACCAGCAAATCTCTGCCAGATGTCTTTGTCCCAATTAAGGCGGAAGAAGAGGGAGAGAAGAGGCAATTAATTGGCTGGGAATGGCGGAGGTGCGGCAGGGACTGAGTGCGACCTCATCCCCGGGTGTGGGGGAGCCCTGGGGACCATCCCGGGGGGGCTGTATCACATTTCCCTCCCCAGCGCCTCTCCCTGTCCCCAGTGCCCCATGTCCCTTGTCCTACAGCTGAGATGCGTCACAGCAGATGGAGACAGCACCGCTGGGCCTCAGTTTCCCCAGCTGTAGCCTGCAGGTGCTAACAGACATTGGCATCAGGGTGACACCACTAGCAGCAAGCCCACGGCAGAGAGAGGAGCTCTCTAGAATGGGGCTGATGGCCAAAGCTTCAGCAGAAAGCTTACAGAGCTGTGTAGAGTGGATATGGACCACAACGTTTCAGCTTTCCCAACTTTTCCTCCTGTGGTCATCTCTTCCAAGGTGAGCAGCAGAAATCTTTGATGAACATTTGATTTTCGTGTCATTTCAATGCTTTTGCCCTGACGTGGCAGTTAAAGCATCCACACCATCCAGTGACACCGAGACATCAGTGCACCTCGTGCTCATGCAGTG
This sequence comes from Meleagris gallopavo, assembly GCF_905368555.1. Lineage (NCBI taxonomy): Eukaryota > Metazoa > Chordata > Aves > Galliformes > Phasianidae > Meleagris > Meleagris gallopavo. Next base: position 749,351 of record NC_139412.1, on the reverse strand, counting down.
GGTGGCTGGTTGGGCATGCAAACAGTTGCTGTGCCCATCTGCATGTGGGTCACTGTGTCACCTGCTGCCCAACCCCTCCCTGGTGCTTGCAGGTGCTGAGCTGTTCCTGTCTCCTGTCCTCTGCTCCCCATCTTGGGCTGGGGCTCAGCCCCCTCGATGGCAGCCAGCAGCCCATACATGCACAGGCATTTTCAGGGTAAGGGTTTATGCAGATTTATGTTAAAATATTCCTGCGTCTTCACTCCATATTTATTTTTATTGATTTGCAAATGCAAACCTTTGTTCTGTGCGCAGACCGTAAGCCTGACAGTTTGTCAGTAACTTCAGATGGAACATTTTAATATCTTCTTTCTCTCTTTCCCCCGTTTCCCCACCCTTCCTGCAGGCAGCTCAAGCCAGCAATGGGGAAACATGAGATGGTCCCCAGCAGTGTCCCCTGTGTCCCTGTCCCCTGCGTCCCAGCACCATTCCTGCCCACCACCCCCTCCCTATGCTCCCATTCCCTGGCTGTGCCTGCTGTACTGCCAGAGGCTGTGTGCAGAGAGGAATGTGGGAGCCCAGCAATGGAACCTCCTCTCCTCGCTGCTGTCCTGATGGCGGCTCAGCCAGCTTTCCGCCTGCCGCTTGAAATGGATGCATTCAAAGCAAATGCAGAAATTGCCATTCAGAGCCAGATTTGTACTAAGGGCAACGTTTCCAACATATATTTATATGTAGTTTGGGTTCTGTCTGGAGGCGACATGAGGAACATCACTAGAAATGCCAAGCGAGGTAGGAAATAGCTCGGTGACATGGTGGCATTTACCTGCAAGAGGCTGTGGCAGCACTGGGCAGCACCGTGCGGCTGCCTTGACCTTGGGCAGTGCAGCTGGGGGGGGATGCCCAGGGAAGGACGGTGAGGAACCATCTCCTGGCATGGATGTGCTCCCGTGCCCTGCAGAGCTCAGCGCCGTGCCCTGCAGCTGGGCTGGTTCCATCAGCCCGCTCCTGCGCCATCAAAGCTCCTCCGCCGGCCGGCAGCCTGGATGCATCCATTTAATGGAGTGCTGCGAGACACATCCTTGCCGCGTTACCTCATTATTTACAGGACGGGGCTGCGTGCTGGGCTGCCTGCCTGCATCCCCCACTGCAGGCTGAGGGAGGGCAGCCCCATAGGCGCAGCACCGCGACCCCAGCGCCCCGCACTGCAAAGCCATCCGCCACGACTGTGTTTAGAAACTTTAAATGAAAGCATTTAAATCCGGAATGAGGGATTTACACTCTTTTTTAACTTTTTAGTTCCCTGCCTGATTGTAGTATTTTTCTGTAAAATTGGGCTGATGGTAGTGTTAGCCAGCTGTGTGCTGGCACCGCCAGCGTGAATGCTTTGGGGCAGAGGAAGAAAAACAACTGCCAAGCAGCAAGCACGTAGGAGAGAGTTTGGAAGAGTGGCTCAGAACTCCATGGGGCCTCAGCTTCTCAGGGGCTTCCTGGACCTCTCCTGGTGCTTGCAGAGGGCTCAGCAATTGAATGGGGGCTGTGATCAGTGTTTTATCACATACGTAGAGCATCTCCTCAGCTGAGAGCAGGCACACCTTTCCCTCCTCAGCCACTGGGTTCTTTGGGTCTCATGGAGGTAGAACATCCATCCGTGGAGTCACCATGTATGCCTTCAAACCTGGGAGCACAAATGGGTGCTGATGGCCTGTCCTCCCACCGTGTCCAAAGGGAAGCATGGAGCAGAATTGAAGGAGAAACATCCCAAGATCATCAGAAGAGCAGCGTCACTGGAGCAGCATCAGAGGAGCTGCATCACAGGAGCTGCCTCAGTTCTTGTTGCTCTCCTTCAGTACGTTGAAGCTAAGCCCTTGCACAAGCCCAGGCAACCAGCCCCAGAGGAGCCACGCTGCGCATGGAGGGCTGGAGACTTCTACTTTCCCAGAGCCCTAAATTTGCTCTTCACCTTCAGCTGGTCCCTGGGGCTGAACTGCCCTTGGTGGAGATGCAATACTTTAGAGAGCCCAGAAAAATGGGGCTATGGGGTGGCCTGGAGGAGGTCACTGTGACAACTGGTGTAACCGGGATCCTTTGATAACCATTAACAACCTGTGCAGCTACTGAGTGCTGTCTGGTTTGCAGGAATAGCCAGACCTGGTGCCCCATGGCTGAGGCTGGAGTTGCAGGAGCGCTCTGCTCCCCACATAGCAGCACAGAGGTTTGGCCGGGCACAGCCCCGCTCAGCCCCCAGGAGCAGGAGCTGCAGGAGGCAGGCAGGGATGCAGAGCAGGGCTCTGCTCTGCGTTGTGATGGGAAGGGCTGTGTGGGCCTCCAGCCCTGTTCCTCACATGCCAAAAGGGAGGGCGTGTAACAGAGTTTTCCAGTCAAATTCACTTTGCTGCTAGTAGAGTTAAGATATGCTCCCTTTGCTAGTCCTGTCAAAGCCTCCTGTCTGTCCGTGTATATATCTATCTATCTATATACATACACGCCGTTCATCACACCAGAATCCAAGTGACCTGGAGTAGCACAGTACAAACATTGTAGATCCTATATAAACAGAGGTTATATATATTTTCCTCATTTATTCCTCTCCAGCAGAAAAGTGGTCTCTTTCACAAGGAAAAATAAACGAACACAATGGCAATCCTGAGTTCAGCAAGTGTTTCCTAGCAGATTTTAACCATGTTAAGTTAGGTGGTTGTAAACAGACTGACAGCACGCCTCCCAACCTTTGAAATTCCTTACAGTCAGTTTCCTGTCTCAAATTCACACCATAGCATTTCCACCGGGGCCTTAAATTAATGCCCGGCTGGGGTGCATAATTACCAGCTCCCTAATGGGCCAAAACATCCTGAAGGGCTGAAGTTTCCTTTTTGATTTGTGGCTCTGAGTCGGAGTTGCAATTACCAAATTGATTTTAAATGCAGGCTTCGCTGACAGACTATTGGCAAACGGCATCTCAGAGTCTTCAGCCATTCATAAAAAAGGAGGAAGCCCTTGATGAATATACCTTGATCTGCAGCTGCTGTTTATTTAATACAATTTATGGGCAACGGTATTAGGTTTTATCAGGGAGCTGCAGCTTTGGAAACATTGCTTTGGCAGAAGTGGTTGAGTTGAAAAGTTGGGTCATTGTTATGAGCTGCTGGAATCGCTTTCTCACACGAAGACCCCTCCGCTCTGCTCTGCTCTCCTTTCCTTGACTGCTCTGTCCCACAGCCTGGGAAATGGGGTCATGCTGGTCTCTTTCTTCCAGCTCCACGGCCAGTGTCTGATCCCTGGGTGCAACAAATCCATTTCTCTCTGAATGTTCAGCTTCTGGCACAACGGAGCCTGGACCTCCTAGGGAGCTTCTGTGGGGTGACTCTCTCAATATGATGAGGGTTTGCTGCTTTGGTGCCCCTTTTTTTTTTGTGTGGTCTATGAGATGGATGATAACCTACAAATAGAAGAACTGGAGCCTTCCAAGCTTGGAAGGAGAGCCCCAGAGATAGGCAGAAAGAATAGGAAAGCATTATCATCATCTCCTTTGTTGAGCAAGTGGAACAGCTTGCTGAAAATGGGAGCTGTGAGGCTGAACGCAGAGAACTGTGGGGCACAGTCCCAAAGCTGTGTAAGAAGTGGAAGAGCACAGACACTGTGACCAGCCCAGCAAGACAAACATTGGTCGGGTGGCCAGGATCACTGCTCTGCACAGCCATCCATCCATCACACAGGGCAACCCCAGGAAAGAGGAACACTCCGAGAAGTTCCTCTCTATTGGAGTGAAAACTGTAGGAACTGGCATCCCCCAGCCTTCTGCTGAGAGTCTGAAGCAGTCACAGGATAACCATGAGGTCCTGGGAGACTCTGTGCTTCCAGACAATGCTACACTGCAATGGCGATGCTAAGTTATGGCCTGAAGCAGTGATGGAGCACCTGGTGGGAAGGCAGGGCCAACCCAGGGGAGCTCAGGTGCACACAATGTACTGAGTGATGGAAGGGATGGAGCCAGGATCCACCCCTGCCCAGCCCTCATTTAAGGGTTGGCAGTGGGTGTAAGGGTATCTTGCTGGAGATTCCTGCTTACCTGAGGTATTCTAAAGGTAAACAGTTTTTCTTCCTATTGTTTCTGTGTCCATGACTGCTGCTTTTGGGCTTATCCTTATTTGCTGCAGCCTAGGACTCTGCTATTATTGGTGTACTTTCCATCATGTTGCAGCATTGCGTTCATAAATTGAGTGCTTGCCATCTCTTCCCTTCTGTCCAACATGAATTTTGCATCCGTCCTTCCATGAGTTTACTGATCTCTGCAGAGCCTGAGGTTTCCCAGCACCCAGTCAGAGCAGTTTAGCCTTTTGGTCATCCTGATGCTGAGTAGACATTCATGCAGAGCTGAGCCACAAGAGTTCTATCCCTCTACTTAGCACCATAATGCTAAATGATATTTTTTTGGGATCTGGACACCTTTCTACAGTGGCTTCATTTTTTATTTTGGAGACTCTCATTTTGGTTACTCATCTGCAGGAAGGCTGACAGAGTTTATCTTGCCTTCAGCCAGCACTGGAAGCTGCTGATTAAGGTAGAAAATATGATGGATCTTAGAAGTGAAGGTACTTCACTGCTATCAGCTGCTCCCTTTCCTCTCTGGAGATGGGAGGACAGATCACCCTGTTGGCATCTTGCCGGGCTCAGACATCAGGAATCATCCAGGGTGACCTGGGGGGGGCAGAGCCTGGAAGAAGGGTGCTGTTGAGGGGTCCGCAGAGAACTGTGGGACCTGGCTGGGTCACTGTGAAGGGCTGGGGGGGAGAGTGATGGAGCAGAAATGTTCTCTTGGTGGCAGGAAGAGAGAGTGCAGGCAGCGATGGGGGGCACTGGGGCAGATAGGGATGGAACCCATATCCCCATAGGAAGTGCAAAGTGTGGTTCTGCTCTGGGTCTTCCCTGACCTGTGGAATCCCTGCTAGTGTTTCAGGAGGAAGAGGTGTCCTGAGCTCTGCACAGTGATTGGGGTGTATCTGAGGGTCTCTGCTCCTGCAGCCATGGCTCTGAGGTGGTGGCAAGATCTGCTGCGGATCCATGCTGCCCCTTTGTTGGGGTGAGACTTGCAGATGAATGGTGTCTGCAGGGTCAGGCAGCCTGGGGAAAGGTGTGGGAGAGGCTGGCTGATAGGGGAGCAAATAGTTTGGCTGCCTCTATGGAAAAGTACCCGGTCTGTTTTGTTTCCTAGATTAGTGATGAAGGATAAGGATTTGGGAGAAAGGGAGGGAGAGCTGCAGTTAATCCTCTGATTAACCTGAGGAGAGATAGGCAGAGGCTAAATCAAAGCAGAAGAGTGAAAGAAAGAAGCCAGCATCACCTGCCCCAGCCACAATGCAGAACTGTCATGGCCCAGCCCTGGAGTAACTGTGGTTATGGGGCATTGGGAACAACATGAAGGGCCAGAGGAGAGCACAGATGGAGGGGAGCAAGGCCTACGTCCTGCAGGGGAAACGCTGAGGCTGGCCTTTGTCTTGCCAGACCCATGTGCCTAAGGTTGGGGATCCAGGGGGACAATGCCTGCGGGTGACACAAGTGGAAGTGGGATGTGTTCTGGGGATCGTGGTGGTGGATCCTGCTCTCACACCAGCATGCTGTGATGTTTTCCAACTGGTGGGGGGAAAAAAAAGGAAGGGGAGAAGAGGACGTAGGTAAAGGATTAACCCTGCAACAGCCGTGGGCAGACGTCCTGCCCCAGAACTGCCCAGCCAGGGCTCCCGAGCCTCACTGCAGGCTGCTGGGAAGTGACATTTGCAGGACCCACCTTTTAAACAGGGATGAGAGAAATCCTGTGCTCTGCAAACTAAACACATCTGATTCAGGAGGCATTTGGAAACAGATCTGTTGGGGACTGGGTCTGATCTCAGCATGGAGGGCCGGGAGGCTGGGAGATAAGGGCATATCCCATTTCGTGGGATCTGGCACAGCTCGGGCTGCTTAAAGCCACAGAGTGTGATTTGGGTTCATCGCTGCTGTAAGCAAAGTTGTCCCCTTCATTTCAGAGCAGGGGCCTGGCAGCCCCATGAGCTCTGTGGGGAGCCTTGACTCTGTGGGTCCCTGCGGGGGGCTCTTTGCATGCCATGGTTATGAGTGCGTGGGGCAGGACTGAGGTTCAGGACACACTGCTGAGACTGCGTCAGCTCAATGGCCAAGAAGCCCGACTGCCTTCTGGCCAAGGCCACCAAAGCTCTGTGGCCACATGGGGCTGCTCTGCTGGTGTCCTCAGAGCACGCTGGGGATGGCTGTGCAATGGTGTCCCACTGCCCTGAGCTCACATGCTGAGCTTTGTATCATTAAATGTGTGTCCAAACAGAGGAGGGGGGAAGGAACGTGCGCAGAATCCATCCTAAATCAACTCATTCTCTCAGTGGATAAAGCTCTTCTCCCCCTATTGTGTTGCCACGTATAATTGCTTGCACATTGCTGTCCAGTATGTGGGAATGTGTGTGAGATGTGTGCTGCAGCACTGCTGGGTGGCACAGCCTGGGCTGTGTGGTGCTGCACCGGGAAATATCAGCAGGGCTCTGCGTTGCATTGGGGTATGACTGTGCACGCTGCGGGTGCTGCTGTGCGCAGCTCATGGGTGCACACGTTTCTGCTTTGGTTGCTCTCATTACCATGTATTTACAAGGCACGAGGCTGTGCGTTTCTTGAAGAGGGTATTTATACACCAGCAACATGTCATGCTTTGCATTAGTCTGGCCAAATTACGACTTCAAAGCTCTCAGATTCGGAGGGGGCTCCCGACTCTCCCTGATGGAGGAGCGGCCACAGGTCTGAAAGGTTTCTTATTTATTTTTTTCAGCATGGAGCTGAGGAACCGCTTTCCATCTGGAACCATGCGGAATTTCTGCATTTGAGATATTTAACCTGACTTTAATTTGAGTCGAAACGTCTGATATTTCTGATAGTAATACCATGCCGGGGGTGGGGGGGACCGGCAGCGCTCCGCTCACCGCCCCAGCCGGTCCCTGTTAAGCGATTCCTGGCATGCGAGCGGCAGACGGGGCCGGAGCCTGATCAGATCTGGGCAGCCGCCGGGCGGTGGCAGCGCGAGGGGGCCGGAGAAACACAATCGCTCCCACGGCTTCTCCGGCCTCGTCCCTGCGCTGCCCTGGGGAAGTGCTGCTGGGAGCCGCCAGGGTCCTGCGGGCTCTTTTTTTTTTTTTTTTTTTTTCTTTTTTTTCTTGTTTTTGTTTTGTTTTGGAATGTCACTGTTGCAAAATCTAAATGTAAAGTTCCCCCGCACTGCGGCCCCTTCTTTAAGCTTCATTGTTGCCTTAGAAGAAAGCGAAACATTGTGACACTGGAAAGGGGACTTCTGACACTGGCACAGACTCTGAGGACGGCTCTGTAATCCCGAGGCGCTGAGACCAAGACTGGCCTTTGTCCTGCAGTGGGTTCAGATGATGCAGGGTCTGAGGAAATCCCCCCCCCCCTTCTCCACACTTCTCCTCACGCCCATTGGGATGGGCAGGGAGCACCGGCTGTGCCGGAGCAAAAGATCGCAATGGATCAGGAATAGTGCTCAGGCATCAAAGTGGGGGACACTGCGCGGGTACCTGGGGAGGTGAGGACAGAGATGCAGACCAAAGGCAGGATGGGGCTGCAGTGGTGGGGAAGGGCCTCCAGCCTACAAAGTAAGGGTTTGTGGGGCTGCTTCCTGGCTCAGGCATTAAAACCTCACTGGGTTGTTATAATCTGTGTTAGATTTAAACTGTGCAATAAATGCTTCAGTTTATTGATGCCAGACTGCAGACAATTACAGCTGAAGTCACCAATGGATTAGTGCGTGATGAGAACCCAAACGGCTCAGGAAGGGATGCTGGGGGTGGTGGGGAGGAGGGGGCTGCATGCTGCTGTCCCACCCTGGGATCATCAGGCCTCTCCTAAATGGAGACCTGGCCCTGAAAATAATGCAGGTGCGGCTTGTTTGGTTCCTGCAGAGCCAGCAGCCTGTTCTGCATGGGATGCATGGAGCAACGCCTGCCTGACATGAGAGAGGCCGTGTCCCCATCACTGTGAGTCAGTGGGGTGGGGGAGGAGATCTCAAATGCCAAATGGTGCTCTGCATCGCCATCAGCTGCTGAGTTCTCCCCCTTCAGTTTGCCTTTGCAAGATGTGCTCCAAAGCTGAGGGGCTTCTCCTCCTGTTCCTCCACTCTTTTTGATCTCAAAACGTCCCGGGGCAGTGCGATGGGTGCATGGGCTGTTCTGGCCAGCAGATGTTCCTGGCAGGTAGGGACAGAGGGCCGCTGACTGCCAGGACCACACATCGGGGCTGGTTCCTTGGAGCCATGGGCATTTCTTCTGCCACATGTGGGCTCTGCAGTTGCCAAGGACAGCCTGTGCTGGCCATGGGCCTGATGAGCCCCTGCAGGATGGTGACCAACCGAAAGCTGGTGTGCTCAGTGCCAAAATGCTCTTGGTGCAAAAACCAGGAGGGAAAAAAAAGAAGGGGGGAAAAAAAAAAAGGATTTTTTTAGAAAATCTGTCTCTCTGGAAAAGAAAGAACCAAGAGGAGATGAAAGAGCCCATCGCCAGATGCAGATTCAAGCCTCCCTCCCTGAAGCCACAGGGCTCCTCCTGCATGATGCCCTGCTGGGATGGCTCACAGGGCTGGGGCTGAAGCAGGGGAGCAGCACCACAGATGGATGCTGGGGGATTTTGCATCTCCACAGAAGTCCAAAATGGCCTGTGGGCCATGCAGTAGCTGGTACATGAACCCAGAGGTTGTGGTCTATGTGGCAGGCTCCTGCTGGGCTGCAGAGCTTGCTGTGCCCCAGGAGAGCATTCCCTGCTCTGCGTCGTGCTCCACCTGGAGTGCCCATGTGTCTGTTGGCCTGGTAAGAGGTAGGGTGCGTAGGAAGTGAGTGTCAGAGCCAGAAGGATACAAAAAGCCCTGCATTTCCAGGGCCCCTGCCATGGGAGGATTAGTGTAAAACCCACAGATTTCTCAATATTTTCCTGACCCAAAGTGCTGAGTTTGTTTTGCTGTGATTTATGGGATCCTGTTACTCGCTCTCCGTGAGTAGCGAGACGATCACTGGGGATTTATTAAAAAACTTTCACAAGTCCCAGAACTCTGTCAAATTTTTGCATGAGTAATAATTTGCCTAAAAACTGGGAGGAGGAGGCAACTTGCTTGCTCCCTGCTGGTGGCTATGTTGGTGGAAAGGCACGTGCCCTGGCCACCAACTCCTGTACTAAGCCAACGCTCTGCAAACACCCCAAGGCTGAGCTTCTTCATTCCCAGCTATTCTGTGGGGTGGACCAATGGGTCTGCTACCAGAAAATCAAGTCCAGGTGCCAACAGTTTCCCTGCTCCTGCTGGATGTGCTCTGCTCAGCGATAACAGCGTTGGTCCTCAGTCCCACTCAGAGCCGACGCACCGCTGATTTCCCACCACCTTCAGCTCCAAATGAACACCAAGCAGATTTGCATCGAAACAACATTAAGAAGAAATCCAAACCACGAGGGAAAGGAAATTCTTTCTTTATTTATTTTTTTAAATTCAGACTGAGCTTTTTTTGGTATGAGTCCTGGCAAACAAACAGCTGAGATCAGGTCCCAATTAGGCTCTTTTGGCCTCTGCGAGCGATGAGAAATGACCTAGCTGATTTCACTTCTTTCCCCGAGCTCCTTACAGAAAGCTTTTGCAATCCTGAGGTCTGGGGTTGAGATTTCACGTGCTGAATTTCAATTTGTTGCTGCCCACATGGCAGTGACGGGTGTGAGTCAACCTTGTGCTCCCACCCCAGAGCCCCTTCCACATTGCTGCTGGGATTCCCGACTCAGTGGGGTTGCTCCAAGCCTCAGAGAGCTCCAGGGATGCTCGGGGAGCTGAGGTGGGTGCCTGGCAGCTGCTTTCCTCCTCCATCAACACTAAAGCAGGCTGCTCACCTGGAGATATTAGGATCGATATCAGTATCACATAGGCACTTAATGGTTTTAATGAGACTGTCACGTGCTTTGTCTCTCCAGGAAATGGACACTTGGCATTACCCTCACTAAATGTTACCTGGGGTGAGCATAGCATCCCACAAACAATGCCCTCCTCTTAGTTCCTTTCATTCCAAACTGCAGAACGCAGTTGCTTTTAAACAGCAGCTGCGGAAGTGATGGCACTCTCCTGGTATCTAGATTGACTCCGTGGGAAGGAATGTGAAAGCAACTGGATGAAAGGTGCCTGAGAAAGGAGGGTATGAGGGCTCTGCGCTGACCAAACCTCATCAGTGTGTCCACGCAGAGCCAGTGGCTGCCCGCAGCACACAGCCCCATCCACGCACCGTGCCAGGAAATGCTGCGAGCATTTCGCAGATTCCTATTGGCAAAACGGGCCAAAGAAAGGCTACAAAATAAATAATCACTTTCATCTGAACTGCAGCAGAAGAGGCAATAAAATGAAATGAAAGCACTGAGCAAAGCTGTTGTGTCTAACAGGAATCCTGACCCCTGATCTCAGCTCCCCTCTTTTATGTTTTTCTGACTTCAGCACTATTGTGGGCAGATGCCTTTGAATATGATTTATTTGTTTGTCTTGGCATCCAAACAAGGAGCCCTGGGACCAGAAAATATGATGGAGAGCCCACTTCCGAGTTTCTCTTCCCTTTCAGCCCTGCTCACGCTGCCCCGTGTGCCTTGGAGAGGCTTTGTTACACGGCACAGTGGGGGGAGAGGAGTACGCAACAATCGATAGCCCTAAAACAATGCGCTGGGCTGGCCCTGGGCCCGAAGGGTTGGACTCCATTACTCCAACTGTCAGGGAAATGGGGCTGGACTCAAGAGAGGGACGTGCTCTGTACAAGCCCATCAGTGCATGCACCACGAGGGGCTGCTTTCTGCTCCTCTCCGATCCCCACAGGCTGTGCACTGCGGGAGCAGAGGCACCGTCCCGCAGTCCCCAAGGAGCTGGGCTGGTGCTGAGCTCTGCAGCACTGAGCTGCTCGGCATCGAGTGGGGCGAGCGCAGCCGCAGGCTTTGGCCACGCAATGCTATCAGAAAGGACTCCAAGAGCTTTTTGGTGTGCGTCCAAATGTCTTTGTGTTTCCCAGCTTTTTGCTGTTGGATTGCAGAGGACGATTTAAAGCCGGAGCCAACTATCTACCAGAATGAAACAGTTTCACAAATTGTAAGGCCAAAGGGACCATTAGATTACGCAGTCCAACCTTCTGTACAAGACAGGCTAGCTCTACTCTGTCTCATTAGTGCCTTAATGCTTGCTGCAACCGCTTCCTTCTGCTGAGAGCCTCTTTCCCTTCCCAGCCCTTGTGGCCCCGCTGCTAGCTGGGCTGGGGGAACAAAGCCACCTCGGGCTGAGCCAAATGCTCCGCTCCGTAACGGCTCCATGTGCAGAGGGCTCTGCCATGGGTCTTTCTCCCACTCTGGGTGTTTCTCATGCTCATCACATGGCCCATTGCTGATAACTGGGGTGGAGATTGGCTCTGCAGTGTGATTTGTGGACACAATGAGCTTAGTGCAGGCAGAAGGTTTATGCTATTTAACCTCTGACTGCGAGGAAAACTTGGAGGCTTTGGGAAACTTGTGTTGCAGAGGCTGCAGGACAGTGGGGCAGAGCATCTCCCCACAACGAAGATGTGAACACATCAGACTACCTCAGCACTGCTCAAACTGCCCAATGCCCATCAGCCCCAAGAGTAAGGCTGCAGCTGGAAGCTGTGCCACAGAGCTGGGAACAGAGTATTTATTTCTCTTCCTCCCGCCACATAGTGTCTCCTCTCAGCTGTGGAACGTGATGCTGAATTTTCTGCCTAGAATATGCTGCTCTGTTTGAACAGGTTTTTCTATTCCCCAATCACTCACCATCTCTGCTGCACAAGATTTATTGACTTTTATTTATTTATTTAGACTCAGTCATTTTTCATTTGGGACAGAGCAATGTGCCGAGTGAAGACGGCCTGGGAAGCCCTCTGCGTGAGTCACGACCCTAAGCCTTTGAGCTGCCTTGTTTCCTTTGGTTTAATCTCGTGCCTGCAGTAAACACATCGGACAAAGCTCTGCTTGTTCAGGGACGGCCAGGGCTGGAGATCCGTGGGGCCGGATAATGGGGCTGGGGGTGAGAAGGAGAGTGGGGCAGGTCTGCATTGTGGCTCAGGCTCCTCTCCCACTTCTCCAGTATTCTCCCTGCCCTGGTGCTCCTGAGTTCCAGCTCCTGAGTTCCAGCTCTCCTTGGCCTACTTGAGACACAGCATACTCACAAGCCATACCTGATATTGCTCATTCATAGTCCATATGGGAAACACAAGGGCTGGCTCCCCGAGCTACAGTAGCTCTCCCAGCATTTTCCTCCGGCTCTCAGCCATGCATTTCCTTCCACGCTTGAGTGCCACCAGCAGCCTGCTGCTGAGCAGGGCCAGTGAGGGGGCTGTCGGGCTGCAGGAACCCGGCGTTGTCCCATTCCTCAGGCAGCAGAGAGGGGCTGGGAATGGCCCCCTTGCTCCCACTGTGCATGGCTGCTCTCGTGGCTCTCTCAGCTCCCACAGCACTTGCCAGCCCCTTACACAAGCCTCCAGCCAGCACACTCCACTCCCTTCTGTCAGAGCAGCTGCTGGTGGGGCTCTTCCAAAATGGTTGGCTGCTGGCAAGAAGCTCACGCCAGAGAAGCCTGCTCCAGATGTGCACAGCTGTGTGCATGCTGCTGCTGTGCCGCCTCGCGCTGTGCCAGGCTGCCTATGGAGGAACACAGAGCAGGTCTGCTGGGCCGGTGTCACCTCCATGCCTGTGGTGGGGTTGTGCGGACAGAGCTACTGTGTCCATCCCCCAGGTTTGGTGCAGACTACATCCAGGCAGTGGGGCTGCAGTATTTCCTTTGGCAGAGGAGCCTCTGACCCAATCTCATTCTTACGTCACTTTTGTTTGTCTAAGCTAAGATTTCCCTGACTCCTTCTCACTCCAGTGCTTCTGGTTTTGCCCCGGGTCTCAATTTGCAACTGTTTTCCCTCTGTCAGGCACCTGTGGGCACCCACTGCCCTCCTCTTACTTCCACTCAGCCCCGAAGCACTCAAAAGCCATAGGATTTTAGTGCACTGACCGGATCACTGATCCTGCAGGGATTATGCTGCAAAACATCTTTCAAGCCTAATGCTCCAAGTGAATGTTCTCATTGATTCCAGCACAAACTGAGATTGAACCTGAAGCAGCACACTTGTTGGAGACCAGGAGAGTTACCACAAAGTGTCTGCTGCAGACAGCCCTTCCAGAAGGGAAGATGCTTTCACAGAGCATCCCCCAGGGGCTGGATTCTGCGAGGTGTATCATCTGGATGCACTCTATTGCCTCAGCAAATGCAGCACAAATCCCTCTGGATTTCTGCTATCGCTTCCCCAGGAGCTTTGCGGAGCACTGAGGTGTGCAATGCACAGCAGAGCTGTGTACCAGAGTGTAAGTGGTGCTGACTTTTTCTCTCCTTGCATCAAATTGCTCCCTGCCATGCGGCAAGCATCAAGGCCTGTGTCTTCTGCTGCCAGGTGCCTGCACAGAGCACAGCCAGCAGAGCCCTGCCCAGTGAGAACAGCTCCGGGTGCTGCGGGCGCGGGTGACCAAGGGAAGTCCCAGCTGCTTCCTGTGGCTTCTCCTCCACCACAGCTTTGATCTATTTTGAACAAGAAGTGCTGAAACGCAGGGAGCTGAGTTGCTGGCTGGGTGATGGGAGGCCAAGGGCAGCTGGGGCAGTTCCTTCAACCTCTTCTGCCAGTGACTAGACAGGGCAGGAACCCATCCACTCCTGGACCTCTCCTCCATTCATCTCGCAACCCTCTAGCATCCACTCTCCATGCCTGCTGCATCCCTTCTACGGCAGGAGGACAGCTGGAGGGAGGGGGAAGAGTCACCCCGTTGCTCTACTTTGTCCCCTTGGCCAACTAGGGTGCATTGCTCCAATGGCTTTTTTGATTTAATCACATTAGAGAAGGATGCGTTTCTTTTTTCATCTCCGGTTGTTTTGTCTCTCAGGGCTCCGCCTGCAGCTCCTTTGTTTGTGAGCAGAAAACACTTCCCCAGCCCAAGCTTGGCTGAGAAATCCTGAAGCAGGTTGTAAATCTCAGCGGCCGGCCGATCGACACACACCTGCTGGCTGCTGCCGTGCAGCTGGGGAGAGGAGGAGAGAGGGAAACTTTTTCTTTTTAATGAAACTAGCACGATTCTCATTCAGATTTTCAAAAGAAATTGCATTATTGCAAACTGAGAGGCAGTGGCAGCCATCAGCTGTGGCCTTCCCACCTCTTCAAAGACCAGCAGCCGGGCCCGTGTCCCATTCTCCTCTATGGGCAACACCAAATCTGGATGGTGAGGAGAGGACTGGGGGCCCTTTTGGAACAGGGGAGACCAGCAGGGGCAGCACACGGGGTCCCCCCTGGGATGTGTGCAGGAGGAGCCCATGGGGCAAGGCTTCCTGTCTGGGTGGTGGGTCCATGGGAGCTGCTGGGGACTAATGGGACCACAGCAAAGGAAAACGGAGCTCACAGCAGCTGTGGGAAAGGGCTTTGGGGTGGCTTTGGGTTGAGCGGTTGTTTGTGACCACCCTAAACAAAAGGAATATTGAGCTTTTTTTTCTTTTATTTTTTTTTAATTGTGTGGGGATAAAACCCTGCTACAGCAGTAGGAATAGGTTTCAAACAAAAGAATTTTATTTAATTGACATCTTTCTGCCACAGGAAAGGAAAAGAAATCTGTGCCGAATTGCAGACCCTAATAAAAGCCCCGTGCTTGGGAGTGATTCATTAACTTTACTAGGAGCGCGTTTAAAAAATAATTTAAGAAAGAAAAGAAAAAAGGGCCAAGATTTCCTGTGCCTGCCTGTAATATTAAACCTGCTTAAGCTACAAGGAGACGCCTGTGGATGTAATTGCACGTTTCCAAAAGCCTGCGTCCGCACAGCCGGCTCCAAACGGCCTCCGAAGCTCCAGCGGTTTCCCCAGCTGCAGAAGGGGCAGGAAAGGGGGGAAGAATCTGATGGGCAGGCAGTTCTGTCCCTTTTTATTTTCCCGGTGTACGTGGGACATAAAGCCATTCCTTCGCCCGCCGCTCTCTTTCCTGGATGGGGATTAAAACAAGAAATGGCCACAGCCCATCTGCTCGGCGGTCTCGGCACACAGGCTGCTTGCTGCAGCTGAAGTTCTTCCCCTCAAGCGCTGCCACCCGGGGCTGCTGTGGTTTGCTGGACATCCCCAGCCTGGGTTAATGAGAGCAGAGCAATTAGGAGGCTCTGATGGCTGTGGATGTGGGTCTCCAGTTGGGTCCCAGCTCCCCATTGGAGCTGAGTGATTCCCTTCTGGTGGGGGAGGAATATTTCAACAAAACTTGCGTGTGTGTTTTTTTTGTTGTTTTTTTTTTTTTTTTTTTTGGAAAATGCTGATGCATGGAAATCAAAACCTTTTGTGGAAACACAGTGTTTCAAATGAAAATTTAGTTAGCAGGATTTCCTCGAGTCCGAGATGGAATTTCTCATTGAAACGAGGGAGAAAGTCTCCAAATCCCTCTCTTCCCTATTCCCAGCCCCTCCAGAGCTGCCACCACAGCTGTCCCCACCTTGTCCTGGCGCACAGGGGTGGGGACGAGCCCTGGCTGTTCTGGGCCCCCTCCATGCTGTGTCTGTACAGCCTGGCTTCCACCTGGCTGAGCAGTAGAACTCATCCAAATCACTAGAGGGGAAAAAGAAGCTGTCGACACCCCATAGTCAGCAATGAGAGAGCTAAACAGAGCTCTGTGATTCTGTGATTCTGTGATTCCCATGGGTAGTGGGATAGAAAGCAAGAGGTGAGCAGGTGTGGTGCTGCGTCACTTCAGTTCACGTGCTCACACCCAAAAGATGAGAGGCACACCAACCATTTGGAGCTCCCCTTGCCCCGGCCGCCATCTCATCCCATCACATCTCCCCTCTAAGCCCCACAGCAGTCTGTGCTGTGCCATCACCCCGTGTGTCCCCACCTGCTCCTGTCCCCCCCAGGCATTGCTGGCCCTGGGACCCCTCTACGGGAGCACTCCAATCCCTCTCATTAGGGGCAGATTCCCACAGAACCAAAGTGTGTATCTCTGCAAGCAATGCTGCTTCTTGGAAGATGCTGAGCATCTGTTCCATGTCATGGAAGAGCAAGAACTTCTCAAGAGGATAAAACAAATATAATTGGAAATGGAGTTGTTTTCTTTTTTTAATAGCAGTACATGGTGTTTTCCCGTACCCTTGCTCTCAGCCACGGCTGTGCCATGTGGACTGGATTGTTTCCTCATCTTCTGCCCGAGGCAGACACCAAACATGGGAAATTTCAGCCCGATTGATTTGAGTCTGGCAAAGCACTGCTCGAGTGACTGCAGAGCCTCCTGATGGGAAGTGTCAGGAAAACTTCATCATAAGCATTGGTACCACAGAAAAGATTGTGCTCTAAACCCTGGAAAGTTGGCACAGCAGCACAGCATGTTCCTCCCCACCCCCCCCCCTTCACATTTCTGCGTTGCAGAATTTGTGCTTTTTGTCACATTGTTCCACTTTTTTCTCTTTTTTCTTTTTTTTTTTTCTTTTTTTTCCGTTTGGATTTCTGGCTCTTCCGACTGCTTGGCTGGAGAGAGGCATGCCAAGGTTTAGATGACAAATCGTCCTGCAGCATCTGCTAGCAACTGATAAGACAGAGCCTGATAAAGCCCCTTGTGCTGCTCCTGCTGGACAGGGGGAAGACACCATTGGCTGGGGAGGGGGACCTTCCCAGCCCTTCCCATCCTTGGAATCCAGAAGCCTCACATTGAGGAGCCAAGGCTGGGCTCCAGCCAAGTGCCCCAAATTGGAAAATCAGGCCCAGGGCTTGGGAGCCTTGTTCAGCCTCTGCCTTTGAGTGTGGTGTTTTCTTTCCAGGCTGTTGACTATTTCACAAGGTTAAACACATATGTAAAGCAAACCACAATCCCAACCAGTCATTCTGCCCTGAATAAGTATCTGCAGTTTTTTGGAAGAGATAACAATGCTGTCTTTGTTTCCTCCTTGCTTTCCTCCCTCCCTACCTCTCTTTTTTCATTCCGTCTCTCCAAGCACGTTAGCCATGCTAGCAACAACATTTTGTCCCACAAACAATCAGGGAAATGGGACTCAACACATGGGTAGGGTCGCAGGAAGGCAGAAGCCAGTTTCAACAGAGAGGAGGGAGCCGTGTGCTGAGCCCAAGGTGCCACCATCCCCATTGCTGAAGTGTGGTGCACGGGGATGGGATGAGAGCTGCTGAGCTGTGGGGCTTTGGGGCGTGGAAGCAGATGGTAGTGGTACTCACATGCATTGGATTAAATGCCAAATGGACTTTCAGGGAATGGAAGTGTAATGTAAGCAGGATAAGGAAATGTGCCACGTTGTTTTGAGGGCTCCCTCTCACCCCATGGCACAAATCACCAGGTTGGGCCAACCCAGCTCTGAGCCACCCCAGTGCCGGTGGGCACAGGGCTGCATCTCTGCTTAGCTCTACACGTCTGTCACATGGAGTTGGAGAGATGACTTAGTTCTGCCAGCTGCCAGTGCTGTAGAGACGTTGTAGGGGCATAGTAGTGAATATGGAAAACTGGATCCTGTACCTAGAGGCATACATGTAATCAGAGCATCATAGAACAACTTTGGGTTGGAAGGGACCACAAAGCCCAGCCAGTTTCTGGTGCAGTGGGCACCCACTAGAGCAGGCACTAGGTGCATTTAGGTCTGTGCGCAGAGCAAAAGGAAGATCAAACCCCAAAGCCCAGTAGAAGTATCCCAGACAGAAGATCTGTTTTCATGAGAATTTAAACGACAACTTCAGCAAGACAAGAGCTGTGACTTTGTTCTGAGATCAATCCGTCTATTCCTGAAAGCAGAAGCAGTATTTCAGTGCGTCTCACTGAAAGGATTTATGAATGCGTGGTGCTCCTTCCTCTGGAGATGGGGCCGAAGCATCCGTCATCGCTCCCAGCATGCTGCATGGAGCTCAGCCCCAAGGCCCTACACTGCTGTGTGCACGCTGCCCATGTCCGTAAATCCTGCCTGCCCTGCCCCCCCTCCACCCTTCTTATCTGAGGCCCAGATTCCTCCAGTATCAGCATCGGCCCAGAGGGAGAGGCCCTGGCTATAGGCCTGGGAGATGAAGTGTCGACAAGGAACATCCAGAGGGGCGTGGGGGACCTCAACACCCTTTGGCAGAGCGCGAACCAAATGGAGCCAAGGATTTCCCAACAAGCTGCCTGCCACGAGCCATGGTCACTGGGGGCAGGACCACGGCACAGGGGCCAGCAGATGCTACGGGCCCATGGTTGGCTCTGACCTCCCTGCTGGGGACCCTCTGCACAGACCTTCCTCTGCCTGCCCTGCTGCGAGTGCCCAATGGATGGCTGCGCATCACCTTTGCTCTGTCAGGAGCTGACTCTCTGTTAAAGCACTGCACGAGGACCTTTCTGCTGGAAAAAGTCAGAATGAGTCACATTGCAGCTGTTTTCTCCATGCACGCTCTCCACTTGACGTGACAGAAAAATAGTTAATTCTTTTTGGTATTTCATGTACTCGTTTGGTTGGTGCTCATTATCAGGCTCTGATAGCAGTGACATCAGTTTCCCATAGCTAGACTGAACGATTTTCTCTTATTAAAACAAACTTTTCATACATGTCGAAAGAATTTCATCAGAATTCTTATTTTGCAGAGAATTTTAGCTTCGTGTGGAAATTCAGAATAAATATCAGTGGTGTTTGTAGTCTGAAAACCAGTGTATGCTCAGCCCTGGTGTATCTGTTCCTTTTTAGAACATATTCCCATGGCATTGTCCAACAGCGTTGTGGCCAGATCTAATGCAGAGATGCATTAATTAGCTACAGTATAACCCCCAGTGACCCAAATTTGTGTGGCAAACAAATGCACAGCTTAGAAGTGGATAGATCTGCCACGTAGTTTCAATGCAAGAGAACAACTGGAGTGAGATCACCCTGGTTGAATTTCTGCTGTAGATGTAATACGCTCCCAGCTCTGGGGAGCCCCTGTGGGACGTGCACCAGGTTGGGCTCACAGGGCAGACGATCACAAACAATTTCTTCTCCAAAAGAGCACCTGGAGGCATCCCATAACAATGGGGATGTGCCACAGAGGGATGTGCTGATGGGCATGGCACTGAGGGTGGGGTGGGGACCTGTGAGGGCTTTTCCAACTTGAAAGATTCTATGGTTCTGTGGCTCTATGACATGGGGTGGCTGTGGTGCCGCTGGTGGGAGCGATCCCATGGCTGCCCCTGCAGCAGGGATGGTCACAGGCAGACAGAGGACAGGTGGGCTAAGTCCATAGGGCTGTGCTGCACAGGGATGGGGCGTTAATCCCACAGCTGAAGATGTGCCTGATGCTTTATTTATTAGAAAAGTACATATTTCCATTTCTTGCTTCTCTGAAGAAAAAAAAAAAGAAAAAAGAAAAAAGAAAAAAGAAAAAAGAAAAAAGAAAAAAGAAAAAAGAAAAAAGAAAAAAAGAAAAAAAAAGGAAAAAAAAAAAAAGAAAAAAGAGTGAGCAAAAAGCCTCTTAGTCTCATTAAAGGCAAATGTTCCCACTTAGGGAAAACAGAGGGTTTTTCACCCAGCACTTACAGGAAGCAGCAGCCAGCCGCAGCGCCTGCATGGCCCCCCAGCCCTGCTCTGCCTCCCAGTGTGCCCCCCCAGCACCCCCAGCTCTGGGACAGGGGCAGGAATGAAGGCAGCTCCGGAGTGTTGGTTAGAACCTGCCTCTCTGGGGCATAAAAATAAGCATTGTTTTAAAAACCAAACAAGCAAACACATGTTCAGCCTGGTTAAATGCAAACTCCCCACGTTGTTATTTATTGTTTCTGCTAAAGCAACGTTCAGGGGCATCTTTGAGATTGAAAGGGTTCCCTGTGTTGCGCTTTGTAGCAGCGCAGAGCAAGAGACAGCTTTCGCTGGAGATCAGACACAGCAAATAAGAGTAACGAGAAAGAATGAAGGGTGGGAAGACAAAGGAAGCAGCAACAGGGCGGTGTGTTTGCTCACGCCAGCTATGTACACATCAAGAGGGGCTTGAACGTCTGCTGGTTTAGCAGCTTTGAAACTTCCCTGTAAATCCGGCTTTGAGCAAGAATAAAATGGAAATAAATAAAAGCGTTTCAATTAAAACAGCCTTACCACTCCCCTCCTTAATGTTTCTATCCAAGAGCTCTCTGCAGGCAGGAATATTTCTGCTGCGTGCCTCGTACCCGCATACTAATGCAGCCGTGCTGTGAAACCAAGAAGTGACACCACCTCCAATTTCACTTCATTCACATTGAAGTGTGATGATGGTCAGAAGCGATTCTGCAAGAGGGGAAAGCAGCACTGTCGGATACAAAAGCTCCTGGTTGCTCCCTGCAGTGCTGCTGGGTGATGGTGTGCCCTGATCACAGCCTGCAATGACATTGCTCTGCCCGGCCCATGCTCGGGTCCATGTCTGACCATGGAGATGTTCAGTTGCTCCCCTTCTCATCCCATTGTATGAAAAACAAACAAACAAACCCAGAATCACTGTGGTTGTTTTGTTTCCTTGCTTCTGCTTCATGGTTGGTGAATGCTTTCCAGAGCACAGCAGAAGAAAGATTGCTTTCTGGGACTGTCCCTGGTGCAGAGAGGGTGCTCAGCCAGCATATGGCCCCTGGGGATCTGCCTATGTGCTCCTATTGAAGCCTCCCCCCCACCCCCCTCCCCGACCCCGATGCAGGCCTTTCCTTCCTATCAGTGACCCAGCAGCCCATGAATGCCCTTTTGGCACCTCCTCAGATGGAAGCAGAGCTATGCACTACGTCAGCCTTTTTCCAGCACTTATCCTCACCTCTCGGGCACAGTTTCTGATGCAGAGCCCAGCCTGGTGCTGCGTCTCCCTCCATAGCTCCCAGGTGTGACCTTGCTTCTCCACCCGCATCCAGGCTGTTATCTCCTCATGACTTGGTTCTTGACACATCCTTTTCTCAAGCCGTAACAAATGTGAGGGCAGCCTGCTAATATCCATCCAGAAGGCTGTTACTGAGATAATTCTTCTGGCCCCTCACTGGGACTGCAGCCAACCATAGCTTTCCTCTTCCTCACTGAATGCACCTTTTCACTCCCATCCCCAAAGGTGTTTGTCTTCATCTATCAGACCCTCCGAGAGCCAACTTCTCCCATCACTCTCTCAGTCAGAACTGCAGGGTCAGCTCTGCCTCTTCCAACCTGTGATAACTGGCTTTTATCATGTACTACCTGCAGTTTCAAACAGATCTGCGTTTCTTCATCTTTCCTTGGATGGGGAACGCTCCTGGAGATATCTGATGGTGCTCCCCCAGCTCCCTCGCTAACGGCCGCTCGGCAGCACCGGCTGCAGTGTGGGTGTGGATCTGCCTGGATGCTGTGGCTATGGGATCAGAGCTGGACCCCCGCTGGCCCCCTCCAGGTCCTCTCCTGGTCCCCTCCTTGTTCCTGCCTCGTGCTCACACTGAAGGAATCCAAGGACATTGGCCGCCTTCTGCTTTGGGCATCCCCTGGGACAGAGCACCCTCAGTATGTGATGGAGATGTGTGTTGTGATCACACAGATAATACTGATAATAATTAATACAACACTCTGGGCAACAGCAGAGAAATTACAGTGCTCGGTAGTGAGGGTTTGGTTTGGATAACGTCCTCTTAGACAGCAGAACAGGCACTCAGATGTTGCCTGTGTTGCACAGCAAGGCTGTGAAGCAGTAACACCTCCAGTGCTATTTGTGTGGTGAATGTGGCCACATCATCCAGCTCAGCATTGCTGCAAGACAGCTTTGCACCTCTTGGTGCTGTGTGGTGGTGGATGCCTGCAGCAGAGCTCTGTGCCTGTGCAGAAGGACAGTGACACATGTGAGGCTGTGGGCTTTGAGACAGAGCATAGAGCTTTCCCATGCCCAGTGCCCTGACAGCCATAAGCACTGAGCAGTGACTTCTTCTAGACTGCCTTTTTATCGAAGGAGCTATGTGCACATCTTGAGGATGCTCCTCCAGGAAGGGCAATATGGAAAAAAAAGTCCTTCCCTTTCCCAGGATCTGGCTCCAGGACAGTCCATAGAGCAGCTGTTTCTAAAGGCAGTGACCTGAACACACCAACCTCTGGATCTCACAGCACACACAGGGAGGAGGAGCCCAGTTCTGCCCTGCGCTGCCATCCTGGGGCTGCACCCAACAGAGCCCTGGATCCCATGGGGTCCTGGCAGAGGACAGTGGGTTCCAGACCGCATCAGGCCTTTCCATGCACAGCAGAGCCCAGCACAGCACACCCTTCCTCAGGGCATATCTCAAGCAGTGTTTCAATGGATACAGATACATCCTTTGGATATTCTACTGCTGCTCTCTGACTTCTGAAGCTTTCGTACACTGAAGCTTTCCTCATCCCAGATTATCTCACTCAATGATCTGCCTCTCTCACCGTGAGCAGGGATCCTGTGTACTCAAGAAAGGACTGCTGCCTGTCCTGGTCAGACAAGGGAAGCCCCAGCTAAACAGGATTAGAGACAGCTCTGAAATACAGGCAATAGGAAGCCTGGTGGAAAGCAGAGTCGTAAAAACTCAACACACACGGATGCGTACACAGAGCAGCCTCATGCAGTGGTCCTCAGGCTGGAGAAGGGCCGATGTAAATGGGAAAGCCGTGGGAATTAGCACAAGGAACCCAAGGGCACAGCCTGCTGCTCTCCCGCAGAGCACGGTGCTGTATTCCCTGAGCCACCCATTGATTTCCCCGGGACTCTCCCTGGAGTAAGTCACTGCTAAGTATGAATAATTGGTCTGGCATGCAGCCTTCGGGGCACGGGTGATGGATGGACTTTAACTTTCACAAGTGAGACGAGACCCAGACTGGCTGAAATGAGAAAGGTGCCGACTTTCCTCCCTCACCTGCAATTGAAATGGAAATGAAACCGTTTTCGAGATAATGCAGCCAGCTTCATTCTCATTTCTACTACACACTCTGTCTGCACAGTGCATGCACCCTGCACACATTTCTGGCATCTGCTTCATAGGAAACATTCCCAATTATCTGCTCTCTCTGCCTGCCCCATTCCTCACAATATGACTCGCTCAGACGGTTACAGGAGCTGCTCCCAGAGGAAGTCAGAGCATTTTCAGAGGGATGCTTTTTCCTCAAAACCTACTGTAGGACTGGGCTGAGCTCCTGGGGCTTTAGATCCACCTAACATCATCATGAAACTCTCCAATATGCATTAAATCAGAAAGGTCTGCAAAGCATCTACCTCACCCCGCACCCCATCCGAAGGCACTTCTTCATCTCCCTGGAGAAAACAAAGGATGAAAACCAAGAGATCAAAAACCATGGGAGAGGTTGGGAAGCACTTGGATCTCAGCAGTGTTCATTGACTGACAGCCATGAGAGCACACCAGGTGCCTCAGCCAGAGCATCATGGCTTTGGGATGGTGCAACCGAGTCATTGGATGCCTTATAGCATGCTGGAGCTTACTGAACAATGAAGCTGAGTGAGACACTTTGGCCTCATTGAAGCAAAATATTTAGAGAAGGCTTTTCAGGGTTTATGCTTGGAGTTTGGAATTCTTATTTCACTGGAAATTTGGAGCTGCTAACATTGTTGTTCAAATATGGGATGAAAGAAAGCTCTGCAACAGTGATATTTTTGGCAGAATGGGAATTCTGTGTTGCAGCCAGCCCTAATAGTCTTGTCTTATTTTCCTCCAAACAGAAGATAGATGAGAAACCTTTTAGCTTTCCCAAGGAAAGCTAGAACAAATTGTCTAGCCTATGTTTTCAGAGCTTAATTTGTGGAAAGACAATTCAGTTGACTTCCAAAACCTTTCAGCACCTGAAGGGAACATCTCCTGCCTGGTGGTGGGGAGGGGGCAGCTCCATGGGACACAGCTCCCAGGTGGCTGCTGGCACCCTGGGCACATTGGCATTCTGCACACTGGTTGTTGCTCTGGAGGCGTGGTACATCAGGAGCTGGTTTAGACGGATCATAAGGCACATCTGATCAAGGATAATGTTACTGGTAGCAATATCTCCATTAGATTCAGCCCTTGAGTATGTTTGAGTGTTTTATTTTTATTATTTTTGGCAGAATTTGCTCATTATCAAATTTCCCTTCCCACACCTCTTCTGCACTGGTTTCTTGTACCAGCCCAGACCCAATACTTTGAGCTGTCTAACTGAAATGATGGGAAGAGTTACAGTGAGTTGCAAACCCAGCAGGAGAGATGGGCACAGAGGGCAGCGTGGCACAGGGGCCATCATGCAGCAGTTTCCAGCTGTGCCACAGCCTCTGGGGGTGGAGGTGGGTGGTGAAAACTGAGCATCATCCTCTGTACCACACAGGGTGTCAGAAAGAAGGGCGCTTTCCCCATCTCCCCCTCAGCTGTGATGCTCTGCGACTGCTGCAGCAAATACATGGGAACGCAGGTGGGAGGAGGGAGTGGAGCCGGGAGCTGCAGGGATGGGTTCCAGGTGTGGCAGGGATAGTTTTCCTTCTCTCCCAAGGAAACAGTTGTCCCAATGAGCTCACGCATGTCCTCGTTTTGGAAGTTCTACAGTGACGTACATCTCTATAAATAACAACGATTTGAGCTCAGCTCCTTCGTCTTAGTGGCTGCTGAATCAATACCCCAGTCCCCAGTTAATGAAGGCAGGATCTGAATTAAAGACAGACCCCATGAGAACAGGAGGAAAGGAGTGTTGGAGGCAGGAGCAGTAGGGCCACAGCAGTCTGCCTCAGCCTGCAGTTGCACACCAGCAGCACTAATAGAGACCAATGTCTCTGTGGGTCTCCATGGGTGACTGATGTCACCCATCAGCACCACTGGGGACAGGCACAGCCAGCAGATGCAGATCACAGCAATGAGGGCCCGCCCTTCCTGTGTGGTAATAGTGACAGAGAATCTCCAACTAAAACATGAACGATGCTGTCTGCATGTGGTCTGAAGAGCTTTGTCCCTACGGGTCCCTGCTGGATGGGCTGGCAGAATGAATAATGAAGTAGGTGGCTATCATCAAAGCAAAGAGGAACATCTCTGCATCTAGATCAAGACTAAAAGGCAGTGGGAGGGTGACAAAGAGAGATGGCATGTGACAGACAGACCTCCTTCCTTTCTCTATGAGCTTTCATAAAAAATTAGCTTGAGGTGATTTTGCAGAATTCTCTGCCACAGCTCCTCTGCCCTTCTGGAAAGCTGCAGGACAACAGCAGCACTGGGAGAGTTGTACCCAAGGCTGTGACCTGGAGCCAGGCAGGTGTTCTGGGCTCAACATGGGTTTGTCTGAGAGCCACACGTACTGCCTGCAGAGGTAAATAAAGTGTGCAGGAGAAACAAATTCTTCATGACGTGGGAAGAGAAGAATGCGTAAAGTTATTCTGTTCTTTGATGAAGGCAAGGCTAAGCCAGCAGTTAGAATCAAGAACATCATTTCTCTAATCCACATGGCTAATAAATCTGGATAGCTTTTCTAAAACCACTTGACAAAATACAATTGCAGCCTGTTGCAGAGCTGCCTGCAAGAGAAACCGGTTTGGGTGCCAAGTGTTTTCACCAAAAGAGCCCAAGGCTGTGTGGAGCTGCTGTGATGGGGGCTTGAGGAGGTTGTCTCCCTCATATCCTGCTAGGCAGGGGCTGACCCAGGTCAGATGGGCACCTCGTCCCATGCTGGGGTTTGGTTTGCCCTGTGATCCTCAGAGAACAGCAGGGCTGGGCAGGACTCGGTGCACAGGGTGAGCTGCAAAGGCAGAGCTCACTTTGGGCTTTTATTTCAGAATAAACAAGCAGTTTTGAGCTTAAAAAACATGCTTTCACTTGCTCCTCCATTTTGGTTTGTTTCAGGGTCTAAGCACAATGCTACAGCACATTGCCCTGGGGGGTTTGCTCCTGTTGCAGTTTCAGCCTGGGTTAGAGGTACAGTGTTGGTGGTGACCATCGCTTCTTGAAGTGATTCCCCACTTCCTTTTTGTGTCCTGTTCAAGGCATAGCGGAGAAGCTGACTCCTGGGGGCTCTGAGCTCAACCATGCCTTAAAAATGAAGGAATCAGGCCAGTAAATATCACCCATTCCCTTCAGCAAATGTAGGTCACAAGGCACGGGCCATTGCACAGGAAGAGGAGCGCTCAAATCGCAGGAGCCCCTGGGCACTGCTGCCTCCTCGTTGCTGCTCCGTGGGGAGGAAGCTGGGAAAGCAGCAGGTAGCCCAGTCCTCTTCCACTCTTTGGAATAAACATAAACTGAGCCCACGTTGTGCATCAAAGCTGCGTGGTTCAGGAATTTGAGTTTAAGATGCCTGCCCTCCCTGGTGTTAATGGGTAGCAGGCTGCCCAGAGAGATCTCACATCACATCTGGTGCAATGGGACAGGGCAGCTGTGCAGGAGCCAAGGGGCCACCAGAGCACACTGCTGCCCCAGGGAGCTCAGGTGTGTGCTCTGAATCCATCTCACCCTATTTCTCTGCTTACACCTGAGTAGCAGCAGCTTCCAGAGCACATCACCCATGACTTGGGTCCTCCTCTATGTGGTATCGCATCCTGCGGTGCTCTCATCAGGGAAGTTCCCTCTGAAAGGGACAAAGATGCCATTAGAGGAGCTGGGGAGAGCAGCATGAGCAGGGCCGTGGGGATGGCCAGCTGTCAGCCATTCCTGCCAAGGGATATTCACACATCTGCTACTCGCTACAGCCTTTTTTTCCCCTTTGGCTTTAAAAATGACACTTTTAGAGATATCCAAGGAGATCAGCAATGCTTTTTTTTTTTCTGGAAAAGAAAAATAATTTAAAAACTCTGAGTGAACCAACAGGGTGCAGAGACACCTCTCCCATCACCAGGAAAGATCTCATCCAGGTGTGCAATGGGCGAGCATTCACACACAGCTCTCCCCCTTCCAAGCCCAGTTCACTCTATCCTTACTCCAACTCATGAGATTTCACGAGGAAGTTACAGCAGCTGAATCATCCTTGATGCAATCTGCTGGGAAGTACAGCAGAGATGAATCCATAGTGATGGGTTCTCTGATTCTTGCTCAAAGGAAAAGACAGCATTCTTGTCCTTCCACACATGAAGGATGGTCTCATCTCCAGATGGAGCTCACAAAGCCCCTGTGAACCAAAAGAACGTCCACTGGTAGCCTTGTAGGCCAAACAGTTATTTTGTTAGAGGAAACACTTAAAACTAGAACTTTGCAGAATTTCCCCTGGGGTTACGGTGTTTGTTTAGGCTTCCTCAACCAAAGAATCTCAATCAGCAGAGCTGCGAGCCTCCCACACACATTCATTCCTCACTCATCCCAGGCACAGGCCATCCTCAAAGTTTATACAGCAAACAAAACAGAAGAAGAGCTGCTCCCCCCATATATCACAGCCCAGAGGCTGAGTGGGGGTGAGGAATAGGGGTGGGGTCTGGCTGCCCGGGGGGAACAGGCAGGGGGCACAGAGCCCTGGTGCTGCTGCCCTGGTGGGTGAGGGCTGTCCTGGGGGGTGTGGGAGAGGGACTGAGAAGCAAAACATTAACTCCGACCTCATACTTTTCTACCTAAAAATAACACATTATCAGGGCACAGAGGCTGCAGCAAGCCCCAGCTTATCACACCAGAGGGAAAACTGAGGATGGGCATCTGAGAGTGACAGAGGTCAACTTTGAACCATACCTGGTGATTGCTGTGTTACAGATGGTGATACAGCTGGAAAGATTAACATGATGAAAACAGGAAAAGAAACAAACAGGGAAGGAATGCTCACCTGCATCCACAGATCTTAGTTCACAGGAAAGACTCCACAGAGGAGGGATCTCCAACCAGAGATCCTTTCCCAGCGGTAGTCAGCCCTTAAATGGGGTCTGAGAGAGGTGCAGCCAGGCTCCATTCCTTCCAGTCACACCACTGAACTGCCTTCACCTGTGCTCCTAAGGCTGACCAGTCCTTTCCTCAGGTGACCAATCAGTGGTTCAGGCCATGACTCAACAGTTCCCATACAGCCTGTAAGGTGTAAAGGGCTTTTTGGAGACAGAGGGATCTGAAGGTGGCATTTGGACCTCGAGATTGGTCTGGAGAAAGTGGCATTGATTTTCCATCAAGTGACAGCTGTGCCAATGCAATTTGCACTTGTACAACCTTAACGATAATCCAACGTTAATTCAGGCTCCCTCCCAGCATGTGCTGGAGCTGCTCCCTCCATCAGGCAGTGGTGCACTTACAGTGCTGCAGAAGAGACCCAGAATTTCCCAGAGGTGTTTGCACCCCCAGGGCAATGCCTGCCCCAGCTGCAGGCTCCCAGCTGGGCTTGGAATGCTGCTCCTCGCTCTGCTCCTCACTGCTGGTAAGGGCTGCAGGCAAGTCAGGGCTAGGAGAGCAATCAATTGTTCATTAATGGAGTTACGGTAAAGATGTTATCCAAAACCACCGTAGCTGCCTAATTATTCATAACATCCCTCTGGAGATTCTCCTTTTGGCAAACTGTGAATCTGCTGCTTTGTTGTCATAATAATAGCAGTTGCAGGGCTTTAAATGAGAGGGTACAAATTACTGCGCAGCCACTGACAATATGGCAACTACTGAGTATTGGATTACATGGCAATTTCCATGAAATATCCAGGTTATTACGTAGTAAGTGCCATGTCATTACTGGCTAAATGAATGATTATCACTCCTGCTTGACAAATCCACCTGACAAGTTTTGCCTCCCAATCAGGCTATGGGATGTCTGCGGTCGGAGCGCTGCTCCTAGGAGAGCAGTGCCAGGGATGGATGCTCTGCTCCATCCCCAGCTCTGCCACATCCCACCTGTGGGACTGCACTGTGTGCTCCAGGCATGAAGCATTGAGGGCAGCCTGAGAACGCTTTACAAATCTCCTTCTGGTGAAAGCAGTTTGAATGCTCCCAAAAAGGGAGCTTGAGAGCTCGAGTGCAGCTGGAGGGACTGTTTAAAACTTTGGAGCTAATCCTGCAGAAAATTATTTGCAGTCTCCTCTCAGCTTTATCATTTCTGTCTTGAATATTACAAGGCGAGTGCACATCAGCTCTGCACGTGCACTGTCACATGGCTCTTGCTGGTGACTGACAGCTTTGTGCTGTGTATAACCTAAGGCCACTTGGAACTGCCACTGACCTGATCCAGTTTTCAGACATTCTTGGATTAGCCTGCATGAGGCTTGATCAGATCTGGTGGATTTAGGGAACAGGCAGACATTAGTGCAGGACACGGACTCAGCTGTTTGTGTAGCTCAGGTCTTGGGAATGTCCTGGATCTTTCTATGGAAAGATCTATAGAAAACTGCATCTAATCTTTACATCTTTCTCTAGAAAGCTCAGGACCATTCCTGCAATGTTTGAGATGCATCCAGCATGAATATCACAGGAAGGGATGCACAGCACTCAGCATATCTTCCCAGATATAAAGCTTCACACTGATCAACAAATACTGAAACAACAGAAAACAAAGATTCAGGGGAGGTCTGGAACACAAACGGAAAATGTTCAGCCTTCTTCCAGCAAAATAATTGGAACGGCCCTGGGGAGCAGCCCGAGGCGTGGCAGCTTCAGAGCGATGCAGCAGCAGCTCCTGCAGTGGCTCAGGGCCATATGGAGCCCTGCAGCCCCGTAGTGCTGGGCTGTGTTCCTTTGTGTGCACTGTGTCCTCGTGGGCACCCAAACACTGGCTCTGAAGCTGCAGGTCTCCCCACAACCTGCTCATAATACTCTGCCCTCCTTTGCCCCTCCTGCTGGGAATTGGCCATCCGCATCAAGCTGTGCAAGTATTTCTCCAACATTTCTGTCCCAGGCAGACTACAGAGGTGAAAAGGGACCTCTCTTAGATACTGCCAAGCACCCCTTGTGCACCGAGTGCTGCTTTCGTACACGGATCACAGGCTGAGGGGGTTCTTTAGCAGGACGTCTGTGTCTCCATTCTTTCTTCTGTTCAGCCACTTATGTGCAAACCTGCTCTAGTTTGGCCCTGCAGAACAAAGCTTCAGAAGCCCCAGGAACTTCCTCCTGTCCTGCACTACCAGTGGTACCAGCTTCAATGCTGCAGTAATTCCTGCATAATTAGCTTTGTGTTTTTCCACCACCAGTGAATACAGTATCATGAGATCATCGTCAGCCTCTTGGCGTGAAGATAATTATCCTTCAGTAACTTTAAAGATGATTATAATCCATGAGGACAAGTCGCTTTCTGGGCCCATGGACAGTTCAGCATGGGGCCGCAGTAGGGATCGGGATGCTCAGAGATCTGCTGCTGCTCCTGTTAACATCCAGTATGGGACTTCCCATATCCATAGATGAAGGTGCCGTCCGCCGACCATGCAGGTAGGGTGACTGCTCAGGCCCAGGGCCAGGGCTGATGCTGTTGTCTCCCTCTGCTCACCAGCAGCCACGCACCCTCATTTAGAGCCCTGCTGCAGAAGATGCTGCTGCAGCTGCTGGGGGGAGCATCAGCCTTCAGCAGGCAGCGCTGACATTTAGCATCAGATTCCCCCTCCCATTTCTCTGCGTGAATTTCTTCGGTTGCCTTTCGAAGTGAGAAATAAATGTTGTATTAGAGAGGAGAGAGAGATGAGCGTTATTAGCTGTTTATGGGAGAAATTAAGACTGTTCATTAGTAACCACGGCACTGGCGGTGTCGGCCTGCTGACGCCAGGCCGCACTACTGGCAGCCCCACATGCCCCAGGTGTGCTCCCCTCACCTCCCTCTGCCTGGCACCTGCTCACCTCTTCCTGCCCTTCTGCAGAGGGGCACCTGGGGGACTGCGAGGAAATGTCACCACTCTGACTCAAGCAGCAAGCCGGCTCTGCTTCCCAAATCTGAGTCACTCCACGTGTGCTCAGCATCACTGCAGCAGCTCAGGGTGGCTCGGTGTGCTCAGCCCCGCCGGGATGTGACCCTGTGTCCCCACGCCAGGTTAGGACAGCCCTCCTGATGGCACGTGGGGCCACGAGAGGAAGGGGCCAGCAGGACTTCAAAGGCTCTGTATCTCCTCACACAGCTGCCATAAAAAACAATCCAGGTTTCCGCTCCCGAGTCCCAAGCTGCCCTCACAAGGGACATCTCTCAGGGCAAACGGATAAATCTTTCATCTCTTCGGTCTGGGTTTTATTAAATGCCTCGCACATACATGTAAAATACAGAATGCTGATAAATACTGGCTAGTCACAGGGAGAGACAGATAGAGATTAACTCGCTGTATTAACCAACAGTCTATTCCTTCCATTGAGATAGAGAGTGCTGAGATGTGCAGACACCAAGGGGCTCTGCCTGCCCCGGCTGCACCCACAGAGGCTCTAGGGACAGGACACACACCTGGTGGCCTCCAGGCACAGGGCCAGGCTTGGCCATGCTGCAGGTCTGGGTTAGGGAGGATGGAGGCTGAGGGACTTTGCGTCACCTGGACCCTAACAAGGGATGCATCAGGAAGAGCTCAGCTTCCCACCACCCCAGTAAACCTGTGTGGATGTTACTGGGCACATCATAGGGCTTTGGGTGTAAATGCAGTTTCGGCACACAAAACCAAAACCCCTCAGGATCTGGCTGTTCGCAACCCTCTG
Source organism: Meleagris gallopavo (assembly GCF_905368555.1). NCBI lineage: Eukaryota > Metazoa > Chordata > Aves > Galliformes > Phasianidae > Meleagris > Meleagris gallopavo. The sequence continues at coordinate 717,840 of NC_139412.1, read as the reverse complement.
GGCCAGATGCTGGTGGTCATTGCAAGAGAACAAAGCAGTCACCCCAAGAGCTGGAATAAATGAAAATAGGAGCAAGAAGCCCAAGATTGAACTTGAAATGCCCTTTGGGATAGCCAGGCACTTGGGGCTTTCCTAATCAGTAACCGATCCGTTCCCTTAACCTCTGCAGTTGCAACAAACACTTCTAAACAGACAGATTTTCCATTAAGCCAGGAAGAAATGGCAAGCTGCCTTAATGAATGTCAAAGTTAATACCACGTTTGTTATAGACTGAGACTGCAATGTGATGGTTTTATAAACCCATTCCTTCATTACCGTTATCAATATTATCCTCGGTTGATTCCCGTCTGCCAGCCAGCTCCATATCCCAGCAGTCAGCCTTTGTCTGTGGCTCCTTTACATGGGAGCTGGCTGCCGGGGGATCTGCAAGCCATCCTGTACCGGTGCATTTGGAAAACAGTAAAAAGGGGAATCAAATAAAATAAATAAGGCAGGTTGAGCACATAAAGCGTATGTCTGAATGAGTGCTCAGTGCGAAGCATCAATGGAAAGGCTGGGGCTCTGATTGAAACCAGACTCAGGAAAGAAGGACTGTAAACGTTTTTTCACTGCCTGTCCTAAGAAATTTATGTCTCACCCACTCCATCATATCCTTCAGGGCTGCCTTTTTCGCAGCTGTCTTTAGAGACCGTCCGCTGAGCCCCTTATGAAGTCCACTCCATGATGTCACCCGGAACAATAACTCACTCACCTCCAGCATTGTGCTCTGCAGAGGTACCCTATAAATAATGGGTCGGGTTGGGGGTGCGGCGAGGAGACCCTTGCTAGGAAACCCTTCCTGACATCGGAAGGGCAGGGAGAGAAAGTCTGTGTGTGTGGTGGTGGGGAACTGGAGCAGGTTTTGTTCATCAATGAACGCAAAACCGCAACGGCCCAAAGTAAATGGGGCAGAAAAATCACTGACACTATTTCCAGCAGAATCTGCTCAGGAGAGCCAGGTCTCGGCCCCAGCTGCCTGCATATCCATTATACCCACCAAGTCTCACCGTGGCCTCTGAAGAAATCAGAACCGTCTGCGGGAGTGCATGGGCTGGCCACTCCTCCAGCCCAGAAGGTCGTTAGCTGCGTGTGATTAAAATGACTCAGCAACTGGGATGAGTTCTTTCTTCAGTAGCACCCAATTGGTCATGACTAAAATTTGCTCTGACTTACGGGGTTTGCTTGGGGCCCATATCCTGGTCAAGTTGCTGCTCACCCATCACATTTCCAGAGAGCAGGTGTCCACATCAGAGAGCGCAAGGCCCCATGGAAGGCACATATCCCCAGAGCTGTGAAGTTGAGCATAATTGTTTCATTCTGTCTGATAACATGTGGTTTTGTGATATTTATAATGCAGAGCTATTAAAAGGGGAAAAAAGAGATCAACTCAAAATCCCTCCACCACAGTTGGCTCTAATTGTCCCTGTCCCACCACTTCCCCCTTTCCCAGTCCTGCTTGTGGGCTGTTTTGGCAGCGAAGCAAGAGCCTGAACGAGCTGTTGAGATGAAGTTTATCCTTCAGTGAGATGGCCTCTCCTGGGGAGGACACAGTGCTCTGGATTTGCCTGGGAAGCTCGGTCTGCTGCTATCCAGGTCTGTATCTGCTGGGGAGCAGAGATGAGGAGCATCCCGTCACACCATGCCGCTGCCCCACCAAGGTAGGTCAGGACTTCTCTCTCCCAAAGGCACCACCAATGCCACCAGTGGGCTGAAGTCACCTGGGCTCTTTCTGGCATCTGGAAAATGATGAGAAAAAGGTCTGTTCTCAGACCTCCTGCTCTTGGCATTCCTTTCCTTACACTGATGGGTCTGCAGGGGATGGATCTGTGGTCTCAGGACACTGCTTGAACCACAGAGGTCCCCTCCCCATTAAGGGTGTTGCCAGGAAAACAAACAAAAAGAAAGAAACCAACAGCATGGGTGGGACAGCCACTGCTCTGAGCAGCACGTGGTCAGAATAGGAGCAGCTTGTAGGGCGGGAGCAGATTCTGCATTCTCTGCTGTTAGGGCACTCGTCCCCATGCCTGGAGCACTGCCACAAGCAGGGTCTGTCACTCTGAGAGGTTCTTGGGGACTAGCAATGCTGGCCAGCCTGTCCACAAAAGCACGGACATGGCAGAGAATGGGATTTTATGGTGCACCTCTGAGGAGAGGGAACTGAAGTGGGATTTACTGCCCCATCTCCTCTCCTCAGCAGACACAGAACAGGGGAAGGGCAATGGTCTTTCTTTCCTTTCTTTCCTCCTAAATTGAAATTAAAAGCAACAAAGAAGGCCCACAATGACGCAAGCATCTGAAAGCTGAACGGTGCTCAGTGAGGGTGAGTCAGTACATTTAAGGCAGCTGATGGATGGATCTTTCTTCTGAGCCAAAGGATTACCTTTTGAAAAGGGCTTTCCTGTGTGTCCCTCCACCTCCACACCCTTTTCAGGCAGTTAACTCTCTTCCTTTTTTATTTTTTTTAGTTCTAAGTTGCATTCAAAGCCCTGAGAATTACTCCTGCATAGCCCTGCGCAGAAGCCTCTGTGCGATGGAGATGCAAGTCTGTTGCCATGGTACCACGGCAGCCCCACACCTTTGCCAGGCAGCACTCAGGGATGTCACCCCTCAGTCCCAGGCAGGCGGGCAGGGCCACATGTCCCCTCGCTGGGTGCAGCCGCTGGGGGTCAGCTCTCATTCCTGCTGGGAGGGAGGACGTATCCCTTCGCAGAAGAGTGTGAGAGGTAACAAGGTGTAACAAGGAGCAGGGCATGAATGGAGCCCAGTGGCTGCCATCTCTCTGTCTTTGCATTCTTCCTGTTGTCCCCTCTCTCTTGTCTCATGCCTCCCAACTCCTCTTGCAGCAGCTGCATCCCATGCTGGGATAATTGCTTGAACATTGCCATGGCATTCCATGTTTCTCTCTGTGGCACTTTGGAGGTTTCTTGGTCCCACTCCATCTCCTTGTCCCTGGGAAGGATGAGCAGTATTATTTCCCCCTCCCTGACACAACGGAGGTAATGTTATTAAAAATGTAACAACAAAAGGAAGGGAAGTGGCTGTGTTTAACCTCTTGTGGGCGGCCTGGTGAGCATTGGCTCCTGGTGCAGTCCTGCACTGGGTGCTCTGTGTCCCTGCATGGGAGTCGGCAGTGGGAGAATCACACTCTGAGTATGCTCAGATCTCCCCCTGGGATGTCACTGAGGATAACTTTACACTCAGCCCCCAGTAAAACTTGCAGGGAGCAGATCTGGCTCTGAGAACCGCATTAAGGCAGACCTGGGCACTGTTTGGGCAGGCTTTGCTATCTGAAGGATAGGGCAGCATGGATCCCTGCGGCACCGAGCGGTTCTGTTTCCATCCAGCCTTCCCCAGCCCTGAGTACTTGTGGTGGATCCAGCCTGGTGACGCACCCAGCCATACAGAGCAGTGTGCTTTCTGCATTACAGGACTGCAAAGCACCACAGTGCACGTCTGTAAGCATGTCTTATTAGGGGATGATGGTATTGGCTGTCGAGCAGTTCGTGCCAAACATCAGCAAAACACTTCCTGACAGCTGCATCACAGTCTGGGGCTGCAATCTGAATGGGGCCCCTGGTGGGCCCCAGGCTGTCCCTAGGTGCTGGGGGAAGAAGGATGTCCACGAGTGGGAACCTATGGTAGCAGTGAATGCCTGCAAAGCCCCGCGTGTAGCAGAACACCATCAGATGAAATGTTACCAGCTGGTCAGGGGTGAACAAGAAGCGATGGAAAACTCTTCCCAAACTATCAATTCTGGGAGAGGAATAATTCTGGAAACATCCGTCCCTGACTCCCACAGTACTCTTATTTTGGTGTTGCGTGCGGTTTCCATTCCACAGAGCAATTGTGGTTCCTTCCCCATCACTCCAGAGCATAATGTGTACCCCCGTCATTGCCTTCTCTACACTCTCCCTTTATTTCTTCCTGAACTCCTGGATAAATACCATCCAGTCTCAGGAATTTACTGCACTTTCTCCTGTTGCTCCCTGATTTCCTCCTCGGAGACTCCTCTCATTGTTAAGGGCACTTTCTGATTTCTATACACAATGCCTTTGAAATGGAAATGTTTCCCCTCATTGTCTTCTACAGCAAACATCAAGATGAAAACTCGCTTTTCCACCCTCCATAATTGTCCCGCTCTCCCCAGTGACCAAACACACCACGCTTGACAATCACACCAACAGCATCTTGCATTTGAAGTCCTGAAATGTATTTCCAGGCCTGCTCTGGCATCTCTCAGTCTGTTGTTACGCTGTCACTTCTCCGTGTTGCTTTCTGATCCATCCAGTCTTCTTATAAACGGGCTTCGGTGTAACTCTAGCTAGCTCAAAGTATTTCCTCATCCAAAATTATTCCTCCTCTTTTTCTACCATGCTCTCCCCACCTTTCATGCACAGGACAGGGGAGGGTCAGGTTGGATATTAGGCACAATTTCTTCCCCAAAGAGCAGTGATGGCACAGCCGCCCGGTGCTCCAGAACCGTGGGGATGTGGCACTGGGGATGCAGTGACTGGCATGGTGTGTGGGTTGGGGTTGGGGTGGGGATCTGAGGGGCTTTTCCAGCCTTAATGATGCTGTGATTCCACGACACCCTCATTTGTCCCACCAGGTCACAGCTGTGCCCAGGAGGCAGCCACACCTCTGCTGCTCAGAGACACGTCACGAGAAGCACCCTCAGCTCAGCTCCCATCCCACACCAGGTCCCTACCAGCAGAGCCATCTGAATGCAGTTTGCCCATGTTCTGCTTGTTAATGGCTGCCCACAAAGCTTGTAAAGTCTCAGATGTGTGTCCAATCTGTTGGTTGCGGTGGGGTGATCAGAAGGCACCAGAAAGATTTGTGACTATCTTGAAATGTTTTGAGAAGTTTGCTTGAGTCACTGATATTTCAGAACAATGCTCTTTTCTAAGACTTCAAGCCATCCCTCCACAAATTGGATTTGTGTACAGAACCATGTGATGGATAGCATTGGCTGTGTGCTGGGGGGATAGGATTTCTGCTGGAGCTCAGCTAGCAGGGGTGTGGTGTAATGTGTACTGAACTATTTTACTGTAGCATGTTTTTCTCTGAGCCCTTTTTCACAGCCTCTCCTGGAACACAAACCCTGCAACAGTTGATCTTTGAGCTGAACTTTCAAATCCATCGCGTTCAAGTGGGTTCAATATTAGGCTGAAAGGGTTTGTCCATTCTGAGGAATCGCTGAAACGCATTAATAAGAGCTCCTTGAGCTCTGCTGGGAATCCTAAGAAACAAGGAAGGAATGACCGGATCCAAAGGAAACTGAGGGTTGCTGGATCAGTAATACACTTTTCTGCACTGCATCTTTACGTCCCATCACAGGGCAGTGTCTGTCAAAGGACAGCCCCCAGTCCTCATTAAATTTGTCATTGGCATCTCCTGCCACTGGTATCACCCATCAGGAGATCGTTACGGAGACTGGCAGCTATTATTTTTGTATTAGTAATGAAACAGAGAGAAAATTGGTGGCGCAGCATTTATACAAATTATGAAGAATGCCTGATGAGTCCCAGGTCCTGAGGCTCAGCGGGTTTCCTGGGTCTATATCTGAGCCTCATAGAAAACCTCAGCCCCTGCAGCACCACTCGGCAGAGATCCTGGCTGCCTCCATCCGAGGACAGTGGGCACAGCGGGGCCCAACAGCTGCCAGCGCAGCCCTGCCCCCCCAACCCAGACCCCGGTGTGTCAGTGGGACAGGAGGGGACTGTGGGCTGCTCTCTGCAGTGACACTGGTGCTGTCACTGCTGGGAAAAGCAAGGAGTGGGCTATGGGCACAGAGAGGCTTGTGGAGAGCATCATGGAGAGGGTCGCTGCCCACTCTTGCAGCTGTGTTCCAGGACAATGGACTCCAGGGCTAGAGCTGATGTGCAGAGCCATCCACGCAACAGCAGCACGCAGCCTTCCACCTCCATTCCCAACCCCGCAGCACAACTCCTGTGTGCTCTCTCTCTGAGTTATCCACATCGACTTTTAGCAGTTCTTTGCCAGGCAGAGTGAGAGAAGGACGCCTGGCAACGCCTCTCCATTTGGGAGAGATTTTCCTACAAAACAGGAAGAAGCAACCAGCAGCACTAAGGATGTATGCATCATTCATTAGGACACCCGAGCCTGAGCGTGGCGTGCAGGCCGTGAGCCCAGCCAGCTGTGGGAGCTGCTTGGCAGAGCACTGGGAACCAGCAAATAGCTCTGCAGCGAGGGGCTGCCGCACGGCTCTCCAGCATAGCATCACTCTGTGGACCACAGAGGTGACTCCAAATCTTAGCTTGGTGCACAGGGAGTTCAAAATAAACTGAAGGAATCACAAATATTCAGAACATGATGTGTTGTTGTGGTGCTTTATTGTTATTATTTTTTTTTATCTGGATTTTGCTTCTCATTAACTACTGATGGGAACACTTTGGCCACTCTTAATTGCTACAGTCTATGTGGCTCATGGCTCTAAAGCAATACTTAGCTGGCACATGCAATTAAGGCCCAGAAAGCAAAAACCATGGTGCTTCTGGCCATGTGCTGTTAGGGAAAGCAAGAAAAACGTATGGAAATCCCGTACTTGTAACCTGCCTGACCTCCCCATCCGCTGTCCTTTCAGCATCCTGCGTGCCTTTGTGCTCCCACTGTTTTCTCTGTTTAAATACATTCCGCAGTCCCTGCTCTGGTCTGTTGATGTACTCTGTCTGGTTGATATTTCTCTGGGGTTGCTTTTTCCATTGTTATTTATTCAGGGCCAAGAGGCAGAATGCATTAAAGCCACCAGGGTGCCAGTGATATTTTAGTCTCTTGGAGTAATTCTTCTCCAAACTGTTACATGCTCACTTCCATTCATTCATTCCGTCCACTTCTGTGGCTGGGGCACCGGGGGCTGCTCCGGCACTCTGCTGCTGCTGATGTGCACCGAGTTCTGCCTTTGTAGGGGTGAAGATGCAGGAGCACTGCAGGGTGGCACAGGGAGGTGATATCTGGGTTCTGCAGCAGGATGCACAGAGATGGTTTGCCATCAGCCACCCGGCCCTGGTATCTGCTGTGTGCAGAGCTGAAGCAAGCAGCCCAGCCCTGCCTTGTGGTGGAGGAGGTTTTCATTCCCATTTGTCCTGTTTTCCATGCACTCCACAGAGGCTCAGCCATAATGAAGGATAGTGTTTTTTTACCTTTCTCCCCCTGTTAAGCGTTATAATGAGGTGCCAGGCACTTTCTACTAAGCACAGGCTGGGGCTTCATGGTGCCACAATCCTGTGGGGCCAGCAGCACGCAGCTCCACATCCACCTTTCCTTGAACCAGATCCCCTGATTTAAATCCCACAGATCAGCAGAAAAGTCGGGGTTGTGTCTGTGCTCACCACAGCTGCATCTCCTTGTACCAGCAGAGGGCTGAGACCCCAAATCTGCCTTAAGCCTAAATATTTGTCAGGGATTGACAGCCGCAGCACTGCTCCTGGAGCCTGCACTCCTCCTGGCTTTGAGCTGTGGCCATGACCATAGCTGGGAGGTGGCCTGATGAGAACCTATCAGCACCAGCTCTGGTGTTCTGGCAGGGAAGGAGAGCCCAGCTAACCCAGCCCCATGTCTGGTGGGGTCACTGTGTCACCAAACCGTGTCATTGGCACAGTGGTAATCCCAGGACACCAACACGAATCACTGCCAGGTCTCATGCCAGCCCTCACCTCACAGCACTCAGTGACAAACTCTGGCCAATATGTTTTCTGGATGGCAAAGGAGAAAAGCTGTGCTGGTATGAACCAGGAGGCAGAGAGATGTCCGAGTGCAGGCGGTGGAACACACTGAGCCCACTGCAGGGAGGCTCACATCCACCTGGCTGCATCATTTCTAACCAGAAATACCATCCCCAGTGCTCGTATGACACTGCGGCTCACCCTCCCCCCTCTATCTCCAACTCAGAGCACAGCTGATCACAGCCTGCACTGCTATTGAGTCCCAACAGAAGCTGTCAGGCTGCAGTGCCACTGTTTATTCACTCCTGGTCTTTGCTCCCTGCTCCCTCCAGAGCAGTGATATATGAATGGTGCCACGGTCTCACCCTGCACCCCCTGCTCACAGCCACCCCGGGGCTCCTGTGGGTCAGAGACTGCCCTGGGATTTCCTGGATTGTCTGAATTCCTCCTCTAAAGTTGCTGCATTTCTGAAATTCTATTTTTGGGTTAGCAGACATTTGGTAACAATCCGCAGCCTGTGTGCAGCCCTGGGGTGACCCTCCTAAAGCGTTCCCCACGCCTCCTCATTCCTGCTGGCTAAATCCTCCCCAGGACGACCCAAGGCCTGTCCTGAGCACATGGGAATGGAGCAGCCCCTGCCTGCTGCAACACAGCTCCCCTCGGCCCCAGGCTCCTCTGCTTTCCTCACCTGACACAGAGGGAGGGGGCAAGGAGGGAAGCAGACAGGGGGAGAGCTGCCGAGATGTGGTGTGAGAGAGGCAGCAGGAGGGGAATGACGAGGGCAGCACCAGGAAATTCTCCCAAGCGCATCGAGGTGTCAGACTGAGCAACTGCCTTCGTGAGAACTGGGAGCAGCCCTACAGCTAAGGGGGGAGCACAGAGACTGGGTCAGAGCAGACCCGTGGACCCTGAATTGGTTGTGAGCGGGGCCAGGAGCAGCGGCTTGGGCTGCCTTCCACCCTGCGAGGCTGAGCTGCATGCTTTGGCTCCATGCACTTTCCCAGCACAAAGCACGAGCTCTGGGATACATCCCAGCTACCTGGCCCTACAGGTAGTAGCGCCGAGCCCCCAAGAGCCTCCCGGACCCATCAGCAGGGCAGCTGCTCCCCTACGGACACTACTGGGCATCACCTGGATCCATCAGGCTCCCAGCATGGGAGCATCCCTGAGGGCATCACTGGGCATCACTGTGAAGATGTGGGGAAAAAAGAGCTGAGTGCCCACAGAGCAGCCCTGGCTATTCCCCCACTGCCTGCACCTGACAGCTGTGAGTTCCACACAGGAGCCTCCAGTTCCCTGGCAGATGCCCTCTGTTTGCCATGGTGCTGAGGCTGCATTGCCAGGCACCACTGAGTCCCCTCTGGCCGCAGGAGGAGCGGGGCACGGCTGACGTGAAACAGGGGAGAAAAAGTCCCTGAAGACTTTCTGTCAAATTCATCCCCAAATAATTTTGTAGAGGAATTTTTGTATAATTGGATTAAGTGTGGGGAATTTGTCCTTGTTGACAGATTGCATGGGCACCGAACCAAAATCGTGCAGGGATTTTCACTTAATTTTCTTCTCTTGTTTTTGTTGCAGAAATAAAATATGCAAATTGTGATATAGGTTTTTGGCCAATTTAGATTTCTAAAGCACTGATCCAGTGGATGGATTGCTCCCCATTTTTCCTACGAAGCCCATTGAAAACTTCTCTTCCTCCAGTTTCGTTTTATGGATGTGAGTAATTCTACGCAGCATTTTTTACTGAAAGGGTAACATTTTTAACAGCAACTCGTGTTTAAGGTAACTTGAGCTGCAGGAGATTCCAGTGATATATACACTCTAAAAAGGAAGAGCTATTAAAGAGATAAGATACTTGGAGAACAGGCTCTTTGCAGCGTTAAATAGCAAAGGAGGGAGATAACTTGGGAACTCGGGTAAAGCCACCGAGTATTACGAGAATAAAACTGTTGCAAGAATCAATTTCTCTTACTGCAGATTCTGCTTTCCTGCGTGTGATGTTTATGCACTGGCACCACCCAATCTGGTGGGTGCCTTCCCACCACGCAGACGTTGCCCTGCGCCGGGGGCTGGTGGGGCTGGGGATGGCAGTGCTGGGGGCGGTGGCACTGAGAGTGGTGGCAGTGCTGGGGGTGGTGGCACTGGGAGTGGTGGTACAGTGGATGGCAGTGATGGAGCATTCTGCACGGCTGGGGCTTTGCAAGGCCACCAGGTCCTGCAGTAAGCTCACAGGCTTGCCCTGTGCACAGACATCCCAAGATGCCTCTGCCCTGACATCTAACAGCCTGAAGTGCGCAGAGCCAGCTCTAATGACAGTTATTTACAGAGCTAGATGGGCCATATCCAGCGCTCTTGGATCAGCCCCCAGCCTCATAATGAGATTACCAAGTTTATTTTAGTTGAGAAAGACACCAATAAAAAGGATTTAAGAGCCCCTCGGAGCCCTGCTGCATCCCAGCACACCCGGATGGGAGAGCTGGTCCAGCATCTCCGTTTGTTTTCCTTTCGGAGTGGAGCCGGGGCCGCTGCCTCCACATCTCCGTGCATTAGCAGCGCCTTCCCAGGCTGACCGCATGTATTATGGATGCACTAAAATCTTCATGTTCTGAATAGAATCTGCATTATTCATGGCTCTGCTTAGAGTTTGGCTTTAAAAGCCCTGCAGCCTTTTAATGAAATGCTCCGATTTTAACATCAACCAAGACCAGATATTTTTGTTTAAATTTTTTAATAGCAACCTCTGTGGATTTTTCTCCCCCGCGCTCCCCCTCTCTTTGAAGACTCAAGGCCGCCCGGAGGACGGGACGGTGGCGGAGGGAAGGTGCGATGCTCAAGGCGGAGCAGAGGCAGCAGCTGCATGCACAGCCCCTGGTTGTTCCCATCCCAGAGGCAGCAAATGCCCCACAGCAGTGCAAGCCTCATTGCCCTTAGGGCAACGTCACCCAGGGAAGGATTCCTTTGGCTTCCACCATGCTATCTGAGGATAAATATTGGGTTTGTTTTCAAACCATTTTCCTACCAAGTGGGAAGGGGGAGAGGCTGGCTTTGGTTCACAGTTCTTGAGGATTCATAGCTAAATACAGAAGGTGTAGGCATAGGGTGGGGGGTCACCTCATCAGGTTCCCTCATACCAGTGCCTGGATGTCCCTGGGGCAGAGCCACGGATACCTGTGTGCTGGGGCTGGGGAGTGCAGTGCAGGGCCAGGCCAGCACCTGGGCACAGCCCAAGTCCAACCCAGCACCGTGCCTGCCTCCACCTGCAGTGCATTTGGCCTAACGACTTAACCACAGATCCTGTTTCCATGCAAACATCCCAAGTGTTCAATCCCTGGTGGTGGGGAAACTCCTTAAATCAAAGCCAGGCGATTCAATAGCAGTGTCCGCAGCTCTGTGGTTTATTGATTACATCTGCAGGGCTGGGCTCCATGAGGGCTGGGGATAGATCCCCCGGGATGGATTTCTCCCTCCGTTGCCCTGCAGAACTCCAGTGCCAAGTACAGAGAAGAAATGCAGCAGTCCAGTGACAGCATGGTCACGTAGAACCATGGATTCCTTTTGTTCCTTGAGTTACCATGATCTTCTAAGCGTGCTGAATGTGGTTATTAATGTTCAGTAGGGGTTTGTGCTAATTCCTTGTTACCTCTGAGACCAGGCTATAGAAAGATCTGAAAAAAGCATGAGATTTGAGGAATTTCCCTTTCTCCCCTCCAAAATGTGATTAAACCCAAATCTCTGAGCTCCTTTGGTTTCAGGCTGCGGTATGAGCTCCATGCATCTCCCAGCTGCAGGCTGATCTGGAGCGGGTGGGCAGTCAGTCCCATGGGACATGCAGGTGGCGGGGTCCCGTAGGGTGTGCAGGTGGCCGGACACTGTGGGACCCAAGCCTCAGCTGCATCACTGCTTGGGAGGAGTGCTATGAGCATCACTGTGCTGCCCTACCTGGGTTACAACGAGAACTTTGAGCCAGTTAAAGGTTTCACAGCTTGCTTCTCCCCTACAAAGACAGGCTGAGGGAGCTGGGCTTGTTCAGTCTGGAGAAAAGAAGGCTGCAGGGTGACTTCATTGCAGTCCTTCAGTATCTAAAGGGAGCCTACAACCAGGAGGGGAATCAACTCTTGGAAAGGGTAGATAACAGCAGGAGAAGGGGAAATGGTTTTATGTTGAGGGAGGGAAGATTGAGGTTAGATGTCAGAGGGAAGTTCTTTAGAGAGAGAGTGGTGAGGTGCTGGAACAGCTGCCCAGAGAGGCTGTGGATCCCCGTCCATCCCTGGAGGTGTTCAAGGCCAGGTCGGATGGGGCCCTGGGCAGCCTGGGCTGCTATGAAATGTGGAGGTTGGTGGCCCTGCGTGTGGTGGGGGGTTGGAGCTTCGTGATCCTTAAGGTCCCTTCCAACCCAGGCCATTCTGTGATCCTGAGACTCACCTCGGAGGAGGAAGGCAGGAGGTGGGTTTTGGAGGGGAAGGTGGGGATGAACACTTCGCCGCTGCCTGGGACGCGGTGCTCCGCGTGCTCCCCCCGCCTGTCAGGGGCTGCTGATGCGAGGTGAGCGGCGCGGCCCCCCGGGCGACAGCCGTCATGTCCCATTTGGGAGGCAGGATTCTTCCCGTCACATTGTTTTGTCTGTAAGCAGGTCACCTCTCCTTTCCATAATATCACATTTCCAGGACAGCGCTGCCCGCAGACCTGCCATTCATGCTCGATTGGAGAGCCGTTGTTGCTGCACAGAGTGCAGATATAAGTGATGTCTTAATTCATTGCACATTCTTAAATAAAGGAGAGAGAAAGAAAAGGAGCGGCTCAAGGTCAGCACTCATTGCTGAGCGAGATTCCTTCAGCAGATTGTCTGAAATAGCTTGTGAAAATAAACAAGAGCGAGCTGATGGGCACAGCACATTGAGGCAAGAAAGGGCTGAGATGAGGAGCGCCAGCTTGACTGCCAGCCTGGTGCGAGAACAAAGCCCTCCGTTTGTGTTTTAATGGCCGACCTGAATGCTTACACAAAGTCTCAACAATGCTGAGTTGCCGACGTGATCATTGCAGACTGAACCCAAAAGCTAGAAGAAGCCTTCAAAATATGTAGCCAATACAAGCCTCAGATTCTTGCTGGAGATGGCCAAGTTCATCTGTAGTCAGAGAGACTCTGACTTGCTGGAGCATTGCTTCAGACCCCCTGAAAGCAGTTAGGAGGCTTTTATTATTTTTTTGTTTCCTACAACTATTCACATGAGTACTTCGGGAGTTTTTTGGTAACTGGAAGTTTTGGCAGAAGGGGAACTTTGCAGATTGCTGGTAGAAGTTCTTCTGACCAGAAATGCTCTTCAGGTCTACTGAGTTAATCCCAGCTCAATCCAGTTCCCACTTCACAAAATGCGCAGTCGTTGGTGGACAAATCCTCAGCAGAGACTGAGGAGAGCAGTGCTCAGAGCATCCCAGGTTCCAGCAAAGAGACCAATTCACAGTCTGATCATAATGCAGCTACGTAAAGGAGAAGATGATCTCAAGAAATGGATGACGGGGAAGCCCCAGCTGTGATTGCAGATCTGTGAATATAGGGCCAAATTCGTGGAGCCGGTCATGGACCACTCTTCCTACTTGCAAACAGAGCACCATTATTCCTGCCGAATTTACAAATCCACAGCTGACTGCATCCAGAAAACTGCATCATCGGGAGCCATGGAGTCACTTGGCTGGGTTGTTATCCAAAGCACTGGGACTTGGTTTCTGGGTAAGGAGGATACAGGAGATCCCCATGGGCACAGTGTGTGACCATGGCCTTCTCCGTGCTGCATCCCCTGCCCGGGTTCTCAGTGTGACTGCAGGTAGGGACCACGTGTTCTGTGCAGAATGACCCATTGGGAATGGTGTCAAAACAATTCCCAAAGCGTGTGTGACAACCGTGAAGCATGAGCAGCACATTTGTGTTTGGCTGTGACACAGTGGAGGAAACGGAGCCGCCTGCAGAGCGAAGAACCAAGCTGCTCAGAGAGATGGGTGATGCTACTGTATTGTGGTCCAAGACACAACTTTCCGGTCAGAAAGAGAAATACTGCTGAAAAAAAGATGAGTTAAAACGTAGGCGGATGCCTCAAAGGATTCTTCACTAGCAGTATGATTACAGCCATGCTGACAGCTTCCTGGCAAGGAGAGCTCCTGAACAGATAACACTTTCCCTTGCAGGGCACAAGCAATGCTGCTGAGAGCACAGGAGGTTTTGGCCACTGAAATCACAGAAAGCAATGTCTGAGTGTCCTCCAGCAGCAGGAGGAGCCAGGGATAGGCATGCTGGGGGTGCTGCTTCCACGCCGTGCCTTGGCACAACACGTGCTGCAGTGCTCCTCACACACACACAGCACTGCAGGAATACCACCATGGTGGCAAGAGCTCAAAAGTTAGGAAAAGATGGACTGAAGTTGTATTTTGGGTACGGTCCTCTCCACGCCATCAGTGCAAGCACACTCTGTGCCAGCAAAGAGCCAACCTGAGGCTGCCCCAGCTCTGAGCACAGCTGTTCCCTCCTGGGCTCCACCCCTGGGGCAGCACAACAGCTCTCACCCACGGAACCCTGCTGGCAGCACCCTGCTTGCTTGCAGAGAGCTCAGACACCGATATCACAAGATTAAAAGAAGTGGCAATTTCAAGAGCCCCATCTGAAGCAGCTGATCTTTTTTGATGGTACTTGGCCTTTCATATAATGCTTTCTGTGTTCAAAGCACAGCTTCTGACGGCTTCCTCTGCAGCCACAAATGTTTAGCGTCTCTGAAATCAGCTCCCGTGATCTCAGATTTGAATGCCCAAGAAATGAGAAGCACGAGCTGTACGAGCAGCAGGAGAAGTTCTGCTGGGGCTGCTGGCAGTGTCACCTGGCCATGAGCTGAGCCCCAGGAAGTGCCCGAAAGCCTCAGCCCCAACCCACCCTGCCTCCGAGTGCCTCACAACCTCTGTTCCCAGCAGGACACAGCACTGTAATGGCAGAGGCACAGCAAAGTGTGAGCTGTCCTCGCTGAGACTCAGCACGTGGCCACGTTTTGTTGTGTTCTCCATGCAGAGGACACAAGGAGCACAGCTCTGTCAGCGACCCCCCCCCAGGATTTGGAGCTCTACTGCATGAAGACCCAACAAAGAACGAGTGCATCACAGGGAAGCAGCTGCCAGAATTCAGCAGACTTTTGATGAGTTTAGTTCTCAGAAGCAGATTAACCATTCGGGCTGAAACTCCCCAGAAAAATTCAGCTTGAGGCAGATGCCAGCATGGAAAATTTCATTTCCAACAATTAAAGTTTGGCAGAACAGTAAGCAACTGAAAACAAGGTCTGGAAATGTGTAGGATGGGATAAGCTCAGTAGCCAACACTGCAACCAGTGCCCCATTTACTCATCTATTTCTGTAATTATTTGCTTAATCACAGAACACTTTTAATACTGTAAGCATAATTAATGCACTATTAAGAGCCATGCAGGCCATAAACCTCCTCATGTCATAAGCAGGATAATTTGTGCTCACAGACTTTTTTTCATCCAAAGATCTTGAAGCACTTTCCTGAAGCAGTCACCATTAACCCCAGGTTATGGATGGGAAACCCAAGGCCTGGTGAACACCAAGACACCTCACTGCCCAGGTCCTCGCCTGGCACATTGCTCACATGCCGTATTGAACAATACAGGGCACACGAGATGCTCGCGGCAAGGTAGGAAGGGTCCTGTTGGGCTGGGCTGGACCAGTTTAAAGGGAGGCCAAATTCCCTCTGTGGGTGCCTACCCCATCAGGGGTAATTGCTGGGATTTATTGTAAAACTCCAGAAGGAAGGTGGGTAATCAGTGAATATACAGACATTATAATCAAGAAATACACAGGACAGTTAGGCTAAACAGGTTATCACACTAAAGAAGAATGGATGGAAAGCTTACCCTATCCCAGGCTTACTGAAAAGACCCCAAAAGGGAGCAATCTCCAAAAGAGATCCTTCCCTAGTGGCAGTCAGCTCTTAAATGGGGGCTAGGAGAGGTGCAGCCGGGCTCCACCCCTTCCAATAGCACAGGAGAATTGTTTTCACCTGTGCTCCCAGGACTGACTCATGGCTTGCCTCAGGTCGTCAATCAGACGTTCAGACCATGATTCAGCAGTTCCCATACAGAAGAGGAACAGGATAATATTAGCAGACCCAGTGGTGGAGAGGGGATCTGTGTGGGACACTGCGCATGGAGAATGCCATGTCTGGATGATGCTGTATCCATCTGGATGATGTTTCGTTTGGATGATGTTATGTATGGATGATGCTGTGTCTACATGTTGCTGTGCCCAGACGATGGCCAGCTCGACACAGCTCTGCATCCCTGTGGGCCTGGGACATGGGCAGGCAGAGACAGGCAGTGCTGAAAGGAGAAATCCCATGACAGCTGAGCACAGTGACTGGGGAATCTCTAAGCAAACCCATGTTGCATCACCAGCCCAACACCCTGGTGCTGCCATACTGTATGGTGATGGATAACTTCCTGGGAGCCTGGACTGTGAGTGCTTGGTTCTTGGCCTTCACCTCTTCCCTTTCCTGACCACAAATGCCTTGGGAAGGGCAGCAACAGATGAGATCAATTCCTCCAGTGAATAAAGGTGGTAGTTAGAAGTGCTGATGGGTTAGTTTGTGATTCCTTTCCTGCAGGAGACAGTACAGTGCAATGAGCAGAGTCCTGGCTGAGGTCACCACGGGGCTGGTGCTCAGCTCATCCATGCCTGCTCTCAGCTCACCCCATCACCCTGACCCCTGCAGCACCACTGGGCACGGAGCTGGTGAGGAAAGGATCTGAGCACAAAGGTGTGCAGTACTTGGCTAGAGTGAGCTCAGAGCTTCTGGGGCCTTCCTGGGAACACAGGAGCCAAAGAGAGGAACCACAGTGATGCAGCATGCTCATGGAGGCCTTCTGGGGAGCTCCATTCCCAAATATTTCACTGACGGAAGCAGGGGCAGGCGGAGCAGTGCCAGCCTTGTGCTGCGGTGCCCTGGGGAAACCGGGCCGCATCAGCCCTGGCCAAGCAGTGCTGGCTGATTTGCACTGCACTGCTGGCTGGCTCAGGTCTGGTTGTCTCCCTCAATCTGTCTGGGTTTGATCAAGCTCTCCATCCCAGAGCTGAGAGACTTTCCTCGATGACAGTTTCGTCAAAACGATTACATTTCGATACAAATCCTCGGTTTTGACAGCTCAACATTTTCTGACAAAAACCAAAACAAAACAGCGCTCTCTTGGAAATTTCTCAACCAGCTGCAGCGTAATACTGATGAGGTTGTACATATTTGGGTGAGAAGAGGAATGGGAAACAACCGTAAGCCTTCCTACTTTGGTTCCCGAGGATTGGATTTCAAAGCGAGCGACAGACCTGACGGACGCGGGGCCCTTGCAAACAAGTCGAGCTGGGTGAAGTACAGCTGCCATCCGTCACGTTAACGCCGTGCCAGAACCGCTTTGGACAGCAGGCAACGAAAATTGCAGTCACAAGAATGTAGGGAGGAAAATAATCAGTTCTTTTTGCTGGAGCTTGTCGGGGAGGTTTGCCGTGGGAAAAGTGACGCGGCTCCGGTTACCCGGCGTGGCAAGGGGTGCTGACCAACACAGCGTGTTCCCATCAGCTATCCCATCAGCAGTGCCAACGCTCACTTTAATAGTAATTGCCTAAGAAGTGTCAGCTATTTGAACCCCTCTTCGCTTTAAATGTTCTTCCTGCCTAGCAGCAACCTGCTTGCCCTAAATTGGAAGGTCCTTCAAGGCCAAGCTGTGTTGGTTCCACATTTCCAACACACAGATCTCTCTTCTGCACTCCTCTCCATGGTTCCTCAGCTCCTCTCCGTCTACCTTCTCCACTCTCTCTGGAGAAACAGGAGTGACCAGAAACCGTAGCCTTGGCAATGCTTTGGGGAGGTGGTGGCGCACTGTGGAGAGCAAAACACAGAGTGCACAACTTTCCCTGTGAAAGGACACTGCTCAGGGAACAGGTACTGATCGCTTTTGTGAGTACCTGAAACCAGTACAATAACTAATTAATTGGGATTTACTTATCCTATGGACAGCTTTGGGACAATTTCATTGCAGTGCCCCCCAGGAGATGCTCCCAGTGAGATGCAGGGACCTGCGAGCGCTCTGCTTCTCCTGAGGAATGGTGACAACGTGCGAGCAGCAAGGGCAGGGCTGTGCTTGGTGCTGAGCCCTGCTGCCCTTCTGCCCACAGGCTCCTGTAATGGTGAGACTGAAAGCCCCATGCTGCTCTCAGTGACACAGGGCATGCCTGGATCCTGGGTGCTGGAGAACTGGAGTAGGAGGGAGAAGCTTGATGTTAATGGAGAGCGATATCTTTGAGATAAGAGTTTGAAAAATGAGACCTCAAGCATGGTTGTGCCTGCTATTAGGGAGCTACTGAGGTGTGGAGAAGGGGGTGAATGTCTTTTTTTTTTTTTTTTTAATATCTTATTGGTTTCAGTGGGTAAACCCAATTTATGAAACAGCTGAGTTTTAAAATGCTGCAATAATCTGCTCATTAGCCCTCACTGCGAGCCAGTGCCTCTGGGTATCTTACGTAGATGTGCTTTGGGCACGGAGGAGATATCTGCTGCTCATGTGTGGATCCCTCAGTACATGGCAGACCCCACACTGGTGAGTTCCTTTGGGAACAAGGACTGCTGCCCAGCAGAGGGGCCACATTGTGTAATGCCATGCCATGCAATGCCATGCTGTGCAGTGCCATGCCATGCCATGCCGTGTTGTGCCTGCAGCACATCTCACAGCAAGGCAACTGATCTCTGTGCAGAAATGTGCTCGGTTTTGCACCAGCCCTCAGCTCTGGGCACCAATGGCTGCCGGGGAAATGCAGGGCTGGGAGCTGGGAGTCAGAAGAGCACCTGAAGTGTTGCTGGCACCAGCGGTGGAAGCAAAGAGCAGTCCTGGGAATAGGAATAATGCTGAGCTCTGTGGATGTGCCCAGGCTGGAAGGTAATGAAGAGAAGCATATAAGCAGTAAGTGAGTCACTTGTCCTGGGTGCAATGCTGCAATCTGCCCTTTCCAAAACCACCAGCAGAAGAAGGCACCTGAGCAGGTTTTCAACTGAGATCCTGGGGTGTTGGGCTCCAGCCTGTAAAAACAGAAGTATTTTAATGAAATATTTCATTTTGATGAACTGACGTTTTCTATTGAGGCCTGCCTTGCCCAGTGCTTCCTGGGGGAGCCCAGAGCCATGCATGAGCCCCAGTGCCCGGCTCGCACCCAGCCCTGAAGCTGTGCTGGGGGAGGCACGGGTCCCACAGCCCCCGGGGAGCAGAGTGTCACAGGGGGCAGGAATGTGTGACCAATGGATTTACAGCCAGCCAGGAGTTGAGCTTCTGACAAAAGCTGCTGTCAGCTTCCAGAATTATGCACAAATAGTTGGATTTCCCAAGCTCTTCAGACTGTGATATTCTAATAAAGTTTTCAGGGGAGAATTTCATAAGCACAAAAGCTACAGGCAGGCCCACTTGCCCCTCACTACTTTCAAGTAATCCCTTTCCTAAAGGATTTTTGCTTTTTTCTGAGCACCCCTCAGTGCAGGCTGCGCCCCATGGTACGGTGGCACTAGTGGTCACAGTGCTCAGCCCCAACCCATCAGGGCTGGGTCCCCTCCGTGCTCCCGGAGCCTCACCAAGCAGCGGAACAAAGGGAAAACAAAGGACGATTTCTTTAAAAAGCTGTTTCCATTTTCAATAGCATTGTTCACTGAGTATGAAGCTAAGCTATTTCCCCTGGGGTTTGCCTCAGCCTAAAAGCAGGCATATAATCTTTTACCATAACGGGATAAGCCTGTGCAGCCCTACAGCATGTCTGGGTCCCTGGCACATAAAACCAGGAGGTGTTACTGTAGCCTGTGGCTGTCCCTCCTCAGGGACGGTCCTGCAGTGTTTCCAGCACCAACTCCGTTCTGATTTTCCTAATCCACTCCTGTTGCTTCCAGCCACTGCCTGGTGAGAAGGGGAAAGCCCTGAGCACACCCCTCCTACATGCTCCCATCCCTCCTGCTTATCCCCATCCCTCCATCAGCCCAGTGCCCCCACGACACCCAGCAGCACCAGCACCAGAACTGCCTTTTGCTGCCTTTCATCTGCTGTGTGACATTCATGCATTGGTATAAAGGGCAGGGAAGATTTCCATTTTTAAAGACACTGATGGGACCCCGGGGACTTGCCATTAAAAGGAAGGTGAGGAACAAGGCGAGAAGAAAGAAGCCAACCCCAAGCAGCTGCTCCCTTTCTTCTCCCTTTGTCCCCCAGGTTGCTAATTGCTCTGAGCCCCCCAGGTCCCCTCCTGTGCCACCGGCTCTGTGTGGCCAATGGGACCCGGCTGCTGCCCAAACGTTTTGGCTGTGGGTGTGCGTGCCTGCATGGCGGTGAGCCTTTCATCTCCCCCAGTCCCAATGGGACATTTATTTCTGAAAAATGTGACAGAAAAGGTGAAATAAATAATTGCTAAGATCTGAGAATTTTTATTTATTTATTTATTTTTGCTGTGGGAAATACATTCAGGGAAGGGTGGAAAAAATAAATTGGAGAGAAAGGTTTTGAACTGATGAAGAAAACAGGATCTCGTCAGAGCATCCCAGAGAGACTCCGTTTCCCATTAATGGAGAAAGCAAATTGGAGGCTAATTGCTGGATTTGTGGGGAGTTTTTTTTACGTTGCGTGAAACAGGATCTGTGTCATGATTCATGCGTTCTGCCAACACACAACAACCCGAGCAGCCGGGCTGCTTTAGCCATCACGCCTTGCTGGGCTGCTAATGATGGTGACTTGGGGTGATTCGTTGCTTCCAGGGCAGCAGGGTGCTGTGAGCCAATTTGGTGCCCAAAGTTGCCCGGATCTCCTCATCGCCCTGCATAGCAGAACCTGGGCAGAGTGGGCGTTGTTGCATCTTGCATGATTGTGATTGGGAACAAGGGACGTGCAGCCGCTCTGCAGCGCTGACCTGGGCAGGGTTCTATAGTTACAGGAAAATATTTTACGCAAAAAGAATGATATTTTGGCAAGATCCTTCCCATGCACTTGCTGGTGCTTGTCGCCATGTGGGGAGCTGGATGCTGCAGTGCTTTGGACTCGGATGATTTTGTTCTTTTACAAGGCCCGGCGTGGTGAACGCACACCCCAGGTAGGTGCTGCTGCAAAGGGAGAAATGCATTCTGAAAGCTGAATGAGTGCCCTGCTCTCTGCTGCGCTCACCAACCTGTTTCTGTTCCTAAAATAATTGTATATATGTTAAATGCCAACTAATTAATGTGCACATATTTAGAGGAGGATTAACAGCAATGTAATCAATGCAGATCTATTATGGCTAATTACGTATGTGTATCTATTACATACCTTCTAATCTTCTCTAAATATGGTTTTTATAATCACTTCGTTAGCAGATATCTGAAGTAATGCAAAGAATTTGCAACACAAGTTAGCTCCTGGCTCGGCTCCAGCTCAGGTAATTACACCCCAGCCTCACTCAATCCCCCTGGGAACGTATTTATTTTTACCTCCCTATCCCAAAGCACCTGACAGCATCACCGAGCACCACGTGCTGCACGCACCCAAAGGATGCCCTGCTGCTGCCACAGAGCGCAGCGCCAGCGATGGCTCCAGAGCAACCTCAGAACAAGCCGTGTATGTTTAGTCCATCAGAAATTGAGATTAGGTTATTATTAGTCCCCACAGTGTATCAGTAACAGCTCTCTGGTCTGGCAAAAAAGATGCTGTTAAATAACAAGAAGGATCGGAGAGGCTCGCTGGGTCAAACCCATCAATCTGTCCATCCAGGCTGCACAGCTGGGGATGAGGGTTCAAATCCTGGCTGAGTCATCAGCCTCCCTTGCCTTTATTTTATTTCGTTTCATTTCATTTTGATAAAATGATCTTGGAAGGATGTGCCAAGGTGAGAACTGTTATGCACGGTCCGCGCTAAAGAGGTGGCAGCTGCATAAATGTTGGCTGTCCGGAGGGCTCAGGAAGCAAAAACCAACAGACATACTTCCCCACAGGTGCAGTTACAATGGGGTTAAGTTTGGCACTTCAGCAGTCAAAATATCTCTTGGTGTCTCCTCAAGTCGGGACCGCCCCCCATAGCCGCAGAACGAAGGGAGTGTAACCCAATCTGCTGCTCCAGATTATTCCCAGTCCAACCATGTAATTGAGATTAATCACTGCTTCCTGCGGTGTCCAGAAACACCTTTCATGGCTGCAGAACTCTTCCCCTTTTTGACACTTAAGGGTGATGGAAATGGAGGAGAAAGGCTGAAGCAGAACACTTCCAGCAAAGCAAGCCCTTCCAAGTGCCCTGTGCCTGATCCTAACAGACGAGATTGCTGGTGCAGCAGCCTTGAGGAAGCAGCTTCTTACCATTTTGTCACACTGTGCCTCCTCATTCCAGAGATCCACACTGGGATGGGATTTCCTCCAGAACACGGAGCCGGGAACTGCAGGAGTAGGGCTGGAGATGTGGCAGCAACAGTGCTTGCTGCCGGAGCTGCCTCTGTGCACTCACAGCTCCTGAGCCGCCATCACAGACTGGTTTTGTGACCTTCCTTCTGTCTATCCTCCCCCTCCAGAGGTTTTGCTGACTAATTGGAAAACTCATCTTGTGAGCCCTGCAGGCGCTGTGGGAGCACCAAGCCGGGCACAAACCATCCCCACCTGCTGCAGCACAGCGGTCACACTGTGAGACACATTCTGCTGGCTGGGTTCCTCTGGGCACTCTGCAAGGGCAAGGAGCTGCAGTGCTGGGGTAGATAAGGCTGTTCCCAGCACCACGAGCAATGTACTGGGCTGCAGGCTCCTTGGAACTGGTAACATTGATGTACAACTGTATAAAAAGTAACTGTGGTTTCCCAAATGGGAGATATGGGAAAACTTCTTTGGTCTTCATGGGAAAAGCCTGCGTGTCATTGTTTCTTTCCCCTTTATGTTGCCACCGTGGCGTGTCAGTGTGGTGAGCAGAGCTCAGGGTGCAGCATGGAGGGGCTGTGCTGTTCTACGCTGCCGGCACGAGCATGCGTGCAAGCTGCACTTCTTTGCTTTAACCTAAAGACCCTAAAATATTGTGTTCCAGCTGACAACTAATAAAAGCTGTCATGTCCTGTATCACAGCAAACATCTGTCGCTGCTATGGCTCCCAGTGGGATAAAAGCTCCAACAGCAGTTCAAGGCCTCTGGGGTTGGCTGAAGGAGGGGTGTGGGAGCCAGGGCTTCACCTCCCAGCAGAGGAGCTTGGAACAAACCATGGCTAATAGCACAGGAAGGGCCGGAGATGGGTCAGACGCACAGAGACTGCCCAGAGACCAGCAGCATCCTGGCACGGGACATGTGCAACAGGAGTGACTTGAGGGAGAGACAGCCAAGCTGCTGGGAGACACCAATTTAACAGTGGTTCTTCCCAAGCTTCTCCACATTTATTGGTTCTGCTCTCAGGACAGGATAACCTTGCATATTGCTGGGGCTGGCATGGAGCCACAGAGCCCCTTCTTGGCATCAGCAGCACTTGGGGTTTGGTGTGCTTTGAAACTGAGCATGTGGGATTTTACAAAGGTAAATCCTCAGGACAGGACCATAACTGATGTGAACGAGGGAGGCAAGCTTGTGCTCAGGCACCTTCAGTTGCATTTGATAAATGAACAGCAGTGAGCACATCCCTGCCAACCCACCTGGATGACTGCCCCACAGCTGTCACACGGCTGTGTCAGAGCAGCAGGATGGTGATGGAGCACTGGGAAATGGCAAGGCTGGAAAGTGGCTGGGTTCAGCTGCCAGTGCCAGAAGCCAGACTGCACCATGGCTCACCGCAGCGGTGGTGGCACGATGGCTTTGTCCTTTGAGGTGGCCCCAGCAGGGGTCTTGGCATGGCTGCATGGCAGCTTCCAGCAGGAGGAAGGTTCAAGGCTGGGCAGCGAGCAGAACATGACCAGCATAACAACGTGTGTGAAGGAAATGGATAAAAAGCCTTCAGGACTCACTAACGGCCTCCACTCACCGCGAGCCTCCATGACGAGGTCTTCGCTGTGCCGGTTTGAACACATCCCAGATCCCACAGACCCTCATTATCCTACTTGTGTTCGCCGCCGTCCACCATTAATATTTTATGAGCATCCTTTCTGCAATCCCTCCTCTTGGTTTCACCCAGAGTGTGCGCCTGCATCGAAAGGAGGAGAGGAGAAGGGAAGGGAGGAACAGAACGACTTGGAGAAGGGCGGGTGGATGGGGAAGGTAACCCTGATTGCTCCTCCATACTGAGGCTGTCTCGTCCACGCGGGGGCCTGGTAATGGGAGTGCAGCAGAATTGTTTTTCTGAATGGAATTCAGAGGAAAAGCAAAACAAAACAAAACAAAAAACAAACAAGTTTTAGAAATTGGTATTCATCATCATTCTGAGCTGCTGCTGAGCACGAGGCAGGAAGGAGCTGCTGCCCCACTCTCCTGCACACCACTCGACCCCCGGGGCAATTTTCCGCTCCTACCAGAGCTGTGCTGCCTCTCTAACTCCTCTTCAGCTGCTGCATTTCCTGGGACAGGGAATAGGGGCAGTGGGGCCCCATCAGGTCCAGCATCAGCTGCATGCACAGCCCCAACCCAAGGGCATCTCGGGGCTCCAGGACAGCACAGAGGTGATCCACACCTCCCTGTTGTGACCACACACTGTCAAAGGTGTGCGAGGAGACATTTATTTCCCAGCTTTTCTTCTCCCAGATACTTTTTTGAAGGCTTGTTTAATGGGCAAGTAGCTGAGCTCCCCCTTTCCTTTGCAAGATGCTCAGCAGCCCGCAGAGCTTGCTGCTGGGGGATTTTGCTGCTGAGGTACATTCCTAAGCAAATAAATATAGCAGTTAAATAATTTCCTGCCCAATTGGTAAGAGGACGAAAGAAGTGACCTAATCAGCCTCTTCTGTCTCTCATTCCTACCCATCTCCCTCCGATGTTCCTTGCCCCAGCTTTTAGCACAGTAAGCCCAGAGCGTGGTGGAGTTACCCCTGCTTCCACCAGAGTAATCCCAAGAAGCATCAGGCCTACACAATCTCACTTCTGAAGATGCGGGTAAAGCAAATGTAGGAACTGAAAGATTTTCCATACGAGGAGGGCCTAGAAGCTCTGGGGACACCACCTGCCACCTCCCTGCATGGGTCAGGCTCTGCCCAAGAACTCAAAGGCTGCACAGCCATGGGCTCCATGCCCCAGGCAGGGCTGCCTTCTCTCCCGTGCTGTACCCCACGCACAGTGGAGGGCTGCACCTCTGGCATATTTTTTTGCATCTTACAGTTATTTCTTGGTGCCATAGGAAGACAGTCTCGTCTCTCCCCCTGGCTGGCAGTTTCTCACTCCTCTGCCTCTCTCTGTTGGATGATTTCCCTGAAATTTATCATCTCTTTTCCTTTCCTCAGTCCCATCTTCCTAATTACACATTCCTCTACCTTTCTAAATCATTCTCCTCCCTTCTTTTTGCTGACTCCCTTTAAACTAGCTGAAGGTCAATGCCATTACCCTTCTTGCTCCCCTCCCCCCCTCCCCCCACCTCACCATGCTCAGGCTGTGTCTTTCACCTCATTTGCTGGTTTATCCCCCTTGGTTCCATGTCCCTGCTACAGTCCTGACACACACAGGCCCCAAAAAACCATGAGATGAGGTGTTCATCCAAAAGATTTCTCATAGGGCAGATATTACAACAGGATGTTACCCACAAGCAGTGCCAGTGGGTGAGAACCTCTGCTGAACATCCAGATCATAGAATCATTAAAGTTGGGAAATACCCCTAAGATCATCAGGTTTAACTGTCAGATGATCTTCTGTCTCCTCCTCCTCCTCCTCCTCCTCTCCTGCCCTTCCACTCTCTGCCCCTGCCCTCTCTCCCTCAGCAGCCAAATCCTCCTCCAGCTGTGTGCTTTCTGCACCACACAATGCCTGGTGCCCGGCTCTGGGCAATTCTGGCTGCAGCCCACCACAACAGCTCTGTACAGGGAGATGCATGCTGCAGGACCCTGCCTGGGCTGCAGCCCCTCTGAAATTTGTCAGTTCAGACATCTCAAACTTCTGCATCCTCACTGCATGGCTGCCCTTTCCTCATCTCCACTGTGTCTCCTGCAGATAGCTGCCAGACCCACAGGCCTTTGGTATTCACCCTGCATCCACAGGCTGCTTCTTGCTGCCTGAGATGGGAAAAGCAAGTCAGCTCTGCCCCAGGGAGACCCCGCTCCGACAGGAGGGGTGTGCAGCAGAGAGGGCTCCACTGGGGACAGTTTAATTGTGGTTCACATCCCCAGCTCATTTCCTATGGAGATCATGGGTGGAATCAGAGTGTGAGCATCTGAGCCAGGGCTGCGGGGGAACCCACATGGGACAGGGTGGGACCACTGCTGTGCCCGCCGCCCTGCACTGCTCTCAGCAACCAGGGAATATCTCTGCTGCATGCCAGGTGCTTAGCCACAGCCCTGCTGCAGAGGACAAAGCTTTTGCTGGAGGTGGCACTTGGTGGCACATCCCTGCCCTGGTGCTCCCCTGCTTCCTGCAGAGACTGGACAGGTTCTGCGCAGCTGCTGGGTTGTGTCTTGTGAAGATGAATTTCAGAGGAGGGTCCATCCATCATACCTCATATTTATTTTCGATTTGGTCTTTCAGTATTCTTGCTGCCAACGATGTGCTTTGTGCTTGGGTGAGATGAGGGGGACGAGGGGCAGGGCTGGGCTGAGAGACACTGACAGCAGTCCTTGCTGTGCAGGGGGGAGGGGGGATATACTCCAAATGGGACAGGAGCAGCTGTTGCTCAGGAAAGTCTCTTGTACACACTTTGGGATGGCAACGTTCCTGTGAGCGAAGAGCCACGAAGCCAGAAGGAAGCGTTGGGGATGCTGTGGGGATGGAGACCAGGGGAGGAGTATGACAGGGGACATGGGGACACAGAGGGGAAATCTAGATTGGACTGCCCTGGGGTGTGTTGGGTGGTGATGAGGACTGAGTGCTGCTGCCCTGCAGAGGTGAGCAGAGCTGCAGGTTCCTGCTGAGCACCGCCTTCCTGCCCAGCACCCCCAGCTGTGTGCAATGGCCAGGGCAGCTGTGAGCATTATCCTTAATAGGAGAAATGGAAGAAGGAGGGATGGCTGCAAACTGGAGAAACAAATTCCACGAAAGCAGGACGAGCCGCAGAGACAAAACAAGTGAGTTGCATTTTCTTCTCTCTGAGAAGTTCACATTTTTTCAACCTCCAAAAATAAAGCAAACAAGTTTTGAGGCTTTTGTTTGCTCGGGTTTTGTTATGGCTTTTGTGTGCGTGTGAATGCGTCTGTGCATATGTGCATGCGTGGAATCTCTTTCTCCTGCTTTTTTTCCCCAAGGGAAGGCAAAGGAGGGAAATAAAACCTAAAGTGGTTTTTTATCGATGCTGTTCAGGAACTAAACAATTTCAGCTATGCAAAGATCCTTACAGAAGGAGGCAATTGTGATCAGAAGGGCTTTTCAAAGCACAGACATTTTGATGAATATTTTCCGATCCGCTCGTTCTAGGAACATTCATGTTTTCTGGCCATACAACAAAAGATTCTCCCCCAAACCGGCGCTCTGCGGACCTGATGTGCCCTGCCAGGGCCAGGCCAGGCGTGGGGTCATGTCTGTGGTCCATCCTCATGCCCTGCTGCACTGCAGGGCTGGCAGACATCGGGCCGAGCAGCAGCCATGGACAGCAGCACAGCCACCAACGGAAGGAGCACTGAGTGGCAGCGCTCCGACTGCTGGAGGAGAGAAAAAGAAAGCGAGCTTGGCCAAAATCATAAATGAACAGAGACACGTGGTTCTTGAGACCTGGGCAGGGAAACCTCTAATCAGCTTCTATTTAACAAATTGTCTACGTAACGCTATGAGCTCATGCCTCAGAGACACAGCGAGCGGCTGCAGGGCTGGCCCACCCCAAAGCTGCCTGGGGCCCTATGAAAGCACAGAAGGGCCTGGAAGCCCCCAGCAGTGCTGCCCTGGGGACGCTGGGTGTCCTGCTCTGAGGCACAGGTCCCTGTGTGCTCCCAGCACCTGCCTTCCTCCTGGCACTCAGTCCCACATCCCCGTGCAGAGCCCTCCATGCCATCCAACTCCCTGTGCTCTATGCATCCTGCCCATACCTGCGGCCACGTGATGGGCAGAGATAAGGCTCTGCTCACGTTACCCAGCGCTGCCTTTCTGCCACCCGATTGCACTCATTACGAGTTATTCTAATAGAACAGAAACCCTTCATAAGGCTTTCCCCATGCTGCCCCTATCCCCATGTCCATCATGAACACCCCCTGCCCACATGCTCCCCCTCTCTAAGCCCACAGGTCTTCCCAGTTTCAGCAACATGAGATACGAGAGTTTCTTAGAAAACGCTGCACATTGGCAACTTTCCCACCCAAGTTTCAAATCTCATCGGATAATATTCTCCATATTCCTTTATGGAAACCAGAAATCCTGGCTTTTCCATGAACCTGACATGGCACCATGCCCCAATGCACAGCATCACAGCACCCAGCAGCAGAGCGGGCACAGGGCTCCAGCAGCAAGGGAAGCACGGCGTGAGAGGATGGATGGAAGCTCCCCAACCAACACTTTGTCTGCAAGAGGTGCTGCTTTGGATCAGCCGAGTCCATTTCCTAAATGCTGAGTAGCATCGTATCAAAAAATAAGAAAAAAAACCCCACCCAAATAAGGTCAGTGAGGTTGGAACTTCTTGTTACGATGGATTTCCAGGGAAGATTCTTTTTTTTTTTTTTATTATACTTTTCAATGAGATTTTCAGACAAAATTTGCCTATGTGCCGCTCACACCCACTTACGAAGCTTAGAAAAGAAGGATAGCTTGCTAAGGCAAACGGACTGTTTGCTTTATGACTGAGCAAAATGTTCTTGTTGACTTGAAACAGGTTTCTCAGAGGGATTTTTTTATTATTATTTTTATTCTTACTTTTTTTTTTTTCATCTTGCGGAGTGCAAGCTTGCATTTTTGTCTGTGATGTCTCCAGTGTTTCCTATTACCCCAGCGGAAAGAAGGGCTGCTGAGGGCTGTTAAAGCCACATGGCTCAGTACTGGGATGGTTATGAAAATCATATTGACCCCAGAACGGCCACGCGCCTGCAAAGAAGGACAGGAGTTCCCCAGCTCTTGGGAATTTCCAGCCTGAGCAATTAGGGATTATCCTGAGAGGATGTGGAGCTCAGATGGGTCTGGTGGGCAGCAAGGGGGCACTCCAGTTGTGGGATATGCGGTGTGGACTTCCAGGGAAATCCCACTTACAAATGAGTGCAAACGTGATTTTCTCAAAGGACATCAGTAGTCCTCCAGTCCTGTCCTCTGAGAAAAAGGCAAGCTGTGGCTGTCCCCTAACCAGGCAGCTCAGGGCTGTGCTATGGAGTGCAATCTGCTCAGTACAGCACGGACACCAAATTGCCTTAAAGCCCTTCAAACCATCACAGTTTGAGTGCAACTCATGGATCAGCAGCTGTGCAGCAGGCAGGGCAGCAGCTGAGCTGGGAGCATCCTATCTGAGCCCAAAGGTGGGCACAGCCGTGGGGCAGGAGGACACAGCCCAGCGAGGGCAGTGGTGGGGTTGAGGCGTGCATGAAACAGGTGCGTGCAAAGCTAATGTCAACTCAGCTAAATGGAAATGTTCTCTCCCAGCCCTCTGAAGTGTAACTGCCAGGCTTCCCGCTGCTCTTAATCTATATCACATTGAGTAGCTAAATATATTCACAGTATAATACAGCAGGGCCTTACTAATCTGCCCTTCATCATTTGGACACACAGAAACGGCTCTCTCCGCATCTCAGCACAGGTTTAATAGCACAGCCATCACACTCAAGGTCTCCTATTACCAAGACTTCATCGTTTTGGCAAGGGTGACTGGAACATGCTCACGAGGACATTACAGAGGATGCACATCAGTAATTGAAACAAAACTGCAGTTGTCAAAATGAACGAACTAAATATGTTTCCTGCTGTCCTAACCTTGCCCTTTCCTAATTGTGTTTGTTTGGCAAACAAACCGTATTTGTTAATTCGCACAACAATTCTCCCACTCATTAGTGTGACTTGGAACCCAATCCCTGTGAAACTTCTGCTGCTCGAGGATTTGAGGGGCATTGAGTTCCTGAATCCCAACCCTGCCTGCCTTGACTCCTACATGGCACCGGGGTTGGTTGGGGAGCACAGCAGAGCCCTCCCCGCTGCTGGGCCTTCTGGACTGACCCAGTCTAGTCTAGCGCTTTCATCCCTCTGTGCAGGATGTCCATCAGCAGAGTGCCTTTGCTGAATCCTTGCTGTAGGGAGGACATGCTGCAGGCCCAGCAGCCACTGCCCTAATGTCACCAAGCTGACCTCCATCAGCAAAATGGATGGGAGATATCCTCCCTGCGGGCTGAGAGCCTCCACCTCCCTCATCCCACACCTTCCTCGTGAGCCAGCCCTGCCACCGCACCCCGGGGAGCTGAGCCCTGGGCTGTGACCCACAGCCAGCCGGCCCTGCTCCCCCTGCATTAGCATTCCCCAAATCCTTTTAATGCTGGGAACCTGATAAGGGATCTGTATGTATGGGGTTTTTTTTTTCTTCCTTTGACACACAACCCAGCTGGCTGGGTGGCAGCTCAGGGAGGAATCAAATGCTCAGTAACAAATGAGTAAATCAAGTTACCATTTTACATCTCTTTAAGTTGTTTCTTTCTAAGAGCTCCACAGATTTTATCTCAGGTGGCTTTAATTTGAGCAGGACAGAACGAGCTCCTCAGGCTTTGCAGGGGACAGCAGCCAGCTCAGCTGGGCGAGCTGGCAGGAGAGAAGGGGGGAAAAAGATTCTTTGTGCTCGGAGGAATGGCCCAGTAAGCAGCCAGGAGTCCAACACTCCCCCAGCAGAACCAGGTGGCTGCTGCCCAGCTTTGCTGTTTTCTGCTCCTCAAATCTTCCCGTGCAGAAACTCACCGAGATCTCCCTAATCTAAGAGATAATAACCTGAGGAATTTCTAGTCAGGCTTCATTGGCCATGGCATTTCGCTGCTCTTTCAAAAATCCCTGATGTCTTCCTCTTCCAAAACACAGCAGAAACAGAAAACAAATCAATCCACATAACAACAGCATGATCGGCTTTTCTCAAGCTGTAGAGAGGGGGAGAGAGAAAGGGAGGAGAGGAGAGATGGAGCGATAGGGAGAGAAAGTGCAGGGATGAGGAGGGGCAGCATTTATGGACTCGTTGGAAACCATCAATCACTGTTAGTGCAATAGGCTATTTAGAGCTGGTGAGTATTAAATTCCAGCAGAATTTGATGAATAACAGGAGGAAAAACATTCCCACTGTAGAAGAACAAAAACAAAGAGTTCCTCCTCACCCGTGCCACAACCCTGAGCCAAACACTCCCAACCTGAGCAAAGCGTTCCAGGAAAGCTGTGCAGAACCACAAACAGAGCACAATGCAGAGAGGGGGATCCAGGCACAGCAACTCCTGAGGAAACCTTAAGGACTTCATCCTCACAAGCCCAACTCCCAGCTGGTGTGGGAGGAGCTCAATTTGCCTTAATTATATTGCTAATTATTAGCACATGGAGCAAGGCTGCTCCGATAAGATAAGGCTGCAGGCAACCCCACAGTCCCTGTCCTTTGGGGGTCTGGAGGGGCTCCCTCTACTCACACCCCTTTAGTGCAGAGCCTGGTACCTCTGTGTCTGCAGTCTGGCTGTGAGCTCAGGGTAGAGCTGTCTGGAGGCCCCAAGCCAGCCCTAAAAACAGCAACCTTTCCACCATGTGATGGTGATTGGCATTTGTTGCATTCCTACTGTCGCTCACCAAAAGCAGTCAGCAACAGCATCTCTGCTTAATTAGACAGGCTGGTAATGAGAGCTGAGGGCCCCAGAGGGTTGTCTGACATCACCAGGTATTGCTGTCAAGCAGACACAGAAAAACACACAGAGATTCAGTCTGAACATCCCTAGATTGAGAAATATGCCCTAAAAATGCACAGGGTAGTGCTTTCTCTTCAGTATCTCTCAATAACAGAAGGAGGAAAGGCAAGCATCTGAAATCAGGCTTAGCCAGAACCACCAGAGAATTGCAATGGGAGTTATTTGGTTCTATGACAAAGAGCTCATCTGGCATGAACATAAACGTGAAAAGGGAAAGCTGGTACAGCTCAGGTGACCTTTTCTTGGAGCCACGTGGGCCATGCAGTGATGGCACCCGAGTGCTAGCACAGCAGGGCAGCACCTGAATGTCACCTGGGTTTGCTCAGCAGCAGAAGAGTGGGGCACGGTGTGAGCAAGCCTTGGCTCCAAGCCGTTCGCCCAGCTGTGCACCCATCCTCCTGGAGCACAAAGCCCAAACCCAAAGGTCTGGAGGATGCATCCACAGCCCATCCCTCGTGTCGCTAAGCGCTGTGCTCCAGAGCTGTGCCTGGTATCCAGGGGAAAAGGACAACCAGCAGTGTTCTCCTCCCCATCCCACCTGGGCTGTGGGGAACGGGGTCCTGCGTGCCGGGCCATAGAGGTGGCACATGGAGCGCATCCCTGCCATGTGGCAGCTGGCCCATGGGCCGCTCCGATGGGAGAGTGACTCACAGGGACTCTGCCGCGGTGTGTTTCCTATTAGGGCCGTTAAAGTCTCCACAATTAGGAATGTAACTCAACCAGAGTGTGAATCCTTAATAGGAAACATCCCCCAGATGCGAGTGAGGGCCCCGCGGAAGATGCCAGCCCTGGAGAAGGGCTCCCCGTGCTGTGCGCGCCGCCGGGATGGCTCCCACATGAGGCTCCATCAAAGGCAGAGGCTGCGGTGCTGGGCTCTCGTCGGCCACTTCTGCCAACTTTGATCAGGGCTTCTCTGCTGACTCCGAAACGCTTTTGTCACACTTGTTTCCCAAGTGTGAAGAGCCTGAAGCCGCGCTGGAAACTCTGAGACAATTTCAGATTCCTTTGCAACAAAGCCAAGGCCAGGACAATGGGACTTTGATGTTATTGACATATTGGTTCAGAGTTTCCTTGTTTCCATTTCCCAGCATTAGGACAGCACATAGGGCTGCTTCTTTGCTCTGTTTAATTAGTTAATGTTTGTACAGTGCTTGGAGAATATAAAGTGCTCAGTAAGTGGAAAGCGTTATCCTTATTATTATGCCTTCCCATATCCACCGGCTGCATTCAGCGGAGCTGCAAAAGCTTTAGAAGGAAAAAAAAAAAATAAAAGGTCAAGTTTGTTTTATTTTATTTAAATTTAAAATAAAATTTCAGTGCTGAGCGGTGGTGGTGGATGGGTGGCCCTGGGGAGGGAAGGGTCTGCCCACCTCCTGCTCAGGGGCAGCACAGATTTAGCAAAACCAAACCCCCTCCTTGCTGCCCCCCACCGCCCCACCACTGTGCCCCAGGTTTGATCTGGGAAGTCCTTTCTTGGGCATGGGGCTCATCCGGGGCTCATCTGGTCTCCTCTCCTTCCCTAGAGTGAGATTTCCCCTATCGTGATTCCCCTCCATGCTCTGATAAAGCACCCAATGAGCTGCTCCAAGGGCCCCCATCAGCCCTCCCGCCCCAGCCTCTCCCCCGCCAAATATGTTTGTATTTTTAACATTTTAGGCAACAATCTTAAACCAAAACAGATGTGACAATGAATATTTATCTGCAGCATCTCAGTATGGGATTTTCTCTTAAACTCGATAAAATAAACTGCTCATGATACAGAACAACATTTCTCCTAATATACAATACACGAGGGGCAGGAGGGGAATTAGCAGATGAACTCAGCATTAAAGCCATTTAAAATCAAAAGAGCAGCACCATTTACATGCAAGGAGAACAGTTGGTTGCTTTCAGTAGATCCTGGTGTTTTGTTTTTTTTTTAATTCCTTAAGGCACACATTGCACAGAAAGGTTACGGAGCCGAACGGGGCCACTGAGGAGGTGGGAGGAGGAGAGCAGGAACCTCGGTGCTCAGGGACAGGGGAAGCAGGACAGGCTGGGGCACAGCTCTGCCTCTGTTCTGCTGTGTTGTGCAGGCAGTTAGTTGCCCACGCACTGCCCCAGTCCATGGCTGAGGTCTGGGCTGTGCCAGGATGGATGCACATGTGATGCCTTGGGCTCTATGGTGGCAGGGACCTGACTTCGCCCAGTTCTGTCCTGCTCGGGGTCTTGAGCTGCTGATTGTGAGGCTAGTGGCAAATCAATGAGCAAAGGGTGAGCAATACAAGGGGCAGCACCCCCTGCCTAGAGCTGGGGCCAGTCCCATCCTTGGCCCATTGAGCCAGGCGCCTTCCTCCAACCTGCTGTCAGTGACACAGAGCCAAAACAACATGCAGATTAGAAATAACAAAAGCAAGGAGAAAGCACAGCTTCTGAAACAAAGCTCTGCACTGCACACGTCGGCACCCTGGAGGATGGTGTGAGGCAGCGGGCCGCACATGGCAGGTGTTTGCTGGTGCTCTGCACGCTGATGGAGGGTGAGAGAAACATCCCAAGGGCCATTCCCACATTGTCTGTGGGGCTGAGAGGCCAAAAGCACCTCGTGCTCATTCGCTCCTCTGCCCCTCTGCAAAAGGA
Organism: Meleagris gallopavo; assembly: GCF_905368555.1. NCBI lineage: Eukaryota > Metazoa > Chordata > Aves > Galliformes > Phasianidae > Meleagris > Meleagris gallopavo. The sequence continues at coordinate 683,574 of NC_139412.1, read as the reverse complement.
GTGACTTGACTAGAGCTGGGCCCTGGAGGAGGGCTGAGCACAAGGTGTGCTCAGAGCACTTGGTCTGCTCTGGGAAGCTGTGCCTGGTTCCTCTGCTGCACTGCAGTGCAGCAAAGGGTGTCAAAAGTGCTATGCTTTGGGAAATTGCACCTTCAGGGCTTGTCTCTCTAGGCAAAGGGGAAATGCCTGTGGTCCTTGGGGCCACCCGGCTGGCAGAAGAGAATGGCAAGCTGCTCCAGCATTGGGGCATCGAGCCCAACTCAAGCACCAGCATGGAAAATTGCCACCATTCCCCTGGGCATCCATCCCACCCGCATAGAGGCTCTCAGGAAATGTAGCGAGTAGCTCAGAAGTGCAGGGCCATGTCCTGTCTGTCAGCAGCAGCACGGTGGGGCAGCAGGGCTGTGCCTGAGGTTTGTGCTGGGTGACCCCAGCAAGTGGCCCCAGCACTGCGGGCTGCAATGCCTCGTTCCAAATTGTCCCAGGGAGCAAAAACACAACGCTTTGCTCTGTGGGCACTGCAGATGGGAGACAGAAAATCTGCTGAGAAAAAGAAGCCAGCAGAGGTGGAGTTGAGCATCACTGGGGGCAGTTGCTCTGTGCCAGAATTAGGACATCAACTCTAGAGTCCCGGTGAACCAGGCTGGCTCTGCTGGCAGAGTGGGCACAGCTTCCTGCCCATCGCTGGCCCTTCCCTTTGGATAGGGTACGGGAAGGACAGGAATCTGTGGGGTCCCAGATCTTCCCAAAGCACCAGAGCAAGGCACCAAGTAGCACCAACCCCCTGCAGGTTCCGCTGCCCAGCTCAGGGCCCCACAGTCCCACTGTGCTGGGCTCCCCGTGCACCATCGCTGTTATCCCTTCAGCACTGAGCCCTGAGCTCTGTGGGACTTCTGTGCTCTCCCTGGTGTGTGAGGAGGAGGAGGAGGTGGATGATGAGGGAGAAGCCGTGCTCAGCCCTGGTCGCGGCTCCCAGAGCCAATGCAAGGCAGCACTGCAGGGTGCCACAGGCTGCCCAGCATCCCCAGGAAGTTCGTTTCATTCCCCCAAACTATATAAAAGTTGCCTGATGTTATACTGTAGGCGCATAGCATTCCTTTGTAAGGAAATAAAGTGTCAGTGCCACAGCTGTGAAATATATGCAGAGCTCACTCTGATTCAGTAGCATGCACTGGGCAGAGAGAAGCAGCGGGTTCCTGTTTAGGTTTTCGGTTACTGTGTTTGTAAAATATTTATTTTTCTTGGTGTTTCTATCCCAGCCTTTTCTGAATCTAAATATTTGGACGATGGAGGAGCTGCGGCCCGACCCAGCGCTGCTCTGCTCGAGGCGGGCGTGCTGCTGTCCTCCTGCCCCGTGCTGCTCCCTAAGGACCCAGCAGGGTTTAAACACAGGGGAGGAGAGGTGGTGTGAGGCACTGAGAGGCCTGGTGGGACAAAAAGCCAGAAGAAAAAAAACAAAAAAACAAAGCAGCACTGTATAAATGAGTAAATAATTGTAATAAAAAAGATCATTGGGAAGCAAAGGCATTCTTTATGGTGCATTAATGTGTTTTCTCAGCTGTTCCCTTAACTCTCCACCAGTTCTCTCGGTTCCTGTCCTCGGGATGCTTTCTGTGCAAGCCGTGGGCACAGGAAGGTTCATCTGTCCCTATCTCCCATCACACATTAACAAGGACAGGACCAACCGTGCTCCCTGGGAGAACCTCCCCCCACAGAGGGGAAGTGCCCACTCAGGGCCCCTCCCCACATTGCCGAAAGCCACCAGCCCACACGTGGTGGAACAGCCGCTTATCTGCCCGCCAACAGCACTGCCACCACGCTGTGATGAGTGACGTGTGGACGTGGTCCCACCTGCTCCCAGCACTGATCGCTGGGTGCTGCTGCTGCTATAGAAACACCCAAGCTCTCACATCCAACTCCTTTTTTCTTTCTCTCTTTTCCTTTTTTCCTTTAAACCCTCAAAGCCCACTGCTGAATTCCCATATATTCTATACCAAGAGCCCGTGGGCTCTTCACCACAGTTGTGCTCTCACCGAGGCACGATGCTGTGCTGCTGCAGCTCTCAGTGGGGACTGAGCCTCCCCCTCCTCCTCCAGGAAGGAGGACACTGCCTGTAAGCTGCTGGTGAAGCACATCTGCTGGGAGCCATGAGACCCAGCCTCAGGCCCATGTTGTGGGCAGAACTCTTCATGTTTATGTGTCCCAGGGGGTGACACAGTGACTGTTTGTAGGAAGCCTCCTTAGGAGGGTCTTTCACACCTATTTATGGAGATCTCCCTGCTCTGCAGTCATAGATGCAGTGTGTGCTGCATCCCACTTACCAGCCCACTTCCCTATTGACTCAGTATCTCCCAACTTTAGGGGCTCCACAGGCAGGAACAACACCCATTCCCTTCCTCCCCGGGCCTCACTTTGGAAAAGCTGCGCTCCTTTTCCAGAGTGTGGGACCACAAAGCCTCCCTGGTGCACTGCATGCCCCAGCAGCTGATTGCAGGGACAGAGCCGCTGTTGGCAGTGAGGCAGCAAGCAGGGAGCCCTTCTCTCTCTGGGCCATTTTGGCATGAGCACTACGGGCAGGTCAGCCTCACACCCGAGTCCCTTTCAGACACCTCCATCACTGTAGGGCTGCCTTCAGACACCTCCTGGTGACTCAGTCACTGTGGCTTAGGGGACTGCTGAGCGACGACACACACAAAGCACACAGCCTGAATGTGCTTTCTGTAGTAAATCCCCATACTTGGGATTCTGCTACCGCAGAGACAGCAGAGGAAAGCACCAGGCTGGGAATGCTGGCTGTCTCTGTTCCCCTCTGGTTTTACTTCTCCTTTTCTGCCTGTTGCCTTTTATTCCCGCTTGCCCCAGCACTGTAAGTAAAATAGGGGGAGGTGAAGGGGGGAAGTCACCTCAGCCCTACGATTATTCACCTCCAACAAACGTGTGTACAGCGAGTCCTCTGAAACCCGGTTTCAGCCCAGGCTGCAGGAAATGGAAAGCTCTTTTTTCCTGGGGGGATTAAGGAGCACGGAAGGCTCCCAGGTGCAGAGGAGCTCAGCTTGGGCAGGGTGGGCTGGTGCGAGGCAGGGCATGGCTCTGACCTTCTGCCCTATCCCTTCCATTTCCCCTTTCCTCTCCCTCTTCCCTTTCCCCTTCTCTCTACCCTCTACCCTCTACCCTTCCCTTCTCTTCCCTTCCTTTTTCCCTTCTCTTCCCTTTTCCTTCCCTTCTCTTCCCTCTTCCCATCCCTTTCCCTTCCGCTTCCCACCCCTCGTCCCCAGGTCTCCTTAGCCGCTATCTACCCCTAGCGGCGGCGCGCTGCTACGGAGCGCTGCGGGGCGGTGCGGGGCGGTGCGGGGCTGCGCGCTGTGGAGTCCCATCGCTGGTGGATGGGAGAAGAAAGGAAAGGGAAGGAAGGGGAGCAGGCTGGGGAAGAGAGGAAGAAATAGAAAGAAGTATCAAAACCAAACAAACAATCAAACGAAAACAAACAAGCACACAAAACCAACCAACCAAACAGAAAGCCACCTGCTTTAAATGATGGAAAATGCCCCAGTGGTGTTTGCTTTCAAGCCTAATTTTGTTATTCGGGAGCTTGAAAAGCATATAACTCCTGAGCCCTTGTAGAGCAAGCTTAGATCTCACATTATAAAACATAAATAACCCAGTTTTCTGGCTGGACCAAGCCACTGAAACCTCTGAAGGTTTCTCTCTGCAGCCCTTAACACACAACCCAATAGACTCCAAGCTCCAGAAGAAGGAGCTGAGGCCCCAGGGCCCTGGAGCTTGGCCAGCAGGAGCTGATGGGAAGCAATGGGGAGCAGGGGCAGCAGGAACCTCTGCCCTGCTCTGGAGATTGGGTCAGGCAGCCCTTCACAGCCCTTCTGTCAACAGGAGGCTGCAAGAAGCACCAAAAAGCATTTAAAGGATGTGTTATGGGATGCCTTGAGGACCTTTTATCTTCACCTTGTAGGTTAGCAGTTACATCCTGGAGCAGGAGGACTCACACGCAGGAGGTGTTTGTTGCTGTGTTAGCTATACCTGAGCATTTGGGTCAAATATAACACAGAGATTTGAAAAAATAAATAAAAACTAAAAACGACAACAGCACAGGAGCCTGTGCCTGGGAGCAGCGCAGGGAACAGTCTGTGCTGCCGAGCAAGGTGCGTGAGAGTCACCGTGAAGTAGGACAAGCACAGCACTGTTACTATATTGGGAACTCAGCAAGAAGCTTTCTCTCCATTTTTTGAGAGCCCAGATTTCCTCCAGAGCCCAAATTTCCTCCAGCCTCACTCCAAAGCAGCAGAGCCCTGCAGGGCGCTAGGCTGCCCAGTGGCACCTCGTTGCCCCCATGTGTCCCAGCAGGATGGGGACATTGGAAGTGCCTTGGGGAAAGGAGGGAGGGACAAAGAGAAGCAGAGAACGGGCCATCCTCTGATGCATTTAAATAGGAAACAGATTCATCTCTTTTATTACCCAGACCATGTTTTCCATTTTAAATCAGCCCTGACACTTTGGTTACTTTTTTTTTTTTAGTAAGCCACATTTGTTCATTAAAGTCCATTCATCCCAACCATCATAAGGTATTTGAAAGAAAAACAGCATCTGGGGGAACAGTGCCTCTGTATTCTCCTGTGGAAGGCTCTGGGATGCAACAAAGCTCATCGTCACAGCTGGGGACCACTGCGAGGCAGACCCTTTGCAAGAGGCAAAGGGCATAAGGGATCAGAGTCAGCGCTGCAGCCTCCCTGCTCCACCCAACCCTGTGGGAGCTGTGCTGAGCCATGCCAAGCTGTGCCAAGTCATGCCAACACATGCTGGGCTGTGCCAGGGGGTTTCCAGCTCCTCCCACCTGAGCCAGCGCCCAGACCCCCGGCTGCTGGATCCCTCCCCACCATCCTCGGGGTTGTGTGCTGGATCTGTGCCCTCACCATCCCCTGAGAGGATGGAACACGGGGAAAAGCAGATGGGGTGAGGGGAGGAGGGAAGGGAAGGGAAGGGAAGGGAAGGGAGGGAGGGTAAAACACAGTCCTGGATGATGGGCTAAGTCTGGAAGAGGAAGCATCTTGAAGGAAGAAAGTAACAACCAGAAACAGCAGAAAAAGGATGAAATGTGACAGAAAAGTTGGCCTGAGGGAAATAACGGGAGCTAAAAATAAGCATCCAAGGGCTGCAATGGGAGACAGAAGGAGCAATGTCGATCAGAAGAGATGGGGTTACATCGCAGCCCTCTGCCTGAATGCTCCTGCTGAGCCCTGGGGGCAGGAGAGAGGCAAGGGGATGGGTTGGGGGCAGCAATGGGAACAGCAATGGGACAGCAGTGGGACTTTGCTGTGTGATCACTGCCTGGGACAGCAGCAGCAAGGAGCAGCTCAGAGCACTGCATGCAGCTCCACGTGCAGAAGATGAAGCCCAGGGATAAGCCCCATCCAAGCATGGGTGTGAATGGATGGGGGCACATTGCAAAGGGTAGCACTGTGCCCAAGCAGAGCAGACCCCTTGGAAATGCCTGTGCTCTCCATGTGAAACCAACTGCCAGCCTGCCTGGGCTGTGTGCAGGGATCCACACCCACACTTAGTGCCCCCAGGCCCCCGGTGCTGCCCCAGCCCTGCATGGGCACTCTGAGCTCCCTGTTTATGTGTGCCAGCCAGCCTGGTTCCATGATTACATTTCTCTGTTTCCTTCCCGACTTGAGCACAGAAAGCCTCTTTGCCATTCATTTACCCAGGGACTTCATTGGTATTTAATAAACTCGATTAAGCAGCCGCCTTAATTTGCTTTTGTAATGAAAACATAATTGTTTCTGCAGTTTCCATGCGGGGACTCTCCACAGCAAGTGGCAGGTGCTAGGGAGCAGGAGAGCACAGCACAGAAGAGCAGTGTACCCAGAAGTTGTTCGTTGTTCCTCCTGGGAAGCACACAGGATGCTGGGCACGGCTGGTGCAGGGGAAGAGTGGGGCAGGGAAAGGCACTGCTGTGCACAGTGCCATGAGAGCAACTGGGCCTGGCTCAGGGCACTCTTGCTCACCTCATCCTGCAGCCCCTCCCACAAAACCTGTACCTGCAAAGCACGGGTAATCAGTCCTATTCACCTTGCAGCTCCAGCATGCATCCCTTGCAATTGTGCTTTCTGATCCATGTGGGCATGCATGTGGAAATACAGACTGTGCTTCTCATGTGCGCCAGTGTGCATCCATGCACACACAGCCCCGGCCATGGATAGCTTGCAGTGCTGCACATGAACACACACGTAACCTTTAGCACTCATAGCATCAAAAACGTGCACCGTGACACTACGGCAGCCTTAGTACAAATAGGTGGGAACAGAAGCTGCTTTGCAAACAAAGAGTGTAATGGCAAACTCTTAAACTGAGAAACAAATTATCATCTGTACTGTTTGTATATCATATGAGGTCTCTATAGAGACCAAAGAGAAGAAAGGCTGCTCATTTCATATTGTTTATTTTGAGATATTTCTCGTGATTGATGACTGAGAGAATGCTGCAGCCCCCATGGTTGCCCACGGCACCCTGAGGAGCTGGGCTGCAGGATGCCCTGTGCGTGTTGCTGCCCGCAGGGCAGAGCACAGACAGTGACCATGCCTTTGCATAGAGCTGCTTGTACGAGGAGAAAAAGCAGAAGAGAGAAAGAAACAGATGGCTCCATTTCATACAAAAAGGCAGAGAGGGAAGATGTAACTTGGGAATCTCCCCAGAACAAACCATCTGTAGCATAAGGCCTGTGTTGCTGCTGGTGTAGCAAGGCAGCCAAAATACTGAAGCAGCGAGAGATGCGTTGCTTGGGAAGAACAGAACTGCATTTCATTACTCACTCCCATTTCTTCGTGATTCTGAGGTCACAGGTGGCATCGAAACCTCTCCGGCTGGCACTGCCCCTTGCAGGACTTTGCACACCCCAGGGATGGGCGCCCGTGTCCCACCCTTGTGCATGGGAGGGCAAAGCAGCATGCATGTGTGTGCTCCTGCATGTGTGTGCTCCTGCATGTGTGTGCTCCTGCATGTGTGTGCTCCTGCATGTGTGTGCTCCTGCAGCGCCGTCCCGCTCAGCTCCCCACCCCCTCCAGATGGCTTCCAATGCTGACAGATCCATTGGGCGTACGTTGGGGCAGAGTCACGCTTTGGTTGGAGCTCATCCTGAGTGGAGGCAGAGGGAAGGACCTGCTGGTAGCACATGGGGACGGTGCCTGGTTATTTGGTGTTATTGCGTTCTTCTGGCTGTAACACCGATGGGTGTGCGGGCTGCAGAAAGTGGACAGGAGTAGCACAGCCCTACCGTTAGCAATACAAGAGGTGAGAGGTGACCAGGGCAGAGATCACCTCCTTTGGGTGGGCAGGAGGAGGTGGAAAAGTAAAAGAGGCCGCCCTATAAATCACTGATATTAGAACAGCATGGAAGGGCTGGGGGCTTCGGTCGGGAGGAAGCCGCGGGTGGGAGCACAGGAGGCACCGGCGGCCGGGCCGAGCAGCTCCACACATATACATCAGGGCCCTCCTGACACATCATTATTAGCTTTCCTACGCTGAATTGCACAGGGATAAACTTAGGGCTGGGAGAGAAACCGCAGAGATTATTGTCAGCCCTCGCGCTGCCACGCGCTGTGCTTTTCTCCCACCCCCCTGCCTTCTCCAAGCAGCAACACAAAGGAAATTCATGGCATTTCTACGGCTCATGCTGGAGGAAGCATTGGTGGGCTTGAAAGAAGAGAAAGAATTAAAGGGCTCATCCAGACAGCGGGACGTGGGGGGTGAGGGGGAGCGGGGAGGGCATAAGACGAGGCTGAGAGCAGCTGATCTGAGTAAAATGATAGTTTGATGCGTTGGTCGGGGAAAAAAAAGAAACTTCAATAAAACAAATTGAATTTAAATCCTCCGGTAAAGCCGGTTCCCAGCGCGGGGAATGCAGGGTTGTGTTACGCTTGTGCAGCCACACGGCCCGGAGCTGCTGCTCGCTAAGTGGGGTGCAGGGTGGGCACGGCTGGGGGCGGCCAGGGGCTCTTCTCACATAGACACCTCCCAGATGAGGCCCTAAAACACTGCACCGCTCCCCTGCTTTGGTTCGCACCACTCCCTGATCCCGGGGCTGTTTCACAAGCAGCCCGTGCTGAGGCCCAGCTCTGGCAGAACGTCTCACCTTGCCGTGTGCTCAGGAACAGCCTCGCATCAGCAAGCAGCCTCCTGTTGCAGGGCCGCCCCGGAGGTTCCGTCTTCTCTGCGATCTCTGCACACCCCTCTCTGTGAATGCATGGAGGTCAGTGGGCGAAGAAGAGGAAGAACCGGGCTCACTTTCTCTCGCCATAAATAGGGTTTGATGTCAGGTCCCTGGGGAGGTGAAAGCCTCCTGCATTAACTCCACTGCTGCCAAGTTAACTACCCGTAACATTAAAGATACAATCAGCAATAAACCCTAAAAATAGCCCAAAGCAATTGTCAGCAGCGTAAATAAAGATTGCTGAGTGCTGTGGAGCGGGGATAAATATAGAAGATTCATGGTTCATCTGTCTCTCGTGGGCAAATGATCTGCCCATGGGGGTTATCTAGGAGCACTTGTGACACTGGAGGGGTGTTTGGGGTCCTTGGACTGCACTGGGGGGCACGAGAGGCACTCGTGGCCCCTGGGGACAAGCAGGCATTTCCTGGGGCCAGCAGCGATTCACTGAAGGATGGCTTCAAACCGGTCTGGGCCTGTGCATGCTAAATAATCTCCGGCACTTTATGCAGGGAAACATTTCCCTGGGCAGCTCAGGCTGCTGGTGGGGCAGAGTTGTAGCAAAGGCAATTTGTGGGCAGGGTGACCCAGCAGAGAGCTTGGTGACTTCTGATCATGATTCCTGATATTGAAAGCACGGGGCCTGACAGCAACTTCCCTTTGCCCCGAGCTTGTGTGCTCGGGTATCTCTGCCCCTGCTGCTGTGCAAGCATCAGCCTCACTCCTGCATCCATGGGGTCCAGCCTGCCGGGAAGTGCCCACATTTCAGAGTTGCTTATTGGGGTGGAAGACATCATCCCAAAAGTGGGCTGAGAAGCTCCTGGGGCCTCTGAAGGTGCAGCACCTCTCCTTCCTGCCTCGCAAGGCCGATGCAGCCTCACCGCTGGATGTTCGTGGCATAGGGAGAAATCTGGAAGCTATTGCGCTGGTGCATTTCTCAAGAGGGAATGCCATGCCCAGTTCATTTCCTTTAAGGAAACACAACCTGAGGGGATAATTAGAGCTTCTTTGCGTACACAATCCCATACTGTTTATCCAACACAAATTAAAAAACGTGGTCCTCAGGAAAACGGAGCTGGGGAGATAAAGAAGCGATCGGCTCCCAGACGGGTTTCATTACTGCCTGACACACCGGGCCCCTTACGCTGCTCAGTATTTTGGCAGAAAAGCCACGGCCTTCCCAGCACCGGGGGATGTGCCGGGCTTTTATGATGCACCAGGGGTGCCGTAGATCATTTGTGATGGAAATCGGACGGGTCTTCGCACCGGCGTGCCTCCCTCCCTTGTTCCCGTACCCGTCCGCTCCCAAGCGGCGTCGGAGCCTTTCTGGGGATGGGGAGCGCTGAGGAATCGGACCCGGCGGTGCTGAGCGCTGAATCGGGCGCTGGGGGGCTCAGTGGACCCTTCCCCGCAGGAGCTGGATGGGGACACGGCAATAGCCAGACACGGCCCCCCCCAGCGCCTGGCAGCCTGCGTTAATCACCCCTCCTCCTCCCGAAGCCGGAGCTCATTATGGGCGATGCTGTTTGTTTGTTTTGTTAATCGACACCGAGAGGCTCCGCGCTGCGCTGCTCCTCCGGTCCCGGCTCCGTCCCTCCGTAACGCGACGCGAACTTTCCAGTGCGGTTTCTGTGGCCTGGAAATGTAATGCACGATCCTCGTGTGGAGACCTCGATCAAACATCCTGCATCGCCCTCCTTGCTCCCCACCGCTTCTCCCCCCACCCTACATGTGACCAAAATCCTCTCTCTGGGCCAGCGTCACTCACTGCCCCTTCCCAGGCACCTCCTGGGACCTTTCATGGTGTGGGGGAGGATGGGGAGTGCATGGTGAGCACCCACCTGCACGTGGTGAGCACCCAGAGCAGCACCGTGTGGCACAGAGCCCCACCACCACCCCTGGATGTGCCAACCGGAGCCCCACTGCCCCTCACCCTCCTGGCAATCCCTGCTCTGATGAGGCAAACAAGGGCTCCTCTGGAGCACAGATGCCGCCTCAACAGTTTTTGCAGCCAGGCGATGAAGACATTTGGCTGAGAAAAAGCGCGTTGTAAACTAAAGTCACCATTGCTCCCTTTGATATTTTTCTGCTGGCTCCAAACGTGTCCCAAGCAGCGGGCTGCTCCCCTGGCCTTGCCTGAATACAACTCTGAACTCCTCTGCATGGGGACGCCGGGAGAACGAAATAAAGGCCATGAAATCCCTCTGGGATTTAATTTCCAAGAAAGTATGAAAACCTTTTTGGAGGGTGAGAACAGCAAGAAAAGGATTTTCTACGCCTCCTCCTGGGCTCCTCCACACACACAGCCCAGGAGATTGCTCCATCAGAGTGAGATGGGACAGACCAGCAAAGAAAAAGCCCTGACAGGTTTGCAACCCTTTCCTCTTCGGTAATGTTGGAGGGCTGGATGGGCAGGGAGGTGGACTCAGCTCCAGCTCCAGCTGCACACCCAGCCCCATCAGCACCCTCCGGTGGTGCTGCCTCCCGGTCTTGGGGTGTCCCTGGGGATGGGGAGGCTGCAGCCATGGTGCTCTGTGCACCCCCAGCACAGAGATCTGCTCTGCCCCTCTTGGTGTCCCAGCTCACCAACATGTGTCTCACAGATTTTTATTAGCTGCATAGTCTTCTCTTGCTTGCTTTCCATCCCCTTTTTTTTTTCTTTCTCCCTGCTTGCTTGACAGAATTTAGATTAGACAAAACATGAGATCATTTCTGCCTGCAAAAAAGAAAAAAAAGGAGGAATCAGAAGAAAAGAAGAAATTGCCTCTTTTCTGCACCCCCTTTCTGCTCACCCTCCCATACCCCCCGCAGCCCCATCCCAGCAGGCAGTGCTTTGGTTTCCAGACATGACGAACTCAAGCAGTGAATGGCTGCCCACCACCACCTCATCCTCAAACCATCCGGGCGCAGCCCAGCAGTTGAGAGCTGGACCCGGCTGTGCCAGTTGGGCTCTGCACCAGCAATAGCCCCATGATGTTCATCCAGTGGATGTGGCAACCTGCCACCCCCCTGCAGGGTCCTGCTTGAGTCAGCCCCCTGGGCAGCCCTGGGTGCCCCCTCCCTTCTGCCAAGTTGGGGTTCTGCCCAGGAAAATGCACGGGGAGGGGGCACCGCTATGGCTTCAGGTTTCCTCCTCGCTGCTGCTCCCTCTCCATGGAGGAATCCGTGGCTGGTTTTATGGACACCTGGAGGAGCTGGAAAAATGATCTAACATCTCCAAGGGAATTGCAGAGATGGAGGGAGGTGTGAGAGAGGGGGAGGAAAGCAGCTCTGCAGCCACGAGCTGGGCGGGCAGCTGGGACGTGGGAGGATTTCCCCCCTCTTCCCTGGTTTCCAGAGAAACTTGCCTTTTGGGGGGTGGAAGCAGCATCTGTGGCTCCAGTTTTCATCAGAGCCCAAATTTTGGGGAACACACAGAACTTGGTGCTTTGTGTGCTTGGAGAAGCTGTTCCCATCACCATGGTCCTCCATGATATGTCCCCTGCCTCCAGCCCTAGGTCATTCTGCTTATTCCTGCACCCTGTGCCCGTGGGGTGCACCCCCAGTGCAGGGCAGAGATGAGCAGCAGCCTGCCCAGCTCCATACTGTGGGAACCTGCTGCCTCCAACTGAGAGAAAGTCTCCTGCAGCCTGCAGCCACATCCTGCAGCCTGCAAAAATGACCTGCAGTCTTCAACAACATCCTGCAGATGAGCCTGCACGTTTCCTGCTCCCAGCATCTTCACTCTGCAGCCTCAAGAGTAGTTCTGCAGTCAGTGAGGCTGCAACATTTCATCTCCAGCTCCTAACAAGGAAGGGACAGTGGCTGCATTCTGTCCACATGGCATCAGGTGCTCCAGCCCCTGCAGGGAGCTGTGAGGGAGCTCAGTCAGCTCTAACACTGCAGTCCAGGCCTCTGGATGAGGAATCAAATAGATCTCTCTGGCCTCAACTTCAAGTTCTCTATCAAAGATTCAGCCCAGTTTGTGTGCAGAGAGATTTACCGTCCTTTGCGATTGTTGGTAGTGTTGTTGTCAGCACATACACTCACACACACATACCCACACTCACACACACATACCCACACTCACACACACATACCCACACTCACACACACATACCCACACTCACACACTCACACTCACACTCACACTCACACACACATACCCACACTCACACACACACACACACACACACCACATTCCTTCATCCTGTGGGTGACCACAAGCAGCACATTTGCATCCCTGAGCACAGCAAAGGATGCATCTGTGTATCTCACCAGCTCAATTTTGTTTCTCTTCCATTTCCTTTCCTCCCCCTGACCTTCCTCTTGGACAGGACACCTGGATGACTAACTGGAATTTAATAAAGACAACTGGATAAATAAACGCAGCCCACGCTGCTGTGCTGACATGGGGCTGTGACGCAGCCGTGCCTCCAAGCTGCGGGCTGTGCACAAATGCTGCGCGTGCTCCGGAAGAAGGAGAAGGCGCTGCAGGATTACTAATTGATACATCCACCAATTTCACAGCCCTGAAGTCTGGTGAGAAACGTCTGACTCACTTCTGACTCCTAATTCCAGCTCAGGTGACCTCAGAAAGAGGAAATCAGGGTAACACCCCGGCGGCAGTGGAGAAGCTTTGGTTTGGGTTAAGTGTTGTTTAATAACACACAGTGACAACCCCGAGAGTTTAGGAGTCAAAGTTAACCTAGACACAACTTGAAAGAAATCTTGACTTGCAACCCGTGAGGTCAAGTGGGAGTGATGGATTTCCTTCCCCTGCCTCGCAGGGTGTTTGGTAAAATTTCACTCCTGTTTCTCAGGTCTTCTTTACCTGATGATGTTTTCTCCATGACAGGCATCACTTCAGGCCCCTGTATGCCCCCAGATCACAGATGTAAGAAGCAATGTGCAGCCAACATCTTACCCAAGGCACCGCGGGGCTGCAGTTACCAGCTGTCCTGTTCCTCCCAGCAGCTCCGTGCTCCATGCAGAGGTAGCTCTGTGGGTCAGCCTGGCTCAGCTTCCCATCCATGTTCTACTCCTGTAAGAGAGAAGCAGCCTCACCCCACAGGCTGAGCTGTGGGGCAGGACGTGCAGCTCAGCTCTGTGAGTTATGTCCCACCATGATGTCACACATGTAGCAGTGCCAGCAGCCTGGTACATCATCTCACCAATATAGCAGCATACACTGTTCACAACAAGAGAGGAACATCTTGAATCCTGAAGTTTCTGATACATTCCAACTCCGCAAGCCCAGGAAATGTCATCTGCTCGCTTGCAATGCAGTGGGACATTGCTGAACGCATGCCAGCCCCAGCCCTGGTGAAAGCTGGTAGATCCATCCCACAGACGATGCTCAGGAGGGCGTAACAGCAAGGGAAGGTGTTTGGTGAGAAAGCAGCACGTGCTGCCATGCTGCTCACTGGGGAGGGAAGTGGTCTCACCAACCCACCCAGTACCACCTCCCAGTGTCACCGCAGTGCTGGCACATCTCAGTCACACTGCGGTCCCATGGAGGAGCTGCCAGTAGGGTGGGTGTGAGCAGAGAGATGTGCATCCAACCTTATTCTGAGGGGCTTCACTTCCTCCTTCTCCTCCCTGCTGGGGTCTGTGCCAGAAGGAAAATGAAAGCTCCCTCTGCTCACTGGACCCAGCCCTCGTGGTGGCACTGCCACATTGCTGAGACCACAGTCCCAGTTCTCAGGGCTTCCGCTTTGTGACATTGGGTCACCCCCTGCTCCTGCCCTGTCCCCTTGCTCCCAGCCGATCCCATCCTGCCCCACACTGCCCACTCCACGGCAGCACGCTCGGCAGCACACAAGTCTCCTATTAGAGCTTATTAGAGGGCTATTATAGACTCGCTCATTTAGAGAATTACTCATTTTTTAGGCCTTTCAGGAACTTTAATGAGTTGTTTTAAACACATGCAGCAGCAGCAGCAGATGTGGCCTTGGGATGAGCTCTTTGAAACCCTCCCTCCCTCAGGCATTCGGCAGCAGCAAGAAGCAGCACGATAGTTCCTTGTGCATGTGGGGGGGGGGATGCTCTATGTGCTCCTTGCCTTCGGAGTACTCCCAGCCCCTCACCTTCGCTCAGCCCACCTCTGCTGGCTCCTCGCTTCTGCTTTCCTTGCTTTGCTGGGTGGAGGGCTCCCAAAGCTGGCAGGAGAGGAGTCAGTTACAGGAAAAGAAACAAGAGGGGATGCGAGTGTTGGGGCTGCCTGGAGGCCAGCAGAAGGCTTTAACCATCCCATGGGTTCAGCTTCATGGGATCTTCTTTTGGGAATAGAAGAAGTGTCCGGTGATGTGTCAGGAGCAGGCACTGCCACGCCTGCCGTGCCTGGTGCCTGCGGAAGGGTGCACACAGCTCTGCGTTCCCACCCGCTCCCTTCCCAGCCTCATCCCTTCCCAAAGCCACCACAAAGGATTAAGCTGCAATTTGCTGAGCTGGTGGATGATGCAAGGAGCTGCCCCGTGAGAAAGGAGTCTCTGACAGCACGCAGGCATTCAGCTCCGCTCTCTGCCTCCTCCCAGAAATTTCCTTGGAGTTTTCATTCCTTTTTTCACTTTTGGATACTCAACAATGTATTCAGAAAACCTGGACCAAATTATAGCCCATTACCCAATGCAGCTCGTTCCAAATCCCCTGCACTGCTGCAATAAATAAAAGGAAGGCAGCTCCCATTGCGGCCCATGGCCCTGCTGCAGTTCCCTCATGCAGCTGATGGCTCCCTTCTCTTCCTCCCTTCCTCCTGCACAGTGTCTCCACTCTGCCAACCCCTGGGCTGCACACATCAGCACCACGGGGAAAAACCGAGAGAGGAGAAAAGAGAGCAAAGGGAAGCCAAAGTTTGTGGGTGGAAGGGGAGTCTTCAGGCTGTGCTGGAATGCAGCTTCTAAATGGAATTTATGCACACTTCCCAGATCACAGGTTACAGATGTGATTGCATACACAGAAGGTGACTCCTGCAGAGCTGGGATGGGGACATGGGATCCTCACTGCTGCTGCAGCGGGGCCACGGGACAGCTGTCCCCACCGAGCTGCTCCTGCTTTGTACATTGCAGGGCCTGCACATATCCACTGATTGCAAAGAGCCCCGTGCAACTGCTCACATGATCGCTATATACTCTTTCCTTCTCTATGTACTTTTTTTTCAACTGAAATGCCACCAGAGCCAAGGCAGTGTTTAATTGTAGCCAGAGTTCTGCTACAAGATGGGATGTGGGGAGAAGCAGTGGGAGGACCAAACCTGACTTCAGAGGTGTAGAACGCTGGGAGTGATGGGGGCAGCTCAAATTGCTCTGACAAGAAGTTGCCTTTGTCGTTTCTTTGCTGAATTTGCTGTGGCTCGGATGCAAACCAGCAGGCGTGGAGGCTGATGAAGCAAAGTATTTCCATCAGTCTAATGGGTCTGGAGCTTTACCTCACAGCAGCAGTGTGGTCACAATCAGCAGTAGAGAGCAGGTGTGGGATGTGCAGGAATGACCATGCCTGCAGCTGGCAGCACGAGATGGGAATGCAGGGCAGGACAGAGGCAGTGCCCAGCAGGCAGCCAAAGGGGACGAGGAAGGCAGACTCTGCCTCACCCGCTCTGCAGCACCCAGGTTCAGCAGCACCCACAGTGTGGTTCCAGCCCCTTAAACATAGGTGCAGGCCAGGGTTAGTTGCAGGGAGCAGCCATGCCTCTGCTCCCTCATTGCACACCCCCACCTCCCCAGGGCACGCGCACAGAAAATGCTCAGCACTCTGGGATGTCTGCCAGGAAAGCATAATCAAATGTAAACCAAAGCTCACTCCCTAAAAGCACAGCTTCGCCTGCTTTCTTGCACATTTCCCTTCCTGCGCTGCCTTTCTCTCATTCTTTCCTTTTTCCCATGGCTCAGGTATGGCTGTGGGTGCCCCACTTCCAGCACTGCTTCCACTTCCTGCATCACATCAGCTCCGGGGTTATTCCCCCTGTTCTTTGGGCTCCGGAATGGCACCAAAGCTGAGCCCAAGTCAACTCAGCCTCACCCTGTTACCATAAAGTGGTTGATCAAAAAACTGTCTAAGACTCAAGTTGGAGTGTTAGAAATTAAGCATTCTTTAATATCAGCTCTGGATATGTGGAGGATACTCTCCTCCTATCACACATAATTGTACAAAAAGGTCTTTTTGTTTACACGCATTCAGAGGCCTTCCCAGAGGTATGTACATATTCCATACAAAGACTCCCCAAACCTTCCTCATCCATACAAAGGCTCGGGAACCACAAGGTTATGCATTACAGGACTTAGCAAGCTGCAGCTTGCATCAATCTCAGCCTGCCACCACTCCTGGTGGCTCTCAAAGCAGTGCAAACCACAGCAGCAGCACAATGCCTTCAGCAGGACAGAGCCCTGCAGCACGTCCTGGCACGGCTGCACGGCTGTGCACCCAACAAGAACATTTTTGCAGAGCTCCACAAGGGCTCACACTGTTGCATCCCTTGCTCTAGAAAGTGCTCAGCCATCAGCAGTGCTTTCTGTTGGCCCCTGGGAGCTGAGTTCGAGTTCCCAACAGGAGCGGAGGAAAAAGGCAGCGGGTGTTGTTTCTTCCATCCCCCCGCACAGAGCTGGCAGCTCTCCTGCCTCTCTTATCTTCCACCGAACACAGCACTGAATGAGCATTTTCCAGCATGTGAGTTGCAGCTGGAGGCCTGTGTGTAAATAATAAATGCATAAACAGAGAAGGAGCAAAGCATGAGGCCAGGGGATGAACCTCGGCGTAATTGGAAGGATGGCGTTCGGCGGGCAGGAGGGGAGCGCGGCGCTTTAAGCGGCATACAAATACCTGAGGTAACACAAATAGCTCAGGTGGGTTTCTCATTTTCTTAGTCCAGGGAAGGAAGGCCTCCTCATGTGGCTGAACACAGCAGCGATTTGCTGTCACTGTGGACACTGGGGGCTGTGATGGGCGCTCACTGCGCCTCGGGGGGAGAGGGAGCCTCGCTCTGCGGCAGTGACCGCACCGATATCCTTCTTTCTTAAGGCAATAACCTAATAAAAGTTGACAATAGCATCTGTTCCCAGGGTTTGAGCTGCATCTAGATCAGGAATGCAGTGATTCCAGCAGGCGGAAACAAGATTGTGATGAAAGGAGATAAGATGGAAAAACACCATCCGGTAAATACAGGAAGGAAAGGTTGAGGCCATGACAGTAATGAGAGATTTAAATTCCTACTCCAAATCAGATTGATCTGGGATCATACCTGGGCTCTCCGATCTATTGACTGGACAAGTTTTCTTGTGCTGTCTGGGGGGCTCTGATGCCTGTCCCTGCTTTAGCCTCCACACTCCTCTTAGGTCTGCTGGGAGAATGCTGATTGAGGGGAGAGGCCATGGGCTTCAGGCTTGCTGCACTCTCCTGAGCAGAAAGTTCACGGTGAGATGGAGAGCACAGGGGCAGGAGAGCTCCACACCAGAAAGTCAGAAAGAAATCACCTGTGGATGTTGAGAAATATGGGGCTGCTTTGTTCCCTGGAAAACCTCTTTGCACCAGGCAATCCTGCGAGGTATTTCTGCACTTCCTATTCCATCCCTGAATGCTTTGGGTCCTGATGGGGCAGATGAGATGTTTTCCCAGGAGGAGGTTTCTGCCTCATATTGCAGAACAGGTAGAGCTCCATGCACATGCACATCAACCCTACTGTGCACTGTGCATGCATTGCATCACGCACATACTCGACCCCCAGCAGCCCTTCCCAGGGGGGTAAGGAGCTGAGGGCCAGGGGTTGCCCCACAGCCACTGTCCTCCAGCATCGCCCCCAAGGCTGTGACGTCATACGTGGAGGAAATGACCTCATCAGAAGGGCAGCAGAAGACACCCAGATGCCAGGTGATGGATTCAGAAATACTGCGCCCATTTTCATGCAAATGTCCTTAATGGTAAAGAATGAGGGGGAAGAGGAAAACACAGAGAAAACTGATGTGTCGACAGAATTGTTTCTATACAGAATATTTTTCAAAGACTTCAATAAGGGAGTATGCACAAAGAAAACACAGCTGCATCTTCATTCATGAAAGGAAGGAGGCTGGGTCTGCAGCTATCAATCTCTGCTGGGCGGGGGTGCAACATCAGGGACTGATTGGGGCAGATAATGCAAGCATTTTTCCGCAAATATTTGCTGGCTGAGATGAGTTTGCTTTTGCTGCTTCTTCCCCCTTTAGTATCCCAGCTCCACAAACATTAACACCGTCAACTTCTTCTGGCAAGAACGCTCGCAGTGGGAGACTTCAACAGCTGATTCGTTGAGGATCTGCAGGAAAGAGAGTTCTGAAGGCAAACGCGATTGGTAAGAGCTCGTCACATTCAGCACAAACAGTGCCATGAGCCTCGTGTGGCCAACTGCAGCACAGCTCCCGTGCTGCTGATGGAGCCTGGCGTTGCCACAGGCAGGGCCAGCCCTGGGTGCACACTGCCCTGGGAGCACAGCGAGCTGCTGGGAGCTGCTCGTGTCCCACAAGCCCACACCAATACATGGCTCTGTCAGCCTGGTGTGGGGAAGTGCTGACTGGAGTCAACACCAGGTGTTCAGAAGAACATCCAGCAGTTGGGATCTGAAATGCTTTTTGATCCCCAGATCACGTGGATGCCATTGCACAGAAGTTCCCCTGTGACGCTGATGCCCCATTGTGGTTCTGCTGGAGCTGCAGACCCCAGGAAGTGTTCCTCACTTCCCAGCTCAGAGCTTTCATTTGTCATTCTGGGCAGAATCTGGAGGAACAAAGACGTCTGGGGGAAGAATAGAGAGCAGGATTGCCAGGCTGCTAAAAAACTGCCCTTAAGTGGGCATTCACACCCCAATCCAAAGCTGGAGTTAAGGCCTCGGGAGGAGATTCTGAGTCCGACTTTCACTTCCTACCTTTTCTGCCTCACTTTCTGCTTTGCAGTGCTATTTGGGAAAAGTGCTGTAACATTTTGCACCTGGCACTGCTGAGTTCATGCCAGCCACCAGCACTGCATGGAGAGACCCAGCAACAGTGGGGCAGGAGTGGGGCGATGCCGTGGGATGATGCTATCGGGCAATGCCAGGTGCTGCTCCCAGATGCTCCCCATGTCGTCCCCATACTGTCTCTTTTCTGCTCTGCACTTCCATTGTCTTCCTTCATTTGCCCCAATATTTTGTTTTTTGGACTGTTTAAGACAGTGTTCCAAAGGGTCTGCACCATTTCTTTCAATTAACCTTCATATCAAAGAGATTGCTCTGTGTTCAGCAAGTGTTTTTGGAGTAAATGCTAAAAAAACACCATCTAGATTTTTCTTTCTTTCTCTGTTATGCCTGGTGGCATCAACACATGCCTGTCACAGCTCTTTCATTCCTAAAGCAGCTCCATCTTTAACTCATATTTCTTTCTTCTTTTCTTTTTTTTTTTTAATTTTATTGTGCAGACACTCATGTTTTCCTGCCCCCTCGTTCTGATGTCTTCAAAATGTTTTCTCTTTCCAGCTTCCCATCCGACAGCAGCATGCATCCACCCATGCTCAGGGGAAATGATTGAATTCTCCTCCTTTACTGGGAGAGCAGTGTACTCTCCTTGAAGCCACAACAGAAATCCTGCTTCAAACCATGCCATGTTTTCTTCTCCCTCCATCAGAACTGAATTGTTTCTCCCAGGCTGGTCAGTGAGCTCAGCGCATCTCTGGTCCCATCCATGCCCAGTGCAAAGAGAGACTGCGAAGAGAGGCTGCCCTGAGCCACAGTGCCTCTGCAGAGCGCCCTGCACAGGGCTGAGCAGCCGTAATTACAGCTCTTCAAAGGCCTGGCTCTCTGGGCAATCTAGCGTGGCCAAATCTGTGTTGTTTTTAATTAAAAGTTTCAGAAAGTCAGGCCTGTTAGGTCAAAGGAATGCTCTATTGCTCCGGCCCATCTTCTGCTTGGAAATTGTTTACCTGGGCATATTTTTCCCCCTTTTTAATTAAAGCTGAATTAAAATACAGGTTATTTGGGAGTGGAGCTAATGACCATGAAACCCAGTTTGCATTTTCTGAACCTTGTACCCTGTGCCACGGGTCCGATGACTCCAGCAGATGGGTCCAGCAGAGGGATGCTGCCATCTCCCCAGGTCCCATTACCAGCGCTCAGCCCAGGGCTGCTGTCCCTGCCCATGCTGTGCTCATGGCGCTGCAACGGGTCCTGGTGATGAGCGGCTCCCTCACAGACACAGTCATCCACAAATCCACCCCACGCTCTGCTCATGATGAGGGATGTCAGGCAGCGTTATAGAAGCAGTTACTTCATTTGGGGTAAAAGGCACACGTGAAAAAACCCTACACGCAGAGAAAGCGTTTTCATTCAGCTTGTGGAGCATCTCCCCCAATGCAGAGCACATTGGCTGCTGTTATTTGCAGTTCTGATCCTGGCGCTTGTGGGAATTAATGGCTGTAGGTTTTGAAATGCAATTATAGGCTTTGCAGTGGTAATTTTGTTTTTATTTCCCACTGCGTTTGCTGTTGCTCTGCGGAGAGGAGAGGCTTTAGTTAAAACTCATGTAGCACAAGCGTACCTACAATTTGTTTGCTTTTTCTAGAAACTTTTTCCTTTCCCTTTGTGGGCTGTCAGTCCGTGGGATGTTTTGTTTCCTTCTCAACACAAATAAATGTCTGGGACCTCAGTGCTTCGGCCTGGTAATCAGATCCAGGAGCTCTCACCTTTGGGTCGTAGCTCAGGCGCTTCGCTTCCTGCATGATCCATGAAGTCAATGGAGATAGTTGATTTCTGGGGGAAAAATGACCAAAGCTGAATCTGTTTGGAAATAATTTTGCTTGGTTTTGGTTTTTCACAAATCTCTCCTGGAGAGCAACAGAAGGGCGCAGCACCAAAAACACTGGAAAACCCAGAATATGGTGATGAAACAGAAGAAGACTGCCGTTCTGGGATGGTTTGGAAACCTATTGAGGTGGTTTGTCTTGAGAAATTGAAGAAACTATTTCAGATCCAAGAAACAGGAGGGGCAATGGCTGTTTACAAGGGTGGATAGCAATAGGACAAGGGGGGATGGTTTTAAACTGAGATAGAGGAGGTTTAGGTTGGATACGAGGAGGAAGTTTTTCCCCCAGAGGGTGGTGAGACACTGGAACAGGTTGCCCAAGGAGGCTGTGGATGCCCCATCCCTGCAGGCATCTGAGGCCAGGCTGGATGTGGCTCTGGGCAGCCTGGGCTGCTGGTTGGCGACCTGCACATAGCAGGGGGTTGGAACTGGATGAGCACTGTGGGCCTTTGCAACCCAGGCCTTTCTGTGTTTCTAAACCGTTAGGGTGAGAGTTTGTTGTAGGTCAAGTTGCTAAGCACAGGTGTTGGGGAAGGCATTCAGAAAGCGTACTTTGGGGGAGCAGAGGTGGATGGGGGTCTCCACGTGCAGCCACACACCGCAGCACCGACACAGTAGGGACTGCGTGCTGGGCTGCAGCCCTGGGGGACACAGGGGCCCATGGGTGCACAGGGACACAGCAGAGCACCAGCAGCTTTCTGAGTTAAAGCCCTCTGTTATTTTCCAAATCACAGCTAAATAGTCTTGTCTTGTTAGTACTGCCTCGGTAATGAGAAACCAATACTGTCCTTGTTGTGCACATCTCCTCTCTCCAACCACTGTGTGCAGTGTAGCATGAGCTGCCACCTTCAGCACTGCATTTTCTGCTCAGAGCCCACCGGTGAGGGCACTGCATGGATCCTTGTCCCCAGACGAGGGCAGAGCTGGCGGGCACACAGTTCTCCAGCCGGGGCACCGCCCGCAGCTGTGGGGCTCTGCAGTTTGGGGCAGGCTTCTCTCCTCTGTTGCTTAAAATAACAGGGTCAATGTATACACGCACCTCATAATAATGATAATGGGGACTGCTGGAGAAATGCAGCCTCCAGATGAACTCGAGACACAGACAATCAACTGGAACTCTGGGGTAATTTTGGTTTCTGATCAATCTAAAATCATTTTGACCCAAGGTATAATTTAAAATGTTCCTACCTCGGTTATTATAGCCCCGGGGCACTGTTGGTTGTTTTCACTCACTCGCCTGCTTGTTCTCTCTCTCCCTGCTTATAAGATCCAAGGAGCAGCTTAATGAAAAATGAGTGTGTGGCTGGAGGGGTCAATGGTTACTCATTTTGGATCCTTAAAAAAATCGAGTAAGATTTAGTTGTGTTCTTTAAATAGGAGTTTCACATTGGAGGATACTTGCAGAAAGAGGAAAGTGTCTGTTCACCGGGCAGCTCTCCTGGCCTCCTTCCCTGCTCCTTCTGTTCCCACTTTGTCACCAAAGCACCGTGCCCTCACCCTGAGCTGGGGCCTCCTGGAGGTGCTGCAGTGAGAGCTGAGGTGGCAGCCCTGAGCCACCCACCCAAGCATCAGCACTGCCAGAACCTGGGGGGAGTGCAGGGAGATGAGATGCAGCTGGGCAAGGACAAGAGCCAGCCAGGGGGCTTCAGCATTCCCGAGGGAGGACACCTCTGCCCCGCTGGGCTCTGTGTGTATCCTCCACAGCAAGAAAGGGAGGAAACCTTCTCTGAGAAATAATCAGGGCCTTAGTTGTACCTAAGGAGTAGCTGCTCTTCTGGTCCCCCTCCCAACCTGATGGGCTGCGCTGGGGCTGGGGCTGGGGCTGGAAAGGGGCTGGGACTGGGTTGGGGCTGGGCTGGGACTGGAGCTGGGCTGGGAATGCCTGCATGGAGGGTTTGAGGATGTCAGAGTGAGCTGTTGGCAGGATAATTACTGCGGGCGGAAAACAAAAGAGAGTGACAATTTTCCTGTGGATGGATTCAGCCCTCATGCTTCTTAATTCCCATTGAACAAAGAGCTATAATTGTTCTCAATAGCGAGGAGGGGAAGAACCTAATTTCCAATGTGAGTCAGAGAAGCTTTCAAGCAGAGGGTGGGTGGAAACTATTTATAAAGGACCATTAGGGAAAATCAGATTTCTACACACTGTAAACAGAACACAGAGAAACCTATTTATATTTGAGGCTGGGAAGCATGTCCTGTGCTGCACAATGGAGCGACGGCCACGAGGCACTGAATGCAGTGCTGAGGGTTCACTCTGGGCACTGCTGAAGGTTGTGGTATTGCTGTGTGTTTCTGTGTATTTCTGTCCTTCAGAACAATGCCTCCTTTCCAGGCACGCATTCCCAAAAGCAAACAAACAAAATGTGCATTCGCTCCGTCCTTTCTCTGTTGTCTTTAGAGAGGAGGAAGAAAATAAAGAAGAACAATGGGTTTCGTTTGGCCAAAAAATTGCAGAATGCAAACACCAAAATGATGTGCCAGAGTAATGGCAGGAGATGAGCTCCCTGTTTGCTCAACATTACTTTCTGCAGGTAAAATTGCACCCTTTTGCTGCCAGCTTTGTGAACTACTTGCCATTCTTTATTCCAAGCATCCTCTCAAGATAAATTGAAGAATGGTTAGAATGCAGCTGCTGGCTTGGGAGGGAGTTACCATGCAGGAGGACCTCCTCAGCATTCACTATTTCTGGGCATCGCCGAGAGGGATGAAGTTGTGGCAGGGCCATGGCAATGCACCCAGTGGGACACGGGTGGCACAGACTGAGAACTGAGTGCTCTGTGCTGCTTAGTGCTGGCTGAGTATTAATGGTGAGTATCAGGCGTCAGCTAAGTGTCAGCTCAACAGCTTTATCGCTTCTCCGTGGTTACTTTCAGAGAATGAAACCAACAGTTTTAGTGGATTTTCCGCTCTTTTATGGGCTAGCAAAGCAGGGCGGTGAGCAGTGGCCACAGCTCTCCCTGCAGTCTGTGCCCCTGCCCTGCCCTGCGCTCCCTTGGTGCTCATGGCTGTTCCGCATGGACCAAACCCTGGTGACACAGTGCCTCCTTCCCAGCCGGGCCATGAAGCAGAGCCATTCCCATGCAGTGTGTTCATGTGCGTGCAGACCTGATTTATATCTCTTCCAACAAGCTGTTCGTTGCTATCGTGAGCCAACAGGACCCATAGGGTGTTACAAGACATATTACATGCAGCCAAGAGCTTTAATCCCCCTGGGGGAGTGATTACAAACAACTACACACGTCCCGGAGTTGCTTAATCACTGTTAAGAAATTTCTTTATAATCTGAGTAAATTACTTTAATTACTTGCAACTACCAATTAGCGTCTGAATGCTTCCACTGAGAAGTTTGCAGGCATTAATCTGCTCCCTTGGAATGTTAAATCACTGGCTGGAAGATGGCTTTCGTCTACACAGCAGCAGCAGCAGCAGCAGCAAGCTGCAGGGCCGGGCAGCAGCCAGCCTCGTCAGTGTGCCCTGCAGCTTCCTGGCCAACGTTCTGGGTTTGGTTCTGGGTTTGATTCTGCACTTGGTGACTGGGGAGGAGCAGCCCTGCCCTTGTATTTAGTTACTGAGTTCCTGCCCTCATTCTCTTTCTCCCTGCCCATCACCAGTGGTGTGCTGGCATGAGGAGCCCAGGCAGCAAACCAAGAAGCTCCCCAGGGCAAGGACACTTCCTTGGCAGAGGTTGGAGGAAAGAGGTTGCAGCACTGCGGCAGCTGGGGAGGACACACTGGGACAGGCTGCCCAAGGAGGCTGTGATGCCCCATCCCTGCAGGCATTCAAGGCCAGGCTGGATGTGGCTCTGGGCAGCCTGGGCTGCTGGTTGGCGACCTGCATATAGCAGGGGTTGGAACGAGATGAGCACTGTGGTCCTTTTCAACCCATGCCATTGTGATTTTATGATTTTATGATTCTATGACATCGGGAAACAAGACATCAGGATAGGGGAGGCTGCTGTTGGAGGCCAAGGCGGCAGGAAGGAGCTCTGCCTGCAGGACAGGTGCAGGCTCTGTTTCCCTTCACCCCCTTCTGAGCTGTTTTCACTTCTGGAAGATGCTGATGAGATCAGGTTCTCCTTATAACATAAATCCCACAAAGACGTGTTATGTGGCAGACCCTGCAGTTCCCACAGCCTGGCCCAGGACATGCAGCTAATGTTGCACTCTGGTCGCAATTTTACTTTTGTATATAATATCATAGGTCTGGACAACTGAATACATGTGTGCAAGTGATGAAAAAAATTGAAAATAATCCCAATACCTGTGATAGTGGTACTCAGTGCTCTTGGTACCATGGAGATGTTTTGGTTTTTCATTGGAAGTGGACACCCAGCACTGGAAATAAACATCCAGGTCCATGGGAATGGACAGACTGATTTCCTGCAGTTTTGGGCTCTGTCATCATTTGTGGTTTTTATTGAGATTGGCCAATAACTTCCGAAACTGCTGGTGAAAGCAGCAGGCTGGGAGGCTATAGATGATATCAGGGCAGAGCTTGGCTCAGCCTTTGTCATGGGAACCTGGGCAAAAAGGGAGCTCAGAGCCCAGAGAAGGGCACTGCGAGTCAGAACTGCTTTTCCTTCTCTCACTTAGTGTGAGTCATGGTGTGCTTTGAAGACAGCATTCATGTTTGCGTTTTTCAGTTTCTCCACACATAAGCTAAGCATGCAGTCCCTCCACTTCATGAACAGTGTCAAGTGCTGTTCTGGATCCTGCAGCACCAACAGCTTTGGGCACTTGTGCGGCCCATGCCAAGCACTCCAGTTCTGCAGAGACCAGCTTCTGTTTGGGAAGGTGCTTTTCTTCCCTCGCCTCCATGCAGAGTCGTGCATACACATATGCCACAAATGCATGCACTCCATAGGTAATACATAAATAATACTACCAGCCCTAAGAAGAGAGGGTTGTTTTGCTTGTTTGGAACTAAATAAGACTGTAAGGAACAATCTGTCTGCAGCTGCTTCATGCAAATCCTGCTCTGAGACACCCCCCAGGCTGAGTCACTGAATCCCAGGCATTGCATGCAGTGCTGCTGGGCCATGCACGGCTGTGACCCGGTTCCTCCTGCAGCCCCTCCTGCAGCTGCCCTGTCTCCCCACTGGGACAGCAGGCAATGTCCTGTTGCTGAGCAGGGTTCTCTTGCACGTTTTATAAGGTCAGGAGAGTTCTTTCCATGCCCTGAAGCACATGAGCTATGGGTTTTCCATTCAACCCCAATCTGTGCTCATCCATAATATCCATTTGTAGGCACTTTGCTCAGCTTCCTGGAGGCATTTCTCACCCAGGTGCAGTTTGGTGCCCTGGCCACTGCTGAAGCCCTGAGGATGCACTGTGCTTTGTCACCTGCAAGTCACCAAGCACAGGATCCACGTGAGCTATATGGCCAAACTCTTCCCAGGTGCTGCAGGAAGGTTCGGATCGAGCCAGCTCGGGTCTCCAAAACCAGGGCCACTGATGGCCAAGCTGTAGGAATGGGAAGCAGTGCCCTCTGAATGGCACACAAATTGCAATCTAGCTCAAGCTCTCAGACCCTTCTTGGTGGTATCTCAAGGAATATTTGTTTTTCTTTTTTTTCCTTTTCCTTTGGAGGAGACAACACAATGTTCTGTGCACTGCAGAGCAAGCAGCAGTGGCTACAGCTGCATTAGGGTCAGCTTGGATCACAAAATCCCACCAGACACAGCAGGGCCACCACACCAACCAACCACCTCTCTCACCAACAGCCTCCCCTCACCTCCAGGCCAGGCTCTGACTGGGGAACACTGGGCTGGAGACAGGAAGGGCTCAGCATGCATACCAGCCCCTCCGCTCCTCTTTATGACTTCAAATTCTCATCACTCAGAAAGCGATGTTCTTCAGATACACCCTTAGGGCAGGTGTCAGCTTTGCACCAGCTTGTGTCACTGTAGGTGCAGGAGGCACACGCTCCGCACACTGCCTACATGCACATGGAGCAACATTTACACATTGCTTGCTCCTGAGAAAGATGGGAAGGTCTCAGATGCTATCAAATCTAATTCCCTGCATGCCCAGACGGCACGTACTCACGTGCACGTCTGTGTATTACACAGGTCTGTGCATTTCTAGATGACAGTGTGTGTTGAGGACAATGGATTCAGATTGCCCACCCTTGGAAAATATGCTGCTGGGGGAAAGCGTGAGCCAGGAGGAGCTGGGAGGAGGAGGAGGAAAAGCACGGCCGTGCCTGGAGCTGCAGTGCCGCTTGCTCCCCTGACATCCAGCCAGCACCCCTCAGTGCCCCCCAGCCTTTCTCCCCACTGCCAACAGCTGTGCCCAGAGCAGTGCTGCTCCTCCCTGTGCCACGGACCTCCTGGCCCTCTCCCAAGTTGTGTTTGCCCGTTATGATACTTTCACATGAGAAACAAATAAAGCTGATGATATCTCCTGGAAGAAAAAACCAAGGTTACTCTCCTGACCTGATTAATGCAAATAAACTGAATGGAGTCCTGTCGCCCGGGGCTTGCAAATTTAATATCTGTTAAACTGATTCATTTCATGCTGTTCTAGCCTCTCGCCCTGTGACTGCAATTACCTCTGATGGGCTCTCCAGGCTGACGGTGCCTGCTCCCCACAAACCTCACGTGAAGCACTTTGGGTTGGTTTTGTTTGTTTTGCTGTTTTGATTTTTTTATTCTTGTTGTTTAATTTCCTTTGAGGTTTTTAATTATGTCTGGGGGCTGGGCGCAGGCATGTTTAGATAATGCTTCCTCTTGGCACCGAGCAGCATTTCGGTCGGGTAATTCCCCTCCACTTTTGGCAGCCCTGGGATGGGCAGGAGATGGGGTGATGGAAATGGAATGGAGATGAGTGGGGATGGGGATGGAGATGGGGATGGGGATGGGATGGGGATGGGATGGGAAGGGAAGGGAATGGGGAATGCGGAATGGGAATGGGAATGGAAAGGGTATGGGGATGGGGATGCAGATGGGGATGAGCATAGGAATGGGATGGAGATGAGGATGGGGATGGGGATGGGGATGGGGATGGGGATGAACCTCCCTTTCTTGTCCTTCCTTGGAACACTCTCCCTTCTCCCATGCATCACTCCAAGAGTTTGTCCTGCAGCTTCTGGCTGGCTTCACCCACACAGAGCAAGTGCTTCACAGGATTCTTGGGAAACACTTCCAACCATTTGATAAGCACAGTGCACAGCGTTGCTCTCACGTGAGCCGAGAGGTGTTCCAAAGCCAGAACTCAGTGCTACCAGCAGCACCAGATTTGATTCCAATCCCAAGTGCCCCTTGATGCAGCCGGGCCAGGCTGAGGCCGTGGCTCCGGGCACCACTGCCAGCAGCCACAGCCCCACAGGCTGCCCTGATGTGGGAGCAGGAGGGTGAGTTCAGCACTCAGCATCCCCAGTGCTTCTCTGAGACATCCCTCAGCCAGGAGGTGAGAGATGGCCAGATAGGCTCCGCTTCTTTCTTCCTGCCCCAGGAAGCATTTAGGCTACAAAAGAACAGATAAAAACAAAAAGACCAAATGGAGGTTCTCAGGGCCGGGAAGCAAGAACACAAAGAGAAGGAGCTTTTATATCTCCTTAATAACAACAACACAATTACCCAGCCACTCTCACAGTTCCAACCGGGGTACTCGGCAGCCTTGGGTTTCCCCAGCCCTGCTGTGCTCTGTGCTCTCCCTGCTGCCATTGTCCCACGTGCTCTGCAGAGCTCCCACAGCCCTCGCGTGCTGTACCTGCACTGGGCAAACAGGGCTGCCACCCGCCCGCTGCCAGCCCGCCTGCAGTGAGCAAAACGCACTTTAAAGAGAAGAAAAACGCCTCTGTGAATGGCCCTTTATAATTCATGAGCAGGACTGAGAGCGACAGGCTGCACCGCGCTGTTTGCTGACATCTCACTTCAAGCCCTGAGCTGTCAGGGAAGCGAGAGGAGCAGCGATGCCGACTTCCGAGCGCGCACACATCCGCACCCGGCGCACACCCTTCTGTTTACTTTGCATTTCTTGTTTAGTTTCAGCCTGCGGAGCTGCCAATCTCGCCGTGTTTTCGGTGCCTCTGTGCGGAGTCTGTCACGATGCCTTAATGGCTGTATCACCTTGTGAGGCTCTCAGACATCCTTAGCTCCTTTCATCAGCTGTGGGAAGCCTGCCAGCCTCTGACAGGTCCTTCCAAACAAATCAGGGAGCGATGGAGGTGTGACGGTGCGGGCAGGGCGCCAGGCAGGGACGCGCACACATGGCGGCGTGGGGCACCCACCGCCCCCCAGAGTCCCACTGCCTGCCCCAGTGCGCTGCTCTGCAGGGCTGTGCTGTGGGGCACCGCACACCGGGGCCCTCGGAGCCATCCTGTAGCACTCGGCTTGAATGCAGGCAGTGCCCAACCGTGCTCAAGGGGCTGCGCTGAGCCCAGCAATACTTCTGGACACAGCAGCACACACGGCACTCGGTCTGAGGGCCCAGACTGCCTCTCCCACCCCAACCGGGGATCTATTTGTGTGATTCAAAGACTTATTCATTCTGTTGTATGTTTTGGTTTTGTTTTGTTTTGTTTTTCCAAATCATCCACTTCAAGTTTTGGGTGAAGGTTCAATTTCATTTTTCTTTTTCCCAGTTCGTTGGCCCATCCCTAAAACAAACATATTAGAGCAGGCATGTGGGGGAGAGAGTGTATTAATCAAGGCAGAGGAGACGTGAACTCGATGCAAACAGAGGATGACAATGTGCCATGTATTTGCATAATGCAGTGAGAACGGTTTCCTGCTGAAAAGCCAAAGCTACCGGCGTGGAGGAGTATGGGTCTGAACAGGAACTCTGGTCCCGAGCACTCGCAGACTTTGAGGGTAATAAATCAGGGACCTGAGTAAAATTGACATGGTTCCAGCACGCTTCCCAGACTTTGCATTTGGTTTGCTTTGATAGAGGACCCTATCCCGCCTGCTTTGATGCTCGTGGCCAAGCTGCTTTGACTGCAGCAGCAACGAGCCTGGGCCTGAAGAACAGGTGCTTGAGTTGGAGTCATAGGGAGACCGAACTCATCAGCAATCAACGTTAGCTTTATGCAAATGCTTCCAAATGAGGAGAACTGTCTTGCCAGCTGATACAACCAGAACAAAGCCCCAAGCACCAGCGGAGGGTAACATATGCAATTTCAGGGCTAAGAAGTCCAGGGAGGGATTTAATAGCAGTTGGCGTTTTACAAAGGAAATAGCTATTCCTGCAAATGGGTGATTAGAGGTATATATATTAAAGCTGCCTTTTTAGGAGAGCACTGGCTGGCATTCCCCACTTTGGGGTGACCTTGGTCAAGTTGTTTCACCTTGCTGTGCTCCCTTTTCTGCTTCCTCAGCAGGATCGTTTGCCCACCTCACAGATGGGAAGTGGCCATGTTTGTTGGAATTTGGAAATAGTTGAAGTGTGGAAGAGGAAGGGAAGGAAAACAGAGCTCCAAGTGGGACCCTGCCCTGGCGGGCGGTGCGAGGCCATGTGCCAGTGCCAGGGGCTGCTGGGGTAGGAGGATGCAGAAGGTATCAAGGAGTGAACAGTGAAAGCCATTGGATCTAAAGCACATCCAGTGCTGAAGGACTGGGGCCCTTTCAGTCTGGAGGGGACAGGTCTGAAACAACAGTCTTTATATATATAAATGAGGCTGAGGAAGAGGGGGGAGCAGACCGTTTAATCTGAGGGATAACGAGCTTACCTGGAAGCAAGGGGAAGCCAGGTCAGGCCCTGGGAGAAGCATTGGGATGGGGAAGCGTGGGCTGGGATGCTGTGTGTCCTGCAGCTCTGTGTCCAAGAATGAGACAGAATTAAACCAAACTGAACCCCACAGGGACAGGGATGGGGTCCCACATATGGCAGAGGCACAGCGGCCGGAGCTCACAGTGTCTCCTGGTGCAACCCAAAGGCACTGCTCCCACCGTAGCAAGAGCACGGGGCCGGAGGCAGCTGCTGGCCCGGCTCAGGGGAAGGCACAAGTGGGTAATTCCATATGCTTCCTTCCCCTGACATTTTATGGCTGAAGGTATTTGATCAGACCGGTTATTCACCAACCATCTGTCCCTCGCACAAATACAGCTGACTCTCGTTAGGGCTCTGTGACGGTGAGTGCCCCTCTCCCAACACGCTCAGCTCCGCTGCATCCCGGCCCTTCTGCAAAGGGAGCTGCTGCTGCTGCCAGGCACCACCCGCACAGCAGCCGATGTCTGCGCTGATTGCGGTGGGAGGATATTTAAAGCCCATTCTGCAAATCGGTGCCTTGGATACTAATATAAGTAACTTAAAAAAAAAAAAAAAAAAGCAGAAAGAAAGGAAAGCGGGGAGATAAAAACCCCGTCATTTACATTTCTAAGGAATATGAAATTGTGCTTTTGAAAAAAGGCAATTTGTAAACTTTAGATAGCAGCAAATTCCTTGTTTTTTGGATACAATACCAGCTTTGCAAATGCGCTGAAAGAAAGAGGGAGAGAAAATAACCCTGAAGCATCCTGCCCACTGCATTAGCTTTTAAAATAAAACCCATTTATATATAAATGTTGGCTTTTTTCCCAGTCTCTGTAGAAAAGCTTTTCTATATTAAATGCTACAATGAATTAAATTAACCATAATGATTTCTTTGTGAATGGAAACCCTTTTTCCTGTGCGACATGTTTTTGATCATTTTTTTTTCCTAGTTACAACAACCCGTACTCCTATCAAGTCGAGGATTTTGTTTGTTCTGCTATTTGCACAATGCAATACAATTATTATTTGCACTTTTTGTTCTTAAGAAAAATCAATCACAGCTACTCAGCACGACGTCCCCACACAGAGCTCTGGACAGACCCCTCAGCTGCCACCGCCTCCCCATTCCCCCCTGCACCCTCAGGGCCGTCAGCAGCAATCATCCACCTGCCATTCGCAGTCTCCTTCCCCTGTGCTCCGTTCTGTCTGTGCTGCCCCACAGCACCGGGCTGTGGGCAGTGGGCACGGAGCCTTGGCTGATGGGAGTGGGGGCCGTGCCGCTGCTTGGAGCGCTCTGGATGCCATCCCATTTGTTCTGGGTTTTTCCCAACCGCCATGGATTTTCCTCCTACCTTGTTTGCTCGTTTTTGTCTTTTTTTAATCATTTTTCTTCTCTCCTACCTACTTTTACTCAAAAATGGAAGGGTAGGGGCTGAGCATAGGGAAAGCTGGAGAAGCCAGCAGCCGATCCAGGAGTGTTGGGCCATCCCCAGCCACCCCCCCTTTCATCCCCCCCCCCCCCCTGCAATCAGCTGTGCAGGTCAGATCCAAGCAGCAAAAAAACAGGAAAAATGCCTTCCATGTCGGCCTGTCCACCATCCAGGCGCCCTCCCCACAAAACTGGCACATTAGGATGAAGTCTGGGAGCTGTAGTTTCCCTTGCTTAAGCATAGTGCAGTGCACGAAGGCCAAGATCCCAAGCAGTGGAGCCCTGAGAACATCAGGATTTGGCTCCTCTGGGTGGATGCTGGGCTCCATCAGGCTCCGTTGTTCTCATTACCATGGGCAGCTCAGGACACAGTCCATACTCCTTTTGGGAAGGGATTTCAGCCCATCCATAGTCATCCCAAAGACATCTTCCTGCCATTAAGCTCTAATTTGTAGTGCTGGATTGAATCCCATCACTCTGCCCCGAGTCCCCTTTAGCAGTCCCTCTCCCCTCTTGCTCCATGTCCTCAGATGTTGTTGGGCAATGGCAAATCCCCATCCTGCAGGGACCCTCCTCCCAGAAGCTGCTGCTGCAAACACAGCACAAGTCAGAGCTGGAGATGCTCACATTGCCCAGGCTGTGAGCTGCAATGGGTGCAGAAGGGCGTCTTGCTGTGCAGCAGCACTGCCCTTCCCACCTGCACTGTGTGCACTTCTCTGCAGGAACATCTGAGCTCGAGGAGTGGAATGTCACTGAAAAATCAGGCTTTCCTGGGCAATATTTTATCTCTTATTGGAGTGATTAGCATAACAAAGGTTTTTATTCCTGCATAAATAGCACCCAAAAGGAACTCCATTTAGTAGAGGACTACCAAATTTAGTGAAAGCATCTGACACTGTGAGCACCCTCAGCACTTCCCCTCAGCACAGGATTGGCCGATGCTCCTGGAAGGACCGACATCCCAGCACTTGTTCCAGTGACTGGGTAACTGTGGAATGAGCAAGAAGCGGTTCCTGAGCATTTTGGAGGAGCCATGCCTTGCAGAGATGGGAATATTTTCAGCCTAGGGCCAGGAGTTGTGCTGACAGATTGCGCCTGGGCTTCCCAAGCTGCCCCTGGGCCCGAGGCAGGCTAGGGGACTGCATCCCCTCTGCTGTGCAGACCCACATCACTGCAGACACCAGCGGGCATCGAACCCAGCCTCAGCTCCCCCAAACCTGCCGTGGCCTGGGCTGGAGCAAGAGGATGCAGCCCCTGCCTGACTTCAGCAGCAGTGCTGAGAAAAAGGCAGTGATGTTGTGGTTATTTGCTATGAGGTTGTGGCACCTGCGCTGTCCTCAGAGCTTTAATTTGGATGATTGAGGGTCCTTTTATTTAGGTTTAGCCCATTTACAGTTGTAAAGATGCTGTGAACCAGCCACTGGTCTCGGCAGATATCGACAGGGCTGATCAATTGCCTCCTTCTTTGCACGATGCGGTGAGCCAGAAAAGGCATTTTTTTCCCTCCTAATTAGGTGCTTCGTTTGGCTCTGCATGAGGATGTGTTGTCAGGGGCAGGGTTGGCATTTCTAGCTCAGTGGGACAATGCCAGGGGAAGCAGAGCACACGAAGAGGAGGCACAGAGCCTGCAAACAGCCACATCTCCGTGGCTGCTAACCCAAGGATCTGCTTACCTGGGTCCTCATCCCAGCAAGGAGCCCTGCCCAAACCCAGCCACGTTGTGCTCTCACATCCTGCATGGCTGGAGCAGCGCTGGGGGGGGATGGGGCTGGGGATAGAAGGCATTGGAAGGGCTGGGAGCTCCTTGTGTGCTGAGGCCTGACCTGGAAACCAGTAGGAAGGAATTTGTGCATCAGCAAACAGACAAAAATAATCACGCACCTGAGGAACGCCAGAGCAGCAAGAATGCAAAGTGCTTCACATGGGAAGACCAGAGGCAAAAAATACCAACATTGGCAAATTGGTGCCATTATTCTCCCCTTCAGACTGTCTCAGCATCACCTGTGTGTCCTTAATTAATTCAGCTACTTCTAAAAGCAAACTATGGAGAACCCCACAGCCATCAGCTGCACCACAGGCAGCTCAGGGCAGCGCTGTGCTCCAAACCAGGGGACACAAACCTCTGCAGAGCCACACCATGGGGTGCCAGCTGCTGCCAGCCCCGAGCCAGGGCGCACACCTGGGACAGCTTCATTCGTTCTTCCCTCTGAATGTTTAAAATACGAACTGTAGATCTGAGATGAGTGTTAACATCCTTCCCACTGCTCTTTGGGAGCATGCAGAGTCCTTCTCCCGGCTGAACAGATTTCAGGGATCTGTCTTCATCTGTTCTGTAACTCCATCATGCAGACAGACCCAGAGTTCCTGTGCCATGGGAAAAAAACAGTCTCTCTTGCAATGCCATCCCAAAGCAAGCTGTCCTGCCAGGTAAAACTCAGTGAAGATGCCCCAGTGTGGTACAGCAGAAGATCTACTGCTGGGAAGTTGGGAGTCAGCAGAGATCCCTGGTGTTATCTGTCTTGTCCTGAAATCTCCCCAGTGATTACCATGACCTCATGCAGTAACAGGAGCTGCTGTTCAGTGGGACTGCAGGGCTGGAGCATGGCTGCCCCATCAGCAGGCTGCTGCAGGGGAGGTGCTGGGAGGTAGCACGAGGAGCTGCTGGCGGTGATGTTCTTGGTTTCCTCTGTTTTTTTTCCTTACCATCTTCCAGATGCTGCAGAATCCCCAGATGCAGCCACAACAAAGTTCTTGCATTTTTAACTTTAAAAAACATAATTGGGTAACTGAGAATAATGACTAAACAACGCAATAAATCATGTCTACACCTGGTTTGGAAACGGGGGGAGGGCAGTTGAGGGAGAAGTGCTTCTTCCCTCATTAAGGAACAGAGCTGAAACATCGACACAAAATGCTCCCAGAGTCAGCAAATCTGTTCCAGGCTCTGCAGAGCCCTTCGTGCCCAACCTGAGCCCACAGCCCCAGAGCTGCCCCTCAGCCGGGGCTGAACGCTGAATGCAAAGCCAAATGTCACCACCTTAATAGCTGGAGACATTTTTATGTCCCAGCAATAATTTCTGACTGCACGGTGCCACTCACCTTTCCTGCTGTATAAACACAGCAAATAACCATCGCTGCGCTGCCGTGCTTAAAGGGGGTAATTATGTAGGGCAGGAAACTGCGATAACTGCGGAGAAGTTGTTAATGTTCATTTTATTTGCTTCTTTATTCTCCCAGTAAGACCTGCAAACCTGCCTGCAGTGCAGAGAGCCCCCAGTACTGGGCCAGTCAGCGCATGGCCGCAGAGGGGCCACGACAGCAAGCTCTCCCCTCTGTGAGTCTGCACTGGGCTCTGGCTGAAGGTGCAGGTGAGCATTTTGCTTTCCTGGATGCCTTCTCCTGCTCCCTCACTCGCACTGACATTGCAGACTTTGTGGCTCTTGCTCTTTCTGGCCACCCTTTGGTGGGTCTGGAAGATGCTCCTCCGCTTCGAGCAGCCCGGGCTGGGCCCACGCTGCTCTCGTGCTGGTGATGTGCTCTCCCCAGCACATCCATTTATCTGCTGGTTCAAAGCGAGATGCTTATCTGGTTGTGCCTCTTCAAGCTGACAGATGTTCTTATCTCTGCTGCTCTCTGAAGGCTGCAGGGGCTGGGAAGTTTGTGGAAAAAAAGTCGAGGAAAATGTTGCCCGTTTGGAAGCCCGAGCCTGAGATTGCTTCCTATGCTTCCTATGCATCCATCCCTGCCCAGACTCCTGGCATCCCTGCTGGCCTTGAGGAGCTGGCAGCTCTCAGTGCTTGGTGAGCATGGGAGCAGATCTCTCCTCTCAGCATGACGGGGAGGTGTGCAGGCACCGCACAGCGATGGGGCACAGCAAGGCCAGTCAGGAACCTTGTTAGAAAAACTGGAATGAAAGCTCAGCATTTGACTGATGTTCACTTGAAGGTCCCTTCATCCACCCTGCAATTAAATACTTTGTTCTTTAGCTGCTCTGATCCTCCTGGCTTACCCTGAGCTCTCCGACTTCCCGGCTTTGTCTCCTGACCTTCTCCATCCCCATGCGTGCAGCAAAGGGTGCCGAGAGGCCGAGTGCCCGCGGGCAGCTGCTGTGAGCTCCAAGGAAAACATACACATAATTGAAAAAAATAATTGAAACTTGTAACAGCACTGATGGGAAAGTTTTCTCCTTGGCCTGCCATTAATCGCCAGGAAATAAATACTCTTACAGCCTCTGTAATTATGGTCTAAATACAACCGAAAGAAATTTTCTATCATTAAACACATCCTTAACGACCTCACTCTTCCACCTGCTTCTCTTGGAATGCCACTTTCCCAGACTGTGCCGGTCCAGCAGGCACAGAAACAACTTCCCAAGACAAGAGGTCACCTCTAATCCCAGTGAGGATGGAACTCTCCAGGTTCCTCAGCAGAGTTTTGCCCCCCGGCCCAAACTCACACATGGCCTCAAAGCAGCGTCTCCATGACAAGACAGGCTGCAGCCCTGCTCTGCCCAGTGGGACCAGTGCCACCAGCTGGCTCTGCTGCTGCTGGAGCGGGGAACATGCCCTGGCATTGCGAGATGCCACTGCTCCTAAGGCAGCAGCACTTCGGGATCCCGAGCTATGAGTGCTGGTCCCAGCACTGCCCAAGTCCCAGTGGAATGCTCAGATGTTTGTTCCTTGAACACAGTGTTCCCAGCAGCAGTGCCAGTGCCCACAGCCACAGCTAACTGGGCATGCTGGGAAGCAGCTCGAGACCCTTTGCCTCGGAGCCCTCGGAGAGCAAAGCGTTGCTGTTATTGTATTTATAAGCTTGTTAGTTGATTAACCACACTCAAATGCTGTCTGAGCGATTGTTTCACTGAGTGGCTTCAATAAGAGCCTGGAACAATAAGATACACACAGACAAAGGTTTTAATGGATAATTAATTGTTCCAGTGTGTAAAGTTTCAGTGCAAAGATCCTGGTGAATCAGAGTTTCCGATTTCCAGCCCCTCGTACAGTGTGAGTAAACAGTAACATCAAAACCACGGGCTGGATCGGATGTTTTCCCAAAAGGAGCAGAAATATTTCTACAAAGGGGCAGAAGTGGAGGGAGGCACGAGGTGTGGGGGGCAGGGAGTGGAGCATGAGGGTGCTGGGCATGCGCAGCTCTGGGTTGCTCTGCCTGTGCTGGCAGCAGATGAACACATTTCCCAGAGTTTATCCCCCCTGGATCCGTGCGCCCATTGGTTTGCCCTCCCAGCTCCGGCTTCCCAATACAGCAATACCTGGAGCAGATTGGGAATTTTACCTGCAGAGGTCAGGTGGGATTACCCCCCCCCCAGCTGCTCCCCACCGCCACAAGCACAAGGCCAGCTTCAGGGTGAGCGCCTGGGATGCAATGTGCTTCCTGCTCTCCAGTAATTAAAAACCAGAGGCGAAGCAAGGGAACTGATGTCTGCTGCC
Organism: Meleagris gallopavo; assembly: GCF_905368555.1. Classification (NCBI taxonomy): domain Eukaryota; kingdom Metazoa; phylum Chordata; class Aves; order Galliformes; family Phasianidae; genus Meleagris; species Meleagris gallopavo. The sequence continues at coordinate 646,009 of NC_139412.1, read as the reverse complement.
TGCCCCTCTGCAGCAGAGGCTCTAATCCCTGCCTGGGAACAGACTCCTCGCAGAAGGTGGGAGCTGATATCACGGCATCTCCTGATGTGTCTGGAGTCAGTGCTGGGAATGGAATTGACCCCATAAGCTCCTCTAGTGTGCGGCATCCCGGTGCGTGCTGCTGCAGCTCTGTAATCGCCTCTAATCCCAAAGCAGGCTCAGGCCATGCTGCACGCTTGGGGAAGGTGCTTCTTCAGGAGGGATTAATACAGCAGAATGAGAGAAAGTGAAGGGACTGTCAGGGCTGTCGTCTCGGCAGGGACAGCCCATTGAGCAGCCCCGGCACTGCGGCACAGGTACTGGCCCAGGACCTGGCCCAGCAGCATCCCTCAAACCACCAGGACAGACAGCAAATGAGCATCCCTGTGCTACATGGGAAACACACTGCCGTGGGACTGAATGCAGCCTCAGCAAAGCACGCTCATGTATGCTCAGCTTGCCAGAGTTCGTCCCACATCTCAGGTTTGCACCTACATGCACGTCCCCGGAACCTGACCGCCACGACGCAACGCCCATTGCTGCCTTAGGTGCACTTTGACACCTTGCAAACGCACAGCGCAGCCCTGCAGCACGCAGCACCGGCACGGCTCCTATGTGCAGCTGCACATGCTCGCACATACATTAGAGGCAGACACATGCTAAGCACACACACATGCATATTCATCGCTTTGCTCTGTCTGTCTCCCTCGCTGCCTTTTCTAAGCTGTGCTTAAAGCCAGAGAGATTAGCTGATCACAGCCAAATGCACACTACAAAGCAGACTTCAATGGAGTCCGAGTATAATGGTAGATTACATTAGAGAGAACAGACAGACGTGTCCTTGTCATCCCAGGTTAATATGACTATAGATTAATGCTGTAGCTGTTGATTGTTATGGAAATCCCTCCATTTAGCTCGTTCCTAAAGCATTGACAGTTCTAGCCTTGAATTTGGAGCAGGGGTGGAACTTGTTAATGGATTTCATTTTCCTGCAGGAAGCCAAAGCATTTAAAGGGAGAGGGAGAGCAAATTTGCTGACTTTCTGGAAGTGTTCCAGCGTGCATTTGAGTCCGTGTGGACATTTAAGCCCTTGTTCAGATGCAAAGCAATGCGAGGAGCCGTGCTGGTCTGGGCTCTCCGGGAGAAAGAAGGAACTGGGGACTGGGGAATTGAGCGGCTGCTGGGCCGCCTCCTCTCGGATCCTCTCCCACCTCAGGGGCTCGGGCTCACCCTGCACGCCCGCACGGTGCTGCTGCTCTGAGCTGCACTGCCTGATGCCAGCTCAAGGCTGCAGCCGCTGCTGCCCGGCTGCTTCATGCCGGCTGTTGTTGCTACGTTTGTTTGCTCGCTTTCCCCTCGCCAAGTGGGAATGCTCCAAACCCCAGCAGTGGGGTTCAGGCTTGATGCTCTCTCTCTTTCTCGCATTCTTTCTCTTTCATCACTTCATTGCTGTTCCCCAGAGTGGTAGGAGAATTTCCAGCAGCCCCTGTGCAAGCCCAGCATCTCTCCTTAGATCCCTGCCCCGATGAATTATTTAGGTTTCACGCAGAGGAGGGACTATCAATCCTTGCACGATCACTGAGGAGCACAGATCTGCTGTTTGGTACCTTCAGCCCTACTTTTGCTGCTTGGTGGGGAAGTCCAGAGATACTTCACGTCCACCCGGTGCCTGCAAGAAGTGATGGAGTCCCACCACGTCCCTCCATTCCATGGCAACAAACGGAACCAAATCAAAGCAAATCCCCAAGGAGCGCAGTGTTTTTGTCCTGGTGGTCGCCCTCAGGCCCACACACCTCAATGAGTTTGTTGGGGTTGGAGCAGCTACGGGAGGAGCAAAGATAAATAACAGAGCTCCCTCCACTTTCTGAACTACTCATCTGCAGGGCAGTCTGATGTGCATCTGAATACAGAGAAGGGAGGACTGCGTTTTGCAGTGCATTCCCGGCGTGCGGAGCGCCTGCCCTCAGAAGGATCCCCAGGGGACTCCCGCAGCACCGCAGTGCCAAGCAGCAGCTCCAGCTTCCCTGCCCGGTGCCATCCCACGCAGTCACAGAACTGTGGGGCCGGAGGGTCCCGGTGCCCGAGCCGCAGCCCCGGCCCTGCAGCACAGCCCTCACCGCTGCCCGAGGTCCCAGCGGAACGGCCTTTAGATGCGGGAACACGCGGCCGCGGAGCGGAGCGGAGCCCGGAGGCACAAAGCTGCCCTTGTCGCGCACAGATCCCGGGAGGTGACGGGCGGCGAGAGGGAAACGCAGCGGCTCTTGGATCCGATAGAGACGCTGCTTTGTTTCTAATTCATTAGCATGTTTTCCAAAGCTTTCCACGAGGCGTCAGCAGCTTTCTGAGGGCGCTTTGCCAAAGAGCATTTAAATGGAAATTCCCCTGCGATACAGTGCAGCCTCTGCGGGGTCCCGCCGGCCCGCAGCCCCTTCCCAAGGGAAGCGGCCCCACCTGCAGCCCCGCCGTGCGGCCGCCCCTGGGCAGCGGGAGCGCGCAGCGCAGCCCTGAGAGATGGCAGTTTGCAGACTGAAGCCAGGCGTCAGCACTGAGTCTGGGATCCGAACTGAGCTCCTCGATCGGCGTTCGGCCGTACGGATCACGTAATCTCGTTACCGGGCTCGTCTCGGGGTGGCCGGGCCAGCTGCTCGACCGCAGGTGAGAGCGGTTCTGCAGCCCGCCTCCATCCTCCCCACCTCCCTTCCCCACCGGTGACCACTCAAACGTTCCTTTCAAAAAAAAAAGATGATAACTCCCCAAGCTGAAGATCTCAGCGATGTGCCTGAAGCCAAATTGCTGTATCTGAGTCGAACACACACGTTTTCCTACGCAAAGGAAGTTGCAATTGTGCTGCTTCCACCAAGGACGTGGAATTTCATATTGGTGCGTTGTGCAGGCATGCATTTGTAAGATTTTCATGGCTCTGTGATTTATGCTGGGGCCTGAGTTATAACTCACATTTCTGTTTAAAAGCTAAACACTCTAATAGTGGCGGCTATTACTGTCATCACGCACTTCTGAGATTCAATCTAGCCAAAGCTGCCCTATGTGATAACATCTGTGTGTTCGTCTGCCTGGTGGAGCTGCCTTCATTTTTTCCCTTTCATATTGCTGTCTCAAGGACTGTCTTCCAAGCAACGATTCATGCCTCTTTCAGTCATCAGTGAAAACAATCAAGCTCAACTTTATTTTTGGCAGAAATCAAATGCTAAATGAGATCATGGATTCATAAATGAGAAAGATGTGGACAAATGGGAGGGAATTTGGAGAACAGCAGAGATGATGGAGGGGCAGCAGGGACAGGATGATGGGAGAAGATTAAAAGGGGTGAATGCTTACAGGTAGGCCAAGGGAAGACTAATGAGGGACATAATAGCTGTCTAAGAATCCCTGAAGGGTGTAAGCGAAGAGGAAGAAATATTGTTTGGAGTGGACCAAAACCACGCCAGCAAAGAATGAAGGTGATGCAACTCAGCAAAGGGAGGCACAGGCTGACCCCAGCGCAGATTTCCCCTATTTCTGCTGATTGGCAATGCCTTGGACTTTCCCAAGGAAGGCAGCAAAAGCACCTGCTTGAGTGCTCTGAGCCTTTTGAGGAGAACAACCCTTAAATAAATAACCAGCAGCGAAACATATTCAGCCTTACTCTATCTTTCCTGGTAGCTCATTGAAATGGTTGAATAATCCATGCTGGGTACCTCACTCAAAGAATTTTGCTGCTGACGTTGCTCACAGTTTGCCTGTGAACAAATCACACGTTCCCTCAATCCATCCATTACTTCAGGTTACCTGATCCATTTGTCTGCCTGCAGTGACTGGGTGCAGCCCTGTGGCAGTGCTGGACATGGATCTCTCCTGCCCCTCTGATCAGCACTGCACAGAGAACTCCAGAGTTTCATTCTGCTGCAAAGAGCCATTTGGGAGAGAGGGAAGATGGACAGAAATGGAGACTTGTACAGGTTGGAACCTCCCGGGCAATGCCAACCTTATAGAGAGAAGGGGAGAGGAGAAACAGCTCAGGCTACTGCTTAAAGAAGCTGAGCTGCATCACTTCTGGTGTTCGCTCATGCTTTGTGGCATGCACAGCTCTGAGCTGTGTGAATGGGCTCGGTCAGGAGGCTGGTGCTTTTCCCCCTTTGTTGGAAGGTTGCACACAGCCACACAGGCTGCATGTGATGGCCCATCCTTTTCTAAGCCACTGGAACTGAGTAACTGGATTGCCCTCATTCCCAGCCCTGCACCAGGCTGCTGGGTCCTTCCCTGCCTTGATGGCTTGCTTCTCTGTGAGAAGTGTGGAGGAATGCTCCACGAGCAGTGCCCCACTGAAGTACCAATCACTTTGATTGCCTATAAAACATGCAGAGTGGATAAAAACAATCGCAGTGGCAAGAGGTTGAGAAGCAGGGCTGGTCCCAGAAGGGCTCTCCTGGTGCATGGCAGCAAACAGAGCTGTGCTGAGCAGACTGAAGGTTGGGTTCAGCTGCAGGCTCACAGCATTTCCGTGCAGGCTTGGGCTGGTGGTGCTCACTGAGCAGCAGGAACACTGCTGGGGAGCTCTCACTCCCGCTTTCCCTTTGCCACATCTGGAGCAAACACGGCTGACTGGGATTTACCAAGGCGTGGCGGTGAGCAGGGCGCTGCCTGGCACCCAGTGCCGCAGTGAGCAGCAGCAGCCTGTGCTCAGCCGGGGGGGGATTGGCAGGAAAGCTGCCAGCAGAAAGATGGGACGTGTCTCCTGTCTGCCACGCCTTGCACAGCTCCCCAGGACACAAGGTGCCTGAGGACATTCATCTTCCCATGGAAGGTCAGTCCCTGCTCAGCTTGTGTTGTCTGAGAGCTCCTGACACTGAGGGCTGAGCGGGATGTCAGCCCAGCAGCAGAGTGACAGCTGTTTGGATTACTTAAGAACTGAGATATGGGCTGTTAACCTGGCATTGCCGGCCAGCGGGCAGCCAGAACCCTGCATCACATAAACACCAGCCAGCATCCATCTGGCGTCCCGCTGAGATGCACAGACGTTTTGGAGCAGGTCTGCCTGGGTGCTGCACTGCGGGCCAGGATGCCATCATCATCTCCATGGGCTCTGCGAAGGAGCTGCACCACCCCAGTGCACGTTCAGCACCCATCCCTTCCCCTTCATACCTGCCACCTGCACTGACCCCGTCATTGCCAGGCCAGCCATGGCTGACTTCCAGCACCTCTTGCTCTGTCCTGCCCGCACGGCACGGGGCTGGGGTGGTGCCTGCAGACTGAGCGGCACAAATCAGAAACACATTGGGGATTAGTGGGGGAGATAACAACAGCGGACGGGGCCCCGCCTGGCCTTGATTATGTGAAATCACTGCAATCGCTGCTGTTTATAATTCCAGCCAAAATCTTTTTTGCCATTTTTATTGTATTTTCTTGATTGTGTTTTGGGTTTGTACCCCCTCCATTGTGAAGTTAAAGGGACCTTGACATGTAGTTCACCATCAAATCTGGACCTGATGGCGAATCGCTGTAATCTCATTACATGGGAATGTCCCCCAGACCTGAAGCACTGATTTAATTGCGTTTGGCCTGTCCTAAGACATTATTTTTATTGAACAAACAGACGTGTTTCAGTTTAATACATCTTGGACTGTTACTGAGCTGGGGAGACGGTCCCCTCTGCAATGGAAGCGCAGAAGGTACTGCGGTGATTTCCTTTGGGGTCAGGGGGGACCCACAGGTGGGAAATGTGGGCAATCCAAGCAGCAGGGCGATGTTTGAGCCATGGACACAAGCATGGTGAGTGCAATCAAGTGCAGCAGCCTGTGGTGCACAACGCATTTCTGCTGGACACAGCACAGCCAAGGCTCAGGCAGCAAAGGAGGGCTTCACAGCAATGCAGTCATCCCATAGCTGCTGCTGTCTGAAGGCACACAGGATGAGTGCTGTCCTCCCAGAAGAAACAGACAGGAACCCTGCATAGGGATCAGGCTGGAAAAAGAGGAGCCTCTGTTTTCTGTGCAGGAGCTCAGCGTAGGAAACAGATCCTTCCTTGTGGCCTCTCCAAACGTCCCCTTTGTCTGCCTCCATCTATTTTGTTCCTCTGCTCATTTGTCTCTACAACCCTCTCTCTCCCCCTCCCTGCCTGTCAAGTTTCACTCTCTCTTCATACCTGGAAAGGCTGAATTAGAGGGTTTTGAAAACCACTTTAGAAGACAGCCATCACCCATTGTTTTTCCAATGGCATATGGTGATAATAACAGTGCAGCAGCCCCAGACCTCCTGGCTTCAATTACTTTACAGGATCAGCTAATCCCAGTTAAAATTACCTATGTAACTGAAGAATAATTGTAAACCAGGCTCTCTTCTGGACTCTGGCTTTCTGAAAAATCGTTACTGAGGTGCTCCCTGTGCCAAGGCTGCGGAGGATCAGTGGATGAGTAGCAGGTTCTGGGGGATGCTGTCCCAGAAGATTGGTTTCTTTTTCTTTTCAAAGCAAACTCCAAACAGATGGCCACTTTATTCCTGTGCCTCTGTGGAGTGGGAAAAGGCGAGACTGCGGGAGTTTGTCTGGGGAGAGCTCAAAGGATGGAGCCCCTCCAGGGACAGCCCCAGTTTATCAGAGCAGTGCTGAGCGTGCCACTGAGCTCTCCCTGGAAGAGCCGTGCTGCAGTGAGGGCAGGCATGGGGCCAAGGCAGAACCCAGAGCACAGCAACTGCAGGACTGCAGATAGGAGCATTGCTTGTGTCCACCATCAGCTCATTGCCCATTGCAGCTCTCAGCTGGGGCACAAACAGGGGGAGAAATGAACGGGGACTTATGGGGACTGCATTCCTGCCCGTGGCACAGAGGGCACTGGCCCTGGCAGGCCCAGAGAGCCCTTCCTTTGCAGGGCTCTGTGGGTTCTCTGCCTTCTCTGCAGCCTCAGGACACCTCTGGTGGAGTAGATGTGTGCCGAGCCATCATTCGGCTTTAGATGAGCGATAAATCTCTTCTGAATCACAGAACTGCAACTTGTTTTGAATGCTTTTATCCTTATGGCAACTTTCATGACAGCCTTCCCTCAAATTGCTCCCTTTAAATCTAAAACTCACTGGATATAACCCAGCTCTCAATGAGGTCACCTCCTCATTGCCATTCCCACTGCCAACCTTGCCCAGGTATTTGGCATCCTGTGGTATTTCGCCAGCTGCCTCCAACTAACAAATGTATTTTCCCTGGCAGTTCTGTCGTAGGCCTTGATGAAGGGGCAAGCTGACACCGATGCTCAAAGACTCAATAAGGCTTATGAAGCCCTTGACAGGCTGCTTAATGAGCTCCTTGCAAGGCACTGTGTTAGCATGAGGTTCCAGGCACTGCGTGGTGCCTCCTACCGTGAGCCCCAGCCCTGACACTGCTTGGCAAAGCTTGTCAACAGCTGTAGATGAGATCTGTACGAAAGAATAGAGTCAGATGTATTCCAGGAGCTATCATCTGTCCGGGCAGTTCCAAGAACAGCACGTGTCACATCCTAAGCACTGCAAAGAATTCTTCCAGCCCATTGCAGCCATTGCACATCACTCCCCAGCAGCGAGCTGCTGCAGGACCTTGCCACCTCTGCCAAGCAGATGCTGTCAGAGCCATTCTGGCTGCCCTTTGGCTGCCCAGCCCCGTGCTGAGAGCATCCTGACACACTGCAACGTGCCGTCATCTCTGTGCATGAGGCCACACCATCATGCCAGAACTGCAGCTCTCCATGACCAGCCTCCCATTGTGGGCACGGAGCAGCAGAACTGCTGGAAAGGGTTTGGCAGTGCAGGGGACAGGAGGGGGACTGCCCGTGGGACTTGCTCAATGAAAATGAGATTATCTCTGAATAGCATAAACACATTTGAAATGTAAAAAAGCGACGACACAACATCCAGCATCTAATTGTGCCACAGCTTAAATGAATGTTTATATTGTCTGGAGATGATAGCTGAATGCTTTTGTAAAGAAAGATAAAAATGGGAAAACAGTGGCATGATCAATGTTGCTATTTGGTCCTTCTCAAATTGTTTTTCTTCTGTAAGTGTAGCCAAGCACTTCTGTTACCATTATTATTCCCCCTTATTTTTCAGTCTGGTTTATGAAAGCTATTGATCCATCAGATGCTTGAAGATCCCGCTTCCCTGCCTGGGATGTCTCATCCAGGGCCATTACAGACTGCACACTGCAGCGGTTTGGGATCGATAGCACTGTCATACACACGCTCACACTACTCGAAGTGCAGCGTAATTGCTGTGTTGGTCAGAAGGCAGTCGGGGATGTCGTGGTGTGGCTGCGGGAAGGGCTGCGTCCGTCTGCGGCTCTGCATTGCGTTGCAGTTCAGGCAGCCAGCATCCGGCCCTCAGCTTACCGTAATGAGATTTGATTTGCCCCTTACCAGCAGATAAATAATTGCACAATGCCAAGAGCTTGCTCAGAGGAAGGATGAGGAGGAAGACAGTAATTTTCTGATTTCCAGTTGCAAACTTGTGGCGTTCTTCTGGGAGGAGATGAAGCTTCGCCTCTGTCGGAGCTGGGCTGACTTCAGTCTGTTGTCTTCTTTGTCAGCACGTGTCATCGAGTAACTCGGATGTGCTGGTAACTGTGCGGGGGGACAGAGGGGCTCTTGGAGCATTCATGGCCTACCAGGCACGGATTGCCTTAATGTGCTCCTGGGAATGCCCCTGTGCCCATGGTGCAGCCTCACCTGGGCAGGGTGGTCCCCACCCAGGCCCTCTCTACATGCAGAAATGATTTTGCACATCTGGAATGATTCATCCTGAAACAGCACAGGGCTCCTCTCCAGGTCCCAGCCCACTGCTGTGCAGATGAACCTCTCCTCTCCCCTCTTGCTTGCTTTCAGGTGTTCAGCACTCTTTGACGTTTTTACAGACATTTCCTGTGACCATCTCTGGTTTTAAGTTGAAAAAAAATAAATGACTTCTGCAGTCCTCCTTCCTGCCATCAGCAGGCACGTGCTTTTTTGCAGGACTTTGGAACAATCAGAGCAACACTTACCCAGGAAATTCATCTCAGGTCCTTGGTCCGTCTGCACTGGGATGGGGCACTGAGAGGTGCTTTGCTTCAGACGGAGTCTGACAGCCCCATCTGTGTCCACGAGGGCAGCAAAGTGGATGGCAATCTTGATTCATTTTGGAATTAATATTAATCCCAAGCAGATGAGGCCAAGCGAGCCACACTCCAGGGTTATTTGCACAGCAGACTGAAGGTTCCGTGACACAGAGGCGCTGTTGAACTTTAATTCCCTTTGCTGCTGCAGAAGCAGACACTGTCAGCATAGGTCAGCTGGAGACAAGGCAAAGCTGTGGCATCATCATGCTTTTGGTACCTGAAAGAGCACATGGGAAGGGCAGGGGCTGCCTTACCTGGAGGAGATGAGAACAACTCCCATGAACCCAGCAGGCCGGCTGTAACTCAGGCACAGGGCACTGCCTGCATGCTGTGCTCGAGCAGTGCAGTGCCAACACAGAGGCAGAGAGCTGGGATGGCACATCGAGGCCTCGGGAGCTCTGCGCTGCATGGAGGAGCTCGTGTGGTGTTTGCCTGTGGACTGGCAGTGCTCTGTGTGCCACTGGGGGTTTCTGATGGGTGCCACCCAGCTCTGCACCCAGCCTTGCAGAGCAGCAGCGCCCTTTTGTCTGCTGGAACAGGCAAGTGGCTCCAGAGAGAATGAACTCTGTGAGGATTTTTATCGTCCCATTATGTGTGCTCAGGGAGCCGGAGCGATGGCTCAAAGTGTTTGTGGAAGGACTGTTTTGAAGGGGTTCTGTGCCAAGTGGTGGCACTGCATTCAGTACTTCTGCCTGGAGGGAAGGGGTCAGGAGTCAGGGCAGGGACCTCCCCTCCCAGAGTCATTTGAGATATCGCTGGGCGCAGAGCGAGAGAAGAGGATGGACAGACAGGCACTACTGTGCAGACACTGATGTCAGCAAGCTGTTAGCGAGCAGAGAAGGAAGAACAGCTCAGGAAGGGGCCTGGAGCTCCCAGCTGTACTTCCTTCAGCATTAGGATCTGCTGGTGTAGGGAGCTCCACAAAAACACTAGGTATGAAAGTTTGCAGGTAAGTGTGCACACAAACCCCTCTCCTCACCCACAGCCACGCTGCGCTGACTGGGTCCAAACAGGGATGGCGTGGACCTGCTCTACCACAGCCTGCACAGACACACACTGCTGGGATGCTCGGGTCGGCTTTGCAGCGTTCTTTCACACATCCTCAGTTTTGTGATAAGAATATTCAAAGCCAAACCCAAGGTCTGTTGTATTTTTGGCTGCAGAAGGAACGATTATCCCCTTCTCAGCCTGGCTCCTGCAGTCAGTAGCTTGTAACAGCTGCCTGAGGAATTAGTTCCAAATGCAGGGAGCTGTATGGGGAGAGAAGGGGATTTTGCTCAGACAAGGCACAATGTTATCCCTCCTCCAAAGGAGCAGGAGCAGCTTCTTTTCACAGCGAGGTGTGCTGTGTGCTGCCTTGGGGTGGGCTGGCAGTGGCCCAGCTCAGCAGCAGCTTCTCATGGGGCAGAAGCTGCTGCCAGGTGGGGATCGTGCTGGTTCCACATCCTGAGACATCACCACATTCCTGACCCAAGTCCCTGTCAAAGATAACAGGAATGAATGTCAAGCTTGTCTGCAAAAGCAAGAGTGTCCTTCCAGAAAGCATAATTTGTTTTCATTATTAAAAACAAGGGGAAACTGGGGAATAAGGCTTTTGGGGTAATAAGGCTCCACAAGCACGGAGGTCCTTGTGGGTGTGTGAAGTACTGTAGGCAGGGCACACAGCAAGACCCAAAGGGTGCTGTTGGCACACAGGAGGTGGCAGACATCCACAGTGCTTGTGCCAGGGTACCTGCAGCCCGTCTGCTGCCACGCTTAGGCCAGGGACCAGGTAATTTCTGTGTCCTGAATTACATCACACGTGTTCATAAGCAATTTTCAACCTGAAACCAAATAGAATTATTCTGTTTAACAGGTTACTATGAATAATTCACACACCCTCCAAGGGTGAAGATGACATCTATTACAAATAACAGAAAGATTTTGCTAAAGAGGAGAAAGTTTGGGCTGGGATGGGAGCAGGGTGCCTGGAGTGCCAGACCTGGACCTGTTGCTGGTGCCAGAGTCAAAATGTGTGTCTTATGCTGCTGCTGTGTACTGATACCTCCAGCATGCAATGGCAGCTGATTGCACACTGCCCACATGCCCTGCCACAAGGCAACGTTCCTGTCCCCATTGCACTGTCCCTGCCCAGGCAGCTGGGCTCACCCAGCCCGAGAGAGCCCTATTTCACAGAGCTGCAATTAAAATTTTATGCTCCGAGTTCTCCCTGAATGATTTCAAAATGCCTTTTCTGACAACTTCCTAGCAGCGAGTCAAGGAAATTAGAACTAGAGCGCAATCAATGTCCTTAATGAAGATACCAGCACAGGATCTGGGGAGGCTGCTTCTCGGAGAGCTCTGCCTCCTCAGGAAGGTCAGGGCTGGGTGTCCTCAGGGGCTGCTCCCCTGGAGCACTGGCAGGGAGGAGAAGCTCCAGAAAGTAGGGCACAGTCCCCCAAGCAGCACCCAAATCCCGCCCTGCTCAGCAAACTTTACTTCTTCCCCTCATATATATGTTTTCTGTCACGTCTGAGGAGATGTGACTTTGATGATATATGAATAAAGGAGCATCATTGGCAAATGCAGCTGAACAAACTTCTCCTCCCTGTGTGCCCTGGATAGCAAGGCAGCAGTTGTGCCCATCACAGGACAGTGAAGTAAGGTCACTCCTGTGGGCAGCTGGCTCTGCTCAGCCCTGTGCCCACCTCCTGCACCACAGCACACCCCAAGGTGCCCACTGCTCTGCAAGGGTAGGATTATTGATATCCTGGTGCTCAGCACTCCCTGTGTGCTGCACTGATACACCAGGCAGATCCTGGTCCTGAACTTCTGTACAAAGGAGCAGCTCAGTCTATTCATCTCCCGATGTGCTGCCCTGCTCTGAGGCTGTGAAATCCCCGGCTGGGATTTGGAGAACACCATGGACCTGGAGAAGGACTTGTCCACAAGCACAGATGAGCGCTGTGTGTGTCCCAGCACGCATAGTGACATGACAGCTCTGCAGTGCCAGGAAGCTGCATCCTTGGAACAGCCCCTAGGGCAAAACCTTCAAGTAGAGGCAACCCTCTCACAGAGGAGAGGGGTAAAGAGTTTTTCTATCCAACTAAAAGCTTGTTGGCCTCGATATGCTGCAGCTTCAGAGGAGCGGGGCTGTTGACACATCCCTGGTGCGCACAGGTGGGTGTGGGGTGGGCTCAGCCCTTAACAAGTTGCAGAGTAAACAGTACGTGGGGGCCAGGCCCGTGGATCCCAGCAGCTGTGCTCCTCAAAAGGGGTTCACATTGGTAATACCAGCATTACAGCCCACGTTGCAGGGTGACAACAGCGACAGAATCCTGCAGCAGCTGCTGGCACCGCAACGCACGCAGCCTGGAGCATCCCTGGGTCGCGCCCGCTCCGGCTCCCGGCGCTGCGTAAAAGCTGGTTTTGTTTCTGCCCTGCCCGAGTGCTGGAGGTGTGTAAACAGGAAGAGGCGCTCCCTGAGCAGCCGGGAGTGGGGAAACGAGGTGCTGAAAGGATGACAGCCGGCTCTGCTGGGGACTTCACCTTGCTGGGAAAGGGGGGAGGAGGGAGGCTGCAGAAACCGAGCGCTTGGAAAATTTTATCTTTTATTTCAGGAGGAGAAAATATTCTCCATCCCTTCCTGGCATCAAAGGTTTCTCACGTTCTCTCACCCTGAAAAAATAAAGCCAGGAGCATCGGCGCGATGAGAGACAGAGGGGCAGCGCGGAGTCGGGCGGGCAGGAGGACGGGCAGAATGGAGAGCATGAAAAGCTCTCTGTGCAGCCCAACTCTCCTGTGGGCAATAAAGGCTGCTGAAAGGCCCACAAAAACGCTTCATCACGGAGTGTTTATCGCTGAGGTAATTTCTGCCCTTCCTCTCTTCCCGCCTCCTCCTCCCTCCCTACCGCAGCACCGGCTGTGGGATTCTTAGGAGTGAGCATGCAGCATCCCTTGTCCCTCCGTGTCCCCTCGGTGCCACCCAGCTGTGCTGGGGGTGCCTATCTGGGGACAGCCATACTTGGGACACCCTTATGGCAAGGAACAGCAAGCAGTACTGCAAAGCCCTTTTTCTCCACAGGCCTCTCACCCACTGCACCGCAGCAGTTCTGCACGGTGACAGCATGAGGTGCTTCCTCCTTCCAACCCCCACCCTTGCAGCAGTGCAGGGCTCAGGCTCCCTGGTAGCCCCGTCCCAGCACATCACCATGGTCCCAAGCTGAGTGGCACTGGATGCCCATTCAGCCCTCTTGTGGTGCCAGAGCTGAGATGCGCACTGTAACCACCTGGTGGCACCAAAAAAAGTTGGCTGAGAAGGGTCTAATTAATACCAGTTGCAGTCCTTGGCTTGGGAATTCCAGTGCAGTTTTTAGCATCTCTGTGGTTCGCTGTGTGGTTGTTAAACACCAAGTCATGCTTTATAGCTAGAGGGTTAATGTCTGTGGGCTGCAGCCTCGCAGCAGGGGATGGATTTAGGGTGAGGCTGTTTGGCAATACTAAAAGGTGCAGTGGTGCTGGAGAGGGGCTGAGCTCAGCACCACACGTATCTCCCCACTCTGCTCCCTGCTATTGAGTCCCTGCTGATGCTGTCCCAGGACTACCTGGTAGTGCTGCCTCCTTCTTGTTGCAGAGATGGCCTCATCTCCTCAGGTCAAAGCCCGACTTGGGCAGCCAGCATACTGACCACCCTGCCCTATCTGAGGGCCCTATCAGTTCCTGCTTCTGACACTTCATCTCCCCATGGTGGCTCTGCCCTTGGAAAAACAGCCAGGATCCTCCAGCAGGTGTGAGGAGATGCTGGCAGCATGGTGGGGATTGAAACCCCCTTTGTGCTGTGGATGCTGTCTGCAGTCAGAAAGGCAGGTGGGCCTGGGTACCATTTTTCTCTAAGACTGTGGTAGGTGGATCCATTCCCCCTCCTGCACCCGCCCTCAGCCCAAAGAAGCAGCAGAGATGGGCTGATGTTGGAGCTGAGTGTCTTCTGCCTGCTGCCAAAGATCTCATGCTGCCCAGCACCCCCCCAGCAGTCCTTCATGGCGCCATCCCACTGCTCCCCCAGCTCCAGCAACCAGCACTGGGAGCTATTTAAAAGCAGACCAAACAGCAAAGGCAGCCCCAGGAATGCCCCAGCCAGGAGGGAGGCTTCAGGCTGTGGGCCCCCGGGTCAGAGCTCAGGAATAGCAGTCCCAGCAGTGGCTGTGACAGCCTTTTGTGGATAGCAGCTGGCTCTTAGGGAGCCTCAAAGCAACCCTAAAACTGTCCAAACAAACCCTGAGCTCATGGCTTTCCTGACCCACTTACAATCCATCACTGGCTCTGCTTCACTGCAGGGTGGGGCATCACACAGCTGCTGTGCTCCCTGTGCTCCAGGGAAAGTCCTGCACTAAGGGTGGGAGCAGCACTGTTCGTGGCGTGGCTGGTGGGGAGGGGGCTGCCCAGTGTTACAGCATGGTGCTGATACCCTCATCCCTCTCTGCTAAACTCATCTGCATCCTCCAGGATGGCAAGCACACAGGTGGGGTGAAGGATGGTGCCTAATGGACCTGAGCAGGGAGATCAGCATCCTGTGAGCAGAGCACTTCATCCTAATAGAAGATGAGAAGCTGCAGGGGAAATGGAGCTTGGTCCATACCTACAAGCACTGCCGAATATCCCCAGCTCTCATCCCTCTCTGCTTTCTGAGCAGCTTTGCTTCCCTCGTTGCCACACAACTTGCCTTGCAGGAAGACAAGCACAGCCTGCAGGAACGTCTCCAGCCCTGCCGCCTGCAGCAGTGGCAGGATGGAGCTTGGTGGGAATTACTGTAAGCTGCACTGTCTCCAGCCCAGCTCTGTGCCAGCCTGCAGAACCTCCCAGGTCCTTTTCCCCATGATATTGCTAAGCAGGTTGCAAATTGACAGCAGGACTTCTGATGAAAGAGAGTTTAATTGCCTCAGGTTTCATTCAAAAAGCACAGCTTAAGGAAATTGTGGAGGGAGGCAGCAGTTCTTGATAGACTGAGAGATTTATGTGCCACAGCTGCTCCCGATGAGCCCTGATCACCCCCCACTCCCCATCGTGTGTTCTCCACCCTTGGGGGCTGCCCTGTGTGTTGAAATGTTTGGGTGTCTCTGGGGGACTGAGCCTTGGCCCCCATTAATCCCCCCTCACTAACCCGACAACAGGGAGGAAATTGGCTTCAATTAAATGTGTAAGGTTTCATTTCCCTTTGAAGTGCAGAGCAGCACAAGAGGCTGCTCAGGGAAGGCTGGAGAATATCTAGGTAAAGTTGGGCCCAAAACCTTGGAAGAGGAGACTGGCAAACTGAGGAAGGCACTCATCATCAGGGCTGGACCAGGACCGGCAAAAGGAGAAAAATGGTGATGCTGGTGTGTCCAGGGCAGGGCCAGGCTGCAAAGAGCCTGAAATGAGCAGAACAGTTCATGCACCTTCTCCAATTCAACCCAATTCAGCCACTGCTCCAGGGAAAGAGAAGCATCCTCTGCTTGGAGTTGCACAAGGAGTGCTCAGTTCCTCATGGATGTAGGGGTGGCAACTGCTCATCATCGTCTGCAGAGTGTGAGACCGACGCCCCTAGGGTCCCTCTGCCTGGGATGGGGCCCCACAACCTTTCCTGTGCTGTGCTGGGACTGGGCAGCTCCAGGTGGGACAGCTTCACTCACCCAGAGACGCCCACTGTGCTCTTAGTGAAATGGGGACTAGAAGCACCTGGCCACATTTGTTCTGCATCTTCTGGTGCACTGTGGGAATAACAGCTCACCAGCTACTGCCTGTCATCCATCCTCCTTATTTCCTGCGCAGGACCTGATTTATGCCTGCATCTCTTTCCTTTATGCCATCAGTGCATGCTGATAGATAGCCCCACTCTCTGCTCTCACTGTCCCTTTGTGCTACATCAAACCATTAATTCTTTGCCAATGTAAACCTGTCTCGCCTTCAAGACTTTAATTTTGCAGAAGCATAAACACCTTATAATCCGTCTGCCTTCCTCCGACTGGCTCCGAACCTTCCGCTTCCCTTCCCTTGGCCTGAGGTTATCTGGGGTGACGAATGGAGGGGACACAGCAGGGAATGTCCCCTGAGGCACCCAGCAGTGTGGGTGCGCTCCTAGGAGAGGGTCAGTGGGGCCCAGCAGGCCTTTAGGGCTGAAGGTTCAGCTCTTGGTGGGATAAATAGGAGTCTGAGCTCTGAGAATGGTTCAGAATAATGCCCACACCTCTGTACATGGAGAGCCTTCATCCTGAATGAGCATTTCATGGGCTTTCGGTCCTGGTGAGAGACTGAAAATGGAGCTCTGGGAGGACCTGGAGATGTGCTCACTGCCCCCATGGCTTTGCTCCCAGCCTGGCTCCTGCTGATGAGCCATTCTGGGATGGGAGATGGGGCACCTCCAGCAGGGCTCATGCTCAGCCCCGGGAGTTGCTGCAGGATAAATGGAAGTGCTCTGAGCTTCCCAGCTCTGACATGGCTGGAAAGAAAAAGGAAAGAATCTATGGGTATACTGGGGCTGTACTGAGAGACACGAGTATCACTGAAGGGTGTGTTCTCTTTACAAAGAGATGCACAAGGACACCTGGCAGGGCTGTGCAGAGCTCCCAGCATGGGTAGCAAGGCCAGGGGCAGGGCAGGGAGCCAGCAGGGTACTTCTTGCCTGGTGCGCCCAGACCTGTGTTGATCCCCCACACCACCCACCCATCACAATGTCTTCACTGAAGCCCTGCAGTGTTTTGTCTCCCATAACTTTCCTCTTTCCACTTTTTGCTCTTTCTTTGAATCATTTGTCCCAATCTTTGGCGATTCCTACAGCACGCAGAAATATGTGCCACTTCTCCCTTTGGGGAGTGGTGTTTCATGGCTGTAATCCATTTAGTGCCAGGTTATTAAAATGAAGATATCTTTCAGCACTACAGACCTGTTAATCAGGGGAATGGCTTCAAAGGGCTTTTGTGGGCTCTGTTAATTTGTGCTGCATTGAGCCACGTAGAGCTGAGAGGAGCATTAGGGATGGGAGTGAAGGGAATAAATCAATAAAGTGGATTGAAGAGTGCTCGGCTGGCTTGCTGTTCTGCGGCTGCTGTGTTCTGACTTAAATGCTTTACATCCATCACAGCCCTTGGATGGAAGCTCTCACGGCAACAGGTTGTGCCCTCCTGCTGCAGCGTCACCCCCAGCCCAAGGGCAGCGTTCTGCAGTGTGAGCAGAGCACACAGACCGAGGCACCTATTGGATGCACAAAGCGGGATGCTGCTGCTGATGGCTGCTGGGGAGTGCATCTTACAGCTGCCTGTCTCATCCACAGCCTTATGCTGCTTTGCAGCACCTGAGCACTCTGAACACTGCGGGGCCCTACAGTCAGTTGTCCACACGCTGCTCTTGTGCGCTCTGCCCCAGGCGGGGGCAGCTCAGTGCTTCACCAACACGGCGCTCTGCTGCATTCCAGCAGAAGCCATGGGGTCTGGGCTACCAGCTCACAGGACACCCAGTCACCATCTGCGTGTGCACACGAAAGCCAATGCTGCTGCCCGCTTCATCCCAAGCACCTGCGCCAGCCCAGCCTCCTGCACGGCTTGCAGGGCAGCTCTGTGAGAAGCTGCTCCTGGCTCCAGATTAAAGCATCGAGGAGGAGGAGGAGGTCTGTGAAATTTCTGCTGAGGCCTCGGTGAGTGTAAGCAGAGAGCCTGGACCTTCCTACCTTCCTGCTGGCATGAAGAGCATGAGGAGCTGGAGCACAGTCTGAGAGAACTCCTTGCTGCAAGTGGCGGGGACAAAGTTTTCCTTTGGTGGAGGGCCCATCCCCATGCAGTGCAGCTGCAGGGCAGAGCTGGCCAGTGCCACACTGCACAGAGCCTGAACTGATGGATGTGCTGGGAGAGCTGTCCCTGCAGCCTCTTGTCCTGGGGCAGCTCCTCCTGGGCAGCATCTCTGATGCAAGTACATGGAGGGAGCACTAGTTCAAAATGATCGATAATTAGCTCTGTGCCCACTCCAAGCCGGTGCCAATTGGTTGACTTTTAGAAATCCATGACTTCTACTAATTGGGATTTTGCTTTTAATAATAATGGCATCCTGGCAGACAAAAAATGCATAATGCTACCTCTGCATCGCCTGTCTATCCGTGCTCCCAGCAGAACAATCTCCAGAGCTCTGGTAAATATGATGGGATTACGCAAAGCCTCTCTGCAGAAGCACGGATAGCATTCTGCTGTTGGCAGGGCTGATCACTGGCAGTTAATTTGGGGCACGTGTCATCCTCCATCCTCCTTTTGGCTAAGAGGAAGCTCTTGCTTCTGGAGGAAATATCGTATTTTCACTGGGCTTAATTCTTTAGGCAAAGAGATCATTTATGTCTTCAGAGTTTGAAACCTGGAAGCCTTATCATCTTGCTACTTAAAATGATCTTTTTGCTGAAATACTACAGAACAGCAGCTTTTAAGCCTCTGCTATGGTCAGACAATGGGAAGGTGGCATCAGCTCCATGCCTGTTCGTGGCTGCATGGGGGCTCTATGGAGTCAGATGCTGGAATTAAAACCCCAGAAAGATGGATTAGAATTGTTTTCAAGTCCGTGGTGCTGCTTAGAGTACAACATAGTATGGAGTTGTGATCTGCTTGGAGCAGTGGATTTGGGGTTTTCCAACAGTGGGGTGAAGGCACAGGGTTAGATGCAGGGAACCCAGGTGGGTGCTGAGACCCCCAGTGAGCACAGGAGGCAGTGGGAGGAACCCAGCAGAGCTGTGTGTTCCATTGGCACCTGCTGGAGTTTGCCAGCCTCAGGGTTCTGCAACAGTAATTCATAATTAACATTTTCCTAAAATTTACTCATTGGCACTTGCTCTTGCTGAGAGCAACTGCAAATTGTTCCTGCGGTGCCCAGACGGAGCTGGCTGAGCTGCAGCACTCCAAATTCATGTTACGAGACTTTTTCCAGCGCAGCAAATCTCTCAGCATTCAGACCCCAAAACCTACAGGTTATCCTTCTGTTTAACCTCAAATACTGAAGCAAAAATAGCCCCAGCTGGAGGACACAGCTGAGGTGCCTCAGGCTGCAGTAGGGGAGAGGGCAGCCCAACTGTCCCCTGCACTCCAAAAGCCCTGTTGAAGGGAGGATGGGAGGTGTGCTTTGGGGCTGTGGCTGTGGGGCTTTTTTCCCCATCTGACTGAGGATGTGATGGGCGAACCTATGAAGTCTGATCTGGGGCTTTAGCGGTGTGGGAAGCTGGTGGCTCCTTTGGAAAAGACATCAGGGCTGCAGCCTGCCCACCGCCCTCCTCCGGCTGCAGGGAGGGTGCATGCAGTGAGCACTGGAGCCAGTGCTGTGGAAATGCTCTTTGTCAGAGGAGGAGAAGAGATTTTCATGCATCCTGTGTACATTCCTCTTGGGCTGGCTCCTGCTTTATATTTAACAGAACCTCCTGCTAGCTCTCATGTTCTGTGCTCAGCATGCCTCCCAGCTTGTTTGCTTTCTCATTTTTCCCTCCAGGTCAGTTGATCTCATCCTGCTCTCAGCCTCACTGCACACCCACCCCTCGCAGCTGCTCCCCATACCTCTAAGTGTCACCCATTGTCCCTAGGGCAGCAGCACGCCTGGCACCTGGAGAAGAGGAGCTGCGTGCCCGTGAGCCACCCTGTGCACTGCAGAGCTGACCGACATCCCTGCCATGGATGCAGAGATGGGGTGGGATGGCACCCGGGCAGCAGCGATGCAGTAATGCAACACAGCAGGACAGGGCTGGAAAACAAGCGCAGGGCTGAACGCCTGCTCTGCAGCAATAAATCTCCCGTCCCAGCTGCAGGACCCCATGAGCCACCACTGGTGGCTTTGCAGACGTGCAGGCAGGCAGGAATCCCACACTGTGTGCTTCCTATCCTGTTTTGAACTCAGTTTGACAAATATTTTGAAGTTAAGGACTGTTGTGGGATTAAAAAAGAATCAACATGCTCTGTTCCAGCCAGGTTACCAAAACCCTTCTTTCTTCCAAAGGAGACTCAACCGGAGGTCCTTCCTCCTGTGGAAAGCCCTGTTTGCGGTGTGGGCAAGGAGACACAAAGCCTTACTGAGCAGCTCTGTTTGGGAATCACAGAGGCACACCGCCAGGGCTCAGAGTGGTCCCTGTGCTCCTGTAGGTGCTGCTCCCATCATCCTGCTGGTGTCCCTTGCATCCCCGACCATCCACCCCACAGCATCCTGGCCCCAGTGTCACCAGCAGATTGCAGACCCGTGTGATGCCCTTCCCAGCATGAAGGTGCATTAAGGCCCTCCCAAGTGCACCTCCTCCACCACTGGCAGGAGGGCGTGCATCACGTGAGTGGTCTTCCTGACCCAAGAGCAGCCCTTCTGCTTCCAGGCTGCAAAGAGCAGTAAATGCTTGGTTATCCCCTCACCATGTAGAACGTTCATTTTGTAGGCCCTCACCCCACCTTCACTCCCCCAGATTCCAGTGCCTTGTATTTTTTCAGCAAATTCTCTTCTCACATATGATAACTGCCACACCAGCCTTGGCCATCCTCCTCATGCCATTCACCAGACCGTGACACCAGCCTTGAGCTCAGTGGGTGGCAACCTAAATGGAGGATGGGGGATCTGAAAAAGCAGCTGGGACGACTCGGGGTGAGGAGAGCATCGCTGTCTGCCCAAAGGGAGCCAGAACCCATGCTGGTTTGCAGAAAGCCCTCTCTATCCATCCACTTGCTTTAGAAACATCAGTCCTAATGTCTGCGCAGATCTGGAAAGAAATCGTGATCAATTGGAGCCTCTCTCCTGACTGCACATAGTGCACGTAATTTGTAGGTCCTATGCAAATAGAAACCACTGTTTATTTGTTTTTAAATTCTTATCAACTGTGATACATTGTTTGTTTGAAACAAGGGAAGGCCGGTGTTTGAGTGATATTTCCCACTAATTGGGAGTTATTGTGTGGGACGGAGCAGAAAGGGCACGTTGCCTTTTAGCTGAGCCCATGTGTAAGTGCACTCTCATTTTAATAAAGCTGAACGCCGCTCACTGCCAGCTCCAATGTGAAAAAGCAAAGTAAATATTTCAGCATCCAACAGCCACCTCTCCATGCTTCAAAGCTTGGGAGGGGAGAATACATTTTCATAATTGTGCTGCATGACAACGGGTTTGAATGCGCTTGGGCGGAAGAAGAGCAGCAGCTGCAGTGGGGCACTGGGCTGACGTGGGGCAGTGGGGGAGATGCTCCTGCATGCCATGGGCATGGGGGGGGGGTCTGCCACCTCCATGTGCAGCATGTGGGGACCCATACAGGGCCCAGCCTGGGACTGGTTGCTGCTGGACACCCTCAGTGCATGCCACTGCCTGTTGTGCGTGCAGAAATGTCAGCCCCTCCTCTCTGCCATGTAGCAGCTGGGAAGTGGGGCTGTGTGATCATCTCTAGACCTCAATCCATTTATTTCAATCCTTTTTTTTTTTTTTTTTTTTTTGACTGCAGAAAACTTTACTCTAAAGCTAATTCTTCCAGATGGCGTAGCTGAGCCCGGCTCCTTTGGCTTGTGGGCCTTTTGTGAAACTCATTAGCTGTCTGCAGTCTTTGCCTTAAACTCTGAGGCCAAGGGAATAGTCCTATTAAATAAGATGTCACAATCTCAGCACAGAATTTTAGCAGTAGATGGCAATTAACAAATTTGATGATGCCTTTAGCTTTTTTTTTTTTGTGTGGCCCAGAGACAGTGGGGCAGGCACACACTGTAGGGCTGGTATGCATTCAGAGAGTACTGTTTAATGGCTGGAATAGCTGCTTCGGTGTTGGAAAGATTTTAAAGACTCAGGGAAGCTGTGAATGCAGAGGAGTGTGGGCATGATGGAGGACATCCTACAGAGAAAAAGGAAGCTCTGGCCTGCAGGACATCCTGGGATGGGGAAGAGTGGAGCAGATTGGCTGTCTGATGGCCTCTGCTGGAAATTATCATAAAATCTTTTAAAGCAAACAAAAGTCCTCTCAAATTGAAAAGGTATTATTTAAATGGGTTTTTTTTTTGAAAGAAGAGGTTTGAACATCATGATCTATTCTGTCTCCGAAATGTCAGGAAACATTTATACATCTGCTCAGCTGGCATTGCAATCTGGGTCTTCTGCAGGAGAAGCTCCAGGTCACTGGGTAGGTGCAGCACCTCAGGCATGGCACAGCCACGGACAGCAGCTGGCAGCGGCGACCCATGGCTACCAGCAGCCCCACGGCCACCTGCTGAGCCCGGCAGCCCAGGCTGTGGGCAGCATCCCTGCACTGCACTGAGGGCTGCTTCTGAGCTGCAGCATCTGGGGAAGGCTGGAGAATAGAAGCAGGAGAGGGAGGTGAAAGCCCTCTCCTCCCGTGTACAAGCTCCCTTCAAGTTCCAGCAGGGTGAAGTGAGGTCTCCCCGGAGCCATCCCTTGTCCAGGCTGACCACCCCCAGCTCTCTCACTCACTTTGCTGACCATCTCTCTCTGGTGCTCCTCTGCTCTGTGCACACTAGATTTGACCTTTGCTGAGCTCCTCAAATGTCCATCTCCACAGCAAGTGGAGGAGGTGCCCACAGATACTGGGGCAATGGGGGAGCTGAAGGACACATCCGCACCTTCCATCCCCTCAGGAGCAGCCCTGAGCACCACCACCAGCTCACCACCCAGTCTGTGGCTTCGAGCGAGCATCTCCGTCTTTGATCCTCTCCCGTGGCTGCGGTTCCCTGTTTACACAGACAACCACATCTCTTTGTGTTCGCCTTCATTAACTCTTCTGAAGCATTTTTTGATCACCCTGATAAGACTCCGTGTGTCTGAGCGGACCAAGCCCACATCCCAGCATTTCCTTCCATGCCCTGACAGATCCCATGGAGGTTCTCACCTGGTGTGTTGAGCATGGCACAGTCCCAGACCAACCTATAGAGGGGGGCTGGGGGATTTTCTTCCTCAGCAGCCAACACACAGGCAGCACCTTGCAAAGAGTGTTCACAGGGAGGGCCACAGGTAGTGCTCCAGGGGGGACGCGCCTCAGTGACAGCCTCTCCCTTTCGCACATTAGGGATTTTTTATATATATATATTTATTTATTTGCTCGCTTTTATCCTCCTCGCCTTTCTGGCAGGCTTTTGAACACACATAATGACTTGGAAGGTGCAGTCAAGGTTCTGGCATCTGCGGAGTGTGGCGGGATTGGAGCCAAGACACCGGGCCGCACGGTGGTTTCATCCCATTTGCAAACTACAAGGCTGCCTTTGAGCAGAGGGGGGCAGTGCGAAAGAACATGTGCTAAACATCATGTTGGGAAGCTTAGCGCATTAAGGGGAACAGCATGCTGGCTACGGACAAATGGAAATAGTTTGTGATTTGTTATAGGAAAAGGAGAGGCAAGGAGCAGTCTCTTTTGATTTAGGGCTCAGAGCACAGTCTGGCAGGGCAGGTATGATGGTCCTCACTAGGTGTTTTAGCCAAGCAAGTGTCAGAGCAGCATAAATCAGAAAGTTTTACCCATGTCTGTCAACCCTTTGAGCAGAATTGCTTGGTACTGCAGAGCTCACACACAAAGATGCACAGATGCAGGCGATGAGACAGAGAGAATTTGGGGAAAGGGAGAACCCAGCCAACAGCCTGCAACATATGCTTCAAGCCTGCGCTCCACGAAGCTCCTCTGAACTACCTGGGCTGCTCCTGGCCAGCCCTGCTGTATCCTCAGCGATGTCACGTTGAAGGGGGACAGCTGCCTCTGGCAGCTCCAAAGTAAGAGGGGTCCATCTCATTGGGCCTTAGTGCACCCACAGTGCTTGCACAGTGCCCTCCTTGTCACAGCAGGAGCCCCAGTTCTCAGCGTCCCACTGCATGTCTCAGCTTTCCAGGCTGCTCCTGAAACCAAAATACCTGCAGGGCTGACAGACCCCATCTGTCATCGTGCTCCTTGGGATGGTGCAGGATGGAGTGGTAACCTTCAGAGCCAGAGCGGTGGGTGCTGACTGATGGGATCATTTGGGTCAACTTCCCTGGGAGCTGGGAGGAAGGTTCAAAGCTACGTCAAAATTCAAAGTCTCCCCTTCAAAAAAATTCCTATCTGTCCCCAACTTTCTCTAGCCTGAATCTGAAGGAGATTGTTTGGGCAGCGCTGGGACAGCAGGCAGGGCTCCGATGACATCTGCAGCCAGATGAGAAGCCCTGAAGAAGTTCTTCTCCAGAGCTTTCTGAACTCTGAGCATCCACAAAAAGATTCAAAGAAGAAGCAGCAAGCTGAGGGGCTTCCAACCAATGGAGAAGGGATGCTTACAGGGCCAGGTGAAGAGGGAAGGGAAAGCTGCATCCCACATCTATTTCTCATAGAGCTCCCATGCATGGTTCCCAAAGCCAGGCAGAGGGAAAGAATCAAGCACACCCTGCTCAGAGCCTCTTCAGGTCATGCCAGAGTCCCGTAACTCAGGGCACCACAATCTAGGAGCAGTCGTGTCTCCAAGCATGGCTGAGCTCCCCTGCAGTGCTCTTGTGGTGCAGAGAGGAGGGGTCTTCAATGGCATCTCCATGACCTTCCCCTGCTGCACAGCCAGTGCCCAAAGTGCAGCACAGCAGAGCTGGGAGAGGCTGCAGAAATGCCCCAAAGGTCCCCCAGCATCCCTGTGGCTGGGAAGATGTTTCCCTGCAGCCACGTGCACAGAAGGAGTCACAGCTCCATGCAGGTCAGACTGCTGCCACTGCATGCGCGTGGTGCCAGCACCAGGCTCACCAGCCCCTTCTATTACTTTGCAGCACTACAGATACAAATGTTTAATAAGCAAAGTCACAACACTGGCTGGGTGGTGGCATACATCAAACCCCGAGGCATACACCAGGCTGATCCTGAGCGGGGAAAAGCTTCTTTCCTCTGCATCGCTTCCAGCATTAATGGATATAGCAAATAAGTCACACCCGACAAGTATAAAAACAGCACTTCCCCCTCTGATCTCACTGGGAGGCCAAAGCAGCGGCTCTGACATCACAGCCCATCAATGACTTCTGCACTGCATGGAAAGCCCGGTGCTGCTGCAGCCTGCATGCACCACTGCTGCAGGAACTCCATGCAACACAGTGGTAGGGACACCCCCAGAGTCACAGCCCACCCCACTACAGCCATTTCCACACAGCTCAGGAGCGTCGCTGCTCCACTGCTCCCCCCTTTTTTTCCATTTGTTTGTTCATTCTTTCTTTATTCTCCACAATTGTCCTTAATGGAAACAGCATCTCAGCAGAAGTCACCCTGCAGGAAAGCTATAGCACAGAGGGATTTTTGTAGATGGCTTTAATAAAAACATTGAAGGTCTGTTGTTGTTACAGTGCTGTGTGATCCATTAAGTCTATTAAATACAACACAGGGAAGCTGTGAAAAAAGCCAGAGGAGGCCGTGATGTCACACAGAACAAATGAGCAGGGGCTGCTTTCCTGGCTCCCTTCAGCCGGGTGGTGCCACAGCTCTGTGGCAGAGAAGCATCACACCGGGTTTGCTGCCCTGCCGTGTGCACACGTTTGTGCTCCCATAAATGATGTGTTCCCATATTTCGCATCCAAAAAGTACCAAAGCTGAGGCCCCAGGAGATCTGCTCTCACCTGCCCAATGCAAGTGGACTCGGTGCAAAGCAGCATGACAGGGAGATTTCCCTACTGCTTAAATGGCTGTGCAAAGCCTCCTGCTGTGGGGTGAGGGGAAGGGAGGTGCCCCAGCCCAGCACTGGGCTCATCCCAGAGCTCGGGGGGTGATGTCTGATGGCAGCTCCTGCCTGGGAAGTGCCTGGAGATGCTCTGCTGGAAGATGGGTGGATTGTGGTTGTGCTCAGGTTCCTGCCCTCCACGTGTCTCTGTGCTTCTCAGCTGAGAGCTGCTCTCACCCCTGTGCAAACAGTGCAGGATAATCCACCCATACTGTTTATTTGCACAAGATTATTTTTTGTTGGTGTTCAAGAACCTTTTACCTCCGTTCCCCCCGCCCTTACATCGCCACTAAATGCCAGCTCCAGTGTCTCAGCAGCGCAGCAGGGAATGCCAGCCCAGGAAGGCTGCACAGTGCATCTCGCCTGGCCAGATGTGTCCAGATGTGGATGCTCAGGGAAGAACACAAGCAATAACTCGTGCAGAGAGTGGCTGTATCCCATTGCATCCTCCCATGCTGTGCCAGGATGGGGTTTATACTTCTGGAGGTGCTCAATATCCCCTGCTGGACTTTCTTTCCGAAAAGGCCCCTAATCCCCTCTAGAAACCTTTTAATACCTTCAGGTACTGCACTGCTGTGTGGCAACGAACCCCCATGAGGCTGCCAGTTCTTCCTCACCACCAGGCTCTCTGGCCATTTACAGTCCATGGTGAGTTAAAATGGGTACATGGACTTTAAATAAAAACCCAGCACCGTTATCCCCATTCCAATCACTACTTATCATAGTTACAGGCAGCGGCTGTGGGACTCAAGGAGCTGTAGACAATATGTGGGAACAAACAGAGCAGTGGAGAGGACGGTCTCTGTGTGCAGCCCATGGCACACGTGGGGCTGCTGAACCCACTGGGCTTTTTCTCTCCCTCGTGCTGACTGCAGATGAGGAATGTGAGTCTCTCTGCTCCAACATAGCTCGAGAAGGAGAGTTCCTTGATTGCAGAGGAGCACTGCCAGAAGTGGGTCAGAATAAAGGAGTCTGGTCTTGGAATAACAATATTCATAGCAATAGACTGTATTATATAATGGACTATAATAAAAGATATTACAGTATTACCGAGGGACGGGAATGCAGAGGGAAGGAAGGAACAGACGTGACAATGATAAATAAATCTGGAGAAGAAATACCGAACGCAATATACTTTTTGTCTCCTTTTGTTTGAGTCCGTGATAGATGTTTCCCGGTTCAAATAATAGAGCTCACAGGAACGCACTTCTGCTCCTGCTCTCCCACTTATGCATTAAGCTGATTTTATTAAACCACTCTGTAAACAACCATCGCCATGCATCTTTCCAATTTCCCCCTGACATTTCTCTGGCAGCTGTTATACAGATGTCCAGCACTGCCGAACAGGAGTGGCTGCACTTATAGGTGAGATAATTCAGCTTAAAATTGTTCTTGATGAAGATAATGCGGGCCTTAGGGATGCTGCTAATACTGCTGGTCCGTAGGGCAGCTGGTGGGGAGCACACGGCATGCAGGGCATGGGGCACCCACTGGGCTGCAGGAGGGGGTCGTCAGAGGGGAATGCAACTTTCCAGGCCTGGATTCAGCGCAGGGTTTAATCACCTGTCCCATTTCAAACGTTTAAGTGAGTCCATTGACTTCAATGATTTTCTTCAAAGGAGCAACCCAGATATTTAAAGTGGCAAGCCCTGCTGAATCAGGGCCTTGGCTCTTTCCCAAGTATTTTCAGTTGGTCTTCAAATTGACCAGTTCCTTTTATGTAGGTTCCTTTTCTTTTCTTTTATTATTTATTTTTTTTTTTAAGTCTTTGATGCTGTTAATTTACTTTTCTTATGACATTTAACCAGGGCGAACAGGAGCGCTGCAATTTTTTTTCAGCTGTGGAAATTAGGAGGAAAAAATGGTGACCTGTGACTTCACCAGGAGGCACTGGGTTGTCATTTCCCATAACGTCTCCCAGGGTTTTGCTTTGTGTGTCGTGCCGTTCTGGGCAGTGTTCTCATATCGGCGCTGCCATGGGATAACTCCCAGGGGCTCTAAGCAGTTATTGTGCACTGTGGGGGGGTCCCAGATGGATTTTGGCTGCCTCACAGTGGTTTTGGGCACATCCTGGCACTGTCCATCCTCTGTTCCACACCTTTGGACAGGGGATGGGTGACAGCCCTGCTCAGAGCAGACAGCCCACACGGCTGTGAAAGCCCTTGACCCCAAAGTAATTCTGATTAACAAAAAGATGACTATGATGAGCTCTGTCTATTGTTTTTCCTTATTTATCTTTACTAAAAAAGTAACATTTCCTCTTCTTTATTTTAATGACCCGAGGAAATCCTGAATGCCGGCTCTGGCAGCAGTCAGCTCTGCAAGATGGGGAGCCCAGAGTGGACACCCTCTCCTATCTCCTTCTCTGCTCTTTTCCTCTCCCTCTCCTCCTGTTTCTATCTCCATCATGACTTTCCCTCCCCGTCACCTCCACGCATGCCCCCCGTCTTTTATCTCTGGATACAAAGAAGATCAGACCTCCTTTAGTTACATATGTGTCTCTTGGCTGCGTCTCCAAGCCTCGCTAAGAGCCGTGTTGGCTCAGATGTGACTTCGTGCAGGCTTTCTGCTTGGTTACACTTGTTTATTACTCGTTCATTAGCTTTTTTACATTGCTGGAGATCTGAGCCACTCACATGGCAAAGGAGGCTTGAGCTGACAGCAGAAAAATCCTCTGCTAGTGAGATTATAGCTGCTCGCTGGCTCGGATGGGAGAGATGGAAAGGGCAAGGGGAGCACTGCCTTTGTGCTGGGCTGAAAGGCATTGTCAGAGAGTGGCAGGCAGCCTCCTGGAAAGGAATTCCCGGCCAAGCCTCAGGCACCTTAACCCCTTCCCTGGCAGCTGCTCCCCGGGGCTGTGGCAGAGGCAGGAAAGCTGCCTGCACCCAGCACACACAGATTGTGCCCCCGAGCTCGGCACAAACCATCCCCTTTCCTTTATAAAATGGGCTCATTTTTTCACATTGAGACAGAAGCTTCCATATCTTGCAATAAGTCAAGCTGACAACGTGAGTCCAGCAGCAAACCGGCTCCCTCCTGTCCTTCAGACGTCAGCTCCCTGAGTTTGCTGCAGGCCCATGCAGGGCAGTGTCTCCGGTTACCACCTGCTCCATACTGCCACAGCCATCCCATGAGGTCACTCAGCTCTGCCGTGCCCTTCTTCCTGCAGGAGCTGCAGGGTGAGGAGGCTGAGTGGTGCCCAGCTGCCCATGTGCAGCCACTCTGGCTTCAGCATCCCCAGGCTCCTCCACTGAATGTGGGCACTGAAGACTGGGCAATGTTTTACACGGGAATGCTGTAACACTGGTTCTCATGGCACAGATGGTTTGCTCTGGAAATGAGGACACTGGAGAGCCCAAGAGGAGCAGGGAAAACATGAAGGTTCCAGGCAGCAGAAGGCAGAGATATCAGACGTGGTCCCAGCAGGCAGGAGGAGAAGGGGAGGCTGATTCTGGAGCACACAGATCAAAGCACATTGTGTCAAACCGTGTGCAGGGCAGTAAACACCGCAGACAGCAGCCACAGCCTCTCCTCTCTGTGCAGCTGTGCTGTGATGGGATGCCAAGCAGGACATGAGCTGCCCATTCCAGCCCTGCAGGCTCACCTGGAGCACCACTGGTCAGAATGGGTGTTAGTGGGAGCCCCTTGGCATGGATTTACATCGTGTGACATGGTCCTGTGTGCCATGGCATGGTCCAACGTGGTGTGGCCCACCAAGATGTGATATGTTGCTTGCCAATGAACACCACCCTGTCACAGCGCTGTGCTTCTCCCGGAGAGAAGTCCTCTGCAGAATGCCCTGTGGGCTCACGGACCCCCTGTGCCCAGCCCAAAAGCCAGGAAAGCTCTCCTGGAGTGGAAGGAAACAAACAGCAAGGAGTTGAGCCGACAGGCCCTGGCACTGCGTTGTCTGCAGGAAGTTTCAGTGCCTCCTGTCCTGGGCTCCAGCCTTTCCCCGGCAGTCACAGCTCTAATGAACCAGCCCGCTAATGGGCTCCAAGGGTTTTAATTGCTTCTACACCACCACTGGAGTCAGAGCTGCAGGGCGCACGAGTGAGAGAGGTTTCCTTTCACAATTTGCATTGTTCCGAAGGAAGCACATTTTTTTCCCAACTCCTAATGAATATTGCAAATTCCAAGGGCTTGAGGAGATAAATACTGCCAGGCCGGATCGTGCTCTGCAGAAACACTTTGTCACTAGCTGTTCCCATCATGTGCTCTTTAAAAGCCCGATAAAGTCTAACTCATGATTATGGACAGCTAATGTCTTCAAAGCCCGCACCGACAGAGTCTCTGGTTTCAGGTCATGGAAATGCCACTGTCACTTCAATGTCTGAATGTCCCAAACACATTGTCAATAGGGATGTAAAATGCCCTGAGTCAACGGGAAGGAGGACAAAGGGGAGAGAGGCAGGCCCAGCAAAGCAGGCACAGCCCCGCGGCTTCCACTAGAGCACGGGTCCCTTTCCTGCAGCCAGAAAGTTGGGAAGGTCATTGGGGCACCTGATCCCAGCACTGCAAAAAATTAAAAAGGAAAGACAGAACACGCATCCTTCAGAAATAAAGCTTTGTTTTAACCCCCTCCTGCTCTCCCCACCAGTTTGTTTGCAGGGTGCTGGGTGCAGTGCCGCACTCCCCTCTTCCCCACAGCACAGCCCGACATTTTCTGCTGCATGTTGAGCAGCGGAGGTTGGGGGCTGCCTTGCTTTGGGGCCTGATGAGTATAGAGCTGACAGCAAAAGGAGGCATTCAGGTGTAACACACTTTTCTCTTAGCTGAAGGATTGTGGTTTGTTTGGCTCTGCTGCCCCATGGTGCCCGTGCCAGCCGGCATGCCATGCAGGGTGAGGAGCAGAGGCGGCTTCTCCTTCTTGAGTGCACTGCTGTGATCCAGCCCTGTCTGGATCTCACCCTGCTCTGCTCTGAGACAGACTGTGTGATGGGCATCATTAAGCTGCCGTGGGCACAGGGGCAGGCTGTGAGGATCAGTGCGGGGAGGTGGTGGTAGCAGTGACACACTTAGAAGAGCGATTTTTAGCCAAGTTACTGAGATTTTAAGGAAAGCCAAAATGAGCTGACAGTGCCACGGAGTTAAATTAATCACTATGTGACTTTGCTACCTCTTTTTCATCTGAGCCAAATAACAATTTTGCTTCATCTCCGGAGGTGAGGCATTTCTCTGAGGAGCAGAAAGATGAGGACGAGGCCCATTTTACTGCACCGAAATGTCAGGATTGTATTCCTTGGGACGGGGTCCCCAGCTGCTGCCAGCCCACACAGTGAGAGCTGGGGCAGTGATCGGGACTCAGCACGCTGGGGCTACAAGGAGCCCTGTTGGGGCTGCAGTGCTGCTGGGGTGGGAGCAGTGGGCAGCCCAGGCCGGGTCTCAGAAATGGATCTCAGCTCTTGGGGAAGCAGCAGCAGCTCAGCCCCGTCCTGCTGCAGCAGGAGGCAGCGCAAGGGGATGTTTGGATAATACTGAGAGCACTTGGATAGTATTTACTGATAGCACTGGGATAGTGCTTCTCTCTTTTGTAGTGTCAAGTTGACGCATTTTATGGTAAACCATTATAATGTTTGCTGTGAGCATGCTGGGCGTTGCACTCCATCCATTTCAATTCAGTGCATCCGCGGATATCAGCGGAGCATTAAAGTGCTCGTAACACAGCTCACATCGTCTGAGGGCACTCGTAAGTTGCCACTGATATGTGCTGACAATATCTGGAGATATTAAAACAAATGAGTAAAACTTTGGGCCCAATGAACCAAAACGTTCTGCCATCGCAGAGCCAAGAAAGGGAGCACCGAGGAGCCGAAAGGGAGCATCTCTCCCTTGGGAATAACAGTATCCTGCCCACATTGGCATAGGAGGGATGGGAGCTATCCTGCAAGCTCCATGCAGGCACACACAGCAATGAGTGTTCGCTTCTGATCCAGGTACTTTCAGTGGTGTTCTCACACCGCTGCTTCTTATTTATGCCCTCCATTTCATGGTAAGCACATCTCAGATGGTGTAAAAGTTTTCATTTTGGATCTGCTGTCTCCAGGAGGCAGGTGGCAGGAGAGTGGTTTGAAAGTCCTTGGCATCATTCCCTTCTTGGTTTTATTCCATTAGTTTTGGTTTGTTTTTAAAACTGACACTGCAGAGGGAAGGAGCTGTAGTGGAGGGAGGTAAATAACTGCAAAAAAAGGGAATCCCACATTTTGTGGCACAACAGGGCCTGAGCCAAACTCTCCCTTCCCAGGAGAAGGAGTGGAGGGATATGCAGCAAAACCTTTTATTGAAATTCTAAAATCAAATTTGAAGGATGGATCAAGAGTACATATGATTCTATGATATAAATGCAGATTTTGGGGCTCCTCATATCACCAAATTATACGAGGGACAATCATACACAGCTTCATAATGCAAAACACTTCAAGTCAATTCCCTTCAACTGAAATTAGGCCAGGAGTGGTTGTGGTTGTGCTGCCATGGCACAGCCATGGCCACAAAGCAGAGTGCTCTGCGGGGCAGACAGAGCTGGGATGCTGGAACTCTCCTCCTGTTTTCTTTTGCACAAGACAGAATATTTTCTCTGGCTTCATACATCCTCCCTGAACTTAAAAATAGCTGGGTTCCTTCCTGGTGCAGTGGAATAGTTTGCTTTTCCTAGATTTGTCATTCAGATTTCCTATTCCCCCTCACATCCAGTAATTGCTTCTGGAGACAGAGGGGCGAGGGGAGCGCTCTGCACAGATCCCTGCATGCCCACACTCCAAGCACAGCTCTCCACTCACCCCAGCATGGTGTCAGCACAGAGCCTCCCAGGAGCATGGCTGCCTTACAGCAGATTGGGCGCACGCAAGTTTGCAGCCTTCACCATTCTCACCTTGGCTGCTGCTGCTGAGGTGCCCACAGCTCAGTGCAGGAGCAGAACTCAGACAACCCCGGGCTGCTCGCCGGGCACACTGCTGGGAAATGGGCAAGAGTGCAGCGTGTGCTTGGCAAAAATAAGGGGAGCTTTAAAGACTTGTCCTAAATTCAGTCAGTTCTCCCGATATATCCCATTCTCCATGACTTGTGAATCAGGCTGGGATCTCAGCCTTTGTGCCGACACTTGGTGTTTTCCCAGCAGCTATCCGTACTGCTGCCCTCCTCCAAATACCTCTGTGCTGCCTCTGGGAAGCAGAGAGACTGAACTCTTTGCAGCCACAGCTGTAACTCTGCTGATGTGAAGCTCTCACAGCATCTCCTCTCTGAAGGAGCAGCCATGGAAGTGGGCTTCCCCTCCCTGCCTGTTAGATCGCTTGCACTGCTGCCTGACACAGCCTCAGGATGGCACTTGCCCTAATTGCTCAGCACTGGAAGGAGCTTCGGCTTTGCAGACAGATTAACTCTGAGGCTTGGAGCTGAGGGCTAGGAGAGCTGCTCGAACAAAGCACGGTTCCATTTCTCTGCCTCCTTTCCTCTCCGGGGGAGGGCACCCCCGTTTGCAGCACTGCCCGTGCTGATGTTGCCCAGAGGCACTGCGAGCAGTGAGTGCAGATCTGCAGACACAAAATGCCCATTCCCACTTCCATGCAAGTGTTGGGGCAGGAGCAGGAGGCAGGTAGGGAAACCCAGGGCTCTTAGCTGGAAAAGCAACACTGGTGCTGGCAGCCTGCTGCTTTCCTCCGCCAGCATTCCCAGCGCCTCACCTCCTCGCTGCAGAGATACGTTCAAGTGGGAGCGAGCAGGGAGCAGTCCAGAGCAGATGGCACTGGAGTGCTTGTGCTGCTCCCACCAACAGCACACTCGTGTCCATCTCAGTGGAAATATGGGTGACACAGCATGACTTTGCAGTGTGAGTGGCTTTTCTGCAGGGTGCAGGACGAAGGGCATTTTGCCCCACACTGCCGGGCACCTATTTGGAATGTGCCTGGTGAGAGCCCTTCCTGAGGCTCTAGCTGGAACAGCCTCCAGGCCCAGAAACCCAAGGCCCATGGCAGCCCCCTCCTTCCCTCCTCCCACTGTAGTGCTAAATAAACGTGAACCTGGGCCCCTCTTGTTTACAGGCTGCTGTGAGCGGCTCCCAGAGTGCTTACAGAGCAATCCTTGTACCGCTCACATGCAACTCCTCCTCCCCCTGCCCCCACGTCCCCCCACGTCTCCCCGCCATACGGACACAGCTGAGCAGCTACTAGATATTCAGAGCCGTGAAGGTTGATAAACAAAAGTGAGATAGGACATGGCACCAGAAAGACCTCAGCTAATGGAATTTTTAAGCTACTTAATTTGGGGGCTTGTCAACCTTGACAGCAAGCCTTTAATAAATGATGTGTTGTAATTTGCACCGAGTTCGCTAGGTATGGGGAATGGTGCTGCATGAGGGGGAGCCCAGCCAGGTGGAACCCCAACAAATCACTGCCTGCAGGGCAGAGCCTGCATTGCCCCACAGTCCTGCTGCAGCTCCATCCTGACACTGCAAGCTCACTCGGAGTCCCCAGACCCCCGGGTGGCTGTGCTCTGGTATCAGAAGGGCTGCCCTGTATCCCTGTGCCAAGGCACATGAACACCAGCCCAGCATTGAGATGAGACTCCCTGCCTAGGGCAGCACCTATAGGAAATGGGTGCAGAGCCTGGGCTGCTGCACAGGTAGTCACATCAAATGAGAGCATTGCTGGGGAGCAAGCGGCCCTTTTTCACACTTCCCTCACTGGAGCAGTGTGTCAGACGAGCGGTGCCTCCTCCAGAAGTTTCTGCAGGAGCTACAGTTTCTCTGAGCCCTTCTGCAGGAGGCTTTCCTCCTGGCAGGATGCAGGCAGGGCATGGAGTTAGCTGAATGCATTTAGCAGAGGACTTAATGGGTTATGCCCCATTCCTCGCCAATTCACTGTGGCACATGCTTCGAGCAAGTGACTGAAAATTAGCTTCGGAGTTGCTCTAATCCGCAGCTTGGCTGTGTGCACTGGAAGTTTTCCCTGTGCCATGGTTGGATCCATCAGGCTGCGTGCTACATAAGCTCAGGATTTTTCTTTGCTTCATTGTCTCAGTGAGGTGGGCTCGAGCTTACATCTGCCGTACACACACACCTGCCCGCTCCCTTAGCACTGCAGTCTCACTGAACCTGCAAGGGAACAGCAGTGGCACAACATCACCACCTGTAACAGCATCACTTCCCAATCCTGCCAGCTCTTCAGGAGGTTTCTCTCACTTTGGGTCATGCAGCCAACTTCACCTCCGCTCTGTGCAGAGAGAATGACCCAGTACAGCTCAGCTTAATGAGTGCTGCTCTGGCAGCAAAGCAGAGACGAGCCAGTGACCACTGCTGACTCAGAGACAGCAGCAGCAGCCAGGCTTCTGCACGCGCTGGAGTCTCTGAACCCAAGCAAGAAAAGTCATTAGGAAGAAAGTATCCAGGCTGGGAGACAGCCAGATGGCAGAGGTGGCGGGGAAGCAGATGGGAGATGTTAAACATCCTGCATATCCAAGTGTGCCAAGCCCTGCGCTGCTGCGGCTGCGTGGAGCTACCGGGGTGTGGGGCCGGGGCCAGAGCTGCGGGGCTGTGGGGCAGTGTGCCCAACGCAGGGTCTGTGCCTGCTGCTCCAGACTGCTTCCAGCATCCCCACCTCCGGCAGCTGTCCTGCTCCACCATGCCCTTCCGTGGGTGCCTGGCTGCCCTTGGAAAGCCCCTTCCCTTGGAAAACCCCATCCCATCTCCTTGGAAGCTTCGGGAGAGGCCCAGCACTGCTGCATGAGGCAGAGAGAGCATACAGCAAGACGCAGCATCTGCAAAGGCAGCCACGCCATGGAGCCCTGGGGCAGCTGCTGGCCGTGATGTCATGTTCTCATGAGCAGGGACAGTGTTACTACCTCAGCCACCACTGCCACTGTTGTCACCACTGCCACCTGCTCCCTGTGCCTCCCCTGCTGCAGGTCCCACGTGCAGCAGAGTGCATTGATCAGTGTCCCAAGGGCTGAGCTGTGAGCAGAGGCACTGGGAACAGAGCCCACGGCTCTGAGAGGGAAATGCTGACGGTGTAACACCAAGGCAGGACCGGAGGAGGGCTGCCCGTGTCCTGGGGAGTGCTCCTTACTCCAGCCTTGGGCTGCAGGATGCAAAGCTGCCAACTTCTCACGCTCGTCTTTCGCCTCTAGCCCCAAAGTCAAACATTCTCCAACCAGAAGTGTTCAGCAAAATTAGCTGAAAATCCTGCATAGGTGTGAGATGGCTGAGCTCACATTTTAAAGCGAATGTCTCATTTGCTGAATGCCTCTCGCCTGCCTCTAGAACTATGCACAGGAGGCCCTTGGGAAGAGGGGGATGGAGAGGAGCCAGGGGCCGGGCTGTGGGGCTCAGGCCGGGCCAGATGGCTCCAAGCACCCCATGCCGTGGTAGATCCTGCCTGTGCTGAGCTGAATCACCCTCTCTGGAGCTTTATAGCTGGCAAAATTAATTTTTTAAAAGCCCCTCCATGATCTCTGGCGTCTGGCATTTGGCTGAGGCGTCAGATGCTCTCCAGCCTTCCATTCCCATGTTCTGATGGCAGGGTCAGAAGTGGGGAAGCAGGGCCCCACCAGAGGGGTTGTGGCCAAGGGGGTCCCCAGAGCAAAGGGATCCCATGGGGCAGGGATACGCCCAGCCTGCTCTGGGGACGGCCCACAGCCTGTCCTGCCCAGAGCTGCTTGGCACTGAGGACAGCAGGCTGGCACAGCGCAGCAGGGCTCCCTATGCTGGGCCACCGCTCTGCGCTCAGAAAAGGAACCCAAGGCCCTCATCACCAGCTGCCTCCAGCATCCAATTAGGCATGTGCAAATACTTGAGACTAAGGTGGTTTAATTACCATTTCTCTTAGTTCCAAGGCGCAGGAACCCAGCTGGCACACACACAGCCACAGGCTCCTCTCCTCCCCAGCGCTTTTCCAGGTCCCCCCTGCCTGGATAGCCGGTGCTCCCAGGCAGCTTTTCTCCTTTTCGTGCAGTTTATCACAAATTTTCTGCAGATGTGAGATGGGCACTTTCCATCACTATGTGGGCACTTGGAGGGGATGCTGCTGGGAGGGCCCTGAGGTGGTACCACCCTCTCTGCCCCCCACCTTCTGCGTACACCCTGCCTCAGACACAGCGACCTCAGGTCACAGCACAGCCAGGACCAGCTCCCACTGCCTCCAGCTGCTGCCAAAGGGCATCCTGCAGCCGTCCCATGCCCGGTGGGAAGCGCCCAGCTCTGCTTTCCCAGCCCAAGCTCCAGGGGAAGCCAAACCTCAGCAGCCCAGGCAATTACCAGGGGTTTATCACTCGAAACTGAAAACCGAGCCTATAAATAACCCGGATTTCTGTCTAATGGCTGCATTTCAGCCTATTTTTAATTATCATTTTATGAATGGGTGCATTAGAGTATATTTAAATACCAACTTAGCCGCTCTGTTAATGAGGCAGGATTGTTACAGGCCAGGTCTGGCTATATATTTCGCTGGTATATACATATGCTTCGACATCACATTTAAAAATTAGCTATTTGAAGCGTAAAATTATAATTGGTTTGCCTAATAAAAGGATAAATAAATATCTATTTAACTTCATTACTGTCAAAGGCAGGAGGCTTTTCTCCATTGTCTCCTTAGGGTTTTATGGCAGAAAAGCTAATTAGCTGTAATTGGGTGGATCCGAAGCGAATGAGGCCGGCGCAGCAGCGGTGCCGCTGGGAATGGGGCAGTGGGGCCTTTCCCGGGCTGCTGCCCTGCCTGGGCCGGGGCTGCACCGTGTGTGGGTCCATCTCCTGCTGCCACGGGAGCCCTGCGTGCCTCCTGCTCACAGATGAGATCCAGGCAGGGATGCTTTGCCCGGTGGCCTTGGCAGAGCGGGCTCTGGCTGAAGGCAGAACCCACAGCCCCCCTTTGCTCTGCAGGATCCCACGCATGGAGCTCACAGCCTCTCTCTGTGGTGGAGCAGCACTTACTCTGCGCGGAGATGGCAGGAGCCTCAGTGGATGGCAGAGCTGCACCATGCGCTGCGATGCCGCTGTGCGTGCATGTGGATTTCCATTGCGTAAGTTTTTTTTGCAAGAGGGGAGGAAGAAAAGCAGGGCTGACACTCGTAGCAAATCACCGAACTGCCAACGAAACCTTTCCTTTTTATCTTTTTTATGAAAATGAGGAAGATGGAATTTTACTAACTGCCCATCCGCCCTAACGACGAGCACCGGGCGGGGGATGTTCACACGGACGGTGCTGCCTATGTTTGCTTATCAGTTCTGCTTGTTGAGTGTGTTCCAGGGATGGAAGAAACTCCGACAGACAGCGTGGAAAATTAATTTTCAATGCCTTTTACTGGCACTTAAGCCATTCAGAGAGGATGAAATAATCCCTGTTTAGGTGGAGTGGTGAAGGTCTTTCTGTCGGGAGGCTGAGTCATTCCCATGGCCAAAATCAGTGACATCCACAGCCCACAGCCTCACCCAGGGCTGGAGGCCCCCTGGGATGGCATTGGAGCACAACCATTGCAAGCAGCTGTGCTCAGCAGCACGGGGAACAGCCCTAGAATGGGGATGGAGTGCATCAAGGCACAAGGAAGGGGAGCTTTCCCCCACTGGGGCTGAAATTCTCTTTCATAGGAAAATTGCAGCCAAAATAATCCAACTGCTTCCTATAGCTCAGGGAAACCTTTTTCTCCTCAACATTAAAAGCAGTCCCATTTCCTCACCGAGGAATTAATATGCCCCACACTCAGAGCTGCCCTGGCAGAAGGCTGCTCCAGTGTCAGAGTGTGATCCTGTGGGAAGGCCAGCATGGGTTCATGTAATTAAAAACTGTATCATGACACATGCTCACAAGGGGGCTGATTTAGCCTTGTACAAATGACCCCTTTTGTTCTTGTAATGTATTCTTTTCTTCCATCTACTTCTCTTTCTGTGCATATATTAAGCACCAGCAGTATATTCTCTGCCCCCTTTTAATGAGGTTTGTCTCTGAGCACTCATACACACCATACATATCGCACACACAAGCATACCTCTGTAACCCATACCTGTGTGGGTACACCAGCCACCCAGCACTTGTGTGACCCCCCAGGGCAGGAGACCCGGTGCCACCATCCCCCTGGGCACAGTGCTCCAGTGCCACCCAGCTGGGACATCTTGATGTCCCCAGGGTGTCCATGGCAGGGTGGGAGCAACATGCCTGTCCTCCTTCCCCATCACCTCAGGGATCACCATCAGCCCAGGGATGCCGCCACCCTCTCCCTAGAAGGAGGGAAGCTCAGGAGAGCCTCTTCACATGATGAATTTTAACATTTCTTTCCACATTCAGCCCAAGTGCAAATCCCTTCAAAGCATCAGCCTAGAGCAGCAGAACTAATTTGAAATGTCACTGAGGTCAAGCCCAGCTTCCCCAGCCATTAACCCGCTTCTCAAGCTGCACACTTCATATTTATTTACATAGTCATTCATTTATTTAAGCCTCAGATCCCAGATTGAAGGAGGGGCACTGGGGCTGCAGAGGAGGGAAGCCCTGGGATGCTGTCCAGGAATGTGGGGGGAGCACCTCCAGGGGCTGTGTGTCCAGAGTGCCCCAGGGAGAGTGAGGGGGTGCTGGGAGGAGTGGTTCTCCAGCCCAGCTCTCCACGTTTGGTTCTACTTCATTTATCCCTTTCCAACAGCAGGAAGAGCTGCCCTCTGGGCAGGCCGCCATACAGACATAAATCAGTGCAGCGTCCTTCAGTCGATGATGCTGATTGGCAGCAGCTTTGAGCCTGCTCTGTATTTCTGCCATTGCTTCTGATCGCTGATAGATGAGAAAGTATAGAGACTGGGGGAATACTCTGCACAGGTGTTTTCTTCCAAAGTTTGGTCATTTGCTCATTTCATGTCCCACTTCCTGGTGAACCATGGAATTTGGTGAAGGTCTACACCCAAACTCTGCTATGTCTTGGATCCTGGTGCTGCTGCCTTTTGTATTGCTGCAGCTTTGTGCTGCCTACAGATAGAACAAAAACATACTTCTGTCTTCATTGCTGCTTTGCCCATCACAGCCCAACATCCTGTGCCCCAGAGACACATCCCTGTCTGTGTCCTGGCCAGACCGACCCCGCTGGCATGAATCTGCTCTTTATGGGGAATGTATTCACCGCGAACTACTCCATGGGAGAAGGTTCTCCTCAGAGCATCAATGTTTTTCTAAATGCTTTTCTATTAGGATGTGCCAACTGGGAGATTAAAACCTCCTGCTGAGACATGTCTGGGCCCAGCTGGGACTTCATAAATGTGAGTGGGCGCAGAGTGGGTCCCTGGGAAAGAGAGACCTGGACTGATGCTAGAGGGGAAGGCTGGGCAGGAGAGCACACCTCATGTTCTGCCTTGTGCCTGACAGCCCTCTGCTGGGGAGGGAGATGGGACTGGGGGGGATTTCTGCCTTTATTACAGTGTAGTCCCATGTCCTGTCCACCTCTGAAGTGCGGAGAGCCCCACATACAAGGGGTGGTGTGGTGGGAACTTCTCCCCATCTTCCTTCCTGCTGGGCTGGAGTCTGGGGAGCAGAAGCTGACCTTTGCTTTTCTTTTTTCAGTTGTGCTCTCATTGCTCGCTGAAATCCAGGCTGTAGAGCTGGCTAGCCTGTGGTTTAAGAAAAAAAAATCTTCAGAGAGCTCTGGCAGGGTATTAAAAGAGTTCATAGTAACTCAAAATGAGTTGGATGTTCTGAGACAGATGTGAGCGAGGGAAGAGGAACTCGCTTGCTGCGTCTCCTCTCTGCTGCTGCTTGAAAGACACTAATTTGATGGTTTGTTTTGTTTTGTTTTTCCCTCAGAAGCAGACATCTCTCACCCCTCAGCGAGGGTAATGAAAACCCATTTCTCTTATGGTATTCCAACACCTTTCTTCCTGCTTTCTTCCCCTTCCAGCACACCCTGCTGCTGACCGGGGGGGTTGGATGTGGCACTGGCTCAGCTGCCTCCATCCTGCTGGGGGCTTCTCCTGTCCCTGGGTGATGCCGTATTCATGGCCAGGAGAATAAAGTGTGTGGGGGAAGTTCTGGTGCTGACAGTGACCTCAGGGTGTGTAGGGGGATGAAGGGGAAAATGTAGCAAAATGTGGAGCAGTTCTGCATCTCCAAGCTGCTCCGTGGTACAGTCAGGTGGAGGATGGAGCACACCGGCAGGAGGGTTCCCATCAGAGGCACGGATGCTCTGACTCCTGCAGAAGCAGCTGTGCAACTTCCACATCCAGGGGGTGCATTGGCTGCTCCCAGCTTCTCCCACTTTGTGCCAATTTGCCTTTTGATGCCATCTGGTGCCTGTAGGATGGCTGCAGAAGAGCTGCAGGGAGGGAGGTGTCAGGCCCTGATGAAGTTATCCTGCTGCAGCTCCTCTTGGGGAAGCAGTGCCAGGCTGCAGCAGCTCGGAGCGGCTGTGTCAGCACAAGGAGAGATGTCAAAGAGGGCCAGCAACACGTGGCATGACAAAAGGTTCTGAGGAAAAACAGTTGTCAGCAGGCTGTTGGTGGGTGAGATTCAAGAGCTCCAGCCACACAACCAGAAGTTGTTGGTGTGGTGGAAGGGAGTCATGGCTGTGAGATCTTGTGGGGCAGATCTCATTCTGCACCAGCCCTCCCCAACCCCAGCTGTGCCAAGCAGCCTCCCTGAGCCCAGTCCTGCTGCAGCCCTGCTCCCTCACTTGGATTTGCATCCAGGACCTCAGCAATGCACACTGTGCCACAGGGCAGGCTTGCTCAGTTGTCTGAGGTTGGTACGTGGGCACAACTGCCCCACGTGCTGGCACCTGCAGGCATTTCACCTCTTGCCCATAATGTGAGATGCTGTGTTGTGGCCAGGCGGTGGGGCCTTAACAATCCGCACCAGCTGTGTGCAAACCGGGCCTGACATCAGCCAGACAGCTGGTCAGGCTGCCTCTGCCCCTATCTGCTCAGAGATGTTTCCTAATGGGAAAGCGAATCCTCATCGCCCACGTTAGGGAGATGAGTGTGATGGAAGGAGCAGAGCTGCAGTGGTGCACAGCTGTCCAGATGTGTCCCACAGCAGGATGCACCAGTGGGAGCCTAAACCTCACCCTGGCAGCACTGTGTGTTACTGAGCAAAGCAGGGCTGGAGGGCACCCAGGGTCACCAGCTGGAAATGTGCAGAAGATAATCCAAAAAGGCAAGTGTCTGTCTGCTGCTCAGGTGCTAGCAGAAGTTAATGAGAGTCTCGGTGTCTGATCTCTTGCAATCAATTCCACTTCCTATCACTCTGCGAGAGGTGAATATCCAAGCTGCCGTGATGCTGTTAACTCTGGCTGACGTGCCTGCTTTCAGCTTTGATGCCAAAGGAAATTGCTGGATAACATTGCTGTGTGGCTGCAGATAGAGCGTGGGGAGCAGAGGTATTCTCCTGGCTGGCCTGACTCAATGAGGAGGCTTCTATCTGAGGTCCATTCACCCAGCAAAACTGCTGCCTGTCTCTCCACAGAATAAATTCTCTCCTTGGTTGGGAGAAAGCATGCAAAGCAACCAACGAAGTCAAATACAATGCAGAGATTGAGGTGAGGGGCCACAGTGAGCTCACTGCTTGTTTATTAAGAGCAAGAGGTTTGCCAGTGTTTCTTCCCTAAATACAGAGTTGTTTGCAGAGCACAAACACACTGCAGCTGCCCCACACAGGTGAGGTGGGACACTAATGGATGCTGTAGGACGGTGGGCAGGGCTTGTTCTGGGGCACTAAGCCTTCAGAAATCCTCCCTAATAGAGAAAGTAGCAGAACAAGGGAATTCACGTGCTGAGTTTGTGCTTTGACTGTTTTTCCTTCCCTAAAACTAGCTCTACCACGAATCGTCATTGCTCAGCATCGACAGCTGCTCTGTCGGCCTCGAAATGGGATCTGCGGGGGCTGTGAGAGGAGGGGTGAATGGAGCTGCCCGTCCTCAAGGACTCACCCTGTCCCTTCTGTTCCTGCTCGCTGTCCGAGGAGCAGCACCCGGAGCTGCTGAGCCCCGCTACGGCGCTGCTCGGGATGCTGCCGGCTGAGCGGTATGGAAATGTGCCGAGCGGAGACGATGTGCAACACGACGCCAGCTGCTGGCTTCTTCTGAAATGCAAATCCCGACAAGGGGCCGTCGGGCTGACAGCGGCAGCGGGCGGCTCCGAACACGACAGCCGCTCTGTACGGCGCAGCGCCAATTTGCTGCGGGTGACGGCTCTGATAGAGAGAGGGAAAAGCTGCCGGAGTCGGGCCAGGAGCATCCTGGTGCTGCCCGGGCTGCCGGCAGGGCGAGGACGAGCCGCTGGGGAACGAGTCAGGAAATCAGCCC
This sequence comes from Meleagris gallopavo, assembly GCF_905368555.1. Taxonomy (NCBI): domain Eukaryota; kingdom Metazoa; phylum Chordata; class Aves; order Galliformes; family Phasianidae; genus Meleagris; species Meleagris gallopavo. The sequence goes on along the minus strand of NC_139412.1, from coordinate 602,995 downwards.
CGGTTTGAGGCAGAGCACCGCCGGTGGTGCAGCCCCCCCTGCTTCAGAGGGATCCTAAAAGATGGGGTGAGAGTGGGCGAAAGGAAACCTGAGTGCGAGCAGGGGGCTCTGAAGGGCGCTTTACATCGCCTCTGCTGTTATCTACCACCTCTCGGATGGCTTCGGCATCAATTGCTCTGCCCATGAATGCTGCCTTGTTCTTCGCTGTGAGAAGTAAAATTCCTGGCCCTTAGAGCCAGAGATCCTGAAGATATCAGGAGTGCTGACTTCTTTGCTCCCAACTGGAACGAGCTGTTCTGCAGATAGCATCACACAATGAGGGCAGACAGCCTCCGCTGCTCCTAGGGGGGATGGGTGGAGATTCCCACAGCCCCTCCGTGTGGGCACAGCAGAGGTGCTGTAGGCAGGAAGGGAGGGAGCGCCGGGCAGCCCCGAATCGCCCTCTGCTGCTGCTGGCAGAGTGCCTTCATGGACGCCCGGCCACAACTGTTTCTCTCCAGCCACGGGGTATGTGGTCCTACCTTAGATGGAGCGTTTCGTTTCTATGGGACCCAGCAAAGCCAAACAGCCCTCTGTCAGCCTTTGGAATTTATGAGACCTCTCCATGCCTTGGGGGAGCTCAGGACCAAGCTAACACAAGATCAGGGGCCAGCAGATATAAATTAGCACTGGCTCCAATGAGCCCCTCATCTCTGTGCTCTTTGCACCATCCACAGCTGAGCAGCTCCCAGGATGCTGGTTACGCTCTCGGCCCATACTGGGCTATAAAGTCTGGGAGGTGGCGGAGGTGGGAGGAAAAATCTCTACGTGTATGTGCTATGTATACGTGTGTGTCCATAAAATGTTTAGCGGAAGCCAATACTTGATCCAGCACAACCTGTAAGTGTTAATCATAATAAATGGGAAAAGGGAAATGATTGCTGTTAATAAGGGAGAGGTGTTGCTGTGCTGGTGGGCTGCGGGTGGCCAGTGGCTGAGCCCTGTGCTCCTGCTCCCCATCTCCACTCCGCTGCCTGTCCAGGGCCAGGTAGGGCTGTGGGGACACCATCCTTGGTCACACCAGCACAGTGTCTGTGCTGTCACCACGTCCCAGTCCCTGTATCCATGCAAAGGGGTTGAGGAGAACTTGGCCAAGCACTGCTGGAGAAGACATAACCAGCCCAGCAACCACCCGAGCTCCCAAAGGCTCCGCTCTGCTGAACTCCAGCTGTTACCCAATGAATCCTAAAGGCTCCCAGGGGCCCAGGGAGGGCTGCCCAGCAGTAATTACCTTGGCTCCGTGCCACCTCCAGCCCACTGCAGGGTGCCAGGGGACCGTGGCTGCCCCTACAGTTCTCCTCCTGCACCGAGGTGGAAGAGAACACGGCCATGGGGAGAAGGGTGGGAGGTGGACACACTGCTGAGTCGAAGGGGCAGGTTTGAGGGGAGAGGCACAGAGAGCCTTTTGCTTCTCCCATTACAAGCCCCTAAAGCCAGCACTGACGGAATGCTTGGCTGGGTGCAGACAGCAGCCTGGGACTGCCCTGCAGCTCCCCGCAGGTTATAGGAGCCCGGGGAGCGAGGAGAAGAAAGGGCCTGGCTGTGATGGAGTGGTGTGTAATTTTATCACACGTTGCAGCATCTTGTCCTGGCAGCTTGTCACCGGCTGGGCTGTTAAATTCCCTTGAAAAATGAGGGATCCGTGGTAAATTACTGATTATAAGATAGGAAAGGTAATCTTGCTACATGTGATGGATCACTTTGATACTGCAGCGTCAGGTGCCCTAGAAAGCCCCAGCGAGAGCTGCAGAGAAAGTGCTGTGCAGTGCCAGCCAGTGGCAGCAGGACAGACAGCCAATACGGTGCATCAGCAGGACAGACAGACAGCTGTGTGCCTGAGCTGACAGACAGCTGGGATGGGAGAGATGGTGTCACCCCTCAGAAGAAAGGGTGAGCAAGAGCTGATGGTTTTTAAGGGAGCTCCAGGAATCCTTGTTGCGTTTGTGTTCTGAGCGTGAATTACACAGCAAGCTTACAGGTTGCTGCATCCACACTGCTGGGTTGTCCTTGAGCTCTCTTCATTCTTAGTCAGGAATAGGAAGGGGACAAGGACAGGGGAAGGGATGGGAAGGTTTTGGCTGCTATGCCACTACACAGCGGTGCTCAAGCACCAACATCCAGCAGGAGCTCTGTGCCAGCCCTGCCCTTCTCCAGTGCCATGTTTCTGGGGAGCAGAGCGGGGTGGGGGCACTGCCCTGCATCCTCACTGGTCACGATGGTAATGAGGCAGCCAAATAAAATGGCATGAAAAAGAAGAGCAGACCTCCTGGAAGTGCTGAAACAAGTCAGGAATAAAAGGCACTTGTGGAAATTCAATGTGCCGTTCCTTGTATTTGACCACAGCAATTCTCAACAAAAGAAAACCCGGGCTCATTACATAGAAACATCAAACCAGCCAAGATAATTATCTCTAATTAGTGCTAATTTAAAAGTGAAGTCTTTTCTATAGCTGGATTGTTGCATATTTCATTAGTTCATTAGATGCTGAGCAGACAATGCCGATAAGAGAAACAGTTCAGAGGGATGATACAAATCCCGTCCTCCCATCAGCAGCACTGGGAGTCCATCCCCACAGCTGCTGGGTGTCACACAGCATCACCCCAGGAATGATCCAATGGTGCAATGGTTCATCCTCTGGGGAAGTTCGGTGCACACTGCTGAAATTCACTTCACAGTAGTAAAAAAAGGGAGAGAGGAACGAGCAGTCCGTCAGTCAGCGTTGTTCTCCCGCTGCCTCTGCGAACACCGCTCCGTGCATTGGAGGTCTCTCTCGGTGCCTGCACAGGGAAGGAGGATGCAGTGTGCTTCGGACCCCCCCACAGCTGGGACAGCTCGCAGGGGTGGCTCTGGGTGATGCCTGAAACCGACTTTCCAAAGAAGGACTGGGTAAACACAGAGATCTGTAGCTCCAGCACTTCAAGACTGCGGGGAAATAACCACTTCCACTTGCAAACTGTACGTGAACTGGAACAGGAATCGTTGCAAGGCAATAAAATATCCCTTCTCTTCACACTGCAGGTTTTTAATCAGATTAACCTGACTTTATGGGGCTTTCGACTGCAGCCACCACTGGAGTGAGGTCCGAATTCAATGCGAGTTATTGTCAGGCAAAAGGCAGAGGAACTTTTAATCCTCAGGAAGTTACTGAGCAGGAATGCAGCAATCGAAGAACGTTACCGCAGGTGTTTGAAGCTGTAATTAATCTTTGAGAAAGGAGGGAAAGCTTTAAAGGAGCAAACTTTGGGGTTTTGAAGCATTTCAGACGAGCAAATCGAGCAGAGATGGAGCATGCAAGGTAGAAAGCTGTGAGCAGGGAGAGGGGCTGGGGTTTGCCCGCTGGGGATGGGGATCCAGCAGGGCTTATTGGCTCAGGGTGGGTGCAGTAATCCCACAGTGCCACTGCCAGCACTCAAACCCCGGTGCTCCCCCTGCCAGCTTCTGATGATGGGACACTGCTGATTTTCAGAACTGCCACTGGAGAGGCTGACGTGGCTACATGAGAGCATCCAGGCAGGAAAGGTGAGATTTTGAGTGCTTTACTGAGAGCAGCACCTGAAAAGAGCCAGGAATTGCATCCAGGAGAATCAGCTAGTTAGTGGCTGCCATTGCAGATGGTGGAGATTTAATGAACAGTAATTTAACTCATCGATTAATTGGAAAGCTTTCCACTCTGGCAATGCTCACCTTACCATGCAGGCATCTCCTGGTTGCTCTTGCCCAGCTCCTCACCTGGCAATGCACAGAGTGGGAGGTTGGGCACCAGAAGCTGAGGCAGTGGCACAGTGGATGCGGCTGGTGCCCAGCACTGCACTCGGTCCATCCCATCCCATAATGCCATCAGGGGCTGCCTCCATCCTTCTGTCTGTGAGCTCCCTTCTGCCACCCCCAGCTCCCTGCCCTGTCCCCATGCCATTGTGCCACATCCCTGCCCTCCCTGGGGTGTGGAGACCCCAGGCACCCCTTGCTCCACCCATGCATCAGCTGTCATCAGGCCCCAGGATTAACATTTGGATTTTGTGTTCAATATTCGCAAAGAAAATCTAACACCAAAACCTCAGCGGGGTGCCTGGGAAAGTCTAAGTGAGAGGATCAGGGGGAGCTGTTCTTACAAAGCAGCAGACATCAACAAAGGCTGCTGGTGCTGGTGACGGCTCTTCATCCTGGAACACAAGTACAAATTATACGTTTAGATATTACTTTATTAGTAGTATCAACCCTCCTGATAGCTATGTTTCTCACTGCCACAAACACTGCGCTGTGCTGACCTGTAGTACAGACACAGGGCAGTGGGACCCATCCCTTGGTGTCTCTGCATGCCCCATGGCAAACCCAGAGCCCTGGCACACAGCTGGCCTGGTGCTGGCACAGCTGTCATGGCCCAGCAAGAGCTCATCAGCATCTGGGAGAGGGGGATGAAGAGGAAGAGGAGGAAAAGGACGTGATGGCACTTGGAGCTGGATACCCCCAAGCAGTGGGGCCGGCTGCTCTGCTCCTGCTGCTGCCCCACGTGCCTGGGTTGGGGGGATGCAGAGCCGAGCGAGTGCTTTTTGACAGCCTGAATGCTTCCAGTCTTTGATTGGCAGGAGAAAGCATTTTCCCTCACATCTCAGCACCTCCAGGATTCATCGTGAGGACAGCCAGAATCGTTTTGATGTGATATCAACAAGACCTACATGAATAAGGCATAACAGCATTCTGCTAGGATCCAGGAGCTGTTCTGAAGCCGGCGCTCGGCTCACTGCAGCCCAGCCTTGAAGCAGAGAGCAGGAGGAGCAGCCGCCCCTGTGCCATCACCCATCTGTGCCCTCGGGCACTCTCAGAATACACTTCTACCCGAGGGGGGCAGAGAGAGGGAGGAGAGAGGCAAAACGGTTGTGCTGCATTAACACGGCGGCTTTTTTCAGCGAGCTCCTTTTATTTATCAGTTTTATCGAAGTGCCACCTCCCAGAGCCTTAGGGCCATGAGCTCCACAGAGATCCATTTCTCACTGATGGAGCTGAGGATGTGGCAGGAAGGAGCAGAGCCCCGCGATGCCCCCACTCTGTGGAGCCCTGGGACAGAGCTGGGTTTGTGAGCTGCCAGCACAGCCACCCCACGTGGGCTGCAGGGCTGTCCCACCACCCTCAGGCCCCCCCAGCAGCTGCTCTCCCTAACAGATTTATTGTTGCTGGTGAGGAAAATGAAACCATGTGGAGCTGTGCGCAGAGCCCAAGAAAGAAGCTGGCCACTTGGAGGCAGATGGGAATTTCCTGAAAGGTGAATATGGCAGAGCATTAAAAGACAAATAAATAAAAAGCCTTGCTTTATTCCTCTGTCTCAGCCGTGCTTCAACTTGCCTCAAACCCCAGATAATATAGGAGCCTAAGAGCTGCCATAAAGGGCAGACCAGAGCTCTATTTAGCCTAAGCTCCCATCCCTTCCAACGTCAGCTACCAGATGCTGCAGGAAAGGCCTGAGGCATCCCATTAAGAGCTCCAATGGGGCAACCCGCACAGATGAGATATTGCCACCAAGCTCCAGAGAGCCAGAGGATGCTTTAGAAGCAGAGTCAGGGAGGTTTATCTCCCCCATATTTTTCTCCTGTTCTACCTGGCAGCAATATGAACATTCCTGGTGAATCCATAACACCGTACTCATGAGCACCATTACGGGTTCTGTCTCTGAAGCATTCTCACTGGGAAGTCTCAGGGAAGCCAGTGCTCTCTTGGCTCACCCCTCAGCAGGAGGTAGCAGAAGGGCCCTGCAACCCTATCACCTCATCATCCTGCCCCCATCACCCTGTCACCATATCAGCCCATCACCCCAAGCCTGGTTGGTGTGGAGCAGAGCTCCCCACTGCCTGAGCCCAGTGCTGGGGCACGGCTGCTGAGTTCTCCACAGTTGCTGCATTTTCCCTGCACATATTTCTCTGCATGATCATCTCTGCTCTCACTGCCTCTTCCTTGCCTGCCACATTGAGCCCAGATGTCTCCTTTAAAGGGGAACGGCAAAGTTTTGTTTAAAATAACACTATTTAAAAAAAAAAAAAAAAAAAAAAAAGGTCCAAGATCCCTAGCAATTAATCAACCTACGTGCAGGCTCCAAACTTGCAAACACAGCCGAAAGCAAACGGCTTGGGGCTCAGCTTCCTGCATACCCACCTGCCCACTCCCAGCATCGTGGTTCTGTGTCTGCATGGCCGGGAGCTGCGTTACCTCTGGGGCGTTGGGTCCCATGTTGGAATGCAGGCAGTGCTTCACTCAGTGACACAGAGGGCAGCGGTCCTGCATTCCTTGGGCACAGAGCATGGGGTGTGTAACTGAGAACATGGGGGGAGCCAAACATCAGGAGCAGCCCAAACCAGAGCCCTGTCTGCAAACTGCTGTTGTGCTTGGTCTTTGGGTCCTGGCAGTGAGAATCAGATCCCCTATGCATCCTTAAGCCCCGGTGGTGACCAGCAAGCTGCTGATGGGGACACTGTCATCACAGCTCAGCTCACAGCTCTGCTCTTGCTGTCCCACGGCTCCAAACTCCTACATGCAGCACCATTCCTGCTCCTCGTGTGTCCCCACTAAACTCACACCCCATGCCCATGTTAGAGGGTGGCACCCTGGGCTGTTGGGAAGGAGGGACTTCCCTCCTCCTCCTCCTTCTCCTCCTCTTCCTCCCATCCCAGCCCAGGCTCCCCCAGTGCTGCACCTCTGAATGAGTCTCATCACCCCTGACCCGCTCCCCACCCCCCGCCCTGAGATTTAATTTATCAGGAGCATTATTAAAACAGTCATTTCTCAGCTGTCTAACGTTTCAAACCCCTGCTCTCATTCATCTGATAAATATTTACAGAGCTTGACATTGTCTTCAGTTCATTCGCTTTTGTGCCAAACAATCCCAAACACTCACTTCCCCTCTCCCACCGCCCCGCAGGGCTGCAGCAGTGGGGCCAGGGCTGGAGCCCCCAGCAGAGCCCCCACCTACACCCACTGCCCTCCTGCACCCAGCAGTGCTGCCGGTGTTGGGAGGGGGGTGTGAGCTGCCCAGAGAGTGGAGTGTTGATCTTCTGCTTCCCAAATTATAGCCCATCACTGTGTGTTTTTCTGTTTTGTTTTTTTTTTTTAATTTCCCACTCCCAGTGTCTCAGGCTGGGGATGAGGTTTGTGTCTAATGCAGCGATGGAGCTGCATGGAACGTGAAGCACCAGAGTGCAGCCTCAAAAGCATCAAACAGTGCCATTCCTCTCCCCTGGCTGCCCCTTCTCTCATTGCTCTGGCACCCCTGGCTTCTGCTGCAGCTGCTTTCACCCCATCCCCACACAAGCTTCCCTGCAGAGCCTTGGCAGCAAGCGCTGACCGCTCTGACCCCGTCAAACCACGTCAGTGTCACCAGCTTCACACCACCCATCCGTCCCCTGGAGCCCAACACCCCCCTTTCCTCAGCCCTGTGCCCTAATGCGGAGCGATGGGCCGGGGCAGCTCAGCACCACTCCTCATCCCTGCGCTCCCTCACAGCCACTCCCTGCAGAGCTCAGGGCACCATGAACATCCCAAAGCTGCCTTGGAAAGCATCCGTTTGTGTGAACTTGGACCCAGAGGGAAAGGTGCTGCCTCTTTGGAAGGCACCTCCTGCACCAGGGCCACCAGGAGCCACAGGCGGTTCTCACTGGGACACCCAGCAGGTGAGGCACTGTGCCCCCACCCACCTGCAGTCTGTCACCTCCCCAGGGCCAGAGAAGCCAGGACGATCCGGCTGCAGCATCATTTCACCACGTCTATTTGTGTCTAAATACAGTATTTCATCAGAAGTGAGAACTCTTGCGGAGACGCATTGATTTCAATGCCATTTTCAGCAGGTTGGGTCAAGGACTCTGCGGTCACTTCAGAGTGGATGGAGGGAGGCAGATGCTCACAAATCAAAACCCCAATTCTTCTGATTTGGAAATGGATGTTTCAACACCATTCCATTTTGCAAGGCCTTACAGGAGGTCAGATTTTGTTTCCAGCAGAAAAACAATCAATTTCAAGCTCTTGAAATTGTTGAGCAGCAGAATTGCTATCTCCCGCCAGTTTGATCATAAGACAATAATTTCTTTCCACGTATTTTGGAGGTTAGAAAGATGAAGTCCCTTCTGCTGCTGCTGCTCTTCAGAACACCTCTGTGAGGCTGCAGAAGCAAACAGCTGCATGGGGAGCCCTGGGTCCCAACAAGGCCAGCAACCTCGAGGACTTCTTCGGGCCACACCACAGATTTCTCCATCAGCCTTAAGAGAAAGGTCTGATGAAATCACTCCTCCTGCTGCCTTCCAAAGCTCCTGCCAAAGCTTTCAGCTGGTCTATAAAAATGTACTCATTGTTTAGAGAGGATTTTTTTTGGGGGGGGGCTTTCTTAGTTGTTTATTTTTATTTTGATTGCTTTTCTTTTGCAAACAATTCTGCGGAAATTCTCCTCCTTTCATTCTGGTGACCGTGCAGTCGTGTTGCTGTGGAATTAGCAATAAATCACTCCCAGCACTGACAAATGGATGTGCCAACCCAGAGCTGCCCCAGGCTGGGATCTGCCCACCTGCTGCAAAATGCAGCTCCCAGGCGTGGGGCAGTGGGGCCACAAGGCAGCACCCACTGGTGGGCACCCCATGGACAATGTGCATGTGTGAGAGCTCAGGAACCCAGAGCAGGAGGGAGAAACATTTCATCGTTCATGCTCTCTGCAGAATTTCACTGTAGCCAAATGCAGCCATCCACTCACTCACATACTGAACAAACACAGCTCTCTTCAGGTGCGTGGCCCGTAGATTCCACCATTGCTTCATCCAAGGTGTCCACCACCAGCTCATCTGTAGGATCCACCACCAACTCATCCCTGGCATCCACCATCACTTCCTCTATGGCTGCCACCATCGCTTTGTCCCTAGCATCCACCAGCAGCTCACCCAGGTGTCCCTGACATTCATCTCCCACCGATCTGTGCTCACCCAGCCCCACCAGCCTGCAGAAAGGTTTGCGTTGGATCAGCTGTTGTGCTGATGTGTCCCACACATTGGTGGAGCTCTGAGGCAATGACACCAAGTGGTCTCTCTTGCACTGGAACAATCCCGCACACACGAGATCTATCTCAGACACAGATGATGAAACAAACTCTGCTGAGAATGTAGCTCATCTCAGTACTTAAAGCCCAAGCACAACCCAAGGCCCTGGGGGTGCCACGGGACCCTGCCTGCTCTGCAGCTCTGGGCTGAGCTCAGGCTGTGGCCCTCGGACGGCATTCTCCATGCTGCAGAACAGGAAATAGGGCTGGATTTTTGTCCAAGTATTCATGCGTGGTGAATTGTTAGCAGCAAACCTCGCATTCCCCGCCTCCCCTCACAGTAACTGCAGTAAATAAATGCCACATGTGGGCAGCTCCTCACAGCCCAGGCACTGTGTGCATATTCGTTATAGATTATCCAGTGTTCCTCAGACAATGAATATTGGGAATGTTGAGGAAGCTGATGGTGTTTCACCCAGCTCCAGGAACTTGCTCTGTTGTTTAGAAAGCAAGAACTTCTCATGGGAAAAGTGCTCACCTGAGGGTCAAATGGAGCAGCAAAGGCTGTGTGGTGCCCATGAGCCCCCTGTACTCTCCAGATGCGGGACTCTCTGTGCCCCCACGCACTGTCTCTCAGGCTGCTCTGCCTTTCATCCCACGGACAAATTTCTGGGCAGAATTAAGGACCTTCTGCTCCTCCCCACACACCATGCGTGGCCCCAGCCCTCACTGCTGCCCTGCTGCACGCACTGCTGTGTTCCTGCCTTGTCACAGCTGGCTGCATCCATGTCCTGCACTGCCTGCACCCGGGCACTCAGCTGCGATGTGACACCGTGCTGGGAGAATGCCTGCTCAGGTGGGGCTGCGACAGAAGCAGTGAGCACAGATATCAGCATGTCAGCCAGCCTCCAACCTGCCTTGCAGCAGCGGTGTGCAGGCATTGCACCCTCGTGTGCCCACGTGGCCCTGTGCTTTGCTTTGCTTCCCCATCTCCCACACCTGCAGAGCTCATTGTGCCATCGCTCCAGCAGATGAGGGAGCAGCATCAGGAGCTGCAGGGTTGGTTCCTTATCTTCATGCAGAAGCCACAGCCCAAGAGGTTTCTCTGCCCAACACAGAGCTGATCCCTGTGGCTCAGCTCAGCCCAGCCATGCCAAGGGCTGTGGGCAGAGGCATCACTGCTGCCATGTCCCTCCTGCCCCTCCATCACACACGGGCCGACAGTCGCTCCCGTCATTCCCCCTCTGTAATTAACTTCCAGTAGTGCACATAACCCACTCACTCATGCTTACATCTCTCGCTCTCACAGCTCACCGCCGGTGAGGCTTGCTTAGCCCCGTGATTGACGTGGAACAAGACAACTGTGGAAACAAAGCCATCAATTGACACATACAGTTTTTAACTGCAGGGTGGTATTTGCAGCACTAAAGTGATGTCTCATTACTTTGCTGTAGTGATATTGTTAAATGCCAATTCAAACCTTGATCACAAGAGTGGAGCACAGGATTCCAGCCCGAGGAGCAATATAGTGAAGGAAAGCGAAATCTAAAGCCCGCACTGTAGTCCTTCACTGCTGTGCCGTGGAGAGAAGTGAAAAAGGCCTTGTTATCTTCTCCCCTATCCTCTGTGGGCCAACACAGGCCTCTGTGTTAACCCCCAGGGCTCCTCTCAGTCTAAATTTAATGGCTCAGGTTTTCCACCACTCCCTTAGGATGCTGTACTGAAGCCTATGGAGTTGCTCTGCTCTGTGAAATTTCCCTGGGAGTGAGCCTAAATACTTAATTCCTTCCCCCTTTGTCCTAATTAGAGCTAGCAAAATAATGAGAAGATTATTTACAAGTTATCCAGAGCTAAGATTTGTACATAAAATCCGTGGGCTGATTTTGCAAGCTGTGGGATGCACGTGTGTGCTGCATGCAATGGACATGGCACATACCTGCATGACTCAGGGACCATGCAAGTTTGGTTTGGAGCTGGGTGCCCCGGCTGCTGAGTGTATCACCTCCCACCATCCCCTCCCATAGGAACCCAAGGGATGGCCATGCCCAGGGATAGGTGTGCATGGAGCAGAGCCCTCCCCAGTGCCCACCTGTTCCATGGCACAAGATGACTACTGCTGCACCTGGGGGTGTGCAGCCCTTCTTCCCCCTCCTTACCTCTCCCAGCCCCCATTCCCATTCTGCAGGACCAGATAGCAGCGTGCCCCATGGTTTGTGGGTCACAGCACGGCCCCTGCCAGCAGAATGCTGCCCGCAAGGCAGAGCTGCAGCACCATGGGGCGTCCGTGGGAGCTCATCCCCACCATGGGAAAATGACTTCTGAGGAGAACCGGGCAGGATATGAAGGCATTGCAGCCCCAGTCTACATAGCAGCACCATGTGCTGCCCTGGAGTGGAGAGTCTGTAGAGACTTCAGTTATAAGCCCCTCTTTCAAAGGCTTTTATTGCACACTTAGTCATAAAACTTTGCCTGGGGCTGACTTGGCAAACGGGTCTCGGCCCGGAAGCCAAACCCTTTTCATTTTTTAATAACATTTCATGAAAATCCATTTGGCCCTTTGTAATTTGGACAGGTGGGAAAACAATAGAGCTCAGTGCTCAGCCAGGGCTGAGGCGTGGGGCTCTGCCTGCCTGGGGCCCCTGCGCTGCCCAGTGGTGCAGTGAAGCTGCAGTGCTGATCTGTCCTTGATGGCTGCAATGATAGGGACTGCATGACTTGGTCCCTAGCATTTCCCTGCACTGAGCCCTATGTGTTCCCTGACCAAACACACATGTTTCCCAACCAAGCCCTTCCCTCCAAACCGCAAGACAGGAGATCTGCATTTGCTGTCAACCTGATGTCACCATCACAAGAACACGAGGTGCTGCCTGCATGGCTGGGGCTCTGCTCCAGGTCACAGGGATGGCAAGGAGACGAAAGGCAAAGAGGTGAAGCCTACACCACCCCCAGAGCTGCTCTCATCCCCTGCCTACCGCACCTTCCCCTGCTGAGGCAGAAGTTCCCATCTGCAATGAGATCAGGGCTGGAGAGGTGTCACCGGCCTGGGTGGCTCTACTGGCACAGTGACAGCCAAGCTGCTGGCAGGAGCAGCCCCGCAATGAACTTACTGCCTGTGGTGTCTGGTGCTCTCCTACCTGAAAGCTCCTCCTATCCCCTTTCCTGACACCTCTGTCTCTGCCCCAGGACCCAAGATGCCTTCCCTGTGCCACATCAGAGATGGCAACCACTGACTCCGTGTCCCAACCCCACACCTCCCACCTGCACACATGGCTGGGGATGGCAGCAGCCTCCTCCCAGCACCAGCCGGTCACTGGGGCTTAAGCTGCCCCAGGGAGGCAGTGGAGGAGAGACCTGCAGCTGCCAGGAGGCAGACATAAAGTTCAAAGACGTGTTAGATGGGTCTCTTGGCATCAGCCTCTATTTTTACAGCTTGAACGTTAATGCTACCAAAGTTTAAACAATTGTGAGGGACCAGAAGCTTTGAACATGGCAGGCTTAGTGCAGGCAGTGTGCTGCAGCCCTGCTGGGGGGATTTGCCCAAAGCCCCAGCACAGCCATGCAGGGCAAGCAGCTGTAGGCAGGTACTGTCTTTCTGCAGCTCAGTGACAGCAGGGGCAGGGGGGTGGCACAGCGTGGGGATGGGGGTGATGTGAGTGGATGTGCACCGTGCATGGAGCAGGGTCAGGCCCTGGGGTGTGTGCCCTGAGAAAGCTGCAGCAGATGTGCAAGCAGGGCTGTGCTGGGACATGGGGTGCAGCACATCATCGCCACCTGCGTTTGGTACCAGTTGCCACCAGTGCCATCCTGCTCTGCCCATACTGGAGCTGGTGAAGCAGTGTCACCTGAGCGCTGCTCCTCAGGGCGCCTTGGGAGCAGTTTAATACCAGATCTGTGTTTGAAAGGTTGGAGTTATGAGACTGTCAGCATTTCCATTATGGGCCCTGATTAATTTGGGGGATATGGGTAGGGTTAGGAGTTGTCATTCCAGATGTGAATTTTTGTTTTAATTCCTCTAAAAAAAAAAAAAAAAAAAAAAGAAGAAGAAGAAGAAGAAAGAAAAAAAGATTTAAATCCTTTTACTTTGTGTTTTCCCTTTCAAAACAAAGAAAATATGTGCCGTCTGGTCTGTTTTGTTTTTGCTGCAGAGCTCCAAATGCTGTTTGCCAGGTTTGTGGCCAAAAGTGCTTTCATTTGAGCTGGATCAGTGCTCCATCCTTTTTTACAGATTCACCCCAACTTCAGCCCTGTGCTGCCTGCAGGTGCCCTGGGTGTGTGGAGGAGCTCTTGTCCCCCAGTGCCATTGCAACACTATGGTACAGTGCTGCAGTGGGGCACAGGGTTCCCTTCCCGTCTGACAGCAGTGCCAGCTGTGGAGCCCCAAAGCCATGGGAGCTCCTCCTGAACACTCACACTCTGAGTTCCCTGCACTAATTCTGTCCTATATAGGAACACTTTCACATTTACAGCCTGCATCTTCCTGAATGCTCCCCCGACACCTCTCCTTGTTTTTACATCACAAGAAAAGATAGGGAGCAGTACACCTAATCTAAATATTTATGTTCCCTAGGCCCCCCTGATGCATTCTATCTGTGTCACATCCCTCCCAGTGAGCACAGCATGGAGGTCTGCAGGCAGCCGCTGAGGGATGCACCCTGTGGGGAGGAGGTGGGCTGGGCAGCTCAGCTCTGAGTGCACTGCTGCAGGGTTAGCATTCAGGTTGGATATTAGGAAACATTTCTGCTCCGAAAGAGCGGTGATGCACAGCACAGCTGCACAGGGGGTGGTGGGGTCACCATCTCCAGAGACGTTCCAGAACCGCGGGGCTGTGGCACTGAGGGATGTAGTGATGAGTATGGAGGGGTGGGCTGGGCTTGGGGATCTGAGGGGGCTTTTCCAGCCTTACTGATGCCATGACTAGGAGCATTGGCTCAATGTTTGGTGTCTTCCCCTAGTGGAGCTGGTGGTGGCCACTGTGACAGTGTGTGAAGACGGTGCTGTGGGAAATGCATGAGGAGGAGAAGGTGAGGAACCTCAGAGAGGGCAGCTCAAGGAGACAAACATTTTGCCAAAAAGCAGTGGAAATTCTCCAGCTGGTTCCAGTGGTGTGCAGCAAAGCGCTGGAGGCCTCATTTACTCAAGTAAACGTGTTCGTTAGGGGATATACTGGGAACACCACCATGCATGCCCCAGGCCCACAGCCTGGGGGAGCACCCAGCAGTGCCCGGCTGCAGGATCCCACACTCCCACGCATCCACTCAGCCCCACATCGGAAGGAGCTGCTCCACGTGGCTCCAGCACCCACAGCCCTACGGCCATCCCCAGCCACGTGCTGGAGCCCAGAACAGAGAAAGGACCCAGCTGCTGCTCCCCGCTGAGGGTTGGAGGGGTAACTGGGAGGTGATGAACTCAAGACACAAGAAACGGGCGCAGAGCTCTGCAGAGATAAAAACAAAAGCACTGGGATTTGCTGCAGCTGCTCGGTGAGATTCGGAGGGGGCTGCGCAATGGTGAATTTCCTTTTATTGCCATCTTTTCACTTCAAAATCTGCCTGGCAGCTTTTCAACTCTTTGCAGACGGTTGTTGTTGCTTCTGCTGCTGCTGATGTTGCCAGGAAGGGTCGCAAATAATTTTCCCGTTGAGGCTGACTGGGTATCCAAGTTGGGATCGGCACTTCTCAGCAAGAACAGGTAGGGGCTGAAAGCCCTGGAAATGCACTTCCTTCCACTTTTTTCCCAGTTTGAGGTGATGCAGGGAGTGCAGAGCAAAGGCAGACCTGCAACGATGCTGGGGTTCCTAAAGTCCTCAAAAAGGACATGAAATGGGCAGGGAGCACTGCAGCAATTCTGCCGGGCTCTGATCTCCCCAACCTGCAGTGCCGTGGGGACACTCCGTAGTACCCAGAACTGTTCTGTCTGTCAGAATCTGTTCGATGAACAGTTTGGCTGTACATTACTACACTGGAATTATTTGGGTTGCAACCTGCATTCCTAAAAACCTCCTGCACAATGGCACCAAACCATCATCTGCAGGGCCATGTCCCTCCTGCGGGATCTGGTGCTCGTGGGGATCTGTGGGCATGTCCCCTGTGTGCCCCCACTCCCTTGCACCCAAGGGTGCCCCAGCCATACATTTGGCACAGCAGCCAGACCTGCTTCCCAAGACGACCTCACGCCCTTGTTGGGAGCTATAATTGAGTGGCCAGCACAAGGAGTGCAGGGAAAACACAGCTCAAACCCAAAGCATGATCAAGGGAAAGGAAACCACTTCCAAGCAGCAGGTGGGATCTGGCAATTCCCCCCACCCCAGAGGCTATAGCTTTGTCACTGTTTGCTGGAGGTCCATGAGTGGCCAGCCTCAGGCACTGGACAGCACTGGGGCACCAATACAGGTGGGGATCGGGGGGACCCTGCACTCCTGTTGCCTTCCAGGCCCCACAGCCCACACACAGCACTGCTTCCAGCCCATCCTGATGTCCTTTCTCATGTGCAAAAGGGTGGTATTCATCGATTTTTAATAATAATTCCCTTGTTCTCCTTTATCATTGTTCCCTTGGTCTCCTTTTTGTAATAACTCCCTTCATTTCCATTATGTTATAGCTCCCTCAGTCTCCTTTATATTATAATTTTCTCACTCTCCTTTCTGTCACACAGCCCAGGAGAGCAGCCCTGGGAATGGCCCTTCCCACCCAGCACACTGCCACCAGGGTCCCCAACCAGGTGCTGGGGAGTCCAGACCCAAAGCAGTGCATGAGGGCATGAGCACAACTTGTGTTACTTCTCAGCGCACACCCCGGGTTCTGGAGCAGCACAGGGACGCCCCACGCAACGCAGTGCAGCACGATGGGCTGATGGGGGGCAGCGGGCAGGGATGGGGCCATGTGCGAGCTCTACCCATCGGGATGTGGGGCATCTCTGGGCACTGTGGCTGCTGACCTGGCCCTGCAGGGGGAGGTGGCTGGCACAGCAAGCTGACAGCCCCCCGGCATGCAGGGAGATTTCCAGCTCCCCCCCCCACATTTTTTTTTTCAACAGCTTTTGTGCGTTTTCCCATCTCCCTCTCCTTTTTTTCTGCTGCGTTCCCGGCTCCTGCTGGCGAGGCACAGAGTATGGGGAACAGATGGAGGTGGGAAAGGGGAAAGGGGAGGGGATTTCTGTGTGCCGATGAAATTAGTCATGGAAATGCAGACAGCATGTGCATTTGCACGTCAGGATGAAATAAGTGTGTGATTTTATGTTTCCCAAATGAGATCGGGAAGTGGACAAATAATTGTTTCAGAGTTTGCGCTCCATTATTTTTTTCTTCATCCCTCTCAGATTCTCCCCTGGCACAGCCAGGTGGGATTGAGCTGTGGGCACCGGCACGGGGCTGCAGAGGGGACAGCCCTGAGCTCCCAGCACAGGGGGTGACATGGCCACGTGTCCTGGGGACAGCGGAAGTGGCGGCAGCAGTGGGGGAGGAGGAGGGCACCCAGTGGGCGAGAAGTGGTCATCATTCACCGTGATGGATGGGAGGAAAAGAAAGTGGAAAGGCGGACAAGGGAGAGAGCAGGGGGCTGATTTCCAGATAAAGTTTTCAGGGCACTTAAATAAACAGCTCGACTCGTGGGGAGGCGGGGGAAGCGCTGCGCGGGCTCTGGGCAGCACTGGGAGAGTTTCAGCAGGACACTTCAAATAAACAGCATTTAATAAATGTGTGCCAGCCGTGGGGGCTCGCTCTGACTGCTCCCTGCAGCTCCCCACGCCTGCAGCTGGGCCTGGGATGCTGTGCAGTGCTGTGTGACAGCAGGCAGCAGTGCAGCAGCCGTGCACACCAGGCAGCCCCATCCCACTCCAGCGCATCCCTGCTGCCTCCTCTTCTTCCTCTGGAGAACAAAAGAGCGAAAGGGGAGATCAGAAAATGCCTGAGCCATTAAAAACAAAGATGGAAGGCCATCAATGAATTAATACAGCATTAAATGTTAATAATGAGGGGACTCTAAACATTTATGGGAACAGATTAAAGCCAAGTTCTGCTCCATTAAATTGCTCACATGGCCTCTGCTTTACACCCACCCCAAGTGAGGCGGAAGGAATGTGGAAGAGGCGTTTGTCCAGAGGGGTGCCGTGTCCCTCACCATGGGGAGGGCAGTGCTCCCACACAGAGCTGCTTCATGGGTGCTGCTCTGGGGGTTCTGCTCTGCAGGGGCTCTGCTGCACACCGGGCTGCAGAATGGGAAACCCTTCCAGACACAGAAAATCGATCCTCACTGACACGATGCCCTCCCAGCTGCTCTGTTTATAGGTGGCTGAGCAGTGTTTTGCCAGCAGCCCAGGAGCACGGAGACTCGCCTGCTGCAGACGCACACACTGTCAACACTGTGGGCACCGGCACCCGCAGCAGTGCCCACAGCTGTGTGACCACCAGTCGGCTGCACCTCTCAGCCCCTGGCTGACAAACGCATCCCCACCCCAGCACAGCCCCATTGCGCACTCTGGGATGTGCCAATCTCAGGGCGTGACAGAAATGCCATGCTTCCAGTGGCAATAAAGCCACAATTAATCACCCCACAGAGCCCCAGCATACCTTTTATTTATTTATGTTATTTAGGGAGTATTTGAAGGCGGGCGGTCAGACTGTGTCCCATCGTGTCAAGAGCAGTCAGAGCATTTCCTGAACGCCTGAACTGCTTTCCCAGCCCTGCCCTCCCCTTGCTACTCGGTGGCTGGGTCAGCCAGCTGGGCAGCAGGATGTCATAGGAAACACAGGGGGAATACATTGTAAAAGGTTGCACTGCAAGAGCAGTGCACCACGATGCTTTTATCCTTTATACCAATGCTGTTTGTGCAAATCATCTATTTCTTCATAAGCACTTTTTTTTCTAAGCAGACTTCTAGTTTTTGTTATGCCAAACCACTTCTCCAAATATGGTTTTCAAGTCCTCCCCTTCGTTTACCAAAAGACAACCTGAAATGTACACAGCAAAAAAAATAATGATTATAATGGTTTCCCATATATCACCTTCTGAACAGAGAAGTGAACTCCTTTGTCAATGGAGGCATCCTCAGGCCCTGCCTGGGTGCTGCCAGCCCTACTCCTGGTGGCTCACACCTGAGCTGCTCACCTTGCACTCAGCTCTGCCCTGCTCCCCTCGCTCTCTGTGAGCACAGCCTGTGCTCAGTGTGGGGAGGAATGCAAGGAACGTGTCGGGAATCCTGCAGTGCCCTGAGCACACAGGGATGGCCCTCATCAGCATGTGCTGCCAGCCCCAAGGCAGGGAGCGGAGTGGCAAGGCTGTGCCAGTGCTGTGTCCCACCAGCTGGTGCACAGCTGCAAGCACATGGGCACCACACGCCCACATCTCCTGCATCTCCTGCTACTGCATCTCCTGCTACTGCATCTCCCTGCTACTGCATCTCCCGCTACTGCATCTCCTGCTACTGCATCTCCTGCTACTGCATCTCCTGCTATTGCATCTCCTGCTACTGCATCTCCCTGCTACTGCATCTCCCTGCTACTGCATCTCCTGCTATTGCATCTCCTGCTACTGCATCTCCTGCTATTGCATCTCCTGCTACTGCATCTCCTGCTATTGCATCTCCCTGCTATTGCATCTCCCTGCTACTGCATCTCCTGCTACTGCATCTCCCTGCTACTGCATCTCCCTGCTACTGCATCTCCCTGCTACTGCATCTCCTGCTATTGCATCTCCTGCTACTGCATCTCCTGCTACTGCATCTCCCTGCTACTGCATCTCCCTGCTACTGCATCTCCTGCTATTGCATCTCCCTGCTACTGCATCTCCTGCTATTGCATCTCCCTGCTATTGCATCTCCTGCTATTGCATCTCCCTGCTACTGCATCTCCCTGCTATTGCATCTCCCTGCTATTGCATCTCCTGCTATTGCAGCTCCCTGCTATTGCAGCTCCCTGTCCACTGTAGTTCCCAGCCTACTGCATTTCCCAGTCCATTCCTCCAGCCTGGTTTAAACTTCCCCCTGCCTACAACCAAAGCTTTTTCCCACTGCTGTAGGACATCCCCGTCCTACACAGCCGCACAGGGCACACCTCGGGCAGCAGATGGGAGCCGGTTGGCCGCATGCTGTCTCAGCAGAGCCCCATCTCCCCCTGCCCCATGGAACAATGCAGCTCTGTGCTTGCAGCCCGCAGCCCCGTGTTGTTCTTGGCCGCCCTGCTCAGCTCTCTCTGTGCTGCGGGTTGGGGCGCGGGGTCCTCGGTGGCGAAGCCTTTTGCAATCGAAAGCTTCCTGCTGAGGACCATTCAAGGGCAGCCCTTGTAGCAGATCTAATTATACAAACAATTTTGTTCTGCTTCTCCAAATAAACACAGCGAGGTCTGCGGGACACGGCACGATGGGAAATTAGAAACGAGAACGCTCGCTAATGGGCTCCTTAGCTGCAGGGGTAAACAGATTATTTGAAAAGGCCCCGGCCGCCCCTCCGACATCTCCACCGCTCCTCTCCCCTCTCTGCTCCCCACCTCCCTTCTCACCCCCCCATCGCACCAAATATTAACAAAGCTTGTGATTTAATCAAATCTCTGAACTGTGAAAGGAGACTTCTGTAGATTTGATTTCAAGGTTTTTCCCAGTCAAGATTTGCGTTGAGAAAATTAGATTAAAATCCTGCATGTAAGAGGAAAGGGTCAGGGGGAACAGGCACGGAAGGGAATGGGAAGAGACTCCTGCATTCCATCCATTGGTGGGATGGGCTGGGGGTGCCCAGCTGGGGAGCTGGAGGGGAATTCCGTGTTCATCAAATGGCCCATGTGGTGTTGGGAATGGGTGATGTCTGTGCTGAAGACAGGTTACTGATGAGGAAATACAGGTAACAGAACCCTGAGGTAACTGGGCTTTGCATCGCATCGGTGCAACCCACACCTAGCCCCACTCCTGCACACTGTGCACAGCTCTCCTGCACGCACAAATAGGGCCCATCGACACCCAGCATGAGAGGAAATCTAATGCAGGTTTGAGTGCCTCAGTGGCAGCTTGGCAGGAACGCACTGCTGGCCAGGGCTTTGTTTTCATTGCCGCCCCATGTGATTTGCAGTTGTATCAAACCTGAAGCAGTAATTACAGCAGCAGTCTCACCACCCATCTCAGCCCATGTGAGCAGCGCGATGCTCCCAGCCTGCATGCGGGGTGGGCTGCAGTGGGCAGGGATGGGAGCAGCTGATCTGGGCTCTCAGCCCCGCTGGGACAGTGATAGAGACAGGGATGGGAACGGGAATAGTGAGAGGGATAGAGACAGCAATGTGTCAGCTTGCTCATCTCAGCACATGTGGAGCTGCACAAGGATAAGGACAGACACGACAAGCTCGGTTACCTGTGGCGGAGCGCTTGTGCCCAGGTGTGAAGATCCGCAGTGTGTAACCCACTTTGGGAATTACCCAACAGCTGGGAAGTTATTCTGGTTGACTTGAGGCTTTTTTCTAAGCCAACCATACCAGGCCTCTTCTTTCTGAATTCATTTTCTTCATACTGAGATCTTTAAATTAGGTTTTCCTTTCCCCAGATTAAGAACCCCCCTTTGACATTTCAACAATGCGATGTGTCGATTTTTCTGTCCAAAATCCTTTGCTTTTAAAGCGTCCTTCAATCCTACTTTTTAAAAACTAATGCTCCAGAACAAAACAAATATTTCGCTGCAAGTCAGATGTAACATTTCACTAAACCCGGATCAATTCTTTTTGCTTTCTGATTCCCTAAGCCTGGGTCTCTTCCAGCTGCAGCTCTCACGGAGCTCTCTGCGGTTTGGGGAAGCTCTGGGGTGCAAGAAGTGTTTGGCTCTGCACTGGAAGCCAAACTTCAGATGCTTGGGCTGTGGAACAAGGTGGGCAATGGGGTGATGGAGCAGGTGTGGGTCGGGGGGACCTGGGGCTCACACTCACTCCAGAGGCAGTCTGTGTTTAAAGTTTTAAGTGCCTTGTCACATTAATTCATTTCCTGCCTTGCTTCTGTGCCTTTATTGCAGCTAATGCATCTTCTCTCATCAATTTTGCAGAGTCCCAGATTGCACCCAGCATCGTGTCCCACCTTGTCCCCGCTGCCCTGGGCAATGCCTCCAAACCCAGCCGGCATCATCTCTGGTTATAGAGATACATGAGCTTTCTCCTTCACTCCCCACATCTAACCACACCATTCCCAGCTCCCCATGCTCCTTGCTGCAGCCTCTTTCCAGGCCTTCCCCCTCTCCATGAAGGAAGTGTCTCGGTTTCCCAGGGCTGTGACACCACTGAGCTTAAGGTAGGGCCTGCTGGGGGGGGCAGCCCTTGGTGCCACTTGGAGCCAGCCCCCCCATGCCACAACCCACCTTGTCCTGCTGGGCACACCAGGACAGCTCAGTGCCCCTCCTGGCATCTTCTGGTGCCACAGCACCGTCCCCAGTGGGACTGCAGCCCTTCTGCACACACCTGTCAGCAAAATCCAGCTGGGAAAAAAAAAAAGAGAGAGAGAAAAAAAGACTGGCAGAGGAAAAGAGCAGCTCTTAAAGGAAATCCAATCCAGAGAGCAGGGCGAGCAGGCGGCCGGCCCGGCTGCGTCTGGGGCTATTGAATGGCAGAGCTAAGTGGTTTCCTCTCCACCTCACAGGGGAGCAGCTTTTATGTTCCGCTGAAAAGGTATCCTGCTTGAACAAGCGGAGACATAATGGGGAGAGCATCCATTAAACAGAAGGAAATGAGGGCATGTTAAACATGAAATATTCATGGGGGCTCTCTCCGGCTTGTTAATGCATTTTTGTTTGCAAAATACCTCTCACTTGAGGCCGGTGGGGAGGGGGGGTTGGTCCTGGCTGCAGTGCGGGGACAGGAGGAGGGACAGGAGGGGCACAGGTGACTCTTGCCCAGTGTGAGAAAGGTTTGCTCAATAGAGTCCTGATGAATATTCCTACAGCCGGTGCACTCAGCCCCAAGCTGGGACTCCGGCTCTCAGCGTCCTGCTCCTGGCACACGTGGCCCTGGTGTGCTTGGGCCCTGGCAGTTCTTTTGTGCCACTTCACACCATGCGTCAGCCCAGGCTCTGCTGCTCTCAGCCCTAAATCCTTGCTGGGAGAGCTGGTTTTCCCTGGGAGCACAGGGACTGCAGCAGGGCAGGTGGCTGAACTCCTAGCTCCATCCTCCTGCTGCAGCATGGAGCAGCCCTTGGGATGCACTGCGCCTTCCCCAGCTGCACACAGTAATACCCGGTGACACTGAGCACCCACGTCCCAAACAGAAGAACAGCAGCATGGTGCTGTGCCTGAGAAACAGCCACATGGGTCCTCCAGAGGCATCACAGCATCGCCCATCCATGTCCTCCAGCTTCCCACAGCACAGACCTCACTGCTCCCACACAGCACACCGCTGTCTATTTACTGAGACATTACCAGAGAGCATCAATAATTAAAAATAAACTACAGTTGTCAAAACAAGTGAACATAGTGCATCTAGAGATGAATTGCCCTCGCTATGCAAGACGGTGTTTGCTCTGTTGCTTGCTAAGCCGTGGATTTCATTAACTCGCAATGGGTCTCCCAGTTATTTTGTGCTAATTAGGGAAGCTCTATTGTATTATTGCTGCTGATATTATTGTTGTTGTTGTTGTTGTTGTTGTTGTGGTTGTTGTTTTGGAACACAATCTCATGGGTCTCTAATAAGAGATGCTGCACTGAATTTGGAAAGGGATGAACCCAGCAAGGCACTGCCAGATGCTGGGGGAGTCCCCAGGGCACCAAGTGGGGGTCGTTCCTCAGCCCCAAGGGGAGATGGGGTGAAAACTGAGGGTCCCCCAGCACAGCCCAGTGCCACTCAGCTCTGTCTGCACAACAGATAATTGGACGGAGTGCCACCAGACAAGGAGAGGAGGAAGGGAGAAGATCTTAATGAAGAACGTTTTCTTACGATTGCTATTTTTCACTCCTAATTAATGAAAGCAGGCTTGGGGTAGGCAAGCAGGAGCAAGGCAGGAAGAGGAGATTTGCGATGTGCATTGCTGGAATTGGTTGAGTCCAGCAGCAGGTGAGGGGGAGCATCCTGCAAGGGGAGAAGTCAGAGTGTAATGGAAGCATGATCGGCTGCAACACCGAGGGAAAGAGGCAGGGAAGGATGAGGATCCCATTGAAAAGTGGGCAGCTCTGCTGAGGTCTGGGATCTGCGGGTGAGAGATGGATATCTGGATACTACAGTAATGGTATGAACTCTGAATGCCACAAGTCCTGAGGAAATGCGACCAAAGCACCAAGGGAAGACTGCTCAGATGGGGTTTATGCTGTGCAAATACCTCTTTGCAGTGGCATTTGGGAAATGCACTCACAGCTGTGGCCTGGGAGGAATTAACACCAGGTTCAAAGTGGCTCAGGCTGAGTGTTTCATCAGAAACCATCCGCTTCTGCACCACCCATTGCTTTGGGGTCTGTGCAGCCCTCTGCCTTCCTTCTTTTTTCCTTCCGCTCATGTTAAATAATGCCCACCTCTGCTGGTAATTTAAAACCAGGTTAACATCGCTGCACAGTGACCAACAACCAGCTCGTTTGCACTGAAATAGGTTTATAACACTACATCTTTCCCCTTTTCCCCCTCTGGCTCCCCCGGCACAGCTGAAAGCAGAGGGAGGAAACCTGCAGCATTGCCCTGCAAAGAGGGACGGGGTGGGATGGCATGGGGCTGGGCCAGGGCACCTTTTTGCTAATAGGATGGTCTGCATGTAGCCAGGTGTTCAGATAAATTGAAGCAAGCAGGAGAGGCCTGAGGGCAGAGCTGGGTGGAGGTCTTGGGTTCTCATTTTGCCTGGGGGGAGGTATGACAAGGAGAGTAGTGTTCAGTGAGGAGATGAGGGGAGGGCCGGGCTCACACAGGATAAAGCCCCACGTTACTGGGGCACTAGGAGCCTCACCTGGATGTAGTGGGGGGGTTCTTGGGCAAGATGGGAAGCCTTAAGCAGAATGCAGCTAACAGTCCTGAGTTTGGATCTGCATTTGAATGTTGTTTAAAGAAGGGAGGAAAATGCAAAGAAATGTGCAGAAAGCTTGCACTGTTTGAAAGGTGAGATAGGAATAGAAGGGACTGCCTTGTTCTGGGGCATCTGGTAACAAGGAAGAGCCGTTAGCGCTGTGGAAGCCCATAGGATGCTGCAGGGACGAGCCCTGTCCTCGGGCGGCCCCCAGCCCCATATGCGCTGCAGGGATGCTCAGGGAGCTGCGCTGGGAACTCACTGCTCTGACCACGGGTCTTTAGAGCAGTGGGATTCTTAATAAATAATGAACTGGCATTGATTGCTTTTGCCAGTAAGCACAGAGTGACCTTTATTAAAAATACACGAATGCGCACTCAGGGAAAGTCGCTGCCTTCTTGCTGTAGGAGGGTTTATGCAAAAGGCTGAATTGTCCCACAGCAGCCAGAAATGTAGAATGGAGACCGGTGGGCACTTTGCCCTGGTGCCACCCCAGCACCTCAGTGTCACCACACCACCAGCATCCCGACTGCAGGACAGCAAACACAGAGTCCTGAGAGGCTGTGGGGTGGCACAGAGCCCAGTCGAGCATCCCCCCCAGCTCTGAGCAGGTCTTTCTCAGGAAGTGCATGCAGGGAATGCAGCCTCGGGGGTCCCACAGCCCTGAAGGACAGCAGCCCTCCACTGAGAAGCTGATGGCATTGATCCCTCCAGCCTGGCCATGAGCTCCTCCTGGAGGCTGAGGGACCTGGGTAGGGATGCTGGGATGTGTGGCTGGGGTCAGGGCTGGCTGCATGGAGTTGAAAGCCTGCCTGAGTCAGAGCCAAGCGGGCGAAGGTGGGATTAATTGGAGTGTGTGTGGGTGAGCAGCATTGATCACTGAAGTCAGGGGAAGTACATTAGTTATGGCTTTTCAGCAAGTGCTCCTGGAGCAAATGTGTTGGATTGCTAAATAGAGTTGGGATTTGATTTTATTTACTCTTTCCCTCTGCAGTTTTTGGGTCGGTGTCGGGCACCTGCCCTATGCACATCACTGCCTCCCACCAAAGAACCCAGCTCAAGCTGTCAGCCAGCAGCCAGCTGGGCAACAGGGGGATGCTACCGAGGCAGGGAGGTAAGGGGTTCCAGCAGAGCAGAACTGCCCTGTGCAGATGGAGCAAGGACTGAGCAGGGCAGTGCCGTGGCCGGAGGGGCTGCCACCTGCAGACACTGCTCTACAGACCCTGCACCGCTCCTGTGCTCTACTTTGGGAAACCCCTTCTGGAGAGCAGAGAGGAGATGGGTTTAAAGGCTTGACGTGTGTTTTTCATCTACAGAAATGCAAAATGAGAAGTAAATAGGCAGAAGGCTTTGATGATCAATAATTCATCCAATTTGCACTTGTTTTTCCAGCCAACACCCTAAGGAGAGATGATGTTAATAAATGTGTAACAAAATGATTGGTCTGTTCTCAGATAGCTCTGGGAGAACTGGGATACATGGGGTCACGTTTACTTCTTCACCTCTGTGACCCACATGGCTTTGGTATTTAAAGTGGGGATGATGGAGAGACGCTGTTTGTGTTTTGAGACCTTTCCCAAATTTGCAGATTTTTCTCAACTTCCTACAGAAATCTCCTGGCTGAATAGCACTGATGGGGAAAATAAGAATCCACCTTTTTTCTAGAGCCTTCAAGATGTTCCATTTTGGAGCAGTCAAAGCACATTATGAAACAAAACAGACAGCAATCACAGCCCAGGCAGGAAAGCTGGAAACAAACGGATGCGAGCATGAAATGTGATGTGCAATGAGATGAGATAAACTCCCCGTCTTATTTTGGCCCATTACGGCAAATTATTCATCAAAACACTTTGTTGAAATCAGCCAGCTCTGGGATTTGTTAATTTTCTCTGTTTCAAAATATCAGACTTGGGGGGAGAAGGAGCCAGAAATAGATGTGTAAGTGGCTGCAGCCAAATGGTCCTCGAGTTCAGCCCACCCCCCTATTAGTGCTCACTGTGTTCCTGCGGCACTTTGGGGTCGGGGCAGCACAGAGCACTGCTGCTCCAGCACTGTGAGCATGGCTGGGACAGGAGAGTGGGCAAACCCAGGGCTTCCATGCATGATGGGGTCAACCAGCCCCACATCCAGACACGGGGGCTGTGCTGGGCACCAGTAGCATCTGACAGAACCCATCAGTGTGCAGCTGGGGCAGAGCAGTGAGAGCTGGCTTGGAAGGTGCTGTTGATTTTCCAGTATCGGTTGCAGGCTTGTTTTGTGCAACTAAGTTGGGTGCTCGCTCCTGTTTCTTAGCAACCCTAATAGGCTAATGCTTCTCATTTCTCCAGAAATTGCACAAGACAAATTAAGGCCCAGTGTTTCTGTCATCCTGTCCTGTGCACATCTGTCCAGGCAGGTGAGGCACGGCAACCCCTGCTCCGAAGGGGCCGGGAACATTATGAGGGTCATCAGCCCGCGTGTCTCCAGCACATTGTCCACCTGCATCCCCCACCTCTCCAACTGCATACCCCCCAAGACAGGGCACCGAGCAGGCAGCACTGTGCGGCAGGGATGGGTTTGGTGTTCCACACTGCAAACACAGCCGAGAGGTTCATAGAGCCATAGAATCATTCAGGTTGGAAAAGCCCTCTCAGATCCTCAGCCCACCCCACCACGTCCGTCACCGCATCCCTCAGTGCCACACCTCCACAGTTCTGGAACACTGCTGGGGATGGTGACCCCACTGCTCCCGGGCAGCTCTGTTGGTGCATCACTGCTCTGTCGGAGAAGAAATGTTTCCCAGCTGGAATGGGTGCACCACACTGCCTTCCTCACATGTGTTGGGCTGCGTGCCTGGTGGGTCACCATTCTGATTCCCTATGAAGGCAGCGCCCAAAGCCAGGCCAGAGTTGCTCAGCCAGGGCTCAGTGTGCCGCTGCCCACGAGGAGCTGTGCACTGGGCACTGCGCTGGGCTGCGTTTAGCCTTTCTCTGTACCTTTAAATTGCTGAAGCAATGTAACTTCTCAGGGAAAAAAACAAGTCTTTAAAGCCGTAAACAGCTGTTTTCCCTCTTTCTATATAAGAGCAATTTTTAAAAACACTAAAAAATTTAACAAGCTCCTTTTTTTCTGCAGTTTTTTAGTGGAGTAGGGCCATTTCAGGGGTCTGTCAAGCATACTCAGTAACAGTGTGACATATCCAGTAACTACATCACCAATAACCATCTTGGCCTTCCTCTCTGCTTGGCTTTATTACAGCCCCTAAACTAGCCCGATCGGGATTTCTGCTCCGTATTTAAATGAACTTGCAGGCAGTAAAGGAGCGTGTATAAAGGAAGGGGTGAGCGTTATGTCAGTTTTGTGTATTGTAACCCTTTTACTTACAGTCCCTATATCTTCCAAGTTCTGGCAGGGGCAAAGGCACTAACTTATTCACTCCCACTGTCTCCATCCCATAAGTGTGCAGTTAATCCCGGAGCCGAGGCTGCAATATCAGCTTTCTGTTCTAACCAGGGCAGAAAAAAAACAGAGCAGGACGGACCAGCTGTGCTTAGCGCCCCATCAGCTGAATTTCAATGGAATCATTTTGATGAATTGTTTAGGAAGGGAAAAAAAGTCCCATTAGCTGTACATTTGCTGTTAATTAATAGTCTGCTTTTTTCCTTCTCTTTGACGCAGCGCTTCCGCACAGTTGCAACTCCTCCAGCCATTCCCGCCGCTCCTCCAGCAGCACCAGCGCCAGGAACGGGGCATCCGTGTGGGTGTGAGCCTTAAAGAGGGAAAGGGATGCAGCGTCAGAGTTGGGAAGGATGGAGGTGTGGAGGAGCAGCTGCCCACTGCACTCCTGACACCAACACGGAGCTGCTCCTGGTCCAGATCCTAATCTTGATCCTGCTCTCCTGGCTGACTGCTCCTTGTCAGCAGGGCTGCCGAGGCATTCCTCAGCTCCCCGCTTTTATTATTTTTAATAACTTCTCCTTTCTTGTATTTATTTTCTGTGCACATCTTGTAAATACCTCTGGAATGCTGCTCGGAGCGGGCTGGCCAACGTCCCCAGGGAAGCAGGGCCACGCAGCGCTGCCAAACCCCCACGCAGGGGGGGCAGCTTTGGCTCAGTCATTCCCAACTGGCACAGCAATGTGCCTCGGGGCCACCCCGGGGCTCAGGATGTGGTGCAGATGGAGCCACAGCATCAGCTCGTGCCCATCGTGCCCCATGAGGAGCAGCCATAGGAAGGTGTCCACTCTGAGCAGAGACCCCCTGCCATAGCCACCAATGAAGGCAGTACATACAAAACGCATAGCTGGTGCTGCAGCCGTGCACTCGGCCTGACCAGCACTATTCAGAACCACTCACATGATTCTCTGTCTTCCGTGCATTTGTAGATCAGCTTTGGGTAATTAATCCAGAAACAGCCATTCAAGTTCAGCCTGAATTTAGGAAATGACCGTGGCTGTAAACATGGGCTTTTCCAACCCGCTTGCATCATCTTAATTCTGCAAGGCTGGGGATGGAGTGTGAACTTTAGGAATGTGGATTTATCAGAGAACCCACACTGGTGCCCACACACCTATTGGTGCCCCAGCAGTGTTTGCATTCCCGTCAGTTGCTGTCTTGGTGCCTGCATCCCCAGCAGCCCCCACCTCCATGAGCTGCTCTCATTCCACACTGCATCCTGGCCCCGGTCAGGGCTCACCTCAGCCCTACACAAGGCCAGGGGCTGTGTTAGGGACAGGGACAGGTGGGCTCACAGCCAGGGCTCCACATCTCTCATCCTCTGCTGCACTGGGTCCAGAAGGAAGGGGTGCATTGGCAGCAGGGGCTGAAGCACTTTGCTCACCTTGGGCAATGCCTTTCCATTCTTTCAAGTATTTGGGTTTCCTGCAATAAGCTCTGATTCCCTGGGGCTGTTTTGTACTTCTCAAGCTACTGTGGCCTCCAGCTTGTACTGGCAGATCCCTGCGCCTGCACAAAATACCCCTGATGTCAGCCAGATCTCCGTGCCTGCGCTGGAATCAGTACAGGCGTGGGTCTGAAGGCTTCCCTGGGGGATTCTTTGCCTTCAATATGTGATGTGCATACTCAGTTTGTGCTTCCCTTTGGGAAGCCTTTCCCCAGGTGCCCCATCCCAGCAGGACGCTGCCCGTCCTGTGCTCCAACCCCCAGCCCAGGACCAGAGCTCTGTGGGCAGGAGTTCCTGTGCTGTGCCACATGCTTCATTATCCTCACTAGAAAGAGGAGCCCTGGTAACATTTGGTCCAAATTAATGATGGTTTATTTTGAAATGCAAATAGGTTTTAATCAGAGGGGGAAAGGTGGAAATAGACAGCACTAAGTTTCTGCACTCCATTTTTTTTTTTAATGAAGCCGTGCATCTGTGCTCTTTTTTTTTTTTTAATATATATTTCTTTTAATATGGAGAATAACTTTTGTGTGGGCTGAATTAGCTCTAAATGAAAGCAAACAAGGCATAATTAGAAACCGGTCTACATTTTTCTTCTGTTTCTTCTCCTCTTAAGGCAGCATTCTAATAAGGTGTGCATCTGGGAGGGGAGGGACGTGGGGGAGCACAGCACTGCAGCAGAGGGGCCAGGGGCCATGGGGCTGCAGCTGGGCCATACCTTGGGGGCAGGGCCTGGTCCCTGTGCACCCACAGCCAATGCTGCAGGCACCAGAGCTGCAAATTGGCCCTGGGAAGGAGAGGGCTTTGCAGAAGTGTGAATCCGGGAAGTTCCCAGTTGGAAACTACAGGAGTTTCTCATTTAATGTGGTGCCACGCTGCATTCCTTCTCTATAAAGAGACCTCATTTAACTTTAGGCGTGTTTATTCATCTAATTAAAAATTGGTCATATTTAATTGATTGCATATATCACTGCTGCTGCCGCCCCGCATAAGCAAGCGTGGTGCAACGGCTTCAGCCCAGCGGCTTCCTGGGGCTGGGCACAGCAATACCTCAGCTGCCAGATCACCCCTCTCTGTGCCACCCCCTCCCAACCCACACTGCTGGGGAGCACCTGAGCACAGTGGGGAGCTCCATGCAGACAGCACTTCCCTGAGAATCCGTGGCTTCCTCCAGCACAGTATCACCCACAAGGAATTCCACCCTGGACTGGTGGCTTCCAAATCCCTGGGGCTGAGGAGCTGAGCCAGCTTCCCCCAGCCCTGCCTTGGTGTGGGGCAAGCCCACAGCCGTGGGGTGCTGCTCCTCCTCCTCCCCTTCCTCCCTGTCACACCTCTCCTGGGTAATTGAATCAGATTGTCAGCAAAGAAGGGATGATGATTCAGCTCCTGTGAAAGGCCAGACTATTACCTAGCAGCTTAATAATGAAAACTGTCATCATTCTTGCAATAACAAAAGATAAATAAGTTATTAAATGCAAGAGCTTGCCACCCTCCCCAGGCAGGGCACTGCGCCAGAGGAATATTAACTTCTGGCCCCAGCCTTCCTATCAGGGAACAGAGAGGAGGACCCTGAGTGCTCTGAGAGCTCTTTCTCCTCCAGCCAGCTTTTAGAGGTCTGCAGCTTGCCGTGTGC
The DNA here is from genome assembly GCF_905368555.1 of Meleagris gallopavo. Classification (NCBI taxonomy): domain Eukaryota; kingdom Metazoa; phylum Chordata; class Aves; order Galliformes; family Phasianidae; genus Meleagris; species Meleagris gallopavo. The sequence goes on along the minus strand of NC_139412.1, from coordinate 572,516 downwards.
ATGCTCAGCAAAGAGCTGGCCTTTCCCTGTTCATCCCCAGTGGGGAGAGGGAAATACGGCCCCAATGAGTGCAGTAATCAAAGCTTTGCTGAGCAGCTCCAGTGTGCAGCTCCAGCAGTGAACGACCTGCACGGTGCCACCTACCAATAACCTCTGTGGTGTCACCAACCAGAGACCTGCACGATGTCAGTGTGGCGCAGGGTGAAAGGCACATCACGTGTGCAGAGTGGGAGGTGAGAAACAGGAAGGAAAGAAGGCAGGATGAAGTGACTTCTCCTTCGCAGCTGCATTTTGCTGGGAGGAAATCCGTGAGTTGTTACACGCCCCACCAGGAGTTAGATGGAGCGAGCCCTGGTACTGCTTAGGTAGCAGCTGCGCGCGGTGGAGACCCGTAGGTGCGATTATGAACTGCCAGCCATAATAAATGACCTTCATAACACCTTCCCTCTAAAATTCTCCGACTTTCCCACTAATAAGCAGTGTGGTTGTCGAGGCAGTCCTATCGTTTTATCTAAAAATTTCTCCTTCCTCCCCGGAGGAACATCCACGGTGCCTTCCCGTCAGCACACAGCCACAAGTTCTGCCCCAGCCCTCCCCTGGGGTCAGTTCTGCTCCCATCATTCCCACCTCCTGAGCTCGGACCCTTTCCCACAGCTGCTAGCTCCTCGGGGATTAGAAAATATTGTTTGCACACATGGAACCTCTCTCTCTCAGTGCCATTTTTAGCCTCGGCACAGCCCCTGGAACCACCTTTTTTAATCACCACGCTTACATGCACCTCGTGGAGGCTGCAGAAGTGCCCCGACAAGTCTGAAATCAAAGGCTCGGAGCTGCCCCAGGACAGGGACCAAAGCAGAACCGTTACCCGCAGCAGTGCCGGGCTGCAGGAACACGCTGTGTGGAGGCCATGCCCAACCCCACGCACCCTGCAGCCCCCGCTGCCCCTCCCCACCACCCACAGTGCTGCAGGTCCCGGCACGCCGCACTCCATCACTCGCAGCCCCAGCCCCAAGACGCCGTCAGAGACCACAGGCAAGTTTCCATGCGTGGCCATAAAAGAATCCATAAAGTTAGCGAGCATCTTAAAATTAAGCATCTAATGAGCCCCGTGTGGAAGCCAAGGGCTTGGCTCCAGCTTGGCACTGGCTCTGTGCCGTGCCCTGCCCATAACAGTAGGTACGTCTGTTCAGCTCGCGGCAGCGGGGCTGGGAGCACTGAGCACAGGGCATGGGGAACATCGGGACAGTGAGAAGGGATGTAAGGCCTTGTGCTTGGGGTACATCTGCTCAGTGAATCCCCGCATACCCATTCCAGACACTGTGCTAAGCGGTGGCTGTGCGCTCCTTCCTGCAACACCTGCTGGAAGTGGTATTCAGGTGAGTTCACCCAGTGCAGGATGCTCTGTGCTGTGCTACCCTTCTGCCATGGTTCATTGCTGCTGCAGAGCATCCCCAGAACACCAGCGGTGAGACCTGAAGACAGCAGGGAGGGGACCTGTAGCCACACTGAGAGCACTGGCTTACAACACACTGTGTACCCCCACTTTTCTCACTATTAATAACAGCATTCAGTGAGTGAACAAACAGGCCGCTGCAGTGCTGGGTGCCCCAGCAGGATGAGACGGCCTCCTCCCCAGCTGTGTACGGCTTTCCTTGGTGTCACCTCCCTTGCAGCCATCCCTCACGCCCCAGTACCGCAGTGCCCCGTGTACCAAAGCACTGCCCCAGGGACAAACCCGTGCTGCCCCACTGCAGGCTCCTGCCACCAGCCCCACTCCTGGCCGGCCTCTGCTGCTCACTGCCCTCTGCTACTTTCCTGCCAGCCATAAAAGTATATAGAATATAGAACATTATTTTATGACATGCTATTAAAAAAATAAAAAGACCCTGGAACTCTAAGACATGTGCCAAACCTCAGCAGCACATGCAGGAATGCCTTTGTTCCAGTTGTTGCTGGATCGCCTGAGCTCTTCAGGGCACAGTTTGAAGGCTTTTGGGGACAGAAACCTTGTTTTCTTTATTTTACATCTTCTGGCATGGGGCAGCAGCACATGTTGTGGCCATACAAATACTGTCTGTGCTTTACATGCAGACCATCCATCTCTGAGTCGCTGGCTGGGACTGCCCACGTCAGTGTTACAGGTAGAGTATGTAAAGTGTCTATACTCAGTGCATGCACTGAGCTTGAGAGTGTGAGTAGGGATGTGCAAAATGAGCACAAGTCTCCGATTTCTCACTGAGGATGCTCTCCACGTGCATTGCTCCTGTGCCCCTCCTCCAGCAGCCCCCTCCTTCCTTGCTCAGCATCCCGAGCAGGCAGCACAGAGCCTGGCAGTGCAGTGCAAGCTGCCTGGCAGTGCAAGCTCTTTCTAGGGTGTCATCACAGAGCTGGCTCCTGTTTGGCTGCTTTGGAGGAACCGGTGCACAGAAAACTGTCTGCATTTCTTATCAGGGCTGAAGAGACCCAAAGGCCACAGGGACAGGACTGCCATCCTGCAGGGCTGCTGGGCTCACTGCCCCACTTCAGCCCCAGGCGACCCTGGGGGAAGCAGGGAAGAAAACCTTAACAGATCCTTCCTGGCTCTTTGGCAGAGCTTCCCTGGCCCTCGGGGCACTGCACCTCTGCTTTGTTTTTTCTTCTCCCATGAGCTCCTCAAAACAGACACGAGGTTTCATTTCCACTCTATGTGATGCTTTGAACCGAATGAAAGCCCGCTGGTTCCCACCACCACCCATGGCACAGCCCTTCTACCCTGCAGCAGGACTCCCTGCCCCAGTCCCAGCCCCTGGTGCCAGCCCCTGCTCCTCCCTTCCTTTCCCTCCTGGGCCGGTGAAACTTTTATATAAAACCTGCACACCGAGCTCCATAAAACCCTCGATTCATTCTGCAGATATTTCCTGCACTGGGGCTTTCAGCAGCATCTGCTGGTTTGAAGTACGCATTTTATTCGTCCTGGGGGCACCATTACTTTCAGCTTTAGCAGTTTTGCCTGCTCTGTAGTCCCTGCCAGGCTCCATGCGCGGAAGAGAAAATTGGTGAAAGAATAATAATTATGATTGTTATAAGTATATATTTCATAGAGGTGGCCGTTTGTGGATGTGTTCATTGCTGATGAGGGAGGGGGGTGCCGTGCCCCTGCCTTCCTCACCACCCCCCTCCTCCTCCCGGGCACTGCCGTAGGGTCCGCAGTCCTATCCAGCAGGGACCCGCTGGGTCCTGGGCTGGCAGAGGAGGGAGCTGCTGAGCTCAGGAAACGCAGTGCACAGCGCAGACTCTCTCTGAGTCGAGGAAATATTTTCCTTTCTTCCCCCAGCTGAGGATGAGCACCTTCTCTCCGCACTGAGTTGCGCAGTCCTGCAGGCTGGGGATGCTCCCAAGGACCCCTCAGCCACTCACTCCGCTCTGCTTTCGTTTCCTGCTGCAGAAATTAGCGGCTATTTCAAATGCTCACGTAAAGTTCCTCATTCCTCCCCTGATGGGACAGCCTGGGAGCAGGGCAGAAGGAGCTGGGCAGGATGGATGCATGGGAACACTTTGCATTGCTCAGCCCACTCAGAGCCCACCCCTCCTCACAGCTCAGACCATTATACATTGTCCCACCTGGCCCTGAAGATCCACCTATGCAATTCCATCCATGTGTGAGTGATGTCGTTGCCCTCAGCTCCCCACACCCACCCGCAGCTCCTGCCAGGTATGCAGGGATGTCAGCTCAACACAGAGAAGGAACAGCCCTATAGGTATACAGCTCCCGAGAGAGGAAACACCCCGAGGTACTGCTCTGCAGTAAACCCATTTGCCATAGCTCCTCCACAGCACTCAAAGCAGCTTCCCAGGGTTTGTGTTTGCCACAAAAGCAGAGAAGAGCTGGGAGAAAACTCCCCCCACACACTTCACCTCAGTGCTGCCTCTGCCCCACCGGAGTACAGCAGGCCAGGCAGCTGCAGCTGCAAACACGCAGAGCAAGAGATGGGGAAGCACCCAGGGAATCATGAAAGATTGCTCCAGGGACATTAAATTCAGCTGGAAACCTGTGTTGTGAGCCAGAAACATTGGTGTGCACAAAGGCAGAGACCTGGTGCTGGGTCTCTTGCTGACACAGGCTGTCCTGTCAGAGCTGGCTGCTGCTCAGTGCTGTGCCCAGCCCCATCCCAGGGGGCTCTGCTGCTCCAGCACCTCCACCCATCTATTTGCTGGGTCCGGCTCCTTGCCCTGCTTCCCTGGAGGCCACCAGCCCCCTGCAACCAGCTGCACTCAGCACTGTGCCTGGCCTAGCAGCCCTCCTGAACACCCTGATATCCATCTCCCAAAGCAAACATGCATTTCAATGGACAACCCGCAGCTTGGCTCAAGCAGCGGTGAGGGATGTTTGCTAACACCCAGTGTCTGCACACAGGGAGGACGGGCACAGCCCAAAGGGGCTCAGTTTCATGTTTGTACATAAGGAAGCTGTTTCTTGTGTTAATTTGTGCTTCAATAAACGTGAAACAAAATTCATTCTGCCCTTTCCCAGCTGGTGTCACCACCGTTCCCTTCTGTTTAACACATCCCAGCCATCACCTCGGCAACCGTGGCACATCCCAGGCAGGATGCAGGCTGCAGACAGGTGCCACACATCAGAAACAAAAGTCCCAGTGTCACCAGCCGTCTGTAGTGGCACAACTGGGTGAGAGGGACCCAGGCGGACATACGTGGGCCAGGGCACAGCGCTTCTGAAGGGGTGTTCTGACGGGGCAGCTCTGACGGGGCAGCTCTGACGGGGAATGCTCTGGCATTGCCTGACCCTGATGGCACCCCAGAGCTCCCACCTGCAGCCCCATTCCTCGGAGGTGTCTTCCTGCAACCTGCAGACAAGGACACCCCCACCGCCTGTCTGCAGCACCGGGAGGGAAGCAGACAGAAATCCCACCCAGAGCACCGTGGATGCAGCTCCAAGTGCTGGCACTCCTCTCCACGCCTCCCCGCTGCCCAGTGCCCCACAAGGTACCCATCTCAGCCCTGTGAAACGGCACTCAGCCCTTCATCTTCAGCTGTCGGTTTGTTTTCTTTTTCCCTTTTTAGCCTCGCATCGATTTGATTTCAGAACTCACTTTGCAATGAGGTCACCGCTCTGCGATGAGCCCCAGACGCTCCCGCACGGCGGAGCAGCGCAGCGCAGAGCCCCGGGCGGCCCCCGCCTCTCCGCCGCCTCCGCGGTCTGTGTCTGCCCCCGCGCGGCAGCGCCCGGCCCCGCACCGACCCCCCCGGCCCCGCACCGACCCCCCCGGCCCGCACCGACCCCCCGGCCCCGCACCGACCCCCCCGGCCCCGCACCGACCCCCCCGGCCCGCACCGACCCCCCCGGCCCCGCACCGACCCCCCCGGCCCGCACCGACCCCCCCGGCCCCGCACCGACCCCCCCGGCCCGCACCGCCGCACCGACCCCCCGGCCCCGCAGCGGTGGGGACCTGGCGACCACCGCAGCAGCTCGGAACAGGGATTAGTCGCCGTGCGTCTGGGACCTTTTTACCGTTTCCCATCTATTCGTAACGCATCAGCCCATGAGCGCTCCCAGAAGGCTGCCAGCACGCCTGGAGGTGAGGAGTTAAGGAACGGGGGTGTCAGGAGCCGCCCCCTTCCTCTCCCCCTCCTGCGCATCAGGCAGCTCGGCTCACAGGGCAGGAAAATACCCCCAACAAATTCTAAAAGCAGCTTGTAAGCAGTGGGGAGATAACAAGGCAATCAGAACAGTCAACACAGGTTTCTCAAGAACAAATCATGTCAGACCAACCCGTGTTTCTTTTTATGACAGAGCAGCAGCCTTATGGATAGAGAAGCAGAAATTGTCCTATATTTTGTCTTTAGTGCCTTTTGATGTTGTCTCTCCTGGCACACTCATAAGCAAGAGAAAAACTGAAGTGATTGGGAGCAGGGTGCTCCCTGCCTGCATCCCACGCTCACGGCAAGGGGACCGGTGTTGGCTGTCAGGCTGCAGTGTTACAGGGCTGGCTATGGGCTCCTGCATTCATTAATGGCTCGGTTGACAGCATAAAAGCCTGCCTGTTTATTTTGCATGTGAGATCGAGCAAGGAGGACACAGATATAGGATTAGAATTTGAAATGATCCTGAGAAATAGGAGAAATGATCTCAGGAGAAAAGCAAAGCACGGCCCAACAGGAACAGATGCAATGTTCTGCCCTTCAGAGCAGTCATGTGCAGAAGAGCAGGAGGGGAAGGACAGCATGGAGGGTGTGGGAATCGCAGTGACCTCGGGCCGGACCAGTCAAACATCGCCTGGAGGGTCTGCAGCAGTCCAGGGGTAGGTAGAGGACAGGCTGTGAAGCCCTGAGGGCGTAGCAGGGAGAGCATTTTTGAGCACAGTAATTCAAGAAAGGCCTGTGAAATGGCCAGAGAAGAATGGTGAGGCTGGGGGCGGAACACAGCTGATATAGGCTGGTTTTCAGATGACACAGTGGCATAACCCCAGGGTCCATACCAGCCTGATTTCAGATCAGCTCCATTAAGTGCAGCTCCCCGTGGCACTATGAGTGAGATGGGTCCGAATGGGAGCAGGACCTTGGGGAGCCCTCTGCCTGCCCCACTCCCTGCAAAGCACTGCAGTTCCCTTCCTCATCCCCAGCATGATGCACACCCCAGCCTGGCAGCCAAGGTGAGGTCTGCGTGCCAGATTGCCCAGGGGACCCTCGTGCAAGGCTCTCGGCTGGCACAGCCCGCATATGAAGATTAAATAGCAGTGTGAAACTGCCTCTCCTCTTATCAAAGAGCTGCTGCTCTCCCCTCCGCAATGACTCATGCTCTGCTCGAGCACTTTCCCCAGCCTCATCTGGGATGTATTACCACTTGGACCCCACTCCGTCTCCATACAGATGTGGAGGCTCCTGGAATGTCTGCCTCCTCCTCCTCCTCCTCTCCCAGTGTTTCTGCTACCCCAAGTGTCCCCTCCCCACTGAACGCAATGCAGTCCCCCACCGCCCCCAGCTCCCCAGCATTGCCCATTTCCCAAAGGCTACGCACTGGGCACTGCAGAGCAGCCCATCCATCCCCTTCCCTCCGGCCTCCAGCAGTCCTGCCTGGGATTTCCCACAGTTTGTGAATCCATCACGCTCTCCTTTTGAGGCCCGTTTGATTCTGACCTACCGAAGGGAGGGAGGGAGACATTCAAATTCAGAGCAGCGAGCAAAATTCATTGGATCTTCATTACAGGCTGGCAGCTGGCATTTCAGAAGGGGTGAGCGCACACCCTTCTGTTTAGTGCTGTTTAATTTAACTGTCTCCGAAGCCCATACATCTCTCAGTGCCTGGGACAGCGGTGACTCGAGGAGGCAGCAGAGCTAAATCAGATGCCAAATACTGATTCCTCTGCACATCCCCAGGGACTGACAAGTGGAGTTACTCTTACCATCTGTCTTCCTGCATGCAGCCCCCGGAGAAGATGCGCGCTCCTTCGGCTAACCGTAAAGACAGCGAAAGGACAAATGCGTTCATTTCCAAGCCTATGGATTTTCTGTTCAGGTATTTCTGGAATGCACTCCATTAAGAGAATGTGTTTTGTTGTCTCTGTAATGGGGCAGAGCTGCTGCACTTTGCTGTTATAACAGGTGTTGCTATGCCCATGGTTTGCTGTGTGTCACGGGTAGATGGAGATTCCTCCACGCTCCCTGCCCACAGCATCTCCCAAGGATGTGTTTGTGTCTGAAGATCCTCAGAGGAAAATTGTGCAAAAGGCTGTATTTATTGTTCCTCGTGCTCCTGCTCTTCTGTTGGGCAAGCACGGAGATTAATGGGCCGGTCAGAGGCTTGGGACGTATGATTAAAGCATTTCATTTCTGGATAGGACACATCTTCATGGGAATGAGTCTGGAATAAACCCATCCACCACAGACAAGTCCATGGTGTTAGCTCAAAAGCAGTGAGGTTGTGAATCACAGCAAGTCCAGGACTCGGGGATAGAAACCAGCTTGCAAAAACACTGGGTTAGACCAAAACCTGGAACTGAACCCTTTTTTCATTCTTTATGGTTGAAACTATTTAACAGTTTATATTCCTCACATTCTCTCTTCATTTCATACTTCCCAGAATGCAGGAGGGGAAACCCCAGCACTGCAGAGCCCATCGTGGTGCAGCAGAAGTCTCGTGGCCGCAGGATGGGCTGATGGAACCCCCACGGGGCCGGGGCTGCAGGCTGTGGGGTTGGCTCAGCCCGACCCGTGTCACCGTCCATCCACTCACTGCTGGCTGACATGCGAGTCAGAAGGGTTCTCACAGACAGACTGAGCTGTGGTGGGAAAACTGTTCTCTCCCACTTTGCATATTCATTTATGATGATGAAGAAGCTAATCCAGTGCCCCTCCCTCCAGCTCAACGTCCTCAATACCCATCTGCACTGTGCGTGGCCTTTCCCCTGCACTCTGGCTCGCAGACCACCCACAGCATCACCCCCCCCTCCCTCACATCCCCCCCCTCACACCTCCCTGCTCCCCCCAGCCAGTGGGGCCGGATCCTGGGAGCAGAACCCCAGCTCCAGGACCTGTGGGAGCTCAGGCCTCAATCCCCCAAACTGCCCTGAGCCTCTCCCTGCATCTTCTCCCTGTGCAGTTCTGTTCCTGCCCTTCAGCTTTTCTTACTAGCTCCATCACCCGAGACTTACTTTTCTTCCAAACTGTGAGAGATGGCAAACCCGTTGGATCCAACATTTAAGTGTCCCATTCTAACAGTCAGTGTTTTATTCAGTGCTGATTTGCAGCTCTTTGCATTCAAGAGGATATTGAAGCGACTTTAGTTTTAAGCAACAGTAAAGCCAGAGTTTGTACAGAGCTGGAAGAAACTCATCTGCTTCCTGCCAGCTTGGCTCCCATGGCACTTTGCAAAGAGCAGAGGACAATTGCACAAGGATGAGCTGAGAAGAGGAGTTTTCGCTTTCAGGGATTGAAATCTCCCTCTTCCCCAGTTCCTGCAGGGCTGCCATCACAATTAACTCTGCAGTGATGGGCACTGGGGCTCCTTGGCAGTGACCTGATGGCCCCACCTGCCCTGCTCTCCCAGGCACTGCACAGCTCCACTCCCCTGTAGTGCAGGTGCTGTTCACCGGGGGGATGCTTCCTGTTGGGTTTTGTTCAATTAAACCTATGATCCCCTATTAGCTGACCCACACTCCGGAGTCTCCCAGGCACTGCTAAGCACTGCTGTCTCAGCTTTTCATTTACATGTTTATTTACTGCCTTTCAGATCACCGGGTTTGCACTGTGCAGCCTCTGATGAATAAATAACCAGTGTCCTTGTAGGCCAGATTGATTAAATGTATTTAATTAATGAGCTCAGCTCCCCCTGAGGACTCTCCCAACTAAAATACCGAAACCAGCCCTTTGTATATGATGCCGCCAGGACCCATTGATTTGAAACAATATGAAAGAGGACTAATTTAGGAAGTTCATTGACACTGGAACAAGGACAGCGGGGAGGATGGGGATGGGCTGCAGGCTCTGGGGCACTGTTTGGCCATGCTGGCTCACTCCTCAACAGCTCCTGCATGCAGCAGGGAGTGGAGAGTGGGCCCCCAAGGGAAGAAACAATCTGGCGCAGTTCAGGAGCTCTCGACCCTTGGCTCAGGCCATGGGTGGATAAATAGTGGGAAGAGGCGACGATGGGATTCTTTATGAAAGAAGTGCAGAGAAAGCCAGGGGTTGTGTGAAGCAGGGTGCATTGTCCTCTGGGCGCTGCAGCAGGGGAGGGGGAGTCCCACATGTAAACCCATCCCACAGTGCATCTGCATTGCTCCCCAGAGCTCACAGCCCTGTTGGTGCTGATGGATGCTGGGCTCACAAGCGGCCTTTCTGAAAGCCACCAGCAGTCTTCTGCCCCAGCTTCCCATTAGCCACTGCCGTGACGGGCTGATGTCAGGAGCTCCCTAGGGCCTCTGCTCACCACGCAGGTCACTGAGGCACCACAGATCAGGGCTCTGAGCAGCTCTGAGCACAGACCCGCAGGATTTGTCCCTGTGCAACAGGGTGCACCGAGCAGAGCTCACCCCCACAGCCCCCCCAGAGCTGGGAGGGCCCGAGCAGCTCAGTGCTGAGGAGGAGGGAACTGGAGGGGACATCGCACTGCCACCAGGTTTAGCAGCACCCAAGAGAAACTGCCGCGTGAGTTTGTTCATTAAACCATTAAATTATCACCGGAGCTAATTGAGACCTGCGCATTCCCTCCCTGACCTCCCCCTTGCCAGCAGCCCGCAGGACGAGGGCTGGCAGTGTGCAGCTCATCAGCTGCGTGGTGCTGCCTGCAGCAGCCGTGGCATCGCCGCGTGCCCTGCGCCAGCCCCCGCCGGCTGCCAGGCGTCGCGTGACGAGCGGCGGGTTTTAATTAGGCTCAGACACGATTCCTGTCACAAACACTCTGCTGGGGGTTGTTTGTTTTAATCAGGGACAGGCAGAGATTGGGGGAAGAAGGAAGGTAATTAAATATGACTAAAAACCTCGGAACGCCGTTGATACGGATGTCCTCTCCTGCGCAGCCCTGCTGCTCCATGCCGGCGCCCCGGGGAGCGGAGCAGGAGAGCCTCGCGGCCCGCAGGGGGCGCTGCGTGGCCGGGATGGGCCGGAACCGCGGGGCGCTGGGCTGGGCTCGAGGGGGGCAGCGAATGGAACCCCTTCGGTGCTCCGTGGGAGCTGTGGCAGCTTTGCTCCCGAAGGCGAGGAGGGGCTCTGGCGAAGCCTCAGCAAAGCGTCACTCAAAGAAAGCGAAATGCCAGTGGCTCGGAGGGGGCTGGGACCAGGTGAAGGGGATGAAGGATCATCACCTGGGCTGACTTCTCCTCTCCTCCTAACTGAGGCTTGCAGGGAGCTACTGTGCTAAAGCTCTGCTGAGATTCCTAGGCAGGGACTGGTATGGATGTGGGAGTCCCAGCTGAGAGCCAAGCATGTGGGCAACAGCTCCCATGGCACAGGGCGGCACAAGCAGCAGGGCCGTGAGGTGCTTTGCCGTGCCAGCAAGCCACAGCAGTTGGCTGTGAATCTAGCCCTCGGCCTTAGGGAAGGCCAAATCCCCCAGAGCTGGGATCTCAGTCCCCTGCACGAGGAGCAGCAGCTCGGTATGGGGTCAAGCAAGCACGTCAGCCCTCAAAGAGCCTCTTTGTCTCTGGGTGCTCCTGCTTCCCTGTGTGTGTTTCCCTGCTTAGCATGGAGAATATACTATTCCTAATTTCTCTGCTTGGTTGTCCATAAAGCAATTATCTGATAATTATTTCTGTTCATTGGCAAGTTAGTTCTAATGATGTTTGCTGAACGTTTGATTATTATTGCAAACACCGCTTTTGGATTCAGGGCTGTGATTGCTGCAGGCAGTTTCTGGAAGAGGTAATTCTTACAGGCAAGTTTTTATAGAGATATCACAGTGAGAGCTGGAATTTGTGATGCTCTCGGCTCTTTTGGTTCTTTAGATAACATAATGAAGGCGATAAGCTTGTATGCAGTGATAAGCAGTGGTTTGGTGACTGATAGCATTAGACAGCAAAACTCCAGGGTGGTTTGGGAAGGAGTTCTGGGAGGAGAGAGGTAACAGCGCTGGGAGCAGCTGGGCTGCTCATGGTCCTGGGCTGAGTGCTGCCAGCTGGATAAGTGGGAACCAGATGATTCCCTTCCCAACATAAAGATCCTTTTCAAGCCCTGGTTTTGCCTGGAGACCTTTGTGCAGCTCTCGAGGAATTCTATTGCAGGCCTTTCTGGATGATTTTCTGTGACCAGCGCCTGGCACCGAGTCACACGGCGGCAGAGAGGGCTCAGGGCTCATCCCTGCGCGCGGCTTCCAGTGGGGGTTTGCCTGCTGCCAGCAGCTCCCAGAAGGAATGTGAGCTTTTCTCACATCGCTCCCTTCTATTGCAGCAACCATGGCAGCAAAAGAGCCCTGGAGGAACAGCGGAGTGCAAAACAAACAAGAAATGGAGCAGAACTGCACACGTGCTGGGAGAGCTGGAGGTGTCAGAGCCCTCCTCTACTGCACACACAGGATGGAGGGGACGTGGGCAGGGTAAGAGTTTGAGCTGTCACTGGAGCAGTGGAGGGGAAGAAAGTGATGCTGGTGACATGAAGGAGGCTTTTGTCAGCAGAGGACTGAGTGAATGGAGGGGCAGTGCCTGCAGTGCTTTGTGAACACCTACAGCACTGGGCAGTGGTAAGAGGAAGCTGTCTCCAAAAAGCCAGGGGTGTTACCTGGTAAAGCCCAGGTCTCCTAACTCTCATCCAGTCCTGTGGTTCTCAGATCTTCTCCCGGAACTGGAAGTCTGCATATCTACTGCAGTGGCTCCCAAACACCCTCCTGCAAGCTGCAACCATCAAGAAGTGTAAAGAAATAGAAGCTGTGAACCCTAAAAAGCAGCACAGCTCAGTATTTGTGTCTACAATCCACCACCACAGCATGGTGTTCTGATCAAACCTGTCTGCTTTAAGGCTGGCAATTTCACACCATTTCAGCGTGACAGCTAGAAAGCAAAGACCTCGATGGCCCAAATATTTTCCTGTGATTCATTCTGCAAGGCTCTGCAGAAGAAAGAAGCAGGTAAGCCTGCAGACTCTGGCAGAAGCTGCAGAGCGTGCCAGCAGGAGCAGCTTTAGTGATTCGTTCCCCTCCCTGCCAGGTGCTGGGTTCTCTTTCTGCTGATCCGCTCCCGGCCAGTGGCTGTCCACCAGCGAGCCAAGAGGGTCCCTTCTTTCCCTAAAAGCAGGTCTGTGGGAGCTGAGTTGTTGCTCTCCGGGCTGTGAAGCACAGAAGCCTGAATGCTCCAAGCAGGGCAGAGTCCTGGCCTGTGGCTGCAGGGGGAACCAGGCAGGCAGAGCAGCACTCCTGGCTGCAGCTGCCATCATTGCGTACCTCCTCGCTCCTGCAGGATTGGAGTTAGTAAAGTCCACGAGTCAGCCAGACCCTCAGCCTGAATGTCACTGCTGGTGCTCCTAGGAAGACTTTGTTTCCTCCTTCCACCCCAGGCCTTGTCCAGCATGGAGCTGTGACCTCGCTCCCACCAGGCTCTGGGCAGAGCTGTGCCATCTCTCTTTCCAGCAAAAGTGGTGATGAGTGGGAGAGGTGTGAACCAGCAGGAGCTCTGTGGGGATTCACACGTGAAGGGCAAGAGCTTCCTGCTGCCCATCCCCAGGCGTGTCTCATGGAGAAATGCAGCAGCTGTGCAATTTAATCAGGGCTGAAATGCACGTGGCTCTCATCTTGTCTAGCTGCAGATGTTGTCCTGGTCTGACCAACACTGTCACATCTCAGCAGCAGTGCCCGGTTCCTGCGGGCCTTTGGTCCTTCCCAAGTCATCAGGAATTGGCCTCCCAGTGTGGTTCTGGCATTGCTGGAAGAGCAACAGTGATATAAAACAGTGCAGCCACTTCTGCAGAACTGTGAGCTGGCTCACGTGAGTGAGATGCAGGCTTGGACCAGTATATAAAAGTACAGAGCTGAGGCTGCTCTGCTGAGATCAGCGCCCTGCTTCCCAGGCAGGGAGTGTGGCAGCAGGCTGTGCTGTTGCTAGATGGACGAAGAAACACAGTAGTGGCCCCAGACCGACAATTACCTCCAAGCAATCCAGCCCTACCGCAGCCAGGCCATGTGCCCTGGACAAAGGCAGGCACTGCCCGGCCTGACTCTGGACCTCTCCTCATCGCAGGGCAGTGAGAGGAGCCTGGCAGCGACCTGTGCTGGGGAGGGGTTCAGCCAAGACCCCCGGCACGCACCCTATGCTCTCATTTTGTGGTCAGGGCTGTTGCCCAAGAACAAGTGATTTATGGGTGTTCTGCATGGAGAAGGGAACTTGCCTCCACACCAGCGGAGGATTTACCATCAGTCTGCGGAGGGAAGGCTGTCCGGAGCCAGGATAGGGATGCACATCAGTGAGTGCACGTCAGGCAGGTGTGTGGGGCCCCGTCCCCGTGCTGCCTGGCTTTTGTGAGCAATCTGAGCAGTGAGAAGACCAGGAGCCCTGAAGCAGCCTTTTCCCTCACTTTCTCTTCCTTATAAACCACAGCAGTGCACAGAAGGACAGAAAAAGGAGGGCAAAAGCTGAGAGTGAGGAATCGGTGAACCAGCAGCTAAACTCTAAGGAGGGAAAGCACCCCACATAGAGCAGCAGTGTGGGCACTGGGGGTTTCTGATGTGCTGGGGCTCAGTGCTGTGAGGGCCTGCAAGCTGTGCTGCAAGTCCTCTTTATTACATATCATAAAATGGTATTCCAAGAACAATGCACCATAGCAGCACAGATGTAAATAATATGCACTGCAATACAATCAAACCTTGTCCAGAGCCTCTGGCCTGGGTGCTGGGAATCGCCTGTGGGTGAGTGGCTGCAGCACAGAGCTGAGCTGCAAACCCCATCTGCAGCCCAAATGCACTCCTGGGAGCTGCTGGGGAAGGTGGGAGGTGGAGAGAGCCTGAAAGAGGATGAGGACAGTGGGAAGACATCTGCCTGCTCGATGCCGTTGTGCTGCCCCCCAAAGCCTCCCCACACACCTAGCCAGGACCTGATATGCTGTTGGGCTCTGGATGTCACTTCAAAATGAAGTAGATTCAATTTGGGAACCAAAGTCCCCAGCTGTGTCCCCTCAAGCTCACATGACCTTTAAGGTCTGTGGGATGCCCCCCAGGCCCTCGGCTGCTCTGGTCCCACTTCTGACACCAGGCTCATGTTTGCACTGCCACTGTCCATCTCTTGGCACCCAACTGCACAGTGACTCAGTTCCTCAGCAATTTCAAACACTGAAACATCTGCTCCAGTGCAGAGTAATTAATGACTTTCTGGTTCATCTGCTGAGCAGAAACACTTGGGCTTGCAGCTCTGGTGTAGACTTTGTTAAAAGGCTTCCCATCAGGAGTGTTTAGGTTCCCCTAATTGCTGTGTGGCTGGCAGAGAGCTCAGGGCACATCGCGGCACTGGAAGCACCGCACACCACACAGGAGCTGCAGGCAATGCGCTCCAGGAAGCTCAAGGCACAGCATCACCTCCCTCGTGTGCTCATCGTGCATGGAGGAGAATCAGGGCTTGGGCAGCACATCGTAATGCAGTGGCAAGCAGGGCTGCAAACCCCAAAGAGCCTAACCAAAAATCAGCACCCAGCACAGATAGGAGCTCGTGTGGGATGAGTTTGGGTTTTCCTTCGCTGTGCATTCTCTTGGCACTTCTGCCAACAGCATCTTTCTGGGTACCTGGGATGCTGCATCCCCAGCTCCCTGCTGCTTATAGGGGCAGGGCAGGCAGCAGCCTGGCACCAGCACTGCTGGTACTGCAAACTGGTACTCTGCACAGCAGAGGCACATCTCCAGCAAATCAAGAAAAGCAGTGCTGGAGAAGTCCAGCCTGAGGAAGAGGCAATGGATTTGGCTTGAGAGTCATCTCAGTGGAAAACAAAGTGGAAGGAAAGCTGGCTCGCTTTGCTCAGAAGTAACATTATCTGGGGAGATGACAGAGCTGCTAGCAGGGCGCTAACTGCTCGCTGCAAGGCTGGGCTGGAGCAGGCGCAGTGCTGCGAGGTCACGCTTCTGACCCCGGCTGTAAATCCACGCCGTGCCATTGCACAAGTCCTCTCTGGGTCGCCTGGGACTCTGTTGTATCGTATTGCTGGGCTTTACAGAGATTTAATGCATGCACCGAAGCTTCCAGCGCCCATACATCACTCGGTGGTTAGTGGGAGGCACAGTCAAGAGCTGGATGAAGATTTCTGCCAAAGGGTGTGAGGAGAAATGCTTTGGCACATTAACAAAGCTCCTGCAAAGGAATGCAGACATGGTGTGAGGATGCTGACAGCCAGGGAGCCGCAGGAGAGGCAAGCTGAGGGCTGGGGGGAGCAGAGGGACTGCAGGAACACCCGGCAGGAGTGGTGAGAGGAGGCACCACTGCTTTCACTGGGAAGAGGGAATTGGCCACCATCAGTTTGCAAATGCCTTTCCTGCCTTTTCCCAGTTTCTCCAGTTGTTGCTTGCTCACAGGGTTCCTGTTTCCCATCCTCTATGGGGATGGCCTCCCGTGCCGCTGGGCAGCCCTTGCTGTAGCTACAGCCATGTTAAAGCACGGAGGAATTTTGTCAGACCTGAAACATGCTTCACTCTATCTGTCTGCTGGCTTCAATGTGCCCTTCGATCCTAAATAAATCTGATTTAGAACCACAGATGCTCTGTGTCATCTTTCACAGGCTGCTCCCCACATCCTGGCACAGCTGCCACCGCAGGACTGCGTCCCCCCAGACCCCTTCTGGGGCGCAGTGCCAGCAGTGGAGCAGGCAGGTTTGGGGCCGTGCAGCCCTCCAGTGCAGCAGCTCAGTGCCTGGGGTCAGAGCCACGTCCTCACACGGCTGTCAGCGTGGAGCTCTGGAGGTGAAGGAGATGTGTTTTACTCTCACCTGCTCGGTGCTGATAGGAACGGCTGTTGGGTTGTTTTAAAAGCGTCAGCAAGGATTTTGACAAGTTTTACTGATAAGTTTTAAATGTGTTAATAAGAATACTCAAATAAAAAGGGGAATGTGTTCATCATTTAGTCTCACACACCTACGTCATGCAGCTGAGGAAAGGTGGGAGAGCCGCTCCAGCATCCTGAGCAGATTTGCCTTCCAGCAGCAATGGTTATATTTGTTATATAAATTTACGCATTTTCTGGACTCATAACAAGCGTTCAGAAATGCTGGGAAAGGAGATTCCAAGGAAATCCAGCACACCGATGGCAGAGGAACGGAGCACAGAGATCACGGCATGGTAAGGCCACCAGGTCCCCTCTCAGTGGCACAGCTGTGACTCCTCAGGGCCCATCCTGCCTCTTAAGGGTGAATCCAGGCCAGTGAAGCAGCTCAGTCTGCTGGTTCCTGGGAGCTGAGTGAGGGCAGTGGTGACCCGAAGGAGCCGGGGGTGGATCCCTGCCAGACACCCTCCAGCCCCATCACGAGCAGGGTGTGGGGCTGCCCTGCCCTACATGGGGGCATCTATCGAGCAGGGGCTGCAAGGCCAACTCCTTGCGTGGAGAAAGCAGCCCTCTGCCTCCTCCTCCTCCTCCTCCTTCTCCTCCTCCTCGCCTTCCTCCTCCTTCTCAGCTCCCAGCCTCCCCAGCCGGGCAATGCACAGCGCAGCACATGGCTTTCAGAGAGCGCTGACAACGTGCAGCACCCCAGTGCTGGTGTGCGTTGCTGGGAGCTACTGGCAGGAGAGGACCGGTCACATCGCCACGCTCCATTCGCCTCCTCTGCCTCCCACAGCAGCACGTTCTCAGTGCCAGGAGCCCCATGATGCAGCTGCTCCTGCTGGTGCTGCCACCGCTGCTCTGCGCTGCCACAGGTATGTGGGAGCAGCCACTGCTGGAAGTGGGGAGGGCCGTGGACCGTCTGCTGGGGGGAGGAGAGGGGGTTTCATGGGCAACTGTGTCCCAGGCTTTGGGTGCAGAGCCCAGCACACGCACGGTGATGCCTGCAGAGAGCCGTGCTGCATGCAGGAGGAATGCTGGGTTCAAGGAGTGCTTTCTGTGCAGCTGCTGATGCTGCTCTCTTCGCTGTGCTCCTGCCCAGACACCCACGTACCGCAACCCCATGGACAGGTGACCCCAGAGAGAACCGCAGGTTGTGCCTCTGCCTCTTAGTTGGGAGAAAGCGAGCATGGAGCAGAGCAGGGGAGGTGCAGGGCAGTGCAAATGCTGCGGTCTGACAGGGGACGGAGCAGTGGACAAAACCATACAAAAACCAGGTGCTTTTGTGAGGAGCTGGGAAGGGGTACACCAAGCATCCAGGCGTTCTGTGGTATTTCCGTCGAGGCTGATTTGTTGTGCTTTGCTTTTGTTGATGGCAAGCAAACCGTTCCTTCCCCGACGGCCCGTGGGAGGAGAGGGTCGGCCTCTGCCCGATGTGCAGTTAATTACCGGGGCAGCCCTGACAGCAGCACTGGGGGCACAGCTCGGCCAGCAGCAGTGCTGGGTCTCAGCCCCGGTGGGATGCTGGGATGCTCAGCATGGGATGGCCACATCCTGTGCAGCACCAGCAGCGATGTGCTGGCAGCAGCCGTGGGCTTTCCTTGCGGACAGAGGTAACGTAGATGTAAGTCAAGCTGCTTTGCTGTGTGGGTTAGCTCCTAGAGTATTTACCTTCTGGAAATGAATGTATTGAAGTGAGTTGGGAAACTGCTCTGAGTTCAGGGGAGGCAGAGCAGGGCTTTGGTTTGGTTTTGAAATGAGTGTGCTCCCCCGTGGAAAGTTCTCAACCCGTCCCTCTGCCACTCACTCACACTGCAGTCCCACAGAGCTGCGTGCAGACCCTGGGATGAAGCTGCACGATGAGGAAGAATGCGGTGTGTGTGGACTGGGGCTGAGCAATTGGCCCCAGCTGGGCTGCCCCCCCCAGCAGCACTCTTTGGCTTTGTGCTCTATTTTGGTCGCAGCCGTTTTATGGGGCTGCGTGGGCTGCGTTTACCGGCCTGCGTGGCCCTGCAGGGATGCAGCAAATGCCAAGATCGGCCCGGCTAAATTTGGCTGCTTCCTCTCATGGCTGGCTTTTCCCAGAGCCAGGCAGGGGGTAGACGAGCAGTGCCCGCTGTTGTTTGTCCATTTGTTTCACTTTTTGCCCATCTCTCCCCATTTGCCTGATTTCTCCCTCATACTGTAACTGGTTCCTCCGGCCCCAGGTTGGTCAGTGCAGAGCAGATCCCGGGGCCGGGGAGCATCAGTTGTACTGCGACCTTCAGCTTCCTTCAAAAACAGCATCTGCCTCTGTTTATGTGCGAAAATATATACGTGGATAAACTCCTCTCTCGGTATTTACATAGCTCCGTTTGCAAACACTCTCTGCAGTGGGGACCGTGAGGTCCTTCAGCCACGTCTCTGCAGCGTGGGGCTCCCTGGGTCCTGTTTTGAGACAGGTCAGCACAGGAGCAGCTCCTGCACCTCACCACGGCCAGCATGGGACAGTGAGGCTGCAACCAGCTGTGGGATGCTGCTCTCCCCCTCTCCTGCTTAGGGCTGGTGGTGAAGGCACAGTGCTTGCTGATGAGCTGCGCACAAGTGAGACAAAGTGCTTTTAATTATAGCATGCCCCATTACCCATTAATAGGCTGACAGCTGAAGGAAATGTTGAGCGACAGGCTGGGCCCTGAAAGTAGCCCTGCTCCCTCCTGGTTCCTGCCTGCTGCCACTTCCCAGTGCCTGATCAAAGCAGGTGTGGAAACGCTTAGCTGGATCTGAGGCATGCCTCTGCCAGGGATAATTGCAGGATGCTAATGAACAGGGCCCTGGAGCTGGGTACCTCAATGGCTCTGACAGAAGGGGCTCTGCAGAAAGGGAGCCTGAGGCCGCCAAGCACTGTGGTGGGACAGAGGGCTGGGATAAGGCACTGGGAGAATGTCTGTCCATGGAGGAACGTCTGTCTGTGGGAGAGCGTCTGCTCTGGGCATCAGGGAGACCCACAAGGAGCAGAGCCCTTTGCTGAAGGTTGGCAGATGGCACACGGACAGGTGGGCACACAGCAGGACGCAGCCCCCAGAATACTGAGCATCCCCTCTTCCCTCTGCAGAGCCTCTTCCAACTCCCTCCAGTGATGGGTACCTGTGTCCCCTGGGGCAGTTTCCCTGTGGCAATCTCTCGGTCTGCCTGCCCCAGGCCCTGCACTGCAATGGGGTGGACGACTGCGACAACGGCGCTGATGAGGAGAACTGTGGTAATTAGCAAGACCCTAGGAAGGTGGGGTGTCCCTGGGCTGGAAATGCCAGGAACTGGCGTGATGAGAGCATTTAGGGCAGAGCTGCAGCCTCCCCTGCGAGCAATAGCAGTGGCAGGAATCATGGACCGTGGTGCCCTGGTTCTGGCACTGTAATGCATGCCCACATAGCAGATCCCCTGCCTGGGACTCTCCTGATGCAGTCCTCAGGGTTGTGTGGGCTGTCTGCAGAGGCAGAGGAATGGGAGGTTCTGTGCCAGTTGTTGGGGCTGCAGCAGATGTAAGGAAACAAAGTGAATTCCCTTCTTTGCACAATATGCTGTGCCACTGGGGGGCTCTTTGCTCAGGGTTGCTGGAAAGCAGAATGTAAAAGAGTCAGAGATTGGGCAAACATGCTGCTGGGAGCTGTGGGTGCAACACCTGGCACAGGATTGGCTTGGTGGGATGGGAGAAAGAGTGGAAGGAAAAGTTTATTAGGGTTGCATTTGGATGGAGCTAGCTCTGCTTCACACAGCCATGGGGCTGAAGGCAGCCTGCTGCCTTCTTCCTTCCCCACACCCTGCCCGAGGCTGTGGGGTTCTGCACCCACCACGCAGAGCTGCCGGGCACCGCGGGATGCAGCCACGCCTGACAGCACTTCTGCCCACAGTGGACACCACAGGCTGGCTGGGGGTGCTGGGCGACATGCTGGCTGGGAACACCGGGACAGAGGACGAGGCGGACACGTGCTGTAAGCCACCTTCAGGACTGCCATCCCCTCCCCACCACACGGGCCCCTCACTGCCCCCTCAGCACATCCCCTCTGGTCCCGCAGTGCTGGAGATGTTCCCGGAGCAGTGCCGATGCTGGGGAAGGGCCGTGGACTGCACCGCACAGAACCTCAGCACTGTGCCCAGGATTTCCCCCAATGTGACACAGCTGTGAGTACCGCAGGGCTCCCCCCATCCCAGCACTGCAGGGCCGGGGGCTGCCAGCACCACTGATCCCCCAGTGCCTCTCACATATGTGACAGGAGAGCAGGGAAGGGGGGAAGAGCATGAAAATTCTCACCTGGAGAGCAATTAGCAGGATTGTGTTAATGAACAGCAGCTGCCTTACAGCAACACATTCGTATTTCAGGGAAAGGGAGAGTCAGGGCTCTCTTGTCCTCCTGTGTCTTCTCTCTGGCTCTGAATTTGATTATTAAATTATTTTTATTATTAGATCTATTTTTGTTTGTTTGTTTTTTTTCTTTTCTTCTCCTCTCACTTTCCTGATAGGGACCTAAAGAGAAATAAAATCCACACTCTGCTGGACAACCAGTTCACTGGGTGCTGGAGCCTGAGGAAGCTGTGAGTACTGCCTGTTCTGTCCCATGGGGTTGCACAGAGGAATGAAGTGGCTGTGCTCTGCTCTGCTCCTCGTCTCCATCGTTTGCTCCCTCTGCTCCAGGGCTGCAGGTCCCCATCAGACATGGGGCACATCCCTGTTTCCTGAGGACCTGTAAGCCCTGAGAATCCCTTAGAAAGCAACTCTCTCTCAATCTGCTTTCTGTTCTGTTTTGTTGTTGTTGTGGGTTTTTTTTTTTTAATAGATTCTTGCAGAACAACAAGATCCGTGTGATCTCACCCAAGGCATTTGCTGGACTTTCTCAGCTTAGGATGCTGTAAGTAAGAATGGCTGTGTGATGAGGCCCGGGGGAGTGGGGCCGTGGGATGCAGCACTCCTCACGCATCGCACAGCTGCTCCTGCGAGAATTGTACTCAGCTGCTGTAGGTTGGAGTGGAGTGGGGGGAGAGATATGGGCAGAGCAGAGGCACCTCCAGCTCCCCCAGCTCCAGCTGTGCTCTCCTCAGCCCAATTCCCTCTGAGCTGGGCCCTGTGCCGGCACTGACCGGGGGGTGTCCCAGGCATTGGCAGTGGGGGCCTGTGAGCAGCCCCACCAAGGCAGAGGAAAATGCTTCTCTTGCTCTGTCCGCAGGTTCCTCAGTCACAACAGGATCTCCCAGCTGCTGCCCCACACGTTTGAGGACCTGAACCGCCTTGAGTGGCTGTGAGCTCCCCGCTGCTCCCAGCTTCCTCGTGTGCATCGTGACCCTATTTCCTTGGGGGTGGCAACTCAAAGCCCTGAGAGGGATATGGGGTGGAGCAGGGATGCTGGGCTCACGGCTCTGTGGTGGGAGCCAAGCGCTTCTCTCCTGCGGGGAAGAAGCTGCTCCTGCTGGGCTGCAGAGGGCAGTGAGCATGCACAGTGCTGGGCATGGTGCAGGGCACTCTCAGGACCACAGCTCTGTGTGAGACCTTCCCCACGTGGAGTCAGTTTGCAGGTCCACCCCCCTCCAAAAGTGCTTAAACAAAAAGGACAGCCTGTACCGTTCGGTTCTGTTTGCTCTCTAAGGCTGCATTTGGTCAGAGCTGGGGTGCAGAAGCTGCTCTGCACGGTGCCCCCCCCAGCACGCAGGGCTGCTCCCAGCTTCCCTCCGGATGTGCCACAGCACCGGCTCAGCCGTCCCTTAAATCAAAGAGGGAAGCAGAACAACGAGCAGCTCATGCAGGGTGGTCTGTGGAGCACACAATCCAGAGGACTTCAGAGAAGTCAGGCACAGCCCTGAATTCCCTGAATGGTGTTTAATTTATCATTGTTTCACAGCAGAAGAGAGGAAAAATCCAGCAGAGCCTGACTGTGAGGGAATCCAGGCTCTGCAGCTGGATCTAACACTTCTGCTTGGCCAGGAGCTAAGGGGAGGGGATGGGACCCTGGGCAGCCCCCAGCCCGGGGATGGGGCCGTGGGACAGGCTCCCAGCACTCTGTGTGCTGCCAGAGTCCTTCCCTGCTTTCACCTCTCCTTCCTCCCGCTCCCAGGATATTGGACAACAACAGGATTGCCCGGATCGCCCCTGCTACGTTCTCAGGGCTGAGGTCGCTGTACTTCCTGTGAGTCCTGGGGGCCATTGTGGGTCGCCTCGGTACCTCCTGCACTCGTTGGCCATGCCCCGGCTCTGGGCTTTCTGGGCTCAGCCAAGGATGCTGTGCCCCCACTCCTCCTCCCACGGCACTGCCAGCAGCTGTGGGGGGCAGGGTGGTGCTGGAAGTGGGACCCCAGCCTTGGCCAGCCATTGTCTCTTGTGCTGCATGTTTGTACACCAGACAGGCTCAAGCCAAGCATTGCTTATGAGGCCTGCTTCCAAGTGGAAGAACAGGATAACTCTCGTGTTGTGGCTGCCATAAAAGTAATCTTGCAGTCACTTAAGCATGATTGCAACGCCTTCTCCACCTCCACAGTCCACTGTGCAGATCAGAAACTCTGGCAGCAGCCTGGAGTCAGTGTTAGGGGAGAAGTTTTGGCTGTCAGAATGGAAAAAAAAGAAATCGCAGAATCACAGAAATGTGTGCGTGAGCACACATGCACATTTGTATGCTCACATATATCTGACTGCTTTAAGCTGTAATCCCTGAGCACATAGCTGCAAGGGAAGAGCCTCAGCTATTGCTGCTGCTGTGGCCTTGCGCATCTCTACTGGATGGGCTGGAGGCAGTTGTAAAAGAGCCAAAATGGGGCGTGGGTGTGTGGTGCTGAGGTGGCTGTGGCCAGGGCTGGGAGCTACCAGGGGTCCTAGGGGTCTGGGGCTGGGTGACTGGGACGGTGAGCACTGCAGAGGTGGGGATGGTTGGGGCTATGGGGCTGGGGAAGGGGCTGGTGCGGGGCTCTGGGCAGGAGGTGCTGTGCCCCCAGAGCTCTGTAATGCCTGGTTGGCACCCCGTGTCCCAGCTCCGTTCCCAAGGCTGTGTGTTCCCACGTTGCGGGCAGTGGAGCAGCTCAGTGACGCAGCGTGTTTATCCTTCTGCCTTTTTTTAACAAATCAAACAAACTAATAAACTGCGGTCACAAAAAGTGCACTAAGAAACACTGCACGCAGGCATGTGCAAAGGGGTTGAGAAAAATGTCAGAGGGATTCCAGGCTATAAATCTGCATTTACTGCCCGTCACCCTCGAGTTGCTCACTGCTGGCTTCGTGCACCTTTCTCCCTGGGCTGCACCCATTCGCTCACTGGCTGTGACCCTCACCCATACGTCCCAAGGAAGGTGAACAAAACTCCGCAATGCAGTTAAGCTGCATGCACCAGGTGTTTGTCTGCATGAACTGCTTCATGCTTTGACACGGGAACAGGAGTGCAAGGATCCATCAGTAAGGGAGGTGCTGCCAGCCCTGAGCTCGTCTGGGTACCATTGTGAAGAGCCCTGTGGTGTGGCCAGGCACCAGCAGAAAGCCTTCATGGTGCGCCATGTGGTCCCGTGTTAGCAGCAGGCTGCATCCTGTGTGGGTGGGCTGCACTGCAACTCCATTTTTCCCCGCTGCCTCCCCCCAGGTACATGCTGAACAATTCCCTGGCCAAGATACCCGATGGTTCACTCTGTGTGGAGACACCAAAGCTGAGCTGGCTGTGAGTATCTGACTGGGGCAGCTGGGGTCTGGTACTGCTCCTGGGGGCACTGGGCTGGGGAAGCAGCAGTGTGATTGCATTCCCTGCAGGGAGCTGGAAGGGAACAGGATCCAGGCGGTGCGTGGGGCCGTATTTCAGCAGTGCCGTGAGCTCACTGTGCTGTGAGTACTTTAGGAACCCCCCTCCCACTGTGGGTGCATGGAGGTGGGGGATGGGCAGCACTCAGCTGGGACCCCGCTCTGCTCCGGGCTGTGTCCCAGGTGAATGGTTCCACTCTGGTATTGTAAACATCACTGGTACTGCAGTCAGCTTTGCGGACTTGGCCAGCAGTGCTCCCCAGAGCCTTTTGTATGGCTGGATACCCAGCGGGGCAGGGAGCTGCAGGCGGAGTCTGCTGTGATCCACGGGGTCAGAGGCAGGGCACTGCATGGAAAAAGTTGCTTGTGGTGCATGAGCAGCAGGGCCCACAGCCAGCTCTGAGCCTCCCGCTGGCATCCAGAGCCCCTAAAAATATCCCCAAGGAGCACATAAAGCTCATATGCTGGCTCCGTGTGTCAGACAGTGACGAGCTCTGTTTAGTCCCCTCCTGCCCGGGGCTGAGCAGTGCTCCAGGCTCTCATGCAGGTGCCATCCTGGCGCCATTGAAGGCAAAGAATTCACCTTTGTCCCAGCCCACCCCTCCTCCTGGGCAGAGCTTTGAACAATGCTCTCTGCTCCCTTTGGGCTGCTTCATGCTGCCCACTTTCTGGTCCTGCTGTCACCATTCTCAGAAGAGGGGAAGAGCTGCTGTCTCATCGTCAGAAGGAGATGTGGGTGCATGGGAGTCCCCTGTACGTTTTGTTCAGTCCTTGGGGACAGGCCTGTGTTCTCCCTGACCTCCTCTCCCACATTCATGAGGGAGGTGATAGCAATAGGACAAGGGGGGGTGGTTTTAAGCTCAAGGAGGGAAGGTTTAGAGTAGAGTCAGGGTGAAGTTCTTCACAGAGGGAGTGGTGATGTGCTGGAACAGACTGCCCAGAGAGGCTATGGATGCCCCGTTCTTGGAAGTGTTCAGAACACATAGGACAGAGCCCTGGGCAGCCTGGTCTAGTACCAGATCTGGAGGTTGGTGGCCTTGCCTGTGGCCTGGGTGTTAGAACTTGATGACCCTTAGGTTCCCTTCCAATCCAGGCCATTCTATGATCCATAACTCTGAGGCTGAGCTCTTTGGAATCTTCTGTCTCTCAAGACAAGGAGGTCTGACTGTTACACAGCCCTCCATAGAGAAGCCTAGATAGGTGTTTAATCTCCCAGATGCACACCCGTCAGTTATTTCCGCAGCGAGAGTTACCCACAGCAAACAGGCTCATGAAAGCCTTCTTTACCCTTTGTCCTCACCCATCTCCCCAAAGGAAGTCTCAGCAGAGCTGGGTGACCCTGCAGCACCTCGAGTGCTACAGCCAGCCCTGCGCTGGGGAATGCTCATGGAATGCACGTGGACAGTGCTGCATCTGTGCTCTCCCTTCCTCCTGGCCCAGGATCCTGCGTAGGAACAGACTCCGGTGGATCCAGGGTGGGGTTTTCTCTGGGCTGAGCAGGCTGGTGGAGCTGTGAGTTCATGGCTGTTGTGCCCCCGAGCCCTGGATTGGGGCCCTCACTCCTGTGGATTCCCCACCGCCTCCCTAAGCACCGCTCTGCTCCACGTAGTGACCTGTCCTGCAATGGGCTGGATGAGCTCCCGCCATCGTTGTTCCACGGGCTGGTTGCCCTGCAGCAGCTGTGAGTATGGCACTCTGCTCACCTGCATCATGGCTGTGTGCTGCCCTGGGGTGGGGGGCTCTGAGGAAGAGCCGGGAACACGGCTCCTTGCCCTCATTTCCAGCTCCTGCAAACACATCCGGGGGGAGGAACAGCGGCACCTTGTTTCCTTCTAGGAACATCTCCTACAATCCTCTGAAAGAAATTTGCCCCAGCCAGTTGGAGAGCCTGCCCCAGCTGCTGTCCCTGTGAGTCCCGCAATGCCCCAACCCCGCGGTGCTGCAGTGACCCCACACCCAGCAGCAGCACCCAGCCCTGCCTTCATCCTGCAGGAGCCTGGAGGGGCTGGAGATCCCCAACATCCACAATGTGACCTTCCGTGGGCTGGCCAACCTCTCCCACATGTGAGTGTGGAGGGAAGGGGCACCCCAAGCCAAGAACCCCCCCCTGGAGCAGAGGGGATGGCATGCAGAGCTGTGTGCCCCACAGAGTGCGTGCTGTGCAAGGGTGATGTGCAGCTCTGGGCACTGGTGGGGTGTGAAGGGTGGGCTTTGCTGACTGAGGTGGGTACTGGAAGTCAGGGTTAAGCAATGCCATTCAAGGTCCTTTGCTTGTGCAGGAGCTAATGGCCTGAGAGCAGCAGAGGTGTGCAGGCAGGGTGGGCATGGTGGCAATGCAGCCGAGGAGCCAGCTGTGAGTGCTTTGCAAGGAGAAAAAAAAATCATTAATTTTCTGCAGATGCACATTTTAGAGTACCTGTAATGAAAGACAACTGTACATCTTCCTTTCTGTAATTGGTCTGTTTGGACTGCAAATATGGTACATTTTCTACCTGACTTGCTAATAAGCAATCATTTCTCTCCTTTTATCTATAATTAAGCAGAAATGAGCCTTGCATGTCAGTTTTGTAGTAATTTTCTAATGTAAAGTTTTGCTAAGCTTACATGGAATTGCTTTTATAAGCCTTGAAAAGATTAATCTGAAATAACATGCAGGGGAAAAAATTTGAATCCATGCTAATGGAAGTTGAGAGACTCAAAAAAGGGATTAATTTTTTAAATGTTTGTGAGAATCACAGGCTGAAGGAAAGCACTCTGTATTTATTAGGCAGCAGTGCAGAGCAGGCACAGGTTTAAGTGTGTGGCACTTGATCCAGGAAAGCACAGGGGTGCCTCCAGGCTGTTTTGTAAAGGATTCAGGTTTCTTTAGTGTCCAAAGCACAGTGCGGTGGCTGCGCCAACCACAAGCCCTCTTGTGCTCTGCAAATCCCTCTCCTGTCCCAGCTGCAGAAGAGGGTTACCAGGTACTCCTGTCCTCCAGTGGAGGCTCTAAGGCTTTTGGCTGCAGCGTGAGGGTCCGACTGGCTCTTCTTCACCTAGATGGGGAATAGTATCCCAGCGGGGTGGGCAGAGCAGGGCTGGGAGGAGGGTGGCTGTGCAATGGCCGCGGGGCAGCAGCCAGCACCCTCCCCCTGCAGCTACTTCAAGAAGTTCCAGTACTGCAGCTCTGCGCCCCACGTGCGCAGCTGCAAACCCAACACCGACGGCATCTCCTCCTTCGAGCACCTCCTGGCCAACATCATCCTGCGCGTCTTCGTCTGGGTCATCGCCTGCATCACCTGCCTGGGCAACATCTGCGTCATCTGCATGCGGTCCTGCGTGGTCACAGAGAGCAGCGCACACACCATGGCCATCAAATCCCTGTGCTGTGAGCCGGGAGTGGCCAGGGGCTGCGGGGGCACTGGTGCAATGGGTGCTGCTGAGCGCGGTGCCTCCTTCTCATGATGCTTTGTCTCCCCCCAGGTGCGGACGGCCTGATGGGCATCTATCTTTTTGTCATTGGCGCCTTTGACCTGAAGTACTCGGGAGAATACAACCGGCATGCACAGGGCTGGATGGCCAGCGTGCCGTGCCAGCTGGTGGGCAGCCTGGCCATGCTGTCCTCTGAGGTGTCCGTGCTGCTGCTCACCTACATGACCCTGGAGAAGTACTTCTCCATCGTGTTCCCCTTCAGCTACCGCAGAGCCGGCAGGAAGCAGACCGCCTCAGTGCTGGCTGCCATCTGGCTGCTGGGCCTCTCGCTCAGCATCGCGCCGCTGTGCTGCAAGGAGTCCTTTGGCAACTACTATGGGAGGAACGGGGTGTGCTTCCCACTGCAGTCTGAGCTGGGTGAGCGGCCCAGCGCCAGGGGCTTCTCCACCACCATCTACCTGGGTGAGGCCCTGGGCAGGGCTGGGGAAGGGGAGAGTGGAGCGCGGGGCAGGGCAAGCTGAAGCTACAGTGATGTCTCCACTCCTCCCACTGCTGGAAGTGGGCTGCTCTGCTTCTAGTCCATCATACACGCTCAGAGCAAAGTTTCTCCCTCTCTCCAGGCTTGAACCTCGCAGCCTTCATCACCATTGTCTTTGCCTACACTGGCATGTTCTACTCGATCCGCATCACCACCTGCAGAACGGCGGAGAGCAGCGTCTGCCCCCGGGATGTGGCCATCGCCAAGCGCTTCTTCTTCATTGTCTTCACCGATGCTCTCTGCTGGATCCCCATCTTCCTGCTCAAGCTGCTCTCCCTGCTGCAGGTGGAAATTCCAGGTGAGGTCTTGGAGTCTGCTGCCGGCTATGGGCCTCTTGGGGGGTGGATGCTGTCAAGTCTGGGTGCTCCACCACCCACGTGTGGTCTGTGAGGGGAAGGGGGGGAGCACCACTCATCCCTGGGTGGGCCCTGGCAGAGGGCAGCAGTCATGAACCCCCATGGCTGTGCCTCTGTGGCTGGCATTGCCCCATTTTGCTGCATGTGTGGGGTGTTCCCCCCTGGGGGAGGCTGGCTGCCTGATGGCATTTCCTGGTTGGAGCAGGCACCATCACATCCTGGGTGGTCATCTTCATCCTGCCTATCAACAGCGCACTCAACCCCATCCTCTACACCATCACTACGGCTCCCTTCCAGGAGAAGGTGAAGGGCTGTCTGCACGCCCGGCGCCCAGAGCTGAGCTCCCGGCAGAGTGTCATGCTGGTGGTGCTATAGGTTGTCAACCCCTGACCCTGTGTCTGGCACCACCACGAGGCCCCAGCACACCGAGCATTCCCTGCACAGCTCAGCCCTGGGGGCATCTTCACAGCTGCTCTCAGATTTGGCTGCATTCTGTGACCCAAAGATGCGACCCAGATGGCTCCACCGCGCTGCATCACCGCGCTGCATCACCGCGCTGCATCACCGCGCTGCATCACCGCGCTGCATCACCGCGCTGCATCACCGCGCTGCATCACCGCGCTGCATCACCGCGCTGCAATGGGGCATCAGCTCACAGCACCCACTCACCACCAGAGTTCCTGCATCAGCCAGTAGCTATCGTTAGTATTTTATTAATTACACGGATAGGAAGAGCAGCCCCAATCCAAGTCAAACAATCTGTTGCATTGCATATGATACAAAACAAGAAATAGCCCCTTAAATACAAAATACACATCTTTTAAGTGAGCATCACCTGGTGCTGAGCTCTACCGCCACAGTTATATATTAATATTCCAACTGTACAAGTATTTATATAGAAAAAAAAGAAATGTTTAAAAAAAATATTAGGAGAAAAATCACTCCCTCAAGAAGTTATGTATTTTATATATATATATATATATATATAAAAACAGAATACAGACTGGATCATCTTTATTTTCTTTTTAACCAAAAGAGAGACAGACATGATTTGTTATGGCAAAACTGGCACTGGGAATTGCTCCCGCCCGTGGGTCGTGTTGCCTTCCAGTTGGAACGACGTCAAGTAACTTGGGTCCCTGCCTAAAGGAGAAACCAGGTCAGTTCTGGGCGCCGCAGGAAGAAGGAAGGGCTGGGAAGGGGAAGCCAGGCTCCTTGCAGGGTGTGCTGGGGCAGCTCTGCACATCTGTGGGGCACAAGCTCTGCTGCCTGCCATTGCCCAGAGAGACGTGAATCCACCATGCCTCGTTACTGCAGTGCACAGGAGGTGTACTAAGCCTGGCTCTAGCAGTTGGGTTATCACCATTTGCTTGCTGTAGTGGAAGCAGATGCTGCTTGATCAGCTCCCGCTGGTGGGGATGCTGCGCCTTTCACCCCTCTCTGGTAGGGGTGCACTGAGACCCTCCAGCTGTAGCAAGGAGCTATGAGCTGCAGTGCTGGGCACATCCCTCTTCCCTGCTTCCACCCTTCTTGCACCACTGCCTCAGTCCTCCTTGTATCACTGTCCCTTCATTAGCTTCCTTGCGGCTGCTCTGGGTTTCTAGCCTTGTCCACCCCCCATCCAACTGCCTGACATTGGTGTGGAAGGATGGCAACTGGCTTGGAAGCACGTCCATCCAGCCCCTACTGAAACGCAGCGTACAAGGGCGTCTTTCAGTTGAATCAGACCAAGGCAGTGGATAAAACAGCTTTTTCCTTCATCCCCTATGAAATTTAGCACCAAAGGTAATAGCAGTAGATTCCGTCTGCCACTTGACAATGGCTGTCAGTAAATGGATCTATAGATATCTACGTCGTCCTCTCCTCCAGTAAGAGCATCCTTCAGCAAACAGGTTCCCAGCCCAGCTCCCTGCCTGTCCCCACACTGGGTGACATTGCACATGCACACTTCTCCCCTCGCCACCCAGTCCTCACCTCTGACACAGCACTGTGATCTCTGGCCTTGGCTCCACCTGCCCCTCAGCTCCCACACCTCTGCTGCCTCCTGCTTCGCTCCACATACCCTCACCTGGAGCAGTTCCTGGTCCAGCTCATTCTGGACCATTGGGCATCACCCCAAAACCCCCTCTCCTTTCCATGGGCAAGCAAGATGCTCTTGTCCATTTCTCCTACAAAGCCCCTTGGGGCACAGCTCCATCGCTGCCGGCAGCCAGCCCTGTAGCATGCATGAGACAGGAGAGATGAGCAGCAGCAGGTGTGGGGGTACAGCTGCCCCTGTCCCTCCAAGGGATGGTGGCAAACGGCCCTGCAGGGGGAGCAGAGAAGGGCCGTGCACAGCTAGGGCAGCCCATGGCTCTCTGTTGGGGGGCCAGGCCCAGTTTAAAAGGAAGCATATAAATATGTGCCCATCCTAGTGGCATGTCAGCTTCTCACTCCCCTTTGAGTGTCCCAGCCCCATTGGCTGCGTGTCCGTGGTCTGACAGGATGCAGCATCTTCCCAGCTCCTCAGATCTTGGTCTCAGGGCCATTCGGACTCAGTGCTGGGAAAGAATCTCGGATCCTCACCAGCTCCATGGCACAGAGGTGCCCAAAGACTTTGTTGTACCACTCCGGTGATCGGCCCCTGGGAAAGGGAGCAAGGCAGGACAATGGGTAAATAGGCAGGGCAGGCCACAAGCAACACCTTGTTTCTTGCTATCTGTGATGGCCTATGGTGAACAAGGACAATATGGCAGCAAAAGGAGCATGTCCTCCCCCCACATCACTATGGGCACACAGCAAAATGCAGGAGCAGCTCCCACACCTCCACCAGCATGCATGGATGCAGAGGAACAGCAGTGATCCCAAGGGTTTCTCGTACCTGAGGTCAGCCCTGCAGATGTGCGTCACTTTGGAGCGTCCCATGCCGCTGGGCTCGATGAGATACTGCGAGGTCAGCACCACAGCTTTAACACCTCCCTCCACCTGCAGCTTGTCGTGCTCCACCGAGATGGACACGAGCAGGCAGGCTCCTCGTGGCAGGTCTGTGCGCCAGCACCTGCACACAGAGCAGCACTCAGCCCCACGCTGCACCGCTCCACGCAGGGGAGGCACCACACGGGGCTGGGAGAGCCCACGCAGCCAGCCACACCAGACCAAGAACACCCCTCCAGCTCTGGTCCCCCCTGCCCTCACCTGAGCACCACGCAGTCCCTGCGCGGGTGAGGTGCCATGCTGTCCGTCACATAGTGATACACCTCCATGTCCTTGTCCAGAGCCTCCACCACTCTGCTCTGAAGCAGGTCCTCGTCCCAGAGGTGACGCTCCCGCAGCACCCGCTGCAGCACCGTGGAGGGAGGGGCCTCGACCTCTGTGGAGACCTTCCACAAGCGCAGGGGGTGCCCGTCCCCAACCTGCTGGGGCCGAACGAAGGCTCAGGCAGGCAGTTCTGGGAGCCCGTACACCAGTCCCCAAGCAGTTCCACTGACGGGTCCCACTGCCGTGGAACAGCACCATGGGACAGAAGAGCTGCTTAGGGTGGTGGAGAGGGGTAAATAGTGATGTGGTGGGCTCTGAATACAGAGCACACTCCACCTCAGAGCCGTCCCCCTCCAGCCAGGGCAGGGACACGGATTCCCTCCCTGCAGAAGGGAATGGGCACCAAGGGCTCATCAGGTGCCCACAGGACCTGTAGCTCACAGTAGTTACTTTGCACCCAAATCACCTTGTAAATCCAAAGATCCCATTTGCAGTAGCATTCACCTTTTTGCAGGAGAGCTCCGTGTTGAGGGGTCCTGGGGTGCTCAGCCATCCCTTGAATTTCTCTGATGACTCTTTGAGCAGGTTCCGGACATTCTGCTCAAAGTAGGAGTGTAAATCCTTGCCTTCCCCTTGACACACAAATTCGGACAGGGGATGGGGGTAAGCATCTGCTGCCATGTAAGAGCTGCTCAGCTGGAGCAAGATGTCATGGGAGACCTACAAAGCAAGAGTGCACAGCTCATCAGGCTGGGAGTTATTCTGGTCAGCCAGAAAATTGCAGCTCCTCATTGAAGGAGGTGAGAAGGACAGATGCAACCTCCCTAAGCACACCTCATGCAGCCTGTGAACGGCTCCACCATGAACAGGGCTCTGCTGGCCCCCCGTGATGCCCCAGGCTGACCCTGTGGGTGCCCTCCCCTCACCCTGCACTGACCCCACAGACGCAGGAGGGCAGCACCAAGCTGAGTGCACCACAGCCACCCACCTGGAAGAGCTTCTTGCAGTCAGTGATCATGTGGGAGAGCCCCTGTGTTGCAGCCATGTTCTCATTCAGGTCCTTCTGGTCAGGCTTCCCCATAGTGCCTCTCCTGTGCATCACCCTGTGGGATGGCACGAGCTGAGAGCAGGCATCAAAGCCCAGCCCCAACTCACACCACCCCCAGCCCTGTAATGCAAAGCAGATCAGCAGGAGCAGAGCCCTTACCTCGGTGAGGTGCTCTCCTTCTTGGACACATTGAGATGGAAGAGTGAGGGGGCCAGGCACACGGCCAGGTTTCCAGCAGTCATCTGGTTCTCCTCGGCAGAGGCAATGTCACTCAGGAAGTAGAGCAGGGTCTGCAGCACCTCACGGTTCTCATCTGGCATCAGGATGATGGCAGCCTGCACTGCCTGCAGCTGCTGCTCCTTTGGCACAACTGAGGGCAGCGCCTGCAGTCAGCGCTCTGTCCTCACCTTGATGGACCTCCACCCTCGCCCTCCCCGGGAGCAGAGCGCTGTCCCCCGGCACACCCCATGCCTTACACTGATAGATCTGCAGGAAGGTGTCGGTGAGCTTGCTGGTGAAGATGGGCTCTGGCAGGTCACGGAAATACTGCTTCAGCAGGTCAGCCACGTCGTACGCTGACTGCCCCTTGTAGTTGACGTTGTCAGGGCTGGTTTCATTCATGTGACGGAGCGCCTGGATCCTAGACTTCACCCCTGATTTACGGAAAATGCCAACCTGCCAGGAAGGAGCAGGAACATGCTGGGATGCCAGGTGAGTCCCTACCCCGCTCCTCACCCCCTACCCCACACCACACCACCACACAGCACAGGTAGGGATGGCTGCGATCACCCCACGGACATGAATATCTCACAGAGAGCCCTGCTCTCCCCCTTCCCTGCTTCCAAGTGCTGCAAGAGTTGAATGAACTGCTTGCAGTTCACTTTTTTTCCCCCAGCCACAGCACTGCAGACAGCAGCTGCCCACACTCAGAGCCCCCCAGCGCCCACGGCTGCAGCATCACCTGGTCCAAGCACTGGCTGCGGATGTAACGCATCGCCTGCTGGATGCTTTGTGGCAGCGGCTGCCCCGTCCTCTGCACATTGATGATGGGTGGCACCCCAAAGACTGACTTGTCCCTGTAGTCAGGAACTTTGCTCCGCTTCATGAACTTGGGCACAGTCCTGCGGGATGGGATGGATAGGTGGTCAGGGCAACCAAACAGCTGCCTCAGCAGCACTATCCTCAGGGCTCCATCCCAGCTCCCTCCCCACCAGCTCACCACGTCCAGGCTTGCTTGTGGGGCACGGAGTACTTCTCCATGATAGCTGTGAGCCGCAGCAAGGAGCACTTCTGGAGCAGGTTGAGCTGAGCAGAGGACTGGCGATTGATCTCCAGTGAGGCAGAGTTCAGGCTGGGCCGGTGGGAGTTCTGGAAGCTGTGCCAGCGCAGCTTTCTGTGGGGAAAGGTGAGTGTTCAGAGCCTTCCCTCCAGCACCTGAGGTTGGTGCAGGCACTGCAGCAGCCAGGCTGAGCCAAGCCAGCCCAACACCAGCCCAACTGCCACAAGGGCTGCTTCCTACTCCTCACAGAATAAGCCAGAGCACAGAGACATAGAGAGAGATATTTTATCCACTTAAGGGACCACTCCCATCCCAACGCTCTTGCCACATCAGCATCCTCTCACCTGCACGCTGGCAGAACTGCAGGAGGGCAGGGGCTCTGGGAAATGCACTAGCAGGAACACCTGCTTGCACAAGGATAAAAGATGCTCCAACAAGCCAGTGCTCTGCTGGGAGCCCTTTCTGCCTGCGCTGTTCCAGAAAGGCTCCTGCCCAGCTCCTGAGCTGCATTCCCGTGTCCAGCAGGACATAAAGGACGTTCCCAACTCACGAGAAAAGCCACCTCCATACATTCCTCTTTGCCCTGCCCAGGGGCACACTGCCCTCCAGCATCAACCCCGCAGGCCTGGGAAATCGGCAGAACTCAGCAGTGCCGGGAGATTTCTCAGAGAAAGCACGAGGGAGCGCCAGCACAGCGAAAGGGAGCCGCTGCCTTCCGTGAGAGCCGCGAGCAGCCGACGCCAGCCGGCCCGTTACGGACAGCGCCGCGCATCGGGAGCAGCAGCGCAGTGCGGCCGCCAGGGGGCAGCCGCGAGTCGCCCCGCAGCCCGCAGCCCCGCTACCTGCACGGCCGGGTGAGTGACGCTCCCACGCCCGAGTCGCGGCGCTCCCGCATCTCCAGCTCTTCGGCCTCGTTCAGGGAGTTGCCCGTGCTGTCAAAGTCACTGGCAGAGGTGCCGACGTCTGACATGGAGCGCTCCTCAAGGTGCAGGTTGGAGGGGAAGGTGGGCTCCCCTCCCGAGTCTGTCTCCTCTTCTTCCTCCTCCTCCTCTTCCTCCTCGGCCCCTTCTTCCCCCACCAGCTCGGGGGAGATGGCTTTATACCAGAGCTCCACCTTCTGCTGCAGCCCCCACATGTGCTGCAGGATATCGTCCAGGTTCTCGTAGGTCACCTCCTCATCTCCCTTGCAGAGATCCTCAGCGCTGCCAAACTCGGGCACGTTGTCGTACACGCTCACCCGGCTGCCCAGGGAGCTGCAGGAACCGCGGCGGCGGCAGGCAAAGCCCTGCGGGGAGGACGAGCCCTCCGCACTGCTGCTGCTGCCACAGCCCCCCAGCAGACCCCCAGGCTTGGCTCCCGGCTTCCAGCTGCTCAAGGAGCCGCTGCCCAGGGGGCACAAGCTCTCAATGGAGAGGGATTTGGGGAAGGTGCCCGGCTTGTGGTCCCTGGGAACATATACCAGGCAGTCCCCACGGCACGCCTGCCGGTGCTGGCATTGTCCTGCAGCCCAGTCACCACTGGGCTCTGCGGCTGTCTGATAGGCCTCCAGGTGGAGCCCGCTGCGTTTTGGGTCAGAGCCCACCTTGCCTCTGCCTGAGCCCACCAAGCGGTTAGTCCTGTATGACACTGAGAAGAAGCGTTTTTTGCCATGGAAAGAGGCAGATACTCCTCTTTTAGGGGAGCCGGCCTTGGTGGCTGGGAGGTCCCCATTATTCTTTGCGCAGTCCCAGCCAGGACTGGCCACGACATCGCTGCGAGGAACATCCTTCTCATCTGGGCCAGCTTTCTCTTTGTCCTTCCTTCGCAGCGACTCAATCCTCTTCAGGAAGCTGCGAGATCTCCGCTTCTTTGGCTTCTCCTTGGAACCTTCGCCATGGTTCAAGGGCTGCTTGGCCAAGGAGCAGCTGCTGGGGCTGCAGGCGGGCTGGGTGACAGCAGCGCCGTGGCCAGGGGACAGGTCAGGTGGTGTGGCTGCGACACCGAGTGTGCTGCCCATGCTGGCACTGCTGTGAAGGGACACAGCCTCTGGGTTGGTGCTGAGGTCAGTGAGGACGCTCTCATGGCTGGACGCCTGCCGCACGCTGGAGGTGGGGACCTCGGAGGCCTGGGAGAGGACATCAGCAGAGCCCACCCGGGACCACCTCTTGCTGTCCCGCTGGAAAGCCCACCGGTCACTGATGGCGCACAGGTCCTCGTCCTCAGAGTCTTCATTCTGTGGGTGGCAGAGCAGAGCGGACCGTCAGACCAGAGACACTCAGAGTGTCCTTCACCCTGCTCTGCAGGGACAAGCTCCTGAACTGAGGGCACAGCATTCTCCCCGTTACACACACAACGAGGCCACCACCCCTTCTGCAACAGGGCTCAGGGAGCACGAGGAGTGGCTGTGCCCAAGCTCAAGTGCTGGGCTACAGCGAAGAAGTAACATTCTTGCACTACCTCAGAAGGGCTCCCAGGCAGTAACTGTATCTATAACAGCAAAGCACCCGCCCATGGAAGCTGGGTCCGCACAGCCACCCCAGCAGCCCTCAGCCTCTCCCAGCAGCTGTCCATTTCCCTGCGCCTCTTCCACACTGAGCCCCACCACCCCGCTGCTGCTGCAACAGCTGCACCGCAACCGGCTCCAGCACAGCCCCTTCCCCTTCTGCTGCTTTGTGCTCCAGAGAAGGGGATCCGGACATGGGAACAATGTCCCCATGTGGTGGCCTTCCTGCCATTCTGCTGGGCAGGTGGGGGTCCTGGGCACGGGGCCATGGTGCCCCAGCTGTGCAGAGCCCATCTGGGATGTGTGTGGTGGTGATAGGGACAGGGACTGGCTGCATCCTTTGGGGGGGGACAGCCCCTCCACAGCAAGGGGGCAGGAGAAAATCCTCCCACAGAGCTGGCAGGAGAGAAGCGATGGTGAAGGAGGTGCAAAAAAGGGCCAAGAAAGTCTGTGACCCCAGGTCTGTGCGCTGCAGGAGTCTCAGCTCCACACAGCAGCCCCAAGGCTGCTGTCACCACCACACAGTGGCAGAAGCTCAGCCCTTTGTCAGCCTGCTTGATGAACCACCGTTACCAGGAGCACCAGGAGCTGTGGGGCAGAGACAGCATGGGCACACACAAGGGCAGTCAGCAGCTCCCAGGCTGCACCCTTCCTTGCAGCAGGGACAAGGGGAGCGAGCACCGTGTGCAGCTGTGCGCACCGACCCAGGGGCAGCACCAGTGTTACCAAAAAAAAACAGGCTTGCAGCTCCACGCATTCCCCTTGAGAGGCCTGCACTCACCTGTTTACGCTGAAAGTGGACTTCCAGCTTCATGGAGGCACATGTGTTCAGGGTCATCAGCCTCCTGCAAGAAAACAAGAGACGCTGTACCCCGGCTGTGACTTCCTGCTCTGCTCGCAGTGCTTTCTTTCTTTTTCCTTTTTCTTCTATTTTTTGTCTCAGAGCTGTTGTTGTGCCTGGTCACCTGTCACCCAGCAGCTGTGGCTCCAGGGATCAGGCAGACATGTAGAGCTGGAGTAGCTCCAAGAACAGCACACAGCTGTGGGCAGGCTCCCGAGCTGCACCCTGCTCGCAGAGAAGTCCAGGAGCCCTCTGCACCTCCTTCACCCCAGCACAGGAGCCATCACATGAGCCCTTGGCACGGCAGCAGAGGAGTTTAAAGCACTCTGGCACGCTGGTGGCACGGGCACTTGGTTGTGGGCCAGCAGGGATTTTGCCAGCACAGCCATCAGAGCGGCACTCAGTGCTCAGAGCAGACAGCAGGACGTCCCAGACTGCAGCCCCCCAGCACCGTGTTTACTCTCACACAGCAGCAGCCCCAGCATCAAAGGGTGCCCGGCTCCCCCGGCTCGCAGCACTCTGGGTGCACCGGGCTGTGAAAGGACAAATGCAGGGACAGGGAGGTCACCAAGCTGAAGCCAGCAGAGCAGCTCTGAGCAAGCCAGAGAGGAACGCTGCTGCCCCAGCCTGTCCCGAGCCCACCCCCTCTGCCCCTCCACCTATCTCCCAAATACAGATTAAAGTCCCATTTCTTTACACAAGTGAATGAATCTCCAGTTCATTCATTTTATTTAGCACTTTGTATACACTTCTGCAAGCACAGCACAACTTCTGTTCCAGCGTGAAAATTGTGTATCTGCACATCCAACAACAAAAAATCTTAGGCACACTTTACCAAAAATGTCATTAATGCCCCTTCTGTAATTCTGCTGAAAACTTCCAAACATGAACACAGTCGTGCAGCCCATCCCCTGAGAGCAGAGGCAGTGTCACCCTCTCAAGGCTGCTCATCACATCTATCTGCCTCCAGAGCTCTGTGGATGAGCGATTACTCAGGAAATAAAGTAACTTTGCAAAGCAATGATTATCATGGGTCAGAAACAAGACTTCTGCTCAGAACTTAGCCTCGCTCGGCTCGGGATGAAGGTGACCCTTGTGCCCAATGGCCACCTGAGAAGGTCTGCTGGGTACAGAAGCACCACAGCTTTGGAGATAACATCCATCTGCTCAACAAGAGCAGCAGCCTGAGCTGGCAGCAGAGCACTGGCCTTGCCCTGTCCATGCAGTTGTTGGGAGCCACCCATGCAGGACAGGGACAACCTGCACCTGGCCCTCAGAGCAAAACGCCCCATGAATGCTGCAGCCCGCCAGGCAAAGACAAAAGGACTAAAAGCTCAAACAGGGGTGGGCGCTCACGCTGGCACTTCACAGCCTCCCCAGCCTGCACTGTGCACAGCACCACCGGCAGAAGATGAGCACCGCAGCCAACGCAGGGCAACAGGCAGCCAGCAGCCATCCTGCCCTGCACCTTGCTGCTCCCCAAAGCGCGTCTGGAAGGCAACAGCTGTGCCAAGCGCTGCTCAGCTTCTCAGCGTGGGGGCACAGATGTGGTGATGTGGCCCAAAAGCAAAAGCAGGCCTGAGTCACCTCCCCGCCAACGTGACACACAGCCCGCCCGGACAGACAGACGTGGGTCCCTCCTGTCGGTGTCTGGTCATTCAGAGCTCATCTCTGAAATGCCACACTGCTTCCTCTGCCAGAAAAAAAACCCAGTGACATCTCTCAGAGCTATTTTGAACCCTGCACTGCGAGAGCAGCACGTCCTTGTGGGAAATGTCCCAGCTCCTATTGCCAGGCGCTGGGTGACCAACACCTCTCTGTTAGCAGGGCGGCCCTCAGAGCCACCAGAACAGCATTTATTCCAGGAACAAGCAGGAGTTTACAAGCACGATGCAAGCCAGCGCTGCACAGCTGACAGCTCCTGAACCTGCGCTTCTGAACACCCATGGCTCCCAAGGACCCACACACAGGGCCAGCACACAGCACCCCTGTCCCACGCAGTGCCTCTCACTGCACGAACGCTCAGCAAATCCCTCACTGCATGCCTGCTCTCTGCCGCAGGTGGCACAAACCCAATGACCGAGTGCAAATCTGTCTGCAGACAGAATTTCATCCACAGGCACTTTGACCTGGATCTGGCTCACACCATAAACCACACAAACCAACACAGAGGTGCGGTTTCCAAACACCATCCTTGCAAAATCAAGCAACAAGATGTCCCTCCCCTGTGGCTCTCCCCCCAGGACAACTTGTGCGTGAAGCACGGCCCAGAGCAGCCAGGAGGAAGGAGAGGAGCTCAGGCAGTAAGGCCAGGTCTCCTTGCACCACTGCCCAGTGTTACAGCTCACCTCTCACCAATCCACTTTCAGCAGAGCTCCACAGCCTGGAGTTACCCACATGTAAAATTACAGCAAGGCTCAAAAGTCAAACAAAAAGAACTTCTGGCTAATGTCTGTTCTCCTGCAGCTCTGCATGTTCACAACAAAAAAACAGTGCAGTTTCCCTGGCACCACAGTCCACCCAACACAACAGCTGTGTGAAGCACCCGCAGTCACTGCAGGACAGCAGGCAGCACCTGCAGGGCTCAGCTTGGCATTCTGCAGCCACCAGCCGGCTTGGTGGGAACTTTACCTGCAGAGAGATTTGAGAGAATCCTTGTCCAGGAAACTATGGTCTTTCTTCACAGCGCCGATGTCAAGAGGGAACAACGAGTCTGGGGAGAAAGGCAAGAGGTGGTCAGTATGGCTCCAGGCTGCTCCACCACGGAGAGGTCAGAGCAGGAAGGCAGGAAGGGGCAAGCAGGGAGAGGCAGGGGGCAGGAGCAGGGGGCATAGAGCAGCAGCCCAAAGAGGAAAGCAGGACCTGTGTGCGGCACTGACACCAGGAGCAGCCGCTACGATGGCTTCCACCGCTGGAAGGGAAGAGCAGCCCAGCAAGGGCCCAGGTCCCCAAAGTGAGAGAAGAGGGACCTGAGTGATGTTACCCCTGCATGGAGACCTTGGGCCACGGCAGATTTCGGGGAGAGGCCACCCCCAACCAGCGCTCAACGGCCATCTCGGTGCCCATAGGACACCACACTGAATGCACAGTGATCCCTCAGCGCCCCAGACTCCCTCTGTCCATATTCCATCAGGGTCAAGAAAGCCTCTTGGCTCCACTGGGGAGAGCTGAGAGCTGCTAAGAAGTCTCCACCCCAAGAAAGCAGCACCAGTACAGGGCTGCATCAGTTCCAGAATCTTTTTCCATCTTTTCAAGTTCAAGTGAAGGCACTGTGTGCCCAGTCTCCTTCTGCAGATCATTTTTGGGTGATGAGGTGCCCCAGGGCCTCCTCCAGCTCCCCTCACCTCTGCCCCCGCAGAGAGCTCGGGGATCGCTGCACAGGGCTGGGCACGGAGCTGTGAGCTCGCCTGGCTGCTGGTGCCGCTACGGAGTGCAATTACCGAAGGGTCACGCAGCCCTGCCAGCTGTGGGGAACAGAATGAAACGGCGGTAGGACGTGGAAAGCTTTGCTCGGAGCCTGGGGAAGGGGTGGGTTTATTCACAGACCGCAGCAACCTCGGTCAGAGCAGACCCCTGGGGCCGGGCACAAACTGCAGGACCTGGGCACCCTCGCATGCGGGGCCAGCACTGAAATAGCAACCGGAGCCGAGATGCAGCCTGTAAGGCCATTGGCACCCGGTAAGGCCGTGCCGTGCAGTCAGGCCATCACCTGGGCAGGGCTGGATCTGGGTAACACCATCCCCACGGGCCGAGCGCCGTGCGGAGCGGGGCGGCAGGCAGACAATGGTGGGCGGTGCAGCCCCACAGCCGCGCTTCCGCCGATTGTTGCGGCCGCCGGGCCGGGCTGCCCGCAGCTCCCACCGAATGGGGCCGAGCTGCAAAGGACTCACCTGCAGCACGCCGTGTGCGTGGCTGGGAGTGGGATTGGGTCTGCAGGGCCCGGCGGAAGGCAGAGAGGCAGGACAACCCGCTCCCTGCGCTGCCCACGTTGGCCATCGGCACAGCCTGCTCGCACCCAATGCACGCACCCCGACCCGCCTTGGCCCAACCAGGAGCCCTGGGATGTCCCCCACAGCCCTGCAGCGGGGATGCCGCGTTCCCTCACCCCTCACCCAGACGCAGCGACCCTGCCCCGAGCCAGACCGGGCAGCTCTCACCTTCGTAAAGCTGGGCATACTGCGGGAATCCCGCCGCTCGCAGCCAGTCGCAAGCCTTCTTGGCTTCAAGTTCTGAAACAAAGCAAAGGAACAGTCTGAGCATCCAACTGGCAAAAGCGGTGCTGCGCCCTGCAGCAGCTCCCCACACCGGGAGCCCAGCAGCCGTGTCACCTGAGCCCGGTTTTGAATGCACAAACCAGGAGGAACACCAAGAACACCCGCTGGGAAGCAGGTGTGAGCGTGGTGCTGGCAGCAGTGGGGCACTGTGGGCTCGCTGCCCCCACCATACAGGACACCGAGCAGAAACTGCTCAGCTCTGGGTGCTCCGCTAACGTGGGACAAAGGGAACGGGAGGGACAGGCCCATGGACACAGTTCTAATTCTAACTCCTGATGAAACGCTTCGTTTCTAAACCCAACAAACCAAACAAAGCACTCTGCCAGGAGAGGGAGAGGAACATCTTTATTTTCAATAACTAATTCTGAGCCCATCAAAGCTTAGGGCTGGTCACTTCATGGAACTTTTGCAAACATCCTCCAGAGGAGTCTGCCAAAAGAACCTTTTCTTTTCCCTCCCACTTCCCCCATCTCTGACCACCCCCTCCTTTCTTTCCAGCTCGCTTTCATCCTGGCACGCAGCACACCCCGCTGTAGCACAGGCTCTCCAGCACAGAGGGGATTTGTAGCCACATTGGACCACGGGATGCAGACAGAGAGCTTGCCCAGCCATCAGAGCCCCAATGGTTTCTACAACCCCTGCCCACCCCATCCCTGCTTCCTCATCCACGGTTCAGCTGTTCTCAGGCTGAGCCCATCCAAAGGCCAGCACTAAGTTCTGGGAAATTTCTCAGATTTACAGAACTTGAGGGAATGTGCAGCCAGAGAAAGCTGCTGTCTGGTGTCAGCAGTCCATCTGTCTGCTGAGATTTACAGTTCTTGTCACAACAAACAGTTGACTTCAAATGTAGAAAATGTGACTGCAGCTCCAGGTTTCTGCCCATCCCTCCCACAGAGGCTCAACCCAGAAAACACTGGGACTGAGCCTGATTCACCCAGAGTGCATGGCAGTGAAACTCTCCAATTTCATCACCATCTACTGACAGCCGCAGCTGAGAGCTCCTCTTGCATTTACAATCACAAAGATACTGCACAAAAAAAAAATTAAAAGGACAATCCAAGCAGTTCAATTAAGGACAGAACCAAGGCAAAACCCCTGACCCGAATGCCTGAGGCATTTCAGGGAGGAGGTTTGGAACAAGTACCCAAATGTGGATCCAAACAGCTCAGCTGCCTTAGCTGTGTGCTGAGCCCCAACAGGACTCAGTGGGGCTGAGATCCGGGGGTCTCTCTGCAGCCCCCATCCAATGCCACGGGGTGGGTAATACTGTGCCCTCACAGCGGGGAGCACTCTCAGACCGTTTTGATCACCTGCGTCCCTCCTTCATCCCACACAGCTCCTTGACACTCAACCTGCCTTCCCCCCTGCCCCTCCTACCCTCAGAGCTGAGCCATTGACCGTAGCACCCAAAGACTCAGGTGTCCCCTGTAGAGACGAGGAGCACAACCCTCCCAACATGCTACCGCCCCATAGGAACCCCCCTGCCCGCAGGAGGGGTTGGGTCTGGCACTTCCACCCCCTGAAGGAGACAGCAGAGGGAAGGGAAACCAGCAGCAGTCCGTGTGCCCACCCAGGACACCGCAGTGCCCAGCTTACCCACGCCAGCAGCAGGACCGAGCTGGTAGAAGAGCATGGCCAAGGCACCGGAGGGTCTGTCCAGCCGTGCAGGTGGTGCAGGGACGCCGCAGCCCCTCACAACCCCGAGTGCTGGCAGGCAGATCCACAGGCTGCTGGGGCTCAGCACCCGCCCCACTCCTCAGCCGCTTTTCAGCTTTGCCAGCTGCCTTCCCAGCGCCCACACGGAGCCCAGACCCCGTCCCACAGACTGGCACAGAAAAGGTTTCCGAGCGTCCCCGTCCCGCACAGAGCTGGCCGCCGGCTTCCTCCTCCCACCGCCCTTTCCACAGAAGTACTTTCCCAAGGAAGTGCAGGAAAGGATCTTTCCGAGCCTTGATAAGAATGGGCAGAAAACCACTCATACGAATGTCACAGGCGGCTTGTGAATGGCCTGCAGGGGAAGCAGCAGTGAGGCTGTGGCCGGACGCTGTGACAGGGTCACCCACCACAAGCCATGTCTTCAGCCCTCCCCACCACCCTCAGCTGTGAGCTTCAGCCCGGGCACAGCAGGCTGAGAACCCCCAGCCAGCAATGGGCAGCTGAGCACCTTCCTGCAGCCCCGCTGGAAATCCCATCCCTGACCCTCCAGGGATGCACGCCTGCATGGGCAGAAACGTGCCGGTGGCCAGGAGCCGTTGGAGCAGGGATGGGGTCAGGTTCCCTACCGAGCTGCGTGCCTGTGCTGGTTCTCTGATGTCTAATGCAGCTCATCCTCACAGCAGTCCGTGCAGAGGGTCTCCTTCCCTCCTCTTTTCTGCAAAGGGCTCTTGCCAGATTTTAGCAGCTTAATATCTTTGAGATCCGTCTTTCGAACGTGACGGAAATGATTGCATTCAAATTGTATGACAGGAGGAGCAGGCACACGGACAGCAAACAGTGCATAAACACAGCGTGCTCACTTCCTTCGGGGCAAGGCA
This sequence comes from Meleagris gallopavo, assembly GCF_905368555.1. Lineage (NCBI taxonomy): Eukaryota > Metazoa > Chordata > Aves > Galliformes > Phasianidae > Meleagris > Meleagris gallopavo. The sequence continues at coordinate 528,360 of NC_139412.1, read as the reverse complement.
AGAAGGAGCTGCACAGAGCTGCCTTCTTATCACCAGCAAATCCAGCTGGGAGGAAGCACATATGGCACAAGCAGGGCTCCTGCACAGAAAGGGCACAACAGATAACATGGAGTAGAGAAAGACAGCAGCACTTCCATCTTCAATGTCACGGATTTCTGGGGAGGAGAAAAAGGGCTGCCTTGTTCCTGTTATTTTTAGATGGGTTTCCTAAGAAGACTTGTGCAACCTTTCCCTTTCCCTGGGCGTGCATCACTCCAGCTGTCAGTACCAGCAGCACTCCAACCTGCTGCCCAGCTTCACACAGATTTGACAGAGCAAAGACACACACAGAGCTGCTGGGGAGCTCCTTGAACGCAGCTGGGCAGGCAGACAAACAGCCCCTTTATGGCTCCCACATCAGAGGCAGCAGTCTGTGTGAGAGGAGCCCTCAGCAAACACCCGGACATCCCCATAGGGGGAAAAAGCTCCTGGTGGGGCACAGCCATTACAAGACACCAGAGAATCCCCTCTGGGCACAGCTTCTGCCCTTCTCAGCAGCTGCTATGGGGCGTTTCCCAAGGAAAAGGCTCACATGCGGGCACCATCCCCACCCCAGTGATCTCATCCTCAGCAATGGGGACCCGAACCAGTCCCTGGGGACCGGGCTGTGGTGGCGCAGGGGCTGCGCTCTCTGCTGTGACACAGCATAAGGTTCAGAGGGCACTGCATGGCAGATTTGTGAACGAGTTGGCAACTGGGACCTGACTGCACACCCCTGTACCCTGCAGGGAGGATTGGGAAGGAGAAATAAAGAGAGGCTCTTACTTTGTTGGTGAAAAGAGAGCCCACTCACATTCCTCCTCCTGCCCAGCTCCTGCAGTGTGGCATTTCACTGACCACAGGGGCTGTTTGGGAGCTGGAACACTGGGGGCAAACTGAACGCCTGATAGCAAAACCACTTTCCAGGACCCTGGCTCAGCACTTTCGCTTCAACATAAACGATAAAAAAAGTAGAAGTAACACCTCAGGATCTGAATTCCCCATAAAAAGTCCCACACAGCCAATTAGTGTGTGAAAAGAGAACAACATCAAATCGCCCATATGACATAACGGAGAGCCATTAAATCTGCTGCCAGGCAGACGGGAGCGCAGCACTGCGTGGGGAACCTCTTCTGGGTGTGTTTGCATGTTTTCTTTCCACCCCAGTTTAAAACAAACTGTTGCCAACAACACTGAATACGCAGAAATTCAGCTCTGTTCCCAGCTCCCAAGCAGGAGTCCCTGCCTACTTTTAAAGAAATAACAGAAAATTCCAACACTCCACCTAAGCTGTGGGTCGTGCCCCAACCACTCACACGCGCAAGGATGTGAAATGACCATCTCACATGGGAAGCACACCCTGCACTGCAGAAGGTGCTGCGGCCAGGGGCAGTGCAGTGCCACTGAAGGCGGAGGCATCCATCCTGCCTGCATTGCCCAGCTCTGCAGGACAGCCTGGCACTGCCCACACCTCGCACACTGCGCTCTGCCCACGCCAGTCAGGGGGGTTGGAGCTGGGCAGGGGAGCGGAGCTGTGGGCATCCCCCATCCTGCACAGCTCAGCACGCTGTGCCAATACATGGAAATGATTGGCTGCTCACCCCTCCAGCTCCCCATAGAGCCCGGCAAAACACAGAGATTTCAAAGCTGTGAGCATGGAGAGGGCACAGAGACAGGAATGCCCCAGATGCAGTGGGGATTTCCATAACTAGTCTTCGCTCTGTGAAGAGGTCTCGAATTCTGGGAGCTCCTCCTTGCAACATCACCAGCGAGGAATTGTTTGGATGCCTCCACTGGGTGCCAAAATACCCCATGTGCTCCAAGAGGCACCCGGCACTGCGCGGGCACTGCTGAGCTGCGGCAGGGAGGAGACAGCACGGTGCCCCAGCAGCCTTGGAGCCCATCACTGCCCCGCTATGCCACGGACAAGCAGTGTGGGGTGCCAGATGAGCAAAGGGGATCCTTGGGGAGCACTGCTGCAGGAGGCAATATAGAAATCACCAGCCAGCATGCTGCACCCAGATGCGCTGTGCTCTAAGCCTTGTCCATGCAGATGGCCACCAGGACAAGAGGAGAGCTGCAGGAGGGAAGAACACAGCTGGTGTGCAGGCTGCAGGTACAGGATGTGGGCACAGACACAGGCACAGGATGGGACTGCCTGGTGACTTCTTGCTGTGCTTTGGGGCTACAGCTCTCGCAGCAGACTGGATAAAGATAGATGTGTGTGAGGTGAACTGATCACTGCGGAGGTGATTGATAGACTAGCACACTCACTTCCCCTCTGCAGGGAACCAAAGATGTGCTGCCCACCAGCATTTCCACCTGTGTTCCAACCCCAGACTTGGACCAGCTCTGAACCGAATTGCTCCAGCACAACTCCAGATAGAGAGGTGAGGGAAAAGCATGGCACCCAGCAGGGCAGAGCAGAAAGCAGAGCTGTGCACACTGCCTCCATGCCCCTCTCTCACACACTCTTGCTCAACCGCCCCTGCACCCAGAGAGCAAATCCACCCTGGGGCCAACAGATGCCTGCAGGTGTGCTAACGCAATTACCGCTCTCACAAGGACCCAGCATTGCTTTAACAGCTCCCCAAAGGCTGATGATCATATCAGACACTGTGGTTTCTGCTCAGAAACAGATAAGAGCACGTAGCCATTTTCTGCATCCTGTGCACTGTGCTTGGAAGTGAGCAGATCAGTGCCTCCCTCTTGAGTACAGCCCCTGACAACCATTAGCTCGCTGACCGTGTGCTGTCACGCATCTCTGAGTCTCTCCCATCTGAGTCACGCTGGCTGCTGGGTGCTCTCATTCCCCATATTGGAACCCCAAAGGAGAAGCAAGAAGCAAACAGCTATGGAGATGCTCAGCAGAACGAGTGCTCCTTGCCCATCCTGTACCCCACCCTTTCTACAATTGTGCCGTGTTTTCCTGCCGCCTGCCCTGCAGCTCTCACTCACTGTTTGGACAGGCAGGCGCCGTCCCAAAGCAGAGCCCCATGCAGTGTGTGCCTTCACCTTGACAAAAATAGGATTCCACTTTTCCATTGCTCAGAAGCGTTTCAGACCCAGGTCAGCAGAAAGATGCCCTCGCAGCCTCCTCCCACCCCCAGCACACTGTGCAGCTGCATTGCAGCCATCACCGAAGGCCAGCAGTGAAGGCAGCATTGCTCTCACCTCTGCAGGGAGCCCACAGCTCCGTACCACTGCATCTCCAAGCAGCGCAACATGCAGAAACTGCTCTCCAGCACAGCATGCTTTGGAGCCACCCTCAGCTCCTTCTGCTTTTAAATCCCAGTATTAATAAAATATTTACTTGCTTAAGACAGGAGGGAGCTTCCTCCTATTTCTGTGCATTTATTGAGAAGAAACACCTGGATCTGTTACAAACTGCACAGAGAAGGATTCGTTCCCCTGTGGGCTTTCTGCTCCTTTCTTTGTGCAGCACAGAACAGGAGTGGGGCACCTTACAGCTGGGGCACCCAAGGACCCCTCCTGTGTGCTGGGGCCCCCCGCAGCCCTGGGGATCCCCCCTGGAGCACAGTTGGTGCTGCAATGTCTGTGTCCCACTGCCACCCTCCTGTCCCAGACTGGAGGCCTCCCTGCAGCTCTTCTGGGAAAAAAAAATTGCAAACCGTGGCATAGAACCTTGATGTGAAATCCCAGCTTCAAAAAGCAGCCAAATGATGTTTCTCATGCAAACACAGGTCTGCATAAACGAGGGCAGGAATTCCTCCATGCCCACAGGATTCCCCCCACTGGGAGCACGAGGGGCTTAACCCGAAGTCACAGATCCCTGTTGCTGCCCAAAGCACACAGGCGCCGTGCTGGGACCCCCCAGCACTGCTGTGGCATCGGTCACTGGCACAGCTGTACGGCACTTCCCAGGGAGGAATTTCCATTTGCTGCAAGCACGCATCCGCCCCCCTGCCCTGCAGCTCACCCTGCTCAGCAGCGCAGCCCTTTCCCTCTCCCACCCCCCCACTTCCTGCCTTCCTTTCCTCCATCTGAACATGACATTTCCACGGCAGGCAGTATGGGATGGGCGCATCAGTGCCTCTGGGACTCCCAGCCGAAGCTCATCCCCACCGCCAGGCAGTGCTCAGAGGGCACTCTGGCACAGGCTCAGGAAACAGTCAGAGGTCCCCAGGAGCTGGCATGCCATGGAGTCACCACACTGCCACCAGCCTGGCCAGCTCAGTGAGAAATGAGCCCGAATGTGAAAGAGGCCACAGCTCTCCTACGTCTGCAGCATCTTAAGCAGAGAGCAGAGGGGTTGAGGAAAAGCCACGCGCTGCGCACACACTGCAGCCAGCCCACAGTCGGCCGCATCCATTTCCCCTCTGCTCCCCACGTGCACAGCCACACCCTGAGCCTCGGTGCCCTCACATCAGGGCAGGGAGCAGCCCCTCACCCTATGGGAGCCACGGAGCCATTCAAGGGGAGAAGAGAAAGGTGAAGGAAAATCTGCTCTTCTTTCCAAGAAGGGAAAGCTGAACAACAAAACAAACTCTACCTCCTAACCCTTCCCTCAGCCCAAGCACAAAAGCCAAAGCAAATTGTCTGGCTGCAAAGGAAACGTGGCTTTCAAGAAATCTCCTGACAAGAAGGTCACCTCACAGACTTTTCCATCTCCCCCCAGCATGTATTTCTTGGCTGCAGCCTGCTCCAGGATGGAAAGGCAGAGCCGGGGCACTGGCACTCACCACAGCAGCAGCTGTCAGTCCTGGCTTTGTCCATCAGGAACGGAGGCCGAGGCACAGTGAGGAGCAGCAGCATGGCCAGCGGCCACCCCGGGCAGCGTCAGAAGGCACCGAGGGCGCAGGCAGGCAGCTGGAAGTCCAACTTGTTCCATGCAGGCCTACGCACCGTGCTGCTGAAACCGGCCCCTGGCACGGCCAGCCCAGAGAGCCATCCGAGTTCTCTTTGGGAACAAACACGGCACCTACAGCTGGGCAAAGGGCTCAGCTCCAAGGAGCAGCAGTGGGAGAGCTAAGGAGAGGCAAAAGCAATAGTGCACACACACACAGACGGATGCTGCTTAACTGTTTCGAGCTCTCTAACTGCACTGCACAGCCCTCCCACGCTGTGACTCACCGGCAGCAGCCCAGGGGCGGTTCTGTCCCTGCAGTGTGGCTGTGAGACGCTGGCAGCTGTGCCGCCATCACCGCTCCTGGCACAGGCAGACAGCGGCGTGCCATTGCTTTGGACACAGAAAGAGCTTCGGGTCACACAGGGTGTGCTGCTCCCTGCAGTCAGCCAGCAGGAGAGGAGCGGCGGTGGCAGTGCCACCAAGTTCCCGTTGGGCACTGCCCAGCCAAATCACCACCAGAGCTGCAGCAGCTCTCCTCAGTCACATGTGTGCAGACAGCCTGGCGTGAGTGCAGGAGGGTTCAGCTTCTCCTGCGGGAACCACATCCCATGGGAGAGCTGGCAGAACTGAAAGCAAGGGCTGCTGCCATCGAGACATCCAAGAGGAGCAAAAGCTTTGGGAAAAGGGTGGTTCAGGGACAAGGAGAGGAGTGCCAGCCGTTCAAGATACATAGACCTAATGGCTGAATATGCTCCAGATCTCCAGTTGTGCTCACGGCGCTCGGCTTTGCCCCGTGCCTTCCTCCATTCCTGCAGGCAGTGCTCACACAGCCCCACGGGCTGCAGCCCAGGGCACAGCACGCTCAGGGTAAGCAGATTTGGTTGACATGGGATTAGCCTCTGTAATGAAAAGCACATTCTCCGTCACTGTGCACTCCCCATTCAGTGCTTTTGGCACAAGTAGGGAATGAGCTGCAAGACCCTCTCATCTGAGCAGGACTGAAGCTCAAGAGGAGACAGCTGAGATCCACGTGGATCACACCTCTGGGAGCAGGATGCAGGCACTCATGCATGTCACAGCCTGGCACAGGCACCCGCACGTCACAGCAGGGACACAAGGCTGCCAGTTGCAAGTGGCTCCTTGGACACAAAGGCATCTCCGTGGCCATCCAAGTTACCAGTGACCATGTGCAAAATTTCCACCAACATGGGAGGAGTCCGAAACCACTTCCAAATGTGATCTCATGTCCAAACGATGCGAGAAAGCACCGGGCCCCAGAGGCAGCAGTGCTCCTGCCCCTCTGTGCTCCAAAAGAAGGGACCGGGGCTGCCCAGAACTGGCTCATGGAATGCTGCACCAGCATTCTCAGAGCTCCTGCAAGACTCTGTCGATGCAGGCCAGTGAAATCCCTGAACTGAGATGTCTTGTCTAAAAGCAAATGGTGCTGCTAAGAGCAAGCCAGCAGCGCACAGCTAACCAGCGATAAGCAATGGCCCTATTTACAGTGCTGGGGGCCATTCGGGCTCACCCAGCAGGAGCACACTGTAGGCAAGGTGGGCAATGAGCTCGGTGAGTTCTGCACTCAGCACAGGGACTTTGCTCCAATTCTCCTCAGGAAAACCCTCCTCTGTGCCCTTCCCTGCCGGACCTTCCTGTCACTGCTGCTCCCACGGCGCCACGGGAGGAAGCCAGATTGCTATTTCCAGGCACAGCAGGGCAGGAGCTGCCTCCTGAGTCTGCAGCCAGGCAGTGTCTGGAGGTGGGAGAGGGGAGCGGGAGCACAACCCCCGGGGAGGGGGGGCAGGCAGCCCTGGGGGTGCATTTGTGGGTTCGTGCTCCTCCTCAGCCTGGTCTTCTGCTCCACTTGAGGTACAGCCATATTGTCACCGATACTGCATCACGCACACCCAGCTTAGCTGGTAACAAGCAGTATTGGTTCTGGACAAACCCTCCACGCTTACACATCAGCCCATTTACTCCCCACCTTGTTCCCGGTACCTGAAGGGGAGCACAGCAGCTCTCATCCCCACTGCATATAGCACTGCACAGCCCCCTGTGCCCTCTGGCTTTCCTGCTGATATCCAGTAGCAGGGCAGAGGCCAATGCAGGGCAGGGCTCCAACCCATGGACCACAGCGGTGACCTTGCACTCGGCAAAATTCTCCCAAACCAGAACCCCTAAACCACACTGCTGAGATGGGCAACTCAAGCACAGAGTCACCACAAACACAAGGAGGTCAGAATTAAACCCCAGAGCAAAGGTGGGACCAAGCAGCACAGAGCTGAGATTCATGGAGCTGAGCCCCACAGGGGCCCGTTCCCCCCATCCTCCTCCCCACCACGAGATGGTGGAGGCAGCAGCCTGAGCCCAGGGCTTCCATTTCCTTGAGAAGCTAACAGAGAGAGCAGCCAACAGAACTGCTGAGGAGTAGTTTTAAAGGATGTCACAGCTCTGCAAAGAGACAAAGGAATATATATTTTTTTAAATACAGACATCTCCTTGCCAGGAATGTGGGGAATGTCAGGGAATATCATAAAACAGGATGCAAAAGCTGGCCTCAAGCAACGTTACAGACTCATATGCTGGCCTGACAGCCAAGACACTGAATCCCAGTGAAAGACAAACCTTGTGTCTGCAGTGGGAATTAGAGACCTGGCTCACCCAGTTGGTCCTGGCACCAGGGAAGCCAGCTCTGCCAGGCCAGCCCCGCTCCCCCCTCCACACACACCCAGCAGCACGGAGGCACAGTCCCACCCCTTTATGCACAATGGGAGCCACGGGGATCACACCTAAACCCCCCACCTGCTGTAAGCAACAGGAAATAATTCTCAGCAATGGTGAAAATGACCCTCTCCTGTAGCTCTGATCATTAACAGCACTCTGTGGCCATCTGAGAGCTTCAGGCAGGCCCACATCCCTGCCCAGTGATCCCAGCAGCGCTCTGCCCGCAGCAGCTGCAGTCACTGGTCACACTGAGCAGAGCCCCGGAGCTGGAAGGCAGCAGGAATCCCAGACTCAACACACCGACCATTTGCATCATCAGCATTAGAAAACAGAGGCCACTTACTGGCAAGAAGCTCCTTATGGAAGGAACAGACACATTTTTTTTCAGCTTCCCATCGCTGTGAAATCCCCCGTTGAAGGAGGAGTTCCGTCACAGCAAGACCCACTCAGGCTCTGGCTCCTCACACCACCAGGGCTCAGACCCAGCACTGCGCTGTCGCTGCCCTACGTGTTTCTGAGGAACCCTTCCCTCAGAAGGCACCACCTCAGAGCTGCAGGCTGGTGACATTTGCGGTAAATCACACAGCTCGCACCTTTCTAAAAATCATCCGTGCCTATTTTTATGAGTCACTGATTTCTGGTAGCTCCGTCCTCTGAAGGCACTCGGAGCCCAGCACGAGGAGGGCGCAGAGGGCACAGCACCCAGCTCCCCGCGCCCACCGCCGTGCTGCCGGGAGCCACGCACAGCTCTGGCACGGCCAGGACGGGGGCACAGAGGGGCAGGTGAGGAGCGGCCACTGCAGCCAGGAGGACCCCGGGGACGGCGGAGCTCAGCACCCTCGGCCCAGCGCGGGGCCGGGATCGCAGCCCTCCCACCGCCGGGCCGGACTCGTGCCGGCAGCGCTCGCTCTGCCGAGGCAAGTTTTCTCAGTTCCCCGTGTTTCCTCCTCTACGAAGACGGGATGAACCTCACCAAACACCAATCGCTCCACCTTCTGACCCCGCTCCCTTCCACCCTCTGACAGGCTGTGACCGAAGCACAGAGATGGAGACGAGGGCTCCTTCATAGCCCTGCTGTGCACCTCAGCACACCAAAGCAAACGGAGCCCCACAGCGCGGCTCGGGGCGGTGGGAGGGGGCAGCGCGGGGCCGGGCGGCCGCGGCAGAGCAGGAAGGAAAAGCGTCAACGTGCAAATCCCTGCCAGCCATCGGCGCTGCTTCCGGCAGCAGCTTTGCAGGGCGTAGTTAATGAGCAAACATCTGTGGCCTCGCATCCCGTAAAGGACATTCACAAAATCCCCCCCATTCATGAGAAGAAAGAATTTTTTTTTTTTTTTAAAGGTAAATGATTGCTCCCACAGATGAGAGCACCGCGGAGTGAGCAGAGGGGCAGCAGCAGTGGCACAGCCCCACCTGCACTGCCGGCGGCCCCCAGCGCTCAGCCACCAACTCCTGTGGCTGTGCAGGGGTCGGCTGCTCCCATCACCAACGTGGGATTTCCAGCTCCTTGCCGGCACAGCACCCATCACTCGTGGGCTGGGGAGCAGACCGGCCTCCCGTCTCACCGATGCACACATCTCTCATCTTTGCGGCAGCTGTTTGAGGAGCATATCTCTACTTTCCTTATTTCCTGTTTAACCGTCCTACTGGAAAACCCTTCAGTCAGAGACAACGGTCGGGTGGTGGTTTGACAGTTCCCCATCAGGGGCAGCTGCAGTGTGAGCACCCGTAAGGCAGAGAGCTCTGCAGTTTTCAGGCAGGGAAACAACAGATGCCAGGCACAAAGGGGAGAGGGGCGGGCAGCATGAACCCAACCCAGCCCCAACTCCAACCCCAGCCCTGGCTCCGGCAGGCACTCACCTCCTACCTACAACAGACCTGAGATGGACACGGTTGCTGTGGGGCCAGGAACAATCCCTGACAACCCGAACAGCATCACCTGGCCGCACTCACCCTCTGCTCTGATTTGTTCCTCTTTCACAGCTCAAAGGCAAACCTCAGACCAGCAGCTGTCCTTGCACACAGCCCTGGCGTGCAGCTGGAATGTGAACGAATGGAGCGGGTGACAACGTGGTGCTTGCGACTGCTTTGCAGTTTCCTGTCTCTGTTTCAGCAGCTGGCACTGATCACGGGCCCTGAGGTCTGATCCCACTCAGACATATGGAATTCTGCAGGCAATCCTGCACGTGCACAGCGTTTGGAGTGATGCTGAGCACCAGCTGAGAAATGGCACCAAATCCCATTTTCTAGATGGGAGAACGAACACCTACAGGAAAAGCTGACCACCAAAGGCACAGCCCACCTGAGCTGGTACCCACCAGTCCCAAAGCAGCTCATGCCTTCCCAACCCACGCACAGAGGCAGCCCACAGGGAGCCCCCCGACATCGCAGTGCCACCCCCAGCAGCAGTGCTCACAGCTCAGCTCCATCAGTGCCCCTCTGCCACGGCACCCTGCTGGGGGCTGCCCGCCCCACGGCACCACCACGGCCCCAACAGCCATAGGCCAGCAGCCAAGGAGAAACAATGAAAACCATTTACAGGGCAGGAAGCTGCATCTGCTGGATGAAACGCTATCTTCAAACAAGACGTGTTTGGATAACTCCAGTTTCATAACTCGCCTCTTCCGATGTTAGGAAATCACAGTAATAAAAAGAAAACAAAATGGGGGAGAAGAAACTTGGCACGGGGAACAATGGGAGAATTGCTCGACCCCAACCTGCTGCATCTCACCCCGGGCAGCTGCAGCTCCTGCAGTAAGCCCTGGTGACTTTGCACAAGAAGAAACGTCTGATCAAGTATCAGCAGGAAAAGAGTTCAGTCTGTTCTGCAAACACCAAGAGCACAATGCGCTTTGATGATCCTACGTATTACCTGCCTGCTTTATGTTTCTTTTTACCAGAACCAAAGTGACTGGGAGGGCAGCAGGAACACAGTTAGACAGAGGTGGCCAACAGCGAGCCCTGGAATTCGGGCTCTGGCAGGGATTTGCCCATCACCTGCAGGGATGGCAAGTCCTCTGCTCAGCACAGACCTTCCTTGGGCAGGGCACGACAGCTCCTGCAGTGTTAGCAGGGGCAAACTATGGTGAAGATAAAACCCTCTGCCTCATAACTGCCTAATGCTAACCAGAAACCTTCACAGGTACCAGAGAGAATAGTGCTTAATTGTACCTTGGTGGATCCCCGCTGCTCTGCAGCACTGAGGCAGCCGTGAGGCAAGTCAGAAACAGCAAGAAGAAGGGAATTCCAAAGGGATTACAAAGGCACGGTGTGCTGAGGGGTTGTGGCACCTACTTGGACCACAGAAGGTCCAACACAGACAGGGCTCTGTTCTGCCCCACTCGGTCTGGCCCAGCTGTGTAATGTGCCCAGCAGGACAGGGACATGCAGGTTCCCCTCCTTCCCCCACCTTGAACAATTTGGGAGAAGCTGCCAAAAGCTGAGGTCACCCCACCAAGTTCTGGCTCCCTCCCCACCCGCCTCCTCTCCGCCCCCTCCCCAGTCCAAATATAAACTTGCTTACAGGAAATGCCTTAAAGAAAAGGCACCTCCCCGAGTCCCGAAGAATGCCCAGAAAATAAACTGTCTCTGGACATGAAGGAAATGGCTTTTTCTTTTTTTTTTTTTTTTTTTAAATAACATTACAAAGCAGATTTAACCCTTCCAGTCCCTGCAGGAGCTCAGCCACCACTGCCCCAGGAGCTGTGCTCTGGATGGCAGCACACAAGTGCATCTTCTGCAGAGGTGTCTGTGCACCACCAGCAGGGCTTAAGCAAAACCAGTCTCAAATCCACAATCCAGGTGCAAACCCATCCATCCTCTGAGCACCCACTGAGCCCTGTCCCAGTGTCCCTTCCTCAGAGCCTCCCCAAGGGCTGAGCTGTGCCACCTCAGCACCAGCAGTGCTGTTCCTACAGGGTGGGATTCCAAAACGAAGGCCAGGCGGTGTGAGCAGGGTTGGGCCACGGGCAGTGCCCAGATGGGCTCACAGTGCTGCATTTGTTCCAGTGAGGAGCAGAGCACCATGCGGGGCTCTGGAGGCACAAACACCACTTTCACACCAACATCCCTGCACAGAATACGAGACAGAGATGTGGAAACCTCATACCCAGAGGCAGCTGTCTCAGAACAGCCATCCCAGCTCTCCCACAGAGCTGAGCAGGGGAACACAGGCACCCAACTGCAGTGCTGTGCAGGAGGTGAGGTGCCAGGGTGCTGCTGGGACACGAGCACGGACACAGCTTGGTGTGCCATGCAGTGCCGTCCCCGAGCGTTCACAGCCTGCAGACCATTCACAGAGGGACAGCCTTTGTTGCCTCTCTTCTAGGGAGGAATTTGAGGCAAAGGCTCCTTCAGCAGGGAAGCCAGCCCAAGCTCACAGCTCCTGCACCCCCAGAGGCACTGCCACCCTGACCGTGCTCCTTCACCTCTCCGATGTGCGAAGCAGTTTGATGCAATTCAGCTGCTGCAGCAAAATGCCTGAAATATCTGTTGCTTTTCTGAAGCAGCAGCAGTGCTAGGGATGCTACAACGTGTGTGCAGGCAGCAGGTGTGGGAAAGGAGAGCAGCAGCTCAGCTTCGCTTGGCTGCAAAGCACCACGTGTGGCCGAAGCTTGAGGCAGAGTGTCAGCAGCAGATCCAGCCCACAGGCACAGCTGATGCACGCACCACAGGAACCAATGGGGCCACACAACCACACAGCAAGAAATGCTCCCTGCTCCAAATTAGCAGCAGAAGTTCAAAATTAGAATAGCTGTATTCAGATTCAAGGATGGATGTGAGAATGCTGAGTGCAACAAGCAGGATGAAGTAAGGGCACGTTGGGCTGAGGGCAGCCCACAGACCTGGGGCTCAGCCCTGTGCCTGCGGGGGAAATGCTCTTAGGGCTGGGTGGAACCAGGAGAGCGGGGTTCTGAGCTGCACTCCCCTATTTCCCATATGCACAACCTCAGGGGTGCTTCAGTTCTTCAGACTTTTTTTTCCAGAAGCCCATTATTTGCAGCTGAGGAAAGATGGCAGTTTCCACCTTCTGTCTGTGTTTGAGCTGCTGGCACAGCCCTCAGGACTCCAGGAACACACTCCTACCACAGCACGCTCCCTGCTCCCACAGACAGAGCCGTGATGAGGGCTGACACCTCACCAGGGGCTGGGGCATGCACTGCTGCACGGGGTAATGGGGGTGGGGTGGGGGTGGGGGTCACGCGGAGGGCTGATGGGCAGCGATCTGTTTGGGAGAAGGAGGCTGAAACTGCCCCGAGGTTCTGCTCTTGCCCAACGATGCTGATGAAATGAGGTCACGAGCTCTGAGTCACCCCGAGCATCACCATCCCTGCAGTCTTGTGACAGGGTGGCTGCCACAGTCCCCAGCATTTTCACATGGGAGGACAGAGATGCTGCCCCACAGCCCTTCTGCTGCCCCTTCCTCAGCCGGTGCTGAGCAGAGGCTGCAGCACAGACCCCTCCATGCACACAGATGGAATGTAGCAGTAGCACTGCTGTGCAGGATGCTGGGGAAGCACTGTGCTGCCTTTCCTCAAAGGCATGGGGGGAGCTTGCCTCCTCTGTGCTGCATCAGACAAAGGGGCATTCAGAAACTGAACTTGTGCCCTCGATGGCAGTTAAAATATTCTTGTGAAACTCATAGGGGAAAAAAAAAAAAAAAAGAAGTGGGAGTGGGAGAACAGAAATCCCTCCCTCCACCCTTGCAAACAAATTGCACTCAGACAGGAACACACCTACGGGTCGGCAGCATCCTCTCTCGGTGCCACTTGCCCAGAAGCACCGCTGGGAGCACAGGTGCTTTCCCTGGGTGGTGACAGAAGCACTCGGTGAGCTCTGAACCTCGAGCATCACAGGCAGCTGCAGCCAGGCGCAGCACAGCCACAGTGAGCGGCTCGAGCAGAGCGGTCACACACCTCCACTCCCCAGACAAGGGCAGGAAATCCCCGTGTGGCCGGGCGGTGCTGAGCTCTGCGGCCAACCATGAGCGGGGGCACAGACAGCCAGAGCCAGCTGCTCTCTGCAGCCGCCTGTCCCTGTGGGCCAGCACCTCCAGGCTCCCTGTTCTGAGCACAGCGACCACAACGTCGCACCTTCAGAGCAGGATCACCTCCAAACCCCCTCTTGGCTGCTGGACCCAACACAAAGACATCCCCTGGGCAGCTCGGCTGCTGCATCCCACACCGAGATGGGGGGACCCGCAAGGCTCCGAGGGAGGGAGGGCCTCGCACTGCTGTTTGCTCCCCAGGCAGCCGTTAACATTTGTCAGCCCGTTACTGGCACTGGTGACGAGTGCCCTTGTCTGATAAGGATCCCTGCGGGGACTCACAAACAGCCCCACGTGGCACAGGCAGACAATCATTAACCAGGACAGGTAGTGCCTGGCAACACAAGTGGGGAAGAAGAGCACACAGAGACAGGTGCAAAAGGAAACCAGCAGTGCAGTGAGGGCAGTGTGGGGAGCAGGAGCACATGGTTCAGGAGTGCACCCAGCATCACCCTGCTGCCCCCCCCCCAGGTCAGTGTGGGCCCTGATGCAGCCCCGAGCAGCCGAGGGGGCCAGAAGAGGTAGGAGAGCCCTGATCCTGCAGGGAAGTGAGTGCGGGGTTCAAAGATTGTGGCACAGCAGCTCTGCGCTGCCTGCACACAGTGTGGGAGCCCTGGGACGGGCAGCAGCAGCAGGAGGAGAGCACATCTAGAGCATTTCCTGCTGCAAATAGGAAAAGGAGCCTGGTTCTTTACATTTCTGTGCCCAGCCCCGACAGCCAGGCAGAGTCAGTGCTGTTACTGGAGGTGACTTTCAGAAAGGCTCTCGTACAGGAGGATTATTGCAGGAGGTTACTGCAGCTCAATCATTAACCAAGCAGCAGACCCCTGGCTCTGCTGGAATGCGGCTGTGCCTGCAGTGCTGTGTGGAGCAGAGTGGAGCAGCTCCGTCCCCACTGACATGGATCCACATAAAGGCACTGCCAGCAGCCTCCCTGTGCCGCCCCGTTCCTAATGGCCCAGAGCTGCCTTCAGCTGCTTCTCCATCAGGGTCCCTTCACCACTCCCATCAGACAAGAGGAGGAGATGCTTCAGGTTGAATTTTGAACTCACCTTTCTGCAACTTCTGTGCAAAGCCCCCAATTGCCGCTACTGCTGTGGGACCTGCACATACAGAGTGGCACGGGAGGTTCTGGAAGGCATCTCATTGCACTGTCACATCTCATCTCAACGTACTGCATCTCAGCCTTGGCCAAAACAGCCTTTTTGCACACAGAACAGCCATCTCCACTGTCAGTCCTGGGCTCTGGCACTCCATTTTGCCAGACGTGATGGGCAGAGGGACAGAGCAATGTCTCCCTCCCCAGGAGATGGATACAGACCCCGCGTTGCCCAGAAGCCCCCAGCCGAGCACAGCCCCTGCAGGGCCCCCCCAGGCTCCCAGCAACTACAGCAGGAGTACTTCCAGCCCTGCAGCCACACCAAACACTGCCTGCGTTTGGAGGATTCCAGTCCCACATCCGTCTGAATGCAGGAGCCCTTCCCAAAGCACACCCACGGCTACGGCCCCCTGCTGATGGGCAAACCGCCTCGCGCCCTTCAAGCAACAAACGGCATTAAGAAGGAGACTCAGTTCTCCCTGGTGGTGCCTCACCTTGTTCCACAGAAAGCACCACTCGCCTATTTTTCCCTACTCGACTTCAAGTGACTCGGAGAACTTTCAAATCTTTTTGAAATTTGCACAAAACCCAAAGGGAAGCACTGCAGTGCCCTCAGTCACCACATTTTGCCCTGTTACGAAAGCACGCTGCTGGCAGCCTGTCCTGTGCCCGCGCTCAGCAGCGGACATTTGAGGCAGTGCAGAGCAGGAATGCTTAACAGAAGCACGACGGCACTTATTCAGCTGGCCTTTTATTAGAAAAGTATTTCTCGAAGGACATGTGAGGATATAAAAGAATGCCCTCACCTCCTCAGAAGCTGCCTTTCACATCTGAGATCAGATGTTTTGTCACATATGGAAATCACCGATGAGCTTTCGGTAGAAGGATCTGACCTATGTGTTCCCCCAGATGAGCAGAGGAAGGCAGGGGCTGAGCCGGGCCATCGCTCCCCGCACAGCTCACGGGAGAGGGGCAGACCCAGGCACAAACCCGCAGTGCAGAGCTGCTCCAGAAGCGTTTCAGAACCGCTTTCAGTTAAAAGGCAAACAGAACAAAAGCACACTCATTGATAAGAGTTCACGTATGCGCGCGTAAAAGAATGCGAGCTGCTGCCAACACCACCCCAGCGTGCGCTCTGACACCTCTAACCGTATCGGGATCTGCACAAGAAAGGGCTTCTGCCCCGAGCACCAGGGAGCGCAAAGCACAAAACCAAACACGGGAGGGCTGATGTTTGAGTTAGCCGCAAACAAACAGCCGGGCGGCTGGCAGCGCTGGGACAGACCGCTACCGGTCCGCCGCACCGCCAGCTCGGCTCCGAGCTGAGCCACCTCCAGCCCCGGCCCCGCACCGCGCTGCGGGACAGCCCCGAGCACCGCCCCGCCGGCACAAACCTCAGGGAGCCGCGTAGTTCTGGGTTTACCTTCGGGCTCTGCCGAGCCTCCGTCGGAGCCGCGCTCCCCGCGGGCAGAAGTGCCGAGCGGACGGACGGGGCGGCGGGTGCAGCCCGGCCCCGCGGGCTGACGTGTGCCGGAGCTGCGGCCCGGCGGTGCGGGCGGCCGGGGGCCGAGGGCCGGGGTCCAGGTGTCCGTTGCGGAGCCGCAGCCCCCTCGGCCCCTCCCGGCCGTCGGGCCAATAGCGGCTCGGCTCGGCTCGGCTCGGCACGGCCCCCCCGCCCCGCCCCGCCCGCTGCTCTCCGTGGGGCCGCGCCCCGCAGCGCCGGGCTCGGGTCACCGCTTTGGGTCCCCCGCGTGCTGTGCGCTGAGACGGGCTGAGGGCTGTCGGCGGGAGGCTGGAGGGTAACGCGGGGATAGAGCGCGGGGGAAAAGAAATAAAAAGTTGTATTTACTGTATATCGCCCGAGGGAGAGATTTGTTTGTGGCAAATAGAAGGAAGAAGGTTGGGAGGTCTGGAAGCAGCAGGCTGAGAGGAGCAGAGCTCAGATAGGGACGAGGAGGAGAACACGGACACTGAGCGCGAGGGCTGATGGACCCCTCCCCTGATGGGGAGGGACAGGAGGGACGGGGGTTTGGTTCCGGGAAGGGGGCAGGGGCAGCCCGGGGGCAGGGGTGGAAGTTGGCAGCGCGGGGGCACGGCCGGGTAAGGGGCGCGCTCGGAGTTCCGTGGGTCAGAGCCGGGCAGCGGCGCCTGGGCGGCCCCGGGGGAACGGTGACGGTCAGTGGAAAAAACAGCTCGGCTCCGAGGAGGGTTTCAAGCATTTTCCATTCATTTCCCCATGAAACCAGGAAGGGGGGGGAGGGAGCGGTGGAGAATCAGCGAGGCGGGGACTCTCCCAGAGACGCCGAGTTAAGAGCGACGGGGATGGCACTCGACACAGAGCCGCTCACACCGGGACACCGCCGGCCGCGACCCGGGCGCTCGCTGGGAGGAGCGGAAGATGCGCGCCGCACCCCCGGAGCGGAGCGATGAATGGCCGCATTCACAGCCGGCGGTATTTATAGATCCCAGCGCACGGCCGAGGGCCGCCCGCACAACGAGCCCACTGTGCGCGGCACGCGGTGCGCCCACACCCGGCAAAGGGTCCGCGCTGCGCCCGTGCGAGGGGGGAGGGAGCGCCGGGTAACAGCGAGCGGGATGTGGGGACAGGAACAGCCCGGAGCGGTCCTTGGGCTCACTGGGAAGGGTCGGAAGGCGTCCAGCGAGGCCCTTTTAGGCTGCCCGGGGCCGATCCCGCACCCGGCCCTGAGCGGCAGCGCGGGCGGCCCAAAGCACGGAGCTGCCATAAGGCACGGCCGGGTAACAGCTGCTGCTGCCCACACTGCAGCCCGGCTCCTGCTGTCTCCTCAAAATCCCCCCCTCTGGGCTGGGGGCGGTGGGACGACCGGCCTCACCGTGAGCCAGTGCCACAGCTACAGGTTAATCCACGTTTTGAGAGGTGGATCACACTGAGAGACAGTCTAGAGTAGATCAACTATTGGCATCCTGAGGAACCTGCTATACTATTCCACGGTACCTGAGCATGTCTCAGGCCTGCAAACCTTGCCAGGAATCAGCCCAGCAAGCAAAAAGCAACACACGAGTACGATGCTGGCAAGCAGCAATTTAAAATAAAGCATTGAAAAGCCCCAGACTGGGATATCCCTTGGAAGAGGAAAATGACGCTCCTGTGGTAGGGTGAACTGCACCCCTCCTGGCACTGTGCAGCACGGCCCGGCCGGGTGGGAAGGCAGAACAACAAATGAACTGGGAGGGAGAGAGGGGGAAAAAAGCAGCGAGTCCATGGGAAATGCATCCTCACTCCCTCTGACCACCCACCATGAGAAGAGCGTCCACAACAAACACATCCTGAGCAGCCCTCTGCTGCCATTGTCTGCTCCTCTTTTTCCAGCAACCAAAGTAAACAGTGCAGAGAAAAAACATTAAAATTCTCCTTCAGGTGTGTCAATAAAAACTGACCACAGAAAGGGGTAGAGCAGGAGTGGGTGCCCTGGGATAAACTCACAAGCATACACTCGAGGGATTCTCGCTCTGCTGATGTTTCATTCATATTTCATAATTTTCCATTGCCACAGATGGGAGGACAGGAGAGCCGTGTGACATTGCCACATGAACCAGCTCCATCCGAACTAACTGAGGGTCTGTGCTGAGCACAGCCTGTGCTGCCGTGCCTGGAGCAGCCCCATTTGTTTCTGTCTGACTTCAGAACAGTTGTTCACTTCTCTTACATCGCTGCTATAGGAGCTGACGCTGCACCGCTGCCCTGCAGCCCCCCGGAGCTCCATCTGCACCCAGCACAGCCCTGCACGGCAGAAGTGTCCCCAGACACAGCACAGCCACCCAAGGCCCCACGCTGGGACTGGTGCCAGCATACAGCAGATGTGTTTGCTCCCCTGGAGAACACACAGATGGGACGGGTGGCCACCAGCACAGGTCACCGAGTGCTCCTGTTCGGAGAGGCGGTGGCACGATGGGGCACCAGGCCCTGCACGGTGCTGGGGGACAAATCACTGCTCATAGAGATGGAGTCGGCATTGCACAGCGGGCAGAGCTTCACCAGAGGCAAATTCCCTGGCTTGCAGGGGAGGAGAGCGAGAGGGAGGAAGAGAGGAACTCAGAGACATGTGCACAACAGCATCATTCATAGGAGCTGATTCCGCGTAACAAGGGTCCTGTGTCTGGCCCGGAGCTCAAGGCAATTAAAACAGCAGCCACAGATCTCAGAGAAACAGCAGGAATTTATCTGAGGAATCCGGATTATGTGGCCACTGCTGAACCGGAGCAGAGAGCCTTCAGCTCCCACGAGATAAACAAGCTGGTCAGCAAGGAGCACCCGGCTCCAGCACCCACCCACCCACTCAGCCGCCTCCCAGGAAGCAGAGCAGCCACAGGAGCTGCCCCTGGCTGTGCACAGATGGGATCACCAAGAGGGCTGAGCGGGGTCCTCTCACCCCACACACCGCCGGCTCTGCCCTCGCAGCCACGTGCAGAAGTAGCAGAGGTGGGCGCGGGGCTTTGTGAGCAGGTGGTCATCGCAGATGCTCCCTGCACCACGTTTGTTCCAGGGGAGGATGCTGACAGGGAAGAAAGCCGAGAACGGTTTATTGTTCCAGAGGTAATGCTGGTGGGTTGCAGAGCTCAGGAAGTGGTTTTCATTCTGGCCCGCTCTCAGGATGCACACACGGGGCTTACCACAATAAGTGAAAACAGACACAATGCTGATTAATCTATGAAAGCCCTCCTGGCTCCAGGCACAGCTGCAGCCCGGGGCGATTTCCAGGCTGAGGGTCCCCAGAGCAACCTTCAGGTCAGCAGAGTCAAGCACAGCAGCCTGCACTGGGTGCCCACATGGGGCCGGGGTGCCACCGTCCTTGGCAAGCACACGGTGTTCTCACCAAGCATTAACATACTCTCCTCCAATGTGTTCATAGCAGCTTAACTCTTAGGGAAACTCCATTTCCTCCCTCACCTGTGACAATTAAAGCCATCACTGCAGAATAGCTCATATCCACGTGGTGTCCTGTGGGCCACCCCCAAAGAGATCAGCAGCAAAAGCAATTGGTGTCCATTGTAGGTTGGCAGATACGAGATCCAGTTCTGCACACCAGGGCCAGGAGAAAAACTACAGCGGTTCCCCTTTCATGTCGCTCAGAACAAACTGCTTTCAAGGTTGCTATCCACGGGCTGTCATCGCCACCATCCATAAAACCACTTTTAGCAGAGAAGTTTGAAGTGAAAACACATTAAGCAGTTTTAACAGTCTTAATAAAAAGGTCAATGAAAGTATCATTGTGACATTATCAAATACAAAATAAACCCCTTTCCTATGAAAAGTATGGTGAGATCTTTCTTTAGAGGGAGGGCTTTTTTTTTAAGCCAGTTTTTAAATGGAGAACGTGCCAAGCTCTGAGCATCCCGTTATGGAGCCGTAATGCCCACGGGGGGAGGAACCGCCCCCCGGATCCCACTGCAGGATGCTCCCATCCGGGATGCTGGCCCAGCTCAGCTGCTCAGGAAGGAGCCGCGGGCACAGAGAAGCAGCAGATTTGCTTCCCACGGGATGACGCGCGTGCAAACACCGCTACGACCATTGCAAACACCCGCAACCTCACCAGCACCGCGGGCGGCACGACGTCCCCTCTCCACACCCGCACGGCACGTCAGCTGCCCCGCGGACACCGGGCTGAGTCACCGAACGGGCGCAATTACGCACCGGGAGGAGGGCGGCCCGCAGCCCCTCGGCGCAGCTTCGTGCCGCGCTCTGCCTCCCGCACCCCTCCTCACCCGTCCCGCAGCCCCGCCCAGCACACAGCGGCCGCAACGGCCACGAGAGCTCCGCTCCCCTCCGGGCGCCGAGCCGCTCCGGGAGCCCCAGCCGAGAGCCCCAGAGCCGCCCGGTCCCCGCTGCAGCACGGCGCTCGGCCTCCTTCCGTTACCGGCAGGGAAGCGAGGAAGGAAGGTGCTGACAGACGGAGCCGCGCTGCCGCGGGTTCCCCGCTCCAACCCGAGGTTCCCGCGGACGCGGCAGCGCCGGAGCTTCTCCCGGGGCGGCCCCATCCGCGCTGCCCCGCGGCACAGCGGCCCCGTCCCGCACTCACCTGCCCGCCCGCGCCTCCCGCAGCCGCACGGCAGCCGCAGCCCCGCGGAGCGCCCGGAGCCCGAGCGCGGCGGCTGCGCCCCGGCCCCGTCCCGGCTGCCGCCCATGGGCCGCGCTGGGCGGAACGCCGCTCCTCCCCGGGGATGCCCGCGGCCGGGCGGGACGCGACGACGCAGCCGCCCCCGCAGCCCCTCCGGGCGGTTCGGGGCCCCTCGTTCTGCCCGCGGCAGATCGGCCGGCGGCGCTCGGCTCGCACGTTCGCTTCAAACCTCGCCGGCGGCGCTGCAGGGAAAGCCCTCGGCCCTCCCCGCCCCCCCGCCGCCTCCCGCTCCTGCGGCGGCGTTTCCTGCCCCTCTCCGCTCCTGCCGGGAGCGGGCACCGACCCGGGGATGGAGGCGTCCCGGGAACCGGGAGCATCCCGCTGCCTCCGTGCCTCCTCCCCAGGGGATGGGCGGCGCTCGCTGGGGCACCGAGAACATCGCATCGGGGTTCGGATTCTCGTCATTAGGAGGAGAAGGAGTCAACCCGACAGGACCGGCCTGCGAACACCTCGCGCCTTTCCTTTTCCATCTGACCTGTTAGGCTTCGAAAAGAACCGCACCAACGCTACGGAGCAGCCGCACGGGTCTCCGTGTGCTCCGCGCAGTGCCCCCCCGACAGCACAGCTCCCTCCAGCAGTGCTAATGGAATCCTTCAGACACTGCAACCATCACCTTCCTTTGCGTTTGTAATGCAGCTCACACGTAAAAGCTCCTTCCAAAGAAAAAGCCCCGCGCAGCCAAACCTTCCTTCCAGCTTTCTATGCTCTCATTTTAATTTCAGGGAAGTATCCGCGCTCAGAACTTCCCTCTTGATCCCTTTGGTCTCAGAAGACACAGAAAGAAACGGCCTTCCTTGCCTGCAACTTCCTTCCAGCCGGTCCCAATGGCTGCTCGCTGCCGCAGGAATTGCTCCTCGGCACGCCAGGCACAGCCGTGCAGCCAGCAGCCCCCCCAGCACGGAGCCAACCCTCTCTTTTCCCTCGGTCCTTCGGTGAAAAGCAGCAGATCCCTGATAGGATCCTGCTGCTCAGAGGGGGAATCTGCATTCTGTTAGCTACAGGAAACAGAAAACTTCCAGACCCTGAAAGGAGAGCCCCAGAAGGGCCGGGGGAGGCAATGGGGGATGGGGGGCAGCTTCCTGCAGCAGCCGCTGGATTTCAGTTACAAAACATTTTATGGGCAGGAGGGGAACAGGGACCAGGAACGGCTCTGCTTCACGGTGCCTCTCTGACAAATACTTTCCTCAGGATCATATATTGGAAAAAGGCAGCTGTGGCCAAACTGCTTTTGATTTTCTTCTAAAGCCCTTTTTTTCTCATGTTATGTTTCCGTGTTGTTCCTCAGCAGCAGCTCCCTGCTGTGTGCTCAGCCCCTACCTGCAGCCTGGGATGGCAGCGCTTTGGTCAGCACCGTTCGCATTTCTGCTCTAAGAGCAAAACGGTGGCAGGAGAGCAAACAGAAAGGGCCGTGCTTTGCTGCAGGTTGAGATAATGCCACAGCCGTTCACCTGCTCGTATCACTGCCAGACAGGCACTGCTAAGGAACCAAACTCTGTGGGGGCCGCTGGTGTCAGAGGAACTCAGGGGAGCGGGCAGTGCGTGAGCAGCACTGAGATGGGCCACCACAGCAGTGCAGATGGCATCCATCGGTGAGCATCCCAGTGCCAGGGGACAAGAGGGACACGAGCAAACCCTGGCTGTGTCCAGAAGCCCCATCACAAAGTCTGACCTGCCTCCGGGGAGAAATTAAAGCAGTATGGAGAAATACACATCAGAGAGCTCAGCCGTGCAAAAATAACCTCCAGGTTCACAAGGAGGCTGGAGAGGAAGTGCTGGAGATTGTCTTGAGCCAGATTGTCTGCGTTGAACATCTGATGGAAGCAGCACAAACTGCGGTTTGACTCACACTGCCCTGGCAGGGGGGCTCTCAGGGCGCACACTGCCATTTAGGAAGTGTCCCTCCTCTTCTCAGAGGCACTGCGATGGGGCACAGAGGATCTCATCCTGCACACAGCAGTGACCTGGTGAGGGGTGGGTGGGAGTGGAGGCTGCAGCGAATGGAGAAGAGCAGAGGAGCAGAGGAGCAGAGGAGCAGTCCCAGAGCAGCCCCAAGTCTGACCCATGGGCAGGGGACAGAAGGAGAAATGAAGCCTCTGTTCCATCACATGGCATCCAAAAACAACAGTAATCACATTCGGTTCACTTTACTACTTCCCACCACTTCAATCACTGCTGTGCTGCCGCATTTTCCACCAGGCAGTGACTTCCCAGTGCCTCACGAGCTCCCAGAACAGGCTGGGCAGGTGATGCTGCCCCATGTTCTGCATGTGTGGGTGAGCAGCCGTGGCCCCGTACTCAGAGCACTGATCTGCCCGAGCTGCTCAGAGCTGGTTCACGTACAGCAAAGCAAGGTCGGGGGGAGGAAGAATAGCTCAGCTGTGACAACACATCAACAAGAGCTAAAATTAGCAGGTTATTCCTGGAGATCCAGATGCTGTGCAAATTCATCCTTACTATTTCACATAGGGGCAAAAGTTCAGCAGAATCCCTCATTTCTTTTCCGTATGATTTCAAGATGCCCAGTAGAAGAGGAGCACTTCTCTGTGAAACACCTCAGCATCACCACTGCCTGATACAGTTTTTATGACCTTTGAGGATGCTGCCCGCTCACTCCTCACCTCCCAGCAACCAGACTGAGGTCACCGCTTGCTGACATTTGCAGAGCGTGCTCCAAAACCCACTTTTGGAGAGGTCTCCTGCTGCTACCAATAGGATTTTACACGGAGGACGGAATTCTGGCGTGCAGGGGTTGTGCGCAAGCCTTTCCTTTCTGCTTCGTGCGGAACAATACGTGGGAAGTGTAGCTAATGTCGGAAAGGAAGCAGAGAGCGAAGAAGCCAAGGAGGAGCCGGGCTGCGGGGTCGGTCCGTCGGGCTGGTGCCGGCGCGGCTCCCATCGCGTACGCGGATGGAAAAGCACGGATCGGCCCCGGCCCTTCCCGCAGAGCGCTGCCAGAATACGGGATGGGCTCCTCCGGGCACCCGCCGCAAAGAGACCGAAAGCCATCGGTGGAGGCAGCGGGGTCTCCTGAGAGCGCGCGCTGGCCGCTCCTTTACGAGACCCCGTTTGCAGAGCCCTCCTGGTACGGATGGCAGCACGCGCCGCGGCCGCCCGCCCCACAGCGGAGCCCGGCAGCGGGAGGTAACGCAGCACGGCGCAGCTCCGACCCCACCGCGCCCGCAGCGCTCCGCACCTCGCGCCGTGTCGGACGGCACCGCGCTCCGTGCTCAGCCGGCCCGGCCCGGTGCTGCCCCGCGCTGGCCGCCTCCGTCGCTCTGAAAATCAACGCTGTGGGGAAACGCAGCGCCGGCGGGAGCCCGCACCACACCCGGGTCCCTTTTCTTCTCGCAGCCGTGCCCAAACCACAGAGAAAAAGTTGGTGCCCAGAAGAACGTTGTCTCAGCTTACCTGCATCTTTTTTGTCTTCTAGCCGTGCGAAGCACTGCGAAAAGAAAGAAGAAAGGACGCTGATCATTTTGTTATCTTCTTCATTTTCACATTCGTGGATCCCTACGATTTGTGTTCCTCGTGCAGCTGGGCTCAGCCCCCACGTGCTGCGGTCTCTCAGGGTCGCGGGCAGCAGCACAGGGTGGGACCCCCAGGAGGTGATGCGGGGCTCCGTGTCTGATTTGTGCTACAGAGGGCAACAAACGCACACGAGCTCCAAGCACTGCAGCCATGAGCAGGAGGTGAGCGCAGGGCTCCCCGCGAGCACAGTGCAGCCTTGGCCACGGCCGTGCAAAGGCAGCAGCAGCCCTGGCACGGGTCTGTAATGAGATGGGGTCATGGGCTCAGCCTCTTTCACTCACATCGTAGGGTTTGGGTGAAAAGCAGCACCGCAGTGAGCACAGAACGAGTGCTTCTCTGAGACAAATCCCAGAAAAAGGCCTCAGCCACGTGGGCAGGAGCTGCAGCAATCTGCTGTTCTAAGGGCTTCCTCCAGGAGCGGAACAGTGGGAAGGGGCTCTGGTCCCAAGCACTGCCATCCCTTGGGACGCTCTACTGGAGGCACGAGGAACAGCTGGAGCAGAGGAGAGATCCCAGGACATTCAGACCTGCCTGGGGTGGATGACTGCAGGGTTTAGGTGGTGTGGGGTCATCAGAATGTCTCTCCTTTGCCCAGAGTGATGCCCATGGAGGTAGTGAGGGTAACAGAGTGGTGTCACAGCTGGAAGGAAAGGAGGGGAGGGAACAAAGGCCCTGTCCTCAGGAGACTCCATCACGCCTTCCCATTCCCTCCATGCTGCCCTCAGCACTTTCTGCTCCCCAGCAAACCTTCCACATGGTCACAGCTCCACCTCACTTAACCCCAAGGCTTTAATCCCACTGACAGCCCTGCACCTTTCTGCCTCTTCCAGAAATCCTTCTGCTCTCACTAGCGGGTAGCTGAGCATCACAGGCACAGGGAGGGAAAAAGGAAAGAATAAAAAGAGAAGGCTGAAGCAGAGCCCTCGGCCTGCAAGAGGCCATCAGCGATGTTCTTACCGCAATGGGAACAAGGAGAGGCCACATCCTCCATCACATCCTCCCAGCTCTGCTGAGCCCAGCACTGCAGGGCAGCACTGCTCTACTTAACCCTATTTTGGCAGCTTTCCTCTCTCCCCATGGCCAGGAGACAGAAGGGAACCCCAGCCACATCCCCCGGAGCTCATCCACATGGGGCAGAGCACAACTCTCCAGCACAGAGTGTGGCCACCACGCACCAGACGGCTCCAGAGCCTCGTCTGCCTGTGTGCCCCTGCCTGGAGATGCCGGTGGTGGGGGTGAAGCAAGGACATGGGAGACGAGCAGCTGGGGCTGGGCAGTGAGGACAGGCCCTGTGCAGGGCCCCGCAGGCAGCACCCGCCTGCAGTGGGAGTGCAGTTCTGCTGCTCTCAGCTCCCAGGACAGAGACCTCGGTGCTGAGCTCACAGGGATGCAGGGGGTTAAGGGTGCTGTTGAGCTCTCTGGAGACACAGGGACAAGATAGCTTGTAATGCTATTAATGAATTTCACAAATGTCATTTTTAGACTCAACAGACTCAACTATTTTGAGCTTTGCATTGGGAGCCCCAGGGAAGAGCACATTCCACAGGCGCTCAGCACGCAGACCCACGCCTGACAGCCCCGTGTGCAGCACTGACTGCAGAGCAACTGCAGCGCTTCTTGCGGGCTGATGTTCCCCAAACCCACCCCACCAACACCTCCAAACCTGCCCGGCAATGCAATGACCCCAACACAACAAACAGAGGTGCACGCCAAACCCAAATGAAAAATACCCACTGCCAAGAGAACAACTGCTGCAGGAAATTAAAAACCCCATGGCCTGTGGTCTGCACTGCTCCTCCACCTCTGCAGCCACCTCCACTGGGTGGTACGGCTGGGGCTGAACCAGAGTTGGTGCTCAGTTTGGCCCGGGGCTCCAGGTGCCATTGCTGCAGCACGGCCATTCACAGCACAGGTCTCTGGCTGTGGGTGCTCAGGTAGTGAGAAGGGAGAGATTTGGGCTGTTATCAGAAATAACCGGGAAGCAGCTGCATTCCGAAAGCATGGCAATGCCTGCCCAGGACACCAGAGGCACCACTTGTTGCTGCCAGTGATTTGCAAAGGACGTGTGGGGAAAGCAGCACC
Organism: Meleagris gallopavo; assembly: GCF_905368555.1. Classification (NCBI taxonomy): domain Eukaryota; kingdom Metazoa; phylum Chordata; class Aves; order Galliformes; family Phasianidae; genus Meleagris; species Meleagris gallopavo. Next base: position 501,898 of record NC_139412.1, on the reverse strand, counting down.
TCTCCCAGGCCCTCTGCTGCCACGTCCTGCCCGGCGCAGAGCCGCGACGGGTGGCAGTCATCCCAGCCCCAGCAGAACGCAGATGCACACGCTCACGCACACGCACGCAGCGCCCAGCTCAGCACCTTCCCTGCAGGCACGGACACGGTGTTCCCCGCAGCACACACCGCACCGTGTGACCCCAGCCCTGGAGAAAGGAATCCAGCAGGGCGTGAGGACGCGCTTTAGACACGCAGCTCCTTACCTTGGCTCTCCTGAAGCACGCCCAGAAGAAATCCAGCAGCGGCATGGCGGGCAGGGGCACAGCGCGGCACTACATGTCGGGGCTGCGCCCGGCTCAGCGCACCCATGGGCGCTGCAGGCAGCGCTGGGCAGCGGCGGGGAGGCAGGGCCGGCAGTGAGCCCAGCCCGCGGGGCGGGACGCGGATTCAAAGGCTGCACCGTTACGCAGTTGGTCGGGAACGGGCTTGGATTGCAGTTGGAATTCCCTGAAGATTGCGCGTTTTAAAAAGCGGCAGGCTTTCCTTCCTGCCTCCTCAGCGCCGCGTTCCCATTCCCAGGCAGCTGGAAAGAGCGAAGGAAAAGAGAGACCCGCAGGGCAAAGGGAAAAGGAGCTCAGTGTCAAAGGCGCACGGAGAGCGCTGGAAACCCAAGCCCAGATGGTTTGCATTTCCCTCCGGCCCCACTCCAGCTCGGCAGCGGTCGCAGAACCCGGCGCTCCCAGCACTGCTCAGAGCTGCGGCCCCAGGTGCCCCCCGGACCCACGCAGCCCTGCGCAGTGACCCCCAGAGAGAGAAAGAGTCGCCAATCCCGGCCCGGCATTTACTGTGCCTCTATTCACAGCTCCTTATCTTCCCCCGGCAAACATTTCTGCGGACATAGCGTTTGTTTGCAAGAAAGCCCGTAATAAAAGGAAGTGCCACAAACCTCCGTGCAGGGGGTGGGTGTCAGATATGCAGCCCCCGGGCTGGAATTAGGCTGCTTCTATGCACTTCAGAAATAAAACCCCAAATAGCGATTTAGGAGAGCATTTCAGAACAAGCAGTGACAGCAGGACCAGGACACGCAGCCGCTCTCTGCCCTCGGAGCTCTGCACGGCCCCAGGCCCCGGCAGCCCCACGTGCCGGTGGGGGTCCGCCCCCCCAGCGCTGTTTATAGCAGACCCAGCAGGTGCTGCCGGCAGCTGAGCTCCCACCGCGTGTCAGCCGGGGCCGGCGGGGTGCCGTGGGCTGCTGGTGGGGGTACGTGGCTGGGTGCTGTGACCCCAAGCCGCCCTGGCCTCAGTGCGACATCCACTCGCTTCTTCCTCGCCCCGTGCTGAGCACAAAGCCAGCTGGTGGAGGGAGGGTTCCTGGTGAACACTCTGGGCTCCACTCTGTTTGGTTTCTGCTCGTTTGTCGTTTTGTCAATCTGACCCTCCAAAAAAAAAAAAAAAAAGAAAAAATAGAATGTTCTGTGACAGCCACACAGCTGGGGTCACCCACCAGAACCGCTCCACCAGGGCTGTGCACACACACCTCACCTCGCACTGCTGCTGCTGGGAAGTCCTTTCCCCACTTCCTCCACACAAAAAAAGCAGCACAAGCAGAATGCTGTCTGCCTCCTTCCCGGGGCCTGGCAGACAAACCGCCGGGGCTGCTGCATGCTTGTGCAGCTCCTTTTGATCCAGTCATCCCAAAAACATCCAAGCAATGTTCAGTCTGGGACCCTTCTGCATCGCAGCAAGGCGTCATCCTTGGTCAGCGTGGGCTGAAAGCACCAGGTCCACTGCGCAGTGCCTGAGAATGGCACCCAGTGCTTTCCAAAGCAGAGCAGTGCTGCCACGTGGGCTGCAGCAGCACTTCTACCTCTTCCCAACATTTCTCACGTGCCTGTTCCATAGGTACCCTCATACGTCGGGAAAAGGAAATGCAATTTCTATTATTACCCTACGGACCCCTATCACTTTATGCCACACAAAAACAGGCTTATGCCAGGGGCTGCTCACATCCCATCAGTGAGCAGTTATTGTCACCGCTTTGCTCAGGAGCCCTCTGGCAATGCTCTAAAGAGGCGCAGGCCAGCAGCTCCCAGCAGGGCTCAATGGCAGCAAGAGCTCCTGTTGCTGCTCATAGGGCATCGGGAGGTGTGAGTGGGATGAGAGCAGCTGGGAAGTCATTGCCATGCAGTGATTTTCCACTTTCTGCTATGCGCAGGCATTTTTCAGAGTTCAGGAGGAGAGCAGCCGCTCACAGAGCAGGCATTTGCCCTATTGGCATAGTGGGAAGAGCAGCTCTTTTATTTTAATGATGCTGAATTGATAGGCAAGTGCTGGAGGGCTGCAGAGGCTGTGCCAGCAGGGAGACGTGGTGCTGCCCACAGCATCTCCTTGCACCCTCTGGCAGCAGCTTCATCCCCTCACCCCGGTGCTGAGCCCCGCTGCCCCTGGGGCAAAGTGCTGGGGATGGGACGGCCCTGAGCCAAAAGCCCAACTGTGCAATGAAGAGCAATGCAGAACAGTATGGGAGCCATTATATGTGAGCACATCCAGCCCAGCTTATAACTGACATCCAACGCAACAGCCCTGCCACAGACACACACAAATAAAAGCCCCATTTGGTGATGGTGAGTTTGATGAAGGCGAGTTATTTTCAACAGGGCTGCTGCTGCTTCTACTTTAAGGAACACTGGGCGAGTTATTAATACAGCACAAGGGCACGTGCTGCGACCAGAATGAAAGGGAATGCCCTTCAGCTGCAGTTCAGGTTCCATAGCTGGCTGTACCCAGCAGCTCATGCTCAGCCTGCAGCACTGCCACAGCCAGCAGGGCAAAGCACCCAGCCCTGCGCCAGGGTGAGCACAGAGCATCACCCCGCTGCTCTCAGGATCCCCAGAGCTGCCCGGGGCTGTGCGATTCCAGCAAAGGAGACACCTGTGAGTGCTGAACACCTCGGCTGATGCTTACAAACGCTCAGTTCAGCGTATACACAAAAGCCAAATAAACATGCAGAGGACCGATTGTCACAGAGCTGCAAAGCTCCTACATCTGCTGAATTGGAGATGGCATTGCTGGAAGACCTCTCTGGTGTTGGTGTGTCAGTGCATAATGCGGCCCGTTCTCCTGCCTCATTTCATCAGAAACGGAGCGGCAATTGGCCAGGAACCATTCGGACTGCAGCAGATCCTGGCAGGAGAAGGGCCCACAGCGCACACAGGCAGCATCCGTACATAGAAAAAGCACCATCAGCAGAACACTGACCAGCAGGTTCCACTTCCTCACAGGAATCATAGAACGGCTTGGGTTGGAAGGGACTTCAAGGGTCACCAAGCTCCAACCCCCCTGCTGCAGGCAGGAATGTCGCTGTGCTGCTGTGACATTAACCTTCCCGCAAGCAGAGCAGTGCCCACCCGGCCTGAGGTGCTGCTGGGGTGGTGATTAGCAGCAGCAGGCTGAGAAAATGTACAGCAATCACACAGCCCGCACTGCTCACGGCCAGGCTGCACCACCTGCACTCTGTGCTCTGCCTACAGCCTCCAGCACCAAAAGCTCCGGTTAGCCAGCAGCTAACTGGGAACGCAGCAGGAACAGGGACATGTTTGTCTTTGGGGCCCCCCTGGCTCCACGCCACGCAGTAAGCGAGCTCTGCCTCACCCACGTGTAGCACATGGCCACGGTGGCAGCTGCTGGCTGACAGGAGCCCTGCTGTACTTCTGGCCCAGTTTGGGTTCACGCAGACAGCTGAGAAATGCCTGCCAGGTGCAGCATTCCTCCCAGCACTGCGAGATGGCCTTCCACGTTCAGCCCTTCCCCCTTCAGCCCGGTGCAATGGGTTCACAGCACAGTGACCGTGGTCCCTGGAGGCTCCCACGCGTGTCCCCAGCACCTGTGGTCACCTGAGGACCTTGGTACCTGTGGCTGTGCCCATGCACTGCACGGCCATGCGCCACAGCATGCCAAGGGCTGGGTGCTGCACTGGGGAAATGCTGCCGTGCTCCTCCCCTGGTCCTTTTTGAGCCACTGATGGCACGGACAGGGCAGGCACCGATCACACTGGTGCAGCGAGCAGCCAGCTGTGCCCAGCAGCACAGGGGGGCATTCGCAGGGCTGACGGCAGCCAAGCACTGCCACGGCTTTTGGGGATGCCACAAAAACCCAATGGAAACCTCAGACAAACACCCACGCACAAAACATCGTTATGGAACAGCACATTCCTTCCCTCCCTCACCCCGCACTGCTGCAGGAATGCGCTGCCCTCAGACCCACGCCGCCACCGAGCTGGGCTGCGGCACCGCCCTCTGCTGCAGCACGGGGGAGAAAAGGGGAGGAAGAGAATGTGCAAAGAGCTGCACCTCTTTCCCACTCCATTGCAGCCTCAGAGCCCTCCCGAGGCAGGTGCCCCAACCCACAGGGCACAGCCTTGTCCAGAGCAGCCGCTGCTATGGGATGCCGGGTGCCGATGAAGTGGCAGCAGCCACAGCCCGGCTGCATTCGTTTCCCTGAACGAGGACTGTTACAGGGAGAGGGAGATTATAAATAAGCGCATGGCATAAATTCTGAGACAGCAATCCAGCGTGCCAGAATAAGACCCAGAAAGAACCAAAGAGCGCCGTGCGCGTGAAACCACCGGCTCCCATTCAACTCCCCCTCCTGGCGGAGCCCACGCGCCCAGCGCGGATCCCTCCGGGCACAGCGGGACAGCAGCAGCTGCAGGAGCCGGGAGCAGCGCCGCTCCTCGTGCGGGGAGGGAAGGGCAGCTCAGCGCCAGGGGAAGGACCCCGCACCTCCGGGGCCGCAAAGGAAACGCGATGCGCTGCCGCCAGCTGCGAGCGGCTCCGCAGCCGAAACTCCGGGAGCGCAAGGAACGAAACTCACAGCGCCCCAAGCCGGCCGTGGAGCCGCAGAACGGCCGTGCCCAAGCGCAGGGCTGCGCCGAGGATGGCACAGAATCCTCCCCCTGCAGCAGCCCAAGGACTGCCACACCAGTGCCCGTTTCAGGCCGCAGCGACATCGCCCGTCTGTATCCGAAATGCCTCACTTGAGCTGCCGCACCTCTCCACGCCTCGCCCTGGGAACCAGCTGCTGGCACAGGGCGAGCGGCTTCCACGCAAGCGGCGGCTGAAGAGCACATAGAAGAGCAAATTATACTTTTGGCTTCTTAGTTTTCTGGAGTCACACCATACAGGTGACCCCCAATCAGTTATCAGTCCTGCTGGTTGCACTGACGCTCAGTGCCTGCTGCTCTCTGCCCTTCCAAGCAGCTGTGCTCACAAGGGCCAAGATCTTCAGCAGACCGTCAGCCTCCAGCTGAAAGGCCAACCACCCTCAGCAGAGCTTTTCCAGAAGTGATTACAACATTGTAGTGGGCAGATTATTTCTGAGGCCCTCGCTCAACAGAAAGCTGAGCAGCAAAGTCAGCTCAGCCTGACAGCGAGCTGCGTCGGCATCCCCCACCTTCTGCTGAAAGAACGACTGAAAAACACCAAACTTGAGCTATAATTTATTCAGCTGGAGACACGAAGCTCAGGAAACTCTAGCTCCCTGCCCGCCCCCTGCCAGCTACAGCTCTGCAGCAAGGCTTCAGCATGATACAGGATCCTGCCTTCATGGCTTTAGGTGATGGTTTCCACACTGAAGGACTACGAGTTAGAAAACAAACTTCCACCTCACCACCAGCATCTCTCTGCTCATTCTTTCAGATTTACAACACTTCCGAAGTCTGTAGTGATCAGCTGAAAAGTAAATCTAGTTAACACAAAAATAACTTCCTTGGATAAGCCAAAAGCCCCATCTTACAGAACAAGCCACCACCAGACTTCTTCCTAAGTCAAAAACAAATAAGGAAAAAGCTGGGATTTTGTTTAATTCCTCTTTAAATAATTTCCCTTCTTTTCAAAAAGAACTCTATCTTTCTGATATAACACCACATTAATTCACAAGGCTGGACACTAAATACTACAGAGACAGAATTCCAAGGATTTCTCAAAAGCACAGTTAAATTCTTGTGCTGAAATGGGAGTTTTTCCATTTCCAAAGAATCCAACCCATGTAGTCAATAGCTTTAGTGCCTTCCTCCTTTTCAGCTTCAGAAAGCTCAACCAACGTTTCAACGAAGGGAAAGCAGCACACTTTAAAGAAAAAAACCACATTCCTTAACAGTAATAATTTAATGGACGTTTAAAAGAATTCCCATCTTCATTTGACACTGAGGTGTACGGAACCCCACAGCTCCTGCAGCACACGCAGCCCAGCAGGCACACAGCTGCTCTCAGCCCCACGTCTGCTGCTGCCTGCTCTGCGACAGCCCAGAGCTCCCACACTGACCTGACTTCTTCCTTTCCTCTTCTCCACCCTCTCAGAAGTGCAACAACGTCATGTCGGGCTGCATATTTAACAATCCCATCCCAATTACCAAGTATTTGTAGTGTTTACAGCAGAAAACAGTCTTCTCCACAAATATAAATTAGGTGTATTTACACTTTAACAGGACCCACTTAGTCAGCTTTGGGTCCATCTGCATTAGTACAGAAGAAAGAAAACCCAAAGCCCATTTTCAGAAAGAAAAAAAAAAAAAAAAAAGACATTTTAACAGCAGCTTTTCCACCCCCAAACCCCCCTCGGGCTGCTTACTGAGAACAGCAGGCAACACAAAGAACTTGTGTACAATCTTCAGCAACCAACGTGCCAGCTCTCATTCAATCCCTAAGCTGAAATAGAAATGACACACGTTTGTGCATGGCTCTCCAGGCAGGAGATGTCCTACTGGAGAAGAAAACCTCTCCCTCTCCTTTTATAAAAAGTGTTGAGAAATATAGAAAAGTTTCTCACATTTCATTTTAGGTACAAAGGAACAATATGCAAATTTGCTTGCATTTATGTGGAAACACCAAGCATGTAAACAAACAAATGAATGTCACGTACAAGCAATCTAGATCAGAATTTGTATCCCATTTCATAACAGCCACCATCTTCATTAGATTTATTTTCCTTCCTCCAATCAACCCACTTCATAACTTTTGGACCCACGCCCTGTTTGGCTATCTTACCATCTGAACACCTCCACTCTCAGCTTCTCAATTATTTTTAGGGGATACGTTCTGTACTCCCCAGACACTTCTACTTCCACTTTTAATCAGTAGTAGAGTACTAGGTAGGCCCCTGCTGCAAAGCAGCCTTCATTGTTTTCCCAGGACTTCTTAATCTAGAGGAACACAAAAAGATTTATAATTATCTACTTAAGCACCCCTCCATTGGATGTATGGATTAGTCAGCACAGCCATACAGTTGGAAACATTTGGCTAAAACACACTTTCTTGATGCTGAAGAGGGCAAAACATAAATACAGGGAATGTTAATAGGAGCAAAGGCAGTCAGTTCTCTTCTGCCCAGCTCCAGTTAACAGCAAACTGGACCTGACTTATTTTTTGCTGAGATCTGATTTCAAAGTGAAAGCTTACAGTCCTATGATGCATTTTATATACATTTCACCACTCTGTAAGTGAATGAAAAAGGACAGGAATCAAACAAATTCTTCCTTACCCACCCGACACATAACAGTAATGTAAGGCATTTCCCCCTGAGCAAGAATCCGAGCGTAAGCAAGAACCCCGCCAGGCAGTGCGATCCTGTAACCTCACCCATCAAACTCCTGAAGTTCCAAGATCTCTCCCTCTATTCCTCAGGCAGAATATTCCCTGTCACAGTGTGCATTTCTTATTCAACACAACTAAAGAGCAGGGCTAATTAAACAAAAAACTCAGTAGCTGGACTTCCATATCTCTCAAGAACACGCGACCAGCCTTGCAGTTCTCTGGCTTTATCCCGTAAGCAGCCTTTTTAGACCATCTCCATCCATAAATTAACAAGAGATAAAGCCAACGATCAGCTGCAGCTCAGGTACAACTTCAGGCTGTGTCACACAGTCTCTTCTGATCGGACATCACTGAGGTGTAAAGGTGAGAATCATCCAGCTGATAACGAAGTAGAAGAGGAAGATGGGGTACACCACGAGCGCCTTGCGGTGCGGAGGCTGGCTGTCTGCCAGGAAGGCTGTAGATGCTGGTGACAGAGGGAAAGAAAAATACTTGAAACAGCATAGAACTAAAACATGAACACTGCAGCTGTTAAGCTTGAAGATCTCGATTAGAATTAAGTTGAAGGACGGAAAACAAAGTGAAGTGTAGCTCAGTAGCAATGGCCTCCGATTGCAAATTGAAGTTTTATCATGTAGAAAAACAGGTGCTGATTAGCTTTCTGTATGAGGTTCAGCCTAACAGATAAAGAACGAGGGAAATAATTCAAACACCTGTATGGGACGAATGTTCTTTAACAGGTATTTATAACAGAAATGATGGAATGAAACTCCTACCTCTTCACACAAAGCTCAATATTAATTACTGCCCTCCTCCAATGGCAGTTTGTACATGACCATGAAAATCAACAGGAGTGCAGTCAAAGGCTGAATCTCTGCCAACACAAGGGTTGGAAGAACTATTTCTGCAGTACTGCAACAGCCTAGGAAACACCTGAAACTACAGCAACCCTCTGGCTTCATTCAGCAGAATGCAAACAGAGCCACTCCTTTAAGCATCACACCACTCAGCACACAGCAGCGCTGTAACTCACAGGTACTCACCTAACGTTGACCAAGCAAACATAGCAATCACTACAATCAGGCGTATAATGAAGCTGACAGTGCCAGAACCTGCCAGCAGCACCAGCCTGCACACCAGCATCGCCACCGTCAGGGGCAGGACGCAGTAACCCAGAACACACAGGCTCTGAAAAAAAGATCTAAAAAGGAGGGAGGAAAATAGTTAGACCGCAGCATCTCTTTAGATTTCACACTGAGGCACTGTAACTGTTCCTACAAGACAGCACTCACATGGTTCCTCCCAGAAGCTTTGAGTTTAGTGTGATGACAACTGCACCAAACCAGATGATGACAAAGACCTCAGCAAACTGGGGCCCTCCGTCTTCCTTGCTATCTGCTGATCCCCCCTGCAGCATCCTGTTGTGGCAACAGATACAAGGAGTCAATTGCAATTGATGACTGGGCTTTTGCAAACCTAGAACAGATGACAATAGGGAACTGGGGATGTTGACTCCTAGTAAGATTGCAGACCGATTATTTTTATTTTTGGTATCTTCAATTTCGTAGAGGAAAAGAAAATGATTGCTGCCCAACTGAAGGCACTTCAGTCCATTTCTGTGTTTGTTTTGAGGACTGTGGAAGCACACCAGAGAAAATCACAGATAAAAGCCAAGAAAATGAACGTCAGAAGTTTGGCAGCCTCTCAAAGCAGGCAGAGCACTTGAAAAGAGTTATGCCTTAAGGAAAGCTGGTGGCAAGAATGGGATGCAAGAAATGCAACACAATGCCTGGAAAAGTAAGCATGTATAGATTTGAAGATTCAATTCACATGGTACATTTCTGATAAAGTATTTTACTAAATGTTCTCTGGATGCTGAGTTCTGTGGGTGCCCTTTACCCAGATGGCAGATGTCAAAGTATCTCCCTTACCCAAGCACACACAATTTAATGGAGCACCAAAACACCGCTGAGAGCCACAGTCACCCCCCGCCGATGAGCTCTTACAACAGCCCCTCGTTTCCACCAGTTCTCTCCATAGGATACACAGTACATACATGAGTGCTCTTAAACACAAGCTTTGGCCTGCAGATTAGGGTCAAAGCAGTCAGCCAGATGCATTAAAATCAAGAATAAGGTGAATCAGGATCTTCTCAGTAAGATCCTTCCATGATAGGGAGCTCCTAAGGGGCTACAAACGTCAAAAATATAGGATTCTAAACAGGCAATGTTTATAGAAGACTGGAGGAGCAAAGAGCATGATCCTGACACATGCAAAAAGAAATACCGAGATCCTCATGCTCCCACTACTCATACTAAGACATACTAAACAATCCTCGTGCTGAAACAAATACAAATAAATCCACACTCTATAGGTACTTACAGAGCAAGTGAGACACAAAGCACCAAAGGCCCCCAAAGATCCCCTGGAGGTAAGAAAAAAAATCATAAATATGATAGAATGATATTTTTATGTGAGTAATTAAGCACCCTTTTCCAACTGCTAAGACATCATTTTCATTACACCTCCTCACAATTTCACTATTTACCATCTTCAGCCATATTCCACACGTCACATCTAGAAAGCCTGCTTTCCATAAAAGCTAATTGTTCTACACCTTCTGGCACGTGTGCTACTTTAAAACAGCTTTGCTGACCCTCTGGTTTTCACCTCTGCTATTCAGCACTCTGAGAGAACAGAGAGAACACAGAGCAGACACTTCTGAGTCCCTCCTTCCCAAGCATACACAAAGCACACTGGCAGAATGACTCCCCACACATCTGGCATCTCACACGTACAGTCTCTGAGGAGCGCGCTGCTCTTCTTTGGATACATGACATGGACAAATTTCTTCCCAACTGCCTTCAGATCTCTCAGCTGAAATAAAGAAGTAATTTTTATATAAAAGTTACAGACCTCAACCGAAAGCAGAAAGATATTCATAGTAAATCAGAACAGCACCCAACCAAAATATTCTGGTAGCAGACTTTGCAGCAAACAATGCTATATTTTGTACGCTGCTTAAGGACTCAACAGTACTGCATACCAAAAAACCCCCAGTAAAGAAAAATAATTTGTTTGCTCCTTATAATGCTATCATGGGATGATAATAGCAGGGTGGCAAAGTCTTTAGCAGCAGTAAGTGAGAACGAGCCCAAATGCAGCAGCAATGGATACAGAAGTGAAGGAAAAGAGCTGCTTACCTTTGGAAGGGCTCGGGTAGGCAGGGATCCCCAGTGAGATGCCCTCACCTCCACTGCCAACCCTTCAATGAGGTCTGGAAGGGGTGGATCCTGACTCCATCCCTTCTATCACCGAGCTACACTGCATGCACCTGAGCTCCCCTGTGCTGGCCCTGCCTTCCCACCAGGTGCTTCATCACTGCTTCAGGCTGTGACTGAGCATTTCTGCTACGTTCCTCTAAGAGAAGAAAATTAACTGAAAGTCCTATTAATTGGGACAGTCTTCTCCCAAGTTCCATACGCTTTCACATTTCCGAAGATTTTAAGATGGGAGAAACTTTGAGGCTATAATTCAACTATTTGTGACTCATGCATGTTTGCATACATTTTACATAAACAATTCTATGGGAAAAACAACAAAAACAATGACGACAACTATCCACAACCCCCAGAAAGCTCATTTAGATGTACAAGCTGAGTAAAGGCACACAGCGACTGCATAGCAGTTGGCCAAAGAGCTCAGCAAAACCCGTTTTATCACAGACAGGGGCAGGGAACACAAACTCACAATGGTGTCCCTGACGGGTTCATCCAGCGTGGAGAAATCTTCCTCCGGGGAATGGGACCCCACGGGAACCGTGATCTCCCCTTCCACCGGGATGTCCTCAGATATGGACACGTCCGCCAGGCCTGCAAACTGAACGGATGGGGAAATCCTCAGAGTGCAGCAAAGGCAGAGCAGCTCAGGCTCGCTGCTGGCGCTTCCTCAACGGAACGGTGGGAGCCGCCGCTCGGAGCTCAGCACAGCACGGCAGCACCCCGAGGGCAGCACCCGGCGCCGCCTGACGTGAGCAGCCCGCGGGCGAGCAGCTGTAGCAAACAAAGCATTGCTGTTCTCCTCAGTATCGCCGTGCCCCGCCTTCTGTTCCCCGCGCAGCCGGCAGTAACCGAAGGACGCCGATCCCCGCTCGGCCGCACAGCGCGCAGGGCCGCGCTCCGGCCCGGCAGAGCCACAGGGGCCCGGCCTCGGCCGCTTCAGAGCGGGACTGAAGCCCCGCCGTCCGTCGGCCGTCCCGCCCCGCTGTCGGCACAGCCCGCGGCTCCGCGCCGCGCTCACCAGGGGCTCGGCTGCCGCCGCCGCTCCGCCGCCTTCCGCCGCCGCCATCTTGGCCGCAGAGCCGACGTGGCGCCGCGATTACGTCATCACCACGCGCGGCGCCTCAGCGTCGCGCGCCGCCGGAGCGTCCGTGGTAACGAGGCTGTGCGCGTCGCGCCTCCCGGCCGGCAGGGGGCGCCGGTGCCGCGCGCGGAGGGTCGGGGCCGGGGCGGGGGGCGGCGGCGGCGCCGGGAGCGGCCCCTCAGCCCTCGGGCCCCGCAGCGGGCGGCTCCGTGCGGAGGCGTCGGCGGGCGTCAGGAATCGCCCCTCACTGCGGCGCGGCGCCCGCCCCCGGCCGCGCCTCAGCCCCGCGCCCCCGGAACTGCACCCCCAGCGCCGCGCCCCGCCCGGAAGCGGGGGTCGCGCTGCGCCGCGGGGACCCGGCGGGGCGGCCGGGGAGCGGGGCGGGGCGGGGCCGGGCGGGGCCGGGGCCGGGCATGGCCGGGGAGCGGGGCCCCCGCGGCGGGGGCAGGGTGCCGTAGGGTGCCGCAGCCCGCCCGCTGCCCGCCCCTCCCGCCGCTCCATCCCGGCCGTGCCCGGCGCAGCCATGGGGCACCCGCCGCTGGAGTTCAGCGACTGCTACCTGGACAGCCCCGACTTCCGAGAGCGGCTGAAATGCTACGAGCAGGAGCTGGAGCGCACCAACAAGTTCATCAAGGACGTGATCAAGGACGGCAACGCGCTGATCGCAGCCATCCGCAGTGAGTCCCGGCTCCGCTGCCCCGCGGCTCCGCGCTGCGACCGGGATGCAATGGGGAACAATAGAACGACGACCGGTCTCTCTCTATTCCCAGCGCTCCCTAAATAAGAATGCTTTTTCTGGAACGTAATTGCACCTCGTGCTTCTGGAGCGTGCGCTGCCCGCGGTGCCTTTAGGAGCGCAGTGTGCCGGTGCCCACGCAGGGCTCCCGGGCTGCAGGCAGGGCTGCCGAGCTCCCGCAGCGCCTTGCTTAAGGACGGCACAGCCGCGCTCGGTGGCGGCGCTCCGCGTCCTTCACAGGCGGAGCGCGCAGGTGCCGGCACGGCCAGCCTCTGCGGTCATGGCATCGGAGCGTCGTAGAACTGGGAGAGCTCGGCCCGCAGTTCTTCTCTTTGCGCGTGTATTATTTTGTTCCTTTCTGAATAGCGATGAGAACGGTATCGAATGGTATCTGACCACACGCGGACTTCGGTGCCGGCTCTAAGGGAGCTGCTCGTTCAGAAGCACTGAGGCCCTCTGACCCCCAGAGGGGTCTGCTGTGTCCCAGCCCCACACCTACTGCCTTTTGTCCGTGCTGGGACCAATGCATGCACTTTCCCAGTGCTGTCCCTTGCGTCTCAGCTGTTACTACAGAAGCCTAGAATAGAGCCCAAGATGCTGCTGTTAGTGCTGCGCGTGCATCAGGCCAAGGGAAGAGAGGAGAACCTGCAGTGCAGGGTGTGTTGGTGTGCTGCTTTCCTTGTCTGCTTGGTTTGGGTTTGTGTTAGCAGGTTTAGCAGCCGCCCTTTTGTTTAGAGCAGCTCAGGGCTCTGTGTTACTGGGGCTGTGTCTGGCATAGCCTGTGTGTGTGTGCCCAGCTGGAAAACAGCTGTGACGAAGGCTGCCGTGGCCCGAACACCAGCGTCACAGTTTGGTGGGATGCCGGTGTCCTGCAGAGGAAACCAAAGATCTCTGCTCAGACAGGAAAACACAACAAAGAAACAACAAATCAAAACCCGGTTGCTCTCGTCAGACCTGTCTGCTCGCTGAAGGCTCTGAGCTGTTCAGGTTTTGTGTGGGAAGGGTTGTTAGCAGTCACCAGTCTTACAGTCAGTATTTACAGTGAAAGCTAACAGGTTTTCTCCTGTCTGTAGTTGACAGCTGACAATGAAATGTAGAGAAAGTGGTGGTGAGGGTGGGGCTGAGGGAAAGGTGGGAGGGCACTTGTGGGGGGTGGGAGGTGGGGCAGTGCCCTGTGCGTTACACACGTGTAACAATCAGACCAACACAGCTAAAAGGTGGTGCAGGAGGTGCAGTGACAAAAGGACCGGCGCAATGGAAAGGTGTTACAAAGAAAAAAGGAAAGTGCTCACCTGTCTCTGAAGATCCCAGCTCCCAGGAAAACTCCACGAGGGAGGAATCTCCAACCAGAGATCCTTCCCCAGCCGCAGTCAGCCCTTAAATGGGGTCTGAGAGAGGTGCAGCCAGGCTCCATTCCAGTCACACCACTGAACTGCCTTCACCTGTGCTCCCAGGGCTGACCAGTCCTCTCCCCAGTGTTCAATCAGAGGTTCAGGCTGGGCCTCAGCAGTTCCCACACAACATGCAGCATCCACGTGGTGTATGGGGAGAAAGGCACACTGCCTCTGTGGGTCTGCTGCCCGCAGTCCACAGGTAGACCCAAACCCCGAAACTGCCCAGAGCTGTCTTTTGTTTTCCATTTGCCAAGTCATAGGAAAAACAAGTGAGTGTGAGTCTGCGTGAGGATCCGCGGAGCCCTGATTTACGGGCTGCTGCTTTGGGCTGTCCTCAGTACCTGGTGCACACGTCCTCTCCTTGCAGAAGTGTCTGGCAAGCTGAAGTTGCGTCAAGCCGCTTGTTGAGTAAGGAGATCTTAAGAGTGTTCTGACAGAATCTGAACATGAGAGTCCTGCTGGTGTGAACTTTCATGTGGTAGCAGCAGAGGCTGGGCCTCCAGGGTCTAAAAAGCGCTGTTTCAGTGACCTCCGCTGAGGGTTTTTGGACTGTTCACAACAGGACTGAACGTGCCGGGTTAAGTGCCTCCAGCAGGGATGTCCTGGTGCTGGGTTGCAGCTGTAGCAGAGCTCCCTCCCTGCTGCAGGGCGGGTGAGGTGTGACAGCGAGGGGCTGGGGGCAGTGATGTGAGCCTGGTGGTCAATGCGTTGAGCCCCTCCAGCCTTTCCTGGGTACGGGAGAACTGAGTGTGTTGGCGTTTTCCCCCATCCATCACTGACACGTTAGTCATTGAAATACAGTGTGTGAAACCCTCCTGAGCACCGTACAGCCTCGGCTCCCACTGTCTGTTCCTGTGCTGGTCCCACCACTGTGTTGCTGCTGCTGTGCTTCTTTGTCAACTGGAAAAAAGAGGCAGTTGTCTGTACACAGGGCACACTGAGATGGCAAAGTAGAAGGTGGTGCCAAACAAGAAATAGAACTGACTACAGCAAAGCAAAATATTGGGCAATTGTAATGTAATGATCTTAGACTTCAAAGATAGCAAGGAAGTTACTTTGAGACAAAATAAGAGAGATTTTTGTTGCAGAGTTGGCCGTATCTTTCCCTATTCGTGCCAGAAGAGCTCAGGGCTGCTGGAAGTGCCAAGTGACTGTTTCAGTCCCACGTGCTGCCCTCACCCTGCAGCACACAGTGGGATGCCCCGCGCTGCTGCAGCCACGTCCCCGTGTGTGCTGCAGGGCTGCCCGAGCTGCAGGCAGGCGGGGGGACGAGGAGCTCCAGGTGCACTGCCCGTGTTTCTCCTCCCTGGGAGTGCCGTGTTGCTGTTCCCAGCAGGTACAAGGTGCAGTGCTCACCACGCAGATGTGAAAGGCAGAGAACCACGTGTGCAGGGTGGCTGCTCTGCAGTGCCGTGCACATCTCTTCCTTGCAGTGGCAATCCCTGACACAAGCGGTGCGTCAGGAAGCACACCTTGCTGTCGTAGCAGTACATCATTTACATCATTTTCTTTCTGTGGCTCGGTATCTGCCTTGTTTTACATTTTGTTGTTGTCTTGGTGGGGCTTGTGGCTTTCTTCTGTGTGTGTTGTTGTTTATGCAGAAGCATCCATCTCTCCTGGTCTTTGATCTTCTTGTGCGATTGCGTATAGGTGGAGTTTGATAAATGTCAAGTTGAGGCTGTTTTTATTAATTGTGAGCACTACAAAGGTCTGAGCCGGCTTTTGAAGCTGAAGAGCTTTGAGATCTCACGCAGATGTTGCATGCATGCTTTTGAAATCCATTTCTGCACAGTGCGTAGTTTTGCAAATTGCTTCTGAATTTGCATGCCAGTTAAGCAGCTTCTCCAGGCAGTGTGAGCGTTTCATCCTGGGAAGACAGCACTATGGAGAAACACACGGAGGTGTCTGTGCCTGCAGAGTGCACAGTGATTTGTACCAGAAGAGAGCAGACAGGTGTTTGTCTCCACAAAGCAGCCGCTCACATCCATCGGTGCTGTGCAGCAGCCCCAGCAGCACTGCTTGGCATGGAGCTCTGTGCCACCAGAGCTGCAGGGCCATCGGAGCTCCCAACAGATCCATGTGCTGCCGTAAGGGACAGTGCTTCACAGTGCAGAAAGCAGCGTATCAAGAATATGAAATACTGTAATGAGATTAAAGCAACCCTGGAGTGCCTGTCTGATTCCTGCAGAGCCCCCTGTGCTATTTCACGTGCAGTCTGTAGACAAAGGCTCGAACCCCTGGAGCTGAGATTTCTGGCTGTTGGCACGGTGTCTTAGATCCAGACACTGTTTTTTGTCTGTGCGAACAAGGCTGAAGCTCCTCTGCAGAAGGGAGGAAGAGGAAGGTGCTCCGTGCCCTGTGTGCCCCTCGGCTGCGGGCACTTGGGGTGCTGGAGCTGCGTGGGCAGGGGTGAGCTCTGTGCTGAGTTGGCAGTGAGATACTCTGCACAGAGCATGAGCCAGCGTGTGCTGCCCTCATGGGATGTGCACGGCACCCTTCTGTGAGTGTTCACAGAGCCCCTCCTGTGGGGGCACTGAGCTGTTCCACGTGGGGGCACTGAGCCCCACTGTCTCGCAGAAGGCCATTCCTGCAGCCTCCCATGGGGGAATCTGGAAGCCAAGCAGGCTTTGTGTAAATAGTTTGCTGGTCAGGTGTGTGTGCAGAGCATCCAGGATCGTTGTACTGCTCAAACACGGCTCTGTTCTCCTCTCCTCTGCTTGTATCCTCGCTCTTCCCTGTGCTCAGAATCACAGAATCACCCAGGTTGGAAAAGATCTTAAAGATCATCGAGTCCAACACGACCTAACCAAACTACCCTAACTCTAACAACCTTCCACTAAATCGGCAGCTGTGCACTGAGCTGTGCAGGAGCAGACCTGCAGTGATGGGCAGGGTGCTGGGAGCGTGGGCTGGCTCTGCTCAGCCTGGCCTGTCTGCCTTCCCTGTGTTTGCCATTGCAGCAGCACAGGGACACGTTATCAGGAACGATAAAAGCAGCTTCCGAGGAATGTGTTTGGGATGCAGAGCGCTGCAGGGAGCCTGTCTGGAGCTGCTGACGGAGCAGGCAGCTCCGAGTGCTCCTGCATGAACTGCTTCAGCCCCGTGTCCAGAGCCCTGCCTCTTCACTGCCCATGTGAGGCGGGGGGCTCTGGAAGCTCCTGAGGCACAAAGCTGCTGTTTGCCCCCCATGCTTTCCCTTTGGCCTGTTCCTGAAGCAGGGAGCTGCCTTGGGATGTCCCTGGGGCAGGGATGGCTCACTGCCACAGGAACACCTTCCCCCCTCTCTCCTGGAGTGAGTTACGATATAGCAGTTCATGTTAAGCTGTTCCTGGACTTCTGCAGGGGAAAAATGACTTGCTGGAAAATACAGCACTCCCCTCTAGCAGTAATATCTGCTTACATTTTCCTGCTCCTTGCTGCTCTTCTTCAGCCAGGGCTGCTCGGATGCCCACTGGCACGTGCTGAGAATTCCATCCTTCCCTGCTTGGCTACTGCAGCCATCATTTTCCAACACTTGTCCTAGCCCTAATAGGAAGGTTTTCAGAATTTCGTGGTGTTACTATTGATAACTTCAATTTTGTCTCCTAATTTCTCAGCTTTTATTGTCTGAAAAGATAGCAAACCAGCTTAAAAACAATAAATTGCATATGGGACACCTCTTCGATCCAGCAGTTTACACTCTGTAAACTAAGGGTGTGGAGGACATACTAACAAGGACCATTCTTTTACCACTCTCTCCTCTGCCTCTAAGAACACAGGGACAGAACGAGAGCCTTCACATAGCTCTGAAGGGAGCTGCGAGCTCCTGAGCACCTCTGTGCTGTGCACGGCCGCCTGCAGCGTCTGCTGTGGGGTGGGATGGCAGCAGGGGCAGCAGGCAGGGCTCAGCACATCCTGTTGTCTGCACACTGTGCTGCAGTGCTGGTACGAGCAGGGGGCTGAAAGTGCTTTGGCTTTGGATCACCGATGTGGTTGGATGTGCGTAAAGGTACCCACCACACCTGGTTCCTCTCACTGAGAAATCTCATCGTTTTTTTCCTTTGGACCCATCTCTGCCTTCCTGAGGGATGGAACTCAAGCCCAAGTGCAATGCTGAAGCAGTGCTCGGCTTACAAAGTACTTTGTGTGTCCACATGGCAGCACAGCGGAGCAGCTCACGGGCCACTGCCAGCTCTCCCTGCTGAGCACTTCTGATCCTGTGCTGCGTTCAGACAGGTGGATGAAGGGGACTCCCCACAGCCCAGCAGGCAGCAAACGAGCTCATTTTCCTGGGATTTAGGCACCGTGCACAGAATTGGAGGTCGCAAGTTGGTGCAAATCTAAAACAGATATGCCTTAATCAGAAGCTCACTAACAAAGAAAACAAAGCAAGCTGCCCCCAGAACCTAATCTGCAGAAGCAGGCAGGAAGGAAAAGGAGCATGCACAGTATCTGTGTGCTCCAGGAGTGAGACAGAAGTTTCCATTGGGCTGGAGCTCCTCGCTGTGCATTTGTTAGATTTCGCTTTGCTGCTGGGCACAGCAGGACAGCCTCGTGCCCACACTGCAGCTCTGGGCAGGGCTGCTTGCTGCTGGCTGCAGGCGCCTCCTGGGGAGGGTTTGGGGTGGGAAGCACCAGGCAGCTCTTCCTGCCTCTCCCCGTCCCCTGGTGCTGCAGCACAGATGCTGCTGGGGCGTGTTGTGGTCCAGTTCATCCCGCTTAAAGCAAGCCAACACGCAGTATTTTGGGGGGTCTTTTCCCAGCCCGGGTCTGCACCCCAATCTACTTCCCGGTGCTGTGCCACGCAGGAAAGCAGCACCCGTTGCACAGGGAGCTCAGCCAGCAGGCACACAGCCACCTGCTTTCCTGGGAAATGGGGATGATGGCAGTGTGAGAGCCCTGAGATCAGCTGCCTGCGTCGTCACGCGGGCAGGATCACAGCACTGGGGAGCTTTCATGTGTTTAAGTGCATTTGCTCTTCTGCCACACATGAGACGCAGCGTTTCTTCCATGTTCTGTTGCCGTTCTTGGCCCGCTCTCTGGAAGGATGTGGGTGTTATCCATGTTTTGTAACGTGTCTGAAAATCCGCAGCTCGCAGCAGTGCTGCTGCTGACTAAAGCGTTTCCTCTTGAGTCACCAAGTGAAGACTCAGCTTTTCTGTCTTCTTCCTTGAGAAATGTTTTGAATACTTTGGTTAATAATTCTGTTGGTAGCACGCTGGTAACTACAGATGTGGCTTCCTCGTTTGCCTGCCAGCTTTCTGTGGGTGGCTTCAGCAGTGCTGTGCCGTGCTGTGCCGCAGGAGGGAGGAGCTCCAAGCTGCCCTCTGGCTCATCCCCCAGCCCCGAGGTGTGCGTCTGGGCTGCTTTCAGCAGGAGCTGCTGCCTGCACAAATGAGCTGACCGTGGCCATGGGCGTCCTGTGCCACGGACGTCCCCGTGCTGTGGGTGTCTGACCATAAAAGCTGTGCCCTGTCCCCAAAATGAGCTGCTGGGCGCTTGGGCTTGAGAATTACAAAGTTTCTGTGCAGTCTGGAGAGCCCTGATATTCCAAGGCAAAGAATGGCCAACTTTGTCCCATGGACAACTAGCTCTGCTATACAAATGTTGAACATGCAAAAGGAGACTGCTGGTGAAGTTCAGCAGGCACCGATCACTAAGCATGAAATAAAGGTTTTGTTCTATAGGAGCAGCTGGTGATTGTGAGGTATAAGGCTTTGGAAACTTCTCCTTTTGGTGGCGTGGAGTTCTCCATGGTTTCACTCTGGGCTGCAGAACGCTGGCTGCTGTCAGGATCCCTCTGCTGGGCAACGCCACCCTCAGGTCCCGCTGGGTTTGTGTTTCTGGACGCGCTCAGAAAGGCCCTTTGTAGCCGACGCCCTTTCTGAGTTCTGCATCCAGGTAAACGTACAGCCACGGTCATGTGCTGCTTAAGTGGTGATAAAAGCAGTTGGACAGTGGAACAGCCTTCATGGCAGCCTCCGAGCTGCGCTCTGCAGTGTTCCCCCTCTGTTTTTGTCTGGTTTCTGTTCCTCCAGCCAGCACTGATTACAAAGTGCTGAGCCCAGATCTTTTTTGAACAGGAATAATTTCATTAATCTTACTGAACAGCGCAGCTGTGAAAACAAGGAAGGACAATCAGGGCCTGCAGCCGAGCTGTCGGGTGCCAGGCAGGTCCTGCAGGTCCGCAGCAGCAGCTGTCCCTGCACGGCACCGGGCCCGAAGGGAAACCTGCGGCAGTGCCCGAGGTGCTGTGCGGCTGTGGGAGGAGGGAGAGCACTTCTCAGAGGAGCCCCATCGCTGCTGGGACCTCGCTGGCTCCCCGGTGTCCCAGGGCAGGGCTCTGTTCGTGGCCGGTGCCCGGCTGCTTGCAGTGAGTCAGGGTGATGCGGGGTGCAGCCTGCAGACCCTGCCGCGCTGTGGGCCGTGGGCGGGAAGCGGCCAGACGTGAGGGCTGCAGCCCGTGGCAGCGCCGCGCCGGGCTCCTGCCTGGCCCTGCCGTCAGGCAGCTCTGCGGTCCCACCGAGGGCTGAGCCGTGCTGTGTGACGGAGGCAGCGCCGGGCCGGCTCGTGCCCCCGGTCTCGGAGCCTGGGCTGGGACGGCTCCGCCAGCGCTGCTGATCATGAGACCTCCCTGCGGGGACTGCTTGCGCTCTGCCCCGGAAAAGAGCCTCTTGTTTTCGTCTTTGTTTTCGCTGTTCTCTCACTGCCTGTGCAGCGGGGAGCTGCCGGGAGCTGCGGCTCGCAGAGCACACCCTCCTGCTGCCCGCCGCCTGCAGCTGATGGCCAGCCCTGTCCTGCGTGGCGCTGCCCGGAGCTGCCATCAACAGGCACGCCTGGTGTCCGCAGGGCCTCCTCCCTTCAGGTTGCCCTTCCTAAAACACCGTCTGCTCGCCCTGGCTCAGCGTGTTCCCTGCAGAGAGGCTGCTCAGCACCGTGATGCCCTGTCTGCAGAGCTAGGGAGGGCTCAGAAAAGGACGGCAGCAGGGTAATGCATGGAGAAATGCCTGCATTGGTAGGTATGGATGTACACCCAGTGGGGCCGGCAGCCAGCTCCCACTGCACCCTGCTCCCACCTGCACACATGGCCCAGCTGCTCCAGTTGCTGTCAGCAGGAGCCAGGAGCTGCCCCAGGCACTGCCGGCCCCTCCTGCAGCACCGTCAGGATTTGCTGTTTTCCTCGTTGCAGAAACACCACCCCACCTTCGTCCCGAGCTCTGTGCCTGCAGAGCAGCAGCAGGGCAGCATTCCTCACGTGTTCGGGCCCTCAGAAGGCTCTCTTTCATTGCTCGAGTTTAATAAACTCCAGAGAGGGTATGAATAATTTCCTCTTCTACTGGTTCTTTGGTTTAGACAGTGGGTAGGCTGAAATTTATGCAGGGCTGGAAAGAAGACCCCACTGAGAAGGAAACGTGGCTGCAGCCCTTTGGTGCACCATGAAACGTTTTCCTTCACATCACTGTAACTCAGGTGAAAGACAAAAGACACGCATTGCCTCAGCATCGGGCCGTGCTGGAGCCAAGCTCTGACCCAGGGCTTTTGTGCTATGTGGGCTTGGTTGGGGAGCAGCAGGAGAAGTGGGCAGACTGCACTGAGCACAGAGCAGCAGGACACTCATCAGCTCCTGTGATCCTCTGGGGCTGTAGAACTCATCCTGAATGCAACCCTTGTGTAAACCTGGGGTTAAAGTGAATGAAGATGTGGTTGTTTTCCCTCTGACATACTGGATGAGGATCTGGACGTACAGGATTGAGATAAACTGCAGTTATAGCATTTCTTAGCTCACATTTCCATGTTTTTGCTAATTTCTAAGGCTGCTAACCATTTTGAACCTGCATTTCAGTGAGCCATATGTTCTGTCCTGGCCGCCTCCTGCCTTTTTCCTGTTTTGCTGAACGAACTGCTCCAGCTTTGCAGAACCTGTGGGTCAGGTCAAAGTGCCATAAAAATGCCAGAGGTGAAATGTTGTTCTTTCAGGAGTCGAGCATTCAGAGCCGAGTTCTGCCTCTTGCTTGCGGTGAGCAGCATTAGTTTGTGACTGGTGCCAACGCAGCAGAAGTGACTTTGCAGCAGCAGTGATGTGCGGTGCGGCTCTTTGTGGGACAGCAGTAGGAACCTGTGCCCTGCCCGGCCAGGGAGCAGCCTCTGCTTGTTTGCACTTTGAGGGGGTTTGTTCCTTCTTTTGTTGCGTTGCTTGAGCTGATCCATTGCCCACATCAGTGCTGGAAGGCTGGAGGGCTCCTTGGAGCTGGCTGGGAGCAGCCTTGGTGCTGTGGAGCTCTGTGTGGGGTTCTGCTGGGTTTGCTCTCGCATCGTGTGGCCATTTGTTTCTGGCAGATGGAAAACCCAAGTCAGCATTCGAAGAGAGGCCTTTGTGAAATGTGAATTCCCACAGATCCAAGAGGCTGCAGGGCGCCTGCAGAGAACCTGCCTGTGTCAAAGCGGAGCGCTGTCTGCCCGGAGATGGGCCGTTTTAATTACCTGCCTGTAAGCATCTCTCGTGCACCGAGCACTGGGGCACTGCTTCCCTATCGAGGCACTTCTGTGCCTTTGGAACTGCCTACAAGGCTATCCGGAAGATTTTTCTTTCTTTTTCTCATCTGAAAAAAATCAACATGTTTTTGTGCTCAGGCAGCTGTAAGCACTGTTCCTGAAGGCACTGAGTCAGGGCTGATTACTCACGGCCTTAATGACACATCTGTGTGCAGCCAGGGCAGCTCCATTGATTTCAGAGCTGAGGTATGTTGGTGGGACGACGTTTGGGGATTTGGTGGAGTCAGTGCATGCTGTGTGACTGCAGCAGCCCTGCACGCTGTGCCGACTGGCCAAGCTGTGCTGCGGGCAGTGCTCTGACAGCGGGGCCGGGCACGCGTGTGAAACCTCCGCTCTTGGACCGCAGCATGGACGGATGAACTCCTTTATCGTGAACTCCCTGCAAAATCATTCAGTGGGAGTTACTAACAACGGAGACATTCTCTCCCCTGCAGGGCTTACAGCCCTCTCTTTCTCATGGAAGAGGAGTTTCTCGCGCTCTGCGTATCCCGTTGCACAGCTCCCTGCAGAAAAAGTTCTGAAGTGACCAAAGCTGAGGAAGAATGTGGGTGCATCCCTCACACCCAGATCACCCCGTGTCTGGCTCACACGAGGCAGCACAGCCCAGCCCTGCAGGAGCACAGAGGTGCCGGTGGCCCTGCAGCCATCACCAGCAGCTGCTGCTGGCATTCTGGTTTTGGGAACACAGCGACACATTTCACTTGGCAGCAGGGGACCACTATAATCCCATGGATGTTTGGGATGTTTGGGATGAGAAACCCTGTTTTCTTTGCTGAAGCCTTTTGTGGGACCCGGGGCACGTCCTTGAATAGCTGCAATCTCTGGAGATGATTTTATGTACGCATAAATATAATGACGTGACCTTCTGCAGTGCCCGTGTCCGTGCAGGGGCTGCACTGGCTGCTCATTCCCTGCCTTGGCCGGATGCTGCTGGTCAGCTCTGTCCTCTGCTGAGTGGTTGGACCTCATCTTTCCTAGAAGAGCAGGTTACTGTGGCCACAGGTTGTGAAAGCCAGCACCGTGTGCTGAACACTGCAAGGAAGGGAGTCCTAAAGGATTTCTGATCGAATTCATTTTGCTGCGTTTCCACGGAAACAAGCTGTGCTGAGCCAGCAGGGCCTTAATGCTGACATGAAGCCATCAGATGTTCCGGCGTTGGACAGGATGAGCTGTGCCTGCTTTCTGATGTGCTGTCCTGGTTTGCAGTTACAGCACCGTGCTCCCGCTCCTCTCTGCTCCCTGCACACTGCTGGGGCCGAGCAGACCCCGGGGCTGTCACTGCCAGCTCTGTGCTGTGAGCGTGGAAGGCTGGGAGTGGGCAGGAGCTGCACGCCTGGCAGCCGTGTGTTTGCATCAGAGGGGAGGAAAATGAGGGAAAATGCAGATGCTGTGCCTGGGGGCCCCTGTGCATCGCGGGTACAGCCCTCGTGCTGCTCCTGCTGGCTGCCAGCAGGCGCTTCTGCAGCTGGGGCAGGTGCCAGAACCATCCCTGCTTTCATTTGCCAATAAACTCCCATCGTAACAATAGTGGTTTTCTTACTATAAGAGTACCCAGTGCTGTCTTTATAGTGTATATGTAGGATTTGTCAGAAATCAGTGTTCAGCCAAGGCTTCATACGTGTGTAAAGACAAGTAATGTTGGTCTGTAGGAATCTGGTTTCCATTAAGTGATCTCTGAGAGCCATGCCAGACCTTAACAGCACCGCTTCTCCCTGCAGCTGATTCAGTTCCTTCCTAACCCTAGACCCGGCGTGATTGCTGTCTGCGCAGAATACATCTGCAAGCACTGGCACCTCCTGCTTCCCTGCCCCTGTGCTCGTCTTCTGGCCAGGGCACCTTAAAGGCTGTTCCGTGGGCACTCCTCACCTTTGTATCCAGAAAACATGCTCGTGCACGGAGCCTTGCCCAGGTGGCAGCTCCCTGTGCTGGCAGCGCATGCCGGGGATGTGGTGACAGCCCCACCACCCTTGTTCTTGCAGTGGCTTTCGCTGTGTGGATTCCGAGTGGATCACAGCAGCAACCTGGCCTTGATTCATGTTGGGAGTTTTCTGTGGGGATGGAAAGCCACCAAGACTGTTTGTTTAGGGGAAGTAAATGGTGCTGTGCAGCAATCCCTGTACTGGAAAGAAAGGAAGAGAACAGGAACTGGCACCGAGGCTGTGGTTGTTCTTGAAGCATTGTGCTGGTTTGCTCCTGTACTGCAGGAAGGAGATCAGTCGCTGGGAGCTGCTGGGAACCACTAATGCTGCTGGGAGCTGCCGGGAGCCCTGGGCTCTGAGGTGTGGTTGGGATGAGGACTGGGGAGGCGGTGCTGGGGCCAGCACTGAGATGAGGGCATCCCTCCAAAAAGAGAAGAAATTCCTGTGTCAAATGAAACCCAGTGGTGCCAGACCCATTAAGGGGCTCTGGCCCTTTTTCGCCATTAAGCTAACGTGAGATGTGGTTTATAGCCTGTCCACCTGGCTTTGCTTCAGCTTGAAGCTTGGCAAGTAAAACTCCAGGCCAGACAGCTTTTTGAAAGGAAAATGTAACTTAAATCAGTTACACGGTTTCTTTTTTTCTGGTTTCGAATATATTGCGTTTGGCTTTTTCAAATCCTCTGCTCTTGCCCTACCCCATTCCTATAAAAAAGGAATAAAGGAACTCAGCTGGCCAAGGAACATTGTGATAGCAGGGCACAGTGCTGGCTGACACCACGAGGGAAAAGTGCTGCGGGTCCCTCAGTCCAGGTCGGGGCTGGGGTTGGGGTCAGGGCCAGGGTCAGGGCTGACAGACCCACGAGGTGTGGGCAGCAGTGGGAGGTGCTGGGGCAGCCATGGGCTGCCAGCGAGGGGATGGTTAGCAGGGAGGAACAAAGCTCTGCCTGAGTAAGGAGTGAATAGGAGCCTCTGGGCTCAGCATGTGAATGCACTGAGCGCTGCGGGCACTGAAAGTGAATTATTTGCGGAGGTTTTCCACCAAATTAATGACATCATTCTGTGCCAGAGTTCACCCATTGACGCTCTCAGGCTCTCCTAGCAGCTGGTTGCTAAATGGCCACATTCAGGCTTGAATCTGCCCATTGAAGGGCAAAGTTCTGACCCTTCTGAGCAAACTGCTGCAAGTAGCAGTGAGTGGCTCAGGGCTGTGCTGAGCCTCCAGTTCTGTGTCCTCTTCCTCTCTACAGGCCATAAATGCAGATGTGACAGGGGAGGTTTAGGTTGGATACGAGGAGGAAGTTTTTCCCCCAGAGGGTGGTGAGGCACTGGAACAGGTTGCCCAAGGAGGCTGTGGATGCCCCATCCCTGCAGGCATCCGAGGCCAGGCTGGATGTGGCTCTGGGCAGCCTGGGCTGCTGGTTGGTGACCTGCACACAGCAGGGGGTTGGAACTGGGTGAGCATTGAGGTCCTTTGCAACCCAGGCCGTTCTGTGATTCTGTGATTCTATGATAGCAGCCTGGACTTAAGCAGGGGCAGTTCCTCACTGATTTATATTTTTGTGCAGAACTCTCATTTTTGGCCATTCTCTGCACACTGACCTCTGCTCCTTCACCTCTTCCACGTTTGTAACTTCCTGAATTTCTCAGAGCTCCGACCCCGGTGCTCCTCCACCGAGGGGTCCGGTCTGGTTCTGTGCAGTCCAAACTCAGGGAAAACAGCCGTAAACCAAAGTCTGAAATGATTCATTTGCTTTTGCGTTAGCGTCCACACCCTGTTGGCTGTAGGTAAGGTGAGGTCAGCCTGTCTGTGCCTCAGGTGTTTGCTGTTGGAAGGAGGCCGCACCGCCAGCACTGATGCGTGGCTGCCATCCCATCCCGTGGCCGTGTCCCTCCGGCTGCCACCCCGCAGGTCGCTGCCTCGGCTGGGGCTGCCCTGCATTCATGCCGCCCCGTCCCCGAGGAGCTCTTCTGCCAATGTAATCAGAGCCATGTAAACAAAGGAGCCACTCAGAAAGCTGCGCAGCAGCCACACAGGATGCGAGGACACAAAGGATCCCTTTGGCTGGAAATGTCTCTGCAAAGTCCAAAAATAATTGGGGCTGAGCTGCAGCACCTCAGGAAGTGTCCCTGCCTGGGGCCGGGAGCTCCCTCGGCAGCTGCTGCAGTGTCTGACCCCCGGGGCTCTTGGTTTGGGTCCTGCGCTTTCCTCGTGATTATTTCTGCCTCTACGCTAAGCAACCAAAAGCAAATTCATGGTGACACTGGGTTGCTTCTAACCACATCACTCAATGTTGTATTTTTCCACTCAGAGTAAATTTCCTAAGGGTTCTGTATAACCACTGTAAGAACACAGCCATCTCTTTGCCCTTTTCCAGGTTACTCCTCGGCAGTACAGAAGTTCTCCCAGACTCTGCAGTCCTTTCAGTTTGATTTTATTGGTGACACCCTAACAGATGACGAGATTAATATTGGTGAGTTTTCTTCTTTTTGATGCAAACTTTCACTTACTAAGAAGGTCTCTTTCTTTAGGAATCTGCCTATGCTGATTGTTTCTGAACAGAACCGGGACCAGGTTCCTCAGCCCAGCGGCAACTCACATTGGCTCTCCATGGTCCCACTGTGCCCAACCAGCACTGACACGCTGTGCTGCAGGAGCACGCTGCTGTCCCCTCCCCTGGTGCTCCTGAGGCTCAACCCCCGTTTCCAGTGCAGAGGGAGCATGAGGTGCTTTGCCTCGTGTCCTCAGCCCAGCGGATGCTGCTGCCCCTGCTGCTTGGCTCTGCTGCAGGCATCTTGCAAGTGCAGGGCAGCCCCGTGCTGCAGACTGCCAGCAACAGCATCCTGTTGGATGTGTTGTTGAATGGGAAATAGTCCCCAGTCGGTGTCTGCTCCCCACACTTCTGGTTTGGGATCAGCAATCCAGAGTGATTCCTCCCTCCTCAGTGCACGTTGCACAGCTGCCAGCTGCACCCAAGGAATGCAAGGAGCACCCTGAGCACGATGTGTTTCTGAGTGCTCCTGCTGCTGGCTGAGCTGCTGCATTGCTTTAGGGGGGCCGGGGCAGGAGGGGGCACACAGGGGCAGCAGGAAATCTCCCACTGCAGTGGAGGCTGTGGGGCACTTCTGAAATAATGGCATCTTCTGTCAGGCTGCAGGGGGCTGCAAGTGGGACATGCTGATGTCAGGTCTCAGCTGGGGCAGGAAGGGGAAGGAAGTAGAGCCTGCTCTGCTGGTTGTGTTATTTAAAGCTGTTCAAAGCGGATTGTGGTGTGCCCTTCAAAATCTAATTCCCTTTATGGAAAGTTGCTAGGTGAAGCTTACTGGAATTGAGTCAGCTTCCAAACCTAATGGAAATAGAGGTGCTGCATTTCCAAACACATCTGGGTAATGCAGGGAGAGCTGTTGCATTCTGAAGAACCCTGGGGGGGCAGAGGGGTTTAAAGCAAACAGCTGTATGGGGAGCGGAGAGAAGAGGAGATGTAAGACACTTAAAGCAGCAAAACCCTTTTCTGTCTTTGCTGGGAAATATTTGTTTTGCTTTTTTGAGAAGAGGCCCGTATCACCTGGTATGAAAATGTCTGTATTGTGCTCCTCCTCTTACAGCAAACCTCTAGCATCTGCTCAGGGCTGAGCTGCTCTGCAAGTCTTTCTTGTTCCCAAAACATGAGCAGGGTGTTGGCATCTCCATAGCAGCTCCAGAAGCTGTCAGGCTTCTGAAGAACACAGATGCGTGTGAGCGTAGGAGCTGCTCTGATGCACAGATATGGGAACGAAGCAAAACATGACTGAGCTGTTATCGCCCTTTGGGGAACGTGTTTAATCTGTAAATACAACTGGTGTTGCCCTTTCTTCTTTTCGTGAGGCAGACACAGCTGACACCCATGCACCCAAGGCAGTGTTTTGGGTGCTGTGGGTCGAGACTCCAATGCTGGCACTGCAGCGGGAGCCGTGGGATGTGTTTGGGGGCTGCTGTGTGGCCTGTATTCCTGCAGGGGAAGAAATGCACATCCAGCAAAACATTCTAGGCGCTGACATTTTCCCTTTAACTCCATGGCTGGAGGCCTTTCCGCCCTGTGTTAATTCCTTTGCTAGCTCAGGCTCCTTGCACTTGGCTCCTGGTGCCTGTGTGTGCACCTTGGATTTCATGCAGCTGTGAGTAACCACAGGAAGTCCTCCTGCCAGCCCTGCAGCGGGACAGTGTGCTGCAGGGACGCTGCTGCATGGGGCTCTCAATCCTTACCGTGGAGCAGAACTCAGGAAGCACTGACTCGTCAGGAGAGCTGTGCTGTGTGTTGATGGTGCCAGCTGAGTGACTGCATCACGAGGTTGTGGTTTCTCTGCTTTGTGTCTGCCTCAGCAGCTGTAGATCGAGTCCTGTAGCTCCACAATTTCACGCTGGCTCACTGCACTGCAGCATCACAGCAGCTTCCAGCAGGACAGGTGCTTTTCCAAAGGTTTTGCCTGTGGATGTGGAGCCCTCAGCTTGCAGATATGGCAAAAATGCATCTTGTCCCTTATCTGTGGCACAAGCTATTGCTGCGTGTGCCTCACTGTGTGTGTGGTTCATTCATTCTCTCGTGGCTGTTCTTGCTGAGAGCCCTCGGTGCTGCCCTCCAGAGCTCTGCTGCAAGCCGCTCTGCTGGGCCACCTTTTGGTTAGTTCTCAGATATTCCTTGTATTGCTTGGCATGCTTTGGTGTGAGTGCAGAGCCTGAACTGCAAGCAAGGGGATTTCAGTAGATATTACAGAGAAAACGCTGCTGTGTGCTGCTTGCAGGTGCTGCTGCTGCTCCTGGAGTTGCATGGGAGCATCTCCCAGCAGCACGGCCCTGCGCCTGCTCCTCCCTCCCACGCAGTTCCCAGGTCTGCTCATGCAGCTGGAAGAGCCCCGGGGCTCCGCCGCGCTGTGCACAGGTAGATGGCTGCCCAGAGCTGGGGCTTCTGCACTTCTCATTTCAGTGCTGTTACTGCCTGCATGGTGGAAGGGTTTCCCGTGGCAGCTGGCTGCAGTCTGCCCCGCTACCAGTCAGCTGCTTGCTTGCTCTGCCCTTTGGGGGGCAGGGAGCACGGCTGGATGTTCTGCTCCATAATTGCCCCTTTTCCTGGAAGGTGCTCTGCTGTTCCCACCTGCTCTTTTTTTCCACCAGACTGAACAAATCTTGCTTTTTCAGTTTGCTGAAGGAAAGGTTTCATACGATTCTTGTTTCAGTTGGACTCCAAGAAAAATGCTGCTGCCTAAGATTCTTTTTGTTTCCTTGTTGAACATTGTGCGCAGCGCTGTCAGTACCTAAACCTTTTCAACGGCTGCTGCCCTTCCTTCCTCATCACAACGACTTTGTGCTTTTTGTTGCTGAACATAATCTCTGCTGTTTGGGAATTTTTACGTCTTGTCGTGGCCCAGCAAAGCCCCCACAGCTCTCCCAGCTGTGCAGTGCTCATGGCTCCTGGCTGTCCAGCAGTGCGGGGTGAGCTCTGCTCGTGGCTGCGGGGATGGCCCAGCACAGGAGCTCTGCACACCTTCCAGCAGCCTGTCCAGCATTGCCACATTGACTGTATCTTTGTTCTCCCTGCAGCTGAGTCCTTCAAGGAGTTCGCAGAGCTTCTCCAGGAGGTAGAGCTCGAGAGATCAATGATGGTAAGATGATCCTAACAGCCTTCTGGTAATTGCTGCCTGGTTGTAACTTGTAAATGCTAAATCGTGGCCCAGCTGCAGCACGCAGCTCGGTGTAAAGCTTCTTGTCATCAGGAGCCACAGCAGCAGGACACTGTATTTGCAGCCCATGCCCTGAATAGCAGAGGGAGAGGTGCTGGACGGGATGGGATGTTCCACACCAGCACCCAACCTCTCCTGCATGCTGTGCAGCCACTCTGCTGCACAGCCCAGCACTGCCAGGCTCGCTCTGGGTGCAGTTCTGGCTTCATTCTCCCCAGTGGCAGTGTGCACTGTCCTGCTGTGCCGCTGCCCTCCCTGCACGCAGCTCCTGCAGGGAGATTTGCTCCCTGCTGTCATGTGCCCTCTTCATCTTCGAAACTCCTCAACACAGAGCTAGTGTTGGCTTTCCATTTCGCTCTTAATTCCAGGAAAAACACGAAGGTTGGGCTCGGTGGAGAGCTTTTACAGCATGCCAGGAATTAGCTGCTTGGCTCTGTTTGCTCCTGCCTCGTGCAGCAGTGGGAGCTCATGCCTGGCAGCACCAGTGGGGCACTGCTGCGATGCCCTGTGTGCCCATGGGCAGGGAGGGCACTGGGAAGAACGCAGTTACAGGCTGCAGGAGAACAGCATGATATATCTGTATTATTTACAGCCCAGGCAATGGCTCGTTCTGCCATGGGTAAGTGAGTGGAAGGGATCGTTCCAGCAGTCATGGATGCTTTCATGGAACTTAGCTGACTTTTCCAATTTTTTTGGTTTTGCCTTCCAGTTGCAGGACCAGTCTCTTTACAGTAGTTCTCACAGGATGTTTCATACTGTCGTCATGTTCACTAGCTTTAAGCTGCCTGAACGGGCTGCACCAGTGCAGTGTCATATCCCCTTCTCTTCGCCTCTCCCTTCTGTAAAACACGGGAGAGCAGGGCAGGCTTCCCTTTTTCACCAGTTTGACACACAGCAGCCGTGGTGCTGTCATGGAAGTAGGGCTCGTACAGCAGAATGCTGGGCCTGCAGGAGGGAGTGCAGCTGTGCTGTCTGAACAGAGGGCTCCCAGCCTGGTTCTGGTGCTGGGCCTGCAGGGGCACCAGGAGCAAAGCCTGCCTGGCTGCATGCCTGCAGCTGGCACCGTGCACGTCCTGAGGGGCTCCAGCTCTGGCAGGTTGGCCCTGGGGATTTCATGGGAGTAACAACAAATTTGCGGGAGAGAGATCTGGTTCACTATCTGCTGGTGCACGTGCATATGGCGGGGGGGGGAGAAACCCTTTTGCTAATTACCAGAGTTTCGCAAAGCTTCATGGGCTGTGGTTCATGTTTTCCATGCATTACAAATGGAAACAAGCGGATACAGGAGGTTAAGAGACTTCACCTGTGGACAGAGCACAAGTTTGGAGCCAGAAAAGACTTTCGTTTAGAAAAGATCAAGGAGTTCTTGGCTTCCAGCCCTGCTCAGCCTTTATTACGGAGAAAATGAATCTGTGCCCTGTGATTACAGTGTTCCTTTCTCTGCATGTTAGGTACAGAATGCTAGTGATTTGCTGATCAAACCTTTGGAAAATTTTCGGAAGGAGCAAATAGGGTTCACCAAGGTAAGACTTAAATTCACAGAGATTTGTTTTCTAGTGCTGTGTTTGAATTCCTTTCTCTTCCTGCTTTTTGTTGTTTTGTGAAAGCAGACAATTGTTGCACCACATGTAGGCTGCATGCTTTCAGAATCTTCCTCCTCTGATGCTGGCGCTCAAATGCTGGGGTGACTTTTACTCTGACTTTTCGGTCGTAGGAGGCTCCAAAACCTTTTCCTGAATTCTCCGGGTTCTATTCTGACGTAATTTCAGCCCTGTCTCTGTCCTGAGTGAGGAATGCTTGTTTCAAAGCAAGATTAAAAACTATTCCCTGCTTCTTTCCCTTTTCTCCCTTCTGTTCATTTAATGCTGAAAATGAAATGCTTTCCCCCCATAAAAAATGTCCTGGAGTGAGGAGGGGGAGAACGAGCAGCAGAGGCCAGCAAGCAGAACTTGAGCACTTTTGTTATGAAATATTTAAATAAAACTTCTAATGAGTCTTTCAGATGGATGAAACTTTAAAAGAAACAAACTGTAAAAATCAAATACTGCGCATGTTGAGTAGGAAAGATTATTTTTCCCTTGTCTGCTATCAAGAAGTCCAGGTTCCACGTTACCCAGAGGCAGCTTGAAATGGAGCTGGCTCGGAACCAGCTCAGAAATGGAGATGTTTTGGAGAACACTCGGGGCTTGGATTCAGCCCAGCCCATCTGGAGTCTTTGACGTTGTATAAATACAGGATTTAAGAAATGGTACTCGATCACCATCCTGCCCTTCAAAATCCCCCCAAACAACTGCTGCATTTGTAAAACGTGCCTCGGAGCAACCACAGCCGTGGGAGCGTGGTGGGGCAGCAGCGTGGCCATTGGAGTGGTTCACAGAGCACCTCCAGGCCTGTGGGCTGTGCATCTGCATTGCAGACACAGGGGCTGAGAGAAGCCTCCCTCCGACTGCCCTGCCTGCATCAGCAGCGAGTATTTACGGAGCCATGGGAAGGATTCGGGGACGAGGTCAAGCTTTTTCTCCCTTCGTGTTTATGCAGCACTTAAGTCAAGAGGGCAACAGCCTACAGATGTTAAGATGACAGTGTCAACGTGGCTCTTAGCCTGCTTATGCTTGGGCCAACCCTCGCCATGCCAGCGACGGGCTGCGTGGGACTTAGAGCTCTGCCACCTCCCCACTGCAGGGACGGCGCGGGGGGCACACAGAGCTCATGGCACATAGAGCTCAGGGGCACATGGATCTCAGGGGGCACACAGAGCTCAGGGGCACATGGATCTCAGGGGGCACATAGAGCTCAGGGGCACATAGAGCTCAGGGGCACATAGAGCTCAGGGGCACATGGATCTCAGGGGGCACATAGAGCTCATGGCACATAGAGCTCAGGGGCACATGGATCTTAGGGGGCACATAGAGCTCATGGCACATAGAGCTCAGGGGCACATGGATCTCAGGGGGCACATAGAGCTCAGGGGCACATGGAGCTCAGGGGGCACATAGAGCTCAGGGGCACATAGAGCTCAGGGGCACATGGATCTCAGGGGGCACATAGAGCTCAGGGGCACATAGAGCTCAGGGGCACATGGATCTCAGGGGGCACATGGATCTCAGGGGCACATAGGGTGCAGGGGGCACTCAGGGCACACAGGGCTCAGCTGCTCATGCTCCCCCACAGCAAGGCCAGGGCAGGCAGAGCCCTCCCTCCGTCCCATGCCTGCCATGCCATGCCATGGCCCCGGCCCTCCCTGGGCCCGGCAGCAGGAGGCCGGGCAGCTGCCATGCAGAGCGCAGATGTGGCGGGCACGGCCTGTGCCCTCGGATTCGTTTCCCGCATTTTGGCAGAGGCGCCTTATGTGAGATGTTTTCTGTTCTTTGTGCAAGATGCTGAAGCCAGATAGGAAGAGCGTTTGAATTGAGTCTTTGTGGTGACTGTGGCTGGAGAGCAGCCAGGCGGTCTGACTGAGACATCTGAGCCTACGTTAACCCGTTTTCCTGGGGATGAGCAGCTTCCCCCTGCCATGTGCAGCGCTGGGGCGGCTCTGGGTGCTCAGCGGGACCTCGTGCCCTGCAGCTGTGGGGCTGTCACTCCAGCTGTGAGTCGCTGGTTAAGTGCTTGTGCAGAAGAGCCAAGGACAGCCTGAGCTCACCCATTTCCCAGCCCTGGCCTCTCACCTCGTTCTGCTCAAGACGAAGCAGCAAATAGAGAACGGCACGGGAAGGACGCGGCTGGCATCAGAAGGGTGCAGGCTTTGGGTGAGGGAGGGCAAGTGTGGGACGGCCTGTGTCCCCATTTCACATCAGGTCATGTTCATGGAGCCTGAACTCCGCCCGTTTTATGAACTCAGTGGGTTTTGTGTCCTGCCACGTGCCATCTCCTCTTCACCAGGAGCTCTTTGAGCGCCAGGAGCGCTGGGTGAAGAAGTGATGCTGGAAAATGAGAAGTTTTTGATGTGTGGCCTTAGTAGCTGGATGGTGGAGCTCTCAGTTATCAGAGGAGAGGTCATTAGAGACGTGCTTGCTGCAGATGGAAAGGTGGAGTGGGAAGCAGTGAGTGGCCGTGGCCTGGAGCCACCAAAGGGGAACCAATGGCGTCTGGCTCCTGGCAGGCTCTGTGCTGTGCCTCTCCTCACAGACAGCAAACAGATGATGGAGGGACATTCTGGTGAGTCCCCCTGTGCCCTCACTGCTCCCAGGGTGTGCTGGCTGCCTTTGGGTGGGATCACCTCTGCTGTGAGCAGATCAAAGTAGGGTGGCTTCTTGGACGAAAGCGCTGGCAAGTCTCAGTGGGGAGATAATGCTGCCCTTTGCTGAATATTCATGAGGAATCCATTTGTGCTCATCTCTCTGGATTGTGCTTCAGTCTGGCTGGTTCTTTTGTTGTGCTCTTTTTTTTTTTTCTTCCTTTTGTCTTGGCTTGCTCTGTTCAGCAGCCAACGAGCTCTTAGAAACCTTGGCTTGGAAATCAGGAGGGATTTGTAGTACATCCTCCTGCTTTTCAGTTGTATGTTAATTAGCCAGAGTGCAAGATGACTGGCTGCTCCCAAGGCTGCTCCCAAAGCGCTGCTGCTGCAGAGAAAGCTCTGCGTGGCACCTCCCATCACAGCGTGGGGTCAGCTCACCATCACCAGTGCATCTGTGTCCTGCTGCCGGCATCACCAACCTCCTGCCGTGCGACCATCTGCAAGCCTGCTGTGCTGCTCATGGGCACGGGGTGCAGCTCTGGTTTAATGCACGTGCTACAAGACACCATGGGGCTCGGTGACTCCTTGTTACCAAAATGAAAGTAATCTTATGTTCCTGGCTTTGTTAGACATGGCACCTAATGGCAGACAGTTCTGAGGTGTGACTTTACAGAAGTGGTATTTTCTGCTTCACGACAGCCTTTGTGTCTGTCTGACTTCGGATTTGCTTATCACCAGCATTAGCCATGAGGTGTTGTTTTGTTCTGACTCCTTCCTGGTATTGGCTCCTCAGCTCAGTGCTCCTCACGTTGGGTTTCACTCTTGGTGGACTCCTCTTCTGGGTTTCATGGCTGGGTCTCCTTAGGCATCTATTAGGTAACACAGA
This sequence comes from Meleagris gallopavo, assembly GCF_905368555.1. Classification (NCBI taxonomy): domain Eukaryota; kingdom Metazoa; phylum Chordata; class Aves; order Galliformes; family Phasianidae; genus Meleagris; species Meleagris gallopavo. The sequence goes on along the minus strand of NC_139412.1, from coordinate 466,611 downwards.
GTTAGGTGCACAGGGGATGATACCAGAAGATCTACCCAATCCTGGCCAGGGGTCTCATCGTCTCAGTGCATCTGCCATGCAGTAGGTGCAATTACAGGTAAAAGGGTTTGCTGGTCCCAGCCCACCCTATTCTGAGCTGCTGAATACTCAGGAATACTCAGCCTGGCGCCTCTGCAAGCATTGCTGCATTTTGCTAATTGTCAAATAGCAATGTGCAAGGAATAGAGAAACAGGACTCTTGTGGGGTGAGAATTCCTCTCCTGAGGAAGGCAGCCAGCAGCAGCGCTTGTCCAACCTTAGCCTGAGGTTGTTCTGAGGAACCGGTGCCCACCGACACGAGTCTGAGTGCTGGAGGCCAGCTGCTCCCCCGCCAGGCTGCAGGGAGGCTGCCAGCCCTGCCTGGCTGCTGACTGTGAGTCCTCTGCCCGGCCCTAACAGATGCCATCCGCAGGGGATGAGGTGGGCAACCGTGTGCTGCCTCCCAGGGTGTGTAAGCTCCATATGCTGCAGTAAACAACCGACTGTGTGCTCGTGTGTGCCCACCAGAAAATAGCATTTCTTCTAGAGGGAAGACAGCAGTAGCTGCTATGAGCAAATGGGCCAAGAAAACAGATAGTTAGGCAAGGGCTGGCTGCAAGGAGCTGGAGCACCAGCTGGAAGCCTCACGTGCCCACTCTGAAGGACATCCCGTGTTGTAGTCCACACAGGCAGAACAGGGAAGCAAAACTTCATGGCAGAACTAACCAAAGGAAGAAAAAGAACTTGATTTGAGAAGCACATCCCCAAACTCAAGCACTGCTGAATTCATGAGCGAACTGCCTGGTATTCAATGGCCTGTTTCTAGGTGGTGTTGGTATGTTTGCTGAAATGGTGCAAGAGAACAGCATTTCAGGGCTTTTAGGAGTTAGCTGGGGAAAGATACCATTAATTCCACAATAGTCTGAGGTGTCCTAACTCTGCTTCCCACTTTCTGAGCCTTCGAAAGTTAGCCAGAGGGTTTGGGCATCCTCTGCATCCCCTGCAGGCAGCAGTCCTCAGCTGTTTGGGCCTGGCACCGGGGCTGCTGTCTGACTGGACACCCTTAATTCTAGTGATATGATTGCCTCTCAGCAATCACTGGTGATTCACCTTCCTCTGTGAATATTTTTTAACCTGGCTTCTGCTGATGATTGATTCTTCACTGTGGTCTCACAGTCACTGTAAGGCTTCAGCAAGCTGACAGGTCCTCAGCTCAGCTTGTCCCTGGGTCTCCTCTGGGCTTAATTGTCAATTTTCTCTTTCTGTTCTCGTTCCAGACATTTACCTCTTAAGATTTGTCCATCCAAGCAAATCTTTTTGTTGTAGTGCTTCCTTCATAGAGTCTTTCTTAACAAATCAGTTCACACTTCACGTTTGCATGCCTGTGCTTTGCATGTTTGAGATGTAAAACAGGTCAGTAAGAACCAGACCATCTGCAGCAGACTTCCAAGAAGTGGAGTCTGATCACTGTTTGCTCTAATGTTAGGTGCAGCATTTGGGCTGTGTTCAGGCTGGGCTCTACACACTGAAATTTGTGTGAGTTTTGACCGTGTGGTTTGTGATCTGTGTTTCCAGCACTGCTAATGAGGAGATGATGACTTCAGCCCCACGTGTCACCCATCTCGTCTTCTGCTTTCGTTCTCATACATTTCAGAAACACATGATAAAAGCTTCAGAATGGAAAGTTGCCAGGCTCCTCATAAATCTTTTCTTTCCTGGGCATGTCTTTGGGATTAAAGTGCTTACCCAGTTGTTTCTGAATTATGCGAGCAGCACAAGAGCAGATTGTGAATATGTTTTTGATGCTCTGGGGCATCTCAAGTTTACTTGACACTGAAGTGATTGAGAAGGGGAACAGTAACCCTTCTATGGGGCTTTTGCCACAGTGTTGACATGAGAAAATATTTAGAGTATCTGTGCCCTAAAATCTTGCCAGAGCTTGGTCACAAAGTATAACTGAATCCAATGTAAGCAAATACCTGGGGAAAGCAGCTGGATGAAAAGTGACCCCCTGTTCTGATTGCGCCAGAATTTTTCCGTGGGAACACTGGATGGCACTGAGGATCTTGTTATTGTAGTATGTTCTTACGTGAAAGACACAATAACTGGTCCTGCTTCAACTCTTGCATCTACAGGAAAGAAAGAAGAAGTTTGAGAAGGATGGTGAGAAGTTTTATTCCATGCTGGATCGCCATTTGCACCTCTCCTCTAAAAAGAAGGAGTCTCAGTTACAGGAGGTGTGTATGGAGTTTTCCTCAGTCAAGTCTAGGAAAAGTATCACCAAAATATTCCTAAAGCCTATTCACGTGGATGAGGCCAGGGATATGGACGTGGTAGTTCACACTGGAGTGCTGGGCAGCAGTTGTGGCTTCATGCACTGCTGTCACAGGCAGCAGGACAGTGGCAGAGGAGGGCTTTGAGCTGCTTCTGCCAAATGTTCTGCAGCAGGAAGGGAAAGTCCCAGCCCATGTCAGGGTAGTTGGATCAAGTCAGATGTGTTTGATCAAGTTACAGACACCTCTGCAAAGCAGAATTTGCGTAAGGTGTGGTAACATAGCATGCTACAGTGTCCTACCTTGTGCTGCAGCTCTGGAATTGCTGGCTTCAGGTCCTAGCAGAATTCAGGAGGGGTCAGGACACTGCTGTCCTCACCAGCAGGGCTGTGGGTGGAGAAGGAGCTTGTCTTAGAATAACAAATGTGCTTAGGGAAAGCATAGTGCTTACTGAGTGGTGTGAAGTTCTGATCTGTTAATGAGAAGGGTAGATCTGAGAACAACAAGTGTTCGAGTCTTCTGATTCTGTGCCAGTGTTCAAAACTGGAGCCAAACACACAGGGCAGGCATTGCCTGAAGTGAGGGCAGAACTACTGGGCTGAGAGACATGCTAGTCAAATATCGGATGGATGCGATTTATTTTTTTCTACCTACTTACCCTTTTTCTTTCAGGCTGACCTTCAGGTTGACAAAGAGAGGCACAATTTCTTTGAGTCCTCCCTTGAGTATGTGTACCAGATCCAGGAAGTACAGGAGAGCAAGAAATTCAGTATTGTCGAACCGGTAGGAGCTCCCTTTACTTTCAGCAGCTGCGGTTGGATGCTCAGGTGTACCGACTTAGTGACAGTCACAGAAAGGAGTGAGCTACCAGACTGAATTCAGGCCTGGGGATTCTCCTGGTGGAACAGGAGTTGGACGCCGGGGCTGCTGCTGCTCCAGTGGCGTTTGATGGATGACTGTGAAGCCACAGACTTGTTTCTCAGGTCTGTCTGTCAGTCCTGAGAGCAGGCCAGGAGGCACACTGTAGGTGGGACTTGAATTGTCTTGAATGCCCTGTGTTTGGTAAGCAGTAGCAGCCTTCTGAGGTCTGCTCCTCTGCCGGCCCAGGCTGTGTCCAGGGCCCTGCCCTGGCGCTGCTCTCATAGACAAGCTCTCTCTGAGGGTCAGCTTCTGCTTCCCAAGCAGTGTCTTTCATTTGGGTTGTGTTTTACCAAGGCAGTATATTTGTGGGAGACAGACCTAGGTATTAGAGATGCTGTGGTCAGTAAGTCAATTCACATCCCTCCATAACTGCAAGAAATGTATTTGTATATATAATTTCTGAAAGCCTGCATCCTGCCGAACTTCCCTCTGATTAGAAACTTCAGAAGATAAGTTTAGTCTGTGTCCTTTCCCTCCTTTGCAGGTGCTGGCTTTTCTCCACAGCCTCTTTACATACAACAACCTGACGGTTGAGCTCACGCAGGATTTCCTCCCTTACAAGCAGCAGCTCCAGCTCAGCCTGCAGAATGTACGTTCCTGCCCAGCTGGAATGGTTTTTTTTCATGTGACTTCTATTCTCATTCGTGTTGAAAACTTTTTGAAAGTATTTGCCATGCAAAATACACTCTATGGCTGCACTGTGGGAAGTGCAGAGACAGTTATTTCCTCCTTAGTTCACAAGTATCATCTGCTCTCCTGCACAGGAGAGTCTGCAGGTTCTGTGACAGTGCTTTTCCGAAACTCCAGCTTCTGTCCAGAGGAGGCTGTCAGCATCCTGTCGTTTAACCTTGCGCATAAACAAGCCTAAGAATTCCTTCCAACTTCATGAGATTTAAATTGTATATTCTAAAAAGGCCTTAGTTTTCATGTTAATGATACCAGCTTACCAAATGCTTTGGTAACCTCCTCTGCTGACCAAGTATACTCACGAGGTGAAGGATCTGTGTCATGGCCCTTTATCCTCACACTTTTATGGCTGGCCCTCATTCCCAAGGAGCAGCGCCAGGCCAGGTTTGCTGCTGGCTTATTGATTGGTCTGAGTGGTGTTCTGTAAAGATGCCTTCAGTTTGTACCCTGCAATGACACAACTCCTTAAAATTCACACCAAGCAGTGCAGGATGATCTTTTGAGGAATCAGCACCCGAAGTTTGTAGGAGAATGCACCCGTTACCCAGGGAACAGTGCAGAGCGTTCGGGTGCTTCTTCCTCCTCCACCCAGCCTTAAGAGGTGCCGAGATTCTTGCACTGAAAGAAAAGTGTCCTCCCAGTGATGACTCTTCACTGCTGTTTCAATGTACAATACATTAAACCTTGTCCCTTCAACCATCTTTGGAAGCCCCATGTTCTTATAGCTTCAGCTTTCATGCGAATTTGTGGAGTTGGGACAGATACATTTCTGCCAGGGTACCTAAAGTTTGAGGCTGAAGTTTTAATCAGAAATACATGACTCTTTTCTTGTTCAGACGTACCTCTTTGTGTGTTCCCCTGCCAGACAAGAAACCATTTTTCCAGCACGCGGGAGGAGCTGGAAGACCTGAAGAAAAGGATGAAGGAAGCCCCCCAGACGTGCAAGCTCCCTGGGCAGCCAACCATCGAGGGCTACCTGTACACTCAGGAGAAATGTAATGGTTTCATCTGCACTAAGCATGTTGCAGGGGCACTGAGCCCTGCTGCCAGCCCATGGGGAGTCCGTGGCTGTGCCCCGTGGTGGCTGAGGAGTTGCAGCTGACAGCTTTCCTGGTGATGGCACGGGCTGTGCCAGCCACAGAAACAAGGAGCTGATTGCCTACGTTGGGAAAAAATGAAGTCCTTGATTCCATTCTAGCCAGAGAGCCGGAGCTCTGGCAGATTGCTCCTTGTCTGCAGCTTATCAGAATGAACATGCTGTCCTGTCCAGCTTCCCCTCTCTGATAAGGATTTCATTTATAGCCCACCTCAGTGTGCAGCTCCAGGGTGATTGCTTGTAGCTTTTTGTATTGCACTGCTTGCTTCTGTGGAAGTCCCTTCAGCCTGACATCCTGGATGCTGAACTGTTGCTGTTTATTGTCCTGTGTAGCTCAGCTCAGGTGAAGTGCTTGCCCTTGCAGTCAGTCAGCTCTGCTGGTGCAGGTTTCACAGAGCCACGGGCCTTTGGTCCCCGCATTTTCTGCAGCCATTTTCTGTTCCTGGTCCAGGCAGCAAAGAGGCACTGGGAGAGTGACCCTGTTTGGGGTTGTCCCCATAAGTCAGTCTGGGCATCAGAAAGGTGTCTGATTGATATACTGCATGTATATGTAGTGGCTCAGACAGTGACTCTGAGTGCACGTGAGCAGAGCTGAAGTGCTGTGCGGTGATGAAGGTTAACTGCTGGCAGCCAGAGTTGTGATTCTGTGCTGAATTCAATCAAATTCAGTCTCTTACCAATGCTCATTGGTTGTGCAAGCATGAACACTCAAGGGACAGAAGCCTGTATGGCCTCTTGAATCAACAGGTAACTTACTCCGTGAGCAGTTCACTTTTTTATTGTATATACAGACGTACTTATATATAGATATTTATGTCCTTAACCTGTGTTGAAGGACTCCTGCTTCCCTGTGTTCCTGCAGGGGCACTGGGCATCTCCTGGGTGAAGTATTATTGCCAGTACGAAAAAGAGGCGAAAACCTTAAGAATGACCCCCATAGACCAGAAGCCTGGTGCTAAGCAGGTGAGTGCTCTCCTGGCCCAGTGCCTAGCTTTTACCTTCAGTCTGTTCCATCTCGTTCTGTATGCAGAGATAGCACAGCTAGAGCAGAGCCCTCCAGACGGGGCTGGAAGCTCTGTGTGTCTGTATGACTTCTGTATGTCCCATGCAGACAGGCTGTGAGCCTGCAGCCTGGCGTGCACACAGCTGCCTGCAGTCGTTAGCCGAGCGCTTCTAAAAGCACTCTTTCTTTCCCTTTGCATATTTGCACTGTCACTGATTTGCAATTTTGGTTTCTATTTACTTGTAAGGATACAGTTAGGAGAGGAGGAGAGGGCCGAAGTTGCTGCTCTGAGCAGCAGAGTACAGCAACAGCTGAAGAACCCAATTCTTTCCCGCCGTGCTTCGTTTTTCACCAGCGAGGGATGTGTCTGGGAGTTCCCCACAGCTCCTGCAGTGCAAGGGAAGGGGCAGGGCGCTCGGATGGGGCCGTGGCTCTGAGCACTGCCTCTGCCATGGAGCAGCATCCGCTGGGAGCCCCGAGTCATGTGTGCTCTCTGCAGTGTGTGAGCTCATGGGCTGTGTTCTTTGGCAGCCTTCTGTGCAGTGCAGCAATCAAGTGAAACGCGGGTTTTGGAAGCCCTTGGCAGAGGGCAAAGAAATGTCCAAACTATGCACTGGAGGGACCCACAGTCGTGTGCTGTAAGCATGTTTGCTGAGGCCTCTTGCTGCAGGTCGGGGTTTAACTTGGATTCCTCCCTTCCCGGCTTCTTGCAGTCTGGCAGTTTGCACCTCCGGGTCACAGCTGACCGCATCTTCAAGTGCCACAACAACAAAGAGCGCTCTTAAGAACCAAACAAAACCAGATGAGGGGCCGCACTCAGCACAAAGCAGACACAGTCTGGAGCAGGCTGCCCGTCCTGGCCGTGCTCATCCATGTGGGTCAGAGGCTGTGGGCCCTGGCACTGATGGGGGTGGCAGTGCTTCCTTCATTCTGAGCTTCACACCCACCACAAAGTGCTGCCAGCACGTGGCTGTGCCCAGGGCCTCACTGTGCGGCACCGGCTGGGCTGAGGACTGAGGGTGCTGAGGGACCTTCCCTCCTCTCCATGGTTCTCTTTCCTGAGCTTGGCTTCAACTTTCTTTTCCAGGGTACCTTGGACCTGACACTGAAATCCTGTGTAAGGAGAAAGACTGACTCGATAGACAAAAGGTTTTGTTTTGACATTGAAACTAATGAAAGGTGAGATGCTTCGTATCTAAGTGGTCTCCGGGAAGATCAGCCCTATATGCTATATACTGGAGGAAAGCTGTTATTAAAAACTGATCTTTGCTCCATGTTCTCCTTCTGCCCCTGGGTAACTGCACAGGTCTGGGACCATCACTCTGCAGGCACTCTCCGAAGCTAACCGAAGGCTGTGGATGGAAGCCATGGATGGAAAGGAGCCGGTGAGTGTTCCAAGTTAGAGGGATGTGCTGTCGTGCAGTGTCCTCTGCTGGTGGGACGGAGAGCAGTAAAGATTGGCAGGCTCAGTTTCACAGATCTCTCCAGTTGCTTACCTGTAACTCAGGCTATCAGTTCAGTTACTACAGACTTGAAATTGGATTTTGTGCTGTCTGATCTCAGCACAGCTTGCAGAGGGAATGCTGGTTTCCCCCTTTTAAGCTTTGGTACGTTTTCCTATTTAACTGCAACTGCCAGACTTCCTAAAAACTGTGGCATCACAGTGTCTGAAACAAACAGCACTTCTGTTAAAGCTCACTCCCAAATCTGCATGACAGCGTTTTTATTTATACCTGCTTTCAGCAGTGTTTGCAAGGGGTGGGAGCGGCCGCCCTGCAGAGGTTCAGCAGCATTCCTGGCTGCCGTTATTTCCTGCCTTTAATGTGAGCAAAGCATGAATTCCTGCATTTTACTGAACTTCCTGTGCTGTGCTGTGCGCTGCCTGTGGTTTTCCCCTGGTTTTTGCGAGCAGCCTTTCCCTAGGACCGGGCTGGCAGAGGCTGCACGCTGCCCTGCTGCTGGGGCTGAGTGCTGGCTGCTGTGGCTGTGGGACGTGGGAGCAGGAGGTGGGATGTGGGCACACCCAGCAGTGCTGTGTGCCTGATGCTTTGGGCAGAAAGCAGCCCGGAATGAGAGGGAGGGTGGGTTGCTCAGAGGGCAGCCATTCCCTGAGCAGGTGTCTGATGCTCACTCGTTTTACACACTCACTCATGTACAAAGGAGTTTTTATTTTCTATCAAGAATATAATCGACTGTTTGTTCTTCTTAAAATAAGTACAAAAGGCATTTTTGTATGTGGTGAAGAAGGAACACCTTGACATCTGAAGTAATCTTACTATAAAGCACAAACAAGCAGAAGAGCTCTGTGTGCCAGACTGTCCATCCGCACATTCACAGGGCGCCTTAGGACAAGTGGGAGTTCTCATTCCGTGTTTGGAAGATCTGAAATTGAAACAGGCTCCAGTGAACTGGAGTAGGACCAGTAGGAAGTCAGCAAGCTCATTTATTCCACAGATAATGGTATCTCGCTTAATTGTAAACTGACTTCCCTTGGGACATAGTCTTGCTCTTGGCAGTGAATTAGGAGGGGCTGCATTTTCTTTTGGAATGATGCACCAAATGGAGTTGCGTTATGTTTGTTTCTTTCTCCACCCCGTTCCCTTTTTCAGATCTATCACAGTCCCATCACGAAGCAGGAAGAGAGTGAGTTATTTCCATTTCTATTCCTCTGATATATTGAAGCTGTCCTGAGGCCAGGCAGTGCCTTTCCCTGCAGACGTGCTCATCTTTGGTTTCTGCAGTGGGCAGTGTAATTCCCAGAACGTGTCATTCCTTTCTTTTCCTGGTGGTGCCTGATACCACGGGCAGGTCACGGTGAGCTTCCTCACTAAAGGTACTGACAGCAACGTGCAGAGGGTGCAGAGCTCCAGGTGTGCCTGTAAACCCCAGAACAGCAGCAGGAGAGATTGGTGAGGGATACCGAGGACACTTTCCGTGAGAGAGGCCATGACAGGACCCGGGGTGGTGGGATGCAGCTCCTTGGCTGCCCTGCTGCTGTCACCGCAGTGTCCCCCCATTGGTGCACGGTGCTTCGTGGGCTGAGTGCAGGCGAGCTCTTGGGGCTTAGGGCCTGCTGTTATCAGCACTTGATTGGCTTGCTTGAATGATCTTAGGGTTGGCATTATCAGAGGCATAATAAACCCTAAACCAAACGTTACCTCAAAGTCAACATTTTCAGCCAAAATTCAGTTTGAAACCCAGGTAAAGTGGGACTGATTTTTGAACCATGGAAGTTTGAATGCAGAGTTTTCGGCTAGAATTTCATTCTCTAGAAAGCTGTCTTCCCAGTCAGCTGAATGCTACGAGTAAGGAGTTACAGTACATCTATAAATGATAACTGCCTCTTTCACAGTGCCTTAAGACAGGCACTGATCAGCTGGAGCCAAACCTGTGTTCTGCTTTACTCAGGCAGCACGCGAAGCTGCTTTTCACTTTTGGCTTTTTGAGCTAATCAAATAGATAAGTGAAATTGGCATGATCTTATCACGTAGAAGAGTTGTAATGGCAGATATTTGGAAAATGGTTACTCAACTCATTCCAAGCCACAGATCCATACGTGGCAGAACTCTGAACCACGCTTCTCGGAGGCAGGGAGGGGGCAGGGAGTGCTGGAGCTCAAAAGAAATCCAACAAAAACTGAATAATTCCTCATCAAGATTTGTTCTGTAGAAGCACAGCTAGCTGTGTGCTGGGGCTGTGGGGTGCACAGGGCTTCTGTGGGGACCACATGAGAGGCTCTGGCAGCTGAGACCTCTTCCTTTGTTTTAACAGTGGAGCTGAACGAGGTTGGCTTCAAGTTTGTGCGGAAATGCATCAATGCTGTGGAGACAAAAGGTAAGGAGCCCATGGTGGCATCTGAGTGCACGTTGGGTGCAGGCTGTCCATGAGCACACAGCTGGGTATCTGGGTGCAGGCTGTCCATGAGCACACAGCTGGGTATCTGGGTGCAGGCTGTCCATGAGCACACAGCTGGGTATCTGGGTGCAGGCTGTCCATAAGCACACAGCTGGGTATCTGGGTGCAGGCTGTCCGTGAGCACACAGCTGGGTATCTGGGTGCAGGCTGTCCATGAGCACACAGCTGGGTATCTGGGTGCAGGCTGTCCGTAAGCACACAGCTGGGTATCTGGGTGCAGGCTGTCCGTGAGCACACAGCTGGGTATCTGGGTGCAGGCTGTCCATAAGCACACAGCTGGGTATCTGGGTGCAGGCTGTCCATGAGCACACAGCTGGGTATCTGGGTGCAGGCTGTCCGTGAGCACACAGCTGGGTATCTGGGTGCAGGCTGTCCGTGAGCACACAGCTGGGTATCTGGGTGCAGGCTGTCCGTGAGCACACAGCTGGGTATCTGGGTGCAGGCTCCAGCAGATGGTGCTTTTGGACAGGCTGTGGCTAACACCGCTCTGTTGTTCTCAGGAATTTCTACAGAGGGCGTCTACCGAACTGTTGGCAGCAATATTCAGGTGCAGAAATTGCTGAATGCCTTTTTTGGTAAGAATTGATCATTCCATGTGGTTAGATTGTCATATTTTGGTATTGTTTGGGCAGGCCAAAGAGAATGGGCTGTTACAATGAGATGAATCAGTGGAAAGCAGCTGCTGGCTCCTCCAGCACCTCTCCTGCTCTTCAGAGCTGTCCCTGCAGCCCACTCCCGCTCTCTCCCTTCACACTGCATTGCCTGTGGGTGCCGGAAGCAGCAGGAGGTGATGGCAGCAGTGGGGATGTGCCTTCCCCCCTTCCTCTTGCAGAAGCCCCAGCAGATGGGCAGTGTGAAGGCTCTTCTCCAAGTCACTGCCCCCTGGTGTGGCAGGGACAGCCCTGGTGCTGCTGCACTGGGTGCCCAGATACCTCACCACCACTGCTGGGTGCACTGCCTGGGTAGGTCGGTGCAGGGACCTGCCATGCCCTCCTGGGGGCTGCAGGGAGATGGCTGTTTTCATGGACCAGTCAGCATATGCACTTCTATAGCAAACTTTCTGCACCCTAAATCTTGCGTGTCATGCACACATTAATTGCTGGGTGGTTGTCACACCTGGGATCAGAGGTGCCCGGGGCTCGGCAGCACTTCTCCAAGCTGGGCACTCGTGGGGTCTGCCCAGAGCTGTGGCTGCTGCCAGGTGCAGGTGGGCCTGACTCCCTGTGCCCTGTGCACCTTGTGTGGGAGGGCTGCAGCACAGAGCAGGAAGTGTGTTTGTGTTCTATCTGTGTGCCTCGGGCACATGCCAGCCTCTGTCAGCTCCATGTGTGGACATCTGATATTAATGTAGCATTCAAAGGCTGTTTTTGCATTTACTATTGTTGTTGTTTATTAAAACTTCTTTGTGCTGACACGAAGCTGTACTCAGTTCCCATGGAGCCAGCTATTCAGTTACACTTGCCCGATGACTAATTACTTAGCCTCAGATTTTATTGCTCCTGGGTTCTCACCCTCCCTGCACGCAGCTCTGTGTTTTTCCCTTCTGACCCCCAGCTGCGTGTGGCTTTTCATTTTATTTAATATTCACCACTCGAGTTGACCACTTGCCACCCTGCTGTGTTCAAACTCATGATCCAAAACCCAACAACACTGAGCAGAAATAGCTGCTGCAGAGCAACTTCTTCCTGAATTTGAGTGAGGAGGTAGATTTTCTGTCTCTAGTCCTATTTTTATTTAAGTCATGCAGTCCGTTTCCTCAGGCCAGCTGCCCCCCTCCACCCCTGCCCTTCAGCTCACCCTGCCACAAAGACTGGGTTGGTCAGTGCAGGTGGGTGGAAGATGAGGGGTGTGTGCTCAGCTTTGCCTTCTCCTCCCGCCCCCTCCTCCCCATGCAGTGAGGGGGAATGCTCCCAGAGCAGTTGCTGGGGAGTCCTTGGGGTGAGGGACTGGAGCAGACAGTTGGGTTATTTGGGTACACGAAGACTGATCTTGGGTCTGTGGGAATGCACTGTTTCTGCCAGCCTTGACTAGAAGAAAACAAACTGCAGGGAATGTGTCCTTGCTAACTGTTCTCCACTAAATGTTACCTGCTGCATCTTCCTTTGCCCCTGGTTAGCACTGATGTTTTCATCCAGAGTAACAGCCTCTCTGCCAGCGCTGCTGTTCTCCCTTTCCACCTTTGGGAATGTCCACCTGCTGCTCTAGCTTAGTTCATCTGGAGTAGTGCCCTCCCTGAATTTGTTTTTTATAACAGCCTCAAAATGGGTCTTATTTTACAGCCATTTTGTTCTTCCTCCAGATCCAAAATGCCCAGGGGATGTGGACCTCCAAAGCAGTGACTGGGACATTAAGACCATTACCAGCTCACTAAAGTTTTATCTCAGGTAATGCTGCAGATCCCAATGCTCTGGGCAGTCTGGGTGCAAAGAGAACTACCAGGTGTGAGCATCTGGCCAAAGGAAAGGGGAAAGAAGCAGCAGAGGCGTTGGAAAAGGAAAGGCACCCTTTTTGCTTTTCTCTTTATGAGAAATGCGCCTGTTGTGGCAATGCCACATCCTGCAGTGCATCTGGGGAGGTGCCACTGGGAACCAGCAGGCTGGCGGGTGAGCAGATTTGCCCCCGACCTTGGAGATCAGTCATGAGGTCACACTGTCCTCCCAGAGCTCAGTTTTCTGTCTGGTTGTTGCAGGAACCTGTCGGAGCCCGTCATGACGTACAAGCTGCACAAGGAGTTGGTTCTGGCTGCCAGTAAGTACAGCCCCCAGCCTGACCCCTCACTGCAGCAGAGGCAGCTCCCTGTGCTCATCCCTGCAGGGCACAGAGGGCTCTGGAGGCATCCATGGCTCCGGCACCCCTGGGTGGGCACTGGGGTTCCAGTGCTCCCAGGAGGAGCCACACAAGTGTCTGCAGAGGGGCCCAGGGCAAACACACCATGACATCAATTTCACGGGGTCAGAGCACTGCAGCATGCCTCCCTGGTGTTACCGTGCTCAGAGCCAGCGTGCATTTCAAATGGCTTGAGACCCTCTCTTCTGGGTCCTTAATTTTGAGAGGAAGGTGATGGAAGTGTTTCTTCCCTTCTTTTCCTTGCTATTGCAGTACATTTCTCTGTGACAAGGCTTCATCCTTTCAGAGGGTCTGGAGAGCCAGGACGTGCCAACTAACCTGAAAGCAGGTGATCAGATCACAAGTGCTCTAGAATTGTTTCTCAAAAGTATCAAGATATTTATTTTAAAAGCAGTGAGGGAATGCGATGTGATGTTGCCAGGCAGAGTTAGGTGATCCTTTCAGTTCATGAAATTTGGCCCGGGATGTTGAGTCCAAAGCATCTACGAGAAGTGTGTTTTCATTCTGCACCTCTCAGGACTGAGTTGCGGCCAACATTAACAGAGGTTAGCCAAGTAGCATAGGTAAGGCAACAGGACTCAGCCTGTGCTAACCCAGCTAGTCCTCAGCTGTCCTGTGATTACTGCTGTTTAAATAAGCCGTGATATTCTGAGCTGGCTGCATCTCAGGCTGCTGAGAGCCAGCACACTGAGGTGGGCAGCAGGGGATACAGGGAGTTAGTCATCCTCTCAGCATGAAAGTGCTGGCATTTCGTGGCACGCTCAGAAACATTCTGTATGAAGGCATCCTTCGCAGCCCCACGTCTCCTTGGAGTCGGTAGGAGGCCAGCAGAGATCCCCGCCTCTCCTCGCTTTGGACCCCTGGAAAATGACTAACACTTCTTGTTTCTTGTAAAGGAAAAAATTGCACCACCCACTGATTGTGCTCGAGCCCAAGATTTATTAGTTTCAGCGCTGATTAAACCAGCGGTGGCTGAGTATGTGCAAAATCCCTTCCTTTCCCCCTTCAGAACTTGCACCATTAGGCTTCCCAGCCACCGAGATCCCACACTATTCTTTTCGCATCGAGTATTTGATTGTTTCTTGATTATTTATTCCGAAAGTGACCTCTTTGGGTCAAGGACTCCATTTTTTCCACAGTTCATTTTCTCATGTTGTTGTGTTGCAGCTTTCTGGGCCAAGGAGATGCCCAACAAATGGGCCGTGGGGTTCCCCTGGTGCAGTATGAAGGCAGGACCTGGCCATGCCCAGCCCATCCCTGCGCTCCCTTTCAAGCTTCATTTCTCTCTCTTTCCATTTCACTTTGTTTCTCACAATCGTTGCCCTGTTGCTATGTAATCTCATTTTCCTTCTGCTTCCCATCACTGGCTTTGGCCAACCAGCCCTATGTTGCAGATGGAACGTATTTTGTTTGACTTTTCTTTTACTGTATTTACTTTAAAAGACACAAACTTTTCTCTTTGTTACTTCTCTCCAGAATCTGAGAACCTGGACTACAGGCTGGGAGCCATTCATGCCCTGGTCTATAAACTACCTGACAAGAACAGAGAGATGTTAGAGCTCCTCATACGACACCTAGTCAAGTAAGCAGATGTTTTTCTCTAGAGCCAAACTAAGAGGAATAGTGGAATCAGCAGAGCAAGCCTTTACTTGTGGCAGGTTTGTAAAACTGCATCCACCACTGTCCCCCGGGGATTTACATTCTGACTGCACGAGTGGTGTGATGATCCCTGCTACCCTCTGCACTAAGTGGTGCTCCTCTTTCTGCTTGCTGCTTCCATTCCCTTTCTGACAAGCACAAAGCAAGGAGCAATTCTAACATGGAAACACCATCTGAGAGAGCAGAGCTGTAAACACGTCACCTCTCAGTCCAGTTAACAAGAACGGCAGGTCTGGGGGTCAGAACAGCCGTAAGCCCTGCGCCTCTGGGCTGCATGTGAAGAGTGCCTTGGTTTTATCTGCAGCTCAATGGCCGGAGCCTTTAGAGCAGCACAAAGCTTCAGCATACGGGTGAGCTGGCAGTGGGTGCTTGGTGGTGCTGGGCAGCACCGCTTCTGCCAAGGAGTAACTGAAAGCATCGCTTACTTGATGGTGATGGCACCGGCACCGCGCTGAGAAAAAGGGAGTTTTCCTGTTTTGTCATCACACCAAATGGGAAGGCTTGGTACAGAAACTCTGCCTTCTGCACCCCGTGGGGGAGGGCTGTGCAGCAACTTGTGTGTGGGTCAGGAAGGAGCAGGACTTGCAGAAGCAATGGCTGCCGAGTGAAAAGGTTCACTTTGGTCCTTGGAGAAGCCTCTTTCAAAGCTGGACTGCTGCAGAAATAAACAGCTCTGGGATTTCCACATCCTCCCACCCAACGCTGAGCTCTTGGTGCTGTGCCCTCCGTCGGGTGAGGAGTGCAGGTGATGCAGTCCTGCTGCAGTCTGCTTCCAGCCCTTCGTGCTTGTTTGTGTGTTTTTGAAGCCTCTCTGTGTATGTGGCAGAATGAGAGCATCTGCCTTGCAGTCTGACAAAGCGAACACTGGAATGGTGGTGGCGGTGATGTTTATTCTTTAAAGTGCTTACGCTTAAATTCTGTTCCTTACTCCCTTTATGCTCACAGAAGCCTCTCTAAGGAGAGCTACAGGACAAAGAATTCATTAAATCTCAGCATCAGAGCCTCTCTCCTTTGGCATTCAGAGCTCAGGCTGGCTGTTTTTGAAAACACAGTGTCCATCTAGGTGGTTAATGCTTCCGTCAGTGACTGGTGTGCTCTGCAGGCTCGTGTGCTCCTCCCAGACTGAATAGAGAGAGCTCTGTTCTTTGCAAACTGTGCCTCTTTCAGAAGGAAGACGCTGTGGAAGTGTATGAAACTCTCCGGCGGCCTCCCTGTATTCAGAGACAGAAAAAATTGAAGCCAACTGTCAGTTTGGGATTGGACAATCAGTAGTTGTACAAAGGTTGGGCTCAGTAAGATTGTCGCAGTGGAAAGATAATCAAAATAAATGGAAGTGCTCACCGATGTCGTAGGCTCACAGTAATCTCCCCCAGGAGCAAACTCCAGAGAGATCCTTCCCCGCTGGCAGCCAGCTCTTCAATGGCTCCAGCCCTTCCAGCAGCACAGCTGCACTGCCCTCGTCTCTGCTCCCAGGGCTGACTCAGTGCTCGCCTCAGGTGGTCAGTTAGAGCTTCGGGCCGTGATCAGCCATTTATCCCCCATACAGGGATAAGTGGGATATCACAAATGAAATGATTCCTTTCGTGCGTGTGTTGCACAGATGGCTTTTGTGTGCAGAATTAGGAATCGGACGTTGAAAGAGGTGGAACAGAGCTGCTGTCAGCACGTTGCTCTCCCACAGTGGTCCTGACTGAAGATGGTGCACATCACAGCTATGGACACCTTGGGTCTCTGCCAGGGCTGGGAAACAAATTCTGACGAAACAAAATGAGGAGAAATGAACCGCTGATTCTTGTTGTATCTACTAAATTTCTTAGAATAAGATCCATTTAGAAACGTCACAAAAATGACAAATGATTCCTTCTCTCTCACCTCTCCGCAGCGTGTGTGAGCACAGCCGAGAGAACCTGATGTCACCATCCAACATGGGGGTGATATTCGGACCGACCCTCATGCGGGCGCAGGAGGACACCGTGGCAGCAATGATGAACATCAAATTCCAGAACATCGTGGTTGAGATTCTCATCGAGCACTTTGGGAAGGTACAGGGCTGTGCCACCACACCCCACCTCCGTGCCAGCTGTTGCTGTGGCAACGACTTGGAGTTTGGCTCTTTCCTTTGTGGTCTCCTTAAGGGGTGGCATTTTGCCTTTAAAATACGCTGTTCTGAAATGCTTCACAGGGAAACAAGCAGCGTAGCAGACATTCCTCACTATTGCCTATAGTTCTGAAGGGAAACTCTGAGTCTACTGGGTTTTTTGCTTTTCTTTTTAAATAAGATAAGCGTCTGTATTGAAAGTACTGTTCTCTACCTGGAGGTGACAGGATTTGATGCTTTCTTGTGCTGAAGCCAGGAGGCAGAATACAGCATAACTGCTAGGGAGGGCACGATGCAAGACATGGCACTGCCTGCCTTTACAGCAGGGAAAATAACAAAGCAGCCAAGTATGGAACGATTGATAAAAATGATTCCAGTGTGCATAGGGCTGTGCAGACAGGGGTGTGGGGTTGGGGAGGGACCTGCTGCCGGGGCTGAGCTGTTAGAGGAAGGTTCAGCACCCAGCCCCTGTCTGCAGTGCTGTGCTTCAGGTTCCTAAGCATGAATCTGGTCCTTCATAGCACATTAAATTATAGTGTTGGAAGAATCCCTTATGTCCTGAAGGAAGGGGAAGTTTGGTGGCATCCACGAGTGATGGCAGAGGATGGGAAGAAGGGAATGTCCTGCTGAAGGAATGGTTGAGAAGGTCAGGGCTGAAGGAGCAGGGCTGTGCAAAAGTGAACGTGGAGTCAGAGACCAAACAGGGACCAAATGGATGGTGTGAGTTGTGATGCGAGGATAGAAACCAGAAAAGCGGGATGAGAGAGCTCAGAGTGTCCACGCACAAAGCTCATGAAGATCACAGACTGCTTTCTTTGTGGGTTACTACGAATGCTTTTAAGATCCCATGGCAGAGGCTTTATGTGCTGGGAAGCTCACAGTGCTCACTCCCGCAGCCTCTGTTGTCACTCTCGTGCCACCTCTGCTCGGGCTGAGTCAACACGCGGTTCACACTGCTGCCTCCAAGAAATGGAATTTAATCTTTAATTAAGCCAGACATCTCTCTGCTTGCTTTTAATTTCTTCAGGAGTAAGGTGAAATTAGTAACAGTTATTAGATGGAGTGTGTAAGTTCATCGTTGGAGCTGAAAGCGTCTTCAGCTCACACATATGCAAACACTTCAAATGAGCCTGGAGGAAGAGAGATATTACTTAGGCGGTGCAATATGAAGGCTAAGGACAAAGTAACTACTCGTGAAGTCTTTGGGGATAATTACTCTTTCTGCAGTTTATGTATCAGTGCCACAGCTAAATTAAATCAGTCGATCCCTCTGGAAATGCCTCCTCGCTGTACAAACTTTCTAAACGCGAGGATCTGTCAATATCTTTGTACCTTCCAGTTGTTTAACTTGGATTTTTATTTGAAAGGCAGAATCAAAGGAGAAGCTGCACTCACATCCTAAAAAGAGCAGTGTGGT
Source organism: Meleagris gallopavo (assembly GCF_905368555.1). NCBI lineage: Eukaryota > Metazoa > Chordata > Aves > Galliformes > Phasianidae > Meleagris > Meleagris gallopavo. Next base: position 448,677 of record NC_139412.1, on the reverse strand, counting down.
GGGGTTTGAGAGTGGCTTCAAAACGTTGAAAAGCATCTCATGAAAGCAGTGGTCTGTGGTTCTTCTGTAGGCACCAGAGCAGCAGGCGGTGCCACCCCCACTGCGGGACGCACTGCCCAGACCTTGGGAGGGAGGAGGTTTGAGAGCTTTAGGGGCTCGTGACTTTCTCCAGCATTTCTGTTTGCTTGGCCAAAGGAGAAATGTGCTTTAAGTTACAAAAATGACATCCTTAATCAAACCAGGACGTCCTTTTAGAATTTATCTGAGGGACAGATATCTGCGGGTTCCTCCATACCACAGGACTTGCCGAAGGGGAGGTGACCCTGCTCCTGATTGTGCTGGGGCTGAGCTCATCCTCAGGGCTGAGCTGCTTCCTGCCAACCCCACAGGATGGTCCAGCCATGCCGTGCCATGCCATGCCATGCCGTGCTGTGCCATGCTATGCCTTGCCTTGCCACGCTGTGACATGCCGTGCCATGCTGTGCCATGCCGTGCTATGCCGTGCCGTGCTATGCCGTGCCGTGCCATGCTGTGCCATGCTGTGCCATGCCGTGCTGTGCCATGCCGTGCCATGCTGTGCCACGCCGTGCCGTGCCATGCTGTGCCACGCCGTGCCGTGCCATGCTGTGCCATGCTGTGCCACACCGTGCCGTGCCATGCTGTGCCATGCTGTGCCATGCCGTGCCATGCTGTGCCACGCCGTGCCGTGCCATGTCCTGCCGTACCATGCCATGCTGTGCCATGCTGTGCCATGCCGTGCCACGCCGTGCCGTGCCATGCCATGCCATGCCGTGCCATGCTATGCCATGCCGTGCCATGCTGTGCCATGCCGTGCTGTGCCATGCTGTGCCATGCTGTGCCATGCCGTGCATTGGTCTCCCAGCATCTCCTGCCACTCTGCCACACTGATCTGCTCCTGGAAGCCCAGTGTGAATTCAATGAATACCCATGGGAAAAAAAGCAATAGCAGCTGATGTGGGGCTTTAATGTGTTATTTCATATCATCAAAGACTGCCCAAAGGCTTTATTCTTTTTTTTTTCCAGCTATTTAAAAGGGTTCTGGCATAAATAAAAGCCTCTAAATTAACCCCAACCAAGTAGGTGTCATATGAGCAGTGAGAAAAGGAGATAGAACTGCTAACCAGCATTGTTTTTGTGCCACTATTTCATCTGAGGTAATTTGAGGGTGCCACACACTTCATTGTAAACCAAGAGCCAAAGTGTTTTTGCTCTTTAAACCTCAAACAATGCAGCAGCTTGTTTGGGTGCTTGCTGCAGATTGTATCGCCTGGTTAGTGTGGAAACCTTGACTCTTCTCAGAACATATCAGATTGAAAGCTGACTTAATCTGCTCTGAGATAATTTGCTGCTGCACATTTTCTCTGTATTGTGATCTCGCTGTGCTAATCAGCTCAGTACTGCCGTGGTGTGTAGCAGGCTGCCTGTTGCAGGAAGGCAGCAGCCGTGCAGGGCTGTAGCACCCGACCCCGAAGCGTGGGGCTGCCACAGCACCTCCCTCCAGCCCTGGGAATGCTGCCTGGTCTGTTGAGCACCATCTGAAGCTGTGTCTGTCCTTACAGATCTACTCGGGCCCCCCAGAAGACAGCGCTGCCCCCCCAGTGCCTCCCCCCAGGGTGGCTGCCCGGAGGCACAAACCCATCACCATTTCCAAACGCCCTCTGCGGGAACGACCTGTCTTCTTTGGGGCTTCTGTGGAAGAAAGTGGAGGTCAGTTCCGCTGCTCTCCAGCACCCTCACTCTTGTTTCTTTTAACTGCTTTCCAGGAGCAATGTAAACAATACCAGAATTGCATTTACAAGGCCATCAGCATGGCAGACAGTGCGTTCTGGCGTTCGGAAAGCAAGGAAAGGAAAGCAAGATCTGACATCAGAGGTTGCAGTGCCTCACAGCTCAAACTCTCACTGGCAGAACGGCCCTCAGTCGCCGCCTGGCTGCACGTCCACACTCGATCCTAACCGGTCTGTCTGTCCCTAACCCGTCTGTCTGTCCCTTGGCTCCACAGCAGACCAGCTCAGCCAGACCCCCAACGGCAGCATCACCACGGAGGCCCCCAGACCTCTGCTGCGCAGCCGCCTGCCCGCGCCGCGGCCGGGGGGGGAGGAAGCGGGACGGCCGCCTGCCGAGCTGGAGGTGGGCAAGGTGACGGCCAGGCTGCAGGACGGGGCTGTGAAGCTGCCTGGCAAGGCTGCCAATGGTGTGGTGAGCAGCCCTGCTCTGCGGACCTCCACGCTCCATGCCAGGAGACCAGCGCCCCGGCCGGGCGGCTGCGGCAGAGATGGTGAGCATCACGGCCACAGTGTGACAGAGCAGGGCTTTTGTATGGCTTAATAAGCTCTACGAGTACGTATGATAGACGCAAATAATGAGTTTGGGGCCAAATTTGAGTTGGTGCTGTGCATCCCCTGAAGGAAGGGGCTGGTGTGTCTGTGTGGCTGTCGTCGTCCCCCGCAGTGCCAGCACACAGCTCACCATGTGGCACACGGTGCTGTAACTGCGTGTGTTTGGGGCTGAGCTGGGTGAGATCCTCAAGAGAACGGTCGTAAATAAGAAATACTGCTAGTTCTGCCATTGCCAGGCTTACTTGTGCGCTCTCCAGTGCTTTTTAGATGTTGTCATCCTCCAGCAGCTTCACAGCCCTGTATTTATAAAATGAAAGTGGGGCTGCATGCTTGACAAATGGCTTCCACCTACAATAAAGAGAAAGAATAAAAGGTCTGGCTGGGTAGCACAAACATAAAGTTCATCTGACTAACGCTACTGGCTTAATTTAAATTTGTTGCATAAATGGTAGGTGGAAATCTGCCTCTGGAAGAGTAAAATAGCTTTTAAAATTGGCTTGTACATCAACTCCATTTAGTGCTTACAGATTTGATGTTTTCACATTATCACACATAGCGTGCTGACAGCGTGATCCAGAGACACGGCACAACAAAATGGGCTGCTGGTCCTGAGACCTATAAATCGGAGAACACCGAATTAGCAATAAAGTTATATTGCAGCTATACTGACACTTTGAAATCGGTGCTGGGACATTGTATCACTCTTCAGTGCAGACAGCTTGGGGGTAATTCTGAAAAACTGGAGAAGCCAGCAGGAAGAATGAGAAAATAGGCCTTTGGTCGAGACATTCCAGTTATACAGTTTAGCAAAGAGGAAATTCAGGATCAGAATTTACAAATGCAGGCATGGAAGAGATGTGGCTAAGGAGTTGTCCTGCTGAGAAAGTCCTGGGGGTCCTGGTAGTTGAAGGGCTTAACACGAGGCAGCAGCGTGCTCTTGCAGCCCAGTAATGCATCTTCACAAACACCTCCTCCTCTGCCAAAGCTTCACACGCAGTGTCTGTGACCTTCTGCCTTGCAGGAGAGTACGATGGTGTCCCCAAGCCACGGCCCCATGGAGATAAGCCCGTGATAACACGTCCCCCTGTGAGACCTCCAGACCCACCGTGCAGGGCTCCCATCCCACAGAAGCTGGAGCAGAGGCCGGATCTGATAGCAGGGACAGCAGAGGAAATGCCTTCTTCAGTGTAAGCCAGGGGCCGGGCAGCACGGTGAGGGGCCACAGCTCAGCTGTTGGTCCCGGGGGGGGGAGGGCAGGGGGTCGTGGTGACTGGCGGCGGGAGCTGCTGCCATCTACCAGGAGTGCTGGAAGAGCAGGAGGAAAAGCGGCGTGCTGGTTTCCAGCACTGTTGGCATAGCATGGCTGGAGCTCGTGCAGGTCCCATTCCCCTTTCCATGAGCAGGGGTCACTTTGAAAAAGTGAGTCACTTTGGAAAAGCTGTGTGAGAGCCGGGTCAGGCTCTGCCCTTAGGGCACGGCTGGGGCAGAGCGTGGCCATAGCAAAAGCAAAAACACTGCAGGAAAAAAAGCTCTGAGCCTCCTCCAGTGTAGCTCTGGGGCTGACTTTCCATCATCTTCTCAGTTACTTCTCAGTGCAGCTGGAGCTCCCTTCCTGCTCTCAAAAGAGAGTCTCTCAAATGAGATGTTTCCCAAGAAAAGAGAGATCCTGCTTGGATCTCCATTAAGGAACTGGACACGGTTCAGCTTCATTATCGGATTTCTTCGAGTTTTTAAAGAGTCAGAAGCTCTGCTGTCCCTCACTGGGACGTGCTTCTCCTTCCCTGTCATGCCATGGATTCTCAGTCTGTCCTCCCTGTATGCTCACCTGATGCTCTGCCACCAGACTTAAGCTCTAGGATTTGAGGTAGCCACCTGCCCAGTGCCTGTGGCAATAGGAGATGGCAAAAGCGTTTGTCATCCTGAAAGTCTGCTGCACTGCAGCCCCTGCGTTCTGCTGAGAGCCTCTTGTGTGGCCGTGTGACGTCCTCATCTTCACTCTTTAATCCAGAAAGATGCTGTCAGTTTCAGCTCCATGCTTGCAGGGCAGGAATGGGCTTTGCCTTTGTTTTCCTGAATCACTTATGTTATAATTTTTCCTTTTATGAGGGCAGTTGGAAGCTTAATATGAAGCACATAATAAGTGGAGAGGCCATAAAAAGTGACAAGTGCACGTTTACGTCAGCACGTAGGCTTTTGAGCAAGAGCATTTAAATAAGCTGTGCGATTAAAAGGGCTGCCTGGTCAGAGCAGCACGCAGGAAGCACAGAGTGGAGCTTAGAGAACAAGGAGTACAGAAAGCATCACTAGGAAGTGATCATCTTCAGTGTCTGCTAATGCTCCTGCTCTTTTCCATTGCACAAATGCCATCTGATTAGTGAATGATATATATCAGGTAACTGGAGCGACCTCCTCTCTTGTTCTGTTTGCAGAGTGGCCTCCAGGACCAAGTTCTTTGAGACTGCATCCCGAAGAACCAGCAGGTGAGTCTGCAGCCACAGGGCTGCTGTGCTGCAGCAGTGACCCTGCCTGGTGGCACAGAGGCATCCCCTGGGGGCACAGCACACCCAGCAGGAGTTGCTCAGCTGAAACACCAACCTAAACAAACAGCCCTGAGTGCAAATACACTCTGGGCGGGGGCTGCATGAAAAATTAATCATAAATCCACTAGTAGTAAATACGCAGTTGTGCATGGAATTAAGCTATTATAGTCCATATTGTTCTTATGTCTCAGCTCTGTGGAGGGCAGAGGGGCAGATCATGGGAGAGATGGGAAGGGCTGGGAGATGGCAGCAGCAGACAGCAGTGGGACCCACACGTACTGTCTGTGCAGGGTGTAGATCCACACGGCCAGATGGGCTGTGATGGCACAGCCTGCACACAGGAGCCCTCAGTGGGATGGTGGGGCTTTGGATTGCTGGCACTGTGGTTTGTGGCAGCAGGTTTCGTTTAGAAAATACCTGCTCAAATAATCCTCAGTTTCCTGCTCTTAACAGTCACTGAGCTTTGCCAGAAGTGCAGATAGATTTGCATGTCAGACTGAAAAGCTGATAAGAGTTGATTGTCTCCAGTGTCAACAATGGTTTCTTCACTTTAAAGATAAATTGTTGACCTGACTTCTACCCATCACTCTACTTATTTTCATTCAATCTTTTTTTTTCTGTTTTCTTTGGCTCCATTGCACTTAGTTCTTCATCACCACAAGGCAGGATCCCAGGTGATGAGAGCTGAGACAAAAGGTACGTGTTGGTAACAGTGATCAGCCAAAGCCACACGGTGGTCCTCAGTTCAGCAGATGGGGTGGTGGGAGCCCAGGGCAGGGAAGGGGATCTCAGAGAAGAGACTGGGAGAAATGTCCTTTCTGCTGGAGACCTTTGGCAAGGGAAGGATCAGGGCTCGGGGTGGTGCCTGCTGCCCATTGTGGGCATTGCTCAGCAGACCATCCTGCTCTGCTGTTCCTGAGCCCCTCACTGCAGCAGTCAGGGAAAACACCAGCACTGTGGGAACGGCGGTGCAAGACTTGGGTTTATGCTGGTTCTGGGTTTGCCATCACGGACGAACGTACACTGCTGCATGTTGCCACACTTGTTTCCTTCTTTCAGACAGTGCAACCATCTCAGCCCAGCTAGACCAAGGAGATGTTCTGTGCTTGTGAAATGGACGTGTCACAGCTAAGACTTTTCCAGTTCAAATGACCTGGAGAGCAGCTATCATACTGGACAATAATTTTGGAGTGTGCTGTCAGAAGTGGCTCAAGAAATTAGGAGGAGGAGATAAAAATGGCAAGAAGGCCATTACTACATTTGTCTTGAACTGTTCCCAGTCCTTTGCCATCGCTTTCTGCCCAAGTGAGGAATGCTCGCCAGGTGCCTCTGCAGGTGGCAGCACTGCTGGGTGAGCACCAACAGCAGCACAGCCAGGCTGTGAAAGGGACAGCAGAGCAGAGAGCTCTGTGCACCTCCACACGTTTTGGGAAATAACCTCAGTGAAGGGTGCCCTTGGATAGATGTCGCAAAGTTTGTTATGCTGATTCCCAGTGCTTGGGTGCTGGGGAAGAATGACTGGACGTCGTGTCCTTGCCACAAGAGACTCATCCCATACACTGTGTTCTCCTCACTTATGAAGCAGTGGTGTGCTTTTCCACGTGGTTTGCTGGTAGCTTTGCTTGCACTGGGGCTGGCGGGGCAGCAGCAAACTGGAGGGGAGCGGGAGGACGCAGCCCTGCTCCTCCTGCTCCCATCTGCAACTGTAGCTGCTCCTCACAGACCCACAGAGCAGGAGTGTCAGTGCCGTGGTTATTCTGCTGGGCCAGCACAGGTGGGGAGGAACTGAAACTCCAAAAATATGGGTCAATGCCTGAAGTTTTTCTAAGAGGAACACAGTTTCTTATTTGCTTGTTACATTAATTTCCAATCCAAGAGATCTCCGGTCCCTTTCCTTCAGCAGCAGTATTGTACTGATGCCTCTGGTCTGGAAGGGAAGCACATTTCTCCATGCCAGGACCTCTCCTAGTGCTGCACAGGGGTCTGTGGCTCCAGACAGCGTCAGGGCTCAGTGCTGAGCTGTAGCATTTCCCTGTAGATAGGCAATGAACACTTCCCTGCTTTCTGTCACCAGTCTAAAGGCAGCTTATTTCTTTTCAGTGACGTTCCTTGGGTGCTGGGAGCATTCCCAGAACAGTCACCAAACATTCCTGTTTGTTCCCCAGGCACTCCATCCCCCCAGGCCCAGCACAGCTGGACAGGCAGAGGCTGCAGCAGTGCTCTGCGGTGTGCAGGTGCTTTCCTTCTGTGTGCCTCTGCCTGCTTCCTTACTGAATGTGATGCTGGCCTTGGCCGGGCACATGAGTGCTGTGCTGATGGTGCTTCCACCCCCGTGGGCTTCAGCGCTGCCCCAGTGCTCACTCCTGTGCTCGTACTCTGAGCAGTGGCACGTAGCAGTGGCTTAAGAAGAAGGTGTAATGTCACCACTTAGACTATGTTACGTGCAGCAGCATCTCAGGGCTTCTCCACGCTAAGCTGAGCCCTCTGCTGCACCCTCTCATGAGCAGACGAGGTGAACAGCATCAAACTGGAGTGCGTCGTGTTTCTGACTGCACGTCTCCCAGAGCTCAGCACCGAGTGCCCAGTGTGGGGGTGCTCCCCCGGAACAGGCAGCTCTGCCACAGCCGTGGTGTCACCCAGCGGCGTCAGCCCTGCACCTCCTCCCCACTTCCAGCAGTCCCTTCTGTTCTGGGGACTTCTGAGGCAGTGGGCTGTGGGCAGGCTGGGGCAGCGTGCAGCTTCTGTTCTGCGCTGAGTGCTGAGCAGCACCGCGGGGACCGGCCCTGTGTGAGATGGCAGCTGTCAGTTCTCCTGTCCCACTGCTGAACAAAACCAGTGCTGTGCAGGTGGCACAGACGTCTGGGACGGCGGTGGAGTCTGAAAAAGCAAAGCCAAGCGTTGTAAACGGGGAGCAAGCAGCACAGTGAGAACAGGTTCAGTGTCCTTTTAAAGGTGTTTGTCACACGTCTGTGCTGGCTTCTTCCTCCTTAGCACGGCGGAGCCCTGGGGACTGCTGGGCTGGGAGGCCCAACCCATACACTGTGCTGTGGGACCCTGGGCCGTCAGCCCTGCAGCCATTTGGTCACGTAGCAGCGTAGAGTACTTCAATGTTCATAAAGTTTCCATGAAGTTAAATGAAGTCCACGCGTGGTTTTTTCCTCCCGCAAACAATGCCCGATCGCCGCACAAGGTGCCAGCCCTGCCTGCTGCAAGATGGGGCTGCGGCGCAGGAGAGGAGCCCCGCACCCAGCCCTGCTCCCGCCCCGCCCTGAGCCGCTCGCCGGCCCGGTGGCCCCGCGGCCCCGCAGGTCCCTGCCGATGCCGTGGCCGTGTCACGGCGCGCAGCTCCCCGGGCTGCGGCTCACCCACGCTGTCCCGCTGCGGCGCGCTGAGCCTCACAGCTGCCCGCAGGCACAGGGCACGGTGACCAGGCGGCCCCGCAGTGCTGCGTTCCTGCTGTTGCCCCGTGTCAGCCTGTGCTGCGGTCAGCGGGCAGCAGGGCCGTGGGCCGGCTCGCCTCAGCCCAGACTGCTTCCGACCGCAGCCCTGTGGGGTTGCTTTTTTTTCTCCTTGTTTGTTAGGTTTTCTTTGCAGCGAGCACAAAAGCATTTCTGAACCTGAACGGCGTGGGTGCACTGAGGGGCCCGGTGGGAGCATTCTGGAGCTGCAGCCTTTGCTGTGCTGCGGTGAGCGGCCCTCGCTGCAGCTCCTCGGAGAGGCACGGGCCGTGCTGCACTTCTGTATGTTTTCTTACCTTTAACCCCGGGCCGCTGAGTATTGTTCAGCTCCCTCTGCCAGCAAACACCTTTCCATGCAGGACTGCTACCGGCCCAGCAGGCCGCTCGCTCCTGCTGCATCACCAAAGGCCCGTCCGCAGCTGCCATTGCCGTTAAGGAGCAGTCGGCTGCAGATTGCCTGACCTGGCTCCCTGGAGGCTGAGCACAGCAGCGGGTGCCTCAGGTGTGGGCAGAGCGGAGCCCGGGGGGCTCTGGGAGCACCAGCGCAGGGTAAGAGGCGGTTTCCTTTTTGTCAGGGCCGGGTTGGGTGGCTGCGGTCAGAAGGAGCGCGGTGCTGCGTGGGACGTGGGGAGCACAGGTCCATTTTATCACAAAGTTACAGAGGAACGGGGTTACAACTGGGGTTAGAATTGTTCGTAAAGATACTGAAAGCAACACCAAAGGAGGAGGACACGGGGCTTTATTAGTGCCTTGCTTTGAGAAATACATTAACCAGATGAAATTTAGTTTTAAGAGACCCAAAGAGACGTATCTGAAGAGATCAGTCAGCGATGGGTAAAAGAAATAACAGTTCAGATAATTAATAGCAAAAATCTGACTGTGAAAAACAGCCTCTGTGAATTACCAACACACAGCCTCATCCATTTTTAAATTACCCAATTATTCTTGGCATCTTCAACCCCTATTATTTGTCACACCAAGCAGCATTTCTCATGCACACAACTGAAATAAAAGCCGAATGCAGCGTACAGCAGCGCTCCCACAAACAAAATTCTGCCTTCACTGCACTTTGAACAACAACAGATCTGAAGTTACACAAGAGCGGAGTGTGGAGCAGGGGGGGCTGTGTGGGGCACAGCAGGGCTGAGGGCTCACGGGGGTCCGGGCGTGGGTTGGGGTGTTTCATTGCCCCCAGTGTAGTATAATGGGCTCTGTCTTTGTCCTGAGCCCAGGTGGGCTCCCCTGGTTGGTTACGACACAGACGGTGTCACTCAGCCCAGCACAGTGATGTCAGTATTGGGGTCACATCCTGCACTGCATCTCACGGCAGTGCGGTGTCACCACTGCCCAGCCCCAGTGGCAGCGTCTCGTGGGTCTCTGTCCTCTGTGTTCCGTGTGTTTGGGGCAGATCGCAGTTCCAATCAAGAAAAAGAAAGAAGAAAGTGAAAACAGTGACAATAGTCCAACTGATGTCTTTTTCTATAAGTAGGATTCGGCCTCAAAGACCATGAATTTGGGCAAAGTGATGGAAAAGGCAACAGTGGTGCAATGCAGCTGCACCCCTTGCAGAACGAGACGTGTGCTCTGATGGAGCTGCAGGCATCGCGGCGGGCAGAGTTGGCACTCTGCAGCACAGTCACAGCAGGAGGGGATGGGATGGAGGTGCTGCAGGAGCCCCAAGCTCTGCACTACCCTCAGCACCCAGCAGTGAACCAGCAGTAGAACTGGGCCGAGTCTGTGGGTCCCCGCTCCTTTTCTTTAGGTAATCCTGTGGAGTTTCCTCCAGGACTTTCCTCAGCAATGGTGAAGCAAGCAATTGCAAAGACATTATGCTCAGTTACTGCTGTGAGCACAGCTGTGGGCTGGGAGTCCTCCCCAGGAGAAAGGCACCAGCAATGGGCTTTTTGGCTGGTTGCAAAGGGAATAAAGTGTATCAATATAGAGAATTCTTTTTATTACAGAGACAAGTTAACAAATAAACCAGCATTAAATTGCCACAGAGCACAAAACACCCGGCACAGAGAGCAGCTTATTATAAACTTACTGTGGTTTTATGTTTGGTGCAGATATGTACTTTTCAAATTGTAAACGCAGGTTTTCCTGCTGTTTTCAGTAAGAATGAACAGAAGTCTCTCCTTGCTTCCTCAAAGCAGTGACCACAATGCCAGAACACAGCTGTGGGCAGCTCACAGCCCGAGCTGCTGTTCCGGAGGCCCACACCTTCCGCAGATGTGGCACTGGAGCAGCATTTCTGCAGCTTAGTGCTGAGGACGGGTTGCCCCATAGCACCATTCCCAGCACCCAGGGACAGACAGCATCAGCACCTCGGCTGTGGCTGCTCCCACCAGGCAGCAGGAATCAGAGCCATTCCAGCAGTCACTGCGTTGTAAGAACGTATTTCTACTTTGAAGTGGTGAGAAAATAGGCACAGTCCCAGGATTCTGTCCTGAAGTGCACGGATGCTTTGTGCAGCTGAAGAGAGCAGAGATAAAGGTGCTCTGCTGTCCCTCAGCTGCCACCCCGTCCCTGTTGCCCAGAGCAGTGGGAGGAGAGCTGCATGCTGACACTGGGGCCCCCAGTGTGTTGCATCCATGCCATGCAAGGATGGGCCTCGGAAACCTGGGCAGTGCAGGGCCTCAAAAAATCACCCAAAACTTCTGTTACTATTGGCACACGCTGCCTCACCACCGCATGAATACCCAAGTGCACTCGGTGTGCAGTCAGAAAGAAAGCTCATTAGCAGGAATAGAACAGCTACCTTCAGCAGTATAAATGGGGGCATGCCTGTGCATATGTACACATACGTTTAACATACAGTTTGTTATCAAAACGTCTCAGGAGAGATCCCCACGGCAGTGGCAGCTGTGTGGCTGTGGCAAACAACACTGCCCTGACTGGAGGGTGCAAAGCCATTCTGTGTTCTAACAGAGCTCAGCTCCCCAGGACTGACCCGCTGCTGTTTGCCTACCTATGCGTGGGGCAGGATGCTCACTGCCTGGGCTTAGCTCCAAAGCTGAACTAAGGCTCCTTTCAGCGTACAAGCAGAGGTGTCACAGCAGTGCTGGGCTGTGCTGCTGCCCTGCCATGCACTCCTCAGCTGCACTGTGCCTCCCCAGGGAGCCCAGGGTCTGAGTTGGCCCTGCACGGGGATGGGAGCTCAGCTGGGACCCCCAGGTCAACTGCAACAGGATGAGAACGATGGTGAGATTCTCTTCGCTTTATTAAAGCAAAAATAGACAAGAAAATGCAGAAGAAAACACAAAGTACAAAGATATACAGCAGGATCTGGACTTTGGTATTTCTTGTTTTTTTGTTTTTTTTGTTTGTTTGTTTTTTCCAGTTCCTGCAGCAGCCAATGGAAATAAACCAAGAGACACTGTTAACGTCCTCCTGGCAAACACACACTCGGGTGCCGCTGCCCCGGCTCCCCATCCTCCAGCAACCCCTCCATCATCATCGCAAACAGCCAGAAAACAGGGGAAAAAACATTGCAGAAATTTACTTTGAAACAGAAGAGCTGCAGGGAACAGCTTGGGCCCCGCATAGGCACTGGGGCTCACGCTGGCAGAGCGTCCATAGCACAGAGCAGCAGGGAGCACAGAGCAGCACACAGCTGGGGGCACAGCCTGCTGCACAGCCCCGCTCCCTACGCAGCAGCAGGTGGGTGCATGCAAGTCCGTATCAAATTTCGTTTCTTCCCCCTCTCCCAGCAGAAAAATACCCAGCAGGATGCACTTAAGTAATGAAACCTTACTGACACAAGCGTACGCAAAATGTAAACCTCTCCAAAGAGGCCATTTAGACCGATTATAAACATCCTCCTGTTGATGACAGAGATCAAGGCATTACCGAGCCCATTATTCATCATTCTCTTCTGCTAACAGCCAAAAAACATTCAAGAACAGAAGAGAACACCAGCAGGGCCTTCCACTGATTCATCTGCGTGTATGAACAGATCATACCGACACCGAAGGTGCAGCAATAGAGGGCTGCTGAGCACACTGGGTCTTGCAGAATGTGCCCACCTACATGGGAGGACGTCAGGAGGAAGAGCACAAACAGAGCCACGGCCCAGAGAGGAGATCTCAACACAAATGGCTGTACAGAAAGAGCATTGGTTCAATAGTTCTGTGTCGTTTTTCTCCACCTCCTCCCTTAATGGAAACCCTATAGAACGATTGAAGAATATCTGTAACATTAAATGCTTGTTCCTGCTCACAAAAAACCCGGCTGCACCCATGGGCTTTGCCAACAGAGCTGGAGGTTATGCTCAGCTCTGAACAGGTCCCAGAAGTAGGAGAATCCACACAGCAGCCGGGAGGCTGTGCACATGGCAACCAACGGGCTGAACCCAGTTGCCTTTGCTTTTAAAGACATCTGGCACACAGCTACTTGAGGATATGAGGGGGCACGGAGCGCAGCACGTCTTTCCCTGCCCCACTCCCTGTCACATGGAGAGAGCAGCAGCAGCAGGAGCGAAGCAGTGCCTGTGCCACGTGAGCGCAGCCTGCCAGACAGACCCAGTGCAGGCTGGGGGCTGTTCAACATCCCAGACCACTGGGAGCCATCAGAATCAACCTTTGATGCGTCTCACTCTAAACGATGTGCCCACATTCACCGTTTCATCACTCCATCCCCAGAAAGCTCTGTGAGCACAGGATGATGCCAACCACAGGTGGTTACTGCAGCCATCTCCCAAGGACAGGGCTAACGCCCACAGTCACCCATCCCGCAGGGCCAGGCCTGGCTGCTTCGCTTCTGGAGTTCCCACCTGCTGCCTTGGAGAGACGGCAGACAGATGAGGGAGCTGAGATGCTGGCTGTGTGGGCACCCCGTGTGAGCAGAGCGGGGGAGGGGTGCAGGCAGGGGTTTGGCTGCTGAGGGTCTGAGGTCCAAGAGGCGTCAGGCACTTGTGGAGGTGGCACAGCCATGTCTGAGCAGATCGGAACGGAGATGGGAGTGCTGGGAGCACACTGCTGAGCGGGCAGCATCCAGCTCACCTCAGGAGTGGTGCCCCGGGGGGAAAGCAGCAGCCATCAGCAATGGAGCCTTCCGGAGCCCATCCTCCCTCCAGCAGCCATGTGTGGAGCCGAGCAACATAGGGATGAGCAGCCCTGCACGGTGACTGCCAGGTGCCGTCCGGCTCTGAGGGTTCTCTCATTCATTGGGTTGCAATTCATCTCTTCCCCTCAGTTGCGCTACTGCAGAATTCAATGCATCTGCTTCCCAGCACCATAGCACACATAAGAAGTCCCAGAGGAGGCCGGTAAAGGTACCCACACCCACACTTAGAGAGTCGGCCTGTGCCTCACCTTGTTTTGGTTTACAGAAATACAAGAGCTGGTGGCACATCTCCCACTCTCCCATAGCCCTAGGGCACTAAAAGTCACTGCAGGAAATAAAGGAGTAACCACCCCCAGGTGCTGCAGACAGGGCGTCCCTGCCACCGAGCAGCCAGACCCTGGCAGGAGTTCAGTCAGAGATACCACAGGAAAGAGAGAAATTGAAAGAACCCCAGCAGGGAGGAGTTTGCTACTGCCTGCCTGGCAGCACATCATCTCTTTGGACAGGATTCCCCAAGGCACTGCAGTACAGTAGTGCAGAAACAATAGGCAGAGGTGGCTGAGATGGAGGCGATGCAACTGGGAGTCCCTCCGAAAGATCACTCCGCATGGAAGTAAATGGGTTTCACTTTTCCAGACAGAATCTTGGGAACCTGCACAGAGATGATCTCTGCCATCATTTCCGGGTAGTCCACACTCACCATATGGGCCTTAATTAAAAGATCAAATGTAAATTGATGCAGATCCTTGGCAATCTAGGAAAGAAAGAAAGTTTGTTAGGGAAAAATTCCCCACTGGGTGATTTCTGTGGGAAGGAGCAGGAGCAGCAGCAGGGCTGTGCCAGGGCTGCCCTCTGCGCATCCAGGAGCACATGGATACAGCCAGGGCAGTGTGCAGGATTGCTCCTGGAGATGAGCAGCACACAGAAGCCAATAAAAAGAACTAAAGAAGCAGCCGCAGGTACGAACATGAACACAGCGTCCATGTCTACAAGGGCCGTAATGCCATTTCCCAATGCCCTTGCAGGGACAAGATCCCTCCCTGCTGCACTCCCAAATTCCCATGCTCCAATTCTCTCTGCTAACCGCTAGCTGAGCCCAGGACACCGCGCTGCTCTCTTACAGGATGCACGGAGTCCAGGACCTTGGTGAGCTGGTAAAACCGCCGAGAGCAGGAGGTGGGGTTCTTCCTCTTGCAAGCGATGATCCGATCGAGTTCCTTAATGTAATTCATGCGAAGTTCATCAAAGAGCTTCTGGTTCTTCAGGCCGTCCACTGGAACTGGAGGAACAGGGATGGGAAACAGTCAGAGTTGCCCCAGAAGAGGAAGAGAGCCACAGGAAAAGTGAAGGAGTTGTCGGCGCAGAGCATGGAGCCCTGCCCAGCTGCTCCCTGCAGCCCAGGTCTACTGAGGGGAGGACGTGAGCACTCACTAATACTGAAGAAGAGCAGAGCCTTCATGCAGAGAAACTCCTGGGGCGTGATCTGAAGCCACCCAAACTCCTGGGAGAGCTGCCGCATCCTGACGCATTGGCTGTACATTCTGGATTTGTGCATCCGGTACCTGGGAGAAGAAGGGGCACAGGGTGGAGGGTGGCTCGTGCTGTGCCCAGGGACACTGGCACATCCCTGGCACGGGACTGAGCTCTGCTTTGGGGTGCTGACAGCAACAGTCTTGAAGGTAGGAGAGGAGGGTTTTCTAAAACATGCCTGCATAACTCTGCATGGATGATGGCTACTCTGAGGATGGATGGCTACATGGCTTTGCCAGGTTTGGGTGACCCTCTGCCTTCCTGGAAGCAGCTGCAGTGACTCACCCCACTCAGTTACACAGAAGGCACACGAAGCCGAGCTCAACCCTCACACAGCAGTTGTGCTCTCACTCTGTACTTAGTTCCTGTTTGTAAGCTTTTCTGCCTTAGTGCCAATAAAACCTGCTCAACTCAAACATGACAGTGCACCAGAGGGACATCGTCAGGAGTTGGAGGAGCTCACAGCATGCATTTGTCTCTGCTTCTGCCTTCTGTAACCAACCCAGCTTGCTGGAATCAGCCCGCATCCAGGAGCCAGGCAGCACTGCCCTCACACACACACCATGGGCTGGTGCTGTTGAGGGCACAGCAAGGGAATTGAAAGAAGGCACAGGGAGACACTGCATCTCTCCTCATCATTCCTGCAGACTGCTGCAGCCCCTCTTAGCTTGGATCAGCTCCCAGGGCCTGACTGCCCAACTGCACATCCCATAACTGGGCAGTACAGCAAACCCCCTTGCCTGGTTCTCGTTTCTCACCCAGTCTGACCCAGGCAAGTCTGAAGGCAAACTTCAGACTGCTGATGTTTGGCACTTACTCATTGAAGACCAAATCTGGAGCAAAGTAAAGCATTCTGGAGTTGACGTTAGTGAAAGATCTCCAACCCATGGCAAAAATCATGAGACCCATCCAAGAATACTGGATTATTGACATCTGGTCGTCCACATGCAAATTGCGAAATCCTGTTCAAAAGAGAAACAAAACACAGCAGAGGGATGTTACACATCAGTGCTGAGCTCTGGCAGTTCCTGGAATTGTCCTCACACAGCAACAGTCAGAGGCAGAACTGAGTCCTCGTTAATCAATTACTTCTTTTCGGTGAAATTCTGGCACTCTTAGAAGTCGCTATTTTCTCATTTTGAGAAAAATTGCATGTTATCTCAAACATTAAAACAATTCCAGCACCATTGGTGTGTAATTATAATTCACAGTGCATAATTACATTCCACTGAAGCGAGCATCTGTCTCTTGCTCGGAAAGCTGTCAACTGCAAATGAGCACAAGTGATGTTTCATTGCTGCCTGTGAGTCCGTATGCTCCCCTTCCAGCTTTCCTATCGCCCTCCCAAACAGCACAGCCTGCGTGCACCAGATCCCCTCTGCCCCCAGCGGGTGCCTCCACCCCCAGGGCTCCCAGCCACCTGTGGGCAGGACTGCGATCTCCAGGAGCTGCATGCAGTGTGTTTGCAGAGCATGGGTACAGATGAGGCCGCTCAGGCAGCACAGAATCAGTCACGTTCATCTCTCAGACATATCTACGCTGGAATCTCGTATTTAATTAAGTCTTACATGCCGCAAAAAAAGCAAAAATGAACAACACCTTTTGACTTATGCAGCACGTCTGTTCAGAGATGAATTCATTGCCTACTGTTGTATTGTCACACAGAGTGACAGTGTGCTGGAATGTTCTCCTACTCCATTCTTGCTACTGTCCTTCATAACGCCTGCCCTCTCGGAGGGGCTTCAGAGGAGCTGTGCTGCTGCACCGAGATGGAGCTGCAGGAAGGAGCGCCGGCTCTGCAGCCATGAGGACAGATATTTGGTCCGTGTGCTGTACCATCATCTGCCAAAATCAACAGGCTTTGTTTTCCTCCCCTTTTAAATTGCTCTTTGAGGGAAAAATTTATCTTCTTCTCAGAGGGAATTAATAGAGCAAGAGTAAGCAGGGAGAGACCTCTCTGGGTGGTTGCGTCCATATGCGGCACATTGAGCACCAGCAGCACCGATGGCCCAAAGAGCCCTGCAGGCTGCAGTTCTTACCCACTCAGACTGGTTTTCCCCTAAGCACTGCATTATCGACTCCCGATCTATCTGTTGGATCTCTGTCCCTCCCTGGAAGCCTGCTGTCTGTGGGCATGGCAGATGATGTATGGCCAGCATCACTGCTAAAGGAAAACACAAACCATGGCCGTGATACATCACTAAGTTTCAGGTACGGCATAGCTGAAGAGACACGTGTTGATATCTTCTGCAGAGAGCAATCGCTATAAAAGTAGCATTACCTTTATGGACGATTGGAAAGAGATGAAAGCATAATCTTTTTCTTGTGAATAACCATAAAGTAGCAAATCTAAGAAGTTCTTTATCTTCTCTCTTGATATACAGCATTGTGTCAGAATTACTTCTCCCTAAGCGATCAACAATTGAGCACCTCATATGTTTCCCTAAAGCAGCGTTTCTATAAAAATAAATGCTCATTTGTTACCTTGGAAATGTGATAGTCCAGAGAATGAAAAAGCACACACAAGCCATTGCATCCTCACAGTTACAGAATGGGTTAAAGACAGGGCAAGGCAGCAGATTTGAAGCAGAAAAGCAAGCGAGGGATGGGCTGCGATACCCAAAAGGCCCCACCTGACACAGCAGGCACACCGAAATTTGCAACATCTGCAACAAGCAGCAGTACTCGCAACGGCAGCGTGGCCCCGGCCAGGAGCACCTTCCTGCTGCTCCCCGCAGAGCAGTTCCTTCTTTACAGAATGCTTTCCCAGCTCCTTTGGGAACAAATTAAGGCTTCCCACTTGCAGCCAGTCAAAATGATTTTTAAACCAATGCAATCGAGTGTTGATCTGAATTAACAGTAACATCTTAGCAACATTTCTATATACATACAGTGAAGGGAAAACCGGGATTTAACCAGAGCTTGAATTCTGTGTTCCAGAAGCTTTCTTGGCAAGATGTGCTTAGTTAACTTTTCTAACGAAAGCAGAGTTTGGTTCTGCCTGACATGGCAGGCATGGCTCAGAAACACTCCTACTCGTGGCAGTCTTATCTCTGATACTCCAGGATATTAAAACTTCACTGAAAGCAGTGCAACAACACCTTGGACCTATTAACTGCCCCAGGAACACGGGTTCAGGGTGAGATGCAAGGTTAATTCTCATCCATTTACCAATGCTGTGACACCAGGCCGATGCTGCCCGGCAGGAGATGCCACTGCCCTCCACCCCAGCACAGCACTCACTGTGCTCACACTTCTGCCGGGCACAGGGCTGCTCTGTAGGGGCACCAGAGCCGCTCTCATCAGCGCTGTGCCAAGCAGGCAGCAGGGGCAGAGGCAGTATCATCCCCAGACCCCCGGCCCCTCTCTGCCAGCCATGCTCATTACAGGCTTGTAGCCTCCCAGCAGACCTAGTGCAAGTTCTTCTGTTTTGCTAAAACCACCACCATCCCACTGGTTTAAATTGGCTAGGTTCTATTTTCATTATTCCTGCACTGCATTCTCCACCTGCACTGCTTCCAGCACATCACCGTCCTCTGTGCCCACCTGGCATCAGGCTGCCCCGCCAGCCTGCAGTCTCCAGGGCAGAGAGCACCTCTGCTGCATCAGGCCACGGACAGCTTCAGGAACTTCTGGCCAGCAGATCATCCCTGGCTACCTGACCGGATGCTACTGGCTGTGGAGTGGTGGGGAGCTCTGCTGGCTGCCCGCATGGTCACCCACAACCACCAGAGCCACCAACCACTCCTTGTTCATGGACGACCTCCCCGCAGAACAGCCAGAGCGTGGCAAGAGCAAAGGAGCCGCATAACCATAGCCTGGAGCACAGAACAGCAACAATGCCATCCTTGTTTGCTCCTTCCCCGGAAAATATCAAGACTAATATCGTGACTAAGTGGCAAACTTGCTGTAATTACTGCTGAGCTCTGGTGTTGGCATGTGTCACAGAACCACCAGGACAAAGCTGTGGATAACAGATCAGCAGTGCCTCAGCTTGGGGTCAGTGAAGCTGATAGGAATGGCAGCAGTGAGCTGCTGGGGCACCGTGCACTGGGGCACCCAGGGGTGCTGTCAGCAGTTTTAGGAGAACAGCCAGTGCCTGGTGTGAGCAGCGAGAACATCCCCACACACAGCACAGCTGTGCAGAGCTCTGATGGGGGCCAAGGGCACCACGGCCCCACAGCAGTCCCAGTGCCTGCAGATAGGGCCATGGCCATTCCCAGCACCCACAGAACATGATGTGCAGGTGCTTATCTTTTGTTCAGAGAAGAATTCTGCAGGTTTGGTTCAAACAGCCCTCGAAGTGGAGCAAAACCACTGCAGTGAGAATGGAAAGAAAGCAGGACTCTGAGACTCTAATTAAATGCGTCCCTTCACATGCACTGGGAAGATGGTGCATGCCCGTGTGATGCCACGTGCCAGGGCACTGCCAGCACAGACAGAACCCAAAGGCCTGAGCGCCTTTACTCTCTGTCACACCTTGGCCACATTTCCCATGGATCAGGCACCAAAAGACAAACCTGGCGTTGCTGCAATCTGGCTTACAGGGAAGTAACAGGGACAGACCCCTCATGGGAGCACTCCCCAGGGAACGTGGCTGTGCAGTACGGGTTGCAGACCACCCCTGTGAGCCCCCCATTGAGACACAGCGAACGGGCTGTTAGGATGGTGGCAGGGCTGGGATCTGATCTGGGATCTGTCCTCACCTGGCAAAGCCTTTGCCCACTTAACAACGTAGACCAACTGCCTCTCCCCAAGCTCATTCAGGCTGCTCAGCAGGTTGGAGAAGGAATCTGGCTGGCTGTTGTCGTGGCCGGCACACACCACAGCAGGCTCGATGGCTTCCAGCACATTGAGGAAAATGGGCTGGCACTCAAAGCCGTTGACATGTGTCATCACCATCTTAGGAGCTTGCTCCTCCGTGGGGCTGGACGAGCTGGCTGCCTCGGCTTCGTCTTGTGTCTTCAGGCTGCCCAGCTTCTTCAGCTTGCGGGCTGTGGAAAGGACAAACTTTAGCACAACACTTAGAAAAACTTGAGGTCTCCTGGCTTCCAGTTCCACCGGTTTTGCAAACAGCAGAAGTGAGAGTGATGAGCCGTAGCAATGCACACAGTGTGGGCAGTCTGGGGAGAGCAGAGCATCACAGGCAGCATGTATGGACAAAGGGAAGTACACACTGCACAGAGAAAACCGTTTGTTCATTAATCTTACATGGGAAAAACAAGCATCATTACATCCTCAGCCGCAACCAGTCTCACATTAACTCCTGGTTAGAAATGGAGAAGAAGAACAGGGAAAAGAGAAGTGGATTGACTCAAGTGGGGATCCCATCAGTCAGCACCAAAAGGAATTCCATGCAGTGAGCCCATGGGGTCGGGGCTGCAGGCAGCAGATGGATGTGTCTGTGACAAAGTGCTCCGGTTGTGGTGCGCCGGCTCTGAACTACATGTGCTGCTCTGCTATAGGATCCCCCGGGAGCTCCAGACCTCCAAGTTCTTGGAGTGTTAGCAGCTACCTAACCCAGTGTCTGCAGGACAGTGCTCAGCACAGCCTGCTGAAAGGAACAGCTTTCATACTTCACTGACCACAAAAAGCCCTAATTAATTAGAGGGGGAAAAAAAAGCTGATCGCTTAATTCAAGCAGAGAATATAACATCCAACCAATTGTCCTCGGGGTTTTGGCTCCCACATTACATGATACTTATCTCAAATTTCCTTTCAGCTGTAATTAGAAAAATAAGCAGCGGAACATAAAAATGTCAGCTGAGGGAGCGACTCTGTAAATCAGCTCAGAACGCTGATCTGTAAGGAACGGCCTTTGGATGATCTGCCGTGATTAAGGCAGGCTGCTCTGCAGAAAAAGGAGAGGAAAACTAATAAAATTAAAAGAGGGCAATGGGAAAGCAAGGCTGCAATTTGGCGTTACGTACTTCAGTGTGTGTTTGCATGGGGCTCTGGGGCACCTCCATCCGCTGCAGCAGAGCCGCCTAACGGCCGCACCGCCTGCGGCAGTGGGGTGATGGGGAACACAGACGTGGGATTAAGGAAACAAAACCAACCAAACCCCATCTTCCGAAGGCAAACAAGAAGTGCCAATAAGGGCCTGGGAACCTATAAAGCCAAACCAATGCTGTATGGAACACGTGCACATCCCAGTCTAAAAATTGCAATTGTTTCCTTTTTTTTCTTAAATATTTTCAATTGAATTGCAGTAAGAAAAGAGCACACAAATAATAGTGCAGGCTCAGAGACTGCAGTCATAAACTAGAAGAGGGGACAGACAGCAGTGAAGTCAGATAATAACTATTCCAAATGGAGGAACCTTATGTTTGTGTACTGCAGAGCTCTTATTCCACAGGGAGCTGAATTGCTGTTAGCAGATGGAGAAAGGCTCAGAGTTATGATGCAGGCAGACATCTGCGGCCTTCAGTAGGATGTTCTGGGTTGGGAACTATGAGTTGTCCTCCAAAACTCAGCCCCTGACACGGCCCTGCTGGAATCTTCACATTTATTTTAAATCTGAAAATGCTGAGATGTGGGCAGGTACCCAACCTAACACAGCTGTTTGTGCACAGACTGCCCCAGTGCCACCTCCCCTGAGCAGGAGCCGTCCCAGTGGTAGCTGCTATGCAGTAGCTGCTAGGAACAAGAATTGAAAACAGAGGAAATGCAAGAACACAGAAAATAGCTGCCTCTTCCAGAGCATCTCTGAAATATTCTGAGAGCATTACGAACATCTGATTTGGGATTTCTCTCTCCTAATTTTAGACATCTCCAGTGCTCATTAGCACTTTTACTCCCTTGGTAACTGTGCAGCAACAGATACCCAGATTTGATTTCCTCTTTAAGGACATCTGTTCTCTTACACCTCTGTCCCAGGACAAGCCAAGGCAGGCAGAAACCTGCGCTGTCCTTCCCTACACACAGTGTGATGCTCTGGGGTTTCCTAGTGGGCACACCCAGCTCAGAAGCCTCAGCTCACTATCGTTATCAGCTCAGAGAGTCACCCATGCAGCACATCTGAGGTTCTGCTTTATTCTTTCACTTATAAAGCACGTTATGAATTTGAGAGGAGGGAAAAAAACAACCCTTGGATGACTATAATTATATAGTATCACAATAAAGCATTAGTCGTTGCAAAACGACAAGGGAGTCCTTTATATAGCAATTAAGGAAGTTACACACCTTTTAATGAAGCGAACTTGGCCAGCTCTCAGCCAGGACTTGCTGGAGAATTGGCTGAGGAGCTCTGCATCACCAGCACTCATTCTCACGAGCGCTGGGCCAGGGGGCACAGTGCCTTTCCCCAGGCAGCTCCTGGAGGTCTCGGCAGCTCCAGGCACCGCTATCCAACTTCAGCTTTGGGCAGAACGGCAGCAACCAACACAGATCTCATCAAAACCCCATCCTGTCAACCCTACCACTATTCCTTCTGACACACAGTTTTAAATTTGGATAATTTTAGTTGATAATTCCAATAGCATTGGCATAGTAGACCCACATAAGAGATCTGACTCAGGCTGGACCACATTAATTTAAAAAAAAAAACAACAAGCCAACTAAAATGATATAAAGTCAATATGTTACTGCTGAGATCACTTTGAATCACCCACGTGATACATCTCAAAAATAATTACGAATATTGAAATGACACCAAACAGGTCTGCCCTTATGAGGCTCTTAGCCCCTCTAGTGCATATTTAGATTCATTCCAAAAAGAAAATGAAACATTTCTGCTAATTATAGGGCAATGCAAAGATGGGAACATAACAATGAACCTTAAGGACCGATCACCGAGCAGGTCTGCTGACAAGCTCTGGTCTGCTTCCCAGGTACCCGAGGCACCAGAGAAACAAGCCGTAATCGAAGCACATGGGGCAGCATCCTGCACTCCCCAGAAAGCTGATGGAGAAACACGAAGCTGAGCAACACTACAGCTCAGCAGCTGCAGGACTAATGAGGTCCCCATTCACATGAAAGAGAAAATATCGACCTGGGGAGCACCTTACCACTGCTCTCATCAGTGGTGCTGCTGACACTGGGAAACTGGTGTTTGCAATACAACAAGATGATGGCAAAACTTCAAAAGGCACATAAATAATAAAAATTAGGCAATATTCTCTGGCATAGAAACATAATGAATGTTATCTAGATAGCTGTGAAGAAGGCTAAGGGGTTATTAAGTCACAGCCAAAGAAACCCACTGCAGGGGGCAGAAATTCAATAAAAGGTGGTTTTTCAGTCAGACGAACAAACCTGTAATAAAAGAATCCAGTTGCTGTAAATGCAGAACAGCTGAGATGAAAAATCTGGAACGTTTGTCACAATGATGAGTGTAAGTAACCACCACAACAGCCTGCAAAACGTGCATCTCCACTGTGCCAGTGATGCTTGCAGTAAGATTCGATGTTTGTAGGCAGGAGCTTCATTTTGGCAGTGGTAACCGGAGCTGAATTGGGACTAAGTACAGGTCTGACTCACGCCTCGGGCTTCCACAGGGTACCAGCATGTCTCACAGCAGCCTCCAGCCCTGCAGTTGATGACTGGTAGCAGTGTGGGAGCTCTGCCCAGGATGGGAGCAGCACAGAGCGCAGCGCTGGGACCACAGAGCCACGCAGCAGCAATGCTGGGAACAGGAGCAGCCCAGGGCCTCCCACAGCACGGCTGAGATGTGCCAGCATCCCATGGGCAGGAGGACCTTACAGCCGAGTGCTGCTGCCCCTACAGCAGCACAGACTGGGTTGTGCAGGACACGGGCATCCACGTGCCTGCATGTGCAGCAGTGCTGTTCCTGTGCGCTCGGGCAGGAGCAAAGCTGCACATCTGTGCAGGTACCTGAAACTGCAGCACAGAGAGGCGCTGGAGAGAGAGAGAGAGAGAGAGAGCCATGCACCACGAGGACTGAGCTAACGAGGCTGGCACCAGCACTGCTTTGGTGGTTTTTTGGTTTCTTTTGGCTTTTTCGTCTCTCATTGGCTTTACAGAGTTGATTGAAAGAGAAGATTCTGTTTAATGGATTTCAGCGTTCAGGTCAGGGTGATCCCAATCAATAATGAAATGCTTCAAAATATTGCCATTCTGTGCTAAAGCAGACAGCCCTAAATAAGGCATTCAGCACAACTTCCTCCCACCATTAAAATACTCCGAGCTGTGGCTCTGCTGGCCATGCCCAGCTCTATTATACCCTGCAAGTGCCTACTAATTAACAAGCAGTTAAACCCAACTGTTGAGAGCTTGGAAGCATTTCCAAATACTGTGGCTCTCTACTGTGGGAGAAATAACTGCGGGCAAACTCAGAGCAGGCATGTTTGCAACAATTGCCTTTAAACTGACATTCAAACCAAATGTAAAACAGACTGAGCAGAACAGGTCAGGGTGACCTGAAATGCTCAGGGAAAAAATTGAGGAAAAAAAAAGTGAAGGGAGGGGTTCAGTGCTCACATTGCTTCTGCAGTACGGGGAGGAAAGCAGCACTCTGCCTGCCCTGCCTACCAGGAGCTGCGCTTCCATCACTGCTTCAGATTCATTTCCCACTGCTGCCAACGCAGATGGAGCAGGTGGGCTCCTGTCTGCTGAATGTGAGCACAGAGAGCTGCAAGAGCTGTCCTGGGGAGAAATAACATTAAAGCCAGTGCTCCCTCCTGAGCTGTAGAGCAGAACTTTTCCAGTAGTAAATTCTTCACGCCGACACTGCACCCTCACAGCTCTGCGCAGTGCTGCACGCTGACTCCCCTGGCAGAGCAGGGCTGCCATCTGTGCTGAGCCTTCGTCCTCTGCATCGCTCATGTGAGCTGTGCTTCCCCTGCACTCAGCTGCCTGGGGTCTCTCCTCCCCAGCTCATTTCTTGGGGCATTTTGATTTCCATCCTCACAGCAAATGAACCCAAAGCTGAGCCATGCAGTGGCGCTGGAAACAGCACCTTGAAGTTCTGCACATTTTTGAGACAGAAAGAAAGAAAATTGAGCCCAGGACATGCTGAAACTTCTATTTGGCAACACTGACATTGCAGGCAATAAAATGGGCCTATATGCAGGAACATGAGACTCACTAGCATAACTGTTTGACATTCTAGGTTTTGGACAGAAAATGTCTGATTTTGTGCCAGTTTTGGTAGAGCTACATGATTGAGAACACAGACGAGCTACAACAACACCCATTCAAATGCTGGGACCGAATTTCTGTAAAGAAAAGCATCCCTTTCCCTACTTATGCCTGTGAAAAATTACAAAATGGGAGCGAGCCATTCAAAGAGGCTCTGGTCTGAGTGAGAACCCAATCACCCAGTTGCTGAGACATTATTTCAGATCATGAGGTTTTAAATTAAGGAAAAGAACACTTCCCAAAACTGAAACACAGACATAACGAAGTTAATGTTTAGGTAGTAGAAACATGCAGCTGTTTCCAGAAGCTCCCAATGCTCCATCAGCCTCACTCCCACATCACCACACACAGGAGCCAGCAGACATCATCCGTACGTACCTCCAAGAGTCATCCCTGCCTCGTAGCACTTCCGCAGGCGGCAGGATGGGCAGTTTTTCCTCCTGAACTTGTCAATGGTGCAGTCGTTCCGGCTGGCACACAGGTACTTCTGCTTACCTAGAAACACCAGAAGGAATGGCAGATGGGTGGTGGGCACCAATCAGACCAGACTCAAAAAAGAGAAATGGGCTCTCGTTGTCTCAGTATCACTCAGCATCCACTGGGCTCTCATTGCAGACGACAGCAACGCTGCTTTTCCACCTCAGTGCTGCGATGCTTCACTCAGAACCGCCTCTCCTTTCTCACAGCTCTGCAGCCCAGAGCTTGGCAGCAGCACATGGTGCCCAGAGATGGCCTCCTAGGCTGCAGGGAAAGCTCTCAGCCAGCACAGTGAGCACAGCCATTCCCACAGGGCATGCTGCCTACACGCAGAGTGCTGCCACCAGTGAGCTTCGAGCAGCTGGCACTGCCTTCTGGCCAGAGGAAGAAACAGAGAAAGGAAAGAAAGTGACCACGTCAGTGCCGACTTCTCAAGTCACCCCAGAAAACTGCTGGTGGAATAGGAAAAAAACCACATTTCTTCAGCTGCTGCTACAGAAGGGGTTCACTGCCAGATACGCGCTTGGTATAGAAATGCCACCACGCATCTTTATGTGCACTTTTCAGAGGTTGTCCTTTAGAGGAGGAAAGTCACTCTTGCGGTGTGCAGCACGGTAGAAGTACGTAATGCTATAATGTGATGGAAAGTACAGTGATAATAGCAGGGCAGCAAAGGCTTTGGCTGTGGTAAATAAAGACAAATCCAAGCACAGCACTCGGGGACACAGAAATGAAGGGCAAAAGCTGCTTAGCTTTGGAAGGCCTCAGGTAGGCAGGGATCTCCAGCAAGATACCCTCACCTCCACTGCCAACCCTTAAATGAGGGCTGGGAAGGGGTGGATCCTGGCTCCATCCCTCCTGGTCACTCAGCAGCACTGCACACACCTGAGCTCCCCTGGATTGGCCCTGCCTTCCCACCAGGTGCTCCATCATTGCATCAGGCCATTAGCATTGCCACTACCAATTAATTAATAAATAACAGTTAAGTCCTAATGAAGCGTAACTAATAAAGATAGTTTGGTTTGCACATCTTTCATCTCTTGCTTGGCTCTTTGCTTCAATGACAGCAGCTTTCCCTCCAACAAGCCTTCAGAATGCTGCAGGTGACCATGGAGCTGCTCAAGCACTGCTGCACATCTCTGCAGTGTGCAGAATTGAGTCCCTGGAAAGCAGCTCCCTCTCCGCTCACAATTCCCTTCGCAGTGCTGTTTGGGGATGCTGCCCACTCCTGCTAATTGGGCTGGCTGCCTGCAGCTTACAGACTGGTACTGGGGAGCTCATAGCATCAGGAGCTGCTGTCCCAAAGCTCTGCTGCTGTGGGTCTCGCCGTGTTGGCACCAATAACTGTATCCTATAGACTGCATTTGCAGCCATCAGGAGAAAACTGGAGCCGTGTTTGCTGAGATCCTGCACAGCAGCACCTTCCAGGTGCTAAAGAGAATCAGAGGAAGCTACTTCATGCATGTATCTTAGCTTCACCTTCTCACTTGCTTAGACAGCAGCCACCAGAAATCCAGATTTCATCTCATTTTCTTCACTGCTCCATTTGCTACACGTACCAAGAAGGAACTTCCCTTCCTGACTCATAATTTGTTTTTGTATCAAGTCTGAACACGTTCACTGGATCAAGACTTGTCTGATATTCTTCATGCCATTCCAAACTCAGCTCGATGTATAATAGAGCCATATGCCTTATAGATTCTGTCAGAGCAGATTAACTGGGAAATCAGGCTATATTGGGTTTCAATGCTATTTATTGTCCTGCAAGTGTTTTTTTGTTTGTTTGTTTGTTTTTTAACACTTAAAATACTATTTCATTTCATCAAAGATTCATTGAAAGGATGAGGTTGAATAATGTAACCATTCTGACATTGCACTGATTTTGGTTCACTTATTTAATGACTCCCCACCTCCCACTCACATCTCCACAACATATGAGAAAGAGAAGAAGTGGCCAAGAGCTACACAGTACTCATAAATCTTATTGGCATCATTTGTTGCTTCACCATTGTTCTCCAGGTTCCAAGATATCATTAAATCATTTGTTTTCTGCAATCGTGGCAATGCTGGAGCCCACGGAAGTTTCCACCCCTCCTACACTGCTCATGACTCTGAAATTGCACATCTGTATCTTCTGGCTGCCACCCTCAATCTCCACCTGCAAAAGCGTACCTGCAACCAGCAATCATCACAGCATCACATGTAAGTAGTGATAAGGCCCAGTGTCACAACCACCTCCTCTCACAGTGCACGCCCACAGGGCTGTGCCTAAGGGCTGAAACAACAGCGTACAGGTGAACTTCTAAGAACTGTTCCCATTAAAAACTGATGATGCCATCCTCAGTGCCTTAGCTGTTGAAGTTGCAGAAATAATGGAGAGAGAGTGCATTACCAACAGCATGTGATACCTTGCTAAACACTCTCAATACTGTTCTCATCAGTTCCTCCTCTTATTCCCCCGCCCTTTTGCTCATTATCAGTGCTAAGGGCACTCAGAAAGGCCTCAGAAGCAGCTTGCACAGAATCCCACAGAACACAAGCATCATCCTGCCTTTCAGCCGTTCATCGAGGACGATGAGTAATACACAACTTCAGCTGAAACTGGGTTACTTGGAGTTATTTTTATGCCATAGGAACCAGGTGCTGAGGCCATCCTCTCTCCACTTGACCTCTTTATGTGCTTGCATCAAACAAGAATGGATGCTCTACTTTTGCAGGAAGCTGATTTTGCTCTCCTTTCCCTCCAGTTTCCCTGCAGGATTCCTGTCTCACAGCAACACCCAACACTGGGAGGCTCTTTTGGCGTGTCCAACAGCCAGGGCTGGGACCTCCGGACAGAGCATGGATGCCTCATAGCTCAGCCAAGGCATGAGGCAGTGCCAGGAGCACTGCATGACCATCCTGCCTGGCTCCTTCCCCTGCCCTGTCTCGCCTCCCTAGACTAAACTACAGCATTGTTGCCACGATAACAGCTCAAAATCTTCAAGAGGTCGAGCTCCCTTGATGAACTGCACTTGGGCAGTACAGCAGCTGCTTGCACCCCACAAGGACACCCCAGGGCCAGGCCCCACGCTGTCCCAGGCCCCGGGCAGGGCAGCAGGCCACCAGCCCAGGGGCTTTCCTAGATGAGATGGCTGAGCAGCCCCGGCTGCCCCTCGGTGTGCTGGCCCTGCTTGCTGGCATGGTGGGGATATGGGGACGCACTGGGTGCCCACAGGCAGTGAGCCTCAGCACCTGGAGCACAAAGCACAGCACTGTGCACACTGTGAGATCTCTGCCACAGTTTTGTTTCCCTGCCAGTGGGCTCAAGGAATGCAAGATTGAAGTCCCAGTCAATATGTTGCCCAATGGTCACGGCGCAGTGTTTTTGGTGAAATGATGAGACCTGTCTGCCTGGTTCACAGAATCAGCTCTTTGGGACACATACCAATTTTCTGTTATTTGTACGCACTGAGTCTGGCACTGTTTATTTTAAGCTGTTAGCCATTAACAAAAGGGAAACAAATGGTAATGGAAAGACTGCTCACACATCTGCTTCTGCTTTGTGTGAGAATCAGCTGCTTGCCTGCCTTGTCCTAACGCCTGGGGACTTAAAGGGGTCCTTTTCCCTATCTGCAAAACCTGGGAGCCTGGATAACTCCTGTCCCAACCATGGATAGGGTGGACATGGTTTGTAACGTGAACCCATGACCCAGCAGAGTCCACATTGTGTCACTGTCCCCCTTAAGGCAGTGCCCTGAACCCCTGCCCCTCGCCCCACCATGGGCAGCCCAGGGCTGCTGCTGCAGCACCCATGGCAGCTCCTTTTCCAGCCAGGACTGAGCAGTGTTTGCCACAGACATGAGCTGCTGTAATTAATTAATAATAAGCCACTATTAATAGACTACCTTTGCAAAGTAGTTTTCTTAATATTCACTCATATTTACCGCAATAGTGAAGAAAACCAAAGTGTCCATCGTGATGCAGCACAGACCTCCAGCTGCCCTCTCTCAGGGCTGTGATTCCAGCAGCCTGAGGAGGCCAGGAAGGTGTGCAGACTCTGCATGGGGCTGCCTGCTGGCAGAGCTAGAGGGAAGGCCTCCAGGGAGCCAAAACCAGTGGTCTACAAGTGAGAACATTCAGCAGGCAGATAGACAAGCATGGAAGCTGCAGGCATTGGCAAACTATCAGCATGTGCAGGTAACAGCTGAACTTAGGAGGCAATCCAGGGAGAAGAGGGCTGCAAGATGAGGCTAAATGACAAGCCTTAAAATCAAACAGCTCTAGGACTATGCGCAGATAAGAAGGTATCATTGAAGGTGCTTAAATCCAGCAAGAGATATTGGATTGTTGCTAAATGATGTGTAGTTGTTTGACTCCCTGGCAACAAGACAAATCCGTGATGCTCTAACTCAGGCTGACCTGAAGTCAGTCTGTCTCAAGCTCCACGCAGCGCCACGTCTGACCTCTCCTAGACCAGAGCAGAGCTGTCAGTTTACTTCAGACTTCACACAAGCAAAGAGAAGCTGCTGGCTAGCAGACTCATGCAGAGCAGTCACCCAGTGGCACTAGTGCCGGACACCCATGGGAAGCCCTGCGCTGGGCTGCTGGGATGGCAAGGGGAGAGCAGCAGAAGTGTCAGCAGCGCCTGCGATTTCACCTTCTACCTTCTTCTCTTTCCATTGACTTTTAAGGGTAAGAATACTCAAAGGGTCATGAGAAACCAAACACTGAGACAGTAATACCATGGTGGTGTAGTTGCGGACCCAAATCCTTTGCACAATGTCACATTAGCAATGAGAGGGGATAATTGTAAAACACAGTGACAGCCTTTGAAAGCTGTTCAATTCAACTCACAGCCACCTCAAAAACTGGCAAGAAACTGTTGTTAGCTCTGATACATTTCTCTGGTCTAAGGCCAGTCCTTGGCAGGTCAACACACACACAGTGCACAAAAGGCAATGACCACAGACTGCAGAGCAGCCTGGCTCTGAGTCCTCTGGGAAATTTGCCAAATCTGATTTGGGGTTTGTTTGTTTGTTAATTTAGCTCACTGTCCCATCAAGAACGCAGCCTGTGGAGTCACAGTCCTTGTACAATTAACAAATACACAGTTAGCAGAGCGGCGTGCTTTGGCTGGTATTTTACAGGTTGTAAAACTAGAAAGATTATTATGGTGAAAAGAGATAATCAAAATAAATCACCTGTGTTGTAGGCTTGCAGAAAAAAACTCCTAAGGGAGGGATCTCCAGAAGAGATCCTTTCCCAGTGGCAGTCAGCCCTTAAATGGGGTCCAGGAGAGGTGCAGCCAGGCTCCAGTCCTTCTGGTCACACAGGTGAATCGCCTTCAGCTGTGCTCTCATGGCTGACTCAGTCCTTGCCTCAGGTGATCAATCAGTGGTTCAGGCCACGACTCAACAGTTCCCATAGAGTCCTGCAGTATCACACAGAGGCAGCTACTTCAATGGCCAAGATGGCCATGAGCCCTCCTGCAGTCCTGGGGGGATGAGGAAGGTTCTCATTTCTCAGGGATGTGAGCAGGGTATGGAAAAGTAACTCCTTTCCTGGATGGGATGGGATGGGATGGTACAGCAGGAACTCCCAAGGGAAATCCCTGGAGAAAAACTCAGTTCTGTTCTTTCTAATGGTGACTGATTTCAAAGTGTGTTGTGTTTGGAGCACTTATCTGTTTCAGGACCAAAGCCTCTGGCTCACAGAGCCATCTGAATTGTGCAGAGCGATGCCCCTCCTATTTGTGTTAGGATAAATGAAATCTGCACAGGGGTGGATGTGCCTCTTGTTCACCAAATCTTCGGTTCTGTAGAAGAAGGAGGAAGGAGGAGGAGCCCTCCATGGGCTGTGGCTGTGCCTGGCAGCAGTGGTGCAGCAGAACCTGGTGGGGCTCTGAGCCCCAACCAAAGAGTGGTGACGGACAGGGAGAGGTGAAGGTCATTTCTGACTACAGAACATGAGGCTGTCAGGACTGCAAGTGTGGAAAGTCCACATCAGAGCTGGAGAATCTGCAGCAGCGGTTTTAGAGCTTGCCTATATTTAACCTGGACAGCTTAAGAGAGGCTGTGAATCAAAGCAGCTGACAGAAAGAGACCAGGAAAATACTCTTCTCTTCTCTACTAATTCTCCCAGAATCGTTCTCAAAGAGTTGGTTGGATTCAGTGTGTTTCAGGAGGAAAACCAATGTTATAACTTCTTCTTTTAAAACTTTTTTTTCCTTTTCTAATCCCTAAGCCAGGGCATGCCCATAAAGTCTTATTAAACACCCTTGAACTACTGCAAAATAATTCCAGTACTGTACTAGGCAAAGACTGTGATGAAACTATAACCTATGTATCCAGCTTTTCCCTGTTCTCTCCAAGGTGATCTCTTTGTGCTGCTCTTCAGTTCGTAGCACGCTGCTTCTCTGACCTTTCCTAACTAATGACACTAGAATCAGGAAGGAAACAAAAGCACTGGAGAAGCTTTCCAATTTGCCATTGTAAAACATCCCCAAAAGTGCCCAAAGGTTTTCAGAGATTCATTTTATGGGCTGCAAGACATAGAAACACACTGAGTAAGAGCTTTCAAAGGTACTCAGATTTAACTAGGCAACATCTGGCTGGAAAGTCACCAGCAACATTCAGTATTTATAAACAAGTCTGATTTACTGTCTATTCCCCAAAATAAAGATGCTATCCATGTATCTCAGAGTAAAATAAACTCCCTCTCTTCTTAGATCTAGTTACTCAGTAAACAAAATGCATTTACGTTGAATGTTTTGCTGAAGACCACTGGGCACAAAATAACGAGTGGTCCTGTACCTACCCTATGTCTGGGTTAAACCCAGATAAACTGCCTCCCATTACTCCTGCATAACACCTTCCTACGTCACTTCTGAAGTTGGAAATAGCCACAGAAGCAGGGAAGACGCACAGATAGGAACAAAGCTGCAAGAAGTTCTGTGGGAAGTTGCAGCCCCAGGACTGAGCCCTGCTATCCGCAGGAGCTAGGTGCCACAGCCTCCCTGTTTGTCAAGCTGTGGCTCCCTGCTCTTGCCCAGCTCCCTCACCTTCAGCTGCCATTTATCCAGGCTGTCGCTGTGCTTCCCTCTGCCACCTGAAGCCCAAGCCCAGAAGTGTGGTGCTGCCCCACAGCTGCCACCCCTCTGTTTCCCTAGCGCTGTGCCACATTTGCAAATAGGGCACTCAGCACTTGACATCTTTAAAAAGAAAGTATCCCCAGAAAAGGGGTTTATTCCATGTAGAGATATCTGCCATGTATAAAAACAACACAGAAATCTGTGGGACTCTGAAGGAACTGATGGAAGTTGCATTGAAATCAGTGGACATCCACTCCCTGATATGCAGTGGGACCACTGCCTGATAGAGGGGCCAGAGGGAAACGCTTCGGCACATGGCCCCTCGGCCAGAGGATCTTGCTCATGGAACGCCAGCTAGCAGCTCTGTGCCTGCCACAGGCCAACGCCTGCCCTTGGAACAAAAGCACTTGGCATCTGAACCTGCAAAAGGATTTCTTTTCCATTTTTATGTGCTGCAAAGAGCAGCCAGGTGCTGCTGCTGTGGGTGCCCCCGGCAGGAGGCAGCCCCCACTCCTCCCTGCAGCACACTGCGTGCAGGGGGCAGGACCCCACCTGGCACAGCCGCTGCTGGACCCCAGAGCAACCACACGCCTTAACCCTCTGCAACACCTCGAGTCTGGGAAAGCAGGAAGGGGTGCAAACGCTCTTAAAATTTCGTGATCCAAGACAGACGAGAAAGGGAACAACGACACAGTGCATGGTTTAAGAACAGTGCAAACAGGGCAGGCTGCAGCCTGCCTTCCCTGCATCCTCCTCCGCGCAGTGCTGTGCTGTGCAGGACAGAACTCAGTGCAGGAGGAGCAGTGCTGCAGCACCTCTCCTGTTTCTTCAGGAATGTATCTGACAGAGAGCCAAGGCTCCACTTACTATAAATCAACAGTTACTTGCTGACTTAAACAAGCATCTGTTATTTACTCTGGATGCACAGCCAATCCATTTGGCCTTGCACAAAATTGGTGTAGAGACACATTTGTAAATGATTTACGTGGGAAAAATGCCAACCATTATCTATTAATGCGATTGGACAGCCTATTTTGGCAATAGGATGCGAGTGTCCTCTGCAGTTCCAAGGAGCCACTCCCAGCACGGGTGATGGAGGAAGGGAAACAGGGCTCCACGCAAAGTGCAAAATGGCTTGGTTACTTTCTGAGAGCAATCCGTGAAATAGATTTACAGACAGATAACAACAAGGTCTGTTTAGACTCAAAGGTCTCCCTTACATTTAAGTCACTCCTAAGTTTAGGAGATCTCAGAAATCCACCACACGTCATCCCCACCACTCTCCTCTCTGCCCCCTTGGCTTGGAAGATTCGCAAATTAAGTAAGGCTGCTGATTTTTTTTCAACAGAATGAAAACCAAACGATGCAGCAAACGCTTCAGCACACGTCGTTAACGACCTCCCTGCGGGTGGGGGAGCTCAGCAGCTTTCGAGTCAGGCTGCTTTCCTGGAGAAGCCCGGGGGAGGGATGGGTGGGATGGGTGGGATGCCCGCCCCTCCGCTCCGGGCGCGTTATTTACCTTCGGCCGCCCGCTTGAAGAACACTTTGCAGCTCCCGCAGGTCAGGGCTCCGTAGTGGCACCCGGACGCCTCATCGCCGCAGATCAGACACGTCTTCTGAGGTGGAAAGTAATAGTCGATGGGCAGCATGTGCTCCCGGCCAGCCTCCAGCCTGCAGAGAGAAGAGAGCAAGGACGAGGGAAGGGTCAGCCAAGGCGGTCAGGAGGAGCTACTGGTGAGCGCAGCGGATGGCACTTGGAAGAATGTTCATGGCAAAACCCCACATTTCAGTGCCACGATAAGCCAAGGGCTGCTCAGGAAGAAGGCATGAGATCACAAAGCCCAGCCTAGCTCCTAACGCACGGAACAGCACGCGGGGTTGTGACTCCTGCCTTCATCCCAGGTACATGTGTGACAGTGAATGGCAAAGTGCAGCTACTGTGACAGCACAGCCTGGGAAGGGGAGATGGCCAACACTGGCTGCTGCGCTATTGGTGTGATTTTGGCTTCTGTAAAAAGGTTTATCCATGCTCATTAAGCTAGTTGATCCAACATTGTGTCATTGTTGTCACACCACTACGGATGAATTTATCCTTTTGATTCCTAATCAAAACAGACTAGTTTTTACAAAGCCATCAAACTCAAAACCTTTTCTTTTCTGCTTGCTTAGTTCCTACTCATTCCCTCTCTGAATCCCCAGCAATAGCTGGCTTGAACTCACTTCCAGGATGCCTTCCTCATCCGTCTGACTACTAAGCTAGTCAGAATCCTCTGCTGGAAATATTAAGCAGTGCTCTGAACATGTTCCAGCAGACTCCTGTTTATACCCATCCCAGGATGAAGGCACTGTACCTCTTCTCCTCCCTGTCACAACAGTGCACTGGGAATATCGTCTGCTCCTTGCCCTGCAATGGCCCCATAGCCAGAGAGATGTCCAGCTGGCAAGCAGATGTTGGAAACCAACCTCAGATCCCAAAATACAAAACGTAGCGTTGACCATGCAATAGCTGTGATTGTATACTGGAAATGGGTGAGTGCGGATTGCTGAGCTTCCCATTTTCCTCTCACCTACTCAGTAGCCTGAATGACCTCCTTGGGGTTTTCAGTCTGGGTGGCTGGAAACAAGGATGGGGACAGAAAGCAGCCCTTAGCAGGTGCACAGCACAGACCCCAGGGAAGCTCAGAGTCTCCTGTGCCTGCTGCCACTTCCCCTATCTCCCACATTCGACAAAACCTTTTCCAAGTTCTGCTGGGAAAGCACAAGGCCTCTGCATCCCTTGCACAACCCAGGCAGATCCCAACAGAACTCCAGGCCTGCCACATCTCCTTACTCACCTGTGTGCCCAAAGCCTTTCCCTGGAGCTGCTGCCAGTCTGCCCCCTCCCTTCTGGCACACAGCGCTGTGCAGCAGCTTCCCATCAGATCTGATGGGAGAGATGATTTTCAGAACTGCAAGCTGATGCATGTCTGGGCAGCATGACAAGTAGTAATATTTTAAGTTATTTACTAAAATTGACTTTCTGTAGAAACACTGGGCTAGGCAACTGGCTTCTAATTACCAATAGGTCACTGCCATTGTCTGGCTGAAAATATGTGTGCTTGTAGTTTCTGGAGTTTGAACGCTTGCAGACAGGAGTGAATGTCTCAGTGCCAGAGCTTATTGTGTAAAGATCTTTGTACTTGGAAAGGCCCTGCTTGGCCTATAGGGTGAAGCATCAGCACATATCCCAGGGCAAGGGACCGCAGTGCTGGCAGGCAGCCCCTGTCCCAGTACTGTTCCCAGGGCCTGCAGGCGGCTCTGCCCTTCTGCACGTGGCTCAGGCCAGAGGACATCTGACATGCAGAAGAAGCGGCTGGCCAGATCAAGGTTTAATTAAGGAAAGATATGTGTGTTATTTGTCTGTCCCAAACACCAAATTTTCCACTTGAGTTTGCATCTCCTCAGGCATTTCTAGCTGCCTGCACTGCTGCCCTGCACTCACTCAGTCCTGAGGCAGTGCTGGAAGGCACAGTGCAGCTTCCCTGAGGCAGCCTCACAGGTCACAGCAATCCCAAAAACTGGGAGACTGTGCAACCTGTGCTCACACACAGCACTCCCTGACAGCACTGACACTGCTTCCACTGGGAGAGCTCAAGGACCAACAACTCTGCAGGAGAACTGCAGCGAGGCCAGCAGTATGTACTGCTCACCAGAGCAGCTGCCTGGCCGTAATCTTTTGTTTAGAGATTTTAACTCTGGCAATAGGAGCACTTCTTTGGTTCAGAATACCCATTCTCTTCTGTCCGACTTCCAAAGAGATACAAATTGGACTGAGGTGCGAGAGGCTGCAAATGAGAAAAAGCACCTGCTGAGGAACAGATGAAGAGATCTGATTTGTTTAAACTATGCCACAAATTGGAAAATACTTGGCCATGCAGACAGGTCTCGAGGGGCTGGTGCTATTGTTCCATGGATAACTAATTGGGATGTTTAATTACAAGCAAAGGCCAGCTTTGCTTACAGCACACCGGAGCGCTGTGCCCTTCACATACATGATGGCTGTGCCTACTGAAACGTGTCTGCCTGTAATAAACTCCCAAGGAGTGAAGTATGAAATGTATGAAATGGCACAATTATTTGGTGAGATCAGAACTCAGGCTCTTCTCTGTCCTCTGATCTTGTTGTCATTTCTGTCCTTCAAAACCGATGCTATTTTATATTCCACATTAGAGAGCTATGCACATCCTACCTAGATATAGATATAGAATAACTGGAACAGCCATTTTATCCCTCATTCTTAAGGCATGAAACAAAAGTTTCGAGTCACTTGTTGTCTTTTCAGCAATAGTAATCAGCATCAGTGACTCATCCGGAAATGCTGCTGAACTATCCTTTCCAAACAAACTCAACTTCCAGGACTTTGAATTACTGTTCAAATGGAGGAGATCAAAGAATATCCTACATTGGAAGGGACCCACAGGGATCACAGAGTCCAACCCCCAGCCTCACGCAGCACCACCCAAACCCTGTCAGAGCTGTGTCCCAGCACTCCCTGAGCTCAGGGCTGTGCCCACTGTCCTGGGAGCTGTGCCATAACCACCTCCCTCAGGGGCAGAGCCTTTCCTCACCCCTCCAGACCTTCAGGGCTCCACGCAGGCCCCCCTCTCCTTATAGCTGGCTACAACTCTCTTGCCTTTAGGCACGTAGGTGCAACAAATGCCTCCCATCTCATCCTCCCTTCCCCCCACCCCCCTGCCTTCCCCTGACCCCCAGCACTCTCCCAGCCCAGCACAGCCAGGCTGCATCACCACCACTTCTTCCCAGGCCCTGGCAGCACCACAGCCCAACCAGCATCACCACAGGGCTCAGCTGCTGCCATAAGGAAAAGCTGCTAAGAAATGAACAACAGGGTGATACAAAAGCTTTGCTAAAATTGTCTTATTCATCCTGCATTTGCTTGGATTCCAGCAACGCTAGACCTCTCCTTCAGCGTGTTACCCTTTTTGTCCTCTACATGCAATTAGAAATGTGAAAAGGACTAATTTCTCTCCCTCTGTAAGGCCTTTTCTGTTATTTGTGCTGTGTATCTCAGGCAGGAAATAAGCAAAAGGGACTCTCACAGAAACAGCTGTTGTGATGACAGAAGGAGGGGCCGAGAAGACCTTGGAATATTTTTGAGGCTTAATTACTTAGAGCTGCAAAGTAGGTTAGCAATCGGGGCTTGAATGGCACGAGACAACACAACGCATTTTTAAACAGTTCCTCCTGAGAAAAGTCCTGCAAGCACCAGCGTAGCTCCACACACCTGCGTTTGGTGCTCCTGTGTGAGCCCACAGGCAGACGGGGCTCTTCGACAGCCCCACGCTGTGCAGGTCTGCATGGAGATGGGGATGGGACGGAATGAGCGTGCATTGAAGGTTAACTCTGCCATAACTCTGCTGCCCTCAGGGGTCTGCACTCGGGAAGGCTCTGACCTCCAGTGCTCATCGTGTCTGAAGATTGATATTCCAACAGCTGCTCCTCAGAGGGCACAACAGAGCTGAGATGTGAGATGGAGCAGCACAGCCTGCAGAGTGCTCCTATTCCCGAGTTATATTCACTGCCCACTGAACTGAAAGCATCTGCCAGGAATGCCTGGGGTTATAAAAAGATGCCAATTTGCCTTTTCTTTTTCATCTTAAAAGAGAAAAAAAATGCAAGAACAAAATGTAACATAAAAAGTGGGTAATGGAGCAGGAACTGCAATGACGGTACCTTTAATGATCTATTTTCCAGCTGGTTTCTAAGAGCTTTTAAGAGGGTTCTCAGAACACACTGGTGGTGACACAGTGGTGAGCCAGCATGGAGGACTTATGGGCAGAGTGCCCACACCTGCCCTCAGCAGGAGGCAGCCTCGTGTGGGGCAGAGGGGCTGCAGGCAGTGTGAGGGCTGCTGCCCACAGCGTGCAGTGCTGCACCCCCAGGCTCTGCTGCTCCCCCTATGCTGCAGAGCTCCAGAAAATGAGTACTGAGCATTGCAGAGGGCTTAAAACACACTAAGGCAGTTTGTACAATATATGGCGAGAGTCAGACTGCCAGAAACCCAAAGAAGGGAGATAGCAGAGTGCACACAGACACAACTTGTGGAGCAGTGACGTCGGGATGAGATTCCAGCCCCATCCACAACGCAAGGCCAAGGTCAGAGCTGCTCACACTGCACCCAGCCTCTTCCACAGTGGAATCCAAACAGCTTCACTATCTCTCTTATTGCTACAGGGAGGGTTTTACTGCCATTTCAGAAAGGCTCTTGGAAGGAAAGTGAGCAGAGTCTGCTGAGTTCATAACACACGCGAACATTTCTGTAGGGTAGGAACTGTAACTCTGCAAAGTAATCATTTGCTTGTCAATTGCTTGCTTTCACCAAACAGCCTCTATTTCACAATGCTCCCAGAAGACCAAAGGCAGCTGTGGATAGGAGAGAAGCCAACCAACCACTCCTCATAACCTCCAAAGCCTCCATTTCAGCCATAAAGATGCATCTGACCCAGCAGGAGCTGAGGCACAGCTGCCCATCCCTCCCCATGCCCAGGGCTCCTGACTCTCAGTACCAAGGAGTACACTTGCTCTGGCATCAGCACGACTTCTGCAGTTCATTCCTACCTGCTGTAATTAGATCAGTCAGTTAAGCAATCCACCATGCTAACACAACACTACACACACTGGTTGTGCTCCCTGTTTTTCTTCACTTTAACATAACAGAACAGGCACAATTTCCACCCACTTCAACCTTATATCTGACCGCATTTCTCATGCTGAAATTACTCCCACAGCTGCAGCAGGACTACCCACCAGTCTGAAATGAAGAGTTACAGCACTGTTCTGTGTATGGCTGTGCTTTGATGCCTGGAAAAGTCTCATTGTTGCATCACCTCGCCCCTTGAGCAGCGCAGTGTTAGTGCTTGCGCTGACTCGGATGCAGCTGTGCTGTGCTGAGCACACTGCGACATGCTGGCTCTCCTCCCTGGGATGGCCTGGCAGCTTTGCATCCCACAGCGCTACATGGAAAGGTCCATCAGGCAAAAGTGCCTCTGGGGACATCGAGCCCCAAACTGAGGACACACACAGAGACCTGGATGACGCAGGACCTTTCCCAGCCATTTCAACTGATGTCATACCTGAGCTACAGTGATGGTATTTGCATTAACTCCTGCCTTTACAATGGTATCTTCTGTATGTGACATTTTCAAGAAAGATATTAAAAATAGCGGCTTCCTGTCGGTGGAACTGCACAGCTCTTCCCGGACAAGAGCCTATGACTCACATCACAGCACCAGCACTGCTAAGAGCAGAAGGCACGAGCCTTACGTTGCTGTTCACGTTCCCTTCTTGCTGCTGCTCCAGTCAGAGCAGTGCAGGGCCTCAAAGCGTCGCCACACTGCGCTGCCTCAGACAGCAAAGCTGCCTGGAAACTTTAAAGCATCCCATCTGTTAAAATGCTTTAAAAACATGCAGCCTTGTACACTGAAATTATTTCCCTTTTTCTAACTAGCCTTGACTGTGTTTCTAAACTGCCTGTGCTTTGTTTTCTTGTATAATTGCCGGAGGCGGAGAGCTGAGATAGCATCTCTGAGGCAGCAGAGGATGGTGCAGTGTGAACAACAGGGACGTGGCCAGGTGAATGCATGTGGGAATTTGATGTTCATGGCTGTTAAATAAATGCTAGCGGGTGACTGCGGGTGTGTGGTGCCCCTGGCGGGGGGAGAGGGACGAGCACACCCCCAGGTCAGGATCCCTTGGCTGAGCACTCCTACAGCGTAGCACTGCCGCTACGGCGGCAGCACGGTGGGGACCAGGGGAAAGCACACTGCAAAGCCCAGCTGCACAACTCCGCTCGCAAATCTCATAAATTACTCTTTTTAAAATGCTTTTTCAACAGCCCAACCAAACCGTCCCGTGCCTATTGATGGAGATGGGCAGGCAGAGTTAGCTCCGACCTTCCAGCCATGCCTCAAAATGAAGCAGAAAATGGGATGATAAAGGCTCCATAAAGCCTGAGCAGAGCCCCTCTGTGGTCCCTGCTTTGCATGGGTGCCTCTGCAGGCAGCAGACGGCTGTTTGGGCATAGCACTGAAATTGATGCTGCTCCAATGCCTAAGCTCTATCCTGTGAGTTTGAGGAGCAGCTTCAGCAAGTCAGCTCTCAGAAAGAGAAGATGAAACACATGATTTCACCAAATGGAGGAAGCACCTGAGCACCTCCTGAAAGAGACAGGCATAAAGCCATTGCAAAGATAAAGGAGGCTCACCTGATTAGTGAGCACCAACGAGACAAAAAATGAAAAAGGAGCAGTGTGATGAGGCCCCAGCCCTGAGCAGCCCAGAGGTCAGAGCTGTGCAGTGTCACCCTGGTGACTGCAGTCACCTGGAATCCACAAGGGCAGAACCTCTGTGTCCTTGGTTGCGCAGAAGCCTTCTTATCTCCCAAGGAAGCAGCCCATCCTGTACAGTGTTTTTGAGTTAGTTTAACACACACCACAATCTTCAGTCCTCAGTCCATCTCATCAGCTGGCAAAATGTGACTACAGGGAAAATCACAAAGTACACCTCATGCTTGGAGGCACCACCCTCTGGTCAGAGGGCCTGAACCCCCCAGGAACCACCTGCACTGTTACTTCTCTTTGCAAGCTGCTGCAGGCACAACAACACCTGGCTTTGCTCTGGGGATGCTCAGCCTTCCCCCTCCAGCACAGAGATGCTCATTAAGCACCGCAGCAGCAGTGAGGGGACGGGGCTGCTGGCCTCAAGCACACCTGACAAACACAGCATGGGATGCAGCAAAGGTCAGGACCTACGCTGCCCTTCCACACGCCCTCCGTGTGCAGATCCTGTCTGTTTCTGTACTACACGGATCTTAATGCCAGCACCACATCCATGATTCCGACAAGCAATCTCTGCTCACAGCACTCCACAGAGCAATACTTGTGAGCCACGTCTGCTCATACAGCCACAAACAAACCAGCGCCCATCTCCAGCGCTAGCACAAAATGCAAACAGCACTGTCAGCAGCAGAACGCTCACTC
Organism: Meleagris gallopavo; assembly: GCF_905368555.1. Lineage (NCBI taxonomy): Eukaryota > Metazoa > Chordata > Aves > Galliformes > Phasianidae > Meleagris > Meleagris gallopavo. The sequence goes on along the minus strand of NC_139412.1, from coordinate 407,038 downwards.
TGCGGCTGTGAGAGCACATTTGCTCCCACCAAACCCGCTGCTCACAGCCAGACCTGCCCACCTGATTCCCAGGGAGGATCGAGGAATCCTCTCCAACAGATTAATACGGGCACACGAAAACTGCAGGCTGCTGCGGGGGCAAACGGTGAATGTGTGGGGTGCGGTCAGGACCACGTGCATATCTTCAGCATTAAGAGAAGGACAGCAGCACTGCTCCAGCAGTGGGGAGATGGGCAGAGCGGGGAGCAGTGCCTGCAGGGCAGGGATGGCACAGCATGGGCAGTGCTGAGAGCTGGAGGTTGCATCCCAGCGTCATGCCCAGCCCCGCAGCACACCCAGCGGGCCATCCAGTGCAGGAGTGCACCTAAGTTTGCATCTTCATTTTGAATTGAATGTTTTCTTTTTCAATTGGGCCGTATTGATGTCTCCCCAGAGGATGAGGCAGCTGTTCTCGTTAACGAGAGCTTTCTCCTGTTCAGCAAACACGTATCTGTTTTTGAAGCAATGACATGACTTTACATTTTCCATTCTGTAACACAGAAAGTGGTGTATGGCACATTTTTTATTTATTAGATGCAGGATGAATGTTTAAATTGTGATGAAACGGGTCCTTAAAATCAAAAGGAATGTTAACATTCCTCTAGTAAGTCAGGACTAAATTCACCGAGACTGACTGTTTCTTACATTAATTGTCTGCTGAAGCCAAGAAACATCATTTGTAAGCTGTAAAATACACTGTCTCGTCTTTGCCTAAGGTTCCATGCCGCTGCTTTATGCCTCATCCTTCACACAGGCTGGAAGAAATCCTCCGCATTTGCAGTCTGCTCAGCCCCGAGCAGCTCTCGCTCTGGGCGACCACCCTGAACTGCCCTGGCTGAATACATCGATTTCCTTCTGGCTGTGTGACCACTTCAGGGCTGGTTTAGCAACGCAGTGAACTCCTGGCGCTGACTCCTCCTGGGAATCTGGCCTCCTGCAGGCTTCAGCAACAGCTGTGCACCACCTACCATTATATTTGAGTCCAACAGATCCTAGTAAACATAGGCTTCCCCATTCTTTCACAATGAGAAACTAGGAATCAGGCTCCACACCTTGCCCTGCTTGCATGGGCATAGCAGCACTCCTCTTACTGCTCACTTAAAGGCAGACAAACAGCCCTATCAGCTCTGCAGCTGGAGACATCATCTGGTGGAACTTTGTCTTTATATCCCAACCTCTGGTTATTGCCCCACGGAAGGGGTTGGTGTGCACAGGGCTGAGCCCTGCACAGCACGCCCGGACCTCAGATCCCAAATGCAGCTCCTGCAGCAGGAGAGGAGGGCTCCGTGCCTGCCTGCTGGGGATTGGCTTCCAGGCTTGGATATTTAAAACATGTCATATTTTTTCCCAGTTTATTTGGCAGTGAAATTATTGCTACAGAAACTGGCATTGCTAATTCTGCAGTTTTACGCCTCTATTGGATGAAGCTTGAGTTGAAAATGGGCAGAAATCTGGCATGGAAAATCCAGAAGACAAACAGCAGTGAGAGCAGAAGCAGTCAGCCCAGGCGGCACAGCGCTGCCCACGGGTGGCCCCACAACGAGATGTGGGGGAGGTCCTGGGCACAGCGCTTCCGCGGGCACTGCGGTGCTTGGGGCAGCCCCAGCCCCAGGAACATCAGCACTCAGTGCAGTCACACTCCTGTTATTTTTAGGTGTGTTTATATCATGATCAAACCTCTGCACAGATACAGTTGCTGGGGCAGAATGAGGGTTTGGGATATTTTGTCTGGAGGGTGGTGTAAGCTGTATCTGCAAAAATTCACTCCACTGGCAAACCACTTGTTTTCTAGAGAAGACCTCGAAACTTATGCAACGGCACCATCTCCCCGTGTCCTCAGAGCAGATCATGCTCTGAGTCATCTCAACATGCGTGCAAGTTATAATGAAGGCTTCATGTTTCTGCACCCTTTTGGCACCCTCAGCCTCGCACTCAGCTGCCAGCACAGCACCCAGAATCACATCCCTCTGCACCCGCAGCAGCAGCTTACCACCAGCTGTGCTTTGTGGCCCCGCACCACGCTGCAGCACACGCGTTGCTGCAGATACCCGAGGGCCCCGCCACCGTCCTGCACCTTGGAGCGCTCAGGCCTGGGGTGAGTGAGCAGTGCTTGGAAGGACCCTGCAGGCATGCTCAGCAGTAACCTTTGTGTGCAGCAGCCTCGTGAGAACAAGGGAAGCCTGGGCTGCTGGTGGCACACTGCATCCAGGGATGCATGCCATGCAGCACCACGCCTGCAGGCATTTCCTGGAAAATGCTGTTCCCAGCACAGCCCCAGCAGAACACGGCTCCAGCCAGAGCCTCTCCTGGCACCGTGGGAGCAGCACCCACCTGCACAGCTGCTCTGCACACTGCAGCCCTGCGAGGCCACGGCTCTCCTGGCCCCGCTGCACAGAGCAGTGCTGTGCCTGCTTTGCTCGTGCCTCAGCCCAGCCTCGCGCTCCCCCAGCAGTGAAGCAGCCAGGAGCCGTTTTCTTCCAAGCCTGCCTGTAAACCAAAACACAGATGTCAGGTCTAATTTTAGGCACCCAGCCTTGAGAGCACTCGCTCAGCTCTCTCGTAGGCCAGCAGCAGGATCTCATGACAAATCCACCATGGGTGTTGGGTGAGGGACGGGGCCAATCTGCCCCTGTGCTGTGCAGTGGAGAGCAGGTGAGTGCAGGACTGCAGGGCAGGGGGTCTGATGGGAAACACAACAGCAGCAGCAAAGTGAGGAGGTGGAAAACAGGGCACTATATCAGCGGGAAATGGCAGGAGCACACAGACACACAAGCCATACACCTGGAACATGGCACAAATGCATACACACATATGTATATACACGTATATTTTCCATAGAAAATCCAAAAAGAAATACAGTTTACCTGAAAAGCATTTGCATGTGAGATTGCTTCTGTTAACACGCCTTGCTACCACCCGGATTAAAGCAATTAACCGACTGGCAGAAAAAATTACTTTTCTCCTTTTCTATCCTTCTAAAAAGGGAAAGGACTGCACAGAGCCCATCCAAGCCCTCCCAGCAGCGCCTGCACTGCGCAGCCCCAACACGTGGGGGGGAGGAAGGAACCTTCACTGGGAATGTCTGATACAAAGCCTCGTTCCTGTACTGTTCTCAGCATGCTAGCCAAGGTCAGAGAGCTTTTCCTGCCATTTCTAACCAGCGAAGAAGCTAATGCAGCTAAAATATGTAGCAGGAGTCAAACTGCTAAGGAGCCAGGGAGAAAACAGCAGAAAACCAGCAAAGTACCGTCTCAGAAAGGCAACAGTGGGACAGCAAAGTGCCATACGTTCCTGCCCTATCCCATGGGCTGAACATGTCCTGGTGCACCCAGAAAGTGCTTTGGGGAAAGCTGCCAATCTGCCCACCCACAGCTCTGGGTATTGTGAGTGCTTCCTCCAGGAAAGGGGCAGCCGTGGGCAGGTGGCACATGGTGCCATTGAATTTACTCACAGACTCCCACGTGCTACTGGCAGCCCCCAGTGCCCCAAAGCATGCCTGAGCTGAGCACAGAAGCACCAGGAGAGACCCATCCCCTCTGGCTCCAGGGCTGTGCAGCAGTGTGATGCATTCTGCCTTTGACTGCGCAGAAAATCAGTGGGCACTGCACAGAGCTGCTGCAGGGACACCTGAGATGCCTGGGGGAGCACAGGAGCCACTCCAGCAGGATGGTGCTGGCACAGAAAGGGCACCTACTATACACAAACACCTGTGGAACTGTGGCTGGGCTTCGATATGGTTTCCATTACTGCAAAACCACACCGTGTTCTGTTTGTGTTCTAACAAACAGTTTGTACTACTTCTCAGGAGTGCCAGCATCTGACTGTGTTCTCATTCTGTAGACAGGTTCTCCCAGATGCAGACTCTGGCATTTCCAAGCCCCGGCAGAGCATCGGTGAACTTGCTCCTCCTGGCTTCTGCTCAGGTCACATTAAAAGTAAAAAAGCAGAGGGATGAGCACTCCCTTGCAGTGCTGTGCCCTGCAAACGCAGTCCTGGTGCCAGGCTGCACAGGACCAGGCTCTGCCGGGATGAATGGCACTACCAATGGTGGTTGTGGTGCACCCCTACCCTGCCAGCCTCCAGAACTGCCCCGGCCCCACAGCCCAGGAGCCCAATGCTGGCAGTGCTGGGGCAGGCAGCGCTCACACTCATACCCAGAGGGACCTCAGCCAAAGGAGCTGCTCACCAAAACTGTGCTCTCCCACCCTATTTATTGAGAAGGAATCATAATCTATTTTGCCTGGTTGCCTGGACGTTAAACGAGCTGCTGCTCAGCAGCGCTTCTGGAATTGCCATAGAATTGCCATATACGCCTTGTAGCATTTTTATCACTGTTAGAAGATATATTGAACTTCATTTATAATCACTCCTGAAGAGAAAGCAGGACTGTAATTGTTGTTGTTAAAGCAGAATGAAGCACACGTGGGCAGAGCTGTGCTGGTGCCCGGGGCTGCGGGAGAGCAGCACCACGCCGAGTGAGCAGACAGCCAGACCAGCAGGGTGTTTGCCATGACAACGGGGCCACTATCTTTTACTTCAACAGGCCTTCTCGTAGCACCATTACTGCTACAAAATAAAAGCAATTCTGGTGCATGCTGTGTGTCGTGACTGCCAGGACCAACAGCACCGAGTTAAAATCCCAACACGGCCAGGCTGTGTTCTGCCATCGCGTCGTCCCAGTGAGCAGCACTGCCTGGCCATAATCAGCTCTGCTCTTCCGGGCTGTGAGTGACCAACTGCAGTCTCCATCCCAACACACGCTGCTGTGTCTGCCGGCCCTGCAGGCAGTGTGGTGACACGGGCTGGCAGCACTGCGCTTCCATCACAGCCAGAGAAGGATGAAGGGATAACACCACGGTGTACACTCAGTTAGTTCCCTCCAGTCCCCCATACAACACAGTCCTGAAGCTCTATGGCAGCTGCCCTGGCTCCCCCACAGACACGAGGCGTGGGGTCCCTCTCACCTCATGTTGCCATGCTGCCAGAGCAGATTTCTCATGGCCCTGCTGTCATAGCCAGCATCATAGAGTGCTGAGCACTGCCTGAGTGATGAGCAATCATAGAATCCCAGAATCACTGACTTTAGGAAGATCCCCAGCCCTACCCACCATGCCCATCACCACGTCCCTCAGTGCCACATCTCCACCTGCTCCTTATGGAGAACCTCGGGGAACGGTGACTGTCAACTGTGCAGCCTGTGCTGTGCACCACCACTCTTTGGAGAAGAAATTGTTCCTAATACCCGACCCGACCCTCCCCTGGCACATGAGGCCATCACTTCTCATCCTATCACCGTTATCCGGGAGCAGAGGCTGACCCCATCTCACTACAGCCTCCTTTCAGGGAGCTGGAGAGAGCAATGAGTTCTCCCCCAAGCCTCCTCTGCTCCAGATTGAGCCACCCAGTTCCCTCAGTTGCTGCTCATAAGACACAGATCAGAGTGCAGCACCAGCACCAAAATCCTCCCCCAAAGCATTCCAGTGCCTTGGGATGCCCAGGGTGAGCTGGCTGTGGGCTGACACCACTGCTCATGAGATCTGCACCCTCTGACCACCCCAGTTCCCTGGCTGCAGGCTCAGGCTGAGGAGAAGTTGCACTTTCCCTCCATACAAGTTTGGCTCTCAGTCACACAACCATTGCACACAGTGCAGGGATGAACAGCTGCCAGCAGCAGGAGTTTCTTTCTAGAGAGTTTCCCACAGAACAACTGCCTTTCAGTGAATGCTTATCCGATAAAATCGAAATGCTATCAATTTTGGGACGATAAAATAGGAAGATTTTTGCTCTCATGTTTAGCTCTGCAGTGCTAGCCTTACAACCACAGCAGGAAAGGATCCATCTACAGCAGAGCAGCTCGTGCCCCAGCAGCAGACCACAGCAGTGCCCAACACAGAAATCAGCACCCACGCCTTAAAACCAACAATTTATACAATCAGAATTAAATGAAATGGAGAAACAACATGAATGGCAAAAACTGCAGGCCAGAGGGCTATTTCTCTCTGTTACAAATTATTTTTAACTCTGCAAAAGGAAACTGCTTTCATCACACTGGGACAAAGTGTTCCAGTACAACTACAAAAATTTGCAATATATTTTAGGAGGTTTTTGGATTCCTTGCTGCAAGAAATGCCACCGCGTCCCACTCTCCGGGTGGTTGGGGACGCGCTGGGATTCGTCCCCTGCCAGCAGCGGCAGGGAGCTCCCACCGGCCGTTTCACTGCGGTTTGCCCTGAGCCCGAGGCGCAGCCCCGCGGTGCCGTGCTGACACGGAGCAGCGCTCCCCGGCCGGAGCTGGCGCCGCCGGGAGCGGGGAAACGCGGCGCTTCCCCGAAGGAGCATCCGGAGCGCAGATGGCATTCGGTGCCGCGATACAATGTTTTGTTTAACTGCCGCACGAACCGTCCTACGCCCCCCGGCCCCGAGCCAGGCCCGGGGGCAGAGACTTCCAGGAACCGCCGGCCCCGTGCAGCGTCCCAGGGCCGCCGCGATGCCCGAGGACGGTGCGCGGGGATGCGGTCGCATCGCACCGCCTGGGGCTGCCGGCCAGGACCCCCCCGCGCTGCAAATCGTGCCTCATCCCCATCCGCGGTCCCTGAAACGCACGCGGCCCTTTCAGCCTCGCCAGGAAGCACCGGAGCGCCTCCGACGTTTCACTCGCGCTCTCCCTGGAGCGGATTTCCCGCAGAACTGCGCGCTTGCACTGCGGGCTGAGCGCAGAGCGAAGGAAGAACAGCGGCATCTGCGTAACGAGGTAATTCCGGCGAACACTGTAACCAAAGGAAAGGCTGCCGGAGATGCCGGGGTGGGAGAGAAGAGCTGGGTCCTGCAAACGCTCGCTTTCCCTGAGCTGGTGCAGTGGTTTGCCGTGCCGGACAGAGAACACAAACACTCCTGTAACAAAGCCCCACCTGTGCTCTCACACCTTTTGATGTGTTATTCCTTTGGTGAATTTTTCCTAGTCCTCAGATAAGTGCCACGCACAGCTCATACTTTCATTGCATCAAGTGCTTAAGGGAAACTGGGAAAGAAAAATCAGTGAACGCACCAAGAATGAGACTTTGGAACAAATTTCCGGAGAGTGAGAGCTCAGCAATGCAAGAGCTGGGGAGCGGAGCTGGGTAAAGCACCAAGGAGGATGGGGGGAGTCTGCCACGGAACATTTTTTGCAGTGAATGGATGAGAAAGCACTGGGCTGCACTGCACCTGTGGGGCACAGACCCTGCAGTGTGAGGGGACAGAGCTGGACAGGGCCACAGATGTGATGCCAGATGGGAGAGCTTGTCATGGGACATGGTGCCAGTGGTAGAAACAGGGGGAGAAATCCAGAGCCAATGCAATGAGAGCACAAGAAGCAAACTGGCTAATAAGGGGGGGTGGAAAGTGGTGTTTTTCCTTCATTCACTCCTCAAAGGGATTCAGGAGGTCCCGTGCACCAGCAAGTGGCTGCACAGCCAACACTGGGTAGTTCTGCAGGGTGAGCACAGCTAACGCTGGGAAAGAGAATCTCACTGTGATAAGTGAGATCTAATTCATGGAAAAGATGAAACAAATTAACAGCATCAAAACGAAACGAGAACAGATCATCCAGCACAGCATGAAGTAGAGTAAATGAGGCCTCACCTGGAGCACTGCGTCCAGATGTGGAGTCCTCAGTTCAGGAGAAACAGGCCTGTTGGAGTGCATCCAGAGGAAGGCCACAAAAATGATCCACAGAATGGAACACCTCTCCTATGAAGACAAACTGAGAGCCTGGAGAAGAGAAGGCTCCGAACTGACCTGAGAGCAGCCTTTCAGTATCTAAAGCGGAGCTTAAAGAGGGGAGATTTAGGTTGGATATACGAAAAGAGTCTTTCCCAGCGAGGCAGTGAGGCACTGGAACAGTGCAGAGAGATGTGGAGGATACCCCAACCCTGCAGACTTTCAAGGTGAGGCTGGGTCAGGCCTGGGCAACCTGACTGAGCTGTGGATGTCCCTGTTCATTGCAGGGAAGCTGGACTAGATGACCTCTGAAGGTCCCTTCCAACTCAAAGTTCTATGATTCTATGAAATGAGGTTGGCCTTACACGTTGCCATTTTGCAAGCAGTTCTTGGAAGTGCGGTGAACCTCAGATGATTTGCTACCAACACTGGGTGACTCCGCAGTGCTGCTCCGTGAGGACACAGCGAGGCAGAGCCCTCAGTGCAGCTGCTGCCCCATCCCGCTGCCCACAGCCCTGCCCAGGCACAACAGAGGAGCAGCTCAGATACCTGCTGAAGAGGTGGCTCCCATGGGAATCTCTGTTCCTCAAAACAACGGCGCTATTTGGGAACTCTCTCTGCACCCCATTCTGTGCTCAGAGCAGCCTCCTCAGCCCATCAGTGGGGAAACTCTGGAAGCAGCCTCTGAGTGCTGTGCCCTGAGGGAGCTCAGCACTGGTTCCCCCTTCCATGTCTGTCCTGCATCCCTCTCAGCAGCCCCACAGCTCTGCACACCGCTGAGGCCTTCACCCCAGCTCCATCCCCATGGCTCTGGTTGCACACAGAGGTGGTGGAGCACTGCCAGAGGCAAGCAACAGGGGCTGCAAGAATTTAAGATACTTTCCGGGTGTGTCGTAGGGATGGTATCTCCCACTGCAAGTTTTCTGTGATCTCTGCTGCAGCCAGGAGCACTCAGCTCTGATACAATTCACAGCCTGCTGAGTGAGATGGAGTGTGTGGCAGACAGTGCTGCTGTGCATGGAGCTGTGCCTCGTGCAACAGTGTCAGAACACAGTGCCCAAACTCTCCTGAAAAGGGGCAAATACTTCCCTGTGTGGTGCAAGAAGAACCCAAACCCAGCTGAGGAAACTGACCATACCAGTGCCGATGTCTGCATTTACAAAAGAAAAAAAAAAAACAACAAACCAAGAATTGAATGGTGATGAGGAAGAATTTTTCATATGCTTTTTCCTCTCCTTTTATCAGGAGCCATCAGAGAGCCATAGCACATCAGTGACTTTCCCAGCTGCCTGCAGCACGGTGCCCGTGGGATCCGTGCACTATTTGTACACGTTACAGAGCTGGCCCCAGGGATGGGCTTCAGGAACAGCATTCCTCCACGCACTGCTCCTCTTCAAAAGAAACATTTGCATAATATTGCCATTCCCAAGCAGAGAAGTCAGGTTGGCAACAGGGAGAGGGTGAATCCCACTTCTGCAAAAGCCTTTGAGTGCTTCCAGCACAAAGCTGGGGATCTGCAGTGCAAAGCCCAGCACAGGCAAGCATAGTGTGGGCTCCTGGCACAGAGCTGAGCATGGCACAGCCGGGGGCATGGGGCAGTGCAGGGGCAAAGCTCAGAAGCATGGCATGGCTGGGGAGCCCAGCACTGCAGAAACACGGCCTTCCGCTTGGCCTCACCTAGGGCAAGCTGCTGCCCTTGATCTCATTGCCAGAACCTTATCTCCTCCTTCAACAGGCAGAAATCGTTACAGGTGTTATCTGTGAGTGGTATCATGATTGCGGGGCTCGCCACAAAGAAGAGTGTGTGGTCACTGTGCTGAGTGATGTGTAACCCCATGGCACACACCCACACAGACCACAACTGGATCAGAGAATGGAATCTGCAGAGAGGTACAGCCTGCACATATGGGCTCGCAAAGCAGACAGCAGCAATAGGAAATGCCCTGTGGGGACTACAGGGTGAGCCAGGTTTCTCTGAGCCAAGTATCCCCTGAGTTCCTTTATCACCTTCATGCCCACTGTGACAACAACAGTTCCCCCTTTGCATTTATTTTAGTTTAAAACAAATAGCCTAAACCTTTTACTTGCTTCTACGTTCTTAATCTTAAAGTCACCCCGTGAGCTTCAATTTATTCTAACAAGTCAGTTTCTCATTCCTCAATCACGTTATGTGGTCACCTTACAGACTGCAGGCAACAGTCACTCAGCTGGCAGAGCAGAGACCAGCATCCCCAACCCTGCAGTGGAAGAAAAGCTTGGATTAATTTGTTAATCATACACAAGCATTGTTGCCACATTCACATACACTGTATCAAAAGCTTAACGTTCAGTCAAGTTGTGTTAATGCCCTCTTTGTCTCCTGTGTAACACAGCAGTGTCTCTAAACACAGGCAAACCTCTGCACAAGCACAGGGGCAGGCAGCAACGATGCATCCATCACAGCCCTGACCCCGCTGCTGCTACAGCCCCATCCCACACCATGCCCAGACGGCTGCCCACAGCAGGCAGCAGCAATGGGACCCCGAGGACAGCATCTGAGCAGAGTTAATGCTGGGCCTGGCTGCTGCTGACTGTCACATCACAGCTGTGTGCCACCAGCAGAGCCATGGCAGCAGCACACCTCAGCCCTGCCAGGCAGCCACATTCCCTCAAGACTTTGGAAGGGAAACCCCAAAACGAAACCCACAGTGCTCTACATGAAAGGAAAGTAGAAACAGCTCCCCACAAACACGCTAAGAAACAGAGGTTGTGTTCAGGGCTTGATGTTACAGGGTAAGGCATCTATCTGCTGAAGTGCCTGTATCTAACCCAGACTTTGCAAGCACTCAGAGAAAAGCAGGCTGTGCTGCAGCTGCCCATGTTACAAAGGCATAGGAACCTGAAGTGCAACAGGACAGTGCCACTGCTGAGAGCCCCGCAGAGCACTTCTGCCTCCTTCCAGGGACACAGTTAAGGCATGGGGCTTTCTGTGCCAGCTGGCATCCCATGTCAACTGGATAGGATCACCACCGACCTTTGGAAACCAGCAGTTACATGAGGGCCAAGCAGACTGCCCTTCAACACAGGAACTTCATTGTGAAATGCTCCAGGTTCCTTATCCCTTCCTCCTTAGCACTGCTCTGCCCAAGCTGGGCATGACATGCTGCCCCCAGCTCCAGCCTGACTTGCTGCTGCTGCAAAGCCAAGAGAAAACAAACCCCAGAGAGCAGCAGCAGAGGAATTGTACGTGGTGCAGTGAGCGGAGGTGTCACCCAGACATCCACAAACCTGAGGGCACCAACCCAGTCAGCTTCAGCCTGAGCACAGCCCGGTGTTCCTCCCAGCATTGCGCATAACACACAATGGGGTAAGCACCACTACTTGCTCTCCGTGGCCACGCAGCAACACAGAAGCACTGGGTCCAAAGCACCAGATCAAGGTGTTCTAAAGAATGAGGGGCCCCCTGAGCTCTGCTGCAGATGTGGCTGGGCACAGGATAGCAGGGGATGGGAATGGAGCACCACATACACCCAACCCTGCCATGCTTCACCCAACGTTCCTTACCTATACGCAGTTGTATCGCATGGGCTCCCAGGCAGACAGCACAGCCCTGAGCTTCACCTGCTGCAGCCAGGCACCTCCATTTCCAGATGCCAGTAATTGGGAAGCAAAACCCCCCCAGCTGTACCCATCCCCAACAGCTTCACACTGCTCTCAGCAGCTTTATATGGCCCGGGAGCAGCATGCTGTGCACACAGGTCCTGCTGCTGGCACTCCGTTCACAGCTGCACTCAGTGGGACCCTTCCTCACTTTTATCCCCTTTTTTTCCCCCCAACCTGTTTCTAGGTAGAATGCACAAATACATTATTGTATGGATGACAATTACTACGCTACTCCAGTACAAACGTGAGCACTTCAAAGCAGCAGAATGAGCGCAGCAGCACAGGCGGGATGTGTTTGCACGGAGCTCATTTACAGGGAAAATCCCATTGTGTTCCAATCTCTGATCGCAGCGCCCGGCGAGGTGCAGCGCTGTGCCCAGGCTGTGCCTGTGACACCACTCGGAGCTGCCTCCGTGCCCGCAGTGCCCACCGTCGCTTTTTGGTTTCCAAAATTCAAGGAAAATCCCCTCACTGTTGTTTTCTCACTCCTGGTTCCATCGGCTGCAGCGACTCTCCGTCAGTAACATTTTTGCTATGAGGAGGGAATCGCTCAGTCAGACAGAAGTGTAATGTTTGCCCTCTGCTTTGCACTGCGTGTGCCCATTGTGCAGAGACAGCCATCTCCTTTTTTGAGGTTAATGCGTCAAGAAAACCACTTTTGACCAAGCGCATTTTCCCAAGCACATCAGTTTCTGCTTTTCCAGTTCTGAATACCGTTTTACCTCTACCCAAAACACACCTACTCGTAGTCAAGCCGGAGCCGCAAAGCCCGCTCGGTGTTTCCACGTCCGCACACGGCACCGTTCGATGCAGGACGATGGTTCTGACCGCAGAACCATCGCTCTGCATCGAACGGTGCTGCGGTCGGTTATCACACACCGGCGGTGCTCGGGACGCAGAGGAGCTCCGCCTGCACGCGGCACCGAGAGGAGCTGCGGGAAGAACAGGACGGAGGAACCGCGAGCGGCAGCGGGACGGGCGGCACTCACCGGACGTCTCCGTAGGCTCCGGCATAGCCCTCTGCCCAGGGTCCCAGCTCGCCCTTGATGCAGGAGCCGGGGGCGGCGTAGGGCGCCCGCCCCATCGAGTACCACGCGTCGGCGGCGAAGTCGGCGTTCTCGGCGTGGCCGCAGCCGAAGGCTCCGGGGGCCGGCTCGGTGCAGGGCCCGTACAGCTGCCCCTCGTCGGCGAAGAAGGAGGGCCACGGCGGCGCGGGGATCGGCGCGCCCCAGGCGCCGACGGCCGAGGGCTCGGGGGGCCTCTCCAGCTTGATGCGGGCGGGCGGCGAGAGGACGAAGCAGTCGCGGCCGGGCGGCTCCTCGGGCGGAGGGGAGACGCGGTACAGCGGCAGCCCCGCGGGCACCTCGACGGCCAGGGCGGCCTCGGCGCCGCTGCCCTTGAAGGCGGCCGGTGCGAGAGGCTCCGGCGGTTCGGCGGCGTCGGGACGCGGGGCGCGGGGCGGCCCTCCGGGCAGCGCGAACATGCAGTCCTCGCGGGGCGGCAGCTCTCTGGGCGCCTCCAGCGCCTCCACCGCCAGCCCCATGGAGGCGGACACGGCTTTGCAGAGTTCCTTAGCGCTGTCGCCCAGAAAGTCTTCCTTGGGCGCTGGCTCGGCTCGCCCGGCCCCCGGCTCGGCCTCGGGCGGCAGCAACGGCAGAGCGCTCGGCTCGCCCAGCAGCTCCTTCAGGTCCCCGGCGCACGGAAAGGGCGAGCCCATGGCCGGCCGGGCGGCGGCGCGGGGCTCGGGCAGCGGCAGGAACGCGGGCGAGACGACGGGCGGCGGGCGGGGGCTCTGCGGGCACGGGGCTCCCGGTGCGGGCAGGCCGGGCCCCGGCTCGTCCCGCGGCGCCTGGAACGCTTCGCACACGCTCTGGAAGAACGTCTGGAAGGCGCCGCGGAAGGTCCGTCCCGGCGGCCGCGGGTACACGCGCCCGATCCCCAGCTGCACCTCCATGTCCTCGGCGCGGTCCCGGCGGCGGAGCGAGATCCGAGCGGCGCTTCCCGGCCGCGGCCCCGTTAGCGGCGGTTCAGCCCCGCGGTTCCATCGCGGCGCGGGGTGCGCGGGGCTCCGCGCAACAGGCCGGGAAAGTTGGGCCGGGAGGTGCTCGGGCCGGGCCTCCGCCGGCGTCTGCCGAGCGCGGCTCCTCGTAGCGCTTTTGATCGGCGGCCGGGAGAGCGGCGGCGGGAGGCAGGATCGCGCCGAGAGGAGGCGCGGAGAAGGAGACCGCCCCGCGCCGCGAATTCGGTCCCGGGTCTCCGCAGTGATTAATCCGGTAACCCACGGGCGGCTGCGGGGGCCGCTCTGGGGGCGGTGAGAGCGAACCCCGGGGGCGGCTCCGCACGGCGCGGAACCGCAGCGTCGCCGCCCGCCCCGCCGCTCCCGGGCTCGATGCTCGGCGCGGCCCCCGCGGGCGGATTGGGGCCGTCGCGGGCTCTGGGAGGGGACCGGGACCGCTCCGCTCTCGCCCTCCTATGCCCGAGGGCCGCTGAGCTCGGTTTCCCCCACCCCCTCTCCCTCCCTTCTCCGGCGCACGGTGGGTGCCGCGCGTCGTTCCTCGGCCCCGCTTTGGCTGCGAACGGCGGACCTGAAAATCTCTGAGGTGTCCCCGACCTGCCCCGTTCTGCTCTTCGCCTGCTCCAATCTGTGCGGCAGGGCGGAATTAGGGGAAGAGCGTTCCCCTCGCCGGGCGCTGGCACTGCCGTCGGGACTTAGCTCAGCCGCGCTGCCCTAACGTGCCCCTGTGCACTTCAGTATCTGCACACTTTTCTCTTTGCACCTACAGAAGCCCAGCGCTCTTTGTTGGCGAGCAGTGAGGTGGTGGCTGTGCACTCCGTTCCCTGCTCCACATCAGCCATGGGAGCAGCAATGCGTGCCTCCGTCCCGCAGGCAGCGCAGAGCTGCACCCACGCAGACCCCTCTGGCCAAGCGGCCAACGGAGCCCATCGGTGTTGGACCTCCTGTAAACAAGTCTTGAGCTCCCCTTACTGGCCCCGTCACAGCAGTCCTAAGGCCACTTTCTGCGGTAGGCGCCGTTCCCAGGTAACCCGATAGCAGAGATGTGCATCTGACATACAGCGGAATAAACCCATTAATTCCAACTCATTTGGAGACAAAGGAGGAAAGAAAAGCAATGATTTGTTGCAAATGGATGGGAAGAAGCGGAGCCAGTTGGGAAAATGAAGGATCATTTTCCATCTTCTAAAAGCATTTTTACAATCCAGAGAAGATGGAAAGAAATAAAGTGAAATGCAGCCCCGCGAGGTTTGGCCGCGTCCCCACACCGAAGGCAGCGCTGGGCTGCAGCCCTGGGGTGAGGGCTGTGCGTGGGCTCCGGGCACACTGGGGACACCAAATGGGCTTAATGATGAGTGGCACAGCCCTGCAGGGGGAAAGCACAGCTGAAACCTCGATGTGCAAAAATAGAGGGAGATGCCATAACACGTGTGGGCAGTGTCCATGCAGATCAACACAGAGCTCAGCAGTCCCACACAGCTCACACAGCCGGGTCCCTCCCAGCTGCATGTGGCTCCATTCCGGGGCTCCGTGGGGCCGGGGGGCTGTGAGGGAAGGAGCTGCCCGTGGGCAGGTTCACGTGGAAAGGGTTTTCACGGAGAAATACATTGATGTGCATTCTCTCAAAGAACAGATACAAAGCTTTAGTTGGGTTTTCTGAAACGTTAGCAGCAATATTTCAAAGACCTTTTTTTCCCCTATTTTTGCACAGATGAGTCCCTGTTACAGCCATGTGGTGATCATGATCTGGCCCTGCCAAAAGCTGCTCTGTTCTCCAGTAATGGTGGCACAAAATCAGAATCCTCAACCAAACATTGCAGTGGTATCCCCTGGGGAAGATGGAGAAAAGGAATCAAGCGTCCAGAAAGATCTACTGCTGCTCCAAAGGCAAGCAGACATCTGCCAAGTGCTGCGGATTCCCCTTGCTCCTCCAGCAGCCAATAGCTGAAAAGCTCCAGAGCAAAATATATGGACTCTGGAAAACACCAAGGGGAGGATTCTCACAATTAGCACTGAGAAATGCATTGGGTAAAGCTGAGGGTCAGCACTGTAGTGTAATTAATCACCCAAGGAACAGACGGCTGTGTTTCAGAGAGCAGGTGTTCCCATGTGTGATGCTGACAGGCCATGCAAGAACTCATTGGACACACCATGGCCATGAAGAAAGTGATGTGCTCAGCCTGCATCTATGGAGAGCGCTGGGATCCATGGGGACCTGGGGGAAGTCTGTTCAAATAATCCATTCTGTCTGGGACTGGATATCCCTGTGCCTTTACATGCGTGTTCCTGGCTCTCAGCTCTGTGGCTGGTGTTGTTCTGCTGCCCTGGTGCTCTCCATCCCTTGGCAGTGTCTGTGGGTGCATTGTGCCACAGCTGCAGCTTGGTGTGTGTGTGAGACACCCAGCAGATGTGCATGAAGGACTGGGAAATGCTGTGTTCCTCTCAGCATACAGAGCCAACGTTCTACTTCTGGCTGCCTGCCTGCTTGATTGAGATTGGTTGTTTCATGAGCAATTTTCTGATTGGAACTTCACATAAACATGAAGAAGGTTCTTTCTTCTTTCTCTCTTTTTCTTTCTCTTCCTTCATTTCTTTCCTTCCTTTCTCTCCCTTCCCTTCCCTACCTCCTTTCTTCCTTCCTTCCTTCCCTCATTTCTTTCTCCTGAAAAGCACTTAATTTTCCCCACATTCACAGGTTTCTTTTTAAGTACTACTAATGGATTTTCTGGTGTGTAAGCATATGATTGAGTGCTATTTTTTAAAGGCTTCATGTATGTTAATCTTTGTAATTATCCGAAGGAGAAAATCGTGCACTGCTGTTGCACTCAGTGCTTTGGCAGTGCTTTATTTGTAATTGTTATCCTATTAAACATTGCATTCTGCAGCAATTTGGAGTTGTTTTGCTGCTTTTATCAAAGTTTTCCATAGAACTGCTCTGCACAGTGCAGCAATCAGACGCAGTATCCGATTTGCATCCATCCCCCTCTGGGTGCTGTACATAAACTGAGTGAAATAATTTGTGGAAAGACTGAGCAAAACATTTCAAAATCAGTTAAAGTACACATGAAGAATTTTAAGACTGTTTTAATATGGGGGTGTTCTCATGTAACTAACATTGAAAAACCTGGAAAAAAAAAGGTCAGAGGTGTACTTTGATATTTGCAATATTCCTCCCTTTAGATAAGTAGAGAAGTGGAGCCCTTGGCAGTGATCCACCTCCCATCAGCATGGCTCACACAGCAGATTGCAGGCTGTTTGTGCATCCAACGAGCTGTGTGTGCTGAACACGCACTGCAAAAGCAGATGTGGGGCTGTGTGTGTTTGGGTGGTAGGGAGGAACCTCAGTGCTTTGTGATCTGCAACACAAAATAGGCATCTTAATATAGGAACCCTATCTTACAATATTAAAGATGTTTTCTTCTTCTTTCATCTTGCAGAAAGCCAGCTAGCATGTGTTTTATTACTCCAGTTATACATCTTAGAAGCAGTTTCTCCATTATTGGAAAAGAACACACTCTTCTTGCCTTGAATTCAGACACATCTTAAGCATACCCCAGGAACAGAAGGAATTTATTCCCTTTACTTCACGTTAGGAATGCTGGAGGTTGCCATGACTCTCCTTTTCAGTGGCTCCATCACTGCAAACCTGTACCCTCAGCAGCTGCTGCACACAGCTCTATTACATTGCCCATAGCTCTTCCCTGGTTCCCTGGCTCTTCCTCCAGCTCTGTTCTCAGTGAGAGCACGGCTGGGCTCAGAGAGGCACACTGGACTTCCAGCCCTCCTCAGCACAGGCCGTTTGGAATCTTTACAAGGATGTTCCTGAAATCCTGGCCTTTGTGACACTGCGTGCAGTGCTGGGACGGATCTCAGCTCACCAGGGGGATGCTTGGTGGGGCAACGCAACCATCCACAGCAGGGCTGTGGGCAGGGGCTGGAACCAAAGCTCCCATTGCTGCTCACTGTGACAGTGACAATGGCCATGCAGAGACCTTACAGCGCTCACCCGGAGCACATGCTTTCTCCGGACAGCAAGAGAAGGTTCCTCATCAAGAGGTTTCCCTGGTGAAGAGCTGAGTTAAATCAGGAACTTTGCAACAGGTAAACACGCAATCTGGAGATGTTATACAATTGTTCATCCTTAGAAAGATCAAGGAGGCATTGACTTTTCAGAATAGAAAGAAGAACACGGCACTCTCACGTCAGCCTGATGCACACCTGTCAGGAGCTGCATTGTAGGCACGTGGGTAAACGCAAACGCTGCCCAGCCTGTGCTGGAGGATAACAAATACAAAACTGGGGGTGGATTTATATTTTTTAATGCAAATGCTACAAGAAATTCAGCAGTTTTCTCTGACACTCTGACCATGACACATGACAGCACTGCAACAGGTTGCCCAAGGAGGCTGTGGATGCCCCATCGCTGGAGGCATTCAAGGCCAGGCTGGATGTGGCTCTGGGCAGCCTGCTGGTTGGTGACCCTGCACACAGCAGGGGGTTGGAACGAGATGATCGTTGTGGTCTTTTTCAACCCAGGCCATTCTATGATTCTATTTTCCTGTATGTTATCCTCAGATTCTTTCCTCCAAGTTACACATTACACAAAGCTCCCTACAGACAGCTGTCTATATCTGCCTGTAGCATACAGCTTTACAAACTTCTGTTTTAAAATAACTGCAGGAAAAATTGTTCCAAATGGTGTGTAAAGTTTCTGATTCAGCTTAACCACTGATATCATCCTTCTATCCTGAATACTTCAGCTTTTGTCATCGAGATTTCGGGAACTGAAAATTGTAACATCCATCTCACTTCGTATCATTTGGGCTCTGCTACAGCAAATAGTATACATGTGGTATTATCTTTAGACTTGAACATGACAACTCTTTTGTCTATGAAGATTCTACACTTCAAATTCAGCATGCGTCAACTGTACTTAAAATCATACATTTCAGGGGATCATATATACTCCAGGGGATTCGGGACTTGGAGAATGATGGGAGGTGTATTACTCTCCCTGAGAAGACTTCTCCTTTCAGTGCCATATAGCAGGGCTGCCAAAGCAGAAAACAGTGCAGAGAGGGTAGCAAAGAGGGCGTAAGTAACACAAGCAGCAATTGTAAATTGAGTCCTTCTGCCCAGGGGAAGAGCCTGTCATGGGCCCCAGTCCCATGGATGGACTCGCTGGGGTTCACCCCCCAACCAGAACCTCCCACCAAAGCCAATTGTGCTGTGGAGATGTGCAGAGCTGTTTGGGAGAACTGTTGGGCAGTGATTCAGGATTGCAACTATTTAAAAACACTTCCGCATTTCTATAGTGGAAAAATAGATCTCTCAGTTTAGGAAGGCTGAAGGCATGCTGGAAAACAGCCCATCTTCCCCTGTGCCCTCCTCCCTCTGCCCCTTTCCAGCAGCTTAACAAACTAGATCCACCTTTGCTGCTTCTGCCTTGTGCCGCTGGCTCCTTCATGTTGTGAGCTGCTGGGCTGTGTGCAGATCTGCAGGGAGAGTAGGAGCACATCATGCCGTAATGCAACAGAAAGCACAGCACTAACAGCAGGTTGGCAAAGTCTTTGGCTGCAGCAAATGAGCTGCTTACCCTTGGGAGGCTTCAAGTAGGTATGGGTCTCCAGTAAGAGATGCCCTCACCTCTACTGCCAGCCCTTTAATGAGGGCTGGGCAGGAGTGGATCCTGGCTCCATCCCTTCCATCACTCAGTACACTGCTGCACCTGAGCTCCCCTGGGCTGGCCCTGCCTTCCCACCAGGTGCTCCATCACTGCTTCAGGCTGTGACTGAGCATTTGCATGTGCATTGCGCATTCCTTCCTGTGCCACGTCCAGAACTTTGCCTCTCACTGATGCTACCAGCTGGAGCTGCAGGGAAAGCATTCTTCAAAAAAATACAATTCCAACAACATGGAGAGTTCCTATCAACACTTCCAACTTAACAATAGTCTGTAACACTGAAGTGCTAGGAAGAATTTCAAACTCAAACAGCACGCTCAGGTTCTCCCAGCCCAGGCAGAGGAGGAAGCAGTGCAGGACAGTGCTGCTGTGGTTTGTGGCAATGTCTCTCCACTGAGGGCTCAGTTTGTTCAACATCATTCAGAGAATCTTTAGATTTCAGACAACATCCTCCTACCCAAAGATAAAGCAAAGTATTTTGAGTCCTTTCCTAAGATTTGGAGAAGTCAGTGGGGACTCAGAGGGATTCATCCCCTACCCCAGAAGGCTGATAGAGCAGCCTTTGGAAATTTCATCACTTTGATCATAGGGGAAGACCACATCAGACATCTCTGCTTTTCCCTCCCTGCAGTTTCCCCATTTATGAGCAGCAGAATGCTTTACAGCCTTTTTCAGTGTAAACCTCACTGCAGATCTGGGCAGAGAGAAGCGGTGATACCACGATTTGTTTCAGTTTTCTAATGGCAGAGACTGGGAGTGAGTCAGCAGCAGGGCTGGCAGCAGCGATCCTCTCCTTCCTCTCTCATACTCCAACTCCGAGCTGTTTCCATGCACTTCTTATTGCAAATCAGTCCAGGTAAGAAAAGATATCCATTTGGATATTTCAGATTACTTCTCCCTCGGTCAGTCCCAGAGACAGCTTGTTCAGTAATCACATAACATTCTTCCAACAGCACCACCGGCTCAGATGTGCCTGGCATCACCCAGCCCTTACCCCATCCCTCTCTGCCCTCCCAGCAGGGGAGCACACAGAGCCCAGCACCCTGCCTCCCCCCACACTGCTGGGGGCAGAGGATGCAGCCGTGCTGCCCAGCAAACTGGGTGCTCTGAGCTCAGCACCAGAGGAGCCGTTCCCTGGCACTCCTGCTTCCCACACCACACTGTATTTCAGAGGTGCCCTATGCTCAGTTTGATACATTTTTAAATTCTCTTTTCCCATTCTCTCAATAGCATGTATCGGGATCGCTTATATCTATGAACCCTTGTTAAAGGGTGAAGTTTAAGATATTTATAAAGGACAATCACCACAGGGATAGCTTTGGTCTGTGGATATTACTGAGGGCTTTGCCTTTCATTTCAGAAAAAGTCAAATTCAGTGAGGATAAGGGTGATAAATGACGAAGGATGTGATTCTATGCTATGGAAATCAACAGGCTCTTGATCTGACTGCAGCAAGGGCAGATCTCCTGGCCGGGGCTGGGCCGGGTGCTGGGGAGACCTGACACAGCAAAACACTTCTCATTTTTAAATATATGAATAATCCCAGTGTAATCTAGGAAATACTCACATACTTCACGTCTTCACTTAAGTGCTTTGCTGGACCAGTACCAGAGCGATTGTTTACGAAGTGCTGTAAAATATGTCATTCCCCAAGAAAATACTTTTTTCTGATAACGTCCTCTGGCTCAGAAGATCCTTTGTAACTACTCAGAAAAGCAGCAAAATCATTCCTCAGAAAGACAGATGTTCCATTAAGCATCTGTCTAGAGACAAGATTTACAGCTGTTCCTTTGTTTTGTTCCATGAACTGGCACCAGGTGATCAGCAGGAGCACAAGCCCACAACCGCTGAGAGCTCAAGTGATATCGCAGCGCAGCGGAGATGCCAGGAGCAGAATTGATCTTTTTTTTACCATTACTCTCTAGTGAAGTCAGGCTGACAGCACACGGTTCACCTGTTCTCTTCCAATTCCTCCCTCTTACCCGAGGCGAGCTGTAGGCATAACCCAGCAGCCAGCTCCCTACAGCACTGCTGCTCTGTGCCCGGCTGCCAGGTGGGCGCCCGCTGCGTGCTGCAGTGCAGGACACCTCGCCAGTGGGCCAGGGATGCTGAAGTAACGAAGCCCTTGCCGACCACAGCAGCCTGCACAGGAAAACTAAAAATTGTTCTTAATTTAAAATGATGCATTCAAAGGGCGCCTACGGCACAAACTGCATCTCTCTCCAGAGTTTGGGACCGGGTGATCTTTAGCTCCCTTCCTGTGATATGGCAGTTCTGTGGTTCTCTGCCTGGTGCAGACGCTGCTGCGTTCACCAAAGGCTGTTTGGGCTGAGAGCTTCAAAATTCTGTACTTGAACTTGTTTCCGTTTTCAGTCGGTTGTGACTGGAAGCAGAGGATTTAGCAGTAATGAGAGTCAAGTAATCTTGGGGGAAAAAAATGTGCAGTCAGGTGAAAGACCTTCCATGTGCCTCTGCACGCTGTTGCTGAGGGAACCGCAGAGCACACGGAGGGGATGCGGGGAGCTGTGGTGGCAGCGGGGCCACTGGCTGACAGCATTGAGGAGCAGCCTGCAGGGCTCTGTGCCACCGCCCACAGCTTCCTCCTGAATTCTGTGTGCCTCTGCTACCCTCAGGTTGCTCAGTGACACACAGAAGTCACACGTTTCTTAACATTTTAAATATTTGGCCATCTGTTATCAATTGTGGACTGCCAGCTCTGCCCTGGCTCCTCAGATGGATGAGAGCTCACGTGGGTGCGTTAAGGGACCTTACAGACTGTTGGTGCAGATGGGTGCAGGAAGTGATTTCATCTCCATTCATTTTAATTCTGAAAGGCAACATTGCTTTGCGGCTGTTTTTGCTCAATAGGTTTTCCATCCTTCCAATTTAGGGCCATAGGCTGCTCAACTGCCCCCGCACCCCTCCTTGCCGTCCCACCCTCACTGTGCTTGCACCCAGGAAGGCTCACTCACACCTCGTGGAAAGGCTCTTCTCTGAAGTGAAGGGCTGAGGAGGCACGCAAAGAGAATTTGTTTTGAATGGTTGCAGCCATCTGAAATGTTATTCTTTTCCTTGCCCATTCATCCCCATCACCTCCAAAGAATTGTCAGCATATCTTCCTTCTCTTACAAACTGGAGACAGATTTTCAGAAGAGCCTGTGTGTGCATCACAATGAAAGGGCTGAAGTGCTCGGTCCATTTGATCAAGGGCAATACCTACGGCACTGAGAACTTTGAGAAACTCCATCCCTAATGAAACACATTTGTACCTTCCATTGTGCTTTACACAGTCGTGTTTTTGGCAGAGTTTCAATTTTCTCAGGAGGTAATATACGAAGTTGTGACCTCTAAGTTACCATATGAAATGTGGTCCAGGTCAACAATGCTGACAGAGCAGTTTTCCCAGCCTAGGGTAAGGCTGCTTCCATTGCTGGATATGGATGGAAACCCATGGTGAGATACCAAGGCTGACAGAGACCTGCTGACCCCACTGCAGCCCATCGGGGCAGGGCAGCTGCTTGCAGAAGCCAACATTTGTTTCACCCAGCCTTCAATACATAGCAGACATTATGTTGTTGCAGCTTATTTGCGTACTCTGAGGAAACCAGGGAAGCACCAGATCATCACCCTTTATCCGAAGTTTCGGACATTATCAGTCTTTGCCCCATCTCAACAGGCGCAGTTGTTCCTCGGCATGTCTCAGAGGCCGTTTGATGTTCTTATTCCCAGCACTGCTATTTAGAGACCCTGTAACATACCGAAATACTGGAGAGGAAAAACGTGTCTTAGTTCATCTGAGAGTGTTGCTGAGAGACGTAAATTGTGTCAGTTGCAGTCTGAGCTGCTGTGGGAAGAAAACTGCCCGTTGGAAACTGCAATAAAACCACACGTCTGTATCGTGTTGTTGCAATACAGGTCACAGCAGTGACTAACACTGATGTACTACAATCTTTACCCTTTCCATGGGTGAGAATAATTAAAGGAAAACTCTCAGAGCTAGAATGGGTTAGTGCTCACTAAATGTTCTGCGGGACAAAAGCTGAAACTGTATTGTCAAAGCCACCTGTTTTGGAGCTGATTATTGTTCATCGTATGATGTTCTGGTTACTTTCATAAACTGTCACTGCAAGTTCATTTGATGAAACTTTTTGTGTGCTTGTAAATCACTGGCAGATCTCCCATCTTTCTGAAACATCAAGGAAATGGCAGCTTTGCTAATAAAAAGAAGAAAGAAGGAACATTGTTGCTGTTGTTACTGCAACTCCTATTAAAGAAGAAAAGCCCTCGGTGCTAACATGTATTTGTAATCTGTTGTCTCTCAGCCCTTACCACTCCTACCCCTCCTCCCCTCCTCCTGAGGAATTTGGCTTTTTGGCCATCCAAGCCCTGCTCTGGGAGCAGAAGATAGGAACGCTATCTCCATGCAGTTGAGACCTATCCCCATCTTGGAAAGCTCTTTCCTCCCGCAGCCTTTGCCATCCTGGCATCCACCATTCCCAAGAGCCTTCCTCACTGTCAGCCTTACCCTACAGTCTCCGCATTTCAGGCCCCAGCCTTTGGTTGGCAGTTGCATCCCCTCTCAGATACAACACGCTGCTGCTTTTTGCTTGCTGAACAGAGACCTTCTCCAGGTCCTTTGCGCCTTTTGGTGCCTGCTGTCCCCTCTCCCAGCCCAGCGCCCCGGGCCGTCCCAGCCCCGGTGTGTTGAAGGGAGGGGTGCTGAGCCACAGCAGTGCAGCTCTGCCAGCTCCTGCAGGGCTATGCTTTGTTTATATGGAATAATTCTCTGTTTGGTGTTTTTATTCTGTCTAGATACAGTTGTAACCTTTCAGCAATAAGTTGATGCATGCTTGCGTTCCAACCTGCAGAGTGCCAGCCTGAAATGCTCTCTGCTCTTATTTGTGCCCAACAGGCAACTGTCACTGAGCTCAGAGTCATCAAAAAGCTGCTGGGTGCTTTTCCTTGCAGCAGGTCAGCCCAGGCACACAATGAGGTGTATCAGCACACACTCGACATCTCTTTCAAACCAGTACATTCTGTGGTGCCCCAAAACTCACACTCCTCAGTGTCCATCAGTGCTGCTGCAGAGGCTGCTGGCCATGCTATGGACGCGATGTTGGTTACCTGCATTCAGAAGAGAGTGAATCCTGATGGCAAATCTGCAGCAGAAGTGAAGCCCAATGACCATGTGGTACAAAGCAAAGCTGAAAAGGAAAATGGATTTCCCTCACGTCAGAATCTCTGTCAGCTGCCTGACAAGCTTGTTAGTACCATCTTCTGGGAAGTCAAGAGATTCAGCCAATGATTTTGTGCTTCCCCCCTCTTTAGTAGTGCCCATCATACCAGCCCATCAGGGGCATTTGTTTTCCTGCCCCGTTAGACAAAGTCCAAAACGGTGTTAGCAAAGCAAAATAAAGTAGAAACAACCCAATTAAGCAGTCCATTCCAAATCAATTACTGTCATTCATGCTCTGCCTCACAGCTGATCTCTGCATACCTTCAGTCTGTGCTGTGTGCTGAACATGAGCTCAATTGAATTGCTCTTCCCCTGGTCCTGGGAAAAAAAAAAAAAAAAATTTCCAGCTTTTTCAGCAGTAAGTGTATGCCCAGGGACCACAGTAAAGCAATGCAGCCAATTTTTCCCACTGATTTCCATGGCTACCACAGGAAAAGGCAAATGGCTATACAGTTTTTGGCAGCTGAAAAACAGATAAACAAGCAGGCTGCTTCTCCTTCCCTTCTTTCCTTCCTCCCGTGGTTAGTCCTTCCTTCGCATTCTGATCTCCCCACAGCACTGCAGTAAGACTGTAAGCCCTGCATGGCCGCAACTCCTTCAGGGCACTGCGCTTCCTTTGGGACAGAAAGCCCCATGTGGCTGCCCCATCCCTGCCCCATCCCTGCACAGCGCTCTCTCAGATGCGTTTGTCTCATGGGCACAGATGTGTGACCATCCCCATGGATTCCCTCTGGAGCTGATAAGATTCCCCAGCCCAGACACGTAACTGCCATGAGACTGGAGTCCAGATTTATCTTAATGAGGAAAAGGATCTGAACAAAGAAGGATGAAGCTGATTTAAATATAAGTAAGCCTGTTAGGCCTGGAAACATAAACACATCTTGGAAATAATGAGCCCCGAGGCAAAAAAAGAATGAAATTTGAATTGGCTGTTTCCAGTCTCTGGTGTGACTGGTATGCAAACAAAGGGCAAAGAACAGGAAGGGAACCCTGGGCATGGGGCTGCTGTGTCCATCAGCCTCTGAGCTTCGAGATTTGTGTGCAGTCCCAACCATCCACACTTTCTGGCAGAATTCACCCAATCCTGAAGAATCTGAGACAGAGACAGAGTCTGTAGCTGCCCAGGTTAGAGAGATTCCAAAGCAAACCAAAATGGTCTCTGCTTCCTGCCCATGATTTTGTGCTGCACGCAATGTTTTGATATCATTGCAAACCATCCATGAGAAACCTGGGGCTGGGTGGACTCTCCTGTCAGCAGCGCTGCCATGACAGGATCCAGCAGTGTATTTCAGCTGCACGTCAGCACCGAGCCCACGAGTGCTGGCCAGCATTTGTGCTCAGGCCTGGGCTCTGTAAGCTGCACGAGGCAGCCGTATTGCTGAGGAAATGAAGTCTTGAGGATGAGGAAAGAGAAAAGAATAGAACTTATTTACCTCCTCTGCCATCTGATCTCAGTAGAGATTAAACCACACGGCTTATGCTAAACAGGATTTGAGCAACTTCTTGTTCCATACAAATTCCAGGAAGAGTTTGCATAAACTGTCTGAGCAGTTCCTTGCTCTATGGGATGCACAATTTCTGGAGAGAACCCAAGCAGTCTCAGAGGGCTGTCAGCTTGCTGATGGGAATTCAGAAGAAACCATCCCACATAATGCAACAAGGCCAACTGTCTAATGACTTTAAAATCAGCGATGGTCATAGTTAATAAATTTTAGAGTTAGATCGAACTTTCTTTTTTTTTTTTTACTTATCTATTGCAAAAATTATCCCTCATCACAACCACAGATAGGTGTGTAGACTCCACTAGAGCTTCTCCCTCTTCTATGCACCACAAGTGTGCAACTTAAAGCCCACGGGTCACAGAGAGCTTTTCCTGTGCATTTCAAACCACCCAGTGGACTGGCAAGTTGTGAAGCCTCCCCTAGGACCCTCTCTCACAGATTTCTAACCTGAAATGCTTTTCTTTGGAAAGCTGAGAATCACCTGCCCTGCAACACGTGCTCTATTTCCTGGGCACAGTCAGGTGGCACAGTGTGACAAAGGGAATCTCCACAATAAACAGAGAGGGCAGGTGAGTTGGCAGTGCCCTGCTCTGTACCAGTGCTGCTTTGTAGCTCCCAGCCCCGGCAGTGAGAACTTGCCTTGGAGTCCACACACTGCGCTGTGCGTGCAAAGAGAGGAGCTCTCCGACCCTCCACAGCCAGGCACTGCCCTGCAGCGTGATACTTCCCAATGTATTTTGTATTCCTGGCAAATTGGAACGCTTCTAGGGGAAAAAACAGAAAGGCTGAATAGTTAGTTCATTTCACTCGTTTTGTTTTGGCCTCCCCTGTATTTTTGCATTGAGTGCTGTCAGTAGGCAGCCCCTGCTGTCTGCTGAAATGGTTTGGTGGCTGTCCTTCGCATGGCTGTAGGAATTAGCCAGGCAGCATCTTTCTGTGCTTCTCTCTTATTAAACAGTTTTCATTTATTTTTACATTTACCTTGAAGTTTTTTCTATGGACTCTTGCTGGCCTTTGGGAAGGCAGGTTTCCTGCTCTCCTGCAAACTTTCTCTCCTTATTGATTTTAAAGGTGCCAGACTCGGCTGCTGGAGAGCACAAAGCAAAGTCTTCCCAGAGAGCAGCACTCTCTGGGTTACACAATGTATAGCTTCATAGGTTTAGTTCGGAACTGTGCTGACTTTCAACACATGAGAAATATTCCCCTTGCTTGCCTTAAAGCTAA